>NC_142466.1:108737342-113537342 GCF_049115385.1 Moschus berezovskii
ATAAAATGGGAGGAAGCTCTCTGATTAGATTAGAAATTAATAAAGAAAAAATCAGGAGTGACTTAAATGGCTAGATATTAAAAGTGTGTAGTATCAGTACAGGAAAGAATACATCGGAACAAAATAGAAAGCCCGGGGTCTTTCTTTTTTTTTTAATTTATTTTATTGGAGGTAAATTACCTTACATTAATATATTGGTTGGTTTTGCCATACACTGACATGAATCCGCCCCGGGTGTACATGTGCCCCCCCTCCTGAACCCCCTCCCACCTCCCTCTTCCCCACATCCCCTCTCCAGGTCATCCCGGTGCACCAGCCCCAAGCATCCTGTACCATGCGTCGAACCTGGACTGGTCACACATGATAATATACATGCTACAATGCTGTTCTCCCCAATCATCCCACCTTCACCCTCTCCCACAGAGTCCCAAAGACTGTTCTATATACCTATGTCTCTTTTGCAGTCTCGTATACAGGGTTAAGGTTACCATCTTTCTAAATTCCATATATATGCGTTAGTATACTGTATTGATGTTTTTCTTTCTGGCTTACTTAACTCTGTATAATAGGCTCCAATTTCATCCACCTCATTAAAACTGATTCAAATGCATTCTTTTTGATGGCTGAAAAATACTCCATTGTGTATATGTACCAAAGCTTGCTTACCCATTCATCTGCAGATGGACATCTAGGTTGCTTCCATGTCCTGGCTATTATAAACAGTGCTGCAATGAACATTGGGGTACATGTGTCTCTTTCAATTCTGGTCTCCTCGGTGTGTATGCCCAGGAGTGCGATCGCTGGATCATATGGCAGTTCTATTTCCAGTTTTTTGAGGAATCTCCACACTGTTCTCCATAGTGGCTGTACTAGTTTGCATTCCCACCAACAGTGTAAGAGGGTTCCCTTTTCTCCACACCCTCTCCAGCATTTATTGCATGTAGACTTTTGGATAGCAGCCATTCTGACTGGTGTGAAATGGTATCTCATTGTGGTTTTGATTTGCATTTCTCTGATGATGAGGGATGTTGAGCATTTTTTCATGTGTTTGTTAGCCATCTTTATGTCTTCTTTGGAGAAATGTCTGTTTAGTTCTTTGGCCCATTTTTTGATTGGGTCACTTATTTTTCTGGAATTGAGCTGCAGGAGCTGCTTGTATATTTTGGAGATTAATCCTTTATCAGTTGCTTCATTTGCTATTATTTTCTCCCATTCTGAAGGCTGTCTTTTCACCTTGCTTATAGTTTACTTTGCTGTGCAGAAGCTTTTGATTTTAATTAGGTCCCATTTGTTTATTTTTGCTTTTATTTCCAATATTCTGGGAGGTGGGTCATGGAGGATCCTGCTGTGATTTATGTCGGAGAGTGTTTTGCCTACGTTCTCCTCTAGGAGTTTTATAGAATCTGGTCTTACATTTAGCTCTCTAATCCATTTTGAGTTTATTTTGGTGTATGGTGTTAGGAAGTGTTCTAGTTTCATTCTTTTACAAGTGGCTGACTGGTTTTCCCAGCACCACTTGTTAAAGAGACTGTCTTTTGTCCATTTTATATTCTTGCCTCCTTTGTCGAAGATAAAGTGTCCATAGGTGCGTGGTTTTATCTCTGGGCTTTCTATTTTGTTCCATTGATCTATATTTCTGTCTTTATGCCAGTACCATACTGTCTTGATGACTGTGGCTTTGTAGTAGAGCCTGAAGTCTGGCAGGTTAATTCCTCCAGTTCCATTTTTCTTCTTCAAGATTGCTTTGGCTATTCGAGGTTTTTTGTATTTCCATACAAATTGTGAGATTATTTGTTCTAGTTCTGTGAAAAATATAGTTGGTAGCTTGATAGGGATTGCATTGAATGTATAAATTACTTTGGGTAGTATACTCATTTTCACAATATTTATTCTTCCAATCTACGAACACGGTATATTTCTCCATCTATTAGTGTCCTCTTTGATTACTTTCACTAGTGTTTTATAGTTTTCTATGTACAAGTCTTTTGTTTCCTTAGGTAGATATATTCTTAAGTATTTAATTCTTTTCATTGCAACAGTGAATGGAATAGTTTCCTTAATTTCTCTTTCTATTTTCTCATTATTAGTGTATAGGGATGCAAGGGATTTCTGTGTGTTGATTTTATATCCTGCAACTTTACTGTATTCATTGATTAGCTCTAGTAGTTTTCTGGTAGAGTCTTTAGGGTTTTCTGTGTAGAGGATCATGTCATCAGCGAACAGTGAAAGTTTTACTTCTTCTTTTCCAATTTGTATTCCTTTTATGTCTTTTTCTGCTCTGATTGCTGTAGCCAAAACTTCCAGAACTATGTTGAATAGTAGTGGTGAGAGTGGGCACCCTTGTCTTGTTCCTGACTTTAGGGGAAATGTTTTCAGTGTTTCACCATTGAGGATAATGTTTGCTGTGGGTTTGTCATATATAGCTTTTATTATGTTAAGATATGCCCCTTCTATTAGCCCAGGGTCTTTCATGGTGGTCCAATGGTTAGGAATCCACCTGCCAATGCAGAGGTCACAGGTTTGATCCTTGGTCTGGGAATATTCCACATGCCTTGGGGCAACTAAGCCTGTTGGCCACAACTACTGAGCCTGAGCTCTAAAGCCTGTGCTCTGCGACAAGAGAGGCCACCACAATGACAGGCCCATGTACCACAGTAAAGACACCGTGCAGTCAAAAATAAATACATTTTTAAAAATAATTTTTTTAAAGTAGAAAGCCCAGAAACAGACCCAAATATATAAAAGAATTTCAAAGCTTGAATACTGGAGTCAGATTGACCAAGTCTGTATTGGACACTATCACTTCCCAACTGTGTGACTTTGGGCAAGTTATTCAGCCATTCTGGGCTTCAGTTTCCCCACTGAGGGATGCTCCAATAATATGGGAATCACAGCCACAGTAGCCACCTTATGAGATTATTGTGAGAAATAATTGAGTTCAGACAGGTTAGAATTGTGCCTGGCACACCATAAGCAATTGCAAATGTTACTATTGCTAATATTGGCATGATTCTTGCTGGTAGAACAGCTCCTGGTTCTATGTCTTTTTTTCTACACTGTACATGTTCTCTGTGAACTTGAGACAATCCAATCATGGTATAGCCACATGCTTCTTTAGGGACTTCCCACGTAAATTTCTGAGAAGATTTACAACCAGCCAATGGGTATTACATTTTTCAAAGCTCTGCCATCTGGCTAATCTTCCCTTCCATGATTTCATGCCATTTTTCTTCTCAATCACTTGTAGAACATTCTTTTAGAAACCCAAGTGAGTGAATCATGTGTATATCCTAGATTCTCACTGACTCATTCTTTAACCAATTAATCCATGAGGCTTAAACCAGTCTCTGTAGGGTGACTCCCCGAAGAGGTACAGGGCTCAGGAGGAGTGACAGGGCTTCCCTGGCCTTACCTTTAACCTCTTCACTAATGGAAATATCACAGGTGCTGAAGAATCAGTTTAAAAGGCCCTATTTCTACTCTTAGATTTTTGTGACAGTTTGAGGACTTCCTATGGTTATGGACTTTTTTCACGAATTTACACCAGCAGGGTCATTTTTTGAAAGCAACAGTTCTGTTCTCCAAAAGGTACATATAATGGCACTGTGACTTCTATTGAGTGTGTTAAATTTCTCTTTGCTATTCTAGGGTTCCCTTGCTTGAATCCCCTGAGGAGTGCATGCATGCGTGCTAAGTCACTTCAGTCGTGTCCAACTCTGTGCGACACTATGGAGTGTAGCCCACCAGACTCCTCAGCCTGTGGGATTCTCCAGGCCAGAATACTGGAGTGGACTGCCATACCCTTCTCCAGGGGATCTTCCTGACCCAGGGATTCCTGCGTGTCCTGTCTCCTGCATTGACAGGCGGGTTCTTTACCACTAGTGCCGTCTGGGAAGTTGCCCCTGAGGAGTAGAAGATGGCAAAGAAAATCAAAGTAGAAAACTAATTTAGAGATAAATAAAACCTGATGAATCAGGAAATTATCGAATTCATCCTCTCTTGCAGCTTAACAAATTACCATAGATTTAGCAGTAGCACCCATTTATCTGCTCACAGTTCCATTGGTCAGAAGTTCAGGCACACTCAGGCTCTTACAGGGCTGAAATAAGGATGTCAGGATGTCTGCATTTCTCTCTGAAGTCTCTGGAGAAAATCTGCTTCCAAGCTCATGCAGCTTGTGGGCTAAATTCAGTTCCTTGCAGTTGTAGGACTGAGGTCCCCATGTTATTACTGGCTGTCAGCCGAGGGCCGCTCCCCTCCTACAGGCTGCCAGCATCCTTGCCATGTGGCCCTCCCCACCTTCAAAGCCAGTAGGAGAAATCATTATATCAAATGCATCTCTCCCTTGGAACCTCCAAACTCCCCTGTCTCTGACTTCTAGACACAGATTTAAAGGGCTTGCATGATAAGATCAGGTCCACCTGGATAATCTTCCTATTTGGGACTTCAGTTACATCTTTAAATACTTTCACAGCAACAACTAGAATAGTCTATGAATAAGTAAGAGCAGGTGGCTGTACCCCAGGGACCAGGAATTTGTGAGGCTGTATTATTAAGACAGTGCTACCTACTACAATTACGAAGGTTCACAATGAGTGTGTGTGTGCATGTATATACACACATGCATAGCACAGTCACACATATACATACCCTTATATCTGGGTGTCACTCTTCTCTGGCTTATTTGATAGTATTGCACCAACTATGCTTCATTTTTCATCAGACTGTACTACTAGTTCCCCAGTAATCATCAACCCAATCCAATAAATTTTGGTTAAATACCTACTGCTTACCAGGCACTGCTCTAGCTCTTTAAATGCTGTCCCTCAAGGGTATGAAATCTAGTAAGAAAAGACAAGTGCACCAGTGGCTTGAAAGTACTAGAATGACTGAACGGAGGGAGGGAGAGAGATCCTCTCCTGTGGAGGAAATCTTCAACGTGCCAAGGGAAAAACGGCATTTGATTTTAATCTTGAAGAACAGGAGGGATTGTAATAAATAGAAATTGCAGGAAGATTAGAGGGTGATCCAGGTGAAAGTAAGCACAGAATCATATCAGTGAAGACATTAAGGAGAAAAAAGAAGGGACATAGGCAGAGAAGTGCGGGCACATTGGTTTAAATGGAGAAGAATGGAGATGCAATCAGAAGGGTACATTGGTGTCCAACTGAGGCCTTGGAAACCAGACTAAGAAGTACTGGCAGGACTTCCCTGGCAGACCAGTGGTTAAGAATCTGCCTGTCAATGCAGGAGACTCAGGTTCGATCCCCGGTCCAGGAAGATTCCCCATGCTGCAGAGCAGCTAAACTTGTTAACCACAGCTACTGAGCTGGCACTCCACAAGACAAATCACCGCAATGAGAAGCCTGAGCACTGCAAGAAAGAGTAGCCTCTACTCACTGCAACTATAGAAAGGCTCTGTGCAGCGACAAAGACGCAGAGCAGCCAAAAGACACAGAAATAAATTCCCCCCAAAAGAACTTTTAAAAAAAGAAGTAGTGGAGAACCCTGGCGGGACCACCAGGGAAAATCAGAAAATCGGTACTGCATCTTATTAACATGTCTGGTGGGAGGGTAGGTTGGAGGGAAGAGGGAACCCCTGAACACTCTGATGGGAGATAAGAAATAGGCTTGGCCAGTCGTCCAAAGGCCTCTGCTCAGGGAGTGAACACAGAAATGACAGAGAGGCCTGCCCAAGTGCAAAATGTGGGCTAAAAGAGAAAGAGGAGGAGTCATAAATGACTCAGAGGTTTCATGCCTGTGACTAAAGAATGTTCCCTGATGAGAATGTACACTTTCTCATCATCTCACGTATCAGATGATCTTGTGCTATGACTCAAGAAAACACAGGCTCAAGTCCTTTGTGGCTGAGAAGGATCGCAGAGATCTTGGAGGAAGGCAATACAGAACCAGCCAAGTTAAATACAATTTACAAGACACTAGACTGATTACGAGCAGGACTCAGGCAACGGAGCTCAGGCCTCAGCATTTCCCATCAAACCCACTGCTGGCTCCCTGGTCGTCATCACAAAGCCCTCTTAGGGGAATATGCGAAAGGTAGTGCTGGCCACAGGACTGGAAGAGGTCAATCTTCATTACAATCCCAAAGAAAGGCAATGCCAAAGAATGCTCAAACTACCACACAATTGCACTCATCTCACACGCTAGTAAAGTCATGCTCAAAATTCTCCAAGCCAGGCTTCAGCAGTATGTAAACCGTGAACTCCCAGATGTTCAAGCAGGTTTTAGAAAAGGCAGAGGCACCAGAGATCAAATTGCCAACATCCGCTGGATCATGGAGAAAGCAGGAGAGTTCCAGAAAAACATCTATTTCTGCTTCATTGACTATGCCAAAGCCTTTGACTGTGTGGATCACAATAAACTGTGGAACATTCTGAAAGAGATGGGAATCCCAGACCACCTGACCTGCCTCTTGAGAAACCTGTATGCAGGTCAGGAAGCAACTGTTAGAACTGGACATGGAACAACAGACTGGTTCCAAGTAGGAAAAGGTGTACGTCAAGGTTGTATATTGTCACCTTGCTTATTTAACTTATATGCAGAGTACATCATGAGGAACGCTGGGCTGGAAGAAGCACAAGCTGGAATCAAGATTGCTGGGAGAAATATCAATAACCTCAGATATGCTGATGACACTACCCTTATGGCAGAAAGTGAAGAGGAACTCAAAAGCCTCTTGATGAAAGTGAAAGAGGAGAGTGAAAAGGTTGGCTTGAAGCTCAACATTCAGAAAACAAAGATCATGGCATCTGGTCCCATCACTTCATGGGAAATAGATGGAAAAACAGTGGAAACAGTGTCAGACTTTATTTTTTTGGGCTCCAAAATCACTGCAGATGCTGATTGCAGCCATGAAATTAAAAGACGCTTGCTCCTTGGAAGGAAAGTTATGACCAACCTTGATAGTATATTAAAAAGCAGAGACATTACTTTGCCAACCAAGGTCCGTCTAGTCAAGGCAATGGTTTTTCCCGTGGTCATGTATGGATGTGAGAGTTGGACTGTGAAGAAAGCTGATTGCCGAAGAATCGATGCTTTTGAACTGTGGTGTTGGAGAAGACTCTTGAGAGTCCCTTATACTGCAAGGAGATCCAACCAGTCCATTCTAAAGGAGATTAATCCTGGGTGTTCATTGGAGGGACTGATGCTATAGCTGAAACTGCAATACTTTGGCCACCTCATGCGACGAGTTGACTCACTGGAAAAGACTCTGATGCTGGGAAAGGTTGGGGGCGGGAGGAGAAGGGGACGACGGAGAATGAGATGGCTGGATGCCATCACCGACTCTGTGGACATGAGTTTGAGTGTACTCCGGGAGTTGGTGATGGACAGGGAGGCCTGGCGTGCTGTGATTCATGGGGTCGTGGAGAGTCGGACGCGACTGAGCGACTGAACTGAACTGAACTGTTGGAGAAGACTCTTGAGAGTCCCTTATACTGCAAGGAGATCCAACCAGTCCATTCTAAAGGAGATCAATCCTGGATGTTCATTGGAGGGACTGATGCTAAAGCTGAAACTGCAATACTTTGGCCACCTTATGCGACGAGTTGACTCACTGGAAAAGACTCTGATGCTGGGAAAGGTTGGGGGTGGGAGGAGAAGGGGACGACGGAGAATGAGATGGCTGGATGGCATCACCGACTCTGTGGACATGAGTTTGAGTGTACTCCGGGAGTTGGTGATGGACAGGGAGGCCTGGCGTGCTGTAATTCATGGGGTCGCGGAGAGTCGGACACGACTGAGCGACTGAACTGAACTGAACTGAACTGAAAATAGCATAATTCATCAGCGGGCAAAAGCAAGAATGGGGCTGTTACTTGGGCACGAGTGAACCGAAACAATCTCAGGACTAATCTGGATCCTAGTTCTCTCCAGATTGCTTTTTGTAAAGGCAGTCTCCAAAACTTTTGCAAAAGGAGACTGCCAGGTGAGTGACCACCCAAGTTAACCCTGTACATAGATGTATCTGTGCTAGCGTTCCCTTCAAAACTTCAACACCACAGTGGGTTTTCTATTACCTCAGAGCTTTCTAGTAGCTTGTATTTAAAGGTTCAAAATCTCTTCAATATGAGGGGGAAAGGGTACTGCCAAAAACCACTTAGATATTTCCAAAGCAAAATCTTTCCTGTTAATCTCGGTAGAATGTCCATGGCCAGCTCTTTGGCCATTTCTTCTATCTAGTTTGAGTTTGTTACTCACACCAAACAGCTGAGGAAAGCAGTAGATTCTGGAAGCTATTGTTTCTGAAGGGCCTATCCACAATGCTTGTATGTTTCTATTTTTCTGATAGAAGTACCTCTTTTCCTTGTAGGAACTCCTTTCCACCCTTTAAACTTTTGGGAATGGACTGACAGAAAAATTTCCAAATGTTGGAATGTGTGATTGTTTCTTGTGGCCATCATTCAATTCCAAGAAAGGGGGCTTAGCTAACCGGAAAACAGAAATGTACCGGCACACATCTTTGTTAAGAGAGGCCCTCACTTGTGATGCTAAGTGAAGTTAAATCAGACATAGAAAGACAAATGTGGAATGATCTCAATTACACATGGAATCTTAGAAAGCTGAAGTCACAGAAACAGTAGCATGGTGGTTGTCAGGGGCCGGGGGGTAGGGGAAATGAGATATTGATCAAAGGGTATAAACTTCCAGATGTAAGATAGGTAAGTTTTGGGGATCTAGTGTATAGTGTGGTGACTATAGTTAACAGTACTGTATTGTACACTTGGAAGCTGCTAGGAGAGTAGATCTTAAACATTCATATATACACAGATTTTATATATATATATATATGTATATATATAAATTACATATTATACGGTGATTATGCGAGGTGATGGAGATATTAACTAACCTCATGGCGGTAATCATTTTACAGTATATACATGAATCAAATCACACTAAACACCTTAAATTCACACAACATTATATGTAAATTATTTTCACAAGAAAACTGAAGAAAGAGAGAGACCCTCACTGCCTGGCAATATACAATCCAAGATGGCTGGCAGTCAAGTGAGGCTCAATGCCCAGTGAAATGCCATGCGCGCTACCCTTGTTGAAGTTGGTGCGATGAGAGATAAAAAGATGGGAGATGAGTTTAGGGGATAAGCAAACAAATGAAGGGGGGCTTCCCTGATAGCTCGGTAGGTGAAGAATTCACCTGCAATGCAGGAGAACTGGGTTTGATCCCTGGATTGGGAAGATCCCCTGGAGAAGGGAAAGGCTACCCACTCCAGTATTCTGGCCTGAAGAATTCCATGGACTATATAGTCCATGGGGTTACAAAGAGTCGGACACGACTGAGCGACTTTCACTTTCAGACAAATGAAGGAAGCTTGGTGCTCCAGGTCCCTCCCAATCATTTCCAGCTAGGTGCCCTCCACCGAAAGGGTAACACATCCCCCAGTTGTAAGGCACCATCTAGTGGAACCCTCCTGGAAGCAGGGTGATGCAGGCTTTTCCTAACCAACTCAGCCTATTGTTTTATGCTGCTCTGAGGTGAGGGACAGGATCTAAGGAGTTAAACTGATACTCCAGGCTACGAGCAGAATTCCTCAGGCAGTTGCTAGGATGCATGAACCACAAGGAAAAGGTCCAGACTCAAAAAGGTCATAAACTTGACAAGATTTCTGGTATTAGCTATAAATTAATGGAATTCCTATGAGTCAAATCCAGTGGCTGACTGCCCTCTGGTTTACAGAAATGTCCTGCCAGGGAAATCCCAGCCTGGCGAACAAGACATGTGGTAGCTCAATCCCTAAGGCAACTCCTCCACCCAGATCACTGCCCCCCGAGAAGCAGAAGGTTTGAGCTGTAGGGTCCTCACCAGGGCTCCTCCCCGCTGCATCTCTAGGGAGAGCTTTGGAGCAAAGGGACAAGGTGCTCCCCCATCAATCAGGCAGGGCCTGAGGCAGCCAAAATGACTGAGCAGGTGACCCATTCTGCTGTCAGCCCAGGAGAGACTTGCTTTTCCTGTCCAGCAGGATGGGGTCATTGGTATTGGCCCCCTGGCAACTGCATGGTTCTTTTGCGGGAGAAGGCAGGGGGGCTGTGCTGGGTCTCAGTTGCAGTATGCAGGCTTCTTTAGTTGTTGCGTTTTTGGCTTCTCTAGTTGCAATGCATGAGCTCTAGAGTGTGGCAGGCTCAGTAGTTGCAGAGCACGGGCACAGTCACCCTGCAGCATGTGGGATCTTAGTTTCCAACCAGAGCTCGAACCTGTGTCCCCTGCACCGGCAGGCAGATTCTTAACCACTGGACCACCAGGGAAGTCTTGCACAGCACGGCTCTTAATCTTTTTTTCCCACTTTTTAATGATTTTGTTTATTTAGTTATTTTTTGGCTGTGCTGGGTCTTCATTGCATCACGAGGGTTTCTCCAGTTGCAGCAAGTGGGGGCTGCTCTCTAGTTGCAGTGTACAGGCTTCTCGTTGCACTGGTCTCTCTTGCTGCAGAGCATGGGCTCCGGTGAGCATGGGCTTCAGTAGTTGTATCACAGGCTTAGCTGCCCCACAGCATATGGGATCCTCCAGGACCAGGTAACAAACCAGTGTCTCCTGTATTGCAAGGCAGACTCCTAACCACTAGACCACCAGGAAAGCCCTTTTCCTCCTTTCTAAATGAATGTATTTATTGTGATTATCTGTCTTTCCCTTTCGTATTATATATTGTGATTTGAGAACTGTTTAATGTGCCATTTAATCACAGATTGCTAAGCAGATCATGAGAAGCACATCTAGATTAAGTAGGTCAAGAGGAATGGATCATCCCTTGGTCTTGGACCTGGATTTAGTACAGATCCACCTTTGGACTGTCTTCCTCTCAAGTTCCATTTTTGGTTATATGGAGGATAATTCCACTTTCTTAATGGAGGATGTTTTTCTAAATTGTGTGTGTGTGTGTGTGTGTGTGCGTATGTGTGCGTGTGCATACGTGTACATGCATGAGAAGGAGCCAAATGGTTGAAAGTAGTGGCCTGTTTGTGGCTCTTTGCTTTGGTCTGCCAACACAGTTTGCTGTTCCTCTTTTCATATCCCCCTCTCACTGCAACCCTTGTGGGATTGCCCATCACACTGATCTGCCCCCCAATCAGACATACCAGTAAGCCCCAAACCCCAGGCAGGCCAATCATTCTACCCCATCCCCTGTTAACAGTGATTCATCCACTGGATAGTCACCTGCCTAGAAGAAGAGACTCCCGGAACTGAAAACCTGTCTGTCCCCACTGATGTGGCTAACATGGGGCAGCTGGTGCCCATCCTGCCCACCACGCAGTGCACAGTAGAAGGAAGTGAAGCCCCTCACACTTAGAAACAGAGGAGACAAGAGGCAGAGAGAAAGGGAGAGCCCCACGCGTGGTGTTGAGTGCCCCCTCCCAGTCCCGTGACGCCACGCTCCCACCACCCCCATCCTTTTCAGCTACGGCTAGTCTGAGATGTGCTTCCATCACCTGTGACAGTTTAAAAAGAAACCTCACTAATGATGAGACACTTGATGCTGCCGAGTGAGCACAGGAGAAATGAGGACAGAAAATGGTTTTACCTTTTACATGAGCCCAGACTGCACAGGCACTTCTTCTCACCTGTAAAGGAAAGTACAGCAACATATGTAACTGGGCAGCATGTGATGTCAGTTTAAATAACACACCTTTGCCCTCCAAGTTGCAGGGTTTTATCTCTTATTGTGGACAACATGATGTTTAATGTCTTATCCTGGGGACCTACCTGGTGGTTTAGTGGTTAAGATAGCATCCCCAGCTCAATGGACATGAATTTGAGCAAACTCTGGAAGACAGGGGAGGACAGAGGAGCCTGGCATGCTACAGTCTATGGGGCACAAAGAGTCAGACACGACTTTGCGACTGAACAGCAAAAACAATCAGTGGTTAAGACTCTGTGCTTCTGCTGCAGGGGTTGCTGGTTCAATCCCTGGACAGGGAACTAAGATCCTGCATGCTGTGCAGTGTGGCCAAAAAAGAAAAGTCTCACTCAGCTGTAACACCTTACAATTTAGCCTTATGATCACCAAGCATTCAAAGGGTCTGGCAGGGCAACAGGGACAGAAGTGACCCTAGGAATGATGACCCTAAAGCTTCCCAATGGATCGATCTCAGGAAGCACACACTCCAGGGAAAGAGCGGGGATGGCAGGGAATTCCATTCCCCTTGCCAGCTCTCAGCGACTGGCGCTGACTGCCTGGGGAATGACATTGAGGAGGATGCCAAGGTCACAGCCAGGTTCAGTGAGACGCAGTGATGCATGTTACGGGCACGACTATGAGAGGCTTGGGACATACAAACACGTCTCTTCTCTAGATGACAGCTGTTGGGCTCGGTTGTTCAGGCATGTCTGACTCTTTGTGGCCCTGTAGACTGTAGCCCACCAGGCTCCTCTGTCCATGGAATTCTCCAGGCAAGAAATACTGGAATGGGTTGCCATTTCGTCTTCCAGGGGATCTTCCCGACCCAGGGATTGAACCCTCTTGTGTCTTCTGCATTGGCAGACACATTCTTTACCACAGTGCCACCTGGGAAGCCTTGCATCAAGTGCATTTAATAAAAGATAATATGCAAGAGTAACCAGTGAAGGGTATATTTCAAAATACTGGGGAAGAAAAAGGACCTCAAACAGCAAGACTGTTACTAGGGAACTGAATGTGTTAGAGGAGAGACATTGACATGGCCAGATAAAGAAGGGAGCTCACTGAAATACAGTGCCTTGATCAGATGTACATTTCATAGAACTCACTACGGCAGCAGTATGGAGCAAGGGGATGGGCAGAAGAAGAGGCAAGACAATGAGTTAGAAAATTGCTGTTCAGACAGGAGATGTCAAAGGCTAAACAGTGCTAATGGAAGAGAGAAAAGGATGCTTTTAAATGGCATTAAGGTGACATAACTGACATAATTTGATAATGGACTGCACAAGAAGATAGGAAAAAGAAAGACAAGAATTATTCCTAGATTTCTGTATTGACTTCCCTGATGGCTCAGATGGTAAGGCATCTGCCTACAATGTGTGAGACCTGGGTTCAATCCCTGGGTCGGGAAGATCTCCTGGAGAAGGAAATGGCAACCCACTCCAGTATTCTTGCCTGGAAAATCCCATGGATGGAAGAGCCTGGGAGGCTACAGTCCATGGGGTCGCAAAGAGTCGGACACAACTAAGTGACTTCACTTTTACTTTCTGTATTGGCAACTAGGAACATGGTAATGTTACTTAGTGGGGCAGATACATAAAAGGAAAAACAAGAAGAGGGGACTGGAAAACTCATACTTCCCAACTTACAAAGCTCTAGTTAGGGCATTACTGGCATGTTTGAAATGGCAGCCCAAGCTGACTAATACACCCTCCCAGACCAAAGTCTCAGCCTGAGACAGCAGCTCTGAGCAATCTCTAAACTGCACACATACTCTACCGCCAGTGTTGTCTATGGCTAGAGATACCAAGTCAGGATCTCCAGGTAATATTCTAGCAAGGAGGCCTTGTCTCAATCATAAAGACCTCTGCAACCACTTAAGGGCAATATATTCTGGACTTTAGTCTTTCAATTCTTAATCCCTACATAATTGTCACAAAACACCACCAGACCTTTCTGCTACTTGGACATAGTCCTAGTTTTATATCAAGCACGATAATGGCACATTTGACTTATGTCCTATACAAAATTTAATAGCATGTTTCAGTTTTAAATATGTGATGAACCTTACACGCAAGATGCCTCAAGTTCATCAGTCAAGAGATGTTTCTGTTAATAGAATTTTTCTAGTTTTCATTGCCAAACAATATGAATTGATATCAAACTTTGAGTTCTCCTAGGGAAACCATGACAATGCTCCTTCCAGAAGCTCTTCCACCCGTGACTGACCGATCCAGCTTTGGCTATTCTGCTTATCCAGCTCATTATAATTATTCATTCCGTAAGGAGTATACATGTCTCATGTTTCCATGTTTCTCATGAGTTTCCATGTCTCAAGAAAGAACCACCGCTAGAAACACACAGACTCTCCAAGGATTGAGAGATGAGAGTGGGGTTTACGCAATAGCCAAGGAAGTAACGGAAGCAGAAAATAGAGCCAGAAAATAGTGCTGGGCATAATCTGCCCCTCCCTCTTGCTTCCCAGAGAATGAGGGAAGGCAGCAGCCTGGCAGGAGTACAGGGAAGTGGCAGAAAGATCTAGACGTTCCACTCCAGCTCAGGCTTCCGCAATGCAATGGGATGAGGACATTCATAAAGCTTAGGAAAAAACAAAACAAATTCAGTCCAAACACAGATCCAAACAGGTTCCCCCAGCAAGTTCAGAATATCCACCTCCAGAGAGGTTTCACCTGCCCCTCCTTTATAAAGTGAAAGGGTTCAACACATGTTTATGGTTCTTATATGCAGTATTCATCTCAGATATGGGGAAAACATATGTTCAAATATTTAAATTTCACATGAAGAGGAAAATATTAAATTCACAAGAGTTTTCAAAGAAATATACCTCATTCCATTCACTTGTGATTCGTAATATAATGCAGTAATCATGCCCTGCTTTCAAGGGTGCATTATAATATTTCCCATAGTACAGCCTGTCTCCAATAGATATCTCCACGGCATCGTCGGGAATATCCTTGGCCAGCAGTTCTGCAGTCACGTATCCACTGGCCTCAGAAGCTTTGCTAAAGAACGAAACAGCCTCTTCAGAATCACAAGCAAATGTGCTTTGGAGGGCCAAGGGAAGCACTAACACCTGATATGAGCTGTAAGAGGAAAGAAAACGTCTATCAGAGCCTTGCTTGGGTTGGGGGGGAGTCATTCACTCATTCATTCACATTACTGAGCACCGGCTATGAGATCAACACTTTGCTAGACGCCGGAGACACAACACTGGATAGAAGTCCTTGCCCACATGGGTTTCACGATCTGACAGCTCCCACAGTCACGGAACTCCAGTTGGAACCAACCATGTTCATGCTTCATGACAGTGGGGGAGTGATCTCTCCAAGTTCTGGCTGCAGATGGCTACCTGGGAAACTGCCTGGAGCACACGTGTCATAAAGTTGATCTAATCAGTGATTTTTCTCGTGGGCAAACAAAGTCCAGCTGGGGAAAGGGTTTAGCAGTCACATGGAGGCCTATTGCCTACAAGTTAGTGCACTAAGTCTGCCAAAAGACTCCACGTAATCACATGAGGAGCCTAAAACAGAACTCATGTGACGGCCACTCCCTCCAGTTCATGGACTGATACAAAGTTCCTACGAAATGAACGAGAAGCAGGGAGTGCTCAGTCACCGTGAGCTCATCTAGTCTGACAATGTCCTTCAACAGCTGGGAGGGGAAATCTTGTATGTTCCCTCCATGCGGACAAAGAAACACACTAGCAATCTGGTGTCATTTTGTCATGCTTCAGTATTATTTATCCCACCAAATAGAAAATCTGTCAGCAAAAGAAAGCATAAGAACAAAAACACTCTGAGAATAAATCACGTCTTCCCATTTCCATCTGTTTGGGCTCATCTCCTAGTAAGTTTTGGGATGTCTGCTTTCTCTATCAGGCTTGATAGTAAGGACTTGAATGCTTTACTCTTGCATTCTTGCAAATCTTTTCACAGTTCTTTGGCTATGACTGACTCCCCACTGATGTTTCTTGAGTTGAAATTTCAGTAATGAAGAAAAACATGCATCAGCACCAAATATGATTAGGATAATTTCCCAAAAGCATTAGCACATGTAACTCTATTTTACCAATAAGTATACACTTCCTGCTCCACATTCCTAATGCCCCATCTCCTGCTTCCTAAGAGTCCACGAGTTACTAGGTTAATAGCAGGTGTTGGATTTAGAAAGTATTCACCCACCAGGATCCCCAAATTCCTAGGTGTCCTCAGGTCCCTGATTTCCACAAAGTTCCTGGATTCACTTTCAGCAATGAGCTCTGTACAAAAATGACAAAGTAAAGCCTGCAGGGCAATGCTTTGTCACTGCCACCACCAGTAAACATTTACTGAGCATCACTGCCTCCAAAGGAACACCTATAACTTTCCTGGGGACTTGAAGATGAAGACACCCCTATGAATCTCAGACACAGGTAAAAAAAGTAAATGGGCAGCAGGCTCCATGCTGTCTGTAAGCACATCTCCAAGTCCCTCTTGTCTTACCATGTAGGTAGTGATGTTCAAGTGCAGTTCAAGGCTCACTTGAACTCATCTGGTTCTGAACATTTCCCAGTAAAGGTACCATTCAAGAGGCATAAAGCAGTCTCCCCAGTTAGCATGATCATAATCACCCGAGTCCCTTGATAATTGTACAAATTTCCAGCCCCTGTCCCAGACCTACTCAATCAAAATCTCCAGTAGAGTCTGAGAATTCATGTTGCTGATAAAGCATCCGAGGTGATTCCTGGAATCTGACAAGTGTGGGAGACATGAGGAGAGCCTGGCTACAGGCTGCATCATCCCCCAAGATCACCTGGTAGGGAGGGAGGCGTGGGGCCAGAGCCCCTGCTCCACCAAGTGCCCAAGCTACTGCCCCACGCCCCATCCTGGAAAATGCACACGGCAGACTCTGGGCTGCCACACACTGGCACTGCTGCTTCCCCCAGCTCAACCCAAGTAGTCGGGCCAAGGAAACCACCCCAACATCCTGCTGGTGATCAGCGCTGGTGACACTGGGGAAGCAGTCATGGCTGTGGAGAGCATGACTGTTCCAGAAGGACTTTTCCCCTTTCTCACCACCACCCTCCCCGATGACTCACAGATCCCCACTTCCTGTTTTGGAGGCACTGGCCAGCACAGAGCCACACAGGTAGACTGTCATTTGGCTTTTCTTTCTGCCTTACGTAATTACCTGGCCTCAATACCATGGACGTATTGCACACTCTCAGGCACTGAGGTCACGACTTCCATTCTCCTTCCAGCAACAGAATTACAATGCCTTCCAGTAACTCGTCAGGAATTAAGACACAGAGCAACTTAGGCCACACACATGCCTGGAAAGACTTTTGAGCATTTACTGGGCTCAAACGAACAGACACGAAGAGCCCAAGTTTCATCATAAATGGACACACAGACCAATTTTGCTAGACTTTCTTTTGACAGTTTTGTGACAGCTCATGAATTTTACCCTGATTGTACTGTAAGGTCATTAGACTGAAGGGTCAGGAGAGACGTGGGTAGTGTGGGTTAGGTCAAGGAAGCAGGTTATTGCCATCGCCTCTTTTTTAAAGTTAACTTTTATTGGAGTATAAGTACAGTGTTGGAAGAGTTTCTATGGTACAGCAAAGTGAATCAGCTATATGTATACACACATCCCCTCTTTTGTGGATTTCCTTCCCATTTAGCTCACCACAGAGCACTGAGCAGAGTTGCCTTGCTGTCCAGTCGGTTCTCTTAAGTCATCTGTTTTATACATACCAGTGTATATGCATCAGCCGCAGCCTCCCAATCCATCCCACCCTAACCCTCCCTCTTTGGTGTCCATACACTTTTTTCTCTAGGCCTGTGTCTCTGTTTCTGTTTTGCAGATAAGATCATCTATCCCATTTTTCTAGACTCCTGTCAGTAAGTTGCTCATCTCCCAAGGTGAACATCAATCTTCCTCTTAAAAAGGGAATATTTCTGCTTTCCTAATTCTGCCATGACCTGTGTAAATAAAAAAGCTTAACTGAACACAACACAGTCCACCACCTGATGTAAATTACTTCCACCCTAATACCATCTGGAGTCCCAGAAGCAGTTATTAGCAATGCAGTGCCTTGCCCACATCAAGAATTAAAGGAATTATCCAAATGACTCTCCCAGAAACCACTACACACACCCCAAGGCTACCCTTAAATAAAGGAAAATACATTCTGTCTTTGGTAAGTGAAATGATGCTCCTGATCCAACATCACTAATGGATATACCTGGAGGCATGAGTGCAAAGGATACTGCCTGACATGTCACAGGTACCCAACCAATGCTCATTCAATGACCAAAGGAGCAGATTCAGTTTCTCGAGCTCAGCTGCCCAAATGTTCATCTCTGGTCCCTTAAAAGTCCTCTTCACTAAGGAGGGTGCTGGTTGGAATTAAAGGCTCAGTCTGTGCCCAGTCAGTGAAAGTCCCTTAGTCGTGTTCAAGTCTTTGCGACCCCATGGACTATACAGTCCATGGAATTCTCCAGGCCAGAATACTGGAGAGGGTAGCCTTTCCCTTCTCCGGCAGATCTTCCCGACCCAGGGATTGAAACCAGGTCTCCCGCAGTGCGGGCAGATTCTTTACCAGCTGAGCCACAAGGGAAGTCCAAGAATACTGGAGTGGGTAGCCTATCCCTTCTCCAGCAGATCTTTCAGACCCAGGGATCGAACCAGGGTCTCCTGCATTGCAGGCGGATTCTTTACCAACTGAGCTATCAAGGAAGCCCAGTCTGTGCCCAAGGAAACAAAAAAGGGGCCCATTGCCTTAACTACCGCAGCGCAGCCACCTAAACAGAAGTCTCATCCTCACACAAATCAGTGTTTCCAGAACACTCCATGGGCCCACTGGGCAGCCTCGGGAAAGAGGCCTCTACTCACCTGACGGGTCCGTTTTTCTCCGTGGCTTTCCTCAGTCGCAAGCGTGGTAGAGGCTCTCCATGCACAGTGAAAAAGTCTACTTCCGGAAGGGGAGGCTCTGAAAACGTGTTGAAAAGAAGAAAAGGGGTGTGATCAGAACAAGCAGAGACACGAAGAAAGTGGTCCTCACGGGACATCAAGAGGAAAGTTTTCATGAAAGAAGTGATGAGCAAATTCGGACACACGCTCCGACACAGGCGAATCCTGAACACATGAGGCTAAGAGAAATATGCCAGACACAGAAGGACAAATATTGCATGACTCCACTTGCGTGAAATCTCTGGAACAGGTAAATCCATAGAGACAGAAATACACTGGAGGTTGCCAAGGGCTGAGGGTGTGGGTAGGGAATGAGGAGTTACTGCTTAATGGTCAACAGAGTTTCTGTTTGAGGTGATGAAAACAACTTTTGAAATAGATAATGGTAATGGTTTACAGCACTGTGAATGTACTTAATGCCAATAACTTGTGCCCTGAAAAATGATTAAAATAGTATATTTTATGTTGTATATATTTTATTATAATTCTTTTAAAAAGTGATGCCCCAGCACTAACAGAGGGTGGAGGCTGTGGTCATTTCAGTTATCTTGGAAGATAGGTTCCTGTTTGGTGAGGAGACCAGCATATCCAACTTCTAGATCCTTTGGGAAAAGTTTATTATTATTATTTTTATTATTTTGGCTGCTCCGTGAAGCTTGTGGGATCTTAGTTCCCTGACCAGGGATTTCTGTGTGTGTGTGTGTGGGCATGATTACCCTTTTATTTTTAAAAAACATTTTTAATTAATTAATTTAATTGGAGGATAATTACTTTACAACATTTTGATGGTTTTTGCCACACATGAGCATGAATCAGACACCTGACCAGGGATTGAACCTGCACCCTCAGCAGTGAAAGCGTGGAGTCCTAACCTCTGCTCTGTGAGGGAATTCCCTAGACTTCTAGAGCCTTTATAATCACACAGTTGTCAAGACTCTTTTACCCAATTAGAAAATAGATTTGGAGTAGAAATTTTCAATTCAAATTATAATAAAAAGTTTAGACCTTCCAAGACAGGTCTTAAAGCTCTACTGAATATACTATTTACACACTGCCTTTCAACAAATATTTACTAGTCATCTCTATGTGAGGCTGGGAGAAACAGCCATGGAAAACATGGTTTCTGCTTTCCAGGAGCTCAGAGTCTGATAGCAGAGTCTTGTAAACAGGTGGTGCTTGGAGCTAGGATAATGGGAGTGGTAGGAATGCAGGGGAAGAATGCCTGACCCAGGGGCAGTGGGGTGAGCCTATCAAATACAGAGACTGATATACTCCGAGGCGGGAGGTGAGAGAGAACACGTGCAGAGAGAGAACAGCAGGAGTTCAGTGGAGCCAAAAGGCTGAGCTCCAGCTCAGCAGAGGCAGAAAATAAAGTGAGAAATGCAGGACTTCCCTGGTGGCACAGTGGACAAGAATCTGCCTGCCAATGCAGGAGACACGGGTTCGATCCCTGGTCCAGGAAGATCCCACATGCCGAGGAGCAACTCCCACAAGCCCGTGAGCCACAACTACTGAAGCGCATGTGCCTAAAGCCTCTGCTCTGCATTGGCTTTGCTGCTGCTGCTAAGTCGCTTCAGTCGGGCTCTGTGCGACCCCACAGACGGCAGCCCACCAGGCTCCCCCGTCCCTGGGATTCTCCAGGCAAGAACACTAGAGTGGGCTGCCATTTCCTTCTCCAATGTGTGAAAGTGAAGTCGCTCAGTCGTGTCCCACTAGTAGCGACCCCATGGACTGCAGCCCACCAGGCTCCTCTGGTGGGATTTTCTAGGCAAGAAAGCCCAAGCAACACAAAAAAGGGTAGTCTCCACTCTCCACAACTAAGGCAAGCCCGCACGCAGTAAGGAAGAACTAGTGCAGACAAAATCAAATAAATAAGTAAATAAAAATTAAGCAGGTGTGTCTAGGTCAGATCTGAGGTCCTGAAAATAAGGAGAAGTCATCTGAAGATTCTTAGCAGATGTATATTTCAGAAAGACAATTGAGACCGCCAGCTGGAGGATGAATTGGAAAAGAGCAAAAGTGTAGATTGTCCAAAATCTAGGTAAGACCTGTCTGAGGCCTGAAGCAGTGATGGTGCTCACAAAGGAAAAGAGAGGGCAGATGGAGGAGATGCAGAGGTGGAACGGAAAGTGGCGGAAGATAAGCAAGGGGAAGGAACCTGGGCTCTGGTTTTGGTCACTGAGTCAGTGGTGACGTCATTCATCAAGGTCTGGGGGAAGGTTCAGCCACAGCTCACTTCTAGACCTGTTAAGTTTGAAGTGCTTGTGCAACCGTCCAGCAGGCAGTTAGAAATGTGGTCCGGAGCTTACAAGCAAACTGTGATGGTGACATGGAGCCAATCATCAACAGAAGGGGCTTCCCAGGTGGCACTAGTGGTAAACAGCCCACCTGCCAATGCCGGAGACCTAAGCAACATGGGTTCAATCCCTGGGTCTGGAAAACCCCCTGGAGGAGGGCATGGCAACCCACTCCAGGAGTCCTGCCTGGAAAATCCCTTGGACAGAGAAGCCTGGTGGGCTACAGTCCATAGGGTTGCGAAGAGTCGGACACAACTGAAGCGACTTCACACACGTGGCGGCACAGAGAGATGGTATAAAGGCATCTGAGAAAACATGAGGGCCCAGGGTGGACCACCGGGACAGGAATCTAAGACCAGGTGGACAAGTGAGAATTTCCTATAGTGTTTATTAAACACTCAGTCTAGAATTTCTTCCAACACCATGCAGATACAGTGGCCATACAAATCATGTTTTCTGTAAATCTACGGCATTGTTAAAGGCCCTAGGGGTGACTGGGAACAGCCTCTACTTACAGTTAAGACCACACCCTACAGTATTGAAAGGTCCACCACCTTTCCAAGAGGCAGCCAGAAAGAAATTCCATAACACCCCTGAAGCAGGCAGTGGCTAGCCTCCTGCAGCCAGCTAGCTAGGGGGAGAGGGGAAATGCAGACTGAAAAGCCCCACCAGGTTCCCCACCAGGGAACATGAACATTCCAAGTAGCTCTACACAGCCCTCAGGTTATCACTGAAAGGCGCTTTCATTGGTGACATTTCATCCTCACAGGAAAGTAAGTGGTTTTTATCACACATTTCCTGTTTTCAGCCCAGAGGGAGATTAACTGTTTACTCTTTTCTGTGTGAGAACCCTCCTCGGGCTCTTTTAAGTTATTCCTCTGTTTGCTCTTCTCTGAGATGAATAATTCTAGGTCCTCTAACCTCTTGGCAAATCTTTTAAAACCACCCAGTTTCTCACCCACCCCAGGAACAGCAGAACAAAGCACTTGACCAGTTTAGGGAAGACCGGCCCACATCAGGGCAGGGAGCCCACCCCTGGTTGTTCTGTGCCACTTTGCCCCTTTCAGCCCCAGCATCGTCTGTCCTTCCAGTTCTAAACAGGACACAACCATCCAGTTGATTCAGTCAACACATGACTTCTAGACTGCTTTCTGTTCTGCCTCCCCTCCGCCTTCTCCACCTTATAAACAGTCTGTTTTTTCTCTTGAATGCAAAAGCCTGAACTTGAGTAGGCTGTTTCTTCACGCATTTTTGAGGTTAAATAACCTTAGTGAAAGTCGCTCAGTCATGTTCGACTCTTTGCTACCCCGCGGACTATACAATCCATGGAATTCTCCAGGCCAGAATACTGGAGTGGGTAGCCTTTCCCTTCTCCAGGGGATCTTCCCAACCCAGGTATTGAACCCAGGTCTCCCGCATTGCAGGCGGATAACTTCACTTCTAGCCATATTTTCCAAGGTGCTGTTTTCCCTCCCCAAACTGCTGTCTTTGGCTGGTCTGCTCTCTTTCCATAGGCCTATTACTGATTTAAACCAAATTAGAGCCAAGGCAAGAAATGGGTCGTGTCTGGGCTGCAGTTCTTCCACCCTGAGTATGTGAGCCAGGGGCGGACCCAGAAGGAAGACATTCACTGCCCCTCCTAGATGCGAACAATGTCCATTGTCTCCTAGAAGTAAGTGACAAAGGAAATTATGGAGGCTGAGGAAACTTGGAAGATTCAGGAGAAAAGCAATGAGGCAGAACTTATCCCCCAAAATATTAAATATACTATAAATTTACAGTAACTAAAATAAGAAGGTAAAAGCACAGGATAGGAAACGCAATGGAAGAAGCTAGATAATCAAGAGACCCAAATAAATAAATGAGAATATAGTGTGTGGCATGAACAGTCTTTCCAAAGGTGATGGGGAAACTGGCTGATCATTTGGGGGGAAAAAAGTTATCATGTAAATTTAGCCTTATACCACACATCTAAACAAATTCCAGATGGGTGCAAGCTAAAATGTGAAAAGCAAAATTGTTAAGAAGCATTAGAAAATTGTAGAGAATAAGAACTAATCTGATTGCAGAGTGGGAAAGGCTTTTCTTGGCATGACCCGAGGCAGAAACTATAAAAGAATCAATAGAATTGATTACATGAAAACTTAAAATGTCTGAATGCCAAAAAGAATACTGAAAAGAAAATTCAAGAGTACATAACCTGGGGTGCAATATGTATAACAAAAGATTAATATCACTAATGTGGGCAAACTATTAAAATCAATGAGAAAAAGGAAGTAACAGAAGTACAAATGTGTTATTCCTCTAAGACCCACTAAAATGAACAAAAACTAGAGGAAAATTTTCTGCACCAAACTTAAGCAAAGGTCCCAACCTTATGCTATAAACGTCAAGTAATTGCAAGGAACTAACATACACGAATATATAAAAGTAAAGATACCCTGGAGGTTCTTTTCTAAGCCTCAGCATTTCCTAATTGGACCACGACCCCCACTCAGGGTGAGAAATCCATAATTTGACTATCTTGGGCCAGGTCTCAAAAAGCCCCTAGAGGGAGGAGGGGATTGCGACACACAAACTTGAGTCACAGACTCCTCCCTAAGAAGATCCCGCCGGCGCCAAGAATTAAGAAACTCCTCCCAAGAAAAGTCCCGCCGGCGCCAAAAGTCGAGCCAATCAGTAAAAGAGGGAAACCCCCCCCCCCTAAAAACCGCGCGCGTATAAGCTGGCCAATGAACTTCCGTGCATGTATAAACTGGCCAATGAGCTTCTGCCAGCTTGATCTTTTGAACAGAAATAGGTGCTTATGTATCCTGGAACCTGTCCCCGCCATTTGGTTTTCTTTTAAACCAACCAATGAAAACCCTGTAACCAAGCTTCTCGCTTCTGTACCCGCGCTTTCTGCATCCCGACCCCATAAAAACCCCCTGCTCCAGCCGTTGGGCGCGCAAGTCCACAGAGAGACTTTGTCGCCCCAGGTACCTGTGTATCTGAATAAACCTCTTGCTGTTTGCATCCGAACGTGAATGGTCTCGCTGTTCCCTGGGAAGGGTCTCCCTTGTGGGAAAGATACTCCACGGAGGTCTTTCATTTGGGGGCTCGTCCGGGATCCGGAGACCCCCCCTCGCCCAGGGACCACCGACCCCTCGTCGGGAGGTAAGCTGGCCAGCGTTTTATGTTTTACTGTTTTATGTTTTCGTACTTTCTGTGTGTCTGTTGTGGTGCGACTTGAGTTTCAGCTGAAACAATCTGTATCTGGCGGAGTCAGGAAGGAGCTGACGAGCTCGAACTTCCCTCCGCAAGCCTGGAAGACGTTCCAAGGCTAACTGGAGCCCGATTTTTCGGTGCTCATCCGTCTCAGTTCACGACCAGAGTCGGACTTTTCGGGGCTCCGCCCTTGTCCGAGGGGTACGTGAAACTTCAGGGAGGCGAGGGATCCGGACCCTCATCTACGCCTCCATCCGAGCTTTTGTTTTCAGTTTTGCGCAAAAACCGTGCCGTGCGATTTTGGTGTATTAGTCTCTGTGTCGTGTTTGTTTGTCTTATAACAGGAGTACTCTTACTAGAAAAAATGGGTCAATCTCTAACCACCCCCCTGAGTCTTACTTTACAGCATTGGAAAGATGTCCAAGACATCGCCCATAACCAGTCAGTAGAGGTCCGAAAAAAGAAATGGACAACCTTTTGCTCGTCCGAGTGGCCCTCCTTCAATGTGGGCTGGCCACAGGATGGGACCTTTGACCTTGATATTATTTTCCAGGTAAAGGCAAGAGTGATGGATCCCGGGCCCCCTGGTCATCCCGACCAAGTGGCATACATCGTGACTTGGGAAGCCCTGGCCTACGACCCTCCGCCATGGGTCAAGCCCTTCGTCAATCCCAAGCGCCCCCTTCCCCCATCGGCCCCTGCCCTTCCACCTCTCCCCCTCCCTGCTTCGGCCCAACCGCCTACCCACTCGTCCCTATATCCCGCCCTAACTGAGTCTTCACGGGAAAAGGTTAAAAAAGAAAAACCTACAGCAGCCACTGTGTTGCCGCCGGGAGATGACCTACTCATAGATCTGTTAGCCGAGGACCCCCCACCCTACCGAGACCCAGCCCCAATAAGGGAAGCCGCAGCGGCGGCTCCTGCCCCAGTCGCGCCAGCACCGTCCCCGGTGGCCGGACGACTAAGAGTCCGCAGAGAGCCACCTCCGGATTCCACCTCCCAGGCCCTTCCCCTGCGAACGGGGTCCAACGGCCAGGCCCAATACTGGCCCTTTTCTGCTTCCGACCTTTACAACTGGAAGAATAACAACCCCCCTTTCTCCAAAGATCCCTCCATGTTAACCTCTTTGATTGAGTCCATCCTAGTTACTCACCAACCCACTTGGGACGACTGCCAGCAACTGCTACAAGCGCTGCTGACCACTGAAGAGAGGCAAAAGGTCTTCCTGGAAGCTCGAAAAAACGTCCTAGGCGAAAATGGCCATCCCACGCAACTGCCTAACGAGATTAATTCCGCCTTCCCTCTGGAACGTCCCGACTGGGATTTCTCTACAGCTGAAGGTAGGAACCACCTACGTCTCTATCGCCAGTTGCTCATAGCGGGTCTCCATGGGGCCGCAAGGCGCCCCACCAATTTGGCCCAGGTAAAACAGGTTATTCAGGGTCCTGAGGAGTCCCCTTCCGCATTCCTGGAGCGGCTTAAAGAAGCCTATCGCATATATACTCCTTACGATCCTGAAGACCCAGGGTGTAACCTCTCTATGTCCTTTATTTGGCAATCTGCACCAGACATTAGAAAAAAACTTGAGAGGCTAGACAACCTCAAAGAAAGTTCCTTACAAGACTTAGTAAAAGAGGCAGAACGCATTTTCAATAAGAGGGAGACTCGAGAAGAGAGAGATGAAAGACTAAAAAGAGAGGCAGAAGAGAGAGACGAGAGGCTTAGAAAAGAAGCAGAAAAGAGAGAAAATGCGAGAGATCGCAAGAGAAATAAAGAATTCAGCAAATTGCTAGCCACCGTAGTATCAGAGCAGCGACAGGATAAGTTAGGGGGAGACAAGAAGGGGCCCCGAGTGGAAAAAGACCAATGTGCCTACTGTAAAGAAAAGGGTCACTGGGTCAAGGACTGCCCAAGGCGACCAAAGGGGGCCCGCCGACCAAAGCCCCAGACGTCCCTCTTGACCCTAGAAGATTAGGAAAGTCAGGGCCAGGAGCCCCCCCCCTGAGCCTAGGATAACCCTTGACGTTGGGGGGCAACCTGTCACCTTCCTGGTGGACACCGGCGCACAACACTCCGTGTTGACTCATCCGACGGGACCTCTGAGCAACAAGTCGGCCTGGGTCCAAGGAGCCACAGGGGGCAAGCGGTATCGGTGGACCACGGACCGGAAGGTACATCTGGCTACCGGAGAGGTAACTCATTCCTTTTTGCACGTACCTGACTGTCCTTACCCCCTGTTGGGCCGAGACCTCCTTACAAAACTAAGGGCACAAGTACATTTTAAAGAGACAGGGGCCCATGTTACCGGGCCCCAAGGACAACCCCTTCATGTCCTGACCCTAAAGTTAGAAGATGAATACAAACTTTACGAGGAAGCAGGACCCGACAAGACCAAAAACCTTGCTGCCATCACCCCCTGGCTGCAAAAATTTCCACTAGCTTGGGCCGAGACCGGGGGAATGGGGCTAGCCGTCCGACAGTCACCACTAATAATACCCCTAAAGGCCACAGCCTCCCCTGTGTCGATTAGACAATACCCCATGTCCCAAGAAGCGTACCAAGGAATTAGGCCGCACATTAAGAGACTTTTGGATCAGGGGATTCTGATCTCCTGCCAGTCGCCATGGAACACCCCTCTCCTCCCTGTAAAAAAGCCGGGGTCAGGAGACTACAGGCCAGTCCAGGACTTGAGGGAAGTCAACAAGAGGGTGGAAAACATTCACCCCACAGTCCCTAACCCATACAATCTACTAAGTGGGTTGCCACCGTCACATACCTGGTATACGGTGCTAGATCTCAAAGATGCCTTCTTTTGCCTAAGACTGCACCCAAATAGCCAACTCCTCTTTGCCTTCGAATGGAGAGACCCCGAGCAGGGGATATCCGGCCAGTTGACATGGACCCGACTCCCACAAGGGTTCAAAAACAGCCCAACTCTCTTTGACGAGGCCCTGCATCGGGACCTGGCTGACTTCAGAGTCCAACATCCAGCTCTCATCCTACTACAGTACGTAGATGATCTTCTGTTAGCGGCAAAGACGGAGAAAAGCTGCAAAGAAGGTACGTCTGCCCTCCTTGAAACCCTGGGGACTCTAGGATATCGGGCTTCGGCGAAAAAGGCCCAAATCTGTCAACAACAGGTCACCTATCTGGGATACCAGATCAAAGAGGGACAGAGGTGGCTGACAGAAGCTCGTAAACAAACCATTATGAACATCCCTGCCCCCAAAAGCCCCCGCCAATTGCGGGAATTCCTGGGGGCTGCAGGGTTCTGTCGCCTCTGGATACCAGGCTTTGCCGAGATGGTCGCACCTCTGTACCCTCTCACAAAACAAGGAGCCTTCTTTGACTGGCGGGAGGAACATTCCGTGGCCTTCAAAAATGTCAAGAGAGCCCTATTGACTTCCCCGGCTCTCGGGCTCCCAGACCTGACCAAGCCCTTTGGACTGTTTGCAGATGAGAGACAAGGCTACGCAAAAGGGGTCCTAGTCCAGGATATAGGACCCTGGAAACGCCCTGTAGCCTACCTCTCGAAAAAGCTAGACCCCGTGGCTTCAGGCTGGCCACCCTGTTTGCGCATGGAGGCAGCTATTGCGGTCCTCATCAAGGACGCCCACAAGTTGACCATGGGGCAGCCCTTAACCATCTTTGCCCCACACGCGGTTGAAGCCCTTATCAGGCAGCCACCAGACCGTTGGCTGTCCAACTCCCGAATGACCCACTACCAGGCTATGCTTCTGGACACGGACCGAGTTCACTTTGGTCCCGTCGTGGCACTCAACCCTGCCACCCTGCTCCCACTCCCGGAAGAACCAGAGCTGCACGACTGTCACCAGATCCTCGCGGAAACCCACGGAACCAGGCCAGACCTGTCAGATCGACCACTCCCAGACGCAGATATCACCTGGTACACTGATGGCAGTAGCTTCATGGACAATGGGGAAAGAAGAGCAGGAGCGGCCGTGACTACAGAAACAGAGGTAATCTGGGCAGAGGCTCTACCGCCAGGAACCTCCGCCCAAAGGGCCGAGCTTATCGCCCTGACCAAGGCTCTCCAGATGGCAGCAGGTAAGAGGCTTAACGTATATACGGATAGCCGGTATGCGTTCGCCACAGCCCATATCCACGGAGAAATCTATCGGCGAAGAGGGCTCCTGACCTCTGAGGGAAAAGAGATTAAAAATAAGGCTGAAATCCTGGCTCTGCTAAAAGCCCTGTTCCTTCCCCAAAAACTCAGTATCATCCATTGCCCGGGACACCAGAAGGGAGACAATCCTGAGGCACGCGGTAACAGAATGGCTGACCAGGCCGCCCGAGAGGCAGCCTCATGTAAATCACCGAGAGCCTCGCAAACCCTTCCCCTGACCTCAAAAACTGCTGGTACTGCTCCCGTGCGCTGCCCCTTCCAGTATACTAAGGAGGATACGGACTTACTGAGAAAAATGGGGGCTTCCTATGAACCAACACAAGGGTACTGGATTTATAAAGAAAAACCTGTAATGCCAAAAAAACAGACTTTAGAATTATTAAATCGTTTGCATGGACTGACCCACCTCAGCCCCCGAAAAACAAAGACCCTCCTGAATAGAGAAGAAAACACCCACTATTTGTTAGGAAGAGACAATCTCCTACAACAAATAGCAGACAACTGCAGGGCTTGCGCTCAGGTCAATGCTGGGAGAGTCCAATATGGAGCCGGGGCCCGGGCGCGAGGACACCGACCGGGTACTCATTGGGAAATTGATTTCACAGAGATAAAACCAGGACTATATGGTTACAAATATCTCTTAGTATTCGTGGACACTTTCTCCGGTTGGGTAGAGGCCTTCCCTACGAAGCAAGAAACAGCCAAGACAGTCACCAAAAAATTGCTGGAAGAGATCTTCCCCAGGTACGGGATGCCCCAAACGCTGGGGACGGACAATGGGCCGGCCTTCGTCTCCCAGGTAAGTCAGCTGGTGGCTAAGCTACTGGGGATCAATTGGAAATTACATTGTGCTTATAGACCCCAGAGTTCAGGACAGGTAGAACGGATGAACAGAACCATCAAGGAGACTTTGTCCAAATTAACGCTTGCAACTGGCTCTAGAGACTGGGTGTTCCTACTGCCTCTGGCCCTATATCGGGCCAGAAACACCCCAGGGCCCCATGGTCTGACACCGTTCGAAATATTATACGGGGCTCCGCCACCAGCCGCCACCCTCCTTGACCCCCACATTGCAAACCACGCTAACAACCCTTCCTTAAAAGTTCATTTACAGGCACTCCAGATCGTGCAGAGAGAGGTTTGGAAACCGTTGGCCGCAGCTTACCAGGAACAGCTAAAAAAGCCAGTAGTTCCACACCCATTCCAGATCGGAGATTCCGTCTGGGTCCGCAGACATCAGACCACAAACCTAGAACCCCGGTGGAAAGGACCGTATACAGTCCTTTTAACCACGCCAACAGCCCTGAAAGTGGACGGCATCGCTGCTTGGATTCACTCCTCACACGTTAAGCGCGCCCCGCCATCGAGCTTCGCCGACACCAGCCAAGACAGCCCGGACGGACCGCCCCGATGGAGGCTTCAACGCTCTCAAAATCCACTCAAGATAAGACTTTCAAAGATTATATAACTACTATCCTTATAATCTTGAGTTCCCTGTCACCTGTATCCCCTGCTAACCCCCATACCCCAAAACAAATGACCTGGAAACTTCTAGATGGGCTAACTGGCGAGGTACTCAACTCAACCACCGAGATTCACCCCCCCAACACTTGGTGGCCAGATCTGTATTTCAACTTCAAAGACATTGTACAGATAGACGGGACTGGGGGACTTCTGCAGGCCGACGGGTTTTGGGCATGCCCAGGGTACCTGAAAAACTGGAAAACTTGCGGGGGCATGCAACATTATTGGTGTAGTTCTTGGTCCTGCGTGACCTCTAATGATGGCAACCGTAAGTGGGACGTTGGAAGCAGGGATGGAATTACCTTTTCGTTTGCACTAAAGGCCCCCGACGAGGGTGCATATTCCCCAGGCCCAGACGGAAAAGATAGGTATGCCCAAGTTAAGATAACGTTCAACCAAGAAACAGCAAAAAAACTCCATTGGGCTTCGGGGCTCAGCTGGGGAATTCAGACCAATGCAGGGCCCACCTGGTGGGGCCCCTTCTACGGGGGTATCATAACCATCCTCCAAACCATAGAAACATCAGGCCCCACTGCTGCTGTCGGACCCAACCCCGTCCTGACAGCTCCAAAACCCCAAGTCCCTAAAAATAGCTCAGGAATCAAAAGTAACACCCCCTCACCTAGTCAGTTGACACCTCTGTCAGGACCATCAGAGACCCCTACACCAGAAACTAGGGTTCGATTATTCAACCTGGTACAGGGAGCCTACCTCGCCCTTAACGCCTCTGACCCTGACAGGACCCAAGAGTGCTGGCTATGCTTAGTGTCTAGCCCCCCTTATTACGAGGGTATAGCAGTCGGGGGCAACTACTCCAATCATACCCAGGTCTCCGGCCGGTGTGCTTCTGGCACTCAGCACAAACTAACCTTGTCCCAAGTATCTGGGAAAGGACTTTGCCTCGGGACTGTTCCTGAAACCCACCAGGCCCTATGTAACCTCACCAAAAAGGTAACCAGAGGCACCTACTACCTAGAAGCCCCTAATGGGACCTATTGGGCTTGCAGCACCGGGCTAACCCCATGTGTCTCTGCCGCAGTGCTTAACAGAACCACTGACTACTGTGTCTTGGTCGAGTTATGGCCTAGAATAACTTACCATAGTTCGGAGTATGTCTATAACTATTTTGAAAAAAGGTTTCGGCATAAGAGAGAGCCTGTTTCCATCACCCTGGCCGTGCTGCTCGGAGTGGGAGGAATAGCGGCAGGATTAGGCACGGGGACGGCAGCACTCATAGAAACTAGTCAGTTCGGACGGCTCCAGGCCGCCATGCACACGGACATCAGAGCATTAGAAGAATCTGTAAGCGCTCTAGAAAAGTCACTTACCTCCCTCTCCGAAGTAGTTTTGCAAAACAGGAGAGGGTTAGATATCCTATTTTTGCAGGAAGGAGGGCTTTGTGCAGCCCTAAAGGAAGAATGCTGCTTCTATGCGGACCATACCGGGCTAGTGAGAGACAATATGGCTAAGCTAAGAGAAAGGCTCAAACAGAGACAAAAATTATTCGAGACTGAACAGGGATGGTTTGAAAGCTGGTTCAATCGCTCTCCCTGGCTCACGACCCTACTCTCCTCCATCATGGGCCCTCTAATCATTATCCTGCTCATACTATTATTTGGCCCATGCATTTTCAACCGACTAATGCAGTTCATTAGAGACAGACTGTCAGTCGTGCAAGCCTTGGTCCTAACTCAGCAATATCACCAAGTAAGACAAGGTGATTATGAATAGAGATGGCTTAAAACCCTCGAATGGAAGATTCCATTCTTATTTACAAGAGAAATGGGGGAATGAGAAATCCATAATTTGACTATCTTGGGCCAGGTCTCAAAAAGCCCCTAGAGGGAGGAGGGGATTGCGACACACAAACTTGAGTCACAGACTCCTCCCTAAGAAGATCCCGCCGGCGCCAAGAATTAAGAAACTCCTCCCAAGAAAAGTCCCGCCGGCGCCAAAAGTCGAGCCAATCAGTAAAAGAGGGAAACCCCCCCCCCCTAAAAACCGCGCGCGTATAAGCTGGCCAATGAACTTCCGTGCATGTATAAACTGGCCAATGAGCTTCTGCCAGCTTGATCTTTTGAACAGAAATAGGTGCTTATGTATCCTGGAACCTGTCCCCGCCATTTGGTTTTCTTTTAAACCAACCAATGAAAACCCTGTAACCAAGCTTCTCGCTTCTGTACCCGCGCTTTCTGCATCCCGACCCCATAAAAACCCCCTGCTCCAGCCGTTGGGCGCGCAAGTCCACAGAGAGACTTTGTCGCCCCAGGTACCTGTGTATCTGAATAAACCTCTTGCTGTTTGCATCCGAACGTGAATGGTCTCGCTGTTCCCTGGGAAGGGTCTCCCTTGTGGGAAAGATACTCCACGGAGGTCTTTCAAGGGTGAGTGTGTTAGTTGCACAGTTGTGTCTGACTCTCTGATCCCATGGACTGTAGCCCACCAGGCTGGCATGATAAATTGAAGTTGATAGCAATGGAGAAAATAGAGCTTATGCCGTAAGTCATCAGGTATCACAAGGTGAGCTGCAACTCTCTTGTCAGTAAGGTTATCAGACTTGGCTTCCCAAGGAGAAGGAACCACCTTCTTTTTATCTTTATCTCCTTCAGCACTTAGCACTGGTCTTTGTACATAACCAATCAATAGGTATTTGCTGAATTAATTGTTAAGTTTCAGTATACCTTTCAACCACCCCAACACACAGAAACCCTGCCTTTTAGGCTTTTAATATAAAGAAACTTTTCCATTCATATTTTATAAACAGCCAACACTAATATGGATTGGGCTCCCAGGTGGCACTAGCAGTGAAGAATCCACCCGCCCGTGCAGCAGATGTAAGAGATGTGGGTTCGATCCCTGGGTTGGGAAGATCCCCTAGAGAAGGGCATGGCAACCCACTCCAGTATTCTTCCCTGGAGAATCCCATGAACGGAGGAGCCTGGCAGGCTCTGGTCCACAGGGTCACAAAGAGTCGGACACGACTGAAGCGACTTAGCACTCACACAATGTTAACATAGTGTTGTGAAAATAACACATCCAGTCCGCTTTCCTCTGGGGTGTACCATCTTGTCTCTGTGGGGTCTCAGAGAGGGTGCAGATGCTCTCAGTGGGAAGAGCAGGGAGACATCCATCCCCAAACAGTCATTTCCTTAAGGGGCTGGGGGTTGATCTGAAGCTAGAAAGTAGCTGGGAGATTTCTGGGGACTAGAGGAACAGTTGACCCTTGGAGGTATAGAAGACATGTGTGCCTTCATCCTGGGCTGACTTAACATAAGGACCTCAGAGGTCAAAGAATCTGCATCCATGAAAGACTCTGAGAGAGCCTTGACAAAGAGGGAAACAGCTGGGATGAAGGCCAGCAGGAGTCAGGGTGGTACCCCGCAACCAGCCTGCAGAGATGAAGCCCTCACTGCGGACACAGGAGTTCATAGCCCTTAGATGGTCTGTGGAAGAGAAGCCCAGAGCAGAAGAACTCAAGACACCTGGTCCCGCACGGTCCTTTCCTGAGGACACAGCAGTAAGAGAGGCGGGTCAGAGGTGGGCGCAGTGGTCCCGAGTCCCGTAGCAGGAATCAGAGCCATCCTGATTGGACCTCTCTGTGAAAGGGATGGTCCAATAAAGCTTGGGACACACCTGTGTTTTCCTGAACCTCTGAAAAGGTTCATTCTCTTTTCCTTATTACCAATACAGAGATGGGAAAGTTCTCCTTTACGTTGCCAGTTTTGGCACTGAGGATAGACTCAGGAAGAAATTATTTCTTTTACATGTTTGTTTCCTTTTTCTCTTCCAGCACTCTTGGTTCCATAATGGCCATTCAACCCCAGATGATCACCGCATTGTGCAGAGTGAGTGGTTTATCTCCCTGCAGGCACTGGCTTTCTCTCTCTCTTTCCTCCTCTCTTCCCCGCTCCCTCCACCTCTTCCGCTCTGGCTCTCTCCTCTCTCTAAGAAGAAAATTTTGCCTATAAGCTTTGTGACTTGGCAAACCTAGATGCATATAAAAAAGCAGAGATATCACTTTGCCAATAAAGGTCTGTATAGTCAAAGCTATGGTCTTTCCAATAGTCATGTACCGATATGAGAGATGGACCATAAAGAAAGCTGAGCACTGAAGAAGTGATGATTTTGAACCATGGTGTTGGAGAAGACTCTTGAGAGTCCTTTGGACTGCAAGGAGATCAAACCAGTCAATTCTAAAGGAAATCAACCCTGAATATTCATTGGAAGGACTGAAGATGAAGCTCCAACACTTTGGCCACCTGATGTGAAGAGCCAACTCATTGGAAAAGACCCTGATGCTGGGAAAGACTGGAGGCAGAAGAAGGGGGTGGCAGAAGATGAGATGGTTAAGTAGCATCACTGACTCAGTGGACGAATCTGAGTAAATCTCGGGACACAGAGGACACAGGAGCCTGGCATGCGACCGCTAAGAGGCCGCAAAGAGTTGAATGTGACGGAGCAACTGAACAGCAGCAGACGACAGCACGGCCTGTGCACGACGGCTCTTCCGACCCTCTGGGTCCACATCAAGGATGAACGCTCGCCCTTCCCCTTGACCTACAGGGTGCACGAAGGAAAGGTGGGGCTGTTCTGAGCAACTCCCATCAACAGGCTGCTGAGGAAGCGGGGGCCGTGAGTCAGAAGCCCTGGGACCTCCTCTGCACCTCACCTCCCTTCTCATCAGCACCCTCTTTTGTTGTCACTGAAACACTCGCCTCTGTCCTTCAGCACTCCCAAACCTCTCATTCTCCCCTGAGGTCAGCAATATATTTAAAGCGTGTGCTTTCACCTTGTTCCCATCAGTGAGATTTCACTTAAAGGAAGACACTCAGAATGGGAATTCCATGCACTTTTCTTCTGGGAAACCAGCTGCTGCATATTCCAGGTCCAAACCCCTTGCCTCACATTTCTGGTAAAATTCAAAAGTTTACGATTTTACTAAAACAGAGTCACATCTTAGGCAACGAAGCACATCTCTTCTTCATTAAAGAGAGGGCTTGGGGTCTGTTCTTCTCTTGTTTGTTGGCTTAGAGCTTCCACACTTTTTTTAAAATAGCAAATTCTTTAAAGCGGGATAGATACCGAAACCAGGCAGGCAGGGTCTCAATGAATTCAAACAGCTCAACAGTGTCCCCTGGTGGCCATGAGCACAGATCCAGGGTGCGTAAGCTACCAGGCTGTTTGATGTATAAAACAAGGTATAAATGAGGCTCATCAAGATGAAACTCTCTCTCCCAAATCAAAACATATGAAATGCTAATGTGAATCAGCAATGCAAAACATCCAGACAGGAGAAGGACCAAAGAGTAGGAGACTGAATAGCTATTCATCTTGATAAATCACCCTGGGAAGAAATATGCCCAAATTGAACATTTCCTTCCAACTCACCAGCTGGTGAATTCTTTTTTGGTCTAAAGCTTTCATTAACTAACCAGGCATTTTCTCAATGCCAATACCACCCGCTGGCCATTTTGAGATTTTAGTCTTCACATGCGTTCATTACAAAAATATTTCTTTGCTGTGCTATCATTGTCCTTACGTGGGCTAGCACGATCCTTATGTGTTGGGGATTCAAGGCAGAATACACAGACAAAAGTCTCTGCCATCAGAATGCTCCTATTTTAGTGGGGGAAAAGAAAACAAACAAGTGAAATTCAAAATACCAGTTCTGAAATGAGTTCTGGGAAGAAATTCAAACAGAGGAAATGGATAGAGGGTGATGGGGAGGTGATTTTTGAAAGGATGGATTTGTGCAGAAACCTGAGTGATAGGGCTTCCCTGGTTTCTCAGGTGTAAGGAATCTGCCTGCAATGCAGGAGATGCGCGTTTGATCCCTCGGCCAGAAAGATCCTCTGGAGAAGGAAATGGCCACCAGCTCCAGTATTCTAGCCTGGGACATCCCACGGTCAGGAGCCTGGCAGCCTGCAGTCCACGGGGTCGCAAAAGAGTCGAACATGACCTGGCAACTACACAACAATGACAGCTCAGGATGAGCAAGCACCAGACGGAAAGACCGGATGCACAAACAAGTCTGACCTGTTTGGGAAATAGCAAGGAAGGTAGGGAGGCAGCTGATGCTTAGTGAGAAAGAGAGAGGGCCGAGGGAGATGAGGTCAGCGAGGCAGGCAAGGGCCAGACTACACGTTCCACGGTCAGGCACGTGGATGCGCTTCCAACGCTAACGCAAACTCATCCGACAGTTTTGAGCTGGGGATGACATGTTCTTATGTGAATGTTTTTCTTTTTTTTATTAATTTTTTATTGGAATATAGTCAATTTACAATGTTGTGTTGGTTTCAGGTGTACAGCAAAGTGAATAAGCTTTACATGTACATATATCCACTCTTTTTTTTAGATTCTTTTTCCATACAGGTTATTACAGAGTATTGAGTAGGGTTCTTTGTTCTATACAATAGGTCCTTATTTGTTATCTATTTTATATATAGTTGTGAAACTGTCTAACTCTTTGCCACCCCAAGGACTATACAGTCCATGGAATTCTCCAGGCCAGAATACTGGAGTGGGTAGCTTTTCCCTTCTCCTGGGGATCTTCCCAACCCAGGGATCAAACCCAGGTCTTCTGCATTGCAGGCAGATTCTTTACCAGCTGAGCCACAAGGGAAGCCCAAGAATACTGGAGTGGGTAGCCTATCCCTTCTTCAGCAGATTTTTCCAACCCAGAGATCAAGCTGGGGTCTCCTGAATTGCAGGCAGATTCTTTACCAACTGAGCTATCAGGGAAGCCCTATGTATGGTTGTGTGTATATGTCAATCCCAATTTCCCAATTTACCTGCCCATCCTTTCCCCCAAGTAACTATAAGTTTGTTTTTTATATCTGTGACTCCATTTCTGTTTTGTAAATAAATTCATTTGTACCATTTTTTAGATTCCACATAAAACATTACATATTTGTTTTTCTCTGTCTGATTTACTTCACTCAGTATGATACTTTGAATGATATTCTTAAATGTTTTTTTATTTCAATTTTTAAATTTTTTAAATCTTTTGGCTGCACTGTGCAACACGTGGGGTTTTAGCTCCCAGGGATCAAACCCACATCCCCTACATTGGAAGCATGAAGTCTTAACCACTGGGCTGCCCAGGAAATCCCTTGAGTGATCTCTTTAAAACTCTGGTGAAGATGAAGACAGCAGCGGGCAACTGTGAAAGCAGGCAGAAGATTTAGAAGCTATTGCAGCAGTCCAAGCAAGAAGCTGCTGGCTTGGATTAAGTTGCTAGTCGTAAAGGCAAAGGAGGTAGAAGTGGTTGGATTCATAATGTTTATTTCAGGAACAAGCCAGCTTGTCAAGGACTAGAAACTGGTGGGAGAAGCAGAATCAATTACAATTACTTTATGGCTTGAGCGATCAGCGAAGAGGAATGCCAATAACTGAGGCAGAGAAGCCTGGGTGGAAAATGGATTTGTGGGGAGAAGACAGAGATCAGAAATCAAAGTTCTATGGTCTTGCTTATTAAATGTTCAAATAGGATATTGGCGACAGGTAGATATGGAGCTCAGAGGAGAGAATGTGACTAGGACACATACTTGGGGATTGTCGAAATACAGGTATTGTTTGTAGCCGTGAGACAGGTAGAGATCACCGAGGCAGAAAGGGCAGATAATGAAGTAAAAGGAGGATGAGAAGGCAGAGGGCGGGGCCACGTTAAAGTAGACGGAACTGGTGAAAAGGACTGGGAAAGAGCAGCCAGCAAGGCAGCAGGATCCAAAAGCCAAGAGAAAAGGTGCTTCAAGGAGGGAATGCCAAATGCTGTAGAGAAAATCAGATACGAATAAAACTGGCTGGAGGATTTTGCAAGATAGAGACACTCCCAGTAAAGCATTGAGAACAAATGCCTCTGGACTGGAAACAGTTAAAGATAGAAGGGAGGTAAGGGTGTGGCACCTCCACAGCATTCTTCCAAGGAGTTTCTTTGTAAACAGGGGCTGTGAAAAGACGGAGCAGCTGCAGGGAATATTGGATCCAAAGAAGGATGTTTATCTTTGTTTTCATTTAAAAAGGAGATATGACAACCTCCCAGTGCAGTGGCGGGACTCATTCTTTACTGGGGGAACAGATGAGGCCAGAAGGGATGGCGGGATTAAGGGAAGAGTGGGGCAAGAGAGTTGGGACCAAGAGAGAAGATAAAATATAGGTTCTGCCTTCAGGCAGCCCTGGGAAATTTGGGAGTAGAAAGTCCTCACCTGATTACTTCTAATTTATCAGGGAAATAAGACACAAGAAACTGATACTCTGTTAATTAGCTCAGAGTATGTGTGTTGGGGGGCTGGAGGACTCCATCACAGACTTGAGGAGAGATGAGAAAATGGGTGGAAAGTGATTTTCTAGGGCACTAGAGTGGCACTGCCAGTCATTCTCCCCCGGAAGGTAACCTACTCTTAAGGTACATGTAACAGAATGACAAATATGTTACTGAGAAACAGTCAGAGGACAAATTCTTCTTAAGGATGAAATAGTTCAAATATCCAGAAGGAATGTAACCAACACTCATGGACACACTACCCAGATTTATTCAATGCTGCTATTTTGTTTCAGATATCTTTTTAAGAAATAAAACATTACAGTTTCAGGGAAGTCCCTCGAGAACCTCTCTCCAATCTCCTATCCTTCTTCCTCTTTCTCTTAAAGTTCATCATATAATGATAAAAAGTAATAGTGTGGCTCTTTGTTTGTGCCTATACGGCTCTGTGGCAATTTCGTTTGTCCAAATGCTGTTATTCAAGATTTACCTGCTATCTGGGTTGTCAGGGAGATGACCACAGGAAGTTTAGAAGACAAAGCCTGGATGCTGACACTGTAGTTGGTACCTGGACTCAGGTCCAAACACGTCTCAGGAGTCTGACTGCTGGCAGTGATATTAAAGATCATTTCCTGGGCAAATCCTTTCTGATACCATCTCTGGCCCCAAATGTGGACCTGGAACACAGAAAAGTTCACCAGGTAAACTGCTAGCTTGAAAGGTGGAACGCCTGGATACTTACTTTTTCTCATGAGCACTCTTGCTCTCCATTCTAAAGTTCCTCTAAAAAGTGAAATACATTATGTGGTATCCTGGATGGGAGGAGGGTTTGGGAGAGGATGGATATATGTATATGAATGGCTGAGTCCCTTCACTGTTCACCTGAAACTACCAGAACATTATCAGTCGGCTATATCCCAACACAAAATAAAAAGTTTAAAGTTTGAGAAAACAAATATGAAATACAGGTAGAGCTGTAATACTGTAAATATTTGGCAAGTCCATAATTACAATATCATCAGTAAGTATTTTTTTAAATCAAAATGCACAACCTGAAACTGACAAGATTCACCTTTTTGTTCCCACACACATAATGGCACATGCTCAGTGAGAAAGCCTATTGGCAAAACTGCAGAAGCAAGGCCAGAGAACAATTTCTTAGGAAAAAAAAAAAATCAGAATCTGAACTGAGGCTTCTCCAGAGCAAGGTGTGCATTAGGAGACTCCCCGCTGGTCTGGTAAGAGCTGGGAAGGGTTTTTCTCCTCTGCTCACCACCTTCTGACATTCCCAGCATCTGGACCAATAGATCCACTTTTCTTCCTACTTAATTTCTTCTTGGAGAAGAAAATGGCAACCCACTCCAGTACTCTTGCCTGGAAAATCCCACGGATAGAGAAGCCTGGAAGGCTGCAGTCCATGGGGTCGCAAAGAGTCGGACACGACTGGGCGACTTTCCTTCCTTTCCTTTCCTAATTTCTTCTAGCAGCAGCTCATCCCATGGCGTTTACCTTTGTTACAAACATATTTAGCTTTAAAAGCTCCCCTTGACTCTCTAGGCAACACATTCAGACCCTTATCAGAGGCACTGAGCAAAGACACACCCATGAAAAGTCACTGGCTTCCATGGATACTGTCTGAAGCTCGGCTCTGTATCAGACTCCGTTACACAGAGAAACTCTCATGGCTTTCTCATCAATCCCCAAAGTCTCTGACTTCAAATATGCAGCAGAAATGCCCACTTTCTTGCTGCTTCTTTTTTTTTTAGAATTGCTTTATTTTTTAAATTTTTATTGGAGTATAGTTAATTTACAATGTTGTGTTAGTTTCAGATGCACAGCGAAGTGAATAAGTTATACATATACATACATTCACTTTTTTAAGATTCTTTTTCATACAGCTCATTAGAGAGTATTGAGTAGAGTTCCCTGTGCTATATCCCAGGCTCTAACTAGTTATCTATTTTATATATGGTAGTATGTATATGCCAGTCCCTGGTGGCTCAGGGAGACCCGGGTTCGATCCCCGGGTCGGGAAGATCCCCTGGAGAAGGAAACGGTAACCCACTCCAGTATTCTTGCCTGGAGAATCCCATGGACGGAGAAGCCTGGTAGGCTACAGTCCACGGGGTCGCAAAGAGTCGGACACGACTGAGCGACAGAACGGAACAGAACAGGCCTCCCAGGTGGCACTAGAGGTAAAGAACCTGCCTGCCAATGCAGGAGACATAAGAGATGTGGGTACAATCCCTGGGTCGGGAAGACCCCCTGGAGGAGGGCATGGCAACCCACTCCAGTATTCTTGCTTGGAGAATACTGGAAGGAATGACTTGCTTCTTTGTTACAAGTACCTCCCATGGACAGAGGAGCCTGGTGGGCTACGGTCCATAGGGTCCCACAGAGTCAGACGCGACTGCAGTGACTTAGCATGCACGCACGCATGTCAGTCCCAATCTCCCAGCTTATCCCTCCCTCTCTTATCCCCTCCCTTTAGTTCATTTGTACCCTTTTCCAAACTGGAGGACAATTGCTTTACAGTGTCGTGTTGGTTTCCGCCATACAAGAGCGTGAATCAGCCGTAGTATGCACACGTCCCCTCCCTCCTGAAGCTGCCTCCCACCACGCCACGCCACCCTACCCCTCTAGGTTGTCACAGAGCCCTGGGATGAGGCTTCCTTATTATACGGCAACTTATGGTAATGTATATATTTCAGTGCTACTCTCTTAATTCAGTCCACCCTCTCCTTCCCTGCTATCTCCACAAGTCTGTTCTCTATGTCTGATAGGCATTAGTGTCTGCAAATATGCATTAGTACCTTTTCTTTTATCCCACATATAAATGATCTCATATGATATTTGTCTTTCTCTGTCTGACTTATTCATTCAGTATGACAATCTCTGGATCCATCCATGTTGCTGCAAAGAGCATTATTTTGTTTTTTTAATGGCTGAGTAATAGTCCTTTGTATATATGTACCACATCTTTACCTATTCCTCTGTTGATGGACACTTAGGTTTGCTTCCAAGCCCTGGCTACTGTAAATGGTGCTACAATGAACACCGGGGTGCATGTATTTTTTTGAATTATGGTTTTCTCCGGGTATTTGCTCAGCAGTGGGATTCCTGGCTCATATGGTTCTTGCTTCTTTTTGCAGTTGTCATTATAAATCTTTCATTTATTATAGAAGCTATCTAAGTAAGTTTTTTTTTTTTGGGGTTTGTTGATATTTTTGGAACCTCCCACACAAGACACCTAAAAAAGAATAAGTTTCAGTAACTTACTAAATACATCTCCTCTATATCAGCTGTCTTCATACTTCTCCATCTCAAGCAGGTTTCATTAAATATTGAAATGTTACTGATGGTTTGTTTTACTGCAAGAGGAAAAGAATGAGAAATCAACTTACATCTTATGCCAAAATACTACTTTCTAATTGAACAATCTTCCAAAGATATGCATTTACAAGAAGATGACTTCTGCACTATTTCAATTTAGAAACTAGTGGTAGCAGTCTAAGAAACTCCACTTTTTCATTTCTGTAAACTCAGTCCTGATGAAAGAGTCACAATCAAAAGATACCCAATCAGATGATCCTTCTTAAAAATTATTTGTCTATTCACTGCAAATTCCCTTGGTTTCCTAAGCTAAAATTCATTGTCCTTGCCTTGGACAAACTTCATTTAGACAAAAAAGCACCAGTTTGAAATTCTGAGCTGAGAGCAACATTTCCGCAGAGAACTGAGAATTGCTCCCTGAGAAAATAAAAAAGGCCACCTCAAACAGTCAGGCTTTTCATGATGGAAAATGGGGAATTAATGGTCCCTCTTGGTTTGGACTTCCTCGTCTTTTATTACCAAAGAATCATTTGATGGTCTCTGCTCAATGTCATGGCAATCAATCCAAAAGATAGTTCAGATCTGGTACCGTAAAATATAGAAGCACATTCTTCAAGCTTTTAAAATAAAGACTGTGAAAGTGTTAATCGATCAGTCGTGTCCAGTTCTCTATGATTCCATGGACTGTAGCCCACCAGGCTCCTCTGTTCATGGGATTCTCCAGGCAAGAATACTGGAGTGGGTAGCCATTCCCTTCTCCAGGGGATCTTCCCAACCCAGGGATCAGGCCTGGGTCTCCTGCACTGCAGGCAGACTCTACTGCCTGAGCCACCAGGGAAGCCCCAAATAAAGACTAGTTATTCAAAACTCTGCTATCAGAGGTTACTTCCTTCAAAGAGGATTCCTGTCCCTAAACTGAAAATAATATATCAGACTTGCTAAGAAGTTTCATAGGAACACTGTGATGATTAATAAGTGATAAAGACAACTCCCAAAGCACCTGAAAGAAAGAAAATCTCATGAGAGCCAACCCTATTGTGTAAGCCCCTCGACCAACAGGTTCCTTTGAAAGAAGCCAAGCCGATGGGACATGACCCCTTTTTATGGATTGGGCAGCTTTGCCCGAAGAAAACCTGTTCCACAGGTCACAAGTTTTACTTCAGATGTTGTAAGACGGAGTAGGGAAGAAAGTATAGGTGATTCAGGATAAGGCAATCTCGCTACTAGGTATAGAAGATGGTTTTAGAGATAAATAGGAGTGGTTCAAGGAAGCTCACACTTCTTAAATTTTCAAAACATATGTAATTTTAATAGTATTTAAACAGTTCCAGATCATACAAAAAGGTAGCAAGTTTCCAGTTCATTCAGTATGACTGGATAATCGACAATGCCCAAGCTGTACAAGACGGCACAACCAATAACTAAACATGCTATGCCTAACTCACTTATAAATACAAAATTACAAAATAAAATAATAGCAAATATAAGTCAGCAATACATTCAAAGAACAATATACTAGAAACAAGGGAGATTTACTACAGGAATAGAGAGATGATCATTACTGAGAAAGATATTAATAGATTAAAAGAGAAAAACCATATGGTCACTTTTATAATCATAATTGTTGATACATTTAATGTATCCCAAAGAAAGGCAATGCAAAAGAATGCTCAAACTACCGCACAAGTGACTCCAGTACTATTGCCTAGAAAATCCCATGGATGGAGGAGCCTGGTAGGCTGCAGTCCGTGGGGTCACTAAGGGTTGGACATGACTGAGCGACTTCACTTTCACTTTTCACTTTCACACATTGGAGAAGGAAATGGCAGCCCACTCCAGTGTTCTTGCCGGGAGAATGCCAGGGATGGAGGAGCCTGGTGGGCTTCCGTCTATGGGGTCACACAGAGTCGGACACGACTGAAGTGACTTAGCAGCAGCAGCAGCAGCACACGCTAGTAAAGTCATGCTCAAAATTCTTCAAGCCAGGCTTCAGCAATATGTGAACCGTGAACTTCCAGATGTTCAAGCAGCTTTTAGAAAAGGCAAAGGAACCAGAGATCAAATTGCCAACATGTGCTGGATCATGGAGAAAGCAAGAGAGTTCCAGAAAAACATCTATTTCTGCTTTATTGACTATGCCAAAGCCTTTGACTGTGTGGATCACAATAAACTGTGGAAAATTCTGAAAGAGATGGGAATACCAGACCACCTGATCTGCCTCTTGAGAAACCTGTATGCAGGTCAGGAAGCAACAGTTAGAACTGGACATGAAACAACAGACTGGTTCCAAATAGGAAAAGGAGTACGTCAAGGTTGTATATTGTCACCCTGCTTATTTAACTTATATGCACAGTACATCATGAGGAACGCTGGGCTTGAAGAAGCACAAGCTGGGATCAAGATTACCAGGAGAAATATCAATAACCTCAGATATGCAGATGACACCACCCTTATGGCAGAAAGTGAAGAGGGACTAAAAAGCTTCTTGATGAAAGTGAAAGAGGAGAGTGAAAAGGTTGGCTTGAAGCTCAACATTCAGAAAACAAAGATCATGGCATCTGGTCCCATCACTTCATGGGAAATAGATGGGGAAACAGTGGAAACAGTGTCAGACTTTATTTTTTTGGGCTCCAAAATCACTGCAGATGCTGATTGCAGCCATGAAATTAAAAGGCACTTACTCCTTGGAAGGAAAGTTATGACCAACCTAGATAGCATATTAAAAAGCAGAGACATTACTTTGCCAACCAAGGTCCGTCTAGTCAAGACTATGGTTTTTCCAGTGGTCATGTATGGATGTGAGAGTTGGACTGTGAAGAAAGCTGATTGCCGAAGAATTGATGCTTTTGAACTGTGGTGTTGGAGAAGACTCTTGAGAGTCCCTTGGACTGCAAGGAGAACCAACCAGTCCATTCTAAGAGAGATCAAGCCTGGTTGTTCATTGGAAGGACTGATGCTGAAGCTGAAGCTCCAATACTCATGCGACAAGCTGACTCACTGGAAAAGAGTCTGATGCTGGGAGGGATTGATGGCGGGAGGAGAAGGGGACGACAGAGAATGAGTTGGCTGGATGGCATCACCGACTCAATGGACGTGAGTTTGAGTGAACTCCGGGAGTTGGTGATGGACAGGGAGGCCTGGCGTGCTGTGATTTGTGGGGTCGCAAAGAGTTGGACACGACTGAGTGACTGAACTGAACTGAATGTACATTTCTTTCTAGAAATCTTCATAAACTAGGATTTAATTTGATAGAAACTCACTGATTTAAAAGTGTTTGTTAGAAACTACCATACTTAGTGGTAAAACAATGAAGCAATTTCTAGTAAAGTTAAGAACAATCCAAGGATGCATGGCCTGACAGCTGCTATTTAGCCCTGTTGTTGTTGCTCAGCCCCTGAGTCATGTCTGACTCTTTGCAACCTTGCCAGGCTCCTCTATACTCAGGAGATTCTAGACAATGCAGACCTAGGCAATGAAAAAAAAAAAAAGAGCTATAAATGCCAAAAAGAAAGGGATCAAATTATGCAACTGCTAGTGAATCGAAAAGAATCAACTAAAAAACAAATATACAATTGTTTGAAAACAATTGAAAAACAAATAATAGGAATTTGGCAAAGAGCACCCAAAGGTAAGAACATAGAAAAACGAAGTTTTCTACATATCTGCAAGAACGATTATGGTGGGCTGAATAATGGTCCCTCCAAAGATGTCCACATCCTCGTTCCTAGAATCTGTATCATGTTACCTTAACGGCATAAAGACTTTGCAAATGCAATTACAGTGTGGAAGATTATCCTGGATTATTCACATGGATTCAATGTAGTGACAAGGGTTCTTAAAAGAAGGAGACAAGATCAGGGCCAGAGAGAAATTTAAGGTTAAACTGAGGAGCTTTAAAGATTGAGGACGGGGCCACAAGCCAAGGAATATAGGCAGGCTCTAGAAACCAGAAAGGGCAAGGAAATGGATTCTCCCTTTGAGCCCCCAGGATGAACACAGGCCTGCTGACACAAATAAACTAAAACCACAAATAAAACAGAGAAATTAAAAGATCTCCACTCACAAAAGAAGAAACCATGAACAAACTTCAAATACCTAGAAATAAATCTAACTAGAAATGTCCAAGACTTTCATTGTGGCAGGAAAATCGAAATAATACTTTTTTTTTCAGATTTATAATTTTCTTTCTTTTTTTTATTTATTTTATTGGAGGCAAATTACCTTACATTAATATATTGGTTGGTTTTGCCATATATTGACATGAATCCGCCCCGGGTGTACATGTGCTCTCCCTCCCGAACCCCCCTCCCACCTCCCTCCTCCCCATATCCTCCCTCCATGTCATCCCCGTGCACCAGCCCCAAGCATCCTGTATCATGCGTCGAACCTGGACTGGTCACTTATGATAATATACATGTTACAATGCCATTCTCCCCAATCATCCCACCTTCACCCTCTCCCACAGAGTCCCAAAGACTGTTCTATATGCCTATGTCTCTTTTGCAGTCTCGTATACAGGGTTCAGGTTTCCATCTTTCTAAATTCCATATATATGCATTAGTATACTGTATTGTATACTTTTCTTAAACAGACATGAGACTTTCCTTTTCTGATAAACAAGGAAAACAAGGAAACAGTGAACAAGCTGGGGAAACAGCAGAAACAAGCCTAAAAGAGGTAAGCAGTCCTGATGATTCTTTAACTGTTACTACAAACACTTGTAGCTAGATTTGTCCTTTACAAAGCTAAACAAAACGAATTACTCTCTGACTCCGTATAAACTATACCCTGCACCTGGCATTCTTCTCTTGTAGCATTCTACATTTCAAAAAGGTCACAGGTCAATAACTTCAGAGACACCAGACATGGTTGCTGTAGCCATTTTGAAATTTTACCAAAAAAAAAAAAAAAGCAAGACATTCATTAGGATATAAATTTTTTCCCTGAGAGCAGGACACAGCTCTTGAAGCACCAGCCTACTGTTTCCCCTTTGACTGGCAAAGAATAAATCTACTCTTTGATTTTCTCCAAACTCTGTCTCCATATTTCTATGTGGCATCAGTTGGACAGGGAGTCAAGATTTTGGCAGCAACATGAAGATTTTTTTTCTCTGAAGGACATGGAAGAAAACAATAAAGAGAAAGACGCCACACTCCTTGAGTGGAAAGATAGGAAAGTGCAGATACCAATTCTCCACCAAGTAATCTACAAGTGGAATGTACTTCCAAAGGTGATTCCAATGGTCCTTCTTGGCATAAGTTCATTCATTCATTCAGTGAATATTTAGAAAGTTCTCACCACGTGCCAGGCATGCTTTGGAGCAGGATAAAGTGGTGAGTAAAAAAGTCCCTGTACCTAATGCAATTCATTCTAGTCAGAAAGGCAGAAAATAAACAAGTGAAAAAATAAGTCTTAAAATATAATCTTGGGACTTCCATGGTGGTCCAGTGGCTAAGGCTCTGCACTCCCAGTGTGGGGGGCCTAGTTTCAGTCCCTGGGAAGGGAACTAGATTCTGCATGCCACTAATAACTGTAATGTTATGATAATGGTGGGTCCGCAATTCCTTCTGTTCACAGGAAACGTCTCACTGGTTAAGTTTAGGTCCATGTTGGTCAGAGAGTGATTCTCTCTAGATTCCCTTCTTTCCATTCAAGGAGCTCACGGTTTGAACTAAAGGTAGGTTGAATCCCTGCTGAGCTCTCTTAGAGTGGAAAACGATCCCCAGTAGAAGACAGCTCATGCTGAATCCTGTCCCACTCCACTCCCTGATCCTTTGGTCTGTTAAGTATTACACAGGCCCTGTCTCTCATTCAAATTGTCATTCTCCGCTTCATTCTCGGTGGTCACTCTGCCTTCTCTCTCTCCTTTCCTGACCACAGGGCCAATCTAAGATAGAAGCCTAAAGCTGAAAAACCAGATCTGCAAGAATGACTCAGAGAAGAAAAATTTTGGCTCTTAGTTCATCAGATTCTTAGAAATTATGTTTCAGCTTTGTTAATGCAGGCAAGCAACTCTGGGCAAAATCAGTCATTAGTTTCTCAGGGCTCCCAGAGTCCCCTGCAGCTTCAAACTACACTGTATGCATTATATAACTATGTATGTGTAATTATGCTGTGTGTATTATGAAACACCGTGTCTCATTCATCTTTGTACACCTAGTGTCCCGGACAGTGGTGAGCATGGCATTTCCTACTGTTAAAATGTAAGCAATCAGCAACAAGAGGAAATCTAAGCACCTGATATACCGGGAGTGTGAAAGTTCCTCAATCATGTCCAACTCTTTGCGATCCCATGCACTGTAGCCTACCAGGCTCCTCTGTCCATGGGATTCTCCTGACAAATACTGGAGTGGGTTGCCATGCCCTCCGCCAGGGAATCTTCCCAACCCAGAGATGGAACCCAGGTCTCCTGCATTGCAAGTGGATTCTTTATCAGCTGAGCTACCAGGGAAGCCCCTACCTGATATATTAACCAAATGGAATATAGGTACTCTGAATAAGACATGGTTCCTGCCCTTAATATGTATTTAATCTAGAAGAGAAGTTATACACTATATCAATAGAACAAAAATATAAAGGAGTATATAATAAATGTCATAAGATAAATTTAAGTCACAGTTAACATTTGATAGATGCTTATTGTGTATCATATTTTGCTGGTTTTCCACGTGTATTAACCCATTTAGTCTCACAACAAATCCACAACACTATTCCCATTTTTATAGTTAAGGCAGTTTAGCCACATGAGGTTAAATAACTTGCTTAAAGGCATAGAGATTGTAAACGGTAGATCTGAGATTTGAATTTAGATAACCTGACTCCAGAGTAACTGTGCCAAACTCCTCCCAATATGTCCTCCGGGAAAAGATTCAGAAAGAAGAACATGTACTTTCAGTTGAGGGATCATGAAGGAAGGGAATACAGGAGCCGGAGAAGAGGGGTGAGGGTCCCAGGAAGAAGAAATGGCAGCAGCGCAGAGATATGGAGGCGGAAAGTCTGCACTTAAACAGTTTATTTCAGGGCTTCCCTGGTGGCTCAGTGGGGAAGAATCTACCGGCCAATGCAGGAGACACTGGTTGGATCCCTGATCCAGGAAGATCCCACTTGCCACAGAGCAACTGAGCCCATGCACCAGAACTACCGAGCCTGTGCTCCGAAGCCCACAAACTCTAGAGCCCATGCTCCACAACAAGAGAAGCCTCCGCAGCGAGGGGCCCGCGCCCTGCAAGGAAGAGTAGCCCCCGCTCGCCGCAACTAGAGAGAAGCCTGAGCAGCGACAAAGGCCCAGCACAAGCAGAAATGAATTTTCAAAAAGGAGTTCATTAGGATTAGCATTCCGATTACTTCACTGATAGCGGTGGCCCCTTAAATTCAAATCTCTCCACACATTCTCCAAAACATACTTCAGAGCAACTGGAAAAGCAAACAGAACAACATAAAACCAATGCTGTCATCACCACTGGAAGACAAGAGAAAACTGCAGACTTTAAATCCCCTTCTATGAAAAAACCAATAGCAAACCCCAGCAAAGCTATCTCCCAATTGCCCACACATCATTCTGGAGAGTGAGGGGCACTGGACGAGACCTGTGAAAGAGAAGAGGGAAGCAAAGGGCCCAGGCATGAGTCAGAGTCACTCCCAGAAAGAGAATTTTCACCTTAAGGGTGAAAATACTGAAAAAGAGACCTAGGATATCGGAGCACTAACTACAAGCAAGAGATGAAAAATCTATGAGGCCTCAGGTCCAACCAGTCCATCCTAGAGGAGATCAACCCTGAGTATTCACCGGAAGGACTGATGCTGAAGCTGAAGCGCCAATAATCTGGCCACCTGATACAAAGAGCCAACTCACTGGGAAAGACCCTGATGCTGGGAAAGAATGCGGGCAGGAGGAGAAGGGGGCAACAGAGGATGGGATGGTTGGATGGCATCATCGACTCAGTGGATATGAATCTGAGAAAACTCTGGGAGATAGCGAAGGACAGGAAAACTTGGTGTGCTGCAGTTCATGGGGTGGCAAGGAGTCAAACACAACCTGGCAACTGAACAACAAGAAAGGTATTGCTTCTGGGAAAGCAGAGAATAAAAAGGAAAGAATAGGTATCCTTTGGCAACTATGCGGTGACAGGAAAAAGAAGTGCAGGGAAAAGGTAAGATCCAATTAAGTCAAAGTGAAAGTTGCTCAGGCAGGTCCAACTCTTTGCAACCCCATGGACTACACAGTCCATGGAATTCTCCAGGCCAGTACACTTGACTGGGTAGACATTCCCTTCTCCAGGGGATCTTCCCAACCCAGGAATCAAACCCAGGTCTCCCGCATTGCAGGCAGATTCTTTACCAGCTGAGCCATAAGTTCAGTTCAGTTCAGTTCAGTCACTCAGAGCCCCTATAAGTCAAAAGAAAACCCAAAATAGAAGAATACAGATAAACTACAACCACTTTTATAAAGCCAAAGGAAGCATAAGAAAGGATACAGGAAATATGAGAGCAGAAATTAATGATGTAGAGCAAGAGTGAGGAAATGTTTCTACAGAGGGTCCAATAGTAAATATTTTAGGTTTTCTGGACCAGATGCTTCTGTTACAACTACTCAATCCTGGCTTTGTAGCACAGAAGCAGCCAGACAGTATGTAAATAAATGACTTGACTGTGTTCCAATAAAACTTTATTATGAAATCAGATGACAGGCCAGATTTGGCCCATGGTCCAAACTTTGCCAATCCCTGATGTGGAGTAGATCTAATTGTGGAAACAAATAGTAGATCTAATTAATAAAAAAAAAAAACTTGACTTTTTGAAAATACTTATCGAAATAGACAAACTGCTAACTAATCACCTAGAAAATAAAAAGGAAAAAATCAAGTAAAAGGATAAATAATCTTTGAAATAAAAGAAAATTCAAAAAGTTACTTTTGCAGACCATCATGCAAATAAATTTGAAAACAGATAAAATGGGCAATTCCTAATACTGTTTACCAAAATGGACTCCATTAGACATTAAAAGCTGAAACATACCAATGTCCATTTAAAAAAAAATTGAGAATATCATCAAGGAACTAACACAGAAAATCCCTAGGCCTAGACGTTACCCAGAGGAATTCTATCTAACCATCCAAGAACAGGTAGTCCAAATGCTTCATAAATTGTGATGATGAAGGAAACTTTCCACATTCTTTTTATGAAACATGGAAAATACTAATGTCTAAACCAGATAAGGATAGTGCAGAAGAAGAAAGAAAAGTATAAATTCACATCACTTATGAATATTGGTGCAAAAATACTCAAAGAAAAGTAAGAAACAGAATCTAATGCCATATAAAAAAATAATGTACTATGACCAAGTGGGATTTATTTCAGGAAAAGGGGAGAGAAAGAGAGAACAAGAGAGAGAAATTTGAAATTATATCTAATTAAAAAGTCACAAGGAAATGAAAAGAAAAAAGAACATCGAGTAGTTAGGTTTCCTGTGTACTGTATTAATGGATAGGGTAAACTCAGAAGTAAGTGGTCTTTTGTCTGATTTCAGCCAAGGAGAGAGCCTTGGAGCCTCTTTGCCTGCACACAAGATTAGAATACGGTGGCCCTGAAACGGAAGAATGAGAGGAACCCATTAAATCTAGAGCCATTTAAAATCCATTTAGTGATGAGCTCCAATTCCAAAGAACTTATTCATCTTTATTTATCCTCTGAGTATGGTTCTACCTAGCTGGATCTACAATGTCATTATCTTACAAAGAACGACCATTTTCTCTCTCCACTTTTGGCATATTACAGATGACTGGCTATTCCGTGCAAAATACATGCTGATTTTTGGCTTGGTCAATGGCAAGTATGAGTTTTTCAGGCTGATGGCTTATAAGAGAAGCAGGCTGACTTCAGACATACATTTTCCACCCAGAAATGTTATTACAATATTTATCATTTTGTGGAAAAATATCAGAAACCATGTTAAATTATTTGTGGTCTTTACTATCTTTTGTTTGGACTTAGATTCCGTGAACAACAATCAGTTACAGGGGAAGTTTTATAAGGTCCCAAGAGATCCCAGCTGATTGCCGAAGAATTGATGCTTTTGAAATATGGTGTTGGAGAAGACTCTTGAGAGTCCCTTGGACTGCAAGGAGATCCAACCAGTCCATTCTAAAGGAGATCAGTCCTGGGTGTTCATTGGAAGGACTGATGCTAAAGCTGAAACTCCAATACTTTGGCCAACTTATGTGAAGAGTTGACTCACTGGAAAAGACTCTGATGCTGGGAGGGATTGGGGGCAGGAGGAGAAGGGGACAACAGAGAATGAGATGGCTGGATGGCATCACCGACTCGATGGACGTGAGTTTGAGTGAACTCCGGGAGTTGGTGATGGACAGGGAGGCCTGGGAGTTGGTGATGGACAGGGAGGCCTGGGAGTTGGTGATGGACAGGGAGGCCTGGGAGTTGGTGATGGACAGGGAGGCCTGGCATGCTGTGATTCATGGGGTCGCAAAGAGTCGGACATGACTGAGCGACTGAACTGAACTGAACTGAACTGAAGAGATCCCAAATTATGCATGCTGTTAGAAAATCTGCTATTGTAAGCCACTTCATCAGTCAGGCATTCTACCAGGGAATAGAGAGAAAGTGGCCTGTTCCTCTTCTTAAGATACTTTTTAAAATTTACCAACACTATTTTAGAAGTAACTAAATGCAAGCAATCCTCTTCTAAAGAGAACAGAAAAACCAGCATTCTCTTAGTCATAAATGATACAGTTTTAAAACCTCTAATTAGGAGCAGCCTAAATAGACAGTTGGTTTTTCAAGGTAAATATTGTCAAGAAAAAAATGGCTACAAATCAACTATCTGGAAAGCACAGTTACTATTTTTATAGCCCTTCTATAACTCTATAAATAGAGTACCATTTTAGTTGTCCTTGATGTACATTTCAGTTTGGCTTAGAAGGATATAACCATTGTTCAAAGTTGAGAGTTTGTTATTTTGTTGAAATTTTTCTTAAGACAAATTTAGTATCTAGTTACAACTACCATGAGATTTTCAGGCTAAAATATGTGATCACATTGTAAGGACAGGAATTGAGATTCAACCATGGAGGGCAGATTTGTACATTTCCCTTGGCTTAGCTCCCTAGACTCGGCTTAGTCCTATAATGGAGGCAGGCAGCCTTCTTTTCGGGCACAGATCCTTGTAATTCAACTGGCAACACAGATCAACTGTTTCCTAGGTATGGGTGAGACAGAATCATCTGAACACATGGGCCCCATCATTTATCAAGCAACAATATTTAGGAAACATTTCCTGAAAACATGGACTCCAGTTCATTCCTCCAAACAATCTAAACTAACCTAATCATACCCCTTAATCAAGTCAGATCAGTAGAGCACCGGTATTTCTAAGGCACCTTTCCTTGCCCACTCCACAATGAATTGTGCTTTTCTAAAATACAATGAGCCACGTTGAGGGGCAATATAAGAAACAGCATCATAAAATCCTCATAAAATGCTGCTCAAACACCGAATTACTTATGAAACCACCCCTCCCCCCATTCAGAAATTTCTATATGTTGAAAATAACTTTACTTCTTTCCAAAAACACCATTTGTTGTAACCTTATAAGTCATGCAATGGCTCTCTTTCTGACTGGATGGGTTGAAAACTTAAACCTAAACGTGCAAGCCACTGATGAAAAAGTAAACAGATTATAAGGATACAAATTATTCTTAGCCTTATTCTGACATCTTTTTTAGGTCCCTGAGTCTATTTTACATTATTCTTTAGGTTACTTACTTATTTTACATTCCCATGCAGGTCACTTAGCTTTTCTGGTGGCTCAAATGGTAAAAAATTTGCCTGCAATGTGGGAGACCCAGGTGTGATCCCTGGGTCGGGAAGATCTGCTGGAGGAGGAAATGGCAACCCACTCCAGTATTCTTGCCAGATTAATCCTTACCAACAGAGGAGCCTGGCAGGCTACAGACCATGGGGTCGCAAAGAGTCGGACACAACTGAGCAAATAACACTTTCCCTATGATGCAGGTTATTTAAAGCGCTAGAAAAAAAAGATGGGCTATAAATAAAAACTTTTGTTTGAAAAAATCTATATTTAGCATTAATGCAATAAATCACAGAGGACAGGTCAATCGATTGGACTGCATAGAAACCTAAAACCTTTATATATCAAAGACATCATAAACAAATTTTAAAAAATGATAAAACAGAATAAGTATTTGACACAAATAATTTGACACCAGTAATAAACTCTTACTCTATGAATAAGTTGTATATATCAATGAAAACACAGAATTGAACGGATAAATGAAGTAACAATGGTAAAGAAATCAGTCAAGAAATTTGGATGTTGAAATATATGAATTTGGAGGAAAGTAGAGGGACGGGGGACCCTGGTGGGCTTCTGTCTATGGGGTCACACAGAGTCGGACACGACTGAAGTGACGCAGCAGCAGCAGCAGAGTTACTTTCCTAACATACACTCCTAGAACTAGAATGGACCTTTCCCAATCAACTCTCTAACATTACAGAGGTCATGGGTGTTAAAGCTTGCTGCTTACCTGTCTCCTGATTTTTACAAAAGGAAGAACAATTATGGCCTCTCTCCACTCCCTACTCACTAATCCTCAAGGAATGAACAGTAAATATGTAATCTGACAGGTACAAAGAAGGCTACTATTCCTGCAGTCACATTTCCTAGTGGGTGGAGTTCACATGTCATAGGTCACTGCCCAAAGAAGCAGATCCTTGCTGTCTGGGACTGGCCTAGACTCAGGTGCAAGGGACATGTGTACTCGTCTCCGAGAAGTGAGTAACCGGTCTCCGCCCACTCCTTCTCCTCGGATCGTCTGCCTAAGACTGGGTGGGTAAGCCAGGCAAGGGTCCCTGTGCAGACCCAACTACCCAAACTTCCAGGGGGAAAGACAGTAGGAAACCCCATGTTGCCACACATATCTAAGCCTCATTCTCCAGCATCACTCTTACTAGAACTATGTTGGGGCAATTCCTGGGAACTTGCTCAGGCAAATAAAGTTGATACTTTATACTTTTCACGTGTCAGTCTGCAGAAGTCGGGTAGGTCAGATTCACGCTCTTCCACCTGCAACATGTGAATACACTGAGGTTATATAAAGACAAGAGCCACCACCGGGGAGCAAAGCACCACCGGGAAAGATGGAGGCTCTTGGTCTCTATACCTGGAATTGCAAGAACAGATCAAGCACTGAGGCTTCCCTGGTGGTCCACTGGTTAAGACTCGGTGCTCCCAGCGCAGGGGGCCTGGGTTCCGTCCCTGGCCAGGGAACTAGAGCCCATACACCACAACTAGGACTTGGTGTAGCCATTTAAAAAGAACTAATTAGATGAGGTGTTGATAGACATTCAATTACCAGGAAAGTAATTGACAAATCAGACAAAATGAGCGAGTTTCTTACGCATGAGCACTTTGAATTATTTTGGCTATCACTTTTTTTTTTTTTTTGGTCTTTCTCTTTATCATGTCTTTTCTTGTAAGTAAAGGTTTTAATTTGCCCAGAAGTAGCTAAGTAACTTGTGTGGTTAGAGCAATGCTGCTCAAAACATGGACTGGCAGCATCAGCAAGGCCTGGAAACTTACTAGAAATGAAATTTTGAGGTCCGTGCTCCAGGCCTGCTGAGTCAGAACCTCTAGGATGGAGTTCAGGAACCTATGCTTTAATAAGCTCTCCAGGTGATTTTTGTGTTAGCTAAAGTTTGTGAAGCACAAAAAGATCATTAGTGGGAGATTTTGATGGATTTTAGAGAGCATCTGGGAGAAGGCAATGGCAACCCACTCCAGTGTTCTTGCCTGGAGAATCCCAGGGACGGGGGAGCCTGGTGGGCTGCTGTCTATGGGGTCGCACAGAGTTGGACACGACTGAAGTGACTTAGCAGCAGCAGCAGAGAGCCTCTAGGGGAGCCAGACATTAGCAGACAACAGGAGATTAGCTGCCCCAAATTCTGTCTCTCTTTATCTTGTTCAGAATGAAGAGATCTGAGAAAAGACTGAACCATGGTTTGTCTATAGGCTCAGGAGTCACCGCAGCACCACAGGCTCTCAAATTGCTTACAGGGCCCCAGACTGAGAAAATCAAACCAGTTAATCCTAAAGCATCAGTCCTTCCAATCCTACTTGTTGGAAGGACTGATGCTGAAGCTGAAGCTCCAATGCTTTGGCCACATGCAAAGAGCTAACTCACTGGAAAAGACCCTGAGCTGGGAAAGACTGAAGGCAGAAGAATAAGGCAACAGAGGATGAGGCGGTTAGATGGCATCACCAATTCAATGGACATGAACTTGGGCAAACTCTGGGAGACAGTAAGGGACAGGGAGGCCTCCAGACATGCAGCCTGGAGGACTGCATTGGACCCCTGCAGTCCATGGGGTCACAAGGAGGTGGACACGACGTAGCAACTAAACAACAACAGCCTGGAGATTCGAGAGCAGGGATTCTTCCTGGTTGAAAAGGGGATAAAATCCAGTGGGATTATTACAAACTCAAGTGCTGAGAAAAAGTCATGAAAGGTATTGGCTAGAACTCTTTCTTTCTAAAGATGAGATTTGCTCAAGCTATGAAAAAGGAATGAAATTAGTTTACAGAAGAGGTTTTGATCTTGCAAATGGGACAATATTGGAAGAAAATGGAATAAACTGAAGGAGAAGAAAATTTGAAATCATATTCGGTTTAGTTCAGTCGCTCAGTCATGTCTGACTGCAATTGTGACCCCAAGGACTGCATGCAGCACACCAAGCTTCCCTGTCCATCACCAACTCCTGGAGCTTGCTCAAACTCACGTCTGTCGAGTCAGTGATGCCATTCAACCATCTCATCCTCTGTCGTCCCCTTCTCCTCCAGCCTTCAATCTTTCCCAGCATCAGGGTCTTTTCCAATGAGTCAGTTCTTCGCATCAGGTGGCCAAAGTATTGGAGTTTCAGCTTCAACATCAGTTCTTCCAATGAATTCCAATGAATTCAAGACTGATTTCCTTTAGGATGGACTGGTTGGATCTCCTTGCAGTCCAAACGTCTTCTCCAACACCACAGTTCAAAGGCATCAATTCTTCAGCACTCATCTTTCTTTATAGTCTAACTCTCACATCCATACATGACTACTGGAAAAACCACAGCTTTGACTAAATGGACCTTTGTCGGCAAAGTAATGTCTCTGCTTTTCAATATGCTGTCTAGGTTGATCATAGCTTTTCTTCCAAGGAGCAAGTGTCTTTTAATTTCATGGCTGCAGTCACCATCTGCAGTGATTTTGGAGCCTCCAAAATAAAGTCTGTCACTGTTTCCATTGTTTCCCCATCTATTTGCCTTGAAGTGATGGGACCCAATGGCATGATCATCATTTTCTGAATGTTGAGTTTCAAGCCAACTTTTTCACTCTCCTCTTTCTCTTTCATCAAGAGGCTCTTTAGTTCTTCTTCACTTTCTGTCATAAGGGTGGTGTCATCTGCATATCTGAGGTTATTGATATTTCTCCTGGTAATCTTGATTCCAGCTTGTGCTTAATCTAACCCAGAATTTCATATGATGTACTCTGCATATAAATTAAATAAGCAGGGTGAAAATATACAGCTTTAATATACTCCTTTCCCGATTTGGAACCAGTCTGTTGTTCCATGTCCAGTTCTAACTGTTGCCTCTTGACCTACATACAGATTTCTCAGAAGACAGGTCAGGTGGTCTGGTATTCCCATCTCTTTAAGAGTTTTCCACAGTTTGTTTTGATCCACACAGTCAAAAGCTTTGGCATAGTCAATAAAGCAGAAGTAGATGTTTTTCTGGAACTCTCTTGCTTTTTCAATGAGCCCATGGATGTTGGCAATTTGATACCTGGTTCCTCTGCCTTTTCTAAATTCAGCTTGAACATCTAGAAGTTCATGGTTCACGTACTGTTGAAGCCAGGCTTGGAGAATTTTGAGCATGACTTTACTAGCGTGTGAGATGAGTGCAATTGTGTGGTAGTTTGAGCATTCTTTGGCATTGCCTTCTTTGGGATTGGAATGAAAACTGACCTTTTCCAGTCCTGTGCCCACTGCTGAGTTTTCCAAATTAGCTGGCATATTGAGTGCAGCACTTTCACAGCATCATCTTTCAGGATTTGAAATAGCTCAACTGGAATTCCATCACCTCCACTAGCTTTGTTCGTAGTGATGCTTCCTAAGGCCCACTTGATTTCACATTCCAGGATGTCTGGCTCTAGTCCAGTGATCACACCATCATGGTTATCTGGGTCATGAAGATCTTTTTTGTATAGTTCTTCTGTGTATTCTTGCCACCTCCTCTTAATATCTTCTGCTTCTGTTAGGTCCATACCATTTCTGTCCTTTATTGAGCCCATCTTTGCATGAAATGTTCCCTTGGTATCTCTAATTTTCTTGAAGAGATCTCTAGTCTTTCCCATTCTATTACTTTCCTCTGTTTCTGTGCACTGATCACTGAGAAAGGCTTTCTTATCTCTCCTTGCTATTTTTTGGAACTCTGCATTCATATGCTTATATCTTTCCTTTTCTCCTTTGCTTTTTGCCTTTCTTCTTTTCTCGGCTATTTGTAAGGCCTCCTCAGACAGCCATTTTGCCTTTTTGAGTTTCTTCTTCTTGGGGGTGGTTTTGATCACCGCCTCCTGTACAGTGTTATTAGCCCAGCTAGAAAACTACAATGAGGAAAAGGAGATATATCCAAAAGTAACTGCTCTAAAGAGACTGGAAAAGGTAGAAATACTCACTAGATCAGGGAAGTGGCTGAAAATCATCAAAGAGAAGACTAAAGGGGCTATTCTGGGGAAAAAACAAAATGATCCCCCAAAAGGAGGGATCAGAGTTAAGTATTATTCTATCAAGAAGGGTCCTCTGACAGTTGTAAATAGGTAATCCAGTGTAAGCACTAATAGAGAACTGCTCAATAACTGGAGTTGCAGTACTATGTAGCTACAGAAAATGTGACATATTTAATAAGAGAAAGACTAGAAAGATCAGTGTAGAATTCTTCAGGCATCATTAAGTGAGTCTCAGGGTGACATTGTTCTTATAGCTGAAACACCAGGTATGGCACAGACTATAAGGAAGTCTGCCCGGGAAATACGTGGATTTAAAACTTGAAAAGAAGGAACAGAAAAGCAGAGATGTAAGGAGGATTCAGGGTGCCTGACCCTTGATCAGGCCCAGGCTGAGGTCATAGACTGAACTGAACAGAAAGAAATACCTCCTAACAAAAGGGAAGGTGGGAAGAATTTACCTGAACGCTGACTGAAGCAAGGCATCATGCTTGCTCTATGAAGAACTCACAGGCAGAGTCCACAGTTATATGTTAGGAGAACAAAAATCTAAGTACGAAAACAAAAAGCAAATAAGAGAAGGTAAGTACTAATCTATAGCAAAAGGTATTAGCCACGCCTGGGGAAGAAGAAGGAATAGAAACAGCTGGTATGGCAGGGTGAAAGCTCACCACTCAGCTAGGCTGACGGAGCAGAATGGAACACTTAGGAGGCCCTAGAACACTGGCGGATTATCCCTCCCAGTGCAGTAAAGGAAAGGGTTGGAATCAAGATTGCTGGGAGAAATATCAATAACCTTAGATATGCAGATGACACTACCCTTATGGCAGAAAGTGAAGAGGAACTCAAAAGCCTCTTGATGAAAGTGAAAGAGGAGAGTGAAAAGGTTGGCTTGAAGCTCAACATTCAGAAAACAAAGATCATGGCATCTGGTCCCATCACTTCATGGGAAATAGATGGAAAAACAATGGAAACAGTGTCAGACTTTGTTTTTTTGGGCTCCAAAATCACTGCAGATGCTGATTGCAGCCATGAAATTAAAAGACGCTTGCTCCTTGGCAGGAAAGTTATGACCAACCTTGATAGTATATTAAAAAGCAGAGACATTACTTTGCCGACCAAGGTCCGTCTAGTCAAGGCAATGGTTTTTCCCGTGGTCATGTATGGATGTGAGAGTTGGACTGTGAAGAAAGCTGATCGCCGAAGAATCGATGCTTTTGAACTGTGGTGTTGGAGAAGACTCTTGAGAGTCCCTTATACTGCAAGGAGATCCAACCAGTCCATTCTAAAGGAGATCAATCCTGGATGTTCATTGGAGGGACTGATGCTAAAGCTGAAACTCCAATACTTTGGCCACCTCATGCGACGAGTTGACTCACTGGAAAAGACTCTGATGCTGGGAAAGGTTGGGGGCGGGAGGAGAAGGGGACGACGGAGAATGAGATGGCTGGATGGCATCACCGACTCTGTGGACATGAGTTTGAGTGTACTCCGGGAGTTGGTGATGGACAGGGAGGCCTGGCGTGCTGTGATTCATGGGGTCGCGGAGAGTCGGACACGACTGAGCGACTGAACTGAACTGAACTGAACTGGTAGGAAGGAGTGCTTCGGTTCCCAACGAAGAAACATGAGCAGTTCAAGTCTTTGAAATTCAGTTCTAAGGAAAGGTGCGGTTTGGCTGAAGAACCACTAACCTGGGACTTCCTGACCACACACATCAGACCAGTGAAAGCACAAGTTCCAGAAACTCAACAGCAGCTCAAGGATCAGAGGAGGGTAGCTTTCCAGGAGAGACAAAGGAAACCTCTTAACCAGGAAGCAGGACTCAGAAGCAAGGCATTCAATAATAGGAAATCACTTGGATTAGAACAATTCTTGGGAGATTTCTGGGGACAGAGAAATTCAGAGAAAAGAGCAGGAAGTTGGGACTGTGTTGCAAGACAATACATTTCTTTGTTTTTTTTTTAAATGAACTATGAGTTTATTGCAGTACTTTTCTCCCCATTTGGCATGTACCCTTCTTTCTGTATATAGAAGTATAGTTAATTTACAATGTTGTGTTAGTTTCAAGTATACAGCAAAGTGATTCAAGTATACAATTTACATATATATACTTTTCAGATTCTTTTCCATTAAACATTATTACAAGATATTGAATACAGTTCTCTGTGCTATACAGTAGGTCTTTGCTGTTTCCCTACCTTATATATGTTGTTGCTGTTGTTTAGTGGCTAAGTTGTGTCTGAGTTTAGCAACCCTATGGACAGTAGCCTGCCAGGTTCCTCTGTCCATGGGATACTGCAGGGCCATTTCCTTCTCCAGGGGATCTTCCCAACCCAGAGACTGAATCCCGGCCTCTTGCATCTCCTGATTGGCAGGCAGATTTTTACCTAGAATCAGGTAAAGATTCTAGATAAAGATTCTAGATTTACCTGTGCCAACAGGGAAGCCCTACCTTATATATAGCAGCGTGTATATGTTAATCCCAAATTGTTCATTTATCTCTGCCCCTTACCCCCTCTGGAGCTTCCCAGATGGCTCAGCGGTAAAGAATCCACCTGCCAATGCAGGAGACACGGGTTCAATCCCTGGGTCAGGAAGACCCCCTGGGGAAGGGAATGGCAACCCACGCCAGTATCCAACGGACAGAGAAGCCTGGCAGGCTACGGTCACTGTGGCTGCAAAAGAGCCAGACACGACTTAGCAACTAAACAACACCACCTGCTGCCTGCTATCCCTCTCTGGCAACCATGAGTTTGTTTTCCATGTCAGAGAGTCCATTTCTGTTTAACACAATGCGTTTCACTCGAAGAGTTTCCTACTATAGATATGGGATGCCCTGCTCACAGAGAAAGGAGGCTCTTTCACTACACAGATCAAGATCTTTAGCAATGGTGGAGGGTGGGAGAAACAGGGCCTGAAGGAGAAATGAAAATACAAGGTTCTAAATACATGGGATAGACAACAAGAAAGATCTGGGGCCACCATGGGCAAAGTTCCAAAATGTTCAGAGAGAGCAGATTTCCTCCCCCTACAACAGATGAGCAGCCTAAGGTCAGACGGAATCCAAGCAACTTTATGAAAAGAGATTTCCCAAATTAAGTTGAAATTCATGGAGGGGGGGACTTCCGATTGCTTAGTGACCTATACAGGCTGACACACCACATGGTAGATTATACTCACAATAGATAAGAAATTAACATTTATTAAATGAATGCATTTACACACCCACAGCATTTGAAGTTTCTGCTCATGGCCCAAGGCTGACAAAAGAAAAGTGGGTCTGGACTAACATGCGCTAGGTTCTAGGAACAAAATTTTTCTGTTTTTCGAGCACTAATATTTAGTTAAAAGCAGCAGATGCACTGATTAAAAATGAGGGCCCTGGAGCCAGACTGTGTTCAAATCCCACTTGTACCTCTCGCGAGTTTTGTGATCTTGGGCAAGTTGCTTAACTTCTCTGTGCCTCATGGTCCTTATCTGTAAAAGGGGAATAATAGCAATGCCTTCCTCAGAAGGTTGAGTAGGTTCGGGTTGACTCAAGGATAGTACTTTGAACAATGGCTGCACACCTTCAGTGCTCAAAAAACAAAGTTAGAGCTGATACTGTGGATAAAATAGACCACTGATGAGAACCTGCTGTACAGCTCAGGGAACTCTGCTCAGTGCTCTGTGGTGACCCAAATGGGAAGGAAATCCAAGAAAGAGGGGGTCTATGTATACGGATGGCTGATTCACTTCACCGTACAGTAAAAACTAACACAACATTGTAAAGCAACTATATTCCAATAAAAATTAATTTAAACAAACGAGTGAATAGAGCTAGTACTGCTGTCATCATCACTTTTGTGCACTCGGACCTGTCTGAAACATTTTACTTGCATTACGTCACATAACGAATCACGCAGAAGGTAACTGAGGCCCAGGAGCAAGACAAACATATATAATCCATCGGGTTTTTCTCACTGACATTCACACAACACAAAATTAACCACTTTAATGTACACAATTCAATGATATTTAGTACATTCACAGTGTTGTACAGCTGCCACATGATTTTGCTTTTCTAAGTTCTGTAACTCTGGGACTCATGTTGAGAAACTGAAAGATGAAACTTGGGATAATTCAATATTACTTCATCTTTGGAGGTACCTTAGTAATATAGGCTTTCCAGGTGGCTCAGTGATAAAAAATCTGCCTGCCAAGGAAGGAGATCAACAGATGCAGTTTCAGTCCCTGGGTTGGGAAGATCACTTGGAGGAGAAAATGGCAACCCGCTCCAGTATTCTTGCCTGGAGAATTCCATGGACAGAGAAGCCTGACAGGGTACTGTTCATGGGACCGCAAAGACTTGGGCCCGATTGAGTAACTGAACACCACCTCCACCAAGAAGTCACGTGTATTACAAAAAACAAGATTTCTAGGATGTAACAGCTAGAACATACTCTCCATCACAAGCAGGCCACTCTGACAGAGACTTTGCAGAGAAAACACTGGGGAGGAAAGAACCTGGGACTCAAGTGCCTTTACACATTAATTTACAAGGAGAAGTAGGTGTTAATTTCAGACTTTTATTCCTCTGAGGATTGAACAGTTGGAGGAAATGCATATTCAAATTCCGGAAAGGGATGTGGGGGCTAGGTTTATGCTGTTAGGAGGTATTCATCATGCAATGTCTGTTGATACCAAGCATAATCTGAGATGGAAAATAAAATAGTGACTTTCCATTCTCCTGTACTGCATGGCCCTCACTTGTATCTATTATATTTCACAGCCTTCCAAGTACAAAGACCAAAGTGTTCACTCCCGACCCGCAAAGATCAGTGGGTGAACAGGATAAAGGCCTCAGGAAGGTAGGAGCAAGACCTATCTTATTCTACTGTTTTCCTTCAAAGGGAGCAGCGTCTGTGCCTGGCTGTCCATAAATTTGTCCCTTAAACCCTACTGATAAAAGAACAAAAGAAATTAATTGTAGAAGGACTTCCCTGGCAGTCCAGTGGTTAAAACTCAGTGCTTCCAAGGCAGTGGGTGCAGGTTTGATCCCTGGTCTGGCAACTGAAGATGCTGAATGCCCTGCTGCTTCTGCTGCTAAGTCACTTCAGTCGTGTCCGACTCTGTGTGACCCCATAGATGGAAGCCCACCAGGCTCCCCCATCCCTGGGATTCTCCAGGCAAGAACACTGGAGTGGGCTGCCATTTCCTTTTCCAGTGTGTGAAAGTGAAAAGTGAAAGTGAAGTTGCTCAGTCGTGTCCGACCCTTAGCAACCCCACGGACTGCAGCCTACCAGGCTCCTCCATCCATGGGATTTTCTAGGCAATAGTACTGGAGTGGCTTGCCATTGCCTTCTCTGGGCTGAATGCCCTACAGCACGGCAAAAAAAAAAAAAAATTAATTGTAGCGACATCAGCATCTCTCGCCACTAGAGGGAGCTGTGGAGTTGACACAGCCGCCTCTATTGGGAAAGGAAATCAACCCTGAATATTCATTGGAAGCACAGATGCTGAAGCTCCAATACTTTGGCCACCTGATGTGAAGAGTCGACTCACTGGAAAAGATTCTGATTCTGGGAAAGACTGAAGGCAGGAGGAGAAGGGGGCAACAGAGGATGAGATGGTTGGATGGCATCACTGACTCAATGGACATGAGTTTGCGCAAGCTCCAGGAGAGACTGAAGGACAGGGAAGCCTGGTGTGCTGCAGTCTATGGGGTCGCAAAAAGTGACACAATTGAGCGGCTAAACAGCAACAACACAAGCCACAGGGGAAGGAGCCTAATCTGCTTTAGGCCACTGTTCTCTGCGTTGGGTTAATGTGCTTGTATGAGACACAGTCACGTGGCTTCTTTGTCCCACCAATGCCCGACACGGTGGAGCTCACATTTCCAAACTCCTGGAAGTTGGTTCTAGTTGTCCATAATGTCTACCTTTAGGTTTCAGCTATCTTAAATTTGAGGCGAAAGACAGAAAACCTTACACGATGCTCAATCCATTACTCCTAGAGATCCCTGAGTAAAACATTCTGTTCCTGGTCTGTACCCTCTCTGAGCCAGCACCCCTGTGGGGGAGGGAAGATCCAGAGACCTTGCACCCCAGACAAAACTGGCAGTTTGTCAGACCGAGAACCCAGGTCTCTTGCTCCAAGACTAGCCTTCCTTATGCTCCCCCATGTCGTGTAGTTCAATACGCATATTTTACTTGTTATCTTAAGACCCCAAACAGAAAGACATCCCTACCTACCTGCTGGTGCGGTGGTCACCGTTGTTTGCACCGACGGCCGCTCCGGAGATCCCACGAGGGTGACATTCACCGTGTAGTCAGTTGCTGGATACAGATCTAAACACACCACTGCCGTCTGTTCCCTCGTAGTAAAGTTAAACGATGTTGTGTGATAAAAAGTATTCAGATACCGCCTTCGACCTAGAACTTTAAACTGTCATGAGATTAAAAGAAAGGGATGCATTAAATTTGTTTAGCTTGCAGTTACCTATACTACACGGAAAGAAAGCAAGGAGCTTCCTTCTACTTATCCTCACCCACATAGAATTATTTTTAGTACAATAGCAAGCTAAACTGGGTGACAACTTTACAAAGCTACCCGACCTAGCCTATGCAACCTCCCCCTCCACCAGCTGTAAGACTAAGCTTAAAATGGATAACTACATCTCAGATGAACCAAATGTCAAGCTAGTCTACAGTAATCCCTTGTGCCTACCCAGGTGAAGGAGACTGTACTAGAGGTACTGGGCAAAATCCTCTTCTTTTCATTCATAAGGAATCCATAGACAAGTCTCTAGAACAGACATCTTAAACTTTTATGAGGACAACCCCAAATTATCCGCCTTTGGAATGCATAACTGAGCAACTGAGCCACGGTCCTTCACTTGAGCCTGCCTGTTCCGTTCCGTCGCTCGGTTGTGTCCGACTCTTTGCGACCCCGTGGACTGTAGCCTACCAGACTTCTCCGTCCATGGGATTCTCCAGGCAAGAATACTGGAGTCGGTTACCGTTTCCTTCTCCAGGGGATCTTTCCGACCCAGGGATCGAACCCGGGTCTCCCGCATTGGAGGCAGATGCTTTAACCTCTGAGCCTGCCTATTAGAGCTCTGGAAAAGAGTTTTCGGTACAAGGAGTCATCGCACACAGTGTTAACCCAATAACACTTTAGGTAAGTAAGTAAGTGAAGTCGCTCAGTCGTGTCCAACTCTTTGCGACCCTGTGGACTGTAGCCCACCACGCTCCTCTGTCCATGGGATTTTCCAGGCAAGAGTACTGGAGTGGGTTGTCATTTCCTTCTCCAGAGGATCTTCCCGACCCAGGGATCGAACCCAGGTCTCCCGCATTGTAAGCAAGACGCTTCACCATCTGAGGCAATAACACTCTAGCCACCACGCACTCAAGATGTGCATATAATATAGGGGCTTACAAAGGGAAAAAAACAGGTGAAAGTCCCAGCTCATATGATCAGCCGGCGCTTCAGCTGGCCGTACTCGTTTTCAGAGTTTCCTTTGATGCTGGTCAATGACTCCGCCATCCTCTGCGCTTCCTCATCACAGTCATTCTCCCACCTGACTCTGACACCTGGCTCGTCGGGAGATTCCTCTCTCCCCCAGTTCCTAGCATTCTCTTGGGTAACGTGAACGTCCTTATCTAGATAAGCCATCAAAACTTGGTCTCGGAGTGCCTTGAGTTCACTGCTGTGAAGTTCCTCCACTCCAGCTGAGCTACGCATATCCACAGCCACATCCTAGACCCTGTCCTCCTCTGAGCTGCCGCACCAGGATCTCCCAATCCCCTGTTCTTCCGGACCACTTGATCCCACTCTGATTGCTCTCAGGAAATCCTCCAAGACTTCCTCACTCAAAACTGTCTACGAATATTCTAACACCCCACCCTCAGCTTCCCCACCTGTCTCAAAAAAAACCCATTGTTAGATCCCTTCTCCCGTTCTCCTTGCCTGACACCCTCAACACCCTTGCCCCTTTGTTCTCAATGTCAGCCATTCTCGAAAACTGAAAGCACTCAGCCCATCCAGATGCCTGACCTCACCCACTTCTACATTTAGACTGCTGCCATCTGCTGGAGAAAAACCTCACACCTATGGAGACTGCATTTAGTCTGTCTCCTTCTAAACTACCTGTATTTCGTCTATAAACAAAAATTACTTTCTCGCTAACAAACTTGAAATCACAGTTTGAATAATTTTATAATATAGTCCTTTTACTTAACAACATATTATAAAAATTTTCTCTATCATTAAATAATCCTATAAATGGATAGAGTGCCTGTTACTTGCCAGCCAGAGTATACAGTGCTGGGTATTCAACAGTAAATAAGATATAGGTCCCAACCTCAAGGAACTCACAGGTAGTATCCAGGCAAATAAAATACACAGGAATACGTGTTACAACACATGAGGCTGGAGGAGTACCCAGGAGGGCCACCTGACCTTCCTCCTTAGGGATCAGGGAAGGCTTCCTCATCTTAATTGTGGACTGAAGGGGAAATTAGCGTTAACCATGTGAGTTGGGGATGTGAAAAGTCAGGATAGGAAAAACAATTCAAAGAAGGGATGGCATTTGGGGGAAGAGGTCAGCGAAGGCCTCCCACCAGGGAGATGACCAAGCTGATCACTGAAGGACAAGCAGGAGTTAGCCAGGTACAATGAGGGAAAGAAGGGTTTTGCAGGTAGAGAGTCACATATGTGAAGACACAGTGCTAAAGGGACACAGGAAGCTTGTAGGGGCTGGGGTACAGGGCCCAGAGCTTAGAGAATAGATCAGCCCTAACTAAATAGACTCAGGAGGCTTGGGAGATGGAGACGGTCACGGAAGTCAAGACAATGGATAAGACACCCAAAGACAGGTACATTATGACAAGAGAACAGGAAAGGCACAACCTTGGGGGTAATCAAATTTAAGGGATAGACAGAAGAGAGATCTTGTAAAGGAGACTGAGAGGGCTCAGACCAAAAGAGACAAAGGGACTATTTCAATAGGAATATTGGTCCACAGCAGCAAATGCTGTGCAGCGGGAAGCAGAAGATATTTCAAGTCTGCATAGTGTTCTATCCGATGAATGTATGATTATTTATTGGAACAAATCCCTCCTAATGGATATTTAAGTTGTTTTCAATTTCCCCTAATATAAATAAAGCTTCAGAGGATACTTTAATTTTTCTGTGTATGTCTGCATAACAAATTATAGTACATCTGAAAATTTACTGATAGACCTAACAAGTAACCATTCTGGAAAATCACGCTAATTTAAGTGCCCACAGCTGTGTGTAACAGGATTCGCTCCAAGTTTATAGAAAGACTATGGTAACTCATGGTTTATATATATATTTTGAGGTATAACACGTGCTCATGTGTGTTTTGGCAGTAAGTACATTCTCTTTTGCAAACTCCCTTTGAATGTTCACTTCTTTCCAGTGGATTCATTAAGAGTGTTTCACATGTTACTTAATTTCTGTCTGACATATTAAAAAAATAGCGATTTTTAAATTGAACTCTTTAATCATTTTAGTGTAGGCCATGAAGTAAGAATCATTTCTCCTCTTAACCAAGGGTGTTAACCAATTGTCTCCAAACCATGTATTTCTGTATTCATTTGAAAAACCATCTTTATTTTATATTAAATTACTTAAGTACCTGGATGTATTTCTAGATCCAGTGTTCTTTCCAGTATAAAAATTTGACTATTTCACTCAGCTGTTTATCCTTCAGTGCCTCCACACAGACGTCAAAATAAGATCCCAGCTCAAAAGTACAGGATACAAGGATGATCAGGCCACTACTCGGATTTTTGTCTTATTTCTTCCCATCTCCCTTGCTTTCTGTTCCTCCAAAAAGCCACATTCTCGATTATCCAACGAGCTACTCTACTTGCCCACAGTACCCTTCTTTCACCTCACCCAACATCTTTCATCTGGTGAATTCCTACTTACTGTCTATGACTCGGCATCATTTCTGATTCTTGTTCAAAGAAAACTGTACCTGAGCATAATCTCCTATTCCATTTATTTACTTTTTATCAAAACTTTCATGATACCAAATTGTAGTTGTCTGTTTACATGTATGCTTATATTAATTCGGATCAGAACTTCCAGGTCCTAACACATGATATTCTTCTGGCAAATGGTAGATGAATTAATTCTAATTTAATACTTAGTCTACGCTCTGCCAGATGATTTGCTAGGGGAGGAGACGGGGACGACAGAGAATGAGATGGCTGGATGGCATCACCGACTCGATGGACATGAGTTTGAGTGAACTCCGGGAGTTGGTGATGGACAGGGAGGCCTGGCGTGCTGTGATTCATGGGGTCGCAAAGAGTCGGACACGACTGAGCGACTGAACTGAACTGAACTGAAACTGTATGAATGTGAGAGTTGGACTATAGAGAAAGCTGAGTGCTGAAGAATTGATGCTTTTGAACTGTGGTTTTGGAGAAGACCCTTCCATCCTAAAGGAAATCAGTTTTAAATATTTATTGGAAGGACTGATGCTGAAGCTGAAGCTCCAATACTTTGGCCATCTGATGCAAAGAAATGACTCACTGGAAAAGACCCTGATGCTGAGAAGGATTGAGGGTGGGAGGAGAAGGGGACGACAGAGGATGAGATGGTTGGATGACATCACCGACTCAATGGATATTAGTTTGAGTAGGCTCTGGGAGTTGGTGATAGACAGGGAGGCCTGGCATGCTGCAGTCCATGGGGTCTCAAAGAGTCAAACATGACTGAGCAACTGAACTGAACTGAAAAAAATTAGGAAGTTCCAAGCAGCTATCTGGGGAATTTCTCTGAATATAAAGCCATCTAAGTGTAGATACTCTTTCTTCCCAATAAATAGAAAAGGTAAATGAGATATGAATGTCACTTTTTTTTTACATATTAATTTTTCAAGTACTAGGTGCTGTATGAGGATTTGGATTGAGTGAATGCAACAGGATAAAATGAATGCAGTGGGGTAGAATGAAGATCAGTCTGAGGCAAATTTGCAGAATTTGCCTGAACTGAACTGAAACTGACACAAAAATAACAAATCTCAGTTCCTACCTGATTATACTCACAATTTTACTTGAGATTTGTGATGTTTATAAATTCAAGTTAAATGAGAAATAACAGCCCTGCAAGAAGTTTCTTAAAAACCCACATCCATGTATTAATTTGATGACAAAACCAGCTGCAACTAATATTCCAAACTATTAATAAAATATAATATATATGCAATATCAGAGAAAATGATAGCAAATCATTAAAATTAAAAATATATATATATAGTATCTTCCTTCAATTTAGTCCCTGACTTGCAGCTGTCTTGCATCCATCTCTAGAAATAAAAATTAAACAATCTAGAAGTTCATTCCATTAGTGTGTTTAAATACTCTGGATCCACACTTGGAGAGCACCCAAATATTTAAGTGACACAATTTATTAAGAATAGCATAAGAGATCTTACTTGATACACTTGTTTTGATCCAACTTTCCTAGAATGCCGGTTCAATTTCAAGCAAACTTCATTAAATATTGAAATATTGAAAATCCCATCATCTTCTAAGAGATCATCACCTAAAAGACAAGAAAGAACACAGGGAAATGTCGCAAGGAAAACATACCATGATGAAGGAAAACTGCAACTCCGAGAGCCAACAGAATGTTTAACAGCAGATGCATCAAACCTGGCTCCAAGTTCTGGCTCTACAGCTTCTTAATTGCATGACCTTAGCTAAGTCACTTAACCCCTCTGACCCTCAATTTCCTTATTTGTGGAATCAAGCCATCCGCGTTGCTTTTCTTATATCACAAGCATAAATAATGTATATATATTTTAAAACTGTTGTAGGACTCCCCTTGTGGCTCAGTGGTCAAGAATATACCTGCCAATGTAGGGGATGTAGGTGCGATCCCTGGTCCAGGAAGATTCTGCATTCGGAGCAACTCAGCCTGGGTGCCACACTGCTGAGCCAGGGTACCCTAGAGTCTGTGCTCTGCAACAAGAGAACTCACCGCAACGAGAAGCCTGAACGCTAAAACTAGAAAGTAGTCCCCACTCACTGCAACTAGAGAGAGCCCCGTGTGCAGCAGCAAAGACCCAGAGCAGTCAAAAATCAATCAATGATAATAAAATAAATAAAACTATTGTTAACCAATAAAGGTGTGAGGTTTTAGAAAGCTCATCCTATCATTCGGATTGTCCATAAGTAAAATGTCATGAAGGTAAGTATATCAATAGGCAGAAAGTCTGAGAATAAGGAGAAAGATGAATGAAAGTCAAAGGTCAGGGATTAGAACTCTTAGAGCAAATGTTTCCAACCTAGAAGATGACCAGAAAGTAGATGACCAGGCAAGATGTTTGTTCTCAGCAGACAGTACTTCCAGAGCTCCTTAGATGAGGGCTAAGGCAGTAAAATAATCAAGAAGCAGATGTATTTCCGTCACTGTATAGAAGAAAAGTAATTTCATGCCTCCTGCAGCCTAATTCATTCCTTCAATGTTCTATTTTCTTAAGGCAGTTAAAACAAAAAAAAAAAAAAGAAGTTTGTTAAGACCCCACAGACAGTCTAGTAGTACCAAGGCTAATTTTCAAGAAAAAGCAGATTTCCTAACAAACAAGTCTGGACATTTTCTACAAATGTGAAGAAGTTTCAATGCTTAGCAGAGAGAAGCTTTTTACAACAACCTTTCTTGTGTATTTCTCCCACTGGAGTCTTTGCTACCTAAGAAGAAATAATGATAACAATAAACTTGTGTCTTCAAAATCAGAATTATCCATTTAAAAATTTAAATATCACTGACATAGGCAGCACCAGGCAATCAGCTCGGAGAAAATAGTCTTGGCTAGCTCTTATTGGAAGATGTAAAAGTATGGTTATAAGAAAGAATTTGAAGACCTATCACAAGTGCCCTCCAATACTTTCACAACTTTCATTTTCAAGATTGCATGAGGATACCAGAAACAAAAATTGCCCCATGTATGCATGTGGTTTTGAGGCATACCAAGTATACCTGTGTGAGCAATACCACACACAGTATATGTCTGTACACAAACAGAACATAAAGCAGAAGTATTGTCTGCTGAGCTCCTGTCTCAATATGATTTTCCCACTTATAGCCCTTATGGTCTGAGAATAAAGGCATCTGGGTCCCACTTCCCACCCCCAACCCTGACAGAAGGGATGACGAACGGTAAAAATGGGTCAATTTGCATCTGGGTCGGAAAGAAGGGTTGACTGCCATCTATAAGGCAGAAACATGAAGATATTTCTACATAGCATAGCGTGGAAGAATCTAGGCAAAGAAAAAGGCTGAGAGCTCTATGCAATATGCTTTCCAAGCAAAGGAGCAGGGTCCCAAAATCTCAAAAGAAGGAACAGGGGAGGATTGGTGCCCATAGAGTTGGGGGCTGGAAGCAAGGACAGGCTGCAGGACTGCTCCGTCTAGAGCCCCTTGGTCTGGTGGCTCCCAATCCTAAATGCCCATCAGCAGATCTAAAAGAAAGTTTGGACATCGGTGGGTTTTTCTTCTTTTCTTTTTTTAACTCACCAGGCAATTCTGATAAGCACCCAGGGTTACGTACACTGTTCTCTCACTATTTCTACTTCTAATAATAGTAGACTTTCCTTAGCACAATGGGATCATTAACAGAGAAGGACTTCTAAGTGAAGGATCTTGGGGATCTGAAGGTTCCATCTGACAGAGAGCTGTGGTCGGCAAAAGGAGAGATTTGTTCCTTCCAGCCTCTGTAGGCGAAGCTCCACATGAAGCCAGGTGATACTGGGCTGATGCAAGAGCTACAGCTTTACAGATCCAAGATAGCCAAGTGCTCAGTCAGGGCAGGGGGTTTTCTTGCAGCTGCTCCTCAAAGGACACTGGATCATCCAACCAGCAGTAAATCCTTCAAGATGAAATCTGAGATAAGCATATCAATATTATCCAATAAGAAGTAAGACCAAAGGGAATGCCATCCATTTTATTATGAAGGGAATATCAATCCTAAATAAAACTTTAAAAAACATTATTTATTTACTTATTTATTTGCCTCGGACCTAAGTTGCAGCACACGAGATCTTTGTTCTCATGGGAGATTTTTTCACTGGGATGCACAAACTGTCAAGTTGTGGCTCATGGGTTTCAGTATTTGTGGCTCATGGGCTTAGTTACTCTGTGGCATGTGGGATCTTAGTTCCCCTATCAGGGATCAAATTTGCATCCTCCGTGTGGCAAAGTGAACTCTTTATCACTGGACCACCAGGGAAGTCCCTAAATAAAACTTTTACTTCCAAGGGTAAGTAATTGTAATTGAGAAAGTGGGGAGCCTAAGAAATGATTCTACAAAGAGGGAGATCAAGCCTTGAAAGCAAAGAATGAACACTGTTGAAAAAGTATTGAGCAAAGTAATGGCAAAACTCAGCAACATCTGTTTTACACACTCAGTAAAAAATTTTAAAGATGTATTCAAACAGATAAAGGATGAGATGGTAGAAGAATGTGATAGCAGAAAGGAAACTGGTTGAGAGAGGCAGAAATAAAAGAGGAACTAGAAGAGACGAAAAACAAAAGGAAATGAAAGTGCAGCAACAGAATTTAAAGTGCATCAGAAATGTCGATTCATAGATGCAGAAACGCATCTAGAGAACAAACTTACTACAGACTCAGAGAAGGCAGAGGAAAAAGGCACGGATGCAAAAAAGAGAGAAAATAGAAGACCAATGCAGATAGACAAGGAATTCCGCACAGGAGTATTTGAAGTGCAAACACAAATGTCAACCACAAATCAGCGCTTGCCATGGTTGCTTGTCATCTACCTCTACAAAGATTAAATCATGTGCTGCTGCAGCAGCTGAACTCCAACACCCCCTAAAGGAGTTCAGAGTGGAGAGCAGAAATGAGGCACTGTGCTTCCGGAAAACTGGCAGGACGGGTCTTCAGATAGATATTCTCAGGAGCTGATTTTATGAGCCCAATTCTTGTATCTCCTCATATCTAGACAAGCCCTAAAATCCTTCTTGGTGAAGACTGTTTCTTGTGACTAGCAGAAGCTTCATGAGACAAGCAGAAACTTTCTACCAAAAAACCCGTACTTGATTCCATGTGCTCCCCCTTTAAAACAATCACAGATACAGTGTCCTTCACCCCTGTGTCTTTGGAACAGTTTCTCAGAGCTATCTGGGGCGCCGTCTCCAAGCAGCAGTCCCCATACTGCCCCAAATAAAACTTCACTCTCCACTCTCACACGGTGCAAACAAACAAAAACAATACTCAGAGATTTAATGAAAGAAAATATTCTTAATGTGTAGATACACTAAAATGTGAAGATCCAGAAACTCACAGGGCTCTAGGAAAACTCAGTGAAAAACATTAACATGTATATAACCCATGACTGAACTTTCATGAAACAAAAGATTTCTGTCTCATTCACTATTGAATTCCCAATGCCCCAAACTGTCCAACACATAGTAAGTGGTCAATAAGCATTTACCACATGCATGAGTAAATGATTCAAGTCTGGGACTTCACATAGAAAGAAAACTATGATATCCAGGCTGAAAAAGACCAGATTGCAAATGTGGGTTTGAAAAAAAAAAAAAAAATCACACCTTCAAATTCCTCTTTCAAAATTTTAAATTCCCAAAGTCAATGTGAAACGCCTCCAGGATTCTGACAACAAAGGTTTAGGTCCAAGAATTTTATCTTCAATCAAGCTCCCATTCACTTGTGAAGACAACAAAATGAGGTTCTCAGATAATCCTGGGCTCAGAAAGTATCCCATTCTCCAGTAAGAAGATAGAAATCACGATGCAGAAAGAGACAGAAAAATAGAGAAAAACAGAAAAACTTTGATATGAAAGAACCGCCAGTAAGCACTAAAACTATGAAAACATATAGCTGTTTATAGAATTGTTATAAATATTGCTATAAGTCTATATAAAAATGAATTCTTGAAAGATGTAGTGCATGTTAAAAATAATTAAAAATAAGAAGCTGGCAATAAAAAGCTGTATTAAGCCAGTAGCAAAAGGAAAGCAAAAGGGGAAGGAATAAAAGGAAGTAAAAAATGCTAACTTCCTTGTCTTTTGGGGGGAGAAGTCAACATGATTCCAGTCTCGACACTGGTAATAGGAAAAATACACATTCAAATAGGGTTGGTTTTTTTTTTCGTTTTTTAATGTGTAGTACCGAATAAAAGCAAGATCTCTACTGTCTGAATCACTGAGAAAGGAACATTTATGCAGCAAAGAGAGAACGCAATAGACATAGCAACAAAGCACAAAAAAGAGAAAAAATTAAGATGACAGAAGAAAGGAAAACCATATCACAAACACTACTGTGTAAATTGATTAACTCTTTTTCTCACAAACGTTTGCAATGTATGCTATTTCCTCAAGTACATCCATAGCGATATTACCCAGACAGATTTTAAGAACAAAAGTGGGCAAAGGCATATCATGCAAGCAGAGCACGAAGAAGTCAAGAAAATCAGGGCAAGAAAATTGTTAAATAGGCTAAAGTGAGCCACTTGTTAATAGTGCAAGTTAGAATCTACAATTAAGACATCAACCATGAACATAAATATCATAACATCAAAATGTGTGAACCAATCAGAATGTATAAGACAAACTGAGAAGAATGGCAATCCGAATAAGCAAAAAATAATAACAACAACAACAAAAACAGAAGTCCTGAGAAACCTTACCACTAAAGTTGATTTAAGACTAAATCTTACCTTATTTACAAGCAAACACTACACCTAGTATTGCAAAACTTTGCCAAATAGTAAACCCCAAGAAAATGTCAACAAATCCCCCCCAAAGAATACTAAAATTGAAAAAAAAAACCTAGAAATCAACAGCAAAGTGTAAATGTTGAGAATATTTTAAACCTACCACTTGATAACATATATAATTAATCTTTCAATCAATGGGGAAATCAAAATACCAAGTATATAATGCTTTGAAAGTAAAAATAAAGGGAACATATATTAACACCCTCATAAATAATTCTTTCATCAAGGGAAAATCAGAATAGCAATTACACCGTGTCTTGAAAGTAAAAATAAAGAGAATATGTATAAATGCCTAAGGAATTCCACCAAAGCTCAAATCTAGAAGGGAGAAAGAAGAATTGAAGATTTTTATCATCAAACAGAAAATAATGGAAATAAGTTGAACTGTCAGAACTGTACATGGAACAACAGACTGGTTCCAAATAGGAAAAGGCGTACGTCAAGGCTGTATATTGTCACCTTGCTTATTTAACTTATATGCAGAGTACATCATGAGGAACGCTGGGCTGGAAGAAGCACAAGCTGGAATCAAGATTGCTGGGAGAAATATCAATAACCTCAGATATGCAGATGACACCACCCTTATGGCAGAAAGTGAAGAGGAACTCAAAAGGCTTTTGATGAAAGTGAAAGAGGAGAGTGAAAAGGTTGGCTTGAAGCTCAACATTCAGAAAACTAAGATCACGACATCTGGTCCCATCACTTCATGGGAAATAGATGGAAAAACAGTGGAAACAGTGTCAGACTTTATTTTTGGGGGCTCCAAAATCACTGCAGATGCTGATTGCAGCCAGGAAATTAAAAGGCGCTTACTCCTTGGAAGGAAAGTTATGACCAACCTTGATAGTATATTAAAAAGCAGAGACATTACTTTGCCAACCAAGGTCCATCTAGTCAAGGCTATAGTTTTTCCCGTGGTCATGTATGGATGTGAGAGTTGGACTGTGAAGAAAGCTGATTGCCGAAGAATTGATGCTTTTGAACTATGGTGTTGGAGAAGACTCTTGAGAGTCCCTTGGACTGCAAGGAGAACCAAACAGTCCATTCTAAAGGAGATCAATCCTGGGTGTTCATTGGAAGGACTGATGCTAAAGCTGAAACTGCAATACTTTGGCCACCTCATGCGACGAGTTGACTCACTGGAAAAGACTCTGATGCTAGGAAAGGTTGGGGGCGGGAGGAGGAGGGGACGACCGAGAATGAGATGGCTGGATGGCATCACCGACTCTGTGGACATGAGTTTGAGTGAACTCTGGGAGTTGGTGATGGACAGGGAGGCCTGGCGTGCTGTGATTCATGGGGTCGTGGAGAGTCAGACACGACTGAGCGACTGAACTGAACTGAACTGATGCAATTAACTCAAGAATTTAGTACTAGAACAATATAACCAACTTAAGAGAATCAGGAAGAAGGAAATTTTAAAATGAGAGAAATTAATGAGATAAAAAATAATTTAAAAAACCCAAGAGATTATTCTTCAGGGAAAAGAATAGTAATGAAACAGACAACCCAAGCTAAGCAAATCAAGTGTTAGAAAGAAAGAAACACAAAACTAGGAATCAAAATAACCTGGGGATATATAATTGATACTCCAGAGGAGTTGTCAACAAATATTCCATTTGACATTCTGCCAACATATCGTGTGAATGTATGGCAAAAACCACCACAATATTGTAAAGTAATTAGCCTCCAATTAAAATTTTTAAAAAAATTTTTAAATAAAAAATAAAATCACAACTAAATGGACATTGTCTAGGAAAGCATAAATTATAAAAATTGATTCAAAAAAACGTAAGAAATATAAACAAATCCCCAAAACCACAGAAGAAATTGATAGTCATCAAAGAATCATCTCCCAAAGGGCTGAAACTTAAATGACATTATGAGCAAATGTGTCCAGCTTTAAAGAAAGGGGATAATCCCAAAGTGATATAAATTCTTCCAGGGTATAAAAATATGGAAAACTTCCCAATTCATTTAAAGAGAACTGGCATAACGCTAATCATGAAATCAGATGGCTAAATGTGAAGGATCTAGATGAGCAGAATGACAAATCTTCACATGAAGGCATAAATAAACAGGAAAGCCAAAACTTGAATAGATATGGAAAAAATGTAGAAATGTACCTTGTGCTCAGTTGGGATAATTCAATATAAAGCCCAATTCTCACTAGATTACCTTGCAAATTTAATCTAGTTCCACTTAAAATTTCAGACAGAAGGAGGTCTGGAGACATTAACGGACTCAGCCAGGGTCACCCAACTCTTAAGCAGCCGAGTTAAGATGTAAATCCAGGTCTGTCTGAACCCAAAGACCATGCTTGCCCCAGCTGAAATTAACTTGAAGAGGTTGAAGAGGATGTTGGTAAAAACAGCAGACAATGAACAGCAAGCTGTCATTGACTGAACAGAGACAGATGAATTTGGAGTCCTAGGATAATCTTTTTATTTCTAATAAATCTACAGTAGTTTATTGTTAACTGTGAACAATTTTCTCTAATTAGTTACCATAATAAGTTGACAATATCTTTCCCTAACATAGTCTTTACTTAGAAATAAATCATTTTATTTCTATACAAGTATCCTGAGACCTATTTTGTATAATTTCATAGTCTGAATGATATTGTGAAGACTAGCACACTTTTCATTTATTTCTGCCACATCCGTGTTACTTCCCAGTTCCTAGCAGCAGCAATACCTAAAGGTTAAGTTTTCTTAAATTCAGTTCAGTCACTCAGTCATGTCCGACTCTGAGCCAGGCCTCCCTGTCCATCACCAACTCCCAGAGCCTGCTCAAATTCATGTCCATGGAGTCGGTGATGCCATCCAACCATCTCATCCTCTGTCATCCCCTTCTCCACCTGCCTTCAATTTTTCCCAACATCAGGGTCTTTTCCAATGAGTTGGCTCTTCGAATCAGGTGGCTAAAGTATTGGAGCTTCAGCTTCAGCATCAGTCCTTCCAATGAATATTCAGGGCTGATCTCCTTTAGGATGGACGGGTTGGATCTCCTTGCAGTCCAAGGGACTCTCAAGAGTCTTCTCCAACACCACAGTTCAAAAGCATCAATTCTTCAGCACTCAGCTTCCATTATGGTCCAACTTAAATAGGTTTTCTTAAATAGGACATCAAATAGCTAGCTGAGAACTACCTCAACTCATACAAGACAATAAATGACACCAATGGCTTCTCAAGGTTTGCTTTTAAAGAATTTAATTAATTTTGACATCCTACAACAAGAGTGCTGATAAAAACTTATTGTAATTGTCATGATGATATAAACATCCAGATGTGTCTTGGTGTTCATTAAAGCTCTTAAAGCTCCTTCCTGTCCAACCTGCTTTCCAACCAACTTCTACACTCCTGCATCCTAGGGCTGCCTCCTCCTCTCTACCTGCTCATCCTCACTTTGAATCCCCTCCCCTAATCAGTCCTGGGGTCACTTCTCATCCTAGATGTACAGCTCCTGGGTCAGCCTCCCTGGCTCCTCCTTTGTCACAGGCAAGAGTAAGAAATGACTTTCGAGTTTCCCACTGAAGATAAGCCAGATGGCTACCCTGTATTGCCTTCGACAACTGAAACAGCGTGCATCATTGCCTACTGCTGTCTTTTAAATGCCTTCTTGTTACCTTCCACGTCAACTAGAGGACCCAGCTGAGAATCCATACATCAGTGCCCGCTCAGTAAAACAGGAATCTCTCCTACTAGCCCTGCTCTGGTTCTGACCCCTGGAGTATTTAACCCCTTGGCTGCAAACCTTAGAAAGTAACTGTGAACTCTCCTGACCTGTGGATCCTGAAGCACGTTTCCCCACATCCTGAACTTAGCATTCTCCAGGAGGAAATGAGACTTCACCTCCACCTACCAGCTGTCTGGAACGCAATGACGGCTGGCATGGAGCGTCGGGGAGGGGTTGTAGAAATGCTCACGGTGTAGTTGGTGCCCTGGTACAGGTCTAGGCACAATTCTGGGGTCCTGCTCTCTGTGGTCAAATTAACTGTCTCCTCATGACCTGATTCCAGGAGGTCCAACCGTTGTCCTTTTATGTATATCTTTGTGAGGGGAAAAGACAAGAGAACCCATGTGACTCCACTGAAAACAACCAAGAGAGATTTTGTAGTGCTGGAACCTACTCTCTTACCACTCCCTTTTATAATGCACTGCTCACCCTGGGGGAGACAAATAGTGCAAACCTCTGCTATCAGGTATCTGATGATGAAATCTGATCAGCCCGGTTATCCAGAAACCCTGAGAAGTGACATAAAATGGAGAGGTTCTCTAAGGAGTGCTATCCTGCATTCAAATGACCGGCAATCAATGGAGGCAGTCACCACGCGAGACCCGCTTGCTGCATCTTGTCACCCAGGCAGCAGATGCTTCTAGGCTTGCTCTGGGGGAGTGACACACAAGAGCTTGGAAACAAGCAATCATGATGATGCCAAATATAAACACACCCCCCACACATACACCCTGGAGGATGACAAACACATTAAACACTAAAAGTAAAGTAAAATAATCCAGATATCTGAAAAACTCTACTCACTTTAAAAAGGACTATGGGATTGGAGAGCTATTTGATTAAGAAGCACCTCCAGAAGCAAGTTCCTCTGACTCTTATTCCCATGGTAACCATCTCTGCCCTGGCAGAAAAAAAGGAGTTCATTTCACTTACCACATATTCAATCTTGGAGTTTATTCTTCCTGGGTTTATTTGCCACCTCACACAGGTGTTATTAAACACCGACACCTCATTAATTTCTATAATTATTTCTAAAAGAGAAAAAGAAAGAATCCACTCAACAAAATGCATCGAAGGACTTTGGAAAAATCCTAATGGCCAGCCCATTAGAGGGCATGACTTTGTTTACTTGCCCAGCTGGTCTCTCTGCTGGTCACCATTCCCAGTAGGATACAGAAACCGAATCAGCAGTTCAAGCTATCCCGGGCCAATCACCCAATTTAACTTTATCATGAGTGACCCGATGTGGAGGAAAAGGGTGAGAATTCCCTTAAGTACGGGTGAGAATTCCAGCCTGTGATTGGTCTAACACAATGGATGCCACTGGCATTCCACTCCCGGGGGAAAGAAAGGGACCCAGAGCCGAGCCCTGAACCTTCCCTGCAGCTGCGCAGGTTAGACCAGCTTCTGGTTCCCTCATCCCACCGGCTGATGGAGCGTTTTGATAGCCAGGTCACTGCTGTTCCCAAGAGGAAAATGACACACATCACCACCCAGGACCATTCCTCAGGAGTGGCCCATTGTGGGTAAACTAAATAAATTCTCCACGAGGTCCCTGGATATTTCTGGGGCTCCCTTTACTGAAACCATTTAAATCTGATTTATCAGGAAGCCACTAATTTCTTTAAGTTGTTCTGTTTCTTTTCAATATTCTGCATGTGGCGGGGGCGGAGGGCGACCAATTGAGAGGGTAGCATTGAAACATGCACATTACATATGCAAAAGAGATCACTAATGGGAAGTTGCTGTATGTCTCAGGGAGCTCAACGCAGTGCTCTGACAACCAGAAGGGTGGGACGGGGTGGGAGGGAGGCTCATGAGGGAGGGGACATATGTATGCTTATGGCTGATTCACATTGTTATATGGCAGAAGCCAACACAATATTGTAAAGTAATTATTCTCCAATTAAAATTTTTCAAATAAATAAATATTCTGTATATATTTCATGTGATAAATTTAGCAATGTGGGAAACCATAATATGGCCTTGGTTCCTGAGATAACAGTTTCCAATGAACCTAGTAAACGACTTAGGAAGTTGTTCAAATGAGAATGGGGAAAGTACTTAGCTTTTTATTTAACAAACTTCCTGCAGATAAGTAAAACTATTCTTACTTGCAGCTGACATGCTCTTGTCTAAAAAAAATACTAAGGAATTCACACACACACACATACACACAATTGAAGCTAAGAAACAAGTTCAACCAGGTAGCAGGATACAAGGTCAATATACAAAAAGCAATTGCATTCCTGTCCACTATCAAGGAACAAGCCAAACATGAAATTTTTAAAAACTCACAACAGCATCAAAAGGAATAAAATTCCCTGTAGGTGAAAGTGAAAGTCGTTCAGTCATGTCTGACCCCATGGACTGTACAGTCCATGAGATTTTCCAGGTCAGAACACTGGAGTTGGTAGCCTTTCCCTTCTCCAGGGGATCTTCCCAACCCAGGGATCGAACCCAGGTCTCCCGCATTACAGGCAGATTCTTTATTAGCTGAGGCACCAGGGAAACCCAAGAACACTGGAGTGGGTAGCCTATCCCTTCTCCAGCAGATTTTCCCAACCCAGAAGTTGAACCAAGGTCTCCTACATTGCAGGTGGATTCTTTACCAACTGAGCTATCAGGGAAGCCCTATTCCCTGCAGGTAGAAGTTAGCAAACTATCACCTCTAGAGGAGAGAATCAACATCTCACCCAAGGGAAATATTCCTCAGCCCACATTCAAGCTTCCCCACTGAAGCAGATGTCCCTTATGGATGTTTTAGACCCTCTCAGCTCTCATGCCCCTTGCTCCTGCCCTGTCTGAGCTTTGACAACATGACCATGTCTTGTCTCCCAGGCTGGGGTTTCCCTGCTGCATATGCAACCTGGAAGTAGGGGGAAATGAACACTTCCTGAAAGACAGGAAGTATTAGAAAAATCTGCCCCTTACTTTTCTTCCCCTTGTAGAGCAGACCTAGAAGATCTCTCAGGGCGCTGCTACACTGATGGAGCAATCACGTGTACTCAGTGAGGACCAGGGCAACAAGGAATCCTCATGCTGGTTCGACTTCCTTTGCTGCTCTGCCCACCTCAGCCTTCACTCCTGCTTCCTGGGATGTGTGTGTGTGTGTGTGTGTGTGTTAGTTGCTCAGTCATGTCTGATTCTTTGAGACCTCATGGACTGTAGCCTGTCCAGGCTCCTCTGTCCGTGGGATTTCCCAGGCAAGAATACTGGAATAGGGTGCCACTGCCTTCTCCAGGGGATCTTTCCAACCCAGGGATCAAACCCACGTCTCCTGCATTACCAGGCAGATTCTTTACCCCTGAGCCACCTGGGAAGCCCCATTTCTTCATACTCAGAACCAATGCTACCTTTAGATAGACCCTAATCCACTGACCCCCTTGCCCATGGAAGATTTTATATCTTTACCAAATCACCCAATCAGCAGCACTGCCGAGATTTATGTCACACATGACCTGGTCACGGGTAAACCCAGTCAGCTGACAGTAAGTGGGAATAAATGAAGCAGGAAGAGGAAAAGAGGCAAATTTCTGGAGAGACCCCAGAGGATCAAGCGTGCCCATCTACTGCACTCCTGGATCACTACATCAGCGCTTCTCCCTGGAGCACAGACAATTTGAAATCAAAGAAATACTCCAGGTGTGGACACGGATGCAAAGATCCAATCCATTCCCCTCCTTGGGTAGCATAATGACGCCACTGGTAACAGTCTTTTATCAGCTTGAAAAAGTCCCAAATATTCCCAGCCCCTTCCCTCTCCAGCCCGTCAAAGTGCTAGAGCTCTAGACCCCTCTGTTCACTCCCACAGGCCCCTGATACTCATCCCCTGGTCGAATAAAAGGAAACATCCCACTCCTCACCTTGTCGCTGAGTTGCCATGAAAGCATATTTCCTTCCCACTTGGGACCCTTTGCCACCCAAGCAGAGATTAGAAAGGAGACATGAAAGTTTCCTTTCTTGTTCTTCCTTTTTGTTCATTCACTATGACAACCGCAAATGACATCTCGGAAACGCCATCTGCCTCCAGCCTGTGCCCTGCTCTCTGCACAGATGGGACCCAGACCTTATTGGAGGGAGGTCAGCTATTTCATTCCAAGGAGCAGCTGAACAAAATTCAGTTGCTGTTCCCTCCAGGTGTCTACACACCAGCTGCGAAGACTTCTTTGTAAATGTGTCAGATATTAAATATCTACATTCATGCTGCCCTTTTAAAAGAGATGACTTGGGAGGCTACACCTTCATTCTACTAGTACTGAAAACTGAAAACACTTTTGGAAGTTCTCTTTGGAACTGAGTCCAGGGCATTTTATTCACCATTGACCCTTAACTGAACCATCATTGAACACCAAACATCCTCCCCTGCCAGGCACTGGACTGTGATGATCAGAAGGTAAGTCTTTCCCTCAGGAACACTGTATCTAATGGAGGAAGCTAACACACAAGCAGATAAATTATGATTCCATCAATATCAGAACAAAGTTAAACACAAGTACCACAGGGCATAGAGAAGGAAGCCACCAACTCTCACCGGAAGAACTGGGAAAGCCAGCTTCATGGAGGCCATGCAACCCTTCACAGCTGCAGAGCTTAAGGGTGGGGAAGACATCTAAGCAGGCCCAAAGTCCTACGTGTAAAGGGCATGGACAATTTCAGAGTGGTGATGAATAGTGTGCTGGAGAGGGGGAAGAGGGGCAGCAAGATTTCAGAAAGAGAACAGGATCAGACTTGGGAAGACCTGAGCACCAGACTAAACACAGACTTACTCCTACCAGCCACGGAGAGCTAAAAGCAGGAAGATGGTGCAGACTTTTTTTTTTTTTTTTAAGAAAGATACCTCTGGAGGAGGAATTCCCTGGCGGTCCAGTGCCTAAGACTCTGAGCTTCCAATGCAGGGGCACAAGATCGATCCCTGGTTGGGAAACTGAGATCCCATGCTGCGTGGTGTGGCCAAAAAAAACTTTTTTTAAATTAAAAGAAAAAATAATAACTCTGGTGTATTTTGAAGGAAAAACTGGAGGTCACAAAGAAAGAATTTGACCCCCTTTACTCAGTGATTCCAATACATCAAACACTGATATACAGGTCTTTATAGCCTTTATCTCCACAGTAGTCATGGGAAGCAATCATAAAGTCAATTATAGGTGAACATTTATTGAGTTGTTACTATGGACCAGATAGTGTGGACAGAAGCAGTAAGCAGTCAAGTCAGAATTCAGAACTAGACCCGCCAGACTCCAAAACCCAGAGCCTTTGCCCTGAAGCAGTTACTCAGCAAAAAGGTGAAAATATGGAATCAGGGCACTGCCTTGAAAACCATAAGCGATAGTTTCTCCTGAAGGAGAAGCAATAGGAGATGAGTGATAAGGCGTCTAGGCTGACTGCCAGTCTCTAAGCCTGAGAGTCTGAATGGATTGCCTTCTACTGATCTCATAAGAAATATGGGAGGAAGCAGATCGCCTCTGTGAGAAAGAAACTAATAAACTGTGCTTAGAACGTGGTAAGTCTGAGTCAATCTATCTAGGTGAAAAAACCTTCTTGAAGGTCATCAGTGTGTGGATGGCAATTGAAGCTCTGGGTGCAGCTGACACAGCCACGTCCAACGTGGAGAGTGGGCAGCACAACAGCAGGGGCTGAGACAGATGGAAACTCAAGGCGAAACCAGAGGAGAGGGTGACTCGGAAGGTCAGTGGCCGCGAGGACAGTGCGATGCCTTGGGAGTCAAGGACAGAGAAGATCTGAAGCCATGTCTGTCTCCTCAAAAGTCATCTCCCTTCCTTCCCACCGAACACCCCAACCTGCTCACCCCCACCCGAGAAGGGCCTGGAGCAGAACATGAGGCACCAGGGGCTTGATCGCTCACCCTTCTCTCATACGGCTCTTTCTCTCCCAAAGGAGGGCACATGGTTCCATGATCAGACTTGAGGTCTGACTGGATAGAGGCAGGCAGAGCAGATCTCTGGCCTGTCCAGTTGTTAGACACTTAGGCCTCCCTGGCTTTAAACAAAAGAGGCCCCCACACCATCCAAATGAACTCTACATTGAACTTTGAGAACCAAAGCCTTCACAGGTGGTAAAGTACCTTTGCTTTGCTTTAGATTCTACACATGGCCCATGGTTGCATGTGTGTATAAATGTACATATATATAAAGATATGCATTTTAGCATTCTATTAGCACTTAGTATTTCTCTGTGGTACTCATCACATTTGTAACGACATAATTTTGTAATTAGTTGTTTAACATCTAAGTCTATCTCTCCTGAGGGTTTGGACCATGAACGGGGCTGAGCGCCAAAGAATTGATGCTTTGGAACTGTGGTGTGGGAGAAGACTCTTGAGAGTCCCTTGGACTGCAAAGAGAGCCAACCAGTCCATCCTAAAGCAGATTAGTCCTGAATATTCACTGGAAGGACTGATGCTGAAGCTGAAACTCCAAAACTTCGGCCACCTGATGAGAAGAACTGACTCTTTGGAAAAGACCCTGATGCTGGGAAAATTGAAAGCAGGAGAAGGGGATGACAGAGAACAAGATGGTTGGATGGCATCACCAACTAAATGGACATGAGTTTGAGCAAGCTCCAGGAGATGATGAAGGACAGGGAAGCCTGGCATGCTGCAGTCCATAGGGTCGCAAAGAGATGGACACAACTGAGCGACTGAACAGCAACAACAGATCTCTGCTGAACGTGAGCTCTATACCAGCAAAGACAAACAAGGTCTATCTCTCCATCCCCAGAAACTAACACAGTTGGTTGGACACAGATATTTTTTAAATATTTATCATTTGGTTGATTGATTAAATAGATGGATGAATATATGGATAAATGGTGGGCAAAGCTAAGTGTTATGAAAAGGTTAAGAGGAAAAGGATTGATGCTAGAAGATGAATTTGACAGTCAGGTGGTCATTAAGAAACCTTGGTGAGAGAGCCATAGTGTACTGGGGTGTTGGACGCCTGATTCTCCTGTAGGAGAGACTGAGAAGAATGGTGTGGGAGGGAACAGAGTCAGCGAGCACACCCTGCTCTCTCAGAAGCCCCATTGTGGGCAGGGCCTGGTCTAATGTACTCTTTTGGTTTCCAAGTTTATATCCATGTTCTTTATTTTTGAAAACAGTAAAAGATCCTACCAAATAAATTCAGGAGACCTTAGCAGATGGTCAAGCTGGAGGTCATTTCTAGGTGAAAACAGTACCTGATTTCAAAACTAACATGACTAATCTTCCACTGTGATGCATAAACTACCTCCAAAGGCAATCCCAGTTGGATTACAAAACAAACATTTTGATAATAGCATCACTGAAATGAGAGTATGGCTCCCCAAGGTGACAATGTTAAATAAATTGTGTTCGGTTATAAGAGTTCTGCTATGTTTCCTTTTTGTTTTTAGTCTTTTCATGCTAAATTACTTCAGTCAGGTACGACTCTTTGCAACCCTATGGACTGTAGCACTAAAGGCTGCTCTTCCATGGGATTCTCCAGGGAAGAATATTGGAATGGGTTGCCATTTCCTCCTCACGGGAATCTTCCTGACCCAGGGATTGAACTCGTGTCTCTACATCTCCTGCACTGGCAGGCCAGTTCTTTACCACAAATGCCACCTGGGAAGCCCTTTAAGTCTTTAGGGTTGCATAAAATAGGCAGAAGCAGCGTTTCTTAGAGTAGTGCTTTTCTAAAATGCTTTATACACTTTAAGATAATTTTTGCTGGCACCTGAACACATTCTTAATGGCTCACCTGGTATTGACTTTTGAAAAAAACAAGGTATTAACATCAAATTCATGCTAACACATATATTACAAAGTGTCCTTGGTCAATAAATTTAAACTACAAATTTAAGTTTTAAATCTAAGTTGTTTAAAGAAACATTAAATAACCAATACTTTTCCTCTGACAAACTCTGTCAGGGTGATCTACAAATAGTTCAACCTTGGAAAACTGGTAGGAGACAGATCTTGGGCTTAAAGACCTAAGTTCAAATCCTGTCTCTGTCATTTACTAGTCACTGAATGATCCTGTGAAAGTTGTTTCACTTTTACAAGTCTCAGATTACTCATCTATGAAATGAAAATATCAATACTTATTTCACCAGGTTTTTCTGAGGACACAATGAAACCAAGCATCAAGGCTCCTGGCAGAGCCGTGGGTGTCTAAGCTGGTGTGTGAACAGTGGCAGCTATAATGCCTGATGGTCTAAACATTATGTACGTAAACAAATTCCAGGCATGGGGCTATTTGCCCATTTATTCCGGCTGACCTTTCTCTTCTCTCTGAAATATGTCAAGCTGCAAGTGAGCACTCACTGGGCTGAAGAGCAGCATCAACAACAACAAGTAGAAGGAGCAGAAGCTAACAGGAGGCCTGGAAGCATTTGGACTCCAGTGCCTGAGTCGGGTGAGGGACCCAGAGAGGCCCCCGGCAGTCAAACAGTCTGCGTTTCAATAGAAATGCTGCTCTCCTAAGAGCCTGGAGTGACTGAGCATCAACTTCATAATTATTAACTCAGATTCTAAACATAAAAAGCCAAATGACCTGTGCAGAATGAAAGCCAGGGACAGTCTTATCAAGAATGAATCAGTCTCTTTGATCTTGAGGTAAGCCGACTCACTGAACATCAAGCTTCCACCTGGGTTTTTTCCAGACACCAACATAATTGCCTAATTCTCGGCTGTCTGGAGTTTCCAGTCTAAACTGGCCTTAAAAAAAAAAAAGTCCCACCACCTTGCCAGAGTTCATACTCCATTCAAAACGAATACAGTTCTAACTGAATCACTTTGCTATACAACAGAAATCAACACAACATTGTAAATCAACTATACTTCAATAAATTTTTTAAATATATGAGTTTCTAAGCTACTAATCCAAATAAATAGGGACTTAGAAACTATTTTTAACTAAGAACTACCCAAGTAAAATGAAGAGAAATTATTCCACCCAATTCGGAATTAAATGTTCAAGTATAAACAGAGGGGTAAACAGAATGGAAACAGAGGACCAGGGTAAAAGGTATTCACAGGTTAGGCAGAAAAGTAGAAAAAAATTGGAAAAACATGAACATTGAGGAGGGTAAATACAAAATACACAGGAAGAGGTAAGGCAGAAGGGGGCGGTAGGAAGAAATGGGTGAAAAATAGGAAAAAGAAGGAAGGAGGGGGAACTGAGCCAGAGCCGTGGTAATCAGCATCTCTCACTATGGTTCCAGAACCGTCTCCTACCTACCCACCCAGCGATCGTGTGCACTGTGCCATGAATTAATCAGCATGTAAATTGCCCCCTTTATCTGCGGAAATTGAATTTAGCTGCCAATCTTGATTGAGGGCATAGAGGCCTCCTCAGAGAAAGATCACAGCTCTCGGGGAGAATGCCTTTTCTCTTCTTAAATCAAAGCTTGCATAAGCCCATGGAAGCAGCTGCAGCTGGAGCCACAGACATTGTGAAAGGTGGCAGGCTGAGGTCGGTAATTATAATTAGCAGTTACATAACATGTTTGTTCTTCAAAGTGCTCTACAAGCATCAGCTAATTAATAGCTTACTATGCCCCATGCAGATCCACTGGTTTTTCAGGGAGTGACTAATCCTAGTGCTCCCACTGAATTCTGAATGGTGGGGGCACAAGCAGCTTGAGTCATGAAGAAAATGGCTAAGGGTCCTGAAGCTACACCCAGCTCTCAGACCCAGTGACTCCGCAGGTAACTCTGGCCCACGATCACCTCCCCAGATGTTGAGGTCAGCAACCCACAAGGCAGCTGCCTCATTTCCTCCAAATAACTTAGAGGTGCTGTTGGAGAGGCAGTCATTGTTTGGGAAGACTATCAGTCTGGTTTGAAATGGTATTAGCTCTTCTCAATGTTTCCAGTGATGAAGATGGGGACTCTGGAGTCCTTGGTGTTAGTTACAGGTTTGCCCTTGCTTCTCTGTGCAAGTTGGACAAGTCAATGGGACCTAAGAGAAGGCTGATCTAGATCTCTGGGTTCTCATCCAAGTCTACCCCTCCTTGTTGCTATGACTAAAATCTCTAACCTACATCCTGTTGCAGTGGCGGTATAGAAAACTAAATGTGGGAAATGCGTGGCATAGACACGGTTTCAGCAACAGGAGTGAGTTCTTCATCTACTCCAGGGTTCCTTACCCAAGGGTTTCAATATTAAATGTATATTTGCATGTGCATTTCTTTGGAGAAAAATCTATTTACTCCATGGCCCCATAAATTCCAAAAAGATAGTGTCTAGCAAAGTAACCCACACACAATGTATGCTAAATAAATATCTATTGAATGAATTGATTTCTTCAAATCCCAGTCCCACAAATGGTCATAAACTCATCCTCTATGGACAAATAATAACCTGCAGTCCATGTGTTATATTTGCTCATGCTAGACTTTCCTTTAGAAAACTTAGATTGACAAGACCCAAGCAGAGACATTAGTTTGCCAACAAAGGTCCGTCTAGTCAAGGCTATGGTTTTTCCAGTGGTCACATATAGATGTGCGAGTTGGGCTATAAAGAAAGCCGAGTGCCAAGAACTGATGCTTTTGAACTGTGAAGACTCTTGAGAGTCCCTTGGACTGCAAGGAGATCCAACCAGTCCATCCTAAAGGAGATCAGTCCTGAGTGTTCATTGGAAAGACTGATGGTAAAGCTGAAACTCCAATACTTTGGCCACCTCATGCGAAGAGCTGACTCACTTGAAAAGACCCTGATGCTGGGAAAGATTGAGGGCAGGAGGAGACGGGGACAACAGAGGATGAGATGGTTGGATAGCATCACCGACTCTGTGGACATGAGTTTGAGTGAACTCCAGGAGTTGGTGATGGACAGGGAGGCCTGGCGTGCTGCGATTCACGGGGTCGCAAAGAGTCGGACACAACTGAGCGACTGAACTGAACTGAACTGAAAACACTCTGCCATAATTCAACTGCAAGTCAAGCCAGAGACCCAAACCAAAGCTACCTTGGGATTTCACTCATCAGCGATCTGTCTTCAGAGCCAAGCAAGTCAACATCTAGAAACAAATTACCAGAGTCATTCAAGACTAGGTGACAACAATTTGTTACACCCTGGGCCAGCTATCACAAGCCTAAGAATCATTGCCTTTCCCCACCTTGTTTCTTGGAGGCCAAGGTGAAATAAAGCATGTGGAAATCTACACTTCTAATTCATGAGAGGATCCACTTCAAGTCAGGCTAATAATTTCAGTAAAAGACCTCATATGTGCACAGTTCAGTTCAGTCACTCAGTCGTGTCCGACTCTTTGCAACCCCATGAATCACAGCACGCCAGACCTCCCTGTCCTTCACCAACTCGTGGAGTTTGCCCAAACTCATGTCCATCGAGTCGGTGATGCCATCCAGCCATCTCATTCTCTGTCGTCCCCGTCTCCTCCCACCCCCAATCCTTCCTAGCATCAGAGTCTTCTCCAGTGAGTCAACTTGTCGCATGAGGTGGCCAAAGTATTGGAATTTCAGCTTTAGCATCAGTCCTTCCAGTGAACACCCAGGATTGATCTCCTTTAGAATGGACTGGTTGGATCTCCTTGCAGTCCAAGGGACTCTCAAGAGTCTTCTCCAACACCACAGTTCATATGTGCACAGTGGTTTAAATTTTGAAAGGTTCCCTGTAGATTATCTCATTTGATTCCCTCTCAACAACTATATGAAGTAGGAAAAACAGGCTATATTTTCCCCTCTTACAGACTAGGAAACTGAGGTTCTAAGAGAATAATGCCTTACGTGATGACACACAGCTAACACAGGGGACTGCTAGAATTTGAACTGAAGTCTCGAAACTCCTTTTCACAGGTAATCCCATTTGAGAGAGTATATCCAAAAGAATTCTGGGCTTCCAGGTGGTGCTAATGGTAAAGAACCCGCCTCCCAAAGCAGGAGACAAAAGAGATGCAGGTTTGATCCCTGGGTTGGGAAGATCCCTTGGAGGAGGGCATGGCAACCCACTTCAATATTCTTACCTGGAGAATCCCATGGACAGAGTAGCTGGTGGGCTACAGTCCATGGGGTCGTAAAGAGTCAGACACAACTGAAGCGACTTAGCACAGCAGGCACATCCAAAAGAATTCAAATCAAGGTCTCAAAGAGATATTTGTAAGCCCGTGCTCAGAGAGGCATTAGTCACAACAACCAAACGGTAGAAGCAGCGCAACTGTCCATCAACAGATGAATGGATAAGCATAATGCGTATACAAACACAGCAGAATATCATCATTCAGCCAGAAAAAAGAGGGAAATACCACCACTGGCAACAACATGGATAAGCCTGGAGTACCTTATGTTAAGGATAATAAGCCAGCCACGGAAGGGTAAATACAATGGTTTCACTTATTTGAGAGTCCCTTGGACTGCAAGGAGATCCAACCAGTCCATTCTAAAGATCAATCCTGGGTGTTCATTGGAAGGACTGATACTAAAGCTGAAACTCCAATACTTTGGCCACCTCATGCGACGAGTTGACTCACTGGAAAAGACTCTGATGCTGGGAGGGATTGGGGGTGGGAGGAGACGAGGACGACAGAGAATGAGATGGCTGGATGGCATCACCGATCCGATGCACATGAGTTTGAGTGAACTCCGGGAGTTGGTGATGGACAGGGAGGCCTGGCGTGCTGTGATTCATGGGGTCATGGAGAGTCAGACACGACTGAGCGACTGAACTGACTGACTGACTGACTAAGCCAAACTCATACACACAGAAAGCAGAATGGTGGTACCAGAAGCTGGGGGGAGTAGGAAAACAGGGAGTTACTCTTTAATGGATACAGATTTTCAGTTTTTCAAGATGAAAAAGTTCTGGAGACTGGTTGCACAATGTGAAAATAGTTAACACCGAAAAAGCGTTAAGATGGTAGATTTTATGTTGTGCATATTTTACCACAATTAAAAATAAACATTAAAAACCTCGCTATACATGACACCACCTTTTCTCTGAAAAGCTGTCAGCATGTGCTTAATTAGGACTTTCAAGTAAGCCCCCCTGTGAAAATGGTTCATAGAGAAAAGTCTCTCAGCCAACCAAGCAGAAGAGATAGGAGTCATTGTGATTTAAGGTGAGTTTCAAAAGACAAATGCATAATGTTTTCTATCCAAATTATTTTCCCAATCCACCCTTTAAATCTTCAGGGTTCGGCTGACAAATCTAAAGCCAAGTGCCCACTGGGGTAAATGGCATGGCTAGATGCAGTACACAGAGCAAGCAATCAGAGGCTTGAGGTTCCATACTCCCTCTAGCTATTTACCTCTAGAGACAGGAGCCCTACAGAATGGGGGTTATACCTGAGCATGATGAAGCACTTGTTCTCCAGGTGCCCTTCTCTGTGCAAACGGAAGTGATCTTTCCTCCAGGGCTCTCAAAGCCCTCTGGACAGACGTAGTGAGCCACACTGCCCAGCCTGGAGCCGTGACTCCCCTCTAGGATCGCGTGCTGCACTTCTGGAGGGCGGCCACAGTCGATCTCTGCAGTAAGAAGTAAGACGGCATTTGTTACGACCCATGACTTCCATCACATAATTCACCTTTTAGAAATAAACATTCAGCAATGATAGAGTCCAGTCATATGGGATAAGGAAAGACATTAACCCTATCAAATAATTCAACTGCAGATACTTAAAATAAGACTGTTCAGAAGTAAAGAAAATAGATTTCTCTGAGCTTAATGAAATTTACAAACATGTATATATAGAAAGCATTCTAATGATGAGATTATTTATACTATAGAGAACTCCTTGGTCAATGAAAGAATCCATCTCAGGGTTCTTTTAAATACTAAGATTTTTCTGCTATCTTTTACTGTGTATCTTCAGGTCATTAACTCCTGAGTAGATAACAATATAACTGTAGTTTTTTTGTCAACTGAAGAGTAAAAAAAATACATACAAAATCTCTGAACTTTTTAAAGGAAATTAATGGGAAAGTTAATTAACATTAAATATAGATGCACCTTTCAAAGGGAAAAAGTCAGCTACACAGAGGGAGACAAAACTGGATTTATCAAATGAATACAAAATTTCTTCTCTGCAACTCTGACTACTAGAAGACACTGAAATACTTACAGAGAACAATCTGAAGGACAAGGATTACGACATTGCCATTTTAGACCCAGCCAAACTCTACCTCATAGAGGAATAAAAGAGTCACTTTCAGGTATTTTATAATTCTTAAAAAATCTATGTGTGTACCTTTTCTGGGAAAAAATTCAAAAATAACTTCAACACAATAACAAAAGTGAATCAGAATATATACCCTAAGAAAAAAGAAGGATGGGCCTTTAGAAGAAACATGAGAATGAAACAAGCAGAATGTACAGATAAGTCTCCATAATCATTTAAGTGTGATGTAGAGCTTGATAGACCGAGCAGTAAAGAGTCTCTGGTCAGTGCAGATACAAATCCTGAGCATTCATGTGACCAGAATGAGGTGGTCATTAGATAAAGCCTCCAATCCTGTCCACCTCTCAATTCCCATGTTTGCCCACAGAGATCTGTTCCCTTCTCGTACATGTTGGCCCAACACAAGACCTCTTGGCCCTCAGCATCTTCCCAACATCAGATCTTTCAGCCTGTATACTGGCCCCAAACATTCCAAGATGTGAGTATATTTGTGTGTACATGAGCAACCAACTGAACAGATGGTTAATATTTCCTAAGACTGCCCAGCCACTGTGGACATTTAAAACAGCCAGTTTCAGTTACAGCAGGAAATTAGAGGGATCATCAGTGAATAAATTGAGGGTATAGATTTATGTAGAGATGGACTGTGAAGAAAGCTGATCGCCAAAGAATTGATGCTTTTGAACTGTGGTGTTAGAGAAGACTCTTGAGAGTCCCTTGGACTGCAAGGAGATCCAACCAGTCCATTCTAAAGGAGATCAGTCCTGGGTGTTCATTGGAAGGACTGATGCTAAAGCTGAAACTGCAATACTTTGGCCACCTCATGCGACGAGTTGACTCACTGGAAAAGACTCTGATGCTGGGAAAGGTTAGGGGCGGGAGGAGAAGGGGACGACAGAGAATGAGATGGCTGGATGGCATCACCGACTCTGTGGACATGAGTTTGAGTGAACTCCGGGAGTTGGTGATGGACAGGGAGGCCTGGCGTGCTGTGATTCATGGGGTCGCAAAGAGTCGGACATGACTGAGCGACTGAACTGAACTGAACTGATGGGCTTCCCTGGTGGCTCAAATAGTAAAGAATCTGCCTGCAATGCAGGAGACCCAGGTTCAATCTTTGGGTCGGGAAGATACCCTGGAGAAGGAACTGGCAACCCACTCCACTACTCTTGCCTGGAGAACTTCATGGACAGAGAAGCCAAGCAGGCTGCAGTTCATGGGACTGCAAAGAGTTGGACATGATTGAGCGACTAACTTTCACTTTCTTTCATCGAAATTGAAGCTGGAATTCTGAACTGCACATTGGAGAGGTTTGGGAGGGAATCTGATAACAGATCCAGATTAGGAGAGAAACATAGATACTAAGGGCTTTCCAGGGGGCACAGTGATAAAGAATCTGCTTGCCAATGCAGGAGATGCAGGCAACATGGGTTCGATCCCTGGGTCAGGAAGATCCCCAGAGGAGGCCATGGCAACCCACTCCAGTGTTCTTGACTGGAAAATCTCATGGACAGGACTTAGCAGCTGGGCACAGCATATAGATACTAAAGGTATAAAGGTACAGAAAAAAATTGACTTTCATCTTGGACATGACTGAAAATAATGGAAGGCATGGTGGCTTTAGTTGGGACTACGAGATTCTTTTTTAACTGATATTAATAGACAAGAAATCAATAGCGTGGTCTCTAGGGACTCAGGTAGATGCCCAGGGATAGGCAACTTGGACCCAACTCTGTGACTTCCCATCTATTCAAGTTGGACAGTCCCTTGGCAAGAGATATTTAGAGAGGATTAAATACATGGTTCTAAACAACAGCTATACAGTCTAAATCACCTAGGGAGCTTTTGAAAAAAATCACACAATGGAATGTCTCTCTCTCTCTGTCTCACACACACACACAGACACTCACACACACACACACCCCACCATCGCCCAGAGACAACTCCTCTGAATGAGGAGTAATTTGTTGGACTCTTGGTATCCACATTTCTACAAAGCTGCAAATCTGATCTGTATGCACACTCACAGGTGAGAACCTAAATTAAACAGTGGTATGAATGGCTACCCCTTGACATCACACGCATCCCAGATGGGCCTCAAGTATCTAACATTATTAGTTCACAGTAACTCTCCATAATAGAGATTATTTTCCCCATTTTACAGGTAAAGTGACTTAACATGATTAAATAAAACATCTAACATGACATGGTTAAAAGCCAAATCCATCCATCAGATTCCTACAACCACTGCCTCTCAAGAGCAGCTCCATCTTTGAAAATCTACAGCATACGCCCCTTTCTATCACCTTCCACCTTACTCACGTTCTCGCTCCTCAAATTACATGCTTCCTCCTCAAAGCTAGCAAAATCTTCCCAATGAAGAAACTGCTCCATGACTAATAGAGGGAGGCCTTCTTCCTCTGAGCTTTCGTGGCCTGTGTTCATTTGTTCACTCACTCATTTATTTATTGAGCACCTAGCATATGCGAGACAGTATGTGATACACTGCAGCAGTGAGCAAAATGATAAGATCACTCCCCCAGAGAACTTAGGGAGCGAATAATTAGACAAAAAAAATAAACCAACAAGGTAACTGCAGATGGTGGGAAATGTTAAGTAGAAGGAAAGATAATGGGATAGGATGGGGAAGACTTTTTACACAGAGTGGTCAGGAATGGTTTGAGCTCTCTGAGGAGGTAACATCTGAGTTAGGATGAGCATGAGCCTGTCATGTTCAGGACCAGAGGAAGAACATTTCAATCAAGGGAAATAGCCAGCACAAAGACCCTGAGGTGAGAGAGTCGTGATCTGTTCCAGAAGGGGAAACGCAGCCTGCTGGCCGGAACACAGTCAGCAAGGAGAAGCAGCACGAGATGACGGAGCAGAGAAGGGCAGAGACGGTCACAGAGGGCCTCGTAAGCCTTAGCAAAGAGCGTGGAGCTTATGAAAAGGCAGCTGAGTGCCATGCGAGGGTCCTGAGCAAGGGAATGCGATCATCTGACTTAGACTTCTAAAAGACCATTCTGACTGCTGGGGAGAGAACAGGAATAAAAGGAGAGGGGGGTCAGGGTCTAGAGCCGCAGTCCAACAGAGAGAGACGAGGTCTTGGATGCACTGGAGAGGTGACGATGGAGACGGAGAGAGTGGGCCGGAGCCCAGACGCATACAGGAAGCAAAACAAGATTCTCGGTGACAGATCAGATGTGAGAGTGAGAGAAGAAGTAGAAACAGGACAGTTATTTATCTGGGTCTTCCTTGGTGGTCCAGTGATTGAGAATTCGCCTGCCAATGCCGGGGACACGGGTTCAATCTCCGGCCCAGGAACTAAGATCCCACACGTCATGGGGCAACTAAGCCTGTGTGCCACAATTCCTGAGCCTGTGCTTGAGAGCCTGCGTGCTGCAACTACTGAGTTCTGCAAGAGCAACTTCTGAAGCCCAAGGGCGCTAGAGCCTGTGCTCCACAACAAGAGAAGCCAGGGCACCACAACTAGAGAGCAGCCCCTGCTTGCTGCAACTAGTCGTGTCCGACTCTTTGTGACCCCGTGGACTATAGCCTACCAGGCTCCTCCTTCCATGGGATTCTCCAGGCAAGAATACTGGAGTGGGTTGCCATTTCCTTCTCCAGAGAGAAGGCCCACAGGCCCACAGCAAAGACCCGGTGCTGCCAAAAATATACTAAATAAATAATTTGTTAAAAGAATAATTATTCATCCTGTTCATCTGATCTTTATTTCCTGCTTGAGGATTCAGTGGGGTTCTTTTAATGACTATGTCTTCCCAAATACATGAACAGTTCCTAAAGCAAAGAAGCTTTATCTTACAATCTCTTGCATCCTCACAACGCCTACTTACATTTTTATGTTTTACATAGTAAATAATAAATAGTTGCTCATTGGTAGCTTGCTACCACTTCATCATTGTTCAAGATGCAATAAATATTACTTTGGGGCTTACTTTGTAGTCCAGTGGTTAAGAATCTACCTATCAATGCAGTAGACATGGGTTCAATACCTGATCCAGGAACTAAGATTCCACATGCCTTGAGGCAACTAAGCTCATGTGCCACAACTCCCGAAGCCCGCACACCCTAGAGTCCATGCTCCACAGCAAGAGAAGCCCACGCGCTGCAACTGAGAGAAGACCCTGCTCTCCGCAACTAGAGAAAGCCCGAGCACGGAACAAAGGCCCAGCGCAGCCAAAAATAAAAGAAAGAAATCTTTTTCTAAATGTTACTTTGATATGACCAGAGCCCCTGAGGAAGGAAAAACACATTAGTAAATTGTAAGTATCGATAACAAGACAGGAGCACATCACCTCTCCGTTTTTTACCTAACAGAGGTAACTCACACCTACCAAACACCAAGTAGATGAAAGCTGAGAAAAAGGCCCACAAAAACTATCACTCATGTAACAGTGAATTCCGGGAATGCTTTTTAATCTGCAATAATTTTAATCAAAATTTTAATCAAAAAATTTAACAATTTTAGTTTTAAAACAATAGCATGCACCAAAATCCAACTAAACATAAGGTAGTCTCTTCCATATACACAGTCTTATTTATTTCTCATGGAAAACCCTACTGCAAGGTAACTGTCTTATTCTCACGTAGATTACAGACACAAAAATGGAGGTCTGAAGAGTTTAAGTCACATTTAAAAGTTACTTCACTATTAAAAGACAGAGCCAGTATTCCAACCCCGGTTTTTGTGATCCTAAAGTCCAGGTTCATTCAATCCAGGCAGCCTCACACTGAAGGGGTTCACTCCAGGCTCTGACTTTATAGGTTAACCAAAACCTCAGAAGAAAAGGTTGCATGAAAAAGCATTTAAATCAGTCCAGAATGGTTCTATGACAATTCCCTCTACTTAACCATAGCAAGAGAGTGGCTGGAAATGGATTTCCCCTGCCACTATACTTGCCCTGAAGCTTTCTTGGAACTGATATTTAACCCTGGGTCTGGCCCAGGTCTTATCTGGGACATAAGCCCATCACAGATATTTGCATCATGCTGAGATGGCGGCCACTGCCACTTCTACTCATGCCAAATGGGACCCAAGAAAGCCAGTGGCCCCGATTAAGACATATTCAAAAATCAATCCAACAGAGGTTACAACTGATAATAAAACTAGCACTATCACAAGGAAAGAAGACATTTAAAAACAGTTAACATCCAAAGGAAAAAAAAAAAAGCTGCACAAATTCTGTGTTGCATATGCATAGGGGTGTTCATTAAAGCACACATATCTCTGGGTAATTATATTGAATCTGCATCAGGAATACAGTCATCTAATTATGAACGTGGCTGGGAATTTTTCCTTAGTATCCTATTATCTGTGATTTTATTCAAATAATCAACTTCAAAATAGGTCTCCCTTGGGGAAAATGTGTTATGCTAGTTTCAAAGATCACATTGATATTGTAACTCTGTTTCATATCTTGAAGGTAAAAATGCTTATCTACCCTATTACCTTTAATATTCTACCCAAGAAAATGTTCCAGAAGGAAATTTGTTTGATGAAAGGTATAGGCAATTTATGGCATCAAATCAACAACTTACTGTATCAGCAATGACGGTTGTTTATTATACACATTGGCAAATAATGTGATTGCCGATAGCAATAGCAGTGTAATATAAGGCTTAATTTAAGACTGTTTTAGAGACCAATAAATGCCAAGCTGAGAAAGAAAAAAAAAATGACCAATAATGTCCACAAATTGAGGCAGATATCTTGCCAAATGCTGAGGGAATGAATGATTGACCTATTCTACTTATTATTATTGACCCCCCCAAAAAAAGAAAAACCTTTTTTATTTTTTTCTTCCCAGAAAAATAAACTACTAAATGAAAAACTCTAGCAAAAGGGCAGCTACACAGATAAAAATGAAAGAAAATCACACTAAAGTCAATTTTCACATTTACCCAACAATAAGTCCCTTACTGTGCCTGAGAATCAAATCAGGGACTTCCCAGGTGGCGCTAGTGGTAAAACATCTGCCTACTGTTGCAGGAAAAATCACTGCAGATGCTGATTGTAGCCATGAAATTAAAAGATGATTACTCCTTGGAAGGAAAGTTATGACCAACCTTGACAGCATATTAAAAAGCAGAGACATTATTTTGCCAACCAAGGTCTGTCTAGTCAAGGCTATGGTTTTTCCAGTGGTCATGTATGGATGTGAGAGTTGGACTGTGAAGAAAGCTGATCGCCGAAGAAATGATGCTTTTGAACTATGGTGTTGAAGACTCTTGAGAGTCCCTTGGACTGCAAGGAGATCCAACCAGTCCATTCTAAAGGAGATCAATCCTGGGTGTTCATTGGAAGGACTGATGCTAAAGCTGAAGCTGCAATACTTTGGCCACCTCATTTGAAGAGTTGACTCACTGGAAAAGACTCTGATGCTGGGAGGGGTTGGGGGCAGGAGGAGAAGGGGACGACAGAGAATGAGATGGCTGGATGGCATCACCGACTCAGTGGACAAGAGTCTGAGTGAACTCCAGGAGTTGGTGATGGACAGGGAGGCCTGGTGTGCTGTGATTCATGGGGTCGCGGAGAGTCGGACACAACTGAGTGACTGAACTGAATTGAACTGAAGAGACAGGGATTCAATCCTTGGTCAGGAAGATCCCCTGGAGGAGAGTGTGGCAACCCACTCCAGTATTCTTGCCTGGAGAATCCATGGATGGATAAGCTGTGTGGGCTACAGTCCCTAGCAAAGAGTCAGACATGACTGAGCAACTAAGCACACAGCATGCAGTATCAAATCAGAAGCTTTAAAACACATGGAAATTCATGTAACATGATAGGTTGTAAGGGCCCAAACAGTCTAGGTAGGTGAATGCCATAGTCTACACTACATTCATGCTCTAGATCAGATAATTCAGCACTTACACCTATACTCTTCATTTGTAAAAATCTTCTCTTCCCCTCTTAACAGTAAGCTCTTTGTGAGCTATATCTATATCCTGTATATTTAGAATATCCCCTAGAGTCATGTGAGCTATTAATATTATTATGAGCATTAATTTTGGTGAAGTTTAGTGGGTTCCAGCATCTTCCTGTTAACAGTTTTCAGCAGTTATCTCTGATTTTACTGCTCTCTCAGGAGAAGGTGAGCACATTCCACCATCTAGAACCAGAACTCTGATGAAGTTTATATGTAAGAAATATAAATGTAGCCTTATGACAAAGTCTCACGCACTTCATGACATGTTCTGAATCTGGCCAAATACAGTTAATTCAGGATCACTTGGGCATTATACTACATACATATTTGATGTTGAAGCTGAAATCTTAACATTGCAATATGAGACAACTTGAATTCAGAAAATCGTATCCCAATCATCCAGTGGAAATGGAAGGGTTACATAACTCCATGAAGCACATTCTTATAAGCAGCTTATGAACTGCTGTCACTGAACTCATTAGTACCAAAAACTCCACTTGCCCTTAAGATGGTAGAAAGAAAAAAACTACTTTTTAGTGGATTTTGTATTCTGAAGTCTCCCATGAACTTTAACCTCAATACTTTTCCTTCAGATCATACCCACAGATCATTTGGAGGGAAAAGAAAATTTTCCATTTCACATAAAAACACTTATTGTCAACAAATAGTGTGTATATATGGAAACAAGTAGAATCTGAACACTTCAGAAACATCAGAGGAGGTGATCGGTAGGTAAAAGTGTGAGTGCTGGAAGGAAAATGGAAAAGTTTATCAGTGTATTTCTTATAGAGATCGTCCATTTGTAGAGGTGAAATGGTTTTTGATGCTTTGAGCTGCATAACAATCCTTTTTCAAAAAATAACACTAAAACTGTTCTAGCTGTAAATAGAACACATGAACCAAAAACCAATAAATAAGGTAAAGTGAAAGCTAAAAAATTTTAGACCTTCCCATTTTATGGTAGGACGTTTCAGAAAGACCCAGAATTTTTGTTAGAAAAATTACCAGCGACTCCTGTCTAGATGATGACGCTCATATTCTGATGGCAAACACTTACCCAGCAGCCAGCAACAAGAGAAGCCACCTCAATGAGAAGCCTGTGCACCACAATGAAGAGTAACTCCTGCTCGCTGCAACTGGAGAAAGCCTGCAGCCAGCAACGAAGACCCAGTCATAAATAAATTAATTTTTAAAATTAATTTTTTTAATTTAAATTTTTTTTTAATTGGCTTCCCTGGTGGATCAGTCAAGAACCCGCCTGCAATGTGGGAGACCTGGGTTCGATTCCTGGGTTGGGAAGATCCCTTGGAGGAGGGGATGGCTACCCACTCCAGTATTCTGGCCTGGAGAATTCCATGGACAGAGGAGCCCGGTGGGCTACAGTCCATGAGGTTGCAAAGAGTCGAACACGACTGAGTAACTAACACTCCTTTAAAAAAAAAAAAAAAAAAAGATCAGTATGTAGTGAGGTCCCAGAAAATCAGTTTCAAAGGAGCAAAAACTCCAATCACCTGGAACACAGATGCTAAACACAAATTAAGTGTGTGACCACGCCCTCCTCTCTCAGCCAGGTGGGCTTGGGAGCTGACCTCAGCGCTCTTCCCTGCTAAGTCTGGGTGTGGTCCCAGAATCCTCACACACTACTGAAAATTCAGAGACAGCAATGCAATGAAACTTGTCCGCCACTCCTCCCCTGAATGCACTCATTTGTATTCCAATTTATGCCAGAGCTTTTTCAAATCCTCCCCAACTGCATAGAGCTGAGATTGGGCTCCACGAAGAAAATCTTAAAAGATGAAGCATAGACTTGGCAACAACACATATCCCTCTGGGTGGGTTCAAGACCACACTGGGCAGGAAGGTAAGTTTGCCCCAGTGTCTCTCTCCTTCTAGAGCCCTCCAGCCTTTCACCATTGCCTCCCACCTCCAGGGCTCACTAAGGCTTGCTTCTATATGGAATTTGCCTTCTGGAAAGGTGCTTTGGGTTTTCAACTTGATATCTAAACTGGTGACATAAGGTAAGTCATTTCCTTGCTCTGGTTCTTAATGGGAAATGATATTCATTATTAGTTGTAAATGAAATATTTATGAAATCGGAAATAAAGCCAAACTAGCTCCCTTGTGGTTCAGCTAGTAAAGAATCTGCCTACAATGTAGGAGACCTGGGTTCAATCCCTGGGTTAGGAAGATCCCCTGGAGCAGGGAAACGCTACCCACTCCAGTATTCTGGCCTGGAGAATTCAACGGACCATGGGGTTATAGTCCATGGGGTCGCAAAGAGTTGGACATGACTGAGCGACTTTCACTAAAAAACAAAAACAGTAATCACCTCAGAAGGCATTTCTAAAAAGCAAACGAAACAGTATTTAAGGAAAACCTTGTAAACCTTCAAGCTCTAGCTCTGCTAATTGTAGACTTGAGAAACAATGTCCCACCTTTGTTAGCCAACTCAAAGAAGAAATCCTGCCTCTGCAATCAGCCCACAGGGTTGTGCCATCCATCCTGGAGGGCCACATGTGTGGAAATGGGAAACCAAGAGTCAGCCCCAGAGCCTTGTTTATGGGTTATCAAAGCACAGAAATGTCATGCCAGGTGAGAAGCAGGCATGAGGGTGCAGAAGGCAGAGTAAGAAGGTGTGGAATCAGGAAAAGAGGAGACCAGGGTTTCAGCAAGGTTCAGCCACAGGATAAGCTGGGACGCGGTTCAGAAGCCAATTCCACTACGCCTGCCATCATCTCTGCCACCTTTTGGGGGAGGTTTGGGGTGCTTCCACAGGCCTTAGGTATGCCAGGCACTGTGCCAGGAGCCGGAGAGATGATACTGAAGATGATTCATGCTTGATGTCCACCCAGACTGATTTTTTATCAGTCTGTCCCGTAAAAATAATAATAAACAACACACTTACATCCTAAACAAGAGGATGTCAGAGATGACATCAAAGCTGAAACTTGAAAGATGAAAAGGAGCTTGCTGCTGCTGCTGCTGCTGCTAAGTCACTTCAGTCGTGTCCGACTCTGTGTGACCCCATAGACGGAAGCCCACCAGGCTCCCCCGTCCCTGGGATTCTCCAGGCAAGAACACTGGAGTGGGTTGCCATTTCCTTCTCCAATGTGTGAAAGTGAAAAGTGAAAGTGAAGTCGCTCAGTCGTGTCCGACCTTTAGCGACCCCACGGACTGCAGCCTACCAGGCTCCTCCATCCATGGGATTTTCTAGGCAAGAGTACTGGAGTGGCTTGCCATTGCCTTCTCCGGAAAAGGAGCTTGCTGTGCAAAAAATACATAGCCTTCCTCAAAAGATGAATGAAGAAATAAAATGTGGCATATACGTACAATAGAAAATTATTCAGCTTGAAAAGGAATGATGTTCTTCAAAAGGTACAAACTCCCAGTTATAAAATAAATAAGTACTTTGGATGAAATGTACAAAGTGATAAATTGACACTGCTATACATTATATATGAAAATTGTTGAGAGTAAATCCTAAAAGTTCTCATCACAAGGAAAAAATTATCATTTTTCTATTTCTTTTTTTTTTTGGATGGAAACATCCAGTGTGTAGCTTTTATGTATTTATTTAGCTGACCTGTGAGATCTTAGTTTTCTGACAAGAGATCAAACCCAGGCCGCCCGTGGTGGAAGTGCAGAGTCCTAACCACTGGACCACCAGGGAATTCCCCTCATTTTCTATCTTTTTAAATGATGTATCTGTGTGTGACAATGAATGGGCACTAAATTCACAGTGATAATCATTTCATGATATGATGTATGTAAGTCAAATCATTATGCTGCACACCTTAAATTTATACAGTGATCCATGTTAATTACATCTCAATGAAACTAAAAGGGAAAAAAAATGAATGAAGTTTTATACATGCTGTAACATGGATGAACCTTGAAAATACTATGTTAAGTCAAATAAGCCAGACATAAAAAGACAAGTATTGTATGAATCCACACATATGAGGTAACTATAATACAAATTCACAGGGACAGCAAGTAGAAGAGAGAGAAGGAATGGGGGATCCTTTTTTAATGGGTGCAGAATTTCTGTTTTGGATGATGCAAATGGACAGCAGAGATGGTTACACAACACTGTGAATGCACTTTATGCCATGAACTGTACGTTTATAAATGGCTTATAAACGGCTAAAACAGTGAACTTTGTATTATGTGTGGTTTACCACAATAACAATTTTTTAAAGCAGATTGGCAATTATTTCAAGTAGAGAGAAAAGGCCTTGAAGCTGCTAAGAGACATACTGGTTGGGAGAGAATATTGGAAGACGTAACCCACACAGAAACACAAAAGGACCAGACCCATGTTGGCTTCAAAATCCATGGTTATGGAACTTCCCTGGTGGTCCAGTGGCTAAGACTCTGCGCTCACAGTACAAGGGGCCTGGGTTCGATCCCCAGTCAGAGAACTAGATCCTGCATGCCACAACTAAGAACCCATTCCGCCAAATAGATAAATTAAACAAACATTTAAAAAAAAAAACCCATGGTTAGGAGTTAGGATCTTATTCTAGGTGCCATTTCACTGTTGTTAGAGGAGTTTTAAGCAAGAAGAAGCAAGCATAGAAGTGGATTCTTAAGGGACTATTCAGTACCAGACACACTCTGGTGAGAACTCCCAACCTGAAAGGAAGATAAGGCCCCAAAAAGGATGAGCACAAACCTGGATAGTCCCAGAACCCTCAGCTGGTCCACCAACATGCTAACCACTGTCACTAGATGCTTGCACAGGAAGCAAACTACCCAAACAGGATAACGCAAATGCCGCCTCTTCCTGGACACACCCCATCTCTCCAGCTGAACTCTCTAAGTTTTCACCCATTTTTCTTACACGATACTTAAGAATTCACTCTTATAGAATAGTTCATGGTGTACCTGGTTTTTCTGCTTCCAGATTCCAGACTTGCCTAGTCACAGGATCTATCAAGTATAGCATCAGATCTGGACTCTGGATTTGTTGCTAATGATAATGTGGTTAAAGTGACTCCCTCACCTTGCTCCCGGCTTGGCTGAATTTTTCAAAACTCAGATTCTTTAAGCTGTCACTTACAACTGGCACCTTTGCTGAAAATTAAAATAATAATAATAGCAAAATAAAAGTTATGACAAACCTAGACAGCCTATGAAAAAGCAGAGACATCACCTTGCCAATGAAGGTCTGTCCAGTCAAAGCTATGGTTTTACCAGTAGTTGTGTACAGGGGTGAGAGTTGGACCAGAAAGAAGGTTGAGCACCGAAGAATTGATACTTTAGGACTGTGGTGCTGAGAAGACTCTTGAAAATCCCTTGGACAGCAAGGAGATCAAATCAGTCAATCCTAAGAGAAATCAACCCTGAATATTTGTTGGAAGGACTGATGCCGAAGCTGAAGCTCCAATACCTTGGCCATCTGATATGAAGAGCCGACTCACTGGAAAAGACCCTGATGCTCGGAAAGATGGAGGGCAGGAGAAGAGGGCAATAAAGGATGAAGTGGTTGGATGGCATCACCAACTCAATGGACATGAATTTAGCAAACTCTGGGAGACAGTGAAGGACAGGGAAGCCTGGCGTGCTGCAGTCCGTGGGGTGGCAAAGAATCAGACATGACTTAGAAACTGAACAACAACAAACGAAATGCCAGCTAGGGATTGTCCTTTCCAGAGAGATGCTGGAAATGTGTGATGGACATTTCCACAAATTCTTACCTATTTTGGAAGATGTCATCTTCCCTTCCATCATCCACTTCTGAGGCCTGCTTGAACAGGGAACTTATGTCACAGCCCCCCTCCATCCCCCCTCACCAAAGCCGCAGCAGAGCCTCCAGTAATTGGGAGAAGGCAAATAGCAGAATCCGCCAACTGTACCTTCTCTGGTGGGGAAGTCCATCATCAGACACACATGCTGCCATCTGGACCACACAGCCACTCCTTTCATAAGTACCTGCTCAGCATCCAAGTTCACAGTTTGCTAGTGTTTTCAGTGGAATTCCTAATTCCTGTGGCTTCATAACGCTCAACTAAAAATACAGTGCCAGCTGGCAGAGGGCCCAGATTCTGGAGCCCCAAAGAAGACTGAAGAAGGATAAATATGAAGGAGTGAGCTTAGAGAGGGAGGGAGGGAGGAGCCGGTGGCCATGTGGTGACATGGGGGAGGGTGTCAGCAAGCACAGGGAACAGTTATTACTGGAGGGAAGAAAGAAATGAAGACCTGCTAAGTGACAGTTCTTTGGGGAATGGAACAAGCACTCTTCTCTAAATTAACTTTCTACATTCTCAGTTCAATAATCTGGATGATGACTGATTTTCAAAGTAATGTGAATTGTCTTATATGAAGTTTCTTACGTAAATCTCTAGGGAATTCTTTGACATGCATTATGGCACATTTTAATCTCAGTTCTGTATTTTAATTGATCCACAGAAAGACAATGTGAGAACTAAAATGTACTTTTAGAATTTCTTAACCCCCAGGATTACAATTATCAGAATGCTATTAGAGCCTGAATCGCAAGTCAGAATATCAAAGGATTAACTTAGCCAAGTCCATCACTGAGGTTTCTCAGCTACACAGTAAATTCCATGAAAATTGCTTTATTTTCTTTTTTCCAAAATGGAAACAACTTTGTTACTTTGTCTAATACGTAAAAAAAAATTCCTTCAATAATATTTTCAGGGTTTGTTTTGTTTTGTTTTGGCTGCACCCTATGGCATGCAGGGGGCGTCCCTGGTGACTCAGACAGTAAAGAATTCGCCTGTAATGTGGGAGACCTGGGTTTGATCCCTGGGTTGGGAAGCTCACCTGGAGGACGGCAAGGCAACCCACTCCAGTATTCTTGCCTGGAGAATCCCCACTGGCAGAGGAGACTGGAGGGCTACAGTCCATGGGGTTGCAAAGAGTTGGACATGACTGAGCGACTAAGCACAGCAGCGTGGAATACAGGAGCTTGGTTCGCCCACCAGGAACCGAACCCATGCCCCCTGCAGTGGAAGTGCAGAGTCCTAACTGCTGGATCACCAGGGAATTCCTCTGCACAGTCAATGTTTTAATGTATAGCTTTCTGAACTTTTTCATAAACATATGTATATATGAAAATTTTCAAAATTAAAGGCCTATTATTCATATAGTTTGTAATTCAGTAATATACTGTTAATATACTTATGTCAGTAAACATTCTTTTCAACATATTAGCTACAGAATATTCCATCTCATGTATATGCTATGATTTATTTGACTAATTTCTTTCTTTATCGATAGACATTTGAAACTGTCTCCAATATTTCAGTATTATAACACATATAACTACAGGAAATCAAAAAGTAAGTGAGTGTAAAGTAAGTGAGTGCCTTACCCTTCTCTCTGCAAATAAATTTGAAATTGATGATTTTTCTAAGAACACATAAATTACCAAAATGAATATCAAAAAGAATAGGAAACTTAAACAGGATCAGTAAGGATTCATTTTTTTTTTAATATCCCAAGGACTACCTCTCCCCAAGTGCCACATCCAGATGATTTTCCAGGTGAAATCTTCAAAAATCCTGTTTATTGTATTCCAGAGAATACAGAAAGAAGGAAATGCTTTCACTTTCTTTTCTCAAAATTTAGAGTAAGATTAATAACTATACCACCAAAGATAGCGTAGAAAAGAAAATAGACCAATCTTACTTATGAATATCAATGCAAGAATTTTAGATACAATTTAGCAAATATAATCCAGACTGAAAGAATAAAACACCAAAGACCCAGAAGAATCCATTCCAGCAACTAGTATTGATCATTATTAGGAAATTTAATAATATAAACCAATATATAACTGGTTAAAAGGAGAAAAGTATACATGATCACCTTAATACATGCTTAAAAGACATGATAAAAATAATACAAATCCCAGTAAAATGGAAATAGATGAATACTTCCTTAATATATATAGCCAAAAACTGGCAAAATGATGAAAAGACAAAAGTAGAAAACAAACCTGGAGAAGGCAATGGCAAGCCACTCCGGTACTCTTGCCTAGAAAATCCCATGGATGGAGGAGCCTGGTAGGCTGCAGTCTGTGGGGTCACTACGACTGAGCGACTTTACTTTCACTTTTCACTTTCACACATTGGAGAAGGAAATGGCAACCCACTCCAGTGTTCTTGCCTGGAGAATCCCAGGGAAGGGGGAGCCTGGTGGGCTTCAGTCTATGGGGTCACACAGAGTCGGACATGACTGAAGTGACTTAGCAGCAGCAGCAGCAGAAAACAAACCAGAAGCCAACACCATCACAAAAACAGAAGGAGTACACCAGAATGATTAAGCATACACCCTCAAAACTAGAATTTTGAGTTCAAATTTCAGCTCTATCACTAGTTCGATAACCTGAAACAAACTCCTTAACTTTTCCATGCCTCAGTTTTTCCATCTGTATAGTGTGATAATAATACACATTCACAGGGATAACGTAAGGACTGAATGAGCGGTTAGGACAGAATTTAGCACATAGCACTCTGTCAGTGTACATAAAAACATAACTAGATGTCGGTGACATCAGAAAGCTAAAATCATGACTGATAATGAAATACTCAAACCACTCCCATGAAAGTCAGGAATAAGGAAAGAAAATTCAAGGTCAATACTACTACTTAAACTTTTGCTCTGAAAACACTAGCTAAGTGGTCAGTTAAAAGAAAAGCATGACTATTACAAACATGGGAAAATGAAAGATGGAATTATCATCATTAGCAGATGATATTATTCCTTTAAATACCAAGAGAATCAACTAAAAACCTAGCAGAAACCATAGGAAACTAGTGGATTTATTTAATTCATTCATTATCCCCAAAAGAGATATAGACAGAAATAGGAAAACAGCCTCCAGATGCTATAAGCTGGGAAGCTGGACCTCTGAAAAACTCACCTTGGCAATTTAATTTGGGGGACTCCCACGTGCCCATGGCTGTGCAGCTTGAAGCTGTATCTTCTGAGTCACTGAAGAATCCTTCTTTGCAAGCGTAACGAACCTGACTGCCAAGCCTAGAGGTATAATTTCCTATGATATAGCCACCTGGAATCTCAGGAGGGGTCCCACAGTCTATTTCTGAAAATAAATTAATGTCAAACATGTTATTATATAAATGTGTATTTTCAAAATACATAATCTCTTTCCATCGTTACTTTATCCTCTCTTCCCTCACACATACACACTCGAGTCATATTTTAAAACAGACTGACTCATTTCTACAAGACTTCTGGGCACACTTCCAATGAGTGTCTCTATTCAGTCGTCTGGTCTTCCACAAGTAACAGCACAAAACTGAAAGGATCTGGCAGTCAACTCTCACTAATTTACACTAACTAAAGATAAGCCTGTGGGCTTCCCTGGTGACTCAGGGGTAAAGAACACACCGGCCGATGCAGGAGACGTGAGTTCGATCCCTGAGTCAGGAAGATCCCCTGAAGAAGGAAATGGTAACTCCCTCCAGTATCCTTGTCTGGGAAATGCCATGGACAGGAGACTGGTGGGCTACTGTCAACAGGGTTGCAAAAAAGTCAGACATGACTTAGGGACTAAACAACGAAGAGAAGCCTAGCCCAACAAAGTATAAATTTCATTTTGCACAATATCCTAAAATATATAAGCCTTTATAACTTCCTTGGTAACTTTTGAGATGCTGGTCCTTACCAGATTAGCTGTGTTTACTATCTAATATAATGGTTAATATCTGAATATCTATTAACTACAAAAATCCTTAAAGTTTTTTAACTGTAATACAGCCCCCTCTATCTTGACTGTTATTTAATTTTATAGGTTATAAATATGCAAAACACAAAATCCCACCAACATCCTCAACACAGACTCACAGACTGGGGCTCAGAGCAGGAGAGTCATCAACAGATTCTCACCTTCGGATGCTGCATTCTTTGGCAGGGACCCACCTGTGCATGACGTGGCATCTCTGGTCGGATGGAAAGGCTCAGGTCCACCTTTCGGCAAGTATCCATCCATACAGTAGCATTCATAGCTCCCATGAGTGTTCACACACCGTCCTCCACGCCTGCACCGGCTGGAAACCTCACACTCATCTATGTCTTGAGACCCGCACAAGAAGGGAGAGAAAAACAGAAAAAGGAGAAAAGGGTTGGACACTGTGACAGCCATTTCTTCTTTGTGGTGGGGGATTTAACTTTTTATTTTGTATTGGGGTAAAGCCAATTATCATGTTGCAACAGTTTCAAGTGAACAGAAAAGGGACTCGCGCATTATACTTACATCCATTCTCCTCCAAACTCCCCTCCCATACAGGCTGCCACACAACACTGAGCAGAGTTCCCTGCACTATACAGTCGGTCCTTGTTGGTTATCCATTTTAAAAATAGCAGTGTGTACATGTCCATCCCAAACTCCCAGACTATCCCCTTCCCTACCCCCAGCAACCATAAGATTATTCTCAAAGTTTGTGAGTCTCTGTTTCGAAAGTTCATTTATATCCTTTTTTTTAGATTCCACATATAGAGGACGTTGTATGAAATTTCTCCTTCTCTGTCTGACTTATTTCAATCAGTGTGACTATCTCTAAGTCCACCCATGTTGCTGCAAATGGCATTATTTTGTTCTTTTTAACGGCTGGGTAATATTCCGTTGTATATCTGTGGCACATCTTCTTTATCCATTCTTCCTGACAGCCACTTCTCACACTCTCAATCTACACTTATAAGTAGATGCATTTGTTTGTAACTGTATCGCAAATTTGTTGTACTCCTTAAGAGTTCCTCTCCTGTGTCCTTCATATCATAGGTACTAAGTGGTGCTCAGTAAATATTTGTCAATGTGTTCCGAAAATTTATAAAAGCCAACAACTATTACCAACTCTCTTGACAAACCAACAAAATGAACCCAAAGAAGTATGCTAAAAAATTGAATTACTGTAAAATAAGGCTGGCATCAACTTCATGTTAAGATATCTGAAGAACTCCTAATACAAAACAGCTTAGACCAGAGTGAAAAATGTTCCATGAGCATAAGGCAAGAAGAAAAGCTACTTAGAAGGGTCTCGCTAATTTTACCAAGATCAGAAGTGCTTAAAGCAGCCTTCAAGAAGGATAAGACATGCTTCTTAGCAGACTTTTCCCTTTGACTGAAGATTGTCAGTGGTAGCAGGTGCAGGAGTTAAAACCAATCATTCAGAGACTGAAAAAGAAATCTTTCTGCAAGTTAGCAGTTTTTCCCTCAGACTTGGCTTAGTGAACAAAACTTAAAGCTTTAGAAACTCCATCAAAGCCACAGACACACCAATTTCACTTAGAGAAAGAAAAGTCCCTTAAGTAAAAGGGGATGTTTTCCAGGACATTTGCAAGAACTATCAGGGGGACAGAGGACAGGAGGGGCAGTGTGACTGAAGAAAGTCTGGTTGTTCCCTGACTCTGGGATTTCAAAGACCTGTAATTTTAGAAGAACTGATATTATTGTTGATGTTGTTGTTGTTCAATCGCTGAGTCCTGTCCAACTCTTACAACCCCGTGGACTGCCAGGCTCCTCTGTCTTCCACTATCTCTCACAGTTTGCTCAAATTCATGTCCACTGAGGCAATGATGCAATCTAATCATCTCATCATCCTCTGTCACCCCCTTCTCCTCCTGCCTTCAGTCTTTCCCAGCATCAGGGTCTTTTCCAATCAGTCAGCTCTTTGCATCTGGTGGCCAAAGTACTGAAGCATCAGCTTCAGCATCAGTCCTTCCAATGAATATTCAGGACTGATTTCCTTTAGAATTGACTGGTTTGGTCTCCTTGCAGTCCAAGGGACTCTCAAGATTCTTCTCCAGCACCACAATTCAATAGCATCAATTCTTCAGCGCTCATTCTTTTTTATGGCCCAACTCCCACACCCATACATGAACTAGTGGAAAAACCATCGCTTTGACTAGACGGACCTTTGCTGGCAAAGGGACATCTCTGCTTTTTAATATATTGTCTAGGTTTGTCATAGCTTTTCTTCCCAGGAGTAAAATTCTTTTAATTTCATGATTACAGTCACTATATGCAATAATTGGGAGCCCAAGAAAATAAAATCTGTCACTGCTTCCATTTCTTCCCCTTCTATTTACCATGAAGTGATGGGATCAGCTACCAAGATCTTATTTTTTGAACACTGAGTTTTAAGCCAGTTTTTTCACTTTCCTCTTTCACCCTCATCAAGTGGCTCTTTAATTCCTCTTCACTTTGTGCCATTAGAGTTGGTATCATCTGCATATCTGATGTTGTTGATATTTCTCCCGGCAATCTTGATTCCAGCTTGTGCTTCATCCAGCCTGGCATTTTGCATGATGCACTCTGCATAGTAGTCAAATAGCAGGGTGACAATATACAGACTTGTCCTACTCCTTCCCCAATTCTGAAGCACTCAGTTGTTCCATGTAAGGTTCTAACTGTTGCTTCTTGACCCACATGCAAGTTTCTCAGAAGACAGGTAAGGTGGTCTGGTATTCCCATCTCTTTAAGAATTTTCCACAGTTTGTTGTGTTCCACAAAGTCAAAGGCTTTAGTGTAATCAAGGAAGAAGAAGTAGATATTTTTCTGGAATTCCCTTGTTTTCTTCATGATCCAACAAATGTTGGCAATCTGGTCTCTGGTTCCTCTGCCTTTTCTAAACTCAGCTTGTATATCTGGAAATTCTCAGTTCACTGCTGAAGCCTGACTTTAAGGATTTTGAGCATTTCTTTGCTAACATATGAAATAAGTGCAATGGTAGTTTGAACATTCTTTGGCATTGCCCTTCTTTGGGACTGGAATGAAAACTGACCTTTTCCAGTCCTGTGGACACTGCTGAATTTTCCAAATTTGCTGGCATATTGAGTGCAGCACTTTTACAGCATCATCTTTTAGGATCTGAAATAGCTCATCTGGAATTCTGTCACCTCTACTAGCTTTGTTCAGAGTGATGCTTCCTAAGGCCCACTTGACTTGACACTCCAGGATGTCTGGCTCTAGGTGAGTGACCACACCATCATGGTTATCCAGGTCATTGAGACCTTTTTTGTGTAGTTCTTCTGTGTTCCTACCTCCTCTTCTTAATCTTACCATTTTGTCCTTTATCATGCCCATCCTTGCACAAAATGTTCCCTTGATATGTCCAGTTTTCTTGAAGAGATCTCTAGTCTTTCCCATTCTATTGTTCTCTTACATTTCTTCGCATGGTTCACTTAAGAAGCCCTTCTCGTCCCTCCTTGCTGTTCTCTGGAACTCTGAGTTCAGTTGGGTATTATCTTCCCCTTTCTCCTTTACCTTTTGCTTTTCTTCTTTCCTCAGCTATTTGCAAAACCTCCTCAGACAACCACTTTGCCTTCTTGCATTTCTTTTCTTTGACCAATATTCTAATTTTTCAGTAAAGTCTTTTTTTCCCAAAAAAACTAACACTATCATTTCATTTAAAAAATAAAAGAAGAACATTTTAACAATGTCCCCACCCGAAAGGAAGACTATAATCTCAGAATCCTTTCATATTTTTGTTTAGTGATTTTATGAAAATTCACTGTATTCTTTATACTGGTTTGTTTGGTTTTGGATTTTGGACCAAGGAATACCTACCTCATTGCTAGCTGGTTGTTGCCTGGGAAACAGTAATTCATTCAATTGCTGGAGGAGACCCAAGGGACCAATTCTGATCAACCTACACCTTTGGGAAACTCTGTGGGATATGGGCTCCAGAGATGGCTGTCAACAATTCTTCCCCTTCCTCTCTTGCCTCTCCTCCCATCAAGAATGGAATCCATTTCCCCTTCTCTTGAGCTAGCCTTGAGACTGGCTTTGTCCAACAGAACTTGGCAGAAGCATCATGATGCCTGCTCTGGACATCACCTTAAAGGATGCCTGGCAGCTTCCTCTCTCCCTCAGCTGGAATCCACTGTCCATGCTACAGAAAACCCAGGCTGTGGTGCTTGGGAGACAGGCCCATCAGAGAGGCCCTAAAGATGAGATGCCATATGAAGGAGGACTAAGGTGGCCTGCTTGACAGCTAGAATCAAGGTCCAGGTGATGCTAGTGGCAAAGAATCCACCAGCCAACACAGGAGACGCAAGGGACGTGGATGGAGCTCCTGGAGCAGGAAATGGCAATCCACTCCAGGATTCTCGTCTGGAGAATTCCATGCCACGGTCAGAGGAGCCTGGAGAGCTACAGTCCATAGCATCGCAAAGATTCGGACACAACCGAATACACACACACACACACACCCACACCCATACACACCCACACACACACGCACACACACACACACACACACGCACCCACACACGCACCCACACACACACACATGCGCCCACACACACCCACACACACACACACACACGCACCCACACACGCACCCACACACACCCACACATGCACACACACACACACACACGCACCCACACACACCCACACATGCGCACACACACACACACACACACCCCACACACACACACCAACCGAGCCATATGTGAGAGATGCTTTCTTTCATCAGCCCAGTCTAGTCCAGCCACCAGTTGAATGTGTGTATACAAGTGACAAAACCACCTAGCCACAGAATTGTAACAAATAATAAATTGTTGTTTTAAATCACTAAATTTGGGGGGAGTTGTGAGGTGGGAGGAGTAGAGTTACTCAGTAAGAAATAACCAAGACACTCCTAACATAGGAAGAGATGCTGAAATCCAAATAAGATTAAGAAGATACTGTATTCATGAAAAAGGGACTTTCTGAGGAAAATAAAAATGAAGTCTTGGAAATTAAAAACAAAATATGAATGCCAAAAGTAAAAGCTCAACAGAGGCACTGAAAATAAATTCACAAATTTCAACTCGAGGAATTCTCCAAAACACACAGAAAAATTAATTATCTAAGATAGAAACTATGGGACAAAAAAAATAATATGAGGACAGACCCAAAACATTCAATATCTATTTAAAAGGAATTATGGAAGAAAATGGAGTAAATATATAAAAATTTAGTATCAAAAGAAAAACTGCTCCAGTTTTGCATTCAAATAAAAAATAGCCTTTTAAGGTGACAGGCATGAATGTTGAAAAATGAGTCATTCTGGGTTTCAAGGAAGAAGAGAAAAATCTATAAACCTCCTGAGAGAAGGGAATAGTAATTTATGAGGAAAAGAGAAGCAATCTGACCCAGGACTCCTTGTCTGAAACACTAAATGCCAGATAGCACAGAAGTAATATGTACAGAGTTCTAAGGAAAAGAGAGCAAAACATTGTGCTATATTTAAGGAAAGGAGTGACATTTTAGAACACGAATGATCTCAAGAACCGCACTACTGACAAAAAAATGAATAAAAATCAGAATAAATATTGTCAAGAAAGGAGAAGTCACCATAAAACACAACAAAGGGTGGTGAGAAGTGAAACTAGTCAAACAAACATTGTTTTTTGCTCTTTTTTTTATGATTTTATTAACTTATCTATTTTTGGCTGTGCTGGTCTTTGCTGCTCTGTGGGCTTTTCCTCCAGTTGCAGCGAACAGGAGCTACTCTCTAGTTGAGAGTTCCAGGTTTCTCAGTACTGTGACTTTTGTTGTTTCGGAGAAGGGAGCACAGGCTCTAGGGAGCACAGACTTCAGCAGTTGCAGCTCTTGGGCTCTAGAGCACAGGCTCAATAGTTGTGGCACTCGGGCTTATTTGCATGTGGGATCTTCCCAGATCAGCGATCAAACCTGTCTCCTGAATCAGCAGGCAGATTCAACTGAGCCACCGGGCAAACCCAACAAACACTGTTGGTAACAAAATCATGGAAGTACATAACAAAACATAACAAAAACAAGTAACTGTTAAGAAAGGATTCTTAAAGTCAATCTCAATCTAGTACAAACTTTTGAAATTATTTCAGCACTGTGTTCCTAGACTGGATCTATCAGCTTAGTAAGATTTGTTTTTCCCACTGAGGAATTTGTAAAAAGTGTTCATGTATACACTGTTAACACAGAAACCATTTTCCAGTCTGTCCACCTGCCCCAGATTCCTAAAAAGGTAGTGAATAGGAATAAATTAATTTTTCAGTAGCTACTAAAAATAAAACGTCCAAGTATTATAAGGCAAAAATGCAGTGGTATGGAAAACACTTGAAGTTTCTACATACTGATTAGCTCTGTATGAGTAACTGCAGCCATTAATCTGCTTGTTTTGTGTACAGTCATTCAACAGCCTAATAACAATAATTGTTATAATGACTATTAATAATGATAACTCTTGCATGTCATCTTGTGCATGTCAAGCACTGTTCTAAACACTTCGTTATTTATTAATGATTATTTTCCATCTTATTTATTCTTCACAAAATCCCTGGGAGGTTGATGCTATTATTATCCCCATTTTACAGATGAAGTAACTGAAGCATAGAAAGGTTAATCTGAAGCCACGCAGGTTAAACGGTGGAAAAGCTAGAATCAGAAGCCAGGTGTCTGGCTTCTGAAACCATATCCTTGAACACTACGCCACACTGTTTCTTCCTTTACAATCTAATTTTAACATCAACCAATCAATAATTCTCTTGTCTTGTCCACAGAGATTGTCAGGAACATCAATTGCCTTAAGGAAGGCTAGATGTATTTACCATATATCACTGAGATGAGTACAACATGATTTTCACATTTAATCCTCTGCTACTTCCTAATGCTGCCAAAGCATAGCTTTACTAAACTGTTCTAGATCTTGGCTGGATAGACATGTTAAGGTCATCACGTTAAGCTCGACAGGACAAACTTTCCTTGTAGTGGTAGATTCTTCTGGGTCTCCCAAAGTTATAACATGTTTGCTTGTGAAGAAAAAGTGTTCTCAGCAACCGGATTAACATAGTTAACTAATCAAGGGAGAAAATTCCTTATGCTTCATTCTATATATAAGATTATTTAACTTTATCCACAGCCAGAACCATTCTTTGGCAGAAAATAAAGCAAAACCGAACAGGACACTCTGACCTCATCCCAGAGCCCTGATGTTCTATATTTAAAATTCTTTCATGGATTTGAAAGTCAAACAGACCCAGGTTGGAGAACTGATTCTGCTACCTACTAGTTGTACTAATGTCTGTTCTTTAACCTTTCCAAACCACTTCTGTAAAATGAAGTTAATAATAGTAGGGTTTTTTTGGCACAGATTAAATAAAACACGTGGAAAGCACTTAACACAGTGCCTGCTTGATCTTTGGTCCTCAATACTTATTAGCCAATACGTGAATGGGCCTCGCCTCTCTACCGACTCAGTTCTCCCGAGAGCACAAGCCACTCCTTCATAACCCACGCCTGACCCTGACTGTGAACAATGAGCATGCACACGTACACATCCTCTCATGGGGTTCTTGACTAGAGGCAGGGGAGTGGCTGCAGGGCTTGTTGATTTAAATGCTAGATTTCAGTTCAGTTCAGTTCAGTCGCTCAGTCATGTCCAACTCTTTCCGACCCCATGAACCGTACGCCAGGCCTCCCTGGCCATCACCAACTCCCGGAGTCCACCCAAACCCATGTCCATAGAGTCAATGATGCCATCCAACCATCTCATCCTCTGTCGTCCCTTTCTCCTCCTGCCCTCAATCTTTCCCAGCATCAGGGTCTTTTCCAATGAGTCAGCTCTTCACATCAGGTGGCCCAAGTATTGGAGTTTCAGCTTTAGCATCAGTCCTTCCAATGAACACCCGGGATTGATCTCCTTTAGGATGGACTGGTTGGAGCTCCTTGCAATCCAAGGGACTCTCAAGAGTCTTCTCCAACACCACAATTCAAAAGCATCAATTCTTCGGCACTCAGCTTTCTTTATAGTCCAACTCTCACGTCCATACATGACCACTGGAGAAACCATAGCCTTGACTAGATGGACCTTTGTTGGCAAAGTTATGTCTCTGCTTTTTAATATGCCGTCTAGGTTGGTCATAACTTTCCTTCCAAGGAGTAAGTGTCTTTTAATTTCATTGCTGCAATCAGAATCTGCAGTGATTTTGGAGTCCAAAAAAAGTCAGCCACTGCTTCCACTATCTGCCATGAAGTGATGGGACCGGATGCCATGATCTTAGTTTTCTGAATGTTGAGCTTTAAGCCAACTTCTTCACTCTCCTCTTTCATTTAAATGCTCTAAAACAGAGGCCACAGTCCCTCCTCAAATGCCAAATTCATCTCAGAAACCTATATCTTAGGAAGCCACATTCAGTTCAGTTCAGTCGCTCAGTCGTGTCCGACACTTTGCGACCCCCTGAACCGTAGCACGCCAGGCCTCCCTGGCCATCACCAAATCCCGGAGTTCACTCAAACTCATGTCCATCAAGTCGGTGATGCCATCCAGCCATCTCATTCTCTGTCGTCCCCTTCTCCTCCTGACCCCAATCCTTCCCAGCATCAGACTCTTTTCCAGTGAGCCAGCTCGTCGCATGAGGTGGCCAAAGTATTGGAGTTTCAGCTTCAGCATCAGTCCTTCCAATGAACACCCAGGATTGATCTCCTTTAGAATGGACTGGTTGGATCTCCCTGCAGTCCAAGGGACTCTCAAGAGTTTTCTCCAGCACCACAGTTCAAAAGCCTCAATTCTTCGGCGATCAGCTTTCTTCACAGTCCAAATCTCACATCCATACATGACCACTGGAAAAACCATACCTTGACTAGAAGGACCTTTGTTGGCAAAGTAATGTCTCTGCTTTTTAATATACTATCTAGGTTGGTCATAACTTTCCTTCCAAGGAGTAAGCGTCTTTTAATTTCATGGGCTCGATAAAGGACAGAAATGGTATGGACCTAACAGAAACAGAAGATATTAAGATGAAGTGGCAACAATACACAGAAGAACTATACAAAAAAGATCTTCACGACCAAGATAATCACGATAACGTGATCACTGACCTAGAGCCAGATATCTTGGAATGTGAAGTCAAATGGGCCTTAAAAAGCATCACTGCGAACAAAGCTAGTGGAGGTGATAGAATTCCAGTTGAGCTATTTCAAATCTTGAAAGATGATGCTGTGAAAGTGCTGCACTCAATATGCCAGCAAATTTGGAAAACTCAGCAGTGGCCACAGGACTGGAAAAGGTCAGTCTTCATTCCAATCCCAAAGAAAGGCAATGCCAAAGAATGCTCAAACTACCGCACAATTGCACTCATCTCACACACTAGTAAAGTCATGCTCAAAAATTCTCCAAGCCAGGAAGCCACATTAGAGGGACACAAACACCCATTTAAGATGGGGACTGTTATTGATATTATCCAGTGTTGTCAAGGATGTGAAAAAATTAAGACCATCATGAGGGACAACGGTGCCTTTGTCCAGGCCTCTGGCATTTTGGAATGCCCTCACGCTGCAAGTGCCATAGAGCTTCTTCCCCTGGGTTGGGGCTCATCGCAAAGTTTCCATGATTTCCAGGAGTCCATTCCAGGGGCAGCCTGGGGACCAGAACGTCTGTGGGTTCCCCAGCACTGGAACTACTACAGCTCAGCCCTCATCTATACTCAGTGACATCCAAGGAGGCCTACCTGCAACAGCTCCTGAACTTGACTTGAACCCTGCAGAGTACAATGAACATCAAGTCACAGGAATTTCTCAGAATTCAAGAACTGGGATTTATAATCTTCCAGTTCCAGGCAAGCACTGGATAACTGCTGATACCCCAAAACTTGCTAAAGCTTCTGCCCTACCTAAAGTCCGCCAGTGTTTCTGTGAAACTGTGATTCTGGAAGAAACTCAGTGTCATCAAGAAAAGTCATCCGTCAGGTTTTACAAAGTAATAAAGCCCTCAAAAAAAAAAAAAAGTAATGGGAATAACTGCCATTCCATATGGGGTTTCTTTTGAGGGTTAAAGGGAGGTTCTAAAATTGGATAGTGGAGATTGTTGCACAACTTTTTTGAATTATACTGAAAACCACTGAATTGTACCCTTTAAAAGAGGGCATTTTGTGGTTTAATGAATTATACCTCAATTTATTTTAAAAGGGGAAGGTCACTAAATAATTATAAGAAGTAGAATAAACAGAAGCAGAGCCTAGATAAGGATTTTGTCCCAGGAAGGTCAGTTCTTCCTAGGCTGACACCTATTTGGCCCTTGCATATAATATTTCTTCCTTTCTTTTCCTTCTTCATACCCTTTAAAAAACATAATGCATCCTTGGAAACTATATTGAAACATATTGTTAATCATTTTTCCTGTCAAACTCCCACAGACTTGAAAACACAATTTCAGGTGTTAAGTCCTCCGGAAAGTACCTCATCTCTCACCCACTTCCAAGGTAAATGCCTCCAAGGATTCCAGACTCTGGAAAGCGCCCTCTGCTTACCCATGACTAATACATTATACTGACATTAGTTATCTGCCATCACCTCCTACTAACACAGCCTTGGCACGTAGGAAGCGCATGAAAAATGTATATTGAATGAACCATCATCTTCCAAGTTTTTTTTTTAAGGCACCTAATTTAATTCTGCAACACTGCACTTCTGCAATAATGTAGCAAGTAATTTGCTACCTAAAACAACAAGATATTATAAAATGTTTTCTCTGAGGGAACGTGCTCATTCAAGCCAAGAACAAATCAAATGTACCCTTTGAGGGAATTTTACCTTGGTACAGGTCAAGAGGGAGAACGAATCACAGCATCAGAACCTGCGGTTCCTGGAAAAAGATAAAAAATGCCCTCCTCTCTCTTTGTGTCTCCCCCAAACCTTTAAATATCACAGAGCTTTTTAAGAAGAGTCATTGTGCCTGCGAAGTCGCTCCTGTCGTGTCCAACTGTTTTTGATGCAACGGATTGTAGCCTGCCAGGCTCCTCTGTCCGTGGGATTCTCCAGGCAAGAATACTGGAGTGGGTTGCCATGACCTCCTCAAGAAGAATCATTCAGTTCAGTTCAGTTCAGTCGCTCAGTCGTGACTGATTCTTTGCGACCCCATGAATCACAGCACGCCAGGCCTCCCTGTCCATCACCAACTCCCAGAGTTCATGTAAACTCATGTCCATCGAGTCGGTGATGCCATCCAGCCATCTCATTCTCTGTCGTCCCCTTCTCCTCCCGCCCCCAGCCTTTCCCAGCATCAGAGTCTTTCCAATCCAATCTACACAAAACCATCTTAGAACCAGGAGTCTTTTCTTGCCTTTCCTCCTCATTACTGTTCAAAGATTTCCTTAGAAAATCCAAGAGCTATTTTATCATGACATATAATCATGAAAATTATAACAGGAGCTACTGAAAATTAGGAGGCCTTTGCCAACCCTTTTATTTGACCAACATCTGTCCGAAACCTGACCTTCAAAGCTACCGAGATCCTAAAAGCTGTGCTCCTCACTCAGCTTATTCCTCCAGGAGACAAGCCCACAGCTCTAATAGGTTCATCACAGAGCTCATCCCTGGGGCAGTATGCACAGAGCTGGCAAGTACCAGTCACTCCAAAGGTTACTGCAGATGGCACACCATCTCGAAGAATCTCTCCTTGCTGTTTGTTATGAAATATTTCAGACACACCGAACAAGCAAAAGAATATTACAGTCTCCCCTAGTCCCACCTCCACCCCCAAGATTCAACAATCATTCACATTTTGCCATTTAAAGTATCTTATAAACACTACACCAGACGCTTCATAATAACACTCCTAGATACTTTAGCATGCAGCTCCCCAAATAAGAATATTATCCTAAAATACTATAATACAGCTATTCCTTCTAACAAAATGAACAATAATTCCCTGATACTAATACTCAGTCCATGTCCAAATATCCCCCATCAATAAAGGAGAGTCCCTTTCTTAAATCACACCCCATCCTGGCCCTGCCCTCTCCCCCTCCACATCCCAGGTACCAGGTACCCTCGGGCATCAGCATGTTGCCATCTGCAACCGCCTTCCTGAGTACCTGTGCAAAAGGTGCCGTCATTGGGGATGAATGTCTTGTTGTTGTTTGTGGCTCGATATCCTTCCAGGCAAATGCAATAAAAGCCTCCGGGTGTGTTGTGGCAAGTTGTGTGGTTCCCACAGACCACACTGGCCCCAAACTGGCACTCATCTTTATCTGTGGGTACATTGAGACAACACACAGAAAAGGCTGTCACTCCATACCATGATCAACCACCCAGACTGTTCTCCTGTGCTATGGACTTGGGAATCAATATTCTATGACAACAGCAGAAAGATCTATTTTCCCAGCCTCTCCTCCGCTCCCTATACTTCTCAGACTCTGGGACGTGGGTCCCTTGTTGTCTCATGCCAAGTGTGTATGAAACCACAAGAGAAACTCAACATCTCATTCTGATAGCCCATCTTACTTGAAGACTGGGAGATGGAGATACTTTTTGAACTTCTCCACGCTTAAAAAGATCTTGTCATAGGCCTGGGGGTAAAAATCCAGCAGAATCCCACTTTTCCAGCTCAGCCATTCTCTTGCTTTTTTTTTTTTTTAATCAAAGTAGGATGATTTTACATCCAATGATTAACTGGAAAATTTGTTACTTCTGAGTCACCAGGACACACAATGGAATTAGTGCTCAAGCCTCATCCGGGGGCAGGGCTAATACTGCGGCAGAAGCAGCTCCTGCTGATCCTTAGTGATCCATATAAACAATGTTAATCACCCAGTGAGGAGAGGCTGGAACCTGGGATGTATGATGAGACCACAGGACCTGCCCGGACTATTTCTGATTCAATAATTTGACGTCAATGTCAAATGAACGTAAATCTCCCTCCTGTCCTCCAGCCCAGGGGTCAGCAAACTTTCTGTCAAAGGCCAGTCATAGGTCTCCGGTTGCAACTGCTCCTCCATACTTTGGATCATAAAAGCACAGACAGTCAGTAAACAAATTAAGACCCTATTACAAAAACAGGCAGCAATGAAGTCTGGCCCCCAGGTTAGAGTTTCCTCACTCTGCCTTAGACTGTACCATCAGAGGAAACTCCTGTGACCAATTTCTCTTACATCCTTTGAGAGGTGATCTATCCAGCTAGATTTTTAGGGGGGAGGATATCATCTGCTTAGGAACTGGAGTTTTTTGTCTGTTACTTAGTGTTTTATTACATTACTGGTTCCCTCACAACAGTTCAATTGCCTCTCACAATTGCACACAGTTCCTGCTAACCCAAGAGCACCCCACACTCCATTCAAAATCTGGTAGGTTTTTTCTTTCATTTTCCTTATATTATCTTTTTAAAATTTCATTAAATCTATTCATCATTAAAACTATCTGTGGTTAAAAGATCTAAGAATACAGAGAGGCAAAATGGACCCTCAAGTCATAGCCAGGTCAAGTGCCCAGTCTGGCTTACTAAGCAGGGCACGGGGGTTTCAGACACAAGTCCACCTGCCCATAAGATGGAATATTCCTTTGCTATTGTTCCTGAGGCATATCTCCCCTGCAGACTTCATCAAAAGGGACATATGGGTTTGCAGGGGATTCTAGAGTTCTTAGGTCCCATGACTTAGCACTGGCACATCTGTGATCTTACCTGCAACCTATGGTGTGGTCTCAGCACACCAATTATTGGAATATATAGTATATAGTGTTTTTATCCTAAACAGAGAGGGTCAGGAAGGCCCAACTCCAGCCTGCAGGAACAAACAAATTTGTGTGATTATGAAAATATGTACCTGTGAAGTAGAATATGAGTTTTTGAACTCAGCATTTAATTGTTACTTTTCTTTAGGGAGAAAAAAAAACAAAGATACCATAGTGAGGTGGTATATACTGTCAATCCACAGCTACAAGGCAAAACTATCCACATTTTCACTGCAGGTAACATGGATGCTGGGAGGAAACCATGATTATCCTAACATCCGCTACTATAAAGTTGCTATGGAACTCTGTCTCTGAATTGGGCTTGAAACTGGATATTATCTGACTCTTACGGCATGGTAGATTCTCTGAGACAAAAAATAATTTCAGATACTTCTAGTCTAAAGGTATTTGTATTTCTGTAAGTCATCCAAGAGCTTAAAGGGTCACAACTATGAAAAATTTGAAGGATGGATTTTGGTAGACAATTAGACTCAAAGAAACAGTATTTCACCTATCAGCCAGAGAAGTTCAATAGGCAATTGTGCTTTGTTTTCCCTCATGGTACTAATAAAAATAGCTTTCTGTCAAAACAACTAGAGAAATTTAAAAAGACAATATTCACTCAAATTGCTAAGCTAAACCCAAGACTTAAAAACAGATTTCATATCTGTTTTAGGTCAGAGAGTTCCCAGAGATTCAAGTTCAGTGACCTCTAACATGGGGATAATTCCTTGTAAACGCTAAAGAAAGGGTATATCCAAACACTAGAACAGAGACTTACTGTAATTGACAAAACTTCTTACAATAAAAGCACATGAACAAAATAGCAATGTTTTCCCCCCAAGGACACCAACCCTTTAATACTGGAGAATCTTGTTTCTTGATGAAGTTTTCAACTTAGCCAAGAGTCAGAACTTACCAATACAATGAGTCCTCCCATTGCCCACAAATCCATATTTGCAGATACAGATGCTCATCCTTTCTCTTTTCAAGCAGGTAGCATGTTCATGGCAAGTGGCACAGATGTCCGAATGGAAATCTGGATCATAAATTGCATATATCAGGAAAAGAACATTTCAATCACCTACTCTAGATGAGTCACATTTTTGGTAGCAGACATTTACAATGGAGAACCAACATTTGAATACCAAAATTATAAAAGGTAGATTTTATTCCATACTATTCACACTGTTCATGGAAGGTTCTCACAGCAAGAATACTGGAGTGGTTCACTATTTCCTACTCCAGGGGACCAGTTTTGTCACTGACTACACTAAAGCCTTTGACTGTGTGGTTCACAACAAACTGTGGAAAATTCTTAAAGAGATAGAAATACCAGACCACCTTACCTGCCTCCTGAGAAACCTGTATGCAGATCGAGAAACAACAGAACTTGACATGGAACAATGAACTGGTTCCAAACTGGGAAAGGAGTACGTGAAGGCTATATATTGTCACCCTGCTTGTTTAACTTCTATGCAGAGTATATCACGCAAAATGCCGGGCTGGATGAGGCACAGGCCAGAATCAAGACTGCAGGGAGAAATATCAATAACATCAAAAATACAGATGATACCACTCTAATGGCAGAAAGTGAAGAGGAATTAAAGAACCTCTTGATGAGGATAAAAGAGGAGAATGAAAAGTTTGGCTTAAAACTCAACATTCAAAAAACTAAGATCATGGCATTGGATCCCATCACTTCATGGTAAATAGGAGAAAAGTGGAAGCAGTGACAGATTTTATTTTCTTGGGTTCAAAAGTCACTGCAGATGGTGACTGCAATCATGAAATTAAAAGACACTTGCTCCTGAGAAGAAAAGTTGACAAATCTAGACAGTATATTAAAAAGCAGAGACATCACTTTCCTAACAAAGGTCTGTCTAGTCAAAGCTATGGTTTTTCCAGTAGTTATGAATGGGTGTGAGAGTTGAACATAAAAAAGGCTAAGCACCCAAGAATTGATGCTTTTGAATTATGGTGCTGGAGAAGACTCCTGAGAATCCATTGTACTGCAAGGAGATCAAACCAGTCAATTCTAAAGGAAATCAACCCTGAATATTCATTGGAAGGACTAATGCTGAAGCTGAAGCTCTAATACTTTGGCCATGTGATGCCAAGAGCTGACTCATTGAAAAAGACTCTGATGCTGGGAAAGATTGAAGGTAAAAGGAGAGAAGGGCAGCAGAGGATGAGATGATTGGATAGCATCACTGACTCAGTGGACATGAATTTGAGCAAACTCTGGGATACAGTGAAGGACAGGGAAGCCTGGTGTGCTGCAGTCCATGGGGTGGCAAAGAGTTGGACATGACTTAGTGACTAAACAACAACAAAAGACCTTACTTAATCCTTAGAAATCTGCAATGGTTACCCACTCCCCACAGAGGAGAGTGCAAATTCTTCTACCTGGTATTCAGCGCTTCCATAAGTGTAACCCCAGACTAACTCCTGTAAGCCTCAATGCTTCCAAACTCAAATACACAGTGTTCTCCAGGAAAGAGGCCAACTGCTCTTTCCCATACAAACATGTTACCCACTGTCTTAGTTCATGCCCTAGTCACGATGTTCCTTCATCTGGAAAGTCTATCCTTCCCTCTCTGGCCAACTGGCACCTATTCTCATTTCAAGACCCAGCTTAAATATAACACTCTCCCTAGGGTGGTCCTCATTCCTTCATTCTTTAGGAAAATTAAATGTATCTTCCTCTGTGCTCTCCTAATGCTTATACATTTCCATATCAACCATGTTAATCTGTCAATATATTCTATTCTACCTCTGTCTTCCCAGCTTGCTATTATGAATGAGCTTCTCAAGGACAGGAATTATGTCATTTGCCCATATATCATTATGGCAGGGTAAAAACATTCAATATATTTTTATTGACCAACTGGATAAAGGCACCTGCAGTCCTACTGCCTACAACTTAAAAAGCAAATGGGGAAATTCCCTGGGCATTAAGACTCCATGCTTCTGCTGCAGGGGGCATAGGTTCAATCCCTGGTGGGGGAATTAAGATCCTGCAAGTTGTGCAGCATGACCAAAATTTAAATAAAATAAACTACAATCGTTATTTTTAAAAAGAAGCAAATAGAAGGGAGAGGTACTCATCTACTGCCCTATCCATTTTCCTTTTAGGGAAAAAGTGGCAAATGTGTTTTAAGTGTCAGTGAAATAATAACCAGGTCCCAGGAGGATCACCAGATCCCAATTATTTAGATAAGCAGCAAAAATGTTTGGGGCTAAAATTCCTGAAACATCCAGATCTACCAGATGGTGATACATGGCCCAAGATCAAACAAGAATTTCTAGCCAAGGCTCTGTGGAAACATTGCAGTCCCAGGGTCTGTAATATCAGGAGTTGACCTAGGAAGGAGAACATTTCAGCATGGAACTCCACCTTAGTCTTGGCTCCATTATTACCCAGGTAATAAAGACTTGGCCCACAGACTGCTCTAGGCCTAAAACCAACTGAGAAAGGGAGACAGACAAATATTCTTAATCAGGCTTGCTTGTTATTTTTTAAACAAAATACAACACAAAAATGAGACAAGCCATGCTTATCACTGCTGCTGCTACTGCTGCTAAGTCACTTCAGTCGTGTCCAACTCTGTGTGACCCCATAGATGGTAGCCCACCAGGCTCCCCCTTCCCTGGGATTCTCCAGGCAAGAACACTGGAGTGGGTTGCCATTTCCTTCTCCATGCTTATCATTAAGAAGTACTAAATTAACCATAGGATATTTACAAATTTTATTATATCCCCAACTTTAAAGAAAAATGCAACAAATTTTAAAAAGTAGAAATTACAAAGGTCATACTGACTACCACGTAATAATATAATAAAGTTACAAGATACAACATAAGACTTGCATCCCCAACAGTAAGCCTTCTTGTAAACTACAGAACAGTCTCCTAAATAATTCTTGGGGCAAAGAGGATATCAACACTGAAATGTTTAATACCAGACATAAAAGCTTATCTACTTCAGAAAAGCTGAGTTTGACATGTTTTAATACACTTTAAAAGAAAAAAGGAAAGCAGGCAGCCAGGGTATGGGGGAAAATAGACTTTTAATGCAAGAAGCTTGAAGAAAGAAGAAACAAATAGAGGCTGTGGGGTGGGGGAGTTAGGACTTAGTAAAAAGATGTTAAAGAATTAGAAAATATACTCAAATTCATTGGAAAAAAAAAACTTTTGCCAAGGTCAGCCCATCATAAAGACTAGTAGTCAAACTCAAGATTGGTAAAGAAAAAAAAGAGTACATGCAAACATACAACTAAAATACATAAACAATTTCTTTTAAATGACAAACGAAAGACTTTCGATTAAACACAGCAGATTTAACACGCTCACAACCCTCCACCCCCAAATTTTAAAATGACATTAAAGGACCACGAAGGTATAAACCCTGGGAGAGAAGATGAGAGCAGCCAAGGATGTTGACAATATTCCGGAAGATGAAAGAGATGGACATGTGGGAATTCACTGAGAGGAAGAATTGAAAGGAAAGAAAAGAAAGGAAGGAAGGGAGAAAGGAAGAAAGAGGGAGGGAGGGGAAAAAAGAATAATTAAAATAAAAATAAATAAAAATCAACCTGAAAGGCTCAGGAATGAGGTCCCTAAGTGCCTCAGAAGGCAAGCATAAAGGGTAGGGTCTGAGAGTTTAAGGAACTAGTGGAAAATATGGAGGAGTAGTTAAATGCCCAGATCCTCTAACTAACCCTGGCATAAGATGGAATTTTACAACCTGGAAAAATGCACCAGGAAGGTTCCAATTATATGAGCAACAGACAGAGCTGAAGGGAGAGATGAGTCTCCACACTAAACGTCCACCAATACGGGGTAAATCTATTTAACCATTTTTAATACACAATATTTTAAAACAGTACCATGAGGACACTGTCGGTACATAATTATTTGCAACCAAAATCTTGGAAATACCTTCTAAATAATGGATCCTGGATCCTGTCCACAAACCCAGCTGTGATCAACGATCTAACAGTAAACACTCACCCCAGCATGTGTGGGTAGTGCAATAATAGATATAAACACAATATTTTTATTGAAGTATAGTTGATATACAATATTAGTGTTAGTTTCAGGAGCACGGCAAAGTGATTCAGTTAAACATAGATATGTATACATCTATATATTTTTTTCTATTGAAATAAACACTATACTAAAGAAATAAACAATAAAATGGTAAGATGCTTTATTTATTTCCTATATAAAATACTTATCTTTATAAAGATGGCAGCATTTTTATATTCATCCAGTTCCAGAAACATACCTCAGATAGAAAATGATTATGTAACTCTTGAAGGAATCTAATAAACACACAAAATATTGAGGGAAAGTAGTGTCAGCCACTAGGATAACTGAAAGGAAGTCAGTCTGAATTAGTGAAGGAGAGAGTTTAAAGGGTTTTTCAATAAGCAGAACAAAGTTCATTCAGTAAAAAGAGGCAGACAAAATATGGCCTTGGAGGAAGTCAGTCAGGTCTAGGAAAGCACTGGACTTGAGAGTCAGAATTCAATCCTCAATCTAGCTGAGTGTAAGTAATTATGTAAATTTCAACAAATCACTTAACCTCTCTGGGTTTCAGCTTTTGATCTATAAAACAAGGGCTTTGGTCTTCTCAGATTTTAAAGTACATTCAAATGACCTGGGGATCTTGTTAAACCACAGGCTCTGATTCAGTTGCTCTAGGGTGGGGCCCTACATTTTGCTTTTCAAACAAGCTGCCATGTGGACCACATTACAAGGAGCAGGGGTTAAAGGGCCCCTAAAGTCACCGACTCGATGGACATGAGTTTGAGTGAAATCCGGGAGTTGGTGATGGACAGGGAGGCCTGGCGTGCTGCGGTTCATGGGGTCGCAAAGAGTCGGACACGCCTGAGCGACTGAACTGAACTGAAAGTCCTTCCTCTCTAATGTTCTGACACTTCATTCTTAGAGCGCCTGTTTTAATGACCCATTAAGAATAATTTAGCATAAGTATAGCCCCACCTGGCATGTTTGACTCAATAAATGTTTGTTCCCCATATTGGCAAAAAACACAAGATGTGTGCCAGGCTACCAAAGGCTTCCCATACCACCTGCAGAAGAGAAAGTGGTTTCCAGAGAAAAAGGGACCTCAACGGAAGCCTCTTGTTCAGCCATAGTTAGCCCACTCTGCAGGGCCTAGTAGGGAGAGCCTCTGAGTGCTAACTGCTTGTGGGACCAAGAGTGGGGAAGAAACCTATCCTAAAGAAAGGGGTAGGAAGCACAACCTCAATACAAGGAAAGGCAGGGGCTGGGGTGGGGTTGGAGCTGCTTCTGACCACACAATAGTGTCCATTGGCCAATAGCTCCTAACTCAGTTAAGATTCACTAGAGGGCTTCTCTTGTGGTCCAGGGGTTGAGACTCTGCCTACCAATGCAGGGGACACCGGTTCCAGCCCTGGTCCCGGAAGATTCCACATGCTGGAGAGCACTAAGCCTCTGTGCCACAACGACTGAGCCCAAGCTCTAAAGCCTGAAAGCCACAAATACTGAGATCACAGGCTCCAACTATGGAAGCCCAAGAGCCTGTGGGCTCCGCAACAAGAGAAGCCACCACAGTGAGAAGCCAGAGCACCGCGTCAGAAGAGCCTGTGCTCCCTGCAACTAGAGAGAGCCTGTGCTCCCTGCAACTAGAGAGAGCCTGTGCTCCCTGCAACTAGAGAGAGCCTGTGCTCTCTGCAACTAGAGAGAGCCTGTGCTCCCTGCAACGAGAGAGAGCCTGTGCTCCCTGCAACGAGAGAGAGCCTGTGCTCTCTGCAACTAGAGAGAGCCTGTGCTCCCTGCAACTAGAGAGAGCCTGAGCACAGCAACAGACACAGCACAGCGGAGAAATAACCAAGTTTAGAAAAGGACCACTGCAGAAGAGCATAAATGTACACAGTTAGTTTACAAAGTGGTTTTAAAATTTAACAAGGTTAACTTTTGCAGGCATTAATCACATATTTATTCCTTTATTCCTTCCTGAAAAAAAAAAAGTGTTAGTTGTGCAAGGAGATCCAACCAGTCCATTCTAAAGGAAATCAATCCTGGGTGTTCATTGGAAGGACTGATGCTAAAGCTGAAACTGCAGTACTTTGGCCACCTCATGTGATGAGTTGACTCACTGGAAAAGAGTCTGATGCTGGGAAGGATTGGGGGTGGGAGGAGACGAGGATGACAGAGAATGAGATGGCTGGATGGCATCACCGACTTGATGGACATGGGTTTGAGTGAACTCCGGGAGTTGGTGATGGACAGGGAGGCCTGGCGTGCTGTGATTCATGGGGTCGCAAAGAGTCAGACACGACTGAGCGACTGAACTGAACTGAACTGAATGAATTACTCCAAAACTTAGCAACTTAAAACAATAATAAACATTTGTAGTCACACAAACACTGCGAAGCACTGGAGACAGAGTAACCGATTCAACCCAGTTTTAATACTTAAAGTCCGCTGTCCCAGGAAACCCCTCAGTTCAGTGCAAACCAAGACCATTGGTTACCCTATTTGGAGAGCTTGTTAAAACAGAATCCGAAGCTTGGGTTTGGGTGTGGGCAGGCCTGAGAATCTGCATTTCTAAGAAACTCCCAGATGGACCTCACTACCAGCAGTACTGAAGTAAAAGTGAAAGTCGCTCCGTTGTGTCTGACTCTGCAACCCCATGGACTGTGCAGTCCATGGACTTCTCCAGGCCAGAATACTGGAGTGGGTAGCCTTTCCCTTCTCCAGGGGATCTTCCCAGCCCAGTGATCGAACCCAGGTCTCCCACACTGCAGGCGGATTCTTTACCAGCTGAGCCACCAGAAGTCTCACTCTATATCAAGGACCCTGGGGAAAGAAAAGGCAACACCGAAGACATCTTTCACTGAGTCTGGACTGACGTGCAGCACAGCCGTGGGACCAATATGACAGAGAGGATAACCCAAAAGAATCCTCCAGGCCGGTGCCCAGGTCACTGTGCCTTTGCTATTACGTGGGGACAGGGGTGGTGGGAGGAACCGGGTCAAGGGGCAGCTTCAGAGCCACAGCAAGGATGACGTGACTTCTGTCTTCAGCAGATTCTGCTTAGGAGAGCAGAGTGGTGGCTCGACGCAGGAACTGAGGGGACTACTGCAGAGGTGAGGGACACGCCCCACCTTCCCCTTGGCCTCGGGATGCCTAGACTTACTGGCAGAGCAACAGGAGGATGCAAACTCCAAAAATCCAAGAGGAGACACCTGACAGGCACTCTCTGTTATTACTGGGTCTCTCAGCTGAGGGCTGCCACCCTAGATTCACTTCCCTGCTCGACTCTGCAGTGACTAAGTCAGCTAAAACAACATCCAACAATGAGAGCACCAGGGTCTCAATTTAAACTGGAGTTTTCTCTCTTGTTCCCTGATTATGGGATCGTAGGCAAGGAAACCATCAGAGATCCGGTTTTAATCTGTCAGATGGAGATCACGTTTCGAGGGCTAAATGAGAAATATCAGTGCTTCAAGAGCTCTCGAGCACTAGACAAAGAGCTAATTTCCATGAATATTTATATCTCTTTCCGTAGATATTGTTACTGTTGTTAGAAACAAGTCATGCATGAGACAGTGCCTGGTCTGAGACACCCTGGTTCAGAGCAGGGTTAAGACAGATCACTTGGGCCACAATCCTAGCTTGGCCACTAGCTAGCTGAGGAATCCCTGACAATCCTGTGCCTCAGTTTCCTGTAAATCTGTAATCCGAGGATGAAAATAAACCCACAGGCTGTTTTGTGGGTTAAAGAGTAAATGAGTTCATCCGCGTAAAGCAATTAGAATATGTTAGGCATTATTGTAACATCTCTTCGTTAATGAATAAATGAAGGTGCTGACAGCTAGCCAGCTCCCAATAATCCTAATAGTCATGGAGAGCTGCACTGAGGCAAAAACCCAAAGGAATATCGTGTAGACAGATGCCTGGCTGTTCAGGGGGTTGATATTCTGGGAACCACGGCACCTTCACTTCCGTGTTCACTCCCCGCCCACCTCCACATCCTCTCAGCCTTCTGAGTAACAGCTGACTCAGAAGTTGTAAGTTCAGCTTCCTCACCCTTTCAGCTCTGCTTACGCCTCTCTCCTCTCCACGTCACACAGCACACGCACACCTAGACGTTGTGATGGAGTGGAGGCTGCCAGCCCGTGTTTCAAACTTCAAGCTACAACTTCCATGCACCCCTGAAACAACAGCAGATGGACTGTGACAAAACAGATTTTGTCCACTGTCAAGGGAAGAAGGAAGCTTTAAAAGCATAAATGGAGTGCTTGGATTCAAATCGTAATCTACTCCCCAGCCATTCACCAAACAAGCCCATTGCACAACCTGCCTGAAATCCTGTCTCTCAAACTCATGGAGACATGTGGAAACAGATCAGATGACCTGAGGAAGAAAGCAAAGGGGGGCTGACGCTCAGGAAGAGAAAGCATTCCCGAGTCTTCTACAGTACCGCAGAAAACCGCATGGCTCCTAAGAGACTGCATCAAATTCCAGAGACAGAAGGAACATGAGAGATCTCACAGTCTCTCCTCTCTAACATCCCTGATAGGAAAAGAAAAACAAAAAAATAGCCTCTGCATTAAAAATCCGCCAAGACAGAGCACACTCTCCTCTTTCAAGCAGTACAGTCCTCGCAGGGCAGGGGGAACCATCATCCACTCCCCCTCCGCCTCGATGCAGGGCTGCCATTCCCAATCAAGAACCTACAACCTTTCCTTGCATTAAATGATTATCAGCCCGCAGCTGCGTTGGCCCTTTTGCTTCTTCTGTCCACCTTCCTCTTTAACCAAGACCAACTTGCAGTAGGACTGCCACACCTGGCCTCCAGACCAGGAACCAACCCGCGCTGAGTGTCCCAACGTCAATGCTTCGGAATTCTGAGCAAAGCAGCCACACCCTAAGGTTCATGTCCTGAATGTCACCCACAAACAGGCTGCCTCACATTCTCCAGCAAGCTGCATACCTATTTTTTTTTTCCGTAATCCACATTCAACCCCACCCCACCCCCACCCCGTCCCCTTTGCAGACCTAAGGCCAACAGGCCACTTGCTACCTTGGGCTGCACAGACCTTACAACCCATTTTAGGGTTTGACCTGAAGCTGAGAAGAGGCCCAGGGCCAAGTTCCTGGAGAAGGAAGACAGGCCACGGTGGGAATCAGCCTCATCAGCTCTAGTCCTGCTCCGTTACTCTGAGTGACTGTCAGGTGTCCGACTCTTCGCGACCCCATAAATCACAGCACGCCAGGCCTCCCTGTCCATCACCAACTCCCGGAGTTCACTCAAACTCATGTCCACAGAGTCGGTGATGCCATCCAGCCATCTCATTCTCTGTCGTCCCCTTCTCCTCCCGCCCCCAACCTTTCCCACCATCAGAGTCTTTTCCAGTGAGTCAACTCGTCGTATGAGGTGGTCAAAGTATTGCAGCTTCAGCTTTAGCATCAGTCCTTCCTGTAAGTCACTCCAAAACAAGGCACTCCTTCCATTTCCCCCTTTCCTCCTCTTCTCACTCTGAATGGAGTATGTGCGGCTGTGATTGTCGATGACAGAGTGAAAACCAAGCGTATGGGATGTGGCTTCAGGAGGTCAGTGCCCTTCACACTGTAACAACTTCCCCAAACTCCTCCACCATCGCTCCCAAGCCTCTCAAGGCCTCTGACCACCCCTTGGCTTTCCCAAACCCCAAAGGGCCTGAGCCAACAGGTTCCTCAGCCACTCCCAGACTCAGAGCAATACCAGGGAAAGGTTAAGAAACAGGACTGACTGGTTCCAGCCCTCCTCACCCATTATTAGCCTTCTGCTCCACTAGGGCTTGGCACCTCACCCACCCACCAACACCCTCCTGCTCTCTCAACAGCCATCTCACACCTTCCTCCCACTCAGGCTACCTGACTTCCGCTCCTCCACTCTCTCCTCCCTGAACCAGCTTCGTTGTTGCTGTTCAGTCACTCAGTCATGTCTGACACTTTGCAACCCCACAGACTGCAGCACACCAGGCTTCTCTGTTCTTCACGGTCTCTTGAAGCTTGCTCAAACTCACATCCATTGAATCGGTGATGCCATCTAACCATCTCGTCCTCTGTCGTTCCCTTCTCCTCTTGCCTTCAATATTTCCCAGGTTCAGCGTCTTTTCTAATTAGTTGGCTCTTTGCATCAGGTGGCTAAAGTGTTGAAGCTTTAGCTTCGACATCAATCCTTCCAATGAACATTCAGGGTTGATTTCCTTTAGGATTGACTGGTTTGATCTCCTTGCAATTCAAGGGACTCTCAAGAGTCTCTGCCAACACCACAGTTCAAATGCATCAATTCTTTGGTGCTCAGCTTTCTTTATAGTCCAGCTCTCACATCCATACGTGACTACTGGAAAAACCATAGCTTTGACTAGACAGACCTTTGTTGGCAAAGTAATGTCTCTGCTTTTCAATATGCTGTCTAGGTTGGTCATAGCTTTTCTTACAAGGAGCAAGCATCCTTGCTTGTGACCTGGAGGTGGTCACCATCTGCAGTGATGTTGGAGCCCAAGAAAATAAAGTCTCTCACTGTTTCCATTGTTTCCCCATCTATTTGCCATGAAGTGATGGGACCGGATGCCATGATCTTAGTTTTTTGAATTTGAGTTTTCAGCCAGCTTTTTCACTCTCCTCTTTCACCTTCATCGAGAGGCTCTTTAGTTCCTCTTCGCTTTCTGCCATAAGGGTGGTGTCACATGTATATCTGAGGTTATTGATATTTCTCCCGGCAATCTTGATTCCAGCTTGTGGTTTGTCCAGCCCAGAGTTTCTCATGATGTACTCTGCGTAGAAGTTAAGTAAGCAGGGTGACAATATACAGCCCTGACATACTCCTTTCCCAATTTGGAACTAGGTGTTATTCCATGTCTGGTTCTAACTGTTGCTTCTTGACCTGCAAACAGGTTTCTCAGGAGGCAAGTGAGGTGGTCTGGTATTCCCATCTCTTTGAGAATTTTCTACAGTTTGTTGTGATCCACACAGCCAAAGGCTGTGTGAAGCATCTTGGATAACGGTTAAATGTAATTTAGCAATGTTACCAGTGAGAGACTGAAAATACAAATGGACAATGGCTAGATCACACATAAAAATAGAACTCTGACCTAAAACCTGCAACCACTGGTCTAGTAAGTCAAACCACCTCTGTAAGGATAAGTCCCAAGTGATCAGGATTTAATCAGTATTGGCCAGGTTCCTTATGAAGTGAGTGAAGTCGCTCAGTCGTGTCCGACTCTTTGTGACCCTGTGGACTGTAGCCTACCACAGGCTTCTCCGTCCATGGGATTCTCCAGGCAAGAATACTGGAGCAGGTTACCATTTCCTTCTCCAGGGGATCTTCCCAACCTAGGGATCGAACCCGGGTCTACCGCATTGGAGGCAGATGCTTTAACCTCTGAGCCACCAGGGAAGGACCAATCAGAGAAAGCCAAATACACTCCCCTAACCAATGGGATGCCTGCTGTTAGAGGGAAGCCATCTCCAGCTTCCCCATGGCAACATCCTCCAGCCAACCGGAGCATGCCTGAAGACTTCCCTTTTCCACTGTAAAGTTGTGACACTCCCCAGCCTGTCTTTGAGTCTCTGACAAACATAAGAGATGATGGCTGACTCTCTTGCTAGAGGAAGCTCTATATAAACAGCCTTTGCCTATTTTCATGGAGTAGTCTTCATTTATTTCCATACCAGATTCTTAATACAAGCCACAGTCCCTACCCACAAGGATCTCTCACGCTAGTAAACAATTACATTGCAATATGGTGTAAGCACATAGGGCAAAGGTATTATATAGATTTGTATGTGTACAAGGAAGTATGTAGTGTCCCACACAATATGGTACAGAGGCGTGCATGTGGTGTCTCTGGTGGTGCAAAGGGAACTGGAAAACTCCAAGGGCTCCAAGAGGGAGGACAATTGGGCTGGTTTTGCAAACTGCATAGCACTCCCTAAGTGGCCAGCTGTAGGGGAAGGGAAGTGCAGATCTCCATTCTTCTCCTTCCTTCCCCTCTCCTTACGAAGCTTTCCACTTGTAGACCACCTTTGCTTTTTGACATTCACCAGTAAATCTCATTTTTTTTTTTTACATTTTCAGTTTCTCACTCTACTGAATAATTCGTCTCATTCTAAAATGTGTTAGACGTACTGATGAACCTCTGTCCAGGGCAGGAATACTGACACAGGCATAGAGAACAGACTGTGGACACAGGAAGGAAGGGAAGACGGGATGAATTGGGAAATTAGGATTGACATACATACACTACCACGTGCCAAACAGACAGCTAGTGAGAAGCTGCTGTAAAGCTCAAGAAGCTCGGCTCCGGGCTCTGTGATGACCTAGAGGGATGGGAGTGGGGAGGAGGCCTACGCGGGAGGGGACATATACACACATACAGCTGATTCACTTCATTGTACAGCAGAAACTAACAAAGCATCATAAGGTAATTATAGTCCAATAAAAAATAAAATAAAATGTGCTGGAGACAGCTTTACCACTGTTCTCCTGGCCAAAAAACAAAAAGAGTATCTTGCACTGACCTGGCCAGCCCAGCTGAACACAATCTCCTATTTGCTTCTATCTCCTTTAAGGAGTATCTGCCTGAAGTCACGGAGAAGGCAATGGCAAGCCACTCCAGTACTATTGCCTAGAAAATCCCATGGATGGAGGAGCCCGGTAGGCTGCAGTCCGTGGGGTCGCTAAGGGTCGGACACGACTGAAGTGACTTAGCAGCAGTAGCAGCACCTGCAGTCAAGGCCCTGCATTCATTTGAGCCTTCTGCATCTGGCTCTCACCCTCACTGCTCAGCTAGCTCTGGCTCCCACTGACAGAGTCACCAAAACTGAAGACTTGTTCTAGTCTCCACTCCCTTGGCTCCCATTCTTCTGGCTTCCTTGATGCTCTTCTAGTTCAGTCTTCCTTTGACCTATGTGGGCACTGCTCCTTCTCCTCCACATGGACCATCTGAACTTAGTCTTTCCAAGAATCTGTCCTTGATGGCTACTAAACACATCAAAAGAAGCTCAACATTGCTCATTATTAGAGAAGTATACAAATCAAAACTACAATGACATATCACCTCATACTGGTCAAAATGGTCATCATCAAAAAAATCTACCAACAATAAATGCTGGAGAGGGTGTGGAGAAAAGGGAACCCCCTTGCACTGTTGGTGGGAATGTAAATTGATACAGCCACTATGGAAGACGGTATAGAGACTCCTTTAAAAACTAGGAATAAAACTACCATATGATCCAACAACCCCACTACTGGGCATATACCCTGAGAAAACCATAAATGAAAAGACACACGTACTCCACTGGTCATTGAAACACCATTTACAATAGCTAGGACATGGAAGCAACCTAGATGTTCATCAACAAACAGATGAAAAAGCTGTGGTACATATGTACAATGGAATATTACTCAGCCATAAAAAGGAACACATTTTAGTCAGTGCTAATTAGGTGGATGAACCTAGAGCCTATTATACAGAGTGAAGTAAGTCAGAAAGAGAAAAACAAATATCGTACATTAACACATATTGATGGAACCTAGAAAAATGGTACTGATGAATAGGTTATTTGCAGGGTAGCAGTAGAGACGCAAAAAGAGAACAGACTTACGGACACATATATGGGTAGGAAGAGGGTGGGATGAATGGAGAGAGTGGCATGGAAACATACACACTAACATATGTAAAGTAGATAGCCAGTGGGAATCTGCTGTGACTCAGGGAACTCAAACTGGGGCTCTGTGACAACCCAGAGGGGTAGGATGTGGCAGGAGGTGGAAGGGAGGCTCACGAGGAAGGGAACATGTGTATACTTAACGGCAGATCCATGTTGATGTACAGAAGAAATCAACAGAATATTGTGATTATCCTTCAATTAAAAATAAATAATGAAAAAATTGGAAAAACAAAACAACATGTATCTGTCCTTGGTCCTCTTACTCTTATCAACCTCAAGGCTTCAACTGACCATTGAGTCGCCATCACTGCAGACACTTACTGTCCACAGTCTCAGTTCCCTGTTGATTTCATCTCTGCAAATTCCTAACATCACCTCAAATTCAGGATCTCCAAAACAGCTAAGCATCTTTCTTCCCAAATCTTTTTTTGTCCTCCTATAGAGCCATATTGGAGAAGGAAATGGCAACCCACTCCAGTGTTCTTGCCTGGAGAATCCCAGGGACGGTGGAGCCTGGTGGGCTGCCGTCTATGGGGTCGCACAGCGTCGGACACGACTGAAGCGACTTAGCAGCAGCAGCAGCATAGAGCCAAATATGAAAGTGGCACCATAAAGAAGACTGAGGGCCGAAGAACTGATGCTTTCAAATCGTGGTGCTGGAGACGACTCTTGAGAGTCCCTCGGACTGCAAGGAGATCCAACCAGTCCATCCTAAAGGAAATCAACCCTGAATATTCTTTGGGAGGACTGATCCTGAAGCTGAAACTCCAAAACTTTGGCCACCTGATGTGAAGAGCTGACTCATTTGAAAAGACCCTGATGCTGGGAAAGATTGAGGGCAGGAAGAGAAGGAGCGTACAGAGGATAAGATGGTTGGATGGCATCACCAACTCAGTGGACATGAGTTTGAGCAAACTCGGGGAAACAGTGAGGACATGGAAGCCTGGTGTGCTGCAGTCCATGGGGTCACAGACAGTCAGACATGACTGAGCAACTGAACAGCAACGATGGAACCATATGGGGCTTCCCAGGTGGCACTAGTGGCAAAAAGCCTGCCTGCCCAATGCAGGAGATGCAGAGAAGCGGGTTCAATCCTTGGGTCATGAAGATCCCTGGAGTCGGAAATGGCAACCCACTCCAGTATTCTTGCCTGGGAAATCAGGCAAGAAACCTGGTGGGCTACAGTCCACGGGGTCGCAAAGAGTAGGACACAACTGGGCACTATAGAACCATATATCCAAATCAACCCATCCCAACCTGCCGTGTTCCATCTCCCCTCTTTGGTTCCCTTGAACTTTAACATCTGTCATTAAGTCCTTCCCTTTCCACCTTATCATCTGCACACAGTCCTCATTTCCTGCTGTTATGACTGTGGGGCCAAGCCTCAGGACTTTTAGAACAGATGCAGCAACTTCCTCAACAGCCCCGAAGCCTCCAGTCAGTTCCCACACTGTCTGCTGCAAGGAAACCTGCCCTTGATCACACAAGGCTCTCCACGGTTGTAAATGATGGGAAAATGCCGACACAGGGAGAGGAGGCTCAACCAGGGCAACCCTGACTTCCCTTTCCCAAAATTCACCCCACAGCAGTTAAGCAGTTGCAGATGGCTGGGCTTATGTAGTTACTTTGGTCAACATCTCAGCCCAGCAAGTCAATGGGAACACAGTGGACAGCTTCCTAGGCTACTGTCTTCACACAGAGATTCTGAAGTATGCGCCAAGCGTCTGCAAGCTTTTATCTACACTGCTGTGGGAGACCAAGTTAAAGAAGGAAGTTAGAAAGCCCATCAGAGCATCTGATGTTAAAAAAAAGGCAGGGGGGCACTTCAGAAGGTTCGCCAACCAAGAAAAATACCATCCAGTGACAGTGAAAGTCCCAAGGTGAAGAGAATTGGGGGAACAAGAGTAGGAGCCACAGAGTCTCTGAGTATCTCCTTACATGGAATTTGCCATCCACTAGAGGATGACTGTTTCATTTTATTAGGGAAGCTAGATGCTTTCCTTAGACCTCATTTTTCGGCTGCACTGCCTGGCATGTGGGATCTTAGTTCCCCAATCAGGGGTTGAATCCAGGCCCTCTGTTGCGGAAGCGTGGAATCTTACCCACTGGACCAACAGAAAAGTCTTCCTTGTACCATTTTTTATATCACTCATTCCCTGTAGTAAACCTGCAATGATTATCAATGGCTCCTCACTGCCCAGAAACACCCGTCTAAATGCCCAGGTCTGCCAACTACAGCGCACTGCCTTCTGGTGAAGTCCAACCTGCTGTTCTGCCCCCATTTTCCACCCACATCAGTCAAACAGAAATGCAGACCCTGTGCTTTTGTGCCTCGTGTGCTTTCTTACTTAGTCTTCCCCATCTGGTATTCATTCATTCTCAGCGGAGAGCTGACTGTGCCCTCTGAGAAGAGCTGGGATGCTTTTACCCCATCTTCCCATTTCGAGTATTACCTATCCTTTTTGGCCCCGTTTAAGGATCACCTCTGGAGAAGGCAATGGCAACCCACTCCAGTACTCTTGCCTGGAAAATCCCATGGATGGAGGAGTCTGGTGGGCTGCAGTCCATGGGGCCCGCAAGAGTCAGGCACGACTGAGCGACTTCACTTTCACTTTTCACTTTCATGCATTGGAGAAGGAAATGGCAACCTACTCCAGTGTTCTTGCCTGGAGAATCCCAGGGAAGGGGGAGCCTGGTGGGCTGCCGTCTATGGGGTCGCACAGAGTCAGATACAACTGAAGCGACTTAGCAGCAGCAGCAGCAGCAAGGGTCACCTCATCCCCGGGGCCACCGGATTCCCTTAATCAGACGTAGTCTCTCCCTTTTCTGACCACTCAACTTTTCAGAGCACTGATGGGGTTCTAGGGCTTACCTGGTGGCTCAGGCAGTAAAGAATCTGCCTTAATGCAGGAGACCAGGGTTCGATCCCTGAGTTGGGAGGATCCCCTGGAGAAGGAACTGGCAACCCACTCCCTGGAGAATTTCGTGAACAGAGGAGCCTGACGGGCTACCACTCCAACTGCCTGGAAATGGATTATTTGCTTGTCTGTCTTCTCCAGAATGGGCTTCCCGGTGACTCAGACATAAAGAATCTGCCTGCAGTGACGGAGACCTGGGTTCCATCCCTGGGTTGGGAAGAGCCCCTGGAGGAGGGCATGGCAACCCACTCCGGTATTCTTGCCTGGAGAATCCCATGGAGAGAGGAGCCAGGCGGGCTACAGTTCATGGGGTCGCAAAGAGTCGGACACGACTATGAGGTCAATGAGGGCCAGCACAGGGACCTCACAGCCTTCTCAGGAAAACTATTCAAGGACCATTCATCTGTTAAATGAATGAACTGATTAATGAGTGCTTTATTCCCATACACTTCCTGGCACTTCTTTCTCACAATATTAGCACCTGGTTCTTCATCAAATGTTAAAAATTAAAAGGCAGGAAGAAAACTGCTCCAGGGTCAAGAATTGGTCGCGCAAAAGCCGCAGCGGGGCCGGAAGCGTGACAGTGCAGGCGGCACGCCCTTCCCCGCCCTCGCGCCGGGGCGCGGCTCTCCCAGGGGGCGCCCCCACCCCGCTCGCGCCAGGTCCCGGGGGGCGCGGGCCGGGCCGCAGCGCGCTCAGCTCCCCGCAGCCCGGGTGCGGGGCCGGGGAAGGCAGCCCGGGAAGCCCACCGGGGTCTCAGAGCCCCGCCCTCCCGCTCTCCGCCCGGAGCCCCGCTCCCGGGCTCCGCGCCAGCCCGGCCCGGGGGCGGGGGCCGCCCGCACTCACCATCCTGGCTCCACGCTCGGGGCGCGCCTCGGGCCAGGCTGAGCAGCAGCGGCAGCAGCAGCAGGCGGCCGAGCGGGATGCCGACGCCCCGGGGTCCCCGGCCCATGCCGCCGCCTCCCTCCCGGCGCGCCCGGACTCCTCCTGCGGCCCCGAGGCGCCGAGATAAGGCGGCTGGCGCCCCGGGGAGGGGACCGGGCTGGGCGCTTCCGGCGCCGCACGGGGAGCGGAGGGTGCTGCGGGGTCCCGGGGTGGGGAGCGGCGCGCGGGCCGTTCCTCCCAGCAGGGTCCCCGGAGAATGCTCGCGCAGGCAGTAGCTCCCGCACCGGCCGTAGCTCCCGCACCGGCCGTGCGCTGCTGCGCGCCCGGCGGGGTCCCACGGCCACCCGGCGGGCCGGCCTAGTGACACTTCCGAACGCAGAGCTCCCGACTGCGCCGGGAGGAAACCTGTCCCGTGCCCTACGCCTGTGGAGCGATCGCGGGACCCTAGGGGCTCAGGGAGGCACTCCCGGGGTGGCAAAGGAAGAGGGGTGAGGGGCAGAAGGCACAGGGGTCTTTCAGGAGCTGAAAGAGAGCAGGGTGAGGTGGCTGGAGCTCCAAGGGCGAGAAGCCCGCCGGTCCAGGCCACCCCGGCGACAGGCTTGACCAGGCGACAAGACCGTCTGTGGTTTCAGAGCTGGTAGGACTTCTGCTACTCCGGGGACAGTCAGCTTGGGGCGTCAGAGAGGCTTCAGGAAGATGGAAGCGAAGGCCTGGGGGTGAAAAGGGCCCAGAGAGGAATCTAAATGGTGAGAGGCGTGGTGGGGCTAGACTAGAGAGTCCGCATTCTAGAAATGGGGAGGGGGACCTCCTAAGAGCGAGAACGGACAGTTGGAGAGAGGCAGTGAGCTGCGGAGATAAAGAAGACCTCATAAACCCAGGAAAGGAGGTTGCTGAGAAGCCGTCACCAGGATCTCATCAGGGAAGTCTCCCCGGGTTGGCTCTGCAGGACTGGGAAAGGGGCCCGGGAGGCAGAGAGCCCGCGCAGAGCTGCTTCAGAGACCCGGGCAAGAGAGGACACGTCCCGGCGCGGAGCAGTGGCTCTGAGTGTGGAGGGAAGTAACAAGTTAGGGTAGTATTGGGTGGAATCCACTGGATCTTATGACCAGTGGACTGTGGTGGAGAAGCAGAGAAACTTTTGGTTTGGGCGACTGGGTTGATGGCAGTGGGAGTCGCTGACATAGAAACACAAAGGGAGTTGTGGCAAGCTGGGGTAGGGAGACGCTGGCTGCAGGGAGAGAAAAAATAAGTTCCAGGTTGAACGTTTTCAGCTTGAGGTGTCCGTTTTGAGGTGTCTGTGGAGCACCCCAAGAGCAGCGGCCCCCTCCACTGCTTCACCCATATCCTCACTGGCTTTGTCTCTGTACCATGGGCCTGCTCTCACCCTAACCACCCAGGACCACACCCATATAAGGGCTCAACTTGCTGCGCAGCCTTAAAAAGAAGTGGTTAAAAATAAACTTCCTAGGCCCTTTTGCATCAGGCTTCCTTGCTTGGAAGGAAAGTTATGACCAACCTAGATACCATATTAAAAAGCAGAGACATTACTTTGCCAACAAAGGTCCATCTAGTCAAGGCTATGGTTTTTCCCATGGTCATGTATGGATGTGAGAGTTGGACTGTGAAGAAAGCTGATCGCCGAAGAATTGATGCTTTTGAACTGTGGTGCTGGAGAAGACTCTTGAGAGTCCCTTGGACTATAAGGAGATCCAACCAGTCCATTCTAAAGGAGATCAATCCTGGGTGTTCATTGGAAGGACTGATGCTAAAGCTGAAGCTGCAATACTTTGGCCACCTCATGCGATGAGTTGACTCACTGGAAAAGAGTCTGATGCTGGGAGGGATTGGGGGCAGGAGGAGACGGGGACGACAGAGAATGAGATGGCTGGATGGCATCACTGACTCGATGGACGTGAGTTTGAGTGAACTCCGGGAGTTGGTGATGGACAGGGAGGCCTGGCGTGCTGTGATTCATGGGGTCTCAAAGAGTTGGACACAACTGAGCGAATGAACTGAACTCCTTGCTAATTATTCTTTGCTCAGCAAAGATAAGAGCCTGCTTTGGGGAGTACTATGGACAGGGCAGGTTCGGAGAAGGCAATGGCAACCCACTCCAGTACTTTTGTCTGGAAAATCCCATGGACGGAGGAGCCTGGTAGGCTGCAGTCCATGGGGTCGCTACAAGTCGGACACGACTGAGCGACTTCACTTTCTCTTTTCACTTTCATGCATTGGAGAAGGAAATGGCAACCCACTCTAGTGTTCTTGCCTGGAGAATCCCAGGGACGGGGGAGCCTGCTGGCCTGCTGTCTGTGGGGTCGCACAGAGTTGGACACGACTGAAGCGACTTAGCAGCAGCAGCAGCAGCATGGACAGGGCAGGTAGTGCAAGCTATCTCCTATTATTTAGACAGTGTCTTTAAGCTCTGCTCTCCATGAACTTTGAAATCATGTCATTGTTTCAACAAAAATACATTCAGGACATTTTCACCAACCTATACCTCTTCTTCTCTGCCATGCTCCCATGCCAAATAAATACATACATTTTAATACATTTGTGTACATATGTTTATAAATATGTGTATGTGTATAGGTTATTGTGCTTGTGTTCAGTCGGGTCCAACTCTTTGCGACCCCATGGCCTGTACCACCCCCCCACCCCCCGCCAGGCTCCTCTGTCCATGGGGATTCTCCAGGCAAGAATACTGGACTGGGTTGCCATGCCTTCCTCCAGGGGATCTTCCCAACCCAGGAATGAACCCCAGGTCTCCCACATTGCAAGCAGATTCTTTCCCATCTGAGCCACCAGGGAAGCCATATCATTTTTAATTGGTGATGTCAAGGATAAAATATCCAAAACTTGGAAATGGACAACAGATTACTGGGTGTCTATTCAATGGGGTGCTAGGTGTTGTGTAGTACGCCTTCTGAAGATTATTTTATTCTAGAGGGTTGTGCACCATTTGGGGTTTTTTTAATTTTTTTTTTTTTTTAATCTTTTGGCTGAGTCTCATGGCATGTAAAATCTTAGCTCCCCAAACCTGTGTCTCCTGAATTGGAAGCTCGGAGTCTTTCTAAATTTTGAAAATTTTATGTTAGTACAATACCTGATGCGCTTATATCCTGCATTAGATTGTATGACTTTCATCAGTTCTTTTTATTGGCTCATTTTTGTTTTCAAACAAATATTTTTTGTAAAAACAAACTACATCCTACCCAATGGTAAGTTCATGGAGTCACACAATGAAAAATTATCTTATCAGTACTAGTCACTAGAATTAAAAGAGAATATTGAAACAGTGTTAATTAAATTTGGCAGTGAGATTATTATCAAGAAAATATTTAGCTAAGAAAAATGTTCTTCTTTTAAGAGAGCACGGTCAGTACACCACTGTCTTTTAAAAGAAAATTTACAGAGAACCTCTTTTTCCCATGATATCAAGATTTTAATGACTTCATCAAAGAAAAAAATGACTTTTGGTTTCAAGATGGCATCATAAATTCTGAAAGAGCTCTCTCTATCTCCTAAATTCCAGTAAAATGTAAAATGTCCAGAGAGATATACACCCAATTAAGTATGCAGTAGTGCTTTCAAACAGGAAAAAAATGACATCAGTGAACCAGATAGCTTTGAAAACTGTGTTGGATTAGATTTGCCACATGGGCCCCACAAAAATGTCCACTAAAACAGATGGGAGATAAGGGAAAAATATTTTTAAATATATGTGATTTAAAAAACTTTTAATTATATGCATAGCCTTTGTACATATTAATATAATGTCAGTTCAGTTCACTACAGTCACTCAGTCGTGTCCGACTCTTTGCGACCCCACAAATCACAGCACGCCAGGCCTCCCTGTCCATCACCAACTCCCGGAGTTCACTCAAACTCACGTCCATCGAGTCAGTGATGCCATCCAGCCATCTCATTCTCTGTCGTCCCCTTCTCCTCCTGCCCCCAATCCCTCCCAGCATCAGAGTCTTTTCCAGTGAGTCAACTTGTCGCATGAGGTGGCCAAAGTATTGGAGTTTCAGCTTTAGCATCAGTCCTTCCAATGAACACCTAGGATTGATCTCCTTTAGAATGGACTGGTTGGATCTCCTTGCAGTACAAGGGACTCTCAAAGGGTCTTCTCCAGCACCACAGTTCAAAAGCATCAATTCTTCGGCGATCAGCTTTCTTCACAGTCCAACTCTCACATCCATACATGACCATGGGAAAAACCATAGCCTTGACTAGACAGACCTTTGTTGGCAAAATAATGTCTCTGCTTTTTAATATGCTATCTAGGTTGGTCATAACTTTCCTTCCAAGGAGTAAGCGTCTTTTAATTTCATGCCTGCAGTCAGCATCTGCAGTGATTTTGGAGCCCAAAATAATAAAGTCTGACACTGTTTCCACTGTTTCTCCATCTATTTCCCATGAAGTGATGGGACTAGATGCCATGATCTTAGTTTTCTGAATGTTGAGCTTTAAGCCAACTTATTCACTCTCCTCTTTCACTTTCATCAAGAGGCTTTTGAGTTCCTCTTCACTTTCTGCCATAAGGGTGGTGTCATCTGCATATCTGAGGTTATTGATATTTCTCCCGGCAATCTTGATTCCAGCTTGTGCTTCTTCCAGCCCAGTGTTCCTCATGATATACTCTGCATAGAAGTTAAATAAGCAGGGTGACAATATACAGCCTTGACGGACTCCTTTTCCTATTTGGAACCAGTCTGCTGTTCCATGTCCAATTCTAACTGTTGCATCCTGACCTGCATACAGGTTTCTCAAGAGGCAGGTCAGGTGGTCTGGTATTCCCATCTCTTTCAGAATTTTCCACAGTTTATTGTGATTCACACAGTCAAAGACTTTGACATAGTCAATAAAGCAGAAATAGATGTTTTTCTGGAACTCTCTTGCTTTCTCCATGATCCAGCGGATGTTGGCAATTTGATCTCTGGTTCTTCTGCCTTTTCTAAAACCACCTTGAACATCTGGAAGTTCACGGTTCACGTATTGCTGAAGCCTTGCTTGGAGAATTTTGAGCATTACTTTGCTAGCGCGTGAGATGAGTGCAATTAATTGTGTGGTAGTTTGAGCATTCTTTGGCATTGCCTTTCTTTGGGATGGGAATGAAAACTGACCTTTTCCAGTCCTGTGACCACTGCTGAGTTTTCCAAATTTGCTGGCATATTGAGTGCAGCACTTTCACAGATGTGTCTTTCAGGATTTGAAATAGCTCAGCTGGAATTCCATCGCCTCCACTAGCTTTGTTTGTAGTGATGCTTTCTAAGGCCCACTTGACTTCACATTCCAAGATGTCTGGCTCTAGGTCAGTGATCACGTTATCGTGACTATCTTGGTCGTGAAGATCTTTTTTGTACGATCTTCTGTGTATTCTTGCCACCTCTTCTTAATATCTTCTGCTTCTCTTAGGTCCATACCATTTCTGTCCTTTATCGAGCCCATCTTTGCATGAAATGTTCCCTTGGAATCTCTAATTTTCTTGAAGGGATAGATCTCTAGTCTTTCCTATTCTGTTGTTTTCCTCTATTTCTTTGCATTGATCGCTGAGGAAGGCTTTCTTATCTCTCCTTGCTATTCTTTGGAACTCTGCATTCAGATGCTTATATCTTTCCTTTTCTCCTTTGCTTTTTCTCTTCTCTTCTTTTCACAGCTATTTGTAAGGCCTCCTCAGACAGCCATTTTGCTTTTTTGCATTTCTTTTCCATGGGGATGGTCTTGGTCCCTGTCTCCTGTACAATGTCACGAACCTCCGTCCAGAGTTCATCAGGCACTCTATCTATCAGATCTAGTCGCTTAAATCTATTTCTCACTTCCACTGTAAAATCATAAGGGATTTGATTTAGGTCATATCAGAATAGTCTAGTGGTTTTCCCTACTTTCTTCAATTTAAGTCTGAATTTGGCAATAAGGAGTTCATGATCTGAGCCACAGTCAGCTCCTGGTCTTGTTTTTGCTAACTGTACAGATATAGTATTTTCAAATTTACTCCAGTACCAGATTGTAAGAATTGTTGAAAAAAATGAAAAGTACACGCCTTCCTAGTTCAAAGCATATTATTTTCCTCATCTGTGTACTCTTATTCACTATAATCTGCTCCTTCTTCACACTTCAGGCCACCAAATGCCAGTGTCCTGGCTCTCCAGAAAAACTGTCATTTTCCACACTTAAAAAAAAACTTTAAACTTCTCTTTAAAAAGCTTTTTACAGTAATTTACTCATCAGTGAGCCTTCATATAATTAAATAAAATATTTAAATCCTACCTAAAAGTGGATTTTTTTGGGCTCCAAAATCACTGCAGATGCTGATTGCAGCCATGAAATTAAAAGACGCTTGCTCCTTGGAAGGAAAGTTATGACCAACCTTGATAGTATATTAAAAAGCAGAGACATTACTTTGCCAACCAAGGTCCGTCTAGTCAAGGCTATGGTTTTTCCCGTTGTCATGTATGGATGTGAGAGTTGGACTGTGAAGAAAGCTGATCACCCTGTGGTGTTGGAGAAGACTCTTGAGAGTCCCTTATACTGCAAGGAGATCCAACCAGTCCATTCTAAAGGAGATCAATCCTGGGTGTTCATTGGAGGGACTGATGCTAAAGCTGAAACTGCAATACTTTGGCCACCTAATGTGACGAGTTGACTCACTGGAAAAGACTCTGATGCTGGGAAAGGTTGGGGGCGGCAGGAGAAGGGGACGACGGAGAATGAGATGGCTGGATGGCATCACCGACTCTGTGGACATGAGTTTGAGTGAACTCCGGGAGTTGGTGATGGACAGGGAGGCCTGGCGTGCTGTGATTCATGGGGTCGCGGAGAGTCGGACACGACTGAGCAACTGAACTGAACTGAACTGAACTGAAAATATTGAGGTTTACTGACCAATATTGTGGAAGTGATCTTAAGGGACATCAAGCAGTCTTGTATACATAATCCAAACAGTTTCCTGACTTATTCCTGTTTACCATCATCAAAGTCTAAGAAATACTGAAGTCTATTTTAATACATCTTGCTACACAATAAAAACATTCTGTGACAACAAAGAATGCCCATGTTCACAGCAGCATTATTCACATGAGCCAGAGGATGGAAGCAATCCAAATATCCATGAAAGGATGGATGGATAAACAAAATGTAGTAGAGATATACAATGGAATATTATGTGACCTTAAAATGGAAGTAGGGACTTCCCTGGCCATCCAGTGGTTAAGACTCCCTCCAATGCAGGGAGTAAGGCTTTGATCCCTGGTGGAGGAACTAAGATCCCACATGGCTCAAGTTTTGGCAAAAAAGTAATAATAATAAGAAGAAGATTTTTTAAAAATGAAGCAGAAGCAATATTGTAAAAAATTCAATAAAGACTTTAAAAATGGTCCACATTAAAAAAAAATCTTAAGAAAAAGGAAGTAAATTCTGACACATGCTACATTGTAGATGAAACTTGAGGACATTATGCTAAGTGAAATGAGCCAGTTAAAAAAGGGTAAGTACTATAAGTTTCTACTTATATAAGGTGGAAAATTCACAGAGACAGAAGTAGAAGGAGTTTGGAGAAGAGGGAAATGGGAAGTTGATGTTTAATTAGCAGAGAGTTTCACTTTGGCAAGATGAAAAATTCTGTGGGTGGATGGTGGTAATGGTTGCAAACAAGATGAATGTACTTAATGCCACTGAGCTGTTCATTTAAAAATGATGAAAATGATTTTTAAAAGTCAATGAAAAAAAAAAGTAGGTATCTATTTTTATTTTACCAGGCAGGCACTAACATATAGGACTCCCCACATTAACTTTGGATCTTAACAAATCAGAATTATAGGAAAGGTCCCTTGGAAAGCCTCATAAAGACATAAATGGATGGGATTCCTAGAGAGCCCTGAGTGGCCTGTGAGGCAGGCAGGAGTGTGGAGAGAAGTATGGGCAAATAGAAAGTGAACACTGGCCCTAGTGTCTCTAGCATTTTCCCCCAGGCTGCTCTTCAGTGTGTCTCCTTACAATATAAAGTTCGGTGTTTGCCTGGTGGGTTCTCATCCCGACATGACAGAGCCAGAAGGAGAAGGGAGACAGGGAGGCTGGGTACCAAATATCTTGGAACTTTCCTGGAAAAATCCCTTGCTTGGTCATCACACTCCTAACCAGAAATGACTTACTGCTTTTTCCAGAGGCTGGCTTGGGAATACTAGCAGGCTTGCCAATTGTAAATAAATTGCTTATCTGTGGATATTTCGGGAGTGGTTTGAATATGTAATTGCAATGAGTTTGATAAGCTTCGGTGGTGAATTTATTGCTTGAAGTTGGCATTAACTTGCAAATAATTTTAATATTTGAAGCGTCCGAATTACACTGGTTGAAAAACTGTGAGCGCTTGAAAACGATAAAAGTAAGCCCCCTCTGTAACACCACACTCCACAGGCACACACATTTGTCACACACATCTATCCCTAGCTGACATGACCTCTGAGAACACCGCCAGGCCACCTGTAAGAGGCCACATTGACCCTCCCAGAATGGAGTCAACGTCTTAAGCAGATTTGTCCAAACCGATAGCAGGAACCTGTCTCTATGGAGAAAAAGCCTGCTGATGACCTTCTCCAAGTCAAGTGCTGGTAAACTTGTCATTCTTAAAAGCGCAATGACTCTCAGACCCTTCATTGCCATGGGAGAAACAGCAAGCGGGATTATCCTGCCTTCCTCCACACGCCTCTCCCTCCCCAGAACACACACACAAACCAAACATCCTACTGCAGTTAGTTTGTGGAGCTTGGGCAACAAATAGACTATTGGCTGTTACATCTGACTGTGCTAGAAGCCATCCGGACACCAGGGTTCTCAGAAAAGCAAAGCAGACATGGGCGGGAAGGGATGACTCAGCAGAACAGTGGCCCCCTGCCCACTTTGCACTGACAAGCGTACTCTGATAGAAGATTTGGAATTTTTTTTTTTAATGTGGACCATTTTTAAAGTCTTTATTGAGTTTGTTACAATATCGCTTCCGTTTTATGCTTTGGTTTTTGGCCTTGAGGCATGTGAGATCTTAGTTCCTCAACCAGGCATCCAACCTGCACCTTCTGCGTTGGAAGGCAGCCTTAACCACTGGATCTCCAGGGAAGGCCCTGGAAGATGTGGCTTTGGAAGCAAACTTCAGACATTCCAGGTAAAGTCCAGAGAGCCGCTGGCATAGTATTGGCCCATCCTTGCCCCTTCCCCCTCCCCTTGGTAGCAGGGGTAACACCAAGCAAGACGAGGGCCCTGCCACCCAGTCTCTCTCTCTCTCACACACACAAAGCCACCTGCCTCACAAGAGGAAGCCTCAGCTGTTGGTGTGTTTGTTCCACAAACCCCAAAAGGAAGCCTGCTGACAGCCCATTTCCGGACCAAGAATCGGCCTGAGGACCCTTGCAGGCACCCACAGCCCTGAGAAGTGGGCCACACCTAACCATGACTGACACGACTGCTGAGGAAGCTCACAACAGCTCTGAAGGCTGATGGAGCTATACCTTGCTTAATAAGTACCAGGCGACAGTGAAGGCCCATCACTGACCTTAGCAAACAGTACAGTCTTTAAAATAGAAATACTGTACTCAATTATTTTGCAATGGGCTTAGCCACAGGTTTTACTGGTTTCTTTGCTAACTGCTGAGTTTTGTGCCCTGTGGCTTCCTATTTCACCCTCCTGCTCCTCCTCTTCCTCTTCTTCAGCTTCTAGTACATCTGTGAGTATCTCTTTCAGAAAGTGGTTCCTGGATGGTAAACTTTCAGAATGTTTGCATGTCCAAATATATCTAGATTTTTGTTCCCATCATTTATTTACTTAAAGATTAACTGAGTTGAGAATTGTGAATTCACAATAATTAAATGATAGGGTAACAGCATCTAGAAGCTGGGTTCAAAATACTCTTTCCTTAGAATTTTGTCTTCTGTATTAGAGTTGCTGATGAGAACCACAGACTGATTTGAGTCCTTCCAGGTAATGTGTCTCATGCTCCTCAACCCAAGCTTTGGGGGTTTTCTGTCTATCCTTGGAATTCAGAAATTTCATGAGGATGTAGTTTTTCACCATTCTTGCCCAGCACTCATTGAACCCTTTCAATCTGTAGATTTGAGCCTTTCTTCAGCAGAGACATTTTTTCCTTTTGATTCATTGATTCTTTTGTTCTCATGATTCTATTTATCTCTTCTGGAGTGTATGGTAGACAGCTTCTAAAAGTTTGCCTATAGCTTCCATGGCTTAGGATTTATTTTATTCTCATCATCTTCTTTGCATTTATTCACTGAATATGGAAGACGGCTCTAACACAGTCTTTCTGTTCACAATTTGGTCTTCATTCATCCCTGTTCTGCTCTTCAGTCCATCTGCTGAAATACTTTTTTATTTCCACATTCATGTTTTTCCCAAGCATGAATTTCCAAGAACTCTTTCTTTGTATGGAATGCCTTTATTTCTGTAAATGGAACTTCTTGACTTTCTCAAGTACACCAACTATCATATTTTAACTTTCGTTTTTTGGCCATGCCCTCATGACATGCAGGATCTGGGTTCCCTGACCAGGGATCAAATCTGTGCCCCCTGCAGTGAAACCTGAGTTTTAACCACTGGACTGCCAGGGAAGTCCCCCAACTATGGTATCTTAAAGTTCTTTTCTTCCTTGATTAACACTTTCATCAGCAGGTCGTTTGTTTATTTGTAGCATTGGATGATACTTCTGTTGGTTTTCCTCATTTGTTTCATGCTTTTTGAATGCCTGTTAGTTTTCACATGAGAGTTTCATCTGTTTAGAATAAGAAGTTCGGATATATTTCCCAAGGCCAGGTGAGAATCCCTGCTTTCTTAGGAATAAATAGAGATTTGGTTTCAGTGGTCCTAGTTTTAATGGTTTTGAGAGTGGAAGGGAAAAAGTGTACACTGGCTAGCTTCTCTGGCTCCAGTGCCTTCTCTGGGAGCCTCAGGTATCATAACTCTCATCTTATTTGGTAAACAATAAGCTTTACTTAAAATTTTCACTTGGGGGAAAAATCCAGGATCCACCACTTCTAAGGCAGAGAATGGGTGCAGATGTTTGCAGCTCATGAATTAATTACCAGCTCACCATCTATGGGGTCGCAGAGTCGGACACGACTGAAGTGACTTAGCAGCAGCAGCAGCACCATCATATCCCTGTCCCTGATATCTCTGAACTTGAGGTTATTCTGGTGTTCCAAGTAGAAAGTTCAGTTTTTTGAAGAGCCTCTTTTTCCGCTTTCGTGGGTTGTAGGTGCATTGGCTCTTTCATGTGTTTATTAATCTGATCACAATCAGCTTTATGTCTTACACAAATAACCTCTATTTTGGTGCTCTGATAATACCCTGTCTGGATTTCCAGTTCCACTTTTAGGTGATTCTGTTTTGTTTTTTCCTTTTTTGTTGTTGTTTTTTAAACTCAGGTATACTTTATATGGGATTCCCAGGTGGCACAGTGGTAAAGAATCCATTTGCCAATGCAGGAGAGGCAGGAATCACAAGTTCGATCCTTGGGTCAGGAAGATTCCCTAGAGTAGGAAATGGCAGCCCATGCTAGTATTTTTGCCTGGAAAATTCCATGGACAGAGGAGCCTGGTGAGCAATAGTCCATGGGGTCGCAAAGAGTCAGACACGACTGAGTGACTGCATACACACATAATTTACATACAGTGAAATCTACAAATATTAAGTATACATTTCTACTTCCAAAGTTTCCCTATAAGTGACTTTTCCTCATTTAATTGTCTGTCCTTCCCATTAGACTCAAGGCTGTGAATGCCATATTAACCAGCTATCCTTATATCCGGAACAGCTCTTGGTACCTAGCGAGTATTCTACACGTTGGAAGAAGGAGGATTGGAGTCAGTCACTGCCTGTCCTCAGTTGCCAGTGGGTGTTAATATTCAGCTCAGCTACTCATCCTTGGAGGAAGCCAACGTAGACAGTCCTCAGATTAGTCACCTCCCTACATGTCTCATTTCCTGTTCACTCAAGGGCTCCATGGCTCCTGGGTGATCTATCCCCAGGTGACTGTCTCCCACAGTGAATCTCCTGGACTGTGATGTCACCCCACATTGTACTGACTTGCTCCCACAGTCGTTTTCAAATGGATATGAGTGAGAAACTTTGAGTCTGTGCCAAAGTGGGTAATGGAAAAGGAAGCATGTATTAGCCAGTTCAAAAGATTTCTTATGCTTTGATTTTCTCTGGCAGGTTTGTGGAATAAACCCTAAGCACTCACAGGTAATTTTTTTTAATCAAATGATTCTTTGTCATCATGGCAGTTACTTCTTATGTATATCAATAATTTGCCAATATTGCATAGTGATGGGCCGACAGGCCATAGACCTTAGATGCTCATATAAAACACAGGTTGTCAAACATCTAAATCAAGTCACCTGCACCTTCCCAAACAGACTAGCTCTCTATGTCACCAACTCACCAGCTGCTGTCAGAGTTCCTCTTTCCTGAGTCCCTCTGCTTCACTTCCCTGCTGCATTCTGCTTGGGAGACTTTTGGTTCACATGACTTCATATGATCCAAAATGTTGAAAGCAAAACTGGAAGTTGTTGAATCCCATAATCTGAGAGGTGCACTGACAGATCTGACTTGAGGTGTGACTTGACCAAATGCCAACAGTGCCCCTGGAATCGTTTCTCTCTCTTAGCTCTGCTTGCTCTGTTCTTCAGGTTTTCACTGCATTACTACATGGTAGCTGCTGCAGATGAGTTCTCACAGCATCTCAGCTTCAAATCCAATGGACAGAGAAAGCTTCTCTTCCCCAGAAGTGACACAAAAGCCTCGAAACTTTTTCTCCCTCGGGACAGAGGTACCCATAGCCATGCCATGGTCCTGGATAATAGGATCAATCAATAGCCGAGAGCTACCAGAGCTCAGTCTGAGTGTGGGGTCAGTCTCACCCGAAGCCCAGGGACTGAGCCAGGAAGGAGGGATTCATGATCCAGGAGACCATTTTTATCATCAGGGTGAATGGTGTCAGGCAGAAAGAACAGTAGGTGTGACTGTAACTTGTGAGCACACTGGCTTTTCAGAACCCCTCCCTTCTCAGCTTACTAGATCTGCCTTTTCACAAATCAAATCTTATCTGAGCTGGACTCCCTCTCCTTATGGCATTCTAGGATGTAGCTTTGAGTCTCACCATTCTGGGTAACTACTTTGTGTTTTATTATTGTTGTTGTTGTAAACTATATCTACCTAAAGAGTTATTTATGCCCCAGACTGAACCCAGTACTTGGGGAATAGTTTGACCAGTGTAGAATCAAGTGGATCTTTTCCCCACAGGTCCTAATAATAAACCCTTGTAGTAGACTCACATTTTGTATAACTCAAGTGCACAACCTCAAATGCATGCCCATTACATTGTTGGTTGCAGTCCATTCAACTTACCTCTGATCTTTTAGAACACAATGACTCCAGACTACCCTAGAAATGGCTTTCTAGAAACCAACTTTCCAACTTTCCTGGGACTAAGGAGCCTGAAGTTACCTCAGGTTAGCCCCCAGGACCTGTCTAGGGTGGCCTAAGGGGGAGTTCCAGGCAAGGAGACTCCATGGCTTCCTTCAACCACCCGCCGCATTTGTAGCCCCTGCCAAGATGCAGGAAAGACTGTGGCTTCTAGATCAGTCGAGTTTTTAAGAAGCATTTCTCTGCCTTAAACAAAATCCTATGGCGGGGGGGCGGGGGGGGGGCGCCTCACATTAGGGGGCCTTTCAGCTGCCCAGAACAAGAAAGAAATCATTAAGGAGGAAGCCTTCAAACTAGACCCTAAAAGATGAGTAGATTTTCAAAAGATGAAAAAAGGACCCAAAGGAAAACACAAGACAGACAGAAAAGGTTTTTCTCTGGGGAAAAAAAAAATTGCAAAGAAATTTGCTAAGGGTTGGAGATACTCAGAGAAGAAAGTCAGAAATTGAAAGGAGGATCCTTCCTGGTGGTTCAGTCGTTGAGAATTCACTTTCCAGTGCATGGGGCGCAAGTTAGAGCCCTGGTTGAGGAGCCAGGATCCCACATGCCTCAGGGCCAAAAAACCAGAACATAAACAACAGAAGCAATATTGTGACAAATTTAATAAAGACTTTGAAAGTGGTCCACATTAATAAAGAAAAAAGAAATTGAAAGGAAACTCCTGCTCATGCCCAGCCCTAAGCCTCCAGGCTCTCAAAGACTTTCCCCAGGAAGTGTCTCCAAGCCAGGATGCTCTTTAATTATAGCAAGAAGAGCCCCCCGACTCTGAACCCCACTTTTCAGAGGGTCCTGCCAATACAAACATTTTCTCAAAAATTAAATTTATTAATGCACATAATAATCCTTTCTGGTTCATCATCTGATTATGAAAGTCATATGAGTGAATTAAAGAACTTTTTTTTTAACCTTTGAGAAACACACAGTCTTCATTAGGCTCAGATCAGGCCCTGAAAGTCTTCAGGACATCTGCCTATTTGTCAGCTTTCTTCTCCTCCTTCTTTTCAGCCTGTTTCCGGAGCCTTGTGAGCTGTCCTTCCTTCCTGTAACTGCTCTTGACCTACTCCTACTTCTCCTCCAGTGGGGCTGCCACTGCCAACCTGTGAGCCAGACACCCGGGGGGAAGCAAACTTTCACACAAGCTTCACACAAACGGCCTTGAGGGCAACAGGAACCATTCTGTACTTTTCCTGGTCAGAGGGCAGCGAGGTCACATCAAAAACCTTGAGGGCTCAGGGAGGCCTGGCATCACTTCGTTTTGGGGAAGGCCTGCCAGGCACCCGCCAACAGATGCGGCTCAAAAGTGGCAGCGGCTGCGGATGGGTTGGTGCTCATCCGCTTGCAGAGGAAGATCAGGGATTTTACCTTGTTTCTGCAGAACTGCCAGAAATGTTGGTGCCTTCACAGCACACGTCCACCACCTCCCTGCCCAGCGGTACCTGCTTGATCATGAAGGGCGTCCGGTTGCCCAGGGAGACGGACAGAGCCATCAGCCTAGGACCAACCCTCTGCCACCTTGGGCATCTGCCTGGGAAAGGTAAAACATTTTAATACAGAGAAGTTACAAAGAAGAAAAGGAAAAAAAAAAAAGACTTGGCAAAAACCTGAAAATTAATTTATCAAAAATCACTCGGACTTCCTGGGTGGAGCAGTAGATAAGAATCTGCCTACCAATGCAGAGGACAGGGTTTGGAATCTTCCCTGGTGCTGGAAGGTTCCACAAGCCCCAGAGCGACTAAGAACCGGGGCCACCACTGCTGAGCCTGTGCTCCTAGAGCTTGAGCTCCGTAAGAGAATCCACCACAGTGGGAAGCCTGCGCTCCACAGCGAAGAGCAGCCCTGCCCCCTACAAACTGGAGAGCCTGAGAAAAGCAAGGAGACCCAGTGTGGCCGAAAAACAAAGTCCTTCAGTCAGGAGTCGCTCAGCCTTCTCGTGGTCGTGGTTTAGTCGCTAAGTCGTGTCCGGCTCTTGCAACCCCATGGACCATATAGCCCTCCAGGCTCCTCTGTCCATGGGATTCTCCAGGCAAGAATACTGGAGTGGGTTGCCATTTCCTAACTCTCAACATCCACTCCCATGATCAACCCCACCCAGAGTCAGGAAATGTTTCTCCACTTCTCTTGCCTCATGCTATTGAAACACAACATAGCAGCTTCCAAATACCCAGGAGTTTCTCACTGTGTCACTGCTGACATCAGAGGTAGATGCTTCCAAGGGTAGGGAGGTTTGAGAACTGAAAGAACATAAAAGAGACAGAAGACAGATTAATTTATTAAATCCCTTCTCTGTGATAGTTCGGAAGTAGCAGATTTTTTCATGATGAAATACCATTTTCCAGCAGTGCTGAGGGAACACTGTTTTTCTTCAAGTTTTAGCTAATCCATGGCTCACCAGTTTGCAGTTTTGTAAGCATTGCCCCTGACTGTTGAGGAACATTTTGCAACATTAAGAGTTCATGTGACTTTTAATTTTGTGAGCATATTGATCTACATCTAATGTATATGAAGCTGATCCCAGTTCTTTACTGTTGGCAACTGAGTATTAAAGGCTGGAACTGTGAATAGTTTTATTTTTATAGATTTATTTTTTAGATTTCAGAGGCTTAATCAAATCTTTACAAAATTAAAAGTCAAAGGGAAGGGATGTTGTTCATGATGTTGTATGGCAGAAACCAACAGAACATTCTAAAATCATTATCCTCCAATTAAAAATAAAAATTTTTTAAATAAAAATTTAAAAAATCATCAGCTTTATTTAAATAATTTTGACATCAAGTGTTGATATTATCCCATCATCATTTGTATTTTACTATTGATTTTAATGAAAGAGTTTGTTTTAGAAGACAATTTCTTAAATTATATTAAAATAATTTAAATTTTTGATTTACTGTTTTTGATAAAATATATTCAAATTTTGTACCCTGTGAACATAGTAACATTTTATTTTTAATGCTGCAGGATTAAATCAGACCCACCACCTGGTTTTGTCTTGTAAGTAAAGTCTTATTGGAACACAGCTACGTCACACTCATCACCTACAAGTTGTCTATGGCTGCTTTCTTATTCTGGGTTTCCCTTGTGGCTCAGCTGGTAAAGAATCCTCCTGCAACATGGGACACCTGGGTTCGATCCCTGGGTTGGGAAGATCCCCTGGAGAAGGGAAAGACTACCCCCTCCAGTATTCAGGCCTGAAGAATTCCATGGACGGATTAGTCCGTGTGATCTGAGTCGGACACAACATTCTAGTGGCTGCGCTGTGCTTAGTCGCTCAGTTGTGTCCAACTCTTTGCGACCCCATGGACAGTAGCCCGCCAGGCTCCTCTGTCCATGGGGATTCCCCAGGCAACAATACTGGAGTGGGTTGCCACGCCCTCCTCCAGGGAATCTTCCCAACCCAGGGATCAAACCCAGGTCTCCCACATTGCAGGCAGATTCTTTACTATCTAAGCCACCAGTGAAGCCCATTCTAGTGGCAGAGTTGAGTAATTTTCAAAGAAACCATATGGCCCACAAAACCTAAAGTTTTTACTATGTGATCCTCCATAGAAAAAGTTTGTCAGCCTCTGCTTTGGATGTTTACTGTCAAGACTGTACAAATTATGAGAAAATCTTTAGTATGTCAATATAATTTTGCTAAAATGAATAGAAAAACATGGGGGTACATATATATATTATAAATTGTGTATGTCTTTATTCAGTGACTCATCCAAACATCACTGGCTACTCAACAGAACACCCAGACACGCGCACTAATAATTAAATTCCATCATCTTGACAGTTGCCAACTTTCAGCTGTATAAAAGTCAGAGCATTTGCCATATTTTTCAACTTTGTAGGGAGACATATTATTCAATATGGGGCATGTTTACTCTTGCCCCAGGCTCTGCAAATATAGGGGTAGTGGGGACTGCCAGCCTCTGTTGTGAACGCTGCCTTGTTCTGAGGCCTGGATGCAGGAGCTTGGGAGATGAACCTGCTGCTTTTTTTTAATCTTTGGCAGTCTGTCTCTTAGTTCCCCAGCCAAGGACTGAACCCATGCCCCTGCATTGGCAGTACAGAGCCTTTACCACTGGACCACTAGGGAAAGCGCTGACCCTGTGGCTTTGATGGTAGTGTGTATGGAGGGAGCAGGGTTGCCTGGCTGCTAGGGCGTTTGGACAGATACAGTACCTCCAGTGTCTCCCCTCCCCTTCTGCATCAGACCATGTGGGACCAGCTTTGACTGTGGAAGCCCATGTGAGCTTCCAGGCCAGGTGTGTGGATGGCTTGGCCCCGGGAAGAACTCCTGAGGGATCGTCAGCACAGAGACAGCCCTCTCACCCACACCAGCAGCTCTGCGTTTCCTCCAACAGCTGTGGTCTCCTGGCAGCTGTCCAGATTCCGCTCTGCTTGCCCCAGTAGAACCTCTGTGCCTGCAAGAGCTGTTGGGGCCTGTGGTGACCATGCCACTCAAAATGTCAGACTGGTGCTCAGGGTCCATCCATCCTGAGGGTGGCAACCGATCACAAAATGCCTCGAACCTTTCCTTCACTGCCAGATTTAGCAACTGAAAGTATAGGATTGTTGTTCAGTCGCTCAGCTGTGTCCGACTCTTTGTGACCCCGTGGACTGAGGCATGCCAGGCTTCCCTGTCCTTCACCATCTCCTGGAGCTTGCTCAAACTCACTTCATTGAGTCTGTGATGCCAGCCAACCATTTCATCCTCTGTTGTCCCCTTCTCCTCCTGCCTTCAATCTTTCCCAGCATCAGGGTTTTTCATAATGAGTCATTTCTTTGTATCAGGTGGCCAAAATATTGGAGCTTCAGCTTCAGCATCAGTCCTTCCAGTGAATATTCAGGACTGATTTCCTTTAGGATTGACTAATTGGATCTCCTTCTAGTCCAAGGGACTCTCAAGAGTCTTCTGAAACACCACAGTTCAAAAGCATCAATGCTTTGGTGCTCAGCTTTCTTTATGGTCCAGCTCTCACATCCATATAAGTGAAAGTTGCTCAATTGTGTCCAACTCTTTCTCTAGGCCAGAATACTGGAGTGGGTAGCCTTTCCCTTCTCTAGGGGATCTTCCCAACCCAGGGATCGAACCCAGGTCTCCCTCGTTGCAGGCGTATTCTTTACCAGCTGAGCCACAAGGGAAGCCCATGGCTACTGGAAAAACCATAGCTTTGACTTGATGGAACTTTGTCAGAAAAGTAATGTCTCTGTTTTTTAATATGTTATTTAGGTTGGTCATAGCTTTTCTTCCAAGGAGCAAGCATCTTTTAATTTCATGGCTGCAGTCACCATCTGCAGTGATTTTGGAGCCCAGGAAAATAAAGTCTTTCACTGTTTCCATTTTTTCCTCTCTATTTGCCATGAAGTGATGGGACTGGATGCCATGATCTTAGCTTTTTGAATGTCGAATTTTGGGCCAGCTTTTTCACTCTCCTCTTTTACTTTCATCAAGAAGTTCTTTAGTTCCTCTTTGCTTTCTGCCATAAGGGTGGTGTCATCTGCATAGTCGAGGTTATTGATATTTCTCCCAGCAATCTTGATTCCAGCTTATGCTTCATCCAGCCCAGCATTTTGCATGATGTACTCTACATATAATTTAAATTAGCAGGGTGACAATATACAGCCTTGACGTACTCCTTTCCCAATTTGGAACCAATCCATTGTTCCATGTTCGGTTCTAACTGTTGCCTCCTAGACTGCATACAGGTTTTCTCAGGAGGCAGGTGAGGTGGTCTGGTATTCCCATTCCTGTAAGAATTTTCCACAGATTTAGCAAATGAAAATATAGGATACCCAGTTAAATTTGAATTTCATATCAACAAAAAATACTGTTTCAGTATAAGTATGATCCATGCACACTATGATATAAATATCTCCTTCCATAATATTGTATAATATGATATCATATGTCCCATGTATCACTTCTTAGACAAGCAGTGGGGCAAGTAAGAACTGTGGTCTTTGAGGATCATTGCTTTTTCTGTGCTAAGGAGACTTTGGAGGCCATGTGTTTTAGATGGTACAGCAACCATGCCTGGTCCATAGAAATGAATTTTATTTATTGTTGGAAGCTGTGAATGTTTAGGGTTTATCTGTTATCATAGCATCACCTAGACTCTTTTGATTATGACATCATCCAAGACCCTGCCCAGACTTCACTCTGGCTCCTTCTCCTTCCGTTGTGCTCCTCCAGTGTTCTATAAACCCTCTTTTACAATGTTTAGTTATTTCTCTCCCTCTAACCAGGGCAAGGAGTCTTGTCTTATTTGACCTTGTGATCACAGGACCTCACATAGTATTTACTCTAGTGTGTGATAAATGAATGGCCAATAATTTCCTGGGTTTGGAGCCAGGAGGTATCTTCATATGTCCCCTGGTCTCACCATGAACATCATGTCTCCAGATTTTCTGTTTTTCCTTAAAGGATCACCTCCCTTTAAAGGTCTGCAGTCTTGGGAAACTGAATTGCGTGTAGCTGTGTTATTTATACAGTGACTGGTAATCTCTTCTGAGTAAGAGATGGGGGTGATGACATTCATTCTTAGTCACAAATCAAAAGAGAAACATGACAATGGCATTTCCACTGTGAAACAAAAGGTCACCTGGCATTCTGAAGCCCTAATTGTAAGGCTGTGCTTGCATTCTGATCGTCTATTCTTCCTGGAGATGCCATCGCCACTGGTGCAGAAAACTTGCATCCGTAGTCGACTAAGAAGAAAGAAGGAATGATTATTTCCCTAAATGTTGCCTCTCTATATCAGTAATTCTCAACCAGAGGGGTGGAAAGGGCACATGTCAGACTCTCAGAATGGAAGAAAACATAGAAAATATTTCTATTTTATCTTTAAAAACTCACTTCCTAATACAAAATACAGAGATTTCAGGACTTCCCTGGTGATCCAGCAGCTAAGACTCTGAGCTCCCAATGCAGGGGCCTGGGGTTCAATCCCCAGTCGTGGAACTAGATCCCACATGCTGCAACTAATAGCCAGCACAGCCAAATAAATGAATAAAAATAAATAAACATTTAAAAACTTCAGAGATTCAAGTGTGACACTCTGGGATGATAGGCACATGGAGAGTATGGAATGAGAAAGCATTTAGAACAACCCACGGAACCAAGGTGGCACTCGGCACACATTTGTAGTGCATGTTTCCCACCATCCCTGCAAACACAAAGTAAGTGTTCTGTTTGAAGGGGCGCGTAGGTTTTTAATTTTCAAGCAAGTTTTGATTTTGAGTTCATCCAATGCACAAAAGAGGGGGCTCTCGTGAGAGCAGGAAGTTGAAGAAGCAGAGACCATTCTATTTGGAAGTCTGACTGAGAAGGGGAAGATGAGATGTAGAATGGAAGGCAAAGGAGCCCTGGAGGTTTTATTTCCTTAAGTCCCAGCGCCGCCACTACTAAGCCCAAGTGCCACAGCTAAGACTTGTTGCAGCCAAAAATAAATAAGTAAATAAATAAAAGATTGGAGAGACTTGAGCACAGTTAAAAGGCTGACAGGAAAACCCCATGAAGCAGATGAGGTGGAAGAAGCAAGAGAGATGGGCCAATGGACAAAGATAATGGATCACGGATAGAGTGAGATCTCCAGGGAGGTGGGAGGGGACGAGAACCTGGACAAGGAGGGAAAGAGGAAGAAAGAGACAAGCACCACGTGTGGCTGTGGTGAGTTGTAGAGTCTCTGGCCGGTTGCCATCAAGGCAGTTGGGGGCAGGTCCAAAATCACTGCAGATGCTGATTGCAGCCAGGAAATCAAAAGACGCTTACTCCTTGGAAGGAAAGTTATGACCAACCTAGATAGCATATTAAAAAGCAGAGACATTACTTTGCCAACCAAGGTCCGTCTAGTCAAGGCTATGGTTTTTCCCGTGGTCATGTATGGATGTGAGAGTTGGACTGTGAAGAAAGCTGATCGCCAAAGAATTGATGTTTTTGAACTGTGGTGTTGGAGAAGACTCTTGAGAGTCCCTTATACTGCAAGGAGATCCAACCAGACCATCCTAAAGGAGATCAGTCCTGGGTGTTCATTGGAAGGACTGATGCTGAAGCTGATACTCCAATCCTTTGGCCACCTCATGCGAAGAGTTGACTCACTGGAAAAGATCCTGATGCTGGGAGGGATTGGGGGCAGGAGGAGAAGGGGATGACAGAGAATGAGATGGCTGGATGGCATCACCGACTCAATGGACATGAGTTTGAGTGAACTCTGGGAGTTGGTGATGGACAGGGAGGCCTGGCGTGCTGTGATTTGTGGGGTCGCAAAGAGTCGGACACGACTGAGCGACTGAACTGAACTGAACTGAGAAAACAACTGGATTATCAATCTATTTTTTGTGAACATCTGAATGACGATGCCAAATTTGTATAAATTTCTTCAATTCCACACTGAAGTTTGTGGGTGGTCAAATAAATATTCACTTGATTAAATTTAGAAGCTATTACTCTCCTTTGGGGGTGAGGCTGACTTTTGCAAACTTTTGAGAACAGCCTAACTCTGCAATGGAGCTTGTTTTGCTTGGAATATAGAATTGATGCCCTGAAAACATTGAACCTGAATAACAAAGGCTCAAATACCAACCCTGTTTGTTCTTTCAAGCATAGTAAAACAAAATTCCATTTCTAGGTTCCAGTTGACATTGAAACATCTTTTCATTTTCTCATCTTGATGATATTCTAAAGGACAAGGATTTTGAGATTGGCTTCCAAGAAAAACAAATTCCAACTCCCTCCAGTCCAGCTGCAGGATAAATTCAGGCAAGCTTTTCCTTGTGTCAGGGGCAGACCCAAATTTCTTTTGGGAAACTCCTCCAGGGGAAAACTCTTCCTTCCTGATAGTCGGTCTTTGCCAGGAAAAATCTCAAGAAGGGTTGAAAGGAAGATAAGTTTGAGTTAGTTACATAAGAAAACATTTAGAAGAGCACATTGGAGAATTTAGGGATAAAGAGGTTCCCAGTTTATCACAGAGAAGAGAAGCAATTCGTGTGCCATCATATCATTTCCATCACTGTATGTTTGCTACGCTGATTTGTCCACAACCCTGGCTATGGAAACCAAGCAGGAGCAGACTTGACTTGGAAAAGGCTGCGTCTTCCGCACTGCATGACAGGCAAGGCTTTCACGGCAAGCTGCACTCTCAGTGCTCACATCAGTAACCTCGTTATTGGCTTGCTCATTCGCTCATTACTTCAGTCGTGTACGACTCTTTGAGACCCCAGGGACTGTAGCCCACCAGGCTCCCCTGTCCATGGGATGTCCCAGGCAAGAATTCTGGAGTGGGTTTCCATTCCCTTCTCCAGGGGATCTTCCCAACCCAGAGACTGAACCCGCATTCCCTGTGTCTCCTTCATTGGTAGGTGGATTCTTTACCACTGAACCACTGGGGAAGCCCTAACCACCTTACAAAAACGAGGCTAAAAAATATGAATTAAAAAAAAAAAACCAATATGCATTTGCTCTCAAAAATTGCTATTGTTTTTAGTTATGATGGCTATTTACATTATTATACACGTTCTAACAACCCTAAAGGGGAGCACAAGATTTACATATTTATCAAAGGAGAGTTAAGAAGAGTTGAGAAAAACTGCTGTAACTGGAAAAAATAGTGCTGAAAAAAAGGCACTAGTAGGAGGATAAGCAATGGCTGTCTGTAGAGGCTCCACCTTGCTGATAGCACTCTGTTTAATTAAAATTGCTGGCTTTGTTGGAAGGTGTGGATCATTTCCTTATAGGGAGGAAGTCCTAAAGGGAATGGATACATGTATATGTACGGTTGATTGAAGGCAAAAGGAGAAGGGGGCAGCAGAGGATGAGATGGTTAGATGGCATCACCGACTCAATCGATACATGAATTTGAGCAAACTCTGGGAGATACCGGAGGACAGAGGAGCCTGGTGTGCTACAGTCCATGAAGTCACAAAGCGTCAGACACTACTTAGTGACTAACCAGCAACAACAATGGCTGATTCATTTTGCTGTGCAGTAGACACGAACGCAACATTGTAAAGCAACTCTACTCCAATAAAAAGTAATTTAAAAATAATTGATTTTGGATAACATTTCATATATGAAATCACTAAGTACTTTATGTATAGTAACTCATTTATTTTTCACGGCAATTCTGTGTGAAATGTACTGCTAACATTATTATCACCCTCATTTTACAGAGAAGCAACCAAAGTGCAGAGTGTAATGGACTGAATTGTGTCCCCCCAAGATTCATTAGCTGAAGCCCTAACTCCCAGTCTGACTATACTTGGAGATAAGCCTTTAGGAAGTAATTAAGGTTAAAAGAGGTCAGAAGAATGGGGCCCTAATCCAACATGACTGGTGTCCTTTGAAGAGGAAGAAGCAAAGAAGCACCAGAGATGCATGAGCACAGAGCACAGGCCATGTGAGGATGCTGCAAGAGAGTGGCCATCTGCAAGTAAGTGGAGAGACCTCAGAAGAAACCAAATCTGCTGACAACTTGATCTTGGATCTCCATCCCTCACAACTATAAAGAAAAAATTTCTGTTACTTAAACCACGCAGTCTCATATTTCGTTATGGCAGCCTTAGCAAATTAATACACCAAAAAACTAGAAAATTTAGCTCAGGATCTTTGCACAGCTCCTTTGAACCCAGATTTGAGAAATCTCGCTCATCTGCCTTCATCCACTGGGTTACAGTAGCACTGTACAATAGAAATAACTGTAAAAACTATAAGCCACAAATTTGAACCTCAGGTAATTTATATTCTAGTAGTCAAATTTTAAAAGACAGAGGAAATTAATTTTAATATTTTATTTAATACAATATGCCAAAGTATTATTTTAGCATACAATAAATACGAGGAGTTATTAATAAAAGACTTAACATTCTTCTTTTTTTATCAAGTCTTCAAAATCCAGGGTCTATTTTCCACTTACACCAGATCTCAGTTTGGACTAGCCACATTGCAAGTGCTCCATAAGCCACACTTGGTTAGTGGCTGCCATACTGACAATTCAGGTTAAAGCACGTTCATGGTGTGATAAAGTCAAGACTCCTTAAGTGGACATGTAAAGTTTGTCCTGATGTATCCACGTTTCCAGCTTCATACTTGACACTCCTTAAACTGGTAATACTTAACTGTTAGGCTGCTGTGCAGACTACACAGCCTTTTTATCTTGGCATCTTTGCTCGTACTTTTCCCATTGTCTGGACGCCCCTCTTCTCATTCATCTGGGCTGCATCCTCCTACCCATTCTGTGATACCCAGCTCAGGTATCTTCTACGAAGCCTTTCCTACAGCTCACACTGAGTTGAATACTTCTCCTACGTGAGCCCATAATATTTCATCCTAATCCATCCTGATCTTTAGCACTTTTTGTTACAATCATTTATGCGTGTGTTTTCCTCCCTGATTAGACTGTGAGCTCAAGAGCAGAGGATACGCTTTGTCTCTGTGCCTAGCCCATCAGACATGTAAACACGTGTAGAACGAAACTGCACTTAACACATGTGCTTTGATATTCAAGATTCCTCATCCTGGTAAAGGGCATTCAAAGAATCTTAGGACACAAAGTATTGATGCTTCCCGCTGAAAACTTCGTCAGTCTTTCTGGAAGATCCTATATGAAAAATCAAACAATTTACCTACATGGGAGACTCAATGTAGACCAGAGTGATAGGATATGAAGGATGGGGAGAGTCTCTCTAAACTGACTTGGCAAGCTTCTGCTAAAACTGGACTCTTAAGACTGGGCCCAAGGAGGAGCCCTAGTCAAGAAAATGGCTTAGTGGAGACTGGCTCAAGTGCCATCAATGACATAGTCTTTGTTAATGGGGAGCAGCCCAGTGTCCTCCTGGCTTGGCCTTCCCAGCTCGGAGACCCCCTTTCACAGGCCAGGGCAGAAGTGACAGGCCCCAGTATTCTCAACACGCTCCATCTGAGGACAGCCTCCACTCCATGATTGGGGGCCGGGTGGGAGAAAGAAACCCCTACCCCTTGACCACACTCAGGTCTTACCCTCAGCAACAGATGGCTGTGGGCAGGATGAGAAAGGCTATTGTTCTGCTGCTCCTAGGAAGAGTATACTTTGTGAGTTGGGAGATGTTCTTGACTGCAGCTGTCTGTCTGGGAGCTGGTACTGGGAAGAGAGGGAGCCATCTTGGTTTAAATACCATAAACTCTGACCTTTCGTACAAGTTTTTGTCGATGTTCTTGAATACATGCTTCTTTGTGTGCTGTTTGTCTTCAAGGCCCTTTTCCAGAGCCCTTAATCTGTTTTATGTTTTAATTTTCATCAATCTTTCTAGAGAGCAGATCAGTGGAGCCCCTCCTACTATCATGGCAGAAGTCAGTCTTTAGAACTGTTTCTTTTAAGGTCCATAGCTGGCAAAGTTGTTCAAGGAGACTCAGGATAAATGAAAATATATATTAGACTCTAAGTGGTGATTTTATTCATGCAAGAGAAATAAAACTTTGAGGTAATACAAAAAGATGATTAGGTAACTAACAATTCTACAAAGTTAGATGTTAACTTATAGAAAACTTTAAGGGTGTCATTTCTTTTTTTTTTTTTTTAATATCCAGGAGAGAAGAGAACCTCAAATGGCTATATAACTTAATTGTCTGCAGATTAACTAGTTTTATATTTAAGTTAGAAATCTCATTTCAGAATTCCTTTGTCCACTAATTATATGAAAACTAGTTCTTCTAATTCTTTCCTATCCAGCTCTGTCATTCTGCCAACTCCTTCATTAACGAGTTAAATAAAATTTAAATTCATGCTATCTTTGGTATGAGAATTATGTTTCTAAGAACTTTCCTTTTCAAACCACTGAAGTCTCAGTTCTCTTTTTCCTCCACAAACAGCACAGGCCCTGATCAATGAGATTTAAAAATAGATAGCTTTTCTCAGAGTCTGTTCCTAAGGTCCTGAAGATTCTAAGCAGGGTCATGAACTCCTAAGGGAAAAAGGTGTAGTATGATCTGGACTATGCCTCTCCAAATTTATGTATTGAAGTTCTAACCCCCAGGACCTCAGACTCTAACTGTATTTGGAGACTGAGGCTTAAAAGAGGTAATTGTGGTAAAATGAGGTCAGATGTTACTCAGTTGCTCAGCTGGGTCTGAAACTCTTTGCGACCCCATGGACTGCAGCACACCAGGCTTCCCTGTACTTCACTATCTCCCAGTGAGGTCAGATGGGTGGGCCCTAATCCAGTATGACTGGTATCCTTACAACAGATTAGGACACAACACAGAGAAGAAATCAAACCTGCCAACAACCTTATCTCAGATATCTAACTCCCAGAACTTGGAGGAAATAAATTTCTGCTGTTTAAGTCACCCGGTTTGTGGTACTTTGTTACAGCAGCTCTAACAAACTAATACATCGTGCAAGGGAATGTTTTGACTTGCTTCGGATTGATCCTGTCTGGGAAACCTGGACTGATGCTGAGGCTCCAATACTTTGGCTACCTAATGCGAAGAGCTGGTTCATTGAAAAAGACCCTGATGCTGGGAAAGATTGAGGGCAAGAGGAGAAGTGGGCAGCAGAGGATGAGATGGTTGGATGGCATCACTGATTCAATGGACGTTGAGTTTGGGCAAACTCTGGGAGATAGTGAAGGACACAGAAGCTTGGCATGCTGCAGTTCATGGAGTCACAAACAGTTAGGCATGACTTAGTAACTGAACAACAATGCTTTCAGGGATCATGATGGAACAAGTTATGGCCACCCCAAAAATGTATAGTTCAGAGACAACAGTTGCAGCAAGCGTAGGGATCCGTGAATACGTATGCTCTGTTGGAGTTTGTCACCCAATTCCCCAAGCCCTAAAGCGGAAGTGGAAAGTAGGTGTTGTTGTAGGTTGGGCCAGGGCCCCCATCTCCATTTATGAGTATACACTCACCTGTGTAGTTCAGTGAACAGCTGGTGCTTGTTTTAGACAAGATGTTGATCTATAATAAGCAGTTTGCTGTCTATGAAGTCACCTGAAGCACCAAGGTTCTATCTGTAAGGGTCTCAGTAGTTTTATTTTAGGGGTGAAGGATGGGGACTGCCAAGGGAAAAAATAGGGAGCTGCTCCCACCAGAAGCTCCTACCAGCTGTAAGGAAATGCAAATCTTCATTTCGCTGATAATCTACTGTATGCTGTTCTCTGCATGAATGTTTACTTAAGGAAAGAGTCTGCTTGTTTAGTGAATAGAGGTTATCATCAGAACATTGTAATCTCTTTAATCCTTATGCCTTTGTGAGAATTCACAGATTAGTCTAGAAGTGAGCCAACTTGTCTATGCCAGACACATTAATTAACAGTTAATTCTGTGGTTCTAAGAACTATATGTTCAAAAAAAAACAAACCCAACCCAAACTGGAAGCATTATCTGAAAATCCGGAGATTCTATGCCTGTTCTGGAAAACCTCGGGTTGAGAGTCACCATTTTTGGACTATATTAAGAGACTTACACTCGATGTTAGTGAATAAGGTAAATTCTTGAGACTTGGTTTGTAAGCTAGTAATATGTTGCAAGAAAGGATATACATACAAGCGCTTAACCCACTTCCTTGATGGCATGGTTAGATTAAGTTACCATTTTGGACCCTCCTGCAAACATATTTGTCCATCAAATGAGCCTACACTAAGGCAGTATAGGAATAAGAGTATGGGAGTGAGGAGTCATTGGAATCCTAAACGTTTTTTTTTCCAAGTAAGTTTTTATTTCTACCTAGTTTTATTTCACTCCCACGCCCTTATTGTTTTTTTCATAAAAATAAGGGATAGATATGCAGTGGAAATCCTTAGGATAAATAAGGTGATCAAGCAAACAGTTTCTAGTTTAAAACAGACAGCCAGTGGGAAGCTGCTGTATGGGCATAGCTCATTCTGGTTTTCCATGACAACCGAGAGAAGTGGGATGGGGTGAGCAGTTGGGGGGAGGTGTAGGAGAGAGGGGACATGTGTGTACTTCTGGCTAATTCATGAAGTTATATGGCAGAAGCCAACACAATATTGTAAATCCATTACCCTTCAATTAAAAATAAATTTAAAAATCAAAGCAGACAGCTATGATTAACACACCGAAAGTCTTTTGCAGAAGAACCACAATATAAATCCAAACACAGCATTTTTTTTTAAATTAGTGAACTAAAAGATAAACTTATTTGGGGGATCAAATCAGATGAAAAGCAGGGTCTTTGAAAATTCTTCTGGCAAGATGACTAAAGAAAAAAGAAGTACAGCAGAAAAAACCAGCAATTAAAAATGGCTATAGTTACCTATTAGACATTTTTAAATACTACATACAACATTTTATGAGTTTGCAAACTACTGTGTAAAATGAATTAATATTTTTCCAGGTAGAACGGGAGAATGAGTATGGTTATAGAAGATAAAACACTGAACGTGTGTGTGTGCACGCTCAGTCATGTCCAACTCCTTGTGTCATTCTCGACTGTAGGCTGCCAGGCTCTTCTGTCCATGGGATTTTTTCAGGCAAGAATACTGGAGGGAGTTGCCATTTCCTACTCAAGGGGATCTTCCTGATCCAGGGATCAAACCTGTGTCTCCTGCACTGGCAGGCAGATTCCTTACCACTGCACCACCTGGGAAGACCCAAATACTGAATATAAATGCATAATTTAGGTGACAGGAGTATGAGTTTCATTGTCCTAGTATACTTTCACAAATGTTTGAAGTTTTCCATTAAAAATGGAGAAGAAAATGGCAATCCACTCCAGTATTCTTGTCTGGAAAATCCCATAGATGGAGGAACCTTTTAGGCTACAGTCCATGGGGTCACAAAGTTGGACACGACTGAGTGACTTCACTTTCTTTCTATCCCATTAAAAAAACAAGTTAAAAAAAAAAACCAAGGTAAATACATTTATGGAACATGATAGGAAACAAAATAATTATTTCAAAAACAGACAAAGAGTCAAGCATTTATCTTGTCTTTCCTATAGAGACTATACCTCAGAGTAACCAAATAGTTGATATTGGGAAGTTCTCTTATTACATAAAAGGAATACAAATAAAACACCTGAAAGAGATTTCCCTAGTGGTCCATTGGTAAAAAATCCACCTGCCAATGCAGGGGACATGCCACAGAGCAACTAAGCCCGTGTACAACTACTGAGCCCACATGCTGAGCGTCTATGCTCTGCACACAAGGCAAGCCACCGCAATGAGAACACCCAAACCACAGAGAAGAGCAGCCCTTGTTCGCCACAATTAGAGAAAGTCCATGCACAGCAACAAGGAATATTTAATTAATATTAAAAAAACAAAAAACACCTTAAAGGACAGAACTTTGCTGTTTTGCAATTTCTAAATATTAACTGACCTATGCAATATCAGCAATGGCTATTACCATGCCAAGAAAAGACACATTATATGCGCCTGGTACCATCTATGAAATATTCTTGCCCCCCCACCATCCCCAAAAACGGGAGGCAGGCAAAAATTAAGGAAAGAAGCAACTGACAATTTACAAAAACTCTGAGATGGGGAGACATATTAAAGAAATAATATCATGGAAGGCATGTGGAATCTAGACTGCTAGAATTTTCACAAAACAAATAGCTCAATTTCTTCAACTAAGTTACATAAAAAATGATGGGAAAGGAAGCTATATATAAAAAAGGTTATCAATAATTACAATGTATGGCTTAAAACTTAACATTCAAAAAACTAAGATCATGGCATCCAGTCCCGTCACTTCATGGCAAATAGATGGGGAAACAATGGAAACAGTGAGAGACTATTTTCCTGGGCTCCAAAATCGCTACAGATGGTAACTGCAGTCATGAAATTGAAAGACTCTTGCTCCTTGGAAGAAAAGCTATGACAAACCTAGACAGCATATTAAATAGCAGACCTTAGCCGACAAATGTCCATCTAGTCAAATCTATGGTTTTTCCAGTAGCCACATATGGATCTGAGAATTTGACCATAAAGAAAGCTGAGCACTGATGAATTGATGCTTTTGAACTGTGGTGTTGGAGAAGACTCTTGAGAGTCCCTTGGACTGCAAGGAGATCAAACCAGTCAATCATAAAGGAAATCAGTCCTGAATATTCATTGGAAGGACTGATGCTGGAGCTCCAATACTTTGGCCACCTGATGCAAAGAACCGACTCATTAGAAAACACCCTGATGCTGGGAAAAGATTGAAGGCAGGAGAAGGGGACAACAGAGGATGAGATGGTTGGATGGCATTGCTGACTAGATGGACATGATTTTGAGTAAGCTCCGGGAGTTGGTAATGGACAGGGAAACCTGCCATGCTTCAGTCCATGGGGTCACAAAGAGTCGGACATGACTAAGCGACTGAACTAAACTGATAGACTAAATACTGAAGTATCTAGAGATGCAAGTATATGAAGATTGGGATTTGTTTTAAAATAATTCAAGTTGAACAAGTAGATGAAAAAGTTTAGCCACTAGTTGAAGTTGGGAGTTGTGTAAATGGGCCTCCATTGTACTAATTAGTATATATTTAGGAATCTTAATAACAAGAAGCTCTGCCAAGACTTTTGTATAAAGTCTCTTCTTAGGGTGCCAGGGAGTTAGGTAGGTTTTTCCGGCTTTTCTTGATGGAAGTATGTAAGGAGTTAGAGATCAGACAGACGATCAGATTTGACTTTTATTTGCAAAAACAAAACTAAACTGTATTAATGAAATCTTTTCTGAATCTAATGGGGTGTAAAACCATTCTAAAAAACATTTGAAAACACTGTGTTTTTTGTGTTGTCAGAGCAACATTTTTTCCCATAGGTATGCCGTGGTCAGAGAAATGCAATATATAGACGTGGAAGAGTGTCATGATGAAACATGGTATCTTGAGTACTTTATAAAATGGCCCTCCTGGGTAGAATAATCAGCTGATTTAAGAAGTAAGGAAAATGGTTTACAGCTCCTTGCTCAATTATAACCATTTTTCAGAATCTTTTAAATTGACAGATAAACGCACAAATTTTAAGTGTACAAGCTCAGTGAATTATCAGAAAGTAAGCACTCCTGGATAACTGGAACAAAATCTCTGAGTGCCTGATGCCCTAACGTGACTTTGTCTAACATTTATGTTAACTAATGCTGGCTTTCATTTGGCTAAAAATAATCTCTTAACAGGTTAGAATTTAATCCTTGTTTTCTGCAGGATCAAGGACTGGGGTAATTCCATAACTTTAGGCACAGAGCAAGGATATAGGTGCTTTACTTAATCAAACCATGTGCAACTTACTCCAACAAAACCATTGTATTTTTTCCTGTTACCCTGTGTGTATCCTTAGAACAAAGACAGGAATGAAGAAAATACAGAGATCTGCATGGAACACTAGAATCACTAATTTTTTTCTATTATACTTTTTTATACTAGCAGAGGTAGGAATTCTATATCAGAACGCTGTGATTATGAATGTGGTAACTCTAAGAAAATGATTAGAATTTTATCAGCTCAACATAAATTAACAGAAACATATAGTGAAGAATTCCACCAGAAGTGGCACAGAAAAAAGTTCATTGATGTCCAATCACACAAATAGTAAACAGGGCTGGATTAATACTTCCAACTATTCTAACAGCATCTCAGTTTAAGTATCTGCAAATATTGGGCATTAAAAATTGGGTACAGCTTGTTTGATAGTGTTCTTTTACTTCTACAATTGTTCTTCAAGTAATGGCATGTCTTGAAATGATCACTGCCCTGAAATGGCTTACTTTCTAGAGATAACTATCACACGATATGTGTTCCTACATATTCATAATTAGCTGTAGCATAGCTTTAGCCATATATATTCTGATTAGAATGGCCTAGATAGAGGCCTCATGATCCATTTGGGGAGCTTCCCATTGAAGGCAAGAGTTCAAGGGTATTTGATTTATGGATTTAGGCTGACATTTCTACTAGATTACACAGTTCTGAAAAGGTAAATCATGATATCTCTAACTTTTCATTATCTTTCCCAGCACATAGCTTAATTCTGGTACAGCTGGTACTTGGTGAGTTGAATTGTGTCCCCTCAAAATTCTTCTATTGAAATTCTAACACACAGTATCTCAGAATGTAACTGTATTTGGAGACAGAGCCTTGAAAGAGGTAATCAACAGTAAAATGAGGTCAGATTCAGTTCAGTTCAGTCACTCAGTCGTGTCTGACTCTGCGATCCTATGAATCGCAGCACACCAGGCCTCCCTGTCCATCACCAACTCCTGGAGTCTACCCAAACCCATGTCCATTGAGTCAGCAATGCCATCCAGCCATTTCATCCTCTGTGGTCCCCTTCCTCCTGCCCCCAATCCCTCCCAGCATCAGGGTCTTTTCCAATGAGTCAACTCTTTGCATGAGGTGGCCAAAATACTGGTTTCAGCTTCAACATCAGTCCTTCCAATGAACACCCAGGACTGATACCCTTTAGGATGGACTGGTTGGATCTTCTTGCAGTCCAAGGGACTCTCAAGAGTCTTCTCCAGCACCACAGTTCAAAAGCATCAATTCTTCGGCGATCAGCTTTCTTCAGTCCAACTTACACCCATACATGACCACGGGAAAAACCATAACCTTGACTAGATGGACCTTTGTTGGCAAAGTAATGTCTCTGCTTTTTAATATGCTATCTAGGTTGGTCATAAACTTTCCAAGGAGTAAGCGTCTTTTAATTTCATGGCTGCAATCACCATCTGCAGTGATTTTGGAGCCCAGAAAAATAAAGTCTGACACTGTTCCCACTGTTTCGCCATCTATATCCCATGAAGTGATGGGACCAGATGCCATGATCTTAGTTTTCTGAACGTTGAGTTTTAAGCCAACTTTTTCCCTCTCCTCCTTCATTTTCATCAAGAGGCTTTTTAATTTTTAGTTCCTCACTCTCTGCCATAAGGGTGGTGTTGTCTGCATATCTGAGGTTATGGATATTTCTTCCAGCAATCTTGATTCCAGCCTGTGCTTCTTCCAGCCCATTGTTTCTCATGATATACTCTGCATATAAGTTAAATAAGCAGGGTGACAATATACAGCCTTGACGTCCTCTTTTTCCTGTTTGGAACCAGGTGGACCCTAATCAAATAGTAACCTCTACAACTGTAAGAAAACACATTTCTGTTGGTTAAGCTGCCCAGGCTGTGGTACTTTGTTATGTCACCTCTAGCAAACTAATACATATAGTAACTACATTTTACTACACTTATTATACTAGGTAGTATAATAAAAAGCAGAGACATTACTTTGCCAACAAAGGTCCGTCTAGTCAAGACTATGGTTTTTCCAGTGGTCATGTATGGATGTGAGAGTTGGACTGTGAAGAAAGCTGATCGCCGAAGAATTGATGCTTTTGAACTGTGGTGTTGGAGAAGACTCTTGAGAGTCCCTTGGACTACAAGGAGATCCAACCAGTCCATTCTAAAGGAGATCAATCCTGGGTGTTCATTGGAAGGACTGATGCTGAAGCTGAAACTCCAATACTTTGGCCACCTCATGCGACGAGTTGACTCACTGGAAGACTCTGATGCTGGGAGGGATTGGAGGCAGGAGGAGATGGGGACGACAGAGAATGAGATGGCTGGATGGCATCACCGACTCGATGGACATGAGTTTGAGTGAACTCTGGGAGTTGGTGATGGACAGGGAGGCCTGGAGTGCTGTGATTCATGGGGTTGCAAAGAGTTGGACACAACTGAACTACATTTTTTAAAAGTTAGGTTTCTCAAATTTGCAACTTGAAATTACACTTTTTAAGTTTTCAGAAATAGGTAACAGAACTTTTACTCTTTGGCAGAAATTAACACCCCCATCACATATGCAGTTTCTTTAAATTGGTCTTGGCAGTTGCCAGAAAAGTACATAAGCACCCCAATCCCATGTATAGACCTTTAACATTGAAATCACACCACTTGGCAGGACAGAACTGCAATGCCAGGCTGTGATGGAGAGTCCTGGATAATATCAAGGAGACCTGGGTTGTAGTCCAGACTCTGCCAGTAACTGCCACGTTGCCTTGGGCAAGTCACTTCCTTGAGCCACTCACTTTTAAAAGGTGGAAATTAAACTATGTGGGCTCTTAGATACATTTACGCTCAAGACTGTGTGTGACTCAACAATGGTTATAAGCCTCTGCTGTGTAAATAAGCATTTCATGGTCAAACAAGTTTATAGAAGTTTACAAAAACTGTTTGGCAATAGGATTATTTTATCTTGCCCTGATAAAAATGCCTCTAGATCTAAAAAAAAAAAATTGACCTAGTTACATTCATGGAGATTTTTAGATGAAAGCAAAGATCAGTCTTGTATGCCATTAAAAATAATCACACACACACAAATTCCAACTTCCAAAAGACCCTAGAACAAAAGATTAAAATAAATGACTGCTTAGACTCCCATAATCCAATAATACTTTAAAGAACCTAAAAATAAAACATTTGTCTATGGAAAAGAAATTTATAGGCAGCTGCTAACTATGTTACCCTTTAACTGAAAAGAACACAAACTTGGTTTGAGATCACACCTCATGTCTCAAAATTTATGTATATTTGCTTCCTAGGGAAGCCAAAAACTGGAAAAAATGTTCTAACTCTTGTTTGGCATTGTTTATATACTGTGTGTGTGTGTGAAAGCGACAGAAAGGAGAGAGAGATACACAGAGAGAGCAAACGACAGCATTCATGCAAATATACCAATGTGAACTTGTACAGAGGGGACGTGCCATTTTCCTTGTAGCATGATTAGAAAAGCACTTTGTTTCTCAAAATGAGAACTGTTCCTGAACTAAAAAAGAGATATCAGCAAACTTAAGAGTTTTTCAGTTTGTAAAGCTGTGTGCATTTGTGCTTGCTACGCTGTAACTGTAACAAGTTTAGATGGATGGTTATGAGAAAGAAAAGAAAATATGACATCATTAATTACAGGTAAGACAAGGGAAAACCCAAAGTACAGACAAGAACACAGAAATATTTTAAGAGAGTACAGATGTCATGACATTTATTAAAAGGCATGCTACAATGCTATACTTGTTAGGAAAAGAGAGTAGAGATATCAATAGTCAGCAAATATACAAACTGAACGAAAATGGAATATACTGTAGTGTACAGAAGCTTTAATTAACCATGCACTACGCACTTAGAAAATATGTTTTTTAATATTTTATCGTCTCTTTGCATTTATAACATGATTCACTTCGACAATCACAGAATCCTTTTCTTCCAAAGCCACAAACTGTGTTACAAATGAAAGCTGGTACTGCAGCTTATCAAAATATACAAGACAATTGATGTTTTATATAAAACCATTTTATATGTCAACTTGTTCCCCAAAACCGCTTTTTTCCCCCTTTTTTGGCCTGGTTTAAAAAATGTTGTTACAAATATTTACAGCTTTTACGTCTGTTAGATGAATATTCTTATAAACTGAAAAAGGGAATTTTATGAACAGACCACATAAAACATGACACAATGTCAGAGGCTCCTAGCTGTGCTATTTTTTTTTTCTTAAATACAGTACTGAAAATGCCCATCGAACCCTTATCATCTAATCCATTCTGTTCACATTTAAACTCCCATTTTCTCTAGTAGTCTATTCACCGATAGGAAATAGAAAGTAAAGGCCGCTTTGCACTGGGTCTTCTTTCAGAAAGGAGCTTGGGAAAAAATGCTTAACAGAAAGGAGTCAAAACCAGAACAGTCAGTCTTTGGTCAGAGCAATGAGGTGACATTTTGATGCAAAACTCTGCTTGGTTTAGCAATCTTTATAATTAGTACTTTTTGGATGTGGGATGAATTTTTTAAAGATCTGGGTATCAATGGTAAAGGGAAAAAAGGCAAGAGTATGATTTTTTAAATGACGTCAAAAATAGTTATTTAAATATTTATTATTACAACTACTACACAGATTCAAGAACTAAAAATAACCTAAAAACAACAAAAAAATCTGTTTACAGTGCTGATTTAAGCTTGCCATAAGCAGCTTTCAACCATGACTATTATCACCAAGGTCACTGGGCCAGAAAAATACCCCTGTTCTCTGGAACATACGCCTCAGGTTACAGAAATGGAGATGACTACCACAAAGACTCGGAGCAGCTCTGTTCTTGGACCTGCACACGCTACGAATATCATGTGAGAAAGGCAGAGAGTATAACTGAGACTTCATTTTACAGTTACAATTGTTTCCTTGAAAGAATGGTCTGTGAGATGACATTCTTTTCAAGTTATATAGTATGCATTTCCTGAAAACCAGAGTACTGATACTACGACCTAAACCTCACATAGGAAGAAAGATCAACTAAGACTACTGAAGAAGGCACATAAACTTTGGTCCTGTTTCCTTCGTTTTTATCCCTCTACAAAACCCCCCAAACTGATATTTCAGTAATTTTCTATTTTTTAAACCATTCACAACTAGCTGTTAAAATCTGCTCTGAAAAAAGACTGCAAATAGTCTTCTAGATAATAACACAGCTGAATTAAGAGACAGCTGAATTACATTTTAAGGGAAAAGTTTTGTGCAATCTAAATGGTATTTCTTTTTAGCACAATAGTAGATTATTTTAAGTCTGGCAGTTTTATTCTTGTTAACAACAGATCAAGACAAAGGAAAGTTTAAGAAGAATGCTTTTACCCATAGTCATGCTGTCTTTTTGGTTTTAAAAATAGCAGTACACACTAGTTTTTCTCAGAGATAGCCAATTTGGCAAATAGGGTTTTTAAGTGACTCACTGCGGGCAGGGGGACACATACTTTTGAGCTTGTCATCTTTCGTCCAAAAAATATTTAGTGGGAACAGAAGGGAAATTACATGATAATACAATCAGTGCATAACCTGGCTGCTTAATAACATGGAAGTTTCCAAAAGTTTATATAAAACTTAACAGAGACATTCATGAACACTACTTCTAATCAACCGAAGCAGAACCTACGATGACCATACTAGGTGGAGACAAAGAAACACTGTTTCCATAAGAAATCAGGCAGGCAAAAACTGTGTCTCTAAAAACTGTGAGGTTTGCAACTTACAACAACAATATCAGAAACATTACTACAATTAACATTACAACTTAGCCTTAAACAAAGAATTTATGGCATTCTGTGGGAACTACTGGGCAATTCTGTTACTCTCCAGTAAATTACCAATTTATTAAGCTTATTTTCCTATTTGTATCTTTTACAAAACACAATTTACTACTATGCCAGTTATTTAAATCTCAAAGTAAAATTTTTTGGCAAAAATTTGGCTACCGTTTAACGTGCACTGCTATTTTTTTTTCAGAGTTTCATACTATAGGTTTTTGTTGGTTATTCATTTTGTACTGCTATTTTTAAAAGTCCTGAATATATATAATTTGTGTCAAAGTCAGACACCGCCAAAAATAAGACAATTCTCCTGGAAATAAAGTAAATAAACTTTAAAATAGGATACTACGACAGCTCAACAACACAAACAAAACATTGCTTAGCAGATATAAACTGCATGCCAAAACAAAAAATACAAAGATCTAGTTTTTTCACTGCCCTGATATTTTTTAATCTTTTTACAGAAACCATGTCAACACAGATACTGTAGACCTCTATAATTCAAAGAGCAAACAGCCAGTATGGACAACATCCATATGCTACAGCTAATTTTAGACACAAATTGATGGTTTCGAACACACTTTTAAATAAATAAGAATATCTCATTTTTCCAAATCTTAATTTGATTAACGTTTTTGGTCAATAATTTAAGATGTATGTAATGTACATATGTATGTACAACATTAGAGGAGTGCATGTATGTATATACACTCACCTACACACACACACACACACACAAAGCCCTGAAAAGGATTCAAATGTTCTCTCTCAAATATAAAGGCCATTTCCTACTTCAAAATTACATTCAACACCATTTATGATCTCCCTTCTGCTACACTTATGCTGAATGTTACGAGAATCATGAATTGAAACTACACAGTAATTCCTAACTCAAAAAGAAAAAAAATCCCAATTTAAAATATAACTGAAAATTACAATAGTGCTCGTAAGGAAGGAAAAAATGAAGCAAACTTGGAGTGATTTTTTAAAGACATTGTTTTTTTCTTCCTTCCCTCTTAACTCAGTGTTTTGGTAAAAATATATTTCATAAGTGAAAAAAAAAAAAACCTAGATAAATGATTATACCTATCAGCCAATACTAAAACTGATCCATTTGAAGGATCTCAATTTAGCGTCCTTCGTTTTCTACTGACTAATTGTTGCTCAGCGTTGAGGGAATTTTGCTTTTGAACAATCCAGAATGTCTTTTGTATTCTCCAATATTTTTGCAAAATTTTTTTTGTTAAAACTTTCCTGTTTAATTTAATGGCTGGAATATAAGAAGAGATTGAGATATTCTTCTAAAAGGTGAGATGAGCCACTCTGAGAATCTGAGAAAAGTGGAAAAGGGATAGACAAAACTTACCCTTTTATTCTGCTTTAAAAAATCTACTCAAGCACTGAAGGAATAAGTAATCAATGCAAAGTATCTAACTTAAAAGAAACAATTTTACATTATACAGTCACTGAAACAACATTAAAATGTATGCTTACATTCAACTAAAAAGAGAGAGGGACAGAGTATGAGAAAGAACCCACTCCTCATACACCATATATGTGGGCACTCAGTACTGGAGCTTCATTCACAAAGAAAAGCAAGTTTTCACTTGAGTATATGACAAAAACCAAGCACTCCTTAGACAAATTCTAATGGATAAAGATTGGACAAGATCCAGAAACGAAGACTGCATTTTATAGCCCCAAACTGGTATGCTATAACCGCAATGACCACTACTGGTCACAATATGAAGAGGCCTACAGGTGTGCACTGAGTTATTCCCAAAACCATTTAACCCTTCCCCAACCCACCTCTACACCAAAGCACCAAAAATTTGAATAGAAACTATTACTTCTTGAAAAATCACTTAAAATTGCAATAAAAAAAAAAAACTTTAAAATTCTTGCCAAAACAAGGAAAGAAAAAACAAATGCTCACCAAGCCCACAATATAGCTTTTAAGATACTTAGATAAAACTCTAACCTATTATATCATAAGCACATAATAAGGCACATAATAGGAAATTAAGTAAATACACAGTAATTCTGAATAAGTATTAGAGATTATAGTGGTACAAAAAACCCTTGAGATTAATTTTTTTGCTAAAAGAAGACTTTACCAAAAATAACTTTTAAAAAATCTGTCAAACCATATGATAGACCTGAATATTTTCCTTAAGACTGTAAACTTTTTTTTTCTGAAAACAACTATAAAAAAGTAGTTTATAAGTAGGATTATTTTTCTTTTTAAAATTTCCAAGATCATATTACTAGGCAACTGTCATTGTGAAATTTAAAACATGATTTTCCCAAATAAAATTAATTATTCTGACACCTTAATAGATCCTGGTTGGATTCCATATAATTTCCCTGGAGACAGTTGAGACATTTCATTCTCCAAATAGTCTTAAAAAGTTAAAGATATGCAAAGGAGTGTCTTACAGTGGAAAAAAAAAATTGAAAGAAAACATGCAAGTTTATCAATTTGCTTCCAATACAACCCAATTTATGTATAGTAAGTAACAATATATGCCAAATAACTTATAACTTATAAGAAAACATAGTTTCCTACAGGACTCAAACTTCTGAATCATAAAGTTAAAAACTTGGTTGTAGGTCATTTAAATTACTTACATCAAGTAATTTTAAAAGTCTATATGTTTAAATTTTTCAAAGTACAAAGGAGTTTAGAAATGTTGTATAAGGCTGATCTGGACCCAAATTAAAAGAAAGTCTGTCCTCTTGAAATCCAATTTAATACAGGGAATTAAATTATTGGAAAAAATTTTTTTCCTGACGATTATTTTCATTTTAGAAACAATGGTACAAAGGAAAAACACACCTCTGATGACGTACTGGCAGAGGGGAGAAATGGGAAAAGAGAACATCCCTTGATTTTTTTTAATATACTTGAATATCAAACTCAGAGTTATTTTTGAAAAAGAGGCAGAATTGGTCTTGAGCTGCTTCAGTCTATGTCTGAAGGTTTTACTGAAATTATGGTCCAGTCTTCGGAGAAAAATTCACAGAGAAGTCAGATTGTAGATTTTGAGAAGGAAACTCTGAGGTGATGATTTTCTCCAAGGTCATGGTTATGAAGCTCAATGAGGGCCTGGATTGCTTCTTCCACAGATCCCAACTGAATGAGTGCCATTTTGCGATCTTTCCTAAAGTGGTAGAAGAAACAGAAAAAGTACACAGAATTAATTTTGCCTACAAACCTCTTCCCCAACCCTAGAAGATTTCATTAAATTACCATAAACAGTTGCAAATCATGTTAATGTATTTTTTAAAAGAATGGACTTACTGGAAGAATTTAAAAGCCTTCACTGAACATCCAGCTTCTGTGAAAAGATTCTTCAGGTCATCTACTGTAACAGAGGGGCTGTGAAAACATCATCACAGAGACAGTCAACTATCTTATCCCTAATTTTCAAATGAAGCAAAGATTAACTCCTGACACCATCAGGCCTCTAGAATACCTCACATTACAAACAGCACAAAGCCATGCAGTGAAGACAGGATTTGCAAGTGCCCTTAAAGAGCTTCAAGGTTGGGCTTCCATGATGGTTTAGTGGTGAAAAAATCTGCCTGCAATGCAGCAGATGCAGGAGACTCGGGTTTGATCCCTAGGTTGGGAAGATCACCTGGAGGAGGAAAGAGCAACCCACTTCAGTATTCTTGCCTGGAAAATCCAATGGACAGAGGAGCCTTGTGGGTTTTCCACAGAGTAGCAAAAGAAAAAAAATTAAAAAAAAAAAAAAAAGATGTTCAAGATTGATGCAAGCATGTCTTCAGACAATGGAATTTTGTCTCAATTCTTTTGCATAAGACATGGGCAGTATCTAAAGAACAAGAAAATCTTTCTATATTTACCCTTTCAATGGGATTATTACCCATATGGCTTTAGTACCTAACGAGTACTTCCAAGCCCCTTCCTTAGCTCTGATTTGTCTTCTACAGTCCACTACTAATTCAGAATATTTTTTTAGTACTAATCCAGTACCTTTTCAATTACTTTCAGGATAATTACAAACATGTATATGTGCCAACCATGTTCTAAAATAGCCCCCAATTACTCTTGCCTCCTAGTATTTATACCTTATGGGTACTCCTCTCCCATACAAAATAAGGATGTCCTCTGTAACCCTCAGGGTATTACAGAAATGACATGTGAGTTCTGAGGCTGAGAGACACTGTGATTTCCACCTTGCCCTTTCTTGAATGATTAGCTTTGGAAGAAACCCGCTGCCTTTTCATGAAGACAGTCAAGTAGCCCTATGCACAGGTCCTTGTGGCAAGGAACTGACTGAGCATATGAGGGAGCTACTTTGGAGGTGGACTCTAGCCCCAGTACAGCCTTCAGATGCTATTTTGTGAGAGAATTAGCCAAAACCTAAGCCACTTCTGGATTCCTGACTCACGGTAACAGTTTGAGATAAAGAACATCTACTATTGTGTTAAGCTGTTAGGTTTTGGAGTGATCTGTTACACAGCAGTGGACAACTAATACAGTGGTCTACCACATGAGAGTCAATTGACTACAAGTAGACTCGTCCTCATTTCACAACTACCAGCAAGGATGGTCTGACAGAACAACTGGCTCTGCTAGGAGAGAGATCCCAATTCACATCCTACGGGCCATTCACCTGGTATGTCACTGCTGAGTAAGTTGCTTAATCTGAGCCTCTCACTTTCAGTGTTAAAATGAAACTAACAACCTTTACTCCAAAGGTTATTATGGATGAACTGCTGCAGACAGAACACAGAATGGTGGTTACCAGGGACAGGCTACAGAGAAACAGAGATACTGTCTAATGGGTTCCGCTCTGTCCCATCGCTCAGTCGTGTCCGACTCTTTGCGATCCCGTGGACTGTAGCCTACCAGGCTTCTCCGTCCATGGGATTCTCCAGGCAAGAATACTGGAGTGGGTTACCGTTTCCTTCTCCAGGTCTAATGGGTACAGAGCTTCAATTTGAGATGATGACAAGGATTTACAGATGGGTACAAGTGACGGTTGCACACTATGAAAGTATATAATGTGAACGTACTGAAACACATGCTCAAAAATGGTTAAAATGGTTATTATTTAACCACAATTTTAGAAAGATTATTATGGAGATTAAACGAGGTACTGCATGTAAGAGGCCAGCACGCTGCCCAATACTCGGCAGGCGGTGAAACTGACATGCTCTCTCCCACCTACAGGGCCAGTGCAGGCCGCAACCTGAGACAGGCTCCTGGATGAGTGTCCTTAGTAAGAGGGAGCCTGCTTTAGTCTTTACAGATCTGGCCTCTCTCCCTCATTCGGCAGTAATGAGGAGCTAAATTTCTAGATGCACATAATTGACTTTTTTTTTTTTCTAAAGCGACTCCTCCTGTTGCCTGAAGGCATAAGGCTTGAGCCACTGCCCAATTCAGATGCAAAGTTTCTCCATGTGCCTAACTGGAGACTAGTGAGGAGCCTGGGCATTCAACAGTATTTTAAATAACTATTTTCTGTTCCTATTCAACAGCCATTCTCATTTTCAGAAATGTCCCAGGCCTGTACCATTCTCCATTCCCTTTTAACTTTCTCCAAAACTAAAAGTCTTTAACTTTTCACACACATGCTCGCATTCAACTATACCACACAGCTTTTACCCTCTCTTTCCAAAGCTTATCCTCCTCCATGATATATAAAACTGTCATCTTTTTTGGTCAAGGATTTCACAAATTAAAACTGGGATTTCCAGTTTTACATTTCTTAGGCTTTGATGACCATATAGTCACTATTCTAACAATTCAGCTTTGTTGTATTGGCTCAAAAACAACCATAGCTAATACATAAATCAATAAATGTGGCTGTGTTCCCTGAAACTTTTCTCATGGAAGGTGAAATTTTATGCAATTTTCTCAAATCACAAAATATTATTCTTCTGTTTTTTCCCAACCATTGAAAATGTAAAAACTGTTCTTAGCTCATGGGCCTTACAGGTGGATTTGGCTTACAGGTGGATTTGGATTGGTCTGTCAATCTCTAAGATAGATGATGAACAAGTCTGCTACAGCACTGGTTACTACAGACTGGTTATAAGAAAATAATTTCTAGCTTTTAGGTATATATGTGGCTTGTAGGTTAAAAAACAGAATTCAGTTTTACCAAATTCTTGCGTGCATGCTCAGTTGCCTCTGACTCTTTGTAATCCCATGGGCTGTAGACCACCAGGCTTCTCTGTCCATGGCATTTTCCAGGTAAGAATACTGGAGAAGGTTGCCAATTCCTACTCCAGGGGATCTTTCCAAACCCAGGGGTTGAACTTGCGTCTCCTGTGCCTCCTGCACTGGCAGGCAGATTCTTTACCACTGAGACACCTGGGAAGCTTACCATATTCTTAAAAACATAAATTATTTGATTTTGCTATGCTGGTTGCTGAAGGGTCTTTACTTTTACAGAAGGATGAATAGGTATGTACCAATGGAATATCTCTGCATAAATGTAATTTTGCCCTTGCATAACTGAAAGGTAACTACTTGCAAATTCCCTGTTTGGAAAGAAAAATTTTAAACACTGCTACCTTTACTTTTGGAATGTAAGTTTAGATAAACTTCTTAAGACATGATGGCAAATAAATCATCTGACAAGAAATTAGTGCATTTCTACTACTACGTTCACAATAATTTCAGTTTTTATCTCCCCAGACCATATTCTTTAGATCATTTAACACTGAAATGAATAGTAACAAATTAAGATACGTACGGGATGTTGGAAAGATGCAGAGTAGCTGATGGGGGAAAAATATTCTGGAAGTTTTTGGAGCCAGGTTTTTTAAAGCGATGCAAAGGACTATTGCTAAAATCCTTAGTCAGACCTTGGTCTTCTTGTCCCTCTCGAGGAAGTTGAACTGCTTGATGCTTGGACAGTGTAGCACGAAGCACCTTCCCATAAAGTCTCTGACCGCTCAGATGGTTCATTGCTGGTGCAACAGAAGAAAATAAGGAGATTCTGGGTATTAAGTCTCTGTAAAACTATCATAATTCTTTTTATTTAGTCATTTAAAATTACATTATCAGTTTGAGGGCTTAAACAGTTTTAAATTTAAAAACTCTTACGTATGAAAATGTATTAAATGAGTTTGTTTTACCATAATGAAAAGCAATACAACAAAAAATACCTATTTTCCTAGCAGAGAGCTAAAACGTTTCAGAGTGCCTGAAATATAACACAAGATCAGGAAATGGCTACTGCATAAATTAATCTCAAGTAAAGCTTTTTAAAATAAATATCTGACTAGTAATATTTCAACAGCCACTATAATAATGAATGGTGAGATAGCAAAATGACACTTTCTTGCGCTATCATTATGAATTTCTAAGCAACAGTTCTAGAAAACTTAAAAAAACAAACAAGCAAACAAATAAAAATGAAAGAAAATAAGTCATGTTTATTAGTTTAAAGCTAATGGAAAAATACTAGAGTCAAAGCTCTAAACATCAATGATATGCTCAAACAGATAAATGCACTTCAAAGAGCTATAAACATTTTTAAATCTTCAATGTAAGCAGATCCAAATAATAATGCAGACACGGACATAAAGAGGAACTCTTTCTACTTAAGCCGTAAGTTTACTTCATAGGAAAATTCACATTCAAAAGGAGCATATAATATGCACATATAATAATGACTATTATTAATCACTAGTACCTAGTTGAGCTTGATTTGCATCTGCCATCTGAACCAATGCGTTTTCTTTCTTATTAAACATTATCTTCACTCGATGTACATCACCATATACTCCTAATTAAGAAGACAAAACAGTTTTTTAGTGTTGACTGTGTAATGTTCAATTAATTTTACCAATATATTTAAAGAAAGCTTCTTTTCTCATGCTATATGCTTTCCCTGAGCAATTTCATACATATACTCCCAAATTTGTATCTATATGCTAGATTTATTAATCCCTTCACATGGATGTCCCATAAATACTCCAAATTTAATATATTCCAAACCGACTCATCTCCCCTTTCTGTCTCCTCCTGTGTTCACTAACTCTCTTGATAAACAGTATCATCATGCATGTATTTGCTCTGGTCAGACACCTGAGAGTCATCTTTTGACCTTCTCCTTTCCTTAAGTTCTTACATCCTATCAACTACCAGTACTCATTGATTCTATGGCCTAAATACCTCTCACATTTGTTCACTTTCCCCATCCTCCCTACCATCAAAGCTATTATCACTACTTCACAACTGGACAATCACAACAGCCTCCCAAACTGATCTCACTACATCCAACTTTTCTATACCAGTGTTCCCTAAAGTGGGTCCCACATCCCAAAAAGCATGCAAAATGATTCACTGGGGTGTGGGAGGATAATGAAAGTGAAAGTTGCTCAGTTGTATCTGACTCTTTGCAACCCTATGGACCATACAGTCCATGGAATTCTCCAGGCCAGAATACTGGAGTGGGTAGCCTATCCCTTCTCCAGTGGATCTTCCTGAACCAGGAATCAAACCAGGGTCTCCTGCATTGTAGGTGGATTCTTTATCAACTGAACTATCAGGGAAGCCCGAGAGGATAATAAACTGTTATTTATCCTATAATTTCTTCTATATGTTGAAAATTACATTTTACTAATTTTCAACATATAGAAGAAATTATAGGTGGAAATTTTCTACAATGTGAAGGACATTTTCTCATTTTTTTTCCATTTAGTGTGCTAAAATATACTGCAGTTCATGTGGAACAGGCTATCACCAATATCGCAAAAATCAGATCCTTAAACAGCAGCACCATTACCATACTGCGTAACAGGACGAGAGAATGGCCATGGCCATCTTCAGGGCACACAGAGAACTGGTTACCTTATGGGCAAGCCCCTACGAGCAACTAAACTGAGAGACGAAGAGTAGCTAAAACAATATATACATATATGCAAGTATCCCAAATTTGCTGTCCTTTTCAGAAATGACAAGTGGCTGAAATATGGTTGCTCAGTCGCTCAGTAGTGTCCAGCTCTTTGCACCCCCATGGACTGCAGCACACCAGGCTTCCCTGTCCCTCCTGGCCAAAATAAATAGCCTTTAAATAACATACATACAATTTGTATTTCAAGCTGAGGGTGATTTTTTTCTAAATTAGTGAGAAGTTAACTATTTTTGGAAAGAAATGTGCTCTGGCTACTAAAAACACATATGAAAATTTAGCATGAACACATGATTTTGTTACTGATAATCACATAAATGTATCATGAATTAAAACTATTACAGAAACTGCACCTGAGTATGAAGTATCTCTGTGGGGTGACAGAGATGTTCTCAAATTGAACTCCAGTGATGGCTGCACAACTCTGTACATTGACTAAAAATCACTGAGTTGTATACCTAAGTTTGTGAATTGTATGGCTGTAAATTATATCTGAAAGATGCTGTTAAAAAAACCTATTATCCACTCAAAAAATCTGAAACAATTGCTCATTCTAAGTTTTTCCAAATGAAGATTATTAGTTTTAGCCCCATTATTCTAATGCAGTAGATTTCAAAATCAACTAATTTAACAAGAGGAAACACGGAACTTTTTCCAAGTAAAATACATCAAAATTTACTGGATTAGACTAAAAAATTAGTATCTTAATTAGTACAGCAACAATGCAACACTTTCATTCATATCACATTTGTATATTTTTCAATTAAAATGTATTCTTGGCCATGTCACGTGACTTGTGGGAGCTCAGTTACCCAACCAGAGACTGAACCCAGAACCCAGCGGTGAAGCACTGAGTCCTAACCACTGGACTGCCAGGGAATTTCCTTGTGTATCCTTACGAGGTATCTTTTTCAGATATGACAACCATTAAGCACAAAAATAAAGTGAATTTAGAATCAGATTTTGGAATGCTGATTCAAAGTGAAAAAGGTTTTTGAAAATAATGAAGCATATTAAATCTATTTCTCACTAAATGTTAACAAGATTTTAAAAACTTTCATTAATAAAAATCTTTAAAATATTAAACATTACTTACATCATGGTTCTTATATTTGTTTGTAATATAAAACTATACATAAAGAATACAGTAAAAGATTAATGAAATTTATGATTAATTAATCATATATGGATTTGGAGTACATGTTAAATTTTTTCTTTTAAAACCAAGAGAGGTACACTATTAAAAAGTCTAGGGATTATTTTTAAAATCTGAATCTCATTATGGATTCCCATTGTTCTTAGGTTAAAAACCAAGCTCCTTAATATAGTTTACAAAGCTCTTAATGGCCTTGCCCCCTATTCGTCTGTCCAGCTTCAACATGTCTCTCCTTTATACTCTCCACTGAGTTTCCTTCATTTCCACCATTCCAAAAGCTCTGTCTCTCACTGCTAGTATCTGTGAACGGACATTCGCCCTCCCTTTCTGCCTGGCTAACATAACACTTCCTCATTTCTCACAAATCAGCTTAACTATCATTTCTCTGTACATCATCTTTGATTCCCTCAGCAAGGTTAGGTCCTCCAGCTGTATGTTCTTATTACAATCTCTATTTCCCTTTTTATAAAACTTTGTTGTATCTATAATCACTTAACAAATGTTCCTTGTTATTCTATCCTCAAACACACTAATTGGCACACAGAAAGTAAGTATTACTGAATCACAGCTTAAAGAAAAAAAGAAAAAACAGCAAAGCAAAAGAAATTACTTACCAAATAGTATAAAAAGTCCATGTGGTGTGATAAGCTGTTTGAAAAGGAGAACACAAAATTTAAGGGTCTCATTAACTAAAATTTTTTTTAAAGTTTACTTGTAAAAATGAGAGCTGACTGTGTTTCAAGTGTTAATTTTTTACATGCTTCTTTATATATACTAGTGATGAACTTTAATACAAATTCTTAAACATTTCCATTTGAATTCAACTTGAAGTCAGAAGCTACAATATTTCCTCCTGAAAGACTTTTTACATATGATACTTTCCAACTCACATCAGGATTAAGATTGGTGACAAGCAGAACAGAATTTCCTGGCATACCACCAGCCCCAGGAATGGCCATCCTTCCAGTGACAGCGGAGGAGGTGATTGCGAGGGGACCAAGCGCTCCGGGACCTAGTCCAGCTGGGACCGACAGACCTTTATGAGACAGCAGAAGCATTTTGCATTCTAGTTAACTGGAAAATTATAACACTTGATGCAACTTAAGAAAACAAATGAATGCAAAAGCAAAAATAGAGAAGAAAATGTTTCAAAGCTACCATAAGGATAACAAAGGTGAATCCAGACTCTGGAGGTAGAGTTCCTCGTTTGTTGACATTATCACACTTACTACTCTACTATTTGTATAACACTTTGCAGACCAACCAAGTTCACCAGTCTTAAAGCCATGAAGTTTTTTAAAAGGGTCTATAACTACCAGTACTCCTTCTATTTCTTGAAATAGATGTATTTCAATACATTTCTCTAAACCAGATATAATTTTCATATTGACTTCTACCATTAAATCATATATATGTGTGCGTGTGTGTTTACATATATACATTCTAAAAGCCCTTCAGCAGAAGTCACATATATACAAGCTAGGCAGTAATGCATGTTCTAAAACTTGACTGTGGTAATGGCTGTACATCTCTGCAAATTTATTAAAAATCACTGAATTGTACATCTAAAACAGGTAAATTGTATACATATATTCTGTATGGGGAAAAAAACATTTTGTAACCTTGTAAAACATTATTACCATCAACAACAAATTTATGGAATTCAGTATTATTTTGGAGCAAGAATTTTCAGAGCTCTCTATTCCCCGAGATACTGCAGAAGCTACTGAAAGCCCTATAACACTGGAATATTGACACTACATACAATACCCAAAACACTACACTTTCTCACAAAGTCCAAATATTTGTATTCTCAGCCTAAAAACCGTCTAAGATAAAATTCCCAGTTGATGTAAAATGAGCCAATTCTTTAATGTACTGATTCTTTAAGTTCAAAACTCCTTATAATAGAGTCTGGCCACTTTATCACAAAACATGTGTGTGCATATACCCCCCTATTACACCTGGAAAACCTTATCAACTCAGGAGCCCTCTTTATGCATTTTTTTTCTCTTTCTTAACATCTACTACAGTGTTTTATAGATACAGCATGTCAAAAAAATATCTAAAATGAAGGAAACCATATAGCACTACCTCCAAATGTGTAACTCTTGGGAGCTTCAAACACATAAACACAATGTACAGTGCCTTCATTTTAATGACATAGATAAGATCACTCACTTAATTAAACATATGATAAAATGTCTTAAAACCACCAAAAAAACTAAAACTTAAATAAATCTCAACCTTTTAAATCCTCTTTCTTTTTAGTTAACTTCATCCTCTCTCCTGAAGAGAAGAGTCACAATTCCCAGACTTAGAAAGGGAGGATACAAAGATCATTGTCAGAAAGTAGCTACGCTGCAGTTTAAAATAGTTATATTCACAGATCAGCTGTAAGCTATAAAGGTAATGTGTAGACTGACTTAACACTGTATCACTCTTCCAATCATCAACCTCAAGCATTTTCTTTAAGCACAAAACCATAAAGTATTTTTTCTTCTTAAGTTCTAATCAAAATTCATTTTGTTTATTATTTGGAAGAGTCAGAGTCCTTATCAAAATATTAACTGATTGCTCTCTCTCAATTATTTTCATTAGCTAAAGAAAAAAAATGTGTATACATATAATTTTTTTTTCTGAAATAAAACAGCATGCATATCCTCTATAGTAATCTTCCAAACCCATTCATTTTTTTAAAAAAAGTACTTACAGATAAAATAGTAAATGTTTATTAATTCAAATGTTTGTTGTCTGCATAATAAGTACTGAATGCCCTTAAAGACAGTAAGGACACAAAGATAAGTAAGACAGAAGTCTGTTTAACATGTAACTGAGTTGCTTATCAGCAAGCAGCTCATCTATTTTATATAATAACCAAAGAGACAAACCTAAGGTTATTTAATATAGTCAACCTATAGTTATCTGTGCCAGTGGCAAGTATAAATGATGCAGAGCAGATAATAGAATTTTAGTGTTGAGAATGAAACCAGAGAGAATTATTTATAAACACAAGGAAGCTGTACAATCATCTATTGTCCATGAGCCACTTCCATGATTGATACACATAATGCTTTTTTGGTAAATTCTTCAAACATGGTCATATCTTTCATTTTGATAAGTTCTAGAATATATAAATCGTAATTAAGAAGTCATTTCAACTTCAACTTTAAAAGAGTCACCTGCAGCTTGAGGAAATCCGATAGCGGGGGCAAATCCAGCAGCCCCTGCATACGGTGAGGAAATGATTCCTGGTGCACCTAAGGGGGAAGAGAAGCTGAAATAAATACACTACCTTCTATAAAGACAGTTATCAACACAATAAAATGGCCATATGAGGGCATATTGTTGACAAAGAGATTCTATTACGGAGTAAAGATTTGTTCAACAGATGATCCTTGTTGTGTTGTATAAGAGGCTCTGCCACTTCCAGAGGCTAATCCCTTTGAACTGGGTTCAAGGTTCAAGACTACAGCTAGAATGTTATTAATATTTCATTCTGAGTTATTAGTTTGCTACTTAGTTTTAGTTTATTTGGTTTTGTTATTTAGGCTGATATTCTTGCCCTTACTTAGAGCACTGTTTCTATGTAAAAATCATCAAATATTCACTAAACTATACTGTACCTCTTGGGTACTGTGCTGATGAAATAAAAATCCTTGCCTTTGAGAGGCTTTACAAACTAAAATTATGAATTATAGAAGATTCACATGCTGAGGATCTAGAAGTTTGAATACAAATATACTGCAAGTGGTCTAAGAAGAAGGGATTGCAAAGGATCTCTAGAACTGTTTGAAGGCTTCTCAGGAAGTAAAACTTGAGCTGGACATTAAATGAAAAGCAGTGCTTAGTGTGTAACAGATGCCAAACAAAGGCTGATATTCCTTCTCCACTTAAAAGTCTGGATAATGTGCACCATCAACAAATACAGGAGTTAGCTCTACATGGTGGAATCATTACTAGTAGGAAAACAATTTGATTTAGGACAAACTAAGGTCGAGGTGATACTAAGACATTCAAATGGCAATGCCACAAGTGGAAATGAGGGGGTAAACTCAGAATTTCTAACTATTACAAGATACAGATTTGTAAATCATCTATATAGAAATAAATGTAAAAGCCATATGAAGAAGAAGAACACTAAAAAGGGCACAAGACAAGAAATGAAGAAAGCTAAAGAGAACCTGGGAGTATCAGTACACTTAAGTCGAAGAGGAACATTCTAAGAAAAAGAGAAAGAGAGAACAGCCTCAGAAAACAAAACAATGAATTACAGTCCCTCAGGATCTAGAGATGGAATTTCAGGGAGAGGGGTTCAATAAAAGTCAGGGAGAGTGAGAAACATAAACGTGAAGCAACAGTTTTAAAGCAACAGTGAGAAGCTAGATTGTAAGAGTCAAAATGAGGGATTTGTTTTTTTTTTTATGATAGGGTGATATGCATATTTATAGGAAGCAGGCTGAATTTTCCAGAGGAGTTTAAAGATCACATAAGTTTATTCTCTTCATTAAAGAGAATTATTTAAAAGAATTTGTTAGATATGTGCTATGATTTATTAAAATAATTCAAGAAAAATTAGTCATAAAGAGACTTCAGGGACAGAGAGGACTGACAGAGTAACTGACGAAATAAGCACGTCAGGAGGCAAGCACCCCTCTGGTGCTAAGGGAGCACTGAATAACGCATACGCGAATCTCTGGCCCTGCTAAACTTATATTCAAGTAGGCTGAAGATCATAGGTAAAATGATTCCGTTTCATAACAAATAACTATTTTAAAGGCATAAAGGAAGACTTACCCGAGACACTTCAATATGGATATGAGTTATTATGAAAATTTACACTGGGAAGTTAAACAAAAGAAGAAATATGGTTGCCAAGTATTCACTTGACCCTTCCATCTAAAGCTGGCTAGTTATGTGACTGGCAGTGTCTCCTGCAGAACATACATCTGTACGCAACACCACTGCATTCAATCACATGATAGGAACACAGAGACAGTCATGACACAGACTGCTATACAGAAGTGTTAAGAAGCATTATGGGTTTACACCAGCTCTGATTTCTTTCACCCGCTGCCACGAGAATGCCACGGCTCAAATGGAGTGACACCTTCAGCCTGGACCCTTGATCAAAAAGACATGTTGAGGGAAGTTTGCAAAATTTGATTCACAGTTGTTTAGGTGTCAGTTAAGTGACAGGAATAAACGTTAATTACTGTAAACCACTGAGATTTGTCAGAAAGGCAGGGGAGGTACTTTTAAAACAAAACAAGTCTAATGCAAGTAGTTATGAGGGGGGATGGTATGAGGCAGAAGATATGCAGTAGGTTTGAGAGAAATGAGGAAAATTTTTGATATTAACTCTCACTGAACATTAAATAGCAATAAATGAAAGAAATGGTAAACTGTTCCAGGGCCAAATTTTAAATAATTGTTTCCAAGTACAAGAACATTTGTTAATATTTGACAAAAGAAACATTTGTAGTTTCCATAAATCTACATTCAAGTAAGCAGGAACAGAAACACTTAAGCAAATTAACCTGTTAGACATTGGTTTACACAAACTTTAAAAGAAAAGGTTTAAGATTTGAATAGTTATATCACAGGTGTTTTACATTTGGAAAATGTATTACCAATAGCAATTACGGTAATACAAATAGATAACATTTTTATCTATGAAATCAGTTTACCAGTGTTTCAGTGTTTCTCAGTGCTATTATTTATAACAGCAAACCCAAAAGACACAAGCTTAATGTCTAAATTGAAGAATTATTATATAAATTATGAGTCACTAGACAAAATACAGAGACATTTGAAACATTACAAACAATATATATTATGGCAAAAAGGCACTATTATTGTTTTTTAAAAATGTGGATATAGTAGCAGACTAAATAATAAAGACCAACCTTGTGGCAGATATGTCCAATGAATAGGAAAAAGATCCTTAAAAAAAATAAAACCTAACAGCTAACAAGATCATTAAGAGTAACCTGGCTAAAAACCTAACTCTATCAAACAGCTTTGGTTTTATCATCCTCATGCTTAATGGACAAGATGCAAATCCCAAGGTTAGCCCAAGAGGAAGGAAGTCAACAGGAGACCTCCATGACACTAATCCAACAGTATAAACCTAAAATAACCCATCCCATTACCTACTCCTCTTACCTTCAGAAGACTACAAGGAAAGCTGACTTTGTGTCTAACAGAGAAGAGACAAAAATAAGGTTCCTAAAAAGGTCTAACCAACAGTAAGCTCTCATGCAAATTTGCAGCCTAAATTTACATTTCTTAGGAATTCAAGGGAAAATTAACAAAATTACGGATTTAGATTGAAATGGTCCCAGACACAGATCCTTTGATATTGCAAACAAGTAAATTCTTTCTGGAGGAACATACATCTTGAGACTAAGCCTCAAAGAAGTCTCACAAGTTATTTCCCAAGTAAGTGAATAACTCAAAAAGAAGAAAGTAGAAAAAGAAATGTCTACTTAGCAGCAGTAGCAGCAACAACTGTTAAGACTTCAGACACTGGAATTATCAGATGAGGATTCTAAATAGTATGTTTGGAAAAATAAAAGCTATGTTGAAAAGTATAAGGCAGATGATATTTAAAAAAAGAATAAAATTTCTAGAAATAAAAAGCACAATTACTGAAATTTATTATTCAGGATGCAGCTCGGAGAGATAAAGGAAAAAACAGGACAGAAAGTTTGAGATACTCAGAACACAGTAAGAGAATTTAACAGGTCTAGTCAAAACTCAAGAAACTAAGAAAAGAAACAGTGTGAAGAGGGCATATGTGAAAAGATCATTTCTAGGACCAGTAAAAGACAACAATCCACCAAATCAAGAAGCTTCTAAAGGGTATGTAATAATATAATAATTTTAATCCCCATTTTGCTGATGACTAGGGATGCTGAGCATCTATTCAAGTGTTTATTGCCACTCATATACTATCTTTTGTAAGATATTTTTTCAAATCTTTTGCCCATTTTTAATAATTTGTTTTCTTATTATTGAGCTGTGAATTCCCTGTATACCTTGATATAACTAATTTGTTTTCTTCTAGTCTATAAGCTTGCCTTTCGGTTTTCTTGATGGTATCTTTCAAGCCACGGAACTTTTAAAATGTTGATGTACATACAATACATAAATTATTTCCTTTTATGGTTTGTGCTTTTTGTGGTTTATCTAAGAAACGTTTGCATATCCCAGGTTGCAAAGATTTTCTCCTAGTGTTTTTTAATATAAGATTTACTTATTTATTTATTGGTTCTGTTTTGGCCATGTCACACTGCAGAGCATGTGGGATTCCAATTTCCTGACCAGGGATTAAACTTGTGCCCCCTGCAGTGGAAGCACACTGAGTCTTAGCTGCTAGACGACCAGGGAAGTCCCCCTTCCTGTTTTATTCCACGAGTTTTTTAGGCTTAAGTTACACAGACAGGTCTAAGGTCCGTTTCAATTCAATCTGTCAGTATGGTGTGAGATACTGATAAAAGTTTATTTTTTCCAATATGGATGTCCACTTGTCCAAAAACTACTTGTTGGAAGATTCTCCTTTATTGAAGTTTTACACCGGCAATTTTGCTCAAAACCAACTCATCCTATACATGTGGGTCAGTTTTAGACTCTATATGCTTCTCTACTGATTTATATATCTATCTTTTCAACACTGTCAAAGTGGTTTGATTACTGCACTTTATGCTGTCTTGCATTTATTTCCTATCACTATTCTAGATACTTTTCTATTTCTATGTAAATTTTAGAAGTTCAATGCATCTTACTAAAGTAAGAGAAAGAAATTAGAATATTTAAGAGAAAAAAGAGTTAATCAAAGTTGAATAAGAAATCAAGAAACAACACTGCATTTGTATATTAGCAACACTTAGAAAACCAAATGATGGCTAAAATGTACACTGCATCATTCTAAGCTCTTACATACATTAGCACATATAATATTCATCACAACTCTTACCAGTTAAGTATTATTATTATGTTCATCTCACATATAAAAAGACAAAAGTACAGAGTAGTTAAGCAATTTGCCCAAACTCACACAGATCAAAAAGACTGGTTGAGAATTAGAATCTAAAAAGTATAGCTCTTAGGAATAACTAACAAAACATATGTAAACATACTTTTATAGGGAAAAGTCGTCAAACTTTACTCAAAGACATTAAAGAATATATAAATGGAGAGGTGCACAATGTTCAAAATCTGGAAGACTCTATTGTAAAGATGTCAATTGTCTTCTAAGTGATTTATAAAATCCATATAATCTAATCAAAACCCTAAGAGTGCTTTTTTCTCCCTCTTTGAGGACTTGAAAAGCTGATCCTAAAATTCCTAAGTGTAAATGGTCAAGAACTGCCAAGATACTCTTGAAGAATAAGAAACTTAACTCTGTCAGACACTGAGACTTGTGGTAATGACAAAAAGAATAAACAGACCATTGGAGCAATGCCCAGAAAACTACTTATGCAAATATATTAACCTCTAGTTAATGGTGTGTGAACAATTCTGAAACTTTTTGTGTATTACAGGATTGAGCAAATGGGTAAATATGTTGAGGCTAATGGAAAACTAGATTTCTCATTCCTGAAGAAAGGAATCACAATATGAAAAAAAGGGTGCTCAATTAGAATTGGAAGTATCAGTTAAATTGGAAGTATCAGTGTTTTTTTAAACACACACACAAATATATTTATGAAGTACACATACACACCCACTTAAAGTTTCTAGAAGCAACGATACCCTATTATCAATGAGTATTAATGCCTTAATACTGATTTCCAAATACTATTTTCCACTAAAAGGAACCAGGGTTCATTGGAGAAATGGCTGACTACAGTGCTGAGGCAGGGAAAGTAGATTTGATATATCTTCTGCCAGAAAGTAATGAAGTGTGCATACAATGATGAGGACATGTCAAAAGGCCACAGAAACTTGTATGAAAGGGCTCCCACTGGCCAAATCTGGTATCAGTTCAGTTCAGTTTGAACATAAAATGAAAAACAATAATATGAAACTACTGCCCACAGAATAAGAACTTACAAGTCCATATTAATGTGAAAAAATAAATAGAATGAATAGTAAATAAGTCATACAGAGCTAATGACAGTATAATGAACATAGACAGTAATAATAAAATTATGCTACATATCACTTATATCAGCAATCATATTACACTATGTAAATACAAAGTAGCACAATATAAACCTTCAGTTCAGCTCAGTTCAGTTCAGTCACTCAGTCGTGTCCGACTCTTTGCGATCCCATGAATCACAGCACGCCAGGCCTCCCTGTCCATCACCAACTCCCGGAGTTCACTCAAACTCATGTCCATCGAGTCGGTGATGCCATCCAGCCATCTCACTCTCTGTCATCCCCTTCTCCTCCCACCCCCAATCTTTCCCAGCATCAGAGTCTTTTCCAGTGAGTCAACTCGTCGCATGAGGTGGCCAAAGTATTGGAGTTTCAGCTTTAGCATCAGTCCTTCCAATGAACACCCAGGATTGATCTCCTTTAGAATGGACTGGTTGGATCTCCTTGCAGTCCGGACTCTCAAGAGTCTTCTCCAGCACCACAGTTCAAAAGCATCAATTTTTCAGCGATCAGCTTTCTTCACAGTCCAACTCTCACATCCATACATGACCACTGGAAAAACCAGAGCCTTGACTAGATGGACCTTTGTTGGCAAAGTAATGTCTCTGCTTTTTAATATACTATCTAGGTTGGTCATAACTTTCCTTCCAAGGAGTAAGCGTCTTTTAATTTCATGGCTGCAATCAGCATCCACAGTGATTTTGGAGCCCAAAAAAATAAAGTCTGACACTGTTTCCCCATCTATTTCCCATGAAGTGATGGGACCCTTAAATTCACATAAATGTCGTAAAAATGAATGAATGAATGGAGTGGTAAAAAAAAAAAAAGTCCTTTATAATAAAATTCCAGCTACTAAATCAGGACGAAAGATGAAATTAGCAAACCACCAATACAGCAACAACCATCATGGTGACAACTATTTTAGGCAATGGATATTAAAGCTAAAATGAGAAGGACTTCCCTGGAGGTTCAGTGGTTAAGACTTTGTCTTCCAATGCAAGCAATGCAAGTTCAGTCCCTGATTGGGCAGCTAAGAACCCACATGCCTCGTGTCCAACAATCCAAAGCATAAAAAGGAAGCAATATTGTAACAATCAATAAAAACTTTAAAAATGGATCATATCAAATAAAAATCTTCAAAAAAAAAAAACCTAAAGGGTGAAAAGTTGTAAGAAACAGGCTATTTATATAGTCTAACATACCCTCCCTACAAAAAAGTGTTTTTAATTACAAAGAGAAAAACAGGTGGAAGAAACCAGCTTAAGTGATCAATGTTAATTAATATCACCACGAATAGGATAAACTAGCAGCACTGCCAATGTAATGAAATGAGAAAGACACAACATTATTTCAGCCAAAGACCCAGACACGCATACTGGGATACATTCTATTAAATACTCAACCCTGAACTCTTCAAAAATTTAAAGGTCATAAAAGACAAAGAATGAGGATATGTTCAAAATTAAAGGCCTCCACAAGACAAGACAAATAAATTAGCCTGAAACTGGTTTGGATCCCTACTAGAAAAACATTTTCTTAATAAAGAACATTATTTTCCACAACTGGCAAAATTTTTAAAAGGTCTATGGATTAGATAATGGTATCATATGAATGTTAATTTTCTGATTTTGTTATTTATGTTAAGAATGTCCTTGTTCTTAGAAAATACACAATGAGTATTTAGAAGGGACATCATGCCTGCAACTTATTTTTCAATGACTCAGAGGAAGAAAAAAATACCACGCACACACAAACAAAGAGAGATGATAAAGTAAATGTGGTGTGATGTTAATAATCAGAGAATCTGAAGGATACAGGGGATTCTTTCAACTATTTCTGCAGCTTGAAGTACTGTAATAAAAAGTTACTAAAATACTATAAACTTTAGAATATTCTAAGTGTTTATATTTATAATGTCAAAGTAATAAAGGATTTTTTAAACATGACACAAAAACACAAAGGATATGGCAAATCAACTTGGCCATATAAAAATACCATGAAGAGAATGAACCAATAAGCCAAAACTGATAGAAACTATTTGCAACACGTAAAACCAACAAAAACACTAGTGTCTAGGTATTAAAGAATTCCTACAAATAAACAAGAAATGACAAGAAACTAAATACAAAAACAGGCAAAAGAATTAACAGAAAATTCATTAAGAATGACCAACAAACGTTAAGTTCAACCTCAGTGATAATTAGGAAAATTTCAAAGCAGCACTGTTCATAATAGCCTCAAACTAAAATAACCCAAATGTCTATCAACAGTAGCATAGATAAACCAACTCTAATATATTCATACAGTGGAAATCTATACACGTGACAGTGTTGAAAATGGATAAGCAAGAGCCACATATATGAACAGAGATGAATCAAAAAGAAAAACAGTGTGATTCCATTTAAATAAACTTCTAAATATGGGAGAAAAATTTTTAGCACTTAGGGCTGCATAATGAGTAGTATAAAACCAAAACCAAACCACAGGAGAAAAGCAAAAAAGCAAAAGCAGGACTATCATCAAAAATCTGAGACTACAGTTATACTGGTGCAGGGAGAATGGGTACACAACAAATGAGAGGGGTACAAATGGCGCTTCTACATCATGTGTATACATTTTATTTCTTAATCTGGGTAGTATGGATATCTAAAACTGCACTCAGGGGCTTCCTTGGGAAAGAATCTGCCTGTTAATGCAGGAGGATCTTTGATATAGGAAGGTCCCACGTGTCATGGAGCAACTAAGCCCATGGGACACAACTACTGAGTCTGTGCTCTAGAGCCCAAGAGTCACAACTACTGAAGCCCATATGCCCTAGAGCTCACACTCTGCAACGAGGGAATCCACCACAACTAGAGAGTAGACTGGCTCGCTGCAACCAGAGAAAAACCCACACAGCAATGAAGATCCAGCACAGCCATAAGTAACTAAATGAAACTAGTAGAATAATGTTAAACATTTCAAGAAAAATATTTAAAAAAACTATATTCCCATATTTTTACAAGCTTTTCTATAGAGATAATATATAATGTTATCTCTAAAACAGATCAGGAAGACCCCAGAATGCTTACAACTTAGCTCTAAGAACCTGAAAGGGTAATCTTTAAAAGAAAGAACAGCTAGTTAAGTAAGGAACAGAGTCCTGGAAGTGTAGCATTTTCAAAGTCAAGTGAAAGAAAAGGAGGGAATAGTGAACCATGTCAAATATTTGTGAGAGGCAGAGTAAACTATCATACAACATTGAAAGGTATTGTTCTTTCTTTGATAAATTACTTATCTTAGAATGTACACGCTATTTGCAATGACAAAGGACTTATTAACACAATAAGAAACGATAGCAATATTTTGATATTTTATATTCAGAAACCAAAATTCTTAATCGTATTTTTAAAATGCCCTCCTCCCACAATGCAGAACATTAATTACACCAACAGTATGTATTCAATTATTGGAACATGTGCAGTTCTGCACTGATAGCCAAGCTTTGGCAAACTTGAATGACAGCCTCAGTTTTTATCACTTGATATTAAAATGCTAATTACAAAGACCTTTGGCTCTGCCAAGTTGTACATATGAGTAGAGGCTGATAACAAATACAGCCCCCTTCAAAATCTACAAGGGATTGGTTCCAGGACACTCCCAGCCCCCAACTCTGTAGATACCATCAAAATCCAAGGATGCTCAAGTCCCTTTATAAAATGGCAAAGTATGTGCATATTATCTCTGCACATCCTCCTGTATACTTGAAATCATCTCCAAATTGCTTATAATACCTAACACGTTGTAAATGCTATGTAAACAGTTGTAAAGACAAGGTAATGCTATGGAAATAGTTGCTGGTACAAGGAAAATTCAAGTTTTGCTTTTTGGAATTTTATGAAACTTCTTTTTCTCCATTTTTGATCTGTGGTTGGTTGAATCCACAGATGCCAAACCTGAAGATATGGAAGGCCAAATGTATAAAACACAAAAACTTGGTTAGACTAAAACAGAAACTTTAACAGTTCAGGGACATGAACTGAACAATCCACTTGACCTTCTGCAGTTATAAATAATAAAAAGCTTTTATTTTAAATTTACTGTTTATATTTGGCTACGGATTCTTTTTTCTCACCTGTAAAATGAAGATAAACTAAATACCACTTAAAGTCTCAATTAATATTTTATGGTGTCATCTGGGAAAGAAAAATCAATCACGAAGGCAAAATTTAATACCTTATCTAAATATTAACCGCATTTGAGGGCTGTAAAGCCAAAAAGTACATTAACCTAGTGATATATGCAACTAGGATATTCACTACTTTTCTTTTTACATAAAGGTTTACTTCAAAAGTTTAGATTACTGAGACCTGATCTTAAATAAAAGAAGGAAGCTCTTCAAAGCAACAATTAGCATGAGTAATACAGAAGATTGTATTTTTATTAATGCAGAAATGCAATTTCACACAGACTTAGGGCAATGACGAAAAGTTCTGATGTTTAAAAGCCAAAAATCCTCTTCTTTGAATACAGATATTTAAAGTATCACTGCTTTAGAAAGGAGAAGCATTTCTCTCCAGAGCACTATGCCAATACTCTGCTGGCTGTCAATCAACTTGTTCAAACCAATGGCAATATGTAAGACTGTTCAATCCAGACAAATGGTCGCACGGTTTACAAAGAATGAGCAATATTCTCTAATTAATGTTAGAAAATAAATTCAATTTTAGGTACCCACTTGTTTTTGACAACTAATAGAATCTACTAATATTAAGATTCAGTTAACGAACACATTTTTGTTCCATGAGTCTCCCTTTTCTCTAGAAATCCTGAGAGAATCCAAGACGACACCAGCTGACATATATGGATTAACAAATTAAACTTTTAACTTCAGAAAGCTTGTTCTATGACCCAAAACAGAACTACTCACCAAAAGCAGCAGCCATAGGGGGTTCAAGGGATGGCTGGCCATCACCAGTGGGAAGGTCTAAGCGAGTGAAGTCTCTGCTTTTGTCATTATTATATTTCACATTAAGGCTGGTGAGCTTGGAGAAGTCAATACGCAGAGTGCAGCATGCATTATAGATATTCTGGCCATCCAGAGCCTAAAGCACGTAAGAAAGGGACTGATGTTTTGCAAGACAACAATAAATCAAGTAGCCTCTACTTTGACAAAAAGTGGCAATCAGGCATAAAGCAGAGAGGACTAAACTAAAAGCCAAAGAATTGCATTTCCTTTTACCTTTATCACTAACTGGGTGAGCCTAAGAGAGAAAATGAAAACTCTATTTCTCAGTTTTTTCTTCTGTAAAGTGATAATCTCTATTTTATCTATGGTAAGATAAATGGAAGAGGAGAAATGTATAAGCTTGAAAAACTATAATACATTATTGTACACTGTACTATTATTACGATTATTTTAAAATGTTTAAATATATTTAAATTTTAATTTCATCTTAATTCATATTAGTGTAGTTTACATAGGTTAAGATGATATAAAGTCTTTGTAATGGTACTTGTCAGAACCACAATATGTGAAATAGTATCAACAACTTTTTGTTGTTGTTGTTGTAAATTTATTTTCTTTGAGTAACAAGATTGAGGGAAGTTTTAAGTCAGAGCAGATACAAGACCAAAAATTAGCAATCTCTTCTTCCATAATGATAAAGATCTTTCGAAGGGATATTTAAAGCTACTAATGACTTCCACAAACACTTGAATTTACCTAAAATAGATACCAGAAACTAAAACACAAAAAACAAATGTACTAAAAAATGCTTATTTATCGTAATAGTTACTGATGAGTGTGCCACCGTAAAGGAACAGGAACAATACACGCAGGTAGAGGATACGGCAAATGTCAGTGTTATTCCGAGTCAAGAGCGGACACTGAGTGACACACAAAGTGCTGCCAACCTCAGTCTCCATCTTCGGGAAAAACTAGCAACGACTCATATGCTGATGCGAGATAGGATTAGAGTCAGGGATAGATCTCAACAGGAGACGGATCAAACATAGCCAAACTGAATGTGAAGTTTTATATCTTGTCAAAAGTCAAGCACTTGTGTGCTAAAAAGAAGACAATATGAATTGAAAGCAGCATATTTCCTAAGATTTAATGTCTATCAATTTATAGCTCAATGAGATTCAACAGTGAATACAGTTGCAAAAATATAGAAATCAATCACTGGCTCACGTAATAGAGGTAAATGAGGGCACTAGGGCAAAGATAATTCTATTCTATTAGTTAGATTATATCAGGAGTACTTTTCTCAACTCTAGACTTCAAATATGACAAAACAGAAATGAGTCCCAGAAATATAAGAAATGATAAGTGATTTGAAACCATTTCATATGAAGAAAGAAGTAGCTTTTAGACTCTAAAAAGAACATATGGAACAGTACATTTAAAAATGGTAAATTAGTTTGTATATTTTATTACAATTTTTAAAATAACATAGTAAACTACAGCATAGGAGAAGATATGATGACTTTCTTTAGTATCACTGAAGTGACTATAATAACAATTGAAAAATGAAACAAAGATCATAATTACCATTTTGGCATAATGTGCATTCAATGGGTCAGCATACTGAAGCAAGGCTTGAAACTGATTATTCTTTGTAAAGGTGATAATCTTTAAGACTGTGCCAAATTTAGAAAATATCTGGAAAAAAGTTCACATTAGGTTAAATTTAAGGGAAAAATTCAGCTAACTTATCTTTATAAATACAACTTGATTCATAAATCTCAGTTTTAAATGAAAATAATCTCCTTTATTAAAACTACTGGTACCAAAATTACTTAAATCAAGCCTAAGATGTTCATGTTCTAAACCCATACGTTGCTTAAAACAGTGTCTGACATACAATAGGAACTAAATATTTAATCTATTTTATAACTTGTCATAATTGGCACAGTACTGAAACAGAAGGTTACAACAGGAATTAATTAGTGCTATAAGGTAATGGTGTTGCAAAGCATATACTTGGAAATGGAAAAGTCACACAGATCAACTATTTCAGCCTGAGAATCAGCATCTACTTCCTAAAATCTTTATAGAAAGGAAAACTACCAAATATTCAACAAAATGAAGAACAAAATGTCCAATGCTCTATTAATTCATCAAATAGTCATAGAGAATCGGTATAAGCTCTGAGAAGTCAGGAGTGAACAAAATAGAAACAAGAATCTCAGCACTGGTTCATCAATTTTAAACAACAGTACCATACTAACGCAAAATCTTGATAATAGGGGAAACATAGGGGGTCGCACAGAGTCGGACACGACTGAAGCGACTTAGCAGCAGCAGCAGCAGCATGTCTGTGGGATTAAGGAGGTATAAATATTCTGCTCAAAGTGTTTTGTGAACTAAAAATGCTCTAAAGAATTCTAAGAAAACAAAATGTGAAACGGGACAAAAACTAGAAAAGGCAGGAAGAGAACGCGGGAGGAAACCACAAACAAGCGCAGTAAGTAGGAAACAGTTATCAACTTGGCAGATATATGTCCAGATATATCTTGGCAGATATAGTAAAAAATCACTTTAAATGTGTCAATGTTCTAAATACGCTAATTAAAACACATAACTGTTAGAGTGGGCTTTTTAAAAAGCACATGCAAGACCCAACTCCAGGTTATTTGAGAGAAATCCACTTTAAATATAAAGACTTAAGCTAAAGAGAGAGAAAGATGCACCATGCTAATAACACTGCTGCTGCTGCTGCTAAGTCGCTTCAGTCGTGTCCGACTCTGTGAGACCCCAGATGGCAGCCCACCAGGCTCCCCCGTCCCTGGAATTCTCCAGGCAAGAACACTGGAGTGGGTTGCCATTTCCTTCTCCAATGCATGAAAGTGAAAAGTGAAGTCACTCAGTCGTGTCCAACTCTTAGCGATCCCATGGCCTACCAGGCTCCTCCGTCCATGGGAGTTTCCAGGCAAGAGTACTGGAGTGGGTTGCCAGTGCCTTCTCCGATGCTAACACTAATTTTTAAGAAAAACTGGCAGAGCTATATTCACTTCCTACAAGGCTGACCTCTGAAGAAAAATTATCAGGGATAATGAGGGATGCTATTTAAGATAATGGGAGTCATTTATCCAAGAAGACAGAACAATCTTTAAAATGTATGTGCGTAGAACCAAAATACTTCAGAAAAAAAGCTGTTAGAACTACAAAAACACTACTGTTGTTGGAGGCTTTAATAATATCCCTCCAATACGGACTTACGGATAAGGCTGTATTGAGACTGTGATCAAACGTACGATTACCAAAGGGGAGAGGGGCTGGACCTAATTCACATTTTTAGACTAACACAGCCAATAACAGCAGAATGCGCATGAACACCAAGACAGATATATGCTGAGCCACAAAGCACACTTAAATGTAAAACAATAAAAATCATGCAACGTATATTCTCAATTACAGATTGAAACAAGAAACCAGTAACAGGAAAAAACACCTAAAAATCAGAAGGAAGGAAGGAAGGAAGAAAGGAGTCTCTGCTCTTGTAAGGAAAGTCAAGACAATAAATAAGCAAATAAATAACAATACCTGGTCATACAAAAGTATTTTGTTTTAAAAATAAAAGGGAAAGGGATGAGCGTGATGCAAGTTGGGAAGGTGCAAGGGTGCTCAAGGAAGGCCTCTCTGAAGAGTCTTTGGAGAAGAGGAATAAACAAAATGAGGGGAAGGTTTCCTGACAGACCCCTGGTTACCAATGCTCTTACAACACTTGTTCTACTTCCCTAGCACAGAAGTTCATGGCCAGGGTTCCTACAATGCATTATGCTTTCCTCTGACGTCTTATTTTACATCTGGATTTTAATAAGCCAGAAACGTGTCCTGCTTCTTAAACCTAAGTATTCCCTATGCTGGTAAGAATTTGCTGTCATTACACACTATGTATGTGTTTCCTTAATAGGCACATATCCTGCTTTTTTATTATCAGAAAGAATGATCAAGAATAACCATTCTAGAGGACAGGCAACAAAAGAAAAAACAGAAAAATTCAAATACATCAAAATTAAAACTCATGTTCACAAAAAGACTATCAACAGTATTGAAAAGGCAACCCACAAAATGAGACAATATTCGCAAATCGTTTATCTGATAATATACAGAAATATGAAAAGAATTCCTACAAGTCAACAACGACAAAAACCCAATTTAAAAAACAGGCAAAGGATTTGAAAAGAACTTTCTCCAAAGAAAGGGCTTCCCTGATAGCTCAGTTGGTAAAGAATCCTCCTGCAATGCGGGAGACCTGGGTTCGACCCCCGGGTTGGGAAGATCCCCTGGAGAAGGAAAAGGCTACCCACTCCAGTATTCTGGCCTGCAGAATTCCACAGACAGTCCATGGGGTTGCAAAGAGTCGGACACAACTGAGCGACTTTCACTTCACTTCTCCAAAGAAGACAATCAAATAGCAATAAGCACATGAAAAGATGCTCAATGGCAACTCGTGTCCATCCACAGATGAACGAATAAACAAAACGTGGTGTATACATACAATGGAATGTTATTCAGCTTTAAAAAGGAAGGAAATTCTCACACATGCTACAATACTGATGAACCCTGAAGACACTTTTATGTGAAATAAGCCAGTCTCAAAACAGCAAATGATAAGTGATTCTACTTTTATGAGGAACCTTGTTGTTGTTTAGTTACTAAGTTGCGCCCAACTCTTACGACCCCATGGACTCTATAGCCTGCCAGGTTCCTCTGTCCATGGGATTTCCCAGGCAAGAATCCTGGAGTGGGCTGCCATTTCCTTCTCCAGGGGACCTACTCGACCCTGGGATGGAACCTGTCTTCTATATTGGCAGGCGGATTCTTTATACCACTGAATAGAGTCAAACAATTCTTATAAGAGATCTACAAGACTTGTGAAACTAGTTTGTCTTGGAAGGGATCACCAGAAAATTCCTTTCTTAAAGATGTAGTCTGAAGGTTCTCTATTGAAATTTAAGATGTTTAAAAAAAAATACAGTTACCTTCATTATGGTCATACTTCAGGGTTCAAAATGTTAAGACCTTAATCCCTCATATAACTCTGTTTTGAAAAACACTAGGAAATTTTTGTTTTGCTCTTTTAATGAAAGGTTTGGTCTTATAATAAGTACTTCCTCAATACACCCTCATATCCTAGAGAATAAAGTTTATTAAATAATACCAGGGACTTCCCTGGTGGTCCAGTGGTTAACAATCTGCCCTGCAAGGTTTGATCCCTACACTCCCCTGGTTGGGAAACTAATAAGATCCCATATACTGTGGAGCAACTAAGCCCATGTGCCACAACTAGAGAGTCTGCATGCCGCAACCTCTGAGCCCACGCAACACAATGCAATATCCCATTTGCCGCAACTAAGGGCCAACACCGTCAGATAAATGAATAAGTATCTTTAAAATGTATATGTGTGCGTGTTATGGTCACAGTCTCAATACAGACTTATGGATAAGTCTGTATTGGAGGGATATTATTAAAGTCTCCAACAACAATAGTGTTTATGTAGTTCTAGCAGATTTTTTTCTTAAATATTTTGATTCTTTTTTGTTATGCACATATATTTTAACACAAACACACATATGTGTGTGTGTGTGTGTGTGTGTGTATATATATAAAAGGAGATATATTTAACTGCCTAACTTCCCTCCTTCATACTGCAGACACAGGTAGTGTTCTAAAGTACAAGCCAGATTACATTTTCCCCTGCTTAAAATTCCTCACTATCTCCCCATTATCCACACAGTAAAATCCAAGTAGAGAACTATACCAGAGGGTATAACACACACAATCTCTCCCTGGTGTACCTCTCCAACCTCATTTCCTGACACTATTTATTTTCCACTATTTATTTACACTTTCTATTTTATACTATTTACATCAACAACTACAGTAGCTCTCCAGATACACCGAGCGGTTTCAGACTTCTATGCCTATGCATGTGACTTTTTCCCTGTTCCTGTGATCTCTTTATATAATGCCTAGGAAATTTTCATTTATTCTCTTTCAGAACTCAGCTCAGGCAATAATGCCACCAGAAAATGCTTAGCCTCACCCAAACCTCAATAGAGTTCATTTTCTTTACCAAATATTTTTATCCCCTTCCTGGCCTAATATAAATACTTATCTTGCCGTTTTACTTATTCTGTATTATACATTTGTCTATATATGTCTCCTTTAATTAGACTGAAAGTTCCTTGAAGGTATATTGCTTGTCTTGGTCATTTCTTTAGTATTCAGTACAATTCCATAAGAGGCACAGAGTAAAAGTTTATTATTAAGCTAGATCAGACCTGTTTTATGTAGTAATTTTATAGTTTATTTTAATTATTTCAGTTGTAAAATATTGTTATACTGTTAATTAGTTATGATTGTTCATATTAAACTATTGAAATGCAAAAAAAAAAGTTTATTATTAATAAAAAAATTATACTCTGAGACCTGACTGAAGAATAATGGCAATATGCAAATTTTAAAATGATAAACATTTTTAATGTAAACTATCTTGTTAATGAAGTAACAAGAACATACAGTTTGCTATAAAATTTGGGATTTTTATACTGTATTTTGCTATAGGACCTAGTTAATTTCCACTTAATCTTCAGATTTTGTTAATGTTTAGATCTCTTTCTCTCATTTAATTTGAACAACAGCCTGAAGTATACCCTCCCTAGCAGATGTGTTTGGCTGTATAATTTTCATCTGAATGTGCTAAGAGAATATAAATGTACTCCTGGCTAACCATGCTCTCTAGAGCTCCCTGGATTGTATTTACTGAGGAGCTACAAAGATCAATCTGATATTATTAAAGTAAGCAAACACCAATATCAGGGAATTCAGCAATGCCTGAAGTGTGATTTTTAACAACTTTTTATAGCTATCAAAACACTTATTTTTAAATAGATTTGGCCTCAAAAGATCAATGTTTAGAAAAGTTTAATATATATTTTTATTGATTACAAGGTCTTTGACAACTTCCCTAATATGTGTCTGTCACAGACACAAATACACAGAGACTCAACTTTTGATATGTCTTGTGCATTTTAATCTTTTCAGACTTTAAAATGGGACTAATAAAATACAAGGGATCAGATTCTGGTAACACGAATCTTCAGGGTGATGAAGATTAATAAAGAGTGATAAATAGAACTTGCCAGAAACTGAAAATGTTCACTAGTATTCACTTGAAAAAAGCATTATTCATACTAGAATTTCTAAAATAGCAAGCACATTGGCCAAAATTTGTTTACAATAGTTTTTGTAGGCAACAAAAAAGGTGACTTAAAAATTAGAATTTGGGGGCTTCCCCGCTGGCTCAGTGGTAAAGACTCTGCCTGCCAATGCAGGAGACACAGGTTCGATCCCTGATCCAGGAAGACCCCACATACTGTGAACAACTACATCTGTGTGCTCCAACTATTAAGGCTGTGCCCTAGAGCCTGGGAACCCCAACCACCAAGCCCAAGGTCTGCAACTACCGAAGCCTCTACGCCCCAGAGCCCGCACTCCACAAGAGAAGCCACTGCAATGAGAAGCCCATGCACTGCAATGAGACAGTAGCCCCTGCTTGCCACAACTAGGAAAAAGCCCACAGAGCAACGAAGACCCAGCAGTCAAAAAGAAATAAGTATTTTTTTTAATTAGAATTTTAGAATTTTATATTACTAGTGTTGATTCTTCTAGTTGATACAATAATAATAGACTTTTGCAAGCTATTTATCTTTATACTTCGATTCAAAAAGGACTTATCTGTCTTTCATCCTGAAGAGATTCATCTATTGGACCTCTGTTGGACATAACTAACTCCACACATGAGGATACTTCAAAACAATAAATTCCAAAAAAATACTGTTTTGCCTTACTCCGTTAGTGGACAAAGAAATTTTTTAGAATGCAGGGTTGAGTTTACATAATGAATCAGTTGATGAATGCCTTCTTTACCTACAAATACTAAGTGATGCCATTCAATCCCGCAGGCTTAAGTGCCAGTCATATGCAAATGATCACCAATTTTCCAGTCCTGAATTCTTACGTGCAATACAGACTTATTTCCCAAATGTTTCTTCAATATCTCCCATTGGGTGTCTAACAGGTATCTCCAATTTAAGTTGAAAATATACTCTTGACTCCTCCCCTACCTCCCACCCTTGCCCCACAGCTTTTCTACTATCTAGTATAAGATGGCTCTGCTTTACCAGATGTTCACATCCACAATCTGGAAAGCATTGATGGTTACTCTCTTTCTCTTCATAACTCACATCTACTCAACCCATCAGCACATCTTTCCAAATACATATGTAATCGCCACTTCCAGCGCCCACATCCCCACCTGGGTCAACACCATCTCTCATCTGGACTATGCTAAGAACCTTCACTTATGCCTACGTGTGTGTCCTAGTCACTTAGCCGTGTCTGACTCTTTGCAACCCCATGGATTGTAGCCCGCCAGGCTCCTCTGTCCATGGAATTCTCCAGGCAAGAATACTGGAGTGGGTTGCCGTTTCTTTCTCCATGACTTATGCCTACAGTTCATCTTTAACATAGCAACAAGAGTGATTCTGTTAAAACATTCAACCTGTCATCTCACTCCTCTGCTCAAAATTCTCCATGGCTTCCTATGGCTTCCTATTTTACTCACTGTAAAGGTTACAAAGGCTCTGCATCATCAAGTCTTAACCCCTTCTCTGAGCCTATCAGTCATAGCTTTCCTAGTTTTTTTTTTACTTCCAATGACAGTCCTTTTTCTGATATTTGAATACATTAAGCACACTTCCATTTTAGGGACTTTGCACTTGCTGTTCTTTCTGAGTGGATCATTATTCTACCACATATACACATAATTTAACACCCTCACATTCTTCAAGCTTCTGCTCAAATGTCATCATATTGTAAATACTTCCGTCATCTGAAACTTCTGTCATCTGAAATAGCACCATTCCCATCTCAGTCACTCTGAATTCCCCCACCATGAGCTAAAGGAAAAACACTTGCTTCCACAGATGTTAGAGAGCAGTTTAGCTAATGTCAACTCTTCAGCAAAGAATACAGAAAAATTTGCTAATTATAACATGAGCAACCAACTCTCCTCTTCCATGTATTCCCCAATCACAATATTTATCACATTTCATGCTATTACTTACATCTTACCCAGAAGGCTACAAGAGCAAGGATCTGTTTCTTACAACGCAGATGCCAGTTTCTTACTAGCATCCAGTAAATACACTGAACATTTCTTGAGTACTTACAATGTAACAGGCACTGCAGGAAGTGCTTCAAATGCATCAACCCATGAAACCCTCACAACAAAGGTATAAAATAGATATCATCTTCGCCCCCATTATATAAATAAGAAAAAGACATAGAAGCAGCAAGTTTCTTGCCCAAGGTTATAGAGGCAGTAGGTGGTAGAGCTAGGGTTCAAACCAGCTCCAGAAACTGGTATCCTTTATTACTATGCTAAAAGCCTCTTGATGAAAGTGAAAGAGGAGAGTGAAAAGGTTGGCTTGAAGCTCAACATTCAGAAAACAAAGATCATGGCATCTGGTCCCATCACTTCATGGGAAATAGATGGAAAAACCGTGGAAACAGTGTCAGACTTTATTTTTTGGGGCTCCAAAATCACTGCAGATGCTGACTGCAGCCATGAAATTAAAAGACGCTTGCTCCTTGGAAGGAAAGTTATGACCAACCTTGATAGTATATTAAAAAGCAGAGACATTACTTTGCCAACCAAGGTCCATCTAGTCAAGGCTATGGTTTTTCCCGTGGTCATGTATGGATGTGAGAGTTGGACTGTGAAGAAAGCTGATCGCCAAAGAATCGATGCTTTTGAACTGTGGTGTTGGAGAAGACTCTTGAGAGTCCCTTATACTGCAAGGAGATCCAACCAGTCCATTCTAAAGGAGATCAATCCTGGATGTTCATTGGAGGGACTGATGCTAAAGCTGAAACTCCAATACTTTGGCCACCTCATGAGACGAGTTGACTCACTGGAAAAGACTCTGATGCTGGGAAAGGTTGGGGGCGGGAGGAGAAGGGGACGACGGAGAATGAGATGGCTGGATGGCATCGCCGACTCTGTGGACATGAGTTTGAGTGAACTCCGGGAGTTGGTGATGGACAGGGGGGCCTGGCGTGCTGTGATTCATGGGGTCGCGGAGAGTCGGACACGACTGAGTGACTGAACTGAACTGAACTGAACTGATACTACACTTAAATCGGCTAATGGAATGGAGTGCCAGGGGTAAGGGCTTAGTTAATATAATTAGAGAAAGACACTCTGAGGAGGTGAATTTGAGCTGCAAATGGAATGATGTAGATTCAGCTAAGTGGCTGGGCCTAAGAAATAGAAGACAGAAATGGACTAAGACAGCAATAAGAAGGGTAAGAGGAAGAGGGTCAAAGGCCAGAAAAGCCGGGGTGCTACGTAAGCAGGACAGTCAGGAAGTGAGGTTAGAGAGACAGCGAGAGGTCTGCACGTGGGGCACTAAGGGCCCTGGTGAGAAATTTTGCTTTTTCCAACAGCAGTGTGAAGGAGCATTAAACAGGAGACTGCTATAACTAAAGGGCCGAGAATCCTATCCCAACGGTTACCACTGAAGACTCAGAAACACTTCTCTTCACTTGAAGGACCCATGATCTTTAGGGAGAGAAACAAGGTTTGTTACTGGTCTCAGGGAAATGACAAATGGAATAACTAAATAGGACCACACAACCTGGGCTGAGTTCACTGCTGACTGATAGCAATGTTGAGCCACAGGTGTAATAACATCTTTTGTGAAGCAACAGACTTAGCAGCAGCAGCTACAGTGCTACAGGAGCAAAAGCAAACAAAAAATGCTGATGGATCACAGAGGGCTTGGTGCTACTTGTTGGGATAAACAGAAGAGACGAAAATCCATCAGGACAAAGAAGCCAATCCATTAAGTAACTGCTGAACCCTTTTAGGAAACAACAGTGGCTATGAATACCACTGCTAAAGCCCTCCACAGGACATGCTTCACAAACATACATATTTAGAAAATGGTACTCAGGAGACTATTATAGGGAATAGGGTAGGCATAATAAATGGTACATTTTGATATTTACATGCATAGCATGTGAACCATGTGCTGTGCTTAGTCATTCAGTCATGTCCAACCCTTTGCGACCCTATGGACTGTAGCCCACCAGGCTCCTCTGTCAATGCGCATTCTCCAGGCAAGAATACTGGAGTGGGTTGCCATGTCCTCCTCCAGGGGATCTTCCCAACCCAGGGTTCGAACCCAGGTCTCCCGCATTGCACATGGATTCTTTACTGTCTGCGCCATCAGGGAAGCCCAACATGAACCATATTAGGAAATATATCTGAGCTCTTATCACCAGTTGGTACAACTGTGGGGAAAGTAACAACTTCTAAGGTTCCCAGTTCCCTTATTTGTAAAATGTGAGAACAGGAGAGGATACGTTTCAATTCTTAGATATAACTGCACACATTCAACCCCCCATGACTCTTCATTCAACAGTACAAACCCAAAGGTTTAGAAAACAGTTAAAATGATTCTAAATTGCCCTAGGGTTATGCTGTTTAATATTATATATAGAGATGTAAATATGAAAATCAGCATATGTTTCAGTGTTTTAAAATAATTTTTATATATAGGTTGTTAAGTATAATGAAATGGAATACTGGAGCTGATATCAGGAGGCTTGAATTCTGACTGGTTCTTCAATTATTCTTTACAATACTCAACTCATCAATTATCAGAGATTTAATTTTATTCATTGCAAAATTAAGTAATAGCTAGGTGACAGATCTTGCATTTCTTAAATTCGGTCTCTTGATGTAGGCCATGATGTGGTACACTGCCTCTTATCAAGACGGTTTAGACATAGTAATGGATAGTCTATGTTGAGTCAGTATTTAACTTGATACTTCCATATTACATGTGAAGTTACTCATATCTTCCTTTTAAAGTTTTTAAAATAAAAGTGCTCAAATGTATGGAGGAATCTATAGAAATAAATTTGTTGTTTTATATATTGATGTTACTTTCTCAGGAATAACTAGCACCAATTTTTTTTTTACAGGAGTCTATGCTTTCTTTGGGCTTCCCTTGTGGCTCAGCTGGTAAAGAATCTGCCTGCAATGCGGGAGACCTGGGTTCGATCCCTGGGTTGGGAAGATTCCCTGGAGAAGGGAAAGACTGCCCACTCCAGTATTCTGGCCTGGAGAATTCCATGGACATGAATCACAAAGAGTCGGACACGACTGAGCGACTTTCACTTTCACGCTTTATTTTCATGCTTAGGTATAAAAACATATGATTCTTACATACCTTTTTAAATTAAGTATTTAGGTTAGAAAAAGGATGCTTTCAAAAACTCTCTCTAACTGACACTATTCCTTGCATGAAACAGAATGCTGAAGACTTTTATTATTTAAGTAAATATATTAACCAGAATCAACAACCTGAAAAACTAAAGACAGAAAACATTAAAAGTTACAGAGGTCATATTTGACTCTGTTTTCATAAGAGTTTTCCTCCTTACCTGATGAAGAACTTCCAGGGTGACAGGATAAAAGAGGTTTTCAATAATTATTCGGAGCACGGGGCTCTGCCCAGGTAGGACTGTGCCTTCATTGGTAGGAGCTCCAGCAAGGGCCAGACTTCCTGACTGGACTGCACTGACAGCCTGCAGTGCAGCTTGGGCTCTCTATATAACAATCCAAAATGAGAACTTGTGGTTACACAGACACATTATATAATCCTTAGTTGACATAAATTAATATGAAGTACTACGGTTAAATAAAAATATACATATTTGCTAAACTTTCTCTGGATGCATATACCCTAATATTGTCATCAGTCAAGTATCAAAAGTCTTGTTCTCTTATCACAGTGACACAATATTTAAGAAAGTTGCTCAAATTTATTTGAATAAATGAAAAAAATACAGCTAAAAAAGAAGAAAACTTGTATATAACTTTCATATCCTAATTTTTTAATAACAAAAGGGAAGAAAGCAATGTGAAAGTAACATTAAAGACCACTTAAAAAAATATATCACTCAAATCCATCTTCTTTTTTCCTCTCTGAACAATTGAGTTCTAAAACCTCTGGGTGGCATATGATAGGCATAAACATGGAGGACCTGTGGTGGTTCAGAGTGGGGCAGGGAGGGCATCCTGGCATGGAGCATCAGAGCCTGAGCAAAAAGAGGAACGCAGCATCCATCTGCCTGGCAAGGGGAATCTGAGCCCAAACAAGGTAAGCAAGGCATCTGTGAATGGGTGGCTCACTGCCAGCTGTCAGAACCTGGGGAGCATAAGAAGGGTAAGAAAGATATCCAAAGGAGAGCAGCCTAGCCAGGATTATCAGAGCCCAGGGAGAGTCAAGAAGAGGGCCACAGAGAATTGGGGCCTTCCCTGGTGGCTCAGTGTTAAAGAATCCACCTGTAATGCAGGAGACACGGGTTCGATCCCTGGGTCGGGAAGATCCTCTGGAGAAGAGAATACTACCCACTCCAGTATTCTTGCCTGGGAAATCCCATGGACAGAGGAGTCTGGTGGGCTACAGTCTATGGGGTCACAAAAGAGTTGGACATTACTTAGCAACTACCAAAAGCAGCCGCAGGGAATAGGTAGCCAATGTAGTAAAGATAATTCAAGTAGAAAAGTCAGTCCGTGGGGCCTAAATGGAGTAAGGAATTCAAGGGAGGGGCAGCCTGGCACAAGATGTCAGAAGCCAAGAAAAGGAAGGCAGAAAAGTTTCTAAATATGATGCTCTATTAAAAGGAACCGGGGCGCTCTAAAAAATGTCCAGTTCTAGAACTGGAGCAGGAAAGCACAAAATGAGTGTACAACATTTCCAGTTTTGTGGGGTTTTCTTGTGGTTGTTTTGTACCAGAATGCAAAACAGTTTTTTCAAAGAACAACAGAAGCCAGCCAAAAGGACACAGAAAACAGCTTGAAAGGGGCTCCCACTGGCATTATTTGAGATCCAAAATAATGACTGTAACAAATAAAAAACCCATCAAATAAAACAGGAAACCTGTAAGTCCACAGGCTGATAAAAATTGACAATTGATAAGGAACAGTCTATTTACACTGCTAAAGTACCTCCCCTCAAATATTCTTCTTTCCCCCTTTGTAAGTCATAACTTTATAGTGGAGAAGCCAGGCAAACAGCAATCATATCAAGTGATCAAAGAGCACACCATCAGCAATGCAGCAAATTGAAATTATGTGCCACCTGATATGATGCAATGAGAAAAAAAGAGCATTACTTCTGTGATGTTCCTGTCAAAGCTGCATACACTGAATCCTATTACAAGGAAACATCAGACAAACTCAAATTGAGGGACAGCCTAGTAGATGAGTAGCCCATAAATTTCAAAAGTATCAAGGTTATGAAAGTAAAAAAAAGAAAAATAACTTACTGCTTCAGATAAAGGGAGACTAGAAGATATGATTTCTAAATGGAACATGCGACTCTGAATAATGCTTATTCTGCTAGAACATCACTGGGAAAACTGGCAAAACTTGAATGGGGGCTGAAGGTTGGAGGGAAGTAATACATCAGTGTTAATTTCCTGATTTTGACCAGTGTACTCTGGTTTGTAAAAGAATATCCTTCTTTGAAGGAAATGCACACTGAAAGTCTGGCCAATGAAGACAGGCCAGACTAACAGTCTTTTCCCAAACGCCTCAAGTAATCAGAACTTCTTCGTATTATATTTACGACTTTTTAAAAATTTTGTGACTGTCTCAAAATTTAAAACAATTATTCGAGTGAAAAGGGGGAAATGAAGAGAAAAAAAGCGTGGTTAATAACTAAGTTAATAATTAGTGAAATTAAATGCAAGTTTTTAATCAATCTTGTGTTCTGTACTTATAATTTCCTAACAGTAGTGATAATGAATAAAATGTTTGTGCCAAAAAATGAAAAAACATCCCATCACTTTAATGCATATTCTTTCATTTCTGCATCTTGTATTCACTTGCAATTTTAAAGATCACAGCATTGTGTCACAGTACTTTGTTATTTTATATTAACATTTATTTTGTTTTCATGACTTTAATTTTAGTTTACTATTATACCACCTTTCGAAAGTGGGATGAGTAGCTTTTTAACATTTTGTTATGAAAAATAACATTAAAATAGATGTCTTTCTAGTGGCAGTCTTTTTTGTATGCTTAATAACTGAACAACTTCCACTTTTGTACTTATATACAACTCTTTTTTAAATCTTTTAACAACATTTTTGTGCCATATAAAGACTTTTATGTACCAAGTAATACTCAAACTGCCAAATGTTCAGTTTCCAAATCATCTCTGAGAACAATATATGAATTATTTGAATATTTTATATAATTAAATATATATGTGCCTGTAAAGTCAAGTGTGTGAAATACTGAGCACCCCAATTCTGCTTCACACGAAGCAGTTTATCTATTTTATACTGGGCTCCCCAGAAGATTTTATTTGGAAAACAGGGTTGTACTGCTTTTAAATTTGAAAATTGGCTCACAGTCCCACTCTAAGCCTTTAAATAGGCAATGATGAGGTTCGGAGGTCATTCAAAAAAGACTCAATTAACACAGGGATTAGAATTAGCAAACAAGAACATTAAAGTAGTTATTATATCTGTATCAAGTGCTCGCGCATATACACACACACACACACATACATGAAAGGTTAAGTAGAGACATGGAAGACAAACAGCATTGTCCAACAGAATTTCCTGTGATAATGAAAACATTCAACATCTACAGTATAGTGGATACTAGTCACTGGTGGCTAGTGAGTACTCGAAACGTACTTGGTGCAACTGAGGAACTGAATTTTTTATTTTTAATTTATTTAAATTTATTCACCTTTAGCTAGCAGCTGAGGGCTTCCCGGCTGGCTCAGTGGTAAATAAATCACATGCCAGTGCAGGAGATTTGGGTTCAATCCCTGGGCCGGGAAGATCTCCTGGAGGAGGGAATGGCAACACACTCCAGTATTCTTGCCTGGGGAATCCATGGACAGAGGAGCCTGGAGGGCTACCGTCCACAGGATCACAACAGAGTCGGACACAACTTAGTGACTAAAGAACAACTGAGTAGTTACCATATTAAACCTACTAAACAACAAGCTAGCAGTTACTCACCACTTCAGAATGTTTAGGAACAAACATCAACACAGTGAGGATCTCAATAGAAACTATTATTCAAGATTTAATTGTCTTATCAAAACTAAGCCTGAATAACAAAGTAAATTTAACCGCGTTGATTTTTTTTTTTTTTTTTGGCCACATTGTGTGACTTGTGGGATCTTAGTACTAAGTGTGGAGTCCTAAGCGCTGAACCGCCAGGGAATTCCCAACCTCACTGACTCTACTTCCTCATCTACCAACCATTCAATCAATTCTTTTTATTAAACAATTCTATATGGCAACCCACTCCAGTACTCTTGCTTGGAAAATCCCATGGACAGAGAAGCCTGGTAGACTACAGTCTATGGGATCACAAAGAGTTGGACACGACTGAGCAACTTCACTTCATATATATGCTTGCTCCTGCGACATTATAGTTATTGTTGCTATTGTTGCTGTTTCTCTTCCTTCACTCCCTCTTCTTTGGCATAACTGGAGAAATATGAGAAGATATGGTATATATTGTCTTAATCATTCTACAGTTGCCAATATGCTCCGCATTAGTACTTCAAAGAGCATTGAGTACAAAAGTCTCCACATAGCAGGCATGCAAAAAAAATTCTTTTGACAATAAAAATCTGAGAAAGATTTGTCTAATAAGTAACACTGGTCTCCATTTTTAATTAGGCAAAAATATGTAAGGAAGAAAATGAAAAGTAGAGGGACACTCTTCACTGAGGACAAAAGCAAAGTGAGGGGGAGAAAAAAGAAATGTGCTCTTAACATGAAGACAGTTCAGGTACAGAGACATATTATCTGTGTATCTGATGCCAAACATTATGAGGCAGCAGAATTCTTACTATGGGAGATAATTTTTCAATGTTTATTGTGATGGAAAAAAAACAACAAATATTTATTGAGGTTGGGAACGTATATATACTTCATGCAAAATTTAAATATGCCTAGAAAATATAAAGAAGGTATTTCTAAAGTTGAGATAGAAATGAATATACAACAAAATTCACAGATCTTAAATGTTCAGTTTGATGATTCTGGGGGAAATATTTTAAGGAAAAATTTTTCCATGGTCATCATTTTGCAAATTTATAAATTTCTACCTACACGATCAAGAAAAACTGTTTATACAAAAATGACTGCTACTAATACAACCATTTCTCAAATGCTGCACCTCAAAATATTTAAAATTTTCAGCTCTAATTTTAATTTAAAGCAAGAGAGGGAAATAGTTGATATTCACCTGACCCTCTGCCAAGTATGTCCATAAGTATGTTCTGGCATATCTTGCTATTCAGAGAAGAAAAGAGAATGAAACAGTCATTTATCAGCTTCCGAGGGCTGTCAGAATAAAAAAACATCTGGTACCTCTCATTAGTACGTATGTAAACAGGTACCTTCAATTTTGACTTCAGCTTTTGTGTAGGACTCTGAATAAAAGAAAACCATTATTTTATCAAAAGTCAATGCAAAAAATGGACAAAAGTAACAAAATGGCAAGGGTACTGGGAAGAAATCAAGGCTATCTAAGAATAAACTAGGTCATTTGGGCTGGCTTTGGTTGCCAAGCAACTGGGATTTCTCACTGTTTCCCTTTAGAATAACCCAGTCTTTAAGAGTTTTACTAAATTGTTTGTTTCTTCTTCAAGACTTAAACTAACATAATTAGGAATCACACTAATGACAAAACTGCATGACTTATATGAAAGAGAACTGAAAATTCTACTGAGAGATAGGAAATAAAATATAACTTCCTCCTCAAAAGGATTAGTTGGCAATATAGACATGTTAATTATCTCCATATTAATCTATAAAATCAACCCAATTCAACTGTGTTTTGCGGGGGTTAAGAGTCCTGGGTGTTCATTGGAAGGACTGATGCTAAAGCTGAAACTGCAATACTTTGGCCACCTCATGCGACGAGCTGACTCACTGGAAAAGACTCTGATGCTGGGAAAGGTTGGGGGCGGGAGGAGAAGGGGACGGCAGAGAATGAGATGGCTGGATGGCATCACGACTCTGTGGACATGAGTTTTGAGTGAACTCCGGGAGGTGGTGATGGACAGGGAGGCCTGGCGTGCTGTGATTCATGGGGTCGCAGAGAGTCGGACACGACTGAGCGACTGAACTGAACTGAACTGAACTGAAGAGTTATAAAAATAATTCTAATATATCCTGAAAAATAAACAAAACCTATTATCCATTTAATTTCTAAAAAGAGAGGGGAAAGAATTGAGCCTTGCCCAACAGTAGGTTAAGCCACAGGGACACTGAAACAGGAACGGAACAGAACAGAATCCAAAAGGTAATCCAGATTAGACATAGACCGCATACCATGTGAGCAGCACACACATGAGGGTAGATGGAAGTCACGCAAGCAAAATGTGTAGTCATGTCTAACAAGTATATTTAGGCATGTTGTAGGTAGGCAAACCCTGTGTATAGAAAGTAGAACATGACAAAAGACAGGTTTTACGTGAATGGATAATAAATGGGTTACTCAACCACAACAAAGAGAAACTGGTCAGTGGGAGTAAGTGAAAGACCCTAGCTTCCCTTTCCACCCACAAAACAGTCTTAACAAAAATTTAAACACTAAAATAAAGACACCCAAAACATTCACATATAAGAAAATATAGGTAGAAAAAAACTTTTTAATCTTGCTATACTGGGTTTTTATGAGTATGGTACCCACATGAGAGATCATAACACAACTTAAGAGATTTGACTCTTACATAAAAATAATTTAAAAACTGAATTAGCAAACAAAATTCAGAGATGGAAAACAGAATGGCAATTGCCAGGGTGGGGGTAGTGTGAAATGAGGAGTCAGGATTTAATGGGTACAGAGTTTCAGTCTGGTAAGAAGAAAAAGTCCTGGAGATGGATGGTGGTGATAGGTTGTGCAATGTGAGTGTATTTAATGCCACTGAAGTGTTATTCACTCGCTTAGTAATTTCTGACTCTTTGCAACCCCAAAGACTATAGCCCACCAGGGTCCTCTCTGGAGCCCACCAGGGTCCTCTCTCCATGGAATTCTCCTGGCAAGATTACTGGAGTGGGTAGCCATTTGCTTCTCCAGAGTATCTTCCTGACCCAGAGAGTGAACCAAGTCTCCTTCATTGCAGGCAAATTCTTTCCTGTCTGAGCCACCAGGGAATGCCACTGAATCATACACTTAAAAATGATTAAAATGGTAAATTTCATATTATATACATATTTTATCACAATTGAAAAAATGGGGGGAAACTGCATTAATAGAAATCACTATAAATATTTCACAAGTTATTACATAAAAGTAAGTAAAACAATAAGATATAATTTGTTAATTATCATATTAACAAAAATGGACAGGAAAATTGCTTGCTCATATATTATCAGTGGCACCCTAAATCAGCAAATAATCTTTACAGAAAGCAATATTGCAATGTATATCAAAACATAAAACGCACACAGGCTGCTGCTGCTGCTAAGTCACTTCAGTCGTGTCCGACTCTGTGTGACCCCATAGACGGAAGCCCACCAGGCTCCCCCGTCCCTGGGATTCTCCAGGCAAGAACACTGGAGTGGGCTGCCATTTCCTTCTCCAATGTGTGAAAGTGAAAAGTGAAAGTGAAGTCGCTCAGTCGTGTCCGACCCTTAGCGACCCCAAGGACTGCAGCCTACCAGGCTCCTCTATCCATGGGATTTTCTAGGCAAGAGTACTGGAGTGGCTTGCCATTGCCTTCTCCGACACACAGGCTAAGTACCAGCAATTCTGTTACCAGAAACAAAATATAAGATAATGCTGCAAGTGTGCCAAGATAAATAAGAATGCTACTATAGCCCTATTTGTAAAAGCATAACACTGCAAACAATCTCAATGTCTATTAACAAGAAACTGGATAAATTATGGCTGTCCTTTTGAAGCAAGTATTATGCAGTCATTTAAAAATGATGAAGTAATAAAAAGTATGAAGTAATTGTGTATTTCTTGTCATGAAACAACATCACTGACCTACTGTAGAGAAAAAATAATAGCTCTTATAACATTAGGATTCCATTGGTATAAAATTATATACATGGCAAAACCTTAATAGAGAAGGGTACACAGTAAAATGTTTGCAAAATGTTAATCAGTTATTGTCTTTTGTTTATTTTTTATTTTTCTGGATTGTCTGAATGTTTTACCATGAGCATGTATCCTACTTACAAGACAATGTTTTATTTAAAAAATTTTATACATTAAAAAATATCTAACATTTCATTTACTCAAGTTTAGATAATTTATTATATGTCATTAACATGTCTTAGAATAAGTTAAGGACTGAATGCAGGAAATGTCATTGTTTTTAAAAATGTGGAAAACTATAATTTAAATTCAGCAGCTTGCATTATAATGACTTTCAATAAAGAAACAAAGAGCTGAAGGAGTTCTTTTGCCTAGTGCAAGACTATCAGGGCCAAACAATGCTCTCAGCATAATATAAAACCTATGCTTTAAAATGTATTTGCTTCGTGGATAAATTTTTCCTACCCTTTAATTACTTCAAATTACTATTTTAACTACTTAAAAAATCAACCTGGAGAGACAGAAAAGTTTCAGTATGAATTATATCAAAACTGGAAAATTAGGTAAGAAATGTTCATATTCTATATTTCACATTTATCCTGGAGTCAAAAATCATTTAATGAACATATTTATATAAATTCTTATTAATATAACAATAGGAGCACCACTCAACTTCTCAATGCCTTTGTTACATACTCTATAAAAAGAAAGGATTGACTTCCATAGTTTCTTTAGACCTGAGATATTAAGAGACATTAACAATGTACTTCCCCCCCTCCCACATGGAAACAGTTTCAAGGCAAAACTGATTGCCTGCCATTTCTAAGGCCATATCCTCAAACATAGTTTCAAATGGCAGTGCTTTCTTATTGGAGTCTTTGTATAAGAATTTATATATACAATCTTGATCAACAGAGCATCCCATGATGAAGAAAAACACATGATTTTTTTTCCACTTAAAAACAGAAAATTAGTTATTACATCATGTATTCTTACAACTATTTTTATAAATGATGTTAATACTTACAGCTTGATTAGGCAGATTGTCAGTCTTAAGTTCTCTGTGATTGGAATACTGAATAAAAACAGGCTGGCTTCGAAGGTGAGGAGTAACAGGAGTGTAATAATTCACCATAGTAACAGCAGCTTCCTCAGAAGCCATTTCTAAGAAAGCCTGCAATAAACACAAGAAAGTAAAGTGAAAGCTCCTGTTTTTGAAAGGCAGCTAAGAACTATTTTGTCATTCTAGCTCGCTCTATAACTCATGCATTTCTTAACAGAAGTCATATTGCCCCCAAGGGGATGAAAAGATTTTCGTTTCAAACTGTTATCACTGATAGTTACTGAAAACATATTTGAAAAAAGTTGGGTTCAATAAAGCATTTGGGATTGGGAAATTGACAGTTGATTAAATGACTCTGTGTGGTTTTTGGTCTTCTTCTTACTTCTGTTTCTTCTAAAATTCAGAAACAACTAAAAAAGCGAAAATAAATGTGTGCATCACTACTATAAATAAGACGCGTTCAGTTTCTTCCTAAAAATTTCTCCAATGATCTGTTCTCCTTTGTCTTTTTATGAATATAATTAGAACATTCATGTGCCAAGGCTCAATTGTACAAATTAGGGAAATGGGAGACCATTCTACATTAAGTCAATACTGATTTGGGTCATTCAAGTGACCTTTTTTGGCTACTGGTAATCACTCTGACTCACTGGAAAAGAGTCTGATGCTAGGAAGGATTGGGGGCAGGAGGAGACGGGGATGACAGAGAATGAGATGGCTGGATGGCATCACCGACTCGATGGACATGAGTTTGAGTGAACTCCGGGAGTTGGTGATGGACAGGGAGGCCTGGCGTGCTGTGATTCATGGGGTCGCAAAGAGTCGGACACGACTGAGCGACTGAACTGAACTGAATCACTCTACTGATATTAGCTATTTGAAGACTAAAAAGAATTGAGATAGAAGAAGCTCCTTAGTATTCATGCCTTATTCTGTTTATGGCTTCTCCTCACTGTCATGACTCCTATTAACTTATGTGACAGGAATAGGATACTTACAGATCTTTAAGGTGGCATATTTTATCACCCTGTCTCAATGGTTCAGAAGATAAAACATATACTAACAGTTCTGAGCCCTACCTACCTGTAAGAACACTTCAAATTTAAAGTACAGGAAGAACTCATGATCCAAATCACTATCTTCAAGGAATAAAACAGATTTTAAGTCATTCACAGTATCTAAAAGGTACAAATGTCCATGATACACTTTAAAGCTGCTATCCAACTGTATAAGTAATACAGTTTTTCTAATATTTCTAAGAGAAGTAGATAAAAATGATCAAAGTAACAAAAATAGCTATGGCAGTATTTCCTAACTATTTGAGATTTTTTAAAGTCATCTTTTCAACAAAGAATTTGTAAGCTGTATTCTAATAATATTCACCATATGGGGAGAATCTCTTTCTGCAAACTCCCTACTAAATGTTGAGACTCCTGCAACATCACACAAAGGAAAGGCTGCGAACAATGTCTTTGGATACTGTGATTCTAGTCAGGAAATCATTCCTATATGTATATACAACGTAAAAATTCATATGTAAAAATAAAATTTTCCACATGGAGTCCAGTAAAAGAATTACTTATGTTTTCCCAAGTATCCAGCCAAGGATCAACTTTCATAAAGTAGGATGAAGAGAAAGTCAAAAGTCATTACCCACAAAAAGGCTGGTGAAAATAACCCTTACTCTATCCTCAACACTCCACCTCCAAGAACCATGATATGATTATGCCTCCAAGTACTACTACAGTGACTCACATCAGAATCTCTTGCTGAAGTAAATTACTAACAAGGTATTTTCTGAACAGGATTTAGATCAAAAGACAAGCAATTAACAGCAATCAGTTAGCACTACAGAAAAATATAAACCTAGAACCAATAGCAGAAACAAAGGAAATTGTCACACTGCCTGCTGCCTCTCAAGAGTTATCTGACATAAAATATAGGATATACTACACAAAACATAATAATGTACGTAACATGTGCCTGTTAGCCATTAGACATGGTCACGTTGGCTCTTTTCAAACTGCAAACCATACTATTCTCAATAGTGGCATCTGTAAAGAAAATTAAGATCCAAGCGCCTACACTACCTCTAAAAGATGTAAGAAAAAAGTATAAACACAACGACTGAATACTAAGACATACTATTTAACTTCTCCAGTTCTTAATAACTCCAACTACCTTAAACAAGGCTGTTAATTTAAATAGTTTACTAAAGATGGGGTCAGAATCAGACATCATTATCCAATGTGGGATGGTAAACAATCCAGTCTCTTCTGATAATCACAGGATATTTTCATAAACCATTTTGTAATTAAGAATGTAAAATATGTTTGGTCAAGATAATAAATAAGAGAGAATCCTGTTTTGTATATTTTTGTTTACTGCTTCCTGTCATTAAAAAAGTTCTATTTTAAAAACCTATGTAATCAGAATAAAATTTAGAAAAAAAGTTCAAGAAAAAGCTTTCATTTTTTTAATTTTGGCTGTACTTTGCAGGATCTTAGTTCCCCCAGCAGGGATTGAACCTGCACCTTTGGCAGTGAAAGCACAGAGTCCTAACCACTGGACTACCAGGGAATTCCCTTAAAAATAATTTTTTTTTTTTCCACTAACACCCAGAGATTATAATTGTGGGTCAATCTTTAAAACTTACATACCTGGCTTTTTCCTTTCAACATCAAAAGATTAGTTACTTTGCCAAATGGTAGACCTAATGATATGACCTCTGCTTCGGTGACATCACTTGGAATTTTGCGAAGATGGAGAACACGGGAAGGCGAACAGGGAGGTCTATCTCCTTTAAATTTCTTGTTGTCATTCCCATTAGCTAAAAAATACAAGATTTGTTTTTTAATTACTGAAACTAATTTGGGTTGACATACTACATTAACCGTATCATCACATTTGATCTTCCAAGAGTTTCAGGTTTTGAAATTCAGGAACTACGGGCTGATGGGAGAAGAGTAGAAGACAGTTGAAAACAAAACCATCCACTTTTCAATGAGTGGGTTTTTTTTTTAAATTTTCACTGCAGGTGAATTTTTTAAAAAACTGAATTTGGATTTTTAACTTTAAGGAAAAGTGCTGGATAAATGAATTACATATGTTGAGGTACCAAAAACCTCTAAATGGTCAACTATTTGCTGTGAATAGAAAACAACACTTATATTATCTTTAATGTATCTTAAAAGATGTTTTTCTGGTTTGTCCTATTACTAATTAAACAGAATATAAACTTTTAGGATAGATGGTAATAAAAATTTCATGTTTATCACACCCTACAAGGATTTGGACTTGAGATGCATGTTTATGAAATAAGTTTCTCAGGCATTATACAATTTTTGCCAGTTCACTTTTTAAAGTACTTTCAGAAGCTAAACTGTGATTTCCTTAGGATAATCCTATTCTTTATAATAGGCAGCTCTTAACATAAGTATCATCTCCTTTTGGAAATGCAAATTTTTAGCCCATTTCAGACCTACTGAATCAGAAACATCCCAGCAACCTATGTTTTTACAAGCTCTCTAGAAGATTCTGAAGCAACCTAAAGTTTGAGAACCACTGTTGTAATCCAGTATGCCAGTTTATAGCCAAATTTTATTTAAAGCTTATGTTTTAACACTGACAGTAACTAGAACTGACAAGCCTGTAACAAGTAGTCAAATTTATGTACATAAGATTCAGGAAGGTTTTTTCCCCCCCAGAAATAGCACCACGTAAGACTGAATGCAAATTATCTAAAAGCCAAAGTTTCATGATAAGTGCTTTTTTTAAATACCATACTTAGCACTATTAGAAGAAAAATATAATCTTTCCGAACACCTGAGATTACCATTTTTCTAAATACTAAAAAAACTTCTAAAACACTAAAAAACAGTCATATGTCTGTGACCCTAAATAAACAAATTTCATGAGGACCACATAAAAGTCTTGGCAATATTTTGTACCCATTCCCATGGCACAGAACACCACTTGCTTACAGGTAAATAGGTTGACTTAATACCAAAACTTCCCTGGTGGCTCAGATGGTAAAAGCATGTGTCTACAATGCTGGAGACCTGGGCTCAATCTCTGGGTCGGGAAGATCTCCTAGAGAAGGAAATGGCAACCCACTCCAGTGTTCTTGACTGGAAAATCCCATGGACAGAGGAGCCTGGTAGGCTACAGTCCATGGGGTTGCAAAGAGTCAGACACGACTGAGCAACTTCACTTTAATACCAAAACTAGCACTTGCTCCCAAATTCTCTATGTTCATGAACGCAGGGAACATCATATCAATACTATCAATTCGAAGAGGTCCTTACAGGTCTGCGCCTGTATACAGCAAATGCCTAGGACAGTGTGTGGAAAATAATCAGCAAATACTTACTGGAAATCAAGTATTTAATTTCTGGGGGTCAAAAGGTTCCTTCTGCCTCATGAATCATCATGAAACATTGATTTTTCCCTCCAAAATAACTGATTCCACTTTCACCTCGACTCTCAATGTCACCTCACCTATGATCCCTATGACCTATGACCCCTTCTACTCTGCCTTCCTCTAGTCTCACTCCCTCCACTTCCACCAAGATCTTATCATCCTAATTATCCTGTTCTAAAAACCCTGACAGGCTTCCAACTACCTAAAAAGATCCTTAACTTCTACTTTTCATTTACACTGCCTCACTGGAGTTGATACATAAAAATACATTAAATTACATCTTATTAACTTTAACAGATGAAGAGATTTAACAGATCAGAGATTAAATAATTTTTGTACACAACTAGGAAATGAAAAGAGCATTATTCAAACTTAAGTTTAAAGGTAATATTTTAATCACAAAAATCTCAAACTGTGTTACCATCCCTAGAAAAAAAACTAAGCAACTTGATGATGACAATAAATTTTCAGAGTATATGCAGATTTATGAGGGTTATAGTGATAACACTGTCACTAAATTAAATGCTAAATTATCACCTCCTAGACAGAAAGTCAAGCATGAAGTGCCTTTTTGCACCTCCCCTCTCTGTAAGCCTAGATGGCTAGACAACAATACCACAACCTTGTACATTCTTATCAGCATAAGGTGTTAAAAGACTAGAAAACCATCCTTAGGAGCAAAGGCTTTTAGCAGTTTACCCAGAATAATCCAAAACAAATGAATGAACATTAAGAAGGTTATTTCTTTAACTGAGGTGTTCATAATCTCTGCAAAACCATGTGTGAAATAAAATGAGTACCTACGCAAGCTACTTGAACCTGAACTGCACTATCAAATAAAGACCAATCGTGACAAATTTTTTTATCAAGAAGTATGCACATACATAACTATTTCAGGTTCTTAGTTGTTCTGTGTTATAAAAGTCTCTGCCCTATGTTAAAAGCATGAGCTACAAAACCAGACATCTTGTTCTGATATAACAGCCTCAGATTCTTTTTCTATAAAATGAGTGTAACAACAGTATTTAGAAATTGTAGTTTGAGTATTTGGAAAATTAAATTACATACCATTAATATTTAAATGCTATATGTAATGCCCATTACAAAGAGATCAACAATATATGTCTCAATTTTCTTAAGAGGGCTTATTTTACCTGGAAAGTAAGCTCTTTCTACTTTTTTTGGTGCTAAAATGAAGATTGTAGACAACAGTGGCTTTTTTCTCTTGATGTCCTAACTGTGCAAAATTAAGACATTGCTCAAGTTAATTCAAAATTTTCTTAGTCTATGAAATCTAAAAACCTAGAGAACTACTCATCTAGATGACCTAGAAAAGGTTATAATTAAAGACTAGATAAATATAACAATTTAAAAATGGAAAGGCATATAAGCATATATGGAATCATAATTTAATTAAAGAGGAAACAAGGAAATTCTACTGTACTGAATTTGCAACTTTGACAAATTATTCTCTATATGAAAGATTAAAAAGACTTTCCGAAAACTGTATTATGAAAATAAGCATTCAATATACTTAACTTGAATAAATCTTATACTTTTTGATAGAAACTTCCTGAATGGCTACTGAATGGCTTCCTGAAGACTAGAGATTTCTTCAAGAAAATTAGAGATATCAAGGGAACATTTCATGCAAAGATGGGCTCAATAAAGGACAGAAATGGTAGGGACCTAACAGAAGCAGAAGATAATAAGAACAGGTGGCAAGAATACACAGAAGAACTGTACAAAAATGATCTTCACGACCCAGATAATCATGATGGTGTGATCACTCACCTACAGCCAGACATCCTGGAATGTGAAGTCAAGTGGGCCTTAGGAAGCATCACTACGAACAAAGCTAGTGGAGGTGATGGAATTCCAGTTGAGCTATTTCAAATCCTGAAAGACAATGCTATGAAAGTGCTGTACTCAATATGCCAGCAAATTTGGAAAATCAGCAGTGGCCACAGGACTGGAAAAGGTAGGTTTCCATTCCAATCCCAAAGAAAGGGAATGCCAAAGAATGCTCAAACTACTACACAATTGCACTCATCTCACATGCTAGTAAAGTCATGCTTAAAATTCTCCAAGCCAGGCTTTAGCAATATGTGAACCATGAACTTCCAGATGTTCAAGCTGGTCTTAGAAAAGGCAGAGGAACCAGAGATCAAATTGCCAACATCTGCTGGATCGTGGAAAAAGCAAGAGAGTTCCAGAAAAACATCTACTTCTGCTTTATTGACTATGCGAAAGTCTTTGACTGTGTGGATCACAATAAACTGTGGAACATTCTGAAAGAGATGGGCATACCAGACCACCTGACCTGCCTCTTGAGAAACCTGTATGCAGGTCAGGAAGCAACAGTTAGAACTGGACATGGAAAAACAGACTGGTTATAAATAGGAAAGGAGTATGTCAAGGCTGTATATTGTCAACCTGCTTATTTAAGTTATATGCAGAGCACATCATGAGAAACGCTGGGCTGGAAGAAGCACAAACTGGAATCAAGATTGCAGAGAGAAATATCAGTAACCTCAGATATGCAGATGACACCACCCTTATGGCAGAAAGTGAAGAGAACTAAGGAGCCTCTTAATGAAAGTGAAAGAGGAGAGTGAAAAAGTTGGCTTGAAGCTCAACATTCAGAAAACTAAGATCATGGCATCCGGTCCCATCACTTCATGGCAGATAGATGGGGAAACAGTGGAAACAGTGGCTGACTTTATTTTTCTGGGCTCCAAAATCACTGCAGATGGTGATTGCAGCCATCAAGTTAAAAGACGCTTACTCCTTGGAAGGAAAGTTATGACCAACCTAGACAGCATATTAAAAAGCAGAGACATTACTTTGCCAACCAAGGTCCATATAGTCAAGGCTATGGTTTTTCCAGTGGTCATGTATGGATGTGAGAGTTGGACTATAAAGAAAGCTGAGAGCCGAAGAATTGATGCTTTTGAACTGTGGTGTTGGAAAAGACTCTTGAGAGTCCCTTGGACTGCAAGGAGATCCAACCAGTCCATTCTAAAGGAGATCAGTCCTCGGTCTTCATTGGAAGGACTGATGTTGAAGCTGAAACTCCAATACTTTGGCCACCTGATATGAAGAGCTGACTCATTTGAAAACGCCTTGATGCTGGGAAAGATTGAGGGCAGGAGAAGGGGACGACAGAGGATGAGATGGCTGGATGGCATCACTGACTCGATGGACATGGGTCTGGGTGGACTCTGGGAGTTGGTGATGGACAGGGAGGCCTGGCGTGCTGAGGTTCATGGGGTCGCAAAGAGTTGAACACGTCTGAGCGACTGGACTGAACTGAACTGAACTGAATGGCTACTATATACTAATCATGTTCCAAAGAGAAAAGTGGAAGAGGTTTTTAAAAAATTCGTATATTACCATCTTAAAAGTGAAGGGATCTACCAGAAAAACTATCCTAGAAATATGGATCTTTTTTAAAATTTCACTTTATTAGGGCAGATTTTAGATACGGTAAAACTCACCTACTAAATTAAATGCAGAGTTTGACAACCTTTGACAAATGACTCATATGACCACAAAAAAAACTGCACCTGAATTTTTAAATTACCAATTTGATTTTTAAAACAGGCATAGGGCTATTTGTGTCTTAGTCACTAAGGTGTGTTTGAGTTTTGCAACATCACGGACTGAAGTCCGCCCATCCCCTGTCCATGGAATTCTCCAAGGCAAGAATATTGGAATAGGTAGCCATTCCTTTCTCCACGGGATCTTTCCAACCCAGGGATCAAACCCAGGTCTCCAACACTGCAGGCAGATTCTTTACTGTCTGAGACACCAGGGAAGCCGGTTTTCTATTTCTTTTGTACTTATGTTTTTCAAGTAGTTTGTCCACTTCATCTAAATTTCCTGGCGTAAAACTGTTTATAATATTCATTTGAGATCCATCTTAACCTGGTCAGGATACCATGACAAAATACGACAGGGTGACTTATATAATAAAAATTTACTTTCTGACAGTTTTGGAGAATAGAAGTCCAAAATCAAGGGTTAGCACTGTCACTTTCTAATGAGGACTCTTTTCCTGCCTTATAGACAGCCACCTTTTCACATGGTCTGCACATGGCAGGGTGGAGGGAAAAAAGCAAGCTCTTTGGTATCTCTTCTTATAAAGACACTAATCCCTTTGTGAACCCAACTCCAAAGGGCCCATCTCCAAAGACTCTGGGGATAAGGGCTTAAACATATGAATTTTAGGGGTATACAAACATTCATCCCATCAGTTCAGTTCAGTTGCTCAATCGTGTCTGACTCTTTTGCAACCTCATGGACTGCAGCACACCGGGCTTCCCTATCCATCAGCAACTCCTGGAGCTTGCTCAAACTCATGTCCATTGAGTCGCTGATGCCATCCAACCATCTCATCCTGTTGTCCCCTTCTCCTGCCTTCAATCTTTCCCAGCATCAGGGTCTTTTCAAATGAGTCAGCTCTTCACATCAGGTGGCCAAAGTATTGGCGCTTCAGCTTTAGCATCAGTCCTTCCAATGAATATTCAGGACTGATTTCCTTTAGGATGGACTGCTTTGACCTCTTTGTAGTCCAAGGGACTCTCAAGAGTCTTCTCCAACACCACTGTTTAAAAGCATCAAATCTTCGGCACTCAGCTTTCTTTATAGTCCAACTCTCACATCCATACATGACCACTGGAAAAACCATAGCTTTGACTAGATGGACCTTTTGTTGGCACAGCAATGTCTCTGCTTTTTAATATGCTATCTAGGTTGGTCATAGCTTTTCTTCCAAGGAGCAAGCGTCTTTTAATTTCATGGCTGCAGTCACCATCTGCAGTGATTTTGGAGCCCAAGAAAATAAAGTCTCTTACTATTTCCACTGTCTCCCCATCTACTTGCCATGAAGTGATGGGACCAGATGCCATGATCTCAGGTTTTTGAAAGTTGAGTGGTAGGTCAGATTTTTCACTCTCCTCTTTCAGTTTCATCAAGAGGCTCTTTTGTTCCTCTCTGTTTTCTGCCAAAGGATGGCATCATCTACCTATCTGAGGTTATTGATATTTCTCCCGGCAATCTTGATTCCAGCTTGTGCTTCTTCCAGCCCGGCATTTCTCATGATGTACTCTGCATATAAGTTAAATAAGCAGGGTGACAATATACAGCCTTGACGTACTTCTTTCCCAATTTGGAACCAGTCCATTGTTTCATGTCCAATTCTACCTGTTGCTACTTGACCTGCATACAAATTTCTCAGGAATCAGGTAAGGTATTCTGGTATTCCCATCTTTTGAGGAATTTTCCATAGTTCGTTGTTATCCACACAGGTTTCCCTGGTAACTCAGCTGGGAAAGAATCCACCTTCAATGTGGGAGACCTGGTTCGATCCCTGGTTGGGAAGATCCCCTGGAGAAGGGAAAGGCTACCCACTCCAGTATTTTGGCCTGGAGAATTCCATGGACTGCATAGTCCATGGGGTTGCAGAGAGTCGGACACGACTGAGTGACTTTCACTTTCACTTCACTTTCCCTGTTAGAACCATTTGGTGATGAGGGTGGTTTCCTTGCCCTTCAAGAAACAGAGTGGGCTGTAACTTAGTCTCTTCCTATTAATGGTGAAACAGGAGGGAGGGGGGCAAGGCACAACTTTGGGGGCTATCCTGGTGGCTCAGGCATTAAAGAGTATGCCTGCAGTGCAGGGGACCTGGGTTCGATTCCTGGGTCAGGAATATCCCCTGGAGAAGGAAATGGCAACCCACTCCAGAACTCTTGCCTGGAAAATTCCATGGATGGAGGAACCTGGTAGGCCCAGTCCACGGGATCGCAAGGAATCAGACACGATTGGTCAACTTCATTCTTGCTTTTTTGATGATCCAGCAAATGTCAGCAATTTGATCTCTGGTTCCTCTGCCTTTTCTAAATCCAGCTTGAAGTTCTGGAAGTTCAGGGTTCACATACTGTTGAAGCCTGGCTTGGAGAATTTTGAGCATTACTTTGCTAGTGGATGAGATGAGTGCAATTGTGCAGTAGTTTGAAAATTTTTTGGCATTGCCTTTCTCTTGAAATGAAAACTGACCTTTTCCAGTCCTGTGGCCACTGCTGAGTTTTCCAAATTTGCTGGCATATTGAATGCAGCACTTTTAATTATTTTTTAGGATTTCAAATAACTTCTCCAGGTCTTGCCAGGTGGCACCAGTGGTAAAGAACCCATCTGCCAATGCAGGAGACCAAAGAGACACAGGTTCAATCCCTGGGCCAGGAAGATCCCCTGGAGGAGGACATGGCAATCCACTCCAGTATTCAGTCCATAAAAGTACCTTTCTAATGTCTACAGGATCCTTCTTGATACTGGTAACTTACCTTCTTTTTCTGTCTACCTAGAAGTTTATTAATTTTACTTATTAAAAACCAGCTACTGCTTTCATTAATCCTCATTTTCTTCATCATTAACTTTTATTTTCATATTTAATATTTTCATTCCTCTATTTACTTGGGGTTTAATTTGCCCTTCTTATGCTACACTTAGAAGCTTATTCATTTTAGACATTTTCTCCTTTTCTAATAAAACATTTAAAGATGTAAACTTTCTCCTAAGAACAGCTCTAGCTGAATCTTCTAAACTTTAGTAAGCCATGTTTTCCTTTTAATTCACTTCAAAATATCTTCTAATTTCCCTTGTGTTTTCTTATTTGATCCGTGGATTATGTGTTACTTTCCTTTTTTAAAATTGTTTTACTTATTTATTTTCTGCAAGGTGCATGTGATAGAAGGGACCTTTTTGTTTTTTTAAGATAATTCATACAACCCTTGATTGATTATACAGAGCCATTTCTCAGTCCTCTTTTTTTTCCACTGAAGAAAATTAAAATATACCACAATGAGAATGATTAATGCCAAAATAAGATTTCTGGCTTATCATTTAGGGTACAAATACACACTTCATTGGTTGACATTTTATTGAACGCTAAGCAAGACTAAGCATCTCTGCCTTCATTGTACAGAGCTGAAGCAGAAGACCAGGGAGGGGGAGACACCACTGTCCTTGGCGGGGAAGATGTAAGCCCCTGTTGTCCTGTCCCTGTTGCGGGGCGGCTAACCCATGTTCTGCCGGTTGCCATAGCCTCTAGGATGGGTGTCCTTCCAGTCATCCCACCCACGAGCTCTGCGGACTGCCTGCTCATCATCCTCGTCTTCCTCATGCTCCTGACCTTGTTGCTGAGCTGCTCTTTTGAACTCTGACATTGTCTTGGCTATTCCCTGATCTGGTAATGCTCCAAATTTCTGATGCTGCTCATACCAGTCATTCACTGTCATTGATGCCAGACTTGGATAACCAGCTCCAAATACTTTGGCTTGGGCCACGTTCTGAGTGAGAACAAATGGTTTCACTGGAGGCCTGTCCTGATGAGATGACTGAGAAGCTGATGCCTTGTTTGTGGAGTCTTTTTCTCTCAAGATCTTTATCTCCTGGTCAATGCTCTCAATCTCTTCCAAGCTGATACCAATCCACCTTCGAAGGTGAAGGAGGTAATATTCACGAACATGCTCATCATCTGCTTGACCACTTTCCACAGCAGATTTCAGTGTGGACAACCTATGCTCCACCTCCTTCTTCTGCTTGTATCTCTCTTTTTTAGCCTGTCTCTGAGATGCCATAGCAACGATGCTAGGATAGGCCATGGAGGAATTAGCAGTGTTATTTTCAGCTAAGTTGGTCTTGGTTTGGGGCAGCTCAAACTTTGCCACATGATAGTACTGGCACTGAGTTAAGTAGTTTAAAAAGTGTTCTCGAGCCCACTGCAAATGATCTAGACGCTTGCTGGGACTGACTTGTTTCATGGCGAACGCTCCTTGAAATGCTGGCACCATCAGGTACTTCAGGTCGGTGGACGCGATCTCCTCCAAATCTTCATTTTGACTAAACAAGTCGAGTTGTGACAACATTTCAGCAGCCTTCTTCAGGAGATCCAGTCCTTTTAACACCTTATCTTGGATTATTCGGGAGCCGGTGGGTTCAGCTGCTATTTCCACTTCGTCCAAAAGCTGCTTGCTGGTTTCGAACAGCTCGGGGAGCCGCGGGAGCAGTAACTCGTCTTCGGCTGCTGCCATCTTAGGGAGGGAGGAACCCCAAATTTATTTTTAATTGAAGGATAATTGCTTTACAGAATTTTGCTGTTTTCTGTCAAACCTCAACATGAATCAGCCATAGATAGACATATATATGTATGTATACATATATACATAGGGGAGGAGAGGGTTAGATGTATGGAGAGAGTAACATGGAAACTTACATTACCATATGTAAAATAGATAGCCAATGGGAATTTGCTGTATTTCTCAGGAAACTCAAATAGGGGCTCTGTGTCAACATGGAGGGATGGGATGGGGAGGGAGATGGGAGAGAGGTTCAAAAAGAAGGGTATATATGTATATGTATACCTGTATTACTTTCTTTTTCTAAGCAATTGGAGATTTCTTCTCAAATATTTGAGTATCATTTTTTTAAATGTCTAGTTCTAATACAACTCTAATATCTAATTTTAATGCACTCATATTTAACTGAGAACTATTTAAGGACCCAGCATATAGTCTACCTTGCAGACCATTTCATGTGAACTTGAGTATGTACCATGATGGCGCTGGGGAGACTATTCTGTCAATTAGGTCAAGCTGGTTGAAAGTACTGAAAACTTCAGTATTAGAGGACCTACAGACTTCTTTTAAAGGGTCACATAAATATTTTAGACTTTGTGGGCCATACAGGCTCTGACCCAGCTATTCATCTCTGCAGTTAAAAAATGAAAGCAGCCAGAGGTAATATGTAAACAAGTGGGCATGACTGTGTTCAAATAAAACTTTATATATAGACAATAAAATTTAATTTCACGTAAGTTTCACAATCACAACAAAATATTCTTTGTGTTTTTCACCATTTAAAGTGCAAAAATCAGGGACTTCCCTGGTGGTCTACTGGTTAAGATTCCATGCTTTCAAGGTAGGGGGCTCCAGTCAATCCTTGGTTGAGGAACTAAGATCCCACATGCTGTGCCATAGGGTCAAAAAATAATAATAATAAAAAATTTAAACAGAATAATGTGAGGTATATAGTTAATTTTTTAATGTAAAAATCAGTCTCAGTTCATGGGCAATACAAAATGAGCAACTGGAATGGATCTGGCCAACAGGAGAATTTGCTAACCCCTGTTCTGTATCCTTACTGACTTTTATATACTGGGCTATCAATTACTGAGAGAGGAGTATTGAAATCTCCAGCTATAATTGTGGACTTTTCTATTTCTTTGTTTAGTTGTTAGTATTCTTTATGTATCCTGAAGCTCTATAATTAGGTGAAAAAAATATATATGTATCAAGAAATATAAATAAATATATAGAACACAAAGTAATAAATGATAAATAAAATGGAATATAAAAAATAATCTAAAGAAAGCCAGGACACAAAGCAGAAACAGAATGAATATAAATAGAAAACAAATAGCAAGATGACAGATTTAAACCCAACCATATCAATAATTGTATTAAGTGAAAATGGCATAAAGATTCCAATTGAAAAAAGTTACAACGGTCTGGATAAAAGCAAAATTCAATTATATGGTGTGAATAAGAAACTCATTTTAAATATAAAAATCTCAGGTTAAAGCTATAAAGATGAGAAAAGATAAATATGTAAACACTAATCATAAGAAAGATGGCTATACTTAATATCAAAGTAGACTTCAGGAAAAGGAGTATCACCAGGAATAAAGAAAGACACTTCATAATGATAAAGGGATCAATTTATCAAGAAAATATAACACATCACACATAAGATATGCACATAATGGCAGATAAACTCTGGTTTTCAATTATAATGTTTACTTTTTTTCAATTATAATGTTTACTTTTTTTCAATTATAATGTTTACTTTTTTGGTTAAGTTTTTTTTAAGTGATTGCTCTGGAGTTTAATCAACAATAACTTCTTTAACTTACCCCAGTCTACCTTAAAATAATACTATAATACATAGGTATTATGTAAGAACTTTTCAAAGTATACATCTGTTTCCCTTATCATACATATCCTTTGTATTACTGTCATATATTGTACTTCACATCTGCTACAACCCCCCGACTGTATTAATTTTATCTTGCTTTAAATAGTCAATTACCTTTTCTTCTTTTTGCATCTTGTTTAAATCACTTGTATCTTATGGAGCTTTCCATAGAGAGCATTCTAGTTTTTTCCACAAGTTTTTTTACTATGGTATAATACACATAAAATCACTATCTTTAAACACAGAATTCAATGATGTTAAATACATTCATAATGCGCAACTATCACAACCATTCATTTCCACAGCACTTTTCACCTTGTGTTGATAAAACTGAAATTCTATATCCATTAAATGCAGCTCCGTAAACCCTCTTCTTCTAGTCCCTAGCAACCACCATTCTACTCTCTCTCTAAGATTCTGTCTACTCTAAGTATTCTGTCTCATTTCTTTTTGAGCATTTTAGATAGCTATGTTCTTTATGGTTACCATGGGGATTACTTTAACATCCTAAAGTTATAACACTCTAATTTGAATTTAGTCCAGCTTAACTTCAATAACATACAAAAACTCTGCTCCTTTATAGATCTGTCCCCACCCCTTTCCACTATTATCACAAAAGTAGATCTTTAAACAATGTGTGCCCAGAAAAATAAACTAACAATTAATTTAAATGTTATCAGTCTCCTAAATTATATAGAAAACAAAATGTGGAGTTACAAACCAGGTCACTTGAGAGCTTTTAGATTAATAATTTTTTTAAAAAGTGCATTAGGCCCTTAAATCTGCAGAAAAGAAAAAGTGGATTACAAACCACTGTTTGAATGATACAGGCTTTTACAATGGCATTCACTGAGATCTTTATTTCCTCAAATGGCTTTGAGCTACTGTCTAATGTCTTTTCATTTCACCCCAAGGGACTCCTTTGAATATTTCTTGCAGGGCAGAACTAGTTAACTAACAAACTTCTTCAGTTTTTACTCATCTGGGAATGTCTTAATTTCTCTCTCACTTTTGAAGGACAAATTTACCAAACATAGGATACTTGGTTAACAGTTACATTCTTTTAGAACTTTGAATATACTGGCCCACTGACTTTTGTCCAAGTTCCTGAAGAAAAATCTGCTCATATTCTTATTAAGGATACCTTGCATGTGATGAGTCAATTCTCTCTTAATGTTTTTTGGATTCTCTCTTTATCTCTGACTTCCAAAAGTTTGGTTTCAAATGTGTCCCAGTGTGGGTCTCATCGAATTCACCTTACCTGGAGTACATTAAGGTTCTTAGATGTTTATATTCGTATTTTTCATCAAATTTGGTATTGTGGTAATGCTGGAAATCAGATTCGTCCCTTTTCTCAGGGTTTTCTTGTCTGTGTTACTGTTTTTCTGATTCTTTTGGACTGTTTCCATGCCAAGAATAAGCTTAAGGTGTAAATTTAAATCCTTCTCAAGTGTCTTCTGAGCTTTTTCCTGGGCACGCACTATTACTTTCTAATTTTCTCTGTAGATGCAGTTGTTTTTTAAATGTCCTAGTCTGTAATATTTGCTTCCCAAAGAGGGCAGGGGAAGGCAAATGAAGGGGAGGAAGGTGTGGAAAACACCAACCCTTTATATCCTCTGCAAGTCACATGTACTGGGGGTGAGGGGTGCTGACAAAAGGGGGAGATGCAAGAACAATGGCTGCCTGCCTCGTCGCATCTGAGATCAGAAGGAGCAATCAGAGCACAGATCCTTGAAGCTGACAGACAAGATCATTCTTGCCCACCCTGGCTCCTATTTGTAAGCTGCTCTGGAACTCACACAGCTGCCTGCCATCTGACTGAGGGTGAGGGATGGTAGCTGCTACTGTGCTGAGAGTTAAAATTGACCATAATTAACCACAATTTACCTTCCAAGTCTTCCCCTGGAACTCACAGGCCTTCAAAAGACTCCAGAGTTCCAAATTAGTTACAGGCAGATTCTGCCAGCCCAATTGTCCTTTAGGGAGAAAGATCCTGATGCTTCTTACTCTATCACCTTCCCAGAATCCCTCAATTATCTTTGAACTTAACCAAAAACATGAGGAAGAAAAGCCACATATCCACATATTTACCACTTTGTATAGACCCAAATTTCCACCTGGTATCATTTTCCTCAAGTCTGAGGAATTTCCTTTACTGTTTCATAAAATTTAAGTCTGTTACTAACAAATGCTCTCAGCTTTTGTGTGCCTCAAAAAAGCTTTAGCTTTTATTTTTGAAAATATTTTAACTGGACATAAAATTTCAGTGTGATTGTTATTTATCTTCAGTACTTTGAAGATGTTTCTCCACTGTCTTCTGACTTGCACCATTTGGGGGCAAGAACTCTCGTTACTCTTATCTTTGTTTCTCTGAAAAATGTGACTTTTTTTCCTCTGGCTACTTTTAAGATTTGTTCTGCATTCCTGGTTTTCAGCAATTTGATTATGATAAGCCTTGGTGTGGTTTCCACTGTGTTTATCCTGCCTGTGGTTCACTGAACTTCTTGGATATGTGGGTTTACAGTTTCCACCAAATTTGGAATATTTTTGGTCATCATTTCTTTAGACATATAAGTTTCCCAACCCCCATCTTTCTTTCTGGGACTTCAAATATACATATGTTTAGAACCCCTTTACTTTGTTCTACAGGTTACTAAGGTTCTGATTTTTTTTTTCCAGTATTTTTGGTCTCTGTTTAGTTTCTACTGTTGATTTTAAATTCGCTGATTATTTCTTTTACAGAGTATTAGTGCTGTTAAAGCCATGCCTGTTTCTTTTTAGATGTTATATTTTTATCTCTAGAAGTTCCATTTGATTTTAATTTTCTCCTTGTTGATATTTTCCTTTAAAATCATTTCACATACTTTAATAACTGTTCCAAAGTCCAAATCTGCTAATTTCATCATCTTTCATTTTTTTTAAACCTGTTTCTGTTGACTGATTTTTCTTCTAGCTATGGGTCACAATTTTGTGGTTCATTCCATGTCTTGCAATTTTTGGTTGAATGCTCAACATTGTGAGCACTAGCATTTGTTTCATTCCTTTAAAGTGCCAGATTCCTTTCAGGAAAAAAGTTACTTTCAGATCATTTAATTGTTTAATAGATTGTTTTTAAGTCTTGTTAAGGTGCGTTTAGAACAGTCTTTATGGTAGAGCTGAAATACCACCCCTACTGGTCAGGCATGTGTGGCTTAATATTCAGCAAAACATTCAAAGGAAGATTTCTGGAGCATTTTTCTCACAGATGGAAGCTAGTACTCCTATAGGCAGAAAGATAAAAGAGGAAAACCCATGTAGAAATGTAACACTTCCACTTATATCTTGCTAGACAGCACTCAATTACATGACCACACCTAGGTATAAGGAAGACTAGAAAAGCAGTCATTTAATCTGGGTGACAACATGCCCTGATAAAAATCAGGGCTCTGTTGCTTAAGAAAACAGAAAGTATTCGGGTACACAATAAATAGTCTCTGCCATCATTCCTAAGATTACATTTAGAAGGCAAAGCATATGATTTATGTAGACAAGTGTAAAACATTTGTCTACAGAGCCGAACATCCTGGAATGTGAAGTCAAGTGGGCCTTAGGAAGCATCACTACGAACAAAGCTAGTGGAGGTGATGGAATTCCAGTTGAGCTATTTCAAATCCTAAAAGATGATGCTGCGAAAATGCTGCACTCAATATGCCAGCAAATTTGGAAAACTCAGCAGTGGCCACAGGACTGGAAAAGGTCAGTTTTCATTCCAATCCCAAAGAAAGGCAATGTCAAAGAAAGCTCAAATTACCACACAAATGCACTCATTCACATGCTGGCAAAGTAACGCTCAAAATTCTCCAATCTAGGCTTCAAGAGTACGTGAACCGTGAACTTCCAGATGTTCAAGCTGGATTTACAAAAGGCAGAGGAACCAGAGATCAAATTGCCAACATCCATTGGATCATCGAAAAAGCAAGAGAGTTCCAGAAAAAACTCTACTTCTGCTTTATTAACTATCCCAAAGCCTTTGACTGTGTGGATCACAAGAAACTGTGGAAAATATTGAAAGAGATGGGCATACCAGACCATTTGACCTCCTCTTCAGAAATCTTTATGAAGGTCAGGAAGCAACAGTTAGAACTGGACATGGAACAGACTGGTTCCTAATAGGAAAAGGAGTATGTCAAGGCTGTATATTGTCACCCTGCTTATTTAAGTTATATGCAGAGTACATCATGAGAAACGCTGGGCTGAAGGAAGCACAAGCTGGAATCAAGAATGCTGGGAGAAATATCAATAACCTCAGATATGCAGATGACACCACCCTTATTGAAGAAAGTAAAGAAGAACTAAAGAGCCTCTTGATGAAAGTGAAAGAGGAGAGTGAAACGGTTTAAAACTCAACATTCAGAAAACTAAGATCACAGTATCTGGTTCCATCACTTCATGGCAAGTAGATGGGGAAACAGTGGAAACAGTGAGAGACCATTTTCTTGGGCTCCAAAATCACTGCAGATGGTGACTGCAGCCATGAAATTAAAAGATGCTTGCTCCTTGGAAGAAAAGCTATGACCAACCTAGACAGCATATTAAAAAGCAGAGACATTAGTGTGCCAACAAAGGTCTGTCTAGTCAAAGCTATGGTTTTTCCAGTGGTCATGTATGGATGTGAGAGTTGTGGACTATAAAGAAAGCTGAGCACCGAAGAATTGATGCTTTTGAACTGTGGTGTTGGAGAAGACTCTTGAGAGTCCTGTGGACTGCAAGAAGATCCAATCAGTCCATCCTAAAGGAAATCAGTTCTGAATATTCATTGGAAGAACTGATGTTGAAGCTGGAACTCCAATATTTTGGCCACTTGATGCAAAGAGCTGACTCATTTGAAAAGACCCTGATGCTGGCAAAGACTGAAAAAGACTGAAGGTAGAAGGAGTAGGGAAAGACAGAGGATGAGATGGCTGGATGGCATCACCGATTTGATGGACATGAATTTGAGTATATTCTGGGAGTTGGTGATGGACAGGGAGGCCTGGCGTGCTGCAGCAATGGGGTCACAAAGAGTTGGACACGACTGAGTGACTGAACTAAACTGAAACTACAAAAATTTTGTGATGAAGACTGTACTGAATATAAAAAGATCTTTCAACATAGTACTACACATGGCTTTCTTCCAGCAATCCAGTATTAATGTGATTTTTTAAAATAATTTGTGTCTTTGAAGAACTACTTAAGTATCTTACAATGGGATTAAACTCTTTAAATGAGCCTTAGAAACTTTCCAATAAAATTTGTTCAAAATCAATCAGAAACATTTATTCAAAGAAGTCAAGAACTAAGAGTAACATAATCTTTAGTTTTTGAAGTTTTTAGAGAATTGCAAATATTGAATCAAGTACTAAAACAGTATTTTTAATGTATAGGTGACCTAAAAAAAACAGAAGTAAAATTTCTAGGTACCAACAGGCCAGCCCCTTAGGAGGCCCCCTTTCAGTAAAAGGCAAACTAAAATTAGAAATTTTCCATCTACCACAGGTATTGAACAAGGAAGTATACGTCTGTTCAGAGATCTGAATGGAGAAATGTAAATATCCAGATTTTTATTTTCTCTTTTCTTCTGATATGAACCCCCAAAGCAATATATTAACATATACATTAGGATATGTTAGCAGAACTATACTATGCATATGTGCATGCTCAGTTGTGACTGACTCTGTACACTCCACGTACTACAGCCTGCCAGGCTCCTCCGTCCATGAAATTTTCCAGGCAAGAATGCTGGAGTGGGTTGCCATTTCTACCCTAGCAAATCTGGCAGAGCAAACACAAAAGATTCTCACAGAAGGAAAAATATAATTTAGTTGAAGTTTATCTCATAACCAAAAATTATGAATCAAGTAAAAATAATATTAGCTGATACAAAACCCAGGAATATTAGCACCCCTAAGAACTCCATAACTGTAAAATCTGAGACTATAAAAATTGTTTTAAATAATTAAAAAATTAGAGGAAAAAACAATAGAAACCATAAGAAAAGAACACGATATTAAAGAAAAACCAACTAGATGGTCTTTAAAAAACGAGTCAAATAGATATAGAAAAATGAAAAATATATGTCTTGAAATCAAATACTCAACAGAAGGATTAAACAGCATATTAGACAAAGCTGAACAATGAGTGAATCAGAAAACCATTTCAAGGAAATTACCCAAAATATAGGACTTTAAGGAGAAAGAGGTAACAATGAATGTAAGAGGTTAAAACAAATGCAGGACTAAATGAGGTGGCCCAAAACATGTCTAACTGGAGTTCCAGAAGGAGGCAATTCTGTGGCAAGTTGGGGTCACTACTAAGCAGGATAAATGAAAGTAAGTCTGCAGCAATGGTCTTCAACCCTGGCTGCACCTACATGTATCAGCTAAGAAAATTTAAAAACAGTACCCAGGCCTCTCCTTCCCCAACCAGCAATTTTAGAATTGGTGTGGAGTAGGTCAAGATATCTGTATTTTATTCAAAGCTTCCCAAGCTATTTTAGTGAACACTCAGAGAACCAGAGATCCACACCTAGACATAGCTAGAGACACAGAACAAAATTAAAGAGAAAAATGTTAAAACAACTACAGAGAATTTTATCTACACAATAATAAGATAGGCTGACAAAAGGATTCTCAACAACAGAGGCTAAAATAATTATAAAATAGTACCTGCAAAGTACTAAGAGAAAACAACTGTCAACCTAAAAACACTGAACCTAGAATGAGATGGGATACAAGAAGAAATTCAAAACATAAAGACAAAACACAGCAGACTACTGCTGCCAGATAAACTCATAGCTCATACATCTTTCTTTTCCTAAGTGATCAATCAATCAAGACATCAGCCTTTCTGGTCATCCGTTCCAGTAGTCTGTAAATACGACCAAACTGACCTCAGTTAGCTTTTCAAGCTAAAAGCAAACACACGGGCCCCACCCTAGATGTACCACAGCTCTAAAAGAGCCAAATTTTCCTAAAAGTCTAACAGATCAAGAGGATAATCAGATTTCAGAACTTCAAATTCTAGTTATTTCCTACATTCAGTAATTCTCTTTAACTGTGGCTGCTCAAATGTCAGCATCATCATTCCTGGGAACTTGTGGAAATGCAAAATTATCGGGACCCATCCCAGATCTACTGGCCTAGCAATTGTGAGGATGGACTCTGCAATTGTGCTTTAACACTCAGATGATTCTGAAGCCAAGTCAAGTTTGAGAGAGCTTTTAGTCTCCTGCTCCTATTATCTACTGTTCACACTTCCACAAGAACAAACCCCCTGCTGTTCCCCCACCAACAAATCTTCTAGAGTAATGTTCCATGGCTGACCAATTCTCATATACTCTTAATCTCTTCACTGAATTTTCTTTTCATTTTTTGTCTTAACTGTCACTTCTCTTATAGGGGTTCTCACATAAAGGTTGTTCACTCTTCCAAACATCAGGGTCTAGAAGGTGAAGTCCAGTCATTCTCTAACTTCCTGTAACTCCAAAAACATTTGGATAAAAAAATCTCACCTTTTCTGAGACTCTCTACTCTCATGGCTTCCATCGTTAAGTGAGTGTGATATTGATTTCCAAATTTCTCTTATGATGCTGAAACCAGAAGAACCCACTACCTACCTGACACTTCCATGTGGATGTTCCCAGAGGAACCTCAAATCAGTGTATGAACTCTGAATGTGCTACGTTGTCCAACCCTACTCTTTCTGTATTTTCTAACATAAACGAACACGACTGAGCGACTGAACTGAACAATTCAGCTACACAATTATCCAAATCTAAAATCTGAAAGTCATCAGTGGAATTCCTTATTCAAACATTCAACTAATCACCAATTACCATCAATTTCACCTCTAAGTTCTCTAGTTCTCTCCATCACAACTGCTACTGCGACAGCACAAACTTCCCTCCCCACCAGGATTCCCTGAACAGCAACCGCCTCCTAACTCCCTCGCTGTCTCTTCAGTGCTTCCCGCCTCCAGTCCATTTTACAGTCCTCAAATTTCAAGAACATTTAGCTTTAAAATCATGTGACCTTATAAATTTTTAACTTAGTTTTAATACTTCTAAAGCCATCATCATTCAATGCAAGCTTTTAAAGCTAGCTCTTTTACTCAGTAGTTCTAGATCACCAACTTACTGATAATTTATCACAATTATGTAACAAAGAATGCTAGTCAAAAATTAGATCCAAATTAATCCTTAAAATTTAAGAGTGCTCTAACTAGTAAGTTCATCTATATGAACTTCACTGCCATAAATTTTAGTTTTGTTGTAAATAGTAGAACTTGATGTTATAAGATGAAATAAGAACATTGTGGAAAAAATGTTTGAAACCCAGGGAAGAAAATTCTCAAATTTTGAAGAAAAAAAAAAAGAAAACTCACCGTATACACCTGCAGAAGGAGTGGAATTGTTCATGGTAAAAGGTCCGTTAATGATGCCAGAAGAAAGAAGCTCATCAGACCCCCGCTGAAAAGCAAGAGCAATATTCTGTTAATAAAAATGATAATGATCCATAAATTTACTACTAAAAATATTAAAAGCTAGTACTATTACTTAAATCTGATACCACGGCATTTAAGGAGAACACCTCAAGAATCATAACATCTAAAGGCTGGAAGAGCACAGTAAAGGAAAATTATCACACATCTACATGGTTGTTAATGATAAAAAACAGAAATGCCATCACATAATTGGGAGCATAATCCCATAAACTTTTTTGATCAAACCCTCTGAGATGTTACATCTGAAGTACCAAAAACCATATTCAGGGGTTGTATCCCAATTATTATTTTTGCGTATACTTTAGAGTATGTTTAGTGCATTTTAATACAGTTGGTATGTTAAGTACGGTAAGTTTCTGTAGTATATTTTTAAGCATGTGCATGTGAATAACCTGTGCAGCACTCCCTGACTTTTTCATACACATATAAATATATACTTTTTCACGATATATACATTATATACACTATTTCTTAAAAGTTGAACAAAAAGATGTAATTTATTTCTATATTGGCCAAATCCTTTAAATAAGTGGTTTTCATCCATTATTCCTTAAATGGTCTTTCAGTTCACTTCAGTTCAGCTCAGTTGTGTCTGACTCTGTGACCCCATGAATCGCAGCACAACAAGCCTCCCTGTCCATCACCAACTCCCGGAGTTCACTCAAATTCATGTCCATCGAGTCACTGATGCCATCCAGCCATCTCATCCTCTGTCGTCTGCTTCTCCTCCCGCCCCCAATCCCTCCCAGCATCAGTCTTTTCCAGTGAGTCAACTCTTCGCATGAGGTGGCCAAAGTATTGGAGTTTCAGCTTTAGCATCAGTCCTTTCAATGAACACCCAGGACTGATCTCCTTTAGAATGGACTGGTTGGATCTCCTTGCAGTCCAAGGGACTCTCAAGAGTCTTCTCCAACACCACAGTTCAAAAGCATCAATTCTTCGGTGCTCAGCTTTCTTCACAGTCTAATTCTCACATCCATACACGATCACTGGAAAAACCATAGCCTTGACTAGACGGACCTTTGTTGGCAAAGTAGTATCTCTGCTTTTTAATATGCTATCTAGGTTGGTCATATGTATTATTTCTTAGATAACTACTCTTTTAAGTAATTTAGACATTTTTCCAGGTAAGAGCTTGACCAATTTCAAAGTTGAATTATCAAAGCTAAAGGCTAAGTGAGTGGGACTAGCCCTTTCATTGTAACCATGAGGTCTATTACCAAGATTAAAACATTTATACATAGGAAGGACAATAAACAACATGTATAAATTTAAAGCAAACCTATTTCAAATGGTAATTTGTTCAGCTCTCGGTCAATGTTTTTGGCCACACATCACTACTTGTGAGATCTTAGTTCTCTGACCAGAGATCAAAACCTGGCCCCCAACAATGGAAGAGAATTTCCTGATCCTCCCGACCCAGGAATCGAACCCATGTCTCCTGCTTGGCAGGTGGATTCTTTACCGCTGAACCATGGGGGAGATCTAGTTATACATACACAATGTAATTGTCGCAAAGAGTCGGACACGACTGAGCGACTGGACTGAACTGAACTGAAAGGTAAAAATATTCTTTCAATAAAGGAAACTTTCTGAAGTTTTAAAAAGAAATGCAAACTTTTTGATACCAACAAAGAGCAAATTCCCTCTGTCAGATAAATTGATAAAAGACTGGATTTTGACAAAATCAAAATGGAAAGGACTGCAAAAGAGATTTAATAAAATTCCATTTGTGTTTAACCTTTGAGAATAAGAGGGGCTTCCCTGGTAGCTGAGTTGGTAAAGAACCTGCCTGAAGTGCAGGAGACCCGGGTTCAATCCCTGGGTCAGGAAGATCCCCTGGAAAATGGTCAACCACTCCAGTATTCTTGCCTGGAAAATCCCATGGACAGAGAAGCCTGGTGGGCTACAGTCCATGGGATGGCAAGAGTTGGACATAAGAATAAACAATGTGGCATTAGAACTTTCCTTCAGCACACTGATGGTATCTGTTTAGAAAAAAAACAGGTCAAATTTTTCACTATAACCATCTTCATTTAAACATTTTTGCATACTTATCCAATTATATCAGGAAAATATATAGGTGTTAATTAGCTAGATCATTTTCATAGTTGTGTTATCCTAATACACACTGTACAAAGTTATAATATGAATCTATGTTCCTCTGTAATCTTTTTAACTGATAAGTTTTTGTCACACTGTTAGTCTCCATCATAATTATTTAATGAATTCTTAAATTCTATAATTGCCTACTATTTCCCTACTACTCAAGCATCACATGTAATTTATTGATCCCAAAAATTATGCTGCATTTAGAATACAGTATTTTCTGTATTTTATATTCTATCCGTAGAATAAATATTCAGAAGTAAAAGAGAGAATCTTTTCTTTTTTAGTGAAGGTAAAACTGCAAGAAATCGCAAGCTTCTGCTTAACAATATATAGTAACTTCAAGTTACTAATATACTACAAGTGACTAGTAAGATGCATTTTTGCTTCTATAGTAAAAGTGAAAGTCGCTCAGTTGTGTCCGAATCTTTGCAACCCCAAGGACTATATAGTCCATTGAATTCTCCAGGCCAGAATACTGGAATGGGTAGCCATTCCCTTCTCCAGAGGATCTTCCCAATCGAAGGATCGACCCAGGTCTCCTGCACTGCAGGTGGATTCTTTACCAGCTGAGCCACCAGGGAAGCCCAAGAATACTGCTGTGTGTAGTCTATCCCTTTTCCAGCGGATCTTCCCAATCCAGGAATCAAACCAGTCTCCTGCCTTGCAGGTGGATTCTTTACCAGCTAAGCTACTTCTAAAGGGGTTTTTCAAATATTGATGGAATTGGCACATGACCACCACAACTTTAATACTACTCAGTTTGGCTCATAGTCTGTGTAGTAAAGAATATAACCTTATTCTAAGAGAGGTCTGGTTTTTGCCCTCTCCTTCTAGGAGGTAATCTCTAAACCCCTGGTAAAGTTATGCCTGTGAAAGTGTCTTTTTTTTTTTTAAACTTGAGGGGCTTTGAGTCACCAGACAGTGTTACAGGCAAGGTTGATGACACGACTGAAGGGGCTGGAGAATGAATTTTAAGATTAGCCTCCAGAGCAATCAAGTTTGCTTAACACAGAGTTGTTGTCTGTAGCTACATAGAATTGCTGTTTTGTACTGTAGTCGCTAAATCATGTCTGACTCTGTGACCCCATGGACTGCAGTACACCAGGCTCCTCTGTCTATGTTCAGGCAAGAACACTGGAGTGGGTTGCCATTTCCTTCTCCAGGGAATCTTCCCTACCCAGGAATCGAACCTGGGTCTCCCACATTGCAGGCAGATTTTACCATTTGACCTGTTCCCTAACTTGACTGTTGGCCTAATTCCTCTCATGGATAAATGATGAATCAATACAGCAAATACATTAAAACTATTCAAAGATTTTTTAAAACTTCATTCTTCACCTCTAAATCACCATTTACATTTCTAACTGTAAAAGAAAAATTTAGTCCAAAAATGTGATCTACTAGTCAAATATTTTAAAAAAGATAAATTTGTATGGCATATTAAATAAATTAATGCAACATCTTAACTGTTATATCTCATGTTTCTACACAAAATATAATCTATAACAAGGAAATGATAAACATTACAGAGTCTTCAAAATAAAAGAATTTAAGTTTGATAATTCTACTAGATCTTCCAATAGTAACAAGAAGAATTTTTAAAAAGAGTAGCCTAAAATAATGCGTAAGTAAAGCAAACCCTATAGGATCCAGTGAAATGCTGGAATGCCTATTTTTATGTCTTATTATACAACAAGAAAAATTAAAATATTTGGTCCTAAAGTTTTATACTTGGAAACAGCAGAGATGGGGTTAACATTCATTTTACAGAATAAACAATGCGTATCTCAAATAATTTTGACACTTTAAAAAACTGATAACTTTTGACCCTAATATTTTCAGGATATGGTAAAAGATAAAGATAGCAAAAAGAGCTTACATTTAAAAATGCAGTCATAAAAAATTTTCTGATAATCAAAATTTACTAGTTAAGCTTTTTTGCTCCCAAAGATTCATTTTCAAATCATAGAAAATAAAGGTTTTAAAACATTATAAAGCTCAAATCCCGAGTTATATTACTTTGTAAGCTTTGTAAAAAGTGACAAAAACACAATCAGTTCACTAAACAACTATTCTTTCCTTGACATCAATTATTTCTCCTGGGGGCGGGGGTGGGGGGCGGAATCTGCCTGTAATTAACAGACTACGTCACAAAAAACAAAAAGTATTTCTGAAAATTATGCATAATATTTATATCCTAAGTGTCTGAAAACTAATTTTCCATTATAGTCAAGGAAGAGCAATGCAGACCGAGGTAAAACTGAGTGTCGTGTAAGGGAGGAAAATGCTTGCCTTCTTCTCTTCTAGGTTCTTTGGCTGGTCTAAAAATTAAACTGACGCGAGACAGATTAACAGGAGAAAAACAAAATTCAATTTCATACATACAGGAACTCATGAAGATATGAGACTTCGAGAAGTGACCAAAGCATGCAGTTTTTATGCCTTTTAGACAAAGAAAACAATTATTTGTGGAGATCTGACAAAACAAAGGGGCTGGGGCTAAATCAGCCTTCTCTGACTTGAATTTCCTATCTCTGGTAATAAAGATGACTTCTACCCTCCTTGTATAATGTAAGAAGGATACTTTCACTTGGAAGATTTATTTCCTGCTTTCAGGGAGACAAAGCAGGGTCAGTGTGCTTGCATCATCTGTTTCTTAAGTAACTTTCATTCAAAATAATCAACACGCCAACGTGGCCTATTTTAAGGCGCCATATTTTGCTCTACCTCACTCTCTGCTGGGGCTTCCCTGGAGGCTCAGACAGTAAAGAATCTGCCCTGCAATGTGGGAGACCTGGTTCGATCCCTGGGTTGGGAAGTTCCTCTGGAGGAGGGCATGGCAATCTACTCCAATCTTCTTGCCTGGAGAATCCCCACGGTCAGAGGAGCCTGGTGGGCTACAGTCTGAGGAGTCGCAAAGAGTCGGAAACGACTGAGCGACTAAGCACAGCATTCTCTGCCAGCTATGGTAAGAAATTATAGTTTACGAGATGAATGGAAGATAAGCAGAATGAAGATTCTAAATAAATCATGGAAAGCTTATTTGGATGCGTGACTGTAGATGATCAACAGAAGAATACTGTTAAAAAAAGTCAAAATGTGAAAGAAAAAAAGACTGTACCACAGGTAAACAAATTAACAGTAAACAAAAAGGCTTTAACAAATCAAATAATGAAGACATCATGGGGTGGGGGTGGAGCAGGAACAATACTTTTTCAACAGTCTCCTTAGAAACACACAGTAAATTTACAAAAGTGCAAGTTGTTCTGTGGACTTGTTAGCTTTCTGGTTAAGTCAACACACCGATCAGCTTCACTGACTCAAGTATCAATTATTGAAGCTCTCTCCTGCTGAAGAATAATTAAATACACAGGGCCAACAAAGAAAAGGAATACTGCAATTAAGCACCACAAATAAAATGTTTTATTATCAATTTGATGGGAAATGGTTCTGTTTAGCATTAAAGTGAGATTATTAATATGACAAAAGGCAATCCATGCAACTGCAAATCAGCCAATAAAATAACAGGTAAGGAAGATTCTGAAAATAAACCATTAGCTCATGGTTAAATTTCATATCATACTTAAATGCATGTGAAATTCAAAAATAAGATATTTAGTCTATCAAGGTACTATGATCATAAAAAAGAAGCTATCAAAAAATCTCATTATTTTTTCCATGATACTAGAACTATCTTTTTTTATTAGGTATTAGCTTATAGTTCGGAGAAGGCAATGGCAAGCCACTCCAGTACTCTTGCCTAGAAAATCCCATGGATGGATCAGCCTGGTAGGCTGCAGTCCTTGGGGTCGCTAGGGGTGGGACACGACTGAGCGACTTCACTTTCACTTTTCCCTTTCACACATTGGAGAAGGAAATGGCAACCCACTCCAGTGTTCTTGCCTGGAGAATCCCAGGGACGGGGGAGCCTGGTGGGCTTCTGTCTGCGGGGTCACACAGAGTCGGACACGACTGAAGCGACTTAGCAGCAGCAGCCATTCCTTTCTCCAGGGGATCTTCCTTACCCAGGGATGGAACCCAGGTCTCCTGCACTGCAGGCAGACTCTTTACTGTCTGAGCCACCAGGGAAGCCCTATATATACATTAGAAAGGTACTGGAAGGGTAAAGAGAAAGCTAATAAAATTGCTGTCTTTATGGAAAAGACAAGAAGAGGGACAACACTGAATAAGAGCTCTCCCCACATGTACACAATTAAATCTGCTGAAATACTTCTGTTATTAATTTAATTTTTACTTTTATCAAATATGTGTACTAGAACAAATATTACATAAGAGTTTATATGATAAAAGCAGATCTCGGCACCCAAACCCAGTCTTTAAACGGTTCTTATTCTAATGGTTGCCACCACAACACTAGATAACATATTTATATTACTACTTATAAGTTATCAACTTGAAAAATAAACTGACTGACCTCTAATATGAAACCTTAAGAATTTATCTCCAAAATTCCTCCCTTTTATGTTCTCTCAATGTTTGAAATATATGCTATTAGTTTTAATTCTTGTTTAAGTATCTTTGAACTTTAAATACTAAATTTATATCTTTATTGCTTGTCAACTTGACGTTATCTTTTTGTATATATTTTGAAATGTTAGATCTTATCCTTTTTTATTATTTAAAAATATTTTAATTTTATTGGGGTATAGTTGACTTACAATGTTGTGTTAGTTTTGGGTGTACAGCAAAGTGGTTCAGTTATACACACATTCATTCTTTTCTTTGCATTTTTAAAAAAATTAAAAAATTTTTTATTTTGGCCATGCTGCACAGCATGTGGGATCTTAATCCCTTGACCAGGAATTGAACAAAGGTGACATTATCTCTTGATTCTCCATTTTGAAAGAAAGCTTTTGGAGCTGGTAATCTGTTGCCCACTTCCCTCCCTCTCCGCCAGCTTCATTTTTACTTTATTGGTATAGTTGTTATATTCTGCCCTCCAACAATAGCATTCTTGGCTTTGTCCATTTCTGTCCTGTCCAAAGGATGACTCAAAATTGAATATCAATAAACAGTATTCATATTTTTATTACTATGTAAATATTGTACAAGGAAATATAACCCTGGCACACTTTGCTTTTTACTCTATGTCTAATGTCACAACCTTAGAACCACTTGAAAAAGACTGTTCTTAGAATCAAGATGAAACGGATTCTTTATTATACTCTATCAATTTCTAAACACCACGATATATTCTAATTTGGTTCACAGTGAGACATCTTTATTTACTCATTCATTTTGCTTCCCATGACATTTTAAAACTGTCTTTATTTTTCTGACACTATTATCCTTTATTATATCATCAAATTTTCCCCAAACTCTTCATGATATCACTCATTCTATATAGTTCTCATTTTTCTTCCTAAGATATCCCACCTAAAACCCTGTTTCCTCTTGCTTCAATCTTGAATGACTGCTTTCGAGGACTTCTGAACAGTTACTAACTGAAGCCTTCTCTTCATTTTCATCTGGGTTGACTTAACTTTTTCCTGAACTTCTGTCTTCCGTGTCCTAGGTTCACATTATTTTGCTGCAACCTTAAATAACTACCTAAATGATGGTAAACACCAAGTTAAACTTTCTGGGTCCATGCATGTCTAAAAATTCTATCCTCATAATTAATCATTTGACAGTAAAGAATTCTGGGTTAAAAAATATTTTTCTTAAGAAAACTGTAAACACAGTTCCATTTTCATCTAGCATACAGTATTAGATGCCAGTCTGACATTCATTTCTTTAAAACTGACTTGTTTTTTTCTTCTCCCTGGAAGTTTTCTGAATCATCTCTTCACCCGTGGAATTCTAAAATTTCACAATAACATATCTAAGTTACAATGCTTTGTACTTGCTGTAGTGGGTAATAAACAGGTGAGTCTGAAGCCCGAAACTCGAATGAGTTGGTCTGAAGCCTGAAACTACCACTGTCCTTTGCACTTCCCGTATTAAGTAATAAGTCAGTCAGAAGTCTGAAATTAGCATAAACTGTTAACTCCCATCTCCAAAATCTACCATGGAGAAGCTGCAGAGGCTAATGGGATGTGTAAATCTCTGGAACCAAACTAATGAGAGGAAAGCCTTGATGAAATGTAAGGAAAAAAAAGACAGCTGAATTGAAATTTTAATACATTTATCTTAGAAACCAATAGACCAAACACATAAAATATGACCAGAAAAAACAAATAAAACAATCAATAACTTGAGCTAACAGATAGACTGAATGTAGAACCAGACAGCCAGCTAAGAATAAACATTTATAAAAACAGACACTGTGCGAGATTGGCAAACTTTATACGAAAAGGGCCAAATAGTAAGACATTTTAGACTTCGTAGGTCATACAGTCTCTGTCACAATTCACAAAAACAATCACAGACAATGTGAAAATGAATGAGCATGGCTGTGTTTCAATATAACTTTATTTATAGACACTGAGATTTGAATCTCATCTATTTTTCACCTGTTACAAAATATTAATCATTGGATTTCTTTCAAGCATTTAGAAGTATAAAGACCATTTTAGTAAAGGATGTATAAAAACAGATGGCAGTGAGCCCTGTTTAGTCCTTGGACAATAGTTGCCAATTCCCATTTTAGTTCATAAAAGAAGTTTCAGTACAATTCAAAGGAATATGCTGAACACACTATGTTCTCTATAATAAAATTAGAAATGATAAAAAAAGAATAGCTAATGTTTGACAACTAAACTTTTAAAGCTACTAAATAATCCTGGAGTTAAAATGGAAACTTTTTCAAAATGATACATGTACTGCAATGTTCCTGCTGCTGCTGCTGCTGCTAAGTCACTTCAGTCGTGTCCGACTCTGTGCGACCCCATAGACGGCAGCCCACCAGGCTCCCCTGTCCCTGGGATTCTCCAGGCAAGACCACTGGAGTGGGTTGCCATTTCCTTCTCCAATGCATGAAAGTGAAAAGTGAAAGTGAAGTCGCTCAGTCCTAGCAGTACTATTTACAATAGCCAAGACATGGGCAAAATCCAAAAGTCGATCAACAGATGAATGGATAAAGAAGTTGTAAGATATACACACACACGAATATTACCCAGACATTAAAAAAAGAATGAAATAATGCCATTTGCATCAACACAGATGGACCGACAGATTACCATATTAAATGAAGGAAGTCAGAAAGAGAAACAGAAGTATATGATATCACTTACATGTGGAATCTCAAATATGATATAAATGAACTTATGTACAAAACAGAAACAGATTCACAGACACGGGAAACAAACTTACGGTTATCAAAGGTAAAAGAGGGAGGGATAAATTAAGAGTTTGGAATAAGCAGATACAAATTGCTATATATATACAAAATAGATAAACTATTGTACAGCACAGGGAACTCTATTCAATATCTTGTAATAAACTATAATGGAAAACAATCTGAAAAAGAGGATATATGTACACATATAAAAATATACATATATATGTAACTGAATCACTTTGCTGTGCATCAGAAACACAACACTGTAACTCAACTGTTCTTCAAAAATAAATAAAATTTTTGAAATCATAAGGAAAACGTAAAAACATTTGGATGTAATGAAAATGAAAAACACAAATTGAAAACTTGTGGGAAACAGCTTTAGCACTTAAAGATAAATTTATAGTTGAAAATACATTTATGAGGAAACAGCATATTTAAAAATATGAGTTAATTATCTGACTGAAAAAAACAAAACAACAGAGCAAATCCAAATCCCAAAATTAGTGTGAGAGGAATAAAGTACCTGAATTGACCATAAGGATTAAAGATTGTGAGATAATATACAAAGACATCCCTACTCCCCACTACTGATCCTGGTCCAGATGACTTCACAGGTGAGGTCAACTAAACTATTAAGAAAAAATTTATTCCACAAAACAGCAAAAGAATGAGAGTTTCTCAGTTCATTTTAAGCAGCTAGTGAATGAAATATTGATTCCAAAAGTACAATTAGAAAATCACCACTTTACAACTATCATTATAACGACAATTTCAGGCAAGAATCGTCAAAATTTAGTTTACACTAAGAACAACATAGCTTCTGTGGTATTCACTTAAATCTAGTTATAAGAAACAGATAAAGTAAGGGATATCCTACACAATAACATGCCTATATTCTTTTAAAATGTCAATATCATGAATCAAAAAGACTGAAGCAATACTTCAGATTAATTTCCAGATTTTGATAATTATCCTACAGTAATGTCAAATGTCTTTGCTTTTAGATAATATATTCTAAAGTATTTAGGGGTTAAAGAAAAAAGTAAAATAATCTGTCAATGAAGTTGCAAGGAATCTCCTTGACATACAATTAAGAAGGAAAAATTAATAACTTATATAACGGAGAGCTGGGCTGAAAATCATGCTAACCAAATGATGATTCAGAAGGATAAAAAAGGAAAACAGAGAGATATACATATATCTGCAGAAAGTAACATATAGATATATAAAGAGAGAGAAAAGACTATAAATGAAAAATAAAACAATGGAGCAAATGTGAATTGCTTGGTTAATTATTATATAAGTTTCTTTTTTTTTTTTACAGTACTCTGCAACCTTTCCATAAGTTTGTATTGAAGTTTAAAAAAAAAAAAGATATCAATGAAATTCACCACATCAGTACAGTAAGAAAAAAGAAAATCTTCATAAAGTAAAAATAAAAGTATGTACAAACTACGGTAAGCTATCAGAGAGAGAGAATGTGGTAATATAAAAAAGTCATATGCACAGTGATTTACAACCAAAAAAGTATTTGCATTTTTCATAATCTTGCGTGCATTTTAAGTTGTTTCAGTCATGTCCAATTCTTTACGACCCATGGACCATGACCTGCCAGGCTCCTCTGTCCATGGGATTCTCCAGGCAAGAATATTGGAGTGGGTTGCCATTTCCTCCTCCAGGGGATCTTCCCAAGCCAGGGATTGAACCTGCGACTCCTGCACTGCGGGCAGATTCCTTACCACTGAGCCACCAGGGAAACCTTAGACATTAACATAATAAGCAATTTTATTACTCATCTTTCAATATTTATTCACTACTGGTAGTTATATTAGTTATACTTGGATGCCTAACAAATTATCCCAAAATCTAATAACTTAAAGTTTTTTTAAATTTTTTATTTTTGGTATGTGGCATGTGAGATATTAGTTCTGTGACCAGGGATCAAACCCTTGCCCCCTGCATTGGGAGCACAGAGTTTAAACGATTGGACCACTAGGGAAGTTCTAAGAAAAAAAAAAAATTTTTTTTTTAAACTCAATTTCTGAAAGCCAGGAATCCACGCATGGCTTAGTTACATTCTCTGGTTCAGGGTCTCTCACAGACTGGAGTCATCTCAAGGCTCAACAGAGAAAATGGAGGTCCTACTTCCACGTTCACTCAAGTGATTGCTGGCAGGATTCAGTCTGTAAATGTGCCTCTCCATAAGGTAGCTCATTTTTATCAGAGAAAGCAAGAGAAGTCAGTCTTTTGGAAACTAATCCTTCAAGTAAATTTAAGACTACCATCTTGCTCCTTACTATCTCTGGTTCATCCACCCTTTAAATACAGACAAATTAAAAGGAAAAAAAAGGGGGAACAGGAAGAAAAGATATACCACACAAACATTGAAAACTGGAATGACTAGAATGACTCTATTACTATAAGACAATGTAGATTTTGGGACAGGAACTATTACTAGGTAAATAAAGATGTATATCACAAATGATTTTTTAAAAGGTTAATTCATCAAGAAAATACAACATTCTTAAACGTGAATGCATCTTTGCTTCAGTCATGTCCAAATCTGAGAGACCCCATGGACTGTAGCCTGCCAGGCTTCTTTGTTCATGGGCTTCTCCAGGCAAGAATACTGGAATGGGTTTCCATGCCCTCCCTCCAGGGGATCTTCCCAACCCAGGCCTCTAACATCTCCTGCATTGGTGGGTTCTTTACCACTAGAGTAACTGAGCTTTAAAATATATAAAACAAAAACAGACAGAACTATAGAAAGAAATTTAAGAAAACCACAACTGTGGATGAAAATTCCAATATCCCTCTCTTCTTTTGGTAACGAACAGAACAGAAAGAAAATCAGGAAGATTACAGAAGACTTGCAACTTCAACCATTTTATCCTACCAACATTTATAAAGAGGCACTACACCCAACAAAAGTAAACTATACATTTTTTCAAGTCTACGCAGAACATTCACAAAGACAGACCACAGCTTGACATTAGAACAAATCTCAGGAAATGTAAAGGTCTGAAATGGTACAGAGCATGTTCTCTACTCAAAGCAGCATTTTTAAAAAAACCCAGAAATTCCAAGATTTGGGTTGGAAACCAAATATTTAGAAATTAAACTCCCAAATATTCAGAAGTTAAATCATGCACTTATAAATAATCATAGGTAAAAAGAGAATCACAGGAAGAGTAGAAAATACTTTATACTAAGTAAAAATTAAAACCCAGTATACCAAATTTTGTGGGATGTAACTAAAGAAAGAAAAAAACCTGAGTAGCTCAACATCTATTTTAAAAACTGAATTCATAATTAAAAACCTTTCCACAAAGAAAATCCATCCACAAATAGCTACACTGATTAATTCTATCAAACATTTAAGAGAGAAATACCAATCTTATATAATTTTCATCAACAGATTGACATGCCTGAGGAAAGAATTATGAGCTTGAAGGTTAATTCCAATAGAAACCTCCCAAACTGAAATGCAAGAAGAAAAAAATAATAGGGTGTGGTGCAGAAAGAAAAGGAGAGAGCAAAGAAAAAAAAAAAAAAACCTGAAAGCAATGAATGACTAAGAGCTTTCTATAATCAATGATAGATACCAAACCAGAAAACCAGGATCTCAGAGAACACCAACAGGATAATGCCAAAAAATGTGCACTTCAGCGTATCATTCAAACTGCAGAAAACCAAAAACAAAGAGAAAATATTGGTGGGGAGAAAAAAAGAGGAAAACATCTTACTTAACAGAGAAGTAAGGATAAGAATTACAGAGGTTACTTTCTCATCAGAACCATGGAAGGAAGAAGAAAGAAGAGTGGAATATTTAAAGTGTTAATGGAGGAGAAAAAAAACACCACCAATCTAGAATTTCTATATGAACAGTAAAGAAGAAAAAGACTTCCTCACACAAAAACCAAGGAAATGTACTGTTAGTAGACCTGCTCTGCAAAAAAATATTAAAAGAAGGTCTTTGCGAAGAAGAAAAACAGATCAGAACTCAGACCTACATAAGGAAAGGAAGACTACTGAAGAAGGAGTAAGTGAAGGTTATTTTATACTTATTATTCTTAATTTATTTAAAAGAATTTATTTAAAGTAATACTAATAATATATTGGGTGATTACAGCATATAATTAAGTAAAATGAAAGATGAGGGCTTCTTTGATGGCCCAGTGGTGAAGAATCCACTTGCCAATGCAGGAGACATGGATTCCACCCTAGATCCAGGAAGATCCCATATGCCATGGGACAACTACGACCACACTCCACAACTACTGAGCCTCTGCTCTAGAGCCCAGGAGACACAACTGCTGAAGCGGGTAAGCCTAGAACCCGTGCTTTCCAACGAGAGAAGCCGCCACAATAAGAAGTCCATACAACACAACTGGAGAGTGCCCCCACTCACCACAGCTACAGAAAACCCCACTCAGCAATGAAGACCCAAATAAGTAAATAATTTTCTTAGAGAAGGAAAGATAACAATGTCCTAAGGGACAGGAAGGACAAATTGGGAATGCTCTGTTTAAGCTTCCCTGGTGGCTCAGACACTACAATGCAGGAGAGACCTGGGTTCGATCCCTGGGTGGGGAAGATCTCCTGGAGAAGGCAACGGCAAACCACCCCGGTATTCTTGCCTGGAAAATCCCATGGATGGAGGAGCCTGGTAGGCTACAGTCCAAGGGGTGGCAAAGAGTTGGGCACGACTGAGCGACTTCACTTCCACTGCTTAAGCTACCTGCGCTATACATGAAGCAGTACAGTATTATTTGGAGGTGGACTTAAAGTTGTAGACTGCAACCACTAAAAATGTTTTTAAACTATGAGAGACTAACAGAGGAGATAAAGGAATCACATAAAATGTGCAACTAAAACCAGAGAAGTAAAAAAAAATGAGAGGGAAAAATAACAAAGAACAAGTCAGTGAATACAAAACAGTTTATTAACAAGATACTTATTCAACCCACTTAATCATTCCCTGAAGTGTGAAAGGTAATGGTCTACATATACAATTAAAAGACACTGTTCAGAGTGGGTTAAAAAAAAAAAAAAGACCTAACTGTATGTGGTCTATAAGAAATCCACTTTAAAAGAATGGGCAAAAAAGTTAACATTCATAAAAGAAGGTAAGTGAATGGCTAACAAGCACATGAAAGGGTACACACTCCTACCAGTCATCAGGTCAATGGAAATTAAAACTAAAAGATGATACTACTAGCCATTCTAGTTATACTTACTAGCATGGCTAACAGTAAAGTATTGGCAAGGATGTGAGGCAACCTAACTCTAATACAAAGCTGGTCAGACTGTAAAGTGGTGCAACATTTGGCAAAATAACCAAGTTAAATACACACACACCCAATTTTACTCTGAAGCATGGTGTACACTGAAACAAACATCTACACAAAGACATACACAAATGTTTATAGTAGCTTTATTCGTAATAGCGCCAATTTGAAAAGAATCTAAATGCCTATCGACATGAGGATGGACTTTTAAATATCATGACATATTCACACAATGGAATACTCTCAATAAGAAAGAAGAAAAACGTACTGATGCAAAGAACATAGATATCAATACATCTAAAAATCCATTTTGCCGAGTAAAAGACAGACATCAAAGAGCTTATGCTGTATATTGCTGTTTCAACACTAAGTCATGTCCAACTCTTCTGCAACCCCTTGGACTATTGCCCTCCAGGCTCCTTTGTCCATGACATTTTCTAGGCAAGAAAACTGGAATGGGTTGCCATTTCCTTCTCCAGGGGATCTTCCCAACCCAGGGATCAAACCTGAGTCTCTTGCATTGGCTGGCGGACTGTTCACCACTGGGCCATCAGGGAAGTTCATATTGTATACATGCAGCATGAATATTTTATTCCATTTATATGAAGTTCAAAACATGCAAAATTAATCTGTGGTGATAGAAATCAAAAGAGTTGCCTAGACTAGGTCTGGAAAAGGGCAACAGGAAACAGGGGGATAAGTTTGTCAAATTTACTGCACTGTACCCTTAAGATCCAGGCATTTCACTCTATGTAAATTATAGCTCAGTTTAAAAGAAAAAAAAAAAAATTCCTGGCAAAGGACTTCAGTATTTTCTGTAGTTCAAGCACAGCAAGTAGTAGATGAATTTTTTTCTCCAAAGGGTCAGAAAGTAAATCTTTTAGAATTTGCTGTCACATGGTGGCTGCTATAACCCCTCTGTCATTGTATCAAAGTATCCAGACAATATGCAAACTAATGAGCAGGACTGTGTTCCACTAAAACTGTTTACAAAAACAGGTGTCAAGCTGGATTTGGTCCACAGGCTGTATGTAGTCTGCTAACTCCTGGTGGAGCAAACAGAAAATCAATCATCAAAATTAATTTAGCTTAATTTCTAATTCAGAGTCAAGTTTAAAAAAAAATTAAGTATGATGCATTGTTCTTTCCTATAATGGTGACAGGCAATGATAATTATTAGAAGCCGATTATAATCCTTCCTAAACTTGTTTTACACTCATGGAATCATTTTAAAACAGTAAGACAAACCAGAAAATCCCTAATATGGTTAATATGCAAGATCATCATTTTAGAAAATCATTTAACAGCTATGATAGTATCCTGAAAAATTATCTAAGAGAAATATTTAAGATAAACTGGCTAGTAATAATTAAAGTATGAACTGGAAATTTAAAATATACTTAGGTACACACATAAAAAGCTATTTTACCCACAGTGGTGATGCTTTATCTGGTATAATAAAGTTTTTGAAACATGTTCAGTATCACTCATAATCACCTGGTTTGTTCTTTATTTAAAAGAATTGAAAATTAAGAATCGCAATCCCTTCTTGATGTTTTTAAAAGCATTTCAGAATACTAAATAACTAATGGAAATAAAACAAGCATTTTCTGAGAAGTACCAAAAGCTAATTTCCTTGCCTAATTTAGACAAGGCTCAAAAACTGAGCTTCCCTGGTGGCTCAGACGGTTAAGCGTCTGCCTATAATGTGGGAAACCCGGGTTCAATCCCTGGGTCAGGAAGATCTCCTTGAGAAGGAAATGGCAACCCACTCCAGTATTCTTGCCTAGAAAATCCCATGGATGGAGGAACCTGGTAGGCTACAGTCCGTGGGATCGCAGAGTTGGACACTACTGAGCGACTTCACTTCAAAAATTGATACCTTGCAAAGAACATCCAGGGTACACAACTAGGTATAAATAAATCTCAAACATGGCACATGTAAGCTGCCTGAAAATGTTTATCCATCTTCAAGAAAATCCCAATCTAAAAAATGAACTTAATCCTCTTTCACCATGGTATATACCTATTAGAAGAAACACCAGCAAAATTAGAAGGCTTGGGTTCCAGTATAAGTTTGCCACCTAATTGGCTGTGTGAGAATCTGGCATCCACTAATTCATCAAGCATTTCTGAGAGCTTAGTATGTGCCAGACACTGGAAACACAGTAGTGAAGGAAATATCAAAAATTCCTGCCCTCATGACACATTCCAGTGAGTCACTTAATCTCTAAAAACAAGTTTTCCTTCTCTAAGATAATGGATTTCATATTTAAGGGTATTTTCAAGTCCCTAAAATAAGATCCATATTACTTTCCTGCATCCAGGAAAGCAAATGATGGAGCATCACCTGAAATCCACTCTTTCACTGGCTAAAACTCTTTCCTGTGTCATCATATTCAGAAAGCAAATTAAAAACAAAAAAAAGTCACAGACATTCTTGAAGGACTTATTTTAAATTAGCTAATTTTGGTTTATAAAATTTAGAGGAAATATGAGTCTTATTGGTCTATTACTTGGTAACTAAACTTCCATGGATGGGATCCAAGAAAGAAGCAGAACCACCTTATGAGAATGTTCTTCATATAATGAATAATTTTACAGACATTTCCAGTACTGCCTAGTGAATCAACTAATCAGCTCATCTTTTCTTCAGACTAGGATTTGATCTTTCTTTCCAAAGTGCTTGCTGCAATACAGGTAGTCAGAAATCCAAATTGTGTATTCAAATCTAGTCCCTTGAGCCCTACATTTAAATTTTTCTTTTATTTATCGTCAAGATATATATTTCCCCCACAACAAAACAGGCATGACAGTCCTTCAAGCGTAACTCCTCAATTCCCAAGTGGCAAAATTTTAAAGTGTCTCATGTATTCATTTTTCCCAGACGAACTCTAGAATCACAAATGACATTTCTGGTAAGACCAAAGCAATGCTCACTTTAAATATCCCTTCTTTCATAGGCCCCTACCGAAACACCAAAAGGGATCCAAAATATAATCCTGCAGTTTCTAATCTATGAGTGTTCATTCCCAAGTGAGAAACTGACCTAGTATCTACCAAAAAAAAAGGTATATCCCACCAAAAGCGGCTTCTCCATTTATTTTCAACTCATAAGATATATTCAAAGTTTGCTAAAGCAAGCTAACACCATTCAACTTCAAAAGACAGTATAAGCAGTAGGTCCCAATTACACTAATCATGAGCAACCTATTATTAATCTGAAACGCTGTTCACTATATGTATGCTTATATCTTAAGATGTTTTAAGAATATGAGAACCACCATCAGATCTAATAAGCCCAAATGCAAAAGTATTGAAATTGTTAGCAAAAGATGACGGACAGAAAGCAGAAGAACAGCTTTACATAAAATACATGCAATGTACACATGAACTATTTCTATTTTTTACAATAATCTAAACAGTAAGTGGCCTTCAGAACTAGATTTTCAATTCAGGTATATCAAATACCAGACTGCTAAAAGAAATCTTAAAACCTCCATCTATATTTTAAAAGTCTCATATTAACGAACTTGATTTATATTTCAGAATCCAATAAGTGAAACGACTTTGATAAAACTGAAATGAATTATAACTTAGAAGAATCATTATTGTAAAATATTAATTATCCAGCTCTCCTGCCGTTCATCTTGTAGACAGTACCCTCCTCATTACTGTCAGTGAGGTAAAAATAAAGGAAAAACAAAGTCTGATTTTGGAACCACAAAGACATGGGTTTGAACTCTGAGGCACCATGCCTTAAACATAAACTTTCTGAACCTATTTTTTCATCTTTAAAATGGGAATATTAATACCTAATTTGAATGAATGTTTTAATGATTAGTGAGATATATGTAAAGCAGCTTGCATATAATAGGAACTGAAGAAATTTTAGCTGCTATTTTTATTTTATTACTCATAAATGTATCCAAGAGAAGATAAAAGGAAGGCCATGACAGGAAAATAAATCAGAGCCAAGGTTACATGTAACTGTTAAAATAAAACAAGACAAAAACAAACAAATACACTGACAGTTCAAGTGAAACTTTTTGTTCACATTTTATGGAAACAAGATAATACTATAACCACTCTTTATACACACATAAAACCTACAGGTCTACTAATGATGGAGCTAAATAAAAACAAAAGATTATTACCATACAGTAAAACAGGTAATTTTATGAACAGGTGAGATTATTTCACCATTGGGAAAAAAAATGCCAAAACTAAGATTTTTAAATGCTTATGGAAGGATATTAAAAGATTCCTACCTTTAAACCGACTGCTATAAGATCTGTAACAACACTGTATGGAAAAAGTAAAAAGAGAAAATGGAAAACAAAGTTAGAAACAAGTTTTTAAAAGACAGAGATAATAAGATAAAGAAAAAAGAAAAAGCGTTATAATAAATAATAAAAATAAGAATGTGACAAGTTGTGAAAAGTTAATACAAAGAAAAGTGATGGGACAGTCTAGCCAACAGAGTGTAAAAGCAAAGCTTTAACAGCAATGTAAGAAACAAATAATAAATCAAATTCTTTCAGTATTTAGAAAAATAATTGCTTCAATAAAATGAAAATGGGTTTATCCATTTACCTCTATTTAACAAATCCAGCCAAGCCTTATAATCACCAAAGTTCATTCTCTTAAATCACTGGCATGAGTAACCATACTTACAGTTTTAAATGAAACAAAACCAGTGAGTGGATTTTATAGAAATAGAAAATATCTTGAAAATTTGCATCCACCACCCAAATGGCTCACCAAAATATAGCTAAGATAGTCTTAGAACTAAAATAACTACAAACATCAAACTTAAGACATCAAAACTGTCAAAGATTTGCTTCTAAAAAAGTCCTACCGCATCACATTTGTGATTAAATTACCTCAGAAAGAAATAACATACACACATACACACACACAAGGACATCTGAGGTGGAACTAGAAAGATATGTTGACTGGAGGTTTGTTGTTGTTTTTAACTATCCAAAATAATGAAAAAGGACCTTTTTTCAGGCTATGGGAAAATATAGAAATTTAATTAGCCTCCTGAAAGCATAAACTCACTGAGTTAAAAATCATATCCCTTAACATCAAGATGTAAAAAACCCTATACAGTTCTGCCAAACAAAAATCCATCTCTTCTAACCCAAAAGAAACTGTTTTCAATTAAGTTTGTCTCTATATCTTCTACAAGAAAGCTCTAATAAAATTCTGTATATTGTTAACCTATATCATTACTTAATAGAAGTAAACAAATTTATATTTGTCTAACGATGCAAATTTTGTTTTAAACAATAACGATGTAGATTAAAATTTTTTTCCTATACACTTTGGAAACTCAAATTTGGTTTGCTTTAAATTTAAATGTGATATCTCTGACATCTGTGCATAAAAAATTAGATTGTATAAGGTATACCACAGTATTTGTCCGGATGCAGAGAGCATGCTCCTACTTGAACTACCAAATGAACTTACCTTTCGGTATTTCTTATTGCCTCAAATACTTAAACCAATAAACTCATTCTTAGCTTTCAAACCACATTTTGGGGGAAGAAAAAGTTAATTTCTTAAACACTACCCAGAAGAGTAAGCTTGCACTTCACAGTTGCCCAAGAGTTTAACAGCCAAGATGCATAATCCAAGAATCCTCTTTATAACACTGTAAACTTTCCAATACAAAAAGCAAGCCTGCTTCCACGTCTCACGTCAAACCACTAGTCAAGACAATTCACTACACATAATGAAATACTACTTTCACAGCCTTCCTCAACTGAAATACTGGCATACTCAAAGAATTAAGACAGCAAAATTTTGCACCTATAGAAAGTGTAGTTGAGAAAAGGTGATGTAAAATGAGTTTTTAACAATGCTCTCAGAAAAGCTTCAATTAAACAATAAAAACAGCTTCAATTAAATCTTAAAAATACTTTAGAGAACATCACAATAAGAGAAATCTAAAATTGCACTTTGTCTAACGTCTGTAATAGTGTGCAATCTGCATTGAAATATATTTGTAATTTATAAAACTAGGATAAATGAAATCTAATGAAGGCAAAAATTGTTCGAAGATGCCTTTACACAGGAAGATCTTTACACAGCATGACAACAATCAACTATATGGCAACACATACGTGATTTTACTGTACAAGCAAGTTCCATGTATTCTACAACCAAGAGGTTTACAGAAATCTTGCCATCAAAATCAAGTAACAGGCCAACCAAAATCTCAATGCATAATGAAAATAAGTAAGTGGATCTGCAGGCTCTGAGAGAAGATTTTTTTTTTAACCTTGACGGACATATACTAGGGATCTTCAACTAATTCACTAAGATCTTAGTCTAGTTGTTTTCTTAATCATTCAAATATTGGTTTGGTCGCACCCCAGGACCCTGGGTCCCCAGAGAAATATTTACATCGATGATCCTAAATCTTTATTTTGGCCACAGACTTCATTCACTTTGAGAGCGTTTCAAAGCGCCCCGAAAATCGCACTTTTTTTGCTTTTTGCATACAGCGCAGGGAATTCACGAAGTTCCCTGGGGTGGAGGTGGGGTTGGTGAGGGGACGCGTCCCCGTTCACCGAGTCCAGACGCCCGGTGCACCGTGATCGTCACGCAGCTCCCAGCACCAGCCCGGAGACCGCGTGGGGCCCGGCTCCGGGACCGGGTCGCCGCCCAGGCGTTGACCGGCGCGTGCCCTCGCCGTCCGCCTCTCCGCGGCCACTCGTCTCCCCGCCAGGGGAAGCTCCAGCGCTCGCCCCACCTCACCGGTAAACACCAACTCCCCAGCGGGAGGACGCCCGCCCCGAGCACCGCCTCCGCCTCCCCCAGCGCCGCGCACCATTTTCTGAGAGGAAGTGTCGGCAGGCCGGGCCGGGCTCCCCCGGCCCTCGGGCGGAGGGCGGACCTCGGCTCCCGGGGGCTGCGCCGGGCTTTCCGCCGCTCCCCGGGGCGAGGGTGCGCAGCGGCGGCAGGACGGGGCCGGGGGCGCCCCGAGGGGGAGAGGGAGGCTGCGGCGGGCCGCCTCTCCGCGACTCGGCGCTCCCCGGCGGAGGAGCCCGGAAGCCCCGCCGTCGGGCCCGGCCGGGGCCGCTCCTCCGGCCGCCGGCGCCGCGCCCGGCTTCCCAGCTCCGGCGCGTCCGGCCGAGAGCTGCGGGAAGAGGACGAGCGCGGCCCGGGGACCGCCGCGCCGCCGAGCACTTACCCATCCATGGCCCAGACGGCGGCGAGCACAGCGCGGGGACTGACGGGCTCACCGCGAGCGGAGGACGGAGGCGCGGCCACAGGGCGGCTCCGGGAACCGGCAAGCGGCGCCTCTCCGGAGCCCCGGCCGCTCGGAGGTGGAGAGAGAGTGGGAACCAGGGGCGGAGACCAGGGACGCTCCCGCCACCGCCGCGCCCCCGCCTTCCCCACCCCCCGGGCGCGTCCCCGCCTCGCCTCAGCCCGCCCCTCCGCGTCGACGCCCTCCCTGGGCCCCGCCCTCCGCCGCCCTCCGGCTCGGCTCCGGGGCGCCCCCTTCCGGCGGCCGCCCTAGAGACTCCGCCTCCGGGAGCCCCGCCCCCCCGCGCGCCCCGCCCCACGCGCGCTCCCGTCCCCCCGCCCTCCTGTGCTCGCGGGAGCGCGCGCCTTGTGCTTCCCGCTCGCCGCCCGGTGCCCCCTCGGGCTGCGCCGGCCTTCCGGCTCCCCCGCCCCGGGGCTGCCTAGCTTGGACACCTCCCTCTACCGGCGGGAGAAACGCTGGGGACCCGACTCCGGACAGTAGGTAGGGGTGTCCCGCGAGCGCCCCAGAACCGCCGCGAAACTGCCCCGGGTGGGCGAGGCTGTCGGCTCGGCCCCGAGCACCGAGACCGGCCGCCGGCTGTGGTCTTCCCCCGGCCCGGCAGCCCTGGGAAGCGCCGGTCGCCCGCCCGGTGACCCGCCCCGGCTCGGTAGGTGCGGTTGCGATGAAAATGAAAGAGGTGAATGAGAATACCCCGAACTTGAGAATGTACAGCTTTAGTGTCTGAGTGCTTTTACACGCAGTCTGGCATTGAATTTATAGGAAGCATTCATTGCACTATATGGAATGGCCACTATATCGGTAGCATTTTATAAAAGTTTCCACATTTTCCCTATTTAAAAAGAAAACAACAGAAACATGAAAGAGTGCTTATTCTCGTTTTTCAGGTGAAAATTTAGACATGAGTGATTTGCCGACAGTTTGACACGCACTGAAACCCTTTCCTTTTAGTCTGAGCAAAATCATAAGCATATAACTAGTGGCAACTCGTTTTTTTTCCCCTCATATTCTGTTTGGTTCTGAAATTGAATGATTTTTCGATTCACAGATCGCCAAGACATGAGCCACTGAATACTGTCCTCCACCAAATTCCTCACTTCCTGAGTAGAAAGAGGGGACAGCTCCTTCTCAGCCTCATTCGAAAAGCCAGTAACTAGAAGCTCCATCATCTATCCTTGCTTCTATTCTGCTTTTTAAAAGTGGGTGCTACTGAAAAAATTTAAACTGTCGATCACCCATCATTCAGTCAATATTTGTTGCTTACTATTTGCCAAGCACTGCAGGGCTGACCAAGAAAATCAGGTTCCAGTCCTGACGGTTGCATGCATTCCTCCCTTAGTTTATTATTTGTTTGTTGACAAAACACGATTTTTGAATAGCTCAGGTATCTTATTAAGAAAGATCATTTAAAAAATACTGTATCTAACCTAAATCCCACTTTTCAAAAGGTCAAATATACTTTGTTTCTTATGTTAAATCTAAATATGAAGTTGCAGTTGTAAACATTGCCATGCTACATTGACAAATGGGCATTAAAAATACCACCAAGAGAAGTAGCTGATGAGGTCTTACTGTTGTTGGGGGGATATATTCTGTTGATAAAATTGTCCCAATTTTTTTTAAGCCATGCAAGTATTAATATACATACATGCTCATTTTGGAAAATTCAAAACAATATTAAATATAAAAAGTTATTATTTTTCTTCACAAGCTACCCCCTGCCCATGATAGCCACTTAACAGTTGTGCATGCATACTTCCAAGACCCTCACCATTTTTGCTTTTTTCACTTAGAAATCCTAGAGATTTTTTTCATGTCAGTACTTTTCATCTACTTAATTCTTTTTAATACTGCCTATTATTTTATAGTTTCATGTGCTATAATTTTAACCTTTTCCAAAATAGTGGAAATTTACATTGTTTCTAATTATTCAAAATAATTAACAGTACTGCAAAGAACATCATATATGTATGAGCGTCTTTCCTTGTATATGATTATATCAAGGAATAGATTCCTAGAAGCAGAATTGCAGGACAAAAGGCATAAGCATTCTCAGATTTCATAAATATTGACAAAATGATTCCCAAAAGCTGAACCAGTTTATACTTTTAAAAGATATATTTCTCTTAGCCAATGCCTTATGATAGCTAACAAATTTCAGTATTAAAAAATAAACATGAGGTCTGTCTCACGCTCACTGTCCGTAGTACCAACAATCACTCTGAAAGGTCTCCAGTGTAAAGTGTACCTGACTGAAATGAACAGAACTGTATGGCATTTCCTAAAACACTTGCATCCAGTTTTACAACAGAAGCCTAGACAATAAGAAAACAACTCAGGACAGAACACAAAGTGAAACCCTGCCCCCTGCCCTGCCTCTTGGTCATAAGTTTAAAAGATTTTTCATGGATTGCGCGCCATAGGCTTGTGAGTTTCTCTGATTCAAAAACAATAGATAGAACAGAATTTAGTTCTTCTGTGACCACTTTTAGAATACTAGCTATTCCTGTAATCCGTATGGCATTAGAAAGCTGTGGCCTATAATATCAGCACAAGTTTCTGAGTTTCTGGAACAATCAGATAATCACCCACGTGACCTGCCTTGGCATAAAGAGCTATATGTTCTGTATACTGGTTTCCTGATGATGAAGAGGATAACACAGTCTTTATTTGTTAATTGCTCTATACTTTTGAAAAGTACGACAGTTAAAATAATTTAGTTTAAATTTTCTAACACTTTACCTTCTTTTGTTTTTATTCTAATTTTTATTGTAAGAAATTCCCTTGAAACACCTTCATCTAATGAGACACTTCCTACCCCCTCCATTATGATATCTGGACGAAATGTAACCTTTGAACATTTGCCTTAAAACATTACAATATGCAGTGGTGGTTAATATTTAACCAACATTATTACCCTACTCGGGCCTCCCAGGTGGCGCTAGTGGTAAGGAAAGGGCCTCTCAGTGCAGGAGACATATATAAGAGGCGCGGATTGGATGCCTGGGTGAGGAAGATCCCCTGGAGAAGGGCATGGCAGTCCTCTCCAGTACTATTGCCTTGAGCATCCCATGGACAAAGGAGCCTGACAGGCTGTGGTCCATGGGGTCACAGAGACTGACATGACTGAACCAACTTAGCACACACATTACCCTATTCATGTTTATAGCTAAGATTACTTAAGATAGAAAAATAATACTTAAGATAGAAAAATAAAAAGATCAAAATTTAAGTCAGAGATAAGACCAGCCATTTGATGAATCTAGGAGGGAAACATTTTAATATCATTTTATCCCCTGACAAGTACAGAATCATAATTGCTAACATATATACACTAAAATACAAGCATGTGAAATTATACTGAGTGAAATAAAGCTAAACTTAAAAGGCTACAAACTGTATGATCCCATTTATATAACAGTCTCAAAATGACAAAATTACAGAGAGAGACAACAGAAAGAGCAGGAGACGGGTGTGACTATAAGGGGGTATAGCAGGGGGATGTTTGTGGTGATGGTGCAAGTCTTGATTGTGAGGTTGTACAAATCTACACATGATAAAATTGCATCGAACTTCAGACACACACAAGTGCATGTAAAACTAGTAAAATCTGAGTGAGATTTATGGATTGTACCAATGTCAATTTCCTGATTTTGTTACAATTATTAAGACATTACCATTGGTAGAAACTGGGTGAAGAGTTTCTGGGACCTCTTGGTACTTCTTTTAAAATTTGTTGTGAATCTATAATTATTTCAAAAATAAAACAACAAATTACCAAGTGTTCCCTTAAATACATGTTATTTGTTCGATAGTTATGCAATAACAAACTTCAGAGGCTGAAGGAAAACGTGTAGGTGTATAATTCATATTTTTTAGGTGCTATCAACTTGGTAGTCAGACTAGGTTATAATAGCTGACATACACTGAGTCTGACAGACTCTGCCCAATCTGTTGAATGATGAGCCTTCCTTCAAAGTCCTTCCCAACTGTTGGAGGAGGAGACTTGAAAGTGTTTCCCACGTGCTCAGTGACCTCTCTGCCATCGTGAGTGATGTCCGTTTTCCTGAGCCTACCCCTGGCCCTGATGTAGTCGTTTCCACGTGAAGTTTCTAATAAGACCAGTTCAGAGGACTTGAGCGTTTGCACTGAAGCTGCTGTCTTCAGTCCCTGTCCTGTAGTGGCAGTTGCCAGCCCATGTCAAAGTTGCTGTGGATTTTCAAGAATAATTTTCCTTTTGTCATACTGTATCACTGAGGTCCCAGTGTCACTCAGAGTTTTTAATAAAACAGACCTTTCCATTTTTATTCTGAGAAAGTCCCTTGAGATTTAGGCATGAGTCTGAGACAAGGCCAGAGAACAATTTGAGTGATCATCACTACCCTTTTTAAAGAATCATTGCCCTTAAGCACTGAGCTTTTGTCCTTAAAACTGGTACAATCTACTCTCTACCCTGAGGCTCTGGGTTCCCAATGCAGGGGGTCTGCATTCAATCCCTGGTAAGGAGACTAGATCCTCCATGAGGACAGCTAAGGGTTGACATGCTGCAGTGAAGATGCAGTGCACCCAAATAAATTTTTTGAAAAAATAATCACATTTATTTAGAAATAATTGACAGTGTTGTGTTTTTTTATTCATCTTTCAGTTAGTAGAATAAATTTTCAAGATTTTTTTTTAGAAGGAATCTTGGGTTGTTTCCTGAGTCTCTCTATATTCTATTACTTATCTAAGGTAAAACTTCAGTAGATGAAGAACTATTGAGTCAGTCCCCAGGAACTCTATAACTATAGCCCTACTTTCCTTCAGCATCGTAAAACTATGATGGAAAAGACTGATCCTTAGAAGAGTTTTTCTTCATCTTTGAATTTTAGATAATTATTTAGGCTATGTCTTATTTTGAGTCTTTGATTTTTCTAGAATCAGTCTAATGGGCAGTTCTCAGCCCCCATCTAAATCAAACCATCAGCAGTAGTTGACTGTTCTCTCTTCCTTGATGGGCTTCCCTGGTGGCTCAGTTGGTAAAGAATCCGCCTGCAATGTGGAAAACCTGGGTTCAATCCCTGGGTTGGGAAGATCCCCTGGAGAAGGGGATCCACTGCAGCCTGGAGAATTCTGTGGACAGTACAGTCCATGGGGTTGCGAAGAGGGAGACACAGCTGAGTGCCTTTCACTTTCACTTTCTTCCTTGTTACGTTTTGTTCACTTGTTCTCAGGAAACCGTGTCTTTGTTGTTTTTCCTCTGTGGTCACTCCCATCTTCTTTCCCGGTTCTGACAACAGCTTTCAAATATTTCAAGACTCGGTCGTTGACCTTCTTTTCCTATACTCCCTCTCGATACAGTCTTAGGGTTTTAAATATCATCTATAGCCTGAAGAGTACCAAATCTATTTCTCTAGCCTAGAACTCTTTCTTGAACATCAGATTGGTTGTTCCTAGTAGGGACCAGGCAGGTTCCCATCTCAGAGTCCGTTATACTTGTTGTTCCCTCTTCCTGGAATGCTCTCCCCGACATGGTTTGCTCCTTCATTTCTAGAATCCTTCATAGCCTTCCTTGCATGTAATTTTCCCAGTAAGACCTTTCTTGGCCACGCTTATTTGAAACTGGGTATCATGCTCACCCCTGTTATTTATTCTCCTCCTCGTTTTATTTTTCTCCTTATTCTAGCATATGTAACTTACTCATTTTATTTATTGTTTGTCTCCCTCCACTAAAACGTAAAGTCATTAAGGTAGTAACACTTGTGTGTGTTTGTCTGCGGATGTATTCTTAACAACTGGAACGATGCCTCACGCATACTAGCCAGTGACTGTCTTACATGAAACATGTTGTACCTTGCAGAGACAGTCTTTCTTTTGATTTTGAAGTTTTGCTTTAAATTTATGTTAAGCTTTGTTTTCTTCCTTAGCATTGCTAACTAGTTATTTATTGGATCTCTGATCATTTCATTATTTATTAGGTTTCCCTCATAGCTGAGTTGGTAAAGAATCTGCCTGCAGTGCAGGAGACCCTGGTTCGATTCCTGGGTTGGGAAGATCCACTGGAGAAGGGAAAGGCGACCCACTCCAGTGTTCTGGCCTAGAGAATTCCATGGACTGTATAGTCCATGGGGTTGCAAAGAGTCAGACAGGACCGAGCAACTTTTCAATTTCACTTTCACGGTCTTCTTCCTTACCATTGCTAACTAGTTATTTATTGGATCTCTGATCATTTCCATATTTATTCTTTAGTGTCATTTTTGTTTTTCCTTAACTTTCTGCACAACTTCTCAGTCCTATTTTCTCCAACCATAATTCAGATTTCTATAGTAGTGGTTTGATTCCTATTTTTGTGTTTTAAAATTATATGATTTTATTTTTCTCCTCATTCTTTAACTGTCAGATTTTTTCTTTTTTTCATCTCATGGTATTATGTTACATATTTGTACATGTACATATATATTTTATTGACGTATAATTGATTTACAATGTATATATATAGAGAGAGATACAGTATAGCAGAATTAGATATAGATATGTGTATAGGCATTGGTTGGTATGTATGGTTGCTGTGTATACTTATATTTCTAAGTTTTGTCTGCTGAGAGAGCCAGACAATGACACTCCATTAACTTTACCCACATTTTAGTTACTAAATATGATTCCCCAATAAAAGGAACCAGGACGCCACAGAGAAGTCACTGATTCCAGGGCTGCAGAGATAAAAATAATGCATGAGCCTAGAGCAACTTGAGTTTGCTAAAAATTAAAGTACTTTTAAAATGATAAGGACTTGCCAAAAGGGCACAGGAGTCTAGCTGAAAGATCTCCCAGGGACCAAAGCGGGAATAGTTTGAGCAACAAAATAAATAACAGTAGTATTATATAGCCTTTAAAGTAAAATAATGAGTCAATACTGATATAAATAAATAATTGAATAAGCAAATAAGGGGAAAAGGGTAGCTCTTAGAGAAGAATTCTAATTAATAAGCATAGAAGGAATACAGGAAATAGAAAACCACTATTAGAATAATTTCTGCAGACAAGAAAGATCCACCAATTAATGCTAAAATTAGCGAGCAAACCTTAAGAAATAGGATAGTGGCATAATTTCAAAGTATCTCTCCTAAGATATTTATTGATTATGGAGAAAAATAATAATTTTACAATGAAGAAATCCAGCAGACACCATCTCAGCTAAGCAGTCAAAGTTAAAATTAGCAGTAATGTGACATGTTGACGTGAACTCCTGATAAACTAATAGACTGCACTGGCAAGGTTACATTGCTGCTATCATATCCCAGTCCAAAATGCATAACTCAGTCTAACCCCAGGAAGACATCAGAGAAACTCAAATTTCAATTAAAAAAAATATTTTTTCTTGAAGAGTTGACAGACTCTTCAAGACTGTCAACACCCTGAAGGACAAGGAAAGACTGACAAAATATGACAAATTGGGGGGCCTCTTGAGAAACCTGTATGCAGGTCAGGAAGCAACAGTTAGAACCGGACATGGAACAACAGACTGGTTCCAAATAGGAAAAGGTGTACGTCAAGGCTGTATATTGTCACCTTGCTTATTTAACTTATATGCAGAGTACATCATGAGGAACGCTGGGCTGGAAGAAGCACAAGCTGGAATCAAGATTGCTGGGAGAAATATCAATAACCTCAGATATGCAGATGACACTACCCTTATGGCAGAAAGTGAAGAGGAACTCAAAAGCCTCTTGATGAAAGTGAAAGAGGAGAGTGAAAAGTTTGGCTTGAAGCTCAACATTCAGAAAACAAAGATCATGGCATCTGGTCCCATCACTTCATGGGAAATAGATGGAAAAACAGTGGAAACAGTGTCAGACTTTATTTTTTTGGGCTCCAAAATCACTGCGGATGCTGATTGCAGCCATGAAATTAAAAGACGCTTGCTCCTTGGAAGGAAAGTTATGACCAACCTTGATAGTATATTAAAAAGCAGAGACATTACTTTGCCAACCAAGGTCCGTCTAGTCAAGGCTATGGTTTTTCCCGTGGTCATGTATGGATGTGAGAGTTGGACTGTGAAGAAAGCTGATCGCCGAAGAATCGATGCTTTTGAACTGTGGTGCTGGAGAAGACTCTTGAGAGTCCCTTATACTGCAAGGAGATCCAACCAGTCCATTCTAAAGGAGATCAATCCTGGATGTTCATTGGAGGGACTGATGCTAAAGCTGAAACTCCAATACTTTGGCCACCTCATGCGACGAGTTGACTCACTGGAAAAGACTCTGATGCTGGGAAAGGTTGGGGGCGGGAGGAGAAGGGGACGACGGAGAATGAGATGGCTGGATGGCATCACCGACTCTGTGGACATGAGTTTGAATGTACTCCGGGAGTTGGTGATGGACAGGGAGGCCTGGCGTGCTGTGATTCATGGGGTCGCGGAGAGTCGGATACGACTGAGCGACTGAACTGAACTGAACTGAACTGAAGGAGACATTTCTGCTTCATTGACTATGCCAAAGCCTTTGACTATGTGGATCACAATAAACTGTGGAACATTCTGAAAGAGAGGGGAATACCAGACCACCTGACCTGCCTCTTGAGAAACCTGTATGCAGGTCAGGAAGCAACAGTCAGAACTGGACATGGAACAACAGACTGGTTCCAAATAGGAAAAGGAGTATGTCAAGGCTGTATAGTGTCACCTTGCTTATTTAACTTATATGCAGAGTACATCATGAGGAACGCTGGGCTGGAAGAAGCACAAGCTGGAATCAAGATTGCTGGGAGAAATATCAATAACCTCAGATATGCAGATGACACTACCCTTATGGCAGAAAGTGAAGAGGAACTCAAAAGTCTGTTGATGAAAGTGAAAGAGGAGAGTGAAAAGTTTGGCTTGAAGCTCAACATTCAGAAAACTAAGATCATGGCATCTGGTCCCATCACTTCATGGGAAATAGATGGAAAAACAGTGAAAACAGTGTCAGACTTTATTTTTTTGGGCTCCAAAATCATTGCAGATGCTGATTGCAGCCATGAAATTAAAAGACGCTTACTCCTTGGAAGGAAAGTTATGACCAACCTTGATAGTATATTAAAAAGCAGAGACATTACTTTGCCAACCAAGGTCCGTCTAGTCAAGGCTATGGTTTTTCCCGTGGTCATGTATGGATATGAGAGTTGGACTGTGAAGAAAGCTGATCACCGAAGAATTGATGCTTTTGAACTGTGGTGCTGGAGAAGACTCTTGAGAGTCCCTTGGACTTCAAGGAGATCCAACCAGTCCATCCTAAAGGAGATCAATCCTGGGTGTTCATTGGAGGGACTGATGCTAAAGCTGAAACTGCAATACTTTGGCCACCTCATGCAACGAGTTGACTCACTGGAAAAGACTCTGATGCTAGGAAAGGTTGGGGGTGGGAGAAGGGGACAACAGAGAATGAGATGGCTGGATGGCATCACCGACTCTGTGGACATGAGTTTGAGTGAACTCTGAGAGTTGGTGATGGACAGGGAGGCCTGGCGTGCTGTGATTCATGGGGTCGCGGAGAGTCGGACACGACTGAGCAACTGAACTGAACTGAAGGAGACATGACAACTAAATGCAGTGTGAGATTTTGCAACAGAAAAAGGACAGTAGTAGATAAATAGATACAATAAAGACGCTATTGGTTTTCTGTTGCTGTGTAACAAATGGTTGCTCAGTTTCTCAGTCCTGTCTGACTCTTCCTAATCCCATGAACTGTAGCCTGCCAGGTTCCTCTGTACATGGGATTTTCCAGGCAAGAATACTAGAGTGGGTTGCCATTTCTTTTTCCACTGTAACAAATTACCATATACAAGTTTAGAAGCTTAAAACAATACAAATTTTTATCTGGCAGTTCTATAGGTCAGAAACCCACATGGGCTTGACTGGGTCTCTCCTTAATCTCACAATGCAGAAGTTAAGGAATTGTCCATTTTAGGCTTTTATTGGAGCATCTGGGGAGAGTCAGCTTCCAAACTCTTTCATGTTATTGCAAGAATCCAGTTCCTCCTGACCATAGATCCTAGATCCCTGTTTCCTTGCTGTCAGCCAGGGATCACCTTCAGTTCCTTCAGGTTACCTTCGTTCCTTTTTAAGGAAGCAACATTGGTGAGGCTAGTCCTTCTAATACCCTCAATCTGTAGGACTTCTGCCTTCTTCCATCAGGCAGAGAAAGCTTCTGCTTTTAAGGGCTCTTATTTGAGTCTGGTAATCCCTGTTTCCTAAAGTCAGCTAATGTGGAACTTTAATTAGACCTGAAAATCCCTTCACAGCAGTACTTACAATTAGTGTTTAAATAACCAGGGAATGGGAATATTGTTGGATGTAAGGTGGGAAAAACTGCTAGAATTCTGCCTACCCCACACCGTCTGTAGTACAGCTATTAATGCTGTATGATTATTAATTTATTAGTTCTGATTATTGTACAGTGGTTATGCAGGAGAATAATATTAGGGGAAGCTGGACAGTGTATTCAGGAATGCTCTGTAGAAATTTACAGTTTTTCTGAATATCTACTTTTATTTCAAAATAAAAATTTAATAAGCTTATATGTGCTAGTTGCTCAGTCATGGCCAGCTCTTTGCAATCCCATGGACTGTAGCCCACCAGACTCCTCTGTCCATGGAATTTTCCAGGCAAGAATACTGGAGTGGGTTGCCATTTCCACTTACATAAATTATTAAGCATAATCATAAAATGACCACCAAGGACAATTTGAGAAATTGATATCAAAGGAAAAATTTGAAGGTCTTTTTTTTTTTGGCATTGCCACGTGGCATGTGAAATCTTAGTTTCCTGATCATAGCTCCAACTTGTGACCCCTGCATTGGCAGTGTGGAGTCTTAGCCACTGGACCACCATGAAAGTCTCAAAGATTCTTTTATGTACTTTTCTAACCCCATCTTTAATCTCTTCCATCCCAGTGCAAAGAATGGTAATCCTGAGTTTTATGATTACTCATTCTTGCTTTCTTTGTAGTTTTAGAAGGTGTGCAAATTCCTAAACCATAGGAACTTTATATAAACAGTGTAATATCTTTAATATCTTTCTGCCACTTGATTTTTTCACTTAATATTCTGATTCTGTGGTTAATTCCATGTGGTTCCTTAATTTTCAGTGCTGTGCAGTATTTCTCAATGAGAATATGCTGCAATGTATCCATTCTTCTCTTGATTGATATTTGAGTGGTTTCTAGTTTCTGCTTCTTGTTGTGCTATTATAAATAATTTTTCTGTGAATAGTTTTGTACCTGTCTCCTGAGGCACTCAGAGATTTCTCTAGGCTTGACAATCTAGGTTATACATTCAGAAGTGGAACAACAGAGTGATGGAATTTGCTAATCTTCATCTTTACTATGTTTCCAAAGTGATTTTATCAGTTTTCACTACCACCATTATCAAGTGTTTGAGAGCTCCCATTGCTCATACCCTCAACTGGTATTGTAATTAATACAATTTTAAAATTTTGCCATTGAGTCTAAAAATGTCATATGTGCCCTAAATTTTCACTTTTTGATTATTAATACAATTGAATATTATCTCATATTTTACTGGCCAGTCACGAATCTTCTTCAGTATGTCTGTTGATGTATTTTACCTTTTTTTTAATTCCTGTTTGACCGTTGTTTACTTATTCATTTTCAGGTGTCCCTGGTAATAGCCATAGTAGATACCTTCTTCCCAGAATGTAGCGTCTCTTTTCATTTTGTGTTATCATCTGATGAACAAAAACTCTTAATTTTAACAAAATAAAATATATTAATCTTCTTTTGTTTATGTTTTGGTCCTTTTGCTTAAGTTTCTGTTCAGTATTATACCATAGTTCCTGTACAGTAAGACAAGAAACAGAAATGAAAGATATGAGTATTGGAAAGGAGAAAGTAAATTGCTATTATTTGCAGTTAGGAGGATTATATAGAAAAATCCAGAAGTATGTAAAAGTTATTAAAACTAATGAGTTTAGTGGGAAATCCAGGTATAATCTGAGTGCATGAAAATTAACTGCATTTTCTATACCAGCAACAACAGTGAGAAAATATCACTGAAAAATGGTAATACCATTGCCATAGGCCTGTATACCTAAAATCTGTTAAAAGTATAAAATTTTTATTTTGTACATTTTATCACATACACAGACACACAGAATGCCATCAAATTTTGTATGAAAGCCAAAGTAAAGGTACTTAGAAATACATGTAGCCAAGTATCTGTTATATCTTATGGAAAGAAACTGTATTAGAAAAGACAGCCTAAAGAAGTGATACACCACGTATGGCCTAGAAGACACTAAATTGTAAAGATGTAGTTTTTCAAAATGATCTATGGATTCAAGGCAGTCCCAAGTGATTTTCCCAGGAGTTTGATGAAGTAATTTCTAGAATAACTTAAGACAATCTTGATGAATAACCATGCAAGAGGACTTGCCTCCTCAAGTATTAAAATTTATAAAGTCAAATAATCAAGAAAAATGTAGCATTGCCACAGAGATAGATAAATTATTTAATGGGACAGATCTGGATATAATTGAAAACTTGATGTAGGACACAGGAGACATTTAGATCAATTGGGGGGAAAAAGTGGAAGTTGGTCTCTACCTCATTCCAAATGTAGAGATAACAACCACCTTAAGGTTGCTCCAGGTGACTCAGAAAGGAAAAGCAAAGTTTTTAAGCTTTTAGAATAACATTTAGGAGACTGTCTTTATGATTTCAGGATAGAAGATGAATTCTTAACATAATTTCAATTTAAAGACATCCATATTTGAGTACTTCTACTCCTGTATGTGCATAACCTAGAATAATTTAAAATGTGTACCTGGAGACATATGAAAGACTCTTCATAACACCACTGTTATTCTATGGTATTATTATTCTATATAATAAACATACAAATAACCCAAATGTCCATCAAGAGAGATGGGCAAATAAACTGTGGCATAGTCATACAATGGAATACTATACAGCCATGAAAATAAAACACAATAAGTAATGATATGGATAAGTCAAACCAAAATACTGAATGAAAAATAAAATCAGAAAAAAACTATACACTAAGATACTATTTCTATAAAGTTGGAAAGGAACCACCACCATGCAAAGCTGACCAATGTATTATGTACACACACACACACAAACACACAATTTTATAAAAGATGACAAAGGAAAAGTAAACACAAAACTCAGAGGTGACTTTTACAGAGGAAGCTGGGAGGTGGAAATCAGAGAAGCACATGACTCATAATTTCTAGTTTTTTAACTGTGTGATGGTTTCACAGATGTTTATTATTATTGTAATTTACAATATATCATACATATTTTCGATGTATCAAATATTTTACATGCACAAAACCTAGCCTATTTCTGTCAGCATGGATATAGGTCCCCAAACCTCATTCATTAGGGTAGCGTTTCTCAGCCTCAGCATGTTTTGGATGGGATAATTCTCAGGGAGATGGGATGTACTGTCCTGTATATTGTAGAACATTTAGTGGCATCCATGGACTCCATTCGCTACATACCGGTGCCATCCCTCACATACATGTGACAACAGAATGTTTCCAGACATTCATTCACAAATATTCTCTGGGGTGTAAATTCCATTAAGAATCATTGCCTTAGACATTTCCCTTAGTTTCTTCTGAACTCATTTAGTCATTTAAAATGGTGGGTTTTTTAAATTTATGTAGCATTATAAGATTTAAAAAATTTTAAATAAGCTTTATTGTTTAGAACAGTTTTAAGATGTACAAAAGAATTGTGAAGATAGCACAGAATTCTTATATGCCCTACACCAGTTTCTATTATCTTACATTAGTTGGACATACTTTACAATTAATGAATCAATATTGATACATTGTTATCAACTACCACCCATATTTTATTAAGATTTCATCAGTTTTTACCTAATGTTGTTTTTCTGTTTTAGGATACCATATTACATTGAGTTATCATATCTCCTTAGGATCCTCTTAGCTGGGACAGTTTCTCAGACTTTCATTGTTTGTGAGAACCATGACAGTTTTGAGGAGTACTGGTTAAGTATTTTGCAGAATGTCCTTCAGTTGGGATTTGTCTGGTGTTTTTCCTCACAGTTAGACAAGGTTATAGATTCTGGGGAAGTTTATTGAGGAATCACATCATGTCAAGGATACATATTATGAACATGGCTTTGTTGACTTTGATCACCTGACTGAGACAATATTTGTCAGCTTTCTTCACTGTTATTTTTTCCGCTTTTCATACTGTACTCTTCAGAAAGAAGTCACTATGTACAGCCCATACCTAAGGTATGAAGAGTTATTCTGTATCTCCTTGTCATCCCCTTCTTCTTCTGACTTCAATCTTTCCTAGCATCAGGGTCTTTTCCAATGAGTCGGCTCTTTGCATCAGGTGGCCAAAGTATGGGAACTTCAGCTTCAGCATCAGTCCTTCCAATGAGTATTCAGGGTTGATTACTTTTAGGATTGACTGGTTTGATGTGCTTGCTGTCCAGTGGACTCTCAAGAGTCTTCTCCGATACCACAGTTTGAAAGCATCAATACTTCGGTGCTCAGCCTTCTTTATGGTCCAATTCTCACATCCGTACATAACTACTGGAAAAACGATAGCTTTGAGTGTATGGACCTTTGTCAGCAAAGTAATGTCTCTGCTTTTCAATACACTTGTCGTAGTTTTTTTTTCAAGGAGCAAGCATCTTTTAATTTCATAGCTTCAGTCACCATCTGCAGTGATTTTAGAGCCCAAGAAGAAAAAGTCTGTCACTGTTTCCATTGTTTCCCCATCTATCTTCCATGAAGTGATAGGACCAGATGCCATAATCTTAGTTTTTTGAATGTTGAGTTTTAAGCCATCTTTTTCACTCTCCTCTTTCACCTACATCAAGAGGCTTATTAGTTTCTCTTCACTTTCTGCCATAAGGGTGGTGTCATCTGCATATCTGAGGTTATTGATATTTCTCCCGTCAATCTTGATTCCAGCTTGTGCTTCATCCGGCCCCACATTTCACATGATGTACTCTGCATATCAGTTAAATAAGCAGGGTGACAATCTACAGCCTTGATGTACTCTTTTTCCTCTTTGGAACCAGTCCATTGTCCCATGTCCATTTCTAGCTGTGACTTCTTGACCTGCATACGGATTTCTCAGGAGGTAGCTAAAGTGTTCTGGTATTCCCACCTCTTTAAGAATTTTCCAGAGTTTGTTGTGATCCACACAGTCAAAGGCTTTGGCATAGTCAATGAAGCAGATGTTTTTCTGGAATTTTCTTTTTCTATGATCCAACAGATGTTGGCAATTTGATCTCTGATTCCTCTGTCTTTTCTAAATCCAGCTTGTACATCTGGAAGTTCTCAGTACACATACTGTTGAAGCCTAGTCCTTATTTCTTCAAATTTCAGATAGCTGCTGGACCTTTAGGTCTATCCCATTTATTTTCTTAAAAATGGCTCTGAGTTGTTTCTTAGAAGAAACGCTTATTAAATCTCACTTCCTTCCTTAATTTCGATACAAATTGGAAGGTATGCTTCATAGTTCGTGGTAGGGTTATGTCAGTTTCCTAGTTTATTATACTAGAAATTTTCTCTGGTTCGGGTTCATTTTTCTTTTTTTCATTTTCCTGGACTTTCATTTTCCCTGCAAATTATGTGATAACTAATGACGTTCATTACAATATCCCCACTCTTCTCTGGCAGCTTTCTATACTGTCTTTCACCAGTCCTTATCATGATTCTCCCTTAACTTATCTATGCCTAACCAGTTAACTAATGTGAGATTCACCCTAGTCATTTCAAAGATGGAACATGGAGGATATAGCTGTGAGTAGAGTAGCAGAAGGAAAGGGCAACTCCTTTTTTTTTCCACCCGTCTTTTCCAGTTAACCTATTGCCTGTAACTCTTCCCATCTGAACTGAAGTTGGCTTACTATAATGAGTTGATTTGCCTTTACTGCCTTGGTATTCCATTTGTCTACAGATATATGAAGTCAATACATATTATAGATGCCTATTGGACTTCCCTGGTGGTCCAATGTTTAGGAATCCACCTTCCAATGCAGGAGATGCAGGTTCGATCCCTTACCGGCTGATCAGGAACTAAGATCCCACATGTCACAGGGCAACTCAGCCCATGCACCACAACTGGAGAGGCTGTGGTTTACAACAAGAAGCCCCTGCGTGCTGCAACTAGAGAAAGCCCACGAGCCTCAATGAAGAGCCCACATGCTGCAATGAAGACCCAGCACAGTGGGAAAAAAAAAAAAAAGTCTTTAATATTGTAAATGTTCTTATGAGACAAAATAGTCCCTTCTTAGCAATCTGAGACCATATATTTAATAGGAAATACTTTTATTTTTCACTAGAATAAGCCTTTACTCTGGTCAAGTCAAACCTTCCCCTAAAATTTTTGATAGAACTGTTTAACAAGGAGCCATATTTGGCTATTGATTGGTTAGAGAATATATATATTTTTTTCTTTGTCCTTATTTGCCTTTGGTTGAAATAGGCTTGTGCAAAAATCTGGTCATAGTTTACAAGGTCGGTGGAATGGTTCTTGCGATGCCAGACAACTGGAAAGAACTATTGCTGTCCCTCCCCAGTGTAGTTCTAGAAGATGTTTACTTCATGTGACCCTGCAGGGCACCAGGCAAACATTCAGCCTCGAGCAGGCAAACAAGCAAAAGGTCAGTAGCAGAAAAACAAAAGAACAACCTGGAGGCCTTCGCTATGAGAATGTAATTTATGTAACTGGAAAGGCAAGTCTTCCCACCTCCACACCCCGCTCTTGGAGGTGGAGGATTGGTTGTATTAGAGGATAATGTCTTCATATAGCCTCTCTTCTCCTGGAGCAGTGGGAGTAGGAGACCTTAATCAAAAATTTAATTTAGTAGAGTGCAGTGGGAGGATGACACTTCTGAGAATTTAATTTGGCATAGCAGAAAAACATGGGGGAATTCCAAAGTCTGGTTTTTGTGTAGCAAAGTAATGGCCAGCAAGAGATAGATGGCTCAGTTATGGGCCTGATCCTTAAGCTAACTTAAAATGTCCTTATTTTCCCAATGGTAGAGACAGTTTGAAAGTTAGAAGATAAAAAAAATAACTGACACTGTTCCTCAGTATAAAATGATAAAATGCTGTCTTTATAGTGAGCAGGACTGAAGCTATGTTGATTACAGAAGAATCAAATGTTTCTTTTTCTCAGCTTGGAAAGAGTACATGTACTGACAGTAGACTACTGTATCTCAGAAGTAATGCCTGAGTTTGGGAGACGTAGGTGTGTTTGACATAGTAGTCACTTACTGGATACCAGAAAGAATTAGATGAGACTATCTCCAAGGGAAGTGGACTTGGAATACCTACAACCATCACAGATCTCTTGCTAAAGTCATATTCTAAATACAATGAATAGGGGACTTTCCTGGTGGTCCAGTGGCTAAGACTCTACACCCCTAGTGCAGGGGACCAGGTTGGATCCTTGGTCAGGGAACTAGATCTGCATGCCACAACAAAGATCAAAGATCCATAGTGCTGCAACTAAGGCCTAGTGTATCCAAATAAAGAAAGAAATATTAACAAAAATTTAAAAAATAAATAATGCACTCTTGGGAAAATACTTAGCTAGGAGGATGGATATTTGTGTGAGACCAACTCCTGTGAGCAGGGCTTTGGAGTTCCTGAAAAGTGGAAATATTAAAGACAATTTTAAAGAAGGAAATTTGAACAAAATTAATGCTCTCAGGGAGAAATGCAGATATGAAACCAAGGAACAAAGCTAGGGATCTGGTTGGTTCCAGAGGGAACTCCCTTCAGTGGTTTATAGTCTTTTGATACTTTGCCTTGAGAAAAAGTATCATTTAAGAGTTAGGTCCAGATACATATAACAGATAACAAAACATAATAGTGCCCTAGATAAAAATTTATTGTGCAAAAGAAGTAATGGTTTCAGGGCTCTAATGGCATTCCACATTTATCAAAGATCCAGTCTCCTTTATATTCTATTATGCGAACATACAGCTTTCATTCTTAATATCACAAGATGTCTGGAAGCCCTTTAAAGAAGTTTTCCCAGAAGTCTTTCCCAGCATCTTCCACTTACCTCATTAGCCTTAATTTGGTAACATGGCCACCCCTAGTCAAGGGAGGCTTAAGAGATGCAATGTTTTACTGGGCATGCTGCCACCACTAATAACAGAGATATACCGTTGGTAAGAAGTGGAGAATGTGTGCTGGGTAGGCAAATAAGTCTGACAGAGCAGTTGTCAGAGAGAGAGATGAGTTTCCCTGGTGGCTCAGATGGTAAAGAATCTGCCTGCAACACAGGAGACCAAGATTCGATCCCTGGGTCGGGAAGATCCCCTGGAAGAGGGAATATCTACCCACTCCAGTATTCTTGCCCGGAGAATTCCATGGACAGAGGAGCCTGGAGGGCTACAGTCCATGGAGTTGCAAAGAGTTGGACGCAACTGAAGTGACTTAGCACACACAGCACACAGAGAGGCAGTAATTCCCTCATGTAAGCCTCAGCTCTTTGGTAAAGAGCTGTGTGGGAACTGAGCAGTAAACAGACCAACAGAGTGAAAAGTGGACTATGGCCTGACCCACATACCCGCTCCACTGCTTGTACTCAGGCAAGGAAGCCGCTGTCTACTGAGGGAGCTGTCTTCAAGAACTGTAAGAGCTGGCCAGCTGCAAAGTGAGGAAAACCCACACTGTGCCTTTGAACGGGGGAGTATCAGAAAGCTGGGTGAAGACCTAGGTGGGTTCTTAGACAACTGCCCCCTAACTCCCTTTCCTGTATATTATAGGAGAAAGTTCACCTTTGAAGGAGCTGTGGAAAGGGGAAGGCCGTTTCCTCACATGGTCGCAAGACCAATGCAGCTGTTCAAGCATCGTGTCCAGAAATAACATTAGAAGAAGAAAGGCGATATATTTGGTGGTCTCTTTCTTAAACTCAGAAAACCTTCTCCAGCAGACCTCACATTTGCCAGAACTAGAAAACATATCCACAGCTAAATAAGACATTGACTAGTGAACAGTGATGTACACACAATGGCTTTTATTGCAATACTGTTTATAAAAAATAAAAACAATATTGAAATACCATCACAAGTAAAATTAATTTGGAGTACATTCATATAAAGAAAACCATGAACCTAAGATAGTCTGGGACCTGAGATCAGGGACCCTTTACTTGAGTGCCTGCACCTGGAAAGGAGCTGGTGGAGCAACAGAATACAAAGAAACTATAAGGGACTAAAAACAGCTGAATGCATGGCAGGCAGGGTGATCATGAACAATGATACAAAAAGGCCACAGACCAACTGCCACTTCTGAGGTGCCTGGAGCAAAAGCAGGGTACTGAGTGTGATCTCTGCACATAGCACCACCACAAGGGTGGCCAACCACCTAAGCCACCCCTTCTGCCAGATGCATGTAGCTGCCCCTACCCTCACTCCATTTAAGGAGAGCAAGCAAAGGCACCTGGAACTTGTATTCACTCCCTAGTGCTGCAGTACAAGTCCCAGTAAAGACTTGCCTGAATTTGTCCTCCAGCCTCTTGTAAATTTCTATTGACTTAAAGAGTCCAAGGACCCGGGTGGATAACACATCTAATTTTTTAAATTTAAGGTGAACTTTTAGGTGTAAATTTGAAAAGATGTTTGTGATACACTAAGTAAAACAAAAACAGGTTCCAAAACAATAGAGTATATATGATCTCCCTTTTGGGCTTCCTTGGTGGTTCAGATGGTAAAGAATTCACCTGCAATGCTGGAGACTTGAGTTCAATCCCTGGGTTGGGAAAATCCCCTAGAGAAGGAAATGGCTACCCACTCTAGTATTCTTACCTGGAGAATTCCATGGACAGAGGAGCCTGGCGGCCTACAGTCCATGGGGCCGAAAAGAGTTGGATATGATTAAGTGACTAACACTAACAGTCTCCCTTTTGCTTTTTATTGTTCAGTCACTCAGTAATGTCCGACTCTTTGTGACCCCATGGACTATAGCACACCAGGCTTCCCTGTCCATTAACAACTCCTGGAGCTTACTCAAATGCATGTCCATTGAGTTGGTGATGCCATCCAACCATCTCATCCTCTTTCACTCCCTTCTCCTCCTGCCCTCCATTTGCCAGCATCAGGGTCTTTTCCAATGAGGCAGCTCTTTGCATCATGTGGCCAAAGTATTGTAGCTTCAGCTTCCGCATCAGTCCTTCCAATGAGTATTCAGGGTTGATTTCCTTTAGGATTGACTGGTTTGATCTCCTTGCAGTCCAAGGGACTCTCAAGTGTCTTCTCCAGCACCACAGTTTGAAAACATCAATTTTTCAGTGCTCAGCCTTCTTTATGGTCCGGCTCTCACATCTGTACATGACTACTGGAAAAACCATAGCTTTGACTATATGGACCTTTGTTGGCCAAGTGATGTCTCTGCTTTTTAATATGCTGTCTAGGTTTGTCATAGCTTTCCTTTCAAAGAGCAGGCATGTTTTAACTTCATGGCTGCAGTCACCATCTGCAGTGATTTTGGAACCCAAGAAAAAAAAGGTCTGTCACTGCTTCTATTGTTTCCCCATATATCTGGTGATGGAACCAGATGCCATGATCTTAGTTTTTTAAATGTTGACTTTTAAGCCAGTCTTTTCACTCTCCTCTTTCCACCTACACATCAAGAGGCTCTTTAGTTCCTCTTCTTTTCTGCTATAAGGGTGGTGTCATCTGTATATCTGAAGTTTTTGATACTTCTCCCAGCAGTCTTACTTCCAGCTTGTGCTTCATCCGCCCTGACATGTAACATGATGAACTCTTCATATCAGTTAAATAAGCAGGATGACAATATATGCCCTTGACGTACTCCTTTCCCAATTTTGAACCAGTCTGTTGTTCTATGTCTGGTTCTAACTATTGCTGCTTGACTTGCATACAGGTTTCTCAGGAGGCAGGAAAGGTATTCTGGTATTCCCTTCTCTTGAAGAATTTTCCAGTTTGTTGTGATCCACCCTTTTGCTTTAAATGCAATCAAAATCTATATTAAAAGTTCAAAGGAGACATGCGAAACTATTAACAATGATTATTACATTGTGATTATTACAAGGGTAATATTACAGAGAAAGTTTCACTTTTGTTAGATTGTTGGACTAATGTATTATGAGAAAAATATAGACATTATAATACAGAAAAGAGGTTAATATCCTATTGTTACTAATTAAATGAGTGGCAATAATTCATTGAGCAATAAAAGGTACAGCGAGGGGTCCTACTGGAAAGATTTGGTACATTGTCAGAAACAACTGTTATATACTCAAAACCCCCAAGGATTTCTCCATTTCACCTTCTAAAGTAGGGTGTGCTATCTTGTGGGTGAAAGAAGTGAAAGTTTCAAGTGATCCCTGACTCTTCAAATGCCCTTGAAAGCACCTGCTCTTAGTCATATGGTATTGTTGGCTTCTGCTGCTGCTGCTGCTAAGTCACTTCAGTCGTGTCCGACTCTGTGCAACCCCATAGATAGCAGCCCACCAGGCTCCCCCGACCCTGGGATTCTCCAGGCTAGAACACTGGAGTGGGTTGCCATTTCCTTCTCCAATTCATGAAAGTAAAAAGTAAAGTCGCTTAGTCATGTCCGACTCCTAGTGACCCCATGGACTGCAGCCTACAAGGCTCCTCCGTCCATGGGATTTTCCAGGCAAGAGTATTAGAGTGGGTTGCCATTGCCTTCATTGGCTTCTAACCATCAATTAATAATTTTACATTTGACTGAAGGAACCTAGAATACCTTAAGAGGCGAGTTGAAAAATTACAATGGCAAATTACAACACACTAAAGCAGTGTTTTTCAGATGGTAGGTTATGATCCATGAATGAGTCATTGAAATAATGTTGTAGGTTACAATCAACTTAAAAAGAAAACAACAGGGTAGTATACAATGGATTTAAATAGAATAGAAAAGTTTACTAGGTCTGGATGAAAAATTTATTTATGTGGGTTTTGGTCAACAAACTTGAGTGCATTATACACTTTAAGAAAATATATTCTTATATAAGGTCAGGGTTAGAAGAGTCCTTATTTGATAATTTAAGATTAAACTTGTTTTTAACATCATGTGTGTGTGCTCAGTCATGTCTGATTCTTTGGGACCCAAAGGACTGTAGCCCACCTGGCTTCTCTGTCCATGGCATTTTCCAGGCAAAAATACAGGAGTGGGTTGCTATTTCCTACTCCAAGGGATCTTCCCCAACCAGGGGTCCAACCTGAGTCTCCTGAATCTCCTGCATTGGCAAGCAGATTGTTTATCACTCTGCCACCTGGAATGCCCCTTTTAACATCATATCCTTGATATTTCAATTTAAGTTCATTTTCAATCTCCTATGTATTTGAAAACCACTAACACTGAAGAATTAAACTTGATAGACTAGAAGTCAAACAACCGAAGACACATTTGCCTATTCTGTGATAATTGAAAAAATAGTAATACATATTAGACCATCACATCCTGTTTTACTGACACAAAGCATTATTTTAAGGAACTTAAAATTTATGCGTCCTCTTATTTCCCCTTTATAACAATCCTATAAAGAAATTTGTTATTTTGCCTTAATCCAAATCTGATTATAACATATATCACAACATTGCTAACAAATTAACATTTTGCAGTTATTATATAATTGAAAATTTTTAAATACCAGTGCCATCTAGTGGTTGTTCTCAACATGTTTCCTTTCTCTTGGGTATATACCCAAAAGCGGAATTGCTCTTCTGTATGTAGACATCCAGTTTTAACTTTTGGAGGACCCGCAAAACTGTTTTCCAAAGTGGCTGTGCTATTTTACATTCCCACCAGCAATGTTTGAGGGTTTCAACTACTTTACATCTTGGCCAACACAATATTTTCCATTTTTTTTTTTCTGGCTGCACCAGGTGGCATGCAGGATCTTAGTTCCCTCACCAGGGATGGAAGCCATGCCTCCTGCAGTGAAAGTGAGGAATCTTAACCACAGAACTGCCAGGAAAGTTGCTCCATCTTTTCTATTACAGATATGCTAGTTGGTGTATAGTGAAATCTCACTGTGGTTTTGATTTGTGTTTCCCTAATAACTAATGCTGTTGGGCCTCCTTTCATATGCTTGCTGGTTGTTCACATGTCTTCTTTGGAGAAATGTCTACTGAGGTCCTTTGCTCATGTTTAAATTGGAGGTTGCTCATCTTGTCATTGCTGGAGTTGTAAGAGCTCTTTATAGATTCTGGATACCTTATTAGATATATGATTTGCAAATATTTTCTCTCGCCCTGTAGGTTGTCATCACTTTCTTGAATGAATGGAGAGCATTTCTTTCACTTAACAGTTTCTATCATCACTCTTTTCAGAACACCTAATGTTTCAACACAGGCTTCCCTGGTGGCTCAGTGTTAAAGAATTGGCCTGCCAGTGCAGGTGACAGGGGTTTGATCCCTGGGTTGGGAAGATCGCCTGGAGAAGGAAATGGCAACCCACTCCAGTATTTTCACGTGGAAAACCTATGCACAGAGGAGCCTGACGGGCTGCAGTCCATGGGGTTGCAAAGAGTTGGACAGCCTAAAGAATACATTGGTTATTCCTCATTCCTCTTACATAGGGAGATCTTGCCTTTTTTTGGTCCAGCTGTATCTCCATTGACCAGCATCCATAGTTGCTAATACTTCTTGAATAAGTACATTCTCTGGAGTCTCTAAGGACCATCACAGATGGAAAATTCAAACGCCTATGACACTGGCGTGATATAAATGAGTAAATAGAGATATTTACAGCTTCTGATAAAAGGGAGAGTACATATCCTATTTCCAGGTTAGTTTCTTCAGCTAATCCTCACACAACAACCTCATTATCCTGTTCTACCTCTTCACCCTTGTTCTACCCTGTTCTACTCTTGGACTGCAAGGAGATCCAACCAGTCAATCCTAAAGGAAATCAGTCCTGAATGTTCACTGGAAGGACTGATGCTGAAGCTGAAGCTCCAAGGCTTTGGCCACCTGATGGGAAGAACTGACTCCTTGGAAAAGACCCTGATGCTGGCAAATGGAGGGCAGGAGGAGAAGGGAGTGACAGAGGATGAGATGGTTGTATGGCGTCACCGATTCGATGGACATGAGTTTGAGTGAACTCCGGGAGTTGGTGATGGACAGGGAAGCCTGGAGTGCTGCAGTCCATGGGCCACAAAGAGTCGGACATGACTGAGCGACTGAACTGAACTAAAACTCTTGAAAACAGAATTTCTTCAGGTCTCCCTAAAAGTATTGTGCCAGTCTCTAGTTCATTAGGGTAGCTGAGTTATGTCCAAGGTATACTACCAAAAGCAATACTAAGGCCCAGAATTCATCTTATTCCAGCACTGAGCTTGGGTATTTCCTCGCCGAGATATTGACAAAGAGTAGAAAAATCAGAGTTAACTCTGAGTTCTTCAGCTAGACTGACTACTGCAGAGCTCTGATTCAGAAGCAACTCCTCACCACAGGGATGTCTAGCTGCCGTCCGGCTGGCTTTAGTTCAGATTCAGTGGGAGAGTCGAAACGCGCTAGGAGAAGAGTGTTTATCTGCCCAGGAAAAGCGTTCCTAAGACGGGCCTCCGAGGGCGCAGTCCGCTGAGAAGCCGCATCTCAGCCCTCCAGGTCCCTAATTCGTATCTCAGACGGCCACCCCCCTGGCAAAGGAATTCTCCGAGGCGGCGGGAGACGTCCATAGGCCGGGAAAAGGCGTACTTGGCTGCTGACGCGCCCAGTACCTCTAGACGCGCAGGCTGGAGACCGATTGTCACCGTAGAGACCCCGCGGGAGGGGCGGGGCGGAGTTGTTTCTCACGGCGCTTGCGCGCAGCGCAGGTTTCCAGAGGGCAGGCTGAGGAGAGAAGGAAAACCCGCGCCGCGCGCCACCGAGGCCCACTGCGTGCGCAGGCGCACTCAGCCGCCTCCGCCGCTTGGAGCGCCCAGCACCTCCCGCAGAGTTCGGGGGGCGGGGCCTGGGGCGGGACTAAATGCTGGGGAAAAGTCAGCCTCTCTGTGCTCGCTCGTTGAGTCCGTCGTCGCCACTGACTTCGATCTGCCGCAATCATGTTGCCCAACACCGGGTAAGGGTACTTTGGCGCCATCGGGGAGGAAACCGGGCCCGGCGGAGTGGATAGCTTGGGTGGCCTGACCCGGCGGTGGGAGGTTTAATGATACTGCTCGGAGCGATCCGGAACGCTGGTTCGCCCTGGATGCAGTGTTCCTCTAACCTGCGGTCACTTGTGAAAAGTAGCGCAGAGGTGTGTACTTCAGGGTGGTAGTCGTGTTAAAATCTCATAGATAAAGAATCTGGAGTGAGTATCCCCCCGCCTCTAGGGCGGGTCCCAACTTTGGGTTTAGAGATACAGCTGCGGGTCTTGCTGGAGGCCGCGAGTTCTGGGTGAAAGGTCACCGAAACTCCTGTGCACTTAATGAGTCCCCCACTTGTTCAGAACTCTCAATTCTGGAAGGAGAAAATAAGGGGTATTTAAAAAGGGATTTCAAGTTATTAACAAACTAAGCTAACCTTAAAGGATGAGTGTCTTTTGGGGAGGCTTTTTTCTTTTACTTTGAGATGATACTGGGTTGTGCTAAAATACACATAAGGTTTGCCATCGTCACCATTTTTAAGTGTACAGTTAAGTAGTGTTAAGTATGTTTGCACTGTTGAGCAACCAGTTTCCAGAACTTTTTCGACTTGAGAAGCAAACTCTGTACCCTCCCCCCCCATCTCATTCTTTTTTCCATTGATGTACTGTATGGATATTTTGAGCTGAGTGACATGTTCGTTCTGAAGTTAGCTTGAAACATGGCCAAAAGACTTAAACAGCTCAAAAGGGTGAGTTTCCTTATTCTTAACTTTCAATCCCTACTTACTCTCTGGTGAGTTTCCAAAGATACTCTGTGTATTTATAAACATATTTGGGTACACAATCCATAAACACGTACAAACACACTCCCCACTTTACAAAATAGTAGCAAAGCCCCGTTTTGGGTCTTGCTCTTTTTACCTGTCATTTAATATGTCTTGGGACATATTTTCAGTACATTTAGATCTTTCTCACTTTTAATGTTCTATTTAATCTACCCCCAACACTGGATACCAGATCACTTCTAGTTTTTTGATACTCCATCTTTGCTGCCGTGATTATCCTTGTTTTCACCTGTTTTGCACATATTTGAGTGTATCCACATGATAAATTCTTGGCAGTGAAGTTGCTGGAGCAAAGAGTGTAAGCATTTCAAGTTTGATAGCTAATACCAAAAGCCCTCCAGAGAGGCTGCACACTAAAAAGAATTAATGCGATTTCCTAACCCAACACATTGGTAAACAGCAAAATGTCTGATAATAGAAATACTTGTTTTGATAATAAAAATCTAACTAGAGAAAAAAATGACACCTCATTATAGTTAAAATCTGCACCAGCGAGTGAGGAAGCAGATCTTTTTATATGTTTAAAGCAGCAGTTCTTGTTGAGGAGTAATTTTGACTCCCATAGGACATTAGGCAATATCTGGGAACACATTTTATTGTCACAATTGAGTGGGGTGCTACTGGCGTCTAATGAGGGGTCCGGGGATGCTGGCAAACGTCTTATAAGGCACAGGAGAGCCCCCTACATTAAAGAATTATCTTGTCGAAAATGTCAATAGTGTACAGATTGAGAAATCCTGGTTTAAAACCATCTGTGTATCTTTTCTTTTGCCTGTTTTACAGTTAGACTTTTGATTGATCTCTGAGATCTCTGTACTGAAAAGTAATTTGTTCTACATCATACATGTTAGAAATTTTTTCTCAGTGTTTTTTCATTGCATCTTGAGTTTGATTATACTATTTGTTTATTATGTAGAACCATGTGGATTTATTGAATCAGTTATCAATGATAATCAAGTTATCTTTTAAGACTGTTGTGTTTTTGTGACAAAGCTGTAAAAGGCCATCTTAAATTTTTTTTTTCAATTTGTAAGTATTCAAATTAAATTGGAATTTTTGTGGGCTTTCCCCCACCCCCAACTCAGATTTCAGCATAGGAAGTGAGTTAGGAAACCCACTTCATTTTGGTTCAAATGGCTGGCTGTACAGTTGTTTCTACACCATTGACTGACTAGTTATTTTTTCTTTCTGTTAGAAATTCCACCTCTGAATTCTTGTATGTATACGGATCTTTTTTATTCTATTACTTTGGTCTATCTGTTCATGTACCAGTGCTAAATTATGTTAATTACTCTAATTTTATAAATTGTTTTAGTATCTTGGAAGGCTAGTTCCTGCCTCATCTGGATTTTTTTTTTTTCAGAATTTTCTTTGTTACTTTCAGATGTTTATTTTCTGAAACAATTTTAAGTAAATGAACTTTAACTTGTATAGTGTTTTTTTGAAGTGATTGCTTTTTTTCTTTAAATAGTTAAAGATTCATCACATTTACCATGATTTTGAGGTACTAGGAAATTTTGGTAAATTGTAGTGCTAACTCTGCATTAGCAAGTTTTAGTCATCTACCAGTAGTAATGAGGAATTTGGAATCTTTTTGCTTTCTCACCTTCTATACTCTGGTTCTGATGCTTTAGAAATGGAGGTATAGACCCAGTGGTTTTCAGGTTAAGAGGAAAGAGGACTTTGCCCTTGTTTCTGCCAGTGCCTGAGACCTTGAGCGTGAAAATGCCCTTCATCCTACTGAGAATCAATCCAAGTGGACCAAAGGCAAAGGAGTAGAGCTTTTTTTTTTCTCATAAATTTATTTTATTAAAATATAGCTCATTTACAATGTTTTATTAATTCCTGCTGTATGACAAAGTGAGTCAATTATACATATCTATGTGTGTGTTAGTTGCTCAGTTATGTCCGACTCTTTGCAACCCCATAGACTGTAGCCCACCAGGCTCTTCTGTCCATGGAATTCTTCAGGCAAGAATACTAGAGTGTATTCAGTAACCATTCCCTTCTCCAGGGGATCTTCCTGACTCAGGGATTTAACCCAAGTATCCTGCATTGTAGACAGATTCTTTACCATCTGAGCCACCAGGGAAACCCACAAACATGTATATGTATATATATATAAATCGATAGCTTACGGTGAATGATGTCAGATTCCTGATCTCTGAAGAAGAAGAGTTAGCTTTGGTACCAGGGACCAGGCTTGATTATTCAAGAGCTTTTGTGTAGCGGGGTTTTATTAAAGTAAGAAAAGAGACAGAGAAAGCTTCTGACATAGACATCAGAAGGGGTTGGAGAATGCTTCTCTTTGCTAGTGTTAGCAAGGGAGTTATATACTTTTAAAATTAGTTATTACAGTAAATCAAAAGAATGTCTCAAGGTTGTAAAATTTTTACCAGACCCACTCCTACAATTTACATTTTAGGATAACGGATTAGAATTTAACAATAGAAAGATCCTACCAGGCCCACTCCCATAATATACATTCTAAAATATCGGGGTTAATCGGGAGGTTTTCAGGAAGGAGAAACTGTCCTCAAGCAGAATACATTGTTGTTATATAATCCCTAATACAAAGTTGAAACCGAGTTGTTTGTTGTGTTATCATCAGTTCCGGGCTTAAAGAAAAAAAAAAACATTTTATGTGATTAAGAAATGTAGAGGAAAAAAAAGTTTGTCCTTTCCTCCTCCTCGAGAACCCCAGACCCCTCTCTCCTCGGGGACCCCCAGACTTCTTCTCAACCTGCCTAGGAATTGACTCAAAACTGTAATGGAAAAGGATATGAACATTCTTTTTCATTTTCTTTTCCATTATGGTTTATCACAGGATATTGAATAAAATTCCCTGTGCTACACAGTAGGCCTTGTTGTTTATCCTTCCTATGTGTAATAGTTTGCATCTGCTATGGATAGGGCTTTTTAAAGCAATAATTGGGACATTTTCATCTAAATACTTACATTTAAAAATCACTTTAACACTATGTATACTACCTTTTTCCACAGTTTATTGTGATCCTCACAGTCAAAGGCTTAGGCCTTTGAAAGATTCTGAAAGAGATGGGAGTACCAGACCACCTGACCTGCCTGTTGAGAAACCTATATGCAGGTCAGGAAGCAACAGTTAGAACTGGACATGGAACAACAGACTGGTTCCAAATAGGAAAAGGAGTACGTCAAGGCTGTAGATTGTCACTCTGCTTATTTGACTTATATGCAGAGTACATTGTGAGAAACGCTGGGCTGGAAGAAGCACAAGCTGGAATCAAGATTGCCGGGAGAAATATCAATAACCTCAGATATGAAGATGACACCACCCTTATGGCAGAAAGTGAAGAGGAACTCAAAAGCCTCTTGATGAAAGTGAAAGAGGAGAGTGAAAAGGTTGGCTTGAAGCTCAACATTCAGAAAACTAAGATCATGGCATCTGGCCCCATCACTTCATGGGAAATAGATGGGGAAACATTGTCAGACTTTATATTTTTGGGCTCCAAAATCACTGCAGATGGTGATTGCAGCCATGAAATTAAAAGACGCTTACTCCTTGGAAGGAATGTTATGACCAACCTAGATAGCATATTAAAAAGCAGAGACATTACTTTGTCAACAAAGGTCTGTCTAGTCAAGGCTATAGTTTTTCCAGTGGTCGTGTATGGATATGAGAGTTGGACTGTGAAGAAAGCTGATCGCCGAAGAATTGATGCTTTTGAACTGTGGTGCTGGAGAAGACTCTTGAGAGTCCCTTGGACTGCTAGGAGATCCAACCAGTCCATTCTAAAGGAGATCAATCCTGGGTGTTCATCGGAAGGACTGATGCTAAAGCTGAAACTCCAATACTTTGGCCACCTCATGCGAAGAGTTGACTCACTGGAAAAGACTCTGATGCTGGGAGGGATTGGGGGCAGGAGGAGAAGGGGATGACAGAGGTTGAAATGGCTGGATGGCATCACCGACTCGATGGACATGGGTTTGATTGAACTCCGGGAGCTGGTGATGGACAGGGAGGCCTGGCGTGCTGCGATTCATGGGGTTGCAAAGAGTTGGACACGACTGAGCGACTGAACCGAACTAAACTGAACTGATACTACCTTTTGTATAAAAAGGAAGGGAAAATTATACACACACACAGGATATATTTTATATATGTGTGTGTGTCTGCATATTTTAAAAAAAGAAATATAATAAGGGTAGGTAGAAATTAAGCTATCTATAGGCAAAGGATTGAACTTCTTTAAATATACACATTTATAAGGTTTTGACTTTTTTATTGGCCACACAATGCAGCTTGTGGGACCTTAGTTCCCCCAACCAGGGATTGAACCCAGGCCCTTGACAGTGAAAGCACAGGAGTCCTAAGCACTGGACCACCAGGGAATTTCCAGATTTGACTTTTAAATCAAGTATAGGTTTTATAGCATCCCTCATCAAAGAAGAGGGGAAAGGTGATAAACTAAAGTGGACTGCCATCATAAACAGAGGACCTTAACTGTATGTCAAACTTTTCACATAAATATACATAGAAAAATAATTCAAATAATTTTAACATAGTAATTTGTATACCTTTAGAGACATCTGCTCTAAGGACAAGAGAGTACAAAGAAATCTTGAACTTTACTTGGTAGATTTATTATTGATAGTCGTATTAGTATAGTAATTTGAATACTGGTGCGTCTTACAGTATTAATAAATATTAATATACCACCTATTGTTGGTCTGATTCTTTAGCAGAAGAACCAGTGATCCTTACCCTCCCCTCTGCCATGTGTGAGAGTGTGTTCCTGGAGTCTTTTTGTCTTCTCTAACCTGTCTTTCCTTGATAGCTCAGTTGGTAAAGAATCCACCTACAATGCAGGTTCAATTCCTGGGTCAGGAAGATCTGCTGGAGAAAGCATAGGTTACCCACTCCAGTATTCTTGGGCTTCGCTGGTGGCTCCCTTGATTCCTCCCTGGTAAAGAATCTGCCTGCCAATGCAGGAGATGTAGGTTCATCCCTGGGTCAGGAAGATCCCCTGGAGTAGAAAACGGCAACCCACTCCAGTATTCTTGCCTGGAAAACCCCATGGACTGAGGAGTCTGGTGCGTTGAAGTCTATGGGGATGTAAGAGAGTCAGATATGACTTAGCAACTAAAACAACAAACAGCAGCAACAAGAATGAAATTCTTTTTTGAGGGGAAGAAAGAATGTGTTTATTTCCTGCTGCTGCTGCTAAGTCACTTCAGTCGTGTCCGACTCTGTGTGACCCCATAGACGGAAGCCCACCAAGCTGCCCCGTCCCTGGGATTCTCCAGGCAAGAACACTGGAGTGGGTTGCCATTTCCTTCTCCAATGTGTGAAAGTGAAAAGTGAAAGTGAAGTCGCTCAGTCGTGTCCGACCCTTAGCGACCCCACAGGCTGCAACCCAAAATCCATGGGATTTTCCAGGCAAGAGTACTGGAGTGGCTTGCATTTCCTAGGGTTGCCATAACAAAATACCACCGATTGAGTGGCTTCAAATGGAAATTTATTTAAGTTCTGAAGACTTGAAGTCTGAAGTCCAGATGTTAGCAGTGCCCTAGCAGTGTTAGTGTTCCCTCTGAAATTATGAGTAGAACCCTGACTTGCCTCTCCCTAGCTTCTGGTGATCATCGGCAGTCCTTGGCATTCTTAGCTGGTAGCTGCTTTACTCCGCTCTCCACCTCTGTCATCACATGGTGTCCTCCCTGCGTGTCTGTCTTTATGTAGTCTTTCCTCCTCTTATAAAGGCACAGTCATACTGAATTAAGGATCCACCCTACTCTCAAGACGGTAAAGCGTCTGCCCGCAATGCGGGAGACCCAGGTTTGATCCCTGGGTTGGGAAGATCCCCTGGAGAAGGAAATGGCAACCCACTCCGGTACTCTTGCCTAGAAACTTCCATGGATGGAGGAACCTGGTGGGCTACAGTCCATGGGGTCGCAAAGAGTTGAAAACGACTGAGCGACTTCACTTTCTTTTCTTTCTACTCCTGTATGACCTCATTGTAACTAATTACATCTGCAGCAACCCTGTTTCCAAGTAAGGTCTCATTTTGGGGATGCTGGAGGTTGCTGCTGCTAAGTCACTTCAGTCGTGTCCAACTCTGTGTGGCCCCATAGACAGAAGCCCACCAGGCTCCCCCGTCCCTGGGATTCTCCAGGCAAGAACACTGGAGTGGGTTGCCATTTCCTTCTCCAATGTGTGAAAGTGAAGAGTGAAAGTGAAGTCGCTCAGTTGTGTCCGACCCTTAGCGACCCCACAGACTGCAGCCTACCAGGCTCCTCCATCCATGGGATTTTCCAGTCAAGAGTACTGGAGTGGTTAGGACTTCAAAATATCCTAACACTTTGGTAGATAAAATTAAATCGATAACAGGGAGGTACAATTGTATTTTGGTTAATACAGTTGAATTTGTAATAGGGAAATAGTGTTTGCTGAATTGGGGTTCAAAATTGATCATACGTGTTCATACACATATGTGTTCGTCTGTGAAAACTTTTCTTAGCTCCCACACTGTACACAAACAGATGGAGGTTCGGATTTAGCCCCTGGCTTAGACATAGATAAGTAGGTATTGCTGCTGCTGCTAAGTCGCTTCAGTTGTGTCCGACTCTGTGCAACCCCATAGACAGCAGCCCACCAGGCTCCCTCCTCCCTGGGATTCTCCAGGCAAGAACACTGGAGTGGGTTGCCATTTCCTTCTCCAATACGTGAACGTGAAAAGTGAAAGTGAGGTCGCTCAGTCCTATTCGACTGAGTGACCCCATGGACTGCAGCCTACCAGGCTCCTCCGTCCATGGGATTTTCTAGGCGAGAGTACTGGAGTGGCTTGCCATTGCCTTCTCCGAAGTAGGTATTAGGAATAATAATAAAAAAGCAAGAAAATTAGTAATAATATTTAATGTAGTTGTTACTTTGTCGGTCAGGAGGAAGAAGAAGGATAGAGAGGAGTACAGAGGTGGCTTCTAGGGTACTGATGATATTCTATTTCTTGGTATGCATTTTATTTTGATCTTTAAGCTTTACACATTATATATTTTTTGTATTTTGTGTTGTTTTTTTTTTTACTAAAATAGTTGCCACCTCTTGCTCACTTTCCACTCCTCTTCCTATTAAACCGTTTATTTCTTATTTTGAAGCCCTTCTCCCACTTTTACCTCTGAACTTGCTTCTAAAGTGTAGTCTTTCTGATCTTGGCAAAAGCCTTACATTCCTTTGTTAGCAAGCCTGCTTGTCTGTTACCTTCTCTCTGGTTATTGCCCCTTTTTCTGTTTGTCATTGTCCCTTTGCGGCCCTCTCTTCAGCCTTCTCCTTTATGTGCTTTTAGAAAGTAAACAGGAAAGTGGGATTCCCACTCTGACTTAATACAGATTTTCTTCTCATCTAACACCTAAAGAAGTAGAAAGTTAAAAGTGGGTGGTTGGATATATTATAAAAAAGTGAATGGGCACAGAGAACTTTCCTCACATTTGGATCAGAGAATCTTTGAACAACACCCAGAGTTCTTTGCCAGCTTTCTATGTGTGTTTGTTTAACATCATTATTGAGATGTAATTCACGCACCACACGATTTACCCATTTAAAGTATACAATTAAGTGGTATAGTCACAGAGTTGTGTACACTTTAACTTGTTTACACAGTCAACTTTAAAATATTTTTGTCGTCCAAGAAAGAAACCCCATACCCCTCCTTCTCCCACCCCCAGTCCTGGGCAGCCACTAGTCTGTGTGTGTCTATAGGTTTGCCTCTTCTGGACATTTCGTATAAATGGAATCATCCAGTATGAAGGCCTTTGTGACTGGCTTCTTTCACTGAGCATGTTTTCAAAGTTCATCCATGTGGCACAGATCAATACTTCATTCCCTTTTATTGCTGAATATATCCCTTTGTATGTATTGATATATAACACATTTTCAGTTCAGTTCAGTTCAGTCACTCAGTCGTGTTCGACTCTTTGCGACCTCATGGACTGCAGCACTCCAGGCTTCCCTGTCCATCACCAACTTGCAGAGCTTGCTCAAACTCATGTCCATTGGGTTGGTGATGCCATCCAACCATCTCATTCTCTGTCACCCCCTTCTCCTCCTCCCTTCAATCTTTCCCAGCATCAGGGTCTTTTCCAGTGAGTCAGTTCTTTGCATCAGGTGGCCAAAGTATTAAGAGTTTCAGCTTCAGCATCAGTCCTTCCAATGAATATCCAGCACTGATCTCCTTTAGGATGGACTGGTTTGATCTTCTTGCAGTCCAAGGGATTCTCAAGAGTCTTCTCCGACACCACAGTTCAAAAGCATCAATTCTTCAGCACTCAGCTTTCTTTATAGTCCAACTCCCACACCTATACATGGCTACTGGAAAAACCATAGCTCTGACTAGACAGACCTTTGTTGGCAGAGTAATATCTCAGCTTCTTAATATGGTGTCTAAGTTGGTCATAGGTTTTCTTCCAAGGAGCAAGCATCTTTTAATTTCATGGCTGCAGTCACCATCAGTGATTTTGGAGCCCCCCAAAATGAAGTCTGTCACTGTTTCCATTGTTTCCCCATCTATCTTCCATGAAGTGATGGGACTGGAAGTTGTGATCTTAGTTTTCTGAATGTTGAGTTTTAAGACAACTTTTTCACTCTCCTCTTTCACTTTTCATCAAGTGGTCCTATAGTTCTTCGCTTTCTGCCATAAGAGTGGTGTCATCTGCATATCTGAGGTTATTGATATTTCTCCCAGCATTCTTGATTCCAGCTTGTCCTTCATCCAGCCCAGCATTTCTCATGATGTACTCTGCATATAAGTTAAATAAGCAGGGTGACAATGTCGAGCCTTGAGGTACTCTTTCTCGATTTGGAACCAGTCTGTTGTTCCATGTCTAGCTCTAACTATTGCTTCTTGACCTGCATACAGATTTCTCAGGAGGCAGGTAAGATGGTCTGATATTCCCATCTCTTTAAGAATTTTCCACAGTCTGTTGTGATCCACACAGACAAAGGCTTTGGTGTAGTCAATAAAGCAAAAGTAGATGTTTTTCTGGAACTCTCTTCCTTTTTTGATGGTCCATCGGATGTTGGCAATTTGATCTCTGGCTCCTCTGTCTTTTCTAAATCCAGGTTGAACGTCTGGAATTTCATAGTTCACATACTATTGAAGCCTGGCTTGGAGAATTTTGAGCATTACTTTGCTAGCATGTGAGATGAGTGCAATTGTGCAGTAGTTTGAACATTCTTTGGCATTGCCTTTCTTTGGGATTGGATTGAAAACTGACCTCTTCCAGTCCTGTGCCCACTGCTGAGTTTTCCAAACTTGCTGGCATATTGAGTGCAGCACTTTCACAGCATCATCTTTTAGGATTTGAAATAGCTCAACTGGAATTCCATCGCCTCCAGTAGCTTTGTTTGTAGTGATGCTTCCTAAGGCCCACTTGACTTCACATTCCAGGGTATCTGGCTCTAGGTGAATGATCACACCATCGTGGTTATGTGGGTCATGAAGATCTTTTTTGTACAGTTCTTCTGTGTATTGTTGCCACCTCTTCTTAATAACTTATGCTTCTGTTAGGTCCATACCATTTCTGTCCTTTGTTGTGCCCATCTTTGCATGAAATGTTTCCTTGGTATCTCTAATTTTCTTGAAGAGATCTCTAATCTTTCCCATTCTATTGTTTTCCTCTATTTCTTTGCTCTGACCACTGGGGAAGGCTCTCTTATCTCTCTTTGCTATTATTTGGAACTCTGCATTTAGATGGTATATCTTTCTTTTTCTGCTTTGCCTTTAGCATCTCTTCTTTTCTCAACTATTTGAAAGACCTCCTCAGACAACCATTTTGCTCTTTTGCATTTCTTTTTCTTGGGGATGGTCTTGATCACTGCGTCCTGTACAACGTCACAAACCTCCATCCATAGTTCTTCAGGTACTGTATCTATCAGATCTAATCCCTTGAATCTGTTACTTCCACTGTGTAATCATAAGGAATTTGATTTAGGTCGTACCTGATTGGTCTAGTAATTTTCCCTACTTTCTTCAATTTAAGTCTGAATTTGGCAGTAAGGAGTTCATGATCTGAGCCACAGTCAGGTCCCGGTCTTATTTTTGCTGACTATATAAGGCTTCTCCATCTTTGATTACAAAGAATATAATCAATCTGATTTTGGTATTGACCATCTAGTGATGTCCACATGTAGAGTCTTCTCTTGTGTTGTGAAAGAGGGTGTTTGCTATGACCAGTGCATTCTCTTGGCAAAACTCTTGTTAGCCTTTCCCCTGCTTCATTTCGTACTCCAAGGCCAAATTTGCCTGTTACTCCAGGTATCTCTTGACTTCCTCCTTTTGCATTCCAGTCCCCTGTAATGAAAAGGACATCTCTTTTGGATGTGAGTTTTAGAAGGTCTTGTAGGTCTTCATAGAAAACCAGTCAACTTCAGCTTCTTCAGCATTACTGGTCGGGGCATAGACTTGGATTACTGTAATATTGAATGGTTAGTCTTGCAAACGAACAGAGATCATTCTGTCATTTTTTGAGACTGCACCCAAGTTCTGCATTTCAGACGTTTTTGTTGACTATGATGGCTACTCCATTTCTTCTAAGGATTCTTTCCCGCAGTAGTAGATCTAGTGATCATCTGAGTTAAATTTCCCATTCCAGTCCATTTTAGTTCACTAGTTCCTAAAATGTCCGTGCTCACTCTTGCCATCCCCTTTTGACCACTTCCAATTCGCCTTGATTCATGGACCTAACATTCCAGGTTCCTATGCAATATTGCTGTTTACAGCATCGGACTTTACTTCCATCACCAGTCACATCCACAACTGGGCATCATTTTTACTTTGGCTCCATCTCTTCATTCTCTCTGGAGTTATTTCTCTACTCTCCTCCAGTAACATATTGTGCACCTGCTGACCTGGGGAGTTAATCTTTCAGTGTTATATCTTTTTTGCCTTTTCATACTGTTCATGGGGTTCTCAAGGCACGAACACGAAAGTGGTTTGCCGTTCCCTTCTCCAGTGGACCACGTTTTGTCAGAACGTCTTCTCCACCGTGACCCATCCATCTTGGGTGGCCCTACACGGCATGGCTCATAGTTTTATTGAGTTAGACAAGGCTACAGTCCATGTGATCAGTTATATATAACACATTTTACTTTATCTGTTCATCAGTTGATGGACATTTAAGTTGTTTCCACTCTAGCTATTATAAGCAATGATGAGGATCTGTTAAATAATTATTAGCTTTTACATAATTCCTTTTAAGTGGTATGTATTCATTGCAGAAAATGGAAAAATCCTGAAGAATATAAAGACTATGATAAAATTTATTCATAATCCCACCATTCAAAAGTAAGGTCTTTTTAAAAATTTTTCAAAAATAAACTTTAACCCTTTTTCTGTGGGGAAAAAATATATATATGTTCCTGTAGTTCATTATTTCCTCATTTCTTTTTAAGATTTACTCATTTGAGCAGATTTTGTTTGCAAAAATCATAGCAAATCTGGCCACTGCGGTTATAATAATTTATAGCTCATTATACAGTGGGAGTCATCAGGTATCAGATGGGAAGGAGCAGGGTTTAGGGAAAGTTCGATTGAAGAGGAAACCTGTTTTGTGAATATGTGTGTGAGTTTTTGGTACTGACATCAGTAAATAGAAACTTTGAGGTTTCTAATAAGGCCACATTTGTTCTGTTGTAGGAAGTTAGCAGGATGTACTATCTTCATCACAGGTGCAAGTCGTGGCATTGGCAAAGCGATTGCTTTGAAAGCGGCCAAGGATGGAGCAAACATCGTCATTGCTGCGAAGACCGCCCAGGCACACCCCAAACTCCCAGGCACCATCTATACTGCTGCTGAAGAAAGTATGTTGCAAGAAACAGAGAATTTGCTTGAAAGTTTAATTATATCTATCAGAAGTCTATCCTAAAAATAATTCTATCTGGTTAAAGAAATATTTTGTCATCCTAGAGTGGTGTTTGGGGATCATTTTTCTCCCTAGCTTTTTTAATGGGAGAGATTCCCTTTAAAAATCATATCTCATGAAGCCATGGTCTTGGATGAGAGCAAAGAGCAGAGGAGTGGAAGCAGAGAAAAGAATTTAAGAGGTGGATGGTGTGAGCGAAAAAACGCTCCATGTTACCTGTTCTTGCATAATTTGCAAGTCATTATTTTAATACCTTCAGGTCACAGATAGTTATTTTTTTTTCTTTTTTAAAAAAATTATTTACTTTTAACTGAAGGATAATTGCTTTACAGTACTGTGTTGGTTTCTCCCGTATATCATCATGAATCAGCCATAGATATACATATGTGCCTTCCCTCTTGAACCTCCCTTCCATCTCCCACCCACTCCTAACCCTCTAGGTTGTTACCGAGCCCAGGGAACACAAATATTTATTGAGTGCTTATATTCAAAGCACTGTGCCAGGAGTGAGGGCTTAAAAATTCAGTGTCAGCTGATGTGCTACTTTTGTTAGTTATGTTATTAGTACTGTGGTTATGTTAAGGGAATACATATGAAGCAATTATGAATGAAATGATGCCTGGGATTTGTTTTGAAATATACCAGCAAAAAACGAAACAGAATTGGTGGTAGATAAATTTACTGCAAGACATTATCAATCATTGAAGATAGTTGATGGATTCATGATAGTTCATTATACTTTTCTTTTTATTTTTGTCCATTTTTAGAAATTTTCCATGGTAAATATCTTTTAAATTGCTTTCCCCCCTTATTTCTTTTTAATAGCATTTTTTAAAATTGCCCTCTTTTTTGTTTGCTTTTTAAATAGAATTGACCTGGCTAGTCTGTAGATGGCTATGAATTCAGTCTGTCCTACAGTAGGACAGAGTTGCTAGTAGTTGCAAGACATAGTTATTTATATTGATTTTCTGAAAATGGGTTACTTTTTCCTTTTGACTCATGTCAGAGGTTTGGTATTGATGAAAGTTTTAATATTTGAATGCATCTTTATCCTTTGTAGTCAAAGCAGCTGGAGGAAAGGCCTTGCCATGTATTGTTGATGTAAGAGATGAAGAGCAAATCAGCAATGCTGTGGAGAAGGCAGTGGAAAAATTTGGAGGTAGTGACTTCATTCTGAGATAATTATTGAATATTGGTAAAGTATCAGTATAGCTATCGTTTTAATTTTTAACTTTCTTTTGGTATTTTTACTCTCTAAGTCTTCAGAGTATAGTATAGCCAGAAATAAGTATTTGTTCCTGCAGAAGCACAGCTTAAAACCACCTGATGAGTAATTGAAAATTGTTAAAAATTATTTTTAATATAACCAATCTCCCATCCAAGGTAAAGTTAAGACCTTGACCATGACATATGCACCAGGACCCACCCACTTGTCTTCATGTAACCCATCATTTGGTGACTTGTTAATATTTATTGAGTAAAGTTCAGATTACTTATTGGCCTTCAAGATGTTTCGCATTCTGATGTTAACAGACTTGTTTTGGCTCCATCTTCTTTCTGTACGCCTGTGTAAACTCCCTAATCCAGCCAAAAGAGTTTGCTTCCATTTCCTTACCTTAATTTTTTTTTTTGCTTTTTCACCTTTTCTCTTCCCATTCCTGAAGCTCCTCCAGTGCCCACTTCTCCACCTCTGACCCTTGCTGAAATGATCCCTTCTTTGTCTTTTGAAATTTTTTTGCTTAAATCTCATCTACTTCACAAAGCCAATTTCCTGACTATGCCAAGTAATCAGAAATGTACATTTTTCTTTCTCTGAATTTCTAAAACATTCATTTGGTCCTCTTTTTGTAAAACTTCAGATCTTAGTGTTTTTTTCTTTTCCCCCAATTAATTCATAATCTCCTAGAAGGCAAGTATCGGGAGTTGAACTAAGACTTTGATGGTGTAATAGCATGGAATCTAACTGTGTCCAAATCCTGTTGAAACCATTACCATTCTCTTCTTATAATATTCCAGAGACTCTGTATATATGCAGAGGATACTGGGGAACAAGTCTCATGCTTATAACTCCTAATGCAGAGTGCTATGTTCTTCTGGACTGGAGCACAAAGTTTGACTCAAATGGGATCTTTTCCTTTAAATTCAGAATCTTACCCCTGGCTGGCAGCCTTTCCCAAAGTAATGTGAATGCCCCTGAGAGAAGACAAGAGAGAATGCAAAATTACTGTGTATTTTCTTCTTCTTCTTCTTCTTCTTACTGTTAGGGCCCAAAATATGAAGGAAGAAGGAGAAGAAGCCACAGTCAAACGCGGGACCTTTATCTAAAATGACTTCTACCTACTAGGAAAAGTGACCAATTAGTCCCAATAAGGATTTAACCTAATTAGTTTAGCCACTCATTTTTAGGGAGGAATTAAGGGAGAAAGTGGTGAGGGTAGAAGGATAGAGCTTTTCCTTTTTCTATATTCATCCAGTTTTAGTTCTTTCCATCGGTCCGTTGGTGCTGTCAACTGAGAGTGCGTTTATCCTTTTTGGAGACCGAGATCATCAGAATTTAGGGGAGGACTGCTACCACCTTTGTCTGCGCCCTTTCTCAGTCTTAGTTTCTGGCCCCTGATCCTGTTAGAGAACATGAACAGTTCAGTTGTTGTCTGGTGTTGTCCCAAGAAACCTCTGAAATGGGTCAAGATGGACATTAATTATAGATACTGAAAGGAAAAGTGAAGTCGCTCAGTCATGTCCAACTGTTTGCAACCCCATGGAGTATAGCCTATCAGGCTCCTCCATCCATGGGATTTTCCAGGCAAGAGTACTGGAGTGGGGTGCCATTTCCTTCTCCAGGAGATCTTCCCAACCCAGGGATCGAACCCTGGTCTCCCACATTGCAGGCAGACGCTTTACTGTCTGAGCCACCAGGGAAGCCCATAGATACTGAAGATATATAAGCCCAGAATTCACCTCCTTTTTAACTTCCCATCTTGAATTCTAGCTGTGTTGTCTGATCTGCTTCACCAGAAGGAGTTACGCATTGTGTATTAGTGACAGCATAGTCTGAAAATATGCACCTGACTGGGTGTCAAAATGTGAGGACCTCCACTTTCCAGGTTGGGGCTCTTACAGAGTAGCTGGCATCTCACAGGTTTGTTTCTTCTCCTGTTGTTGCCACAGAGAATTTAAAGAGCCAAACTGAAACCTCTTTCTTGGAAGAATTAAAGCCCAGAAATCTCTCCTCTCCAATTTCCTAACTCTGTTTTGTCCCAGCCAAGGAAGTTTCACTCAGATTCTGGATGGTCTCGACTGGTTTAGCCACTGTGGCTTAGATTGTCTTCCATTGAACCTGGCATCATTCCTTCAGCATCTTCAGTGTGCAGTTGATCTAGCTTTATTTATCAAGTGATCTACTTTCCCAGGAGCAGACAGAGAAGATGAAAGGGACAAAAGCAAATCTTGTTTTTTGTTTCTTCAGAAGCCAGTTGATCCATATTAATTGATTTGGCATTCATGTCCTGGAACTTAGCTGAGTTGGTAGATATCTTCAGTCAAGAAGGTATGCTTTGGACTTCCCTGGTGGTCCAGTGGTTAGGACTTTGCCTTCCAGTGCAGGGAGTGCAGGTTCAATCCCTGGTCAGGGAGCTACGGTCCCGTATGCCTCGCGGCCAGAAAACCAAAACATGAATCAAGCGGTATGATAAGAAGTTCAGTGAAGACTTTAGAAAAAGAGAAGATACACTTTTCATATCTTTGGGGGAAGAAAATATGCCAGTGTGTTTTGCTACCTGTTGTTGAGATGGGCATCTGAAACACTTCTGTTTTCTTGCTAAAGTGCAAACTGGTGGTGGAGTTACCTCTCTTTTGGAATCTTCCCTAACGTTTCCTTCCCTTCTCCTTAGGATCCACATTGATGTATTTAAAATATTTTGCTTTCCATTTGCCCATGAACTTCTGCTTTTCTGGCATAACGATACAGAATCTTAATTCTTTGGTGAGCTCTGCTCAGCAACTCAACTGCTGCTACCTCCTAATCAGGATGGATGTCACATTTATGAGATGATTCATGGCCTGCTCTTTTCTTCTCTCTGTACTTGTTTTCCTCTAGAACTTCCAAGCCTTTGTTTATTTTTTTTTTAAGCAACCCAAGTTTTTGGTAATTTATTATGCTGTGACAGAAAACAAATACACACTGTTGTGGTAGGTCACAATCAAGTCTCCATTTCCTCAGCCTGACCACTGATGCCACCTTCCACCAGAATCTTCAGAATCTCATATTCACATGCATACTTCTGAGGTCAGCTGAAGCCTTGAGGCTTCTTTTCTAGAAGATTCTTTCCAGGATTTCCCCTTGCTTCTTCGGGTTCTTTGACAAACCGAAATTCATTCCAAAGATGTGGAATCAAACACTTATCTTTTCCTTTGAATTCAAGTTACCTTGCCATGAAAAGCCACACAAATTCAAGTCTTTCCTAATGTAGTATCCTTATTTTATTTTTTATTTTTTTGCATGAAATTAGTATGCATTCTTTTTATTTTTATTGGAGGCTAATTATTTTACAATATTATATTGGTTGGTTTTATTATATTGGTTGATCCAGCAATCACACTCCTGGGCATACACACCGAGGAGACCAGAATTGAAAGAGACACATGTACTCCAATGTTCATTGCAGCACTGTTTATAATAGCCAGGACATGGAAGCAACCTAGATGTCCATCTGCAGACGAATGGATAAGAAAGCTTTGGTACATATACACAATGAAGTATTTCTCAGCCATTAAAAAGAATGCATTTGAACCAGTTCTAATGAGGTGGATGAAACTAGAGCTTATTATACAGAGTGAAGTAAGCCAGAAAGAAAAACACCAATACAATATACTAACGCATATATATGGAATTTAGAAAGATGCAAATGATAACCCTGTATACCAGATAGCAAAAGAGACACAGATGTATAAAACAGTCTTTGGGACTCTATGGGAGAGGGTGAGGGCGGGATGGTTTGGGAGAATGGCATTGAAACATGTATATTATCATATGTGAAACGAATCACCAGTTCAGGGTTGATGCATGTTACAGGATGCTCAGGGCTGGTATGCGGGGATGACCCAGAGGGAGGATAAGGGGAGGAGGGAAGTGGGAGAGGGATTCGGGAGGGGGAACTCATGTACACCTGGGGCGGATTCATGTCAATGTATGGCAAGCCTTTATTTTTTGTTTGTTTGGTTTCAGTTCCATACTGTGGTTGCTGCTGTTATGGTGTGGTTTGGAGTTTTGTAGGGCTTTGAAGTCTGCCTTTTAGAGAAGACTTTACCTTTCTCCTGACTTTTCTCTCTGCCAGGGAGTTATCCATAACAAAGTCCTGAGCAGTGGATGATGCTTTCCTTGTGCCACTGGGGGACCCCTGCCACATAGTACTGCCTATCACCTTGCCTTCCTTCATCTTCAGAGTTTTTAGGCCTTGAGTAGATTATGGTGTTTCATAAACCTCAGATATAATCTTTGCTGCCATCTTTTTCTGCAGCAGGCATACGTACATGCCTTTTCTTCTGTATCATTTCCCACCATTGTGCCCTGATTCGTTAAAAAAAAATTTTTTTTGGCTGCACCACGTGGCATGTGGAATCTTAGTTCCCCAACCAGGGACTGAATCTGCGCCCCTTGCACTGGAAGCCTGGAGCCTTAACCACTGGACCACCAGGGAATTCCCATCCCTGATCTATTAGGTTGGTGCAAAAGTAATTATGGTTTCAGACCCTGAATCTTTATTAATCAAAATAGGAACTATTACAATCAACACAATTTTGCCAATAAGAAATAAGTTTGTTTATTCCTGTAGTATAAAAATCTATGCTTCGGGATTCAACGAACTCTGGGAAAGAATTTTCTTCATCTTGCTGGTTGTAGAAGCATTTCCCCAGCAAAATGTTGTCGAGATGCTTGAAGAAGTGATAGTCGGCTAGAGGACAAGTGACTATGGTAGATGACGCAAAACTTTGTAGCCCAGTTCATTCAGCTTTTCAAACGTTGGTTGTGCTATGTGCAGTCAGGTGTTGTTGTAAAGAAGAATCGGGCCCTTTCTGTTGACCTGTGCTGGCTGCAGTCATTGAGGTTTTCTGTGCATCTCATCGATTTGCTGAGCATATTTCTCAGATGTAATGGTTTTGCTGAGATTGAGAAAGCTGCAGTGGACCAGGCTCGTAGCAGACCACCAAACGGTTACTAAGACCCTATTTCTGGTGCAGGTTTGGCTTTGGGAAGTGCTTTGGAGTTTCTTTTCGGTTCAGCCACTGAGCTGGTCTTGGCCAGTTGTTGTATAAAATCCACTTTTTTGTCACGTCACAATCCAATCGAGAAATGGTTTGTTGTTGCATATAACAAGAGAAGACAGCACTTAAATGATTTTTCTGATTTGCGGTCAGCTCATGAGGCACCCACTTGTCAAGCTTTTTCATTTTCACATTTCTAATTTGCTTCAGCTGCCACACGACTACAGAATGGTCGATGTTGAGTTCTTGGGCAACTTCTTGTGTAGTTTGAAGAGGACCAGCTTCAATTATCCTCTCAGTTGGCCACTGTCAACTTCTGATGGTTGGCCACTACTCTCCTCATCTTGAAGGCTCTCATCTCCTTTGCAAAACTTCTTGAACCACCACCGCACTGAACATTCATTAGTAGTTCCTGGGCCAAATGCATTGTTGATGCTGGGAGTTGTCTCTGCTGCTTTATGATACATTTTGAACTCAAATAAGAAAATCTCTTGAGTTTTGCTTTTTGTCTAACATTATTTCCATAGTCTAAAATACATATAAAATAAACAGCAAGTAATAACTCATTAGCAAGAAGTGTGCATTAAAACGATGTATAACATAACCACATTTATTTAAGAATGTATTTCAATATCAAATAGCAAAGTTCAAAAATGCAAAACCTAAATTACTTTTGCACCAACCTAATATTTTCATTTGGCTCATCTGAGTCTAAAAATCTTGGTACCTCGTAATTGGCCCTGGTGTTTTTTCCTTTACCGTTGGCAAGTCAGATCCAGTTTGCGCAGTCAGTCTCGTTTCAGTCCTCATCTACTTTCATTTGCTTTGGGGCCCACTGGAGGATTTATTTGGCAAAAACAGAACTATATTCAGCAACATGAAACTGTACATTATTTTTCATGCAAAGTTAAAAGCACGTTATATTTCCTTTCTGACCACTTGCCCAGTCCCCATCTCTTTGAGAGATAAAGCTTCATCTAACTTACTTCATCTGATTGTTGATTGTCGTTTATAACTTTATTGCTACTTCAGTCTTGGGTATTCCTTTGGAAAAGGTGTATGGATTCATTACATATTCTAATGTATTATCTATGGATTATAAGATAAAGTCAAGCATGTATCTGCTAATACTTTTTAAGGTGACCTGTCTTTAAACTTAGAAATGCCTCTTAATAGTAGGCTTCCCTGGTGGCCCAGATGGTAAAGAATCTGCTTGCAGTGCAGGAGACCTGTGTTCTATTCCTGGGTCGGGAAGATCCCCTGGAGAAGGAAATGGCAACCCACTCCAGTATTCTTGCCTGGAGAATTCCATGGACAGAGGAGCCTGGCAGGCTACAGTCCATGGGGTTGCAAAGAGTCAAACATGACTGAGCGACTATCACTCATTCACTCATAATAACATCCTTTAAACCATTATTCACACAATGTGAGAGAGGAGCAAAGCAAAGTAAAGAGAATAGTAAAAGATGTTTATGGCAACAGTCTAACCCCAGCAATAGAAATTGTCATATATCTAATTGACAGAATATTAAATGTTCTTTAAAAAGGATTATGGCAGCAATGTGGATGCAACTAGAGATTATCATACTAAATGAAGTAAGTCAGAAAGAGACATACCCTATAGTATTACTTATATGTGGGATCTAAAATATGATACAAATGAACTTATCTGTGGAACAGAAACAGACTCACAGACATAGAGAACAGACCTGTGGTTGCCAAGTGGGAGAGGGGTGGGGAGGGAAGGACTGGGAGTTTGGTATTAGCAGGTACAAACCATTACATATAAAATGGATAAGCAACAAGATCCAACTGTGGGGAACTATATTCAGTATCCTGAGATAAAGCATAATGGAAAAGAATATAAAAAAGAATGTATATATATGTAAAACTGAGTCACTTTACTGTATATCAGAAATTGACATTGCAAATCAACTACTGTAGTTTGAAAAAAAAGAATTATGAAGGCCATGTAGAAGTGCAAAAATGTGTTGAGATGCTTTTGTATTTTATCATTTTCATTTAACATTATTTAAGCTTGTAGCCATAAATGTTACATATGGATAAGGACTAGATAGAATATGCAGAAGTAATTATGATTCTAGATTTAATTTATTTTGTGTATAAGTTTATCTACTTTGATGATTTGCCTAGAATTGAAACTCTTGAGTCATTTCTCTTTTCCTAGTTCCCAAGACCAGCAAAGAGCTCTTACATTTAAGTAAGGGCCTTTGAGGGGGAAGGGAGACCTATGTCCTTGGAAGGAAGGCAGACCTTGGAAAGATGCTGGAGAGGAGGGAAAATTTTGAGGAAGTTGACTTAAGGTTCTTGGAGACAAAGAGGAATTAAGAAATCAGGAACTAAGAGAACAGATAAGGACAGAAGCTACAAACTACTGAGGACTAAGCTTCCTTGTAGTTTCCTGTGGAACCCTGATGATGGGCTGTCTTCATAGTGCCAGTAAAAATCATTTACGTACTGTTTTGACATAGCTACTGAGTCCTGCATTGGTAAATTGGTCAGTCATATTATCTAAAAGAAGTGTTTGTGAACTCAGGATTCAACTATATAAATATTTTTTATTTCTTACTGTTGTAAAGTCTAAATGAATTACTAAGAAGTTGATTATTTGAAAACAGGAATTGATATTTTGGTGAATAATGCCAGTGCTATTAGCTTGACCAACACACTGGACACACCTACGAAGAAAGTGGATTTGATGATGAATGTCAACACCAGAGGCACCTATCTTACGTAAGTTGAAGAGCTGTGGAAGAGACTTTCCTGGTGGTCCAATAGCTAAGACTACTTGCTCCTAATGCAGGAGGCCCAGGTTCGATCCCTGGTCAGGAACTAGATGGCCACGTGATGCAGCTAATACCTTGAGCAACCAAATAAATAAATATTTAAAACAAAACAAAAAAATAGCTATGAAAGAGAATGTTGCAGTTCTTTGTCCGAGAACTAGTTGTGAACGTATTTGAATAGGTTAGCAATCAGTTTGAAATCTAGTCAATCCTTATTTGTATTTTGGTAATGTGTTGGGAGTTAATGTTATTAACTTACAGTTCCTTTGTTGTAGGAATACCACACCTACTAAGATGAAAACAATCAGAATGTGTAATAATAATAATTTCAGTTGTTTATTTCATGTTTAATATATGTACTGTTGTAAGTACCTCATATATATTGTCTCATTTTAATCCCTTGGTCAGTCCTAGATAGTAGCAAGTATTACCAGCATTTGCAAATGAGAAAACTGAGAATCAGAATACTATATATATTTGCCCCAGATCACACAATGAAGGGCAGAAGGAGACTTTGAACCCAGGTCTGTCTGACTTGGAATGATGTAGTTGGAGATAATCTAAGATGGATTTAAGGCTAATGTGCTACTTACTTGATTGTTTTCATCAGGCAGATCATATTGTCAGGCCATTATATAAAGTTTCTTTTTTTTTTTATATATAAAGTTTCAAAAGGATGAATATTAGTTGCTTTTGCTATCTTCATTCTCGATAAATGGAAAAAAACCAACAAAAGTATCCTACAATTTACTGAACAAGTTCAGTTGCTTTGTAGATGTAGTTTAACATACAATTTTATAAAGTAATGAAGCTATTAGAAAGATAGCAGTTTGACTTGTGTTTTCTTTTGCTTTCAGATCTAAAGCATGCATTCCTTACTTGAAAAAGAGTAAAATTGCTCATATCCTCAATCTCAGCCCACCTCTGAACCTGAATCCACTGTGGTTCAAACAGCACTGTGGTAGGTGGTAGGGTGAGGGGATGACTTGTTTAGTCAATCTGTTTTACATTAAATCAGTGTATCGATGATGTAATCACAATTCGTACCTAGTGTTAACAATTTGTACAAAAAAAAAAAATTTTGTACATAGTGTTAACATTAAATTTTATCTGCAGAAGTTGGTAGCATTTTGGTAAGTAGATTCTTAATCTTTTATCTGTCATTTTTTAAATGGAGGTATAATTTACATTAAATAAAATGCATAGTTGTTAATGGTTCAGTCTGATGAGTTTTGACAAATAGATACGCCTGAATAACCAATACTCAAATGAAGATATGGATATCCACCATCCTGGAAAGCTCCCTCAAGTACCAGTGGGTGTATTTTACTGTATGTAACTTATTCTTCAATAAAGTTGATTAAGACTACCATGATCGACATGTATGCATTGCTGTGTTTAGAATGGATAGCCAACAGCAACCTGCTGTCTGGATCAGGGAACTCTACTCAATATTATGTGACACCCTAAATGGGTAAGGAATTTGAAAGGGAGTGGATATGTTTATATGCGTAACTGAATCACTTTGCTGTATACCTAAAACTAGCACAGCATTGTTGATAAACCATATAAAATAAAATTAAAAAAAAAAACTATCCATGAAACACTTTATTTTTCACACCTAACTAATGATGTAAGATGAGTATGCTAAATAACAGGCCTTCCCCAGTAGCTCAGTGGTAAAGAATTCACCTGCAATACAGGAGACATAGGTTCGATCCCTGGGTCAGGAAGGTCCCCTGAAAGAGGGCATGGCAACCCACTCCACTATTCTTGCCTGGAGAATCTCGTGGACAGAGGAGCCTGGCAGGTTATAGTCCATAGGGTTGCAAAGAGTCGGACATGACTGAAGTGACTGAGCACACACACACATGCTAAATAACAAGATTTAGGTATAGGTGCCTCTTTTGAGATTATTGTATCAGATACTTACTCCTTATTTCAACATAATTCCATAAAATTTGGAAAGGAGGACATTTGGAATAAGAACCCATAGAACAAAACTAAAACAAGTTCTGTTTTAATTGACTCAGTTAAATGAATTTGCAACCTTTTGTTTATGTTTAAGTAGAAGTAGTTTTCCTTTAAATGGCCAGTTTCATTGAAAAAAGGATGAAAAAAGAAACAATAATGTAATTTATCTCCATAATGTTCAGAGGAATAAAAGTTTATTACTGTCTCTTTTCTTTTAAACAATTTGCGATGAGTTGACTCACTGGAAAAGACTCTGATGCTGGGAAGGATTGAGGGCAGGAGGAGAAGGGGACGACAGAGAATGAGATGGCTGGATGGCATCACCGACTCTATGGACATGAGTTTGAGTGAACTCCGGGAGTTGGTGATGGACAGGGAGGCCTGGTGTGCTGTGATTCATGGGGTCGCAAAGAGTCGGACACAACTGAGCGACTGAACTGAACTAGGATGGAAGCATGTTAAAGTAGTTCATCCCTGATATATATAAAACTGTTTACTTAGAAAACTGTTCTCTTAAAAACAGTACATTAGAAGTTTTTGTACTAATATAAATATTAAATAATTCTGGAAAATGTATCAAGGAAAAACAGTAATAGAAGGAAATGGGTTGTTTATACTCACAAATTAATTTGTTTCTTAATTAAATTCTTGATGGTTTCTTTCAGCTTACACTATTGCTAAATATGGTATGTCTATGTGTGTACTTGGAATGGCAGAAGAATTTAAAGGTGAAATTGCAGTCAATGCGTTGTGGCCTAAAACAGGTATGTACTTATAAAAGAAATCCATTGTTGGATTCTCATTTATTGTCTTAGACACTCTTAGGTGGGTGGGGTGGGTGCAAATGAGTAGACCATCAAAAGGCAACCTCAGGATGTCTATTTGGAAACCAGTCCAGCCTTTTATTGTACATGAAAGACCCTTTTCAGTCATGTTCTCTATGACTACATGGTTGCTGTACTAGAAACACGAACACTGGAAGCGTCTCATAAAAGCCAGTAGGAGGCCAGCTGCGCTTCCCTAACCTTTTCCCACCCTTGTCTTTGGTGCCTTAAATTCTGCAGATTCTCTTGCAGTTACTTTTATTTTCTCCTCACACATCCCAGCAAATGCTTCTTTACTTTCTTGTACTCTTACTAATTTGTCTTTTTCCTTTACGAAAAGCTGACTTTTCTGTACTTTCACATAAGTTCTGAGTTCACAGAGTGTCTGGATCCCCTTTAGGTGACAGGGTAACCTGCCTATGGCTGGGCTTTGTATGCAGCTTTTGAGTTAAACGTACAGTGGAAGCTGATGGCTTGCAGGTTAGGGAATATGTTGTATAAACATGAGGAGAGGGAAATGACAGAAAGGGAAGGCTTGTCCTACTTACCTCCACTTACATATCAGAACAGCTTAAAGGAGGAAAAAGAAAAAAAACTATTCTTATTATACCTTTCTTAATATATTTAATAGTGCCTAGGAAAACCTTAACTTCTTTTATTATCTTCACTCAAAATGACAATCCTGCCCCACAAAAGTATGAAAAACAGAAAGCATAGTGGGAATCACTTTTTCATTTCACTTAAGGAAAAGTGAATAGAACCTTTGTTGCACTAACATCAGGACTCCAACATGTAAGTTAGTGTGACCCCTTTCCAGGGAAGCTCCTTAGGGTCAATATAGGAATTTCCTGATTCTCCCCATTGGGTCATTTAGTGTATTCCTATATCTTCTAAGGACTTGGATATTGTTTATTCCCATTCTTCTTCCTTCTGGCATTGTTTTCTTTGTTCATTCATCACTCAACAAATACCCAGTGGACAGTTGCCATGGGGCAGACACTGTGCGGGGGTTCAGGGGACACCTCTTTGACCTTTTCACCTCGTAAATGAGTCAGTTGGTAGAGCTGTCTGCAAAAGAACATTTAATTCAGTATTTTGGCAAATTATAATAGCCCTAGAGGTACTCTTGAATGGAACTGCCACGTGTGGCAGTATGGAATGTCCTCAGAGTTGTAGCTTAGGAGCAAAGAAGGGGATTCTTTCACTTCCCATCTGCTGTGTGCTAGGTGAGGAGATTTCCTCAGCCCCAGGCACTAGTGAGAGGCCTAATGGTCTGTAGGGGACTGTGGGGCAGAGTTTACGGAGCCCTGGGATGTGTTGCTAATGTAACTGTTAGGAGAATTTAGTCATTGCACCCAGCTCTCTAATCACCATCTTTGTTTTCCAATAAGAACTCCAGGAATTTAAAAAAAAATGGTTTTTATGTGAAGTATAGTTGATGAAGGGCTTCCTTGGTTGTTTAGTGGTAAAGAGTCCGCCTGCCAATGCAGGAGATGCAGGTTTGATCCCTGGGTTGGGAAAATACCCTGGAGAAGGAAATGGCAACTCACTCCAGTATTCTTGTCTGGGAAATCCCATGGATAGAGGAGCATGGTGGGCTACAGTCCATGGGGTTGCAAAAAAGTCAGACACAACCTAGTGACTAAAAAGCAGCATCATGGTTGATTTACAGTGTTCTGTTAGTTTCCTGCATTGTCACTTGATACTTGCGTACATCACTGTGATAAGTCTAGTAACCATCTGTCCCCATGCACAGTTATTACACGAATATTGACCATATTCGTTTGCTACATGTTATATTCCTATGGCTTATTTATTTTATAACTGGAGGTCTGTATCTCTTAATCGCTTTCAGCTATTTTGCCCCACCCTGTACCCCACTCTCCTCTGGCAGCCACTGTTTGTTCTCTGTATCTGTCAGTCTGTCTTTGTTTTGTTTTGTTAATTTATTTTGTTCTTCAGATTCCATACATAGGTGAAACCATATGATATTTGTCTTTCTCTGTCTGACATTTCATTTATCATAATATGCTGTAAATCCATCCTTGTTGCCACAGGTAGCAAGATTTCATTTTTTTAATGGCTGAATAATGTTCCATTGTGTGTGTATGTATTATATATCACCACGTCTTATTTATCCATTGATGGCCTTTTAGGTTGCTTCCATATCTGGGTTATTGTAAGTAATGCTGCAGTGACCATTGGTATGCATATTTATTTTTGAATTGGTGTTTTCATTTTCTTTGGGTAAATACCCAGAAGTGAAATTGCTGGATCATGTGGCAGTTCTATTATTACCTTTTTTTTAAGAGGAATCAGTTTTTTTTAAATATTCCATCTGCAGTTTGACTAAGATTCCTTTATTTCCTGATCTACCAGGGTATCAGAACCATGATTTTTTGCTTCTTCGTTTCCCTTATGTTACTCTAGCAGACAAAATTCTTTTAAGATTTTCTGGAGAGTGGTATTTGTTGCAATGAGGCAAGAGATGAGAGTGGAAAAACTGCTTCTACGGTATTTTCAAACTACATGTCAGGACTCAATAGTGAGTCATGAAATCAATTTAGTGAGACATGAAATCAATCTGGTGGATTGTGAAATTGATTTAGTAGATAGCAGCCAGAAATTTGTTGTTGTTTCATTTTATTTTTAATTGAATGAAAGAGAGAATATTAGAGAGCATTGCACATTGTAATTGTGTTGTTTGGTAAACTTTAAAACTTATAGATGAATATCATATATAAATGAAATATGCATATGTTTATGAGTGTTTATGTGTTGGTATTATGTGTTTTTAGTTTTGCTCATAAGAACTGTTACTTATTGTGAATCACAGTAAAACAGTTTAAAGCTCAGACTTTTCTGTGCCTATTTTTTTCAGCTTCTTTTCTTTCATCCTTTCTCAGCCTCCTCCCCCTGCCTCAATCACTGCTGTTAAAGTTGATAAGAGTCAGAAAGTTAGTATCTGTACATCTCCTTCACAACACTTACAGCATCTGAATTTAAATTACTGATAACAGTAACAATAGTTGTTTAATGTCTTTCTTGCTAGAAAAGCTTCTTAAAGATATAGTATCTGTTTTGTCCATTTTATTATCATCATTGCAGACATTCATATAAGTATTAATATTTGATGAATGAATGAATACAGTATGATTAGCTTCATATAGGTCCATAACAGACATTCCAAATAAAAGGTTTATTTAAGAAAGGGGAAGAATATTGTATGACTTGGAATGTGAAGGACATTATCAGGATTGGCAGGAGAAATCATCTCACTGCCTAGATCTTTGCTTTAGTTGAGATGTTCATTTTATTAACAGAAGGTTTACTTGGCATCTTGGAACCATTGGTATCATTTGGGTCCTAAATTTGTATAACATAGTGAATTGAATTTACGGTCATGCTCCTTATGATACATGGTTTGATGAATTACATATAGGATACTTTTGAAACATAGCAAGAGGACCATATAGCTCAGATTAAAAGTCAGAAAGGGTGGTCGTTTAATGAAGCAATTGAAATGAGACTGAGGATGTCGGAATTGACATGGAGAACTGAACAAGGCACTCTTGGCAGCGGGAACAACAGAGTCTGAGGTATGGGAAAATACTGGCTGTTTGGTGGAACTACACAATAACTACACAACAACTACACAACACCATAACAACAAGAAGTTGTTATGGTGTATCTATGATGGGGTGTGAACTTTTTATTTCCCTCTGAACTGGAGCAACTGCGAATAGTTTGGATTGGCCTGAATGTTGGGTGCGTGTGAGGTTGTGGGAGAGATGGACAGAGGGTTTTGATTGCCATGTTTAGGAGCTTGAACTTTAACCTGTATTCAGTAGAGAGTCACTTTAGAATTTTAGAGGCAGGAGAGCAATAATAAACAGAAGGCGAAGAGGAGCGGTGGTTTGTTGACGAAGTTTAGGAAGTTTAATTTGGCATCTGAATAGGCTGACTTGTAAGATTGTGGGAAAAGGAGGCAGGAAACCTAGCTAGAATATTGCATTATTTAAGATGGAGGCAATGAAAATGGATTTGAGAGGGTGTTCAGGCTCCTCACTTTTTCTGAGGCCTCTATTTAAAAGACACATCTTTTCTTTCTGGACCGTATAGCGTGGTTCTCTCTTTATGCTTGCTGGAACCAGCAGCAGACTCCCAACATTATTGCCCTTCCAGGAAGAGTTTTGTTGCACTTAACAAAATGAGTGCATATATTATCTACATATCTACAGTGTGACCTATATTATCTACAATCAAAACTGTCCTGGTCCAATGTTTGTCCCCTCTGGCGTGGTTTTCCTTCTCCTCACTGGCTACATTGCCCCTTCTGGGTCTAGAACTTTCACCCCAGTGAATGCCACAAATCCAGAAAGTGGACCAGCAGTCATGCCTTTAGTAGTTTCCCAATATGAGGACCTCAGGCCCCCCAACTCTGTCACCTTCAGAAATACAATTTTATCCTTTTACAAGACACATTTTATAGTTTCTACTGAAGTGGAGGGCGGGGAGGGGAGGAGGGATGAAGGCTGCTGTTGAAAAATGCCTGTTCCTCTTGCCTCTGGACCGATCAGAAGTGTGGTAGAAGAGCACAGTCCGCTTTTGGATAGGTTTCGTGTGAGCTGGGGTGAGGAGTCTGCAACTGGTGGCCACTTATCTTGGTAATGGCAGTAGAGAGGGAGATAACAAAGGCGTCTCAGAACAGCTGCAGTCATCTGTCACCTGGCCCACATTACACACAGACATGGAAACTCAGCTAACCAGGGGGGTCAGGGTGGCAGCCGGCCTCTATGGTACTGGAAAACTGAACTGGTTTCCGTTTTCAAGGGACCTACTTATCAACTAGGTTAAGCAGTTTCTACCATATTTCATTGATTCTGAGATGCCCATGCTTTCACGCTTACATCTTTGATACCAGGTTGCTCTTATATAGTTGATGTATTACAGTTTAATTGGCAGGTTTTTTCCTCCTTGGTGGTTGCACTTCATAATCAGTGGTATCTTTGGTTCAGTGAGCACACACAAGAATATATGTGTATGTGCAGATAGAGAAAACAGAGTAGCGGGTACCAGAGGGGAAGGGGAGGGGGAGGCTGAAACAGGTAAAGGGGATTAACTGGATGGTAATGGATGGAAGCTAAGCTTGTGGTGGCTCGCATGCTGTGGTGTATACAGAAGTCGAAATATAAACACCTGAAACATCTATACTATTATAAACCAATTTATTGAGATAATTTTTTTAAAGATATTTTTAAAAGTTTTGGGAATGGGTGGCAGTGATAGTGGCACAGCATTGTGAATGTACTTAATGCCAAAGAACTGTACACTTAAAAATGGTTAATTTGAAATAAAAGTAAAAATAAATGGGACCTAATTAAACTTAAAAGATTTTGCGCAACGAAGGAAACTATAAGCAAGGTGATAAGAGCCTTTGGAATGGGAGAAGATATTAGCAAATGAAGCAACTGACAATCAGTCTCAAAAATATACAGGCAGCTCCTGCAGCTCAATTCGAGAAAAATAAATGACCCAATCAAAAAATGGGCCAAAGGACTAAACAGACATTTCTCTGAAGAAGACATAGAGATGGCTAACAAACACATGAAAAGATGCTCAACATCACTCATTATCAGAGAAATGCAAATCAAAACCACAATGAAGTAACATCTCACGCCAGTCAGAATGGCTGCTATCCAAGTCTACAAGCAGTAAATGCTGGAGAGGGTGTGGAGAAAAGGGAATCCTCTTACACTGTTGGTGGGAATGCAAACTAGTATAGCCACTATGGAGAACAGTGTGGAGATTCCTTAAAAAACTGGAAATAGAACTGCCATCCGACACAGCAAGCCTACTGCTGGGCATACCCACCAAGGAAACCAGAATTGAAAGAGACACGTGTACCCCAATGTTCATCGCAGCACTGTTTGTAATAGCCAGGACATGGAAGCAACCTAGATGTCCATCTGCAGACGAATGGATAAGAAAGCTTTGGTACATATACACAATGGAGTATTACTCAGCCATTAAAAAGAATGCATTTGAATCAGTTCTAATAAGGTGAATGAAACTGGAGTCTATTATACAGAGTGAAGAAAGTCAAAAAGAAAAACACCAATACAGTATACTAACGCACATATATGGGATTTAGAAAGATGGTAACGATGACCCTGTATGCAAGACAGCAAAAGAGACACAGATGTAAAGAACAGTCTTCTGGACTCTGTGGGAGAGGGCGAGGGTGGGATGATTTGGGAGGGTAGCATTGAAATATGTATATTATCATATGTGAAGCGGAGTGCCGGTCCAGGTTTGATGCATGAGACAGGGTGCTCAGGGCTGATGCCAAGGGATGACCCTGGGGGATGGGATGTGGAGGGAGGTAGGAGGAGGGTTCTGGATGGGGAACACATGTGCACCCGTGGCTGATTCATGTTGATGTATAGCAAAAACCACTATAGTATTGTAAAGTAATTAGCCTCCAATTAAAATAATTTAAAAAAAAAGGTTAATTGAAAGAAAACCATTAAAATGCACCTACGTTATCAAAAGGGCTTCTCCAGTGGTGCTAGTGGTATAGAACCTGCCTGCCAGTGCAGGAGACATAGGAGATGTGGGTTCAATCCCTGGGTCAGGAAGGTCCCCTGGAGAAGGGCATGGCAACCCACTCCAGTATTCTTACCTGGAGAATCCCATGAACAAAGGAGCCTGGCGGGCTACAGTCCATAGCGTTGCAGAGTCGAACCCAACTGAAGCGACTTTGCATGCACTCCAGCAAAAAAGTGGTTAAAATATATATACATATGATTGAAAATGGTTAAAATATGTATTCATCTCTTCAATAAAGTATTTTTTAAAAAAGGAAAAACTAAAATTATTTCTTGTGCTTAGAAGACATAAATTTTTTTCATATACCAAGCTGTAATCAGGAGAGCCACTCAGAAGCTAGTAGATATTTTCCAGTTATTGCTTAATAAGACTTAAGTTTCAGGGTTGCTTTTTGGATTCTTGTGATCCAAGGCATATCAGCTTTCATTATAAATCTTGATTTTTTTTTTTTTTTGCCGGAAATCATCAGGGAATTTGGTTTGATTCATCCTGTTATTAATCTGTTTTTATTGTCAGTTGTAGAACCTGTTGGGTTGACCTGTTGAGATTGCAAAACGTTTGTTGAGAACTGCATGGCTCACTTCCTGATTTAGGGGGTTTATTTATGCCTTGTTTGTATCTTCCATAGAAAAGTCATTAAAGTAATGATAGGTTGTTTGGGAAACCATCCCTTATGCTTATATTGCGTGTGTGTGTAAATACACACATACGTACATGGCATGTATATACTTACATGACATATTCTTAATAATTTTTAAGACTGCATACACTACTATTGCCTAGAAAATCCCATGGATGGAGGAGCCTGGTAGGCTGCAGTCCGTGGGGTCGCTAAGGGTCGGACACAACTGAGCGACTTCACTTTCATTTTTCACTTTCACACATTGGTGAAGGAAATGGCAGCCCACTCAAGTGTTCTTGCCTGGAGAATCCCAGGGACGGGGGAGCCTGGTGGGCTTCCATCTATGGGGTCACACAGAGTCGGACACGACTGAAGTGACTTAGCAGCAGCAGCAGCACCATTCATATAGTATACAGTGAGAGTGAAGTTTATATGTATGCATACGGTCTCATTGTCTGTATTGAAATATTTATAGAAAAGTTCAGTTTATGGGAGTAAGATGATAACTGAACTCTACAAATGTTGATTAACAAAGTATAACCCATTAATCACATAGCGGCTAAGAGCCTGGCTCTGAAGTCGAGCTGCCAGCTATTTGAATCCTAGCTCCTGTAACCTTGGACGGTTACTTAACCCCTCTGTGCCTGAGTACTGTCATCTGCAAAATGAGGATAATAATGGTACATACCTTGTGGAGTTAATTCAGATAATGTATATAAATTATGTAGCAGCATGCCCAGCATAGGGTACACTTAATAAATGTTAGCTGCTATTTTTTATTCATAAGGTACTACTTCAAGAGTGAGGCCAGAGCTCTTGAGCTATTGGTAAAGTTAAAAAATATATTCCCAGAAAAGGAATTTTAGTTATAATGTGGAGAAGTATCTTCTAATTCCGTGCACTTGAGAAATTCCCCAAGTTCATGGGTGTGCTCTGAAAGAGGGACGTGTGCTGGGAGGTAATTGCCATGAAAGCAGGAGCTTTGTCTACTCTGTCCACTCATCTGTCCCTGTTACCTCCAGCAGTGCCTGACTTTTTTAAATAACATTCAATAACTGTTGAATGAGAAAGAGTCAATGGCTCTTAAAAACTACAAGCTTTTCATCTTGTGGACTGAATTACATAGGTTATTTCAGTAAGTAATGATTTCAAATGGTGGTTTAACAGTAGAATGGAGAGGCGTTTATCTAAATTGCTAGAAACTGAAGCCTAAAATACATTTAAACAAACAGATTTTCATTGCTTTAAAGGTAAATTGAGATAAGTTACTATTCACAACTTTGACAATGCATAATTAATAATGTAGTATTAATGGTAGAGTTTCAGGTTACTTCACAGAAACATAATTTAAAAATTATATGTATGGGACTTCCCGGATGGCGCAGTGTATAAGTATCCACCTGCCATTGCAGGAGATACGGGTTCAACCCCTGGTCCAGGATGACCCCACATGCCTCAGAGTAACTAAGCCTGAGGGCCACAGCTACTGAGCCCACGAGCCTTAGAACCTGCGTTCCACAGCCAGAGAAGACACCACGGTGAGAAGCCCTTGCACCGCAAGGAAAAGCAGCCTCCTCTCGCCACGACTAGAGAAAGCCTGCACAAAGCAATGAAGGCTCGGTGCAACCAAAAATTAACTAATCAAAAATCATTTGCACCGAAAACTGGAAATTATATACAGACATTAATAATAACTTTCTCTGGGGAGAAGGATTATAAATACTTTTAAAATTCTTCCTTGGGACTTCCCTGGTGGTTCAGTGGTTAAGACTCCGAGCTTCCACTGGATGGGGCATGGTCAGGGAACAAAACTGTGAGGTGAGGTGCAGTCAAAAAAAAAACCACAAAAACACTTTTTTTTCTATTTCCTTCTCTTTATTTTCTAGTATTTCATAAATGAAAGTAGTATCTGGATGTAAAAGAGCCCTCAAGTCCAACCAGTATTTATCAAATGTTTATGGTATATTTGTCATTGTTTTAGGCACTAGGGCTATAGTGATGAACAAGAAAGACAAAAGTTTCTTTATTCTAGTAGAGGGAAAAGAGAAAATAAGCTTAGGAAAGGGACTCCATATTTTAGGGACAGGAAACTGAAGCCAAAAGATGTTAAAGTAGCCTGCCAAAAATCTCAGTGAAGTTGGCATGAAAATATCACTGACCTGATTTACAGCTCAGCGCTCTTGCTAATATTCCTCACCGGCTTTCTTGTCTGTCAAGAATGGTATGCAAATTCTTTGAGCATTCTTAATCAGCAGTATAATTTCGCTTTGAGTCTCATGAAGGAGACCTGTATAAGGAAGCGTTGTGTAGAGTAAGGAACATGCGTTGTCTACCTCGTTATGTCAGTAAAACACTTGGCAAATCCTTTAAGCTCTCTGGACTGTGTTTTCATCACCTGAGTTATAAAGAGGGAAATTGTCTTGCTTGTCCTCGCACAGTTCTGTTACTCAGTGTAAAGTTATGTTTGTGTGTGTTTGTTTCCTGTACAGCCATACACACTGCTGCTATGGATATGCTGGGAGGATATGGTATCGAAAGCCAGTGCAGAAAGGTTGATATCATCGCAGATGCTGCATATTGCATTTTCAAAAAGCCAAAAAGTTTTACGGGCAACTTTATTATCGATGAAAATATCTTAAAAGAAGAAGGAATAAAAAATTTTGATGTCTATGCCATTACACCAGGTAATACATTTAGTTTTAAAAAAGTAGTGATGTGTTTGTCCACGTTGTCTGCAATGGACATACATCTGTTTTGTGTACATGTTTATGTGATTATAACATTGATACACTCTTTTTTAAAAAACTGTCTTCCCAGGGAAGGGAAAGACCCAGACTAACACAACGTTCAAAAAAGAGAAAGGGAAAACAGAAGTGAGCCCAAAGATTTTTTAACAGATACACAGAAAAGGCCCCATCAGCTTCTAACCCTTTCTGAATCTTGAACCCAGAAATGAAAACCAGTTTCTGAAGTTGGTCGTAAAATAACAATAGTAGAGATTTTGTTCAGGGACATGGTACAGATGATTCAGTGATAAGTTTCCTACAAAAACTTTGTTGTCTCTTTCCAGATGTTATCTCTTAAGTGCAGTCTGAGTGTAGCTTCATGATGAATGGTGAAGGTGACTGAATAGGGTCTACCTCACATACAAGGTGGGGATTTGAGAAGTTCTCAGAAGACCCCTTGTTCAAAAATAATTCTTCCTGTTGTAACTGCAGGGGATGATAGTGATGATAATGCATTTTTACTTTACATATAATATGTATAATAGACAATCATGGTCCCAAGTGGGAACTGTATTTGTGCAGTAGTGTATTTTAAATATTAGTAATTAAGTTGAGCTCCTTGGTGACAGAAACCACATGTTTCTATTTGTATCATCACTTCAGTCTGAAACAAACTGAATGAAGTAGCTCTATATAGTTTTACAGAACATTTTTACATATAGTATCTATTTAACTTTCATAGCAGCCCTGTGAAGGAAGCAGTATTGTACAGAGATTAGGAATTGTGGAGTTTGGGAGGAGACAACCCAGTTCCCACTTCTGTTTAGCTGCTCACTAGCGGGGCGGCCTTAGGCAGGTCACCTGTTTCCTCTGAGCCTCACTTTATCGGTTAAAATACGGGAAAGATAACTTCTACACAGGGTTTTTGTAAGAATTAAATGCAAAAATGTATATCATGTGCTTGGCACAGTGCCTGGCTTGTGGTACAATCAGAGTATTTGTAGTGGAAAGAGATTTCAAAGAGATTAAGCCTTTGCCTAAGAGCAGTCAGCTAATAAGTGTCAGAACCTGAACCATACCCAGGTCTTCTGGATTCTTGTATAGTGTAACTATCACTTTAGGTTTTAAAGATACAGTGTCAGTGTACACAAAATTTTAAATTCTATTTAAATTAAAAATTCTGTCATATTGAATTGAAAACAATATGATCATGTGCTACAATTAAGTTTTGCTGCTGCTGCTGCTGCTAAGTCGCTTTAGTCGTGTCCGACTCTGTGCAACCCCATAGACAGCAGCCCACCAGGCTCCCCCGTCCCTGGGATTCTCCAGGCAAGAACACTGGAGTGGGTTTCCATTTCCTTCTCCAATGCATGAAAGTGAAAAGTGAAAGTGAAGTCGCTCAGTCGTGTCCGACTCTTAGCGACCCTATGGACTGCAGCCTACCAGGCTCCTCCACCCCTGGGATTTTCCAGGCAAGAGTACTGGAGTGGGGTGCCATTGCCTTCTCCAACAATTAAGTGTTAGGATATAACAAAGACTGGTGCATCCCTGCCCTCCAGTTTTTTTAATCTTCTGAGAGGGAAAGACAGACATACTTCGACAGAGATGGAAAACAAGTTCTTCTTAATGAGGAACCCCCTTGTCTCAGGGGGCCAGGTAAGAAATGAGCCCTGAGTGTTTTGGAGGGACGTGGGACAGAAGGGTTGCATGGGTAGGGAGAAGGGGTAGAAAGCTCTTGGGAGAGCAATTGAGGGCTTAACAACTCTTTGGTTGGATCTTGAAGATGAAATTTTCCATAGGAGAGGAAGATAACTAGGTTACTAGAAAAGTGTTTTAGCTTAATGAAGGTCAGAGTTTGATACTTCTCCTGGGAGTCTTTTCCACAGCTCCAGAATGATCAATATAATAAAAACATAATGTTTCTTAAACAAATGTTAAAATCTGAATGCAGAAGTTGTTCCATTCACGTTATTGTTTGGGGATTAATTTTTCAGGTTATCCTTTGTTACCAGATTTCTTCTTAGATGAACAGCCGGCTACAGTTACAAAGAAAGCAGATTCATATGGTAAGATGTAGACCGGATTTTCTGTGGGAAAATAAAGTTACTAATGTACGTATATCTTCCAAAATGTAGAATTGGACATTTCTGCTTTTAAACTATTTTGTATTTGGCGGGAAGCGGGGGCAGCACACCGTACGGCTTAAGGGATCTTAGAGCTGAATCCTAACCACTGGACCACTGGGGAATTCCTTATTTTTGTAATTTAAGCTAGACACGTAATGTCGTAGTTAATTCTAGCAAAGGAGGTGTTTTTTTTTTTCCTTCTACTGGTAAGAAGTTTTCAGTATATTCATTTAAGGGGAAAAAAAAAGTTGTCTTTAAAATGCACCTTTTTAACGGTTTTCTTTCTTTTCCTTGGCACCATTTTTAGGTGTTTTGTGATGATATTTTATTTTGAGGAAAAATGTGTCATGTTATAGTACATCTGACACCATTCACAGAGTTTGTGCTGTGAAATTAACTTCAAAGGAGGTTGGGTTTCTTTGTTTCATTTTTGCAGTTTAGAAGCAATAGCTCCCTTAAATTGGTGCAGAGTTTACATTTTAACTTTTGTGTTCTGGCATTATGCCACTAACTTACTGAAAGCTGTCAGAAGAAACACTCTTCAGTGAAAACCCATGAGGATTTCTCTCATAGTTTATTAACAAGAATAGCAGTGCTTCCTCTGGACCCTCACCTTATTTTTATATTATAGACTCTGTGAACCTCCTAAGTGACCATAGATTTTTTTAGATGGCAATTAGAAAGTTGAAGACAGCGTTTCTTCTGTACCTTTTGCAAACCTATAGAACCTTACTGCAATGCATTTTAGCCCCAAACCTTATTTCCAGCTTAATCTTTTTATTAAATTAGTTAATAGTTTTGGCTGCACTGGGTCTTCGTTGCTGCTCTTGGGTTTTCTGTAACTGCGGTGAATGGACTCTTCACTGCAGTGCATGGACTTCTCATTCCAGTGACTTCTCTTGCTGCAGTGTATGGGCCCTGGAGAGTGGGCTTAGGATTTGTGGCACACCGGCTTAGTTGCCCCTGGCATGTGGGATCTTCCCAAGGGATCAAACCTGTGTTCCCCGAATTGGCAGGTGGACTCTCAACCACTGGACTACTAGGGAAGTCCTCTGTGACATTTCCAGGTTGTAGTTTTGGGAGTCAGGAGGTCTCTGGTTTAGGATTCTCTGGTCAGGTGGTCCATGGCTCAGAGGACTGTTAGCTCATCTCGTGTGTTAATGATATCTACAGTAGCATTTTTAATACATCAGTGATGTTACCAACAGCAGCAATTTTAGTCGACTCTAGTTAATTGGTATTCAGTTAGCACAGAATTGAGATCAGAGGAAACAAGCACAGGAATGAAGTTTTGGATGTAGAGATTAACATAAACTTACTAAACTCATTTTAGGAGAACTTCATTTCATTTCCTTCCCAAAAGTTTCCATATTTGCTGTCTACTGACTGTCCCTTTGAAATATACTACTGCTTTGTTTTTTTGTCTCCTGTAGTTTTATCCTCTTGTGCAGTCATCATGCTCTGCTTAAATAGTCTAGGTGATAAATGATGCAGTTTATCCCTTGGCAAGTGTCTTTCAAGACTACACTGAAGTTTTCATTGCCATCTCCTTGGAACCTCAGATGATACAGATGATGTATCTTGATTAATGGACAAGTCACCTGAAGTAGTCACCTATTAGTAAGAGAGGTGTTCCAGCAGTTACTATTTGATAAACTTAGTTCTGTCTGATGTGCCTTCTAAAACCAAATACATCCCTGTATGTTTCCTGCCTCCAGAAACGTGAAGCAAGCCTATGGCTTTGTCTTCTTCAGTTTTAGCAGCTTCTGCTGGGTCCAGTTCTGCCGAGTTCATGTCAGTGCTATGCTTAGCCTGTATGTCGGCTATATAAAAATTACACAGTTAGATATCGAACACAGTGTAGAGGAATATTACCCAGTCGGGCTGCCTGGGTTGGAATTCCTGCTGTGCCACTTACTGCTGTGTAACCCTTGGATGGGTATTTCAGTTGCCATTTTTAGAACCTCACTCACTTCTTTTCACTTTAATCTTGAATTGTGTTTATTTTATTAAGCATACTGAAGTGCTTTCTGAAACAAGATATGTTATAAACAATAAGGAAAAACTTTTTGTATTGACTTTATATCTGGTCACCCTCATGACTTTTTGTTTTGTTTTGTTTTAGACGTCTAGTAGTTTCTCATAGAGAGACAGGTACTGAAAGCATAGACTTTGGAGTAAGACAGATCTGGCTACAAGTCCTGTCCCTGCCACTTTTGTCTCTGATCTTGGACAAGTCACTTCAGCTCTCTGAAACAGTTTTCTTATCTCTTACTTTCCTTATATAAGTATCATGAGATTAGGTATGATAGAGTATCATGTTGTGAATTTTATATAGCAGATTCTCTATACACATCAGTTCAGTTCAGTTCAGTCGCTCAGTCGTGTCTAATCTTTTCGACCCCATGAATCACAGCACACCAGGCCTCCCTGTCCATCACCAACTCCCGGAGTCCACTCAATAAGTTGGTATAATTATCACTGAGTAATTTCTTGAATTTCCTAAGTGGTCGAACTTATTATCTGCATATAATAGTATCTTACAGGATTATTTCTGGCATGTATCTTAATATACTGACTCAAACTTCCAGAAGCATTTGGAAATATTTATTGAAATTATTTGTTTGAGGTATTCTTCTTTTATTCTTAATTTTATTGAGAAAATCTTTAGATTTTATCTAAAGTAAGTAAGATGTTAGATGTTGGTTAAGATTTTTTTATCAGTTATTTAGATTAATGTCTCCGTTCCGTTCAGTCGCTCAGTCGTGTCCGACTCTTTGCGACCCCGTGGACTGTAGCCTACCAGGCTTCTCCGTCCATGGGATTCTCCAGGCAAGAATACTGGAGTGGGTTACCATTTCCTTCTCCAGGGGATCTTCCCGACCCAGGGATCGAACCTGGGTCTCCCACATTGGAGGCAGACGCTTTAACCTCTGAGCCACCAGGGAGTCTAAATTTTTGTTATTGTTTCCTATATTTTATTTTTTGTTCTGTTTTGAATATGGCAATCAATTGTGTAACTTTCTTTTTCCATGTTCTTTTTCTTGAAGGTTTGAAATGTCTAAGTCATTTGAGTCTTTTCTGAAGTTGTTTCTTTGAAAATATTTTTATTTTCTCAGTCAATAAATGTTTTTTTCTAAAATAAAATACCTAGAACCAGCCATTTAAAGTTTTAAAATTTATTCAAGTGTTGTCATGTAGTATCCATTTATAATTTAAGTTTTTTTGTGTATTTTATCCCTTTTTATTTTTTTTTAAATTTTTATTTAATAAATGGTACAAAGCACAATGCCAAAAACATTAACAGTTAAAATTTCACCAAATGAAAAAATACTATAGAATACACAGTTGCAAAAAGCTACATTAAGTTATTTTACAACTGCCTCAGGCTGCAAAAAGAAAAAAAACCCAATGCCATACCTAAGTTATCCCTCTCTCAAAATAATGCCATTTATGTTATAAACCATGAGCACCCCATCAAAAGACGGGAGCTGCTTTTGTTAATTCATATATATATATATGACTGTATCAGTTTGCTATACACCTGAAACAAACACAACACTGTAAATAAAATATAGTACAATATAAAATAAAAATAAGTAACAAACCTTTGGGGCTTTACACCGAGTTAGAGTTCCTATCAGAGCGATAACAGCACCACAGCCGTACTGAATCCTCATGAAGGAGGCACACGAATGACTGGATTACAAGAGTTACAGGAATGAGAGCTGCTCATTTCCCAGAAACTACAGCTCACAGAAAGCCAACAAAGGCACAAGATACAGACCATTCACTTACGAATGTGTAAAACTCAAGAAAGTCCATGTTATTCCTACAACATGTTGAAAGTGCTTCAGAATTCACACAATACTAATTTTCTTATGGTTCTGGTTAAATTATATATACCAGTTTATAACAAATGGTAAAATCTGTAACTCTGTTCAAAGTTTTAAAAGATTACTTAAGAATAGTTTCTTGTATTTCTATGCCACCTTTATAGTTCTGGTTTCTCATTTCTTAATTAGTAAATTCAAAATGCAGCTTCTATCCCAGGCTAATTTATACACTTCCGGAAGGAACGGCCTCTTAAATCCACAGAGTGTTGAGGTGGGGAGCCCCCAACCACGTCAGATTCGTTTCACACATGATACATGTTTCAATCCATTCTCCCAAATTATCCCACCCTCGCCCTCTCCCACAGAGTCTGAAAGACTGCTCCACACATCCCTTTTTAGAGTTTATTTTTCTCTCCTTTTTTTTGGATTAGTTTTCTAGAAAGTTTTCAATTTTAGTGTATTTTATTATTTTTTGCTCTTAAGAACCAGGTTTTAAATTTTATTTCATTTTTCATACTTTTGCTTTTTTCTTTACTGATTCATTACTTCTGTTACAACTTTAAGGCATGATCTACATATACCCCAAACTCACCATTTTAAAGTATATAGTTAAGTAATTTTTAGTATATTCACAAAATTCTGCAACCATTTGATTCATTAATTTAAAATTTTCTTGCTTTATTTCTTTCTTTTCGAGATTGCATATTTTTGTTCTTTTCTTGCTTGTTAGGCTAATACTTTATTTTATTTCTTTAAAAATAATAATTTTGACTGTGCATTTACCCCCTTAATATAACTTTGTCCACATCCAATAGATTTTGTAATGTACTTTAATCAATTTGATATCATTTTAAATTAATTTATATATAAAAAGCTTAGTATAGAAAGAATAAAGAAAAATTTAAAAACCACTTATAACCTGCCATCCAAATATAAATACTATTTGTGTCTTGGTTTATTTCTTTCCAGTCACTTACATTTTCTGAAAATGTAACTTAAAATTCATATCCACAAATGTATATTTCACCTGATTGGATCATATTGTATTTAATTGTGTATGCTTCATTGTACTTAATATTATATCCTGACTATTATCCATGTCTTCAAAAACAAATTTTTGAAATGGCAACTTAGTGTTGAGTGAATGTACTGTCATATGAATGTACTGTTTATTTTAGTGGTTCATAATTGTTTCATTGTATAAATGTTACAGGATTTTCTTTTAGTGGATAACTAAAAGTAGATGATCAGGCAATGGGAGAGTTCCTGACACATATTACCAAGTTTCCTTCCAGAATTATAAATACTGCCTGTATATGAGTATCTCCCTCACTGCACTGTCAGCATTAAATATTGAAATATATATCTCAATTTTTAAATTGGCTTCTAAATAATAATACCATAGTCATTGGATCTTAAGTATTTCACCTTTAATATCTGCTGAACTTTTAGAAAAGGAGAAGGCTTTTACTGTTTTTTAAATTTGTCTGTGGAAGGTAATTTGTATTCAACAAATTTAAGATACTTTTAATTGATTATATTGTCCTAGGTATATCTTTGTGCTGCTGATTAGATTTTATTTAATAGTCTTTGGTGAGTTATATTGGGCAGTATGACTGGGTGTATTTTGAGTTGGGAAATAGATGGAAATAGATGGAGAACTGATCTTCAGCCTAAAGTACAGATTGTCCTTTGAGTTAAATAACAAATTATTCTCACCTGTTTCTGAGTGCAGCCAAACTGCCCACAAATGATTCCAAGAGGATAAATAAGGACAGTTCATATTGAGGGACAGCTGCATGCTAAGGGATCTGAACAGTGCTGTGCACTACGCATCTTCTCCCCTGGTCCATCATATGCTGAATGGTCACGGCCAATGGTTTAAGTGAATACACAACGTTGCAACCTGTATTCCCGCGGCCTTGGTTTCTAGGCAGTGGGGCCTTCATGAAACTAATACGTGGTTTGATCTCTCTCTTCATCAAATGGGAGGGACCAATTGGACTGAAATTGGGATAAGTAATGAGTTTGTGTGATTTAAGACATTTTGAGCCTTCTTTCTTTCAGAGTAGGCTATTCTTAGTCTTCACATGATTTTTACTTAAAGAAGCATTTCCATTCCCTGAAAGAAGGAGGCAGGTTCAATCCAGGGATGAAGTGAAAGTGAAAGTCGCTCAGTCATATCTGACTCTTTGCTACCCCAAGGACTATACAGTCCATGGAATTCTCCAGGCCAGAGTACCGGAGTGGGTAGCCTTTCCCTTCTCCAGGAGATCTTCCCAACCCAGGGATGAAGAGACTAGGTGAATAAGTTTAATTTACAGGTAAAATTGTTGAGGAGTTCACTTGGCTGTTGATTCAAGCTGCAGTTTCCGGTTCATTTCCACTAATTTATATAGTGATATTCTGATCTCCATCTTTCTGACACTATGGTGTTCTTTGCTCGTTTGGTTTTAGAACTCAGAGGCAATGATAAAGGAGTGATTAATTGTTACCACTAAAACTCCAGTAGTTTGTTTAGATCTATTTACTATAAACACTATATAGTTTGGAATTTTTTTAACCTAATCTTGAGAGCTTTTTACTTGAAGAGTATAAACCATTTACATTTGCAATCATAACTGATGTGTTTGGTTGTTATTCCATATGTTTGATTTGTGCTTTTAAAATGCCACTGAACATATTTAAGGTCATTTTGGTCAAATGGTAGCAAGTCTGTTCTGCTAATTAATTAATTTTGTGTGGGACCTTACATTGCCTGGGCCTGAAAGGCATTTACATCAATAACATTTTATAGGTGCTGTTCCAGAATTGAAAGAAGAGAAGACGCAGCCACCACCACAACCACGTTCTGGAGCCGTGGCAGAAACTTTCAGAATTGTTAAGGACTCACTCAGTGATGACATCGTTAAAGCCACTCAAGCCATCTATCAGTTTCAACTCTCAGGTAAGGGTTACTTCTGGTAATCTGTAGCTTTTATTGAAACAACGTAGGGTATTTTCTTTAAAAGTATATCAGCTTCCAGTAGTAATCACCTCGATAGATGGCTATATCTAGAAACTTTACCCTAGAATGTAGACATTCAAGAGTAGCAGATAACTACTGATTTGTATTTTTGTGTTTTGTTTTTGGTTTTTGTGAGTCTATCAAAGCTTAGTTGGTAAATCATCTGCCTGCAATGCAGGAGACCCAGGTTCCATTCCTGGGTTGGGAAGATCCCCTGGAGAAAGAAATGGCAACCCACTCCAGTATTCTTGCCTGGAGAATCCCATGGGCAGAGGAGCCTGGTGGGCACAGTCCATGGGATCGCAAGAATCAGACATGACTTAGCGACTAAAGCACCACCATCAAAGCTTTGGATTTGTGGTTACCTTGGAGTTCATATGTGTCAACCTATAGTTATATCTACTTGTTTTAAACTGGTAGTTCCACATATAAGTGATACGCTTGTTTTCTACTTGTTTTTGTAGTTGTTCTGATTTGTACTTTTAAGTTAATATCAGTGCATATTCAGTTCAGTTCAGTCACTCAGTTGTGTCCGACTCTTTGAGACCCCATGAACTGCAGCACACCAGGCCTCCCTGTCCGTCACCAACTCCCAGAGTCCACCTAAACCCATGTCCATTGAGTCGGTGATGCCATCCAGCCATCTCATCCTCTGTCATCCCCTTCTCCTCCCGCCCCCAGTCCCTCCCAGCATCAGGGTCTTTTCAAATGAGTCAGCTCTTCGCATCAGGTGGCCAAAGTACTGGAGTTTCAGCTTCAGCATCAGTCCTTCCAGTGAATATTCAGGACTGATCTCCTTTAGAATGAACTGGTTGGATCTCCTTGCAGTCCAAGGGACTCTCAAAGGGTCTTCTCCAACGTCAGTTCAAAAGCATCAATTCTTTGGCAATCAGCTTTCTTCACAGTCCAACTCTCACATCCATACATGACCACTGGGAAAACCATAGCCTTGACTAGACGGACCTTTGTTGGCAAAGTAATGTCTCTGCTTTTTAATATGCTGTCTAGGTTGGTCATGACTTTCCTTCCAAGGAGTAAGCATCTTTTAATTTCATGCCTGCAGTCACCATCTGCAGTGATTTTGGAACCCAATAAAATAAAGTCAGCCACTGTTTCCTCATCTACTTCTCATGAAGTGATGGGACCAGATGCCATGATCTTAGTTTTCTGAATGTTGAGCTTTAAGCAAACTTTTTCACTCTCCTCTTTCACTTTCATCAAGAAGCTCTTTAGTTCTTCTTCACTTTCTGCCATAAGGGTGGAGTCATCTGCATATCTGCATATCAGTGCATATGGACATATATAAAATAAAATTTTCTTACAGATTCTTCCAGTGTTAACATCTTGGTGTATGAAATTGAGAGAAAATCCTATTTAGAAGACAGGTAGTATAATGCAGTAATTTATTAACCATGGGCACCTTGCCTTTTTTTTTTTTTTTTCGGCTGCACCACACACGGCTTGTGGGATTTTACTTCCCTGACAAAGGACTTACCCTGAGCCCACAGCAGTGATCAGCACTGAGTCCTAACCACTGGACTGCCAGGGAACTCTCTTGCTATTTTTTAATCTTTGAGGTTATTCTGATCAGTCTAAATGCAGTCAGCTTTTAAAATCTCTCAATGTTTTTCTTAGTACAGTTTTAATACATGTTAATGATAGTTTTAAGAATTAGCTACCACAGTCCCATTGCACACAAACTTTGACATTACCAATTCTTTTATCCTTTATCACCTCTACTTCATCTTAATCTATCTGCATCTTCTTGTTTTTACTTTCTTTCCCTACAACCCATAGTCCATTGCTTCAATTACTGTCATGCCTGTATCCTAAACTTCCTTGACCTGCTGCTTGTGTTACCAACTGTCAAAATCCTAGTCCTGGGTGATCAAACTATCTGCCTGCTCCACACTTGAGTCCAGGCTGCCAAGTCTTGCTGGGAAAATGTGGGAAGGGGAGTCACACCAACCAGTGAATCTGTACCAATAAAAATTCATCATTGGCCCTCTCCACCTGGGGTCTAAGCAGCACATCAGAATTCATTGTTTCCGTAGTCAGCTTCCTGTCTCATTTTCCACAGTGACTATTTATACCTTTCAGTGTTCCTCAAATCTCCTATCTCTCTCTTTATCACTTTCCTGCACATTTCTGCAGATAATCCCACCTCCTTTTTCACAGAGATAAAGGAAGCAAACAGATAGAAATTTATTCAGCTTCCTGCCATCCAATACCAAACCTCTCATCTTCCCCTCCCAGCAGGTCGAGCTCAACTCCAGATATATGCATCTTAAGCTTTAAGATCCATACTGATCCCCATCAGTTCAGTTCAGTTCAGTCGCTCAGTCGTGTCCGACTCTTTGCGACCCCATGAATCACAGCACGCCAGGCCTCCCTGTCCATCACCAACTGATCCCCATAGGACATGCTAAAATGCAGAATCTGATTCATTAGGTCTGCTGCTGCTGCTGCTAAGTCACTTCAGTCATGTCCGACTCTGTGCGACCCCATAGATGGCAGCCCACCAGGCTCCCCTGTCCCTGGGATTCTCCAGGCAAGAACACTGGAGTGGGTTGCCATTTCCTTCTCTAATGTGTGAAAGTGAAAAGTGAAAGTGAAGTTGCTCAGTCGTGTCAGACCCTTAGTGACCCCACGGACTGCAGCCTACCAGGCTCCTCCATCCATGGGGTTTTCCAGGCAAGAGTACTGGAGTGGCTTGCCATTGCCTTCTAGTTAGGGTCTAAAGTCTGCATTTCTGACGTGATGACAGTATTGCAGTTCAGGGATCACATTTGAGTAGCCAAGTTCTAGATCTCATTTTCTCTGGCCTCCTCAGGGAATAGGTGCTGTATCTTCCACCTGTTTGTCCTGAAGTGTCCTTCCCAGAGGCTTTTTAACATTCCCAAAGTCTATTCTATCTTTAAAAAAAAATACACAGCAGTAACAACCCTTCCAATCACATCTTTTTTCTCCCTTTCAGAGCCAAACTCATTTTCACATACAGTTCTCTCTGCTCTGGTGTCATTTTCCTCCATTCCACTGGATTTGCTCTCACCAAGGTCCTCAGTGACTTCTGTGTCACCAGTGGGCCTTTGTCATTCTTGCCTTGTCACCACTCTGCAACATTTGATGCTGTTGACCACGCTTTCCTTCTGGAAATGTCCGTTTGCTTTTCTTCTCTGTCTGTAATCATGCCTTGTCAGTCTCCTCTACTAGATGCTTCTCCATCCTTTTCTTAAAAGTGAATATTCTGCAGGTCACTGTCTTGGAATTCTTTGTCTTCTGCAGACTTTATCTAGGAAAACCCCAACAACTCACATGGCTTCAGTGACCATCAGAGCTGGTTCCTTATGTATCTCTCTTTCTAGCCTGGTCAGACTTCATGTGACATTTTCACCCAGCTATCACAAAGATGCCTTAGTCTGAAAATGTTCGTAATCATCGTTCCCAATACCCAACTTTGGCACTACTTGTTAAATCTACTCTTTCAATAGTCCTCTCTCAGAAACACACACACACACACACACACACACCATTATTTATCCAGCTTCCCACGCCAAAAACTAGCAAAGAAAATCATTCTTCTGCACCCTCCTTACCTTTCCCTCTTCATATGCAATCAGTTACCTAATTCTGTGATACTGCTTTGGTGAGTTCTCACTCACATATGCCAACTCTTCTCCATTTTCACTGCTGTGATCCTGACCCAGGCATACATCCTCAAGCTCCTGAACAACCCCAACCCCTTCCTAAATTGTCCTCTGCATCCTCTATTTATTTACTTATGACTGCACTGGGCCTTTGCTGTCGCACACGGCCTTTCTCCAGTTGTGCCGAGCGGGGACTCTTCTCTAGTTCTGGTGTGGGGGCTCTCACTGCGGTGGCTTTTCTTGTGGAGCGTGGGCTCTACGGCAGGCAGGCTTCAGTAGTTGGGGCTCATGGGCTTAGTTGCCCTGCAGCATGTGAAATCTTCCCAGACCAGGGATTGAACCCGTGTCCCCTGCACTGGCAGGCAGATTTGTTACCACTGGACCATCAGGGAAGTCCCTCTGCATCCTCTTTATCCCTCTCCAACGTAGTACTCTCTACACTGCTGTTAGGGTGATCTATGTAAAATGCAAACCTAATGCCATTCTTCTTCCATAGAATATCCCGTAGAGACAGGGGCTGCCTTATGAGTTCCTCTGAGGCCACTGTCCACTGTTTCTATCTTCTATACTTTTTCAGTTCCTCTTCTAGCAAATTCCTACCTAACTTTTAAATCTCTCCTTTGGCTGGACTTCCCTGACTCCACATTGCCCTCCATTTTGTCTTTTGTATGAACCATGTTATTGCAGAGTCTTCAGAGCCTAGCCTAGTGCCTGGCACATAATAAGTTCTTAAATATTGAATTTTAGAGAGGCCTGGGAATTTCAGCTTGGGTAACAGCCTTATGTATGATTATTCTAACTGTAAAGTTATTAAGAAGAACAGAGCTTCTTTGACATTTATTTCTATATCTTTGTTTTCTGTGTAGGTGAAGATGGTGGAACATGGTTTCTTGATCTTAAAAGCAAGGGTGGTAATGTTGGATATGGAGAGCCTTCTGATCAGGCAGATGTGGTAATGAGTATGTCTACTGATGATTTTGTAAAAATGTTTTCAGGTGAGTTTTAAAATGTTACTAGTTGACTGCTCAAGAAAAATTTTGTTCTAACATTTTGCTTTCAGTTCAGTCACTCAGTCATGTCCAACTCTTTGCGACCCCATGGACTGCAGCATGCCAAGCTTCCCTGTCCATTGCCAACTCCCGGAGCTTGCTCAAGCTCATGTCCATCAAGTTGGTGACGCCATCCAACCATCTCATTCTCTGTTGTACCCTTCTCCTCCTGCCTTCAATCTTTCCCAGCATCGTCTTTTCTAATGACTCAGTTCTTTACATCAGGTGGCCAAAGTGTTGGAGTTTCAACTTCAGCATCAGTCCTTCCAAAGAATATTCAGCACTGCTTTCCTTTATGATTGACTGGTTGGATCTCCTTGCAGTCCAAGGGACTCTCAAGAGTCTTTTCCAACACCACAGTTCAAAAGCATCAGTTCTTGAGTGCTCAGCTTTCTTTATAGTCCAACTCTCACATCCATACATGACTACTGGAAAAACCACAGCTTCAACTAGAGGGACCTTTGTTGGCAAAGTAATGTCTCTGCTTTTTAATATTCTGCTTTACATTTACATTTTGCTTTATTCCTTTTCAAATAATCAAGAGTCGAATATGTTGTAGCAGTGCAGTCTTAGTGACTATTTATGTTGATCTGAGGAGATCCAACCAGTCCATCATAAAGGAAATCAGTCCTGGGTGTTCATTGGAAGGACTGATGCTAAAGCTGAAACTCCAGTACTTTGGCCACCTGATATGAAGAGCTGACTCATTTGAAAAGACCCTGATGCTGGAAAAATTGAGGGCAGGAGGAGAAGGGGACGACAGAGGATGAGACGGTTGGATGGCATCACCAACTCGATGGACGTGGGTTTGGGTGGACTCTGGGAATTGGTGATGGACAGGGAGGCCTGGCATGCTGTGATTCATGGGGTCGCAAATAGTTGGACATGACTGAGCGACTGAACTGAACTGAAGAGTACATAGTTTTGGAATGGTGATTCTTACTGTTACCTCTACGGACCCTTCTACTTCATCCAACAATGGGGGGCAGATGTCAAAATACTCTTTTTGCATGACTGAAAAGCTAATAAGGCAGTATTGGGAACTGAGAGATAAATCAGAAGAACTCCTAGGTAGACTTCATTTCTGCCAATTGGACTAAGATATCATTTCCAATAACAGCTTGGAAACTGGAGGTGCTGAACTTAGCTGCAGCTCATCTATAGAGAGTAAGATCATGCTTCAGTCTTGCAGCTACTGTAATAGGAAACTGTAGCCATCTCCCATGGCCCAGTGACCCTGTTTCTGAGGGATCCATAACCAAGAGAAGCTTATCCATCATTTTCTATTCTGCCTATGTATCTTTACTTGTACTAGAAAAATGTTAGGGTAATCTTTTCTATTTTCTACTCTGCAACACAACTCCAGATGGGTAGTTAATTAACACCTGTATTTATAGAGTGAAGTTGCTCAGTTGTGTCCTACTCTTTGCAACCCCATGGTATGTAGCCTGCCAGACTCCTCCATCCATGGGATTTTCCAGGCAAGAATACTGGAGTGGGTTGCCATTTCTCCAGGGGATCTTCCTGGGTTTGAACCCAGGAAGACCCAGGGATTGAACCTGGGTCTCCCGCATTGCAGGCAGACTCTTTATCATCTGAGCCACCAGCTCAAATACTGAAGTAGTAGCACTTTAAACAAAAGTATTATAATATTTTAACCTCGAGATCCTAAAGATTCATTTGAGTTATGAATGTTATTCTTTGTTCTCTTTTAATCTTCATAAATTGAAGATCAATCAGAATATACTCTGTGCTGTGTAAGTCTTGTTTTCCATTTCTAGCCCGGGATGCTCATGGCCTACCTACTATCAAAGCCAGTTTGTGTTTGATGTGTATGATGTTACTAATGATCGAGGTTTCTTCAACATCTGCCCCCACCCCATCCCCAGTTTTTAAACAGTAGTGCTAAATATTCGTGGTACAAAAATTAGAAAATATGCTTAGGAATAAGGAAAGTAAATAAAAATATTTTTATTGTACTACTGAAGGATGACCATCAGTTGATTTTTGGTTTAAAGCTTAAACACAATATTTTTGGTTTAAACGCATTCTCCTTTAAGAAACCATAGCCATGTCTGTGACCTAATCTGTATAGTGGATATGTTATAAATATAAAATATATATTTTTTTTCAGTGTATATAAATACGTATGTATGCTTATAAAAACATGGTTATAGCATTACTACTGTTTGGTAACCTTTTTCACTTATTACATTATAACATCTTTTAATGTTAATGAAAAGTTATCTTTGTAATCATTTTTAATGGTTTCTTTATTGTTTGTTTCGTATTTCAAAATCTGTTTCCCTGTAGGGCTTAAACACAGTGCTTTGGATGCTCAATAAATATTTGGAGATTTTGAACCTTATAAATATGTAATATTTTGAACTTAAAGATCTTTAAAAAGAAAAAAATATTATTGTCATTTTACAAACAGAAATAACAGTAGTTAAAGTTCACATGTATATGATTACTGTTGAGTTAAGCAGTATTCCCAATAATGGCTTGAGATAAAAGATTTTCTCCATTTTATAAAAAGAAGGACTGAGGTATTGATGAATTAAATAATAAACACAGAGTCACTTGGTAGGTGAGTCAATGTTGGAGTTAGGATTAGAATCCAAGCTAACTCACAGGCTTTTGCTCTTCTAAATCATTATGCTATTTTGCCCTTGAGAGGAGAAAGAGTCCAGTGACCTCTTTAATTTACATTTTATTTATGTAGAATAAACTTGTAACAATGAACTTTACATTTATGTCTTTCTGTGAATGTGCCTCTGGATTGACTGGGGGATGTCAGTCAGCTAAATAAGTAATAAGTAATACAAGATTTACAAGAGTTATAGCAGCAGTTCAGATTGGGAACAGATAAGCTTTGTTTCTGTTTCTTATGTCTTTTCATTCTTACTGTTTATCCCATCTATTCTCCTTTGAATTGGTGCAATTTAGGCCTTATACCTGGAGAAGGAAATGGCAACCCACTCCAATATTCTTGCCTGGAGAATCCCAGGGACGGAGGATCCTGGTTGGCTGCCATCTATAGGGTCGCACAGAGTTGGACATGACTGAAGCGACTTAGCAGCAACAGCAGCAGGCCTTATAAGCCTTTTAAATGCTTTTAAAAGCATTCTCCTTTAAGAAACCATAGCCATGTCGGTGACCTAATCTATATAGTGGATGTGTTATTAATATCAAAAAATCTCTCCTTTTGGCCAGTAGAGGCCACTGTATGGTAAAGCATTATAATAGAAAGAAAATAAATATATATAGTGGATGTGTTATTAATATAAAAAACCTCTCCTTTTGGCCAGTAGAGGCCACTATATGGTAAAACATTATAATAGAAAGAAAATAAATTGTACAAGATTCACCTGATTAGTATTTTGGGAGGAGAAACACACACACACACACATGCATACATATAAAATTGTGCTTGCTAGCAGTATTTCTCAGAACAGTTTTGTTAAAGTATAATTTACATACCATAAAAATCCACTCCTTGTCAGTGTATATGATTTTTAGTAAATTTATAGGGTTGTACAACATCACTTATAATCCAGTTTGAGAACATTTCTGTAACTTCCTCCAAAATTCTCTTTGCAGTCAGTTCCTCTTTACTGCTCATCCAGCCCACACTGACTTGCTGTTTATAGATTTGCTGTTTCTGAACATTTCATATAAGTGAAATTAAACAATATAGTCTTTCATTTTCTTTTACTTCATCCATCATGTTGTAGCATGTATCAATAGTTCAGTTCCTTTTAATTGCTGAATAATATTCCATTATGTGGGTATACCTCATACTAACCTACTCACCAGCTGGCAGGCATTTGGGTTGTTTTAAACAGCTTCCTTTGTGGCTCAGCTGGTAAAGAAGCTGCCTGCAACGTGGAGACCTGGGTTCGATCCCTGGGTTGGGAAGATTCCCCTGGAGAAGGGAAAGGCTACCCACTACAGTATTCTGGCCTGGAGAATTCCATGGACTGTATCGTCCTTGGGGTCGCAAAGAGTCGGACTTTCACTTTCAAATAGTTCTTAGCTATTATGAATAATGCTGCTGTGAATATTTTCATACACATATTTGTATAGATATATATTTTCATTTCTGTTGCGTTGATTCCTAAGAGTAGAATTGATTATTTTCTGGGTAGAGATTTCCTGGTTGAAATTCATTTTGCCTTAGGATTTTGAAGTCATTGCTCCATCTTCTAAGATTACCATGGAGGATTTGATATTATTCTTTATTCTTAATCTTTTGTATCAACTCCTCCTCTTTCTGAAAGTTTTGGAATCAAAACGGTCTCTTTCTCTGTAGTGTTCTGAAACTTCACAATGATCCTAGGTGGTCTGGTCATTTTTCATTCATCTACTAGAGTGAGAGATCAAGGAGCAGTTTTTTATCTGAAGGCTAACAGTGAAAAGACTGGGAAGTAAAAGCTGCAGTGGCTTCTATTTATTGCATGTTATTATTAGCTACAATTCTGTTTTAATGCTCACCATTTTATATTCTGGCATTTCTGTGGTTAAAATGCTGTTGAGACATACTTTGTTTCCATACACTATACTTTTACTGTCATTTCTTAAAAATATTTTACTCATTTATGCCATTTGAGTTTTTGAACCTAAACTTGAAATATTAAGAGTTTTAATGAACTATAAAGGTTGAAAAATTAATTAAAATAGATAGTATTTGTTTACTACAACTCATTTGAGGGCCATCTATTCTTTAGTGTTGTGTAACTAACATATAAATGTTGCATCTTCAGCTTTTTGACATCTTTTGTTGTTGTTTTTATATTATCTCTCATAAGATACTGTTAAAATCTAAATCGAGTTGGGATTCCCAAGATACTGATAAAAAAAATGGTATAAAAGAAATTTCTGTGCTTCAGAGGTTTATAGAACTCAGAAATTCTATTTTATAATGCATGTTCTTGAAGTGGTATATCCCTAAGGGCATTAATGCTGCTTTTTCCTCTCTCATTTTCTCATTTTAGGGAAACTAAAACCAACAATGGCATTCATGTCAGGAAAATTGAAGATTAAAGGAAACATGGCCCTGGCAATCAAATTGGAGAAGCTAATGAATCAGATGAACTCCAAGCTATAAAGAGAAAAGAAAATATGTTGACTGCTAAGCTCAAAAAGTAAAAGGGCTCAACAGTTAAAATTGAATGTTTCTTTTCATCCCTATATTATTACAAGGATATGCATGTTTGTTCTGGAAAAAAATAGAATTTCTGTATCTATAAGATTTGAAATTGTAATTAAAACAGCTATCCAACCAAACATAAGCATCATTAAGTAGTCCTGTATCTCATATACTTTTCTAGGAAAAGTATTATTAGTGATCAGTCAGGGTCAGGCAGTAACATTAACTCTTTTCATATCTTCTTTCCATGTAAAATGAGACTGGTCTGTTAAAAATTTTCAGTTTAGGATTATATACTAATGATATTTTAGGTTTATAAATTTGTTTTAAAGAAGATCTTTTATAGTGCATTTTCAGAGAAATCATATAATAGACTACTTAATAAATACTATTTGTGAAGAAGAATTGAAAACAGTTTTTCATTTTGTTAACTGCCTTTCTAAATGTAAGTTACCTATAGGAAAATATTGTTGATATAATTCAACTAATTGCAGTATAGATCCTATTTTAAATTATGTGAAGATATTCTAAAATAAAATAATTTCTTTCCAGAAGCATGCACTTGGTTGCAGTGTTTTGAAATGTGAATGTTAAAATAGATGGTTATGGGCTGAATGGTATGTCCCCTTCATATACTGAAGTCCTAACCCTGAGAATCTTAGAATGTGACTGTGTTTGGAGACAAGGCATTTAAACAAGTGATTTAAGTTAAAACCAGGCTTTTAGGGTGGGTCATAATCCATTCTGACTGGTATCCTTATAAGAGGAAATTTGGACACACATAAACCAAGGAGGCACAGAGGAATGACCATGTGGACGAGCAAGATGGCAGTCATCTGCAAGCCAAGGAGAGGCCTCAGAAGAAACCAAACCTACTGACACCTTGATCTCAGGTGAGTCTCCAGAAGTGTAAGAAATGTCTGCTGCTTTAGCCACCCAGTTTGTGGCATTTTGCTATTGTAGTTCTAGCAAAGTAATACAGTGTAGTTTGCATTTATGTTACAAACACAGGTTCCTGTGCCTGACACACAGTGGAGGCCAAAGAAACTGAAGCACTGGAGTTTGGAGAAGAGAAAGGTTTATTACAGGGCCAACCAAACAAGGAGAATGGGTGGTTCATGCTCAGAAAACCCAAACTCCCCGATTATCTTCAGGGAGAAGTTGTTAACAGGCAAAATTCGGGGTGAGGGCTGCAGGGTTGTGTGACTTTATTCTGATTAGTTGGTAGTGAGGTAACAGGGAGGTGTTTCAGGAATCTTGATCTCAGTCTGAAGTTAACCATCCTCCACCTGGGAGGGGGAGCCTTCGTTCCTGCAGTAAAATCAAAGGTATTGTTATATATGTATCCCTGAACCAGGACCCTGCCCCAAGGTTGCACTATTGCTTATTTAAGATTTTTTTTTTTTTTGATGTGGACCATTTTTAAAGTCTTTATTGAATTTGATACAATATTGCTTCTGTTATGTTTTAGTTTTTTGGCCTCCAGGAATATGGGATCTTAGCACCCCAACCAGGGATCAAACCTGAACTCCCTGCATTGGAAGTTGAAGTCCTAACCACTGGACCACCAAGCACTATTGTTTCTTGACTATTGGCCTTGCCTGCCCTCCATTCTCTGATTAGCAACTGTTTCAATCTGCCCTTTGTAATTCAGTAAAGGTCAAGGAGGCTGAATGGAGCCTATAGAACACAGGAAGGTTTTGTACCTGGGACAGTCACATAGGGTCGTCCTTTGTTTCATTTATTTCTTTAAAAAAGCAAAACTTAATTTTTTTTTAAATGCTCCTACTTTTTGTTGTTGTTCACTGTTCAGACTCTTAAGTTGTGACTCTTTGTGACTGTGTGCTGTGGACTGCAGCACACCAGGCTTCCCTGTCCTTCACTATCTCCCAGAGTTTGCTCAAACTCATGTCCATTGAGTCAATGATGCCATCTAACCATCTAATCCTCTCTTGCCCCTTTCTCCTCCTGCCCTCAGTCTTTCCCAGCATCAGGGTATTTTTCAGTGATCCTTGACGAAGGGATTGAACCCATGTCTCTTATATCTCCTGCATTGGCAGGTGGGTTTCTTTACCACTAGTGCCACCTAGGTTACAAGGGTGGGAGTCCTCATGATAAAGATTAGTGCCCTTATAAGAGACCCCAGAGAGTCAGCCAATCCCTTTCACCAAGTGAGGACACAACAACTGTTTGAATCTTGAATTTTAATGGAATCATACAGTATATATTCTTCTGTTTGACTTCTTTCAATCTGCACAATTACTTTGAGATTTATTCTTGTCATTATATCAATAGTTAATTCCTTCTTAATACTGCTGAGTACTTTGTTATTATAGGAATATACCACAATTTGTTTATACATTTACCTGTTGATAGACATTTGGGTAGTTTCTAGCTTTTAGCTATTAAAAATAAAGCTGATATGAATATCCATGTACTGAGTCCTTATATTCTCTTGGGTATGAAATGACTGGATCATATGGTATCTGTATATTTAACTTTCTAAGAAATTGCAGACTTTTTCCAAATCGGTTGTACTATTTTTACATTTCATTAATAATGTATAGGATTTCATTTCTCCACATGCTCATTAACACTTGTTATTCAGTCTTTAAAATTTTAGCCATTCTAACACCGAGGAAACCAGAATTGAAAGAGACACATGTACTCCAATGTTCATTGCAGCACTGTTTATAATAGCCAGGACATGGAAGCAACCTAGATGTCCATCTGCAGACGAATGGATAAGAAAGCTTTGGTACATATACACAATGGAGTATTATTCAGCCATTAAAAAAATACATTTGAATCAGTTCTAATGAGATGGATGAAACTGGAGCCTATTATACAGAGTGAAGTAAGCCAGAAAGAAAAACACCAATACAGTATACTAATGCATATATATGGACTTTAGAAAGATGCAAATGATAACCCTGTATACGAGACAGCAAAAGAGACACAGATGTATAGAACAGTCTTTGGGACTCTGTGGGAGAGGGTGAGGGTGGGATGATTTGGGAGAATGGCATTGAAACACGTATGTTGTCATATGTGAAACGAATCACTAGTTCAGGGTCGACGCATGTTATAGGATGCTCGGGGCTGGCGTGCAGGGATGACCCAGAGGGAGGATAAAGGGAGGAGGGAGGTGGGAGGGGGGTTCAGGAGGGGGGACTTATGTAAACCCGGGGCGAATTCATGTCAATATATGGCAAAACCAACCAATAAAATATTGTAAAATAATTTGCCTCCAATAAAAAATAAATTACTTAAAAAAAATAAAATTTTAGCCATTCTAATAAATATGTATTGGTATCTCATTGTATTTTAACTTCCATATCTCTGATGCAATTGAGCATCTTTGCTGTGCTTAGTTGCTCTGTCATGTTGGACTCTTTGCGACCCCATGGACTGTAGCCCATCAGGCTCCTCTGCCATGGGGATTCTCCAGGCAAGAATACTGGAGTGGGTTGCCATGCCCTCCTCCAGGGGATTTTCCCAACCCAGGGACTGAACTCAGGTCTCCCGCATTGCAGAGAGATTCTTTACCATCTGAGCCACTTTACATGTGCATTATTTGACATGTGTATATCTTCTTGATGAAGTGTCTGCTCAAATCTTTGCCCACATTATATTCCATTGTTTGCTTTTATTATTGAATTTTGGGAGCTCGACATATATGTGAAGAACTGACTCATTGGAAAAGAAGACCCTGATGCTGAGAAAGACTGAAGGCGGGAGGAGAAGGGGACAACAGAGGATGAGATGGTTGGATGGCATCACTGACTCGATGGACATGAGTTTGAGTAAACTCCGGGAGTTGGTGATGGACAGGGAATCCTGGTGTGCTGCAGTCCATGGGTTTGCAAAGAGTCGGACATGACTGAGCGACTGAACTCATATATATTCAGGATATATGTCATTTTCAGGTATTTGCAAATACTTTTGCCCTTTCAATAACTTGTTTTTTTATTCTTACCAGTGATACAATAACCATGAGATGGTCAAATATTTCTTAGATATTTTTTTCTCTTAACAAACTGCTTTCTGCTTTACTTCCTAACTTATTGACCCTTCCATGAACAGGTTCAGTTCAGTTCAGTTCAGTCGCTCAGTCCTGCCCGACTCTTTGCGACCCCATGAATCACAGCACGCCAGGCCTCCCTGTCCATTACCAACTCCCAGAGTTCACTCAAACTCATGTCCATCGAGTCGGTGATGCCATCCAGCCATCTCATTCTCTATCGTCCCCGCCTCCTCCCGCCCCCAATCCCTCCCGGCATTAGAGTCTTTTCCAGTGCGTCAACTCTTCGCATGAGGTGGCCAAAGTATTGGAGTTTCAGCTTTAGCATCAGTCCTTCCAATGAACACCCAGGCCGGATCTCCTTTAGAATGGACTGGCTGGATCTCCTTGCAGTCCAAGGGACTCTCAAGAGTCTTCTCCAACACCACAGTTCAAAAGCATCAATTCTTCGGCGATCAGCTTTCTTCACAGTCCAACTCTCACATCCATACGTGACCACGGGAAAAACCATAGCCTTGACTAGACGGACCTTGGTTGGCAAAGTAATGTCTCTGCTTTTTAATATGCTATCTAGGTTGGTCATAACTTTCCTTCCAGGATTAAGTGAATCAGTATTCGCTAAGCACTTTGTGAACCCCAAGCACATAGTACGTGCCACATTTGCTAGATAAATAAAGGTGGAGGGCACCTAGTCCAGCCTCACCTCCGTTGTGCCCAAGTGGTGTTACTGTATGCTTCCCAGGTTTTAGTGTGTTTTAGGTGTTATTCAGCGATCCGGCTCCCCCCATGGGATGGGTGCTTGTGGTTGTAGTTGGATTAGAAACTTCCACCGCGCAACGTGACTGTGGGTGGCACATCTGTCGATGGGAGGTGTTCTTGCCAATGCCTGGCTGTAGAGGTGACTCCACTCAGCGCCTTAAAACAGGTGTCACACGCCTGACCAACGGAGTTTCTTGCAAGGAGGTCTGATCCTGGCTTTTAGGGTGCAGCTGTACAGAGCTGCGAGGGGCAGCGGGGACCGCTGGCCCGGGAAGTGGGACAGAAAGGGGTGCTGCCCGCTTAAGAACGCAGTGGGGATCGTGGCTCCCACACCTGTCGGGCTGCGGAGACCGCGCTGGTGCGCGCGCGCGTGCGTGTAGCAGGAAGGTCGGTGCACACCGCCTCCGGGCAGCGACGGCCGTCCGCCCGGTGCGCGGCGTGGGAGGTGCCGTTACTCACTTCCTGTGGGTCTCGCGGACCACGGCGCGTTTCCGGTGCCGGCTGGAGCCCGGGGTCCGAGCCCCCGCCCCGCGCGCCGGCCCCGCCCCGCGCGCGCCCCGCCCCCCGCCTGCCCGCCGCGCTCCGAGCCCGGCGCGCGGAGCCCGGGGCGCACGGAGCGGCGCGCGGCGGTCGGCCGAGTCAGGCTGGCGCCCCGCGCCCCGCCGCCCGTGGCGCGCCGGTGGCCTTCCCTGTGCCGCTCGCCTGCGCCCCCCGGCCCCGCGGCCGCGCTCGCTCCGTCCCGCCCCGTCCAGCGCGCTCTGCCCGGCTCTCGCAGGCCCCCCCGGCTGCCCGCGTTCCTATGGACAGACGCACAGACACCTGCAGGTGGGTGCGAGCCCGCGCGCGGGGCGGGGACGAGCGCGCCGACGCCGCGCCCGGGGCCGGCGGCCCCTTTGTGCGGGGGGCGGCCGCGCCAGGGTCCGCGCCGCCGCCCCCTCGGCGGCCCGGCGGCGACCCGGCTGCACCCGCCTTTTGTTCCTCTGCGGGGGCGCGGGGCGGGGGCGTGGAAAGGCGAGGGACAGGCCGAGCGCCGGGCGGCCGGACGCGGCCCGCGACGGGCTCGGGGGCGGGAAGCGGGTCGAGACCCGCGGCGGGCGGCGGCGGGGCCGCGGCTCCGGGCTGCCTCTTCGGGGCCGGCCCGCTGTCTCCGGTCGCGGCGGCCGCGGGCGCGCGGCGGGGCTGGCTTGCCGGCGGCAGCTCCAGGCTCTGCTGGAGGTGGGCAGGAGGGCGGGAAGGGGAGAGGAGAGATCTGCTCTCTTAGTTTCCAAGTCTCGAGGAGGTTTCGGGGGAGAGCGGGGGAGAGGTGCTTTCGGAGCTCTGCCCGACTTGTTCCCCTCAGGCGAGGCCGGCCGAGGTGCGTTTTGGGGCGTGTGTGAAGGAACGTGCAGCGCTTCGGCCCCCTATTTATTGTTTCTAACGGAGGAGGGCTTCCTCCGAGGGGCTCTCCCGCCCCCCCACGGTCTGAGGCTGCGCACAGTGGCTCGTGTTTGTTATCAAATACACCGAGATACAGATTTCCCTCGGTAGGAGGAGGTTGGGCTGACGAAAATCACATCAAAACCGAAGAGCGTTGTGTAGTTTTCCTTTTTTCTTTCTTTTTTGTGTTTTCAAGATTAAGTGGGGACTTAAAGGCAAGAAATAAAAGATGAATATGGCCGTGAATTGACGTAGATGTGTATCTTGTATATGTATAACTTTAGGGGGTAAAGTTTTGTTATTTCCCACACCCCTTAGGATTAACATGACAGAATCTTCTACCTATTAAATAGTTAACAAGCAAATCAGGTAGAGACAGCTTCCCTAGTGGAGATTAGTTAAACTGGAGTGTGATAAACAATTATCTAGCTTTCTGTTCAGGCTAAAACCTTTATTTTCGCTGATTTAAGATACGAGACCTTTCACGACATGTGGGGAGAATGTATGTTACAGCTAATCATTTCCCCCTGTGATTATGCCCTCCCTGTTTAATTAGATGTATTTCTGTATTCTCTGCTTATAACCTATTGGGCTGTGTATGGTGGATAAAATTTTTGAAAAGTGTCGTGGGTGATGTTTCAGATTTATATTATTTATATCAGTTCTTTATGGACGGTTGCTGTGTATTTTTAGATACTCAATAAAGTTGGGTAAGCGCCCAGGAAATTAATTGTTCAGATTTTTAATGCAGGTATGGATTTACATCTTTGCATTAACCTCCATCTACCTGCTCATTTCTGGAGTTTTTGGGTTTTTTTGCCTATTGTGTGAGAAGCCTTATTGACAAATCTGATGATTACCAAGGAGATTTAAAAAAAACAGTTTTGTGGACACCGTTGGTGATGGACAGGGAGGCCTGGCGAGCTGTGGTTCATGGGGGTCGCAAAGAGTCGGACACGACTGAGCAACTGAACTGAAGTTATATCTATAGCTATTTGTAGGAAATGGAATGTTTCTTAAAAAATAAAAAGTATTATCATCCAAACATGAAGGAATATTATGATGGTGGGAAAATATTTGCTATTTAACTTTTTGTTAAGTGAAATGTAGAAATTCGTCAGAAAACAATATACAGTAGCGTCAACTAGTACTAACGACAAACTTTTTGTCGTTATAGAGGAGACAGTTTAAGTATGCCTGAAATAGTGGTCTTTTTCTAGGAGAAAAAGGTATCCTAGATTCCTGTCCTAGTTTTACATTAACAGATTAATATTATTGCATGCCTGATTTTGTATATGCCTGGAGTGTACATTATTGTACTTTTAAAACTTAGAAGAGGCTACATCTAACAAAGATCATGCCAGCCTCTTTGATTAGTTCCTGCTTTGACTTCTGTCCTAGATTAGATAAATGAATTTAAACTCTGCACTCCGTGCCAGGCATTGGTAAAACCCTTGAGCAGAATGCCTCTTCCTTTTCTAATAAAGATGGCCAGAAAGAGGTTAAGTATAGAAATTTGTTCAGGTTTTATCACGAATGATGGAATGGAATTCTAAAACACTCCCATGGTTTCAGCTCTGAGATACACACTCTTCATCAGCTCTTCCCAGTATTAAGAAAGGTAAGCTAACACATCGTATTGGTTTACATGGCTGTCAGTTGTAGCATTAAGGTTTAACAAAGAGTCTCTGTGTAAACTAAACATTAAGAAAGTGTGGCCTTGCATTGAGAATTGCTTGGCAGAGTTGCAGCTGTGTCTAACAGTTTTCTGGGATTGGCATGGGGTGTTTATTTGGGCTGTCTAAAAGATAACACCTAGTTTTTTTGTCTGTTTTTGTTTTTTGACTGTGATATGTAGATATTACTATTAAATATTTTGCTTTTTTATAATTAACAGTACTGTTTTAGTTAATCAGAGCATTCCAGACAATCTCATATTTCAACTGATTTTTCTTCTGGTATATTGGTGTTTAGGAAGATGTAAATTATTTCTCACATCTCATGGTTTAAACTTTTTCTGCTGCTTTTGATTATCACAAATGCTACTTCAGAAATTGTGAATTTGTGCAAATCTGGATTTTTAAATGTAGCTGAGTAGTAGGATCTGATATTTATCAGTTCTTTTTTTTTAAACACTAAGTTGTCCATGGTTAAATTTGATAGGCTTTAAAATCCATAGGCTTTTCTATTCTTTTCCTGTTTGTTAGTGACTAGTGTGTTGCTGTTAAAGGACACTCAAAATGGCCACTTGATGTTACCTGGAACCCTCAAATGACTAGTGTTATCATTAGTAATCACCATGGGGAAAGCTGCAAAGTTAACAATTATATTCTTTATATAAGTTCTGTGACTTTCAAGTTCTTTTCAGGCAGCCTTTTGTAGATTGGGGAAGCAGGCCTGACTGTCAGAGGCGCAGACAGTGACCTCTCATTCCAGCCTTTATTGCCCTGCATTGTTTAAGAGCAGTACATACTCTTGCTTCTCATGGAAAAATGCAGAATTCATTCTTGGATTAATATTCTGCTACCAGATGTATGAGGCTGGCTCTAAAGAAGCTTTTTCTCTTAAATACTGTCAAAAATAGAGAAGCTGAAGACTGGAGAGAAGCCATTTATTTTGAACAGTTTACTTTTTGACAGTTTGTGTTTGTAAAGAAACCTGCTCATAATATTTGCTGAAGAGATCCACATAGTTGCGTGAAGAAACCCCACAGGTTTTCTTTTTTGCCTTGAAAAAAGTTTCCATAGAGCTTAACCCTTCTGTGGTACTTCTTGACTTAGCTTCTGACTAGTTGATTTATGGACTTTATTTACCAGCATGATTGGAGAATTCTTTAACTATACTGAAATTGCACTCTGCCTGTGCTCTCTTCTGTTTCCTAGGTAACAAATGCACTGCATAGATTCCATAATGAGGACTGTGGTTGGCTAGTTACAGTGTAAATTCTGTTGTTTGATAAAGCTTAGTCTCAAATTCAAATAAAGGTCAAGAAACTAAAAGTACTGAAAATGCAAATTTTTGCATTTTATTTTGTAGCCAGTGTCAACAAAGTTTAATACCCTTTTCTAGAGAAAGACAATTTATGCAGCATTATTCGGGTTTGTCTTGCACAGTCTCACACTTAAGCAGTTAAAGAGATTTTTGAGTATTGCATATTGGTAAAACCAGTGTCTCTAGTGACAAAGAAGATGTATTTCAGCAACACTTTATCACACTTAATATAGAAAGCAAAGGGATCAGTAATTGGTCCTTTTGTACTGAAAGAGAAGTAGCATCAAAAGATGTTTCAAAAGATAAATTATGCAACTTTATGTGAAAAAGAACTTTTAAAAACTTTAAGAAGGCATTAAATCATTTAAGAAACTTTTTAAAACATTAAAAGTCTTACCATAAAATGGTGCATTTTTCTCCTAGCTTTTTCCTCCTTCTGATCTGCTTGAATGTGGACTGGCCTGGCATCAGTCAGGGAGCAAGTCTTCAGGTTGGAGAATAACTTTCCCTTCCACCTTACTTTCCTCTTGGCCTCTGTAGCTCTGAATGCAGGGCAAGAAGTAGTGCAATTGCTGGTAATTGTTACTTGTTTGTTTTGTGTGTGTGTGTTTTTAAAACCCACACAAATAACTTCCAAAGAATTCCATAAATTGTTGTTTTTGTTCGGTGGCTAAGCTGTGTCTGACTCTTTGAGACCCCATGGACTGTAGCACACCAGTCTCCCCTGTCCTTCGCTGTCTCCCAGAGTTTGCTCAGATTCATGTCCATTGAGTCGGTGATGCTGTATAACCAGCTTGTCCTCTGCTGCTGTCTTTTCCTCTTGCTGTCTGTCTTTTAATACCCATTGCAAGTATCTTTTCATTTGATGCCTGAAAATTGATTTTTATTTGTTAATCACAAGGATTCCATTAGCTGAAATTTTTTAAAAAATTCTTTTGAATTCTGGAGAATTATCCAGAATTGCCCCCATTGGGCTTCTCTGATAGCTCAGTTGGTAAAGAATCTGCCTGCAGTGCAGGAGACCCAGTTTCTATCCCTGGGTCAGAAAGATCCCCAGGAGACGGAATTGACAACCCACTCTAGTATTCTTGCCTGGAAAATCCCATGGACAGAGGAGCCTGGTAGACTACAGTCCATGGGGTCACAAAGAGTCAGGCATGGCTGAGCAACTAACACTTCGTTTCACTCTCCCTTGCTTGGCTGAATTGTTTTTGGATTATTTATCTTTTTACTTAATTCAGATTTCAGGAATAGGACACATCTTGGTTGGATTTGTCTGTCTCTTCTTGGTTTTCCTCAAAACTGTCCCTTTAACCTTTTCTGTCCTCTTCTAATTGCCAGTATCGCATCCCTTCACTTTCCCCTTGTCAATATCTTCCCTGGTTTCCCTTGTAAATATTTACCGTTTAAACATTTTCATTGCTGCATGTAAGCCATAGTCACCACATAGAAAAAACTCTACTTTGCTGTTATTATCACCAGTATCTGTGAGCTCCTACCCAGCTAGGACACTGCTTTCTCTCGCCAGCCTTTATTCATTTGCAGGGGCTGCTGAAACAAAATAAGATAGACTGGGTCGCTTAAACAACAAAGATTTATTCGTTTTTTATTGTTCTGAAAGCTTTTAGTCCCAGATTAAGATGTTGGCAGCGCTGGGTTCTTCCAAGGCCCCTCTCTTTGGCTTGTAGATACCTGTTCTCCTAAGATGTCTTCACATGGTCCTTCCTATGTGCCTCTCTGTGTCCTAATCTCCCCTCTTCTAACGAGACATCATTCTGTATCCTTAGGACTCACCTAAATGACCTCATTTTATCTTAATGCCCCCTTTAAGGCCCGATCTCCAAATACAGTCTCCTTCTGAAGTGTACTGGGGGTTAGGACATCAGTGTATGATGTGGGGGGAACACAGTTACAGCTCATAACAGCCTGTTCTTTCACCATTGTCCTTCATGGGTTTCCCTGGTGGCTCAGATGGCAAAGAATCTGCCAGCAGTGCAGGAGACCTGGATTTGATCCCTGGGTGGGGAAGATCCACATGGAGGAGAAAATGGCTGCCCATTCTGAGTATTCTTGCCTGGAGAATTCCATGGACAGTGGAGCTTGGCGGGTTACAGTTCATGGAGTTGCAGAGAGTTGGACACAACTGAGCAACTTTCACTCACTTTGTCTTTCATACATACATGCATACATATGTACTTCACTCCATGTGTGTAATTTTATAGTCGTTTTCATCTTTTTAATGCCTTTTTACTCAGCATTTTTTCACTTGAGTGCAGGGCCCAATAGCAACATCATCAACTGTGTACGCATTAAAAATAACCAAAATGGGTAAAGGCTTTATTTTGTTTTTATTCACTCTTTATATTATTTTTGAATGCTTTATTTTGAATAGTTTTAAGTAGAAAAGTCTTAATCATTGGTTTCAAATGCAAGAGAATCTCAGTGTAGCCAAATATGATGAGACTGCAAATGCTGTTTTCTTAAGAATTCTGAGAACCTGTTTCTTTTGGTGGTGTTTTTCGGATGTTGGTCTTGATAACTTGCATGGTAAATTACACACCATTCTGATCACTTCACACCTTCCTTGGCTGATGACTCTTGAATCTGATAACCGCTCAGGGCATTTCTGCTGAATTCCAGATGTATATACCAACCAGCTGGAGACAGTCATTTGATATTCCACAAACACGTCACATTCAGCATGTCCCAAACTTGACTTACCTTTCTCTTAAAATCTGTGTCTTTTCTTGTATTCCCTAGCTTAGTGAATGGTTCTTTCCATCCATTTTCCCAGTCCAGAAATTGAGAAGTTATTTGTGACTTCTCTGTTATTCTCGGTCCTATTTTCCGTATATAATCAAGCTCCTAAATCAGTCAGTTCCTGCTCCCGGAGATTTCTTAGTTCTGCTGTTTGCCCCAGACAAATCACATACTACTCTGTCACCTTTGCCCATCATTGCTTTAGTTCTGCAGTTGCATATATTTAGTTTATAGCATAATTCCTTAGGTTAAGCCTTCTGTAATCATTTGATAGTCTGAAACTCTATGAATCCTCATAAATAGCTCATGTGAGTATTATCTCTGTCTTTCATATTTAAAACTATTTATCTGTGGCTTTTGTACTTGAAGGTCAGTTTGTCTGAATATAATTACTTGGCCTGCATTTCCTTCCCTCAGAAATCTTAAATATGCTATTCTGTTTTAGGATTTGGCAAATATTTTCTTAAAAAGACCAAATAGTAATTATTTTAGACTTTGTGGGCCATAGGTCACTGTCACAATTATTTAACTGTGCCATATCAGTGCAAAAAAATCCTCCTGCCAAGTGCGGGAAATGCAAGAGACACGGACGAGTTCAGTCCCTGGGTCAGAAAGGTCCCCTGGGGTAGGAAATGGCAACACACTCCAGTATTCTTGCTTGGAAAATTCCATGGGCAGAGGAGCCTGGGGGACTATAGTCCATGGGGTCGCAAAGAGTCAGGCACAATTCAGCGTGAACATGAGCATCCGTCAAAAAGCAGCCTTAGAGAATATATAAATGAACAAGCATGTCTGTGTTCCAATCAAAACTTTATTTACAGAACTGAAAAGTTGGCTATATTTGGCCTATAAGCTGTAGTTTGCTAAGTCTTACTGTATTGTATTCTGATAAAAAATGTTGTTGTCAGAGTCTAATACCAGTATGATTTTCTTTGTTGTTAAGTGTCTTTATCTTTTTCCCTAGATGCCCAAAAGACCTTTTCCCCGCATCTTTAAAGTTAGATACTTTTACTAGAATATATCTTAAATGTTGTCTGTTCCGTTAAGTTTTCCAGATACAGTGCATTTTATTATGTTGGCTCAATTTTTTAAAATTACTATTTTCATCAGTTCTATATTTTAGTATTTATTCATTTTCATTCTTTTTCTTCTTTGAGGTCTTCTGTTAAATTTATGTTGGATCTTCTTTGCTTATCTTTTACGTCTCTTCAAATTCTTTTTAATTTTTTATATTTGCTATGTTTTTATATTTAATGTTTACTTACTTGACTGTTGGGTCTTAGTTGTGGCCCGTGGGGTCTTTCGGTGCGGTGCACAAACTCTCTAGTTGTAGCACATAGCTTTAGTTGCCCCGCAGCAGGTGGGATCTTAGTGCTCGGACCATGGATGAAGCCTGTGTCCCCTGCATTGGCAGGCAGATTCTTAATCACTGTGTCACCAGGGGAATCCACAGGTTTAATTTTTTAAGTAACTACCAGACTTTTCCAGAGTGCCTGTACCGTTTTATATTCCCACCAGCCAGTACATAAGTGATCCAATCTCTCCCCATCATTGTTAGCATTTGGTGTTGTTGCTGTTTTTTATTTTAATTGTTCTGATGTGTGTTTAATAATATTGTGGTTTTAATTTGCATTTTCTTAGTGGCTGATGTTGCGCATCTTTCCATATGCCTATTTGCCATCTGTATATCCTGTTCTGTGAAATGTCTGTTTATGTCTTTTGTCTATTTCCTAATTGGATTTTTTTGTTTGTTTGTTTTGCTCTTTTGAGAGTTCTTTATATGTTTTAGATACTAATCCTTTGTCAGAGATTTGGTTTGCAGATTCTTTCTTCCAGTCTGTAGTTGTCTTTTGATGCTCTTCACTTGGGCTTTGACAGAGCAAAAGTTTTAGTATTACCAATTTTTCCTTTTATGGATCTTGCATTTGGTTCAAGTCTAAGAACTCTCTGCCGTGCCCTAAATCTCAGAGATTTTTCTCCTGTGTTGTTTTGCAGTTAAGTGTATGATCCAATTTGTGCTAATTTTTATTTAAGGTATGAGGTTTAGGTTGCGGTTCATTTTTGCCTGTGGATATCCAGTTATTCCTGTAGCATTTGTTGAAAAGGCTATCCTTCCTCCATTGAATTGCTTTTGCACCTTTGTAAAAAGTTAGTTGAGCATATGTGTGGGTCTGTATCTTGATCTGCTCCATCTGTTTTTATGAGTAGATTTGAGGAGAGTCCAAAACTAAGCTTCTGCCACTATCCTGCTTGCTTAGAACTCCTTACTCTTTCTTTGAATGATTTTTTGTTATTAGATTGGATATTATTTTTTTTCCTATTGATCGAGGAGGACAGGTATCTGTGTAGGTTTAAAAAGAAGATAAGCAGTAATTTAACAACTTTTGTAGTTTGTCTGTTTTATAATATAGTGATAAGCCCTTATATATTTGCTTCAGAGAATTTAATTCTTTTCTAACTTAGGTTGTTAACATTTTCATGACAATTATGATTCAGTAATATTATTTATTTATGTGGCATCTTGAGAAAACAAGAAACTCAGAAATGCATTAAAGCATTTCTGTATAACTAAAATTTAACTCCTGGATAAAACTTAAGATTTTAAACCTTTTAATGAAAATGGACCCCACGTGTAGTTTAAGTAAAGGTGGCATTTCAGTTGCTTTTGGAAATTTGCTAGAGGAATCATCTCCTGGCATCTGGATGAATAGTAGAGACATTTTCAAGATTTTTTCACTGCCCCCAAGTTCTCTTTTCTTACAGCTAATCCAAGGAAAGACTAATGCAACTCCTGGCCTAGGAGTTAAACTGATACAAGACAAATGAATAGGAGAAAAGCATACAAATTTGGCTGATATTTTTATGTGCACACAGGAGTCTTCATAAGGAAATTGAAGACCCAAAGAAGCAGTTAGGATTGAGAGCCTTTGTGTATTGTTAACAAATGATAAATTTGTAGAGAAGACTTAGGGCAAAGGAGTTTTAGCTAGGGCCTGTAAATTGTCAGACTAGGAAGTAAATAGGGGACACTTAATTGAAGATAAGGGTTATTTTAGTAGGTTTGTTTGTTTAGATCCATTCTGACATTGACGCCTAGTTACCAGTGATAAGAATGTTCTTCTTTTCCTGTATAAAGAGGGCATCTTTCTCACGGGAAACTTTATGACCTGCTTTTAGGTAGAAAGAGGGAGGTCAGAGAGCCTTTTGTGCATGTGATAATTCTCAAATGCCATCAGTTCAAAATAATCAGTATGCCAAAGCAGCTTTTTTTAGGGGATGGCACATTATGAACCCCTTTGAAATATAATTTACATCCAGAAACGAATGTGTCATTGTATAGTTGATAGATTTTTACAGATTGAACCTGTGACTAGCACTGTGATCAATAAGCAGTGTTATCTGCATCCCTGCAGAACCTCTTATATTCCCTCCAGTATCTAACACAGCCTTTTTGAAGAAAAACAGATACTCTGACTGCTGAGCAATGGGGTATATATTATATGTGTTCAGCTTTAGTAAATACCGTTTGTTTTTCAAAGTAGTCGTATCTATTGACACCACCACCATCAAGTGTGTGTCTGTTCTTGTTTCCCTTCCTCATGTTAATCATTTTGAAAAGCAGTTTAATAAAATATATCAAGAACCATAAATGTATTCATACCTATTTATCTAGTGATTCTAGTAATTGCAAAGATAGAAAAAGATACTAGAGAAGTGGATTGAGGGAAGCAGAGACCAGGGACCACAGGCTAAATCGGCCTGACGCAGCCCCAATCCAGTCACAACCATTCCTTGTCTATGGCTGTTTTTGTGCTGTTTTGGTGGCAGATTTAAGTTGTTATAGAAAATGTCTGCCACCTAACCATCTCCAGAAAAAATTAGATGACCCTTGCAATAAAGCATTATATGGAATAGTGCAAGATTGGCAATAACCAATATATCCATCATAAAGGTAATTATTAGATAAATCCTGGTGTAAACATTTGATGGACTAGAACATAGCCATTTTAAATGGTGATTATAGAGGTTATTCATCCAGCGAATATTTATTGGGCATTTGCTATTTTAGGCACTTTTTCTAAGTGTCAGGAAATTAGTAGAAAAATTCCTTCCCTCATTGAATTTTCAGTAGAGGAGACAGAATAAACAAGATAAATATGGAAAATAACACAGAAGCGGGGGTAAGTGCTAAGATGGAACAAAGTAAAGCGGGGAAGAGAGATGTGAAACATTTCAGGGTGAGGGCTTGACATTTCAGTTGCTAAAGAAGACTTCACTGAGAAATGGCTTTTGAGTAAGGACCTAAAATAAGTGTATGGACTTGACACTGAGGTAGATGAACTTCTGAGGCAGAGGAAACAAAGTGCAAAAGGCCAGAGTTGGAAATGTGACTCCAGTGTTCTAGGAATAGCAATAAGGCAAAGGGCTGCTGTAGAGAGGAGGGAAGAGTTACGAGGGATGGGCTTGGGCAGGTTATTGGGGGCTGGGGTGATGACAGATCATGTAGGCCCTTGTGCAGCGTGAAAAGTCCCTGCTATAAATTGTTCAGGTTTTAAAAAAAGCTCTTTCTCTCTTCTACTTTCCCTCCCTTTTTCTCTGTTTAATAATGATAGTTATGTAAAGCAATGCATAAGGAAAAGATTAGAAGAAAACACCCTAAAATGCTAATGTCTTGGGTTGTGAATTATATTTTTCTTTTTGTTAAACGTTCTATAATTTGGAAGGCAGCTATGCTCACCACTATAGCACCAATGCTTATAATTTGGCTATATGTTATAATAAACATTTTAAAATTTAAAAGGATTTTAAAGAAACCTAAAGGATATCTTTGTCTTTGAATACTTTAGAAATTAAGTACTTTAGATCCTCCTGAAGTTGACTGTAATCTGCTGGTAGGCAGCACTGTCTTAAATCATCTGATGAGTTGCTGCATTTTGAGGGTTTTTTTTGGCTGTTCCACTCTGGTGGCTCAGCCGGTAAAGAATCCACCTGCAATGCAGGAGGTCCCAGCTTGATCCCTGGTTTGGGAAGATCCCCTGGAGAAAGGAATGGCAATCCATTCCAGTATTCTTGCCTGGAGAATTCCCTGGACAGAGGAGCCTGGCAGGTTGCAGTCCATGGGGTCACAAAGAGTTGAACATGATTGAATGACTAAGACAGGCAGACAGACACACTCACTCACTCACTCACCCACACGTACACGTATGGCAGAATCTTAACTCCCCAACCAGGGACTGAACCCAGGCCCTCGGCAATGAAAGCTAGGAGTTCTAATTACTGGGCCTGCAGGGGGTTCCCCATAACTGTTTTCTTAATGATTAATTTTTCAGTGTTTGTACATTGTAGAAATGATCTGTTTTACATTTTAGCCCCTATATTTTATGGATAAGAATACGATCAAGAGGAGAGAAAGTACTTGGGCTTCTAATTCTTTTTTGTAGGTGTTTGTATGCTTCAGCACCATTTAATCTGAGGTTTTCTAACACCTTAGTGATTTTTATGATTAATAATTTACTGAATTTTTAAATTGAAAATCCTTGCAGATAATAATGTCTAAATCTGTTCTGTTGATTCCTTCTCAGCACAGAACTGTTGCAGCAAATATGGCGATAGTGATGGATTCTTTTGACTAGCACCCTGGTTAAGAAATGGGTTTGGGACTCAGACTGCCTGGGTTTACATTTTGTTTCTGGTCCTTACTAGTACTTAACTTCTCTGTGCTTTAGTTTCACATTTATAAAAAGGATATAACACTAATTATTGGAGAAGGAAATGGCAACTCACTCTAATATTCTTGTCTGGAGAATCTCGTGGACAGAGGAGCCTGGCAGTCTGTGGTCCATGGGGTCACAAAGAGTTGGACATGACTGAAGCACCCAGCATACTAAGTATATACCTCATAGGGTTGTTGTGAGCATTAAATGAATTTATGTGAGCAGAATGTGAGGCATATAGGACAGATTATTACTGAGGTTTAGGTGTCTACAGGGAAGGCATTTAAACACTAGATCCTAGAGAAAACCAAGTTCAACAGATACTTGTAGTATTGAAAGTCTGTGTATGCCTCTCCACTTTTACTTCATAGCTGGCATATAGGAATTTATTAAGAATGTATTGTTCAGTTGCTAAGTCGTGTTTGACTCTGTGAACCCATGGACTGCATTTGGCACACCAGGCTCCTCTGTCTCGCTTTCTCCCTGAGTTTGCTCAGATTTGTGTCCATGAGTTGTTGATACTGTCTAACCATCTCCCTTCTCCTCCTGCCCTCAATCTTTGCCAGCATCGGGGTCTTTTCCAGTGAGTCAGTTCTTTGCATCTGGTGGCCACAGTACTGGAGCTTCAGCTTCAGGATCAGTCCTTCCAGTGAATTTTCAGGGTTAATTTCAAGATTGACTGGTATGATCTCCTTGCAGTCCAAAGGACTCTCAAGAGTCTTCTCCAGCACCACAACCTGATCGTTTTAATCAGCACAGTGGCTTTAAATAGTGTGCTGTTGTAGCACTCACATTATGTTGTTCATTAGAAAAGACCCTGATGCTGAGAAGATTGAAGGCAGGAGGAGAAGGGGACGGCAAAGGACGAGATGGTTGAATGGCATCCCCAACCCAATGGACATGAGTTTGAGTAAGCTCCAGGAGATGGTGGAGGATAGGGAAGCCGGGCGTGCTGCAGTCCATGGGGTCGCAAAGAGGCAGACACGGCTGAACAACATCAGTTGTAGCACTTACACTATAAATCCTTAGATGGTTATCAGAGTTCATGGAAAATAATGTTTATTTTTATTTCGGCAGGAGAAACTTATGTTAGGTCTGAGCGGGTCATGGGGTGAAACATGGGGGCAGAATGAGTGGTAAAAGGTAAAGGACAGTGTCCAGCCACCTCTAGGAAAGATTGCTTGTTTACGGGAACGTGCAAGAACTTTGCTTTGTGAGTATGTAGGTCAGGACAGTAAAGAACTCTACTTCAATGGACAGAGTAGGGAAAGGGGATCAAATAGAGTGATGCATGAGGTTGTGACTCGGTCCTTTGAGGTATATAACCAGAATTCTAGTATTTGGGTGTTCTCTAGACTCAGACAGGCTGAAGGCCATTGAGCTCACGTAATGGTTGTATTTAAGAATTAACAATTTAAAAATTTTTTCTAGAAAATGACATTTTCCAAAATATCATATGGGAAAGCTTTTGGTAAAATTCGAACTATGAAAAATAAAATTTAACTTGGAGTACTGTGACGTTTTATTTTTTAAAATGTGGGAAAAAAGTTAGTTATGTTTTTCTTCATGTTCTTTATTTTAAAGACAATTTTATACACATAGAATGTCCCTAATGTATTTTGTGTGTTTGCCTTTTTGTGGATTGCATAACAGTCTGTTGCTTTATACTCACTCGGAAAAAACTGATTTTTTTTTTTGCAATGTTGATATTGTTCAGTGCTATCTCTTCAGAAGTAGTCCTTCCTCAAGCTGCTTTTCTTTAAAAAAATTTTTTTTAACATGTTTGGATCAATGCAGATACAGTCAGCAGTGTTTCTGGCACACCAGCTTTATAAGAAAGTTCTATCTTCCTTGCAAAATCATGTGTTGTTACTTAGGGTGTCTGTCGGCACATTAATTTTGAATAGAACCTGGGAATGGTGCTTATTAACTAGAAGTGTAGCGGTTTTGGTAGTGAGTTCCTAACAGGACTTGGGTACTGGAGTGTTCAGTAGTATATTGCTGTTGTAGCTGTTGTGGTATTTAATTGAACCTAAAGGTCCCTGGGAATTTTTGTGGTCGTTATATTAAAGTGATCGGAAAGACTTCTGAGAAGTTTTTGAAAATGTAGTTCAGTGTTTAGATTTAGTTAATAGTTAAGCTAAGGCCTTTTAGGACCATTTAGGGGGAGGGAGAAGGAAACTTTATGTTTACAGAGACCTTCGTGAAACATGAAACTGTGCCACTGAATTAGCCTCTCTTGACCAGCCTTCTGCTGGTACACCAGGCCCTTGTCCTCAGATATGACTCCGAGTCCCCCCTTAACACCCTTGTCAGTTATTCTTTTCAGGGCTTCAGTTGATACTTCAAATGCATGTAATTAATCTGGAGTGCTTAGGAAGGATGTGTGGGATCTCTCTTTATGTTTAAAGAAAGGTTTAAAGAAATGACTGTGATTGAGTATTTTAGTTTGATCCGTTTGAGTAGAAATCTTTGTTCTGTGTGATAAACGTGCAGCATGTTAGCACCAAGGGAACTAAATTTGTGTCCATTGGACATCAGTCAAACTTTCTGTACTTGTACCATCAACTATGACTCTGTGAGAGTGTCTTTTAGCTTTACTCAGTAATTCTTAAACTTCTTGTCTTTTTTCACCCCTTTTAGAATCATATTAAAAACTTTGCACTCTCAAGCAGCAAGGTCCTACTGTGTGTAACACAGGGAACTATATTCAATACCCTATGATAAATCACAATAGAAAATTAATATGAAAAAGGAATGTGTATGTATCTACATGTAAAACTGAATCTCTGCTGTACAGCAGAGATTAATACAATGTTATAAGTCAGTAATGTTTCGGTAAAATACTTTTTGAGAAGAATAAAAAACTGCCTTCTCAAAGTACACACTTGAACATGGAACATATGATTTTGTATAAATTTTAGGAAATATGTGGACCCCTTATGCATTATGCTAACAAATTCTATTTTGTGTATTTATGTTTTAGCATATGACTTTTTGTTTAAGGATAGAAACCTTAAAGATTTGAGGTAAGGATTAGGAGACTGAGCTTATGGGCATCCAGGGAAATTTTACTTTGTTGAAGGAGGAGAGGATAATATGGGTTTTTTTCTTCATCGGAAATCCCTTTAAACTGCTGTTTCTGATTAATGGGCTAGTAGTGTGCATCTGGATAAAGCATTCTTCTGCACTATAGGTTTTGAAAAAATAGTATCTCCTGGTGCACTCACAGAGGCAGTCTAGCAAGGAAAAATTAAAAAGCTTAAATTCTTATTTCTATGGAATAAAGAGGGAGAATTCATTATGTCAAGCATTACAAATAAGCATGTATTAAAGTGGCTACATATGATGATGGCACATTGTTGGAACACCCCATGAAAGATAATTTGCATGGAAGATGATTATTCGGTAGGGCTTTAATTTACAAGAAACATTCCACCATTTAATTGAGCTCTTTTACACACACTGCTTCGCTTCAATAGATTGTGTTTGCTCCCTGCATATGTACAGTGCCATAAGGATGGTTTAAAATCTGATTCAGTGTAGCTGGAAGGTGAGACTTTCAGCTGAAAGTCATGTCTGAAAAATATATATTTAAACATTTGAGAATTGTTTTTTGTTTTGTTTTTAATATATTCTTACCATTTTGCTGTTGCTGTAAAAGTATGTAGTTGATGTACGATATTAGTTTCAGGTTTATTACATAGTGATGTACATTTTCATGCATTATGAAATGGTCACCATAAATCTAGTAATCATCTGTCCTGATACAAATTATGACAATATTATTGGCCAAATTCCTTATGCTGTATGTTACATCCCTGTGGCTTGCTTATTCTATTTCTGGAGATTTGTCCCTCTTAACCCCCTTCCCCTATTTAACCCCCCATCCCTAGCCCTCTCCCCTCTGGCATCCACCAGTTTGTCTTCTGTATCTATGAGTCAGTTTTCGTTTTGGTTTTCTGTCTTACTTTCTTTTTAAAGTTCCACATAAGTGACGTCATGTGGTGTGTCTTTCTCTGACTTATTTCACAAAAAATTTTTTAACTTTTTATTTTTTATTGGAGTATAGCCAATTAACAATTTTGCAGTAGTTGGAGGTGGATAGCAAAGGGGCTCAGTCATACATACACAGGTACACATTCTCCTCCAAACTCCCCTCCCATCCAGGCTGCCAAATAACATTGAGCAGAGTTCCCTGTGCTATACAGTAGGACTTTGGTGGTTATCTGTTTTAAATATAGCAGTGTGTACATATTTGATCCCAAACTCCCTAACCCTTTACCCCATCGTTCCCCCTACCTGGCACCCACAAATTCATTATCTAAATCTGCGAGTCTGTGTCTGTTTTTTAAGTAAGTTCATGTGTATCATTTCTTTTTAGGTTCTATACATAAAGGATGTCATACGATATTTCTCCTTCTCTGACTTATTTCACTCAGCATGACGGTCTCTAGATGACATTATTTCGTTCTTTTTAATGACTTAAGTAATGTTCTAGTGTGTGTGTGTATACCAGATCTTCTTTATCCATTCATCTATGGATGGACATTTAGGTTGTTTCCATGTCTTGGCTGTTGTAAATAGTGCTGCTGTGAACATAGGGGTGCATGTATTTTTTTGAATTATAGTTCTATATGAATTATGTCTGCATACATGCTCAGGAATTGCTGAATCATGTGACCACTTGATTTTCAATTTTGGGGGGAGCTTGCATACTGTTTTCCATAGTGACTGCCATAATGTGAAAATTAACTCAAAATGGATCAACAACAATATGTAAGAGCTAAAACTATAAAATAAATATAAACAAAATAATCATAGAATTAAAATAAGTGACATTCAAAGAAAGCAGAAGAAATATCGTTCCTTGCTGTTTTTAACTCATTTATTTCTCTGTTGATTGCTCTATAGAACATCAGGTGGTTTTTACTAATCTATACTATTATTATACTAACATGAGATTTAACCCAAAGCAGATGTTTCTTTAAGATGCCTGAGATTATGATCATAGCGTTGCAAACTGTTAAGGCTCCTTTTGAAAGTATCATCTAATTTTTTTAATTGAAATGTAAGTTGATGTATAATATTACGTCAGTTGCAAGTGTACTCCACACTGATCAGATATCTAGCTGCATTAGGAAATGGTCACTGTTGTCAGTTTAGTAATCATTTGTTCCCACACAGAGTTATTACAGTGTTATTGGCTGCAGTCCTTGTGCTGCGTGCTGTATCCTCCTTGGCTTGTTTAGTTTGTTCCTGAGAGTTTGTGCCCCTTAATTCTCTTCACCTGTTTTGCCAGACCCTCTGGCCCCTTCCCCTCTGGCGACGACCAGTTTGCTCTATCTGTCTGTGAGTCTGTTTTCATTTTGCTTTGTTTGTTCTGTTTTTTGGATTCCACATATAAGTGAGATGATACAGTATTTCTCTTTGTGTCTGACATTTCACTAAGCACAATACCCTCTGGATCCATTCATGTTGTCACAAATGGCAAGTTATGATCTAGTTTTTGTGTGTTGGACACAGCGAGACATCACATGCTCTGCTATTTAAGTGTTATTTGACAATAACAAAAGCCTTATCAAAGGCAAATATAGATGGCCTTTAAGAACTTGTTGCGGTTTTGAATTATCCTTGTGTCTCTTCTAAACATTTCTGTAATAATTTGTGCCTTTCTTCATGCCTAGTACATAGGTGTTCAGTGATTGCTAATGGAAGGATAAATACTGTGTAAGAGAAGCAAAATAGGTGTGGTGATCATGAAAATAAATTCCAAATCGTACAATTCTTTCAGGCATTTCCAGCAGTTAAATATTGCTGCTACAAGTGATAATAATGAGGAGTGCTGATGTTCCTTTTAGAGCTCAAAAACATTTTTATACGAACTTGTTTCTGATAAAACAGTAACTGCGTGGGAATGATTTGATCCCATTGGACTATGTTCATGTAATTGTTGAATTATTAAAGCGTTTAATTAGTATTTCAGTAAGTGCTGATATAAATACATCACTTTCTCTCTTGTTCCTAATTATGCGATATTGTGGGAAGTGGACCAGTATAACAGAGGAGAGGGGTTTCAGTCCGCTTGGTAATATCGTCTTAATTAAGATCAAAGAGTTAAGTTTCACGTGTTTGGGAAACTGGCAAAGTGAAAACAGTTTTTTGCTATTTTACACTTAGCTTGATCGATTAAATTGGCTAATAGAGAGGAAGCAGGTAATTCCAATTGCTTTTACATTTTAAAGACTCTTAAGATGGAAAATAGAAAAGACAGAGGTAGATGAACTACATGTATATTATTTACAAGGAAATTTAATTCAGACCAGCAGTGGCTTTGAATATAAGTACTACCTTTCATTTGTAGATAAGATAATGCATGTGGTATAATCTCAAGTAACTAGAGACAGAATGAAATTGATATTTTGAATTAGTTGTGCATTATTTAGTATGTCTGATAAAACAGCAGCATATATCTGATGCTTTTACCACCACTTATATAATACTCTGTATTCCAGGTAAGTAGATATATTGGTCCTAGGTGAACATTTATACAGTCAAGAATTGTGGATATCCTTTGTAAATTAACACTCACAAGCTTAACCTACAGATAGAGAGTGGCAGGGGAAGCGGAAGCACTGATCAGAAAGAAAACTGAAGGAACAGAGAAATAAACAAGACTTGAAACTGAGAAATAACTTTGGGTTTTTTTCAGTGTAACTATTCACTATAAGTATTCTAAAAGAGGAAAAAGCCCAGATCATCAAAAGTTTGTATTATTAAATACAAATAAATGTAAACTTTCAGTTTCCAATAAGAACAAAGTCAAACCTCAAAGATTTAAAAATGGAAGCTAGAAATGCTAAAGTCAAGTTGTCCTTCTAGTAAACCTTTCTAGACCGACTGTGGTTTGGACCTAGCCAGGATGTGTTGGTCCTTTTCAGTTCTGTCCCCAGTTCTGGCATACAGTACCTGGAGCTAGGCAGTGCTTACTAAATGATGTTTATATTTGATCTTCATTCTCCCTTATGATGTGACTTGCTCAGTTTTCGATTCTATTAATTTCTCCTTTACCTTATACTCTCTTTCTTCTGTTTTCTTGTATCATGTTCCATCCTGTTAGTTTAATACTTAATTTTTAGAATTTTCAATCTTTTGAAACATTTTTTCTAATTTTCTAAAGCAGATAAGGCAGTCATCTTCCTGCGTCCATTAGTTTGCCTGTTCTCCTTGGGTTTTGACATGTGATATTCTTAGAGTCTTGTATTTCTAAATTACACACTACTATTTAAAATAGTCGGAGAAGGCAACGGCAAGCCACTCCAGTACTCTTGCCTAGAAAATCCCATGGCTGGAGGAGCCTGGTAGGCTGCAGTCCGTGGGGTCGCTAAGGGTCGGACGCGACTGAGCGACTTCACTTTTCACTTTCACACATTGGAGAAGGAAATGGCAACCCACTCCAGTGTTCTTGCCTGGAGAATCCCAGGGACGGGGGAGCCTGGTGGGCTTCCGTCTATGGGGTCACACAGAGTCGGACACGACTGAAGTGACTTAGCAGCAGCAGCATTTAAAATAGTATTTTAAAAATGCTTCTTATTTTGATTATTATTATAATTTTCAGTTTTGTTACATTTTGATCATAAATAGGGTCTCTGTGCTTTTTTTCTTTTTTGTAGTTTATTTTATTCTTTGGCCATGCCACATGACTTAGGGGATCTAGTTCCCCAACCAGGGATCAAACCCAGGCCCTCAGCATAAGAGGGTGGATGGAGACTTAACCATTGAACTGTCAGGGAATTCCCTGATCCATATATGATTTTGGGGTTTTGGAACTTTGAGAGTTTCTTTTTAGCATATTGCATTATCATTTTTCAGAAAGGTTCTGTGCTCATTGAAAAAGAGTGTATTCTCTATTTGAAAAAAAATTTATATCTATTCTGGTCTAATTCTGTTTTCCTGATTTTCTCTTATCTGTTTTGAATCTTTATTCTTATTTATTTTTCATGTTATCAGAATACAGTCTCTATTTTTGGCCCCAGTACAATTGCACTCATCTCACACGCTAGTAAAGTCATGCTCAAAATTCTCCAAGCCAGGCTTCAGCAGTATGTAAACCGTGAACTCCCAGATGTTCAAGCAGGTTTTAGAAAAGGCAGAGGCACCAGAGATCAAATTGCCAACATCCGCTGGATCATGGAGAAAGCAAGAGAGTTTCAGAAAAACATCTATTTCTGCTTTATTGACTATGCCAAAGCCTTTGACTGTGTCGATCACAATAAACTGTGGAACATTCTGAAAGAGATGGGAATCCCAGACCACCTGACCTGCCTCTTGAGAAACCTGTATGCAGGTCAGGAAGCAACTGTTAGAACTGGACATGGAACAACAGACTGGTTCCAAATAGGAAAAGGTGTACGTCAAGGTTGTATATTGTCACCTTGCTTATTTAACTTATATGCAGAGTACATCATGAGGAACGCTGGGCTGGAAGAAGCACAAGCTGGAATCAAGATTGCCGGGAGAAATATCAATAACCTCAGATATGCAGATGACACTACCCTTATGGCAGAAAGTGAAGAGGAACTCAAAAGCCTCTTGATGAACGTGAAAGAGGAGAGTGAAAAGGTTGGCTTGAAGCTCAACATTCAGAAAACCAAGATCATGGCATCTGGTCCCATCACTTCATGGGAAATGGATGGAAAAACAGTGGAAACAGTGTCAGACTTTGTTTTTTTGGGCTCCAAAATCACTGCAGATGCTGATTGCAGCCATGAAATTAAAAGACGCTTGCTCCTTGGAAGGAAAGTTATGACCAACCTTGATAGTATATTAAAAAGCAGAGACATTACTTTGCCAACCAAGGTCCGTCTAGTCAAGGCAATGGTTTTTCCCGTGGTCATGTATGGATGTGAGAGTTGGACTGTGAAGAAGGCTGACTGCCGAAGAATCGATGCTTTTGAACTGTGGTATTGGAGAAGACTCTTGAGAGTCCCTTATACTGCAAGGAGATCCAACCAGTCCATCCTAAAGGAGATCAATCCTGGATGTTCATTGGAGGGACTGATGCTAAAGCTGAAACTCCAATACTTTGGCCACCTCATGCGACGAGTTGACTCACTGGAAAAGACTCTGATGCTGGGAAAGGTTGAGGGCGGGAGGAGAAGGGGACGACGGAGAATGAGATGGCTGGATGGCATCACCGACTCTGTGGACATGAATTTGAGTGAACTCCGGGAGTTGGCGATGGACAGGGAGGCCTGGCGTGCTGTGATTCATGGGGTCGCGGAGAGTCGGACACGACTGAGCGACTGAACTGAACTGAAAAGTGAATTGGGCTGATTATTTTATACCCTTAAATGCCCTGAATGAAATGACTTTGTTTTGGTCCATACACTTGAATGATCACTGCTGGACATAGAATTCTGATTTTGAATAGCTTTTCCCTGAGAAACTGCAGATCTTTGTTGTCCTCTAGTATTTTATGTTGCTGGTGAGGTAGCTCACATTGTGTTTTAGTGCTTTATCCCTGGTAACTGCTCTCCAGTAATAGCCACCCAAGTCTTAGTACTGTTTTGGTATTTAGTATCTCTGCCATCTCTAAGTAGCTCTAGGCCAGCTTTCCTGTGCCTGAACCATGTTTGATATCTATCCTGCTGCTGTGCTTCCTACACCTGTCTCAGCTCCTGGTGCTTTTGGAAGAACCATGAATGATTCCCTCCTCCTTCATTCCGTACCGTGGACATGATTGGCTTGAAATGTGCAGTCTTTCTCATTGCTTGCTTTGACATAGACGCTGACCCTTGTTGAGCCCAATTGAGATCAGCTTCATTATTTCCATCTGTCCTGTCTCCTTTTCTGTGGCTTGATCCTTGGGAATGGCCATAAAGCTTATCCCCTTTACACAGCCCTGAGTCACCATGTGGGCAGGATGAATATACTAATTCAGGAGGACTTGGCTTTGCCTCTAGTGGGTCTTTGGTATAGCTGCCTGTGGCACTGGTAGAGGGACTCGGTCTCATTATGTGGACCTAGTATTTAGCATCTGTCTTTTGGTCACAATAGGTAGAATGAAAATTTGAATTAACGTGGCCCAGACTTCTTTTAGAGTCAAGTGGATGATGGGAGTACTCAAGGTGACGAGTGTGGGTGAACTCAATTAGCAAGATACAGGGCTGTGTGATGACAACTGGATAGTATCTTTTCTGCCATCATAACCACCCATCTTTACAGCCGCTCATCAGAAGCTGATTTCTTTTTCATGCTCATGACTCCTAATTTGAGAAGTGACGTCAGAATCAGATGCTAAGGGTAGAGGATGGTTTTGGAAAGATGGTGAGATTTTTCAGATACATGCATTATTAGATATGTTGATTTTAAAGCACAAACCATGTGGCTTTAGAAGCTTTGTCCTGGATTACATAAATTTAAGCCATTTGCCAGTCTGGTCTTGGGCCTGGAATTTCCTCATCCTGTTTTGCATTTTCGGAAGTGCTGTAGTTTAGAATTTCTTAGTGAAATGTTTTTCTAAAAAAGATTAAAAGGGAACCTTTGTGCAAAATCATTCTGCCTGGTGTATATATGAACATGTGCTGTAATGTCATTTTAGTACAAGTTGTCAGTCTTGACCTCTATGAAACCGGCCCAGTATTAGCAGGCACTGCCGAATCAGCTATTGAGGGGGTGTCAGGGTGCCATGTGGAGAGAGGAAGGGGAATTGGCTAGTTGAAGAGTGTACTCTGAGGTGCCATAATTAGTGAGCAGATGGGGTCAGTGAATCTGCAGACTAGCAGAGGTGAGGTCAGGGGATAGGGCTAGTTTGGATGAGACATGTAGTACTGGAAAAGTAATAGTGACCACTTACTGAGAACGGTCTGTGTGACTTGAGTGCTGAATATATAGCAAAACTGGAGAGGTGATTGACTGGAGTGGGCAGTGGCAGTCGTGCAGAGAAGTTTCTAAAAGCCTTTTTTTTTTTTTTTGCTGGACATGATGTCAGTCTTTTACATATGTTATCTTACTACAGCCATAAAACCAAGGTACTATTACTATTATTTTCATCTCTAAAATGTGAAAATTGAGTCTTAGAGATTAAGTGAATTGTTCAAAGTTACACAGCTAGTAATTGCTGGAGCCAGGATTTGAAACATATCTGTCTGATGCCAAAACTTGGGCATGGTGTATTGACCCACTCTGTGTAGCAGATAAGATAAGACTTGTGGGGTAATGTGTATCTTAAATTCTTTTCTTGAATTCTGAGAAGAAAAAAAAAGGCTTTAGTTTGTCCTACTCTGTCTTAACAGACAGACTTAACAGGAACTTTGTCATGAATGGAAATCTGCAAGTAGCACTTACGTTTAAGATTTGTGTTTGGGATGTGGGCTGGTATGTTCAGTATCCATTCAGCAGTGCATCTGAGTGAGTTGCTATATTGTTACAGTCGAGCCCACATCACACATATGATGCCATTTCAGGAGAGTTGGCTTCTTTCAAAGGCAGGTTGTTCCATCAGACTGGAAAGGTTTAAGTGTAGGTATTTTATCAGAACCACAGAAAATTCAGGGTATATGACCTAAGCATGGTTGATAAAGTTGTTATTAGCATTTCTCTCTATATAAAGATGCTGGGAAGGATTGGGGGCAGGAGGAGAAGGCGACAACAGAGAATGAGATGGCTGGATGGCGTCACCGACTCGATGGACATGAGTTTGAGTGAACTCCAGGAGTTGGTGATGGACAGGGAGGCCTGGCGTGCTGTGATTCATGGGGTTGCAAAGAGTCGGACACAACTGAGCGACTGAACTGAACTGAAATCAAAACCCAAGATGGAAATACGTGATAAAGTTGGCTCTGATTCAAATGGCTCCGCTTTTATTCTTGGACCTGTGGGTGGGTAGGCATTGCTTATGTGGAGAGTTGTGTTCTTAGAAGCCACTGCATATATCAAATATGTTCCAAATGGGCAACCTCCCCTCATAGGTTAAAGCAGGATTTTTGAGTAAGATTTCATAACTGAGGGAGTGCTGAGGTTTGTAGTTGAATAATAAGGACAATTGTAGATCACATTACAGAGATTTTGAGCTAGTCTTACCTTGGGGCCTTGGTCAACCCCCACCCCACCCCCCACCACACACAAGGCTTTCGCTGCCCTTGTTCTGCCCAGCAAACTGATTTACCATTTCTAATTTGAATTTCTAAAGAATGGAATTTTGTGGGGTTTTGGTGTTTCTCTCCACCCCATCATATTTCTCTTGTTGATTTCAGCTCTTTTTTCAGTATTTTTAATTTTTAATTAAAAATTTAGATTTCTTTCTAATTGGAAGGTAATTGCTTTATAAGTTGTGTTGGTTTTTGCTGTACACCCTTGTGAATCAGCTATAAGTGTACATGTATCACCTCCCTCTTGAGCCTCCCTCCCACCCCCCACCTTTTTTCAGTATTGATCCATCATTTCCCGTCTGTATTCCCATGTATGCAAAGCCAACAAGATGTAATGGTGGCACCGATGTTAGTGCCAAGGGATTAACACTTCTGAAGGGGGGAACTGTGTGTGTGTGTTGGGGCGGGTGGATTTGAGAACAATCTCATAACAATGCTGTTGAAACAGAATGTGGATGGATCCAACTAAGGATATGTGAAATCTCAAAACCAGAGCATGGGTAGTGGTCCTGCACGTGGACTGCAGGCATTAGCCTTTTTTCATATATTTAGAACCACTTAACAAATTCTTGGCTTTGGTGAGCCCCACAGTTGACGGGGATTCAGTTTAGTAACTGGCCACAATTTGTGCCACACCTAGGAATATGAGGGGAGAATGTAACTGAGAAATCTGCCTTTTGGGGGTGGGTAAAATAAAGCTGAAACTGCAATATTTTGGCCACCTCATGCGACGAGTTGACTCACTGGAAAAGACTCTGATGATGGGGAAGGCTGGGGGCGGGAGGAGAAGGGGACGACAGAGAATGAGATGGCTGGATGGCATCACCGACTCTGTGGACATGAGTTTGAGTGAACTCCGGGAGTTGGTGATGGACAGGGAGGCCTGGCGTGCTGTGATTCATGGGGTCGCGCAGAGTCGGACACGACTGAGCGACTGAACTGAACACGACTGAGCGACTGAACTGAACTGAACATAAAATTTACTATCTTAACCCTTTTTAAGTGTGCAGTTCAGTGGCGTTAAGTACATTTACAGAGTTGTGCTATCATCACTACCATCTGTTCCCAGAGAGCTCTTTTATGGTGCTCTGAGACACTTTACTTCATAAAGATGTCGAGTGGTGTTGTCTAGAACTTGCTGTGATGATGGAAATGTTCTAGATATACTCTCTTTCTGCATTGTCCGATATTATCGCCATTAGCCTCATGTGGCTGTTGAGCATTTTGCATGTGGCCAGTAAGGAACCAAAATTTTAATTATATTTCATCAAGTTTTACTTTAAATAGCCACTGCAGAAGAGGATTAATAAGACTTCAGTGACCCTGGTGCTGCCCTGATGCCTTAGGGGTCTTGCTGGACAGGGCTTTGATGCTCTAGAGGAGTCACTGCTTACTGTCCATGGTAAATTAGGACTGCATGTTCTCATAGAAATAATGGTAAAGGTTTTAATTGTCTGTTTCAAGTAGAAGTACTAGTTCTGTATTTCTGGTCAGCGCAGTGGGCTAAATGAATTTTTTTGGGTGACCTGAGAACCTCATTATAATAGCATTGTTTTTATGATAAAAACCTTAATTGTAATCTGTTCCAGTTGATTTACCATCTGTGGACCTCAATCTTCTTGAAGAGACTTGCCATGTGTTGTATTTCCCCAGGTCCCTCCACAGAGGGTTGCAACACAATGTATGTAAGGCAGATTTAACACATTTTGACTCTTAACTGGTATGTCAAAGATAATCGCATCACTGAAGGTATTTGGACAGGTGTTCTATATACTGAATAAGAGAACATTTCACTGTGCTGGCTGTGAGTAGACTGTGACATTTCCTTTTCTCCTTTATTCTGATTTCCCATTATTCACCCATTACCCATCCTCAGGACCATAAACACTAGAAGTACATTCTCTCCTGGAATCCACGGCAGTTGACCTCTCTATAAACGTACAAATCTTGAGAAAATGAGCATTTCCTGTGGTTTCCATCTATTCATAATGGTTTGTTCTCAGTAAGGTGAAGTAGGTTGATTCTGGGGACCACTGGTGGTCTGTTTGTTGCCTGAATTATTTGGCTGTTCCTAATGATGCCATTACTCCTGCTTTATCGGTGTTTATTACTGTAATTATTCATATATAAAAGTAATTTTGCCCAGTACTTGTTACACGAAGGGAAATTTATTATGTATCTCTCTTGTATGTAATTTTCTAGTCCTCATAGGGTCCCACAATTGTACTTCCTCTGGATGAGAGAAGCCACATTGTGCCCTTGATTATTGTTTCTGTTTTGCAGACTTATTGCATAGTCAAAATAGGAACAAACATACCCTTAACTTACTGAATCTGAGTGAGCACAGAGAGAAGGAATAAAGGGCTTCAGGCCCTATTATTAAGGGCATTGGGAGTGGGAGAAGTTGGAAAACTCCTTTTATATTTTTTATTTGACTTACCCCTGTGAATTAATTCCCCTCAGTTCAGTTCAGTTCAGTCACTCAGTCGTGTCCAACTCTCTGCGATCCCATGAATCACAGCACGCCAGGCCTCCCTGTCCATCACCAACTCCCAGAGTTCACTCAAACTCATGTCCACAGAGTCGGTGATGCCATCCAGCCATCTCATTCTCTGTCGTCCCCTTCTCCTCCCGCCCTCAACCTTTCCTAGCATCAGAGTCTTTTCCAGTGAGTCAACTCGTCGCATGAGGTGGCCAAAGTATTGGAGTTTCAGCTTTAGCATCAGTCCTTCCAATGAACACCCAGGATTGATCTCCTTTAGAATGGACTGGTTGGATCTCCTTGCAGTACAGTTCCCCTCAGTGCCATCCTAATCTTTGACTGTCAGGAGTCTTGATGTCCATATTTACTTAAGTTGTTCTACAGAGTTCAGTGAAAGTAACTCCCTTTGTACATTTCTGGGAAGTGCTAAACTGATTGAAGTTACTGGTTCTAAAATCTTGGGAGGTGTTTGTGATGAAGTCATTCACCTTTTCATCTCAGCTTTTAAATAGAAAGTATTTTCTAGGCATTAAGACACTTTGCTGTTTCATTTTCTTTACACTCAGTGTTCTCTTTGCCTGGAATTTTTCCCTCAGCTTCAGACTTGCTCCTTCGTATTTCTCAGTTCTCAGCTTGAGTCAGTTTTTCAGAATTACCTTCCTGAACCATCCTAATTAAGTCTCCTCAATGATTCTCTGTCATATAGCTGGGCTTAGTTGCTCATTCGTGTCCAACTCTTTGCGGCCACTTGGACTGTAGCCCACCAGGCTCCTGTGTTTGTGGGGATTCTCCAGGCAAGAATGCTGGAGTGTGTTGCCATCCCCTCCTCCAGGGGATCTACCCAATCAGGGATTGAACCCAGGTCTCCCACATTGCAGGTGGATTCTTTACCATCTGAGCCACCAAGGAAGACCAAGAATACTAGAGTGGGTAGCCTATCCCTTCTCCAGTGGATCTTCCTGACCCAGGAATCAAATTGGGGTTTCCTGCATTGCAGGCACATTCTTTACCACCTGAGCTACCAGGGAAGCCCATATCATATAGCACTTTGTTTCCATTCTTTTCCAGAATTTAACCACATCTGTGATTATTTCACATGCCTGTATTTTATCTTAAGCTTCTTCTCTGATTGACCTTCAGGTTTCTATATCCACTTAACTGTTAGACATTCATGCATTTATTTATTCTGAATATTTATTGAATGTCTACTGAGTACCAGATGCTAAGAGGACAAACAGTCCTGGCCTCTGACATAATGTATGAAGCTGCGTGCTTGCTAACATTAGTTTGTAACTGCAATCAGTACTTACTGCATTTCTGTAGTCATTCACAGACATGCACAGAGCAGTGAAAAATTAGAATTGATGCACACATTCCCAGCTGAAGCTGAACAGGGCAGCGTTTGATCTTCTTATTTCAACTATCATACTATAAACAAATCTCTATTTCATAGTCTATTTGGTGCCATGTGTTTTTTGCGTATTTGTGCTTTTGTTGGTCTTTCCACTGTTTATGGCCCCAAAGCATACCAGAGTGCTATGTAGTGTTCCTAAGCACAAGAAGCTGTGATGTCTCTTACAGAGAATATACTTGTTAGATAAACCTAGACAGCATATAAAAAAGCAGAGACATCACTTTGCCGACAAAGGTCCATCTAGTCAAAGCTATGGTTTTTCTATTAGTCATGTATGAATGTGAGAGTTGGACCTAAAGAAGGCTGAACACCGAAGAAGGATGCTTTTGAACTGTGGTGTTGGAGAAAACTCTTGAGAGTCCCTTGGACTGCAAGGAAATCCAACCAGTCCATCCTAAAGGAAATCAACCCTGAATATTCATTGGAAGGACTACTGCTGAAGCTGAAACTCTGATACTTTGGCCACCTGATGGGAAGAACTGACTGGAAAAGACACTGATGCTGGGAAAGATTGAAGGTAGGAGGACAAGGGGACGACAGAGGATGAGATGATTGGATGGCATCACCAACTCAATGGACATGAATTTGAGCAAACTGAGGGAGATAGAGAAGGACAGGGAAGCCTGGTGTGCTGTAGTCCATGGGGTCACAGAGAGTTGGACATGACTTAGTGTGAACAGCAACGAGAGCTTTGCTCAGGCATGAGTTATAGCACTGTTGGCCATGAATTCAGTGTTCATGAATCAGTACTGTACATGTATTGAATAGGTATCGTTAAACAGAAACACAGATAAAACAAAATCATGTGTTGTTCAGTTGGTGAAAAGTTTTTGACCAGAGACTCACAGAAACCTAACCGTATATTTCCTCTGGGAGTTCAGTATTCACTAATTCAGTGCAGTGACTTTACAGAACATAACCACTGCAGATATCAGGAATCAGCTGTACTTGTATATTAAGTGCAAAAAGGGAAAGAGGAGATGGAGAGTAATTGATAAGAAAGAGACCTTCTTTTTGGTTTGGACCTTTTCAGAGGTAACCAGAGAAGGCGATGGCACCTCACTCCAGTACTCTTGCCTGGAAAATCCATGGGCGGAGGAGCCTAGTAGGCTGCAGTCCATGGGGTCGCCAAGAGTCGGACACGACTGAAGTGACTTAGCAGCAGCAGCAGAGGTAACACTTAAGTGGAGATCCATGGAACAAATAGACAAAGAATATTTCAGGCAGAAGTGATGGCTCTAAAGTGGAAGGAGGTTGATGTTTTTAAGGAAATGAAAGAAAAGCATTTTAGCTGGAGGAGGGTAACACATGATGAAGTTGGAAAAGAAAGCAAGAATTTGATTATGTTACCTTTTGGAGACCACACAGAAATTTAGTTTTGGAATATCTAATATGAAGGCATTGGCAGGTTTTAACTGCAGGGGTGAGATGATCTGCTTTATTTTTTTTAAACATAATTCACAAGATTTGCAGGTGAGGTTTTTTAAAAACATAATTTTACTTATGTATTTGGCTAGTTTGGCTGCACTGGGTCTTTGTTGCTGTGCTTGGGCTTTCTCTAGTTGCGGAGAGCAGGGGCTGCTCTTCATCTCAGTGCCCAGGTCCTCATTGTGGTGGCTTCTCTTGTTGCAAAGCACAGGCTGTAGGGTGCATGGGTTCAGTGGTTGTGGCACATGAGCTTGATTGCTGCATGGCATGGAGGATCTTCCCAGACCAGGGATGGAATCAGTGTCCCCTGCGTTGCAAGGCATACTCACAACCCCTGGACCACCAGAAAAGCCCTGCTTTAAAAAGATAATTGTATCTGCTGTGGGGGGAATGGATTGAAGATGGCAAAGGGTAAAATGGAGAAATAAGAGGCATCACCGTCCATATTCAATAATTGTCAAACCTGCCTATTTTACCTCCTAAATAGTTCTCAAGTCTGTCCCCTCCCCTCTGTTTCAATTCACCATCTTTGTCTGATCTGCTCCCACAACTTCACAACTGATAGCACTCTGCCTGAACCCTGTCCCACCCATCTTTCTGTGCCACTGTCTTCCTTAAAACCCTCGAGTGATTCCCTAGATCCCTTGGCTGTCTGGTCCTCTTTGCCTTTCAGGCATCAGCCATCACTGTGCTTTGTACCCCACAGACAGAACTTGTTTGGGCCCACTTGACCTTCTTTGTTTATGAATCCTTCTCCGCCTACCGTCTCACGCAGAGCTAGATGCACTTGCTATCTGCTCCCATGGCACCCAAAGCAAGACCCTGATACTTGTAAACATTTTCTGTCTTTGTCATCTATGAATTGGCCAGGTACTAAACTTCGTTTTTCAGTATTAGACTGTGAATTTTGTATATTTTGATTTTGAATCCCCAACATCCATCACAGTTTTTAGATTATAGTGAAGATAAAATGTTTGTTGCATGGATCTGTTAGTGTTTTATAATTTTTGGCTAGTGTTAGGTGATAGCTTATATTGTATTCTTTTTGTGGATGAAAGTATAGAAATAGAACCAGTGTCACATAACATAAATGTTCATTTATTCATTCCAAAAATGTTTATTAGAGTCCCTGGAGAACAGTGGAGTATGAATAGTGAAAAACCCGTCTCTGCTGTCTTGGAACTTAGATGTGTGTATAATCTGTCTGTTCCTGTATATCCATCTTGATCTGTCTGTCTCTGAATCTCTATATACACACACACAGTTGACCCTTGTACAATGCATGTTTAAACCGCACAGGTCCACTTATACTCAGATATTTTTCAGTAGTAAACACTGTACTACTCCATGGCCTGCAATTGGTCGGATCTGTGGACACGGAGGAAGGACAGATATGGAGGGGACTGACTATAAATTATATCTGGATTAGCTCCCATGCTGTTCAAGGGTCACCTGTGTATTTGTGTGTGTGAGTTTATATATGTACATGTATGTATGCATATGTATCTGTATATATACATGCCCTTTTAACTCTGAATAGTTTCTGATTTATAGAAAAGCAGTGAAGATAGTACAAGGCGTTCTCATGTACCCCATATACAGTTTCCCCTATTATTAACATCATCCATTAGCAGCACCCATTTGTTACAGTTAATGAACCAACACTGATACATTACCATTAACTAAAGTCCATTCTTTATTCTGAATCCTCAGTTTTTTCCTAATCTCCTTTTTCTGTCCACGGTCCTATTCATGACCTCATTACGTTTGGCATCATACCCTTTTTGGCTTCTTTGAGCTGTGGCAGTTTTTCAGAGTCTTGGTTTTTAATGACCTTGACAGTTTTCAGGAGTGATGGTGCATCCTGTAGCGTTGAGAATGCCCCTCAGTTTGGGTTTGTCTGATATTTTTTTCATGATTAGATGGGAATTATGGGTTCTTGGGAGAGAAGACTACAGTAGTAAAGTGCCATTTTCATCACATCATATTAATGGTACATGCTATCAACATGCATTATCACTGTTGAGGCCTTGACTCAGATATCACTTGGCTGAGGTAGTATTTATCAGGTTTTTACAGACTAAAGTATTCCCCTCTTCCCTGACCACCATTCTTTACTTTTTAGAAGGAAGTCACTATGCGGATCCCACATTTAAGGGTTGGGGAATGATGCTCCACCTTCTTGACGAAGGTGCATTTACATAAGTTTTTCTGAATTCTTCTATAGAGTGGACTTGTCTCTACTCTCCCATTTATTGGCAATCATTTACTTATATCAGTATGGACTGATGGATATTTATTTTATGACTTTGCTTTATAATCCAATTCTGGTTTGTTGCTCAAATTGTTCTACTTTGGGCCATTTGGAGCTCTTTGAATTGGCTCTGTGTTCCTTTGGCATATTCCTATAGGTTTGTGCTTTGAGCATTTGCTTATTTTCTGGTAATATAGGGGTGCTTGAGTATCCTTTTTATTGAAAATTTAGTTTCCCTTCAGTGGTTTGAAAATAATTTGATGTGCTTATAGGGCTTCCCTGATGGCTTGGATAGTAAAGGAACTGCCTCCAATGCAGGAGACCCAGGTTCAGTTCCCTGAGTTGGAAAGATCTCCTGGAGAAGGAAATGGCAACCCACTCCAGTATTCTTGCCAGAATAATCCACAGCCAGAGGAACCTGGTGGGCTACAGTCCATGGGGTTGCAAAGAGGTGGACACTACTGAGCAACTGATGAACTTAAGACTATTATTAGGTAGATGAAACGTCTTTCAGTATTGATTGATTTTATTTCTGTGATGATTTATGTAGCTACTTCTCATGTGCTTAGTTGCTTCAGTCGTGTCTGATTCTTTGTGACCCCATGGACTGTAGACTGCCAGGTTCCTCTGGCCATAAGGATTCTCCAGGCAAGAATACTGGAGTAGGTTGCCATGCCCTCCTCCAGGAGATCTTCCCAACCCAGAGATCAAACCCAGGTCTTCCTCATTGCAGGCAGATTCTTTACCACTTGAGCCACCAGGGAAGCCTAGCTACTTCTCATAGATAAATATATATATGAGTTTTCTCAGAATATATTATGTTTATGATCAGTTTTATACTTTCATTTTGTTCAGATGTAGTATTTGCTTTGCACCTCATATTAAAGAATTTTTACATTTCTCTGGCTTTCAGAGAAATTTATGGTTGCCAGTAGCTAAGCAGATATCATTATGCTGGAAGTGTTTCAGTGATTATGTATGCTGAGTGGTAAGATTGCTTAGTCTAAAAAAGGACTCCATAATATTTGGCTTTTGGTTATAATTACCAGTCGTGCTTGCCAGAAATTAAGTTTAGCTTTTAGAAGCCTGGAATTCTTCATATGTTTATCTCTAACTAAATATTTCAGAGACTGTTATGAAACTGTCAGTAATTCCATTATGTATTATATGTTCAGCTTATTCTTGAGTTACAACTGATGGAATAACGAATGACATGTGATTATACAACACCATGGGAAATGCTTGAGATAACGGCATGTAAACAGCAATATTTAGTTTGATTACAACTTTTGTTTAAAAGGAAATCTGACTGACCGCAAAGTACAAATAAAAGACTAGAAGGTAAAAACTGAAACTGTTAATAGTGAATGCCTATTCTGTCACTTATTCTGTAGCGTGACACAGCTTTCCTGTTATTTTCCAATTTAAAAAAGTTGGCATGTGTTACTTGTTTAATGAGGAAATGAGGGCAGTTTTTTTGAATTTGGGGAAAAGGATTTCTATTAGTCGAGAATTTGTTTGCTCCATTCTGAATATTGAAAGTTAAATGGCCTTTAAAATATATTCCGTAATTTGGTTGGTTTCTCCACTAACGATCTGGTGAGCCAGTTCTTATTTTTATAATAATAGTAATAATACAGTTTACAGATTTAGACTATATCCTGTTTCATTTAAAATCTTTAATAGATTTTCCTTCAATTATACACACATATGGATCAGAGGTTAACGTTTGGTGTTGATGTGTTGAAACCATGACTTAGGTAATATCACTCCACTGGGGCAGCGGTGGAGACACAGGGCCTCAAAGGCCACCGAAGCCTTAGCTGCTCTGCTGCTGCCACAGCTGCTAACAAGAGGGACCACATTTTGAGGGACAGCCTTACATTTCTCTCATAGGAGACTGATGGCCTCAATAGATACCTTGGGGAGCCTCTCTGGATTAAAAATACCTGTGCTATCTGCTTTGATTTTTTTTTTTTTTTCTTTTTTTAGCTTCTGGTGGTGAAGGGGAGTTGAACTGAGCCTTGGCAGTTGCAGAGGAGCTTTTGCAGACTGATGTCTCTGGGTGTCCTCAGGATAGGTCATAGGTAGGTGATTGTGGTTTACAAACATGTTCCAGCCTTCAAAAAATTTTCAAGAGTAACACAAAGTTGAGCTATTTCAAATCCTGAAAGATGATGCTATGAAAGTGCTGCACTCAATACATCAGCAAATTTGGAAAACTCAGCAGTGGCCACAGGATTGGAAAAGGTCAATTTTCATTCCATCCCTAAGAAAGGCAATGCCAAAGAATGTTCAAACTACCACAAAATTGCACTCATCTCACACGCTAGTAAAGTAATGATCAAAATTCTCCAAGCCAGGCTTTAGCAATACATGAACTGTGAACTTCCAGATGTTCAAGCTAGATTTAGAAAAGGCAGAGGAACCAGAGATCAAATTGCCAACATCCGCTGGATCATCGAAAAAGCAAGAGAGTTTCAGAAAAACATCTATTTTTGCTTTATTGACTATGCCAAAGCCTTTGACTGTGTGGATCACAATAAACTGTGGAAAATTCTGAAGGAGATGGGAATCCCAGACCCCCTGACCTGCCTCTTGAGAAACCTATATGCAGGTCAGGAAGCAACAGTTAGAACTGGACATCGAACAACAGACTGGTTCAAATGGAGAAACGAGTACGTCAAGGCTGTATATTGTCACCCTGCTAATTTAACTTATATGCAGAGTACATCATGAGGAACGCCGGGCTTGAAGAAGCACAAGCGGGAATCAAGATTGCCGGGAGAAATATCAAAAACCTCAGATATGCAGAAGACACCACCCTCATAGCAGAAAGTGAAGAAGAACTAAAAGGCCTCTTTAGTGAAAGTGAAAAAGGAGAGTGAAAAAGGAAAGTGAAAGAGGAGAGTGAAAAAGTTGGCTTAAAGCTCAACATTCAGAAAACTAAAAATAATGGTATCCGGTCCCATCGCTTCATGGCAAATAGATGGGGAAACACTGGAAACAGTGGCTGACTTTATTTTTGGGGGTTCCAAAATCACTGCAGATGGTGACTGCAGCCATGAAATTAAAAGAAGCTTACCCCTTGGAAGGAAAGTTATGACCAACCTAGACAGCATATTAAAAAGCAGAGATGTTACTTTGTCAACCAAGGTCCGTCTGGTCAAGGCTATGGTTTTTCCAGGAGTCATGTATGGATGTGAAAGTTGTATTATAAAGAAACCTGATCGCCAAAAAATTGATGCTTTTGAACTGTGGTGTTGGAGAAGACTCTTGAGAGTCCTTTGGGCTGCAAGGAGATCCAGCCAGTCCATTCTAAAGGAGATCAGTCCTGGGTGTTCATTGGAAGGACTGATGTTGAAGCTGAAACTCCAATATTTTGGCCACCTGACGTGAAGAGCTGACTTATTTGAAAAGACACTGATGCTGGGAAAGATTGAGGGCAGGAGAAGGGGACGACAGGATGAGATGGTTGTATGACATCACCGACTCAGTGGACATGGATTTGAGTGGATTCCGAGAGTTGGTGATGGACAGGGAGGCCTGGTGTGCTGCGGTTCATGGATTGCAAAGAGTTGGACATGACTGAGCGACTGAACTGAACACAAAGGCAGATGTGTTTACAATCTTTTCTTTTTGTAAAGCCTTAAAAAAGTAGATCATACTTTTCTTTCCAGCTTTATGTCTAGAGATACATTCAAAGGAACATTATTTTGGCCTCAAGCCAGAGGAAGATTTCTTCTTTTCTATAAGACCCTTGTCTGCCACTAGGAAATATTTTGACATGCAAGAGAAGAAAGACTGGAGTGATTATTTCCTTGGTTGCCTCCTGGGCTGTTTTAATTGAAGATTCTGATTCATATATAAAATAGTGGTGACATTCCCACAGCATTTGGTAACCCGGCTCTGGAGTTAGGATTACAGCATCAAAACCGGGGTCTGCATTCTAGTAGTACTCTCATTGCATGATGTGAGGGGTATTAGTTCCTCCAGTCTGCTGGTGTGCCAGTGTGTGGTATCAGCTAGTCCTGTGTCTTGATAGGGGAATGTACCTTTTAGTAGAATGCCCATGAATTCTTCATAATGGGATTGGTCAGTACACTAAAATGATAAAAAACCACAAACTGCAGTGTTTCTTTTCTTAATAATGGCCCTTGGAGTAGCCCTTCAAAATGATTGCAATAAAACCTAGCTATTCCAAAAATTATTTTAAAATTGAGAAATAATTATATATCATATAATAAAAAACTGTTGTTAACTTGTGGTCACGTTTACTTTGTATATGTGTATAGATTAAATTGTGTGCATATGCCCATGCATACTTTCTCACTGAACCATTGGAAAGTAAGCTGCACACATAACACATCATGGCTGTCTTTTTAAGTACAGTTTGTCTGAACAGACCATCTGCTGCATGGCTACTACTCCCTTATCCTCCTGTTACCCTGTCCTCACATTCGCACCCCCTGTCTGGGTAACTCATATTGACATCCTAGTATGTAGCCTTCCATATTTATTTCATGCTCTAATTACACATGCACATATATTCATATATGCAGTTTTTTCTTGTTTTACAGAGATGAAATCATGTGCACATTTTTCTGCATCTTGCTTTCCTTATATAAGCATACTTTGGGGAACACCTTTAAAAGAAGTCAGTTGATATCACTGTAACTAATTTGTTTTTAATAACTTTCAGATACATTTCACATACTATAAATATGCCCATTTAAGCTAAATAGTGCAATGGGTTTTCACATATTCGTAGAATTTTGCAATATGATCACTCTCAATCGATGTGAACATTTTTATCACCCTAAAAATAAACCTGGTATGTATTAGTGTTTACTTTCAGTTTCCCCTCAAACTCACTCCTTTTTGTAAGCAAACAGTAGTCTGCATTCTGTCTTTATAGGTTTGCCTATTCTACCCATTTCATGTAAATGTGATATGTACGCTTCCCTGGTGGCTCAGACGATAAAGAATCTGCCTGCATTGCGGGAGACCTGGGTTCAGTCCCTGAGTCAGGAAGATCTGGAGAAGGGACTGTCTACTTAACTCCAGTATTCTGGCCTAGAGAATTTTGTGGTCAGAGGAACCTGGCGAGCTACTGTCTATGGGGCTACAAGGAGTTGGACATGACTGAGTGACTAACACTTTCACTTCACTTTCAGTCCTATAAGTGACTTATTTCACTTGAGATAATGTTTTCAAGGTCCATTCATGGACCATTAAGATAGTGTGTTCAAGCTCCTAATCCTGTGGCGCTCCTGCAGTCATCCCCTGCTGGCCTTCAGAGCCAAATGCTCTGGGGGCTCCTTTTTCTGGTGCCGGATCCCACATAGTCAGGGCCCTGACTGTGGGGCTCAGAACTCTCACTCCTGCAACAAAGCCTCTGTAATATAATTATTCTCTAGTTTCTGGGTCGCCCACTGAGGGGGTATGGGGTTTGATTATATCATGAGTCCACCTCTCCTACTAGTGATTTTGTCTTTAGTTGTAGAGGATCTTTTCTGGTAGATTTCAGTCTTTTCTAATAATGATGGTTGTTGTGCAGATTGTGATTTTGGTGTTCTCATGAGAAGAGGTGAGCTTAGGGTCCTTCTACTCCTCCATCTTGGCTGCTCTCCAGAATATTTTTAATCATAAAAAGACATTAACTTTGGGCTGCTAATCCTGGAGGCTGGGAAGTCCAGAGTCATGGCACCAGCTGATTTGAAGTCTAATTAGATCTCTCCTCCTCATTTACAGGCATCTTCTTACTGTGTCCTTGTATTGTAGAGCTAGGCTAGCACATTTTGAGCAGCTTGAATGATAGTGATGATTAGATTATTTCTAGTTTTTGATGGCAATCTCTTGTTCTAGTTTTAAGATTTTATGTTTTGGGATAAATACTATTTATTGGATTAATGAAGTTTTCTTCTAACAGTAAAATTCTTAGTTAAGTAAAACAGAACAATCGAATCAGAGAATTTAATGAAAAAAACGGATGAAAAACAATTCTAAAAAGTAGAACAGAAATGATTAATGAAGGCAGAGAGTAGTAATCAGCTGATAGGACTGCTAGACGTTCTTATATTCAGGCAAAAAAAAAGTCCTGTTAGTCCTGAAGGTATGCCAAATCAATATAGAGTGTTAGAGTAAAAGAAGAAAAGCAGAGAGATGTAAGAAATACTGGGATAGTACTGGTGCATGCCCAAATAGGTTTCATTGGGTAAATCCTAGGGCTAATATATGCTTGGAGATAAAAGCCCTTCTAGAGGGAAGCATGCCAGTTCACCAATAAAAACATATATTCTTAGCACTGTTTAAAGGAATGTTCATTTTGTCATAGGTTAAAACATTGGATAGGTTAGTTGCCTTGAGAAATAATACTCTTCTTGAATATATACAATGAATATGATTATAGTCTTATGAATATATTCTTAACAAATCTATTGCTATTCATTACATTTTAAACTGAGCTCAAAATTTCCCATTATGGTCAAGAGTACAGGCCATGAATATGAATATATGCAGATGAAAATACGAATATCATCTTAATGAATAGTGTTGATATTCATTAAATTTTAAACCAGGTTCAAAAATGCCCCAATATGGTCAAGAACATAGCTCATGAATATGAATATAAACTTATGAAAATGTTCATGAATATATTGGTATTCATTAATTTTTAACCTGAGTTAAAACGTTTTCCCAGTAGGGCAAAGAAGAATATATTCGTGAATATATTCATGAGGAGGGTATATTAATGAATAAAATCTTATAAAGAATATATTCACTTTTATTGAATATATTTGTTAAGAATATATTCATAAGAAAACCAAACCACTCTATAGCTCTTGCTTTTTTTTTTGTAAATTAAATAGTTCTTAAAATGCTGCTTTGAAGAAAGCAGCAAATACTAAATACTAAAGCAAATACTGAAATTTCACTGGAATCTTCAAAGAGTGAAAGTATAAATTTGGTACACTTAGTGAATTGATCTGTTTATGAATTGACTCCTAGTGAATAGTTTTTTGGCAAATTAATTTAGAGCCCTCTCAACATCAGATGTGCATGCATGCTCAGTTCACCCATGTCTGACTCTTTGCGACCCCATGGACTAGCCCGCTAGATTCCTCTGTCCTTCACTATCTCCCTGAGTTTGCTCAAATTCATGTCCGTTGAGTTGGTTATGCTATCTAACCATCTCATCCTCTGCTGCCCTCTTCTCCTGCCCTCAGTCTTTCCTAGCATCAGGGTCTTTTCCAGTGAGTCAGCTCTTTGTATCAGGTAGCCAAAGTATTGAAGCTTTAGCTTCAGCATTAGTCCTTCCAATGAATATTCAGAGTTGATTTCCTTTTGGATTGACTGGTTTGATCTTCTTGCGGTCCAAGGGACTCTCATGTGGAAGGGACTGTAGCAAATAGCATCTGTTTCAGTCCCCTGATTTCCTCTTCCCAGTAAGGTTCAGGCTCTTTAGCTTGGCCTTTGTAACATTCCATGTTATTTCAATCTAATTTCCTTAACTCCTTCTACCATGTTCCTTATCTATTCCATTCTCAAGCAAATGAAAATGTTTGCTCTTCTCTGTGCATCTTGAACTTCCTACCTTCTTGCGTTTAATTGTTTATAGGAAACAATATTGTTTCCTCCTGTAATGCTGACGTTCTGCATATCCCAACCCTATCCATTTAGTTAGTCTAAATATTTGTTGAGGCCTCATTATGTGCCTGGCACGGGGCTCAGAGCTGAGAGTGTAATGAATAAAATCAAGCTCAGAGTGGATTTGAAAAGCTACTTCTATTAACACTCTAACAGAGGCAGACATTAAAGTAGGGTAACATCAAGTCCCAGAGGAACAAATGAAGTGGCACCTACAGAGCCTTTGGGCGGAGGGGGACAGGTAGACAGGGTTGAAGAAATACCTCTAAATCATTGATTCTCATGGAATTGGGATAGAAGAAAGCATTTGACAACGTCTGGAGATATTTTTGTTTGTCGCAACTTGAGTGGGAGGGAGTGTGCTACTCACTTCTAGTGGGTAGAGGCCAAGGATGCTATACACAGATCCTATGCACAAAACAGTCATGACAGCAAAGAATTATCCTGTCCAAATGGCAGTAGTGCTGATGGGTGAAAAACCTCACACTAAATCAAGCTTCAGAGATTGAGTAGGATGCTGTTTAGTTAGGCAAAAAAAGAAAAATATGGAGCAGTTTTTGTAAATATCTGAAGTTAGTTAAGGTACCATAGCTAGAAACAAGAATGAATTAATATGGCTGGAGCTCAGCCTTTGAATGGGAATGAATTAGGTTAGAGCAGTAAGCCTCACTACTAGGGCCCATCCACATGCCTCAAAAAGCCATGTTCAGAAAATTGGAATGTCTTCTCCTTGGCTTTTTGGAGACTGATGGAGAGTGATTTTACTAGGCAGAGCCTGAATACACACTAGGGTAAATTCACTGACAGGTCAACAGTTTATACAACTCTGGTACTTTATCAGTTCAGTTCAGTCGCTCAGTCGTGTCTGGCTCTTTGCGACCCCATGAATCACAGCATGCCAGACCTCCCTGTCCATCATCAACTCCTGGAGTTCACTCAAACTCATATCCATCGAGTCGGTGATGCCATCCAGCTCATTCTCTGTCGTCCCCGTCTCCTCCTGCCCCCAATCCCTTCCAGCATCAGAGTCTTTTCCAATGAGTCAACTCTTCGCATGAGGTGGCCAAAGTATTGCAGTTTCAGCTTTAGCATCATCCTTCCAATGAACACCCAGGATTGATCTCCTTTAGAATGGACTGGTTGGATCTCCCTGTAGTCCAAGGGACTCTCAAGAGTCTTCTCCAGCACCACAGTTCAAAAGCATCAATTCTTCGCCGATCAGCTTTCTTCACAGTCCAACTCTCACATCCATACATGACCACGGGAAAAACCATAGCCTTGACTAGACGGACCTTGGTTGGCAAAGTAATGTCTCTGCTTTTTAATATGCTATCTAGGTTGGTCATAACTTTCCTTCCAAGGAGCAAGCGTCTTTTAATTTCATGACTGCAATCAGCATCTGCAGTGATTTGGGAGCCCAAAAAAGTAAAGTCTGACACTGTTTCCACTGTTTCCCCATCTATTTCCCATGAAGTGATGGGACCAGAGGCCATGATCTTAGTTTTCTGAATGTTGAGCTTCAAGCCAACCTTTTCATTCTCCTCTTTCACTTTCATCAAGAGGCTTTTGAAGTTCCTCTTCAGTTTCTGCCATAAGGGTAGTGTCATCTGCATATCTGAGGTTATTGATATTTCTCCCGGCAATCTTGATTCCAGCTTGTGCTTCTTCCAGCCCCGCGTTCCTCATGATGTACTCTGCATATAAGTTAAATAAGCAGGATGACAGTATACAACCTTGACGAACTCCTTTTCCTATTTGGAACCAGTCCGTTGTTCCATGTCCAGTTCTGACTGTTGCTTCCTGACCTGCATACAGGTTTCTCAACAGGCAGGTCAGGTGGTCTGGAATTCCCATGTCTTTCAGAATGTTCCACAGTTTCTTGTGATCCACACAGTCAAAGGCTTTGGCATAGTCAATGAAGCAGAAATAGATGTTTTTCTGGAACTCTCTTGCTTTCTCCATGATCCAGCGGATGTTGGCAATTTGATCTCTGGTGCCTCTGCCTTTTCTAAAACCTGCTTGAACATCTGGAAGTTCATGATTCACATATTGCTGAAGCCTGGGTTGGAGAATTTTGAGCATGACTTTACTAGCGTGTGAGATGAGTGCAATTGTGTGGTAGTTTGAGCATTCTTTGGCATTGCCTTTCTTTGGGATTGGAATGAAGACTGACCTTTTCCAGTCCTGTGGCCACTGCTGAGTTTTCCAAATGTGCTGGCATATTGAGTGCAGCACTTTCACAGCATCATCTTTCAGGAGTTGAAATAGTTCAACTGGAATTCCATCACCTCCACTAGCTTTGTTCGTAGTGATGCTTTCTAAGGCCCACTTGACTTCACATTCCAGGATGTCTGGCTCTAGGTGAGTTATCACGCCATCGTTATTATATTGGTTGTGAAGATCTTTTTTGTACAGTTCTTCTGTGTATTCTTGCCACCTCTTCTTAATATCTTCTGCTTCTGTTAGGTCCATACCATTTCTGTCCTTTATCGAGCCCATCTTTGCATGAAATGTTCCCTTGGTATCTCTAATTTTTTGAAGAGATCTCTTGTCTTTCCCATTCTGTTGTTTTCCTCTGTTTCTTTGCATTGATCACTGAGGAAGGCTTTCTTATCTCTCCTTGCTATTCTTTTCTCCTTTGCTTTTCGCTTCTCTTCTTTTCACAGCTATTTGTAAGGCCTCCTCAGACAGCCATTTTGCTTTTATGCATTTCTTTTCCATGGGGATGGTCTTGGTCTCTGTCTCCTGTACAATGTCATGAATCTCCATCCATAGTTCATCAGGCACTCTATCTATCAGATCTAGTCCCTTAAATCTATTTCTCACTTCCACTGTATAATCATCAGGGATTTGATTGAGGTCATATCTGAATGGTCTAGCGGTTTTCCCTGCTTTCTTCAATTTCAGTCTGAATTTGGCAATAAGGAGTTCATGATCCAAGCCACAGTCAGCTCCCGGTCTTGTTTTTGCTAACTGTATACAGCTTCTCCATCTTTGGCTGCAAAGAATATAATCAGTCTGATTTCGGTGTTGACCATCTGGTGATGTCCATATGTAGAGTCTTCTCTTGTGTTGTTCGAAGAGGGTGTTTGCTATGACCAGTGCGTTCTCTTGGCAAAACTCTGTTAGCCTTTGCCCTGCTTCATTCCGTGCTCCAAGGCCAAATTTGCCTGTTACTCCAGGTGTTTCTTGACTTCCTACTTTTGCATTCCAGTCCTCTGTAATGAAAAGGACATCTTCTTTGGGTGTTAGTTCTAAAAGGTCTTGTAGGTCTTCATAGAACCGTTCAACTTCGGCTTCTTCAGCGTTACTGGTTGGGGCATAGGCTTGGATTACTGTAATATTGAATGGTTTGCCTTGGAAACGAACAGAAATCATTCTGTCGTTTTTAAGATTGCATCCAAGTACTGCATTTCAGACTCTTTTGTTGACCATGATGGCTACTCCATTTCTTCCAAGGGATTCCTGCCCACAGTAGTAGATATAATGGTCATCTGAGTTAAATTCACCCATTCCAGTCCATTTTAGTGCACTGATTCCTAGAATGTCTACGTTCACTCTTGCCATCTCCTGTTTGACCACTTCCAATTTGCCTTGATTCATGGACCTTACATTCCAGGTTCCTATGCAATATTGCTCTTTACAGCATTGGACCTTGCTTCTATCACCAGTCACATCCACAACTGGGTATTGGTTTTGCTTTGGCTCCATCCCTTCATTCTTTCTGGAGTTATTTCTCCACTGATCTCCAGTAGCATACTGGGCACCTACCGACCTGGGGAATTCCTCATTCAGTATCCTATCATTTTGCCCTTTGATACTGTTCATGGGGTTCTCAAGGCAAGTATACTGAAGTGGTTTGCCATTCCCTTCTCCAGTGGACCATATTCTCTCAGACCTCTCCACCATGACCCGCGTGTCTTGGGTGACCCCACAGAGCATGGCTTAGTTTCATTGAGTTAGACAGGGCTGTGGTCCATGTGATCAGATCAGCCAGCTTTCTGTGATTATGATTTCAGTGTGTCTGCCCTCTGATGCCCCCTCGCAATACCTACTGTCTTATTTGGGTTTCTCTTACCTTGGTTGTGGGATATCTCTTCACAGCTGCTCCAGCAAAGTGCAGCCACTGCACCTTACCTTGGACAAGGGGTATCTCCTCAAGGCCGCCCCTCCTCTCGGCCCTCCTGTGCCCACACAGCCACTGCCTCTTGGACGTGGGGTAGCTCCTCTCGGCCACTGGCCCTGACCTCGGGCGTGGGGTAGCTCCTCTCTGCCGCACTTCTGCGTGTGGTCTGCGTCGTGTTACTTTATAACTAGTAACAAATCTGTTTATCAGTAGATACCACGGTAAAACACTGTGACTGAGAAGAGCTATTCTATCATGTCTGAACTCTTCTTGGATACCTATCTACTAAGGATTATTCATGAGGCTGTGTAAGGGAGGTCCTTGTTAGCTGAGGATAATTGGCACTGAAAGGCCATTAATTTTCATCTGCTTAAATTTGGGACAAAAATTTTATAGTAGCTAGTGAGGGGACTTGATGGGAGCTTTGTCTTGGTTGGTCCTCAAGACCACTTCCAGGGTTGGTGACTTTCTGGGAATCACAGAACTTAGAAAGCTCTTATACTCATTGTTACCATTTACTACAGTGAAAGAATATAGATTAAAGCTAGCTAAGGGAAAAGGCAGATGGGTGAAGTCCAGGAGAAACCATGCATAGGTCAGACTGTATATTGTGGCCCAAAGTCTCAGGCATACAAAACACTCTTTATCAGGCAGGTTATTCCAGGAATTTAGGGGTTATCTCCCAGAAGTTGGTAAAGGGTTAATTCTCCTTTCATTGAATGTACAAGGTTTGAGCAACCCTAGCCTGCTGAATTAACCTTTTACTGCATGGGCTTTCTTGTTTGTTGTTTTCTTTAAGGTTTAAGGAAATTATGTTTTATTCCTGATTTAGTGTGATTTTTTAAAAATTATGATAAAATTTACCATTTTGAGTGTACAGTTCAGTGGTATTGAGTATATTCACATTGGACATTGTTATGCAGTCAAATCACCACTGTTCATCTCCAGAACTTTCTCATCTGAAATTGAAATCATATTAAATTGAATTTTATGTACCTATTAAATGGTTACTCCCCATTTGAGTCTCCCTCAGCCCCAGGTTATTGGTATTCAACTTCCTGTTTCTTTGATTGTTTCAGATAACTCATATAAGTGGAATTTTATAGTATTGGTCCTTTTGTGACTGACTCATTTCGCTTAACATAGTATCTTTAAGGTTCATTCATGTTGTAGCATGTAATTAGAATTTCTTTCCATGTTTCAGCATGTAATTAGAATCTTTCCTTTTTAAAACTTTTTTTCTTTATTATACAGGCTTCAACTTGGGGAAAAAACCTAAATTAATAATAGGGTTTTTTTTAAATCTTGTATGTAACAAAATTTATATAATTGAAGCTCTGTGCTAATCCTTAGAATGAACAAGTAGCTGGAAGGATTATTTGAGGGGTATGCTTTTCTGACAAAATTATGTAAGAGCATAATACAGTGTGCATTGCCAGTTTTATCTCATGGAGCCAGGTCAGGAGAAGGGATATTTTTGCAGAAATGTCCTTGGTTTCTTCAGTTTCCCTAAGAGCCTGTCTTAGTACCAGAAGATTTAATTCACTCTTTTTTGAAATATCTACTGTATCATCTTTGAGAATTCTCCACATTTGCTAACTGGTCTAACTCTGCCAGACACTGATTTGTAAAAATGGTTTTGCATGTGATTAAAGCAGTTCTCCGGCATTTTTCAGCAACTTGTTCAAATCGTGCATTTTTGGAAAAGTTTGTAATTTCAGCTTACATTCCTCCTGCTTTTATGTGGGCTTCCCTCATGGCTCAGATAGTAAAGAATCTGCCTGCGATGCGGGAGACCTGGGTTCCATCCCTGGGTCAGGAAGATCCCCTCGAGAAGGGAGTGGCTTCCCACTCCAGTATTCTTGCCTGGAGAATTCCATGGACAGAGGAGCCATCGAGGGCCACAGTCCATGGGGTTGCAAAGAGTTAGACATGACTGAGCGACTAGCACTTTCACTTTTTGGGCATTTATGTGGTCAGGTATTTGCTATGTCCAAAAAGGAGAGAGTGACATAAAGACGTTCCCAGAAGTAGGTTCTTGTATTTAGAGAGGGAGTGAGGACTGGTCAGTTCATTGATGAGTATTTGTGTTATGACAACTTTTGCTTCTCTTCACAGTCTCATGATTATAGGGTCATGGTTAATGTATCTGGATAACGAGGACACTTGTACTTCGTGAGAATAGTGAGTGAATGCTCAATACTTTGTTAGAGAATTTAGCTCATTAATTCACTCAGGGCTCAAAGTAAATGAATGCTTCTCACAGAAATCCCACAGAATGTGTTTCTTTAAGTTGTCATACTTTAAAAAGTTTGGCAGAATGACAGAGCCTTCACAAGTTTCCCAGTTTCTAATGCCTTGTCTGCTCGCACTGTGTTCAAAGTACTTCATCCTTAGTTTTTATAGACCTAACGTACATGCGGGTATAGAAAGAGATTGCCAGCCTATGGACACCAACTCTGTGTCAACCAGAGTCATCATGTGAAGCAGTCACTCTTAGCCTGAGAAGTCTGTAAATCAGAAATCACTGGACTTTCCCGCCCCCCACATCCTCAGGAAACAGTGGGGTTTAATGTTCTAACATGTTATAATGTGGAGATAATTACCAAAAAATTATCAGCATGGGTGGATTGGGGAGTACTAATTTTGAAACAAAGGAAGTCTTCCTTCTCTAGCACCTAGGGGTTATGGAGAAATGGATGCAACTGTGCAAGTGCAAGGGAGGTGCTCCCTTACTAAATGATGCAAGAGCTCAAGTTGGCATCAAGCTTGAGCACCATTTGTTTGGAGCACTGCAGCACGTCATCCCTTTCTGATGGGCCAAGGGGTTGGGGAGCACACTGAACCTGGTGTGGATACAGGGTCCAGGACTGTCACCTGAGAGGTGATATGATGACAGAAATTGAGGAGTAGGGGCAGAAATGCAGGGTTGGTCAAGATTGAGAAATCTCTGCATGTAACTTATGATGTAAAAAGGAAAAAAGATCACATGTATAGTTGAGTAAATACTTGATAAAATCCAACATCCTTTAATTAAGAAGCCTAGAACACATTTTTAACATAGTTTAAAAGCTTACTAGGAACAGACATTGAACACGATAATTTGTTAACCTGGCCGTAAAATTAAGAATCAGAAAATACTTTTGAAATGTAAGGGTAACAAAAAGGGGTTTGTCTTCCCAAATATAAGAACATATTCAGCTACTGGGGTTTTAAATGATTCAGTATTGTCAAATAGATACGTAGATCAGTAAATCAGAATATAAACTATAAAAATAAATTCAAAAGCAAGGAAGTTTTTGTGCTTTTGCAAAGGGACCATAATTTTCAACCAAAAGCATATGAATTTTTAAGTTCCTTTGCATTTCTTTGGGAAATTGTCTCTTTCTCTGAGTATTTACACAGATGAATGCTATGGTCTAAATTGGAGGATTTAGTCCTATTACCAGTGCCCTGAAATTCAAGTCATCTTGATACCTAATAAACCTTTTTCAGAGTTTCTAAAATATTTAGCTTTATGAACAAAAATAGGTTACTCGCATTCTCAATTCCTGTCACTTATTCACCATCTCATCTGAAACAATTATTACCTTTTCAATACTCACCATCTTCTTTCTTAAAAATGGGAGTCAGAATGGAGGGACTGTTGATAAGATATATATAGTAGTTTCAAAATCTCATTCCCAGGAGCAAATATTTCACAATAATAAGAAAGACCTGTCCTACCTTCCTGGGAATCAGTTAAGATATAAGAACTAATTTATGCATTATATAGCTATATATATAGCTGCACATTATGTAATTATATCTACACTTATTAAATAACTTATTACCACATTTTAAATGTTTAAGATTTATCCACTGTGCATAAAGAAAATACATCTTTGTCTGAATGTTTCATCTTTTATTACATGCTTTAGAAGTGTAGCAGTAATATAAACTAGAAGCTTTGTAAAATCTAGTAATTTTGGAAACAAGTGGCCAGAGGTGAGGTCTTAGAATTGAACCAGGCGTGGAGGTTCCTCTGCATAGAAATCAGTTCAATTCAGTTGCTCAGTCGTGTCAGACTCTTTGTAACCCCATGGACTGTACAGCACACCAGACTTCCCTGTCCTTCACTATCTCCTGGAGTTTGCTCAAACTCACGTCCATTGAGTTGGTTATACTATCCAACCATCTCATCCTCTGTCATTCTCTTCTCTTTCTGCCCTCAGTCTTTCCCAGCTTCACGGTCTTTTCCAGTGAGTCAGCTCTTTGCGACAGGTGACCAAAGTATTGGAGTTTCAGCTTCAGCATCAGTCCTTCCAATGAATATTCAGGACTGATCTCCTTTAGGATGGACTGGTTTGATCTTCTTGTAGTCCCAGGGACTCTCAGGAGTCTTCTCCAACACCACAGTTCAAAAGCATCAATTTTTTGGCACTTAGCCTTCTTTATGGTCCAACTCTCATATTCCTACATGACTAGTGGAAAAACCGTAGCTTTGATTAGACAGACCTTTGTTGGCAAAATGATATCTCTGCTTTTTAATATGCTGTCTAGGTTTGTCATCGCTTTCTTTCAGGGAGCAAGCGTCTTTTAATTTCATGGATTCAGTGACCGTCCACAGTGATTTTGGAACCCAAGAAAATAAAGTCTATCACTGTTCCTATTTTTTCCTGCATAGAGATGTGAAGAACATATTGGAGTCAAAGGTGACTTGTAGGGTTTGGACTTCATCTAGTGAGGAGATGGTAATGCCATTTATTGCAGTATTAATTTGGACGTTAATTGTCAGAGTATGTACCTGATAAGCAGATTTGTAGGGGTGGATGAGCGCATCATCTGGTAAGTGAGTAATATGAGAAGAATGCTAGGACCACTGATAAATTATAATTTTAAAAGTAAAAAGATGATGAATCCCAGCAAAGAAAACTGAGAAAGTAACAAGGCAGTATCATGGAATCCAAGGAAAATTAGAGTTTCTAGTAAGGCGAAGAACAGCTCTGAGAGCCACTGAGAAGCTGAATGAAGAGAACCAAGGCGTGTCAGGTGAAGTTATTGACACGGCGGTTCCTGGTGACCTTGGTCGCAGCAGTCACAGTGGCCAGTAGAGCAGCATGTTCTTTCACAGTGTTCTCTGAAATCTGGTATCAGCCTTCCTTTCCCCACTTACTAAGATGGAGCTGTATTTTCAGCTTCTAAGACAGATTCTTCATTATCAGACCTTTACGTCCTGGAAAATTCCATCCAGAGAATGAGGCTGTGTGAATTTAAAGACAGCTTTAGAATTGTTAACATCAGTCACTTTGAGATAGCATTTCAGTTTTTCTATTTACTGTGCTTCTTTGAGTGGGCTGTAAAGCCTGAATCATCTTGTCAAATCATGTTCATTGATGGGGAAGCCACTTTGAAAATGTCACTGAGTAACACTACTAGTCAACACAAGGAACATTTTGAATGAATGGAATGCCATTGTAATTGTAATTAATTGTAATTCTTTTCTAATAGTAGTAGACACTTGTGCTTAGTATAAACTGCAGAAAGTAAAATCATGAATAATTCAGAGTAAAAGCTTTTTTGATACACTGTCAGTACCAAATTATTGACTAAGATTGAGGTATTTGTTTTTCATAAGAGTAGAAATTTTATTTAAAATTATTTTTTAAATTACTTATTTTCCTGGTAAAGGCGTAACTGGCTTGTATGATATAAATGTGTATTTTAGGTTAGGACTTAAAACTAGATGAGTCAAAGAGATGATAAACAGCATTTGTTAGGAGGAAGTAGGGGAACGGTGGTGGAATGGGTTGGATGCTTCCCATTGCTGCGTCAGTTATCCTGACCCTCTGGTGTGCTAGGATGTGGCAGCGTAGTTGCTAAGGGTGGTTTTATAAGGGGGATTTCAGAGCCTTTCTTGGGCCTTTGCTTATGCTTATCCTTCTGCCTGGTGATCTGTTCTTTCCTTTTGCCCCCTCCCACCTTCATCTGTGAATTCCTACTAATCCTTCAGCGCTTAGTTTAGATCCCACTTTCTCAGGGAAGCTTTCTCTGATTTCCCAGAATAGAACAAGTTTTTCTGGTTTTATGCTCTGTTAGCACTCAATATATATATATGCCTTTGCAAAATTTTTATCAAAATTGCAACAAAAATATTTCATGTATGATTAGTTGTTTGTCCTCTCTCACCCTGCTACCCTGAGCTTTGTATAGTGACAGAGTATGACTGTCTTGCTCACTAGTATTCCTAGTGCCTGGTGGCCTAAGGTCATTCAGTATTGGTAGATGAAGGGAAGTCCAGAAGACTGCTCTTTAGAATCCCTGGGATTGAACTTTTAAGGTAAGCTGCAGAATAAGTCCTGAATTGAGTCTGAGGATCTATTTGCATGACTCCCAGGGATGTCAGGGTAACTGAGCCTTGTTCTGTGTTGCTGCTCTGAATTTAGGAGTGAACTTTGATGGGTCTGTGTTAATCTGAAGAGTCTGAGAAAGTTAAATGAGGACCTCATTCTTGACTGAGCATACCATACTGTAGTGTCTTTTTTTTTTTTATCTCATTCTTCCATGAGTGTATGGTGCTGTATGTCCTGTTCTCTGTGCAATATTCAGACCACCAAAACGGGGAGAAAAGCCCCTAATTTCAGTTGAACAGTTGTCAACTAATTGTTCTGAGTGTTTTATTGTATGAAAAGTTTAATCCTCACAATAACAATATGAAGTTGGCGGTGTTCTTTTTTCTTTGGCCATGCTGTGAGGCATGTGGGATCTTAGTTCCCTGACTAGGGGTCAAACCCACGCCCTCTGCAGTAGAAGCACAGTGTCTTAACCACTGGACCACCAGGGAAGTCCCTGAGGTTGGTGCTATTCTTACTGTAATTTTACAGATTAGGTAACTGAGGTGCAGAGAAGTGAAGTAACTTGCCCAAGGTCAGTAGCTAGCAAGTGGTAGTTCAGTTCAGATCCGTTCAGTCGCTCAGTCGTGTCCGACTCTACATGAATCACAGCACGCCAGGCCTCCCTGTCCATCACCAACTCCTGGAGTTCACTCAAACTCATGTCCATCGAGTCAGTGATGCCATCCAGCCATCTCATTCTCTGTCGTCCCCATCTCCTCCCACCCCCAATCCCTCCCAGCATCAGACTCTTTTCCAGTGAGTCAACTCGTTGCATGAGGTGGCGAAAGCATTGGAGTTTCAGCTTTAGCATCAGTCCTTCCAATGAACACCCAGGATTGATCTCCTTTAGAATGGACTGGTTGGATCTCCTTGCAGTCCAAGGGACTCTCAAGAGTCTTCTCCAGCACCACAGTTCAAAAACATCAATTCTTCGGCGATCAGCTTTCTTCACAGTCCAACTCTCACATCCATACATGACCACGGGAAAAACCATAGCCTTGACTAGACGGACCTTGGTTGGCAAAGTAATGTCTCTGCTTTTTAATATACTATCTAGCTTAGTCATAACTTTCGTCTCCATGTAAACTCAGGCATCTGGCAGTGGAGTGTCTGCTCTTAACCCCTGCGCTATCCCAGCCCACATGAGATGGCCCTTTGTACACTTCCAGAATTGTCTATGTACACAACTACTTTTTTTCTCTTTTTCTGTATATAAGATTGGTTTTGGAGGAGGGTAGTTGGATTTCCCGAAGAAGGCAATGGAAAGCCACTCCAGTACTATTGCCTAGAAAATCCCATGGATGGAGGAGCCTGGTAGGTGTAGTCCGTGGGGTCGCTAAGGGTCGGACACGACTGAGCTACTTCACTTTCACTTTTCACTTTCACACATTGGAGAAGGAAATGGCAACCCACTCCAGTGTTCTTGCCTGGAGAATCCCAGGGACAGGGGAGCTTGGTGGGCTTCCGTCTATGGGGTCACACAGAGTCGGACACGACTAAAGTGACTTAGCAGCAGTAGCAGTTGGATTTCCAGAAAGTTTGATGTGACCTTCACTTAACCAGACTTATCCACAACTTCAACCAGTGAGGTGCTTTTTGGGAAACTTTGAAGTCCCTTTATCTACATCAGTCACTGGAGAATGTTGCTGATTCTTTGCTTTACACCTGGGTGACCTCAACTTCCTTTTGTATCTGTCTTCATATAATCCTTATTTTGATTTCCCGCGTCTCGTCTCTCAGGTAATCTCAACATTGACACTTGTCAGATGGTGTTTCCGCAGCCTCAGTTTAAGGTCATGCATTTAATTCCCTTTCATCTTGAATTCCTGTGTAAAGAAATAGGAACGGAGGGGGAATGTGCACTACTGAGATAAAGGAAAAGTAGCCGTCATTGCCAAGGTGATGGTTCCCCCGTCTGTTCTCCCAGCACCATGACCAAATTTAAGTAAATCCCTAAATGAACTCAGAATCCTTGAGTTCATAGTTCACCAGGCTGTTGCTAATGTCATTATGTATGTCCAGTTTTTATCCTCTATATTATGATTGTGGAAAAATGTTCATAAGTACTTTGCCTTATTCCTATTATCCATCTTTTGCTACTGATCTATATGTATAAAGGATAGAAGTGCTGTGGACCTAACAGAAGCAGAAGATATTAAGAAGAGGTGGCAAACATACACAGAAGAACTATACGAGAAAGAGCTTCACGACCCAGATAATCACGATGGTGTGATCACTCACCTAGAGCCAGACATCCTGGAATGAGAAGTCAAGTGGGCCTTAGGAAGCATCACTACAAACAAAGCTAGTAGAGGTGATGGAATTCCAGTTGAGCTGTTTCAAATCCTGAAAGATGATGTTGTGAAAGTGCTGCACTCAATATGCCAGCAAATTTGGAAAAGTCAGCAGTGTCCACAGGACTGGAAAAGGTCAGTTTTCATTCCAATCCCAAAGAAAGGCAGTGCCAAAGAATGTTTAAACTTCCACACAATGGTGGTCATCTCACACGCCAGCAAAGTAATGCTCAAAATTCTCCAAGCCAAGCTTCAACACTACATGAACTATGAACGTCCAGATGTTCAAGCTGGTTTTAGAAAAGGCAGAGGAACCAGAGATCAAATTGCCAACATCCATTGGATCATCAAAAAAGCAAGAGAGTTCCAGAAAAACATCTACTTCTGCTTTATTAACTATCCCAGAGCCTTTGACTGTGTGGATCACAACAAACTGTGGAAAATTCTTCAAGAGGTGGGAATCCCAGACCACCTGACCTTCCTCTTAAGAAATCTGTATGCAGGTCAGGAAGCAACAGTTAGAACTGGACATGGAACAACAGACTGGTTCCAAATGGGGAAACGAGTACGTCAAGGCTGTATCTTGTCACCCTGCTTATTTAACTTATATGCAGAGTACATCATGAGAAACACTGGGCTGGATGAAGGACAAGCTGGAATCAAGAATGCCGGGAGAAATATCAATAATCTCAGATATGCAGATGACACCACCCTTATGGCAGAAAACAGAACTAAAGAGCCTCTTGATGAAAGTGAAAGAGGAGAGTGAAAAAGTTGGCTTAAAGCTCAACATTCAGAAAACTAAGATCATGGCATCCAGTCCCATCACTTCATGGCAAATAGATGGCGAAACAGTGGAAACAGTGAGAGACTTTATTTTTGGGGGCTCCAAAATTACTGCAGATGATGACTGCAGCCATGAAATTAAAAGACGCTTACTCCTTGGAAGGCAAGTTATATTAAAAAACGGAGACATTACTTTGTCAACCAAGGTCCGTCTAGTCAAGGCTATGGTTTTTCCCGTGGTCATGTATGGATGTGAGAGTTGGACTGTGAAGAAAGCTGATCACCGAAGAATTGATGCTTTTGAACTGTGGTGCTGGAGAAGACTCTTGAGAGTCCTTTGGACTGCAAGGAGATCCAACCAGTCCATCCTAAAGGATATCAGTCCTGGGTGTTCTTTGGAATGACTGATGTTGAAGCTGAAACTCCAATACTTTGGCCATGTGATGTGAAGAACTGACTCATTTGCTGGGAAGCTAACCCTGATGCTGGGAAAGATCGAAGGCTAGAAGAGAAGGGGACAGCAGAGGATGAGATGGTTGGATGGTGTCACCGACTCAATGGACATAGGTTTGAGTAAACTCCAGGAGTTGGTGATGGACAGGGAGGCCTGGCGTGCTGCAGTCCATGGGGTCGCAAAGAGTCGGACACAGCTGAGCGACTGAACTGAACTATGTGTATATTCAGTTGTTTATTTGATACCTCCCTTTGGATGTTTTAAAGGCATCTCAAAGTAACATAGCATAGGAGAGACGCCCGGCTCCCGGCGGCGCAGACGCGAGAGACGCCCGGCTCCCGGCGGCGCAGACGCGAGAGACGCCCGGCTCCCGGCGGCGCAGACGCGAGAGACGCCCGGCTCCCGGCGGCGCAGACGCGAGAGACGCCCGGCTCCCGGCGGCGCAGACGCGAGAGACGCCCGGCTCCCGGCGGCGCAGACGCGAGAGACGCCCGGCTCCCGGCGGCGCAGACGCGAGAGACGCCCGGCTCCCGGCGGCGCAGACGCGAGAGACGCCCGGCTCCCGGCGGCGCAGACGCGAGAGACGCCCGGCTCCCGGCGGCGCAGACGCGAGAGACGCCCGGCTCCCGGCGCTACCGACCACGTGCAGAATCGTGGCTGAGAGGAGCTGCCCCGCGCCCAGGGTTAGGGCGGTGGCCGAGAGGAGCTGTACCACGTCCAGGAGGCGGTGGCTGCTTGGGCACCAGAGGGCCGGGAGGAGCTGATCCACATTCAAAGCAGGAGGGGCGGCCTTGAGGAGATACCCCTCGTCCAAGGTAAGCTGCAGCGGCTGCGCCTTGCTGGAGCAGCTGGGAAGAGATACTCCACGACCAAGTGGAATATAAGAATCCAGTGTTCTGGGGAGGAAGGAACAAGACGGCGAGACCACTTTCTTCCCCACAAATTCATCAGAAGAACATTTGAACGTGGAGTAAAGTCCACAAAACAACTTCTGAATACTGGCAGAGGACATCAGGCTCCCAGAAAAGTAGCCCATTGTCTTCTAAAGGAAAGAGAAGAAATCCAGCTCCACCCACCAGAACACTGACACATGCTTCCCTAACCAGGGAACCCGGACAAGTCACCTGTCCAACCCCGCACACAGCGAAGAAACTACATAATAAAGAGAACTCCACAAACTGCAAGAAGAGGGAAAGGACACCCCAAGCAAAGCAATATAAGCAAGATGAAGAGGCAGAGGAATACCCAGCAAGTAAAGGAACAAGATAATTGCCCACCAACACAAACAAAAGAAGAAGATATAGGGAATCTACCTGATAAAGAATTTCGAATTTTGATGGTGAAAATGATTCAAAATCTTGAAAGTAAAATGGAGTTACAGATAAATAACCTGGAGAAAAGGATTGAGAAGATGGAAGAAAGATTTAATAAGGACTTAGAGGAAATAAAAAAGAGTCAATATACAATGAATAATGCAATAGATGAGATCAGAAACACTCTGGAGGGAACAAACAGTAGAATAACAGAGGCAGAAGACAGGATAAGCGAACTAGAAGATAGAATTGTAGAAATAAATGAAACAGAGAGGAAAAAAGAAAAACGAATTAAAAGAAATGAGGACAATATTAGAGACCTCTGGGACAATGTTAAACGCTCCAACATTCGAATCATAGGAGTCCCAGAAGAAGAAGACAAAAAGAAAGACCATGAGAGAATACTTGAGGAGATAATAGTTGAAAACTTCCCTAAAATAGGGAAAGAAATAATCACCCAAGTCCAAGAAATCCAGAGAGTCCCCAACAGGATAAACCCAAGGCGAAATACTCCAAGACACATATTAATCAAATTAACAAAGATCAAACACAAAGAACAAATATTAAAAGCAGCAAGGGAAAAGCAGCAAATAACACTCAAGGGGATTCCCATAAGGATAACAGCTGATCTTTCAACAGAGACTCTTCAGGCCAGAAGGGAGTGGCAAGATATACTTAAAGTGGTGAAAGAAAATAACCTACAGCCCAGATTACTATACCCAGCAAGGATCTCATTCAAATATGAAGGAGAAATCAAAAGCTTTACAGACAAGCAAAAGCTGAGGGAATTCAGCATCACCAAACCAGCTCTCCAACAAATGCTAAAGGATCTTCTATAGACAGGAATCACAGAAAGAGTGTATAAACTTGAACCCAAAGCAATAAAGAAAATGGCTACGGGATCCTACTTTTCAATAATTACCTTAAATGTAAATGGGTTGAATGCCCCAACCAAAAGACAAAGGCTGGCTGAATGGATACAAAAACAAAACCCCCATATATGTTGTCTACAAGAGACCCACCTCAAAACGAGGGACGCATACAGACTGAAAGTGAAGGGCTGGAAAAAGATAGTCCATGCAAATAGAGACCAAAAGAAAGCAGGAGTAGCAATACTCATATCAGATAAAATAGACTTTAAAACAAAGGCTGTGAAACAAGACAAAGAAGGAAACTACATAATGATCAAAGGATCAATCCAAGAAGAAGATATAACAATTATAAATATTTATGCACCTAACATAGGAGCACCGCAATATGTAAGACAATTACTAACAAGTATGAAAGGGGAAATTAACAATAACACAATAATAGTGGGAGATTTTAACACCCCACTTACATCTATGGATAGATCAACTAAACAGAAAATTAACAAGGAAACACAATCTTTAAATGATATAATAGAAGAGTTAGACCTAATAGATATCTATAGGACATTTCACCCCAAAACAATGAATTTCACCTTTTTCTCAAGCGCACACGGAACCTTTTCCAGGATAGATCACATCCTGGGACATAAATCTAGCCTTGGTAAATTCAAAAAAATTGAAATCATTCCAAGCATCTTTTCTGACCACAATGCAGTAAGATTAGATCTCAATTACAGGAGAATAACTGTTAAAAGTGCCAACATATGGAGACTGAACAACACGCTGCTGAATAATGAACTAATCATAGAAGAAATCAAAAGAGACATCAAAATATGCATAGAAATGAATGAAAATGAAAACACAACAACCCAAAACCTCTGGGACACTGTAAAAGCAGTGCTAAGGGGGAAGTTCATAACAATACAGGCATACCTCAAGAAACAAGAAAAAAGTCAACTAAATAACCTAACTCTACATCTAAAGCAACTAGAAAAGGAAGAAATGAAGAACCCCAGGGTCAGTAGAAGGAAAGAAATCATAAAAATTAGGGCAGAGATAAATGCAAAAGAAACAAAAGAGACCATAGCAAAAATCAACAAAGCCAAAAGCTGGTTCTTTGAGAAGGTGAATAAAATTGACAAACCACTAGCCAGACTCATCAAGAAACAAAGGGAGAAGAACCAAATCAATAAAATTAGAAATGAAAATGGAGAGATCACAACTGACAACACAGAAATACAAAGGATTATTAGAGAATACTATCAGCAATTATATGGCAATAAAATGAATAACCTGGAAGAAATGGACAAATTCCTAGAAAAGTACAACTTTCCAAAACTGAACCAGGAAGAAATAGAAAATCTGAACAAACCCATCACAAGCACGGAAATTGAAACTGTAATCAAAAATCTCCCAGCAAACAAAAGCCCAGGTCCAGACGGCTTCACAGCTGAATTCTACCAAAAATTTAGAGAAGAGCTAACACCTATTCTACTCAAACTCTTCCAGAAAACAGCTGAGGAAGGGAAACTTCCAAACTCATTCTATGAGGCCACCATCACCCTAATCCCTAAACCTGGTAAAGACCCCACAAAAAAAGAAAACTACAGGCCAATATCACTGATGAACATAGATGCAAAAATCCTTAACAAAATTCTAGCAATCAGAATCCAACAACACATTAAGAAGATCATACATCATGACCAAGTGGGCTTTATCCCAGGAATGCAAGGATTCTTCAATATACGCAAATCAATCAACGTAATACACCACATTAACAAACTGAAAAATAAAAATCATATGATTATCTCAATAGATGCAGAGAAAGCCTTCGACAAAATTCAACATCCATTTTTGATAAAAACTCTCCAGAAAGTGGGAATTGAAGGGACATACCTCAACATAATAAAAGCTATATATGACAAACCCACAGCAAACATTATCCTCAATGGTGAAAAACTGAAAGCATTTCCCCTAAAGTCAGGAACAAGACAAGGGTGCCCACTCTCACCACTACTATTCAACATAGTTCTGGAAGCTTTGGCCACAGCAATCAGAGCAGAAAAAGACATAAAAGGAATACAAATTGGAAAAGAAGAAGTAAAGCTTTCACTGTTCGCTGATGACATGATCCTCTACACAGAAAACCCTAAAGACTCTACCAGAAAACTATTAGAGCTAATCAATGATTACAGCAAAGTTGCAGGATATAAAATCAACACACAGAAATCCCTTGCATTCCTATACACTAATAATGAGAAAATAGAAAGAGAAATTAAGGAAACTATTCCATTCACTGTTGCAATGAAAACAATTAAATACTTAGGAATATATCTACCTAAGGAAACAAAAGACTTGTACATAGAAAACTATAAAACACTAGTGAAAGTAATCAAAGAGGACACGAATAGATGGAGAAATATACCGTGTTCGTGGATTGGAAGAATAAATATTGTAAAAATGAGTATACTACCCAAAGTAATTTATACATTCAATGCAATCCCTATCAAGCTACCAACAATATTTTTCACAGAACTAGAACAAATAATCTCACAATTTGTATGGAAATACAAAAAACCTCGAATAGCCAAAGCAATCTTGAGGAAGAAGAATGGAACTGGGGGAATTAACCTGCAGGACTTCAGGCTCTATTACAAAGCCACAATCATCAAGACAGTATGGTACTGGCATAAAGACAGAAATATAGATCAATGGAACAAAATAGAAAGCCCAGAGATAAACCCACGCTCCTATGGACACCTTATCTTCGACAAAGGAGGCAAGAATATAAAATGGAGAAAAGACAGTCTCTTTAACAAGTGGTGCTGGGAAAACTGGTCAGCCACTTGTAAAAGAATGAAACTAGAACACTTCCTAACACCATACACCAAAATAAACTCAAAATGGATTAAAGATCTAAATGTAAGACCAGAAACTATAAAACTCCTAGAGGAGAACGTAGGCAAAACACTCTCCGACATAAATCACAGCAGGATCCTCCAAGACCCACCTCCCAGAATATTGGAAATAAAAGCAAAAATAAACAAATGGGACCTAATTAAAATCAAAAGCTTCTGCACAGCAAAGGAAACTCTAAGCAAGGTGAGAAGACAGCCTTCAGAATGGGAGAAAATAATAGCAAATGAAGCAACTGATAAAGGATTAATCTCCAAATTATACAAGCAGCTCCTGCAGCTTAATTCCAGAAAACTAAGTGACCCAATCAAAAAATGGGCCAAAGAACTAAACAGACATTTCTCCAAAGAAGACATAAAGATGGCTAATAAACACATGAAAAAATGCTCAACATCCCTCATCATCAGAGAAATGCAAATCAAAACCACAATGAGATACCATTTCACACCAGTCAGAATGGCTGCTATCCAAAAGTCTACATGCAATAAGTGCTGGAGAGGGTGTGGAGAGAAGGGAACCCTCTTACACTGTTGGTGGGAATGCAAACTAGTACAGCCACTATGGAGAACAGTGTGGAGATTCCTCAGAAAACTGGAAATAGAACTGCCATATGATCCAGCGATCGCACTCCTGGGCATACACACCGAGGAAACCAGAATTGAAAGAGACACATGTACTCCAATGTTCATTGCAGCACTGTTTATAATAGCCAGGACATGGAAGCAACCTAGATGTCCATCTGCAGATGAATGGATAAGAAAGCTTTGGTACATATACACAATGGAGTATTTCTCAGCCATCAAAAAGAATGCATTTGAATCAGTTTTAATGAGGTGGATGAAATTGGAGCCAATTATACAGAGTGAAGTAAGCCAGAAAGAAGAACATCAATACCGTATATTAACACATATATATGGAATTTAGAAAAATGGTAATCTGAACCCTGTATAAGAGACTGCAAAAGAGACATAGGCATTTAGAACAGTCTTTGGGACTCTGTGGGAGAGGGTGAAGGTGGAATGATTGGAGAGAATGGAATTGTAGCATGTATATTATCATAAGTGACCAGTCCAGGTTCGACGCATAAATTTTCCTCTGTTCATTTCTTTGCATTTGTGCTTTTTTAATAAAATTCTTTTTTAGAAATAAAAAAAATAAATAAATAAAAAAAAAAAAAAAAAAAGTAACATAGCATAAGCCAAACTTTTTCTCAGTGGCAAAGTTCTTCCTTCCTTCTGCCTCCCAAATCTAATCTTTCATCTTCTGCATCTTAACTTGGTTTTCAAATCTGTCATTCTCATAAAATACCTCCTACCACTATCCAAGGTGGGTTACCATTATATCTTATCTGAATTATTGCCTTCTGTCTCCTATCTGGATCCTTATCTCCAACTTGGCCCACTTCCAACTATTACCAGAAAGGTGATTCTAAAGTCACTTTCGTATAATCATAGGATACTTTTTTATTATCTCTATAATAAAGGCCAATTTTTTTTAACATAGTCTAGAAAATCTTCTTGAACTGGTCCTTACCTGTTTTTTCAGATGCATCTTACACATTCTTCACTCCTTGTGGATCCCTCCTTAGATTCTTACATTCAGCCGTCCTGAACAACTTCCCTTTTCTCACACATCGTTGTTCTCTGTGTTTTCTGAACCTTCAAACGGGACACTTTCCTGCCTTTCACTCCACTCGCTTCTAGGCACCCCTCAGTATGCAGCTTGCAGGTCATTAGGTAACTTTCCTTGACTCATCTTGGTCCCGGTTAGATGCCCATGCCTCGTGTTCCTGTAACACCATGTTCCGTCTCTGTAGCACTTAACTCCGCTTGGTAGCAGTTTCTTGTTTTATCGTTTCGCTGTCCTCTGGACTGAGCTCTGTGATGATGTAGACTGTGTGTCTTCGTCACCCTTCTCTTTCCAGGATGCAGCCAGTGCATCACAATGCTTAATTCATACTTATTGAAAGTATGGATGACAGGTGACGTTTTACATTTGACCCAGAGAAGTAAGTTCAGTGAACAGTGAATCTCTCTGAAGGCACATATTTTATACTCTTACCCAAGGAACCTGACTAACATGACTTTAAAAGTCAACTGAAATGGTTTTCAATTTTCACATTACCTTAACTGGTGTTGCAAAGTCAGATAAGGCATATACTCTTCATAGAAAGGCATACATGTCTACCTGGGAGGTAAATTGGGAGATTTTTATGTGTAAGTTGCATAGATTGTTCATTAATGATGAAAATCATTAATCTATAATTAATGATTATATAATAATCTATAGTGATGAACAGTCATTAATCTATTAATAATTAATAACTGATGCTGTTCATATCAGTGATTCCTGAGTCTATTACTTTTTAAAGGAAGTTGAGCAAATCACCACTTCTCACCTATACATTTGCTCTTCCTCTTGCGATATTTGTCTTGATTGAGAGCAGATTTTTTCTGGCTGGCTCTGACGATAGAAACCTGGAGATTATTCTAGCCTCTCTTCACCCTTGTTCCTCAAAAGCAGTTCATCTCCGGTAGCTGCCTGTTATCTTCTAACAGATCTGTACTCTTTCTCTTTGTTTCTAATTCCTTAGGCCTCTGGTCGAGACTTCTAAAATAGCCTCCTCTGCCCCTTGCTACCTTTTAATCTGCCTCAAAAATGATCTTTATACAAGTTTGGCCCATGTATTTTTTTCTGGTTTAGGCCCTTCACAAGGTAAACTCTCAAGCTCTTTGATCATCATGCTTTTGCCCCTGCATTATTCTGCAGTTTAATCTTTTTCCATTGTTCCCATCTTATATGTCACAAGCCAGTAATTGAATCCTTCCAGTCGCCTAAAATCACCGTACTGTTTCAAGTCACTGTGCTTTTTGTGTAGAATCTTTTTCGGGAAGCAGATCCTGACTTCCTTTGCATTCCTCAGCCAAGAAGTAGAATTAGTCATTATCTCCATACTTGAAACATTTACTTACATTGTATTATAGGCTATTAATTAATTGACTTACATAGTGTGCTATTAAACTTTGAACTTCTAGAAGTTAGGAACACTAGTTTTGTGTTTGTTTTTTTTTTGGAATGCTTCACACATTGTGCGTTAGTTTCCTAGGGCTGCCTATCAAAGTACCACAAACTGGGTGGCATTAAAAAAAACAGACATTTATTGTCCCACAATTCTGGAGGCTAGAAGTCCCAAACCGAGATGTTGGCAGGACCACGTTCCTTTTGAAAACTGCAGGGAATCTTTCCTCTTCCAGCTTCTTTCTGGTGGTTTGCTGGCAATTTTTGGTATTCCTTGGCTTGCTGCTACATAACACCAGTCTCTGCCTTCATTGTCACATGGCTTTCTCCATATGTATCTGTCTTCTTATAAGGACATGTCGGATTAGGGGCCTACCCTACCTCTCTCTGTGTGACCTCATTGAAACTTAACTCTCTACATCTGCAATGACCCTATTTCCAAGTAAGATGATTCTGAGGTATAGTGGGAGTTAGGACTAAAATATATATTTGGAAGGGATACAGCTTACTCCAATGTTTAGCTTATAATAAGTATTCAGTAGATACGTACTGAATTGAAATATAAATGAAATATATGTTATACATTCATGGTATATAGTTAAAATATTTTTAGTGTGATTTTCAAAATTACTATGTACAAAGTATCTTTTAGATTTATCTATTTCCAAAAATTACATAATAGTTACATGGTACTTGTGACATTTGAAAATTAATAAATATACGATATTAAAAGCAAGTATTATATTTTATGAATTTTATTTTTAAGTCCACTTTTAATGTCTTTACTAATTTATATAGTTTACATATAAAAGTTTTGAAGCAGTAGATGTATTTTAAATTTGGAAAGCGCATTGTAGGCCTCAGTAGCAGTAAATACCCTGTCTGTATCCTTTACTCTGTTTTTTAAGTTGTACCTCCTTTCTGCACACTATTGTACATTAATGTTGTAGCTCTTTTCTTCAGATTTGGTTTTTGTAAAATCTCTGTTGTTTGAGTAGTTTTCCATATTTATCATATATAATAAATTGTATCCTTTAATGGGAATATGGAGAAATTAAGCTTATGTGATCTACTTCTTAGATTCTAAGAGTCCTAGTTAATGGGCAAATAAAATAGAAAGCTATGTCATCCTCAGGAAATAAGAAAACAGAGTAACCTTATTTCTGTTTTGTTTGTTTTTTTTAAAGAGCCAGCACTTCCCATTTTTTATTTTCTTTTATTTCTGGGTTTTTAAGTCACTGATCTGTTAGTTTAGTGAGACATCATCAGAGCTTTTTAGACCATACCGAAGTTTCCTTTGCATTGAATGTTACTCCGGGGAACCCTTGAAAGAAGTAACTATGTTAAGTGTGTTTAAGTTTAATGGATCTCTTCTCCATCCCTGCTAAGGCCTAATAGTTACATTCCATTAACAATTGATGTAGTAAAATTTATTAGAATTTTTTTATGGCTAGTGGTTTTTGCATCCGAAGAAACTTTTGCCTACTCCAAGTATACAAAGATAGTCTATGATTTCTTTTAAGAGTTTTCTAATTTTAGGTTTTAGATTTAGATCTCTGATTCATTTTGAGTTGATTTTCATATGTAGTATAACTGAAGGTTGATTTTTTTTTTTTTTAAATGGATATCCAATTGATCTAACACCATTTGTTGGAAAGATTTTCCTTTCCTATTAAATTATCTTTACAGTTTTGTCAAAAATCAGTTGACCAAATATGTATGGGTTTTTAGATACTTACTCTGTTCCATCAATGTCTATTCTTTTGTCAATACCCCCATGATCTTGATTACTGAGCTGGAAATCATTTTAAGTCTTGAAATCAGGTAGAGTGAGTCTTCCAACTTTATTCTTATTTTAGAATTTTGCATATCCTAAGTTATTTGTATTTCCATATAAATTTTAGAATCAACTTGTCATTTTCTACTTGAAATGTCAGGTAGAATTTTCATTGCGATTCCATTGAATATATAGATCAGTTCAGGATTGAATTGATCCTGAATTGAATCTTGAATTGATTGATCTTGAATTGATTCTAGGAATATTGAATCCTCCCAATCTACAAATATGGTATGTATCTCTATTTATTTAGGTCATGTTTAATTTCTCTCAGTAGCGTTTTGCAGTTTTCTGTGTAGAAGTCTTGGATTTATTCTAAGTATTTAATATATTGGCTTCCCAGGTGGCTCACTGGTAAAGAATCTGCCTGCGACACAGGAGACTCGGGCTCAGTCCCTGGGTTGGGAAGATCCCCCAGAGAAGGAAATGACAACCTACTCCAGTATTCTTGCCTGAGAAATCCCATGGATGGAGGCGCCTGGTAGACTGCAGTTAATGGAGTTGCACGAGTTGGACTTACTGACTAGTGACTTAGCAACTGAACTACCACCACATTTAATGGTATTAAAATAACAAATCCTTTGAAAGGTTCACTACCTCATAAAGAGAGAGACTGCAACAACTGTGGGGCGATTGTTATAACCAAAGTCAGGTGAAAGCCAACTAGTTATTCACAGTATTTGACTGGTAGCCCACTTTGTCAGTCTTTGGAAGAGTGACGTAATTTTTTATACCTTTTTTTTCTACAGAAAGTTTTGTTCAAACTTTTGAAAAAAATATTTTCATGAATCTTCTTTATACCTAGTGCTGGTTTAAGTTATTTTTTTTATCATAATGTTACTTATAGTTCTGATAAAGCTATAGATCAGAAAAGATATAGAGGACTAGACTTGAGATAGTATTTTTCTACTATTATATTGCTGGAAGCAGTATATTAATTAAGAGTATGGGCTCTAGAGTTAAGACTTGATTATTGGTAGGTTTTATGGTAGCAAGTCTGATTCTGTGTTTAATATATTTCTGATTTTGGCTTTAGCAATATGAATACTAATGCATAAAATGTCTGCTTATCTAAGTTAACATACAGTGTAGTGATAATAACTTTACAGCTTTGCTGATTTAATATAATCAGATCTCACACTTAGACTCTGCTAGGCAGGCCTCCTTGAGGTTCAATTTTTAATGAGGTGTCCCATAATCTGTAACACTGATTGCGTAATCCAATCATCACCCATATAAGATATGGGAAAATCTTCCCTGAAGTTATTTTGAATTCTTGAAAATATAGAAAAAGCATTATTTTTCAGCACAGAGATTGTCATCAAACTGCTGAAGGAAATCAGCATATTCTAGAAACTGTAGTTCATCCTTGAACTGCTTCTGGGTTAATCTGTATATAATTTATAGCAGGCACGCAGTATCTATGGTTCCTCAACAGCCGTGGACTCAACCAACCACTGACTGTGTAGTACCGTAGTACTACTAACTATTGAAAAATAGTAAGTATATAGTGTATAGGTACACCTGCACAGTTCAAATCCACATTGTTTACGAGCTAGCTGTGCTTATTCTCAGTAGTTTGAAAATACCTTGATTGCCTTATTTTTGATTCTCTTTTGTATAAACTTAGGATATATTGTAGTATATTGATAGCTATTCCTTGTCAGCTTAGACTCAGTTCATTGAAGTACCTTAAATATTATCTAATTATGTTCTGATAACTACCAGTTAACATTTGTTGCCTGGTTAAGTTATATTAATAGTAATACTGGAAAAATATTTTCATTTTATGGTACTTAAGAAAAGTTTAAGAGCCTCTTCATGAGATTGCAAGTGAGTTTCAGAATGTAATAAAAATGACTTATTATTATTACCTGTTGTTCTTAAAGTTGATGATTATTATAGAATTAAGTGGCTACGGTTTTAATAAAATGTAGAATTTTATCCACTTTGCCTTTTAATTATAATTTTTTTCTGGCTGTGGGTCTTTAGCAAACGTACTATTTTACTTCTATATAGTAACTTTTACCTGGACAGTAAGTACTTTTGACTTCCACAGGCATATACAAATTTTGTATTTTGATTCTGCCACGTTTTTACAGTTTGAACTGTTATCATTTAAATACTGTGCCATAATGTATATGATTTTTTCCTATGAGCATATATCATTTACTTCTTTTCTTATTAGTCTGTGCCATTTAAAGAGGTATATTACTTCACCATCACATGTGCCATTTCAGTTCGGTTCAGTCGCTCAGTCATATCCAACCCTTTGCAACCCCATGGACTGCAGCACACCAGCCGTCCCTGTCCATCACCAGCTTGCTCAAACTCACATCCATCGAGTCAGTGATGCCATCCAGCTATCTCATCCTCTGTTATCCCCTTCTCCTCCTGCCTTCAGTCTTTCTCAGCATCAGGGTCTTTTTCTAATGAGTCAGGTCTTTGCATCAGGTGACCAAAGTATTAGAGTTTCAGCATCAGTCCTTCTAATATGCCATTTTCCTGATGTCAAATCCTAATACTTTTCATTTGGCAATTATTAATGCAGAAAAGTAGTTTTGTATTTATATCTGGTAAAAAAGAATATATCATGAACAGGTTTCCCAACAAATGAAAGTTGAGTGATGTCACTTTCAGTGATTATGGACGCTAATGTGAGGATAGATACAAAGACAAAGCAGAACTAAAATTACAAGGCAATACTTAGATATAAAATTTAGATGATTCATAATGTGCTTATATTAATTGTATTTTATTATGATAAAAGTGAAAATGGTTAACATTATGACATAAAATAACAGCCCTCCCAAGGTTCCTTTGTTGAATCCAGTCTGAGAAACAATTGTCCTGGAGTATAGTGCAAAGAAAAAGAATTCTGCTGTAAGGTTTCCAAAACCAGGGATGAATATTCTTTTTTTGTGTTAGTAGTTGAGTTTAGCTTTGTATAATCAAATACTCAGCGGCAGTGATTTAAGCTACATCAGGGTTTAATCTTTCCCCTTATGTAACAAGGAATCTTAGGCAGTTCACAGCTGATGCAGCGGCTCCATCATATCACCAAGCTCCTCTGGCTATTGTTTCCCATCCTTAAGTCCTTAATTCCTGCTCCTGAGATGACCTCTGGGGACCCAGCCATCATGTCCTTGTTCCCAGTAGGAAGAAAGGAAAGGACAAAGGGAGAAAGGCAAAAACTGGACAAGTCTATACTTCTGAGGGCTTTGGCAGAAGCCCCACCCAGTGACTTCCGTTTGCATATCATTGGCTAGAACTGTGTCATATGATATTTTCCATATCAAAGGAAGCTGGGAAATATGTTTTAGGTTAGCATATTGCTGCCCCAACAGGCTGGGACTCTGTAATAAATAAGAGAGAGTGGATACTGGGTAGGCAAAAAGAAGTCTCTGCCACACTGAGCAGGTATGTTAAGAAAGCTCAAAAAACAAATACCAACACCTCCCCCAGTCTTTCTCTGCATTTCTACTTTAAAGTTATATGAAAGGAATATAAATGAAATAAGATCCTAAATTGCTAGATCATGAAAGAAGCATAACGATCACAGTCCTATCATTTTAGACTTAGAGATAATTAGTGAATTATTAGAGGCCGAAGACATAAGTTCCAGAACGAAAATTTGAAGTTCTTGACTCCCACACCAGTCCGTGTTCTTTTGATTTGTTGTGTCTGTGTGCTCAAACGCTCAGTCATGTCCGACTCTTTGCGACCCCGTGGACTGTAGCCTGCCAGGCTCCTCTGTCCAAGGGATTCCGCTGGCAAGAACACCCGAATGGTTGCCATTTCCTCCTCCAGGGGATCTTCCCAGTTTGTGCTGCTTCATAAAATCTGGTTGTTCATGTATTACTCTCCTACATACACACGACAGCTGTGTTTCTGTTTACACCCTTGGGGAGAAAGTCCTCTTATCCCTTAAATGATTACAATAAAAGTCATAGGGAATTTCATGTTTCTTATTTGAGGGTCTTATATGTTCATTTTGTTAGTGTGGATGGTGCTTCCAGTATTTATACATTTATTCATTCACTCTTCATTCATATATTCAACATCTGCAATAGATTATGAGATCTCAAGCACAACCATATCTTATTAGTTTCTGTATCCCTAAGTAGGTCCTCATTGATGAATGAAAAATTGTGTCATAGTCCCGGTCCTTAGGTAATCCTTAGGCAAGTCTGGGAGATGGATAAGAAAGTCAGTGATGATGGTACAGTAAAGGCCAAGTTCTTTGAGATGATGGAAGTACAGGAAGAGAATCTAAAATCTCTGAGGTGCAAAGAGGATCTAGAATGACTTCAACAGAAGGTGGTCCTGAGGTCATCCCTGAATGGGTTTTCCAGGTAAAGAAAGAGGAAGGCTGCATATCAAGGCACAGCAAGGTTTTAGTGGCCCAGGGGCAGTGAGAAACTGTGTTTAGGGAGGAGGAGACCACGAGAAATGTGAGAGAAGGCCACAGTAGAAAACGAGGCTTGGGAGGTTGACTGTGGCCATAACTGTATTAGAGAGGCTGTAGCACACACGTTATGAAACATGTTAAAGGGTTTGACTTTACCAGACTCTGCTGATGGTGTGCCGTGGAGGCAGGGCAGAGAATAGAGGCTCAGATATACCCTTTCATATGGTCACATGGCACTGCAGTTGAACCGTGGCACCTTAGTACAGAGCCCACTACCAGCGAGGTGCCTCTTGCTACTCCGGCTGCAGGTGACCAGGGAACACACATCAAGATGCTTGTTTCTTCTTGCTGGTTCTTCCCAGGGTCTTCCTTTTGACAGAGCCTTGTTAGACGTTTCCAGTCACACACGGATTCCATCTGTACTTTTTTTCACTTTTTTTGCCTGTTATGTTGTCCTTACTCTTATCCAGTCAAGGGCCCGTGACAATTATTCTTTTTGACCTCTGTCCAATAAAGAATGACTTATTTCTATTTGGTAGGTGGTTGTATGTATAGGAACCAACTTGTGTGTATGGGAACCTAAGATGGTAAAATATACTGGATAAATCTTTTTACCTCTGAATTGTGAGATGAAGGCAGTGTTTCAGGAATTTCAGACAGCAAGAAGATGGGAAGCCTGCTCCTAAGACTTGGTTAGGGTCTGGCACCTGGCCTACCCATCCTTGCTTCTGGTCTGCAGCCTGCCTGCACCCCATCCCAGCAGGGGCCTCTAGTGGCTCTCCTTTCGGTCTGTTTTCCCTTCTCTATTAAAAGATTTTTCTTCCCCACATCTCAGATTTAGCCCCACATTTTCTTCATGGACTCCCAGTAATGCCATTTGTTTTCTGGTATCCAGTAGAAAGCAGCCAGACTTCCCTTCTCTCCCATCCATCCTAGAATGGATCTGAGCCTTTGTTGACTCTTCCTTTAGTAGTGAAGTTTCCGGTGGTGGAAGGTGAAATTGGAAGTTCATCCTCCTGGTTAATTGAACCTGTCTCTCTGTAACTTTGAAAGTAAAATGTGCTATGAAAAAATTCACCTCTTTTTTATTGCTTGTTATTTTTTCACTTTTTTTCTTATGTAGATATTATATTAATAACAATAAAGGAAATAACAGAAAATTCTCAAATCCCACAGCCAGAAACCATAAACTGTTTTTACTTTTTCCCTACATTCTCTTCCAGATCGTATCATACCCATGTACATGATATTAACTATTACTTTTATTGTGTGCCACCTAATCATAGTTCCAGGAAATTGAAGTGATTGAGATCTGGGAATATATCGGGTAATAATGGCTTCTTATTTTGATTATTTCCTTTTAGGAAAGACACTGCTGATCCTGTAACATGGAGGATTGCCTTCATACCTCATCTGAGAATCTATCCAAATTGGTCAGCTGGGCCCACAGCCATGGGACCATTTGCAGCCTCATTCCAAACCTGAAACATTTACTTTCAGAAGGTTCCCATGGGAACCTGACAGCAATGTGGGGCTGTAGTGCAGGCCATGCTTATCACTGGCCACTGACAGCTACTTGCAGAGCTGGCTCCCAAGAAAGGGTCTGTTTCCAGGATAACAGAAGTTTTAACTCTGATAGTCCCAGTATAATTGGCGTACCCTCTGAGACTCAAACTAGCCCCGTTGAAAGGTACCCTGGGAGACCAGTGAAAACGAAGCTTGACTGTAATCGGACCAGAGACTCTTGTGACTTCTCTTATTGCAGTGAGCCCTCTGAACTGGATGAAGCTGTTGAAGAGTATGAAGATGAAAACACTCTGTTTGACATGGTTTGTGAGTCTTCTGTTACGGATGAAGATAGTGACTTTGAACCCCAACCACAGAGGCCTCAAAGCATTGCGCGAAAAAGGCCTGGAATAGTCCCATCTTCTCTCCATTCGAGCTCCCAGACTCAAATGATTGATGAATGCAGCAGTGATGTCATCATTAAGAAGATCAAACAAGAGATTCCCGAAGATTACTATATTGTGGCAAATGCAGAGCTGACTGGAGGGGTAGATGGACCAGCCCTGTCATTGACACAGATGGCAAAACCCAAGTCTCAGACTCATGCTGGTCCCTCCTTAGGGTCTGCTAAGCTGATCTCCCATGTAGCATCCGCCATCAGCACAGAGCTGGACCCACATGGTATATCCGCATCCCCCTCTGTGGTGTCCAGACCAGTCGTCCAGAAGACCACCAGGGTATCTCTGGCTTCACCTAACAGAGGACCCCCCGGTGCCCACGGCACCAGCCAGCATGTGGCCATGCAGATGCCCGTGAGCACATCTCATCCTAACAAACAGATCAGCATCCCTTTGTCTGCCCTGCAGCTGCCAGGACAGGATGAACAAGTTGCTTCTGAAGAGTTCCTGTCCCATCTGCCCAGCCAGGTCTCCTCCTGTGAGGTGGCCCTTTCTCCCTCAGTTAACACAGAGCCAGAAGTGAGCTCCAGTCAGCAGCAGCCCCCAGTCGCTCCAACCATAACCACCGAGGCCACGGCACAGTGCATACCAGGTATGGCGCGTGAGGCGACAGTCCCTCGTTCACATACATCAGAGAATTGTGCGCCGTCAGCACTCCTAAAACCGTTGGCCCAATTTGCTAGAATTTGGGCCTTTGTTACTCTCAGAAAGATAGAAATAATGAAATTAATATATTCAGGTGATATAAAAAGGAAATTCATCATCCAGTCGGTATACCTCAGGGCTGAGAGGACAGCTGTAGGATTGTGCTCTTGATATCACATGGCTAGATTGAAGGTTTATATTTGATCTGAAGCTGAATTTTTATATAGTAAAATGATTTTTGAAAGCTTTGCTCTCCTATCAGTATCAAGGTATTTGGTTACAGTTTTGAAGTAAAAATGATGTTGGGTTAGGCATATAATGAAAATAAATCTAATATTTTTTTTGGCCAATATTATTTATTGAAACCAATTTAGCACTTTATTCATTTTAGTGGTGTGGCAATTTAAGACAGGATTTTTTTTTTTAATCCAAATATATCTGGAAGAAGTAGTTTATCTTTTTTCTCAATATATAATAATCAGATAACTTGGATTTCTGAAATACCTGGATCTAGCTAGAATGGATTGAGAGAAGAAAATAGTTACATGAGGCCCCTGTCTGTAATTCTAACATCCTAAACGTTCTGTAATTCAAGCATTCAGTATTTATTTGATCTGAGGTATTTTTATATAGAAGGGGTTTGAGTGTCATGCCTTTGGGTTCATGATTCAAATCTGATAGGCCAGAAGCAGAAACACGGAAGGGATGAACAGACATGCAGAGTACTATGTGGAAAGCAGACGTTCGTGGCACACTTTGGTTTCAATTTAGTTCTTCTCATAAAGTCATGTATTTTAGGAAAAGCTTCTGGAAGCCTGAGGTATCTATGCTTTTACCCTCTAACTTTCTGAAATGACATTGCTTTGCAAACATGCTTTCCCCATTTCAGTGTCAGCCTTAAGAGTCCAAAAGGAAATCTTCAGTTTATGATTTCCAAATACAATCTTGATATTAATAATAAAATATACAATGAAAATACTCATATCTGATTCAGAATTATGGTTTTCAGTTTATTCATCTTTCTCTCTTTTCAAAAGAACAGCTTTATTGAGATAAAATTCATGTACCTTAAAATAACTCTCTTAAATTTTTACAATTCGGTGGTTTTTGGTCTATGCACAGAGTTGTGTAACTATCGCCACTGTCTAATTTTGGAATATTTTCATCACCCCAGAAAGAAACCCCATCCCTATTAGCAGTCATCTCCCCTTCTCACAGCCCCGTCAGCTGCTAATCTACTTCTGTCTGTAGATCTGCCTGTTGTACATGTTTCAGATAAGTGGATTTTCATTCTCTGGCCTTTTGTGACAGCCTTCTTACGCTTAGCATAATTGTTTTAAGGTTAAGTTATGTGGTAGTGTCTGTCAGCATTATTTTCCATTTCATTATCAAATAATATTTCACTGTATGGATAGATCACATTTTGTTTTTCGTTTATCAGCTGATGGACACTTAAGTTGTTTGCATTTTTTGGCTGTGGTAAATATTGCTGCGAATGTCATTTATGTACATGTTTTTGTGTGGACATATGGACACGACTGAGCGACTGAACCGAACTGGCGTTTTCATTTCTATCGGGCAACTGTCTAGAAGTGGAATCTCTGGGTCATATGGTAACTCTATGTTTAACTTTTTAAGGAGCTGCCAAACTGTGTTCCAAAGCATCTTCACTATTTTACAGTCTCACCAACAATTTTAAATGATTCCTGTTTCTCCATATGCTCACCAACACTTGTTTTCCATTAAAAAAAAAAATTATCCTGCTGGGTGTGTGAAGTGGTATCTTCTTGTGGTTTTAATTTGTATATCTTCTTTTGAGAAAAATCCATTCAGATCCTCTGCCCATTTTCTAGTTATGTTGCCATTTTATTGGTGAGTTGTAAGGGTTCTCTGTGAATTCTAGCTTTAAGCCTTTTATTAAATATATATTTTGTAAATATTTTCTCCCATTCCTTGGGCTTTCTTTCCCTTGTCCTTCCTTTCTTGTTTCACTTCAGTCACTTAATCACAAAATGGTTTTTGACCTAATCTTCACATCATTAGACACAACATTGTCTTTATTAGGCTGGTGAAAGTTTTTTCTAAGAAATCTGATTCTTGATATCTATAGGATATAAGTAGTACCTTTTCACTTAAATAGTTGTGAATCTAGTTTATTTGTCCCCCTCCCCTTTTTGCATGTGAAATAGGAGACAGCCTGACAACAGTTTCTACATTCTACTTTATGTTTGAGGGTGGAATTCAGAAATGTATCTTACAAAGTGGTCCAGTATAACAAAACAGCTTAGTAAAACTGCCGTTTGTGTTGTATATCCTAATAAATTAACCATGCAAAAAGCAAGTTGCAAGATTTCCTTGCATCTGTCTAGTGGATATTGGCCCACTGTACGTGTGTAGTAAATTAGAAATTAAAACTTGAACTAACTGTAATAGGAATTTCCTAAGGAGTGATCCTGATATCTTGATCCATTGTTCCATGAAGGATGTTATATTGTTAGGATATTATTGGCTTTAGAGAAACACTTTCTGAACTAGAAGCATCAGTGAGACAAATAAAAATCTGATTGATACTTTTCTTTAATGAGAGATATATAAAGTTAACTTACAATTTACCTTTGTTCTGTGGAGCCCAAACTATGTTCTGTGCTCTTAAATTTTTTATTTATTTATCAGTATTTTTGTGTTTTGCATATTTGTAATAAAATGAAGTAAAGTGAAAGTCGCTCAGTCGTGTCCAACTCTTTGCGACCCCATGGAACATAGCCTGCCAGGCTCCTTTGTCCATGGAATTCTCCAGGCCAGAATACTGGAGTGGGTAGCCATTCCCTTCTCCAGGAGATCTTCCCAATCCAGAGATCAAACCCAGGTCCTCCCTCATTACAGGCAGACTTTTTTACTGTCTGAGCCACCAGGGAAGCCATGATAGTAATAGAATAAATTTATTTGAAACATAGATTTTTTTAAAAAAAGAAATTCAGAATTCAGCACATCCATCGCTTCTCGGCCTTTTGGCTAAGATCAAGTGTAGAATTCATCACATCAAAATGTATATGCAGATGGACTATAAGCAGTTAATATGTAAAGCATGCTTAGGACTAAGCCAGGAAAGGTTCTAAAAGAACTAGCTGAAAGCATCATCGGGTACTTTTAAAATGGATGTTATGTACGCTTAAGTAATTATCAGATCATTGTAGAAATACTGTGTATCTTTGAATAATATTTTTAAAATAAATAATTTGACAAATAACTATTGAGTCAGCCAGAAATAAAAAGAAACTGTCCCTTTTGTTTAGTTTTACTGATACCATTTAAATTCTATTTCCTGGGAGTACCCTGGTGGTCCAGTGGTTAGGACTCAGTGCTTTCACTGCCATGGCCCTTGGTTCAGTCCATGGTCATGGAACTAAGATCCCATAGGCTGCAGCATGCTCCCTCCCCAAAAAAATCTGTTTCCCTATTGGAAAGCCATTCTTATTTCTATTCAGAACTAAACTCACAGTGTTATAAAATGTTAACAAGGTGTGGATAAAATTACTAATTTTCATGTTAGCTCTGTTATAAAGCTCAACTCAAATCTTAGCAGTCGTGCATAAAGAGGACATCCATTGTTAGAAGAATTGTCTATCTCCAAGTGGTTTGGATTCTATTAATTTTTGAGATTTTTATGTAAATTTGGAGCACTTGTCATAAATTTAAATTTTTATTGCATTGTAAGTTGAGTTTTTAATGTGTATATTTCTTAAATATACGTATATGCACACAGCTTCCTTTATGATTTTGTGCAGGAACTCTCCCTTTTTTTACTGAAGTATAGTTGATTTATAGTATTGTGCCAATCTCTGCTATATAGCAAAGTGACTCAGTTATACACATACATACATTCTTTTTTATATTCTTTTCCATCATCTTTTATCACAGGATATTGAATATAGTTCTCTGTGCTACATAGTTGGACCTTGTTATTTATCCATTCTAAATGTAATAGCTTCCTCTATTTGTGTGCTGAGTCGCTCAGTCAAGTCTGACTCTTTGCAACCCCATGGACTGTAGCCTTCCAGGCTCCTCTGTCCATGGAGTTCTCCAGGCAGGAATACTGGAGTGGGTTGCCATGCCCTCCTCCAGGTATCCTCCCAACCCAGGGATCGAACCCAGGTCTCCCACAGTGCAGGCAGATTCTTGACCTTCTGAGCCTCCAGGGAAGCCCTACCAGCCCCGGTTCCCAGTCTGCCCCTCTTCCTCGCCCCGCCCCCTTGGCAGCCACAAGTCTGCTTTCTATGTCCGTGAAGCTGTTCTGTTTTGCAGGGAGGTTCACTTGGGCCATACTTTAGATTCCACATATAAGTGATCATATGGAATGTCTTTCTAACTTCAGTTAATATGGTAATCGCTAGTTGCATCCATGTGTGTGTGATAGTTGTTTTCAACTCTTTGTGACTCTGTGGACTGTAGCCTGCCAGGCTCCTCTGTCTGTGGGATTTCCTAGACCAGAGTACTGGAGTGGGTTGCCATTCCCTTCTACAGGGTATCTTCCTAACCCAGGGGCTGAACCTTGGTCTCCTGCATTGCAGGCAGATTCTTTACCGTGTGAGCCACCAGACTGCAAACAGCATTATCTCATTCTTTTTTATGACTGAGTAGTACAGCAAATCTGGAAAATTCAGCAGTGGCCACAGGATTGGGAAAGGTTAGTTTTCATTCCAATCCCTAAGAAAGGCAATGCGAAAGAATGTTCAAACTACCACACAATTGTATTCATCTCACATGCTAGCAAAGTAATTCTCCAAGCCAGGCTTCAACAGTATGTGAACCGTGAACTTCCAGATGTTCAAGCTGGATTTAGAAAAGGCAGAGGAACCAGAGATCAAACTGCCAATATCCGTTGGATCATTGAAAAAGCAAGAGAGTTCCAGAAAAAATCTGCTTTTATTGACTACGCAAAAGCCTTTGACTGTGGGGATCACAACAAACTGTGGAAAATTCTTCAAGAGATGGGAATACCAGACCTCCTGACCGGCCTCTTGAGAAATCTGTATGCAGGTCAGGAAGCAACAGTTAGAACTGGACATGGAACAACAACTGGTTCCAAGTGGGGAACGGAGTATATCAAGGCTGTATATTGTCACCCTGCTTATTTAACTTATATGCAGAGTAGTATAGTATGTCATACAAAATGCTGAGCTGGATGAAGCACAAGCTGGAATCAAGATGGCCGGGAGAAATATCAATAACCTCAGATACGCAGATGACACCACCCTTATGGCAGAAAGTAAAGAGGAACTAAAGAGCCTCTTGATGGAAGTGAAAGAGGAGAGTGAAAATACTGGCTTAAAACTCAACATTCAGAAAACTAAGATCATGGCACTGGTCCCATCACTTCATGGCAAATAGGGAAACAATGGAAACAGAGAGTTTATTTTTTTTGGGCTCCAAAATCATTGTAGATGGTGACCGCAGCCATGAAATTTTAAAAGACGCTTGCTCCTTGAAAGAAAAGTTATGACCAATCTAGATAGCATATTAAAAAGCAGAGACATTATTATGCCAACAGAGGTCCATCCAGTCAAGGCTATGGTTTTTCCAGTAGTCTTGTATGGATGTGAGAGTTGGACTATAACGAAAGCTGAGTGCCGAAGAATTGATGCTTTTGAACTGTGGTGTTGGAGAAGACTCTTGAGAGTCCCTTGGACTGCAAGGAGATCCAACCAGTCCATCCTAAAGGAAATCAGTTCTGAATAGTCATTGGAGGGACTCATGCTAAAGCTGAAACTCCAATATTTTGGCCACCTGTTGTGAAGAACTGATTCATGGGAAAAGACCCTGATGCTGGCAAAGATTGAAGCTGGGAGGAAAAGGGGATGACAGATCATAAGATGGTTGGATGGCACCACCAACGAAATGGATATGAGTTTGAGTGGGCTCCGGGAGTTGGTGATGGGCAGGGAAGCCTGGCGTGCTGCGGTCTGTGGAGTTGCAGAGTCGAACACGAGTGAGTGACTGAACTGACCTGAGTGTTGCATTGTATCCATGCACCACACTTTTTTATCCATCCATCTGTCAGTGAACATTTAGTTTGTTTCCGGTGACGTGTCAAACTCCTACCCTGGAAAGGATACCGAGACAAGTTCTACACAGACCACACAGCTGACTGTGGGAGTCACATGGGAGTATTCTTCCAGGGCCATTCTGGATTCTAATCTTGAAAGAGACAGCACACCAGAGATACCTACTACTTTTTTTTTTTTTTTGGAAGTTGCTCAGTCATGTCCGACTCTTTGCAACCCCATGGACTATACAGTCCATGGAATTCTCCAGGCCAGAATAGTGGAGTGGGTAGCCTTTCCCTTCTCCACATACTACTGTTTATGTAGGGTGAGTTTTTGTTGTTTTTTGTTTTTTTTGAACATTTAGTTTTCTTTGTGAGGCAGATAGAGGAGTTGTTTATATATATATATCATTCATATGGTGGATGTACTTTAACAGTGTTCTAATCTAAGGGATAAAAATGTGCATAAGTAAATACATGCTTATGTATTTACTTATGTATTTACATGCATATGTATGCATGCATATACACACAAACGTAATTTTATACAGTTCTTTATTCCACAAGAAGTATATGACTCTTCTTATCAGATGGACCAAGACTAAATTTGGTTTCTTAGGCACAGTCTTTCCTGTACCTTCCTGCAGGAAGACCTGCAACACAAATTCTGAAAGATAAGAGAAGTAGAATTAAAATTCAGGCTTAGTTTATACCATCATTTCCCTCCTTGTTATAAAGGGGTGCTTATCTGAGGATTGATATGGCAGGGAGTGTGGGCACTGAGATAGTAGAGCTTGACCACTCAGTTTGGGATCAGATATGCCTAGGTAGATTCCCAGCCCTGTCTCCTACTGGCCTTGTGACCTTAACTCGGTTCATTTCTCTGAGACTCAGTTTCTTCGTTTGAGAAGTAATAGCAATGGTCTGTCTCACAGGATTGTTTGAGGACCAAATGCAAAGCACAGGGGAAGCACTAAAGAGAGTGTGTGACATATGGTAAACATTCCATGACCAGTAGTCTCCATCATTCTTGTTTTCATATCATCGCTGCTATTACTGGATTGTCCTCAATACTCTTGAATAGTCAAGTAGATTCTGATTTTGTGCATTAACATTCATTCATCTACTAAAATGGTCCATGAGCCAGTATCACCTGGGTTCTTACTAGAAATGCAGATTCTCAGGTTCCACCCCAAACCCACAGAATCAGAATTTGCATTTTAACCATGATGTCCAGGTAATATGTACGCACACTGAAACTTGAGAAGCAGGGATGTAGGTTCCACATTAGATGGCACATTGTTACTCCTGCTGACTGCACAGTTACTTTGAACACTTTTCCTGTTTGAGAGAATTCCCTTCTTTGTGTATCTGTATACCCCATTGGAGAGATCAGAAACTCTTTTCCTAGTTGATATTTTAGTGAGGGCACAATCTTATGACTGAGGCTTTGCCATTCAAATGCACTCACTCTAGACTCTAATCAGAAATACCTAAAACTTCCCTGGCTGTCCAGTGGTTAAGACTCAACGCCTACGATGCAGGGGGCATGAGTTCAAGCCCTGCTAGGGGAACTAAATTCCCACATGCTGCACAACATGGCCAAAGATAAATAAAGAGGTCCCTACAGGAATCTGTTTTATAAAATACAGTCCAATTTCTAGAGGCAGCAGGAATAGGATTCCACCCTCCAAGGCCTAAGCTGGAGTTTGGTGGCTGGTTTGTCTCCACCAGGGCAAATCAGTGGTTTGACCACCTCCATATCTGGTTTCTTGGTGTTCTGGGAAATTATGTGGCCTTTATTAAATTTTTTTCTGCCTAAACTAGCTAGATTGGGCTTTCATTGTTTTAAACAAAGAAGCTAGAGAAATATAACCTCTGGATAATTTTACCCTTGAATTGCCTTCGGTAGTGAATGGTAAAAATATGGAAAGTTTGGTAAGATCTAATAAGGGAAAATGAGCTTTGTTTCATTAGGCCTCTTGTTGTTTAGTTGGTAAGTCATGTCTGACTCTTTGTGACCCCATGGACTGAAGCATTCCAGGCTTCCCTGTCCTTCAGTATATGCTGTCTAGGTTTGTCATAGCTTTCTTTCCAAGGAGCAAGCGTCTTTTAATTTCATGGCTGCAGTCACCATCCCCAGTGATTTTGGAGTCCAACAAAAATAAAATCTGCCACTGTTTCCATTTTTTTCCATCTATTTGCTATGAAGTGATGGGACTGGATGCCATGATCATAGTTTTTTGAATGTTGAGTTTTAAGTCAGCTTTTTTACTCTCCTCTTTCACCTTCATCAAGAGGCTATTTAGTTCCTCTTGACTTCCTGCCATTAGAGTGGTATCATCTGCATATCTTAGGTTGTTGATATTTTTCCCAGCAGTCTAGATTCCAGCTTATGATTCATTCAGCCTGGCATTTCGCGTATTTTAAATAAGCAAGGTGACAGTATACAGCTTTGATGTACTCCTTTCCCAATTTTGAACCAGTCTGTAGTTCCATGTCCCATTCTAACTCTTGCTTCTTGACCTTCTTACAGGTTTCTCAGGAGGCAGGTAAAATGATCTGGTATTCTCATCTCTTTAAAAATTTTCCACAGTTTGTCGTAGACCTCTTAAAAGAAGGTAAGTGGACTAGATGCTTACCTAGTTTATTCATGTACTTCTCTTGTAATGCTCAGGGCGGCTTAATGGAGCTACCAAGCACCCTTCTCTTGAGTCCCAACGCATTGTGCACAGTACCCATGCAGTCGTGTGTTGATAGGTAGCCAATGTTGAGAACGTATCCGGGGGGAAGTTAAATACCTGCTCCCGGGAGTTTCCAGGACTCACTGCTTGGTATTTGCAACATCATCTAAAAACAATGACTTTGTTCCATTCAACTCTTCACTTACCTAATTGCACAGGGAACAGGTCCCTCTCTCCCATTATGATATGGACTACATGTCCACAGGAAGAAAGAGCAGATCAAAACCGTGATGAAACTGCATGTCCTTAAACGTGTTACTGACACTATGAGCCCGTTAAGACATTTCTGTCAGCACCCCTTCCCATAGCCTTTTGGAGGCTACCTTCTCCCCTTCAGCTCAGTGTCACGAGTCTCAGTTGTTTCTGTACGTGAAGATCACCACCTCTTGACTGTCCTGCCTGAGTGTCACAGGATCTCCTGTCCACTTCCTAAGTGTCACAGATTCCCTGCTCCCCAGCTGGTCAAAGGGCAGTTCTCAGAGTGGTGGTGGTGGTGGGAGTTGTCTTAGGTCTTATCATGTGTAATAGAACACTGTGATCAGAATGAGTTTAAGGAACTGGGGATGGTGGTCTCCAGCCTCTGGCTGAGGGAGGAAACCTCTGGCTGAGGGACACTTTCCTCCTTCCTTCTTTCCTTCCTTTTTTGCAGTTCTTAGAAAAGACAAAAGTTGTGGTTTTAAGTTAGTTTTTAGGCTTGTTTTCTACACTTGGGGAAGGATGGGGAGGAGATAATGTGATTAAGTACATATACTCATTCTGTTCTAAAAAAGAATTGATTATATTGTCATGTCTTTTCAAAGTATTTAGGTTTTTACAAAGAAAGTTTTACCAAGGCAGTAATGAAAACCCATTATACCTTATGTAATATAGTTGATAACTTATATATAATTTATTATAAAGCTGTAATAATTAAAGTGGGATAGTCTGACCAAAAAGACAGACAAATAGAGCGATGGAACAGAGGAGAGAGCCCAGAAGCACACCTGCACATGTATGGGAACCGTATGTGAAAGAGGTGTCATAGATCAGTGGCAGAGGATCCACCAGACAGTGGATGGCATTGCACAATTGGTCTCTCATGTAGAACTAGACAAAATTAGATCCTTACCTCACATCAGGCATGAAAGGAAGTCTCATATAAAGATCTAAATATGAAAATATAAAACTTGAAACAGCTTTAAGGAAATCTTGCTAAGTGGCCTTGGTGTTGGGAACAGTTTTTTAAATGAGACATGCAAAAAAAGCACAGACCATAAAGGAAAAGATTGAAAATGCTGACAGCTATTAAAATCTTAGCTGGGACAAGGGGTATCGTAAAGTTAAAAGACAAGCAATAACCTGTGTGATGATTTTAATGCACATAACCAAGAATATTCATATACAGATTATGTGAAGAACTGCCACAGATCAGTAGGGAAAAGGTCAAATAATCCAGTAGGGAAATGAGCAAGGGAAATGAAGTGGCACTTCTAATAAGAGGAAACCCATATAGTTAATAAACATATGAAAAATGCTCAACCTCACCGATAATCAAGGGAATGCAAATTAAAACAGCAATATGGTACCATCAGAAAGGCAAAAATTATTAATTTTTCTCCAAATGTTGCTTCAACTATGGAGAACATGCTGGTGGCAATATAGCTTGGCACATCCACTTGGGAGAGCAGTTTATAGTATCTTATAAAGTTAAACGTGTGCATATCATACAACCCTGGAGTCCAGTTTCTAGGCACCTGTCCTAGAGAAACTTCCTCACATGTAAAAGGAGAAAAGTACAGGGGTGTACATTGCAACTTTCTTTGTGATAACAAGGGAAAAAAATCGGCTAACAACCTTAGTGTCTGTCAGAAGATAGATTGTGATATATTTTTCAGTGGAATATATACATCAGCCAGATCTGCATTAATTAGTATAGATATATCTTTGAAATGGAGTTGCAGAATAATATATAGAGCTCCATACTTTAAAACGTGAATAGACCTCCCTGTGTGTTGTTGTATGTTACACTCTTACCTACCACATGTGGTTATGAAACGTAGGCTGGAAGGAGACATACCAGTGACGGTGTGTGCCTTTGGGAGAGAGGAAGGATGGCATTGAGTACACAGAAACCTGAACTGTATCTATGATGTTTTCTTTTAAAACCATGGAACAGATATTACATTATTAACATGTATTAAATCTGGCAGAAACACGAGTTCATGTTACATACAGGTTACAGAAGCACGGTGCTTCGTTATGAAAATCTGGGCATACAGCTGCCTAGATTCAAGTCCCAGCTCTGTTACTTATTTTCTGGGTGACTTTGGCAGGTCATTTAACCTCTCTGTCTCTTAAGCTTTATCATCTGTAAAATGAAGAAAATAATGGATCTATTCTCTAGGGTTGATATAAGGGTTAAATTAAGCCATATAAAGCCCTCTGGTTCATTGGTAAGCATAATTTAGTATTCCTCATACTTTTCTGTATGTTTTTAAATGTGAGTACTTCTATCATATAGCTCATGAAGCATCAAGTTGATTATGGGATATTTATGAGGTAAAGGCATTATGACATTATTGTTATTACTGAATATAGAAGGTTTTTTGGTAAGAAAGCAAACTTTACTAACATTATCTCCCAATATACTTGTTTATAGACAAAGAATTAGAGAATTAGTCTCTCAGATTTCACTATGGCTTTCCTCCTTATGATTATGATATGATGGGTGAATTATTTTAAGTTCTTCTATTGGAATGAATAAAACCCACAAAAGCAAAATGTCCTGTATTATCTATATACATATATAGCACTTTCATTTCTAGGATCAGCACTACTTGAGTTCCGTGAAGAAGAGATTGTTTCCTTTAGTTTACTGACTGGAAGTGAGGTACTAGATGATTTGCTTAGAGTTCCAAAAGTGTAGTTTCCTACTTTTTATCTGAGGGAGAAAGGCTTGGTACTTTGGTCCCTGGTCCCTATCTCTGGTTGCCTTGGCGTAGGAATAGCCCACACCAAATTGTTTCTTCTCCCCTTTCTTTCATTTTTAGGTCATGCCTGTCACTTTTCCAAAGTTTGGGCTGCTAGAGTATGTCATAAAGCGATTATTTTTTCTGAGAATCATTTTTAGGAAGACCTAGGGTTTAATACAGCGGAGCCTGGTGGGCTGCTGTCTATGGGGTCGCACAGAGTCGGACACGACTGAAGCGACTTAGCAGCAGCAACAGCAGGGTTTAATAGAAGGATTCGCTTAATCAGAAGCAGGAAACATGTATCACGGTCTCTTTTTCTACTAAGCCTCTGGACCTTCAGTTTATTAAACATTTATTGCAAGATCTGCTCTGTGACAGGACTAGTGAAAATACAAAGATGAATGGCAGATTCCCTGACCCCAGAATATCGTTGTGTAGAGAAGGAGGCAGACAGACCAACAAGACCATATCTAAGGTATATAAAATGCCGTGGAACACATGAAAAGCAGTTGTCTTAGCCTTTTGGGACACAAGGAAGTGTATTTCAGGGTGATGGAACAGCATGAGCAAAGACATTAGAGCATGAGCACGTGCAGGGAGGAAAAGCTCTGAGTGTGGTGTAAGTAACTTTCACAGAGGTCAGCAGAGTTGCTGCTGGAAAGAGGACTGGAGCCACCCATGGAGGACTTTGCACATGAAGTCACAGACTTACAGGGAGAGCAGAGGAACACAGTTCCTCTGTGTGACCTTAGAAGATCACACTGATAGCAAGGGGGAAGTCGGGACTGGGACTCAGGACTGTTTTACCGGGTAAAACTTGCAATAATTCAGATGGGAGATGGCAGTAAATGCTCAAATGAGGCAACAGTAAAGGCACTGGAGAGGAGGAGACAGGGAGATGATTTGGAAATTAGACTTGATGACTTCTGAGTGTTTGGCCTCTTGTGATCTCTGTTGCCACTCTTGTATTCTCTGTCCAAGGCGCAACACTGTTTTAAGTGACACTGAAAGATCTTCAGGACCCAAAATATTTATAATATATTCAAAGTTCTCTGTATATCGGATGAAACAGCCATTAAGAATTCTGAAACGTGCCATGACCATTTATTCAACAAATATCTATTGGAAGCCTACGAAGTGCCAAGCCCAGGTTGGGTGCTGCAGTTACTCAATGAACAAGTAATGAACAGGACAAAAACATAATTCTTGCTCTGCCTGCCCTCTAAATGGGAGACAGACATTTTAACTCTTCCTCTCTCAAAACATTCCTAATTAAAAAAAGAAAAAGCAAAACCTTGTCTTACATTTCCTGAACTAAGATGCTGTTAAAAAGTGACTTTATAAGACTGAATTGTTTGCCGTTAGATAGCAGCATATTTCTGAAGACAGGGGTGATAATATGGCTAAAAGTGGTTAAGTGAACAGTTAGGCCACCATGATAAATGAAAGGAAGGTCTTTCTTAGCTGGGAATTAAAAGTACAGTAGCTACAGGCAACCTATTTCACATCATAATTTATTGGAGACACTTTCTACATACCTAAAAATAACATGAACTTAGTTAAACTTGTAATATTGCTTATTTTTACAGACAACTAATGATCTATCTTTAAGAATTACAAATATAATTACAAAACTAGTTTTCTGAAACGCAGAAGTGAAAATCAAGTTAATTGCTCTCAGTTGTACAAATGCATAATTTTCTGAGAAGTTAATCAGTTTTATCAGCTTTTTTTCCAGGGCTTTACTTCGTTTTTAAGTATCATTTGTCTTAATATTTTACAGGAAAATCTTCCCAGTTGACTTTTTATTTATTTTAAATAGAGGCATTTTTCTATTTTACCAGTAAAAGTAGCAAAAACTGTTGTTTTTATATAGTTAAAGCTCATCAGCATATGATTGAGACCTCCCAGATATGAAAAATGCATCCAGATACAGCAGCCTAGCAAATTGCTGTAAACCTGAAGATCTAATTCTCTTCATTGAATCTGGATTTGAGTAAGACTGCTAGGAAACCAGGCGCCAGTTCAGAATTGAGGAGGCATTGACCTTGATTATCTAGCCATGGTATTCATTCCTTGTGGTCTGGAGAGATGAAATAATGTACAACCCGTGGGCAGACAAGTCAGTGTCAGAGTACCGCAGTCTTACTTAGCTTCAGACGTCATCCCTGTTTCTGTTTTCCTGTGAGAAGCAGCGGACTCCTCCCGCTCCTCCCAGATTGAGCTGCCTGACCATCTTGGATCTCAGCAGGGGTGGGCAGAGTGCAGGTGACCCACTGTAGTTTAGGCCCATCTTTCAGTCTGGATCTCATTTATATAACTAATGGCTTGTGTTCCCAGGGGTATATTAGACCCAGAAAAAGTATTTATATAACATGGCAAAAATGATGAGTTGTGCTTCTGTGACTGCAAGGTGATTTTAAGCTTTGTTTTAGGTGAGAACAGTGATGAGTACGGTGATCAGAGTAAATCTGACTTAATGATTGATGAATCCTAGGTGCTTTATTGACTTCAGTTATGATACACATAGCAGCCTGATTCTTCAGTACTGCCTAAAAACTTTGATTGCTTTCTTAGACAAAAACAATCATTTTATTGCCTTTTTCAGTGTTCTTCATTTTTGTCAAAGTTATTAATGTATTTGACAGTCCAAAAATGCTGAACAATAACGGTCTCACCTCATCTTTCATCACCTCATAATTCCACTCTTCAAAGGAAACTTCTTTTGAGTCTATTTTCAGTTCCCAAAATTTGAAATAAACTGTTTATACTTCTGTTTCTTGATTTTTTTTCTTGGTTTATCAACTTCAGAAAATACCTTCAGATTCCTTGTTATCATTGATGAGGATTTAACTCAGTTTGTATTATAACGTCATTAAAACACACAGTTACCAACAGAAAACTAAAGATAATGAAAGAAGAAATAAAAATGCTTTCTCAACACAAGGGTGAAAGTATTAGTGCTCCTATGCTGCCTTCTACTATTCTCCCCCTCTTCTTGTCGTCGTCTTAACTTCACAGGATTGTCAGTATTTTCATTTTCTTCTGTGGCCATAACTAGTCTTTTCTTCTTTATCCTTAGGTTGACTATAAACATCCAAAACCATTTATATTGTTTTGACAGTGTAAATATTGTGCATAACTATTAGTGTTCTAAGATTGAATTACTTTTCATCTTGATGAATTTCACAGCATTTGGGACACTGAAAGGAGAATGTTCCTAAGGGCCGTTATGTGGATTAATGACTTAATCCACGTAAAGAGTTTAAAACAATGCCTGGTACAGAGAGTTAAGTTCTCACTAAGTATGTCCCAGCATAATTTCAGAGATGTTAAAATGCAAAGAAGTGCATCTTATAGTCAGTGAAATACGGTATTATTTTAGTTTGGGGGTTTTGTGTGTGTGTGTGTTTTCCTAAAATTTTGGTAGCATATTTTGACAAAAGAACAGTGTGCTCTTAACACACATCTTTGTGGTCCCTCCAACGTTCCCACATTGGGTCTTCAGCCTTGCTGCTGCAGTTTGGACAAGTTGATTTAATGTAATCCTGAGGTAACCCTCCCACCTATCCTGAGTTTTCCCCTGAGTTATAACCACTGCTCTCTTGATTTCATGTTTCCCTTTACTTTCTCCTTTTTTTTTTTTTTTGGTGGAGTTCATCAAATAATGGATAGGTGGGAAGTAAACTTTGAGTCTTTAAATTGCTGAAAATTCCTTTCTGAAATAACTTTTGAAAGTTTTCCATTAGTATTTGTTTATTTTATGAAGATTATAGTTACAATAATCTATGAAATCTTCTTTGAGAATTTAAATTCTATTTTAAAAAATTATTTTCTGTCTTTGAATTTTCTTTCCTTTATTTTCTGTTCCTTTTTCTTCTTTCTTCTCTTCAGTGCTGCCACTTTTCTCCTGATGCCTCATCTAATTGTTCACATTTAAGAACACAGGACAGGAGTCTGGCGTCGGTTTCTTCTATAGTTGTATAAATAGGTTTGCTTCCCCTCGGTCCTTTCCAGGCAGGGCTCTTTGTAGAGAGAGGAGCTGGAAAATTGGTGACTGGTCAGCAGGCCTCCAAAGACAGGTCTCAGACACCAGCACCCACATTGGAGGCCTCGGCTCTCCCACCGTGACGTGTTTGTTCAGTTTTCTTAGCAAAGTTTTGTCTGGCCCTTTTAGCATCTGCAGTTGTGTAAACAGGAGTACCTCCCTCCGTGTCCTTGGACATGCAGGCCTGTTCCTGTGGTGGGGCTGGAGCCAAGTTCAGGGCCCCTTCAGATTTTCCAGGGGCACGGATGGGAGTATCTCCTGCCAGGTCCCTATGTCAACCTGACTGTTGGTGACTGTGGCTGGGATGGGCCAGAGCCCTGTTGCAGGCCCTTTCAGAATCTCCAAACTAAGTTGTGTGGGCTTCCCTCTGGGGCTCAACACCACAGCCAGAGAAGCTGGAGGCACTTAGGGTCCACAGCCAGAACCAAGGTCTGTACGCTATTACCCAACCTATGGGTGGGTATGATTCCTCCTGCATCTCCTGGCATATAGTGCCGGTGACAGGATCAAAGCCAGATGAGGGTGTAGCTGAGCCCCTCACGATATGGAACTGTTTCTCGCTCTGTAACCAGGAACATAGTTGGCGAGTCAACCACCTAGGCGCAAGCTTGCCTTCTCAAAACAGCCATCCTTGGTCTTGGACTGTACCAGGGTTTCACAATCTCTGACCCAGTCCCAAAGCTCCCACAGAGGCACTTTTGTACATGGATAGATGCCAAATTGTTGTTGGCAGACAGGGTGGGGATGTCTTACTTGGCCACCTTGCTTTGCCACGCCCTGAGAAATTTAAAAATTAGATAATTTAAGTATTACTTAATATTTTACCTAACTTCATTCAGCAAGAAAAAGGATCTTTATGATCCTAGAATGTGTTGTGCCTGTAAATTTGACTTTAGGGTTTGGTTCAATGAATAAGAAATACAAATTTCTTAATACCTGAAATGATATTTTATATAATATTTTTAGTCTCTGGAGTATATTCCGATTTATGTTGCAAGTCACTAGCTTTTCAACACCATACTGTTATAAATACTGCTGCTAAGTTATTATTTTATATAATGGAAGACAGCCATCTCATTGTTAAGAAAAGGCCTTTATTTTCCTTGTTTGCCTGTACTTATAAATGTGCAATAGAAAGCCAACCCATATAGATAAATATTTAAATTTTTATTTTATAATGAACTTCTCAAAAATATGTTTTGTTATTATCCATTGGCTCAATTAAGAGGAATTGGCATCTTCCTATCCAATGAGTTATTACTTCTTGGATGGAATCTAATGACTATTAATAGCATCACTCAGAAAAGGAGGAGGTAATTTATTAGAGTTTTGTGCATTTTCACTTTTACATGTTATCTGTTTTCCTTTACTCTATGTGCCATACATCTTTTGTTTCCGAGTTGATGAATAATTCTTTTGTGGTTTTTACTGTATTGTTCATTTTCAGTAAAAGATACTGTTACAGTTTGATCCTTATTAATTAAGATATGCAGTTCTGTAAATTGCATGAAAATTTAAAGGAAGAAATGGTTTCTAATAAAAAGTTTTCTGTAACCATTTCCATTGTGATATACCATTTCATCTCCTAAATTCATCAAATGTTGCCTCATGTATTGTGCTTGAGTTTGTTCTCACTCATTGAAGCCATAGAATTTTAGCAAACTCATGAACAGTCACTTTTCAGATACTCAGTACTGACATATTGATGAACTGTTAACAAATGGTGATGACTGTTTTACTTTCAAAATCCTCTTCAGTAGGCAGGGTCATATACGGTTAGCTCTCTGATTACTGCATGCAGAATAGCAGTCATAATAGCTAATACTTACAGACTGCTTATTATCTCACTAATTACTTCTGGTAACTCAGTTCTCACAACTCTGAGAAGTTAGGACTATAATTAACTCCATTTCGCAGATGAATAAACTAAGGGAAAGAAAGATTGAACTTGCCCAAGGTCGTACAATAAGAGGATGGGAGAGCTGGGATTCTCACCCAGGCAGTCTGGTTCCCGAGTTTCATGCTCTTCACCACTAGGCTTACTGACCGTGGCGATTCTTCTCTTACACATTTCAGCATTCATCATTTTAGCGCTTAACAGGCCTCTTAGGATGTGGACCAGTTTTCCCTTAGTTTTTTTCATTTCCCCAAAACTTTGCCAAAACTTTTACTCTTCTTTTTTAGTCCCAGTCTCCATCTGCTTTTATTGTCTAATTGTCTGCACCAAAAGGGGATGAAAATTAAAGTGCTTTAACAGTTGAGGAGACATGTACAGATGTGCCTAAAACAGTGCCTATCGCGTTGAAGCACCAAAAATATTTTTATTAAGTGGTGAACCAAGTATGCAAATACTAAAATTTCCAGAAAGAAAATAAGAGATAACGTTCATTTCCTGTTTCTTTTCGGAAAATTCATTTGGGCTGCTGTGTGGAAAACAGCTTGAAAGGGGGCAAGAATGGACATAGGGAATTCTCAATAGCTAAGGAAGGAATTTCTGTGAAATCAGTGGATAATAAATTCATTGCCAAACTCTTATTAAAATCTTAAAATATGTCATTTCAGATGATCAAAAGGAATATGTCAGAAATAGTAACTTATCCAGGAATTACCATGTTAACGTTTTCCTCTTAAATGTGAGACAGAGCAATATTTTCAGAAGAAAAAAATTGCAAGAAAAGTGTATAGTTAACACAGAATGAACTAGACACTTGGTGATTAAAGAATACTATTTTTAATTAAAATTTTAAATTGATGAGATATATACCAAAATATAACCAGTGGCTGTCTTTGAAGGATGGATTTATGGGCAGTTTTTCTCTCTTTTTTAACCTTTATTTGCTGGGGAAATTTTTTATATTCAGTGTTACTTTTATTATAAAATGAATAAAATTATTTTTATTATTAAATGTGTTACTTTCATGATTAATGAATAAAATTATTTTTATTAGGGGAAGTATACTTAATCTTTTCCTCAGGTGAATAGGTACCCATGTGAATAAAGGGCCATTAAGCCAATATGTTTTTAGTGTGGGTTTGAAAAAAATTTTTTTTAATTGAAGGATAATTGTTTTACAGTGTTGTGTAAAGCAGTTATTGTCCAATTAAAAATAAAAACTTTTTTAAGATGTATTTTTTTTTTAATTTCAGTATTTCTAAATTAGAAAATGCTTATATATGCAAAGCATATTTAAGAGTATGTAAACCCACTGAGGTAAAATGCATTCATGGCTGAATTCCTGAATTGCACGAGGACTAAGTTTTACTTTTGAAAAGGGCTTACCATTCAAGAACATTTTACTTAGGAGTCAGATTTTGAAAGACAGGGAGAGGACACATAGAGGTTGATAAAGTAATGTCTGTTTAACAGTATTCTGCACCATAAACTAATGGAGTCATCCTGAACAAACCGGATAGGAGAGCCATGCTCTGAAGCATGTGACTTCATGACTGAAACCATGGAAAATAGGAGTGTCACATCTCTAATGAATCCATGTATCTTCTATGAGCGACCTAAGTCAAGAAAAGTAAAAAGTAAAGAACAAATTCTTTTTGGAAATTGGGTATTATATGTTGTATATCCAAGGCTGATGGCAGCTCACTGTATGTTTTATGTATCACACCAGCAGCAGATACTTCAGACGCATCAGAAGGTATTGTTGATTCAGTGTCTCTGGCAGTATAATAAAAAAGTGCAGGAGAAATCTCTAGTCTCTAATAAGCAGTATAGCAATGAGTGCTGTCAGATTCTGTAGAGAATTCCACAACATGATTTATTACATTAATTACAGTCATGTGGGTTTCATGCTGCTAAGCTTGAAAATGCAGCCACATTCGAAGGTTGATTTAAGAATATACTTTGGCCCAGATGAAAGTGCTCCTTATTGTGATTAATACAGTACAGTATTTATTCTCTCGTTCTACTCTTTTGCCTTTGGAATGCTAAATTTCTTTTCTGTGACTTGAAATTAAGTTTGAGATTTGAGAAGCTTCATCTAGTTTTTATTCATGCCTGTCATCTGGTCTCCCTTTTGCCTTTTGTGTCTCCTTAGTTTGTCACGGAATGTTGTATCTCCTCTCTGTGAAGCCTGTTTGAATTTACTCCCTTCTAAGCAAGCACAGCTGACCTTGAGCTTCCCTAGCTAACGGGGCTGCCCTCAAGACTTAACTGCGTCACAGTTGGGCTGCTGCATCTCTTTTTTGAGTAGAAGGAGCAATTGAGGAGAAATCTTCATTTTCTTCATTTAATTCAAAATAGCAGCATTCTTAGAGAATTCCATGCTTATACCTTTGTTTAGTACCATACTGAATTCATACAGTCACATGTCTCTCCTTACAGTGACACACTGAGCTTGTCAAATCACAGGATTCTAGGTCATGTGGAATGAAAGGTCTCCTGAGAGCTGTTTTAGAGATAGATGTTAACTCCAGTTGTTTCCGTGTGACCATGGTGGGCTATGTTCACTTACGCACAGTGTTGGTGGCCTTTATAAATCTGTCTTGAAAGAATTAGTAAATATTTGCTACAAATTAAAACATCAGTAGAGAAGGACTCAGGTGAAGTAGGAAGACGTTGATTTAGTGAGTTGGAAGACATTTCTCAGCAGTGATATGTATAAAGAGTTGAATTAGATTGTGTGTCCAACCCTGAGCTAAGTGGTTTGCTTTCTGACCTTAATTCTCATACAACTCTAAAGACATAGGTACAATTATTATATCCATTTAACAGTGGAAATAACCGAGGCTTAGGTTTAAAAGCGTTTGCAGATTCACATAACTGGTTAAGCAGCAGAGCTGGGATTTGAACATAGGTGTTCTTATCAGCAGGAGCCATTAACCATTCACCACACTGCCTACATCAACTGCCCTGAAGGATGGAGCAGGCAGGGTTAGAGTTTAAAAATGATGCTTGGCAATTAGGGAAGCAGTGTTGAAGTTAATAAATTTGGAGGTATTATGAAAGAAAAAATCTGAATCCAGTGGGTTTCAGAGGGAAACAACTCTTTGACTCATCCATTATTTTGTTGGATGACAATATTAGTCCAGTATGATTTTCTTTTTTTAGTAGTTTTCACTGAATAGAAGTCACTTAAACATTTAGGAAGCACCTCTTCTGTCTGGGACATAAAAACGTTCAGATTGGAAAATCTGGCCATCCCAGCAGTGTGGCAGCTGCTGTAACTGAGACTTGGACTGAGGCTTATTTGAAAGAAGAGTCATTTTCTAGGCCTTGTAGGTGAAAGTAGAGATGAAGCTCTGTTTTTCAAAGCAATTCACCCACAGCTCTATTAGAACCACCTGAGAACTCATTAAAAATGGAGACTCTGCACCCTGTTGGCCATAAATTAATTCCTTGTTGCAAGGATCTGCAAGTCAGTGCCTGGTCTTTACACAAGTGATGTCTTACCTTACCTTCCAACAAACATAGCTCCTTGGCCTGATTTAATTCATATATGCAGACAGCAGTGAATATGGGTGAGGAAGAGGCCTTAGTTTCTTCGGCCTGCACTTTGTTTATTCAATAAATACTGGTGGTTTTTGTGCTCTATTTTATTTCTAAATTTTTATCAAGGAGAGAATTCTCCAGAGATTCTAGAGTCACATGCTGTACAACCAGGAGAAATGAGCAGATGACTAATGTTTATTTAAGTGATTTCTGCTTCAGTGAAAAATACTATCAAAAATCATACCAGACTGACTGGTACTATTGTGGTAAATTTTCATGCTCCTGAGTGTATATGTAAGAAATGTATTTTACTTCCATTATTGGAAACGATTAACTGAGCATAAAAATAATTTGCCGGTCAGCTAGCTATAATAGCATATAAGTCTGGCTTCAATTAGTGATGTTAACAATCCTAGAAAGTAGCCTGAGTTTTAAGGTTTTAAGGAAAAAGCATTGAAATGTGCAATGAGTTGAGTGTTTAAAGGAGAAAGAAGACATTGGCTTTTTAATAAATTTTGTGGTAGTTATAAGGTTATCTCACTTTGTTTTCTACCTATAAAGTAAATATACCTTAGTTTTTTTTTTTTTTTTTAAATAAATTTACAGGGGTTAGAAGCTATTGCTATATTTTAAAAATGAAACATGAATGTTGACAAATATGACTTTGGATCCCCTGACAAAATTAAAGTAGGCCTTGATCATAAGATTACCAACCAGGGCATATTTTTTTTTTTAATACCAAGATCATTTTCCTTGAACATAGAAACAGTCATAAGAAAATTTATATCAAATGAACATATGTATAGAAGAAGTAAGAACATAGTAGATGGATGACACCAAAATACCAGTATAATCTCTTTTTAAAGTGGAGGTCAGGATTGGGGGGATATATTGATTTTTGTGGATATATTAATTCTGATACAGTTAAAGAATTATTACTTGTTTTTTCCTTATCCAGATAGTAAGATAAAGATACTGTCTTATAGCAATTTGTGTGAGAGCTGATAGATCCTTATTTCTTAAGGAAATAGCCCTAGGAAAAGCTTTCAGTGGGCTTATAAGTCATTTCATTATTACAGACATCCAGATCACCGTTCCTGACCACAGCTGACTCTGAAGAGCCTTAATAAAGGATAAAGTGACTTTGAGACTCTGTGAGTCCCCAAATTGAATTTTATGTCACCTATTTAAATTTTTAGTTCTTTCTAAATGCAGTCAGTACAGTTGGTCTAAAGTAGATTGTATAATTACGCACACAAAGTTATCTCAGTAACTGTCCTTTCAGCTTTGATGTTACTTCAGTCAACAAAATATGAATGGTTATTGAATGCTCCTACTCCTCCAGAGCTTTTTCAGACCCTGGGAATAAAGCAGCAAAGTCCTGGCTTTTACAGAGCTCACAGCTCACCTGGGCAGAGATAAATGCTAAACAGGTTGTTAAGTAAATATATATTATGTCAGATGGTAGTAGGCATATGGAAGAAAATAACAGCATAAGAGGAGTCGAGAATGTCAGAAGTGGAGAAATGTTGGGTTGATTTTTTTTTTTAAGTAGCTTTCTTAGCATGTGGAGGATCTTTGTTCTTAGTGTATTCAGTCTCCTTTCCTCAATGTCTATCTTTATAATTACCATATAAGACCCTCCAAGTGTCTATCCCACTGGCCTGGCTTTATTCCCCACTGCAGCCCTTCTCCCACCTGGGAACCAGGATCAGTGTTTCACAGTCCTCATGAGCACAAGCCTTCCGATCCCTTGCCCTTTGCTCATGCAGTTTCTTCCTGGAATGCCGTACCCTCCTGTTCTGCTTAACCAAGTGATGCCCATCCTTTAATACATAACCCAAATTTCTGTTCCCCCATGGTATAGAGCTCCAACCCATCTCAAACTCATTTTGATTTCTCTCTCCATTCTGAATTCCTGTGGGATCTTCAACCCATGCCACAAATTCAGTGCCTAATTACACAGTCATGCATGGTCTTTTTCATTAGTTTTATGTGTGTTTCCTATCTCTTCTAATGATGATGCGATCTGTGTAAGCGTCAGACTTATCTTTGACTTCAACCCACAAGTCATCCTAAAATGCTAGGTGGGGCACAGTGTGTACTCACACGTGTGGATTAAATATTAATTCCACTGCAGCCTCATAAATAGAAATCTACTCACCAGATTTCTTTTACTTTCTTCTTTACTTTTCAAATTTAAAATATACGTTTATTTAATAAGCTTATGGGCTTATCTTTCACTGGTTTATAAAGAGAATTTGAACATCATTTCTCTATCAAGTAAAAAGACAAAATAGTCTTCTTGAATGAGTTAAAAAGAAGTTAAACATCAGGAAATGTTTAAGTGTTTGTACTGCAAGGAGATCCAACCAGTCCATTCTAAAGGAGATCAATCCTGGGTGTTGGAAGGACTGATACTGAAGCTGAAACTGCAGTACTTTGGCCACCTCATGTGACAAGTTGACTCACTGGAAAAGACTCTGATGCTGGGAAAGGTTGGGGGCGGGAGGAGAAGGGGACAACAGAGAATGAGATGGCTGGATGGCATCACCGACTCTGTGGACATGAGTTTGAGTGAACTCTGAGAGTTGGTGATGGACAGGGAGGCCTGGCGTGCTGTGATTCATGGGGTCGCAGAGAGTTGGACACGACTGAGCAACTGAACTGAACTGAACTGATTGCTTCAGATGTATGGCTTTAATAGAATCACAAAAGGGATGAGATAGGTAAGTTTATTTTTTGTTAAATTGAGTGCCACAGCAGTAGAAGTAAACTGCTCTGAATTTAAATCTAACAGAAATCTCCTCAGATTAAATGAGAACACAAGATACTGAACTAATTATGTGTTTTTTCATGCTATCTCCTAACAAGGGAGGAAATAATTGGATTAATGGGGCATGGAGACTATGTAAATAAGTACCAAAAAGCTCTCTGCATAAAAACTTTACACAGGCTTTCCAAAGAGTCCCTGGGCCAGTGTTGAGGTTGTTTCCCGGGGCTCTTCTCCAGATCATAGATCCCTTGAAAGTCAGTAATCGAAAAACTTTCAGTTTGTTGGCTACATTTGTCAAAGGCCCATTTCACTACACTAGCTTTATGGGATGGCTTCTCCTTTTTAGAAACTTTGAGTAAGTTTTATAAAAAATATTATGGATGGTACAGGCAAGAAATAAGTAACCATCGATCTGAAGAACCAAGGTCATTCACATCTTCTGTGTACAAAGTTTATCCACTCAACCTACTTGTAACCAAAACCATACTAGTGATAGTGATAGGAAGCACCCCTAAAACAGTAGCCCAGCAGGCTTATGGTGTGGTGAGAAGGGAGGTAATCTAAACTGAAGGTCTAGGGGAGAGGCAGACCTTTTTAAAATCCATTTTTGTAAGCCATGCATGTCCAGAAGTTCTCCCTTTTTATATCAGACCAAAATTCAAGATGTTGAGTCATTTAAAATATATGTGCAGGATCTGTGGATTTAAAACTATTAGTACATACTCAGGCTGTCTTCAAACCCAGTCATCATTTGGTGGCTCTGGTGTGCTGAAACACATGCTGGCTACTCAGAATTCACAGATGATAAATACATGAAAAGCAATGTAATTAATGGGGCATAGAGACTATAGATAAGTATAGAAAAGCTATCTGCTTTAAAACTTCATACCTTTTCTAATACCCTTTCTTGGAGGGGAGGTGGGGGTTGACTTGGACATTCTCTTGTTGGCTCTGACCTTCTGCTTCCATTGAAGAGGTTCAGATTATGGATCATTTCATTGTCTGGGAATGTTTTCCACCAGATCATCCAGATGTCAACTAACCCCTATTTTAATATAAAGCAGAGTTTGTTGAAGATTTTCTTAGCATAGGAGGAGATAGGTTTGTTGCCATTTCCTTCTCCAGGGGATCTTCCCGACCCAGGGATCAAACCCAGGTCTCCTGCATTGCAGGCAGACGCTTTAACCTCTGAGCCACCAGGGAAGCCCTTATATCATAATAGAGTGGTACAAATCTGACCATGTAGTTTTCTGACCAACTAGTTTTGTTAGGGTAAAATACAGTGTCATTAATAATGACTTACAGACATGACCTGGTGACATCTGGCCTGTGGGTTTTTAGACCTCTCCTCATACCACTCTCCTTCTGATCACTTTTCTCTCGGCACACTGAGATTCTTTCAGGTCTTCTAACTCAGTTTCCATTGTAGGAGCTTCTCATGTGCTGTTCCCTCTACTCTTCCTCCTATGCTTTGTGTGATCAGCTTCTCATTTTCAGGTCTCACCTGAAAGGTCTTCTTAGAGTCCTCTCTGGAACATCTGTCCTTAAGCAGGTCACTTAATTCTTTTTCAGAGTACTCAGTTGTTTTTCTTCTTTAGTCAGTTCAGTTCAGTCGCTCAGTCGTGTCCGACTCTTTGCGACCCCATGAATCGCAGCACACCAGGCCTCCCTGTCCATCACCAACTCCCGGAGTTCACTCAAACTCATGTCCACCGAGTTGGTGATGCCATCCAGCCATCTCATTCTCTGTCGTCCCCTTCTCCTCCCACCCCCAATCCCTCCCAGAATCAGAGTCTTTTCCAGTGAGTCAACTCGTCACATGAGGTGGCCAAACTATTGAAGTTTCAGCTTTAGCATCAGTCCTTCCAATGAACACCCAGGACTGATCTCCTTTAGAATGGACTGGTTGGATCTCCTTGCAGTCCAAGGGACTCTCAAGAGTCTTCTCAAACACCACAGTTCAAAAGCATCAATTCTTTGGCAATTAGCTTTCTTCACAGTCCACCTCTCACATCCATACATGACCACTGGAAAAACCATAGCTTTGACTAGATGAACCTTTGTTAGCAAAGTAATGTCTCTGCTTTTTAATATGCTGTCTAGGTTGGTGATAACTTTCCTTCCAAGGAGTAAGCGTCTTTTAATTTCATGGCTTAGCACTTGTCAATTTGTCTAAAATTTGTTAATTTGTGTTATTGTCTGTTTCCCTCAGTCTATGATACATTCCACAAAAACACTCATCCATTCAGACTCAGTTTACTTAATTCCTGACATGTTTTAGTTACTTATTAAGTGTGCTTGAAATGTGGCGGGCCCAGCAGGACTTGATGGATTAGCTGTAGCAGGGAGGGAAAGCAGGTGTCAAGGATGGTACTCGGGTTTCAGGCTAGGGAACATAGGCTGGTGGTGGAGGCACTGACTCGGTGGAAGAGCAGATTTGTGGAGACAGGGCTAAGCTACGTTTTAGGTCTGGGTACTTACATTGATTAGGCTGTTTGGTATGTGAGGGTCAAGGTAGGCATAGGAAACGTGATTCTGATGCTTACTCATTCATCGTTTGTAAAACTTCATTTCTAATTGTTAAATGCCTGATCTGTTTAGAAAAATAAAATTTGTACTTGCATATTTTGGACTGCCACCTTGTCTTCATCCAGTTTTCAAGACCTTTGGGATTTTACCCACATTCAGTTTAAAACATTTGTTATTAATCACAGCTTGCTTGATACAATAAAAGCATTTTGCTCATCTCAGTGCATTTTTTTTCATTAATGACAGTGGCTCATTTAATTTGCCTGCTAAATCATATACATACTTCTTTTAAGAAAATAGAAAGTGATCTTTGTGTTGAAAACAATTTTTGTTGTTATTTAGAATCCAAATTCTATTTCTTACCACATACATTCAAGCAAAATTTAATGAAGTTTGACTGCTGAGTTTCTGATGAATACCAGAATCTTTGAGGAATGTAACACTACTTCATAGAGTACATTTCATGGATCAGAAAGCATTCAGTGAAAATTTATGGGATCCCTGTTAAGTGCAAGGCACCAAGTCAGGGACTAGAAGTTGCAGCAGTTGGAAATTCCCTGGCGGTCCAGTGGTTGAGACTCTGCACTTGTAATGCAGGGTGCCCATTTCGACCCTGATGAGGGAACTAAAACCCCACATGCTGTGTGGTGTAGGCCAAAAATAAAATTAAAAAATTAACTGAAGTTGCAGCAGTCTCATTCAGATAGAAAGAGCTGGATCAGAATTCTGACTTCTCTTTGAGAGCACTTCAAGACAAAAAGAAGCAGAAACAAACATTTTCTCAAATAAAACTAGAAATCTTCAGCTGAACCGTGGTATGTAAAGAAAGGCTGCCAAATACAGTGATGAAACAGGGATTTGGATATGCTGCTAAGAGAAGTATGACTGTAACTGTCAAATGGAGGTGTGAGACCTCAGTTTTCTTCTGCTAAGTGGCAGAATTAACAGTCAGTGTTGGACTTCCCTTGTGGTAGCACTTCCATAGCAGAGGCCATGGGTTTGCTCCCGGGACAGGGAAGTTCCGCATGCAGTGGGATGTGGCCAAAAAACAAAAAAAAAAAAATCACTTTTGAAGAACTGGAATGGGGAGCTTGGTTTGGTGATCAGAGCTTCCCTGGACCCTGTTTGACACCAGCGAGTAGTAGAGGAAGCAGGACTGAATAGAGAACCACATGCACATTTGCCATCTTTACAGGAAGTCACCTGCCATGGTAATAAGACAGTGGAGAAATGCTTGAATTTATGGCTTGGAAGGGCACACTGTGTACCAGAAGAAAAAAAGATGGATGCACAGTAAAGTTATAGCCATTCACAGATAAAGAAAGAATCATTTAGCTACGCAGCTCCCACTCCTATAATGCAATCAAGAGATCCCTAAGGGAGAAAGATTATGCTGACTGTTGGCTTCTCTACAGCCTTGATCACCTCTGTTAATTAACAGCTACATGGCTGTCTAGGGAAAAATATGTTAGTACCTGCCTTAAACTAAAGTTCAATTTTATTTGGCTTCTCAAAGCCTTTGATATCCCCAGAGTACATAACACAATAGGTTTGAGATGGAAAACTCTATCTTCATCTGAGAAAAATAAGTTTTAGAGAAGATTCCATGTGAAAGCTGAAGAAGAACTGGAAATGTTTTCCCTAAAATTGCTATGACTATTTCTTGAAAAGTCTTTGTTTAAAGTTTGAAAACTCTTGTGATAAATATTTGAACAAGTAGCCACAATGAAAAGATGTGCTGACCACTTTGGCTTTGCATGTAAACAGGGAAGTCAGCATGGTAAAAGGTTAAGGTGGCTTCACCTTTCTAATGGAAAGATATACATTTTTACTGTTGATCCAGAAACAGTTTCAACTGGAAGAAGGTAGCACAGCCAAAAGTTAAGTCGGATGAAGCATAAAATACACTGTTGTGTATTAGAATTTTGGAAATATCTAAAAAATATGCCTATAAAAATATCTAATTAGCTAGCTAGTTTAGTGATTTTTTTCATTTTATAAAGTTATGAGGACTTTAGTGGTTATACCTTATTACAACTGTCATTTTAAAATAATATGGACATTCATAAATGTGTATAATACAAAAATAGTGTGCTTTATGAATAAAATTCAACTTATTAGAAATTTTATTTTTCTTATTGTTTGTGGTTATTTCAAAGACTTCCCACCGAACAGCCTTACAAATTAAAGTTTTCCTAAATAAGATAATTGGGATAAACAAAATAATTTTATATTATACTTTATAGAGTCAGAAATTATATTTTTATGTTGTTTTAAATTAACCTTAGTGTTTGCCTCTCAACATCCTTAGGATAACCTGGTTTTTCTATTGTGTGATTTCATTTTTAGAATTTCTCTTTTGAGTTTCACCCAGACCATGTCTGACATAATTGTGGTAATTTTGACAAATGTTTTCATTGTTAATGTTAACATACCAATTTTAAATTACATGGGGTCGCGGAGAGTCGGACACGACTGAGCGACTGAACTGAACTGAAGAGGAAATTATTTAAATGATACCATTGAATTTAATCATTGTTTTAAAAAAAATCTAGTAAAACAGAGTAGGGGTTCCTTCATAAGCCATAAACACTGGAACTTTTTTCTCAAAGTGTGTTCTCTTGAACCTTACCCTGAGCATAGAAGTGTTAGTTTAAATGCAGATTCCTGGGCCTGTACCTAGGAATCTGATTTTGGTTGAGCATCTTAAATGATTCTGAAACTTACTGAAGTGTGAGAACTGCTATTCCAGAGCAACATTACTTAATCATGAGTGATTCATAATGGAAAGAGGTACCTCCAATCTTTGGTGACAGAATATATAAATAATAAATTAATAAAGTAAAACTATCCAGGAAACATACCTCCTTCCTTACATCTTGTTTATAATAGCCTTACTCAGATTTCATTGTCCTGTCTTTTTAGCTATGAAGTTTTATCCTCATTACTTTCCCAAAACACCAAATTTTTTGTGTTGAAATGTAGTTGATGTACAGTGTTATATTAGCTTCAGGTATATTACACAATTATTTGACATTTGAATACATTATGAAATGATCACCACAATAAAATCTAGTAACCATCTGTCCCTTTACACAGTTATTATACTAGTCATGGCCATATTCCTCATGCTGTGTATTTCATCCTTGTGAATTATTTATTACATACACCTCTTACTCCCTGTCACCTGTGTTGCCCCACCGTCCCACCCCTTTACCATCTGACAACCACCCATTTGTTCTCTGTATCTATGAGTCTGTTTTCATTTTGCAAAACATAGAATATTTTTATCACTTTTTATAATCTGCCCTGTAATTACATACAGAATATTTATAAACTATGTTTACCTGAATTGCTGTAGAATGTCACATTAACTGCTATAAATGATCTATTTAGTAATTATTAAATATAGATCTCTATAGAGTTAATACTAAATAAGAGATTTGAGTATTTTTGTTTTAATTCAATAAAATGGAACCAGTACAACCTCTGGTTTCACAAATGAAGTGGTTCAAAATGAGTATGTTGCTCTCATGGGGCCCTTGCACACTGCATTAGGATAAATAGCACATTTCTATTATTTTCTCTTTTTTTTCCCCTAAAACAAAGGCTACCTCTAATTTCACTCTTTCCACAAATCTTCGTGCACTAAACTATGTGCCAGTGACATGAGAAGCTCGTTTTGGTGATACTGGGTCATCTCATGTCTAGTACATCATTTGTGAAACTGAAGTTGGCTATTATAATGCAACAGGTATGTAAATAACATTTATCAGTGATCTCTGTAAAATTGTTTCCTTCTTCCCCTTTTCATTATAAAAGGAAACTTTATTTCAGAGTAGAAAGTGCATTGTCTGAACTCATGAACACCCTCTCTATCCCTCCCCTCCCCAATTTGTTGCAGACCAGGATGAAAGAGCAGCTGAGCTCAGCAGGGAGCAGAATGAGAAAACCATCCGGAGCACGCAGACTGCGCTCCGCAATTTCCGGGAGTTCCTCATCTCCAAGTATCCTTCTGAAACAAGAGAGATTTATGTCATCCCTTGCAAGGAGTTGGATGCCTACCTGGCCTCTTTCTTTGTGGATGCCAGGCAGAAGGATGGATCCGAGTATGAACCCAACAGCTTGGCCAATTACCAGTGTGGACTTGAACGGTACCTAAAAGAACACAGGTATGGCTACAGTATCACCAGGGATAAGGAATTCAAGCGCTCCCAAGAGGCACTCAAACAGAAGCAGATTGAACTCCGCTGCAAAGGGAAAGGAAATAAGCCACACAAGTCCATGAAGCTCACCTTTGCTGATGAGCTCATTCTGCGAAAGAGAGGGCTGCTAAGCCGCTATAACCCTGAGGGTCTGCTCAACCTCGTCTGGCTCAACAACACAAAAGCTTTTGGGCACTGCACAGGCTTCCATGGGTCTACCTTGAAGTGGGGTGACATTCGGCTCCGGGTAACAGAAACAGGACTGGAGTACTTGGAGTGGATGGGTCAAGACACTGGTGACCTAAATGCCAAAACCAAGAGAGGGGGCACAGACTCCCGTGTGTATGCCACCCAGCACGCGCCACAGACCTGCCCGGTACAGGACTACAAGGAGTATGCCCAGCGGCGGCCTCCTGCCATGCGCTATGAGGATGCCCCTTTCTACTTGTCCATCAAACCAGTCGTGAACTTGGCGGCTCTGCATTGGTACAACTGCCAGGCCCTCGGCAAGAACAAGCTGGCCAAGATGGTGAAGACCATGTGTGAGAAGGGGAACATCCCCGGCAGGAAGACCAACTTCAGTGTGTATCAGAGCTGCAGCACCTTGTCCGAGGCCCAGAGCAACCAGCTGGTACTTATCTGTAACAATCTGAGCCAGCAGGCCGCCCAATCAGTGGCTGGGCACTCCAACAGTGGCAATTTCATCGTCTCTGCCTCCTATGACTCGTCCTCAGACACGGCTTGACCAGGTGGCTTGAGCAAGATCACAGTCTGGTTATTGTGTCCAGAGAAACTGATTAAGCACTGGTTCTTGTTCCCTTTCCTCTGCCCTCAGTATTAACTTTATACAAATATAAATATATATTTTTCTTTTTACAAATAAGTCAATGGAGATAGTTTAGTATTACTGACATAGTATTTATAGGCTTAAAACAAATGTACCTGTGGTGATGAAATGTAATTACTGTTACAGACTTTACAAATCTCAGGCAACACAAACTAGAGAAGGAATTTCGTTTTTTGGGGTTTTTTTAAACTGTCAAAAAGGAAACTGGGAGTCAGCCTAGATACTTGTGTCCTCAGCTCTTGCTTTTCCTTCCCACCCCACCTCTCATTTTTAGTCTGTTTAATAAATGGCAGTATCTTTTTAATTTTTAAAATTCTCCATTAATCAGGAGGAGACAACACTAACTTTCCTGCTTACACAAAACTGTCAGATCGAGAATATGAAAATGTTGATATAAACTGGACAGATTTTTATATACTTTTTTTTTTAAGAATAATTAGATTTTAACTTCTCTGCCTCATTTTTTGCAATTTATGAAAATCTAGATGTTTAGCTAACTTGTTGTGGGGGCAAAGAGGGTTAGAAGGTGGGAATAATAATGGTGCCATTCTTTTTAAAAGCTATATAATTTTTAAATAATATGCAAAGTCCAATATTATGGCAAAAAAGACTGTTACTAGCTCATTTTTATTGTTATTGAACCTGGATAGAATTTTTTAGTTGTTTTCTAAGAAATCAATGTAAAAGTTTTATTATCAGATTTATAAGAAATTTAAAAAACTACCAAAGTTTTGAAATGTTCCCAAGCATTAGATTGTGTATCAAACATAAAAGAGAGAGTAGAGTATGGAAAAGTCTTACTGAAAATCGAGAAACACTAGTCAAGACCACAAAAAACTTATACTCTTTGACCCAAATCCCCTGACTTATTTATTAGTACTGAATTTCAGTCTGTTTTCCCAAGGGGATTGCTTGACTCTGTAGTTGAGATCAAAGGAATATTGACACTCACTTTAGGTAACAACATTTTGTTACATTTAGTTGAATTCAAAGCACTCTTGAAAATGTGCTGTTTCTGCTACAGTAAATATAAATGCATTTATGTGTGATAATCCTGCAATCATAATAATTATAATTTTGATTAAGTAACTCTTCGTGGTGGTTTTTCCAAGGTCTTTATTTTTAAGCCTGTGGTGAATTATTACTTGAGATACTTTAATAATAATAAAAGAGTTTAGATGAGCAAGGTTCCTAACCTGTATAATCATTAACACATTAAAAAAAAGTCTCAATCTTAATTGCTTTGTTGGATCTGGGCTTCCTGTTGGCAAGTATTTCTTCTTCAAAGCATCCTCGTAATTCACATTAGCTAGGAAGGTAGGTGGCATTTTGTTTTAATTATACGACCAGGACAGATTTTGTTTTGATTTGCTTTGCTGAGTGATCCTATTAGCTGAGCTTTCCCATGACCAGGCAGCTTACTTCTCAACACTAAGTCATAAATACATAAACCCATTTCTCTAAATTGTGAGCTTTCCTTTGGCTTAGGAGTGGGAAGTCTGCCCTGGCCTTTGTGTTAAGCAATCAACTTCATCTCATGACTTTCTGTCATAGAGAAGCAGCCAAAAACAAGACCAGAAGATACCTTTCTTTAATTTTTTGTATTGGTGATAATGATAGCCACTAGTTTTGAGCCACTCTGTGTGCCAGCAATGTGTGTGCTAAGTGATTTACATGCTCTCCTTATATAAGTAGTACTGGTTTATGAAAATTAGAAAATCCAGATAAGCATAAAGAAAACAAAATATATACTCATAAGTCTGCTAGCCCAAAATAACCACTGTTAATATTATGTTGGCCAGAAAGTTCATTTGCGTTTTCCCATAACATCGTATAGAATACCCAAACAAACTTTTTGGCCAACCCAATATTTTGGTGACTATATATTCAGATTTCAGTACATACATATTTATTTCTGTATACGTAATCTTTAATCCTTTCAACAACTTTGAAAAGAAGGTTAATTATCTCCATTTTACTTTGAGATCAATCCATAACAGGCTATATGCTAGGGAGATGGTACTGTGGTCTGACTCCAGAGTTTTTTCTGTTTCCCTGAGTTCCAACCTGTAATTAGTTTCCAGTGATTTGAGCCAGAGATGGGGACACAATGTCTTCCCATCTCTCAGATCTATCTGATTAAAAGGAAGACTGAGCGATCTTTCATGATGGCACACAGTGTCCCCTAGTCCCCCCTCTTCTGCTTATTTTGAACCACAGAGCCTCATTCTGTTGTCTTACACAACATTCCTCTCATTATGCAGTAGGCTGAGAAGTGCACATGACAGCCTACTGTGAAAGAACTCTTTTTAAAAAAAATTTTTTTTAACATAGGTTATCTCTCATTAAAAAAAGATTTAAATTGTGCATTTTGTTTTTGCATTGGCATACTTTTAAAAATTCTTAATTTGTTTTTTGACAGCAAAGTAGGTTTGTCATGGGGAAGGTTAGTCAGTATGCTCTTAGAAAGTAGAACTAGGAAATTTCGAATTTCTATTTGTGTATATTGAGGTACGAAAGTGAAAATCTCCTGTTTAATCCTCTAGCATTTTCATTTGGAAGAATGCAGATTGTGAATTATTCTTTACTTATTTATATTTTGCTTTGGTAACTTAAACCAAATAGGAATGTTGTGACCTTTAGATTTAGAAAACTGTCTTCCGTAGAGTGACTTGGGAGAATTTTCATTGAATTATATTATCTCTTTGGGATAATTAAATTATGAAAAATTATTGGCTGCTGCTGCTAAGTCGCTTCAGTCGTGTCCAACTCTGTGCGACCCCATAGATGGCAGCCCACCAGGCTCTGCCATCCCTTGGATTCTCCAGGCACGAACCCTGGAGTGGGTTGCCATTTCCTTCTCCAATGAGTGAAAGTGACCTCTAAATTTTGTGTTTTTGTATAAGTGATACTGAGGATATACTACTGCCAGATGCCATATTTATTATCTGTTATTTTAACTTTAAAAAACTTACATCCATATTGTGGCAGTAGTAGATGCCAAAATCGTGTTTGTGCTTTAGCAAAAATTCAGCAGTCCAGCAGTCTTCACTATTACTGAACATGTTGCCTTTTCAGGCAATCCCATGGTTCATACAAAAACAATAAGACCGTATTTGCAAAGTTTATACTTTCAGGGCAGTGTAATGTCATGTAAGAAATTTTCTAGTGCCCCTCCTGTGACTGGAAGTTTTGCCCTGTCTGCTACAAAAATGCCAAACCCATTTGTCAGTATTTGGATGAAATAGCTGTATAATTTAGTTTTTCTTCTATATTCATGTGAGTGACTGGCTATTGAACATCATAGATGGCAGCAGTTTTTTGTTTTTTTTAAATCAAACATAGTGCTTAAAAAGGTTAGAGATACTCAGGATGTTTATCCAACAGAACTTATTCTTAAGAGCCCACCTGTTTCCATGGTTAGGGCTGGTCTGAATATGTTTTATAATATATCAGCTTCTTGAAGTATTTTTGTTATAGTTATTTTTCCCTATGTTAAATCACTTCTGATCTACAGAAAAATGGTCGAAGTGAAGATCAGATCTCCTTGGTTAGCCAATACTTCCATTGAATTAATTTGTCTAAGTCACATGGCTTAGGTTCTAAGCCGTGAAATCAGACGACTTTACTGAGATGAAAATTTATAGTCATAGCATCAAATACTTGAAAACCTAGTGTCTAGAGACTAAGAGGGGTACAGAGATGTATAAAATAGTTCCTGCCTTCAAAAGGTTTATAAAAGATACCGTGATAAAAGTTTGATTTCATTTTTGAGGGCCCAGCAAAATACTCTATGCCGGGACTATTTTGCATAGTTTCTCAAACTTTGTACTCATACAGTCTGACCATTATTTAGCCATTTAATGTGTTGGTTTGCTGTAGAATATGTAATACTGCTTTGAGTATTTTCTGGTGGATCTTCCTTAGACCCTGTTTTAAAGTCGGTAATAAGACGCCATTTCTACACCATCCATTGTGTTTACATAGAGGCACACGTGCACAGGAATGTGCAGATGATCATCATGGGTGCCGGTTATCCCAGTTACTAAGTCCTTGCAGTGCACCAAGGTACTGAGTGCTTCTAGATTGTTTCACCTAATTCTTACAGTTATCCTGTGAGAGTATCATCATTTCTCTTTTATAAATGAGGAAATCCAGAGAAGTCAAATAGGTTGCCCACCTCACTTAATACGTAAGGGCATCAGGAGCTGAAACTAGATCCAGATACCATTAAACACTGGCCTTTTCTGCTGTAACTGCCTGTTCACCAGATGATTTACTGTGCTTCTGCAGACTCTCTGAAGTGATAAATTATAAATGGAATTCCTGGTATAATAAAATCATCCATATTCTTTCAACTCTGAATTGAGAGCAGTGCCCTCACCTGGCTGTTTGTTGGCATAAAATTGTATAAGCCCCTCTAACTGTCTTTTGAGATGAAACATTCAGCAAACTTTTCCTTTTTTTTTTTTTGCTTAGTCATGAATAGAGAGCAAAAGTTTGTATCATTCTTTAAAGAACTCTTAGTTTTGTCTTCTGGTGAACGTGAATATGCGCAAATAATTATATTTTTAACAAATGGTTGTCCTTTGTTTTTACCCCATGTAAACCAAAAATCCTATTTCAAAAGAGTTTCTTCTAATTTAGACAGAAAAGGGGAGGGAATATCTCTCTTAAGCCCAGGAACTGATATTGTCATCCACCAGATACTGAATATTGATTGCTAGTCTGCCAGAAAGTTTAGTCTTCTCTGCAAATCGGTGCTAGCAAATTAACTATTTAATAGAGGATTTTGTTATTATTTGGTTTTGTTTTTTAATCAGTCAATTGTTTTTAACAGAAAGCCTGGTGGCTCAGACGGTAAAAATCTTCCTGCAATACAGGAGATCCAGGTTCGATCCCTAGGTTGGGAAGATCCCCTGGAGAAGCGAATGGCTATCCATTCCAGTACTCTTGGAATTCCTAAAGAATTCCATGGACAGGAGAGCCTGGTGAGCCACAGTCCATGGGCTCAGAGTTGGATATGACTCAGCGACTAACACATTGCGGGAAAATGCTATCCTGTGATTCTCAGTATTGGAGATCAACTAGAACCAGTCAAATTTTTTCTACTTTGACTATCTCCACAGTTTTATATAATAGAGACAAACACTTCTGATTTTAATCAGCTTTCTTCTGATTAGTTTTCTTTATCTACAGGAAAGGAACGTTTTGATCTTTATTCCTCTGGCCAGAGTAAAGCTGTACTATTTAACATCTGTAGATAAAAACTCTACCATGTGATAACGGAAATACATTTCTAAACCTAGGGAGAAAAATCTGGGAGAGTGTATGATAATTTATTACAGTAAGGTATTTTTAAAAGGTTTATTCATGAAAAAGCAGTTATAAATACTAAGGAATTAACAAGTTCTTTATCAGTCAGTGTGAAAGATCTCTCTCAAATAGAACTCCTTTATACAAGGTATTATATATCTCTACCTATCTACCATATGATATGATGTAGTTACTAAGAAACACATCATTGGCAAGGGCATCCTCGATTATTTTTTGTTTCATTTTTCTCTTAATCATGGTATTCAAATAATTGCTTCTTCTCCCCATTGAACTAGGCTGAGGTGATGAATGCATAGCTTCTCATAAGGCAAAGTGATGAAAATATGATTTTAAAAGATCTTGTTATGGAACATTCTGGGATAAAGAAATGTACTATGTGATCATCCTTTGGTGGTAGGTGTGATTTTTTGAATATATCTATGTATTTGGTTGCGCCGGCTCTTAGTTTGGCCTGAGGTACCTAGTTCCCTGACCGTGGATCGAACCCAGACCCCCTGCATTGGGAGCACAGAGTCTTAATCACTGGACCACCAGAGAAGTCCCATGGTGGTTGCTGTATTTCTAATGATACAAAAACAGAAAAGAGGGGATGATTTTGCTAAATTGCCAACAACTCTGATTTCACTTTCTAGACAGAAAAGAAAGATAATCAAAATCTCTCCTACACCATCCTATTTGTGAATTGACTGATTGGGCCTTCCAAGGCTGAGGGAAACACGTAACTTGGTATTGAAGATTGTGTTAGTTTTTGAAAGAAAGCATTATAATAAGTTTAAATTATGTTTTTATGTAAACCATGACTTTATTAAATTAGACTCTTTAATTAGGTCACAGTACTAATTTGATCAGAATATTAATTAGGTCAGAGTATTAAAGTAACCATCATCTTTATTGAGTGAATTATAATCATAGAGGCTAGACCTAGAAACTGAGAAGGCAATGGCAACCCACTCCAGTCAGTACTCATGCCTGGCAAATCCCATGGACGGAGGAACCTGGTAGGCTGAAGTCCATGGGGTCGCTAGGAGCTGGACACGACTGAGTGATTTCACTTTCATTTATTGGAGAAGGAAATGGCAACCCATTCCTGTGTTCTTGCCTGGAGAATCCAAGGAACGGGGGAGCCTGGTGGGCTGCTGCCTATGGAGTCGCATGGAGTCAGACATGACTGAAGTGACTTAGCAGCAGCAGACCTGGCAAGGGCCTAAGATCATCTGGCCTGGTAATTTTCAGTGCTGTGAAGAGTCACCATGTCATCTCAGGAGGGGAGGGCAAACAGATGGATGGAGATTGCATAGGGAACACTTTCCAAAACAGATCCCCCAGGAATTCTCATGTTCCCTGTGCTCCTAACTTCTTACTTGGAGACTCACTAGACTGAATGAGCTACCTCTATTACATAATCCTCCTTGTGTGCCAGGCTGGAAAATAAGATTGGAATCATCTCATCTCATCCATCCCTCTTGTTTTATAGAAGAGAGAAACAGTCCCAGAGAGATGAGATGAATACCCAGGTGTACACACTTTGTTAGAATCAGAGCCAAAGTATAATCCAGACACCCTGACTTCCAGGCGGTAGATAGGGCTCAGAGAGGAAGAGCAACCCTATATTCCCACTGAGTAAGAAGGAGTATCCTTTTCTTGTTCTGAAAATTTTAATAGTTTTTTAGACTCTCAAGTTTCTATTAAGAAATAGATTCAAACTGCCAGTTTCCAAATAGGCTATTTTGCATGTGAACTTTTACATTTCATTGTGTAATGTTATACCTTGATTATAGCAACTTCTTTTGAGATTTGATGAGATAATCCTTAAATATAATCAGCCATCTTTTATTTTAACATCTTTCAGCCTACCCCATTTACATTCAGTTTTCATTTCTAGAGGAGAAACAAACTACAGTTTTCAAATATGTGAATTCCAGTCATAGATTATGAACTTTAAAAATAACTTTTTATTTAAAGTATTCTTTTGAATATCCAGATATATAGCATCTGTATTATTGGTTTTGAATGTACTCTGCCCTTTTTTAGTCTATGAAAAGTTTTTAGTTTGTGGGTCAAATCATCTTAGAGGCTTGGGACATCTTTAATCAGCACGATTAAATTTTTGTCAACATAATTGGATGTTTGTAAAGTGTATTTAGAGATAGAAAGGGGAAAGAAAATGGGAACTAATAAAAGAAGCCTACAGCAGAAAATATACAAATGCAAACTATTTGTAAATTCCTATATTATCCAGATTACTCTTTTAAACAAGAATTCAAAGAAGTATACTTTAAATCTCACAAATTTTTATTTTGTAAGTTATATTTACCAGATCATAGTTGATGATGAAAGATGAAATTCTAAGAGGTTAAAAGGTACAGTGGAATTACTTGTCTTTTGAATGCAGAGTTGGATTTTTCTAGGCTTGTAATGTTCTTTGTATTACACTGGAATTAGACATTTTTCCATCATACACTCATTTTAAGGAGCTTTGAAAATGCTTTGGCATAGTTTATTTATTTGTGGTAAGTAGAATTAGGAAGAATCAGCAATATAGAATCCTGACAGTATTTGTGCATACTGTATTTAAGTGATTTTTATGCCTGTTTACTTTCTGTGATTCTTAAATTTTATAAATCAAATACCTTAGCATACTTCCAGTAGAAATTAATTTATAATTGATTATTTATTCTGGATGAAGTAGTTTCAGTTTAGTATTAATCCACTCAGATTAACTGAACTTTTATATCTACAATTCATTATATTACAACTTTTTAAATAGCATTTATAACAAAAGAATTTTTGTTTTATAAAGTTTATTTGTTACAAAAAAAACACCATCTTGCCAAAAACCATTACAGTCTCTATGCATTGTGTCTGTTCCGTGATTTCATTGTTGAGATTTTGCATGTTGTTGTAGGTACTCTTTCATATGTGTGTTTGTGGTGTTTATGTGGAATTGTTAACCATTGCTGCTATCGCTTATTGTAGTTAAACTGAAAAACTGTGCAAAGAGGCCGTGCCGGTCAACATCTGTATGTGTGACTTGTGAAAATGTACTTAGCTGTTTAATATTTTGAGCCAGCACTTAGTGGCCTCTACAGAAGGAAATGTTGTAGTTGTCAGGTGATGCCAGCTTCAAAATCTTGCTTCATATTTATAATTCCAGGTCAGCTTTCCTTCTGCACTTTCCCCAACTCTTTGAAAGGGAAACATTTGTAAAAAGAGAAAGCAAGAATTCTGAACTTTCCTAGTACCCCCCACCTTAAATCTTTTTTCCCCCTGATACTTGAGAAATTCTCTAGAATGTCAGTGTAGCAGCATAATTTCCCTTGATCTAGGTATTTTAGATTGAAGAATATAATAACAGAAGACTGTGGTGGCGCATATATTATCTTTGTTGGTTATCATGCCATATTGTTTGAATTTCATTTAATAAGAGTATTTAGTACTTTCATTTTGTTAATAAGGGACCATGAAAAGCCCAGCTTCCCAGGTGACTAGGTGGTAAAGAATCCACTTGCAAATGCAGAAGACACGAATTTGATCCCTAGGTTGGGAAGATCTGGAGAAGGAAATGGCAACCCACTCCAGTAGCTTGCCTAGGAAATCCCATGGACAGAGGAGCCTGGCGGTCTACCGTCTAAGGGGTCACAAGAGTCAGACATGACTTAGCAACTAAACCAAAATGTGAAAACCCCGGAGATCCCAAATATTAACTTTTATATTCAGCATCTGCATAGACTTAACATACCTGGTTGCCTTATGACCATCAGAATTCTTTCATGCCCACCTGTCTTTAGTTTGCTTCCTGATATTTGTGACTTGCCTCAGCAATTCCCAACTTACTGTGACATTAGAACATTATTTCAGTGGGTTAATTCTACTTTATTAAAATTTAATGGGGATAAATTGCATATGTACTTAATACATTATTGGGCTTCCCTTGTGGCTCAGCTGGTAAAGAATCCACTTGCAATGCAGGAGACCTGGGTTCGACCCTAGGTTGGGAAGATTCCCTGGAGAAGAGAAAGGCTATCCACTCCAGTATTCTGGCCCGGAGAATTCCCTGGACTGTATAGTCCATGGGGTCGCAAAGAGTTGAATACGACTGAGTGACTTTCACTTAAAATGGAAGGGAAATATCATAAAATGTTAAGAAAAAAGCCTCTTCTTAATTTGCAAAACTCCTCACTTCAAGTGCAGGATTTCCCCTTGTCTATTCAGTGGGTTTATACTTATAATATCCTTATATTAAAGGGACAGTCTTCTGAGTTACATTGAGGCTTTCTGTGTGACTGTCAGATACACGGTGACAGTCAATATTTGGAGACGTTGCTTCTGAAATTTCTGATTTAATTCTAAGAATATTAAAATGAATTCATCAAGGCCCCTGCCACTTCTTTGCTTATAGGAAAAGAAAGGTGTATTTTATGTTGAGCCTTTTCTCCAGATATGCTTTAAACATTCGTCACTCAATGGAGGTGACAAAGAAATAAAGGAAATTCAATTATGTATGTTCTAAAGAAATTATGCCCTTGTCCAATGGCCTCCGGAGTGACACAAAAATATTTCTTGTTTCCTGCATCTGGAGTTTTCAGGCGAGATCTTTGTACTTAGAATTTTGTTTATATGAACACCAAAGATTCTGGCATGATATGTCCTGAAACAATGATTAATAGTTTCTATTAGATAGCTATGGATACATTTATTGAATCCTGCTCTTGGGTTTATTTGCCCTCTTTGGGTCTTTTGTACATTTTGTATGTCTGTCCTGAGGCCTTTATGCCTAGGGCAACTTTTTAATCAAATAATACATATATATTTATTAGGTTTCTAACTTATAGAGTTTGTTCTCACCATGACTTTAAACTTTATTTCACTGCTAAAGTTAGACATAGATTTGCCAGATTAGCCTCATAGTTTGGACATTTTTTGTTGTAACCTGAAAATGTAGCTTATAACCCCATAGGCCTGGTAGATAATGACTGGAAGCATTTTGGATTCAGTAGAATCTCGTATAGAAACTCATTTATCTGTTAATGTAAAGAAACTTGGTGATTTCATAAAATGAATGCTGTATACAACTTAAGTTCTTAATGACTTTAAGATTCCTTTTATTCTACCACTTATAAGTTAATTGGGAATAAAAAGGTAGATTTACCAATTTAGTATAATTTAACACTAAGCATCTGTTTAGAAATGTAATCACCACAGTTAATACTTAGAAAAGTCATATGAAAAAAATACAGTACTGTTCTTTGAAGATGGATTTATTTCCCCCCTTTTGATGGATTGTCAATTTGAATATATATTTTCTGGCCACTTAGCTTTTATTGATTTACTTGAAAAAAGCATATGTGTGCCTGTTCACTCAAACCATATTTAAAATTATCTTTTTAAGCTGCTACAATTACAATGTGTGAAAGAATGAAGAGAAAGGTGAATTGAGGAAGAGGGAAATTTCTGTTAATATTTAAAATGTGCAACTGTGATACCCTTGGTTAATTAATCCTCTGCTTTTTGATATTTGTAATGCAGGAGAATTTTTTGTTATTAAGAATGTACTGTTGGTTTCATTTTTGTTTTGCTGCTCACTGATCTTTAACACCAAGATGTTTTCATCTTTTATCAGTTCAGTTTTTGCTTCATATTTGTCTGTGTACCTGTGCTCTAGATAAAATTATAGTTTTCTGTCCCAGTGGCTTATTCTGTTATGTGAAAATGGTTATCTCTAATGTAGTGTGACTTTCTATTGTTTTCAGTATTTGTTGGTACAGCCTAAAACTTATAGAAATAAAAAATCCAATAAAATCAGTTAATGAACATCAGTGATGTCTCTATAATGAGAGCGTGCTTTAATCACAGTGTTTTATCTGTGTTTGGGTATGACTAGTCTTCATGTACTCAATGGTTTTCTGCAAAGCTGGCTGATTTTTGTAGCTACAACAAACAGTATAAAAGGCGAGTTAAATCACATTTTTAAAAAATTGTCTTGGTCACCACGCATTAGCCCCAGGTTATAGTCAGTGCATCCTGAGCAAAGCTTTCCGCATCAGTTTTTTTTCTAACCACTGAGGAGGGGGAAATCACACACGGAAGAGCGTTTCTACATGTGAGTGCTCAAAGCTCCTAAGTAGGGAAGATACTTTCGGAAGGCATTTATAGCTAATTAATCATATGCTTCCTGTAGTCCTAGGCCTAAAAGTCCTGTTGGTGGAGCAGAAGTCTCCACTGCAAGCTCTGTCTTTCTGTCCATCTGTGGAGCTGTGTCAGCCAGTTGTGTGAAGTCATACCAGCTAAGTAGATGTCAGGTTCTAGACTTCCTTATTTTTAGGAAAATTATTCTGTTCAGATACAATTCTCTATGTGCACTTTGTTGCATTTAGCACATTTGACAATGTTCTTTGAATGGAATAGGAATGCTTGTTCAAAATGATTATGATTATTAGTTTCAGACATCCTTGTTGTGTCACTAAAATCATTTAATAAAGAAAATATTAAAGCCCCAGAAAATACAGTGTTCTCTCTCACAGTTCATTATTTTGCAAAAGTACAAATAAATTTCTTCCATATCTGTGGATAGTCTCCCAAAGTATTTATTCATAGAAAGCTGAATATTCCAAATAGAAATAATTACTGTATTTTTGTATTATAATACTTTAAATTGTATTGGAAACTACTTTATAAATGGTTATAACTAAGTTTGTGTTTTTAGAACTCTAGACACAAGGGATTCATCTTTAAATGTGTTTACAAGTTAAATATTTAAAATGTAACAAATTTTATTCTCCCAGTAGGGGAAGAATATTAGAATTTAAGTTGAGGAATACTTACCCTACAAGTCAGAAAATGTTTTCTTTTTCAAAGTTTTATTCATCTATTTCTAATTTATTAATGATAATCTTTTCTAAGAAGGTTTCAAGTTACTAAAAATAACTAATATCTATAAAATATTTAATGTTGGTACTATATCTAAAAGGTAATGTTTAAAAAAACATTGAATTTGGTGGCACACATTTTCAGACGGAATGTTTTTTACGTTATTGAAATTTATAATGATCTAAAAATGTGAAAGCAATAATTGCCTTCCTTTTTTACTCTCCTGGATAAATTTTAGAGTTTTGTTTTCCCAGTGCATACAGTTGTGTTTATACTATACTGTAGTCTGTTAAGTGTGCAAGAAGCTTTATGTCTAGAAGAACAATGTGCTTTTCCATGGTGGCTGCACCAGTTTCATCCCCACCAACAGGGCAGGGTTGTTCCTTTTTCTCCACACGCTTCACCAGCATTTACTGGGTTTTGTCTTCTTGACAGGTGTGAGGTGATACCTCATTGTGGTTTTGATTTGCATTTCCGTAGTGATAAGTGAACCTGAGGATCTTCCCATGTGCCTGTTGGCCCCCTGTATGTCTTCTTTACATCATGCTTGCCTTCTTGGTTCCTTATTTTGTTGTTAACTTGTCCCAAGTTTTGCTTGATAGGTTGCAGATGTTAGACTTTTGTTTTTGTTCAACTTTTTCTGGCTAATACCGTTTATTTACTCTCTTATTTGAAAATACATTCTAATAGTTATTTCTTTCATGTTTTTTGTTTTTAACAGATTTAAATACATATTTTTAATATAAAAAAATTAATTCACATTGGTCATCTCTCCCTTTTTTCTTCTTTGTTCCTTATCCTTCCCAAAGAGGATGAGATCCTAATCATATTTTTAAGTATCTTTCCTCTCCTCTTTTCCCCTTATTATCGAAATTACGGGGAATTTTAGTTCAAGATTTTGTTCCATCACACCCCATCTCTTTACACAGTCTTAACAATTGTGTTGAGCTCAGTTGCCACATTACCTAGTGTTAGGAGTAAATTATTTGCTTCTCACTACACTTTGTACCCAATATCTTTCCCTCTCTTTGATTCAGTTTTCCTTTTATTTGCAAATATCCATGACTTTTTTTTTTTTTTTTAAGAAAGGGTGCTTGGATGATACTGTTTTTATGATTGAAAACACCTTTCTTTTTCAAGTGATACTTTAGTTAAGAAATGGAATTCTTAATTTTGGTTGTTTTCCCTCACAACTCTGAGTAGACTTGAGTCAATGTATTTTAGTATTTGGTATCACAGCTGAAAAATCTAATTCTTGTTACTATCATGATGGCTCTCCCCACCACCCACCTACCCCCACCCCTGCACCAGAAAGATTACAGAATTTTCTTTTTGTTCTCAAGCTTTGGAAATTTCACCAAGATATGTTTATGTATATATCTTTTCAGTGTGTGTGTTTGACCGTTCATGAACCTTAACACTCTAAGGATTAAAATCTTTCTTTGATCAGTGGGGTTTTCATATGTCTTGGATTATTTTATCCTATTCTCTTTTTCTTTTAAATTCTTATAAGATGGATTTTAGTTTTATTAGTCTGTCTTGTATGCCTCTTAACTTCACTCTCATCAGTTTTTTATCACTTTGCCTGCCCTTCAGGGAAAATTCCCTCCTAGTAACTAATCTGTCCTTCAGCCATGTTCTTTCTAACACTCGCCTCTTCGGAGAATTTTTAAAATGTGTTTTTCCATCATTTAAACTTTCTTGTTCTTCTCTTTTCCTTTTTTTTAAAAAATTAATTTTTATTAGAGTACAGTTGCTTTCCAGTGTTGTGTCAGTTTCTGCTGCACAGCAAAGCGACTCAGCTATGCATGTACGTATATCCCCTGCTTCTTGGATTTCCTTCCCATTTAGGTCACCACAGAGCATTCATTAGAGTTCCCTGTGTTATACAGTATGTTCTCATTAGTTATTTTATACTAGTGTCAATAATGTATATATGTCAATCCCAGTCTCCCAGTTCTTCCCACCCCCCCCCTTTCCCCCTTGGTTCTCTTTTCCTTTTACAATAAAAGCTGTTCTTGTTTTAAGTATGCATTATCCTCTCAAACCTATGTATTGATCTTTTAAATTCTTTTTTTCTCTGGTTTTCTGAGTTGTCTGTTTTCAGGCAGAGGATAGGGAACATGAAATCAGTTGTTCTGCTTGTATCACTTGGTAACTTCCATGCTTTTAAGTTTTACCCAGTTGCCAGGTGATGCTTGTTTGTGTGCTCACATTTTAAAATGAAAGTCTGGATTTAACATTATTGATAGCGTATAGGGATTTCCTTAGACCATGTTCAAGGGCTCTGTTTGAACCTGGGCAGAGCACTCTTGTGGGTAATAGTTGAGCACAGGGTTCTGCAGGTGGACTTCACCCAGCTGTAATGCGAGACAAAGAAGTGTCCATGAAGAAGCTTCCCTGCACAGTATAAAATAGAAGATAGGCTGGGAAGCCAGGAACCCTCTCCAATGTAGACACAGCAGAGGTGCTACCCGAGAGATGGAGTACATTGGGGTTTCTTACTTCTTATAGCTGCTTTCCTGTTTTCCCCTCTCTATCCAGTGGGGCTGCCCAGAGTTACCTTAGGCAGTGCCCCCTTTTCTCTCTGACCTTGGGGTAGTAGCCTTCCACCTCAGACCCACTCACTTTACACACTGTGCTGTAAATGATATAAGTGGAAGCTGTGGATAGAAAGTAGGATAATCATTCAGATCTGGCCATCTTTAGGCTCTACTCCCACGGCCCCTCCTAACTCTGAGCTCAGAGTTTGCCTGTTCTCTAGTGGGAAATCATTCAAAGGCTTCTTTAGTAGTCCCTTCTTTTCCCTGTATTCAGCTGTAAGTTCTTACTTTTGTTTATTTCTCCATGAGGATGCTCTCCTAAAAATGTCCCCAGCACCACAACACTACAACTTCTACTCGGAATTTTTAAAAAACAGTTAAAGAGACATAATTTAATCCTTAAATACAGTCATGAAGGAACCGTGTGTGTTGTTTTATTTTCACAAATTTCTTTTCCCATTATGTAAGTGTACAAGCATTCTTTCCCTGTTTCTTTATATACTAGGACTTGGTTTCCATTTTCAGTGTACAGTCTCTGTTTCTGTGATAAATCATTTAAGCCCTTATAATTGTTTAATGTAATAATTAAACTTAGGCATCCTGTCTTGCAGTGCACTCTTTTCTACTCCTATGCATAATAAAGTGATAGGGACTAGGCTGTGTTGCACATAAGTCATTTTTGTATTGTTGTTCAGAAAAGCTATAGGGAAACCATAGTGGTTATTTAAATCAGACTTATGAAGGTTAATCTGAGTAAATTTGGGAGGCAAGGATGTTGTTCAGAAGCACAAATGGCTAGTACCTAAATCGTGTTCCTTGCTAAGCGCTGTATCCCTGTAGCCCCTGATTCCTTTGCTGTAGTGACCAGAGTGGAGTCGGCAGGACCCAGGAGCAAACCAGGAGTTGGCTCTAATGTTTGCCAGCTCCATGGCTTGGGACAGCACAGTGCCTGGCACAGAGAGAGTGCCTCAGTAAATATTGGATTAATGACGTATGAACTTACTAAGTGTATGAGGTTCGGATTCCTTACCTGTAAAATAGATATAACAGTAGGATTGCTTAGAGACACAGATAATTTATATGACCCTTAGCATGTAGTGAGCATTTAATTAGTGGTGGACATAATAGTAAATTTTATACTGGAATTCTTTCATTAATATCAAGCAAGTCCCAGAAATAATACAAGCTGTATGTCAGTTTAGGAGGGTGGTGAGAGGAATATGCTTACATGTCTCAGTTGCTTTGGAAAGCATTTCTAGCATTGTTTCTGTCTTACTTTAAGCATTTATTAAAGCAGATTGTGTGTTCAGCAATTCAAAGCCAACTTAAAGGGTGAAGACACAGTCTTAAGGAGCATATAAACCAACTGAAGAGATCTTCTGGGCACAATTAGCTTATTAGTTCTAAGGAATAAGCAAATGTGGGGCTCATACCAAAAGCCAGAATAAGGGAGTTGGATTGTGTGGGGGATGAGTTTGCAATTGGAATTGAAAAAACACGCTATTTGATTGGCACAAAGACCTGAGTGAGATTTCTCAGGGTGTGTGGGGAGGGTAATGTGGTGTCCTGGGCACAGGTGGATGCTGGAAAACACAGGAGGCTGGTGGTTTGGTTCCTCACTGGAGCAGAGACAGGTGAGGTGAGTCAGATACAAGCACTTTGCAGATCACCTTGGTAATGTGTTAGCTTTTGGTTTTGCTATTTCTCAGCCTTTTTGAGCCTGGTTTGAATACAGAAACATTCCAAAGTGGGTCAGAATCACTGGTTAGAGTACAAGCAGGCATTGGTTTAACTTTGCGGTGGTTTTTACCTTGACTTTCTTTTTCTATCAAAAGACAACAATTTGAACAGTTTAAGTCCAGCTTTAGTAGATCACAGAGTGTGAAGAAAGGCCAGCTACTAGTTGTAGATTTAGCTGTCTCTTTGGCAACCAGTGGACACATTGAAAAAGAGGAGTCTTCATCTAAAATCATTTAGCAGTTATAATTTACAATCTATTCACTCTCAGATGTGAGCCTGTCTGGTGTACCCCTTCTCTTTCCCTAATATTCTCCTTGACCTTCCATTCAGATTCTAAGCTAGCAGTTGAGTTGTGGAGTCAGGGTTGAAATCTCTCTCTTTATCAGTTTGTGAAAAGAAATAAAGAAATATGCTGATACCATTTAATTTGAAGCTGCCCAGAATGACACATAACACTTTTGAAACTATTACAGAAAAATAACAGTTCTTCATGTGCCTAAGGTAAAGAGAAAGAATGTATAGCTTGTCTTCCCTTTTCTTTCCCTTCTTTCTAGTTGAAATGCTATTTTTTTCAGTGAAAATTTTGAAATCATTCGTTTCTCCTAATTCATTTTTCCACAACTGTTACTGAAATGCCTGCGTTAGTGCATCAGTTAGTATATATGACAAAATTTTGGGGGTTAAATCCAAGGATACTGCATGATTTAAAGCTGGAAATATTGTTCCATACTATATTCTAATATAGACATACTTGATAGAAATTTTCTTAAAGAGTTGTCTCTTAGAAGTTTTCTGTTATTTAACATGATCCAAAGATTTAATTCTCCAAAGATGGGGATGGCAAATTATTTTAATGCCTTTTATTGTTTTTCTTTCTAGCCTATTCTACTAAGCTCAACAAATTTCCTGTATTTAATATTAATGATGACTTGAATGATCTGTGTACCAGTGCAGTGAGCCCAAACACGACCAAAGCCACGCGGTACGCCCTGAACGTGTGGCGATACTGGTGCATGACCAATGGGCTCAAGGATCACACGGACATCACCAAGGTAAGAAGCTCTCGACTGACTTCTTCTCACAGCCAGCTCTGCTGAGCGTGCCTGTGTCGGGCAGGGTGCTAAGCATTGTGGGGAGCATGCAACAGGTGCTTTCTGTCAGGGGAAACTTTGAAAAGACCATGAAATAGAAAAATATCCACAGTACAAAGCAGAATTTAAATGCCAAAAAATCCAGATGGGTAAATTAGTTTCACCTTGTTGAGACTGACAAAGGAATTGATACTTAAACGTAATTTTGTATCTTGAGAGAGAGAGAGAGTTTCAAGAGAATTGGATGAAGACATGAGCCTTCTAGATGAATCATGTAAGAATATGATTCTGCCTGCAGCAGAGGCTTCATGTATGGGAACAATGAACTCTAAAGCTAGATTCTGGTAACCCTTAAGTGCCAAGCCAAAATCTTGTGAATATTGGCCGCTAAAGTTTTTTCCTGTGTTTCTTTGTAAGGAGAGATTTTACTTGAAAGATGACTACGGGAGCAGCAGGGAAGGGACTGTCATAATAGGGGGAACACTGACCATAGGATCTGCAAATGTCTTAAGGGTCAGGTGAAAGGGAAACACTGAATTTTTTTTGAACAGGAAGGAATGTAAGAAATGTGACATTTTAGAGCAATTAACCAGAAGTGATGAGCAAAAATGTATTTGATACTTAATTTTCCCAGTTGTAAAACAAGCTCTTAAAATCTCTTCTAAATTGAAATTTTTGACATTTGTTAATAGAATGAAAAATTCTAGGATGTGTAGAGACAGAAGTCAGAAAGAAAAACACCAATACAGTATATTCAGTTCAGTTCAGTTCAGTCGCTCAGTCATGTCCGACTCTCCGCGACCCCATGAATCACAGCACGCCAGGCCTCCCTGTCCATCACCAACTCCCAGAGTTCACTCAAACTCATGTCCAAAGAGTCGGTGATGCCATCCAGCCATCTCATTCTCCATCGTCCCCTTCTCCTCCCGCCCCCAACCTTTCCCAGCATCAGAGTCTTTTCCAGTGAGTCAGCTCGTCGCATGAGGTGGCCAAAGTATTGCAGTTTCAGCTTTAGCATCACTCCCTCCAATGAACACCCAGGATTGATCTCCTTTAGAATGGACTGGTTGGATCTCCTTGCAGTATAAGGGACTCTCAAGAGTCTTCTCCAACACCACATTTCAAAAGCATCGATTTTTCAGCGATCAGCTTTCTTCACAGTCCAACTCTCACATCCATACATGACCACGGGAAAAACCATAGCCTTGACTAGACGGACCTTGGTTGGCAAAGTAATGTCTCTGCTTTTTAATATACTATCAAGGTTGGTCATAACTTTCCTTCCAAGGAGCAAGCGTCTTTTCATTCCATGGCTGCAATCAGCATCTGCAGTGATTTTGGAGCCCAAAAAAATAAAGTCTGATACTGTTTCCACTGTTTTTCCATCCATTTCCCATGAAGTGATGGGACCAGATGCCATGATCTTTGTTTTCTGAATGTTGAGCTTCAAGCCAACCTTTTCACTCTCCTCTTTCACTTTCATCAAGAGGCTTTTGAGTTCCTCTTCACTTTCTGCCATAAGGGTAGTGTCATCTGCATATCGAGGTTATTGATATTTCTCCCAGCAATCTTGATTCCAGCTTGTGCTTCTTCCAGCCCAGCATTCCTCATGATGTACTCTGCATAGAAGTTAAATAAGCAAGGTGACAATATACAGCCTTGACGTACACCTTTTCCTATTTGGAACCAGTCTGTTGTTCCATGTCCAGTTCTAACTGTTGCTTCCTGACCTGCATACAGGTTTCTCAAGAGGCAGGTCAGGTGGTCTGGGATTCCCATCTCTTTCAGAATGTTCCACAGTTTATTGTGATCCACACAGTCAAAGGTTTTGGCATAGTCAATGAATCAGAAATAGATGTTTTTCTGAAACTCTCTTGCTTTCTCCATGATCCAGCGGATGTTGGCAATTTGATCTCTGGTGCCTCTGCCTTTTCTAAAACCTGCTTGAACATCTGGGAGTTCATGGTTTACATACTGCTGAAGCCTGGCTTGGAGAATTTTGAGCATGACTTTACTAGCGTGTGAGATGAGTGCAATTGTGCGGTAGTTTGAGCATTCTTTGGCATTGCCTTTCTTTGGGATGGGAATGAAGACTGACCTTTTCCAGTCCTGTGGCCACTGCTGAGTTTTCCAAATCTGCTGGCATATTGAGTGCAGCACTTTCACAGCATCATCTTTCAAGACTTGAAATAGCTCAACTGGAATTCCATCACCTCCACTAGCTTTGTTTGTAGTGATGCTTTCTAAGGCCCACTTGATTTCACATTCCAAGATGTCTGGCTCTAGGTCGGTGATCACGTTATCGTGACTATCTTGGTCGTGAAGATCTTTTTTGTACAGTTCTTCTGTGTATTCCTGCCACCTCTTCTTAATATCTTCTGCTTCTGTTAGATCCATACCATTTCTGTCCTTTATTGAGCCCATCTTTGCATGAAATGTACCCTTGGAATCTCTAATTTTCTTGAAGAGGTCTCTTGTTTTTCCTATTCTGTTGTTTTTCTCTATTTCTTTGCATTGATCACTGAGGAAGTCTTTCTTATCTCTCCTTGCTATTCTTTGGAACTCTGCATTCAGATGCTTATATCTTTCCTTTTCTCCTTTGCTTTTCGCCTCTCTTCTTTTCACAGCTATTTGTAAGGCCTCCTCAGACAGCCATTTCGCTCTTTTGCATTTCTTTTCCATGGGGATGATCTTGGTCCCTGTCTCCTGTACAATGTCACAAACCTCCGTGCAGAGTTCATCAGGCACTCTATCAATTAGATCTAGTCCCTTAAATCTATTTCTCACTTCCACTGTATATTCATAAGGGATTTGATTGAGGTCATATCTGAATGGTCTAGTGGTTTTCTCTACTTTCTTCAATTTAAGTCTGAATTTCGCAAGAAGGAGTTCATGATCTGAGCCACAGTCAGCTCCTGGTCTTGTTTTCGCTAACTGTATACAGCTTCTCCATCTTTGGTTGCAAAGAATATAATCAATCTGATTTCAGTGTTGACCATCTGGTGATGTCCATGTGTAGAGTCTTTTCTTGTGTTGTTGGAAGAGGGTGTTTGCTATGACCAGTGCGTTCTCTTGACAAAACTCTGTTAGCCTTTGCCCTGCTTCATTCCGTGCTCCAAGGCCAAATTTGCCTGTTACTCCAGGTGTTTCTTGACTTCCTACTTTTGCATTCCAGTCCCCTATAATGAAAAGGACATCTTTTTTGGGTGTTAATTCTAAAAGGTCTTGTAGGTCTTCATAGAACCGTTCAACTTCGGCTTCTTCAGCATTACTGGTTGGGGCATAGGCCTGGATTACTGTAATATTGAATGGTTTGCCTTGGAAATGAACAGAAATCATTCTGTCGTTTTTAAGATTGCATCCAAGTACTGCATTTCAGACTCTTTTGTTGACCATGATGGCTACTCCATTTCTTCTAAGGGATTCCTGCCCACAGTAGTAGATATAATGGTCATCCAAGTTAAATTCACCCATTCCAGTCCATTTTAATTCACTGATTCCTAGAATGTCTACGTTCACTCTTGTCATCTCTTGTTTGACCACTTCCAATTTGCCTTGATTCATTGACCTAACATTCCAGGTTCCTATGCAATATTGCTCTTTACAGCACCGGACCTTGCTTCTATCACCAGTCACATCCACAACTGGGTATTGGTTTTGCTTTTGCTCCATCCCTTTATTCCTTCTATAGTTATTTCTCCACTGATCACCAGTAGCATACTGGGCACCTACCGACCTGGGGAGTTCCTCATTCAGTAACCTATCATTTTGCCCTTTGATACTGTTCATGGGGTTCTCAAGGCAAGTATACTGAAGTGGTTTGCCATTCCCTTCTCCAGTGGACCACATTCGGCTGTGGTCCATGTGATCAGATCGACTAGTTTCCTGTGATTATGATTTCAGTGTGTCTGCCCTCTGATGCCCCCTTGCAATACCTACCATCTTATTTGGGTTTCTCTTACCTTGGTCGTGGAAAATCTCTTCACAGCCGCTCCAGCAAAGTGCAGCCACTGTACCTTACCTTGGACAAGGGGTATCTCGTCAAGGCCGCCCCTCCTGACCTTGAACGTGGAGTAGCTCCTCTCAGCCCTCCTTCGCCCGCGCAGCCACCGCCTGTTGGACATGGGGTAGCTCCTCTCTGCCGCCGGCCCTGGCCTCAGGCGTGGGGTAGCTCCTCACGGCCGCGGCTCTTTGCATGGTTCATTGCGCCGGGGCCAGCGTCTCTCGCGTCTGCACCGCCGGGGCCATACAGTATATTAATGCATATATATGGCATTTAGAAAGATGGTAACAATGACCCATTATGCAAGACAGCAAAAGAGACACAGATATAAAGAACACACTTTGGGGCTCTGTGGGAGAAGGCAAGGGTGGAATGATTTGAGAGAATAGCATTGAAACATGTATATTACCATATGTGAAATAGATGACCAGTCCAAGTTCGATGCATGAAACAGGGCCCTCAAAGCTGGTGCACTGGGACAACCCAGAGGTATCGGATGGGGAGGGAGGTGGGAAGGGGGTTCGGTATGGGGGACACATGTAAACCTGTGGCTGGTTCATGTCAGTGTATGGCAAAAACCACCACAATATTGTAAAGTAGTTAGCCTCCAATTAAAATAGATAAATTAATTTTTTTTTAATGTAGAACAAGAGAAGTATAAAATCACCATAGAACACCACAATGACAATTGCTACAGGCAAGATGGCAAAATTAGTGGTGAAAGTTTAAGGATAAACAGGATTTTTGTGTTGCATCAACATAGTTCAGTTCAGTCGCTCAGTCGTGTCCGACTCTTTGCCACCCCATGAATCACAGCACGCCAGGCCTCCCTGTCCATCACCAACTCCCGGAGTTCACTCAAACTCAACGTCCATCAAGTTGGTGATGCCATCCAGCCATCTCATTCTCTGTCGTCCCCGTCTCCTCCCACCCCCAATCCCTCCCAGCATCAGACTCTTTTCCAGTGAGTCAACTCGTCGCATGAGGTGGCCAAAGTATTGCAGTTTCAGCTTTAGCATCAGTCCTTCCAATGAACACCCAGGACTGATCTCCTTTAGAATGGACTGGTTGGACCTCCTTGCAGTCCAAAGGACTCTCAAGAGTCTTCTCCAGCACCACAGTTCAACATAAAACCCTCTTAAATATGTACTGGAGAGATACAGTAACTATTCAGAGGAGAACCCTGCAGATGCCACTTTAATAGTGATCAAGATTAATGTTTCCCACATGCTTAGGACAACACGTTGTATGTATGGGATTTTTTTCTTAAAAATTCATAACCTCAGTGTACTCATGATAAAGAAGTCAAATCCAAATTGAGGAAAATTCTCCAAAATGCTTAACTGGTACTCTCCAAATGTATCAAGGAATGTATCAAGGTCACAGAGATATTAAGATAGAGAAATGGTCACAGTTTGGAGGAAACTTAGGCGTGCTGCAGTCCATCTGGTCGCAGAGTTGGACGTGACTGAGCGACTGAATTGAACTGAACTGAAGGAGACATGACAACTAAATGAAATGTGGGATTATGTTGGTACAGGAAGAAAATTTTACCGGAAAAATGGGGAAATATGATTAAAGTCTGAAGTTTAGCTAATAGCATTGCAACAATGTTAATTTCCTGGTTTCAGCAACTGTTCTGTAAGATATTAACATTAGGAGAAGCTCAATGAAGATTACTTGGGGATTCTCTCTACTATTCTTGTAAGTCTAAAATTATATCATAATATTTTTTAAGACAAAAGAAGAGAAATATGTACTTTGATTTGGATATGTTGAGTATAAATAAATAATAGATACATCTACCAGATGGATATGTCAAATAAGCATTTGGGAACAAGAGTTTAAAACATGGGGGAAATATTAAAGCTGGAAGTCTAAATTCAGAGGTGTTGCAAACAGAAGTCAAAGTTGAAGCCCAAAGGCAAGTGATACCTCTAAGTTTGGGTGATGTGTTTAGGGTAACAACAAGAGATGAAATAGGAAATCCAAGTTTCTACTTCTGGAAGCTTGGTGCCCTGGATACTGTGAGGGACAGTATGCACAAAGAAATGGAGTCATCCAAGGACTGAAACTCAAGTGGTTTGAGCAGTAAGCACATATGTAAATCAGGCTCTCCCCTCAGGGCTGGTGTTAATAGCATCTATTGAGGAAGGGAAGCCACTAGGAGTGAAACTGAAGAACCCTTTATTGAGAAGACCCTGAAAGGGTCTAAAGAAGTTCTAAGTCAATAGCATACCCTGGCTCCTTGCAGAGTCATATGCTAATAATCTTTGAAGGGAAACATCCAACATGTAGGTGCAAATTTTTTACAGGTTAATAAAGATCAACTAAATATGTGCTCATAAAAAAAAAATCATGAGCCACTTAAGGAAATAAACCACCATGAATGATAATGATTAGAAGCAGAAAACAGATTTAGACAGCAGGAACTTCAGATAGTAGATTACAGGCTAAGTATGCATGTAATGTTTGTTGAAAGAATGAAAAGAATGATTAAATGAACAAGCAACACCACACTAATCAAAATGATCCAACAGATCATTTCCACTTGTGATCATAAGGGAATAGAAGGGTCCAGAATTACCCTCCGTAACAACTGAAACACTGAGCAAAATGTTTGAAATAAGTCTTCCGACAGAACAGACAACACAGACTTGATCCCTGAGATGAGTGCCACCACTTCTCAGGCTCTCTGCCTGGAGACAGTTTCTAAATTGCAGGGAAGAGAGGGGAACCCAGACTGAGCCTGGCAATCTTGCTGAGTTGAGGGGAGACAGAAATCAGAACTCAGGGAGGATGGGGACATGAGAACGACTAAAAAGAAATTATGACATTCATTGAAAAGATCGAACAAATCCAGAATTTAATAATGTAAAATCCATAGTTTCTAGCATCCGATCAGAAGTGCTATTCATAGGAAGAAGTGGGAACATGTAACCCATACCCAGGAGAAAAATTCGTTAAATCTTTCACTTCCAACCAATTTGGAGGAGATTTGCTCTCCTGCCAGAAACAACCAAAAAGCAGACAAATGATATAACTAATATTCAAGTTCCTATATAACACACATAGGGCAGTGATCTCTGAGAGATGGGAAACAAGGTGACCCTTAGGTGTGTCCCAGCTTGCTGCCTTGAGAGAGTCTGCAGGGCTGTGGTGCTGGGAGAGGGCATGCAGGCACACTTGCTGAGTTGAGGAAATGGAGCTAGGAGTCCAGAGAGACCCAGGTGACCAGAATTGTCATAACAGAGTGTTTGAAAGTAGAGTTACCCAGAAAGAAAACCTGAGAGAACTGAACATAGTCCATCTCAAATATTCAGCTGCATACTGATCACATCTGCATGTGAGGAAACTCCCTGAGGAGGGCAAAACAAAACACCTGGAAGAATGAAAGGTGTTAGTACCTGGAGCCCGCGCCAAACGGGAAATAGTGCCTCTCCCTACCAGTCAGACTGGAAAAACCTCAGGATTCATAGGGTAGAATATTCAGAAAGGTCTTACATCACATATGGAGAATAATTAGCCATGGATTGAGCTTTGCTCTGATCCCACCCAGTAAATCTTAAAAGCAAGACCCAGCTACATGAAAAGGTAGGATATCACTAATCATCGGGGAAATACAACTCAAAACCACAATGAGCCATCACCTCATATCTGTTAGGATGGCTATTATCAAAACATGAACTACCATACAGTCCTTTTTCTAAAGGAAGTGAAAACATTAATTCAAAAGGATATATACACCTCTCTGTTCATTGCAACATTGTTTACAATAGCCAAGACATAGAATCAGCCTAATTGTCATAGATGGATGAAGAATATATGGTGTATATACACAGTGGAATATTACTCAGCCATAAAAGGGAAGAAAATCTTGCCATTTGCAACAACACGTTTGAGCCTCGAGGGCATTATACACTAAGTGAAATAACTCAGAGAAAGGCAAATACCATATGATATCACTTTTATGTGGAATCTAAAAGGAAAAACCTCAGAGCACACGGAATAGATTGGTGGTTGCTAGACATTGGGAATGAGGGGTATTGAAATGGGTGAAAGTGATCAGAATGCCTGGGGATGTAATGTTACAGCTTGTTGACTATAGGTGAATAATACTGTATTGTGTATTTGAAAGTTGCTAAGAGAGTAAATCTTAAAAGTTCTCATTACAAGGAAAAAAACTGTATGTGGTGATGGCTGTTAACTAGATTTATTGTGGTGATCATTTTGCATTATATATATATTTCAAAAAATTATTTATATACCCAGAAATGATACAGTGTTATATAGAAATTACATCTTAATTTTTTAATGAAGAAAAAACAAGACCCCAAAGGATCCAACAGTTTCTAAGTAATTTAACTATGTCCTGGAGCAAACCTTAACAACAGTTATAGGATTATAATATCCAGACCCCAAGAAATAAAATTCAGAATGTCTGGCAACTAAGCAAAAATTTGCAGACATGCCAAGAAGCAAGAAAATATATCACTTAAAAAATGAATCAATCAAAACGAACCCAGAACTGATACAGATTTTAGAATTAGCAGACAAGGACATTAAGCAGTTATTATGATGAAAATAAAAGCACATGGAAAGATGCTCAACTACATTAGACCTCAGGGAAATGCAAGTCTAAACCACATGAGATTCTGCTTCACATTCAGTGGGAAGATTAGAATGAGAAAGAAAAAGATCATAACAAGTGTTGAAATTGGAGCCTTCATACGCTCTTACACAGTACTGGTGGGAATGTAAAATGATGCAGCTGCTTTGGAAAGTCTGACAGTTCCCTAAAATTTAAACGTAGAGTTACTGTATCACCCAGAAATTCCATTCATGGGCATAAACTCAAGAAAATTTAAAACATATATCTATGCAAAAACCTGTACACAAGTGTTTGTTGTAGCATTATTCACAATAGCCAAAATATAATCCAGACAACCCAAATGTCCATCAGCAGATAAATGGATAAACAAAATGTGGCATATCTATACAATGGAATATTATTTGTCAACAAAAAGAAGTACTGATACATGCTTACAGCATGGATGAACCTTGAACGTGTTATACTATGTGAAATCTCAGACACAAAAGAACAAATATTTCTTGTTCCGTTTATGCAAAGTAGGTAGAACAGTCAAGTTTATAGAGATAAAAAGTATAGAGATTACTAGGGGCTGGCAGGAGGAGGAAATGTGGAGTTACTGTTTAATGAGTACAGTTTCTTTTTTAAAAAAATTCTGGAAATAAGTAGTGATGATGGTTGCACAACATTGCGAATATACTTTTAATGCCACTGGATGGTACACTTGTAAATTATTAAGATGGTAAATTGTATGTGTATCTTACTGTAATAACCTATCTAATCAATTTAAATGTAACAATTTACCTTCATTCATAAAAATTTAAAAATTCATCTGTTCTCATAGGCCCTCATCACCATTTCTTCAGCCCTTAACCTTAACCTTTTCTCGGCCAGAGGATCTTGTCTTCCAGACTTCGTGAATTCACTGTGAAGACAGTTAGTTATCTGTTACTGGGGAACTTTCCACTTCCTTGCAGGAATCCATGGAAAGAGCCCCATTTCCCCACAGCCTCCACAGCTTAGGCAACATATACATCCCAGGTGGTGAAAATAGCTCACCTGTCCCCTTGGGTGTGCCTTATCATCACTTCTAGGTGGTTTCTGCTGTGTTGTCTAGAGGAATGTGGATGAAGAAGAAAATATATTTCAATCCTCTGTCTCACATGGGCCACTTAAATATTTTTAATGATAAATTCTTAAGAAAGGCCAGTCTCTTAGAGAATTAGCAGTATTTAGTTAAAAGGAATTGTGGCATCAAGGTCTGCCATCTTTAATCTCACTTTTTTGGTCCAAGTGCAAGGTATTTTTAGTCTAGTTGTCTCTCTAAAGATAGATACAGCTAGCAGCAGACAAGGTAGTTACAGCTGTTGATCATGGTCTGGCAGCTGGCTTCCCTGGTGGCACAGATGGTATAGAATCCACCTGCAGTGCGAGAGACCTGACTTTGATCCGTGGCTCGGGAAGATCCCCTGGAAAAGGAAATTTCTACCCATTCCAATACTCTTGCCTGGGCAATCCCATGGACAGAGGAGCCTGGCGGGCTTACAGTCCGTAAGGTCACAAAGAGTCAGACATGACTGAGCAGCTAACACTTCACTTCAGACCTCAAATTTAGTTTTTTTTTTTTTTTTTTAAGGAAGAAAGCAAGAAATCAGATCAGACTTCAAAACATCATCTCAATACGCAGAATGGCCCCTGCCAGTCTCACTCTTGAATTACTCTGTGGTCTGCTACATGTGTTCCACATAGTGTTTTCTTCATAAATGTAATCTAATCCTCACTAGTATGTCTTTCTCAAAGTTGCTGTCTCATTGATTTATATGTTCCTTAGCCTTACTGAGAAAAGAGAGCCTCTTGAAGTTCGTATCTGTCTTTCTCAATAAATGGAAATTTTTTAACTACAAAAGTGAAATAATTTTTGTTGTCAGCAGTGGTTACTTGAAGATTTAGAGTATGTATAGTTCACGAGCATTTTCTCCACTTTCTTCATCCCTTGGTCAAGATTATCACAAAAGGAAGTTTGAGGCATTCCCCAAAAGTAACTCTTGGTTTTACATGTCTTATAATTCTTTCAATTGCCAAGGATTACTACATAGTTCCAGAACTTTGGGATTTATCAGCAAGTCAGTCTTCTTATACTGTTCTTTCCTATCTGGAGTCATCTGCCCATGACCAAGCTCTTACTTCTCTTTGGTCATTTTCTCATCAAGGAAGCCAGGTTTGCAATCCATAGTGAATTTCATGTAGTAAATCTATTCAGAGTGGCTCATGGAGGGAAATTATTTTTGGCAATGTCTTCATAACAAATCAAAGACCTGGAGGAATGACCATCAACCAAAACTCAATCTGAGAAAACGAAGGAGGCAGCCAACATGGGCCAGAATGAAGAGTTTCTTGTGTGCAAAGAATATAAATTCTGTGACTTGACATTTCTCCGGGAATTGCTTTTGCTGTAATTTTTCTTTGAAACTTGTGATATAAATCAAGAGAAATGATCTGCACCCTAAGTCAGCTTGGTTCTCCTGACTCTGGGGTTAATCCTTGCTTTAACCCATGTTTGTCAGTTCATGGAGTATCAATGATACATTTCAGACCTACTAGTGGGGATCTTCAACATAAAGAACCAGTCGTGTATGAGATGTCATTCCTGCCTTCAGGAAGCTTTCAGTCCACTTTGAGAGACAGGCCTATAAATAGATAAATAGATAAAAGCCTGTGCAATATGGAGTGGACTGTAATAAAATTTAAATTAAGAGTTTGGAGAGGGGTGCTTCCCTCATGGCTCAGTGGTAAAGAATCTGCCTGCCAATGCATGGAAGATACATGCTGTGGAGCAGCTAGGCCCTTGTGCCCCAACTACTGAGACTGTGCTCTGGAGCCTGGGAACCACAACTAATGAGCCCACGTGTCTGCAGTTACTAAAGCCAGTACACCCTAGAGCCAGTACTCCATGCCAAGAGGAGCCACTGCAATGAGAGGCCTACACCCTGCACCTAGAGAGTAGCCCCCGCTTTCTCTTAACTAGAGAAAAGCCAGAGCAGGAATGAAGCCCCTGCACAACCAAAATAAATAAATAAATACAGTTATTTGTTCTAAAAAGATTTGTGGGATCCCACTTGAGAGAGTAACTTGCTTAGGGAAGCTGTAGTAGTCTTGTATTTTGAGCTAGATCTGAAATAAGGAATAGAGGTTTTCCAAATAGGGAAGTTTAGAGAAAAAAAAAAAGCTTTCCAGGTAGAGGAAGTAGCATATGCAAAGACTTGGAAGCATGAAAGAGCCTTGTGGTTCATATGACTGGCACAAAGTTCAGTGAGGCTGGAAAGCAGAGTATAAAGAAAACTATCACACAAAAAATAGATGTCCTTTTCATCATAGGGGACTGGAATGCAAAAGTAGGAAGTCAAGAGGTACCTGGAGTAACAGGCAAGTTTAACCTTGGAGTACAAAATGAAGCAGGGCAAAGGCTAACGGAGTTTGGCCAAGAGAACACACTAGTCATAGCAAACAGCCTCTTCCAACAACACAAGAGAAGACTCTACACATGGACATCACCAGATGGTCAACACCAAAGTCAGATTGATTATATTCTTTGCAGCTGAAGATGGAGAAGCTCTGTAGCAAAACAAGCTCTATAGCAAAAACAAGACCAGGAGCTGACTGGATCAGATCAGGAACTCCTTATTGCAAAATTCAGACTTAGATTGAAGAAAGTTGGGTAAACCACTAGGCCATTCAGGTATGACCCTGAATCAAATCCCTTACACTTATACAGTGGAAGTGACAAATAGATTCAAGGGGTTAGATCTGATAGACAGAGCCCCAGAAGAACTGTGGACAGAGGTTTGTAACATTGTACAGGAGGCAGTTATCAAAACCATTCCCATGAAAAGGAAATGGCAAAATGGTTGTCTAAGAAGATCTAAGGTCCGTCTAGTCAAGGCTGTGGTTTTTCCCATGGTCATGTATGGATGTGAGAGTTGGACTGTGAAGAAAGCTGATCACCGAAGAATTGATGGTTTTGAACTGTGGTGCTGGAGAAGACTCTTGAGAGTCCCTTGGACTGCAAGGAGATCAGTCCTGGGTGTTCATTGGAAGGACTGATGCTAAAGCTGAAACTGCAATACTTTGGCCACCTCATGCAACGAGTTGACTCACTGGAAAAGACTCTGATGCTGGGAGGGATTGGGGGTGGGAGGAGACGGGGACGGCAGAGAATGAGATGGCTGGATGGCATCACCGACTTGATGAACATGAGTTTGAGTGAACTCTGGGAGTTGGTGATGGACAGGGAGGCCTGGCGTGCTGTGATTCATGGGGTCGCAAAGAGTCGGTCACGACTGAACGACTGAACTGAACTGAACTGAAGAAGACCTTACAGATAGCTGAGAAAAGAAGAGAAGCAAAAGGCAAAGAAGAAAAGGAAAAATATATCCATCTGAATGCAGAGTTCCAAAGAATAGCAAGGAGAGAAAAGAAAGGAGGAGCAAGAATAGCAAGGAGATCTTCAGTGCAAGGAAATAGAGGAATATAATAGAATGGGAAAGACAAGAAATCTCTTCAAGAAAATTAGAGATACCAAGGGAACATTTCATGCAAAGATGGGTGCAATAAAGGACAGAAATGGTATGGACCTAATAGAAGCAGAAGATATTAAGAAGAGGTGGCAAGAATACACAGAAGAACTATACAAAAATGATCTTCATGATCCAGATAACCATTATGATGTGATCACTCACCTAGAGCCAGACATCCTGGAGTGTGAAGTTAAGTGGGCCTTAGGAGGTATCACTACAAACAAAGCTAGTGGAGGTGATGGAATTCCAGCTGAGCTATTTCAAATCCTAAAAGATGATGCTTTGAAAGTGCTGCACTCAATATGCCAGCAAATTTGGAAAACTCAGCAGTGGCCACAGGACTGGAAAAGGTCAGTTTTCATTCCAATCCCAAAGAAAGGCAATGCCAAAGAATGCTCAAACTACCGCACAATGGCACTCATCTCACACGCTAGCAAAGTAATGCTCAAAATTCTCCAAGCCGGGTTTCAGTGGTACATGAACCAAGGACTTCCAGATGTTCAAGCTGAATTTAGACAAGGCAGAGGAGCCAGAGATCAAATTGCCAACATCCATTGGATCATCGAAAAAGTGAGAGAGTTCCAGAAAAAATTTACTTGTGCTTTATTGACTATACCAAAGCCTTTGACTGTGTGGATCACAACAAACTGTGGGAAATTCTGAAAGAGATGGGAATACCAGACCACCTGACCTGCCTCCTGAGAAACCTGTATGCAGGTCAAGAAGCAACAGTTAGAACCAGATATAGAACAATGGACTGGTTCAAAATTGGAAAAGGAGTACGACAAGTCTGTATATTCACACCTTACTTATTTAACTTATATGCAGAGTACATCCTGAGAAATGCCAGGCTGGATGAAGCACAAGGTGGAACCAAGATTGCTGGGAGAAATATCAATAACCTCAGCTATGCAGATGACAGCACTCTTATGGCAGAAAGTGAAGAGGAAATAAAAAGCCCCTTGATGAAAGTGAAAAAGGAGAGTGAAAAAGCTGGCTTAAAACTCATCATTCAGAGAACTAAGATCATGGCATCTGGTCCCATGACTTCATGGCAAATAGATGGGGAAGTAATGAAAACGGTGAGAGACTTTATTTTGGGGGGCTCCAAAATCATTGCAGATGGTGACTGCAGCCATGAAATTAAAAGACAATTGCTCCTTGGAAGAGAAGTTATGACCAACCTAGACAGCATATTAAAAAGCAGAGACATACCTTGCTGACAAAGGCCCATCTAGTCAAAGCTATGGTTTTTTCAGTAGTCATGTATGGATGTAGGGTTGGGCTATAAAGAAAGTTGAGCACTGAAGAACTGATGCTTTTGAACTGTGGTATTGGAGAATACTCTTGAGAGTCCCTTGGACTGCAAGGAGATCCAACCAGTCAATCCTAAAGGAGATCAACCCTGAATATTCATTGTAAGAACTGATGCCAAAGCTGAAGCTCTACTACTTTGGCCACGTGATGCAAAGAGCTGATTCATGGGAAAAGACCCTGATGCAGAGAAAGTTTGAAGGCAGGCGGAGAAGGGGACAACAGAGGATGAGATGGTTGGATGGCATCACTGACTCTATGGACATGAGTTTGATCAAGCTCCATGAGTTGGTAATGGGCAGGGAAGCCTGGCGTGCTGCAGTCCCTGGGGTCACAAAGAGTCACACACGACTGATCAACTGATCTGAACTGAACTGATAGGAACAGGATGGGGAGAGGCCCTGGTGTCTGTCTTTGCAAGCAGTCTACTATTGTATGGAAGCAGATTGTGAAGACTTGCATATAAGGGAAAGATTTATAACTTATCCTAAGGGCAACAGCACGCCAGCCCTCCCTGTCCATCACCAACTCCCGGAGTTCACTCAAACTCATGTCCATCAAGTCGGTGATGCCATCCAGCCACCTCATTCTCTGTCGTCCCCTTCTCCTCCCACCCCCAGTCTTTCCCAACATCAGAGTCTTTTCCAGTGAGTCAACTCTTCGCATGAGGTGGCCAGAGTATTGGAGTTTCAGCTTTAGCATCAGTCCTTCCAGTGAACACCCAGGATTGATCTCCTTTAGAATGGACTGGTTGGATTTCCTTGCAGTCCAAGGGACTCTCAAGAGTCTTTTCCAACACCACAGTTCAAAAGCATTGCTGTGATTCATGGGGTCGCAAAGAGTTGGACACGACTGAGGGACTGAACTGAACTGAAGGGCAACAGGAAGCTATCAGAAGTTACTTGTTTTATTTTTAGACACTAAGGTAATATGATTTTCTGCTGAAAACCTCTTATTTAAGAAACCATTGCTCTCCTACAATCCCCAGGGTTACCACAGAAGCCATTATGTTAGTACAGTGGCCCATCTTTTTGTCAGTTGTTTGGATCAAGAGTGGGCCAAATGATATCCTCCCTTCATATTTTTTGTTCTACTGAAAATAAGAGTAGGCCTTTTGCTAATATTTGAAGCTGTAAGATATAAACCTTGCGGAGTGCTGGGTGGCTGCATAAGGAAAGCTGCTTTGTACAGAGAAGCAGAAGGTGAGAGATGGAATCCTGAAGGCCTTGGAATCTGCCAATTCTGATAGCCCTCTTTGCCTAGGCTTATTCAGGTCTGGTCTCTCTCTCTCTTGTAACCACAGGAATCCCAGCTAATACAAAGAGAGGTTAACACCTGCAAGTAGGAAGTTTCAAATGACAGCATAAAAATCTGAAACCAGCTGAGTTTGGGGGCCATGGTAATTGGGAAGTTGTATTAACTGTTACTGGTGTGTAAGAAAGCTGCTGCTTTTTATATTTCATGTGCAAGCTACTCTCCTCTTTCTGATGGCATTTTGACTGAATCTCTTGTTTCCTAGACCAACTTTTAGATGATCAGAGAACAGTTATATTTTGTCATTTTCCTTTCCTGTATGCATATAAAGATAAGCGTGTGTGTGTGTAATTTCTTTTTCATCTCTTACTTGGTCAGAATCTTTAGAGCAGTGTTTACTCTTGCCTGGAGAATCCCATGGACAGAGGAGCCTGGCGGGCTACAGTCCACGGGGTCGCAAAGAGTCGGACGCGACTGAGCAACTTCACTTTTCACTATGGAATAGCAGTGATATTCATCATTCTCATCCTGTCCCTCACTTCATAAAAAAAGATTTTAATGTCTTCATCTTGGGTATATGTAGTTCATGTCTGTAAAATAGTCTTCATCACTCTAAGAGGATGTTTTTTCTTCCAGTCTGAGTTTAGTTTGAATTTTTTTTCTGTTAATTTATGGTTTTGGCTGCACGCGGTCTTCGCTGCCACACACGCTTTCTCTAGTCAGTGAGCAGGGGCTGCTCTTCGTCGTGGCGCTCAGGCTTCTCGTTGCGGTGGCTTCTCCCCTTATGGAGCGTGGGCTCTAGGTGTGCGGGCTCCGGTAGTGGTGACTCTCAGCTCTAGAGCACTGGATCAGTAGTTGGAGCATACCAGCTTAGTTGCTCCCAGACATGTAGAATCTTCTTGAACCACGGGTTGAACCAAGATCCCCAGCATTGGCAGGCAGATTCTTTTATATACTGTGCCACCGGGGAAATTCCTAGTTTGAATTTTTTAAAATTTGAAATGGGATAGCACATTCTTTCAAATAATTTTTCAGTAATTATCAAGTTCATATTACTTTTCCTTAATATATGGAATAAGTTAGTTACCTTACTTATTATGTTTGAATCATCTTTACACTGTGCTGTAACCCCTGTTGGTCTCAATGTCCATTGCTTTCCTGCAGTCCTAAATTTGATGTGATAATATAGGCAGCCCAGAGCCGTATCCTTATTTGCGCGGTTCTAACACGTATGCCATGATCTTTGTTTTTGAACTGAACACGTATGCATTTTAACGTCTGTGCTGTGCAAAACGGAAATCACCAGTATTTTACTTAGTACATTTATACTCATATACTTTGTTTTTTGGTATAATATCTGTCAGAGTTGGATTAGGGGAAAAAATGAAGAATGCTTCTTTTTTCTATGCTCCGAAATTGTTTAAATACAAAAGAAAAGCTGAATTGACTCCATAATGCCATCTCTTTATGAGTGATGTACATCTTTGGCAGTCATTTCACTCAGATCTTTTACCTCTTATTGAACCAACTTTGGTAACTTATATTTTGCTAGGGAATTGTTCAGGTTATTTATATTTTGAAATTAATATGAATAAAGTTTATAATATTCTTTGTTTTTGGTACTTATAGTCTTTCTCATTCCTGAAATTGTCTGTATGTATATTTCCTTTTCTCTTCTCTTTCTGTCATATTTGCTAGGAGTTTGTAATAGTTTCATTTTTTATCTATGCCAATTTATGTCTTTTCCAGTTCATTAATTTGTTTTATTTTTATTGATTCACTCTACTATTTTTGAATTTGTTCTACTTTTTCTAACCTTTTGTGTTGAATAATGTTTGCTTATTTTCAATGAAGTTTCTAACAAAGTCATTTAAGGCTGTGATGTTTTTGGAATGTATTTGGTGACGTACATTTTGATATCTAATGTTTTCACTTTGGTTCATTTTTAATGTATAATTCTGTTTTTATTTTCTCTTTGACCCAAGGGCTCTTAGAAGAATGAAAGTTACCTGTATAGTTTCTACTTTTAAAACATTTTGTATTGAGATTATCTTTTGTCCTAGAATGTGTATTCAACCTAAATTGACAATGAGCAGGGTCTGGTTTTATCTTTATGACTCCCTCTTGAAAGTAAAGCTTTCTTTCCAGCCAACCTTCCTGCTCCTCCTACCATACCTAAGGAGCAGTCTTTAATTGTCAGTATAATCATTAAGTTTTTCATATCTTTTGAGCCAATATTGATATTGCAACTCTGTGGAGCATTAAGTCAGAGATATTTCCAGACTTATTCAGATAAATTCAGGTAAAAAATCAAGGCAGAATCTTGCTGTACAAACTGGACATGTCAGTCCTCTTTCTCTATAGAATGTTTCATACCAACTGTGGAATGATTCCGAGTTTGATCAATCTAATTCAGGCATGCTTCAGAGAGGATGGTTGAATTTTATTGAAGGGGAGGGAAGGAAATGATTTGCTAGAAAAGAGAAGAAAGGGCTTTCCAGAGACAAATAGTTACAAAGGCCAGTAATAAAATACATGTGTGTATATATTTATGTTGCATGTATATGTGTTCATTACTGGTTACAAACCCTTTCATGCCCACTACTTTAGTTAAGCATTACAATAATCCTTTGAGAAGGTATAATCATTATCTCCTGTCTTGTTGCTCGAAACACTGATGTCTAAAGAGCCTAGTGTGGAACCTAGATCTCCCAGCTTGAGGCTCACTGTTTTTTCCATTATTTCATGCTAGGAAGGCAGTCCTTAAGAGGGCTGTCCCCAGCACAGCCCCCAGTGAGGATCAGGAGAAGGAAGGAGGGGTCTGGCTACCTGGGTGTCCGCAAAACGTGTAACCTCAGTGTTTGTCTCATTTGAGATCCCTGCAGTGAAGTTGAACGAGTTGCTCGAGAACTTTTATGTCACTGTAAAGAAGAGTGACGGCTCAGACTTCCTGGCCACATCGCTGCACGCCATCCGCCGAGGCCTGGACCGCATCCTGAAGAATGCAGGGGTGGGCTTCTCCATCACCAGCAGCACCTTCAGCTCGTCCACCAAGAAACTCAAGGAGAAGCTGTGGGTGCTGAGTAAGGCAGGGATGTCAGGGGCCCGTTCTCGCAATATTGTCTACTTCTCCCTCTCGGACGAGGAGGAGATGTGGCAGGCGGGATGTCTGGGGGATGACAGCCCTATCACGCTCCTGTCCACCGTGGTCAAGTACAACAGCCAGTACCTGAACATGAGGACGCTGCAGGAGCATGCCGATCTGATGTATGGTGACATTGAGCTGCTCAAAGACCCACAGAACCAGTCCTACTTTGCCCGGACAGACAGCGTCAAGCGGGAGAGCCGGAGTGCTTCCACCCGAGTGTGCCACGGCAAGATCTACCACGAGCATTCCAGGGGACACAAACAGTGTCCTTATTGCCTCCTCTACAAGTACATGTACGTCCACCGGCCGCCCACCCAAATGGAGGCCAAGTCCCCTTTCTACCTTACAGCCAGGAAGGAGGCTGCAGACATGGGCAGGGTGTGGTACGAGGAGCAGAGGATGGGCCTGCGGTCTCTTCGGGGAGTTGTCCCGAACTTAGCCAAGAAGGTCAAGCTGGAAAACTGTGAGAACTTCACCTTCGTCTCATTCACTCAGGTGTCCAGGAGGCTTAGCTCCCACAGCTGCTGCCAGTGAGCGTCCCCTGCGGCCCCGGGGCCTCTACCCCGCTCATCCTGGTCAGGGGGTGCTCCCCCTGCAGCCAGAGCTCCGAGGTGGCCAGGGTGACCGTGAAGTCACGGTCAGGGTGTGGGACTTCCTGTTCCTTTGACTTCGGGTTTGTTTTTTTAACTGAAAGTAGGCAAGTGAAGATTTAGACTGTTTTATCCAGATGTGTGTCACCTCTGTTAAATTATAGAATCTAATACAATGTATAAATGACTACATACACAAGAGCGAGGAAGTTCATTTTATCTAGTGCCTTTTTAGCACAGATTTTCTCAAAAAAAGAAAGAAAAAACTATTTCAGTAGTCATTAAAAAAAAAAAAAAATCCCAGTAGCCTAGTAGCTTTAGAATGTTTTGAAGACTCTAAACACTTTAATGAATTACAGTGAGGCTCTAGGAAGAGAGAGGCAGACAGGTTAACTACTTCGAGGAGAAAACTTGTACTTGGCACTCCTCTTTATGTTTTGTTGGTGGATAACTTGATCCTGCAGAGCATGCAGCCTTGCTTGGTGGAAGGTCAGGGAGCTCCACTCAGTCATGCTGATAGGAAAGCAGGGCTGCTCTTAGCCCTGAAAGGAACTTGATCTCTGTATCAATGGAGACAGTTTTATGAAAAAAGATTAATACACCAAACAGTGCTTGTGAAAACAAGATTTCCAGTGAACTAGGTGGTTCGAGGGAACTTCCTGCAGTGAGAAAGTATCTTGGAAAAGCGATCTGTGATCAAAACGTGAAAAACCTCCTGAAGCAGAAGTGCCTACATTTTCTTTCTCAGTGTGCTGTGAAAGCTGTTTTTGTTTGAACGCTGTTTAGAGGTTTTTTTTTTTTTTAATCTGTTCTTTGTGTTGTGCAGTTGTTCTGTCAGCATATAGCACTGGATCTGTAAAACAACTGAAAGTAATTTTCAGGCTTAACCAGGAAAAAAATCCAACAAAATAAGCTGCAAAGAAAACAAATCCCCAAATGTGTTTATATTAAAGAGTTTTGAAATGTATTTGTCAAAGTACGACTCTTTCAGCCACAAGAGATGTCATCATTTGAGGTTGGCACCAATGCTTGGGACACGGTGTCAGCCTACCAGGTAAGCAGAGCCAGCATCAAGGACATAGTGGCAAAAATCAGACCATGGTGATAGGATATTAACACAGTGTGAACACATTTCACTCAGGTGAGATTTAATCTGATTGTATGTTATTCACGTAACAAAGTTATAATAACTGCTGTCAGTTATAAGTGCAAAAGGGGCCCAAAGAGTACTGAGTAATAAAAATAACTTCTAGGGAATCTTTATTTTGTATCTGAGGAGACACTGCCACAATCTTACACCATTTTGTTCCTGTGTGTGCTTTCTAACCCACAACTGAAATTCCAGTGTATTTTCATTTTGCAGGAGTCCTAAAATCAGTCATATTTCTTTTTCAAAATTTTGTTTCAGTATTAATTGTTTTTAAAAAACCATTCACTGGCCCTTGAAACATGTAATACTTCCTTTACTGGAGAAGACTCAACCAGTGCTGCCTTAAGGCTTCATGTTACCCCATTTTTAGTTCTACAACACTTATTTTATTAGTTGATCTTTCCTGGATATAGATTAACTTTGGTGTCTCTCCATCTGTATGTAAACAACAGATAATATTTAATAAGCAGTATTATAAGCTTTTGACTTTCTGTTGTGGTTTCCTATAGGGATTTTAGGGTTTTGATTAAAAAGAGTCGGAACCTGAGGTACAGTTTCGCTCACTTGCTGAAGACCCAAAGGAAATTTCACTTGAAGAAAGCAAATGGTCATTTTTCTTGTCAGTACTGCTCTTAAACAGAAATATAACCTATGTGAAACTGTTGGGCAGAGCCTGCAGCCTAATTAATAAGACTTCCATTTTTATTTTAAATAGATTCAAGAAAAAATTGCCATTAGGTGTCGCTGGGATCTTTTCAGATTTTAACATTTCCAAAAGTAGTAATAACAGATCCAGAGGGTATAATCTTTCTGTCGATGGTGGCTTTTCATCAGCTGAATAACAATCTCTGCCTCAACTTTGTTGCTTATCACCCATGTGATGAACTTTCAACCCTCAGAGTTCTGAAGGGGATGATTATGATTTGAGTCAGGAGATAGAATCTCCAGTGATACCTGATGGAAGGAAAGAATCATTATCTCTGCGTCCTAACTGCCCTTCATCACATGCCTCCTTGGGGAGTGGGAGTGAGAAAGAAAGCACATTTATCAGGTGCCACTCTGTGCCATCCACTGCATATTTGTGTGTAGAGGTGTACGTGTGTGTGCACACACACTTTATAGGTAGGAACACCTGATAAACCTGCCAACCTGGCAAACACCTGTCCTGCTACATGACTGCGTCCATGGTCAGACGATCTAAGGGGGCTGCGCAGCTAGCTCGCTAGCCTTCAAAGCTCAGGGCATTGCTCTGTCTTTTCAGCCAGCTCTAAATCATACCCACTGGGTTCTCGGGATTTTCTCCTCTTTGCCTAATAAGCCAGCAGAAGGGAGGATCCCAAGAGAAAAAAGGGGAAGGTTATGAGTACTTTCTCCACTTACCTGTAGTTGTTTTTTTTTTATTATTCATAAGTGGAATTGAATAGGGGGGATTCGCATGTTCACAGAGGCAGAAGTTGCTGTGGCTCCTGTCAGGATTGGTGGGGCTGAAGGTACAGGAGGACCCAGCGAGTCCTGTGGGCGAGCTTTTGCTGCAGTGCTTTCTGCATCTGCTCTAAAGGGAGCCCTACTTGCTTGGTACCTCCTCCCCAGAAACTCCCCAGTCTCCCCTGGGAATTTTATTCTGCCAGAGACACTTGGCATTCATTGAAATGTAAAGGCTTTAGGTCAGCACTGGACACACAGTAATTATGCAGTAAGTCTTCCCTATTTTAGTTACAGTCTTTGAAAGCAATAATGATATTCAGCTAATCTGCTTTATACCACTTATTCCTTCCATGATGGAAAGTCTCCTTTAAACTGTTAAACTTGAAGAGGAAACCAAACCTGATAATCTGGTCACATTTATACCCACCACATCAAATGCTACCTCCTACACCTCAAAGCCCAGATACCTCAGATATAAGCAAAAATGATTAAAGAATTTCAGAGAAGCCCTGAGAGGCTTTATGAGAAAGCTTTCCATTGTTTACTGTGTTTGCAAAGGGGAGTGTTATGGGACAACCTAACCAAAGTTGTGAAAGGATTGGTCTCCTCAGTGAAGTGGCATTTCCCAGTTTTCCTTGGGTTATGTGCTGTATTAACCTGCCCTGACTGATACATGGTATTTGTAGAAATGTGAAACTCTTGTTACTTTGATTTTTATCTCAATTCAGCCTTATTAAAACATCAAGCACTATGCCTACTTCTATCAGCATGTTCATAGACAGCCGTGGAGAAAAATCTAGAAAAAATAGTCCTCCCGTAGAAGTGGACGTCTCTGGTTATACAGGAAAGGTGGTCAGATTGGCAGCACCTTCTCTCCTCGGGTGGTCAGGGCTGGTCTCCGTTTCCTTAGCTGTGCGGTGAGATGACTGGAATTGATCATCTCCAGAGTGATCAGTGTTAACATCTCTACAGTTCCTTAAGGCCATCTAGTCAGGAGGTGGCAAAACCAGGAGGCAGGATTCCTATTTCCTCAAGATCATACACTGAATCTCCTCAATGAGTGCTTCTCAGTATATTGGAATACTTTCTTTAGGAAAAATAATTTTCTTCAAGTTTCAAGTTTCACAACTCCTTAAAAGTAATATTTTGTTATCTCTGGAGGCAGCAGAATGTTGATTATTTTTCTTAGATTAGGCTAACACCTAATTACCATTGGTAATTAACATGCATTGTTACCACTTAAAATGTTTAAATATTATGCCTATCAGATAACACCTCCCTTTGTTGCTTTTATTGAAATCTGGATTGCTCACCATCTTTGAGCTAGTAACCAGTTAACCTTTAGCCATCCAGGAATACAAACAATGAAGACCTCAAAGACTAGTTACCTCATTTCCTCTAAGGAGCTCCAATTTAGTCTAAGTTAAGGCCCATACACGCTGAGTAACTGTTAACCAACAAGCCCTGAGCCGAAGAATACATTAAAAGTTTCAAATTCATGTATATCTTTAAATGCTTTTACTTTGGGGGTGATCTTTTAAAGCTCTATTTTAAGAGAAAACAAACTTGTTTAGGCAGAGTTCTTAGGTAAGAATTTTTGTTGTATTTTCCCATATAAATTATTATCTGAGCAAAAACACGAGGCGGAGACTGGTGATGACCTAAAGCCGAACTCCCTTTCTAAGAGAAGAGAAGGCTTTGGGGAAATGAAGAACTAGTCTATCTGGAAATTCCTCTGTTCTGTACCCATGTATCCTGACATCAGGGGGTTTCCTAAAACTCCTCTGGGGGAGGTCTCCTGTCCTGGCCAAGTTCACCAATTGATGATGGTTTCTTTACAGCCCAAGAAATCCAGAGAAGTTCCTTATGTTTTAATTGTTGATCAGAATCAGATTTTTATGCTCAATTAAAATACTTTTTTATCTATTGTGGCTCATTTGGAAGTTAATAATTTCAGGAAATAGTTATTAAGACCCAGAAAAAGATCACTGGATTATATGTAGATGCATATTGCTCCTATTAATATTAAAAGCAATTAGGTAGATCCCTCCCTGACATTGAGATGAGAATGGGCTCCTAAATACTTTATGGTCAGTATAACAGATGTGATTAGTTTACATTTAGCCATAGTTATTGTTACTGATTTACTCCAACAGGTTTCTGAAAGATTCCGATTTGACTATGGTCAGTGCTTCTCATGGCTGCCTTGTATTCTTATTTAATTCTCACAACAGCTCTGCAAGCTCGATCTAATTATTCCCATTAACTGAGAAACCAAGGCTCAGAGAAGTTAAGTAAATCTACCTAAGTCTCACAGAGCTAATAAATTGGAGAACTTAAGTTTGAGCCCAAGTCTTCTCACTCGAAATGTAGTGCTCAAGGCATTGATGGTCCAGTGGTTAAGACTTCGTGCTCCCAGGGCAAGAGACATGGACTCCGACCCCGATCCCTGGTCAGAAACTAAGATCTCATGTGGGTAGCCAAACAAACAAAAACCCCAAACCTAAACTACCTTCTTCAGGCCCAAAGAGGTCAATTTATCACAGAGCTTTTTTTTTTTTTTTAAATACATGTTTATTTTTTGGCCACACTGTCCAGTATGTGGGACGTTAGTTTCCCAACCAGGGATCAACCTATGCCCCCTGGAATGGAAACCCGAGTCTTAACCACTGGACCACCAGTGAACTCCCTATCACAGAACTTTTGAAAAATTAAACAGTTTCTGCTTGTTTGGGAAATATTTTCTTTCTCAAAGCATATTGTGTCATACCTTGTATGTGCTTTCTTACTAATATTTTTATATAATTCAATAATTCCTGGAAAGCCTGATTGTTTTCTATGAATGAGTATGACATTGTCTGCCTATTGAGAACCTTCTGTGTTTATCCAGTAAATTACTTGTATTATCTTTTGTCCACCTTAAAGGGAGATGATCATGCCAGTTAAGTCTAATAAAAGTCAAATCGTTTACAAACTGTACCTGTTTTGACATGGGTATTACTGCTGAAATGTAAAGGGCCTCCTAATCTACATCACAATTACATGCTCAGGGTTTTTACTTTTGCTTTTTAATTTTGACATCAGAGAATTTTTATAATCTTTAGGCTAAAGCATGCTCATAGCAAAATATACTTGTTTAGTCATTTGTTTTCTGTTCCTTCCTTTATGAGTACATGTTTTTCTGTTTTGAGACTTAAAAAAACAAAAGGCTCTGGTTGTTTTGGTTGTTAACTCTGAGATAGCCTAGTCATCCCCCTATTTTGCCGCTAAGAAATGGAAACCCAGAGATACTAAAGAGCCCATCCAAGGTCAGCAAGACAATAAGTAGTGGCATGAAGACTAGAAAATTAATCCAGAATCTTCCCTCTATACCATAGCTGGGAAGATTTGGATTTTTTAAATTCATTAATGGGACTGCATCTGGCAGAACATCTGGCTAGCAGAAGCCTCTGGTGAGTTCCAGCCTTCCCAGAAAAACACTCATAAAGACCCAGAAGAAGGCTGCCTCTCAATTCTAGAATCTGGGAGAAATCTTACAATTTACAAGGCATCTGGAGGTGCACTGAGAGAAAACATTCCAGGTTGTAGCTCACTGCTTTCATTTGACTCAAGAAACAAAGGTTCTGTGAAACAGAAAATCTGAAAGGTATTTAATGCTTGTTCTCATTGACCATGTCTGTCTCCTTACTCAAAGCCCTGGCGCCAGAGAAGTAACTGGCTTATCTTTCTCTTAACCAGGTTCTCTATCCCAGCCTCTCTTCCATCTCCCCACCCACCTCCTCTTCATTCCATCCAACTCCAAGTCCTAGAGCTAACACGTGAGGCAGAAAGCAGAGAGGGTCTATCGGTGGCATCATGCAGTTTGAGGAAAACAAAAACAGTAGATGAGCAAGTAGCAGGCTATGCAAATATTGTGATTTTTCACTTACAGTGTAGGATCAGAGATCCAGAAAACCAAGCAATAAAAAGGAAGAGGATGCCACTTCAATAGAAAAGTGTGAAAGTAGGAATTGGGCTTGGAAATATGCACATCTGTTTACCCTTAACCTGTACATCCAAAAGAAGGTATTTGACAAACACTTAAGTGGACAGATAGCATAACCAAAAGCAAATATGGAGTTTAAGGGATAAGGACAGCATTTAAGGATGAGTATAGAGGGAAAAATGGGGCATTAAAAAAAATGTGACTGAACCAAGGAAAATGAAGAGCTTCCAGAACACTTGATGAAAGTGATCTACTGCAGGGAACAAAATTTTAGAATTCTCTAGTCATCTTTGAAGGAACTGAAGAATTGCTTCTATGTGGCAGTAAATATGTTACCTTAAGATGGGGATGGACTAAGCGAAAAAGACTGGAATAAAATGAAAAAGACTAGAAAGGATTTCAAGGAAGCTAAAAACAGTAACAGATTAAAAGCCACATTGGAAATAGAAAATAATACTGATGCTTAAAAAAATAACGTGAAGGACTAACTTGATATTTTATCCCTAATGTTCTTTCAAAAGAAACAGGAGATGAAAATATGGGAAAGATAATGGTTTTAATAAAATTCTTTTTTAGAAAAAAAAAAAAAAAAAACAGAACATTAGCTAATATTACTGACATTTGCTTTCCTAATGGAAAGACCAGATTGACAAAATCATTAGGCTATAAAAATGAAATCTTCCCTGAACAAAATGAAAATCTGTATGTTTAGATTGAAAGGTCTCACTGCATTCCAGGCCAAAAGTGAAAGAAATTTGTTCCTAATCACCCCCTGGCAAAATTTTAAACTACCAAGGAGAGAGAATGAAAAATCCTGCAGCCTTTCATTCAGTCAGACAGTAACACGTTACCTATCAGAAAACAAAAGAATGTTCTGACTCCAGATTTCTCTGTTGCACCAAGTGCCAGGAAACAATAGGGAATTCTGAGGGGAAGAGTTGTGACTTTGGTATGTGATAACATTTTATGTGTAAAGATAAGGGACATAGTTATGACATTCAAGAATTAAACCATATATGTACTATTCTTATAAAATATACTGCAACCTACAAAGCTTGGTTAAATTTTTTTTTTACTGAATATCATTTCAAGGGACTCTGCAGTATCAGATCATTACCCACTAGAAGAAAGATATGTTTGCTTTTAAATAGATAATATGGCCAGAAGCCACATATCCCCAAATGCCCAAAGTCCTCACTTACTAAATGGACTGAACTAATGCAAGAAAATGAAAAATAGTTGCCCCCTCACAGCATCATGTTTCTTCATTTTTTAATTACTGAAGTTTCAAATACTTGATCCCAAATACGTCAGTTGGTAAAGAGTCTGCCTGCAATGCAGGAGACCCCGGTTCGATTCCTGGGTCAGGAAGATCCTTTGGCAAAAGGGATAGGCTACCCACTCCAGTATTCTTGGGCTTCCCTTGTGGTTCAGCTGGTAAAGAATCTGCCTGCAATGCAGGAGACCTGGGTTCAATCCTTGGGTTGGGAAGATCCCCCTGGAGAAGGGAAAGGCTACCCACTCCAGTATTCTGGCCTGGAGAATTCCATGGACTCTTAGTCCATGGGGTTGCAGAGTCAGACACAACTGAGGGACTTTCACTTTTTCACTTTCATGGTATAAATAGAAATTTTAGATATCTTTTTACAAGTATAATTTCTCTTGTTTTCCTCACTACCATGTAAAACACGATCTTGATAAGCCCTTGCTTCCATGTGAGAACAGGGAGGGGGTCCCCACGTTTGTCTTGGGGTCTGAGAGCCCAGACCAGAGCTTGTGGAGTCTGTCTTGTGTGCTTCTCCACTATTCCCAAACTCAGAACTAACAACAGGTGCAAAAGTAGAAAATTACAGAAGATAAATGTGTGTTGTCACAAGAGACCAGGAGAAATGAAACTTGTTTCAGAGCACAAATGCCAGAAAAGTTCAGTTTCAACCACAGGAAACTGGCCAGAGGCAGTTAAGGGGCTTTCCTCAGCTGTACTTGAAGTTTTACAGAATTGTGTTTAAATTCAGATAGAGAATAAAAGCAGTAAAAACAGAAAAGAGCTCATTAAGTTACTTCCAGGGTCTACAGTGTCAGCGTTAGAACTTAAACCTGGGTGCTTCATTTTGGTTTTCATTCGGTTGCACTGGACAGACTTGAAAACACACAGTAATACTGAATTTCATTGACCTTCTTCAGGTCCTTCCTGGTGGTATGAATGTTTTGTCTGTGCCCACAAGTGGTCATGACAGCTGAAACTTGAATTTACATTTTCAACAACCTTAACAACGTTTGCTTTAAATTTAGCAATAGAAAAGTGAGTGGGTTGCTTTGCGTTTGTTTAGTTTTTCTTCTGAAGCACAGCAAAACGTCTTCCAGATGGAAGGAGTCTCTTATGGATAAATTCCAAGTGTAACCTTTCGCAGGGTCTCCTCTTGCTTGGCTGTAACTGACAAAAGTCTGTTCACTTTCACTACTTGGACAAGAAACACGATGCTTTTATTTTAAATTTTAATGCTTTCTCTGTAGTTTCATGTTCCAAAAGATAGCAACAAAACTGTGTCCCGATGTTTTCGTTGTCTTGGATCTTTTTTTAATGTAGAGAGGCTGGCCATAATTTCTTAACACTGGGAGCATCATTCTGAATGACAGAGGAAATGGTCAGTACCTTGAATTATTTTATTGCACCATTCTCAACTTTTTCTTTCTTCCTCCAGTGTGGCCTGCACATATACTCCTATTTTTGTGGACATGCGATCTCCTGAGTGGGAAAGCGTGTATAACCTTGATTTTCTGTCATAAGAATGTCAGGGTTCTTGTTCATTTAGCCCAGCCCTCTCATTGATAGTCTAGTGGAGTCTTAATGATTTGCAAGGTTCTGGGGTTTTTTTTTTTAAGCTGTTGGTGTATTGTTTTGTTTGGTTTATGTACATGCAACTTCACTGTTTAACCCAGATTTTTAAAAATAAAATGTTAATGTATATTTTATGTCTGTTTTATTAAAATAACTGAGTCATTTTAACTTAATCAGCAGTATGTATGGTTTCTGGATTTTTTTATTTCAGTATCATGTTTCTGGAAATATGTTTTCCTTTGTATTTTGCAAAACGTTGGGATATTTTGAGCAGCTCTATACCTGTATTCTATGTCTCCTGGCTATTGCTCTGGGTGAAATAGTCCTGACTGACTCCCTCTGGTTCTCTGACTTGGGTTTCTTCACTAGGCGAGCTGGGAGCCCATTTGGGAAACTCTCAAATCCTTAAGTATTTTTCAGAAACTTGTTTCTTAGGAATGATCTTAACTGTTGTATATAGAGAGAGCAATAAATCTCAGTGACTGTATATTGACCATTGTATGTATGTCTCTAATGTTTTTCTGCTCTTTAAATCAGTATTTATGACTTTGTTGTTGTTCAGTCACTAAGTTGTGTCCGACTCTGCGACCCCATGGATTGCAGCATGCCCAGGCGTCCCTGTCCTTCACTGTCTCTGCGAGTTTGCTCAAACTCATGTCCATTGAGTCGGCGATGCCATCCAACCATCTCATCCTTTCTTGCCCCATTCTCCTGCCCTCAGTCTTTCCCAGCATCAGGGTCTTTTCCAGTGAGTCGGCTCTTTGCATCAGGTGGCATTTATGGTTTTAAGGGAGTGCATTTAATCCTAAAGCCTTTTAAAGTTGAAATGTATTGCTCTCTAGATATACAAGAGTTAAAATCATTCCTAAGAAGTTTCTGAAAAATACTTAAGGGTAAGTATAATGTGGTAATAGTGAAAAGATGAGAAGTTTCCTTCACAGTTATTGACCCTAAGGCAAATTTCATCTGTGCTCACTGTTTTGCTTATAATTTTTAAAAAGACTCCTGAACCAGTTAAAAAATTTGATGAGTGCTATAGGTCATTTTCTCAAGAAGATCCGTATTTGCAACATTACACATATAAACCCACATTTAAAAACTTCTGCGCTAGATTTTTAAAAGTTATCTTTTTGACATTTATGCTAAAATAGTTAAGAATCTGCTTCAAAATAATCCAGAGGGGTAGAGAAGGTGGAGGTGTAGATAGTACATAAACTGGCCTCAGAGTAGATCATTATGAAAGCAGATCATTGGGTACAGGAGAATTCACTATACTCTTCTGGGTTTTTGTAGATACTTGAAATTTTCTCTAAAGCAGAGTTTAAAACAAACACACAAAAAATTCTTTTAATAGAGATTCCCCAACCCTCCTCACCAATCGTAGAGAATCACAGAATTTTCAAACTGAAAGGAAGGACCTAAGGAAAGATGAGAGTAACGATGCTGGTAAGAAAGCTCCTCCAGATAATACCTGAGGGACATTTTCAGGCAAGAATGCTGAGTTGCAGCAGTAAGGGCAAAAGTGAAATTTCTACCAGATGGGAACACATTTTTGTCTCTCCATTTAATGCAGAAAGAAGATCTGGGGGACTCATGATTCCTGCAGTCTTAGGTATGACTGGAGTTAGGCACAGCAGGTCTCACGATGGAGACGTGATCCACCACACGGAAAGTACTGTGAAGGTGGCCACACTGAGCTGGGGGCCGGGGGCCTGGGGTAGCACAGGGCTTTCCAGGCCTTGAGGACAAATACTCCTCATGGTGTTGCTCTGGAAACTACATGCTACCCAAATCTTAAAAGAACAGAGAACCTGCAGACGAGGACCAGCAAGGGTGCAAGTGTAAGTTAGACAGACACAGAGGTGTCCATGGCCTGGTGCTGCCCACTCTCCCTTGGGTGTCAAGACCTTATTTCTCAATGTCTGAGGGTCTCTCTCAGGACCAGTACCTTCTGGCTTGTTTCAGTCTGTTCCATCTCCTTTTTCTCACTCTCTCCCAGGTTAGGACCTGGAGCCCCAGCAGGTGTGCAGCCTGTCTGCCTTCCCCAGTACATTTCCTTTTCTGTTTCTGCTCGGTTTCCATTTTATTTCCTGCTCAGCTTAGGACCATTTTCACTACCATTTTTGCTGGGAACACACAAGGGACAGACACGAAAGACATTAAACAAGATGTATTTCAGCAATAAACAAGCTTCTTGTATTTCTCATGGGATCCCAAAGAAATAAGGATGAGAAATAAAAATTCCTGCCGGAGTATTTACAATGTACTCAGCTGTTGAAATGTTCCAAATGCAATCAAGGAAGTAATTTAGCACATTTCTAATACACTTACATATGGTAATAATGTGTAAGAGTTTGGTCACATTTAAAGAACCCCGTGAATCTTTCAGGACATTATTAAAGAACCTAATGCCCACCAATAGCAAATAACATTTTCAGCAGTTAATACGGTATTTGTGGTTTGCTGTTGTCGGTCCCTAGGATAATGGCCCAGAATTGAAAGGATATAATTGGGTCTTCCCGTAGGCAGGGGCAGCATGATCTGGAGGCTCCTTTTGTCCTGTAGTCTCAGGCTATGTGCAGACTATGTACAGTCCACTATCGTGCGTTTCTCCCTTAGTATAACAACCCACACAGGGCACTGTTGCCCAGGTGTCACTCATTCATGTCCCTCCTCCACAATTTTGTGATAGCTATTCTGTTATTTACTTTTTTTTTAAAAAAAAGATCCATTTTGTAAAAACTTGAATTTATTTTAAAGCTAGAAATAAATACTTCTTAAAAAATCAGAGTTCCTGGGGTCAAACCTTTCAGGTTGCGATTCCAACTCTGCCTCTTACTAGTTCTGTGATCACGGGCAAGGTATTTGACCTCTCTGTGCCTCAATTTCTTCATCTTTAAAATGGATATAACAATAATATCTACCTTGTAGGGTTGTGGTGAGGATTAAGTAAGGATTTTAACATATATAAAGCCCTTGGTACAATGACCAGTACCTGGTAACTGTCAAAAAATAATAACCATTGGCTATGGTTGTTTATGGGCTTCCCAGATGGCACTAGTGATAGAACCTGCCTGCCAGGGCAGGAGATGTAAGAGACGCAGGTTCAATCCCAGGGTTGGGAAGATCACCTGGAGAAGGGCTTGGCAGTCCACTCTAGTATTCTTGCCTGGAGAATCCCATGGACAGAGGATCCTGGAGAGCTACAGTCAGTAGGGTTGTAAAGAGTTGGACACGACTGAAGCGACTTAGCACGCACACATGCCTGGTTATTTATATTGCTACATAAATGCTGTATTACTTGCAGTACATTGAGGTAAAAATACATAACTACTGAAGTTAAAAATGTTCACCCGTATACACCCCAAGAATCCTCTCTAGCATAACACAACCACCCTGTGGGAAGCAGTTTGGCCAGCCTCTCCTTTCTCAAGTGCCACCATTCTCCTTGGTTTCCATGACTTAAGGCCTCCTCACTGTCTCCCAGTTTTTTCGCTGTGTCTCTAGACTCTTTCTCAGGCACCTCATCCGTTGACTCTCATTCATACTGACTCAGTTTTATACACTTGGTCAGGGTGATTTCATCCACTGCCATGGCCTGAGCATAAGCAGATCTATGTTATCAAAACCTTTCTCAACTGGGGCTCTTCATCCGAACCACAGAATGCAGAACTCAACTCAACTGCCTGTTTGCTCAGTTCTCCCGAGGAGAGCTAGTGCCTTTCTAGATCGGGAGAGAGATGTTCATTCCTACCAGATGGAGGAGGCCTTAGCACTTCCTGCTCTAGTGGAAGCCCAGCTGAGAAAGGCTCCTCAACCCCCGGCCCACCAGCACTTCTTCCTAAGGAAGCGGCACCTGTGTCCACTGTGGTGCCCAAGGCAGAAACCCGACGGTTATTCTGGGAGCTCCGTTCCCCCCTCCCCCGCCCCCTCCCGTCCTCCTGTGTCTCCACATCTGGACAATCCCACTCACCTTAGTGTTAGTCGTGTTAGTTGCTTAGTCATGTCAGACTCTTTGTGACCCCAAGGACTGTAGCCCGTCAGGCTCCTCTGCCCATGGGATCTTCCAGGCAAGAATATTGAGTTGGATTGCCAATTTCTTCTCCAGAGGATTCCCCCAACCTGGGGATCAAACCCGGGTCTCCTGCATTGCAGGCAGATTCTTTACCATCTGGGCTACACGGAATAATTCTTGAATTTCTTCCCTTCCCATTCTCCTTTCTGCCATCAGCTTGGTCAGCCCATACCATTTGCCCCAGGATGACATATATCAACCTGAGTGGTTTTCGTACCTCCACTGTTCTATCCTCCACTGCTTCCTTGGAGAATCTCAGTAAATGCACATCTTGTTATGTCATTTTCCGACCCATGGCTCTCCAAAGCCCTTCTGATAAAGCTCCGTATCCTCCATGTGGGTGCCGGCTCGTGCTGTTAGCCCATTCCCTCCTCTCTGCATCGGGCCAGCGCCTCCTTCACCTCTGCCTGGGGTACCCTCTCCTTTCACTCACTCCTCTACCTCACCCCTTTCTTTTGTGAGTCTTGATCTTCAGTTTTCGTCCAGCATGCTGGACACGTGAACTCCTCCTCTAAGGAGCAGCCAATGCTCTTGGATCCGCAGCCTCAGGAGTTTGCAACATTAAACTGGACTTACTAGCTGGTCACTGTCACCCTGCAGGGCCACTCCCATCCCCAAGGAGCCAGGTGTGTTCAAAGGGAGCAGTTCAGCCTCTGCCCCACAAATTGGCTAACCTGGGAGACCAGGCAAGGGGCTGTGCTTCAGCTTGTGGCTGCTCAGAGCCTGTCTTTTCACTGTTGGATGTTTTCCTAAGAGAACTTGAATTAATAGCTCAGTAATGAATAATGAGGGGCTGGCACACACTCCTGTTTTCTTAACAGAATTATGGCTGCCAGCTTCACTGTGTTTGCTACAATATTGCAAGGCTCTGGAATCCCCTGGGAGACTCCCAGTAGTTATAACATCTGTGGCATGGAGATGGTTTCCAAAAGATTGTACTGAAAAATCATCCAAAGAGGTACAGCTATGTTCCTTTTGACCAAAGGGTTTTAACCGGCACCCATGGCTGGGCTTCAGGGAGTCTAGGAACCCCCTAAGATTACAGGAGTAGTTTGTATGTCTGTGTGTACATGTGCTTGGGGAGATGGGCCATGCTGGGGACCAAGATGCCAGTTTTCCCTTTGGATAATTAGACATTTCATTTATTTATTAAAATATTTGAACACTTGTTATAATTTGCCAGGCACTACCATAAGCACGGAGAAGGCAATGGCAAGCCACTCCAGTACTCTTGCCTAGAAAATCCCATGGATGGAGAAGCCTGGTAGGCTGCAGTCCGGGGGGTCGCTAAGGGTCGGACACGACTGAGCGACTTCACTTCTCTTTCACACACTGGAGAAGGAAATGGCAACCCACTCCAGTGTTCTTGCCTGGAGAATTCCAGGGAAGGGGGAGACTGGTGGGTTTCCGTCTATGGGGTCACACAGAGTCGGACACGACTGAAGTGACTGAGCAGCAGCAGCATCATAAGCACAGCTTCCCCGATGGCTCAGTGGTAAAGAATCTGCCTGTGATGCAGGAGATGTAGGTTGAATCCCTGGATCAGGACAGTCCCTTGCAGGAGGGCACAGCAACCCACTCCAGTATTCTTGCCTGAAGAATCCCATGGACAGAGGAACTTGGCGGGCTACAGTCCACGGGGTTACAAAGAGTAGGACACGACTGAAGTGACTGAGCATGCACGCATCCTAAGCACTGGGGGCATATATCAGTAAAACACATACACACACAGAAAAGTATCTGCACTTACAGCACTTATATTCCAGTGGGAGAAGGCAGATAATTAAAAAGTTAATTACATTCTATGTTAGAGGGTGCCAAGAATCACAGAGAAAAAGTAAGCAAGGTTGTTTTGAGATAGATGAAGTTTTGAATACAGTGGTCCAAGAAGGCATTATTGAAAAGATAATAGTAAGTAAAGACCGTTGAGAGAGCAAGCTACATGGATAAGGGCATGGATAAAGGGAAGACGACCGTGTCAAGCAGAGGGATCAGCAGTGAAAAGCTGGGGGATATCCCAGTCTCTTCAAAGTTACTTTTGTTGACATTAAGGCAGACAGCAGGGTCTGAGAAAATATCACCACCTTCCAGCAGAGTGGAACCGCTGAGCAGCTCAGGTCAAACCATTTTCTGTTGGATGAACCAGGCTAGTTTGTCTAACCAAAGAGGCAGAGAACATCACTCTGGACCAGGGGCCAACATTCATTATCAATCAAACCTGTTAGTTCTAACACGAGTTAGAAAAACTAACTAAACTGTTAGTTTTCACAAGGTGAAAGCACATATACTTTTGGCTTAAATTTCCAATCGTCATTTTGGTCACTGGCCATTTTCAGGAGATCAACAGCCTCTCAATAGAAAAGCTTACTAACTGTAAGGGAGAAAGAGAGGATATTAAGATTCAAGGGGGAGAAAATTTTAACTTTGATTGCCTGTTTTCAGCTAAATTCTCTTTGTTCCAACAAAGAGACTCATTTGACAATATTTTGTAGATTTGTAATCCATTATAAAGATTTTGGCTTTACTCTTAGTGAGATGGTAACTTATTAAAGACATGATCTTACATTAAAATTATGGTAAAATATATGTAAAATTTACCATCATAACCATTTTTAACTGTTACAGTTTAGTGGCATTAAGGACATTCACAGTATTATGTAACCATCACAACTATCCATTCCCAAAATGTTCTCACCGCCCTGCAGTGTAACTCAGCACGCATTAAACAATAACTCATTTCCCCCTTCTCCCAGCCCCTGGGGAACCCCCGTTCTCCGTCCTGTCTCCAGTGGATTTGACTGTTCTAGGCACCTCATATAAGTGGATTCATACAGTATTTGTCCTTCTGTGTCAGGCCTATTTCAGTTAGCATCTGGCTTCGGGGTTCATCTGTGTCGTAGTATGTATCCGAGTTTCATTCCTTTTTAAGGCTGAATATCCTGTTGTATGTATAGACCATACTTTGTTCCTTCATCTGATGATGGCCATTTGGGTTATTACCACCTTTGGCTCTTGTGAGTAATGCTGCTGTGAACGTGGATGCACACATACCTGTTTGAGTCCCTGCTTTCAGATCTTCTGAAGTGGACTCACTGGATCAAATGATCACTCTCTGTTTAATTTTTTGAGGAACCATCCTACTGTTTTCCACGACAGCCGCACCATTTTACATCCCCACCAACAGGGCACCAGGGTTCCAGTGTCTCCATTCTCACCAACACTTGTTTTCTGGGTTTTGTTTTTGTTTTACAACAGCCATCCTAGGTGTGAAGTGGTCTCATTGTAGTTTCTTATTTGCATTTCATTAGTGATTAGAGATGCTGATCATCTTTTCAGAGGCTTTCCTTACATTTTTAAAGTATCAAATAGTTTACTCAGGTTTTTCTATAACATCTTATGGAAAAACCCAAAGCTCTTTGGCCAGCCGAATATCACTCTGGCTGCTGTGTTGAAATTCTCAATTGTGAGGTGAGATAAAGGCCAATTAGAGGGGCTTCCCAGGTGATTCAATGTAAAGAACCCGCCTGCCAATGCAGGAGACGTAAGAGACACAGGTTCAATCCCTGGGTTGGGAAGAACCCCTGGAGAAGGGAATGGCAACCCACTCCAATATTCTAGCCTGGAGAATCCCATGGACAGAGGAGCCTGGTGGGGTACAGTCTATACAGTCGCAGAGTCAGACACGACTGAAGCGACTTCACATGCATACACACAGTAGTCGAGGTATATGATGTTGGTGGCTTGGAAGAAGATGACAGCAGTGGAACTTGGGAAGGAAGAGGGATAAGGTAAGGTAAGGAGGATGGCCCATCCAGGTAAGGAGGCTGGCCCGAGTGGCGACTGGAGAAGGAGGAGGTAGTCTCTGGAACCGAGGATGTCCTCTGGAACCCTGGGAGACTAGGGTATTAGTTCACACCGAAATGTTTGCCTATATCCCCAGGACAGTAGCAGGGATAACACAGGGGAGAAGACAACTCTGGAGTAGGACACAAGACCTTAGAAGGTAAGGGAGCACCCAGGCAGAATACTTGGCAGTGGCGATGTTGAAGTCTTTAAGGGGACGAGGGGGCATGCATTTTTAATAAGTGAATTTTGAAAGAAAATAAATATTCTAAAGTGGCAATGGTCAGTGAGCCAGACACTAGGTGAACCTGCGGCCAGGGTGCGAACCCCTGATCTGCCCCGCTGAGAGACACCAGAGACCTGTAGACCTTGAGGAAGGCAGGAACTAGGAAGAGCTCACACATATAGACGTATTTTGGTGACTGAACCAAAGGAATTCCAGAGATCACAGCAGGGTATCATCAGGAAAGGACACGTCATTGTGGGAGGGTTGGGGGCCGCAGGTGCATGGCCAGAGGCTGAACCACAAGGAAGGGAAGCCCTGGCACCTCACTCTGGTCTTGACTGAGAGCAGAAGGCCAGCAGTGGGGGCAGCACCCGAGGCAAGGTGGAAGGAGTTCTGCTCTCTCAGCCCCTAGCTGTGTGCCTAACAGATCACTTAGCAAGTTCATACATCTTGTGTTTCAGTTCAGTTCAGTCACTAGTCATGTCCGACTCTTGGCAACCCCATGGACTGTAGCACACCAGGCCTCCCTGTCCATCACCAACTTCCGGAGACCACCCAAACCCATGTCCATCGAGTCGGTGATGCCATCCAACCATCTCATCCTCTGTCGTCCCCTTCTCCTCCTGCCTTCAATCTTTCCCAGCATCAGGGTCTTTTCAAATGAGTCAGTTCTTCGCATCAGGTAGCCAAAGTATTGGAGTTTCCGCTTCAGCATCAGTCCTTCCAATGAATATTCAGGACTGATTTCCTTTAGGATGGACTGGTTGGATCTCCTTGCAGTCCAAGGGACTCTCAAGAGTCTTCTCCAACACCACAGTTTAAAAGCATCAATGCTTCAGTGCTCAGCTTTCTTTATAGTCCAACTCTCACATCCATATATGACTACTGGAAAAACCATAGCTTTGGCTAGACGGACCTTTGTTGGCAAAGCAATGTCTCTGTTTTTTAATATGCTGTCTAGGTTGGTCATAGCTTTTCTTCCAAGGAACAAGTGTCTTTTAATTTCATGGCTACAATCACCATCTGCAGTGATTTTGGAGCCCAGAAAAACAAAGTCAGCCACTGTTTCCACTGTTTCCCCATCTATTTGCCATGAAGTGATGGGACCAGATGCTGGGATCTTAGTTTTCTGAATGTTGAGTTTTAAGCCAACTTTTTCACTCTCCTCTTTCACTTTCATCAAGAGGCTCTTTAGTTCTTCGCTTTCTGCCATATCGGTGGTATCATCTGCATCTCTGAGGTTATTATTATTTCTCCTGGCAATCTTGATTCCAGTTGTGGTTCATGCAGTCCAGCATTTCTCATGATGTACTCTGCATATAAGTTAAATAAGCAGGTGACAATATACAGCCTTGACCTATCCTGACTTGGAACCAGTCTGTTGTTCCACGTCCAGTTCTAACTGTTGCTTCTTGACCTGCATATAGATTTCTCAGGAGGCGGGTCAGGTGGTTTGGTATTCCCACCTCTTGAAGAATTTTCCACATCTTGTGTTTAGATAGCTACTTTAATCTAGCTTAAACAATAATGAGAGCTTATTACTCCCATACATACCCTTCCAAAGAGGAAGGGCAGCACTTTAGGAACTGACTCAGCTGTGCAGTTACGTCCTCAAGGACCCAGTTTCTTTATATTTCTCTGTTGCACCTTTTATGGTGGTGGCTTCATTCTAAGACTGGTTTCACCTCATGGTCACATGGTGGCTGCCAAGAATACTCAGGAAAAAAAATACATAATTTCCTTTTACACATCTAGAATGACTCCCTTTTAGTATCAGTCTCAGAAAAATGTAAGCACATCTCTATACACCCAGCAAACCTCTCCAGCAGTCTCACTGGGGCTGAATTTGGTTAACATGTCCACTCTTGAACTAGTTCTCACGGTCTCTGAAATACCATGTGTAGACTGGCCATGGCAAAAGGGAGCTGTCCTGATCAGTTTGGAGCATGTAAGGCCCACCTGTTGCTGAGACAGTCAGCATATTGGCTGTAAAGGGGAAGGGTCATGCTGAATGAAATCTGAGTATTGTTAGGAAGATGGGATTTCCAGGTGACTTGGTGGTAAAGAATCCGCCTGCCAGTGTAGGAGACACAGGGGATACAGGTTCAATCCCTGGGTTGGGAAGATCCCCTGGTGTAGGATTAATGGCAACCCACTCCAGTATTCTTGCTTGGAGAATCCCATGCACAGAGGAGCCTGGCAGGCTACAGTCCATAGGGTCGCAGAGTTGGACATGCCTGAGCGGCTGAGCACGCACACTATTAGGAAGGAGGAACGAGTAGATTACTAAGAATGTCCACTCATGAACTGAGCCATCATGCAGACTGAATGAATACTGTGCAAGGATGCCTTGCTTTTTCTTCCTTGACAGGTTCTTGGAGGTAGCACTCGAGAAGAGCTGTGGGAGAGAAGAAAGGCAGATGGGGGTGGAAGGAGGTGAGGAAACAATAAATTCGGGTTAAGAACTAAATGGGAGAGCAGAGCTGGATGTGACTAGAGCTGTGACATGGATGTCACAAGAGTATGCCTGTCTGAATTCTCCATAGAAATTGAGAGTAAATATTCCTCTGGTGCCTTCCAAGTTCCCCTTTCCCCAGAGCTGATTAGGGCCTAATTGGTTCATCTCTGTACCTGTCTGTGCTCAAAAATGTTCAGTTGCTCCCAGCTGTTTTATGTCAGGCTAGAGACATTTGCCTCACCCTGGAATTCCAGACTCTCTAGAATGAGTACAGCCTGTGTTTGGCCTCATTTCTAATTATTGCCGTATACCAATTTTTCCAGTGGTCATGTATGGATGTGAGAGTTAGAATGTAAAGAAAGCTGAGCGCAGAATTGATACCTTTGAACTGTGGTGTTGAAGACGACTTTTGAGAGTCCCTTGGACTGCAAGGAGATCCAACCAGTTCATCCTAAAGATCAGTCCTGGGTGTTCATTGGAAGGACTGATGCTAAAGCTGAAACTCCAATACTTTGGCCACCTCATGCGAAGAGTTGACTCACTGGAAAAGACTCTGATGCTGGGAAAGATTGAGGGCACAAGGAGAAGGGGACGACAGAGGATGAGATGGCTGGATGGCATCACCGACTCAATGGACATGGGTTTGGGTGGACTCCGGGAGTTGGTGATAGACAGGGAGGCCCGGCGTGCTGTGGTTCATGGGGTCGCAGAGTTGGACGCGACTGAGCGACTGAACTGAACTGAACCAATTTATCCAAATCTGTCCATACAAATGCAACCAAACTGGACTTGCGGTTGCTTCACAGCGCCCCCTCATCCGCTCCCCTGCCTGCCTTTGTGCGGGTTTTCCTGTGCTGTGAATGTTGGTGTCCCACCATTCCTGGCCTACTCTCGCACCTTGAAAGCTGAATTCAAATGGCCGTTCTCTAAAGGAGCTGTCGCTGGGCCTTCCACGCCCGTCTCCTCATCCCCTCCTCACTGCTGGTGCGCTGCCAGCCTTCGCTGCTGGTGTCGCCCGCGCTAAACTCTGATTCTTGAGGACGGTGAGGTTCCCCTCCTCCATCCACGTTCATCCTCCTGTTGTTGTTCGGATCCTAAGTCGTATCTGACTCTGTGACCCCATGGACTGCCGCACGCCAGGCCTCCCTGTCCATCACCAACTCCCGGCGTTCACGCAAACGCATGTCCATCGAGTCGGCGATGCCATCTCACCCTCTGATGCGGTCTTCTCCCCCTGCCCTCAGTTTTTCCCAGCATCAAGGTCTTTTCCAGCAAGTCAGTTCTTCGCATCAGGTGTGAAGTATTGGCGCTTCAGCTTCAGTCCTTCCAGTGCATATTAAGGGTGGATTTCCTTTAGGATTGACTGGTTTGATCTCCTTGCTGTCCAAGGGACTCTGAAGAGTCTTCTCAAGCACCACAGTTCATTCTTTATTTTCTCATTTAAAAAGTTGTGGGTGTCTACTGCATACTAGTTACTGGGCACACAGAGGTGACGAAGCAGCCCTGAGTAAACACTGGTTGGGCCTAATGCTGCTGAAAAGGGACTCGTGCCAGCTGACGGGATTCCAACTAGGGGCCCAACTGCACTAACGAACTGATGTCCTCTCTGTTGATATTCCACTTCTGAATGTAACCATATCTGCCAGAACCTTTGCCTCAACAGGCCTTAAATGCATAGCAAGGTTGAGTTTTTATTGCCAAAGTAAAGCAAAGAACTGAGACAACTTAGACAGCTTATAAATTGTTCAGGAAAAAAACCAACCTTTGAAATGATTGAGTCATTTCAGTTTTTATTCCAGAGTCATACAAAGCACTGTCATCTGTATTATTTAGAAGTGGCTTTCAAAACATTTTTGCCATGACTCATAGTATAAAAAACAATACCCTTCACATCACAATCCAGGTCCTATTCATTCATTCCTTCTGTAAGTACTGACCACCTACTCTATGCCAAATACTATACATACTCAGCAGAATACAGTAGGAAACAGGTAGGCAGGAAGAACAAAAGCCCTTGCCCTCAAAGACCTTACATGCAGGTGGAGCATATGATTAAGTAAACACACACACACATAGAAAAGGAAGATCCATGAACCAAAACCTCCTATTTCTACATGCAATGTACTCTGATATTTTCTATTAAAAAAAAAAAAAAGCGGGTCACACCCCATTTGGCCGTTTAGTTGGCCTCTCAATTCAGTAATGTATTGAGACCTGCACTCTGAAAAACACTGATCTAGGTAATTTATGAATTAGGCAGTGTGTGTACTGTTCCCCTTTTACAGAGGAGACAGAGCGACAGGTAAGTCTCAAGGTCAGCCACAGTCACCTGCAACCCAAGGGAAGCACCACTGGAGCCCACTGCCACCCTCCCCATTATCCTCTGCAGTCCTCACTGCTGTCGCAGTCCCTACTTTGATGATGAAATCCTGAGCTCTGCCTGGGACAGACCTTCTCTCCCTGCCAGGGAAGATCACATTAGTAACTTCTAGGCCTGACGAGACTGCGTGTGCGCAGGTTTGGCGGCTCCTGAGTCACGCACTGGATGCTGCTTCCTTGCTGCTGTACCAGAGTGGGCGCCTCTGCGCTGCGGCTTCTTAAAGAGCAGGTCTTAACTCATCTCTTCCCCTTAAAGCACAGTGCTTTACAGAGCATGCATTAGTAAATACACATGGAACTGAACTAAATTTGTAAGGAAAGAGGTGGAGGAGGTGCTTACTAGTCAGGACTGGAAGATTCAGATGTTTAGGCGATATCTATTTAAAGGGCTGAGACCAGAAAAGATACCACTGGGAAAAAGATCTTTTCACCCAGGTTATAAAAGTTACATGTTTGGTAGAAGCATCAATAGTATAAAAACTATTCAATCCAAAAATGTTATATCCCTCGCATCAGTAGATTTAGAATGCCACCAGTAGCTCAGGGATTGCACAGAAGAGTAACTTAATTCAAGAAAAGGAGGACCAAGGCGGGCCAAGGCTAGCTGCATGAACCTGAGACAGGCAGAGGCAAAGGGCTGGGGGCGCACCAGCAGTGGGAGAAAGGGCACCTCTGCCGTAAAGGCGACCATGACAATGGGGACAGCTGCCAACTCACCCAAATGAGGAAAACCAGTCCCAGTTCTCAACAGTGAGAATCTAAATGGCACAGCCATATCTAGAACTGTCCACTCCTGCTTCGTACAGTTTAGGTGAGATGGGGCTGAGTGCATGGAACAAATACCTAAGGGAAGGAAGGAGAATCTGTTCGAAAAGGGACATGAACTTTTTCTAATTCTTGACTCAAACTGTAACTTCCAGTTTAAAGTCTCATCCTACCACCAGACAGGATAGGGACTGAAGGCCAATTTGAGGTCAGTTATAAAAAATACTATATCTGTGATACAGTGTAAAACATAAAGATGAGTTGACTCACTGGAAAAGACTCTGATGCTGGGAAAGGTTGGGGGCGGGAGGAGAAGGGGACGACCGAGACTGAGATGGCTGGATGGCATCACCGACTCTGTGGACATGAGTTTGAGTGAACTCCGGGAGTTGTTGATGGACAGGGAGGCCTGGCGTGCTGTGATTCATGGGGTCGCAGAGAGTTGGACACGACTGAGCGACTGAACTGAACTGAACTGAAATGACCTCTAAGGTTCAGGGACCTACATATGTATGGATTTTTTAGATATCATGAACACTGAATTCTGTAGCCCATGGTTTTCAGACTTTATTTTGGATTAGAGACACTAATTCCATAGGACTAAGGTCAGTTATGGGACTGCATATTTAAGAAAGCATCTTGGATTCTGTTCAAAGATGTATCATGTTGATAAACTTGCTTAACCTAATTCTTTCCTCTTTAACTGAAAAGGGGCTCAACTTTGTTTCTAATTAGAGCAAAAATGGGCAATAAAACTGTTCAGGCACACCATTTATGTAGTAACACTAAATAAGAGCATGTACAAAATTTAAAGCTATATTTCTTATTGTTTTTAATAGCATTTAGTCACATAATTTACATTGGCATAGGTTTATAAAAGGTATTTACGACTGGCTGGTAACTTATTTGCATCTTGGATTTTCTTTTAAAATTGAGAATAGGGAAAACTAGTTACCAGTTAAAGGATATTTTAGGATATGATGACTATAAATGCAAAAGGTACACTGACATCAATTCTATAAACAGCAAATGTGAATGTAACTTAAGTCTATTGGTTCACATTTTTAAAAAGCACCCTCATTTATTTATAAAGTACTTTAAATGGTTCTTGAAACTCTACTGTAGACATGATATATTCAGTCCAACTAGTTTGGAAGGTGGGTTATGTGACCACATCCAATTGTGGGTCTGATTCAGAATTAAAAATCAAACTGCCTTACACACAGATTATAGTCCTGAGCAGCAGCATCAGTTCCCAGACAGCTTCCAGAGCTTTCATCATCCTGGTCGGCCTCCTTTCTTTGCTTTCACTTACACATATCTTTCTTTTAAAGAAACAAAACATATAAAAAAAGTCCACCAAAATTCTGAAAGTCACAGTCTGTATAGCACTGAACGACAGTAGCTTTGGCATTTGATATTACAAAGTCACTTCCATTACAAATCTTTTCTTCACTCTGGGTCAAGGCGAGGTAAAACAGGAAGAATGAGATTCCCAAATGCAGAATCTTGAGTTATGAAGTATCCCGAAGAATGTGCATGGGCATGCTTAGAAAGAGTTGAAAAAAAAAGAAAAAAAAAAGGCAACTGAGTTATTAAGTCACAGTTCTTCAGCCAAGGCATTAAATCACTTACCCTTTCTGAGTGCTTAAGACCAAGTTTGTTTTAAAAGTCAGTTCTGCTGCTGCTCATTTTGTTTAAATACACAGAAGATCTACAGTAATAAAGAATTCACATTAACAAGTTGCACCAGGTACTAATTTATCCTCCCTACTCTCTTCCTTGTGGTTTGTATCAGTCAATAATTGAGTCAAAGACGCGAATTACTTTGTTCCTGGAAGTGGGGAGGAAAACTAGCAACAAGGTCCGAGTGCTCTGCTCTTGGTCAGTGAAGCAGGAGAGTGAGAAAGAAGGGCAGAAGTTGGAAGGAGAAGGGGGAAGGCAGCTGATTACTGGCGATTAAGATGCCAACACTTTGTAGAGAATGCTGGAATGTAAATAACAAAACCACCAGTGATGTCCTTTGTCACTAAACAAAGGACTGTTTATAGGTGGTCTACAGGGAGATGATCTTTAATCTAATGTCACTTGCAATTCTGAGATTCTAAGGCTTCAAAGCATCAGTAATGATGTCTTGTCCAAGGTCTCTGAGAATCTTAAATTATCCAAGATCAATGAAATACTAAAACTGTTCATCACAGTCAATTTTTTTAAGACGATGGGTTGTCAGATTTCCATATTAGGAGTTAAGTCTTGCTCAGTCGTGTCCAACTCTTTGCGACCCTACAGACTACAGCCCACCAGGCTCCTCAGTCCATGGGATTCTCCAGGCAAGAATGGTGGAGTGGGTTGCCATGCCCTCCTCCAGAGGATCTTCCCAACCCAGGGATTGAACCTGTGTCTCTTATGTCTCCTGCACTGGCAGGTGGGTTCTTTACCACTCAGTTCAGTTCAGTTTAGTCACTCAGTCGCGTCCGACTCTTTGCGACCCCGTGAATCGCAGCACGCCAGGCCTCCCTGTCCATCACCAACTCCCGGAGTTCACTCAAACTCATGTCCATCGAGTCGGTGATGCCGTCCAGCCATCTCATCCTCTGTCGTCCCCTTCTCCTCCTGCTCCCAATCCCTCCGAGCATCAGGGTCTTTCCCAGTGAGTCAACTCTTTGCATGAGGTGGCCAAAGTATTAGAGTTTCAGCTTCAGCATCAGTCCTTCCAATGAACACCCAGGATTGATCTCCTTTAGGATGGGCTGGTTGGATCTCCTTGCAGTCCAAGGGACTCTCAAGAGTCTTCTCCAACACCACAGTTCAAAAGCATCAATTCTTCGGCACTAGCTTTCTTCACGGTCCAACTCTCACATCCATACATGACCACTGGCAAAACCATAGCCTTGACTAGATGGACTTTGTTGGCAAAGTAATGTCTCTGCTTTTTAATATGCTATCTAGGTTGGTCATCGGAGAAGGCAATGGCAAGCCACTCCAGTATTCTTGCCTGGAAAATCTCATGGATGGAGGAGCCTGGTAGGCTGCAGTCCGTGGGGTCGCTATGGGTCGGACACGACTGAGCGACTTCACTTTCACTTTTCACTTTCACACATTGGAGAAGGAAATGGCAACCCACTCCGGTGTTCTTGCCTGGAGAATCCCAGGGACGGGGGAGCCTGGTGGGCTTCCGTCTATGGGGTCACACAGAGTCGGACACGACTGAGGTGACTTAGCAGCAGCAGTAGCAGCAGCAGGTTGGTCATAACTTTCCTTTCAAGGAGTAAGCGTCTTTTAATTTCATGGCTGCAGTCACCATCTGCAGTGATTTTGGAACCCAAAAAAATAGCACCACTCAAAACAGATATGCTGACCATTAAAAAAAGAATCCAAGCAACAATAAATCAGTAAGACTATCAAAGGACATAACAGCATGAGCAATTTGAAAAATATATATGTACTATTAAACCAGCCAGCCAGTTCAGCTTCTTGAGTTCATTCAGGCCATCCAAATATCCTACACTCTTTTGTGCACAAGCAGTCTCTTGCCAGGTGAGGCAAAGAATCAATCATGACCACGTCAGCAACATAAAATATACTTTCATTACTCCTGTATTGGTCCTTCGAATCCTTTGGGCATGACTGAACGCCAGCAAACCACTGCAATTATGTATGGAACATTTTTATTGATACTGCTCCAGTGAAATACAAAATAAGAACTGTGCTGGTTTCCAAGCCCCGGGAAATCTCCAGTGAGACAAGAATGTCAGTCACACTTTTCTCACCTGCAAAGCTGCCTTCTGCTGGGCTGCAATGTGCTGCTGCTCAGCGTGGTCCCGGAAGTCCTTGTTTATAGTGGGTCTCGAGAGCGCAATGCTGAAATGAGAATCTTAGTTACTTGACTATTTAGAGACTCCTTTACTTCTGAGTCACATTTTTCATTAGATATTCTATATAGGGATTATTTAAAAAACAAAACATCTTCGTGAATAAGTCTTTTTTTCTTCTTCCACTGTTTAATTTATATGGAAAAGCCCATACTATTTACTAGTGCTTCAGATTATCTCCTTTTTATCAATGATTTATGGTCTTCTGCTTTCAAACTTGGAGAAGGCAATGGCAAGTCACTCCAGTACTCTTGCCTAGAAAATCCCATGGATGGAGGAGCCTGGTAGGCTGCAGTCCATGGGATCGCTATGAGTCGGACATGACTGAGCGACTTCACTTTCACTTTTCACTTTCACACATTGGAGAAGGAAATGGCAACCCACTCCAGTGTTCTTGCCTGGAGAATCCCAGGGACGGGGGAGCCTGGTGGGCTGCCGTCTGTGGGGTCGCACAGAGTCAGACACGACTGAAGTGACTTAGCAGCAGCAGCAGCTTTCAAACTGATTTGAGGTACTCTGGTCTATCATAAAGTTACATTTATGATGAAAACTAAAGAGCTGACTATTTCAAGCAGATGGTAGAGCATACTAAGGCAGGGTTCAAACCTGACACATTTGCAGAAATTTATGATTCAGTAGGACTGGAGGTCTGGAGAGGGGAGAAGTGGGTTGTCAAAAAATGAGTCTAGGAAGGAAGGCCTGTACCAGGACATGTACAGCCTTGTGAAAGAAATCAAGAAATTCGATTCCTAGGCCAGGAAATTAAACATAAGAGAATGATAAATGCTCGGAGACGGAAGTGAGAGGGAATAATAAACAATTAAAGTTCACATTTCTGACTGTGATTACTAGTAGATCTGTACCACTCATGGCAACAAGTAAGCCAAGAATGCTAAGTGGGTAGAGAGGGGAGATGAGTTATGAAACACACCAAGTGTGAGACGCCTGTAGGACCTCAAAGTGCAGATGTCCAGGAGGCACTTGAGAGAGGAGTGGGCTCGAGATGCAAGCGTGTAAAAGCTATCGGCACATAAGTAACAGGCTGGGAAAGTGGATGCAACTGTCCAGTGAAAAGACGCAGATGGGGCAACTGGGCCTAGAGCAGAACTCGGAGGAAGACCGAGCTCAAGAGACAGGCAGTGGAGAAATGTCTAAAACAGACACCAAGACGGTCTAACAGTGAATGAACGGAAGCCAAGAAGAGTATTTTAAGGAGGAGGGAGCTGTATACAATGGAATAAAAAAAATAAAAAGCTTGTCATTTGTGACGGCAAATACCATATGAGCTCACTTATATGTGGAATCTAAAAAACAAAACGAAGAGACCTCTATACACCTGAATCTAACACAATATTGTATATCAAGTATATGCCAATAAAAATTAAGACAAAAAATTAACCAGTAATAATAAAAAAAAAGAAAACAAGACTCACAGATAAACAGGTGGTTAACAGAGGGGAGGGGTGTGAGGTGGGAGAAACAGGTAAAGGGGATTAAGAGGCACCAACCCGTTAGAAAATAGGTCACAGGAATGTAGTATGCAGCGTAAGAAATGTGATCAACAATATTGTAATAACTGTGTGTAGGGACAGATGGTTACTTATTGTAGTGATCAGATCACAATGTATGCAGATGTCAAATCATTATGCAGGAAACCTCCAGCTAACATAATACTGTACAGTAACCTCATGCGAAGAGTTGACTCACTGGAAAAGACTCTGATGCTGGGAGAGACTGGGGGCAGGAGAAGGGGACAACAGAGAATGAGACGGCTGGATGGCATCACCAACTCGATGGAGGTGAGTTTGAGTGAACTCCGGGAGTTGGTGATGGACAGGGAGGCCTGGCGTGCTGTGATTCATGGGGTTGCAAGGAGTTGGACACGACTGAGCAACTGAACCGAACTGAACTACATTTCAATTTTTTGAAAAGGAAGAAATCAGTGGTTTCAAATAATGCTAAGCAGTCTAATAAGAAAAGGACTTTGGTTCACCAGATTTAGCCACAAGGAAGTTGCAAGTGACCTGGCCTCCAATCCATTCTCTGGGACTAGGGTGGGGAGGCCTGGAAGTCAGACTGTAGTGGGCTAAGGAGTCAGTAAGTGAGAGAGCAGAGATGAGCAGGTACAGACAACTCTTTAAGAGACGTGCCTGAAAGAGAGAAGGCGAAGTTAAGGTGGCGGCTGAATGGAATAATGGGTGTCAGGGAAGAGATTTAAGATGGCAGAAATGAAATAAAATAAAGATCATTAAGCTACCTCAATTTTACCTACTTGGCATAATGCTTAAAAAGTGAGACATTAACAATAATTTCATGAATAACAATAACCAAAAAACACAAAACTCTTTTTTTTGCAAGTAGGCTATAGAGAAAATTAAATATTCTGATTACAATGAAAATATTTAAAATCTAATCAATTTTTTAAAATCTAATTTTTTCAAATCCAACTAGGAAATAAAATGTCACATGTTAAATTCCAGTGTTAAAGAAACAAATCACTGCCAACCAATTTTAGTTCTGTCCAAGATACTTTTTATATCACTAAATATAAAAACCAGATTATTCTTCTATACCTAGCTCCAGGATGATTTGTTGAAGATTGGTTCTGCATTAATAACTTTCTTTTTTCTTTGTCCAGTTCTGCCAAGATTGCAACTCTATTTTTGTTTTGAAAACCTAAAATAAGAGAGGGGGTGGGGAATGAGAAAGAAAACAGATTAGAGCTATTTTATAAGCCTAGGCTACCTAGAAATCCAGAAAGCAAAATTTTATTCTCTAACATGATAATGAACTACTAGTAAGCAGTTTTCCTTCTCTATTGCCTATTTTCAACCAACTGTAACAGCATTATACGCAGATAAAAGCGAAGTATAACAGTGACTGAGGACTTTTAAGACTTAGTTCTACAGAATTTTAATCACCAAAGATGGGTAACAGCATTTGTTTCTTAAAATCTCTGTGGCCCCAAATCCTGCAGGGACCAATCTCTACCTTGCTCAGTCAATCTCTGAAGTGGAGATTTTCTTAGTTCTCAGTTTTAGGAGTCTTTATGAATACTTCTTTCACGGAAGTGGAAAGCATGAAAAGTACTAGATATACTCAGGTCAAAACAGTATTTCTTTTTCTCAACTGCTTTCATTCAGAAATGACACACACAGTCTTTCAAGGAACAAGTCAAAGAATTGCAACTGACTAGCAAACAGTTCTGAGAGAGAAATGGAACATAACTGAAAGTAAAGGCTATGGTCAGGTCTATTAGGCTCTTATTTTCTGATCTTGTCTGATGTCCCAAAACTGTACTTCCTTCTTGACCTTTCAAAAATTTATATGTCAGTTTTTGCACAAAACATTTACTATATTATAGACATATATAGTCAACAGAACTTAAGTAACAATAATAGCTTATTTCAAATTTGAAACTTAAGGCAAAAAACTAGGTAGTCTATTTGTTACGTGAAGTGCGTTATGCTTAGTCACTCAGTTATGTCTGGCTCTTTGCGACCCTATGAACTGTAGCCCTCCAGGCTCTTCTGTCCACAGGATTTTTCAGGCAGGATTACTGGAGCAGGTTGCATTTCCTCCTCCAGGGGATCTTCCCGATCCAGGGATTGAACCTGAGTCTCCTACATTGGCAGGCAGATTCTTTACCACTGAGCCACCCGGGAAGATGAGTTATGTGAAGTAGTTAAGTATAATTTACTATAGCAAGATTCTCCCACTGTTAAGGTTTGCACAAACTTAAAGGCATAAATATATAAAATTTAACTTCTATTACAGTCACTACATGAACTGTTTTTTAACACAAACTATCTCTTGCCATAATTCAGTACTTTACTTTTATGTTATTTTACATGTATCTTAAAGTTAAAGGTAACTTTTACCTTCTTAGAAGCATGAGGGTAGCAAAACATATTATCTCATGTACAGTGGGAAATACTTACTATTTCTTTATAACTGAACTTTTTCCTAATAAAATTACTTTATAATGCAGCACACTCTAAAAGTTCCACTTTCAGAACTATAACTCTGTCTCCATTCACAATCATATGTACTCTCATTTCCACATTCATTTATAGAAACATTTTAATACCACACATTTCTGTATCACTAAAAATATTCTGGAGTAACTAGCATTATATCAAATTGCACTTAAAACCTAACAGCTAATAATTCACATTGTGTGAATAGTTCTTTGACACTTAAACAAGGACTAATAGGAAATCTTTTTATTGAAAAAAAATCTAAAACTAAAGAATGAAAATTAGTTTGATAAGTGGAGTTAGGATAATATACTTTCCAATCACAGTTATTATACTGCTTTCATAACAATGATTATTTTTAAAGATACTTTAAAAATTCAAATCCTTTCAAGTAGTTATCTTACAAGCTATATATTCTTCACAACTCTACAGTAAATCGAACTATATCATCCTAAGAGAGCTGTTTAGGGGGAGGTTCCCTGGTGGTCTAATGGTCAGCACTGTACACCGTGGCCTAGGTTCAATCCCTGATTGCGTAATTGAGACCCTACAAGCTTCTTAGCATGTCCCGTCCACAAAAAAACAAAATAGCTGTTCAGTATTGGAGGAGTCCATTCCTCCAATTAGTTTATTGGTTTACTAAAACTATTATTAGTTTAACATGTTTTAAGTTATTTATTGTGTATAAATGACATACAGACAGGCACTAAGGCAGATGCTAAGAATGCAATGATGTGTCACAACTTGACTTCATCTGGCTCTCGTGGTTCTTTAAACATTCCAGTGAAGATAGAGATTATCGAATAATTACACAAATGAATGTATAATTAGAGTCTAAGATGAGCAGTCTGAAATAGAGAAATGAAATCCTATAAGCATTTGTAACCATCACTGTAGCACTCAATGTTGAATCAACCTGCCTCAGACTGGAAGGAGGGAGAGCAGTGTCAAAGCAGTCTCCCCCAGGAAGGAATGCTTGAGCTGAAACGTTAGATTAATTAGTTTAATTAGGGGTGGAGGGACAAAATAACCCTTCCCCTGGGAGAAAGGTCACGGAAGCTGCAAGGTTGAGAACAGACTAGATAAGAGAAAAAAAAACAGTAAAACAAGCTAAAGATGAGAGATTGTTTATGGCCAGAGAAAGGAACAGACATCATAAACCCAAGAGCTTTTTATGCAGTTAAACCAATGGGACAATGAGAGAATCAATATGAAGTAAGGAATAAGGTGTCATGGATGATTCTGAGGTTTCTGGCTCATGTAGTTAAATGGTACATTATTTCTGTTGCTGCTGTTAAAAAAAAAGACCACAAACTTAATGGCTCAAAACAACAGAAATCTATTATCTTTCGGTTCTACAGGTCAGTAATCTCACTGGGCTAAAATCAAGAGCTGCAATTCCTTTCTGTAGGCTCTAAGAGAGAACTGGTTTCCCTGCCTTTTCCATCAGACATGATGAGTTCCATCAGAACTCAGACCTTGCCTGAGTTTCCTGGCTTGTGGTCCCCTTTCTCCCACTTCAATGTCAACCATGTTGCACCCTCTGACCCTTCTTCTGTGGTCATCTCTCTCTGACACAGAGAGAGAGAGAGACAGGACCGATGGGCATAACGATGACAACTCTGAAGGATGGTTATATGAAATATCAGTTCAGTTCAGTCGCTCAGTCATGTCCGACTCTTTGCAACCCCATGAACCACAGCACACCAGGCCTCCCTATCCATTACCAACTCCCGGAGTCCACCCAAACCCATGTCCATTGAGTCGGTGACACCATCCGACCATCTCATCCTCTGCTGTCCCCTTCTCCTCCTGCCCTCAATCTTTCCCAGCATCAGGGTCTTTTCCAATGAGTCAGCTCTTCGCATCAGGTGGCCAAAGCATTGGAGCTTCAGCTTCAGCATCAGTCCTTCCAGTGCTCACTAAATACTAGCTATTACTTTTATTATCACTTAGTGTTCTCTATCATTTAGATTGTTAACCTCACTAGATTCTTTTAAAATATATATATATATATATATTTATTTGGTTGCGCTGAGTCTTAGTTGAGGCATGTGGGATCTAGTTCCCTGACCAAGAATCGAACCTGGCCCCCTGCATTGGGAGCCCAGAGTTTTAGCCACTGGACTACCAGGGAAGTCCCCTCACTAGATTCTTGTCAGCCCCATTCTGACAATTCTCTTTCAGTAAACAGGTTTCCATTACAAAGGGTAAAACATTTGTCATCAGGGAAATGCAAGTTAATACTACAATGAGATGTCACTTTACACCCTCTAAAATGGCTAAAATTAAAAAGACTAACAGTGCTCTATGTGCAGCAACCAGAAGTATCACACTTTACTAGAGGGAAATCCCATGGACAGAGGAGCCTGGTGGGCTACAGTCCATGGGGTCGCTAAGAGTCAGACACGACTGAGCGACTTCACTTCCACTTTTCATGCATTGGAGAAGGAAATGGCAACCCACTCCAGTGTTCTTGCCTGGAGAATCCCAGGGACAGAGGAGCTTCGTGGGCTGCCGTCTATGGGGTCGCACACAGTCGGACACGACTGACGCGACTTAGCAGCAGCAGCAGTAGCAGAGGGAATTACACACACATAACTGGCCTCCAAAGTCAGTCTGAATGGACTTGGGGATCACAAGCTCTCTTTTACTATACAATCTCGTTCTAGTTTACATAACATTCTGCCTCAATTCAGTTTCATTCCTATTTGAACCTGGGCCTACAGATCAATTCCAGCATCAGAAAACTACTGTAGTGCCTTTGCCTTGGCAATGAAGAATGAGACAAAAAGAAATCTAGCTTTATTTATTTAGAAATCTAGCTTTAAAAAACCAACTCCAAATTGTGTCTTTGCATCCACACTCTCATCTTTAAAAAAGGTACAAATACAAGAATTTTAAGCTGATTTTTATGCATCACTAGGATAAATTCTTAATTGAGAGGTAGCATACCTTAGCACAAGCCTGAAGGGTAAATTTGCTTTCCTTCTGGACCATAGATGGTTTAGGTACTTGGGTCTGAGGTCGCCACCAAGACACTTCCCAGGAGCTATGCTACTCCAATCCTACACAGCATCCTGAAATCACAGCTAAGAACATCCAAGGTGGCCCCAAATCAATAGTTCCCATCACTGGATTGCAGGAATTACAGTTATTACTCTAAGCATTATGAGACAAGTATAAAAGAAAAGAAGTAGGGTGTTACTTCACCAGAGTTCTCTGTGTAGCTGAAATCAGGTTAGACCAATCTCCCACCTGCCAACACATGATCACAGGACTCTGATGTTTACCAGTCATGAAAGCCTCCTTCCATAGGAATGGTACCTTGGCCAAATTCCAGTGTGACAATCTGCCTCTACATATTAAATTCTCAAAATGTTATGTATCAATCATATAATTATTATGAACCCATCAAATGTTCCACACTATGACGAATGCTAAGGAGAATGGAGAGACTTCAGTAACTCCCAAGAGCTTGTGAAATTCAGCAGCTCAGATTGCTTCTGTAGCATGACAGACTGCTGGATCTAAAAGATGGCCTGTCCCCTACAGTAGAGACATTAATATATCACACCACACAGATGAAGATTTCTGTAAAAGTCACTGTTCTTTCAGTTATTATTGTATGATAATTATGGAACTTTGTCTTCAATCTTCATAATAAGTAGTTCCAATACACATAAACAGTACAGAAGTAATTTAACATAAAAAGTAAAATGCAGTAGCTCCAAATGAAGTTTATTTTCCCTGAGTCTCGAGTCTACAGAACATGATATGGACTCCCTCTGCTGGTGTCTAATAGCAGCAGCTGATGATACCAAAAACATCACTGCCAAAACAGCAACAAAAGTCAAAGGACTAAAGTAACTTCGCTTCTATTTAGGGGATGTTTCATAGTGGCTCTGACTACGGATCAATCAATGGCAACAGTAAATATGATTGTGCTTTATTCCAACTGCTTAAAAAAGTTATAAGTCTTGAATATCTGTGCTATTACAACAGAAGGATAAAAATATTTATTTTGTTTTCATTTGGACTTCATGGTGTGACTTTTAGAAACCTATTTTCTCTCCAAAATGGATTTCTCTTAGTTTCATTTTGGTTCAAATTAAATTTTTAATCTGAATCCCTATAACCTGTTGAAAAGAAGAGGTCAAAGACCACAGGGGAATGCTGACCTGTAATTAGTCCATAGAACACACAAATCACTCTTGGGTATTTGAGAGAACAGAACTGCATTAGCTGGTTACACCCAGTAAAGCTGTCACCACAGCTACTTTTTTACAATATCACATTTCTATAAAGGGCTTCCCAGGTAGCTTGGTGGCAAAGAATCTGCCTGTCAAGGCAGAAGACTCAGGTTCAATCCTGGGAAACATTCCCTGGAGAAGGAAATGGGAATTCACTCCCGTATTCTTGCCTGGAAAATCCCATGGACAGAGGAGCCTGGCAGACTGCAGTCCATGGGGTCACAAAGTGTTGGATGCAAATGCAACTTAGCAACTAAAACTTTCACACCCAGGATGGATTTTCTAATCCAAGTACCCTTTGAGGAACTGCCCCATTTTGACTGCTTTGTATAAAAATAAAGACTATTCTTTAAGACAAAAAAAAGTGAGCAAGATTTCAGCTGCTGCAGCCCAACATAAAGGAGACAAGAGTTTGTTTGGAGTATGAGTTGAACCAAGCCATCTACTAGAACAAACATCACATTTCAGAGGAATATAACAGAATCCAGGGTCTCTATAACGTATTAGTCATAGTACCCAGGATTTCATAATAAATCACTTAGTGTAGTAAGAAACTTGGGCTTCCCTTGTGGCTCAGCTGGTAAAGTATCCACCTGCAATGTGAGAGAGCTGGATTCGATCCCTGGGTTGGGAAGATCCCCTGGAGATGGCAAAGATTACCTATTCCAGTATTCTGGCCTAGAAAATTCCATGGACTGTATAGTCTATGGGGTCACAAAAAGTCGGACATGCCTGAGCGACTTTCACTTACAGTAAGAAAAAGAAAAATGTGACCCATACTCAAAAAAAAAAAAAAAATGCAGTCAACAGAAAACAACTCCAAAATGATCTAGGTGATGTAATTAGCAGTGACACAGAACCTGTATCTAGACTCTTAAAAAAAAAAGCTGATAATAAAAATAACCCAATTTTTAAAAAAATGAGCAAAAGGAAGTCTGAACAAACACTTCACAAAGATTTGCAATGGCCAATAAGCACATTAAAAAGTGCTCAACATTTGTCATCAGGGAAATACAAGTTAATACTACAATGAGATGTCACTTTACATCCTCTAAAATGGCTAAAATTGAAAAGACCAACAGTGCTCTATATGGAGCAACCAGAAGTATCACACTTTACTAGAGGGAAATCCCATGGACAGAGGAGCCTGGTGGGCTACAGTCCGTAGGGTCGCTAAGAGTCGGACATGACTGAGCGACTTCACTTTTCACTTTCACGCACTGGAGAAGGAAATGGCAACCCACTCCAGTGTTCTTGCCTGGAGAATCCCAGGGATGGGGGAACGTGGTGGGCTGCCGTCTATGGGGTCGCACAGAGTTGGACACGACTGATGCGACTTAGCAGCAGCAGCAGAGCGAATGTAAAGTACACTCCACTGCTCCACTCCTGGCTATTTATCCATATATCTGCAAAAAGACTCGCAAATATTCAAAGCAGCTTTATTCACAATGACGCAAACTGATAGAACCCCAAAGTCTCCAAAAAGGAAAGCGAATAAGGAACCGTGGTAAATTCACGCAGTGGATACTAGTTTGCAATAGGAAAGAATGAGCAACTGACACATGGCGCAACACGGGCGACTCTCAGGCAGCACCGTGGGTGTGGGCGGGCACAGGCATGGCCACGACGTTTAAGTGAGACCAGCTGGCTTCATCCATCACATGGGCGCTTAATCTTGATATGGAGAGGGAAACACAAGTTTGCTTCAACTTTTCAAGTAGCTTTGTAAGTCTCACTTACAAGGTGGAACTGAATACTTTCTGGAGATTAAACTTTGCTTCTGAAAACTTACTTTTAAACAAAACAAAAACTCCTTACTTGGGATGTTTCTTACTTGATTTGCTTAAGGGAGCTCTTAACACACATGAAATGTGTATGGAAAGTTTTTCAAACAAATGAAAATAAAGGCACGGATATGGTCCAATGACTTCTTTAAAAGTGGTTCTGATCTCAAGTAAAAAAGTAAGAGAAGAAATGTCAGAGGGGGACCTAAGGTTTACAATGTGAGCAGTATTAACACAGATTAAAATATAGGATTAAAATATAGATGTTCCAGATGTTCAAGCTGGATTTAGGAAAGGCAGAGAAACCAGAGATCAAATTGCCAACATTTGCTGTATCATCAAAAAGCAAGAGAGTTCCATAAAAACATCTACTTCTGCTTCATTGACTATGCCAAAGCCTTTGACTGTGTGGACCACAACAAACTCCGGAAAATTCTTACAGAGATGGGAATACCAGACCACCTAACCGGAGAAATCGATACGCAGGTCAAGAAGCAACAGTTAGAACTGGACGTGGAACAACAGACTGGTTCCAAATCGGGAAAGGAATATATCAAGGCTGTATATTGTTACCCTGCTTATTTAACTTATATGCAGAGTACATCATGAGAAATGCTGGACTGGATGAAGCACAAGCTGGAATCAAGATTGCTGGGAGAAATATCAATAACCTCAAATATGCAGATGACACCACCCTTATGGCAGAAAGTGAAGAACTAAAGAGCCTCTTGATGAAAGTGAAAGAGGAGAGTGAAAATTTGGTTTAAAACTCAACATTCAGAAAACTAAGATTGTGGCATCTGGTCCCATCACTTCATGGCAAATAGATGGGGAAACAGTGGAAACCATGATAGACTTCATTTTTGGGGGCTCCAAAATCACTACAGGTGGTAACTGCACCCATGAACTGAAAAGATGTTTGTTCCTTGGAAGAAAAGTTATGACGAACCTAGACAGGATATTAAAAAGCAGAGACATTACTTTGCCAACAAAGGTCCGTCTAGTCAAGGCTATGGTTTTTCCCGTGGTCATGTATGGATGTGAGAGTTGGACTGTGAAGAAAGCTGATCGCTGAAGAATTGATGCTTTTGAACTGTGGTGTTGGAGAAGACTCTTGAGAGTCCCTTGGACAGCAAGGAGATCCAACTAGTCCATCCTAAAGGAAATCAGTCCTAAATATTCATTGGAAGGACTGATACTGGAGCTCCAATACTCTGGCCACCTGATGTGAAGAACCGACTCATTTGAAAAGACCCCAACACTGGGAAAGATTGAAGGCAGGAGGAGAAGGTCACGACGGAGGATGAGATGGTTGGATGGCATCACCAACTCGATGGACATGAGTTTGAGTGAACTCCGGGAGTTGGTGATGGACAGGGAGGCCTGGCGTGCTGTGATTCATGGGGTCGCAAAGAGTCGGACACGACTGAGTGACCGAACTGACTGACATATAGACAAAATGTTGGAATTACTTCAAATATGTGATTTTACTTTGCTAGTCTTTTTTTTTGCTATTCATTTTTAATTCTGCCTACCGTAAGTGCCCTATGCTAAATTTTCTATCAAAATACTTTACTATAGAGAGGAAAAGTTCCTAGTAATAAAAGATATTCCAGGATGCACTTACCTTGTCCTGAAGGGTTTGCTGCCATCTTCCTATTCTGTTTCAACTGTGTTCAGGGGTCAGCACTTTACAAACACCTGTAAAAAATGTGTACACACTTATCTTCATCTCTTCAGAAACATATGGCTGAAAGGAACACAACTAAAGCAAACACCTCAAGTTATTTAGAGGGCTCAGTTGCTTCTGTCATGTTTGACTCTGCGACCTTAAAGCCTGCCAGGTTCCTCTGTCCATGGGATTTTTCAGACAAGAATACTGGAGTGGGTTGCCATTTCCTACTCCAGGAGATCTTCCGACCCAGGGATGGAACCAACGTCTTTTATGTCTCCCACATTGTCAGAAGGGTTCTTTACCTCTAGCACCACCTGGGAAGCCCACTTAATTAGACAGTGAAAGTCAAATGTTTATTCGTGCAGATGTTGATACCAAGTTAGCATTACTGTCTTTAATTACATCGTTAGGTTATGTTTACCAAATACTACCAAATGTTTCAACTAATTGATAGTATCAATGCGATTACAGGGCTAGGAAGCAAAAATCACTCACCTATAGTGCCTCTGGATTCATTTAAGATACCTACCTAACAACTACTGTGTATACTGCTTAAGGCTAAAAAGGGAAACAAGCCGAATATTTATCCAGTACATACTCTGCACTCTACACTATATAAGATGACTGAAATTAGTTATTTTGTTTATCACCACTTTATAAATGGGGAGATTGTGCCCAAGGTCACGAAGCTAGTGCGAATACTGTTAGTTTTAAAATTCGTGCTTTTGAACCAGGCCTTGGGTAGATCCCAAATGAGCAAGACCCTACTTTTGCTCTCATGAAATGTACAACCCAGCGGGAAAACACTGTCTCATTCAAGCAACCATACTAAAAAAAAAGTTTAACACGCGCTTTTTACAAGGCGTAAACAACGCTCTGTGAGCAGAGACGAACTGATACTGGCGTGATGAGGTATGCCTTCTAATACGCGCACGAAAGGACAAGAGCTAGTAAACCACATGTCGGTTTTGAACAAAATAATGTTAGGTGTCTCCTGCGGCTTAAGTACAGAGCAGGCGAAACCGGGTTAGGAAGGAACAAGAGGGCCATCCTGAGATGGGCGACGTCAAGCAGGGGCGTTACGAGGTTGGACCAGCGTCCCAGAAGGGTCCCTGGGGCGTGCGTGGAGGGCTGGCGCAGCGGCTGCGGCCGAGACCCAGGACAACACGGGGAGCGAATGCTGGGAGGCAAAGCTGACCGGGAAGCCACTACCCCATGGCAAGGGATGGCGGCAGCAGGTCAGCGCCGGGGCCACACTCCTCCATAACCGGTGCCGCCAGGAGGGCCTACTTACCGCGAGGCGGAAGAGCCCAGGACCGCCTAGCCGTCAGGTCGCGTTCTCCAAGGGGGCGCGACGACTTAAAGACCCGCAGCTCGAGCGCAACGTGCAACCCTACAACCCTCCCGCCCGCGCTGCTCTTCCGCCTCCCAGTGACCTACCCACTAGGCAGCGGAAGTCCCGCCTCCCGCCTGGACCCAACGGCCGCTTCATGCATACGCAACTTCCTTTCCAAAGAGTGGCAGCCAGAGAGGCTCATGGAACTTGCAGGCCGGGGGCGGGGCCCGAAAGGGGCGGGGCGCGCAGTGACGTAGGGGCGGGGCAGAGAAAGAATGGGTCCCTAGCACCGCAAGTAGCTATTCCGTCCAGACCGCTGGGGGGAGAAAAGCCACCAGCCCAGCAAGTGTGAATCCAGTTAGTTTGGGACTGAGGCGGAGCTGCGGTTGGCACTCGGAGAGCGAGCTTTAACAACCATCTTGGGGTTGCGCATCTTAGTGTACACAAATCCCGGGGATACTTTTCTACTTTAATTAAACATAAGATAAGCACTAAACTTGTAGAAATTTTTTTACTGCTGTGCAATTGCAATAATGTGTATTTAAGGAGTGTATATGCCACATCTCAGATCAAGAAGTCACTCCTTGTGGGATAGCCTGATGCCAGCACAGTAGAGCTGCATGTCTATCAATACATCGGATAGTCAGATCTGAAACCACAGTCTGAAAAAGGAAAATGTTAAATAAAGTTTGCAAAATGTAAACTCTTAAAAAAGAAAAGAAAAAAAGATCTGTGTTTTACTGGATATCTTCGTCAATGTGCCTGCTTAGTCACGTCGGACTCTTTGCGACCCCATGGATTATATATATAGCCCACCAGGCTCCTCTGTCCATGGAATTTTCCAAGCAAGAATACTGGAGAGGGTTGCCATTTCCTCCTCCAGGTGATCTTCTCGACCCAGTGATCGAACCTGCATCTCCTGAGTCTCTTGTGTTGGCAAGCAGATTCTTTACCACTGTATCACCCATCTATCTAGTCAATAGTTCAGGTAAGTATGTTGTTTTTGTACAGTCTCAACAGTTCTGTCCAATTCTTTGCAACCCCATGGACCGCAGCATGCCAGGCTTCCCTGTCCTTCACTATATCCTGGAGTTTGCTCAAACTCATGTCCATTGAATTGATGATGCTATCCAACCATCTCGTCCTCTGTCACCCCCTTCTCCTCCTGCCCTCAGTCGTTCCCAGCATCAGGTTCTTTCAGTGAATTTGCTCTTTGCATTAGGTGGCCAAAGTATTAGAGCTTCAGTTTCAGCATCAGTCCTTCCAATTCAGGGTTGGTTTCCTTTAGGACTCTATTAGCCTTTGCCCTGCTTCATTCCGTGCTCCAAGGCCAAATTTGCCAGTTACTCCAGGTGTTTCTTGACTTCCTACTTTTGCATTCCAGTCCCCTAGAATGAAAAGGACATCTTTTTTGGGTGTTAGTTCTAAAAGGTCTTGTAGGTCTTCATAGAACCGATTAACTTCGGCTTCTTCAGCATTACTGGTTGGGGCATAGGCCTGGATTACTGTAATATTGAATGGTTTGCCTTGGAAACGAACAGAAATCATCCTGTCATTTTTAAGATTGCATCCAAGTACTGCATTTCGGACTCTTTTGTTGACCATGATGGCTACTCCATTTCTTCTAAGGGATTCCTGCCCACAGTAGTAGATATAATGGTCGTCTGAGTTAAATTCACCCATTCCAGTCCATTTTAATTCACTGATTCCTAGAATGTCAACGTTCACTCTTGCCATCTCCTGTTTGACCACTTCCAATTTGCCTTGATTCATGGACCTAGCATTCCAGGTTCCTATGCAATACTGCTCTTTACAGCACCGGACCTTGCTTCTATCACTGGTCACATCCACAACTGGGTATTGGTTTTGCTTTTGCTCCATCCCTTTATTCCTTCTATAGTTATTTCTCCACTGAGCTCCAGTAGCATACTGGGCACCTACTGACCTGGGGAATTCCTCATTCAGTATCCTATCATTTTGCCCTTTGTTACTGTTCATGGGGTTCTCAAGGCAAGTATACTGAAGTGGTTTGCCATTCCCTTCTCCAGTGAACCACATTCGGCTGTGGAATGAAGCAGGGCAAAGGCTAATAGAGTTTTGTCAAGAGAATGCACTGGTCATAGCAAACACCCTCTTCCAACAGCACAAGAGAAGACTCTACACATGGACATCACCAGATGGTCAACACCGAAATCAGATTGATTATATTCTTTGCAACCAAAGATGGAGAAGCTGTATACAGTTAGCGAAAACAAGACCAGGAGCTGACTGTGGCTCAGATCATGAACTCCTTATTGTGAAGTTCAGACTTAAATTGAAGAAAGTAGGGAAAACCACTAGACCATTCAGATATGACCTCAATCAAATCCCTTATGATTATACAGTGGAAGTGAGAAATAGATTTAAGGGACTAGATCTGATTGATAGAGTGCCTGATGAACTCTGGACGGAGGTTCGTGACATTGTACAGGAGACAGGGACCAAGACCATCCCCATGGAAAAGAAATGCAAAAGAGCGAAATGGCTGTCTGAGGAGGCCTTACAAATAGCTGTGAAAAGAAGAGAGGCGAAAAGCAAAGGAGAAAAGGAAAGATATAAGCATCTGAATGCAGAGTTCCAAAGAATAGCAAGGAGAGATAAGAAAGCCTTCCTCAGTGATCAATGCAAAGAAATAGAGGAAAACAACAGAATAGGAAAAACAAGAGAGCTCTTCAAGAAAATTAGAGATTCCAAGGGAACATTTCATGCAAAGATGGGCTCGATAAAGGACAGAAATGGTATGGACCTAACAGAAGCAGAAGATATTAAGAAGAGGTGGCAGGAATACACAGAAGAACTGTACAAAAAAGATCTTCACGACCAAGATAGTCACGATAACGTGATCACTGACCTAGAGCCAGACATCTTGGAATGTGAAGTCCAGTGGGCCTTAGAAAGCGTCACTACGAACAAAGCTAGTGGAGGTGATGGAATTCCAGTTGAGCTATTTCAAGTCTTGAAAGATGATGCTGTGAAAGTGCTGCACTCAATATGCCAGCAGATTTGGAAAACTCAGCAGTGGCCACAGGACTGGAAGAGGTCAGTCTTCATTCCCATCCCAAAGAAAGGCAATGCCAAAGAATGCTCAAACTACCGCACAATTGCACTCATCTCACACGCTAGTAAAGTCATGCTCAAAATTCTCCAAGCCAGGCTTCAGCAGTATGTAAACCGTGAACTCCCAGATGTTCAAGCAGGTTTTAGAAAAGGCAGAGGCACCAGAGATCAAATTGCCAACATCCGCTGGATCATGGAGAAAGCAAGAGAGTTTCAGAAAAACATCTATTTCTGCTTCATTGACTATGCCAAAGCCTTTGACTGTGTCGATCACAATAAACTGTGGAACATTCTGAAAGAGATGGGAATCCCAGACCACCTGACCTGCCTCTTGAGAAACCTGTATGCAGGTCAGGAAGCAACTGTTAGAACTGGACATGGAACAACAGACTGGTTCCAAATAGGAAAAGGTGTACGTCAAGGTTGTATATTGTCACCTTGCTTATTTAACTTCTATGCAGAGTACATCATGAGGAACGCTGGGCTGGAAGAAGCACAAGCTGGAATCAAGATTGCCGGGAGAAATATCAATAACCTCAGATATGCAGATGACACTACCCTTATGGCAGAAAGTGAAGAGGAACTCAAAAGCCTCTTGATGAAAGTGAAAGAGGAGAGTGAAAAGGTTGGCTTGAAGCTCAACATTCAGAAAACAAAGATCATGGCATCTGGTCCCATCACTTCATGGGAAATAGATGGAAAAACAGTGGAAACAGTGTCAGACTTTGTTTTTTTGGGCTCCAAAATCACTGCAGATGCTGATTGCAGCCATGAAATTAAAAGACGCTTGCTCCTTGGAAGGAAAGTTATGACCAACCTTGATAGTATATTAAAAAGCAGAGACATTACTTTGCCAACCAAGGTCCGTCTAGTCAAGGCAATGGTTTTTCCCGTGGTCATGTATGGATGTGAGAGTTGGACTGTGAAGAAGGCTGACCGCCGAAGAATCGATGCTTTTGAACTGTGGTGTTGGAGAAGACTCTTGAGAGTCCCTTATACTGCAAGGAGATCCAACCAGTCCATTCTAGAGGAGATCAATCCTGGATATTCATTGGAGGGACTGATGCTAAAGCTGAAACTGCAATACTTTGGCCACCTCATGCGACGAGTTGACTCACTGGAAAAGACTCTGATGCTGGGAAAGGTTGGGGGCGGGAGGAGAAGGGGACGACGGAGAATGAGATGGCTGGATGGCATCACCGACTCTGTGGACATGAGTTTGAGTGAACTCCGGGAGTTGGTGATGGACAGGGAGGCCTGGCGTGCTGTGATTCATGGGGTCGCGGAGAGTCGGACACGACTGAGCGACTGAACTGAACTTCCTTTAGGACTGACTGGTTTGATAAGTATGTAAATCCTACATATCTGATAGTGGAAAGTCCAAGACAAAAGGAATGCGTGTGATAGACCTGGGGCTGTATTAACTGATAAGGAAACTCCAGTCTGTGAGGTGCCTGAAGCCAGTATGATAACTTGTTGTTTAGTTGTGTCCAACTCTTTTGTGACCTCATGGATTATAGCTCACCATTCTCCTCTGTCCATGGAATTTCCCAGGCAAGAATATTGGAGTGGGTTGCCATTTCCTTCTCCAGCTTCCTGACCCAGGGAAGCTGGGATCAAAACCGTGTCTCCTGCATTGGCAGAATTCTTAACAGCTGGACCACCAGGGAAGTCCAGATTGATTGACTTTAAATAGAAACTTTTATTTTGCCACTGTTCTGTCCCTTTAATTAAATAGATTGAACCCTGCTGTTTTCGATGGGCTGTGTAGAGGATTCACGACACTTCATTAAGCCTCTCTTGGGCCTGGCAGCCTGAGTGCAGTGTAGTGCTTCATGTCATCTCCTCTAATGTGGTCACCTCTAAGGGACCAGGTTTCCAGTACATGCTGCTGCTGCTAAGTCACTTCAGTGGTGTCCATGCTAGTGTCCTCAAAATCCCCAGAAGAGTGCTAAGCAGGTACCCCTGCTGTTGGATCTTTAAACATAATGAAGTGGAAATGTGCCCTTCCATTCACTTATTCAATAGAAGTTTAATAAAAATACAGGCTGAATGGTGTTTCCTTTTCTATAGGATGCTTTTGAGTGTGTAGGCCAGAATCTCACTTTTGCTTTAAAAGCTGATCTAATCCTTTCGTCAAATAATGCTTTGTGGACTCTCACTGTGTGCCGCTAGTATGCTCTTCAGCAGTATTGTTCTGTCAAAATTCAAGGCCTTTATTCTTCTTAAACTATTGCACTAGCACTATTAATTACTCCCCAAATTTGATACCATCTATAAATTTAACAAATTTTGCTGAAAGACTCATTTGAGATTGTTAATGATAAAATGCCAGCCCTATGCTTCTTCAAATCCCCTAGCTGCTGCTGCTGCTTTTTTTTTTTTTTTTTTAATATTTTGGACATGTCACATGGGATCTCAGTTCCCTGACTGGGGTTCAAACCTGCGCCCCATGCATTGGCAGTACAGAGTCTTAACCACTGGACCACCAGGGAAGTCCGAAATCCTGTAGCATTCTTAAATTTTCTTTTAAAATTTACTTTTTACTTACAACCCTTGGGCCAATTTTATTTTTTAGGAAAGGATGACTTTAGGAAAGGATTGCATTTCTGTTGATACAGAGGCATTTGTGTGTGTGTGTGCATACGCTCTCCATCTTTCAGGCCCCATGGACTATAGCCCTCCAGGCTCCTCTGTCCATGGGATTCTCCAAGCAAGAATACTGGAGCGGGTTGCCATTTCCTCCTCCAGGGGATGTTCCTGACCTAAGGATAGGACCCACGTCTCTTGTGTCTCCTGCATTAGCAGGCAGATTTTTTACCACTGGCACCACCTGGGAAGCCCCCTAAGGCCTTGTGGTCAGCATGTAATCCTGAATTCTGGAACCTATGGTGGTTCAGAGGTTAAAGTGTCTGCCTGGAATGCAGGAGACCCAGGTTTGATCCCTGGGTTGGGAAGATCCCCTGGAGAAGGAAATGGCTAATCCACTCCAGTACTCTCGCCTGGAGAATCCCATGGAGGGAGGAGCCTGGTAGACTACAGTCCGTGGGGTTGCAAAGAGTCGGGCACGACTGAGCGACTTCACGATGAATATAAATGTTGCCTTACACGGGAGAAGGGTCTCTGCAGATGTGATTGATTAAGGGTACTGAGGTGGCGAGATTATCCTGGATTACCCAGGTGAGCCCTGAACACAATCACAGATGTCCTTGTAAGAGAGAGAGGGAGGGGGAGCTGACACCGGCAGAGAGAAACGTGATCACGGACGCAGAGAGTGCCGCGATGGAGCCACACACCAGCGAGTTCCTGACAGCTCCCCGGAGCCAGGAGGACATTCTCCCCTCCCTTAGCTTCAGCACGAACTGAATTTGGACTTCTCATCTCCAACACCAGGAGAGGATAAATTTTTCTTGTTTACAGGCACTGAGTCTGTGGTCATCTTTTACAGCTTCAACAGGAAAGTAATACCTTGTTTTCACTCAGAGCACGTGTAAGAGAACCTGAGAAACAAATGCCGGAAAGACTTTTTTTGTCTGGGTTGCATTTTCATGAAATGCTCAGACTTACAAAAATATATGATAAGGTAATAGACGCCGTGGAACTTACTTTACTGGCCTAAAAACAAAACATTTCAAGTACATTTGAATTCTTCCAGACACCCTTCCTCCGCTATGTTCCTCTCGATCCATCTCTGAGGTAAGTCACTCTCTGAATTTGGTTGTCATTGCTCCAATACATATCTTTAAATTTTTGCTATGTTGTATTCCTAAAATATATTCAATTCTTGAAAACTTTATAAAAACATGAACATTCTATCTTGCTATATGATATATATATATATGAATATATATTGTTTTGCAATTTGCTTTTTTTGGTAATTATCTGAGCTATTTCCTTGAATACTTTCTACACTCAAAGTAGCATATTGGACAATGTGGATGATACTAGACAAATCAGACAGGAAATGTTTGCACCAACATTATCCTGTTAAAAGAGCTATTACAGTATTTCCCCATGGTTTTAAAGGAAGGCTCCTACTCAGTAAGGTCAATCAAAAAAATGCAGAAAGCTTCAAATAAGAGTTTATTGGGGGGCTTAAGAATTGCAATTCTGGAGACAGATTTGGGTAAAACCAGAAGAGTGTTCTGGTGAAGAGAAAGTGTCAGGGGCTTATAAAGACAAAGCCATGACAGAAGAGTACAAAGTACAGAGCCATGTACTCTGACAGAAGAAAGGGAATATTTATCCTGAAGGGATGGATGTCACAAGTTGCTTTAAGGTAAGGGTCCATTAAATATCTTGAATTTCTGGAACTTTGGGCAGATGCTCTGGATGCCTGTGTTAACACAGTAAGTGGTCAAAGGTCAGATTTCCATCTGGGCTGAGATGTACACAAGGCATACTTCCTCAGTGGCCTCCCAGCTGTGTTTTATTTAAAGAAAGTTTTTTTAGATCCCACCACTCGGCTTAAAGGATCTTAGTCCCCCGACAAGGGATCAAACCCGACCCCCGGGTGGTAAAAGCTCAGAGTCCTAACCACTGGACTGCCAGGGAATTACCCTGGCTACACTTAAAGAGGTCTCCTAGCAACACTGACTCCATTTTTATTTTTCTTGCGCATTATCTACCATCTGATATCTAAATATGTGACTATAACTTTGAGTTAATAACACGCCTATCTCTCTTGTTACACTGATGCAGTTTAAAGCATGTGATTCTCTCAGAGCAAACATCCTTTTATCATTTTGAGAAATCTTTTCATTGGCAACACCAGGTATCATCATTTTCTATACTTTACTCCTAACACCTGTAAGGCAATAGAACTCCCACTTATCTTTACAAGATTTTCAAGGTAAATATGATGATACTTCTCAAAATTAAGAATTGTTTACAACTTAATCACAGAAAAAATACTCACAAAATCGACACATTCAGATCAATATGTTAAATTGTGTGTGACACTGATGTTTTGGCAAACTTGGTCACTATTCACAGTCTGAAGAGGATGCCTTTAGCAGCTGCATGCATCTCTGGGTTTGCTTGCCTCTCCCACCAGTTTTCTCTATTGTAAACTTCCATCTCTGTGGCACAGTGTGAAGTCATCTGGCTTTCATTCGGCCCAGCACTACCAATAGGCCCAAGCAGAAGAGGCTCCTGCCTCTGCCTTTTAGATGCTCTGCCTTTTAGATGCCCCGCCTTTTAGATGCTCTTGCATAATACACACGTGTACACACACATGTTTTTTAATTGGGGGTTATTACTTTACAATATTGTAGTGGTTTTTGCTCGACATGAATCAGCCATGGGTGTACATGTGTCCCCCATCCTGAACCCCCGCCCCACCTCCCTCCCCATTCCATCCCTCAGGGTTTGTCCCGGTGTACCGGCTTTGAGTGCCCTGTTTCATGCATCAAACTTGGACTGGTGATCTATTTCACATATGGTAATATACATGTTTCAATGCTGTTCTCTCAAATCATCCCACCCTCGTCCTCTCCCACGAGCCTAAAAGTCTGTTCTTTATATTTGTGTCTCTTTTGCTGTCTTGCATATAGGGTCATCATAGCCATCTTTCTAAATTCCATATATATGTGTTAGTATACTGTATTGGTGTTTTTCTTTCTGACTTACTTCACTCTGTATAATAGGCTCCAGTTTCATCCACCTCATTGGAACTGGTTTAAATGCATTCTTTTTAATAGCTGTGCAATATTCCATTCACATGCACGTTCTTTAAGGAACAGATGAGAACTTCTGGTAATTGGCACTGGCCCAACACAACCCAGAGCCTAGAACATCTGCTACTAACACTACTCAAGCCCCATGGAAACACTTCATATCTCTTGCCCTCTGCTTCTAAAGCGAAAGGCAGTTAGGCTGAAATGCTGTGCAGGTTTATCAGTCTTGTCCCCATTGATGTCTGGGTTGGGGAAAAACTCAGTCTTCCTCCTGTGTGTCTCCTTTACACTACTGTCACACTCACAACACTTCTGACAGCAGAAGGGGGGGTTTCACACAGTCCTGAGATACCAATTGTGCTGTGCTCAGTCATGTCCTGCTCTTTGTGATGCTATGGACTGTAGCCTGCCAGGCTCCTCTGTCCAGGGGATTTCCCAGGCAAGAATACTGGCAGGGGTTGCCATTTCCTCCTCCAGGGGATCTTCCCGACCCACAGATTAAACCTGCGGCTCCTGCATCGGCAGCCAGATTCTTCTTTACCGCTGAGCTACCTGGGAAGCTGGATACCAGCTGAGTGCTCTACAATTTAACTCCATTCTGACACCATCCACCTAAAGATAGCTTTAGACCCTACAGGGTAAGGGTTCAGTCTCAGGAGACTGCCCCCAGCACCACCCCCAGTCCCCCCAGTCACAAGTAGGTTACCCACAACTTCTGTCTGACTTGGCTACAAATTGGCGGTTCCTGTTACCTCCTTTCCACCAGGATTTGATTATATGCTAGAAGAACTCAAAGAACTCAGGGAAATATCTTTGTTTAGCAGTTTATTAAAGATTGTGATAAAGAATACAGTTGAACAACCAGATAGAGATACATAAGGTGAGGTCTGGAAGGATCCTGAGCTTAGGAGCTTCCGTCACTGTGGAGTTGGAGTGTATCCCCTCCTGGTATGTGGGGACTTCACCAGCCTGGCAGCTTTCCAGATCCCATACTTTGGGATGTTTATGGAGGCCTCATCATGTAGGCATGGTGAATCATTAATTCCATTTCCATCCCCTCTCCCCTCTCTGGAGACTGGGGAATAGGTCTGAAAATCCCAAACTTCTGATCATGACTTGGTCTTTCCAGTGGTGATTTAACTACCATCAGGAGCTCACCCAGAATCACCTCATTAGAACAAACCCACTCCTATTACCCAGAAAGTTCCAATGGATTTAAGAACCCTGTTTCAGAAACCAGAGCCTAAGGCCAACAATTGCAACAGCAGATACTCCTAGTGTTCTTATCACTTAGGAATTCACAAGAGTTTCAGGAACTCTGTGCCAGGAATGAGGTGGGGAGTGGAAGGCAGAAACCAATATATATTTTTTCTATTTTCTCACAAGGTCAAAAATGGACACTGCCTTTTGGTGCAAGGAATAGTTAAGGAGCAGAAGTCATTAGGTAAGAAAGAAAACAAATTATTAACTTCTAAATACCAGATAAATTCATAAATTCTTGCACAACTAACAGTCATTTCTCTTTAGTGCTGAATGTCCATTTCTTTGCTTTTCTTATTCTCATTTGTGATTCTGGAGTTGCTTATGAGTTAGTACAGTTGGACTATGGCTGAGGGACATTTTTGCAATATTAAACAATTAATAGTCCTCACATATTTGTATATGTATCAGTTTATATGTACTGTGAGAGTGAAAGTGGCTCAGTCGTGTCCGACTCTTTGCAACCCCATGGACTATACAGTCCATGGAATTCTCCAGGCCAGAATAGTGGAGTGAGTAGCCTTGCCTTTCTCCAGGGGATCTTCCCAACCCAGAGTGAAGCATAATACTGATTCTTTACTGTCCGCCTCTAGTTATTGCTTTAAGAGATGGTAAAAATTGCAATATAAGTGATAATTTATGATATAAAATATATTTTAATATCTATGACAATCATTTATCATATGTATCCCCATCTCAGTGTTTTAATATGATATGTAAAATTTGGTTCATTTCTGAATCTAAATATTAAGAATTTAATCAGCAACTTCAGTTGTTTACTTACCAGAGAATATGTTTTCTTCAAATTGAAATTAATTTTTTAAAACTGTCTTGAGAAGTACAATCACTTAGGAGACTTTGTCCAGTTTGACATCACTTTTGTAAAATTAAACAAGGAGGCCATTAGGCTGAGGTGGCTCTAAAGCTGTGGCAAACCCAAATGTAAGCCTGTAAATGACTCAAGGTTATGAAATTGAACAACCAATCACTAACAGCCAAGTAGTCTTTAAGTTATAGACAACCCATCATTTCTTTACTTCGGCCTTTTCTCTATAAAATCTCTCCCCAGCTCCTATCCACGGAGTACTCCTAACCACTTCCGGTTTGGCGCTGCCTGATTCACATTGATTTTTGCTTGAATAAACTCTTAGAATTTTTAAAAAATACTCTTAGAACTCTTAATACACCTCAGTTTATCTTTTGTTTTAATTGGAGCATGGTTGCTTTTCAGTGCTGTGTTAGCTCCTGCTGAAGAGCACGGTGAATCAGCTCTGTGTACACATATACCCGCTCTTCTTGGCATTCCCTTCCCATTCAGGTCCCAGAGTAATGAGTAGAGTTCCCTGTGCTATACAGTCGTTCTCTGTAGTCATCTTATACATAGTAGTTTTATATGCCAATCCCAATCTCCCAGTTACCTCGGTTTATCTTTGAACATACCATTTATGTGAAAAATCTTATCATCTTATAATGTAAATATTTTGCTGCTATAAAGGCGAGAGTGATTTTATAAACTGTTTACATATTTATTTTGCTACTCATATTTAATATCAACAGAACCCCCAGACATGAAAAATAAAGTTTGTTTTCCTTGATATTTAGCCAGCTTTCAGTCATTTGGGGGCTTCCCAGGTGGCACTGTGGTCAAGGATCTGCCTGCCAATGCAGGAGACACAGATTCTATCCCTGAGTCAGAAAGATCCCCTGGAGAAGGAAATGGTGACCTACTGCAGTTTTCTTGCCGGGAAAATTTCCGTGGACAGAGGAGCCTGGCAGGCTACAGTCCATGGGGTTGCAAAGCACTGGACATGACTGAGCACACACGCACACAGTCATCTGGATCTATAATCTGGCTGTGTGTGTGTGTTAGTCACTCAGTCATGTCGTATTCTTTGCAATCCTGTGGACTAGAGCCTGCCAGGCTCCTCTGTGCATGGAATTCTCCAGGCAAGAATACTGGAGTGGGTTGCCATTCCCTTCTCCAGGGGATCATCCCAACCCAGGGATCAAACCCGAGTCTCCCGCATTTCCAGCAGACTCTTTATCATCTGAGTCACCAGGGAAGCCCATAAATCTGGGTCCTGAGTGTAACTTTCAGCACCATCTTGCTACACTGCTCAGCAGTTAGAAAGACAAGGCCTTATGCCTGCACAGTCTCCCTACCTCTGTATAATGAAGATGAGTCTGTGGGCCTGCGTGATCGTTTATCACCCTGTGTATAAAGCACAGAAGAGGCTGGGCAGAGCAGGCCTGCCCTGAGGGATCTGCGAAGAGCTGGTGGCGTTCAAAGGTTTTGGGAAGGCTCGGGAGCTCTGCCTTAGGGAAGCAGGAACTCTGCTCCTCTTCTAATTTAGAGCTTTTCCTGCATCTTTAGAGAGTAGTGTTTTTTTCCTTTCCACCTTTTTTTCCTTTTCATTATCATTACCTCTAGAGGGGAACGGTTAATGAGGTTTCAGATTTCCCAAGCAAAAATAAATAACTAAATACTAAGTGGGGCTGAGCTATATACCAGGCCACAGCCATTGTAATGTCTAAGACTGTTTGCTTCCCTCACCACCACCCAAGATCTGGTTTTCACCTTGCCTCTTTGGGAATGCACGTTATTGAAGGATGCTGCTGCTGCTGCTGGGAACGTTGCTTGCCACCAAGAGATGCTCTCTTCTTAGACTTTCCCCTGCCTGCTTGTATTTCTCATCTTCTGAATCCCTAAGGATGAGTTCAGCTGCACGTTACAGGGATCCCCATTAAACTGCCTGAGACTTTAGGGATGTGTGTGTGTGTTTAAAAATATTTGGCTGCGCTGGGTCTTAACTTGGTGGCAGCTCACAAGATCTTCGATCTTTTGACAAGGCATGCAGAATCTTTTGGAGAAGGAAATGGCAGCCCACTCCAGTGTTCTTGCCTGGAGAATCCCAGAGACGGCGGAGCCTGGTGGGCTACCATCTATGGGGTCGCACAGAGTCAGACACGACTGAAGTGACTTAGCAGCAGCAGCAGAATCTTTAGTTGCAGCATTCAAACTTAGTTGCAGCATGTGGGATCTAGTTCCCTGGCCTGAGACTGAACGCAGTCCCCCTGTATCGGAGTGCAGAGTCTTAGCCACTGGACCACTGGGGAAGTCCTGGGATGTGCATTTTCCATTTAAGAGGTCCGGAGTTACGTGCAGGGGCTCAATGACGCCATCAAAGACACTTTCCATTTATGCCCTCAGTGATCCTCGGGGTGTTGGGAACGTCTCGCTGGTGGCCACAAGATGGCGGTAGCAGCCCCAGGCATCAGGGCCTCCCAAGGCTGCATCTGAAGGGAGAGGAAGACAGACAGGACCACAAGCAGTCATGAGGGGCAAAGGAGGGGCAGGCAACTCACAGGTGCTCACATTTCTTTCTCTCCTTCTTGCTGACTTCCTCCCTCCTTTGCCTTTCAGCTTTACCTGAAGTAGCATTCTGCTAACCCACAACACATCAGGATGCGTCTAGGTGGGAGGGGCACGAGCAGTAGAACTAACTGGTCAACCTCACTCAGGTTATTTAACACCGCTGAGCCTCAGCTTACACACTTATGAAGTGAGGGTCACAGACTAGATGCCTTATATAGGTAAGCTTTTTACTGAAGTATTACATAAGGGCTCACAGATCAGAAAGGTACTGCTTGAATTTTTACAAAGAACTAGCCCCCCATTAGGAAACAATATCATCGCCCCCAGAAACCCCCTCAAAGGCCACACTGTTCCACTTTTACCTCAGTACATCAGTTTTGTCTGTCTTTGAACTTTATACAAATGGAGTCAGCTGGAGACATTCTTTCATATCTGGCTTTTTTCACTCAACACTTTGTGAATTCAGTCACCATGTTGCATCTTTCTTTTTTTGGCCATGCTGTTCAGCTTGCAGGATCTCAGTTTCCCATACCAGTGACTGAACCCAGACCACCGCACACAGTGAAAGCTTAGAATCCTAACCACTGGGCCACCAGGGTTCTCCCCTCCACGCTGTCTCTTCATTCTCCTTGTGGTGTAACATTATATTTGTGTCACCACACTGTTGACAGTCAGGCAGGTTTTTTCTAGTTTTGGTTACTGTAAATATCTGCTTCTATGGAGATTCTTAAATCCATCTTTTCTTTTTTGGGGGAGGGAGCCATGCTGTGCTGCTTGTGGGATCCTAGCTCCTTGACCAGGGATGGAACCCCCTGCATTGGGAGCAAGGAGTCTTAACCACTGGGCTACGAGGGAAGTCCCTCTTGAATCCATCTTTTGGTGAATATACATATGCATTGTCTGTATGTTTTAGGAGTGGAACTGTTGGGTCATATGATGTCTGAATGTTCATTTTCTGTGGCTCAGAGGGTAAGGCATCTCCCTACAATGCAGGAGACCCGGGTTCAATCCCTGGGTCAGGAAGATCCCCTGGGGAAGGAAATGGCAACCCACTCCAGTACTCTTGCCTGGAAAATCCCACTGACTGAGAAGCCTGGTAGGCTATAGTCCATGGGGTCGCAGAGTCGGACACGACTGAGCGACTTCACTTCACTTCACTTTTAAAGATCACTCCTCGTGATGGAACCAAACACTATCACGGGTCATAGAGCTAATAAACAGGCTTTCCATTCTGTCCAAAGATTCACTAATAAGACTCAATATTAAGGCTTCCAGTACTTGTCAGCTCAATACCCTTCTCCAGCCCAACCTCTCAAATGGGCAGACACTACAAAGGAATACACATACGCATACGCACTCCAGAGCCATCTTGTAAAGACAGTCAGGTAACAGGTAGCCCTCTGTACTGGCAATGAATCACATTTCCGTGGCCAGATGAAGCTCCTGGAAGCTTGCAGGGTTAGCTAGAGAAGTCTGGGGGTGGGGGGCTCTGCAAAACATCTACTTCATTGTGAGGGTCTTTACAGCCAGAGCTGTGATACAAGTCTGTCAGCAGATAGTTTAGTTCATCTGAGCTCTTTGCCCAGATTTTAAGCACCTGGTAAATAGTCAATAAAAATAAGAATAAAATTTAGGGCAAAAGGACCAAATAATTAGAATTTTATAAGAGAAAATTGCCTTTCTAAGCAACTTTTCATCAAACAGGAAAAATTTCCAAAGTAACAAGTTTAAAAGTGCTGTTGACAAAAAGAGGCACATCAATATATGATTTAGAGAAATGGGTGGAGCTATGAGAAACAGCATTTCTCATAGTATAGTCTGTACAGACCAGAATCAGCATCAGCTAGGATGTTGTTTTAAGAAATGCAGATTCCAGACCCCATTATCCCTAAATCAGACTCTCTTAGGTAGGTCTAGAAAGTTGCATTTTAACAAACTCACTGGTGGTTCTTAGGCACCCACTCCACCATCTGTATTACACTGCCTGCTGCAGAGGGTCTCCATGCTTTCAAGCTAGGAGCTTCTACATGGAAAGATGAAACGATCCTATCACTTACCCACAAGCCTCTCTGTGTTTCTGGGGTAAGTTCTAATTTCTTTTTTGCAAAAGGCCTTTAGTGGACCTTCTGGCTTTTGCTTTTTCCTGGGACATCACTGGCTAAATTCAACTGTGCACACAATTTTGCCTCTATTGGCGACAGTGGCTTCTCAGTTGCCCCTCTTGTTGGAGGCGGCCCACTGTGGCTCTCTACTTGTCACTCTGAATGCTGAAAACCTCCTTTGTCCTCATCAGCCGTCCACTTCAGAAGTGGTGGTGGTATTTTGAGGCAGGGTTTGGGATGTCATATAAAATAAAGCCATGATTGTATGAAAAACCAGAAGAGGATAAGCAGCTAACACAAACATGAATAAGGCCTAAGCACATGCTGTACCAGGGGAGGGAAAGCGAGAATGCTTCGATGTGACTCTGCTTTGTTTCTGAGGTCTGGGTGCTTACGGAGAGCCCTGATAGACTTGCTATGAGGTTTCAGGATTCAGGCATACTTACCGAATTCTGGGGCCCAAGGCCCTGTCTTCTGAAAGGTTCCAGCCTAAGTGCCCAAGATTCCTTGTGGACAGGGATGAGGGGATTGGGAGGTGGGGGAAGGCCCCACGCTGTGTTCCTGGGTTCTGGTGGCACTTCCTCCATGCACACACATCCAGTGCATTTTCCTCAGAGCTGAGCCCTAGAAACCCAAGCTCCCCTCCATAAATTCCAGTCAACAGTACAGCCTTTTGCTCTGATACAGACACTTCACATTTCCTCTTTGCCACCATGTTGCTTTGAAATACTTTTAGTAGAAGCACAGGCACACAGTCCGGGACACTTGCTCTATTTCAGTGACAGTTTTCCACCACAAACAACACTGAAATACAACAGGAAACGGTGAATATGAATAGGCAGTCCTAGGCTAAATTTGAATGGTAGAAACTGTATTCCAAAATGTTTTCCATAGAAGTTCACTTTCTTTAGTTTTGATGACTACCCACTGGATCATTGTGGCCACAAGCCATTGACCAACCAGGAAACTGGAAAATAAACTGTTTCATATGGGTTTTCAGAGACTGTTTTGTTTTTGGTTTTTTTAAATGGTAGGAACATAGAAAAATGATACACTGACCCCAAATGAGCAAATAGAGGAGTTTGGAGAGTAGCATGTTTATGAAAGCTTTATGATTATCATTTCATAAGAATAGTAGAGAAAGCACAGAGGGAAAGAAAGGGGATTAAAATTTAGGGAACATCTATCCATGCCAGCATTTTGCTGGGAATGTTACATAGCAAATGCTATTTTATTCTCACAACCACCAAGTAAAGTAAGTTTTATTACCTGCTCCTTGCCCTTTTTGGTTTAGGATGTGGATTCATTTAGGTTAGGTAACTTGCTCATGCGGAGAAGGCAATGGCAAGCCACTCCAGTACTCTTGCCTAGAAAATCCCATGGACAGAGGAGCCTGGTAGGCTGCAGTCCGTGGGGTCGCTAAGGGTCGGACTCGACTGAGCGACTTCACTTTCACTTTTCACACATTGGAGAAGGAAATGGCAACCCACTCCAGTGTTCTTGCCTGGAGAATCCCAGGGACGGGGGAGCCTGGTGGGCTTCCGTCTGTGGGGTCACACAGAGTCGGACACGACTGAAGTGACTTAGCAGCAGCAGCAACTTGCTCATGGTCACCCACTTAGAGTTTGCAACCAGGAATTCAAATATTGGCCCTTTTTCACTCTTACCTGGCATTCTGAAGAGAAAGCTGTGTGGAGTCTGAATAAAATAAGATCTTGATTATGGGAAGGTGGCCTGGGTGTAAAAAAAAAAACCACCACCATTCAATAAAAAAAAATCTGTTGTACTTCTATAGAACTCTCATGTCTAGTTATATTCATGCTATTTGCTTTAATTGAAAGAACAGACAACAGGGTCTGTCATAGTTGTAAGCATCCCTTGAATATAAAAGTATTAATTCAACTCCAAGAGGACTGGGCATTGGCATTCCCGTGAGGTAGATTTAGTATTTAAAATTGTTCCCAGTATCCTCTGTGTCCTATTCTCCTCCACCAAGGTAGACCCACATTAGGGGTGGGGGGAAGGGAACAGATGATAACTTGAGGACAAAGGTCGGATGATTTAGACCAGGGGAAATAAGGGAAGGTCTCAGTGAATTCCTGGGAGATGTTTTGGGTCAGCTTTAGTTCTTGGCATTCTCCTCCTGCTAAAGGACCTTTTTTTTTTTTTTTTTTTGAAAAAAAAAAAAAAACATGTGATGGAGACCACAGTGAATCCCAGCTTCAAGATTAGTCAGGTGATGGGACTTCCTTGGTGGTCCAGTGGCTAAGCCTGTGCTCCTAACGCAGGTGGCTGGGTTTGATTCCTGCTCAGGGAACTGGATTCCATAGGAGGCAACTAAAGATCCCACCCGCTGCAACTAAGACCCAGGGGAGCCAAAAGAAAAGATTAGTCAGGTGAAACTGGACAGACCTAAAGAGTTTGGGAAATAGATCAGGAAATGTGGTCCCTTACAAGGGCTCTCCTCCCTGTTACTGTAGCATCAATTTCTTCTAACATGGACTGATGACCTCTGCTGACTTGGCCCTGAACACAGAAGCGGTGAAGCCAGGTAAAGTGCAGAAAGGAGGTGAATTTCCATCTTCAAACGCCTTGACTCTCTCCATCCTGCTAACGAAGGTCAGAGACCAGCCCAACCAAAAGCCTGGAAAGGAAGCACAGAAGCATGAAAACCAACGACAGGGAACCTCACGATGCTTTCAAACGGCAGTTCGGTCAAGGTGTTCGTTTAAGAGTCATAGATCAAGTGTTGCACTCGCTTTTTATTTACTGATGCTCTCTCTTCGGAGGTCCTACCTTACATACACCCGGTGAACTGCAGAAGCAAGAAGGCAAAAGGATCTCAGCGTGCCTCTGTTGAAATCCACAATGCCTCCTCGAATTCCCTTGTAGGTTTCCCCGCCCGATGTTCTCAGTGCCCAGGGAGCCTCATAACCTTTTATGCCATTCTTATAAAATGCTTCGTAGTTCCTTTTATCTTGGGTTTGAGAGGCCAGAAAATCCCAACACGTGCGTGTCCCTAAAGCCCCCGCCCCAGCCCCAAGCGTGGCTGGCCCTGGGCGCAGCAGTAAACGCGGCTGGGATGGAACAGGGTCCGCCAACGTCCGTTTGCACCTCTGATTTCCGTTAAACATTAGCTCCGGGGTCTGCGCGCAGACCCCAAGGGGCAGGCCTCCGGGAGACGGGCCTGGGCGCTCGCCCGCCCGCCGCAGTGGGCCGGGGGCGCACTTCCTGCGGGGCGGCGGGCGGGGACGGAGCCGACCGCCGCCCCGCGCCCGCCCCTCCCGCGCTCTCCCCGCCCCTTCCCCGCCCGCTCCCGGGCCCGCCGGGCGCCGCGGGGGCGGGGCCGCGAGCCGGCGGGGCGGCGTGGCGGTGCGGGCCGGGCGCCCGGGCTGAGGCGCGAGCGGGCCCGCCGCGGGCTCGGCTGCCGAGCGGGGGCGCGCGGCGCGGCTCGGAGCGGAGCGGCCCGGCCCGGCCCGGCGCGGCGCGGCGCGGGCAGACGCAGCCGGCGGGCGGCGGCGGCGGCGGCTCCCGACCCCGCTCGTGCTGGGCCTCCGATCGAGCGCGGCCTCGGCCGGGGCGCTGGGGGAGCCCGCGGCGGCGGGCCGGCAGGAGGAAGCGGCGGGCGCGTCCCGAGCCGAGCGCGCCATGTCTGGCGGGCCCCCCAAGGCCCTGCCGTCCACCGGGCCCCAGTCTCTGCGCGACATGCCGCACCCGCTGGCCGGCTCCAGCAGCGAGGAGGCCGTGGGCGGCGACAGCACGCCCAGCCCGGACCTGCTGACTGCCCGCAGCTTCGGCGACAAGGTGGGACGCGCGGGGCTGCGGGTTGGGAGCCTGGTTGGGCGCCCGAGGGGGATGAAGGAGCTCGAGCCCGGCTGGGCACCGGGCCGCGCCCACCCTGGCGCCCGTTTCCCGGGGGCCGGCGTGCCCTCGCCCCGGAGCCTTGGGAGGATGCGTCTCCTCTCGGCCGCCCTCGCGGGGTCGCAGCCGCGCACGGGAAGCGGCCAGAATCGGGGGGCTGGCCGGGCTTGGCTGGTCTGGAGCGCCAGTGACATCTGGTGGGGAGGGGTCCCGCCTGCTCGCTGAGGCTGGAGGCGTGTGTGCAGTGCTCGGCACCTGTGTCTGGGGATGGGGTCCCGGTTCCTCCAGATGCAGTCACTTGTAGCTCTGCCAGTTTGTTCGGACTGCAAAGAAAAAAGAGTTAATGGTTTTCCGTGGTCTTAACTGCCAGAGGCTTCTTACCCCCCGTCTGTCACGTGGGGAGTGATCTTTGTTTAGGTTTGCTGTGTGCCCGGGAGCGTCACCTGACTCAGATCCCCGCCGGCTGCGGGAGGAGAGTGTCCCTGTGGTTTTCTGTCTGGGGCTCCATTTACCTCTGACGGTCTCCCACGCTGTTTAGGCTTGGCAGAGGCTGGTTTTGTGGCTGATGGGAAGAAAGGTCGCCCTTTGACCTCCTTTGTGTAGAGGGAGGTTCCTGATTCTCTTAGAGCAGCATGACCCTCTGCTGCTTTGAGGGACCGGAGCGTCCAGTGAGGGGTTAGGGACGGCATCTCCCTTCCCCCCACAGGCATTTCAGCTGTGGTTGGGACTCAGCAGTGATTGTATCAGCGCTGCTGTTGGGACTTAGTCACTAATTGCAGAAATTAGAGTTGTTCTCAACACCTATGATCAGGATATTCTCTCCTAGTAAAATACTAAGTGAATGCCTCTTTGTCCCAGTACTAAGTGAAGTCAGGAGACCCAACTTTCTTTCCCCTTCGATGGGAGGACATGTGGTGGTGAGTAAAATGAGTGTGAGAGCACTGGGTAGTCAGAACAGCCAAGGAATGGGACTTGATGAACCTTCCCAAGAGCTGTGTGAAAGCAAAGAGCCGAGTTGGGGGAGCAAGGGCGGGGGCAGCATTAGGGGCAAGGAAACTTATAAAGCTAATGGAACCAATGGGTTGAACAACTGGAGGGATGTGTGTGTCTCTGTAAATATTTCTCTTTATTTTATAGACGATTATAAACTATATGAAGGTTTCAGTCCCTTGGAAATACCTTGGCTATATTTGCTATTTAATAAGTAATTGTTGAATGATGATAATATGTTGCTTTCTTATGGACAGCGAACTTGGTCCTGTGTGTGCATGTAGGATAGGAATTGAGGTTTTCTCAGGTCTGTATAGGATGGTGAATTAATTATCTATGGCTGTGTAACCAATTACTCCAACATTTAGCATCTGAAAATAGTGTCTGTGTCAGAAATCTGGGAGCAGCTTAAATCTCGGTGGTTCTGACTCAGGTCTTTCATGAGCTTCCCTTCAAGCCTTGACAAGGGCTGCAGTCACTGAAGACTGGATTGGGGGGCAGATTCCAGCTTCCAAGCTCACTCACTTGGCTGCTGTCACGCCTTAGTTCCTTTCCATTAGGCTGCTTGAGGTGACAGCTGGTTTCCCCCAGAGCAAGGAGTCCAAGAGATGGAGAGATCCCAAGATGCATAATCTCAGAAGTGACACAGCTGAGCGGTGTTCTCTTGGTCACACTGGCCATCACTGGTATAGTCTGGGAAGAAGGTATGAATCCCAGGAAGTGAGAATTGTTGGGGCCTTCTTGGAAGCTGATTGCTTAATGAACCACTGTTGGAGGACATGTGACTCAGAAGTGTGGGCATTTTTGCTAAGTACTGGAAGGACAGATGCCCTGTACCCCCAGGATCTAGTTGGTGGCCATGAAGTCACGCTTAAGTCTAATTACCCCTGGCTTCCTTTACAGGGACAGTTCCCTGATAAAGACAATCTTGAAGTCATTATTATTAATTATTGAAATATTTAATAAGTCTCATTAGAGCTATGAGGAGCATCAAAATGACCTCATTCCCAAAGGCCTGATTTACAGTGAGCCACTTTTCCTTAGAGGCTTATGGAACAATTGAATTTCTTTTTTTGACTGGGAGGAACATTTTCCTTGAGTCTTGGCAGACACATGTATTCTCGTCACTCTGGAGAAATTTCTGCAGAGAGAAGCTTATCAAGCCACAGAGGTAAATCAAGACCCATGGAAGGAAGCCTTCCCTTCACCCCAGTTTCTCTTGCCCAGGAAATATCAGGTCATTGGAGGGCAGGTAGGAGCATTGAGTGCTGTGGTCTGTCTTTGAAAAGAAGCCTGTGTCTTCTTGCCTTTTGGGGCCTTGGGGTTGTGACCCTGGATGCCTGACTCATAGTCAGTTCTGGACCTGGAGAATGAGTGTTTGACAGGCTGCAGGGTTATTATATTATGCAGAGAGGAATTGCTTTCTGTAGTGCTATGAACAGGAAAGCCTTGCATCTCAGTCCAGCAGACATTGCTCAGTGGCCTCTGGGGTTTTGGGAAAGAAAGAAAGACCAAATGTGATGGCCTTTTCACCCACAAAGTCTAAAATCATTCAAATCTTGGTGTGAAAGGCAGAATCCTTTCTATTGACCAAGGGTTGCTAGGAATTCTTTTGATACTGGCTAAACTCACCAGGTCTTCTAGCACTATATCTTTTAGCGCCACCTGAAATGTAAATAAACCACTCAGCCCATTTCTCTTTTTTACTTTCACCTGCAAACCACTCTGGGCTTGCTTCTCCCCTAACTCAGCCTCCAGCTTTGTGTTCCTCCCAAAACGTAACCCGAATCCTCTCAAGCTCCACCTGTGGTTAACACCTTTACCCACATCCTCAGCCTCTTCACTGAACTCTCCCACCCACCTCCTGCCCCCTTAGGTCACTGCTTCCCCTTCAAAGTCTTCAGAACGGAGGTATCTTTTCCTCCTCCACTCCACTTATTTCAAGTTCAGCAGATGGTGGTCGATGTCCTTTTTCTCCACTGACTTTTAAAGACCAAGTGCTGCCCCTTTGAGGCTCATGTCATCGTATTTGCTCACTCAGAACATGTTTGAGGGCCTCCTACAAGCCAGGTACTGTTCTAGGAACTCAAGTCAACCAGCTGAAAACCCCTGTCCTGGTTGGGTATTTTTTAATGATTTTATGTAATGCTGTGAAAAGACGTCAAACTGGAGGGGCAGGGGGAGTGTTCAGGATCACTGGCTGTACAGACGTGGGTTTGGGTAGACCTTATTGAGAACCTGAGATTTGAGCAGAGAATTTGAAGGAGGTGAAGGAATTAGCAAGAGGATGTCTGGAGGAGTGTCCGGTGGGAGAAACAGCCAGGGCATAGTCCTGAAGGCTCCTGCTCAGCGTGTCAGGGGCTACCCTAGAAGCCAATGTGGTTGGGGCAGAGTGCTAGTGGGGAGGCCTTGATCATGGGTAGAAGGGAGAGGGGCCAGATGATCTAGGGCCCGGTATGCCACTCTCAACTCTTGCCTTGACTTTGAGTACCATTTCGGGGACTTGAACAGAAGGAGGGCATGATCTGACTTAAGTATTGAAGGATCACACAGGCTGTTGAATTGAGAATCCTTTATTTGATTGCTCCACTGAGTTTAGTTTCCTTTTAGTCAAAAGGACATAAACTGAGTGCAAACTGACTGAAGAAAAGAAAAAAAAAAAATCTCTTGGCTCGTGTTGAAAAGCCCCAGGTATTTTGGTTTCCAGAATGGCTGGAACAAGGCATTCAAACGATGCTGGGAGTCTGTCATTTTCCAGCTCTTGGCTCTGCTTCCTTCTCTCTGTGTTAACTAGTGATGTTCTCAAGCCGGTGAAGGTATACAATCTACAGACAAGGTTTGCAACTCTAGCCGAAAGAGAGCACCTCTTTCCTGATATTAATAATTCCAGCCAAAGCTCTGGGCTAGAATCTTCTGGGCCTAAATTGGGTCAGGTGCTGAATCTTTGTAACTGATTGCCCAAGGCCTGGGCCAGGTCCTTGTCTTTGCAGGGTAGAGAAGGGAAGCTTTTGTATGTTTTAACTATGAATATAAATATAGATGAAGTATATAAATGTTATCTGTATTAATAAAATGTATCTATACAGTTTAAAGAATAATAAGATGAGCATTTAAGTTCCTAGAACCCCACCCCCCCAGACATAGAGTTAAGACATAGACTGTTACTCGTATTTTGGAAGCCCTCTTTGTGCCTGGAAGGAAGGAGGTGGTTTCTGAAGCAGGGTCAGTATGCTACTAGGAGGAGGAGGAATGAATGAATGTTGGACAAGCATCTGTTGTTTCACAAGTGTCCATTACAGACTTTCCACTGCCGCCTTTGTCCCTACTTCTTCGTAACTTCCCTGTTTCTCTTATTCGTTAAAATCTTTAAACCCCCAACTATCTTCTCCAATTATATCTTCACTGCAAGAACTCTGTCCAAATCTCTAGAACTGTCAGTTGCTTGACCTCGTATCTTTCACCTTCATCCTTTTCCCTAGTTCAGTTGCCCTCTCTTGTGGCCACACCCTCGCACTGTAACACCTGCAGCTGTGCCCACTCTGAAATAGTGCCATCAGATAGCTCTTATCTTGCCTGTCCTCCTGCCAGTCAGTGAGAACTGCCTGCTCCTGTTCCCCGAAGGCCTGTGCTCACCGGTCTCCTTTAGATTCCATGGCTCAGCTTGTCAGTTTTTTTATATATATATAATTTATTTATTTTAATTGGAGGCTAATTACTTTACATTATTGTATTGGTTTTGCCACACATTGACATGAATCTGCCCTGGGTGTACATGTGTTCCCCATCTTGAACCTCCCTCCCACCTCCCTCCCCATCCCATCCCTCTGGGTCATCCCAGTGCACCAGTCCCGAGCATCCTGTATCATGCATCGAACCTGGACTGGCGATTCGTTTCACATGTGATAATATACATGTTTCAATGCCATTCTCCGAAATCATCCCACCTTCACCCTCTCCCACAGAGTCCAAAAGACTGTTCTATACATCTGTGTCTCTTTTGCTGTCTCGCATACAGGGTTATCATTTGCATCTTTTTAAATTCCATATATATGCGTTAGTATACTGTATTGGTGTTTTCTTTCCGGCTGACTTCACTCTGTGTAATCGGCTCCAGTTTCGTCCACCTCATTAGAACTGGTTCAGATGCACTCTTTCTAATGGCTGAGTGACACTCCATTGTGTGAATGTACAGCATGTCAGTTTCTTCTGCCGCTGTCCTTGACACAGTCCCCTCACTCTCCTTCTCCATCCCGTCTGGGTCCTTCCATTTCTTCCTGTCTTTTGCCCGAGCCTTGGGAGGAGAGGTCCCGTGAGAGCTGCTGCCAGTGTAGCCTCACAGCTGCCAAGCACAGTCGGGGCCTTGGTGATGCTGGGCTTCTTGTGTTGTGCTCAGCCGTGTCTGACTCTTTGACCCCATGGACTATCGGGGCTGTTAGTCCTGTCTTTACTCTAGCCCAAATTGATGAGCCTAGCATCCACACATTACTTTCATATCTACATTCCCTTTTCCACCCCTCTGCAGTTGTGCGGGAAGAGGGGCTACATGGACTGTAGGACCCCACCAAACTCCTCTGCCCATGGGATTTCCCGGGCAGGCATACTGGAGTGCGTTGCCATTTCCTTCCCCTGGGGTTGTTGGGCCGGGCCCTCCGTTCTTTCCTCCCACCCTGCACCGTGGCCGATGGAAGCTTTGCTCCTTGCACCCCCGCCTCCACTCCCCGCTCATTCTGTTGGCCTCACTTTCTGCCTTAGAGAAGTTAGAAGCTGCTGTAAAAGAACTGCCTCTCACCAGACTCAGGATGGTCAGAGTCCGTGGCCGCCCTTTCTGTACCCTGCACCCGGGTTGCAGTAGAGAGGTTCTGAGGCCCGTCCTGAACTGTAGGTACAGCCCGCCCGCGCTGGCCTCTCAGAGACCCTGCTTTTTGTCGGCGTGCCTCACTGCTGTGTCTTCACACTCTCTGTCAGCTGGCTCATTCCCATCATTTTTTTAAAAATTTAAAGAAAAAAATTTTTTTATTAAAAATATTTTTTTAAATGGAAGTATGTTTGATTAGCAGTGTGTTAATTTCAGGCGTGCAAGCACAGTGATTCAGTTTATGTACCTGTATCCATATGTATCTTTCAGATTCTTTTCCCATATAGGTTATTAAAAAATATTGAATGTAGTTCCCTGTGCTATACAGTAGGTCCTTGTTGGCTTTCTGCTTTAAATATACTATTGTGTATGTTAATCCCAAGCTCTGAATTTATTCCCCCCCACCACCGTTTTTCCCTTTGGTAACCCTAAGTCTGTTTTCCACGTCTGCGGGCCAGTGTCTGCATTCCCATCAGTGTTTAACGTCCTCACATTGCTCTTGCTTCTGAAACAAAGTAAGAGCAAAGGGAGCTCTTATGATGCTTCCCTCTCCATCTCATGCCCTATTTTGTGACTCCTCTTCACAGCCAAACCTTTTGAAAGAAAGGTTTGCTCCTCTTGTCTCTAGTTCCCAACCTCTGGCTTCCTCAGCCTACTGCTCTCTGGCTTCTGGCCTTACTACAGGTCCCTTGTGACTTCCTTATTGCTAAATCCAGTAGGCACTTCATATCTCTGTCTTCCCTGATTTCTTGATAGGTTGAACAGCACTTGATCCTGCTGAGTAGCCCCCTGCTTGAAACTCTCTCCTGGCTGGGATTTGTGTTTTAGAGTGTACACTCTGGCGCCAGGTTGTCTAGATTTGAATCCCAGCTCCACTGTGTGTAGTCTTTGTGACAGTAAGTTATTTAACCTCTCTGAGCCTCAGTTTCCTCCTCTGTGAAAGGGGGATAACAGGAGCGCCTCCATCACAGGGTAGATACGAAGATGCAGTGAGTTCATACTTAGAGTAGCGCCTGATGCAGTGAGCCTTGAATAGCTGTGAGGTGGTGGTAGAGGTATTTGTTATTCCCTGATACTGACCTCTTCACATTTTCTTGGTACATTTCTGCCTGTTCTTTATCAACTTGAGTATTGGTTGTGGTCTGGTCAGGGAATTAAAAACTACAGCAGGTTTTTTAAAACCAAGAGACTATAATGCAGGGAGTTAATTACATTGGTGCTGGAAGACATGTTGAAGTCACGCCAAGGACAAGGAGGTAACCCAGAGCCTCGGAATAGCTGGAAGCTGCAGTCACCCAAGGGGCGGGGGTGGGGGGGCGGGAGGAGGTGAGGTCAGCAGAATCCAGGAGCTTCTGCGGGAACTAGACCATGGCTGGACAGCTGAGCCAGTGCAGAGACCACAGGAGGAGGGAGCCTTGGAGAGGAAGCAGCTGCGGCCAGGGATGCTCCCTGAACCAGAGAGGAGGAGCTAGGGTGGGGAGAAACACACTCTGGCTTCTCTCCTCCCACTTAAGGTCTTTCATCTGTGGCATCCATTGGCCCCCGTAGCGTCCTTGGTGGACACGTGATCCTAGCAGAGCCAAGTAACCAAACAGAGCTTTGCTCAGATGGCTGCTGGGGGGAAGGAATCCCTCTTTTTGTTAAATCGTGAGCCGTTGTTCCCTGTGATGTGGAGAGTGGAGCCAGAGAGGAATGTGGAGTTGGAGCAGGAGAGGGGGACGATCCCTGAAGATCACTGGAAGCCTGGATCCACCTGTGCCAGCCGTGCCTGAAGCCAGCGCTGCTGCCTGGGCATCCTGGTTACAGGAGGTCATGATGCCCTTTTAAAAAGTTAATTTTTATTTTTGGCTGTGCTGGGTCTTCGTTGCTGCATGTTGGGCTTTCTCTAGTTGCGGTGCGTGGGCTTCTCATTGCAGTGAGCTCTCTGTGGCTCACGGGCTCTAGAGCGCAGGCTCAGTAGTTGGGGTGCAGAGGCTTAGTTGTTTCCGCATCATGTGGGATCTTCCAGGACCAGGGATAGAACCCGTGTCCCCTACACTGGCAGGCAGATCCTTAACCACTGGACCACCAGGCAAGTCCCATGATTGCCTTTTTGTTTATACTGTTTTCAATTTGATTTGTCCCTTGAAACTTTTTAAAAAATGACCAATACATCTGCTTTAAAACATGAAGTGAAAATTAGATTTTACTTTGGGAGGATGGAGTGGAGGATGCTTAGTTCCTCTTGGCCAGCCCTACTGCTGGCTATGTTATAAATACAGAGTGTATTATCAGCAAATCAGCTTTGGTGGCAGAGGTCTGTTTTCACCAGGTCCTTGAAGTTCGAGGAGGCTTTCAGGTGAGGGGTAGGGAAGGCATCATGGGCCCAGGGAGCAGCTTGAGCAAAGCTCCTGAGATGGAAGAGACTTGTGTCCACTGGGGTTGCGTTGGGTCAGGTCGTGTGTCAGGAGTGGGTTTGGAGAGTCAGGGTGGGGATCAGGGAGAGAGGAGGTGGGAAGATGGAGCAGGAGGAGGCTGAGACTGCTTTGGATGCTCTGATGTGGCAGTTGTATTTCTTAGGCAGTAGCCAGCCCGTGAGAATGTTTGAGCAGGGGAGTGTGTGATCAGTGCTTGGGGTGGGGAGAGCCTGGCAGTGAAAGAGCTAAGTTAGAAAGGTGTCAGTTTGGTTTAGATTGCCCTTGTGGCCTGAAAGAAGAAAGATGAGAAAATGAAAAGATGAGTCGTTTTGGTGAAGTGGGGATGCCTGGTTTTCTAGTCTAAGAAAGAAACTGGTGCCCTCACTGAGAGGGAGAACACAGCTGGGGAAGCGCCTGTGAGCAGGTGTAAAGGTGGCGGGAATGCAACATGAAGTCAAGCTGGGACAGTTTGTCTGAACCTGCTGCTAAAAGCCCACTCAGACTTCAATGTTTAGCACATGCATGCTGCCTCCAGGAAGCTCTTCTTTATACGAACGTGTAACTCCAAGCAATCCAAAGCCAGATGGGAGTGGAAGATGCAGAGGTTGAGGTCAGAATTTAAACAAAGTGGGTGTTAGCAATCAAATGGAAGGCAGGAGATCCTAGCAGTTTGTAGGAAGAAAGGTGGTAGCTTGGGGGAAAAACAGGGTTGAGGGAAAGTCTTTAGGATTGGGGATCAGGGATTAATCGAGGTTACAGGGAGGAAGACAGATGTTCCTTGGTAAATGAGAGTCTCTCAGAATAAGTACATAAGTAACAGCTTGGCGAAGGTGCAGTAACTCATATGTGAGCAATTGGGTTTGTTTACTAGACCCTGGGTGGGGGAGTCACATGCTATCTCATGTTTGCCTTGCCCACAGAATTCCTCATTTTGGCTGCCACAGAGCAGGGATCAAGAATTTGTGTGAGTGTAATATGTATGTGTGTGTTGGGGCGGGAGGGGACAAGGGCACGAGTGACATGCAAAAAAGGTGTTTCAGGACTCTCATTTGAAAAAAGGCACAGAGGCAGGAAAAGCATATGGCATTTTTGGGTGTCAAAGTTCGGGCACTTCTTAAAACCTGAACCTCTTGAGTATCTGTTACATCCCTGGCTCTGTGCTGGATGCTGGGGACATTGAGAAAGATTAAAAAAAAAAAAAAGACAAGATCTCTCGGGACTTCCTTGGTGGTCCAGTTGTCAGGATTCTGCACTTTCACTGCAGAGGGCAACGGGTTCAATCCCTGGTTGGGGAAATAAGATTCTATTCTACGTGCTGCATGGTCCGACCAATAAAGAGGTCTGTCTCCTGAGAGAGTCACGGTCCAGTGCAGAAGAGAGGAGACGTATACCCAGATGGTTTGCAATAGAATGTGAAAACCCTCGATACAGTCACTGGCACTGCGGCCTTGGGCAGGTTCCTTAACTTTGTAATGCCTCAGTGTCTCCCTTGTTAAATTTTGGATTATTTCACAGTAGTGTTCTGAAGTTTAGGATAGCGTCTGGCACATAGTAAGTACCATGAAAATGCTAGGTGTTGTTACTGCCTTAGAAGCAATAACTGGGGGTCCTGGGAGCCTGTACAGAACATGCACCTCAGTTATCCCCACCCTGGGAAGGAGCTGGGTCTTCAGACAGCAGCCCTTGTCAGTTACTGGTTGACCGCTGCATGGACGTGGTGTTTGAGCATTAAACTCTGAGCACTTTTCCAGCTTGCCCATGGGTGAGTGAAGCAGATTCAGCAACGGGGGAAGCATTTGGGCCAAGAAGTGTGGGTGCTGGTGGTTGGAAGTCAGGCCAGTGGGCTCTGAACTGGCCAGCGAGAGGAGACAGATGGGCACCCGCAGCATCTACACGGTTATTATGGGGTTGTTATGGAAATAACATGGAGGGGGTGGGGTAAGGAGTGACCATGCTCAGCAGCATGGTGACTTTTCCAAAGGAGATGCTGTTTAACCTGAAGGGTGAAGTGGATGTTTCCCAAATGGACAGGAAGGAGGGGTAACTGGAGCAGAAGAACCAGTCTATGCCAAAGCTTGGCAGTGCCTTTTTGCAGGAGTGGTGGGTGGAGGAGAGGCAGTTTCAGGAGGGCTTTGACTCACTGGATTCAGGGGGTGTACTGGTCAGGAGTTTCGTTTGCAAACAATAGAAATCCAACTCACACTACTTTAAGCAATACCATATGCACAGACCATTAAAGCCGTCTTTTAGAAACATCCAATGTAGTGATTTTTAGTGTATTCACAAGGTTGTACAGCTGACACTATTATCTAATTCCAGAGGGTTTTTGTGACCCCAGAAAACTCTTCATTCTCATTAGCAGACACTCCGTTTCCCCCACTCCCAACCCCGGCAATCACTAATCTGCTTTCGTTCTCTATGGATTTTTTTATTCTGGATATTTCATAAAAATGGAGTTATAGAATATGTGGCCTTCAGTCTCATGTTTGTAAGGTTTTTCCATGTTATATGTACTGATTCCTTTTTATGGGTGAATAATATTCTGTTGTATGGACAGACAACTTTCTGTTTATCCATTCAGCAGTTAATGAGCATTTGGGTTGTTTCTTAGACACATACGGTTGACCCTTGAACAATTTGGGAATTAGGCTGCTGACTCCAACACAGTTGAAAATCCACATTTTAACTTTATAGTCAGCACAGTTCTACATCTACGGTTTCAATCAGCCTTGGATTTTGTAGTGAGAAAAATCCAATAATAAGAGGACCCACATGTTGTTCAAGGGTCCACTGTATACTTAAAAAAAAAAAGACACTAGACTTCCTGGTGGCCCAGTGATTAAGACTCCATGCTTCCAATGCAGGAGACTTGGGTTCGATTCCTGTTTGGGAAACTCTGATTCCAGCTGCCCTGCAGTGAGGCCAAAAAAAAAAAAAAAGACATGAAATACAATTTATTTTCTAGGATAATTTTGGCATTTGAAGTTAGCAGTAGTCTTAGACTTGAACGTACATGAGGTGGTTGTAAATACCCTGATTTTTTTAACCATCTCAGCCGTTTTTAGGTGTATAGTTCAGTTGTTCAGTCGCTCAGTCATGTCTGACTCTGCGACCCATGGACTGCAGCACGCCGGGCTTCCTTGTCTTTCACTGTCTCCCAGAGTTTGCTCAGACTCAATTCCATTGAGTTGGTGATGCCATCCAACCATCTCATCCTCTGTCATTCCCTTCTACCTTCGATCGTTCCCAGAATCAGGGTCTGTTGCAGTGAATCAGCTCTTTACATCAGGTGGCCAAAATATTGGATATAGTTCGGCAGTGTTGAGTATATTCATACTGATCTCCAAAGTTCTTCATCTTGCAAAACTGAAGCGCCGTACTCAGTAAATATAACAACTCCCATCTTCTCCCTCCCCTCTCCCAGGCCCTGGTAACCACCATTCTGCTGTCTTTATGAATTTGAAGCCTCTACTGTAGATTCTTCATATAAATAGAAGCATACAGTATTTGTGTTTTTGTGACTGGCTCATTTCGCTTAGAGTAATGTTCTCAAGGTCCATCCATGCTGTAGCATGTGACAGAATATTCGTTTTTAAGACTGAGAAATACTCCCTTGTACGCATGTACGCATGCACTGCCTTGAAAAGGTCGGTTATCCATTGACGGGCGTTTAGGCTGCCTCTGTCTCTTGCCAGTGCTGCAGTGGGTGTGCGGCTGTCTCTCCAAGATCCTGTCTTCATTTTTTTTTTTTGGGTATATAAACCCAAAAGTTTATATATAAAAACCGGATCATATGCTAATTCTATTTTTAAAGCTTTGAGAAGCTTCCATACTGCTTTCTATTGTGTTTGCACCATTTTACAGTCGCACCAACTGTGTACAAGGATTCCAGTTCCTCTGCATCCTCACCAGCACTTTTTTTTCTATTTTATTGGTAGTGGCCATCCTAATGACTGTGAGGTTGTATCTTATGGTTTTGATTTGCACTTCTCTGACTAAGGATGCTGGGCATCTTTTTATATTTTTGTTGGCTATTTGTATATCATCTTTGGAGAAATGTCTATTCAAAATCAGATTATTTGATTTTTTTATTGTTGAGTTGTAGGAGTTCTTTTTATATCCTGGATATTAACCCCTTATCAGATATATGATGTATAGATGTTTTGTCCCATTCCATAGTTTGCCTATTAACTCTTTTGATTTCATCCTTTGCACAAATTTTTTTAAGTTTGGTGTAATCTCGTTTGTCTATTTTCACTTTTGTTATCTGTGTTTTTAGTGTCATATCCAAGAAATCACAGCCAATTCCAGTGGCAAGAAGCTTCCCCGACCATGTTTTCTTGTAGAAGTTTTGTAGTTTTGGGTCTTTAATCCATTTTGAGTTAATTTTTGTATTGGTGTTGAGAAGAGGATCCAATTTCATTCTTTTGCATGTGAATATCCGATTTCTCAGTATCACTTGCTCAAAAAATTATTCTTTCCCCTTTGAGGGTGTATATACTTTTAAATATAATTTCTTACTAGAATCAATAGACAGTATTCATACTTGAAGTGCTAACATGAATTTTTGTACGTGTGTTTGAACCTCCTCTGTATCATGTGCTGTGGGAGGCATTATGTTCCTTGGGAGTTAAGATCCCTACATTTTGGAAATAACAGTTACCTGGGACAGGTCAAGGCTCAGACATTCCAAGTGAAAGTGTCTTACTGGATATATAGAATAACAATGGTTGTAGAATAATTCTTTTATTGTGAAAATGGAAACCTAGACCTTCTTTTCAGGCTATTTAATTAGGGAAGAGGTATGTTCTCAGGAGGGCTTCCCTGGTGGGTCAGTGGTAAAGAATCCACCTACCAATGCAGGAAGATCCCCTGGAGAAGGAAAAATGGCAACCTTCTCCAGTACTGTTGCCTGGAAAATCCCATGGAGAGAGGAACCCAGCAGGCTGTAGTCCATGGGGTCACAAAAGAGTTGAATACGACTAGCGACTAAGCAACAACAACATTCTGAGGAATTAGGCTTATCATCTTGCTGTGTCAGCATCTGTGCTGCAAAAATGCAGTATAGCAGCCTTTTTTCTGCACTGTCTGGTCCAGTAAATCTTGTTTATTTCATGACTTGCATCAGCACTAGTGAAGGACGCTTGGACTTTTTGTTCATTCCTCAGAGATTTATATGGGCCTTCACGTGCCACGCTTGGGGAATGCAAAGATGAACAGATGACCTTACCTTCTAGCCACTCAAGGTTCAGGAAGGGAGACAGGGAAGTACAGGTGAGTCACTGCTGTTTAACAAGGTGACAGGGGTATGTGCTGAATGCCAGGGGGGTAGTCAGAGTAATTTATTAAAGAAAATTTTGAGTGAAGCACGTTGGAAGGAGATCTTGGGCTAACTATTAAAGATAACAACTGCATTTTGCCTTCTGAATTAGTGTTGGGATTTCAATGATTTGAATAATTGTTTTTTGGCCTGAGTTAATAGTAAATTTTTTAGTCCTTTAGCTTTTATTATATGCATGTTAATGCAGTGACTGTTCTTTACCAGTGTATGTGTATCCAAGATTGGCCATGTAATTTGTGGGGCCCAGTGCCAAATAAAAATTCTTACCCCCATGTTAAAAAAATTATTAAGAATTTCAAGATAGTAATAGCAGAGCATTAAACCTAGTGTGAAATCCTTTGGTGCGTGGGGTCCCTGTGAAGCTGGCCCTGAGTGTATCCTTTGGATGTCCTGGTTTCCAGGTCCTGTTAAAGCCACCTCTTGCCCATCTCAGTCTTCTGGGTCAGGACTGTTGCCATTCTGGGGGTATGCTTGCAGTGAGTCGGGGTCCCCCAGGCTGGCTTCTCCATTCTGGGTTGATTTGGGGCTTGCCCGGAACACTCCATCCCCCAGTCAACATCTAGACTAACTTAGCGCGGTCTCCTGTATGCCCAGACTGTCATGTTTAACATCTGCTTGGGACTGTTGTCATGTCCCTAACTGCTGCTTCGCTTCTCTTTTCCTTTTGTTCTGATTTCTTCCCTATCGAAGGTGTCCCGTCAGTTATCACCTGTACCCCGAGATACTAGCGTGTGTCTGTGATCATTGCGAACCTTTAGGGAGCACTTCTTTTGGTTGGGAGCCGTACTGCATCCTCCTGGAGCACTCCCCTAGCGTGCGTTTACTGTCTCCTTTTCCTTTGACAGCTGGGGAAATACAGGCTTTGAAAGGTGAAGTTGCATTTACGTATTCACGGTCACAGAGCCAGAAGAGAGTGGGGCTGGGATTTGAACTTGGGTCTGTCCGGCCTTAGAGCCTACTCTCCTCATCACCACAACTACTGCAAACTGGCATCGTTTTCCAAACCCCACTGTTTTGAGCGTTTATTTGCATTAGGCACTGTAGGTTGCGTTTCTTATACAAAACACAGTTTCAGGCCAAGGGAAATGAAACCAACCCCTGTGTATCTTAGCCTGTGTCTCTTCCCTCATCTCAGTTTCTGGGTTTTTCCAGCCTCTTCCTCCTCCCCTACCAGCCTCCCTTGTTAGAGCAGTCTCCCAAGGCTCCCTGCCTCCTGCCCGCTCACTCTCCCATCACCGTCAGGCTCCTTGGATGAGCAGTGTTTGTGCCCTGCTTCCACCTGCCTCACCATCTGCCTCCTCTCGCCTCAGCATCCAGCCCCACGGGCCAGGTCCTGCCTCGACCACTCAGCTCAGGGAGAACCGCAGCAGCTGTTTTTGCGCCATTAACAACTCAGGCCATTAGAGCCGCAGAGGACTCTGTGGTCTCTCCCTCCAAGACCCTCTCTTTTCAGTGGAGGAAACTGACTCAGAGAGAGGAGTGATTTATCAGATAGGCTCACCCAGCTGGTTTGTGGCAGAGTTGAGCTTAGGACTCAGGTTTCTAGACCCTTGGTTCAGTGCTCATTTTCCTTGAGTGATATCATTAACTAGCTTCCCCTCAGTGCTTTTTTTCTCTGCCTTTTCTTTTTCCTCAGGGTCTTAAACTCTGTTCATGGCCCAGTGCCTGGCACATAGTGGATGCTTCATTCACTGGATGAATTAATTCTCTCCCCTCTTGGCCTTCCTTCCACTGCTCTGCCCCTACTTCTCGGGGCCCTCCTATCTTTCCTTCTAAGTTCCAACGGTGAGCCCATCCAGCCATGCTTCCTGCCCTTTGCTAGTTCTTAGGTTTCATCTCTGGATGGACTTTACTGCAGCAGGGCTTAGGACTCCCACATCTTCATTTCTAGCTTTAAACATCTTTCCAGGTATTTCTGTGATTCTTGTTTTTAGCACGTTATAGTCTCCCTATAGTGAAAGTATTTGAAACTGCATCTTTCTTTGCCTCTTTTTTTAAACACACTGTTTTTGTATATAACATCACTGTTCCTTTTTTTTTTTTTTTTTAAGGAAAAAAAAAAAGATACAGGGCCCAAGTATTATCAAGAGCAGAGTTTTCCTAAAAATGCAGGAATCTAGGTCCTTTGCCTGTAGGCAGCTGTGTGCCCTGATGTGGAGGCTCACTGCTGTGAGCATATCCCTGGCCGCACTTTTGTTGTGTTTTCAGAAGAGAAGCTTCGGGTCAGAGAGAAACTCCTGCGAGCAGCGAGGAGGCCTGCTGCCCCAGGTTGTCCTTCCAGGCCGTCTTTACTCCGTTGTGATGTGACCGAGGTGTGATCCCTGTAACTGGTCCCAGGACTCAGTGAAGCTCAGGTTCTCAATGTCTCACTGCAGAAAGAATTCAGTAAGAGACAGAGTGATAGGTAAGAAGCGGATTTATTTATAAAGAAACACACTCCACAGACAGACTGTGTAAGCCATCTCAGAAGGCGAGAACAGCTGACATCACTATTCTTTAAATGTCCTTCTTCATTTCCATTGTGAATATCCTAATCGAGATGTATGTAGCTAAATACTCATCATCCGAGGACTTTTTAGACAATGCTATTGCCTGGGCCCCATCTCAAGAAATTTGGATCCAGTCAATCTAGGATGGTTTGCTGCTGCTGCTAAGTCGCTTCAGTCATGTCCGACTTTGTGCGATCCCATAGATGGCAGCCCACCAGGCTCCCCCGTCCCTGGGATTCTCCAGGCAAGTAACACTGGAGTGGGTTGCCATTTCCTTCTCCAATGCATGCAAGTGAAGAGTGAAAGTGAAGTCGCTTAGTTGTGTCCGACTCTTAGCGACCCCATGAACTGCAGCCTACCAAGCTCCTCTGTCCATGGGATTTTCCAGGCAAGAGTACCGGAGTGGGGTGCCATTGCCTTCTCCACAGGATGGTCTAGAGACCAGTATTTCTTAAAAAGGGTTTTCCAGAGAATTATAATGTGTAGCCAAGGTTGAGATCAGTTGCTTTAAAAGGATCCTCTGATTTTCTCAGAGGGAACGCACCCTCAGACATGTGATCTCCTACACTGTACTGTAAACTCCATGAGGGCAGGGGCTCTGATTGCTTAATGCTGTAATGGCAGTGCATGAACAAAGCCTAGGATGCGGTGAGAACCCAAGTACGTGCTGACTCAATAAATAGACATATGCACAAATAAATAGACATGTGCAATATTATTTTTAATGGCAAAAGATAAGGAGCCTAAATAGCCACCAATAGGGAGCTAGTTTTGTAGACCATGATAATCTTGAAAATGTATTAAAAGGAGTATACACACACACTCATTTGCAGGAATGGCAAGATATAGTAAGTGAAAAAAGAAACTTTGCAAACCACAAGTGGCCTGCTGTCGCTGTGTGCCTGTGTAAGTGTAGTGCATGTGTCAGTGTGTACATTCGTTGGAAGGGTGCGCTGATACTTCTCAGAAGGTCATTCTCTGACCCTTGGAGAGTGTAGTCTTCCTTCCTTGGAGTCTCTCTGACCAAATCAGTGAGAAAGAGCCCTCCTTCTCTCTCCCTAATTAGGTTAGTTTTGATGGAAAAGGGAAAACTTGACTAACCCTTGAGTAACTCCGTGTTTCAAATAGACAAATGATCTATACACTGTTGATACTGTGTATGAAATGGAAAACTAATGAGAACCTACTGTACAGTACAGGGAACTCTCCTCCGGTGCTCTCTGGCGACCTCGATGGGAAGGAAATCCCAAAAAGAGGGCATATACGTTTATATGTGGCTGATTCACTGTGCTGTACAGTAGAAACTAACGCAATATTGTAAAGCAACTGTACTCCAATAAAAATTATTAAAAAAAGAAAGATGGGACTTTTTACTTGCAGTCATGTGGGGTGGGATGTGTACGTTGCCCCTGCCTGAAAACAATTAAAACTGCGCAGACCTAAAGAGGATACAGCTAAGCTGCTGACTGAGGGGAGAGAAGAGACAGTGCTCTTCTGTCGTTTTCTGTTAATGTTTATTTATTTTTGGCTTGGCTGGGTCTTTGTTGCTGTGCGGGCATTTCTTTTGTTGTGGAGAGTGGAGGCTCTGCTCTAGCTCTGTGCACAGACTTCTCATTGCAGTGGCTTTTCTTGTCGTGGAGCACAGGTTCTAGGGCACGCAGGCTTTGGTAGTTACCACCCACAGGCTTTGCTGCTCGGAGGTGTGTGGAATCTTCCCAGACCAGGAATCGAACCAGTGTCCCTTGCATCGCAAGGCGGATTCTTAACCGCTAGACCACCAAGAAAGCCCTTTTCTGTAGATTTTAATCTGTTCTCATCAAATATGGGTGAACACTGGCTCAGAGTGAGCTTTTCTCCCAATGATCATTCAATTTTCTGAACTATCTTTTTTTTCCACGGGGGTTAAGACAGTTTTTCTTCGCTGCTTCAAGTCACCGAGGAGGAGCAGGACTTTGCCTTGTTTCACCAGCTGTCTGGACCTTGTCAGACCCTTGTTTCGTGCTCTTGCCCCCACCCTCCCGGACCACAGGGCTGCCGTGGACCTTGCATGTCTCCATGAAAGAGAAGCGTGTTCAGCCAGTGATGTCAGCTCGTCTCCCTCCCAGTACTCCTCATAGCAGTCCTTATCCTGCTGAGGGGTTCTGGCTTTCATTGCAGCTTTTTGGAGAGAGGGGTGATCAACTTACAAACAAGTGCAAATGAAAGACATGGTACAAGGGGGTGGTTATGTTAGTGATGGAGAAGGAAATGGCAACCCGCTCCAATCTTCTTGCCTGGAGAACCCCGTGGACACGGGAGCCTGGTGGGCTGCTGTCCGTGGGGTCACAGAGTCGGACACGACTGAGGCGACTTAGCATGCAGGCGTGCTTATGTTAGGGACAGACCGATAGCTCTGTCTGAAACAGTGCCGTGGACTTGACTTTTCCAGTGTAACCAAATTCTCCTTCCCAGGTCTTCTGGGAGGCTTGGCACATTATTGTAGGTATCTGTGGAGCTTTTTGAGTAACCTAGGTAGTATTTTATATAGTATTTTAGACTGGACTGTTTAGATTTTTAGACTGAGATCCAAATTTGGGACTAACGTGCATCTACAGATTTCTTTTTTTTTTCTTTAATCTTTATTTTTATTTATTTATTTGGCTGTGCTGGGTGTTAGTCCCTGCATGTGAGATCCTTTTAGCTGTGGTATGTGGGATGTAGTTTTATGACCAGGGATCAAGTCTGGGCACCCTGCTATTGGGAGTGTGGAGTCTTAGCCACTGAACCACCAGGAAAGTCCCCACAGATTACTAAGCATGTCTCAAGTGCTGTGGTTTGAGCAGAATGGTCACATCTCCACTTGCAACCTGACTCTGAAGAAGGTAGCCACTGTTTTTTGTTTCTCTCAAATCATTCTTCTCTTGGATATGTGAGTGGAAAAGGATAACGTTCATTAAAGACACACCACAGTGTCCTAAGATTAGAAGTTGTAGAAGCAGTGTTTGCATTTTGTATAAACCAGTTTTGGTATCACGTAGCTGAATATGTTTTCAGATGTTGACCTTGACAGGCTGGCTGTTTATTTAAAACAAAATCACAAGACTGTCCATTTTGAACTCTCTTGGAGGTTAAATTATGATGAAACTGACAGAAGAGTCTTGCTGTTGACTTACTCCTGAATCAGGGAAACTTCATTTCTCTGTAGGTCTGTTATGTTGCAGGAGATGGATAGAGAGAATCTGTCCATCATGAGAAACAATGTTTCCAGCAGCAGAAGGAATAAAGTTTTTTTGCTCCTCTGGTTCCAAATCAGAGTAATTTCGACCTGTTACATGAGAGAAGTTAGAGTAATGTAGGTTTGAAGCAGGCACAGCTGAGTAGAAAGAAAAAATGGAACCTTGAGAGTTAGCCAAGGGAGTCCTAATATAATCACTTACTGGCTGGGAAGTCACTTACCTACCCTGAGCCTCTGTTATCCTGTCAATAAAATGGGAATTATAGTGCATGCATACCTGCTTAGTTGCACAGTTATGTCCAACTCTTTGGGATCCATGGACTGTAACCCGCCACACTCCTCTGTCCATGGGATTCTCCAGGCAAGAATACTGGAGTGAGTTGACATTTCCTCAGCCAGGAGATCTTCCCAACCCAGGGAATGAACCTGGGTCGCCTGCGTTGATTCTTGACCATCTGAGCTAGTAAGGTGGTTCTGATAACTTAATGACATGCATCAGTTCAGTTCAGTCGCTCAGTCGTGTCTGACTCTTTGCGACCCCATGATTCACAGCACGCCAGGCCTCCCTGTCCATCACCAACTCCCGGAGTTCACTCAAACTCATGTCCATTGAGTCGGTGATACCATCCAGCCATCTCAATCTCTGTCGTCCCCGTCTCCTCCCGCCCCCAATCGCTCCTAGCATCAGACTCTTTTCCAGTGAGTTATAGTAGGCCCCAAAAGCTGTTCTCATAACTTTATTTATTTAGTTGTTATTTTTGGCTGTGCTGGGTCTTTGTTGCTGCGTGGGCTTTTCTCTAGTTGCAGAGAGTGAGGGCTACTTTCTAGCTGTGGTGTGCAGGCTTCCCACTGTGGTGGCTTCTCTTGTGAAGCATGAGCTCTAGGGCATGCGAGCTTCAGTAGTGGTGTATGGGCTTAATTGCTTCATGGCATGTGGGATCTCCTGGATCACGGATTGAACCCATGTATTCAGCATTGGCAGATGGATTCTTCTCACTGAGTCACCAGGAAAGCCCCATAACTGATCCTTGTAATTGATATGAACAACATATTTTAGATGACTACAAAGATTCCTTGCCTATTTTGATAGGTCCCAGTGGTAGGCATATGTGCGTCATGTGGTGTGTTAACAGTCAGAACATAATAATACAGGTGAAAGAAAAGAAAAATGCTTCCTAGACTATAGCAAGGTTGTATAGTTAAGGATGTTTATGAGACTGCAGAGAAGGAAGAGGAAACAGACCCAGTTCTACAGAAAGAATGCATAACTTGTGGGAAGGGAACCTTGAGTCAGCTCTAGGGTTATTTTCTGCAGTTCAGGGCCAGATTATAGACAGCTTTAGCCAATGAACAGCTCACAGTAAGCATTCACAATCATGTCATATTTACATTACCATTGATCTGATTTTTGCCATAACTTGATTATGGTAGATATTTTCACTTCCTCTCCTTTATTTGATTTTCATTTTGTTTGAATAAATTACTCCTGGCTCATTCAACATGATGCTAAAAAGGAAAGGAGAAATCTTTCTGATCTGTGAGCTTTATACCTTGAGAAGAAAGGTCTGTTTCAGCTGGCAAGAAAACAGAGCTTCCTCCTAGAGGAAACAGATGAGAGAAACCAGACCTAATCAGGAAGCTCATATTCCATTCATTTATTCATAAAATATTTAGCCAGTGCCCGGCACTGTTCTAGGTGCTTCTAACCAAATCCCCTTTGGATAGACCATTGTGTTTCTGGGCTTTTCAGGTTCCTGTTTCTCTTCCTCTGCCCCAAGATCAAAAGATAAAGTTCTAAAATAAAAATGACTGTTAATTGCAGTTTCCTATTGCCTGTACATAGAGAAGCTATTTATTTTTGAAATTTTATCATCCACTTAGCCACCTTATTGAATTCCTAACATGTTTTGAATCATTTTTCATTTATTTTCTACTTGGAAAGCCAAGAGAATCATATATTTTGCAACTGAATGCTTCTTTCCTAAAATATATTTTTTTCATTTTGTTGCACTGACCAAGATCTATGGAAATTCTTAAAATAGTGAGGGCATTTTTATCTTGTTTCTTGTTGAAGGGGATATATTGAGCATTTTCTCATTAGATGTTTGCTGTTGTTATCTTATCAAGTTGAAGTTTTTTTTTTTATTCATTGCTTACCAATTAAAAAAAATTAGGAATGTAATTGGGTTTAATAAAATGCCTCATTAGCATCTATGAAAATTATTTTTTCTGCATTGATATTTTAATATAGTTAGTTTCCTAATACTTATTTATACTTAGGATGAGTCCTACTTAGTCTTGGATTCAGTTTGCTAATATTTTGTGTGGAATTTTACTTTTATTCTTTATTTTCTATTTATTATGCTATCTTTTTGTTTTCGTTCTCTTTTTCCTGACTCGATACATTGATCAAGTGTGCTTTTGTTCAGTTTTATTTTCTTCCAAGTTCTGTTTCCTGTTTCTATTTGACTAATGTCTTTAATTATATTATTCTACCATAATCAAGGTTTAATTAGTATTTGTAACTTTCTCCAGAACAAGGAGAGGCCTTGGGTTAGTTTTTACTTCCTCTTTTAGGTTTTAGTGAAATTATTGAGTTCCTCATTGTGATCAATTTTTTTTTTAGATTAATGCCTCTTTTATTTTATGAATTCTTTTTAACAGTTGAGTCAAATTTCACAGTAGCATCAGCTCTCCCTTAAACTAATGTTTTCTTTCTCAAACAAATCTTTATCTGATTTATGTTTCAGTATACTATATTTTATGTCTGAGAGTAACTTAAGGAAAAAAACACAACCATCCTGGATGATATATATTATATAACAACAGCTGAGTGGTATATATTATTCTTTTCTTGTCTGAATGGTAATTTGGCTAAGTATTTCCTCTTGAGACATATATAGAGATTGCCCCACTGTCTTCTTTTCCACTTCAAAAACATAAATTTAAAGCATTGTTGAGAAGTAACTTCTCGGTGTGTAATTTATATAAAATAACTGTGTCATTTAAGTGTGTGATTTGATTAAATTTGACTCTTGCATATATACCTGTGGAGCTGCTATCCCAATCTGGACACAGAGCATCACCTCCAAAGGTTTTCATGCACTTTTGCAGTTCATGTTTCCCTCACCTTTGGCCTAGTTAACCACTGATCTGCTTTCTGTCACGATGTTAGTTTGCACTTCTTAGAATTTTGTATAACGAATCATAAAATATATACTCTTTTTGTCTAGTTTCTTTCAACATGATGACTTTATATTGTTGCTGTATCTATAGTTCTTTTTTTAAAAAAATTATTGACTACATTCATTCATTGATGAATATAATCACTATCTGTCCGTTCACTCATTAATGAATATGTAGATTGTTTTGAACTTTGGGCTGTTACAAATTAAGCTACTATACTGAAGAAAGGAGAGCAAACTAACCTTTAAAGCAAACAGAAGGAAGAAATTAAGATTAGAGTGGAAATGGAATAGAAGATAGGAAAACAATAGAGAAAATTAATAGGACCAAAATTTCATTCTTTTAAAACAGTCAACAGAATTGGCAGCCTTTAGCAGGAATTGACCAAGAAAAAGAGACGATTCAAAGTACTAAAATCATAAATGAAAGAGTAGACATTCCTGACCTTACAGAAATAATAAAGGATTATAAAGTAACGGTGTGAACAGTTCTGTGTCAGTGAACTGTATGACTTAGATGGAATGGACACGTTCTCAGACACAAATACAGCTTCTGTGAACATTCACGTTCGTGTCTTCAGTTGAAGGTTTTCATTTCTCTTGGGTAAGTACCTAGTAGCAGAGTTGCAGTGTCCCGGAGTTCCAGCAGCTCCGTGTCTTTGCCGAGACTTGGTATTGTTTGGTCAATTCTAGTGGAGGCAGAGTAGTGTCTCATTGTCACTTCAGTGTTTTTTTTATGTGGTTAGAGTTGGACACGACTAAGCGACTGAACTGAATGATGTTAAACCTCTTTTCACATGCTAATTGGTCATTTGTATACATTTTCGAAGTATCTTCAGATCTTTTGCCTATATTTATTGGGTTGTTTTTCTTATTGAGATAAATACATATCTATCTATATATTGAAGATAATATATATACTGTATCTATATATTGAAGATAATATATATATATACTGTATCTATATATTGAATGTACTGTATATACTGAACTAGTTGCATTCTTTTAAAAATCACTTTATTGAGGTATGATTGACATACAGAAAGCTGTAGATGTTTAATGTATATAATTTGAGTTTGGAGATAAGTATGTATCTGCTTAAATTGTCACCATAGTCTGTGCCATAAACATGTCCATCATGTCCAAAAGTTTCCTCCTATCCTCTTTATATTGCTATTACTAATATTATTATTTGCAATAAGATCTACCTTCTTAGCAAATTTTAAAGTGTACAATACAGTATTGTTTTTCTTTTTAATTTTTTTCTTTGGCCACACCTCACTGCATGCAGAATTTCCCTGACCAAGGATCGAACCCACTCTGCCTGTAGTGGAAGCGCAGAGTGTTAACCAGGGAAGCCTCAGTACTGTTAACTATGGATGCTATGCTATACATTAGATCTCTAGTAGTTTCCATCTTGCATAGTGGAAACTTTGTGCCCTTTGACTAATACCACCCCATCTTCCCATTTCCCAGCCCGTTTCCCATTCCCAGTAGAATGGTAGTCATCATTCTACTCTTTACATTTATGAAATGGACTATTTTAGATTCCTCAGATCAGTGGGATCATGCAGAATTTGTCCTTTTGTGACCCACTTATTTCACTTTGCATAATATTGATAGTATTCTCCATGTTCATTCATGTCATTGCAAATGGCAGAATTTTCTATTTTAAGGCTGAATAACATTTCATTGTATACATATATATGTATGTATCTCACATATATTCTTTTTAAGAGTTTTTGATATATTCTAGATACAAGTGCTCATCAGATATGTGTATTGTATTTTCTCCCATTCTTTAGCTTGTCTTTTTTACTTTAAATTTGAGTGTGTGTGTGAGAAGGGGAGGAAAGAGGGAGGGAGTGCGATTGAGGCTTTTGAACTGTGGTGCTGGAGAAGACTCTTGAGAGTCCCTTGGACTGCAAGGAGATCCAACCAGTCCACCCTAAAGGAGATCAGTCCTGGGTGTTCATTGGAAGGACTGATGCTAAAGCTGAAACTCCAATACTTTGGCCACCTCATGCAAAGAGTTGACTCACTGGAAAAGACTCTGATGCTGGGAAGGATTAGGGGCGGGAGGAGACGGGGACGACAGAAAATGAGATGGCTGGATGGCATCACCGACTCGATGGACGTGAGTTTGAGTGAACTCCAGGAGTTGGTAATGGACAGGGAGGCCTGGCGTGCTGTGATTCATGGGGTCACAGAGAGTCGGACACGACTGAGCGACTGAACTGATAGCTAGTGCATTGCTATGGCACAAAATTCAGAAGATATAGAATTTTACCTGATGAAAAGTCTCCCCTTTGTCCAGGCCCCATCATTTCCTTTCCTCTGGCAGCAGGTTTCCCTCCCCAGAAGCAACCAGTTTTACCAGCTTCTGGAGATACTTTCTAGAGATAGATGTTATGCATGAATATGAAAGTACACGCATGTAATCCTTTTGAAAGTCAAATGGCAGCATACTGTACACAGAGTCTTGTGCCTTGCTGTGCACTAGTTGTAGATCTTCGAGACCGTTCCATATGGTACATAAATCTGTTCCTCCCTGCCCTCCCTTCCTTTTCTGCTCCTGACCGCATAGCGCCCCTTGGTCTCCGCTCAGAACAGGCAGGGTCCCAGGAGAGAAGCCTGTGCCGGTGATTCTTCCTTGCCCGATCTTCACGTAGGCCTGGGGTTTTCTTCTTAATTTGAGAAGTTTAGCAGCCTGCTTGTATTTAGGTGTATGTTTTTCTTAGATGTTTCTACTGCAAAGCCTTTCAGTTTTCCTGCTTTGTCTCCGCCCTTTTTATTCTTCATTCTCTTTTTTAGGAGAAAGGACTTGTGGCTGTTTGGATTTTAGTCTGTCCTTTTCGAGGCTCCACTTTTTCTGGGCTGATTTTATCAGGTTATATTTTCATTCTTTATGTTGGGAGGATTCCTTGATTTGATCTTCTGAATGATGGATTTATATTTAATTTCGTTCCACTCCACTGTTTCTACTTTTCTGTTTAAATTGAATCTAACTTGTGTTTGTTTTAGCAATCATGTTTCTGGAAGTGCTCTCACAGTGTGGTGTCCATGATGATGATTCTGGCGTTGGGCGAGAGCTGACCACCTTTAGACAGAGGTGCATGGATCTTCTGGTCTGCACGTGGGATTCGGCTGCTTCTCCCTTCTTGGAGAGGCACATGCTGTTGTCCCAAGTAATGACATTTGCTCTTGGGCCTCCTCTGGGGCGTGCATTTGTTTGGCCGTGTTATACCTATGTTTGCATACAAACGTGCATATATGTCCATAAGCTGGAAAAGGCAATGGCAACCCACTCCAGTGTTCTTGCCTGGAGAAGCCTGCGGACAGAGGAGCCTGGTGGGCTGCCGTCTGTGGGGTCTCAGAGTCAGACACAACTGAAGTGACTTAGCAGCAGCAGCATGGCCATAAGCGACACACGGAGACCATGTAGTCAGCCTCTGCCTGACTGCAGTGGTTGGGTTGGGATGGGATGCCACGCCGTAAGAAGAGGATGGAGAAGAGATCTTTGGCATTGCTCCTGGGCAGGCTTCCTGTCGGGGTGGGTGGCAGATAACAGGACAATAGGCTGGGTAGACTCTTCTTCATTGAGGAAGTGGGGAGAGAGTTTCCCTGCAGATGGAGAACTTCACAGTTGATCCAGAAATACCCTTCCTCTTTTCTTTCTTTTGTTTTTTTCTTTTTTTGACTTTGCTGGGTCTTCATTGCCGTGCGGGCTTTTCTCTAGTTGCAGCAATCGGGGACTACTCTCCAGCTGAGGTCCACTGGCTTCTCATTGCGGCGGCTTCTCTTGTTGCGGCACCTGGCACTGGAGTGAGAGGTCTTCAATAGCTGTGGTTCCCAGGCTCCAGAGCACAGGCTTAATAGTTGTGGTGCGAGGGCTCAGTTGCTCTGCGGCAAAAGGGATTTTCCCAGACCAGGGATCAAACCCCTGTCTACCGCATCGGCAGGCAGATTCTTTACCACTGAGCCACCAGGGAAGTCCCCGTTCCTCTTCTCTTTCTTCAAGTTGCATTGGAATCTCAGCACTCCACTGCCTTTTCCTTACCCTACCTGCCAACTCAGTGCCTGCTTCTGTTCTTAGTTACTTCTGAAATTGCGGTTTTCTCAGACCCTTCCCATATCCAGCATTTCCCACCATGGTCCAGTTAGGTTTTGGTCTCTCAACTCTGGCTAAATTTGATTTTTATATAAATTTGATCCTGTCTTATCACATCTTTTCCAGAAATACTGCAAAACAATTTTTTTTTTGAATGATGGCATCCATCCCCATTTTCCAGATTTTTGGAAACAGATTTATTCTTAATTTTATATTTCATTTGTCATTTCTGTGGAATTTGATGGAATGCGAGAGTCAAGCCCAGGGCTCAGCGCATACCCACTGTGGACAGAGTGGCTTTCGTTTTCACTGGCAGGAATGTACCTGCCTCTTTCACCAGTTTCTCTTTGTTCCCCTCCCACATAATCTCGAGAAACAGCAGCAGCCGCTGTTAAATTGCGTCCTGTGGGCTGCATGTTGTGTCAGAGCTGATTTCGTTCTTCTTCCACTTTGTGCCCCTGTGTCCCAGGTGGACGGTGTTTTGGTTATGCCCTGCGCTTAGCGGACCACCCCAAAATGAGGTAGGTTAAAAGACGCATTAAAAAATTATGTATTTATTTGGCTGCACCAGGGCTTAGTTGTAGCATGTGGGATCTTCGCTCTTCACTGCAACATGCAAGATCTTTGTTGAAGCAATGCAGGATCTACTTCTCTGACCAGGGGTCGCACCCGGCCCTGCTGCATTGGAAACGAGGAGTCTTAGCCATTCCACCACCAGGGAAGTCCCAAGACACGTTTATTCTTATGCCTTGTGGCTCTCTGCGTTCCCTGGCCTCAGCTACGTGGTTCTTGCTTGGGGTCTCTCATGTGCTCATCTGAAGGCTCGCTTGAGCTGGGTGCCTAAGTTGGCTTGTGGCTAGCAGTTAACTCAAGTGACATTTTTATGTGGCTTGGACTGCTCAAGGCAAGCTGGCTGGGTTCCTGGAGGATGTGTCCCAAAAATGAGCATCCCAAGAGATCGGAAATGGAAGCTCCTGGGCCATGTGAGGGCTGTGCCCAGAATCGACACAGCATCGCTTCCGCCATATTCTTTTGTTCAAAGCATACATAGGGCCTGCGCGGATTCAGTAGGGTGGGTTGATAGCCTCCATCTCTTGATGGGGAAGTGGCCAGGGCACATTGCAGATAAACGTGTGGAATGGGAGATACTGTTATATCTGTCCTTTAAAATACATGAACTGACCCAGACACAAAGATAACCGATCCCAGGACCATAGATCCTCAGACCTTCTGGGGCAGAGGCAGGTGGATCAACAGGCAGTCACAGCACAGGTGATGACGTGTTTTGAGAAGGGTAGGCACAGGCATGATAGCAGTGTTGGGGATATCTGACCCAAACTGGGCAAGTTGGATGGGGAGGTCTGTTTTAAGAAAGGAGGCATCTTAGCGGGAGTATCTCTGGAGCTGAGTCTTAAAGCACACAGGGACATTAGGTAGGTGGAGGTTATGAAAAGAGTTCTAGAGATCAATTGCACAACAGTAAGAATGCACTTAACACTGTTGAACTGTACACTTGAAAATGACTAAGATGGTTAAGTTTCATGTTATATGTATTTTGCCACAGTTAAAAAAAAAACAAAAGAAAGCACGGGACCTGTTTGGCACAGCCTAAGGAAAAGGAAATCACTCTAGAGTCCTGAACACTTGATGTGTGGATTTGTTGATAGCAGCTGGAAGGAGATCTCTGGGCCTTTTACTTGCACTTTTGGAAGCTGTTATATCTTTACACCAAAAGAATGGGTTTCCCGCCTGCTTTACACAGACTCCTCCGTTGTTGTCGTAACACCACTGTGCGTAGAAAAACTTGCTCCTTATTGTGAGTTTTAGTACATTGTTTGGCTGACTGTCATTTGTGTCCTTTGCTTCCTGGGATGATTTTGAGGGCTTGAATTTCATAGGAAGATGAAACTCACTGGGTATAAATATTACCATCTGCTGTTAGTCTCAGCTGACAGAGGAAAAGCACGGGTCATTGAAGATAAATAAATGTGGGTCATGTCTCCTGCATCTTTGTTCTTGTCAGAGGTATTGATGACACCTAGGTATGGCTGAAGGTTGAAGGAGCGGACACTAGTTCTATCACCAGCATATTCTCATAGCTATAAAGGTAGTTCAGCCCATCACAAAGTCTCTGAACCATAGTGTTGTCACCCAGCCCACAGTCTCTCTTCTTACTTACAGGGTCCTTCCTTGCTCTTCCCTGGTAGCTCAGATGGTAAAGAGTCTGCCTGCAGTGCAAGAGACCTGGGTTCAATCCCTGGGTCAGGAAAATCTCCTGGAGAAGGAAGTGGCAACCCACTCCAGTATTCTTGCCTGGAAAATTCCATGGGCCGAGGAGCCTGGCAGGCTACAGTCCATAGGGTCGCAAAGAGTTGAACACGACTGAGCGAGTTCACTTTCTTTTCTTTCCTTGTTCTTCTGGCTCTGAACAGAACTTGGAAAAAGCCATTTTATTTTGTTGTTGCCCTGAATATTTTTTTAGTGTTGTTGTTGTTCAGTTGCTAAACTGTGTCTGACTCTTTGTGATCCCATGGACTGCAGCATACCAGGCTTCCCTGTCCTTCACTGTCTCCCTGAGTTTGCTCAAACCTGTGTTCATTGGGTTGGTAATGCCATCCAACATCTCATCCTCTGGCTTCCCCTTCTCCTCCTGCCCTCAGTTTTTCCCAGCATCATGATCTTTTCCAATGAGTTGGCTCTTTGCATCAGGTGGCCTAAGTATTGGAGCTTCTGCTTCAGCATCAGTCCCGCCAATGAATATTCAGGGTTGATTTCCTTTAGGATTGACTGGTTTGATCTCTTAGATGTCCAAGGGACTCTCAAGAGTCTTCTATTTTAGTGTGGTATAGTAGAAACAGCATGACTTTAGAACCAGAGGTAATCTTTTTAATCTGTACTAATTTGACAGGAGAAATAATATTTTGTTTTAATTTTCATTTTGTTGTTTCCTGTTGAAGTTGAACAGTTATTATTTTTTTAACTGAAATATAGTTGATTTACAGTGTTGTGTTAGCTTCAGGTGTATAACAGAGTGATTCTGTATGTCTATTTGGTTGTCTGTCTTATATATAGTAGTGTGTATGTGTTAATCCCAAACTCCTAATTTATCCCTCCCCGTCACCTTTTCCCATTGGTAGCCATAAGTTGGCTTTCTATGTCTGTCAGTCTATTTCTGTTTGGTATATAAGTTCATTTGTATAATTTTTTAAGATTCCACATATGTGTGTGTGTGTGTTAGTTGCTCAGTTGTATCCAACTCTTTGCAACTCCATGGACTGTAGCCTGTGAGGCTCCTTTGTCCTTGGGATTTCCCAGTGATATCAGATATTTGTCTTTTTCTGTCTGACTTACTTCACTTAGTGTGATAATCTCTAGGTCCATCCATGTTGCTGCAAATGGCATTATTTCATTCCTTTTTATGGACGCATAATATTCCAGAACAATTATTATTTATTGGCCATACTTACTGTATTGTCCATTTTTATATCAGGCTCTGTCTTTAATATTGGTTTTCTGAACCCTTAATATGTTAAATCAGTCTGTGATATACATGTTCAAATCCTTTTCCACGTTTGCTGTTTATATTTTTACTTTTATTGTTTTGTTGACATGGAGAAAAAGTTGTTAAATCTGTTGCTCTTCGTTTATGGATTCTACTTTTGGTTTTGGGAAAACTCTATAAAGTTTTTCCCAAGCACAGGATTTGATGTACTGTTCATCTAAATTCAGTTCAGTTCAGTTCAGTCGCTCAGTCGTGTCCAACTCTCCGCGACCCCATGAGTCACAGCACGCCAGGCCTCCCTGTCCATCACCTACTCCCGGAGCTCACTCAAACTCATGTCCACAGAGTTGGTGATGCCATCCAGCCATCTCATTCTCGGTTGTCCCCTTCTCCTCCCACCCCCAACCTTTCCCAGCATCAGAGTCTTTTTCCAGTGAGTCAACCCGTCGCATGAGGTGGCCAACGTATTGCAGTTTCAGCTTCAGCATCAGTCCCTCCAATGAACACCCAGGATCGATCTCCCTTAGAATGGACTGGTTGGATCTCCTAGAGGTACAAGGGACTCTCAAGAGTCTTCTCCAACACCACAGTTCAAAAGCATCAATTCTTCGGCGATCAGCTTTCTTCACAATCCAACTCTCACATCCGTACATGACCACGGGAAAAACCATAGCCTTGACTAGACGGACCTTTGTTGGCAAAGTAATGTCTCTGCTTTTTAATATACTATCAAGGTTGGTCATAACTTTCCTTCCAAGGAGTAAGCGTCTTTTAATTTCATGGCTGCAATCAGCATCTGTAGTGATTTTGGAGCCCAAAAAAATAAAGTCTGACACTGTTTCCACTGTTTTCCCATCTATTTCCCATGAAGTGATGGGACCAGATGCCATGATCTTTGTTTTCTGAATGTTGAGCTTCAAGCCAACCTTTTCACTCTCCTCTTTCACTTTCATCAAGAGGCTTTTGAGTTCCTCTTCACTTTCTGCCATAAGGGTAGTGTCATCTGCATATCTGAGATTATTGATATTTCTCCCAGCAATCTTGATTCCAGCTTGTGCTTCCTCCAGCCCAGCGTTCCTCATGATGTACTCTGCATATAAGTTAAATAAGCAAGGTGACAATAAACAGCCTTGACATACTCCTTTTCCTATTTGGAACCAGTCTGTTGTTCCATGTCCAGTTCTAACTGTTGCTTCCTAACCTGCATACAGGTTTCTCGAGAGGCAGGTCAGGTGGTCTGGGATTCCCATCTCTTTCAGAATTTTCCACAGTTTGGCAAATGAAGTCCAAGAGGCTAACTCTGGCCAGCTACTTTTTTTTTTTTTTTTAATGTATATAACTCATGAGTAAAGAATTGTTGTTGTTAACTTTCTATTTTGAAATAATTATAATTCACAGTCAATTATAGATTCACCAAAAGTGTGTATAAGAAGATTCCAGGTGCTCTTTATCTAGTTTCCTCCAAAGCTAACATCTTGCTTAACAATACCAGCACATTGACATTGGTACAATCCACAGAACTCATCCAGATTTCACCTGTTTCACAAGTGCTCATTTGTGTGTACACACAGAACTCGTCCAGATTTCACCCGTTTCATAAGGGTTTATTTGTGTGTACACACAGAACTCGTCCAGATTTCACCTGTTTCACAAGTGCCCATTTGTGTGTGCATGTATGCCTGTTGTTTGCAATTCTATCACGTGTGTAGATTTCTGTTACCAGGACTACCACAGTCAACATGCCCGCACTTCCCGCACAGCAGGGCTCCCTCCTGTTGCCCTTTAATAACCACGCCCACCCTGTCCTCCAGGACACCTTCAGTCCTGAGAGATTTTTAATGACATTTTTAAATGACTAAAAAAAATTTATATTTCATGAGATAAGAAAATGAGGGAAATTGAGACTTCTGTGTCCATAACTGAAGTTTTATTGGAATGTAACCACACCTATTTGTCCACCAACTGTGTAAGACTACTTCTGTACCACAACAGCAGACTTGACTTGGTGCAGTGGAGACTGTGTGACCCAAAAAGCTGGAAATATTTACTGTCTGGTCCTTTACCAGAAAAGCTTGCCAGTCTCTGATATAAAACATCATCTTGTTATTTTTTTAATCTGGCGTTTCATTCTTTTTTAAACAATTTAAGGTATAGCCAATGTATTGCATTTAATTTAGTATATAATGTGATATTCATTTTTGCACTTGCTGTAAGGATATGACTTAATTGTTTCCTAGTTGGTTAACCAAATTCTTAATCAGCATTTATTGACTAACCTGTTCTCTCCTCACTATTTGAAATTCCATAGTTATCATAGACTAAAAACTCAGATCTGTTCCATCAATTTGGATATTGACAGGATTAATCATTAGGCTATTTTGGCAGAATATATTCTACCCAGGATTTCTCTGGGGATGAGAAGCCCTCGCCTCCTGCATTAACACTAAGTGTTCAAGCCAGACGTACGCGTGCACAGTGGTGACTGGCCTCTCACGTTTGTTTCTGTGTGTGCATCCTGTGATGGCTCTGCCTTGATTCTTCTGGAACCCGTAGGGGATTGCGGCTGGTCACATGGAGCTGTTGGTTAATGGTTTCTGGTCCTTTATGTTGGATCTTCTCTGGAGCTGGCTGGCTCTTAAAAAATCCTTTGAGAGGTAAGGTCTCTGGCACTGATGGATTGGGAATTTACTGGTTTGAAGGAACGCACATGAAGGATTGCTCATGACCAGGCTGTGCTGCAGGTTCCAAGGTGAGCGCCGTGCTGGTGGGTCTCTTGTTGGGCAAGTCCTTGTTCCGAGAGACCGCCCGTGACCAGGGGCTGGTGCGGGACAGCCATAGCCTCTGCTCTGGCCTCTTGGGGCTGGGCTCCAGTTGTGCATTCTGCTTTGTTCTGGCAGAGTGACCTTAGGCCCATCCTCTAACCTTCCCTGGACCTGTTCTCTTGGTAGGAACATGTATAATCAAGCTCACCCCCCACCCCACCCCTGTATTATTTTGAGGGTTGAGACATACCATGTCAAGCTTGCATAGTGCTCAGCAGAGAGTGTGACCTTAAAATATTTGATTTGTTTTTCCTTGACTTAGAGGTGTGTGTGTATGTATGGATTTTTGTCTCCCAAGTCCTGTGATCTTTCTCAGTCCCAAGAGTTTGCTTTCGGTTTTGGCATTTTGTTTTGTTTTGAGTCACTTCATAGCCCAGGCTCCCAGGGCACTCAGCTGGCTCTCTGCCGAAGGTGGGTTCAGGTGACAGCCAGAACCCTCTGGCCAGGTACTGGGACCAGGCAGTGCTGACGGTCTGCGGGCTGTTTGCTCATGTGGCCTTAAGTGGACGCTGGTGTGAGGTTCCCCCCGTGAGTTCCTGAGTAAGCGTGCTGGCTGTGACAGAGGAAAAGTGACCTGAGACAGGTATCCCGGAAGCAGGTGATGGAAGGTGAGTGGGTGGAGTCTGCTCGATGGAGGCAGCCTTCCCTCCCCCGGTAAGAGGGGCAAGTCCCTGGCCACCTTGGTGTAAGCCTTGCTGAACACAGTCATTTTGGCAGGTTTTGCCCTCTCGTCCCAGGGATGGGCTTCCTGGATTTAACCATGGCACACAGGGCTGTTGACCTTCTGTTTACTTGGTTTTGCTGGAACTTCAGGAATTTCTAATCCTCTGTAATTTGCCTGTGTTTAAAACATGATCTGGCTTCTAGTGTGGCCAGACTGTTTTTTTTTTTTTTCCTGCCGAGGAGACATTCATCAGAGTCTCCCAGGCCACCCGACCTTACTGTTGGCGGCTCTTCTCAGCTGTCCTTTCTTCTCTGTGGCCTCTCCCACCTGACTCAGGTACCACCGGGTGCAGGGCAGGGGAGGTGTGCCTGGACAATTCCAAGGGCTCCCTAAATGATCCGTCTCTCGTCTCCTATTTCTTCTCCTCTCTATTTGATCTGTGTTTTTGTTTTGTTTTTTTCTTTCTGAAGTCTTTTTCAAAACCTTACATATGATTGCCACCTTCTTGCCTAAAAGCTTAGCCACTGCCTGTAGGGTGCACCGCAAATTCTTAAGCCTGGTATTTGAGATCCTTCAAAGTTTGGAGCTCATTGGCCCTCCAGGCCTCCTTTGCAGCCACCGCCCCTGGTTCAGCCCATGAGGCCAGTCCCCAGCTGTGTCCTTTGCCTCTTATCCTGCTGAGGCCACGCTCCACACTGGGGACGCCTTGGCTGCACCTCGAGTGGCTCTTCGCTGTGTACACGGGCTTTCACAGACCTTCTCTGTTCCCTCTGTGCTGCCTGGCCACCTGGATGGTTGGCCTTGCCATTTTCCAGTGAGTGCTGGTGAATTCAAGTGGTTTTCTTGCTGCCGCAGAGCTGGTAGGAGGGCTGGGGGGCAGGGTGCCTCTCTGGAGCCGGCCTCGGAGCTCAGAGCTACTCTCGCTTTCTCTGGGCTCCAGCACAGTGGCGTCCCCATATCCGTGTGTTTGTCTCACTATATCATGTTGCTGTTTGTCCTGGGTCCATGCCACACCCTCACTCCACCCCAAAGCTTGATTCCTCAAATTCCCCTGCTTCTAGAATAGTACCTGGCACTCAGTGGGAACTTGATAAATGTTTCTTTGGATGAAGACATGAAGGAGTAGATTTTTTTCTTTCCATATCCTGTCATTTGTGGTTTGAGGGAGGCTGGTACCCTGGTAATTAGGTGACTTAAAACACCTGTGTGTAGGGAAACATCTCTTTTGGCCTACAGAAGAAATAGAAAGTGGTCATTATTTTGTCCCATTCCCTCTGCCATCTCACAGAGATTCCTTGAAATAAGATGCTGAAAATGTATTTAATTATATATATTGCAAGAAGGTAATCTTTCAGCTAAATTTTGTCAAACAACAGCTATACCTAAAAGTGGCTTTGAAGAAAGTTAACTCTTCCTTGATCTATCAGTCCCTGCCTCCCCACAGCCACCACCTTAGCTGAAAAGTAATAATAGCTACCTTCCCTGTGGACAGTTGACATCTTTCTCTGTCATGTGTGAAGTGTAAATGAAAGCATCTTGAGAGATCCTTGTGTCTATTGCTCTCTTGTATACTGGCTTTAAGACAGACCTCCACACCTGCCCACGGGGATACATGCCCTCCAGCCTCTGCGGCACCGCCACACGGAAGCTGCCCACAAAGCTGACTTTGTTTTTATTTATGTATCATTTTATGTATTTATTTTCGGCTGTGCTGGGTCTTGGCTGTTGTGCAGGCTTCTCTCTAGTTGCAGGAGCGGGGGCTACTCTCTTCGTTGTCAGGCTCAGGTGTCTCACTGCGGTGGCTTCTCTTATTTCTGGAGTGTGGGCTTTAGGTACTCGGGCTTCAGGAGCATGAGGTGCATGCTCCTCCACATGTGGGATCTTCCTGGATCAGGGATCGAGCCTGTGTCCCCTGCACTGGCACGTGGATTCATAACCACTGGACCACCAGGGAAGTCCCTGACTTTGTTTTATCCTCATGGTTCATAGGCAGATAAGGTTGTGGTTTTTTTTTTTTCTGTCATTCATTCCTTGACTTCTTTTATCTGTTTCTGCCCTCTATGTCTGTACCCAGTCTGAAATACTTCCACTCATCCTTATATTAATATTTACGGGGCTCATTTTCTGCCTCTGAGCTCAGAATGCCCACATAAGTGGGCCAGACCAACCAGTATGAAGCACGGGGCCCTTTACTTGCACGTCCTTCATTCCTGCCTTTCCCCCACTTTCCTTGTCTGGTTAGTTGTGAAACTCTCTTGAGCTGTTTTGGTGTAGAATGTCCTACTCTTGCTTTTTCTTTCACTCCTGACTGTTTAGACTATGGTCAGCTGGATGTTGAGTGCCTTCTTATTTTGCAGTAAATCCGTTCCGGTCCAGTCCAAGTCAGGTCAGTAGGAGTGTGGGGATTAGATCTGGAGCAACCAGGTAGCCAGGTAGGTCTCAAGCCTGGAAATGCATCTGTACTTTTGGGTGAGAGCTGGGCACGCTTCAAGCTTCTAAAAAGGATGCCATGGGGGTTGCGTATCTCACGCTTTGAAGAACTTCTCAGAAAACCATCTCTTTTAGCTCCTCTGTGGTTAGATGCAGATTCCTGAATCAACACAGCAATGTTTCGTGCCATAAGACTAATTGAGAGAATCCTATTAGGGAAAGAATCCTAATAGATGAAGCAACTGTGACCTATTTGAGTACAGTCACATATTTCCTTCTAATTTGACAAATGCTCACCTCAGGTTAGTTTTAGGCTTGGATGGAGGTTCAAGGGCATCCGTACCCCTGAAGGCAGGGTCTGTGTGGCACAGATCGTTGAGCGTGAGAGTACTCAATTAAGGAGCACAGATCGTTGAGCGTGAGGGTGCTCAACTAAGGAGCACAGATCATTGAGTGTGACAGTACTCAACTGAGGAGCGATTTGAATTTGGGGAGCTCATGTAAGTTCAGATACACTTTTGCTTCCTTTTTTAATTGAGAGAGACAATTTAGAAGCAGCAGGGCTTAACTTTGTCCCCCCTGGGTACTTTTGGGACTCTAAAAATGCTAGGTTCTCTCCAAAGGAAGATTCAGATTTACAAGGGCACGTGCAAAATCTTGCACATTATTTTTGGCGTGGGGTGTCTTTGGATTCTAGAGAAAGAGTCCTGATTATGGAGGAATGGTGAGCCTCAGGTCATTTTTGAGGACAACACACTTTTAGTCTTGCTCAATGCTCAAGGCTATTTTAAGCACAGCGCCGGAATGGTGTTAGTGTGGCCTTTAGAGTAACCAATTCACTTGAATTGTTGGTGGAGTCTTGCCCTGATGGTTTTTGTCCTTGGAAAGGGATTTGGTCTGAGGTGATGATTAATCAACAAGTGTTTGATCCCCTAGTAGATATTCAACAATATAAGTATATTGTTTTGTCTCAGCCCTTGTTCTGAAAACCAGGATGTTTCCCTTATCTTTCCGTAGGCGTTTGACTCGTTACCTCAAACTCTGGAGTGCATTCCACGTGTGCAGTGCTGTGTCAGATGGTAACAAAACTCATGTCGGTTAGGACCAGTTCGTAGGGTGAACAAATGGTAGTTAAGGAGTGTGGTGTGAAGGGTAGGATTATGGTAGCGCATTACGTGTGTGTTTTCTTGAGTCCTTATACCCTCTGTCTCATAGATGGAGAAACGGGGGCTCAGAGAGAATGAGTACCTTACTCCAGGCCTGCTGAGGAGCAAAGCCAGAATTCAGCCCAGTCATTCGGACTCTAAGCCCAGGTCTTCCTTCCCGCCTTGCCTCTTCTGTTAAAAGACCAGAGGTAGATGGAGTGTGTTAGGGTTGGGAGAGTATAGAACTGAGACCCTTAGACTGAATATCCCCAGTAGGTCTTTTTTTTTTTTTATTTGACTACACTGGATCTTAGTTGCAGCTTGTGGGATCCAGGTCTCCTGATCAGGGAGTGATCCCAGGCCCAAGCTTGGCGTCTTAGCCTCCGGACCACCAGGGAAGTATACGCAGTAGGTCTTTATGAAATGTTGTTTCTCCTCCTTTGTTGATCACCACCCATCATGTAACTGTTTCTCAGTGGTCTTCGGGAGCTCTTTATGTGCTTGTGTGAATCACTGTGTTCTTCTGTGGGGCGTCTGGGTCACATGGTGTACCACAGCACCAGTGAGAGTGCGGAGACCTGACGTCCTCACGTTACTGCCTGCGTGACCTCTTACACGCAACTGCTGAGTCTTTTCTTATAAGTGACACGGACAACTTGGATGATCTGAGGGGTTCTCCGCCCCAGACCCCTGCATGATTTTGATGTAGAAATGTCAGGAGGAATGCCTTTACTGCTGAGCTTTCAGTTGGCAGAATGCCTCAAGGTGGGAAGGAAAGAGGTTTTCAGAGTCACGTTCTCTTTGTTGGGTACTTTGGCTGAGGTTTAATTCATGTGTTCAGAAAGCTGTCTGCCAGGCCTTTTCATTCCTCCACATCATGCATGTACTTGACCAGCAACAGAGTTACAGCCTTTGTGATGTGGGTCCTAGGTATCGTTCAGTTAGGGACAAGCTTGCAGAAACACCTCTCCTCCTTCCGTGGCAGCAATTTCTCAGCCTGGAATGTCCAGACCGAGCTCTCCCACTAACTTGTTTTTCTGTTCAGCAAATTTTCTTGTTCCTCTCGAGTTGCCCCAGCAGCCTTTGCGTGCCTCCTTCATTTTGCATGGACTTCCATTGTATCCCATGTTGTTTTGCATCATAGGTAGAGGTTTTTGTGGCCATGTGCTCAGCCAGATTGAGGCATCTAAACATAGGTGTCACGTCCTCGTAGCTCTGTGTCAGCACTTTGACTAATGTGTATTAGATGTTTCACTGTGTGGTTGAATAGTATATATCCTCTTTAGAAGGATAGAAAGAGATCATGTTTAAAGTCACGTGAGGGTAGGAGAAAAACCTTTCCTCCCAAGAGTCGCAGGAATGTCTGGAGAGTCTTAGAAAAAGCTGGTAGTAAACATTGGAAGCTGAGCTGGAGAATGTGGACGCGGGCTCTTGCTCTTCATCTGTAATCTTGTCGGAGGTCATCCTTTGGGTCAGGCCAGTAGACGATTTTACTTGAAGGGAGTTTCTCTAGTAGAAAAGCTGGGGAAAGAGTTTCATTTGAAATGACTTTATTAACCTGTAAATAATTAAAAGTGACCTCTTAACCCATGTCTAAAGAAGAATCTTTCCCTTATAAGTAATGCTGCAGAATCCGAAGTGGGAAAATGTAAGTCTGTTCAGGGAAGATGCTAACCTGGACATCACAGACTGCTGGGCTGGACAAGTGGGAACTTGGGGACGCTTGTGCAAGCAACCTTGGAGGTTTGGGAGAATATTGGAGATGAGATTCTAGGGCAGGGGGGGAAAGGAAGGAAGACTGAACTTCTGCTGATGAGCAAGTAAGAGTTCTAGGACTTAGGTCACATGGTTAAGATGAATTTTATGTAACTCTGCAGGAAAAAAACAAAACAGTACCTCTTAAAATTCCATGTTCTTTACACACTATTTCCTACCCAGATTTTTAAAAAAATTACACAGACATTTTTGGGACTTCCCTGGTGGTCCAGTGATTAAGATTCTGAACTCCCAGTGCAGAGGGGTTTGATCCCTGGTCGGGTAACTAAGATCCTTCGTACTGCATAGCTCAGCCACAAAATAAATTGCATAGACATTTTTATAATTATATGTATTAGCTTTGCTGTGGTAGTGAACAGCTCCCAAAATACAGAGGTTTGCAGCAAGCATTCATTTCTAGGTCAAGTTATGTGTTGGTGGCTATGAGTCTGTTGCTATGGCTCTTTTCCACAAGTCTCTGTTCTGAAAGCTCAGCCTATTTGGCACGTGCTAGTTTCAGAGCAGAGGAGAGAAGAGACCATGAGAGCTGATGGAAACATGCCGTGGCTCTCAACGTGTCTGCTCCCATCTGGCGTAGGTCACATTTGCTCATGCGCCATTGGCCGAAACAGGTTACTTAGGGAGTGGGGATGAGCCTTCCTGGAGGCAGTCACTTGGCAATAGTGAGGGTATATAATCCTCTTAAAGGGACGGAGTGAATAGTTGTGAACGATAATACAGTCTACCATACGGTTTGGTTTCTGTCCTCTCCTTTGGTCACTGAACCACGTAGTAGATGCTTTACCCCAGTTTAGATTTACCATTCTAAAATGCTTTAAATGCATTTTCTTCCTATTATGGGTATCACAGTCTTAAATTAATTTTTGAAGAAACCAACCTTTTGCCAGAAAGTGATGTGGTAGATCACTGTGTGTTTGGCTTGAATGATTGCAGTGCGTGGAGCCCTCTCGTACATTGTTGCTTTAGCTCAAGTCTCTGGAGTGATATGAATAAAGGGGTGATATTAGGTATCAGAGTCTTGTTTCTGAATTTGATAGACATGCCTTCAGGGTTTCATATTACTTCCTTCTTTAAAACTATATTACTGAGATCTAATTCACATACTCTAAAATTCATCATTTTAAACTATACAATTGAGTGGTTTTTAGTGTACTCACAGCACTGTGCAACCATCATTAATGTTGAATTCCAGATTATTTTGTCACCCGAAAAAGAAACCTCATATTTATTGTGTTCACTCCTATTTCCTCTTGCCTGCAGCCCCTGGCAACCAAAAGTCTGCTTTCTATCTCTCTAATTTGCCTGTCTGGCTTCTTCATATAAATGGAATTATACATGTGGCCTCTCATGTCCGGCTTCTTTCACTTAGAGCAGTGTTTTCAAGGTTCATAGCTGATGTTTTCTGATATATACTGTTTAACATATTTAGGGATTTTTTTTTCTTAATTAGAGATTTTAATGGAATGAGTGATATCTACCAGTGAATGATGCCAGCAAACATTTTGGCAGATGTGGACATGATTATATTTGACAATGATCAGTTAATGTAATAAGTAGCAGTATAACTTTCTTAATGTTAAATAATTTTTGATTTCCTGGAGAATGTTTGACTCAACCCTGATATATTATTTTTCTTTCTTTCTTTAAAAACCAATTCTTTTAATGTACCATTTGCTGTTACTTTATTGACAAAGTTTACACTTAATCTAATTTCCTTTTTTTGTCCTACTATTTTGATATCAGATATTCCCTGATGGCTCAGACAGTAAAGAATGTGTCTGCAATTCAGGAGACCCTGTTTGATTCCTGGGTTGGGAAGATCCCCTGAAGAAGGGAATGGCTACCCATTCCAATGTTCTTGCCTGGAGAATTCAATAGATAAAGGAACCTGGCAGGCTATTGTCCACGGTGTTGCAGAGTTGGACTCGACTAACACTTTCAGTTTTTCATGGGTAACTCCTGTAATGATTTGAAACCTTCCTCATTTTTTAAAGTGTTTTGGAGTGTTTGAACAAAACAGAGCTTTTTTCCTTGAGGCTTATTAGAGCTCAGCTGTAAAGCCATTGGGACTTAGCTCACCTTTCAGTAAAAGTTCTCTGACCACAGTTCTGAGGTTATTTGTTTAGATTTTCTACCTCAGTTTAATTTCTCCTTGGCCATACATTTTCCTGCAAAGTCATCAAATTCATAGAGACTTACAGATTTATTAACATAGCTATTTATAGCGCACCCTTGTAATTTATAATCATACATAGAAGTAAGATTTAAACCATTGTTGCTTACTCATTTTCTCCCTCACTCTTTCTATATTGATCAGGCTTCCTAAGTTTTAGTTTATGTAATTCATCTTTTAGAAGAATTAAATTTTTGTTTCATTTATAACTTACAAAATTAAAAAGAAAACAAACACATTTTTTGGCCAGGCAGCATGTAGGACCTTAGTTCCCTGACCAGGGATTGAACCTGTGCCCTCTGCCTTGGAAGCTCAGAGTCCTAATCACTGGACCGCCAGGGAAGTCCCCTGTTTGTTTTCAATTTATGCTTTAATTTTTTTATTCCCTCTTCTATTTTCTGTTGACTTTTCTTTTTAAATGAGAGTACAAAATAAATTGGACTAAAATGTACTGTTTCATGGGATAACTCTTTTTTAAACATTTATCTGCTCTTAAGGACTATTGCTTTCCTCATGTTTCACCTTTCTTGGGTCTGAATGATGAGTTAATATAGGCTGGATAAATTTTTTGGTTTTCTTGGGTCTAATGAGGTAATCCAGGCCTGCTAGTTGCCTCTCAGAACAGGTGACTAATTAGATACCCTGTTTGCACTTGATGTTACATTTGTCTTCCTGGACTGTAGGTTAAGTTGAGTGACCAGTTGACAGGTCAGTTGAGTGGTCTCTCTGTGGGAAAAAGCCCTAGAAGAAAGCAAGCCAGGGTCAGGGACAGCCGGTTAGGAAGACTTGGCTTGGCTCCTCTTGTTTGGGTCCAGTGTAGCCTGGTCGCCTCCTCGTTTTCGGTGCTCTCCTCATCTCGTAGATTTTCCAGCATCATCCAGCATTTTCAGAATGTGTGAACTTGCCTCTGTGCTTGGTGGACCCACCCAGGGCAGCTGACTTCATGAAGGTGCAGGCAGGCACCTTCTTGTTCCTCTGACCATTCTCTTGTTCAGGATGCCTTGAGAGGCTTGGGCAGGCTCTTCTGAAACCAGATCATCGTGGTGCCCACATTTCTCTAACGGTATCAAAAAGAGAAATTGCAGTATTTTAGCATGACTTGTTTTCATTACGTCCATGTTGGCTCCTAATGCATACTATTTTCTTTCCTATACCCTGTGTTTAATATAGCAGTAGAATTTTACTGGTGACTTCTGTTAGTTTAATAACCTGTCTTGCGGTTGGCTGACCATGATGTTGGATCTTTTAACTGAAATTCTTTGAATAAGGGGAGTTTCCAGAGTGGCCTAGTTATGTATTTCTCTTCCTAAGTAAAGAGGGGTGGCTGGGAGAAGAAATTCTCTTGTAACTGAAACTGCATAGTAAGAATTGATCATTTGGAGCAATGAGAAGTTTTCATTTATTTGTCAACTCTGTAGTTATAACTCTCACAAGGGCTACTGTAGATAGATCTGTTGTTACAGTGAAATATTAACAAAGATGTGGTTTAGGCAGGGACTGTGACTCTAGGTGTAATTTTAATTTTTAGCAGCATTTGTAGTCTACTGTGAACCCAGCCCCATAGTCTGTAAGGGTATGCACAAATATGTGCAGACAAGTTGACGTGTGTGTGTGTGTATTTTAATAGTGATGTAGAGCCTACCATGTTCCAGGTACTGTTGCAGTTTGCTCCCTATGTTAACTCAGTCTCATTACGCCCATTTTATAAGTGAGGAAATCGGAGCGTAGAGAGACTAGGAATTTGCTGAAGTCATGCTGCTAGTAAATAGTGGAACCAGGGTTCAAAACTCGGCAGTCTGGCTGGGTTGGCCCGTTTCGTTCTCATTCAACTGGTATTTATTGAGTACGATATATTGGCAAGAGATTGAGTTGGATCATTTCCAAAACTCATTCATTCATCAGATACTTACTGAGTACCTACTGTGTGTCAGAGAACAGAGGAGTGGACAAGACAAAGTCTCTGCTCCTGTGGAACTTATGGACTGGTGGGAAGTCAGACAGATAATCAATTAATATACAATACATTTTCAGAGAGAGGTGAGTCCTGCGATGAAAATAAAGCCAGGGAAGGGACTGGAAAATGTTGGAGGGGTGCAGGGCTATTTTTAGATTTTTGTGGGCTGAGAACGCCTCTTCGAGTGGGTGTCATTTGAGCAAAAACCAGTTTGAGGAGAAAAGCCAGCCCAGTGGCAATAGGAGCGGGGAGAGCCATGTCCAGGCAGAGTGAGCCACAAGCATGAAGGCCCGGAGGTCAGGATAAGCCAAGGCCAGAGTGTGTAGAGCAGGATGAGCTGGGGGGAAGGGGAGGATGTCTGGGAGGAGGTCAGAGACAGTGATGAGATCATGCTGGCCCTGGTGGGTTAAGGGAGGGAATCTGGATTTTATTCTGAATGTGAGTGGATGGAAGTCTTGGAGAGTTTTGAGCCAGTGTGTGTGTGTGTGTGTGATGTGTTTTCATTGACATTTTTCAGAGCATTCTGGCTGCAATAAGGAGGACTGACCATAAGGTAGCAGCAAGGAAACAGGAGGCTTTTGCGTTGAGCCAAGGGGCTGTCTCACTTCTCCCGTCTTGTAACTCATGCCAGGTGCAAAGGCACGGCTCTCCCGCAGTACCCGCTCAGTCTCAGTGGGGCAGACACGCTGCCAGAGGACTCCAGGGGCAGAGGAGTCAGGCCACTGCGTCCACCTGACCCCCTGCCCTTCCTCCAAAGATTTTCATATATTCTCTTCAGTTTGTTCCTCGTGGGGACAGTATCTTGAGAGGGGTTACCTGGGGAATAACGTGTATTCAGACCCTAAGGGAAAATGTTTGCATTCCTGGACTTGTTTTACAAACAGATGCTTTGTGTTTACCTAAAAGGATTTATGGCCTGAGAATGGAGACAGGGGACAGTGTTGGGTTGGGAAACGCCACACAAAGGGGATTCAGCTTGATCACACCCTTGACCCCAGAAGCCTGGGCTCAACTCAGCAGAATGATGATTGGCTTCCATACGTTTGAACACAGTCCTCAACTTTTTCGAGTCTGCTTCCTTATCGGTAGAGATAGTGTTTGCTTGCTAACCTCACAAGGTTGACGCAGGGGGCAGTGAAGTAAGAATGTGGAAGCCCTGTGCACAGATGTGCCGTGGAACTCGAAGACCGTAGCTTCCCTTTTTATAAAATTCCAGGCGTATCGCTCATTAGCTGTGCATATATGCTTAGATAACACCCCAGGGAACACCTTGTAGGATGGTGCGGGTGTTTTTCCTGGTCGTGTAGTCCTAAAGGAAAGAATCTGCTATGTGACAATGTCTGGTTGATGTGCTCTTGTCCTCCCCAAACCCCACTAACTGACTTGAGAACTGAAGTTCCCACTCTCCGTCCAAGACATTTTAGACCTTGTTGTAGGCTGTTCCTGGAGGATTATTGACTCAGGTCCCAGAGCAAAGGTGAGGGGAGTTGGCTGGAGTCGTGGGGGGACCTGCAAACAAACAGATAATCACGCACACACACAAACAAGGCCCAGTTAGTTATTGGGGATGCACAGTGCTTGTGGGTAAGCTGTGTATGTAAATAAATGATTAAAACTATGAAAATTGCTTCCATGGATGTATCTTTAAGGTATTGAGAAGGGAGTGGCTGTTCTGCCTGGGCGTGGATCCAGGAAGGATTCCAAGAGGGGGTCATTTGGGCAGATTCCTGTGAGATCCTTGGAGCCCCCTGCATAGAACGAGCGGTGTGTGGATGCCAGGCGAGCCATGATGAGGAACATGAAATAGCATAGTGACTTCCAGGACCAGCTCAGGCCAGACTGTGGAAAATTGCTGTCTGAGCTGATGTTGGCTTATCTGACTAAAGGTTTTCAATTCTTTCATTCTTTTGTGCAATGTTTAGCCGTAGGTGATGAAGCTTTTCTGAGGCCCAGTGAGCTAGAGTTGATAAAAAAAAATCAGAGGGGGCCCCTCAGTGCCTAGTTGAGTGTCTTTCCTGAGGTCAGCGTTTAAATATTTACTGAAGCGATAAAGATGTGGTGGTTGTCTCAGAGCTCCAGGTGTCCTCTCATGGATCCCTGGACCCTGGGGTAGGGACACCGCATGCCCCGTGGCCTCAGTGTGCTGAGGACGCAGTTTGCAGGATGCTGCTGTATCAAGGTTCTGTGGCCCACATGAGAGCAGCTGCTGAGGGGCTTGCCTTCCCAGCCAACCAGCCCCTTGGCTGAGAAGTGGAGGGGTGGGGTCCATTCCCATTGAGTATCTTCTGTGAAATGGTACCCTTTCAGTAATTACAAAAGTATTTCTGATGGCATATGTTAAGAATGTGATTAAATTATCTGTGGTCAGGGAGACAAAGGAAGGTGCTTTTTTTTAATTTACTTTCTGTCACCCATTGAGTTGGGTGATATTGCCCTTGACCCCAGGCCATGCTTCCCTCTGCCTTGTTCCAGCCCCTGTTCCCAGATGCGCCATGTTCAGCTGGAGCTCGTGGATATGATGGCTTGGTTGACTTTTCATTTCCTGTATGTTCTTTTCTCTGGGGGCTAAGTCATTTCCAGCCTGCACACAGGAAGACATCATTCAGGGGAAAGCACCTCCCTGCCCGCAGCCTGTGATCTGACTGCCCCACAGGTCAGGAATGCAGAAAACATTCCTGACCAAGGCCCTTTGCTTAGTATCATGTCATTTTCTTGCCATATTCCTTAGTCTTTGCCTTCTAATTATTCCAAGGTGACATTCAGAGGCTTTTACATCTGCTAGGACAAGGTTTTGTTCTCTTGTCAAATCTTAAAACCAGAAAAGCAGCAGTAGCATAAGGTAACTGGAAGAAAAGCAGAAAAGGTAACTGGAAGCCTGCATTTTTTTTATATTAAAGGGACATAATTGATTCAAGTGGCTTCCTGCTGAGACCTAAGAAGAAAGAAGTCCCTAAGTTTCTAATCTTTCCTTCCCTTTCTTTTCTGGCACTTGCTCGCCCCTCCTCCTTTAAGCTTTTCTATTGTGGAAAATTTTAAACAAATATGGAAGAGGAGAGAATGAGGAGAGAATTTATAATGAATCTGCAAGTACCAGCTTCAATAATGATCAACTTTGGTGCATCTTGACTCTTTGTGACCCCATGGACTGTAGTCCACCAGACTCCTCTGACTGTGGAATTCTCTGGGCAAGAAAGAACACTGGAGTGGGTGACTGTTCCCTTCTCCAGGGGATCTTCCTGACCCAGCGGTTGAACCCAGGTCTCCTGCTTTGCAGGCAGTTTATTTACTGTCTGAGCCACCAGGGAAGCCCATTACCTACCTATCTGTCCTGAATTATTTTAAAACAAATGTTAACACCACACATTCTGTCATTTAATCTATGAATACCATAGTTACATGTTACTAAAAGATGAAGACTTTGTAAAATCAACATACTTTCATTACCACACCTAATAATTCCTTCATGTCATCAAATAATTATTTGATATTAAAATTTTCCTGAATATCCAAAAATGTTTTAACCCTGTGTTTTAATCAGGACCCATTGCAACTGTTGATAGATCTCTTAAAGTTCTTTACATCTATAGGTGTTCTTTCTATCTCATTCTCTTTTTTTTTCCTTGAAGTTTATTTATTGAAGAAACTGGATCTTTAGCTCTTTAGTTTGACATAGTGTAGATTCTGCTTATCACGTCCTTATAGATGGTTTTAACATGTTCCTCACGCCTCTGTGTTTCCTGTAAATCGATGTTGTGCTTTGTTCGGGATATAGATTCAGTGTTCTGGGAAGCATACTTAATAGGTAGAGGTGTGAACTTATTCCAGATATATAATGTTTAATTATCTCTTTGCGATGGTTGGTTGAGTTTTCAAATGTGTTAGATATTTAAGAGGGTTCTGGCCCTTGACTGTCCACTTGGGTCCGAGTGGCGGTCTTGAGAAAGTGGGGACTGGGAGAATGTGGTGTGCTCAGGAGTTCCTTCTCTGTCCAAGTCTGACGATGCAGGCGGCTCTTAGGTTCTCCGTCCCTGAACTGTGGGTTCCTGCAGCGCTGGGAGATGAATCAACAGGATTTGGTGGAGAGCACTGCCTGTTGTGTGTTTCTTGTGGTCATAAAAGACTCTGTCCACTTAAGAAATGTTAAGAAAGGAAAGGATCAGATTCTTTGAAAGTTATTTTTGAATTTAGAGGTGTTTCTCGGTTTGGCTCTGCCAGCCGCTTTCGTTGGTGTTCTCTGGGAGAGTGTTTCAGCTCGCGAGTAAGGTGATTCTTTTCTTCCCTCAGGATCTCATTTTGCCCAATGGTGGTACTCCAGCAGGCACTGCGAGTCCAGCGTCTTCATCTTCCCTTCTCAACAGACTTCAGCTTGATGATGACGTGGATGGTGAGACCAGAGACCTCTTTGTCACGGTTGACGACCCTAAGAAGCACGTCTGCACAATGGAAACCTACATCACCTACCGGATCACCACCAAAGTAGGCCGCTTTGTTCTCTTGCTCCTGTGCGCACTGTCTTGGAGAAGTGGTCCCGTTGCCATGATTCCTGCCTTTTCCTTTTCCCTCCTTCTGCACAACTCTGTTCAGCTTTATCCCAGTTGTGGGTACAGCTCTTTCAGAGAGTGCATATATTCAGATCTAAAAGGGTTATATCTAAGTTTTTTCTTTTATCTTAAAATGAAGGAGAAATTGTGACTCCAGTCTTTCAAATTTAGTCATAGAAAGTAAAACAAGAGGAAGAAAGTGTCTTACTTTCTATGATGATAGTGTTTAACACGTTAATATCTCATTACTTTTTCTCTCTCTCTTTTTTTTTTGGCTGCACTGTGTAACATGTGGGATCTTAATTCCCCAAACAGGGATTGAACCTGAGCCCCTTGGACTGCCAGGGAAGTCCCAGAATCTCTTTACTCCTGAAATTTATGAGTCATTGTATCAACCTGAAGCTCTGTGTTGACACCATGATTTTAATCTGGTGTCATTAGACTTGATGTCAAGAAGGGAACTGATATTTATTGAGTTTCTGCCACGTGCCACTGTGCGGCCGCCTGGTCTTCTCAGCACTGGTTGGCTTTTGAAAATTGTGTGTGCACACGCACATTTGCTGACAGTCTCTTCTGCCACTCGGCGATATTCCTCAGCGTCACTCGGTGCTTCAACGTGTATTGTGTCCTCGGAAGTCCTAGGCTGATACGTGTATTCCCATGAGTCGTTTCTAGTTATTTTTTTCCCCCTTGTTGTTCAATCACTAAGTCATGTCTGACTCTTTGAGACCCCATGGACTGTAGCCAGCCAGGCTCCTCTGTCCGTGGGATTTCCCAGGCAAGAATACTGGAGTGGGTTGCCATTTCCTTCTCCAGGGGATCTTCCCGACCGAGGGATCGAACCTGCGTCTCCTCCATTGCAGGTGTGTTCTTTACCACTGAGCCACCAGGGAAACCTTGGAAAAACTGGAACTTTGACTATATGTACCTTTGCTGGCATTTTTCACCGTGGGGTCAACTTATTTTTTAGCCTGTAGTCAGTGAAGTGCAAAACCTGGTTTTCTTGAATTTGCTCTAAACAGCTGAATGGCAAGGTGCCCACGTTGCTGGCACAGCAGTGCTCGCCTGTCTTGACCCTTCTCCACCCCTTCTGTCCTCCGCCCCGCAGTGTGCCTCCCTGTCATCTGGTTCTCAGGCTGACGCGGTCCTGCAGCTCACCACGCTGTCCTCTGCCTCCTCTCTGCCTTCCCTTGGCCCCTTTCTCTGTTGTGCTCTTACTTCTGTCTCTTTTCCTGGCGTTATTTTATTTTCTCTTAAGTCAGGATGATCTCTTCCAAGTTCCAATCCCACATCTTCCCTTGGCTTCAAGGACAACACCTCAAGGCTGAACTTGTTGCAAGGTTCAGTTTTTACTTCTTACTGTGAATTCCACTTCTGATCTCAAATCAGAGTCCTTTTCTTCTCCTGTGTCAAATAGTGACACCAGGTTTAATACATTGGTGATTCATCTGGAGCCTTCTTTCTGAGTGTTGTATAAAAAGGATGCTTAGGGATATGTGAAAAGGAAGGATATATCCATCTGAATGCAGAGTTCCAAAGAATAGCAAGGAGACATAAGATAGCCTTCCCCAGTGGTCAGTGCAAAGAAATAGAGGAAAACAATAGAATGGGAAAGACTAGAGATCTCTTCAGGAAAATTAGCGATACCAAGGGAACATTTCATGTGGAAGATGGGCACAATAAAGGACAGAAACGGTATGGTCCTAACAGCAGAAGATATTAAGAAGAGGTGCAAGAATACACAGAAGAACTATATAAAAAAGATCTTCATGGCTCAGAAAACCATAATGGTGTCGTCACTCACCCAGAGCCAGATATTCTGGAGTGTGAAGTCAAGTGGGCCTTAGGAAGTGTCACTGCAAACAAAGCTAGTGGAGGTGATGGAATTCCAGCTGAGCTATTTCAAATCCTAAAAGATGATGCTGTGAAAGTGTTGCACTCAAAATGCCAGCAAATTTGGAAAACTCAGCAGTGGCCACGGGACTAGAAAAGGTCAGTATTCATTCCAGTCCCAAAGAAAGGAAATGCCAAAGAATGCTCAAACTATCACACAAGTGCACTCATCTCACATGCTGGCAAAAAAGACAGAAAGAAAGAGGGAAGGAAGGGAAGAAAGGAAGAAAGAAAGAAAGTGAAGTCGCTCAGTTGTGTCCAGTGTTTTGCAACCTCATGGACTGTAGCCTACCAGGCTCCTCCATCCATGGGATTTTCCAGGCAAGAGTACTGGAGTGGGTTACCATTTCCTTCTCCAGGGGAACTTCCCAACCTAAGGATCGAACCCAGGTCTCCTGCATTGCAGGCAGATGCTTTACCGTCTAAGCCACCAGGGAAGCCCACATGCTGGCAAAGTAATGCTCAAAATTCTCGAAGATAGGCTTCATCAGTACATGAGCTGAGAACTTCCAGATGTTCAAGCTGGACTTAGAAAAGGCAGAGGAACCAGAGATCAAATTGCCAACATCCACTGGATCATAGAAAAAGCAGGAGAATTCAAAAACAAATCTACTTCTGCTTCATTGACTATGCCTTTGACTGTGTAGATCACAACAAACTGTGGAAAATTCTGAAAGAGATGGAAAACCAGACCACCATACCTGCCTCCTGAGAAACCTGTATATAGGTCAAGTAGCAACAGTTAGAACTGGACACGGAACAATAGACTGGTTCCAAATTGGGAAAGGAGTATGTCAAGGCTGTATATTGTCAGCCTGCTTATTTATGCAGACTGCATCATGCAAAATTCGGGGCTGGATGAAGTACAAGCCTGGATCAAAATTGCAGGGAGAAATATCAATAACCTCAGATATGCAGATGACACCATCCTTATGGCAGAAAGCAAAGAAGAACTAAAGAACCTCTTGATGAAAGTGAAAGAGGAGAGTGAAAAAGCTGGCTTAAAACTCAACATTTAGAAAGATTATGCTAAGATCATGGCATCTGGTCCCATCACTTTATGGCAAATAGATGGGGAAACAATGACAGTGACAGACTTTATTTTCTTGGGCTCCAAAATCACTGCAGATGGTGACTGCAGCCATGAAATTAAAAGATGCTTGCTCCTTGGAAGAAAGGCTATGACCAACCTAGACAGCATTTTAAAAAGCAGAGACATTACTTTGCCAACAAAGGTGCATCTAGGCAAAGCTATGGTTTTTCCAGTAGTCACGTTTGGATGTGAGAGCTGGACCACAAAGAAGGCTAAGCGCTGAAGAATTGATGCTTTTGAATTGTGGTGTTGGAGAAGACTCTTGAGAGTCCCTTGGACTACAAAGAGATCAAACCAGTCAATCCTTAAGGAAATCAGTCCTGAATATTCATTGGAAGGACTGATGCTGAAGCTCCAGTACTTTGGCCACCTGATGTGAAGAACTGACTCATTGGAAAATTCCGACCGTGGTGCTGGGAAAGATTGAAGGCAGGAGGAGAAGTGGACAACAGAGGATGAGATAGTTGGATGGCATCATCAACTCGACGGCCATGAGTTTTAGCAAGCTCTGGGACAGGGAGGCCTGGCGTCCTACAGTCCATGGGGTTGCAAAGAGTCAGACATGACTGGGTGACTGAACTGAATGAACTGAGGGATATTTGGGGATGAGAGAGGGGACGGATGGGAACACAGGTTCCCAAACACCTGCTCTTGCCCGGGACCCCCACTCCTGCTGAGATTCTCAGGCAGAGTTAATGGTCTGAGGATGAGGTTGTACAAATACTTTATTGCTTTGACTCCCAGGCCTAGTTCAGGTTTCTGATGACAAAATCTGGCCAAAGTACAGAGCTGCTTTTCCTGAGCTCAAATGAACCTACTAGGGCTGGGAGCCAATGCAGGCAAAGTGTTCCCCACCCAGGTCTAAGTCATGGGTATCTCCCTTTGCGGAGAGCAGCCTTCTCAGGCTGGCAGATCCTAGCAGTTTTCTCTGCAGCTTCTAGAAGATAGCATCATCATAATAGAGAATTACTGAGCATTGCCCACATGCTGTACTTTTTTTTTTTTTGCAGTCGGAACCCTTCCAATTTTATATAACTAATATGTGCTCATTCAGTTCAGTTCAGTCGCTCAGTCGTGTCCGACTCTTTGGCCACCTCATGTGCTCATTACGGGGAAATTAAAAAATTCCAAGTAAGTTAAAACAATGAAATAAAAAAACACAAGCTCCCCAGAAAGAAATAATAATTTAGAATTCTCTGAACTATTTGTCTCTATCCATTCACAAAAATGAGTATTTTGCTAGTGGCCAATTCACTTCATATGTTGCAAATGTCTTTCTCTGCTAGTAAATGCCAGTGAGCACACTTTTATGCTATCATTTCTAAGACTGCAGCAGTATTCCATTCTGTGGATGAGCTGTCATTTATTTTGTGCTAAGTGCTCTAAATATATCATCAGTTAATCCTCAATGAAGTAGGTACTGATAGTATTCTTACCTTTGCAAATGAGGTACCTAAGACACAGCAATAATTGAGAAAATTGCTCAAAGACATGCAACTAACATGTGTTGAAACTTAAACCCAGATCTGTCTTGTGCTGTGCTTTCAAGAAACATGACTTTCCAGAAAGTTCCACCCTGACTCCGCCAGCTCTGTGGTGTCTACTACCATGGCCTGACTGTTGACATTGATGATGAAGTGCAAGTAGACAGGCTGTTAGAAATAGAGAGGTACCTTCTGCTCCCTTCAGAAGCCATCCTCGTCTTGACTTTTATCCCATCACCAGATAGTCATCACTAAAGCTTTTTTGTTGTCCAGTCGGTAAGTCGTGGCCTACTCGTTGCGACTCCATGGACTGCAGCAGGCCAGGCTCCTTGTCCTTCACTATCTCCCAGAGTTTGTTCAAATTTATGTCCATTGAGTCGGTGATGTTATCCAACCATCTCATAGTCTCTCACCCCCTTTTCCTTTTGCCTTCAATCTTTCCCAGCATCAGGGTCTTTTCCAATGAATTGGCTCTTCCCATCAGGTGGGCCAAAGTATTGGAGCTTCAGCATCAGTCCTTTCAATGAATATTCAGGACTGATTTCCTTTAGGATTGACTAGTTTGATCTCTTTGCAGTCCAAGGGACTCTCAAGAGTTCTCCAGCACCACAATTCAAAAGCTTCAGTTCTTTGGCGCTCAGCCTTCTTTATGGTCCGACTCTCACATCTGTACATGACTATTGGAAAAACCATAACTTTGATTATACGGACCTTTGTCAGCAAAATGTTATCTCTGCTTTTTAATATGCTGTCTAGATTTGTTGTAACTTTCCTTTCAAAGAGCAAGCATCTTTTAATTTCATGATTACAGTCACAATATGCAGTGATTTTGGAGCCCAAGGCTTGTGCCCCAACTAATTCCTCTCTTCAAATGCCTCAGGGGTCAACAGAGGCTAAATGCTGCTGAGGTCAACTTATATGGAAGGATTGCAAAGTGAATGTTAGATTTAATGACAAGAAGGTGATGCCTAAGCCGAGAGCAGTTTCACTGTGGTGGTGCAGCACCCCGTTTGGCAGTGAAAGTCAACGAGAGAAAGAACAGTGGCTGTAGTGGGGCTGTGGCTTTGAGGGAGAGGCATTTGCTTAGGATGGAAGAGACTTGTGTAAGTGCCACGTAGCGCTGAACTGGGTCAGGGGTCGGAGGTAAGGATGGAAGCCACTGAGGAGGAGAGGGGAGAGAGTCCTGAGCAGAACTGGGGGAAGGAACAGCCTCCAATGAGGGAGGCCTGCTTTTCCCATTGTTTCTGGAGGGAAAAGGGAAGTAGGAGTTTTTTTGTGGCAGGAAGTTGAGGGATTCTTTGCTTATATCTGCAGTTTTCCCATGAAGAGATGACCAAGTCTTTACCAAGAGTGAAGGGGGAGGTTTTGGAGTAGGGCTTATTAGAAGCTTTCAAAACTTCGTATTAACTCATGAAAAATGGGGAAGAGAATTGACTAAGGAAGTATCCAGAGATTGCTTGGCAGTGTTGCGGTCCAATTGTAGAATTTATGGCTTCAGTGTGTTTCCCTGATTTTGTTTTTCCTTCAGACAGTGCCTAAGTCTGGAAAAGCAGGCAGTAGGTGGTAGCATTTTTGCCAGAGCTGTTTAAATGATGGGCTTCCCAGATGGCGCTAGTGGTAAAGAACCTGCCTGCCCGTGCAGGCGTCATAAGAGACGTGTGTTCGATCCCTTGATTGGGAAGATCCCTGGAGGAGGGTATGGCAACCCACTCCAGTATTCTTGCCTGGAGAATCCCGTGGACAGAGGAGCCTGGAGGGCCACAGTCCAGAGGGTCGCAGAGTCAGACAGGACTGAAGCGACCGAGCGTGCCCACATGCATGCATGAATGATGGCTTGGAAGGGGCGTTTGGGATAGCCGCAGGGAAAAGGTTGAAGTGACTCATTGTGGAGCTGACGGCTGAATGGGAAGAAAGTAAAGACAGGAGTGGATGGATTGTCAGGAACTGTAGATCCCGAGGCCGAATAAGCAGGGGTACTGGGAAATGGAAGAGTCTGTACTATGGGAGGTGCCAGTTAGCAAGGGAGATGTCTGAATTTCAGCATGATGGCAGTGTCTGTGGAGCGACCGTGGGCACAGGGCGAGGTGCTGTTGGCTTAGAGGTGACCCAGGAACACCTGTGTCTTGAGGGCACCCCAGCTATGAGGCCTGACAGCCTGGTGTCAGGGAGTCAGGAGAAGGGCCAAGTGTCAGCGGGTGCCAGTGTGAGGAGAGGCAGAGAGGTCTGTGTCCTGACGGCAGGAGCCTCTCAAGGATTTTCGGGGGCCGTGGAGGAGTGTGGGGGGAGTGAGCCAGCTGTCCCCAGCATCTCTCGGTCTTGCTCTGAGGTTTGTGAGATGTGAGAACGCCTGCAGCTTTCTACCTGATGGCACAGCAGGGTGGAGGGCGGGGTGTATTCTCAGGGGAGAGCCAGCTTTCAGGATTTGAGCAGGTCGGGGAACTGCAGGACATTTTTATTATTTACGGAACAGGAGTCGCAGGGAACTAGGTGGGAAGATCTAAGGAGGAGGAGGTAAATGGAAGCTCAGGTCAGAGGGAGGCAGCCAGAAGCCTCTTCAGGCATCGTTCCAGGTGTGCTGAGCGCTGGGGGGCTTTGAAGCAGGATAAGATGAGCTGGCTACTATTTGATAAGGGAAGAGGTCCTTTCTGCTGGAGGAGTCACTCAGGCTTCTTAGGATCCAGCTGTGGCCTAGACAGATGGCATTTATTACAAAAGACTGAATCTCTCTAGAGTGAATGGACTGTAAATTTTGAATTCAATGAAAATTCTTGGGAGAAGCTTCAGTCCACAGTTACTGGACCCGTCAGCCCCTAGGGAATAAAGAGGCATTCTTTTGTGGGACTTCCTTGGTGGCTCAGATGGTAAAGCGTCTGCATACAATACAAGAAAGGCAGGTTCTTTCCTGGGTTGGGAGGATCCCCTGGAGAAGGAAATGGCTACCCACTCCAGTACTCTTGCCTGGAAAATCCCATAGATGGAGGATCCTGGTAGGCTACAGTCCATGGGGTTGCAAAGAGTCAGACACGACTGAGCGATATAACTTAGCTTTTGTGGGAAGGTGAGGCCCGGGGGACTGGGTGAGATCCTGGGTGGTTGATTTTACTGTGGCTCTGTGCTTGGTCTTCCAGAGTGTTAACAAAGCAGGGTGGAGATGCCTAAGAATGACCAAGGAGATATTCATAGGGTGCAATGGTGAAAATGGGTATTCTTCATTGCCACTCTTGGGCTCGGTTGCCTCTTTGCAGATCTGACTTTAGGTGTGTACACATGATCTTGTGATCTTTGTGAAACATTCTAGGCTGTGGAACACAGTAAGATGTGAAGTGGTCGCCTCTCATCATGGAATTGTGGATGTACACTTCCTTTTTCATTGTTTTGTTGACTACAGATACTAGAAAATAGAGATAAACACTTATTAGTACTTTATTTTTCTTTCTAAGTTAAGACTCTGAATTTCAGAGCGGAAAATTTTACTGCAGACTCAGAGTTGGGGTGTTATTGACCTGCATCTTTTACGAGCACTGTGTGTCTTACAACAGGCTAGATTTCCCTCCAGAAATTCACAGTAATGTCTGTGGCCCAGTTTTAACAAGCGTGCAGAATTCCAAGGTGAGTGCGTGTTGCTAGCCTCGTTCTCAGCTCTACTTTTTCTTTCTGTCCTTATTTTTCCTCTATCTTGCTCACCTACTTCTAATTTATGTCACTTGATCATATTCCAAGTATCACTATATCTTTTCTAGAATAAGAAGTGGTAAAGATAAGTAAAATAAATATTGGGTCAGCAATTGTGAGCATCCTTTTTATTTTGTGATGATAATTTTTTTTTTATGTTACTGCTTTCCAAAGCATCAAACAAGTTTTACTGATTTCTTAAGTCCTCTCTCCTTAAATGAGTTATTTTAAAAAATGATCAGGTTTTTTGGTAACTATTAAAAGTATTATATGAGAATATTAGAAAGTTTGGAAGTAAAGTTGAATGTAAAGTAGATAGTTGTCATTATCAGTTCTAGATTTTTCTTCTTTTTATGTCCAAAATTTTAATACCAATGAAATCATATTACAATTTCATATCCTGCTTTTTTTCTTAAAACTATATTGAAACATTTTTGTCATTAAAAATGTCTTGTAGGCATGATTACTGATACCGTAGAATAATTATACCATAATTTCCTTGACCATTTTTTTTATTGTTGGATATTTCGTTTCTTTGAATTTATTTTAAATAATATTGTAGTGAACATCATTATACAAATATCTTTGCCACAATTTTAAAAAATATTTTCTAATGATAGAGTCCTAGGCATAGAATAGGAGCAATTAAAGACAAATATATAAAGGGGCTTCCCAGGTGGCACAGTGGTAAAGAATTTGCCTGCCACCAGTCCATTCTAAGGGAGATCAATCCTGGGTGTTCATTAGAAGGACTGATGCTAAAGCTGAAACTGCAATACTTTGGCCACCTCATGCGACGAGTTGACTCACTGGAAAAGACTCTGATGCTGGGAAAGGTTGGGGGTGGGGGGAGACGGGGACGACAGAGAATGAGATGGCTGGATGGCATCACCGACTCTGTGGACGTGGGTTTGAGTGAACTCCGGGAGTTGGTGATGGACAGGGAGGCCTGGCGTGCTGTGATTCTTGGGGTCGCGGAGAGTCGGACACGACTGAGCGACTGAACTGAGCTGAACTGACGGGAGACGCAGGAGATGCAGGTTCAATTCCTGGGTGAGGAAGATCCCCTGGAGTAGGAAATGGAAACCTGCTCCAGTATTCTTGCCTGGAAAATTCCATGGACAGAGGAGGCTAGTGGGCTATACAGTCCATGGATTTGCAAAGGGTCGGACATGACTGAGTGACTGAACACACACACACACATACACACACACACACACACATAAGCCACAAATAAAGGAGATAATTCAGGCAGATATTTTTAAAAGCTTACAGTGAGAGCAGCCTTCTTACCAGTGACGCTAAAAGTGGCAACCCTAAAGGGGAAAAAATGGATAAATTTGACTATTTAACAATTTAAAAAATTCTGTGTAATAAAAGCCATTTGGCAATTATGATAGGTTAAGTGGCTCTAAAGCATTTTCACAAATGGAAAAGACTAGACTCACAAATTAAAAATAAACTTCTCTAACAGAAGAAGAGAAATATACAGCCAACAAATATACTAAAAGATATTCAGTTGAAACAGTCATTAAAAAAACAAAACAGATACACTATTTTTCAGTTATAATTCCATCATAGATAACCAGTATTGAGAATATATGGTTAGAAAATAAATTGGTCTATATCTTGAAATAGTTTCTTGATTAAAAATTAGTAACTCTTTCATCTTTCATATTTACTGTTTCATAATTTCAAGAGAATTATCAAACAGCTGCTCCGTGATGTGTACTGTGATGATCTACTGATTGAAAAATTGGAAATAACCTAAATGGTTATTTGGTTTAATTATGGTATATCTATGTGAATTAAAGATGATTATATAGATCTGAACTTATTGATATAGAAAGATATCCAAGATGTTTTAAAGAGATATAGAAACTATGAGTGACTATGCATAGAAAAAAACATGGAAACCATAATTGCATTTTTCTCTGTTTAGAGGGATTATGGTTTTTATTTTATATTTAATTTTCCTGAAGTTTTAAAATAAATGTGTCTAGTCTAAATAAGAAGGAAAAACAAAAAAACAAAAGCAGTTGCTTGAAAGTAAGATTGGTGACAACAGATAAAACTTGCCTTGCATCATAATGCTGCTTTTTGTGGTTATCAAAGATTGATTTCAAAGTTAGTAGAAATGTTACATAGGCTGTAATTCAGTGAAATGGTTTTGCAAACTGTAATAAAGAGGAGCAACCAGTGGATATCATGTAACATTTGGGAGGGCAGAAAGCAGAGCCCTCTTACCAGTTCTGTTTACAGTGAAAACGAGTTGCATTAATTTGTCATCTTTCAAAATCTACTTCTCATGAGCGCATAATTATTGGCAAGTCCCCAGACAGCGTGTCGGGGGCGCTCTGCAGGGTCCTGAAGAACTTCCATTCCAGCTGCCTTCCTGCCGTTGAGGGGGCCGCAGCTCTGGCAGTCTGGGTGGTGTCCCGAGATGCTGGGGCTGCTCATGGCCCCGCTTCAGGTGCACTGCCCGGCTTTGTTGTTACTCTTCTTGCTGTTTTCAGTCCCTCTTGGGGTTTTGTCCAAGATCGAGTCCTTTGACTTCACAGTTTTGCTCAGCCTGTGAGCCTGGCTTCTGGGGAGGATGAAATCATAATTTTTGATGCCAGAGCTGTTCACTGGTTGCCTCTGTGATGGATGACTCTTGTTTATGTGTTTTTAAGATTTTCTTGGTGCCATGGATTAAAACAGACTTTTGATGTGAAAGATTTCAGTAAGTTTATAAAAGATAGCTTGAGCCATTTTTATTTCGTGCTTTAAATTCTGAGAACTATGACTGTCATATGATCGGTACCCTCATAAGGAAAAGTGGTGTATCTGAGACATAATTTTGGTTTTGACTAATTAATGTATAAAAATCTTGCTTTGGTATAAATTCATTTTATTTAGTATTGGTTTTTGTTGTTAAGTGTTGAAATCACATTTCAGAAAACTTAAATTCAGGGAAGGGGATGTGATTAATATTTTTTCTACCATACAATGATATTTTAGTATTATTTCTTTATAGATTAAAAAAATCATCTAAAATGCAGTATAGTTTCAGGGTTATGGTCCTGGCAGGATATGGCAGAGTAGGCAAAGCCTTTTCTATTTTCATCTAATCTGGTTCCTAAATGAGCAGGTAATCTGTTATCTCTACTTTTTGTTTTTCCTCTGCCTTTGGCAAAACTTGTCAGCATATTTAGCAGAAGGTGGAAACTTTTTTTTTTAAACAGAGTCACAAATTTGGATTCAGTAAGCAAGATTCTCAGTGGAATTACTCTGTGTGTGTGTGTTATTCACTTTAGTCGTGTCCACCTCTTTGTGACCCCATGGACTGTAGCCCTCCAGGCTCCTCTGTCCATGGAATTCTCCAGGCAAGAATACTGGAGTGGGTTGCCATTTTCTTCTCCAAGGACCTACTAAAAGAAATTTTCAAAGTTAAGCTTGGAGAAGATGAATCAAATGTTTTCTGAACACAATTCTGGGGGATAGTTCCATTTTCTGAGGGAGGGGACTGAAATCTCAACATTTTCCTTATAGATCCTTGAAATGTTCAACTGGACCCCACACCTAGACTCGTCATTCCATCCTGGTGAACCCTGCCATGTGGCTGGCGTGTTTAGTGGAAGGAAAGTGTGTGTTCTTGCCCAGTTAGGTTATCCAGAAAGAGCGTTTTTCCTTCCCTTCTGCCAAGACAGCTGCTCTTTCCTTACCCTGATTTTGTTCTGCTCTTCTCATTTGCAGAGTACTCGGGTGGAGTTTGACCTGCCAGAATATTCTGTCCGTCGAAGATACCAGGATTTTGACTGGTTGCGGAACAAACTGGAAGAATCGCAGCCCACTCATCTCATTCCCGTAGGTACTAAGGCGGTGCAGCCTGTTACTCACTTTTCCTTCTTTCTTTCCTGACAGTGTTCACTCGACTGTCACCCCTCAAATTACGGGCAAACACTGCCTTACATTTTATACCAAATCCTCCCATCAACTGTTCATTTTGTGGATGCTGTGTAACTAGTTCACACTTTGGGTTTTTACTTCTGACCTGCTGTACAGTATGCTGGTTTCTTGGGTGGAGTGGGGTAGGTTTTCATATCCCTTGTGACAAGGAGATTGACTTTTTTTTTTTTTAGGTATGGAGAGTCCTAGTTCTCATTTGCTGCCTCCTCAAAGGCTGGCTGTTTCACCCTTCCTAGATACAGTTCTGAGGTTTGGAGAGCTGCCACCAGGTGGAGAAAGATGCCTCAGATTACAGCCGGCCAGGTTTTCTTTAGACGGGTAATTCAGGGAGCAGGAATCTAGCACACAATCCATCAACTATAGCTTTTCCTTCAAAACAACAAACCCAAAGCCGCCTAACTCTATTGAAGAAACATACTACTCATCCATTATTTTAGTTGCATGTTAAAAAAAAAAAAATAGAGCAGATAAAATTTAAAAGACTACTTAAAATCAGCATGCATGTGGAGTACTTCTCTGATTACTTTCTTTTAGAAGTGTAAATAACTATTTAGATCCTAGAAGTTTCTTGAGCTTTGGGGCTTTAGGGAAATTTGGGTCATGAAACACTTCAGCAGGGCTTTATCTTTCAGTGAAAACCTTGGCTGGGTAGCTTCTCAGCACTGCCTAGTGCATCTGCCAGTCATCCCCTCATGGTTGGAAGAGGCTGATTATGCTGCGAGCACTCTAGCAGTTTTCTTAATTTTCAAGGCAGAAGTGGCCGTGTTGCTGGTGCTGTGATGGGAATGAACACCACCCCTAACCCCCCACCCCCCATCCCCGACTCCCAGTCCCTCTGCTCTTGAAACCTAAAGTTTTCCTTTTCCTTCTTCTGATCACTTAAAGACATGCCAAAAGAAAAAAAAAAAGCCTATAGTTTGTAAGCAGTTGAAACTATTCCTTAAAAATATTTATTTGGCAAAATTGGCGGCTAGTGAATTTTTTTAAAAATAGACTTTTATTTTAGAACAGTTTTAGATTTACAGAATTATTGAGAAGATAGTACGGTGAGTTCTCATAGACCTCACAGCCAGTTTGGCTTGTTATTAACATTTTCTATTAGCATGGCATGTTTGCCACAAATAACGAACCAGCGCCACGTTACATTTAGTTGTCGTTTCCTTAGTCCCAGGCTGTTCTTGGTTGTGACGGTTTCTCAGGCTTTCCTGGTTTGGGATGACCTGGATAGTTTTGAGGAGTACTGGTCAGGCTTTTTGTGGAATGCCCCTCAGTTGAGATTTGTCTGGTGTTTTCCTCGCAGTTAGCCAGGCGTGATGTGTTTTGTGGAGGAAAAGCACAGAGGTGAAGTACAATCCTCATTACATCATGTCAAGGGTGAAGTGAAAGTGAAGTCGCTCAGTCGTGTCCGACTCTTTGCAACCCCATGGACTGTAGCCTACCAGGCTCCTCTATCCATAGAATTCTCCAGGCAAGAGTACTGGAGTGGGTTGCCATTTCCTTCTCCAGGGGGATCTTCCCAACCCAGGGATCAAACCCTGGTCTCGTGCATTGCAGGCAGATGCTTTACCATCTGAGCCACTCATTAATGGTATTTATCACTGTTGATGTTAATCTTATTCACCTGATTTGAGGTAATGCTTGTCAGGTTTTTCCACTGTACAGTTCCTCTTTTTTTCTCTTCTTCTATACTGTATTGGAAGAAAGTTGCTCTTTATGTGTAGTTCATACTATGCATAAGGGAAATTAATGCGCCACCTCCTGGCAACTAGGTGAATTTGAAGTTCTGCAGTTAAAGATCAAAAGTTAGACAGCGACACCTGCTGGTAAAACATAGTAGCCTCATGTGTAGACACTGAAGCCAGAATTGAGAGACTAGAAGTCTTCCGGAATGCCCAAGGTGAATTTTTAAGTCTGTATCTTTAACCAGTATCTTTAAGTCTGCTTTCCTTTGGTCTGGGTGGAAGCACTGAGTAGAAGGTACTTTTGAAGCATGTAGAGATTTAAATTTCTTCTTAAATTCTTAGGGCATATCTGGGGAGGGGAGAGATTCAATGTGGGAGACCATCTCTGTTAAACATGAAAGTCAGACTGGAGACAAAAGAAGTTCACTTTACAGCAGCTTTGCTAGGAGGTGATTGTCTGTTATTAATAATCAACTTTGTGTTGGTCCTTTTACCGCCCTTGGGAAGGTGAGGGATTTTGATGGACAAAGTCTCCTCTCCAGGAGAGTTTATTATCAGAGGGAGACCCAGTAAACATATAGCATAATTATTGTTTAAATTTTCATTTCATTTTTTTAAGAAAAGCTTTATTGAGATCTGATTCATATACTATACAATTCACCCATTTGAAAATACAAGTCAAGATCTTTTAGTGTACTCATAGAGCCATCAGCAGATCAGTTTTAGAACCTTTTCATCATCCCTAAAAGAAACCTCTTACTCCTTGCCTGTTAATTCCAAACCCTGTCTTTTCCAGTGCCTAGCGACCACTACTCCATGTTCTGTCTCTGTAGGTGTGCCTCTTTCTGGACATTTCATATAAGGAGACTCATACACAACGGTCTTTTGTGACAGTTTGTTTTTTTTTTATAGCATAATGTTTTCAGTGTTCATTCATGTTCTAGCACGTGTCAGTCAGTACTTTGTTTTTATTGTCAGATGAGCGTCCTTTCTATGGATATATCACATTTTCTCTGTTCGCCGCCTTTGATGGACAGTTGGGTTGTTTCCACTTTTTGGCTGCTGTGAGTAATGCTGCTGTGAACGTTCATGTGTAAGTTATTGTGTGGACAAAAGTTTTCCTGTTTCTCAAGTGTGTACCTAAGACTGTAATTGCTGAATCACGTTTAACTGTGTGTTTAGCCTTTTGGGGAACTGCCAGGCTGTTTTCCAAAGTGGCTGCTTCATTTTCTGTTCACGCCAGCAGTGCACGAGGGTTCTGTTTCCCCGCCACCTGCATCAACCCTGGTTATAACCTTTCTTTTTGGTAACAGCCTCCCCAGAAGACTCTTGAGAGTCCCTTGGACTGCACGGAGATCCAACCAGTCCATCCTAAAGGAGATCAGTCCTGGGTGTTCATTGGAAGGACTGATGTTGAAGCTGAAACTCCAATACTTTGGCCACCTGACACGAAGAGCTGACTCACTGGAAAAGACCCTGATGCTGGGAGGGATTGGGGGTGGGAGGAGAAGGGGATGACAGAGGATGAGATGGCTGGATGGTATCACCGTCTCGATGGACTTGGGTTTGGGTGGAATGCAGGAGTTGGTGATGGACAGGGAGGCCTGGCGTGCTGCGGTTCATGGGGTCGCAAAGAGTCGGACACAACTGAGCGACTGAACTGAACTGAGTCGGGATGGATTGGTGTCTCTCTGAGGTTTTGATTTGCATTTCCCTGACAGCTGACATCCAACCATCTCATCCTCGTTCGCTCCCTTCTTCTACCCAGTCTTTCCCAGCATTTCCCAGTTTCCAACACTCCCCAGTCTTTTCCCAGCAAGTCGTCTCTTTGCATCAAGAGGCCAAACTTTTGGCGCTTCAGCATGAGTCCTTCCAATGAATATTCAGGGTTGATTTCCTTCAGGATTCACTGGTTTGCTCCTTGCAGTCTAGATGACTCTCGAGAGTCTTCTCTAGCACCAGGCTGTCTTTTTATTATTGCATTTAAATGTTTCTTTATATAATCTGGATACAGGTCCCTTCTCAGGTATATGATTTGCAAAAGTCTTCTCCCATTTAATGACTTATCTCTTTATTTTCTTGATGGTATCCTGTGAAGCACAAAGGTTTCAAATTTTAGTGAAGTCCCGTTTACCTATTTTGCTTCGTTTGTGTGTGCTGTTGGTGTTTTAGCTAAGAAGCCATTGCCTTATCCCAGATCATGGAGATTTACATCTATGTTGCTCACGGAAATTTTTATCATTTCAGCTCTTATCCTGAGGTCTTTAACCTGTTTTGAGTTTGTTTTTGTACAGTTAGTTTTCATCATCCAGTCCGTGAAGCTGGATGTCTCCTGTGACTTTACTGGGGGTTGGCATTTCTTTCACGAATTGCCTCTTCATTTTTAAATGTTTTTTCCTCATTGTTTTGTGAATACTCTGTGTATCTGCAAAGGACATTAACCCCGTTGAGAATATCTATTTTTTTCCTCTGGTTACCTTTTTTCTTCAACTTGACTCTGTAATGGATAATATCCCTTCCCTCCCCGCCAAGGTAATTTTCCCCGTACAGTTTCTGGCTTTGAAGCTTGTTTCTAACCTAGGATTTAAAAAAAAAAAAGAGGTTATATATTTTCTTCTGTTACTTTTATGTCCTCATGTTTAGTACTTAAAGCTAGGGTGTGTTTTGATGTGAGATGGGAAGATCTTATTTTTTTCAGATGGTGAGTTGTCCCACAACCACTGAGGAGCAGTCAGTCACCTGTGTCACAGCTCGTGTATTAGACTCGGCCGTACATTAGGTTTGTGTAGTCTTGGGCTGTTTCTGAACCTTCTGGCTCATCGATCTCTTTAGTGTGGCATCCCTGCTACACTATTGAATTATTATAAGTTTACAGAATGTGTCAGCATCTGGTTGGATTGGTCCCTATCTCTACCCACAGTATTCTTTGTTTTCTGAGTTTTTCTGGCTATTTGCACATGCTTTATTTTTCAAGTGAACGTTAGAACTTTAGTGAATCAGCTGGAAAATTGGGAATGATGGTGGAGAAATGGATTTTTTTGCTGTTTTTTTTTTTTGCCAATTTTAGTCAACTATGGTTAAAATTTTGTGAGAATTCCTGAGCTTTCAGAGCCTATTGCTTATGTTAGGAGCACGGAGATAAAGTTCCCACTTTTTGGAGGGCTTCACTGGAGCCATGTGAAATGGGAGATAAACAGCCAGCCAGACTGTGGTTCTGGGGAGGCCCCCAAGTTCTTTCATCTGCTTCTTCCCATTGGCTGCCCTGACGCTTGCCCTGTTTTCAGCCCCAGTGGCTCTGAACTTGGTAGCTTCTGGGGCTCTCCCAGGGAAACTCAACCCCTTACTTCCTAAGTCGATTGTTGCTTTGCCTGAATAGTATCACAAGATGGTTAATTAATAGTGATGGGTTTTTCTCTCAACCCGATCTTTTCTGCTTTGTGTCTTTATCAAATTCTGGCCTATTAACAGTACCATTATATTCTCTGGTGCTGCAAAACATTTTTCTCTTTTTATATTGCTTTGCTTTTCTGGAATTTGAAAAGCAGAAAGAATCAGATGGTTTTCAAATGGCATCCTAAAGCTAGAGTTGTGCTGGATGCGTATGTGTGTCGTCTCGTAATGGCAGTTCACTTTGTTTTTCTTTGTAATCTGACAGTGGGAGCCACCAGAGTCTTCACCGTGACGTGGTTTTTGCTTTTTAATTTACATTTTGTCTCAGAAGTTGGCTTTAACACTGCTTCATTAACTTGGGCACAACTCATTACACAGCAGAGATTTCATAACTCGATGGACAGAGATTTTGGAGATGAAGCAAATATGTTTATTAAAATCTTTAGTTTTTTATTTCACTTGGAAATTTAATGCTTGCTTCAGTTTTTATGATGGGAGCTCTTCTAGAAGGCTGCATTTGTGTGTATTATGGACCCATTTATGTTTTGGGTAGTGGTAAATGCATAGGAATTAAAAAGGAGAAATTTGTAATCCAGTGTTTGTTTTTCTTAATATGAAATAATCAGTAAAATGCCTCACTTCACTGTTTAGTTGGTTCCTTTTTTTGTACTGTTCAATATATGTGCTATTAGCTGATCAAGCACAGAAGTTAATAAGTAGTGAATTCACAGGTTGAACCTTGAATTAAATCAGGCTTGGTGACTGTTCTTTATAGGATCAAAAATTTTTTTAAAATTTTATTGAAGTATGGTTGATGTACAATATTATATAAATGACAGGTGTGGTGATTCACAGTTTTTAAAGGTTAGGCTCCACTTAGAGCTACCGTGGAGTATTGGCTGTATTTCCAGTGTTGTGCAGTGTATTGTATTGTTGTAGCTTGTTTTACACCCGATGGTTTGTGCCTCTCACTCTCCTGCTTCTGTAATCGCCTCTGCCCTCTCCCCACTGGTAACTGCTGGTTTATTCTGTCTGTGAGTCTGTTTCTGTTTTTGCCACAGTTGCTGGTTCGCTGTACCTTTCAGAGTCCACGTGTAAGTGATGCGGTTGCTGTACCTTTCAGAGCCCGCGTGTAAGTGATGCGGTTGCTGTATCTTTCAGAGCCCGTGTGTAAGTGATGCGGTTGCTGTATCTTTCAGAGTCCGCGTGTAAGTGATGCGGTTGCTGTATCTTTCAGAGCCCGCGTGTAAGTGATGCGGTTGCTGTTCAGTCGCCCAGTCATATTTGACTCTTTACGACCCCATGGACTGCAGCATGCCAGGCCTGTCTGTCCCCCACCATCTCCCGAGGTTTGCCCGAGTTCATGTCCGTTGCACTGGTGATCCAGCCATCTCAGCCTTTGATGCTGTCTTCTCCGTCTGCCCTCAGTCGTTCCCAGCATCAGGGACTTTTCCAGCGAGTCAGCTGTTCGAATCAGATGACCAAAATACTGGAGTTTCAGTTTCAGCATCAGTCCTTCCAATGAGTATTCAGGGTTGATTTCCCTTAAGATTGACTGGTTTGATCGCCTTGCTGCGCAGGGGAGTCTCAGGAGTCTTTTCCAGCGCCACAGTTCGAAGGCATCAGTTCTTCAGCACTCACCCTTCTTTACGGTCCAGCTCTCACAACTGTACATGACCACGGGGATATAAGTGACATCATACAGTGTTTGTCTTTCTCTGTATGACTTACTTCACTCAATATAATACCCTCCAAGTCCATCTGTGTTGTTTCAGATGGTTAAGATTTCCTTTTAATCTTGATGCTCTTTTGTTTGTTTGTTACTTAGTTTTGCTTAGGAGCAATATTTTCTGTTAGTTTGATATGAATAGGAAAAATAGTTTTCTGTCATGTAGCGGCTGTGCAGTAAATATTTGTCAAATTGCATAGAAGAAGCAATTAAAAAAATGATAAGAGGACATTGGACACATAAAGACTGAGCAGTTGAAATCTTCGTCCAGATTTCCTACCCAGAAACAGTAGCTTTTCTGCGACAATCTACTATGCTTTTGTTTCATAGATTATAAAATACTTTCTTATAAACTCACATAAAGTATGATATATATGAAAGTGCCTTACTGGAGTATTTAATGCTCTAAAATGTAAATGTTTTAAGATTAAACCTTGATATATTTAATAGATTATTGTAACGTTTTACAAATATGATTTTTGAAGTTTCCAACATATATATGCATATATAGTTTTTTAAAAACTTCACTATGGAAAATGTCAAAGTCGCTTCAGTGCAGTGACCCTTCAATGTGCTCATCACCTAGTTTCAGCACGTATCAACTCATAACCAGTCTTGTTTCATCTCTGTCCCTACCCACTCCCTCATCCACACACCAGGTGATTTTTTTTTTTTTCCAAAAAAGTGACTTAAACAACATTTTTTTATCTAATCGTTCTGGAAGTCAAAAGTGCAAAATCCGTCTTCATGGATTAATATCAAGAATACTAGAATGGATAGCCTATTCCTTCTCCAGTGGATCTTCTGGACCTAGGAATTGAACCCAGGTCTCCCGCACTGCAGGCAGACCTAAGCCTAGCAGAATAGTTGGTATATTAATATATATGGGGCTGTATCCCTTCTGAAGTTCCTAGGGGGGAATTTGTTCTTCCCTTTTCCATCTTCTGGAGGCTGCCTGCATTGCTTGGCTTCAGGCCCCTTCCTCCATCTTCAAAGCCAGTGGCATTGCATCTCCTCTCCTCTCTGACATCTGGTTCCATCCTTCAGTTTTTTTTTTTTTTAAATTAAGATAAAACTCACATAACATAAAATTCACCAAAGTGTATAATCCAGTGGCTTTTATTATATTCACAATGTTTTGCAATCACCCTATCTAATTTCAAAGTATTTTCATCACCCCAAAAAGAAGTCCCATACTTCCAGTCACTTCCAATCCCTTCTTTTGTCCCAGCCCAAAGATTATGAATAATGCTGCTTGAACATTGACTGTACAAGTTTTTGCGTGAAAACTTGCTTTCAGTGATTTTGGCTATATACCAAGGAATAGAATCGCTCGATCATGTGGTAATTCTAAGTTTAAGTTTTTGAGAAACTGCCAAACTGTTGTGCCAGGGACTGTGCCATTTTACATTCCTGCCAGCAATGTATGAGAATTCCTGTTTCTCTATATATGTGCCAACACTTGTGATTTTCCTTTCTTTCCCGCCTTTTATGGCCATCCTAGTGGATTTGAAATGTTATCCCAGGTGATATTTTTTTAAAAAATACTTTGGCTTAAAACATACGTGGAAGTTCTGCTGTTTACTCCACTTCCTTTTTTGCTTTCTGTCCTCAGAATTTACAAGTTAATACAAATAGTTGGCATTCATCTGACATCTACCATTTGTTGGGAGCAGTGTTGAGCTCGTCACTTGTATTGTTTGATTTACGGGGTATAGTTGCCCTCGACTTGACCAGCAGTCCAGATTCATATATGGGCTTTCCTGATAGCTCAGTTGGTAAAGAATCCGCCTGCAATCCAGGAGGCCTGGGTTCACTTCCCAGGTCCAGAAGATCCTCTGGAGAAGGAATAGGCTACCCACTCCAGTATTCTTGGACTTCCCTGGTGACACAGCTGGTAAAGAATCCATCTGCACTGTGGGAGACCTGGGTTCGATCCCTGAGTTGGGGAGATCCCCTGGAGAAGAGAAAGGCTACCCAGTCCAGCCTTCTGGCCTGGAGAATTCCATGGCCTGTATAGTCCATGGGGTTGCAAAGAGCTGGACACGACTGAGTGACTTTCACTTCAGATTCCTATGCATAAACAACCCAATAGGTGATTATAAGGGTGAGGAAGAGAGTAGGTCTATTCTTTTAAGGAAGCTTTAAATGGAAAGAAACAAATTTATGAAGCCACAGACATTTGATGATAAGATTGCTTATTACAGAAGGAAATTCTGTTTGCAGAAGGATTCACTCCCAGGTTCCTTTAACTAGCAAGCTTCTTTGGTTCATTAAACCACGTTCAAGGTACTAAATCTGAAGAATGTATAACTCTTTTCAGAAGGTTGTCTGAGATGTGAAATGAGGCACACCTAACTATGTATTTGCTCGTTAGACTTTTCCCCTAATTCTTGTTCAGCATTAGCAGATGGGAGTATGCCCAGCAGGACTCATGAGATAAAAATATCACTGGATTTGGTCGTTAGAAAGTTTTGATGATCTTGAGAAGGGTGGTTTCTGCATTAGGCATGGATGGGGCAGAGAAATGCAGCCTTGAAGGCAGTCCCACAGATGGCTTCGTTTGGGGGTGAAGAAAGGTTAGGGGTGGAGAAATCAAGGGGAAGGAGTGAAAGTAAAGGTAAATGATTCTTTTCAAAAAGGTTGAATGAGACAGGAAGGAGAGTGGAGAAGATGTAAGGTTAAGAGACAGATCTTCTTTTTTTCATGGTCAGTAGCAAGAGAACCAACCATGTTTTTGTAGACTCAGAATAGAGCTAGGTCAGATGTTGGAGACAAACAGCAGAGAAGGTGTAATTAATTGATGAGGACAGGTGCACGACAGTGAACTGATGGACACAGATGGAATAGTTAGCTCTGGGCGTGGGGATGTTCTCTGTAGCAAGCTGAGGCATGGAGGCAAAGGCGGAACCCAGCAGAGTCTTGACTCTCGAGGTCAGAGACATGGTCTTTCCAAAGCACGTCAGGTTGAGGCTGTTGAATTCTCTCACCCAAGTGCTTCTTTTCCAGGGGAGCTGGTATTGCCATTTCCTAAATATTTCAAGTATCTTGTGTTATAAAACCTGGGTTGCTTCTTGGCTTCCCCCACTCTTACGTGCTTCGGATTCTCCTTTGGGGGCTGTCTGAGTTCTTGTTCATGTATCTTATTTCAACATTTGTGTATGTGTGTGCGCGCATGCTTGCGCTTAAGGGTTTATAACTTAAAAAGAAATTCTTTGTAGACATATTAACAGCGTTTAAGGAGACTGCAGACTTAAACACTCACTCAGTTTTTCGGTGTCCTCATCACAGATGTTCCTTTTCCTTTCCTGTCTTTCTCCGTCTCTATTATGGCCACCCTACTGAGATGCCATCCTAGTGAAGTGGTGTCTCACTGTGATTTTGGTTTGTAGTTCCCTAGTGACTAATACGGAGAAGGCAATGGCAAGCCACTCCAGTACTATTGCCTAGAAAATCCCATGGATGGAGGAGCCTGGTAGGCTGAGTCCATGGAGTCACTCAGTCGGACACGACTGAGAGACCTCACTTTCACTTTTCACTTTCACGCATTGGAGAAGGAAATGGCAACCCACTCCAGTGTTCTTGCCTGGAGAATCCTAGGGACGGGGGAACCTGGTGGGCTTCCGTCTATGGGGTCGCACAGAGTTGGACACGACTGAAGCGACTTAGCAGCAGCAGCAGCAGTGACTAATAATGTCGAGCATCATTTCATGTGCATTTTGGCCATTTGTATGTCTTCTTTGGACGGATATCTACTGGGTCACTTAACCTTTTTAAAATGTCAATGTTCTTTTAATATTTCATAATCAAAACACTTCCAAATTGTGCATTAGTGGGTACTCTCTTTGCCTGTGGTGGCAGTGATGAGGAAAGCCTTTTAATGAAGCTGCTATGGAAATAGGTTAAAGCTCAAAGATCCCTTGGTGGCCAGGTAGTATTAAATGCCCACAATATTGGCTCAAAGTAAATACAATGGAGAAATTTGAGTAAGGAGTAAAGGAAGTTATATTATTAAGAACTTTTAAATATAAACCTAAATGAAAAAAAAGGACTTTGGAAAAGAGGGTATTTTATAGACACAGGGATTTCCCTAACATGCTTATTTTTTCACTTACCAAATTCTTTTATTCCTTGAACTGGAAGTAGAATCTTAAGATGTTTAAATAATATGGCTTGTGTCTGCCTCCTTTTCTGTCTTTCTTATCTTGCCCTAATTTTCCCACTTTGTCACCTGTGCATCAAACAGCATAAAGATAACAACTGGATTTACTGGATTTACTGGTAGATGTTACCTGACTATTTTTGGTGTTCAGAGACCATGCTCTACTGTTTCTTTTTTATTATTATTATTATGAAATTGACAGTGTAGTTGTAATTTTACTCCATCCGCATTTTTTCAGACTTGTTTATGCTGATGACTACATAAAGATCTAATTGATTTAAGAAAGACTACTGTTGACGGATGGGTCCCAGGACTTATTTGCTAGCCTAGTTTTTCTTTGCACCTTCCTATCAATTACTCTGAATATTTTTCTTCATGTCATTGTAGCCACTTCCTGAGAAGTTTGTGGTGAAAGGTGTTGTGGATCGATTTTCAGAAGAGTTTGTGGAGACCAGAAGAAAAGCTTTGGATAAATTCCTGAAAAGAATTACAGATCACCCTGTGCTTTCCTTCAATGAACACTTTAATGTTTTCCTTACTGCCAAGGTAAGGCAGACTCTTTCACATTCCTGCCCCAACTTAGCATTCTTTCTACTCTCCCTTAAAAGCTTTCTGACCTCTCCAAGGCACACCTGTAGTTAGTGGGTGAAATAGAATTGCTCTGGGTTTGTGTCTTTCGTGTTTTTTCTTGGTGCTCATCTGCCCTGGCATGGTTTCCGTGTTAAAATTCAGGAGAAATATCCCCCTGCAGCAGCTGAGGAAGTTGGACTATTTTCACTTGCCAAAAGCAGAGATGTTTTCCTGAACACTTACCAACAATATTACTGGACGAGGCCATTCTGATCAACAGTGGGCATGAAAGGGCAAGAATGTTCATTGAGTGTTTGGTAAGGACGTTTTTCACAGGAACTTCGTGAGTATTAGCTCAGAGTCTCATTTCACAGGTGAGGAGACTAAAGCTCAGGGCACGTGTACGAGTTCAGCTGGCATCACTGGGATGTAACCTGGGTCTTTGTGGCTCCTGAGGCCATAGTTTTCCTGGGTATCGGACCACCTGACCAAGAGAAGTTTAGCATCAGTTCAGTTCAGTTCAGTCACTCAGTCGTGTCCGACTCTTTGCGACCCCATGAACTGCAGTACGCCAGGCCTCCCTGTCCATCACCAACTCCCAGAGTCCACCCAAACCCATGTCCATTGAGTTGGTGATGCCATTCAACCATCTCATCCTCTGTCATCCCCTTCTCCTCCTGCCCTCAATCTTTCCCAGCGTCTTTTCCAATGAGTCAGCTCTTCGCATCAGGTGGCCAAAGTATTGGAGTTTCAGCTTCAGCATCAGTCCTTCCAATGAATATAGCATTACTTACTTGCAGTCAAGTTCCTAGCAGGTGGGCATTTTCCAGGCACTTGCAGGGAAAGAGTTAGGATGAACACAGGTGCTGTATTCTACATAGTCAGACTCAAGTTGGCCATCCCCTCAGTAAATTTAAGAAAATTGAAATCATTATCAGACATCATTGAAATCATATCAGGCATCTTTTCTGGCCACGATACTATGAGATTAGATATCAATTACAGGGAAAAAAAAGCTGTAAAAAACACAAACAGATGGAGATTAAACAATACATTTCTAAATAACGAAAAGGTTACTGAAGAAATAAAAAGGGAAATAAAAAAGTTCCTGGAAACAAATGACAGTGGAAACATGACAGCCCCAAACCTGTGGGATGCAGCAGACTCAAGGTGGCCATGCCCTGACTGTTCTCTGAACTTCCCTCTTGGCAGAACTGGTCCAAAACCTGAGGTGCTCAACTCCGACTATCCGCAGAAGTGAGAGCTCATGTTCAGACTCGTGCCAGCTGTCTCCACCCCCATCCGTTTCCTCCCATGCCTCCTAGTCTCATGTTCAGGCCATAGGTAATTCATCCCGCATTGGCAAGGATATTGAGGTCCAGGTGCTTTCCAGTTTTCTTTTTCAAAATCCAGAATTAAGAAATATTTACAAACAGCGTCACCTGATGTACAGATCTTAGAGGGAATGCCATTCTCCAGACAGTGAGGACCACATGCCAAAGTCCGCCAGTGCCACGGTTGGTTTGTTTGTTTTCCCAAACCTCAGGTGGCACTCTGCCTCCTGGATGACATTCTTATTCATCTTCTCTTTTCCCTGGAAGCCTTCCCTCCGTAGGTCAAATTTGTGTTCTTTTTAAAAAATGAGTATTTCCTGGTGAACTGCTCCTCGGGCACAGTTCTTCCAAAGTAAACACAAAGTAAAGTCTCTCCTCTTCTCCGGAAGTTCAGCACACCGTTTCACCCAGATTACAGGTTCTTCATCCAGGCAAGCCCTCAAGTTTCATCATTTTTATTGAATAAAGTGACAAAGCAGGAGAAAGCTTAGAGCCCTGGTCACTAGGAATTTGTGTGAAAAATAAGGAGGAAGGTTTTTTTTTTACGTGTGGTTTTTATCTGTGTGCCAAGCAATATGAACTGATGTTTTAAATGTCTTCAGTTTTGTTATTGAAGGAGAACACACGTACAGAAAAGTACACCAATCATAGCTCAGTAAATGATCAGAAAATGAACACACCTTTGGATCACTACCTGTATCAAGATAGAAAATCTCCAGCACCCTGGAAGCCCCCCGCTCCCAATCACTCCCGCCCTCCTCCTCCCTGGAATAAACACTGTCCTGATTTCTAACATCACAGAGCACCCACTGGGGTTTGTCTCGCGGCCTTTCCTGTCGCTGCGTCCTGCCTCCCACCCTCTGCTTCCCTTACGTGGCTTCGGTTGGATATAAATGAATGACTCTCAGCTCTTGAATTTTGCTCCTAAAGACAATTTAGGGTCTTTTGTACAGGAGAAAGGGACTCTTTAAAAAAGTTGTATTTAAACAGTTGTGATTAAAGGACAGTGTGCAGGGTCAGTGTTCCTTATTGGAAAAGGAGGAATCCAGCTCTGGAGAAAGAGACCTGGTGAACAGGTGCAGGGGTGTGGGCATGGTGGCCGCAATGACAAAGGGGAGGAGACGTGTGTGTGTCTGTGTGTTTGTAGTTAGTGCCTTACCTAACTCAGTTACTTTTCTTTTTCTTTTTTAATAACTAAAACATATTTATTTATTTGGCTGTGTCGCGTCTTAGTTGTACTGCAGCATACAGGAGCTTAGTTCCCCAGCCAGGGATTGAACCCACCTCTCCTGTGTCACAAGATGGACTTTTAACCACTGGACCACCAGGGAAGTCCCCAGCCCCTTATTTTTGGAGTCCTCCATTTCCTAAAGGAATGGGTTTACCGAATCCTGGCCATGTGAGCGGGCGAGCCCTTTGAGTCTGTCTCTTCGTGTGTCATCCTTAGGACCTGAACGCCCACAAGAAGCAAGGGATGGCATTGCTGACTCGAGTGGGCGAGTCGGTCAAGCATGTCGCTGGCGGCTACAAGCTGAGAAGTCGGCCTCTCGAATTCGCAGCCATCGGCGAGTACTTAGACACGTTTGCGCTCAAACTGGGAACCATAGATCGAATAGCCCAGCGGATCATCAAGGAAGAAATAGGTGAGCTCTTTGTCAAGGTCTGAATCAGGCCCGTGGACCACGTTTGCAGAAATGGCACTCATGTGTGCCAGGCAGAATCAAACTGCTGAAATGCTGGAGTGGCAGAACCAGGCCTCAGTACGCTTATAAAACCAGCACACACACATGTGTATACAAGGAGCAGGGGAGGTAGTTAAGACCAGAGGGTAATTTTGTACTCCACCGCTGGCCCTGCGTTTCATCCTGTATTTGATTTCCCCACAGCAAACGGCCGCTCTGCGCGGCTAGTCTTTTCTAGTTTTCTCTCTCTCTCAACGTCCCTTCTTCCACTGCCAGAGGATGAGATGGTTGGATGCCATCCTCTCTCTCATCTGTAGGGATGATCATTTAAGAATTAACCTTCAGTATCTTTTCTGGTAGAAGGGCAGTTCAGAAGGACAGCCTGTCTTTGCCAAAGTTCTCATCTTAAGGAGGTTTCAGACTTGAAATTAACTCACCTGCCTCGCCTTGGCTTCATTTCAAGCCCTCTCTTCCTGACCTGAGGAGTTACGAGGCCTTTCTTTAACCTTCCTGGTTGCTGCCACTGCTTCATCCCCACCCCTCACTTTCTATCCCAGAATGTGGGGGCCTTTTGTCTTCTTACACTCGTGTAGGCCAAACACACCTAAACAGTATTCGTGATCTTGCTGGCATGTGATGTGACACGTAGGAAGGGATTCCCCGGTAGCTGCAGTCCATTGGTTACTAAAAAATGGCAGCAACGTTTTATCGTAATGGCAAGAATCCTGGTGACAATTGATGGCCAGATTTTCTTTGTGAGGAGAAATAAAGCAACATTTTCCCCTGTTCTCTGTGTTTTAATTCTCCTTTACCTGCTGCTGGTCTTATGTGGGCCTGCAGGTTTTAGAGATGGCTTTAGGTAGCATCCACACCTAAAGATCATATTCTGATGGGCCCAAGGTGTTGGGGTGACCCCTGAGTGAGAAAGCGAGTCTGCCTCTGTAAGACCACGTTTTCTTATATCAAGTATTTCCTAAAATGCCATTATTTTTCCATTGTGACTGATTTTCTTTTTTTTCCTTTTGCAAACATCCCCATAAACCTATATGAAACTCTGCTTCCATGACCTGTTAAAATATTGCTTCCCTGTAGCTGTAGGTGAGTAGGTTTTTTGGAAGATATTTAGTGGATGTCGCTCCCAGCACTTTCCCCCCAAAGGCCTAGTGGCTACCGTTATCCAGAGGCATGACATTTCCATTATGGAGTGGAGTTGACTGATGTTATGATGTTAGCTGTAATGTCAGCTTACAGAGATTGTAAAACATATTCTGTTACCATCAGTGCTGTGCTTAAAGCGAAGCATGCTTGGAGAGCTCTTTGCTGCAATAGTTATAGAGTCAGTAATACCAGTGACTGCTGCCCAGCCAGATCTCAGCTGGTTTCTCTTCCCCCTTTCAGTTCAGTTCAGTTCAGTTGCTCAGTCGTGTCCAACTCTGCGACCCCATGGACTGCAGCACGCCAGGCCTCCCTGTCCATCACTAACTCCTAGAGTTTACCCAAACTCATGTCTATTAAGTTGGTGATGCTATCCAACCATCTCATCCTCTGTCATCCCCTTCTCCTCCTGCCCTCAATCTTTCCCAGCATCAGGTGGCCAAAGTATTAGAGTTTCAGCTTCAACATCAGTCCTTCTAATGAACACCCAGGACTGATCTCCTTTAAGATGGACTGGTTGCATCTCCTTGCAGTCCAAGAGACTCTCAAGAGTCTTCTTCAACACTACAGTTCAAAAGCATCAATTCTTCGGCACTCAGCTTTCTTTATAGTCCAACTCATATCCATACATGATTCCTGGAAAAACCATAGCCCTTAGCTAGACGAACCTTTGTTGACAAAGTAATGTCTCTGCTTTTTAATATGCTGTCTAGGAGAAGGCAATGGCAAGCCACTCCAGTACTCTTGCCTAGAAAACCATGGGTTGAGGAGCCTGGTAGGCTGCAGTCCGTGGGGTTGCTAAGAGTCGGACATGACTGAGTGACTTCACTTTCACACATTGGAGAAGGAAATGGCAACCCACTCCAGTGTTCTTGCCTGGAGAATCCCAGGGACAGGGGAGCCTGGTGGGCTTCCGTCTATGGGGTCACACAGAGTCGGACACGACTGAAGTGACTTAGCAGCAGCAGCAGGTTGGTCATAACTTTCCTTCCAAGGAGCAAATTTCTTTTAATTTCATAGCTGCAATCACCATCTGCAGTGACCTTGGAGCCCCCCAAAATAAAGTCAGCCACTGTTTCTGTTGTTGCCCCATCTATTTGCCATGAAGTGATGGGACTGGATGCCATGATCTTAGTTTTCTGAATGTGGAGCTTTAAGCCAACTTTTTCATTCTCCTCTTTCACTTTCATCAAGAGGCTCTTTAGTTCTTCTTCGCTTTCTGCCATAAGGGTGGTGTCATCTGCATATCTGAGGTTATTGATATTTCTCCCAGCAATCTTGATTCCAGCTTGTGCTTCCTCCAGCCCAGCATTTCTCATGATGTACTCTGCATATAAGTTAAATGAGCAGGGTGACAATATACAGCCTTGACAGACTCCTTTTCCTATTTGGAATCAGTCTGTTGTTCCATGTCCAGTTCTAACTGTTGCTTCCTGACCTGCATACAGGTTTCTCAAGAGGCAGGTCAGGTGGTCCAGTATTCCCATCTCTTTCAGAGTTTTCCACAGTTTATTGCCTAGCCAGATCTCAACTAGTTTCTCTTCCCCATTAGAGTACCTTGTAGAGCTGAGAGAATACGGGCCCGTGTACTCCACGTGGAGCGCGTTGGAGGGGCAGCTAGCCGAGCCGCTGGAGGGTGTGTCAGCCTGCATCGGCAGCTGCTCTACAGCCTTGGAGGAACTGACAGATGACATGACAGAAGACTTTCTACCTGTGCTCAGGGAATATATTTTATACTCTGACTCCATGAAGGTAAGCTGGCTCGCTCCTTGTGCACCTGGGTACTTTCTTTGTTGTCATTAACCGAAAACTAATTGGTTATTGCCTATTTGCTTGTGGTACTGGGCTTCCCTGGTGGCTCAGCTGGTAAAGAATCTGCCTGCAATGTGGTCGACCTGGGTTCAGTCCCTGGGTTGGAAAGATCCCCTGGAGAATGGAACAGCTACCTACTCCAGTATTTTGGCCTGGAGAATTCCATGGACTGTATAGTCCACGGAGTCGCAAAGAGTCGGACACGACTGAGCAACCTTCACTTCACTTCACTTAGGTTTCCTTCTTCCTAGATGGGCAGGATCAGACATGTGGACTGACCTCTTTCTTGAACATGTGAAAAGAACACATGGTGAATCCAAGTATGTGAATTAAATGAAAAAAAAATAAGAAAGTTTGGAAGAGATTTTTACTAGAATCTTAGAGGGGGAGCTAGCTAGAGTTCTCTGAGAGTTTGAGATGTAACATTTGATTAAGAACAGTATGTTGTGGGAAAAGAACTATTGAATAATAATTAGAGCTCTTTGAAGTTAAAGTGTGTTTGCTAAAATAAAATTGAAGAGCACAGTTGGAAAATGAGGCTGAGGAAATCTTGGAAAGTATTGTAGAACAAATTTAAAATGTAGTTGGAAAGTAGAACAAAAATGCAAAAATACTGAAAATGTGAAAGAAAGATAAAAGATGTAGAGGATTAATCTCAAAGGTTCAGCATCTGACTGATAAGAGTTCCTGATTGAAAGAATAGAGAAAACTGAGAAAAGGACATTATGAAAGAAGCAATACAAGAAAGTTTCCCTAAACCAAAGAGCATAAGTCTTTAGATTAAAAGAGCAGGTTGATTACCCAGCAAAAGGACTGGACAGAAAACCAATCCAAAGCATATCATTATAAAACTTTAGGACAGAAGTGATAAGATTCAGGTACAGAATCCAATGCTTTAATGTCCGCATTAGAAACTGCCCCAGCCTGCACTTAGACTGGTTGGAGAGTGTAGCTGCGGGGGACTCCTGTGATGGTGGGCAAGGTTTATCTTGGCCTACTTGCTCATTTTTATAGATGAAGAAGCAGAGGCTCACGGGTAGATCTTTTCTCTGTTCCACGGTCCCAGTTCTAATGAGCAACCACCTTATATCTGTGTCTTTACTGCTGGATCAGTTGCTGCTTTTCAAGGCTGAGGCTCACATTGTCTGTCTTTCAGTGTAGCTGTGGCACGGTACATTCTGTTCCCTTCAGAGGTAGAGAAAGCAAGAAAAAGGGCACTAGGAGGCCATGTGGAGCTGATGAATCATGTTCAGTGGACAGTGAAGACAGCTTGTACTGGATTGGTGGTTGAAGATGTGTGTGTCCAAGAATACTGTGGAGTGAACAGTGCTTGAGAGAGAAGGGTGCCAAAGTTACCCTCAGGCCCAAGACTCAAACACGCTATAGACATCTGCAGGTGAGCCCTTCTATGGGCTCACATTCTATACACAGCGTGTATATAAAATACGATTATGATAGTGATGGGCTGGGAGAAAGAACACGTTAGAGTCTTTAGCAAAGTTCTGGCAGTGCTTTTTGAGCACTGGTGTCATTATGACCAGGCCAGGAGTTGGAGAAGCTTTATTTAAGAAAGTTGGGGAAGGGCCCTATACTTCATTCATATCTCACACTGCCTTATTCATGGAAGGTAGTCAGCGAACATTTAATTGAAGCTGACAGTGTGGTGCGTTTAGAACGTTTACAGATATATAACTATTGTATGATATGTATCTTGTTTTTAGTAACTTGTCGTAGGTTTATCTACAAGTCAAAGAGCATGCTTATCTCAGAGGCACTGGTGATGACTAGTGAGGTGAGAGTCAGAGGAGAGAGTGGTAAGGCCAAAGCGAGTGGGGCCAGTTGAGCAAGGGAGTGGGTGGGAGGTGGGAGGCCAAACAAGTAAAGGGTGAGATACGACGAGATATATGGTAGTATCTTAAAGGTCACAGTTGGTAAGTCTGGATTTTGTTCTTAGGAATAAAAGAGAAGCCATTTGGTTTCATGCAGGGAAATGACAGGATTCGGTTTGTCCTTAAAGAAGACAGCTCGTGCTGCAATAAAGAAGAGTGGATTGTGGAGAGAAAGGGTCGGGGACAGGGAGAGAGAGAGAGAAAGGTCCAGAGACCATTAGGAAACTGTTGCAGGGAGCCAAGTAGCAGACAGCTGAGTGGTAGAGCTTGGAGAAGTGAGCAAACTTGGGGTTTATTTTGTGTGCAGGACCAGCGAGACCTGCTGCTTTGTTAATGTGAGTGAGAAGTGAGGGGATTGAGGATGACTCCTGGGGGTCCTGGATGCTTCAGCAACTGTGTTGATAGTGGTCCTGTTCAGTGAGGTGGGGAAGTTTGGGGGAGAACAATTGTGAATCGAGTTGTTTTGGACATACTGAGTTTAAAAAAACGTGCCTATTAGACATTAAAGTAGAGCTGTCATGGCAGCTGGTTATGAGTTCAGAAGGAATCGAAATTTGGGAGTCATTTGTTTATCAGTTCAGTTCAGTCGCTCAGTCATGTCTGACTCTTTGCGACCCCATGAATCGCAGCACGCCAGGCCTCCCTGTCCATCACCAACTCCCGGAGTACACTCAAACTCATGTCCATCGAGTCGGTGACGCCATCCAGCCATCTCATTCTCTGTCGTCCCCTTCTCCTCCCGCCCCCAATCCCTCCCAGCCTCAGAGTCTTTTCCAGTGAGTCAACTCGTCACATGAGGTGGCCAAAGTATTGGAGTTTCAGCTTTAGCATCAGTCCCTTCAATGAACATCCAGGATTGATCTCCTTTAGAATGGACTGGTTGGATCTCCTTGCAGTATAAGGGACTCTCAAGAGTCTTCTCCAACACCACAGTTCAAAAGCATTGATTCTTCGGTGATCAGCTTTCTTCACAGTCCAACTCTCACATCCATACATGACCACGGGAAAAACCATAGCCTTGACTAGAGAGACCTTGGTTGGCAAAGTAATGTCTCTGCTTTTTAATATGCTACCTAGGTTGGTCACAACTTTCCTTCCAAGGAGTAAGCGTCTTTTAATTTCATGGCTGCAGTCACCATCTGCAGTGATTTTGGAGCCCAAAAATAAAGTCTGACACTGCTTCCACTGTTTCCCCATCTATTTCCCATGAAGTGATAGTTGTTTATAGATGGCATTTAAATCTACAAGAGCTGGGGCGATCATCTGGTGAGATGAGACCGAGGCAAATAGTCCGGGACTCTTCCTGTATCTTCCAGTGTTTAGCAGTCAAGCACCTAATTAGGGGGATGGACAAGTAGGACAAAGGAGGCAGAGAAGGAATGGTCAGTGTAATAGAAAGAGTAGAGGAGGACCTTAGTGAAGCCACGAGAAACAGCTGTTAGAAAGAACACGATAAGCAGTGACCATCAGACTTAATAACATGGAAGTCACTGCTGATCATGATTCGAGGTGTAAGATGTAGCTACGAAGTTTGGGTTGGAAGACAGCTTGTTCTAAAAATTCTGATTATTTCCTTGCCATATGATTTCTTGACTTTAATTTTTCTTTAAAAATTTTTTTGGAGTATAGTTGATTTTACAATGCTGTGTTTGTTTCAGTGTACAACACAGTGATTCAGTTATACATATATTCATTCTGTTTCAGGCCTTTCCCCATATAAGTTATTGCAGAATACTGAGGAGAGTTCCCTGTGCTATACAGTAGGCCCTTCTTGGCTTTCTAGTTTATACATAGTGCATGCATGTTAATCCCAAGCTCTTGATCTGTCCCTCCCCCACCATGTTTCCCTTTTGTTAACCATGTTTGTTTCTGATATATATGTCTGTTTCTGTTTTGTAAGTTCATGTGTGTCATTTTTTAAAACTTAGATTCTACATGTGAGTGGTATCATATGATATTTATCTTTCTCTGTCTGACTTAAACTTCACTTACTATGATAAAGTCCAGGTCCAGTCTGATGATTTCTTTGGCCTACGTGCCTTTTCCCCCCAGAGACCACGAGGTGGCGATCATGAGTCAAGGGACTGCTAAGTCACTTCAGTTGTGTCCGACTGTGTGACCCCATAGACGGAAGCCCACCAGGCTCCCCCATCCCTGGGATTCTCCAGGCAAGAACACTGGAGTGGGTTGCCATTTCCTTCTCCAAGGACAAGGGACTAGTCTATACTTTTAGGTTGCCCACTTAGGGTGCCTTTCAAAATCTAAAAAAGGGATTTTCTAGAAGGCTGATTTGAGGGGGGAAACATCCTCCTTCATAAACAAAAGTGACTATAGGCTTGAGGGCCTGATTTCTTGAAAATGTGAAGAATTAGGGATGTAGCAATGTACATAATGATCTCAAATATTTTTAAAATTAGAAAAATATAAAAATCAAAACTCTGAGATTCCCAGTTACAGCTGACTGGATACATATTGAAACTTCCTCTTTTCATAAAATCAGAATGACTCTAGAATGATTTTTTTTTTTAAGGCTTAAGTCCCTAATGGGGGTGGCGGGGAAGAGCAGCAGGAAGGGAAACAGCAGCAGAACAGTTAGGAACCAAAAGCGAATTGAGAGGTGATAGAGACTCAGGTGACTCAAAGCTGCTTAAGCTGTCTGTGGGGGAAACTGAGAAGCCACCTAGTTTACACTGAGGACTCCTTCAGCACGCTGAAGAATTGACAGCACCAGGTGCCTCTGGGACTGAAGGAGAGAGGGAGCTGAAGAAAAGGATTGATCAGGAGTCTGTTTAAGAAGCAGTTAGAGCTTCCGATTCTGTCCTCCTTCCAAATACTGGGGGCACTGTTCCTTCACCACTCGGGCAGAACTGGAGGTGTATTCTCTGCTGCTGCTCACGCTTGGTCGCCCAGTCATGTCCGACTCTTTGTGACCCCGTGGACTGTAGCCTGCTAGGCTCCTCTGTCCATGGGCTTCTCCAGGCAAGAATCCTGGAGTGTGTAGCCATTTTCCTCCTCCAGGGGATCTTCCCAATCCAGGGATCAAACCACGTTTCCTATATCTTCTGCATTGCAGGTGGATTGTTTACCCATTGAGCCATTGGGGAAGTCCCCATAGAGGGTCTCTGCTCCAAGAGACACCAGGCACAGTTGAGGGTGGGGACTGAAATCCTAAAATCAAGAGCAAAAGGGTTACTAAATGTTGAAACGCTTGGTTGTCTTCCTCTGCTTGGCTCTCAGCCTTATACCTTTTCCTGAAACAGTTGGAGGGCCTTTTAGAAAAATGTAAACAGGCTGGGAGAAGAGACTAGAATATACTGATATTTAGTGGGAGGGGGGAATCCTCAATGAAAGGATCCAGCAGAGTCCCTGTAGAGAACTGTCAGGAAGCCCTCAATATCAGAGAACTTTGAACTGGTTTTTAGTGTTTCCCTCTTGGGCGAGTGTGCAGAAAGGGCTCACCAAATATTTAAGGGAAGGTTCTAATGTGAATACAAGTAAATACAAAGAAGGGAAAACATAAAACATCATTGAGGGAGAAGAACTTTTCCAGGAAAAAAATTCGTTGATATCTTCAGAAAGAGAAGAGATATCACAGCTATAGAACAAGCATTTTTAAAATTCCAGAGAATAAGCAAAGAGCTCACTGAGTGACAATCAGGATGGAAATAAAACACACACAACACAAACAGGAGACTTAGAAGAACAGGTTACGGAAATGACTATAAAATGAAACAAAAAGACAGATGGAGGATTGGAGAGAAAAAATATATAAAAATGAGAGGACCAGACCAGATATCTAATATTTCAGATATCCAATATCTGAAAAACAGGAAGAGAAAACCGAGAAATGGGGGAGCATCAGAGTCATTCAAGAGAAAAGACTGGAAGTGAAGGTAAAACATGTTACCGGCCATGCCTGAAACATGAGATGGTTGATGCTTTTCCCCCTCCTCTACATTTTTCTTTATTTTTCAAATTATCTGTAACAAATATTGTTTAAAATGAAGGTACAATGTGTGGTTTTAGTATTAGCAACATTGTCTTAGAAAATTGAACTCACAGGTTGTCTGTCCTCAAAGAACGGATGTGTATAAAAGAGCATATTGGAAAGGGCAACCTAAATTTGGTCATTTAATCACACATTGGAGAAGGAAATGGCAACCCACTCCAGTGTTCTTGCCTGGAGAATCCCAGGGACGGGGGAGCCTGGTGGGCTTCTGTCTATGGGGTCACACAGAGTCGGACACGACTGAAGTGACTTAGCAGCAATCACACATTATGTCACCAGGATCAAGTTCAGACTAATTTTCTTGCCTCTAGGGAAATGCTCTCATAGAGGGGCACCCAAAGATAGGCCACAGGGCTATGTCGGGTGTCAGATGTTTTTTAATTATTATAAATGTTCACAGTTGAAGACTATTTGACATATTAGTTTCATTTGTATACCATAATGATTCTGTATTTGCATACATTGTAAGTGCAGTTCAGTTCAGTCGCTCAGTGTTGTCCAACTCTCCGCCACCCCATGAATCACAGCACGCCAGGCCTCCCTGTCCATCACCAACTCCCGGAGTTCACTCAAACTCATGTCCACAGAGTCGGTGATGCCATCCAGCCATTTAATTCTAGGTCGTCCCCTTCTCCTCCCGCCCCCAACCCTTCCCAGCATCAGAGTCTTTTCCAGTGAGTCAACTCGTCGCATGAGGTGGCCAAAGTATTGCAGTTTCAGCTTTAGCATCAGTCCTTCCAATGAACACCCAGGATCGATCTCCCTTAGAATGGACTGGTTGGATCTCCTTGCGGTACAAGGGACTCTCAAGAGTCTTCTCCAACACCACAGTTCAAAAGCATCAATTCTTCGGCGATCAGCTTTCTTCACAGTCCAACTCTCACATCCATACATGACCACGGGAAAAACCATAGCCTTGACTAGACGGACCTTTGTTGGCAAAGTAATGTCTCTGCTTTTTAATATATTATCAAGGTTGATCATAACTTTCCTTCCAAGGAGTAAGCGTCTTTTAATTTCATGGCTGCAGTCAGCATCTGCAGTGATTTTGGAGCCCCAAAAAATAAAGTCTGACACTGTTTCCACTGTTTTTCCATCTATTTCCCATGAAGTGATGGGACCAGATGCCATGATCTTAGTTTTCTGAATGTTGAGTTTCAAGCCAACCTTTTCACTCTCCTCTTTTACTTTCATCAAGAGGCTTTTGAGTTCCTCTTCACTTTCTGCATTGTAAAGTGATCACCAAAATAAGTTCAGTTACCTTCTGTCACCTAGCAAAGTTAGTACAGTGTTATTAACCGTGTTCTCCATGCTATATAGTACACCCTCATGACTTATTTATTTTATGCCTGGAATTTTGTACCTCTGGATCCCCTTTAGCCATTTCGTAACCCGTCTGTGGGGTCGCACAGAGTTGGACACGACTGAAGTGACTTAGCAGCAGCAGCAACCCTCCTAATAACCCTTCTTCCCTCTGACAACCACTGATTTGTTCTCTGTGAGTCTGGACTTGGTTTGGTTTTGTGTGTCTGAGTTTTATTCTCATTTGAGCTTCTTTGTTACGGAACATTCATCATTATACACAAATTCCCCCTGGGTCTTTTGGGCTGTCAACCCTAGGCATACCAGGCCATAGGCCACTCTGTACTGTAATTCTCTCCGTGTGGCTGAGCTGTTCCTACTGCTCTCATTTACTCTCAATCCCATTTCACCTCTTACAAAAGGATTTGACACTTAAAAACCTTCCAGACCCCAGGAGCCTTCGGGATAGCTGCTGACCATTTTGCATTGGGGCTGTCTTTGGACTGCATTTTCCTCCACCCCCACTTCTGTGAACCCACAGCCTCCTTAAGGGGAGGCGTTTCTCTCTCCTGGGTGTCGGGCTTTCCAGTCAATCCTGACCACCATGGCACTTTGGAAAAAGTCCAGTGCAGATGTCGAGAGCCAAACCACAGGATGTCCTGGGTCGGCCAAAAAAGTTCATTCCGGTTTTCCGTAAATTTGGGTTTTCTGTAAGATGGTATGGAAAAACCTGAACAAACTTGTTGGCCTGTCTACTATCTGTGATCTAATTTCCAGCAGCTTTTGTTTAATGGCTGCTATTAGTTTGCTCTGTAAACATTTTGGATGACAGGTATTATGTTTCCATTGCTTAACTTTATTACAGAAACATTCAAACTTATCCAAAAGTAAAGTGGAAGTGTACTTCCATGTACCTATTAGCCTGCTCCAACACTCGCCCACTCACGTTCCATCTTATTCTAGCTCTCCTCCCACCTGCTCCCAGCCCCGATCCCCTGGCTTATTTTAAAGCAAATCCCAGGCATTACATCATTTCATACAAAAATACATATCTCTAAAATACAAACATTCTTTTAAAAATTTTTTTTAATGTGGATCACTTTTAAAAGTCTTTATTGAATTTGTTACAGTATCGCTTCTGTTTTATGTTTTGGGTTTTTTGACCATGTAACATGTGGGATTTCAGCTCCCCAGCCAGGGATAGAAACCACACACCCTGCTTTGGAAGGTGAAGTCTCAACCACTGGACCACCAGGGAAGTCCCCAAACATTCTGTTAAAAAAGAAGAAGGACCACATTATTCAGTTCAGTCACTCAAGTCGTGTCCGATGCTTTGCGACCCCATGAACCGCAGCACGCCAGGCTTCCCAGTCCATCACCAACTCCTGGAGTTCACCCAAACTCACGTCTATTGAGTCAGTGCTGCCATCCAACCATCGCATCCTCTGTCGTCCCCTTCTCCTCCTGCCCTCAATCTTTCCTGGCGTCAGTTCATTTCAGTTCAGTTCAGCCACTCAGTCGTGTCCGACTCTCCGCGACCCCATGAATCACAGCACGCCAGGCCTCCCTGTCCATCACCAACTCCCAGAGTTCACTCAAACTCATGTCCACAGAATCGGTGATGCCATCCAGCCATCTCATTCTCTGTCGTCCCCTTCTCCTCCTGCCCCCAACCTTTCCTAGCATCAGGGTCTTTTCCAGTGAGTCAACTCATCGCATGAGGTGGCCAAAGTATTGGAGTTTCAGCTTTAGCATCAGTCCTTCCTATGAACACCCAGGATTGATCTCCTTGCAGTCCAAGGGACTCTCAAGAGTCTTCTCCAGCACCACAGTTCAAAAGCATCAATTCTTCAGCACTCAGCTTCCTCTATAGTCCAACTCTCACATCCCTACATGACCACTGGAAAAACCATAGCCTTGATTAGATGGACCTTTGTTGACGAAGTAATGTCTCTGCTTTTTAATATGCTATCTAGGTTGGTCGTAACTTTCCTTCCAAGGAGTAAACATTTTTTAATTTCATGGCTATAATCACCATCTGCAGTGATTTTGGAGCCCAAAAAAATAAAGTCTGACACTGTTTCCACTGTTTCCCCATCTATTTCCCATGAAGTGATGGGACTGGATGCCATGATCTTAGTTTTCTGAATGTAGAGCTCCAAGCCAACTTTTTCACTCTCCTCTTTCACTTTCATCAAGAGGCTTTTGAGTTCCTCTTCACTTTCTGCCATAAGGGTAGTGTCATCTGCATATCTGAGGTTATTGATATTTCTCCCGGCAATCTTGATTCCAGCTTGTGCTTCTTCCAGCCCAGCATTCCTCATGATGTACTCTGCATAAAAGTTAAATAAGCAAGGTGACAACATACAGCCTTGACGTACTCCTTTTCCTATTTGGAACCAGTCTGTTGTTCCATGTCCAGTTCTAACTATTGCTTCCTGACCTGTATACAGGTTTCTCAAGAAGCAGATCAGGTGGTCTGGTATTCCCATCTCTTTCAGAATGTTCCACAGTTTATTGTGATCCACACAGTCAAAGACTTTGGCATAGTCAATAAAGCAGAAATAGATGTTTTTCTGGAACTTTCTTGCTTTTTCGATGATCCATCGGATGTTGGCAATTTGATCTCTGGTTCCTCTGCCTTTTCTAAAACCTGCTTGAACATCTGTAATTTCACAGTTCACATATTGCTGAAGTCTGGCTTTGAGAATTTTAACCATTACTTTACTAGCGCGTGAGATGAGTGTAATTGTGCAGTAGTTTGAGCATTCTTTGTCGTTGCCTTTCTTTGGGATTGGAATGAAAATTGATCTTTTCCAATCCTGTGGCCACTGCCGAGTTTTCCAATTTGCTGGCTTATTGAATGCAGCACATACACAGCATCATCTTTCAGGATTTGAAATAGCTCAACTGGAATTCCATCACCTCCAGCTAGCTTTGTTTGTAGTGTCACACCTAAATAGATATTTTTTTTTCCTTGATATTTCCTCAAATATGCAGTTAGTGTTCCATTTCCCCAGTTGTCTCAGACATTGTTTTTAGGCTTTTTCCAAAGTGGGATATAAATAAAATCCATACATTGCTTGATATAGTTCTTAAGTACTTTAAGAATCCCTCCCCCTCTATTTGTTTTTCTTTGCAATTTATTTATTAAAGTAAGGAGTCATTTTTTCCCCTTCTGCATTTGAAAAGAGAAGTAGTGAAGTTCCAGGTTACCGGGACCATTTCGAAATCATGATGAAATGCTCTGCATTAAATATATATATAGCATTGAGAGAGCTTTATTCCCTGTCCCTAATTAAAAGTCTCCTTTCGTCGAGGTCCTCCCTGGCCGCCAAGTGTGCGATTCGCCATCTCCCAAGCCCTCAGTGCCCCACATCTTCCTTTCTGTTTTTTCGTTTTTCCTCCTGAACACCTGGCATTACCTTCCAGACGCTTATGTTGATTATATTTTATCTGTGTATTATCTGCCTCCTCCCTGGAACGTAAGCTCCACGAAGGCACTGGTTCTGTGTGTTTTGCTCTCTGCCGTATCTCCAGCCCTTGGGTAAATGAAGAAATGTGAAGGCAAGACAGAGATGGGGTGGGAATGGCCGTGCAGAGCAGGGGCAGAAGGACACAGGGTTGGACGCGTGTATCCCCCTGTCCACTCGCATGAGAGAGCTCTGTCAATCTCTGTGAGAAGCTCAGAGGGTAAAGGGCTTTTGCCCATCACTCAGTGCTGGAGAAACTTCTCTGCAGATGCTGACCCAGTATCTTGAAGGCCCTTTCACTCCGTTGTAGGCTGAGGCCCCCTCAACCAGAGGCCACCGGGGCCGGGTCTGTTGGCAGAGCCTGTGCTGTTTCAGGAGGGAGGCCAGTCCCTTCAGACCACTGCCCATGGTGTGCGAAGGTGCTCCCAGCAAGGACAGTAGCCTTCAGCAGTTTATCTTGATTCAGAACAGGTTGCCCTAGCTGGCTGGCAGTCAGGCTGGGGAACCGTGTGTGCTCTGGAATTCAGCAGAGAAGCCTGAGGGAGTCACCACTGTGCTCTTAGCCAATGGTGTGGCCTCAGCCAGGTCGCTTCCTGGTGCCTCAGTGTTCTTCCCTGTTGAGTGGGGATAGCACCCTTTCACTTCTGCAGGCTTGTTGTGAGCTTTTGTGGTTGTCGTGAGTTTTTTCTGCAGTCCAGTGAGGTAGGGGCGCTAGCCCAGAGCCCCTCTTCAGGCTTCAGGAGAAGGCCGCGTTCCGGTTGCTCCGGGCTTGCAGCAGCTGAGGAGACAGAGCCCTTACCTCTCCTCGGGGCCAGGGCAGGCCTGAGGAAGGGAGGGAGTGTGGCAGAATCGGAGGCCCCCTCATCTGCCTTGAGGGGAGGGAGAGGAGACGCGTTGAGCTGAGTGGAGTTGACAGGACTCCTGTCACCACCCTCCCTGCCTGAGGGCCTGGGCAACCTCGTCTGAGAGACTTGAGGCTCTCAGCAGAGCTGAGGACAGGCAGCGTCCCACACTGTGCTTACTGTGTTTTGAAGGTGTTTTAAGAGCATTCCTAGCTTTGGCTGGGAGTTTCTTGCCACACTGACAGGGGTGTGTCATTGGAACAACTCGTTGGTGGAGCCCTGTTCCTAGCCTGGATACGCGTGCATTTCCCCAAACCGCGTGAGGCGTCCTGTGAGGGGGTGCAAGGAAGAGCCAGGTTCCTCAACAACACCCCCAGCCCTGTCCTCCTGGCCCCCCAGGGAGCCACACTTGTGCCCCCACAGAGAGCAGCTCCTGCTGATACCAGATCAGTAGATTTAGAATGCTCTCAGCTCTGTGAAATCTGGAAAGGAGCCCTGGCTTCTCGGTTCTTTGTGTTTACTTTATAGATTGGTTCCGTCCAGTACGACAGCTGCTTGCCATCGGTGGCTATTTCAGTTTAAGCTCAAATTAGGGAAAACTAAATAAATACATAAATCCAGTTCCTCAGCCACACCAGCCACATTTCAAGAGCTCAGTCGGCACGTGGGCCTAGCGGCTGCTGTGCTGCTCCATACAGGTCATGGAGCCTCTCTCTCGTAGCAGAAGGTTCTAGGCCCAGAGGCTGATGGGTGTGGGGAGGAGACCTCAGAGCATCTATGAGAAAGCTGAGGGGAAAACAGTGCAAAGCGAAGCTATTCTTCTTGCGGTGAAACACTTCTCCAAGGAAATACTTAGGGGAGACTTGAGTCCCCCATGCGGACGCCTTCCCCGGGACGGGTGTCCCCAGAGCATTGTCAGTGGCTCGGTCACTCGTCACGTTTCAGCTCGTTGTACGGCCTGAAGGTGTCCCCTGCGGTGGCCGAGGAACGGCCCCCTGCCACCGGACCCCGTTGCTCTGCTGAGATTAGAAACTCAGAGATTAGAAACTTCTGAGCAGTGCCAGAGAACGTTCTTGTTGCTCTTGGTTTACCACCTGTGATTCTACTAAAAGAAGAAAAAGAAACCCTTGGATGAAACATGCTTTTCTAGAAGGTCGACCGGAAGCCTTTCTGTTCTACCTGCTGCGGTCTGAGTGGCAGAGACAGAGGGAGGCGCCCAGGGCATCAGTTTAGGGACTCACACTCAGGTGCCAGCTTTGCACTTGCACGGACCCAGGACTGAGTGTCTCCTTACAGAATGCATCCTGGGCGCCTGGCTTGCCTCCCCCAGTCCCACCCAGGCTGGCCCCTGTGCCCGTTCAGCGCTGGGTCTGGCCATCTCCCCACGTGGTCGCAGGGCTTCTGGCCTCGTCCGTGGCTCTTTGAGTGCAAGCAGCCTGGTTCCATGTCCACACGCCTCCCGTAGACGGAACCCTCAGGTCCGAGCTGTGTATCTTTGCTCAAGTACCCGGCTCAGAGTGGAGGACAGATCCGTGGCTAATGGTGGATCAGTGAGCAGATCAGTCCACCAGGGGTCCACTCGAATTAAAGAGACAAGAACTCTCATGAGTTAGGCTTCTCTAGTAACAGTTCAGACAGCATCCCACCTTGGCAGCTGCCAGGCTCCTTGTCCCGGCACCGCTGCGGCCTCTGTGCAGTGGGGTGCTGAGGGTGCCCTCATCCACATGCCTGTGGAGTGGGCACCGCCCCCCACCCACCCTTCCCTGGGATTCTGTGACTTTGAGCATCAGGCTGAGTTACTGTGCTGGAAAGCTCCATCTCTAAGCACAGTTCTCCTCCCCCTCCGCCACCGGCTCTCTGGAGCCCATGTCAGCCGTGCCCAGACAGTCCTAGAAGCTTGTGGCGGTGGTTTGGGCGGGTACGGGGTGCAGAAGCAATGGCTGTGCTCATGCTTCCCTTTCTCCCGCCCGCAGAGCGTGCTGAAGAAGAGGGACCAAGTGCAAGCCGAGTACGAAGCCAAACTGGAAGCTGTGGCTCTGAGGAAGGAAGAGCGGCCCAAGGTCAGGGGCACCCCCGGGGGCGGGTGGGCTATGACACCCCACCAGTGTGCCAGGTGAATTCATGTCCCTTGATCGGTATGACCAAAGTGACCAGTGCCAGCTGGGTGGGGTTGGTGCTGTTCTTTTCCTCTTTTTGCTACCTTTTATGTCCGATGTACATTGCGGGTTGAGCTTTTTCTTACTGTTTCCTGGGATTTTTTTTTTTTTTTTGAGGTTTCCAGCTCTGTGATTCAGAGGCAGTTCCTATCTATGAAATGGGACTGAGGAGAAAGGAGAATAGTCTAGATCAGTGTTCTCAAAAGTGTAGTCTGTGGAATGGTCCACAAACTATAACCCACCCAAAAGCACAGAAGCCTAGAGGTACACTGTTAAAGTACTGTGTGCCCAGCCACCCTCTGCCTGCAGCTGCCGGTCCCACTGACTAGCTCCAAGCCACTCCTCTGATTTTCTGGAACACGGTGCAGCCTGCTGAGCCCACATCTCAGTCTCATTTAAAAGAATGACAAGGGATACTGTATTTAAAAATCTCACTCTTAACAATTTAGCTTCTAAATATAAGTACATAAGTCACTTTTCCTGGCGAGGGATGGAAGGAGAGACAAAAAGTTCTGCCACTAGCCCAGCTTGGAAGCTGAAAATCCTGTGTTTAAAAGATGTCACTTAAATAGTTCTATCAGCCGTCCTACCTACTCAGCACCCACTGCAAGCTTTCTCAGAGGCCAGTTTTGTCTTTTGGTAGATGTTCAGCCCAATTTGGGATGGCGCCTTACCAAAGCCAGAAACTGAAGGGTATGAGTAATAGGCTGAATTAAATGCTGACTGTGCCCTGGATTGCTGGCTGCCTGCGGGTCACACCCACCTGGGAGCAGAGGAAGCTGCTGTTTCTGGCTCCCGAGTTCCACCCAGCTAAGCTGTGGGGCTCAGGCCTCATCCTCTACCCCTTGTGCGGGCCTGGGTAACTTCTCCTCTCCTGCCAATGGGTGTTGAAATCTTCCTGCTGCTGTTGCTCTCACCTCCCTGGAGCATCACTCGCTCACCCATCCGACTCATTCTCTCAGCCACAAGAGTTCTTCCAAAAGGGGGAAGGGTTTCTTTCCAATCTGGAGGTTCCAAACATTCCTGCACCCTTAGCACAGCTTGGGTGGGAGGGCGCAGTGTCTGTCTTCCCACTGTCTTGTGGGATTCTGAACCACTCCAAAGTGAACTTGCTTTTCATATATCTATGGTGATATTTAACAAAGCAGGTAAGTGTAATCAACAGTGGGGTCAACTGAAATTGTGTCTCCAGTTTGGGGTCTGGGGAAGCCGCTGCTTTGGTGGACCATGGAGGGCTTGGTTGGCGACCTGATCAGTCAACCACCATTTGGTAGACAGAGCACAGGATTGGAATCAGATGGCCCTGGGTTTGAATCCCCACTCTCTCCCCCAGCTCAGACTGGTTTTGCTCACCAGCCTCTGTGGGATTCATCCATGTGATTGCTGTGAAGATGGGAGAATCAGTCGAGTGTCTGATGCAATAACAGAGGCTCTACTGGTGGGTCCTCTGTTGTCCGGACTGGCTCCCCATTGCCTCTAGTTCAGTTCAGTTCAGTCACTCAGTCGTGTCTGACTCTTTGCGACCCCATGAATCACAGCACGCCAGGCCTCCCTGTCCATCACCAGCTCCCGGAGTTCACTCAGACTCATGTCCATCGAGTTGGTGATGCCATCCATCCATCTCATTCTCTGTCGTCCCCTTCTCCTCCTGCCCCCAATCCTTCCTAGCATCAGAGTCTTTTCCAGTGAGTCAACTCAACGCATGAGGTGGCCAGAGTATTGGAGTTTCAGCTTTAGCATCAGTCCTTCCAGTGAACACCCAGGATTGATCTCCTTTAGAATGGACTGGTTGGATCTCCTTGCAGTCCAAGGGACTCTCAAGAGTCTTCTCCAACACCACAGTTCAAAAGCATCGATTCTTCAGCGATCAGCTTTCTTCACAGTCCAACTCTCACATCCATACATGACCACGGGAAAAACCATAGCCTTGACTAGACGGACCTTTGTTGGCAAAGTAATGTCTCTGCTTTTTAATATACTATCTAGGTTGGTCACAACTTTCCTTCCAAGGAGTAAGCGTCTTTTAATTTCATGGCTGCAGTCAGCATCTGCAGTGATTTTGGAGCCCCCCAAAATAAAGTCTGACACTGTTTCCACTGTTTTCCTATCTATTTCCCATGAAGTGATGGGACCAGATGCCATGATCTTTGTTTTCTGAATGTTGAGCTTCAAGCCAACCTTTTCACTCTCCTCTTTCACTTTCATCAAGAGGCTTTTGAGTTCCTCTTCACTTTCTGCCATAAGGGTGGTGTCATCTGCATATCTGAGGTTATTGATATTTCTCCCGGCAATCTTGATTCCAGCTTGTGCTTCTTCCAGCCCAGCATTCCTCATGATGTACTCTGCATATAAGTTAAATAAGCAAGGTGACAACATACAGCCTTCACGTACTCCTTTTCCTATTTGGAACCAGTCTGTTGTTCCATGTACAGTTCTGACTGTTGCTTCCTGACCTGCATACAGGTTTCTCAAGAGGCAGCCGAATGAGAGCTTCGTTTTCTAGGTTTGTTGCCACTTTTTTTTTTTAATTATTAATTTTTTTTTTCTGAGTGCACTGTTGGGGTATTGTTTCCTTGTGTCCCGAAGTATCCCCTGCTTCCCCATGCATCCCAGATGTCTGTAGCAACAGAGAGACAGCTGCTGTGGGAAATGAGTAGCTTAAGGTTTGGCTGTGTTCTGTTTAATGTCTTATGTTTGAGCTTCACTTTCCAGAGCTGCTATTGGTGAGAAAAGAGCCAGGCTTTCAGGAAGCGAGTCAGGGCTGATGTTCCCCCAGGACTCAACAGGTTCTACTGTCAGTAACTGTCATGGGAGCAAGACTGCTCACAGGTCCATCCCAGGGCTGCAGGCAAGGAAAGGACTGCCACCCGAAGATGGGGAGTTCTCACAGGGAGGCTGGGGTCTGAGCTGGAAGACAGAAGATCTGAGGGAGTCTGGGGGCTGACTTCCTTTTGAGGTGAAGTCTTAAAAGGTTGCTCTGAAGAGTAAGGCAGAGTTGATTTTATGTGAAGCCACGGAGAGGTATTGAAAACTGACCACTTCTCTGTAACCCAGGAGAAGGGGTTGGCCTCTTGGGTCTCAGTGTCCCTCACTGGGATTTCACAGGGGAGTGGATGTCTTTGGACAGAGGACTGAGCCCTGTAACTCCGGCTGTTGGCCAGGTGGACGGGAAGCCTGGTGGCTGCGGCTTTTTGGTGCGTGCTGTGCTGGGGGCAGGCAGTGACGAGGCCTCTGGAATGGAGGGAAAATGTTTATATCGTAGAATTTAAAGATTGCTTTGGTTTTAGGTGAAGGAAAGTCACTGAGGTGGTTTATTCTCAGGCAAATGGAGCTTTGATTGTGCAGACTCGGCTTTCTTATTTTAATTTTGATTTTAATTTGGAGAAATGGAAGGCACTGAGCAGGGAGGGAGCTGGCTGCTTTTTACTGCCTCTGTCTGGACCACAGACTTAGGGAAATCTGAGAATTTGCCCTTCCTTAGAAGCTATCAAAGGGACGCTATCAAAGCTATTAGTGGAAACAGAGGGGGCCTGGGGAATTGCATTTAAAACTGGATGGGAAGCATGCATACTCTAATGTGGACTCCTGTGAGGATGAACCACGGGGGACCAGGCACATTGTATTCTGAGTTTGACTCTCTTCAAATGCTTATATAGCCACATGTTGATTCAAAAAATTAAAAAAAGAAGGGATGCCAAGAGAGAATGTTTTATGAAAAGTTAAAAGAGAAAGAGAGAGGGGCTGTTTCAGGCCCTAACCCACTGAAGCCTGGTACTGGATCCGGTGCCTGGTACTGGATACTTCCAGAGGCTGTTGGAAGTGGGTAGCATTATCGTGGGCAGAGGGAGGCATATGGCGCGGACGTAGATGGAGCAGAAGACAAGAAGTACCGCTTCTCAGGGTGAGCGTGGGTGAGGAGGGGAAGAAGTGCTGGAGGTCACTTGGACAAGCCTCTCAAAGGCGGTGGACCTTTACAAATTCTTAGAACCAATAGAATGGTGAACATTCTGGAATGAGGGGGATGTGGCAGTGGGTAGCAAGAACTCCTGTTCTGAAATAGCAGATAGAAACAGGGGGACTTCTGAATATGGAGCTTCCGTAGGCCTGAGAATTCTGCACGAGTATCTGTTGTTACCTCTGGTGAGTGAGGAGAGGCACGCCTGGTGACTCCCAGTTCTCTCCACAGGAGCCATGACCTCAGCCTGGTTTAGGAAGCCAGAGTAATCTACCACAGCAGGGCAGGGCTCTGTTACCTCCGTTGTTTAATTCCTACAACAGCTTTCTATGAGTGCCGTTCCCACCTTACAGATGAGCAGCCAGGGCTCAGGGGACTTGTGACCCACCCACAAAAGCTCACACATGGTGGAGCTGGAATTGGACCCCTGATATGCCAAGTTGGAGCCCTTTATCCCCACTGCGAGGGCTCCCAGCAACCTTTGCTTCTTTGAGGGGGAGGCTTCTTGCTTTTGGAAGATGTGTGGCTGATGCTGGAGGGACTTGGGGAGAGCCTGGGCCTGCCTTTGGCCCTTCAGTCTGTGTCTGCCCGTCCATTCGGCCATCGTGCCTGTGAGCTCAGGGCTCCTCTCTCCTCAGTGTGTCCGCTTTCCACAGATCTTGGGCACTCACTTTTCCCTCCTCACCAGCCATTCTCTGAAGTTTGCTTCTTTTTATCTATTTTTTTTAAAGTGTTCTTACTGAATATTTGCCAAATTCAGTAGCCTCTTCTCAAACGTTACCCTGCCTCAGTGTTTTCTCAACTTCTCTTCCATCTCACAGGTCACATAGAAGATGAAAAATTTGTATGGGACATTGGGATTGAAGACCAGATTGCTTGAAACTGGAGGTGGCCTGCTCTGACTTCCTAGGGAGCTGGGGGAACCAGTATTGCCGTCATTCACACGGCGCCAGTTAGGAAGCTCTGCCTGTTTCTCAGTTAGCAGCATGTGACTGAGAAGACAGCTGTCTTGAATTGACTCTGTCCTTTGTCCTGGCATGTGTCCCCCAGCAGCCATGAGTCCCCTCTTTCCCCCAGTACTGGGGTCGTGTCTGCCTTATGTAATCTTTGAGGACTCGATTAACCTCCTGTCATCATGGGAGCAGATAATATGATGTCTCCAGCCTACCTCTGAGAAGGAAACTTAGAGATTTATATGTAGGGCCGGGCAATGCCTGTTTCATGTAAAGAGCTCAGTGATACATTTCTCGTGAATGCTGAGTGAATTCACATTTCTCAGTGAATGCGGAGTGAATTCACATTCCCGCCCTGCTCTCTACCCCAGAGACATGCTTTATCTCATCCTGCGTTACCCTTCTCCCTTCGCTCCATGATTCATATCCTGTAATGGAACTTCTCATGAGAGTTAGGGGAGCCAATATGAAGAATGCAGCCTTGTCCTCTCTTCAGAAATTTTTGTCTCATGAAGTCTTATCTGGGGCTTCCCAGGTGGCTCAGCAGTGAAGAATCCACCTGCCAATGCTGGAGCCACGGGAGATGCAGGTTTGATCCCTGGGTTGGGACGTTTCCCTAGAGAAGGAAATGGCAACCCACTCCAGTGTTCTTGCCAGGATAATCCCATGAACAGAGGAGCTTGGCGGAATACAGTCCACGGAGTCATAAAAGAGTTGTACATGACTTAGCAACTAAATAACAGTGAAGTCTTATCTGGAGACTTTTTTGTGCTTCTTGGTGGGTTGTGAACAGCAGCACCCAACCATTAGCATTGGATATTTCCATATCTAACCCCTCCAGACAATACCTCTAAGAGTGCCTCAGTCAAAAAATCAAAACACTGAGATAAGAGGGAATGCTGGTTGTTGCTCATGGGTAAATTGAGACACCATCCAGAAAGAAACAAAAATGAGAGGAACGCAAGCCCCAGGGGCCCTCCTCTCCATAAAGCTGGGCGATTCAGTAGCGGGTTGCTTCAGAGCAGAGCTCACCTCCTAACACAGGACTACCATTATTCTCTTCTTTTTAACTCGCACCCCCCCCCCTCCACCAGCCTTGTGCTTCTGTGGCTCTGCTCTCTCTGACTTATTTCCTGCTTCTGTGTCCAGGTTTCTCCGTAGCTTTTTGCCAACTCCTTTAGTAACCCTGTGCGTGCAGGCCCTTCCGTGGGTTCTACTCTTTGTTCTCTGCCAGCGGGGGTTCTCTCTCTGTCCTTGGGGGTCTGTGGTCTGTGAGCCATTCCTGAGCTGGGTCCCTTATCTGTCCCTCTGGAGTCACAGGTCCCCACTTCTACCATCTTTTTTTTTTAATGCTTATTTGTTTGACTGGGTCTTAGTTGTAGCGTGTGGGATCTCTGCCAGGTCACGTGGGATGTTTTGTTGCAGTACATGGGCCCTCCATGGGCAGGCTTAGTTGCTCCTCGGCATGTAAGATGTTAGTTCCTGGACCAGGGGTTGAACCCGCGTCCTGCATTGCAAGGTGAGTTCTTAACCACTGTAACACTGGGGAAGTCCCTCCATCTTCTGTTAGGGGTCGCCTCAGCGCTCTTCTTCCCATCTCCCCCATCCACGTTGTCCTCAGTCTCCAGCTCCTCCTTACAGTGTGCGTGTCACAGGCTCCGAGTGAAGTGAAGGCACTTGATCCGTCTCCCCTTCGTGTCCAACCGTGTTTATTTTCTTCCCACCTAGACTCTGGGTGACTTGAGACAAGATCTGCCTGCTGAGACCTAAGCACTTTTATGTCCCCTCTGTGCCCCATGTGGAATATGTTGGGAAAATGATAATATCGCTAAAAACATTGCCCACATTGAGGCTCAGGCAACCATACAATCCAGTTTCCATCCCCAGACCAGACCCAGGAATCTTTCCTAGGCGAGCACTCCCTGGAACCAGAGAGCCTACCCACCTCTTCTCACTATGTCCAGGAAGTCTTCCTTTCAGAGCTTGGCTTTCCTCCTTGCTGCAGCAGTTTTGTTAAGCAAACAGGATGTTGTTTCTGGACACTTTTCCCCAGATGCTATAATTAGCAGTGGTGGCAAGAGGAATAAGGGAAGTGGACTGTGCCTGCCAGGAGGGCGGGGAGGCCAGTCTGGAGCCTGGTTTGCTGGGTGCCTGCTGAGGCTGGTTCCCAGGATGTTTCCCAGGGATGCTCTTCAGACACAAGGTCAAGGCAGTAATGTTTTTACTTCCGTTTCCCCCAAGGTGGCCAAGAGTAACAGGTGAATCAGCACGGAAAGGCAAAAGAAGATAAAATTCAAGTCCTTTTTAAAATTTCCTCTGGGAATTTAAGTGTTTTAGAGGACACTCACCCCATCCCTTAAAAGTTGTTTGCTTGTTTTGTTTTGTTTTGCTGAGTAACTTGCAGGATCTTAGTTCCCCAATCAGGAATTGAATCTGAGCCCACAGCAGTGAAAACACTGACCATCAGTGTCCTAATCACTGGACCATCAGAGAATTCCCCAAATTTCTTTTCTTTTCAGTTGTCCGGGATATCTGACTATATCTTCTCCTCTCACTCATCCTCGCCTCTCCCAGGATAGTTTCCATGCCAGGCAATACTTGAATTCTCTCGCCTGGGTGGCTCCCCTTCCCCTGTTCTTGTGTACTGCATGGCCAAGTGGTCTGGCTGGCAGATGGCCAAGTGCCCTCAGCACTTTAGAAACCCTGAAGGAGTCAGCTACCCCAGGCTTGGCCTTGTTTCTGGGCTCCTTGCCCATAAGGTCTGGGTATAAAACTTCCCTGGTTGGTAGAGATTGACCTTGATGGTTACATTCAGGATCAGAGGCCCCAGCACACAAAATGTACAAGGCCTCACTTGTTTTGGGAAAGCATTTGGTAGGTGACTGTGTGACCTAGCTTTGGGCAGGTTGACTCCCTGCCCCCAATCCCCTGGCCACCATCAAAGTCCAGTGGAGCCTCTTGAGTTAGGAGAGAAGCCAGCTTTGTATTTTGGGTACCAGGGTTACCATTTCCCATTACCGTCTTATAATAATGGGTGTTTTCTTTCCAACTGTGTAGAGTGGATGAAACGCACCAAAGCAAAGTGAAAGTTGTGAAATTCAGGCAACCTAGTTCTATTTTGAGAAAATCTTCTAAACTTCCTTAGGAAAAACTAGAACTAGCCTGCTGTATATTTCTTCTTTGAATTTCATGGTTTATGGCATGCATAAACAACTTGCTTTCCATTTCCCCAGAATTACCCAATTTTAACTCTTTATTTTTGATTATCTGCTATCTGAGAGTGCGTGGATAAGTCTCCAGCTGATTTATAAAGTAGGCCAATTGTCTTCTTATTACAGTGAATTCTCTAGTTAATGAGAAACGTCATGGGTAATGGGACAGTTCATGTGATGTGAAAACACCGATTTTCTGCTTTCATTATGAGGCATGGGAGAATAGCAGGGCAGTACCAAACAGTGCTGTACACTTGCAAAACATACACTTTCACTTACAGATGGGTAACTCCTAAAAGGAACCAAAGACGGATGACTCTGAATCACAGTGTTTCTTCTTCCTGTTTGTAAACAGGCAGGTGTTTCCTCCATGAGTCACCGTTTAGCTTGGATGGGTTTGAAAATTTGGGTCAGGGATGGCACTTTTCAGAATTCCTTCTTTCACTTGGAAACCCAAGTCTATGCCTGCACCTCCAGGGGAGGGAATGTGTTCGTGGCATTTTCAGGTGGTAATCTGGCCTCTCACAAACATGTGAGCCCAGGGGCATGAGGTCCCTGTTATACATACAGAGCTCTCATGTACGCATTCCCCTCCCAGGTCCCAGCAGACGTGGAGAAATGTCAGGATCGGATGGAGTGTTTCAATGCTGATCTGAAAGCCGACATGGAGAGGTGGCAGAACAGCAAGAGACAGGACTTTCGGCAGCTGCTCATGGGGATGGCTGACAGGAACATCCAGTATTACGAGAAGGTAAGGAGCTGATGGTCAGACAACAGGCCTCCCCTTAATAGCCAGAGCCTCTGGTCAGGGCCTGCCAGAAGGCCGGAAGGGTCCTTCCCTGACTTTACGTGTTTAGTCTTAGGGAACCCCGTGTGTCCTCGCCCCGCTCTGCTAGATGTGGTGCTGGGTTTGGAACCGGGGCCTCCCTCAGGTGCCCACAGGGGTTTCACTCGCACACCCTGCTGATGAAACTGCGGTTTTACCCTCCAAGTCCTCTAGTTCTTCCAGCAGCTGCTTCCCAGTCAAGCCTGTAGCGCAGGGATGCCCCCAGTTGATGGAGGCTTTGGGGCCCTGTCAGGCTGTTATATGGTTCTGCACCCAAGGGTTCTTCGCATTTATTCTTCTATGGATCCCTTTGGTCATCTGGTGAAGCCTGCTGCTGCTGCTCCTGCATCACTTCAGTCGTGTCCGACTCTGTGTGACCCCATAGACAGAAGCCCACCAGGGTCCCCTGTCCCTGGGATTCTCCAGGCAAGAACACTGGAGTGGGTTGCCATTTCCTTCTCCAATGTGTGAAAGTGAAAAGTGAAAGTGAAGTCGCTCAGTCGTGTCCGACCCTTAGCGACCCCACGGACTGCAGCCTACCAGGCTCCTCCATCCATGGGATATTCCAGGCAAGAGTACTGGAGTGGCTTGCCATTGCCTTCTCCGCTGGTGAAGCCTAGAGACTCCTTATTAGAATACTATTTGTTTTTTAAAATAGACTTTAAAATACTGTTTTTAAATACCTAATAAAAAAGGATATAGGATTACAAAGGAAAACTATTAACACTAAAAAACAGGGTTTTTTTATGAGTCCCTTGATCTGTGGACTTCAAGTTAAGCACCCCCAACACACACACACATGCATGCACGCACATAGGCTCAACTGTCATCAAGCTGCAGCTGAATATCCTCAGTCAAGGTTTGCCCCTAGCACATCCAACTCTGGAGCATGGTTGCTAATGAATCTTTGTATTTCTTGAAAGCTTAATGAAGATGAAGAATGGCCCAATCATAATTCAGCAAGTAACCTGTAGACTTGAAATCAAGCTGGACAAGCATTGACTTAGCTGCTGCTAAGTCACTTCAGTCGTGTCCGACTCTGTGTGACCCCACAGACGGAAGCCCACCAGGCTCCCCTGTCCCTGGGATTCTCCAGGCAAGAACACTGGTACTCCCACCACAATTCTAGAAACACATCCTCGGCCCAAACTGGAGGAATCCATCTCCTTCAAAAACAGTGATGCTCTGGCCGCTGCTCAGAGGCAGTGTGTCTGTGTCTTAACTTGGAGGAGGGTTAAGGGAGAGAGTCACGGAATGGCCCTTACCTGCCAGGTCTGAGGGTGGACTGCTTCAGGGGGAAAGGGCAGGGACCGTCCTCCTTTTCTCGGGACCGTTCTTCCAGACGCTTGCTGTGTGTCTGAGTTGACATTGGGCTGGATGCTTTGCATATGTCAGCTTGTAAAATTTAAACTTAACCGTCACCATAACACTGTGAAGTGGGTTTCAGAGGCTCTCAATTTTAAGCTGAAGACATGGAAGCTTAGCAAGGTTTTAAAACTCTGCCCAAGGTCACACAACTTGTGAATGACTGAACTAGGGTCAGAGTTGGCCCCACTGGGTCCACAGGTCTGAGGGTTCCCACACACTGTCAGTGAGGGGGACAGTCCTGCCTGCCCACAGGTGGAAAGACCGCTCCAGGTGCGGTCAAGGCTTCATTCCTCTGCTGACTGGCCTGTTAGGCAGGGTGCCTCTCTCTGCCTTTGTTTCTTCATCTGTAAAATGGGAGTGATCCTTCTCCACTGAATGATGGTGAAGAAACAAGGAAGTGATGCGGGAGCCCCTGGAATGTGCCTGGCATGGGGTTGATACGCAGTGAATGGGGCTTCCATCCCTCCCTCCCTCCCACCCTCACTGTCCCCCACCTCCCCACTGCACCAGGGCCGACTCAGCTGATGTCCCTTCCTCTTCCTGGTGATTAATTCCCGTGTTCCCAGGGCCCAGATTTCAAACCCAGGTATCTGTGTCCTCCCACTATGCCACAAACAGGGCCCCTGCCCTGGGGCCTCGTCTTGGCAGATGCTTTTTGTGTACTATTTGTGTGGTCCCTTGTACACATTGATACAGAGCAGCAGGACTCCTGCCATTAACGACCCCTTTGTCTAGTGGTAAGTGAAAGTGAAAGTCGCGTTCTACTCTTTGCGACCCTATGGGCCATACCGTCCATGGAATTGTCTAGGCAATAATACTGGAGTGGGTAGCCTTTCCCTTCTGCAGGGGATCTTCCCAACCCAGGAATCAAACCCAGGTCTCCCGCATTGCAGGTGGATTCTTTACCAAGTGAGCCACAAGGGAAGCCCAAGAATACTCAAGTGGGTAGCCTTTCCCTTCTCCAGCGGATCTTCCCAACCCAGGAATTGAACTGGGGTCTCCTGCATTGTAGGCAGATTCTTTGCCAATTGAGCTATCAGGGAAGCCCCTGTCTAGTGGAGGAGACACGTTAATCCAAGAATCCCACCTCTTCAGAGAGATGCAGGCACTCCAGGAAAAGAACAGGAAGCTGGGAGAAAAGTTGAGGGAGGCATCATTCAGATCAGGATGGAAGGGGCAAGGAGAGTGGGCAGGAAAGGCCAGTCTGAGGACACAACTTTTAACCTGAGTCAGAGAGACAAAGAACAAGTATTCCAGGCAAAGGGAGCAACCTATGTAAGGGTCCTGGGCTGGGAAAAAGCTTGAGCATTTGGCCAGTGGTTCACTTGGTAAAGAAAGCTCGTATTTAGTTGGTTCATTTTTATTGTTTGAATTTTTTTACAGTGAAAATGTTTCCATATAATAGTTGTATAATATGTCTTTAAAATGCTAAAAAAGGAAGAAAGCAAGCAGGCAAGCTGGTATGGCCTTGGTCCCCATCACTGACGTAGAACCTTCCGGATGAGAGATGATGGCAGAGGTAGAGAGAGGGACCCAGGATGCCACGGACCCCGCTCTGGGTCTCTCTCTGACAGCAAGTTCCTTGAGGCTCCCCAGGCTTCCTTCTGTAGGGCAGGGTCTGAGTCCAGCTGCTTCTCCAACTTCAGAGTCTCCAAGGAAGGAAGCAGTGAGCCACTCACCACTCCCTTCCCCCGGCTTGACTTGGGGATGTGTGTCTCCTCCTCCCAGTGACTTAGCACAAAGTCCTGTTTCACCCTGGTGCTGCCCCTCAGGAGGGCCTTGTGTAGTTCTCCCCCTCAGATCCGAGGTGGCTGAACCAGAGCTCCCTGAGTCACACGTCTGGCCCATTCCCAGATGGTTTCTATCCTCCCACCCACACGTGGAGCAGTGTCTCCACCCCGGATGGGAACCTGGGGCCTCACCGAGGGTTTGCGGCCTGCCTTTCTCTTCTGCTTTTGAAAGGGAGGGGATTTCTTTTGGTGAATACCTTTCCACTCACTGGGATGAGCTTTGCAGAGAGTTCATTTAGGCTTCGTAGAGACATTGCTGTCTTTCGTAGAGATGGGGGAGGGGGATGTAGTCAAAACAAACAGCTGTTGCCTCGCTTCCTTCTGCCAGCTCTGAATAACCCGTGTAAGGTGTCATTAGGCGCAGGTGACCCAGCAGGGTTGGCTGTGGGAGGGCTGCTCCAAGCCGACCCTGAAATCCGTGTCCCCTCACTGATGCGCTGTGCGTGTTGTCATTGCAGTGTCTCATGGCGTGGGAGTCGATCATCCCGCTCCTGCAGGAGAAGCAAGAGGCCAAGTAAGCTCCTTCTCAGGGCCGAGACTCTCCTACCTGCGCAGGGCCTGGCACCCACCCCGGAATGCTCCTGCGGTGCCGGACACGCGGCACCGAGGAAGCACCCACAGCAGCGTCTCCCCTCCGTGTGTTCCTGTCCCTCCCTCTCCCCCGGCCTTTGTCCGACAGTTGTTCTCCGTGAGTATTTATTCCTTGGTGGAGTCCGCAAAGGGCTGTCGTCATCTCTTGGCGGAAGAAGCGTGCCTCCGTGGTGTGAAGGAACCTGCTCGGTGGGACACTGCGAAGATTTGAAACTGGGACACGGCAGCCCTCAGCTGACATTCTGACATCTCGTTACAGTCCCCTCCCTGGGGCCAGCAGAGTTGCCTGCTGAGGAAGAGAACTGGGTCCTGCTTCGCAAGGCCGTGAGGAAGGCTCGAACAGGAGGCAGCGCTTGCTTTCTGTGGATGCCCGGCCGCTCTGACATTGGCTCCATTGACTCGTCTCGGCCTGGAAGGTGGCATCGGTGCCTCCAGGAAGAGTCCTTAGTGTACGGTGGCCTGTGTGGCTCTGCGTGTGGCCTGCTGCCCGCCCGTCATGAGTGACACGATGTTACGGTTTCCAATTCGTGTAGGACCGTTTAAATCGGTGTCTTGGCGCATCCATGCTAGAGCCAGCCAGCCAGTGTCCTCGTCCTCATGCCAATGCCTTGAGAAGTGGAGTGAGCAGTGTTCCCCAAACTCGTTTTCTGACACTAAAATGGAGTAATTGGGAACTGTTTTGTGTAAAATGAAAAAAAGGGTGCATTTTTCTCTGTGACGTCTTCACCGTTCTTTTGCTTGTTAAATGTCATCAGGGTAGAGAGACAGGCCTGATAGGGGTCATCTGTTGTCTTGAAGTCGGAATAACTCTGAGTTGTTGAGAGTTGTTGAGGTCAGCGGGCGTATACCAAGCCCCGCCTCCCGTGTCCACTTTGTGCAATTTGCCTTTACCTCACCAAAAATTGCTAGTTTGAACGCTTCCTCCTGTGTCCACTGAACGTTTGGGCAACCTTTGGGGGAGAGGCTGGCGTGTTCTTAGGATACAGTCAAGGTTTGTGAACTCTAGTGTGAATGAATGCTCTACATGAAGTGCTTTAACTTTACTGTTTCCTAGTCAGAAAGAAGAGCCTGCATCCAGATGGACCTGGAAGATGACATGTGTGACAGCAAACTCTTTGCTTCTAGTTAAGCTCACATCTCCTCCTGGCTCCATTTGAAGCCTTCATTTCAGACTCTTAACAGGTTTCCTTTTCAAGTGTGTCAGCACAAAACAGACAAAAAGGATCTCTTCCTCCAGCTTATTATCTTTCCCCTCCTGAAGTGAAACTACCTATGTTATGTTTGTGTTCTTTCGTCTGTGGCTCATCTCTATAAAATTACAAATCTGAGCCTCAAATAAGTGGTATTATTATTATTATTATTTTTAATGAAACAGCTGTGCTGAGACACTGCTGTGTTTGCAAGTGAACCTGCAAATACTGGTCAGCATGCAGCCTCCTGAGGTCACTGCATCCTGCTTCCAGCTGCAGAGTTGATCTTGGGGCAGCCATGGCTGTGATGCTGGTGGGGCAGCCATTGGACAGCCCAGAAGAATTTGGTTTTGTTTTCGTCATGTTTGGAAAAGTCATGGTTTAAATGATAATTTGTGTGTCACTTGGAACTTTTGTGCACTGTTAGACCCCGTTCGTGCCATTCTAAAATCCTCTGATGTGAATCTTCCGTTTGGTACAATTAGAGATGATTCAGTGGAGGAAAAGGGTAAGAAGAGTTCATTGACCCTGAGTGGTGATTCAGTGTTTCGTTCTACCTCTAAACCATCCTGTTGGTGTGGTGTGGTGGTGCGGGTCCAGCCTGACAGCTTGCTGGTAGAATCGGGGCGTGTATCTGATAGTGGGTTGATGGCCTTCTGTGGATATTTGGCAGAAGACACTAGACTGTCCCAGAGGTGAACATTCATCTTGGCAAACGTGCAAATCTTGCCTGGTAGAACGTATGCTTTAAAAATGTCTGGCATGACGAATGCTTGGGAAGAACCGTGGAAGGAGTTACAGGAAGACTGTAGTCTGCTGCTACTGGCCAGAGCCCAGGGACGTTCCTGTGGGAGGTCAGTTGGGCAAGAAGGCAGCCCTTCAGAAGAAACCTGTCAGGTTCCTTGCTGGGACATATGGAGATGGGTGGGGTACACAGTCACCCTCTTACATGATTGGAGGCAGAAGACTGGTTCTGAAGCATTGCAGGCATCTTGGGCTTTTGTCTTTCTCTGTTTGTTTGGTCCCTCAGTGAAGTGCCTGCACTTTTAAGCCTCCAGAGAGAGTTGGAATGAGGCAAACCAACCTCCAGCGTGCCACTGTTAGCAGAGCTTGGAGGACTAGGGTACCTTGTAGCCTTCCTTGGAGGAGTGGTCGTTCCAGAAAATGAACCTTTGTCCCTTACTTCTGGCTGGCATCTGATGAGGTGAGGAGGCTGGCCCAGAAGGCAAGGGATAGTAGGCAGTGGTGGAGGCTCTCCAGCCCTTTGCATCCCCATGGGCCCGACCACCGAAGGTCTGCAGCCCCAAGCATTAACCTCTTTATCTCCATCATCACAAAAGTGATTCCCCATGAGAAGTGTAACACAGAGACGTCTGTGCCAAAGACTGCCTCCTGGTCCGTCACCCCATCCTTCATGGCTCCACAAGGTCGTGAATCACCAACTCCTCTCTTGTATTTGTTTTCCGGGAGATGTTTGCTGGAGGATGTGTCTTAACGTTAGACACATGTGGACAGGTTGAAATTTGAGTACGTGGCAATGGAGTGGAAAGTCACCCCTGTCAACTGTCCCTGGGCTGGGGAAGTAGAAGGTTCCATTCACCTGGGTTAGAAGTCCAAGCTAGGGCAGAAGACAGAATTTGTAGAAACTGAGCGATCTTAGAGATGCAGGTGAGGTTGAAGAGAGCAGTGGTGACTTATAGCCTTTTAGGGACACTGCTTGTCCTTTCCCCATGCTGGATTGCCAAGAAGGCTCTCAGCTACTGTGCTCAAAGCAAGGAACCTCTGCTCCTGCTCAGGCCAGGTTCGGGTTGGGTTTTATCCTTTATTAAGTCTTAACGATGATTCCTCAGATAAGTGCGATTATGGACGTGACTGGCTTGTATTTCACTGTGCTGCTCATTGAACCCGCCGCACACCTTTCTTTAGCTGAAATAACAAAAACCAGCACACCTCTCGGGATGGTGGTGAATGTAACCTAAGTGTGTCTTCATGCCAAATTTCAGCCACACCCAGAGGGAGTCCTACGTGTTGATGACTTGAATGTGTTGTCTCAGTCGCCATCCATGACAGGGGGAATAAAAGGCACACCTGGCCCTCATTCCTTGCGAGGCTGCCATTTGTGTTGCAACGCCGGGCAGTTCAGTCTAGAGAAGGGCACCTGCCATGTGGCTGTCTGCACGTGGACTTGCTCTTGGGACAGTGTCTGCCCAAGAGGCACTCGGAGTTTGTATGACTTGGCCCTGCCATTGACAGCATTGAAGTCGCGGGGACTTTTTCTGTTTCGACGCCATTCACTGAGTCTCATGAAAGTCCTTCTCTGCCCTGTGTCCTAAGCTGGTGAGAGTGAAGGGAGAGCAAAGTCCAGAATAGCCCGTCTTCTGAGCAGAAGCAGCCCTTTAGAGCAGCCAGGGTGGAGCCCATTTTCAACCCATCCCGAGACCAAACAGATGAGGCAGTGTAGGTCTGTGTGTGGTCAGGATGGGGCACACCTGTCCTAGTCGCTGCCTTCTCACTCATGGCCTACTTTCAAGGTCTGTGGAATTAGGGTGATCTCATCATCAGACTGGGGTGACACAGTGATGTTGGGGATTTGGGTCTACCTTCTCCCTTCCCAGAGTCCTCGAAGGGCCACCAGGTGGAACACTGTGGTCTCTCTTCTTCCAACGGCATTTCCCTTAAATTTGCCTGTCACCCTCTGGGCCAGACCTACAGATGGAGCTGGGTATGTTGAAGTTGTTCACCTCCTTGCGATTTTGGATTCAGTGAATTTAAGAAACGTGATTTTTTTCACCAGCCCACCCAGTAGGTGGCCAGCTTTTTAGGTTGAGGGTCCCTGGTCTCCCCATGTTGCACAGATCGGAGCAGGCACAGGGTTGTCTACATTAGAAAAGCTTTGGGGGAGGAGTGTTATGGAGGTGTGACTGTTCTCTCAATCATGTGTTTGAAATGTTCTCTGGGTATGACTGTCTAGCCCTTTCTGTGTGGCAAAAAAAATGTTATCCAGGTAGTTTTTACTACCATAGATAGCCTGTAAATAAGTGCTTGGAAAAAATAACTAACAAACCAGTAAGATATTTGTCTCATTCATAAGCGTTGTGTATTTAGCACTTGAAAATCAACAAATCCAGACTTTTGGACATGCCACAGACTGTTAAAAGCCTAACTGTACTTTTTGAGAATTTGTCAACACCTACTAATATGCCTTATTCTTCAACTACTGTTTTTTAGATTCTGGATAGAAAAGAGTTTTTAGAGATGTAATCAGTTGTTCGGTTTAAACTCTTGAGGCCTAACCTAGCCAGTCATCATTCCTCTTAAAGAAACAAGCCAGAAAGTGAGGTTCAGAATTAGGGCTGCCTTTTGGGAAGAGAAAGCTAAGTACTGCTATTGCCAAATGATATTTTTTGATAACGTCAGGAAATACAGGGACCAGAAAACCATTTTCGTTGTTGTTGTTTTCAAGTGTGAAAAATGCATTTCGTGCCTTTTGGCACATTTTTTATTGTAGAGGATATTATGGTATCAGCATCGACAAATCACAGATAAAGAAATCTATAGAGGATGACAATATTAAAGGTTTACCCCGATTCTGTAGAAGAGCTTTTTAAAAAATACTGTGGGGGCCTCCAAGCAGCCTATTTTACATAGAAATTCTCCACAGGTTGAAATGCCAAAAAAACAACGAATACATGGTGTTGACTCATGTAATTTAGTCCTTTGTCATAGAGCTTTTACTATTAATGAAAGCCAGTGATTGGGTATCACACAGTGCACCTCTCCAAGCAGTGTAACCCTCTCACCAGGTGATTCTGGGCTCCCTGTAGGCCGGGTGTGTGAGCAGGCAACCCCTACTAGCACGGCTGTGTGACAGGCTGGCTCACAGTTTCAGACCATCCCTCCAGTCACCGATGATGCTGGAAGGAGGGAAGGGGGATCGCGTTTTCCCAGTGGGGAAGTGAGGAGGAGACAGTACACTGCAAACAAAAGTGTGACCCAGTGGTGAGGCCTGTGTCAGCTGGGCCCTTGTCAATACCAAACCAGCATCTCCGGACAGTCAGCACCGTTGCCCTGGGCACCCCTGAGGTCTGGCCCTGTCTTGTAGTGCCCTGTCCTCTGTCCCTGTGTGCCTGTCCCCTGGATGTCTGTGTGTCGGGAATGTGGTCAGACATGAGGTACATCTGATATATTCCCATGAAATAAACTGCCAGCAAACTTTGTAACTTTTAACTGTTGGGGGCGGGGGGAGGAAAAAACCAAACCTTTTTGCTTAGATCATGTCCAAATTATCAACTGTTTATTATTTGAGAAATCATTCTTTACATTTAAAATTTTAAAAGAAAATCCTTGTGGTATTGATGAAGTCCTCCGTGTAAATGTGTTCTCTTCTGTCCATGCTGCCATTAAGCCAAATCAAAAGCTGTGAAAAAAAAAAAAAGTGCTTGAGAATGTGTGTTGCAGATGAGAAAGTGATTTACAGATCCAAGTCTTTGTTTCATGAAGCTACCAAACTTTAAAAAGAATGTCACCTTTTTTTGTTTATTACGGAACCCAGAGATTATAAAAAGAAAAAAAATTCTTGTTGCATTTTTGATGCTGGCATGAGATTTTTGTCCACTTTTGTTTCATATCTGTGTAAAAAAAAATCTGTCCATTGTTTACTATGGGATTAGTATTACATTTCAAGGTAAAACAAATGAATTTGTATTGCTTGATAAAAACTATTAGCTTGTAAATTTTACAAAGGTTTCTTTACCTCAATTAACTTAAAGTAATGGACCAATAAACCTATAAAAGATGCTTTCTTTACCTTGAGTCATGTTCCATTTGTACAGCTTTATAGTACAGAACATGCTTGAATCTTAATCCTATTTTCTTATTTTCTCTAAGGAGGTATCTGTTTATAGGCAAGAATCAGGATATGCAAAGCAACAAGAAAAAGTACCATTGAACTGTTTTATTCTTCACTTCTTATCCTCAATTTACCCTCTCCTACATCTTACAAGATGGCACTGATCTGAGAAGATGAAGAAACCACCTCCTGTCCATCTGTAACTGTGATTGTCAGGAAGGTTGGCAGCCGGCCTAGGTAACTACATGAAGGATTTCTTCCCACTTTGTCCTGTAGCAAAACACAGTGTCATATTCTGAGTCAGAGCCAGTCATTGCCTGTTTTGTTTTGTTTTGTTTTGATTGCTATTTTTAAAAAAATCTGCAAAGGAGAAATATCTGTGGTTCTTTAGCACATCTGAGTGTGTTGTAAATCAGAGACCACAACACTCAGTTAAGCTTACCTAATGATGGTGGTGCTGGAGAAGACTCTTGAGAGTCCCTTGGACTGCAAGGAGATCCAACCAGTCCATTCTAAAGGAGATCAATCCTGGGTGTTCTTTGGAAGGACTGATGCTAAAGCTGAAACGCCAATACTTTGGCCACCTCATGGAACGAGTTGACTCACCGGAAAAGACTCTGATGCTGGGAGTGATTGGGGGCAGGAGGAGAAGGGGACGACAGAGAATGAGATGGCTGGATGGCATCACCGACTCTGTGGACATGAGTTTGAGTGAACTCCGGGAGTTGGTGATGGACAGGGAGGCCTGGCGTGCTGTGATTCATGGGGTCGCAGAGAGTCGGACACGACTGAGCAACTGAACTGAACTGAATGATGGCCGTGCACTGGAAGTAGAATTCTGCTGGTGCCAAACTTGGCTTTTTGATAGTAGACGTTATTAATGTAAGACTTCAGTCACAGAAAATGAGGCAGTAAGGTGTGGGATAAGAGATTTGAGATCAAGTCGTAGCTTTTCCACTTACTAGCTATGTAGCCTTGGGCAAGTGCCATCTCTCTGAAATTCAGCATTATTATCTTTGAAATGAAGACATGCCTTTCCTGAAGGGTGGATGATAGGACTAGCAATAATGTCTGCAAAGCACCTAAGTGTCTGCTGGGCCCTCCTTATGTCATAACCCTTATGGGAAATCTTATCCTATTGCTTGTTCAAATCCAGCCAACTTAAATATCAGAGATGTCCCCGTAAAAATCTTTCCTGTATACTTTACTGAAAATTTATTTATTGCCAGTTGAAAATTTTAAAGGAGGATATATCATTTTTTAAAACTGTTTTCCTTTTAAGAAGATTATGAAAATAGTATGCTGGAGGATTATAGTCAGACTGAAGGTCTGGGGAAATAGAAGGGAGTGGGTGATACACTAGAAGTGATAGAAAGGGAGATGGATTTCAGTGGTGAGGCGAAGAGGGTAGAGATGACTTGGTGATTTCCGGCCTGGGAGCTGGGAGGTGATGCCATTTACGGAAACATGAAATCAATCAGCAGAAAAACATAAAAGATGGAGTAGGCTTAGATGGTGGGGTAGGAGAAGAATTTGGTTTGAACTTATATTTGAGGAGACCCAGGGGGAGGTGTTGACTAGATTATTGGAAAGAGAGTTCCGGTAGACTAGATTATCTGGGAGGAGAACCAGGGCAGGATGGGGTCCTCAGGAATTAGGGGCCCTGGCAGAGATGGAGAGGGGCTCAGGGAGCGTTCGAAAGAGAAAAAGATCTCCATAGATTATAATAGTGGTTCCTAAGCTTGAGAACTTGTGAAAACACCAATTTGGGGGCCCCACCCCTACAGTCTGATGCTATTTGTCTTTCTGATTGACTTTGCTTAGTATGTTAATCTCTAGGTCTCAGATCAAATTAGAGAATTTGCTTTTCTAACAGGTTCCCATTGGATGTTGATGAAGCTGATCCAGGAACCACACTCTGAGAACTAATGGTTTAGAACATCTTCTGGAAGACCTGGAGAAAGCTGAAAAGGTTTGAAGCTACTACCCTGGTAACAGGTGGGGTTGAAAAAAGAGTCAATACTATGGTGTTGTGAGCCCAGCTTAGGTGAACACGCAGAAGTTTCTGGCAGGGTCAGTATGGGCAAGTAAGGAAATTTTTCTAGATGTTGAGAGCAAGCTTGAATGGAGAAGCTAGTGGTTAGATTCATTTAGGTTGGGGGACTGGTCAGGGGCTGGGGTGGAAGGCAAGGAGTCAAGAGGAACGAGCAAATTGATTAGCGTTTGCTAGAGCGTGGCCTTGAACTCAGTTTCCCCATCCCACGTTCTCTGCTCCTGTGGCCTGTCTCAGCGAGGACCCCTGCCTCCCTCCTAGTTGCCTGAATCCCAAATCCGAATCATTCTTGCCTCCGTCTGCCTCACTGTGCAGTTCATCCACTGCCCACTCCTGCTGACCTCTAGCTTCCAGATATCCCCCCAAGGCTGTCTAACCTTTCTCCCTCTTCACAGCTCCTTACCTGGTGTCAGTCCACCGCCACCGTCACCTGGGTTCCTCAACAGGCCTCTCTGCTTGTCGCTTTTCTGCAAGTCTTGCTCACTCCTCCAAAGCCAGTTCCTTCTCAGTGCTGCCAGAGTCCTCTTTCTAATATACAGATGTAAGCATTCAACATTCTTGCCTAAAACCATTCAACTGCTATCCTATTACCCTAAAGAGAAACTGATTCTTCCTTTTTAAAAGAAATTTTATTGTAGCTGATTTACAATGTTAATTTCTTCTGTACAGCAAAGTTACTCAGTTATACACACACTCACATATATATACATTCATTTTCATATTCTTTTCCATTATGATTTGTCTCAGGATATTGAATATAATTCCTTGTGTTATACAGTAGGACCTTGTTGTTTATCCATCCTATGTATAATAGTTTGCTAAACCCAAACTCCCACTCCTTCCCTCTTCTGCACCACCCCCGCCACCCTGCCTTGGTAGCCTCCAGTCTGTTCTCTGTATCTATGGGTCTGTTTTTGTTTCATAGATATGCTGGTTTGTATTGTATTTTAGATTCCACTATATAAGTGATATGATATTTGTCTTTTTCTTTCTGACTTTGCTTAATATGATAATCTCTAGGTCTATCCATGTTGCTGAAAATGGCATTATTTCATTCTTTCTTATGGCTGATTAGTATTCCATTGTATATATGTACCACATCTTCTTCATCCATTCATCTGTCAATGGACTAAATATTTTAGGCTTTTCTCGTCTTGGCTATTGTAAATAGTGCTATGAACACAGGGGTGCAAGAATCTTTTTGAGTTATAGTTTTGTCTGGGTATATGCCCAGGAATGGGATTGCAGGATCACATGGCGACTCCAGTTTGTGAGGAACCTCCATACTGTTCTCTGTAGTGGCTGTACCAACGTATGTCCCCAGAAACAGTGTAAGAGGGTTTCCACACCCTCTCCAGCATGTGTTACCTGTAGACTTTTTAACGACGGTCATTCTGGCTGGTGTGAGGTGGTAGGCACCTCATTGTAGTTTTGACTTGCATTTCTAAAGAGAAACTTTTTTAAAAAAACTAATGTATTCACTTTTGGTTGCACTGTGTCTTTGCTGCTGTGTGAGGGCTTTCTCTAGTTGCAGCACGTGGGCTTCTCATTGCAGATGTTCCTCGTATTTCGGAGCACAGGCTCTAGGCACGTGGGCTTCAATAGTTGCAGTGTTTGGGTTGTAGGGCACAGTCTCAGAGGTTGTGGCACACGGGCCTAGTTGCCCCATGGCATGTGAAATCTTCCTGGACCAGGGCTTGAACCTGTGTCCCCTGCATTGGCAGGCAGATTCTTATCCACTGTACCACCAGGGAAGTCCCTACAGAGGAGCTTTCTAAAGGCTCTGTTTTGATGTTCCTCCTCACTGTCCCAGCTCACCTCTTGATACCAGCCCCCTGGTTACCTCTCCCTCCATCCCTCTTTTCTCCCTTCACATTGATTTTCTGTATTTGGGGATATTTTCACCGTCAGGTCTTTTAGCATGTTCCTTCTGCCTGGAATTTCACTCAACCTCCAGCCTTGGTAACTCATCTTTCCAGTTTTATGTCACTTCTCCTGAGAAGGCTTCTCTGTGCTCTTGGATTTGGGTTATATGCTCCCTTATGTGAGTGTTCATTATAAGATACATGACTGCCTGTTGTTCTGTCTGCTCCACCCAATAGGTCAGACACTGGTGGGGTAGGAGCTGTCACAGGCTTGCTCTACCTCAGCACCTAGCATGGTGCTAGGATCCAAGTAGATGTGCCTTGAAGTTTTGGACCAGTTCATGCAGGGCATCAGTGATGATAACAGACTCTGAGCCCAAATGCTCTTAGATTTAAATGCATTCTCTAGCTTTAAGTTTTATCCTGATCTGAGAATGCCATGTCTGAGTTCTAGAGGGAAGCTGACCAAAGAGACAGTGAGTCACACACTCATGCTATGAATGTTGATTTATTAGGAGGTGAGTCTTTTATTCCCGTAATTTAAAAAATTAAGTACCTCAAAATAAAATGGTGTTAGCATATCTCCCCTCTCCTGCCATGCCTCTCACTTTGGGAAGTACTATTGACAAAGTATTCCTTTGAAGAAAGTCTTTTTGGTAATTGCCTTCTTAGAAAACAACAGTACCAACAAAACTACACTGACTTCAAATGCCTGAGCCCTAGATCGCTCCTGAGTTATTCATGGCTAACAAGGCCTGAGGGAAGAAAGCTAAACTTGGTTTTCAAGGTTCTGTTTTAATTTTAAAAATACTGAATGATGTTCACTGTTGGCAGTTCTTTTGAAAATTCCCTTCCTCATCCACCTCAGGTGGTTGACTGCCTTTGCGTTCTCACACAGGACTCCTGGGTGACTAGTTACCATGGTTGGAGCCCCCAGAACATTCCTGGAAAAAAACTGGCTTCCATGTTGGGTATGGCTGTGCCTGTGGCCTGTGTATCTCCCTCAAAAGTTCGCACTCTACTGTCTGCAGAACCCAACCTCTGCCTAATAGCAACGTCTGAAAGCTGAGAAAGTGTCTCCATCACCAGTTAAGTGCTTTCCCCCACCCACCCAGGGCCCCTGAGCCACAGCAAGTCATTCTGAGGCCGACTCTGGCTGGAACTTGGGTTCCTTGAGGAATGGATTGCTGTGGACACCAGTTCCTGGTCCCATCCTTGGTCTTCAGAGGGACTCTGGCCATTGCTGGTGTTTCTGGCTCCCGCAGATCAGCACCTTCATTTCTCTGTGATGTCTCCAGCTTGCAACCATGAGGCTTGCTTATAGGCCACGATGCTGTAAGAATTTACATCAGAGAATTACAAAATTACAAGAGAACAGCTGGAATGGGGAGGGAGGGTCTCTAGCCATCTCTCAGAGACTCTGTCCATTATGGCAGCAGAACCACTGTACTCTCTGGAGGAAAGTGGCCCCAGGGAATTTCCCTCACTCCAGCCTCCTTCCTGTCCCATAATATGGAGAGCCCTTTGCATCTACATTTTCCCTTTCTTGGAGCCTCTTTCCATCTCACTTCTGTCTGATGATGCACTCCCCTATGGACCTCAAACTCAAGCTTCACTCATCCCAAGCAGAATTAGTTGCATCCTCTTCTGCCTTTCCATTGCCCTTTTCTCTCTTCCATAAATCATTACATTGTTTAAAAATATTGGGAGATAAAATGGATGCCTAGGAATGAAGAGCTGTGTTGAAGTCTTGAATCTGTGTGACCTTTGGCGTGTCCTTCAACCTCTGGCATTCTCCTTTTGTCAACTGTTTGAGCTCTAGGAACCCCAGGTTCTAAGCTGGAACATAGTTCTTCCTAATGGATGGACCACATCTGGAGCTAGTGGGTGGGGTGTGGGCAGAAATCCAAATCCTTCTAAGGAAAAGCTTTGTAGAAACTTCCAAACACAGATTTCCTACCCTCTGTGAGCCTCAGGGCTCTCCAGGGAGGAGCACTCAGTATTCTTAAAGCTCACTGTCTGACAGAGCTGGCAAGAGGCAGGTAGAGGCAGGCAGCCCAGAACCATATGAACTGTTCCAGGGCCGACTCCACAGCTCACCCCAGCTGTGGGACCATGACAGCACAGCCATGTGGCTGGTGAATTATTTTAAGGCAGGACAAGAAAACTTTTCAACATTAAGATTCTCTGCCCATTTGAGTAAATATCCCTCTGCTTTAGTGTGTATTGTGCGCCTGCATTGTGTTAACTTGATCTCCTTAGAAGACGCAGAATTCCTACTCGCTGGGGGGAAGAAAAAAGAATTTCTTCCTGGTGCCAGTAAGATAACTCCCTGGGAGATAACATTGCTTTCTCAGTCTTGTAATAGGTCACAACCCACCGCTCACCTTGTTGGACTCCGTAAACTGTCAATATGTTACTTTTGACATACTGGTTGGTCCATATTAGGAAATGTTTAAAAATTGAAGTATGTTCATTTATAATGTGTTTTTTTCAAGTGTACAGCAAAGTGATATGTATATATTTTTTCGGATTCTCTTCCATTATAGGTTAATAGATACTGAGCTCCCTGTGCTATACAGCAGGTCCTTGTTAACCTATTTTATATAGAGTAGTGTGTATATAGGAAGAGGAGATGGCAGCCCACTCCATTGTTCTTGCCTGGAGAGTCCCAGGGATGGAGGAGCCTGGTGGGCTGCCATCTATGGGGTTGCAAAGAGTCGGACACGACTGAAGCAACTTAGCAGCAGCAGCAGTGTGTATCTGTTTGTTAATCCCAAACGCTTAATTTATCCCCCACCCCCTCCACAATATGTTGTCTCACAAACATATAACTGTAACTGTGCCTTGGCGTCTTATAGGTAGAACACTCCTTGGAGTTCCCTGAAATAGTCTCCCTCTGGGTTATAATCCTTGGATTCAGTTCAGTTCAGTCGCTCAGTTGTGTCCAACTCTTTGCGACCCCATGAATCGCAGCACGCCAGGCCTCCCTGTCCATCACCAGCTCCCGGAGTTTACCCAGACTCACGTGCATCGAGTCGGTGATGCCATCCAGCCATCTCATCCTCTGTCGTCCCCTTCTCCTCCTGCCCCCAATCCCTCCCAGCATCAGGGTCTTTTCAAATGAGTCAACTCTTCGCATGAGGTGGCCAAAGTATTGGAGTTTCAGCTTTAGCATCAGTCCTTCCAATGAACACCCAGGACTGGTCTCCTTTAGGATGGACTGGTTGGATCTCCTTGCAGTCCAAGGGACTCTCAAGAGTCTTCTCCAGCACCACAGTTCAAAAGCATCAGTCCTTCGGTGCTCAGCTTTCTTCACAGTCCAACTCTTACATCCATACAGGACCACTGGAAAAACCATAGCCTTGACTAGGTGGACCTTTGTTGACAAAGTAATGTCTCTGCTTTTTAATATGCTATCAAGGTTGGTCATAACTTTCCTTCCAAGGAGTAAGCGTCTTTTAATTTCATGGATGCAGTCAACATTTGCAGTGATTATGGAGCCCCCAAAAATAAAGTCTGACACTATTTCCACTGTTTCCCCATCTATTTCCCATGAAGTGATGGGACCAGATGCCATGATCTTTGTTTTCTGAATGTTGAGCTTCAAGCCAACCTTTTCACTCTCCTCTTTCACTTTCATCAAGAGGCTTTTGAGTTCCTCTTCACTTTCTGCCATACGGGTGGTGTCATCTGCATATCTGAGGTTATTGATATTTCTCCCAGCAATCTTGATTCCAGCTTGTGCTTCTTCCAGCCCAGCATTCCTCATGATGTACTCTGCATATAAGTTAAATAAGCAGGGTGACAATATACAGCCTTGACGGACTCCTTTTCCTATTTGGAACCAGTCTGTTGTTCCATGTCCAGTTCTTTTTTTTTTTTTATTGGAGGCTAATTATTTTACAATATTATATTGGTTGGTTTTGCCTATGTCCAGTTCTAACTGTTGCTTCCTGACCTGCATACAGGTTTCTCAAGAGGCAGGTCAGGTGGTCTGGTATTCCCATCTTTTTCAGAATCTTCCAGTTTAATGTGATCCACACAGTTAGCAGGACTAAAATTTTCTATTTATTCCTTAGATTGACGGTTGATCCACTTTTGCTGATGATGGTGGTGGCCAGCCCCTGACATGGCAGCTCGACAGGCGGCTCCTGGGTGGTCAGTAGTGCTGGCGTCACATCCCCTGACATTGTTCTTTCATTAAAGACTTTGAGTACTTCTTATGCACTAAGCTCTCTGTTCGACACAGGGTACAAGGTCACTCAAACAGGCATGGTTCCTGCCCTCAGGGAGCCTATGGTCTAGTGAGCAAGCATGTAAAACAGATAATCACTAATCAATCATCAACTCTCATGCTCTGAAGGAAAAGTATAGGAGGCTTGGGGAGCATATCATGGAAGGATCTAACTTAGATTGGGAAGCAAATATTTTCAAATCCTCTTTGAGAAAATGGTGTTCAAGTTAAGACCACATCTGGCTATATTAAGAAAGAGGTGTGGGGTGTCAGGCTTCTCAGTGGTAAAGAATCTACCTGCCAGTGCAGGAGACACAGGTTTGATCCCTGGTCCCGGGAAGAAAGCCCATGAGCCGCAACTACTGAGTCCATATGCCACAACTACTGAAGCCCGCATGACCTAGAACCTGTACTCTGTGACGAGAGAAGCCACCGCAGGAACGAAGACCCACCCCAGCCAAAAAAAAAAAAGAAAAGAGACATGTGAGTAAGGAAGGGGGAGAGCATGAGGGGGAGGCTCCTGGGGCTAAGGCTTAGAGGGGAGAGGGTGGTGAGTGGTAGGAACGGGAGGCTGGAGAAGAGGGTGAGGCTGGATTTTGCAGGACCTGTGGTCCACCGTAAGACAGTGGCTCTCATCCTAAGAACCGTGAAAGCCAAATGCAGAGCTTTGAGCAGGAGATGATGTGAACTGGTGTCCACTCTAAGAAAATTTCTCTGGCCACCGGGTAAAAAGAGGGTGGATGGATGCAGGGAGATTGGCTTGGGGGCGAAGTTGATCCCCCAAGCGATTTGGACAAGGGGTAGCGACAGTGGGGGTGGACATCATCAGTTTGAGGCACATGTTGGAGGTAGAGTCAATGAGGCTTGATGGAGGGGAGGCGCAGGAAGATGAAGAAGCAGGAGGTCTTTGGCGACTCTCAGATTTCTTTCCCAGCTGAGTGTGATGCCGTGTTATGGGATGGGCAAGACTGGAGGGGAGCAGATGTTAGGGGGGCGTCAAGGATGCAATTTTGGAAACTGAGATGGTAATTTGAAATTTTGAAAATAATTTAGATTGCTTTGAGACTATGAAGTGAGACTACAACCCAGATCTGAGCCCCAAAGAATTCTTCCATGGGGAGGTTTGTAGAGAAGTCAGAAAGGTAGGAGGAACCTGGGAGAGGAGGTGTTAAGAAAGCCAAGTGACAAGTGCCTTCCAAGGAAGGAGTGACCCACAGTGTTGGGGGCCCCCGAGAACCAACGGGGAGAGGATGGCAGGGAGTCCAGTGTACTCAGCTGTGAGGAAGTCAGATCTCAGCACAGCCCTGGAGGCACTGAACAGGGAAGTCAGTCTGGAGTGGGTGGAAAGTGAACGGGAAGTAAGCAAGTGCAGACCAGCACTGGAGAACATGGCTGGGGTGAGGAGGCGGCGAGACGGTGGCAGACCATGGGTCAGTTCTGATAGGAAGAACTCAGAGACGGAGTTGCTAAGTAGTACAAGTCAACTCTAAGGGGACAAAAGGGGTGGCACCCAGATACCCAAGGACTTTTCTGAGACACACCGTCAGATAGCGACCAAGAACCAACTGCCTGGGTTCAAATCCTGTCACTGCCCCTTATTAACTATGTAACCTTTGGCAAGTTGCATGACGCCTTAGATTTTGTTTCTTCATCTGCAAAATGGGGATAAAATAGTAATTGCTTCAGAGGATTGTTTGAGAAGGTTAAAACATATGAAACATCAAAGTAGTGCCTGGCACATAATCAAGGCTGTTTACATGTTTGCTATTATTTGAGAGATTGAGGGGAACAGGATGGGTGCAAAAGAACACAGGCTTAGAGGTCTACTTTGGGGAGGATGAACCCATTCGCCTCTGATGGCATCTGTGAACCACACGGCAGAAGCTGAGTGCATGTGTGATGGGGGTTGGGGGCTTGCGGATGGGCAGAACCAGCCAGACATTCCCTCAGCACCTCCCTGCTGCATATGAAGAGTGAGGAGAGGGCAGGTTCTCACAGCGCCGTGAAGTTGGCTCACCTCGGTACCAGGAAGGGCCGGGGCCACAGTCACTTATTGCAAATGAGCTATTGGCAGCTGGGCCCAGGAACCTCTCCTCTCCGCCTTCTGCCCTCCTCCACTCCCTGCTGTGACATGTCTTCCTGGGCTTTTCTGTCACTGGAATGTAGTTCTTCTTTCTATAGTTCGAGAGTTCTACTGGTCTTTCCTGTTGATCGTGCTTAATGATTGGTGGTGCAGCCTTGGCCGCGTGAAAGAATTTTTCAAGATTTTGTTCATTTAGTGACTTTGTGGAGGGAAAAGTACTAGAAACACTCCCTTTCTACCAAAGGTTCTCAACCTTGGTTATACATCCGAATAAACTAGAGAGCTTAAAAAATTCCCATGCCCAGGCTATATTCTAGATCAACTGAGTTAGAATCTCCACAGATAGGATCCAGGCAGTCGTAGTTTTTTAAATCTCTCCAAGTGATTCCAATGTACAGCAGGCAAAGGAGGCTTTGTTAGCACGTGAGTCCCTCTACTGCTAAATCTCCAACAGAGGCATCTATTTGAGTGCCTCAATTCACGTAAGCAATACTACTTACGATTGGTTCAAGATACTGACCCAGCTTCTGTGGCATAAGATGATGAAGATCCTGTATATCTTAAAATTCCATGCACACATGTAGGACTGGGCCCAAGTCCTCTGGGGTGAGGTGTCCCCACCTGCTTCACAAATCCCAAAGTCTCTTTAAAAAGGGAAAGCAATGAAACTGTAGAAAGGAACCATTTATCGCATATTCTCATTGCTTTCATTTGTCTATCTCTAGCTATCAGATATTAACTAGTCTAGTCAGACTTGTTTTCTTTTGTTGTTTTTTGTTGATCTGTTTAGGTCATAGAGACTATTTCAACCAACTGCCAATCAAACAGGACTGGGTAACTTCCAAGTGGCACAGTTATTAATCCATTACTCACTTGGGCAAAGAGCTGGCACTCCAGAGAAGTTTGCATTGTGGGTCAGGTCTAGCTAAGCCCAACCCATTCAGCCAAGACTCTCATGAAAACAGGGGCACATGAAAAGGCCTAAGGGCTGGACAGTTTGAAAATGAAAACTGGCCAGAGACGGCACTGGTAATCAAGTCTGCTGTTTTGCACAAATTCTCTCAGCTGTTTGATCTTATTTTCTCAACTATGAAATCAAAGAACCCTTGTGATTGATGGCTTCTGTCTTAGGAAGCTCAACTTTCTATGTAAGCACATCAAGCTATACAATGTGATGTGAGAATCCAAAGGCGGCCCTTTTCACCATCCACTTCCCACTTTTTCCAACCTACCTTTAGCTTTTCCCATCCTGCCTTCAACTCTTCTACTCTGCAGCCTGTAATACCACCATTAATGATACTGAGGGCTCCAGTGTGCTACTAAGCAGGTCCCTTTAAAATGCACATCTATAGTATGTCCCTTGTATCTTATTGTGAATATCATTATTGTGTTCCTTTCTGCTCTGGTGGGATTGATACAAGCCTGAGAAAAGGCCCTAAACAGACCAAAACTCAGCTATCTAATATGTAGCCACTAGTTACATTGGCTTCTGAACTGTTTGCATTCAAATGGAGTCCAAGTTGAGATGTGCTGTCAGTATAAAATACATACCAGATTTCAAAGACTTAATTCAAAAGAATTCATTGATTTTGTAAGTTGATTACAAAGATATTTTGGAGCTATTGGGCCGAATCAAATATATTATTAAAATTATTTTACCTGTTACTCGTGTTGTTTTTAAACGCGGCTACTAGAAAATGTAAAATCATATAATATGGCTTGTGCTTGTGTTTTTGTATTTCTTTTGAATGGGGCTGGTTGATGTGGTCTGTGTTGGTGATAACCTCAGCTGGCAGCTCTCCCCATGGGCCTTTGTATCTCCAGCCTTCCTCCTGCCTGTTACGTCCCAGAATGTAAGCACTCTTGTTTTACAAATGAGACAATTTCCCCAGAGAGGTCAGAGGAATTACCTGTGTCCTGCCGGGGTGCTCAAAGCCCTCCCAAGATACGGAGGAGAAAGAATACTTGAAAGTGAGGCCGGATGACTGTCACCTAAAGGAGACTCAACGAGGTCTGGGTGGTTCAAGAGGGTTTCTTATCCCAGCCTCTGATTACAAAAAAGTATATGAGGCTCCTATTACAAAACTGCCAGGAAGTGAGCCAGCATGTTGAGGCCCTCCGTTTATTACTTACGACTTTAGGGAATTCCCAAATTACCAGATTATTAGTTTGGGGGAACGGGAGAAGTTTTTCTTAGTGGGAGAGCGTACTCAGAACCCATTGTGTAAATGTGAAAAGTAAATACTTTATGATAATAGGCTGGAAATGCTCCAGCAGTCCTTGACCTCAGCCCCAGCCCAAAGAGCAGGCACTGCTCCTGTCTTACCCAATCGGGAGGATGGCCAGGAAGGAGAGAAAAGAGGAGAGCACAAAGCAGGTGCCGATGAACTTCTCCATGGTGAACTGATAAAGCTTGTTGTACAGCGTGGATGTCACCACCCCAGTCAGCGTCAGGGACAGCTGCAGGATGACGAACACCTTTCCTGTGGAAGGGCCCGAGGTTTCCAAGGTTACTGCGCTGTCCCTCCACGTTCCCTGAGAGCTGAGTCTCTGGGAGGCTCTCCAGAGCCCCCTCCCCCTCCCTGACTCCCTCTCTGCTCACAGCTCATGTGTTACCGGGATTCTGGCCTCCATCCAGTTGTCTCTTCCCATGGCCCGTGGGTGGCGGTATTTTCCTTTGACTGTGACTTTTCGGTGGCAGACTTTTCCAGTCTTTCCCCTGCACCTGCTCTCACTCCTTCCGCCCTGGATGGACACTAGTGTGTGCCCAGTGTCTTCAAGGCTGCTGCTAGAACTCTCCTGTGCCTTCTGTCAGTCCAAACCCTGTGCCTCAAACCAAGTGGCTCTGAAACCTCTCAGATTTCTTTCACTCACCGTAAGAGGAACCCTTGATGAGTTTGGACATTGCTGATCGGATGGTTGTGATAGGGATGAGAGCAAACAGCATGATGGCCCGAGCTGGAGAAGAAGCACATGAGAACACTCCTCACTGGAGCCCAGCCTTAGCCAAAGAGTAAATCACAATAACAGAAAACCCTCCCTTAAAAGCCCCCTCCCACAGTCCTTTCGTGGCCCCACCCTGCCCCAGGGCAGGCTGACTCCCTGAGCTCTCGGATGGAGCTGTACATGCTGTAGACCCATCTTGAAGGTGGTAAGGCACTGGGGGACATGGTGACAGGTGGTGAGGGCGTCTTTATTGGCAGAGTTAAGTGGTTTCTAAGGAAATGGAGCTGATGTCACTCAAGTGACTTACAGCTCCTTGCCTCCCAAGAGGGAGGTGTCTGCCCTCACCCTACATCATCATCTCTGGAACGCGTTCCCATTAGCTTTGGCAAACTGCATCCAGAAACGTGTGCCAGTAACACAGCTGCTCTACCCTGCTCTTTCCCTCTAGCCCTGTTCATCATCCTGTGGGAGGAAGGGAGGGAGGGAGTGTGTGTCTGTGTGTGTGTGTGTGTCTGTGTGGCAGTGAGGTGGTGTGGGAGTGGCTAGAAGTGGTGGGAAGGGAAGGGGAGAGGTTACTCAGGCCCTTGCATTTGGCCTGTTAACTGGGAGCTGGCTAAAAGTAGTCTAGCCATTTTGTGAGATGTTTTTTCTGAGCCGTGTGACCTCAATCAAAGGGTGGTCTCTGGGAATGGTCTAGAGTTGTTCCGTTAGCTGCTGGCAAGTCACATGACTGCTTAAATGAAATAAAATGAAAAATTCTGTTAAAGTTGCACTACCCACTCCAGTGTTCTTGCCTGGAGAATCCCAGGGACGGGGGAGCCTGGTGGGCTTCCGTCTATGGGGTCGCACAGAGTCGGACACGACTGAAGTGACTTAGCAGCAGCAGCAGCAGCCACATTTTGAGGGCTTCAGAGCCACACATGGCTAATGGCTACTGTATTAGGTAGAAACGCTGCAGAACACTTCTCTCACTCTAGAAAGTTCTGTTGGAGCACTGGTCCAGAGTGCTCTGCTTGTGGTTGTCTGTATCTTCAGAAACTTCATTCTGCTTCCTTGAGGGAAGATATCATATTGGTTGTGGAAGGCATTTATGGAGGATTTTTATCTCTTTTTGAAAAGCCTGTGCTTGACCTGAAGTGATTTTGGTTAAAGGACCTTTTCAGCTGGATTACTTGAAAATGGTTTATCCCTTTAAAATCGGGGAGAGGAAACCCAGCCGCATTTCTTCTACTCAGGGCCATCCTGAAGCCTCTCCTGACTCCCGGCACCACTGACCATCTCTCTTTTGACTAGCGCTACAGACCCCACTCTGATTACATGTCAGCGGGCAACACAGATAACACAGCGAAATTCAAGTGCACATAATCCTCTGTCCCTTGGGCCTCCTAGGTAGCAGACATGATCTCTGGTGCTGAGCTGTGACAGACCACGGCACCTTGGGTGTACGCCCCATTACTTAGGGGATCAGCAGTGTCCTCGCCCTGCCTCCCCAAGAATGCCAGACTCACCAATGTAGAACATGTACGTCTCTTTCACAAAAGCCAAGAGGAGGGCTCCTGACGTAAAGGAGACCATCCCGATCATGATCATGGTGGTGTCCTGGAAGTAGCGGGAGAAGACCAGCACGCCCAGGAAGCTGGTGATGAAGATGGTGTACCCCGAAGCCATACCATAGCCCACCTGCACTTGGTTCCAACTCAGAGGCTCCCTCAGCACAAAAAGGGGCATCACGTCCACTGTGCCCACCACGGCCAGGTCATAAATGACGGCGCCCACAAAGAGCAGGGCAATGATGATCTGTCTGGGCTTAGCCACTGCAGGAGGTGGAGGGGGCCCCACCACACTCTGCTTGTCTGTCTGATCGGGATCCAGGGTGTCATATCTGCCGGCGGTGCCAGGCACTATATCCACGGCCTTGCGGGTCTGGGCCTTGGACTCGGGGACCTTCAGCACGAACAGGCTGTACAAAAGGGCACAGGTGGCACAGCTTACACTGCAGGCGGTCAGCACCAGGCCCTGCTTGGAGTGCCCGACTATCTGCTTGAAGAGATGTCCCGACACCATGCTCCCGCAGAACCCCGCCAAGCCCAGGATCAGGTCAATCACGATGAGGCGCAGGGAGCGGCGGCCCTCGGAGGAGCCGAGGGATCCCAGGGCCATGACTCCCGACCAGAACGCGGAGAAGCCGCCGCACAGTCCCGTCAGCGCGGCCGCTGCGTACAGCATCTCCACGGGCCAGTCCAGCAGCACTTTGAGCAGCAGCGCGAGGCGGGAGAGCAGGAAGCCCAGCAGGGGCACGCAGATGGAGACCTTGCGGTGGTAGCGGTCGCTGAGCCAGCCCAGCCCGTAGGCCGACAGCAGGGGCGTCAGGCCCATCACCAGGTTGTAGATGATGTAGAAATCGGAGATGGCCCTCTGCTGTTGGTCCTCGAGAGCCACCCGCGGCAACGGGCTGGAACTGTGATTGGAGAAGGTTCCGCCTCCGAAGGACGCTTTCACCACGAGGAGCAGCCCCGCGTCGTAGAGGGAGGCGGCCACCTGCGTGGAGGCCACCACGGGCTCGATCCACGTCCACACCTGGAGGCGAGGCAGGGGTCCCCTCCACGGCCAGATGCTCCCCTGGTCCATGCTAGGGTCTCTGATAGGGGGTGAAGGGGCTGGCCGTCTGGCGCTGCGGCTGCTGTTCCCGAGGGCTGGGGCTCCGGGTACGCGCGGGGACCGGCTGAGCTGAGCTGAACCCGAGCACAGGGCGCAAGTCACAGCAGCCAGCCCTGCGGTCCAGTGACCTCCCGGGCCGCGCCCGCTCCTCCCCGGACCAAAAAAGGTCACGCTCCGCCCCGCCGGGGGAGCGGGCCTGGCCGCGGCCCAGGGAAGCCACGCGTCTGGGGAGCGCACGGCGAGTCCCGCCGCGTCACGCTGCTCTGATCCGCGCGGGTCGCTGGGCGCGCTCTCCCCTGGGACTCGCCCTGGCTTGGCTTGAGTCCCCCGGGCAGGAAGCAAAATTCTGGCCCTGGAAGGCAGTTTGGAGTAAGCAGTGGGGTGCCTGGAATCTGTCTGGGATCAGTGGAGGGGAAGGGCAGGGAGGTTTTATTGAAGGGGTTTAAAAGCAACGGGGACCTACATGCTGTAGGGAGCCTGGGTAGCGCCAGACTTCGAGAGAAACCAACCAACCAACCCTCAGGAGCGCTGATCTCTCTGATTTCAGTCTTGTGGATAAATACCTAGCCGCGAGATTGCTGGGTCATAGAGTAGTTCTGCTTTCATTTTTCTGAGGAAACTTCGTTTTCCACTGAAGCTGCCCCACTTTCCTTTCAGAGCAACAGTGCTCAAGGGCTCCAGTGTCTCACAGCCTCTATTCTCCTATAGCCATCCTGAGCGGAATTAGGTGATACCTCATTGTGGTTTTGATTTGCATTACCCCGATGATTAGCGTACCTTTGCATATGCATGTTGGCCATTTGTCTGTCTTCTTTGGAGAAATCTCTGTCCAAAGAAGTTTTTTTTTGGTCCGAGTCCTTAGCACATTTTTGTTTTACGACTGAATTGTAGGAATTCTTACACATTTTGGAGATTAACTTCCTATATGATGTGCATTATTTTCTCCCATTCTGTAAATTGCCTTTTGACTCTGTTGATTTTTTCTTTTGCTGTGCAGAAGCTTTTTAGTTTGATGTAGTCCCACTTGTTTATTTTTAGGTTCTTGAAGAGAGATTAGCACTCCTGTGCTCACTGTAGCACTGTTCACAATAGCTAAGATATAGAAGCAACCTAAATGTGTGTTAATGGATGAGTGGAAAAAGAACACGTGGTATATAAATAGAGCTGAATGTCATTTGGCCTTTAAGAAGAAGGTGGTCCAGTGGTTAAGAATTTGCCTTGCAATGCAGGGGATGAGGGTTCAGTCCCTGGTCAGATAACTAAGATCCTGCCTACTGAGGAGCAACTGAGCCTGCGTGTGCCACAAATAGAAAGTCTGGATGCTGCAACAAAGATCTTGCATGACCCAGTGAAGAACCTGCATGCCGCAACTAAAATCCTGAGATTTGTGTCAGCATGGATCAAACCTGAGGACATTATGCTAAGTGAAATAAGCCAGTTGTAGAAAGACAAATAGGCATGATTTCCCATATGAGGTATTTAAAATCATCAGAGTGGAATGGTGGTTGCCAGGGATGGGGTGGAGGGAAGAAGAAATGGGGAATTACTAATCAACAAGCATATAGTTTCAGTTAAGCTAAATACAGAAGCTCCAAATACAACGTTGTATTTATAGTCAATAACATTATACATGTAAAGGTTTGTTAAGAGAGGAGCTCTCATGTTAAGTATTTTTACCATAATTAAAAAACAAACAAAACCTCAGGAGAAGCTATGCTTAGCCCTTCTTCCATACCAAAGAGCTCTCAGAGAAGAGTCCTGCTTTGAGCACCAGAATTAATGGGCCCAGAGCCAGGGCAGGACCCAGGCCAGCATAGGTCCCCGCCTGCAGGCTTTGGCCTCAAACCGCAGGACTGAGAAAGACAGGGGGAGGTCCTGTCCGCCCGCATGTCCCTACAAATGCTAAAACTGGACTCTGGCAGGGGCGGATGCCACAAAAACAGTCACCAGGATGATTTGCTTCTGAGTAAAGTCCCCAGGATCCCTTCTCTTTTCTTTGCAGCTCTTCTTCCATTTCAGGGGCTCACTGCCTTGGACTAGGTGGAGGCGGGTTTCCCTGGCTGCCTTGCTTCCTGTACACACTCCTGCAAAGAGGACCAAGGTGGTGGGTGGTGCAGGGGCAAAGGTGCATCACAGACAGCAGCATCTCTCCAGGGTCATCCCTGGGGTGGACAGTCAGAACACTCCCCCTGTCTCCCTGTCTGCCCAGCCCCGACACAGCTCAGGCAAGCAGGAACCTGAAGCCACACGAGGCAGGGTCAGATCTGCACGGAGAGTTTATCAAAAGGATAACGTACCTGCGGGAGTAGGGACTAAACTCTAATGATTTCATGTAGATGTACACCCTTTAGACAGGTTTTAGATGAGCTGTAATCTTCTCTACCCTTCCCTGTGCTCAGGGCCCTGTGTCCAGGTCCAGTCAGCTCTGCCTTCTGCAAAGACAACATCCCACTTCATCTCCCTTACAAGCTGGGCAGTCCCTCAAAACTCCCACACTGCCCTCTTGCGCTCCCTCATGGAGGCCCACCTTGGGAGGGGCTGGTTTCACCCAACCCATGCCTGGCTCTCCCACTCCATTCTTAACCCTGTTCTTCCATAGGCCACAACAAACAAAGCAGTCCGACCAGCCTGTACCTGTAACGGGCAGAAGCTCCAGGGGATGGATAGGTTGTGGAGGAAGATGGTATTCACCCATAAGATATGGCCACCAGAACAACAGCCTGGACCAGATGGATCACTTTACCGATTTAATCAAGAGGTCTGTCTTTTCTTAGGGCCACAGAGCCTAGAAGACAGCCCTAGAGGTCTGGGAGGGCCCATGGGGGTCTCACTTCTTCCCATACTTTGTGAAACCAGGGAAATTTGAGGGGCCTCTGAGAAATTCTTGCCCAGTCCAGGACACATTCAGTGGGAGCTGTGTCATCATGGTGCTAGCCAGCCCTGGGACCTGAATTCTCTGGCCCAGAAATGAACTATTATCAGGGCAATTGGCGCCTCTCCCAGTTTAGGCTACTGAGGTTTGCATTGTATCTTTCATCATATCCCACTCCTCTCTCCATCTCTGAAACAGGCTATAGCTAAGTGAATGCCTGGCCATCCTGTGTAGTCTAGGCTACCAGCAGGTATAACCCTTAAACCACGTTGAGGCCTGACCCTGACACTTTAGTCTCTAGCACAAGTCTGGCTTTATTCAACTGCAAAGGTTTAATTCTCATTTTTTTACATTGATAAAGTCACACTGTTTGAGAAGAAAGGGACTTATAAAAAGGAGCAGCAACATTTACTGAGCCTGTATTATGTACTAAGCAATTTACAGGGGCTTCCCCGGTGGCTCAGCAGCAAAGAATCCATCTGCCAATGCAAGAGACAAAAGAGATGTGGGTTCGATCCCTGGGTCAGGAAGATCCCCTGGAGTAGGAAATAGCAACCCACTTCAGTAAACTTGCCTGGGAAATCCCATGGACAGAGGAGCCTGGCCGGCTACAGTCCATAGGGTACATACAGTTTAGGCAGGCTAAAGTGACTGAGCACGCCCAAAGCAATCTACAGGAATAAATTTCATCCCCCACGCCCCCACCAAAAGTCTATAAACTAGTTTATCACCTCATTTTATCAGTGGAGAAACTGAGGCCAGAGAGGTGAATTTATTCACACAGCTAAGAAGTTGGGGAGCCAGCATTTAGCACTTGTCTTTGAAAGCCGTAGCTATGGGGAAAATACAGTGACAGGGAATGTTATTTGAGGGCATCCTCCCAACCAGTGCAGGAATGTGGAGAGGGGCAGGAACACTTAAGTCATGATGAAACCTTTCTTGATCAACAATGTATTGCACACATGGAGAGGACTCAGAGGAGTGGATGAAATGTATTGATTGAATGTGTATCCCAGGCACTTCTCAACCAAACAGGACATCTGTTTTCTCAACAGACGGCCCCCAAAGAAAGGAACAGTCAGTCTTTGGGAAATGCCTTGGGTTGTTTAGAAGGTGTAATCCCCAGGCCTGGGTTTCAGCTAAGGAGGGGGCACCAGAGAGCGGGTGGAGCCTCTGTGCCTGAGTCAGGAGAGCAGCTGCCTGCTGCTCTGGAGGGAGGGGAGTGGTGGTGGGGGGGAGGGGAGGTAGACAGGAGGTGTGGGGAAGTGAGTCTGTTGAGAACAGAAACTCCCCTGTCAGGGCGGTCAGAGGAACTTCAAAAGAATAGGAAGGTCTAACAGGGCTTTATTGGAGAAGGAAATGGCAACCCACTCCAGTGTTCTTGCCTGGAGAATCCCAGGGACAGCGGAGCCTGGTGGGCTGCCGTCTATGGGGTCACACAGAGTTGGACACGACTGAAGTGACTTAGCAGCAGCAGCAGCAACAGGGCTTTAAAGAGCTTACAGTCTCTCCTGCATATATAAATGTTTCCTGAGACCTCACCCACGCCTCCTTGGTTCTACACAAAAGTCTACTTGTGAACATATTGTGTGAGCAGGATTTTTTACTTTGGTAGAAACTGGTGAAGGAGCTGTGATTCAAGTCTGGATTAATGTAACTCTGGGAAGAAATCACATAAGCAGAAAGAGACCATAGGAATACCAGTTTCCCAAGGACTGGCTGTATTCTGGGATGGGCTTGTCACAGGCTGTGGACTGCAGGAGTTAAGCTGTCTGACTTTGATGGCCAAAGGAAACCCTGGTGGCTGATGCACCTTGCATTGATGGGAAAGGTGTTCTTCATTGCTGATGTTTTAGCGGCTGAGAAGAGCTTTTCCCAAGACAATGCAAGTGAAAGAAAGAAGATGCCTTTCAAGACTTCACTATATAATGAACAAAGATGCACAAACACATCCTAAGATACAGAGATAAATCTTGTCAGTGACCATCCAATAACTTTCTTTCTAGGGTTTCCCAATGGCTGGGCCATCTCTGCATGCAGGAGGCAGCCCAAGTACCCATGCCTGAGCACAAACAATCTTATATAGCTGCACACAGGGAGAAGATATGCTAGTTATATGAATAAATAATTTCTCATAGTACGTTAACACACTGGTATTCTGAATTCTCTGCCTTTCTAATTTGGTCAGTGTGGGCCTCTTTTTGGGAAATGACTTCCCTGTTTATGTGCTGATGAAATGAAGTTTTTTACTCTGTCAGGCTGGGAGCCAGGCCTCGTCTATAATAAATTATTAATATAATGAATGCACTCCATGGATCCCCTTGGGAAATAATTTCATTGGCCATTCCCCCTCTACGTGGCACTCTAACCAATTGGTGGCCCTGCCCAATTTTACAGATAAGAAAACTGAGTCCTAGGGTAGTTAAGTCATTTGCGGTCACACAGAGCTAGAATGCAAATCTTGATTTGTTTAACTTCAAAGTCTATGCTATTTTCACAGTGTTCCATTTCTGACATAATTGAATAGAAGAGATACATTTTGAAAAGGCATGTATTTGTTGAACACTTTGTCAAGTACTGTAAGCCTGTTTCTATCTAAGGTATTTTCAAACTCAGTGATCAATTAATTTATCCATCATCTATCAATCATTTACAGCATTTTTTGAGGATCAGGACCACTATTTGGTACCAGGGAGGCAAACCCTATGCCCTCAAGGATCTTTTAGTCTGAAAAGTTATCAACAGGCACTGTACTAACACTCCAAATTCTATTTTACATATGAAGTCACTGATGCCAACCCATAACTCCTCTTTCAAAGATTCTGGCTTAATGGGATTCCTCTCCACCCCAAGCTCATCTCCCAAACTGAATGACCTGATGAACAACCTGCTCAATACTGTAGAAGTAAGACATCTGTTTTTACCAGCCAGGTCACACTGATCATTCTTCTGATATTACGCCCCATTTTCCCTCTGATGAACCATTCCAAGGGTCGATGAGACTTAGTTCTAGCCAATCACAGCACTGAGTGCTTGTGATCCTAGTGACTGGCTCATAGACGGAAATATGACCCAAATTTGGACCAATAAGAACTGGCCCAGGACACTGGCTTAAATAGGGAAGCGACATCTATTCTTCTCTCCTCCTCTTAGACTGGTAAGGAGGAAAGCCTGGAGTTGCTGGCAGCTGTTTTGCTCCCACTAAGGCAGAGCTTGCCTGAGATTGAAGCCCTTATCAAGGACATCAGAGCTGAAAGATGGACCGTTAGATCCTGATGGCATCCTATGAGCTGTGCCTAACCTAAACTACCTCTTCACTTTTTGATAACAAAAGTTTCTGTATTCTTCTTTCCCAAGCCCAGTTTGACTTGGGTTTTCCACCAGCTGCAAATGAAAAAGATTTGATGGAGCCAAGCACACGGCCTCTTATCTCTTGTGATGTCTACCCTTTTTCAGCCAGACTCCCTTGGATCCTGGGTCTGATCATCACCTGTACCGGTACTACCTCTAAAGTCATGGAAAAGGTAATGGCAAACCACTCGCCACTCTTGCCTTGAGAACCCCATGAAGAGCATGAAAAGGCAAAAAGATATGACACTGGAAGATAAACCCCCTACCAGGTTGGTAGGTGTCCAGTATGCTACTGGAGAAGAAGCAGAGAAATAGCTCCAGAAGGAATGAAAAGGCTGAGCCGAAGCAGAAAGGACACCCAGTTGTGGATGTGTCTGCTGGTGAAAGTAAAGTCCAATGCTGTAAAAAAAAATATTGCATAGGAACCTGAAATGTTTGGTCCATGAATCAAGGTAAATTGGAAGTGGTCAAACACAGAGATGGCAAGAGTGAACATCAATATTTTAGGAATCAGTGAACTGAAATGGACAGGAATGGGTGAATTTAATTCAGATGACCATTATATCTACTACTGTGGGCAAGAACCCCTTGGAAGAAATGGAGTAGCCCTCACAGTCAACAAAGAGTCTGAAATGCAGTACCTGGGTACAATCTCAAAAATGACAGGATGATCTTGGTTCATTTCCAAGGCAAGCCATTCAAAATCACACTACTACAAGTCTATGCCCCAACCACTAATGCTGAAGAAGCTGAAGTTGAACGGTTCTATGAAGACCTACAAGACCTTCTACAAGATTTTTAAAAAAATGTCCTTTTCATCATAGGGGACTGTCAAGAGATACCTGGAGTACCTTGCCTGGAGTAACAGGCAAGTTTGGCCTTGCAGTACAGAATGAAGCAGGGCAAAAGCTAACAGAGTTTTGCTGAGAGAACGCATTAGTCACAACAAACACCCTCTTCCAAGGACACAGGAGATGACTGTACACATGGACATCACCAGATGGTCACACTGAAACCAGACTGAGTCTATTCTTTGCAGCCAAAGATGGAGTTCTATACAGCCAGCAAAAATAAAACCGGGAGCTGACTGTGGCTCAGATCATGAGCTCCTTATTGCCAAATTCAGACTTAAATTGAAGAAAGTAGGGAAAACCACTAGGCCATTCAGGTATGACCTAAATCAAATCCCTTATGATTGTACAGTGGAAGTGACAAATAGATTCAAGGGATTGGATCTGGTAGACAGAGTGCCTGAAGAACTATGGTTGGAGGTTCATAACATTGTACAGGAGGTGGTGACCAAAACCATCCCCAAGAAAAATTCAAGAAGGCAAAAATGGTTGTCTGAGGAGCCTTACAATAGCTGAGAAAGCAAGAGAAGTGAAAGGCAAAGGAGAAAAGGAAAGATATACCCATTTGAATGCAGAGTTCCAAAGAATAGCAAGGAGAGATAAGAAAGCCTTCCTCAGTGATCAATGCAGAGAAGTAGAGAAAAACAATAGAATGGGAAAGACTAGTGGTCTCTTCAAGAAAATTAGAGATACCAAAGGAACATTTCATGGAAAGATGGGCACAATAAAGGACAGAAACAGTATGGACCTAACAGAAGCAGAAGATATTAAGAAGAGGTGGCAGGAATACACAGAAGAACTGTACAAAAAAGGTCTTAAGGACCCAGATAACCACAATGGTGTGACCATCCACCTAGACCCAGACATTCTGGAGTGTGAAGTCAAGTGCACCTTAGGAAGCATCACTACAAACAAAGTTAGTGGAGGTGGTGGAATTCCAGCTGAGTTATTTCAAATTCTAAAAGATGGTGCTGTGAAAGTGTTGCACTCAATATGCAAATTTAGGTAACTCGTCAGTGGCCACAGGGCTAGAAAAGGTCAGTTTTCATTCCAATCCCAAAGAAGGACAATGCCAAAGAATGTTCAAACTACCCCACGATTGGACTCATTTCACATGCTAGCAAAGTAATATTCAAAATCCTTCAAGCTAGGCTTCAACAGTACGTGAACTGAGAACTTCCAGATGTACAAACTGGATTTAGAAAAGGCAAAGGAACCCAGAGATCAAATTACCAACATCCATTGGATCATAGAGAAAGCAAGGGAATTCCAGAAAAACATCTACTTCTGCTTCATTGACTACGCCAAAGCCTTTGACTGTGTGGATCACAACAAACTGTGAAAAATACTTAAAGATATGGGAATACCAGATCACCTTATCAGTCTCCTGAGAAACCTGTATGCAGGCCAAGAAGCAACAGAATTGGACATGGAACAATGGACTGGTTCAAAATTGGGAAAGGAATATGTCAAGGCTGTATATTGTCACCCTGCTTATTTAACATATATGCAGAGTATATCATGCAAAATGACAGGTTAGATGAAGCACAAGCTGGAAACAAGATTGCCAGCAGAAATATCAATAACATCAGACATGCAAATAACACCACCCTAATGGTGATGGACAGGGAGGCCTGGCGTGCTGTGATTCATGGGGTCGCGGAGAGTCGGACACGACTGAGTGACTGAACTGAACTGAACTGAATGGCAGAAAGCAAAGAGGAACTAAACAACCTCTTGATGAAGGTGAAAGAGAAGAGTAAAAAAGTTGACTTAAAACTCAACATTCAAAAAACTAAGATCATGGCATCTGGTCCCATCATGTCATGGCAAATAAATGGGGGATAAAATGGAAACAGTGTTATTTTCTTGGGCTCCAAAATCACCATGGATGATTCCTGCAGCCATGAAATTTTAAAGACACTTGCTCCTTGGAAGGAAAGCTTTGACAAACCTAGACAGTGTATTAAAAAGTAGAGACGTCACTTTGCCAACAAAAGTCCATATAGTCAAAGTTGTGGCTTTTCCAGTAGTCATGTTTGACTTAGCACCCTAATGTCATGTATGATATTAGCACCCTAGTTCAAAGTATCATTATCTCTTGTTTAACCCACACAATCAACTACTAATTGATCTTTACTTATTTTCATTCTTCTTCAGGAATGAAATCAGATTTCTCTTTTCAAGATACATATCCTATTTGAATGACAAATCCTCTTACCATGCTCTGCCAGCCTTGCATAGTCTGGTTGTTATCTTCCTTTCCATGGCGTACCGCATTCCTTGTTGTCTCTATTCCAGCCATATTGGCTTTCTATTTCTCAAATATTCTTTGTACTCCTCCTATCATTGGCTTTTGCACATGCAATTAATTCCTTCTCTCTGCTGCTGCTGCTGCTAAGTCATTTCAGTCGTGTCCGATTCTGTGTGACCCCATAGACGGAAGCCCACCAGGCTCCCCCTTCCCTGGGATTCTCCAGGCAAGAACACAGGAGTGGGTTGCCATTTCCTTCTCCTTCTCTCTCCGTTCCGTTCCGTCGCTCAGTCGTGTCCGACTCTTTGCGACCCCGTGGACTGTAGCCTACCAGGCTTCTCCGTCCATGGGATTCTCCAGGCAAGAATACTGGAGTGGGTTACCGTTTCCTTCTCCAGGGGATCTTCCCGACCCAGGGATCGAACCCAGGTCTCCTGCATTGGAGGCAGAGGCTTTAACCTCTGAGCCACCAGGGAAGCCCTCTCCTTCTCTCTAGAAGTTACTAAAGTCCTATTTTTGACTGGTTCACATTGACTTATCCTTTGGGTCCCAGCTCAAGTACCACTTCCTCAGGAAAGCATTCCCTGACGTTCCTGGCTGTCACTGCACCCCATCCCCATTAGAGGGTCCCTCAGCACCCACCTCATAGTCCCTTTTGTCAAAGTTGTAATTTTCAGTTTTGGTGGTAAATTTGTTTCATGTCTTTTGATGCCATCAGATTGTTTAAAAAAAAAAATCAATGAGGGCTGAGACCATATTTGCATTTCCAAAGCCTCAGAGCCTAATATATTGTCTGGCACCTAGAAGACACAGGATCAATATTTGTTCAGTTCAGTTGCTCAGTCGTGTCCAACTCTTTGCAACCCCATGAATCACAGCACGCCAGGCCTCCCTGTCCATCACCAACTCCCGGAGTTCACTCAAACTCATGTCCATCGATTTGGTGATGCCATCCAGCCATCTCATTCTCTGTCGTCCCCTTCTCCAGCCCCCAATCCCTCCCAGCATCAGAGTCTTTTCCAATGAGTCAACTCTTCACATGAGGTGGCCAAAGTATTGGAGTTTCAGCTTTAGCATCAGTCCTTCCAATGAACACCCAGGACTGATCTCCTTTAGAATGGACTGGTTGGATCTCCTTGCAGTACAAGGGACTCTCAAGGGTCTTCTCTGACACCACAGTTCAAAAGCATCAATTCTTTGGTGCTCAGCTGTCTTCACAGTCCAACTCTCACATCCATACATGACCACTGGAAAAACCATAGCCTTGACTAGATGGACCTTTGTTGGCAAAGTAACATCTCTACTTTTTAATATGCTATCTAGGTTGGTCATAACTTTCCTTCCAAGAAGTAAGCGTGTTTTAATTTCATGGCTGCAATCACCATCTGCAGTGATTTTGGAGCCCCCCAAAATAAAGTCTGACACTGTTTCCACTGTTTCCCCATCTATTTCCCATGAAGTGATGGGACCAGATGCCATGATCTTAGTTTTCTGAATGTTGAGCTTTAAGCCAACTTTTTCACTCTCCTCTTTCACTTTCATCAAGAGGCTTTTTACTTTCTCTTCACTTTCTGCCATTTGTTAGATAAATGAATAAAGATGTTACATTCCCACTGTCTGAGGAACCCATGGGTTTAGACTTTTAGAGATAGGAAAATTAAATATTAGTCATTATAAGGAACTTTAGGCCCCCTAGCCACAGTTAAGGAGAAGGCAATGGCAATCCAGTCCAGTACTCTTGCCTGGAAAATCCCATAGACGGAGGAGCCTGGTAGGCTGCAGTCCATGGGGTCGCGAAGAGTCGGACACGACTGAGCAATTTCACTTTCCCTTTTCACTTTCATGCATTGGAGAAGGAAATGGCTCCCACTCCAGTGTTCTTGCCTGGAGGATCCCAGGGACGGTGGAGCCTGGTGGGCTGCGGTCTATGGGGTCGCACAGGGTCAGACACGACTGAAGCGACTTAGCAGCAGCAGCAGCAGCAGCCACAGTTATGTTGCTGCTGCAGCTGCTGCTAAGTCGCTTCAGTCATGTCCAACTCTGTGTGACCCCATAGATGGGCAGCCCACCAGGCTTCCCCCGTCCCTGGGATCCTCCAGGCAAGAACACTGGAGTGGGTTGCCATTTCCTTCTCCAATGCAACAAAGTGAAAAGTGAAAGTGAAGTCGCTCAGTCGTGTCCGACTCCTAGCCCTAGTCTAATTATGTGACCCACACCTTCCATTGTATCACTCTCCCTCCCATCAGGCTGTGGTGATGGGTTGCGCTAAACCCTCTGACATAGCGTGTGTTTGCAGCAGAGTAGCATGTGACCATGGGGCTAAGTTTTCACTCACTGGTACCTTTGGGATGATATGCTTAGCCTCATTAGCACTACACTTTGGACACATAGTAGATTTTATTGAGTGGTGACAAAGGTGAACTCACAATCCTACTATTCTTGCAATCCCTGATTTACTGAAAACTTTGCAGTCAGTGGGGCTGAATGTAGAGACAGGAGCTACAGCCCATATTTCCTGTCGCATCACCTTCTGGAGGCTCCTAATAAACCAAGAAACTTCTTTGGCGAAGGTGCTTTAGGGATCACATTAATCTTAGCAAATCAGCCCTTGTTGGTTCTCCTAGGTCAGGATATAGCAACTCTTAAAATACACACACACGTACACCTACCTTTCTTCTTGTCTCAGTCAAAAGCTAATGAATGTAAATTGATACAGCCATTTGGGAGAACAGTATGGAGATTCCTTTAAAAATTAGGAATAAAACTACCATATGACCCAGCAATCCCGCTACTGGGTGCATACCTGGAGAAAAACCACAATTCAGAAAGACACATGTACCCTAATGTTCACTGCAGCACTATTTACAATAGCCAGGACATGGAAGCAACCTAGATGTCCACCGACAGATGAACGCATGAAGATGACATGGTACCTACATACAAGGGAATATTACTCAGCCATAGAAAGGAATGGATTTGAGTCAGTGGTAGTGAGGTGGATGAAGCTAGAGCCTGTTTAAAACAAGTCAGAAAGAGAAGACCAAACATCATATTAATGCATATATATGGAATCTAGAAAAAATAGTACTGATGAACCTATTTGCAGGGAAGGAATGGAGACCCAGATGGATAATGGACTTGTGGACACAGTAGGAGAAGGAGAGGATGGGATGAATTGAGAAAGTAGTGTTGACATATATACAATGTTGTGTGTAAAATAAATAACTGGTGGGAAGCTTCTGTATAACACAGGGAGCCCAGTCTGGCACTCTGTGACAGCCTAGAGGGGTGGGGTGGGAGTGGGGAAGGAGGCTAAGAGAGAGGGGATATATATATATAAAATTATGACTGGGGGATATATATATATAAAATTATGACTGATTCGCATTGTTGTACAGCAGAAACCAACATAATATTATAAAGCAATTATCATCCAATTAAAAAAACAAAAAGAGCTAGTGCCACCATTCCCTCCACTCTGGTACTTCACCATATCGATTCTCTAGGGGGAAAGATCCCTATATTTCAGGAGCTGACAGAAACCTGAAGTTCCCTAATTTAGGAGTGGGGTTCTAAATTATGCTTCTTACCCAACACATGCTCAGCCACCTCTGAAAAAAGTCTCCAAAATGTTACCCCTCAAATTTAAAAAATTAAAATACAGTGTCTGTTCCTAGTTAAAGAAGTCTTGTCTAAAAACCATCTTTCATAATTCAGGAAGAAGGCAAGCAGAAAGGGGGAAGCAGCATTATTGCTATTTTAAAACTGAAATATATGCATATATGAGTCATCCTGACGCACTATTTTTTTTTTTTTTTGGTTTGCACTATTTTTATGAGTCAAATTTTCTCGTGTGTGTGAAACAGAAAAAGTAGATCTTAGAGAGACATGAAGGCCATAGGCCTGGGAACAGCTCTGTAGTGAGGTAAATCAACTTAGGACATGATCATCTTCTGATTTCAAAGACTGAAAGTGTCAGGGAAACACAAACACTGAAAAAAAAAGGCTGAAACTAGTCCAGAGGAAGGAAGAAACAATCAAGGGCATTTTCCCTCGTGGAGATATTGCCAAACTTACGGAATCATAGTAGGGCTGCAAAGAAAAGACCATCTGCTTCCCCTTTCGGAAATCAATTTAACGTTTTCAAGATTTAGGCTGAATCATAATAGATCTGGGTTAGTTTATTCCACATCACTTCCCTTTAATGAGGGAGGGGCTCCAAAATCACTACAGATGGTGACTGCAGCCATGGAATTAAAAGATGGTTTCTCCTTGGAAGGAAAGCTATGACAAACCTAAACAGTGTATTAAAAAGCAGAGACATCACTTTGCCAACAAAGGTCCATATAGTTAAAGCTATGGTTTTTCTAGTAGTCATGTGCGGATGTGAGAGTTGGACCGTAAAGAAGGTTGAGTGCCAAAGAATTGATGCTTTCAAACTGTGGTGCTGGAGAAGACTCTTGAGTGTCCCTTGCAGTCCAATCAGACCAGTCAATCCTAAGGGAAATCAACCCTGAATACTCACTGGAAGTACTAATGCTGAAGCTCCAATCCTTTGGCCACCTGATGCAAACAGCTGACTCATTGGAAAAGGCCCTGATGCTGAGAAAGACTGAAGGCAAGAGAAGGAGGGAGTGGCAGAGGATGAGATGGTTAGATAGCATCACTAACTCAACGGACATGAATTTGCTCAAACTCAGAGATAGTGCAGGACCAAGGAGCCTGCTATGCTGCAGTCCTTGGGGTCACAGAGTTGGATATGACTTAGCAACTGAACAATGATAACAACATTTGCACTGATACGTACTGTATGTAAAATTGTGTCCTTTTGGTTAACCACTTAAAATATTATACAAAATGTATTAATGATTATGGTAAAAATTTTTGTCATGATTTTTTATGACCTTTGTTAGATGGTGAGATAACAGTATAAAAGCTGTCTTTTGGTTGAAACTTTTAGTCCATTTACATTGAGTAATTATTGATGTGTATGTTCTTATTGCCATTTTAATTGTTTTATAGTGATTTTTTTTTTGGTTGTTGTTTTCTCCTGTGATTTGATGACTTTCTTTAGTGTTGTATTTGGATTCCTTTTTTCTTTCTCTGTGTGCATTTACTATATATTTTTGGTTTGTGGTTATCATGAGGTTTTTAAGATAGCAGTCATATATATGATAAAGTTTCTGACTTCTTAATTTTAAATGCGTTTTAACAGCCCTGCATTTGTACTCTTCTCCTCTTATGATTACTGTTCTTAATATCATTTTACATCTCCATTTTTATGTATCCCTCATCTGCTTATTGTGGATATAGTTGATTTAGTACTTTTGTCTTTTAACCCCCTGCTAACTGTGTGTGTTGATGATTTCCTACCTTTACTGTATGTTTGCCTTTACTATTGAGCTATTTCATAATTTTCTTGTTTCTAGTTGTGGCCTCTCCTTTTTCACTTAGGCAAGTTCCCTTAACATGTGCTGTAAAGCTGGTTTGGTGGTATCAAACTCTTTTAGTTTTTGCTTGTCTGTAAATCTTTTGATCTCTCAGTCAAATCTGACTGGGAGCCTTGCTGGGTAGAGTGTTCTTGGTTGTAGGTTTTTTCTCTTTTATCACTTTAAATATATCAGTACATCATGCCACTCCCTTCTGCCCTGCAGTTTCTGCTGAAGTCGGCTGATAGCCTTATGGGATTCCCTTGTCTTAGCCATAGCAATCAGAGAAGAAAAAGAATCCAGACTGGAAAAGTAAAACTCACTGCCTGCAGATGATGTGATACTTTACATAGAAAATCCTAAGATGCTACCAGAAAACTTCTAGAACTCATCAACAAATGTGGAATTTTGAAGGATACAAAATACACAGAAATCTCTTATATTTCTATACACTACCAAAAGATTAAAAAGAGAAATCAAGGAAACAATCCCATTTGCCATCACATCAAAAGGAATAAAATACCTAGGAATAAACCTAAGGAGGCAAAAACCCCTACTCAGAAAACTGTAAAATGCTGATGAAAGAAATCAAAGATGGCACAAACAGAAGAAGAGACATACCATGTCCTTGGATTGGAAGAATCAATATCGTGAAAATGATTATATAACCCCAAATAATCTACAGATTCAATGCAATGCTATAAAATCATCAATGGCATTTTTCACAGAACTAAAACAAAGTATTCTACAATTTGTATGAAATCAAAAAAGACCCCGAATAGCCTAAGCAATCTTAAGAGACAAAACTGGAGCTGGAGGAATCAGGCTGTCTGACTTCAGACTATACTACAAAGCTATGGTTATTAAAACAGTACAGTACTGGCACAGAAGCAGAAATGTGAGTCAGTGGAACAGGCTAGAAGTCCAGAGATACCCATGCACTTGAGGTTACCTAATCTGTGACAAAGGGGGCAAAAATATGTGACGGAGAAAAGACAGTTTCTTCAGTGCTGGGAAGACTGGACTGTTACATGTAAAAGAATGAAATTAAAACACTAACACCATATACAGAGATAAATTCAAAATGGATCAAAGACATACATGTAAGGTTTACTATAAAACTCTTAGAGGAAAACGTAGGCAAAACACCCTGACATAAATCTCAGGAGTATCATTTTTTATCTACCTCCTGGAGTGATGAAAATAATAACAAAAGTAAACAAGTGGAGCTTAATTAAACTTAAAAGCTTTTGTACAGCAAAGGAAACCATAAACAAAATGAAAAAACAACCCACAGAATCAGAGAAATGAAAATCCCTGTACCCTTGCCTGGAAAACCTCATGGACGGAGAAGCCTGGTAGGCTACAGTCCATGGGGTCGCAAAAAGTCAGACATGACTGTGCAGCTACCACTTCACTTCACTTCACTTGGTGGTCGAATGTAAAGTTGTGCGGCCACTTTGGAAAACATTCCAGCAATTCCTCAAAAGGTTACACACAGAGTTACTATATGATCCAGGAATTCTAGTCCTAGATGTTTATATAAGAGTACTGAAAACATATGCCCCTACAAAAACTTGAACATGAATGTTCATAGTAGCATTCATAATAGCCCCAAAGTGGAAGCAACCCAAATATCCATCAATTGATGACCAGATAAAAAAATGTGCTATATCCTTTCAATGGAATACTTTATCATAAAAAGGAATAAAGTGCTGATTCACACTATAACATGGATAAATCTTGAAAACATTCTAAGTGAAGATCAGGCACAAAAGGCCCTGTATTCTATGATTCCACTTATATGCAGATTGGGCAAATCCATAGGGAGAGAAAATAGACTGGTGGTTGCCAGGGACTGCAAGGAGGGAAATGGAAAGCCTGTTAATGGGTAGCAGATTTCTTTTGGGGAGATAAGTGTTCTGGAATTATATGGTGGTGATGGTTATGCTGCTACTAAGTCACTTCAGTCGTGTCCAACTCTGTGTGACCCCATAGACGGAAGCCCACCAGGCTCCCCCGTCCCTGGGATTCTCCAGGCAAGAACACTGGAGTGGGTTGCCATTTCCTTCTCCAATGTGTGAAAGTGAAAAGTGAAAGTGAAGTCTCTCAGTCGTGTCCGACCCTTAGCGACCCCATGGACTGCAGCCTACCAGGCTCCTCCATCCATGGGATTTTCCAGGCAAGAGTACTGGAGCGGCTTGCCATTGCCTTCTCCGGGTGATGGTTATAAAACCTTGTTAATATTTAAAAACCACTGCATTGCATACCTTTATTGAAGTAAAGGTTGATTTACATATTGTGTTAGTTTCAGGTATATAGCAGAGAGTCAGTTATGCATTCTTATTCTTTTCCCTTATAGGTTATTACATAGTGCTGAGTGTGGTTACCTGTGTTATACAGTAGGTCCTTATTGGTTATTTATTTTATATGTAGTAGTGTGTAGATGTTAATCCCAAACTCCTAATTTATCCTTCCCCTTGCTTTTTCCCTCTGGACCATAAATCTGTTTTCTATATCTGTGAGTCTATTTCTGTCTTGAGTATAAGTTCATTTGTATCTGTTTTGATTCCACAGGTAAGCAATATGGTATTTGTCTCTTGCCTGTGTTAGTTCACTTGGTATGATTATCCATAGGTTCATTCATGTTGCTGCAAACGGCATTATTGAATGGATGAGTAATATTCCATTGCTAAAATACCACATGTGCATTATATACTTTAAAAAGATAAATTTTATGATATATAAATTATCTCAGTTTTTAAAAGTCGACTCTAAACAGATTTTTCAATTTCATTTAGAAAATTACAAGCCAGTTATCACTGATGAACATAGATGCAAAAATCCTCAACAAAATTCTAGTGAAGAGAATCTAACAACACATTAAAAAGATCATACATCATTATCCAGTGGGCTTTATCCCAGGAATACGAGGATTCTTCACTGTATGCAAATCAATCAATGTGATACACCATATTAACAAATTGAAAGATAAAAGCCATATGATCATTTCAACAGGTGCAGAAAAAGCTTTTGACAAAATTCAACACCAATTTATGATAAAAACTCTCCAGAAACTAGGCATAGAGGAAACATAACATAATAAAGGTCATATATGACAAACCCACAGCAAACATTATCCTTAATGGCAAAAACCTGAAAGCATTTTCTCTAAAATCAGTAAGACAAGGATGCCCATAATTTCGTCAGTTCAGTCGCTCAGTTGTGTCTGACTCTCTGCGACCCCATGGAATCTCACTACTATTATTCTAGTCTTAGACACTGTCTTACTCTTTGTGTATGACCAAACTTTTAAATCATCAAACAATTATAAAGATTTTACACTGTATAAATTTCGTTAAAAATGCATAATAGTCATTTACATTCTTGCTTGCCACTTAAAATTAGAAATTGCTCTGGACACAATTTTAAATTGTAGCATATGATTTAGTATGTCATTATGCCCACATTTATGTTATTGTTGCATTAATAATGATATTCCTCACAAGAGATTTCCATGAGGAAAAACCCTGTTTTAACTCTCCAACACCTAGCAATCTCTGACATTCAGCAGATAGTCAGTAAGTATTTGTGAATAAATCAGTGGATGATTAGATAAGAGTTACAATTCCAAAGTTTTTTCTAAAGCCATTTAGCACTTCCTGATTAAAAGACGCTTGCTCCTTGGAAGGAAAGTTATGACCAACCTTGATAGTATATTAAAAAGCAGAGACATTACTTTGCCGACCAAGGTCCGTCTAGTCAAGGCAATGGTTTTTCCCGTGGTCATGTATGGATGTGAGAGTTGGACTGTGAAGAAAGCTGATCGCCGAAGAATCGATGCTTTTGAACTGTGGTGTTGGAGAAGACTCTTGGGAGTCCCTTATACTGCAAGGAGATCCAACCAGTCCATTCTAAAGGAGATCAATCCTGGATGTTCATTGGAGGGACTGATGCTAAAGCTGAAACTCCAATACTTTGGCCACCTCATGAGACGAGTTGACTCACTGGAAAAGACTCTGATGCTGGGAAAGGTTGGGGGCGGGAGGAGAAGGGGACGACGGAGAATGAGATGGCTGGATGGCATCACCGACTCTGTGGACATGAGTTTGAGTGTACTCCGGGAGTTGGTGATGGACAGGGAGGCCTGGCGTGCTGTGATTCATGGGGTCGCGGAGAGTCGGACATGACTGAGCGACTGAACTGAACTGACTGGTCAATAATATAAGATACTAATACAGATGAAAGGTGAATGATGAAGATAAAGTCAGTTTTCTAAAACTGACCCTATGTTTTGAAAGCATGTTCTTTTTAATTTGTTGGATGTTGGTCTGCACCCTACAGGCCTGCAAGCCTTGTAGTTGTCCAGCCTCGAGACCAAAGAAAGAGCCTGCAGACAGTGACGGAGACATCAGTAGTTTACTGGACAGAGGGATCTTACAGGTCTGAAGCAACACCCGGATGAGGCAGGCCGGCAGTGGAAGCAAACTTCACTACTCAGGGGTGTGGCTACCATTTATAGGGGTAATTGATGTCAGATTGACTCATCAATTACCAAGGAAACCACCAGGAAGGGAAAATCCCTCGCAGACCTTACAGATTAAGGACCACCAGGAGGGCAGATGTTTCTGCTCTCCTTTAACTTATTGTTTAACTTATTGCTTCCCTTCAATAACCTCGCAGGTAGAACCAGCCTGGCCTAAGGATTCCAACAATCACTAGCTGGGGAAGAGGGCAAAGCATTTTCATGTGATTAGTGGGCAGGCAAAGTGGGGACTGGTCAATCAGGGGCTGTCCAGAGAGCAAGAGAACAGCCATCTTGAGTGGCCTGACCATCCACTCTGTCCCTACAGAGTCTGCATGACCCTTGCAATGGTGGATCCCTGGTCCACCCCTCTTCTGCTAAACCCTTGGGGTCAGTCTATAGAGATGCATTGCAATTTAATACCACAAATACAATACAGATTACCAGCAGCTAACAAGTAGCAAGAGGAAGCCAGGTGCTTATCAGGTCAGTTTTTCATGGCCAGAGGAGGACAACAACCGCATCTCACTGTAGACCCAGCAACTAGACTCAGTTCACAGTAAGGCCAACACTGTCACCCAGTTGCAAACAGATTCCCTCCACTCAGACTAGAGTGGAAAGATCTTTAATAAGCATATTACAGGGAAGATCATGACCATTAAGCCAAATGCAAGAAGTAACAGCGTTCTGAGAGAGCACCACCCCTGCCTGTGATTTTTGTCCCGGCCTGCAGGACCACACTGCCTGTCCACCCCCAGTCCCCACAGTTGGGACCAAATCCTGGTTAGGCTGTGTGACAACAGACCTTAATACAATGGTGCCTTTCTCCATGAGGGGGCCCATATAAACTTAAGTAATTTGGCCACCTCATGAGAAGAGTTGACTCACTGGAAAAGACTCTGATGCTGGGAGGGATTGGGGGCAGGAGGAGAAGGGGACGACAGAGAGAGAATGAGATGGCTAGATGGCATCACTGACTCGATGGACGTGAGTTTGAGTGAACTCTGGGAGTTGGCGATGGACAGGGAGGCCTGGCGTGCTGTGATTCATGGGGTCCCAAAGAGTCGGACACAATTGAGCGACTGAACTGAACTGAATCTCAGGTGCGGCTGATGAGATCTGTAAACCCCTTTCCAGCCCTATTTCCCACTGGGCACCAAACCCAGACCTTCTTGAACTTATCTGCCAGTCCCAGGGCCATTTTATAATGTGTTCCCTGTGGGTAGATCCTGTGGCAAAGGCAAAAGTTATCATCCTGACCAATAGCTGGCCGGTGAAGTGGTTGTGATCCACATTCACAGGGGTCTGGTATTATTACACACAGCCATTCTAGACCCCAAATAATGTTTTCCTGCATTGCTTGACACTCAGGTAGGCCTTTCATGATGTCTTCCACCTGCTGTAACACATCGTATTCAGCATGTAGCTATTTTCCATCCCATCCATCTTTGCTCTGTCCCTTCCCATAGCTAGGACTAAAAGCCCAAGGGTACTTTTATTATTTTGCTGTCACCACAGGTCCCCTCCAAACCCTTCCAGGTAATTGGCCATGTCCAATTCATAAGGCTGTCCCTGAGTTAGTATTCCCAACGCCCATGCCTGTAGTTGTTTAGGTGTGGTGAGTAGGCAGTATGCATGTATTTTGTAGATATTCCAGGTTCTTATGTTTTGCCTATATTCACCAGCCCCCCCCTGTGCAATCAGATGAGCCATGAGCACAGGGCTGCTGCTTTTAAACTTGGAAGAGACTGAGGTTAACAATGCGTCATCAATATAAGAGAAAGACACCTCTCATGGTGGTCAGCTGCCACAGGGCCCCACGTGCTAGTGGGCGGGATTACCCCCACCACTTTCCCTTCCCCGTTCTTATTTCCCAACATCTTGGCACTCATCAGAGTTTCCTTGGCCTCCCAGCTGGTTTGCCAGTTGTTGGGCTATAACCCAAAGGCCTGCAAGCCTCATAGCTGCCCAGCCTCAAGACCAAAGAAAGAACCCAGAGATCATGACACAGACACCAGTGGTTTGTCGGACAGGGGGATCTCATATGCCTGAAGGAAAATGTCCAGGAGCAACACCCAGACGAGGCAGGCTGGAAGGCAATGGCAGCAAACTTCACTACTGGGGGTGTGGCTACCATTTATAGGGGAAATTAACATTGGGTTGGCTCATCAGTTACCAGGGAAACCAGTGGTTAGGGCACGTCCCTTATAGCCCCTTGGATTAACAATCATCACAAGTGCAGAACTTTCCTTCAATATACTAGCATGTGGAGCCATTCTGGCTTAAGGATTCGAATAAGCACTACCTGGGGTAAGTGGCAAAGCAGCTTCATGTGAACAAGCGCTTAAGACTCTCTGCCACCTTTTGTGCTATGGCCTACCAGGCCTCTCTATGGGATTTTTCAGGCAAGAATACTGGAGTGGGTTGCCATTTCCTCCTCCAGGGGATCTTCCTGGCCCAGAGATGGAACCTGCATTTCTGATGTCTCCTGCATTGCTGGTGGATTCTTTACCTGCTGAGGCATTGGAACAGCCCTCATGTGAATAGGGGCAGGCAAAACAAGAGCTGAGGGTCAGGGGATGTACAAAGAGCAAGAAAACAGCCATTTTGAGTGGGCTGACAATATACCGGACATCTCTAAGCATCTTCCAATATTTGTTGTATTTTAGTAGCTAAGTTGTGTCCAACTCTTTGTGACCCCATGGACTGTAGCTGGCCAGGCTCCTCTGTCCATGAGATTTCCTAGGCAAGAATATTGGAGTGGGTTGCCATTTCCTTCTCCAGAGGATCTTCCCGACCCAGAGATCTTCTTGATCCAGGGATCGCATCTGCGTCTCTTACATCTCCTACGTCTCCTACATTGCAGGCAGATTCTTTACCACTGAGCCACCAGAGAAGCCCTCTAAAAGATAACCAATTATTATTTTGGGTTAATATCTGACTGCTCTTTCAGTGTCTTAAAATATTCTTCATCTGGGCTTTAGATTAAAGTCGAATATAAAAGATAACCAATTATTATTTTGGGTTAATATCTGACTGTTCTTTCAGTATCTTAAAATATTCTTCATCTGGGCTTTAGATTAAAGTCAAATATAAAAGATAACCAATTATTATTTTGGGTTAATATCTGACTGTTCTTTCAGTGTCTTAAAATAGTCTTCATCTGGGCTTTAGATTAAAGTCAAATAATTATAAACCCTCTGATTATCTTCTTCTCTAACTTTGGGCTTTAATTCCTTTTAATCATGTTTACATTTTTCCCTTCTAAAAGTTTAAAGATAGTTTTCCTCGCCTTGGAAGGCAGTGTAGTGTAGTGGTAAGAGCACAGTCCCTGAAATTGGGTTAGTGCTTGAGTCTAGGCTTTTATGCTTACTGATTGTATAACCTTAGTCTCTTATACCTTATTTTTCACATCTGTAAAATGGGAATAATATTAGTACCTACCTCAAGGGTTGTTGTGAGGACTAAATGAGTCAATACACATAATATGTTTTTAAAAGTCTCAATAAATGTTGACTTCTATTAGTAATAGCCTGATGGAGAAGTCAGAAGTTAATTTATGATTTTTCTAGTTGTCAGGCTGTAGGTTTAACACTTCCTTATTTTCATACTGTAATTAAAGTTTAACATATCAAGCCTATCTTTTATGTTAATCTTAATCTCTAGAAGCTTTGTCTCATCATGAGATTTAGTCTTTACTAACCAACTGAGACTGCTCTGGGAAGGGCAGTGAGGATGGCAAAGGGAATTCATTTTCAGGCCATTTGTGGACCTGTGAAAAGAATCGTGGTTTTTGAACAAGAAGAAAGGAGGACTTTCTTGGTGGTCCAGTGGATAAGAACCCACCTGCCAAGGCAGGGGATACAAGTTCAATCCCTGGTCCGGGAAGATTCCATGTACTGCAGGGCAACTAAGCTTGTGTGCAGCAACTCCTGAGCCCAAGTGCAGCAACTGCTGAAGCCTGTGCACCTGGAACCTGAGCTCCACAAGAGAAGCCACTGCAGGGAGAACCCTGCCCACCACCAGCAGAGAGGAACTCCCAATCGGCACAACTAGAGAAAGTCCGTGCACAGCGATGAAGACTCGGTGCAACCAAAAAAAAAAACCAAGAAGAAAGGAGACTAAGTGGTAAGGGCAAGAAGGGGCAGAGTACAAGACGTGGTAGCACAAGGCGTTCCTCAATCTTAAAAGTGTGCCACATTGATGTGGAGTTGACTTGTTATTTGTGGTTCCAGAGAAAGATCTGGGGGCCACTATGCATGTTTGATATAAGGAATGAATTTCTAATAGAGCTTTTCAAAGCCAACTCCATACAAGCCACTGGTTTCTCTCCTGTGACCTATTTCCATAATCTCCCAACTTGCTTACCAGGCCTGGTCCTCCCTGCTCCTCCAGTCTCATTCCACTTGACCCTCCTCCTTGCTCACAGTGGTCCAGCCACATTGGTTTTCATCATTCACTTCTTTGAACTCCCCACAGGGCCCCTAGAACTTGCTTTTTTTTTTCTGCTTAGGATATTTCAATTCCGTTTTATCTAATCAACAACACTTACTCTCCCTTCAAAGGTTAACTTGGCCATCCCATTCTCAAAGAAGTCTCCTTGAACTTCTTGTTTTGGTCTATTCAGTTCAGTTCAGTTCAGTCGCTCAGTCGTGTCCGACTCTCTGCGACCCCGTGAATCACAGCATGCCAGGCCTCCCTATCCATCACCAACTCCCTGAGTTCACTCAAACTCATGTCTACAGAGTCGGTGATGCCATCCAGCCATCTCATTCTCAGTCGTCCCCTTCTCCTCCCGCCCCCAACCTTTCCCAGCATCAGAGTCTTTTCCACTGAGTCAACTCGTCACATGAGGTGGCCAAAGTATTGGAGTTTCAGCTTTAGAATCAGTCCTTCCAATGAACACCCAGGATCGATCTCCCTTAGAGTGGACTGGTTGGATCTCCTTGCGGTACAAGGGACTCTCAAGAGTCTTCTCCAACACCACAGTTCAAAAGCATCAATTCTTCGGCGATCAGCTTTCTTCACAGTCCAACTCTCACATCCATACATGACCCCGGGAAAAACCATAGCCTTGACTAGACGGACCTTTGTTGGCAAAGTAATGTCTCTGCTTTTTAATATATTATCAAGGTTGGTCATAACTTTCCTTCCAAGGAGCAAGCGTCTTTTAATTTCATGGCTGCAATCAGCATCCGCAGTGATTTTGGCGCCCAAAAAAATAAAGTCTGACACTGTTTCCACTGTTTCCCCATCTATTTCCCATGAAGTGATGGGACCAGATGCCATGAGCTTTGTTTTCTGAATGTTGAGCTTCAAGCCAACCTTTTCACTCTCCTCTTTCACTTTCATCAAGAGGCTTTTGAGTTCCTCTTCACTTTCTGCCATAAGGGTAGTGTCATCTGCATATCTGAGATTATTGATATTTCTCCCAGCAATCTTGATTCCAGCTTGTGCTTCTTCCAGCCCAGCGTTTCTCATGATGTACTCTGCATATAAGTTAAATAAGCAGGGTGACAATATACAGCCTTGACATACTCCTTTTCCTATTTGGAACCAGTCTGTTGTTCCATGTACAGTTCTGACTGTTGCTTCCTGACCTGCATACAGGTTTCTCAAGAGGCAGGTCAGGTGGTCTGGTATTCCCATCTCTTTAAGAATTTTCCACAGTTTACTGTGATCCACACAGTCAAAGGCTTTGGCATAGTCAATGAAGCAGAAATAGATATTTTTCTGGAACTCTCTTGCTTTCTCCATGATCCAGCGGATGTTGGAAATTTGATCTCTGGTGCCTCTGCCTTTTCGAAAACCTGCTTGAACATCTGGAAGTTCACGGTTCACATATTGCTGAAGCCTGGCTTGGAGAATTTTGAGCATGACTTTCCTAGCGTGTGAGATGAGTGCAATTGTGCGGTAGTTTGAGCATTCTTTGGCATTGCCTTTCTTTGGGATTGGAATGAAGACTGACCTTTTCCAGTCCTGTGGCCACTGCTGAGTTTTCCAAATTTGCTGGCATATTGAGTGCAGCACTTTCACAGCATCATCTTTCAGGATTTGAAATAGCTCAACTGGAATTCCATCACCACCACTAGCTTTGTTCGTAGTGATGCTTTCTAAGGCCCACTTGACCTCACATTCCAAGATGTCTGGCTCTAGGTCAGTGATCACGTTATCGTGACTATCTTGGTCGTGAAGATCTTTTTTGTACAGTTCTTCTGTGTATTCTTGCCACCTCTTCTTAATATCTTCTGCTTCTGTTAGGTCCCTACCATTTCTGTCCTTTATCGAGCCCATCTTTGCATGAAATGTTCCCTTGGAATCTCTAATTTTCTTTCTTTCTTTTTTTTTTTTTTACAGTTCATAACTTTTATAAATTAAATTAAATGTACAGTGAATAAGCTCTCTGAAATATTTTAATATTTCTGCAGGTTTAGTAACATCGTAAAATACATTTCAACTAAAATTCACAAATCTAAAAACCTGTTAGGCATTTTTAGGCGTTTTAAGTCAGAAATGAAGACCAATGTTACATCGTAATATGCCAATTACAAATAGTACTTCAAATAGCAAATACTACAGTTTGTTCCAAACTTTAAAAACTATTCATGAACTCAACACTGAACTATTGATGGCTATGAGAATTGTTTCCTAGCCTTTTTGAAAATTTCAACCCATTTACATTTAAGGTAATTATTGATAAGTACGATCCCGTAGCCATTTTCTTTATTGCTTTGGGTTCAAGTTTATACACTCTTTCTGTGTTTCCTGTCTATAGAAGATCCTTTAGCATTTGTTGGAGAGCTGGTTTGGTGATGCTGAATTCCCTCAGCTTTTGCTTGTCTGTAAAGCTTTTGATTTCTCCTTCATATTTGAATGAGATCCTTGCTGGGTATAGTAATCTGGGCTGTAGGGTATTTTCTTTCATCACTTTAAGTACGTCTTGCCACTCCCTTCTGGCCAGAAGAGTTTCTGTTGAAAGATCAGCTGTTATCCTTATGGGAATCCCCTTATGTGTTATTTGCTGCTTTTCCCTTGCTGCTTTTAATATTTGTTCTTTGTGTTTGATCTTTGTTAATTTGATTAATATGTGTCTTGGAGTATTTCGCCTTGGGTTTATCCTGTTGGGGACTCTCTGGATTTCTTGGACTTGGGTGATTATTTCCTTCCCTATTTTAGGGAAGTTTTCAACTATTATCTCCTCAAGTATTCTCTCATGGTCTTTCTTTTTGTCTTCTTCTTCTGGGACTCCTATGATTCGAATGTTGGAGCGTTTAACATTGTCCCAGAGGTCTCTAATATTGTCCTCATTTCTTTTAATTCGTTTTTCTTTTTTCCTCTCTGTTTCACTTATTTCTACAATTCTATCTTCTAGTTCACTTATCCTGTCTTCTGCCTCTGTTATTCTACTGTTTGTTCCCTCCAGAGTGTTTCTGATCTCATCTATTGCATTATTCATTGTATATTGACTCTTTTTTATTTCTTCTAAGTCCTTATTAAATCTTTCTTCCATCTTCTCAATCCTTTTCTCCAGGTTATTTATCTGTAACTCCATTTTGCTTTCAAGATTTTGAATCATTTTCACCATCAAAATTCGAAATTCTTTATCAGGTAAATTCCCTATATCTTCTTCTTTTGTTTGTGTTGGTGGGCAATTATCTTGTTCCTTTACTTGCTGGGTATTTCTCTGCCTCTTCATCTTGCTTATATTGCTTTGCTTGGGGTGGCCTTTCCCTCTTCTTGCAGTTTGTGGAGTTCTCTTTATTATGTAGTTTCTCCGCTGTGTGTGGGGTTGGATGGGTGACTTCTCCGGGTTCCCTGGTTAGGGAAGCATGTGTCGGTGTTCTGGTGGGTGGAGCTGGATTTCTTCTCTCTCCTTTAGAAGACAATGGGCTGCTTTTCTGGGAGCCTGATGTCCTCTGCCAGTATTCAGAAGTTGTTTTGTGGACTTTACTCCGCATTCAAATGTTCTTTTGATGAATCTGTGGGGGAGAAAGTGGTCTCGCTGTCTTATCCCTCCGCCATCTTGTTCCTTCCTCCCCAGAACACTGGATTCTTATATTCCACTTGGTCGTGGAGTATCTCTTCCCAGCTGCTCCAGCAAGGTGCAGCCGCTGTACCTTACCTTGGACGAGGGGTATCTCCTCAAGGCCGCCCCTCCTGCTTCGAATGTGGATCAGCTCCTCTCAGCCCTCCGGTGCCCAAGCAGCCACTGCCTCCTGGACGTGGTACAGCTCCTCTCGGCCACCGCCCTAACCTTGGGTGCGGGGTAGCTCCTCTCAGCCACGATTCTGCACATGGTCAGTTGCGCCGGAGCCCAGCGTCCCCCGCGTCCGCGCCGCCGGGGCCGGGCGTCTCCCGCGTCTGCGCCGCCCTAATTTTCTTGAAGAGATCTCTTGTTTTTCCTATTCTGTTGTTTTCCTCTATTTCTTTGCATTGATTGCTGAGGAAGACTTTCTTATCTCTCCTTGCTATTCTTTGGAACTCTGCATTCAGATGCTTATATCTTTCCTTTTCTCCTTTGCTTTCCGCTTCTCTTCTTTTCACAGCTATTTGTAAGGCCTCCTCAGACAGCCATTTTGTTTTTTTGCATTTCTTTTCCATGGGGATGGTCTTGGTCCCCGTCTCCTGTACAATGTCACGAACCGCCGTCCATAGTTCATCAGGCACTCTATCTATCAGATCTAGTCCCTTAAATCTATTCCTCACTTCCACTGTATAATCATAAGGGATTTGATTTAGGTCATACCTGAATGGTCTAGTGGTTTTCCCTACTTTCTTCAATTTAAGTCTGAATTTGGCAATAAGGAGTTCATGATCTGAGCCACAGTCAGCTCCTGGTCTTGTTTTTGCTAACTGTATACAGCTTCTCCATCTTTGGCTGCAAAGAATATAATCAATCTGATTTCGGTGTTGACATCATCATTTCTGGTGATGTCCACGTGTAGAGTCTTCTCTTGTGTTGTTGGAAGAGGGTGTTTGCTATGACCGGTGCGTTCTCTTGACAAAATTCTATTCGCCTTTGCCCTGCTTCATTCCGTGCTCCAAGGCCAAATTTGCCTGTTACTCCAGGTGTTTCTTGACTTCCTACTTTTGCATTCCAGTCCCCTATAATGAAAAGGACATCTTTTTTGGGTGTTAGTTCTAAAAGGTCTTGTAGGTCTTCATAGAACCATTCAACTTCGGCTTCTTCAGTGTTACTGGTTGGGACACAGACTTGGATTACTGTAATATTGAATGGTTTGCCTTGGAAACGAACAGAAATCATTCTGTCGTTTTTAAGATTGCATCCAAGTACTGCATTTCGGACTCTTTTGTTGACCATGATGGCTACTCCATTTCTTCTAAGGGATTCCTCCCCACAGTAGTAGATATAATGGTCATCCGAGTTAAATTCACCCATTCCAGTCCATTTTAATTCACTGATTCCTAGAATGTCTACGTTCACTCTTGCCATCTCCTGTTTGACCACTTCCAATTTGCCTTGATTCATGGACCTAACATTCCAGGTTCCTATGCAATATTGCTTTTTACAGCATCGGACCTTGCTTCTATCATCGGTCACATCCACAACTGGGTATTGGTTTTGCTTTTGCTCCATCCCTTTATTCCTTCTAGAGTTACTTCTCCACTGATCTCCAGTAGCATACTGGGCACCTACGGACCTGGGGAATTCCTCATTCAGTATCCTATCATTTTGCCCTTTGATATTGTTCATGGGGTTCTCAAGGCAAGTATACTGAAGTGGTTTGCCATTCCCTTCTCCAGTGGACCACGTTCGGCTGTGGTCCATGTGATCAGATCAACTAGCTTCCTGTGATTATGATTTCAGTGTGTCTGCCCTCTGATGCCCCCTCGCAATACCTACCGTCTTATTTGGATTTCTCTTACCTTGGTCGTGGAAAATCTCTTCACAGCCGCTCCAGCAAAGTGCAGCCACTGTACCTTACCTTGGATGAGGTGTATCTCCTCAAGGCCGCCCCTCCTGACCTTGAACATGGAGTAGATCCTCTCGGCCCTCCTGCGCCTGCGCAGCCACCCCCTGTTGGACGTGGGGCAGCTCCTCTCGGCCGCTGGGCCTGGTCTCAGGCGTGGGGTAGCTCCAATCGGCTGTGCCTCTTTGCCTGTTCGGTTGCTCAGGATTAGTTTCTCCGGGGCATGTGGGGTGCAACTACTGAGCCTATGCACAATTAGAGAATCCATGCACTGCAACGAAGATCCTGCATGCCACAACCAAAACCTGAAGCAGCTAACTAATATTAAAATAAATAAATAAATTGCTCTGCTGCAATAAAGAATGAACTTTGTTTGGAGAGGTTGGAAAAGAAAGAATAGAGAGAGGTATATGATCAGATGGGGTGTTCTATGTAGTTGATAGTTAAAGAATATTTTTAAGAAGGGAGAGAGATCTCAAGTTCAACTGAGATGTCAAGTGAGGTTGCTTCCATTACCGACTTACTCCAGATTTTGAAGAAAATATAAAACACTTAAACTGTTTATGTAAATGGGGATTCTGTGATAACTGCAGAAGGAGTTGAACAGAGAAAGGTAACCCATGAGGAGGCTGGAGCCTGGAACCTGAGTGAACATGAGAATATACCCTCTGGGAACTTGTAGGAAATGTTGAAAAGCTTTAGGCTCCATAGACCCCACGGACTTCCCCGGTGGCACTGGCAGTAAAGAACTTGCCTGCCAATGCAGGAGACGGAAGAGACTCAGGTTCAATCCTTGGGTGGGAAGATCTCCTGGAGAAGGAGAAGACAACCCACTTTAGCATTTTTGCCTGGAGAATCCCATGGATGGAGGAGCCTGGCGGGCTACAGTTCATGGGGTTGCTAAGAGTTGGACATCACTGAAGCGGCTTAGCACACACTCATCCTAGACTCTATAAGAGGGGTGTTCAAGCCAGCGTTCTCTAGAACTTAAAGGGCTAGAAGCACCACCTAATAAGATCTGGGTTACATTCATGCAGAACTGACCCACCAGCGAAGTTTAAAAATAGAAGTTGTTGGATTTCTTAATACATTTCTGGAATCGAAGTAGGAATTCTTGAAAAGAGACTGATAGATATCTATGGCAAAATTTTGCATCACCTGAGGATATCAGATCAAAACTGGGTATTTAAAGGTTGAAATGTCGGTAACGCCAGGTCTGGGTAAGGGAGCCAATATTTCTTTGGTGATATCTGAGGCCAGAATTACATCCTGGCAGAAAACTCAAATACAAAACCATCAAAAAGCTGATAGGAATCAGGAATAAGAAGTTCTTTTCCCTCCACGGCTATGCCTCATTATCATACAAACACTTTGTTCTCTGCTAACGATTTGAGAGCAGCAGCCTCCCAGCTATTCACTGCTGAAAACCTTGTGGGAGGAAATCACAGCTCTGAAATGTCCCTGGAGAGTAACCTGCTAATGGGGATGTATTGGATTCTGAAGTTGAAACTGCCAGAGAAGAACTTTTCTGGTTTACCGAAGAAGGGAGAGCAGGGAGAAGCCCTCAAAGTTACATCTTTAGGCTTTCTCCTGCTCGGGGATCATAAATAACATGGTCTCACACACTGAAGAGAGACCCTACCATGTCCATAGCACTCTAGAGAGTGTGCTATGCCTGTGAGGAGGTCTCGTGTGAAGCTTCGGCCAACCATGGATGGAAGGCGCGTCTCTTTTGTGGCCAGCTGCCCTCCGTGTGTTCACGTTGGAGTAGTTCCAGAATATGACCTGCAGTGGCATCTTCCTTCCAGGCCAGCCTCCACCCCGCCTATGCTCTGTAAAGATGTTTATGACACTGCTGTTATTCTCACTCTTCAAGCGGAAATCTGCTTGGTGTTTGGTTTTCGAAATAACGTGGTAATTGAAATATGTTTACGAAATGACGAACAAAGTCCAAGTATACTTGGGAAGAACACCACAGGATTAAAAAGTCTAATTTTGTCATGTAAATTGTGTAAACACAAAACTGTATGACGATGCTATTTTAAGAAGATACTACCCTTAGGTAACTGGCACGGCGTTCTCGGTTGGTATATATGAATACCTTCACCCTTTCCTTCCTTCAGTGAACACTTACTGAACACCTGCTTGTGCAAGGCACTTGCAGTGTTAGGGAGACTGTCTGCCAGACCATCCTCACTTTTGACAGCAATGGAAAGTTCAGAGGTAGGTGTTCTCAAGTCCACCCTTGGGTTTGATAATTCACTCAAAAGACTTGCAGAGTTCACTGAAAGCTGTAACACTCACAATTACGCTTTGTTACAGCGAAAGAACACAAATTAAAATTAACCCAAAGAAGAGATGCACAGGGCAGAGTCCAGGAAGTTTCCAAGAGTAGAACCTGCAACAGTCCTCTCCCAGTGGAGTCATGGGTAGACTACTCTCCTGGAAAAAATGTGTGACAGCGTGCTTGGAGTCGGGCCAGCTGGAGAGGCTCTTCTGGGACTCGGTATCCACACATGGTTGACAGCACATGTGGCTGACCTATAATTTCTAGCCCCTCTGAAGGCTAATACTGCATAGCCCAAAACCCCCATCATACACCACACTGTCAATGACTTTGGGTGGCCCAAGGCCCCTAGGTAATTGATAGGGCCCACATGGGGTCTCATTGATAAGATGGCTCTTTATGTCGACCTCACAAACAGGGAATAAATCACAGTGAGCTGTGAGACTGACCAAATTGCCCAAATGGCATCCTGTTATCTCACTGGCGCCTATTTTCTCAAAGCTTCGCGACCACCAGATTTCAGACCTCCAGCTACGTGACCATCCCTTCAGAGAATTTGTCATTGGTGGGGTATAAGAAGGACTCTGTCAGAAAGGGAGAACGCTGGTTCTCCTTAAGGGCCAGTCACCCTCTCTTTTCGCTCTAATAAATTTCCTTTTCTTGCCTGACTGCCCAGCGCGCTTTCTTTTACTCTGCACTCGCCTTACAGTAAACAAAGACACTCTTCTCTGGTAGGACATTATAAACGAGAGCACCTTCCAGTAACTAAGGGCAAAGGCCAGAATTCTCTTTGGGCAAGGTTAATTCTTTACTAACACGAGAGTGTTCTAGGCTCTGAGGATATAGCAGCAACGAAAACAGAGTCAGTGGTCCTTGAGGTGGCTGAGCCTAGAGCCTGTTATACGGAGTGAAGTAAGTCAGAAAGAGAAAACCAAATATTGTAGATTAATGCATACATATGGAATCTAGAAAAACGGTACTGATGAACCTGTTTGTGGGGTAGGGATGGAGAGGCAGATGTAAAGAATGGACTTGTGGATGCAGCTGGGGAAGGAGAGGGTAGGTCAAAATTGAGAGAGGAGAATTGACATATATACACTACCGTGTATAAAATCGATAACTAATGGGCAGCTGCAGTATAACAGAGGAAGCCTAGCCTGGAGGGCTGGGATGGGAAGCGGGAGGGAGGCTCCAGAGGGATATATATACACATATAATTATGACGCATTCATGTGTTGTACAGCAGAAACCAACACAAGATTGTTAAGCATTTATACTCCAATTTATAAAAACAGAAACAAACAAAAAACATCGTCTCTACCCTCCTGGATTCCATGATCACGTTTAGAAGACTGGCCACAGCTGCATGCTCCAAGCCCCTACTGGTTTATTAGTCTGAAACACGTTATTTTCCTAGAAACAGCTCCCTAAATAGTCCCAGACATTTTCAGGGATCCTTGCAAATACAGCCCACTTATATTAGAATCACTTAGCCTCTTGGAATCCTGAGAAAGGAAAGTAGAGGAGAGATGTTTTTCTTACAGAACACTTATCAGTTGGGTCTCTAGTTCGTTTTGTACTTGAGCTTGCTCCTTTTCACGGTCAAACCCTGAAAATCATATTCTGTGCTTGAAATGACTGCTCATTCCAAACTCTAGGCTTGTTGCACTTACCTGGTCTGTTCTGCCAGGCTTCTCTATCTGTGGTTGCTCCATCATCCCAGTTCAGCCTCCTTCAGAGATCCAGTACATCTTCCTATGGGTCTGAACACCTGGTCTCTGCTGTTGGGGATCCAGAGGGATGCAGAAGCCAGTTTGGGCTAAGAAAGCCAAAGCTGCCTTGGAACAGAGTCAGCATTTGGAAAATAACCACCTTCTCTCCAAAAGGCAGGGTAAAGCTCACACATTCACAGAAATGGTTATAGAAAATGTTGGCCAGGACTATCAAGAATCCCGCCCAAGTGGATGACCTTCCCGGGGAGATTCTATGATGCGCTACAGGAAGATGCTAAGTGGGGATGTGAAGTATAGATAGGAAGAAACCAGTTAAAGGAGCACTGCTCCCAGCATGCGGATGGTAATCAGTGGACCTCTCAGGGGAATCAGACAGAGTCCAGAGAGCACAAAGTCACCTTAGGACAGTATCAGCCAAGTGGGAACTTTTCCACTCCTGCCTGTTCCTTGCCCCTCCCTGTGCTCCTCAGAGAGGCCAGAAACTGCCCTGAGGAATCTGAGAGAGGGGAAAAGCAGGACACATTCTCTTGTAGCCTGCAGTGGACTTGGCCCTGGGAGAAGGGAGAAGGCCTATCTTTGGAATAAACAAAGAAACGTTGATAAATATTTTGAAGTGGACATTCTAAGTGCAGTATTAAGACTCTGTTTGTAACTTGAAGGAACCCCTGGCATGTAAAGGGGTGCTGGATTAGATGACCCCTATCGATGAGGACACTGCACAGGCAGAAGGGGCAGAGAGGTTGTTCTCATTCTCCTCCTGCGGCAGCAGCTGGACTTCATTCTCCCTCACCTGCAGCCTCCCCTGCCCCTCGCATGTTTTTGAGATCTTAGAGCAGAGGGCTCATCCTGATCAGCCCTGAGTACCCCACAAGCCTTACCTGTTTCCAGCTCAGACAGTGTTTCCCAAGAGCCTACTTTATTTGGGAGGAGTACATATTTAAAGTAGAAAATATGTGTTTATTACCTATCCTTTAAGCTCTCCTCATACAAGGTCATAGAAAAATTTCGTGGTGTTTTGATGAGTCTAGATGCTGTCTACATATTAATAGTTAAAATGGCATATAGTCGAGCATCTCACAGTGTGTTACTACTATCCATCCCAAATTCTGTTACCTATAAGTACTCATTTTCCAATTATTTGAAAAGAACAATTTTTGTATTCATGCTTTGACAGGTTAATTAGTATAAAAGGTTTTCAGTTTAAAAACATGATCTGAGACTCAACAGAAAGTACTCAAGTTCAGCATCTGCATGTATGAGTTCCTTATCTTTCTTATTTGCTTACACCTAATCAAAATCTTTATGGATTCTGGCTTTATGGATTCTGAATTATTACTTGATAAATAAAGGCCAGAGATATATTAGTTTAGCTATTGAATCAAATTAAAGTAGAACACTTCTGTGTAATGAATAATCCTCTTAAGGCCACTATTTTATAATCTGCATTACCCTCAGATGGTTTCTGCCAGCACAGATGCATTTGGTATTTGGAAAGATGACTGTTGAATGTATCTGATTCTCTTTGAGAAACTACTAAATGACTTATGTTTCTCTCAAAAACAATGGCCACTGGGGGAAGTCTCCAAACAAAGAGGAATTCCAGGTCAACACAGCTAGATAGTTTTTGTTTTATAAAATAGAAAGTTGGCCCAGGTTGACTGTGGTAGTAGCAACACCTGTCCATCATGTGAAAATATTTGCATATTGGGATCTAATTTGATTTAGACAAGCAATACTGTGAAATTTTTTTAACAGCTTTATGCTACATGTTGTGCTGAAGGGTGGTCTGATGCTTGAGCTGCAGCACCTTTATAATGGCTTTTAAGTGAAAATGAAGTAAACTCCCTGTGTGAACACTCAATCGAAAAGCTATGTGAGCAATCTGATTCAGTTGTAGAATCATGTACCAAACTGTTTCTACAGAGATATCTAAAGGGAGTATAAAATGCAAGTAGATAGTTAAATAAACACTTTAAAAGGGAAGCACAGTCTTCTTGCCCCAGGTCTCCTGAAGTTTGGGTAAGTTCACGGCTGGATCATTGCTGTCGAAAGGCATAACTGATTCTTTTGATTTCTCACCTGGACTCTGGCATTGGGTTGCTGGTGGCCTCCTTGACTCCATAGCCTCCTCCACAGTGTTCATAGAAGTTCTGATCACAGTACTCCCTTGCCTAAAACTCTACACATGGACATCACCAGATGGTCAACACCAAAATCAGATTGATTATATTCTTTGGAGCCAAAGATGGAGAAGCTCTATACAGTCAGCAAAAATAAGACCGGGAGCTGACTGTGGCTCAGATCATCAACTCCCTATTGCCAAATTCAGACTGAAATTGAAGAAAGTAGGGAAAACCACTAGATCATTCATGTATGGCCTAAATCAAATCCCTTATGATTATACAGTGGAAGTAAGAAATAGATTTAAGGGACTAGATCTGATAGACAGAGTGCCTGATGAACTATGGATGGAGGTTTGTGACATTGTACAGGAGACAGGGATCAAGAACATCCCCATAGAAAAGAAATGCAAAAAAGCAAAATGGCTGTCTGAGGAGGCCTTACAAATAGCTGTGAAAAGAAGAGAAGCGAAAAGCAAAGGAGAAAAGGAGAGATATAAGCATCTGAATGCAGAGTTCCAAAGAATAGCAAGGAGAGATAAGAAAGTCTTCCTCAGTGATCAATGCAAAGAAATAGAGGAAAATAACAGAATGGGAAAGACTAGAGATCTCTTCAAGAAAATTAGAGGTACCAAGGGAGCATTTCATGCAAAGATTGGCTCGATAAAGGACAGAAATGGTATGGACCTAACAGAAGCAGAAGATATTAAGAAGAGGTGGCAAGAATACACAGAAGAACTGTACAAAAAAGATCTTCACAACCAAGATAATCACAATGGTGTGATCACTCACCTAGAGCCAGACATCTTGGAATGTGAAGTTAAATGGGCCTTAGAAAGCATCACTATGAACAAAGCTAGTGGATGTGATGGAATTCCAGTTGAGCTATTTCAAATCCTGAAAGATGTTGCTGTGAAAGTGCTGCACTCAATATGCCAGCAAATTTGGAAAGCTCAGCAGTGGCCACAGGACTGGAAAAGGTCAGTTTTCATTCCAATCCCAAAGAAAGGCAATGCCAAAGAATGCTCAAACTACCACACAATTGCACTCATCTCACGTGCTAGCACAGTAATGCTCAAAATTCTCCAAGCCAGGCTTCAGCAATACGTGAACCATGAACTTCCAGATGTTCAAGCAGGTTTTAGAAAAGGCAGAGGAACCAGAGATCAAATTGCCAACATCTGCTGGATCACTGAAAAAGCAAGAGAGTTCCAGAAAAACATTATTTCTGCTTTATTGACTATGCCAAAGCCTTTGACTGTGTGGATCACAATAAACTGTGGAAAATTCCCCAAGAGATGGGAATACCAGACCACCTGACCTGCCTCTTGAGAAACCTTTTATGCAGATTAGGAAGCAACAGTTAGAACTGTACATGGAACAACAGACTGGTTCCAAATAGGAAAAGGAGTCCGTCAAGGCTGTATATTGTCACCTTGCTTATTTAGCTTATAAATCATGAGAGTACATCATGAGAAATGCTGGGCTGGAAGAAGAACAAGCTGGAATCAAGATTGCCGGGAGAAATATCAATAACCTCAGATATGCAGATGACACCACCCTTGTGGCAGAAAGTGAAGAGGAACTAAAAAGCCTCTTGATGGAAGTGAAAGAGGAGAGTGAAAAAGTTGGCTTAAAGCTCAACATTCAGAAAACTAAGATCATGGCATCTGGTCCCATCACTTCGTGGGAAATAGATGGGGAAACAATGGAAACAGTGTCAGACTTTACTTTTTTGGGCTCCCAAATCACTGCAGATGGTGATTGCAGCCATGAAATTAAAAGATGCTTACTCCTTGGAAGGAAAGTTATGACCAACCTAGATAGCATATTAAAAAGCAGAGATATTACTTTGCCAACAAAGGTCCATCTAGTCAAGGTTATGGTTTTCCCAGTGGTCATGTATGGATGTGAGAGTTGGACTGTGAAGAAAGCTGAGCGCTGAAGAATTGATGCTTTTGAACTGTGGTGTTGGAGAAGACTCTTGAGAGTCCCTTGGACTGCAAGGAGATCCAACCAGTCCATCCTAAAGGAGATCAGTCCTGGGTGTTCATTGGAAGGACTGATGCTGAGGCTGAAACTCCAATACTTTGGCCACCTCATACGAAGAGTTGACTCATTGTAAAAGACCCTGATGCTGGGAAGGATTGGGGGCAGGAGGAGAAGGAGACAGAGGATGAGATGGCTGTATGGCATCACTGACTTGATGCACATGAGTTTGTGTGAACTCTGGGAGTTGGTGATGGACAGGGAGACCTGGTGTGCTGCGATTCATGGGGTTGCAAAGAGTCGGACACGACGAAGCAACTGAACTGAGCTGTCCCTGCTTTTTGCAGGAGAGAAGCCCTCAATGTCCCTTAGCATCAAGACCCCTGTGGTTCAGCCTCAATTCCCTTTTCCAACTTCATCACTGCCACTTCCCCTCAGACATTCTTTAGTTTCTCAGCTCAGAGAGAAAGCAACTTATTGGACATCACATTGAAATCAGTTTTTTCTTTTTTTTGGCCACGCCGCATGTCTTGTGGGATCTTAGTTCCCCAATCAGGAATGAAAGTCAGGCCCTGGAAGTGAAAGTGCCAGAATTCTAACCACTGGACCACCAGGGAATTTCCTGAAATCAAAGTTTGTGGGGCCTTAAGCTTAGAGTCGGACACGACTGAGCGACTGAACTGAACTGAACTGAAGCTTATGTAATTTGGGCAACCTCCTTAACCAAATTCTAAATTACCCTAATAAAGCTAAACATCGAAGGAAGAGAATGAGAAAATAAATCACAACAAAACACAAGTTCCACAAAGTTAAAATATAACTCAAATCTCACAAAATTCAGAATTATTTTTCTGAATTTTACTTACTATTTCTATTAATTAGCTGTCTGACACCTTTCTGTAATACTCTTTTCCCCCTTCAGGTCTTGTTCATACTCTTTGATCACCTTTTGACATGACAATAATTTTTTAGTCAATAGTTTATAGTTTCTTGTTTCTTTCAACTTTTCACCTCATAGGTAATACAACTTTCTGGGATTTTTGTCACATATGGAGACTTTAACAAGTTCTTTCAAATATGAGCTGTGAGATTTCAGGGCAATTCATTTTAATTGGGCAGTAGCTAATATTACATAATCTTTAAATTAATGGCACGTGAACCTACTTATGGATGATATTACTATATTAGATGTGATGCTCTTTATTGATGTCACTATTTCATGTCATCAAGACATTAAAATCTTTTTTCTCATAGGTTCCTGTAATTCATTATTTCTTATTCATTGGCTTATTAAGCAATATAATAACCTATTCGTGATACATTTATAATTGGTCTGCCTTATCCCACAGATTTTCTTGTTTGACTAGGTATTATTGAGAACTGAATCTTTTGCTTTCAATCTTGCTGTCACACCACTCAGCCTCTATCCACAGTGATTCCTGGGGAAGAGAAGGCCTGGAAGCCCTGTTCAGATGGTTTCATTGTGCCCTAGAGACTCCACATTAAATTTGTGGGAAATTGGGGAAAGCAGGGCTTTAGGAGAATTGAGTAGGTATGTCAGCTTTTTTTTAAAAGGTAAAACTGACTTGGCAGTCAAGTCTGGGACTCTGTGACTAGCAGCCACCCTAGTGATGGACTGCAGAAAAGATGGATGGCAGGAAGGAAAGACTATGATGCTTGATAATCTGAAGGTGGAAGGTTTGAATGTTGGTCCTGAGTCACCTTTGCAGAAAACCGCCTCTTATACCCTAACCTGATGTAAGGGGACTTTTCATATACATCTGTTGTGCACTTTTCTTTTGTAAAGTTTATTTATTTGGCTGCGGTGGGTCTTAGTTGTGGCACATGGGCTTAGTTGCCCCGTGGCATGTGGGTTCTTAGTTCCCAGACCAGGGATTGAACCCATGTACCTTGCATTACAAGGTGGATTCTTAACCCCTGGACCACCAGGGAAGTCCCTATTGTGTATTTTTCAAAGGAATACTGTACTGAATGAAGGAGTTATTGTTATCTTAGTGTATGCGTGGACAGTTTTCTCTGGGTAGAAGTTATCTGGCATGGTTTCTTAAATTTTTAAATCTTCTCTAGCAAACCCACTCCTGGGCATACATCCAGACAAAAGTATAATTCAGAAAGATACAAGGACCCCTATGTTCACAGCGGCACTACTCACAATAATCAAGACATGGAAACAACCTAAATGTCCATTGACTGGTGAATGGATAAAGAAGACGCATATAGACAATGGAATACGACTCAGCCATAAAAATAATGAAATAATGCCATTTACAGCAACGTGGATGCAACTAGAGATCATCATACTAAGTGAAGTAAGTCAGAAAGAGGAAGACAAAAGCTAACATGTGGAATCTAAAATGTGACACAAATGAAACTATGAAATAAACAGAATCATGAACATAGAGAACAGACTTGTGGTTTTCAGGGGGAGGGGCGGAATGGGAGGTTTGGGTTAGCAGGTGTAAGCTTTCATATGTAAATATATATAATGGATAAGCAAGAAGGGCCTACCGTATAGCACAGAGAATTATATTCAATATTCTACAATAAACCATACTGGAAAAGAATATATATATATCTAAAAGAAGAACATATGTATACATTTGTATACATACATATATAACTGAATCACCTTGCTATGCAGCATAAATTAACATAACATTACAAATCAACTATACTTCAGTGAAAAATTTCAGATCTTCCTTCCTTATTCCACTAACGGCTGGAAGGATCTACTCCTCAATTGTTGGCTCATTGTTTCAGTTCAGTTCAGTCGCTCAGTAGTGCCCGACTCTTTGCAACCCCATGGACTGCAGCACGCCAGGCCTCCCTGTCCATCACCAACTCCTGGAGTTTACTCAAACTCATGTCCATTGAGTAGGTGATGCCACCCAACCATCTCATCCTCTGTCGTACCCTTCTCCTCCTGCCTTCAGTCTTTCCCAGCATCCGGGTCTTTTCCAATGAGTCAGTTCTTCACAAACTTATTGTTTAGGAGATATTAAAGAGGAACTGGGACCTAATCTCTGAAAACTTAACTCAAAGGAGCTGTTGAAACATAACCAGATATGAATACTTAAAATTAGTTGTTTGGATTTAGATCGATTGAATCCCTGAAATTTCTGAGGCTGTCCCCATATCCCCAACACTTGTATTTTCTTTTAAAAATGTATTCTTATTATAACCATCCTAGTGGGTGTGATGTCTACATTATTCTTTAGGTTAAAAAGCCATCTTTCAAAATAAGATTTGGTGGTTTATCTTACCAGAGGTGATGTGTTACCAAGATCAAATTTGTGGATTCTCCTCCCTAATCAACTTTCAGTTATAAAAAGGGACCAACAATCCCACCCCTTGGATTCATTAAAGGTAGCTCCCCAGAACTTTGAAGTAGTTTCCTTAGAAGTATTCCTTAGGAGGGTAGAGATAGGTTTGCCTGGAGTTCCTAATTGTAGCCTCCCTTTGGTGGAGGCAGGTGAGTAGCCTCATTGTCTGGGAAAAGGGGATAACAGTCTGACCCTGGGCTTCAAAGAAAGAGTGTGATGATCTCAGAGCGGGAAAGGAGAAAACTGTTTTGAGCCTGTGAGGTGATGGACACTGGAGCTAGATCTGATTTCACGCTTCCGGGGCTCACTGGGGCCTTGAAGGCTGACTGGGGTGAAGGGAGGGGAGAGTAGCCATTCAGCGCTATACTATCAGGAGCCCTCTGATACTGTTACACTTGGCTCTTTGCCGTCTTTTCCAAACTACGGGACTAATGTAGTTATCTTGTTGATGAAGATATTAAGTCAAATAGAACTTGACTTTTTTAAACCTTGGAAAGGCTTCTTTCTAGCTGGCATAACTAGGGGAAGCAATGAAGGAAAAGGCATGACATAGTTCTTTACTTCATCTATCAAAACCCAACTAGTCACAGCGAACCTTTATTAGAAACTTCAAGTAACAGATCAATGATCAATAGTTCCCTGGGAACAATTCTCCCACTTTTCTCTACATCATTGCTTTCTGATGTACTGTTACTGCCATGGTATGGACTTTTTGAAAAGAATAGACCAGTGCTTTTTTTTTCTTTTAACGCCCTACCTTCTGGATTTGTCTTTTTTTCATAGTGCTGTTTAACCTGTTCTTGTATCCCCTGGGTTTCCTGTAAAGTAGAGACTAGAACTAAAGGCTTGATTAACTTCGAGTTAAACACTTTTGGCAAGAATTGGTCATAGGTGATGTGATATATTTCATGTTGGAACTCACAAAGAGCCACACTGCCTCATATTGTCTCACTCCTGGTGATGCTTTAGTCATTTGGTTAAGATGGTGGCCACTAGATGTCACCATTGTAAAGTATGGTTGGTGTTCTGCAATTATAAAGTGCTGTGTGTGTTAGTCCCTCAGTCATGTCAGACTCTGCGACCCCTTGGACTGTAGTTCACCAGGCTCCTCCATGGAATTCTCCAGGCAAGAATACTGCAGTGGGTAGCCATTCCTTTCTTCAGGGGGTTGAACCTGGGTCTCCTGAATTGCAAGCAGATTCTTTACTGTCTGAGCCACCAGGGAAGCCTATAAAGTGGAGTTGCTTGAAGAAAATGCTCATTGACAAATACTCTTACTTAGGGCTTTAAAACACCCCCATACTTTAATGGACTTGGGGCTCACTTTGTCATCTTGATGAGGTGCTCTGTAAATCATCTTTAAATGGCAAAAACATGTAGACAAGAGGCACAGCATGATGTTAGATAGCTCACTTGTGGATTTCTTATATTTATATATTCAATCCATCACAGTCATCATTCCTTTTGGTGCTCTTAAGCAACTGTTAAAAAAAGGTTATTGGAATCTAAAAAATAATACAATAAATCTATATATAAAACAGAAACAGACTCACAGACATAGAAAATAAATCTATGATTACCAAAGGAAAGCAAGAGGGATAAATTAGGAGTATGGGGTTAACAAATACAAACTGCTATACATAAAATGGATAAGAAACAAGGATTTACTATACAGGACAAAAATTTATATATAATATCTTATAATAACCTATAAAGGAAGACTATCTGAAAATATATATATAACTGAATCACTGTGTTTTATACCTTAAATAAGCACAATAATGTAAATCAACTAAACTTCAATTAAACATTTTTTAAAAGCTTTTTATATTAGTGACAATAACGCTTTGTGACATGGTAGTAAATTGTTTGCTCAGTTTGTCATTTATCCATTGATTTTCCACATAGTATTTTTTGCATGCAAAAATTTTCTGTTTATTGTGTAGTCAATTTTATCAACATATTCTTTCATGGCTATATTTTGAATAATTAGGGAAGTTTTCCTTATTGCCGAGTGTAAAGAAATCCACCCAGATTTTCTTCTATTTTTTTCTTTTACATACAGCTTTCTAATCTAGCTGAAGTTTATACTAGTGTTATCTTTTTCTAATTAGTTGTGACAACACCACTTATTAAAAGTCTACCCTGGAGGTATAGGGGAAGGGAGAATTGGATGAAGGTGGTAAAAAAGTACAAGCTTCTAATAAGATAAGATAAATATGTACTAGGAATATAATGTACATTATTAATATAATTAACACTGCTGTATGTTATAAATGAAAGTCATTAAAAGAGTAACTTCTAAGTGTTCTCATCATTTGGAAGCAATCCTTTCTTCTTTCATTTAATTTTACATCCATATTAGATGATGGATGTTCACTAAGTTTACTGTGGTCATCATTTCATGATACCATGTAAGTCAATCATTGTGCTGTATACCTTAAACTTACACAGTGTTGTGTGTCAACTATGCCCTCTTAATTTATGTGAAATTTCCACATGCACTTGGTTAATATAACTGGATTTTTTCATGTTTTATTTTTCCATTAGACTTCCTAGTCATCCATATGTTCTTTGGCTGATGCTTGATTAATTCATCTGAATGGACTGAATCCCTTTAAACAATTTCATTTATAAACAGAAAGGGCATATCCCATGATAAGCAGGAGATTTTAGGTTGGTTTTAGCTTACAGGCATTTGAACAGGCAGGCTTTCAACACCTCCCTCTGAAACCCTGATTATTTGGGGATGATCATCTCAAACCATGAGTTATATAGGGAATGGTTAGCACCAGGAAGTTTCACGTAAACTCTTAATTCTCAAAGTACTTGTTTGAACAATGATGCAATTTTTCAAGGCTTCCCATTTCATACCAGTGTGATTTAACACCTATAGTCTAAAAAACTTTAAAAGAATAAATCAAAGTTTTAGTTTTATATTCTCTATATCCACAGAATTAATGAAGAATTTCCTTGTAGTCTAAAAAATGACCAAAGGTATTTGTACCCTCCAAATAGTGAATATATGCTCTTTTCACAGTCTTCTCTGTATATTTATGTACTATATTTGTGTTATTAATAATGATTATTTTAAAATTCTATACTCTTATTTTTTATTTGATCTGTCATTTTCCAGGTTAAAATAGTCCAAGATGGTAGGTATAGACTTTGGATTTTATAAGATGAAAAGAGTTTTGGAGATGGATGTGATGAGGGTTAAACAACATTATGAATGTATTTAATACCACTAAACTGTATGTTTTAAAAGTGCTTAAAATGGTAAATTTTATGTTATGTTAATTTTACATTAAATTTTTTGTGTATTTTACCACAACTTGAAAACATTTTCATTATATTTCTGATTTTACCCATTTCTGTTTATCTAAATCTTACAATCAGGATCTGGGTGGGAAAAAGCAGCTGGAGAAGGAAGAGTACAGTATGATGCTACTGATATGAAGTGTCAATTCACGCCAGTTATGCTACATATTTTTCAAGAAGTCATGTATATGTAGCAAAAGGCTTACCATATGCATGGGGCAAGGAGAAAGGCAAAAACCAGTTTTTCAAGTCCAAGGTATTTAACAATTAATCCCAAGTGCACCAGTACTTTCCAGAGAATCATCTCGAGAGTCCCTTGGACTGCAAGGAGATCAAACCAGTCAATCCTAAAGGAAATCAACCCTGAATATTCATTGGAAGAACTGATGTTGAAGCTGAAGCTCCAATGCTTTGGCCACCTGATGTGAAGATCATTGGAAAAGACCCTAATGTTGGAAAAAATTGAGGGCAAGAGGAGAATGGGGCAGCAGAGGATGAGATGGCTCAAAAGACATGGGTTTGAGCAAACTCCAGGAGATAGTGAAGGACAGGGAAACCTGGCGTGCTGCAGTCCATGGGGTTGCAAAGAGTCCAATAAGACTTGGCAATTGAGCAACAACAAAACATCTTCCCTCAAAGGTTGGCTCCTTAAAGCCTCCAGAACCAGTCAGCCCTTTCAGTCTACAGATTAGCAGCTGCTGCTTCTGCTTCCAGTAGAAACGGAAGGGGTCATTTGACTCGCCTACAGTCCGAAGCCCAGCCTACACTCCAACTGAGAGCTGGTCAGAGGAGGTAAGTATTTAAGCACAGGAGCCCTACCATGCCAGGACATCAGAACTCCTGGCCTTAGCAGCTAAAGGAATAATGACTGTGGACTCCAGGCCACTGGCAGTGGAATTCCTGGCTGCGAGAGAGACTGTGGGTGGGTAAGCACCATGCTGGCACCCTGGCAGCCCTGCTGTCTCTGTCTGCACTTATCAGGCCCTGTCAGCCATGGTGCTGGACTGGGGGTGCAGATGCAAACCAACCTGAAGCCCACAGGCCCACAAACCGGTCTCACTTGGTCCACACAACCTTGGCGTTTCCTAAAACCAGGACATTTTACATACATCTCCAAGTTCCTGGCTTAGAAAAGCAGGAAGCTCTGGCGGAGTTCATAGCAATAGCTCTCAGGGGTCACCCCAGCACCCCAGCAGCAGCTGGCTTCCCCTCGATAGTCAGTCAGCTGCAGCGATGAACCAGGCTTTCCCCCTGCCTTTGTGACCTCTTCCTTCCTGTCTACTTAACACAACATGACAATGCATAAGAGGCTGCTTCTTCCCTCAGGGCCTCCAATTATGGATCCCACAAGTGGAGCCCAAAGCAGGGCCCCTCGGCTTGGACGCTGTACTCATAGGTGCCCCTGTCTAGAAGGCACTCCCTGGCTAATAACAAAGGGCCTGGAAGAAAGATGTTTCCAACCACGGAAGAAAATATTAAGAGAATTCTGTTGGTGAGTATTCCTGAGTGACCCTGAGCTATTTCCTGATTTTAATTTTTAAATTATTAAGTTAATTGTTATTGGATTATAGTTGCTTTACAATGTTGTGTTATTATCTGCTGTACAGCAGAGTGAATCAGCTATGCATATCCATGTATCCCTTCTTTTTTGGCTTCCCTTCCCATTTATGTCACCACAGAGCATTGAATAGAGCTCCCTGTGCCATCAGGAGGTTCTCATTAGTCATCTGTTTTACATATAGCAGTGTAGATATGTCAATCCTAATCTCCCAGTTCATCCCACCCCTGCCTGTCCCCTTTTCCTGAGCTACTTCCCCTTGCTGAAGAGTGGAGTCACAGTAGAAGCCCCAGGGGACTTCCCCGGTGGTCCAGTGATTAGGACTTTGTGCTTTCACTGCAGAGTGGGGACTGTGTTCCTCTTTGTGGAGGAACTAAGATCCTGCCTGCTGCACACTATGGCAAAAAAAAAAAAAAAAAGCACCAGACAAGCTTCTAAAGATGAACTTGTATGTAGCTTCTGTGTATGATCCTAGGCTAGGAAAGAGCCTCACCAGCTAGGGCACCTGTAGCAGAGCAGGAGAGGGCAGGGCTCATGCAGGCTAGGAGAAGGGCCTGATGTGGTTCCGCTTCCCTACCCCCCCCCCCCCACACCCTGCAGAGTCTCAGGGCTCCTGAGTGTTGTAGGAGAGTCTTCCTCACTGCTCCAGGATGGCAGAGTGATGGTGAAGAAAACAGACATGCATGGATGGTCCCATTGTTAGGAAGGGAGATTGAATAGTGAAGGGGGAGGGGAGGTGGGCTGACAATGTTCCGCAAGTAAAGCAGAAAGGATTGGGTGCAGATGAACCGAGAGCAGAGCGGGCAGGACGTCTCTGGAAGTGGGTACTGACGATAGGCCTCCTCCCCAAAGCCAGGATAACACTAGAACCCTCTAGGAAGCTAGCCAGGGAGTGGGGAAAAAAATAAGGGAGAAATTCTGAAGTCACTGAGTATAAACCCAAACGGGAGACTCCCAAACTGGAAGTGGTAAGTGTAAGGTGAGTGCAGAGGAAAAGAGAGCGAGCCAGGTAGTCAGGCAAGAAAAGGGAAATTTATTAGAGGGAAGAGAGAGGTGACTGGCCCTTAAGGAGAACCAGTGTTCTTCCTTTCTGACGGAGTCCTTCTTATACCCCACCAACGACAAATTCTCTGAAGGGATGGTCACGTAGCCGGAGGCCTGAATCTGGTGGTCTCGCAGCTTCTAGAAGATAGGCGCCAGTGAGATAACAGGATGCCATTTGGGCAATTTGGCCAGTCTCACGGATCACTGTGATTTATTCTTTGTTTGCGAGGTCGACATAAAGAGCCATCTTATCAATGAGACCCCATGTGGGCCCTATCATTCCAGACTTTTGATTTAGGATAAGGGCCGAGGTCAATCTTCTGTAACTGCTTCCTATGGGATGGGGCATCCTGGGGATAAGAAAAGGCTAGAATGGGGGTCAAGGAGATTCGTGTGGGGTCGAAGTTTTTGATAATCTGAGTGAGTTAGAAGTAGCTCGTGGATAGTTTGGTTGGTGAAGGCTTGTAAGCAGTCCTGAAGAAATTTTGAAAAAAGACGCATTAAACATGGACCAAAAGTTAGAATAAGGGTAAGTAGAAGGAGAGGGCCTAGAAAAGGTAGGACCCAGGGCATCCAGTTACAATTGTTTAACCAGTTTTCCCATGAATTACTGAGGTATTGGCGTAGTCTCAAGGCCCTCTTTGTCAGATTTCTTGCTGCTTCCTTTACAGCACCTCATTTATTGGCATAGAAACAGCAAGCTTCCTCCAAAAATAGGCATAGGCTTCCTTTTTCTGCTGTGAGGAGGTCTAATCCTCTTCTGTTTTGGAGGACCACAGCTGCCAGGGAATCTAGCTGGTTTTAGATAGTGATAAGGCTGTTAGCTATTTCTTCTGGGCTGTCAGTGAGGTCTTTAGACAGGCTTTGATAGTAATCTACAGAAGTGGTGAGTCCTACGGTCCCTGTCCCAATCCCAGCAGCTATTTCTAAACTAATTAATAGAGGAATGAATTGAATTGCCTGTCTGGGTCAGTTAGGAGTTAGTGGGATAGGAAGGGTCTGATTGTTAGGAGCAATAGAAATATCTGGGGCCAGATATACCAGGGTGCATGTTCCTATCCAGTTAGTGGGAAGATGTAAATAAGTAGTGGTTCCACATAAGAAAAATATTCCAGGAGTAAGAAGACAACAGCTGAAATCGATAGCAAATAGGAGTCTTTCTGGGAACTTGTTAGTAGTCTCTGAAACTGACTGTGTGGATGATAATGAACTGTGGAAAATTCTGAAAGAGACGGGAATCCCAGACCACCCGACCTCCCTCCTGAGAAACCTGTATGCAGGTCAGGAAGCAACAGCTAGAACCGGACATGGAACAACAGACTGGTTCCAAATAGGAAAAGGAGTACGTCAAGGCTGTATATTGTCACCCTGCTTATTTAACTAATATGCAGAGTACATCATGAGGAACACTGGGCTGGACGAAGCACAAGCTGGAATCAAGATTGCCGGGAGAAATATCAATAACCACAGATATGCAGATGACACCACCCTTATGGCAGAAAGTGAAGAAGAACTAAGAGCCTCTTGATGAAAATGAAAGAGGAGAGTGAAAAAGTTGGCTTAAAACTCAACATTCAGAAAACTAAGATCATGGTATCTGGTCCCATCACTTCATGGGAAATAGATGGGGAAACAGTGGAAACAGTGACAGAATTTATTTTTCTGGGCTCCAAAATCACTGCAGATGGTGATTGCAGCCATGAAATTAAAAGATGCTTACTCCTTGGAAGGAAAGTTATGACCAACCTAGACAGCTAAAGCAGAGACATTATTTTGTCAGTAGAGATCCATCTAGTCAAGGTTATGGTTTTTCCAGTAGTCAAAAAATTGATTCTTTTGAACTGTGGTGTTGGATAAGACCCCTTGGACTGCAAGGGGATCCAACCAGTCCATTCTAAAGGAGATCAGTCCTGGGTGTTCATTGGAAGGACTGATGCTAAAGCTGAAACTCCAATACTTTGGCCACCTCATGCGAAGAGTTGACTCACTGGAAAAGATTCTGATGCTGGGAGGGATTGGGGGCAGGAGGAGAAGGGGACGACAGAGAACGAGATGGCTGGATGGCATCACCAACTCGATGGACATGAGTTTGAGTGAACTCTGGGAGTTGGTGATGGACAGGGAGGCCTGGCGTGCTGTGATTCATGGGGTCGCAAAGAGTCGGACACGACTGAACTGACTGAACTGAATTGACACAAAAGACATATAGATCAATCGAACAGAATAGAGAGCCCCGAAGTAAATCCACACATCTACGTTCAATTAATCTTCAATAAAGGAGGCAAGAATATACAATGAAGAAAAGCGAGTCTCCTCAGAAAGTGGTGTTTGGAAAGCTGGACATCATCTTGTAAATCAATGAAGTTAGAACACACCCCCACACCACACACAAAATATACTCAAAATGACTTAAAGACCCAAATATAAGACATGATACCATAAACCTTAGAAGATAGCATAGGCAAAAACATTCTGACAAATTGTACCAATATTTTCTTAGGTCTGTCTCTCAAGGCAATAGAAATAAAAGCAAAAATAAATGGGCTCTAATCAAACTTACAAACTTTGGTACAGCAAAGGAAACCATAAACAAAATGAAAAGATAATCTACAGAGTGGGAGAAAGTATTTGCAAATGATGTGACCAACAAGGACTTAATTTCCGAAATATACAGACACCTCATACAACTCAATAACAAACAACCCAATTAAAAATAGGCAGAAGACCTAAATAAGCATTTCTCCAAAGAAGACATTCAGATGGCCAACGGGTACATGAAAAAGTGCTCAGTACTGCTAATTATTAGAGAAATGCAAATCAAAACTACAATGAGGTACACCAGTCAGAATGGCTACCATTAAAAAGTCTGCAATAAGATGACATGATACTGTACATAGAAAACCCTAAAAATAGTATCAGAAAATTACTAGAGTTAATCAGTGAAATTCCAGTAGTCATGTATGTATGTGACAGCTGGCCTATAAAGAAAGCTGAGTGCTGAAGAATTGATACTTTTGAACTGTAGTGTTGGAGAAGACTCTTGAGAGTCCTTTGGACTGCAAAGAGATCCAATCAGTTCATCCTAAAGGAAATCAGTCCTGAATATTCATTGGAAGGACTGATGTTGAAGCTGAAACTCCAATCCTTTGGCCATCTGATGCAAACAACTGACTCATTTGAAAAGACCCTGATGCTGGGAAAGATTGAAGGCGGGAGGAGAAGGGGACGACAGAGGATGAGATGGTTGGATGGCATCACCAACTCAATGGACATGAGTTTGAGCAAGCTCTGCAAGTTGGTGATGGACAGGGAGGCCTGGCGTGCTGCAGTCCATGGGGTCACAAAGAGTCAGACACGACTGAGCGACTGAACTGTACGGAGAAACAGACATAGAGGACAGACTTACGGACGGGGGAGAGGGGAGGAGAGGGTGAGATGTGTGGAGAGAGTAACAGGGAAATTTACATTGCCATGTGTAAAATAGATAGCCAAAGGGAATTTGCTGTATGGCTCAGGAAACTCAAACAGCGGCTCTGTATCAACCTAGAGGGGTGGGGTAGAGAGGGAAATGGGACAGAGGTTCAAAAGTGAGGGGATATATGTATACCTGTGGCTGATTCATGTTTGACAGAAAACAACAAAATTCTGTAAAACAATTATTCTTGAATAAAAAAATTAAAAAAAAGTCTGCAATAACAAATACTGGAGAGTGTGTGGAGAAAAGGGAATCCTCCTATATGGCTGGTGGAAATGTAAACTGGTGTTTCCACTCTGGAAAACAGTATGGAGTTTCCTCAAAAAACAAAAAAATAGAGTTAACATATGATCCTGCAATCCCACTCCTGGGTACATATCTGGATAAAACTGTAATTTGAAAAGATGCATGAACCCCAATGTTCATAGCAGCACTATTTACAAAAGCCAAAACATGAAAACAACCTAAATGTCCATTGACAGATGAATGGATAAAGAAGATGTGATACACATATACAATGGAATACTACTCTTCAGCCATAAAAAGGAAGGAAATAATGCTATTTGCAGCAACATGGATAGGCCTAGAGATTATCATACTAAGTGAAGGAAGTCAGAAAGAGAAGGACACAGACAAATACTTCATCACTTACATGTGGAATCTAAAATATGACACAAATGAGCCTATCTAGGAAACAGAAATATGTAAACAGAGAAAGAGACTTCTTGTTGCCAAGGGGAAGGGAGATGGGGAGGGATGGATTGGGAGTTTGGGATTAGCAGATGCAAACTGGTACATATAGAATGGATAAAAAAGGTCCTACTGTATAGCATAGGGAACTATATTCAATTTCCTGTGATAAACCATAACAGAAAAGAATATGAAAATAATGTATAGATAGATGTATAACTGAATTACTTTGATATATAGTAGGAATTCACACAACATTGTAAATCAATTGTATTTCAATAAAATAAATTTTAAAAGGCAATATCTCAAGGGGGAATTAGTTCCAGGACCCCTCGCATTTGCTCAAGTCCTTTATATAAAATGGCACAAACAACCCACCGAACCCAAAAATGGATATCCAGACACTAGCCACATGTCACTGCCTCCACTACCCCCACCACGGAAGCAGTCTGGACAGCTGGTGGCAGAGGTGGTGCCAAAGGGCATCTCTGATCCATCTCCCAAGATGTTCCTTCTGCCTCCCTGTCTCCTGGACTGGAGGCATTCCTGAGTGCTACACTGAGAGGCTGTGTTCTTCTTGGCTTTTCTGATGCCATACTTTGGGCTTTCTCTGGTTAGGTAACTCCCAAATCTGTGTCCTTCCTTCACTGCTGTTTCTTCCTCCTTTTTTTTTTTTTTTGCCTTGAGGGATTCCATCACTTTCCTCTTTTTTCCTCCCCAAAGACTTAATTTTAGCAGGTTTCAGGAGGAATCACAGGCAATCATACACCCCATATACCATGTTTAACTTGGAGTCCCAGCATTAATTGCCTCAGGATAAACAGCCTTACAGACCACACAACCAACCGTGCTATTTCCTTAACCATTCTCCAAACACTTTATATACAGTAGATGTATTCATAAACCATGCCTTGAAGCAGTGAGGACATTTCTAGAACATTAAGCTTAAGACTAATGTTAAGTATATCTAGAGAGTGACCTGGGAAGGTTGAAGTATGTTGAAAATGAAGTTAATGTGTTAATGCAGATAATATCAAAGAATCACCTGGGGTTTCCCTGGTTGTACAGTGGATGGGATGGAAGTCTGCCTGCCAATGCAGGGGACGTAGGTTTGATTCCTAGTCTGGGAAGATCCCACGTGCCAGCCTGTGCGCCGCAACTACTGAGCCCACGTGCTGCAACTGCTGAAGCCCATATGTCTAGAACCTACGCTCTACAACAAGAGACAGCATTGTAATGAGAAGTACATTGTAATGAGAAGCGCGGTAACTAGAGAGGAGCCCCCATTTGTCGCAACTAAAGAAAGCCAACATACAGCAATAAAGACCCAGAACAACCAAACATTTAAAAAAAAAATCACCTAGATATAGACCTCTATCACTAAGCTTACGCTCTGTTCTCTGTATCTAATTCCTAGCTTTGGCTTGCCTACAAATTTCAATGTGTAGTATGTTCTTGGTGTTCTAAGGCTCCCTACAGTATATGATACACTGGAGTTACATGAACAAAATTATAGGTTTTTTCCTCCCTCCAAAAGTCCACTTTAATCATGTTCAGCGTGTGCAAATGTGAAATAGCTAATCTCTTCAAAATGGAAGGTTGAGACTATTAAAGCAATAACAAAACAAACAGGGATTTTATATAATTAATTGCTGTTTAAGTAGGAAATGTGGTAGTCAAGCTTGGCCTGCATTTAGCCAACTGTAGAAGCAAAAATTTCCCAAAACACAATGGAAACTTGATAAGAAAAATTTTAGTGGCATTGTTAAATAGTCTAGTAATTTTTAAGAGCTATTTAGTAGGCAAAAAACAGATGAATAATACATATGCAGTACTGTGAAGAAAGCTGATAGCCGAAGAATTGATGCTTTTGAACTGTGGTGTTGGAGAAGACTCTTGAGAGTCCCTTGGACTGCAAGGAGATCCAACCAGTCCATTCTAAAGGAGATCAATCCTGGGTGTTCATTGGAAGGACTGATGCTAAAGCTGAAACTCCAATACTTTGGCCACCTCATGCGACGAGTTGACTCGCTGGAAAAGACTCTGATGCTGGGAAAGTTTGGGGGTGGGAGGAGAAGGGGACGACAGAGAATGAGATGGCTGGAGGGCATCACCGACTCTGTGGACATGAGTTTGAGTGAACTCCGGGAGTTGGTGATGGACAGGGAGGCCTGGCGTGCTGTGATTCATGGGGTCGCAGAGAGTCGGACACAACTGAGCGACTGAACTGAACTGAACTGAATATAATAGCTCTAAGTGAACTATTGTATAGAGAACATACATTCTGTGGAACATATAAAACATATATTTGGCCACTTAAAAAATATTATACATATTTGGCTACTTAAAAAATTCAAAGGTTCTTTTCTAATCAATAAAATTAGAAATAAAGATGACAAATTCTTAATTTGAATTGAGAAATTTTGATTTCCTATTTGATTCAGATATTTTTACTTAATTATGAAATTAATCTGTAATGAAAAGGTACTGTTTCCTCAAAGTGACACAATTAAAGCTATAATCTGAGACCATCTGTCAGCTTTAAATATTTTAATGTTTTCAAGATTGAAAGGAAATGAAACAAATGTTAATCTCAGTAATTTGAGGAGAACAAAACAAAGAGAAATAGTGATACCATTGAACCTGCATAATTGCTAGGCACTGTTTTGCATGTTTTAATCCTTACAAAAACCAAATGAGGTAGGTAATTTCATTTTCCTAATTTACTGATGAGGAAGCAAGCACAGGGAATAAGAAGCTTTCTTCAGATCATGTACCTAGACTCTGATAAAGCCTTGATTCATGCCGAGAGAGTCTGGATTTGAGTTTATGATGTTAACTACCATGCTAGACTCTTCCCTTCATATAAAAGTTGAAATTAATGAACTAGAAAAAAAAAGTTGAACAAATAAAACCCAAAACTGGAGTAGTAAAGTATGTAAGGTAGATTCAGATATTCAGTAAAAATGTGATTGAGAATGAGAAAAGCAACATACTTCACAACATAATTAGAAGAGATGAGATATATACATGAGAATATTAGGTATAACTCTGTGGCAATAAACTTAAAAACCTAGAGGAATTTTGCTTGGTGTCCAAAATTGACTTCATGTATTCTGCAAGGAGATCAAACCAGTTAATCCTAAGGAAATCAACCCTGAATATTCATTGGAAGGACTGGTGCTGCAGCTGAAGCTCCAATACTTTGGTCACCTGATTTGTGGAGCCGACTCGTTAAAAAATCCCTGATGCTGGGAAAGATTGAAGGCAGGAGGAGAAGGGGACGACAGAGGATGAGATGGTTGGATGGCATCACTAACTCAATGGACATGAGTTTGAGCAAACTCTGGGGGACCGTGAAGGAAAGGGAAGCCTGGCGTGCTGCAGTCCATGGGGTCGCAAAGAGTCAGACATGACTGAGCAACTGAACAACAAGATTTAGCATAATAGTAATGTTATATTGTGGTAACAACCTTCAAATTTCAGTGGCTTACCACCATAATGATTTCTTTCTCAAACCAACCTGCCCATCACAAATTGGCTGAGGACTCTAGACACTGGATCATCATTCTCTGGGACCAGGTGGAAGAAGTAGTCATTGGGTGCTGACAAAGGGATAGATGGATAAATTGCATCAGTTCAGTTCAGTTCAGTTCAGTCACTCAGTCGTGTCTGACTCTTTGCAACCCCATGAATCACAGCATGCCAGGCCTCCCTGTCCATCACCAACTCCCGGAGTTCACTCAAACTCATGTCCATTGAGTTGGTGATGCCATCCAGCCATCTCGTTCTCTGCTGTCCCTGTCTCCTCCTGCCCCCAATCCCTCCCAGCATCAGACTCTTCTCCAGTGAGTCAACTCGTCACAAGAGGTGGCCAAAGTATTGGAGTTTCGGCTTTAGCATCAGTCCTTCCAATGAACACCCAGGATTGATCTCCTTTAGAATGGACTGGTTGGATCTCCTTGCAGTCCAAGGGACTCTCAAGAGTCTTCTCCAGCACCGCAGTTCAAAAGCATCAGTATACTGGCTCTCAAAATTGCCAAGGAATGACACGCCATTGCTTCTACCAACATGCTACTGGCCAAGCAAGTCACAGGATCACATCCAGTGCCAAGGAAGGGGTGTGGGGGTTCGGGTGGAAAGAGCAAATTTATTGTTTGAATCTGAAGGTTGCATAATTTCTATTTTAACAGGAAGAGGGGATAAAGGAAAAACGTGATAAGCCCAGTCAGTCAAAGGAACAGAGTAAGCACAGCACCTATTGTGTGCCCCAAGGGAAAAGCAGAAATAAAGGCATATGTTATAGAATGTTTTCTCAGTCTTTTAGTTTTTAATACCCAAATCTTCATGGAATATTTGTATCTCTCAGTACAATGGGGGATTCTTTGGGCAGCTCTTTGGGGGAAAGCTTCAGTTTACATTAAAAAATATTGTGCAATATTTTTAACAGCCTGGGGAAAGTTTGGATTATAGTTCACATACAATTGGATTATAGTCCAATACTTTGGCCACGTGATGCGAAGAACTGATTTATTGGAAAAGACTCTGATTCTGGGAAAGATTGAGGGAAGGAGGAGAAGGGGACGAAAGAGGATGAGATGGTTGGATGGCAACACCAACTCAATGGACATGAATTTGAGTAAACTCCAGGCGTTGGTGATGGACAGGGAGGCCTGGCAAGCTGCAGTCCATGGGGTTGCAAAGAGCCGGACACTACTGAGCAACTGAACTCGCTCACATACAACTGAGAGAACTTCAGAATTATCAACAGAAGTGGTGTACATCTATGATGGTCTAAGAAAAGCATCTGAGGCTTAGGTGAACACAAGGCAGCCCTGTTAGTTTTTGGTAATAATGCTTTAAGCTTTTTATGTCCCAACATTACAATTTACTGTTTATTCAATTATAAGCACTAAATGTGGACTGCAAGGAGATCCAACCAGTCCATCCTAAAGGAGATCAGTCCTGAGTCTTCATTGGAAGGACTGATGTTGAAGTTGAAACTCCAATACTTTGGCCACCTGATACGAAGAACTGACTCATTTGAAAAGACCCTGATGCTGAGAAAGATTGAGGGCAGGAGGAGAAAGGGACAACAGAGGATGAGATGGTTGGATGGCATCACTGACTCAATGGACATGGGTTTGGGTGGACTCCAGGAGTTGGTGATGGACAGGGAGCCCTGGTGTGCTGTGGTTCACAGGGTTGCAAAGAGTTGGACACGACTGAACGACTGAACTGAACTGAACTGAATGTGTCTTACTCAGATTTTTGGAAACTGTTGGGAAGTTTTGGGTTCTGTGTAACACATCACAGTTTTTTCTACTTAAAATTCCAAGTGTTTGTTAGGATCTGCAGGAACAGGAACTCTCATACACTGTGGATGAATATGTAAAATGGCACAACCACTCTAGAAAAAATCGTCAGCTCCTTACAAAAATTAAATATACACTTACTATATGACCTAGCCATTGCATTCCTTGGTATAAACCAAGAGAAATGTAAACATATGTTCATAAAGGGATTTGTAAATGCATATTTATAGTAGTTATTTGTAACAACCAAAAACTAGGAAACAACCCAAATGTCCATCAACATCAAGAGGAATAGGTAAACAAATTCTTGTGTGTTCAATCAATGGAGCACTGTGTGTGTGTGTGTGTTAGTTGCTCAGTCATGTCCAACTCTCTGTGACCTCATGGACTGTAGCCTGCCAGGTTACTCTGTCCATGGAATTCTCCAGGAAAGAATACTGGGCTGGGTTGCCATTTCCTTCTCCATCAATGGAGCACTATTCAGCAACAAAAAAGAAAAGAATATTGATAAACACGACATGAATGAATCTCAAAATAATTAAGCCAAGTGAAAGCAGAACAACAAAATAGTACATACTGATAACTGCATTTATATAAATCTCTAGAAGATGCAAACTCTAGAGACAGAAAATGGAAACATGGTTACCTGGGGCTTGGGTGGCGATGTGGGAGGAAAGGATTACCAAGGCACAGAGGATATTTTGGGGGATCACAAAGATATCCCCTATCCTGACTGTGGTGATGGTTTCATGGTGGCATCTATGTAAAAAAATCAGATTTAAATATATGCAGTTGATTGTCAATTATACTTCAAGAAAGCTATCATTAAAAATAGGAAATAATTTTCTGGTTAGCATTTTCACACAGAATCTCTGATTTTCATAAACCTGATTTTCATTTCTGATGGTCAGTGGGAAATGCCTATATTTGGAGGTTAGAACTCATGACTTCCCCACATTGCACTGACTCACAGGCCTCAGAGAGGAGGCTGGAGGATCCCTGGGCTACTGTGGGTAGAGGGTGCTTCCTTAGATCCTAAAGGCTCTGGAGTTGCTAGGTAAGCAAAGACTCTAAATTCACTCACTTTCAGCCAGATGCTTCTTCCCCACCAGGCCCTAATTCTGAGGTCCAAATTCTGAACATACCTAGGGGGGTCCTAGGCCCTAGTAGGTGAAGTTCCCAGTTCCCAAACACATTGAGGGCTACCTCTAACCAGCAAGCAGCAGAGATCAACCACTCACCTGCTGGCTCCAGGTTTTGCCAACACAGGGGTCCTGCAGGCTCCAATTCTGAGCTTTGCAGCTCCTGTGTGGAGAGGTCTGGGTAATTCTAGATACCCAGGTTCTAAAAACATCTGTGCCAGCCTCATACTTCCCAGTCAACCCACAGACCTCTTGGGGGGGGGCCTTCCCCTACATGCTCTGCATCAACTAAGTTTCTCTGGCTTGCAGAGAGTCTGAGGAAGCCCAGCAGAAGCCCCCAGGCTTTCAGGAAGAGGTCTTCCAAAGTGGCCTGTGTGGCCTCTTGGCACCCAACTCAGCCCTGGCCACTTAGCCACTGGATAGTGTCAGTCGCTCAGTTGTGCTAGAATCTTGCGACTCAATGGACTGTAGCCTGCCAGGTTCCTCTGTCCATGGGATTCTCCAGGCAAGAATACTGGAGTGGGTAGCCATTCCCTCTTCCAGGGGATCTTCCTGACCCAGGGATCGAACCTGGATTTCTTGCATTCTAGAATTCTAGTTTACAGATGTGTGGGGGAATTAACTCATTCCATCTTTACATAAGCATTTTTTCTGCTTTGGCTGCACTTTAGAATCACCTGGGAAGCTTTAAAAATATCTTGATACACAGGACCTATGGAACTTCCGTTCACTTTCAATGATTAAAGCAGGGCACATCTAATTTCAATGTGCTCAGGAGAAATGTAAATTTTTGGTGGACAACACAAATATCACAGCCCTAGAGGAATAGAAAATTAGAAGAAAGCAGTTACCAAAGATGATGGCTCAATTGTTTTATAGATACATTTTCTATAATTTAAATGATAGTCTCTAAAGAAGAGATCCTCCCAAAGCTATTTGAATCATTTTCAGGTAGAAAACTCCCTTATATATTTTATGACGTTAGTATTATCTTAAATAAAAATCTGATAAGAATTGTTCAATAAAAATATACTATGGATGAATCTCAATTATGGAGATAGAAAAAATTATAAATATTAGCAAAATGAATTAAGAAGTGTATTAAAAACATAATAACAGCAAACACTTCAGATAATACTTACTGTATATGAGGCACCGCTCAAAATGCTTTGCAATATTTAGTAATTTAATCTTCACAACAATCTATTATTTAGTAATTACTGGACTTCCCAGGTGGCACAGTGGTAAAGAATCTGCCTGCCTATGCAAGAGATGCAGGTTCAATCCCTGGGTCAGGAAGACCCTTGGAGGAGGAAATGGCAACCCACTCCAGTATTCCTACCTGGAGAATTCCACAGATGGTGGAGCCTGGAGGGCCACAGTCCATGGGGCTGCACAGAGTCGGACATGACTGAGCAACTGAGCTTGAACACAGGCACTTGTTAAAGAATTAGGGGATGCTTCCATACCAAAAAAGGAAAAACTATGCACTTCCATTTGTGGCCACAAGTACCCGGTCCCCAACCACTGACTGAGCATGCATTATTGTTATTCCCCTTTTACAAACAGAGGAGACAGAAATGGATTCTCATTCTACTCCTTGTCTTACAGCTGAGATGAAGAAGTGCAGTGAAAGAGAAATGAGAGCAACAACCCAGTGGTGGGGGGAAGCTTTTTACAAATCTTTTCCTGGCCTTAAAGCAATGGGAAGATGTGGGCATAGCTGTCAGTTTGGGGAAGAGGTATAGCAATATATGTATTGTACAAGATGAACACGAATATAGGAATTTCTTTTTTTTTTTTTTAATTAAGACTCATATTTGTCTACAAGAATCTTTGAGTCAGGACCTTACCTGCTGGTCCAGTGGTCAGGGAGCTAAGATCCAACATGCCTCCGAGCCAAAAAACAAAATGTAAAAACAGAAGCAATATTGTAATGAAGTCAATAAAGACTTTATAAATTGTCCAAATCCAAACAAAAAAAAAGTCTTAAAAGAAAGTGTGAGTCAAATTAGGCAAACTGATTTGAGGAAATGGAAAACAGTAAAGCCCAGGCACAGGCTGTCTCCTGAGCTCCCCTCACACAGTCCCTCTTTTTCTTCTGAATCCTGCAGATCCGCTCTTCCATTTTTACCAGTATGTTTAGAGACCTCTAGTGCCTTCAGCTGGAGAAGGCAATGGCACCCCACTCCAGTACTCTTGCCTGGAAAATCCCACGGATGGAGGAGCCTGGTGGGCTACAGTCCATGGGGTTGCGAAGAGTCGGACACAACTGAGCGACTTCACTTTCAATTTTCGCTTTGATGCTTTGAAGAAGGAAATGGCAACCCACTCCAGTGTTCTTGTCTGGAGAATCCCAGGGACCGGGAAGCCTCATGGGCTGCCGTCTATGGGGTTGCACAGAGTCGGACACGACTAAAGCGACTTAGCAGCAGCAGCAGCAGTGCCTTCGGCTCACTCAGAGTCAACTCAGAAGACTGGATCACATTCCAGAAACATCCATCTCCATCCATCTGGCCAAGTCTTGTACCTGCCATGTCAGTAGCTTCTTGAATCTTTTTTCAAGACACCCAGAAGGCTGGACAAAAATGGAGTGGGAATAGCACTGTGACCAGGCTGAAGGAGGTGGGGAGGAAGGGTCATGGATTCTCTGCTCTGCTCTCAGGTCTGACTGCTAAACCTGCATGTGTGTGACAACTAGGCCCCCATATATACAGGGCCTAGTGTTTTGTGAAGAGATTTTCTGAACCAGTCGCCTTAGAGCTGCCATCTTTCCAACTCCACCAATGGGAAAAATGCTAAAGGCCCCACATTCTTTTGGTCTGATCTGAAACACAGTCATGAAAATATTACCACCAGACAAGGGAGAAAGAAGATGGGTTTTCCAATCTTTCTGGTGCAGGTCAGGAAGGCCACTTATGGAGATAACAAGCCTGGCGTGCCTGCTTGTGTCACGCTGAGCACTGTTTCACCTGTTGGATACTGCAAAGAATAGAAGAAACTCCTTGACTTCAACACGTTTACATCCTAGAGGGAGTGGGTACAGGCAACAAACAAATAAACATGGAAGGCCCACCAGGAAAGGTGGGGAAAGAGTGCTACTTAGACCTAGAGTTTGGAGCTGTCACCAGGGGCCAGAGGGCCGTGAGACAGTGGGTCACGCAGGTATCTGGGAGCTGAGTGTTTCACACAAAGGAAGCAGCAGGGACTGGGGTCCAGACATGGGCTTGCTCATGGGGTGTCTGAGGAAAACTGTGTGAGGAACTAGTTCAGGTTTAATAGAAACATGGGGAAGGGAAGGTAGTTGTTAGGGTGGGGATTCCGGCAGCTGGATAATCCCTGTCAGCGCTGCTGACCAGACCTCGTTTCCCAGGCCTGGCTCTCCTCAACAAACTGGCCATCCATTCTCTGTCTTCCTACCAAGTTGTTAGCCAGTGATTGTCTATAATTGATGGAGGAGATAAATGGACTTCAGGTTGGACATTTACAACCAGCCTCCAGTTACAACTGCCCCACAGCATGGGGCACGGAGATGTGGGCTTCAGGCTGAATACTTTTTTGGAAAGTGTTAACATTTCCTCAGACAAGAGAGGGATGGGCTCCAGTTAAGCTGTTTACAGTCAGCCTCTTGTTTACCCTCCGAAAAGGAACTAACAACAGCAACAGGGTAAATAGCCAGTTTGTCTCTTGTAAACACCTTAAGGGAATAGGACAGAGAGGCAAAACCCTATTTGAGTAAAGGATTAAGGGATCTTGGACTTCCTTGGTGGCTCAGACGGTAAAGCGTCTGCCCACAATTGGGAGACCCGGGTTCAATCCCTGGGTTGAGAAGATCTCTTGGAGAAGGAAATGGCAACCCACTCCAGTACTCTTGCCTGGAAAATCCCATGGACAGAGGAGCCTGGAAGGCTACAGTCCATGGGGTCGCAAAGAGTCGGACATGACTGAGCGACTTCACTTTCCTTTAAAGGAAAAAGGCTCCCACCTTTTTCAGAACAAGGAAAACACGTCACATGCACAGAAAGTCTCCTTGTGGGTCAAAAGTCAAGGAATGTTGCCAGGCCATAATGAGTCTTGCTTTACCCAGAAGCCTTCACTTCAAGATCCATCTTGGCTGAGGGGTGTTTGCATATTCAGGGAAGGGGCCTAGCATAGGTCAGGTGTGGAAAAAGAAAGCAGATAATTGGCCTGAAGGAAGACAAAGACACGGAAGGACTGCCTTTATAAATGACTTGACTGCCTTTTCACTGTTCTCCACAGGAGGCCAAGGTCTACACCCCTTCTCTCTGGGTGTGCATCTCTGCGTTGCTTCTGTCTCATCTAAACGAACTGTTCCTCTGTGTGCTCTCCCACTTGTTGCTGTGCTATGTCTCACAATAAACTTTGTACCTGCATTTCCAGTTTCTGCCTCTGTGATCAATGCATTTTCACTGAGGGCAAAGATCCAGGGGAAAATAGCTTCTAGCCTCTAGCCTGTGCTGGTCTGGGGGCTAGGATCCCTGGTTCCCATCCAGGCTACCCAGGTTCAATCCCTGGGCAGGGAATTAAGATCTCCCTTTATGCCTCCACTCCCTGCTGCCTCTCTGAGATCATTATTACCAAAATAGAGTTATCACACATTTTGAAACCAACAAAACAACGCTTCTGAAGTGCTAATTTTTAAGGACAGCGTCTAGTATCCTGATTGGCCTGCCTCCAGGAACAGACAGTTTCTACTCAAGTTCTGTCCTGGAACAAGAGAATCAAGTGACAAAGTCTTCTAAGCCAAGAATAGAGATTTATAGTTTACATCATTGTCCCTGAAACTCCAAAGTAACCTCAGGGTGTCCTGGTTTGATGTTTACTCTGGAAGTTAATTTGACATTTATCTAAATTTCCTCCATTCAGGTTGAAGTTGTTCATAATATTTGAAGGGGAGTGGTAACAGGACAACTTAAAATATCTCCTTAATCCACAATCCGATAATTTCAAGCCTACTTTATTGAAAGCATTCTGAAGGGTTCCTTTCAATAAACTTGTTTATTTGGGAGAAATTGCTGGAGAAGGAAATGGCAACCCACTCCAGTATTCTTGCCTGGAGAATCCCAGGGACAGAGGAGCCTATTGGGTGCCGTCTATGGGGTCACACAGAGTCGGACATGACTGATGCGACTTAGCAGCAGCAGCAGTACAAATAACTATAGTAAATAAGTCGGGGAAAGGCCATGATGTAGAAAAGGGAGTCAGCAGACATTTCCTAAAAGAGCCAGACAGTAAATACTTTAGACTTTATAGGCCAAGAGTCAAAATTGATTATGTATTATAGATACTAATATAGTAATAGTAATAGAGAGGCTTCCCTGATAGCTCAGTTGGTTAAGAATCTGTCTGCAATGCAGCAGACCCTGATTCAATTCCTGGGTTGGGAAGATCTGCTAGAGAAAGGAGAGGCTACCCACTCCAGAGACAATACTTTGCCAACTAAGGTCCGTCTAGTCAAGGCTATGGTTTTTCCAGTGGTCATGTATGGATGTGAGAGTTGGACTGTAAAGAAAGTTGAGCACCAAAGAATTGATGCTTTTGAACTGTGGTGTTGGAGAAGACTTTTGAGAATCCCTTGGACTGCAAGGAGATCCAACCAGTCCATCCTAAAGGAAATCAGTCCTGAGTGTTCATTGGAAGGACTGATGTTGAAGTTGAAACTCCAATACTTTGGCCAACTGATGTGAAGAGCTGACTCATTTGAAAAGACCCTGATGCTGGGAAGGATTGAGGGCAGGAGGAGACGGGGACGACAGAGGATGAGATGGCTGGATGGCATCACCGACTCGATGGACATGAGTTTGAGTAAACTCCGGGAGTTGGTGATGGACAGGGAGGCCTAGCGTGCTGCGGTCCATGGGGTCACAAAGAGTCAGACACGACTGAACTGACTGACTGACCCACTCCAGTATTCTGCCCTGGAGAATTCCATGGACTGTATAGTCCACGGTGTTGCAAAGAGTTGGACACAACTTTCACTCACTCACTCATAGTAATACAGAAAACACATTTCATCATTTTTTGATACAATTTGAAATATAATATTGAGTACAGTTTTGAAAAAACACACATCTATTAATAAAAAGAATGAAATTCTGTTTTGGAATAAAATTTTGCTTAAGTGGGGTTAATGTTTCTAATATTACATCAATTGCAAGTGTTCTTGGATTATGGATTATACACAAATAAGCACTTAGCTGAATTTGGCCTATGCACCATAGTTTGCCACCCCTTCATATAGAAAATATGGTATCAATGGCTAAAGTATTCCTGGAGGTTCTGGCTAGAGTATAAGTAGGAAAGAAAAGAGAGAGGTGTAAAGATTGGAAGAGACACATTGACATTACTTCCAGATAACATGATCATATATAGATACCTGTAAAACCAACTGAATCCACAAGGTATTAGGACTAATTTTATTATAACTAATGAAATATTTAATCAAGGTTGCTAGAAAGACCAACTTAGAAAAATCCATAACATCTCTCCATACAAGCAAAAACTCTGATAATAACTAAAGGGTGAAAAAAACAAAACAGATAAACATAAAAACTGAAATATCAATATACAGGAATTAACAAACAAGAATACACCAGAGGATTGCTAAGGAGGGAAATTTAAACCTCTAAGACATAAAATGACAGAAAACAACAAAATTCTGTAAAGCAATTACCCTTCAATTAAAAAATAAACAAATCTTAAAAAAAAGAAAAAGAAAAAAGACGTGGAAGATGATCTGAATAAATTTCTAGACACCAGGCTCTCTTGGTTTTGGCCCAGGGAGCCTTACGTCACATTTCTGACCTCCAAAACTGTAATAAAACAAACTTGTGCTGTTTGAAGCCACTAAATTTGTGGTTATTTGCAGCAGAAACAGGAAACTAATGTAGGACCCATTTCTCCTGTCCAGCTGAATGCCAAGAATAGAGCTTTCTAACTGCTTCCCAGGTGGCACTAAGTGGTAAAGAACCCATCTGCCAATGTAGGAGACTTAAAAGATGTGGGTTCAATCCCTGGGTCAGTATGATCTGCTGGAGAAGGGAATGGCAACTCACTCCAGAATTCTTGCCTGGAGAATCCCATGGTCAGAGGAGCCTGGCGGGCTACAGTCCACAGGGTCATAAAGAGTTGGACACAACTGAAGTGACTTCACATCCATGCATGCAACTGTATCTTTGACACAGCAGCAGAGTTTCCTAACATATAAAAGTTTAACTCTTGGAAGGAAGGGTGGCACATATGATCTACTGTGCAATCCTAGCTCACACTTGCTAGGAATTAGAATGTTATTCTGTGGTGCTCTTTACAGTAGACTTATTTCCCTTTTTTAATCAACTTGTTTTCAGAACCTAGGAACATGTTCAAGGGATGTGAAGTGGCATTAGGGTGATAAGGAAGAAATGAACACAATTTAGGATTTAAATATCATGATGGAAAATCCTCGAATGGATTTGGCTGTAAGCATGGCCTCCATCCCTGAGGAAAAATGGACGAAGAAGCAGTGTAGCTCCCACTGACAGCTGACTCTGAGATGGCCTGGAACCTGGGACCTTTTGCTACAGTGCTTGTGCCTGGACAAATGCCTCCTCCAGTAACAGAATACAAAGAAACTATATGGAACTGAAAAATAGCTTCAGACATGTGCAGTTTGGGTTCTTATTATCAGTGAGATACAAAAGGCCACAAAAGCCTTCTGCTTCTGAGGTGCTGAGCACAAGCAGGGTACACAGAGCCATCGAGGGAACAGGCAGACCCCCTAAGGCACTCCTCCTGCTCAAAAGCCCCAGACCCAGCCCTGTTGCTATCCCATGTAAGGAACCAGCTCATCTTCCGTCTGCTGCTTCTGCTAAGTCGCTTCAGTCGTGTCTGGCTCTGTGCGACCCCATAGACGGAAGCCCAGCAGGCTCCCCTGTCCGTGGGATTCTCCAGGCAAGAACGCTGGAGTGGGTTGCCATTTCCTTCTCCAATGCCTGAAAGTGAAAAATGAAAGTGAAGACGCTCAGTCGTATCTGACTCTTAGCGACCTCATGTACTGCAGCCTACCAGGCTCCTCCATCCATGAGATTTTCCAGGCAAGAGTACTGGAGTGGGTTGCCATTGCCTTCTCCCACCTTCCCTCTAGGAGTGAAGAAAGGGCACCTGCTTCTTATTTTCAAGCCCTCCTGCAGCACAGATCCCAATGAAGCCTTGCCTGAATTCCTCATGGGGCAAGGACCCACATCAGTAATAATTCCACCATAATTTTCATTTTATCCCTGATTTCAGTAGATATTCTAGAAAAATTAAAAATAGTTCTGAAAACTCAATGTTTTAGAACTTGCCGGATGAGACTCCACACTCCCAATGGAGCAGAGAGCCCAGGTTGGATCCCTGGTCGGGGAACTAGATCCAAATGCTGCAACTAAGAGTTTATACGCCTCAACTAAAAACCGGTACAGCTAAATAAATATTTAAAAAAAAACACACACACAACAACAACCTCAATGTCTTTGTCTCTGTGTGTTTCTTGGGTGGAATGATGCACAACTGGTTTGGATTCATTAGCAAGATGGTAGAATAGGAAGTGCCAGCCCACGCAACCCCACAGACACACTTATTTTAACAACCACTCATGGGCAAGGATACCTTTATGAGAGTTCAGAAGTGCAACAAGAGAGGTTTCAGCATAGAGCAAGATAACTGAATAAAGTAAGAAAGTTTCATTTTACCTGTGTCTCCTGTCTCCCATGATGCCGTAGCAGCGTCTCTGGGAGCTTGTTAGAAGGTGGACTCTTAAGCTCCATCCCAGACCCGCTAAATCAGAGCGTGATAATGTTTAACAGGATCCGCGGGTGATTCATATGCGTGTGATAAGAAACACTGTGTGATCATACTTATCAGTTCAGTGCAGTTCAGTCGCTCAGTCGTGTCCGACTCTCTGCGACCCCATGAATCACAGCACGCCAGGCCTCCCTGTCCATCACCAACTCCCGGAGTTCACTCAAACTCATGTCCACAGAGTCGGTGATGCCATCCAGCCATCTCATTCTCCGTCGTCCCCTTCTCCTCCCGCCCCCAACCTTTCCCAGCATCAGAGTCTTTTCCAGTGAGTCAACTCGTCGCATGAGGTGGCCAAAGTATTGCAGTTTCAGCTTTAGCATCAGTCCCTCCAATGAACATCCAGGATTGATCTCCTTTAGGATGGACTGGTTGGATCTCCTTGCAGTCCAAGGGACTCTCAAGAGTCTTCTCCAACACCACAGTTCAAAAGCATCAATTCTTTGGCAATCAGCTTTCTTCACAGTTCAATTCTCACATCCATACATGACCACGGGAAAAACCATAGCCTTGACTAGACGGACCTTTGTTGGCAAAGTAATGTCTCTGCTTTTTAATATACTATCAAGGTTGGTCATAACTTTCCTTCCAAGGAGTAAGCGTCTTTTAATTTCATGGCTGCAATCAGCATCTGCAGTGATTTTGGAGCCCAAAAAAATAAAGTCTGACACTGTTTCCACTGTTTTTCCATCTATTTCCCATGAAGTGATGGGGCCAGATGCCATGATCTTTGTTTTCTGAATGTTGAGCTTCAAGCCAACCTTTTCACTCTCCTCTTTCACTTTCATCAAGAGGCTCTTTAGTTCCTCTTCACTTTCTGCCATAAGGGTAGTGTCATCTGCATATCTGAGGTTATTGATATTTCTCCCAGCAATCTTGATTCCAGCCTGTGCTTCTTCCAGCCCAGCATTCCTCATGATGTACTCTGCATATAAGTTAAATAAGCAGGGTGACAATATACAGCCTTGACATACTCCTTTTCCTATTTGGAACCAGTCTGTTGTTCCATGTACAGTACTGACTGTTGCTTCCTGACCTGCATACAGGTTTCTCAAGAGGCAGGTCAGGTGGTCTGGGATTCCCATGTCTTTCAGAATTTTCCACAGTTTATTGTGATCCACACAGTCAAAGGCTTTGGCATAGTCAATGAAGCAGAAATAGATGTTTTTCTGGAACTCTCTTGCTTTCTCCATGATCCAGCGGATGTTGGAAATTTGATCTCTGGTGCCTCTGCCTTTTCAAAAACCTGCTTGAACATCTGGGAGTTCATGGTTCACATATTGCTGAAGCCTGGCTTGGAGAATTTTGAGCATGACTTTACTAGCGTGTGAGATGAGTACAATTGTGCGGTAGTTTGAGCATTCTTTGGCATTGCCTTTCTTTGGGATTGGAATGAAGACTGACCTTTTCCAGTCCTGTGGCCACTGCTGAGTTTTCCAAATTTGCTGGCATATTGAGTGCAGCACTTTCACAGCATCATCTTTCAAGACTTGAAATAGCTCAACTGGAATTCCATCACCTCCACTAGCTTTGTTCGTAGTGATGCTTTCTAAGGCCCACTTGACTTCACATTCCAAGATGTCTGGCTCTAGGTCAGTGATCACGTTATCGTGACTATCTTGGTCGTGAAGATCTTTTTTGTACAGTTCTTCTGTGTATTCCTGCCACCTCTTCTTAATATCTTCTGCTTCTGTTAGGTCCCTACCATTTCTGTCCTTTATCGAGCCCATCTTTGCATGAAATGTTCCCTTGGAATTTCTAATCTTCTTGAAGAGATCTCTTGTTTTTCCTATTCTGTTGTTTTCCTCTATTTCTTTGCATTGATCACTGAGGAAGGCTTTCTTATCTCTCCTTGCTATTCTTTGGAACTCTGCATTCAGATGCTTATATCTTTCCCTTTCTCCTTTGCTTTTCGCTTCTCTTTTCACAACTATTTGTATATATATACATGCAGGGCAAAGGCTAATAGAGTTTTGTCAAGAGAATGCACTGGTCATAGCAAACACCCTCTTCCAACAACACAAGAGAAGACTCTACACATGGACATCACCAGATGGTCAACACCGAAATCAGATTGATTATATTCTTTGCAACCAAAGATGGAGAAGCTGTATACAGTTAGCGAAAACAAGACCAGGAGCTGACTGTGGCTCAGATCATGCACTCCTTATTGCGAAGTTCAGACTTAAATTGAAGAAAGTAGGGAAAACCACTAGACCATTCAGATATGACCTCAATCAAATCCCTTATGATTATGCAGTGGAAGTGAGAAATAGATTTAAGGGACTAGATCTGATTGATAGAGTGCCTGATGAACTCTGGACGGAGGTTCGTGACATTGTACAGGAGACAGGGACCAAGACCATCCCCATGGAAAAGAAATGCAAAAGAGCGAAATGGCTGTCTGAGGAGGCCTTACAAATAGCTGTAAAAAGAAGAGAGGCGAAAAGCAAAGGAGAAAAGGAAAGATATAAGCATCTGAATGCAGAGTTCCAAAGAATAGCAAGGAGAGATAAGAAAGCCTTCCTCAGTGATCAATGCAAAGAAATAGAGGAAAACAACAGAATAGGAAAAACAAGAGACCTCTTCAAGAAAATTAGAGATTCCAAGGGAACTTTTCATGCAAAGATGGGCTCGATAAAGGACAGAAATGGTATGGACCTAACAGAAGCAGAAGATATTAAGAAGAGGTGGCAGGAATACACAGAAGAACTGTACAAAAAAGATCTTCACGACCAAGATAGTCACGATAATGTGATCACTGACCTAGAGCCAGACATCTTGGAATGTGAAGTCAAGTGGGCCTTAGAAAGCATCACTATGAACAAAGCTAGTGGTGGTGATGGAATTCCAGTTGAGCTATTTCAAGTCTTGAAAGATGATGCTGTGAAAGTGCTGCACTCAATATGCCAGCAGATTTGGAAAACTCAGCAGTGGCCACAGGACTGGAAGAGGTCAGTCTTCATTCCAATCCCAAAGAAAGGCAATGCCAAAGAATGCTCAAACTACCGCACAATTGTACTCATCTCACACGCTAGTAAAGTCATGCTCAAAATTCTCCAAGCCAGGCTTCAGCAGTATGTAAACCGTGAACTCCCAGATGTTCAAGCAGGTTTTAGAAAAGGCAGAGGCACCAGAGATCAAATTGCCAACATCCGCTGGATCATGGAGAAAGCAAGAGAGTTTCAGAAAAACATCTATTTCTGCTTCATTGACTATGCCAAAGCCTTTGACTGTGTGGATCACAATAAACTGTGGAACATTCTGAAAGAGATGGGAATCCCAGACCACCTGACCTGCCTCTTGAGAAACCTGTATGCAGGTCAGGAAGCAACAGTTAGAACCGGTCATGGAACAACAGACTGGTTCCAAATAGGAAAAGGAGTGCGTCAAGGTTGTATATTGTCACCTTGCTTATTTAACTTATATGCAGAGTACATCATGAGGAACGCTGGGCTGGAAGAAGCACAAGCTGGAATCAAGATTGCTGGGAGAAATATCAATAACCTCAGATATGCAGATGACACTACCCTTATGGCAGAAAGTGAAGAGGAACTCAAAAGCCTCTTGATGAAAGTGAAAGAGGAGAGTGAAAAGGTTGGCTTGAAGCTCAACATTCAGAAAACAAAGATCATGGCATCTGGTCCTATCACTTCATGGGAAATAGATGGAAAAACAGTGGAAACAGTGTCAGACTTTGTTTTTTTGGGCTCCAAAATCACTGCAGATGCTGATTGCAGCCATGAAATTAAAAGACGCTTGCTCCTTGGAAGGAAAGTTATGACCAACCTTGATAGTATATTAAAAAGCAGAGACATTACTTTGCCGACCAAGGTCCGTCTAGTCAAGGCAATGGTTTTTCCCGTGGTCATGTATGGATGTGAGAGTTGGACTGTGAAGAAAGCTGATCGCCGAAGAATCGATGCTTTTGAATTGTGGTGTTGGAGAAGACTCTTGAGAGTCCCTTATACTGCAAGGAGATCCAACCAGTCCATTCTAAAGGAGATCAATCCTGGATGTTCATTGGAGGGACTGATGCTAAAGCTGAAACTCCAATACTTTGGCCACCTCATGAGACGAGTTGACTCACTGGAAAAGACTCTGATGCTGGGAAAGGTTGGGGGCGGGAGGAGAAGGGGACGACGGAGAATGAGATGGCTGGATGGCATCACCGACTCTGTGGACATGAGTTTGAGTGAACTCCGGGAGTTGGTGTTGGACAGGGAGGCCTGGCGTGCTGTGATTCATGGGGTCGCGGAGAGTCGGACACGACTGAGCGACTGAACTGAACTGAACTGAACTGACATACATACATACAAAAGTGTACAGAATCACTTTTCTGTACAGCAGAAATATTGTAAACTATACGTTTTTTAAATAATAAAATTAAAATTTTATTAAAGTAATAAAATTAAAAATGAAAAAATTTTAGTTAAGAATTTGAAATTAATAACAGCTTATAATAGTATTTTTAACTTAGATATCATATATGTGTTTCTACAAAATAAAAGCATTTGCCATAACAGAAAAAGAAGCAAAGGACACTGACAGTCTCAGGACGGATGAGTTAAGAAGCTGGGGAGTAAAGGCATATCCTAAAACATGTTGAGCCGGTGTCAGCCCCAGAAGCAACTCTCTCTCAGTACCCCCACTGAAAAAGAGAATTCTAGGATGGAGCAGTTTCTAGGGCAAGTCTTACAGTTTATCAGGTCACTAAGAAATGGGCAACTTAAAAGACAAGTAGCACTCATTGGAACAGAGAATTACTGCAGATGAGGGAAAATCCGGAAACTCAGGGAAGGTTCTGAGAGGCTAGGGGAAGATACACAAGGCCTCATTTTCTTCCTGTCACACCCACGTCTCTTACATAAATGAAGAAAAACCACATGACTGCAAGGCAAATCATTTATTGAACAGGATGAGGAAGGTCTTATTCATGGTACCGTTGTCCTGAATGGGGCAAAGGGAATCGGAAATCTGGAGGAAACTTTGATTCTCGGTGAGCTGCTAAGTCTTCCTAGATAATTAGGGAATATCCTGAAGATGCAGAGACGGTGCCTTCCTGTGCGATAGTGATGGAAGTCAGGTCCCAGCATTTGTCATAAGATGATGCGGGAACCATGGAAGAGAAGATTCTGGAGCCCAAATGAGGTGGCACTACATAAGCAAATGAGAATGAGAACACAAAAGCTTAAAAGCGCTTCTCAGATTGAACTGAGGACAAAGAGAATTTCTATTGCCAAAAATACGTTGAAGAAACAGTCATCAACCTGCACTCTAATCATGCGATTTGCCAGAATAGGGGAATGGGGAGTGTTAATGATTCTTTTCCTGTTTTTTTCTCTTGTTGATCCCATCTTAACCTGCCCCAGAGCCTATGAAAAGAAGAGTGGAAGCAATGAAGGATGTTAGGCTTATTTCTGCCATCCTCAGCACTGGAAGTTTTAAAGTATTTTTGACAAATTGGCAAAAGCCATAGCAATCTTTTATTAAATGCTGACTTTATGTAAGCCATAGTTGCTAAGACTTTCACCTACATTATCTGAATGAAGCCACACAATAAATCCGAGGCAGGAAACAGATGAGGAAACTCAAGAGACTATTTTCCAGGTTGGAAGACAACTAGAAGCTCAGACAGCTCTGTTCCCAGATAGCAAGTTAAGAATACGCAGAGATTGAAGGAAGAAATCTTTTCCATATATTGGAGGGTGAGATGGGCTTTCAGGATTAGAAGATGGACAGCAAACACAGACTGTATTTGAGTTTCATGCTCTCACCCTTTCCATTTAAACTGTAAGTCCTACTCGTTTCCCACATTATCAGTTACCGAGCCCTTTTCTGCAGCATCATATCCACACAGTCATTCTGTAAGGTAGACATCACTGCTATATGATTTGCTTAAAAAGCTCATGGCAGGAGTAGATCCTGAACCCAGGTCCTCCAACTCCAAATTTCAAGCTCTTCCTACCAAATTGTTTTGATTGTGACCTTTTAAATCTTCTACTGTAAACCCCTAACGCTTCTGGAAGGTACTGAACCCTGGGCCACCCCGTCTCCAGCAGAGCTCACCAAACTGCAGCCCTAGGCCACTCCATTCCCTCGCGCCTGGAAGCAGCGATCTGTAGAGGCAGAGAAGAGCACATTCAAACACCAACCCCAGTTTCCTTCCCAGAACAAAACCAGCTGCTTTTCCGGGTTAAGGCAAAATGGATTGAATGGGGGTATTAACTTCTCTTGGATTTCTCCCTTCAGTAACATTCCTACTCAGCAACATGGGACTTCAGGCAGAGAAAGCCAGAGATAGCTCAACTTACCCACTTCTGTCAGGTCAATAATGTTTTCCTTAACAATTCCATACTTTTGGCAAATTTCCACAAACTCGTTCTTGAGTTCTGGACTCGTATCTGGTTCTCGGGCTGTGGGAAGAGTAACAGTAACTGCTTTGTGCTGTTTCCTGGTGATTGAGGCTCATGAGAGGGGTGGGTCTCCAGTCAAGTGGGAAAGTGAATGGCACTGATTACGTGCTTCGGCACAAATCTCAGGGATGGAAAAAAGTCTTTCTTGAATGTGACTTTTAGGATATCTTTCTGGCACAATGAGGGAGTCATCATCTTCCCATCACTGAGCCTGAGAGATTTACCAAAGGGGAGCATCTGTCTTTAATGAGGAGAGAGGTCCCAGGGCACGAGTGGGAAGTCCACTCTGTCTCCAGGCTTCCTTCCTCCCCTGGTCTCCCCACCCCAAGATGAGCGCCGGCATGAAATACTCTACCGTAGAGCTCTAGCAGTTGGAACGAGTCGCTGAAATTCTCAAGATAAAAAATAATATGGTGACTATAGTTCACTTGAATTATGTGGAATTTATTTTTTCCGTCATCTGTGGAGAAAACAGAACACAGCTCAGAAGTTCTTTGGTCCGTGGGAAAGAAGTGAAACCCTTTTACCTTTTCTCTCCCACAAAACAAATCCTGAAAGAAACAGTGATGTCTACTGCCTTCAGTCTGCTTCTCTCTAGGCTTCTTGAGGCAGTTTCTAAGGAACACTGATGGAGTGACCACTAGGGGTAGAAAAATTTGAGTCACAGAAGTAGCTTCCCCTCTGTCCTGACCCCTGAGACTCACCTCCTCTAACCGTCTCTGCCAACTGTGTCTGTCTTCTCTAACAAGCCCCATTGGCCTTATATGCCCAGTGCTATATCCTGAATGAGACTCTGTGGCAATGACCTTTTGACATTGTCAGAAAGTGGGACAGGGAACTACCCTGGTGATCCAGTGGTTAAGAATCCTTCTGCCAATGCAGTGGACACAGGTTTGATCCATGGTCCAAGAAGACTCCACATACCTCGGAGCAACTAAGATTGTATACTCTAGAGCCCACAGTCCCAACTACTAAGCTCATACAGTGCAAGTGCTGAGCCCGAGAGCCCTAAAGCCCTGAAGCCCGTGATCCACAACAGGAGACAGACTGCTGTGATGAGAAGCCTGGGCCTTGCGACTAGTAACCCCTGCTTGCTGAAACTAGAGAAAGTCTGAAAACAGCAATGAAGACTCGGTGCAGCAAAAATAAATAAATAAATTTTTTTTAAGTAGGCAAGGAATGAGAAGCTGTACTTCCAATTTACTTTTTTATTTGCCAACTTCCTTTTGTTGCAGGAAGTACATATGACCAAGCTGCTTTCTCTGTCTGATGGTATTGCATGCCAGGCACTGGCTTTGACACACACATTTCTGCCAAATTCAGGATACTGGCTATTAGATGGCCACATTAGATTATCATTATCCATATCAGGAACTGATCAAGATCCTGGACTTTAGCAAATTCCTTGCACTTGGAAGTAGAATTTAGAAAGGCTTTTTTTTTAAACATACTCACAGGTAACAGTATATACGCCATCCTCTCCTGTGCTGTCACAAATCAAAGGAAGCTCAGTACACACTCCGTTCACCCTGCAAAACAGAATGAGCTGATGCCCAAGAGATCCTGATGGGATTGGCTCCCTCACACTCTACCTGTAACTTGAGTTTCCCATTCCACTGATTAGCTGTTGAACATTTTGTGTACAGTTTCCAAAGCGCTTTTATTTACATTATTTCACTCCATTTCGTACTTTGAGAATGAGTTCACTATTTTTGTCTCTATGCCTCTATCACCTCTTGCCACTATTACTATTATGACAGCTACTTGTCTAGATAATTAGCTGGGTTCTGACCATGTGCCAACTTCTCAAATTGTGACTTACAAACATCACCTCACTTGATCCTCACAAAAATACACAAAGAGAATTATGTCATTGTCTTTTATTCCGGAGAAGACTAAGGAAGAAAGAGATGAATTTTCTTGGTAACTCAGAGATTCCATCTATTCCATGTATTCCTGTCCCAGTTCTTATCTCCGAATCTATAAAAGTCACAGGCTTAGTTCATCAAGCCTTGGGTCAGTGCTAGATGATGGACCCTGATTTTAAGTACAGATACAGAATGTATGCATACGTGTGTGTCTGTGTGTGTGTGTGTGTGGAAAGGTCCAGGACCATATTCAGACTTCTATGTTTCCTTTCCCAAGCAAAAAAACCCACACTTACTTTGTATGAAATTTAAATAACAAAGAAGAATTTTTCAAGAGACTGATGTGCTCCACAAAAACTCTCATGCTACCATTTTCTTCTATCTTTTCCCTGTTGTCTGAGGCCAAGAGAATGGAAAACCACTCCCCTGTAATCTGCAATAAATCAATAAAATGATTAGGTGAGGAAAGAGGAAAGAAATACAACATGAACCCTTGTCTCCTTGAACCCTGACCTCTGGGCCAGGACCCTCATCATGGTGAGGTGAAGATTAAATTAGACTCGGGTCCATTGGCAGCATATCGGGGACTCTTTCCACTGTTCACTGTACCTCCTGTAAGTTGGAGCTTCCCCAAGTGTTGTCACCTTTTAACATGGCACCACTGCCCTTTCTTAGACCAAGGTCTGAAGCCTCCCATTTCCTCCACTATGTCAAGGAATTCCTGCCCTCATAGATTGCCACCCTGCTTCAGAATCTTCCAAACTATCCTGCACAATTTGAAGTCACTATGCTTCCCTGCCCTTACCTTTGGAATATCGAAGTTGCTTCTCACAACATCAGAATTTCCCTCCTGGGCACAGACTAGGGTCAGCCCCAGACACAGCAGCAGCAGCTTCATCTTGGCAGGAGACAGCGCTGTCTTCTCTACCGTCACTGGGAGTGAGTCTTCCTGATGGTGGCTTGGCTCCACAGGGCCTCTCTTTTTATATCTGCTCTAGGTCCATTTTACTGCCTCAAGGTACCACCTCACTTCCTCCCACAATGTGACAGGCTATCATTTACTTAGGTGAGGCCAAGAACTGTTCCTGACCTTTTGAAACTTGGCAACATCATCTCTTTTAGATCTACTTCAGTTCAGTTCAGTCTCTCAGTCATGTCTGACTCTTTGCGACCCCATGAATCACAGCACACCAGGCCTCCCTGTCCATCACCAACTCCCGGAGTTCACTCAAACTCATGTCCATCGAGTTGGTGATGCCATCCAGCCATCTCATTCTCTGTCGTCCCCATCTCCTCTCACCCCCAATCCCTCCCAGCATCAGACTCTTTTCCAGTGAGTCAGCTCATTGCATGAGGTGGCCAAAGTATTGGAGTTTCAGCTTTAGCATCAGTCCTTCCAATGAACACCCAGGACTGATCTCCTCTAGAATGGACTGGTTGGAATTTCTCAAAACACATACTCTAGAAAAATAGTGGAGGCTTGAAAGGGCTGTCTTGTGGAAGCAGATTTAACTGTGGATCTGGCTTAGAATCCAAAATCCAGTTACATGTGGCAGAAATGGAGTCTAACCAGAAAGTGCGCTGTTTGGAGACTCTGTGTCTCAGTGGAATTTGGAGAGTCACTCCGTTTTGATAGCCTCAGAAACAAAGAGACAGTCTCTGCCAAAGGTGAGGGTAACTATCACAAAGCATTAACACAGTTGGTTAAAATGGGGTTGGATAAAGTACTAACAAAGTCTTTGAAGTATGGTGTCTGATATTCCGTACATATAAATTCCTTTTCCTTGTTCTCTGAACTCAACCCCTGTAGTCTCTCCTTTCCACACAATGATTAAGGAAGTGTGTAATCACTGTGTACACCTCACCATTCTTAGGTCCCATAAGGTAAATAGAGAAATACAAGATGTCATCCTTCCTTTAAGCAAGTTTCAAGGAAGGTGGGGAAATGCTTCATCTAGACATGAGTTTGAGTGAACTCCAGGAGTTGGTGATGGACAGGGAGGCCTGGCATGCTGTGATTCATGGGGTCGCAGAGAGTCGGACACGACTGAGCGACTGAACTGAACTCTGTAAGAACTTAATCCTACAAACATGAAAATAACTCCACTGAGTGGGACCAAGTCCAGACCATCATTGGTTAGCAAAGGGGTGATGGTAGGAAGTAGTATCATGCAGAAAGTGCCTAAGTGGACTTCCCTGGTGGTCCTTTGTTAATCTGCCTTCCAATAGAGGGGATATGGTTCAGTCCCTGTTCAGGGAATTAAGATCCCATATGCCACAGAGCAAGTAAGCTCATGAGTGACAACTATTGAGTCCATGGGCCTTAACTACAGGGCCACCTGCCACAAGTAAGCCCCAATACAGCCAAAAATAAACACGTATTTTTTAAAACAGAAAATGCCTAAGAACACAGGTTTTGGAGTCATGGAGACCTAAGCTTCCTTCCTATCTCTGTCTTTTGAAGCCATGAGGACAGATTTAAGATCTCTGAGCCTCAGATCCTCATCACGGGGATAATTACTCCTGCCTGTGGGTTACTGCAGGGATTCAGTGGGACTCTTTGTGTGGAACCCTCAATAGAATCTCCAGCACATCTTGGGCTGGTGGGTCAGAGACTTATTCCTAGAGATAGCAGAACTTGGGGTGGGTCTTGAAAGCTAGGGAGGGAACTCCAGAAGTGCAGAGCATGTGGGAAGAGACTGGCAGGTGAGAGGACAATTTTGTGTTAGGATCCTTGACCCTCAACTGAAGCTTGTTAAAAGCTACAGCACATTCTGCCTTGCTCAGCGGGTCTGACTCTGTGTGAGCCCATGGACTGTACCCCATCTGGCTCCTCTGTCCATGGAATTTCCTAGGCAAGAATACTGGAGTGGTTTGCCATTTCCTTCACCAGGTGATCTTTACGACCCGGGGATTGAACCCAAGTCTCCTGCATTGGCAGGCAGATTCTTTACCACTGAGCCACCAGGGAATACCAATGGTCCTCTTCTGCATCCCTAAAAGAGAGAGTGACTGGTGTCATGAGGGGAGCGGGCACAGGCAGTGGACTTAGGAATTGTGGCATTCTATCTATGCTTGCTTTAAAAGTTTTCCCAGGGACTTCCTTGGTGGTCCAGTAGTTAAGACTTTGCCTTCCAACACAGGGGACTTCGTTCCCCTGGTCTGGGAGCTAAGATGCCCCATGCCTTGTGGCCAAAAAGTAAAAACATGAAACAGAAGAAATACAGCTACAGATTTTTATAGAAATCGTCCGTATTTTTAAAAAAAGTCATCTCAGGTCCTTATGTGACCATTACTAGCTCATGCTTAATTGATATCCAGTCACTGGTATTTTGTCATCATAGGTGGGTTGTGGGTTTTCAAGCCCCTGGGATGGAAGAACTGAATTTGATAAATGGTAGCAAAGGCTCTGGACTTTATTCCCTCCATTTGATTCTTTCCAAGAACGGAGGGCAGCCTATAAGCAACCAGGTTTGCACAACAGGCCCCACTTTCCCTGGACTGTGGTGCAAAGGGAGAGTGAGCTACCACTGCTTCACACAGGATTACAATCCCATTCCATCCCAATCCACCACGCCCAGCCCTGAGAACTCCACACTGCAACTTTCTGCTGCTGGTGGAGACGTCTTTCTCCTTCTGCTTTGTACCTACCATAGCACCTGATACCTAGAATCACCTCTGGAATGACTGAACCTTAAATCCTGTCTTAAAAGCATTAGAATGTGATCAGTTGTGTCTGACTCTTTGCAACCCCGTGGACTGTAGCCTGCCAGGCTCCTCTGCCCATGGGATTTCCAGGAAAGAATACTGGAGTGGGGTGCCATTTCCTACTATGGGGCATCTCCTGGCTCAAGGATCGAACCTGTGTCTCTTGTGTCTCCTGCTTTGGCAGGAGGATTCTTTACCACTGGCGCCACCTGGGCAGCCCAAAAAACACCAAGGATTCTAGTTTTGAGAAATAACCTTGTAGAAAATCCTTTTGTAAATAAGAATATTACTTTGGGGGCAGTGACTTCATTGTTAGCTCCTGGCCCACAGGAGTGGAGAGAGGGCATAGGATTGAAATCTATGATCAGAGGCCTGTGTTGTAGGTGATCTTATCTTTTGATACTAAGATCTGAGTTGACTGTTCCCCAGTCTGGTTATTCACTTCCATTTCAGATCTACCACATTTTTGGTGGTCGGCTCAAGCACTGCCAGGACAGCCTGTATTCACTGAGATAGTAAGGTCAAGGCTTCAAAAATACCAAAGGTATGATGCAATTCAGCTGGGGGCTTGGTGAAAGAAGACCCAGCCAAAACCAAGACTGAACTAATATTAAGTCAATCAGGAGTGATGCTTGGCTTTACAATAATATTCCTGTGTTGTGCTTAAATATTTGTGATATGAGTTGATACTGTGAGAGAGAAGAAGGGGTAGAGAGATGAAGAAAGATGACCAAAAACAGAAAGTAGAAGAGCACCAGCCACTGATGCTAGCATCTCTCGGATGGTGATGTAAGCACATGCACAGGCTTCATTCACAGAAGCTCACCCGCTTGCCATCAATGGGGAATACCTCTATCACGGAGTGCAAGACACACAGGGCATTTGATGTAGAGCAATTTTGTTTGTGGTTCATGGGGTCGCAGAGAGTCGGACACGATTGAGTGACTGAACTGAACTGAATTTTGTTTGTGGTGTAGCAAGGTGCTTTAGAAGACAGTGCTACTAAAGTGTTTTTGAAAAATAATGATTTTGAATCTGAAAAGAATAGATGTATATATACATATATAGCTGAATTACTTTGCTATACATCTGAAGCAACACAACACTGTAAATCAACTATGTGCAATGCGTGCTAAGTCTCTTCAGTTTTGTCAAACTCTTTGTTACCCTATGGACTGCAGCCCACCAGGGTCTTCTGTCCATGGGATTCTCAACTATACTTCAATTAATAAAGGGAAAATAATTAAAAGCAGAAATTGACCAGATCACACACAAAAAATAATGATTCAACTTAACTACCGTTACCAAACACCTGCTCCATGCACTGGGCTTATACTATACTAGGCACTTTGGGGGGGCCTAAAGAGATAAACAAGATAAAGGCTGTGTCTTCAAGAGACTCCCAGCCAGTGTGAGGATAATTTGAAAACAATCTAAATATAAGGTAAAAAGGGAAAAAATTATGTAGGGAAATAGAGAATCCAATAGTAATGTACAAGAGGAATAAAAAGGAGAAAAAGAAACCATGATTTTGTCTAATCAAAGACTGACCGACCACCTAACTCCAGGAACAGAGCCAGAAGAATGTTTCCCCTTCAGATTAGCAGAGTTTTATCTACAGACACCAGCTTCAACAGACCACAGTCCTCCTCTGACCCAGTGGAGAGGGAAAAGGAGGCTCCCTGAGAAGCAAAGACTTTGTGGAGGGAGATGAGTGAGGCTAATGAGACAGTCTCAGGCAGTACAACAGAAGCAGGTGACCAAGTGTACATCCCGTCCTCTGTTGCCATCTGGAGAGGTAGCCTCTGGATTGCCTCCTTTATGGGATCGACTGAATATGGCTTTCGTTTTTGGTGGGGCTTCCCAGGTGGTGCAGTAGTAAAGAATCTGCCTGCCAATGCAGGAGGCCCCAGAGTTGAAGGTTCCATCCCTGGGTCTAGAAGATCCCTGGAGTAGGAAACAGCAACCCACTCCAGTATTCTTGCCTGGAAAATTCCATGGACAGAGGAGCCTAGTGAACTACAGTCCACAGGGTCTCAAAGAGTCAAATACAACTGAGCCCATGAGCACACATGAACCAGTCATTACAAGGGTGAGCTGCCCATACCTCAACCATTTAGAGGTAATCTTTCAGAAACAGAGAGGTAATATTTAATGCCTCAGTTCAAACATGACACTGACACCTGAATCCAAACTACTTTGTTACAGCCAACTTGCATCTGTTATTTTTACATTTAAGATGATTAGACTTAAGCAAACTAGAAACAACTGGCAATCAAATAAAGAAGGCCTGTTAAAGACATATTTATTCAAGCATGGAATTGTGCCATAATCCACTTACCAAGGCAGGTAGTTACAGTGGGAATATATTTTGCAGGAGTACAAAAACCATCTGTACTGGGGACAGATACTTAAAAATAATATTTTGCTGAAATAGAGTAAATATCAATGAGTATTAGACAAGTGCTTTGTAAGTATTATTTCATAGAATCTTAATAATAGATCATTATGATAAGTAGTATTATTCTGTTTATAAAGGTATAAACTAAGACTCAAAGAGGTTAAGTAAACTTACCAAGATCACACAGCGAGCAAGTGGGAGAACCCATATTGGAACCCAAGACTGTCTGATCCCAGAGCTCCTACAATGACTGACTCCACAACACAGATCGAGGCTTGATATCTCTGACATGGAGAACAGATGCAACAGGAATGAGCAGTGTTTTAGACCCTCAGGGATGTCTGCCTCGTAGTTACTACTGAAGAAGTTGCATGTAGATTTCCCCAAAATGTGACACTAGGGACATAGCTGAGAGTCTGATCAAGTGAAGGGCAAGGAGCAGCCCTCTCGGTCAACAAATATTTGATGGGTGAATGGATAATTTGAGGGGTACTGCTTGTCTAATGGGGCTTCCCAGGTGTCTCCATTGTAAAGAATCTTCCTGCCAATACGGGAGATGCGAGTTCAACCCCTGGGTCAGGAAGATCCTTGGAGGAGGAAATAGCAACCCACTCCAGTTTTCTTGCCCGGAAAATTTCCATGGATAGAGGAGCCTGGTGGGTTACAATCCACAGCGTTGCAAAGAGTCAGACACGACTGAGTGATGGAGCATGAACGCAGACACTTCTAAAAGGAATTAGGGGATGCTTCTATACCAAAAAAAGCAGACACTGTGTGCATCCATTTGTGGCAACAAGTTACGTACCTGGTCCCCAACCACTGACTGAACATGCATTATTATTATTCCACTTTTAAAGACAGAGAAGACATAAATGGATTCTTATTATATTCCTTGCCTTAGAGCTGAGATGAAAAGTGCAGTGAAAGAGATTTGAGAGCAACAACTCAGTGGTGGGGGGAAGATTTTTACAAATCTTTTCCTGGCCTAAAAGCAATGGGAAGATGTGGGCATAGCTGTCAGTTTGAGGAAGAGGTATAGCAATATATGTATCATATAAGATGATGACAAATGTAGGAATTTCTATGTTTTTGTTGAATCAAGACTCATATTTTTCTACAAGAATCTATGAGTCAGGACCTTACGTGCCAGTCCAGTGGTCAGGGAGTTAAGATCCAACATGCCTCACAGCCAAAAAACCAAACATAAAACTAGAAGCAATATTATAACAAAGTCGATAAAGACTGTAAAAATGGTCCACATCGGAAATATCTTTAAAAAAAAAAAAGGTGTGAATCAAATCAGTCAAACCAACTTGAGGAAATGGAAAACAGTAAAGCCCAGGCACAGACTGTCTCCTGAGCTCCCCTCACACAGTCCCTCCTTTACTTCTGAATCCTGCAAATCTGCTCTTCCATTTTAACCTGTATACCGAGAGACCTCTGCTGCTGCTGCTAAGTCGCTTCAGTCGTATCCGACTCTGTGCGCCTTCCAATAGTCTTTCAAAGGCTTCCCTGCTGGCTGAGATGGTAAAGAATCTGCCTGTAATGTGGGAGACCCGGGTTCAATCCCTGGGTCAGTGAGATTCCCTGGCAAAGGAAATGACAACCCACTCCAGTGTTCTTGCCTGGAGAATCTCATAGAAAGAGGAGCCTGATGGGCTACAGTCCATGGAGTTGCAAAGAGTTAGACACAACTGAGCAAGTGAGTAACCCTAGTGCCTTCAGCTAACCTAGAGTCAAGTCAGAAGACTGGATCACATTCCAGAAACATCCATTTCCTTCCATCTGGCCAAGTCTTGTACCTACAATGTCAGTAGCTTCTTGAATCTTAACTTTTTTTGAGGACCCCTAGAAGGCTGGACAAAAATAGAGTGGGAATAGCACTGTGGCCAGGTTGTAGGAAGTGGGGAGGAAGGGTCATGGATTCTCTGCTCTTCTCTCAAGGCTGACTGCTAAACCTCTGTGTGTGTGAGAGAGAGAGAGAGAGAGAGAGAGAAAACTAGGCCCCCATATATTCAGGACCTAGTGTTTTGTGAAGAGATTTTCTGAACCAATCACCTTAGAGTTCCCATCTCTCCAATTCTACCAATGGGAAAAATGCTAAAGGCCCCACATTCTTTGGTCTGATCTGAAACACAGTCATGAAAAGATTACCACCGGACAAGGGAGAAAGAAGATGGGTTCTCCAATCTTTCTGCTGCAGGTCAGGAAGGCCACTTATGGAGAAAACAAGCCTGGCGTGTCTGCTTGTGTCACGCAGAGCACTGTTTCACCTGTTGGATACTGCAAAGAATAGAAGAAACTCCTTGACTTCAACATGTTTACATCCTAGAGGGAGTGGGTACAGGCAACAAACAAATAAACATGGAAGGCCCACCAGGAAAGGTGGGGAAAGAGTGCTACTTAGACCTAGAGTTTGGAGCTGTCACCAGGGGCCAGAGGGCCGTGAGACAGTGGGTCACGCAGGTATCTGGGAGCTGAGTGTTTCACACAAAGGAAGCAGCAGGGACTGGGGTCCAGACATGGGCTTGCTCATGGGGTGTCTGAGGAAAACTGTGTGAGGAACTAGTTCAGGTTTAATAGAAACATGGGGAAGGGAAGGTAGTTGTTAGGGTGGGGATTCCGGCAGCTGGATAATCCCTGTCAGCGCTGCTGACCAGACCTCGTTTCCCAGGCCAGACTCTCCTGAGAAAACTGGGACTCCATTTTCTCTCTTACCAAGTGGTTAGCCAATTGTTGTTCAGTTGCTCAGTCATGTCCAACTCTTTGCGACCCCATGGACTGCAGCCCCCCAGCCTTCCTTGTCCTTCACCATCTCACGGAGCTTGCTCAAACTCATGTCCATTGAGTCAGTAATGCCAGTAATTGTCTATTATTTATGCAGGAGATAGATGAGCTCCAGGTCAGACATTTAGAACTGGCCTCCTGTTTACATTTCATGGGGCACGAAGATGTGGACTTCAGGCTGGATACTGGCCACTATTAGCATTTCCTGAGATAAGAGATGGTAGGGCTCCAGTTAAGACATTGACAGTCAGCCTCCTGTTTGCCCTCCAAAATAGAAGTAACAACAGTAACAGGGTAAATAGCTAGTGTTTGTCTCTTGTAAACACCTTAAGGGAACACTCATGGCAATAATCAAGGTAATGGTTATGGCAGGGACATAAAGGCAAAACCCTGCTTGAGTAAAGGATTGAGAGATCTCAGTTCCAACCTCTGTCAGGACAAGGGAGACGCTACACAAGCACAGAAAGGTTCCCCATGGGTCAAAAGTCAAGGAATGACGCCAGGCCAAAGCAAGTCTTGCTCCTCCCAGAAGCCTTCACTTCAAGATCCATCTTGGTTGAGGGGTACAGATGTACCCAGGGGAAGGTCCTAGTGTAGGTCAGGTATGGAAAAAGAAATCAGATAATTGGCCTGAAGGAAGACAAAGGCACGGAAGAACTGATCTATATAAATGACTTAAACATCTTTTTACTGCGCTCCTCCTCATTAGGGCGATGCCCACACCCCTTCTCTGTGGGTGTGCATCTCTGCCTTGCTTCTGTCTCATCTAAACAAACTCAATTTGTTGGGCAGGGAACAATTCCTGGGCAGGAAATTAAAATCTCGCTTCATGCCTCCACTCACTGCTGCAGTGACAAATGCATTTTTTGCTGAGGGCAAAGATCCAGGGGAAAGATCCAGCTTCTAGCCTCTAGTCCTTGCTGGTCTGGGGGCTAGGATCCCTGGTTCCCATCCAGGCTACTCAGGTTCAGTTCCTGGGCAAGGAATTAAGATCTCCCTTCAGGCCTGCACTCCCTGCTGCCTCACTGAGACCTTTATTACCAAAATAGAGTTATCACACATTTCGATATCACACAAGAGAGGCCTCTACACATGAACATCACCAGATGGCCAACACCAAAGTCAGATTGATTATATTCTTTGCCGCCAAAGATGGAGAAGCTCTATACAGTGAGCAAAAACAAGACTGGGAGCTGACTGTGGCTCAGATCATCAACTCCTTATTGCCAAATTCAGACTTAAATTGATGACACCACCCTTATGGTAGGGAAAACCACTAGACCATGTAAGTATGACCTAAGTCAAATCCCTTATGATTATATAGTGGAAGTGACAGATAGATTCAAGGGATTAGATATGATAGATAGAGTGCCTGGAGAACTATGGACAGAGGTTCATGAATTTGTACAGGAGACAGGGATCAAGAACACCCCAAGAAAAATAAATGCAAAAAAGCAAAATGGCTGTCTGAGGAGGCCTTACAAATAGCTGTGAAAAGAAGAGAAGCGAAAACAAAAGAGAAAAGGAAAGATATATCTATTTGAATGAAGAGTTCCAAAGACTAGCAAGGAGAAATAAATCCTCAGTGATCAGTGCAAAGAAACAGAGAAAAACAATAGAATGAGAAAGACTAGAGATCTTTTCAAGAAAATTAGAGATACCAAGGGAACATTTCATGCAAAGATGGGCTCGATAAAGGACAGAAATGGTAGGGACCTAACAGAAGCAGAAGATATTAAGAAGAGGTGCCAAGCATACACAGAAGAACTATACAAAAAAGATCATGACCCAGATAATCACGACGGTGTGATCACTACCCTAGAGCCAGACATCCTGGAATGTGAAGTCAAGTGGGCCTTAGGAAGCATCCCTACAAACAAAGCTAGTGGAGGTGATGGAATTCCAGTTGAGCTATTTCAACTCCTGAAAGATGATGCTGTGAAAGTGCTGCACTCAATATGCCAGCTAATTTGGAAAACTCAGCAGTGGCCACAGGACTGGAAAAGGTCAGTTTTCATTCCAATCCCAAAGAAAGGCAATGCCAAAGAATGCTCAAACTACCGCACAATTGCACGCATCTCACACGCTAGTAAAGTCGTGCTCAAAATTCTCCAAGCCAGGCTTCAACAATACGTGAACCATGAACTTTCAGATGTTCAAGCTGGATTTAGAAAATGCAGAGGAACCAGAGATCAAATTGCCAACATCTGTTGGATCATTGGAAAAGCAAGAGAGTTCCAGAAAAACATCTATTTCTGCTTTATTGACTATGACAAAGCCAGTGACTGTGTGGATCACAATAAACTGTGGAAAATTCTGAAAGAAATGGGAATACCAGACCACCTGACCTGCCTCTTGAGGAATCTTTACGCAGGTCAGGAAGCAAAAGTTAGAACTGGACATGGAACAACAGACTGGTTCCAAATAGGAAAAAGAGTACATCAAGGCTGTATATTGTTACCGTGCTTATTTAACTTATATGCAGAGTACATCATGAGAAATGCTGGGCTGGAGGAAGCACAAGCTGGAATCAAGATTGCCGGGAGAAATATCAATAACCTCAGATATGCAGATAACACCACCATCATGGCAGAAAGTGAAGAACTAAAGAGCCTCTTGATGAAAGTGAAAGAGAAGAGTGAAAAAGTTGGCTTAAAGCTCAACATTCAGAAAACTAAGATCATGGCATCTGGTCCCATCACTTCATGGGAAATAGATGGGGAAACAGTGGCAGACTTTATTTTGGGGAGCTCCAAAATCACTGCAAATGGTGATTGCAGCTATGAAACTAAAAGATGTTTACTTCTTGGAAGGAAAGTTATGACCAACCTAGACAGTATATTAAAAAGTAGAGACATTACTTTGCCAACCAAGTCCGTCTAGTCAAGGCTATGGTTTTTCCAGTAGTCATGTATGGATGTGAGAGTTAGACTGTAAAGAAAGCTGAGTACTGAAGAATTGATGCTTTTGAAGTGTGGTGTTGGAGAAGACTCTTGAGAGTCCCTTGGACTGCAAGGAGATCCAACCAGTCCAACCTAAAAGAAATCAGTCCTGAATATTCATTGGAAGGACTGATGTTGAAGCTGAAACTCCAATACTTAGGCCACCTGATGTGAAGACTCATTTGAAAAGACCTTGATGCTGGGAAAGATTGAAGGTGGGAGGAGAAGGGGACAACAGAGGATGAGATGGTTGGACAGCATCACTGACTCAATGGACATGAGTTTGAGTAAACTCTGGGAGTTGTTGATAGACAGGGAGGCCTAGCATTCTGCAGTCCATGGGTTCGCAAAGAGTCAGACATGACTGAGAAACTGAACTGACACATTTTGAAACCAACAAAACAAAACTTCTAAAATGCTAATTTTTAAGAACAGCAGCTAATATCCTGATTGGCCTGCCTCCAGGAGCAAACCATTTCAACTCATGTTCTGTTCTGGGACAAGAGAATCAAGTGACAAAGTCTCCTAAGCCAAGAATAGAGATTTATAGTCTTCCTCATTGTCCCTGAAACTCCAGAATAACCTCAGGGTGTCCTGGTTTGATATTTACTCTGGGAGTTAATTTGATATTTGTCTAAATTTCCTCTATTCAGGTTGAAGTTGTTCATAATATTTGAGGAGGTGTGGTAACAAGACAACTTAAAATATCTCCTTAATCCACAATCCGATAATTTCAAGCCTACTTTATGAAAGCCTTCTGAGGGGTTCCATTTGACAAATTTGTTTATTTAGAAGAAAATGTATTACAAATAATTATAGTAAATAATAGTCAGGGGAAAGGCCATGATGTAGAAAAGAAGTCAGCAGACATTTCCTAAAAGAGCCAGATAGTAAATACTTTAGACTTTATAGGCCAAATGTCAAAATTGAAGATATTATGTATTATAGATACTAATATAGTAATAGAGAAAATGTATTTCCACATTTTCTGATACAATTAAAAATATAATATTTAGTGCAGTTTTGAAAAAACACGTGTCTATTAATAAGAAGAATGAAATTCTGTTTTGGAATAACATTTTGCTTAAGTGGGCTTAAAAATGATTGTTTCTAATATTACATTGATTGCAAATGTTCTTGGCTCATGGGTTATACACAAACGGGCACTGAACTGAATTTGGCCAATGGGCCATAGTTTGCCAGACTTTGGCATAGAAAATATGGTATTAATGGTTAAAGTATTCCTGGAGATTTTGGATAAAGAATGAGGACTAAGAAAAGAGAGAGAGGTGTTAAGGATTGGAAGAAATACATTGATATGCAGATAATGTAATCATATATAAGTACCTGTAAAACCAACAGAGTGTTAGCATTAATTTTATTATACCCAGTGAAAAATGTCATCAAGGTTGCTAGAGAGATCAACTTACAAAAATCAGTAACATTTCTTTATACTAGCAAAAGCTCATAATAATAACTAATGGTTGAAAAAACAAAACAGATAAACAAAAAAACTGTGAAATATCAATCAATATATAGGAGTTAACAACCAAGAATACACCAGACGATCACTGAGGAGGGAACTTTAAAACTCTAAGACAAGACTTCAAAGCCGATCTGAATAAATTTATAGACACCAGGCTTACTTGGTTTTGGCCCAGGGATCCCCATGTCAGACTTCTGACCTCCAAAGCAGTAAGAAAATAAACTTGTGCTGTTTGAAGCCACTAAATCTGTTATTTGTTACAGCAGAAACAGGAAACTAATGTAGGACCCATTTCTCTTGTGCAGCTGCATGCCAAGAACGCATGCATGCATGCTAAATCGCTTCACTTGTGTCCAACTCTGTGTGACCCCATGGACAGCAGCCCACCAGGCTCCTTTGTCCATGGGATTCTCTAGGCAGGAATACTGGAGTGGGTTGCCATTTCCTTCTCCACAGAATAGAGCCTCCTAATTGTATCTCTGATACAGCAGCCAAGTTTCCTAACTCTGTTAGCTTTCCTAACATAAACGTTTAACTCTTAGAAGGAAGTGGCACATATGATCTAGTGTGCAATCCTACCTCATGCTACCTTCATTTGGAATATTATTCTGTGCTGCTCTTTGCAGTAGACTTACTGCCCTTCCTTGAAGTGAAGTGAAGTTGCTCAGTCGTGTCCGACTCTTTGTGACCCCATGGACTATAGCCTACCAGGTTCCTCCATCCATGGGATTTTCTAGGCAAGAATACTGGAGTGGGTTGCCATTTTCTTCTCCAGGAGATCTTCCTGACCCAGGGATTGAACCCGAGTCTCCTGCATTGTAGGCAGACGCTTTATCATTTGAGCCACCAGGAAGTCCACTGCCCCTCCTTAAATCAACTCAATTTGTTACAGGACCTAGGAAAAAGTTCATGCCCACTGAGGTGGTGGTAGAAGGGTGATCCAGAACAAATAAAAACACAGTTTAGGATTTAAATATCATGGTGGAAAATCCTCGGTGCAACTTGGCTTTGTGGTTGGCCTCCATCCCTGAGCAGAATGGACAAGGAAGCAGTGTAGCTCCCACTGACAGCTGACTCTGATTTGGGCTGGGACTGGGGACCCTTTGCTGCAGTGCTTGCACCTGGACAAATGCCTCCTCCCGTTCAGTTCAGTTCAGTTCAGTCGCTCAGTCATGTCCGACTCTCCATGACCCCATGAATCACAGCACGCCAGGCCTCCCTATCCATCACCAACTCCCGGAGTACACTCAAACTCATGTCCACAGAGTCGGTGATGCCATCCAGCCATCTCATTCTCTGTCATCCCCTTCTCCTCCCGCCCCCAACCTTTCCCAGCATCAGAGTCTTTTCCAGTGAGTCAACTAGTCGCATGAGGTGGCCAAAGTATTGCAGTTTCAGCTTTAGCATCAGTCCCTCCAATGAACATCCAGGATTGATCTCCTTTAGAATGGACTGGTTGGATCTCCTTGCAGTATAAGGGACTCTCAAGAGTCTTCTCCAGCACCACAGTTCAAAAGCATTGATTCTTCGGCGATCAGCCTTCTTCACAGTCCAACTCTCACATCCATACATGACCACGGGAAAAGCCATTGCCTTGACTAGACGAACCTTGGTTGGCAAAGTAATGTCTCTGCTTTTTAATATACTATCTAGGTTGGTCATAACTTTCCTTCCAAGGAGCAAGCCTCCTCCCGTAACAGAATACAAAGAAACTATATGAAACTAAAAACATAGCTGCACGCATGCACTGTCAGGGTAATTATAAACAGTAAGATACAAAAGGCCACAAAAGCCTGCTGGTTTTGAAGTGCTGAGAGCAAAAGCAGGGTACGCAAACCATCTAAGTCACCCCTCCTGCTCAAGCCCCGGACCCACCCCTGTTGTTATCCTGTGTAAGGAACCAGTTCACCCTCCCTCCAGGAGTGAACTGGAGCACCTGCTTCTTGTTTTCACTCCCTCCTGCAGCATGAGTCCCCATAAAGCCTTGCCAGAATTCCTTGTGAGGCTTCTTATAAATTTCTATTGAATAAGAGTCCAAGGACCTAAACCAGTAACAATTCCACCATAATTTTCATTTGATTCCTGATTTCAGTAGATGTTCTAAAAAAATAAAAACTAGTTTTGAAAACTCAATGTTTTGAGACATCCCTGGTGGGACTCCATGCTCCCAACGTGGGGGGCCCAGGTTGGATCCCCAGTCAGGGAACTAGAGTCACATGCTGCAACTAAGAACCGGCACAGCTAAATAAAGAAATATTTTTTAAAAAACACACAACAACAACAACAAACACCCCAGTGTCTTTCTCTCTGTGTGTCTTTTGGGTGAAATGACACACAACTGATTTGGGTTCATGTGCAAGATGATAGAATAGGAAGTGCCAGCCCACATAACCCCACAGATACACCCATTTTAACAACCACTTATGGACAAAGATGCCTTTATGAGAGTTCAGAGGTACAACAGAGAGGTTCCAGCATCCAAACTGAGCAATATAACTGAAGAAAGTAAGAACGGTTTCACTTAACCTGTTTCTCCTGTCTCCCATGATGGCGTAGCACTGGCATCTCTGGGAGCTTGTTTAACAGTAGCAGGCTCTGATTTAGCGGTCTCAAGACCCACCCCAGACCCACTAAATCAGAGCCTGCTAATGTTTAAGAAGATCAGCAAGTGATTTGTATGCATGTGATAAGAAGGACTGCGTGGTCATACTTATAGGAATCCGTAAATAATGCATTGCATTGTTCTGTATGTTATTTAAAAGTTATATAAATGGTGTCATAATGCACATATCATTCAGCAACTGGCTTTTTTCATCTTACAATTTGCTTTTGAGCTCTAACAATGCTAATATAGATCTAGTACAGTCCCTTTTAACATGTTGAAGAACATTCACATTTATGTTGCTGACAATGAAATCTTTTATGAAGTTATGAAATTAATTTTAGTTTACTAACCGATACTGAAACGAAGCAGGACCCTATGGTCCTTGCCCCCCGCCCCATGTCCTCTGCCTGCCTTTCATCTGTGGAAAGCTGCAGTCAAGGAATAAGTTTGATTGGAGAAATGAGAACACGCGGAAACAAGGGAGAACAGTCAGATGAGACCAGATAATAACAATGCAGTCATTAAGCATAGTCAGTGACTTTAGCTCCTTCTCCAGGACTACAGATAATATTCGGAGCCATATCCTGTGAGCTGTCTTTTAGACACTAAAACCCCCACTAGGTTGGAGAAGTTAATTACATGATGACCAGACTGTAGCTGTGACATATGCTGCCACAGTTTCAAGAACTGACCTCAAAGAAATAGAAACAAACCCATCCTGGAACTGAAGATTAACTGTACTTAGAACGATATGACACAGGTCAGACCACCGATGACCAACTTGGAGATGACTGTCAGAGCTGACTGAGTTGTTTCAGCATGTAGACCTCTCCTTCAACCTAGAAAAAGCTCTTTCCCCACTGGTTGTCAGTAGGGAATGGGAGGGAGAGTCAGCATTTGAACGGATGTCCACCCTCCCCTTCTCCCACAATTGCTGGCATATGAATAAAGCCTGTTCTGGCCTCTTTACCCACATCTTCCCCGTGATTTCTTTCTGTTTCTTTGGAAAAGGACTGCTCTTTTTCTGATCCACAGACATCTTCACTCCTTGCCTTTGAGTGTCTTTAACATTTCATGCCTTATTTACATATTATTTAGGACTGAGGGTCAGGTTTCAGTGTGAGCTCATCTGTCATCTTGATCTGGGAACCCCTGAAAGTCATTTTGTGCTTCCCCATTAGCTGTAGTTTCTGGACATGTGGCACGATACAGCCATCCCCCATCACCCACATGGCCCTCCCGTGCATTGATTACTATTGTCGTCAATGTTCTAAGCATTCCCAAGGATATACTAGGTCACACCCTTCTGGGTATCAGCTGCTGTCTCTTAAAAGCCACCTTTTAAAAACGAGTGATCCCAGCATGACTGGTTGGATTTCTACATAGACTTTTGTCATATTTCAGCAAAGCAGACTAAGCACTTAAGTGAAGACCAATAATCCTGAACCTAACATATTCTTCTGACCTGGAGGCAGAGTAATATGGGGAGAGTCAGATACCTAGAAAGCCTTTTTTGTTCATATAAATCTTAAGTCCATAAGGAGTGAGTCATTTTTTTTACCCAACAACTGCTACCCACATCCTGCTCTACCACAACACTCATGTGTAACTCTTACATCGTTTTTATTATTGGCTGATGTTGGCAAAGGATTACAACTGAAGGAGAATATTTAATTTCCCTTCCCCCAAAGCTTGTAAGCTCCCCAAAGAAGAGACCGATCACATTTAGGCTCACTGATGCCTCCTGACCGTACCAAGTACAGACTGCTGAAGATAAGTATTGATCACATTTCACGGAATCTCACTTAACACGTTCACAGTAAATAAAAGCAGTGGTTGAAGGTTTTCCAAGAGTATGAAAAGACACTGACCAAGAGAAAAATAAACGGCATATGATACCACTTATATCTGCAATCTAAAATATTGCACATTCTAAACAAAACAGAAACAGAATCATAAACATAGAAAACAGACCTGTCGGTTAGCAAGGGGCATAGGTGATGGGGGAGGGATAGAATGGGAGTTTGGGATTAGCAGATGTAAGCTATTATATACAGAATGGATAAATATCATATACAGAATGGATAAATGTCTTATAGCACAGGGAACTATACTGAATATCCTATGATAAACCATAATGGAAAGGAATATGAAAGAGAATGTGTGTGTGTATATATATATATATATATGAGAAGGAAATGGCAACCCACTCCAGTGTTCTTTCTGGGAGAATCCCAGAGATGGGGGAGCCTGGTGGGCTGCCATCTATGGGGTCACACAGAGTCGGACACATGACTGAAGCAACTTAGCAGCATTAGATATATATATATATATATGACTGAATTACTTTGCTGTACAGCAGAAATTAACATTGAAAATAAACTATATTCCAATAAAGTTTTTTAACATGAAGAATTTGAAATTAACAGCAACTTACAGTGGTAATTTTCAACTTAGATATCATAAATGTGTTTCTACAAAATAAAAGCACTTGCCATAACAGAAAAAGAAGCAAAGGACACTGACAATCTCAGGATGGATAAGTTAAGAAGCTGGGGAGTAAAGGCGTATCCTAAAACATGTTGAGCCAGTGTCAGCCCCAGCAGCAACTCTCTCTCAGTTCCCCCACTGAAAAAGAGAATTCTAGGATGGAGCAGTTTCTAGGGCAAGTCTTACAGTTTATCAGGTCACTAAGAAATGGGCAACTTAAAAGACAAGTAGCATTCATCGGAACAGAGAATTACTGCAGATGAGGGAAAATCCGGAAACTCAGGGAAGGTTCTGAGAGGCTAGGGGAAGATACACAAGGCCTCATTTTCTTCCTGTCACACCCACGTCTCTTACATAAATGAAGAAAAACCACATGACTGCAAGGCAAATCATTTATTGAACAGGATGAGGAAGGTCTTATTCATGGTACCGTTGTCCTGAATGGGGCAAAGGGAATCGGAAATCTGGAGGAAACTTTGATTCTCGGTGAGCTGCTAAGTCTTCCTAGATAATTAGGGAATATCCTGAAGATGCAGAGACGGTGCCTTCCTGTGCGATAGTGATGGAAGTCAGGTCCCAGCACTTGTCATAAGATGATGCGGGAACCATGGAAGAGAAGATTCTGGAGCCCAAATGAGGTGGCACTACATAAGCAAATGAGAATGAGAACACAAAAGCTTAAAAGCGCTTCTCAGATTGAACTGAGGACAAAGAGAATTTCTATTGCCAAAAATACGTTGAAGAAACAGTCATCAACCTGCACTCTAATCATGCGATTTGCCAGAATAGGGGAAGGGGGAGTGTTAATGATTCTTTTCCTGTTTTTTTCTCTTGTTGATCCCATCTTAACCTGCCCCAGAGCCTATGAAAAGAAGAGTGGAAGCAATGAAGGATGTTAGGCTTATTTCTGCCATCCTCAGCACTGGAAGTTTTAAAGTATTTTTGACAAATTGGCAAAAGCCATAGCAATCTTTTATTAAATGCTGACTTTATGTAAGCCATAGTTGCTAAGACTTTCACCTACATTATCTGAATGAAGCCACACAATAAATCCGAGGCAGGAAACAGATGAGGAAACTCAAGAGACTATTTTCCAGGTTGGAAGACAACTAGAAGCTCAGACAGCTCTGTTCCCAGATAGCAAGTTAAGAATACGCAGAGATTGAAGGAAGAAATCTTTTCCATATATTGGAGGGTGAGATGGGCTTTCAGGATTAGAAGACAGACAGCAAACACAGACTGTATTTGAGTTTCATGGTCGCACCCTTTCCATTTAAACTGTAAGTCCTACTCATTTCCCACATTATCAGTTACTGAGCCCTTTTCTGCAGCATCATATCCACACAGTCATTCTGTAAGGTAGACATCATTTTTTTCCCTTTTAACTGCTATATGATTTGCTTAAAAAGCTCATGGCAGGAGTAGATCCTTAACCCAGGTCCTCCAACTCCAAATTTCAAGCTCTTCCTACCAAATTGTTTTGATTGTGACCTTTTAAATCTTCTACTGTAAACCCCTAATGCTTCTGGAAGGTACTGAACCCTGGGCCACCCCGTCTCCAGCAGAGCTCACCAAACTGCAGCCTTAGGCCACTCCATTCCCTCGCGCCTGGAAGCAGCGATCTGTAGAGGCAGAGAAGAGCACATTCAAACACCAACCCCAGAACAAAACCAGATGCTTTTCCGTGTTAAGGCAAAATGGACTGAATGGGGGTATTAACTTCTCTTGGATTTCTCCCTTCAGTAACATTCCTACTCAGCAACATGGGACTTCAGGCAGAGAAAGCCAGAGATAGCTCAACTTACCCACTTTGGTCAGGTCAAAAACGTTTTCCTTAACAACTCCATACTTTTGGCAGATTTCCACAAACTCGTTCTTGAGTTCTGGACTCGTATCTGGTTCTCGGGCTGTGGGAAGAGTAACAGTAACTGCTTTGTGCTGTTTTCTGGTGACTGAGGCTCATGAGAGGGGTGGGTCTCCAGTCAAGTGGGAAAGTGAATGGCACTGATTACGTGCTTAGGCACAAGTCTTAGGGATGGAAAAAAGTCTTTCTTGAATGTGACACCTTTAGGATATCTTTCTGGCACAATGAGAGAGTCATCATCTTCCCATCACTGAGCCTGAGAGATTTACCAAAGGGGAGCATCTGTCTTTAATGAGGAGAGAGGTCCCAGGGCACGAGTGGGAAGTCCACTCCAGGCTTCCTTCCTCCCCTGGTCTCCCCACCCCAAGATGAGCGCCGGCATGAAATACTCTACCGTAGAGCTCTAGCAGTTGGAACGAGTCGCTGAAATTCTCAAGATAAAAAATAATATGGTGACTATAGTTCACTTGAAGTATGCGGAATTTATTTTTTCCATCATCTGTGGAGAAAACAGAACATGGCTCAGAACTTCTTTGGTCCATGGGAGGGAAGTAAATACTTTTACCTGTTCTCTCCCACAAAACAAATCCTGAAAGAAATAATGATGTCTACTGCCTTCCGTTGCATCTCTCTGGGCATCAAGAGGCTATTTCTAAGCAACACCAATGGAGTGACCATTAGGGGTAGAAAAATTCAGCCACAGAAGTAACTTCCCCTCTATTATGACATCTCGGGTCCACCTACCTCCCTCGGCCATCTCTGCCAAATGTCCTCTCTTATACCCAGTGCTATAACCTGAATGATACGCTCTGGCAATGGCTATCAGATATCATCAGAAAGTGGGCCATGGAACTACCCTGGTGGTCGAGTGGATAAGATTCCACCTGCCAGTTCAGGGGATCGGGTTCAATCCTTGGGTCCAAGAAGATCCCACATGCTTTGGGGCAACTAAGATTGTATACTCTAGAGCCCACATGCTCCAGCTACTGATGCATACCCACATCGTGCATTTACTGAGCCCCTGAGCCCTAGAGACCATGATCCTCAACAAGAGAGAAGGCACCACAACGAGAAGCCATGGGATTCTCCAGACAAGAATACTGGAGTGGGTTGCCACGCTCCCCTCCAGGGGATCTTCCAAACCCAGAGATCGAACCCAGGTCTCCTGCACTGCAGGCGGAATTTTTGCCCAACGAGAAGCCTGCTCATCACAATTAGAGAATAGCTCCTGGTTGCTAAATCTAGAGAAAATCCAAAGGCAACAGTGAAGACTCAGTGTAGCCAAAATAAATAAATAATTTTTTTTTAAAGTGGGCAAGGAATGTGAAACTGCCCTGCCAATTTACTTTTTTTAAAAAAATTTATTTATTTTAATTGGAGGCTAATTACTTTACAATATTGTGTTGGTTTTGCCATACATTGACATATTTGCCAACTTCCTTTTGTTGTAGGAAACACATATGACCAAGCTTCTTTCTCTGTCTGATGGTACTTTGTGCCAGGCACTGGCTTTGACACACACATTTCTGCCAAATTCAGGATATTGACTATTAGGTGGCCACAGTAGATTACCTAAACAAACATATAAGGAACTTATCAAATCCTGAAGACATTGGAGTAAATTCCTTGCAGCTGGAAGTAGAATTTAGAAAGACTTTTTTTTTTTTAACATACTCACAGGTAACAGTATATACGCCATCCTCTCCTGTGCTGTCACAAGTCAAAGGAAGCTCAGTACACACTCCATTCACCCTGTAAAACAGAATGAGCTGAGGCCCAAGAGATCCTGGCTCCCTCACACTCTACCTGTAACTTAAGTCTCCCATTCCACTGATTAGCTGTTGAACATTTTGTGTACAGTTTCCAAAGCGCTTTTATTTACATTATTTCACTCCATGTGGTACTTTGAGAATGAGTCCACTACTTCTGTCACTATGCCTCTATCACCTCTTGCCACTATTACTATTATGACAGCTACTTGTCTAGAGAATTCGCTGGGTTCTGACCACGTGCCAGTCTCTCAGATAGTGCCTGACAAACATCACCTTGCTTGGTCCTCACAAAAAGACATGAGAGGGAATTATATCATCATCTTCTACTCCAGAGAAGATTGAGAAAGAAAGAGATGAATTTTCCTGGTGACACAAAGAGAATCAGAACTGGATTGGCTGTTGATTCTGAATCCTGTGCTCTTAACCTGTGCTGTCTTTCCATACTACTAATGATCTGATGCCTCTCTACCCCTTACCTCCTCTATTCCCACTGAAAAGTATTCCTGTCCCAATTCTTATCTCTGAAATCTAGCAAAGTCACAGGTTCAGGTTCCTCAATCCTTGGGTCAGTGCAAAGGATTTTATCAAGGATGGGCCCTGATTTTAGTAAAGGCCCAGAATATATGTGGGCACATGTGTGTGCGCAAAGGTCCAACACCATATTCAGACTTCTGTTTTTCCTTTCCCAAGCAAAAGGATACACACTTACTTTGTATGCATTTTAATAAACAAAGAGGAATTTTCCAAGAGACTGATATGCTCCACAAAAAACCTCATGCTACCATTTTCTTCTATCTTTTCCCTGTTGTCTGATGCCAAGAGAATGGAAAACCACTCCCCTGTAATCTGCAATAAATCAATAAAATGATTAGGTGAGGAAAGAGGAAAGAAATACAACATGAACCCTTGTCTCCTTGAATCCTGACCTCTAGGCCAGGACCCTCATCATGGTGAGGTGAAGATTAAATTGGACTCGGGTCCATTGGCACCATAACGGGACTCTTCCCACTGTTCACTGTACCTCCTGTAAGTTGGAGCTTTCCCAAGTGTTGTCACCTTTTAACATGGCACCACTGCCCTTTCTTAGACCAAGGCCTGAAGCCTCCCATTTCCTCCACTATGTCAAGGACCTCCTCTCCTCCCAGAGGGCCATTCTGCTTCAGAATCTTCCAAAATGCCCTCTAAAATCTGAAGTCACTATGCTCCACTGCCCTTGAGTGAGTGTGGGGCTTCCCTCATAGCTCAGTTGGTAAAGAATCTGCCTGCAATTTGCTTCCCTGCCCTTACCTTTGGAATATCGAAGTTGCTTCTCACAACATCAGAGTTTCCCTCCTGGGCACAGACTAGGGTCAGCCCCAGACACAGCAGCAGCAGCTTCATCTTGGCAGGAGACAGCACTGTCTTCTCTACCGTCACAGGGAGTGAGTCTTCCTGATGGTGGCTTGGCTCCGCAGGGCCTCTCTTTTTATATCCGCTCCAGGTCCAGTTTACTGTCCCCAAGGCACCACCTCTCCTCCTCCCACATTGTGACAGGCTGTCATTCACTGGGGCAAGGCCAAGGACTGTTCCTGACCTTCTGAAATTTGGCAACTTCATCTCTTTTCGATCTACTTAGTGACCTTAAATTTCTCAAAACACATACTCTAGAAAAATAGTGGAGGCTTGAAAGGGTTGCCTTGTGGAACCAGATTTAACTGAGGATCAGGCTTAGAATCCAAAATCCAGTTACATGTGGCAGAAATGGAGTCTAACCAAGGAATGGGGCGGTGGGGACTCTGTGTCTCAGTGGAATTTGGTGAGTCACTTCATTTTGATAGCCTCAGAAACAAAGAAACTGTCTCGGCCAAAGATAATGGTAGCTATCACAAAGCATTAACACAGAGTTGGTTAAGATGGGGTTGGATTAAAATATTAATAAAATCTTTGAAGTGTGGTGTCTGATATTCCGTACATTTAAATTCCTTTTCCTTGTTCTCTGAACTCAACCCCTGTAGTCTTTCCTTTCCACACAATGAGTAAGGAAGTGTGTAATCACTGTGTACACCTCACCATTCTTAGGTCCCATAAGGTAAATAGAGAAATACAAGATGCCATCCTTCCTTTAAACAAGTTTCAATCAAGGTGGGGAAATGCTTCCCGTACTCAATAAGAACTTAATCCTACAAGCATGAAAATAACTGAATGGGACCAAGTCCAGACCACTATTGGTCAGCAAAGGGGTGATGGTAGGAGGTAGTATCATGCAGATAGTGCCTAAGGGGACTTCCCTGGTGGTCCAGTGCTTAAGAATCTGCCTTCCAATGCAGGGGATGCGGTTTGACCCCTGGTCGGGAAACTAAGATCCCATATGCCACAAAGCAACTAAGCCCATGAGTGACAACTGCTGAGTCCATGTGCCTTAACCATAGGGCGGCAGCTAAGACCAGATGCAGCCAAAGATAAAGAATTTTTTTTTTAAAGAAAGGGCCTCTTCAACTGGCAGGGCAACATCTGCAACATCAGCTGCTGTGTGGGTCTGTGCCTGGTGCCCGGCAAGTTGCAGAAGCAGCGCAACACCAATGTCAAGAACAGCCGCCTCCCCGTGTTCAGCGAGGACTTCTTTGACGGCCTGGGGCCAGTCAGTGTGAGGAAGCTGGCGTTCAGGATCCAGGTGGTGAACAAGGGCAGCAGTCTCCAGCGGGACACGTTGCTGGGGAAGAAGGAGCTGCCCCTGACCTCCCCCGCTGCACTTCTTGTAGAGGGCCCGCTTCCCTCCAGATCCTGCAGGGAAGCCCTGATGCTGAGGCTCTTGTTGGGGGTGTCCTGGGTCATACTCTTTTCCAGGGGTCACTTTTAATGGAAGAGAAGAAAGGGGGCTGCTGGGGAAAAGGAAGGGCCGGCTTGCCGGGCTGAATCCCTCTGGACCCCAAGTTCCTTGCCCCCACCACCACTGCTCACCCCTTCCGGAGTTCTCGAACCTGGGCCAGGAGGCAGCAGAGTCCGATCGCACACCCAGAGGCTGCCTGTTCTGGGGCCCAGTCAGGTCTTCTCTGCGGCGCTGCGAGTATCCTCCGCCAGACGCTCCCCAGGGAGCGGTGCTAGGTCCACGTTCTGCCCGCGGTGCCCCATGGGGCTGCGGGAGGACCCCCACTCCAGGGTTAAGCAGTCTCTGGGCAGCCCTCAGCCCTCCCAGGCTTCGGAGGTGAGAGCCACTCAGAAGCAGGAGGGTGCCACGTCTGAGCCGCCTGGAGGCAGCCTAGGAGGAAGTCCCGGAGGATGAGAACGGGGGTTTGATGGCTCTGCCCCTGAGTGAGGCAGCTCTTCTGTTTTCCTCCAATGCCCTCTTTTCTGGGGGCCCTGAGGCCCCGCTGGGCATCCAGGCCCTCCTCCTCTGGAAGGCTGGCTCAGATGGTGCCCAGAGAGTGGCACTAGCTCATGGGCCCTGCTCCTCCCTGTCCCCGCCTGCTCCTGAGCATCCAGCACCCACCTTGGCAGCTGAACCCAGGAAGTGCTGCTCAGGGACTGCCAGCCTCAGCTTTTACTCCAGCTGTGTGCGTAGGTTTGGGCTAGGCTGGATGGGACAAGGGGTGCTCGTCCATCTGCTTGTGGCTTTTCAGGCTGCTAAGACAGCTGCATGGGCTTACCTGTCAGGTCAGTGCGTAATTGATTTTTGTGGTGGTTTCCGGCTCAGCCGGAAGGACAGGGAAGCCTGGCTACTGCTGCCATGGGGTCACAAAGAGTCAGAAATGACTGGGCAACTGAACAACAACAACTGGCCCAGCCGGACACAAACAACACAGTCTAAAGCAGGTCCAGGCCAGGCCAGCTCTTCCCTTCGGCTCTCTTGAGCTGCCTGCAGGGTGAGGATGGACCATGCTGGTCTGTGGGGATCCTGGGGTGCCCCCTAGTCCAGAGGGTGTCCCTCCCAGCTCTGGGTTTCCAGATCACACATGGGGGAGGAGCACGCGTTACCTTTGGCACACCTGGTGAGACATACCCATGCCCTGGGACCACGTGGGCGAGGCCTGTGGGCGGAGAAGGTAGACAGAGAGCCCCACATGGACTCAGATGCTCGCTGGGGCTTCCCACCCCCTTTACTAACCCGGATAACTCTCCTGAAAGCTCTGCTTTCCCTCTGGGGACCCCCATGTTCTAGACCCCCACACTGTTTGATATCTCTGTTTGAAGTTGATTGTGTGTACATCTTGAAGACATCCTCTCCCCAAGTGTATGTTTATAAATTCTGTTTTTAGTGCAATAAAGGTGTTTTGGGGTGCAGGGGTGGACCTCTGCTGGCTTTGCTGTTTAATAATAAGAGAGAGGGGAAAAAAAGTGACTAAGAACACAGGCTTTGGCATCATGGAGACTTGAGCTTCCTTGCTATCTCTGCCATTTTGAAGCTATGAGGACAGATTTAAGATCTGTGAGCGTTATCCTCTGAGCGTTAGCAGGATAATTACACCTGCCTATGGTCGCTGCGAAGAGTTGACTCACTGGAGAAGACTCTGCTGCTGGGAGGGATTAGGGGCAGGAGGAGAAGGGGACGACAGAGAATGAGATGGCTGAATGGCATTACCGACTCGATGGACATGAGTTTGAGTGAACTCCGGGAGTTGGTGATGGACAGGGAGGCCTGGCGTGCTGTGATTCATGGGATTGCAAAGAGTCGGACACGACTGAGCGACTGAACTGAACTGAACTGAACTGATGGTCGCTGTAGGCTTCCCAGGTGGCGCTAGTGGTAAAGAACCAATGACATACCCATGCCAATGCAGGAGACATAAGAGACCAGGGTTCAATCCCTGGGTCAGGAAGATCCCCTAGAGGACCGCATGGCAACCCACTCTGGGATTCTTGCCTGGAGAATCCCACGGACTGGAATCCCATGGAATCCCAGAGGAACCTGGCAGGCTACAGTCCATAGGGTGGCACTGAAGCAACTCAGCAAATTCGCACGCATGGGTCACTGCAGGGATTCAATGGGACGCTTTGTGTGGAACCCTGGAAAGCATGTCCAGCACACATTGGGCTGGTGAGATCCGAGACTTGTTCCAGGAGACAGCAGGACTTGGGGTGGGTCTTGTAAGTTAGGGAGGAAATGGACATGTGCAGAGCATGTGGGAAGAGCCTGGCAGGTGAAAGGACCATATTGTGTTAGGATCCTGACCCCATAGCTGGGGCTTGTTAAAAGCTGTGGCTTATTCTGCCTCGCTTTAATGTCCCCTTGTGAGTATTAGTGTGAATGAGTGTTCAGTCATGTCTGACTCTGTGTGAGCCCATGGCCTGCACCCCATCTGAAGGAAAGTTACACAGCTCAAAATAGCCTGGAGTTAAAACTCCCCTCCAGGTCCTCCCCACCATTCTATGCAAAACAAAGAACTCTCTCACCCGAAGGAAAAAAATGGACATTAAGTCTGATTATGCCCAGCTCTCAGCTGGTCCAGCCTCTGACCCATCTCCAGAATTCCTTGCCGTTTAAGAGATAACTAACCCAAACAACCCTGGAGAAGAACAGGCCCCCTTAAGACAGTAGATTTCCACACACATGCCTGTATATACTTACTCTTCTTGGGTTAGTGCAGCAGCTCGCTAATCTGACTGCTGCCCCTTCTCACCTCATTAAAGGTGATCTGTTCCTGTAGACTGCCAGTCTCGTTCTTTTTCTGAACCTCACCTTCTCTAACTCCCTTACCCTACACTGTTGGGCTCCTCTGTCCAAGGGATCTCCCAGGCAAAAATACTGGAGTGGGTTACCATTTCCTTCCCCAGGGACTGAACGCGTGTCTTCTACATTGGCAGGCAGATTCTTCACTGCTGAGCCAATGCGGAAACCCAATAGTCCCTTCTGCACGCCTGAGAGAGTGACTGGCGTCATGGGAGGAGCTGGCACAAGGCAGTGGACCTAGGAATTGTGGCATTCCGTCTATGGCCTGCTTCAAGAAGTTTTCCCAGGGACTTCCCTGGTGGTCCAGTGGTTAAGACTTTGCCTTCCAACGCAGGGGACATCGTTCCCCTGGCCTGGGAGCTAGGATCCCACATGTCTTGTGGCCAAAAAGCCAAAAATAAAAAGGAAGAAATATAGCTACAGATTTAATAAAGACTATAAAAATGGTCAATATTTTTTAAAAAATCATCCCAGGTCCTTGTGTGACTGTTACTAGCTCATGCTTAACTGATATTCAGCCACTGCTTTTTTGTCATCATGGGCTGATTGCAAGTTTTCCAGTCCCTGAGATGGAAGAATTGAATTTGACAATAGTAACAAAGGCTGTGTACTTTACTCCCCGGTTTTGATTCCTCCCAAGAAGAGATGGCAGCCTATGAGCAACCAGGTTTGCACAATGAACCCCACTCCTCCTGGGCTGTGGTGGCTGAGGGGAGCGTCAGCTACCACCACTTCACACAAGATCACCATTGCATCCACCACCATTCCCAACCCTTAGAGCTCCACACTGTAATTTTTCGCTGCTGGTGGAGATGTCTTTCCTGTTCTGCTTTGTACCTACCATAGCACCTGATACATATAGTATCACCTCTGGAATGACTGAACCTTAAATCCTGTCTGAAAAGCAGGATGTGCTTTTAAGCTCAGGACTGAGCACTAGAACGTGCTCAGTCGCTCAGTTGTGTCTGACTCTTTGCAACCCCATGGACTCTAGCCCACCAGGCGCCTCTGCCCATGGGATTTTCCAGGCAAGAATACTGGAGTGGGGTGCCATTTCCTACTCCAGGGGATATCCTGGCTCAGGGACCAAATCTGCATCTCTTGCGTCTCCTGCTTTGGCAGGAGGATTCTTTACCACTAGTGAAACCTGGGAAGCCCAGAAAGCACCAGGGATTTTGTTTTGAGAAATAACCTTGTAGAGAATCCTTTTGTAAATAAGAAAATTATCTTGGGGGCAGTGACTTCATTGTTAGCTCCTGGCACACAGGAGTGGAGAGAGGGCATAGGATTGACATCTATGATCAAAGGCCTGTGTTGTAGGTGATCTTATCTTTTGATACTAAGATCTGAGTTGACTGTTCCCCACTCTGGTTATTCACTTCCATTTCAGATCTACCACATTTTTGGTGGTTGGCTCAAGCACTGCCAGGACAGCCTGTATTCACTGAGATAGTAAGGTCAAAGCTGAAAACATACCAAGGTATGATGCAATTCAGCTAGGTGCTTGGTGAAAGAAGACCCAGCCAAAACCAAAGCTGAACTAATATCAAATCAGTCAAGAGTGATGCTTGGCTTACAATAGGATTCCCTTAAATAATATTCCTGTATTGCCTTTAAATATTGGTGGTAGAAGTTGTAAATTAAAATACGAAACACTATTACAACTTGTAGGTGAGCAATAAATCTCACAGTCGAGTGAATTATTGACCTTTTACTATGGAAAGTAGGAAGGGGTAGAGAGATGGGGAAAGATGACCAAAAAACTAAAATAGAAGAGTAACAACCACTGATGTTAGCATCTCTCAGAAGATGATGTAAGCACATGGCATAAGGATTCATTTTACAAAAGTTTACCTGGCCATCCATCAATGGTGAACACATATAGTATATAATGCAAAATATACAGGGTAAGTATTTGATGGAGAGTAATTCTGTCTAAAGCAAGCTGCTTTAGAAGACGTGCTACTAAAGGATTTTTGAAAAATAATGACTCAGACTCTGAAAAGAATAGATTTGTATATATACATGTATAACTGAACCATTTTGCTATACTCCTGAGACTAACACAACACTGCAAATCAGCTGTGTGCACGTGCGCTAAGTCACTTCAGTCACGTCCAGCTCTTTTTGACCCTACGGACCGTAGCCTGCCAGACCCCTCTGTCCACAGGATTCTTAACTCACTTCGATTAATAAATAAAGGGAAAAATAATTAAGAGCAGAAACTGACCAGATCATACACACAAAAAATAATGATGCCACCTCATTCCCTCTCCTCAAACATCTACCAATCATTTAGGAAGAGAGAGGTAATATTTAATCACATTCCCTCAGTTCAAACATGTCATTGACACCTGAATCCAAACTACTATATTACAGTCAAGTTCCACCTGTTATATTTAAGGTGATTAGAATTAAACAAACTTTGGAACAACCTGGTAATCAAATAAAGATGGGTGTTCAAAAACATATTTGTTCAAACATGGGATTGTGCCATAATCCACTTACCAAGGCAGGTAGTTACAATGGAAATATATTTTGCAGCAGTACAAAAACCATCTGTCCAGGAGCAGATATTAAAGGATGGTATTTTGCTGTCATAAATAGAGTAAATATCAATGAGTATTAGACAAGTGCTTTATAAGTATTATTTCATAGAATCTTCATAATAGATCAGTACAATAAGTATTATTATCCTGTTTATAAAGGTATAAACTAAGACTCAAAGAGGTTAAGTTTACTTACCAAGATCACACAGCGAGCAAGTGGGAGAAGCCATATTGGAACCCAAGCCTGTCTGATCCCAGAGCTCCTGCGCTGGCTGACTCCACGACACGGATTGAGGCTTGATGTTTCTGACACAGAAGACAGATGGAGCAGGAATAAGTAGGCCCCCAGGGGTGTCTGCCCGGTAGTTACTACTGAAGAAGTTGCACGTACATTTCCCCAAAATGTGACACTAGGGACATAGCTGAGGGTCAGATCAAGTGAAGGGCAAGGAGCAGCCCTCTCGGTCAACAAATATTTGACGGGTGAATGGATCATTTGAGGGGTACTGCTCGTCTAATGGGGCTTCCCAGGTGCTCAGTGGTAAAGAACCCACTTGCCAATGCAGGAGATGCAGGAGACACAGGTTCATCCCCTGGGTCGGGAAGATCCCCTGGAGGAGGGAATGGCAACCCACTCCAGTATTCTTGCCTGGAGAATTCCATGGACAGAGGAGCCTGGTGAGCTATAGTCCATTGGGTTGCAAAGAGTCAGACATGACTGAGTGACTAAGCGTGAACACAAGCATTTCTAACAAGGAATTAGGGGATGCTTCCATACCCAAAAAGGCAAAAACTATGCCCTTCCATTTGTGGCCACAAGTACTGGTCACCAAGCACATTAAGACTTCCTCACCCAACGCTAAAATATAGAGCATTTTATAAGTGACTCTCGGGAAGGGTGATGGTCTACTAGGAGGATGAGAAATGACTAGCCTAAGTCATGATTCAGCGTGGGTAAGGGGTTTATGGAGTCCATATATGACCAGATAACAGTCCATCCGTAACAGGCAACTTGACTGAAACTAACCAGCAGACTGGAAATGGACATAGTGACCTTGTCCTCAGTCACACTCTTAATTAATTGAACAAATCACTTATTGAGACAGACAATAGAAACATTCAAGTCATGTTATGTAATAGCAAAACACAGTGCTGAAAGGAATAGCAAGAAATAATGCTTATTTGATTCATGAGCCAGACTGGAAGTACTCCTTGGTCTTGAGCATCCAGGGTGATTATATATTCTGCTGGTAGTGGCTCAAATCCAGTTTTAAAATATCCACTCCCTTCACTGATGAAAGGTTTCTTGGAGCTAACAGCATCCCATCTGTGTCATCTGAGCCCTCCAAAAAACAGATGCTGTGATAGATTTAGGAGGGTAAAAGGCTTCCTGGGATTAACACTTGTGAAAGGAAAAAGAAGGAAATAGGATTAGGGAAGGGGAGCTGCCAGACCATGACTTCGATTTGGCAAAGTCTCTGTCAGCCCAGCAAGGAGCTCTAAGCATGTGAGAAGAGGCCTATGTTAGGCAGAAATGGATGGGACCTTGTGTCACAGTCTTGCACAGTCACTGGATGGGGCCACCCCAAGAAGACCACCGTCTCAGCTCAAGAGTTGAGGCCAATCGGAACCAGGTAACAGTGGAGGCTGTGGGTTAACCCCCGGCCTCACAGCTGCACAATGAGCCCTTTCTTGAAGAGGGAATCTGAGCAATGTATCTCAATGTCTGACACACCATCCTAATATCCAGAAAGAGGTAGTCCCTGCAAAAGGGATCCAGAGTTCTCTTCCCACATGGGGCAGGGGTAGAGGCAGAAACCCTTTCCTTCCCTTCTAATTTGAAATTTCTAGCACAACATGAGGGTTCCCTGTGGGTAAGAAAACCAAGGATACCAGTGATTGTTGCCTCCAGATTCAAAATTATCAAGATTTCATTATCAGATTATCAAAATTCAGCAAGTACTTCCTGCACGTGAGTCCAGGTTACCCAGTAATCCATCTGGGAATCTCTTAAGCATATCATGTGACCAGTTTATTCCATTGATACTGACACCACCAGGCTTGGGATGGGATGAAGACAGTTTGGGCAGCGGGAAGAATAATCATAAGTCTTGGACTATGGATCCTTCGGGAAAGGGTCAAGGAGTTCTGAAGATAAAAAAATCATTCATGGAACAATTTTGCCATAGGCCAGACCTAATTTGAAAATATGAAAATCTGTTTCATATCATCAATGTAAGGATCTGAAGAAATTATTTATGTAAAGAGCTTGGCATGTACACAGCTACAGGTAAAGGAATGAAATAAGATCATTCTTTAACACCATACACAAAAATAAACCCAAAATGGATTAAAGATCTAAATGTAAGACTGGATACTATAAAACTCGTAGAGGAAAAGCAGAACATCCTTTGACATAGATTGCATCAATACCTTTTTTGATCCACTTTCTAGAGTAATGAAAATAAAAACAAAAATAAACAAATGGGACCAAATTAAGCATGAAATCTTTTGCATAGCAAAGGAAACTATAAACAAAATGAAAAGACAACCCACAGAATGGGAGAAGATATTTGCAAACCATGGGATCAACAAGGGACTACTCTCTCAAATATACAAACAGCTCACGCAGCTCAGTATCAAAAAAGTAAACAACCTAATAAAGAACATAGGCAGAAGGTCTAAATAGACATTTTCCAAAGAAGATATACAGATGGCCAACAGGCACATGAAAAGATTAATATTGCTAATTATTAGAGAAAGGCAAATCAAAACTACAATGAAGTATCACCTCACACCAGTCAGAATGGCCATCATCAAAAAATCTACAACTAACAAATGCTGGAGAGGGTGTGGAGAAAATGGAACCTTCCTACACTTTTGGTGGTAATGTAAATTGGTACAGGCACTATGGAGAACAGTATGGAGGTTCTTTAAAAAATAAAAAATAGAGCTACCATATGATCCATTAATCCCACTCCTGGGCATATATCCAGAGAAAACCACACTTTGAAAAGCTACATGCATCCTAATGTTCACTGCATCACTATTTACAATTGCCAGGACATGGAAACGACCGAAATTTCCATCTACAGATGAATGGATAAAAGAAGCTGTGGTACATATATACAATACAGCCATAAAAAATAATAAAATGATGCCATTTGCAGCAACAGAGATGAACCTAGAGTTTATCATACTAAGTCAAGTCAGTCAGAAAGAGAAAGGCAAACATCATCTGATATCATTTCCATGTGGGATCTAAAAAATGATACAACTGAACTTATTTATAAAACAGAAACAGACTCACACACTTAGAAAACAAACTTATGGTTATCAAAGGGGAAAAGCGGGGAGGAGGGATAAATTAGGAAGTGGGATTAACATATACACACTACTACATATAAAACAGATAATCAACAAGAACCTATTCTACAGCACAGGGAATGCTACTCAATATTCTGCAATAAACCATATGGGGAAAGAACCTGGAAAAGAATAGATATATGTGTATGTATAACTGAATCACTTTGTTGTATACCTGAAACAAACGACACTGTAATTACATCAACAGTACTCCAATAGAAAATTTTTAAAAATTTTAAAAGAGCCTGCCATAATGCCTGGCACATAGTAAGTGGTCAGTTAAGTGAAGCTAATCATAGTCTGTTCTTTTGATCAACTTAGTCATTCAACAAACAGTCACTGTTGACTTAATATGTCCAAACTCTGAGAGCACACTGCTGACAAAAATAGCTGAAATTCCTGCCCTTACTGAGCTTCTACAATGGTCTATTTCTTTTTAATCTTCATATTCTGGATCCTATAAGGTCAGGAGCATGACCTGAGGAAGAAGACCAAACTAGGTGCCTCTCCTTTCATTGTAGCCTCTACAAAACCCCTTGACTTTTTTCTTCTTTTCTTCATGCTGTACTCCCTTCTAGAAAGCCCTCCCTTCTCTGCCTTTTCAAATATTATCCTTCCCCCAAGGCCAAGAATTCAAGGGTTCCTTTGATTCCCCAGGGCTCACTCTTCTCATCCTTTGTATGTTCCCATAGCACAGGGGGTGCTAGCGGTAAAGAACCTGCCAGTCAATGCAGGAGACATAAGAGACCTTGCTTCGGTCCCTGGGTTGGAAAGATCCCCTGGAGGGGGAAATGGGACCCACTCCATTATTCTTGTCTGGGGAATCCCATGGACAGAAGAGCCTGGAGGGCTGCTGTCCATGGGGTCACTAAGAGTTAGACATGACTGAAGCGACTCAGCACACATAGTACCTAGAGTTTTACATTACGGCAGTCAATCACACATTGGTCCAAGCTGCTGTCTAAATACAATTCCAAAAGAGCTTAAAAAAAAGAAAAAACAACTCTCACACAACTATATAGTGAGCCTGTGTCAAAGATTTAATATTAAACCATTACTGAAGGAACCAAAAGAATGACAGCTGATTCAAAGGAGGTTATGAGAAGCTGATATACATATAATTCATGCAAGAAAAACCATTGGAATAAAATTGCTAAATTAGACACATGTGGTTAATGTCCTACAGGGCAATAAATCCACAACCTTTGTGGCCATTGTCTCAACTGGACAGAGCATTTACATATTTACCAGACAAAAATAATCCGCACCTTCTCAATTTTATATCGGAAAAGGCGATGGCAACCCACTCCAGTGTTCTTGCCTGGAGAATCCCATGGACAGAGGAGCCTGGTGGGCTGCAGTCCATGGGGTCTCGAAGAGTCGGACACGACTGAGCGACTTCCCTTTCACTTTTCACTTTCATGCATTGGAGAAGGAATGGAGAATCCCAGGGACAGGGGAGCCTGGTGGGCTGCCATCTATGGGGTCGTACAGAGTCGGCCACGACCGAAGTGACTCAGCAGCAGCAGCAGCAGCAATTTTATATTAATTAATCTCTAAATTCATAGTCTGGCCTGTAAACAACAGCAAATAGTAAATGAAGCACAGTCACACTTGCCAAGAGAACCAGAGGATCCCAGGAGGGCTTATTAGGTAGTCTTCTTGTATGACTTTGAAAGAACACATGGTTATCTTTCACCTTTTTTCAATTTCTGGATAATTTTTTAAAACACAAGTTTTTGGCTCTCGGGACTCGCGCGCAACCCCGTCGCACTGACCTTGTCGCCACCATGCTCTCCGTCCGCGCCCCGCTCGCCACCATCGCTGACCCGCAGCAGCCGCTCTCGCCCCTGAAGGGACTCAGCCTAGCGGACACCCTTCCCTCAGCGGGACTGCGTGCTGGCCAGCAAGACCGCGAGGAGGATCTTCCAGGAGCCCTCTGAGCCGAACCCTAAGCTATCTGTCCCCAGTGTGGAGGACGAACCACTTCTGAGAGAAAATCCCCGCCGTTTTGTCATTTTTCCTATCGAATACCATGATATTTGGCAGATGTATAAGAAAGCTGAGGCTTCCTTTTGGACAGCTGAGGAGGTGGACCTTTCCAAGGACATTCAGCACTGGGAAGCCCTGAAGCCTGAGGAGAGAGATTTTATTTCCCATGTGCTGGCTTTCTTTGCAGCAAGTGATGGCATAGTAAATGAAAACCTGGTGGAGCGGTTTAGCCAAGAAGTTCAGATTACCGAAGCCCGTTGTTTCTATGGCTTCCAAATTGCCATGGAAAACATACATTCTGAAATGCATAGTCTCCTCATTGACACTTACATTAAAGATTCCAAAGAAAGGGAATTTCTCTTCAACGCCATTGAGATGATGCCTTGTGTGAAGAAGAAGGCAGATTGGGCCTTGCGCTGGACTGGGGACAAAGAAGCTACATATGGAGAACGTGTGGTAGCCTTTGCTGCAGCGGAAGGCATCTTCTTTTCCGGTTCTTCTGCATCGATATTCTGGCTCAGGAAACGAGGACTAATGCCTGGCCTCACGTTTTCCAATGAGCTTATTAGCAGAGACGAGGGTTTGAACTGTGACTTTGCCTGCCTGATGTTCAAACACCTGTTGCACAAACCTTCAGAACAGAGAGTAAAAGAAATAATCGTCAATGCAGTTAGGATAGAACAGGAGTTCCTCATAGAGGCCCTGCCTGTGAAGCTCATTGGGATGAATTGCACTTTGATGAAGCAGTACATCGAGTTCGTGGCAGATAGACTTATGCTGGAGCTGGGCTTTAGCAAGGTTTTCAGAGTAGAAAATCCATTTGACTTTATGGAAAATATTTCACTGGAGGGGAAGACTAACTTCTTTGAGAAGAGAGTAGGCGAGTATCAGAGGATGGGAGTGATGTCAAGTCCGACAGAGAATTCCTTTACCTAGGATGCTGACTTCTAAGTGACCTGAAGATGTGCTCTTACCTTGCTGATTTTTTTTTTTACCTTCTCATCAAAAAAGAAAAAAAATCAGCTACTTGAACCATATAAACGAGCTACCCCATGAATTGTCCATCATGTTCACTAATGGCATCTTTAGCACTGTGTAGCAATGGCAAGTCACTCCAGTACTCTTGCCTAGAAAATCCCATGGACAGAGGAGCCTGATAGGCTGCAGTCCATGGGGTTGCTACAAGTCAGACATGGCTAAGCAACTACACTTTCACTTTTCACTTTCACAATTGGAGAAGGAAATGGCAACCCACTCCAGTGTTCTTGCCTGGAGAATCCCAGGGACGGGGGAGCCTGGTGGGCTGCCGTCTATGGGGTCACACAGAGTCGGACACGACTGAAGTGACTTAGCAGCAGCAGTTACCTCAAAATCAATCCTGTTAATGGTAGTGGAGTCACCTAGATGGAAAGCAGTCAAAAGCTACTCGGGTTCTTGAAAGATCTTGTCCATGTTTGGCTTTTGCAAGCAGGCTAGCTGAACAGGACTTACTTTGGGTCTTAGGAGCTGCTTTCTCGGACTCCAAGTGTAGGGACTCGAGCGAGTTTGATCCGGAAAGATTAAAGAGTAACCGCCACAAAGCTGCAGGAAGAACATCAGACTCACTGCTTCTGAGCAGATTTTAAAGTTTACTTATGATTTGTATATAAAACTGGCACTTTACACACAAATAAACATAGTTGGAACTGTCAGGGTAAAGGCTTGATTTTACCTAAACTTGTTGGTTTCTGCACCAAATGCAAAAGTATTCTATTTACCAGTAGTGGGAGCCAATTCAAGATTTACTAGGCGACCAGAGTAGGTTAAGCCTATGTAAACTAAGCATGTTATTTTTCTTCTTTTGTTGAATGAATTGAATTGAAGCGCTTTTTGACTCAATCCTATGCATGCCTAGGTATTAGTATCAGCCATATGGTGCCCTCTAGAACACAAGTTGGTGTCCTGTTCTAGAGCCCAGGTTGAGTATCTCAGGATAAGAGATGAGAGATCTCTAGGAACTACAGTTCAGATCCAGGCTCACTGTAGGTAACCTGGGTGTGTGGGAGGGGCTGTATCATTTAGTTTCTCAAATTTTATTTTCCTCAACTTCAAGTTAGTATGAAAGATCCTTGAAGAGTCTTCTTAGCAGGGATCCAAGATATAATATTAACATTGTAAGTTGGTTTTGAAATCACCCTTGAACAAAAGGACCCACCTATATAAGATCTTTCTCCTATTAAGTGGTAAAGGCAGGACTGAAATGTCCCCTCCTAAAAGTTGAGTGTTTAATTCTGATTTTGTGAAATTTGTAAGTAGGTACTATGACTTAACCATTTCTACTTTTAAGTTAGAAAAGTTTTCTACTATATGTTTTTTAAATATTATATCTGTAGTTTATACTTTGAAATAATTACCCAGTATTATTTTCAGTTCATAATTGGGTAGTTACCATTCAGTGCAATGACTTCCAGGATTTGCCTAAACCTTAGCATCAACTGCTAGATTCTTAAACTGCAGTAGAAAACTAGTGTTATGTGAATAATTAATACACGTTCACTCAAATATTAATTTCAGAAAAGAAAGTATAAACTTAATTGGTATATTTAACAGGGCTGGTTTGAATCAATCTGCCTTTTTATTCCTTCCTCCCTCCCAAAAAGGCAAGATGTAACATGGAAAGAAATAAGTCATCAATCTTTTGGCTGTTTGTTAACACATTGTGTTGTGTGTTGGCTGACCACTGGCCTGTCCTATTGTCAGTTTTCTTCACTGTATAAATGGTAAAATAGTCGATTTAAAATTTTCTGTAATATGGGATCCTTCTCTGTCTTTTAAATTATTGTTGTAAAGTTAATCCAGATTCTGTGGTCCTTAAACTTAGGCAACACAAAAATAAACACTAGCTGGCATGGTCAGGTCCAGGTGGAAGTTGGAAGCAAATTTTAGGATTCTACCTCCCATTAGCTGTGCGATACAAGCGTTAACTTCCACCAACTAGGATCCGGTTTCTTCATCTGTTTAAAGGGAAACAGATTTTGTCTAAAACATCTCAAAATCCTAATATTGAGTACTGCACAAGTGTTCAGTGATTTCAATAAAACTGTTCTTGTGTCAAAAAAAAAAAACCCACAAGTTTTTATGGTTACACATACATTGGAAAGGTAATTGTGAAAAGATAATGATTCTGGAGTCAGGAAAACCCAAGTTCAAATTATGCCTCCACAAGTTGTTGTTGCAGAGATAATGTAAAAAGGCTGAGAAAGTGCTAGAATGCAATAGGTTCCCAGTAAATATTAGCTCTTTCACTTTCTTTCTCTCCTCTTTTGTGAAGAGAGATCAAATTTTGTTTTTATAGTGTTCTCTCTGTTGTCCCCAGCCCCAGCCAGGTTCTGGTAGAATGCCTGAGCTTTGGGTAATTGATTTTCAACAAATCTCCTCTGATTGTCTTCTATATGTCTTGTCTATGATTTAGGCAAGTTCCTTCCCTTCTCGAGGCCTCAACTGATAAAAATGAGAGGACTTAATGGTTCTTAACTAAGGCCAGCACTAGTCCCAGGAGTGATTTTGGAAATGGGGAAGGGGATACAGCATTTTTTATTTTTACAGTAACTGGAAAGTATTGCTGACATTTGCTGCTTAGGATCCAGGACTTCCAGGTGCTGCCGGTTGTAAAGAACCTGCCTACCAATGCAGGAGACATAAGAGACCCAGGTTTGGTCCCTGGATTGGAAAGATCCCCTGGAGGAGGGTACGGCAACCCACTAAATTATTCTTGCCTGGAGAATCGCATGGATAGAGGAGCCTGGCAGACTATAGACAATAGGGTTGCAAAGAGCTGGACATGACTGAAGCCACTTAGGACACAGCATACACGCAAGCATGTTCCCTATAATATGGAACTGCTTCATCCAGCACATCAATAGCACCCCCACTGGAAATACTGAACCACCTCTAGAGAAAGTGAGAGTGTTAGTCACTCAGGTGTGTCCACTCTTTGCTACGCTATGGACTGTAGCCCACCAGACTCCTCTGTCCATGGGATTCTCCAGGCAAGAATACTGAAGTGGGTTGCCATTTCCTTCTCCAGGGGAATCTTTCTACCCCAGTGATTGAACCAGGTCTCCTGCACCGCAGGCAGATTCTTCACCATCTGAGCCACCAAACAAAAAGTATATTTTATTTCCAAACATTTTAGCAATTCCCCAGACTACTCCATGTCAGAAACACAGCCTCATTTTGTTGACATGCTCTTGTCTGAAGAACAGCTTTGTTTTCACTCTTGCCAGCCACACTGGCACATCTATTTTCTGGGGACAGAGATTGTTCCAAGGCACCCTTATTGGGAACCAACTAGTCTTTGCTGAGTGTCCTAACCCAGTGCAAAGAATAGCAGGGAAGTTGAAGACAAGGTCTTATCATCAACAGGGAAAAAAACCCAAGCTTATGACATAAGGCAACACGAGCGTTCCAGGAGAAAGCTCATGGGCTGCTGGTTACATTCTGAATGAATCTGTTCCAAACACACATCTCTTCTTTTTATTCTTTTGTTTGTGATCTTGTATTAAGTAGTCGTTTCACTCTCTCCCACTAGACACTGACTTGAGCTCCAAAGAGGAACAGCTGATTCCTGATCGTCTGTTTCCTCCTGGGTTGACTACACAACAGGTATGAAATTTATACATTTTTACACCAACTCTAACTTTCCTACCAATTCACCATTGGTCTGGCATCCTGAAAAGGAGCAAGTCCTTTAAGCCAAGGAACCAAATATTCTTCCTTTTGGAAAAGCAGAGTCTTCATAAGACCACTGAGAACTTTTATTAAAAACTGGCAAAGCAGGAAAATGAAGTGGCCAACAGAGGGCAGAAGAGGAGAGATTTCATTTTCCTCCATGTGAACCATGTGAAGTTGCTCAGTTGTGTCCAACTCTTTGAGACCCCATGGACTGTAACCTACCAGGCTCCTCTGACCATGGGATTTTACAGGCAAGAGTTCTGGAATGGGTTGCCACTTCCTTCACCAGGGGACCTTCCTGACCCAGGGATCGCATACAGGTCTCCCACATTGCAGGCAGACGCTTTACCATCTGAGCCACCAGGGAAGCCAGTAAGAGAGCCTCAGGTGGGTTGTAAATAACACACCACCTTACCTCCCCACTAGAGTGGGGAGAGGTAACCTCAAGTCAGCCAGGAGACTAACCTGGAATCTTCTGATCTGTAGTCAGACACGTTATCCATTGTGCCACTGGCCCTGTTGGTTATTTTCTTCCAGAAGCACTAAATGAGAAAAATACAAGTATTTAGCTGCATTCACTTAGAAAGTTGCTTGTTGTAATGTATTGATAAGAACCATGATAACAGAGTTGAACAGGTAAAATCTGCCAATCAGTTCAATGCTTTTTCTTTTTTTTAATTTATATTTTACTTTACAATATTGTATTGGTTTTGCATACATTCTTTTTTTTCAAATGTCTTTTTTTAAGGAAATAATTTTTCAACTTTAATGAATTCAGTGTGAAGTTGGACAATTTTGTTTATTGTTAGAATCTACAGCTTTCTCCAGCTTACTCAGAAACCTGTATCAAATGCACCGGCTCATACATTCAGGGGACAACTGTGGAGAACATGACAAGGATTGAGTTAAACCATATAAAATTTTCACTTTATAGGTTAAAAGATAATAACTGCAGTCTCTTATGGTTCAACTGAATAGTAGTGTTACTACTGCTGACATCAGTGATTTATATTTTCTGACATGTATTATTGATCATAAGTTATAGAATTTTATCAAAAAGATACATGCACTCCTATGTTCACTGCAGCATTATTCACAATAGCCAAGACACGGAAATAACCTAAATGTCCATCAGCAGATGACTGGATAAAGAAGATGTGGGTCACATACATAATGGAATACTACTCAGTCATAAAAAAGAATGAAATAATGCCATCTGCAGCAACATGGATGGACCTAGAGACTATCATACTAAGTGAAGTAATCAGAAAGACAAATGCTAGATGACATCACTTAAATGTGGAATCTAAAATATGACACAGGTGAACTTACCCATGAAATAGAAACAGACTCACAGACACAGGGAACAGACTTGTGGTTGCCACGGGGCAAGGGTGTAGGGGATTATTAGTTTGGGATTAGAAGATGCCACCTATTATATAGAATAGATACAAATGCCTAAAAAATGCTTAAACCTAGACTATTAAGTATGCCTATATGAATTTGGCAATGACTGATTATTTCTTGTTTTATGCCCTATTTTATTCACTTTATATATATATATAAATTCAAAACTTGCATTCTGAGTTTGAGAGCTGATTCTCTGGGATGACCATTAGTTTTGATGTTGGCAATTAGATTTATTTATAATGCAAAAATAAATTGAAATAGATTTGCATAGCATATAGGGAATAGATTTTTTAGTGTATGCTTTAATCTACAAGTTTCTCCAAATATATTATTTACAAATCTAATACCATATACTTAATTATAAAACAGGTATATAAACAGTTTTGTACAGTGAGACGTGCCAATTTGTGTGACATTCCACGTTAAATGGCTGTTCTGTTCAGTTCAACTGCATGTGGTGTAGTCTATTCAATCATGAGTTTTGGAGAGAGTGTTTCATTCAATAAAATTTTAATTTAGTATATACAAAAATAAAGGGAGGGGGCAGATCAAATAATGATGAAAAGTCAAGCAAAACGAGGACCAAAAGTCTGAGTGATTTACTACCTTGAAGATAACAGGTGGCCTTGGAAAGACCTGTTCCTATGCACCTGCAAGGACAGCAGCCTCTCCAAGATCCCTGTAACTGCCCATGTTTGGATCTGTTCCAGCTCATCCAGGGATGAAAGGGGACGAATTCATAGCTACATTTCCCATCAGCAGCTTGGGACAGAGAGTTGAAGCCCAAGTTGGCAGAGGAAGACGGTGGACCAGAGCCCAAAAGTGCAGCAAGATTGCCCCTTAGTGGCCAGTTAGAGGGCTGGCCTGCATTGCACAGCCTGGCTGGCTGCTCCCCACCGGCAGGAGCAATCTGTTCCTGCTTCTTCTCTTCTGTGCATTGTGAGCTTTCTCAGGTCAGGAGTATTGAATGCTTATTTTTGTCATGTGTACCCATGTAAATATAATATGCAACTACCACCTGAAGAATCAGCAGAGTACAGAAGTGGTACCCATTATGATGCCATTTAAAAATTGGAAAGTTTGTTACTTTAATACATTTTAGAACTGTAGTAATGGCCATTGCCTCTAATCTTCATCTTGTTGGTTTCTATTCACAAATGTAACCTATTTTTCTACACAAATTCCAGAGCAAACATACAAAAATGGAAATGAGATCACTGTACTACTGAAAATCTCCATCTTTCCATCACCCCTAGAAAACCATCCAAACTGCTTCCAGTGTTGACCTCTCCAAGCCCACCCTCATGTCCTAGCTGACTCCTTCCTTCACTGGGCTTTCTGCTGTTCCCTGAACATGTCAAGCTTGTTTCCATCCCATGGCCTTTGCAACTGATATCCCTTCTAGAACATATTTGTCCTACATCATGGCAAGGCTTGTTCTTCCCCAAGTCACTGTCTAGCCTGCTTAGCTCCTCCATAGCACATAGTCCCTGCAATTTTATTATACAGTTGTTTCACTTGTTTGCTTATTGTCTGTCTCTCTGAATAGAATATAAACTCCCATAGTACGGGGATTCTGTCTGCTTGTTCTGTGCTGTGTCCTTAATGCCCACTGTGAGGGCACCGAGCAGGTGTAATGGCACGACAGGGAGGTCTGGCGTGCTGCCGCTCATGGAGTCGCAAAGAGTCGGACGTGACTGAGTGACTGAACTGGACTGAACTGAATGGCACCTGGCACAGAACAGGAGCTAAATCAACACATGACAAATAAAGAATAAAGGAATAGTAAGATTCTGGCTATGTGATGTGTCAAAAATCCTTATTTGGATGTTTCATGCAAAAGTTGCTTTTTCTTCTTTTTTTTTTTTTTAATTTCTAAGAAGAAGCACGATCCACTCCTAGAGTGATTTTGGAGCTGCATAGTGGCCTAAATCACATTAGTGACAAATCACTTGAGGGCACTGGATCACCATTAGTTATATTTTAAAAAATCTTTTAGCAAGCATCCTCTCAAATGAACATTTTACCAACTTTTCTGAAAAGAGAAAAAACAGCCAAGACCTCAGAAAAATACATACTGAAAATAATCAGTAAAAATTATTAATATACTCTTCTTCAGGTGGTTCAAGTTGGATAATTTGTGGGTGTCCAGTCTTTTTTCTCCTCCAGATGGAAATCATCACAGCCACCTTGCCCGTATGTCAGAGGCCAAGAAGCACAACCAGCAGGAAGCCTCTGAATTCATCTCATTTCCCTGTTTTACCAGCTGCGCTGACCGGCTTTCACGAGCCTCAGCTTCCTGGGGCCCATGTGGTGTGGGATCCTTGCCTTGAGCCCCTTGCCTTTGCTGTGGGTGAGCCTGGGGCTATCAGCAGGGCCAGGAGTCAGAAAGAAGAGCCAGACACAGTGAGGTAAGGGTAGGGAGATCGACTACCAGCTGGAATCTGCTGGGTACTTCTACATCCATCTGTCTGTCACCACATCTGATACAACAACCTTCAGAGAGCAATGGCCATTACTTTACTTCCACCTTCCAAATCTCACGCATGTTCCTCTTATGGCTAACTCTAAATGGAATCTTACAGGGAAAGCAATGCTGGGAAACAGCTCCCACTTTAACCAACTTGACAGAACATAAGCCATCTATGTGGTCAGGAAGCTACTCTTAGGAAGTGAGCCCTGAGCTGAGACCCAAGGATGAGAATGTGCCAACCACAGGAAGGTGCCAGGCAAGAGCTTTCAGACAGAGGGAATGATCTGAACAAAGGCTTAGCTCACATGAAGAACAGAAAATAGACCAGGGCAGCTGGATGATTAGGAGCAGGGGGAGCATGGCATGAAATAGAGTTATGCTGTAAACGGGGAATGGTCAGACTATTGTGGGATTTATAAGGTAAGGAGTATGGACTTTGTCCAAAGTGCAAGCAATCGAAGGGTTTTAAGCGGGCAAGAGAACATGATCAGATTTGCATTTTCCAAAGATCACACAGGCTGCTGTGAGCTACAATGCAGGGGATGGGGCAAGAGAGACGGCACTGGTCCACATTCTCATGTGTATATTTGCGTGTATGCACTTCTGTACTCTGGATTCCTCAAAGGGAGAGTTCCTGGCCAAGAGGTAAGCACATCTGACGTTTAGATACATATCCAGATTGCTTAGATGTCACCTCTTTGAAGAGCCTTCTATGACCCTGCCATCTAGGTATGCGGACCCCTGTTCTTCACTTTGTGGCCTCCTATTTATGTTCTTCTTAGCCCTGATAATGGTATATAAGATCTTGTATTTATTTCCTTTTTTTGTCTTTCCCATGAAGGCAGGACTTGTCTTATTCACTATTATAGTCATCGCCTAGGGCAGTGCCTGGCATAGTAGACAGATAGCAAGTGACAATCTATTGAATAGATTTTTGCCCTTCAAAGAGCCTGAACAAATTTACACTTTCAGCAACAAGATATCAAAGTCTGGTCCCCGAATTCAGTTCAGGTCCCCGAATTATTTAACCCCAAATGATATTACTACTTGTTTGGAGAGGGACAAATGTAAATGATATTTGGATATATTATTGCTTATTTACATTATCTAATTAAAACAACAATGTGGTATCTCTATACAGTAACCAGAATAGAAAAAAAAAAAAAACCTGACCATATCACATTGTGGAAGAATAGATAAGAAAGCTTTGGTACATATACACAATGGAGTATTTCTCAGCCATCAAAAAGAATGCATTTGAATCAGTTTTAATGAGGTGGATGAAATTGGAGCCAATTATACAGAGTGAAGTAAGCCAGAAAGAAGAACATCAATACCGTATATTAACGCATATATATGGAATTTAGAAAAATGGTAACCTGAACCCTGTATAAGAGACTGCAAAAGAGACATAGGCATTTAGAACAGTCTTTGGGACTCTGTGGGAGAGGGTGAAGGTGGAAAGATTAGAGAGAATGGAATTGTAGCATGTATATTATCATAAGTGATCAGTCCAGGTTCGACGCATAAATTTTCCTCTGTTCATATCTTTGCATTTGTGCTTTTTTAATAAAATTCTTTTTTAGAAATAAAAAATTAAATAAAAAAAAATAATCAGAAAAAAAAAAAAAGATATTACTACTTGTTTGGAGAGGGACAAATGTAAATGATATTTGGATATATTATTGCTTATTTACATTATCTAATTAAAACAACAATGTGGTATCTCTATACAGTAACCAGAATAGAAAAAAAAAAAAAACCTGACCATATCACATTGTGGAAGAATCTGGAACAACCAGAATTCTTGTACATTGCTGGTGGAATATAAGATGATACAACTGTTGATTTATATGCTTATGAATGAAAAAAACATTTTAAAAAACCTTCTTGCACTGCTGGAGGGAATGTAAATTGATACTGCCACTATGGAAGATCATATGGAGATTCCTTTAAAAACTAGGAATAAAACCACCCTACAACCCAAAAATACCACTTCTAGGCATACACCCTGAGGAAACCAAAACTGAAAAAGACACATGTACTCCAATAGTCATTGCAGCACTGTTTACAATAGCTAAGACATGGAAGAAACCTAGGTGTCCATTGACAGATGAATGGATAAAGAAGCTGTGGTACATGTACACAATGGAATAATATCCAGTCATAAAAGGGAATGCATTGGAGTCTGTTCCAATGAGGTGGATAAGCCTAGAGCCTATTATACAGAGTGAAGTAAGTCAGAAAGAGAAAAACAAATACCATATATTAATGCATATATGTGGAATCATGAAAGATGGTACTGATGAACCTATCTGCAGGACAGCAGTGGAGATGCAGACACGGAGAACAGACTTACGGACAAGAGTGGGAGGAGAGGAGCATGGAAGCGTGTGCACCGCCATACAGAAAACAGAGAGCCAATGGGGAGTTTGCTGCATGACCCAGGAACTCAAACCAGGCTCCGTAACAACTTAGGAGAGTGGGAAAGGGTAGAAGAGGTCCAAGAGGAAGGAGGCAGGGGGGCGGTCCCAAGATGGCAGAGAAACAGATGGGGATACCCCGTTCTCCCCCACAAATTCAGCAAAAGGTCATTTGGATGCCAAACAACTTCCACAAAACAACTTTGGAACACTGGCGGAGGACATCGGGCACCCAGAAAGGCAGCCCATTCTCTTTGAAAGGGGGCAGGATAAAATATAAAAGAGAAGCAGAGAGACAAAAGAGTTAGGGACGGAGACCCGTCCTGGGGAGGGAGTCATGGAGAAGTTTCCACCCAGTAGGAAACCCTCTCACAGGCGGGTCTGTGGGGAGTTTTGAACCTCAGAGGGCAGCATAACCGGGAGGAAAGAAACAAACCCACAGAATACGCGCCTAACCACAACTGCCCGCAGAGAAACAGCCCAGATGCTTGCGTCTGCCACCAGCGAGTGGGGGCTGGACAGGGAAGCATGGGTTGCATAATCGGTGCTTAGGGTAAGTCCCGGGCCTGAATGCCCTGAGGACAATCTGAGGGAGCTAATGCGAGATAACAACCCAAACTATGGGATCACCAGAGGAAAAAAATAAAAGAGAACTTTCCTGCAAAAGGCTCTAACGCTCAGCCTGGCCCACTCACAGAACAAAGGGTTGAGCGAATAAAGGAGAGCTAGCAAATTGCCAACATCCGCTGGATCATGGAGAAAGCAAGAGAGTTTCAGAAAAACATCTATTTCTGCTTCATTGACTATGCCAAAGCCTTTGACTGTGTGGATCACAATAAACTGTGGAACATTCTGAAAGAGATGGGAATCCCAGACCACCTGACCTGCCTCTTGAGAAACCTGTATGCAGGTCAGGAAGCAACAGTTAGAACTGGACATGGAACAACAGACTGGTTCCAAATAGGAAAAGGTGTACGTCAAGGTTGTATATTGTCACCTTGCTTATTTAACTTATATGCAGAGTACATCATGAGGAACGCTGGGCTGGAAGAAGCACAAGCTGGAATCAAGATTGCCGGGAGAAATATCAATAACCTCAGATATGCAGATGACACTACCCTTATGGCAGAAAGTGAAGAGGAACTCAAAAGCCTCTTGATGAAAGTGAAAGAGGAGAGTGAAAAGGTTGGCTTGAAGCTCAACATTCAGAAAACAAAGATCATGGCATCTGGTCCCATCACTTCATGGGAAATAGATGGACAAACAGTGGAAACAGTGTCAGACTTTATTTTTTTGGGCTCCCAAATCACTGCAGATGCTGATTGCAGCCATGAAATTAAAAGACGCTTGCTCCTTGGAAGGAAAGTTATGATCAACCTTGATAGTATATTAAAAAGCAGAGACATTACTTTGCCAACCAAGGTCCGTCTAGTCAAGGCAATGGTTTTTCCCGTGGTCATGTATGGATGTGAGAGTTGGACTGTGAAGAAGGCTGATCGCCGAAGAATCGATGCTTTTGAACTGTGGTGTTGGAGAAGACTCTTGAGAGTCCCTTGTACTGCAAGGAGATCCAACCAGTCCATTCTAAAGGAGATCAATCCTGGATGTTCATTGGAGGGACTGATGCTAAAGCTGAAACTGCAATACTTTGGCCACCTCATGCGACGAGTTGACTCACTGGAAAAGACTCTGATGCTGGGAAAGGTTGGGGGCGGGAGGAGAAGGGGACGACGGAGAATGAGATGGCTGGATGGCATCACCGACTCTGTGGACATGAGTTTGAGTGTACTCCGGGAGTTGGTGATGGACAGGGAGGCCTGGCGTGCTGTGATTCATGGGGTCGCGGAGAGTCGGACACGACTGAGCGACTGAACTGAACTGAACTGAGCGCACAGTGTACAGGCCACTCCCTCCCCACTGGAGGCAGAGAGGCAGGTGTGTGACAGTCAGAGCCAGAAGGCAAGGGGCTGCTCCAATCCCGGCCCCGGAGACAGCATCCTCCACCAAACTGTGAGCAGGCTCCCAGTTGCTAACCATGTCTTCCTGGCATCCTGGATGGTTGACATCTGCCAGGAGGGTCACAGCCTGAGATCAGCTCCCCAGAGGAGACACACGGCACACCTGAGACGGTGCTTTCCCGGTGCGTCCAGGAAACTCAGTGGCCGGATGGGGAGGTGATTAAGATGTATGGTCCACCTGGGAAAGTGCCCACCTGGGATAGTGTGCTTGCCAAACACCTGGTCGCCTGAGCTGCTCAGACCTGGGAAGGGCACAAAACGCATGCTCAACCAAGTCTGTGTCCTTGTGGAGTACCCAAGAACCTGAGCAGCTTAGACCTGGGAAGTGCATGAAACTCAGGACCTGCTTTGGACAGTGCCCCTGCAGAGCACCCTGGAGCCTGAGCAGTGTAGACCCAGGAAGCACACTCCACCTTAACAAACCCAGTGCGGTCCACACACTGCAAGCACTCCCCACACATGCCAGCAATATTTGTTTGCAGTGTCCCTCCCTCCCCACAACACAATAACACAATAAATAAATGAATGACCACCTTCACCCCCCGCCCCTTGTGTCAGAGTGGAAATTAGACACTGAAGAGATTTGTAGACAGAGAAAGCCAAAATAAACAAAGAGGGAACCACTCAAAGTGACAGGCACAACAGATTAAAACCCTGTAGTTAACATTGACTAAGCCTAGAAAATCCCATGGATGGAGGAGCCTGGTAGGCTGCAGTCCATGGGGTCGCTAAGGGTCGGACACAACTGAGCGACTTCACTTTCACACATTGGAAAAGGAAATGGAAACCCACTCCAGTGTTCTTGCCTGGAGAATCCCAGGGAAGGGGGAGCCTGGTGGGCTTCCGTCTATGGGGTCACACAGAGTCGGACACGACTGAAGTGACTTAGCAGCAGCAGCAAGCATTGGAGGGGGCCTATAGACCTTGAGAATGAGTACAAGCTGAAACAAGGAACTATCTGAAACTGAACTGACCCCACACTGCCCACAACAGGTCTGGAAAAATTCCTAAATATATTTTTACTATTATCACTTTATAATTTTTAAAAATTTGAGTTCTTCATTACTCTTTTGATTTTCATTTTTATAACCTACTTTTACTTTGCAAAAAATAAATACCCTATTTTTAAAGCAAATTTCATATATATATATTTTATAATTTTTGTGATTGTTTTGTGCTTTTAATTTTTTTTTTTTTGAGAGTCTAACTTCTACTCTAGATTTTTAATCTTTGCTTTTTGGCATTTGTTATCAATTTTGTACCTTTAAGAATCTACTCTTCAGTATCCATTTTCACTTAGGGGTGTAATTACTGGCTTGATTGCTCTTTTCCCTTTTGACTCTCCCTTTTCCCCCACCAGGTCACCTCTATCTTCTCCCTCCCCCATCTCTTCTCTACCTAACTCTGTGGATCTCTCTGGGTGTTCCGGGCTGTGGAGAACACTTAGGGAACTGATTACTGGCTAGCTTGCTCTCTCCCCTTTGACTCTCCCTCTTCTCCTCCTGGTCACCTCTATCTCGCTGCTCCCTCTTCTCTTCTCCATGTAACTCTGTGAACCTCTCTGGGTGTCCCTCGCTGTGGAGAATTGTTTCACCATTAACCTAGATGTTTTATCATCTGTGCTGTATGGATGGAGAAGTATTGAGGCTACTGTAAGTATAAGACAGAAAGCCAGTGGCAGGAGGCTTAACTCCAAAACTTGAGAACATCAGAGAACTCCTGATTCCAGGAAGCATTAGTAGACAAGAGCAAACCCAAAAGCCTCCATATCTACACTGAAACCAAGCTCCACCCAAGAGCCAATAAGTTCCAGAGCAAGACACACCATGCTAATTCTCCAGCAAAGAAGGAACACAGCCCTGAGCATTAAAAGACAGGCTGCCCAAAACCATGCCAAACACACAGACACCCCCAAAACTCACTACTGGACACTTCATTGCACTCCAGAGAGAAGACATCAGCTCCACCCACCAAAACACAGATGCAAACTCCCCTAACCAGGAAACCTTGACCATCCACTAGTCCAATCCCACCCACAGGGAGCAGGCTCCACAATAAAGAGGAACCATGAACTTCCAGCCTACAGAAAGGGCACCCCAAACACAGCAATCTAAACAAAATGAAACGGCAGAAAAATATTCAGCAGGTAAAGAAACATGATAAATGCCCACCAAAGCAAACAAAAGAGGAGGCAATAGGGAGTCTACCTGTAAAAGAATTCAGAATAATGATAATACAGTTGATCTAAAATCTTGAAAACAAAATGGAGTTACAGATAATAGACTTGGGACAAGGAATGAGAAGATGCAAGAAATGTTTAACAAGGACCTAGAAGAAATAATGGAGAAGACAATGGCAAGCCACTCCAGTACTCTTGCCTGGAAAATCCCATGGATGGAGGAGCCTGGTGGACTGCAGTCCATGGGGTCGCTAGGAGTCGGGCACGACTGAGCAACTTCACTTTCACTTTTCACTTTCACACATTGGAGAAGGAAATGGCAACCAACTCCAGTGTTCTTGCCTGGAGAATCCCAGGGATGGGGGAGCCTGGTGGGCTTCCGTCTATGGGGTCACACAGAGTTGGACACGACTGAAGTGACAGCAGCAGCAGAAGAAGAAATAAAGAAGAGTCAATCAATAATGAGTAATGCAATAACTGAGATCAAAAGCACTCTGGAGGGAACCAACATTAGAATAACTGAGGAAGAAGATAGGATACATGAGGTGGAAGATAGAATGGTGGAAACAAATGAGGCAGAGAGGGAAAAAGGAAAAAGAATTAAAAGAAATGAGGACAACCTCAGAGACATCTGGGACTATGTTAAATGTCCCAACATTCGAATCATAGGTGTCCCAGAAGAAATAGACAAAAAGAAAGGGCATAAGAAAATACTTGAGGAGATAATAATTGAAAACATCCCTAAAATGGGGAAGGAAATAGCCACCCAAGTTCAAGAAACTCAGAGTCCTAAACAGGATAAAGCCAAGGTGAAACACCCGCCAGATGCATATTAATCAAACTAACGAAGATCAAACACAAAGAGCAAATACTAAAAGCAGCAAGGGAAAAGCAACAAATAACACACAAGGGGATCCCCATAAGGATAACAGCTGATCTTTCAATAGAAACTCTTCAGGCCAAAAGGGAATGGCAGGACATACTTAAAGTGATGAAAGAGAAAAACCTACAACCCTGATTACTATATTCAGCAAGGATCTCATTCAAATATGAAGGTGAAATCAAAAGCTTTACAGACAAGCAAAAACTCAGAGAATTCAGCACCACCAAACCAGCTCTTCAACAAATGCTAAAGGAGCTTCTCTAGACAGGAAACACAGAAAAGGTTTATAAACTCAAACCCAAAACAACAAAGTAAATGGCAATGGGAACATTCAGTTCAGTTCAGTTCAGTTCAGTTGCTTAGTCGTGTCCAGCTCTTTGCGACCCCATGAATCACAGCACGCCAGGCCTCCCTGTCCATCACCAACTCCCGGAGTTCACTCAAACTCATGTCCATCGAGCTGGTGATGCCATCCAGCCATCTCATTCTCTGTCGTCCCCTTCTCCTCCCGCCCCCAATCCCTCCCAGCATCAGAGTCTTTTCCAGTGAGTCAACTCATCGCATGAGGTAGCCAAAGTATTGGAGTTTCAGTTTTAGCATCAGTCCTTCCAGTGAACACCCAGGACTGATCTTTAGGATGGACTGGTTGGATCTCATACTAATCAATAATTACCTTAAATGTAAATGGTTTGAGTGTCCCAACCAAAAGACAAAGACTGGCTGAATGGATACAAAAACAAGACCTCGATATATGCTGTCTGCAAGAGACCCACCTCAAACCAAGGGACACACACAGACTGAAAGTGAAGGGCTGGAGGATATATTTCATGCAAATGGAGACCAAAAGAGAGCAGGAGTAGCAATACTCATATCAAATAAAATAGACTTTGAAATAAAGACTGTAAAAAGAGACAAAGAAGGACACTATATAATGATCAAAGGATCAATCCAAGGAGAAGCTATAACAATTATAAATATACACACACCCAACATAAGAGCACCTCAATACCTACGGCAAATGCTAACAAGTATGAAGGAGGAAATTAATGGTAACACAATAATACTGGGAGACATTAAAACCCCTCTCACACCTATGGATAGATCAACTAAACAGAAAATTAACAAAGAAACAGAAACTTTAAATGATACAATGGACCAGTTAGACCTAACTGATATCCATAGGACATTTCACCCCAAAACAATGAATTTCACCTTTTTTTCAAGTGTACATGGAACATTCTCCAGGATAGATCACATCCTGGGCCATAAATCTAGCCTTGGTAAATTCAAAAAAATTTAAATCATTTCAAGCATCTTTTCTGATCACAGTACTGTAAGATTAGATGTCAACTACAGGAAAAAATTATTAAAAATACAAATATATGGAGGCTAAACAACACGCCTCTGAATAACCAATAAATCATGGAAGAAATGAAAAAGGAAATCAAAATATGCATAGAAACTAATGAAAATGAACACACGACAACCCAAAACCTATGGAATTCAGTAAAAGCAGTGCTAAGGGGAAGGTTCATAGCAATACAAGCTTACCTCAAGAAACAAGAGAAAAATCAAATAAACAACCTAACTTTACACATAAAGCAACTAGAAAAAGAAGAAATGAAGAACTCCAGGGTTAGTAGAAGGAAGGAAATCATAAAAATTAGAGCAGAAATAAATGAAAAAGAAACAAAGGAGACAACAGTAAAAATCAACAAAACTAAAAGCTAGTTCTTTCAGAAGATAAATAAAATAGACAAACCATTAGCCAGACTCATCAAGAAAAAAAGGGTGAAGATCATATCAACAAAATTAGAAATGAAAATGGAGAAATCACAACAGACAACACAGAAATACAAAGGATCATAAGAGACTATTAACAGCAATGATATGCCAATAAAATGGAAACCTTGGGAAAAATTGGACAAATTCTTAGAAAAGTATAACTTTCCAAATGTGAACCAGGAAGAAATAGAAAATCTTAATAGACCCATCATAAGCACAGAAATTGAAACTGTAATAAAAAATCTTCCAAGAAACAAAAGCCCAGGACCAGATGGCTTCACAGGTGAATTCTACCAAAAATTTAGTAGGATAGGATGACACCGATCCTACTCAAACTCTTCCAGAAAACTGCAGAGGAAGGTAAACTCCCAAACTCATTCCATGAGGCCACCATCACCCTAATACCAAAACCAGACAAAGATGCCACACAAAAAACAAAACTACAGGCCAATATTACTGATGAACATAGATGCAAAAATCTTCAACAAAATTCTAGCAAACAGAATCCAACAACATATTTAAAAGATCATACATCATGATCAAGTGGGCTTTATCCCAGGGATGCAAGGATACTTCAATATTCACAAATCAATAAATGTGAAACACCACATTAACAAATTGAAAGATAAAAACCATATGATTATCTAGATAGATACAGAGAAAGCCTTTAACAAAATTCAACACCCATTTATGACATTTATGCTCTCCAGAAAGCAGCCATAGAAGGAAATACCTCAACATAATAAAAGCCATATATGATAAACGCACAGCAAACATTATCCTCAATGGTAAAAAATTGAAAGCATTTCCCCTAAAGTCAGGAACAAGACAAGGGTGCCCACTCTCACCACTACTATTCAATATAGTTTTGGAATTTTTAGCCACAGCAGTCAGAAAAGAAAAGGAAATAAAAGGAATACAGATTGGAAAAGAACAAGTAAAACTCTCACTGTTTGCAGATGACATGATGCTCTACATAGGAAACCCTAAAGACACCACCAGAAAATTACTAGAGCTAATCAATGAATATAATAAAGTTGGAGGATATAAAATTAACACAGAGAAATCCCTTGCATTCCTATACACTAACAATGAGAAAACAGAAAGGGAAATTAAAGAAACAACTGCATTCACCATTACAATGAAAAGAATAAAATACTTAGGAATAAATTTACCTAAAGAAACAAGAGACCTATATATATAAAACTATAAAACACTGATGAAAGAAATCAAAGATTACACAAATAGATGAAGAAACATACCATATTCGTGGATCAGAAGAATCAATATAGTGAAAATGAGCCTACTACCCAAAGCAATCTACAGAGTCAATGCAATTCCTATCAAGCTACCAATGGTATTTTTCACAGAAATAGAACAAATAATTTCACAGTTCGTACGGAAATACAAAAAATCTCGAATAGCCAAAGCAATCTTAAGATAGAAGAATGGAATTGGAGGAATCAACCTGCCTGACTTCAGATTATGCTACAAAGTTACAGTCATCAAGACAGTATGGTACTGGCACAAAGACAGAAACATAGATCAATGGAACAAAATAGAAAGCCCAGAGATAAATTCACCCACCTATGGACACCTTATCTTTGACAAAGGAGGCAAGAATATACAATGGAGAAAAGACAATCTCTTCAACAAGTGGTGAGGGGAATACTGGTCAACCACCTGTAAAAGAATGAAACTAGAACACTCCCTAACACCATACACAAAAATAAACTCAAAATGGATTAAAAATCTAAATATAAGACCAGAAACTATAAAACTCCTAGAAGAAAACATAGGCAAAACAGTCTCTGACATAAATCACAGCAAAATCCTCTATGACCCACCTCCCAGAGTCAGTTCAGTTCAATTCAGTCACTCAGTCGTGTCCGACTCATGGACCGCAGCACGCCAGGCCTCCCTATCCATCACCAACTCCTGGAGTGCACCCAAACCCATGTCCATTGAGTCAGTGATGCCATCCAACCATCTCATCCTCTGTCGCCCCTTCTCCCACCTTCAATCTTTCCCAGCATCAGGGTCTTTTCAAATGAGTCAGCTTTTTGCATCGGGTGGCCAAAGTATTGGAGTTTCAGCTTCAACATCAATCCTTCCAATGAACATTCAGGACTGATCTCCCTTAGGATGGACTGTTGGATCTCCTTGCAGTCCAAGGGATTCTCAAGAGTCTTCTCCAACACCACAGTTCAAAAGCATCAATTCTTCTGCACTCAGCTTTCTTTATAGTTCAACTCTCACATCCATACATGACTACTAGAAAAGCCATAGCCTTGTCTAGATGGACCTTTGTTTGCAAAGTAATATCTCTACTTTTTAATATACTGCCTAGGTTTGTCATAGCTTTTCTTCCAAGGAGCAAGCATCTTTTAACTTCATGGCTGTAGTCACCATCTGCAGTGATTTTGGAGCCCCCCAAAATGAAGTCTGCCACTGTTTGCATTGTTTCCCCATCTATTTCCCATGAAGTGATGGGACCAGACGCCATGAGTGAAAAAGTTGGCTTAAAGCTCAACATTCAGAAAACAAAGATCATGGCATCCGGTCCCATCACTTGTCATCAGAACACTACAAATTTATTTTTGTCTACTTTTTTATTGTGAAAGTTTTAAACTAATTTTAGGTGCATTTGTTTTGTAATCCTGGTTCTGCCCTGAAAAGTTGGGTAACAGTGAATGACTTAGATAACCTTAGCACCTTAATTTCTATAGTATTTAATCTAGTGACCAACAAATGTTAGTTTTCATTCCTGTAAACCTAATCTAAAAGGTGTAACTTTTAAAAGGGCTCTTTACTGATAAAATGGTTATATCCAATCTTTTGTTCCAGACTTATTCCTTTTTTTCTCCCCCTAAAGCAATATCATTTTTTCTGTTTTTTGTTTTGATTTGAAGAGAACCATGCCATTATAATTCTATCAGCAGTTATAATAAAGTTTCTTCAGAACTTTTAAATTTGTGTCTATCCAATAGTGGTTATGGAAGGATCTGAAGAAACCCCAGATTTGTGTGCCTAGCACCTGTCTTTTGGAAAACTACCACAAAAAGGCAATCAATTATTCCCTTCTGGAATTTAATTTTGTGAATGTTATGAAATAATTATTTTTCTAAATAAACAGCCAGTTATCCCAACATCACTTACTGAATAGTCCATTATTTTTTTTGAGATACTATTTTTTAATCACATATAGAAGTATCATGTATAAATATTTCTCTTTGTTTTCTATTCTACAGATACAGTTGTTTCATCTGTGGTATACCAATTATTTTATTTCCTACAGACTACCATTTGAATTACTTGGACAGCAAGCCCTATTTTGTTGTTTCTAATTTTTAACAGTCACTTAGTTATTCCAATATACTTTAGTGTGCTAAATTTCATTTTTAAATCACATTGACTGACAAGGATGCTGACAAGTAAGTGTGGGAAAGAACAGTATTTTCAACAAAGATGTCTATATATACATCTTTTGTATATATCTCCACCTTGTAGTTCTACTAGTTAGATTTTCTAGTTATCAAATATATTATCTCAAATTATGTCAGCTTTTTTCTCCTTTCTTTCAAATATTACTGGCTCATACCTTTTTTCTCTTATTGAATTATTTTCTCTTATTCATCTGTGAATAAGAGTTGGCACAGTCGGGTCCAACTCTTTGTGACCCCCATGGGCTGTCCATGGAATTCTCTAGGCCAGAATACTGGAGTGGGTAGCCTTTCCCTTCTCCAGGGGATCTTCCCAACCCAGGGATCGAACCCAGGTCTCCTGCATTGCAAGTGGATTCTTTATCAGCTGAGCCACAAGGGAAGCCCAAGAATGCTGGAGTGGGTAGCCTATCCCTTCTTCAGGGGATCTTCCCAACCCAGGAATCAAACCGGGGTCTCCTGCATTGCAGGAGGATTCTTTACCAACTGAGCTATCGGGAAAGCCCCACTGACCTGTAGAACAATGCTAAGAATGGTGACATCAAACATCATTTGTCTCATTCCTGCTACTGAAAAGTATCTTATAGATATTTTCAGCATTTGGTAGGTTTCTGATAAATATCTCTTTTCAATTTAAGGAAGTTTCCTTCTGTTCTTAACTTTAAAACAACATCAATGGAAAAAAAAATCAGTGCCTACAGAACGTTGCCAAATGCTTTTACAGCATCTGGTATGATATTGTCTTTCTTTGTTAATGCATATTTTTACCTTTGAACTAGTTTAGAAATCCTACGATAAATGTAAGTATTGATTTTTTACTATACTACTAGATTTCACTTGTTAATGATTAAATTAGAAAATTTAAATTCCCTTTTATTTGTATTTATATTCCTTTTCTTACTCCTAGATATTGTGTTTTCTCCTTTCCCCCCCATTATCCTACTTGCTAGAGCTTATCTTTTGGTTTATCAAATGTACTTTTTGTACTTACCTTGTTAATGTATTCTTTCATCTTTATTAATGCACTCCTTTTCTTTGGCCTTATATTGTTATTTAGTTTCCTATATTTTTAAATTGAATACTTATGTTCCAGTTTTATCATTTTCTAATAACAGAATTTTTCTGTTTGGATTTATTCTTTTTTACAAAGTAGAAAAGAATAGCTTTATTGCTTTGCTAGGCAAAGGAGGCCACAGGAGGCTAATGCCCTCAAAACTGCGTCTGGTATTATTTTTTAGCACAAAAATTACTTAGAAAATTATTTCTAATTTCTAATTTTGTGGTACTATTTTAAGTTGTCGTTCTTTTCTTTTATTTCATTGTGGTAAAAAACATATAAACAAAAAGGGAAGGTTTGTATATTTCTCTCAGGGAGACTTGATTTAAATTTCCCTTGTAGCCATATATATAGTCCATTAAAAATATTCCATGACTACTGGAAAATAATGCATAACTCTGAGGGAAAGCATTCTTATATATGGCTATTAATTAACTTTGTCAAAATTTAAAAATCAAACCCTCTATAAAGGTGTTACTTCTACATTTAAAAATAAAATGAGAACCACTAAAAAGATTATATATAAACAATTTTTATCATCCCTCTAAGGCTCCTGTGTATCTGAAAATAATTTTACTGTAAATAAATATATACATTTGTAATAAATTATCTCTAAAATGAATTTCCTAAATGTCTTTTAAAACTTAGCTTCAATTTTAGAGATGACTACTAGCAAATGGACTGAACTGAACTGAACTGAACTTCCACTATAAGTTTTTATATCAATCATAACACATTTTCAGATGAATTACAAAAACAGTGTTTCAGATTTCCTTGGTGGTCTAGTGGTTAAGAATCCATCTGCCAATGCAGGGGATACAGGTTCAATCCCTGGTCCAGGAAGATCTCTTGTGCTTCGAGGAAACTAAGACTGTGTGTGCACTCTAGAGCCCACGTACCCCAAATACTGAGCCCATTTTCTGCAATTACTGAAGCCCACACACCCTAAAGCCCACACTCTGTAACAGGAGAAGCCACTGCATTGAGAAGTTCATACACTGCAACTAAAGAGCAGCCCTCACTTGCTGCAACTAGAGAAAGCCAGTGTGCAGCAATAAAGATCCAGTACAGTCAAAAATAAATAATAAAATTGATGTGTTTCTCCAGTGTTTCGTCTCAGGACAAACATTATAATACTGAGTAAACGAGTATTTTGCCTAAGGTCTTTCTTGCAAAACAATTCTTAGAGAGTTTTACTACTGTGAGGGCTCAAGGGTAAGGGATGACCTATGGCTGCAGGCTTTTCCATATTCATTACTTTTATAAAGTCTCTCCGCTGTATGTGTTTGCTTATGTTTAGTAAGGGCTGAGCTTCAACTGAAAGATTTCCTCCATTCATTATACTGGTAGGGCTTCTCTTCTATATGAGTTCTCTGATGTCAAATTAGTGATGTTCTATAGCAAAACAGTTTTTGACATCCATTACACTGATAGGGTTTCTCACCAGGATGTAGTTTTAGATGTTCAGTAAGGTACGCACACAGAAGAACTGTACAGAAAAGATCGTCACGATGAAGATAATCACAATGGCGTGATCACTCACCTGGAACCAGACATCTTGGAATGTGAAGTCAAGTGGGCCTTAGAGAGCATCACGACGAACAAAGCTAGTGGAGGTGAGGGAATTCCAGTTATTTCAAATCCTGAAAGATGATGCTGTGAAAGTGCTGCACTCAATATGCCAGAAAATTTGGAAAACTCAGCAGTGGCCACAGGACTGGAAAAGGTCAGTTTTCATTCCAATCCCAAAGAAAGGCAATGCCAAAGAATGCTCAAACTACCGCACAATTGTACTCATCTCATATGCTAGTAAAGTCATGCTCAAAATTCTCCAATCTAGGCTTCAGCAATATGTGAATCGTGAACTTCCAGATGTTCAAGCAGGTTTTAGAAAAGGCAGAGGCACCAGAGATCAAATTGCCAACATCCGCTGGATCATGGAGAAAGCAAGAGAGTTCCAGAAAAACATCTATTTCTGCTTCATTGACTATGCCAAAGCCTTTGACTGTGTGGATCACAATAAACTGTGGAACATTCTGAAAGAGACGGGAATACCAGACCACCTGACCTGCCTCTTGAGAAACCTGTATGCAGGTCAGGAAGCAACAGTTAGAACTGGACATGGAACAACAGACTGGTTCCAAATAGGAAAAGGAGTACGTCAAGGTTGTATATTGTCACCCTGCTTATTTAACTTATATGCAGAGTACATCATGAGGAACGCTGGGCTGGAAGAAGCACAAGCTAGAATCAAGATTGCCGGGGGAAATATCAATAACCTCAGATATGCAGATGACACCACCCTTATGGCAGAAAGTGAAGAGGAACTCAAAGGCCTCTTGATGAAAGTGAAAGAGGAGAGTGAAAAGGTTGGCTTGAAGATCAACATTCAGAAAACAAAGATCATGGCATCTGGTCCCATCACTTCATGGGAAATAGATGGGGAAACAGTGGAAACAGTGTCAGACTTTATATTTTTGGGCTCCAAAATCACTGCGGATGCTGACTGCAGCCATGAAATTAAAAGACACTTACTCCTTGGAAGGAAAGTTATGACCAGCCTAGATAGCATATTAAAAAGCAGAGACATTACTTTGCCAACCAAGGTCTGTCTAGTCAAGGCTATGGTTTTTCCCGTGGTCATGTATGGATGTGAGAGTTGGACTGTGAAGAAAGCTGATCGCCGAAGAATTGATGCTTTTGAACTGTGGTGTTGGAGAAGACTCTTGAGAGTCCCTTGGACTGCAAGGAAATCCAACCAGTCCATTCTAAAGGACATCAATCCTGGGTGTTCATTGGAAGGACTTATGCTAAAGCTGAAACTGCAATACTTTGGCCACCTCATGCGACGAGTTGACTCACTGGAAAAGAGTCTGATGCTAGGGGGGATTGGGGGCAGGAGGAGACGGGCACGACAGAGAATGAGATGGCTGGATGGCATCACCGACTTGATGGACATGAGTTTGGGTGAACTCCGGGAGTTGGTGATGGACAGAGAGGCCTGGCGTGCTGTGGTTCATGGGGTCACAGAGAGTCGGACACGACTGAGTGACTGAACTGAACTGAACTGAACTGAAGGTATGTACTTCGGCAGAAAGTTCTTCCACATTCCTTGCAAACATAAGGCTTCTTTACAATGTGAGTTCTCTGGTGTTCAGTAAGATGTGCACTCCGATTAAAGGCCTTTCCACATTCATTACACTCATAGGGTTTTTCTCCTGTGTGAATTCTCTGATGCCAGATTAGTGATGAGCTGTGGCAAAAAAAAAAAAAACCTTCCTACATTCCTTACACTGGTAGGATTTCTCCCCAGAGTGAATTTCTTGATGTTCAATAAGATGTATGCTCCAGCTGAAGGTTTTTCCACATTTGACACATGCATATGGTTTCTTTCCAGTGTGAATTCTTTGATGTTGATTACCGGAAAAACCATAGCCTTGACTATGGTTTTTCCAGTGGTCATGTATGGATGTGAGAGTTGGACTATGAAGAAAGCTGATCGCCGAAGAATTGATGCTTTTGAACTGTGGTGCTGGAGAAGACTCTTTAGAGTCCCTTGGACTGCAAGGAGATCCAACCAGTCCATTCTAAAGGAGATCGATCCTGGGTGTTCATTGGAAGGTCTGATGCTAAAGCTGAAACTGCAATACTTTGGCCACCTCATGCGACGAGTTGACTCACTGGAAAAGAGTCTGATGCTGGGAAGGATTGGGGGCAGGAGGAGAATGGGACGGCAGAGAATGAGATGGCTGGATGGCATCACTGACTCGATGGACATGAGTTTGAGTGAACTCTGGGAGTTGGTGATGGACAGGGAGGCCTGGCGTGCTGTGATTCATGGGGTCGCAAAGAGTCGGTCATGACTGAGCAACTGAACTGACTGAAGGGTAGAAATATGGCTGAAAGCTTTCCCACACTCATTACAAGGATAGGGTTTGTCTCCAGTATGCATTCTCTCGTGATTTTTAAGATTTACCACATAAATTACATTTATGTTTCTCTCATACGAATTTTCTCAGATTTCATTAGTACTAAGCTATGGCTTTACATTTAAGTAGTTTCCAGAATAAGTAAGGTTTGAGGTACAAATGCATCTTTTCTCATAGCTAAAATTATTTTTCATTTATAACTTACCTTTAAAAAATACCGATAGAAGCAGAATTGTGTTTTAAGCTCCAAGCATTTGTGTCATAATTATGACATCTAAGGAGAAGGCAATGGCACCCCACTCCAGTACTTTTGCCTGGAAAATCCCATGGACGGAGGAACCTGGTTTCAGTCCATGGGGTCGCCAAGAGTCGGACACGACTGAGCGACTTCACTTTCACTTTATCTTCTAGAAATGCTGAGTTGTTTAAAAAGATTTGAGCTGAGATTTAATATTTCCCTCAAACTTCATATTTCCCTCAAAATTCATGATCTTCCTCTTGAAAGGCTTTTCCTTATAATTTAATTTTAATTGTGTTTATCCAACTGGTTATTGGATTCCAATTCTTCAAATGTGTAGAAACATCATTTGAAGAATTTTCTAACATCATGCTGTGATACTGTTTGTTTTCCTGAAGCTTTGTGCTTTGGAATTAAGGCTCTGACTTTAGATATAATATGCAGGATTAAGTAGAAGACATTATTTCTTCCCTCTGGAATGTAAAGGGGAAAACAAAGCTCACTCATCCGTTACAGAAAAATATATATTAAAAGTAAACCAGTGCTGATACAACAAAAATAATGCAGTATAGGTTCAGATTAGTATGGAAGTTTAAAGAAGGAGAGGTTAATATAGATAAGTGTGGTAAAAGAAATGACAGCACTGAGACAAAAGTCATAGTATAATCAAAGATAAAGACACAAGGATTTCCCTGGTGGCCCGGTAGTTAAAAACTCACCTTCCAGTGCCGGGGACACAGGTTCAACCCCTGGTCAGGGAACTAAGATCCCACATTCTGCAAGGCAACTAAGCCCATGTGCCACAACTACTGAGCCAGTGAGCCTCAACTAGAGAGCCTGCCTGCTGCAAACTACAGAGCCTGCATGCTCTGGAGCCTATGCACCACTAGTGAGAAGCCCACACACAACAAAGAGTCCATGCACATTTGATCCTACATGCCGCAAATGAAGATCTTGCATGCCACAAGTAAGACCTGATGCAGCCAAAAATAATATTTTTTTAAAGATAAAGATATAAAGAGTTCATGACATGACAAAGAGTCAATGACACTAATTCAAATAGATGTCTTCGGAAAGCTGAGGTAAAAATAAGAAAGGAAAAATAAAATGGGATCATATAATAACAACTTCTGGCAAACAGAAATACCATATAGTAGGAGACAGAAAAAATGAAGTTTCCTGTCATAGTAGCAATATGATAAATGTGTTATGTTTTAGATGAAGTGCTTGTTAATTTCATCTAAAATGGATAACATAATAAGGCTATCAAATTCAGCAAAGAAAGTATTATATAAATGACATGGGCCTGGATTAGGATAATACATAAGAATTTAGTATGTATTATAAAACATAAACGGAGAAGGCAATGGCAAGCCACTCCAGTACTATTGCCTAGAAAATCCCATGGATGGAGGAGCCTGGTAGGCTGCAGTCCGTGGGGTCGCTAAGGGTCGGACACGACAAAGCGACTTCACTTTCACTTTTCACTTTCCACTTTCACACATTGGAGAAGGAAATGGCAAACCACTCCAGTGTTCTTGCCTGGAGAATCCCAGGGACAGGGGAGCCTGGTGGGCTTCCGTCTATGGGGTCACACAGAGTCGGACACGACTGAAGTGACTTAGCAGCAGCAGCAGCAGCATAAAACATAAAAAGAAAACAAAAATGTACTGACACTGATTAAGAAGAATTTCCTGAAAATGAGGTTTATAAGTATATTTGATTTCTAGCCAAGAAAGCCGGAATTAATGGTGGTGGTACTAATAAAGGAACTAATAGTACCAGGCAAGAGTGGTACAAATGATAAAAAGACTGAAGAAGGAAAAAGAGGCTCCTGAGAGAAAGTTGACTTCACGTTTAACCATGAAGTGGTAAAACCTGACCATAAAGCACTCAAGTGAAGTGGGACATTCCAATAGAAATATACTCTAAGCAGGGAAGCTATGGGGAATTCAAATGAGATATGTGAGCTGAAAAGATGCATCAGGGAATTAATGACATGGGAGGACTATTTTTGAGGATATCAGAATGCATGAACTCTTTGGGATAAGAAATAAACAACTAAAATATAAACCTTAAAAGGACATGCATTTCTGCTAGCGAGGAAGTGAAACTAACAAAAAAAGCACCTGGAAAGAGATTAAAACAGAAAATAATCTAGTGATGTCACACAAGCAAAGACAAAATATCAAATGCAGCAGAAAGCTTGAGCATGGAAAGGACTAAGAACAGGCTTCCATCAAGAAAGATTTCAGGGTTCAGGGGTCCCTTAAAAATAATATCAGTAGAAAAACAGACAAAGTGCAAGTTGCTCAGTCATGTCTGACTCTTTGCAACCCCTTGGACTATACAGTCCATGAAATTCTCCAGGCCAGAATACTGAAGTGAGTAGCCTATCCCTTCTCCAGGGGATCTTCCTGACTCAGGAATTGAACTGGGGTCTCCTGCACTGCAGGCAGATTCTTTACCAACTGAGCTAAAAACATAATCAGAGTCTAAATTTGGAGATTAAAGCAGAATAGAATTGAGGCTGTTAGACAGGAGCATGAAAAGTTTGGTAATGAAAGGAGAGAATAAAATTAAAAGGTAAATTAAAAAGTATTGTTACATACGATGTTCTTATAAAAGTAAGAAAAAAATTTGAATGTCTAAAATTAGAACAAGGAGAGACTAAATTATGAAATAATCATTAAATCAAGGTCCTAAAACACATAGAAAAAAACTGAATCGAGGGTACAAACAGAGAGATTCATTAATGAAAGAGGACGACCCCTTCCTCTGAGATCACTAAGATATGTGAGAAATGAAGTTGAATGTCGCTCCTACTAGGCAAACTCTGTTTCATACACAGATAAGAGAAGGCTCAGTCCATGGGATTCTCCAGGCAAGAATACTGGGGTGGGCTGTCATTTCCTTCTCCAAGCTGTGGGGTTGCAAAGAGTCAGGTGTGACTGAGGAGACTTAGCATGCACGCAGAGGAAGCTCTGCACAGTGGACATGAACCAGCATTTCCAAGTCTACCACCTCCTCAGTTCAGTTCAGTTCAGTCGCTCAGTCGTGTCCGACTCTTTGCGACCCCATGAATCACAGCATGCCAGGCCTCCCTGTCCATCACCAACTCCCGGAGTTCACTCAAACTCATGGCCATCCAGGTCGGTGATGCCATCCAGCCATCTATTTCTCTGTCGTCCCCTTCTCTTCCCGCCCCCAAGCCCTCCCAGCATCAGAGTCTTTTCCAGTGAGTCAACCCGTCACATGAGGTGACCAAAGGATTGGAGTTTCAGCTTTAGCATCAGTCCTTCCAATGAACACCCAGGATTGATCTCCTCTAGAATGGACTGGTTGGATCTCCTGGCAGTCCAAGGGACTCTCAAGAGTCTTCTCCAACACCACAGTTCAAAAGCATCAATTCTTGAGTGATCAGCTTTCTTCACGGTCCAACTCTCACATCCATACATGACCACGGGAAAAACCATAGCCTTGACTAGACGGACCTTTGTTGGCAAAGTAATGTCTCTGCTTTTCAATATACTATCAAGGTTGGTCATAACTTTCTTTCCAAGGAGTAAGCGTCTTTTAATTTCATGGCTGCAGTCAGCATCTGTAGTGATTTTGGAGCCCCCAAAAATAAAGTCTGACACTGTTTCCACTGTTTGTCCATCTATTTCCCATGAAGTGATGGGACCAGATGCCATGATCTTTGTTTTCTGAATGTTGAGCTTCAAGCCAACCTTTTCACTCTCCTCTTTCACTTTCATCAAGAGGCCTTTGAGTTCCTCTTCACTTTCTGCCATAAGGGTAGTGTCATCAGTATATCTGAGGTTATTGATATTTCTCCCAGCAATCTTGATTCCAGCTTGTGCTTCTTCCAGCCCAGCATTCCTCATGATGTACTCTGCATATAAGTTAAATAAGCAAGGTGACAATATACAGCCTTGACGCACTCCTTTTCCTATTTGGAACCAGTCTGTTGTTCCATGTCCAGTTCTGACTGTTGCTTCCTGACCTGCATACAGGTTTCTCAAGAGGCAGGTCAGGTGGTCTGGTATTCCCGTCTCTTTCAGAATGTTCCACAGTTTATTGTGATCCACACAGTCAAAGGCTTTGGCATAGTCAATGAAGCAGAAATAGATGCTCTTCTGGAACTCTCTTGCTTTCTCCATGATCCAGCAGATGTTGGAAATTTGATCTCTGGTGCCTCTGCCTTTTTGAAAACCTGCTTGAACATCTGGGAGTTCACGGTTCACATATTGCTGAGGCCTGGCTTGGAGAATTTTGAGCATCACTTTACTAGCGTGTGAGATGAGTGCAATTGTGTGGTAGTTTGAGCATTCTTTGGCATTCCCTTTCTTTGGGATTGGAATGAAGACTGACCTTTTCCAGTCCTGTGGCCACTGCTGAGTTTTCCAAATTTGCTGGCATATTGAGTGCAGCACTTTCACAGCATCATCTTTCAAGATTTGAAACAGCTCAACTGGAATTCCATCACCACCACTAGCTTTGTTCGTAGTGATGCTTTCTAAGGCCTGCTTGACTTCACATTCCAAGATGTCTGGCTCTAGGTCAGTGATCACGTTATCGTGACTATCTTGGTCGTGAAGATCTTTTTTGTACAGTTCTTCTGTGTATTCTTGCCACCTCTTCTTAATATCTTCTGCTTCTGTTAGGTCCCTACCATTTCTGTCCTTTATCGAGCCCATCTTTGCATGAAATGTTCCCTTGGAATCTCTAATTTTCTTGAAGAGATCTCTTGTTTTTCCTTTTCTGTTGTTTTCCTCTATTTCTTTGCATTGATCACTGAGGAAGGCTTTCTTATCTCTCCTTGCTATTCTTTGGAACTCTGCATTCAGATGCTTATATCTTTTCTTTTCTCCTTTGCTTTTCGCTTCTCTTCTTTTCACAGCTATTTGTAAGGCCTCCTCAGACAGCCATTTTGCTTTTTTGCATTTCTTTTCCATGGGGATGGTCTTGGTCCCTGTCTCCTGTACAATGTCACGAAACTCCGTCCAGAGTTCATCAGGCACTCTATCTATCAGATCTAGTCCCTTAAATCTATTCCTCACTTCCACTGTATAATCATAAGGGATTTGATTTAGATCATATCTGAATGGTCTAGTGGTTTTCCCTACTTTCTTCAATTTAAGTCTGAATTTGGCAATAAGGAGTTCATGATCTGAGCCACAGTCAGCTCCTGGTCTTGTTTTTGCTAACTGTATACAGCTTCTTCATCTCTGGCTGCAAAGAACATAATCAATCTGATTTCGGTGTTGACCATCTGGTGATGTCCATGTGTAGAGTCTTCTCTTGTGTTGTTGGAAGAGGGTGTTTGCTATGACCAGTGAGTTCTCTTGACAAAACTCTATTAGCCTTTGCCCTGCTTCATTCCGTGCTCCAAGGCCAAATTTGCCTGTTACTCCAGGTGTTTCTTGACTTCCTACCTTTGCATTCTAGTCCCCTATAATGAAAAGGACATCTTTTTTGGGTGTTAGTTCTAAAAGGTCTTGCAGGTCTTCATAGAACTGTTCAACTTCGGCTTCTTCAGCGTTACTGGTTGGGGCATAGGCCTGGATTACTGTAATATTGAATGGTTTGCCTTGGAAACGAATAGAAATCATTCTGTCGTTTTTAAGATTGCATCCAAGTACTGCATTTCGGACTCTACTGTTGACCATGATGGCTATTCCATTTCTTCTAAGGGATTCCTGCCCACAGTAGTAGATATAATGGTCATCTGAGTTAAATTCACCCATTCCAGTCCATTTTAATTCACTGATTCCTAGAATGTCTACGTTCACTCTTGCCATCTCCTATTTGACCACTTCCAATTTGCCTTGATTCATGGACCTAACATTCCAGGTTCCTATGCAATATTGCTCTTTACAGCATCGGACCTTGCTTCTATCACCAGTCACATCCACAACTGGGTATTGGTTTTGCTTTTGCTCCATCCCTTTATTCCTTCTAGAGTTACTTCTCCACTGATCTCCAGTAGCATACTGGGCACCTACCAACCTGGGGAATTCCTCATTCAGTATCCTATCATTTTGCCCTTTGATACTGTTCATGGGGTTCTCAAGGCATGTATACTCTGGAGAAGGACACTGCTTCTACCAACACTAAAATTAGAACCTCATACCACCATTGCAATGGACAGACAAACTATTATTTACAAAGATTTCTAACTACTTGATTGTAACTTAGTTACCTGATTCTTTCCTGGCTAAGTATTTTGTAACATTTCTCCATTTTTTCCCTCTGTTACCTATTAATATGGTTCTTTCTGCTTAGCCTCCCTCATAGCTCAGTTGGTAAAGAATCCGCCTGCAAGGCAGGAGACCCCAGTTCAATTACTGGGTCAGGAAGATCCGTCGGAGAAGGGAAAGGCTACCCACTCCAGTATTCTGGCCTGGAGAATTCCATGGACTAAGTCCATGGGGTCGCAAAGAGTCAGAGGTGACTGAGCAACTTTCACTTTCCTACATAGAAGATAATATTTGACTTAAAAAGCTGATGCTAAGAATCTTGGTGAAGGAAATGGGCTTGGGTGTTTATGATGGATATCAAAGTTGTGTCTTGTCTTCAGGAACTCTGAAATATAGGAATGTTGATGCTGTTAAGGCAACATAATTAAGTTATCTGTGTACAGTATTTTCGGAGAAGGCCATGGCAACCCATTCCAGTACTCTTGCCAGGAAACTCCCATGGATGGAGGAACCTGGTAGGCTGCAGTCCATGGAGTCTCCAAGAGTCAGACACGACTGAGCAACTTCACTCTCACTTTTCACTTTCATGCACTGGAGAAGGAAATGGCAACCCACTCCAGCATTCTTGCCTGGAGAATCCCAGGGACGGAGGAGCCTGGTGGGCTGCTGTCTATGGGGTCGCACAGAGCCAGACACGACTGAAGTGACTTAGCAGTAGCAGTAGCAGCAGAAGCAGCAGTACAGTATTTTGAAGAAAGAAGCAATTGACTGTTTACTAATAAAGGAAATACCTTGTCTCCATGCAAAAATAAAATTTAAGATCTCTTGTCCCTAAACTCAAAGACCAGCTCAGATAAGTACCTGTAAATTCCATAATCCCATACACTGACATTTGAGGGAAAAGCCATGGTGTGTGTGTGTTAAGTTGCTTCTGTCATGACTCTGCAATCCCATGGACTATAGCTTGCCAGGCTCCTCTCCATGGGATTTTCCAGGCAAGAATACTAGAATGGGTTGCTATTTCCTTCTCCAAAAGTCATGGCAATCTACAGTAACTACAAAGCTATACTTAACCAATGAGAATAGTATCTGACAATGGCCTGATTCTTTTCATTATCACAAGATAAAGTTCCGCTGGCACACCTTTCAATGCCATTGGTTCCTAGAACACCAAACCTGCTTACAAAGGGCTCAAGCATGAAATTACTTATGAAAGAAAGAGTAAAGCAAACAACTCAAAATGACAAAGTAAAGGGTGAGGGCTAGGAAGTTGTTCAAAGAAAGTTCAGGGTTCTAAAGTTCTAAATTCAAGAGTGACCAAAAGTACTTATTTGCTACCTATTATGTATCTGGCTGGAATCAAGATTGCCAGGAGAAATATCAATAACCTCAGATATGCAGATGACACCACCCTTATGGCAGAAAGTGAAGAGGAACTCAAAAGCCTCTTGATGAAAGTGAAAGAGGAGAGTGAAAAGGTTGGCTTGAAGCTCAACATTCAGAAAGCTAAGATCATGGCATCTGGTCCCATCACTTCATGGGAAATAGATGGGGAAACAGTGTCAGACTTTATTTTTTGGGGCTCCAAAATCACTGCAGATGGTGACTGCAGCCATGAAATTAAAAGACACTTACTCCTTGGAAGGAAAGTTATGACCAACCTAGATAGCATATTAAAACGCAGAGACATTACTTTGCCAACCAAGGTCCATCCAGTCAAGGCTATGGTTTTTCCAGTGGTCACGTATGGATGTGAGAGTTGGACTGTGAAGAAAGCTGGTTGCTGAAGAATTGATGCTTTTGCACTGTGGTGTTGGAGAAGACTCTTGAGAGTCCCTTGGGCTGCAAGGAGATCCAACCAGTCCATTCTAGAGGAGATCAATCCTGGGTGTTCACTGGAAGGACTGATGCCAAAGCTGAAGCTCCAGTACTTTGGCCACCTCATGCGACGAGTTGACTCACTGGAAAATACTCTGATGCTGGGAGGGATTGGGGGCAGGAGGAGAAGGGGACAACAGAGAACTAGATGGCTGGATGGCATCACCGACTGGATGGACATGAGTTTGAGTGAACTCTGGGAGTTAGTGATGGACAGGGAGGCCTGGCATGCTGTGATTCATGGGGTCGCAGAGTCGGACACAACTGAGAGACTGAACTGAACTGATCTATCTGGTGAGAGTATACAGAAGCAATGTTGAAGTTTTCCTATTAAAAACACTGAAAGTAATAAATTTTCTATCTACTATAAATATAAAAACATAAACTATACACAAGAGATAACAGAAAGTATATAGATATCATAAATAGTCATGCATAAAGGGACATGGTTACAACCTTATTGATGGTAGCAGTACATGTAAAGAAATATGGATCAATCAAAAGTAAAGTGATGGTAACAGAACACAGAAAAAAACAGATGTTAGAGAGATGCAAAAAAAATGGTGGTCTGTTCCTATTCATATATAACCTGGAGGAGAAGAGATCAGCATCAAATATTGGATAGATCTGTTTATCTCAGTAAGCAGGTAGAGTTTATTGTGGGGCTAGAACTAATAAGATAACAATATCTAAGACCTTCACAAATTTGCATCACACAATTAACTCCCTTTAGGGTAATTTCACACTTGCCAAGTAGTATTAGGTTTTGCATCCACACATTTAACAACCATATATCAAGTAGCATTTACTATAGAAAAAAGAGCTGCATATAAGTAGATCTATGCAGTCCAAATCTGCATCGTCCAACTGATGTTGATACATATATACACATATGTACATATTTATATACAAATGTGTATAATTTTTGCACTCCCCCCCTTTTTTTTTACTACTAATAGTAGTAAAAGTATAGTATTCTTATGCCAATACTATACTACACTAATTACTGTTGTTTTTTACATAAGTTTATCAGGTAGATAAATTCTCTGTGAGTGTTCTTTACAGAAATTTTTGGGCAATTTTTTGTATTTTAAGTTTCAGATGAAGTTGAAAATAAATGTGACCTCTCCATTCTTAAAAATATTGTCAAGGGAGTGGGGTTGAAGGTTAAGAATTACACAACCATCCACAATGGAATAAAAGAAACTGGATTCACCCTCTCAGCTTAAAGAACTCGGAAACTGGACAAAAACATATAAAACAATGGTTTTAAGACACTGAATAACAGTACAGAACCATGATACTTTAAAAATAGATCAGTGAGTTCTACGATTGCCCCAGTCTGTATCCTGGAGGAACACTTCAGGATAAATTCTCAGGGAGGAATATTTCAAAGAGAGCCTGGGGGTCCACTGACTTGAGGAGAAAGAGATCAGATACAGAAAGGCCAAAGAGTTTACAGTATTCAAACCAGATTACTCAACAGGAATGAGTTGCACAACAACATATAAAAATAACATATGAAAAAGCAGAGTTTACATCAGGAATGTAAGTTGGATTAGTGTTTAAAAGTCAGGAAATAAAACTACCAAAAGAATAAAAGGAAAAACCATATGCCATAGGTGTAGAAAAAAGCATTTGATAAAATTCAATACGCTTTCATGATAAGAAAGGAAAAAGAAACCTCTTATACTAGGGATAAAAATGATTTTCTCAAATTAATAAGGGATATCTTATTAATAGTGGCAGGTGGACTCAGTAGTTGTGGCCCATGGGCTTAGATGCTCTGCAGCATGTGGGATCTTCCCAGCTCAGTTCAGTTCAGTTCAGTCGCTCAGTCGTGTCCGACTCTCCGCGACCCCATGAATCACAGCACGCCAGGCCTCCCTGTCCATCACCAACTCCCAGAGTTCACTCAAACTCATGTCCACAGAGTCGGTGATGCCATCCAGCCATCTCATTCTCGGCTGTCCCCTTCTCCTCCCGCCCCCAACCTTTCCCAGCATCAGAGTCTTTTCCAGTGAGTCAAGTCGTCGGGATCAAATTTGTGTCTCCTGCATTGGCAGGCAGACTCTTTACCAGTGAGCCACCAGGGAAGCCCTTTACAAAATAATCATAATAATTTTATTTATTATAAGTTTTGTTTTAAATAACCCTAACTGAACTGAACTGAAGTACTTTAAGGAACTTAACAGGTTAGAATAGTCTTCTATATTTGCCATTTCTGATGTTCTTTAATGCTTCCTTGAAGAACCAAGTTTCCATCTGGTATTAGTTCCCTTCAGTCTAAAGAAATTTATGGTATTTGGGGATAAATTCTCTTAATTCATTTATCTAAAATTTCATTATTTCACCTCCATTATTTAAAGGATATTTTTGCTGGCTACTGAATTAGAGGTTGAGGTTGAAGGTTTTTGTTTGTTTTTCAACAGCATTTTAAGGATCCACTGTTGTCTTCTGGCCTCCACAGTTTCTCATGATAAGTCATCAATCATTAAAATTGTTTTTATCACATAAAATGTGTCATTTTTTCCTCTGGCTTCCAAGATTTTATTTCTATCTTCAAATTCTAGAGCATGTTTCAGTTCAGTTCAGTCGCTCAGTCGTGTCCGACTCTCCGCGACCCCATGAATCACAGCACGCCAGGCCTCCCTGTCCATCACCAACTCCCGGAGTTCACTCAAACTCATGTCCATTGAGTCGGTGATGCCATCCAGCCATCTCATTCTCTGTCGTCCCCTTCTCCTCCCGCCCCCAATCCCTTCCAGCATCAGAGTCTTTTCCAGTGAGTCAACTCTTCACATGACGTGGCCAAAGTATTGGAGGTTCAGCTTTAGCATCAGTCCTTCCAATGAACACCCAGGGACGATCTCCTTTAGAATGGACTGGTTGGATCTCCTTGCGGTACAAGGGACTCTCAAGAGTCTTCTCCAGCACCACAGTTCAAAAGCATCAATTCTTTGGCGATCAGCTTTCTTCACAGTCCAACTCTCACATCCATACATGACCACTGGAAAAACCATAGCCTTGACTAGACGGACCTTTGTTGGCAAAGTAATGTCTCTGCTTTTTAATATACTATCTAGGTTGGTTATAACTTTTGTTTCTAATCACAGTTTTCTTCATTTTTATCCTATTAGGAGTTTGCCAAGACTCTCAAATCAGTATATTTATATCATTTACCAAGCTTGGGGACATAGCCATTATATCTTCAAAGATTTAGTATGTCCCATACGTTGGCCACTTCATGCGAAGAGTTGACTCACTGGAAAAGACTCTGATGCTGGGAGGGATTGGGGGCAGGAGGAGAAGGGGACGACAGAGGATGAGATGGCTGGATGGCATCACTGACTCGATGGACATGAGTTTGAGTGAACTCTGGGAGTTGGTGATGGACAGGGAGGCCTGGCGTGCTGCAATTCATGGGGTCACAAAGAGTCGGACATGACTGAGTAACTGAACTGAACTAATTCTCTCCTCACTCTCCTTTTGGGACTTCATCTACATATATGTAAGACTTTTTTGTTTTTGTCCCACAGATCACAGGTTAATGTCTTGTCATCATTTTTCTCTCACTTGTTTGATCATTTCTACTGATCTATTTCAAGGCAGTAACTCTTTTCCCTGTAATTTACATTTGGTACATTTATCTTGTGAATTTTAAATTTCAGACATTGTGTTTTCAGTTCTAGAATTTTACTTTGGTTTTTCTTTAGTTTCCATTTCTTCCCTGAGTTAAAAAATCTTTATTCATTTGGAGCATATTTTATTTCATTAAGCATAGTTATAATATCTATAATAATATCCTCATTTGCTATTCCAATTTCTGGGTTGGTTGTCTGTTTTCTTGAAATGGGGTCAGATTTTCCTAATCTGAATTTTCTTGTATCCTAGATATTGTGAGTGATAAATCATGGCAATTCAGGATTCTGTATTTCTTGGAGGAGTGCTAATGCTTTTGTTTTATCAAGTAATTAACATTGTTGAATTCAAACTTTAAACTCTGTCTCTGCAGTAGCAGCACAAAAGAAAGCTCAGTTCAAAAGACAAAAAGATAGTAGTTATGCCATGCATGGTTCAGGGGTCAGCCGGAGACTAGGGCAGAGTTTATTCACATAATTTGAGGTCCTCCCTCTTTGTGTCTCTTTTCTGGGATTCTCCCCTCATTTTCCAGTAGCTGTGGTTGCTATATTCAGTGGTGTGGTTTTTCATGTTAAAAAAAAAAAAACTGTATGTTTTCTCTCAAATTATCTTCCTCTGCCACATCAAATCCTATCTTATGAGGGTGTCATACTTTATTTAATCAATTAATTGGCAATTAACTGCTTTATCCAACTTCTCTGTGTTCTGTGATCATTACAGTACACCTTAATTGTGTATCATAGAACGGATTCCCGGAAGTAGGAGTGCAGTGTATACTGTCAGATTTACATTTAAATAGGTTGTACAAACTTGACTACGAAAAGCAGTGTATGAAAGATCTTATTTTTTTTTGCAAACCATTTGTCTCAGTCAAAAAAAAAGAATTTTTTTTTCAAATGTCTGACTGGGAAAATGAAATCCTTAAAAAAAAAATGAAAATTATCTCTTTACTATGCTCCTCCTCACCAGAGAGGATGCCCATACCCTTTTTCTCAGAGTATGTATTTCTGTCTTGCTTCTGACTTAAATAAATAAACTGCTTGTCTGTGTGCTCTCCCATGAAAAAAAAAAAAAAAAAAAAGAGAGAGAGAGATCTTGCTTTCTACCTCTCTTGCAAACCTGATTATTTAAAATTTTTGATTTAATAGAAAATTTTCTTACTTTTCCCTTTTCTGTATGTTCAACATCTTTCTCTTTCCACACCTTCAGATTCTAAAAGATGTGTCTGGAAAGCTCTTTCATCACATATATATGACTTGCTTCTGTACTCTTCAAGGCTGTGTCACCACTAAGTGAGATTAGCTTACTCCATCCCCACTACCATCAAATTTAAAATTGCATTCTCTTACAATTGCATCCCCCTTCTCTGTCTTGTCCTTTGCCATACCACTTGTCACCCTGTCATATTCTATATTTCGCTTACAGTTTGAACTGTGTGGGTCCAATTATACATGGATATTTTTCAAAAAATATATACAGTACTACACAATCCATGGTTGGTTGAGTTCTTGGATATGGAGGATTTGGAGGGCCAACTGTGGCTGGTCCGGGAACCAATCCCCTGTGGGGTGACTATATTTAGATTTACTGCCTGTCTCCCACCCTAGAATTAAGCTCTCTGAGGACAAGATTTCTTTCCTTCTTTTTTTGTGGACTGCTATGTCCCTGAGATTTATAATAGTGCCCAGCATATAATATATACATGATCAAAAGACCATGAAGAAATAAATGTTTTAAAACTGTTAATATAACAACTAACTTCATATATGCCCTTCCTCATATTGAAGAAATATTTCAGGAACATTTAAAAATATTTAAAAATTTCACTTAAACAATTATTCAGATTAGTGATTCTCAAAATGTGGTCCCCAGACCAATAGCATCAGCATCTTCTGTAAATCTATTTAAAACGCAAATTCTCAGGCCAGATCACAAGCCTGCTGAGTCAGAAATTTTGTGGGTGGGGCCTGTTTCTAAAGTCTTTCTAGTAACAAGCCTTCTAGGCCATTGTGATGCATGCTCAACCAACTGTATCATTGATGTGGACTCACATCTGTATGTCTGTTTTCTTTCACTGTTTGCCTCCAGTTGTTTTCAAACATTATTTTCTCATTCACTGATGCTAAATTTTAATTCATTTTTTACTGCACAGGATGACTTTCAGCATTCATTTTTAATATTAAGGCACATTATACTCTTGACCATCCCAGGGGTGGCACTGTTGTGGGTTATCCAAGAGATGTAGGAAAGTTAATCTAGCCAAACGTGCAACTGCTTTATTCTTCTAAAAAGTGAGATTTTTTACAGCTCTAGACAGTGATGAATTCATTCTGTGGATAGTGCCAGATTTTCATCTGGTAATAAATTACTGATGGAAATTACTTTCAGACTTCATTTTCTTCACCTGAGAGTAAATAGGTTACTTGGTAATGAGTGCATAATATTCATGAGTTAATCTTTCAATACATACCTGTGCACATGTACACACACAAACACAAGTTCTATTTTAAATATTTATACCTTTTAACTCTCAAAAAAATGAGGTCAGTAAGGCAGCCACTGGGACAGGAAATATTTGCAAAGATAGCATTTAACCACATATTATTAAGGGTCTATAATTATGCTAGAACAGTACCTATTTATTTGAAATATTTATTGAGAGGTATGGGAAGAGGAACTCAAAAGCCTCTTGATGAAAGTGAAAGAGGAGAGTGAAAAGGTTGGCTTGAAGCTCAACATTCAGAAAACAAAGATCATGGCATCTGGTCCCATCACTTCATGGGAAATAGATGGAAAAACAGTGGGAACAGTGTCAGACTTTGTTTTTTTGGGCTCCAAAATCACTGCAGATGCTGATTGCAGCCATGAAATTAAAAGACGCTTGCTCTTTGGAAGGAAAGCTATGACCAACCTTGATAGTATATTAAAAAGCAGAGACATTACTTTGCCAACCAAGGTCCGTCTAGTCAAGGCAATGGTTTTTCCCGTGGTCATGTATGGATGTGAGAGTTGGACTGTGAAGAAGGCTGACCGCCGAAGAATCGATGCTTTTGAACTGTGGTGTTGGAGAAGACTCTTGAGAGTCCCTTATACTGCAAGGAGATCCAACCAGTCCATTCTAGAGGAGATCAATCCTGGATGTTCATTGGAGGGACTGATGCTAAAGCTGAAACTGCAATACTTTGGCCACCTCATGCGTCGAGTTGACTCACTGGAAAAGACTCTGATGCTGGGAAAGGTTGGGGGCGGGAGGAGAAGTGGACGACGGAGAATGAGATGGCTGGATGGCATCACCGACTCTGTGGACATGAGTTTGAGTGTACTCCGGGAGTTGGTGATGGACAGGGAGGCCTGGCGTGCTGTGATTCATGGGGTCGCGGAGAGTCGGACACGACTGAGCGACTGAACTGAACTGAACTGATGGCTAGAGAAGTCTTTCTTACCAACTCATGTTTATTCTGAGGAACAAATCAGGTAATGTAGTGAATGTGCTATGAAAAATGTAAAAGATGACATATATATATATAATATTATTATATTATATTATTATAATTATATTACAAAACCATTTTTTATCCTTATGTTACTGTTTTTAGTGTAACGACTTACATTTTAGAACAGTTCAGACGTATTTTTAAATCTATAACTCATGAGGAAAAATAGGGAAACAGGTTTCCTGTGGAAACCCAAACTGATTAACAGTATCTTCTGGAATGCATGCTTGAGATTATTCTGAGGCCAAGTCTAGATTCACTCAGAAAGAGTGCACTGATCCACTCACAACATCTGCTAATGTGCAAGAACAGGAAGTAGTGCCATTTATTGCAGTACATTTGAAATCCCAGATTGAGGTATTTGTGTAAAAGCACTTTTAATATGAGATAAAGTGGAGTGATTGTTCAGAAAATCCCTTTTATTCAGCTGCAATCATAGTTCATCTTCAGTCTTTAAAATTATAGTAAATAAAAGAAACAGCTCCAAGTAATCGTTGTAATTCATTATTTTAATGAAAGAATATGTTGATAAGAAAAGCCTTTGTAAATTCAATATCAAATTTAATGCCATATCCTCATTTATGAACAAGCCTAGAAATTTTTACTTAGTCAAATCACATCATAGAGTGGGTTCAGTGAAAATTTTCATTAGTGTTGATTTATACATATTAAAAGGATTTTAATTGTAAAAATAATATATGTACATGATTTTAAAATTTAAGCAGTATACAATAAAAAGGAGGTCTCTCTCCCATCCCAGACCTCATTCCTGTACGCCTGTGCCCAAAGGCAACCCCTAGGTTTCTTCTGTATTTTTTCAAGCCAATCTATTTACATAAAAAATATGTATATACACATATACACATACATACATACACACAGATAAATACTTGTATACAAACATATTAATACATACATACACACAGACAGACATGCAAACACACACACCCTTTTGTACATACATGGGAACAAACCATACACATAGCTGAGCAACCCATTTTTTTCACTCAACAATGTATCTTTGATAGCATTCCCTATTGGCACCTGTGTGTCCTCAGCTGATTTCTTTCATTTTCTCTTAATTTTGTGTTAACATTTTTATATAAATAATAATCCTCTTATAAATTTTGCTGATAATACAAAGACCTATGTGATAGCATCAGAGATGAAGCTTATACCAACAGTCACAGATGTTTATACATGGCATTAAACAGATATGCAAACTTAATTCTCATATATGGTGCTTAAGGACACAACACTCAAGCCACTCAGGAATTGTCAGAATATGTAATCTGGTTCTCTAGTGTACTGATTATTTAATTTATTAACAATCTTAAAAGCTTTATATTTTAGTCTGAATATATAGATCATTTATAACAATATTTTATGTAAAAGTTTTAGTATCAAATTTAAACTCTCCATCCATTTCTTCTATGTGAAGATTCATTTTCAAATTTTCTCATGTGTAACAAGGTGTGACTTCTTATTAAAGGCTTTCTAAAATCCTTTAAGTTCACAGTACTTATAAGTTTAAATAAAACCTTTTGTTCAGATTTCCCACACTAATTTCACTCATGAGATTTCCCTTCTGAATGAGTTTTCATATGTTTGGTAAGGGATGCATTTTGTTTGAAGGCTTTTCCACATTCGTTACATTCATAAGGTTTCTCTCCAGTGTGGGATCTCTGATGTATTACAAGTTGTGACTTTGCATTGAAGGCTTTCCCACATTCATTACACTCATAGGGCTTCTCCCCTGTATGAGTTCTCTGATGTACAATGAGGTGTGACTTTTGGCTAAAAGCTTTCCCACATTCAGTACATTCATAGGGTTTCTCCCCAGTATGAACTCTCTGGTGCTGAGTAAGACCTTCAATTTGTCTGAAGGCCTTCCCACACTGATTGCATTCAAATGGACTTTCACCTGTATGAGTTCTCTTGTGGTAAGTAAGAGATGAGCTGTGTCCAAAGGCTTTTCCACACTCGCTACATTTATAGGGTTTCTCTTTAGTATGAGTTCTTTGATGTATAATGAGGTGTGACTTCTTGCTGAAAGCTTTCCCGCATTCATTACATTCAAAGGGCTTCTCACCTGTATGAATTCTCATATGTTTAGTAAGGGATGAACTATACTTAAAGGCTTTTCCACACTCACTACATTCATATGGTATTTCACCTGTATGTGTTCTCACATGTTCAGTAAGAGACGAGTTATACCTAAAAGACTTTCCACATTCCTTACATTCATAGGGCTTCTCACCTGTGTGAGATCTCACATGTTGCATAAGGTTTGAGCTATGTCTGAAGGTTTTCCCACATTCAGTACATTCATAGGGCTTTTCCCCAGTATGAACTCTCAGATGGTCAGTGAGAGCATGTTTATGGCCATGGGCTTTGCCACACTGAACACACTCGTATGGTTTTTCTCCAGTATGAGTTCTCTGGTGTACAACAAGGTGTGACTTTTGGCTGAAGGCTATGCCACATTCATTACATTCATACGGTTTTTCCCCTGTATGAATTCTCTGATGGTCAGCAAGTCCTTGTTTATGGCTGAGAACCTTCCCACATTCATTACATTCATAGGGTTTCACTTTATTCTGAATTTTTTCATGCTTAGTAAGAGATGAGCAATGGCTGGATGATTTATCCTGTTCTTCTCCAGTTTGAATTTTGTCCTGTTCAGTATATTTCTTGCCAGTTTGAGTTTTGTCAGGCCCATTAGATGAGCTACAGGTAGATGATTTCTCACATTTTTTTCCAATTTGATTTTTGTCTTTCTTTGTATCAGATAAGCTATGACTGAATGATTTCCTATGCTGTTTAGCTACATCAGATTTCTTTTCCGCACAGTTTCTTAGATCACCAGGTAAGTCTAAATTCTTTCCATGTGAATCAAATTTAAGAAGCTTTTTTTTTGAAGGAATGTATTTTGTACTCACATTTTTTTTCCGCAATGAACTACGTTCATGGCTCTTTTTCTTCGTCAGAGTTGTTTTCTTGAATGCAACTTCCTTAAGGATTTTGTTTTGAGATTTCTGGTGGTTCTTCAGCTGATCATCATCTTGATGGACTTCTTCTAAAGTGAAATTCAATGAGACACTCTTGTGAATCTTTGCACTCTCATATTTTGGAATATAACTTTTAAAGAAATGCCCTGTTGTGGGATGGAATCTTTATTTGAGCCTAGTATCCTAACAGTCTTGGAAAAGACCCTGATCCTGGGAAAGATTGAGGGCAGGAGAAGAAGGGGATGACAGAGAATGAGATGGTTGGACAGCATCACCGAATCAATGAACATGAGTTTGAGCAAACTCCAAGAGATAGTGAAGGACAGGGAAGTCTGGCATGCTGCAATCCATGGGGTCACAAAGAGTCAGACATGACTTAGCAACTGAACAACAACAACAAAGTTTCCTAAAGTGAATGAAATATCAAGTGCAAATATTCCTGTCATTTTGGACTTGAGAGGGAAAGTGCTGTAGTAAAGACAGAAAAAGAAAATTGATAATAGTGATTAGAAAAAACTTTGACTGTTTATAAATATGACCCTGCAACCTGGGATAAAAGATGAAATAAACACAAAAAGCAGCGAATTTAAAAAAAAAAAGAAAGAAATGAAGCTAAGAGAGCTTGTAATTTTAGCTGACACTTTTTGAAGTCTCTCCTCAGCCCAAACTTCCCAGCATTAATAACTGCAAATCCATGCATAGTGCTTGTCTCCAACAGCCTATACTATATTCATCCAAATCTCCATAGTCACAGTCAGGGACAGCTGACTCAAGCCAAGATGTCCAATAAGAGTATACCTTGTAAAAATTTGGACTCTACTCACTTTCCACTGGGTGCTAAATTTTAAAATGATATAAGACAAGTATTATAAAGTCATATCTTTCCTATGTAAACAGAAAGTTCCTCAGCACAAAGAATAAAGTATATATCCACAGAAAAGCAGAGATCTAAGATCATGTGTCCTCAAAGAGATCGTTTACATAATCCCAATTCCTAATGGCTTTCCAGTACTGGCTCTAGTCCCTGGCTGAAGTACCATCCCTTAGGTTACAAAAGGCCTTATAATAAATTCCTCCATTTACTTAGGATAGCACAAGTAAAATTTTGTTATTGCTCCTCAAAGAGCCAAAATAAGAGAAAATAAGTAAGTTCATCAAAGAGTACTGAATATAGGTGACCAAGGGATTAAGTAGAAAAGGATTTTCTACTGCTCCCACCTATGATTAATATAATAATGACATTCCTGTGCTAAAACACATCTGACTCTTATGTTAAAGAGTGTCTGACTCTTTGCAACCCTATGGACTGTAGCCCACCAGGTTCCTCTGTCCATGGGATTTTCCAGACAAGAGTGCTGGACTGGGTTGCCATTCCCTCCTCCAGGGGTTCTTCCCGACCCAGGGATTGAACCCATGTCATCTGCATTTCCTGCATTGCAGGCAGATTCTTTACCACTAAGCCACTGGGGAAGCTCCTTCTCTAAGTTACCTGATGGGTTTTACCATATTATAAAATTCACAGTAATGAGACTGGCAAATAAACTTTATGACATTGGATTTGTACTGTACACAAACACTTGTTTTCCAATAGTTTGCTATGGAGCACACCTTCCTGTCAGGTCACTCTAATTGCCAATTATAAATTTTAAGCTAACTCCCAACTCTAAGCAATTGCTCACATTCTTTCCTCCATACACTTACAATTATACATTTTGAGCTATCTTCTCAACCAAGGCTTCTGTTCTCTGAGACCAAACTCAAACTGACAGATGTAAGCAGCCATGTTTTTAGTATATGAGCCAACTTCTGGTTGAAAGCAGCCGATTGGACAACAGTAAACATCAATCCTCGCTATCCAACAGTTTTCCTAAGAACTTAGAATTGAAGCTTGAAGACTTCTGTTAGCTAGACATGGACATTACATATGTAAAAACCAAACAACTTCGGAGCTAGGACCACCATTTTGGGGTGGCCTTTATCAACTATGGACATGGAAAAACAGAAAAAGCTTCAGGATAGGAATTAAAGAGACTCAAAGAGAGAAACAGATATGAGTCCCCATGATTTCAGGAAAACAAAAAGATAAAAAGTAAATAGTCATTTTAATAGTGAAAGAACATTACATGGATAAAGTAAAAATTGGGTTCAAACAGAAAGGAGTTATGGTGTTTGAATATATGGCTGGGAAATACCATTGCTTTTATGGAGAACTTTTAAAAGATTTGTTCCCATAAAGTTGATCAATTTTTATAAGTATACATAAAGTAGTGGTATAGATACAGTAGGAAGAACTGGAGTTGCCAGCTGCTTTTTCATTTAGGAAATTTTAAGTGATGCAAGTATTCTGAGACAAAGAGTATAACAAGAACTTTTCTGTAGCATGACGAAGGCTGTATTTGCCAACCAAAGATGCTGGGAGAGATGGAGGCAAATCGTCTTCTGGGAAGAAAGGGATCAAAACTCAAACCTTTCCTCTTGAGGCATAACATTATAAGAACCTCTTATAATGATGATTTGGCTGGTCCCAATTGACAGTTGAAAAAGATATATATCACCACAAGAGAAATTTACCCTGAGGGAGGAGAGGAGACTCTTAACTAGTTAACTGGTATAACGGTAGGATAATACTAGGGAAGTCTGGTCCAGCAGAGCATGTAATTAAGGCTATAAGCCTGTCCTGAATTTGAGACAGTAATTAAGACATAAATTTAAAGCTAAAATGACTGTAACTTCAGAAACCGAAGCATGGAACTCACTAGAACCAGCAATCATTGGAGGGAATAGAAAATAGTCCATCCTTGAAGAACCTCCAATGATAACAGTAAGAACTTGAACCAAGAATAGAGTCACTGCAGCAATGACAAAAATGCACATATTAAATGACTTAGGAATATTTTTTCATTGTAACACCAAGCATCAGCAAGAAAAGTGAAGATAGCCAAAACTGGAGCCATGAATGGATGAATCAAAAACTATGAATTCTCTTCATTTGCCATTTGACAGATTTGTCCCTCAGGCCTTGAGAAATTCATGGAGTCTTGAAAATTCAGAGTTAGAAGAAACTTAAAAAGATATTGCGGATATTCTGCTATTTGGGGACTATTCAGTTCAGTTCAGTTGCTCAGTCGTGTCTGACTCTTTGTGACCCCATGGAGTGCGGCACGCCAGGTTTCCCTGTCCATCACCAACTCCCAGAACTTGCTCAAACTCATGCCCATTGAGTCAGTGATGCCATCCAACCATCTCATCCTCTGTCATCCCCTTCTCCTCCCACCTTCAGTCTTTCCCAGCTCATCAGGGTCTTTTCTAATGAGTCAGTTCTTCCCATCAGGTGGCCAAAGTATTGGAGTCTCAGCCTTAGTATCAGTCCTTCCAATGAATATTCAGGACTGATTTTCTTTAGGATGGACTGGTTGGATCTCCTTGCAGTCCAAGGGACTCTCAAGAGTCTTCTCTAACACCACATTCAAAAGCATCAATTCTTCGATGCTCAGCTTTCTTTATAGTTCAACTCTCACATCCATACATGACTACTGGAAAAAGCATAGCTTTGACTAGACAGACCTTTGTTGGTAAAGTAATGTCTCTGCTTTTTAATATACTGCCTAGGTTTGTCATAGCTTTTCTTCCAAGGAGCAAGCGTCTTTTAATTTCATGGCGGCAGCCACCATCTGCAGTGATTTTTGGAGCCCAAGAAAATAAAATCTGTCACTGTTTCCATTGTTTCCCCATCTATTTGCCATGAAGTGATGGGACCAGATGCCATGATATTTACTAACTGAGCTATCAGGGAAGCCCAAAGTTTTCTGCATATAAGTTAAATAAACAAGGTGACAATATACAGCCTTGACGTACTCCTTTCCCAATTTGGAACCAGTCCATCGTTCCATGTCTGGTTCTAACTGTTGCTTCCTGATCTGCACACAGATTTCTCAGGAGGCAGGTCAGGTGGTCTGGTATTCCCATCTCTTTCAGAATTTTCCACAGTTTGTTGTGATCCACACAGTCAAAGGCTTTGGTGTAGTCAATAAAGCAAAAGTAGATGTTTTTCTGGAATTCTCTCACTTTTTCTATGATCCAACAAATGTTGGCAATTTGATCTCTGGTTCCTCTGCCTTTTCTAAATCCAGCTTGAATATCTGGAAGTTCTCAGTTCATGTACTGTCATGAACTGAGCCTCTCTTGCAGAATTTTTAGCATTACTTTGCTAGCGTGTAAGATGAGTGCAGTTGTGCAGTAGTTTGAACATTCTTTAGATCTGCCTTTCTTTGGGAATGGAGAAGGCCTTTCTTGCCTTTCCTTTTTTGAGGGGCTGTAGTGGTATATAATAACTGTATGTTTTAACATGGTGGCAACATCTAAGATGAATTATTTTTCTAAAGAGGGGAAGTTAGGAAGTCTACCAAAGAAGAACTGGAGCAATTTAGGAATGGGATAATACAAATCTGATTTGAGTGATGTCAGTCAGAATTGAGAAAAAAAAAAAAACTAGGAACTAATGAAAGAATAATAAAAGAGAGCACAGAGAGAAACGTTCATGGGAATTCCATGGTAGACAGGCCTAAAATTCGACACTGATAAAAACAGGGAAGGTGAAAGGAAGCTCTAATTTAGAAAGAAAGATAAAGCTTTCAATTTCTCATCATCTGAGGTAAGTAGGTAAAATATAAGACATGAAATTGGAGCTTTATCTGGACAAGATTCAGAAAACTAAGATCATGGCATCTGGTCCTATCACTCCATGGCAAATAGATGGGAAACAGTGGAAACAGTGAGAGACTTTATTTCTTTGGGTTCCAAAATCACTGCAGATGGTGACTGCAGCCACGAAATTAAGAGACGCTTGCTCCTTGGAAGGAAAGTTATGACCAACCTAGACAGTTTATTAAAAAGCAGACATTACTTTACCGACAAAGGTCTGTCTAGTCAAAGCTATGGTTTTTCCAGTAGTCATGTATGAATGTGAGAGTTGAACTATAAAGAAAGCTGAGTGCTGAAGAATTGATGCTTTTGAACTGTGGTGTTGGAGAAGACTCTTGAGAGTCCCTTGGACAGCAAGGAGATCCAACCAGTGCCTCCTAAAGGAAATCAGTACTGAATATTCATCGGAAGGACTGATGCTAAAGCTGAAACTCCAAAACTTTGGCCACCTAATGAGAAGAACTGACTCATTTGAAAAGACCCTGATGAGCTGGGAAAGACTAAAGGTGGGAGGAGAAGGGGATGACAGAGGATGAGGTGGTTGGATGGCATCACTGACTCGATGGACATGAGTTTGAGCAAGCTCTGGGAGTTGGTGACAGACAGGGAAGCCTGGTGTGCTGCAGTCCATGGTGTCACAAAGAGTCAGACATGACTGAGCAACTGAATTGAACTTAACTGAACTGCAAGGGTTAGGGAGGAAATGGAAATAATGATGGTGGTATAGACCATGGGTCTAGAGCATTTCACAGAGAAAGTGGGGAAATGGAAAGTAATGAGGGGCAGAAGCATCACACCAAGAGATCTGGAAAGAGGACAGATTTAAGAATGTCTGAATACCTAAGGAGAGAAATTTGATACTATGGGGTTTCAGAGTGTGGGTGAACAAAGGGAGAAAAGCTGAGGATATTAGGAAAAGGGGGATGATTTTAAAAAGCATTACTTTAGAAAAGTAAAGGCTCCCCTCATAGCTCAGTCAGTAAAGAATCTGCCTGCAATGCAGGAGACCTGGTTTCAACTTCTGGGTCAGGAAAATCCCCTGGAGAAGGAAATGGCAACCTACTCCAGTATTCTTGTCTGGAGAATCCCATGGACAGAGGAGTCTGGCGGGCTGCAGTCCATGGGGTGACAAGAGTAAGCAGGAATGGGATTAGCTAAGAAAACAGTTAAAAGGGTTCACTGCTCTTTCTCAAAACTGAGCAACGGAAAGCCTAGATGAGGAAAGATGGCTATGTACGGCTGGGTCAGTTAGGCATCTGATTGCCTGGTGCCCAAGGTTTAGAGCTCTGTTTTTCACCATTTTTCCTAACGTAACCCAAGTAGTGTAGCAGACTGCATTATTGTTCCTTGTGGATTACTCCTCCCAGCCCCACTGCATGACCATTTAATCCTCCCATTCCTACGCAGTTGAATTTGGGAGTGGAAAGGTGACCTGCTCTGACTAAAGAACCAATAAAACGTTAAGAAGAAAGAGATATCTACCACATCCAGTGATTTTTAACTCATCATATGGTTCCATTCCTTCTTCTTTCCCTCTGTAATGAGATCAGAATTTGCCAAATAGGGACTGCTCTTTCAGTGTAGGTCACAAGATAATGTGGGAAAGGACTGCAGCTTGAGCAAGAAACAAATCTTTCATCTTGTAGGCCACTAAGATCTGGGGAGGTGGGGGATCTTTCTTTAATGGGGCATAACTTAGCCTAAGTTGACTGATACAAGCGGTATAAGCAAATTCCCATAAATCACACTGGCTTACAACTACAGTGAAGCTCATGTGAGGACCTCCCATGTGGACAGGGTCACAGAAGGATGAGATATTAGAATCTCCAAGGTTAGAGAATCTTTGTAGTTTGAACTCCTATCCCCCTGGGAGATTGTGATATTTTTCTACTGCTACTTCCCGGTTAAGAAAGAAGGGTCTTTAAGACCCTTAAGACCTTTAAGAAGAATTTCAGAACAAATTTTCTTTGAAGAATTCCAAACCCAGGCACCTATGATTAATTAATATATGACAAAGGAGGCAAGAATGTACAAAGGAGAAAAGAGGGTCTTTTCAATAAGTGGTGCTGGGAAACTGGACAGATACATGTAAAAGAATGAATTTAGAACATCTTTAACACCACATACAAAAATAAACTCGAAATGGGAAGAAGACCAAATACTATAAAACTCACAGAGGAAAACACAGGCAGAAAACTCTTTGACATACTGCAGTGATCTCTTTTTGGACTTTCTCCTAGAGTAAAGGAAATAAAACCGAAAAATATAAACAAATGGGACCAAATTAAAAGTTTTTGCACAGCAAAGGAAACCATAAATAAAACAAAAAAACAACCTAAGGAATGGGAGAAAATTTTTGCAAATAATGTGACTGACAAGGGCTTAATCTGTAAAATATACAAACAGCTCATACAGCTCAATACCAAAAAACCCAAACAACCCAATCAAAAAAATGGACAGAAGATCTAAATAGACATTTCTCCAAAGAATACATATGGCTCATACAGCTTTATATCAAAAAACCAAACAAACCAACCAAAAAAATGGACAGAAGATCTAAATAGACATTTCTCCAAAGAAGACATACAGGTGGCATATGAAAAGATCCTTAACACCACTAATTATTAGAGAAATTCAAATCAAAACCACAATGACGTATCACCTCACACCACTAAGAATGGCCATCATCAAAAAATAATCTACAAATAACAAATACTAGAGAGGAAGTTGAGAAAAAGGAACCCTCCAACACTGTTAGTGGGAATGTAAATTGGTACAGCCATTATGGAAAACTATATGGAAGTTTCTTCAGAAACTAAAAATAGAGCTACCGTATGATCCTGCAGTCCCACTCCTGGGCGTACATCTAGAGAAACACATAATGAGAAAAGACACATGCACCTCAGTGTTCACTGCAGCACTATTTACAATAGCCAAGACATGAAAGCAACTAAATTTCCATCAACAGATGAATAGACAAAGAAGATGTGGTATATTTATACAACAGAATATTACTCATCCAATAAAAAGAATGAAATAATGCCATCTGTGGCAATGTGGATGGACCTAGAAATGATCATACTAAGTGAAGTAATCCAGACAGAGAAAGACAAATATCATCTGATATTGCTTATATGTGGAATCCAAAAAAAAAGATACAAATGAACTATACAAAACATAAATAGACCTACAGACCAAAAGGGGCAAGGGTGGGGATAATTTAGGAATTTGGAATTAACATAAATATACTACTATATATAATATAGAAAACGAACAAGAACCTCCTATGTGGCACAGGGAGCTTTACTCAATAATTTGTAATAACCTATAAGGGAAAAGAATCTTTAAAAAAAAGATATATATATATATATATATGATAACGGAATCACTTTGCTGTATACCTGAAACTAACACAACATGGCAAATCAACTATACATCAGTAGAAAGAAAAGATATATATATTTTTAAAAGTAAATAATAAAAGTGTGGGAGAAAGAAAGAATTCCAAAGTTATCATCATGAAACTAGGAACTTACTTCCATTGGCTCCTGTTTCCTTGGTTCTTGCTATTTCACTCGAGCCACCTTGTTTGGGTCTTTTCCCCTTCCCTAGCCATGGCTCTTCTCCTTTTTCCAACTTGGATATCATGTCTGGTTTGAGAGCCTGATACCCTACTCAGGAGAAAAGATAGAAATTGAGTGTTAGAACAACAAATATCCCAGAAATCAATCCCTAACATCTGAGTTTCAGAGCTTATAAAGGATAAAAGAATATGTGGCTTCAGAAATTTCACAGTGCAATGCCCATGTACCCCATCTGAGTAGATCCTGCATTTTCAAGGCAGGAGCACACGTATTCTGCCTAGTACTCAAAGGGACTACAACTCTTTGATTCATAAAAATCGAGGATAAACTTATCAAGGGCATCAGAGAGAAGGCATCACAGTAAGTATATTTTGAATTACAAAGGAACTGTCCTTACCCATTGAGGATAGGTTGCTGTAATTCTCCAGCATCACATCCTTGTACAGGCTTTTCTGAGCAGGATCTAGTTGCTCCCATTCCTTCCTGGTAAAGGCCATAGTCACATCATTGAATGTTATCGATCCCTGTAAAATACCACATTTCTAGTTCAGTCTAATGTTATCCACATCAGTGAGAGATTTGGACAAGATAATAATTACTTGTTCTTACCTTGTCCATTCAATGTTGGTCATAAAGTCATTTTTTTACTCATTTTTGTTTCTGAGAGGCAAAAACCACATTAAGAAATGTCCCTATAACGGAATGAATGTTTGTGTCCCTCCAATTCATGATTGAAACCTTGCCCTCCAAAGTGATGATATTAGGAGACAGGGCCTTTGGGAGAAAATTAGAATTAGATGAGAGGTCATGAGAGTGGCGTTTGCACGAGTGGGAATAGTGCCCTTATAAGAGTTATGAGAGAGCATGTTTCCTCTCTCTGCTCTTTCTGCCAAGTGAGGATCTAATCAGAAGTCTGAAACCTGGAAGAGGGCTGTCACCAGATCCCGAAGTGCTCTTAGACATGTAACCTCAGGAACTGTCAGAGATCAACTTCTGCTGTTTATAAGCCATTCAGTCTAAGGTTCTTTGGAAAATACCATATGATTATCAGAGAGAAAGACAATTACAACAAACAAACATTAGACTCAGTCTTCATCTTTATAACTAAACACTACAGATATAGAGTTCTGAGGTAGAAGAATTGAGACCCTTGGTTTCTATGAGCAGTCAAAAAATCAATTATGTTTGGAGGCAAAAGTAAGATATTGAGGCATGTAAGGATTTGGAAAGTATATTACCCATGAACTTTAAAAATAAAGAGAAGAAGGGAGGGGAAAATCGGGACTGTGGTAAGAAGAGGAGAGAGAGGAGAAGAGGAATCATTTTTAAAAGAAGGAAAATTGGATCAGAATAACTTTGAGATTGGGGAAGACTTAATAATATACAAGAGAGAACTATGAATAATAAAACCAGTAAAATGTCTAGTTACATCCAAGTCACTTGATAAACTTTCTTGTGCAATTGTTATAAAAATATCCTTGGACTTCCCTGGTGGTCCCGTGGTAAAGAATCTGCTGCCAATGCAGGGGACACAGGATTGATCCCTGATCCAGTAAGACCCCACATGCCACAGGACATCTAAGCCCATGCACTCCAACTGCCAAGCCCACACTCTGGGGTCAGAGAGCCACAACTACTGAAACTCACATGCCCTAGAGCCCACGTTACTCAAAAAGAAAAGCCACCTCAGTGAGAAGCCCGTGCACTGAAACGAGAGAGTAGCCCCTGATCACTGCAACTAGAGAAAGCCTTCAAGCAGCCACGAAGACCCAGTGCAGCCAAAGTTAATTAATTTAAAAAATTTTAATCCCTAAAATCAAGAGGTATGATGTAAGAAAAATAAGCAGCAATAAGATTGGTTGTGGGTGGGGAGAAGGAATTAAATAAAGCATGTTAAAGTTCTCCTCTTATTAAGAAGATACAGTAGAATTTTGAAGCTAATAAATATGTATTCAAACATACATATGTTTGAATGTTAAATGTCTGTTTAACATTTAAAGATCACCCCCACTGCCATAAACCACCAATCAATTATCTGCGTGTGTCACCAATCTCTGAGCTTACAAACTTGCAGTCACTGATTCCTGTAACTCCTGTCACTAATTGTTACTGGCTTCCCAATCACTGAGCCAGCATGGTTCTTCCTAATTCCAAAATGACTGATCCCTGCAAACCTTCCAATTACTAACAGCAACAGATCTCCACAGTTACTTGCCCTCATAAACACTCTGATCACATATTGCCACAGGTTCCCCAACTATTGATACCAGAGGAACATATTAATCTCCACCTAAGATATGACCCCCAAATACTATCAATCCCCAATCATTGACACCAACAGAACCCTCACACAGTGGCCTTTACAGAAACCCTAAACACTGCCAATAAACTCCACTACATACACCCTTTTCAGCTATTTTCTTCACCTGCTTGCTTTTTTAAATTTAATGTTTATTTATTTGTCTGCATCAGGTCTTAGTTGCAGCATGTGGGATCTAGTTCCCTGACCAGGATCAAACCTGGGGCCCTCTGCACTGGAAGCATGGAATTACAACCACTGGACCACCAGGGAAGTCCCATCGCCTGCTTGCTTCAACCAAAACCTACTTGTCACCTGAGGATTCTGCTCCCTTACAGTGTTTCCCAACAGAAGTTGTTTCCCCATCTCCACCCCAATCTTAGAGCCTTGCTGCTGCTGCTAAGTCGCTTCAGTCGTGTCCGACTCTGTGCGACCCCATAGACGGCAGCCCACCAGGTACCCCTGGCCCTGGGATTCTCCAGGCAAGAACACTGGAGTGGGTTGCCATTTGCTTCTCCAATGCATGAAAGTGAAAAGTGAAAGTGAAGTTGCTCAGTCGTGTCCGACTCTGTGCGACCCCATGGACTGCAGCCCACCAGGTTCCTCCTTCCATGGGATTTTCCAGGCAAGAGTACTGGAGTGGGTTGCCATTGCCTTCTCCGTCTTAGAGCCTTAAGATGAAGTAAGTTACACTTTCAACTGTTTTTAATTCATCCTTCAAAACCCTATCTTGTTTAGAGTATCACATAGGCTTTAACCCATTAACATTCTGGTTCAAAGATTCACTAGAAGGACTCACAGGGCTCAGCATATAGCTGGACTCATAGCTATGATTTAGAACAGCAAAGAATTCAAAGCAAAATAAGCTAAGGAAAAGGCGCATGATGTAAAGCACAGAAGGCAGGAACAAATTTCTAAGAGTCCTCTCCCAGTAGGGGGCTTCCCTGGTGACTCAGACAGTAAAGAATTTGCCTGCAAACAGGAGACCTGGGTTCGATCTCTGGGTCAGGAAGATCCCCTGGAGGAGGAAATGGCAAGCCACTCCAGTATTCTTGCCTGGAGAATCCCCATGGACAGAGCAGCCTGGCAGGCTAAAGTCCATAGCGTCGCAAAGAATTGGACAGGACTAAAGTGACTTAGTATGCCTTTCTACTGTGTCATTCTCACTGACACACATCTGAGGAAAATCCTCTCTTAATCTCATGTCCCATCCAATATCCATTTCTTTGCTCCCCTTATCAGCAAAACTCTTAAAAGTTGTCTATACTTGCTGTCTCTACTTCATTACCTCCCATTCTTTAACTCTTCCACCAGATCTTACCCCTGGCATTCCACTCTAAGAGCTCTAATCAATCAAAATAACCATGGAACTACAACTTGCCAAAGTCAAATTCTCTGTAGTCATACTCTGAGGCCTGAGTACTCCCATTGCCTTGAAAACCTTGATGCTTCTTTGACAACACATTTACACAGTTTTCCTCCTACCTCAGTAGTTACCTCCTACCACCTACCTCATTCTTCTTCTTCTCCTCCTCCCCTCTCCCTCTTTTTCTCCTTCTCCCCTCTCCCTCTCCTCCTCCACCCAGGGATCGAACCCAGGTCTCCCAGGTCTCCCAGGTCTCCCACATTGCGGGCAGATGCTTTAACCTCTGAGCCACCAGGGAAGCCCCTCTTCTCCTCCACCAGAACTCAAAACATCAGATTGACCCAGAACTCTTGACTTTTTGCCCTCTTTTCTCCCCTATCTGTCATCTCTTCCTAGATGATTTCATTCAATCTTATGACTTTAAATGCCATCTTTACGTTGATAGATTCATATATCTAACAATTACTTAACATCTCTACTTGAACATGTATGTAATGGGCTTCTTACCATTGCTCAAACAGAACTATTGGCTTATCCACCCTGGCTCCCCTTTAAGCCATCAAATCAGGTCTTCTCCAACACAACCCTTTCTCAGGAAATGGAATCTACCAGTTCCAAAAAGCCTAGGTGTAAATTTTGATTCTTCTTTTCCCTCTTGCTGCATATCATCAGTAAGTCCTACTGGCTCATCTCCAGGCATATTCTAATTCTGATTTTTTATTTCACCTGTAAACCCCAATCTTCATCTCTTACCTTTAACTACTGCAATAACTACTAACTGACCTGCCTGCACCTCTGCACACAGACGGGAACAATTCCATCTCTAACAACAGACACTGTAATTGCTGACTGCCATAGACATTCCCATTTGCGACCCCCACAGTCCACCCCAATGTCTGATACACCACAAAGTCCTTATTTCTGATCCCCGCGGCCTTCCAAACTCTTGACTTTTCGGTGACTGCCGCAGGCCCCTGCCCGCCACCATTGTCACCGCAGATCCCTCAAACAACGATTTCCTTAAACTGCACAGACAGCCCTCTAGCACTATCTCTTAGCTCCCTGAGGATGCTAAGATCATCCTCCCGCCCGTGCAAAAGGCCCTTCAGCATCGACTCCAATTCCCAAATCACCTATTTCACAGACTACAGTAACCCGCCAGCCACTGATGCCCGATTAAACCACAGCTGACCAGCAGGCCACCCCGCCCCATCATCGCGCTCACCGCAGCGCTGCCCCCGGGCTCCGACACAGCCATCTCCGGAAACCATTCGGCCTCTTCGGCTGTCCCTGCCCTCCTCCTCCGGTCCACGGTCGCTGGCTTTGTCGGGAACCGGGCGCAGGCAGTGGCCGACGTGGCGACCACCCGGAGCGCGGCCTCGGCGGGTCCGGCGGCTGCGATGGCGGCGCCCTTGGGTGCGGGCCGTGGGCGCGGCCATGTTGACTGAGGCTCCGCCGTACAGCGCAGCGTCGCTGTCGGGGAGGGGTCGGGGGTCGGAGGTCGGAGGTCGGAGGTCCGCTGCGGGGAGCTCCTCTGGCGGTGGTGGGAGGCGAGCGGGCAGAAACCGGGCTCGCAGAGTGCTGCTTGCAGAGTGCTTCACTGTGCGTGACACCCCACTCCCGGTACTCAGAGGTTTCCGTTCTTGAGGACAGGATTTGGAGTTGCTTTTCCTAGTCAGTGTAGCCAGCTGCGGGGAAACAAGGAAATGCCGACTATCGCAGACTCCGGAGAGCTGGGATAATGAGAGAAACTGGAGGGAGAAAAAGGAAATGCCCAATCGGGCAGATGCCATAGATGTTTTATAGAGAGAGAACGCTAATCTTGGAAATATATTTCATTTATGGTATGAGAGCAATGAGAAAAACTGACGCACCAAATTCAGTGAACACATCGCTCTTCGGTGAGAGCCAGAGTTCGATGGTGATGTTTCAGCCCAATATTGTAATCAAGCGATTGGAGTAGAAATAATTTCTTATTGGGCCATTTCATGTACAAAGGTCACTCATTTAACAGTTATGTGTTGAGCTTTTATAATGTATGCAGATTGGATTGCTTGGGTTTGCTAGGTAATGAGAAAACTGGAGATTCACTCAGACACAGTCTTCATTCACCCTTTTGTGGAATTTACAGTGGGGCAGGGGGCTGGTAAAATTATCCCAAATATTTTAGTTTTTTTTCCAGAGTCAAACATACCCTGTTTTGCACCTTCCACTTATATGTGCTTTAAAAAAAAAAAAGAAAGAAAATCCAACCGAGTAAATTAGAATATCTAATTGTTAAGAGTTTCATGAATGGGACAGCATTTCATTTAGCAAACAGAAACGCCATCTGAGGAGCTGTGCAGAATGAAGTATTTTTAAAGGTAGAAAATTGCTGGGACAGGGGAGTTAGGATTATTTCAAACGAGGTCACTTTCCTTTGAGGGAAAGAAGGGGATGTCTCCCGTCCCAGCAATGCCTTCCTAGTCTTCTGACATCAACTTAAGAGCAAATTATGTTGTAAATATTGTGATACCTAGAATTCTAGCATGGGTCCCATTATGTCTGCTCCCTAGTGTTATACCTTTGTGAGAACCCCTAACTTTCAGTGCAGGAGGAACCTATGGTTGTATGGAATATTACTCCCATGATTAGATCCCAAATCAGTTGACTTTTCAGTTCAGTTGTTCAGTTGTGTCCAACTCTTTGTGACTCCATGGACTGCAGCACACCAGGCTTCCCTGTCCATCATCAACTTCCAGAGCTTTCTCAAACTCATATTCATTGAGTTGGTGATGCACCATCCAACATCTTCACCTCTGTCTTCTACTCCTGCCTTCAATCTTTCCCAGCATCAGGGTCTTTTCCAATGAGTCAGTTCTTCACATCAGGTGGCCAAAGTATTGGAGTTTCAGCTTCAGCATCAGTCCTTCCAGTGGATATTGGAAGAGAACCCCATGAGCAGTTGACAAAAAAATGGAGATAATCGTGGTAGGCCTAATTTAATCGACTGAATCTTTAAAAGTGACTGGACCCTTCTAGTAGTCAGAAATTCCAGATATGAGAATGTCTGTGGATGGAGCTACATAGTAAAGACCTGAAAGCCACATCTGAGAACTGAGAGTGGTTTTTGGTCTACCACTAGCATGACAGTAGGAAAAGGCAACCTACTCCAGTATTCTTACCTGGAAAACTCCGTGGACAGAGGAGCCTGGTGGGCTACAGTACATAAGCTTGCAAAGAGTCAGACATGACTGAGCGCAACAATGACTAACAAGGAGTTGTTACTCCTGCGACTGCAGAGTAAATGATTTCTGCCGAAAACCTGAGGGGGTCTGGAAGCATGTGTTTCTCTAGTGGAGCGTGAGATTAGGACACGATCACCCAACACCTGAATTTCAACTTTGTGTGCCCTTGATGGGAACCCAGCCATACCATGCTCAGACTTCAGACTTACTGAAACTCAGATAATAAATTTGTGTTGTTTTAATCCAGTAAAGTTAGTGATAATGTGGTCTGCAGCAGTAGAAAACTAAAGATTCAGCAAAAATTGAAGGATAAATAGTAATTGAGATTCCTCTTCATCTACAGGAAACACAGCCCCTCCCTCTGTGTCCCAGATAGAGCATCTTTGAGCCTCACCATCTGAGTATGGCAATTGCTGCCCCTCAGCTGGTAAAGAATCCGCCTGCAATCCGGGAGACCTGGGTTCAATCCCTCAGTTGGGAAGATCCCCTGGAGAAGGAAAAGGCTACCCACTCCAGTTTGCTGGCCTGGAGAATTCCATAGACTGTATAGTCCGTGGGGTTGCAAAGAGTCAGACATGACTGAGCGACTTTCACTCCTCAGATAAAGTCCTGACTTTGTCCCTAGAGCACAATCCTAAGAGGTCCACTAATTATGTTTTAAAAAAAAAAAAAAGGTCTCTGCTTTCTGTCTTCTCCTAGCTAGTGTTAAAAGGAGACAGGCAGGCCAGTTTCTCCAGGCTTTGCTTGAACATTAGTGTTTCCTCACAAATCCAAACAAATTCCAACATATCTCTAAACAAAAGGCTGTTCTCAACTGTAACAACTCTCCAAGCCCTTGATTCTGAGTAATTGTCTAATTATCCTCATAGAGCCCTTGCCAAGAGGCAATATTCAGAGACAGAACTAGGGTGGAAAAGTATAGGCAAGGCAGGGTATGGATATTCTCTGCACTGGAGAGCAGGAAGGGAAGCAAAGAGCAGAGAGAAATGAAGAACGAAGGAGTCTGGTAAGAATAGGTCGTGGAATGGGGACCAGGAACATTTCAACTTACCCAAGAAGTTCCATCCTGTCTCTACATTGAAGTCAGTTTCCTAGTTCAGAATGAATAGTAAAAGAGTGAATTTTTTTTTTTTTTTTTGGCTATGCTCAGTGGCATGCTGGATTTTAGTTTCCCAACCAGGGATCGAGTGTGTGTGCCCTGCAGTAGAAGCCCAGAGTCTTAACCACTGGACCACCAGGAAAGTCCAAAAGAGTGAATGTTAAATGTGAATCAACTTTGTAAATATTATAAGGATCAGTGTGTGGATTAAATACTTACATGTGAGTTTTGGTAAATGTTTTGACACTTTCAACTGAGTATGGTAATTGTCAAATCAAAAAAACCCCGGGATATTGTCTCTGCTTCAGATGATCTCTATTACCTCCTCTCGTATCATCAGACTCTATCATCTATACAATCTTAGGTACCTGAGTTCGAAACTCTGTTCCCTCCATTAGCCTGTAGTTTGGCTCTTGACTGTATAGGCTTTCTTACAGTTGTCTCTAGGAAATGTCTCACATGGGCCTTCTCTAAGACTTATTCACAAAATAAAGAGAACGATGTGATCCCACGTGTCAGTGTTCTCTTGTTCATGCATTTGGTAATTCATTTTCTACCTAGAGATATCTATTGCACTTCTGTTATGTGCCAGGAACTATGCCAGGTAGTGTGAATACAAAACGGGAAAAATCCTTAACCCATTTAGAGAGCTTAGGATCCACGGGAAGAGATGAGTATTATTCAAATGAGCACACAAAATTAAAATTAGGACTATGATAAGTGCTTCAAAAATGATACATGGTCCCGTGAAAGCATGGAATCTAGTCTTAGAATTATTATAAATTACCCAGAAGAAAGGATATGTCAGTTGACATTTGAAGAATAAACAACAGTTTTCTTAGCATTTCAGAGTGATGAATGGCATATGCAAAGCTTACTGCCGCCTCCCAACCGTGATGTTCACAAAGAAGAATCTGGAACCTTCTTCATCTCCTCGAGAGTCCTCTCGGGCCTCAAAAACCTCTTTGTCTCCGTCCTTGACTGGGTCTTTATCCTTCTCATGCAGGGACAGGTCCCTGGAGAAGACGCCTTCACATTTAAGTTACAGGGACAGGTCCCTGGAGAAGATGCCTTCACATTTAAGTTGCAGGGACAGGCCCCTGGAGAAGACGCCTTCACATTTAAGTTACAGGGACAGGTCCCTGGAGAAGACGCCTTCACATTTAAGTTGCAGGGACAGGTCCCTGGAGAAGACGCCTTCACATTGAAGTTGCAGGGACAGGCCCCTGGAGAAGACGCCTTCACATTGAAGTTGCAGGGACAGGCCCCTGGAGAAGACGCCTTCACATTGAAGTTGCAGGGACAGGCCCCTGGAGAAGACGCCTTCACATTGAAGTTGCAGGAACAGGCCCCTGGAGAAGACGCCTTCACATTGAAGTTGCAGGGACAGGTCCCTGGAGAAGACGCCTTCACATTGAAGTTGCAGGAACAGGCCCCTGGAGAAGACGCCTTCACATTGAAGTTGCAGGGACAGGCCCCTGGAGAAGACGCCTTCACATTGAAGTTGCAGGAACAGGCCCCTGGAGAAGACGCCTTCACATTGAAGTTGCAGGGACAGGTCCCTGGAGAAGACGCCTTCACATTGAAGTTGCAGGAACAGGCCCCTGGAGAAGACGCCTTCACATTGAAGTTGCAGGGACAGGTCCCTGGAGAAGACGCCTTCACATTGAAGTTGCAGGGACAGGTCCCTGGAGAAGACGCCTTCACATTGAAGTTGCAGGAACAGGCCCCTGGAGAAGACGCCTTCACATTGAAGTTGCAGGGACAGGCCCCTGGAGAAGACGCCTTCACATTGAAGTTGCAGGAACAGGCCCCTGGAGAAGACGCCTTCACATTGAAGTTGCAGGGCTCTGACTTGCATGTTCTCATTGTTCTCTTGACATACAGCCCATTTCTCACCGTCCATGCTTATCATTCTATGTTATGAAGAGTAAGTGATGAAGAGAGACTCAAGAAGTGTGGTGCGGGCAAGTGGAAAACTATGGATAGGCACAACACATCCGGGGCTTCCCAGGGGCTCAGTGGTAAAGAAACCGCCTGCAATGCAGGAGCCCCAAGTTCGATCCCTGAGTCAGGAAAATCCCCTGAAGGAGGCCATAGCAACCCACTCCAGCATGCTTGCCTGGAGAATCCCATGGACAAAGGAGTCTGGTGGGCTACAGTCCATAGCGTGGCGAAGAGTCGGACATGACTGAAGTAACTTAGCGCACACACACACACACACAATACATCCAATCAGTGAGACACAAAGTTCAATACAATGTCAAAAGGAACTGCTTTTTAAAGACACGACTTCAAGTTTTCATATTGGTTGGTATAAAGATTGCAAAGGCATGACAGAAATACTGCATGTCTTAACTGAAGTGTTGATAACATAGGTTCATATACATGTGTGAACATTTTCTTGATGTGTGCACTTACATTCCTGTGGAATCTAGCATTCTAAGTAAAATCTCTTTAAAGTTGATACAGTGAATAAAGAGAATATGAAAAGGAAGGCTAATGAAAGATTCCAGACCCTACAAGAAGACCTGCAAGGACACTGATAAATACACAGACAAAGGATTGTAATATTAAATTATTTATTGCAGTACATGGAGAACATTGTAGTCCATAAGTAAAATGTAATTTTAATATCAACGCCAAAAATCTACAAAGTTCATCATATAACCCAGATAGCTCATTTGATATAGAGTTGTTCAAGGTAGATTTCTAAGCATAACCTTGAAGAAACCCAATCTCTGGTAAAACCCAAAAAAGACAACTGTTCTTTGCAGTGGAACCCACCCCTAGGAATCGACCTATTTCTACATCTATCTATAACTCGATCCCTACCTCAGTCTGAACATCTAGCTGCCTGTACGTCTTCCTCCTCCTCCTCTTCGTCCCCCTTTCCCTCTCTGTGTCCCTCCCTCTTTCTCATTTCATTCTTTCAAATAAAACAGGAAAATAGGGAGGGATGAAAAGGCACAAATCACATCACTAGGGGATGCAATCTGAACTGCAGGATTAAAGAAGTGTTGTCCGCTGAATGCACATCCTGCAGACTGACTTCTGGACCCAATGACACATCTCCCTGAGCAGCAGGAGCTGACATCAAACAGTAGGATTTCTGTCCTCTGGGGAGAAACTCGTCGCCTCGGGGTACAAAATGCCTCGCCGGAGCCTTGCACTGCTTGAGGAATGGCGGGGAGCGCCCCTAAGGCCCAGGCGCCCAGGGCGGGTAGCCCTGCGGGCCCGGAGGTCCCTGGTGCGCGGCGAGCAGGGAATCCAGCGCCGCCAGCGCCCAGTGCAGGGCGGCGCCCGCGTGCGTCAGCTGCCAGCTGAGCCAGGCGCGCTGCGAGGCCGTGGGCTCCGTGCGGTCGGTGGCCACCGGTAGGAAGGCGCCCCCCGGGGCCTGCAACTCATCCAGGACCACTTCGAGGGCTCCCATCTGGTTATAGAGCTTGGACGTGAGCTCCTCCAGGGGCGCGGTGACTTCAGGGGACTGGGTTCTGCGAGGGCGCTTGGGCGAGGCGGGCCTGGACTCCGGGTGGTACTGGCAGCGTCTCTGGCCCCGGGCCCACACTGGCGATCGGAACCGGGCCCCCCTGTCCTGGAGACGCCCGGAAGTATGGGCAGAACCTAGGAGGGAGACGGAACAGGAGGGGTTCCTGTGATGTGCGCTGCCCCTGAAAGTTCTCCTCAAATTCACCACAGCCGCTTGCCTGTCGCAACACCTCCACCCCAGGCCTCACACCGCACCATACCTGACTCTGTTGGCCTGTCCCAACATCTGCTGGCAACCCGGGCCAAGTCCTGGGCACTTTCCCCTCAGCCTGTTCCCACTTCATGGCATCTCACCAAGGTCAGAGGCTTTCTCTGCCCTCTGGGGGTTCAGTTTGCCCCTCAGGGTCTTTGCCCACATCCCCACCTCTACCAAGTCCAGCCCAGAAACCTACCTCCTCTGTGGTAAAGTCCTGCTCTGCAGGAGTTTGGATGCTGCTTAGCTCTCCACTGGGCTGGGGGTGGTCGTCCCCTCACTTTCTCTTCTTCATGGCCGTTTCTCTCGTGACTCTGAGGGGAGCCATCCGGGCTTCTGCATCGCTTGTGCCTGGTGACCTCTGTGGGTGGAGAGGAGGACAGGGTGAGTGTTCCCTGACCTACTTCTGGAATCTGGGGAGAGTGGATTAGAGAAGGTTCCGAGTCCCACTGCTCCTCCACCTCCGTGCCATCCCCTTCCCCAAACTCTGGTTTCTTCCAGCCCCTCTCTCCCTCCATGAACATTTTACCTGGACAGAGTAGTTCCTGAGCTGCCTGGCAGACATTCCCCAGGAAACCCATCTCCAGTTCAGACCTCAAGGATGACATAGCTGGTGGAGCCCCAGATCACAGGGGATCAGGACTTCACCCTGGGTTTCTCTTCCCCTTTCAAAGGTGTCAGGGTCACATCGGGCATGTGTTCCTCTGTCCCCCAGCCCAATTTCTACTGTCTCCCAAATTCTCTCCAGGATCACTCAAAACAGATGTCTGCCATAAAGAATCTGGCATCTTACCTGCTTTGCTCTGAGAGGCCTCTTGTGTCTCCATGCTTCGTTTTTCTCTCTGTCTTTCTGAGGGATGTTGCTCTCCTCCCTTCTCTTTTACAGACAGGTTTTCCTTGGAGGAAATCCTTCCATTTTCCCTGTGGGAGACACCTTGTTTCTGCTGGCCAGGCCTTCTGCCACTTGCAGCCTCTTTCATTGTGTCCATGTCTCCCATCTGCAGCACACGTCTGGATGCTTCAGAAGTGGACCAGGGAATGACCAGGTGAGCAGAGGGTGTGGCCATGTCTAGTTTCCGGACAGCCCCCTGGGGAGTCACAGATTGGTCCTCAGAAGGATCACACCCCAGAGGACATTTGCATGATGAGGTTAGCACTCTTTGGTACATCCCACTGACTTTTTGGTCTTCGGACATTTTAACTATTAATTTCAGAGGATTTCAGTTCTCTGTTATGTATTAACGTCCGAGAAGGACAATTTTTAAAAATTTAAGTTTTTTTTTGATGAGGACATGTTTTAGTCTGTATTGAATTTGTTAAAATATTGCTTCATTTCTGTTTTTGTGTTTTGGTTTTTTTTTTGGCTGCAAAGCAAATGGGAACTTAGCTCCCCATCAGGGATCCAACATGCACTCTCTTCATTGGAAGGTGAAGTCTTAACCACTGGACTATAGGGAGATCCCATGAAAGGGCAATTTTGTCTTATTTGTTTCATGCTGGTTTTTATCTATTTGTTTTCAACAATTTTGTGTATCTGTATGTCTGTCAGCATGGGTCACTCTTTGCCCAGGGTCAGCACGGTGTTGGTATGCTGCTAAGTCGCTTCAGTCGTGTCCGACTCTGTGCGACCCCATAGACGGCAGCTGACCAGGCTCCGCTGTCCCTGGGATTCTCCAGGCAAGAACACTGGAGTGGGTTGCCATTTCCTTCTCCAATGTGTGAAAGTGAAAAGTGAAAGTGAAGTCGCTCAGTCGTGTCCGACTAGTAGCGACCCCATGGACTGCAGCCCACCAGGCTCCTCTGTCCATGCAATTTTCTGGCAAGAGTACTGGAGTGGCCTGCCATTGCCTTCTCCGGTGTTGGTATAAAGGACTAGAAAACCTTTATGGTTTATTTTACATGCCTTCCTTTTGACCCCTACTCAGGTATGCTGTTCTGACACAAATGCCACCAGAGACTACAGCTGGAAAAGCATATTTAAGCTCCAAATTATTAAAAACAACAACAACATAGGTAGGACCTCTGCTATCAGCATCATATCGAGTTTTTAATTTAATTTTTCTTCTTTTTCTCACTCTTGTTTCTTCTTTTGTCTGGATGTGCACATAGTTTTCAACTGGGATCAGAAGGTACAAAAAGACATAATCAGTCAGTTCAGTTCAGTTCAGTCGCTCAGTCGTGTCCGACTCTCTGCGACCCTATGAATCACAGCACGCCAGGCCTCCCTGTCCATCACCAACTCCCGGAGTACACTCAAACTCATGTCCACAGAGTTGGTGATACCATCCAGCCATCTCATTCTCCGTCGTCCCCTTCTCCTCCCGCCCCCAACCTTTCCCAGCATCAGAGTCTTTTCCAGTGAGTCAACTCGTCGCATGAGGTGGCCAAAGTATTGCAGTTTCAGCTTCAGCATCAGTCCCTCCAATGAACATCCAGGATTGATCTCCTTTAGAATGGACTGGTTGGATCTCCTTGCAGTATAAGGGACTCTCAAGAGTCTTCTCCAACACCACAGTTCAAAAGCATCAATTCTTCGGCGATCAGCCTTCTTCACAGTCCAACTCTCACATCCATACATGACCACGGGAAAAAACATTGCCTTGACTAGACGGACCTTGGTTGGCAAAGTAATGTGTCTGCTTTTTAATATACTATCAAGGTTGGTCATAACTTTCCTTCCAAGGAACAAGCGTCTTTTAATTTCATGGCTGCAATCAGCATCTGCAGTGAATTTGGAGCCCAAAAAAATAAAGTCTGACACTGTTTCCACTGTTTTTCCATCTATTTCCCATGAAGTGATGGGACCAGATGCCATGATCTTTGTTTTCTGAATGTTGAGCTTCAAGCCAACCTTTTCACTCTCCTCTTTCACTTTCATCAAGAGGCTTTTGAGTTCCTCTTCACTTTCTGCCATAAGGGTAGTGTCATCTGCATATCTGAGGTTATTGATATTTCTCCCAGCAATCTTCATTCCAGCTTGTGCTTCTTCCAGCCCAAGACATAATAGGTGAGCGACAAAAATAACCTAGGACACAGCTCTGAGAGCACTGGTCCCCAAATAATTTGAAGCAAGTGATGGATGTATTCACTGTCTCTAATTGCAAACAGTGTACTTGTAGGTGGAATAATTTCTGTGAATAAGCAGGAGGGAGCATATGGAGGGGACCACATTGTCTTTTCACATAGCTTCTCTTCTATAAAAAGAGCCTCCACCCAGTCAATGGGACCTCTATTTAGGCTGTTGATGCTGACGGCTGATAAAACCAGCAGAAGCCAGTCAGAATGTATTCTTATTAGACTCACGTTACCCAGGCCTCAGAGTAAAGAGCTGAGTCACATTAATGAGAATGTTCACTCTGCTATACAGCCGAAACTAACAACATTATTCATCAACTATGCTCCAATGTAAAATAAAAAGTTAAAAAAAAAAAAAAAGAAAAGAATGTTCTGTGGCTTCTGGGGCTTACAGAGTCCTTATCTGCACTGAGGCCTCATTAACTGATCCTCGGATTCTGAGATGTAGCACACTATTTTCACACTAGTTATCTTTGGGCACATATTGATATAGAGTGTCACATATTTCTGAAAAGTGTTCATGTTATGGGAGTGGGGATTAATTCCAAGTGCTCAAATGCATGGAAGGCCCTGATCTCCCATCATTCTGGGGTCACTGAGAGGTTGTTTAGATTTCATCTTTGAAAATAAATCCTTCAACTGTAATCATGCTGATTGACCTGGTTCATGCAGACTTCCTGAAGTTTTCAAATCCAGTGTAGCTCCCCAAATAGGTTCACAAGGGGGAATCTGTATTCTTTATAATTTTACTCAAAATATACACATTTCCTGTACCCCAAAGCCTTGCCTTCAGTGGGCAGGGAATTTAGATCTCTAGAGACCTTAGATAAAACCAGTATAATGATCAAGGGCTGATCCGCACTCAGGAAAGGTGCTATCCTGTGACCTGAATGTTGTGATTTATAGTAAGAAATATGTATTTGGTATTTCTCCTGGTTGCTGGCCCAGCTACTAAAGCCACTGGAATTTGTTAAGTGTGAAAGTGATAAATGGGCTTTGTTATGTTAATGAGGTGACCTTTGGAGAGCATCCTGGTGACCAAAGAGTAGGGGCTGCCTGACCTTATCAGAACCCCAGGTTACAGGGAGGAGAGAGGAGCTGGAGTTTGAACCAATCACCAGTGTCTAATGAGTTAATCAGGTCTCTGTAATGAAGCCTCTGTAAAAACCCAAAAGGACTGGTTTGGAAAGCTTCCAGGTCGGTGAACAGATTTGGATTTGAAAAGGACAGGGAAGCTCATGCCCTTTCCCCTCACCTTGCTTGAGTCACATCTTCCATCTGGCTGTCCCTGAGTTACAGCCTTTTTTAAAAAAAATGATAATCTAATCAATAAAAGATTTCTCTGAGTTCTGTAAGCAAATTAATTGAACTCAAGAAGGGTCATTGGAACCTCTGCACTCTAGTGGGTCCACTAGAAGCACAGCTGACCACCTGGAGCCATGATTGCATCTAAAGTGGGGGAGGGGCTGCCTTGTAACACGGAGCCCTGAACCTGTGGAATCTGAAGTTTTCTCTGAGGACAAAGTGTCAGGATTGTCAGACACGAAACTGGTGTCAGAAATAGCTTTGAAACTTGTACTAGAATCTTACCAACCCTTACCTGGTCTCTGCCAGCTGCACATGGGGCACTTGCATTCATAGGACCCCTCTGGGTTCAGACCTGACAAGAGGTCAGGTACTGAAAGCTTCAGGGAAACCAGAACAATAGCAAGTATAGCTAGTATGGCTGACTTCTCTTTCTTTACCATGAATTTATACTTCTCAAAGGAAGATAATTGGATTATTTCCCATCACTCATTCTGGAATCTCCTGTCTTCCAACATTTGATTTACTTGGTGTCCACAGCACTGGACCATTAGCCATTACTGGTAGCTCCTTTGCTTCAGCTCAAACACCTGTCATAAGCAGCAGAAACTCTTTCCGAAGAAAATAGTTTTGAGCACTTTCTCTAAGGCAGTTATGTTGGAACATCAGGCGTCGTTTTTTGTTTTTTTTTTAATTGTCCCTACTCAGAGCATTTCTAGGTAGAAAAAAGCCCATTTAGTCTGTGCTAATGTGAAGATAGCAAAGTTTTATCCTGGCCACTACATTTCCTGTTGGGAGGCTCCCTGACTAGATATCTTGGACCATGTAAGATGAACCTCAAGGAGAATACAACTTTGCCTTTCTTAAGTTTTTTTTTGGGGGGGCCACGCTGCTTGGTATATGAGATCTCATTTCCTAGATCAGGGATGAAACCCTGGCCCCATGCAGTGTTAGCCTAGAGTCCTAACTACTGGAATGCCAGGGAATTCCCACATTTCTCTTTCAAATTCTACCAAGTATCAGGTTGACCAAAAAGTTTCTTCGGCTTTGAAAAAAAAAAAAGACACTTTTTTCATTTTTATCAAGAACTTTATTGAACACGGTATTTGCTGTTTTGTTCCACTACCTTCTGTCATTTTTCAGGTAACTTCATAATTTCATTTTCCCAAAACTTTTTATCTTTCTGAGCAAAGAACTATTCTGGTGCCCTTTACAGTCTTCCAGGGAATTGAAGTTTTTTCCAATAAGAGAATTTTGTAATGACCGAAATAAATGTAAATCCAAATGTGCAATATCTGGTGAATATGGCCAATGAATCAGAACTTCCAAGCCAAGCTATAACAGTTTTTGCCTGGTCATCAAAGCAACATGCAGTCTTGCGTTATCCTAATGGATGATTGCCCTTCCCAGGTGGCTGAGTAATAATCCACCTGCCAATACAGGAGATGGGAGTTGGATCCCTGGATTGGGACGATCCCATTGGAGAAGGAAATGACAATCCACTACAGTACCCTTACTTGGGAAATCCCATGAACAGAGGAGCATGGCAGCTTCAGTCCCTGCGGTCTCAAAGAGTCGGGCATGATTGAGCGACTAAAACAACAGCAATGGAAGATCATGCATTTTCTGTTGACTAATTCCAGCCGATTTTCATTGAGGTGCTGTTTTCAGTTGGACTAACTGGAAGCAGTGTTTGTTGGAATTAATGATTTGGTTTTCTAAAAGGAACTCATACTAGAGGACTTCTTCCAATGCCACCACATACATAACATCTCCTTTTTTGGATGAGATCAACTTTCATGTTGTTGTCAGTGTCTCATTTCACTGGCCCCACAATCTCTTCCGTTCCACATTATTGTACAATAACCACGTTTCTTTGTCCATCACAATTTTATTTAAAATCAGAACATTTTCATTACGTCTCAGTAGAGAATCACATGTGGGAATGATCAAGAAGGCTTTTTTCACCCAACTTATGTGGAACCCAAAAATCAAAGCAATTAATATAACCAAACTGGTGCAAATTATTTTCAACATGTGATTTGGATATTTTGAGAAGATAGTAAGAAGAGGTGGCAAGAATACCACAGAAGAACTGTACAAAAAAGATCTTCATGATCCAGTTAATCATGATGGTGTGATGACTCACCTAGAGCCAGACATCCTGAAATGTAAAGTCAAGTGGGCCTTAGGAAGCATCACTCCAAACAAAGCTAGTGGAGGTGAATTCCAGTTGAGCTATTTCAAATCCTAAAAGATGATGCTGTGAAAGTGCTGCACTGAATATGTCAGTGGCCACAGGACTGGAAAAGGTCCGTTTTCACTCCATTCCCAAAGAAAGGAAATGCCAAAGAATGCTCAAACTATTGCACGATTACACTCATCTCACATTCTAGTAAAGTAATCCTCAAAATTCTCCAAGCCAGGCTTCAGCAATACGTGAACCGTGAAGTTCCAGATGTTCAAGCTGGTTTTAGAAAAGGCAGAGGAACCGGAGATCAAATTGCCAACATCCAATGGATCATTGAAAAAGCAAGAGAGTTCCAGAAAAACATCTATTTCTGCTTTATTGACTATGCCAAAGCCTTTGACTGTGTGGATCACAATAAACTGTGGAAAATTCTTCAATAGATAGGAATACCAGACCACCTGATCTGCCTCCTGAGAAATCTGTATGTAGGTCAGGAAGCAAGAACTGGACATGGAACAACAGACTGCTTTCAAATAGGAAAAGGAGTACATCAAGGCTGTATATTGTCACCCTGCTTATTTAACTTATATGCAGAGTACATCATGAGGAACACTGGGCTGGAAGAAGCACAAGCTGGAATCAAGATTGCTGGGAGAAATATCAATAACCTCAGATATGCAGATGACACCACCCTTATGGCAGAAAGTGAAGAAGAACTAAAGAACCTCTTGATGAAAATGAAAGAGGAGAGTGGAAAAAGTTGGCTTGAAGCTCAACATTCAGAAAACGAAGATCATGGCATCTGGTCCCATCACTTCATGGGAAATAGATGGGGAAACAGTGTCAGACTTTATTTTTTTGGGCTCCAAATTCACTGCGGATGCTGATTGCAGCCGTGAAATTAAAAGACGCTTACTCCTTGGAAGGAAGGTTATGACCAACCTAGACAGCATTTAAAAAGCAGAGACATTACTTTGCCAATCAAGGTCTATCTAGTCAAGGCTATGGTTTTTCCAGTGGTCATGTATGGATGTGAAAGTTGGACTATAAAGAAAGCTGAGCACCAAAGAATTGATGCTTGTGAACTGTGGTGTTGTAAAAGACTCTTGAGAGTCCTTTGGACTGCAAGATGATCCAACTAGTCCATCCTAAAGGAGATGAGTCCTGGGTGTTCATTGAAAAGACTGATGTTGAAGCTGAAACTCCAATACTTTGGCCACCTGATACGAAGAGCTGACTCATTGGAAAAGACTCTGATGCTGGGAAAGATTGAGGGCAGGAGGAAAAGGGGATGACAGAAGATGAGATGGTTGGATGGCATCACCAACTCAATGGACATGAGTTTGGGTGGGCTCTGAGAGTTGGTGTTGGACAGGGAGGCCTGGTCTGTTGCAGGTTATGGGGTCTCAAAGAGTTGGACATGACTGAGTGACTGAACTGAACTGATTGTGTCTGCTCTCTCCCGAATGGCTTAACTTGATTGTCCTCAGTTAATGTCTCCATTTGATTGCTATCAACTTCAACAGGTCTACCAGATCATGGACCATAGTCCAGTGAGAAAACCCCAGCAGAAAAGTTTAAAAACTACTATTGACACGTTTGATCAGTCACAGCACCTTCTCCATATACTGCACAAATCTTTTTTATGCATTTCAGTTGCTTTTTTATCTTTCTTGAAATAATAAAGCATACTATACCAAAAATGCTGTCTTTTCTTGCATCTTTGATATTATAATGCTTACACAAATGTTCACCAATTTTGATGTTTTGTTTAATGCACAGTGATATGAGAGCTGTAACATACAACAAACTTTTGACTAAAGTGAAAAACAGCTAGGCCCTGCAAGAGCCATCTTACAGGAAAAAAAAAAAAGAAAGAAGCTTTTGGCCAACTCAATATGTGAGCAGTTCACAAATTGTGGTCCCAGGACAAGGGCTATCACCCACTTCAGAACTTGTTAAAAATGCAAGTATTAGGCTTCAGTCCAAACTTACGGGGTCAGAACACTGAAGGTAGGGCAGTGTAATCTGTGTTCCACATGCCCCAACCCCACCCCACCATGTGATTCTGATTCAGGTTCCAATGTGAGAAGCACTGAAAGAGAATATTCAGATCAAGAGGGGAGAAAGATGTCATTCATTTAAAACTGGTAATCAGTATTGTAAGGGAGCAGTCTGGATCAGGTACTTTTACTATAAATCTCCTTTTCAGTTCAATTCAGTCACTCAGTTGTGTCTGACTCTTTGCAACCCCATGTACTGCAGCATGCCAGGCTTTCCTGTTAATTTCAACATAAAATAGTTTGGGGATGTTTTTGCCAATAATGGTTTTAGAGTAAAAAAACAATTTTCTTGCTTTACACATTTTATCCTGTTATCTTATTTAAGGTGTGAATCAGACAGGAGGGAACTGAAGAATGCTCCGTCATCGATGTCATTGAAATATTATGGCAGTCAATATTTTATAATCTTTCAGATTTTTAAGTAATAGTAATTTGATATTTTTTAAATTAAGACTTCCCTTAGTGCAGCTTAAGGTTCAGAGAAAAACTCAGGGAAAGCACAGAGATTCCCCAGATGCCTCCTCTGCCCTTCACATGGGCACACCTCCCTGTCTAGTGTGTATAGTCCACACCAAAGCTGTACCTGCGTTACAGCTGACGAGACTGCACTGGCACATCACGATCATGAGTTCATTCTTGGTGTTGGACATTTTGTGGGTTTGGAAATTTTAATGCTTTGAAAACATTAATATTAGTAAAATATCTTTTTTTTCAGTTGAAGTGTTAATTTAAAATCTATTAATTACTGCTGTACAGCAAAGAGATTCTGTTATACATAGGTTTATATTTTTTCACTTTCTTTTCCATTATGGTTTATTGAAGGATATTGAATATAGTCCCCTTGCTTACAATAGGACCTTGTTTATCCACTCTCTACATACGAGCTTGTATCTGCAGATCCCAAGCTCACAGCCCACCCCTCCCCCACCACAGTCCCCTTTGGCAACTGCCAGTCTCCCCTGTGTCCATGGTTCTGTCTGTTTCACACGCTCGTTTGTGTCATACTTTACCTTGCATATAAAGTGATGTCGCATGGCATTTGTCTTCTTACTCCACTTAGAGTGACGATCTCTAGTTACATCTGTATGGCTGCAGATGGTATTATTTTGTTCTATTTTATGGCTGAGAAATATTCCATCATGTGTATTTGTACGTCTTCTTTATCCGTTCATCTGTTGATGGATGTTGACTTTGTTTCCACATCCTGTCCACTGTGGACAGTGCCGCTGTGAACATAGGGGTGCACGTATGGTTTTGAATTACAGTTTTGTCTGGATATATGCCCAGAAACGGGAATGCTGGATCCTATGGTAATTTTTCATTTTCTGAGAAAATCCATACAATTTGCTACAGTGGCTGTGCCAACATAAACACCCCCTAACACTGCAGGTGCGTTCTCCTTTCTCCACACCTGCGCCTGCGTTTCTTACTTGTGGACCTTTTACGGATGGCCACGCTGAGCAGCGTGAGTTGGAATGTCATTGCAGTTTAGATTTGCATCTCTTTAATAGGGATGCTGAGCATCTTTCCATGTACCTATTGTGTGTGTGTGTGAAGTCGCTCAGTTGTGTCCGACTCTTTGCAACCCCGTGGACTGTAGCCTACCAGGCTCCTCTGTCCGTGGGATTCTCCAAGCAAGAGTACTGGAGTGGGTTGCCATTTCCTTCTCCAGGGATCTTCCCAACCCAGGGATCGAACCCGGGTCTCCTGCATTGGAGACAGACGCTTTAACCTCTGAGCCACCAGGGAAGCCTCATGTACCTATTAGCCATCTGTATTTCTTCCTTGGAGAAATGTCTCTCCAGGACATCTGCCCATTTTTCCATTCTTTGTTGTTGTGTCTAGAACTTAATGTTATATAATATTTTGTGAAGATAAATGATATATCCTTATAATAATTTAAGGACAAATATAGTTTTAAAAATGTTTTATTCCAAATTACCTTTTAAACATTTTAATTAGGATATAACTTTTACTGTGGATAGTATTTTGCACCCATAGTACATGTGTATATGATAACTGAAATAATAATGAACATATCAGAGGGAGCTTTTCCGATTTTTCTAAAGGGGTACAGCAAAGGAGAAGGATTCCAGGGTTCACGTAGCATCTAATATGCAGTACAGACACAGCCCTCTAGGACTTCATTTAAGTTCAGCCCCAACCATTTGCAGATGCAAGGCTTCTGGAAAGAGGACTCGTGTAACCCTACCTGGCCACATTTCCTGCTCTCCTTCATCAAATGGAAAAGAAAACAATGGTCACTCACCTGGCCTGGACTCAAATCTGACTGTGTCACCTGGCCACAGTGGCCTTAGGCAACTCCCCTCCCCGCTCAGAGCCTCAGACCTGCCGAGGATCCAGACAACCAGAGCGGAGAGAGCTCAGCAGTGTGCCAGAGCCAGCCCAGCACCGCTGCAGGCCACTGCCGGTTCCGGCACCTCTGCCCCTGCTGAGCAGGCCTGGTGTCCAGGCTGCCGGGCTGCGTTCCCAGCATGGTTAGAAGGTGAAGAAACTGACACTGCGGTGGGGTCCCTGTTTGGACCCTCACCCGCCGTGTCCCAAGTCATCGCCCTGCGCTCGCTCCTTTCCTCCTGTGTAGCGTGGGAACCACCTTCACGTCGGTCTCAGAGTAACCGGTTACTGTGAAGTGAAAATGACAACACAAGGCAGGCATAAGCTGAGCCTCTGGGGATAACCAGTGCGGCTAGAGGTCAGCAGAGGCCAGTGGGGAGGCTCAGAGAGCTGGGCCTAGTGACAAGTGACTGCAGGGACAGCAAGGAGGCCCCGGGGCTGGGGAAGCCCAGCCTGTGACAGCCTGGTAGCTTCCAAGTGTGTTCAGTGTGCGAACACCTGCCGCCCTGCGCTCTGAAGATAGTGGCACTCGGTCCCTGGGTTGTATTTTTGTTACTATTGTCATGCGAATAGGAAACATTCTGAAAGTTATTCACCCTCCACAGAGGAAAGGGGAGCCATCTAATATTGGACTTCTCGTGGGCTCAGGAGAAACTGCACGAGGCGTGTGTGTGGGGTGAACACACTTATACTGAAAGATTGTAGCAGAAAAGAGGAAACCACAGAGAAGGAAGACGAACCAAGGGGCCAGGAGGGGTGGTGGCTGACAGCTGGATGGTGGCAGAGTGGCCCTCCCATCAGGGTCGCGTCTGTCCCCTCCCCGCAGCCAATAACCATTTGTGCCTGTCCCACAGCTCTGAGAGGTGGTCCTGGAACCCGCGCAGGGACGCACATTCTCTAAGCTTCATGCCTGAGGAGAAGCGAGCGGCAGACAAGGCGGGACTGTGTGCAGTCCTCTGCCTTCAACCACACTGCGGTACAGGGTTCTTCTTCATTTTTCTCTGGGCTGGGGATCTTCTTGCTGTCTCATTACTCAATTCAAGAACCGCTGCCTTTTCCACCACATGGGAAATAACCGCAGCATGAGTGAGTGAGGGGATCCTGGGCAGGACCCGAAATTCAGTGGTGCTTGTGTCCTTCTCCTGTTGCCTCTATTTCAAACCAACACTGGGGTCAGTGGGAATTCTCAGGAAGCACTAGATCCTGACTCCAGGGGAACAGGTTGGGTCCCCAGGCATAGCAGTGGGGATGGGGGGGCTACCTTCCAAATGCCCCGGGTCCCGAAGCCTCCTGACAGAGCCCCTGCTCCTGCCTTCAGCACTGGCCCTAGGCTGGAGCCTCCCTACCTGGAGAGACCCTAGGGCAGCACAGGCTCGACCTTCTCTGAGCAAAGCCGATCCTTCTCCTCCGTGACTCAGGTGTCCCCCTTCCCGTCTAGACCACGGTGTTCTGGAGCAGGCTGACTTGACACCAGTGGGAGAACCATGGGGAAGCAGAGCTTGGGGGAGGGATGAAGGGGGTCATGAAGGCAGTGATGGGGACCTGAGTCCTTGCTAGGGTGGCTGTCCCCGCCATCAGGGAGGATGCACCTGGTAGCTCCTGTCTCCTGCAAGCACCTGCGCTGGCCTTCTCTTGAAGGTCAGTCTGGTGCACTTCACAGCAGATCTCTGCTCCGAGAGTGTCAGAGCACCTGTGGAAGCAGCCATTCCACGCTAGGGGCAGGCGGGGGAGTGGGCTCCGTGTATGTCTCCTCACACCCATGGCATCCTCACTCACTCTAGTGTCCACCTCCCTGTCCACCCACCCCCTCACTTTCTGAGTCATCACCTCCACAGGAGCTTCTCTGCCCAGATCCATCCTTACCACTGAGTCCATGCTGATTAAGGACCACCTGTCACCCCACACCTGCCTCTTCCCTTCCACCCCCAGACCGCAGCCGGATTCTGAAACGGAGACCTCGTTAACATCCACTTGATCTCTGGGGCCTCTCTCCTCACCTGACCCCACATTCTCCGCGGGCCCAAATTCTCACACACAAGTCCCCACCTCAGCTATTCCAACACTTCAATGGGTCACATGGCCAGGACAGGCCCCTCATACTGCTCCAGGCCCTCAGAGGCCCCTCTGAATGGGGAGGACAGCAAACAGGACAAGAATCTATCACCAGTTCAAGAGAGAGAGACACCCCAGGAGACCCTCAGCAGGAGTGGCTCAGAGAAGAGAAGCAGGACTCAGGACTCCCGCCTCAGGAAGAAGAGACCCTGGTGCAGGACAGGGGATGGGAAGAGAATCCTGGGAACAACATCCCCCTGCCTGACTCCAGATTGACTGAAGGGCACCTTCCAAATACCTGAGCTCTTGTCCAGGGGCTTCTCAGCTGGAATTTGGGGGGTGGGGTGGGGTCCAAAAGATGCACGGCACGGAGCCAAGAATGGGTCTGGCTCTGTGCAGAGACAGGCCCACCAGAATCAGAGGGGTTTCCAGGGACCAGGTGGGTGTTAAAACGCTGAGGAACCAGTCAGTCATGGACCGGAAGCTAAAGTACAAAAGCGGGGCAGCGTGTGCAGCTACTGCAGTGAGAAAAGCCTTCCCAAGGATGTACTCACAGCCCGGGGAGAACCAGCAAACGGCGACCTTGTGATTACAGGGCTCCCTCCTCCCTCAGCAGGGCAGGACCTCAAATCCACATCTGCAGGCTAGAGCAGCCTCAAGGTCACGATCCCCGAATCTGCACAAGAAACCTTAAGACAAGGACGTGAATGGTGAGAACCGTGAGGCTCCGGGGTCAACACCTGTGTTGGAGGGAACCAGCTTCTGCTCCCCACGGGCCTCCTGCCTCCCAGAGAAGAGGCTCTGGGGCCAGACTCAGAATCAGCAGAGACCCCTGGGACCAGCCCTGGTTCTACTACAGGTTCTGTAAAAGGGTAAAATAAATACAAAATGAAATTCTTTTTTAGGGTCTTCATCCCCTGAGAAGAGGGAAAGATCAAAGAGAGCCATGGTCCAAACCAAGACAGGTCAGGCTGTGTGCAAAAATCACACGCTTAGGAGTCAGAGCTGCCTCCCTGAGCAAAGGGCCGTGGCCACCAAGCCCCTGGCCACTCCAGCTTTGCCTCCTGGAGCTGGGGGAGGTTTCGATCACCAGCATGGAATCTTCCTGCCCCCACCCCTCATTCCTCCAGAGGCCGATTCTCCAGAATACCGTCTGCTCCATTTAGAGGGCTGTGCCGGCTACCCTTTGAAGTCGAGTGCCCCCATGAGCACGAGCAGGGAGGTGTGGAAGTATTTGTTTCTCCGAATGTCCCTGTGCTGTGCCCTGCCTGGGCTCAGGTTGGGGCTAGAGGCTTAGGGTATCCGGGGCTGGGGGCTCAGAGCCTGGAAGGGGCCTCCTCAGTCTTCCTGAGAATCTACTTTGGGTACTCACACTGGATCGTGGGGGTGGTGACAGGGGACCTTCACACCACCTCTTTCTAGGCCTCCTCACTGCACCTGCTCGGAGGGCCAACGACTGTACATTTCATTGTTTCTCATTAAATGTGTGGAAGGATTCATGAAAATGTTACATAACATTGGAAGCGTCCACTGGTGAGAAGTATCAGACTCCACCCAAAGACATAGATAAACCAGACTTTGTCCTGTTCCCTCGGCACCTGGAACTCACACAGCTGTGGGTCAAGGTCCTGTGAAGAGGTCACAGTGGGCCGCCCTCCACCTCGGGCCACCAGCACAGAAGGGACAAGACCCCCAGCTCCAGTCTGGGCAGTGCGAGCACACAGGGTGGCAGCTGAGGCTGCTCCTCCCCGTCTGCCCAGGGGACAGGCAGCCCTTTTAAGGTCCCCAAACCTCCCTTCCTCTCAGAGCTCTGGACAGGGGTCTGGGAAGCCTTGGGTGCCTGGCACAAGGGGGTTGACTACTGTGGAGACAGCATGGGCTTCCCGTGTGAGCTCCACACCCTAGGGTGCAGCTGGAGGGCCATCAGAAACCCCTGCTCCTCCTCCTCTCCCTACAAGAGGGCAGGAGCCTCTTTTTAGCAAAACGGAGAGGGGAGATCCCCGGTACACTGACAGCTTCACAAAGCTCTCAACCTGCCCCCGAGCAGATTGGGTGACCTTCCAGCCACTAGTGGGGACTTCCTTCAAAGCTGGGGACACAACACTAGACCTGTGTCAGGGCTCGTCTCCCAGCCATCCCTGCCCCACAGGCTGTCTGCAACAGGAACCAGATCCAGTGAAGCTTAGATGCACTGCGGGGTCCTGGGCTAATGGCTCAGGTCCTAGAATCAGGCCAGGGGGGAGGAAGTATCTGCCTCGTCTGTGACTTATCTTGACCTTGACGATGAGGTCTCCCCACTGGGAGTGTACCTTCAGGGAGGGACTCCTGCCCCACACAATCTTCACACTGGCTGGATGGCCTGATCGCAGGTCAAAAGCACCCCGAGCTGTCAGTGGTGAAGAAGTTCCCCTTGCAGTCCCACCGCACTTGGGAAAATGAGGTGGAGAGAGACAGCGAGGTTTTGGGTGGCCAAGTCCCCTGCTGGTGAGAGACGAGGACACGGAGGGCAGGGCTCCATCCTGGCCAGGTGGCCCCGGTTCCTTCCTCGGAGCATCAAGTCAGCGCCTGCAGGGAGGGCTTCAGGCTGGAGGACCCCGCGCCCTCCCTAACACTGCTCTTCATGACATCCTGCAGGAGCCCGTCCTTGCTGCCAACGACTGGCCTTCAGGGTGGGGGCTCCCCTGTGATCTTCCATCTGGGCACAGCCTGGAGAGACCTTCAGGAACAGGCACAGCTCGCGTTCCAGCTCGGGGCGCCCTCTGTAATATGGGCAGTTCCTGGCCTCGGTCTGGACCACTGCTCAGCCTAGATGAGCGACTCACCACCATCCCAGTGAGGCTTCTGACACCAGCACATCCTTGTTGTCTGCTAAGCGCCATGGAAGGGCAGTGGAGGCACTCCTGGAAGACAAGAGTCACGCGAGTGAGTCACTCAGAGGAGGCACAGGCGTCCTGGGAGTCCCCAGGAAATCAGCAGAGAAATGGGCCTCGGGGCAGCCAGAGAGCCCTTTATGCCACAAGCTGGGTGCAGCGTATGTTGACTTAAGTTAGCTACGAGGATAATACAGCATTATCCTAGTAATTACATATGATAACTGCAATTGTCATGTAGTATTTACATCATTTTTCACATTTTCAGTAATTTTGAGGGATTGAAGATGTTTGCAATTACTTGGGAGAACCTGAATCTCTTTAATGACAGCTGGCCTTGGCTCTGATTTACCCGAGTGGTCCTTATCTCTACACCCAGGTTCAAGGACAGAGGGGCTGTGCGGACACGGAGGAGGCGGCCCTCAGGGCCTGACACATGGTCACCGCCCAAATAACACCTCTGGGAGAGAGGACCATCTGCTGACTGAAGGAGCAGGGCCCTGGTTCATGTAGGGAAAGCAGTGCCTGGCCCAGAAATGAGGAATTTACAGCACTGGGGATGTTTCAGGGACCAGCTGGAAGGCCCCATATTTGTGTATTTTCCCCTCATTATAGATAAGTTTCCCTTTCCCTGGGTTTTTGTTGGCATTTCTCTAAAGAAATAATCCTGAAAATGGAAATATCGCACAGTATGTGATGATTTCCAGCCTCCAAAGGTGTCAATAAATGGATTTTATTTTATAAAAATAAACCTCCCTAAATGTTGTATGAGGAAATTGAGAGTAAGTTGGAACGAGAGGTTCTGTTCTCAGTTTTTTAATTGAGGAAATTGCAGCCACAGCTTCCCAGGTGGTGTTAGAGGTAAAGAACCTGCCTGGCAATGCAGGAGATGCAATAGACTCGGGTTCGATCCCTGGGTGGGGAAGATCCCTGCGAGTAGGAAGTGGTAACCCAGTCCAGTATTCTTGCTTAGGACACCCCATAGACAGAGGAGCCTGGCAGGCTACAGCCCCGTGGGGCTGCAAAGAGTCCGAAACAAGTTAGCTACTGAACACACACAGCTAAGTTCCCCTGATGGTCAGGACCAAGGAAAGGCTGATTCTTACTGACTATTTCTGCAGCCCACAGGGTGTCGCACAACTGGTGCAGCGACATACTAAGGATGGTTTTCTCACCCGGGAAGCGGGGCCTGAGCGCAGGGACCCCGGCTGTGGGCGTTTTCTGAGTCGCTTGAGACGCCGTCTGCTGGCCGTTAGTGAGCGGCGGACGAAGCTGTGCGCGCATCCTCGCGAGGCGGTCTAGTGGAATCAGGTCGATTCTTGAGACCTGCTTCTTTGCTGATGGCCCCAGGGACGCTCCCCTCCGACTGTTGCTGCGACCAGCCTTTGATGACATCTATAGTAAATGTACGTAGTAAGCAAATCCTGAAACAGAATTTATAGTAGTGGTTGTTTGTTACCAAACAGAGGGAAGAAGGAGAAGTGACGGTTTAATGGGTGTCGGGACTTTTGGGAGGGGGGGTGATGAGTATGGCCTGAAATCAGATAACTGAAGACTGTACAACTTGTGAATATGCCAATCATTGAGCTGTACACTTTAAAACTATTACTTGTATGCTTTGTGAAGTGTATTTCAACAAATCTATTAATATTTGTAAAGCTAGTAAATGATGGTACTGCTTCTTGTTCTTATGAATTTATTCAAGGTGTGGCATTTGGGCTGTGTTTCCATATGAACTGCCAAAATTATATATAATAATCCAGATACCGAAAGCTGGATCATGAGGGTTGCTGGGCCTACTCTGTTTGCTACTAATCCATTCACTCTTACTGATACATTAAGTATGGCTATATTCTCTCTCTTCACTGGCAGGGATATCATTGCCTTTGATGACTTGATCGGATGAATCCTTAGAACAGCTCCCCGCGACTCCATAGATATCTGTGGGGAGAAAGAATACCTCACCTGTTGGTGTTTTCTTGGCATCCAGTGTATAAATACCATTTGGGTGACTCTCAGTATGTTTAAATAACCATGTCAATAATAATAAAAGAATAATACCAACATATATAGCAGATATAGGTGATTTGAAACAAAGATAGTTTATGTAAAGATATGTTATAGTTTTCTATGTCTCTACAAGAAAATTATAAGTGAAGCTCATGAGTCTTAAAAACAAAACAGCCATTTGATGACAAGCATAGTTTTTTCAAGATACCCTCTGCATTTTTCTTTAGTCTTCTCGGTGATGAAGACTGGGTCAAAGCATCCCCCCGGGCATCCGCAGAGAACCAGGCCTTGCAAATACCCTTCATTTCAGGAATGCGCAGAGGAGCGCGCGCCAGTCCCCTAACGGCGACACCGCTTCGTGTGCCGTTTCACCAACGGCCGGCAGGCGGCGCCTGATCTGCTCGGGGTCAACTGGCGCCTCCGCAGTGGAGGGAAACTCGTGCTCCCCAAGTTCCCCTGTGTTCTGAGATCCCCAGTGTGAGAAGCCAGCTTATCTTGGCGCTGTTCCGACTGTGTGACACCCCGGGGGCTGAGGAAATGGTTAAAAAGTGACCTTTCCCTGGGCCCCGACCACTCAGGGGAACACCGCGCAGCGGCCATCTCTTCAGTCTCTTCAAATACTGAGCATAGAACCGCCCATTCTCACTCCCCAACTTCCTCCAGTACAGCGCGATATAGCGAAAAGTATTTTATTAAAGTATGAATGTATTGAGACCTTTGGAGGCTGGAAATCATCACATACTGTGCAGTATTTCCATGCTCAGTATTGTTTCCTGAGAGATATGCTGACAAAAAACCAGAGAAAGGGAACACCTATCTGCCAAGCGGGCAAAATGCACAAACACGGGGCCTTCCAGTTGGTCCTGGAAACATCCCCAGTGCTGTAAATGAGCCCATCCTCATTCTGGGCCAGGCACTGACTTTACATGAACCAGGGCCCTGCTCCTCCTCCAGTCCTCCAGATGGTCCCGTCTCCAAGAGGTGTCTTTTGGGAGATGTCCATGTGCCTGACTCTGAGGACACAGCTACCCCCCAACACACACCCCCTCACACACAAATTCTCTGCTTACAACTGGGTTGCAGAGATGAGGACCACTTGGGTTAATTAGTAAACTCAAATTTCACCAGTAATTTAAAACTTCTTCAATCCCTCAAAACTTCTTCAAAATGTGTAAAATGCTGTAATTAGTGCTAACAGTTATCATATGTAGTTACTAGGATAATGCTGTATTATCCTCATAGCTAACTTAAGTCAACATACGCTGCACCCAGCTTGTGGCATAAAGGGCTCTCTGGCTGCCCCGAGGCCCATTTCTCTGCTGATTTCCTGGGGACTCCCAGGACGCCTGTGCCTCCTCTGAGTGACTCACTCGCGTGACTCTTGTCTTCCAGGAGTGCCTCCACTGCCCTTCCATGGCGCTTAGCAGACAACAAGGATGTGCTGGTGTCAGAAGCCTCACTGGGATGGTGGTGAGTCGCTCATCTAGGCTGAGCAGTGGTCCAGACCGAGGCCAGGAACTGCCCATATTACAGAGGGCGCCCCGAGCTGGAACGCGAGCTGTGCCTGTTCCTGAAGGTCTCTCCAGGCTGTGCCCAGATGGAAGATCACAGGGGAGCCCCCACCCTGAAGGCCAGTCGTTGGCAGCAAGGACGGGCTCCTGCAGGATGTCATGAAGAGCAGTGTTAGGGAGGGCGCGGGGTCCTCCAGCCTGAAGCCCTCCCTGCAGGCGCTGACTTGATGCTCCGAGGAAGGAACCGGGGCCACCTGGCCAGGATGGAGCCCTGCCCTCCGTGTCCTCGTCTCTCACCAGCAGGGGACTTGGCCACCCAAAACCTCGCTGTCTCTCTCCACCTCATTTTCCCAAGTGCGGTGGGACTGCAAGGGGAACTTCTTCACCACTGACAGCTCGGGGTGCTTTTGACCTGCGATCAGGCCATCCAGCCAGTGTGAAGATTGTGTGGGGCAGGAGTCCCTCCCTGAAGGTACACTCCCAGTGGGGAGACCTCATCGTCAAGGTCAAGATAAGTCACAGACGAGGCAGATACTTCCTCCCCCCTGGCCTGATTCTAGGACCTGAGCCATTAGCCCAGGACCCCGCAGTGCATCTAAGCTTCACTGGATCTGGTTCCTGTTGCAGACAGCCTGTGGGGCAGGGATGGCTGGGAGACGAGCCCTGACACAGGTCTAGTGTTGTGTCCCCAGCTTTGAAGGAAGTCCCCACTAGTGGCTGGAAGGTCACCCGATCTGCTCGGGGGCAGGTTGAGAGCTTTGTGAAGCTGTCAGTGTACCGGGGATCTCCCCTCTCCGTTTTGCTAAAAAGAGGCTCCTGCCCTCTTGTAGGGAGAGGAGGAGGAGCAGGGGTTTCTGATGGCCCTCCAGCTGCACCCTAGGGTGTGGAGCTCACACGGGAAGCCCATGCTGTCTCCACAGTAGTCAACCCCCTTGTGCCAGGCACCCAAGGCTTCCCAGACCCCTGTCCAGAGCTCTGAGAGGAAGGGAGGTTTGGGGACCTTAAAAGGGCTGCCTGTCCCCTGGGCAGACGGGGAGGAGCAGCCTCAGCTGCCACCCTGTGTGCTCGCACTGCCCAGACTGGAGCTGGGGGTCTTGTCCCTTCTGTGCTGGTGGCCCGAGGTGGAGGGCGGCCCACTGTGACCTCTTCACAGGACCTTGACCCACAGCTGTGTGAGTTCCAGGTGCCGAGGGAACAGGACAAAGTCTGGTTTATCTATGTCTTTGGGTGGAGTCTGATACTTCTCACCAGTGGACGCTTCCAATGTTATGTAACATTTTCATGAATCCTTCCACACATTTAATGAGAAACAATGAAATGTACAGTCGTTGGCCCTCCGAGCAGGTGCAGTGAGGAGGCCTAGAAAGAGGTGGTGTGAAGGTCCCCTGTCACCACCCCCACGATCCAGTGTGAGTACCCAAAGTAGATTCTCAGGAAGACTGAGGAGGCCCCTTCCAGGCTCTGAGCCCCCAGCCCCGGATACCCTAAGCCTCTAGCCCCAACCTGAGCCCAGGCAGGGCACAGCACAGGGACATTCGGAGAAACAAATACTTCCACACCTCCCTGCTCGTGCTCATGGGGGCACTCGACTTCAAAGGGTAGCCGGCACAGCCCTCTAAATGGAGCAGACGGTATTCTGGAGAATCGGCCTCTGGAGGAATGAGGGGTGGGGGCAGGAAGATTCCATGCTGGTGATCGAAACCTCCCCCAGCTCCAGGAGGCAAAGCTGGAGTGGCCAGGGGCTTGGTGGCCACGGCCCTTTGCTCAGGGAGGCAGCTCTGACTCCTAAGCGTGTGATTTTTGCACACAGCCTGACCTGTCTTGGTTTGGACCATGGCTCTCTTTGATCTTTCCCTCTTCTCAGGGGATGAAGACCCTAAAAAAGAATTTCATTTTGTATTTATTTTACCCTTTTACAGAACCTGTAGTAGAACCAGGGCTGGTCCCAGGGGTCTCTGCTGATTCTGAGTCTGGCCCCAGAGCCTCTTCTCTGGGAGGCAGGAGGCCCGTGGGGAGCAGAAGCTGGTTCCCTCCAACACAGGTGTTGACCCCGGAGCCTCACGGTTCTCACCATTCACGTCCTTGTCTTAAGGTTTCTTGTGCAGATTCGGGGATCGTGACCTTGAGGCTGCTCTAGCCTGCAGATGTGGATTTGAGGTCCTGCCCTGCTGAGGGAGGAGGGAGCCCTGTAATCACAAGGTCGCCGTTTGCTGGTTCTCCCCGGGCTGTGAGTACATCCTTGGGAAGGCTTTTCTCACTGCAGTAGCTGCACACGCTGCCCCGCTTTTGTACTTTAGCTTCCGGTCCATGACTGACTGGTTCCTCAGCGTTTTAACACCCACCTGGTCCCTGGAAACCCCTCTGATTCTGGTGGGCCTGTCTCTGCACAGAGCCAGACCCATTCTTGGCTCCGTGCCGTGCATCTTTTGGACCCCACCCCACCCCCCAAATTCCAGCTGAGAAGCCCCTGGACAAGAGCTCAGGTATTTGGAAGGTGCCCTTCAGTCAATCTGGAGTCAGGCAGGGGGATGTTGTTCCCAGGATTCTCTTCCCATCCCCTGTCCTGCACCAGGGTCTCTTCTTCCTGAGGCGGGAGTCCTGAGTCCTGCTTCTCTTCTCTGAGCCACTCCTGCTGAGGGTCTCCTGGGGTGTCTCTCTCTCTTGAACTGGTGATAGATTCTTGTCCTGTTTGCTGTCCTCCCCATTCAGAGGGGCCTCTGAGGGCCTGGAGCAGTATGAGGGGCCTGTCCTGGCCATGTGACCCATTGAAGTGTTGGAATAGCTGAGGTGGGGACTTGTGTGTGAGAATTTGGGCCCGCGGAGAATGTGGGGTCAGGTGAGGAGAGAGGCCCCAGAGATCAAGTGGATGTTAACGAGGTCTCCGTTTCAGAATCCGGCTGCGGTCTGGGGGTGGAAGGGAAGAGGCAGGTGTGGGGTGACAGGTGGTCCTTAATCAGCATGGACTCAGTGGTAAGGATGGATCTGGGCAGAGAAGCTCCTGTGGAGGTGATGACTCAGAAAGTGAGGGGGTGGGTGGACAGGGAGGTGGACACTAGAGTGAGTGAGGATGCCATGGGTGTGAGGAGACATACACGGAGCCCACTCCCCCGCCTGCCCCTAGCGTGGAATGGCTGCTTCCACAGGTGCTCTGACACTCTCGGAGCAGAGATCTGCTGTGAAGTGCACCAGACTGACCTTCAAGAGAAGGCCAGCGCAGGTGCTTGCAGGAGACAGGAGCTACCAGGTGCATCCTCCCTGATGGCGGGGACAGCCACCCTAGCAAGGACTCAGGTCCCCATCACTGCCTTCATGACCCCCTTCATCCCTCCCCCAAGCTCTGCTTCCCCATGGTTCTCCCACTGGTGTCAAGTCAGCCTGCTCCAGAACACCGTGGTCTAGACGGGAAGGGGGACACCTGAGTCACGGAGGAGAAGGATCGGCTTTGCTCAGAGAAGGTCGAGCCTGTGCTGCCCTAGGGTCTCTCCAGGTAGGGAGGCTCCAGCCTAGGGCCAGTGCTGAAGGCAGGAGCAGGGGCTCTGTCAGGAGGCTTCGGGACCCGGGGCATTTGGAAGGTAGCCCCCCCATCCCCACTGCTATGCCTGGGGACCCAACCTGTTCCCCTGGAGTCAGGATCTAGTGCTTCCTGAGAATTCCCACTGACCCCAGTGTTGGTTTGAAATAGAGGCAACAGGAGAAGGACACAAGCACCACTGAATTTCGGGTCCTGCCCAGGATCCCCTCACTCACTCATGCTGCGGTTATTTCCCATGTGGTGGAAAAGGCAGCGGTTCTTGAATTGAGTAATGAGACAGCAAGAAGATCCCCAGCCCAGAGAAAAATGAAGAAGAACCCTGTACCGCAGTGTGGTTGAAGGCAGAGGACTGCACACAGTCCCGTCTTGTCTGCCGCTCGCTTCTCCTCAGGCATGAAGCTTAGAGAATGTGCGTCCCTGCGCGGGTTCCAGGACCACCTCTCAGAGCTGTGGGACAGGCACAAATGGTTATTGGCTGCGGGGAGGGGACAGACGCGACCCTGATGGGAGGGCCACTCTGCCACCATCCAGCTGTCAGCCACCACCCCTCCTGGCCCCTTGGTTCGTCTTCCTTCTCTGTGGTTTCCTCTTTTCTGCTACAATCTTTCAGTATAAGTGTGTTCACCCCACACACACGCCTCGTGCAGTTTCTCCTGAGCCCACGAGAAGTCCAATATTAGATGGCTCCCCTTTCCTCTGTGGAGGGTGAATAACTTTCAGAATGTTTTCTATTCGCATGACAATAGTAACAAAAATACAACCCAGGGACCGAGTGCCACTATCTTCAGAGCGCAGGGCGGCAGGTGTTCGCACACTGAACACACTTGGAAGCTACCAGGCTGTCACAGGCTGGGCTTCCCCAGCCCCGGGGCCTCCTTGCTGTCCCTGCAGTCACTTGTCACTAGGCCCAGCTCTCTGAGCCTCCCCACTGGCCTCTGCTGACCTCTAGCCGCACTGGTTATCCCCAGAGGCTCAGCTTATGCCTGCCTTGTGTTGTCATTTTCACTTCACAGTAACCGGTTACTCTGAGACCGACGTGAAGGTGGTTCCCACGCTACACAGGAGGAAAGGAGCGAGCGCAGGGCGATGACTTGGGACACGGCGGGTGAGGGTCCAAACAGGGACCCCACCGCAGTGTCAGTTTCTTCACCTTCTAACCATGCTGGGAACGCAGCCCGGCAGCCTGGACACCAGGCCTGCTCAGCAGGGGCAGAGGTGCCGGAACCGGCAGTGGCCTGCAGCTGTGCTGGGCTGGCTCTGGCACACTGCTGAGCTCTCTCCGCTCTGGTTGTCTGGATCCTCGGCAGGTCTGAGGCTCTGAGCAGGGAGGGGAGTTGCCTAAGGCCACTGTGGCCAGGTGACACAGTCAGATTTGAGTCCAGGCCAGGTGAGCGACCATTGTTTTCTTTTCCATTTGATGAAGGAGAGCAGGAAATGTGGCCAAGTGGGGTTACATGAGTCTCATCACCTCCTTCGGAAGTCTTTCATCCGTACATGGTTGCGATTGAATTTGAATGACGTCATAGAGGAGCCTGTGTCTTACTGCATATTAAATGCTCTCTGAACCCTGTAATCCTTCACCTTTGTTGTACCCCTTTTGGAAGAAATGGAAAGGTTACCTCTGATATGTTTATTATTATTTAAATTACTATATACAAATGTACTACAGTTGTATAATACTCTACATATTAGTTATATGCTAATAAAAATGTTAAGGTGATTTGGAATTAAACATTTAAAATTTTGTTTGTCTTTAAATTTTTATAAACATATGTCATTTACCCTCAAAATATTTTGATTAAAAATTAAGGTCCACATGCAACTCAACAACCACAAAAATAAACAACCCAGTGGAAAAATGGGCCAAAGATATAAAGAGGCATTTTTCCAAAGAAGAAATACAGATGGCCAATAGGCACATGAAAAGATGCTCAGCATTGCTGATTATTAGAGAAATGCAAATCCAAAGTAAAATGATGTACCACCTCATGCTAGTCAGAATGGCCATCAGTAAAAAGTCTACAAATAAGAAATGCTGGAGAAGGTATGGAGCAAAGAGCCTCCTGTACTGTTGGTGGGAATGTAAGTTGGTACAGCCACTGTGGAAAACAGTACACAGTTTCCTCAGAAAACTATAAATAGAATTACCATCTGACCCAGCATTCCCACTTCCAGGTATATGTCTAGAAAAAAATCATAATTCAAAAAGATACATGCACCCCTATGTTCATAGCAACACTATTCACAATAGCCAAGACATGAAGAGAATCTAAATTCCATCACCAGATGAATGGATGAAGAAGTGGTACACATACAATGGAATATTACTCAGGCATAAAAAGAACAAAATAATGCCATTTGCAGCAACATGTACTCAACTAGAGACTATTTTACTAAGTGAAGTAAGTCAGAAAGACAAATACCTTATGATATGACTTATATGTGGAATCTGAACTATGACACAAAGGAATCTCTATATGAATCAGAAGCAGAGTCATGGTCATAGACAAGGCTAGCAGTTGCCTAGGAAGAGAGAGAGTGGGGAAGGGATGGACTGGGAGCTTGGGATCAGCAGATGTTATTGAATACAACACAGAGAATGAATTAAACCGCAAGGTCCTACTGTATGGTACAAGGAACTATATTTAATATCCTGTGATAGACCCAAATGAAGAACATGATAAAGAATGGATATGTATGTATAACCTGAAACATTTTGCTGTACATCAGTAATTAATACAACATGGTAAATCAACTACACTTCAATTAAAATCAATCGAAAAAAGTACTTTAGTAAAAAAAAATCCAAACACACAGGATGTACAACACAAGTGTGAACTCACAATCATGATGTGTGAGTGCAGGTCCTTCACTTGTAACACCGGTACCTCTTTGGTGTGGACACAGGGGAGGTTATGCCCGTGTGGGGAGGAGGCATCTGGGAAATCTCTGTGCTTTTCCTCATTTTTGCTCTGAACCTTAAACTGCACTAAGCAGTCTTAATTTTAAAAATATCAAATTACTATTACTTAAAAACTTGAAAGGGTTAGAAAATATTGACTGTCATATTATTTCAGTGACACCGATGATGGAGTACTCTTCAGTTCCCTCTCATGTTTAATTTCTGAAATCACACCCGAAATAAGATAGTTATGATAAAATGTGTACAGACAAGAAAATATTTTTTTCCACCTAAAACCATTACGGGCACAAATATACAAAATTATTTTATGCTGAAATTAAAAGGAAATATAGTGAATAACCTGGTCCAGACCACTCCCTTAGGATGCTGATTACTGGTTTTAAATGAATGACGTCTTTCTCACCCCTCTATCTGCATATTCTCTTTCAGTTCTTCTCTTAATGAAACCTGTATCAGAATCACATGGTGGGTTGAGGGTGGGGCATGTGGAACACAGGTTGCACTGCCTCACCTCCAGTGTTCTGACCCAGTAAGCCTGGATTGAAGCCTTATACTTATATTTTAAACAAGCTCTGAAATGAGTGATGCTCCCTGTCCTGGGACCACAATTTGTGAACCACTCACCTACTGAGTAGGCCAAAGGCTTTCTTCTTCTTTTTTTCTTCTGTAAGATGGCTCTTGCAGGGCCTAGTTCTTTTTAACTTTATTCAAAACAATTTTGTTAGATTGTATTGTGACTGTTCATATCACCATGCATTAAAAATATATATATCAAAATTGATGAATTTTTGTGTAGCCATTTTAATATCGAAGATGCAAGAAAAAACAGCATTTTTCAGCATAGTATGCTTTATTATTTCAAGAAAGGTAAAAAAAGCAACTGAAATGCAAAAAAAAAAAAAAAAAAAAAGATTTGTGCAGTATATGGAGAAGGTGCAGTGACTGATCACATGTATCAAAAGTAGTTTTCAAATTTTGTGCTGGGATTTCTCACTGACGATGATCCATGGTCTGGTAGACCTGCTGAAGTTGACAGCAATCAAATGGAGACATTAATTGAAGACAATCAATCTATGCCTTCAGGAATAGCAGACACACTCAAAATACCCAAATCAAGTGTAGAAAATAATTTCTATCACCTTGGTTATGTTAATCAATTTGATGTTTGGGTTTCACATAAGCTAGATAAAATCTTCTTGACCATTTCCAAAAGGGATTCTCTACTGAGATGTAACAAAAATACTCTGATTTTAAATAAAATTGTGTTGGACAAAGAAAAGTCAATATTGTACAATAATGTGGACTGGAAGAGATTGTGGGGCCAGCGAAACGAAACACAACCAACCACACCAAATGTCAGTCTCCACCCAAAAAAGGAGATGTTAGGTATATGGTGGGATTTGAAGGACATCCTCTATTATAAGTTTCTTTCAGAAAACCAAACCATTAATTCCAGGAACTACTGCTTCCAACTGAAAACATCTCTCAATGAAAATCGGCTAGAATTAGGCAACAAAACACATAATCTTCCATCAGGATGACTCAAGACTGCATGTTTCTTTGATGACCAGGCAAAAACTGTTACAGCTTGGCTTGGAAGTTCTGTTTCATCAGCCGTATTCATCAGACATTGCACATTTGGGTTTACATTTATTTCAGTCATTACAAAATTCTCTTATTGGAAAAAACTTCACTTCCCTGGAATACTATAAAGAGTGCGTGGAATAGTTCTTTGCTCAGAAAGATAAAAGGTTTTTGGGAAATGAAATTATGGAGTTACCTGAAAAATGACAGAAGGTAGTGGAACAAAACATCAAATGCCTTACTCAATAAGTTTACTTCAGTCTGTCTGTCGTGTCCGACTCTTTGTGACCCCATGGACTGCAGCACGCCAGGCCTCCCTGTCCATTACCAAATCCTAGAGTTTACTCAGACTCACGTCCATTGAGTCGGTGAGGCAATCCAACCATCTCATCCTCTGTCGTCCCCTTCTCCTCTCGCCTTCAATCTTTCCCAGCATCAGGGTCTAAAACTAAAAAAGGAGAGGCAAAGGTGCATTCCCCGTGAGGCTACTCATCTCACATGGTCCTAAGATATCTGGTCATAAGGGAGCCTCACAACAGCAATCATACTGGCCAGGATAAAACTTTCCTATCTTCACATTAGCATAGATTAAATGGTCTGTTTTCTACCTAGAAATGCTCTAAGTAGGGATGATTTTAAAAAAAAATAACACCTGATGTTCCAACATAACTGCCTTAGAGAAAGTGTTCAAAATATTTTCTTCTGAAAGGTTTCTGCTGCTCATGATGGATGGCTGAGCTGAAGGAAAGGGGCTACTAGTAACAGCTAAGTGGCCCAATGTTATGAACTGCAAGTAAATCAAACGTTGGAAGACAGGAGATTCCAGAATGAGTGATGGGAAAATAATCCAATTATCTTCCTTTGAGAAGTATAAATTCATGGTAAAGAAAGAGAAGTCAGCCATACTAGTTATACTTGCTATTGTTCTGGTTTCCCTGAAGCTTACAGTACCTGACCTCTTGCCAGGTCTGAACCCAGAGGGGTCCTGTGAATGCAAATGCCCCATGTGCAGCTGGCAGAGACAGTAGCCAGGTAAGGGTGGTAAGATTCTAGTACAAGTTCCAATGTGACAGTCTGTTTTTCCCACACCACCAAGCTATTTCTGACCTAGTTTGGTGTCTCATGATCCTGACACTTTGTCCTCAGAGAAAAGTTCAGATTCCACAGGTTCAGGGCTCCGTGTTACGGCAGCCCCTCCCCCACTTTAGATGCAATCACGGCTCCAGGTGGTCAGCTGTGCTTCTAGTGGACCCACTAGAGTGCAGAGGTTCCAATGACCCTTCTTGAGTTCAATTAATTTGCTTACAGAACTCAGAGAAATCTTTTATTGATTAGATTATCATTTTATAACAACAGGCTGTAACTCGGGGACAGCCAGATGGAAGATGTGACTCAAGCAAGGTGAGGGGAAAGGGCATCAGCTTCCCTGTCCTTTTCAAATCCAAACCTGTTCACCAACCTGGAAGCTTTCCAAACCAGTCCTTTTGGGTTTTTACAGAGGCTTCATTACAGAGACCTGATTAACTCATTAGACACTGGTGATTGGTTCAACCTCCAGCTCCTCTCTCCTCCCTGTAACCTGGGGTTCTGATAAGGTCAGGCAGCCCCTACTCTTTGTCACTGGGATGCTCTCCAAAGGTCACCTCATTAACATAACAAAGCCCATTTATCACTTTCACACTTAACAAATTCCAGTGGCTTTAGTAGCTGGGCCAGCAACCAGGAGAAATACCAAATACATATTTCTTACTATAAATCACAACATTCAGGTCACAGGATAGCACCTTTCCTGAGTGCGGATCAGCCCTTGATCATTATACTGGTTTTATCTAAGGTGTCTAGAGATCTAAATTCCCTGCCCACTGAAGGCAAGGCTTTGGGGTACAGGAAATGTGTATATTTTGAGCAAAATTATAAAGAACGCAGACTCCTCCACGTGAACACGTTTGGGGAGCGACACTAGATTGAAAACTTCAGGAGATCTACATGCACCAGGCCAATCAGCATGATTACAGTTGAAGGATTTATTTTCAAAGATGAAATCTAAACAACCTCTCGGTGACCCCAGGATGATGGGAGATCAGGGCCTTCCATGCACTTGAGCACTTGGAATTAATCCCCACTCCCATAACATGAACACTTTCCAGGAATATGTGACACTCTATATCAATATGTGCCCAAAGATAACTAGTGTGAAAATGGTGTGCTACATCTCAGAATCCGAGGATCAGTTAATGAAGCCTCAGAGCAGATAAGGACTCTGTAAGCCTCAGAAGACACAAAACATTCTTTTCTTAACTTTTTATTTTAAATTGCAGTATAGTTGATGAATACTGTTGTTATTTTCAGGTGTGGAGCAAAGTGAACATTCTCATGAACATGACTCAGCTCTTTACTCTGAGGTCTGGGTACCTTGAGTCTAATAAGAATAGATTCTGATTGGCTTCTGCTGGTTTTCTCAGCCATCAGCAGTAACAACCTGAATTAGAGGTCCCATAGACCTGATGGAGGCTCTTTTTATAGAAGATAAACTATGTGAAAAGACAATGTGGTCCCCTCCACATGCTCCCTCCTGCTCGTTCACAGAAATTATTCCACCTACAAGTACACTGTTTGCAATTAGAGACAGTGAATATAGTCATTCAATTCAGAAACTCAGTTGTGTCAGATTCTTTTCCACCCCTTGGAAAGAGCACACCAGGTTTCCCTGTCCATCACCAACTCCCGGAGCTTAGTAAAACCATGTCCATCGAGTCAGGGATGCCATCCAACCATCTCATCCTCTGTCATCCCCTTCTCCTCCTGCCTTCAATCTGTCCCAGGATCAGGGTCCTTTCCAATGAGTCAGATCTTCCCATCAGGAGGCCAAAGTATTGGAGTTTCAGCTTCAGCATCAGTCCTTCCAATGAATATTCAGGACTGATTTCCTTTAGGATAGACTGGTTGGATCTCCTTGCCATCCAAGGGACCCTCAAGAGTCTTCTCCAGCATCACAGTTCAAAAGCATCAATTCTTCGGTGCTCATCTTTCTTTCTAGTCCAGCTCTCACATCCATACGTGACCATTGCAAAAACCATAGTTTTGATTTTACGGACCTCTGTTAGCAAAGTAATGCCTCTGCTTCTTATTATGCTGTCTAGGTTTGTCATTGCTTTTCTTTCAACGAGCAAGTGTCTTTTAATTTCATGGCTGCAGTCACCGTTTGCAGTGGTTTTGGAGCCCAAGAAAATAACGTCTGTCACTGTTTCCCCATCTATGTGTCATGAAGTGATGGGACCAGATGCCATGATCTTAGTTTTTGGGATGTTGAGTTTTAAGCCAGCCTTTTCACTCTCCTCTTTCACTTTCATCAAGAGGCTCTTCAGTTCCTCTTCACTTTCTGCCATAAGGGTGGTGTCACATGCCTATCTGAGGTTATTGATATTTCTCCCGGCAATCTAAATTCTAGCTTGTGCTTCATCCAGCCTTGAATTTTGCATGATGTACTCTGCATAGAAGTTAAATAAGGGTGACAATATACATCCTTGATGTATTTCCTTCCAGTTTGGAACCAGTCTGTTGCTCCATGTTCAGTTCTAACTATTGCTTTTAGACCTGCATACAGATTTCTCAGGAGGCAGATAAGGTGGTCCAGTAATCCCATCTCTTGAAGAATTTTCCACAGTTCCTTTATTAGGGCTACCCAAGATAAATGCTGAAACTGCAATACTTTGGCCACCTCATGCGACGAGTTGACTCACTGGAAGAGACTCTGATGCTGGGAAAGGTCGGGGGCGGGAGGAGAAGGTGACGACAGAGAATGAGATGGCTGGATGGCATCACCGACTCGATGGACATGAGTTTGAGTGAACTCCGGGAGTTGGTGATGGACAGGGAGGCCTGGCGTGCTGTGATTCATGGGGTCGCAGAGTCAGACATGACTGAGCGACTGAACTGAACTGAAGATAAATGAGTCATGATGGAGCGGTCTGTCAGAAAGTGGTCCACTGCAGAAGGGAGTGGCAAACCACTTCGGTATTCTTGCCTTGAGGACCCCATGAGCAGCATGAACATATACATCACTTGCTTCAAATTATTCGGGGACCAGTGCTCTCAAAGTGTGTCCTAGGTTATTTTTGTCACTCACCTATTATGTCTTTTTGTACCTTCTGATCCCAGTTGAAAAATATGTCCATATCCAGACGAAAGAAGACACAAGAGTGAGAAAACGAAGAAAAATTAAATAAACTCAGTATGATGTGGAAAGCAGAGGTCATGCCTCTTTTAAAAAAAAAAAAAACAAAATATTAATTTGGAACTTAAATACAATCTTTCAGCTATAGAGTCTCTGGTGGCATTCGTGTCAGTACAATCTACCAGAGAAGGGGCCAAAGAGAAAGCATTAAAACAAACTACAAAGGTTTTCAAGTCCTGTATACCAACACCTTGCTGACCCCTGGCAAAGAATGACCCATGCTGGCAGACATAAAGACACACAACTATGAAAACAAATAGATAAAAAGCAGCATGAAACAAACAAGGGAAAAACACTGCCTTTTTATGGGACCTCCCTGACAGTCCAGAGGTTAAGACTTTTCCTTCCAATGCAGGGAGTGCAGGTTCGATCCCTGGTGGAGACCTAAGATACCACTTGTTGCTAAAAAACCAAATCATAAAAAACCAGTAGTAATATCTTAACAAATTCAAAAAAGCCTTTAAAATTTTTCCTCATCAAAAAAACTTAAACATTTTCTTTAAATTGTCCTCCTCTGATTTTAACATTTAGCAGAGAATCAAAATACTCTGAAATGAACAGTTATAGTGTCCTGAGGACCAAGAAAGTCAGTGGGATGTACCAAAGAGTGCTAACCTCATCATGCAAATGCCCTCAAGGGTGTGATCCTCCTGAGGACCAATCTGTGACTCCCCAGGGGGCTGTCCGGAAGCTAGACAAGGCCACACCCTCTGCTCACCTGGTCATTCCCTGGTCCACTTCTGAGGCATCCAGACGTGTGCTGCAGATGGGAGACATGGACACAATGAAAGAGGCTGCAAGTGGCAGAAGGCCTGGCCAGCAGAAACAAGGTGTCTCCCACAGGGAAAATGGAAGGATTTCCTCCAAGGAAAACCTGTCTGTAAAAGAGAAGGGAGGAGAGCGACATCCCTCAGAAAGACAGAGAGAAAAACGAAGCATGGAGACACAAGAGGCCTCTCAGAGCAAAGCAGGTAAGATGCCAGATTCTTTATGGCAGACATCTGTTTTGAGTGATCCTGGAGAGAATTTGGAAGACAGTAGAGATTGGGCTGTGGGACAGAGGAACACATGCCCGATGTGACCCTGACACCTTTGAAAGGGGGGAGAGAAACCCAGGGTGAAGTCCTGATCCCCTGTGATCCGGGGCTCCACCAGCTATGTCATCCTTGGGGTCTGAACTGGAGATGGGTTTCCTGGGGAATGTCTGCCAGGCAGCTCAGGAACTACTCTGTCCAGGTAAAATGTTCATGGAGGGAGAGAGGGGCTGGAAGAAACCAGAGTTTGGGGAAGGGGATGGCACGGAGGTGGAGGAGCAGTGGGACTCAGAACCTTCTCTAATCCACTCTCCCCAGATTCCAGAAGTAGGTCAGGGAACACTCACCTTGTCCTCCTCTCCACCCACAGAGGTCACCAGGCACAAGCGATGCAGAAGCCCAGATGGCTCCCCTCAGAGTCACGAGAGAAATGGCCATGAAGAAGAAAAGGTGAGGGGACGACCACCCCCAGCCCAGTGGAGAGCTAAGCAGCATCCAAACTCCTGCAGAGCAGGACTTTACCACAGAGGAGGTAGGTTTCTGGGCTGGACTTGGTAGAGGTGGGGATGTGGGCAAAGACCCTGAGGGGCAAACTGAACCCCCAGAGGGCAGAGAAAGCCTCTGACCTTGGTGAGATGCCATGAAGTGGGAACAGGCTGAGGGGAAAGTGCCCAGGACTTGGCCCGGGTTGCCAGCAGATGTTGGGAGAGGCCAACAGAGTCAGGTATGGTGCGGTGTGAGGCCTGGGGTGGAGGTGTTGCCACAGGCAAGTGGCGGTGGTGAATTTGAGGAGAACTTTTCAGGGGCAGCGCACATCACAGGAACCCCTCCTGTTCCGTCTCCCTCCTAGGTTCTGCCCATACTTCCGGGCGTCTCCAGGACAGGGGGGCCCGGTTCCGATCGCCAGTGTGGGCCCGGGGCCAGAGACGCTGCCAGTACCACCCGGAGTCCAGGCCCGCCTCGCCCAAGCGCCCTCGCAGAACCCAGTCCCCTGAAGTCACCGCGCCCCTGGAGGAGCTCACGTCCAAGCTCTATAACCAGATGGGAGCCCTCGAAGTGGTCCTGGATGAGTTGCAGGCCCCGGGGGGCGCCTTCCTACCGGTGGCCACCGACCGCACGCAGCCCACGGCCTCGCAGCGCGCCTGGCTCAGCTGGCAGCTGACGCACGCGGGCGCCGCCCTGCACTGGGCGCTGGCGGCGCTGGATTCCCTGCTCGCCGCGCACCAGGGACCTCCGGGCCCGCAGGGCTACCCGCCCTGGGCGCCTGGGCCTTAGGGCCACACCTCGCCCTTCTCCACCACTTCTCTGGTCGTGCAAGGCTGCGAAGCAGCATCTCAGTACCTTGAGGCAAAGAACTTCCTCCACAAAAGGCAGAAACCCACCTGTCTGGGGCACGGTGTTCCTCAGGGACCAGACCTCATCCATGGCTGCATCCCAGCTCAGGGAGATGTTTTCCTGTGTCCAGAAGCCAGCCTGCTAGGATGTGCATTCAGAGGATAATGCTTCTTTAATCCTATGGCTCAGATTGGAAACCTTAGTGATGTGATTTGTGCCTTTTCATCCCTCCATATTTCCTGTTTTACTTGAAAAATGAAATGAGAGACAGGTGGATGGGGGATTGCTAGGAGAAAGACAGATTGATAGATGAGATGTAGAGACAGAGATAGATTCCTAGGGGTGGGTTCCACTCTAAGGTACAATTGCCTTTTTTGGGTTTTTCTAGAGATTGTGTTTCTCGAGGTTATGGTTAGAAACCTACCTTGAACAAATCTTTATATCAAATGAGAAATCTGGATTGTATGATGAACTTTGTAGATTTCTGGTGTTGAAAGTAAAGCTACATTTTTACTTATTATAGAACATTGTGCTCTACATGGACTGCAATAAATTTTTAAATATTGCAATCTTTTGTCAGTGTGACTTTGTGAGTGTGCTCACAAGTGTTTATATAGAATGGATAGACAAAAGGTCTACTGCATAACACAGGAAAGTACAGTCAATACTGTGATAAGTCACAATGGAAGAAAACATGTGAAATATGTACATAAAGTATAAATCAGTTACACTTCAATTGAAAACATATTTTTTATTGTAAAAACATGAAAGTTGAAACACACAGGATGCACAACAGAAGCGTGACCTCGGGATCATGATGTAGCAGTACGAGTCCTCCAGTTGTAACACAGGGACCTCTCTGGTGTGCACAGGGGAGGTTATACCCGTGTGGGGAGGAGGCATCTGGGAAATCTCTGTGCTTTCCCTCATTTTTGCTCTGAACCTTAAACTGTACTAAGGAAAGTTTCAATTGTAAAAACATCCAATGACTATTTTAAAAATTGAAAAAATCAGAAAATATTGACTGTAATAATATTTCAGTGACAAGGATGATGGAGCATTCTTCAGTTCCCTCCCTTGTGTTTAATTTCTGAATCACACCTGAAATAAGATATGGTTAGGATAAAATGTGTAAGTATAAGAAAATTGGCTCCCCTTCAAGCCCAGTATTGGCATAAACTAAAAAAAATTATCTAATGTTGAAATTAAAGGAGAAAAAAATAGTCAAATGACCTCATCCAGAATGCTCTTAGGATGCTGATATTTTGGTAGTAACTGTTTATCAGCTCTCACCTTCTGCCAGTATATTCCTTTTCTTTTGATATTTTATGCTTTTCTGGATTTTTTTATATATCCAGAATGTTGGTTCCTAGCAGTGTACTCAGCAAGTATTTATGCAGATATGTTGAGTTTGAACTTGAAGGGGCTTTAAGGCTTTCTAGTCCAAGAACCTAAACATTCATATGTAGAAAATGAGGCTCAGAGCTGTTCGATGATTTATCTAAGGTAATAGGTGGTAAATAAAGAATATTGAGCTGGACCTTGATGCCAGTAAAGTTCTGGTCACCACACCAAATTGCCTCAAACCCTGGAGCAGGGTTTCCTCAATGTCAGCACTAGTTTTGGGGCTAAATTGGCCAGATAATTCTGCGGCTGTATGGGGCCACTGTACTGTGCATTGTAGACTGTTTAGCAGCATTTCTGGTCTCTATCCTGTAGAAGCCAGTAATTGATGCCCCACCCCTTAGTTGTGACAACTAAAAAATATCTCTAGACATTGCTAAGTGTCCCCTGGGAGACAAAGTTGCGCCTAGTTGTTCTTAGCAGGAGCTAACACACTTCCTAGGCTTTTGAGAGGAGGGCTGAGTTTCCTCTGCAGAAGTTTAGAGTTGGATCTTGGCACTCCTCTCAGACAGGTGGAGGATGTGAATAAACATCCATTCCCCCATTCTACCTCTACAGGGCCAGGAGTGTGAATACTGAGAACCTCAATCCCATCATAAGGTTCTGAGTCAGCCCTTCTTCCACAAGGCTCACAGAAAGGCTGAACTGGTAGGCTGGAAATAGGCAGGGAGGAGGTGGTGTCTGCACACTTGTTGCAGCCCAGGCTTCTGCTGAGACGGAGGCAGCAGTTCAGACCCCAGAAGGATGATGCAGGCAGAGTGTGGAGTGGGTGTTCCCAAGATTGTGAAGCGCTGGTGAAATCAGCACCACAGACAGCTCCCAGCACAGGCAGTTTTCAGGCACTCAGTTCAGTTCAGTCGCTCAGTCGTGTCCGACTCTTTTCAACCCCATGAATCACAGCACGCCAGGCCTCCCTGTCCATCACCAACTCCCGGAGTTCACTCAAACTCATGTCCATCGAGTCAGTGATGCCATCCAGCCATCTCATTCTCTGTCGTCCCCTTCTCGTCCTGCCCCCAATCCCTCCCAGCATCAGGGTCTTTTCCAGTGAGTCAACTCGTCGCATGAGGTGGCCAAAGTATTGGAGTTTCAGCTTTAGCAACAGTCCTTCCAATGAACACCCAGGATTGATCTCCTTTAGAATGGACTGGTTGGATCTCCTTGATTGACCCAAAGAAGGCCGTGGTATTTGGGATCTGAATGCCCTTTCCCTGCTGATCAATATACATTTTACTAAGGTAACCTTCATCATTACACTGTGAGATTGCTACTACGATCCTAATGAGCAACTGAGCCAGAGAAGCAAATACTGTGTGTGTGCTGCAGCGACTGAGCCCGCACACCTAGAGCCTGAGCTCTCCAACAAGAGAGGCCACCACCATGGAAAACCTGTGCACCAACATGAAGAGCAGCCCCCACTCGCTGCAACTAGAGGAAGCCTGCACAAAGCAGTGAAAACCCAGAGCAACCAGAAAGGTAAAAATAAATTTAAAAAATTTTAATCCATTTTAAGCAGAACAGCAAGAAGAGAATTCTCTAATTCTTGACTCTGAACTCTTTTCTATAGTCTTCAAGAATGAAACGAGAGTGATGATTTTGGCAAATGTGGAAAACAAAGGTTAATGACTCATTATTTTCCAAGTTGTTCACACCACTATTAGGACAACAAATGAAAAAGGAATAAAGAAAGTTACTACACAATGTTAACAGATTCAAAGTATTGAATTTTCAATGTTTTCAAGACTGGAGAAGAAAGCCCTTAAGGAGGAAAGAAATAGCAGAATTTATCCTCAAGCATCTTTATAATAAGGCAGGAATTACAAACTCTGGAAAGGGTCTGATCAGTCTTTGGGATTGGACACTGCTCTCCTAGACCTGTCAAGCATCACTTCAGTCTAATGGGAGCCACAAAGGGTATTGAGATCCCAGAAGGAAAGGACTGTAAGTGCACTGTTTAGGAGAGGAAGATGTAAAACTGCCTGTGGATCTCCACACAGATGTCTGTGTCTGAGGCAGTCAATGTGGATCCTCCTCATTTGTTCCTGTACAAGAAACTCTTATATAAGAAAGACCAGGAAGATGTCCCTTCCAGAAATGGCACTTTCAAGTTAATGTAATTTGGAGATTACCACAATAGTTTCTGTAATTTGACATGGATGGGCCACCCTAGCTGTGCCAAGAGGGAGAGATTCAGCACACAGTACAGGAACATTTTTAATTATCTCTCTTAAAATCGTCTTTTCATGATACTCCCTTGCATCACCATGAGTGTGAGGAAACAGATTTCACTCTGCTGTGAGTCAAGGAGAGAGAAGTAGCTAACCTTTCCCAGGAAAAGGTACTACCAGAGGGATGAGCCTAGTAAGTACTCCTCTGCTGGGTGCAGAATGAAGGTGCAAAAGTTGCACATATCTGGGCCTCAGAGCGACACTGTTGCTCCCTGGGCAGTCCTTATGTGGTAACTAGGAAACTATGTGACTTGGGAAGTATCACCTGGGAAGGCGCAGAAAAGTCTAACCAGGCAGCAAGGTGATGTGTCTCCCCATGAGCTGTCAAAACCCACCAAGGCTTAGGGCTTCACTCTTTCCAGGCTGTGAACTCATGTAGGTGGGAAGGCATGAATGACTTGTTCACTGCTGACTTCTAGGCACAGCTCTGTGCTTGGCACATAGGTACACTCCATAGATGCTTTTTTAAAAAATAGGTTAAATATTTAATGGAATCTTTTAGGTAGGCATTCACATGATACTAGACTGCATCAACAGGAAGAGGAAATTCTGTCTCTGGAGTAGCTAATATGCTATGATAATGGAATCTGGCCTTTTTAAAATCAACAAATGAGTCTTACAACTGAGTGAAACTCTTACTAGGAAATTCAACTAATTTCTGCAGGAGCACAATTGTTGCACTTCTCATCAAAGTGCTTTCTTTGGTCCCTTATTTTAGTTATTATTATTTTTAATGATGTAACAGTTTGAAGGTCGACCCCACCCCCACCCCCAGAAAAAAGAATGATTGAAACTTGGGACCTGAATACAATGTTATAACTAAACTGAGATGTAAAATGTAGTGAAAGAATATACTTTTATCACTTCACCTAATACTCCAAAGAATAACTCTTAAGAATAAGGGAACACCACTTAAACCACAAATGGTCTAGCTCAATTCACCAACCACCACCAAGCAATACAGTGAATGAAGTCGCTCAGTTGTATCCGACTCTTTGTGACCCCATGGACTGTAGCCCACCAGGCTCCTCTGTCCATGGAATATTCTAGGCAAGAGTACTGGAGTGGGTTGCCATTTCCTTCTCCAGGAAATCAAACAACATAGGTAAGTACTATAAAGGACTCACTCAACTCAACAAATCTACCCGCCAGCTTCTATAATTCATTTAGGTTTTATACCTCTTAAATGCAAATGTTTCTGGAAGATGAAATACTAAAATGCAATAATTAAAATGATGGGCTTCCCTGGTGGCTCAGAGGTTAAAGCATCTGCCTGCAATGCTGGAGACCTGGGTTCAATCCCTGGGTCAGGAAGATCCCCTGGAGAAGGAAATGGCAACCCACTCCAGTACTCTTGCCTGGAGAATCCCATGGATGGAGGAGCCTGGTGGGCTATGGTCCACAGGGTCCTAAAGAGTCGGACACGACTGAGCGAGCGACTTAACCTAATAATTAAAATCATGCCCCATGAGGTTCCCTCACCTCTTTTTAGCTCCTCATTATGGTCCCCACTAGGAGCCTGTGATTTGCTAGTAACTGCAACATGCCAGAGAACCATTAGATGATACACACTGTATCAAATTCATAAATTATCAGAGGGCCATCTCAGAATTAAGTTCACAAATATAAATTCCTAAAATGGTTTAGAGAACTGCAGCACAGGAGTAAAACTGACAGTGCACCAATGACCCCAATCGGCTTCGGGCACTAACCTTCGCCCTAAAATGACCTTCCTCTGGCTGGATGGCATCACCGACTGAGTTTGAGCAAACTCCGGGAGAACTGAAGGACAGGGAAGCCTGGCGAGCTGCAGTCCATGGGGTCGCAAGGAGTCAGACACGACTCAGCGACTGAACAACAACCGGTTCTAAGATCAGTACAGTATCTTCACTCACACTGTAGACAAAAAACACAACCCTGGCTTTACCTACCCCTCCTCTGAGAATCTGGAGAAAAGTTTCTCTTCGAAAGCAATAATAAACCCCCAAAATTCAATTTTTTGAATTTCCGAATTCAATCAACCGGGTAACTTGCAACAAGCCCAGGCAAATTGCAGAGCTTGGAAACAACCCTCTGTCACTCGCCTGTCAACTTCACCGGGCAAAGGCAATAGGCAATCCCCGACTCTCCTGCGAGGTCGGGGGCTCCATCCAGGGAGGCTAAGCGCAGAGTCAGCTTTGCACCAACCTGTCGGTGATGGTAGACTGTGTGCCATTCACTAGATCCCTGGGCGAGAGGTCTTCCTTTTATCTAACTTGCATTTACAGAAACCCTTCCAGCCCCAGTGCTCCAGGATCAGGCTCGATTCCGTAAGGGACACAAGAGTCCAACTCAAAACTCCAAGCGTCATCTGGAACGTCCGACTGGAAGGAGTCAAGGAAAGGAGATGTGGGTGGGAGCGAAGCAAGTTATCTCCCAAAGCGAACTGCGTCTGTCCGCCAGAATGCGCGTCCTAGAGATGGAGAACAGTCCTCGGGAAAACACAAGAGAAAAGTTTCGTCACGGAGCGAAGTCCGCGAGTCGCGGGAAAGGGCGCCGGCGAGTCCCTCCGGGACCGGGGCGGAATCGGCTGGAGGCTGCGTGTCACCTCCTCCTCCGGGGCCTCCGGGGTCTGCAGGCCCCCGCGGCCAGACCCGGCCCGCTGGGCTCCGCTCTGCACCCGGGGCCGCCGGCCGCTCGTGGCCGCAGCTTCGGCCGAGTGTCGGACCGCCTCGCGCCAAGCGCGCGCGGCTCCCTGGCCTGGGGCGGGGGCGTCCCTTCCCGTCCTCCTCGCCGTCGTGGCCAGGCTTCGGGCACCGGGACGAGCGCGAGTGCCCGAGCCGGAGGTCCGGCGGCCGGAGGGAACAGGAGCCTGTTCTCTCAGCCTCCGCGGTCCGTCAGGCGGCGGCGGCGGCGGCTTCTCCAGACTCGCCGGCAGGCGGCGGTCCCCGCGAGACGGCAGGGAGACTCTCGCGGTGTCCGCGGTCCTCGCGAGAGCGCGCGCGGCAGACGGGGGAAGCCGCCGGCGGCGGGGCCCGGGGGGCCGTCTCCTAGATAGATGCTTTTTAAAATATATGAAGATACCATGTGAATCTAAAGTCGTGTTTTAGAAATGAGAGACAGTTTTACTCGTAAAACCGAAAGAAGGTTCAACTTAAATCCTGATCTTACTTTGTCTTATTTTCGTAGGGGGTATTCTTGTACCTCAGAGGTGGCCCTCGCACTCCTCAGATTAAATTCCCTCAAGGTAGCGGGGTTGGACAGAAGATGAGCACCGTGGTTATCCTGATCGCTGGGCTTGCTTAACTGTTCCGGTGAATGCACCAGTGAAAGTGTTAGTCCCTCACTCATGTCTGACTGCGACCCCAAGGACTGTAGCTCACCAGGCTCCTCTGTCCATGGAGTTCTCCAGGCAGGAATACTGCAGTGGATAGCCATTCCCTTCTCCAGGGGATCTTCCCAACCCAGGGATGGAACCCAGGTCTCCCGTATTGCAGGCAGATTATTTACCTTTTGAGCTACCCAGGAATGCACCAGAATGATGGTTTGTTTATTTTTCTTTTTTAAGTTTATTTATTTATGGCTGTGTACAGGCTTAGAAGTTCAGAGGCATGTGGAATCATTCTGGATTAGGGCTTGAACCCTTGTCTCCTGCATTGGCAGGCAGATTCTTTACCACTGAGCAACCTGGGAAGCCCCATATTATTTTTTAATTGTCTGGGAAGGTTCTTAGTTGTGGCTTGCAGGATTTTCTTTCAGTTGCAGCATGCGTGATTTTTAGTTGTGACAGGTGGGATCTTAAGTTTCCTGACCCATCCTGGGCCCCTCGAATTAAGAGCATGGAGTCTTAGCCACTGGACCACCCAGGAAGTCCCCAGACGGGTGGTCTGATGGGAGGGAAAGTTCCTGGTCTGGGAGTCAGGAAACCTGTTTGCCAGGTGGCACCAGGAGCAGTGTGTGCTGTGGCAGGCCCAGCTCCACAATACAGGATCTGGCAGCCTTTCCCAAAAAAGGTGTCCTTTTCATTACACGGGACTGGAATGCAAAAGTAGGAAGTCAAGAAACACCTGGTGTAACAGGCAAATTTGGCCTTGGAGTACAGAATGAAGCAGAGCAAAGGCTAATAGAGTTTTGCCAAAAGAACACACTGATCATAGCAAACACCCTCTTCCAACAACACAAGTGAAAGTGAAGTCGCTCAGTCGTGTCCGACCCTTAGCGACCCCACAGACTGCAGCCTACCAGGCTCCTCCATCCATCGGATTTTCCAGGCAAGAGTACTGGAGTGGGGTGCCATTGCCTTCTCCAGAGAAGACTCTAAACATGGACATCACCAGATGTTCAATGCCAAAATCAGATTGATTATATTCTTTGCAGACAAAGATGGAGAAGCTCTATACAGTTAGCAAAAACAAGACTGGGATCTGACTGTGGCTCAGATCATGAACTCCTTATTGCCAAATTCAGAGTTAGATTGAAGAAAGTAGGGAAAACCACTAGGCCATTCAGGTATGACCTAAATCAAATCCCTTATGATTATACAGTGGAAGTGAGAAATAGATTCAAGGGATTGGATGTGATAGAATGCCTGAAGAACTATGGATGGAGGTTCATGACATTGTACAGGAGATAGGGATCAAGACCATCCCCAAGAAGAAGAAATGCAAAAAAGCAAAATGGCTGTCTGAGGAGGCCTTACAAATAGCTGTGAATAGAAGAGAAGCAAAAAGCAAGGGAGAAAAGGAAAGATATACCCTTTGAATGCAGAGTTCCAAAGAATAATAAGGAGAGATAAGAAAGCCTTACTCAGTGATCAGTGCAAATAAATAGAGGAAAACAATAGAATGGGAAAGACTAGAGATCTCTTCAAGAAAATTAGAGATACCAAGGAAACTTTTCATGCAAAGATGGGCTCGATAAAGGACAGAAATGGTATGGACTTAACAGAAGCAGAAGATATTAAGAAGAGGTGTCAAGAATACACAGAAGAACTGTACAAAAAAGATCTTCACGACCTAGATAATCACAATGGTGTGATCACTCACCTAGAGCCAAACATCTTGGAATGTGAAGTCAAGTGGGCCTTAGAAAGCATTGCTACAAACAAAGCTAGTGGAGACGATGGAATTTCAGCTGAGTTATTTCAAATCCCAAAAGACAATGCTGTGAAAGTGTTGCAGTCAATATGCCAGCAAATTTGGAAAACTCAGCAGTGGCCACAGGACTGGAAAAGGTCAGTTTTCATTTCAATCCCAAAGAAAGGCAATGCCAAAGAATGCTCAAACTACTGCACAATTGCACTCATCCCACACGTAACAAAGTAATTCTCAAAATTCTCCAAGCCAGGCTTCAGCAATACATGAACTGTGAACTTCCAGATGTTCAAGCTGGATTTAGAAAAGGCAGAGGAACCACAGATCAAATTGCCCACATCCGCTGGATCATGAAAAAAAGTAAGAGAGTTTCAGAAAAACATCTATTTCTGCTCTATTGACTATGCCAAAGCCTTTGACTGTGTGGATCACAATAAACTGTGGAAAATTCTGAAAGAGATGGGAATACCAGACCACCTGACCTGCCTCTTGAGAAACCTGTATGCAGGTCAGGAAGCAACAGTTAGAACTGGACATGGAACAACAGACTGGTTCCAAATAGGAAAAGGAGTGCGTCAAGGCTGTATATTGTCACCCTGCTTATTTAACTTATATGCAGAGTACATCATGAGAAACACTGGACTGGATGAAGCACAAGCTGGAATCAAGATTGCTGGGATAATATCAATAACCTCAGATATGCAGATGATACCACCCTATGGCAGAAAGCAAAGAAGACCTAAAGAGGCTCTTGATGAAAGTGAAAGAGAAGAGTGAAAAAATTGGCTTAAAGCTCAACATTCAGAAAACTAAGATCATGGCATCTGGTCCCATCACCTCATGGGAAATAGATGGGGAAGCAGTGGAAAGAGTGACAGACTTTATTTTTGGGGGCTCCAAAATCACTGCAGATGGTGACTGCAGCCATGAAATTAAAAGACACTTGCTCCTTGGAAGAAAAGTCATGATCAACCTAGATAGCATATTAAAAAGCAGAGATATTACTTTGCCAGCAAAGGTCTGTCTAGTCAAAGCTCTGGTTTTTCCAGTAGTCATGTATGGATGTGAGTTGGACTATAAAGAAAGCTGAACACCAAAGAATTGATGCTTTTGAACTGTGGTGTTGGAGAAGACTGTTGAGAGACCCTTGGATAGCAAGGAGATCCAAACAGTCCATCCTAAAGGAAATCAGTCCTGAATATTCCACTGGAAGGACTGATGCTGAAGCTGAAACTCCAGTACTTTGGCCACCTGATGCGAAGAACATTTGAAAAGACCCTGATGCTGGGAAAGATTAAGGGCAGGAGGAGAAGGGGACGGCAGAGGATGAGATGGTTGGATGGTATCACCAAGTCAATGGACATGAGTTTGAGCAGACTCTGGGAGTTGTTGATGGACAGGGAGACCTGGCATGCTGCAGTCCATGGGGTCGCAAATAGTCGGACATGCCTGCGCGACTAAACTGAATTGAACTGAGCCCTTTCCACTTTTCACTCCCCAGAGTACCCATCCCCCTCCAGGAGTTCACAGGAAGAGACATTTGGGTATTAGGGTCACTTGCAACCCCTTCTCCATGTACCTGGGAGATAATTGCTAGAAGAGGAAGTTGCCAAACTGGGCACTTTCAGGATCTGGCTCAGTGTCTGTTTGAACTCGAGTGTTCCAGATTCAGCAGCAGCAAGATTCTGACTGAGACAAGTCACTTCTTGGTATGCCTCCACGGAAAGAAGAGCTGATTCAGCTTCAGAGTCGTACGGGGAGGGCCAGCTGCAGCACCGGTAGAATGGAGAGCTGGCCTTTCAGATTTGCAGTTGAAATAGCACTGAGCAGGTGTTAGAAGATCTGGAGACTGGTCAGTAAGTGCTGAGACCTGGACAAGCTGTTTAATATCTCTGGACTGTCATAGACTGGGAAGGTCTGTGAGATAACCTATATAAAAAAATATACATTCCTACATGGCAAGGAAACAATCACCAAAGTGAAAAGGCAGCCTATTCTAAAGGAGACAATTTCTGCCAATCCTATATCTTATAAAGGATTAATATCCAAAATATATAAGGAACTCCTATAACTCAATAGCAAAAATCCAAATAACCTGATTTTTTTTAATGGGCAAAAATATCAATACACATTGCTACAAAGAATACATATAAATAGCCAACAAATGAAAAGTGCTCAACTAATCATCAGGGAAATGCAAATCAAAACCACAATGAGCTATCATCTCACACCTGTTAGGATGGTTATCATAAAATTTTTAAAAAAGTAAGTGTTGGTGAAGGTCTGGAGAAAAGGGAACTCTTATATACTGTTAATGAGAATGTAAATCAGTGAAGCCATTATGGAAAGGAGTATGGAAATTCCTCAGAAAATTAAAGTTAGAGCTATCATATGATCCAGGGGCTTCCCTGTGGTCCAGTGGTTAAGCATCTGCACTTCCACTACAGGGGGTGTGGGTTCAATCCCTGGTCAAGGAACTAAGATCCTGCATGCCTCATGGCATGGGGAAAAAAAGAAAAAAGAGAAAAAGAACTAGCAGCAATCCCACTCCTGGGCATGTATCCAAAGGAATTGAAATCAGGATCTTGAAGAGATGATACATTCTTATGTTTATTGTGGCAATATTCATAATAGCCAAGAAAAGAACTTGTGTCCATCAGTAGGTGAATCAATAAAGAAAATGTGGTATCTGCATACAATGGAATATTATTCACCCTTAAAAGAAAAGGAAATACTGCCATTTGTAATGTCATGGATGAACCTGGAGGACATTATGCTAAGTGATATAAATCAGACACAGAAGGACAAACACTACATGATATCATTATTATGAGGAATCTAAAATAATCAAATATACTGAAGCAGGGAGTAGAATGGTGGTTGCCAGCAGTTATGAGCAGAGAAACAGGAAGGTGTTCATCAGAGGATACAAATTGCCCCTCTACACAATGAATAGGTCTTAGAGATCTGCTGTACAGTCAGTTAACAGTACTGCATTGTACCCTTAAATTCTTGTAGAAGAGTAGATCTTAAGTTATCTTTTGCCTATACCACAGAAAGACAAAGAGGACAGGAAGAAACTTCTGGAGATGATGGATGTTTGTGGCATTGATTGTGGCGATGGTTTTACAGCTGTATACTTATCCCCAAAATTCATCAAGTTGTATACATTAAATATGATCAGCTTTGTATATGTCAGTCATACCTCCATTGGTGGTCTTTTTAAGCATGTTTCTTTACTAAAAAGTTGTCAAATCTTAAATACTTAAATGTTATCTTGCCATGAAGCCTATTTTCCCAGTAAGTTCTACCAAGAACTTCATCCGTCCAAAATGATTCTTTCCACAACTCCCTGAGATCATTTATCTCCTTTGCTCAGAGAACTTTAATGCAAGAATTGTTACCATTTTCTTTTTTGTGAGTCTGATGAACTATGGATTCTCTCTCTAGAGAAATGCCCATACATACATACATGCACACACATACCATACACACACACACCGTTTTGTATATAATTTCTGTAGCTTTTTGAAACCCAGAAGTCCATGGATTGGGGTTTTAAAAATCCAGAAAAGGGATGTTTGAGTCCTAAAGCATCTCAGAAGCCAGGATTATGATTCCTTTTTACAGTAACTAAGCCAATCTCGTGTCAATATCTTACTCTGTTTCTCAAGTACTGCTCCATCTCCAGGGAATCTTCAGATCAGAGCCACCAAAGTTGACTGACCTGGCGGAAGGCATGCCTTCAAATATCTTTTCCTTCACCCTCCTTGCTCCTCAAACGTCCTTAGCTGGCCTTGGCTCACTGCACTCTAGGGGGCAGTGGAAACCTTCTGGTGGTAAATCAGGGCTGGGTTCCAGTTCAGTTCTGCCTCCAGTGCTCCTGGGTCCTTGCCAAGTCTGCTTCTTAGATCCCTATTCGGCACTCCTCCCTTCCTCTGCTGTACCCCTGCCCTGGGCCCACCTGCAAGGCCGCACCTAGAGAGTCACTTCTGGGACTTCCCTGCTGGTGCAGTGTCTGGGAGTTCGCTTGCCAATGCAAGGGACATGGGTTGGATCCCTGGTCTGAGAAGATTCCACATGCCTCAGGGCAACTGAGTCATGCCACAGCTACTGAGTCTGTGCTCTAGAGCCAGTGCCCCGCAACAAGAGAAGCCAACTCAATGAAAAGTCCAGGCACCACAACTAGAGAGTAGCCCCCACTCTCCACAACTAGAGAAAGCCTGAGCAAAGCAACAAAGCTCCAGAGCAGCCAAAAATAAATTCTAAAAAAAATTAATTAAAAAGAGAAAGTGACACTTGAGGGAATAGACTTCCTTCTTACAGTGAACCCAACTTGATCAGGGGCTTCCAGCAAACCCAAGAAGCTCAGAGAAGGGTCACAGTGCAGGCAGTAGGAACTCACACTGAACTTTCTTTCACAGAAGGTGGCAGGTGTTCTACATGATCCCTAAGTGGGAGAGGAATGGAAGTGCCCCGACACCCAGCCTTCCAAAAGTTGGGAGCCAGAATATTGCCCACACTGTGGTATCTTTTTGGAGATTCAGATCTCCTGCTCGATCAGTATCTGAAAGGTAAGAATCTTAAAAGAAGCTTAGAAAGAGAGTGTTCCCAGTAGATCAGAATGCAGACACAGTAGGAGATTATGTATATTTCAACCCTTCTATTCAACGCACACTTTTGGTGCTGCCTCTAAAATGGGTATGAATACCCAGATTCGTGACCTGGACTGTTTCAGCATGAAAATAATGAAATCCCCATGGACTGCTGTGTCTTAGGGTGTAACTATGTAAACTCCATTTGTAGGTATAGTCTTCTTAGTTGCCAAATACATTTGTAATGAGCTTCTGTACTCCTCTCTCAGAGAGCAAAGAAAATAATAAAGCTTGTTTGCAAAGCTTGTACAAGAAAGAGCCTAGCAGCTAATATTCCAGAGACATCATGGTTAGCTAGAATTTCCTATCAGACTATTTAGCTTCAGGCTTTGTTCCAAATGATTTTTCTTAAGAAATGGATCACAGGTGTATATTCTGTCTTTTACTAAGAAAGCCCTGATAACATTGGCTTGGATATCTGAACTCCTTTGTAAAATTCTGCACAAGCTTCCCCCAGGACACTGTAAGACAGCACTTCTTGTGTGACCTGGAAACCTGACATAACTGGAGGGCATCTGACTTCAGCTAGCATCTCTACCTACCACCTGGCACTGCTGAACTGCCTGGATGTCCCAGGCCCTGTGAGAGCTCACCTACTGTGTTCAGAGAATTCTGTGCCTGAGCTAAGCTGAATTGCTTTGAAATGGGTCTTCTGAAGGGTGGGGATGGGCATGGGAAGGCAAAAAAGAAAGTGAAGTCCCTCAGTTGTGTTCAACTCTTTGGGACTCCATGGACTGTAGCCTACCATGCCCCTCCATCCATGGGATTTTCCAGACAGGAGTACTGGAGTGGGTTGCCATTTCCCTCTCCAGAGAATCTTCCCAACCCAGGGTTCAAACCCGGGTCTCCCGCACTGCAGACAGGTGCTTCACAGTCTGAGCCACCCGGGAAGGCAAGGATAAGGGCAGTAAGTCACCTTGCTTTCCCCGTACGTCTGCGTCTGAGACTGGTTTCAGGTCAGTTCAGTCGCTCAGTCATGTCCAGCTCTTTGAGACCCCAGGACTGCAGCACACCAGGCCTCCCTGTCCATCACCAACTCCCAGAGTCTACTCAAACTCACGTCCTTTGAGACGGTGATGGTATCCAACCATCTTATCCTCTGTCATCCCCTTCTCCTGCCTTCAATCTTTCCCAGCATCAGGGTCTTTTCAAATGAGTCAGATCTTCTCATCAGGTGGCCAAAGTATTGGAGTTTCAGTTTCAGCATCAGTCCTTCCAAAGAATATTCAGGACTGATTTCCTTTAGGATGGGCTGGTTGGATCTCCTTGCTGTCCAAGGGACTCTCAAGAGTCTTCTCCAACATCACAGTTCAAAAGCATCGATTCTTGGGTGCTCAGCTTTCTTTATAGTCCAACATTCACATCCATACATGACTACTGGAAAAGCCATAGCTTTGACTAGATGGATCTTTGCTGGTAAAGTAATGTCTCTGCTTTTTAACATGCCATCTAGGTTGCTTCCAGGGAGCAAGTGTCTTTTAATTTCATGGCTGCAGTCACCATCTGCAGTGATTTGGGAGCCCCCAAAAATAAAGTCTGTCACTGTTTCCACTGTTTCCCCATCTATTTCCCATGAGGTGATGGGACCAGATGCCATGATCTTTGTTTTCTGAATGTTGAGCTTTAGCCAACTTTTTCACTCTCCTCTTTCACTTTCATCAAGAGCCTCTTTAGGTCTTCTTTGCTTTCTGCCATAGGGTGGTATCATCTACATATCTGAGGTTATTGATATTATCCCAGCAATCTTGATTCCAGCTTGTGCTTCATCCAGTCCAGCGTTTCTCATGATGTACTCTGCATATAAGTTAAATAAGCACAGTAACAATATACAGCCTTGACGTACTCCTTTTCCTATTTGGAACCAGTCTGTTGTTCCATGTCCAGTTCTAACTGTTGCTTCCTGACCTGCATACAGGTTTCTCAAGAGGCAGGTCAGGTGGTCTGGTATTCCCATCTCTTTCAGAATTTTCCAGTTTATTGTGATCCACACAGTCAAAGGCTTTGGCATAGTCAATAAAGCAGAAATAGATGTTTTTCCTGGAGTCTCTTGCTTTTTCAGTGATCCAGTGGATGTGGGCAATTTGATCTGTGGTTCCTCTGCCTTTTCTAAATCCAGCTTGAACATCTGGAAGTTCACGGTTCATGTATTGCTGAAGCCTGGCTTGGAGAATTTTGAGGATTACTTTACTAGTGTGTGAGATGAGTGCAATTGTGTGGTAGTTTGAGCATTCTTTGGCATTGCTTTTCTTTGGGACTGGAATGAAAACTGACCTTTTCCAGTCCTGTGGTCACTGCTGAGTTTTCCAAATGTGCTGGCATATTGACTGCAGCACTTTCACAGCATCCTCTTTCAGGATTTGAAATAGCTCAACTGGAATTCCATTGCCTCCACTAGCTTTGTTCGTAGCAATGCTTCCAAAGGCCCACTTGACTTTGCTTTCTAGGTTGTCTGGCTCTAGGTGAGTGATCACACCATCGTGATTATCTGGGTCACGAAGATCTTTTTTGTATAGTTCTTCTGTGTTTTCTTGCCACCTCTTCTTAATATCTTCTGCTTCTGTTAGGTCCGTACCACTTCTGTCCTTTATCGAGCCCATCTTTCCATGAAATGTCCCCTTGGTATCTCTCTTTTCTTTAGGAGATCTCTAGTCTTTCCCATTCTATTTTTTGACTCTATTTCTTTTCTCAAGTGCTGAGCAAAATGGATAACAGCTCCACCCAGTGGCCCATCCCTATTAAAGCAGCATCGCTTCTCTCTCAAGAGGCAGTTATCTAGCTTAGCAGCCACTGGCCACACGTGAATATAAATTACCTGAAATGTGGCTAGACAGGAAGCAAACCCAGGCATAGAGTGGGGCTCAGGGAGTGATGCGACTTTCTTTTCTGCTTTTGAGCAACTTGATGCTTCAGGAAGAACTGACCCAGGATCAGTGAGCCACGACTGCATTTCCAGCTTTTCCCTTGCTCTGTAAGGAAAAGGACTACCCTTTCTGGCATCAGTTTTATTGTCTATGGAATGGAAAGTATTTAATAAGCTGATCTCAGGATCCTTTCGGGGCAAGGGACTTTCCTGGAGATGCAGTGGTTAAGACGACACGCTTCCACTGCAGGGGGTGCAGGTTCAATCCCTGGTCAGGGAACTAAAATCCCACGTGCCCTGCAGTGCTGCCATAAATAAATAAATAGCCCTATCAGGGCAAAATGTCACATAATCTCTATTGTCTCTTCTGTCTTCTCCTGACCCAGTGAATGGGGAACCTGTAACGAAGTGGCTGGCTTCCTGCTCATCATGGGTTCCCACCATTTCCTAGGGGTTCAGGGGCCCTGAGGAGATAGCAGGGACATATACTCAGCATCTCAGCACAGTTCTCTCTTCACAGCATGCGATCACAGCAGCCCTGCGGGGAAGACTAGCCAGGTGTTATCGTTTTCCACTTTCTATAGATGAGAAAATAGTTGAAGGGCTACTTGACTTATCCAGAATCAGACACGGGCTCACAGGATATTGATGCTAGAAAAGACATCAAAGATTAAAGGAAAGTAGTCCCCATACTCACTTTACTGATAGGGAAACTGAGGCCCAAGATCATGTGACCTGGCAGCGGCTTTGATTAGTGACCACAATGGAATCCTCAGGTTCCAAGACTCCTAGTCCTTCCCCATCTGTAAAGTGATAATAGTGCCCAGCTCTTAAGATGTTATGAACACATAGCCCTCAGAGATAAGTTCCCAGTAAATATAGCTGATATGTGACATTGCTTGCGTTCATATTTTATCTCCACCTAAGATGTCTTTCTGGGGTCTTTAGCTAGAACTATCCCAAAGAGACTTTCCATAAAATAGTCACCCTTACGTTATATCTTCAGTGGTGGACCAAGAATGAGTTGCGTGGTAAGATCAGCGAGGGACAAAATTGTTGAAGACATATTGTGTGGAGGGTGGGGTGGTGGCTGTGATTTGGGGAACAGTTCTCCTGCAGGTGTAAAGGAATAAAGAAGCTGGCAGTCCTCTCCTGCAGAGATGAACACAATGGGGAGAGATATCCGGGTTCAGTTGGAAACTCACAAAGAGTTATTGTCACTGTGTATCTGACTTTGCCCGAAGTCCCCAGAAAGAAAGGCAGCCAAGTCCTCGTGGCAATGGATGCGAGTCATCAGAGCACAAAACAAGCTCTGTGTGTGTTCCCGCTTCTCTCCACATGGTATTATCTCACACTACATGGCACTACAATTTATCAAGGTGAGACCTGGGTAAATTTTATCTTTGCTCATCCTCACAGCATCCCTAAACAGGGGGCAGAGAATGTCTGTCTTTGTTTCACAAGGCTTAACTCGCATTTTACAAACTAGACACTGAGATGCAGAGATGGTTGTGCAGCTTTGTGTAAGGTCACACAGCTAGGACACAGCTTAGCCAACACCCAACTAAACAGGGTCTGAGTATATCTTTAGTCCTATCCAAGTCTTTATTCCGAAGTTCTGCACTGACCGAGTGATTTTAGTGTTTTCCATTGCTCTGTTCAAACCATAAATGCTCTCAGAAACTTCATACAGTTCTGTGAGGTCATACTCTTTCTTTGTTCTTTTTTTCTGAGCCTTGAATACACTGCCTAGTTTACCAATTAAAGGAACACAAAGCATTCAGGCTCCAGGAAATTCCTAGGCCCTAAGATGACGATGGTCACATTTCTGAAAAATATTTTTTTCTAACCCTTACAAAGGACTCTGGGTACCAAAGAAAATAGCCTGACATAGCAATTCCACTTATAGGTATTTACCCAAGAAAAAATCATAAGCCTACAAAATCACTTGTACATGAAGAATTCATGTTCACTCCAAATATATACTGATATTTGATATATATCTTTCCTAGAAATAATACAGCCACACAGTGAATACTACTTCAGCTATGAAAAGCATGAACTACAGACAACATCGTGGATGGACTCAGAGACATTAGGCTTACCAAAAGGAGCCACATACAAAAGAGTATATACTGTATGATTCTATTTAGATGACATTCTAGAGCAAACTAACTGAACTATAGTGATAAAAATCAGAGCAATTTTTGTAAAGGGCAAGGAGTGGGAAGAATTAACTAGAAAGTGTACAGAGTAACTTTTTAGAATGTAGAAAAAGTTTATATCTTCTTTGTAGTGATGGTTTCATAGGTTTATGTATTTGTCAAAACTCACTGAAGTGTACATTATACCTCACTGAGTAAATTAATAATACCTTATTAAATTATGTGTTATTTCTGAAAGTCAAAATTGAGGAAAGACTGAGAGTTGTTTCAGGAAAATGTGTTTTCCCCATAACTCTACTTATACATTTTGTTTTATATATATGATTCCATGGGTCAATGGTTTTATATATGTTGATTATGTGGTCACTTCAGGGAAATTTTCAGAAATGATCCTTGGCTTTTTACTAGTCAGGCAACCCAGCATTAATCAAGCACTGCGGTTCAGTTCAGTTTAGTTGCTCAGTTGTGTCCGATTCTTTGTGACCCCATGGACTGCAGCATGCCAGGCTTCCTTGTCTATCACCAACTCCCAGAACTTGCTCAAACTTCATGTCCATCGAGTCAGTGATGCCATCCAACCATCTAATCCTCTGTCTTCCCCTTCTCCTCAATCTTTCCTAGCATCAGGGTCTTATCTAATGAGTCAGCCCTTCGCATCAGGTGGCCAAAGTATTGGAGTTTCAGCCTCAGCACCAGTCCTTCCAGTGAATATTCAAGACTGATTTCCTTTAGGATGGACTGGTTGGATCTCCTTGCAGTCCAAGGGACTCTCAAGAGTCTTCTCCAACACCACAGTTCAAAAGCATCAATTCTTCAGTGCTCAGCTTTTCTTTATAGTTCAAGTCTCACATCCATACACGACTACTGGAAAAACCATAGCTTTGACTAGATGGACCTTTGTTGGCAAAGTAATGTTTCTGCTTTTTAATATGCTGTCTAGGTTGGTCATGACTTTTCTTCCAGGGAGCAAGTGTCTTTTAATTTCATGCTTGCAGCCACCATCTGCAGTGATTTGGAGCCCTGAAAAATAAAACCTGTCACTGTTTCCATTGTTTCCCCATCTATTTGCCATGAAGTGATGGACCGGATGCCAATCAAGCACCTACCTTATGCCTGAAAACTTCTAGGTAGTGGATTGGAAATACAGAAGTAGGTAAGATGCAAGCCCATCCTGAAGGAGTTCACAAAGGCCTGTAGGAAGTCAGTTAGAGATCACTAAGGTAAGAATAAGGAAAAAGCATCAAAAATTGTTCAGAAAAAAAGGCATACACAAGACAGTATCGTGTCCTTATTATGAGGCAGGAAAACTGAGTCCTGAAAAGGGATTTGACAGACGAGGGGGAAGGCATTCAACTGCAGGGAACAACTTCTTTCACTCAACCGGTGCTTAATCCTCATTTACTGAGCACCTTAATATGCCTCCTAAGGAAGGCAAGTTTGATTTTGCCCAAGAGGGAACCTCAGGAATCAGACTGCTTGGAGTCTTCCCTTTACCAGCTGTGTGCCCAGAGCAAGCTACTTGGCCTCTCTGAAAAGACAGAGGCCATCACGGATCCACATCATTGGTTATTGTGCTGATCAGAAAAGATAATCCATGGGAAATGATCAGCACAGAATCGGGTACAGGAAATGTGCTATAACTGTTAGATTCCATTATTGCTGTTGCCATCCTTAATATGGGGCTTCCCAGGTGGCTCAGTGGTAAAGAATTTGCCTGTAATGAAGGAGATGTGGGTTTGATCCCTGGGTCAGGATGATTCCCTAGAAAAGGAAATGGCAACCCACTCCAGTATTTCCTGGGAAATCCCATGGACAGAGGAGCCTGGCGGGCTGTAGTCAGTGGGTTGGCAAAAGAGTCCAACATGACTTAGTGACTTAATAACAGCAACAACATGCTTAATATATGCTGGAAACTTGGGCAGGCCCTGGAAACAGTGAAGAAAACTCCATATATGCATTAGTCAACTCGGGCCGCTATAACAGAACACCGCAGACTGGGTTTCTTAAACAACGGATTTTTTTATTTCTCAAAATTCTGGAAGCTGAGAAGTCCAAGATCAAGCCAGCAGATCTGGTTCCTGGCGAGAATCCTCTTCCAAGTTTGCAGACAGCTGCCTTCTAGCTGTGTCCTCACATGGCCCAGAGAGCGAGCAAGCACTGTAAGTCTCTCTTTTTCTTCTTATCTTGACATTAATCCCATCATAGGGACCTTACCCCTCAAAACTTCATCCTAACCTGATTATCTCCGAAGGGCCCCACCTCCAAAAGCCATCATGTTGAGGGTTAAGGCTTCAACATATGAATGCGGATAAGGGGGACAGAAACAGTCCATTGGGTTCTAGTGGGGAAGACAGAACAAGTTTACTGATCATTAAAATACCATGTGCTAACCACTTGGAAAAGAAGACAATTTAGAGATTCTGTGTTATAGATTATCTTTATCCCTTCAGAGGCCCAAAGAGGGAAATGACTTCCTAGTTCCTAATACAATAGCACGGTCTGGACTCAGGCTTCCTGAATTGCAGTTCAAAGGGGATATCCCCTGCTGTTTATCTCTCTGAAAGAAAAAAACATATCCTTGCTCCTTCAAATTCCCTAGAGCTCTGATTATAGTTGTCGGGAAACAGAAATCTCTCTGGGACTGCAGAGACAGGCCAGGTAACCTGGTTCTTATGCTCCATCCATTTATACAGAAGCAACTCTAGGCTGCTTTCTGGAAGGTAACCCTGTCTCCCACTTTGCAAAACAGGCCAGGGCCTGCAGATGGAGAGGGTTTCAGGGCATGAAGAAATAAGAAAAAGCTGCTCTGAGAGGAGGAACCCAGACAGACTGACCTTAGGTCTAGAAAGGCATGTTGCAATCAACCCTGGCTCCGGCTGGAAGCAGTGCCAGCCCTGGGGCTTGCCACATCAGGGACCAAGGATGTGGTTTGCCCATCAACCCTGCAGCATTCGTGTCCCAGACAAATGAGAAACATGACCAACAGTGGGAATCACCCCCTTCATTCTTCCCCATCCTTTGACGTTGCCTACATGGTCACAAATACACACACACAACCCCCATTCCAACATTTACCCACATTCTCAACTCACACTTTAGCTCAGACAAACTCAGACTCACCAATCACTCTCAGAAATACAGAATCATACATCTACCCAATACATGTGCACACTTACACACGTGCTCAACAACACGCACTCTGACACATACACACGCCACATCCTCATCCACGTACACACGGCCCCTTGCCCACAGTGCTCTGCTGACCTCTCCCTGCCGATCATGCGTGACTTCTCAGAGGGGACATTCAGATATGTTTCAGAAAACTGCCTGGATGCCTAGGTACTCACAGCAGAAAATCTTCCTGAACTGTAAACTTCCGTGTGGTTGGTTCTTTGTTTTGCAATACCAAACAGTACAAGGTGTCTGTTGGGTCAACCAGGACCAGCTGCTTACCATACAGTTCTTCCATTTGCCTCTGAGTCACTGTTGTGGTGTGACATCATGGGGTAAATTCAATTTGATGGAAACTCTCTGAGGCCCCTCAGTCTTCCCGTAGGAGGCAAGTGTGCAAGGCCTGGGAGCCCTTGGCAGCTAGAATGGACAACCTCACAGAGATGTCAAAGAGTCTGTTAAGACAAGCCCAGGTTCCCTGTAAAGTCAGGCAGAAAGCCTGTACCCAAGAAGTCTTAGAGGCAACCGTGGCTTCAAGAATGAACATGTCTATGTAGAAAACTCACTCCCGTTGAGGCCAAAGCCAACCATTCTTTTCTTTCTCATCTGTCTGTAGTCCTGTGGCTCACTCTAGTTTGGCTAAAGGCCCTTCTAGACAAGCAGAAAAGTCATAAATATCGATGCTGCCTTTGACAGGCTGAATAATGGCCCTAAAAATTATCCAGGTCATACTGGTGGAACCTGTGAATGTTACCTTATATAGCAAAGGAGAATTTTGCACATATGATTAAGGATCTTGAATGGGGAGGTTATCCTGGATTATCTACATAGATCTTAATTGTAATCAAGAGGAGGGAGGCAGAAGGAGACAGAGGAGAGAGAAGGCAGTGTGAGATTTGACGATGCTACACTGGGGGCTATGGAGATGGAGGAAGGTGACTTTAAGCCCAGGAAAGCAAGGAATACAGTCCTAGGAGCAGGAAAGACAAGGAAGGGACTCTGACCTAGAGCCTCTGGCAAGAGCAACACTTGATTTCATCTCAAGGAAACTGATGTCAGTCTTCTGACTTCCAAAACCGAAAGAGAATAAGGGTGTTGTTTTAAGCTACTCACTTGGTGGTCATGTTACTACAGCCGTAGAAAATGAAAGTCCCCACCATGGCAGACTGGCTGGTCCTTGCCCTCCTTCGTCCTGCAGGCTTCAAAGGCAGAGATGATGGATGGGGAGGCCAGAGGCAGGAAGTGCACCCTGTATTCCTTGGGGCTTTCTACTGGAACTGGGGGCACAGAGGCCTGGGGGATGCAGTATGGGAAGTACCCCAGCAGGGAGAAAGAACACCAGTGCAGCCCTGGCTCCCTGAGAACTAGGAAACAGGTCACAGGAACCCCAGGGAGCTGCCCTCTGGGTGCTCAATGACCCAGGATGAGTAGGGTCATGTTCAGGAGTGAAGAAAAACCGTAAGGTCCTGGCGGTGACAGAGCCAGTGCAGAGAGATGTCTCAGACACGGAAGAACTTGGTCTCTGACCATCATTCTGAGGAAGAACGGGGCCCAGAACCACAGCTCTCAGCCTCTGGAATGGGCAGTCCTCAGGGCTGACAGTCATGCACAGCTGCCCACATGTGACTCCTCCCAGATTATTCCCTACTGCTGGCCTGCGAGTCCCTGCTGGGGTAGGCTTCTGCAGGGCCTGGGAGCCCACATCACAAGCTCATTCCAGCTGCTGGCTGGTGACACCCTGTGTGTGCTCAGAGCTAATGTGGGCCCTGTGGGCCCTTTCAAACAACTCCATTGCTTTTCCTCCCAGATCATCGTGAAACTTTCCCTCACTTATTTCATCTTTTATTAACTCTCTCTGTGAACTGCCTTGAAGCCCCTGTGTGGAGGAAGGACATGTTAGTAAATAAACAAATGGTCAATTGAAAAACAAAACCAGGGACTTCCCTGGCGGTTCAGCGGTTAAGACTGTGCTCCCAATGCAGGGGGCACAGGTTCGATCCCTGGTCAGGGAACTAAGATCCTGCATGCCATGAGGGGAAGCCAAAAAAACAGACAAAAAACAAAACAAACAAACAAAAAACCTTCAGAAAATATTAAGGGCACTCTACATCCCTGGCCTCACCTCATCTCCACAAAATGACCCCAAGGGATGAAGCAGAAATCAACTGTGTTATAAGTGTTCCAGTTTTTATTAATGCTTAACAGATTACCCCCCGACTTAAAGTAGAACAATTGTTTCATTCTGGGTAAGATCTTGTGCGACAGGAACTTAGAAGGGGCTTGACTGAACAGTTCTTGCTTGGAACCTCTCCCAAGCTTTCACTGAGATTTCCACTGAGGCTGCTGTCATCTGAAAGCTCAACCCAGCTGGACCTCAAATCTGGCTTCTTTCACCTGATGCTATTTGACAGCTGGGAGATGAAGTGTGCTGTCAAATGGAGCACTTATCCGTAACCTCTCCATATGACTTGGACTTCCTTATAAAATGGTGGCCTCAGGCAACTCAGATTTTTTTTTTTTAATGCCTGGCAGTTCAGAATCCTGAAAGACACCTAGCATACAAAGTGGAAACTTCATAGTTTTTTTTAAAATAACTTTATTGAGATATAATTTAATACCATAGAATTCACCCTTTTAAAGTATACAATTTTAGAATAGTCATAGGATTGTGCAAATATTACCACTCTCCAACTTCAGAATGTTTCATCACAAGTCACTTCCCATTCCTCCTTCCTCCCAGTCCCCGGGAATCAATGGTCTGTTTTTTTTGCCTGTTGTGGACATTTGATATGTACTCAATCATATGATGTGTGGCCCTTGTGACTGACTTCCTTCACTTATCATAATGTTATCATGGTTCATCCACATTGTAGCATGTATCAAAACTTCATTCCTGTTTATTGCCAAATAATATATCATATGAAAAGTGCCTAATTTAAAAAAAAATTGTAGTAAAATGCATATGACCTAAAACTTACCATCTTAACTGTTTTAAAGTATACAGTTCCACAGTGTTAGGCATATTTATTGTGTGCAACCAAGCTCCAAAACTCTTTTCATCTTGCAAAACTGCATTTTATGACCAAGGCTCAGAGGCTGTCTAGCATCACTCTTGCTGCATTCTGTCAGTCGTGAGTCACTAAGGTTGGCCCAGAGAGAACAGAGACCTCTCCCCCACCTCTCACTGGGAGGAATGTCAACAAATTTACAGTTTTAAAACCACCATATAAGTAGAGATACATTCATTAAATTACTCCTTTCTGCCCTGGACACCACTGAGGACACTTCATTAAAGTCTTCCCCATCTACTGCCATCTTGTTCAAGTCAGAGTCTCCCAAAGAGCCTGAACAGTCATGAAAGCTTTTCATTGGAGGTTTGAGCTTTGAAACAACCAGTGAGAGTCTGAGGAGCCATTTTAGGGTTTTTTTCTTTTGGTGGGGGTAGGGGCGGGGGGCGCAGTGCTGCTGGTGTCCTGCAGGATCTTAGTTCTCTGACCAGGGATTGAACCTGTGTCCGCTGCAGTGGAAGTTCAGTGTCTTAACCACTGGAGCACCAGGGAAGGCCCTGAGGAGCCACGATGAGCAACGGGGAATGCTCACAGACTGTGGTAATGAAGGATCCAAACCTTAGGCCCTCCAGAGGCTTTGAGTTTGTCACGTGTGCCACCATCAAGGTGAGTGTGGCCATGAAGGCAAGGCCACACAAAGCGGATGGAAGAGTTACGGAACCCACGAGGGCTGTCTCAAGAGAAGACTCTCAAAGACCTGATGGCCACTTAACTGCGGAAAAGATTTCTGTTTTGCGGCACTGAAGAAGACACTGAAGAAGGTTGCCTGAGGTTATTTTGAAGAGCGTGGGGATCGGTCTGAGCGAGGCACTGGGAAAACGAGGACCTCCGCCGCCACAGCCTTTGATGACCGTGACTCCGCAGGCTGGACTGTCCTTCAGAAGCACCGTGCAGTGAGCAGCCGCAGCCGCGAAGAGAGGAGCGCCTCATCCAAGCGAGAGACGGCTACTGCTGCACCAGGCCCAAGAGGCCAAAAAATAGCTCCAGAAGCTTCGCGGGTGATCATGGAGGTAATGTTGGTGGGAATGACAGCTTTGGTCGTGGAGGGAACTTAAGTGGTCAGCGTGGCTTTGGTGGCAGCCCTGGTGGTGGCGTGGGATGGCTAAAATGGATTTGGTCGTGACTGGTTCCAAATAGGGAAAGGAGTACGTCAAGGTTGTATATTGTCACCTTGCTTATTTAACTTATATGCAGAGTACATCATGAGGAACGCTGGGCTGGAAGAAGCACAAGCTGGAATCAAGATTGCCGGGAGAAATATCAATAACCTCAGATATGCAGATGACACCACCCTTATGGCAGAAAGTGAAGAGGAACTCAAAAGCCTCTTGAAAGTGAAAGAGGAGAGTGAAACGGTTGGCTTGAAGCTCAACATTCAGAAAACAAAGATCATGGCATCTGGTCCCATCACTTCATGGGAAATAGATGGAAAAACAGTGGAAACAGTGTCAGACTTTATTTTTTTGGGCTCCAAAATCACTGCAGATGCTGATTGCAGCCATGAAATTAAAAGACGCTTACTCCTTGGAAGGAAAGTTATGACCAACCTAGATAGCATATTAAAAAGCAGAGACATCACTTTGCCAACCAAGGTCTATCTAGTCAAGGCTATGGTTTTTCCAGTGGTCATGTATGGATGCGAGAGTTGGACTGTGAAGAAAGCTGATCGCCAAAGAATTGATGCTTTTGAACTGTGGTGCTGGAGAAGACTCTTGAGAGTCCCTTGGACCACAAGGAGATCCAACCAGTCCATCCTAAAGGAGATCAATCCTGGGTGTTCATTGGAAGGACTGATGCTAAAGCTGAAACTCCAATACTTTGGCCACCTCATGCGACGAGTTGACTCACTGGAAAAGACTCTGATGCTGGGAGGGATTGGGGGCAGGAGGAGAAGGGGACGACAGAGAATGAGATGGCTGGATGGCATCACTGACTCGATGGACATGAGTTTGAGTGAACTCCGGGAGTTGGTGATGGACAGGGAGGCCTGGCGTGCTGTGATTCATGGGGTCGCGGAGAGTCGGACACGAGTGAGCGACTGAACTGAAGCAATCTTGGGGGTGATGAAAGCTACAAGGATTTTGGCAGTTACAACAATCAACCTTCAAATTTTGGACACATGAAAGGAGGAAATTTAGAGGCAGAAGCTCTGGCTCCTATGGTGGTAGAGATCAATACTTTGCCAAACCATTAAACCAAGGTGGCTATGGCAGTTCCAACAGCAGCAGTAGCTATGGCAGTGGCAGAAGGTTTTAATTACTGCCAGAAAACAAAGCTTAGCAGGAGAGGACAGCCAATGAAGTGACAGAGAAGCTACAGGTTGCAACAGATTTGTGACTCAGCCAAGCACAGTGGTGGCAGGGCCCAGCTGCTACAAAGAAGATATTTTAGACAACACTCATGTATATAAGCAAAAAAATCCCTTGAGGACTACATTTCTGACTAACTGTATAACAGGTTTTTCAGTTTCTGTTCTGTGGAAAATGTAAAGCATTCCAACAAAGGGTGTTAAGGTAGATTTTTTTTTTTACCCAAGCAGTTGACTGCTAACTCTAATAGTCTGATTATGATGCTGAATGTTGTTGCTGTTTAGTCACTCATTCGTGTCCTGCTCTTTGCAACCCAGTGAACTGCAGCACAGCAGGTCTCCCTGTTCTTCACTGCCTCCTGGAGTTTGCTCAAACTCACGTCCATTGAGTCAGTGATGCCATCCAACCATCTCATCCTCTGTCAACCCCTTCTCCTCTTGCCTTCAATCTTTCCCAACATCAGGGTTTTTACCAGTGAGTCGGCTCCCCGCATCCGGTGGCCAAAGTACTGGAGCTTTAGCTTCAGCTGAATAAGTCTTTTTAAAAAATGTGCTGTGTAAAGTTAGCCTACTCTGAAGCCATTTTGGTCAATTACCCCAACAGTGTGAAATTAGAATTCCTTTCAGGTGATGCCAGGTTCCATTCAAAATTTATTTACATCTTGCTTTAGTGGAGAAGCCATCATCTTCAAAATCCTTGATGTAGCTGAACTGACAATCACTGTGTTGTCACCTGGAGTTCACTGTTAAAAGGCTCACACAAGCAAAGTCATGGAGTTTTTTTGTTATTAATATAAATGTTGCCACATCCTAGGCAATGTATCCAATATGAAAATTGATACCAGATAAAGCTATAGATGGGAATGAAGCTTCTGTATCATCTATTATCATGGATAAACAAGAAATTATTTAATACCTTCAAAAAACAAAAAACTACTATAGAAGTAAGACATGAGATCTCAAGGCCCTGCTTAGGGTTTTCCCAGGAAGCATCTCGGGTACATTTGGGTAAAATATGTGTACTTTCTTGGGGCCCCTTTTCCCACTGTAGCTGGTGGGGGTGGGTGGGAGGAGGTGGTCTCATCTCCCATCCTGCACACAATAGCCTGAAGTTGTAACAACTGTTCACAGCATTCTAGAGGTGGACAGTGCTGGACCAGGTGCAAGTTGAGGCACCTGAGTCTGCTACTGATTCAGTATCAACCCTGGGAAGTCCTGTCCTCTCTCTGAGTGGCCACATTTGTCCTTCTGGCCCCTGGATTGCTGTAAGAATCCAGATTGACAGCAAGAGCCTTTGCTAAACAGAAAGAAAGTGATTGCAGGGGTAACTGCTTGATGTTCACCCAGGAGGAATCAGGCTGTTCTAAATGCCCGACATGATCAGCAAAAGGTAATCACAACCCAGACAGGAGTAAAGGAGAGGGCTGAAATGTAGGCTGCCCTCCAGGGATCTATCTCCCGCCTGCCTGTCCTCTGTTTAAGTTTTCCTAAGACTTCACAACTCAAGACCAGGGCTTCCTGAAGACACTATCACCTTTTTGCGTGTGTGCGTGCTAAGTCGCTTCAGTTGTATCTGACTGTTTGCAACACTATAGACTGTAGCCTATCAGGCTCCTCTGTCCATGGGATTCTCCAGGCAAGAATACTGGAATGGGTTGCCATTCTCTGCTCCAGGGGATCTTCCCAACCCAGTGATTGCACCCATGTCTCTTATGTCTCCTACAATGGCAGGTGAGTTCTTTACCACTAGAGGCACTCTTCACCTTTTTAACCCCCTCTAAACAGACTGGTTCCAAGTTGGGAAAGGAGTATATTGTCAAGGCTGTATATTGTCACCTTGTTTATTTAACTTATAGGCAGAGTACATCATGCTAAACGCTGGGCTGGATGAAGCATAAGCTGGACTCAAGATTGCTGGGAGAAATATCAATAACCTCAGATAGGCAAATGACACCACCCTTATGGCAGAAAGTGAAGAGGAACTAAAAAGCCTCTTGATGAAAGTGAAACAGGAGAGTGAAAAAGCTGGCTTAAAACTCAGCATTCAAAAAACTAAGATCATGGCATCCAGTCCCATCACTTCATGGCAAATAGATGGGGAAACAGTGGAAACAGTGTCTGACTTTATTTTTCTGGGCTCCAAAATCACTGAAGATGGTGACTGCAGCCATGAAATTCAAAGACACTTGCTCCTTGGAAGAAAAGCTTTGACCAACCTAGACAGCAAATTAAAAAGCAGAGACATTACTTTGCCAACAAAGGTCCATCTAGTCAAAGCTATGGTTTTTCTAGTAATAATGTATGGATGTGAGAGATGGACTATAAAGAAAACTAAATGCCAAAGAATTGATGCTTTTGAACTGTAGTGCTGGAGAAGACTCTTGAGAGTACCTCTTGGATTGCAAACCAGTCAATCCTAAAGGAAATCAGTCTTGAATATTCATTGGAAGGACTGATGCTGAAGCTGAAATTCCAATACTTTGGCCACCCGATATGAAGAACTAACTCATTAGTAAAGACCCTGATGCTGGGAAAGATTGAAGGCAGGAGGAGAAGGGGATGACAGAGGATGAGATGGTTGGATGGCATCACTGACTTGATGGCCATGAAGTTTGAGCAAGCTCTGGGAGTTGGTGATGGACAGGGAAACCTGGCGTGCTGCAGTCCATGGGGTCACAAAGAGTCAGACACAATTGAAAGACTGAACTGAACTGAAACAGGTTGTGTGTTTTTTGGTATGACTGGTAATCTCTCCACCCCTGCTCTGTGAGTTTGAGAGGAAGGGCTATGCTTGGGTTTGCTACCATTATCATGGGCTGGAAGGCCTAATGACTTCGCAGCTGCTCTTTTCCAGAGCTGGGGCATGGCCCTCTGTCTTGTCTGTTGCTGTTCCTTCCCTGGTGACCCAGAGGCCCCTCGCTCCAAGCTCCCTCTTCTGGGCTGGGGTAATCTGTGGGTTGAGGGAGTGTATCCTTGCTTTTCCTTGTGCTTCTTCACAAATTATTTTCTAACCTCTCCCACAAACCTCCCCAAACCTGCCACAGTCTCATGGGAAATAAAACCATCACATCCAGAGGTTGCCTCGGTTTCAACCACTTCCTTCCTCTGAAGCAATGAAGCACATGCCTGCTGGGGTGTGTTGATTCATTCAACGAATGCTAGCAGACAGTGCGTGTTGTAACATGAGCTCTTGTAGGGACTGGGAGTGACTTCTTGAATAAAAATACAGAAATCCCTGTTCTTGAGGTTCCATTTGAGTGCAGAGAAAGGAACAATAGATAACTAAATTAAACAGGATGCTACCCAGTGATGCATGCCATGGAAAAACAATAAAGCAGAGTAAGATGGGGGGGTGGGTGGCAATGGTTGGTGAGGGATACAAAAGATTGCAGTTTTAAATCAGTGATCAGAGTAGACCTCACTAAGAGAATGACATTTGGGAAAGAAAAGGGAAACTGCAGGGAGAAAAGCATACATTAAAAACCACTTTGGGGAATTTCCCTGGTGGTTAAGAGTCCATGTTACAAATGCAGGGGTCATGGGTTTGATCCCTCATTGGGGAACTCTGCCCAGTGGAGCAAAAAAATTTTAGCGGTTCTTTGTGACAGAATAAATTCCTGACTTTATTATTATTATTTACTTATTCAGCTGTGCCAGATCTTAATCATGGCATGCTGGCTCTAGTTCCCTGACCGGGGATGGAACCTGAGCCCCCTGAACTAGGAACTTGGCATCTTAACCACTGGACCACCAGGGAAGTCCCAAAGTCCTGGCTTTAAACATGGACTTCGGGTTGTTGGTGGGCTGGTTCCTGCTTCCCCCAACCTCATCAACACAAAGTCCACGTCATACAGAAACACACAGGCACACTCTACCTCCATATGCTGATCAACCTCCAGTGCACATACCCCGCCTATGCCGCACAGCCCAGATGCATAATGCTGTGTTACGCATCATGTATGTGTTATACATTATGTTACTCATAGCATATATACATATATATACATATTTATATGCATATATATAATAGCAGAGGCTTGTGGAAGAACAAGGGACATTAGCTGAATGGAGCTACATGGAAAACATGCAAAAATCCTAGCCATAAAGTATTCAACCCCAACCTCAAGCTCCCTTGTAACTGTAGATCATCGGTATATGAAGGGGGCAGTTAGAGGTCATCCATTCCAGAAAGGCCCAGAGAGGGATAGCAGTGCCCATGGGGTCACACAGCCTTATCTGCACATCAAAGCCAGGTATTCTGCAGAAGTAATATTTTGTAGACTTTTCATGAGACATTAAGTTCCTCAACTGAAAACAGGAGAAATTACTAGTTGGATTTTCCCTCCACCAACTGAGCAGGCATGAGCCGAGCACCCAGTTTAAAGGAGATTTCTGTGATAACTGAGGCAGCACTGTCTTTTCTGCCCGGGGATTCTGTCCTGTCCTGGGGCTGTAGGTGTGGCAGATTCTCTGCTGTTTCTCAGGAAAAAGGGAGCCTACGAGTACAGAATCCAGAAAGAATCTCTTGCCATGGACTGAGGCTTGGCCGTCTATGGTGTTACCTTTATGAACTGGGATTCTGTTCTCTGCCTGGGCGCCGGAGGAGGGGTGTCTTTGGTGTTTCAGGAAGTAAAGGGGCACCTTAGAACTTTAGGACTGTTATAATCATAATACACATGAGGAAGTGAGAACCAAGTGTGAAGTTCATCAGATTGTAACAAAGCCAACAAAAATAGTCAAATGAATAAAGCTGTGTTGGAAATCCTTCCATGGAAGGTGGGGGAGTGCATGGGAGCCTGCTGGTGTGAAGGTTAAGTCCTGTTATTTCTGTTGCCCAGGTGAGACCCAGAGAGGTGAGAAATTACACCCAAATCACCAAGCTCCAGAGGCCCAGATGCTTCAAGAATACCTCTTCTCCCCATTGCTTCCTCCATGGGGCCTGGCACATCCCTGACAGCTGAGGCCGTCCCCCTAAGACCCCCTCACAGCACTGGCCCCACGCTCTTCCCTGAGGCTGCCCACCCCTGATTTCCCTTAACACTCACTATCTTTCAGACTAAGGCCCTTAGCAGCTGTGTGACCCTGCGCAAGTGGCTTGACCTCTGAAGCGGCTTCCTCTCATAGTGTTGTCCAATCCAAGTTCATGCACCCGGTGCACAGTGAAACCAAACAAACCGAAATGTCAGAGTGTGGAGCAGAGAAAGGTTTATTGCAGGGCTGAGCATGAGCAGGGCAGGTAATGCTCAAAAGGACTCAAAGTCCCTAATGGGTTTCAGGGACGCATTAAAAAAAAAAATTATTTGTCTGCATCGCATCTTAATTACGGCATGCAGGGTCTTCCATGTGTCATGTGGGATCTTTCCTCTCAACTTGTGACACACGGGTTCCAGAGCACAGGCTCAGCAGCTACGTACAGCATTCTGGCTTAGTTGCTCCATGGTATGTGAGATCTTAGTTCCCCAACTAGGGATCAAACCCATGTCCCCTGCATTGCAAGGCAGATTCTTAACCACTGGACCACCAGCGAAGTCCCTTTAGGGAAGCATTCTTAAAGACAAGGTGAGGGAGAGGAGTTGCAGGGTGTGTGATCCCTGCAACAGTTCTCTGACTGGTTGATGGTGACGTAACAGGGTGGTGTCACAGGGGTCAACAATATTAACTGTCAGGCTCCAGTGGGTCTGGGGGTTACACACTCAGGCACCTAACGTCAATTTCTTCTATTTGGTGGGTTTTAGCGTCTGTAAAACAACTCAGGAAATTTGCATCAGATACTGTTATCTAGATACTTCAGGAAGGAACGTAAGATTCTGTGACTGCCATATGGCCGATTTATTTTTTTAATTCTTAAAAAATAAGTTTCTCCCGGCTCAATACCCAATTTTTGTCACTACATGTTCACCCTTTCAGGCACTAATTCTTGAGTCAGGTTTTTGTGGCTCAGGAGAGACTTAGAAGATGAACTTTTCTACAAAGAAGAAGCAGGCAGAGGAGGTGGGAAGGGTCTGTCCCAGGAAGGAACCACAGGATCCTGTTCGGTTACAACAGAACAGAAATATTTGCTAACGATAACAATGGCTACCATTTTTTGAGCAAGCTCCCGCTGCCAGGTTCTCTGATGAGGATTTAACACGCAAGACTTCACTTAAGCCTTACAATAGCTCTATGACATGCTTCTATTATTCTTTCCATTTTACCCACCAGGAAACCAAGGCTCAGAAAAGTAAAGCCATTTGCTGGAGGTCCTGTAGCCAGTTCTTGTTGGTGCAGGATTTGAAACGAGGTCATATTCCAGGTTCAAGGTCTGCTAGTACTGCCTCTGGAAAGGTTTCTCTAAGAAGCCACTTTCCTCCTAGAAGGACTGGCAAAGGGTTACTAAATATATTTTCAGTCAGTTCAGTTCAGTTCAGTCCCTCAGTCATGTCCGACTATTTGCGACTCCATGAATCACAGCATGCCAGGCCTCCCTGTCCATCATCAACTCCCAGAGTTCACTCAAACTCATGTCCATCGAGCCGGTGATGCCATCCAGCCATCTTATTCTCTATCGTCCCCTTCTCCTCCCGCCCCCAATCCCTCCCAGCATCAGAGTCTTTTCCAGTGAGTCAACTCTTCGCATGAGGTGGCCAAAGTATTGGAGTTTCAGCTTTTGCATCAGTCCTTCCAATTAACACCCAGGATCGATCTCCTTTAGAATGGACTGGTTGGATCTCCTTGCAGTCCAAGGGACTCTCAAAAGTCTTCTCCAGCACCAATACTGTTAAAAGTCCCTCATCCCCTATAAAACTCTCCCCACCCCAAGAAGGATATATGAAATGGACAGAGAATACAGAAAAATGGCTACACCAATAAGAAGAAAGTTTACCATCCTAGTTATTAAAGAAATACAAATTAAAATTACAACCGTGTATTACTTTTCGTTTCAGATTGGAAAAGACAAGAAGGAGAAGAAGAAGAAAAATAAGAAGGATGGTTACATGAAAAGCTTGGGGCATAATTTCTTTAATTTACTTCTAACTTCTTGTTATCACGTCCAGAAGATGGACGTAACAGGTGTTAAGCTGTTTATTATAGCAAGCAATAAATCCTTTTATGATAATTGAAAGACAAGTCAAGTGCAAAACAGGAAGGGGCCCAAAGGGAAGGCAGAAGGGACCCCGCCGTGCTGGCGGCTCTGGCCGAGAGGCCGGCTCCGCTCCCTTCTTGGAGCTCTGCAGGAGGTCCGGCCGGTGGGTGCGCCCGAGGATGCGGGGAGCACTGTGGGGACCACAAGTCCCAGGCGCCCGCGCGCGCGCCTCGCCGGGACCACGTGACCGCGCAGCCCCGGTCGCGATCGCGGAGGCTGTCCGGGCGCGGAGCCCCAGTCCCGAGAGCAGACGCGGCCCCGGCGCCCGGCCGCCCAGCGCGCTCACCATGGCGGTGAGTCCGGGCGCCTCCTGGAGAAGCGGCCGCGGGGTGGGCGCTGGGACCCTCGAGCAGGCGACCTCGGGCATCCCGCGGGGCCCGCCGGCCCTGGCCGGGGGCCGGTGAGGGGGTGTGCTGGCAGCGGTGTCAACGTCGGGAACAGGAGAGCTGGCCGGGGCTTTGGGGTCTTTTTATTTGCTCCTCCCGCTGGGAGTCAGTCCGGCTTGACGAGCCGCGCGAGTCACTGCGCGCTGGTGTGGCGCGGCTGAGGGTCGCGGTGCGCTGGGGGAAGACAGGCGGGCGGGGGTCCCCTCTGCTCTGGGCGCGGCGAATTGGGGGAGACTGCGGGGAGGCGCCCATGGGGAGGGAATTCTCGAAGCATTTCAGCCGGCGGCTGGGCGCGCGTACACACCCCCGGGGCGGTTCCCTGCCTTCGCAAGTTCGTGGTCCGATTCTTTCGGAGAAAACAAAAACAAAAAACAAACAGACCTCGCCACTTTCCATCCTCTTACACTTGGGTTAGAATTAGCGTTTCAGATAAACTAGTTTTCTTGGTAGGGTTCACCTGGGCTGGAGAGAATTGACAGCTTGCAAAACTCTTCGGTCTACAAATAAATCATGTACACAGTTTTCTTCCTCCAGGAAGAATGTCATAGAATTGAAGATTCAGGAAGCCAACGCAGGTCATGTAGTCAAACGCACACACCCAACTCCCGACGGCTCTCTAAAAGGGGAAACAGATGGGAAGGGTTTATATGAAAATTTCCCCAGCCAGGCAGTGACAGGACTGGGACCTTAATCTGCCCCTAAACTCTTTGGCTTATAAGTGAGGGCACTTTTCTGGAAGTGCTTGTTGCTGTTTAGCTGCTATGTAGTGTCAGACTCTTTTGCGAGACAACGGACGGTAGTTTTCCAGGTTCCTCTGTCCTTGAGATTCTCAAAGTGTGAGTAACTCCAAATGAGAAAATAAAGAAACAAGTCCCGTGATTGCTGTCTTTTTCCCCATAGCCCCGCCCCACAGGGTGGGGCCCTGACCCAGACACAGATAATTTAGCTACTGGAGGCCCTGCTTTATCCTAAGCTCGTGGAACTGGATGAGAGGGCCCGCCCCTTGAGTGTCTGACCACGGGGCTCTTTGACTGAAAACTGCATTTCCAAGTCAGGGTGTGCTGATTTGAATCTTTTTCTCCAAAGGCAAGAGAGGTGAGTCTTTGTCCCTCCTTCGGGCCCCTCACTCCCCAGGGGGTGGACGCTCTGTACGGACACTTGCAGCTTAGAAAACCTACACTGTCCATCTTCCCTCGACTGCTTCCTGCTTCAGAAGATGTCCTAGCCACCGGCCTCCCTGGCTGGGTTAGGTGTCTTCCAGAGATCTTCCGTCCCCAGTACCCCCAGCTGCCCCCATCCCGGTGCCTCCCCCTTGCTGAATATATAAACCCCTTTGTACTATTTGTTCACTCCCTTTCCGCTAACAAACATTCGCTCCTTGGGGAACAAGGACTTCTCTCATTTGTCTGTCTTCAGCACCTGCACCCTTAGCACAGCTTTCGAGGGTGTTCGATCTACTGAGAAAACTGTTTGGGTGTCTGAGATAGCTGACCCAAACCTAAGGATGACAGAAGGAACCCAGTTATGAAACCTCTCTGATAAATTAGCCACAGGGGGCATTCCAGTCATGCCAGCTGCTTTATCAAGTGAACTCAGAGTAGGGGTCAAGGCGCCACACCTCACTCCACCTTCAGAGATGGTGCTGTAGGTAGGCTTCTGAAATTCCATGAGTGCAATTCCAGTGTAAATGCAGTTTCACAGGATTACTTGTACCTGTTTGTTTTTGCATATCAATTTTTTGTGAACATTTTGCCACCTCAGTGGATACTCTTTTTGAAATCATGACATAGGGTATCTCTGGGCAGTAGGACTCAAAATAATTTTTTACTTTCTTTTTGGTACTGTTTCAGGTTTTTCCATTGAGCAAGTATCACTTTCATATTAGGGAGATAAAAAGCTATCTTTATTTTAAAGTTATTCAGCATGATTTTTAAAAGACTGTCTAGGTTTCAGTTTTCATCTTACGAGGTCTTGGAGAAATCCTTTCCCCTTTTGGAACTCCTTTTACCCATCTGCAAATGAGAAGTGGTTAGAATGGGACTAGAATTGGACCAGATCAATGTTTTCACATTGAATTTCAGCAGAGCTCAGACCTCTCTCCCCTCTTCACCAAAAGCCCTGTGTTTTATATCGTGGAGTTACAAGGAAGATTTTATTTGTCAGTGTTCTATGGGGAAAAAAGGTGAAAACCAGGGGACTAAAAATTCTCTGAGAAAATGTCTGGAGATGTAATAGCATGGTAACTAGTTAATAATACTGTATGGTAGATTTGAAGGTTGCTGAGAGTATATCTTTAAAGTTCTTATCACAAGAAAGAAACATTGTAATTGTTAAGATGGATGTTAACTAGACTTCTTGTGGTGACCATTTTGCAATATACACGTATATGGAATCATGTTGTACATCTGAAACGAATACATTATTTGTCAATTACGTCTCAATTTAAAAAACTTTCTGAGGACACTCGTCACTCTGGCATTTGAAGATTCTAATATTTGGCCATTGTCTTTGGATGCGAAGTCTTCCACCAACTGATCCCAACTCAGCCAGGATCTGCTTAGCTATAGCTGGGCACTGACGGTGCTTCTGCTGGTTGAGGTCTTAGCTGGTGATAAGAGCGAAACATTCCTTCCTTGAGAGTGTGAACTGATTGATTTCTCTGGCTTTAATCTTGCCAAACAATCATTAAGCCTGATGCAGGCATTTAGAATCCCCATTCAGTTCCCATCTTGTCCTCTTCTCTTGGTCACTGAGAGGCAGCATAGATGGATGGGGCTTTGGCATCTAACTAGACTCGGGTTTGAATCCCAGTTCTGCCAACTTACTAATACTAGCTTCGTGACCTTCAGCAAATTACTTTTCAGAGCCCAGTTCCCTGTTTTCTTTCTTATGCTGCTGCTAAGTCACTTCAGTCGTGTCCGACTCTGTGTGACCCCATAGACGGAAGCCCACCAGGCTCCCCCGTCCCTGGGATTCTCCAGGCAAGAACACTGGAGTGGGTTGCCATTCCCTTCTCCAATGTGTGAAAGTGGAAAGTGAAAAGTGAAAGTTAAGTCGCTCAGTCGTGTCCGACCCTTAGCGACCCCACGGACTGCAGCCTACCAGGCTCCTCCATCCATGGGATTTTCTAGGCAATAGTACTGGAGTGGCTTGCCATTGCCTTCTCCGTTTCTTTCTTATACAATGGACCTAATTGGTCCTGCCACAATTGACCTAATTGGTCCTGACCTAATTGGTCCTGTGAGATATTATATGCAAAGCACTTGATGCCACCCAGGATGCAGGGTGGACCAGCTGCTCTTAGAGAAGAGCCTTCAGACAGGTGCTGCGTGCTCCTTGCTTCTACCTTCATTCTTTCCATAAGACTGTGAGCTCATCGAGGGCAGACACATTAATCTTTCTCCATAATGCTGGGCACAGGATTAGGCTCAGCAACTGTTTAGTGAATTTTGGGTGAACAGGTGTGCGGTACCACTGAAGACCGCTGACCCTGGGCTCATCCATGATCAACACCGCTGGAGCAGAACGGCTGGGGCCCTGGGGATTCCTCAGACTAGCACGTCCTCATTGGCTTTCAAGGGCACAAAGGAGTCATCTCAGCATGACGGAGAGCACTGTGACTGGTTGGTCCAGTGAGGATGGGCACCCCCGAGCACCTTACTTCTACCGGGAACTCTGCTGTGCTCAGTCGCTCAGTCATGTCTGCCTCTTTGCATCCCTATGGACTGTGGCCCGCCAGGCTCCTCTGTCCATGAGGATTCTCCAAGCAGGAATACTGGAGTGGGTTGCCATGCCCTCCTCAAGGGGATCTTCCAAACCTAGGGATCGAACCCAGGCCTCCCGCATTGCAGGCAGATTCTTTACCATCTGAGTCACCAGGGAAGCCCCTACCTGGAACAGGCCAGCTCAATTCTAGCTCTACTGCCCACCCACTGTGGGACCCTGGGCAATTCCCTGCCCTGTCTGGCTTCATTTGGCTCTGATGGCTTCTAAGCCCCCTCTGGAGAAGGAAATGGCAACCCACTCCAGTGTTCTTGCCTGGAGAATCCCAGGGATGGGGGAGCCTGGTGGGCTGCCGTCTATGGGGTCGCACAGAGTCAGACACGACTGAAGCGACTTAGCAGCAACAGCAGCAGCAAGCCCCCTCTGACGCAGTCCCTTCTCTTTCAGATGCATTTCATCTTCTCAGATGAGGTCGTGCTTCTCTTTGATTTCTGGAGCGTCCACAGTCCTACAGGTGAGAATCGGGAAGCCAGGCTTGTAGATTGAGCACCTCCAGGCAGTGGGAACCCAGGCTCTCATGATCATTATGCTCTGTGGACATTTTAGGGAGCTCGACTCTTCTTGCATAAACATTGGGCGGTAACTTTGCATTTGTAATTCCATTCGGAATCTCTGCCCTTCGGACTGCAAAGAGCTCTTTTTGTGAGGCCCAGAGAGAGGCCGAGGGTGTAGCTTCCCCTCTATTACAGGGGAAGGAACGGACACCCAGAGGAGGGGAGAGACTTGTCTGGGGACACACAGTGTGCATCAGAGCCAGAACTGGATCAGGTCCTCTGGTTGCCTCCTAGCACCTCCTTCACACAGGGTTCACTGTCCAGCATCAGCTCAGAAGCCCAGAGGAGCTGCTGCAGCCTTTGACCTCAAATGAGACATACATTTGAAAGAGACGAGTATCCCTTTGACTTGAAAAGGCAGAGTCAGGCACTAATTCATGATGGAGTTGTGTTTCCACTTAAGTACTTCCATGTTAAAAATAGACTGCCGAGACCAGAGCTTCCACTCCAGGGATCCGGTTGTCTCTGTGAGGAGTCCTCGTCTCCCACCTGCCCATTTCCTCTGATCCTTCTCTCTCTCCAGCTCTTTATACTTTCTCCCCCATATGTGTTAGACCTGACTCATATTTGTTTTCTTCAGCCTTTCACCATTTTAAATTTCTGGGCTTATAATCTCTGCTGGCAACCTGTGGATGGAAATTGCTGTGATCGCAATATACCTACCAAAACCCTGGGAACAGACTGTGGAGGGCACTGTGACATCGTAGAAGGAACAGAGAGACAGCGGGATGTGCTGTTTCCTAGTTGAGTAGCTTTATTTAGTTACGAAGTCTGTTATTACCTCTGTTCATAGCAACAATACATGTTTCTCAAAAAGTTACTTTGAAATAGGACATGTGATTTTGTTAACTCTAGGTTGGTAGGCAGATTGTAAAATAAAAGTGATAAGAGGACTGTTCTTAGATCAACAATAATAGTGGCAAAGGCAAAGATTATGAATAATCCAATTCTATAGCGCTCAGGTCCATTTAAAACAATATAAATGAGAAGACAACAAAATTCTGTAAAGCAATTATTCTTCAATTAAAAAATAATTTAAATAAAAATAAAACAAAAATTGCTGTGTTTTGGAAGTGTCAATTTTTAGTTCTTAATTTATTCATTCAATAAATTGTGTTGAGTACCATCAAAAAATAAAACGAATAAAAATAGACTGGAAGAAGCCCAAACGCCCATCACTGCAGGTGTTGATCAAAATTGATGCTGGTTGTTAGCTAGGACCTCAACAGGGGTTGTTGACTGAGGTCTTTGTGGCAGGGTGGCTCGGTTCCCAGAGTGAGTGTCCCAAGAGAAAAAGGTAGGGGAAAAAAGGGAGAAAGCGAGAACAAGGTTAAAAAAAAAAGCCTAGTTTTTTAAGACCTAGCTTTGGAAGTCAGAGAGCGTCATTTCCACCTTTATTGGCTGAGGCAGTCACAGAGGTCTTCTGGGGCTAAAGGGGAGGGAACACAGACCCCGCCACTTGATGGCAGGAATGCGGGCACAGTAAGAAGAGCATGTGCGGTGGGGTAGAGCGAGGCGGCCATCTCTGGAGACTCTAATCTTTCACAGACATGAAGCCACAGAAATAAAGTAGATCTGCGTGAACCAAAGGGAACCCACGCACCACGTACAGAGGACGCGCAGTGCTCCCTGCTCGGGGTGCAGCTGGGGCGGTGGGCCGGTGCGCATGCTCCCGGCCGCCTCCCGGCTTTGCCAGGTGGCTTTCCCTGCTGAGCTCAGAGCCACACTCCAGTACACACTCCAGGCCGCTCCCAGCAACAGTGGGCTGGAAGGGGAGAGACAGGAGTCCTGAGCCCAGCAAGAGTGGGGAAGAAGATGCCGATGCGAGAGGAGGGGAGGAGGAATGGGTTCAGAGGGAGGGTGGGGCAGGGGCCCTTCCCCACTCGTGCCAAGTCCCCAGCAAAGCTGCCAGGAGGGGAGCGGTGTTTGCCCGGCTGCGCTCTGTAACTCAGTCTCCTTTGACAGGCATGGCCCTTTCCGTGTTGGTCATCCTGCTCCTGGCTGTGTTGTATGAAAGCATCAAGGTTGGCAAAGCCAGGCTGCTCCACCAGGCCCTGATGAACCTGTCCATCCCCACAAGCCAGCAGCTTATCGAAGAGGCAGACCAGGATTCTTCAAGCTCAGACACCCTGCCTGTCAGCAGAAGCCCTCTCAGGTAACAGACGTGGGGTTGGGGGGAACGGGCAGAGTCCTCACACTCACGTTGAGAGGTAGGCTGGACCCTCAGGACACTTAGCCCCACTTCATCCAACGGAAACTGAGGCCCAGGATGGACCAGGACTTGCCCAAGTGCTTCTAGTTAGTTAGCAGTTGATGTGGACTATAGCCAGGTCTCCTGATACCCAGGCTGGGGCTCTCTGAACAGCCATGTGGGAGGCTCCAATCTTTCTGACTCTGGTGCAAGCCTCAGTCCAGCAACAAGGGTATCTATTCACCCCACCCCCAAACCTCAGCAAGTTTTCTTAGGTCACTAAGGCTTCCAAACCCAAGATGTAAGTACCTGCAGCTCTTCCTGTACAAATGATAAAAATTTGTTCTCAGCAGCGTACCAGCTTGGTAGAGAGCAACCTCTTGCTCCTTCCTTCCCTCCCCGTTCTGACAGCCACTGGGGAACCCCATTCTGTCCTCTCTGCAGCTCTGGCTGTGCTGTGTCTGACTGCTCCTTAAGTGGGGGCCTCAGACGGTCACAAACACGCCACAAGGGAGGTGTTTTCATACTGGTCTCACTAATATATGTTTTACTGATGAGGGCATTTCAGTTCAGAGAGGTTAAGACACTTATGCTGACCACAGTTAGCATGTGGCAGAGCTAGAAATTAATCTGTTCCCAGGGTCCATGCTCTTTCCATTGTAATACTTGCTTTCACAGCTCACAGTTGATTCAGGGGGGAAAAGTCTGCCTTACTGATGATTTTGTATTATCCTTTGTCACATATCTCATTTTTCCTTTTTGCCCTGGATACCGGGAAGCTCAGGGCTCAGTGTGGTGGAGAAATGATTATCCCAAACTCCTTGTACAAGTCCCTCTTCCCTCTCTATTACTGGTTTCTGACATGTCTCTTTAAAAAGAAACCTCTCCTGGGTTAAGCATACGGATTATAAATAAGCTAGTCCTGTAACTGGTTGCTCTTTCCATTCCCTGACACCAGCTCCTAGCTTCCAGCTGACTGCCGTTATTAACTGGGCGCTCCTGTTCGTCTAGGTGGTTTCTGTGTCACTTCGGCCAGTCTCTGCTCCACGTCGCTCAGGTGGTTGTTGGCTACTTCATGATGCTGGCAGTTATGTCCTACAACACCTGGATTTTCTTCGGCGTGGTCCTGGGCTCGGGTGTGGGCTACTACCTGGCCTACCCACTTCTCAGCATGACTTAGCTGGTTGAGGGTGACGGCTCTGGGGGCTGGAAAGACCTGGGCGCCTCGTTCCAGACCTTGAACTGCCCGCCCCACATCTCCTGTTTCTTCTGCCGGCTATTCTCAGGGCACTGCCAGCTCCTGGAAACTTTCAGCTGAAGCCAGCACTGGCTCCCTGGAGTTCTGAGGCCACTGCCGCTCCTCAGCCAGGCTGCAGAAGGCCCTGGCGAAGTCTTTCTGTGCCTTTAAGAAGGCCGCTTAAGGTGGGATGGAGACCAGAACCTGAGGGCAGATTTCATAAATGTGGCAGCATCTGCTGGGACCCCTTTCCCTCTCCTGGGGGAGGAGTAAGTGACAGCTGCCTAAAGGCAAAGAAGCAGGATCATTACCAGGGCTGTGAGCTCCTCCCATAGGATGGCACTGCCATGGGAAGGTGACAGTTAAATGGCTTTAGGGAGGGGAGCTCTTCGTGGCCTTAATCTCATCCTGATCCTCCTCCTAATGCAAAACCAAGAATTCACTGAGTAATATTCAATACTGATGTTTTCTATTTATTACTTAACTGCTCACCCATAGTGATCTGATGGGGAAACATGATTTGTTCAAATACTGAGTAAGCCACAGGGCGTATTGACTGAAGATGTAATAAGCCATCAAACCAAAGCCTTACATGAGTAGAGTTAGGTGGGGGCTCTTCAGATATTGAACCTTTTCGCTTTAAAGAAAAGGAAAGAATAGACCCAGGGAGAGAAAATCACTGCTGTCTACTGTAATGTCTACATTCAAGTACCTCATGGGCTAGAGGAAAGATGGTGTGAAGCTTTGAGAATTAAAAAAGAAATTATTTTAATAAATATATATTTTTAAATAGTCTGTGACTGTCTGCTGTTTCTCCTCACTCAAACAGCAAGCTCATGAAACCCTGAGAGCAACTGCAGGAGCTGGGGAGGGCTGTCCAAGGCCTGAGTCTGTCTGTCTCCCATGAACACAACTCTGTGCTCCACAAAACCCAGCCCTGAAACGCTGTTCCCTCAGCAGACACCCTCAATGCCAGCCTAACCAACAAGCCATTCTTCTGTTCATGTAACAAATAATGATGATGGACCTGCTATAAGAAAAAGAACTGTCACATGGACTATAAACGCCCATGTCAGCACTGTTATTAGCACCTTCTCTCCCTTAGGGCAGAGGCAAAACTATATCAAAGCCACTTTTTTAAAAAAAAAAAACCTTGTGTCGAGGGCTGACTTTCAATAGATCACAGTGAGGGAGCTGGTCTGCTACGTACGAAACCCCGACCAAAGCCACTTTTTAAAATTTACAATAAGAAAGAGCTGAAACAGAAAGTATATAGTATGTGATGCCTTCAGTACTGATCAGTGTATTCTCCCCACAGAAGCAGGGAGCTGGAAAGCTGCCCAGTGTCACAACAGGTGTTAAGATTTGTAGTCTTGGAGTTGGACAGGTAGGCTAAGGCCCCTCCCGTGCCCTGAGGCACTGCTGAGATCATCTCTGTAGATCAGCAGCTTCTTTCTTTGATGGTCTCTTTAAATACAGTTGAGACTTTCACAGCATGGAGGGCTTTTTAAAAAATCTACTGTCTAGAGAAATGGATTATATGGCCAGGTTAAGTAGGCATTTCAACAAAAGGTGGTATTTTGTCTATTTTTTGTTTTTAACAAACACCTATATAATACTTATTATGTGCCAGACAGGCAGTGTTCTAAGTACTTTACAGTATTAACTCATTTAATTCCCACAATAAAGTAGAAATTATTTCTGCCCTTGTCTTAGAGATAGGAAGCTAAGGCAGCTAAATATAGTCACCCAGCTAATAAGTGGTCAGGCTCCCTGGCCTGGAGTCTGCTCATCAACTCAGATGAGGGTTGTGGCTGAGACAGGAACTGGCTTCGGCCACACGGCATCCAGTGGAACAGGGGTGTGAATGCAGACAGTGGAGACTGAAAAGTCTATGCTGTGTGTATTTCACCCTGACAGGACGGAAATTCTGTTTCAGGGGACCTGGGGTGGGGCCCAGGAGCCTGTATTTCTGACATACAACACTGCCCTCCTCCCTCAACCCAGGACAAATGCTGCTGGGCTGGCCGAGAGACCTGGCTTCAGAATGCCACAGTCAGGATTTGCATCCCTGTTCTGTCGCTTACTAGCTATGTAACTTTGGATGGGTGACTTTACCTCTCTAAGCCTCAATCCCCTCTATAAAAGGAGGATAAATATCTTCTGTGAGGGCCGCTGGAGATGAGACAGTCTGGGTAAAGTCCCCCACAACAGCGCCTATTTGTTAACAACAGAGTTTAGTAAATGGTAGTTCTTACTGCCTCCCAAGCCCACAAATGGAAGACAGGCTCAAAGCTATCATCAAAAAGGATACGTCTGATTGTCAGGTGAGATGGAGTGGAATTTGGGTTCCTATCTTATAAACATTTTAAGTCAGGGAACATTTTTATTAAAGTTATTCTACTTTTTAAAGACTGCTTGCATGGTCTTTGGAAAATGCTGAAATAAGTAAAATGACCATGAATATTTTCTCACTGCTGTTCCCCGCATTAGTCCTAGGCCTGAAATCAGAGGAAATGGAAAATGCTCTTCAAGTGAAGACTCGAGTCTCTCAGGTGCCATCCATGATGGATGATGACAGGACACAGGGACTCTCCCCGTCTTCTCTGCCTGGCTTCCTAGTGGGTAGGGACCTGCAGGAGTCAGTGGACGACAGGACTGGTCCTAACCCTGCTGCCCTGAGCCGGAAAGTAGCTGGGAAGCTGGGATAGCAGGGTGGTGACTTCCTCGGAAAGCCTAACGGTTCCAGGGTTAAGTACGAAAGGAAACATATCACAGTGCTTTCACGCATGTTAACCGACCCAGATCTGTTACAACCCCTGCCCTCACATTCCCAGAGAGCACAGACTGCTCTCAGAACCAGATTCAATTTCACCCCAAAAGCTTGTCAGGTTTCACTGCAGACATTTATTTCAGTTTTGTTAATTTCAAATATTCATTGACCTCTTATATCAGATTTAAGGCAGGGAAAAGATATACGTCCCAGGACTGCAGGCAAGGCTGTTAACTGGGTTTAGATGGGGTGTTTTACCCTCTACCAGTTCTACCCAGGAGCCCTCACCGCAGGGGACAGTACTGGTGCTGGGACACGGTTGAGCACTGAGAGGCAGGTCAGTCTGGGAGTTCAGAGAATAAAAAGCTTGGGAGAGGGCAGGACTCTCATAAGGACTCGCTGGAGAGAAGCCCCCAGCCCTTTCTTCACGGGGGACTCTGAGGCAGGACCAGCGTGGGCTTCTGCCAACCCCAGCGTTCTGAAGACAGATTCACACGCTGCTTCACCTGGCCAGGCGGGGGCTCGGAGGCTGGCTAGCTCAGGAATCTGAACTGTCCTCAGCACGCTCACCTTCACCTCACCCCGCGGCTCGTCTGAAGCCAGCGCTGGCTGTGCAAAATCATGCCTGGGGAAGGGCTGGTAGAGAAACCTTTGCACCGGTTTCCTGGGTCTTCATCCCAGCCAGTCAATGTCATCATCATCGTCATCATCTCCAAAAAGGGGTGTTGGGGGCGGGCGTCCCTTCATGCTCTGACAAGACAGGAAAGAGTAGTCAGTCTTCACTTGTCCCTGCACCAGATGGACTTCCCGCCTGTGCAAGATGAAGTGATCAGCATCTTTCCCGGCTCCAGGTTGGAAAGGAGACTGCTGGTTAGGGTTTAACCGAAGGGATGAACCCTGAGGCCAGCAAACCCCAGGCTTCCAGAAAAGCTGAGACAAGCAGTCAGAGAAGGGAGACAATCTTTCAACACGGAGACAAGAAGACCAACTTTGTTTGGCTCGTTTTGTCATTTATTTGAGAAACACATGTATTGACTGGACAGGTTTTCTCGCATGTGGTAACTTACACATTTCGTGTGGGAAAAGAAAGGGGAGCAGGATAAGGAAACAGAGAAGCAGAGCAGCCCTCAGGGCAGAGGACACAGCAAGAAGGAAGCTGGGAAGAATACAGTCACATTTGAAAAAATGTTGTTGTGGCCTGTGGTAGCCTGTATGGCTCTGGACGTGGACCCACCATTTGAGAGAGAGTCGAATCTAAAGTCTTGGCCACCCTACCAAGTGGAGAATCCCAAGATGAAGAAAACCCAGGAACACAGGCTCACATCCCTGGTCTCACTGGCCCGCCCTCCCTTCGTCCCTCCCATCAGGCAGGAGGATAAGGGGGATTAATGAACCAGAGGAAACTCCTCCCCCTTTTCGTGACTTGAACCTCTGGCCTTTTCCCTCTAGACTGGCAGGGAGAATCATATGCATTGCTGGGACTGACGCTGGAGACAGGCACTCCCGAGTGTTCTCTACTAAGTAAGGTACCTTCTGCTCTGGTGAACTACTCTGGCCCAGGATCGGACTTCCCAGGGCCACCAAAGGAAGGCGGTGTGATGTGGTCAGAGGTCCCTGGGCTAATTCCATCTCCACCCCCAACTAACAGATTCGAACCTCTCCCTGGGCATCAGTGATCTCTCAATTCTGACGGTACAGGATCTTAAAAGGTGGCTCACTGCTTGTTTTGTTCCAGCTGAGGCTCTGGTGTGCATCTACCAGCTATGTAACCTTGGATCAGCTATTTAATCTTCCAGAGCCGTGGCCTTCTTTCTACAAAATGGAATAAAAGTGCCTACACTTCACTGATTTGGCAGAAGATTAAATGTCTATAGTTTTCAGAGTACCCAAAAATCAGACATTAACTTGATGATATTACTATTAACACCAATAATGTTCTGCTAAAGTCAGAAAACTCCATCCACATATAGGGCAGTCACTTGAGATACTCAATTGGCTTTTTGTTCATAATCAGAACTCTCAAATGAAAATGTAATTCCTGGGAAGAAAGGCCAATGGAGGAACCAGTGTGCTTTTCTGGGGAACACAGGCAAGAGAGAAGGGTTCTGGTATGTAGGAGCCAGATCCCAGCTCTGCCACAGCCATTTTCCCAAGGTCTTGGCAAAAGGCAAAATCCATTTTGGTTGATACAAAAGGGGAGAAAATCTGCCCCCATTCACCTCATATTTCTGTTCCTGGGATGGACTGAGCCTGACTCTGATCTGTGTTCTCCACCCACATTTTACCCCAGTGAAATTATCACAACGGTCAAACGTCCTAGGGAGAGCCACGAATTCTTGTAACTTAGCACAGTGGGGACCACAAATGCAAGAAACGGGGTTCTGATCCAGGCTTAATCAGCAGATCGCCTTTCTGGCCTTGACTTTGGAGTTCTGTAAAGTGAGGCTACCGTATCGGTTGTTGTTGCTGTTGTTTTACTTGCTAAGTTGTGTCCGACTCTTTGTGACCCCGTTGACTGTGGCCTGCCAGGTATTTCCCAGGCAAAAATACTGGAGTGGGTTGCCATTTCCTACTCCAGGGGATCTTCCCAACCCAGGGATTGAACCTGTGTCCCCTGTGTCTCCTGCACTGGCAGGCAGATTCTTTATCACTGAGCCACCAGGGAAGTCCTACACTATCAGTACTTAACCCATTCTCTGCCCAGGGATATTGTGATAACAAAACAAGGCAGCAGGTTGGAAAGCAGGCTGGTGAAGCAGAAAATGCTTAGAAACAGGTGGTCTGAGTAGGAGCCTGGGGTTTGAGTCCTAGCTGGACAATTAATTCACTCTGTGGCTTTAGGTAAATCATCCTTCTGGACCTCAGTCTGTCTATGAATACAGATGCCAGACAAGAAGATCTTCAAAGTCCTTTCCAATTCTAAAATAAAACACCTTAGCCGAGTTGAGGTCCGGAAACCTGAGGCTTCAGCGTTCTAATATGGGATTAAGCAGCCCAACTTTCTTCAGGTAGAAATTACCGCTGCATGAGTGGAGACTGTGATCCTTTTTCAAGAATAAAGTGGTATCTGCCCATCCCCACCAGGCTTACAGAGCCGCTTCCTCCCAGCCCCAAGCCTGCTCGCACAGGGCCCTGAACACAGAGCCCAGGGGGTGGGCCACCAGCAGACCCCCTTCCTCTTCTCACAGCCAGCAGGGAGGGGCCCCCAGGGGGCGGCGTGAGGACTTGGCAGGGCCTGGGAGTTCCTTACCACTTCGTCTTCATCCTCCTCCTCAGCCTGTGCTTTGGGCTTCACAACTTTCAGAGCTGCCCCTTTAAACAGTTCATCCTCTTCATCCTCAGAGAGGCTGAAAGAAAAATCAAATCATAGGAAAATGCTTCTGCCCCAGGCCACAATGTCCACAGGCTCTGGGCTAAACATCCAACAGCTGTGGTGACTGCCCAGGAATCCCCCGCTTCTCCACACTCACCCCCAGCACTCTCAACTCCCTCCATAACCTACAGCCAAAGCAATCTTTTAAAGCCAGTAAATCAGTCATGTCACCCCTGTGCTTAAATCCCCTTAACAGCTTCTCACTGCACTTAAAGTCCAAACTTCTAATAGTGACAACAAAATCTCACATGACTTGGCTCCTACCGAGTTTTCCCACCTTGGCCTACCACCACTCTTCTCCCACCCACGGTGCCTTCTCTCTTGACCGTGTCATGTCCCTCCTACCGCAGGGCCTGGCACATGCTGTTCTTGCTTTCTGCAAACGCTCCTGCCCACTCTTGGCAGAGAAGGCTCCTATCCATCCTTCAGGTCTCAGTCTACATGTCACCTTCTCGGAATCCTTCCCTAGTCACCCTGCCTGAAGTACAGTAAGTCCCCCTTTATTCTCTATTATAACCCTGATTCTTTCTTTCTTTTTTTAGAAAGCATTTATCATGCATTTATAACATACAGTTGACTCCCGAAGAATACAGGTTTGAACCATGCAGGCCCACTGACACGCAGACTTTTTTCAATAAACACGATTTGCAGTTGGGTTAGTATGGGGGTGTTCAGTAGCTAAGTCGTGTCTGACTTTGCGACCCCATTTGAATCTGGAGATGAGCTAACTGTAAAGTTACACACACAGGGTCAGCACCCTTAACTCCTGTGTTGTTCAAGGTCAACTGTATAAGCATTTGTTTGTCTTCCCTAATAGCCTGTAAGCTCTTCAAGTCAAAAACCAACTCCACCTTCCCTCCCACACTCCCACAGAGCCTATTACGTGGTAGGTACTGAATAAATACCGAATAAATGAATGAGTGAATCAGCCAGCCAGCCAGTCTCTGAGGATGAATCACCCACCCTGGAAAAACTGCAGACAACCTCCACAGGCAGCTGCCTGCTCCTCAAACTGCTCAGGGGACACACCTGGGATGCTGAGAGCAGTGTTCAGATCCAGGTGCTGCTCCTACGGCTGCTGAAGCTGCCTCTGTGCTACACGGTTCCTGGGAGGGAGCAGCCGAGCTCGTGACATCCCTGTCTTCCTGGAGCTCTGAAGGCTGAGGCTCTCCTCCTGGACTTTCAGGCCCCACGGCCAGTGGGTCCACCTTCTCGGGGTCCGAGGTTGGGGACAGTCTTGTGGAGCTTTCTTCCTCCCTGACATGGGCGTCTCCCAGTGCTTCCTCGCCCTCAGATTCCACAGCTACTGGGCCTGGAGGACTGGGGGGAATTGAAGTTGGGGGCCCCAGAGCTCTTCGGGAGGGGAGACAAGCCAGTTTGGGAGGGTCCAAACATTCTTTTATCTCTGAGCTCGCCTCTGTTTCTGAGGGCTCCCCTTCCCTTCTTGGTGTGTCATCCTGGGGAGTGGGACAGCCCTGAGGAGACAGTGGGGCATCTTCCTGGGCCACCCGCTCCGCCAGCACTGTGGGGGCCTCCCGCCTGTCCCCATCTAGGGGTGCCTGAGACTGTCCCGGAGGGCTCCGAGGCTGCGCCTCGTCTTCTTCCTCCTCCTCTTCATTGCTGCTCTCTCCTTTCTCTTGCTCGTGTTGGTTTAACAGCTGAAGGGTCACCATCTATTCAAAAGCCAACAAGGAGGAAAGGATCATTGGCCAGAAATGGAGGCACTCCTAGTTCTTCAGTCCCTATTAACACAATTGGCCATTGAGTTCAAGTAACTCTGTTGTTCTGTTTGTTATTTTTCAGTACAAATGCCTTTGTTTCTTCCTCTCAAAAGAACGCTGCCCGTATCTGTACAGACATCCTAGTTACTGATCAACAATCTGGAATAATTTTTCACTCAGGATCCTCTGGACGGCACTTAAGCAATGAGATACCCATCTCAATGAAACAAATGACAAACTGGCTGTACCTTGATGGTGTTCATGATGGTCCCCAGAATGGTCCTGCCATTGTAAGACTCCTCCAGCTCAAACTCTCCCCGCAAGGAGTGAAACACCTGGTTCATAATCTTCTTGACCTGCGCGACCACATGAGGAGAGAGAAACAGTATCAAAACGTATGCTGCCAAAGTCAAGTGACTAAGGGATGCATGTAAATTCCGGAGAGGGACTTCTCTCGGGCGGCTCAGTAGCTAAGACTGGGCTCCCAGCACAGGTGGCTCGGGCTCCCTTCCTGGTCAGGGAATGAGATATCACATGCCACACCAAAGACTCAGCACGGCCAAATAAATTAGATGTTAGATAAATAAATTCCAGAGAGAGGTCTGGAAGGCTTAAATGAAGCGCTCTGAGGACTCTGCAGTGGGACACGGTTGGTCAGGAACTGAGACTCCGACGGCCGACATTGTGGAGAGGACAATGTTGAATAATGAGCAGCACTTGACAGAAGGGCTCTAGGAAGGACGGGTAAGCTGTGGCGTGTATGCTTAAGACTCTCAAAGATGGCTCACTGATGCCACCCTCCCATTGAGGCCACCACTGGAGCTGCCACAGGCTACGAGGATTAGTGGCCAGAAGAGGCTGGCACGCTCCCCACTCCTCTCCTGTGACTTAGAAACATTTCCCTCATCTGTCAAGACCTCAGAATGGGGCTTTCTCTGGGCTTTGCCACCAAAGAGACAGGTTCCAATGGGTTAACTCTGATTTAAGTCAGATGGTGGTGGATCGGAAAACAAGCTAACGACACAACACGCTGACAGACAAAAGTTCTTTCTGAAGGCCTGCTATGCATACGCGATTGCCCTACAGGACACAGTTCACGTCTCACCTTTTCTGCGGGGTCAGCAGCAGTGGCTTCGGCCCCAGACACCTGGGCCTTGCTCTCTAGGTCCTTGATGCACTGTGCGCTTTGCTCTCTCAGGGATGTGACTTGGGCCTGGAGGGCTGAACACTGCAAAAATGAACAGACTGTGGCTGTGGCCTGGGAACCTGGACTTCCAGGTGAAGGTCAGGAAGCCCAGGAGGAGGAGGAGCATCCGGAGCTTTAAGTGTCAACCTCACGTCGGCTTGCTGCCATCCACACCCCTCCACCCCCACCCCAGGCCTGCTGACCCAGAGCACTCCATTTCCTCATCACTCAGTCCCAACTCACCACTTCATCTCCTCTTTCCCAACAAGGTCACTTGCCTTGTTCCTAATTAGGTCAAGAATATGATGAAAAACGGGAGGAAGGGTCTGATAACCCCAGTCACACAGACATATGAACGGTCACCACCAACACTGCCTTCCTCATCTCGGAGTGGAAGATTTTCAACTGGATACTTTAACTGACCTCCAGACATGAGGACTTCCATACATGGTGGTAAGCCATCCCTCCTTCTCGTTCTCATTTTATGCCAGATGATCCCACCACACCTGTGCTCCAACCCGTCTCAGGGTCTTTGCCCAGAACACCTGCGGCCTTCCCCACCTCATCAAAGCTCCTTGTCCCTCTTGGCTCTGCTCCCCTGCGCACTTCCTCTTCTGGGCCTCACAGCATTTAATGCTTATCTTTGTTTCTCGGTCTCCCTTTCTTGATTGTGAGACTCCTGAGGAGTGTTCTTTGTAAGCCTTTTCCCTAACACAGTGCCTAAAACACAACTGGCACTCAATAAGTATTTGCTTAATAAATGAAGGATCAAATTATAATGGAAAACATAGTCCAGAACATCAATGCTGCTTTTTCTTTTTCTAGGTCACTGACCTGTCATCCCAAATAAGTACATGAAATATTACTGATCAACTGGAGAGCTGAACAAGTATGATTCTGTTTTCAAAAGTGATTAATATCTTTCGGGTACAAAAGGATCTACAAGACTTGAACAACCTGTTTGCCTGAAATTGCCCGGGCTGCCTAAGTCCAAGGGAAAACACTCACCTTCTCCTCCAGCTGGAGCAGCTGCTGCTGACTGGCATCTCTCTGTGTGCACACCTCCTGGTACTGCTGCAGGTGTTCATTCTTGGCAGAGGCCAACAGCTGCTCACACTTGGCTTCCCACTGGGTCTGCAGCTCAGCTTGTACTAGAGACAGCTGCCAAGAGAAAGTAATCACTGTATCCTGGGGGCGTCTAATTGCATCTTGGGAAACCCCATCTTTAACAAGGCAAAAAAGTTAAGAGCCCAGATTTAGCAGAGAAACAACCATCTGGAAGACCTTGGTTGTCAGGACTCTAAAAGATACTACAACCAGATAAAGAGGTGACTGTCTATAGACAGGTCCCCAGGGCCATAATATGATCATACTTTTCAGGATCTGGACCCTTAGACCTTTTTAAATAGAAGAAACTCTTATTTCTCTCCAAAATTCCACAGATGATCAAATGGAGGACACCAATTCACTCTAACTAAAGAATATACAACATATAAACATGAATGCAGAAACTTACAAAAAGAAAGCCTGCTGTCAAATGACTAGAGATTAGCTGTGGCCGCCACTACCCTTGATTTCCCCGCCTCTTTGACTAAATAAGTCCCTTCTTTCCTAGGACAATGCCTGAAGGACGGTGTCTGGTGGGTGAGGACTTTGGCCTTGTCATGTTTGGAAAACTTTTTGCCTTCATGTTTTACTTATAATAAGATTTTCACTAAGCTTTAAAAAAGAAGATTCTCCATTTGACTCCTGGCTCTTCCACCTTTGTCCAAAGTTAGAGCATCAACTATGAGAAATGTCATCTGAAAGGATCAAGAAGAAACTAGAAGCTTTTCTGAGTCCTTCGTGCCTCCCTTTTATTTCCAAAGTGCTTCAGTGTCCCATTACCTGCTCTGCAGCTGCTTGGTCGGTGGACAACCGAGCCTTCTTCAAGAGCTGTCGAAGTTTGTCCAATTCCTCCTGGTGTGATTTGCGAATTTCGTCTATCTCCTCCTCAGCCTGGCAGCGCTCTTGAGCTGACTTCTTTTTCCTTTCTGAGAGGTTCTTAGGAACAAGAGAACCGTCATCAGCTCTAGTTGTTTGAAGAAGATAAATAGAGATGGTGATGGTGGTGGTAGTTATTAACATCACTGGGTCTTTCGTTAATGAAAACAATTCATTTTTTCAGTTTAATTTTCCTAATGTGTTTAACATTCTCGACTACTGGCAGGAAAAAAAAAATAACTGCGACAAAAAGAAGGTAAACTAGAAGAGCTTTATCTACCACTGTGTTAAGAGATGAGGAACATCTGAACGGTGGTAGGTGTATAGGGAAATAAGATACTTTCACAATCTGCTGGTAAGAAAGTCACAATTCTGTGACAGGACCTTCAAAATACATACACACACCAAGAAATTATACAAATTAGACTTCATTTTAAGGAAGCAGTAGATCATAAAGATGATCTGTTACAAGGATGGTCACTGTAAGAGTATCGAGAACCATGAAAAATTGAAACAGCACTCAAAATCAGAAAGAACTTTTTTAAAAAAACCTGATAAAATTATGGAAGAAACAAAGCACAGACCAAGATTTATCCTCTAAAAGGGCAGTAGGCCAAAAGGGCTTTACTAGAGAGTTTTATTAAAAGCTCAGAAACAGGCCACTCTTTTCATATCTAAACTGTACCAAAATATAGAAAAAGACAGAAATGTTCCCAATTTGTTCAAAGGGGTTAGTATTATCCTAGTGTTAAATTTATAAAATAACAAAAGATACCACTAAATAAGGTTAAAAAACATCAAACTAGAAAAATATTTGTAACATCTATAACTGACAAAGGATTAGCACTTTAATAGTGTTTATAAGAGAGGAAATACAAATAGGTGTTAAATATATTAAAGCTCTACTACTAACAAAAATACACCTAAAGACAAGCATATTTCACCTCTCATGAAAGATTGTAAAAATTTATACAGGCAGAGTTGGAAGAATAATGGAGAAACAGGCTTGCTTACACAGTGCTAGAAATGTAAGCTAACAAACTCTTTAGGATAATCTGGCGATATTTATTTTAAAAATTTAAATGTTGAGAATTTTCTCTGATGCAGCAATTCAAATTCAAGCAATCCATTTCATGGAAATGCTCAAATGAATTTGCAAAAAAAGTTATATAGTACAAAGATATCCACAAAAGCAATGTTTGAAACAGTGAAAAGTTAGAAACATAAATATCCATCAACAGGTGAATAGTTAAATGTAATTATGGTACAGCCTTGCAGCAGCCAACTATGCAGTAGTTACAAAGAATTAGAAAGCTCTCGTTCTTATTAGTATAATGGCCACAACACAATCTTTAAAGTATTAAATATAGTCACATTATTATTAAAATGTTATCAGTGTACACATATGTATATACACATACTTTATACATACACATATGCGTGCTATGTGCGTATATATATTATACACAAAGAAAACAATCTGGAAGAATAATCATGCATTTTTTTATAGTTCTTGCCTCTAGTGTAGACAAGAGAAGAACATAAATTTCATTTCTTATTTTATATTTTTCTGTATTATTTATATGTTATAGTGAGCACACGCTACAGTACTTTTTAAAAGGAAAATAAAAATGTTTATCAAACAGCCCACCCTGGCCACCTGGGTACAACAGAGAAACTTCAGATGAAGAGCTTACCTTTTCCAGAGACTCCTTCTCAGTTCGCAGGTCAGTCAGCTCCTCCTCCAGGGAGGTCACCCTGAGTTCCAGCTGTCTCCGGCTTTGCTTTTCACTCTTGAATTTGAACTGCACTTGCTGGGAGGTTTCTTGGAGCTCTGAGATATGACAGCACAAAGACTTGGCTGTAGAACCAGAGCTGCCGTGGGCTGTATGGCATCCTGACAGCTCCTTCAAAACTGCGTTCTCTCACCTTCCAACCCTCCCACATGAGCCTCTTCCACTCACTTCTTCCAGCATCGCCTCACTGACCGCAACAGGCTTATCAAGCCATAAACTGACTCACTGACTTCCACACCCATCCATATTTATCTCCGTACCTACAGGTCACCTCCGACACACACAAAATGGAAGAGAAGTGTACCAAGCAGTCAGAGATCACCCCTGAAATGTATCAGTCCTTCAATTCCATGTCGGTCATCATCTCAACACACTGGACTCAACACATTGAGATCTTTGTTTACTAGTGGTCCAGGCCCTTTCTCGATGCCTGGTAAGATATTCTCAACTTTCTTGGTAGCTGGGACATTCCATCAATAGTCTGTTTTCTAAACATTCCTTCTCAAATAAAGCTATTTGGAATATTTCTTTAAAATGTAATATATCAAACAACAAGGTCCTACTGGATGGCACAGAGGGATATCTGTGCCATAGGGGTAATATCCCTATGATAAACCATAATGGAAATGATTTTTTAAAAAGAATATATATATATATGTATAACTGAATCACTCTGGTATATAGTAGTAATTAACACAATACTGTAAAACATTGTAAATCAACTATACTTCAATAAGAAAATAGTAACAATTTTAAAAATGTAATGCATCAAAATTAATTTTGTTGGAAAACTTTTGAGACCTTTATGGTACCCTTAAGGTAACTGTCACAGGGTACCGTGAAAACAGGAAAGAAGATATCAGTATGACATTCGAATCTCAGATTTTCCCTCAAGTTTGCTCAACTGATGCTCTAAGAAGGAAAGGATTTATCTTCAAGGTGTCACTTCACCAACTGACATCAGTGTTTCTTAGCTTTCTTTTTGGGCAAGTGAATTTTGTTTCTCCCTAAAGCTGCTGCTGTTCCTGCCATACCTGACCCGCCGGTCCCACCTGTGCCTTCCGTTTATTGTTACACAAGGTGGTGGATGAAGCAACACGCCAGTCTTCACGAATCTGCTTCTCACCGTGTCTCCAGCAGCACCTTTGTGCCAGGCACTGAACTAGTACTAAGGGAAGGGCTTTACAAAGATGAGCAAGGCACCATTTTTGCCCTTCAGAGGCTTGCATTATAGAAGGGAAGGCAGACACACAAGTAGTGCTGATCAAAGGCTAACTCTGAAAATGGCCATAATGATGCACTCAGAGATGCCAGATTTTAAAGGAGATCAAATATTCCAGGGGCAAACAGGAGGGTGATGTTTCTGGAAGCGGCAGTTTCTGGAGAGGACTGCAGGTAAATCTTGGTGATGGCAGGCACACCCCAAGTCCGGAGAACAGTACTGACAAAAAGCAAGAGAGACACAGGGTGTGCGGAAGCAGCACGCTGGCTAGCATGCCCAGAGCTACGATGAACTAAGCAACATAACAGGAAACAAGCTGAGGTGGAGGGGCCTTGAGAGCCAGGCTGAAAGACTGCAATCCATCCTCTAGGAAAGAGGCAACCGATGCAGGAAGCACCTTCTTAAGCCTGTACCGAGTCACAAGTTAGAGGAACCCCTCAGTTAGATTAGTCACAAGTTAGATTATCTCTTCAAGGCCTATGAGGCCAATCCTAAGTACCAAAGATACTGAACACTTGACCAAACAAAGCAGAACTGTGGCCACTGAGTGGCCACTAAATGGATGGTCAGTTCTCTTGTCATCATTTATGTCAAACAATCACGTAGGTTTATACTGCTTCACCTTAATTTTTGGCTTAATCCTTCATAACCTTCATGAGCCTTCTGTCAAATGGACCGAGAGGAAGGAAACAGTGTAACTCCTTACGTTTATTTGGTCACAGTCCCAGCCCCTCCGCAAGGCCATACCTGAGAGCTCTGCCTGCAGCTGGCCGAGCTGACCCCTGAGGAGCTCTGCCTCCTTCCTGCTCTCTGTGAGCTGGACTTGCAGCTCTGTTTCTCTCTTTTGCTGGGCCGTCATTTTCAGGTGCAGATGACAGACCTGTGCAGTGGCAGCAGCTAGCTCCTCCGTCACCTTGGCCTGAAAAGCGACAAAGCATGACATCACTTTAAACGTGGTGATGCCCCAGCCTCACACACTGTGCTGGCTGAACTGCTGGGAAGAGAGCTAAGGCCACCTTCAACCTGCACTGAGTCAAAATCAAGCCCTCAAATGTGCAAGGTCTCTGACCTGGGAATTACCTTGTAAAAATAGTATTCCTGCCATTTTCTAGTTTTCCTATGAAGAACAATCTTTTTTTAAAAAGAAGAAGAAAAGAGTATTTTAAATTTTAAATTGAATGCTTTTGATGGCAATCCACCTCTCAGTCTATAACTTCTCCTGAGCACTGTGCTACTAATAGTACTATAAACATCAGTCACGTCAGAGTAACCGTGTTGGGGGTTCTTGGAAGCACAGCGGTAATAAAAGAAAGAACCACTCCAACTTCTTTGACTGCTCAATGCATTTTAAATGGTGCTTGTACTGGCCAAACAGGAGCTAGATATTCTCAAGTAACATTCGATGAAGCCAAAATGACACCTTGGAAAAATCAGCTACTATGTTTTGTGTATTAAGGGTGATGATGAAAACAAAAGGATGGTCAGTGAAAAGGAATGGTAAACAAATGACAAATCCCACATTCATTGCACCTGAACTGATAAGCTCCTGTAAAAAACAGAAGAAATCAGATGACAGGAAAGGCAGTGCGTGATGGCTCTGACGGTCGTGACTTCTGGACAGCAGGGTGTATCTGGGGTTGGACCATCTTTCCATATTGCATTGCTGCCACCATGACTCCTCCCTAGACCACTGTCCTTCACGTGCATTTCTACTGCTGTCTACTTTCTTGGTGTCACTTGTCCCTTCTCAGGGTTGTCACTGTACCCACCTCAGTTTTAAACTTTATTCCAAAGCCTTAATCAGTTTTCTAGCTTACATTTAAATTCTGATGTTTTGGCTCTCTTAAAGGTAGAGGAAATAAATGCTACACAAAGTAAAAAGAAATAGGCTATGAATGAGCATCTGAGTGTCCACGGGCAAAGGCTCTCTCTCTGACCAAACTTCAAGTCAGGGCCTCAGAGCGCTCAGCCTTGGTCTCCCCACCCCAACTTTGGCCTGACCAGCCCAGTTTTAGCAAGAATCCTGCTGTGTCAGTTTAGAGAGACTCTCTACCCCGATAACTGATCACAGCTCTTCATCCCAACCTTTGGTATCTAAGTCCTTGGCCTGTCATTAACAAGAATCCCCCTTCCTATGATTCTCCTCTTAGTAATTTTCTATCCACTGACCCTCTCACTCTGCTCCGTGGCTGTAAATCCCCTGCTTGCTCTCTTGCCCTTATTGTGTTTAGAGTTGAGCTGAATCTTTCATACCTATTGCAGTAGTCTTTTGATTTTTGGCTATGCCTTGTGACTTGTGGGATCTCAGTTCCCCAACCAGAGATTGAACTCAGGCCGCAGCAGTAAAATCCCAGAAACCTAACCCCGAGGCCACCACAGAACTCCCATCTATAGCAACAGTCTTGAACAAAAGTCTCCCTTACAGTTTTAGTAAGCGTCAGAATAAATTTTTTAACAACATCCTTCAGAGTGAGCTCTAAGATACTTATTTTTGCTGTTCACCAGCCTTACGTTTTCATCTGTTAAACACAGAGGACAATGGCAGCTTGAATTTCCAGACAGAAGAGGGTTTTCATCTGCCACAAGTGGAATAAAAGTTTTACTCACTGTCCTGTCCCAAATGGCCTGGTAGAAACTGAACTAACACAATGCTCAGAGAGCTCCATATTCATCATAGCTCCAGAATTCACTAATATCAGAGTGAAGACCATTCACATAGCACCTCGGAGCTGCCAAGACCACAGGAAGGGACAAATTCCAGAGGAGAGGCAGTGCTCACTCTCACCAAGAATAAACAGAATGGAAGATCACTCAAAAGCTCTTGACTCAGGCCCTAATAGAGAAAGGCCTCTTACAAGCAAGAAAAGTAATACTGTCTCCCAAACACACACAAAGCGAAAACCGTGACGGAATGAATGATATGTATAAAAATTATCTTTGAGTGTGGGGCTTCCCAGGTGGCTCAGTGGTAAAGAATCCACCTGCCAATGCAGGAGATGCAGGAGACGTGGGTTTGATCCCTCAGTCAGGAAGATCCCTCGGGAATAGGAGATGGCAACCCATTTCAGTCTTCTTGCCTGGAAAATCCCATGGACTGCGGAGCCGGGCAGGCTACAGTCCGTGGGTCTGCAAAGAGTCTGAGCACAAGGGCATCTCTGAGTGGGAGGACTGTTTGTGAGTTACGTTTTACGCCTGCTTATCTGTATTTCCTGGAAGAAACAGATGCAACGTTTGTAATCAGAAAGAAATGTGTGAACACATATAAATTTATACACGTATGTACATCTGTGAGCACATGTGTGTGGGTGTATATTTAATCGTGACTGTTTTAAGTGAGGGTCTGCAATATCAAGTGAGAAAGGAAAATATCCAAAACCTACACAGTGGATACGACAGCTCCCTGGTTCACACCTGGGATCAAATTCCACTGCTGACATGGAGAGCAGGGAAAAGAAAGCCACGACAAGAAAGAACCAAGAATTCAGAAAAATGAGGGGAAAAGCATTCGGGATAGGAGGAGGAACATGGTACCAAAGAAAGATGGCCATCAGGCAAAGGAGAAAGGCACAGCTGGCTGCAGGTGAGACCCCAGGCAAGTCTTTTACTCCACCTGGGCCTCAGCTCACTCTTCTGGAAAAGAATATCAAACTAGATAAACTGTCACTGCTCTCCAGTTTTAACCATTATTCCATGGTTTTATGTGGGAATATCAATACTGCCGTAGAGAAAAATAATTTCATTTACCAAATATTCACTGAGCATATAACCATAGGTTTCTGAACTGTGCTTGCAGGCACAGAAGTACCTCCAGGCATGGAAGGACCTTGATTATTTCCATTTACGAGGAGAGATATCACAGGGAAGACTCTCAAGTAAGAAATGGATCAAAAGAAAAATGGGAGTCAAGGCTTGAAAAGTTTTACTGGAATAAAGGAGACCAATTGAAGCATGTAAATGGTACCTGACTCATCAAGAATATCTCCTGATATTTAGCCTAGGAGATGTCCTCAAACAGATCTGTGTAAAGCATGGTGCCTAGGACCGAGGAGGCGTTTGACAGGTGAAGAGGGTGGCAGAGGATGAGATGGTTCGACAGCATCACTGATTCAATGGACATGAGTTTGAGCAAATTCCAGGAGACAGTAAAGGACAGGGAAGCCTGGTGCTCCAGCCCATGGAGTCACAGTCAGACATGACTGAGCGACCGAGCAACAACAGGCGGTACTGTTTTTGTCATTATCACTGCCGTTTAGGCTGTTATAAGTAGAGCACTGACCGGGTTCATGTATTGTACCGGACACTTTTGGAGTTTATCAATAAACATTTGGGTGCGTTAGTTAGCTAATTCCAGGCACTGGCAAGTTATCACCTGCAGGTCAAACTGGCTTGCTGTCTATGTTTGTGAATGAAGTTTGACTGGAATACATACGCACATGCACACATACCACTGATACTCAGCATGGGAGTCGCACAGTGAGCTTGCTAAAAACACAGGTGTGGCAGCTGCCACCCCCACAGACTGTGGCAGAAGAGATCACTGAGGGGAGCAGTGCCCCCTCCCTGGCTGTGTCTCAGAGTCGAGGGGGCTTTTTAAAAGCTCAGATTCAGATCTCAGCTGGAAGTGCTGGATTAGAATTTCAAGGTGAAGCTTACACATATATGTTTTTGATCAAGCTCCCTAAGTGATTTTGAGGCTGCCAAACCAGTATTTGGGAACCACTGATCTAGAACAAGTTATGTAAATCAATCACAGACCTGAATATTAGTTAACAGCCACAACAAACAAGATATGTGGGTGCCTTGTTAGGAAAGAGAAAGCAAATAAAAGAAGATGAAAGAGAAATAGTAAAAAAGTAGACTTCATGGGGAGTGGGGATCCAGGCTTTGGGACTCAGCCACGACAAAGAAAAGGCGGTGTCAAGTAGCAATGGGAAAGATTCAGGGTCAAGACTGGACTGGGCAAAACACTGCTTATCTGTGGATAAGGTGTCCACTTTTAAATTATTATTATTATTACTTGACTGGATACTAGCTAAGAGAACATAAACAATAACAGCAATGAGACCCAAGAAAGGAATCCTTGTCATTACCAGAATGTGAAAAAGTGTGTAAAGTTATAAAGTACATCCTACTTAACTTTTCATGTTTTACAAAAATATTCAAATACAAAATATAAGCTACTTCTTAAACCTCTGCGAAAACAGCAGATGAAGGGCTGCGTTCTCCCAGCTGATGAGGGAGAGGCCAAACAGGAAGGAACTCATTCCAGATACACAGTGTCCCTGCAGCAAACGTCGGAGGCACGGGGCTTCCAGACCAGCCTCCTCAACCCAGACCCTCAGCAGCCTTCCTCGCAGCTGCTTCAGAAACACGTCCAAATACATAATACTGAGATGACTGAAGTCAAACAACAGCACTTTAAAACGCTCTGGCAGACACAGATGAAGGATTGCTTACTTAAACAATCTCAAACTGCTCAATAAATATGTGTTACGTGGCGTAACAGAAACTGTTGCTGATTTTTTCAGAATAGGATTCCTTTCTAATAAACTGTGTTAATCCTCACCTTAACCAAATTACTAAGACCAGTGATTGCTTCTGAGTCAACTAACTGTAATGTATTTAAAAAACAGAAATCTGGATGGTGGATATATTAGAAACCTGCTGGGAGATTTCTAGTTCTCTTCCCGACAATGGCAAAAATTCTGCTCAAAAGCAGCCTGGTGAGTACGTACAGAGGACACACTCCTTGGCTCTACACATCCTCCCTTGGGCTTTTCTCTCCCCAGTTTCTTTACCTTCTCTTGCTCAGCATGCAAAACTCTTGCCTGTGTGTTTTCTGTGGCAGTTTGAAGTGAGTTGTTCCTCTTCTCCATCATCAGGTTACTCTGCTCAACATACCTGTGAAATAAACAGGGAAAAAGAAAACATGTATCAGGCGCTCCAAGCACAGCAGGTACAACCCAATATACAGTCAGAGCGCTGCTCTGTTCCTTCATCAGCAACAGTCTGAAAGCATTTTCTTTTCCTAAGATGTGCAGTAATCAAGTTTGGAGGCAGGAACCTGGGCCAGGGGTGAATTGCTTTGAATGTGCAGAATGAAGAGGAGAGGAATTCGAACAGGTGTAGTGAGGGGAAATGAGAGAAGAGATAGGAAGATGAAGGCTGCAAGGAAGGAAGAAAAGAAAACAAAACCAATTCCCTCCCCTCCTCCATGTGGGAAATAAGGGACACTGAACAAAAGAAATATGGAAAACGGTATTTTTAAAATGAAATGCTATATGCTGTGACATGTTCCCCTGACCACTCCGCCAAAATTCTTTTTCAGAAGGATCTAGAAAAATTATACAGTGCTAGGGTTTATGTGGAAATCTGTGAAGTTCTGGTTGATAAAACAGAGTCAGCCCACACAGAGACAGAAGAGCTGACATTAGAGTTTTCCAGGCATTAACACTGCTTTTACAGATGAGGAAACTAGAGCCAGAAGGAATAAATAAAATGCCCAAAGCCACAGAACAAGTGAAGAGCAGAGCATGGACTCAAACACAGGTCTGTGTTCTGTCGCAGCCTCCTGAGCCCTCTCTCCTGAAATCCCTCTTAGTCACCAAGGAGTAATTCATACAACAGGCAGGAAACAGAGAAGAGCAGAAACAAACATAAACTCCCCTGAACGAACACGTTCACTGAACCTGGGCTTTTACAAGCCTCGTCCCAGCCAGTGCCCCACACCCACCCTTACCTCTGATTTCGTTCAATCAGTTCACTAATCTTGTCATTCTGTTCTTCTATCCGACTGCTCTTTTCAAGGATCTCTTGCTTCAACCTTTCATTTTCCTAAATTCAAAAATATGTGATGCGTAAAACTGAAGTTTTTAAGAGAAAAGCATCAGATAAAAGGGAATCAACTTGAACTCACGGGTGATACTGTTAAAAAAAATCTAGAACTTCTGTCCAGATAAATATAAATACTTACAACAACATATCAAGTTCTACCTGATGGATACAAATCACTATATCGAACAGACTAAACATATAAATGGCCATAAAGGGAAGTGATATTAAAAAGCAGAGACATTACTTTGCCAACCAAGGTCCGTCTAGTCAAGGCTATGGTTTTTCCAGTGGTCATGTATGGATGTGAGAGTTGGACTGTGAAGAAAGCTGATCGCTGAAGAATTGATGCTTTTGAACTGTGGTGTTGGAGAAGACTCTTGACAGCCCCTTGGCCTGCAAGGAGATCCAACCAGTCCATTCTAAAGGAGATCACTCCTGGGTGTTCATTGGAAGGACTGATGCTAAAGATGAAGCTCCAATACTTTGGCCACCTCATGAGAAGAGTTGACTCACTGGAAAAGACTCTGATGCTGGGAGGGATTGAGGGCAGGAGGCGAAGGGAACAACAGAGAATGAGATGGCTGGATGGCATCACCGACTTGATGGAGGTGGGTTTGAGTGAACTCCGGGAGTTGGTGATGGACAGGGAGGCCTGGCGTGCTGTGATTCATGGGGTCGCAAAGAGTCGGACACATCTGAGGGACTGAACTGAACTGAAAGTGAAGTCAATTTTTGGTATATGGTCGAAAAAGAAATGCTTCCTTCTGATTACAGAGTAATAAGTCACTTGGACTAGATTAAGCCACAGTGGATTTTCCAAAATTTCCCAATTCCATGGAGCGTGAGCATTTATTACAAGCTCTTATTCCAGGAGCGGAGGTTTTAAAGGTAGTACATCTCTGGACAGAGTACCGGGAGATCTCCAGGTTGAGATCACTCTCACCTGAATAATTCGTTGTACGTTGCTCATAATCATGCTTGTTTCCATGGTCACCGACATGCTGGGAATGAGCAGGGAGTTGCCAGCACTATGCTTCTGTAACTCTTCAACCTACAAAATGAGTGCCAGAAAAGTCTTTAAAATTTCATTAAAATTAATGAATTAAATGAATTAATTTCATTAAATTTTCATTTGAATGAAATTTTTGCAAGGAGAAATACAATGTAACCAAGATCTGACCACTGAGAGGGTTAATAAGTTTCTGAGACAATCTCTAATGTAAGCAGGAGTTTTCCTCTGCTAACTGAATCCCTAAATAAAACAACTCTTTTGGGAAATAACTACTAACGACTATCAATATGGGGCTTCACAGGTGGCTCAGTGGTAAACAATTTGCCTGCAATGCAGAAGACGAAGGTTCAATCCCTGGGTGGGGAAGATCCCCTGGAGAAGGGAATGGCAACCCACTCCAGTATTCTTGCCTGGAGAATCCCAAGGACAGAAGAGCCTGGCAGGCTACAGTCCACAGGGTCACAAAGAGCTGGACACAACTGAGTGACTGAGCACGTACTAGGAATACGGAAAACAAGAAAGAGTCTCCCTGCAGTGCTGGCTGCTCCCTTTTCGTACTCTCCCCCTTTATACCCCACTTTATTTTTTTTGGATGCACCATGCACGGCTTTCCAGATCTTATTTCCCCAGCAAGGGACTGAATCAGTGAAAGCAATGATTCCTAACCACTGGACCACCAGGCAATTCACTTTATACCCCTGCTTTCAAAACGAGATGACTCCGTTACCTTAGTCATTAGATGATCCATTTTATCAGCCACTTTGCTGACTGCCATCCGAATTTCAGTGTTATGCTGTCGGGCTTCAGTCATGAGAAATGAAGCCATGTCACCTGATCCTAAATAGACAAAAGCCAAGAAGAAACTTGTGAAACTGCAGCAGAGGATACTGAATGAGGAAAAGCCAACAGCTCTATCAGCAGAGCAAAGAAAGAAATGAACATTTCCAAATACTAGGAGAGGCTGGCGGTGAGTCACACTGTCAGGAGAAGATAGAGCAGCGGTAAAGGTCAAAGGGCTCCAAGGCTAACAATAACCACGATGCGCCCCTATTCCATGCAACCAGCAGTACAGTCTGGTTCCAGGGCACACGTGGCGGCATTAGCAGCTCAGATTGTTCTCCGTTCACCCAACTGCATGCCAGGCATTGACCCAGATACCAGGGATACAGCAATGAGTGAAACACGGTTCCTGCCCTTGAGAAGCAGAGTCTGGTGAGGAGACTCACGTGTAAACAGATCACTGTAACAGTGTTTGTTGAAACTGCAAAGAATGAACCATGTACCAGGTTACAAGGTACAAAAAGCAGCACAGAGAACAGCAACACTGACTTTTTAGTGACACACATACATTTACACCTCTGGAAGGAGGGGAGAGAGGGCTGGCAACAGGGACGGCTTCTCAGAAGAGACTGCAGATTTAGTAGTTTTCCAGATGGAGAAGAGCAGGGCTTCCAGACCAAGCATGCACACAGGAAACTCTTAACCACTCCCGGACCTCACATGTCGTCGGGGATACCCTTGCTTCTTTCTACCACTGTCCTAATGCTCAAAGTGATCACTGTGCAAAGCACAAGCTGCAGAACAAGAAGGCAGGATACCGTCCCCGCCGCACACACTTATTTGGCTTTGCAGTTACACAAAGTAACCACACTGTACATGTATACAAGATACCTGAAAAGTTACTCAAGTGACTGCTTCCTAAGGTCAAGGGGGTTTAAAGATGGAAGACGGTAACATTTCATTTCACACTCTTTTGTGACTTTTTATAAAAGTATATTCTTTTCACAATTTTAAAATTATAACAAAGTAGCTCTCATATGAGATACTAAACAGTCATGCTTTCTCCCAATTTCCTCTGATATTTTCCTCTTTTACTATCTACTCTAAGAACTCTACAGAGCAACTTTGAGAGAGGAATTTAAAGGGCTGGCAGGAAAAAATGCAAGAAACAAAACACCGAAAGTGGTCAGAAGGGCTTTGAGGGGGGATGCTGGAGATGTTTTAAAGTTGGATCATGGTGATGTCTGCACAACTGTGTAGACTTACTAAAAAAAAAAGTCATTGAATTGTACACTTACAACCAGTGAATTGGGGAGATGACAAGACACAGAGGAGTCGGTGGATGTGGGGTACTTTTCCCTCCATGGATTCATTAGGGACACATCTTCAGATACAGAGGCTCTCACAGAGCACCAGCTGACAGCGGGCAGGAGGCCCTGACCACCAGAAAGGAACATATGGATCCACACAAAACTCGCAAAGGTCAAGTGTTCGAGAGTGTGCCTCTCCAGGAACCTCCTTCCAGAGTGATGACCAGGCATGACCCAACTTCCAGTCTACCCATAATGGACATGTAGCATGCACAAGAAATAAATCTTTATTACATTTTTAAAAAGAAAGGAAAAAAACTAGTGAACTCCATGGTATCTAAGTCATACCTCAACTAAGCTGCTTAAAAAAGAAAAGACAAAAAGGGCAGAGATCTACTGGAGTCAAAATGAGAACGGATGGGAGACGGGGAAGCCCAGCAAGAGCAGAAGGTGAGAAATGCCTACCTTGAAAATGAGGAGGCTGCGAGAGTGGTGCGGGGTACAAGGGCCGAACGGGCTGCAGCTGGGAAGCAACAGCTGGTGCCTGGGGGTAAGTGTAGGCCTGCACACCTGCATAGGGCTGAGAAGATGCCAAATTACAGCCGGTTTATAAAACATTCATCTCTCTCTTTTCTGCTTAGTTTGTCTTTGATGGAATAGGTAGGTAAACTGGAAGGAGACTCAAATGTATTGAAGCTGAAGATGGATAGACCAGGCTTTGGTACTGGACAGTAGCTGCAGCAGGAGAGGAGTGATGTACTTCACTGAAGCCCTACAGGCGTCTCAGGTTACTCCCCAGTCCTCGTGTGATGATTTAATTCAGTAGGAATTCATCCCTCAGCCATTGGGCCAACAAATGGTCTGAGACATTGTGAAACTAAGCAAACTCTACTTGGTTTCATTAAAGTAAAAGAAGAGGTGTTCGGATTCCAAACTAAATTCACTGGTTTCCAAAGGATGCCTCTGCCTAGCTGGATTCTGATGTTTATCTGCATGACCAAGCGCTCTCATTTTCCTCGGAGCCTCAGTCACCTTAATAGTTAAATGAAAATAACAATACCACTTCTTACGGTTGTTGTGTGGGCTAAATGAAGTGATAGATAGCTAAAGTTCCTAACCCCCTTCTAAGTAAGTGCCTGGAAGACAATTAATGTGCAATAAACAGCAGCTGTCATTTTAATAATGATGGTTATTCTTCCTTGAATTAAGGAAATCCAGCCTATTTCCAGGGACAGGTATAACTACCCATCCATTACTAAAAAAGAATCTCAGTATACAGGACCTAACTCTCCATTAGGTCCATTCAGGAGTGAGGGAGGGCAAGGCAGGACTTTTCTGACGCACCCATTACTAATGAGGCATTGCCTGACCGCCACTGCTCTGAGCCCTTCCCCCTCACCCCCTGCACTCCACATGAAGAATCACCAAAGAAGTGAGCATGTTTTACCATGGGGAGTTAAGTCTTACCCATCGAACGTGCTGGGCAAAAGAAAGAGCCTACTGTCCTGGCAAACTGTCAGCAGAGGCAGACAGGCTGCTGCCACTGCTTCCTATGAAAACAGAAAAAAAAAAACCCACCAAAAAACCCTACTTTAAAGAGCTCATCTCTGGAGAATAACTAAACAATTAGAGTTCAGCTGTATTTGTATACAGCCTCCCCCACTGCCCCTTCACCACAACCATTCTACTGAGTGTAGAGCAGAATCTTAGCCTATCAGCTGTTTGATAGAGAAGAACACAGAAGACTTGAATATATATCTCTGAATTAGACATGTGTGAAAAGGAAGGGAAACAAACATCAATTGGGCTTTCACTATGTGCCGGGCCTTGTACCAGGTGTTTTGCTGGTTCTCACATTTAATCTTGACAACAACCTGTAAGGCAGGTAATCCTTTGCTTGCTTAGACATGAAAAAGTGGTGGTTCAGGAAGGGGAAAAATTTTAAGCTGTGCGGGGAACTGCTGCTGTACAAATTGAGCAAAAAGAGAAAAAGAGACTGAATAGAACAATAATAAATGATAGCAAATAACTGACATGATTTTAAAATGTTACCTGAAAGGACTGGGCGTTGCCAGATACAGCTGAGTGGGAGTCAAGAGATGCAACTTGCATCAAAGCAGCAGATGGTGTTTGGAGACCAGAAACAGATGGCTGAGGTGCTAAGATAGAGCAAAAAGTTTGCACGGTTAAACCCACTCCCCACTTCTTGGTCCAAGTCCGGACTATCACCTTACATACCATCACCCTTCACACTTGACCACTTCTCTCACCTAATTCTCCTAAAGCCAGACCTACTGGATCTCAGCAACGAGGATCTAAACCTACTGGGCTAGTGAAAGGAAACTGGGTGTTTTCGGGTACATGAGATTCAGACCTATGACCCTATCAGCTGACAAGAAGTGCAGAAATACACACAGGGTGATGGCTCATGAGCTGAGTGCTGATTTCCAAACCTGACAGTGCAACACAGCAGAGGACACAGAAGGCAGACCAAATACATCTCAGGTCTGAAAATGCCCTATCCAGGGACGGTTTGAGAAGTTTCATACTCTAGTTCTATTCTCAATACTAAAACAATACAGCCTAACATTTTAGGGTGCAGTGATGATAATTTTGGTACCAACCCAAGTTAAGGCCACAGAGGGGTTCCTTACCTTGTGGGGTCATCTGTGGGAGCACCGGCTGGGCTGGCTGAAGAGAGGGCTGGACGGATGGGGACACCAAGGGCTGCCCAGCTCCTCGAGGAGCATTCACGTCCTACAACAGGCACGAGCACTTTGGTTATTACATCTACGGGTTCTTAGTTGCAGACTGAGACTGACTGTCCACCCTAAGCCTGCTTACAACCAGTGTTTTAGACCAAAAAGAAAAAGGAAGGAAAGGTAAGCAGAAAGGCACAGATTTAAGGCATGGGCTCTGGGAGGAAAGGACTCTATTATGTACCAGATTAGGATCCCTCTCCCTGTAAATTGTATCAAATAATTATAGTTAAATTTCCAGTGTACATTGATGATGTTATTTTATCTGAAGCAGCTTGAGTGACTGCTCTCAATAACGAATCATTTTCTAAACCAGCAGCTACCTTAAGACTGACCTAGTCTGCTTCCACAGAATTAAGGCCTCTCACAAGGAACCCCAGGGAATAATTCAGCCTTTCTCTTCTGCCAAATAATCTCTACAGACCTCAAGGTACTCACAGAAAATCACACACAGTAGGATTCACTGTGTCTCATTACCAGGCTATTTTTGACAATATAGTTTTGAGTGTTTTCCCTTTATTCTTTTTCTTCATAAAAGCAAAGCGATGCTGGTTCTATTGTAATTCTAAATAAAGTTAACATTGCAGGGAGCATGGGTTCAATCCCCAATCAAGGAACTAAGATCCTGTATGGCACACAGTGGCCAAAAAAAAAAAAAAAAAATGTATAAACAAATTAATGTCTAGACATCTTCTTGATTCACACAAGGAAAAAAGAAACTTGAGGCACAATATACAGTGACTGTGATCTGCTATGCTACAGTAGTTCAAGGGCTGAAATCTCTTCGACATTCTTACTTTAGAACTTCCTCTCATCTCCTGAAATTCTCAGAAATGTATTATGCATTTCTGGAAAAGCATCTCAGGTTTACATGATTACACAAATCAACCTAAATGTCTAACAACAGAATGAAAGGAATTGTGATAAATCAACATAACAGAGTACTGGGTTATCTTTAAAGGCAATAAAGCTTTGCTTTATTTCTGTTTTTTATATTATCGATACTAACATAAATATTCATAATATAATATTAAGTTTAAAAATCTGATTATAAAATAATACAAAAAGAATGCTTTTTCTAAAATATGTCGTCTTTTTAATTTAAATTACCCTATAATAAATAGCACTTAAAATTTTTAATAAGAATATTATCTTACCCAAATTTCATTTCCAGAACCCAGATAAAAATCAATTCTATAACAGGTTCCAGAAATCTTATCTTTGTTTAAAATGTTAAATCTGCACAGAGCTTTTCCATGAAGAAATAAAATAAAATTATGAAAAAATAAAACCATTTGTGAATTTTTTTCTCAAGATCATCACCTTTGCTTTGCTGTACACCAATGTCAAAGAATCCTAAAAATTAATCATTGTTAAGTGTTTCAGTTCAATTGAGAAAGCATTATTTTATTCAATAAGGAATTAAACAATGGTTAAAGAACTTAATTGGAATTGTTACTTCTTGTCATTCACCAAATTCCAGATGGACTAAATATGAAATAATAGATCTAAATATATAATAATACACATTTTAAAGACACATGTAATGTTTACAATATCTGAAAGTGGGAAGGCTTTCTAAGCATATTGTCAAAAGCAAAAAACAAAGGGAAAAATCTGATAGATCTGATTGCAATAAAATTTTTAAACTTGAAAAATCAACATTTCCCAAGAGAATCTAAGCAATTCGATCAACAAATATGAATTGAGCATTCTTTATGGGTTGAGCATCATGCGGTCTAAAAGGTTTGATTTTTTTCTAACAATAGAGATTTCAATAGAAAACTAAATTAACCACTTACAACCGCCCAGTTCTTGTGACAGATATACAGAATTGCTTCCATTTCTCAGGGGAAGTGCTAATTATAGGAAAAACACATGTACCAATACCAACTTGTATCATTTTGACTATAAGTTCTCTAAATAATGATTCTGTTTAGAGGCAGGAAAAGCAATAATTTCAATTAAAAAAACAGAGAGGGTCCTCCCTAGTAGTCCAGTGGCTAAGACTCTGCACTCCCAATGCAAGGGGCTAGGGTTCAATCCTTGGTCAGGGTACATCCCACATGCTGCAGACCCAGGGCAGTCAAATAAATAAGTAATAAAAAAAAAAAAAGTAAAGAAGACAGCAACATCTGCACTATTCATTCTAAGACAGCCAGTGGGACATACTTCAATTTCTGAATCATTAGAATCCAGCTGTGATGGAAGAATGGGCAGCATGGGCTGGCCCATTTTAGCCATCCGAGAGATCAACTTGGCCTTGACTGTATCAGGATTCTAAAAAGAAAGGAAAGTCACAAAAATCACTGTAATCAAGGTTCATTACCTTTAATCAACTCTATGTCTTTTGACTCTTACGTCAAATCTTTCAGTAAGTCCCCCTGTCACATCTATTTGAAAGCACTTTTTCTATAAAATGAGAATTAAAGATTTCTTTCCGAGAAGCATACATGGGTCACAATTAATGATAGTAGAAAAAATAATTCCCTACATGTTGGAATGGACAAAGTGGTTTCATCTGTATTCCTTCATTTCAATCAAGTCTCCTTACCAGGCATAAGTATTCTCACTTTACAGATGAAAAACTCAAGTACAGATTAAGGGAGGGAGGCATTTTAGATAATAATACCTTCTCAAAAGCCCAAGAGCAACTCAGTAGGTAAACATTCAGACGAGATTTAGGGAGAGGGGTAAACAGGAACTCTGTGTTCTAAATTCAGGTTCATTTAACACTGACTTGGCACTGATGACATACTAATCCCTGAGCTGGATGCCTCTGTACTCATCAACTGGTTCAAAGTGCAGTTTTCAGAGCAGAGCGTATACCCCTAAGAGTACGCAAGATAATCTAGTGAGTGTAAAATGAAATGACCACAGCCTCTATTTTAAAATTATTTATAAGCTACAGTATTATTGTTTACTCATTCAGTCGTGTCCAACTCTTTGCGACCCCATGGACTGCAGCACGTCAGGCTCCCCTGTCCTTTGCCATTTCCCAGAGCTTGCTCAAGCTACTGTATACATAAAGACATTAAACTTGCTTACAGGGATGGACAATACTTCATATAATTCATAAACAAATATATACTGAGAATGTGTGCTCATCTTTTTTTAACAGTGGAGGTACATCAGCAAAAAAATTAGATCGATCCCTCAAAAGAGGACTAATTATATAAACCAATAACCACACAACGGAACACTGGGATCTAAAGACAAAAAGAGAATGAGGAAGTTCTCCATACACTAACATGGAAAGATACTGTTAGTGTAAAAAGCAAGGTAGATAATACATGTAATATGCTATTTTTTGTGAAAGGTGGGAAATAAAATATACATTCCTACTTGCTTGCATTTGCATAAAGAAACACTGAAGGAAAACATAAGACACTAATAAAAGCATTTACCCAAGGTGCGGGGGTGGGGAGGGGGGTGAAATAAAACAAGGGTACATGAGGGAACGGGTAGGAATAAAGTCTTCTCAACATATATCCTGTTATATTGTTTTGTTTACTGTGCCCTATGAATGTAATTATATATTCAAAGCAAAAGATAAAACCTTGGGAAATTCCCTGGCAGTCTAGGTTGGGACTTTGTCTTCCAAAGATGAGGGTATAAGTTCAATCCCTGGTAGAGGAGCTAAGACCCCACATGACTCGCAGGTAAAAAACCAAAACATAAAAAACATAAATATCGTAACATACTCAATAAAGACTTTAAAAATGGTCCATAAAAATTTTTTTCTTAAATAAAAACTTCAATGCAAAAAAGATGGTTAAAGTTTTATGTCATATGAACTTTGTCTCAATTAAAGAAACAAAATTGCAAAAAAAGAAAGGGAAAAAAAAAATTGTAGACCACTAACTTACCAAAAGTAACCGAAGTTTAGAAATATTTGATAAAAGCAGCTGTGCCGAGAGGCCGAGGACTGCTATTCCCAGCAAGCCCCGCGCCCCGGGAACGGCGAAGGGCAGAGCGACAACATGGCGGCACCCAGAGCTGGAGACCCCGTGGATGCCAAAAGCGGAAAGGCCCCCCCAGCTCAGCACATCGACCCGACTCGGGAGAAGCTGACTCCTGCACAACTACAATTCATGCGGCAGGCGCAGCTCGCCCAGTGGCAGAAGATGCTGCCACAACGGCGGACCCGGAACATCGTGACTGGCCTGGGCATTGGGGCCCTGGTATTAGCAATTTATGGTTACACTTTCTACTCGGTGTCCCAGGAGCGTTTCCTGGATGAGCTGGAAGATGAGGCCAAAGCTGCTCGAGCCCGAGCTCTGGAAAGGGCATCAGGACACCGCTCCAGATGGGCATGGTGCATCTCTAACCTGCTGGAGTCCCTTCACATGATGGATGATGCTTCATGATCCCGTAGAAATTGAAGCCTGCGTTGCTGGCCTTCTTACTAACTTTGGACCATGACAGGGGTACAAGTAGCCGCAGGTTTGTGCATCTGGCTATTGTCAAGGCAACACCACCCACCTAATGTTGATTGTGTGTGGCCACTGACCCCTTTTCCTAGTTGTTTCCTTGTTTGAAGTATTCACCTTGGCTTTTCCCAAGCTTTGACTTCATGGTTTCATCCTCTTTAACTCCCCTGGGGGCTGGTTTGGAGGGTGGAGGACAAGAGGTGGGCTATTATGGGGTTGGGTGTGGCAGCTCTGTGCAGTGTTGGAGCCTAAAGTGGGAAAGATGGGGTCAGCTTGAAAATAATAAACTGAATCATTTCTCTCCAAGTCCAAAAAAAAAAAAGGAGCTGTGTCTAGAGAGTACAAAAGAACTAATACTGAACAATTTGTCGGCATTCAAAAATCTGAGATTTTACAGTTTTCCCATTTTCTTGATTCCTTGGCTTAACCTTCTGGGTTTAATCAGATCAATTATTTGCTTAATTAATTCCTACTTTGGATTGGATATAAACAAGTAAACTAGAGTTGGAGGGAAATTAATCATCAACTTCAGTCCACACAGTTATAACAAAGCTTTAGAACTTCAAGCACCTCAGCTATCATCCCATCCACACACAGCAAACTCAGATGCCTTCATGGAGCAGGCAGGGCAGCCTCCAACACAGTGTACAGCCTCCCAAAGGTCTTCAAATCCAAAGTTTACTGCAACAGTATGCTAGTCTCCTCTCACAGAGGCCCAGCAACCTGCTCAAACCCAACTAGCTGGTGAATTAGTGTAGAATCCCTCTGAGGAAATGAAAGTATAAAGACATGTAGTGTTAGCAGTAATTATGATAACAAAAAGCAATGTTAATTGAGCTCTTACAATATTCCAGACACAATACTAGAAACTCCATAGGCATTATTTCATTTAAACCTCATGGGCTTCCCCACTGGCTCAGCAGATAGAGTCCAGCTGCAATGCAGGATCTTCCCTGCGTTGGGAAGATCCCCTGGAGAAGGAAATGGCAACCTGCCCCATTATTCTTGCCTGAAAAATCTCATGGACAGAGGAGCCTAGCAGGCTATGGTCCAAAGGGTCGCAAAGAGTAAGACATAACTGAGCACACGCACGCACACACACATGCACACGTACACACACAATTAAACCTTATAAAAATCTTGAGAGATTACTGAAGACATGTTTTATGTAGGCTCTGAGCTTAGGGCTTTATAAACATATCATAAAAACATCATAAAGAGGGGCTGCGAGAATTATTTCCATGTTAATAAGGAAGAAACTGAAGATCAGGGAAGTAAGATAATTTTCTCAAGGTCACAGGTTTGTAAGAATAAAGATTTGAAGCCAGGTCTAGCAGAAGCCCAGGCTAATTTAAACTGACTCCCAAGTAAAGGACAGTGAATCAAGTAACCACTGATTTCTACCCTAAATCAACATTTCTCTTTTTTTTTTCCTCTAACCTACCACACCCGAGGCACATGAAACCTTCCTAGCAAACTGGGGTTAGGGAGGTAAAACATATATACTCACTGTATTTACTGTAAGCTGTTCACTAAGGGAGTTAGATTTGGAACGAAGAGCTGACTCCCTGAAAGCAAATAAGATATATCCTGAGATAAAAACAAAATCTATAGTCACGAGTCGAGATTATACTGGATAAACATTGTTTTGATAATTTAATAGCTGTAGATAAACAATTTTCCATTCAAACAGAAAAATTTACATTTTATCCTTAGAGATAAGTGTTTATGGCCTCTGCCCAATTTTTCTCCAAAGTTTAGCGGTAGTGTTTTTATAGACTATGAATATTAATCCTTTGTTAGAAAACCTGAAGCAATTATGTTTCCCATTTCCCTTATCCCATTTTCCCCCCCAATCATTTAAAATTATTTCCGTTTTCAACTAGCGCATTGGCCCAGAAGTTCATTCAAGTTCTTCTGTACAATGCTGTGGACAAACTTGAACAAACTTTTTGGCCAACCTAATATATCCCTATTTCTGAGCTACCCTAAGGATCAATCATGTTTATGGACAATAAAAGAGCTTGATACAGCTGCAGTGTTTTACCCTGATTTGAAAGGCACCGACGTGGATGGTGACACAACAGGATCAGCAGAGAAGCTGTCAGCAGCAGGGATGGGAGAAGGGGCTGCAGAATCCCGGGAACTAACGCTGTGCCCATCAGAGCCAGAATCTCGCGCGAATCTGACCTAGGGAAAGATCAACCACAGGCTGAATGGGCCAACAGGCCACAAAGACAGCCCTCTCCCCCTCCCCCCGCTCTCCTTCCACTTTGCTTATTCTGCATCACACAAAGCCATCACCTGCTCATGGCAGGAAAGAGAGAACGGAGACAAGACAAAAGGAAAGAAAAAGGTAATTACTGGCAATTCAACTAGTAAGCAGTAATACTGTTAGGATTTCAGATGTAATATTTCACATTTATATTATGTGTGTGTGTTTTACAAAAATGGGGCCATATTGCTTTACTCACTCACTGATTAACATATTAATATTTCCATGTTAACTAAATTATTAATTGACAACATCCTTTTTAACTTCTAACTTCAAAGGTCATACCCTTAACTGCTATCAACCATAGGAAAAAGTCTCCAAAGGACTTTGGGGACAGAAGTCATAAATATCTATGTTATCACAAAATATATTTCATCATTTCCTACTTGGTGGACATTCAGTTTATTTCTAATTTCTTCCATGCAAACAGTAATTCTATGTATAGTTTTATCTCTGTATCTTTGCACATAATCTTTTCCAAAATACAAATTCCAAGAAGTTAAATTGCTGGATAAAAGTTATACTTGCTTTTAAAACTTTTGATATATACCATTAAATTTCACACCATAAAGGGTGAACTACTTTATACTCCATATGTGTGCTCAGTCGCTCAGTCATGTCTGACTCTGGACTGTAGCCCACCAGACTCCTCTATCCGTGGAATTTTCCAGGCAAGAATACTGGAGTGGGTTGCTATTTCCTACTCCAGGGGATCTTCCCGACCCCCAGGGATCAAACTCAAGTCTCCTGCCCCTCCTACATTGGCAGGCAGATTCTTTACTACCGTACCACCTGGGAAGCCCTTATACTCCAGAAGTAGTATATAAAGCCTTCTCAAAACTCTTGTCACACTGGGTATTACCATTCTGTTTCACCCTTGTCAGTTTTGTTTTGTTTTTTTTCCATCATGTCTCATGGCTTGCAGGATCTCAGTTCTCCAATCAGAGACTGAACCCAGGCCACGGCAGTGAAAGCCCAGAATCCTAACCACTAGGCTGCCAGGGAACTCAGGGAACTGACCCAGCCTTGTCAGTTTAGTAAACAATTTGTAATTCTTTGATAATTGGTAAAATAGGGTATTTCTTTCTTATGTTTACACAAAGTTTTAATGGATTCAAATTGATTTGTTATCTATCACAGCCATGATGTCCTCAAAGGAAATGGAGAAAGAATATAAAAGCTGTGAAAAAGGCAGCTGGAAGCATGTCTGAAATGCCCACCAGAGATAAGAGTGGGAAGAGTCACTGAGAAACAATGCATACCCTTTGTCCAGCAGGAATAACAGCCACAATGAAGATGAACATTGTATCTATTTGCACTGTATTTTGTAGTTTACAGTCCCAAACACTATCACATTTGGACCTAATAATCACTGTGTAAAGCAAACAGTCTTTTTTGGGGGTGAGGGGGCAAGGGATTGGAGAGGGAACATTAATTAACCACAGTTGCTATAAACTTTATTTGGGCTTCCCTGGTATCTCAGACAGTAAAGAATCTGCCTACAATGCAAGAGACCCAGGTTCGATCCCTGGGTTGGGAAGATCCCCTGGAGAAAGGAATGGTTACCCATTCCAGTATTCTTGCTTGGAGAACTCCATGGTCAGAGGAGCCTGGCAAGCTATAGTCCATGAGGTAGCAAAGAGTTGGGACACGACTGAGTGATTAACATAGAAATTATTTGTAATAAAATCTTTAAATAGTACAAAAGGGTAGAATGTAAAAAAGTAAAAGTTTCTGAACTCCATTCCCATTCTCCAGAGAAAAATCACTACATTTCTTTAAATGCCTCCAGAAATTTCATATGAATATATGGGCATATATGTATATATATACATACACACACAAGATCATACTACCCATACTGTTCTGCAACTTGTTTCTTTCACTTAATAACAGATTTTCGATATTCTTTAAGAAACACATAGATGTCCACCTCCTGAAAAACCATAATTCAATCAGTCTCATAATGACACACACTTAAGCTGTCTCCAGTTCTCCACTATCACAAACAATGTGGCAAAAACCCATGCATCTACCTCTAGCTATCCATCTACATATATCTACACATGCACACTTATGTGAACATATTGACAGGGTAAATTTGTAGCCATGGAATTACTAAATCAAAAAGTATGAACACTGGGTAAGAATCACTATTTTACAGAAAAAATAAAAAGAGAAGTGACTATAAATACAGAGCCAAGAAGGACATAAACTTTGGCCTTTAGATTCCAAAGCTGTTGTTCTTTCCAACTATACCATTTAAAAGAAAAAAGAGAGAGATCTTTAGAATCTTTTCCAACACATTTATTTATTCATTTTACTTAACTAGCAAAGAGGACTCATCAAACACAACACAGCACAATTTCACTCACCCGTCTAATCTCCACCTCGAACACCAGGATTGAGTCTGTTGAGGGAGTCCATCCTATTACCCCTTCAGAGCCAGCAGCGCAGGCTGGGGGGATGATAAGCAACCGCTTCCCTCCTTTCCTCATGCCCACCATTCCATCCTCCCAGCTCTTTAGGAATCAGAGAAGAGGAAAAATTCATCAGATACAAACCTTCTCATAAGACAAAACGCAGTAGAGGATCATCAGTTTATGTTTCCCACTCCCACACACCAGTTATAAGAACATCTAGAATACTTCTTTTCAGCTGACTTGTCAAAGCCAGCACATCCAGGGCTAAATGAAATATCTTAGATGATGAGAGAAATTGGGAGGAACAGAATGGCATTAAAAGAGAAATAAAAGCTATCATTTATTAAACACACTTTTTTCTAAGTACTTTCGTAAGTGGTTTACTTCCACTATGTTGTTTAATTCCTAAAATAACTTCATAAAGTTAGTAGCAATAGCCCCATTTTACAGAAGAGAAAATTGAGGCTTAAGGAGGTAAGGTAACTAGCCCAAGATCAGTTAGTACATTGTTAAGCCAAGATTCAACAGTAGATCAGTCTAGCTTTAAGTGTCACGCCCCAACTACTATGATCTCCAGGAAAAAGTTTCCAAAGGATTCTGGGAAAAGGAGTCATTAACAAAGCTATGGAGAAAAACACTGCCACACGGATGAATGAGTACTTAACAATGCATCAATATGTCCTGACACAATGATGCCTCACATGTGTAAAATATTAAAAAAAAAAAAAACTTCTAAAAAAAAAAGAAAAAAAGAACTTCTCATTTTATATTCGAGTATAGCTGATTAACAGTGTTGTGAGGGGACTTCTCTGGTGATCCAGTGGCTAAGACTCCACGCTCCCAACACAGGGAGCCCAGATTCAATCCCTCATCAGGGAACCAGATCCTGAATGTCGCAATTAAGATCTGGCGCAGCCACATTAATTTTTTTAAAGAAGAAAAAGAAACAAAAAACCATGTTGTGATAGGTTCGGGTGGACAGCAAAGGGACTCAGCCATACATATACATGTACCCATTCTCCCTCACACTCCCCTCCCATCCAGGCTGCCAGGTAAATCTGAGCAGAGTTCTGACGCCGAGCAGGGCCCTGTGGGGCTCCTGGGAAGTCTTTTTGTCTCCCATTCCTTGTAGGCAAGACTCCAGCCTGCATGACCTTCTCTGAGTCCTCTGGACTTGACCAGCTGAACTGACTGAAACAAAGGAGAAGCAGCAAGAAGACCGCCTGAGGCAAGGTTAAAGGGGCCAGAGAGGCTCCTCAGGGTTGGGGGTGAGACCTAAGACCCTGCACACACCCTCACCCTGTCAGCAACCCCACCCTTCTGCAAGCTGCAGAGGAAGGAATGAAGATCGTTACTGCCTTGATCCTTATCCTATACCCTGACTATGTAACCTCTCCCTACTCACCAGGGAGCGGGGTACAGGTTCTTGAGGGGCTAGCCTACTGTATCCCCCCTTTGCTGGCAAAGTAACAAAGCCACTCTCTTCTTCTCCATAACTCTGTCTCCGTATTTCTGTTTGGCACTAGTGGACAGACAACCAAGATTCTGGCAACAGTTCCCTGTGCTGGTTATCCATTTTAAACAGGAGAGTGTACATGTTGATCCCAAATTCCCTGTCTCTTTCCCTCCCATTAGTACCCCCTGGCTACTGTAAATTTGTTCTCTAAATCTGTGAGTCTGTTTCTGTTTTGTAAAATAATCTTTACTTTATAAAATACGTCCACAGTTTCTAGAGAAGAAATTCACAATGTGAACCCAGGTCCTTGGATTCCAATCCCAACGTCCCTCCTGTTATGTTGCAGTTGCTTCCCAGCATGATTCGAAGCATCCCAGACAGATCAGAATCACTTGTTAATGATACACTTCTAGAAGAAACAATTTAATCTCTTTCCCAAGGAGGCAACAGGAAGAATTTAATAGTTCCCTCAGAACCACAGAATGAAAAATGAAAGGCAGGGAGCACAAAAAATAAATGTGCCCTTCTCTAATATATTGTCTCACAGGGAAAAGTCTCAAATCCAGATAATGTAGCACATTTTTCAGTATTTTATAGCCAAGCCTTCCAGATTCTTAGAAAATAAACCCAGCTTAGAAATTTCATAAAATTCAGTCTAAATTAAGCACACTGCAAGTGATAAACTCTTACAAGAACACAGTTAAGCCTTTACCTTGATGACTTTTCCTGACCCTAATTTCAGGCGAAGAAGCTTATCTTTGTTAGCAGTGGAATCAAAAACCTGAAAGTTGATCAAAATAAATGTCAGCCAACTTCACAAATAATAATAATCATTATGATGTTCAATTTAACACAGAACAGCACAGTACTTCTGAAACAGATAATGTCAAATATACTGGAAAAATACTGCTGACCTGAAAAAAGGACCACATCATGGCTAGAAGTGTTATCACACTGAGTATCTCCGAGGCAAGGATTTTCCATGTTTAGGAAAAAATAAACTTCTATCAACATGTATTTAAAATTATCTTAATCTATAAAGAATTTCAAATAAATTATCTCATTTGATGATAACAACCATCTGGCCAAGAAAGTAGATACAGCCCTACTAACTAAGCTCAATTCATAAGGGGAAAAAAAAAATTAAGAGCTTAAATGATTTGACAAAGTCAAGTTAGGATAAAATTGGGACTTGAATGCACATTTTTGGACTCATAATCTAAAGCTCTTTTTATCAAACCATAGTACTTTTGAGGGCTTAAAAATATAAAAACACAGCAAGCCCAACCTATTCACACTATCTAGTATAAGAAAAACCGAACCAACTGTGAAGAAAGTCTAAAAAGTTTAAGGCCTAATCCCATAAGAATCTATTCAAATTTAAAATTGGTATAGGAGGACAAGATGTACACATGAACAATTACCAAAAATAACACTGGTGCAAACTGGTTTCCGCTTGCTCTAAGGAAGACACACGGTGGCACCAAGCAGATTTTATACACTAGCATTTCATGGCTATGCCTCAAGCATAGCAGCTGTAGAGGTTAAACCAAGGCTCCTAAAAGCTTTCTATTTGCTAATAGCAGCAATTCACAGTAATATACCGTACATTTGAATAGCTCTCATGCTATTTAAATTACAAAAGAACTTGCAGGGTGCTTTTTCTTACCTGGCCCAGAACGTGATTCTGAAAGAGCCAGCTGGTATAGGCCACTTCTAAAGAATCTCCAACTTCTACAGCAGGGCCTTCCACTACAACAAGGTCCTGTGACAGCACTGAATCCAGGGAAGAGGTGCTGTTGCACTTGGCAATGCAAACCTGCAAGGTGAAAGCAAAGCAGCACAAACCTAGTTTAAGCTCAGTTAAGGACTCACTCAGTTATTACTAATTGCTCTTTTCCAAATAGTGGCGCCCACTTACAAAACAAATTACATATTTAGAAGCAAACCATCCCAAAGTCAGTAATCTTGCCAGCAATCAAAGTGCTTAAGAGTATGGCTTTCGAGTCTGACTGTCTGAGTACAGATCTGGGCACTGCCACTTATTAACTGGTGACCTCAGCCAAATAACATAACTCCTATGAACCTTATTTCAGAGTTTTTTTATAAGATGGAGATAAAGGCTGTGCATATTTCCTAGGGTTAGCTATGAAGACTGAACCAATAATACAAGGACACTACTTGGCACAATGCCTGGCAAATAACAGTAAGTACACAATGAACATTTGCCTGGTGGCTCAGACAGTAAAGCATCTGCTTACAATGCGGGAGACCCAGGTTCAATCCCTGGGTCGGGAAGATCTCCTGGAGAAGGAAATGGCAACCCACTCCAGTATTCTTGCCTGGAAAATCCCATGGATGGTGGAACCCGGTAGGCTACAGTCCATGGGGTCGCAAAGAGTCGGACATGACTGAGCAACTTCACTACCATCACTATCATTATACTAATTTACTGCTTCAGTGTTTGGGAGCCTATGAAAGACAGGGGAGCATCTAAAAAAAGGTCAAAAGGCTATTTAAAGAAATAAAATAAAGGCCCTTTACAAAACCATGATGTATTCCCAGAATTCATCTCTATCACCTACAGATGTACCCATATTATGTTAGCTCAGACCCTAAAGAAGTCAAACATATCTTTATGAATAATTCTTCTATAGTCAATGTTTGAACATATATACCTTAGAAACTTGCTACTCATTTTCTTTAAAATAAGTTTCATTATTGCAATCAAACAAATGCTAGCTAAAACAGTAAGTCATTTTTTTACCAAGCAAATAAGAGTAAGAAGGAAAAAAAACTATAATAATTCTAAATGTTGGCTAAGGGGCTTCCATGGTGGTCCAGTAGCTAAGAATCCGCCATGCAGTGCAGGGGACACTGGTTTGATCCCTGGTCCAGGAAGATCCCACATGCCCAGGGGCAACTGAGCCTGTGTGCCACAACTACTGAGCCCAAGCTCTGGAGCCTGTGAGTTGCAAATACTGAGCCTTCGCACCACAACTACTGAAGCCTGAGTGCCCTAGAACCTGGGCTCCGCATCTAGAGAGTAGCCCCTTCTTGCTGCAACTGGAGAAAGTCCAAGCAAAGTAATGAAGATTCAGCACAGTCAAAAATAAGTAAATGTTGGCGAAGGTACAGTGAGAGAACCGATATGGATGTAAAATAGCAAATTTATACAGAATCTAAAAATACATGAATTCTTTGATTCCATCTTTCAGTTCTTCTAGCCTAAGGAAATAATCAGAGACCAATGCAAGAGACATGGGTTCAATCCCTGGCCTGGGAAGAGTCCCTGGAATAGGAAGCGGCAACACACTCCAGTATTCTTTGCTGGAAAATTCCATAGACAGAGGAGCCTGATGGGCTACAGTCCCCAGGGTCGCAAAGAGTCGGATATGACCGAGCGACTGAATACACAGGCACGTGGAAAGGACTGTAACTACTTATGCACCTTATGCACAGGAAGCAAAAGAAATGTCACATGTTAACAGTGATTACTTTGGGTGGTAAGATTAAGAATGCTTTCAAATGCTTTTCTAAATTTTCTATAATGACAGTGAAATAACTTTTTAAAAATTCTTTTAAAATAATATCTTAAAAAAGATAGTTGTATTTATTCCTTAAGATAATTTATGAGAAGTGTTTAAAGATATAAGTTTATATTTAGCCTTTTCTTTCTCCTTTCAAGCAATAGGCATTCTTATTATTTCCCTAAAATACAGTAAGTTCAAGGGATGAATTTAGTGGGTTTTTTTAATATTTGTAACTAACAATATAGCAAGTTATGAGTTTTCCATATATTTTCTGAAAATCAAGGGAAATCCAGACTAATGTTTGGCTCTTCACAGAAAGAATAAAATAATCTTACCTGTTTATTGAACTCCACAGAAGCCTTTTCCGACTCAAACATGATGGACCAGTTTTGTCTCTGGTCATCATAAAAGGTGCTATAGTTATTGGGCCGAACCTAGAGAAAGGAGAAATGTTGAGGTAACTCAACAGCAGGCAGCAGAGTGGATAAATGTGACTGCCTAAGCTCATGGAGAAGGCCCTTGCCTCAGGTGGACCCAAGGAGACTTATCAGGGAACTTTCCTCTTCCCTCCCACCCTCCACCAATCACCTCTTAGTCCACATTCCCAGAAAGTAGTCAAGAGACCTTTCCGAGAGGTTCTGTTAAGATATTCACTCTGGGGAATTCCCTGACAAGCACAGCCAAAAAAAAAAAGATAACCACTCTAGAGTCCAGAGTGAAGGTAGTGGATCTAATTCCCACCAGGTATACACAGACCCATCTTTCCTACAGACCAATCCCAAAGGAGCTACTGATTCCAACAGGGAAAGCCTTACCATCAGCTCAAAGTTCAGATGAATCCTGGCAACAGTTACTGGCTGTTGCTGACTGATATAAAGAAGAATCCTATACTGTACTCAAGCAAAGACGGGCAGGAAAAAAAAGAGAGAAGTTAAAGAACAATACAAAGATGTCAGGGGTCATGCTTCATGCAGGTATAAAACTCAAACCTCAGTTAACCCATTACAGTTTAGAGTTTATCCTCTCACCATCTACTTTAATCTCTTCTCATTTTGACCCTACTCTTTTAACGGTAATTAGCAATGTCTTTAGTTTGTTGGTGTTTTTATTTGAATGAGGGGTGACTAAAGAGATAGGCAAATGGCCCACAGGTACATAAAAAAGATGTTCAATATCATTAGGCATTAAGGAAATACAAACTAAAACCACAATAAGGTACCAATTCACACCTATTAGAATGGCTATTGTAGAAAAAGGAAAAAAATGAAGGAATGGCAGGGTAGTAGAGAAACTGGAACCCTCATATATCGCTTATGGGAATGTAAAATGGTATATATGCTGTAGAGAGAGTTTGGCAGTTCCTCAAAAAGCTAAACAAGGAATTACCATTCAGTTCAGTCACTCAGTCGTGTCCGACTCTTTGCGACCCCATGAATCACAGCACGCCAGGCCTCCCTGTCCATCACCAACTCCCAGAGTTCACTCAAGCCCATGTCCATTGAGTCGGTGATGCCATCCAACCATCTCATCCTCTGTCGTCCCCTTCTCCTCCTGCCCTCAATCCTTCCCAGCATCAGGGTCTTTTCTAATGAGTCAGCTCTTCACATCAGGTGGCCAAAGTATTGGAGTTTCAGCTTCAACATCAGTCCTTCCAATGAACACCCAGGGCTGATCTCCTTTAGGATGGACTGGTTGGATCTCCTTGCAGTCCAAGGGACTCTCAAGAGTCTTCTCTAACACCACAGTTCAAAAGCATCAATTCTTCGGCGCTCAGCTTTCTTTATAGTCCAACTCTCACACCCATACAGGACCACTGGAAAAACTATAGCCTTGACTAGATGGACCTTTCTTGGCAAAGTAATGTCTCTGCTTTTTAATATGCTCTCTAGGTTGGTCACAATTTTCCTTCCAAGGAGTAAGCGTCTTTTAATTTCATGGCCATATGACACAGCAATTTCCCTCCTAGTATACTGCAAAAGAACTGAAAAGAGGGACTCAAACACACACTTGTACATCCATGTTCACTGCACTGTTATTCACAATAGTCAAAAGGTGGAAACTACTACGTGTCCAGAAGATAATGAACGATTAATATTAAAAATGTGTTTTATATATATATATAAATATAATATTATTCATTCATAAAAATAATCTATTTCTGATACATGCTACAACACGGATGAATCTTGAAAACATTTTGCTAAGTGAAATAAGCCAGACAACTATTTTATGATTCCACTTAAATGAAATACCTAGAGTAAGCAAATTCATGATAGTGAGGGACAGGGAAGCCTTGCGTGCTGCAGTCCATGGGGTCACAAAGCGTCAGATATGACTTAGTGACTGAACAACAACAGAAAGTAGATTAGGGGTTACCAGGCAATAAGGGAAAGGGGATGGGGAGTTATTGCTTAAAGGTTACAGATTTTGTTTGGGGTGATGAAAAAAGTGGAAATAGTGATGATGGTTGCTCAATACTGTGAATGTAATTTATTCACATTGTGAATTATATACTTAAAAATTAAAATGGAAAATTTTATGTGTCATATATATTTACAACACACACACAGAGAAATTAAAATTCAATCCTAGTTAAGGGAAGGAGGGACTGACTACAGAAGCTCACATACAATCCTGTACTGGAAAGGACTTCCCTTATACTATGTGAGGCAGATACAGCAGGGACTGATCACCTCACACCAATCCAATTATAGCCTGAGCTGCTCAGGGAAGGATCACAGGTATATGAAGAGCTGGCTCACTTCTGGGCTGTCCCTATTCTTGAGCACAATCTATGAAGGCTTTTGATTGAGAGCCTGGATGGCCTCTGACTCTTGGGTCCTGAAGTTTCCTACCCATCAGAGATTCTGAGCTGAGATTCTTTACTCTCTTCCCCATGAAGTTCAAAATCTAGCAAATGTATTGAGAGGAAGGTTGTTGCTTTCCAACCCTAAGTAGGACTTTATCTCCTATGAACTAAAGGCAATCTTTCCCTCTGCCTTCCTGGCATAGTCCGCAGACTTCCACACCACACCCCAACTCATCAAATGTCCCTTGGGGAAAAACCAACCTTGTGTCTAGAGCGTCTACAGTTTTTGCCAATGTCTCTTTCCCCCAGCAGTCTCTGCTTGGGACACACTTGATGCTTAGTCTACTCCTAAGTATCAGCAAAGGTCTCAAGGCAAGGGAACGCTCAGCTCATTGGCTCTTACCTCTCAGAATTTTAGTTCTTCTACTCCTCATCATTTCCACAGCTCCCTAATGAATTTTAAAATACAATTTTTCACTTTGTCTTTTTATACTGTTGCCTGCCACAACATAAGACATTCTATCTGGAAGTGAAGGGTGGTAAGGTCCCAATGTGCCTATGCTAAGTGACTTTAGTCATGTCCAACTCTGTACGACCCTATGGACTGGGTAGCCCATCAGGCTCCTCTGTCCATGGTATTCTCTGGGCAAGGATACTGGAGTGAGTTGCCATCCCCTCCTCCAGGGGATCTTCCCAAGCCAGGGATCGAATTCACATCTTTTAAGTCTCCTGTATTAGCAGGTAGGTTCTCTACTACCAGTATCACCAATACCAGATTTTTAAAATCCAAATGGCAATCTCTAATGAATTAACAAAGTTAGATAATAATCAACAATGGCTGGTAACAGGGACTTCTCTGGCGGTCCAGTGGTTAAGACTGTACGCTTCCACTGCAGTGCGTACAGGTTTGATCCCCGGTCAGGGGGCTAAGATCCCACATGCCTCCCAGTGGGTCCGAAAAGAAAAAAAGAAAAACACAGTGGCTGCTAACATGACAAAATGAGAGACAATCGGACATTATATATCTCCCCATGGGAGAATGAGAGATTTAAGGAACACGGTAACAAATTGCAACGCATGGACCTTATTAGGTTAAAAGTAACTGCTAAAAAGAAAACAACAGATCATCAGGGAAGTCTGAATACTAACTGGTAGTGTGCATGAGATCAAAGAATTATGGTGGGTTTTGTTTAGGTGCGATAATGGTTATGTTTTTTCAAATCTTTATCTTGTAGAGATATGTACTAAAATATTTCCAGCTAAAACTGTACGCTGGAGATTTATCCAAAATAATCTGAGCAGGAGAATAAGGAAGATAGGTTGGAGTTGAGATGAAAAAGACTAATAACTGTTAGACTTCAGTAACGGATATGTGGGTGTTTGTTATTCTAGTCCCACTGTTTTTACATGTGTTTTACAAATTTCCAAAATCAAGCTTTTTGTTTTTCACATACATGAGTGTTGTTCATCACTTCAGCTACCCTGAACAGGTAACCTTCTCTCTCAGTGTCTCAGAGTTTCTGAGGTACATGGACTGCATGCTATCTGGACCTCTGAAAGTCTATTGTTTCTTATGTGTATTTTAACAATGTTCAAAGCCTTCTGGAGAAGAATTTGAAGCTAGATACAATCTACACTGGCCACCTGATGCAAAGAACTGACTCCTTTGAAAAGACCCTGATGCTGGGAAAGACTGATCATGGGAGGAGAAGGGGACAACAGAGGATGAGATGGTTGGATGGCATCACCAACTCAATGGACATGAGTTTGGGTAGGGTCCAGGAGTTGGTGATGGACAGGGAGGCCCAATGAGCTGCAGTCCATGGGGTCGCAAAGAGTCGGACACAACCGAGCAACTGAACTGAACTGAACTGAACAATCTACACAAGGAAATCAATCTCTGGGCTTCTAATCACATCTTTTTGACTCCAATCAGTATTTTGCTATGTGATAAACTGCCCAACTTACCAAACTTCCAAAAAACATAAACACACACACAAAAGATAAACAGTGATCATGCTCTAAGCATTGCTCATTACCTAACAAAAGAATGTTCTTAGTAAATGAATGACTCTAAGATTCTACAAATTCTTAAGCTAGATCCATATCACAAAGGTCAAACTTAGGAATTTGAGTGGTTGAATTTGTTTTAATGCAAAACAGTAAGCAAAATGTGACTATAAATATCATTATATACCTAACATAAAGAATTCACATTAAGTACAATCATTCTAATCCTCTGATATATAAGACAAGTCCCCATAAAAACCAATTCAATTTGGGACACCTGAACATGCATGAGACAAGGGGGCGTCCTCACCTCTCTGGTTGTGTGATTTCCCAGGACTGCAGCACCGAATTTGCCCTGCTTTACATACTGACCATTTGTGCTATAGAAGGAAGAAAAACAGGTATTAACACTTCCTTCAAATAAGTAGAACCAGCTTTCTGACATTATATATCTCCCAATGAGAGAATTAAAGAGATTTAAGAAACATAGTAACCAACTGTAATGCATAGACTTTATTAGATTAAAAGTAACTGTTAAAAAGAATTCTAGAAGTAGGGGATCAAGTCATTCAGCCTCTAGAAAGGGACAGACAATAGTTTATAATTTAAAGCTCTGACACAACTTCTTTACTCTTTAAACATCTACTATTCATGATCTTTTAGTGGAGTGGCTTTCTCTGAACTTTTAAAAAGGCTGCTGATGAGGGTATAAGCACTTCCTAGGATGGAGGAGCCTGGTAGGCTGCAGTCCGTGGGGTCGCTAAGGGTCGGACACGACTGAGCGACTTCACTTTCACTTTTCACTTTCACACATTGGAGAAGGAAATGGCAACCCACTCCAGTGTTCTTGCCTGGAGAATCCCAGGGACGGGGGAGCCTGGTGGGCTTCCGTCTATGGGGTCACACAGAGTCGGACACGACTGAAGTGACTTAGCAGCAGCAGCAGCAGAGAGAGTACACAAGGTAACGGCTCTTCAAAGTTTTGTGTGCAAAACTACTCAAATGGAACATTAAAAGCATTACTAACACTCTGTCTATGGCAGGACTGAGTAGCCATTTTGCAATGAACAGAAAGGCCTACTGTGAAAAGACAGGCGCTTATCCCGCTGCCCCAAGCAACTTCAGAAGGCGGTCCCTCTCAGGTACTTACTAACGATAGGCATGGACTGCTGTGGCAACCAACACTGTGGAGGTGCCTGTCGTGGTGGGCGCTGTTTTTGGTGTCCCCTGATTTCCTGATGAAGAGATGAAGGAGAAAACAAAAGTTGTCATTCATTTCTTGCTTGAAACTGATTTTTAACCATTAAAGCAGCTTCAAAATTCTTTTTAACCTTAGAGTTGCTGTTATAATGCTTTCACGACCTTTGTCCTCAACTGATCCAGAAAAGGGCCCCTATGATTATGGCTGGGGATGAAGAAACTGAGCCTCTAGGCCCCAAAGTAACTTACATGATGACAGTAGCAAGCTAGAACTAGAGCTCAGGATTCTGGTTCCATTCCAAACAAATCTTTGGGCTGGACGAGAAGCACTGTCTAGAAAGCAAGATCACATTCCATCTACTTTCTTTTCTCCTTCCAATATTTTGACAGTGATAATTAGTAAAAATGAAGTTGCTTCCCCTTCCCTTACTTTCAGAGTTGAAAATTTTTGATATTGAGATTACATTCATAACTTTACTTTCGCAGTGGTAAAGCAACACTAACATTTAAAAACAGTACATTTAGAGTAAATCATATATTCACACCCACCACAGGAATGCACTGATGGAACAGTGAGAACACAGGTGTGGACACAGCAACTAAGAACTTGTTTTCAAAAGAATCCTCATTTGATTCTTTTTGTTGTTAAAAAACAAGACAACAGGCCCAAAATGGAATCACTGAGCCTAAGCTCCAATCCACTAAACAGAGATTCAACATAATCACAGTTTTGGCTCTTCAAGAAATGGAATCTTAAACCAATCAGGAATGATCTAATCAGTACCAGATAGATAATGTGTGACAGATCTCTACTATCTCCTAAAGGAAAGTGACCTTATAATAAGCAACCTACTGTTTTGCCTAGCATGATACTAGAATCCCTTCTGCCTTGTTTCTGCTCCTTTCTGCCTATAAGAGACTTTCATTTCATACAGCTCTTCGTAGCTCCTATCTACTAGACTGGATGCTGCTCAATTCTAGAAAGCAAAGGAAAGGAAAGTGAAGTCGCTCAGTCATGTCCGACTCTTTGCAACCCCATGGACTGCAGCCTACCAGGCTCCTCTGTCCATGGGATTTTCCAGGCAAGAATACTGGAGTGGGTTGCCATTTCCTTCTCTAGGGGATCTTCCCGACCTAGGGATCGAACCTGGGTTTCCCACATTGCAGGCAGATGCTTTACCATCTGATGCCACTCAATTCATGAACTGCTGAATATAGCCAATAAGATCTTTAAAATTTAGTCAGTTGAATTTTATTAACAGTATTGACCCCTATTTTTTTCTGTGTATATAGAGTACATGTACACTGTAGAAAATGTGGTAAATTCAGAAACACACAAAGAAAATAAAAACAATCTATAATCTCACCACCGAAAAATAAACATCAATAGTATGATGTATTTATTCCTAGTCCTGTTTCTATACACATAAACTTGTCAGCTTTTTCATCTTTTTTTTTTTAATTAATGATATGATTTGGCAATTTCCTTTTCTCACTTAGTATACACATTTCCTTATACTCTTCAAAAGAGTCTCTAAAACAAACATAAAATAGTCCTGAAAGCGCTTTTTGATGATTAAATTACTACACTGACTCTGCTAGAATTTATCCAATTTCCTACTGTTTGACATTTTCTTGGGATGTTTCCAATTTTTCTCTATGATAAATAACACTGAGGATGAGCATCCTTAAAATACACATTTTTGTTATGTACCTTTAATAACTTTCTTAGAATTTCCAAACGCAAAATTATGGAGTGACGGAGTGCGGAAATTTTTAAGGTTTTGGTAGAGTGAACTCCGGGAGTTGGTGATGGACAGGGAGGCCTGGCGTGCTGTGATTCATGGGGTCGCAAAGAGTTGGACACAACTGAGCAACTGAACTGAACTGAACAGCCTGCACAAATGCCCCTGAGAAATGCCATTGCTAGTTTATACTCTCACTAGCAGTATGAATATGGCAGCTCCGCAACCTTGCCAACAAGAGGAGATGAGCTTTCTAAACCTTTACCAATGGGGTGGGGGCATTAGGGAAAGGGGAATGCCATCTCAGTTTTCATTAGCATTTATTGATTACAGGGAAGCAGAAAAAGAGAAACTCAGGCCGCAGTTAACACTGAGAAAAAAAATTACTATCTCCCCAAGGCTCTCATCTCCCTACCTATCATCCTAAAAATGGAAGGCTGTTCATGGATTTGCTAGAGGGATAAGCCAGTCAGATGTCACAATCATGGGATCTTCTCATTGGCTAAGCATTTCTTCCTCTCTGAAATCAGGATTGTAGAGATTCTTGAATTCCCTGCTCATAAGGACTGCTTTTAATATGTGATTTGAAATCTTTTTCTCCAGCAAAGTTTTTCACTTTCCTTTGAAAATATGTTCTCTCTTAAATTTTTTAGTTTAAAAATGTCCTCTTATCAGCCTCCTATTTCTCTTAAGGCATAACCTGTTGTGTGTATTCATACTGTGTTCCTTCTAGTTTAGCCTTCATTTCTGAAATAATTTTTCTGATATCTCTAATTCTTGCCTGAGTCCTCTCACCTACTTATGGGATTTTAAAATTCTCATTTATGTTCCCATTTCATGTCTTTATGTTATTTCTTAATGGTAATAGGTGGCTGCAGTTTTGATCCAGTCGTTAAGAAACATTCTCATAGAACAGAGCTCACGTTGTAGGGATATTATTCTGTTCCTTGCTCTTGTAATAACTTTGCATGGAGTTTGATACTTTTCTATTGTTTATTTTTATGTGAAATTTGCTTTTCTGAACTTTCAGACAAAGGCGTGGTTCAGGGTGGCTTTCCTAACTTCATGGAACTCACTCCTCTGCTGTGAGGATTCAAAAAAGCAGGGGGGCTTCTGCCTGCTTCCTGATTCTGTTCTAGGCCTACTTTTATCTGAATCTTCTCTCCTTTGCTTTTTCTTGTTTTAAATGTATTTATTTGGCTGTACTGGTCATAGTTGCTGCACTCGGGATCTTTAGTTGCGGCTTGTGGGATCTAGCTCCCCGAGTAAGGATCTAACCTGGGCCCTCGCATTGAGAGCACTAAGTCTTAGCCACTGGACCACTGGGAAGTCCCGAACCTTACTTCTAATATCCTTATCCTCCTCAATGTTAATTCCACTCCCAGCAGGTTCTTCGTAGGGTGGGGGCCTCTCTGAGAAGGCCATCATAGAGGGCAAGTCTCAAAGGTTCACAGAAGAAAGATGCACCTCTGCTTCCAGTCCCCATCAGCAACCCCTGTACCCAGCCAACTGAAACAGGCAAAGGTTTTGCAGTTCCAGCCAGACCTGCCACATTTCCCATGGACACCTGCTGGCTACTCTGGGGTTCTCCCACTCTCAGAGGCAGATATTATTCCCTTGCTTCCTGGTTTTCTCCATGCAAATGTTGGTACCATGCAAGTTGTGTCTATACCTGCTTATACTTGGGAGGTTCATGAAGATCCTTTTTCAATTGGTTTTACTGTAAATATTATCCATAAGTTTGTCTATTTTATCTAGTTTCTCTGTTTCTACAGAGCTCTGAAGAGATTCAAGAGCTATGCTGCAGCCACCTCCTTCTCTACAATAACTTGCTACATAAATATTCCTTGAACAGAGAGCATCTCCTGTGTTACTAGTTTTTATTTTATTTGTGAATGCCTACATAAGACAATATAATTAATTTTTCATTTTAAATACCTCTATAATTCCCCCTTTAAAAGTATAATTAATTCACAGTTGTTGTTTTCTAATTTTAAAAAAACCAAGTTACTTCACTGGGTAGGGACTGAGGGGATTTCTTTTTATCCACATCCATTAACTCAATCACCATAAATTGAGTCAGAAGTACACTGTTAAGAAAAGATGTGCCAGAGGAAATGTAAAAAGCACAGTCTACTAGAAATCTGGCCAGATTATGGCTTGGAGAATAGGACCCACAATCCAGGACAAAGCTGTCCAAAGTGACAGGTAAGACTTAGTGCAGGGGTCTGCGAACACTGTATGGAAAGGGCCAGACAGTGAATATTTTAGACTACAGGCCATACAGCATCTGTTGCAAGGATTCAACTCTAAATATCCTAGCAGCACCCTCAGTGTCAGCACTGGGCCTGGCACATAAAAGATACTCAATACTTCCCTCTTTCATCCAACAAAAATTGAATATAATGTCCCTTACCACTTGTTCTGCTCTGGGCTATTTCCTTCTTTTTTAAAAAATATTTTAACATCAACTTTTGTTGCTAATTTATTTATTCACTTGTTTATTTTTGGCCACACTGGGTCTTCATTGCGGGAGGCGGGCTTTTCCTAGTTGCGGCGAGCGGGACGGCTCTCCAGCTGTGGTGCGGGCTCCTCACACGCGCCTTGCGGCGGCTCCCCTTGTTGCTGAGCACGGGCTCTAGGCACGCAGGCTTCCGCAGGTGCAGCACACAGGCTCAGCGGTTGCAGTGCGGGGGCTCAGTTGCTCTGCCGCATGCGGGACTTTCCCAGACCCGGGATCCAACCCGTGCCCCTTGTGTTGGCAAGCAGACTCTTATTCATCACTGGATCACCAGGGGAGTTCCTGGGCTGTGTCTATCAGTCCCTCACTCCTCTCCAGACTCTTACACAAAGACAGCACAGTGCAGAGGAGGGCAGAAAAGTTTTGGAGTAAGTCAGATCAGGGTTCAAATTTCAATTCTGTCACTTACTGCTTGTGATCTTGACTGTGCCCCTAAACCTCTCTGAGCCTCTATGGTGGCAGTCTCACCTCTTTCACAGAATTGTTAAATCAGACAATCCAGGTAAAGCGCCTGAGACCAGACATATGGCAGGCATTAAAAAAATATTAGACTCTTCTTTTCTCTTTTTATTCAACAAATGTTCATTCATTATTTCTTGTGTACATCATGATGAAAGGTACAGGTGATACAGCACTGAGCATCATTGTCTAGTTGGGAAAAATTCACTGTCAGCACATATCTAACCCATTCAGGTGAAGGATGTGAAAAGCAGCTCTTCCTTCTTGCCAAAAGACTGGACAGTACCTACTTAGAGAGCCCTAGGCAGAGTTTTGGAGATTGGTTTCCACGTGGAACAGAAGGGCTTGCCTGTAACCTTCCTCCATCAGATTCCAAAAATGAGCAAACTACCTAGCTGCCAGAATTCAGAATCTAAGAGTTCAGAGCAGTATGTACCTCACTGGTGGTGAGCCTGGCCAAACTGATCAAGGATGGATGACCTGGCATGTCACCTTTGGAAGGCTGTTTATTGTTCCAACTAGCCTGTCAGGGGTCAATCCTAACCTCTTAACTTACCAGTTGGTGCTGTTCCCTGGCCTTTTTTGGGTTGCTTTGGAGCTGTGTACTGGAAGAATTCATTTCCATGGCCAGCAGCTGCCTGATCCAGTCCAAAAAGAGAGGCCAATCTGGTACTGTTGCAGAAAATGAAAATGATGTTTAATTTGACATATTTCAAACCTGGGATTATTATAAATGCTGCTCATGCTCCAACCTTGAACAAATCCCTCCTTGACAATATATCCCACCACTCGATATCAGAAGTAGCAGTTAGGTATCTTTGAAATCAAGATTGTATTTCTGATCTGAGCAGCACCAAATGGCCTTGCCCATCCACAGGACTTTGGTCAAGGTGTCTCTTTTTTCTGGACCTCCGTTTCTTCATCTGTAAATTAAGGAGATTAGTGCAGGTGTCCTTTATGGTCTCTTCAAACTGTACACTTTTACATTTAGCAAGTCATAGTTTCCTATTTTTTACTAGTTTATTACACTGAGTAAAATTATATTACAGGGAATTCCTGGTGGTACAGTGGTTAGGGCTAAAAGACTGTCACCTTTAAAAAAAGCTGTATTATAAGCTTACTCCATCAAACATAGTCCCATCTATGATTCCATCTTTTGAGGCAGAATCATTCTTTTACCATCCCTTATGATGAATCTTATGCCCCAGCTATTCCACTGAAACTGCTCTTACTAAAGTCACCAACAATCTCTTTGTTAATAAACAGTTTATTTGTCTTTCTCTTATTTGGCTTTCATGCTGCCTTTTTACACGGTCAACTAATTTGTTCTTCTTTAAACAAACTCTTCTTTTGACTTCTGTGGGGATATCTGCAAGGGTGGGAGGAGGGGCTGGCCCAAATAAGAGGTCAATAAATGTTAATCGGATCCCTCTCTCATTGTCCTTCCATCCCTCTGGCTCATTTAACTCCTTGGTCTCTTCTGCCACTGTCCAACCTTTAAGCATCCATGCTCCAAGATTCACTCTCTCCTTTGGCAATCTAATTTATTTACCTTGATATCAGTGCTATCCAAACGCTGATGATGCTCAAATCTGTATTTCTAGCACAGAATTTCTTCTGAATGCCAGACAACACAGATATTCCACAGGGAACACACATGCAACGTGTCCAAACCAAAACTTGTATCTTCCAACGTCCACTGCCCCATAAAACCTCTATTTACTGTTGTGCTTCTTCTCCCTGAATGACATTTTGTGTCAGGGTCCTCAAGACCACCTTCAGGCTCAGTGATTTGCTAGAAAGACTTGCTGGGCTTAACACATAGTTATTGCACAATGTATATAATATTATACTCAGTGCTAAGGTCTATTAAAACAAAAGGATACACAGCAAAATCAGCAAAGGGAAAAGGTGCAATGGAGCAAAGTCCAGAGGAAACCAGGAACAAACTTCCAAGAGTCCTCTCCCAAAGAGTGATACAGGACATGTTAAATTCCTCCACCAATAAGTTGTAATAACATGTGAGTGTCGTCTGTCAGGAAAGCTCATTAGACATTTAGCGCCCAAGGTTTTTTACTGTGGGCTAGTCACACTGAATGGGCTTCCCTGTGGCTCAGTGATAAAGAATCTGCCTGCTAACACAAGAGACAGAGGTTTGATCCCTAGGTTGGGAAGATGCCCTGGAGAAGGAAATGGCAAACATTCCAGTATTCTTGTCTGGGAAATTCCAAAGACAAAGGAGACTGGTGGGCTACAGTCCACGTGGTTGTAAAGGCTGGACACAACTTAGCAACTAGAGAGCAACAGTCACATAGAAACCTTCTAACATGTACCAAAATTCTAGACTCTCAGTGTTGGCAATTATGAATAAAGCTGCTCAGTTCAGTTCAATTCAGTCGCTCAGTCGTGTCTGACTCTTTGCGACCCCATGAATCACAGCACACCAGGCCTCCCTGTCCATCACCAACTCCCGGAGTTCACTCAAACTCACATCCATCAAGTCGGTGATGCCATCCAGCCATCTCATTCTCTGTCATCCCCTTCTCGTCCTGCCCCGAATCCCTCCCAGCATCAGTGTCTTTTCCAGTGAGTCAGCTCGTCGCATGAGGTGGCCAAAGTATTGGAGTCTCAGCTTTAGCATCAGTCCTTCCAGTGAACACCCAGGACTGATCTCCTTTAGAATGGACTGGTTGGATCTCCTTGCAGTCCAAGGGACTCTCAAGAAGAAAGACAAGGTTCAGTATAAACCATAGCATTTGCATGAACAGTTGAGGCACAGTGAGCTGCCCTTATCATTTGTGGAAAGCTTTATATCACTGTGGCGAACTGTCTGTCAATCAAGTTCCCAGCTGCCAGCAAAGGGTCAACCTTGTAAGCAGGACTTCCTAAGGATAACAGTCTCAGGTTCAAACACAGGCTATGGTTACACAGCGGAACTTTTAATTTCTCATATAAGGCACAATCTTTCTAATCTCCAGTCTTTGGATATGCTATTGTCTCTGCCTGAAACATTCTTCCCCTGGAAGCTGCTCCTTAATCTCAAAGACTAGGTTAGTTGATCTTCCTACAGGCTCCCAGAGAACTCTGTACTTCATTCATTCAAGAAATATGCACCAGACCCTATGTTAAGTGCTACATATACACCAGTGAGCAAAACTGGGTTCTGCTTTCAAGTAGCTTATATACTGTAACAAGGGAATTAGATACACACTATATAACTGTAACCTATAACATGAGATACATAGCAAGTGGCTGTTATATGGAATATAACATATAGATCATGCTAACATACTATGGAGTATAACATGCTGCTGCTGCTGCTGCTAAGTCACTTCAGTCGTGTCCGACTCTGTGTGACCCCATAGACGGAAGCCCACCAGGCTCCCCCATCCCTGGGATTCTCCAGGCAAGAACACTGGAGTGGGTTGCCATTTCCTTCATAGAGATCAATAAAAGTTATTCAGCCATTTATCATCTAACATGGTAATCGATTATTTATTATGAGCACTACTTGACTATATGGGTTTCCTAGGTGGCTCAGTGGTAAAGAATCCTCCTTCATTGCAGGAGACATGGGTTTGATCTCTGGGTTGGGAAGATTTCCTAGAGAAGGAAATGGCTACCCACTCCAGTATTCTTGCCTGGGAAATCCCATGGATAAAGAAGCCTGGTGGGCTATAGTTCTTGGGGTCGCAAAAGAGTCCAACATAACTTAGAGACTAAACAACAAACTTGACTATATTTTCCCTATGGTCTGGTATGTAATAGGCTCAATAAGTGAACTCAAAGTCTAATATAGCTCTGAGCACCACTTCTCCAAAGCCATCTTTAGTTTAGGTAAAGTAAATATCGAAGCTTCCCAACAACTTTTTTTGGCTATTTCCCATGGATAATTTTAATGTATACTAGAGTTTACAACGGAGAAGGCAATGGCAAGCCACTCCAGTACTCTTGCCTAGAAAATCGCATGGACAGAGGAGCCTGGTGGGCTGCAGTCCAGGGGGTCGCTACTAGTCGGACACGACTGAGCGACTTCACTTTCACTTTCCACTTTCACACATTGGAGAAGGAAATAGCAACCCACTCCAGTGTTCTTGCCTGGAGAATCCCAGGGACGGCGGAGCCTGGTCGGCTGCCGTCTATGGGGTCACACAGAGTCGGACACGACTGAAGCGACTTAGCAGCAGCAGCAGAGTTTACAAAATAAATTTAATATGATTTTAAACTAATACCTTGTTTTCTCAAGGTAGTGAGTATAGTGTGAGTTTCCTGTAAATAGGGCCAGCAATGCCTACTTTAATGGACTAAGAGGTTTCAATGAGATTACAAACATAGAGAGCAGTGCTGGCCTACTCCACATTAAGATATCAACAAATGCTAATGAAATTTCAAGAAGACCAAGCGATCTCCTTTTACCTAGGGCAATCAGAGCAGGTTCCCTAAAAGAATTTTAAGATCCTAGGAGAGTTGAGCAATGCCTTTAGTGAAGTGAAGTGAAGTCGCTCAGTCGCGTCCGACTCTTTGCGACCCCGTGGACTGTAGCCCACCAGGCTCCTCCGTCCATGGGATTCTCCAGGCAGGAATACTGGAGTGGGTTGCCATTTCCTTCTCCAGGGGATCTTCCCAACCCAGGGATCGAACCCAGGTCTTCGGCATTGCAGGCAGACACTTTAACCTCTGGGCCACCAGGGAAGCACAGCAATGCCTTTAATTTTGTGAAAAAATTTCAAACCTTAAAACCTTGTTAAGATTAATAGATTTTATGCACAAATCATGAATGTCTTTGTTAGCTTCAGTAAACTATGAGTACTGAATTTACCGTTTTAATTTTGCAGTTTTTTTCTCAACAGAAAGACAAAAGTATTATAGGTAAACTATGCTCCATAGATGCCCTAAAGGCCAGCCAACTGATCACTGCAAGTCAATCCAAAAGTCAGGTCAACCCAATTATCTTTCAGATTAAAGCCATTTTCTATTAATTTTTAAAATGAACTCTACACAGACCAGGGGCACAGGTTTTTTCTAAATTATTACATTTTCTACTTCTAAAGTGTTCTCAAATGTACACATCCCCCTAATTACTTTAGCAAGAATGAGTTTGCTAACTCTGGACTTTAGTCTCTAAGTTTATAATTCATGGGAAAAGTTTATAATTCATGGGAAAAAAACAGCATTAATCACATTTAAAAAGTAAATGCCAGCCAATGCATTTAGGCATCAAAGTCCTTATCTAACCTTAGTTTTATATTCCTTTTCTTTTCTCATTCAAAACAGAAATATACACATTTAGGATATATCAATATATTTTAATAAATGGGGATTCCTTTTGTTGTTAAAGTACTTCTTTTCTAAACTGTTGCACATGGGTAGTCAGGCATATGAAATCTGCTTGCCTGATTTCAAATCCAGGTTCTTCTACTTTTTAGCTGTTTGACCATGAGCAACCTACCTCTCTGAGCCTTATTTGCCAAATGAGAATAATAGTAAAAACTGCCTCAGAGAGTAGTAGAGAGAAATTACTACGATATTACATATGTCATACTTAGTACAGTACCTGGCACAGAGTAAGTACACAATATGTTTTATACACAGGTATAACACATCCCATTACCTTAAAAATGTCGATTCAACTCAACTTCCTTCCCTAGAAGGAACAAAGCATGCTTGATTGATGCACAAGCTGACCTGGAACTATGAATTGATATCAGCATAAATACAAAGCTGCAAGACTGGGAAAAGTCTCAAAGAACTCCGAGAACAACCCCATTATTTAACAGACTGGGGTATGGAGAGCCAAGGACGGGAAGTGAGTGACTTCAAAGTCACATTCCTAACTGGGGGCAGAATCAACTTCAGAATCGAGGCTTTTCTATATCTTTTATAGAACTTAAAAATGCTTTCTGATGATCAGTTCTAAATTTCCTTTTTCTACCTCTACAATGGGGATTTATCATTACTATGCTAATCAGCTTTGTCTACATATAACTTTTACATAATCTAAAACACAAGTATATATATTACTGGCCCCCTAAAAATGCTTTTTGATTATTATTACTGAACTGTTTCATTCCATTGCTAAACTGGAAGTTTCCTAGTGGCAGAAAGTGTGCCTTATCTTTGTCAGCTGAAGCCAAGTACCATACACCTGGTCGACACTCACATAACTTCATTTCAGTCTCAAAGTGGAGAAGGGGCCAAGACTAAAAACAAAAAAGCATCCTGATGATCACTTTACTACTTCTAGGTTAACCATGGACCAAGAGGACTGAAAGATTGGAACACACATTATTAATCATCTAGACAGCCATCCTAGGCACCAATACTCCCACTTCTTTTAGGCCTGACTATCTCAAATAGAATCAAGTAAGTCACACATTTAAGTCATGCATGCATGCGTTAGTTGCTCAGTCATGTCCGACTCTTTGCAACCTCATGGACTGCAGCCCACCACACTTCTCTGCCCAAGGGATTCTCCAAGCAAGAATACTGGAGAGGATTGCCATTCCTTCTCCAGAGGGTCTTCCCGACCCAGGGACCAAACCCTGATCTCCTTCATTGCAGGTAGATTCTTTACCGTTTGAGCTACAGGGAAGTCAAGATACTGTCAACTACAAACTGGCTCCTGCCAAGAGTATTGCCAGAGACAACAACAAGGGCATTTGCCACTACCTCTGTGGAGACTGAACTCTGTTCTGCTATAGCTGTTGACCTTCAACAGCCCCTGAGGGAGTTCAGGGTGGAGTGAGGCACTCTATGCTCCAAGGTATCTGGTAGAACAGGTCTTCAGATAGTTGGGTATTTTCAAGAACTGATATCATGATCCCAATCTTATCATCTCTTCATATCTAGAAAAGCACTAAATCCCTTCGTGATGACATCAGATCCTTTCAACTATCAGAAAACCTCTTGTGAAGTAAGCTGGATTGCACTGAACTCCCCCTTCACCAAAATCTTATATGTTGACCTTCCCTGAGTCCCTCTTTTGAGCAGTCTCTCAGAGCTATCTGAGGTGCTGCCTCTCAGGCTGCAGTCCTCATTTTGTCCCAAATAGAACTTAACTCGCAACTCTCATGTCGTGCATCTTTTTTAGTGGAGAATACTTACAAATTATAAGTAATATACAAGAGGAACTGAAAAGCAGCCGCAGTGCTCACTGTCATATGTTCTACTTCCTTACAGGGAATCAGAATAGGAATAGCTGAATCAGGCAATGCTGGTGAAGCTTTCTGTATTCTCAACCTTAAACTTAAAAGTTCTCTGTATACCTTTGTTTACTAAGCCTTTTTTCATTCAATTAGCTGGTGTCTGTGTTTAGGGGCAGAGTCTCATGCCTACAACTAGCTTCTAAAGTCCTTGAAAAGCCTGCACAGGAAAGCAGCATAGCTGAGCCACCAAGAACTTATCTCAGGCCAGTAAAAGCACATGACTGTCATTATCTATCCAGGAATTTTCAGTCAGCAGTGTTTGTTGCACCAAAGTTGGAACCCCTAAACTCTACTTAATATTCTACTTTAATAACCTATAAAGGAGATCAGTCCTGGGTGTTCACTGGAAGGACTGATGCTAAAGCTGAAACTCCAATACTTTGGCCATCTCATGCGACGAGATGACTCACTGGAAAAGACCCTGATGCTGGGAGGGATTGGGGGCAGAAGGAGAAGGGGACGACAGAGAATGAGATGGCTGGATGGCATCACCGACTCGATGGACGTGAGTTTGAGTGAACTCCGGGAGTTGGTGATGGACAGGGAGGCCTGGCGTGCTGTGATTCATGGGGTTGCGGAGAGTCAGACACGACTGAGTGACTGAACTGAACGGATGGGAAAAGAATCTGAACAACACCGCCAGTCAACGATACTCCAGTATAAAATAAAAATTAAATTAAAAAAAGTTGGGAACCCTAACATTCATTTAAACCTATATGGGAAAAGAATGTGAACAACATTGTCAATAAACTACACTCCAGTATAAAATAAAAATTAAATTTAAAATAAGTTGGGAACCCTAACATTCACTTAAACGTCCCTCCCAACACTTTCACCTAGTGAAGGATGTGAATCTAAAGCATACTTCGTAAATTTTCAAAAGGTACAGCCATTTAAAAACAGGTTGTTACGAAAAAAACATTCATCCAAACGGCTGACTACACAGTCAGCAGCAAGAGACTGGATGTGTGGAAATATCAGTGAATGCTTTGGGTGGAGTAGGAAAAAAAGGAACCAAAGGTTGCTTAACTCTAAAATAACTGAGCAACTGAAAGATGAAAGACGAAACTCAGTGGATGCAGGCCATCCAAAGTGAGGGCAGGGGTGGAACAGGGCAGTGAGAATGAAAAGAGAACTTAGGATGGCTAATACAGAACTAGTCACCATGTAACTCAAAAGATCCTGCTTAAGAGTAAAACAGAGCCAATGCCATTTTATGTCAGTTATGTACTGAACTCTCCACCAGGACTAGAAGCAATCTAAAAGCACACAGAGAAGCTTAATCATCTCTGTAACCTCTAAGCATTTAGTAGAATAAGGATTGTAGGATTGTATACCGGTGTTTTCATCATTCTTCGGTACCTTTTTAAATAGGTTAAACAGATGTTCAAAGAAAGTGAAAGTGAAAGTCTCTCAGTCCCCAGGGACTCTTTGCGCCAACTCTATACAGTCCACGGAATTCTCACAGGCCAGAACTGGTTAAACAGATGTTCAAAGAACGGCTCTGCAAACATCAGAATTTGGCAGTTCACAAGTCTGAAGGCAGGCAAGCTGTCTACTGACACATCACAAGGGAAAAGGTTAAAATGATTACTGGAAGAGACAAGGCCCTGCCTCTTTGAAGACCTGTACCCGACTTGTGTGTGTGTTTGTGTGTGTGTATATATATATGTAAATAGACTGGGGACAGGGGACAGCAATCGCAGTTTCTTACATGGGCTCTAAGCTTTAGAGAGCAATTTCACAGTTATCATTCACTCAGTAGGCACCTCCTAGAGCAGTCACTATGTGCCAGGTACTGTGCTGAGCGCTGGACAGACAGCAAGAACAGACTAAACAGTCCGTGTCCTATTAGGGCTTATAATCTAGTAGGTTCGGTGTGCAAAGATAAAGGTAAACACACGTAGTTGTGGGGATAAGAAAAAGAAAGCAACTTATTCTGCCTGGGGCCGAGGGAGAAGGGAACGCACTGAAAAGGTGACATCCGAGCTAGGCCTTGAAGGATGCTGAAGCTGACCCACCAGGGCCAGTTCTGAAGGGTCAACGTCAGAGAGCAGAGAAAGCCTCATATCGGCACCGGTGGACTCATACAAATTCTTAGGTATTTTTTATCAACAATCATACCCACTTCACAGAAGGAGAAACTGTGTCCCAGAAAGCAAAAACTCCAACCCTATGGTCATACTGCGCTTCAGGTCCAGAATCCGGGTGGACACACTCGGCACAGTTTCAGGTCTGCCCAGATTCTGGGACCTGGAATGTGGCAAGGGTCTCTGGATCCGGAAGTTGGGAACAGGTCTGAAAAGAGAGCGACCCCCTCCGACAGACCTGCCAGGCTCTCAGCCACGCCCTCTTGCCCACGCTTCTGCACTCACCCGCCGCTAGGCGAGAGGAAGTCGGTATCGTCTTCGTCGCCCGCACCGAACATCGCGCCGCCTCTCGCCCCGCTTCGGGGAGGAAGTCGGAGCTTTTCCAAAGACTGTCAACGTCGGCGTCGTAAAATGCCGCGGCGGCGTGCTGCTTTCCGGCCAGACGAACTCTCGCCTGGTTATTGGGCTGGGAGGAGACGAGGCCCTGGAGAAGGTGGAGCAAAGGCAAATGAGAGGGCCTGGCGGGCGAGGCCTGAGAAGTGACGTAAGCGTCTCCAGCCCTCAGAGGCGGTGAGATCCGCGGGCGCTCCGAAACCCGGGGCGGCGATTGGCCAGCGCGCCAGGGGGCGGGGTAGGGGCGGGAATCGTCGCTTCGGTGGCGGTCTCGGACACGTCGCGAGGGTCAGAAGTGGAGGGGCTTCTGAGGAGTCCTGGAGGTGTGACGGACTAGGGATCTGAGAGAGAGAGGCACCGGTGGCGGGACTCGATCTGGAAAGGTAAGGCCTCTTCTGCCCCTCTCGCAACCCCGGCACGAACACAGCCCTTTCTTCTCCGGGACAGGGACCTCCACGCCACTCTTCTCTGCTCCGCGAAAGGAGAAAGGGCCCGGGACCGGAGGTCCGGAGACCTGAGCTTTCGGCCCAGCCCCCATTGGGACATAACTGGAGTGACCTTGGGTCGGGGTGTTCCGTGCCTCCGTTTCCCTGTCTATAAAACGAGTCTGATCCCCCTGCCGCTTGTTCCCTGTGGCCGCCCTCGCTATTTGTTCAACGAGCTGTTTGTCCAGTGCTTCGGTGTGCTGGCTGGTCAAGAAGCTTGAAGACCTCAGAGGTCATCCAATTCAATCCCAGTCTCCTCGTAATCCCAGACTTCACAAATACGGAAAGACAGGAACTCAGCACTTGGATGACTAGTCCGAGGTCACAGAGAGTAAAGGGCTGACTGGGGCTGGATCCCTGGTTTCTTGATTAGGGACTTAGCGAGCTGCTTGGTCAACAAGAATGTTATCAACCCTTAAGTACTGTGTACTCTCATAGAGTAGGCATACCTCTGGAGAGAAGTTCCTTCCCTACTGTCCACCTACGCAGGTGAGGAGCAGGAGAGCTGGGATGTTCTGGGGGTGGGTGATGGAGAGGAGAAAACTTCAGAAGCTGGAAATCCCTGGCCCCAACCTTGGCCTGGGTTTTGCTTAATCTTCTTGCCACAAACCTAAGTCAACATCATTTGTTATCGACTTCTCTCCAGTTTGCACCCTCTCTATCTGATATAAGCATTTCTTTTGGTTAACCTGGTGTCATTTTTGGAAAAATTTCTGGGTAGGCCTAACTTAGCCGAAGGAGGTGTGGATAAGCTGATTATGTCCCACCTTAGCTTCTTTACCTAGATCTCAATCATATTAGGACAACATGTGTCCCTTACCTGAAAGTTTTAATCTGTTAGCATGAACGCAGAGTGAAGTGGTTGGTTAACTCCTTCCTAGAGATTAAATGCCTCTTAGCACTTAGCTTGTTCTGCTTTTTATTATGGTTTGTGTGCCTCTATTAAATGGTAAACTCCTCAAGGACGGTGACAGTTTTATTCATCTTGGTGTCTTCTGTGTTGCAGAGCACTGTGCCCTCTTGCTTGTAACGGGTTTTCATTTACTCTTTGTTAGACTGAGTAGTGTAATTCAGCCTTGTTTCCTTATTCCTTAATTTACTTTCTTAGCATATTTTTTTCCCATGTGACCCAGAGAGCCAGCAATGGCTCTTGCCTTGTATAAGTAGCTTCCAGAAAGATAAAAGTGCTGTACTAGCTGTGAACTGTCTGGGTAGCTTAGTCTCTTTTGTCAGTTGAAGATGACTTTAATGTTGTTTAAAGCTCTAGGGGAGGGGGAAAAAGAGGAGTGGGATAACTAGAAATATTATATGTAGGTCTAATTTTTGTTCGTAAAGTATTCCTCTGTTAAATGGAGGGACAGGACTGTTGTCTGCTTCCTGTGTTTATTTTACAGATTAAGATGGTTAAAGCCGTGAAGGCTGACAGTGTTAAAGCAATGATGCAACTGGAGTCTAAGCACTGGAACTGGAATCCTTTGTGGTAGCTGTCTTTTGAATGTGAGCTTGGCTACTCTGGGTGCAGGGAAGAATAATCTACATAAGTAACAGCTCTTTCTTCCCCCTCTCCCTAGGACTGTTTATTGTCATTCCATCACTGCAGCTTCTGAATAGTGCTTTTTAAAAATGCTGAAGGGGACCAGTGAGCACTTATCTTGTGTTCTTAAGTTGGGAGTGTTTTTTCAGCAAAGCACTTTTTTTTAAACCTTTTGATTGGGATATAGCTGATTAACAATGTTGTGATAAGCTTTAGATGAATATCCAGGGTGTTTAAGTTGCCTTTCTAGATAGGCAGGAATCCTAAAATCTGGATCATGGATCAGCCTTTTTAGTGACAGAGATACCACAAATATGCATGCCCAGTTTGCCCTTGTAGGACACAGCTGCTGGTTCTGATTGGCAATGGGAGGAAGGAGAAGACAGTGGTGAGGCTTCCTCAGTCTTCCAGGCTTTTTTTTTTTTTTTTAATTTATTTACTTTACTTTTTTAAATTTTTGGTTGTCCTTAGTCTTCATTGCTGCACACAGGCTTTCTCCAGTTGCAGAGAGCAGGGGCTGCTCTTGTTTTGAAGCATGGGCTCTAGGTGTGTGGGCTTCAGTAGCTGGGGCTCATGCGCTTTACAGTGCGGGCTCAGTAGGCACATGGGCTTAGTTGCTCCATGGCATGTGGGATCCTCCCAGACCAGGGATCGAACCCATGTCCCCTGCATTGGCAGGCAGATTCTTAACCACTAGATCACCGGGGAAGCCCAGTCTTCCAGGCTTTGAACTGCAGGATTGAGTGCACCTAAAAAAGCCACTGTCTTCTTGAAGTAGAATAGTGGACTAGGAATCAAGAAACCTGAATTCCCATCCCGGCCTTTCTTACTCTCTCTGGGCCAGGCTCCCTAAAATCTACCAGACATCTATTAGATAGTACTGCTGGGGATACGGCGGTAAATAGGCACTACCTTGTCTCAAGTTTGAATAAAGTGTTTTTGTTTGTTTTGCTTAAGTATATAGCTTTTAGATGTATTTGTGAAATGTATTGACCCCCCTGAAGATTAATCAGAAAGCATTAATTTTAACAATTCCTTTTGAATTATCAACAGTTTTGCTACAGAGATGACAGTGTTTATATGCAGGTACTATATAGTATATTAATCTGTTCTGGTGAATGATCTTAAAACTAATAGTTTAAAATTATAACTAAGTTAGATCTTAAGTGTGGTGTTAGGATTATGAATTGAATGTAGGTTTGGGATTGGGATTCCAAGTGGAAGTGAGGCAAGGCTTTCCAAGTTTAAGACAAGTTGCACTCTTATCTGATGCGGTTAAGGCTAGTAATTGGCTAGCTTAAAAAAATAGTAAATTAAAGTAGGGAATGATACAGATATTAGTTACCCGTGGACCTTAAGCATTTTATATTTTAGCTTAAAACATAAACATCTTTTTGCCATTTTTTTTAACAAGTCTTTTCTTGGAATGTGGGTCTCAGGGTTTTGCAAATTACAGTGTAAGGGCAAAATCTCATCCTGGCCCGCTGCCTGTTTCTGTAATAAAGTTTTATTGGAACACAGCCATGCTCACTTGTTTATGTATTATCTATAGCTACTTTCACATACAAGGTAGAGTGGAGTATAGTTGTGAGTGTCTGTGTGACTCATCTTTACCTAATCTTGCCTTAGCTTTCAGCTCAGTTTTCATAAACAACTTCTTGAGAGTCTGTATAGCATAGGAGTTAAATTCTTAAGCTCTGGAGCCAAATTGTTTTGCCACTTATGAGTTGTGTAGGCCTTGGGTACATTGTTCACTGTACCGCCTTTGTGAAATAGAGATAGTAATAGTATCTAGTTCCTAGGCTTCTTGTGACATTATCTGAGGTCATTCACCTAAAGCACTTAGAGCTATGCCTGGCAGGTGGTAAGTACTCAGTAATAGCTGTTGCTGTTGTTTTCCTCTTCTCCTTTTTACTTCATTGCTTTACCTAGTATTTTATTAAATAATATATTTAGGATAATAAACACAACTGATACCCTCAATGAACACATAGTTTCACTGAGAGAGAGAGCTAAAGTGTTGCTCCCTTGATACTGGAAAATAGCCTAGCTAATGTGTCATTAGTTAAGTTGATTAAGAAAATTCTGTGCAATAGTTTGCTGAGAGTCTAAGACAATAGTATATATAGGGAAATAGTGGATTAAAATAGAAAAGGAGACCAGGACCATACTTGTCAAATACATGGAAGGCCAAGCTTGTGCTTAGCCCAGTAGGAAATGGAATTTTTTATTCTAAATGACATGGGTGATATTTTTAAAAATGCAAATGGTTTAAGATGTGGAGTTGATGTGAGGGCTGAGTGAAATATGGTATGGTGAACATTACTTAGGGCACTAGTATTCATCTGTTAAAAAGCTCCATCCTGTTCTTCTTTGGATTATAATCTCGACTTTGAATCGAGAAAAAGAAGTATTCTAGACTGAATGTGAATAAAATTAAACGGCTTCTCTAAAGGTAACAGTTTATACCATCCTCCTAAGAATCTGTTTCTTAAGCCCTGTTCCTCTCCTTGTTCCAGTTTGCCTCTGCTGCTGATTCTTCTTTTTGCCTTCCTCACCAGCCATGCTGCAAAAGAGAAAAAGATGACAGTTCTCACTGAAAAAGCAAGTGTTTATAGTGACAAGATGACTTCAACTAGTGAAATATGTCAGATAAGTCAGTAACCAGGCAGCACCCAGATAACTGCCATTTAAAGTTGGCAAGCCAGGCATGGTTGGAAAGGGAGGGAAGAGAGAAGGCAGGTTGCTGACTGATGCCTGCACTCCCGCATGCAGATTTTAGCATAATAAAGCCATCAAAAAAAATCTTTTCTGTAGTTTGTGACTAAGTATGAGAAGTCAGAAAGGGTCTGACTGTTAATCCTATTAAAACAAGTAGTTTATGCCAAGAGAAATCTTAGTAGGCACTGGGAAGGAAGTGCTTTTGAAGTTTCCATTGCTTTGAGTAATATCATTTCATGATTTAGGTAATATCCCCAAGCAGAGGAGGGGCCCATCCTTAGGAATACAGAGCCCTGCAGAGAAGGAAAGGGTTGAGAAGGGTCCACCCTACCTCTTTTCCTTTGCACAAAGGACCTAGGTTTTTGTATACAACCTGCTTTTGTAGGCTGAGGACATTGTGCAATGCAGCATAATGACATGGAAACCTGCATGACAAAAGTAAATAAGAGAAATGATTTGGGGGGGGAACATGTGAAGAGAGCAAAACTTTAGCAACCAGTAAAATGTCAGCAGACTTTTTTTTTTCAGCCAGTTTGAGTCTTTCCCTAAATAGGTAGTAGAGTTATCAAACTATACAGAGTTTTTATGTAATTTTGAGACATTTAGAGCATCTAGAATGTATTTGTTCAGTTCATGAAGTGAAAGAAGAGGAATGCTGCTGTGTCCCCACAGGTGCCCATTCCTCTCTCCTACCTTTTCCGATGGCTTTTTATCAGGTCCCATCACCCTGTGCATCACCTGTACCTTAGTACATCTGCTACTGTATTTTAATTATTTGTATGGATCCCTTCTCCATCAGACTGAGCTTCTTGAGGAGAGGGTTTCATCACAGTACCTTCACTCAATAGGTGCAAAATAAACTTGAATGAATGAACAAAAATACAAGAACAAATGAGTGAAGAGACTGAGTTTCTCAGGTCAGACAGGGAACAAGCCCCAAGAGTCAGATCCTGAACCCAGGCCTTCTGACTCCTGGAACCCCTGTCCCCTGCATTAGCAGCAAACTCTTAACCACCAGGGAAGTCCCAAATCTGTATGTTTTCAGTGATATGGAAGTGAGCCCTGATGTGTCTTGGACATCTCCTTTCAGAGATTACTTTTGTCCTCTAATGAGAAAGCAAGCTATCATTAATAATATCTCATATTTACAATACCTTAGAATTAGGAGGTATTTTGACTTATTTGATCCTTACAAACCTGTGAGATGGGTAGAGTGGGTATTTTTATATCCATTTTGCAGTAAAGGAACTAGTGCATGTTGAGTTCAGGTGATTTGCTTAATATAGCTGATATATGGCAAACTAATGTCTACAGGTAAGAGCCTCTGCTGCCTAATCCAGGGCTGTCCCCACTGTTCTCACACTTTTCATAAAACACTGAGATCTTAACATAAATCATACTTAAGCATTCATGGTTAGCATGGTGGAAATGCGTCAAGACTACAAAAGGGTCCTCTAAGAGGAGTTTGAAAGGGTGCATCTCCTGAGTTCTTTATTCCAGGATGTGGCTTAGCCAACAACAAAAGGTATCAGAGAAGTGGAGTATAGTAACTGGAAGATCCACTCCCCATTGGACTTAGGCACTTCTATCATTGCATAACTAAAAGACCTTTTCAGTTTGTTTGTTTGACATATCAAATTTGAGCTGTCCTATTCGGACCAGGCAAATAAAAGCTTTTCTAAAGGCTTTTGTGAAGAATGTAGTTGTATACTTGATCTTCTTTGTAGAGAAAGGTGAGAGTGGGCAAGAGAAATAAGAGCTTCTATATTATTTGTCACTAAAACAGGATATGTAAAGCTCAGAAACCCCTCCTGCTGCTGCTTCCTGGCAAACTGTCTGGAGAAATCATGGGGGCTGGGGAAAGTAGCTAGCCCAGTGTTAGAGAAGCTGGGTCGAGAAGCAGATGTTACGGGCTCAGGTGACTAAAGGGTATATTAGCATCATTGGGACTTTCTTGACTGTCCAGTGGTAAAGACTCCAGGCTTCCATACTTCTACACTTCCACTGCAGAGGGTACAGGTTCAATCCCTGGTTGGGGAATAAGATCCTGCATGTTCTGTGGCCCCCAGAGTTAGTATCAGTTCAGATCAGTTGCTCAGTTGTGTCCGACTCTTTGCAACCCCATGGACTGCAGCACGCCAGGCCTCCCTGTCCATCACCAACTCCCGGAGCTTGCTCAAACTCATGTCTGTTGAGTCGGTGATGCCATCCAACCATCTCATCCTCTGTCGTCCCCTTCTCCTGCCTTCAGTCTTTCCAGAGTTAGTATAGGTGTTTACAAACAATATGCATATACTCTTTTCCCTTAAAAATTTTTTCACAAATCATAGTATACAGCATCCCATCTTTTTTCATCTCATAATATACCCTGGAGGTCATTCTCTATCAATATGTAAGAGCTTCTTCATTGTTTATGGCTACAAAGCAGTCCATTCTATGGAAATAATTTACTACATCAGTGCCCTATCAATGAATGTTTAGCTTGTTTTTTCAATATTTTTTGCTGTTAAGGATAGCCCTGCAACAAATAATTTTGTTCATATAACATTTCACATATGTCAGTTTATCTGTAGAATCGATATTTAGAAGTGAAATTGTAAATGATCAGTGAGAGAGATGAGACGGTATCATTTCTTAAAAATATCTTGATTTAAGTAAGGGCCAAGTATAAGCAGTCTCATCAAAATGATGTTGAACTGAGAACTTGCCAAAAGTCACCACATCACAATCCTTTTTCTAGTGTTATTCAGTGAAGTATCACTCAGGGTATTATTGCATTGTAAAGGGAATGTTATAAACTAAGGACAAAAGGGGACTGTCTCCTAGCTACTTTTACCAGTATTTGCCATGTAGAAGATTACAGTCCATGTATGGACTGAAAGTGGAAAAAAAGATAACTTAAGAAAACCTAATATCTGTCTGTTTATATGTGGTTTTTTTACTGGCTTCCCAGGTTTTTTTTTTGCTGATAGTGGGATGAGTTATAACTTTGTAAAATGGGTGATACCATGAGAATCTCTTGCCTTTTAGAGGAGCTAGAGACCTCAAAGCAGACCAGAATTAAATTGTCCCGCCTACCTTCTTGACCAAACCCACTCACCTTTCTTCCCTCCCTTCCATACCTCCATCCTTCTTTCTCTAGGTGTCTTGAGCCATTTGAAAAATCTGCTCTGTAAATATCAGGTTTCAGCTAGAGCCTCCATCCTGTTCATCGCTAAATTTCCTATAACCCCTAGGGCAGGAGGAGAAGGGGACAACAGAGGGTAAGATGGTTGGACGGCATCACCGACTCGATGGACATGAGTTTGAGCAAACTCCAGGAGTTGGTGATGGACAGGGGAGCCTGGCATCGTGCAGTCCATGGGGTCACAAAGAGTCGGACACGGCTAAACGACTGAACTGAACTGAGAGGGTACTTAGAAAATACTTCCTGACTGGAGTTTGGTTGGATGTCAAAGTCGTCTAATCTAGCTTCAACGTTGCTACCCTCTCAAGGTGACATCTTCATTTTACCTGCATAGTGTGACACACCCTCCAGCCCACCAGTGTCCGTACTTGGTATGATTCTGGAAGAGACAAAAGACCAAGTAAATTATCTTGGAGAGGAGTTTGTCTGTGTATGTTTAAGGAAAGGTACACACACACATCAGACTTCCTTGCTGGCTCAGACAGTAAAGAATCTGCCTACAATGCAGGAGACCTGGGTTTGATTCCTGGGTGGGGAATTCCCCTAGAGAAGGGCATGGCAACCCACTCCAGTGTTCTCGCCTGGGAAATCCCATGGATAGAGCCTGGCAGGCTACAGTCCATGGGGTCACAAAGAGTCGGGCAACTAACGTAGACTTAGCAACTAACACACACACAATCCTTCTGGCTCCGGGTCCCATTGTTTGTGCTGCAGTTAAAAAATTGGAGCCTTATTTATTAAGCTACACACAAGTGGTAATTATGGATTTAGACTTGAGAAAGTGAAAGTGTTAGTCTCTTAGTCACGTCTGACTCTTGGTAACCTCATGGACTGTAACCTGCCAGGTTCCTCTGTCCATGGAATTCTCCAGGCAAGAATATTGGAGTAGTTAGCCATTCCCTTCTCCAGGGTATCTTCCCCACCCACAGATCAAACCTGAGTCTCCTGCGTTGATTACAGGCAGATTCTTTCCCGTCTAAGCCACCAGGAAAGCCTGATTTAGGTATACTCGCTAGGAATAACCTACTTATTTTGAATCTTCAACTCAAAATAAACGTGTATTTTTTATTCCCGCAGATCTCATTTTATGTGTTTATAATCATAAACATGAATATTAGATGAACACAAACTCTGTCAACTTGTGATTTTAGAATAAAGAAACTTGTCTATGGGCTGTGCTTTAAGTACTCATAAACTCTCTGTGGCATAGCTCTGATAATCTCTGTGGGACAGAAGATGACCAGGCTTACCTATGGACTGTAACTCCTGTAGTGAGGTGAGAGGAGCATAGGGCCTAGCATGTACATTACCCAGATGGGTCCCATCTTTTCACATAGAAGCTTGTTTTAATGCCAGATTCCCAGGGGAAATTACTGCTAGGGAGTGCCAATGAGATGCCTCACTAGATTTCTTTCTGCCTGTGATTTGGACAACTTGTAAAACGCCCACGAACTTTCTAGAAACTAACCATGAAAAGAGTTTCGTTTATTATGGCTTCAAAAAATACCCAAGGTGTATGGTGCTGTGTTATAGCTTAGAATTAAGGGGTACAGTTAACTACCTCTTACCTATTCTTAAGAAACTTAGGATGTAGAAAATGTAAGATGGGCAAAAACATCTTATAATGTATATATTTACATTTCAAGGTTTCACTTTGAACAATCTTTTTTCCTTCTCAAAATGCTAATGAAATGTCTTTAGAAATATAAAAACAGGAGAAGGTATGTTGTCATGATTTACAATAAATATTTGATCTTCATCCCAGTTCCGGCTCAGAGCTAAACCCTTGGAGTTTCCTATGTGGCTAGAGTTGGATTTCCCTGGTGGTGCTAGTGGTAAAGAACCTTCCTGCCAGTTGAGGAGACAAGAGATGCGGGTTCAATCCCTAAGTCGGGAAGATCCCCTGGAGAAGGAAATGGCAACGCACTCCAGTATTCTTGCCTAGAGAATTCCATGGACAGAGGAGCCTGGCAGTCTACAGGCCATGGGGTCTCAAAGAGTCAGACACAACTGAAGCAACTTAGCACAGAGTGATCAAGGTGTCTTTTGTTAGATTAATAAGGTGACTTCTCTAAGGATGGGGGCTAGTTGCCTGTGAAACCAACTACAGTGACTGGAGGGTTGGAACTTTTGGCCCCTGACTTCCTGGTAGGAGGAAGGGGCTGAAGACTGCATTTAATAACAAATGGCCAATGATGGAATCAATCATGCCTATGTAATAAAGCCTCCAAAAAACCCCAAATGGACAGGGTTCTGAGAGCTTCCAGGTTTGGGAACCAGAACACTAACATGTACCACCATGCCAGCCCCAGCCTACAAGGAGAGAAGTTTCTTTGTTCAGAACTGCATCCTATATATCTCTTCATCTGGCTGTTGATTTGTCTGGTTTAATATACTTTGCCATAAAGTAGCAATCTAATGAGTAAATGAATTTCTTTAGTTCTGCAAACCATGTGACGCTAGTGGTAAAGAACCTGCCTGCCGATGCAGGAGATATAAGAGACACAGGTTTGATCCCTAGGTCGGGAAGATCCCCTGGAGGAGAAAAAGGCAACCTACTCCAGTATTCTTGCCTGAAGAATCCCATGGACAGAGGATCCTGGCGGGCTACAGTCCTTGGGGTTTCAAAGAGTCAGACACAACTGAAGCGACTTAAGCACCCATGAGTCACTCAAGCAAATTTTATAGAACTCAAGGAGAAGAGATTGTGGGAGCCTCTGACTTATAGCCAGTGGATCACAAACACAGGCTTGCAATGGACATCTGAAGTGAAGGGCAGTCTTGTGGGACTTTCTAATCTGCATAATCTGATGCTACCTCTGAAAAAATAGAATTGAGTTGAATTGTAGGACACCCCACTAGAGTTGGAGAATTGCTTGGCAGCAGGGAAACCACCCACTAAAAAATCTTTTATCATTAGAAAATAGAGATTAAAGAAACCTGAAACTTGGAGACATTTCAAAGACTATAAATGCAGATTGGAATCAAATTGAAGTGACTTACTGACCACCTGATTCAACATGGGTGAAGAACATCCTTCCCTGGGAAGTGCAGTGGATAGGGTTCACTGGCACACCCTGAACACTCCCCAGATAAGAACAGCAAAGGTTAGAAAGAAAAGTTAGCTATGGAGTAGCTCTGCGTGCGTGCTCATGAGCGTGCTGTCATGTCTGACTCTTTTGCGACCTAATGGACCATAGCCCACCAGGCTTCTCTGTCCAGGGCATTTCTCAGGTAAGAATACTTGAGCGAGTTGCCATACCCTCCTCCAGGGGATCTTCCCGACCCAGGGGTCAAACTCGAGTCTCCTGCATGTCCTGCGTTGCAGGCAGATTCTTTACCCACTGAGCCAGCTGGGAACCCAAGTGGGAAACAGACGAAGGACAAATCAAAGGATTGGAGGGGATTATACCTTTGCCAAATTTAGAAAGAACAGTAGACTAAGAAGTAACAATAATGACTATTTATCGAGGGCTTCCTGTGTTTAGGCACTGTGCTAAGAGTTGACTCACTGGAAAAGACTCTGATGCTAGGAAGGATTGGGGTTGGGAGGAGACGGGGACGACAGAGAATGAGATGGCTGGATGGCATCACCGACTCGATGGACATGAGTTTGAGTGAACTCCGGGAGTTGGTGATGGACAGGGAGGCCTGGCGTGCTGTGATTCATGGGGTCGCAAAGAGTCGGACACGACTGAGCGACTGAACTGAACTGAAGTTCATGTTTGAGTGCACACTGTCACGAGGTAGGTGCTGCTCTCATTGCTGTCTTCATGGAAACTAAGTATCCTACTGCCTCATTGAGCTCTTCATAACAATCCCTATGAGGTAGGCTGCTTTTATTACTTGATTTTAGAGCCGAGGCCAGAGATATTAAGTAATTCACCCAAGGGCCCGCAACCAGCAGGTACAGTTTTACCAGTTAGAGACTGAGTATAACTTCCTTGCATACTTGGAGAGCCGCCATAAAACAGAAAGAAAATATTTCTTCTGCCCACAACTTCCTCCTCATGTTTTTTGTTGTTTATTTTTAGTGGTCTATTCAGGATCTCAAACTGAACTCCCATTTTCAGATAAGCAGGAGCCGATGGTTAGGGACAGGCCCTGGGGTGCTCAGCTGGGAGCCAATCTTAATTTCATTAATCACATTGGGAACTATTCCCACAGTGTGTGAAAGAAACTGCTGTCAAATTCCAAAGATGAGCCATTTTGTGTTAAATTTAGTGTTAGCCCAGAAAATTCTTTGGTTATTAGGTGGTTCAGTTCAGTCGCTCAGTTGTGTCCAACTCTTGGTGACCCCACGGACTGCAGCACACCAGGCTTCCCTATCCATCACCAACTCACAGAGCTTGCTCAAACTCACGTCCATTGAGTCGGTGATGCCATCCAACCATCTCATCCTCTGTAAAGAATCTGTCTACAATGCAGGAGACCCAGGTTCAATCCCTGAGTCAGGAAGATTTCCTGGAGAAGGCAATGGCTACCCACTCCAGTAATCTTGCCTGGAGAATTCCTTTAATGCGCTTTACAGACTTGCTGATGTTGGTTTACCCTGAGTATAGGGAATATTCATTTCTTCCTCTCAATAGAAATAGGTCTGTATTTCTTTCCAAGCTCCCTAAAACTACAACTTTGTTTCCTTATCTCAATTTTTTAGAATTGGCCTGCAGAAAGTAAATAGCTACCTTTTGTTTTTTGTTTTGTTTCCTTTTGACTGTGCTGTGCAGCATGGGGGTTCTTCGTTTCTCCTAGCCAGGGACTGAACTCATGCCCACTGCAGTGAAAGCACTAAGTCTTAAGCATTGGGCCACCAGGGAAGTCCCTAACACCTCTATGTTGAGACAGGGAGGAAGAGTTGGGTGAAAGTCCAATGATACGAGTAATAAAATGATCACTGGACTTGAGGTCAGAATCTGGATTCTAACTGCAGACTGCCACTAGACTGACTGCCACATGGCCTTGAGTAGTCAGTTAACCTCTTGTACCTCTATTTTCCAGCTATAGAAGTAAGTAGCCGTTCTTGTTTAATCCAGTCCTGTCTTTCACATGTGGTTAGGTCTAGCAACATACTACATTGTGCTTGCTCAGCAGGAAAACCTGGGAACGTGCTGCAAAGAAAGTTTACTATTGATTGGACCCAGACTTAGAAGCTTTCAATCAACAGGTATTTATTGAATACCAAGGTAAATGGTATATTAGACTCCACATAGGCTAAAGTAGGCCTTACTATGCATTCCATGAACAAGATGTGAGTAGTTTTCTTCAGTCTTGTTACTGAGCACTCAGAACATAACCCACAAAGTAATAATAATGCTTTTATATAGGTTACATGATCTTTTTCTCTCAGTAATTCTTGCCATTCATTATCTTACTTTAATGATACAAAAGCGCTGAAAATGAACAAGACAGATGTTATCTCATTCCCCTGAGTTTCAGATGAGATGCCTAAACTCAGAGATCAAAAGTGGTTCTCAGAGACTACCCTAGTGGTACAGTGGTTAAGATGCTGTGCTTCCAAATCAGGGGCCATCAGTTCGATCCCTGGCTGGGAAACAAAGATTCCAACATGTCATGAAGTGTGGCAAAAAAAAAAAAAGATTGGTTCTCGAAGAAGTAGGGTGATTCTGCCCCCGATGGGATATTTGGCAAAATCTGGAGATATTTTAGATTGTCACAGCTGGGATAGTGCTTCTGTCACTTTGTGAGTAAAGGCTCGGAATACTGTTAAACTTCCTACAGTGCACAGGACAGCTCATACAACAAAGAATTGTTTGGCCCCAAATGTCAATGAGGTCAAAATCGAGAAACTGGCATTGGCGTTTTACCCCCAAAGAATACAGAGTGATGGAGTTGGATGAAGCAGAATCCAGATCTTGGCCCAGTTTAGTATATTCTCCACTGCCCTTAGCATTAGAAGCTGGAATCACATAAATTCTGGGTTTATTGCTAGTGTTTTGTGGAGGGAAAAGTGGGGTTTGTCAAATATCATGGTTGAAGATTTCCATGTTTAGTACAAGTTGTATAACCCAATAACAACACACTAGGCACATGCTGTCCAGGGAGCTGAGTCTACCTTCATCATATTTTTTACCTTACTGCTACTACTGCTGCTGCTAAGTCACTTCAGTCGTGTCCGACTCTGTGCGACCCCATAGACGGAAGCCCACCAGGCTCCCCCGTCCCTGGGATTCTCCCAGCAAGAACACTGGAGTGGGTTGCCATTTCCTTCTCCAATGTGTGAAAGTGAAAAGTGAAAGTGAACTCGCTCAGTCGTGTCCGATCCTTAGCGACCCCACGGACTGCAGCCCACCAGACTCCTCCATCCATGGGATTTTCTAGACAAGAGTACTGGAGTGGCTTGTCAGTGCCTTCTCCCGTTTACCTTACCGAGCACCTACCAAATTTAAGTGAGTTACCCAGATGCTATTGAAATCTTAACACAGCCCCTTTAGCAGGCTCTGCATAGTACCCACTGCCTATCGAAAGACTCATGAGACTTTTATAGGAAATGTCACCAAGATACTCAGAAAGTAGCAGAGCCAGGATTTGAATCTTACCTGACTCATGCTCTTAACAATATTCTGTAAGCTTAATTCCCTCCTACAGAAGTGGACCTGTGACTTTAGAAGCTCTTACAATCCAAGATAGTCCTTGTGGAGTATTTTTCAGTCTTTGCCCCTCAAGCCATTAAATAACCCAGAAATTAGAAGGTTCATCTAATCCTTTGGAAGTTTTAACAGATGTCTTTCTGGATTTGGGGAAATTAAAGGATTATGCCCCGTGGCTCTGTAAGGAATTTGTTTTTTTCCATCTGTGAACGCCTCACAGAAAACTAGAGCAGAAAATATTATTAGGTAAGAACAAATAAAGGCCAGTTATTCTACACAGCAGAGTATTCTATTAAAGTCTAAATCTGGTCACATCCCTCCCCTGCTTATTACCCCTAAATAACTTGCAGTTGCCCTTGGAGTAAAATTTAGTCTGCTCTAAATGACCTGGAAGGCCTTCTTCACTGTACTCTCGGGCCTGTCTTCAGCCTCATTGGCTTCTCTTCCTCATACTCAGTGTGTTCTAGTCACACTGACCTTTTCTTGCCTCAGGTGCTATTCTCTGCCCATCTACCCATCTCCAGTAATTTTCAGTCTGCTTAAACATTACCTTAAGAGGAATTCTCTGTTCTCTCTTCTACCTACCCCTGCTCCGTTAGTTCTTTTACTGTTATTCTCCTACCACAGTACCATGTGTACTTCCAACTATATACTTAAACATTTACTTATTTAATGAGAGTTTCCTCCTCTAGGGTAAGTTTTGCAAAGGGAAGAATCTTGTCTTTTGCACCTGGGTCCTTGTAAGTAGATAAACCTACATGGGTTTTGTAAGAATTAAAGACTCTACCAGAAAACTACTAGAGCTAATCAATGAATACAGTAAAGGTGCAGGATATAAAATCAACACACAGAAATCCCTTGCATTCCTATACACTAATAATAAGAAAATAGAAAGAGAAATTAAGGAAATGATTCCATTCACTGTTGCAATGAAAAGAATAAAATACTTACGAATATATCTACCTAAAGAAACAAAAGACCTGCACATAGAAAACTATAAAACACTGGTGAAAGAAATCAAAGAGGACACTAATAGATGGAGAAATATACCGTGTTCGTGGATTGGAAGAATAAATATTGTGAAAATGAATATACTACCCAAAGTAATTTATACATTCAGTGCAATCCCTATCAAGCTACCAACGGTATTTTTCACAGAGCTAGAACAAGTAATCTCACAATTTGTATGGAAATACAAAAAACCTCAAATAGCCAAAGCAATCTTGAGGAAGAAGAATGTAACTGGGGGCATCAACCTGCCGGACTTCAGGCTCTACTACAAAGCCACAGTCATCAAGACAGTATGGTCCTGGCATAAAGACAGAAATATAGATTAATGGAACAAAATAGAAAGCCCAGAGATAAATCCACGCACCTGTGGACACCTTATCTTTGACAAAGGAGGCAAGAATATAAAATGGAGAAAAAACAGTCTCTTTAACAAGTGGTGCTGGGAAAACTGGTCAGCCACTTGTAAAAGAATGAAACTAGAACACTTCCTAACACCATACACAAAAATAAACTCAAAATGGATTAAAGATCTAAATGTAAGACCAGAAACTATAAAACTCCTAGAGAAGAACATAGGCAAAACACTCCGACATAAATCACAGCAGGATCCTCCATGACCCACCTCCCAGAATATTGGAAATAAAAGCAAAAATAAACAAATTGGACCTAATTAAAATTAAAAGCTTTAGCACAGCAAAGGAAATTATAAGCAAGGTGAAAAGACAGCCTTCAGAATGGGAGAAAATAATAGCAAATGAAACAACTGACAAAGAATTAATCTCTAAAATATACGGTCAGCTCCTGCAGCTCAATTCCAGAAAAATAAACGACCCAATCAAAAAATGGGCCAAAGAACTAAACAGACATTTCTCCAAAGAAGACATACAGATAGCTAACAAACACATGAAAAAATGCTCAACATCCCTCATAATCAGAGAAATGCAAATCAAAACCACAATGAGGTACCATCTCACACCAGTCAGAATGGCTGCTATCCAAAAGTCTACAAGCAATAAATGCTGGAGAGGGTGTGGAGAAAAGGGAACCCTCTTACACTGTTGGTGGAAATGCAAACTAGTACAGCCACTACAGAGAACAGTGTGGAGATTCCTCAAAAAACTGGAAATAGAACTGCCATATGATCCAGCAATCGCTCTCCTGGGCATACACACCGAGGAAACCAGAATTGAAAGAGACACATGTACTCCAATGTTCACCGCAGCACTGTTTATAATAGCCAGGACATGGAAGCAACCTAGATGTTCATCTGCAGACAAATGGATAAGAAAGCTTTGGTACATATACACAATGGAGTATTACTCAGCCAATAAAAAGAATGCATTTGAATCAGTTCTAATGAGGTGGATGAAACTGGAGCCTATTATACAGAGTGAAGTAAGCCAGAAAGAAAAACACCAATACAGTATACTAATGCATATATATGGAATTGAGAAAGATGCAAATGATAACCCTGTATACGAGACAGCAAAAGAGACACAGATGTATAGAACAGTCTTTGGGACTCTGTGGGAGAGGGCGAGGGTGGGATGATTTGGGAGAATGGCATTGAAACATGTATATTATCGTATGTGAATCACCAGTCCAGGTTCGACACATGATACAGGATGCTCGGGGCTGGTGCACAGGGATGACCCAGAGGGAGGATATGGGGAGGAGGGAGATGGGAGGGGGATTCAAGAAGGGGAACACATGTACACCTGGGGCGGATTCATGTCAATGTATGGCAAAACCAATATAATATTGTAAAGTAATTGCTAAGTCACTTCAGTTGTGTCCGACTCTGTGTGACCCCATAGACGGAAGCCCACCAGGCTCCCCCGTCCCTGGGATTCTCCAGCCAAGAACACTGGAGTGGGTTGCCATTTCCTTCTCCAATGTGTGAAAGTGGAAAGTGAAAAGTGGAAGTGAAGTCACTCAGTCATGTCCGACCCTTAGCGACCCCACGGACTGCAGCCCACCAGGCTCCTCCATCCATGGGATTTTCTAGGCAAGAGTACTGGAGTGGCTTGCCATTGCCTTCTCCGGTAAAGTAATTAGCCTCCAATTAAAAAAAAAAAAGGAGCTATGAATTAGTGGCTTGCCCTCCAAGAACTTTGCTGTGTGTATACGGTGTTTTTTATCTTGTATTTTAGGAACTGGAAGTCAGATGTTCTAGAAGATTGCTAAAGAGATCCAATAAAAAGCAATTTCTTCTGTCAGAAATTCAAGGAAAACCCCATAGAAGAGGTGGCATTTTAACTCAGCCTTAAAGAATGAACTAGGTTGTACACTCCAAAGAGCAAGGGCCATATTTTAACTTTATCCTACTTTTGGCTTCTCTTGTGACTCAGCTGGTAAAGAATCCACCTGCAATGCAGGAGGCCAGAGTTTGATCCCTGGGTTGGGAAGATCCCTTGGAGAAGGGAAAGGATACCCACTCCAGTATTCTGGCCTGGAGAATCATGGACTGTATAGTTTGTGGGGCTGCAAAGAGTCAGACACGACTAAGTGATTTTTACTTCACTTCACTAACTTCTGACACATTTTAAGTGCACTGTAAATGTCGGATAAATAATGACAGGATTTTCACATATTCAGAAGATGGGACGGACACTGCTGAGCCAAAAAAGCACACAGCTATCAAAGTACTAAATTCATTCAGGAAGAGTGAATGGATGACTTTCAGTGGAATATCTGAATGTGAAGAGGATTAGTTTGGGGTAAGGCTGGGAAGGAAATCTGTGACAGAGACAGTGAAAGTGAAAGCCACTCAGTAATGTCTGACTCTTCGGGTCCCCATGGACTATACAGTCCATGGGATTCTCCAGGCCAGAATTCTGGAGCGTGGGGAGCCTTTACCTTCTCCAGGGGATCTTCCCAACCCAGAGATCAAACCCAGGTCTCCGCATTGCAGGCGGGTTCTTTACCACAAGGGAAGCCCAGGAATACTGGAGTGGGTAGCCTATCCCTTCTCCAGCGTTTCTTCCCAACCCAGGAATCGAACCGGGGTCTCCTGCATTGCAGGTGGATTCTTTACCAACTGAGTTATCTGAGAAGCCCCAAATGCCAGGTAGTGGACATAAAATAAATGATGAGAAGGGTGAGGTGAAGATACTTCTGTGTTTCTTTGCAGACAGATTAGTTCTTGGGAGTAAAACCTAAAATGCAAATCACGGTTTGAGAAATACATGCAAATAGTATCTGGATACTGGTTTCACTGGAACTACTGGTTCTATTATTGACACCATTACCAAAAAAATAGCAACATGCAGCTCCTATGAAACACCTCCTATGCTTGATTTGGCTGGAAAGAGAGTGTTTGCATCCTTATATTTCTGGAACGGAAACATCCTGAGGGGTGTTAAAACAGTTGTTACAGAATTTGGTTATTACTGAATAGCTGCATCTGATGACTTCTAAAGTTCTTCCAGGCTTTTTTTTTGGGGGGGGGCGCACACTGTGTGGCACAAGGATCTTAGTTCTCCAACCAGGGGTTGAACCCATGTCCCCTACAGTGGAAGCATGGAGTCTTAACCCCTGGACCACAATAGAAGTCCTAAGGCCCTTCCAATTCTTAGTGAGATTTCTGTGACCCACAGATTGAGAGGCAGGGCACTAGGTTTTATTTTGAGGTGGTCTGCCAATAGATGCAGAGAAGGCAATGGCAACCCACTCCAGTACTCTTGCCTGGAAAATCCCATGGATGGAGGAGCCTGATGGGCTGCATTCCATGGGGTCACGAAGAGTCGGACATGACTGAGCAACTTCACTTTCACTTTTCACTTTCATGAACTGGAGGAGGAAATGGCAACCCACTCCAGTGTTCTTGCCTGCAGAATCCCAGGGACGGCGGAGCCTGGTGGGCTGCCCTCTATGGGGTCACACAGAGTCGGACACCACTGAAGCGACTTAGCAGCAGCAGCAGCAGCCAATAGATGAAGAGATGGCTCATCCATCTCTTTCTAGGTCTACTTGTTGAAGCCAGACTTCTCTCCTTAGCTGAGTCAGGAGGCTAAGCATCCAAGAGGAACTTAATGTCTGCAGTTGATGAAGATGAGGACTTGGAGAAACACTCCATTCAACTGTTTCTGTTACATTTTCTCAACAGTGTTCTGTCAGGTGATGACTGAAACAGACAGACTGAAAGAGCAAGACCTAGTCTCAGTTGGAGTCAAGAGGAAGGGCACATTGTGGTATGAATGGTCAGAGGTTTTAGAACTAGACCTTGCAAGAGGAGGAAGATTTGTTGCATTTAGAGATTGTAGGATGGGAAACAATGTCAGCAAAGACACCAGACAGCAAAGTGTGGTCAGAGCAGGAACTGGGCTAATTAGACTTGTGTGGCTGAAACCCAAAGTACCTGGAGGCAGAAAGGTAGGTTGAGGCCTTTGTTTTAAAGATCTATGATCTTAGAACAAGGAGGTTAATAGACAATGGAGAGGTTGGTAGGCAGTGAAATGTTGGGGACGCATAAGTAGAGCCATGCCTTAGGTAGATTGATTTGTCATTGATGTATCACATAGGATGAACAGAGGGCAGAAGTACCATGAGAAAAACCCATGTTTTTAAGAGAGTGATTGTGAAAACCAGAGGCAGGCTGAATAAACCTTCTAATTTATTTGGATTAGGAAAAGTGACCAAAAATTGACACTGAATAAATAGTAAGGCAAATTTAACAGAGAATAATCCCTGGGCCAGGAATGAGGATACATAAGTTCTTGCCAGGGTACTTCCACAACTTTCCAGAATAACATTGAACAGGTTGCTTAAACTCTCCATGCCTTGGGCTTCCCTGGTAGCTGAGCAGTAAAGAATCTGTCTGCCAATACAGGAGATGCCGGTTTGATCCCTGGGTCAGGAAGATTCCCCTGGAGAAGGAAATGGCAGCCCACTCCAGTATTCTTGCCTGGGAAGTCCCATGAACAGAGGAGCCTGGCAGGCTACAGTCCATGGGACTGCAAAGAGTTAGACACGCCCGAGTGGCTAATACTCCCACTTGTCACTTTCTGTGCCTTGGCTCCTCTGAAACCAGAAGAGATACTGTGAGGATTTGTTGTCATTCAGTCAGTAAGCCGTGTCCGACTCTTTGTGACCCGTGGACTGCAGCATGCCAGGCTTCCCTGTCCTTCACCGTCTCCTGGGGTTTGCTTCAGCATCAGTCTTTCCAGTGAATATTCAGGGTTGATTTCCTATAGGATTGACTGGTTTGATGGCCTTCCTGTCCAAGGGTCTCTCAAGAGTCTTCTCCAACACCACAGTTTGAAAGCATCAATTCTTTGGCACTCAGCCTTCTCTAGGGTCCAATTCACACATCTGTCCATGACCACTGGAAAAACCATAGCTTTGACTATATGGACCTTTGTCGACTAAGTAATGTCTCTGCTTTTTAATGTGCTAGTTTTGTCATAGCTTTCCCTCCAAGGAGCAAGTATCTTTTAATTTTATGGCTGCAGTCATCATCTGCAGTGATTTTGGAGCCCAGGAAAATAAAATCTGCTACTGTTTCCATTTTTTTCCCCATATATTTGCCGTGAAGTGATGGGACTGGATGCCATGATCTTAGCTCTTTGAATGTTGAGTTTTAAGCCAGCTTTTTCACTCTCCCCTTTCACCTTCATCAAGCGGCTCTGTTCCCCTTTACTTTCTGACATTAAGGTGGTATCATCTGCATTGGGTATTTAAAAAATTAAGTTTGTCCGTTGCATGATTTCTCTAAAAAATGATAAGCTTCTGTTTTTAATATAACTGTATAATTTGGATTGTAATCAGTTCCTCCAGGACAACCAGGCTTCTCATCTCCTTTGCTCAGTCTGAGCAGATTAACCATTGTTGAGTGGAGATATAGAAAGATAAAGTTTATGATAGAAGGGGGTGACCTTGAATCACCCGGAAGCAAAGCCTTTCTTGTCTTATTCTGATTAGAATCAAATCATGGGTTTGCTTTCTGTCTTTTCCATGTGTGTTAGTCGCTCGGTCGTGTCCGACTCTTTCCGACCTGACGGACTGTAGCCTACCAGGCTTCTCTGTCCATGGAATTTTCCAGGCAAGAATTCTGGAGTGGATTGCCATTCTCTTCTCCAGAGGAACTTTCCAACCCAGGAATCTGCATGGCAGGCAGATTCTTTACCATCTGAGCAGAATGAGATTCACAGGGCAGCTCCTGAATGGTCATTCTTAGCCAAGAACTTCAGTATAAAAGATCTGCTCCCGCTAATTCATAACTCTTTTGTTCTTCTAAAAACTTTCAGTCCATGTAGCCTTTCTTGTTTGCCTAGATCATTGTGTGTGTGCTCTGTTGTGTCTGACTGCAACCCTAAGGACTGTAGCCTGCCTCTGTTCATTGGGATTCTCCAGGTGAGAATACTAGAGTGGGTTGCCATTCCCTTCTCCAGGTGATCTTCCCAACCCAGGGATCGAACCCAGGTCTCCCGTATTGCAAGACAGTTCTTTACCATCTGAACCACCAGGGAATCGGCCACTTATAAATGGAAGCCCTTTAAGTTTGAAGTGTGACCATTTGAAGTAGTTTTCCCCTTTGTCTCTGGCAAATGGTTACTATTGACGCATCCGATTACTCTGATGTATGAGTGGTACGGCCACATAGACTCTGCTGTCACTTGAGTGTGTAGAGTGTAGTTTGGTTTCTTTCCACAAAACGTGCTTTCAAGTAATCCTGCAACAAACTTATCATCTTTGCTGTTCTTACTTCTTATGTTCCCTTAAGATCCTTCTTACTGAGACCCTGTTCAAGGGCGTGCATGGTAGCCAGAAAATGGCTTAGGCCTAAAATGGCTTCTCTTATATCAAAAGGCTATACCTGCTTCTTTTCCTCTGGGACCTCCTGTGCTGCAGTGAAGAGCCAGTTTTGTCTCTACGATGGATCTGTTTCTTTGACGTTAACTCTTCTTTTGTGTTGCTTTTGTTATTATGTAGTTAGTTGCTCAGTTGGGTCCGACTCTTTGCAACCCCAAGGACTGTAGCTGTCAATGGGATTCTCCAGGCAAGAATATTGGAGTGGGTTGCCATGCCCTTCTCTGGGGGATCTTCCCAACCCAGGGATCAAACTCTGGTCTCCTGCACTGCAGGTGGATTCTCTGAGCCACCAGGGAAGCCCCTTTGTTATTATAATAGTACATAATGACCTGCCTTGGGGAAGACTGCACCTCTGCTGGAAAAGATTGATACATCACCTCTGGAGGTTGGCCATTCCAAGAGATATTTGCAAGATAATGGTCTTTACTTCCTCAACTCCTACCTGTCTCTGTCCTACAAAGAACCTGGCATCCAGGCCCAAACAAGATGGTTATTTTGAGACATTAGTCTGCTATCTTTGTCAGCCAGCTTTCCCAATAGAAGCGTATTCCTTGCCTCCATCATCTGGTTACCTGGCCTGTGCAGCAGTGAGCAGACCGAGCATGGACTCAGTAACACCTGCACTGTTTACAGTAGAGCTCACTTTGGGATGATCAACAAAGGCACAAACTTAGAAGAGAAAATGGTAGCTTTAGGTTTTGTTTGTTTTTGGTACTCTGCCTCACAGCATATGGGATCTTAGTTTCCTGACCAGGGGTCAAATCTGTGTCCCCTGCATTGGAAGCTCAGAGTCTTAACCACTGGACTGCCAGGGAAGTCCTGGTAGCCTTAGTTTAATTGGATAAAATCTAAGTTTTCTCTCTTTCCTTTTCATTTTTTATTTTTTTAGTGGTAAGGGCTTCCCTGGTGGCTTAAATGGTAAAGAATTTGCTTGCAATTCAGGAGACCCAGGTTCGATCCCTGGGTGGGGAAGATCCCCTGGAGAAGGGAATGGCAACCCACTCCACTATTCTTGGGTTTTCCTGGCAGCTCAGATGGTAAAGAATCCACCTGCAATGCGGGAGACCTGGGTTCAATCCCTGAGTTGGGAAGATCCCTGGAGGAGGGTGTGGCAACCCACTCCAGTATTCTTGCAGGAGAATCCCATGGACAGAGGAGCCTGGCGGGCTTTAGTCCACGGGGTTTGCAAAGAGTCAGACATGACTGAGCGACTAACACAGTGTTGATGGTGGGGTTTTAGAGATCATTCTCCAGAGTTCTGTCTTTATAAAGCTACAGTTAGAGCACGTGCCCTAGCCCCTCCCATCACCTGCCAAACTTAATCTGGGGAGAACTCTGTGATTTTAAGGTCTTTACCATTTCTTTTTTTCTCATTGGCCTGACTTATTTTCTTGCTACCTCTACTGTCTCATTTTCCTAAACTGTTATTTTATCCATTGATATGGCAGCACTCTGGGAGTCAAAAATTTTTTGCCAGTTCTGGCTAGAACCTGTGTATAAACTTAAGATTTACTCACACCTAATACTTTTATAAATGAAATTAGTTTAAGTATCCTTATGATTACTGCACTCCAAGAAGGATACAGGCCAAGGAAAGAGAGTTAAAATATCCAAAGCATGGTGTGGTTATATTCAAACAATTATGACCACATTTCTGCCAGTCAATTTGGGCTAAAAATGTGAGACCAGGGCCTAGAATATGAGTGAAACAACATCATAGCCATCAAGCGAAAGGGCCTTCCCCATTTATAGTCATCAAATTGTATTTCCCTTCCCTAGAAACCACTACATCTTTTTTCTAAACAACTTCAGTATATTGGCCTGAAGTGTCAGGTTATAGAGAGGCACCAATGCCTGATTTGTTACTGCATCATATCAAGATCTCTCCTTTATTCCTACATTCCTTTACCACTTCCTGCAAACAGCATTAAGTGCAGGATTCATAAAAGATCGTGTTAGTTACTCAGTTGTGTCCAACTCTTTGCGACCCCACTGACTATAGCCCACCAGGCTCCTTTGTCCATGGAATTCTCCAAGCAAGAATACTGGAGTGGGGAGCCTTTTCCTTCTCCAGGGGATCTTCCCAACCCAGGATTCCAACCCAGATCTCCTGCATTACAGGCAGATTCTTTATCATCTGAACCATGTATAGGAAAATTTCAAAGTTCACCTATAGAGGCACTTGAAACAAACCCAGAGTCGTTCCTCAGAATATCTGCTGACCCCATACAGGTCATGAAGAGGCAGGATTAGTCCAGTTAAACTTGTTGCTTAATCACATGAACATAGTCCATATGCAGGAATCCTTGTTTATAGTAGTGTATTGTCTTTGATGTTGAATTTCCCCTGTCCGTGCTTGCCAAAAGCTTGTATCATCAATCATAACTATTGACTCCAGAAAGCAGAAGAGTGACTAGATGGAGTTCCCTTTGTTAAATGTTTTTACAAATCTAAAAAAGAACATGACCCTAATCATTTTAAGAATAAAAGCTTTCTTCCTTATCATGAAAGTCAGGAAAGACTGGTGCAGTCTCCAAAAGAATTATCTGAGGCTCCGGATTACATCCGACTGAGCCGGAGGAGAGGGACCATGTGGCAGATGTGTGACCACTTCTGTGTAGTCTTTTGTGGGATCTAATCGTAGTCCCCATGGACTGTTTCTCATTCACCATTGTGAAATACCAGGAAAGTAAAAGAGGATTTAAAGTTTAGATGTAAGGTCAGTGCTAAGACTCAGAATGGGCATCCGAATTTAACCTGCTCGCTAGTTCCCTATCTTCTGTCTATAAATTGATATATATTTTGCTAGAGATGCTAGATTTTGCAAAAATGATTCTGGCCCTCTAAGCTTTCCAGTGCGTGTGTTTGGGGAAGTGTTGGCAGGAACAGAGGAAGTTTCTTTTTGATGATTCTCAAAAGTAGACTGAGAAGGAATTAGATCCTTGAATCCAAGGAAGTTCTGAAACCTATTTTTAAGATACTGCACCATACTTGGAGAAGGTAATGGCAAGCCGCTCCAGTACTCTTGCCTAGAAAATCCCATGGATGGAGGAGCCTGGTAGGCTGCAGTCCATGGGGTCGCTAAGGGTCGGACACAAGTGAGCAACTTCACTTTCACTTTTCACTTTCACACATTGGAGAAGGAAATGGCAACCCACTCCAGTGTTCTTGCCTGGAGAATCCCAGGGAAGGGGGAGCCTGGTGGGCTTCCGTCTATGGGGTCACACAGAGTTGGACACGACTGAAGTGACTTAGCAGCAGCAGCAGCAGCACCATACTTATTAAATGGGGAAAAGGGGAAGGTAGAAAATGCAAAGCTATATGGTGTTCAGTGTTGTTGTTCAGTCATGTCTGACTGTTTGTGATGCCATGGACTGCAGCACACCAGGCTTCCCTGTCTGTCACCATCTCCCAGAGCTTGCTCAAATTCATGTCCACTGAGTTGGTGATGCTGTCCAACCGTTTGTCTTCTGTCATCCCCATCTCCTCCTGCCTTTCCCAGCATCAGGTTATTCAGTATAGGATGTGTCATTCATTCCAAGCAATACAAGCAAGTTGGCATATAGCCAACCTCAAGTACCCAGCTGAACATGAATGTTCCCTGGAAACTGAATAGTGTAAAGCCTTGCAAAGAAATAAGCTTCTCACCTATTTTTTTATGAACTAAGTTTCATAGAAATTCATACTTGATTTTTTTCTCTCGCCAATTCCTAGACTGTTTCTGTTCTATTTTCTTAAAGAGCAAAGAAGTTTTCTATGCTAGACGAAAGAGCTTTTATGAACCATCCACATGTGTTGATAGCCATTTTGTGACCTCGGGAGAGAGGATAGGCAGAAAGGGCTTGAAAGTGGTCTTAGTTAGCTAGAATACTCTGCAAGAGAGAAGATAACAGAAGGCTGACTTTTACCTAGGATTCCACTATAAGAAATCCATTGTGGGCTTTCCTGGTAGCTCAGTGGTATAAAGAGTCCACTTGCCAATGCGGGAGACGGGGATTTGATCCCTGGTTGGGGAAGATCTCCCATGCCATGGAGCATCCAATCCCTTGAGCCACAACTCCTGAAGCCCACATGCCCTGGAGCCTGTGCTCCACAATGAGGAGCATGAGCAGCAGAGCTGGAGAATAGCCCCTTCTCTCCACAACTAGAGAAAAGCCTGCGCAGCAACAAACCCCCAAGCACAGCCAAAAGTTAATTAATTAATTAAATTATTATTATTTTTTTTTTTTTTAAAGAAATCCGTTGTGAGAGTTTGCTGCTGGTTCGGTAGTTAGGATTCAGTGCTTCCACTGTTGGAGGCCCGGGTTCAATCCCTGGTCGGGGAATTAAGATCCTGTGAGTTACATGGTGAGGTAAAAAAAAAATTAAAGTTAAAAGAAAAAAATAAGAAATTAATTGTCCATTAACAGTGGAAGGAAATAGATTCAGTTCCTGCTCTGTTCTCTAGTATATTTCAGTGTGAAATGTATCCTACAAGGTGATACTTCAAAACAGGTGCATAACTCGAAAGACGTTCTTAAGATTTGGACATATAGAATACTGGTCCACTGATACATCTGAAGAGATTTGATTAAGTACTTTCATTAAATAGGTGTCTCTGATTGGTAATGAGATGCCTGGACAATTAGGAACCCATGGGTCTTCAAAAGAAACATGGTGAAAGGAAGAATATGTAAAACTTAATGAGGAAGTTAATGAGGGCACAAATCTTAATTAGGTTCTGATGCTATCTATGTTCTTACTTTTTAAATTGTCCTTTACATTTCATCTTAGGCCCCAACCTGAGTCATGACTGCTTGGTTTCCCCGTCTAACTATTAGCCTTGAAGCTCCGTGAGGAGAGAGGCTGCGTCTGCTTCATCTCTGTATGTCCCTCAGCCACTGACGCCAGAAGGCGCGCCACAAACATCCGTGTGTGTTCTCTCTTGTTGATTATTTGTGTGTGTGTGTGTATTTTTTTTTTTTACCATTCACTGTAAATAAACCTTTGTGGACAAAGATCTTATGTATCTCTTTGTACCTCTAATCTAGTCCCCTTATGGCAATTGTATTAACAATACCAGCTTGTCGAGTTCTCTCATGATGAAGCAATACAGTATCTGGCATGAAAGTTATTTAAATTCATGGTTGAATTCTGATTATCTTTAAGGAATGCTTTGCCATTTCCTTTGCTGAAACATATTTTTTCATCTTGCTATCATAGAATCATGGGATAGAAGTTGAAGAGGGGAAAATAAATGGTGGAGTATTTCTGCTTTTGTATCTAAAATGTGCCTCTTTTCAGCCTCTTAGTAATCCTGCTGTATTCCCCTGTTTCTTTCCTTCACAGCACTAATCGCCACATGAAAATGTTCTGTTTACTGTTTCTCCGTCCTCTGCTTTGTTTGTCTTATTCACTGTTGAATTATTAGCACTTAGCTCAGAGTTTGGCGAAAGCTGGATAAATATTGATTGGATTAATAAAAGAGGCACACAGGCTCATGAACATGAATACCTACTTGGGATTTCTAAAGAACTTTTTCCTCCACAAATTGGCATTGAGGGACACATAAAGAGAATGCCACTACCTCCCTCTCCACTCTCTTCACCTTTCCACTCCCCACCCCAGCTACCAGAGTTTTTGCTCTTTGGATAACATCTTGGATGGACTTTTGCAATAAAACCCTTAAGGGGTAATAAACAGACACAAGACTGAACGTGCAGTTGTCTAGACTTAATTTAATAAAGAATATCTAATTTATACCTTTTTTTCCCCCATGTTTCCAGGTCTAATGCCCTGCTGATATTGATAGTGTATCAAATTCTGAACACACTGCTTGCCTAGGGCAGCAGTAGACCTTTCCTTCTAATTTAAATTAGCTGAAGGCTGGTGGTCCCATATGTGAGAGTGTATTCGTAATATCCTGATTGAACACAGGCCCTCCAATTAGAATTATCTTGAAACTCTTGCTTTTTATCTACTGACGTTTGTGATCAGAAAAGCTGTTAAATTTCATCCATGGCATCAATTTTATGCATTATTACAAATTATTTCCTGCCAGCCGAAGAAGCTCCTTTTCTTCTCCTTACCTCATATTTAAGTTTGAACATACATTGAATATATCTAGAAGAGCATTCTTGATTCTTCAGAATAAGAGTTAGGTTTCTGATGTTGTGTAGCTGATTCACTTTGTATTGTATTGTATAGCAGAGACTAACATGACATTGTAAATAAATCAACTATACTTCAATAAAATGAATTAAAAAAAAAGAGGTTTCTGAAACCCTATGTACAAATAAATCCCTTCTGCCACAGTCTCCAGAGGACATACCTGTTGCTGCAGTTACTCTTCTCTGTGTCTGTAGGTAATTAAAAAATAATTCTGAGTAAGATGTTGGGGAGCATATATTTATTGGCTGAAATCCCACACAGACTAAGTATTTATCAAGAAACAAGATTTGGGGAATTGCCTGGCAGTCCAGAGATTGGGACTCTGTGCTTCCAGGGCAGGGGAAGCAGGTTCGATCCCTGGTCAGGGAACTAAGAGTCCACATGCCACACAGTGTGGCCAAAAGAGAAAAAAAGACAAGATGAAACATTGTGAAGATTTTTTTTTTAAAATCAAGATTTTGTATTTTTAATTATTGTATATAATTCTTTCTCTTAGAAGAATCTTCTGCTGACTCAACTTTTCCTGGGAAAATAGGCCATTCCCACCACATGGGGATGAACATGGATATGAGTGGTGGAAACAACAGTACCATGCCACCTCACCATCACCCGACCACTTCATCCGACCACTCCCATGACCACATGATGATGATGGTAAGTGCCCTTTCCCACCCACCTGGGTCACAGAAATAATCAAATTTTAGGACTGGAAGATGATTATGTTTGTAGTTCTTGTTCAGTCACTAAGTTGTGTCCAACTCTTTGCAACCCCATGGACTGTAGCACGCCAGGCTTCCCTGTCCTTCATTATCTCCCAGAGCTTGCTCAAACTCACATCCATTGAGTTGGTGATGCCATCCAACCTTCTCATCCTCTGTTGTCCCCTTCTCCTCCTGCCCTCAATCTTTCCTAACATCAGGGTCATTTTCAATGATTTGGCTGTTTGCATCAGATAGCCAAAGTTTTGGAGCTTCGGTTTTAGCATCAGTCCTTCCAATGAATATTCAGGGTTGATTTCCTTTAGGATTGATTGATTTGACCTCCATGCAGTCCAAGGGACTCTCAAGAGTCTTCTCTAATACTACAGTTCAAAAGCATCAATTGTCCAGTGCTCAGCCTTTACGGTCCAACTCTTACATACATATATGACTATTGGAAAGACCATAGCTTTGACTATATGGACCTTTGTCGGCAAAGTGATATCTCTGCTTTTTAATACACTGTCTAGGTTTGTCATAGCATTTTTTTTCAAGGTTAAAGATCAATTTACCAATGAGGAAAAACTAAGGCAGACCTAGAGAAGTCAAGTGATTTGCCCAAGATTATGTGGCAGGTTAATTTCAGGGCTACAACAGAACCAATATTTCTATGGTTCTTTCTTCAGTATGTCTTCCTTTCAAAATTGACCCTTTTCTGGATTAATTTCTGTATGCTTTGTGTAGAAGAGAAAAAGGCAAAAGTTGACAGTGAGGGCAAAGGAGAGTACATGTGGAGAAGTGCCTGTGTTCGTGATACTAAAATGAGGAGAAAGCTTTCCACTTCAGTGAATGCTTCTTATTACCCAGAACTGCTGCTTATAAGTGTTCTCAGCTGCTTGACCTGCGATTCTCGTGTAAAAATTTCGACTGTTTCTAACTAACATGTTTTGGTTTCCTGGCAGCCTATGACTTTCTACTTCGGCTTTAAGAACGTGGAGCTATTGTTTTCTGGTTTGGTGATCAATACAGCTGGAGGTGAGTAGGCCATCAGGTGTTGTTTGAAGGTGACACTCACATGAGAAACAGTGACAAAGAATCTGGAAACCCAGCACCTCTTCCTGCCAAAGTTACTGAGTCATAAGGGTTGCAATTGTAACCGTCTGGTTTCCTATTTCCTACCTGGAAGATAAGGACACACAATGACTATTTAGGACCTACTGTAAACCTCTCTTAAATAACATGTGTATGTTTCAGAGTTTCTGAAACATAATTTAGATACAGATCGGAGTCTTTTGCAGACCGTTTTCTTTCATCCTTTTCCAGAGTATTTCCTTGTTTGATTGGTCTTAGACGTAAGACTACAGACAAGTTCGAATGGCATAAGAAGCATTTTAGGTATACATACCACAAAGTACCCCTAGCTTCAAAACTATTAATCAAGTACAGTCCTTCCATTTTACAGAAAAATTAAGCTTCAAATAGTGAAATGATTAGCCATAAATAAATTAGTATGTCAGAACTAGGACAGGGACCTAAGGCTTCTGACCTAATCCTATGTTCTTTCTAGCTTACCAAACTGGTCTACAGCATTCATGACTCTTGACCCATCTTAGGGTCAGTCCTAGTTTGGGGGCAGTTAATCATCCATTTTTCTGGAGTCTATAATGTTGACTTCAGTCAGTTCAGTTCAGTTCAGTCGCTCAGTTGTGTCCGACTCTCCGCGACCCCATGAATCACAGCACACCAGGCCTCCCTGTCCATCACCAACTCCTAGAGTTCACTCAAACTCATGTCCACAGAGTCGGTGATGCCATCCAGCCATCTCATTCTCTGTCATCCCCTTCTCCTCCCGCCCCCAACCTTTCCCAGCATCAGAGTCTTTTCCAGTGAGTCAACTCATCGCATGAGGTGGCCAAAGTATTGCAGTTTCAGCTTTAGCATCAGTCCTTCCAATGAACACCCAGGATTGATCTCCTTTAGAATGTGTGCCTTGAATTCAAATTGTACAAGTTCAGTGGTCAGGTGGACCACTTTAGGTATAAGATAAATCTTTGGACCCACAAAATCGATTTGTTTGGGGGAAAAGGGTAGTATGTTAAATCAGTTTTGAATACATTCATATTGTTACCAACAATTCACAGTGTTAAAGACTTAGAATTGAAATGCCCATTCAAGAAATAGAGTCAACACTTTTGAGGGGCAGGAGGCACACTGCACATATGTGGGATCCCCAATCAGGGATGGAACTGGGTGCCCCTGCACTGGGAGGTCAGAGTCTTAACAATAAGTGTTTTATTTCTCTTTCACATATTCTACATTGTGTGTCTCTGTGTGTGAAACTAATTTAATGATGTCAAGCAGCCAGACCAAAAGGTTATTGTTGTTCCAATTATTTTTTGGTTGTATTAATCAGAGAATGAGTATATTCTTGAGTAGAGACTGTAGTTCTCACTAACACCATCGTGGCCCTTGTCTTCCATCCATGGGTGTGAAGAGGTAACAATATAACATATTCTGGAATTAACAGGAGAGAGTCGCAGTTGTTTGGAATTCCCGGGCAGTCCAGTGATTGGGACGTGGCACTTTGACTGCCCAGGGCCTGGGTTCAGTCCCTGGTCAGGGAACTAAGATTTTGTAAGCTGAGTGGCAAGGCCCATTCCCACCCACCCCCCCAGAAAAAATAAAAGAAAAAAAAAAGGAGCAGTTTTTCTACGTTTTCTTTCTTGCTTGGAGAGCACACCAGCTAAGCATTTTGCATGTTTGACATTACTGCCATCTTCTCCTTTCCTACTTAGAAATGGCTGGCGCTTTCGTGGCCGTGTTTTTACTAGCCATGTTCTATGAAGGACTCAAGATAGCCCGAGAAGGCCTCCTGCGCAAGTCCCAAGTCAGCATTCGGTACAATTCCATGCCTGTCCCAGGACCAAATGGAACCATCCTTATGGAAACACACAAAACTGTCGGGTAAGAAGACTGAACAGATGCAGGTGCAAGTTCTGGAGAACTGAACTAGCCAAATAGCAAAGTGGCTATTTTATTAGCAACAGCCCTTTTCTTGAGTTAATGATTCTATGTCACCTTGATCAGCACTCTTTGGAGGCTTGGGGTTGTGAGTCATTAGCAGACCCAAAGAGGAAGGATATTAACTCTTCTTAGAGTTCGTTCTGAATTCTCAGCACTGGTCACTTTGGAAGAAGGACGAGAATCCATATTTTAACATATTGGTCAAATAATAATAAACAAGTTAAAGAAGTTTCAGGTCAGGATACAGAAGAATGGCAGAACCCAATTGATTCCTTTCTATAAAAAGTTGTACCTGCCCAGCTCTGGTCTCATTTTGTTGTAAGACTGTGCAGAGGTCTGTATTTCACTTAAGAAAGTATTTGGATGACTGTTGGTTTTCGCCACAGATTGGCAGGTGCTTTTTAAAATTCAGTTACAATAGAAACGTAGATCTTAAAGCTAAATTGGAATTCAAGGAATCCTATAGACCAATGTCTTACTCTCAAGTAAGCACAATATCATTTTATTCCAATAGTACCCAAGATTGAGGGCCAACCAGACTGTGACTCATCTAAGGTGACAGAACTAGTGAGTGACAGAGGAGATAAACAGCCAGGTCTCCTGATCCCTAATCAAGAACTGTCTACTATACCACCCCACTGTCAATTTTGTTTCCAAGTTTTTAAGAGTATGAGCTTTGGGAAGGTCTGAAAATGTTCGCAGAAATAAGTGTGGGAGGATGTGGGCCATCCCTTTCAGGTTCCAAGGTGGAGGTGAGTCACCCTCCAGCCTCCCTCTGCCCTCCTCCTGAAGAGCTTTCCTCCTGCTGCCGTAGAACCATATCTAGCTGATATCTATTAACCTCATAGCCCTATCATTTTTCATTCCAAGGACCAATAAACAAAACTTGTGTAGACACAGTACCCTGGAGTTGCCAGGGTGACTGTGAGAGAGGGAAGCTCAAGCTGAGCTCATGACCACGACTGCTCCCTTTCTTGCACCGGAAGTGCTTGCCGAGCTGCCTGAGCGCTCCCAGGGCCCTGACTCTCGTGTCCCTGTTTACTCTCCAGGCAGCAAATGCTGAGCTTCCCGCACCTCCTGCAAACAGTGCTGCATATCATCCAAGTGGTCATCAGCTACTTCCTCATGCTCATCTTCATGACCTACAACGGGTACCTCTGCATTGCTGTAGCAGCTGGGGCTGGCACAGGGTACTTCCTCTTCAGCTGGAAGAAGGCGGTGGTAGTGGACATCACAGAGCATTGCCATTAACGTCTGACTCCATGGTGTGGCCTTATCGATTGCAGTGGAAAGCACTTCAAGACTGGAAGACAGGATTCCACCTTCTCTTCTTGCTCCTTATCTCCCTACGACACACATACACCTGCTCAACAGAGGTTTAGCTTACAGTCTCTGAGCTAAAGTGGTAACCTCCTTCCCCCCGCCAGTTTTTGCCCTAATGAGCTGAGTTTCCCATTTCTCTTGAGGTGAAGCCGCTCAGGAGAAGTCCTCTCCTCCCTCATTATCTTAGATCCGAGTTATATGTTCTTATCTAATCTGGGTAGCTTTCTGTTCAGTGGCTTGATCACCTGCTTCCTTTGTTCTAGTCTTGTGTTCTTTCTTTTCTGTTAAACAGACAGTTTGTGAATTTGGTGGGTTTTTCCTGGGTCAGTGATGGAAATGGGTTAACTTTAGCCAGGATTGATGGCAGGCGAAGCAAAGTCTTGCCCAGCCAAACCCAGAACCCAAACATGTTTTAGTCTTTGGACTCAATGAGTGGGAGATAGGTTATGCCTTCCCTAGATGTGACGTGTTTCACTGAAATCTTTGTAGGGGGCAGAGAGATGGTTTGAGACTGTATAAATACAGGCCCAGAACTTGCAGGACAGTGCATTCCTGGGTGGCTGACTAATCAACTTATGCTCCCACTTAACATTTTAATTAGAATGAACTTGTTAATCAAGAAAAAAAGGTAACAATCAATTTGAGAAAATAGATATTTTAAAATGAAACCATTGACATTTTTACTTTGACTCGGTACCTTAGTATGCCACAGCTGAATGAAGCAAGCATTTAAATATTTTCTCCTGTTATTGTTTTCATGTGTCTGCCTCTAAACCAGTGATTTTCAAACTTTAGCACGCATCAGAAAATCACCTAGAGAGCTTGTTAAAAACCCAGTTGTTGGGCCTTGACCCAGAGCTCTTAAATCGGTATTTTTAACAAATTCCCAAGTGATGCCCCTGCTGATGATCAGGGGACCGTACTTTGAGCATCTCTGCTTTAAACTAAGGGAGTATCACCTGGTGGATGAGCTACCTGGGTCTGGGCACAGGAATTTGACTTGCTATTAGTAGGTGGTGTGTCTGGGCTTAACTCATGTACTAAATGCTGCTGGTCAATACTTAATCATTCCACAAACATTTATTCAGCCCCAGCTGTGTCTGTGTGCCCAGGCCCACATGCACGGAAGGGCTGGAGCCAAAGTAACTTTTCTTAGCATGTATGAAATCACTAGTCCTTATTTTTAAAGATTTGTAATTTCTTGGAAGTAGCCTGAAGGTTGAGAAAGACCTTTGATCTGCAATATAAATCAGCCAGTCTTGGGTTAGAAGGGCAAAAGCCCAGCCCTCTCTTTGAGAGGCTTAGGGTGTGGTTGGCTGATGGGCAGATTTTCCTCAGCCCATCCAAAGGCATACCAGGCAGATCCTCATTCTCTGCATGACCATCTTTGTTACTCAGTGTGGGCAGAGCTTAATTAGATCACAAGCGGCCAAAACTTACTTTCCGCAGTGAAGAATCATATTGGATTTTTACTCTTGTTGTCTACGCTGCAGTCTTGTTCCCAGTCCAACCTACCTCTGTACAGTGACTCTTCTTGTGCTGGTCTGTTAAACCCTGCCCTCCTTGGTGCTAGACTCCTTCTGTGCCTCAGGGCAGGAGAGAGAAAACACAGCTATCCTGTCGGCCTCTGTTGTGGTTTTGAAGTTTGTACTTTCTCTGTTGATGCCAGTTAAATATTGGAGGGTGAGAAATGTGTACTTGCATGGCTTTGAACCAAGAGAGGGTCATGAGCTTACCGGATCGAGGTTAAAACCAACACTTAAGAATTTAGTTTTTCTCTCATTCCAACCCCTTGTAGTGCTGATACTTAGTATAAGCAAAGGGTACTGATAAAAATCCAACATTAAGGTACAAATAGCCTGTATTGTCTCAGAAGCCAATGAATAATAAAACCCTGAGAAAGAAAATAAGAATCAATGTTTAGTAGTAACCCTGGTACTCTCTAGACATCTTGTCATGATCTGCTATGAAATAACCTTATCAGGTTATTTTCAAGGTATGAAAAATCAAGGCCAGTTAAGACAAAATGCTGTGAACTTCACACTCTCAGAGAGAAGCAATCTGGGATACGTCTTTGGTATTCAAGATAGAGTCTCATGAAAAACCTGAATTCTGTGATCTTGAGCTAGGTTGCCAAAGGAAGAAACTAGTGAAGGGGGAAAAAAAAACTTAAATTCTGTCTTTCTTGAGCTCTTGGATTGTGTTAATATTGATAATCTTGTTGATTTTCATATCTGTACCCCTGTTCATTTAGAATTTTAGTGCCTGACTTCTGTGTTCCTTTTGGATCCAAATTGCTCTTTTCCTCCTGTTCACAAGTGGAAGCTGTATCGCCATGTCTTTGGCCCCTTACTGTCTTTCAGTCTTTTATCCCATACACTAGTCTCCCTCGCCCTCCCAATGTACTGGACAATGCTCTGCAGTGGGTTTGGATATTGATACCAACTGGAAGCTGTAAAACTCGTTCGAGACCCTAAGCACACTTTGAGGAGCAATTGTCCTGTTGGAATTTCTATGAGGCTGGGTAAAGGGCTACCTGGTACTATCCATTAAGTTACAAAATCTTAGGTACCGTCTCCAACCTATGCCAGAGGAACACTCAGCCCCTCACTGCCCACAGACAATCCTCTGTGCACCAGGGAATCAGAGACTGAAGTTTCTTCACTACTTCTATGGTAGGGCTGTCTGGAATTCCCTTTTAGGCTGTGGGGCACTGGTTTCGGGTTCCCTGTAGAAACTGGAAGGGGAGGTGGTAGGGAGTATACTTTCATGTCATTTACTGTTGGTCCTGCCCTCTCCAGCTGCTTCCTTGAGAAGATGCATCTAAAGATATAAAGTCTGCATTTGATATAATGCCTTAATCACTGGGTCTACAATTAATGTTGACTGTTTTAGATTGTAAGCTCCTGGAAGGCAGTATTGCTGTCGTAGGAATATTTTAACAGTGTCATGTGCAAAAGAACAAATAAATATTTTGATTTTGTGATTCTATGTATATCTTCCACCCAGAGTGATATCAGAATCAGTGGTCTCTTCATTGTCCGCATGGACTCTGGCCATTGTTATCAGTTTTTAAGATGTCCGTCTTTCAGGTGGCGTGATCCAGTTATATTTTCATCTCACTGTCCTCCTACTTTACTTAAAACGACAGGCTTTGTACATGCCAGAAGAGTTCACATGACCTTTTGCATAGGAGACAGTCTTCCTGAAGATGCAGTATCTAAGTACATTGAAGATTTTATATCATAATTGCCTCCCTGTGTTTATTAGGAGGGAAGAAGAAACTCAGAAGGCACAATGTTTTTGTGCTTCTGTGCCCACTCATGCTGGGAAGCCACGGTGACTGGTTGAGGCAGTCTTGTGCGACATTTTTTTTTTCCTCTTTGATCCTGGCCTTTGAGGCATTCAAAATAATTGAACTTAGTTTCCCTATCTGGAGTCACTGTTGCTATGTTTTCAAGATAAAAGAATGGAAAATCCCAAATATATGTGGAAGAATAAAACTACTGTAAGAATGGTAGGGAAGACGTGAAACTATATATCCTCTTCTCTTCCTGCCCCTCACATTGTTATTACCCAGACTTAAACTACACCAGAAAGGCTGGGTAAAATCCAGCTAGTGGGTCTCTACAGAACTGATGATTCCAGAGGTTCTTTTCTACTACAGTTGGCAGTTCCCAGTAGTTGCATTAAACAGTGAAAACAACAGGACATAATTCTAGTCTCTGAGCTTCCTCTCAGATTGACTCATTAGGAAAACTCTCAGGCAATTTGGGAAAGAAGGAAAACTAGGATGGTTGGAATGCTAATACTCCCCTGCCTATCCTCTCAAACTAGTTACAAAGCCAGTCTGTAAAGATTGATCAGGTTTATACAAAATCGTGAGATTCTAATCTCCACAAGGGCAGGGATCTCGATTTGTTCACTGCTGTTACTAAGTGCCTAGAATGGTACCTGGCACATAGGAGGCACTCAATAAATACTTATCAAATAAATGAATTAAGTGAAAATCAGTTACAGGGATCAACTGGATGTGTTCTGTATTTGTTGTGTAGTTGTTAAGTTGTGTCCAACTCTTTGAAACCCCATGGACTGTATCCCACCAGGCTCCTCTGTCCATGGGATTCCCCAGGCAAGAATATTGGAGTGGGTTGCCATTTCCTTCTTCAGGGGATCTTACTGACCCAGGCATCAGACTCTCTTCTACGATGGCAGGGGGATTCTTTTTACCACTGAGCCACCTGGGAAAGCCCATTCTGTGCAGGGTCTTTTAGTAAAGATGAGAAGAATGATGTAGCAATTTAATGGTACTATTATATTTCATTAAGGATGTCACACACTTTCCCAAAAATATATTTATTTTTAAAAACAAAAATCAGACAAATTTTATCGAGTCATTTTCCAGAGACAAACCAGAGTTTGAATTTCAGCTTTCAGAGTGAAAGGTAAGCATCCGTAATCTCATGCAGAAGTATTTCTCTGCAGGAGGTAAAACATTCTGCCTGACTGCAAGCACTCCATTCTTTAAATCTTGTTTTGTGTTTCTGCCATCATTGTACTCCATTCCAGGGCTCTGGCACGCAAGATAATCCACCTCTAAAACTCAAAATTTCCAAATTGAGATGAACGATTGTTGGGCTTTGGTTGGGGTTTATAACCAATTCGATCATTAATCATTTGTTCCCGGCTCTTGGGATCACTGCTGAGTCCAATGGCACCTTCTCCGTCACTGCTTCCTACAATGTCCACATCTTCCTTTTGTTTCTTACGGGTCTGAAAGTTTAAATGTTTCAGTGTTGAGGCAATATTCTATTCACTAACAAACATTTATTTAGCACCTACCATTAGGGTAAAGGATAGGGTTTGGGACTACACAATAATAAGCTGAAATCCTAGATTTAGATGGTTAGGGGTCTGAGAGGATATAAGAGGATGCAGTGATAAAAGATGTAAGCCCTACCTTCCAGGATGTCACAATCTAAAAGGGAAATAGACCACTAAAATAGAAGGTGAATCAGGGCTATGACAGAGCAAAGTCCACACAATACATGGAAATTAAAGTGACTGGTAAAACAATAACCACCAGAAATTAACAGGACACCATGAGATTAAATGTAACAGGAATAGAAAGTTTTGTGCTCTTATCATGAGGTCTGTCCAGCTTGGGGAATTCATTTCTGTTGTCAGATAAAAGGTTTGGCTCCAGCCACAAGTTACTACAGAATTCACAGTCAGTGTCTCAGTTTGATCACTTTCAAAGAGAGAAACTAACATCCCACAGCTACCCTACCTGAGAGTTCCTTATTAGAGAATGGCTCCACTACACCAATCCCAACCCCTGGAATCACTGCTATTCTTCACCACTTACTGCTGTTCTTTACCACTGCTGAACTGGGAGCATTTAAATGCCAGCATCAAAGTATAGTGCATCAGTGAAGTATTACTTTATATATATAAACATAATGACCTTCCTGAATTACTCTCTAGGTTATACTACCTAACATAACATTAGAAAAGCTCTCCCTAAACACTTTTGTGAAGACAAGTTCTAAAAGGCACAGGATGATATCATTTTATAAGCTGTGAGAAACTCAGAATATCCAAGTAAAATGAAATCATTTAAAAGGCTTCCAACTGTGAACAGCTGCTGACTGTTTCAAAATCCAGAGTCAGCAAAATGTAATTAAACTAATTTTAGTAACAAATAAAATACCAGTTTTCTGTTCCATTTTAGCACAGGACAAAAACTATTCCTCCCTCCAAAGTTGGTCTAAAACAAGTGAAACCCACTAAATAGCTGTCTGTAGTAAAAAGATAAAAAACAAAAAAAATATCAAGGCATAAATTTATATCTAGGAATAAATTTGACCAAGGAGGTAAAAAGACCTGTACACTTAAAAACGAGATATTGTTGAAAGAAACTGAAGACATAAAGAAATGAAAAGGTATTCTGTGCTCATGGATAGGACAGTTAAAATGGCTATACTCCCTAGAGCAATCTAATCTACAGATTCAAGGCGATCCCCACCAAAATTCCAACAACATTTTGCACAGAAATAGAACAAAAATTCCTAAAATTTGTATCGGACCACAGAAGACCCCGAGGAGCCAAAACAATCTTGGAAAAAAAGAACAAGGCTGGAGGTATCACATTCCCTGATTTCAAATTACACTACAAAGCCACAGTAATCAAAACAGCATGGTATTGGCAGAAAAAGAGGCACAGATCAATGGAACAGAACTAAGAGCCCAGAAATAAACCTTCAGATATACAGATAATTGATTTACAACAAAGTAGCAAAGAACATACATTAGAGAAAGGACAGTCTCTTAAATAAATGCTGTTGAGAAAATTGAACAGCCAATGCAAGAGAATAGACCACGATCTTGCACCATACACAAAAATTAACTCAAAATGGATTAAAGACTTTAAGACCTCCTGAAACAATAAAATTCCTAGAAGAAAACATAGGTGGTATGCTATTTGAATCAATCTTATCAGTCTTTCTGAGTATTGTTTCCTCAGGCAAGGGAAACAAAAATAAACCAATGGGACTGTATCAGACTAAAAATCTTTGGCACAGCAAAAGAAACCATCAACAAAATGAGAAGACAGGATACTAAATGGGAGAAAATAGCTGCAAATAATTTACCTGATAAGGGATTAATACCCCAGATATATAAAGCTCTCATACAACTCAACAACAAAGAAAACAGATGACCCGAGAATCTGAATAGACATTTTTCCAAAGAAGACATACAGATGACCAACAGGTATAAGAAAAGATGTTCAACATCACTAATTACTAGAGAAATGCAAATCAAAACAACAATGTGAATATCATTTCATACTCATTAGAATGGCCATTATCAAAAAGACAAGAAATAATAGGTGTTAGAGAGGACGTGGAGAAAAGGAAACCACACATTGTGAGAATGTAAACTGGTACAGCCACTATGGAAAACAGAATGGAGATTTCTCAAAAAGTTAAGAGTAGAACTACCATATGATCCAGCAATTCCACTCCTGGTGTACATCCAAAGAAAATGAAAACACTATTTCAAAAAGATGAGTTCCCCACCATGTTCATCATAGCATCATTTACAATAGCCAACATATGGAAATGTGTGCCAACCTAAGTGCCTCTTGACAGATAAATGGATAAAGCAGATGTGGTATGTCAGTATCTATATAGATATAGATATACCATGAAATACTACTCAGTCATAAGAATTAACTTAAAAAAAAGTAACTCAATGGGGAGCTGACTCTGCAAGGTCAAATTTCAGTATGAGACTAACACTTTATAAGACTTATTACAACTGAAGTTTAAACCATAAACGGCATTTCAGTGTTTATTGACACTGAAATTAAAGATAACTCGACAGGAGAAGATAAAGTGGAGAGATGACCGAGGACCAGGTCAAAAGGGCCTTTTATGTCATCCTGAGGAATTTGTACTTTATTCCGAGAGCCAGTAAAGAATTTAAGTCTTACTGATTGACATCTAATACTGTGGGGGTAAGTCTGTGCTTAAAAAGTACATATTGAACTCCTCCTACTAGATGCTGGGAACTCAACAGTGGAGAAGACAGGCATGATTTTTACAATCAGCGTTCCTAATGTAAACGATTTTACGATAGACAAACAAATCATTATAAATTATACAGTGCTATGGAATAAAGGAATAAAGTGTTCTGAGAGGCCCTAATGAGATGGTAGGAATGAAACACCGAGGTTGGACAGGGTCAGGAGAGGCCTCTCAGACTGAGGAGGTCACATTCGAAGCGAGACGTGAAGAAAGAGGAACGACTCCAGGCAGAGGAAAATAGCGTGTGCAACGGCCATGAGTTATAAACAGTCTGGCATGTTCAAGGGAATAAAGAAGAACCAGTGTGCGTAGGGTACAGAGGGCAAGGCAAAGAGTGGCAGAAGGTGAAACTTGAGAGGGGCCAGAACACACAAAAACTTGCAGGCATGACAAGGAATTGAGTCTTTATTCCAGGTTCAGGAAACCACTGAGGAGTTTTAAGCATGAGAATAACATGAGCTGAAATTTTTTAAAGATCACTCTACATAGAGACCTAATGGAGAAAGGATTGAGGACACAATAATGAACGTAGAAAGACAACTTGGATGCTGCTCGAACTGTACAGTGAGATAATGGTTATTGGAATAGGCTTCTAACGATGGAGACAAAAAAGGTATGGGTAGCTACTAGAAATATTCTGGAGGTAGAACCAAAGGATTTATGGAAAAATTGAGTATAAAAGGTGAGGGAAAGGGAGAACTCAAGATTGCCTCTCAGGATTACGCCGTGAGCAACTATACAGACACTGACCCAGAGTATACTGAGGGGAAAATGGTTCGAGGAAGAAATCAAGAGTTGTTCGTTTTAACACGTTAAGTGCAGGACACTGAATAATGACCTCAAAGCTATCAGGCCCTAAGCTCTGGAGCCTGTCATCGTTGCCTTGTATGTGAAAACGGCCTTTGCAGATGTGATTCAATTAAGGATGTTGCGATGGGGACATTTCCCTGGAATACGTGGGTGGGCCCTTAATGCCAATGCGCGTATCTTGTAAGAGAGGGCAGAGGGAGACTTGACAGGCGGAGAAGACAATGTGATCACAGACGGAGACACTGGACTGATGTGGCCACAAGTCAAGGAACGCTAGCGGCCACCAGAGGCTGTAGCAGTCAAGGAACAGAACCGTCCACTACAGCCTCTGGAGGGAGCACAGCCCTATGGATATCCTGACTTTGGATCAGTGGTACTGATCTCAGATTTCTTGCCTGCGGAACCGTGAAAGCCTACATTTCTGTTGTTTGAAACCACCAAGTTTGTGGAAATTCATTACCGCAGACACAGGAAGCTAATACATGATGTTTAAGATGCCTGTAAAGCATCCAAATAGAGATTTCAAACAAGTTATTGGTATGAGAATCTGGAATTCAAAAGTTAAGGGTTACTGTTTTAAATATTCCTAAGGGTTTGAAAGTTGTACTCTTACCTCCAGGTCCTTTCGAATGCTCTCAAACTCCTCAATATCATCCAGTTTCAGCTCCAGGCGCGTTGGTTTTCGTCGCAGCATAATGAAATCAACACTAAAGGGCAGATCCAGTAAACTCTTAGCTGTTAAAAATGGTAGAGAGGAGGAAAAATTGTAAGGCGTAAATCCCAGTTATGAACATAAGATCAGTTTGTAAGCAAGCACACAAAAACAAATGGTGACACAAAAGACTCATCTGGAATCACACACTGGCTTCTAAGCCCTTAGGGGTATAATTATCACGTTTTTATTACATGATGCAGAGCCACAACTCTGTAATTCCAAACATCTCTCTCTTCTAGAACTTAAAATAGCAAGCTGCCTATAAAAGAGGATTTTGGCCACCTCATGCGAAGAGTTGACTCACTGGAAAACACTCTTATGCTGGGAAGGATTGGGGGCGGGAGGAGAAGGGGACGACTGAGAATGAGATGGCTGGACGGCATCACCGACTCGATGGACATGAGGTCGAGTGAACTCCGGGAGTTGGTGATGGACAGGGAGGCCTGGCGTGCTGTGATTCATGGGGTCACAAAGAGTCGGACACGACTGAGGCATCAATCACTTTAATCTCATGTCCATTCCCAGAGAAATACTCTCGCTAAGAGAATAAAGCTAAAATACCACATTTTAATTCAGTATAGTTAGTAGGAGGGTATACAAGCCAATAGATTTGACCAACACTATGCGGGAATTGTGAGAGACTTGTGATCACTCCTGAAAGCTAAAATCAGTTTGCGAAATCATATGAAAACTCCTTCTAACTCACCAGTTCACAGGGCTATCCTCACGGTCTAAATAGGTCCTCAATGGATAGGTCATTCATTCAACAAACAGTTCCTGTGCTCCAGCTACTGAGTTAAAAGGCATAGTCACAGTCTGTGGGGAAAACAAACAGAAAACCGCAATGTACTGTAGTAAGAACTTTGATGAGGGTGACGTAATGGCATCACACAGGCACCCAATCCAGTGGGGTCAACGGATGTGGAGATGATGTCTAAGTTGATTTTTGAAGGACAGGCAGAAAAGGGGGATTAAAGGCATCCCAGGCAGAGAGAATAAGTATGCACAGAGGCTAAGGAGAACACTCTGGAATCTGAAAACCCAAGGTAATGCTTATGCTAAAAAAAAAAAAAAAAGAAGAAGAAGAAGAAGAAGCTGCTTTTTTTTTTCTTTTAGAAGAAAATAAAACTCCTCAATTGAGTTTGAAACCTGTTGATGGCATCATCTTTATATCCTCATGGTATCCAGTAGAGATCGTCTATTATAACCAGTTAGTAAATGTTTTATTGAATAAACTGAGAGATCCAAACCAAACAAAAAGGGAAATGAACGTTTCCTGAGCCCTGTGCCACACTCTCCTTTTCACATCCTCAGGTTTATTGTGACACAGAGATACCAGGATGCTGCAGAATTACCCCTGTCAGATACAGCTAGCCAGAGAAAGTCTGAGCTGCTCAGTTTGATTAATAAATGTCAGCCTCCTGGGAAATTCCCTGACAGTCCAATGGTTAGGACTCTGTGTGTCTACTGCAGTGGGCACTGGTTTGATCCCTGGTTGGGGAACTAAGATCCACATGCCTCGAGAAGGGGCAAAAGAAACCCAAAAAGTCACCCTCCTACAAAAATTGCACATAGGTCACAGGGAGAGGATTACATGAGACTGATGTAAGTGAAAGCTCCTTTAAAATATGTATAGGCCCCTCTCGCCTTCTCAGATGGCCCACACTGTCTGTGGAGTGTGTTTCTCTCTAAATAAATCCACTTCTTCCCAAGCAAAAAACAAACACACAAAAACCAAAACTATATGTACAGATATAAATTATTAATATATGTATCTAGGACATAGACAGGCCTTGGAAATAAACAAAGGAAGAAACGTCTCCTCCTCCCATGAAGGTTGGGACAGACACAAGTAATGTTATCAATACAAACACCAGCACATCACATTTCAAATTGCTTTGTACTAAATCAGATATTATCTTGATTCCAATGTAGACAAAAACCTAGAGGAGGCCAAAGTTCCAAGGGTGGAGAATGTTTAAAAGAAAAAAAGAACTGAGACACATTTTAACCTTTCTGCAAACTGTGAAAAGCTCACCACTAGGGAGCAGTATAGAGTAACAGATAAAAGTGCCTGCTCTGGAGGAGAAAGAGCATGGCCTTGCCCACCAGAACAAGACCCAGTTTGCCCCACAGCCAGTTCCTCGCATCAGGAAGCTTACACAAGCCTTTTATCCTCATCCATCAGAGGGCAGAAAGAATGAAAACCACAATCACAGGAAACTAACCAAAGTGACCGCATGGACCACAACCTTGCCTAACTCAGTGACTCTATGAGCCATGTGGTGTAGGGCCACTCAAGACAGATGGACCATAGTGGAAAGTTCTGACAAAACATGGCCCACTGGAGAAGGGCATGGCAAGCCACTCCAGCAATATTGCCTTGAGAACCCCATGAACAGTATGAAAAGGCAAAAAGATACGACACTGAAAGATGAACAGCCCAGGTTGGTAGGTGTCCAATTGCTACTGGAGAAGAAAAGACAAACAGCTCCAGAAGGAATGAAGAGGCTGACCCAAAGAAGAAATAACACGCAGTTGTGGATGTATCTGGTGGTGAAGTAAAGTTTGACGCTGTAAAGAAGAGTATTGCATAGGAACCTGGAATGTTAGGTCCATCGATCAGTTCAGTTGCTCAGTCATGTCTGACTCTGTGACCCCATGGACACCAGCATGCCAGCCTTCCATCCATCACCAACTCCCACAGCTTGCTCAAACTCATGTTCATTGAGTCAGTGATGCCATCCAACCATTATATCCTCTGTCATCCCCTTCTGCTGCCTTCAATCTTTCCCAGCATCAAAGTCCTTTCTAAGGAGTCAGTGCTTCGCATCAATGGTCAAAGTACTGGAGAATCAGCCCTTCCAGTGAATATTCAAGACTGATTTCCTTTAGGATTGACTGGTTTGATCTCCTTGAAGTCCAAGGTCCATGAATCAAGGTAAACTGTAGGTCCATGAATCAAGGTAAATTGGAAATGGTCAAACAGGACACGGCAAGAGTGAACATCAACATTTTAGGACTGGAATGGCGAATTTAATTCAGATAACCATTATATCTATTACTATGAGCAAGAATCCCTTAGAAGAAGAAAATGGAGTACCCCTCAACAGTCAACAACAGTCTGAAATGCAGTACTTGGGTATAATCGCAAAAATGACAGAATGATCTCTGTTCGTTTCCAAGGCAAACCATTCAATATCACAGTAATCCAAATCCATGTCCCAACCACTAATGCTGAAGAAGTTGAAGCTTAATGGTTCTATGAAGACCTACAAGACCTTCTAGAACTAACACCAAAAAAAGATGTCCTTTTCATCACAGGGGACTGGAATGCAAAAGTAGGAAGTCAAGCGATAACTGGAGTAACAGGCAAGTTTGGTCTTCGAGTACAAAATGAAACAGGGCAAAGGCTAACAGAGTTTTGCCAAGAGAACACCCTGGTCATAGCAAACACCCTCTTCCAACAACACAAGAGAAGACTCTACACATGGACATCACCAGATGGTCAATATTGAAATCAGATTAATTATATTCTTTGTAGCCAAAGATGGAGAAGCTCTATGCTGCTGCTGCTAAGTCGCTTCAGTCGTGTCCGATTCTGTGCGACCCCATAGACGGCAGCCCACCAGGCTCCCCCGTCCCTGGGATTCTCCAGGCAAGAACAATGGAGTGGGTTGCCATTTCCTTCTCCAATGCATGAAAGTGAAGTCGCTCAGTCGTGTCCGACTCGTAGCGACCCCATGGATTGCAGCCTACCAAGCTCCTCCGTCCACGGGATTTTCCAGGCAAGAGTATTGGAGTGGGGCACCATTGCCTTCTCCAGAGAAGCTATATAGAGTCAGTAAAAACAAGGCTGGGAGTTGACTGCAGCTCAGATCATGAACTCCTTATTGCCAAATTCAGATTTAAATTGAAGAACAAAGAGAAAACCACTAGGCCATTCCGGAGTTGGTGATGGACAGGGAGGCCTGGCGTACTGTGATTCATGGGGTCGCAAAGAGTCGGACACGACTGAGTGACTGAACTGAACTGAACTGATTCAGGTATGACCTAAAACAAATCCCTTATGATTATAGAGTGGAATGACAAATAGATTCAAGGGATTAGATCTAATAGACAGAGTGCCTAAAGAACTATGGATAGAGGTTTGTAACACTGTATAGGAGGCAGTGATCAAAACCTTCCCCAAGAAAAATAATTGCAAAAAGGCAAAACGGTTGTCTGAGGAGGCCTTACAAATAGCTAAGAAAAGAAAAGGCTGTGGAAATGTGGAAACTGTGGAAATGAAAGGCAAAGGAGAAAAGGAAAGATACACCCATTTGAAAGCAGAATTCCAGAGAACAGCAGGGGAGATAAGAAAGCTTTTTTAAGTGAACAAGGGAAAGAAATAGAGGAAAACAACAGAATGGGAAAGACTAGAGATCTCTTCAAGACAATTAGAGATACCAGGGGAACATTTCATGCAAAAACAGGCACAATAAAGGACAGAAACGGTATGGACCTAACAGAAGCAGAAGATATTAAGAAGAGGTGGCAAGAATACATAGAAAAACTATACAAAAAAGATCTTAATGACCCAGATAACCACAATGGTGTGATCACTCACCTAGAGCCAGATATCCTGGAGTGTGAAGTCAAGTGGGCCTTAGGAAGCATCACTACGAACAAAGCTAGTAGAAGTGATGGAATTCTAGCTGAGCTATTTCAAATCCTAAAAGATGATGCTGTAAAGTGTTGCACTCAATACACAAGCAAATTTGGAAACTCAACATTGGCACAGGACTGGAAAAGGTCAGTTTTCATTCCAATACCAAAGAACAGCAATGCCAAAGAATGTTCAAAGAAGTGTATTCATTTCACATGCTAGCCAGAGTAATGCTCAAAATCCTTTAAGCTAGGATTAACAGTATGTAAACTTGAGAACTTTCAGATGCACAAGCTGAATTTATATACAAGCAGAGGAACCAGGGATCAAATTGCCAAAATGCCTTGGATCATAGAAAAAGCTAGAATTCCAGAAAAACATCTACTTCTGCTTCATTGACTACACTAAAGCCTTTGACTGTGTAGATGACAACTGTGGAAAATTCTGAAAGAGATGGGAATACCACACCACCTTACCTCCTCCTGAAAAATCCATATGCAGGTCAAGAAGCAACAGTTAGAACCGGACATGGAACAATGGACTGGTTCACAACTGGGAAAGGAGTACATCAAGGCTGTATATTGTCACTCTGCTTATTTAACTTCTATGCAGAGTACATCATGCGAAATGCTGGGCTGGATGAAGCACAAGCTGGAATCAAGACTGCGGGGAGAAATATCAGTAACCTCAGATATGCAAGATGACACTTATGGCAGAAAGTGAAGAGGATTTAAAGAGTCTCTTAATGAAGGTGGAAGAGGAGAGTGAAAAAGCTGGCTTAAAACTCAACATTCAAAAAACTATGATCATGGCATCTGGTCCCATCACTTCATAGCAAATAGGTGGCGAAACAATGGAAACGTGACACACTATTTTCTTGGGCTCCAAAATCACTGTGGATGGTGACTGCAGCCAGAAATTAAAAGACACTTGCTCCTTAGAAGAAAAGCAATGACAAATTTAAATAGCATATTAAAAAGCACACGCATTACTTCGCCTACAAAAGTTCATATAGACAAAGTTAGTTTTTCCAGCAGTCATATAAGGATGTGGGAGCTGGACAATAAAAAAGGCTGATCACCAAAGAATTGATGCCTTCAAACTGTGGTTCTGGAGAAGACTCTTGAGAGCCCCTTGGACAGCAAGGAGATCAAACCAGTCAATCCTAGAGGAAATCAATCCTGAATATTCATTGTAAGGACTGATTCTGAAGCTGAAGTTTCAGTACTTGGGCCAGCTGATGCAAAGAGCCGATTCATTAGAAAAGACCCTGATGCTGGGAAAGATTGAAGGCAGGAGGAGAAGAGGATGACATGATTGGATGGCATCACCAATTCAATGCACAGGAGTTTGACCAAACTCCAGGAGATGGTGAAGGACAGGGAAGCCTGGCATGCTGCTGCCCATAGGCTCGCAAAGAGTCCGACATGACTGAGCAACTGAATAACAATTGGGGACGGAGATTCTAATCCCATCTCCACTGATCTTGGACAACTGGCTTCACCTTTCACTAGATCTTGGTTTCCTGGTCTGTATCTGTTGTTGTACGGATTGAATGTCACATTGCAACATAAATTCCTGTAACAAAACCTGGCGTTTAGCAAGTGCTCAATCAGTTCAGTTCAGTCGCTCAGTTGTGTCCGACTGTTTGTGACCCCATGGACTGCAGCATGCCAGACTTCCCTGTCCATCACCAACTCCTGGAGCTTACTCAAACTCATGTCCATGGAGTCAGTGATGCCATCCAACCATCTCATCCTCTGTCGTCCCCTTCTTCTGCCCTCAATCTTTCCCAGCATCAGGGTCTTTTCAAGTGAGTCAGTTCTTCGCATCAGGTGGCCAAAGGACTGGAGTTTCAGCTTCAGCATCAGTCATTCCAATGAATGTTCAGGACTGATTTCCTTTAGGATGGACTGGCTGGATCTCCTTGCAGTCCAATGGACTATCAAGAGTATTCTCCAACACTGCAGTTCAAAAGCATCAATTCTGCAGTGCTCAGCTTTCTTTATATTCCAACTCTCACATCCATACATGACTACTGGAAAAACCAAAGCTTTGACTAGATGGACCTTTGTTGGCAAAGTAATGTCTCTGCTTTTTGATATGCTGTGTAGGTTTGTCATTGCTTTTCTTCTAAGGACCAAGAATCTTTTAATTTCATGGCTGTAGTCACCATCTACAGTGATTTTGGAGCACAAAAAAATAAAGTCTGTCACTGTTTCCATTGTTTCCCCATTGTGAAGTGATGGGGCCAGATGCCATGATCTTAGTTTTCTGAATGTGGAGTTTTAAGCCAACTTTTTCACTCTCCTCTTTCACTTTCATCAAGAGACTCAAGTCTTCTTTGCTTTCTGCCATGAGGGTGGTGTCAACTGTATATCTGAGCTTATTGGTATTTCTGCCGGAAATCTTGATTCCAACTTGTGCTTCATCCAACCTGGCATTTTGCATAATGTACTCTGCATATAAGTTAAATAAGCAGGGTGACAATATATAGCCTTGACTACTCCTTTCCCAATTTGGAACCAGTCTGTTGTTCCATGTCCAGTTCTAACTGTTGCTTCTTGACTTGCATACAGATTTCACAGGAGAAAGGTCAGGTGGTCTAGTATTCCCATCTCTTTCAGAATTTTTCACAGCAAATAGTCATTATTATCGTAAAGAGGCCTAGGGGAGGGGAGGGGGCTGTTTCCAGCTCTGGAAACACCAATATTTTGAGCATCACCACCCACTACAAGGAGAAGGAAATGGCAACCCACGCCGGTACTCTTGCCTGGAAAAATCCCATGGACAGAGAAGCCTGGGAGGCTACAGTCCATGGGGTCGCAAAGAGTTGGACACAACTGAGAGACTTCACTTTCACTTTCACCCCCTACAAGGGGGCAAAAATCTTGTCATGTCCACCTCTGATGCCCCAGCACCCAGGGCAGCAGGGTTGTGCAAAGTTGTTTGCTTGCAGTTTACCTGACGCATCACATTCATCATCTCACTCAGAATAAGATTGAGAGACCTGCTGAAGAGAGCAAAAGCGGGGCGTGGCTCCTCCGCCTGGTCTTTTTTTCACTTCGGCGCTAGAGGGCTCCTTGAGCTTATTGTTTCACCACTGCCCAAATCCACTGAAAACCCACCCAGCTCAGAAGAAACTGCCAAGAGAACTTCCTGACAGCAGAGGAGAACAGCACTCCTGCCGCAGCCCCCGGGCTGCACTCAAGGTCCAGGGCGAGAGTTTCCATGGCAACATGGGCCTTGGCTCCAGGAGGACTTAGAGCCCCTGGCCGGGCCGCGAGCCGACAGCAGGCCCCGGAATCCCTCGATTCGCTCCCTGAGTTCAGTTCTCAGCCGCGCACTTCCCCGCACCTACCTCTTTTCAGGCCTCTTCAGTCCCTTTCCGGAACCTCGGCGCCCACCCCGAATCATCCGCTAAGCCAACTGGACTACACTTCCCACACTGCCTCTGAGTCTCTCTCTTCGCAGAACCTTGTCCTCCGCGTGCTTTTCTCGGAAGCTCTACAGATCACATCTCTCAACTCGCCCAGACTCCCTCCTACTACGGTTCCCATAATGCTCCACGCCTCCCACGATGCTGCGTCCGACGTCGGATCACTTCCGGTTGTGACGTAGTTCCGCTTTGCTGGGCGCGCGGTGGACGGTCTGAAACGTAGAGCACGGGTTTCGCTGGGGCTTCGCGGCCCCGGAGTCCAGCATGGCTTCCTCACGACCCTCCTCCACGGTACAGGTCTCATTCAGGCAGGGAGCGCTGAGGGGTGGGGGTCCCTGCGAAACAGGGCCGTTAGGGAACGGGCTACGGCGGTGGAGGGCCGAGGAGGAAGGCTGCGGTGTTCTCCTAATTCTTGAGTGCTTTCATCGGTTTTAGCTCGTTTTCACTTCCCACTGCAGCCCCGAAATGTAAATATCTCTTCCGTCTGGTTCAAAACGGAGCTCTGAAAGGGAGTAGAGTCTTGGCCAAGATTTATGACAGTTTCAGAACTCTTAATTGTAACGAGGCTTCCTAACTTACCTACTGCTTCATGTCCGAAACGTTTGACATGTATGAACAGTAACTTTCTAACTTATCCCCCCTACCATCGCGTTGGTTATTTCAGTTATCCTTGATACCCCTGTGATGAGCAGTAATTCTGGAAATTTCTTAAAAGCCAAGAAGAGTTTGCACGTGCTGCAACCGTATGAAATAAACATATTCGAGAGAAAACCGTTGACAGAAAAATCAGCACGAGAAATTCACTAGTTTTTTCCATTTCTTCCTATCTACAAAACTTAAGTCATTAAGAGACTGGAACCACTCTTTCCCTCCACCCTCAGTTCAAGGAAGACACATTTTAACTGATGACAGATTTGTCCTTTGTGTGGGGAAGAAATAGGTTTGAAGCTCTAAATCAGCTGCATTCTGCTGGGAAACCTATTAGGTTGCTAAGGTTAATCTAGGTCTTTGTTTTAGCAGGCAACCAAAACTAAGGCACCAGATGACTTGGTGGCTCCTGTTGTGAAGAAACCACACATCTATTATGGAAGTTTGGAAGAGAAGGAGAGGGAGCGTCTGGCCAAAGGAGAATCTGGGCTTTTGGGAAAAGAAGGACTCAAAGCAGGAATTGAAGCAGGAAACATTAACATAACCTCTGGTAAGATGCAAATTGTGAGTTCATCTTTACCTTTGGTGCTCAAATTTTCTGTAATGATTACCTGCCTCAACTTAAATGTCACTAGTTTATGTCAAAAAACTACAAATAATAAGCTTGCACCTATCGAAGTCCATATTCTCTGCCTACTACTGACTTGGTTTTATCATCCAGAGAACCTTTTTCTTAAAACCTTTTATACAGTTTCTCTTCAATGAATTGTTAGTAATTTTACTAGGAATTTATTCAGTGTGTATTTGGATTCAGAGTGATTTCCTTTGTCTTCTGGAGATCTAGCGTAGTTCTGGTGTTAGCTTGGAGCTACTGTGTTTCCTAATATTCTCCTCTTTTTAATTTTCCAACTGTTTTTCACCCAAAATGAAATTATCTCTTTTAAATTTTAAAGTGGTAACCATCTTTATTTTGAAAGCAATTAAACAGTAAAGAAATATTTAAAGTAGAAAAACCCCTCATCTTTATTAATTGGGGCTATATCATTTCAAGAACTTAATAAAGCTATAAAAATACATTTTTTTCCATAAATGAAGTAATGATAGTTTTGTAACCTGCATTTGTCATTCTGAATACTGTTAAATGGGCTTTCCCGATGGCTCAGTGGGTAAAGAATTCACCTGCAATGCAGGAGACACAGGAGACAAGGTGGCTTTGATCACTGGGTGGGGAAGATCCCCTGGAAGAGGAAATGGCAGCCTACTCCAGTATTTCTTGCATGTAAAACCCCATGGACAGAGGGGTCTGGTGGGCTACAGTCCACCAGGTCGCAAAGAGTTGGAAACAAGTAAGCCAATAAGTATGCTTACTTGTTGAGGGTATGCTTACTGTTGAGGGTATTTTTTCATGCCAGTAACTAGTAGTCTACTATGTTTTCAAAATAAAATCATTCATGTTTGTCATAAGAAATTCAGACAGTATGGAAGGGTATAAAAAGACTTCTCTGCAGATAGGACTTCTGTCAAGTTTTTCATCGACCCTCCCACACATTTTCTTTTCTATACACATGCGCTTTTCATGAGTTTTAAACGTTTTAGGTTGTTTTAAACATGACTGCATCACTACTGTACTTCTCACTTCTCATCCAAATGCTTGTTTTTTATGTGAATTTTAAAACTAGCTACTAGATTATCCATAAAACCTTATAGTTAAGGCTTATCATTTTCATGGTAATTATTTCCAGTTTACTGCTAGATTTGTTAGTGTTCCTATACTGAGACTATTTCAGAGAGTGGCTTTGGCAACTGTTAAAATAATGTTTCTGTTTTGCCATGGATAGAAAGCCTAGTTAATTTGTTAAAAGTGCTCTATATTCCCATTGTCTCATGAAAGCTGTTTATGTAAGTGTAAGTTGCCAAATGAAACAAGATGACTTGAACCAGTTTCTGGCCTTTAAAACCTCATTTAGTTTTCTGTGTTTGTCATACTTTAATACAGTTTCTAGCAGATTAGTTAACTGTGCCTCGGGGCATTCAGTCTCCAATTGTAAGAACTTATTTCTGTCTCCCTAATTGAAGAAGATTGGTGATTATGCTGATATTGCCTGTTCTTTTATAGGGGAAGTGTTTGAAATTGAAGAGCACATCAGTGAGAGACAGGCTGAAGTGTTAGCAGAGTTTGAGAGAAGAAAGCGAGCCCGGCAAATCAACGTTTCCACCGATGACTCAGAGGTCAAGGCTTGCCTTAGAGCTTTGGGGGAACCCATCACACTTTTTGGAGAAGGTCCTGCTGAAAGAAGAGAAAGGTACCCTTTCTACCTACTTACTCTTTTTTAATCACAGGATCATAGTTCCAAATTTTAGTTGTTACTGTACAGTCACTCAGTCATCTCCGACTCTTTGTGACGCTGTGAACTTCCCTGTCCTTCGCTGTCTCCCGGAGCTTGCTCAGACTCATGTCCGTTGAGTCAGCGATGCCATCCAACTGTCTCATTGTGTCGTCCTCGTCTCCTCCTGCCCTCAGTATTTCCAAGCATCAGGGTCTTTTCCAATGAGTTGGCTCTTCACATCAGGTGGCCAATATTGGAGCTTCAGCTTCAGCATCAGTCCTTCCAATGAATATTCAGGGTTGATTTCCTTTAGGATGGAAAGGTTTGATCTCCTTACTGTCCAAGGGACTCTCAAGAGTCTTCTCCGACCCCACAGTTCAGTAGCATCAATTCTTTGGTGCTCTGCCTTCTTTACAGTCCACATCCATACATGACTCCTAGAAGAACCATAACCTTGACTATACGGAACTTTCTCGGCCAAGTGACGTCTCTGCGTTTTAATACACTGTCTAGGTTTGTCATGGAGAAGGAAATGGCAACCCACTCCAGTGTTCTTGCCTGGAGAATCCCAGGGACGGGGGAGCTTGGTGGGCCAGTGGGGTCACACGGAGTCAGACACAACTGAAGTGATTTAGCAGTAGCAGCAGGTTTGTCATAGCTTTTCTTCCAAGGAGCAAGTGTCTTTTAATTTCATGGCTGCAGTAACCATCCACATTGATTTTGAAGCCCAAGAAAATGAAATCTGACACTTTGTACTTTTTCCCTATCTATTTGCTATGAAGTGATTCAACCTGATGCCATGATGTTCATTTTTTTAATGTTGAATTTAAGCCAGCTTTTTTCACTCTCCTCTTTCACTTTCATCAAGAGGTTCTTTAGTTCCTCTTCACTTTCTCCCATTATATAGTTGGTATCTGTAGCTAAACCTTTAATAGAATTCCTCACATAATGTTGACAGAATATCTTATTAAGTTGTGTGAATATGGTTTAGTCCATAATCTAAGTCTTCGGCCAGTTTATTCTCCACTACTAATTTTTCTTTATAAACTGTGAAGATGTTAACATGTTCCCTCCCCTTCCTCTCCTTAGTGTGTAGTTTTGAGATGGGTAAAATTTGTCACTGAACTCTGAAAATTTAAACAGCAAACACGTTTTTTGTCATTAACATAAAGCATGATGGTAAGTGTTTTTTGGATGTTATTAAAAAGAGGTACTTTCCTCAGATAATGCTACTCTTGTGATTCTGAAGTTCCAAAATCTCTCAGTGACAGGCTAGTTGTGTGCAGTTATGAGGATGTGACCTGCCTGCGTCTTCAGGACTTGGGGCTCAACTATTCCTCACTTATTACATTCACCCTCTTAAGGCCCTTACCACTCTTCAACCCAGTGCAAACTGATTGACCACTACTTCATTGAAATGGCAGTTCATTAAGGTCATCAGCTCATCTTTACTAAGAATAGTCTTAGTACACTGCCACCTATTCTGTCCTTCAAACGCTCCCTTTCCTTGGCTCCCATAGATCCCAGTCCTCCTGGTTTTCCTCCTGTTTCTTTAGCTAATTCTTCTAAGCCTGTTTCCCTCCTGTGTAACCTTTATAAACTGCTGTTGTTTGTCCTACACCAACCATGAGGGATCAGGTCCGTTCCCATGGTATGGTTTATATGGAGTTTACATGGACTCCCATGGCATGGAGTCTGATGACTCCCATGTCCCTGTAGCCTAGCTATTCTGTAGTCTCAAATTTGACATCTCTAAGTTGTTGTTCAGGCACCAAGTCGTGTCCAACTCTTTGCAACCCTGGGGACTGCAGCACGCCAGGCCTCCCTGTACCTCTCCATCTCCTGGAGTTTGCCCAAGTTCACTGAATTGATGATGCCATCCAAGCATCTCATCCTCTGTTGCCCTCTTCTCCTGCTATCTTCGGTCTTTCCCAGCATCAGGGTCTCTTCCAGTTAGTTGGCTGTTTTCATCAGGTGGCCAGAGTATGGAGCTGAAGCTTCAGCATCAGTCCTTCCAATGAATATTCAGGGTTGATTTCCTTTGGGATTGACTGGTTGGATCTCCTTGCTGTCCAAGGGACTCTCAGGAGCCTTCTCCAGCACCACAGTTGGAAAGCATCAGTTCTTCAGCACTCTGCCTTCCTTATGGTCCAGCTCTCACATGCGTACATGACTACTGGAAACAATAGCTGTGACTGTGCGGACCTTTTTCAGCTAAGTGGTATCTCTGCTTTTTAATATACTGTCTGGGTTTATCATTGCTTTCCTTCCAAGAAGCAATCATCTTTAATTTCATGGCTGCAGTCACCATCCGCAGTGATTTTCCTCATCCCAAGAAGAGGAAATTGTCTCTGCTTCCACCTTTTCCTCTTCTGTTTGCCATGAACTGTTAAGACCAGAGGCCATCTAATTAGATTTTTTAATATGGAGTTTTAGGCCAACTTTATCACTCTCTTTCACCCTCATCAAGGAGCTCTTTAGTTCCTCTTCACTTTCTGCCATAAGGGTGGTGTCATTTGCATATCTGAGGTTGTTGATATTTCTCCCAGCAGTCTTGATTCCAGCTTGTGAGTCATCCAGCCTGGCATTTCCATGATGTACTCTACGTATAAGTTAAATAAGCAGAATGACAGTATACAGCCTTGTCATATTCCTTTCTTAATTTTGAATCAGTCACTTATTCCATATAAGGTTCTAACTGTTGTTTTCTTGACCCACATATAGGTTTCTCAGGTGACAGGTAAGATGGTCTGGTATTCACATCTCTAAGAGTTTTTCACACTTTTGATCCACACAGTCAAAGGCTTTTGCATAGTCAGTGAAACAGAAATGTTTTTCTGGAATTCCTTTGCTTTCTCTATGATCAGCAAATGTTGGCAATTTGGTGTCTGGTTCCTCTGCCTTTTCTAAACCCAGCTTGTACATCTGTAAGTTTCCATTAAAGTACTGCTGAAGCCTAGCTTAAAGGATTTTGAGCATAACCTTACTAGCATGGGAAGTGAGCGCAGTTGTCTGGTAGTTTGAACGTTCTTTAGTACTGTCCTTAGGAACTAGGATAAAGATTGACCTTTTTCAGTTCTGTGGCCACTGCTGAGTTTTCCCAAATTTACTGACATACTGAGTGCAGCACTTTAATAGCATAGTCTTTTAGGATTTGAAATAGCTCAGCTGGAATTCCATCATCTCCGCTAGCTTTATTGGCAGCAGTGCTTCTGAAGCCCTCATGATTTTACACTCATGACGTTTGGATCTAGGTGAGTGACCACTGCATCATGGCTATCCAGATCATTAAGATCTTTTTTGTACAGTTCTTCTGTGTATTCTTGCCATCTCTTCTTGATCTCTTCTGCTTCTATTAGGTCTTTATTGTTTCTGTCCATTATTGTGCCCATCTTTGCGTGAAATGTTCCTTTGATATCTCCAGTTTTCTAGAAGAGACCTAGTCTTTCCCCTTCTGTTTTCCTGTTTCTTTGCATTGTTCACTGATGAAGGCCTTCTCTTTCCTTGCTCTTCCCTGGAACTCTGCATTCAGGCAGGTATACCTTTCCCTTCCTCCCTTGCTTTTCACTTCTCTTCTTTCCGCAGCTATTTGTAAGACTTTGTCAGACAACCACTTTGCCTTATTCCATTTCTTTTCCTTTAGGATGGTTTTAGTCATTGCCTCGTGTACAGTATTATGAACCTCTGTCCATAGTTCTTCAGACACTCTGTTTACCAGATCTGATCCCTTGAATCTATTTGTTACCTCCACTGTATGATCATGGAGGATTTGATTTAGATCGTATCTGAATGACCTAGTGGTTTTCCGTGCTTTCTTTAGTTTAAGCCTGAATTTTACTATAAGGAGCTGATGATCTGAGCCACAGTTAGCTTCAGGTCTTGTTTTTGCTGAGTGGATTTTTTGACTGCAAAGAACAAAGTCAGTCTGGGTGATGTCCACATGTAAAGTTGTCCCTTGTGTTGTTGGAAAAAGGTGTTTACTATGACCAGTGTATTCTCTTGGCAGAATTCTGTTAGCCTTTGTTCTGCTTCATTTTGTACTCCAAGACCAAACTTGCTGTTACTCCACGTATCTCCTAACTTGCTCCTTTCGCAATCCAATCATCTGTGATTAACAGGACATCTTTTTTTGGTGTTAGTTCTAGAAAGGCTTATAGGTCTTCATAGAACTGATTAGCTTCAACTTCTTCGGCATCAATGACTGGGGCTTAAACTTGGGTTACCGTGATGTTGAATGGTTTGCCTTGGAAACAAACCGAGATCATTCTGTCATTTTTCAGATTGCACTCAAGTATTGCATTTCGGACTCTTGTATTGACTATGATGACTACTCCATTTCTTCTAAGGGATTCTTGCTCACAGTAGTAGATTTAATGGTCATCTGAATTAAATTTGCCCATTCCTGTCCATTTTAGTTCACTGATTCCTAAGATGTCAATGTTTATTCTTGCCATCTCCTGCTTGACCACTTCCACTTTACCTTCATTCATGGACCTACGTTGAATGAAATTAAAAGACGCTTACTCCTTGGAAGGAAAGTTATGACCAACCTAGACAGCATATTAAAAAACAGAGGCATTACGGTCCATCTAGTCAAGGCTATGGTTTTTCCAGTAGTCATGTATGGATGTGAGAGTTGGTCTCTAAAGAAAGCTGAGCACTGAAGAGTTGATGCTTTTGAACTGTGGTGCTGGAGAAGACTCTTGAGAGTCCCTTGGACTGCAAGGAGATCCAACCAGTCCATCCTAAAGGAAATCAGTCCTGAATATTCTTTGGAAGGACTGATGCTGAAGCTGAAACTCCAATCCTTTGGCCACCTGATGCGAAGAGCTGACTCATTTGAAAAGACCCTGATGCTGGGAAAGATTGAAGGCAGGAGGAGAAGGGGACGACAGAGGATGAGATGGTTTGATGGCATCACCGACTCAATGGACATGAGTTTGAGTAAACTCTGGGAGGTGGTGATGGACAGGGAGGCCTGGCGTGCTGCAGTCCATGCAGTCACGACTGAGCAACTGAACTGACGTTGAACTCATCTATTTTCCATCCTTTTCCTATTCTCCTTGCAAATAACACAACCATTCACACGGTTTTCAGTTAAAAACTTGCATCACCTTCTGTGTAACCCATCAGCAAAATCTTGTTCATTCTACTTCTGAAATGTACCTCCAGCATGTCCTCTTTTCTCTCCGTGCACTACTTTCACGTTTAGATTATTGTAATAACCCCAGATGTGCTGTATTGTTTGCTTAAAATCCTGCAGTGTCTCTTACTAAACTTAGAGTTAAAAGCTCCTGACATGCTCTTCATCCTTACCTTGTACCACTCTTCCCCAGTGTACTAGACTTAGTAGCCATAATGAGCATCCTAGGATGCTCAAGGTTTTTTTTTCTTTCGATTTAATTTTCCTTTTTTTGTTCTCATCTCTCGCCTTTTGTATTGTGATTTAGTCGCTAAGTTGTGTCTGACTCTTGCGACCCTTTGGCCTGTAGCCTGCCAGGCTTCTCTGGCCACGGATTTTCTAGGCAAGAATACTGGAGCTCTTGCCTTTTAGAGCTTTTTGATTCTTTTGGTTTCAGCGTAAATACCACCTCCTTAAAGAAGCCCTTCCTAGCCTCTGATCCCTGGTAAAGTAAGCCCCGACGCTGTGCTCTGTCATGGTATGTTACTTTGTTAAAGCCTCACAAAGGATGTACTTTCACTGTTTGTTTTTTGTGTCCCTTAGGTGAATGTCTTGGGTCTCCCCCGCCACTGTCTTATTCAGTCCATTAAGACTCAAGTGGGAGGATACCACAGTATACTGAGTTCCCTCCTTTGTTCTTCCCTCTTTATTCTCCATACTTTTCCAGGAGTCTTTCTCAAATGTGAACCCTCCTCACTATGGAATTAGGAGCACATTGTGGCCTGGTCCCTACTTAGATTTGCAGCCATTTCTCTCACTCAGCCTTTCCCAGTACCCCATGCTCCAGCCATACTGAACTGTTTTGATTCCAGGCTCAACCTGCTTTTCTTGCCTCTAGACCTTCACATTTGTGGAAGCTTCTGCCTTAGCTGTCCTTTCCCAACATTCTTGACCTATTGACCCGATTGATTGAGGTCTCAGTTTAGACAACATCTTCTCCATAAGGCCTTCCCTGCTGCCCTCCACGTCTAGGTTGTTTATTCATGACTCCCCTTAGCACCCTGTGAGGTCAAGGGCTGTTTCTTCGTCAAGTTTTATACTTAGCGTGTCAAGAGTACCCAACACACTGTGGCACCGAGTGAAGTAAGGTGAAGGTCTTTACCTTATCTCAGCTCTGTCTAAATTCTGATCTGCTCTGTTACAGGTTAAGAAATATCCTCTCAGTGGTCGGTACTGATGCCTTAAAAAAGACCAAAAAAGATGATGAGAAATCAAAGAAGTCCAAAGAAGAGGTAAAATACATCCTTGGCTTCATAGTGTAAGCATGCAGGAAACAAGGGGGTAGTTCTCTTGTTTTTTGTTTTCAGAGTTTTACTTTGCCTCGGATGAGGGGCAGAACAGTGGTTGGAGACTGCTGTTCAGAAATAGTTGTTGGCAGTTGTTTGCAGCTCCTTTGTAGATACAAACGGAGGTAAGCGAGTTTCCCATTTTGGGAAAGAAGCACAGCCTTCCTGGTTTCCCTTTTAAAAAGGAACCAGAAATCATCTAGTAAGAACTCATAGAAACACAGCAGAAAGCGCATATACTGGATTTCATATTATACTGAACTCATTCACCTTTTTCTTGGGCAGTTACAGTAGGGAAATGATAGCTATGAAAGAGGTAGGGATCCTTCAGACTTGACATTTCTGCTCTTATTTAACTTTCAGTATCAGCAGACCTGGTACCATGAAGGACCAAACAGCCTGAAGGTTGCTAGACTATGGATTGCTAATTATTCACTGCCCAGGTAAGGAGAAATTTGAGGAGGAGGAAGAAGCATACTTCTTATTTCCTCTCAGGGACTGAAGATCTGCTTTATAATGGCTGTGGTTGTTAGTTGAAATTGAGTGATACAGAGACTTCTGTGGACCCTTGTTTCCAGCCTGTTTGCCCAGGGTAATGTTCTTTTCTGTGTTACAGGGCAATGAAACGCTTAGAAGAGGCCCGTCTTCATAAAGAGATTCCTGAGACAACTAGAACCTCCCAGATGCAAGAGCTGCACAAATCTCTCCGAGTAAGACGCTCTCAGCGATTGCCCAATGTTTTTAAGATTTCTGCAGTATTTATTAAATGTTCTACCTTGGCCCGCCTCTAACAAATAAAAGGCAGCTGTACGTCTTCTTCTTTGCTTGCACTGCTGCTGCTTGGTAGGATCCATCAGTTAAGGTGGCAGGGAACCTACTGCACTTTGTACTAGGCAGAGGCCTATGGTTCCTGTGCTTTAATTCTCCCTTTTAATATGTTAGACTGTACTTTAGATCTTGCCATGGCTTCTGGTTTATATATAGCTGACGGAGAAGCTGTCGACACAGACTGTAGGTGACAGCATGGGGGAGCTCCAAGTAGGCCTTGACTCCGTTCACTCGTTCATTCACGCATTTGTGAAAGTGTCTCTCGACAAAAAAGGAGGGGTGGGGAACCTTAGGGTGGGTTAAAACTGAAAAGGTGTTTTGTTTTTTTCTTATGGTGGAAAAGCCAAGAAAGTCTTGGGTTAGCATTTAATGATTCCTTGTTTGTCTTTTTTTTTAAGTCTTTGAATAATTTCTGCAGTCAGATTGGGGATGATCGGCCTATCTCCTACTGTCACTTTAGTCCCAATTCCAAAATGCTGGCCACAGCTTGTTGGTAAGTCCCGTTTTACAGTGTTTTGTTTTGTTTTCCCTAAATGGGGTTCTGGGGGAAAAGTCAACATTTGTTTTGGAAGGCCATTGCTTGGCTTCCCTCATTGCTCAGCTGGTAAAGAATCCGCCTGCATCGTGGGAAACCTGTGTTCAATCCCTGGTTGGGAAGATCCCCTGGAGAAGGGAAAGGCTACCCACTCCAGTATTGTGGCCTTGAGAATTCCATGGACTGTATAGTCCATGGGGTCGCACAGAGTTGGACATGACTGAGCTACTTTCAAAAAAATGGTGAAAAATAAATAGAAGACCATTGCTATCCCATTTTCCTCTGATGCTTCTAATCACATCAAACTAGAGGTGGTAATGTGTACCCATTGTAGTTTATAATAGAACTTTCATTTCGCATGTGTCAGTCATATTCTTGGCATTAACATCATTTTGGAGCAGATATATTAATACAGGGAGTTTATAGACTAACTACACACCTCGATATAGCTTTTCTTTTTTAGTTATGTGACCTAAGCAAGATACTTCATACTTTTAGTTATGTGATCTAAGCAAGAAACTGTGTGTAAGCTTCAATTTCTTTATCTATAAAGTAAAGCGAATTACCTTTTTTGTGTTTATTCTGTTTTCTATTTGCCATCGTATATGCAGAAAACTTTTAAGATGTGAAAACTTTGTTGTTTTGTTCAGTTACTTAGTTGTTCTTGTGGGACATTGTCATCTAGTGAGGGGCAATCTTCCTTACATTGTACACACAGAAGCTACTTGACTAGGCAGAAATCGAGACTGATTCAGGAGAAAACCAAGGACCTACATAGATCTGTCCACCTTTTCAAGCCTCAGCTGTCCTTATTATAAAGTAGAAGTGACTCACTTTGCTGTGCAGCAGAAACTGACACAACATTGTAAATCATCTATACTCCAATTTAAAGAGTTAATTACAGAAAATAAAACGAATACATAAGTAAAGTAGAAATGATCATTCCTGTCTTGTGTACCTCACAAGTCTGTTATAAGGATCATTTGAGATGATAGATATAAAAGTAATTTGTTGGAATTTTTCAAAATAAAGCAGTTTTTTAAATTACTTTGTAAGTAGTAATATGCTCTTCATATTTAAGGAGATAGTATCATTATTAATATTACAGTTAGATAGTTTAATTTGTCCTACTTTCCCTAGATATTGGTCTGAAAGTTAAGGAGAAGAGCGCCTTGGGCTCTAATATTTACAGTCCAGTGGAGGCCTTTGCTTCAGGCCTGGCTGTTTCTGTCTTACATAGCCCTTCAAATGATAAGCCTCTTCTTTTTTGTCTGCCACTGTAACAGTTTTGGGGGGTAAGCAGAAATTGTCCTTTAGTAATGTTACCAAGATACCTTTTCCTTCCCAGACCAACCCTGGCTGAGATGCTTTCCTTTATATTTGATAGGAGTGGGCTTTGCAAGCTCTGGTCTGTACCCGATTGCAACCTCCTTCACACTCTTCGAGGTAGGTTAGACTGTTACCTCAGTCTTGTCTTTTTCCCAGTTTGAACTCTATCAAGCAGTATAACTCTTAAAGCTCTACCGGACACTCAAACCCAGTGCACACATGATTAGTTCTTGATATGATCTAACTTGGTTTGGTTTTCTTTGATAATGACGTCATATGCATATTTCTCTTTTGTCCAGCCCCATAGCATTTACAATCTCTAAAGCAGGAAACATTTTTTAATGTGTTTAGCTTTTTTTTTAAAATGTAATTTATACAAGAGTTTAAATTTTAAAAGTTCGATTTTTAGTAATTGAATAACTAATACTTTATAGGTTCACATTTTCTGAAATGTGTATATATAATATTCCTCATTGTGTATATTTACACTTAAGTTATAACGGAACAGCAGCCCTTTAATTTCCATCTCTTACATTCCTTCAGGCCATAACACAAATGTGGGAGCGATTGTATTCCATCCCAAATCCACGGTCTCCTTGGACCAAAAAGACGTCAATCTGGCCTCTTGTGCTGCTGACGGTTCTGTGAAGCTTTGGAGCCTTGACAGGTGAATATTACTGTTCTGTCCGCACAGCAGTCACCACAGTAAACAGTTGATTGGTTGGCTCTAGGGACCTAGAACTCTGTACCTTGGTTTTTGCCTCTAATGTAGTGACCACTGTTTCCTGGCTCCAGTTATTCTGGAACGATCCATTACACCTGCCATTGCAGTAGATTGACGTTGGAGAAATGCGCTATTTGGTCGATTGACTGAAAATAATACTCCAAATAGCACATTGGTTCTTAGCAAACACCCACAGGGGAGAGAAAGAAGGTTATGCCCAGCAGTTTTGCCAAGGAAGTGATGTCTCCTCCCAATATCGTCATCCTTTACCTAAACCGTGTTTTCCAATTACAACAGGTTTGTTTGTCTGCTTTAATGTGTTTGTGATTATTTATTGTTTTCCAAGAAATAGTTAGAAGCACCTTGTTGCCTCAGAGACTTCTGAATTCAGTTGCTTAGTTTTCCTTCTTTGGGAAAGCAAGTGAGGCTTTTGTTCTAGGATTTTGTGAGGAGCTAATTAGTGTCTCCACTCTGCTAGATAGGATCTTACTTGTGAGCACAGCAAGTTTTAATTGGCTTTGGTAATACGCAGCAATGTTTGTTCCCCTAGGGCTTTGATTAGTTCTGTGTATGCACATTAACAGTGTTCCCTTTTTAATTGCCCTCTTTAGGGTTTGTGTTTATTTCCTTTCACTGATGTTTCAGATCTTCTTTCTGCTGTTGCTGATAGTAGAATGTAGTGGCCACTGAAAGGAAACTAAGCCTCTGTTTAGGAGTTCTTCTTTCATGTGGATCCTTGAACAAGCTGAAGTTTGAGATAAAATTATCTATAATCCACTTGCACCAGAAATGTTTGATATTGCCCTGCATCTCTATCAAAGTATGTTTCTTTCTAGAGTCTCAGCAGTCCTTTGGTTCAGAGAAATTATTTTGCTTGTTAGGTTGAAGTATTTTTTATTTTTCTCTTAATTTTAAATTTTAAGTGGTATAGAATTAAAGAGTTCGTTGTCATAGTGAATTGAAATAGAAGGACAATGCTTATTGAAGTGCTATGGCATCTGCTTCTGGTTCATTGACTACGCTGAAGCCTTTGACTGTATGAATCACAACAAATTGTGGAAAATTCTGAAAGAGATGGGAGTACCAGGCCACTTGACCTGCCTCTTGTGAAACCTGTATGCAGGTCAAGAAGCAACAGTTAGAACCGGACATGGAACAACAGATTGGTCAAAATTTGGAAAGGAGTACTTCAAGGCTGTATATTGTCACCCTGTTTATTTTACTTACATGCAGAGTAAATCATGAGAAATGCTGGGCTGAATGAAGCACAAGCCGGAATCAAGATTGCCTGGAGAAATATCAATAACCTCAGATATGCAGAAAACACCACCCTTATGGAAGAAAGTGAAGAACTAAAGAGCCTCTTGATGAAAGTGAAAGAGGAGAGTAAAAAAGATGACTTAAAATTCACATTGAAAAAACTAAGATCATGGCATCTGGTCCCATCACTTCATGGCAAAAAATGGGGAAACAATGAAAACAGTGACAGACTTATTTTCTTGGCCTCCAAAATCACTGTAGATGTCGACTGCAACCATGAAATTAAGACACTTGCCTCTTGGAAGAAAAGCAATAACAAACCTAGATAGCATATTAAAAAGCAGAGGCATTACTTTACTAACAGAGGTCCACATAATCAAAGCTGTGGTTTTTCCAGCAGTCATTTATGGATGTGAGAGTTAGACCATAAAGAAGGCTGAGCACCGAAAAACTGATGCTTTTGAACTGTGGTGTTGGAGAAGACTCTTGAGAGTCCCTTGAACTGCAGGGAGATCAAATCAGTCAGTCCTAAAGGATATCAACCCTGAATATTCAGTGGAAGGACTGATGCTAAAGCTGAAGCTCCAGTACTTTGGGCACCTGATATGAAGAACTGACTCATTGGAAAGGCCCTGATGCTGGGAAAGATTGAAGGCAGGAGAAGGGGACTACAGAGGATGAGATGGTTGGATGGTATCACTGACTCAGTGGACATGAGTTTGAGCAAGCTCCAGGAGATGGTGAAGGACAGAGAGGCCTGGCGTGCTGCAGTCCATGGAGTCGCAAAGAGTAGCACACAACTGAGCTACTGAACAACAAAAAATGGGCAGTTTTCCCCTGTGGACATATGTAATAGGCCCAAAGCTTCTATAACCTTGGGAGGTGATTAGATTATCATTGGCCCTAAAATTTTAACAGATTACAAGTTACAATTTGGCCTGTCAACCCATGCAGAATGAATGCCTTTGTGCTCAACAGTTAAATTCAGTGAATATTTGCATGGCTGTAAAATAGTTTACTTACAATATTTGATTCCTTTTCAGCGATGAACCAGTGGCAGATATTGAAGGCCACACAGTGCGAGTGGCCCGTGTAATGTGGCATCCATCGGGACGTTTCTTAGGCACCACCTGGTAAGCCATCCTCTTTTTCAGTCCATACAGGCCTGTGGCACCTTGTTAACCCTTTATGGATAATTGCCAAGTAAATTTTTAGAGTAGAGATCTTCAAGTAATATTTTCTTGGACTGCAATGAATCAGAATCAAAAAAAGACTATATGATACAGGTAAGGCTAAGTGTATTTGGCTTTAAATTGCAGTTAATCTGAAATTTCAGCCACTAGATGTCAGAAAGCTAGAGTTTTTCCCTCTTCTCTTTCTTGGTCAATACTAGAAGTGCATTTTTTGGTGGAGGGGGGGCGGCGGGGTGGGCTATACGTTGTATTATAACTTCGCTGCTTCCCGATCAGTCTCTTCTTGGTTCTATAAATTCAATGAGACCAGAATCTGTTGAAGAAGTTTTTGAGATAAAATTTACACACAGTGAAATGGATTTAAGTGTATAATTTAGTCAGTCTTGACAAACGCATACATTCACATGACCCACAGCCCTGTTGTTGGAGGTCCAAGGGAACGAAAAGCGCCCACCAAACTGAGGAGTCGTTTTCTTTTTGGTTGCACTGAGTCTTCGTTGTTGCTATGGGCTCTCTAGTTGTTATGGGCGGGAGCTGCTTTTGTTGCAGTGCACGTGCCTCTCATTGCAGTGGCTTCTCTTGTTGCTGACTACGCTCAGCCTCTAGGCACACAGGCCTCAGTAGTTGTGGTGCATGGGTGGCCCACATCTCGTGGAATCATCCCGGGCCAGGGGTTGAACCCATGTCCCCTGCATTGGCAGGTGGATTTTTATCCACTGTACCACGAGGGTTGACCCTGAGAAGCATCTTGAGACGAAGAATCAAGGTGGACAACTCCATCCATATAACCAGTGGATCGGTTTATTATAGGGTCACTTACAGAGTGGGATCTGGCAGTCAGCAATCCTGAAGTATTCACAGCTGCGCTCTGCACCTTCAAGAAGCCATTGCGGCAATTTTATATTTAACCTAGGGTATGGGGGTCTGTGCTTGGAAGCAGGAAGTACATTCCTAAGTCAAGATTTATGAATGGGTAACCAGTAGGTGCTGGGAATACATCGGCAAAGGTCTTCATTGTTTGAGGACTAACAGAGCATGGAGGTCTCCTGGTCCTGATGGTTGTTAAACAGTATCTATTAACTATTAATAAAAGCCCTTGACAATAGAAAAGTGATTTACCACACAGTCCAGTTCTGGGTGGGGTCAGCAGGAGGACAGGGAGAGCTGCACGGGCCCAAGACGGCGTCAGTTACACTCACAGCCATACACTCGTCGATGGAGAGAACACTTGCATCACTCCCGCAGGTTCCCCCATGCCAGCTCCCCTTTCCAAAACAACCCCTGCTGTGATTTCTGTCACCGTAAATTAACTCCATAGTCGCACCTCATACACTGTTTGTGTCTGGGTGTTCTCAGCGCAACGTTTTTAAGGTTCATTCTTGTCGTTGCACGTATAAGTAGTTCCTTTTTATTGCTGAGAAGTATTCCGTTGCATACCCGCCAGTTTATCCATTCTCCCATTGGTGGACACTTGGGCTGTTTCCAGCTCTTGACTGGTAAGAATAAAGCTACTGTACGTACTCTTGTCCAGTACTTTTTGTGGACATATGTCTCTTTCCTTGCTCTTGAATAAATACCTTGGAATGCAGTTGCACGGTTATAGGATAGATGTATATTTAACTTTTAAAACTTCCAAGTGGTTTTCCACAGTGTTGGTGTCGTTCTGCATTCCCAGCATTGTAGTGTTGTTTTTTTTTTTTACATCCTTGCAACATTTGGCATCTGCAGTCTCATCATTTTGCCCAGTCTTGCAAGTACGTAGTGAAATCTCACGGTTTCAGTTTTTATTACTCTGATGACTGTTGGTGTTGAATCATATGCTTATTGACCCTTCGTGTATTTTCTTTTGTTCAGTGTTCAGGTGCTTTACCCCTTTTTTAATCGAGGATTTTTCATTTGTTTTATCTTTTATTCTATATGTATTACAGTTTTCTCATCATTTATTGAGATTTTCACTATTGAAATTGCTTTGGTGGCCTCACTGAAAATCATTTGACCATGTATATGTGGGCCTCTTTATATACTCTCTGTTCTGTTATATTCTGTTCATTTATTTGTGATTGATTGTATCCCCATCATTCAGTTTAGGACCCAGTAAAAGCTCAGTGAATGGAAGGACATAACAGTGAAATTGGGGAAGAAAGTAGGCAACAGAGTCTTTGTTCTGGGCCATTCTAAGGGAATAGCCACTGAGGTAGTTTTTTAGGCATAGGCAGTCAGTAGTTTCCGTTTAGCACCCAAGACAGATATGCTTAGTTGTGGAGACATTATTTATGCCAGAAAAGAATTTATTAATATGGTTGTATGAGTAGTTTCAGAAATATAACTTGAACTACAACTATTTACAGCACTTGGTTGATTGAAGCACTTTGTACACTTGTAATTTATAGCACTTTGTACACCTTTAATATCTGCTGGTTAATTGTTAGCTTGACTTTTTAAGCTATGACCGATCATGGCGCTTATGGGATTTGGAAGCTCAAGAGGAGATCCTGCATCAGGAGGGCCACAGCATGGGTGTGTATGACATTGCCTTCCATCAAGATGGCTCTTTGGCTGGCACTGGGTAAGGCTTCTTCCACACAGCCGGGGCAGCTCAGTCGTCTCACCTCTGACACCTGCCTGCTTCCACAGAGAACTGGGTTCAAAACACTCATTCATGAACTGTTTTGTCAGGGGACTGGATGCATTTGGTCGAGTTTGGGACCTGCGCACAGGACGTTGTATCATGTTCCTGGAAGGTCACCTGAAGGAAATATATGGAATAAATTTCTCCCCCAATGGGTAAATAAGCTCACTGAATGAGGGGTGTCCAGGGTTCTTGGTCGGAAAGTACCCTGTGTCTCTAACTTCATCGCTGTATCTGGTCACAGCTACCACATTGCAACTGGCAGTGGCGACAACACCTGCAAAGTGTGGGACCTTCGACAGCGACGCTGCGTCTACACCATTCCTGCCCACCAGAACTTAGTGACGGGTGTCAAGTTTGAGCGTAAGTTTTCCTTCTGTTGTAAGCCTAAAGGCAAGAGAAGCAGATTGCATTTGCATGAAATGCAGGCCAGGTGTTAGCTTAACTTGGAAGGGGAACATGAGAGAATTTGGACCCTGTTGAAGGAACAAATGATAATTTCCTTCCCTCGACCACCCTTTCGGACAGAGCTGTGACTCCTTGCTTCTTGTTGCTAGCAAGCAAAGAAGACTTCGTGCATGTTTTGCTTTCCACGGAAGGTCCAAGCACTTAATTCTTAGTATGATTCTGAATAGGTTGTCTATCAGGGAAAGAGCCAAAAGACCTTAATAATGTTGTTTCCCTAAGTCTGTCTGTTGTTTTTCCCTTTTTTTAGAGGCCTAGTAGAAATGCAGATAGGAGTGTTGGCGTTTTGTGAATGCTGGAATACCATCTTTTTGAAAATAGTATGTTCTAGTGGATTTGGGGCCTTCCCAGGTGGCACAGCGGTAAAGAATCCACCTGCCAGTGCACGAGATGCAAGAGACGTCGGTTTGACCCCTGGGTTGGGAAGATCCCCTGGAGGAGGAAATAGCGACCCACTCCAGTATTCTTGATTGCTTTATTTTTTTTGTTTCCTGCATATGGCATGTGGGATCTTAGTTTCCCAACCAGGGGTCAAACCCATGCCCCCTGCAGTGGAGGCATGGAATCTTAACCACTGGACTGCCAGGGAAGTAACCCACTCTAATGTTCTTGCTTGGAAAATTCCACGGACAGAGGAGCCTGACAGGCTACAGTCCATGGGGTCACAGAGTCGGCTCTGACTGAGCACACACCCCACAGATTTGGGTTCTTTTATTTTCTTACACTCCTTTGAATATTTCAATTCCTGAAGTCGTTCCTCTTCTCTTTTGTAGCTATCCATGGGAATTTCTTGCTCACTGGTGCCTATGATAACACAGCCAAGATCTGGACTCATCCAGGCTGGTCCCCTCTGAAGACTCTGGCCGGCCATGAAGGCAAAGTGATGGGCCTAGACATTTCTTCCGATGGGCAGCTCATCGCCACTTGCTCCTATGACAGGACCTTCAAGCTCTGGATGGCTGAATAGGCAGGACCATGGAAGAAGGACTCAAACCTCACTCTCCCTTTAGAGCCATTTTCAAAAGAAAGGAATTGATGTGTTTTGTTCTATCATGTATTTTGCCAATTAGCATGTACATAGATCCTCAGAAGAATTGAATTTCTGTCTCAGCTCCCACTTCAGGAAAGCAGCCCAATCCCTGGGTGTTGGTCAACCCCTTCCATGGTTGAAAAATTTTAGTTTTCATCTTCAAGCACCTCCATGAACTTTGTAGACATTGTTTTTATTAATCTTTTGTTTGAATGCCCTCCTGCTTCCCTGAAAACACTCAGGAGTTTTACTTTTTGAAACCTGGCTTTCCATTCCATGGTACATGTTTCAGGACTCCATGTGACCCAGAGAGCAAGATGGCTGTGCTCTGTGCAGGAAGCCCTCGAGTAGAGAGGCTCCTCACTGTGCGCTGGCTGAACAGTACCTGACAGAGCGAGAGCCTGAGCATGGACGGCGAAGATGCAGACCGCAGCGTGTCCTGGGCTACACGGTAGAGGTTTGACCTCATCCTGTTGAGTTCACTTGGAACGCTGACTGCGTCGGGAAGTTCAGAACTGAGCATCTGCCTCTTCAGAAGATGTCTTCCATTTTGCTTTGAAGTTTGGCATCCTTTGCGTTACCCCAGAGCTAGGCCACTGTGTCAAGATTCAATGAAATTTTTAGAAAGCAAACATGATGTCTCTTTGGTGCAAGTTCTTTCCTGTTGGTGGTTTATATGTACCCTTCACGTGGAGATAACTCTGGAAAAAAAATTCCTAATGGGTATTCCTAAACATAAACTTTTTTTCTTTATTACACACTTGCTACAGAGTAAAATCCTATTTAAAAAACTGTCCTTTAAAGAATTATATAGTGAAGCATTTCCTGGGTCCCAGCCATTGGCCCACAGAGATCCCTTTTCTTAAGTTTGGGATATAACAAATGATCTCAAGTATGGCTTATTCCAATTCCATCTTAGTAAGCATTCTGTCAGTCATTTTCTTAAAAAATAGAGGGCTGTTGCATTGTAAGCCAGACTACCAGTGAACTGTATCTGGACCCTATAATTCTTATTGATTGACCATACAGCAGTAACCTCCTCTTTCCACCCCAGATATACAACCACTGAACTCTGAATTCACACAGATTCACACAAAAATAGAAGAATTGGCAAGGATTGTGTGTAGAGAATTCGGAAGGGCTTATATGATGGCTTCTTGAACATTCAAAACACTTGTCCGTTGCTTCCCAGGGAGGCTGACAGTTGCTCTTGTACAAACTATGAATGAGTGACATAAAGCTAAATTGACTTTTCAGTCTGATTTCAGTTACAACCAAGTGGTTGCACATCCTGTGCACCTCTGGAGGTTCTGGATTATCAGCTCTGCCTTCCGTTGGGCACTTCACTCTCTTCACTGTTTAACGGGCTCTATTTCCTCCATAGTTGTGGTTTAGTCGCAAACTTGTGTCCGACTCTTGCAAGCCCATTGACCTGTAGCCCAGCAGGCTCTTCTGTCCGTGAGATTCTCCTGGCAAGAATACTGGAGTGGGTTACCATTTCCTCCATAGTTAAGCCATGAAAAATTGTTTTTCATAACTACCTTCATAGCGTGTTGAAGCTAGTAATGAACCTTAGTATATTAGCATGCAGTTTTTAAATACAATGTGTGTTCAAGATTTTCTCAAAGTGAAATTTTACTCTCATTCAAACTTTTCTTTTTAGGGGGCTGGGGGGTTCCAGGTGGTTTAGAAGTAGCAACTGAATGAAAACATTTCATCTAAGCCTTTGACAAAAGAAATGTCTTGTGGAATAAACATGGAAATGTTGTTAGAAAGCCTTTGGCTGAGGAGCATACCCTAAGTGTGGCATTTCATGATAATGGTGAGATAAAACACTACCGCCATCACCCAAGAGGACACTGTCTAGATAGCGCCAGGCAACACTCAGGCCTCTTGTTTAATCCTCACAGTCTCATGAGTTAATTATTCTTGCCTTTTTTACAAACAAAACCAATTCAAAGAAGTAACTTGCTCCAGATTACCTAATTAGTAAGTGGTAGAGTCTGGTCTCTGTGACCTTATAAGAAGTTTCATAGGACTTTAGTATGTTGGCAACACTGCTGCTGCTGCTGCTGCTAAGTCACGTCAGTCGTGTCCGACTCTGTGTGACCCTGTAGACAGAAGCCCACCAGGCTCCCCCGTCCCTGGGATTCTCCAGGCAAGAACACTGGAGTGGGTTGCCATTTCCTTCTCCAATGTGTGAAAGTGAAGTCGCTCAGTTGTGTCCGACCCTTAGCGACCCCACGGACTGCAGTCTACCAGGCTCCTCCATCCATGGGATTTTCTAGGCAAGAGTACTGGAGTGGCTTGCCATTGCCTTCTCCAATGGCAACACTGACCAGACCAAAAAAAAAAAAAAAAACAGTCCAGCCAGCACGACCTGTTCCCTGTACAAAGCCTGAACTTTTTAACCGCTCTACCTTGTATTTATCTGTTTATTTTTCACTTGCATTTATTTTTTGGTGGCATTTATTCCCAGACTATTACGTGTTTTGTTTCTTCATTTTCTCCTGAGGTATGTTTTTCTTCTGTGCCACCTCCTCTTCCAGTTTTGGAACAATCTCCTTTTTCAGTGAGAATTTCTGTCCGTTTTTCAGTGTGGCAGGGACAGTGAGGATCGTGTCAGTGTGGCAGGGAGAGCTCCTGGATCGGGTGAACCCACCCCGAGCTCTGTAAATCCTGCGCCACCTCTCGGGGGCTTTGTTTACCTGGATGTGTTTGGTAGCCAGAGCATCTGCATCTAAGCCCTTCAGTTCAGCATTGCTCTCTGCTTCTTTGAGCATGTACAGTAAAAACTCAGCCCTCTGGACCACCAACCCTGTGTCCAGCCCCCGTTTGACCTGAGCACACCTACAAACTACCATTGTGATGACAGAATGGTATGGCACATATTCTATAAAGGGACATCCTTCAGATACTTGGTGGCATTCCAAATATGCATACCCTAAATGGCCTGAGGCCGTTTCACAGGTGTTCTTAAAGTGAACATGTGAAGATTTTGAACCTCTTGATTTGCATGATTTTGTGGGGGTGTCTGGGTCAATTGAATAGCAAACCATTTTTAGAAGTCACCTTTCCCCTGGCTAGCAGTGTGGAGGCTGCATGATGCCTGGAGTTACTGGAAAAGATGTGAACCAGCAGGAGTCTGTCAGAGTGCTGGCCGCCTTCCTCAAAAAGTTCGGGAAGCTGAAAGTCCCTGAATGGGTGGACACTGTCAAGCTGGCCAAGCATAAAGAGCTTGCTCCCTGAATGAGAGCTGATCCTACACTTGAACTCCTTCCATCGCACAGCACCTGTATCTCCAGGGGCGCTGGGCTTGGCCCCACGACCATGATCTCAACAAGCAGCATTAGAGCCAATGATGCTGGGTTAATAAATTGCCTCATTCCTTAAAAAAAAAAAAGTCACCTCAGGTCAGTTACTGGAAAAGCCTGTTCCACCGTTTATACCACATCACTGCATCTGTTACTCTGACTTCATGCCAAAGGGAGTTAATTTCATCATTTGTACCTGTGAACTTACACGGAGCGTGCAGTTATTCAACAGGAAACTATTTGCATTTTGGGTCAGATGGTGCTTTGTTCTGTAGAAATGTCTTCAGCATTGCAGCATGTCTTAGCATCCCTGACCTCTGAGTACCAACAGCCAGAAACAAAAGTCACCCCCGCATTGGAGGACCAAAGATTTCTAAATGCGCTCCAGAAGGATGGCACTGGCCCAATGTTAGAAACATCAGTATTAAATGTGAAAACAGAAGATGCTGCAGTGTTAAGTATAACCTTCCCTATTCCAGAATACTCAAAGCTGAGTCTTGCTTGGTGAATCAGCCACTCCAAGAGTAGAGGTTCTGTTTTGACTGAAAGGCCTTCATCACATGCTAGCTGGGTGGCCTTGAACAAGGTAGCTAAACTTGGGGAGCCTCAGTTTCATCTGTGAAATAGGGGTGAGACCTCCTGAACTCGGGAGCAGTCGGCCCTAGTACAGAGGCAGGTGTTCCTTCCTGAGCTTCCCCAGCTCCTCTCTCTGTTCCTCATGGCTCTGAGAACGTGAGCTCATCGCCTCATTTACCTGCCACAAGGTTAAGAAGCAAGAATGTGTAAAGAGATGAAGTCAGCAGGGAAAAGTGTGGAGTCCCGGCTTTAGTGTAATTACCTGATGGCGCAAATGGAGAGGTAGATGCTAGTCCCTTGGCAGGATATGAAGGCGGCTTTCCAATTTTGTAATGGAGAACTTTTCCTTCACAGTGGAGCTTAAGGCTTTGGTGTTGCTAAACATGAAGTTGGCATGTCTTGGCGATTTGGGACTATCTTATACATTAAGACGCATAAGAATTTATAGAAGCTACCTTCATGAAACTCACAAAATGTTATATAGAGCAAATGAAATCAACTCAGTTTCTGGCCTCTGAAAGCTTATTCTACAAATTCACGCCACCCCCGAAACAAAATGTTATAGTTTTGTGATGGTGTTCTAATTTGCTTTGAGGTCATTTCAAATACCTGAGTCACCAGGTAGTATTAAAAGTGGGGAAACAGAAGTCAGGGTTTTAGATACTGCAGGGGTGGTCACTGGCAGTCAAGCAGCATCCAGATTCTATCCAGTTTTCCTTGGTCCCTAGATGCTGTCATACAAAATAAAAGCCAGGGTCCCCTGGTTATGTTGCTTGGGATGGGAGCTAAGGCTTTTACTCTATCCAGAATTTCTGCCTTACCTCTTTTTTTTTTGGCTGCACCTCAATGGCACCCCACTCCAGTACTCTTGCCTGGAAAATCCCATGGACGGAGGAGCCTGGTAGGCTGCAGTCCATGGGGTCGCTGAGAGTTGGACACGACTGAACGACTTCACTTTCACTTTTCACTTTCATGCATTGGAGAGGGAAATGGCAACGCACTCCAGTGTTCTTGCCTGGAGAATCCCAGGGACGGGGGAGCCTGGTGGGCTGCCGTCTATGGGGTCGCACAGAGTCGGACACGACTGAAGTGACTTAGCAGCAGCAGCAGCATGGCATGTGGAACCTTAGTTCCCTTGCAGTGGACTCGGGATGTCCTAACCACTGGAGTGCCAGAGAATTCCCTGCCTTACTTCTTTTTTTGTAAAACATTACTTATTTTTGCCTGCACTGGGTCTCCGTTGCGTTGCGAGGCCTTTCTCTAGTTGCAGTGAACAGGGGCTTCTCACTGCAGTGGCTTCGCTTGTTGCCAAGCTCAGGATCTAGGCACGCAGCCTCCACTGCAGCTTAGTTGCTCCTTGGCATGTGGTATCTTCCCCGACCAGAGATCAAACCTGTGTCCCCGGCATTGGCAGGTGGATTCTTATCCACTATGCCACGACGGATGCACCCTGCCTTACCTCTTAGGGCCAGAACTACGATGGGTGAAGGAAGGGAATCAGAACTCTACCCTGCACCTACCAGGAGGAATAAAAATCTTTTCCTCCAAATCTCAGATTTCTTTTGATCCACTGACTCTGGTTTCTTTTCCCTTTAAACTTTTATACTCTTAACACTCCATAAACCACATACTAACGAGAGGTCATCGTGAATAAGAAGCAACTGAGTGGGCCTGCCCTCCTTACTGATAAGGACTCTGCCACTCCTGGCTAATACTACCCTCTCTCCCCCTAGTTCTGACAGAAGACCAGCCAACGGGTTGTTGAATAAGTGAATAAATTAGTGAATGCAGGCCCTTTTTATCGGGAACGGTGGCAAGATAGCCAAAGTGAAAACTGAAAGGAGAAGACAAACAACACTTGCTTCCAATTGAAGTTCACTCCCAGATTTTTTTTAGCAACAAACAGTAAAAAGCAACTCAAAAAACAAACAAAAAATGTGAACTGAGTTCAAAGCAGCTCCAGGAAGAAATGCAGCCTGCTATTTGGGCTGGACAGGCTCCTGGGTACCCTTATCCAGCCTTTTGGCACAACTTGCTTCTGGCTCTGTAATCGCAGGTCTGCTTCTCTGCGCTTCCATGACCCACGGTTCACACCCAGAGGTCTCTCCAGATCTTCCCCAGTCCGTTAGCTTTCAGAGGTTTTCATTATAGTAGGACTGCTGCTAGAAGCAGATGCACAGCCTAGCCGACCTCTGGATTGTAAAAATGAACAATACTACAAAAGAAGACTAACCCCAAGTGGTGCTCCGCAGTCCCCATACCCAGCAGCAGCCAGGAAAGGTGTCTGGAACAGACGCTCACCCCAACCCCCAGAAAAATCGTCTGGTGCAAAAGATGGAGAAAATGAACAACACAGTGCCACAGAGGATGACCGCCATCATGTAGGCAAAGATCCGGAAGTGCGGGTTGCGGAGACGCTCCCGCAGAGAGTAACGGCTGGGGATAGGGACTGGCCTGGTGCCAGGGCCCACGTCCTGGGGGTGCCCAGCCTGACTCCCAGGCTCAGGGCCCAGGTCCAGCGTGTAGACCCGGGGCTGACGCAGGAAGTAGCGGCTCTTGGGATGGTCCTTGAGACAGAGCTGGTGGCCTTCCAGGATGACGTGGTGGGGCTCCAGGCGGAGCAGGGTGAGCACGGCGGTGTCCGTGGGCAAGTCAGTGACGGGCTGTCCGGAGGCCAGCATGGTGGGGTGGCGGCACAGCGGGCACAGCAAGCGGCGCCGCGTCGGAGTCACCAGGCTGATGTGGGCCAGGCATTCCACGCAGAAGGAGTGGCAGCAGTCCAGCACTTTGGGGGTGTGGAATGTGTTGTTGAAGGGGTTCCAGCAGACAGGGCACTCAGGCTCCCGGCCCTGCTGCTCTGCCATCCTCAGACCAGACACTGTGGGGGTCTGACAGGAGATGGCCTGGCAGAAAAGGAGCAAAGGAACATCCATTAGTCTCTGTGCCCATGCGTGGCCCTAGGCTGTGTCTTGAGGGTTGTTGAAAGGCGTTATCACCCACATTTATTTCGCAGATGAAACTGAAGCTTACATTCAAAAAAATGAAGTGAAATGAACTTATCTACAAAACTGAAATAGACGTAGAAACAAACGTGGTTGGTTCTCGGCGGGTAGGCAGGGGAGGGATAAATTGGAAGATCAGGACTAACATGTACACAGTGCTATATATAAACTAAATAACTAACAAGGACCTACTGTGAAGCACAGGGAACCGTCCTCAGTCCTCTGTTATGACCTAAGCGGGAATGGAATGTAACAAAGAGTGGATATACGGAAAGCTATGACCAACCTGGACAGCATATTAAAGAGCAGAGACATTACTTTGCCAGCAAAGGTCCGTCTAGTCAAGGCTATGGTTTGCCCAGTGGTCATGTATGGATGTGAGAGTTGGACTGTGAAGAAAGCTGAGCGCCAAAGAATTGATGCTTTTGAACTGTGGTGTTGGAGAAGACTCTTGAAAGTCCCCTGGACTGCAAGGAGATCCAACCAGTCCATCCTAAAGGAGATCAGTCCTGGGTGTTCATTGGAGGGACTGATGTTGAAGCTGAAACGCCAATACTTTGGCCACCTGATGTGAAGAGCTGACTCATTTGAAAAGACCCTGATGCTGGGAAAGATTGAGGGCAGGAGGAGAAGGGGACGACAGAGGATGAGATGGTTGGATGGCATCACCGACTCAATGGACATGGGTTTGGGTGGACTCCAGGAGTTGGTGATGGACAGGAAGGCCTGGCGTGCTTCAGTTCACGGGGTCACAAAGAGTTGGACACGACTGAGCGACTGAACTGAACTGAATATGTATAACTGACTTACTTTGCTGTACACTTGAAACTAATACAACGTTGTAAATCAACTATATGCCAATAATTAAAAAAAAAAAAAAAGCGCGATTGTTCCAGATCACCAGGTTCCTAAGCCTGGTGCTCCGGCAGCATCCCCTCTGCTGGGCGAAGGCCTGAGCCACCCCAGCATCATTGAGCTCACGCTGGAGGAGACAGCTCTCTGGCCTTGAAAGCAGATTAAAATGTTCCCTGTGCTTCATGGGATTTCCCTTGGTTTCCTGGACTCCAGGGAGAGGAAGGGGAACCACAGACAGCACTTCATGTGCTAAGTCACTTCAGTCCTGTCCGATTCTTTGCAACTCCATGGACAGTGGCCCTCCACGCTCCTCTATCCATGGGATTCTTCAGGCAAGAATACTGGAGTGGGTTGCCATGCCCTCCTCCAGGGGATCTTCCTGGAGGATGAATATTTCCCTACCGGCTACCTCACATCCCTGGCTAGGGCAGAGATGGGCTTTGCCGATACCTGGGCTACCCCTCCTCCGGCGGCAGACACCAGGCCCTCCCTTCCTCATCCCCTGGGCTGCAGGGCCAATGCCCGCAGCTCATGGGCCAGTCTTTGTGCAGGGCACCCCGCTGGCCTGGCCAAGGGACCTCTGTGAAGGCTTCTCCCTTTGACCTGAAATCACGGACAGGCTCCTCCCTCCCCTGCTCCCCAGATCAGCCCTTCCAGAGCCTTCTCCCAAGATCTGGTCTCCCCTGGCTCCTCCTCCATCCGTTTGTCCTAGAAACCCCCAAAGCACCCACCTGGGCTTCCTTGGCACTAGGGTAGTAAGGCAGACTGCCCTGGAAGGTCGGAGGCTCCAGTATTTTCCTCTCCAGTATCCACAAAGCCTTGGGAGACTGCCTTCTCGCCACCAACCCCGGGGCCCGTCTCCATGGCAGCGCACACGCAGCACCCGCAGCTGCCAGGTGGCCCAACCTGCAGCCTCTGGAGCGCACCTGCCTGCAGTGAAGGCAGGTGGGGAGGTGGGGGACCAGCGTTGCACTGGGGCGTGGCAAACAACGAGCCCTGGAAGCCAAGCTTCTGCGAGATTGTGGGCGGTCTCCCCAAGGCCTGGGATCCCTGGCCTGGAAAGGCAGGGGTGGCAATTTCCTTTTTCTAGATTGTGGAGAGCCTTCTGGGCTTCCTCTCTCCTGGGCCCTCATTTCTTTTCTAAAATGGCTGAAACCTCCTTCTCACACAAAGGGGCTGCCAGCCCTGCCTTTCAATTGCTAGGAAATTCACTTGCTGCCCTGCCTAAAGTCTCTGACTATTCTCTCTATGTCAGATTCAGCAAGTGCCCTCCTGATCACTTAATGGGCCCAAGGAGCTACATCCAGAACATGCAGGCCTCGCTGTCTGCTTTGTTCTTAGAACACAGACAGTCAGCCAGCAGGCGCTGACTGCTGAGTTGAGTCCAAGACTCGACCCTCTGGTCACCCTGGGGACTTCAAACGGGAAGTCATGGAGGAGGAGCAGCACTCCAGCCCCACTTCTGTATTTCAGCCAGAAACACTTGGCTTTCCTCATATTAATCATTTGAACAAGGAAGAGTTGAGCTTCTGAGGAAAAAAAAATAGTTTAAAAACCTCTTCTCCAACCTAAGCCCTCACCTTGCTTACGTATGTGTGTGTGCGCACGCTCAGTCATGTCCAACCCTATGTATTCTGCCAGGTTCCTCTATCCATGATTTTCCCCAGGCAAGAATACTGGACTGGATTGCCATTTCCTTCTCCAGGGGATCTTGCCGACCTAGGGATCAAACCCATGTATCCTGTGTCTTCTGCACTGGCAGGCAGATTCTCTATCTCCATCGCCACCTGGGGAGCCCTTTAGTCTCCCCCAGTGCCCTCCTTGGGCTTCTCTCATAGCTAAGTGGGTAGAGATCTGCCTGCAATGCAGGAGACCCAGTTCCAATCCCTGGGTCAGGAAGACCCTCTGGAGAAGGAAATGGCAACTTACTCCAGTATTCTTGCCTAGAGAATCCCATGGACAGAGGAGCCTGGTGGGCTACAGTCCATGGGGTCGCAAAGAGGCAGACACGACTTAGTGACTAAACCACCACCAGGGTCACCCACTGGTGACCTCGGGACTTCTAGGCCACCACCATGCTGCTGACAGAGAGGCAGAACCCACCATTCGGTTCACCTGCTGGATATGTGTTACTGACTGGATAGTGAGAGTTGCATTTCACTAGGAGAGGTCTAGTGGCCATAAATATTCCTCTCATGGTAGGAATCCAGGAAGCGTGCAGGGAGGATTTGGGGACAATGAGTCTCCCTTGTGCCCCAAACATGACATCATCTACCCTGACTGAAATGGCACCTGAAGCAAGACCTGCTTACGCTCTCAACCATGGCTTCCTGGTTTCCTGCTAGACCCTAGACCTCTGTCACTGCCTCGTTAGGTTAGAGGAAGACATGCCAGGGGAGGATGAACTAGCTCTGGCCAAAGCTGGGAGAGTTTGCCAAAGATCCCGACCAGTGAATGCCTCCTCCTGTGGATCTTTCGTCCATCTGACGAGCAGTCATTGAATTAACGAGAGCTCATCACAAGTTTCAACGGACATGAGTTTGAGTAAACTCCCGGAGTTGGTGATGGACAGGGAGGCCTGGCGTGCTGCAGTCCGTGGGGTCGCAAAGAGTCGGACACGACTGAGCGACTGAACTGAACTGAACTGAACGTCACAGGTCAGGCACTGTGCTAGATACTTGGTAAATAACAGGGAACAAAATAGACGTAGTTTCTGACCTCAGGACATTTAGAGTCTAGTGAGGGAAGGAAACATTTAATGAGTGAGTGACCGGCAATAAATAAATGCACAATTTTAACGACTGCTATAAACAAAAAGTGGGCTGAGGAGACTGCTTCAGATGAGATTACCAGAGAGGGGATATGAGAAGAATCCAACCCGGTAGAGTGGAGTAGGAGCATTCCAGCGCAAGAGAACAGCCTGTGCCAAAACTCTAAGGTGAGAAGAAGCTTTGAGGAAGTGAAAGGAGGCTGGCTAACTGAGGTGTAGTGGGTGGGTCTAGATTGGAAAGTGGCTTAGGAAGAATCCTAAGAGAGGACTTAGGAGAATCCTAAGAGAGACTGACCTGGAGGGTGGGGAAAGCATCTGGGTTTTTTATTCTAGGGTTGAGTCTATGTCTATGTATGCTTGCCAGTGGCGCTGGGAGTGGGGGCTGACCTGATCCTGTTTCTATTTTAGAAACACCATTTCAGCTGCAGAACAGAAGACAGACTGAAAAGGATGAGTGGAAATGAAAGACTCGGGGGCTCTGGCAGTGGCCCCCGCTGGGATGTGGGACTTGATGCAGGTGAGGCGATGGTGGAGAAGATCAAAGGGATGGGTAAAAGGTATCTTTGGAGATGGGATCAAACATACTTTCTGAGCAGCAGTGGACAGCAGAGATTCTAGAACCAGATTGTCGAGGCTATTGATCTCCGAGTCACTGCTTATCAGGGCTGTGATTTCAGTTGAATTGCTTAACCTCTCTGTTCTTCCAATTCTTCTGAAAAGGAAGCTAAAAGTGGTGGTGCCTCAGAAGGTAAAGTTCTTAGACAGAACCTGGCACCCAGGAAAGACGGTCTATGAGGTGGTTGAATTATCCTTGCAAAGGGATTTGGGAGAGAGGAAGGCTCAAGGCAGACTCTGAGGGCTTCCCAGGTGGTGGTAAAGAATCCGCCTGCCAATGCAGGGGACACGGGTTCAATCCCTGGTCTGGGAAGATTCCACACACCACAGAGTAACTAAGTCAGCATGCCATGACTACTGACCCTGCGCTAGAGAGCCTGGGAGCTGAAACTACTGAGCCCAAGTGCCACAATTACTGAAGCCCTTGTTATCTACAGCCTGTGCTCTGCAACAAGAAAAGCCACCACAATGAGAAGCCCATGTACCACAACATCAGAGTAACCCCTGATTGCCACAATAAGAGAAAAGTCCCCACAGCAACGAAGACCCACTACAACCAAAAATAAAATTTAAAAAGGCTGACTTTGAAGCCATGAAGCTTTCTGCATTGAGCTTTGAGAAGCCCCTGAATTCCAGAGTGTGTCAGAAGCAGACCTTAAAATGTATATAACCTTGATTCAGCAGTAACCCCCGCTGGAAATTTATACTGTGTGAACAATCCAGGTCCTGTGCAAAGATCCGAGCACTGCTCTAATGGTGAAAAACTGAAAACAGCTTAATCATCCAATAGTAGGACACAGATTAAATAAGTTCTCTCCATCCATACAAAGAAACGTTCTGCAGCCTGTAAACAATGTCCTAAAACATCTATTGATCCGGAAATACGTCCATGACATGTCATTAGTGAAAAGAGCCAGCAGTAAAACCATATTACAGCACAATCTAATTTTCCAATATATGCGTGCAATGGGAAAAGCCCATGGAGAAACAAACACTGTCAACAGCGGTTATCTCTGCAGGTAAGAGTGTAAGTTTATTTATTGGTTTGTTTATGATTCTATCTGAAAATTCAAACTTTACTGTGCTAAGCTTATATTACTACCCTTAAAGAACTTCCCTCCCCACAAGGTAGACTTCCGTTTTCTGAAGTTCCATGGCTAAATCTGTGAAGGGTTGTGAGGAGGGATGATTGCAGTCGAATCAGCACCTGAGCCCTTATCGGCCATGGTCCCTTCAGGCCTTGGCTGTGGTTTCAGAATCTGTCTCCAGGAAACAGGAGAGACTGGCCACTTATCCAGCTTGGACTCACTCTCAAGCTGGGATATCCCAATACCACCCAAGACATCACCTCCGTCTGTGACCCGCTCACTCAGCCAAATATCAGTTGTCTGGAGCATCACCCCAGGGACAGGGGAGCCTGGTAGGCTGCCATCTATGGGGTCGCACAGAGTCGGACACGACTGAAGTGACTTAGCAGCAGCAACAGCAGCAGCATCACCCCAATGCTTTCAACTTGGAGAGAGAAAAGAGGTGAAGAACTAGTATTTTCATAGAACTTGCCAGTTTACAAAGGGCATAAGTTCTGGCCAGGGTCTGAGTGGAGTGACTCCCATCTTGATGGTATAATTGCCTTTCACAGTTTTTTTCCATTTGCACAGACCATTTGATTGTGTAAAACCACCCTCAGAAGAAAGCAGGATCAAGAGTTGAAAGTATGTCGTTTTAGAACCAGACTTCTTTGCTGTGAGGTCTTAGGCAAATGGCTTAACCTCTCTGAGCTTTGTTTTCCTCTGTGATACAGGCTAATGAGCCCACCTCATGAGCTTGCTGTGAGGAACGGATAATGGCTATTATGTGCCCAGCAAAGCACAACAGATGCTCAACGCATAGTTAATATATTTTTACACTCATTTTATCGATGGGAATGTCAAGACTCAGAAAGGTGAATTGACTTGCCCAAGGCTTCACAGCTAAAGAATGGTTGAACTTGAAAGATGATCCCAGGAGCCCTGCCTCCCAGGCTGGTGTTCACCCCAGGGACGAGCTGCCTCTCCAGAACGCAGGGCTCTGTGACCCTGCCCTCCACGACCCTCCCTAACTCCTTACCTGCTCCTCAGAGCCGCCTCCACCTCCTCCTCCTTGGCTGAGCGGTCCTGCAGCGTGTTTTCTGGGCTCTGCTTTCTCCTGGCGCGCGGTTTCCAGGCAGCTGTGGGCGGGTCTCATTTGCATGGTCTTCAGGAAGCTCTTGGCCAGCTTTCCGCCTAATATTTTCTTCTTCTTTCCCTCTGATGACTTTGGACAGCCTGAAATCTCTGGTTTCATCCTCCTCCTGTGAGTCACTCTTGCTTTCTCTCCAAAGGGGTTGAAGTTCACTTGTCTTTGCAGTTCTGTAACACAGAACACAGCTTGGTCTGCTGCCATCATGTCTGACTGCACCGCCTAGGCTGACACACCACCTTAGGGGTAGTTGAAGGCCAGGCAGAGTGCTTCTTTGAAGTCACTTCTGTCCTTTGGCCCAGAGAGATCCTCCCCTACTCTGAGCCCCACCACCAAATTACCCAGGGCTCTTGCAGAATATTCAGTTCAGTTCAGTTCAGTTGCTCAGTCGTGTCCGACTCTTTGCAACCCCATGAATCACAGCACGCCAAGCCTCCCTGTCCATCACCAACTCCTGGAGTTCACTCAAACTCATGTCCATCGAGTCGGTGATGCCATCCAGCCATCTCATTCTCTGTCGTCCCCGTCTCCTCCCACCCCCAATCCCTCCCAGCATCAGAGTCTTTTCCAGTGAGTCAACTCATCGCATGAGGTGGCCAAAGTATTGGAGTTTCAGCTTTAGCATCAGTCCTTCCAATGAAAACCCAGGATTGATCTCCTTTAGAATGGGCTGGTTGGATCTCCTTGCTGTCCAAGGGACTCTCAAGAGTCTTCTCCAGCACCACAGTTCAAAAGCATCAATTCTTCGGCGATCAGCTTTCTTCACAGTCCAACTCTCACATCCATACATGACCACGGGAAAAACCATAGCCTTGACTAGACGGACCTTTGTTGGCAAAGTAATGTCTCTGCTTTTTAATATGCTATCTAGGTTGGTCATAACTTTCCTTCCAAGGAGTAAGCATCTTTTAATTTCATGGCTACAATCAGCATCTGCAGTGATTTTGGAGCCCAAAAATATAAAGTCTGACACTGTTTCCACTGTTTTTCCATCTATTTCCCATGAAGCGATGGGACCAGATGCCATGATCTTAGTTTTCTGAATGTTGAACTTCAAGCCAACCTTTTCACTCTCCTCTTTCACTTTCATCAAGAGGCCTTTGAGTTCCTCTTCAATTTCTGCCATAAGGGTGGTGTCATCTGCATATCTGAGGTTATTGATATTTCTCCCGGCCATCTTGATTCCAGCTTGTGCTTCTTCCAGCCCAGTGTTCCTCATGATGTACTCTGCATATAAGTTAAATAAGCAGAGTGACAATATACAACCTTGACGCACTCCTTTCCCTATTTGGAACCAGTCTGCTATTCCATGTCCAGTTCTAACTGTTGCTTCCTGATCTGCATTCAGGTTTCTCAAGAGGCAGGTCAGGTGGTCTGGTATTCCCATCTCTTTCAGAATTTTCCACAGTTTATTGTGATTGCAGAATATTAGGAAAAGGCAAATAATGCAAAAGGAAAATGATCAGGGGGAGAGTCTTTGAAACCAAAACCTGAAGAGCCTGGGTCCTCAATCAAGTCAGATTTCTGGGTCAGAGTCAAGTCCTCAATCAGAATCCAGACTCTACTTACTAGTGATGGAGACTTGAACAAATTGACTTCCTCAATTGACAAATTGGTTTCCTCAGAAAATGAGCAAAATAATTTTACCCACTTGATCTGCAGGTTAAATGAAATAATTCGGATAGAGATCATAACACAGTGCCTGGTACACAGTATCATGCAGTAAATGTTAACTATTACGAATGATCAGGCAAATCACAGAAAAAGAAATACAAATGGAATAGACATTAATTAATTATTCGACCTCATCTAGAATTGTTATTGTTGTTCAGTTGCTAAGTCATGTCTGACTCCTTGCAACCCCATGGACTGCAGCATGCCAGGCTTCCCTGTCCTTCACCATCTCCTGGAGTTTGTTCAAACTCATGTCCGTTGAGTTGGTAATGCCATCCAGCCATCTTGTCTTTTCTGTTGAACCCTTCTCCTCCCACCTTCAATCTTTCCCAGCATCAGGGTCTTTTCTAGTGAGTCGGCTCTTTGGATCAGGTGACCAAAGTAGTAGAGCTTCAGCTTCAGCATCAGTCCTTCCAGTGAATATTCAGGACTGATTTCCTTTAGGATTGACTAGTTTGATCTTGCAGTCCAACGGACTCTCAAGAGTCTTCTCCAGCACCATAGCTCAAAAGCATCAATTCTTCAGTGCTCAGCTTTCTTTATGCTCCAACTCTCATATCCATACATGACTATTGGAAAAACCATAGCTTTGACTAGACAGACCTTTGTTAGCAAAGTAATGTCTCTGCTTTTTAATATGCTGTCTAGGTTGGTCATAACTTTTCTTCCAAGAAGCAAGCGTCTTTGAATTTCATGGCTGCAGTCACCATCTGCAGTGATTTTGGAGCCCAAGAAAATAAAGTCTGTCACTGTTTACATTGCTTCCCCGTCTATTTGCCATGAAGTGATGGGACTGGATGCCATGATCTTCATTTTCTGAATGTTGAGTTTCAAACCAGCTTTCTCACTGTCTTCATTTATAGTTCATGGAATTCTTGCAGATTTTTTACCAGCTGAGCCTCAAGGGAAGCCCCATTTATAATTAAAGAAATTCAAATTTAAATAAGATACTGCTATTTTTTGTATCAGACTGACAAAGATTGAATTAATAATAGCTTAAAAGGCTACTATTATTAAAAGTAATAAAAGCAGTCTATGTACTTTATTAAATCCTTCCGATCATTGACAACGAATCCTCTCAGTATTCCCCCAAGGCACAATATAGAAAACAGAACATCAGTGACTCATCCTTACTCTTCCACAGATAAGGAATCAGAAGCTCAAAGTAGTAAGGGATTTATTTGCCCAAGAGCTCAGGAGAAACAAGTTAAAGAGCTGGGACTGGAAGTGTGACCTGAAATCTGTGCTGTTGCCTCGTTCTCTCCCCAAATCATGTTCATCTGACGTAATTTTTGTTCCCTCTCCTGCTGCTGCTACTGCTAAGTCGCTTCAGTCATGACCGACTCTGTGTGACCCCATAGACGGCAGCCCACCAGGCTCCGCTGTCCCTGGGATTGTCCAGGCAAGAACACTGGAGTGGGTTGCCATTTCCTCCTCCAATGCATGAAAGTGAAAAGTGAAAGTGAAGTCGCTCAGTCGTGTCCGACTCTTAGTGACCCCATGGGCTGCAGCCCACCAGGCTCCTCCGCCCATGGGATTTTCCAGGCAAGAGCACTGGAGTGGGGTGCCATTGCCTTCTCTGGTTCCCTCTCCTATTCTTCTTTTATTCCTTTTTGTTTTTGTTATTCAGTTGCTAAGTCATGTCCAAATCTTTGAGACGCCATGGACTGTAGGGATCCGTTCCTTTACAGATCCTTTAAATTGGGGTTTGGAGAAAAACACAGAAATGAAAGTATTTGGTGATGTAATCAAATGCCCTAGTCCCCTTAATTTATGTTTTACAATTTTTATTTTAGAATATGTGACACATTCATATATTCAGCACAATGAGAGGTCTGATTTGGCAATGGAATGTTTTTCTCTCAGCTACCTAATTTCACTAAAAATTAACATATTATACTATCAGTTTCTTGTGTATCTTTCCCAAGATGCTTTAAGAATACACAAGCCAAACTCCTATGTTAGAATGTCTATGTATTTCTTTTCCTCCCTTTTACACAAATGTGCATATAGTACACGTTTTTACATCTTGCTTTTTTCATTTAATGATGTATCTGAGATATCATTCTGTATTGGTATATAAAGAGCTTTTCCTTTTAAAAAAAATAATTTTATTTATTAATTGGTTGCGTTGAGTCTTCTTTGCTGCATGAGCTTTTCTCTAGTTGTGGCAAGCAGAGCCTACTCTCCAGATGTGGTGTGCAGGTTTCTCACTGCACTGGCTTCTCTTGTTGCAGAGCACAGGCTCTAGGGCCCTCGGGCATCAGTAGTTGAGGCACTCAGGCTTAGTTGCTCTGTGGTATGTGGGATCTGCCCAGACCAGGGATTGAACCTATGTCTCCTGCATTGGCAGGCAGATTCCTTACCACTGAGCCACTCAGTGGTAAAAAAAAAAACCCTTCAGTTTTTTAATGGCTGTACTGGATTTCATTGAATGACTGTACCAGAAATTACTTAACCATTCCTTTTTTTTCCTTTGTTTTGTTTTTCCTGTATAAAAAATGATCCAAATATCAAGGTATAGTGAAGGGGAGAACAAGAGACATACTCCCTGGTGGAAGGACACAGAGGGGCAGAAGAAGGATAAGCCTCAAAAGGAGAAGTGAAGTGAAGTGAAGTCTCTCAGTCATGTCCGACTCTTTACGACCCCATGGACTGTAGCCCACCAGGATCCTCGGTCCATGGGATTTTCCAGGCATGAATACTGGAGTGGGTTGCCATTTCCTTCTCCAGGGAGAGGTGGTTCTATTTAGCCAGCATTTATTGTAGTAAACTACTCTTAATAAGTTTCACTCACCATTTAAAAATATTCTGGTATGCATTCTTTATAGTGAAGTGTTACTACATCATATCTTATTTTTTTTTTAGCAAGTCAATATATCTTCTGTACTTAATTATAAAAAGTTTTTGAATTTTATTTGCAAATACATTTTTTTTTCATTTGGCTCTATGGTTTGTTGCCTGTTTAGCTGAATATATAATGTCAACTTATCCTAAGGCTGTCCATGTACTTAATTTACTTAAGTATTAGTCTTAAGTAAAGCACTCACTGTATATCAGTTCGGTTCAGTCGCTCCATTGTGTCCAACTCTTTGCAACCCCATGGACTGCCGCATGCCAGGCCTCCCTGTCCATCACCAGCTCCCAGAGTTTACTCAAACTCAATGTCCATTGAGTCAGTGAGGCCATCCAACCACCTCATCCTCTGTCATCCACTTCTTCTGCCTTCCTTCTTTCCCAGCATCAGTGTCTTTTCTAGTCAGTTCTTCGCATCAGTTGGCCAAAGTATTGGAGTTTCAGCTTCAGCATCAGTCCTTCCAATGAATATTCAGGACTGATTTCCTTTAGGATGGACTGGTTGGATCTCCTTGCTGTCCAAGGGACTCTCAAGAGTCTTTTCCAACACCACAGTTCAAAAGCATCAATTCTTTAGCGGTCAGCTTTCTTTATAGTCCAATTCTCACATCCACACATGACTACTGGAAAAACCATAGCTTTGACTAGACGGACCTTTGTTGGCAAAGTAATGTCTGCTTTTTGATGTGCTGTCTAGGTTGGTCATAACTTTTCTTCCAAGGAGCAAGCGTCTTTGAATTTCATGGCTACAGTCACCATCTGCAGTGATTTTGGAGCCACAAATATAAAGTCTGACACTGTTTCCATTGTTTCCCCATCTATTTGCCATGAAGTCATGGGACCAGATGCCATGATCTTAGTTTTCTGAATGTTGAGTTTTTAAGTTTCACTGTGTATAGGAATTTGTATTTTGGAGGTACTTGATCTACCTGCAAAGAAAAATTAAGAATTATTAGTACTTTATTACAAAATGTTCCTAGAAGTCTTAATTGTGTTTATTGAAAAACAAAAAAACTGTAATGTTAGACTTGTATGCCTGGAAGTAATTAAGGCACATCATTACTGTAGTTTAAAAGTTGTACCTGATAAGACATATTTCATTTTTACTATATGTTTTTACTGAAAGATCTATTCTCTATCCCAAGGCAAGCATGAATAAAATTAGGGTAAATGTTTAAAACAAAAAAAAGGAGGGGTTGGAGGGGAATGTCATTAAGGTAGCAAAATAGTCTCTATTAAAAACTGGAGGAAGTCTCCAGTCTTTGAAGCCTCAGAGACCGAGGCAGAGGTCACACTCCAGGATTCAAAGGAAGGGAAATGTCAGTGTCTCCTCTCTGGGTTCTGATGCAACCATTCCCATTGCTCACCCTGGGTCGCCGTGTAGATAAGAGCGCCTCTGGGCTCGGAAGTCAGAGATTCGCTGGTGTGGGTTAAGAGTCAGCATCTCCAGCATCTCTGGAGGAGCTGTGCTCCAGACTCCGCAGCCTCAGGTACCACCGACTAGGGGCTCGAGGCCTTCTGGGGGAAAGGGCTCCATGGGGTAGAGACACTTCTCAGGGCCTGTCGTCCTCTGGGGACAGTCCAGTCAGGTCAAAGGTTTTGCCTAACTGGTCAGCTTCACAGGTTCCACAGTAGATAGGCCTTTGAGGAAGCATCTCTGCGGAGATACGGCCAACGTTCCCCACGTCCACAGGTATTGCATATGTAGGAAGTAAAAGAACTTCTGGATACCAGAGTGTAACAACCCCAGATATAAGTGCCAGCTGGAAGCTGCAGATTCTGGCCAGGCCAAAGTCCACCACTTGGCACCTGAATGCTCTCTGCTTCAGGTCTTGGTGAATGAAGATGTGGGCATGAAGGAAATCTAGGCCTCTGAGAAGGTGGTGCCTTCAGACCCTCGATGGTCTCCACGGGTAAGCCTGGGGGGGGGTGCCTTGTCCTGCGGGGGGGGGTGCCTTGTCCTGGACCACAGGCCTTGGTCCACATATTCACACCCCAGGACCACTTTGGTCTCCCGATCAGTTCAGGCTGTGGCACAGGTGTCCAGTAGGCCCCCTCCAGGGCACTCATATGCTCTTGAGGGCTGCAGAGTGGCCACTGTGGGGATCATGGGCCTTGTACACCATCCCATAGGCACCAACACTAATCTCAGCGACTGGCTCATCTTGAAGGGTAGCCATTCTCAAACCAGAGGAGACCCCTTGCCCCATGTTGAGAGGTACAGGTCCAGCTCCTGAGGTGCCATTCACTTGAGCTCTGTCCTGGGCAAGCAGCTGGATGCTCAGTTCAGTCGCTCAGTCATGTCCGACTCTTTGCGACCCCGTGGACTATAGCTTGCCAGGCTTTTCTGTCCATCATCAACTTCTGGAGCTTTCTCAGATTCATGTCGATGGAGTCAGTGATGCTATCCAACCATCTCAATCCTCTGTCATCCCCTTCTCCTCCTGCCTTCAATCTTTCCCAGCATCAGGGTCTTTTCCAGTGAGTCAGCTCTTCACATCAGGTGGCCAAAGTATTGGAGTTTCAACTTTAGCATTAGTCTTTCAGTGAATATTCAGGACTGATTTCCTTTAGGATGACTGGTTTGATCTCCTTGCAGTTGGGGATCAACTGTCACCCCCAGGGGTCTACTATAGACGCAGGCCAAAGCTAAAGCCGTCCCCTTTACCACCACCCTCACCGAGTGGCCAGCTGCCCAACAATTCCCTTATTGATCTAACTCCCTTGTTTTTGTTTTTGGCTGTGCCTCAAGGCATGCAGGATCTTAGTTCCCTCACCAGGGATAGAACCTGGGCCCCCTCCAGTGGAAGTTTGGAGTCCTAACCACTGGGCCCCAGGGAATTCCCCCAATCCCTTCATTTTAAATATATAAACATTGGATGGAAAAATAAATGCCAAAATGATTGCAGGATTTAGATAAGCCTAGAATTGTCTGAAAAATAGCTGTGTTCTTTGGGAAGCATTTTTCCACTGTCTGATCAGGAGACAGAGGGATGTCTCACAGCTTGACCTGGTGGCCTGGAATTCCCTTTCAGCCCTGGAATGCCCTACTTTCCATTTCTGGTTAACTAAGTTTAGTGAGAATTCAAAACATTGATTAAGCCCAGAAGACCTGGTTTGTATTTGAAAGTTTGGAAGCCATGCTTTCCGGTTTGGCCACATGAAAATCATGTGTTTATCATGAAGTTTATACAATTTGACATAATAATATAATTTCCTGGAAGTATCCAAAAGATATGTGTGATATTGTGAATTATAGGAAGAATTGTATATTTGGCCTTCATTCTGTTCCTGGTGCAGATTCCTAAAACCCTTGGAATGTTCTAAGTGATTGAGGACAATAAAGGTGTCTTTGTTATGTTAATGAGGTAACTTTCAAAATACCACAGATAACCTGAGGACAGGGCTTGTTACCAAGGGAAAAACTTTATGATTTTGTGTCTGAGTTTTCAGTCTGGTCCTTACAACCCTAACTTTAACCCTCCACCTCCTGGGAGGGGAAAGGAGCTAGAGATTAAGTTCCATCACCAATGGCCAATGATTTAATTAATCATGGCTGTGTAATGGAGCCTCATAAAAATCCAAAAGGAGAGAGTTCAGAGAGCTTCTGGACTGATGAACACATCAAGTGCTAGGAGAATGGTGTGCTTTGAGAGGGTATGTGAGTTCCACAGCCCTTCCCTCTTACCTCGTCCTCCCTCTTACCGTGTCCTCCCTCATACCTTGTCCTCCCCTCATACCGAGTCCTCCCTCATACCTCGTCCTCCCTCTTACCTCATCCTCCCTGTTACCTCGTCCTCCCTCATACCTCGTCCTCCCTCTTACCTCGTCCTCCCTCTTACCTCGTCCTCCCCTCTTACCTCGTCCTCCCTCATACCTTGTCCTCCCTCTTACCTCGTCCTCCCTCATACCTTGTCCTATGCATCTCCCCCATCTGGCTGTTCATCTGTTGTTGTTGATCAGTCGCTAAGTTGTGTCCGACTTTGTGACTAAATAAATGGACTGTAGAATGCCAGGTTTCCCTGTCCTTCACTATCTCCCAGGGTTTGCTCAAATTTATGTTCGTTGAGTCAGTGGTGCCATCCAACCATCTCATCCTCTGTCAGCCTCCTTCTCCTCTTGCCCTCATATTTCCCAGCATCAAGGTCTTTTCCAATGAGTTGGCTCTTTGCATCAAGTGGCCAAAATATTGGAGCTTCAGCTTCAGCATCAGTCAGTCCTTTCAATGAATATTCAGGGTTGATTTCCTTTAGGATTGACTGGTTTGATCTCCTTGCTATCCAAGGGACTCTCAAGGGTCTTCTCCAGCACCAAAGTTCAAGAGCATCAATTCTTTGGTCTCAGCCTTCTTTATGGTACAACTCTCCCATCTGTTCATGACTACTAGAAAAACCATAGCTTTGACTAGACGTACATATGCTCATCTATATCCTTCATAATATCCTTTATAATATGCTACCTTATAATTACCTATATAAGGTAAGTGGAAGCAAGTATTTCTCAGTCCTGTGAGTTGCTCTAGCAAATTAATTAAACCCAAGGACGGGGTCATGGGAACCTCTGATCTATAGCCAATTGGTCAGAAGCACAAGGAACTACGTGGACTTTCAATTGATATCTGAAGTGTGTGTGGAGGGGAGGCAGTCTCGTGACACTGAACCTGTAAGCTGTGGGATCTGATGCTTTCTCCAGATGGGAAGGGTCAGAACTGAGTTGAACGGTACACCCAGCTGGTGTGAGAACTACAGACACATCAGAATCCGTCACAATCAGGATATACCTATTTCTTTTGGTTAAGTGAGGATGTTCATTGCAGTTTTAACTACAAATTAATTTTTTAAAAAATAGAGCCAACTATAGCACATCAGTTAAGTGGAAAACTGTACAGTCATTTAAAATGATATTGTGGAAGAATTTTTATTGACTTGTGAAAATGATCGCAGTATACTATAAATGGAGGGGGCAAGGCAGTTTACAAAATATTACATGTGTGAGTCAGATTTTGTAAAACACAACTTGGAAAGGCTGAAGGCCATGAGACAAAATGTCACAATGGTTATCTCTGTGTGCTAGGCTTACTGGTATTGTCATTTTCTTCTTATCTATATTTTTTAAACTTTTATTAATAAATATGTATTATTTTTGATAGGGACAAAGTAGGATAATCAAATAGTTAGCTCAGAAATTTCATTAGGGGATCATAGATAGAGAAGGAATATTAAGGGACTTTGGGGGGCTATAGAAAGTTAATGATCACTTAAGCAATCAGATTTGATTAATCGTAAAATCAAGTAGGCTTGCGTAGCAAAAGAAACCACGCAGCAGAAGCATGGCCAAAACAACACAATGGTGGCATGAGACCCACATCTTGCCCAATGAGTTCAGTAAGTTAATGACTCCTAGGACACGCTGTTTGCACACATTAAAAACAACGATTTATGGAAAGGTGACAATTCAAAGTGAAAGACCTTCATTGTACTGAGACGTGAAGTAATTTTTCCGTAGTGCCAGCTTGACCATGTAGGGACAAGAAAATTCCCCTACCCAACCTGGAGGAGGGGTTGATGATGGAAATGTGACATCTATTGAAGAATGAGAAAGAAAGCGGTCTTTTTCCCCTCCCCACATTTCCTTTGATTATAAAAACATAAGCCATGGAGTTCTTGAGGTGGCACCCTCTCACCAACCAATTGTAAGCCTCATAAGAGTCCTATTCTAATAAATCACTTTTTATCTATTACTTTGCCTCTTGCTGAATTCTTTCTGTCCTGAGACATAAAGGACTGGAGCGGAGTCCCCTAATGGTTTCACTTCTGGAGTAGGGGAATTCACTTGGAAAATAAGGAAGTTTGAGTTTTCTGCAACTAGGGAATCCAGAACTTAAGGAGAAAAGGAAGGCAGGTGTGTAAGAAGTCGGCATTGCAAGCGCTGACACAGAAACATCTCGTCCAAGCACGGCCCTTTCCCGGGCCACTTCTTGTCTAGTGAGCAAAGGCGCTATCACAATGTCTCTGGGTGGTCGGGGCTAGGGAGTACTTTGCAAACAGTGGAAAATTTTCCGGGGATTTACCCAGGAGAGATAGTGAGGCATCTCAGGAATTTGAGAGTTGAACAAACTTAGTTCATGCTTGGGAAGTGAGGTCAGTCAGCTGGAAAAGCACCTTGTCTAAGCAGTCCCTTGAAACTGGGTGAGTGAAGAGTCATGAGACGTGCTGGAGCCCAGCCAAGATCTGGCGTGGAGGCAGAAGGTGGCATGAACCATGTGGGGAGGAAGAGGCAGCAGGAGGCAGTAAACAGGCAGTGGAAGAGGGAGTAAAGGCGGTAACAAGGCAGGTTTGGGTCTGATGATCAGGGTTGAGTGAGACCCCACCCCACAAGGGCAGGGGCAGCTCTCCCTGTGGGGCACCACATGTTTGTCACTCGGTGCCTGGCCTTAGGCCCACCCAGAACCTAGAAAAGTCCCAGCTGCAGAGACCGTACCTGTAGATTGAGAGGAATGCCAAAGCTCAGGCCCACTCCAGACCTACTAAGTCAGAATTTGCATTTTTACAAGATCCCCAGGGAAATTCAGAGACACACTAAGTATGAGGAGGACTATTTTAGGAAAAAATATCCCCAATACATGCTACTTGACTCATCCTGAGTATATTCATCTTCAGATTCCTGAAGACTTCCCATGGACCTGACACCAAGAAGAAGATGTTTCAGGTAGGGCTGCGTAAATCTCAGCGTGGGAATGGACATCTCCTCTGCATCTCCTTTGTGCAGCATCTGAATCTGTTTTACAAGCCACAATCCTTATGCAAAACCCTTGGGGCCGGATGTGTTTTAGGACTCAGAATTTTTCATATTTTAGGAACATAACATGATGCACTGACCATATACTAGTGAGATCTGAGGCAGCACACTGTAATAAAATGTACTGATATTCTGCAATTTATTATAGAGTGAAAGCTGAAAGAATAAGCACCATCAGGTCAGATCAATTTTGGCACCAAATTTAATAAGAAAACCTTTGGAGAAAGAAATGGCAACCCACTCCAGTATTCTTGCCTGGAGAATTTCATGGACAGAGGAGCCTGGTGGGCTCCATGGGATTGCACAGAATCGGACACGACTGAGCAACTAACATACTTTGTTTCCAGAGTGTGGGAATTTTAGGATTGTGGGTAAGGATTATGAACTATTATATTACTCTATTTTTTTAAGGATTTTTTTTATGTGGACCATTTTAAAGTCTTTATTGAGTTTATTACACAATTGTTTCTGTTTTATTTTTGGCTGCCCCCTGCAGCTTGCAGGGTTTGTCGTGGTCTGTGTGTGGGTTGGAAAAAATTTCCATACATGAGGTGGAATGAGAGGAGACCGGCATTTATTAGAGCGGGACACGCTGTTAGAACTGTGGGTTGGCTCAAGGGAGAGCCGACCAATACTGCTTCTGTTTGATGGTTTGGCTTTTTGACTGTGATGCAAATGGGATGTTAGTTCCCCAACCAGGGATCGAATCTGCACCCACTGTATTGGAAGGCAAGGATTTAAACACTGGACCACGATTTTAAAATGTACCAATTGAATAAAGCTAGAAACATTGATTTGCACTATTTCCCAAACTTCATTTACCTCAGACTTAGCAGGAACTACACAAGATCCAGATATTCTTTCAAATATAAAAATTACTCTCGCCAGGCAGGTCACACCTGGCATTGTATTCCCAGATCAACTCGTGGGGTTCTGTAACGAGTGACTGGATTTTGACGAAATTGAGAATTTTCCCCAGCAAGCATCAGTTTTTGAAATGTGCAAGCTAAGGCTGACCCCAGGGCCTCCAGCTCCCAGCCCTGGGCTTTCTGGCCCTCCCTTTGTCTTGTTATGCCCTGAGTCCAGTTCCCCCATACTGGTAGAATAAGACACTCGCAGCAATGCAAAAGCAAGAATGGGGTTTATTTCTAGCTCGAGCTAGGGCTCATACCTCCTCCAGCGCAGTGGAGTGGGACAAGAGCCCCGAGCCCAGGTCACAGCGGTTTTTATAATCTCAGGTTACATAAGCACCTATTTCTGTTCAAAAGATCAAGCTGGCAGAAGCTCATTGGCCAGTTTATGCACGCACGGAAGCTCATTGGCCAGTTTATACGCGCGCGGGGTTTTTCTGGGGGATTTCCCTTTTTACTCTGATTGGCTCGACTTTTGGCGCCGGCGGGACTTTTCTAGGGAGGAGTTTCTTGATTTTGGCGCCGGCGGGATCTTCTTAGGGAGGAGTTTCTGTGGACTTAGCCTCCACCCTCTCTCCAGGAAATTAAAACTTAGGCCTAAGCAAGGTCTCAGGCCTATCCTGGCTACTCAGATGTTAGGGCTCCTAACAGTCTGTCTTCCCCTCCCCGCTCTGCCCCAGGCAGAGGGCTCCTCCTAGGGACAAAGGACAGCAGGCCTCCTACCCATGCTGCCTGGTGTGTTTAGAAACTCAAAACTGCAATGAGACAGTTCTTTCTCCAGCTGGGCTGTGAAGCATCTCATTCTCCAAACCCCCAGACCTTCTGCCACATTGGAGTGGTAGTCATGGTCCCTCGAAGCTCCTTGGTATGAGTTGGGCCAGGCACAGCCAGGTAAGACCTCACACTGACTCAGAAATCTTTCCTCACATGACCCCTGCCAGGAAGGCAGACAATGGCAAAGAGTTGCGAGAGGTTGTTTATGTAAGGAAGGGGCGGGGGAGTTTCCGGGAAGGTCTCAAAGCCTTCTCCAAATGCCCGGAGAGAGATGGCCAAAGTCCATCTCTGCTCTTAGAGTGCTCAGCGGGCAGCACCGGCAAAGGGACCCTCTCACGGGGCTGTCAGTCAAAATCAGGAAGCCGGGCCCCACCCTCCTTGGTGGGCCCACAGGACCTCATGGTCTGCAAGCTTTTCTGTGGCACTTTCTCATCGGTGCTTGCCTCTACATCTGTTTCCATTCTCTCGTGGGAATTTACTCTTTAACTTTTATTGTAATACATGTCCAATATGGAAAAATTAGGTGACTCAGATGAATAATAATACGATACTAAGGAACAATGCTAGGCACTATTTAAGGGGCTCTACCTGAATCTGTGACATTTCTGGTGACACTCTGTGAGCAGGTGTTACCATCATATAATCTTCATTTCACAGGTGAAGGCACTGAGACACAGGTAGGTCCCTAGCCCCAGGTCTGTGAGGCTAAGAAGAGGCTGACTGGGATCTGAACCAGGATTGTGGTACTGGAATCCACACCCTAAACCCAGGCCACATCCCGCCTATAAGGAGAAAATAAATTCACCCAAATTCCTACACACAGAAGTGACCACCAAGACATTTGGGTAGATAGCCTTTTAGTATTTTAAATATAAATTTTTTTTATAAATTATTATAAAACAGGTGCTTCCCTTGTAGCTCAGTTGGTAAAGAACCTGCCTGCAATGAGGAAGACCCAGGTTCGATTCCTGGGTCAGGAAGATCCCCTGGAGAAGTGTCAACCCACTCCAGTATTCTTGCCTGGAGAAACCCATGGACAGAGGAGCCTGGCAGGCTACAGTTCATGGGTCACAAGAGTCAGACACGACTGAGCAACTAAACCACCACCATTATAAAATGTCTTACTCTATGCACTGTTTTGTAGTCTTTCTACTTATCTTTCCACATCATAACACATTCTACGTTTTCTTCAAAATGAAAATAGTCTTTTTTATCATAAAAGTGCCAGAAGAATTAAATTTACGTGTTTGCTTGTAGTGTATGCATGAAACATCTCTGAAAAGGTTCTGCAGATGCTGAACACTGGTTACCTCTCGAGGGAGCCAGATGGAGGGCAGATGTGGATGAGAAGGAGACTGCTGTGTAACCTCTTGTACTCTTGACTATGACTATATAAATGTGTTATTGTTTTCAGAAATAATTAAACTTAAAAAATGAAACTAATTCATCCTCATTATAAAAAAATACAGGCACAAAGTAGAAAATAAATTCATCTTTAAGCTCAATACTCAGAGATAATACCGTTAACATTTTTGCTCTATTTCTTCCAGACCTTCATCTACGAATGTACAGACATATATGCAGATATATTTTTACCGAAATAGGATGAGGCTGTATGGGGCTGTTCTGTCACCTGTGTTTTTCACTTAGGGTGAATCATAGACAACGTTCCATGCAGCCTCATTTTAAATGTCAGCAAGGTTATCAGTCATATAAAGTGGCCGGTTTCCAAAGGAATATTTCTGGATAGACTGAGTTCAGCACCTGGATATGCAGTGCTAGCTGATACCAGGGTTATTTTATTAGGAGACTCAGACGAAATTACGGTTGTGAAAGTGGTTTGCAAAGTATAGAGCATATAAGATTCTGTTTTAAATTCTGGCCTCTCAACTGGCCGTGTCAGGAAGAATGGGAGAATCAAAACCAGTCGGTCCAGCTTCTCTCTCATGTTGGCCCACGGGGCTGACACCTCCCTAGCTCGGCCTTCATTTACACACTCATTTTCTTATTTATACTTTGAGTCTGAGTTGCAGCCTGTGGGATCTAGTTCCCTCACCAGGGACCAAACCTGGACTGGGAGTGCAGTCTTAGCCACTGGACCACCAGCTAAGTCCCTGCACTCATCTTTAAAGCTGAGAGTTTTAAGGAAAGTTTAAGAACACAAAGTATTAGCAAGAATACGGAACTGAAACTCTGCTAAATGTCTTACAGCTGGTGGGAATGTGAACTGGGACAAACTTTTTGGAAAAGAGGTGGTATCTACTAAAGCTGATCATGTAAGATACACTATGGCTCAGAAAGGCCTCCACTGCTTATACAGTGAACACAAATGCAGGCAGATTTCATCACATGACTTATTAATAGAATGTTCATAGCAGCACTATTTATAAGCATCCCAAACTAGAAACTTCCCATATGCCCATCAGTAGTTAAGTGGATAAATTATAATATTGTCACACAATACAATACTATCCAACAATATGAATCTATCTCACAAACATGTTGAACCAAAGAAACTTGGCTCAAGATTAGAGCACAAACTGTTTCACTTAGCTCCACTGCTATGTAACAAGCTGTTCCCAAACTTAGCGTCTTAAAACTGGTTGTTCTTCATGATTGAGTGGCTACTTGTCCAGTTTCTCTTCTGATGTCATCTGTGGCTGCATTCGGTTGTGGGTTTGGCAGGGCTAGAAGGCCCTTGTTCACCTGTGTGGTGGTTCTGGGTTCTTTCCCACAGGGCCTCAGTCACCTCTCTGGTGTGGAGGCCTAGGAGGAACATTCGAAGAGGGTGAAAGTGAAGCTGCAAGTTCTAAGGCCAAACCTCAGACTCGCATAGCATTTGTTCCTTTGCATTCTGTTGGTCAGCCTAGTCAAAGACCGTCGCAGATTCAAGGAGTGGAAAAAATAGACTCCATCTGATGCTGTGCAAGTGCTGCACTCAATATGCCAGCAAATTTGGAAAACTCAGCAGTGGCCACAGGACTGGAAAAGGTCAGTCTTCATTCCAATCCCAAAGAAAGGGAATGCCAAAGAATGCTCAAACTACCGCACAATTGCACTCATCTCACACGCTAGTAAAGTCAAGCTCAAAATTCTCCAAGCCAGGCTTCAGCAATATGTGAACCGTGAACTCCCAGATGTTCAAGCAGGTTTTAGAAAAGGCAGAGGAACCAGAGATCAAGTTGCCAACATCCACTGGATGATCGAAAAAGTAAGAGAGTTCCAGAAAAACACAATTTCTGCTTCATCGACTATGCCAAAGCCTTTAACTGTGTGGATCACAATAGACTATGGAACATTCTGAAAGAGATGGGAATACCAGACCACCTGACCTGCCTCTTGAGAAACCTGTATGCAGGTCAGGAAGCAACAGTTAGAACTGGACATGGAACAACAGACTGTTTCCAAATAGGAAAAGGAGTACGTCAAGGTTGTATATTGTCACCCTGCTTATTTAATTTATATGCAGAGTACATCATGAGGAACGCTGGGCTGGAAGAAGCACAAGCTGGAATCAAGATTGCTGGGAGAAATATCAATAACCTCAGATATGCAGATGACACTACCATTATGGCAGAAAGTGAAGAGGAACTCAAAGGCCTCTTGATGAGGGTGAAAGAGGAGAGTGAAAAGTTTGGCTTGAAGCTCAACATTCAGAAAACGAAGATCATGGCATCTGGCCCCATCACTTCGTGCAAATAGATGGGGAAACAGTGGAAACAGTGTCAGGCTTTATTTGGGGGGGCTCCAAAATCACTGCAGATGCTGATTGCAGCCATGAAATTAAAAGACGCTTACTCCTTGGAAGGAAAGTTATGACCAACCTAGATAGCATATTAAAAAGCAGAGACATTACTTTGCCAACCAAGGTCCATCTAGTCAAGGCTATGGTTTTTCCCGTGGTCATGTATGGATGTGAGAGTTGGACTGTGAAGAAAGCTGATCGCCGAAGAATTGATGCTTTCTAACTGTGTACTGGAGAAGACTCTTGAGAGTCCCTTGGACTGCAAGGAGATCCAACCAGTCCATTCTAAAGGAGATCAATCCTGGGTGTTCATTGGAAGGACTGATGCTAAAGCTGAAACTCCAATACTTTGTCTACCTCATGCGACGAGCTGACTCACTGGAAAAGACTCTGATGCTGGGAAGGATTGGGGGCGGGAGGAGAAGGGGACAAAAGAGGATGAGATGGTTGGATGGCATCACCGACTCTGTGGACATGAGTTTGAGTGAACTCCGGGAGTTGGTGATGGACAGGGAGGCCTGGCGTGCTGTGGTTCATGGGGTCGCGGAGAGTCGGACACGACTGAGCGACTGAACTGAACTGAACTGAACTGATTAATTATAATAGATTACCATTATTGCCACACTCAGGATAGTATTGCCAAATTCAGACTTAAATTGAAGAAAGTGCCTCAGAGGTTAAAGCGTCTGCCTCTAATGCGGGAGACCCGGGTTCAATCCCTGGGTCGGGAAGATCCCCTGGAGAAGGAACCGGTAACCCACTCCAGTATTCTTGCCTGGAGAATCCCATGGACGGAGAAGCCTGGTAGGCTACAGTCCATGGGGTCGCATAGAGTCGGACACGACTGAGCAACGGAATGGAACGGACGGAGTAAGAGCACAGGAGTGGAGGAGGACATGTGGGCTAGAAGTCGTAAGCTAGTTTCCCATTTTCCCATTTCCCAGGGAAAACCACTAGACCATTCAAGTATGACCTAAATCAAATCCCTTTTGATAATACAGTGGAAGTGACAAATAGATTCAAGGGATTAGATCAGATAGAGTGCCTGAAGAACTATGGACGGAGGTTTGTGACACTGTATAGAAGGCAGGGATCAAGACCATCCCCAAGGAAAAGAAATGAAAAAGGCAAAATGGTTGTCTGAGGAGGCCTTACAAATAGCCATGAAAAGAAGCGAAGCGAAATACAAAGGAGAAAAGGAAAGATATACCCATTTGAATGCAGAGTTCCAAAGAATAGCAAGGAGAGATAAGAAAGTCTTCTTCAGTGATCAGCGCAAAGAAATAGAGGGAAACAATAGAATGGGAAAGACTAGAGATATCTTCAAGAAAATTAGAGACACCAAGGGAACATTTCATGCAAAGATGGGCTCGATAAAGGACAGAAATAGTATGGACCTAATAGAAGCACTGCAGATGCTGATTGCAGCCATGAAATTAAAAGACGCTTACTCCTTGGAAGGAAAGTTATGACCAACATAGACAGCATATTAAAAAGCAGAGACATTACTTTGCCAACCAAGGTGCCTCCAGTCAAGGCTATGGTTTTTCCCGTGGTCATGTATGGATTGGACTGTGAAGAAAGCTCATCGCCAAAGAATTGATGCTTTTGAACTGTGGTTTTGGAGAAGACTCTTGAGAGTCCCTTGGACTGCAAGAAAATCCAACCAGTCCATTCTAAAGGAGATCAGTCCTGGGTGTTCATTGGAAGGACTGATGCTAAAGCTGAAACTCCAATACTTTGGCCACCTCATGAGAAGAGTTGACTCACTGGAAAAGACTCTGATGCTGGGAGGGATTGGGGGCAGGAGGAGAAGGGGACGACAGAGAATGAGATGGCTGGATGGCATCACCGACTCGATGGACATAAGTTTGAGTGAACTCCAGGTGTTGGTGATGGACAGGCAGGCCTGGCGTGCTGCAGTTCATGGGGTCGCAAAGAGTCGGACACAACTGAGTGACTGAACTGAACTGAATTGAATAGAAGCAGAAGATATTAAGAAGAGGTGGCAAAAATACACAGAAGAACTATACAAAAAAAATCTTCATGACCCATATAACAATGATGGAGTGATCACTGGACTAGAGTCAGACATTCTGGAATGAGAAGTCAAGTGGAGGTGATGGAATTCCAGTTGAGTTATTTCACACCCTAAAAGATGCTGCTGTGAAAGTGCTGCACTCAATATGTCAGAAAATTTGGAATACTCAGCAGTGGACACAGGACTGGAAAAGGTTAGTTTTCATTCCAGTCCCAAAGAAAGGCAATGCCAAAGAATGCTCAAATTACCACACAATTGCACTCCTCTCACACGCTAGCAAAGTAATGCTCAAAATTCTCCAAGCCAGGCTTCAACAGTACGTGAACCGTGAACTTCCAGATGTTCAAGCTGGATTTAGAAAAGGCAGAGGAACCAGAGATCAAATTGCCAACCTCTGTTGGATCACTGAAAAAGCAAGAGAGTTCCAGAAAAACATCTACTTTATTGACGATGCCAAAGCCTTTAAGTGTGTGGATCACAACCAACTGGAAAATTCTTAAAGAGATGGGAATACCAGACCACCTGACCTGCTTCCTGAGAAATCTTTAGGCAGGTCAGGAAGCAACAGTTAGAACTGGACATGGAACAACAGACTGGTTCCAAATAGGGAAAGGAGTATGTCAAGGCTGTATATTGTCACCCTGTTTATTTAACTTATATGCAGAGTACATCCTGAGAAATGCTGGACTGGATGAAGCACAAGCTGGAATCAAGATTGCCGGGAGAAATATCAATAGCCTCAGATATGCAGATGACACCACCCCTATGGCAGAAAGTGAAGAGGAACTGAAGAGCCTCTTGATGAAAGTGAAAGAGGAGAGTGAAAAAGCTGGCTTAAAACTCAACATTCAGAAAACTAAGATCATGGCATCTGGTTTTATCACTTCATGGGAAATAGATGGGGAAACAGTGGAAACAGTGTCAGACTTTATTTTTTTGGGCTCCAGAATCACTGCAGATGGTGACTGCAGCCATGAAATTCAAAGACGCTTGCTCCTTGGAAGAAAAGTTATGACCAACCTAGACAGCACATCAAAAAGCAGAGACATTACTTTGCCAACAAAGGTCCGTCTAGTCAAAGCTATGGTTTTTCCAGTAGTCATGTATGTATGTGAGAGTTGGACTAGAAAGAAAGCTGAGTGCTGAAGAACTGATGCTTTTGAACTGTGGTGTTGGAGAAGACTCTTGAGAGTCCCTTGGACAGCAAGGAGATCCAACCAGTCCATCCTAAAGGAAATCAGTCCTGAATATTAATTGGAAGGACTGATGCTGAAGCTGAAATTCCAATACTTTGGCCACCTGATGCAAAGAACTGACTCATTTGAAAAGGCCCTATACTGGGAAAGATTGAAGGCAAGAGGGGAAGGGGATGACAGAGGATGAGATGGTTGGATGGCATCACCGATTCAATGGACATGAGTTTGAATTATCTCCGGGAGTTGGTGATGGACAGGGAGGCCTGGCATGCTGCAGCCATGGGGTTGCAAGGAGTTGGACACAACCGAGTGACTGAGCTGAACTGAACTGATTGGTTAATGATAAGTTACTTGACAAAGGGTCACATGTACAGGGATGGGAGAAATTTGTGGCCACACCTTCCATCTACTACAATATGATTTTATATCAAGTAGAAAAGCATACAAAACCAATTTACATTGTGACAAATTCCTGAGCACATATTCTGGAGGGGTGTACGTGGGAGGCCATCTGGGTCCCTGGATGTATCATACTTATTGGTCTAGGTTACCAGCGTGTGTTCAGTTCATGAAAATTCAACCAGCTATAAAGTTAAGACATTTGAAACTTTGTGATAGCTAAACTTGAACTAAAAAAATTTAAATATATATATATACATATATAGTGACTTAAAGAGAATGACGTTCTCTTTCAAGTCACAGTCCAACTAGTCAGGCTGTTGGAACAGACCAGTTCCTGGAGGTTATCTGGGGCCCTGGTTCCTCCTTTCTTGCTGTCCCATCCTATCCTTATCTGAATAGCTGAAGCTGTTCCTGGCAGTCTGCATCATACCAAGTGGGAAGGGACCCAGAGGTCAAGTCCTGGACAAACATGTGCCTTTTGTGCTAATAAGGTGGAAGTTACACACACACATCACTGCCTCTCCCAATCCACTGACACCAGCTTATTCTCATGGCCATGCCTAGCTGGGAATGCTGTCTTAGCCGGAAACCGTGTGCCAGTTCAGTTCAGTTCAGTTCAGTCGCTCAGTCGTGTCCGACTCTCCACGACCCCATGAATCACAGAACGCCAGGCCTCCCTGTCCATCACCAACTCCCGGAGCTCACTCAAACTCATGTCCACAGAGTCGGTGATGCCATCCAGCCATCTCATTCTCGGTCGTCCCCTTCTTCTCCCGCCCCCAACCTTTCCCAGCATCAGAGTCTTTTCCAGTGAGTCAACTCGTCACATGAGGTGGCCAAAGTATTGCAGTTTAAGCTTTAGCATCAGTCCCTCCAATGAACACCCAGGATCGATCTCCCTTAGAATGGACTGGTTGGATCTCCTTGCGGTACAAAGGACTCTCAAGAGTCTTCTCCAACACCACAGTTCAAAAGCATCAATTCTTCAGCGATCAGCTTTCTTCACAGTCCAACCCTGTGCCAAGAAGCCCCCATTTCAGAAACAGCTAGCACTCTGCTGTGCTTTGAATGATGAAACTGCTCTTTAATAATTATTCTTTCAAAAGACTGATCAGAAAAATCTAAGTTCCTTTTTCTCAGTGTTAAAATATTTTAAGAAAACAAGTGACTTGAGTTCTATACTTGCAATTCCTGTATCAAAATGAAGGTCCTTACAGACTGAAAACAATCTCTCTCAATACCAATGTTGAAAACACATATCTGAAGGCACATTTCTGCTGCTGTCCTGAAAGATCAGATATTATTTGTTTCAGTGACTGTAAACTCAGAATTCTTCAGGAACCTTCTTTAATAATCATTGTTCAGGAAGTCAGTGATAATCAGGACTTGTCCGATACTGTGGAGATACCAATGATGTTCACAGAATCACAATACTTGCAGGTAGCTATTTTAAAGAAAACACCCTTTTCCAGGTTATTTTTAACCTTTTAGAAAAAATAAAGGTCTTCATAAGATAGTTTAAGCCACCCAAAAAACCAAATAAATATTTTAAAAAGAAGGTCGTTAATAATCACCATGCATTTTCCTTAAATATTAATATATAAATATTTTCAACTTATATAAGTAAATATATGAATTTTTTTTAAAAAATTTGCAATTAGCCAGATTCCAAGGGCTTAAATACTTTCATAGCAAAAAGCTGGACTTTTCTGGCGGTCCAGTGGTTGAGACTCCATAGTTCAACTGCAGGGGACATGGGTTTGATCCCTGGTGAGGGAACTAAGACCTCGAATGCCATGTGTGTGGTTTGGCCAAAAAAGAAAAAAAAGTCAACTGTCTTTGGAAGGTTCCCTTATGTGATTTTAGAGGAACAGCCTCTAAAATGAGATGTTCATTGAACAAATAAATGCACTGGGGCATATAAGACTGAAAAATCCTATAAAAACATGTGCATTTATGAATCTATTTTCTACTTAAAATGCACAGATAAGGAATTTTTACATCAAGCAGGTGTAGACTGTAGGGAAACGATTTAACTGGCAATAGAACTGGGCTTGTCAGAGCCCTTTCATTTTCTCACATACGTTTCCTGTAATTTGTCTTCCCTGGGACCCCCTCCCAACCCACCCCCTTAGATTCTCTGTGTTCTTCCTAGAAAAAAAGGCTCAGCTGTAGCACTAAGAGTTTAAGACTCGCTAGGACTCTCCCTGAGACACCTGTCTCCTACTCCGAGATCCCGTGTCAGGAGGCTCTCCTTGGAGCCCAAAAGTTGATAACTGGTCTAGAAAAGATACAAACAATGTCATGGTCTAAGCATTTCTGAAAGGGACTTTGTGACATCATGCAGAGGCTAGGGGTGAGGCAAAGGGCTCCTCCCCTTCCTCCCCACGTGTCTAACTCGGGCAGAGGACTGCATGTCCCCAGGCCTCAGTTTTCTCATCTGTGACAGGGGACCAGCAGAACCACAGTGGGAATATGTGTGTTCAGCCACCTGTTGGTGCTCAGGGAGGCTGCTTCCTCTCTCACCACCCACTCTGTCCTCCTAGGGCCCAAAGATCTGTAACTTAAGGGATCACAGGGAACAATGGCTGAAGGGTGAGAAATCGCGATCTAAGGAGAACGGGTGAAGGAGTGGTGAATGTGTCACACGGCAAGGACAGCATTTAGTCTGGGCAGAGAGGGCAGTGAGGAGCTGGGGCTGCCATCTGTAAGCATCCAGCAGCTTGCTTGGCATTTAACATGGTCCAATTCTCAAATGGACCCTATGAGGAAAGTAGAGTTATGAGCTCCATCTTCTAAGTGAGGAAACTGAGGTTTTATAGCTTTCCCAAGATCATCCAGCTGAATGGGGAAATGGAGAATCCAACCTGGGTCTGATGTATGCTTTGTATCAGCTTAAGATGCTCCTCTTTGGTGGCTGGAGACAGCATGGGGGAGCTGGCCCCAAAGAGGAGCAAGACGGGGACATGGAAGATGGCTGTCAGCCACTGGTATCAGGGACAGGCAGGGGCCAGAGAGGACTCTCTGGGACTCATCAGAAAGGGACTTTCCAGGCCTCAGCTGCCTTATGTGTGGGCTTGCCTGGAGGCAGGAGTGAGTCTACTTTCCCTGGAGGAAAGCAGGCTTGTGAGCACCCGGCTCGGGACCGATCTCCTGGGGACCACCCAGACAGACGGGAGCACCCTGCTCCTCTTCACTGAGGGGGGCTCAGTGGCTGGCACAGTTGAGTCCACCTTTCTACTTCTTTCTATGTATTCCATTGTCATTGCAGGCATCACCTTTGCCTTGCTCTGGCCATTTCCCACGAAGGGGTATTAAAAACTAAGTAAAAATATTAAAATACACAAATGAAATTCTTCTTAGCCTTAATCTTTCCATTCCCTTATCCATGGAATGGGTTTGATAATTCATCTAACTCCGGGCGAGGCACTGTGGCTGTCAGCCTCTTTGCCTGCCACCTCAGGTTTCCTGCTCATTCAGGCTTGCCCTGGTGGCTTTTGCTTCCGTGCCCTAACTGTGATTCTTCACTTTGGGAAGGGGCTGTGATTGGAGCTTAATCTCATGTCTGCAATCCATTTCTTCCATGGAGCTGCACTAACCTTTCCCGTCTAGAAAACAGTGAGGCAACTACCACAGTTTCTCTCTCTGCTACACGTTTTTCTTTCATGGAGACATGGAAAAGGTCAGTTCAGCAGACTCAGACCTGTGTTCTGACTCTCACAGACAGAGGCCTATCACTCTTATACCCGCAGGTCATCATTCTGAGCTATAAACCTTTTTTTTCCTTAAGAGAGATACACTTTCCGTGAACAGAATGCAGTCTATCTCAGAAGGCAAGCTGGCCTTGGGAGAAACACTCCAGACAAGAGTGTGGGCCATCTCAAAAGGTGAGAGGCCCATAAACTCATTTTTCTTATAGAGTAGTCCCCAAAGCTCACTAAAAATTACACTTAGATTTAATTTCAATTGAGAACCATATTTGAGTTCATATTTCTAATCTCTGCAACTCATTTTGACTTAAATTGACTTCTAACACTGACATATCTTCCAAGGGAACATAAGCAAAGAACATCAGTTCCACGTCGACCTCACCTCAAGAAAACATGAAAAAACACAGAGTCACACTGAGAAAAGAGGCCACAATTTGCTCTTGTCCAGTGAAGTTCTCTTGGCCTCAGAATGCCACCACTTCCCGCAGTCCCAGCCCTTGGCTGTGGTCCACCCTGAGTAAGTGAATTCCTCTGCTGAAACTCGCACACAACAAGGAGATGGTGTCGGCCACTGCCAGGGAAGTCAAAGGTCCTGATCCATCCAGAGACAAGGTGAAAAGGCAGGCTGGGGAGGAAGGGGGAACCAGCACGTTAGACCAAGGGTGCCAAGCAGGAAAGGTGGCGTCTTTGTAAGAAACCTACAGAAATAAAGCCCGAGCTATATATATGCATCTAACCCAGGTGAGAGAGGCACTCGCTGCCCCCGAGGAGCGTTCCCCAGTGGGGAGGTCAACCCCAGGTCGGCAGCACACGACGTATTCCACCTGGAAGTACACTGGACAACTGGGGCCTCCCTGCAAGGCCATGTTAAAACGCCGCCCTCGGGCACCTGCCAGAGACCAAAAGCGCAGAGCAAAAGATAAGGATACGGATCTCCAGCTGCAGCGCCCGGGGTCTCGCTTAAAGGACAAAGGGTGGCAGGGCGCCTGAGGGGCAGTCTGGGGCTCCGGCTGGCCCGCTCTCCTCCCTCAGCAACTTGCGGGCTGCTCTTCTAAGGGCACAAGTGCACACCTGGCGGGCACAGCGTCACTTTCACACCTGGTCTTCCCTGGTCTCAGGTTTCGATCCCCAAATCTAGAACAGCTGCTCCGCCCACAAGCCCAGGTCAGGGTACCTGACTGCACTTACTGTGGAAGCCGCTAGACGTGACCCCACACGTCTGAGGGGGCGACCCTATCCTCCCCTGCTAGGAGCTGAGTTTCTGGGAGATGACTATTGAAGGGATTTGGCTTGAGGGTATCTAAATGAACGCTAGCCCTGTGTCTGCCAGAAGCCAGTGTCCAGGACATAGGAGTATGGAGGCAGTGGGGTGCTGGTAAACTGGCTTTTTGGAAACAAACAAAAAAAAACCTTCATTCACAGCATTTGCCAGTTTTTGTGAGGTAGACACTCCTGCCATGACTGTATTAAACACTCCCGAATATTTAACAGTCAGCGAATAGGAGCTGGCTCCAGGACACCACATCAAGGGAACCGTGGGGAGCCTGCTCCCGAAAGCACGTCTTTCTCTGGCGCTTTGTATGACCTCACTACGACCCAAGCCTTAGCTGCAGAGTCAAGAGAGGGCAGAGTCTTTCTGAGACAGTCCTTACCCCACACCTCACCCCCACCGAACTGAAGCTCTCACTGTAGCCCTTGAAAATGAACCTTAAAGTGGCAATTCTTGTTCTCTTTTCCAGACATTTGGAGCATCACAAGTTAAAACATGATGAAGAACTTCAGGTAGACAGAATGAAAGAACCAAATACATTTGCGCTTTTAGGAAGGTGTCTGTACAACATGATACCAGGGGTTACGTGGTGACAGCTTCTAGCCAGAGGTTGGACAGGGAGTCTGGTCTCTTGATGTCATCTCTTAACCACTATGGGGGTGGAGAGTGGCAGGACATGGGTGACTCTGTATATGCTGAGCAATGGAAGAAAGAGTTTTAAAGAAACCTGTAGGACTTCATGTGTCTTTGAGAAGCACCAGAGTCAGGCTCCTTACCTCCAGTGTCTTGATTCCAGATCTTCACCTTGCAGTCATGTGATGAGGTAGCAATTGCAGGCATCGAGGCTAAAGCTCTGGGTAGAAAGATACAGGATGCAACGGTCTGGAAGTGCCCCCTGTACTCACAGATTCTGTTCCGTGTCTGCCTCAGGTCCCACAGCTGCAAAGTAATGACAGGGGCTGGCTTGCATACATATTCCCGGCTTCAGACATGCCTCATTTTCTAGCATCCTCTCCCCAGCCTCTCATGATGCACCTACTCCCTCAACCCACCTCCTCACACAGACACCCTTATCTCCATCCCTCCCATCCATCCGTCCAGTCAGGACTAGGTCTCAAACAAGCCAGGTTAAAGATGGTTTAACCGGGGGTTGTTGCCTTCTTCATTATCATCATGGCAGCACAGAGGGACAGAAGCGGGTAGCCTATTTTCTACGACAGCTCAAAAGCGGCCTTATATCAGCCTCCTGGCATCTGTGGGTCCCATGGAGACCCCACAGTTAGGAACACCTTCTCGTAAGTATATTCAGGTCCAGACCTTCTGATTTAATATCAAGACACTGATTCCTGGTAGAGGAAGACTAGATTCTATAACGAGGGAGACGACAGTTCTTCCAGACCACTCCTGTTGATACTAATCAGACTACACTTAGAGAATAATGTTCACAGACAAGAGCACATGGAATTATTTCCAAAAAATAATAAAATCTCTGGACACTGAGTCGCTGTCCAAGGAATAATTGTAGGAGCTGGAAATGCAAATGCTTAGCTTGGAGAAGAAATGCTATATCAGAAGCCTGGGATTCAACACTTCAACCTACCACTTATGAGAAATGTGGTCTTATACAAGAGATTTCAACTTGCCATGCTTCGATTTCCCCATCTGTAAAATGGGAACTCTAATAATACTGAACTCACGGGGTTAAGGATTAAATGAGATAATGCATATGACGTGCTCAGCCCAGTGCCTTGCACATAATAAATGTCCAATAAAATAGGAGTTGTAGTTGTCCTGTTTGGATACTAGATAAATCTTTTAACTAATATTTTACAGTGAGAAATCCAAGGTACTCTGGAGGAGCCAAGGCAATCTATCCTGAAATTAACTGCAAGGAAAGGTATAGGGGTTCAGGATGCAGTGGGCCCTTGACCAACACTAGAGCCCCAAACTACCCAAAGAACTTGAATTCCTTTACTGTGACCACATGCGCAGTGGGAACACGAGTCTTCTAACAGTTCATCCCCTTCCTAAACTCTACTGGGATCAGGGACATTAAAGGGTGGTTCTGTGTCTAACGCCTTCCTATCTTGACTCCCATCACATTTCTCTTTTCTATGACCGATGCAGAGAGCTTCGGCAATGGAGTTTTCTTGAAAGAAGCATCCGGAATGCCAAGGATCATGTATAGTATGCACTTGGAATAGGCCTGAGACTTTAGTAAAGCCTGCCTATATAGCCCAGGACAGGCAGGAGGCCAGAGGAAGTCATTTCTCGTCAGCACCCTGACACCTGGACCCCGCAGTCTCTTACCGTGGCTTCACAGCCTTCCCCTCCAAAGCCGCTGCTGCAGGAGACACACTTGTGCCCATCCTCACTGACCTCGCAGTACGTCTGGATGTGCTGCTGGGCGGGAAATGTATGAGCTACCTGCAGGCCCCGACTGTCCCACAGCCTGAAAGAAATTACGGCAGCAAATGAGTTTTCAGTAAATGTGCTGAAATGCGCCTGTAATTGTCTGTGAATGCCAAAGTCTTGGCTCTTTGCGGGCTTTGGCCAGTCAGAACAGAACGCTGAGATTTACCTAAAAACAGCAACATGAACCAGATCAATCTCAGATATGGTAAAGCTGTAAGAAAATAACCAAACTGAATGACATCTGAGTTCTATTTTGAGATCTAATTAATGGGAATTTAGACCAAGCATCTTAATTGTTCAAGTTAATTTGTTAATTTGGTCCTTTGGGGTACTACTTTCAACAGACTAGAGAGAATATTTCTGTGCCAGTGATTTAACAAAAACTTTTAAAGATACATATCATGATGGAGAGAAGCAAGCGTCACTCCAGAATCAGACACAAAAGATTTATAGCCTTGGCCAACTGACCCATGGGGTCAACTGGGGACCGTTTTATTTTGCCTCTTGTCTCAATTTCACTTCTTTATCTTCTTCCTACCATTTTCTAAGAAGAATCTCTTGAGAGCCAACGTTTCTGGTCATGCTTTCTAGTCTAAGAAGGATTTACTTCATTTGACTTCCCTGATAGTGATTCTGGGGCTTCCCTGGTGGCTCAGAGGTTAAAGCGTCTGCCTCCAATGCGGGAGACCTGGGTTTGATCCCTGGGTCAGGAAGATCCCCTGGAGAAGGAAACGGTAACCCACTCCAGTATTCTTGCCTGGAGAATCCCATGGACGGAGAAGCCTGGTAGGCTACAGTCCACGGGGTCGCAAAGAGTCGGACACGACTGAGCGACGGAACGGCACGGAACGGATAGTGATTCTGAGGGCTGGGTGACTGAGAACACCTGGAGCCCAGTAAGGGCCACTTGAAGGGGTGGGACAAGCAAGCAACTGACCCTGAGGTTAATCTGAACACGTTCCCACAGTCAGGGCTGGCAGAATCAGCTGCTTCTAAAAACCAGCCAGAACAAGCTGACCTCCTGCCATTCAACCTCTATCCAGGTGATCCGCAGGGCCAGATCAGAGACACCAGCACTGGCAAAGTGCAGAGGAGTGGAAGGCCCTGGGAAAGGCACAGCAATGCAGAGAAGCAGAGCAGAACAGCTCAGGTAAGCACGGGAGCCACAGACCTTCACCAGAAACACCTTCACTGCTGCTCAGTAAGCCCACCTGATGGTTTTATCCTCGGAGGTCTGGAGTATGTAAGGCTCTTGGGGAACCCAGCACAAGTGAGTGACCTGGAAAAAGCAAAAGTTTCAAAACTTCTCCACATCATGCCATTCCTCCGCTATAATTTCTGTAAATGTCACTAAATAGCATCTCTGGCATCACTTCTCAAGGATGCTGAGGCTAGCACATCTGACTTAAGAGGGATTTTATGTGGTGCAGGGGCCCACCGGTCATGCTCAACCAGCAGCTCCAGGTTATCAGCAGCAACGGAAGCAGCTGGACCAGGTGTGAGCCCCAAAATGCATGCAGCACTCTCAGAATGTCTGAAACCCAAACACCGCTGGCCGAGTGGAGCTAAGGAGAGTGGCCTCTGCTTTCAAGTGGGACCAGTGAAACCCTAACTTGAGGCCTCCTCGGGTTCAGGAAGAGTGTCCTGGTTTCCCTTTATCCCTGCAGCCCCCTGCTGGATAGGCGTGAAACAGTTTCAAAACAAGCCGAGATAACACGGTTACCATCTCTTCCAGCAGCCTGCACAAATATGGAGGGCACGGGCAAGCAGATCGTGCCACTGGCAGTTGTCTTCAGAACTTGAAAAGATCACGACTGATGTCTGACAGCCACTAAAGGACATTGCCATGTCAGGTGATATAATTCTCCCCATTTTATAAATGAAGACACTGATACTTCTAGTAACTTTCTTGGGTTAATACAGCCAAAAAGTGATGTATCCATGCTTTAAACCCAGGTATGACTAACCTCAAAGGCAGTAGAGTTGACATCAGTCGGCTGTCGGAAAACAACTGGTCTTCATAAGCAAATCAAATTATACAAATAGCAAAAGGTCATGCTGATTTCTCTGCATAATGTTACATATACTGAACACATGATAAGCATAAACTGTGAGTTTCTGGAGGCCGGGAACTGAGCCCTGGGCCACTAACCCTGCTTCTAGCACAGTGCCTGGCCCACAGGAGATATGGAATGACTACGTTTTGAAGGCATAAGTGAGGACATCATTTAAAACTCCAATATAAACTGGTGGAGTTGTTCTCTGGAGCAGAAGACCTTAGTTAGGGGTGAGCAGTGATTAGGACCTCAGACTCTAAGGCCTGGGCATGGGGTCTCCACGTCTCTCTCCTAGGCTCCTCCTCACCCCAGGCCCGCTTCTGTCGCCCTGCTCCGGACCAAGTGTAAGCTCGTACCAGGTTCCTGGAGACTGAAGCGCTCTCTGCACACTGTCCAGTCCCCACATCCCACAAGAGCAGGGAGTTGTCACGGGAGCCGGTACACAGTTGTGATGAATCTTAGGGAACAATGGTGAGAAGATGGTCCATGAGACAGACTTGGGACACGGCTTTTCAGAAAAGTACCACAGTGTTGGTGTTAGGAAGACATTGGCTTTACCTCACCTGGACTCACGGTCAGTCCAGTGACCACCATGGTATGGCCAGAGAACTGCTGTCTTGGCTGTGAGGAGCTCTGCAAGTCCCACATCAGGACCATCTTATCACGAGAGGCGCTGAAGACCTGGCTTGATTTGTAAATACACGCGATCTGCTCAAAAAAAAAAAAAAAAAAAACCGCTCTAGCATGCTTGTTTGGATGTTAAAAATGGAAAAGGCCTGGAGATAAAAGTGCCTGAGCCTGGTGTTCGCTCTCAGTCTGGTTCAAAATGCACTGTATCTGGCAGGTAAACAGAGTCCGTGCTGTGTGACTGTCGCTGATACTTAGTCTCATTATGATGGAGTTTGCTTCTCAATTTTTGGTTCATGTTACCTGGACTTCAGAGAGGGGAGTTATATAATCTGACATTCTCTATCATTTTTGCTGGAATCTCAGTCTACTCTGTCATGCTCTTTAACAAATTATTTAACTGTTTCTGACTTTTAAAAAATTTCCCCAACTAGACTAAAAGTTTCCTCAGTATGGAGAGTTTGTCATTTTCTTACCTAGAGTAAACACTTAGTAAGGCTTCGATACATGACCCTGGTAAGTTAGGACAGGGCTGGGGGAGTTAATCTCAGCTGTTCTCTATTTACTACCTGTGCTGTGCCATGTGCTAAGTCAATTCGGTTGTGTCCAACTCTTTGCAACGCTATGGACCGTAGCCCACAGGCTCCTCTGTCTATGGGATTCTCCAGGCAAGAATACTGGAGAGGATTGCCATGCCTCCCTCCAGGGGATCTTCCCAACCCAGGGATCAAACCCATGTCTCTTACATCTCCTGCACTGGCGGGTGGGTTAGCGCTACCTGGGAAGCTGCTGCTGCTGCTGCTAAGTCGCTTCAGTCGTGTCCGACTCTGTGCGACCCCATAGACAGCAGCTGACCAGGCTTCGCCATCCCTGGGATTTTCCAGGCAAGAACACTGGAGTGGGTTGCCGCGCAAGCCACTCCAGTACTCTTGCCTAGAAAATCGCATGGACAGAGGAGCCTGGTGGGCTGCGGTCCATGGGGTCGCTACTAGTTGGACACGACTGAGCGACTTCACTTTCACTTTTCACTTTTCACCTGGGAAGCTAGGAAGGGCTTAACGATGAAACACTGTGTCTAGTCTACTATACCTGTAACTGCAGCTGAGTGAATGGTTTGCTCTGGTGTGAGTGGGGCTTCACACACTGACATCAAATGAAACCTCTGCATTTTTCCTTAACACTGAAATACTCAACCACTCTTACTACCCAGAGCTACAGGCATTCCTTTATTCAACTCCAAACTTCCTCGTGATGCTAATCATGTGACAGTTACCTTGGTGATTTCACGCTCATGACCTTTGAACCTTTTCACCACATTTCCAGTTCTCCAGTTATAGGCCACGACTGTCTGCAGAGAGTCATTAGAATATTTTAGTTTAACGGATTTTTTTTGTTTAGCTGAAACAACAAGCCTTCATCTTGTTCTCTACCTCATTTCTCCCTCTCTACCAAGGTTTTATTGTAGTGTTGCTCCTCATGCTCCCCGAGTTTGAGCTCTCTGTCTCTTTCAGAGCCACTGGGCCACTCCGCTGAAGCGTCTGGACCTTAATGATGGGTTTGGGATAACACTCCCCAGGGGCATCTGGTTTAGGCTGAGGTTCTGGGTGTAGATGCTGAAGGAAAATCTACATGGGATTAGATTTTATTTCCCTACTTAAAAAAAAAAATTACCATCTTAATCATTTTTAGGTGTACAATTTAATAGTGTTAAAAGTATATTCAGGGAATTCCCTGGTGGTCCAGGAGTTAAGATGCAGGGGGCATGGGTTTGATCCCTGGCTATTTTAAATCCTAAAAGATGATGCTGTGAAAGTGCTGCATTCAATAGGCCAGCAAAGTTGGAAAACTCAGCAGTGGCCACAGGACTGGAATAGGTCAGTTTTCATTCCAATCCCAAAGAAAGACAATGCCAAAGAATGCTCAAACTACCACACAATTGTACTCATCTCACACGCTAGCAAAGGAATGCTCAAAATTCTCCAAGTCAGGCTTCAACAGTACGTGAACCGTGAACTTCCAAATGTTCAAGCTGGATTTAGAAAAGGCAGAGGAACCAGAGATCAAATTGCCAACATCCGCTGAATCATTGAAAAATCAAGAGAGTTCCAGAAAAACATCTACTTCTGCGTTATTAACTATCCCAAAGCCTTTGACTGTGTGGATCACAAGAAACTGTGGAAAATTCTTTAAGAGAAGGGTCTACCAGACCACATGACCTGCCTCCTGAGAAAGCTGTATGCAGGTCAAGAAACAATAGTTAGAACTGGACATGGAACAACAGACTGGTTCCAAATAGGGAAAGGAGTATGGAGTATGTCAAGGCTTTATATTGTCACCCTTCTTTTTAACTTATATGCAGAGTACATCCTGAGAAATGCTGGACTGGATGAAGCACAAGCTGGAATCAAGATTGCCGGGAGAAATATTAATAACCTCAGATATGCAGATGACACCACCCTTATGGCAGAAAGCAAAGAGGAACTGAAGAGCTTCTTAATGAAAGTGAAAGAGGAGAGTGAAAATTTTGGCTTAAAAGTCAACATTCATAAAACTAAGATCACAGCATCAGGTCCCATCACTTTATGGCAAATAGATGGGGAAACAGTGACAGACTATTTTGGGGGGCCTCCAAAATCACTGCAGATGGTGACTATAGCCATGAAATTAAAAGACGCTTGCTCCTTGGAAGAAAAGTTATGACCCACCTAGACAGCATATTAAAAAGCAGAGACATTACTTTGCCAACAAAGGTCTGTATAGTCAAAGCTATGGATTTTCCAGTAGTCATGTATGGATGTGAGAGTTGGACTATAAAGAAAGCTGAGTGCTGAAGAATTGATGCTTTTGAACTGTGGTGTTGGAGAAGACTCTTGCAAGTCCCTTGGACTGCAAGGAGATACAACCAGTCATCCTAAAGGAAATCAGTCCTGAATATTCATTGGAAGGACTGATGTTGAAGGTGAAACTCCAATATTCTGGCCACCGGATGCAAAGAACTGACTCATTTGAAAAGACCCTGATGCTGGGAAAGGTTGAAGGTGGGAGAAGGGGATGACAGAAGATGAGATGGTTAGATGGCATCACCAACCCATGGACATGAGTTTGAGTAAACTCCAGGAGTTGGTGATGGACAGGTAGGCCTAGTGTGCTGCAGTCCACGGGGTTGCAAAGAGTTGGACACGACTGAGTGACTGAACTGAACTGGGGAACTAAGATCTCACGTGCCATGTGGCATGGCCAAAAAAATAAAAGTATGTTTACACTGTTGTGAAACAGATCATACTTTTTTTTAAATAGTTATTTATTTATTTGGCTGCAACGGGTCTTAGTTGAGGCATGTGGGATCTTCAGTCTTCACTGTAGCACACAGGATCTTTAGTTGCAGCATGTGGGATCTAGTTCCCAGACCAGGGCTCGAATACAGGCCCCCTGCATTATGAGCATAGAGTCATAGCCACTGGACCACCAGGGAAGTCCCCATACAATTTTTTAATTTCAAAAAATCTCATCCATAATCCCATCTGCCAGGGAGAATCATTATGAAAATGTTCTTTCCGTCCTTTCTCCAGGAATATATTTTAGTATTTTGCTGTATTTCTCCCCCTAAACAGGATTCGGAAGCATTCTCTGGCCCAGTTTCTGTAGTTCAGTACTGTGACCTAGTTAAGTCCCGGTTTCATCGCCTGCAAAACAGAGAGGCTAATCCTTGCACTATCTGCCCCTCGCAGGCGAGGATCATAGAAATACAATTTCCTATGTCTAGATGTTAAAACAAAATGCTGCCAATTAAATGATGTTATTATCAATTTCTAGATGCATCCTGATTTCAGAGGTGTTAAAATGTGGAAACATGCACATCTTAGAATCAGTGAAATACAGTATGAAAATGGAATCTGAAGATTCTAAATGGCTATTGAAAATTAGAGGCATTATTTGTTATGAAAGAATCAGCATTTCTGCTAGCAAGAGCCTAGGTCTGAGTGCTACGACAGGTCCAGATACGAGGGAGATAAAGCAGCCAGATTTACACTGAAAATGGGAGCAGTCTCGAAACACTGGTAGACATTTTGGGAAAAGAGACTAGAACTTTCCTTTCGCTGATAAATAGCTCCTGCGTGCATGCAGGTGTAAAAATGGATAGGCTGGAGTAATACTTGTCATTTAGAAAAAGCATGTGGGAGGTCTTGCAGAGTGCTGAGGGTATTCCCATTTAATCCTCACAACTATCCTGGGTGGTTGGCATTACTACCCCCATTTAATAGATAAGGAGCCTGAAGCTCAAGAAAATGAAAAGACTTGCCCAAAGTAACAGGAAGCGGCAGAGTAGGAATTTAAACCCAGTCTTTTTACCTCTGAAGCGCATATTTTTACACTATTCAACCCTGCAGCCAGAAATGCAAAGCCAGCACTTCCTTTCCAAACATCTGCCCTTCTCTGCAATAAGCTGGTTCCCTGGGAAGCACTGCAAACCCCACCTTATCTTTTCCTCCGGAGACACAGACATCTGAGTTCAGAGCAGCAACAACAGAGACGGTATCCACGTGAGCTGGGCTATACTCCTGCAAGGCTTTAGTTTGACTCCTCTCTTCGATAAATCCATCAGGCCTGCTAAAGAGAGGATAGAAAATGAGGAGCCCCACGGTGTAGGGTGCACAGTGGAGCAAGGGGAAGAGAGTGTGGAGGACAGGCCAGGCTGAGGAGAAAGAAAGAAAGGGAATAGAGAAAGGAGACACTGAAACGGCATTTTAACTCTCTAAATGCTCAGAATGAGTGAATGACGGGGATCTGATCAAGGAAGAAACCCAGAGCCTTTGCTTACTCTAGAGATGATTCCCAAAGATGTGGGACCCCTCGCCATGGGGCTGTAGGCACTAGCAACTAAGATGTTTCTTAACCAAAAGGAAACAGACCAAACTGACTGTTTCAGGAGGGCATCAACGATGGCTCCAGGCCTTCTCTTTCTATATGAAAGAATTGTCATGGGGCACAAAACTGGGGAGCCCACCCGAGGGCAGACTGCTATACCTGTATTTGTAAGTGCTGTGTTTGAATTTGCTCTGCAGTTTCCCCATCACTGCACAGAACCTGCACGAGACCTTCTGGGGAAGAGCTTGTTTCAGATGGCACCTGAGTAGCAGCATCCCTTGTGGCTGCTGGAAGTTGTGTTCCCTATTTGGTAAAAAGAAGAATACACACTGTTAACTCTGTGAGGCACAAGAATGGCAGGTAGTATGGTTATGTTAAAACCTTTTTTTTTTTTTTTTACAAAAAAGAAGACTCAACTGTAGGCATTTGGTTTTTCTCCTTTCCCTGCCTCACTCTTATGGCCCTGGGAAGGCACCATTCCTCCATACAGCATTTGCAGATAAACAAAAACAAAACTAATTTTAAAAGTATTAAGATGCTCCCCAGTAAGTCAAACATAGAATCACTGTGTGATCCAACTATTCTACTCCTGGGTACACAGTCCAAAGAACTGAAAACAGGTGTTCAACCCAAAATTTATACATGTATGTTCAGAGCAGCACTGTTCACAACAGCCAAAAGCTAACAACAACCCAAGTGTCCATCAATGGATGAATAAACAAAATGTAGTTTATGCATACAATGGAATATTATTCAGCCATAAAAAGGAATGAAGTACTGGGAATTTCCTGGTGGTCCACTGGTTAGGATTCGGCACTTTCACTGCCATGGCCCGAGTTCAATCCCTAGTTGGAAACTGAGATCCCATAAGTTTTGAGGCAAGGCCAAAAAAAAACACACAATAAAACCAATCTATACCAGTAAGCTTCTTGGAAAAGAGCTTCAGTTATTCTAAAAGGCTATAACTTTCCTAGCCTGTGGGACTGCTGTTAACTGCTTTCCAGGGTCATCAGGTTATTCTGTAGTAAGAACGGGACGTGGGGGACAGTGACACTAAACAAGACAGTACAGGTAATGACCTGACCAGCAGGTCTCAGAGTGCCATCCCAGGACAGCTGGCGACGCCCAAGACCCTTCCAGGGAGCCTGTGAAAGCCTTTTTCCCACTGTGTCTCTATGCGAGTCCCGACTTTCTTCTTACACTACAATGCAGACAACATACTGCAATAGATTGAATGCAGAAGGAGACATGAGAATCCAACTGTCTTCTGTTTAAGCCAAACAGTAAAGAGATTTGCAAAAATGTAAAACAATACAGTTCTCTTCCAATCAAACACTTCTGTGTGTTTTCAAAAGTATATTTATTTTTCATAAAATTATTTATGTTTACATGCAATAAGGTTTATTACTTTTAAGAGTTAATATGTAAATATTTTTAAAATATCTCGGTTTTAATGTCAGGATCGGAGTATGTGGCCAGTGTGGACGTCTGATGGGACTGAAGGTACATGACTAGGACCTAATCCCAGCAACTCTGGGTAGTGCTCATCTGCTTCTCAGTAAGCTGTCCCCTGAGATGGCAGAGGGTGAGGTGGGAGCTCCCAGTCATCATCTCTTCCAGGGCTCTGCTTAAAGAAATTCTAGATGAGTTTCTTATGGGAGTGATGAGCCTACCAAGTTTTAGGAAGAACAGTCTACAACGAGAAATAGCAGCTAAAACTCACCAACTATTCTCCATGCAGGATCTTAGTTCCCGGATCAGGGATCAAACCCAGGCTCCCTGTAGTGGAAGCTCAGAGTCTTAACCGTTGGACCACCAGGGAAGTCCCATATCATTACCTTTAAAAAAAACCCACAGTTTTCCACTCTATGGAGGTCCCTCAAAAAAACTAAAATCAGAGTTGCCATGTGATCCTACAATTCCATTCCTGGGCATATATATGGACAAAACCATAATTTGAAAATATAAGTGTACCCTAATGTTCATGGCAGCACTATTTATTTATAATAGCCAAGACATAAAAACCACCTAAATGTCCACTGACATACGGATGCATAAAGAAGATGCAGTACGTATATACACAATGGAATATTACTCAGCCATAAAAAGAATGAAACGATGCCGTCTGCAGCAGTGTGAATGCAACTAGAGATGATCGTACTTAGTGAAATCAGAAAGAGGAAGTGATCCCATATGTTATCACTTACACATGGAATCTAAAATGTGATACAAATGAACTTACCTACAAAACAGAAACAGACTGACAGACATAGAGAACAGACTTGTGGTGGCCAAGGGGGCGGAAGGGACTGGGAGTTTGGGACTAGCAGATGCAAACTATAATATATAGGATGGATAAACTACAATGTCCTACTGTATTGCACACGCAACTATATTCAATACTCTGTGATAAATCATAATGAAAAAGAATACACGTGTATATATGTGTAACAATCACTTTACTGTATAGCAGAAATAAACACAATATTGTAAATCAACTATACTTCGACAAAATAGGTTAAAACAAAAACAAAACACTTAAAAAACAACAAAAAAAACCCACCACAGTTTTCCAGAAGAATTTCAGCCTACATTTGAAAGCTGCCAGAATGGACCTCTTGAAAAGAACAGGTAACCAATGAGAAATGGACTATTTCCTGCCATATCAGTCCACAAAGGATATCACAGTCATCAGGAACTGCAGCTGCGGACCATGGTGAGCTGGTGAGTCCTGAGGAAATTCAGGATATGAAAATCCTGCAGCTCAAAGGAATGATGTCAGCAGGGAGCCCAGACTCGCATCTTCCCACACATAGAAAAGTGCTAAATTCCCTAACTTGATGCATCTGGTTTTCTTTTTGTTGTTTGTGTGTGTGTGGTTTTCTTTAATTAACAATAATTTTTCGATGCTCAGACTACCTGCCCTTTATTGCAAAACTCCTATATATCCGAGCTCACCCCCTCGCCTCCTTGGAATAGTTCTCTTGGGGTTACTTGAGATGTCGCCTCCCAGGCATGAAGTCCTACCGAATAAAACGTAAGTCTCAACTTTTAGGTGATGAATATTCTTTAAGCTGACAAGGAACAGAAGCAAATGCATTGGAAAGAACACGACGAGTGGCATCAAGAGCTCTGGGCTCTGGTGCCAGGCTTGCCTCGTCTCACATGCGCCATGTGTCGCTGAGCTCCTCACCCCTCCACGCTGTGCCTCAGCCTCCCCTCTAATGTATAAACATGGACACCAGATTCCAGGATTCCTAGCAGACTGCACGCTCCATAAGAAGAGGGACCCTCATATCCTTCTCTGTACTTCAAGTGGCTTGCACGATGTGACAAACACGTGTGAAATAGCAAACCGAAGCTCTCTGGATGTGAAGAGCTGGACTATTAGAAAGCTGAGCGCAGAAGAATTGATGCTTTCGAACTGTGGTGTTAGAGAAGACTCTTGAGAGTCCCTTGGACTGCAAGGAGATCCAACCAGTCCGTCCTAAAGGAGATCAGTCCTGGGTGTTCATTGGAAGGACTGATGCTAAAGCTGAAACTCCAATCCTTTGGGCACCTGATGTGAAGAGCTGACTCACTGGAAAAGACCCTGATGCTGGGAAAGATTGAGGGCAGGAGGAGAAGGGGACAACAGAGGATGAGATGGCTGGATGGCATCACCGACTCAATGGACATGGGTTTGGAGTTGGTGATGGACAGGGAGGCCTGGCGTGCTGCAGCTCATGGGGTCGCAAAGAGTCGGACACAACTGAGCAACTGAACTGAACTGAACTGAAGGGCTCTTCTAGTTCAGACACTGTAGGGTTCTCTGTAACAAGCACAAGTGTTGCCAGATAGAGCAGACGGTTCCCAGAGGAAGAGAACCAGACAGAACTTCTTTGACATACGAGAAGCTATTACAGGCCTAGACATTTTGTGATCTAAGCCTGGCCAGAAGGCTTGCTCTTGACGACATCAAGTGAAGTCGCTCAGTCGTGTCTGACTCTTTGTGACCCCATGGACTGTAGCCTCCCAGACTCCTCCGTCCATGGGATTTTCCAGGAAAGAGTACTGGAGTGGGTTGCCATTTCCTTCTCCAGGGAGATGATAAATCAATTGTAAAAATTCCCAGTTCTGGGGCTTCCCTGGTGGCTCAGGTGTAAAGAATTCCCCTGCCAATGCAGGGAACACGGGTTTGATCCCTGGTCCAGGAAGATCCCACATGCTATGGAGCAACTAAGCCCGTGTGTCACCACTACTGAGCCTGTGCTTTAGAGCCTGGGAGCCATGACTACTGAAGCCCGATCAAGCCTGAGCTCCCCAACAAGAGAAGCTACTGCGATGAGAAGCCCACACACCACAAGCAGAGAAAGCCCGTGCAGCAACAAAGACCCAGCAGCGCCAAAATACTAGATAATGTTTAAAAATTTTTAAAAAGGACTCCCAGTTCTATTTCAAAGGTACAGGATAGCAAGAGGCACATTCTTGAGCTATACTGCAGGATCCAAACCCCCTCAAACTCTCAACCACAAGACTATCTGGTACTTAAGGAATATGATGCTGACCTCTGCTGACCCTGGTGACTTAATCAACTAAAGCTGTGACTCTGACAACCTGTGTCCCAAATCTATGCTGAACTCTCCTCTACTCAAGCCCCTCATGAATATGCATACACCACCTGAGCCCTTTCATAAATATGCATGCACTCTTATCTTAAAATTTCCCCCGTTTTGCTGTTCCGAGAGACATGCTGCTGCTGCTGCTGCTAAGTCTAGTTTGGGCCAGTATCCCTGTTCTCCCAACTTGCTGCAAGTTCTAAATCCTTTCTTCTGCTCTTTGGCTTGGTCGTGTCTTTTTGGCTTGACACCGAGCAAGAGGGGAATCTAGGTTTTCAGTTACCACAAATATGCCCCCAGGAAAAATTCTAGGATAGTTTTCAAAAAGCTTGCAGTGCTGTACTCCTGTAGTTAGATAAAAGATTGCAGGGCTTCCTATTTGCCAACCTAACCCATTTTTAACACTGCCATCAAACTAAGGACAGATGCCACCCACAGATCTAGGTCACTGATGCTATAAATGGATCGACTCTGCTTAAAACTGACTGGATTTTTAGCTGGTATCTTCTGAGAGCCATACTTCCTATCTGAAGCATATTCACGGGACAATCTAAGGAAAAGAAAATCTTAAGAATTACTTACACCCAAACCAGTAGGATCTTCTTGGTGAGCTGCCGTATTTGTAAAGTTGTAAACTGTAAACTTGGTGAACTGCTGCTTTATAAAGTTATCCTTTGGAAAACAGTTCAGGCAGCTACTTCCTAATCTCTGTAATTAGTGAAAAGACCATTAGATTAATCTCTTCTCTAAGCATATGTTTGTACTGAAAGGAGATTTACAAGGTAAGTAAGAAACTGTTAATTAAAGAGATTGTTAAGTGTCATTTCCCCTCACAAAGATTTATCTTGCAAAATTCAAAGATTTTATAACTTGCACATTTCCAATAATTAGGGAAACCATACCATAATGTTAATTATACAACTATTTTTAAATATGCAAAATAGGATATATTTAAACTCATCATTAAATATTTTTATATTACTCATAGTAATATTTTCATTCATCACAAATCTTCAGGAGTGATTGCTTACTTCCAAGCTTACTGTTTTTGTGAGAAAGGCAAATTCTCCTGTTTAAAATAATACTTTAAGTATGAATTTTTAAAATAATACTTTAAGTAGAAAGAGTTTCTCAACATCATCACATACAAACTCTTTATTTAAAGATCTGCAGAATATGGGCAGAAACATCATTTACTCAAAATTCTAACTAGGTAGAGCTCTTGACTTCTAGCCGAGAATTTCCACTATAAACATCTAAAAAGAAGAAACAGCTTTATTGCATTTTAACAAGTCACTTTTAGGAATTCAAATAAACTCTAATTATTGATTGACCTTATTCTAATTATTAAGAGCAGCACAAAATAGTCAGAATAATATTTCATTAGGTGCCTTAGCCTTGAAATGAGGCCTAGGTCTGAATTATAGTTCTACTTCATTCGGTCCAGGGCAAGTTCCTGAACCTCTCTAAGTCTCAGTTTCCTATGTGTAAAATAGGATAATAACGCGATCATTCAGCTTCTGTGAAGATTAAAAATAGCATGGAGGGACATCTCTGGTGGTCCAATGACTAAGACTCCGAGCTCCCAATGCAGAGGGCCAGGATTCCATCCCTGGTCAGGGAACCAGATCTCACACACTGCAGCTAAAGACCCCGTGCCAAAACTAAGACCCAGAGCGGCCAGATAAACCTGCTGTTGCTCTTGGTTAGTAGCGAGGTTGGGTCCGACTCTTTGCGACCCCATGGACTACAACCTGCCAGGCTCCTCTGTCCATGGGCTTTCCCAGGCACGAATACTGGAGTGGGCTGCTATGCTCCTCCAGGGGATCTTCCTGACCCAGGGACCAAACCCAAGTCTCCTGCATCACAGGGGGATTATCTTCCACCGAGCCACCTGGGAAACCCAACCAAATAAATAAATAAATATTTTTTAAAACAGCACTTAAAATATGCCGAGGACGTTTTTAAGCACTTTATATTTGACTCATTTAATCTATTCCACAAGCCTCTGAGATAGACGTTGTTACTATCTTCATTTTGCAGATGAGAGAAGTCAGGCACAGAGATGTTAAGTCACTTGCCCAAGTTTACACATAAGTTGCAAGTAAGTGTCCTAGCTGAAACTTGAGTATAGGCATTTGGACTCCAGGGACTTTGCTCCCTACCAGCTCCAGTACTCTTGCCTGGAAAATCCCGTGGCCGGAGGAGCCTGGTAGGCTGCAGTCCTTGGGGTCGCTAAGAGTCAGATACGACTGAGTGACTTCACTTTCACGCATTGGAGAAGGAAATGGCAACCCACTCCAGTGTTCTTGCCTGGAGAATCCCAGGGACAGGGGAGCCTGGTGGGCTACCGTCTATGGGGTCGCACAGAGTCGGACACAATTGAAGCGACTTAGCAGCAGCAGCAGCAGAAGCTTACTGTACTGCATCTCTGCAAAAGCTAGTGCATTTCAAGCTCTTGGTTCGAGCTGCAGATTGTTAGTAACAAATGATGACTACCAGAATGGTTACTGGATTGACAGAGATACCAATGCTAAAAGTGGCAATTTTCACCATTATTAATTCTACTCTTAATACACACATATTAAACATACATTACAAATATACACAGAGAATATACACATGTGAAAGTGATTCTGGAGTATATTAAACTGAAGCCAATTATGTCTCCTGACTAGAGTGACTGATCACACTAAGGCTAAGAATTCATTACGTTAGATATTATATGAAAGGAAAGGATGCTCCCACTCGCTCAGTTGTGTCTGACTCTTTGCATCCCCACTGACTGCAGCCCACCAGGCTCCTCTGTCCATGGAATTTTTCAGTCAAGAATACTGGAGTGGGTTGCCATCTTCCTCGGGGGGAATCTTCCTGACCCAGGGACTGAATCTGTGTCTCTTGTGCCTTCTGCTTTGCAGGATGCTTTACCACTGTACCACCTGGGAAGCCCAGATATGATATAGCAAGGCGATTTAAAATCTTGAGAACAAAATATATGTACTTGGATAATGTCCATGTTGCTGTAGACTAAGAAATGAAAACACTGTTCAAGTTATCTGCCATAGTTTATACTGTGAACCTGCAGCATACTTGAGAGGAAGGAAAACGTCTTACTCATTTTTGTATTTGCACTTCAAGCACGGCCTAGGAAAACAGATGCAAGGCAAGTATCTCTTGAATGAATGAATGAATGGAATACTAAGGTGGGAGAGTCTGCTTGCCAAGCTTTTTTTAAGGACTTAACAATAAGTTTGTACATGCTAAATTACTTCAGGTGTGTCTAACTCTTTGCAACCCCTCTGGACCACAGCCCACCAGGCTCCTCAAACCACGGGATTCTCCAGGCAAGAATACTGGAGCGGGTTGCCATGCCCCCCTCCAGAAGATCTTTCCGACCTAAGGATCAAGGCATGTGTCTTATGTCTCCTGAATTGGCAGGTGGGGTCTTTACTACTAGTGCCACCTGGGAAGCCCCCAACAATATTTGGGTCCTTTAATACTGTCCAATAACAGATTTTCCAGGTAGCTATTACTCTGACCCATTCCAAATATCAGGCCTAGAAACGCTACAGAGGACTTGGGAAACCCTGTAATTCCATACAGCTCTCAATGTTTTTGTTGGTTCCAGGTCGAATCAGGCCTAAATCTGAATCCTAGGACACATTTCTGCCCCAATCTACTCTCCAAAGGCCTTGAAGATCCTCAGTGGTCATTCCATTTTTAAATTTTTATCTTTTTTAATTTTTTGGCCTCACCATGGATCATGTGGGATCTTAGTACCCTCACCAGGGATCCAACCTGTGCCCCCTGCAGTGGAAGCATGAAACCTTAGCCACTAAACTGCCAGGAAAGCCCCTCAATGGTCACTCTAGGCATAATTCAGAGAATTCTCTTTTAACTTTCCAGTGCAACATTCCTTGGTACACTCCAGAATATTTCCACCTGTCACTTTCCATGAAGAAACTGGGACTGGAGGCTCAGAGGGGAAGGAATCTGCCTGCAATGCACAAGACTTGGGTTTGATCCCAGGGTCGGGAAGATCCCCTGGAGAAGGGAATGGCAACACACTCCAGTATTCTTGCCTGGAGAATTCCACAAACAGAGGAGCTTGGGTGGCAGTCCACTGGGTCTCAAAGTGACAAACAGTCACTTTTTTCCATTTCCGAAGGTTACAAAGGGGTGAAGCTGGGGCACTGGATCTTATTCAGCTGGACTCCTTGTCCACTGTTCATGTAAATGATGATTTCATATCCCCCTCCTCTCCAAATCTCCTTCTGCACTCATCTAAACTACACTCTGGAAGACCAAGGAATCTAAAACCAAAGCTCAAACAGAAACAAAATCACAGGTAGAAGCAAGTAGGAAATGGTCCGATATGATCTTCTAATGGTACAGGTTGGGGAAAGAGTCTCAGAGAATAAGAGGGTCTTGCCCAAGGTCATTTAGGGAATCAGCACTACGTCAGAACTCCCAAGGTTGCCCCAAATTGTGAGGACAAACTCTCGGCAGTTTTTCCTTTCAGATCACATAAATGCCCTGCGCCACTTCTAAGCGTTTGGCCAAAGCTTGTTTTTGATGAGGCTGGGGGGTGGGCTGGGGGGTGGGAGTGGATGGAGGGGTGTTCACCCAAGACTGGATGTAAGGCCACCCAACCCAAGGCGGGCCCCGGGAACCCCTCTCCGCTTTGGCCAGTCGGGCGGCTTCGGCTCGGAGAGCGCAAGGGTTCCCACTTCCCCTCCCGTCAGCTGCGCCCTTTCCTCCCGCCTCGGGCTCCATACCCACCGGCGAGCCGGCCGGGCCGGGAGCGGAGGCCCAAGGAGGACGCCGAACCCGACAGCGTCCACAGCCTCCAGGCTCCGCAGCCTCCGGCGCCTCCGCCCTTAGCAACGAAGTGCGCGTCGCTAGGTCTGGAGTCCTGCGAAAACCCTCCGGGCGCCCTCGCCAGCCACCGAACCCGAGTTCCGCTCGCCTGACGTCTCTCGGGGGTTGAGCCGAGAGCGCCCCACCGCCTTCTCACTGCAACAGTGGAACGAGGATCCGGAAAATAGGATTGATGTGTTCAAGACCACCAATGCCAGAGAATCTGTATAACACAAGGAAACCAGGTATCACTGTAATAGCCGCGGAGAAAGCACTTAATGTCTTCTTTTAAACTGTTCATTCAGATAGTTTTATTGCTTTATTTCTTAGGCGTTTTCCCTGATTCCACGCAGGCAGAGATCCCTCCCTTGTACATTTCTCCAGGTCTCAGACACCCCATTCCTTTCTTTCATCAAACCGTTACAGCCCAACACCATAGCAAGGTGACCCTGGAGTACTTGAGAAGCAATGGGAAGACAGTTCTAGAAACGAACAGCAGCTGCAAGACAGTTTTTGTAGTTGCAGTTTAATTTCTTCTAGATTAGAGTCTTTTCATCTCTCTGTTTCTCGTACAGGGCACAGGATTTGCTAGTGGCTTGTTGAATGTGTGTTGAACGAGTGAACAAGGGAATGAATGGCAAGGACCCTAGTCAACATTTCTTTTGCACCTTAATAGGTGCCTCCTGCAGTGCTGATCTCCCAGCAGAACTGCCTTCACTGAAGACTCATACAGTTTCTGAAAGTTAGGTATCTGTAGGATCAGAAGTTGAGATGGTGAGGGAAATTTACCTTCATAGAGTGTCAGGGCTGGCCATGGAGGTCTGTCATCGGACCCAGAGACAGAATCCCCTCCAGGCTACTGCACCACAGGTCCTCAAGCCTCTGTCAATGCTCCCTCAGTGCGGACACATTCATTAGTTTATCAGCCAGTGGTCTGTTAGGAGACTTCCTCCTGACAGGAGCTGGGATCTACCTTCTTGCCATTTACAACACTGAGCTTAGTTCAGAGCCGAGGGCTCTGCGTAGAAACTTAATCCCCCTTTCTCATAACAGCCTGGCAACTTTCAACCAGGAGAGACTGATTACTTCGCCTGGGATACTAGGCTAGGCTCAGCGCAGCTACAGAGTTGACTTACCAGATCCCCCCCTGCCTGATAATATGTTCTAGCTCTGAGTTTGCAGACCCCCCTGGAAGCTGCCTTTGGCCGAAGGCACCAGAGATTCGCAAACTGGTATTTCTAGCCAGACTTCTCCTTAGATCTGCATATCCACCTGCTTCCTGCCTACTTCCACTTAGATGTCTAAAAGACATTTCATCCTTGACATGACTCACACTGGAAACATTATCTTCCCCCCAAACCTGTTCTTCCTCTTTTCTTTCTGAGTACTGGGCACCACCATTCATCAATCACCTAAGCCAAAGGATCTAGGAGACATTTGTAATTTCACCCTCTCCTCTGTGTTCCAGAACAATCCCCAAGACTTCTCAATTCTGACTCCTAAACATCCGAAAAATAAAAACCTCTCTGCTTCTCTCTACCCACCACCCTGCTTCAGGCTAACATCATCCCAGTGTGGTAGATTAAAAATGGCCACAAATTCTTTGTAGCTTCTCCTATCAGAGCTGGCCTTGTAACTTGTTTGGTGAGTTTATGCCTCAAAAGGTCAAGTAGTTTCTGCTCTCACCTTCTTGAAACACTGCCACCACAGGAAGAAGCCCAAGCTAGCCTGTTTAACACACATGGCCCATCCAATAGATAGCACCAAATGCCAGCTGTACAACTAAGACTATTTCAATTAAAAAAAATTTTTTCCATGCACCACATGCATGTGGGATCTTAGTTATCTGATCAAGAACCGAACTTGTGCCCTCTACCTTGGCAGTGCAAAGTCTTAGCCACTGAACCACCAGGGATGTCCCTGAGTGAGGCTATTTTAGACCACCCAGACTCAGGTGAGCAATCACATGACTGCAAGCACACGAGTAAGCATCAGAAAAACAGCCCAGTTGAGCTCAGCCCAATTTGCCACCCCAAGGACTGTAAGCAAATAAACAGCTGTTATTTTAAGCCACTAAGCTTTGGAATGGTTTATTATACACAAAAGATAACTAATATCCAAATTCCTTCATCAGGTTCTGTAAGGTTTGGAATATACTTTATCTTTGAATCTCATATTCCACCTCTGCCACCCATACTATATGCTTCAGTGGTTGAAACCACGTGCAGCTCCCTGACTTATTCAGCTGTCACTTGTGAATCCTTGCACAGGGGTTCCCTCTGTCCAGAGTCCTTACACTGATCACCTGTTTCTGTCTGCCTCACTATTCTCAGCTTAAAGGCCACCTCCCTCTCTGCTCACAAGTCTTCCCCACCATACCTCTCTTCCTCCAGACTGAGTTAGCCAGCTTTCCTTTGTGCTTTCAAAGCCCCCACACTTTCCACCATCTAGCATAATTTTTCATTTTCTTGTCTTTCTCACTTGATTGGGAGTTCCACGTGGCAGTCCACGTGGTCCCACCTGGACCGATTGCTTGTTTTAACACAAGAAAGCTGATCGCCAAAGAATTGATGCTTTTGAACTGTGGTGTTGGAGAAGACTCTTGAGAGTCCCTTGGACTGCAAGGAGAGCCAACCAGTCCATTCTAAAGGAGATCAATCCTGGGTGTTCATTGGAAGGACTGATGCTAAAGCTGAAACTGCAATACTTTGGCCACCTCATGCGACGAGCTGACTCACTGGTAAAGAGTTTGATGCTAGGAAAGGTTGGGGGCGGGAGGAGAAGGGGACGACAGAGAATGAGATGGCTGGATGGCATCACCGACTCTGTGGACATGAGTTTGAGTGAACTCCGGGAGTTGGTGATGGACAGGGAGGCCTGGCGTGCTGTGATTCATGGGGTCGCGGAGAGTCGGACATGACTGAGCGACTGAGCTCAACTGAACTGAGCACAGTGCTACAATGAAACATTCTACTATGATGGTAGTGTTCTGTATCTTCTCTGTACCATCTCCTAGTCCCCAGCCACTTGTGGTTATTGAGCACCTGAAATGTGGCTAGTGCAAGTGAAGAACTGATTTTTAAATTGTATTTAACTCTAACTGTGTGTGTGGTGGGGGTGCTTCTTCTGGGTGGGTCTGTTCATTAGAAAGCCAGACACCGAGCTTTAAGATCTTGGTATTTAAGAGTAATTGTCAGCATTTTTTTCCTGCCCTGTTGTTTCTTAGCGGGAGAAGGCAATGGCAACCCACTCCAGTACTCTTGCCTGGAAAATCCCATGGACAGAGGAGCCTGGTAGGCTGCAGTCCATGGGGTCGAATCTGTTGGGCTGTGAAACATTTTTTTTTCTTTAAAGAAAAAGAAGATTGACTATTTAATGGATCTTTAACATTAAAAAAAAAACACATTGTCAGGTTTTCCTTACAGGTTATGAAGATCTCTTATGGACTATGAGATAGGCACTAGACAACTATTATTTTGAACCACTTTTTCTTTCCTGTGAATAACAATAAAATTTTTTTTTTATTTTGTATTGAAGTAGAGTTGATTTACAATTTAATTTTAACTTTAAATTGTAGTACTCACAGCACTACGTTTCTGTGGCTATGGTATTGGGCAGCTCAGTTATGCTCATGGAATATTTTTGCCTTGGTTGTATTTTTCCCTTTTTTTCTTTTTAAACAGCCACTTCTGGTCATTATATTCACTTCTCACCCGCCAAATACTGATGCATTTAAGGATGGAGATGATCCTTTATGGTGATTTTTCCCATGGTTGTATTTTTTTCTTTCTTTTTTTAATCTCTGAGTATTTTTGAATAAAAAAATGAGAGCAGAAGCCAGTCATGGACAGCCAGTTTGGCAGATTCGCATCCTGCCTTTCCCCCTGACCGTTTCTCCTCTCAGTGTAACGAAACTGGTGCCTCTAACGCTGCCTTATGTGAATATTGATAGAGACCTAGTTCTCGGCTTCTTACTTCCTTAGCTGGTTATTCTCTCCTGGACTTGTCCAGTTTCATACTGTCATTCCTCTGAAGTGGGCTGATCCTGAGAGCCTTCTGGAGACAAGACCTGGTCTCATCCAGTCCCTCCTTGGATCTCGTCTGGCCAGAGTGGAGAAGACTCTCTCTGCTCAGAGGCGTAGACTTCACCACATGGCAGCCATGTGGTCTGAGTCTGTCATTCAGCAGTGGCAGACGGCCTAGCCCCTCTTAAAGGTGACAGTTGAAACTGGTTAGGCTGTGAATACATCACAGGAGAAAAGAAGCCACAGTGCTGAGAGACTTCTTGCCACTCCTGGAAACCATGCAAGCCCCAGTCAGATGACTTCCAGCCCTGATATCAGAGACAGGCAGGCAGACAAGGGCCACCACTAAAGAGCAGGCCTGTGGGATAGTAAAGGCCAGGGATAGTCCTTTTCAACAGAATTTTCTCAAATGTTCACTACTAAAAAGTTAAAAAAGAAAAAAAGACCAAAACCAAATATCATAAACAAATAAGTGAAAAGTTAGATTACACAGAAGAATGTACAGATAATCCCAATTTTATAAAAATAAATACATTCTCAGCCATGTCATATAGTTCAGTTCAGTCGCTCAGTCGTGTCCGACTCTCTGCGACCCCGTGAATCACAGCACGCCAGGCCTCCCTGTCCATCACCAACACCCGGAGCTCACTCAAACTCATGTCCACAGAGTCGGTGATGCCATCCAGCCATCTCATTCTCTGTCGTCCCCTTCTCCTCCTACCCCCAACATTTCCCAACATCAGAGTCTTTTCCAGTGAGTTAACTCGTCGCATGAGGTGGCCAAAGTATTGGAGTTTCGGCTTTAGCATCAGTCCTTCCAATGAACACCCAGGATTGATCTCCTTTAGGATGGACTGGTTGGATCTCCTTGCAGTCCAAGGGACTCTCAAGAGTCTTCTCCAGCACCACAGTTCAAAAGCATCAATTCTTCGGCGATCAGCTTTCTTCACAGTCCAACTCTCACATCCACACATGACCATGGGAAAAACCATAGCCTTGACTAGACGGACCTTTGTTGGCAAAGTAATGTCTCTGCTTTTTAATATACTATCAAGGTTGGTCATAACTTTCCTTCCAAGGAGTAAGCGTCTTTTAATTTCATGGCTACAATCAGCATCTGCGGTGATTTTGGAGCCCAAAAAAATAAAGTCTGACACTGTTTCCACTGTTTCCCCATCTATTTCCCATGAAGTGATAAAACCAGATGCCATGATCTTTGTTTTCTGAATGTTGAGCTTCAAGCCAACCTTTTCACTCTCCTCTTTCACTTTCATCAAGAGGCTTTTGAGTTCCTCTTCACTTTCTGCCATAAGGGTAGTGTCATCTGCATATCTGAAGTTATTGATATTTCTCCCGGCAATCTTGATTCCAGCTTGTGCTTCTTCCAGCCCAGCGTTCCTCATGATGTACTCTGCATATAAATTAAATAAGCAAGGTGACAATATACAGCCTTGACGTACTCCTTTTCCTATTTGGAACCAGTCTGTTGTTCCATGTACAGTTCTGACTGTTGCTTCCTGACCTGCATACAGGTTTCTCAAGAGGCAAGTCAGGTGGTCTGGTATTCCCAACTCTTTCAGAATGTTCCACAGTTTATTGTGATCCACACAGTCAAAGGCTTTGTCATAGTCAATAAAGCAGAAATAGATGTTTTTCTGGAACTCTCTTGCTTTCTCCATGATCCAGCGGATGTTGGCAATTTTATCTCTGGTGCCTCTGCCTTTTCTAAAACCTGCTTGAACATCTGGGAGTTCACGGTTCACATATTGCTGAAGCCTGGCTTGGAGAATTTTGAGCATGACTTTACTAGCGTGTGAGATGAGTGCAACTGTGCGGTAGTTTGAGCATTCTTTGGCATTGCCTTTCTTTGGGATTGGAATGAAGACTGACCTTTTCCAGTCCTGTGGCCACTGCTGAGTTTTCCAAATTTGTTAATGAATATTTTATCATGTGTGTGGGAATCTGTAAAATATACTTGTGGTGCCATTTCAGAATGTAAATTTGTTACAGAAAGAACTGACTCCATATTGGATCTGTTTCTTTCACTTTAACCTTTGCTTCCTGTGGCTTTCGTTCACTAAAATTATATTGTCCATACCTAATGGAGGGGCTTCCCTGGTGACTCAGATGGTAAAGAATCTGCCTGCAATGCAGGAGACCCAGGTTTGATCCCTGGGCTGGGAAGATCCCCTGGAGAAAGGAATGGCTACCAACTGCAATATTGCCTGGAGAATTCCATGGACAGAGGAGTCTGGTGGGTTACAGTCCATGGGGTCGAAAAGAGTTGAACACGACTGAGCGACTAACACACACACAATGGCCTGCCTCAGGAACCTTGCCTCTCTGCCTGAATGTTAAACCAAAATGCCTTTTTTAGGACCCTGACCATTTGTGGATGGCTACAGGAAGGGAATACCAGACCACCTGACCTGCCTCTTCAGAAACCTGTATGCAGGTCAGGAAGCAACAGTTAAAACTGAACATGGAACAACAGACTGGTTCCAAACAGGAAAAGGAGTACGTCAAGGTTGTATATTGTCATCCTGCTTATTTAACTTATATGCAGAGTATCTCATGAGAAACGCTGGGCTGAAAGAAGCACAAGCTGGAATCAAGATTGCCGGGAGAAATATCAATAACTTCAGATATGCAGATGACACCACCCTTATGGCAGAAAGTGAAGAGGAACTAAAAAGCCTTTTGATGAAAGAGGAGAGTGAAAAGTTGGCTTAAAGCTCAACATTCAGAAAACTAAGATCATGGCATCTGGTTTTATCACTTCATGGGAAATAGATGGGGAAACAGTGGAAACAGTGTCAGACTTTATTTTTTGGGGCTCCAAAATCACTGTAGATGGTAACTGCAGCTATGAAATTAAAAGATGCTTACTCCTTGGAAGAAAAGTTATGGCCAACCTAGACAGCATATTAAAAAGCAGAGACATTACTTTGCCAACAAAGGTCCATCTAGGAAAGGCTATGGTTTTTCCAGTGGTCATGTATGGATGTGAGAGTTGGACTGTGAAGAAAGCTGAGAGCTGAAGAATTGATGTTTTTGAACTGTGGTGTTGGAGAAGACTCTTGAGAGTCCCTTGTACTGCAAGGAGATCCAACCAGTCCATCCTAAAGGAGATCAGTCCTGAGTGTTCATTGGAAGGACTGATGTTGATGCTGAAACTCCAATTCTTTGGCCACCTGAAGTGAAGAGCTGACTCATTTGAAAAGACCCTGATGCTGGGAAAGATTGAGGGCAGGAGGAGAAGGGGACGACAGAGGATGAGATGGTTGGATGGCATTACCGACTCGATGGACATGGGTTTGGGTGGTCTCCGGAAGTTGGTGATGGACAGGGAGGCCTGGCATGTTGCAGTTCATGGGGTCGCAAAGAGTTGGACACGACTGAGCGACTGAACTGAACTGTACAGGAAGGAAGATATTGACACATCCCCTACCCGAGGCTAGCTATTCCAGGAGATGTTAGTAAGATTAATGGTCTTTTTATTACTTTACCTCCTCACCCTTACTCCCATGTATAAAAGAACCTGGCATCCAGACCTCTAGATGATGGTTATTTTGAGACATTATTCTGCCATCTTCTTGGTCTGCTGGCTTTCTGAATAAAGTCATATTCGTTGCTTCAACACCTCATCTGTAGACTTACTGGCCAGTCCTCCGTGAGCAGAGCAATAATTTTGTAGCCACATGTTCCGGGAAACAAACTCACCCAGAAGGACAATGCAGATAGTGGAGTGCATTATTACACCGGCAGGCCCAAGGCAGAGTCTCCTCTTAGCCAAGGACCCCGACCAGTTTTTGTGAAAACCTTATATATCCTAAGTGTACATGTTCAAACCCACCTCCCCAAATTCTCTGAAATTAGTCTGAAGAAAGGAAAAGATACAATCAAAGTTAACCTGTGATTCATATGCCTTAAACCCGTGATTCGTATGCCTTAAGCCTAAGTAGTTAACAGTGAACAATTATCAGTAAGCCTGTGGTCATACCCCAATAAGCATAATAGAATGTATGATTCTATTTGGTTACACAGATAATTAGTGTATTCTTTTAGGCAATGGAGAATCTAGATACGAGCCTTGGGGCTCTTCCATCCCAGGGGCTGGGGGGGCCTCTGGTTTTCCAGTTGGTATGTCGTTTCCACAAATACTGGGCATATAGCTCAAAGTCCACAGTCCGGCCCAAGATGGAGTCCTGCTTTCAAGATGGAGCCTGTTCTGTTTCCTCCTTCAGTAACAAGTTGTACCGTGTACAAGCAGTAACAAGTGTACAGTTCTTTGGCAAGGGGAGAGAGCAGAGTTCATGGCATAAAAAGAAATTTTGCCCTTGCTCATCCCTCTGCCTGGAAAGTTTCTTCCCCAGATACTCTCACAGTTTGCTGTCTTTATCTAGGACACAGTTCCAGGTCTCCAAGAGACCTCCTCCTGCATCCTTTCTAGATCAGCCCCTCCATCAAGCCTTCTTTCCTGTGATTTGTGAGTCCCTTTCATCGCTCTGATCACTTACCGACGTTACATCACATACCCATTTGTTTTATTTGTCCGGGAGAGCAGACTTTGTTCTTCTTTACAGTTGTATCCTCAGTGTCTTAAACACAGCCTGGCACGTAGGAAGGTGCTCCAAAAATCTGTTAAATGACTGAAATGTAACAAAGGTTACATTCTTCTCTGTCCCTAGCTCACCATGTCCTGCCTCTGCGAGCCCTAAAGTTCAAGTTCAGTGCTCCCCTCCCCCATACTCCCACCAAGGCTCCAAAGGTCACCTTAGAGCAGCAGCTTTCAAATTTTTTTGATCATGACTCTCAGAAAAATATATTCAATCTGCAGTGCTGACACCTGTACATGCGCACGTCACTGAAACAACCTAAACACCCTTACTGTGAGCAAGGTTTCCTACTTCCTCTCTTCCTTTCTTTCTCTTCCTTTCTGTTTCACTTTCTTTCTCTGATGCTAGTCTCCACTGCTTCTTGGTTGGAGACCACACACCAATAGGTCACCACAGCCTCAGGGCAGTGTTTCTAGGAGTGGTCAGAGGGCTCATTTGTATCATTTGTCTCAGGACATCCACTACAAATGCAGATTCCCGGGTCCAGGCCAGACTTGTAAATGAGAATCTCCCTGGGTAGCCTGTCTGCTTAACCACTCCTCTTCCCTGACCACCTCAGGTGATTCTGTGGCCTGATAAAGCTTGAGAGCCACGACTTGGGGGATTATGAGTATCCTTAGGCTTCTTGGGGACAAGTGTTGTTGGGCAGGGCCTCATATGCATTAAGGGAAGGGGTTGATCCTCCGGTTCCAGTCCAGTTCAGTCCCTGAGGGGTGGAACAGATGATCCCAATTTTATAAAAGCAATCCATTCCCACCTAAGCCCCTTTCCTCTCTCTAGTCCCATTGCCTGGGAGCACTTCTGGGAATTCTGTCTCTGCTTTCTCACCTACAGCCCTCCTTGGGCCACCATAGCTCTAGGGCCACACCCAACAAATGAGCCCAACTTTCCCCAACGGCCTCAACCCCTTCTTCCTCCTGCTACTCTCCCCAGTCTCTTCCCTTCAGACAAAATCACCTCCTTCTGTTTTCTTTGGTCTTATCATAAGATTCAGTAATCCTCCCCTCCTTCAGCCCTTAGAATAACAACAAAAAATTTTAACCACCATGTTTATGGTGGCCCATCTCTGTCTCCATCCCCAGAAGTATAATCCCAGAAATACTATGATGAGGCCTCCACCCTTCCACTGAGACACAATACAAACTTCTTTTGATGCCAGCAATACTACACCCCTTTAGCCAAACAACCTCACACAATTTACATTTCGAAAACTTGTTGCAAGTATATTTACAGATCCTCACATGCATAGTAAAACATTAACCCCTAGGGTTTGCCATACACCCAAACTAAGCACACTGCAGATAATATCTCATTTAATTCTTGAAACAGCCCTCAGGGATAGATACTATTACCACCCCCATTTTAGAAGTGAGATAACTGAAGCACTAAATAATCTGACCAAGTTTCCATAGCTGTAAACTAAGTGATGCAGCTCTGGGGCTGAAGCCTCAGGGGCTGACAGAAGGGAAGGATTCTCTTTTCTTCATAAAGCTGTCGCTTAGAGGGGCCTCGGGGTCAAAGTGCCTGAGCCCCAGTGTGAAGCAGGATATAGTGATGTGCCTCTTTAGGATTTTGTTCTTACAAGTGTTCAGTTGCTGGACTCAGAATACCGTTTGTCACCCAAGGACTGCCCCTTCTGCCTTTGGCTGATTTCTCCCCTCAGTCCTCTGCCAAGACCTCCTAAAGCGGAATTTGGGGGTTGGGAAGTTGCACTCTGCCTGTATGCCCAGGAAGGTCAGTCTGGATCCCCTGCAGAAGGTTATATTTGGCCTTAAATTCTTTTATCAAATCCTAAGGAAAAAAGCTCCAAGGTAGCTCAGGTATTATTAGCAGTAGTTCCTTCTAGGGATGGATTTTTCATCCAGGTGCTTATCTGCACATTCTATTTCCTTCAATTAAGATGCATTACTTTTTTCAAGACTAGTTAAACATTTTTTTTCAAATTAAGAAAACTTGGATATAACAACTTCGGGGAAATCAGCCTAACACAGATGGGCCTTGGTATGCAATTTAGAAAATGTTAATCATATTGACCACAAGTCCAACTGCCCGAGTTCCAGTCATATTGCTACTAAAATAATAACTGTGAGCCCTGGGCAAGATCCTTAACCTCCATAAAAATGGGGATCACAGTAGCACTTTGCCTGTATTATTAACAGGCACTTAGCAATTGCAACCGTCGTCTGCGCTTCAGATACTGTTTTGTGTTTTAACTCATTTAATCCTCAGCACAAGTCGGTGAGGTAGTTACCCACGTAACCCCCGTTTTACAAGCGAGACCCTGCAAGGTCCTCAGGCAATAAACAGCTAAATGGGATTTGAGCTCAGACAGCCTGACACCAGAATCTAGCTTTAAGCTACTTGGTTAAAGTTGCCTGTCAAAAAGAGTTGTTGGGAATATTACATGATGGGATGCTCGTAAAGCGTTCTGCAAAACTCTGGCACTTAGTAAGTGCTCACTTAACAGCACTCAACTTCCTACAGTCACGTTAATGTGTTTTACGTTCATTACAAAACAAACACGCGATAAAACACGATTCAGTCAAACACCAGGAAGACAGTTGAGGCGGGCGGGATCTGGCCCGGGTGGGGGCGGGCTGCGGGGCGGGCGCCCACCCGGCCTCGGGCGCGGGGCGGGAGGAGGCGGCGCGGGCCGGGCGCGCCGGGCGCTCCGCGGGCCGGGGGCGGAGCCAGGGAGGCCCCGCCCCGCCGCCACCTGCGGCAGGTGGAGCGCGCGGCGCGCGGCGCGCGGCCATGTCCGCGGAGGGCGCTGGGCCGGGGCCGGGGCCGGGGCAGGGGTCCGAGCCGGGGCCGCTGTGCCCCGAGCACGGCCAGGCTCTCCGCTGGTTCTGCTGTTCCGAGCGACGGCTCGCGTGCGCCGCCTGCACGGGGCCGGGCGGCCGCTGCCGGGGGCACCGCATCCGCCGGGCCGAGAAGCGCGCGGAAGAGCTGCGGGTGAGCGGGCGCGGGCGCGGCGGGCTCCGGAAGAAGGGGGCGCCGTGCGGGGGCGGCGCCGAGAGCGGCCCGGCAGCCGGCCGGGGAGCGCGGCTCCGCGAGGGGCGCCGACCGTGCAGCGAGGCGGTGGAGGGTGTGGCTGCTGGCGTCCCGCTGGCGCGAGTTCGAGCCCCACCTCCATCAGGGGCTCCCTGTGAGTCTCGGGATCTCTGCGCCTCAGTGTCCTCATTTGTAGTCTGGAGGCGTCTATTAAAGGTGTTGCTCGGTGGGGCTGGCTTTGGGCAGGGAAGGGCCCCGCTGCTCTCGGTGCCCGGGACCAGGCGTTCCCCGGCTACCGCCCCTTTGGGAACTTGATAGAACTCTGTCTCTCCTTGTTTCCTAGCCCCTCGGCTCAAAGCTCCTCCCCTCATGCGCCCTTCAGCCTTCCTGGTGAGGTGACTTCTCTTCCCTTTCAGGATTGGCCTGGACTGTACTTGAAGCCGGTTTCACTTAGGTAAACGGAGCGGGCGGGGAGGATGTCAGGAGGTTCCTACTGGAACCCTTCACTTAGGCTTTCTTTCTCCTCACCTCCGCTTCCAGCTTGGCTTCCTGCCACCACCCTCCCCTGAGCTGCTGAGATTGGAAAGTCAAGTCACCATGGGGCTTCCTATCTCCTTCCACCCCACCTTTGGTCCCTGGGGGTTTCTTTGCAATTTGATTAACCTGCTTGATTCTCCCAACCTCTCCCTGGAGGTCTGCGCAGCTGTGTCGCCTGAGGGCTCAGACTGGACTGTAATAAACACAGCTGACAGGGTGCTGGGGAGAGGGATTCAGTTATCCAACAGCACCTGAAGAGCTCCTGGTGGGTAACAAGTAGGACCACCAAGTTGGTGATGATGAAAATAAGCTTGGATAATGTGGTATAATGGACTGGCACGATGGATAGAAACTTTGCAAGTTCCAAAGCACTTAAATAGCCATCATCTCTTCCCATCCAGACCTTGTGGTCCTACCTACCTTTAATAATGAGGGAGCTAGCTGAAGCCCAGAACAGGCAGTAACTTTCTCAAGGTTCCAAGTGTTCAGGGGCTGGACCAGAGGAGTCATTGACTAGGCCAGAGAAAAACCACCTCTTTGCGTCAGTGTTTGGAGGGAGGAAGTGATGCTAATGGGAGTGAGAACTTAAGACCTTTTTAAAAAAGTTGCCATCAGGGCTGCATCTGAGTGGTAGAAGGGGTTGAAGCCTGGACCAGGGGAGCAAGCCTGCTATTTGCTTTGGAATGGACTCTGCCTGGGGCAGGGGGCTTTCCCTGAGCCCTCCTAAGGCCCTTAGCATATTCATCTGATTTGCTTGAAAGGGATGTGTCTTGCCTTCTCTCCTTCCAACTTTCTTTTTTTCAATTATTTTTAGATGTGCTGGGTCTTTGTTGCTGCCCAGACTTTTCTCTATTGGTGGCAAGCGGGGGCTATTCTATAGTTGTGGTGTGTGGGCCTCTCACAGCAGTGGCCTCCTCTGTTGCAAAGCGCAGGCTTCAGGGCACATGGGCTCCAGAGCACAGGTTCAAGGGCTGTGACATACAGACTTAGCTGCTCCGAGGCAAGCAGGATCCTCTCAGACCAGGGTTCAAACCAGAGTCTCTTGCACAGGCAGGCAGACTCTTCACCACTGAGCCACAGGGGAAGCCCCCTGCCTCCAATTTTGAGTAAACTGTAGGTTCTTTGCAGACTTTCCTGTCCTACTGGCCAATCAAAGAAATTTTGCCCCAGGGCAAGATTGTTATTAAACTGGGCAAAAACAACACCAGCTCAGCAACCTCTCTGTCACCTTCTGGATACCTGCCCTGTAGCTTTTCAGAAGCTAGTCTCACTTCCCTCAGTCCTGGGGTGTGTGGTGGCCACAGCTTTCTTCCAGTTAAGTCATTTCTTTAACTTGGTGTTTGGGCCAGTGGAGTGTAAGGCTGAGTCCTGATGGTGGAGGGAAGGATTTACAAGAACTGCCTGGAAGAGACAGCTGAGTCGCCCTTGGCAGATGGAACTGGGGCAAAGCTCTTAGGGGAAATGGTGGCGGAGCTGCTGCTTGGAAGTGCTCCAGATGTTACCTGGAGAAGTGGCGTGGCAAAGCTGGGGCCTGGCTGTCTCCATGGGCAGTCACTTCTCTGTGGGCCTCGGCGTCTTCATTTCTAAAAACTCTCCCCTGGTCTCAGGGCCAATGCTCACAACTGCAGGAGCTGTGAACTGCTGAAAGGAAGTGGCCAAGGAAGTGGGTGTTCATTCATTCAACAAATACTGGATATTTATTCAGGGCCTTCTATGTATAGAGCCTCTCTTCTAGGTAGTCGGACATAGAGAACAAGTTAAAGTCATGATGACTTTAAAGTCAGGATGATGATTCTTGTAGGGGACGACAACTACCAAGAAGCAAGCAGACTCATGATAGTCAGGAAGTGATAAGAGCAAGGGAGAAAAAGTAATGATGTGAGGTGTGGGATGGTCAGGGGAGGCTTAGGGCTTCTTGGAGTCGGGGAGAAAGACATAAATGGGAGATAGAAGGCCCACCAGGTGCAGAGGCACTGAGGTCAGGACGGCTTTCGTGTATTTATGGAGCAGTAAGAAGGCTTGAAGCTCAACATTCAGAAAACAAAGATCATGGCATCTGATGCTGGGAAAGGTTGGGGGCGGGAGGAGAAGGGGACGACAGAGAATGAGATGGCTGGATGGCATCACCGACTCTGTGGACATGAGTTTGAGTGTACTCCGGGAGTTGGTGATGGACAGGGAGGCCTGGCGTGCTGTGATTCATGGGGTCGCGGAGAGTCGGACATGACTGAGTGACTGAACTGAACTGAACTGAACTGAAGAAGGCCAGAGTAGTAGGAGGACATTGGACAGAAAGGCAGAGTCCCATCAGGGAGGGCCTTGTTGGTTACAGTCTCACTGTGGGTGCATTGGAAAGCCATGAGAGGGTTTTGAGCTGGGGTGTGACTTGATCTGATTTCCTTACCAAAGGTGGCAGTGGCTAACGAGGAAGCTGGGGAGGTGGTCAGGAATAAAGGCCCTGTTAGGAGACTCTGTCAGCAGTTCCTGTGGGAGATCGTGGTGATCTGGGTGGAACAGCAGAAGTAAAGGTGACCGTAAGTGGCCAGAAGAGAGAGAGAGACTGGGGAGCAGAGGCTGGTAGGACTCACTGATGGATTAGATGTGGGGTTGGAGAGTAACTGCTGGAGTTTTGGCCTGGGTAGCGAGATTGATGCTTCGAAGTACTGTTAATGAATGGGGATTCCTGGGGGAAGAGTGGCTTGGGAAGCCATGGTTTTGTGCTCAGTTGCAGGTGTGGACAGTTAGGGAGCTGGGCATGAAGGAAGAGTGAGTGTATATAAGGAAGTGATTCTGATGGGCCATGGGATCTGAGGATCAAGAGGGAAGCAAGGCCACTAAAGGGGGTGATGGACAGCGAAAAGTGCTGAGCCTAACGTACTGGTGACGCCGTCTCAGCTGAAGGATTGTTGGAATGGAGACTCTGGAGTGCGTGATCTGGGATGGAAAGTGGTGGGTAGGATGTGGGATCCTTGAAGAGTTTGGAAGTGGCATAGTTTTCAATAATGACGAGTTCTGAGATCCGACCATGGAAGTAGGTGGCTGAGGTGGGTAAAAGGGACAGAAAATCACTGGCATGGAGGGAATGGACCAGCTGTGGAGCCAGATACCATGGGTGCCGTCTCTGTTGCAGAACAAGATTGTGGACCAGTGTGAGAGGCTGCAGTTGCAGAGTGCTGCCATCACCAAATATGTGGCCGACGTCCTGCCGGGGAAGAACCAGAGAGCAGTGGTAGGTAATTTTTCCCCTCCCCGTCTCCTCTGGCCCTCTCCTAGGATAAGCTCTCAGCCTTAGGGGCTTGGACCAGTCTAGAGTTCCTTCCCAGCCTCACAGACCCACTGTGCTGCTCACAAAGCTGGATGCTCAGGAAGGATGGTTTCCTTTTCTTGGTTTTACATCTGGGCAGAGTGGGTTCTTCCTGGAATGCATGTGATGCAAAGACTGATTAAAAAATGACTTTCTTCGGGTAAAAGATCAGATGATTCTTGTGTCATTTTAATTATTTTGTGCTCAGCCCCAGTATTATAAAATAACCAATGGCTTTTCCATTGCACATTCTTTATGACAGTCTTAGGCAGTAGATAGTAGTAACATCCCTGTTTACAGATGGAGAAATGGGTCCTCCAGAGGTTAATTGACTCACAGAGTCAGTTCTATGAGCTGGATTGTCTTGACTCCCAGAAGGTGATCCCTCTGCAGCACCTCAATAGTGCATGCATGCCAAGTTGTGTCTAACTCTATGGACTGTAGCCCACCATGGTTCCTTTATCCATAAGATTCTCCAGGAAAGAATACTGGAATGGATTGTCATGCCCTCCTCCAAGGGGTCTTTCTGACCCGGGGACTGAAAACCTGTCTCTTGCATGTCCTGCATTGGCAGCAAGTTCTTTGCCTCTAGTGCCACCTGGGAAGCCCGCAGCACCTCACTGCTGCTGCTGCTAAGTCACTTCAGTCGTGTCCGACTCTGTGTGACCCCATAGACGGAAGCCCACCAGACTGCCCCGTCCCTGGGATTCTCCAGGCAAGAACACTGGAGTGGGTTGCCATTTCCTTCTCCAGTGTGTGAAAGTGGAAAGTGAAAAGTGAAAGTGAAGTCGCTCAGTCGTGTCCGACCCTTAGCGACCCCATGGACTGCAGCCTACCAGGCTCCTCCATCCATGGGATTTTCTAGGCAAGAGTACTGGAGTGATTTGTCATTGCCTTCTCCGGCAGCACCTCACTGCTGATCCTTTATTCAGCTGACTCATGCCACTGCTACCTCTCAGTCTCAAGTATGCCCTTCAAGGGCAGAGGCTATGAGTTTCTTCCTGCACACCCCTCCCTCCTTCCCCAAAAGTACATGGAGCAGACGTGGCACTATTTCAGTCAAAAAATAAATGATTTTGATTGCAAGGAATAGAATCCAGTTGAACTACTAATAGCATAAGCAAAACATAATTTCTTGGATTTTAGATACACAAGTCTTTCAGAACCTGAAGGGGATGAGAAGCAGGAACGAACAAGCTGCTAGAAGTCCAGGCAGCTCTTCTCTGTCCTCCGCTGCTTCTCTTTGCATGATGTTTCCTCTCTGTTTTTCATCATCCTTCTCCTTTTCCTGTCTTAACTGCACTGGCTAGGACCTCAACGCAGTGTCTAATAGAAGCTTTTTTAGCAGGTGCTGATTTTGAGGAGAATACAACATTTTTGCCATTTATTTGATTATTTAACAAACCTCTGTAAGCACCTGCCACACACCAAGCACAATTGGTCTATGTGCTAGAGGTTCCACAGTGAACAAAACATAGGAAAATCCTTGTTTTCGTGAAGCCTACATTCTAGTCAGGGGAGGGTGTGTGTGTGTGCATGTTTAGTCTGACTCTTTGTGACCCTGTGGACTGTAGCCTGCTAGGCTCCTTTGTCCATGGAATTTTCTAGGCAAGAATACTGGAATGGGTTGCCACTACCTACTCCAGAGGATCTTCCCGACCCAGGGACTGAACTCCTGCACTGGAAAGCAGGTTCTTTACCAGCTGAGCCACCAGTGGAGAGGGCTAATAACAAATAAAATATATGCCGTGTCAAAAGGTGATAACCTCTATGGAGAAACAAAACACAGGAAGTGGGTGAGGCATGTTGAGGATGGGGTTGTAATCACATATGCTTGTGATCAGGGATCGCCTCATTAAGAAGATTGATATTTGTACAAAATTTCCAAGAGGTGAGGGAATGGACTGTACATCCTGGGGAAGCGTGTTCCAAAAAGAGAAAGGCAAGTGCAAAAACCCTGAGATGGGAGCGTACCTGACATGTTGGAGCAGAGGAAACAAGTCAGAAGACAAAGGAGATGGAGTCAGAGAGCAGTGCATGGAGCTCGGTAGAATCCCCACGGGTCACACAGAGACTGCTTTTTATTTGGGGAAGGCAGGAAGTTATCAGAAGTAAGATGATATGGCTTAAGATTTAAAAGGAGCGGCTACTGTGTTGAGAAGTGACCATAGGCAGCAGAGGTAAAAACAGGGAGACTGATGAGGAAGTGTTGCGGCAATCCAGGTGAGAGCTGACAGGGGTTTGGACCTGAGTGAGTGTGGCAGGAATGGCGAGAAGCAGCATATATTAATATATACTTTCTGAGGGAAGAAAGAGCAGGATTTGCAGATGGATTGGATGTAGGCTTTGTGAGAGAAAGGGAGGAGGGATCAGGTTAACTCTTATTTTTTTTGTGATGTGAGCAACTGGAGGGATGGGGCAGCCATTTACCGAGGTGGGGAAGGATTGCGTGTAGAGTGATGGTTGGTGCGGGAGACTCGAGTTCAGTTTTGTACGTGTTCAGTTGGAGATGACTATTAGGCATGCAAGTTAAGATGTTGGGTAGATGGCTGGGTACACAAGTTAGGAGAGGGCTGGGCTGGAGACATAAATGTATCAGTGTATAAGTGAGAGTGGGGCTTCCTGTGTAGCTCAGTGGATAAAGAATCTGCCTGCAATGCTGGAGACCTGGGTTCGATTCCTGGGTCGGGAGGATCCACTGGAGAAGGAAATATAGCAACCCACTCCAGTATTCTTGCCTGGAGAATCCCATAGACAGAGGAGCCTAGCAGGCTACAGTCCATGGGGTCAAAAGAGTTGGGCACGACTTCTTTTTTTATAAATGAGGGTATAAAGTGAAAGTCATGGGAAATGATGAGATCACTAAGTGAGTAAAATACAGATAGAAAAGAGCCGGGGTCCAAGGACTGAGCCCTAGGTCACTCTGACATCTAACCATTGAGTAATAGGAACAAGCAAAGTGGACCAAGAAGGAAGCAATCGGTGAAATAGGAATAAAATGGTTAATAAGAGTGTTGTGTCCCACAATAGGTTTCAAGGAGGTGGGTTCAGATTTCGCAGAGAGATCAAGTCAGGGGAGACATGAGAATGGACTCTTTAGTAACATGCTCCTCGTTGGAGATCCTGACAAGAGGAGTTTGGTAGAGTATTGTGGTAAAAGTGTGATCAGAGTGAATTTCAGAGAGAGTAGAAAAAGAGCAATTTGAGATAGTTGGCACAGATGATTCTTGAGGAATTTTGCTGTAGAAGGAAGCTGAGAAATGGGATGATAGTGGAGGGGGATAGATGGATATGCCATCAACAAACAAGCAAGTGTTTGTTGCTTGGTTTTTAAGATGCGGGAAATGACTCTGTGTATGCTGATGGGAATTGCCCACTGGAGAGGGGAAAATTAATGATGCAGGAAAAGGGGACAATCTGGTTTAGCAGAGGGGGTGGGAGCTAGTAAATAAGTGGAAGTATTGGCCGCAGGTGAGAGCACAGGCAGTTTATCCACAGAAATAGGAAAGACGGTGTATGGGCACAGATGCAGGTAGATGGGTAGGTGATAGGCAGAGCTCGTTGAAGTTCTCTTCTGATTGCTTTTCTTGTCCCTTCTGATTGCATCTATTTTCCATTATTGTTTCCTCTCTATGATTTTTTTCCTTCTGATTTTTTTGGGGATTTACTCTGTAGTTTGTTAACTTCCCAAGTTGAACACAGCCTATTGATTTTAGTCTTTTTTCATTTTCAAAGTGAGCATTTAAGCTATATATTTCCTTCTAGGTATTGATAGAGGGATATCCCACAATTTTGATGTAGTATTTTCAGTTTCATTCAGTTATAAGTATTTTAAAATCTCCACTACGACTTTTTTCTTGTGCTTATGACTTTTGAGAGTCCCTTGTACTGCAAGGAGATCCAACCAGTCCATTCTAGAGGACATCAATCCTGGGTGTTCATTGGAGGGACTGATGCTAAAGCTGAAACTGCAATACTTTGGCCACCTCATGCGACGAGTTGACTCACTGGAAAAGACTCTGATGCTGGGAAAGGTTGGGGGCGGGAGGAAAAGGGGACGACAGAGAATGAGATGGCTGGATGGCATCACCGACTCTATGGACATGAGTTTGGGTGAACTCTGGGAGTTGGTGATGGACAAGGAGGCCTGGCATGCTGTGATTCATGGGGTCGCAGACAGTCGGACACGACTGAGCGACTGAACGGAACGGAACGGATGAGTTATTAGATTTTTAATTATTTTATTATTAATTATTTATACTTTAAAATTTTCAAATATATGTTTTACATTAGTATCAGTATCTTTTGTTTGTTTGTTTTTTTGACTACACCCTGCGGCATGCAGGATCTTAGTTCCCAGACTAGGGATCAAATTTGTGCCCCCTGCACTGGCGTCTTAGAGCCTTAACCATTAGACCTCCAGGGAAGTCCGTAATTGAGCTTTTTAATAAGTTCAGATCTTCTCTATATTTACTATTTTTTTGATTGCCAGATATTTTTTTTTATTACTGGCAAAGGGCATTTACATTTTCACACTATGCTGTGAATTTGCCTATTTTTCCTTATAATTTTGTCAATTCTCTTTATATTCTTGGTACTATTTATTAAGTGTATATATTTAAATTTGTTGTATATTCCTGGTAAAACATCCCTTTTATAACTTTTCAGTGACATTTTATGAACAGGAATCCTTTTTGCCTTCAAGACTATTTTGTCTTTTACTCATTACTAGACCATTAAGTGGAGAAGGCCATGGCAACCCACTCCAGTACTCTTGCCTGGAAAATCCCATGGGTGGAGGAGCCTGGTAGACTGCAGTCCATGGAGTCGCGAAGGGTCAGACGCGACTGAGCGACTTCACTTTCACTTTTCACTTTTACACATTGGAGAAGGAAATGGCAACCCACTCCAGTGTTCTTGCCTGGAGAATCCCAGGGACAGGGGAGCCTGGTGAGCTGCCGTCTCTGGGGTCGCACAGAGTCGACACGACTGAAGTGACTTAGCAGCAGCAGCAGACCAACAAGTGTTTTCTGGAATTATCAGTTTTTTTCCTTTTACTTTCAACTTCTTATGTTGTTTCAGGTGTGTTTTAGAAACTGGATTTGTTTCCTTTTTAAAAAAGTCCAGGGCTTCCCTGGTGGCTCAGTGGTAAAGAATTCTGCCTGTCAGTGTAGGAGACACAGGTTTGATCCCTGGTCTGGGGAGATCCCACATGCCATGGGGCAGTTAATCGCCTGCACTACACCTCTTGAGCCTGTGCTTTAGAGCCTAGAACTGCAACTATTGAGCTCATGCGCCACAGTTACTGAAGCCTTTGCCCCTAGAGCCCATCCATGCTCTGCAATGAAAGAAGCCCTCGCAATGAGAAGCCTGCAGTCCACAGTGGAGAGTAGCCCCGCTTGCAGCAATTAGAGAAAAGCCCGCACAGCAACAAAGATCCAGCACAGTCATAAATAAATAAAATTTTAAAGAAAGGTTAAAAAAGTATTTATAAAAAAAGTCCAACCTGATAATCCCTGCCTTTTAACTCGTGAGTTTAATCAATTTATTGCTATTGAGATTACAGGTATACTTAGATTTATGGCTGTCATTTTATGTTTTCTGTGTATGCTTAGTCATGTCTGACTCTTTGTGACCCGATGGACTGTAGCCTGCCAGGTTCCTCTGTCCATAGAATTCCCCAGGCAAGAATACTGGAGTTGGTTTGCATTTCCTACTCTGGGGATCTTCCTGACCCAGGGATCGAACCCACATCTTTTGCCTCTCCTGCATTGGCAGGTGGAGTCTTTACCACTAGCCACCTGGGAAGCCTGTTTTCTTTGTAGTCCACTTTTACAATTTTTTAAAATTAACTTTTACTGCAGTATAGTTGATTTACAACGTTGTGTTAGTTTCTGCTATACACCTAAGTGAATCAGTTATACATAAATCACTCTTTTTTAGATTCTGTTCCCATATAGGTCATTATGGAGCACTGAGTGGAGCTCTCTGTGCTATGCAGTAGGTTCTTATAGTTGTCTACTGTATATGTAGTAGTGTGTCTGTGTCAGTGCCAACCTCCCCATGTCTCCTTCCCCTGCTGTAGTCCACTGTTTCTGTGCTTTTTCCCTTTCTTTTCCTCCCTTCTTTTGAGTTAATCAACCCCTCCTCCCTTCTTTTTCCCTGTGCTAGCTTGAAAGTTGTATATTCTATTTATGGTCTCTTTTTGGTCCCTTTAAGAATTTTTTGATTAATTTAAAAAATGTTTTTTTGGTTTTTTTTTGACTATGCTGGGACTTCGTTGCTGCACACAGGCTTTTGCTAGTTGCTGTGTGCAGGATTCATTTTAGTTAAAGCACATCTTTTAATAATTCCCTCATTCACAGAAAGCTTTTTTTTTTTTTTAAATCAGAGAGGTCTTTATTGCACTTTCGTTTTTGTATGATGGTTTACATGAGTATACAATTCTAAAGTAAATCACAAGCCCCATTCAGAGCAGCTAGTTGAGCCCTCAGCTCTTGATTACGCTGGTCTTCAGTTTCATTTCTACTTGTGGACTCCAAGGGATTTCCTTTTCTAAGCTGCCAGAAGTAGCTTCACTTTAAAAGGATGCTTTGGTCTATTTTTCCAGCATTTCTGTGTTTTGGTCTGTGTGTATGTGTTAATCACCCAGTCATGTCTGACTCTTTGCGACCCTGTGGACTGTAGCCCACCAGGCTCCTCTGTCCATGGGATTCTCCAGGCAAGACTGAATACTGGAGTGGGTTGCCATGCCCTCCTCCAGGGGATCTTCCCAAGCCAGGGGTCAAACCCAGGTTTCCCACATTGCAGGTTCTTTACCATCTGAGCCACCAGGGAAGCCCGTGTTTTGGTCTAGGAGGGATTTTAGTTTCTTCAGCATATCTTTGGAAAGCAAAATTTATTTTTTTTTCCCTGGGAATGACTCAAGAAACGTGTTGAAATTGACTGCAGCCTTCTTGTTAGGGAGTATGGAATGCATCTGGGGTCTGTTCTTGATCCTGTTCATACAGTAAAACGGGACTGCAGAGACCCACCCGTGGGAAAGGCGTTGAGGTGGGCTAGAAAGAGGAGCAAGTGCTAATGACACCAAATACGTGTGTGCCAGGCTTTGCTCTTCTTGTATATATTGACTCACTTGACCCTCACAGTAGCATTATGAGGTTGGTACTATTAGTATCTTCATTTGATAGATTAGAAAACTGAGGCCCAGGGAAGATAAGGAACAACGTTCCCCAGTTGGTAAATAGAACAGCTAGTATTTAAACCTGGGCGCTGTCTCTACAGCCCAATTTCCTAACCACTGTGTTGTGTTGCCTCCAAAGAACACTGGACTTGGAATCTGAACCCCTGGGTTCACTCAGCCATTCACTCAGTCCATCTCTCTTCTCCTTGGGGCAAATTGTGGGTCTCAGTCTCTTTTGGAAAACAGGCCTAACTGTCCTCTGCACTGTACAAGGCAGGTCTTTAGGGGCAGGAAACAAGGAGAGCCGCTGACTAGCCCTGACTTTCTGGCATGATGGAAAGTTTCACCCTCAGTTGTCTGGCAAGAGTGCAGGAGCTTCAGACCACAGTGCCGTTGGAGAGGATGGGTAACCAGATGGCATTGGTGGAGGGGAAGAGTGTTGGACTGAGAGTTGGGAGAACCGGGTTCTAGCCCCTGCTTTGCCACTGACTTGGCATGTGAGCGCCACCAAGAGATTTTGACTTAAGTTGGAAAGAACTTTTTCTGTCAATCGTTCAGTAAATATTTGAGCACCTGCTCCTTGCCAGACACTGTGCTAGTTGCTAGGGGACACATGCTAAATTCATTGACTTAGAATTTAGTTCAGCCCTCTAGTGTGGCAGATTAAGAATTCTACCGTGGAAGCAATTGGAATGGATGGATTTGGGAAGTAATGAGCTTTTTGTCCTTAGACATGGTCCAAATAGATGCTTCCCTCATAGCTCAATTGATAAAAAATCTGCCTGCAGTGCAGGAGACCTGGGTTTAATTCCTGGGACAGAAAGATCCCCTGGAGAAGGAAATGGCAACCCACTCCAGTATTCTTGCCTGGAGAATCCCATGGACAAAGGAGCCTAGGAATCCGTGGGTTTGCAAGAGTTGGACATGACTTAGCGACTAAACCACCACCATGGTCCAAATAGGAGCTGGACTAGTGTTTGGGTGCATTCTGTTGATGGTAGACTTTTCAGGCTTTTCTGCTCTGCATTTCTATGATCTCTGACTTGGTCTCTTGAACTTGGGGTTCCTAACTGTGAAATAAGCAAGTAATTCCAGCTGGATCTTTGAGTCCTGCCCAGCACTTTCATTCTGTCATCTTAGCTCCGTGAGATGTGGCCTGGATGTCTGGATCTCAGCATTCTTTTCCCTGAACCACATTTGGGAAATCTTGGGGCTCGGGTGTTTTAAGCAATATTACTACCCTTACTGTACCCATGTCAGACATGGCTAATCAATCTCAGCACTTCTTCCGGCTGAGCCCCAGCCCTCCTAATCTTGCTTGGGGCTATGCCAGGACCCAACTCCTTGTTTAATTCCTGGTCAGAGCACGGCCAGCGCAGCTCGGGAACTGGTCATCCAGCGGCTGGGTCTGGTGAGGAGTTTGTGCGAGAGCGAGGAGCAGAGGTTGCTGGAACAGGTGCATGGCGAAGAGGAGCGGGCCCACCAGAGTATCCTGACGCAGCGAGTACACTGGGCCGAGGCGCTGCAGAAGCTGGACACCATCCGCGGCAGCCTGGTGGACATGCTCACTCATCTGGATGACCTCCAGCTGATTGTAAGTCAGGCAGGGATGAGGACACCACAAGTTGTCCAGATTCTGCCAAAGTCTGAAAATGAGAATGTTTTATTGAAAGGAGGTGGGTGGAAAATGATAATTGGGAACCAGGATGAGCCAGGGCAATATAACTATATGGGGATTTTTTTTTTGCAACTGGTAACTGTTTCAGTAGTGAGCAGATATGTACTGAGTGCCTAACGTATGCTAAGCAAACATTGTGTTATCTGCATGTTGTTAGTTGCTCAGCTGTATCTGATTCTATGCGTCCCTATGGACTGTAGCCCACCAGGCTCCTTTGTCCATGGAATTCTCCAGGCAAGAATACAGGAGTGGGTTGTCATTTCCTTCTTCAGGGGATCTTCCCAACCCTGGGATCAAACCTGGGTCTCCTGCATTGCAGGCGGACTCTTTACCATCTGAGCCATCAGGAAAGCCCTAAGGGTGGAGGTACAGGATACAGCTGTCAACAACTCACAGCCTTGTAGAAGAGGCGAGTATATAAACCAGTAATTAAGACATGGAGGGATATGTGCTATGGTGGAGGGCATTACTGGGAGCTGGGGCCCCTGCAGTCCTCGCTTGAGGTGGGTGGTAGTCAGGGAAGCCTTCCTGAATGAAGCGACTTAAAAGCTGATGCCTCAAAGACAAGAGTCATAGCTTTGTAAAAGGAAGTGGGGAGAGGGAGAGAGTCCCGAAGCTTGCAGAGAGCACACTGCACTGACAAGAGGTCTGCTGCAAATACAGAGCTCATCCTCACTCCCACCACCCGGAAATCACAGTGCAAGATGTTGGTTCATATTCTTTCAACGTATTTTATATAGATATGCTGGTACCTGCAGTTTTAAGGTGACAGTGTGACATCTCAGTAGATGCGACAAGCAGCGAAATGAAAATGTGGAACATTGTTGTTCAAGTTGCCCCTCTTGTGCAGTCATGGTTTCTGTGACTGTCCCAGATGGCACATTCATTTTGAGCACATTCTGTCCCAAATGCTGGGAGAGTCACAACAGAAAATTTAACGAGTCCCATCCATTGAGCCGATGGGTGATGAAATGCTGGGTAAATAGGTGATTGTCCAGAAGTGTAGTCTGAGGGAAACCTAGGGTGCCACGGGGCTCAGGGCACAGAGGGATTCATTTTGAGTGCATGATGGAAGAGGTCTGTGAAGAAGGACGCATAAAACTTGTGCAGGGTCTTAAAGAAGGAGTGGATGTTTTTATTCTAGAATTTCTGTCCACGTGGAGCCCTCCATGCAAGTTAATTATAGTAAAGTCTTGACGACCTGCTGAGTTTCTGGTGCCAAGCCTGACTTTGTTTTCTTTTCTCACAGCAGAAGGAGCAGGAGATTTTTGAGAGGTGAGTATGGCCCTGGTATTTGCTTGGGCAGTCATGGAAACCATGGCCTTTGACCTCTCCGAAGTCTACCAAGTCCATTGCTGTCAGGCCCCACTGCTCCTAGGAGGAAGCTCAGGGTGGGCAGCTGAGTGGCTTCCCTGAAGCCAGGCTTGAGGCTTGTCATGGGCTTTCTTAAACATTATCCTATTAAAAAATGTACAGTCACCTGGCTGGGAGGGTTTCACCACCTCCATCTACAGATGAGAATGCTGAGGCTCAAAGAGTGGAAGGGACTTGCCTTGGCCCCAGAGCTGGGGCTTGGACCCACAGCTGACACCCGACCCAGAATTGTCTTCTCTCCTTCATTCCCCCTTTCTCTAATGAAAGAATCTGAAATCTAAGTCTGCATTACCAGGAAAATTTTTTTAATTATGCAGTAATAAAAGAATTTCACCAGACCCTACCTGAGTTCTGAAAAGTCTTGAAAGGTTCTGAGACCCAAGAGCCGGAGGAAGTGGCCAAGAGGTGATAATTTTCCAGGCAAAGAAATTAAATTCTTACCCTGCGTGTGTGAGATTTCAGAGCTCACAGACACAATGTGTGCTTGGGGAGCACAGTCCATTCTTCTTTATTTTTATAAAGATAGCAATATAGATATCAATAGCAATATATGTACATGGGAGAAAGAAAATAATTTTCACCAGTAGAAAATGATTTAAAATGAAAAGTGTCTCTATCACTTCTTCCCAATTCTGTTTCTGAGTGGTGATCAGCTTTAACAGTTACATGTGTGTCTTGTAGGCTTTCCCGTGTTTAGTCACAAAAGAGTGTGGGGGATTTTTCCCCTCTTAAAATTTTGTTTTGAAAATACAGATGGGATCACCTCATGCTTCTTTTATAACTTATCAGGCTATCTATCCTGGTACATTTAGATTTACCTCACTTTATGGGAAGTCTGTGAAGTATTCCACAGTATGGATGTTCCTAAATTCAGATTACTGTCTCCTTATGATCTTTTCCACACTTCTCCTAGTCTCTCTTTTTTTTTTTTCTTTCTTTATTTACTTGGCTGCACCGGGTCTTAGTTGCAGCATGCAGACTTTTGGTTGCTGCACGTGGGATCTAGTTCCCTGACCAGGGATCAAACCTGGGCCCTCTGCATTGGGAGCTCGAAATCTTAACCACTGGACCACCAGGGAAGTCCCGTTCCTAATCTTTATCTCTTTTATCTTCATCATCTTCCTCTAATACAGTCTGTCCTCTATATCAAGCTGATCTGATTTCTTTAAAAATTCTTCATTTTTGGTTTTGAAATATTTCAGACGTATAGAAAAGTTGCTAAAGTAGTATAATAAACTTAGAAATACTAATTGATATCAGTTAGGCACATTTTCCCTCTGTTTCTTGTGTCTCTTTCTTCCTGTCTATCTAGTGTATATATAGAGAAAAACTTGTTTTTTCTGACCTATTTGAGAGTAAGTTGCATATAGCATGACTTTTTATCTTATCGCCTACTTCTCTAAAAAACAGACATTCTCTTACATACCACAGTATAATTATTAAATTCAGGAAATCCCATGTCCACATAACACTATTATCTAATATAGAGTCTGTATTCAAATGTTGCCAATTGTACTAAAAATGTTCTTAATAGTCTTTGGAATCCCATTCCCCCCCATACCCAATCCGTCTGATCTCTTAATCTGTAATTTTTCCTTCACCCTTTTCCCCTCTAAATACTTTTTAAGAGTCTAGGACAGTTTTATAGAATATCCCTCAAATTGAGTTTATCTAATGTTACCTCATGATTAGCTTCAGGTTATACATTTCAGGCAAGAGTATCTCATACGTGATGTCCTCAGTCCTTCTGTCATTCCAGGGGGCATTGATGTCATTTTCTCCCATTATCAGAGAGATTGACTTTTTAAATTGAAGTATAATTGACATACAGTATTATGTTAGTTTGTTTAAATTGAAGTATAGTTGATGTATAATATATAAGTGTACAAAATAGCGGCTCACAATTTTTAAAGGTTGTACTCCATTTGTAAGGTAAGGTAAGGTCGCTCAGTCGTGTCTGACTCTTTGCGACCCCATGGACTGCAGCCTACCAGGCTTTTCCATCCATGGGATTTTCCAGGCAAGAGTATTGGAGTGGGTTGCCATTTCCTTCTCCAGAGGATCTTCCCGACCCAGGGATCGAACCCAGGTCTCGCGCATTATAGGCAGACGCTTTACCATCTGAGCCACCAGGGAAGTCCATTTGTAGTTATTATCAAATATTGGCTATAATCCCTGTGTTGTGCAATGTAGGCTTGTTGCTTATTTTATGCATAATAGTTCGTACTTGCTGATCTGCTACCCCATCTTCCCTCCTTCCTTCTATTTGTAACCACTAGTTCTCTGCATCTGTGTTCTCTTTTTCTGTGTCTTTTTTTTGTTGTTATAACCATTAGTTTGTTGCATTTTTTTAGATTCCACATGAAAGTGGTGTACAGTATTTTTCTTTCTCTAGCTGGACTTATTTCACTTGGCAGAATTCCCTCCAAATCCACTCATATGGTTGCATATGGCAAAACTTCATTCTTTCTTATGCTGAGTAATATTGTGTTGTATATATCTGTATATCTACCTATCTATATATATATCTGTATATATATACCACATCATCTTTTTCCATTCATCTGTCGATGAACATTTAGGTATCTTATATATCTTGGCAGTTATATATAATGCCGCTGTGAACATTGGGGTGCATGTGTCTTTTTGAATTAGTGTTTTTGTGTGTGTGTGTGTGTATGTATGTATATGGGGCTTCTCTTGTACCTTAGCTGGTAAAGAATCTGCATGCAATGCAGGAGACCCCGGTTCGATTCCTAGGTCGGGAAGAACCCTTGAAGAAGGGATAGGCTACCCAGTCCAGTATTCTTGGGCTTTCCTGGTGGCTGGAAGAGAATCCACCCACAATGTGGGAGACCTGGGTTCGATCCTTGGGTTGGGAAGATCCCTTGGAGAAGAGAATGGCTCCCCACTCCAGTATCCTGGCCTGGAGAAGCTTCCATATCTCGGCAGTTATGAATGCTGCTGCTGTGAACACTGGGGCGCGTGTGTCTTTTTGAATTAGTGTTTTTTTGGGGGGTGTCTGTGTAGACCCAGTAATACAGTTGCTGGGCCATACGGTAGTACTATTTTCAGTTGGTTTTTTTGAGAAACCTCCATCTTGTTTCCACAGTGGCTGCAGCAGGTTGCATCCCCACTACAGTATATGAGAATTCTGTTTTCCCCACATCCTCACTGTTCGTTGTTTCTGTTCTTTTTGACAATAGCCATTCTGAGACCTGGGAGGTGATAGGGCATTGTGGTTCTGGCCAGCATTTCCCTGATGATTAGTGATGTTGAGCATTTCTCAGGTGCCTGTTGGCTGTCTGTATGCTGTCTTTGGAAAAATGTGTATTCAGGTGTTCTGCCCATTTTTGTTTTTGTTTCTTTTCTGGGGGGACAGGGTTTGGCTGTACCATGTGGCTTGCGGGATCTTGGATCCCCCTCCAGGGATTGAATCCCAGTCCCCTGCAGTGGAAGTGTGTAATAACCACTGCACTCCCAGGAATTTCCTTTCTGCCCATTTTTTAATTGAGTTTTTGTTTTTTCGATGTTGAGTTGTATGAGTTGTTTATATCTTTGGGTATTAACCCCTTACTGGTCATACAATCTGCAAATATTTTCTCCCAATTAGGTTGTCCTTTCGATCCAACCAGTCCATTCTAGAGGAGATCAATCCTGGACGTTCATTGGAGGGACTGATGCTAAAGCTGAAGCTGCAATACTTTGGCCACCTCATGCGACGAGTTGACTCACTGGAAAAGACTCTGATGCTGGGAAAGGTTGGGGGCGGGAGGAGAAGGGGACGACGGAGAATGAGATGGCTGGATGGCATCACCGACTCTGTGGACATGAGTTTGAGTGAACTTCGGGAGTTGGTGATGGACAGGAAGGCCTGGCGTGCTGTGATTCATGGGGTCGCGGAGAGTCGGACACGACTGAGCGACTGAACTGAACTGAACTGAACTTCATTTTGTTGATAGTTTCCTTTGCTGTGCAAAAGCTTTTAAGTTTAATTAAGCCCCGTTTGTTTTTCTGTTTTTACTTCCTTTGCTTTAGGAGACAGGTCCAAAAAATATAGAGCTATTCTCTGGAACTTCTCTGAGAGTCCAGTGGTTAAGACTCCATGCTTCCAGCACAGGGTTCACAGGTTCGATCCCTTGTTGGGGAACTAATATCCCACATGCTGCACGATGTGGCCCAAAAACAAACAGACAAAAAAATGCTACAATTTATGTCAAAGAGTGTTCTTATGTTTTCCTCTGGGTGTTTTTTGGTTTCTAGTCTTCCATTTAGCTCTTTAATCCATTTTGAACTTAGTATACGGTGTTAGAGAATGTTCTAATTTCACTCTCTTCCATGTAGCTGTCCAGTTTTCCCAGCACCGCTGTTGAAGAGGCTGTATCTTCTCCATTGTATCTTCTTGCTTCCTTCGTTGTAGATTGTTGCTGTTGTGCATAGTCGCTCAGTCATGTCCGACGCTTTGTGACCCCAGTGACTGTAGCCCGCCAGGCACCTCTGTCCATGGGGAGTCTCCAGGCAAGAATAGTGGAGTGGGTTGCTGTGCCCTCCTCCAGGGGATCTTCCCGACCCAAGGATCGAACCCAGGTCTCCTGCATTGCAGGCAGATTCTTTACCATCAGAGCCTCCAGGGAAGCCCAGGGCCTTGTAGGTCAAGATAAGGAAACAATTATTTCGACTGCTATTACTATTGTTGGGAATGTGAAAAACAGTAGAGTCTTAGCAAACCACCTGATCAACCTGTTAATCAAGGGGAAAGACTGAGCCAGAAGGATAGATATTTGCCTAAGGTCACAGCCAGTCAGCAGCCCTGCCAGGACTAGAACCCAAACCTCCAGACCCTCTGGTCAGCACTTCCTTCCATTGCTTAGACGTACTTGGATTTTTCAAGAATCTGATTTTGGTGAACCTCTACAGCTCAGGGCAAAAGACAGAACAGAGCAGCCTGGTCCTGCCCGTCTTTAAAACCTCCCTGAGCCCCAGATATAACGCCCGCCTGGGTGGAGAGCCAGTGACAGGTTCCTGACTCAGTGCACAGAAAACAAACTTCTCATCGTAGATTAGCTGACCATGAATGTGTGGGTTTATGTCTAAGCTTTCTATTCTGTTCCGTTGATCCATGTGTCTGTTTCTGTGCCAGTACCATACTGTCTTGATTACTGTAACTTTGTAGTATAGTCTGAAGTCAGGGAACATGAGTCCTCCAGCTTTGTTCTTTCTTATGATTGTTTGGCCATTTGAGGTCTTTTGTGTTTCCATACAAATTTTAAATTATTTGTCTAGTTCTGTGAAAAATCTCTTTGGTATTTTGATAGGGATTACACTGAATTTGTAGATTGCTTTGGGTAGTATGGTAATTTTAACAATATTAATCCTCCAATCCAAGAACATGGTGTATCTTTCCATCTGTTTGTATCATCTTCAATTTCTCTCATCAGTGTCTTATATTTTTCTGAGTGTAGGCCTTCTACCTCCTTATGTAGGTTTACTCGTAAGTATTTTATTCTTTTTATGTGATGGCAAATGGGACTATGTCCTTAATTTCTCTTTCTGATAGTTCATTGTTAAGTGTATAGAAATGTAACAGATTTCTGTATTTCAATTTTGTATCCTGCAACTATATTGAATTCATTGATGAGCTCTATTAGGGTTGACATCTTTAGGGTTTTCTATATATAGTATCACGTCATCTGCAAACAGCAACAGTTTTACTTCTTTCTAATTTGGAGTCCTTGTATTTTTTTCTGTTGTCTGATTGCTGTGTCTAGGACTTTGTTTATTCGTTCACTTATTTAGTATCAACATAGACTCAGAGATTCTTGTTTTATTCAGTGTATTGTAGTCTATTACTATTATTATTAATTTTGATCTTCAGACTGTCCCACATTTGGCCAGTAGGAGCCCCTTCAAGCCAGATCCTATGTCCTTCTAACAACACTTCATCATTCTTAGAGCACTTCCCTGCTTTCCAGCACAAGAAGATATCCTAGGCTCAACTTCTTTTCCTGCCCCAGCCCTGGAATCAGCTATTTCTCCAGGGAGTCTTGGTTCTTTTTAGTGGAGAAGAGTATTTAAAAACCAAGATTTAGGCATTAGGTGTGTTCCCTGCTACTGACGCATTGCTTCCAAGCCTTCTCAGTGGATGGCAGGCAGAGATGGGGAGTGTGTGTGTACATAACTTTTTTATTCCTGAGTTTGTATCACAACTTCTAATTCCGGTCAAACACCACAGGGTTTTTCCTATGCCTTTCCTTATTCTGTGTTTATGTAGTTCTTCTTTCACAGTGAGAACCATGGCTCCCAGCAACAGCAATATATCTATTCATTTGTTCAGTCCTACAATACATAAACAGTTATTTGAGAGTTGCGAAACCCATAGTATGGTTGACAAACCCCTAGGAGAGTTCAGGATTTGTTTGTAGTGCTTTGTGCTTTTAGACTGAGGGTGTGTACTTTCAAAGTAGAGTTGGCCCTCCGTTTCCACGGGCTCCCCACTGATGGATTCAGCCAGCAAGGGTTGGAGTGTTCTCACATCTGCAGCGGGCGAACCGCAGACACAGAGAGCTGACTGTAAAGGGTTTGAACGCCCCGTGGGCTTGAGTGTCCCTGGGCGCCCTGGGACCAGTCCCCCTAGGATATGGAGGATGACTGTATTGTTTCCAAAATCTGTTGGTTGGCCCCTAAGGTTGTTTCCAGAGACATTACTTTGCCAACCAAGGTCCGTCTAGTCAAGGCTATGGTTTTTCCCGTGGTCATGTATGGATGTGAGAGTTGGACTGTGAAGAAAGCTGATCGCCGAAGAATTGATGCTTTTGAACTGTGGTGCTGGAGAAGACTCTTGAGAGTCCCTTGGACTGCAAGGAGATCCAACCAGTCCATCCTAAAGGAGATTAATCCTGGGTGTTCATTGGAAGGACTGATGCTAAAGCTGAAACTCCAATACTCTGGCCACCTCATGCGACGAGTTGACTCACTGGAAAAGACTCTCATGCTGGGAAGGATTGGGGGCGGGAGGAGAAGGGGACGACGGAGAATGAGATGGCTGGATGGCATCACCGACTCTGTGGACATGAGTGTGAGTGGACTTCAGGAGTTGGTGATGGACAGGGAGGCCTGGCATGTTGTGATTCATGGGGTCGCGGAGAGTCGGACACGACTGAGCGACTGAACTGAACTGAAGGTTGTTTCCACATCTGTGGTTGAGCTCAGCCCTGGTCTGCCATGACAGAAGGTCATGCTGCACAGACTGGGTGTTCTGGTCCTGGCCAGGGCCCTGGTGCGTGCCAGCCGCATTTCGCTCCTGCTCCTTTGGGGTCACGAGTCTTCTCTTCCGTGGCACGAAGTGGCAGGAGCAGCTGATTCTCCGCACTCCGGCGTCTGGCTGGCCCCAGACTCGCTCTGGTGATGGTTCAGCACTGCTGACACCACCGCCTCCTCTTTGCTCCTCACCTGGTGGCTGGGGCTTCCCAGCGCCAGCCTCGGTGCTTTAAGAAGATGGCAACAGAGCCTTTCTTGTCCTGACCACAGAGAGTCTTTGTAACTAGAGCCCGCTCTCAGCTTTCCTAGGGCTCTGTTCACCACGCTCCTCCCAAGCCAGGACTGTCGGTGCCAGTCTTAAAAAAAAAGAGCTGGCATCCATGAGGAGACATGCTCGCCCTCTAGCCTCCTCCTCTGGTTGTGGACAGAGCCACGAGATCTGCGGAGGAGAGTGTGTGTTCTCACTTCTTTGCTGCCTGAGCTCAAAGCTACCTTCAGGATTAGAGGCAGAGGGAAGGTTCTTTCTCAGAAGCCAGATCAGAGGTCTGCGAGGCCCTAAGGTGAATCCTCACTCTGCCTCACAGCCCTTCAGATTTCACTTCAGGTCAATGGAAAGATAATGGTGCCTGGACCCCAGCCTGGGTTTCTTTTGTTTCTGCAGGGTAGCAAGACTTAAATTCAGCTTCTTCTTTTTAGCTGAGTGCTTTCTCTGAATCTCTTCCTTCCTGTCCAATGAAGTAACAACTGCCTCCCAGGTTAGAACAAAGATCCTACATAGAAAGTCTATATAGAGATTCTATATAGAAACAGCAAGCCTAGAGCCCGGCTGCTAAGTACATGACAATACTCCCCTCCTAGGTATCTTGTGTTCCCAAATCTCTTCCAGCAAAACCCAGTCCCCGCTGCTAGCTGAAAAGAAGTGGCTGTTGGGAGCGAAGTGCTGCAATTACTTTATGGTTGGGGTGATAACCGATCATTTCTTCTTATGTGACTCCTGAGGGGTGTTTAAGAGCAGAGGAATGGCTGTACCTTCTGACCATACCAGTAGGTTTTACGGCAGTAGATTTTGAAGGAAAGTGAGATTTTTCTCCATGCATGCTGGTGGAGTAGAAAGACCGTGGCACAAGAGGCTTAGATCCTCCATGTAGCTCTGGTCCTCCTCCCAGCTAACTCACGAGAGACACTGGTAACTTGCTTTACCCACAGAACACATTGACACCAAGTATCCCCTTCCCTATAAACCATGTGCTTGATGGAATTAAGGCTCCAGGGCATAGAGGGAATGCCCACCTTCTCTTTTGGCTCCAGCCCCTTCTCTTTGGGGGCTCCTATGTAGGGCCTGGCCATTCTTGCTGTCATCCTCATCGAAGAGGATTTTACTTCCGTCCCCCTTCTGTATTGATCCAGATACATTTCCAGAACCTCCCTAAATCTCTTTTTTTTTCTGCACAAGGACGGAGGAAGCAGAGGGCATTTTGGATCCCAAGGAGTCGGAAAAGTTAAATTTTAATGAGAAGTGCACTCGGAGTCCATTACTGACCCAACTCTGGGCAACAGCCATTCTCGGATCCCTCTCAGGTTAGTAACTGCTGGAGCCAGGCTCCTGTCTGGGTGGGCTTTGCTGCTGGGTCACACTGGGGACTGGTGTGTCTGACATCATAGCTTAAGCAACCAGTGATGCTGGGTGCAGGCTTGTCAATGGAGCCTAAGTTCTGGGCAGGGTGGGGGCAGCTGGGCCAGGTCCTCTGTTTCCAGACCAGCCTGCTCTGTGGTTGCGTCTGGGATAAATCCTGTTCCCAGAAATCACGTCCTCATTATGTTCTGCCCTACTGCAACAGCTCAGTACTATTTCTTAGAAACCTAGTTTCTCTTTAAGGAGCCTCAAGAGTTGCAGGTTTGGTCCCTGGGTTAGAAAGATCCCCTGGAGAAGGGCATAGCAACCCACTCCAGTATTCTTGCCTGGAGAATTCCATGGACAGAGAAGCCTGGTGAGCTACAGTCCATAGGGTCGCAAAGAATCGGAACACGACTGAAGCAACTTGGCGCATGCAATTGATGTGGCCAGCTGGAGAGCATCTGGAGCAAGAACTGAGCTTCCTGGATTCGTCTCACTCACTTGACATTGACTCAGGCCAGTGGTGGGTCTGGCCTTGTGCTGCACGCTTGGGCCACAGAGGTGGACATGACATGGATTCCTGCCTCTTGGAATTCCCCCATTGGGAGGGTTCTCAAAGCAGGTCTTCCCCAAACTAAATGGAAGCTTCCACACTGCCTGTTGTAGTTTTTTCACAATTCACAGAAAGGCTAAGTTAATGGATTGACTCTTTCTCAATTTTAACCCTCCCTCCCTGCACATTCTCCTTAAAATGTTAGTACAAGCTACAGCTTCTCTTCTCTAGATTCTGGAATCCAGTGGTGACTGATTGGCCAGCAGTCCCATTTACTTAGTTGTTGGAAACTGCATATCTGATGCTTTCAAGCTTTCAGGAACCATGTCACTAGGACAAGTCTGATCTGGATACTGCGTATGCCCAACTAGACTGCACTGCAGTGAATGAAAGTTGATCAGTTGTGTCTGACTCTTTGTGACCCCATAGACTTTAGCCTGCTAGGCTCCTCTGACCATGGAATTCTCCAGGCCAGAACACTAGAGTAGCGATTCCCTTCTCCAGGGGAATCTTCCCAACCCAGGGATTGAACCCAGGTCTCCCACATTGCAGGCAGATTCTTTACCATCTGAGCTACCAGGGAAACCCAGTCAGTGCTGATGCTAAATGTAGGAACAATATGCTCGGTCTTCATTTGGCCCCTGCCACTAACTTGGTATGTGACCTTGGGCAACTCGCTTCTCCTCTCTGAGCCTTATTTCTATCACTTGTTAACACTTGGTAATTTACAGGTATCATCTCATTTGATCCTCACATCCACCCTGTGATCTGATCCCCACTTTTATAGATGAGGAATCTGAGGCTCAGAGAGAGTAAATGGCTTTACCTGCCAGTGAGTGGTGAGGAAGCCCTTTGCTACCTGGCAGGACCAGGTCAGAGCTGAGAGTGGGTCTTGGGCAACTCAGAGAATTCTTTCTGGCAGGCACAGAGGACGTGCGTATGGATGAGAGGACGGTCAGCCCCTTCTTGCAACTGTCAGATGACCGGAGGACCTTGACCTTCAATGCCAAGAAGTCCAAGGCCTGTGCAGATGGCCCGGAGCGCTTTGACCACTGGCCCAATGCCCTGGCCGACACATCCTTCCAGGCTGGGCTGCACGCCTGGACAGTGAACGTCCAGAACAGTTGTGCGTACAAGGTGGGCGTGGCCTTAGGCCAGCTGTCCCGCAAGGGTTCTGGCAGTGACTCTCGTCTAGGCTGCAACGCCTTCTCCTGGGTCTTCTCCCGCTATGGCCAGGAGTTCCGTTTCTCACACGATGGGCAGCACGAGCCCCTGGCGCTGCTGCGTTGCCCAGCCCAGCTGGGGGTGCTGCTGGACTTGCAGGCACAGGAGCTGCTATTCTACGAGCCCGCCTCGGGCACCGTGCTCCACATCCACCACGCGTCTTTCCCTGGGCCCCTCTTCCCAGTCTTCGCTGTGGCTGACCAGGCCATTTCCATCGTCTGCTGACCTGGAGCCACAGGGAGGCCAGCTGTCCCTCCCCACCACCCTTTCAGGCCATGTTTCTACCCAGTGTCTTCCCAAATGCTGCCTATGCCCCACAGGCAGCTTTAGCGGGGAATCTGGGTACAGGCATTAAATGCTGGCTATCTGGGGGAATTCGCTACTCCCTGAGGCTTGGTTTCCCAAATCCACCATGCATCTGCTCCTCTGAGGGTATCTTATTTGCCCCTTTATCACTGGCATCCAGCATGGTGTCCGGCGCAGAGTGAGCGTGTGATAAATGTGATCAGTGAGTGGACGTATGGACTGATGGATGGATGGATCAGTGGATGTATGGAGGGACAAGTGACCAGATTCATGTTGTAGGCTCTTCTGGAGAACTCCTGCCCCCAGGAGACCCCGTCCTCTGGCAGAAAATCTTATGGCTGACGCTCTTTCACCCCTCTGTTTGGTGCTTCTCCGTCCTTTTCATGACATGGCAATGGAGAAAATATTTTTCTAGCACACAAGGACAACCTGGAAGGGATGTAGAACTCCTGCCAGGTTGCTGTTGGCCAGAGGACTCTGGGGCTCTGTCCTCCCCCAGGTTTTGCCTGGACACTCGGGAGACTCAGGAGATCCTGTCTCCAGGCAGCCTGCCTGCAACACACTCATCGTAAGCACCGTCTGACTGGGCAGAGCTCCAGCCAGTGCCCACCTGTGGTCACAGGGACGAACCTCTTTCCCAACTGCAGCTGATGCATGCCCTCACCTAATTTCTCTAACACAGTGAGACCAGGGTGAGGCCTTCAAACCAGGACGAGCCAACAGAATCGAAGGCCAGCCTTAGAGAACATGTACATTATTAAAGACTTTAAAACCCTGGAAAATTTCTTCGTTGGTAATTGGGCGAATCCCCAGGTGCCAGCTCATGTCTAGTTTTGTGTTTGCTGGGAAATGAATGTCTTCTTTACCCCCTATCCACATTCCCAGTTAAAAGCAGGAGACAGCTCAGCACACACAGCTGAAAGGGCCTGGGATAGGGTTCTGGGCCCTGCATTGCTAAGACCACGGTCAAGTCCCTTCCTATCCTCTGAGGAGGTCACTGAGAACAGTGGTCCTCCTGTCTTGCTTCACCTGGGAACACTGTTCCAAGGCAGCCTTACCTGCAACTTACCTGTAAGGCTCTTGGGCTCAAAGATGGAGTACAGAGCCCTCCCCACTCTGAAGTTCATTCAATAATTTACTTAAACACTGGGTGGGTCAACTTTCTAAGCTGACATGACTTCAAACCACAGCTCATGACCCTTGAGTGCTCACTGCTTGACAACTGGGAATTAATGTTTAGTCACCTGGCCTTGGCACTAAACCCAAAGACGACAGATCCACAAGAGGTTTGGCCAGGTCTCAGAAGAGCTTCCATGTCTTTGCCTGAGCACAGACTCTGCTTAAAACTTAGGTCAAAGCCATTTCTTCTATGCGGCACCTAAAGGTCATGCTATACTCCCCTCCCCCAGCCACCAGCCTACCTCCCCCAGCAGCCTTGGGTCCACAGTCCATGGGCCTGCTGCCAGAGTGCCCCTCTTATCTGTCTGCCCATCTGTGGGCCACTCCCAGTTCAGGGTCCACTTCAGAGCTCTCCCCAGCTTTTAGCACCAGGACATACACTGTGTGTGTGCCTGTCTGTGCCTTTTACCTGTAGTACCCCTGGGCCTGGCACTGGACAGGGCACAGCTGTCCAGTAAACACCAAGTAGAGAGGAGCGTGAAGGGGGAAAGGCAGGAAAAGACATGGAATTTCTCCAATGATTCCCCCCCCATTCCCTGCACTCCTGCCACTTGAGCTCCAGTCCCTGTTCCCTGTGCTTTCTCACCCCCACACTATCCCTGTGACCGAGGTGCCCTTCAACACTGCCATCCTTAGGACATCATCTCTATTCTCCCTGGATCTCCATGGCATCATGTCTAATGTGACACAGATCACTTTCTACTGGAAGTCAGGCCAATGGGCTCTGGAGGGCAGACCTGCCTAAAGAGAACCCCAGCTCCTGCAGGTACTAGCTGTGACTCAGGCAGGCTACCTAACCCACAAATCCATTTCCTCATCAGTAAGGTGGAAGTCACACTTGCAAGGCCCATGAGGGTTATGTATACATACATAAGGCCCCGGCAGAGAATCTAACACACTGCAGAGCTACATCAGCATTTTCTTCTCACAACTGCAATTAGGGTGTTCCTTGTCTAAAATTTCCTTCAGGGAATTCTCTGAGGACCTGGGGTTCAATCCCTGGTCAAGGAACTAAAATCCCACAAGCCACACGGCACAGTTAAAATTTTTTTAAATTAAGTTTCCCCTTCAGACTATGCAGTCCTAGAGGGCAGTGTCCTTACAGCTCAGTTTAGTGTCCTGGTTACCTAACTAAGGTCCTCTGATCTCTAGGCTTCCCAGGGGGAGAGTCACGGAGACTTCACAAATGGAAGAAGGACCTCAGGACCTCTGCTTCAACCCTAGCAGTTTGTACTTTTCCTGTTTTGCATGTTGGGGTTCCACGAGTACTCCCCTGACAAAAGGCCCTGCTGCTAAAAGAAAGTTTGAAAGTGCTGATTTTGAAGCTAGTTGGGCCCTCGTGCATCTTGTTAGAGGTGAGGGGGACTCATGGTGGAAAAGGGACATGGGTGTGATGAATGAACCCTCTCAGAGACCAGAAAATGGTTGGTGTGGGGCAGGGCTGAAAGGTGCACTCAAGGCTTTATAGTCAGAACATGTTATAGAGCTGCAGGGGAAGGGGCAAAGGCCAGATCTAGGGAAATAAAGGGCTCCCTGTCTCCAGGGTTTATTGGCCCCGGCTACTTCCCTCACCAGACTCAAAGCCTGGCGGGGGAGCCCTCCAGGTGGTCAAGGGCAGGCAGGAGATGGGACAGTGAGGGGAGAAAGTGTTCCTGGGGTACAGAATCCTTGACAGCAGGGTCCAAAGGCTCGGGGCCAGCCACCAGGAAGCTGTGCATGCCTACAGCCCGTGCTCCCTTGTAATCACATTGGTAACTGTCCCCAATGTGGGCTGCCACCGCCGGTTCCACCCCAGCAAGGCGCAAGGCCTCGTGGAAAATGCGGGGGTCGGGCTTGGGCCAGCCGGCAGCCTCAGAGGTCAGCACAAAGTCGAAGTGTTCCCGCAGACCAACACCTTCCAGGATGTTCTCTAGTCGTCGATCAAAGTTGGAGACCACTGCCAGCCTCAGGCCTCGTTTTCGGCACCCCCTAAGGGTGGCCTCAGCCCCCTCCAACACCTGCCAGGTGCTAGGACTGCTGAAGTCCTTGTACAGCTGCTCAGCAATGGGGGCCACAGCCTGGGTATCCCGAACACCAGCCTGGTGGAAGGTCTGCTGGACCAAATCCAGCCACCACTGGCGGGAGGTGAGGCCGTGGCTCAGGCCATAGTTTGGGAAGCTCTGGCTCTGAGCCTTGTACGCCTGCCTGAAGGCCTGTCCCAGGGCTGCAGCTTCCACCTCCAGCCCGTGGGCCCGGGCCTTAGTGGCATATTCCACTCCCACGGGGTGCCGGAGCCTGAGCAGAGTGTCCTTCACGTCCCATGTCAGCAGTAGAAACTGTAGCCGGTGTGCCATAGGTCTGCAGGAGGGCGGCCAGTCCACCCTAGGTCGGCCCCTTTCTCAGGTCCCAGGAGGTTGAGCTGGACAAGACCACCCTTACCCAACCTGATGGTCTTCTCTTTCTGGGCTTTGTGGGTTAGATCTGCTGGCACTTAGGTAATGGCTTCACAGCAGAAAATCCTGGAATGAAGGGCAAGGGAGGTGGAAGTTCAGGCTTTGGAGTCAAGAGACAGACTGGGTTCAAATTCTGATGCTGCCAACTCACTGTGAGAGCCGGAGTGTCTCTCCCTGAGGCGCTCTGTCTCCTCATGTTTAAGGAGAGCAGAGTGACTCAACCTCACATGACTGCTGCACCAAGTATTTCTCCGTCCCTTCCACGTATTATGTGCTATATGCTAGGAAAGGGACAGACCTGTAGCCCTCGTGACATTCACAGGCATTAAAGAACAGGGGATACAGCTATCAGACAAAGAAGGAAGGCAGCAGGTACCATGAGGATATCAGTCCAGAAACCTGATTTAGACTTTGTTGGCGGGGAACTTCCTAAGCAAGTGTAATTTCAGTGGCAATTTAAGAAGGCCGAATCAGCAAATGTGCTATGTTGTGCATAGTTGTTCAGTTGTGTCCGACTCTGTGCGAACCCATGAACTTTAGCCTGCCAGGCACCTCTGTCTATGGGGATTCTCCAGGCAAGAATAGTGGAGTGGGTTGCCATGGCCTCCTCCAGGCGATCTTTCCAACCCAGGGACTGAACCCCCTTCTCCTGCACTGCAGGCAGATTCTTTACCATCAGAGCCTCCAGGGAAGACTGGGGCCTTGTAGTTCAAGATAAGGAAACAATTATTTCCACTGCTGTTACTATTGTTGGGAATGGGGAAAAAGTAGAGTCTTAGCAAACCATCTGATCAACCACTTAGTCAAGGGGAAAGACTGAGCCAGAAGGATAGATATTTGCCTAAGGTCACAGCCAGTCAGCAGCCCAGCCAGGACTAGAACCAAACCTCCAGATCCTCTGGTTAGTACTTCCTTCCACTGCTTAGACGTACTTCGAGTATTCAAGAATCTGATTTTCGTGAACCTCTACAGCCCAGGGCAAAAGACAGGACAAAACAGCCTGGTCCTACCCGTCTTAAAACCTCCCAGTCCGCCTGGGTGGAGAGCCAGTGATAGGTTCCTGACTCAGTGCACAGAAAACAAATTTCTCAGCCTAAAATCTATAGGCTGGAGGCAGCTTCTTGGCCTAGAGCCGATTCCAGACACCCAACCTGTTCAGTAGAAACCTAAGGGGCCAGAGTTCAAAGTGCAGCAAAGTCGTTGCTGAGGGACAGACTAGGCTGGTGAATCTGGGGACAACCCTTAAAGGAAGTTTGGCAGCGAAATAAAATTTCAGTCAGTCTGGACCTTAGGGAGACCCGTCCAAAGATACTCCCAGCTGGCAGGTGGGTAGGTGAAGAGGGGTCGAGAACTCGTCCAGAGTCGGGCGGGAACCACGGGCACAGCATTTTCCATTTCTGGAAGCCGGAGTCGGGGCTTCTGGCTGCCGGCCTACATTGCTCACCTCCCTGCCCATTTCCAGGACTCGGTGGCGGCAAATTCCAGGTAGCCTGCCCTAGGGCGACCTATCTGCGCCTGAGGTAGGCAGCGGGACCTGTGGCGCCAGTCCCCGGGCCCACGACCTACCTGCCTCACGGGGAAGTAGGTCAGGAAGGAAGCTGCAGGCCCACGGCCGCTAGGGAGAAGGGAGAAGCCGCAGAGGCTCGGCGGCGCCTCTTTTCTGGGGAATCCTAGCCCTCCGCCTGCCTCTCCGTCTCTCCCGCCCCCGCCGCTTCCTCCCGCACAGCCGCTTCCTCCGCCCCCTCCACCTGCGCTTCCTCCTCCTCTCTTCGCCTCACCACGTCTCCCCGCCCCCGCCGCCTCTCACCGCTCCGCCTCCTCCGCCCCCTCCGCCTCCGCCGCCTGTCTCCTCCACTTCTCCCCGCACCCAGACTGTCTCCGCCCCGCCTCCTCCTCTTCTTCCGCCTCACCGCCCCGCCCCCCGCCTGTCTCCGCCCCGCCCCCTCCGCCTGTCTCCGCCCCGCCCCTCCGCCCCTCCGCTTATCCCCGCCCCTCCGCCTGTCTCCGCCCCGCCCCTCCACTTCTCCCCGCCCCCTCCGCCTGTCTCCGCCCCGCCCCGCCCCTCCACTTATCCCCGCCCCCACTTCTCCTCGCCCCGCCCCTCCACTTCTCCTCGCCCCGCCTCTCCCCGCCCCTCCGCCTGTCTCCGCCCCGCCCCTCCACTTCTCCCCGCCTCCTCCGCCTCGCCTCGCCCACGCCGCTTCCCCTCTGCTGCTTCTCGGCTCGTTCCGGCCGCACCTTCACCTCACTATATACGGCGCTCTAGTCACCCGCCTTCACCACCCTTCGCTGCCCTCCTCGTTCCTTCTATGACCTTCTCTGCCCCTTCGTAAGACCCCACACCCTCTCGGTTCCCGCACTGCACCAATCGTTCTGATCGCTTGAGGCCCGCCCTGCGTGCCCCTGGCCTCCCCATCCTCTCCAGTCGGCCTCGCGGTCCCTCTCGTTTACACTCTGCTCTCTCTGCTCTCCCCGCTCATTCCGCCCCCCACCGGAGTTCCTTCCCCGCCTGCCGTGGTTTCGGAGCCCCCCTCCCCCAGGTGCCCAGGCTGATTGGGAGGAGGGGATTTCTGTCCTGGTCTGGCTTGGTGAGTGCTGGGTAAACTTGGGCAAGGTGCTGCCCCTCTCTGGTCTGAGTCCCCAATCGGTACTCGGAGAGAATTGCTTTCTGTTGAAAACTTGCCTTAACCCAAGACAATGTGCTGAGGGTAGAGTCCTCTGTAGAAACCTGTTGTTTTGATTAAAAAAGAAGTCAAAATCTTAGGTGTCTGTGCACAGCAGGGATGCCTGATAGAAACAGAGACCGTTTTGGAGGAAAGAGAAAGCATAGCTTTATTTCTTTGCCAGGCGGAGGGCATGCAGCAGGCTAATGCCTCAGATAACGTTTCCCCTTCCCTGGGGAAAAGGGAGAGGTCTTATAGTCTAGGCTTTGCTCAGGGGTGAGTGATACGGTTCAAGGCAGTGACAATCTTGCATTCTTTTTTCTGCAAAGTTTTAAAATGGCCATAACATTGAGTCTGGTCGTCAGGTTATTTGAAAAGACCCTGATGCTGGGAAAGATTGAAGGCAGGAGGAGAAGGGGACGACAGAGAATAAGATGGCTGGATGGACATGGGTTTGAGCGAACTCTGGGAGTTGGTGATGGACAGGGAGGCCTGGCATGCTGTCATTCATGGGGACGCAAGAGTCGGACACGACTGACCGACTGAACTGAACTGAACCTTTTTGAAATGAAGAATGCCAAGGGAGTTATAAGGGTGTGTAGGGGAAAAGAATGCCAGGTGCAGGATAGAATTCACAGACAGAGTGATTAAGGAATTAAATTTGTGAAGGAAGTCTAGTTGCATGCACTAGAAACAGCTAGAGTAAAACTAGGATCGCTGGACTCTTCCAGGCCTATTCTTGGGGGTTTTATAGCTGTTTACTCATTCCTTCATTTCCCTTGCTTGTTAGCAGTAAAAAAAACCCCACTTTTCCATTTCTGTTTAACAAATTCCCCACTGCTAGTTCATTTCTTCCCTTTTGGTGGAGAAAGGGAATCAGACATTGTTCTCATCTGGCTGAGGATAAAATTTCAGTGTCATTCCGCTTGACAAACATCAGCTGTTTGGCCCAGGAGCCCATCTATCTCCTACTTCAAAAGTATTCATGCTCATCTCAAAAATCTTTAAAAATACAAAGCAACAGCCCAACTTCATTCACTCACTAACTGCTTATTGAGGGCACTAACTTTGTGCTGACCTTATCTGCTCTGTGTCTGACACCCTGTTCTTCACTGAGGATATATACAGTGAGAAACAAGATAGGGTTTCGCCTTCATGGAACAGGGGCAGGCAGAGAAAATCAAGTAAATAAATAAGATCTCACAGGTGGTAAGAGCTATGGAGGTAGAAAACAGTGGTTTCATGAACAGTGACAGGGGACTTCTTTGGATGAACCAGTTACTGTGGGAACAAACATCTGAAGGCCAACCAAGTGAAGATTAAGGATAAGTACAGCTGAGCAAGAGCAATGGCTTCTCCATTGTCCAACCACTTCCCAGGCATTGCTGCAGTTTGGGTTTTTATGCTAACAGACCATTTTCTAGGAGCACACAAACACACATGCAATTTTATCCCTTTCTTCCCTCCACTTCTTTTGTGTTTTGTTTTATAAAAACAAAATATCCCTCTGTATTCCAAGGCTGCTGTTGATTTTATTCAGAACTGCCTCACCCTCATTGGTCTCAGGCCTGGGAAGAAATACAAAGTTCAGAGTCACAGACCTTGGCCGGCAAGGGAGAGCCTGACTCGAGTAAGTTTTTCAGCAGAGAAGGGAGCCTTGAGAGTCACAGGAAAGCCAATGAAAAGTCCTGCTATTTTGAAATAAACTTTTTTTTAATTAGCCAGTTCAAAAATAGGTCCATGTCATAGAGACAGTTTCCTCCCTAAGGCAGATGACAGGAATTCCTAGTCAGTTTCATTTTTTAATCTCCCCTTGGCCTGGCGTACTGTAATTCATGGGGTCGCGGAGAGTCGGACACGACTGAGCGACTGAACTGAACTGTGTGGATTCTGGCCTAGTGATTGCTCGTGGAGACACCTGGCATGTCACAATACTGACTGTTTTGTTTAAAACAATTTTTGTCACACTGTGCAGCAGCATATGGGAACTAGTTCTCCAACCAGGGATTGAATCTGGGACCCCTGTAGTGGAAGCCTGGAGTCTTATCACTGGACTGCCAGGAAGACCCTCTACGGACATTCCTTTATTTGGCCGTGTCAGGTCTTAGTTATGGCACTCAAGATCTTTGCTGTGGCATGGGTGATCTTTAGTTGTGGCATGTAGGATATAGCTCCCTGACCAGGGATTAAACTTGGACTCCCTGTGTTGGGAGTGCAGAGTCTTAGCCAGTGGACCACCAGGGTAGTGCCCTCTATGGATATCCTTGAACACGTGTTTTGGTCACATCCATACATATTTCTGTTGGGTAAATCCCTAGATGTAGAATCACTAGGCCATAGGTATGTGTATGTTGTTTCAGTAGATGGGGCCAGTTTTCTGAAATGGTTGTACCAATCATGCTGGAGAGTTCCACTTGCTCCACATTCTCAAAAATTGGCAGTCTATTTTTTTTTAATTTTTGGCATTTTTATGGATATATGGTGGTATCTCATTATGGTTTTAATTTGACTTTCTCTGTTAAGTAGTGAAGATAATACTTTTTCATGTATATTGGCCAAGTTTTCACTTACATGAATAACACATGAATATATTCTTGTTAGACATAATACATGAAGACAAAAATGTAATTGAAGCTAAGACAATATGTAAAAGATGAAGTCCTAAGCAGTCTCTCACCTCTACACCTTGCAATCCCTCCCCGAGTTTTGAGCACTAGGCTTGGAGTTAGGAGACATGGATCCAGCCTTGGTCTAACACTGGCGTGTGTGAATTTGGACAAGTCCCCTCTCTCAGTCTGTCTCTCATCTGTTGAATTAGTGTTTAACCAGATGGGTCTCTAAGAACTTCTCTGATATTCTGGCCACTGTGTCTGTCATTACTAAGACTCCCTGTGGTGGGGATGGCCATTTGCCCTCATATCCATCTCTCCATCTTCCTTAGTAATTGAATCTCCAAGTTTTAGCTGAGCACAGGGCTGCCCCACTAGACTCTTTTCCAGCCTTCCTTACACACCTAGGTGCAGCCATGGGACTAAGTTCAGACAAGGGCAAATGACGTATGCAACTTTTGGGTTGTGCCCTTGTGAAGAAGTGTCATGCCCTCTACTTGCTCGTCTCCTCTTTCTGCCGACTGAAAGAGGGCCTGATGGTTGGAACTGGATCCACCAACTGTGATCATCAGATGGAAGCCAAGATGTGTTGATGACAGAACAAGGCGGGAGCCATGACTCCGCACACTATATAGCTGACCACATAGCCCAGACTACTCAGAAACACATTTCCATCTTAAGCTATCATTATGTTGGCTTTTGTTATAATTACTGAATATGAATCCTGACTAATACAGAGTAACTGGGGAATGACTTTAAATCTGATGTCAGAGCAGATTTTTCTGAGGCTGTGACATTTAAACGAAGATCTTAACGATGAAAAAGGAGACAGCTGTGAAAGAGTTTAGGTAAAAAGCATTCCAGGCAAAGGGGACAACCACAGGTGCAAAAGCTCTGAGATCCTACCAGCCTTAAATCTCCTTGCCACATCTCCCAGGCCATTGTTCACAGGGACTAAACTGAGGTTGGTCGTGTGACCCAAGCAGGACCAATCAGAGATCTCCAGAGATCTGCTATGTGAATACTGGGATAGAAAGGGTTAAGGACCATCTTCTCTGGTGGCTCAGATGATAAAGAATCTGCCTGCAGTGCAGGAGACCCAGGTTCGATCCCTGGATCAGGAAGATCCCCTGGAGAAGGGCACAGCAATCCACTCCAGTATACCTGCCTGGAGACTTCCATGGACAGAGGAGCCTGGCCAGGCTACAGTCCGTGGGATCGCAGAGTCGGACATGACTGAGCGACTTTCACACACAAGGACCTTGCTGCTCTCAAGTGGCAAAAACCCGTATTAGAATAAAGGCAAGCTGAGGCAAACACAGATGATAGGAAGGGGTACAGGCTTCCAGGAGAGCCTGTATCTGTCACTTGCCACCAAGATCACCCAGAACAAGGCAGAATATGGGGTGCTGCAAGAGACAGGCCCTGATGTGTGGAACTGGCAGAGTCCACACAGGGCAAGGTCAGGACTCCCCCTTCCCTAGGTGGGAAGTCGGTTGTAAAATGTCTGGTTTAATTAAGTGCCTGTTGTTTTGGGGGACCTCAACCGTATGCCCACTGAGGTAGTTTTAGGGACCTTAGTGAAATGAAAAGTGAGGATGAGGGAATGTGTTGGTTACTTGTGGTGGTCTGCGGGATGCCGCATGAAGGGACAAGCTACCATCCAAGCTGGCACGTCTTGAGAGGGAAATAAGAAAATCATATTGTGTTGAGAGAGGCCCCTCATGCTCACCAGACACCTGGAAATCTGAGAATAATATGCCTCACTGGTTGTGAGAGCTGAGTTCTCTGCCCAAGGTTAAAACTCCGGTACCTCAGGTGCTACGTCCTGACTCCAGGGGGCGCCACTCACACAGACCATATGTGAAGGCAGCTCAGCCCCTGGATGTGCCCCATTACTAGAGCTACTAAGAGCATCAGCATTAGAGCTATCGTTTTGTTACTGTTTATTGGGAGGTGGTATGGCAGAGTGGGGAAGGGTAGAGGCCTTCGAGTTGGGTTATGTGATTTCAAGTCCCAGCTCTGCTGTTTTTGGTGACTGGGGTTCTAGACCCAGTTCTGCCACAAACTTGAGCAGCCTTGAGAGTCATATAAACATAAACAGCTTCTTCACTGCAAACCCACGCTAAATTTAGGATTCCCTTTCCAAGCTTTCTCACCTCAGTCAATGGCCTGCCTATCAGCCATCCAGGAGCTCAAGCCAGATTCAACCTTGACCGCTCACCTAAGTCCTAAATCTGTTCTCTCCATCCCCAAGGTCACCACTCAGTCTCGGCTACATTTATTTGTGCTTTGCCACAGTGCTGTCAAAATGCTTCTATAAACTGAAATTCCAACTAAAAATCTTTGTACTGTATTTTCCAAGTCTCCTGTAAACATGTTATCATATTTTCATAATTTAGAAAATAAAGATTAAAAAAAACCCATTAAAAACCTTTTCTGTGTTCCAGCCATACCAGCCCTCCAGCTCACTTTGGCCCCAGGATCCCTTCTGCTTGGAATGATTGTCCCTAAACATGTGTCAGCTTGGCTGGCTGCTTGCTTTCTAGGTCTAGGTTTAAATGTCAGATCTAAGGGAAGTGTTTTCTGATCCTTCATACCAGGTCATACCTGGTGGCCTTCACAGCACCTGTCACTACAGCAGTGGTAACAGGTCTGCCTATTGATTTTCCTCAGGGATCCCCATCATCACTGCTCAATGTTAACTCCTGGGGGCTAGGGACACAGTTATTTGCTTCCTGAGAATGGTTTGTACCTAAAGGGTGTGTCTGCCTCCCATCTCCTTGTGCCTAGAAGACAGCTGGGCCCCCTCTCAGCTTGGCAAAGATGAGTGTGGGATGGCCTTGAAGAACGTTTCCTTCCACACTAATCAGAAACGAGTTCAGGGCCAGGGAGCACAGAAACGAAGGTGGTGCAAAGTTCTGGTGTGGTCCAAGCTCTGAGACCCGTCAGCGGCTCATCTCTCGTGTTTTCGGTCTCAAGGTGATTCTTCATGTCCCAAAAGCTGAGTACAGAATGCGGTGGCCACAGCTCTGGGGAAGAGCACCAGGAGTCAGAGGGAAGCTGCCTCTAACCAGGTATTTCTGTTTTAAAATAGGCTGTACTGTTTTTAACATCCGAAATAGTCTTGCTCTGCCTCTAGAGTTGGGATCCTCTGTCACTCTGCAGACAGGCAGGTGGACTTGCAAACTGGCCCCTCCTTAGTGGGGCCTGAACTTGCACTGGGGGGTGGGGAACACGACATCGCATCCCCTCAGAAGAACAGACAGAGACCTGTTTCTCAAGCCAGAAACCCATGAAGGCATCTCATCCCCTGCCTCAGTCCCCCAGTAGGAAAACACTGGCAAAGTCTGCTTATTCAGTCTTCAGAATGTATCCTGAGCACATTCCGCTTCCTTTGCTCTCCACTGCCACCACCCTTGGAGAAGGCATTGGCACCCCACTCCAGTACTCTTGCCTGGAAAATCCCATGGACCGAGGAGCCTGGTAGGCTGTAGTCCATGGGGTCGCGAAGAGTCAGACACGACTGAGTGACTTCACTTTCACTTTTCACTTTCATGCCTTGGAGAAGGAAATGGCAACCCACTCCAGTGTTCTTGCCTGGAGAATCCCAGGGACGGCGGAGCCTGGTGGGCTGCCGTCTATGGGGTCGCACAGTTGGACACGACTGAAGCGACTTAGAGGCGGCGGCCACCACCCTGGTCCAGGCCATTGGCATGGTTCCCTGGGGTCTGCAGCAGCCTCCCAACCAGGCTGGTTCTGGCTCGCCCCTCCATTTTTTTTCATAGCAGCAGAATGGGGGAAATTGGAACACATATAACGCCTGGTTAAGACCCTTCAGATGGCTTTCTATCAGATGCAAAATAGAAACCAAGCTCCCTACGAAGTATGGGATCTGCCTTTCCACCCTCTGGTGCTGTCACCCACCTTCTTCCTCATCGGGTTCCCACGATGGGGCTCCTGCTGTCGCAGGAGCCTGCACACTCTGCCGTCGTGCTCGCAGCTTCTGACGTCCGCTGCCCTCTCCCCTTGCTAAAGGCCTTTCCTCGCCCCTCAGTCTCAGGAAGGGCTCCTCAAGCGAGGCCCATCATCTGCTATTCTGTCTCAGCCCCTTGCTTTCCCTGGAAGCACTGTTTCCATCTGTAACTGCCTTATTTGTCTGTTTTCTTGACAGCATCTCTCACCCTGGTCCCCTTCTGTAGATTCCACGCAGAGACAAGCTGAAGTCTGTCCTGCTGTATATCCCCAGGACCCGGTATTGTGGGTGGGCACAAAGCAGACCTTCTCAAGAAATATCTCTGCAATAAAGAGCCTTTTTGGTGGTGCCATCGCCAACAGTCAGGAATTCTCTCTCTGCTTCTGAAGTTCGATCCTTCAGCAGTGTTCCTGCTTATTAATGAATTAATTCTTTTCTGTTTGTTAATGAGTAATTCTTTTCCAGGTTTATGGCTCAGAGAACAATAGGAGACCTCAAGCAGCCTGGCAACCACTGGCCTGTGTGGGGATCGCTTTGCAGTGAAATTGCAGCAAATGTCAACTCTAAACCCAGGGTGTCAATCTAGGCCTGTGTGCCCAGCTCTGCTGCCAGAGGCCTCCAGCATTCCAGAGCTTCTCAGGGTCCAAGAATCAACAGCCCTCTTTCCCTTAATGTTCCAAGCCCTTCTCCCAGGCCCCAATGAGCTGATGCCATGAGTACTGGTGGCTTTCCAGCTGAAGCAACCTGAGAGGAAGGAGCGGGGTTGGCAGAGGTGAGCTTCGGGACTGACCCAGAGGAGGGGCTGGGAATCTTGGGAGAGTCAGTCAGGATGTGGCTGCAAGTGGGAGGATTTAGCAGGCTGGCAGAAACCACCCAGGGCTTCCAGGCGCCCACCAGCACGTAAGCAGGAAGAGGGCAGGAGTGCACAGTTCTAAAAGCATCGTTTACTTTGGTTTTCACTCCTCCAAGGCTCAGGAATAGAAAAGTTCTAGTTCTTGGATCTGGTACCCTTTCTCCATCACTCCTTCAGCCACTGCAGTAGCTGAGGCGTGTAATAGGTGATGATGACATCGGCACCTGTGTGGGGAAAGAAGCGGGCAGCAGGGCAGGGCATCAGCTCGGGAAATACCTTCTGGGAGGTGAGGGCTGGGGTGGGAAGAAGGCCACTCTGAAGAGGCACAGCCCCAGGGTGTCACTACCTAAGACTCGAGTCCAGTTCTGGTCAGTCCTGGCTCTATACACCGTGTGACCTTGGGGAAGGCGTTTTCTCTTTCTGGGCCTCAGTGTGCCAATGTGTAAAATTGCACAGTGGGGGAAACAGGCAAGCTGCGAGTTCCTCCGCCATGCCGTGTGCCTAACCAACAAAACCAGCCCTCATTTCTGAAATGACAGGCGTATGCCAATTACACGCCAATTATGCCAATTAATCCCCTTGATGACCATGCACCGTCTGTCTTACCCCCCGTCTACAGACAAGGACACTGAAGTTCGAGAAGTGGCTTCCCAAGGTCTCGAAATCAAAAAGTAACTGAGGGCTCTGCGTGCTTCATTGCTCATCTTCTGCCCCACAGTTTCATGTCCCTTCCCCAGCCTGTCTGTTTAGATCACTGGTATTTCCAGACAGGCAACTCCAGGCTGTCCCCTAACTTTATTTCCCTATTTGGGCAAGCTGCCTGTCAGTTCCCTGTGGCCCAGGTCAAAACCCCCCACTCCTGCTTGCTCACCTGCTCTGCGGAAGGCAGTCATGACCTCTAGTACAGCAGCCTTGAGATCAAATGCCCCGGCCTGGGCCCCGTGCCACAGCATGGCGAACTCTCCGGAAACGTGGTACACAGCCAGGGGGAGCTCAGGGTGCTGTTGGGGAAACAGTGGGGGACAGGCAGGTTGAAGTGGCAGAAGGTGGTTGTGCCTCTGGGTGGCCCTTCCTCCCTGCCACAAGCCCTGGCACAGAGGCCCACAGTGTTTCCCCGGCAGGGATGGGATACGGGAGGTGGGAGAGCATTCGTTCCTGGGCAGATTGCTTCCAACTCTGAGATTCCCTCGATCAAAGGTCCCAGAATCTGTGGACACACTCCCATCTCCCCATCCCCAACTCTGGCCCTTGTTCTTTATACCTTGTTGCCCAGAAAGAGGAAATGCCTGGCCCAGGGCCACACGCTGTGCAGAGCCAGGACTGACCTGATCTGGGCTCAGTCTTAGGCGGCGACAGCCCTGTTCTCACCTTGTTCTTTACCTCCCGCACGATGTCCAGGTAGGGCGTTCCTGGCTTCACCATGAGCAAGTCCGCTCCCTCCCGAACATCTCGGTCCTGAGAGATGAGGTACGGTGTGGGCAGTGCCTGGGAGGCAAGGCGATGGGGGAAGAGGCTGGGTGGGGCTCACTCACCACCGCGCGGAGGGCCAGGCCTCGTGCTCCGGGTGGCAGCTGGTAGCAGCGGCGATCTCCAAAAGCCGGGCTCGACTGAGCCGCATCCCTGGGAAGCAGAGACACCAGGGTGGGCTCCAGCTTTGGGCTAATGGGTCAGGGATTCAACAGCAGACCCTCACCCATGCCTACTCACCGGAAAGGTCCATAGAAACAAGAAGCGAATTTGGCACTATAGCTCATCACTGATACCTGCAGGGAGACAACAGGGGTCTCGGCCCAGCCAGCCCTTTGCACGCGTCCCAGGGTGAAGTGTCAAGGAGAGGAAGGACCCAGGTCTGAAGACGAGCCTGTGTCCTAGGTGCACTGGAGCTCCGGGCCTTGCTTCGTCCATGTGAGGAGCAGACGTAGGGGCAGGTCTGGCCCAGGCTCTTTCACTTCCCCACAGCCCTCCCTTACCCTGTTGCCGAATCCATGTGACATCAGAGCTTCCTTGATGGCCTCCACGCGTCCGTCCATCATGTCCGACGGGGCCACCACCTGACATCCTGAAGGGCAGAGGGTGGCCTTCAGAACTCTGGGATCCCCCTCTATCCACCCTGCCGCCTCCCTGACCTGGGGGTGCTCATCCCCACTAGGGGGCTCACTCACCCGCCTTGGCATAGGCCAGAGCCACCTCTGCCAGCCGCTGGCGGCTCTCCTCGGCTTGGAATGACCCGTTCTCACTCAGAAGCCCTGCAGGACAGACAGCTGGGTTTGGGGGAACAGCTTGGGCCTCGGCACATCCCCAGTGAGTGGGAGTGTGGGTGGCAACGGGGCTTGTGGGCGGCGGGAGCTCACCGCAGTGACCGTGGGAGGTGTAGGGGCACAGGCACACGTCGCAGGCCACCAGGAGGCTGGGGAAGTTCTTGCGCAACAGACGGATGGCCTCGATAGCCGGGGAGTCCTCAGAATCCGCTGCAGAGCCCCGCTCATCCTAGCGGCAGGGGAAGGACAACGTGGTGTGTCTGTTACATGAAGCCTTAGGGAGGCACGGTGGCCCACTATCAGAGCAGGCCAGCCCTCTCCTTCATCACCACCACCACCCCTGGACCAGGAGGCCTGGGGAGGACTGTTCCCACTTTGTACAGGAGACCTGACTTGCCCATTCAGAGCTGCAGCCCTGCTTAGCTTCCTGATGCCACATGGCGGCTGTTTCCAGGGCAGGGGGTGTGTTCCTTCACCGGTGACCCCAGGCCACCCATCAGACAGATGGGCAAGCTGAGGCCCCATGGAGCAGAGCCCTGGGCCAGCACCAGGCTGGAGCAAAGGTGTGGTCATTGTAGAACCTCAGCTTATCCCATCCCCCCCACCGACTTTCCTCTGACACCTCACCTTGGGAACTCTGCTGGGGACACCGAAGATCAGGACACATCGCAGGCCCTCCTCCACCAGGGGTTTCAGCATCTCTTCCAGCCGGTTCACACCATACCTGTGTGCCGAGGCTGAAGTGAGGCAGGGCCCAGGCAAGGGTCCCCGCCCCCAGCTCTGGTCTGTGTCTCTGTTAAGAGTCAAGTTGCAGATGACATTAGGAGGGCTCAAGTTTCACAGTACAGGGTAGGGCAGGAATGCACCCATCAGACAGATGGGCAAACCGAGGCCCCATGTGGCGGAGCTGTCGGATTCAGCTTGGACGACTCCTTTGAGGTTGTTACTGAACTCCCGTCTGAACTTCAACTCTCCTCTGCTGTGATGCCTTTGGTGATAGGCACCAGACTGCCTCTTTTGTTGTGGAACAACTCTACCCCCGAGAAAACCCTTCTGATGGGAAGTCAGCCTCTCCAAACCGTCTCCCTCCTGGGTCTGCATCAGCTTCCTGGCACCTCCACCTGTGAAATCTCTCCCTCCATCGTAACCCTGCCCTCCCCACCCCAACTCCTACCTGGCCACTCCTGGAAGGCTGGCGATGGGCTGTTTGTCATCAGGAACATCCCTGCAAGAGCCAGGGATGGGCTATGGATTGGTAGCCGTGGGAAGGGCCAGTGGTGAGAGGGTGACTGGGAGGGATGGTTGGGAAGCTGGGATGGGATATGGAGGCGGAGGTGGTGGGAGGAGGATGGGATCCAGTGTCTGGTTCCCCTGCCTGGCCAAGCCCAGGGCCTGAAATAATAATATGAACAACAAGAGTAAGAGTGACAACAAGCAACTGTGCTAGAAGAACAGTACTCATGAAGGAATCAAGCGGGTAAGGACTTGGACTCCGAGTCAGAAGGTCCTTGGTTGCGGGCCCAGTCACTTACAGCCTGGGTGACCTTGACCACGTGATATTCTCTTTGATCCGTATCCTGGGTTCATTCACTCATTCAACAAGTATATATATATATATATAGGGGATGCACTGCACAGCTTGTGGGCTCTTAGTTCTCCAACCAGGTAATGAACCTGGGCTCTCGGCAGTGAAAGTGAAACTGTTGGACCTCCAGGGAATTCCCCATTCAACAGATATTTATTGAGTACTTATTATGTGTCAAGTACTGTTCTTGGGGCTGGTGATCCAACAGTGAACAAAACAGACAAAAATCCCTGCCCTTGTGGAGATGACATTCTAAGGGATCATATCCATATTTTTCTCATCTGAATACCATCAGGGTAGAATGAGGTAATATATATAGGTGCTTAGCACAGTAGTACCCGGGGTACATTAAGCCCTCAATAAGAATCAGGTGCTATCATGAATGATGATAACCGCCACCTTTTACATGTACAGCCTACAGAAGATCGCAGCTTCTGTCTTATGGCACAAACTCAGGATGACAGGCAAGGGTTATTTTTATGTTCCAACAAGGAGGACTGTATTCTTTTCAAGGTTTGTTTTTTTCCAAAGATGGTTGTCCTAAACCCACAGGTCACTTCCAGTACCTTCAGCTCCAAGCTGACAGTTCTTACAACACAGACACCTGCTCTGTTCACCCACACTCACCCCCAACCCACCCCCTGTAGATCAGAGGCCAGGCTCACTGGGGGACTCACGTGACGAAGATGGGGTAGATGAGGTTGGAGGCGCTGAGGCTGGTGGCGGCTGTCTGCCAGTTCCGGAGCAGTGGGTGGAAGTAGCCGCTGTGCAGAACTGACTGAGGATGCATGGTGGGCCCAGGACAGCTGGTTGGAATGGAGGTCTCCCGGGGGTCTGCCGTGTGCTCAGCCCTGTGGGGGCTGAGACGTGGTCCTTGGTACCAGGAGGTGGTCACACTCCCCCAGGCTCTAACCCAGTGCTACTGGGGTTCATTAGTCCCTGCCAGTCTGCATCAAGATAAGCAGACACATGATAGTAGGCCTTCAGAAACTTCCAGAGCAAGCTGAATCTAATAATATAAAATCTGGATTTGTATTTTACACAGTCTCTCTTTAAAAACAAACAAACAAAAAACATCTCTCTAGTAATTTATTTTCATTGTACTTTATCAAAGAATCAGTCTGGGATGGGCTGGACATGAATTACAATGAGAATCCTTGATCCAGCCACCACTTCAGCTCTGCCTATTCCATGAATGACATCCATGGTCGTGGCAGGAATTTCAAAAAAGTACAGGTAAGCAGAAAGAGAAAAATGTCCTGTAACTCTGCCTTTAGGGAGAAGCACTGCTAACCCCTTGACCCATGGACTTCTGATCAGGTAGGACACATGCGAACAGGATTAAATGGCAGTGTCCGACACACAGACACCGCTGGGAGTGGCCACAGTGTCTTTTCCTGCCAGATAGCCTCATGTTGCTCCCCAAGCACCCGCCTCACTTGGCCACCTTCTGGTTCACCTTCTTTCCCTCGGAGGCTGTGCTCCTCTTTCCACAACTCCCCCAGTCCCAAATCTGACCAGGCTTTCCACGAAGCAGTCCCTCCTTCCCTGTCCCTCTGCGCCATCTCCTCTCGCCCAGATCAGCCTCTCTTATATAACAGTTCTCTGTGGACCTATCTTATCTCGTCCCAGTAGGCAGAGCTTCTGCAGGGCAGGGGCCACAATTAGTTCACTTCTGCCTCCCCCACAGCACTCTGCCACACAGTAAACATTGAATCGCATGAAGTTCAAAGACAACACGCCCTCAATGCCAAATAAGAGGTGTAAGACGGAAGAAAACTGCAGCATTAAGATGTGTTTCTTGAGCACCTACTGTGTGCCAGGCCACGGTGGGCACTCGCACACGTGGCTTCTCCTCCAGCTGGCACTGTGATAGTGGGAGGCTGGGCTGACTGAGTGCATCTCGGAGAGGCCGAGCCCACGGTGAACGAGCCAAGACTTTTCCAATGTGACTCAGGAGGTCAGAAGCTTGTTGGAAGAAGATAGGACTCGAAGTTGGTTTTGCAGGATGAGTGGGTTCAGCTTGGTAGAGGGAAATGGGGGAACGTTCCCTCTGGAAGGGAAGGAAGGGGCCAGGCTGGGGCAGGAGGACGGGGTGTGGATGGCTGGGAGGACTGAAGAGGCAATTGAGGATGTGTGTTTGGAGGACAGGAGCTGGGGGGTGGGTGTGGGGTGGCCAGGAGGAGGTCAGGGAAGATTTCTGAGCTGGGGGTGGGGGAGGGGCTTGGTCAGAGCCTGGCTTTAGGAAGATGATTCTTGCAGCCTTAGTGGAGCCCAGCCAACTTGGAGTAGAGGAGGACAGAGGCCGTGGGGCTAAAGGGGCGGGAAGGAGGGGCCATCCTAAGGCAGCCAACAGGCAGTCTCTTGGGGCGGATGCTCTAGCTTGCTTGACCTGGAGGACAGCAGAGCCAGGGACAGGCAGGAAGAGGGCGGTGGGGAGCTTGGAGAGAGAGGAGGTGGAGAGCTCTGTTTTAGACACTTCCTTTTGGAAGTGCCTAACAGCCAGCTGCGGGAAAACAAAGAGCCACCAATCTCGCCTTGTATGAATGGGACCTAGAGGCCCAGAGAGGGGCAGGGACTTACCCAAAGCTGCACAGTCTCCGGCGTGTTGTGGGAGGGGGGTCCTTCAGTACACTGATGATGCCTTCCCCTCCCTCACCCCCCAGTTCTCCTGGGCCCCCCTGGCTTCCTCACAGCAAGCTCAGGGGCCGGCTTTGTCTGATCCTCCTCCTTGGCGGGGCTGGGGTTATCGGGAGCCACACAGGTTCCACTTCACCGCCACACCCCTGGGGCCAGCCACATCATCTGACTCAGGGCAAGCCAGGCCTCCCCAGAGATGGCCCAACACCCATATGGGCAACCGTTCAGAAGATACAAAGTCCTGAGTGCCGATTCTGTGCAAGATTTGCTCTCAGGTCTGCCAAGGATTAGCCCAGCTCAGAGAGGTTAAGCCTCTTGCTCAAGACCACACAGTGACTGAGGCAGAATGTGAGTGAGTTTGTTGTGAGTTTGCTGCCGGCAATGACTACAGGGCTTTGCCTACTATACCCCATACTACTGATAAACACTGGATTCGGCAGAAGTCTCTCTGCCTATGCTATCTCTGCCTTGAGGCTGGAGAGGTGCAGGATATCAGAGGAAAAATTACTGAGGGTGTGTCACATGCTGGGCACTGCGCTAGGTACTTTATACACATATATTATCTCATGTAATTGCAGAGAATTGTTCTAATTTTTAGTGCTAAGACGGAGACTCAGAGAGGTGACGTGACTTGCTCAACGTCATTCACATCACATTCTGAAGCTAGGTTCTAACTTACTCTCCAGAGAACAATCTTTATGGCAGCTGGCCCCAGGCTTCTGGAATTCAAGACTGCATTCCACTGGTCTCAACTCTGCATCTACTTTAGAAGGCTGCTGAAGGAACAAATGCCTTCAGAAGCAACAGGGCAGGCTGCCTAGGGCAGTGCAGGCCCAATTTACCCAGAGGAGACTGGGGGTTTTAGGGGTGGGAGGCTAGGGAGGAGGGTGAGAGTGGTAAGGGGCAGGCCTTACTAGGGCAGTCCCACTTTTATCTGCTTTTTAAAAAAAATTTTAGGTTTCAGAGAAAGATTTGAGAAATGGGTATTAGTGCTGAAAACACTGAAAGAGTTGAAATCACCAATCCTGTTTAATCTCTCACATTCTGCTGTGGAAGCAGGGTGCAGAAAGCGGCAGGAGTTGTTTGACAACCATGGCAAGTCATGTACAGCTCTGAGCTTGACCTGGCTTCCACTCAAGTGCCCTGTTACCTGCCCCCTCCCCCCGAGTCATCCTGTTACATACAAGTTTAATAAACAAACATTTGTGCAGAAGAACACCACCACCCCCTGAGTATCAGAGCCAAATCCAGATGGAAGTTTTGCTTTCCCAAAAGACCCTCAAAGACTGGAACATTTGTCACAAACTTGGGAGAGGCCCTTCTCCTAAATTAAGGGAGCCTGTAAGCCACAGCTCAAATCCTGTGACACCACACCAAAGACAAGGGCAAGTCACCATGGGATTCAGAAACATCAGCTTAACTGGCAGGCTGTAGCAGGTGGTGCAGAAAGAACGTTTCAGGGTCAAACAGTCCCAGGTCTTGTCTGTGTGTGACTCTGGGCAAGGTTGCAGAACCTTCATTTCACAATCTATGAAATGGGAACGATACTATCTAACTTACAAAGCTGCAGAGAAGATCAGAGACAGTGAAGAGGTACGTGCCTGGCACAAGGAGCCACACGGTAAACACGTAGCTGCTGCTACTTTTACTATCATCAGGAGCAGAAGTGGGCTGACTAGACCTCCAGGAGGGTCCTCACAGCTGTGCCCTCTGCACCCAGAAGGGAGAACATTCCCTCAAACCTGGACGGGCCACAGGGTCTTCCAGGATATCTGAAGTAGGGGGTTCCTGCCTTCCAGCAGTTTATATGGTAGAGAAACCATCACCGTACTGATGCTTCAGTAGACGGGTGGACTATAGGCTATGGGAGGGACCTGTCTCTCTGGGAACCAAGGATGGATGGCTTCATGGAAGAGGGGACACGGAGGCATAAGTAAATTTCAGACTGATTGTGGAAATATCTCCTTCCTTGGAGGGTAACCTCCCAACCCGAGAGTAACCTAAGTTGGGCCCTAGAGAGCCACCATCAGGAGGAGCTGAGAAGAGCTGCTGGGCCTGACTCCCCCGTGTGTGTTCCACGGAGGACTCCAGATGCTATGGTCTTGGCACAAAGGGTTGCAAGCTGCTGCCAGGGAAGGCTGGCTCTGCCACTAGCAAGGGCGGAGACGGTCAGGAGAGCCAGCTAGGTAAAAGGTGCTCAGGGCTTAGAAATCCAAAGCCCCAGAAGGGCCCAGTTGGTAGGCAGTTCTGAAAAGGATCCGACTGGCTGCCTGTTTATTCAACCTGCATTTCCTGAATATCTATTCCAGCCTGCCCCAGGACTTGGAATGGGGATTAAAGAGAAGGAGACCCAGGCCTTGACTTGACTTTGAAGAGCCCAGTCTCACTGGGGCTTAGCTATTTGGAGCTAAAAGTAGAATCCGCCAGTTCCAAACTCCTAGAACATACTGGTTAAGGAGGTTCCTTAAAGCGTGCTGATTACATCATTGAAATGATCATAATCTGGGTTGACACTGGTCCAAGATTGTACAGAGGGTCAACGGGGCTAGAAGCCAGGTCTCCAGCAAAGAATTCTTCAGTGTCCACCATTACCCCTGGATATTTTAAGTACAGATTTAAAAGCAGCCTATCAACAGAGGTGCGCTCCTGGAGAGCCCTGCGAGAAGGGGTTAGCGGAGGGAAGAGGCAGAACAGTGACTTTGAACCTGGCTGCAGCTGGTAGCGCAACGGATAAGCGTGTGGGTTTCGGAGTCTGTGGGTTCAAATTCTGATTCTGTCACTTTTCAGCTGTAAGACCTCAGTTTCCTCATCTGGTAAATAAGGACTTGAACCGACCTCAGTGGGCCGTTATGTGACGGCATGGGCCAATGCAGACAACGTACAAGCAATCCTAGCACTGAGCGACTGTTATTGTTTGCACCGCCCTCCCGCATCCTGCGAGGCACCTCGGGCTCTGAACTGAAGGAGAGAGCCCCGGTGGTCTCCAACGGAAAGGACCCCAGAGGAGACTCGGAGCCCAGACCCGGGTCTGTAAGGGCAATGGCCACGCAGAGACCCCCCAAACCCCGCTGCAGCTGAACAGTCTAAGAGCCCCAAATAGGGGTCGCACCGTGACTCCGTCCCCGGCTGCACAGCCGGCGCTTGGGGCGTACAGCACAACCTGGGTCTGGGGACACAAGACTTTGGTGCCACAGCCCCCGCCTCCAAGTCCGCCATTTCCCCGAGGCCGGACCCTACTCACCTGCCTGCCTAAGGAGTCCGAGACACCGCTCCCGCCTCCGCCGCCGCGCGCTTTAGTCTCCCGGAGCCCACGTGGGGGCGGGGCGGCGCTTTCCGAAGCAGCGCTCCCCGCACCCCCGCCGCCCGCCCCCCGCACCCCCGCAGCCCGCCCCCGGCGGCGCGCAGGCCACGCCCCCTAAAGGAATTTTGACTGAGGGCTGGTCCGCTGCGGCCGCGGCCCCTCCCACACGTCAGCAGGCCTGGCCAATCGGGTGTGCCGAAGGACTGGCGGGCCCGCCCCTCCCTTCGCTGAGGTTTGCGCATGTGCAGGGAAAGGCCTTAGGGAGCCCACTTGCGGGCCCGGGGCGGCGCTGTTCTGTGCGGCGTCTGGACCGGCTTCGAAAATGGTTTTGTTTAAAGCCCCTCGCTTCCCAGCCTAGCGCATACTTGGCGCTGGTTGCTTGTTGAAAGAATAATTAGATGTCTAGGACATTAAAACAACACCATCGTGCCTAACACAATAACTAAATCCAGTTTTGCGGACTGAGCATTTCAAAGTTGTTGAGCTTAGCAGCAGGCTGCCCTCCAAGTTTTCAGAGAAAAGTTATTCCAGCGTAATTTTTCAGGGCTTACTCTGTGCCATCGTTTGGGAGATGTGATGTGAAAGACATGGGCACTCTGCAAAGGTTTCAAGTCTGATAGGAGAATCAGACCTGTCTGTCTATCATAGGTACAAGGAGATTTGACCAAAAGTCTGAGGGTGAGTGGGCAAGGTGCAGCAGAGTATATTCAAGGGCAGGAGGGATCTGGTGAGTCTTATGGGACTTGGGTGAACTGGTAGCATCAGATGAGTGAAATAAGGGTCGGGATCAATACTGTAGCAAAGGAATTCCTTTGTAAAAGTGAGACAGGGATTATTGATCAGTTGATTTTGAACTGTGAAGGATGCCAGTGGGTTGTATTACACTTATTCTCAGGTTTTATTTCTCAAAATCTGTACTCCAAACCTGTTTTATATCTCTTTATATTTCAAGTCTAAGAGATAGAGAGCCTTAAAGTTGGGAAAATATGACAATGCTCAGTTCCTAGCTACTAGAGTGTTCAAATAAGGAAGGTGGTGGAAAGAAAGTAATGTTTTTTTGTGTGCATTAAAGAGTCCAGGGACAGTACCATACGTTTTACTTTCACTTAACTACATTTGATGACAACTATGTTACTACCAGCAAATTTGGAAAACTCAGCAGTGGCCACAGGACTGGAAAAGGTCAGTTTTAATTCCATTCCCAAAGAAAGACAATGCCAAAGTATGCTCAATTGCACTCATCTCACCCAAGCCAGGCTTCAGCAATATGTGAATCATGAACTTCCAGATATTCAAGCTGGTTTTAGAAAAGACAGAGGAACCAGAGATCAAATTGCCAACATCTGCTGGATCATCAAAAAAGCAAGAGAGTTCCAGAAAAACATCTATTTCTGCTTTATTGACTATGCCAAAGCCTTTGACTGTGTGGATCACAATAAACTGTGGAACATTCTGAAAGAGATGGGAATACAAGACCACCTGACCTGCCTCTTGAGAAACCTACATGCAGATCAGGAAGCAATAGTTAGAACTGGACATGAAACAACAGACTGGTTCCAAGTAGGAAGAGGAGTCCATCAAGGCTGTATATTGTCACCCTGCTTATTTAACTTCTATGCAGAGTACATCATGAGAAACGCTGGGCTGGAAGAAGCACAAGCTGGAATCAAGATTGCCGGGAGAAATATCAATAACCTCAGATATGCAGGTGACACCACCCTTATGGCAAAAAGTGAGGAAAAACTAAAGAGCCTCTTGATGAAAGTGAAAGAGGAGAGTGAAAAAGTTGGCTTAAAGCTCAACATTCAGAAAATTAAGATCATGGCATCTGGTCCCATCACTTCATGGCAAATAGATGGGGAAACAGTGGAAACAGTTGCTGACTTTATTTTTCTGGGCTCCAAAATCACTGCAGATGGTGACTGCAGCCATGAAATTAAAAGACGCTTGCTCCTTGGAAGGAAAGTTATGACCAACCTAGACAGCATATTAAAAAGCAGAGACATTACTTTGCCAACAAAGGTCCATCTAGTCAAGGCTATGGTTTTTCCCGTGGTCATGTATGGATGTGAGAGTTGGATTATAAAGAAGGCTGAGCGCTGAAGAATTGATGCTTTTGAACTGTGGTGTTGGAGAAGAGAGTCCCCTGGACTGCAAGGAGATCCAACCAGTCCATTCTAAAGGAGATGAATCCTGGGTGTTCATTGGAGGGACTGATGCTGAAGCTGCAACTCCAATCCTTTGGCCACCTCATGCGAAGATCTGACTCATTTATAAAGACCCTGATGCTGGGAAAGATTGGGTGCAGGAGGAGAAGGGGGTGACAGGATGAGATGGTTGGATGGCATCACCGACTTGATGGACATGGGTTTGGGTGGACTCCGGGAGTTGGTGATGGACAGGAAAGCCTGGCGAGCTGCGGTTCATGGGGTCGCAAAGAGTTGGACACAACTGAATGACTGAACTGATGTTACTACCCTCAATTTATAGATTGGGAAAACAACTGCCAGATTAATTTGCCCCATGTCATCACTAGGATTTCTCTTCAATACATGTTTACCATACTCCTTCAACTCATAGAGGTGTATTCAGTTGCTCAGTTGTGTCTGACCCTTTGTGGTCCCATGGACTATAGCCTGCCAGTCTCCTCTGTCCATGGAATTTTCCAGGCAAGAGTACTGGAGTTGGTTGCCATTTCCTACTCTATGGGATCTTCTCAATCCAGGGATGGAACCCTAGTCTCTTGCATTGCCAGGAGGAGTCTTTACCACTAGCACCACCCGGCAAGCCCCCCTATAGAGGTAATCACAGGGTGGAAATTTTAATCTATTTTGCCCATGTCTTTTTGACCATGCCATGCTGTATTTGGGATCTTAGTGCTGTTTGGTATAATCTATTTTTTCCATGTCTCATGCAGGATCTTATTTCCCCCACCAGAGATGAAACCTGTGCCCCCTGATTTGGGAGCTCAGTCTTAACCACTGGTCCACCAGGGAAGCCCCTCCGTCTCTTATTCTTGGCTGACAGACCCGTTTCCACTTCCTGCAGCCCTACCTTTGAAATATAATTCTACCTTAACCTGTTACTCTTAACCATAAAAAGTACTGTGAGTGCAACAATATAAATCTTAAATATAATGTTGAACAAGAGGAGTCAGACACAAGAGAACATATTGCATGATTTCGTTAATATGAATTAGAAACCCAGGCAAAATGAATCTGTGCTGGGAGTTAGGATCGTGACTACTACTGAGTAGATAGGGAATAATGAGAAGCGAAATAAGACTTTTTAGGGTGCTGGTCATGTTGTTTATTGATCTCAGTGTGTTTCATGAATATGTTTTTTTGTGAAAATTTACAAAACTCTACTCTTATTTGTACTTTTTGTATGTATACCGTACTTACTAAATAAAAAACAAACAAACAAAACCAAGCCCCCACGAAACTATTTTGAGTGCCTCCCAGGTAGGTACACATGAAATTTATGTTAGAAATCAATATTACCTAAATTAAAAAAAATTACATTATGTAATTAGAAATTCATTAACATAGAATGAGGAAACTAAAATTTGAAATTTCAAATTCTTCTGCTCCAAAAACAAATACTTAACAACAGTGCCTCTGATGTCTATCAGAAGCCACAGGGATTAGTCTTTAATTTCATCACAGAGTACAAATGTTATGTTGTGTATGTATGCAGATTTTAGATTTTTCTTAGTCTACTAGTATGAAAGAAAACTAATTATCTTAGACAAGATTATCAGTTTCATCGATTCTTTTTTAGGTTTTCACTATTTATTTGTAACAGATACTCCATGTCCCGGATCGTCTCTCGTCAGTTCTTTGAGATGATGTCGTTGGCCTTGGCCAGCTTGAGAATGGTCATCTGACTCGCCCATCCTGCAGATGGCCCTGCAGATAGCAGAGGTTGTAAACTGGCCGTTGAAACTGCCTGTCACCTTGTCAACCTCAGCCACGTTCATCTGGATGGACGCATGGTCTTTGGCACCAATGATATGGTTCCATGGCACATACAGATCCACAAACTTTCAGGCATTGTTCTGCATGCTGAGGGGGCGTCTCAGGCCCTGTGCTGTCCCCCTTGCCCGGACACCAGCCCACCTAGTTTCACTGATTCTTTCAAAGAATCTCAGTGCTTCTTACACAAATGATTTCTTTCCAATTCGGAGTCTGTTCTGTTAATTCAAAGGGAAATGAATGTGTGTACAGAAAAGAAAAAGATAAACAAGGCCTTATCGTGTATATGCCACTGTGTTAAGAATCTTGTTATGTGTTAAAAATCTTGTTATGTTAAAATTCTCCTTTCACGATAGGTATTATACTGCCAATTTAGAGATGAGAAAACTGCACTTTAGTATATTAAAAATAAAGAAAAAAACCTTGTAATCAACTATGAAGGACTCAGTGTATGCCTTTTTCCCAGAGATGTAATACTGTCACATTATAGCTAACTGACAGATATATCATCAGTATAAATTGCAAGGAAGAAACAATATATATTGAATAACTTTGTCTTTCATACAAATATAAATGTGAGAACAGGAAAAACAAAGGGATGTTTCTGCTGTGGAGAAGGAAAAGCCACTGGGGTTGTGTTTGTATGGAAAATGCTTTGAAACAGATATATGGATCAGAGGTAATATGGTCTTACCGTTGAAATCATGGAGGAAACAGCAGTGTTCCTCCATAGGGTTGAAGAGTTAACACTTGATAGCAGTTTGAACACTGCCAGACACACAGCAGGGATTCGATAAAGGTTTGCATCCAGGATGTACAGAGTGCCCAGCAGAGCCATGGAAAGCTCTCACTGTGGCTGAAGAGCAGCACCCTTACCTGTTAACAGCCAACACCTGCTGGTGGCCCAAGGTGATGCCAGAGCCCATATTTATACGGATCTGGCCCAGTTCACACCACAAGAACTGTATAGAACACGATCCGTGGTCCTCCCCAAAAGCACACTTGTATCAACACAAAGGATGAGAGGAGTCATCACTTTTAACAATAATGTTTTTTATTATACAAAGCATTATAATTTTCTCAACACTCTTCACTCAATTATCAACAAACTTTCCACTGTATTCATTTAACAAATCAACAGTGTCAAACTACACTTCACTACATTTCAACCTCCAAGCACTCAACTTAAAGAGACCAACAAAAAAGTGCTTGGAGCACCAAATGGAAAGATAAGAAAACCTGGAAAGGTCAACAGAGATACTTTGAAGCAGTTAAAGGGGATGGGTTTGGGGAGGAATTAGATTCCTGAGCACCATCAGATTTCCCTCATGGGTCAAAGAGGTTTACAAAATCAGTTTTAAGACATGAGATTAGAACTAGGGAATCAGAGGAACCCATACTCTGGGATATTGCAGGTCATCCAAGTTCCTGGGTTGGCAGAAGTGAAAAAAAAAGGGGCACAGAGAAAGTGGGAATGAGAAGCAGAGGAGAAGCAGGATAGAGACAGGTGGTGAGAAGCACAGAGGGAGAAGTTGTGCCTAGAAGAAATAAAGTTCGGAACTTGTCATGAATTGGAAAAATGAAAAGCCATAGTCACAAATCTGGAAGATGGACTATGGGACACAAAAACCTGGAATTTTCTACCTTCCAGGAGATGATGACAAATCCTGAAGCTGTACAGGGGCAGGCAGTGAGGTGCATTTAAGACTAAACCATCTGTTTTATAAGAGTAAGACATTGGTAACCTTGCTTAACTAATTCTACCCTGTGGATTTAAAAACAATATGTGCCTAGAAGGTAGCCTCCCAAGCAGGTTACACGCCTACAGGCAATATAGAAGGGCTCTAAGCATGGGTCTGTAGAAAACAAAACTCAACTAATGTTACTGTCAAGTGAAGAGACAGATTTCATTGTTCTCTTCAACCTTTTTAGTAGTTTCCTAAAGCTAAGCCATTCTGATCACTTGAAATAAGCTAGTATTGCCAAATACTGTATAATCAAATAGGTTGACTGTGATCAAACCCCAATTTTTCCTGAGCCTTAACTGCCTCGGTGATGTGGAACACAGTTGGCAGCATGGAAGTTATTACTTTTTTGGGAGACTGGGAGGGAACTGGGGATCAACAATTGCCTAACTATATGTGTATGTAAACAAGAGATCAAACCGATCAATTAAATTAGCCATTCAGAATCCCTCTTGCCAAAAAGTTGTAACCTTGAGACTGATTAAGCAAAACAGGATTCCGCTACTCAGATGCTCTGAGTCTTGGAAGCACTGGCTTTGATGATAATCCTGATGATAATTCAGTTTTTATTTCAATCTTCTCGGGCTCTTCTGCCTAAGGCTACTCTGCCCAGCCAGAGGCAGCTTCACACAAACGTGTGCCAGGTTTTCGCGTGGTTCCTTGCAAGGGGCGTCTCACCACCCTCTTCAGTTGTCCACTTCCTCCTCTTCATTGTGTTCTTCCTCCTCCAGCCTTTCCTCATCTTCGTCATTGTCCTCATCCCTGCTCTTGTCCTGCTCTTCCGAATCCGTTTTTTTGTCTTTGTCCTTTTTCTTTTGCTCTGAAGCTTCCTTCTTGCCTTTCTGCTCCCTCCTGTAAGCTGCAAGGACAAAGAGGAGGTTAGGAAGCAAGCCTGAACCAGACAGACAGCAGCAGCTGACTCCACTGGGTAACTGGAAAAGCTGAGGCACAAAAGGAAAAATAATCTGCCCAGCATCACCAAACAGATAATGAGGTCGTGCCTGCCGTTTGAGTCGCATCCAATACTTTTAAAAGAGACTCAAGTTGATCAAATCTCAGGGCCAGGTTGAGCAGGTCATTTAGAATGAACATCTACTTGGATGTTCAAGAAGACGAATGTCAGTTACCTTCCAGAGCTTCTTTTAACGGGGTAACGAACCGCTGAAACTCCATCTCCTCCATGGCTGACAGCACATCGCTGGCATTCAGTGTCTTCCGTTTCCCTTTCATCGCAAAGTTGTTGGCACTGAGAGAAGAAAGATTAAGGGCTGTCAGATGCCCTCTTGCCGCGTATGGTGTGGGTGGGAAAAGGAACACCCAAAGGTGGAACGGGAAAGCCAGCGTCTTAGCCGCCTGCATGTGAATTTGTGACACCTAAGTCCCACCCTTCCCTATACAAAAGAGTTAAAGTAATCCTTTTATTTCGTTTCAGAGATTTCAAGATCTAGAAGGAGGGCTCGGAACCTCGCTCCACTGAGGTAGAACATAATTATTGGGGTTTGCGGGGTCCAGGTTACGAACTCCAAACCAGGGGGATCTCTTCACGCCTCCCTTAGGCTTTAGCCCAGCTAAGCTCGGGCCAAGTCTGCCCACCTTACCAGGATGTGGCGTACAGCACGAAGACGCTGGCGGCGCGGGAGATGGCGCTCCGGGCCTCCTTGGAGATGTTGACACCGTCCGGGAGCTGTGAGCAAAGCGAGCGTGAGCAAAGCTACCGGCCCAGCCCCTGCTTCCCGCGGCCCGCTCGTCCGCCCCTGGTCCGGCCGCCAGCTGGAGCTGCTTACCGCCTCCTTGATGATTCTGGTGATGACGGCGTTGGGCAGGTTTAGGTCCTCGGGCCTCTCCGCCATGGCCGCGGCCGGGGCCCGGGCCTGCGATCTCCTCCTCAGGCCGCTACGGCGTCCGGACTTCCCGCGTTGCCACGGTCTGACCCAGCGAGGCTTCCGTCCCACCCCGCGTCGCCCACCCCGTGTCCCACAGTGCCCCGCGCGCCAGAGCCGCCTTCCACCCTCAGCCCCGCCTCCGCCTCCAGCGGCCGGTGCGTCTGAACTTCCCACGCTGCCATGGTTTTGGCCCGAGGGCCTTCCGTCCGGCCTCACAGGCACCTGGCGTCCCTTCCCAGGCCCGTTTCCCTGCTTCACGCCTCCGTCACATCCAGAAATTAAGTATGGCTCACTGGGGCTTCCGTCCCTTCCCCACAGTGCTTTGCGCCGCTGCCTGGCGACGGAGCGGCCGGGCGCCTAGCGTGGGAGACGGAGGCGTGGACTGAGCCGGCGGGGCGGGGCTCCTTCGGACGAGAGGCCGGGCCCCTCGCCCACCTCTTCGCCCGTCGGGAGGTGTGGCTTCCACTGGGCCTTGGCGTGCTAATAACTTGGTTTCTGCTTTGGTTTCGAGGAATCGTGGCCATCTGTTGCCGCATTCTCCCACTAATCTTTTTAGCCTTCTCAGCTTTGTAATAATGGTATTAAGGATAGCTGTTACCTAAAAATTTTTAATACAAACAACTTTGCCAGCATGGTGCTAAAGCTGGCAACATCGACACAGGCATGACTAGACCTCTGCGCTCAATTCGGGCTGGTTGGGTAACAAAAGGGCAACACCCAGCCGTTTGTAAGAGTAACGTAACGTTACATAAGCATTCAAAAACAAACCCTGTTACAATTGTGTTTGTTTTTTGTTTCACTGAATTGTTCATTGTGCATCATTCCTAGTCAAAAATATTTTTCATGGTTTTGCAGTGGCTTTTTAAGTTCTATCATTTTTCTATTACATATGTAGAAATGGTCCTCACGCCCACTGAGCAGAAATTGTTTTTTTTTCCTTGAAACTTGCTATTTCAGGTCACTTTTAGTTTTCCTGTTTGTGTTAGAGACATGAGCACAGAGAACTATTTCTCTGTTATAAGAAGAAGAGCAACAAAAGCGATGATAAATGGCAACTGAAACTGCTTCAGATACAGATGATAGAGTTTGGTGGTGGAAGTCTCCACTTGGATAGAATACACCTGGTTTAAAGATGTTAGGAAGTGCTCGGCTCCAGCCAGGTGCTGTGTAGTTGGAATTGGGCCTCCATGTTGTTAGATATTTTGATCTGTAAGAAGAGCCGGAAATCTGGACATTATATGGACTATTTCCGTTTTTAAATAATGGCTCAAAGTGTAGGTGAAACAAAAGTCATAGGTCAGCTGTAATTCCAGGCTACTAGTTTATTATCTTTGGTTTAAATTATAAACTGTTTAGAACAGAGACTTATTTTGTTCATTATTGTTCTCAGTGCTCATAACAGGTCCCCTCACATATTTGGTAGTCAATAATTGTTTTGAGTAAAATAAAGAAGAAATGGACACTCTCCTTAAAAACAGTTATTAGGGATCTGGTGGTAGTGATTGCCTAAAACATTTCTAGAGAGAGAAAGATAACATTTATTGAATACCTGTTATATATCATACATAAAAATACATTATCTCATGTAATGCTTCTGCAATCCTTCTTAGGGATTTCCCCTTTCCTACTTTATATGAGGAAACAGGCTGAGAGAGGTGAATTCACTTGCCCAAGACCATAGAGCCAGTAAATGAAAAGCTAGTGGCTTCTGCGAAGAAGGCAATGGCAAACCACTCCAGTTCTCTTGCCTAGAAAATCCCATGGACGGAGGAGCCTGGTAGGCTGCAGTGTCGCTACAAGTCAGATGTGACTGAGCGACTTCACTTTCACATTTCACTTTCACACATTGGAGAAGGAAATGGCAACTCACTCCAGTGTTCTTGCCTGGAGAATCCCAGGGACGGGGGAGCCTGGTGGGCTGCCGTCTATAGGGTCGCACAGAGTTGGACACAACTGAAGTGACTTAGCAGCAGCAGCAGCTGTGGCTTCTGATGCAACTTCTGAGTCGACTAACTTGCTGCTTCAGCAAACCCATTCATTTCTGGTGGGTATTTTAGCTGCCTGTATGAGAACTGGAGCATATTGAAAAATGAAGCATCTCTTCTAAAGGTTTGAGCCATCTAAAGCACTTCTGTGACTCAGCTGTCCCGTGATATGATACCCACAGGGAATTGGTTCCAGAAGCCCCTGTGTATACCATAATTTGTGGATATTCAGGTCCCATGTACGTTGGTTATAATTTGATAAGTCTTTTTGGAGATTGGGGCATCCTCTCCCTAATGGTTAATGAAAGGGGAAAGGAAAGGATGTTAATAATTATTTTGAACTGTTTGCCAGACCTATTAATATCCATTAACTAATTGTAGTGACCCTATGAAATAGGCTTTTCCTCATTTTGCAGCTAAGGAAACTGAAGCTCAGATTGGTTAAATCTCAGGTCACTCAGCTATTAATTAAATGGTCAATTGGAAGGCCTTCTGAAGTCAGTCTGATTCCAAATTCTTGTCACTGTATTCCATGCTGAGATTTTCATACTTTCATGGTACCCCATTCTTAACTATCCTATAACCACTGTTTATCAATATGATTCAATAAAAACATTTTATGCTTTGAGTCCAAATTAACATCTGGACTAACTATTATATGTGAAAGTGAAGTCGTTCAGTCATGTCTGACTCTTTGTGACCCCATGGATTGTAGCCTACCACAATCCATAGGGTTGTAATATTCCCTAATTATATGGTGGTGGTTCCTCCAGAGGGCTAGAAAGCTGCAAGATTGGCTTTTGTCCTAAACCATTTGTAGATATGGATTTGCCAGATAAAAGGCAGTGGGATGAAACCACCTGTGACCTGGCTGTCTGTCAGCATCCACAATGCTGGGCAACTATCCGCCGGATTGAGAGGGGCCACCCTCGACTTGTGGACTCCTCCTCCAAATCTTTTCTGGATGTTGAAGGTGAATTAGCCAGCCCTGTCTCCTTCCTTACAAGATCCTTGAATTGTTTCTATTTGGCTCCCTTATGCCATGTTTGTGTGTTTTCTTCTGGTCTGGTCTTTCAGACAAGCTCCCAGTGCTTACCATTGTAAACATCGCAGATTCCTGCTTCCCGGCCAAGAGAGTTATTCGACGGCGTCACTTACCAGGATTTACCTTCACAAAGGCTCACTCTTTATTGAATTCAAAGTTTGACTCCAAGTTTCATGGCAGGTAAATAATCATTCCTTAAACAGCTTAATACCACAAAATTTTGGGTTAACTTTCTTTGCCTTTGTACTGAACTTTGAGAAAGCTAGATTAAAAACAAAGCATTAATGAGAAATGCCCTGGAGGTCCAGTGGATGGAATTTGGCACTTTCACTGCTGTGGCCTGGGGTTCAATCCCTGGTCAGGGAATTAAGATTCCACAAGCCACGTGGTACAGCCAAAAAAACACCAACAAACAACCGCCTACCCCAGGCCCCCCCCGCCGCCCCCCCCCCCCCCCCCCCCGATCAAACAAGACAAACAAACCCTTTAGCAGTTCACTTAAAGGAGTAATGAGAGGCAGTGTGGGAAACAGAAAGAAAGTATTCTTGTTTGTCTTGTAGAAGTTGGTTAAACAATAACTCTCCTTTCCCGCCTCCTTCTACTCCCTGGTGACGTCTATTCTGTTTTTCTTTTCGCCTCTATGCATTTGCCTGTTCTAGGTACCTCATGTAAGTGGACTCATACAATATTTATTCTTTTGTGTTTAGCTTATTTCACCTTGGATAATGTTTTCAAGCTTCATTGATGTTGTCACATGAATGAACTTCCTGCCTTTTTAAGGCTGAAAAATGTTCCATTGTAATGTCAGTGCCACATTAAAAAAGTTATTTATTAATTTATTTGGCTGTGCTCATTCTTCTTTGCTGCATGGGCTTTTCTCTAGTTGTGACAACTGGGGGCTGCTTTCTAGTTGCGGTATGTGGGCTTTTCATTGCAGTGGCTTTTCTTGTTGTGGAGTACTCGCTTTAGGGCATATGGGCTTCATTAGCTGCAGCCCCTGGGCCCTAGAGCCCAGGTTCAATGGTTGTGATGCATGGGCTTAGTTGTTCCTCAGCATGTGGGATCTTCCTGGATCAGAGATTGAACCTGTGTCTCCTGCATTGGCAGGTGAATTCTTTACCGCTGAGCTACCAGGGAAGCCCCACATTTTGTTTATTGGCTTCCCTGGTGGCTCAGATGGTAAACAATCCACCTGCGATGAGGGAGACCTGGGATCGATCTTTGGGTTGGGAAGATCCCCTGGAGGAGGATGTCGCAACCCACTCCAGTGTTCTTGCCTGGAGAATCCCCATAGATAGAGGAGCCTGGTGTGCTACAGTCCATGGGGTCGCAGGGTCAGACACAACTGAGCAACTAAGCACAGTGCAACATGTTTTTGAACATCTCCATCAAAATTACTGAATAAATTTTTACTGATGGTGATGTAACTGTCTGTAGTTGGAGAAGGGTGTAGGCTAGGAATTCAGTTTGATGCAACAAATAGTTATGAAGGGTTTGCAATGTCCAATGTCTAGAAGTTGTTCAAGGAAAAACAAACAAGCAAAACTTAAGAAGATGATAAGACCTGACATTCATTTGTCGGTATTAAGTCCAAGGTTTTCTGTAGATAAGTAGGAGGCTTTTCCTCATAGCACTAACTTTATCATCCCAGTAAGTCTTTTGTGACTCTGTTTCATGTTTGGAAACTCATTTTTTAGGCCTTGGAAGGATTTACCTGACAGAGACTTAGTGAACCGTACTGATAGATCTCCCAAAGTAAGTCACAGATTAAAAAAGTTGCTTCCTCAGCATTTTCTCTTTACTACTGGGAATAAAATGTTGCCTTTATTTAACATTGAGGATGACTGTAATCTGAATAATGGTGATGATAACTACCTAATACTGAGCCCTTACTATTTGCTAGACTCTGTGCTAATGCTTTTACATGTTATACTGTTTCTAGAAATCCCAGATCTAGTGGGATTTATCTGTGGCAGTTTTCCAAAGTTAAGAATTTTCTGTCTCTCCTGTATAGAGCATGTTCAGCTACTGTCATCTCCTAATACAGGGAAATTAGAATGCTGGAATGTCAGATCTAACATGAGCCTCAAGATCAGATATACTCATGATTTTAAAACCTTTTTAGCTATCGCTTATGGTAAGAAATGTGTTTTACAATAAAATACCATGGGACACTCTTTACCCTAACTGTAAGTTACACTATACTCTGAAAGTTTCTATCCTTTTCTCTTTCATTTTAAAACAGTGTAGGCTGTGATTTGTGACCTATGAATAAGTTACAACTGCAGTTTGAAAACTATTTCTGTGGTCTGTCTCATTTATCTTACAGTTGAGGAAACTGAGGCCCAGATAGGAAGTGATTTTTTTAAAAGCATGGCTAGTTAGGAAAAGAACTATATTTTAGGAAGAAAAAACCCTTCTACTTGTTTACAATAGAGATTTACTATTCTTTGCAGTCCTACTGGATGCATTTTATTTTTTTCTATGAGATCCTTCATTTTTCAGTGTCACGTGGTGGAGGGTGTAAGAAACTGAGGGAGGGTGGATGGGTTTGGATAGATGAATGAACAAATCACTTACCTCTTTGGCCTCTTCAGAATGAGAGTGTTAGATTAAATTAGCTTTTAAATTAATTGTTTGTCTAGGATAATACATGCATATGGTTCTAAATTCAATATGCATAGGAGGGCTTATGGTGCCCCAAATATCTCTTCTGTCCTCCCAAGTTGGTCAGTTTCTTTTCATGGGGACAACCTATTTTTAATAGTTTTTTTTCCTGCATGAATCCTGCTAGGGGTATAGACTAGATGATTTATAAAATTTCCTTATAAATCTAGTGTCCTAAATAGCAAAATGTGAAAAAAAATTATGACTTTAACTTTTATGTAAATGCTTGTAATTGTGGACAGGCTATAAAAGAGAAAAACTTGCTTTTGCCTCTTTCAGTTCTCTCCCTGTTCCCAGATTGTATTGCTTTATCTCCAGGGGATCTTAGTTTTTAGAGTGCAATGGGCAGAATAAGTCGTGTTCCCTTAGGTAAGCCCCAAGGTGTCCTCCTATGAGGTGGGTTTGGGAGTTGCTAAATGCTGCCCTAATGTCACAGGGAGGCAGGGGAGACCATTCACTTATCAGTGCTCACTCTTGCAGAGTACCTTTCCTGATACCTTGGTTTCTCAAAGGAATATTATGAAGCTATTTTGGGGATAAGAAATATTTATTTTATTCTAGTCTTTTATCATCTTCTGAACCTCCATACCTTTTTGGTTAGCATGATGATTCATTCCTTAGCCTGGTACTGAAGACCATCAGGAGTGGTGCCTTTAAGCCACACATAGGTATATTTTTCTCTTAGCTATCAGTGCTGAATTTGAATGAGACAAAGCTTCCTTGTCCTCAAGATGTAGGAAATATGGATGTCATCTGGATCCCAGAGACACATGTGAGGTGAGTGTCATGTTGAGAACTTGGGAGTCTTCAACTCTTGTGTCCTACAAATGCCTACTGTCTTCTGCCAGCCTTCTCTCTGTGAACTCCTTTTTAGCTACCTCTTTGCATGAAGGAGGAGGTCAAGCAGAGCAGAAGGCCTTGGCCTCTTGCATTTACCTCTTGAAATGATGTGAAAGTTGCTCATTCATGTCCTACTCTTTGTGACCCCATGGACTATACAGTCCATGGAATTCTCCAGGCCAGAATATTGGAGTGGGTAGCCTTTCCCTCCTCCAGGGGATCTTCCCAACCTAGGGATCGAGCCCAGGTCTCCCACATTGCAGGCAGATTCTTTACCAGGTGAACTACAAGGGAAGCCCAGGTGGAGTGGGTAGCCTATCCCTTCTCCAGCAGATCTTCCTGACCCAGAAATTGAACCAGGGTCTCCTGCATTGAAGGTGGATTCTTTACCAACTGAGCTACCAGGGAAGCCCTAAATGCTACCCTGGAATTCTTGTTAGTTCACTTTGAGATTCATGCTTTGGGACTTTTCTACATCAAATTCTACTTGTCTGTAAATAGCATACAAGATAGGGCCCAATGTATTTGTGAGGTTTATTAAGAAACAAATGCCTTCTGACTATCAGTTTTTCTTGTTAGTCATCAGCAACTAGTAATTTATTAAGAATCAAATGCCTTCTGACTATCAGTTTTTCTTGTTGGTCATCAGCAGCTAGTAAAAGTTTTCAGTGAAGCACCCGAATCTTTGGTCTCAAGCCTAAGGACTAGAGCACTGATACGAAATGAATAGCATACAGAGCTCGTGTACAAAGCAGCTGTGATAAAGATCACTTGATGAAGGTCCAAAGATTTGCTAATATTGACAATCATTAGAAGAAACTGATTTTTCCTTCATGACTGCTGAGGTTCTCAGATTCTTTTAGAGTAACTGTTTAGACATGTTGTTCAAGTCGCTTAGTCTGACTCTTTGCAACCCCATGGACTGTAGCCCTCCAGGCTCTTCTGTCCATGGGATTTTCCAGGCAAGAATACTATAGTGGGTTGCCATCTTCAGTTTAGAGATGATGAGACTTTATTTTCTTTAAAAAAAAAACAAACCTGTGAATGCTTCTATATATGTGTATGTATGTATTGTGTGTGTGTGTGTGAATATATATGGTGTAAACAAAAAACCTCTAAGGGTTTCTTTCCTTTCATGTAAAAGAAGCCCAGAATTAGGTGGTCCAGGGCTAGTATCTCAGCTCCATGAGGTAATCAGACACCAGGACACCTTCTGTTAATAGCTTTTTGGGCTATGGCTCCCACCTTCTGAGATGCTTCATGGGGGTTTCAAAGTGTAAGTTGATTGATAGAGTTTAAGCCATCATATCTGTATTCCAGGTAAGAAGGAGGAGGAAGATAACAGAGCAAAAAATATTTGCGCACCTCTGGGCTAAGCAGTGGAATTCAGTCGAGAACTGAGTACTTTGTCCCTGTCCTCCTGGAGTCTTATGGTGGTGGTAGGATTCAACATTATAAACATCCCTGCACCGAAGTATATAATTACTAATTTGGATTAATACTATAAAAGTAAATAACTGAATTGTTTGAGAGAATGGAGGGGAGCCTAATTTAGATGTGAGGGCAAGGTGAGAGGGGGTTTCTTGTTTGTAGCAGCCTCGGAACTGCAGGTACCCCTGAGTTTCTAACCAGCCATCTTTGAATACTGAGTGGAGGATAGAAATCTTCATGGTCTTCATTCATAAATATCCTCGATGCTTCTGCTTAAGATGTCTGGGAATAAGCTGTGGTTGTTCTTATTTCAAGCCCAGCTGAGGAGAAGCATGTCATTTGCAACCAGGATGGGAATATGCACAGAAAGAAATCTCCAGGGGTAAGTTTAATGTTGTGGCCAAACATTGCTGATCCTCGTCTGTAAGAGTTTATTTTTGTTTTTCCTCTTCTCCCATTCTTTCTTGAAATGAACAACATCTGCAAAATAAAACCCATCTTATGGAAGTAGTATAATTACCAAACCATTCTCTGTGCAGAGAAATGAAGAACTAGGTCTTTTCCCTACCTCCTCCCTGTGGGAAGGTAAAAGGACACCTTGAAGAGATGTTAGGAGCAACTGCTGGGCATTCAGAAGGAATTTTAGGTTGATTAGAAACTAATTTTCAGTGTGATGAAAGTGGAAAGTGAAAGTGAAATCGCTCAGTCATGTCCGACTCTTTGCTACCCCATGGACTGTAGCCCACCAGGCTTCTCTGTCCATGGGATTTTCCAGGCAAGAATACTGGAGTGGGTTGCCCTTTCCTTCTCCAGGGGATCTTCCCAACCCAGGGATCAAACCCAGGTCTCCCGCATTGCAGGCAGATGCTTTAACCTCTGCACCACCAGGGAAGCCCTGGTGTGACAGGAATAGAGTTTCAATAGATTAGAAGTTACAGTGGACCTGTGCTTCTTTTTTTTTTGTGGTTTGTTGGTTTAGTCACTAAATCGTGTCAGACTCTTTGTGACCTCATGGACTATATAGCTTGCTGGGCTCCTCTGCCCATGGGATTTCCCAGGCAAGAACACTAGAGGGGGTTGCCATTTCCTTCTCCAGGGACCTGTGCTTCTCATGCTACTTCTACCAATTATTGGGTAAATGTAGCCTTGGATACGGAGAAGGCAATGGCAAGCCACTCCAGTACTCTTGCCTAGAAAATCCCATGGATGGAGGAGCCTGGTAGGCTGCAGTCCGTGGGGTCGCTAAGGATCGGACACGACTGAGCGATTTCACTTTTACTTTTCACTTTCACACATTGGAGAAGGAAATGGCAGCCCGCTCCGGTGTTCTTGCCTGGAGAATCCCAGGGATGGGGGAGCCTGGTGGGCTTCCGTCTATGGGGTCACACAGAGTCGGACATGACTGAAGTGACTTAGCAGCAGCAGCTGCAGCAGCAGCCTTGGATAAGTCACAAAACTGGAAGGTGGCTACATCCAGGAGAATGGTATCTTGGCCCATTTTGTTTGTTGCTGAATTCCTAGCCCCAGCCCTCTGCCTGATACATAGTTGGTCAATAAATATTTGTTCAGAGCCTCTGGGGAAAAAATGAAACAAGTCCATCAATCCCTGTGTGATCTGATTTCAACAGTATGGTTGAAGAGCCAGACTGGTAAAGACGTGGCAGGTTGTAGTGTAGAGGGGCGAGGACGCTGGAGTAGGTCTGGAGACAAGGAGTTTCCCACTCCGGGGTTGTGTCGGGAGGCTGGAGTGGTGGTGGGACAGTGTGGCATCGAAGAGAGCGCTACAGGGAGTTCTTTCCATTGTTCCTCCTCCAGAAACACAAGTTGGAACTTCCAGGGATCATTGTACCGCCTCCCACCCCAGTACACTTGTATGAGCAACTGAGTTCAGAATCCTTACCTTTATGGAACCGGCTTGACATGTTGCCTCAGGATCTACTGAAGGAGTGAGTGTCCTGTAAGCTGTGGGAGAACCAGAGCATCCTCTTTTCTCTAGAAGCTAAGCATGGTCTAAGCAGTGTGCTCTTCCTGGGGAGGGAGGGGAGAAAACCTTCCCCCTACTTGGTCCCTGAATTTGTGGACTTACGCATATGCAGTTATGACGATAATCACCGCCGTTTAAGTACTTACCACCTGCCAGGCCCTGTGCTTAATGATTAGCACACTACCTATGTTCTCTCATTTAAACCTTCACTGGGAGGTAGACACACTGTTCTTTTTATAGGTGAGTTATGGGTTAAGTGGAAGACGGAATGGATATGTGGTTTGGAGCCAGACCACCTTTGAATTTTGTATTGAAATTCATTGCCTTCATGAATTTCCGCAATTTATTTAGCCTCATTAATCTTCATTTTTTTCATTTGCAAAATGAAGATCATAAACCTGTCCTTGGGGTGTGGTATGGATTCAGTGGTGTAAAGCACATGAGCCTGACATATAGTAGACTTAATCCACTCAGCCATGGTTGCCATAGTGGCATCTGAAAGTCATTACCGAATGAGCACCTGTTGGTACAGGCCTTTTAAGGCCCAGGGTGGACATGTCTGCAAATGTAGAGCCCTTTTCTTCTCTTTCTCCCCAGCCAAGAAAAGCTATTGCTGACCATCTCTGTGCCTGTCCCCTTCAGCCTCTTGTTGTATCAAGGGAAAACCATACCTTATCCGGAGATGCGGACACAGTTGGCCATGATGAAAAAGAAACCTCCCCTGGAAAAGAGCCGACCCGACAGTGCCATTTCTGCTAAGATGTATTTATCTGTACACCGCCTCACCCTCCAAGTAAGAGCTAGAGACCCTCAGAGGAAGATGTCTGCGTGCAAGTCCAAACTCACCTGTCCTCAAGGCTGGAGGACTTTCTAATTTTTTTCTCTTCTATTCTTTCACTCTGGATCCAGGTGCCACAGAAGGACTGGGCTGTGTGTGGGTGAAAGCGGATGTACAGGGAGAGGTTGGAGGAGAGCAGCATTCTCTATTTCTTCTGCATTTGGCTTCCCACACCTTTCCCCTCTCCCGAGCCCCTGGTATAATGTTGCACACACTGGGCTTCTCAAAAAAGTGCTCATTGACTTGATGGATAAAGGCATTTGTGGATACATTTTGGGAAAGAGAAGGACCTACGGTAGAGCTTTTTTTGTTTTCTCTTCTTCGTTTTTTTCTCTAGAAACCAGCATTGAGATATCCTGAACATTTGAAGAAACACTATTCTAACCTGAAAACAGATGGTAGGTTTTCTGATGCTGCTAGGTCTCCAGGTACCATCCCCGCTCTGCCCACATTTCTTACATTTGATCTTGGTCTCAACTCAGTGATGTTTGCAGCCATAGTCATACAGGGTCACATGTAGACCTTAGGAGACTGCAGTTTCAAAAAGTACCCCCTCCCAGCTTGGTCCTGACCAGCGGGGAGAGAGTGTCACCACTGGGTGGCAGGGCACAGCAGGCGGCCCAAGGGGAGGGTGGGAGCTGTCAGGGAGAAGAGGGCTGAGCTGGCTGTCTGGTCACCAGGTCATAGGAAGCAGCAGCGGCAGCAACAGAGGAAGGCGATGACAGCCACTAGGAAACAGGTAGAGTGACAGCGAAGGGATGCTTGGGACCTGCTGGGGGTGGAGCAAGTGGGGGCAGCCTGGAACAGGAAGGGCTGTGCGAGGGATGGGATTCTCCCTGTTTGCTGCTTGTAGATACAAAGTTCCTGTGTGGTTATACTAACAGCCTTCTTTTCACCCCTTTTGGAAAAGATTTCTTCACTTTCAAAAGTCCTAATTCACTTCCTCCTCATGTGGGTTTCAGGAGGCTAAAAAGAGATGCAAGAGTGAACCAGGGAGCCACAACACCTCGCATAAACATTCAGGTGCCATGGTTTATGACCCACGCTGTGGTAAGAAGAATATATGGGTTTGGGAGTGACAGAATCCCAGGACCTAGCTGAGCACAGGAAAAGCTGAACGCATTTGGCATTTGACGATCCATGTTTGTCAGGCACTTGAATTCTCCTTGGAATGCTTCGGTGGCTGGTCTACCATGTATCAGCCTTCCATCAGATATTTACTCAGCAAGTGAGCTGGGCCAGATGTCTGCTTCATGTGGGGATTTGAGAGATGGCCAAGAGCATGAGTCAGAGTCATTTACTCCTCAGGTCCTACTTTAGAAAAGGCGGTGGTTTGGGGATGAAGAACTAGCCTGGGTTATTGAAGAGAAGAGCCCCAAAGGCCCACTGGCCTGTGAGACAGGGGAGAGCCCGCACCCCTCACGAGAGCCCCAGCAGAGTTCTAAGGAGGCAGAACCAGGCATTTCTCAGACACAGGTTACCTTTCCCAGTCCAGCCCCATCCGGGAGGCACGGGGCTAGTTCCTGACCAGCCATCCCTTTCCTATAGCGTTCATGCCAGAGACAAGAGACTCCCCCTTTTGGAGTTCTTATCATGTCTGAGCTCAAGGATATACTTACCCCCGTCTCTTGGACATTTCTGAGTTTGAGTGCAGAATGAGAAGCAAGGAGAAAGAATCCCCCTAAACCATGGCAGATTCTTCTGCCCTAGATAGACTGGACATCGCTGTCTGTGATGGGGAAATAACTGTTTAATCGTCAGAATTCACCCTCCAACCCTCGGGTACTGGGAAGGTGAGGGTGAGGTGTTTCCTGAGAAGGATGCTTTTCTTGGTTTATCTCCCAACTCACCCTGCTCTCTGATACTAAAAGTGGCTTCTAACCTGGAGATCGAAGAAGCCTCCTGACCTTCACACAGGAGGTAGACAGCACTGGGGCTGTGGCCCAGTGCGGAGGCACTTGTTTAAGGTTAGCCCTTTATCCAGGGTGATGACAACTCCCCTGAGTTTCATTCTGGTGCCTTCTGTTCTTCTTCCTGGTGCCTCCAGTAGGAGCAGCTTTGCTTGGGTGACTGGGGCTCCCTTTTGAATTCTTAGAGCAGTGGCTTGTCCTCTCTGAGCTGAGAAAGGCCTTGTGGAAGAGGTGATTTTTGCACTGGATCATGGATATGTGTGAGAGTTTCCCCAATATGGAAGAGAATTCCTGGAAGCAGGGATGGGCTGGGTGAACGTGTCTTGGAGGAGCGTGGCTGCAGAGAGCACTGAGCAGTCTGCTGGGGCTGTGGGGTTGGGTATTTAAGGGAGAGAGGCGAATCAGGCCGACAAGATGGCCTGCTGAGATGTTTGATCTTTATCCTCAGTGGTGGGCAGTGGTGATCTGCCTTGATAGCACCCTGAGATCAACTGAGGAGTTTTCAGAACCCTAACACCCATGCTGCACCCCAGGCCTATTAAAATCAGAGTGTCTGGTGTTGGGTCCAGGCCCGGGTGGTTTTCAGAATGCCCTAGCGTGTAACTAAGGTGTGAATCAGTGCTGACAGGGAGCCAGCACAACTGTGGAGCAAGGGACTTCCTTGTTTGGCTGTCCCTTTTAGCCTCATACCGCTGGTGGTAGCTTGGAAGATTGCTCATTTAAAGAAAGGGAAACTAAGAAGGGAAAGAATGAGTGCATTTCGTAACTAGTTGGGGGAAAGATCTGATACAGAAGAGTCATAGATCTAGAATTTTTGGGGTGGGAGGATGTTCATTTTCATGTCAGTAGAGGTAACTTAGGGATGGCACAAGAAAGTAAGAACAGGATTCATAAACTGAAAAGATAGACCTGGGGTTCTTTTGCTACTATGACATACAGGTGCTTGCCCCTTAGGTTTCTTTGAGGAATCCTGGATCTTTTAACACACAGGTTCCCTTACTCACTAATTCTATAATAGATGTGGTCACAGTCCCAGGCGAACAGAATCATGAATAGAACTTAAGAGGGCCTCACTCCCTTTTACCTGCCTCTAAGGTCCTGTATTGTCCTGGCTGGGGAGTCACCTGTAGACTAGGGGTCAACTAGAAGCCCAGCAATGGGATGTGGAATACCAGTAAGAGACTTGAATTGATCTTGTCACTAGGTCGCAAAACTCTACAAGGTCAGGAAAGTGACAAAAAGCAGCAGCAGCAGCAGCTGAAGACAGCAGGCCCCACCTTGAGACAGGTGAGACAGGTGAGAGTGCATGAGGGCCATTCTGCTGGGGTCCTGTTTCAGTTGTCTGTGGCGGGCATGCTAGGACACTCCGGTCATGTCCGACTCTGTGACGCTATGGATTGTAGCCTGCCAGGCTCCTCTGTCCATGGGCATTCTCCAGGCAAGAATACTAGAGTGGGTTGCCATGCCTTGCTCCAGGGGATCTTCCTGACCCAGACAGGGATTGAATCCATGTCTTTTAGGTCTCTTGCATTGGCAGGCAGGTTCTTTACTACTAGTGCCACCTGGGAAACCCTTCAGTTCAGTTCAGTTCATTTCAGTCGCTCAGTTGTGTCCGGCTCTTTGAGACCCCATGAATCGCAGCATGCCAGGCCTCCCTGTCCATCACCAACTCCCGGAGTTCACCCAAACTCACGTGCATCGAGTCTGGTGATGCCATCCAGCCATCTCATCCTCTGTCGTCCCCTTCTCCTGCCCCCAATCCCTCCCAGCATCAGGGTCTTTTCCAATGAGTCAACTGTTCGCATGAGGTGGCCAAAGTATGGGAGTTTCAGCCTCAGCATCAGTCCTTCCAATGAACACCCAGGACTGGTCTCCTTTAGGATGGACTGGTTGGATCTCCTTGCAGTCCAAGGGACTCGCAAGAGTCTTCTTCAGCACCACAGTTCAAAAGCATCAATTCTTCAGTGCTCAGCTTTCTTCACAGTCCAACTCTCACATCCATACATGACCACGGGAAAAACCATAGCCTTGACTAGACGGACCTTTGTTGGCAAAGTAATATCTCTGCCCTTAGCTGTCTATTATTGTATAACAAACCACCCAAAGTGGAACCATATTGGTTTGTTATTTCTCATAATTCTGTGGGTTGATTGGAAAGTTTTCTGGTCGTGCCTAAGATCACTTATGCAGCTGCATTCAGCTGGAGGCTGGGCTGGGGCTCTTGGCCAAATTGTCTTTAGTTCTCTTTTATGAGACCTCTCCATATATCTAGTCTGGGCTTCTTGACAGCCAAGAAGTAATCTCAGGAAGGCACTTTCCTAGGGATGGGCCTGAAACTAGAATCATGTCACTTCTGCCACATTTTATTTGTTTTAAAAAAATCACAAGTCCAGTTCAGATTCGAGAGGAGAGGAAATTGTCTCATGATGGTAAGAACAGTATGTTCTTATAGGAATGGGAAAAATTGCAGGCAGCTACCCAGGTTCGATCTCTGGGTTGGGAAGATCCCCTGGAGGAGGGAATGGCTACCCACTCCAGTATTCCTGCCTGGTGAATCCTATGGACAGAGAAGTCTGGCGGGCTACAGCCCATGGGATTGCAAACAGCTGGACATGACTGAGTGACTAACACATACACACGCCTCTGGAGGCAGTTTACCCTTAATTAACTGCTGGGACTGGGGAAAACTGCATTCTGGCTTCATTGGCCAGTCCGCAGGGCAAAAGGACCCGTGACACGAGCTTCCCTCTTCAGTGTCAGGTGGTGGCATTTTGTCCTGTCTTAGATGTGAGTTTCTCCAGGGAAAGCATCCTTTAGATGCTCCTTTGTTTCCTAAATCCTGACTCAAGCTTCTTTACACTTACGAATTTCAGGATTCCACAGAGAGACCACAGACAAACGTTGCTAAGAAATCCCTGGACTCCTCCCGCAGTAAGAAGGGTAAGACCCTAGGGTGGAGGAACCTTAGAAAGTGTCTGAGGACAGGGGGAGCAGAACCTTGTTGATCAGGATGGTTCACCTCCCTGGAGGGCACAGCCCTCACACCTCAGAAGAGTCCTCCACACTCCCCAGCCCTTCCTTTTCTGTCTTCCATTTTTCATAGTTAATTGGGAGAAGGCTACAGGTGCAGTTGATGGCTGGGTCTTTTTTTAGGTCCCGAGTCACCCCAAATAGAATGCACTAAGAAGGACATCAAGACTCAGATGGAGATTTTGGTGGAAGACCAAGTGAGGACCCCAAAGAGTGCTTCTAGCATCAGCTGGAACCCTGAGCTCAAACTGCTGAGGATTCTTCAGGCCACAGATGAAGAGGACGAGGAGATCCATCCTTCTGGGGCACAGAGTGAAGTGTCCGAGGTGTAGGCAGAAGGATGCTCAGGCTCCCAAGCACAGCGACCTTGGACGTGAAGGCAGGAAGGAGAGGGGACTTTGACTCCGTGGAGCCTTTACCAGGGTCTGACCTTAGGGATTCTGTTTTCTTCATTTGCTTCTACTTGCTTCTGAAATAAGTGAGAGAGAGAAAAAGCCCTTTCTAACTTGGATTGTTTCTCCCCCTTTAGGGCCCAGGGTAATTTTAGTGATTAAACACAGCCGCTGCTTATCAATAGACTCGTTTCTCTGTTTCTGGGTCACTTTTATCTCCTCGCTGAAACGCTGAAAGGCTTCTAGTTACAGGAAGACGAATTTGGCCTGTGGAAACCCCTAACATGTTGCTTTTCCTTTTATTCTCTGGAAATGGTTTATCTTGAGGATGACATCTGCATCTGTCAAATAACATTCATTGTTACATGTCGTATTTCTGTGTATGTGGTAGGGGACTCGGATTGACATAAGAGTCCAAGGATCCAGTTCCCGAGTTGCTGAGTCTGTAGGAAAATTTCAGTGATGCTCCTAAAGACTCAAAATTTCAGAGTCTCAGGGTCCCCTGTGCTGGATTTTTGCAAGGATTTTTTTTTTTACAATGTTTTTGTCCTTAAACTTTTTTAATACAGAAAAATTTCAAAATTATGTAAAAGAATTATGTAGAATTATTGAAACTCTCAGGGACCCAGAATTTTAGGTTTGAGTTATAAAAGCCTGGGCCCCACGCCCCATGAGTTGAGGTAAGAGCAGGTGGGGCCTCAGTGTTCTCAGCAGTTCTGTTCCCAAGCTCCAGCTTCCTCCCCATAATTAGAGACTGTATGGAAGAAGAGAGATTCCATCTATAGGCTGTCCTCACCAGAGCTTAGTCTCTGCAACAGGTGGGGGCAGGATGAGAAAGGATGACATTCTGTCCTTCCTGGAAAGTAGCCCCTGGACATGGAACTAGGGAGAGAGGGAGCCCTGTGTCCTTGGGCTGCAGCAGTCTGGAGGAGAGTCATCTCACTGCAGTGGGGGGAAAGGAGTGGGTGGGGAAAGGCTCTTCCCTTCACATACCATAGACTCTTGCAGTTCTCAGCGAGGTTTTGTAGGTGTAAGGTAAGGGAGTTAGAGAAGGTGAGGTTCAGAAAAAGAACGAGACTGGCAGTCTACAGGAACAGATCACCTTTAATGAGGCGAGAAGGGGCAGCAGTCAGATTAGCGAGCTGCTGCACTAACCCAAGAAGAGTAAGTATATATAGGCATGTATGTGGAAATCTACTGTCTTAAGGGGGTCTGTTCTTCTCCAAGGTTCGCAGTAGTTATCTCTTAAACGGCTGGGGCGAGGAATTTTGGAGATCAGCCGGAGGCTGGGAGCTGGGCGTAATCAACCTTAATGTCCATTTTTTCTTCGGGTGAGAGAATTCTTTGTTTTGCATAGAATGGCGGGGAGGACCTGGAGCGGGTTTTAACTCCAGGCTATTTTGAGCTGTGTAACTTTCCTTCAGTAGGTTTTCTTGAACAACTGTTTCTTCATTTGTTGTATGCTCTTAGAGCATTTCCAGAGACTCAAACAAATCAAAATAATTTTCATTAGTTTCACTGGAGAGCTGTTTGTGGAGCTCCTTGTACTGTGAGGCCAGAAGTGAAACTCTAAACTGGGCCTGAGAAATTTTTTTATAAACAGAAACTTACCCCTCATCAATTATTTGGTTACCCTAAATACAGTTCATCCAAGAAAGGCAGATTAAATATTCGACTCCTTTTTTAACATTGTCTCAAAACAGACCAAATTAGAAAGCTGAAACTGCTGCCTGTCCATTCTTCTTCTTTTTCAAGACAACTCAAAATTATATGACCTCATTTGTGTTACTAGACTGAACTATTCTTAGCTGAATCTTCACAGTAAGAAGAAGCCAAGAGGCATTATGTGGGCTGTTTTTCTGAAATTTTTTCCCTCAAATATACGTTGTGTTGCAGAATGACTTCTGTGGGCTAACTTAAAAATTTATAAATTTTGCCACTTCTCCTTAGCCTACCTTCAGAACTGTCTTACCGAGAAAACCCAGTTTCCAGTGGTCAGTAGGGGGCTTGAGGTTGCACAAGGCTTAGCATTGAATCACTCATTTTATCTGACGACTCAGAGGTCTAACTCTTTCAAAACAAATTCAACTACTTTGCTCACTTGGTAAAGCAACTCCCACATTAAAGTCCCAATGATTAGTACAAAGTTATCTTTTGAATTGTGACATATTTCGAGTGAGAAAATAATTGTTATCTGAATACTGGCCTTTGCTTCTCTTTTCAAAGGAGAAAAAAACTATGGTAGGCTGAAACGTGTTTCATCTTTGTTATGCCAGTCCCTCAAATTTGGATAATCACAAAATGAGTATAGAGAAGTATAACCCACGGAGCACATGACAGTTTTCAAGGTGCTTCATAGCCGCTATTTTGATTGGTTCTCTGGCCAACTCAATAGATAGACGGGGATTGTCTCTGCTTTATGGTTTAGGAAACTGAAGCTCAGAATACAGGGCTGATGCTAGGCCATTTGGAGGCTTTGGGTGAATTAGAGAATGGGACCCTTCAAGACACTTTACAAACTATTTGCTAAAATATTATTTCAATGGATAAACAAATCTACGGTGATTGCCATTTGAGCAACACCCCTAGAGTTGGCCCACCAGCTGCACAATAGTACCTGCTGGCCTTGCAGGCGAGGTTAAGTAGTTTGCCAGACATCCAAGGCCGGCCAGTGAAGGGGGTTGGGCTTAGAACCCGAGACCTTGCTCTTCAGTCCACTGTGTTCTGATGCCTCTCTGGCTCCCTCTCTTTATGCACAGACAACAATCTTAACCAGACAGGAAGGATGAGGCCATGTAGAAAAGAACTGACTGATGGCAAGGAGCCCTCCTGAAGCCTTTGCTTTAGCTTCTCCATGTTCTGAGAGAGGAGGAGCCAGGTAACTGTTGCTAACTGCCGTTTTCCTACCATCTGGGCTGCAGGCATCAGGCCTAACAGCCAGGAGGCTCCCCAGGATCAGTTGGAGATCCACTTTATGAACTTAATTAGGCTTCCCTGGTGGCTCAGACGGTAAAGAATCTGCCTGTTATGTGGGAGACCTGGGTTCGATCCCTGGGTTGGGAAGATCCCCTGGAGAAGGGAAAGGCTACCCTCTCCGTATTTTGGCCTGGAGAATTCCATGGACTGTATAGTCCATGGGGTTGCAGAGTTGGACTGAGCAAATTTCACATCAGACAAGAGGACTTGAGCCTTGGCCTGTTATTGTCCTGAAGCTTTGTGTTCTTAAGAAACTAGATTCTGATTGCTTTTGTTCTTTTCTACTTTCTTTGTGATCTCTACTAGGGATAGGCCACTTTGAGTCACCTTGGTTTTCTGAGCATACCTTCCAGTGACACCCGGCTCAGTTTGACCTGTGTGTGAAACAGAGTCGGTGAACGCATCTTCTGACACTCTCTGCCCATGCTCTCCTCCTTGTAGAACCATCTTTTGTTTTGCTATTGGTCCTGACATTTGGGGTGACAGACTGTGTTCTTCACTGATTTTGGATTATAGAACGCTTCCTTTGGAGTCAGGGTTTCATTCATGGTGGCAATGACCCTTAAAATATCAGTTCATTCAGACGCACCTAAAGGAATTGTTTGCTGAATTAAGGACAGAAATGCATCTGGCTTTTAGATAGAAATGTTCAGAGGTTCTTTGGAATCCAGAAGAATATGGGGGAAAAAATGTAAATTTTCAGTTACCATAAGGTACCAAGGTATGAAATTCATTTGCTCTCCTGTTTATATACTTAATTAAAAATATTAAGTACTTATTATATATCAGAGAATCAGCCCCTATATTATCTTGATAGAGAAAGGGAATGTTCTAGAGATGTGGAGAGTCCTCGGGAATACAGCTAGAAATTTTACTGGATCAAATGGTAAAGTTGTTTTTGACCACTAGGTGGCAATATCACCTTACGAAAATGATACTCTTCTGCGGCCTGGAGGCCTCCGGTTATTTCTGGGACCGTGTGTATACAGTCAAAAAGACTTCTTTGCGAATAAATGGAGGAAAAGTCATATTTTATCCTTTACATAGTGATCTGATTGAAACGCTCAATGGGACTGGAAACTCCAGGAGGGATGGGACTGTGTCTTTTGTTGTCATGCTTATAGCCCTAGCTTATAGTTCATGTAGTTCAGTTCAGTTCATTTCAGTCGCTTAGTCGTGTCCGACTCTTTGCGACCCCATGAACCACAGCACGGCAGGCCTCCCTGTCCATCACCAACTCCCGGAGTTCACCCAAACTCATGTCCATAGAGTCGGTGATGCCATCCAGCCATCTCATTCTCTGTCGTCCCCGTCTCCTTCTACCCCCAATCCCTCCTAGCATCAGACTCTTTTCCAGTGAGTCAACTTGTCGCATGAGGTGGCCAAAGTATTGTAGTTTCAGCTTTAGCATAAGTCCTTCCAGTGAACACCCAGGATTGATCTCCTTTAGAATGGACTGGTTGGATTTCCTTGCAGTCCAAGGGACTCTCAAGAGTCTTCTCCAGCACCACAGTTCAAAAGCATCAATTCTTTGGCGATCAGGTTTCTTCACAGTCCAACTCTCACATCCATACATGACCATGGGAAAAACCATAGCCTTGGCTAGACGGACCTTGGTTGGCAAAGTAATGTCTCTGCTTTTTAATATGCTATCTAGGAGTCAGCAATATGTGAATTGTGAACTTCCAGATGTTCAAGCAGGTTTTAGAAAAGGCAGAGGAACCAGAGATCAGATTGCCAACGTCCGCTGGATCATGGAGAAAGCAAGAGAGTTCCAGAAAAACATCTATTTCTGCTTCATTGACTATGCCAAAGCCTTTGACTGTGTGGATCACAATAAACTGTGGAAAATTCTGAAAGAGATGGGAATACCAGACCACCTGACCTGCCTCTTGAGAAACCTGTATGCAGGTCAGGAAGCAACAGTTAGAACTGGACATGGAACAACAGACTGGTTCCAAATAGGAAAAGGAGTATGTCAAGGTTGTATATTGTCACCCTGCTTATTTAACTTATATGCAGAGTACATCATGAGGAACGCTGGGCTGGAAGAAGCACAAGCTGGAATCAAGATTGCCGGGAGAAATATCAATAACCTCAGATATGCAGATGATACCACTGTTATGGCAGAAAGTGAAGAGGAACTCACAGACCTCTTGATGAAAGTGAAAGAGAAGAGTGAAAAGGTTGGCTTGAAGCTCAACATTCGGAAAATGAAGATCATGGCATCTGGTCCCATCACTTCATGGGAAATAGATGGGGAAACAGTGGAAACAGTTTATGTGGTAGGCACTCAATAAATAAATAAAACTTTTGAACCATTTAGATTGTCATTGGAAGAACCATTTCAAGAGTATGGAAAATCCTAGAACGTGCACAGAAGCCTAGGATTTGGAGAAGTTGGGGGCTATTGATGATCCTGATGGATTATCAGTTGAGCAGAGACTCAGGGAGGCAGCATTGGGAAGGTAAAAACATCAAAAGTGATCTGAGGCTCTTCTAATTGTTTTGTGTTTCCTAAATTTCTCTTGATAAGAAAAAGAATTTCTCCCTTTTTAATACGGGGGTTGTAAACCAACAAATTTGAATTTTTTGCTTGCTTCTATATTACTTCTAATGATGGCTCTGTCTTGGAAAGGATCTCCAAAAATAATGTCCTCTTCTCTGCCTGTCATTCTTTGCTAAAATTGTTTATTCTGTAATTTATTTATTGTTCATTCATTCGGTCCACAAATAGTCACTGAACAACTCTGATGTACAGAGCACTGGTCTAGACTGTGCGATCATCTCTGACCTTTTCCTATCATGGCTCCTTTGAGTTCAGTTAATCACTCAGTCCTACTAGCTGTAGCATCGTATCTGTGCTGCTGTTTGTTCTGCTCTTACCCTGGTCTCCATCTTCTTTCATCTGGCTCACTGCATCAGTCCCTAATCTTTACCACTCCCATCTGTTTTTCCCATCTGTCCAGTGTGCAGATATGGTTGTGTGACTCCTTTGCTGAAAACTCTCCCTTGCCCTCAGGGTCAAACCCAACCTCTCTTGCCTTACAAAACAGGCTGTGACCCGGCTACGCTCTACTTGTCTCCCTCAGTCCCAGTTCCCCTGACTTTACTATTTTATTTTATGTAATTTTGGCTGTGATGGGTCTGACTTGAGGCATGCAGGCTTCTCTCCAGTTGTAGCATGACAGCTTGGAAGTCATAGCACGTGGGCTCTGTAGCGGAGGCATGAAGGCATCTCTGGTTGTGGCACATGGACTTATTTGCCCTGTGGCATGTGGGATCTTAGTTCCCCAACCAGGGGTAGAACCAGCATCCTCTGTTTTGGAAGGCAGATTCCTAACCACTGGACCACCAGGGAATTCCCTCCCCCTGACTTTAACCTTGTTCTATGTGCTCTGCTGCTGCTGCTGCTAAGTCACTTCAGTCATGTCCGACTCTGTGTGACCCCATAGACGGCAGCCCACCAGGCTGCCCCATCCCTGGGATTCTACAGGCAAGAACACTGGAGTGGGTTGCCATTTCCTTCTCCATCTATGTGCCCTAGCCATGATTTTTTTCTTTTGGTTCTTTTAGTAAGCTCTATTCTCTTTTACCTTCAGACTTTTTCTCCCCCGCCCCATACTTTTCCTTCAACCTATAAAATTCTTTCCTTCCTCTTTCTGCCTGGCGACTTTCTGAATATTCTTTAGATCTCAACTTGTGTTGTTCTTTGGGGGAGCTTTTTCTGATCACTCTCACGGTGAGGTCCCACTCTTTCTTTTTTCCTCTCATAGCCTCTGTGAGGTTCACAGCCTGTCCATTGTCACCCTCCACTGCCAGTTGGTCAGTTTTGTGACTGGCATCTGTCTTCACCACCTGGTATCTTTAGTGCCTGATTGAGTGCCTGGCACATTGTAAGTGCTCAATAATATATGCTGAATGAGTGAATGAGTTAAAAAACACATGGTGACATATCTCCTTTCCTTGGGGGTACATATACAGCAGTGTGAGCTGAGTGGTACAAGGAAGGAGCTATAGAAGGACTGATGTTGAAGCTGAAACTCCAATACTTTGGCCACCTGATGTGAAGAGCTGACTCATTGGAAAAGACCCTGATGCTGGGAAAGATTGAGGGCAGGAGGAAAAGGGGATGACAGAGGGTGAGGTGGTTGGAGGGCATCACCGACTCAATGGACTTGAGTTTGGGTAAACTCTAGGAGTTGGTGATGGACAGGGAGGCCTGGCATGCTGCACAGTTCATGGGGTTGCAAAGAGTTGGACACGACTGGGCGACTGAACTGAACTGAACTGATAGTGGTAAGGAAGGGGTACCTTGGGTGCTGCCATCTGAGGCTGAGTTAAGCTTTGGTAAATAGTGATGTTTGTAGAGGTGGCCTTTAAGTGAAGGGAAGTGAAAAAAGTTTGGAGAGTAGGCAAGGGGAGTAGTGTTCCCATCTGGGAAGAGTGGGAAGTAGGGCTGGATATAGCTTGTGCTTAGATGGTTCAGCCTGGAGAGAGTGGACTCTAGCTGATGGCACTGCTGGCTTTTGAACAGAGGAGCGATAGGACTAAATTAGGGCTTTAGATTCTAACATTTTAAAATTCTAAAGTTTAGAAATGGTTAATATAATGGCAGTGAAACATGAATTGGAGAGAGACCAGCGAGACCTGTTTGGAGGCTGTTATAGAAGTCAAGATGCAAGGTGACCAGGGTCTGGATCAATAAGAAGGGAGACAAAGGGATGTTGTGCAGAAGAAGGATTAAGAAGAAGCTGCAAAGTGGAAAGAAAAGAATGAGGGAGAGGGAAGAGTCAAAGAATTTTCAGCCTGATTCAGTGAGGTGCTGTCATTATTAGAAATTGTGAAGTTAAAAGCAAGAACCAGTTTAAGGAGAAAGAAAGGAATTCGTCCATCAGGCCTTTACAGTGGAGTTCTTGCTACCTATGCTTTTCACTTACAGAAATTTTGTGCGGGGCCAAAAAACAAAACACAAGTGGGAGGGAGTGACAGAATAAATACATCCCAGAGGGAGTGCGAGATGGGGAAGGTGAATTTGCCATTCCCCTTTTGATTTACAATACCGTGTGCATTTTATGGATGACTAAGGGCTTATTCGAGGGTAATTTTGACTATTCATAGTCTATGCTTTATATGCTGATTAGATTTGAATTCTCTGGCAAGATTTGGCTCTTTAAAATGTGTGCTAGACACTAGGCTGAGCAGTCTCAGTCATTGCATTACAGAATAGTTGGGTAGAAAGATACAAAAGCAGACAATTAGGGCTACAGTCCAGGTGAGCCACTGATAGAAAGGGGTGGGTGCAAAGAGGAAGGGAAACTGCTGGTTAGAGGGAGCAGAGGTGGTCCAGGGCCCTGGTGTTGGAGAGAGATCCGGGAGTCATCATCAGAACAAGTAGCTGAGAGTGAAATAGGAGCAGACGAGATCTCAGAGCAGGAGACTGTTGAGTGAGGAGGGGGACCAAAGGGCACAGCTGGGTAGCATAGTCTCCCTTGGAGTCAGGAAAAGTCATCAAATAGAGGAATTCTCAGAGAAGTGAGAGGAAAGCTAAGGCAAGGGATGAGGACTGAGACGAGGCAAGTGGTTTTCACAATAAGGAAGTCAGTGGTGACCTCTGAGTGAACCGTTCAGTAAGTGGTAGAAGCAGAAAAAGCGGTCCAAGAGTGAATGGTAAGAATCTGGAAGCGAAGAAATACATGCCACTGCTGTCAATTACAGCTCCAATAAAACCAGCCTAGATGTATCCCCTAGTTCCCCTAGGAAATTCCTCTGGAGAATGTTTGGGATCCCTGGATGCCCGGTATGATCTGTTACTATCCACTGGAAGACACATTGTCATCACAACACACTGAAAAAGGCTTTGGTCTACATAAACTTTATATTCAAGCTTGCGTATAATCCAGCTGAGCCACAGATCTCGGCTGTGATTGCTGCATTTTGCATTAAACATATCCATATTATTTTCTTCCATAAGTAGAATCCACATTCCCACATGACTGCAAATGTGAACTTGCTAATAGCTTCCCTGGAGTTTGCTTCTTGCAATTACCTCATCAGAATTTAGACAAGGCAACATATTGCAATTTATTCCAGGATAAATTCCAGAGAGCTCTGGGTGTTTTTTTAGTTAACAGTTCCTTGTCCTACTTAGATTGTTCTTTTAAAGAGATTTAAATTAAAAAAAAAAAATCTCTATTTTTTACGTACTCAGGTAGTTACCGTTTCTGGTGTTTGCTTCATTCCTTTTGTAGATCAAGACTTCCATATGGTATTGTCATCCTCCTTCCTTAAGACGTTAGCATCTCTTGTAGTACAGGTTTGTGGTTAAGTTCAATCAGCTTTTGTAAGTCTGAGAAAATCTTTTTTTTCACCTTCATTTTAAAAAGACATTTTCGCTGGGTAAAGAATCCTAGGTTGACAGTTGTTTTTCTTTAAAGTTGTTGCTTTACTGTCTTCTGGTCCCTATTTCTAAGTCCAATATCATGCCTGTCTTTGTTCCTCTGCATATGATGTGTGTGTGTGTGTGTGTGTGTGTGTGTGCGTGCGCACATGCGTGCGCTTTTTCTTGCTGCTTTCAAGATTTTTCTCTTTGTCAATGGTTTTAAAGCAACTTGCTTATGACGTGCTTTGACATAGGTTTCTTCATGTTTCTTCTGCTTGTGGTTCATTGAGCTGCTTGGATTTGTGGGTTTATGTGTGTGTGTGTGTGTTCAGTCACTCAGTCGTGTCCTACTCTTAGCGACCCCATGGGCTGTAGCCCACCAGGCTCCTCGTCCATGGAATTTTCTAGGCAAGGATACTGGAGTGGGTTGCCATTTCCTCCTCCAGGGGATCTTCCTGACCCAGGGATCGAACCCACATCTCCTGCATTGGCAGGTGGACTCTTTACCACTGCACCACCTGGGAAACCCACGTGGGTTTACGGTTTTCAACAAATTTGGGAAATTTCCAGCCATTATTTCTTCAAATATAATTTTTATCTCCTACTGCTGGAAGTTGTCCTACAGTTCACTGATATTCTGTTTTTTGTTGTTTTTTTCTCTTTCTGTTTCATTTTGGATGGTTTCTATGGCTATGCCTTCAGGTTCACTCATCTTTTTCCTTTTTCTACATTAATCCACTGTTAATCTCATCATATATATATATATTTTAACCCCAGATATATTTTTTTACCTTTAGATGTTTGATTTTGTCTTCTTTTGCATATTCCATATCTCTACTTAATATGCTCTGAAAGTGTTTCTTGAACACAAAAATATACAGTTGTTATAACTATTTTAATGTGGTGTCTACTAATTCTATAATCTGTGTCATTTCTGGATTGGTTTCTATTGATTTTTCTCCTCATTATGGGTCACATTTTCCTTTTTCTTTGCATTCCTAGTAACTTTTATTGGATACTAGACACTGAATTTTGCCTTGTTGGGTATTGGATATTTTTGTATTCTTATAAGTATTCTTGCGGAGAAGGCAACGGCAACCCACTCCAGTACTCTTGCCTGGAAAATCCCATGGACGGAGGAGCCTGGTGGGCTGCAGTCCATGGGGTCTCAAAGAGTCAGACACGACTGAGCGACTTCCCTTTCACTTTTCACTTTCTTGCATTGGAGAAGGAAATGGCAACCCACTCCAGTGTTCTTGTCTGGAGAATCCCAGGGACGGCAGAGCCTGGTGGGGTGCCATCTATGGGGTTGCACAGAGTCGGACACGACTGAAGCGACTTAGCAGCAGCAGCAGCAAGTATTCTTGAGTTTGTTCTGGGATGCAGTTACGTTACTTAGGAAGTTTTTGATCTTTTTGGCTCTTGCTTTTAAGTTCTCTTAGATGAGAACAGAGTGTCATTTAGTTTAGGGCTAATAATTCCCCACAACTGAGGTAAAACCCTTCTGAGTACCTGCCCAATGCCCCCGTGAATTAGAAGGTTTTTCCAGTCTGGCTGGTGAGAGTAAGAACTCACCCTGGTCCTGTGAGAGCCTGGGAAAGATTATTAACTCTAATCCTTTTGGGTGGGTCTTTCTCCAGCCTCAGGGTACTTTCCTAATGTCTATGAGCTCATCAGCTTTTAGCTGAAGATTTGAAGGGAGACCTCCGTAGATCTCTAAAGCTCTCTGTGCAGCTGTTTCCTCTCTGATGCTCTGTCCTGTGAACTCTAGCTGCCTTGGTCTCCTGTCCTCCTCAACACAGGGTTTGAAGTTGATCTTTCCAGGCAGCTGGGGCAATCATGGGGCTCACCGTGTTGGTTTTGTTTCTCAGGGACCACCATCCTTTGTTGCTTGGTGTCCAAGATCTTGAAAACTGTTGCTTCATGTATTTTGTCTAATCTTTTGGTTGTTTCAGATGAGAGGGAAAATCTGTTCCCTGAATTGGATCCAGTCCCAAGATGTTACTGTGTCTTGTGGGAGGCAGAAGTTTATATTGTTTAAGTTTGTAAAACTTTTTGAGGACCTCTGGAGCCCTTGGCTATGCTAAGCCAAGCTGCTTATCCTCAGGTCAGGAAAAGGGGTGCTTCTTGAAGAGGCTGAAAGGGATTCCGACAGAACTACAAGGAAACTGAGCCATTCTAGGAGAGACAGGGGACTCTGCTTTTCTGTCAAGTCTTTGGCTCTTATCATTGCACTGAACTTACTATTTTCATTCCTTTGGCAGTGAAGGTTTTGTTCTCTTCAATTTTGAAACAATATCTCTCAGCTTAGTTGAAATCCTGGAGCTTTTTTTTTAAAACTTGGTTCCTACTTAGACCCTGTTTGTGTATTTGGATCACCAAAGGCTTCTATACCTGAGACAAATTAAAACTTCTCAGTGGTATTTACAGCAACCAGCACCTGCTCCCATAGAAAACCATTGTGTTTTACCTTGAAGATGAATTACAGACATACTTTTAAAAGATAAATCCTGCATTTCAAGGGTGAAAAAGTACCACTTGACAAAACATTCCAGCTGGTTAAATTTAGAACAAGAAAAAACCTGACCCAAGAATATTCTCTGGCTTTGAGCCCAGGGTATTTTTCCTTTTGGAGTGAATTTGGTACAGTTTCATTCATGTGGAGCTGTTGCCTCCCAGCATTTTATTCTGGGATGGAAGGTCAACAGCAATTGTCTTGTTGCTCTATCCAATGGATACTTCTCAGTTACTAACCTCCTTGACCTCTCAACAGTGTTTGAGATTGCTGACTATTATCTTTTCTTAATACGCTGCCTGACTTACCTTTTCCCTTTCTAGCCTTTCTTCCTCTGCCTGTCTTTTCAGTTGGTATTCTTCTCAGTTCTTTTCAGAACCCTCTTCTCACAATAAACATTCTCTTTGGGCTCTTTTATATCCATACCATGGCTTCATTGGGAATTCCTAAATCTATATTTTCAGCCTAAGTTATTTTCTCCTGAATTTATATCCAGTGTATTCAACTGTTCACTTGGCATCTTCGCTTCAACAGCAAGTCGGTAGCTTGACCTTAGCAGGCTCGGAGCTGCTCTCATGCTCTCCATCTCTGTAAGGGGTACTTCTGAACTGAGCTAATTTCTCAGGTCAGAATTTCTCTTCTCTTACCTTTCAATCAGCCACCAAGTCCTGTTGATTCTGCCTTTTCCCATCCATCACTTTATGACAAATAGAAGGGGAAAAAGTGAAAGCAGTGACAGATTATATTTTCTTAGGCTCCAAAATTACTGTGGACAGTGACTGCAGCCTTGAAATTAAAAGATGCTTGCTTTTTGGAAGGAAAGCTATGACAAACCTAGACAGCATATTAAAACAGCAGAGATATCACTTTGCTGACAAAGGTCCATATAGTCAAAGCTATGGTTTTTCCAGTAGTCATGTATGGATGTGAGAGTTGGACCATAAAGAAGCCTGAGCACTGAAGAACTGATGCTTTTGAACTGTGGTGTTGGAGAAGACTCTTGAGAGTCCCCTGGACTGCAAAGAGATCAAACCAGTCAATCTTAAAGGAAATCAGTCCTGAATATTCATTGGAAGGACTGATGTTGAAGCTGAAACTCTAATACTTTGGCCACCTCATGCGACGAGCTGACTCACTGGAAAAGACCCTGATGCTGGGAAAGACTGAAGGCAGGAGGAGAAGGGGACAATAGAGGATGAGATGGTTGGATGGCATCACCAACTTGGTGGACATGAGTTTGAGCAAACTCCAGGAGTTGGTGATGGACAGGGAAGCCTGGTGTGTTACAGTCCATGAGGTCACAAAGAGTCAGACACAACTGAGCAACTGAACTCAACTGAAAGAAAATCAATCCTGAATGTTCGTTGGAAGGACTGATGCTGAAGCTCCAATCCTTCAGCCCACATGAAGTGAAGAGCTGACTCACTGGAAAAGACCCTGATGCTGGGAAAGACTGAAGGCAAAAGAAGAGGGCGGCAGAGGATGAGATGGTTAGATGGCATCACTGACTCAATGGACATGAATTTGAGCAAATTCCACGAGATCGTGGAGGACAGGAGCCTGGCATGCTGCAGTCCATGGGGTCACAAAGAGCCAGACGTGACTTAGTGACTGAACAACAACAAGCCCTACTGTTACTGCACTAGTTTTTGTTTTTTTTAACCTGGGACACTGGAAAAGACTTTGCCTAATAACACTTCTGATTCCAACCCTCATGCCACCCCTCCATCTTCCCAATCCACTTTTGACTCTCTAGCCAGAATGATTTTTCTAAAGTACAAACCTGTTGGGATCTTACTTAAAATCTTTCAATGAGTGTCCTACATTTAGGAGCCTGAGCTCCGTTTAATAATATGTGATGCCCTGAAAGATGTTTATCTTCTTGTGTATTACTTCCTTCATCACACACTAAGTTCCCTGCCATATATCCCACTGCTCGGTTCCTCAGATGTGTGAGCTTCTCGCACTTTCTGGTCTTTGAATGTTTTGCTCTCTTTACCTGTAACCCTTCCTTCACGTCCTTGGCTTGGCTGAATCATCCTTTGGGTCTCACTTTCTGTGAGAAGTCTTCTCTGACTTGCTTTCTCCAGCTGCCCAGGCTAAGTAAGGTATTAATCCACGCTTCTGCAGGTTACTGTGTCCCCTCTGCTGTAACTCATCCAGTCTTCCACCAGATTTTAAACTCCATCTTGTTCACTTTTGTATGCTCAGTGTTCAGCATGAGGCTTGACACAACACAGGTGCTTATTAGCTTAGCAAACATTTGTTGAATTGACTCTTAATGTGTCAGAAGCCATGGAGGTCTTAGGCCTTCTAGTTTGCAGTCTCATCACTCTGAGCAGGAAGATTAGTCTGAATGATGACTTTCTATAATGGTTCTTTGGCTGGACTTTTATTCCTCCACTGTTTATTTACTACCCTAGCAACCTGATTCATTTAACAACTCTGAAACTTAGTTGTCTCATCTATAAATACAAAGGCTTGAACTTCCTGAAGGCCTTTGGTGGGATGATTTTTTTTCTTTTTTTGGTTGCTAGTATTTATATATTAGTCAATTACACTTTCTCTCTTGTGCAATGATTATTCGTATTCTTTGGTACATTTTTTTTCTTACTGATTTGTAAGACTACTTCGTACCTATATACATATTAGCCGTATATTTTGTAAATATCTTAAATTCATTAAAAATTATTTATTTATTTGCTATGCTGAGTCTTAGTTGTGGCATGCAGGATCTTCTTTGCTGCACATGGGCTTATTCTCTGATTGCCCCGTGGCATCTGGCATCTTAGTTCCCAGACCAGGGATCAAACCCAAGTCCCTGCATTGGAAGGTGGGTTCTTAATCACTGGACCACCAGGGAAGTCCTAAACTCAGTTTTTAATTTAAAAATTTTAACTTTTTATGGACATAGAAAAACTTTATTAAAAAAATTTTTTTTCAACCATTAAAAGCTTTAAAATCCATTCTTAGCTTACCTGCTGTACAAAAGCAGGTTGGCTGGCCAGATCTGGCCTGTAGGCATAGTTTGCCAGCCCCTGCACTAATATGTTCATTAAATTTGAGCCATCTTTGCGTTCCTAGAATAAATACCATTTGAATGAGTCATGAATTTACTGCTGGATTTGATTTGCTATGATTTTATTTAGGATTTCTGTGTCTATATTCATAAGTCAGATTGGCCTAGCAGAGATTTCAAACTATTTATAGGATATAGATATATTTCATTTGATTTGTATAATATTTTTAAAAGATTTGAATTGTCAATATTAAAAAAAATTGGGAAATATATTAATTAGAGATTTCTGATTTTTCTTTTAAAAAAGGAATGTGGCAAAACTGGGAGGATATGGGCCTAGTTTTAATAGATCTTCTTTTTCTGTGTTTTCTATTAATTTCTGCTCTTGTTTTTATCTTTGGCCTTTGGTCTGTAGTTTGTTGCTGCTAACCTTATCTGGTTTTTGTCTTTGCTAAGCCTCATATCTAGGGCTGACAAATCTTCCAGCATTTTTTATAGTTCTGCAAGGAGATCCAACCAGTCCATTCTAAAGGAGATCAATCCTGGGTGTTCATTGGAGGGACTGATGCTAAAGCTAAAACTCCAATACTTTGGCCACCTCATGCGAAGAGTTGACTCAGTGGAAAAGACTCTGATGCTGGGAAAGATTGGGGGCGGGAGGAGAAGGGGACGACAGAGAGTGAGATGGCTGGATGGCATCACCGACTCTATGGACATGAGTTTGAGTGAACTCCGGGAGTTGGTGATGGACAGGGAGGCCTGGCGTGCTGTGATTCATGGGGTCGCAAAGAGTCGGACATGACTGAGTGACTGAACTGAACTGAAAAAGTTTTAAACTACAGTGGCATTATCTGTTTCTTGAATGTCTAATAGAATTGGTTTCTAAAACTGTCTGTTGTTTAGTCGTGTCCGACTCTTTTGTGACCCCGTGACTGTAGCCTGCTGGGCTTCTCTGTCCATGGAATTTTCCAAGCAAGAATACTGGAGTTGGTTGCCATTTCCATCTGAGTCTTCTATAATTTTGTCAGGTAGATTTTTTATTCTCTTTTGTATTTTATCTATGGTTAGTGATCTATTAAAAATTTCAAACTCTTGTATCAATTTTAACAATTAATACTTTCTAGAAAAGCATCAGTTACCCCCCAGATTTTCAGGTTTACAAATAAGGTTGCAATGGTTTTCTCTCATAATTTAAAAAATTACTTTTGTATCTTGGCTATCTTTCTCTTTCCTAAATTTGCTTATTTATAGTTTTCTTTGTTTTGCCAGAATTCTGTTCTTTGAAAAGAACCAGGCCATGGTTTTATTGTTGAAGTCTATTTTCTAAAGATAAGTTTCAACTTTAACCTTATTATTTTCTTTTAAAATTTCATTTGCATTAGCTGTTCCACTTTTAACTTTTAAAATGTCTTTAAAGAATTTTGAAAATTGTTCTTGCTTTCTAAATCAAATCATATTTTCCCTGAACTTTCTACTCTGTTCCATTGATCTGTCTTCTTTCCGTATTATTTTAAGACTATTTAACATCTGGTAGTGTTTGTCCCCTTCATTATTATTTTTCAAAATTGGTTTGAATATCAGGTCAGATGATATCTTAAAGGCACTAGGTTTCTTTGATAGATAATGTGAAAATACACCCAAATAAATCTCTTTAGTCCTTTCCATCCAAACACGAGCAGTCCTTATTCTTCTAGAAACAGTCAGTCTTAAAAAAATATCTATAATCAATCTTTGTATGTGGATGTGGTGTATGTGTACAGGACATTTAAGTGGGTTTGTGTGCGTGTGTGTGTCTGTGTCATGTGGCTATGCACCTGTGTATGTCCAGAGGATGGATGTATAGTCTGTGAGATGTGATTATCTATGTGTGTGAGGTGTGTACGTGGTGTGTTGGTTTGTGTGTGGGGTGTGTGTATATATATATGGTGCGTTTGTATATCTGGTGTATTTGTGAATGTGCATCAGAAATGTTATGGTATGCAGTGTGTGTGTGCAGTGTTTCCATTGTGTGTGTAGTTTGTCTATGTATGTGTGGAGTGTGTGTAAGTATAAGAGGGATACTGAGGCCCATGGCCAGGGGGAGCTAGGGTGTTAAGGGCACATCCCAAAGCCAGGCCTGGTTCTCACACTTCCTTGCCTTTTTGGAGAAAGTAAGTAAGTAAGTAAGTGTTAGTCGCTCAGTCGTGCCTGACTCTTTGCGACCCTATGGACTGGAGCCCACCAGGCTCCTTTGTCCATGAGATTTTCCAGGTAAGGATACTGGAGTGGGCTGCCATTTCCTTCTCCAGGGGATCTTGCCAACCCAGGGATCGAATCTGGGTCTCCTGCACTGCGGGGAGAGTCTTTACTGACTGAGCTACAACAGAAGCAGGGCCATAAATGGCTACCTCTTTCTGGACGTCCCCTGTCGAGGGCAGTGTGGGTTAAAGGGCCAGTGTCTCTTGTAGTGCCACTGCCTGGGCTCCACTCACTTCTGTCCTCCCCCTCCTGAGAAAAGAGCAACCTTCCCCTTTAAGAGAAGGAAGCTTCATGGCTCTAAGGAAAGGGGTCTAACATGTTGGCGGTGAGGGTGGTGGAGGTGGTGCCACCACAGGAGTTAAATTAGTATCAGAGTGGCACTGGGATCTCCCAGCTGAACAGGTTAGCTGCTGACGGGGCAGAAGGAGTCATGAGGGAACCTGTGAGGCGGTGGGACCTTGACCCCACTGGGGGTGAAGGGCCCAGTGTGGGCCTCAGTCTTTTCTCCCCCGGGCCACACATGGATAATGTGAGTCTGCCCAGCTCTCCTGCTGGCTTCCACTTTAGTACCTTTAAGATATCACCTGGTCTGATATCCAAAACAATTTGGAAAAATAATAATAGAGGGGACTAGGGCTTACTGGGGCTTTCCAGGTGGTGCTAGTGGTAAAGAACCCACCTGCCAATGCAGGAGACATGAGATGTGGGTTTGATCCCTGGGTTGGGAAGATCCCCTGGAGGACGGCATGGCAACCCCACTCATGTGTTCTTGCCTGGAGAATCCCCATGGGCAGAAGAGCCTGGTGGGTTACAGTCCATAGGGTCTCATAGAGTTGGACACAACTGAAGCGACTTAGCATGCATGCACACATCTATGTAACAGATGTTAAATAGTCCTAAAATAATGTAGAAAGAAGACAAACAGGTCAATGGACCAGAATAGAATGTGCATCTGTCAGTTGCTCGCAGCTTCCTGAGTTCAAGGTGGTCTTCCTTAGGGCAAGTGGTCCCTCGCAGAGCTTTGAAGGGGCCACTGTCACCTGGGCTCGTCACTTTTCCCTTCATGGACTTCCCTTTCCCCAGGCTCTGGAATATCGTACTTTCTAATTCCTACTGGGGTGAACCCCTCTCTCGGGGGCATCCTCAGGCCATGTCATGCTCCCATCTTGCTTCCAGGTCTGTAGCACTTTCAGCCTCAGCGTCCTGTCTGCATCCTATGGCTTGAGCCTAAACCTGCCTGTTTTCCCTGGCTGCATGGAGTGGCAGAGCCAGGATATCTCCCTGGCCAGAAAGGATGCGTGGACTCAGACTTCCCCAGCCAGGAGAAGGATCAGGCCCACTCAAGTCCAGGGTGCAGGTAAGTCTGTCTACCATTGGGCTGGGGCCAGGGAAGCAGGCCTGTCCCTGCTATGGGCAGTGCTCAACAAGTGGGTGTGGAGAAAGAGGAGAAAGGGCTTTACAATGTGCCAGGATTCAAACAATCCGCTGGCCTTTAGGTGAGTCATTTGCAGTTGACCACTAGTTTGTAGATTTCTGGGCTCTTCTCCAGTTTCGCCTCCCCTCTGGTGGCCACTTGGCCCTGTGGCATCTAGTTTCCTTACCAGCCTCAAGAAGGCAGGTCTGCTACCTCCACTTGCCATTGGCCATGGGGCAGGCATGGAGGTCAAGGAAGAACAGAAGGTGGATGGTCCTTGGGGCAGACAGGTCTGGGCTCAACTTTCAGCTCTGCCAAACTTGGACGAGTCACCTGTTCTCTCTGTGTGAGATTCAGATTTATCCCTGGTGAATTGGAGCTATTACTTCCTAGAGTTACCAGTAAAGATTAACCGAGAAGATGGCTGTAAATTGCACAGCTCAGCCACTGGCACTAGGTCCTCAATACATAAAGCTTTTTTCTCCACTTTCTCTCTTGCATCCCCCAATCTTGTCTTGAGTGGCTCAATGAGTCACAAATATCCATTTGGCAACTTCCAACACTCCCCATTTTTAGATTTACATAAGACCAGCAGCTTTCCCTCCCTCAGCAGCAACAGTCAGAGGGTTGCAGAGCAGATGTCTTGGTGTGAAACTGCTCCCAGAGGCATCCCATGAATGTTTGCCGACAAAACAGCACAGGGACTGACCCTCCTTCCAGCTCTGCTTCCTCCCACCACTCGGGAGATTGAAAGGGCCTATCCCTCCACGTGGGCTTCGCAGTGGTAAAGAATCCACCTGCCAATGCAGGAGAAGTGGATTTGATCCCTAAGTCAGGAAGATCCCCTCCAGTAGGAAATGGCAACCCACTCCAGTATCCTGGCCTGGAAAATCTCATAGACGGAGGAGCCTGGCAGGCTAGTTCTTGGGGTCCCAAAGAGTCGGATACTACTGAGCACATCCACACCCCTCCACGTACTATACTGTGCATTTCTGTCCTCTCAGGTGCTAGGGGCCTGTCCTCCTGTCCCATGGCACCAGGCTGCAGATGGTGGGCCATGAGGCTGGCTGGAGGAAGCTGCTCTGGTCTGGACCTGTGCCAGGCTGCTCCCATCCAAGAGAAGGCTCAAGAAAGAGATGGAGGGGCCGGGGTCAGGGAAGGGGCCTGCAGCCTGGCTGGTGGTGGTGGTGGGGGGCGGGGTGTCAGGGGTCCAAGTGTGCAGAACATTTTTCCAACTCCCACGTCATTGGGCCGGGAGATTGCTCCTCTGTCCTTGCTTAGGGAGGGTGATTACAGGTCTGAACTTCAAAGCATGTTGAACTTGGCTAATTGCTGTCCTGAGGGTGCCAGGCGTGGGCAAGTCAGGAGTCGCGGGTCCGGCATAGGGCTGGTACTTGCAGCCCAGCCCGAGGCCGAGAGCCCCGATGCCCGATAGGGTCGCCCGTCCACGGCTCTACCGGGAGGACCGCGGTCCCTGGCCCGTCCCGGCCGCCTGCTGCTGTTGCAGAGAGCCTGCGGTCGCCTCCTTCCCCTCTGCCCGCAGCGGCTTGGTCAGGTGGAAATCTCCCCATTCAAACCGGCGCGGGCCAATCAGAACCCGGCGCGCCGCCGGTTCAAACGCGCGCTGCAGCCGGCCTCCCGCCTGGCGGCGGAGACACTGGCGCGGGGGCGGGTGAACCTGCTGCCTCGGTTACTGCGAGCAACACAGACGCCTCGAGTTACAGGCGCCCTCGCCCTGGCCCGGCCGGAGCGGAGCCGCGGCCATGGAGCGCTCCCTGCACCGCGTCTCCCATGGGAGCCGGCGCGCCCAGCCAGGCTTGTCCTTCTATCTCAGCACCTTTGGTAAGTGCGCCGCCCCGGGTGGCTTCGCTCAGCCCGCATGCCCAGAGAGGGCAGCTCCCTCGGGGGTAGGTGAGGCCGGGAGCACCAGCCTCCCGTGGTCATCCAGGAGGGGCTCAGCGCACAGGCTCAGGCCGAGCAAGCCTCTGGACACCACCTGCTGCTTGGCCATTGGTGTCAAGGGTTGTTGCTGCTGGCTCTCTTGGCTGGAATAATCATGCCTAGTTAATACTTGAGAGATCCGGTCTGCCACCGCTGAGTTTCCCTTTAGCAAGCTGCTCAGGGTTAAATCAAGGTCTTGTTACTACATCTTGAGATCTTGGTCCTCTTCCCTTTGACTCAGGGACAAGACAGGTGCCAGGTCAGCCCAGGGGGCCTTGGCTTCCTGCGGACTCACCTTGGACGTGGCAGTGTGGTGGCTTCCGTGGACACCTGACCCTCAGCAGGGGTGGAAGGAGTCTCTCCTTCAGGAGTTACCTGGCTCTCCCAAGGTTCACAGGGCTGCCCTAGGGGCTGGAGGTAGAAAGAAGTGGGCGGTAGGCACCTGCTTCCAAACCCCTAGATAGCACAGCTGAGTTCCCCCAGTAACATCAGGGCAGCAACCTTCCCAATGGTCTGGGCAAAACCAGCCGCCGGAGTCTCTGGAGTGGAGATAATTAGCCCTGACCTAGGATGCAGCCCTTTCCAGCCCTTGTCTCCTCACTGGTTCCGCGACTCTGTGGGAAGGGAGTTATATCTCCTCCCTGAAGACTTGGGATATAGAGACGAAGGTCTCCCAATGAGCCAGTTGGTGCCTCAGCTCAAGCCTTCTGAGACGCCATGTCTAGAACATTAAAAAAAACTTCAAAACAGATTTTTTTTAACACCAAAAACATTTTGTTTTGGGATATAGCTGATTAACAATGTTGTGGGAGTTTCAGGTGAACAGTGAGGGGATTCAGCCATACATGTACGTGTATAAAGCAACTTTTATACAATTTGCTTTATGAAGGATGAAGTAGTTATTGCAACATAAGTGGACTTTGCCCACATTTCAAAGACAGCGCTGTAGGAGTTGAGCCCTCCCTGGGGTTCTGCCTCTCCTATTCAGAGGCTTACCTCTATCAGTACACTTGGCTGTTGACAACCTGCCTCTTCTCTAGGGGCAGAAGGAGTGATGGAAAAGCAGTGGCTTGGCTTCTAGAAATGACCTGTGATCTGGGAATTCATGGGTCCAGCTGGTGGAGGGTAGCAGTAGAGGAATTAACTTGCCACCATTTGTTGCATGTTTCTCTTTCGCCATGCCACATGCCAGGTGCTTTCCCTGTGCCATCTCATTTAATCCTCCCAACTGTTAGAGGCAGTTCTCGTGAACCCCATAGGGATGTGGGACTCTACCAGGCAAGGGAGGCTTCTGGGATGATCTGAGTTGGTGGGGCTGGGGTGATCAGGAAACAGTGGCAGAGAGCTGTGGTGGCAGAGGCCTTGGTACCTTAGCTGTGTCCTGATTAAAAAGTAAAAAAATACGTTTCTTTGTTTTTCCTCCTTATTATCACGGTAAGATGTATTCATTGTTGAACACACAGAGAAGAAGAAAGTGAAAATCCCCTGTAATCTGACTCTCCAGAGAAAGCCATTGTTAACATGGTTTATATCCTTCCAGACTTATTTCTGTGTGTGTGCGCCTGACTTCAGCAAAATTGAGATCCTATTGTATGTACAGCTTTGTAACTCATGTCATTTTCTTACTAGTGTGGTGGGACTATTTCCTTGTATCAGCCTGTATTCCTCTATTGAAGTAATCTCCTTGCCAGATCTGGGAAACTGGGGAGAGTCCAGCCCAGCAGGGAGTGGACGCCCTGCCCAGCCATGGCCTTCGGGCTGGGTTGGGTGGGTATCAGGGAAGGTTGCTACGTGAACCAGTGACTGTGCCCTGAGTGTGCAGCAAGCGGGCAGGAACCTGGTGGGGTGGGGAGCCTCTTGCTCCGTGTATGTAGCCTTCTCTCAGCTCTCTCCGAGGACTGATAACTAGAAAAGTTTCCTCTGGTTTCCTGCATTAACTCTGTTTCCTTGACAAAATCAGCCCTCTTCCAGACTGCTGGTTTTCTTTGTACACTTAATGACCTTTGCTTGTCTGCTTGTGAATGAGGAGTCTTATCAGCGGTTATCAAATGTGGCCAATACTTAGAAGCACCTGGAGAGCCTATTAAATATGCAGATTCCTAGGGACTTCCTTGGTGGTCCAGTGGCTAAGATTCCATGCTCCTAATGTGCCAGCCCCAGGTTCGATCGCTGGTCAGGGAACTAGATCTCACGTACTGCAATTAAAAAAACAAACAAAAATATCTCACAGGCTGCACAAAGATCCTGAGTGCTGCAACTAAGACCTGGTGCAGCCAAATAAATAAATAAATAAATAGTAAAAAACAAAAGCAAAAAACCCTGCAGATTCCTAGAATCTTCTCCTGAACATCCTGGTTTAACAGGTTTGGGGTAGAGTCAAGAAGTCACAGAAGTAGTATTTTGATGACCAACCAGGTTTGGAAGCTATAGATTCAGAGTCAATTTTGATAGCCACCGTGGACTCCCTTAAAATGAAGGTCTTTGCTAAGCTTTCCTCAATTCCCTGGCTTTTCCCCAGCATGGCAGGTAGCTCCTGGCCTTCAGCTGTGGGCTTTGCCAGGGTGGAACCAGATGAAGCTACTGCCTAGCTGGTAGTTTTCCTGAGCACAAACAGTTAAAGGGAGGTAAATTTCCAGAATTCCTTTCAGAGAGAATACGATATGGAATATGTTGTGGTTTATGTATTTGTGTGTTTATATGCAGGAGCACAAACCTTTGTCTCCCACTAAGGGCACCTTTTGGGCTTCCCTGGTGGCTCAGAGGTTAAAGCGTCTGCCTCCAATGTGGGAGACCCGGGTTCGATCCCTGGGTCGGGAAGATCCTCTGGAGAAGGAAATGGTAACCCACTCCAGTATTCTTGCCTGGAGAATCCCATGGACGGAGAAGCCTGGTAGGCTACAGTCCATGGGGTCGCAAAGAGTCGGACACGACTGAGCGACTGAATGGAACGGAACGGAACGGAAGGGCACCTTTCAAGTAACATTAATTGGCCATACTTTAAGTTGCCTTGTAGGAGATGGCCTGGCTTCAGGGAAGAGGAGTAAGTAAACTGGAGTTTGAACCTAACAACTCCAGAGGGACTTTTACTTATGAGAAATGGTATAATTTGAAGAAGCCATTACTGGTGCACATAAGTTTTTTTCCTTCAGGATTATATATTTTAATTTTATTAGTATATTTGTTGGCTTTAAAAACAGCTTTATTGAGATATAATTCACATACCTACAATTCACTCATTTGAAGTATACAATTAAGTGGTTTTCAGCATATTCACAGGATTGTGTAACCATCACCACAGTCAATTTCAGACCATTTTTATCACTTCAGAAAGAAACACTATACCTGTTAGTTTGAAAGTGAAAGTCACTCAGTTGTGACCAACTCTTTGTGATCCCATGGACTGTAGTCTGCCAGACTCCTCTGTCCATGGAATTCTCCAGGCCAGAATACTGGAGTGGGTAGCCGTTCCCTGCTCCAGGGGATCTTCCCAACCCAGGGATGGAACCCAGGTCTCCCGCATTGTAGGTGGATTCTTTACTGTCTGAGCCACCAAGGAAGCCCTAGTTTCAGTTCAGTTCAGTTCAGTCGCTCAGTCGTGTCCAACTCTTTGCGACCCCATGAATCACAGCACTCCAGGCCTCCCTGTCCATCACCATCTCCCAGAGTACACTCAAACTCATGTCCATCGAGTTGGTGATACCATCCAGCCATCTCATTTTCTGTTGTCCCTGTCTCCTCCCACCCCCAATCCCTCCCAGCATCAGAGTCTTTTCCAGTGAGTCAACTCGTCGCATGACGTGGCCAAAGTATTGGAGTTTCAGCTTTAGCATCAGTCCTTCCGATGAACACCCAAGACTGATCTCCTTTAGAATGGACTGGTTGGATCTCCTTGCAGTCCAAGGGACTCTCAAGAGTCTTCTCCAACACCACAGTTCAAAAGCATCAATTCTTCGGCAATCAGCTTTCTTCATAGTCCAACTCTCACATCCATACATGACCACGGGAAAAACCATAGCCTTGACTAGATGGACCTTGGTTGGCAAAGTAATGTCTCTGCTTTTTAATATGCTATCTAGGTTGGTCATAACTTTCCTTCCAAGGAGTAAGCATCTTTTAATTTCCTGGCTGCAATCAGCATCTGCAGTGATTTTGAAGCCCAAAAAATAAAGTCTGACACTGTTTCCACTGTTTCCCCATCTATTTCCCACGAAGTGATGGGACCAGATGCCATGATCTTTGTTTTCTGAATGTTGAGCTTCAAGCCAAACTTTTCATGCTCCTCTTTCACTTTCATCAAGAGCCTTTGAGTTCCTCTTCACTTTCTGCCATAAGGGTGGTGTCATCTGCATATCTGAGGTTATTAATATTTCTCCCGGCAATCTTGATTCCAGCTTGTGCTTCTTCCAGCCCAGCGTTCCTCATGATGTACTCTGCATATAAGTTAAATAAGCAATACACAATATATTGACAATATACAACCTTGACATACTCCTTTTCCTATTTGGAACCAGTCTGTTGTTCCATGTCCAGTTCTAACTGTTGCTTCCTGACCTGCATACAGGTTTCTCAAGAGGCAGGTCAGGTGGTCTGGTATTCCCATCTCTTTCAGAATGTTCCACAGTTTATTGTGATCCACACAGTCAAAGGCTTTGTCATAGTCAATGAAGCAGAAATAGATGTTTTTCTGGAACTCTCTTGCTTTCTCCATGATCCAGCAGATGTTGGCAATTTGATCTCTGGTGCCTCTGCCTTTTCTAAAACCAGCTTGAACATCTGGAAGTTCACGGTTCACATATTGCTGAAACCCCCAATTCCCAGTCCCCTCTGTCCCTCAGCTCTAAGCAATCACTAATTTACTTTCTGTCTCTATAGACTTGCTTATTTTGGATATTTCATATCAGTGGAATCATATAACATGTGGTCTTTTGTAACTGGCTTCTTTCACTTAGCATAATGTTTCCAAGGTTCATCCATGTTGAAGCATGGATCAATACTTCACTGATTTTTTATGGCTGAGTAATATTCCATTGTATGGACATGCCACATTTTGTTTATCCACTCACTAATGGACATTTAGATTGCTTCTGTCTTTCGTCTATTATGAATACTGCTCTGCTACAAACGTTCATACACAAGTTTTTGTGTGGACAAATATTTTCAATTCTCTTGCATATATACCTTGGAATAGAATGGCTAGAGGGACAAGAAGGCCTTCTTCAGTGAATAATGTTTAATAATAGAAGAAAACACCAAAAGGGGAAAGACTTTTCTTCAGGAAAATTGGAAACATCAAGGGAGCTTTCTGCCCCAAAATGGGCACAATAAAGGATAAAGGATAAAAAAGGCACCTAGTAGGTGCTGTAGAGATCAAGAAGAGATGGAAAGAATACATGTATGACTGTATAAAAAAGGTCTTAATGAACCAGATTACTGCAATGGTGTGGTTAGTCACCCAGAGCCAGACATTCTGGAGTGTGAAGTCAAGTGGACCTTAAGAAGCACTGCTGTTAATAAAGCTAGTAAAGATAGTGCTAAGTTGTGTGCGACTCTTGCAGTCCCATGAACTGTAGCCCGCCAGGCTCCTCTATCCATGGGCTTCTCCAGGCAAGAATACTTGAGGGGGTTGCCATTTCCTTCTCCAGGGGAACTTCCCATAAATCTCGTGGTTGTGATGAAATTCCAGCAGAACTATTTATGTCCCTAAAGGACATAAATAAAGGTTTTGCATTCTTTATGTCAGCAAATCTGGAAGAAGACCCAGCAGTGGCCACAGTACTGGAAAAGGTCAATCTGATTCCCAAGAAAGGTGGTGCCAAAGAATGTTCTAACCAGCGGACAGTCACACTCATCTCCCATGCTAAGGTCATGCTTAAAATCTTGCATGCTAGGCTTCAACTGTATGCAAACCAAGAACTGTAGATGTCCAAGCTGGTTTTAGAAAAGGAAGAGGAACTAGAGATCAAATTGCCAACATTCACTGGATTATAGAAAAAGCAAGGGAATTTCAGAAAAATACTTATCTCTGTTTCATCGACTACACTAAAGTCTTTGACTGTGTAGATCATGACAAACTGTGGAAAGCTCTTAGAGAGATGGGAATACCAGACCATCTTACCTGAGAAAACTGTATGCGGCTCAAGAAGCCAACAGTTGTATGGAACCTTGTATGGGACAACTGATTGGTTCAAGATTGAGAAAGGAGTATGACAAAGGTGTCTGCTGTCACCCTGTTTATTTAACCGATATGCTGAGCACATCATAAGAAATGCTGGCTGGATGAGTTACAAGCTGGAATCAAGATAGGTGGGAGAAACATCAACAGCCTCAGATATGTGGATGATACCACTCTAATGGCAGAAAGTGAAGAGGAACTAAAGAACCTCTTGATGAGGGTGAAGGAGGAGAGTGAAAGAGCTGCCTTAAGGCTGAATATTAAAAAAAAACTAAGATCATGGTATCCGGCTCCATTACTTCATGGCAAATAGAAGGGGAAAAGGTGGAAGCAATCACAGATTTCCTCTTCTTGGACTCCAAAATCACTGTGGATGATGACTGCAGCCATGAAATCAGAAGATGATTGCTTCTTGTCAGGAAAGCGATGACAAACCTAGATAGTGTTTTGAGAATCAGAGACATTACTCTGCCAACAAAGGTCCATATAGTCAAGGCTATGCTCTCCCCAGTGGTCACATATGGTTGTGAGAGCTGGACCGTAAAGAAGGCAGAATGCCAAAGAATTGATGCCTTCGAACTGTGGTGCTGGAGAAGACTCCTGAGAGTCCCTTGGACAGCAAGGAGATCAAACAAGTCAATCTTTAGGGAGATCAACTCTGAATATTCACTGGACGGACTGATGCTGAAGCCAGTATTTTGGTCACTTAATATGAACAGATGACTCATTGGAAAAGTCCTTGATGCTGGGAAAGATCGAGGGCAGGAGAAGAGGGTGTCAGAGGATGAGATGGCTGGATGGCATCACCAATACAATGAACATGAACTTGGGCAAACTTGGAGATGGTGAGGGACAGGGAGGCAGGGTGTGCTGCAGTCCATGGGGTTGCAAAGAGTTGACATGACTGCTTGACTGGACAACAACAGCAACACGAGTTGCTAGGTCAAATGGCAACTCTGTGTTTAACTGTTTGAGAAGCTGTCAAACTCTCTTCCAGAGTGGTTGCACCATTTTACATTTCCATCAGCAAGGCTGAGGTTTTTGATTTCTCCACAATCTCACCAACACTTGTTATTGTCTGATTTTTTGATTCTAGCCATCCTAGTAGATGTGAAGTGGTATCTCATTATGGTTTTGACTTGCATTTCTCTGATGACCAGTGCTACTGAGCATCTTTCATATGCTTATGGACTAGTTATATATTTACCAAAGTTTATTCAGATAATTTGCCCATTTAATTTAAAATTTAACTTAAATAGTAAATTTCAGGACTGAAAGTGAAAGTCACTCAGTTGTATCCGGCTCTTTGTGACCCCATGGACTATACAGTCCTTGGAATTCTCCACGCCAGAATACTGGAGTGGGTAGCCTTTCCCTTCTCCGTGGGATCTTCCCAACACAGGGATCGAACCCAGGTCTCCCTCATTGCAGGTAAATTCTTTACCAGCTGAGCCACAAGGAAAGCCCATGAATACTGGAGTGGGTAGCCTATCCCTTCTCCAGTGGATCTTCTGGACCCAGGAATCCAACTGGGGTCTCCTGCATTGTAGGTGGATTCTTTGCCAACTGAGCTATGAGGGAAGCCCTGATTCCAGGACTATTTGTTTTTTATTAAGTTGCAAGGGCTCAGTGGTAAAGAGTCTGTCTGCCAAGCAGGAGATGTGGGTTCAATCCCTGGGTCAGAAAGATCCCCTGGAGAAGGAAATGGCCACCCACTCCAGTATTCTTGCCTAGAAAATCCCATGGACAGAGGAGCCTGGCAGATTACAGTCTGTGGGGTCACAAAGAGTCAAACATGACTTGAGTGATTAAACTCCTACCACTGAGAGTTCTTTGTATGTGCTAGATACTAATCCCTTATCATAAATTATTTACAAATTTTTTTTTCAATCTGGGGCTTTTTTGACCCACTTTCTTGATAGTTTTCTTTGAAGCACAAATGTTTTTCATTTTGATGAAGTCCAGTTAATCCATTTTACATTTTGTTGCTTGTACTTTTGGTGTCAAATCTCAGCATCTACTGCCATATCCAAGATCACAGAGATTTAACTGTTTTCTTCTAAGAGTCTTATAGTTTTGACTCTTAGGTTTTGGTCTTTGAGTTTGAGTTTAAAAAGTATTTTTTTAAAACCATTTTGAGTTAATTTTTGTATATGGTGTGAGGAAAGGATCCAACTTAACTCGTGGGTATATGGTATCCAGTTGTCTTGGGATCATTTGTTGAAAATGCCATTATATTGTCATTGTATGGTCGTGGCACCTATGTTGAAAATTAATTGACCATACATACATGAGTTTCTTTTCAGACTTTTAATTCTTTTCCATTGATCTGTCTGTCTATTCATTGGAAGGATGCTGGGAAAGATTGAAGGCAAAAGGAGAAAGGGGCAACAGAGGATGAGATGGTTAGATAGCATCACTGACTCAATGGACATGAATTTGAGCAAACTCTGGGAGACAGTGAAGGACAGAGGAGCCTGGCGTGCTGTAGTCCATGGGGTTGCACAGTCCAACATGACTTAGCGACTGGACAACAAAATTCTTATGCCAGTATCACACTGTCTTGATTACTGTTGCTTTGTAGTAAGTTTTGAAATTGGAAAGTGTGAATCTTTCAGCTCTTTTCTTCTTTTTCAAGATTATTTGATTATCTTGGATTTCCTGAGTTTCTATGTGAATCTTAGGCACAATATTTTATATAGAAAATATAAACCCAAGTTCATAATAATGTTTGATAAATATTTAAAGAGTATCTTCTTGAAAGGATACCAGCTTATTAGCTTGCCTGAGGCAACAGCTAATTAACCTACCTGGGCTTCGGTCCAGGAGCTGAATGTGGTGAGTGGTCGTGGAAGACAGCAGGTTGCCTTTCCTCCAGGGTGTCTGAGCCAGAAGCTGATAGGCAGTCTGGACGTGTTTTGAGGGTTGCAGGGAACTGTGAACATTGGGTGACAGAAGACACAACCCACCTCTCTTTAGAACTGTTCTCCCCAAATGAACCTGCAGGAAAAAAGCTGTGGGTAGCAGCTTTGCGTGTCGGCTCTAGAGGAAGTGCCCGGAATCCTTAGTTCGCTGGAGGGGACAAAGTCGGCAAGATGTGAAGGCAGAGTCGACTCAGGAGTGTCCTTAACTTACTGGGCATTGTCTTTGTTTTTCTGTTTGTTGTGCTGGTACCATGTGAGCTGGGAACTGCCCCTCTCCTTTCTCTGACTCACGTTAGAAGCCACAGAGATAAAAAGTCCATTTTCTGTAGTGAGAATGAAGCTTGGGAACAGATGCCAGGAGGATGATATGTTGGGCAGTGAGAAGTCAGGCCCTGAACTGGGGGCCCGCCACATGGCCCTGCCAGCTGCCCCTGGCTCACCCTGATGCCCTGAGCCTGCAGTAGTCCCTGGGCTTGGCTGGGAAACCCATTAACATCTCTCAGGAGCTTGTCATTTGCTGGTCAGGGTCCTCAGCCTTTTTTGGCTTTCCTGTCGATTGGAGACCATTTGCTTGGGAGCCTGTCAGTAGCCCTTTGTTCTCTTTTCCAATTCTGCTTTTTATGTTCTTTTTCTTTCTTTTTTTGCCATGCCACGCATGGCATGTGGGATCTTAGTTCCCTGACCAGAGATCAAACCCTTGCCCCCTGCAGTGGAAGCATGGAACCTTAACCTCTAGACCACCAGGAGAGCCCTCTATGTTTTTTTTTTTTTTTAAAAACAAAACAAAATGAAATTCTTTATTATGAAATGTAGCACACAGACAGAAAAGTGTCCCTCCAAATGATGTGCAGCTCAGTGGTTTATCATGCAGCAAACACTGTGTAACTTTCCCTGGGGTTAAAATTGCCAAAATCCAGAAGTCTTATATTTGATGTGTAGTTTTTTTTTTCCTTTATCATTCAGTTCAAAATATTTTCTGATTTTCAAGCAATTTCTTGTTGAATTCATTGGTTATTTGGAAGTATATTTCCTAATTTCTATGTATTGGGGGTTTTTGTAGTTTTTGTCCAATGTATTTTGCATCCTTTCAGTCCTTTGATGGCCCAGCATAATGTCAATTTTTATAAATGTTCTGTTTGTGCTTGAAAAGATCTGTAGTAGATGGGTGTAGGGTTCTTTGTATATGTCAGGTTTAGGTCAAGTTCGCTACTTTTGTTGTTCACATATTCTGTCTTTGCTGATTTTTTTCCCCCATCAGTTACTAAGAGAAGTGGGTTAAAATTCCTGTTATGACTGTAAATTTATCAGTTTCTCATTTTAGTTCTGTCATTTTCTTCTTTATGTATTTTGAAGCAATAGTAAGCACATACAAGTTTAGAATTATCATCTTTCTGATGAGTTGAAATGCTTATTATTGTGATCTTTTATTGTTTGAAGTCTTCTCTTTACTTCTAGTGGCGATAAAGTCTACTTTTCCTGACATTGACATAGATGGCTAGTCTTCTTTCGGTTGATAATTACATATCTCTTTCCATCATGTTTCTTTAAATCTTCCTGTTTCTTTACGTTTTAGGTGCCCTGTCTATTACAAATGGCAGGCACAGACTTATTTTTTTCTTCGTAATACAGACCTGGAGTGATGTCTTCCTTTAAAATGATCTTTATTTGCTTCTGTCAGGTGCTTGAGGTCACTGGCAATCTGGAATGACATCAATTCAGTGTTAGGGACTGAGATTGAGTTGAGCTGCAGTCCTGTGTGGAATTGTGTTTAGCTGTGGTTTTGTTGTTGTTGCTGTTCAGTTGCCAAGTCATGTCTGACTCTTTGCAATCCCATGAACTGCAGCACGGCAGTCTTCCCTGTCCTTTACCATCTCCCACAGTTTGCTCAAATTTATGTTCATTGAGTCAGTGATGCTATCTAACCATCTCATCCTCTTCCACCCAATTCTCCTCCTGCCCTCAGTATTTCCCAGCATCAGGGTCTTTTCCGTTGAGTAAACTCTTCACATCAGGTGGCCAAGGTATTGGAGCTTCAGCTTGAGCTTCTGCATCAGTCCTTCCAGTGAATATTCAGGGTTGATTTCCTTTAGGATTGACTGGTTTGATCTCCATGCTGTCCATGGGACTCTCAAGAGTCCTTGGATTAATATGGGACATTTCCAGATTTTGCAGTTTGGTAGTAGTGAGTATGGTTTAAATCATTTAAACTTCTTTATTAAGAAAATCAAGGACCTCAAAAACTGGAAGTCTTCTTTATCCTCAGTCAAACTATAGTGATTTATCTTAGAAGTGTATTTTCTTAACAGTTTTTAAAATTGAAACATTGCTTGAGAATTGAGATCCAATTTATGTCATCCAACTCTGGAGAAAACATGAGTATGCATTAGTTATCTACCGTGTCATAACTTGGGGCCCCACTAAGTGTTGGCTTAAAAAAACCAAACAATTTTAATCTCACCGTTTCTGTGTGTCAGGAGTTTGGGGATGGCTTAGTAAGGTGGTTTTTTCTGAGACTCTCTCACAGAAGTTGCAGTCAAGATGCTATCAGACGTGCTGGCAGCGCAATCTGCTACTGGAAGGAAAATCAGCTTGGGGAGCCACATTAATGTCAAATTTCACAGGAAGCAAAGAGTCAGATGAATGGGGTTGGATTGACCCATCAAAATTTTTATTCCGCCACAGCAGCGCCCTGCTCACTGTCGTTCTGCCAGCGTGCATGCATGAGTGCCTAGTCACTCAGTCGTGGCACCATTAAACACCAGGGCCACTTTTCCCAAAGGGAACTCAAGATTCTTCCTCCTTAAAACAAGACACCTGAAATTCTACAGGGCCACCTCTTAAGAGCTGGGTGGCTCCAGTTCCTCAGCGCCACTGCAGCTACCGTTTCTCCCTTGGAGGGCAGGGAGTGAAATTGATAACATAACCCTCTCTGATTGTTAGCAATTGGCTCCATGTAGACCCAGCCTCTTTGTGCGTTTGTCCTGTTATCATCCTCCTTCCTGTGGCTTTCAAAACATGGCAGTTCTTAATTGATTTAGAGGTGAATAGAGTTTGGAGGTGACTGCTGTTCCATGCTCGGAGAAGGCAATGGCAAGCCACTCCAGTACTCTTGCCTAGAAAATCCCATGGATGGAGGAGCCTGGTGGGCTGCAGTCCGTGGGGTCGCTAGGGGTCAGACACGACTGAGCGACTTTACTTTCACTTTTCACTTTCACACATTGGAGAAGAAAATGGCAACCCACTCCAGTGTTCTTGCCTGAAGAATCCCAGGGAAGGGGGAGCCTGGTGGGCTTCCGTCTATGGGGTCACACAGAGTCGGACACGACTGAAGTGACTTAGCAGCAGCAGCAGCAGCAGCAGCTATTCCATGCTAGGCAGACAAGTCCCTCAGAGCTGTATTCTCTACACACCCCTGGGTGGCATGAGTTCCTTCTAGGACACAGTCTTGCTGAACCTTGCATCCAGCAGTGGTCTGCAACCTTCATCTTCTTCCTTCCTTTTCTGGGTAGGTCTCTTTCTGATGTTGTCCTGAGAGTCAGAGCTCATCTTCCTGCGGTCCTCTACTTAGTAAGATCTGCTGGATGGAATTTCTTTAGCCGGCTTCTATACCTTTATCCCCACGGTGTCCAATGAGCCCGAAATCCCCAAGTCCTGTGCCCAGCAGAATTTGGGTTTGTTGCCATCCCTGCCTGCACTTTTGGAAGCTCACTCTCATCTATCATTTCTCCTGCCATACGGGGCTTTTCTGGTCTCCAATTGCCTCTGGACTCCTGCTCCCTGCTGCATTCCTCAGGCTTTCTGGGTACCTGGCGCCACCCACCCTTTGAAGACAGAGCTGGTGCCCACTTGTAGCCCCACGGAAACTGGGGCTGGGCCTTTTTCAGTGCTCCTGAACACCCGATGAGGATGACTTCAGGTCCTCTAGCCTGAACTTCCTGCACACTCACAGCCCACACCCTGAGCCAGGGGAGAAAGTGGGGATATTGATAAGACCAGAGATTTGGGGGCTTGTGAAGGGCTTGATGAGCTGGTACCTAAACCTGCTGAAGGCCCTAGGGATTCAGCCTGACTTCCTCTCCTCCTGGTGGCGCATTTCTCTAGACTTGGAGACATTCTTGGAGCCTGCCCTCTTTTGGGCTTCCTCTTGGCTTCTAAGCAAAGGAAAAGCCTTGTCATGTGTCTGATGGCTCTCTCTGCTCCTGGACCCCAGGGTTTCATTGGCAGAGGCAGTGGTACACAGAAGAGTGTTTTGGAAAACCAGTTCTGTGCACAGGAAAGGAGTTTGGGTATAGTTCTGGGCTCTAGTTCAGGCTTGACCTACTTTGGTCCCCTTGGCCCAGGGCAACTTACCTTCTCTCTCTGGGTAAGACTGTTCCAGCTACCTAATGAGAAGGTTGGACAAGGTGATTTCAGGAGCCTCAGATGTTCAAGTTGGACCATAAAGAAGGCTGAGCACTGAAGACTTGATGCTTTCAAACTGTGGTGCTGGAGAAGACTCTTGAGAGTCCCTTGCATTGCAAAGAGATCGAACCAGTTAATCCTAAAGAAAATCAACCCTGAATATTCATTGGAAGGACTGATGCTGGAGCTGAAGCTCCAATACTTTGGCCACCTGATGCGAAGAGCCAACTCATTGGAAAAGACCCTGATGTTGGGAAAGATTGAAGGCAGGAGGAGAAGGGGGTGACAGAGGATGAGATGGTTGGATGGCATCACCGACTCAGTGGGCATGAGTTTGAGCAAACTCTGGGAAGTAGTAAAGGACAGGGGAGCCTGGTGTGCTGCAGTTCATGGTGTCTCAAAGAGTTGGACACAACTTAGCAACTGAACCACAGCAACAGACATTCGATGGATTGGGCTAAGGGGGAGGAGTGGCATGGCTGGGAAAGGGTCCCACACTTCATCTTACCGTCCCTCATCTGTGAGCCTGAGGATGGCCTGGAATAGGGTTGTACTGCCCTTGGGGGCCTGGAGCCTGGGCTGCTGGGTTTGGTTTCTCTGCTGTAACAGGCTGTAGGCAACCTGGCCTTCCCTGAGGAGCCCTGCTTGCAGGGCCTGGAAGGGGAGCTGTGTGGCACTGTGCAGACTCGTCTGGTTTCTGAGTCAGTCTGCACCCCAGGCCTGTCCTCGGCTCTGGCTCCACCCTTGAGCTTGCTCAGGGCCCTGTCCTTAGCCCCTGGGCTCTGAGTTCCCTGAGGGCAGGCACTGTTCAGACTGACCCTTCCTCCCTCAGGCCTTTGTGCAAAGGCCCAGCAGAAGTTTATCAGATGGAATTAGCGACCCCTTGTGTTGGGAGATTTCTTGGTTTCAATTTTCAGGAAAGTGCTGTTGGAAGGTGATAGGTGTTGGGCAGCACAGTGGTTCCAGTGGCCATGGGAAGCCTGATGTGTTTGAACTCAGGCTGGCTTTGTACTGGTTCAGTTCAGTTGCTCAATTGTGTCCGACTCTTTGCCACCCCATGGACTGTAGCACGCCAGGCTTCCCTGTCGATCACCAACTCCCGGAGCTTACTCAAACTCATGTCCATTGAGTTGGTGATGCCGTCCAACGATCTCATCCTCTGTCATCCCCTTCTCCTTCCATCTTCAATATTTCCCAGCATCAGGGTCTTTTCAAATGAGTCAGTTCTTCGCATCAGGTGGCCAAAGTATTGGAGTTTCAGCTTCAGCATCAGTCCTTCCAATGAATATTCAGGACTGATTTCCTTTAGGATGGACTAGTTGGATCTCCTTGCAGTCCAAGGGATTCGCAAGAGTCTTCTCCAACACCACAGTTCAAAAGCATCAATTCTTTGGAGCTCAGTTTCCTTCACAGTCCAACTCTCACATTCATACATGACTACTGGAAAAACCACAGCTTTGACTAGATGGACCTTTGTTGGCAAAGTAATGTCTCTGCTTTTTAATACGCTGTCTAGGTTGGTCATAACTTTTCTTCCAAGGAGCAAGTGTCTTTGAATTTCATGGCTGCAGTCACCATCTGCAGTGGTTTTGGAGCCCCTCAAAATAAAGTCTGACACTGTTTCCCTTGTTTCCCCGTCTACTTGCCATGAAGTGATGGGACCGGATACCATGATCTTAGTGTTCTGATTGTTGAGTTTTAAGCCAACTTTTTCACTCTCCTCTTTCACTTTCATCAAGAGGCTCTTTAGTTCTTCTTCGTTTTCTGCCATAAGGGTGGTGTCATCTGCATATCTGAGGTTATTGATATTTCTTCCGGCAATCTTGATTCCAGCTTGTGCTTCACCCAGCCTGGCATGTCTCATGATGTACTCTGTATATAAGTTAAATAAGCAGGGTGACAACATACAACCTTGATGTACTCCTTTTCCTATTTGAAACCAGTCTGTTGTTCCATGTTCATTTCTAACTGTTGCTTCTTGACCTGCATACAGATTTCTAAGGAGACAGGTCAGGTGGTCTCTTTAAGAATTTTCCACAGTTCGTTGTCATCCACACAGTCAAAGGCTGTGCAGAGTTTGCATTGGTAGAGTTTCAGGAAAAAAAATGTGTTAAACACAGATGCCTTTGGGTTGATGAGGTCCCATCCATGGCTGCTGGCTCTGTTGTCTGTTGCCAACCTCCCTCTCCCACCCTACACTGGATCGGACAGTTTTTGTAGGTTTCTCAGCTCTAGGGAGCCCCAAAGTGGTAATTGCTCAGACTTTGTGCTAATAATACTGTGGATTCTCCTGGCGCCTTTCATCCAAGGACCTCCTCACCCTCCAGCATTATCTGATTCCCACACAGTTCAGAGAGTGTGATAACCCCTATTATTACTCCACCCCACAGCCAAGGACATTGTGGCTCTGAGAGACAAGGGTCGTTGGGGCTGGAACTGGAACAGGCCTCCTGGGCGTCTGAGATCAGTGTCCCGGGCAGGAAAGCACCAGAGGTTTCTGATGGGTGAAGAGCTGGATCAGGGTTGGCTGGAGTCTAAATTGCTTGGGACTGTAGCTTAAGCAGTCCAGAGTGTGAGAGGCAAGATCGCAGTGGTTGATGGACTGCTGCAGAGCTATAGATGCAGAGTTTCCCTCCTTTCTGTGCTCTGCCTGCCCTTCCTGCAGCCACCAACAAAGCATGAACCCCAGCCACCAGCCCAGTTTCATGGGGCATGTCCCGAGGTGAAGAGTTGGGGTGATGAGGGATGTCTCACTGTGCCCTGAGGAATGGTGGAGAGACTTTAGACTTTGATCTAAAGAAGAGAGCCTAGAGACTGCAGAGTGAGGTCCAGTCAATGAAAGGTACCAAGAGACCACATTTGACTCTATAGAGCTGGGGCATTGAACAGCCAGACTTATCTCAAAAAGGAAAGAGCTCTCATTTCAGGAAGTGAGCTCCCCATCCCTGGGGGTGATCAAGCAGAGGCAGATAACTGCTAAACAGTGTTGTCATGGATGGAGCAGTACAGACTTTCTGGTTGATGCACTGGTTCTCTGCAGGCCCTGTGTCCACTGGGTAGATGGAGTTCAGTGGCTTCTTGAGGTTCTAGGAGGAGTCTATTTGACTTGAGAGACGATTTTTCCACATGTCATTGAGGACGAAGAGTGTGGTCCTCTCTCTGTCTCTCTGGAGAGCTGCTGGATGCCTATGAGGATGACCTGATATTCTATTTTGTTTTTATATTGTGTTTTTAAAAATAAAAATCGTGAAAGCCACAGGAGAAACTTCGTGCAGCCCCTCAATTCTTCATCTGTATTCCAGCCCTTGTCCTTCGATTATCTTCATGTTTCCCCTCTCCCTCTCTTTCTTGCTTCCCCCTTTTCTCTCTTTCTCTTCTTTCCTGCTTTGTTTCCTCTTTAGTTTTTTAAAAAAATGTTATTGAAGTATAGTTGATTTACAGTGTTGTGTTGATTTGTCCTGTAGAGCAAGGTGACTCAGTTTTGTGTATATGTATTCCTTTCCACTAGGGTTTATCACGGGATGTTGACTATAGTTCCCCGTGCTATACAACAGAACCTCGTTGTTTGTCCATCCTACATATAATAGTTCGCCTCTGCTGGCCCTAGACTTCCATTCCTTCCCTCCCCTACCCGCTCTCTCTTTGGCAACCGCAAGTCTGTTCTCCGTGTGTTTCCTCTTTAATTTATTTTTAATTATAGAAGTGCTATAGGTCATGGATATATTTGTATTGTTAACAACAACTCCAGTAATGAGAGACTGAAATTCCTCTTGACTTCCCTCCCTCCAGTTCCCAATCTATTCCCTAGAGGTGATCACTGTTTTTAATTTGACATCCTTTCAGAACCCACACACACACACACACACACGACACCACACCAAACACAGAGAGATATATATCACGCGTATTGTTCCACGATTTGCTTTTTACCACTAAAAGACTTGTCTCAGGACTTCCTGGCAGTCAAGTGGTTAAGATTTCATGCTTCCAATGCAGAGGGCATGGGTTCAACCTCTGGTTGGAGAATTAAAATCCCATCTGCCTCTTGGCATGGCCAAAAAAAAAAAAAATAATAATCTTGTCTCAGTAATGTTCCTATTCCAGGATGCATAGGACTCTCCCATTCTTTATATCAGCCTATACTGTCCCGCAGCACAACTATAATTGGTTCATTTAATGATTTTCATTGATGGGTTTTTTGAGTATTTTCAATTTTTTACAGTGTTATAGAACCACTTGAGTTTTTGTCTGTGATAGTTACTTGGAAGTATAATTGCTAGGTTGAAATATAAGGACATTTATATTTAATAGATATTGTCAGAAATTATCCTCCATTTATACTTCCTCCAACAAGGCATGAGGGTATCTGTTTTCCTTTGTATTTACTTACATTTGATATTATCATCTCTTAGATTTCTTGCCAGTCAGATTGAGGGAAGATGATATTTTATTGTGAATTTGCATGTCTCAGATCCCCATGAGCTTGAGCTTCTTTTTGTATGTTTATTGGCCATTTTGTCATCTCTTAATTTCCAATTTGCTGTCCTTTGCTTGTTTTTCTATTGCATTGTCTCATAAATTTGTTTATGATACGTTTAATTGTAACAGACATTTAAAAAGTCTCATGGAGTCAGATTTATCTCTTTCCCTGTGACCTCTACATTTTTGTGTCTTGCTTAAGAAGCCCTTCTCCTAACTAAGAAACACGTTAAGAGACTCTTCAGTGTGCTCTGGTCCAGGGCTCCTCAGCCTTTAATGTACATGCAACTCCCTGGGGACCTTGTTCAACTGTGGACTCGAGTTCAGTGGGCCTGGGCCAGGGCTCCTCAACCTTTAATGTGCATGCGACTCCCTGGGGATGTTGTTCAACTGTGGACTCTAATTCAGTAGTCCTGGGCCAGGGCTTGAGACGTGGACTTTTTAAAAACCTGATTTTTCTGGGTCTTAGTTGCAGTGCACAGGACCCCAGTTGTGGCGTGCAGAATCTTTAGTTGATGTAGCACATGGGCTCTACTTCCCCAACCAAGGATCGAACCCAGGTGCACTGCACCTGGACCACCAAGGAAGTCCTGAGATGTGGAATTTTTAACTCCCATGCTTCATGAGGTGCTTCTCATGCTTCCATGCTTCTCATGCTGCTGGTTCTTGGATCTCACTTTGAGTAGCGAATCTCTCTGCCAAGGTCAGAGAAAGTCTCCTTAGCTTTTCTTTAAGGAGGTCAGGATTCTGTGGAAGAACTGGGGACAGTAGCATTGACTTTGAAAGATCTCTGTGCCCACAGCTGATCTCTTTCCTTTTGCTTTCCCCGCAACTCATTCATCCTGTGTCCTTGTATTGTTACTGCCTTCCCAGAACATAGCCTAGCTGTCTGCACAGCTGGAGAGCTTTGGCCAGTCCCTTAGTGTGGACTCCCAACTGAGGCCCACCCAGGGTCCTTAACTCTCAAATCTAGCCTTACTGTCATGTGGATGCAACAACTTTTCTGACTCTAACTTGGCTACCTGGTATGGTAGTGAGCTCCCCATCACCAGGGGAGTGTAAGATTAGGATGGAAAACCACCACTGGAGATATTGATGCCATGAGGAGACTTAACAAGGTGGTTTCTGAGCTCCCTTTCAACCCTGAGACTGTATGAAACTTTGAGTCGCTTCACATGAAAAAAGCGCACACCTGTCAGTGTCACTCCATGTTTCACCTGGCAAGGAAACGAGGTGAAGCTGTTTCTCTTGCTGTTTCCTCAGGTCAGCTGAAGCTGTCCATTGATGCCCAGGACCGGGTTCTGCTGCTCCACAGTGAGTATGGCTGTGTTCATCGGGGCTCACTGGGGAAGGGGTGGGCCCCTTGACCTTCCGCATGGAGCCAGGAATGAGTGGAAGTGTTAGGGTGGCCAAGGCCTCTTTCCCCTCTTTGTATAGTGTCCTGCCATGGGTCCATTGAAAAAAAATGGATATTCAGTTGGGACTCCTAGAGACTGCCCCCTGGCCCCGCCCTGATGTGGAGCCCATGGCAGGCTGGAGCAGTCTTCGGCAGCTCAGCATCCTCCTTGGCTCCACTGGAGTGGGGCCACAGAAGAGTGTCCCTCGCCTCCCCCTCTTCTTGCTTCCTTTCTTTCCTGTCTCTCTGTCGCTTTCCTGTCTATTAATTCGTTCACTGACGGCACTGACGTGTCACAGCTACTAGTGTCACAGCTAGTGTCACCGTATGGGAACACAGTGTAGTGTTCCATCTTGGGAACGGGACTGTGTTTAGTTATGTCCGACTCTTTGTGACCCTCTGGACTATAGCCTGCCAGGCTCCTCTGTCCATGGGGATTCTCCAGGCAAGAATACTGGAGTGGATTGCCATGCCCTGGGGCTCCAGGGGATCTTCCCAACTCAGGGATCAAATCCAGGTCTCCTGTGTTGTGGGTGGATTCTTTACCATCTGAGCCACCAGGGAAGCCCAAGAATACTGGAGTGGGTAGCCTATCCCTTCTCCAGGGGATCTTCACAACCGAAGAATTGAACAGGGGTCTCCTGCATTGCAGGCAGATTCTTTACCAGCTTACCAGGGAAGCTTTTGGAACCAGACTGTGCTTAGTTGCTCAGCTGTGTCTGACTCTTTGCGACCCCACGGACTGTAGTCTGCCAGGCTCCTCTGTCCATGGGGATTCTCCAGGCAAGAATACTGGAGTGGGTTGCCATGCCCTGCTCCAGAGAATCTTCCCAACCCAGGGATCAAACTGCTTTTGGAACCAGACTGCTTGTGTCCAAATCTTGGCTCTGATTCTTTTCTTGCTGAGTGACCTTAAGCAAGCTCAGCTTCTCATCTGCTGGATGGTGATATTAGAACCTATCTTATGATAGTGGTACCTATCTTATGGGTTGTGACAAGGATTAAAGGAGTCAATTTTAGTAAAGCACTTAGGACAGTACCCAGCATGTGGATAACCCTATATGAGTGTTTGTTCAGTAATATAGAAAACCATAAATTCCCCAAATAGTGATTGAACACATCCCTGTGCTGGGGGCTGGGGACGCCAAGGAGAAGTGCCCACCTCTGGGTGGTGCTGATCAGGTGGCTGGGAGAACTTGGCAGAGGGAGTGATGTCCACACTCCGTCCTGAAGGAGGGAGGGGCCTGAGCCAGGCAGAGGGGAGCAGTCGGGCCAGGTCCTCCACAAAGGGGGAGCCACAGGTGCCAAGGCCGGGGGTCAGAGAGGGCTCGATGCACTTGAAGACTGTCTGGCGTGCCTGTGGCTGGGACCAGGTTGTGACGGTCTGATGTGCCTCCCAGAGGATTCTATACTTCACCTACCATTTATCCATTTGTTCGTCCTTCCATCCAGCACGCAAGTAGTTACTGAGCTCCTGTCGGGGCCCCACCCTTCTCTTTGGCCCAGCAGATCCCTCCTGTTTCTCCCACCTTCCTGGCTCTTGCTGTTCCAGGTACCCTCCACCCCTGTTCCATCCAGCTTTGTGCCCCCCTCACCCCCTGAATACATGGTGCTTGCTCGTGCTTCTGCCTTCGCATCCGCGGTTCCTTGTTTCTGAGCCTCCCTTCTTTTTGAACGCCTTTTGTAAAGTAAGTCTCCCTTCCTCTGATTTTGTAAGAAATGTGCCTGTCTTAATCTCATCAAGACTCAGGAAGGAAGGCTCATTTTGCCTCATTTTTCCCTTCCAGGAATCACCCCCTGACCTGCCTGCAGGGCTGTTGCTCCTGCTCTGTCCTCATCGCAGTCCCAGTTATACTGTATACCCTGGTGTGTCCAGGGGCACAGCAGGCTTCTACAGCAGACGGAAGTGTAGTGAGAGTGGGACCAGATCTGCCTCACCTCCACGGGGGGCCAGGGAGACCCAAGGGTTCAGCAGGCCTGGATACTGCCCTCAACAACCACACCCACAGGAAGGGTACACGCAGGAACAGAAACTAGGATACCAGGCAGGATGGACCAGCAGGCGCCTGGGGTCCTCCGGTCCTGGCCTTGGTGGGGGGCCAAGGTGAAATTCCCAAGGACCAGCGGGGGGGTGCTTTGCCTGCCAGAGCCTGACTCCAGCTGTGCAAACAGTGTTTGCCGAGTGCTTCTTGGCCTCCCCCGGCCCATCTGTCCTGCGCAGTTTGCTTTGGCTTCACCCCAGTCTCAGGCCCTTCATCGCTTCCAGCCCGTCCCCCTCTCTCCTTTGGCCTCCCAGGCCTCACGCCTCAGACTACAGGGGCTCCGTCTGAGCCAAGGCCGAGGGCTCAATCAAAACCAAACAGAAAAGAAAAGAGAAAAGAGGCTCAGCTTCTGTCAGGTCTACTGTCTGATTTCTCCAGGCCTCAGAGAAACGAGCCACGCTCACATTCATGGCCAGACATGAACCTCGCCCCGCACCTGTCCCTTGCCTTTATCTCTCCTTGTTCTCTTTAGCAAATCTTTTTGAGCAGCTACTTTGCCAGGCACTCTGCTAAGCACCTTAGCAGATCATGAGCACATGATCTCATTTAATCTGAAAGCGTCTGCCTCCAATGCAGAAGACCCGGGTTTGATCCCTGGGTCGGGAAGATCCCCTGGAGAAGGAAACGGTAACCCACTCCAGTATTCTTGCCTGGAGAATCCCATGGACGGAGAAGCCTGGTAGGCTACAGTCCACGGGGTCGCAAAGAGTCGGACACGACTGAGCGACGGAATGGAATGGATGGACTGTGTGAGGAGAAGTGGGTGACAGAGAATGAGATGGTTGCACAGTATCACCGAGTCAATGGACATGAGTTTGAGCAAACCCCGGGAGATAGTGAAGGACAGGGAAGCCTGGCCTGCTACAATCCATGGGGTCGCAAAGAGCTGGACACAACTTAGCGACTGAACAGCAGCAACTGTGTGAAGTGGATATGATTATCACTAGCCCATCGTTATCATTGACCCATTAAAAAAAGGCCAAAGTCAGTCTCCTGGGTGAAGCAGCCTACTCACATGGCTAGTAAGTGACAGGCTAAGTTCCCCAGCCTCGCACCTCCATCCCAGGAGGCAGTCTTGTGGGATAGCACTGGACTGGGAGTCTAGAGGTGGGGATCTAAACCCAGCTTTGTCATTCCTGTTGCTCTGTGACTGGGCAGTTTTCTTGCCACCTCATAGCCTCATGTTTGCCATTAAATGAGGGCTTAGACTCAATAAACTTTATATTCTCTTCTGGGAAGTCAGGGAATTGAATCCTATAATGTCTCAGTGAAGGGGCTGCCTGAGTGTTGGAGGTGGTGGGAGTGGGCTGGACCAGAGAGGGGTTAATATCCAATGGTTGTTATGCAGAGTAAGAGCCTGCTAATGATTTTTCCCACCTACCCACCCCATTTTTATTCTCTGTTTAGTCATAGAAGGCAAAGGCCTGATGAGCAAGGAACCTGGCGTCTGTGATTCCTACGTGAAGGTATATGATGAGCAGGTTGTCGGGGTGGGTATGAGTGGGGTGGGGGTTGGTGAGGGACCCCATCACTGAGTTCCAAGGTCCCAGCATATCTGTGGGCCTGGGGCCATTCAGTGTGGCAGCTTCAGTTCCACCATTTGGTCAGTAGGCATTTATTAGGCCTAGCGAGGGGCCCTGAGCTAAGAGAGACCGGCTTCCTGCAAGGGCTGGAACCTGGTGAGCACCTTGAGCCTGTGGATAGCGGAAATCCAGAGGTGGTCCCAAACCTTCTAATGAAAAGCAACATCTTCACCCCCCTCCTCCCCCAAACCAGAGGCAGGATGGCAGTTTGGGTGATGGGGTGGAGAGAGGATCTCTGAGGGCTGGAAGGTCCTTCTGAGTGGAGACCTTACAGTGGAAACAGAGACACCACAGGGGCGTGGGTGGGTGGAGGCTACTTCCAGCTGGAGCCAAAGGCCAGGCACCTCCCAAAGCATGGCGGTCAAGCGTCAGGCGCACCACTCTGCCTTCTTCCCGCAGCCCCCAGGCTGGTAAGAGGCCCCTATGGGCCAGGCCACAGTCAGGAGCAGGGTGGGAACCCGAGGCAGGCGGCGAATGACATGACCGGAGCGTGGATGGGGGGGGATCTTGGTGGATGTTGACCTGGAGCCTCCTGGGAAGGGGGCACTTGACAGCTGCTGGGGACTTAGATGACAAGAGGCTATGTACTTTGGGGGGAAACCTCTCTGCTTAGAGGAAGAGCAGAGGTGGTCAGGTTGTACCCCATCTCTGCCTGGGCCTGGGGCTGCCTCCTTGGTAACCACCCCTAAGAGGCCCTGTCCCAGCATCTGACTAGTGTGCCTCCGGCCCAGGGCTCCTCTTTCTTTCCCAGCATCTGGAGGACTCCATTCTGTCCTCTGCAGAGGCTGGTTTGAAGGGTGCTGGAGAAGACTAACTAGGAGATACACAGAGTCAGTCATTGGGCTTAGGGGATTATGTGGCTCTGACATCATCTAACCCTTACTTTTCTCCAATTCAAGATTTCTTTGATCCCTGAAGATAATCGACTATGCCGCCAGAAGACACAGACCATTCCAGACTGCAGAGATCCCGTCTTCCACGAGCACTTCTTCTTGTAAGAGTCTGGTGTGGCTGGGTCCTTGAGAGGAGAGACAAGAAGTGTTTAGCTGAAACAACTCTGTCTGCCAGCTCTAGAACCAGATCTAAGCAGAAAGACAGTGACTTCAAAAGGATGTCTTTGTTTTCTCATTCACTTGTATCCTCGCATCCCTGGCACCCAGCCCGGTAGCGAGGTCCACAGTGATAAGGTATCACGTGGCTGCTTCTCAGAACTAAAACGCCCAGCCCGAGGCTGGTAGCCCCTGAAAAAAGGAGGCAATTTCCCACTGTGCCTCGGGCCAAACTTTCTTCTTTAGCAAGAGGAATTTTCCAGGCTGAGGGCTGTTTTGCTTCCCCATCCGCCCCTCCCCAACTTGCTAACCTCTCTGAGCCTTGGCTTCCTTATTTGTAAAATGGGGCTAATAATAGTACCGAGCTCAGAGAGAGCGGAGGTGTAAATGAGACAGTGTAACCCAGAGTGTCGGGTGGTGTAATTATTATTATTTCTTTCCCTCCTCCCTGAACTCTGGGGCCAGTGGGAAGGCAACAGACATTTTGGATTTTCTTATTAGTGAAGATTAATCATATTTTGTTATTTTCCTTACTACACCAGGTAATTTTTCTTATGGTAGAAAAATAGAAAAGATCGGTGCACAGAAAGAAGAAGAGAGAAAGTACTTCTAGTCCTGCTGCTCACTGAGATGTTTTGTGGCATTTCTTTTCAGGTCTTTGAATTTGTGTGGGCATGTGTTTACAAAGATGGAATTGTTCTATCATACCGTGTTGTAACCTCCTTTTCATCCTTAACAATGTAATGTAAACTATTCCATGAATATAAATATTCACATCCCACTCTATTTGGGCTCTAGTTTGTTTAACCGGCTCCTTATGGTTGGATGTTCAGGTTGTTTCCAAGAGTTGCCATTATGAGGGACTGTGTGGGTCTGGACCAGAGCTTGGCTCTGCTAATGCTCTCTGTGGTTTGCTTTGCAGTCCTGTCCAAGAGGAAGACGAACAGAAGCGCCTCCTGGTCACTGTGTGGAACAGGGCAGGTGACTCCAGGTGAGGGGAGACCTGCTCTGGGCTTGTGGGTGGCAGCCAAACAGCTAGCGTATAGTAGGGGCTTAAGTAGCGTTCAGGTGAATGAATGGTAGTGGTTAAATCTGAGAGGCCGCCTCCCCCGTGAGTTCCTGGTGATGCCACGGATCATGTTAGCAAGGTGCATTTGCTGAGACCTTGGGATCAACTGGACAGTGTCTTGGCCACTGAAATGCCAACCAGCCTGCGTGTGGCTTCTGCTCCCAAGACACCTGCTTTCAGGAGCGGGTGACAGGCTCCGCGTGGAAGCAAACGATAGTCATAGCACACACGGGCTCAGCCCCACGGGACTAGAAGCTCCATGAAACATGGGTCCATTTCTCTCTTAGTCATCACTGTGCCCAGTGCCTAGCACGTAGATATCTGGTGATTATTGGGTGAATGAATACAGGATGCAGTGAATACTAAGATAGTAAGTATGGGCTGAGGCGACCGAGGAAGGCTTCATGCGATAAGTGGGGTCTTCAGCTTGGGGCAGAGCGCAGGAATGAGACAGAGAGAGTAGCAGGTTGGAGAGGGCCTGGCAGGCAGGGGCACAGCACGAGCGCAGGCAGGGAGGCAGGAGCACGCGCAGTGGGCTCAGGCTGCCGTGAGGAGGCCAGGAGCGGCAGAGTTGTGTGCAGGACAATCTACACGGGTCAGTCTTTCAGGCAACCCAGGACACAGGAGGTGGATGTGGTCGTGAGTCACGGCGGACCGCTGGGTGGTGAGGGTGAGAACTGGCTGCTGAGGGAAGGGAAGAGGGTGAGAGCACTTGACTGTGTGGCCCGCTGTGAGCAGCTGGGGCTCGTTCAGCTGGTGCATTGCAAGAAATCTGGGAGACTCTGTGGCCAGTAACAGCCATCCAACAGTCGTAGAACCGAAAATGGTGACTGAAAATGGGCCCAGGTGAATGAAAATTGACTCAACTCACCAGGTTAGACCCAGAGAATATTTGGGGGCTAATGCTTTTTGGTACCCTAAATTTGATAGCCAGTATAACTTTTCAAGTTGAGCCTTCCTCAACCTTCTCTGATGCTTTTGAACTGTGGTGCTGGAGAAGAGGATTCTTGAGAGTCCCTTGGGCAGCAAGATGAAACCTAAGTCCATCCTAAAGGAAATCAACCCTGAATATTCATTGGAGGGACTGATGCTAAAGCTGAAGCTTCAATACTTTGGCCACCTGATACGAAGAACCAACTCATTGGAAAAGACCCTGATGCTGGGAAAGATTGAGGGCAGGAGGAGAAGGGGACGACAGAGGATGAGATGGTTGGATGGCATCACGAACTCAATGGACATGAGTTTGAGAAAACTCTGGGAGATAGTGAAGGGCAGGGAAGCCTGGTGTGCTGTAGTCCATGGGATCACAAAGAACTGGACATGACTGAGCACTGAGCAACAGCCTGCATGACGAAAGGTTTGTCTTTCAGTGGAGTATCATGGACTGCTGCTCATGGTACTGTGGATCTCATTCATTGAGCTGCCATTTTGTGGCCACCCATGTGGCAACTCTGTTGCAGGTGCTGGGGACACATGGGGTCAGTCAGAGATCTTCCTGCTTGGGAGAGGACCTCTGACAGAGACTCGAGGGTGTGGGTGAGGAGAAGACACTTGATAACAAGAGCAACCACTTCCTGGGCGTTAACCACAAGCCAGGGGTTAACAGGGCCTTATCTCATTTAGTTCTTAAGGAAAGTTCTGTTCTGTTCTGTTCTGTTCAGTCGCTCAGTCGTGTCCGACTCTTTGCGACCCCGTGGACTGTAGCCTACCAGGCTTCTCCGTCCATGGGATTCTCCAGGCAAGAATACTGGAGTGGGTTACCATTTCTTTCTCCAGGGGATCTTCCCAACCCAGGGATCGAACCCGGGTCTCCTGCATTGGAGGCAGATGCGTTAACCTCTGAGCCACCAGGGAAGCCCCTGGAAAGGTACATGTTTGTTTTTAAGTTTTCAGAAAAGGAAACTGAAGCTAAGAAAGGGAGTAACTTGCCTAAGGTCACATGGCAGTGAACAGTAGAGGCAAGATGGAAACCCAGGTATTTGGACCCTGGAGTCTTCAGTCTCAGTAGAGTGCAGAGGGCAGGGCCAGCATGGGGTGGGATTTGCAAACTTGTTGGTGTTGCTGGAGGGTTGATTACAAAGTAGGGATTGGCTGGAGATAAGATGAAGAGGATGGCGTAAACTAAACAGATGAGTCTGTAGGTTTTCTTTGGAGCGTGAGTTTCTCCAAAGGGTCAGTAGTTCTCAATCCTGGCGATGCATCAGAATCATCGGGGATGCTTGTGGGGAACCCCGGTTCCCAGGTAACACATCAGACTGGTTAAGTCCAGGTTTTTAAGGGCAGGGCCGAGGAATCTGCATTTACGCAAGTTCTCAGGGTGCACCTCATGCAGCCAGTTTGGTGTTTGGGAATCTGGTGATGGATGGGGCGATACTGAAGGGTGCTGAGCAGAGGAATGACAGGGCTGTATTTAGCTGTATCACTCTGGTAAGTCTTTGGAAGGTCGGGGAGGAGCTGGGAGAGTCTCGTGGCGATGTGTGAGAGATGATTTAGGGATAGAGAGGCGGGAAACAGACTCAAATGCATTTAGGAGCCTAAACCAATAGTACTTACTGGTGATTTGGCTGTGATCTCAGTGGGTGAAGCCAAGGATGACTCGTGGGTGGCCAGCGATGTCTTTAGCGAAATCAGAGTGCACTGGAGGGGAAGGGAGAACAGCTTCGGATAGGGCGGGATGGAGGTGCCTGGAGGGCAACCAGCTGAGAGCTGTGTCTGAGAGATGCCTGCTGACCTGGAGCGCAGGGGAGAGAGAGGTCTGTGGAGATGTGGGAGCCATGGCCGCCAAGGTGAGGGGGGAAATTTCGAGCAGCTGAGAGCACCCAGGAAGACAGTGGGTACCCAGGACCATCAGAATCCTGTCTTGAAGGGATGGACACAGGAAGGGAAAGCCCTGAGGGAGACCGAGGAGGCGTGTGTGCCAAGTCGCTTCAGTCATGTCCAACTCTTTGCGATCCCATGGACCATAGCCCACCAGGCTCCTCTGTCCATGGGATTCTCCAGGCAAGAATGCTGGAGTGGGTTGCCATGCCCTTCTCCAGGGGATCTTTCCAACCCAGAGATCGAACCCGCATCTCTTATGTCTCCTGTGTCGGCAGGCGAGTTCTTTACTGTTAGTGCCTGGTGGGCTGCTGTCCGTAGGGTCGCACAGAGTCAGACACGACTGAAGCGACTTAGCAGCAGCAGTAGTGCCATCTGGGAAGCAGACAGAGGAGGAGTGGCAGAGAGATAGAAGGATGCCTGATGAGCCCAGTGGACAGAGGTGAGGAGTGGAGCGGGTGCCGGAGGCAGACACCGAACTGTGGGAGTCGCCACTTCCTCTGCTGTGGCTGCTCCCCTGCGAGAGCGGAGCGAGCCAGGCGGAGCCGGCTGGAGAAGTGGCAGCAGTGCACTTGTCGGTTTTTGGAAAAGAGAGTGAGGCCGGGGAAAGTGAGTCAGCACCCGGGGAGGCAGCGTGACAGAGGCAGTGTCTCCACTTGTTGCCTATTTTGGGAAAGTGAGATTCCTTATTAAACAAAACACAGTCAAGCTTGTGGTCACAGTCCCAACCCAAAGCTCAAAGAGGGACAGAGCAGGCGCAGACCGGCCTGCTTTCCGAACAGATGGCCCTGCCCGAGGTGCCAGCTCCACAGTGACCGGCTCGGCGGACGCGAGGCATGGTTATCGATCCATCTCTGAATGAGAAGCCTCTGAGCTGCGGGAGACAGGCAGAGCCATTGCCGGAAACCCCTGCCCTGCTGAACACTCTCAAATCAAACTGTGCGTCTCTGAAGGACGGACATTCAGCTTAACAACGTGAAGGACGATTGCAGAAGGAAGGAAGCAAACATTTATGAACCCTTCTCTGTGCCAAACACTTTACATACATTATCTCATTTAATCCTCACAACGACCTCAAGAGGTAGGAATTACTACTGTCTGTCTCTTCAGAGATGAGGAAACCGAGATTTACTGAGGCCAAGGAACTTGCCCAAGGTGATATAATCACTCATGTTTATCAAGCACTTCATGTCCACCAAGTGTGTGGCCCTTAAGTGTATTTAATCATTATCTATTGTGTGGACACAGTATCCTCACGATGCCATATAAGGCAGGCGTTATTAATGTCTCTCTTTTACAGGCCCAGAGAGGTTACGTAACTTGCCCAAGGTAACACAGCCAGCTTGTGGTGAAAACAAGACACAAATCCAGGTAGCCTGGCATCAAACCCCACGATATAGTGCCCTTGACTGGCTCACACGGGTAATAAAAAGCTCCCAAGCCAAACCTTTTCTGCACCAGTGTGCTTCTGCCTCAGGCCACCTCTCACAGCACGTTTAACACAGTTTTATGGAACACATAACACAGCTGAGTATGTGGTGGTCACATTTTGAGGTTGATAGGGGATGAAAGGGGGAGGATCTGTTTCATGAATTCTTGCGACCCTTCCGGGGCTGTAAAAGCATAGTGAGCAAGATGGTCCAGTGCTGGGAGGGGCAGGCTGATTTCGGCTCCAGTGGTGAGCACGGTGGGCGCCGAGGGGAACCAGGCCTCAGGCAGTAGATTCTGGCACAACTCCTCCTCGCTGTGAGACTGTGGACGGATCATTTCCTGGCTCTGGGCCCCAGTTTCCTCACCTGTAAAATGCAGCGCTCTCAAAGGTTTCTTTCGACTTGGGGTTCTGTGAGTTTTTAAGAAATTATAGACATTTTCAAACATATGCAAAGTTAGAAAATATTATATAATAAACCCTCACACACTTGTAGCCCAGCTTCATCAGTGATCAATATGTGGCCGATTTTACTTCATTTACGCCCTCACCCACTTTCCCTTCCTCCAGTGGATTAGTTTAAAGCAAATCATCTCATCTGAGCTATCAGTTCAGTCGCTCAGTCGTGTCCGACTCTGAGACCCCATGAATCACAGCACACCAGGCCTCCCTGTCCATCACCAACTCCCATAGATCTCTCTAAAAGATGACTTGAAAGACAAAACAGCCACAATGCCATTATCACATTTAAAAATTGACAGTAACTCCTTAACATCACTAACCGTGGAACTGAACTACTTAAAAGTTTCGTTCAGTGATGTGGAAAAAGCCAAGCTGAAGCTTCTGGCGTCAGTCGTGGTGTTCTCAGAACTTGTGGTAAGAGGACAGTCTTAGACGTGTACTGTTAGGCACCAAGTTAAAAAAAAACAACCTAGAACACACACAGCATATGTCTGAAGAACGTGATCTTTCCCGCTGACAGTCATGACACAGCTGGAAAGGCTGTTTGCTGTCGCACACTCTCTTGTGCCCTGTGCTCTTTCATCTACTTTACAAACCATGCCAGTGCCAAGCACAGCAGCGCAAAGTTAGAGAGCTGTGCCCAGAGACGGGGACCGAGACCACGGAAAGAGAAGATGAATGGAAAAATGTGTGTGCAGTTTAAGTCCTCAGATTAAAAATAAATTGAGATTAAATGGGATAAGTCTGTAACAGAAATGGTTTAAGGCCGCTGAGACAGAAAAGTAAGTGCATTCCCTTAAAATAACGCATTTTCTTTTTGTATCGGGTCTCCTGCCATGTGCTCGAAAATAAACTGAGCCGAGTATAGCCATCTCTCCGTATCCACTGGGGATTAGTTCCAGGACCCCCGTGGATAGCAAAATCCATGGATGCTCAAGTCCCTTCTATAAAGTGGTTAGTACAGTTGGTCCTCCATATCCATGGGTTCCTCATCCTTGCATATGGAGGACTGGCTGTACTATTGCCCATGAATGTTCCATGAAGCCTTACCTCTGAGCCTTTGTACCAGCTGTTCCCTTTGCCTGAAATGCTCTTCCTTTCCTTCTCTCTGGCTTAACTCCTTGGGCCTTCTTTCAACGTCTCAGCTCTGAACCGCTTCTTGCCTCTCTGAGCATTCAGCATTTATTGCCTGCGCTGCTCATCTGTCAATCACACCCTGAATAGTGACATTCCTTGTATTGCTGCCTCGAACTGCTGTTTAAATTCCTGAATGTTTGTCTTGTTTCCTTAATGCTGGGGCTCCCTGCCCAGTGCCTGCCAACATGGGAATGATGGATTCATCCATTTGTCAAACCTTCACCAAGTTCAGGGTTCAGCATTCAGAAGTACCCAAGTCTTGGCCCCTGAGACTCTGTGCCAAGCGAAATTTCAGGCGATCACCAGTTCCCAAGTTTATTACCTGACCAGTAGATTGCCATGTATTCAGGTTGCACATAAAAGAAGTCTTTTTTCTTCCAAAGGTTTTTAAAAACAGGCTCCAGGAGTAGCTAATTGAAGAACACTTAGAGGTTCCTGTTTATGGACATTGATTGTGACAATTTGCTGGGCCTAAATTATCATGAAATCATTGGAGGCCCCTTAGCAGGAAACAAAGCTCACGGGAGGCTATCAACCATTTAGCATTCTCTGAGCAGCAGGGGATGAAAACTCCACTTACTGAAGAGCAGGAAGAGGCAGCCTTTATTACAGCTAAAGCATCGTGCCTGGGAGATTTAGACAGTTACAGCCATACCCAGTGTGAAAGGAAAGTGTACAGCAAGGCAGTGTGGGCACCTGGATACCAGCTGGGTTGCTCTTGAATGTGTGGACAAACAAAATGAAATCCATGATGAGGACTTTGGCAAAGTCTTGACAAGGCTTTTCTGGAGCGGCAGCTCAGGTCAGTGGCTGCCACTCGTGTGGGTCACTGCCGCTGCCCCTCCATTAGCACTGACTTGGCCATGTGCCAGGAGGGAGGAGGGTTTGTTTTTGGTGGTGGGTCGGGGGGTGGATGTGGATGGGTGGTTTTAATGGAGCAATTGCACTGTCCTCTAGGGGGAGATGATTAATCCGGCCTGGTGAGATGGGAGGGGGCTGGCAAGGGGGAGGGCGCACGCACAGCCCAGGCTGCAGGAAAGGGGGGCAGGGAGGGAGTGCAGGGAGTGAGGAGAAGCAGAATGAGAGCCGCTGGTGAGACAGGGCCCGGGGCAGAGTGTGCCTCTGCAGGGAGGGGCGCCGGGTCTGCGGATCAGCGGCGTCATCCTGCCTCCCTGCCCCTCACTCTGCTTGGCTCTCTGCGAGAACCCATTTTGTTTACTTTCGGGTGGTAGGCCGCCACCACCCTTTCTGGAGAATCCAAACAAAGTATATTTGTAAAGACATTGTAGACCTCTGGTGCTCACTGGGGCAGGCTTGGGTGGGTGCCCTGTAGGATCCCCTGGATGGCTTTCTCCAGATGCCTGTGTCCAGAACCCACCTTGGACCTTCTGGGTCTGGAGCCCGGGAGCAGGCTCTGGGGCACAAGACTCAGACAGGCTCTTCAGGGGGTTCAGTGGACTGGCTCAAGCCCCCCGTAGCCCAGTCTTCAGGGAGGCTCATCTCCAGGGAGTTAGTTCATTCCAGGCAGTTCATTCCATCCTCGGCTTTGAAATTGCACCTTCCCCAGAACATGCTGACTCCTTCATCCATGTGGGTCCCTCAGACATTGAAGTTAACCGTCAAAGTTCCGCTCCAGTCTTTTTACTTTTTAATATTTGTCTATTTATTTGGCTGCGTCAAGTTGTAATGGCAGCTTGTGGGATCTTCATTGCATCATGTGGATCTTTCGTTGCAGAGCACAGATTCTCTAGTCTGCGCCGAATGGGCTCCGGAGCACGCAGGCTTTAGTAGTTGCAGTATGTGGGCTCTCTAGTTGCGACGCGCTGGCTTAGTAGCTCTGTGGCAGTGGGATCTTAGTTCCCCCACTGGGGTTCAAATCCACCTCTCTTGCACTGCAAGGCAGATCCTTAACTGCTGGACCATCAGAGAAGTCCCTCCTGCTCCAGTCTTAATACCTATGTTGTTTCTTGATTAATAGCTATTAATATGAAACCAGTCTCTGAAGGGAACTGATTTGGAGATGTGCTAAGAAAGAAAAGAGAGGTGGAAAAAAAGCTACTCTAGTGTTAGGCCAGAGAAAGATGTGGTAGGATAGAATCCTTTCAAATACATTTGTACTGTTTTTTTTTCTCCCTGATTCTGAAGGAAGCGCTTGTTCCCTGTGAAAATTTAAAAATGCTGAAAAACTCAAAGGAGAAAAGAAAACCCTTTCTTATCCCACCTACCAGCTACAACTATTGTTAATGTTTTGGTGGGCAGCTTTCTCATTAATCTATAGATTTGTAAACTTGCTTTTTTCTCATAATAGCAGGATTATATTTTGCATTTCAGTAATGTTCATCTATACTGTCATTCTTGGGCTTCCTTGGTGGTTCAATCAGTAATGAATCTGCCTGCAATGCGGGTGACTTGGGTTTGATCCCTGGGTTGGGAAGATTCCCTGGAGGAGGGCATGGCAACCCATTCCAGTATTTTTGCCTGGAGAATCCCTGAGGACAGAGGAGCATGGTGTGCTGCAGTCCATGGGGTCGGAAAGAGTCGGACACGACTGAGCAACTAAGCACACAGCACATACTGTCATTATTGAAAGCTGCCAAGTATCAGTCCGTCCCTGATTGCTGGACATTGGAACTCAGCGATGAACATTTTTCAGGAACTTTGAATTTCTCTTAGTCAAGTAAGATCCAGCTGAACTCAAGCCTGTCAACACAGCATGACATTCCCATGAGTCTTGACCTTGGCTCATGTCTTCTTGCCCAGCTGGCAGTCAAGTCAGATTGGTATTGGGAACTTTTGTGTGTCAGGTTGGTTTGAACCTTGATTTGAAACTGTCCAAGCACTAACCAGCTTCTGCTTGGACCCAAGACAAAGCTTCTTGAGCTTTAGGTCCCATCACTTTTCTCCTGAATTCAGCACCACCAGCTGATGTAAGAGCTGAAATTCCCTGTGGGGACCAGCTCTTCAGACCTGCAGCATCAGAGCAACTCAAGCCTCCAGGGTAGCTCTGAGCTTCTATAATGGGTTTCCCATGGGGCTCAACTACTGTAAGTCCTGTGACTTTAGGACGGGGATCAACTCAGCCTCCGTTTTCTCCTTTGTGAAATGGAGAGAATAGCTCCACTCCAGCCTGACTCACAGGGTTGGAAAGAGCAAATGAGATGATGTAGGTCAAAGTGCTCTGCAAACTGCAGTGCACCAGGCAAACTCATGTTACGCTTGACAGTCGGCCTCTTGATATAGCGCACTGAGAAGATGCTGATGCGAGCTCTCTTGTTCTCCCAGACGAAGTGGACTTATCGGCTGCATGAGCTTTGGGGTGAAGTCCCTCCTGACTCCGGACAAGGTGGGTCCAAGGGAAGCTTCTGGCAGAATCAGGCCGTCTAGGCCGGGGCTGCTACAGGCAGAGGCCTTTGTCTGGAAGCTCTGGGGCGGGGCTTCTGTCTGTGAGATGGTAACCTGCTGAGACCACACTGTTTGTCACCTGCGTGACCGTGGCTCCCCCACCTTAGCTCTTTCATATCAGAGACCAGTTGTTAGGTGGCTCCAAGTCTTCCCAGGAGGCTCTGAGTCTGGTGTCTTCTCTAAGGACACTGGTAGGTCCTTCAGCACTCAGAGCAGTCCCTGCCCTGGAGGATGAAGGCTGGGTGCTTCTTGTGATCTGTTCCAGGATCCCCTTGATGTTGTGGGCCAGGTCTTGTGTTTCTGGGCCTAGCTAGTGCTTGGGGATGGAGTGAGTGTCCTGGTGGAGCTTTCCTTCAGGCAGGTGAGGACTCTGGGATCTGGAGGGCCTTGTCTCTGGGTGGCCAGACCCTTACCCACCTCTACTTGGACTGCACTCTCCGCACTGGAGTCTTTTGAGCAGGGAAGGGAGTGCTCCTCTTGCACATCCCTGGAGATGTCCTGGTGGCCTGCTCCATCCTGCCACCCAGCTCTGTGTCCTGGAAGTGAAGTCAGGGGTAGGTGGCTGAGGACTCTATTCTGCATGTGGGTCCCAAATATCTTAACTGCAGCCTTGGCTTTCCTTCTTGGGTGGAGATGTCCCTCCACCCCCACCTGGAGCCTGCTCAGGAGCCTCAAGTTGCCTGTTTTCCTCCCTTCCCTCCCTTCTGTTTTGTCAACCTTTATTTCGCTTCTTCTGTGTACCAGGCTTTCCTGGTGGCTCAGATGGGAAAGAATTTGTCTGCATCGTGGGAGACCTTGGTTTGATCCCTGGATTGAGAAGATCCCCTGGAGAAAGAAATGGCAACCTAATCCAGTATTCTTGCCTGGAGGATTCCATGAACAGAGGAGCCTGGCAGGCTCCAGTCCACGGGGTCTCATAGAGTTAGACATGAATGAGCGACTAGCACTTTCACTTTCTGTGTACTAGGAACAGGGCTAGGCACATCACAGAGCCTTGTACAGCCTAGCTGGGGAGGTGGGCCTGTGAGTTGACTTGTTCTTCAGGGACAAGAGATGGTGGGAATTCAGCAAAGGGGAGGACCAGCTCTGCCTGGAGCATCAGGGAGGGCTTCCTGGAGGTGCAGGCATGGCAGCTCCCTTTGTGGAAGGGAGGCTTGCGTGTCTGTCCCTGCAGAGATTCTGCTCCTGAGGGAGGTACTCAGCAGATTGGTGGCTGCCTGCCCCGTGCCCTCTGCCTTCTCTGAGAATGTCACTCCTTCTCTCATGACAGGAGATCAGTGGCTGGTACTACCTGCTGGGGGAGGCCCTGGGCCGGACCAAACACCTGAAGGTGGCCAGGCGGAGACTGCGGCCCCTGAGAGGTAGGTGCACACCACCTTTAGTTCTGCCCAGACACTCTGCTGGCCCAGGGCTTCCCTCCTCCCTTCCTGCATAGTAGCATTGGTCACTGTGTTTTGTGGCATGAGTCACCTTACCCCAAGCTGCCATCAGACCCTGGGTCCAGGAACTTCTCACAGGCACCTGCTAGAACGTAACCTCATGTCCATGACGCCTTTACTTTTTGGTTGGGCTTTCCTTGGAGAGGGTTGTGGCCTGACCCCAAGTGGCTCAGCTCCCCCTGGCCTCTAGATTATGGAGGGCTGGGCTTCCTGCATGGCCCTCTCCTCAGGGGGTCTCAGGACCCCCTACAGGCTGCCTGGCTGACCTTGGGGCGCCCACCTCTGCAGACAGACCGTGTGGGCCCTGCTGTGGGGCCTGAGAATCTTCACCTTGTGCTCTGCCCTTCCTGCACACAGACCTGGCTCCTGACCTCTGCCTGGCCCGAGCTGGGGCACTGCCACACCCTGAGGCCAGCAGTGACATGGACCACCACATGGGCCTGGCACCCTGGCCCGGGCCTCTGGGTGGTCTGCGGGACGGGCACTTAGATGCCAGTAGAGACTTTCTGACTCTGCTGTGTCACCTTCCAGACCCGTTGTTGAGCATGCCAGGAGGTGAGGATGCTGAGAACGGGGAGAAACTCAAGGTAGGTGGGCCCAAGCCTGGGCAGGACTGACGGGCCCTGAGCACTGCTCTGGGCTCTAACCTGCTTCTGGTCAGTCCCTTGGCCCAGGAGACCCCTGAACAGGGCACCATTTGGTGCCTGAGACTCCGAGTCACTTGGTACTTGGAGACCCAGGAAGTTGTGCATTTCTTAAGAGGTAATTTCTGTGTTTTCCTCGGGTTACTCACGCTTGATGCAGGAGTAGGGAGAGAGCCAGGCCCCAGTCCCTGGAGATAGAGGCATCTGGATCATACTGACTTCTGGTCTCTTGAAGCTGAGTCCTCCTTCCCGAGGTCCCCTCAGACCCTTGCTTCCCCCTGGTGCTGTGACCCAGCTTCCCTTCAGGTTCAGCACCGGAGTGGCTGTCACGGAACCCGGGTTCTCACTTCTTCAGAGCTTCTTATCTGGAGAAGAGCCTTCCCATGGGGATTCTGGGATATTTACCCAAATCTGTCTCTTTGCCGGCCATGGGAGATGATCTCTGGTTTTCCCTAACAACTCAGACAGGAGAAACAAGCTCCCAGTGCTTGAGCAGGCCTGCTGTTCCCTAACGTGGCCCTCACTGCCGCCTCTGAAGCAGTTGTTAACTACCAGTCCCCCAGATAAGCGGGACGTGTAAGTTTCAGAGATGTTAGGTCGCTGTCCATGGCCACAAGCCAGCAAGTAGCAGAGGTGGCGTCTGAATTACGGCTCCAGGTATGGCTGCCTCCTGCAAGTGGCCTAGTTGGGAAAACAGGGCAGTGATGTTTTTTGTGAGAACATGTGACATTTAGGTGTATTATTATCTCTAAGACGTTTCCCCTTTCATTTACTCAAATCATTCAATAGTTTTTTTTTTTAAATATTTATTTATTTGGCTGTGCTGGGTCTTAGTTACAGTATGTGGGATCTTGAGTTGCTGCGTGTGGAATCTAGTTCCCTGATGGGGGATTGAACCTATGCACCCCCCTACTTTGGGGGCGCAGAGTCTGAGCCACTGGACCACCAGGGAAGTGCCTCATTCTTTAGATATTTATTGAACATCTACCTGGGCCAGGCCTCGTGCCAGGTGCTGACCTAGAGATGTCCACAGTTCAGAGGTCCCTGTCATCATGGAGTGTACAGTCTAGAGCTGTGATGTTCAGTACGGCAGCCGCTAGCCACCTATGGCTACTTGAAATGTGGCTAGTATGACCAAAGACCTGAATTTTAAATTTTACTTAATTCGAATTAATTTTACTTTCAACTGCAACTTGTGTCTAATCGCTGCCATATAGGACAGTACAGTGTTAGAGTCACTTGCCAGTTCTCTGTTTTCTGTGGCTTCGTGCCGAGTTTCAAAGCTTTCCTCTAGCTTCAGTTGGGGAGCTGAAAGGCCTCTCTCTGTACATGCCGATCACAGAGAGGATGGTGACCTGGGAACCTCCCTGGGTATTCATGGGAATTGCATGAGCATCAACACTGCAGGTTTCTAGGTCACTTGGGAGAGAGAGTCCTGCTTCAGGCCAGACTTTGCACACAGACTCATTGTCGCGAGGTGTGTGTGATTTTCCTGGGCTTGCACACTCGGGGATGTCCGTAGGACTCAACGAGCTGGGGGTGATTGTCAGAGGCTCAGTGAGGGAACAGGGAGAACCCAGAGAGGTGTGCGTGGGGTGTTAGAGGCTGGGAAACTGGGGTGACCTGCCCACTGTCGCAGCAACCAAAGCTGGGCTGAACCGAGGGACCCTCTCTGGCATCAGGGATGTGAGTGGCGGGGTCATTTTCCTCAGGTGGGTGGAAGGGGCTCTCGGCTCCCCAGGCTCTGCTCTACAAGTCGGAGATCAAGACTGGGGCTCTGATCCCAGCTCCATCCCGCCTGCTTGTCATCTCAACGGCCCCACTTCTTCACCAGTAAAGGGAGGAGGCTGGATTATCTAGTGACTGGAAATTCCTTCCTGACTTGACTTTATGGTCTGTCATCAAACAGCAACCCAGTCCACTATTCTTGCCTGGGAAATCCTATGGATGGAGAAACCTGGCGGGCTGCAGTCTATGGGGTCGCTGAAGAGTCGGACACGACTTAGCGACTAACACTTTCACATCAGATCCTTAAAGCAGCCCATGGACATGGATGAGAAAACTGACTTCTAAGTGCCTTCTGGGTGGCAGGCAGACTGCAAATGTTTTGTATTCCCTGTCTTGACATGGAAAGTCTGTGGGTGCAGCCCCCATCCCACCCCACCCCGTCCTAAGCATCCTTAGGTCCTTAGGCTGAATTAGTTACCTGTGTTTGCTACTGAGGACCCTGCGGTTTGCAGGGGGAGGCGGCGTTGTTACAGAGTGGCCGTGTTTTCTGCCTGGGTCCTCCTCTAGCCAGGGGTGTTTGTGAGAACACTGGAATCACAAAGTGGCCCATGGCGGAGAATGCAGCCAGAACAAAGGCGCCCTCTCCCCGCCAGGGCCGGGGGAATACTAACTAGTTGACAGGAATTTTAATATAAAACTCTCCCTCTTCCTTGTCATTCGGAGGTTTCAGGAAGCCTTCGGGCTTATCGTGCAGAGGCACACAGCACAGACAGGGCTTGGGGAGGTGAGAGGTGATTTCCTGCCATTCTTCTGCGGGGCGGGCTTCCCAGGGCGGTCATGCCAGGCTGACGGGGCGCAGTGCGGGCTCCCACTGCCGTGGGAAGAGCTGGGTTTTCATGGGGCGGCGGCCGAGGCAGGACCCGCAGTCATGAACCGCTTCAATGGGCTCTGTAAGGTGTGTTCGGAGCGCCGCTACCGCCAGGTGGGTGCTTGGCCCCTGGGGGCAGGGAGCGGTGCATGGGGTGTCTTTAGGGGTCAGGGGTGGGGGCTCACCAAGAAGGGCTTCTCTCCCCACAGGGCCTTCCTTCCCTCCTCCTGCCCCTCATAGGTTCATTGCGACCTGGGGGGAGGACAGGGGCAGGAACTGGACCCCAGGTAGCCTGTACCTGCCGCCCCTCCCTAGGGGCAGCCGAGGCCAGCTCTGTGCCCTCCTAACCACTGGCAGGGTGGTGTCTGAGCTGACACCATCTAGTTGATTTTCTGTCATTTTTATTTGGGAAGAATGTGCGTTGCAAAGAGCATCTCCAGCCCAAGATTGGAAGTGGCTAGGTGGCTGAGCAACCGGATTTGTGGGTTTTTTTGCTAACTTTTCCTGCTTCTGATGGGACGGCAATGCCTGTCTTGTGTCATGTATGTGCGATTGTGTTTTAGCATGTGTTGGCGTGCGCTTGTGTGTGAGATAGGCTGCGTCTGTGTGTCTGTATGCACACATGTTTCTCCTCCCCGGTAGCTGTGATGCTTTGAGGTGGGTCCAGACTCTGGAGCTCAGCTTCACTGAGAGGGTTTGCCTCTGAGGCCCCCCCACCCCCCAGGACTCTTCTGGAAATGTGAGGGACATCTTTTTCTTATAAAAAAGGCATGGTGTAGGCAGGGTGAAGGCAAGGGATGTCCAGACCCACTCCAGTGTTCTTGAGTGGAGAATCCCAGGGATGGGGGAGCCTGGTGGGCTGCCATCTATGGGGTTGCACAGAGTTGGACACAACTGAAGCCACTTAGCAGCAGCAAGCTGATGTGACTCTGGGATGACTCTTTAGTATACAACGTCCCTCTGTGTTTTAATGAACAGACTGGAATCTGGGTCATGAACTCTTTCTACCAGGCAGGCTTAGGTCTGGGGAGATGCTCAGAGGGGACCTTCTGTACCTTATTAAGCGGGATGTGTGTGTTCTCTCTGCAGTCCCCAGCTCTCAGGGCCCTCTCACCCTCCGGAGCCTATGGAGCAGCTCTGGCGACACTGGCAACTGGGTGGCAGGGTGGTGAGGCAGAGGGGCCACTGGATGGGAGGTTGAGAAGTCCTCGGTCATGTGGGACCACAGGTCTGAGGACTGGGGCTCACTGGCAGTCAGAGTAGGGTCAGGCATGAGTGCCCCCGGTCTGTGCCCAGGGCTCCGAGACTGAAGTTCCAAATGGATCCTCTGCGAGAATGTGGTACAGGGTTGAGGGCACTAGCTCTGTGCCAGACCCAGGCTCTCATCCACTTCGGCCCTTTTTGAGCTCCGGCTCTTGTGCACGATGTTTACCCCCCTGAGTCCCAGTCTTCCCGTCCGTGGAATAGGGTGATGATGTGATGATGCCCGTGAGAGTAAATGGGATGTGTGTGAGGTACCGGTGCAGGGTTTTCAATAAATGTGCCATTTGGGGATTGGGGTTGAAATCTATGACCCTCCATGATAGAAGGTCTGAAGCCAGGCAGGAGGGTAGAACGGAGGTGCTGGCATGGGAGAGATCTGGGAGCAGTAGCGATTCCTGCTCTGGACAGGAAACAGCAAGACCCACCCCGGAAGGATGGCCTCTGCTAGGACAGGGCTGCTCCCCTTGCCTCCTGACCCTGAGAGCTTCATTTGCTTTAGACCTTGGTTTTCTTCTCTGTAATAGGGGCACACTAAAACTAGCCCTGCATCAGGGCTGCAGTGATGATCACGTTCTCTGGAGACTGTCAGCGAGGTTGGTGGTCACAACAGACAGAGCATGATCCTGCTTCCTTCTCACAGTCCCACCCCTCACACTGAGCACACACCCAAGCAGAGTCTCACCTGGCCTGGACTGTTCTCTGGACTGGCTCCGCTCATTCTGGTGCTGAGAAAGGCAGAGGAGTCTCCTGTCCACAAGCCTGCCTGGACATGGGGAGCAGGCTGCTTTGTTGGCACACCCTTCTGTTCTCCAGATTCAGCCCTGGAGGGCTGTCCTCAGACCGTCAGCACTGGGTGCTGGGACCTGTTTTCCAGATCCGTGCCCCTGGAAGGAGGGGCCATGGCCCTCGCCGGGGTGATGGGGAAAGTGCTGGCATCCCAGCTTCGGCCTGGGTTGAGGGTCGCCCTGAGGCCCATAAAGTCCCCGCCGGTCACCTGGAGTGGACTGGTCTCCTGTCATCGTCCCTTGGCTTCAGCCCGGGCTTTCCGCGCTCACTCCAGAGTTTGTTTTTCTTTCTTTCTTTCCATTTTTTTCTCTTCCTGCCTTAGCTGTGTGTTTTCCCAGAATTCTTATGGGAATGGGGTATTTTCCTGCCCCCCCCTTCCCCTTGTCTGTCAGATTTCCTGTTTTACAAACTCACTTTGAATCCAGGCCCAGGGCTGGTGGGAAGCAGAGCCTCAGGGGCCTCCTGACAGCATCCAAGTGCCTTGGTCACCCCAGGCTCCCTGGCCCTCCCCTTTCCCATGCCTGGCCTTCGGGTCAACTGGCAGGTGAATGCCAGGCGCCCAACCTGGAAGAGGCAGCCCCTAAAGGAAGGAGGTAGAAGTCTCCTGACAAGGCCGTGACCCTTGAGCTCCTCCGGGGTTGCTGAGCTGGCTTCCTCCTCAGCCTGCCTGGGGTGGGGGTGGGGGTGCCCTTGCCCTCTGCTGCACCACGGCCCGCCCCACGTCCAGGGAGCCAGACCCCTTTTCTGACTTCAGCTGCCTTAGTCTGTGGCTCTCATTGCCCTGCTCTGAGCAGCCAGGAATTGTTCTTGAAATAAGCCGGGGCTAGGCCTGCACTCCCCGCAAAGCTTAACTGGGGTGTGCAGAGAGGGCACGCAGCAAGGCCATACTGAACTAAACCAGTGGACCGCTGCTGGTGGGACACTGCCGTGCCATCCTCACCAACGGAGCGCTGTGCACCAAGTCTGCCGTGCACAGAGGGTCTTCCTAGCAGTCCACCCTCCTCACCTTTTGCTCTAACGTTTATCATGTCCCACTTTGCTTTGGAGAGATCTGCATAAGACCAGGAATTGCCTGTTGCTTTGAAAGGAGCATGCAGATGGCAGGGCCCTCTCAGGGAACTCTTGAAAGGAGGGGCTGTGGACCTGCCATGCACACAGGCCGCGCACAGGGAGGTCACCGGCTAGTTCAGGTTCAGCCGGGACTGTACCCTCACTTGCCCCCTCACCTGGGAGCCCTCACTGGATACCTGGAAGCCCTGAGACCCTCCCAGGATGTGTCCCCCGCCCTTTGGCCTGAGAGTGAGTGTGTGCATCCCTGTCTTCCCTCCCTTGTGTTCTGGGAGGGCAGCTTCGTCTCTGGGCCTTCAGCGCAGGGCCAGCCCTGGGCCGATGCTCCATGAGCTGCTGGAGGCAGGAGGAAAGGACGGAGCAAGCAGTAGGGCACAGGCAAGGTGGAGCCAGGCACTGCGGCAGGCCCTCAGGTAAAGGGCTAGGTCACATGTCTGCCAGGGCTGTAGATGGTGAGATGCATCCTTCCGGGGCCCTGTCGGTCCTGGGCTTGGCTTACCTCCTGAGCTCCCAGCCTTCCTACTTGGCTCACAACCCAGTGAGCCAACCCTGGGCCGAGATAGGGGCAGCGAGGGGCCGGCCAGCCTCCTTCTTGGCTCCAGAAACCTTGGCGAGGAAGGTGGCTCTGGGGTGGGGCCCGTGGACTTCCCGACCTTGGAGCAGAGGTGCAGCCTCCCGGCTTCTGGGATTAACTGGGCAGGGCTGTGTCCTAGATCACCATCCCGCGGGGGAAGGACGGCTTTGGCTTCACCATCTGCTGCGACTCTCCAGTCCGAGTCCAGGCTGTGGATTCCGGTGAGTGAGCATCTTGGGTGATGGCGGCCCCGGGCTTAGCAAACAAGATGCTGGAACTGAAAGGGGAGCCCCAACCCAGATTGAAGTGTCCTGGCCTTTCAAAATGAAAAGAATAATATTTTTAAATGGCCACAGATGAAAGTGAGGTCTATGAAAATACACCTACTCTTTTTCTGTTTTGTTTTTAATCAAAGTGAAGATAGGCTTTTATATTTTGTTTCCCAGTCATTTCAAACAGGAACTAAACCTCTATTTTCAGCAATGGCTGCATGGGAAAATGAGAGGCATTGATGCACTTGATCTGGGATCAGTATTTCATCCTAGTCCAGCCTGATGAGCCCTTTAAAACAGTCATTCCCTCTCTACTTTTCACAAAGAAAAGACTTCTAGTCCCGGAGTGAGCATCCTAAGAGGAGAAGCTGGGACGTGGCGATCTGGGTGCCCCCCTTGCCTTGAGCCTGGCAGCAAGGAAGGGTTCTTGAAGGGTGGGAGATCCTGGGGAGGGAAGGGGGTGGGGAGGTGGGCAGCAGAGAGGTCAGCCAATACTGGGTCTGCGGGCAGGGAGGAAATGAAGGCAAAGGGGAACCTCCCTTCAAGATCCTTCCTGAGCACCTCCAAGGTCAGGCCCTCATTCACACATGAAGAAACAGAGGGGAGCAGTCCTTGTCCAAGGTCACTGTGGAGGCAAAGGACCCCAGGCCCTCTGAGGGGGTCGTGGGTTCCAAGAATTTTCTTTTTTCCCTGCAGGGGGCCCGGCGGAGCGGGCAGGGCTGCAGCAGCTGGACACGGTGCTGCGGCTGAATGAGAGACCCGTGGAGCACTGGAAATGCGTGGAGCTGGCCCACGAGATCCGGTGACCGGGGCGGCGGGCGGCCTGGGGCCTGGGGCTGCCTTGCACCTCCCCTCCCTTCCCCAGCCCTGGGCACGCGCCTGGCCCATTCCTCCTTCACAGCTGAGAGCCATTTGCTTTGCTCCTCAGGAAATCAGTTACTTGGCCTGAAACTGGAAGGTTCAGGCTCCAAGCGAATTTGAATCCCAGAGCAAACAGTGGGGAAGAAGCTCTCAGACACACCCTGTGGTTCATGGCGTGGCTCCAGGGGGTCGCTTTCTCCTTGAGCTCATTAGTTCTGCTGCCTCAGAGCTAAGCTGTCTGTTTTCTAGGCTGTGTAGATGTTGCAGATTTTTTTCAGTTGTGTAATTAAACAGTTACTCTTTAAAATGTGTCCTGGTACATAGTGACTCAGTCCTGTGACCCCATGGACCGTAGCCCGCCAGTCCATGGGATTCTCCAGGCAAGAATACTAGAATGAGTTGCCATTTCCTTCTCCAGGGGACCTTCCCCACCCAGGGATCGAACCCAGGTCTCTCGCATTGCAGGCAGAGTCTTTACCGTCTGAGCCACCAGGGAAGACTTAAAATGTGTGGGACCCCTCAATTTTGACCTTCTGAGTTACAGCCTCAATTTAGGTTTGCTTCTAGATTGACTGGCTGAGGGGTTTACACAGGTGGCTGGCTTGGTTGTACTTTGTGTTCAGGAGGAACATCACTCGTTGAATCTGGTCTTCTTTATTACCAATGCCCTTCCTGGCCCCTGCCAGTCAACTCGAATTGACCTCAGGGACCCATTTGCTGTCTCTGCTTTAGCTGACCTCTGCATCCTTCCCTGTTCTAACACTGGGGGCTGCCCCTGCCCCCTTCCCCTCTCTTCCTTTCTGCCCCCGCAGGCTCCTACCCTGCCTGACTTTGGTCTCCCCCAGACTCAACTTCTGGAGAAGGAAATGGCAACCCACTCCAGTGTTCTTGCCTGGAAAATCCCAGGGACAGAGGAGCCTGGTGGGCTGCCGTCTGTGGGGTTGCACAGAGTCGGTCACAACTGAAGCAACTTAGCATGTATGCATTGGAGAAGGAAATGGCAACCACTCCAGTGTTCTTGCCTGGAGAATCCCAGGGATGGAGGATCCTGGTGGGCTGCCGTCTATGGGGTCGCACAGAGTCGGACACAACTGAAGTGACTTAGCAGCAGCAGCAGACTCAATGTCTCTTTGTGATCCCCACTCCCTGCCACTTCTAGGAGCTGCCCCAGCGAGATCATCCTGCTTGTATGGCGCATGGTCCCCCAGGTCAAGCCAGGGCCAGATGGAGGGGTCCTGCGACGGGCCTCCTGCAAGTCGACCCTCGACCTCCTGTCACCCCCCAATAAGCGGGAGAAGAACTGCACCCACGGGGCCCAGGCCCGGCTGGAGCAGCGCCACAGCTGTCACCTGGTATGTGACAGCTCGGACGGGCTGCTGCTCGGCGGCTGGGAGCGCTACACCGAGCTGACCAAGCGCGGGAGCCAGCACACCCTGCCCGCGCTGTCCCGCGCCACGGCCCCCACCGACCCCAACTACATCATCCTGGCCCCGCTGAACCCTGGGAGCCAGGTATGGATGGCCGGTTCTGGAAAGGTGAAGGGCCGGGGTCCCTGAGTGAAGCCAGGAAGACACAAGGACTCAACTGTGTTGGGAGGAGCCTCCCAGGGGCTCGGCGTAGGGAGCAGGGATGCGGGGTAAGCGTTCACTCCGTAGGGCCGTCCTGTCGGGCTGTCGTGGGCAGAGAGAGCAGCTGGGTCTTTGTGGTCTCAGGGCACAGAACTAGGACCAGGGGATGTCACGGGGTGGAAGATTTCACCTCGAAAGAAGGAAGTGCGCTTTTCCGTAGCAGAATGGGCCACATGGTGGGCAGTGAGCGCCTGCTGAAGGATGGGATGATGGTGTGTGTGTTTCCCAAGACACTGGTCCCTGAGATACTCTGGGTAAAATGTGTCCTGAGGTCAAACAGGCTTCAGAAATACCTCCTACTGTCTTCCTCTTGGAGCAGATTCCCTGTGTGTGTTCACCTGTTTGAGGCTCTGAGGGCACCTGCAGTGAAGACGGTGGTGCACCCTTGTTCGCCCGAGTGGTTCCCAGACTCCCCTGACGGCATCCTCCTTTCTAGCAGAGTTGTTAGCATCCCTCGGGCCAGTGTTCCACAGCACACGCTTAGGAACAAGCTGCCGTCAAGGAAGTTGGAGATCCAGCCCAGGGGTTAAACTCGATGACACCTAAAGCCTCACTACACTCAAACATTCTGGAGGATTCTAGAGCCTGTGTTCCCTACAAGCCCCTCTCGGCTCCTTAGTGGGATGGCGGTCTGGCCCTCATGCCCGGAGGGGCTGCTGTCCTATCCCCAGGTCAGGGCTGAGCAGCCTGCCTGGTTGTCTGCCCCGTGGCTGGGCTGAGGGGGTCTCTGTCTTTCCGTTGCAGCTGCTGCGGCCTGTGTACCAGGAGGACGCCATCCCTGAAGGTGAGTCTGTCCTCTGCTGCCCTGCCCTCTGAGCCCCAGAGAGATGGCGAGGTCAGCTGCCTCCTCCTCTGGCTGGGAGGCCTTCCCAACAGAGTCCGGGGCCCCCGCAGACTGACACAGACTGTCTCCTCTTGCGACCTCTCCTCCCTCACTGAGCCAATGTATTTCTTCCTCGGACCCTGAGCTGAGAAGGAGGCGAGGGCATCTTTCCAGAGCAGTCTAGGAGACGGTGTTCAGAACTCAGGCATTCAGCTGAGATTCAACCAACGCTGTATGTGTGTGCTCAGTCGCTTCAGTCGTGTCCGACTCTTTGCGATGCTATGGACTGCAGCTCACCAGGCTCCTCTGTCCATGGGATTCTGCAGGCAAGAATACTGGAGTGGGTTGCCGTGCCCTCCTCCAGGGGATCTTCCTGACCCAGGGACTGAACCTGTGTCTCTTGCATCTCCTGCATTGCAGGCAGATTCTTTACCACTGAGCCACCAGGGAAGCCCCTCAACCAGTGTTACTAAGCGTAAGGTGCTGTAGGTACCCTGGTCAGGCTGACACAGGAAAGAGGCATGGAATTCAGAGCTGGGAGGTCTCAAATTGGAGTTGTGTGAGTTTAAACAACTAATGACCCCTCACTGAACCTCAGTTTCTTTATCTATAAAACAGGGTTGATAGTTCCCACTTTAGAGGGTTGTCGGAAGGGATGAGGGAGATAATGGTTTTGAGCAGCAGCCTATTTACTGAGCGATGTTACAGCAGAAGATAGTTGTCTTTGAAGTGCACAAATGTCTCTGCTGTTTGGATTTTTCTCTCTTGTCCAGAAAATCCTGGCCTCAGTTTTTAAGGGCCAGTGAGAGAAGCTGGTCTCAAAACCAGCACCTTCTCCCAGGAGGCCTGAGGTGTCAGAGTTGATGCTGGAGCGGGCTGGGTGTTCTTTTAGGTCCTTTCTGCACTGGCTGAAGGCCAGATGGGATCTGGAAGGCTGAGAGCAGCCTTGCTTGGTGGTCCATGGTACTGACCCTGACGTCCTTGAGCCCTTCCTTCAGAGCCCACAGAATGTCCTTTGACCTCCTGCCTTGAAAATGGCTTTTTCCCAGCCACTTGCTGACCTGCTCCCTTCCAGTTCCCCCTGTCAGTAGCACGAAGATGCTTGCTGAGAGCAGGTGTCTTTTTGGGGGAAAGGGCGACCACCAGGCTCAGGGTTGAGAATGGCAGCCTTCTTCATTCTCTCCAGGCGGGGCATTTGGGTGTTTGGGCTTGATTGGTTGGAAGTGAATCTGTGTTCCTTCCGGAGAGAAGTCTGATAATGTTTCAACTTGGAGTTTTAAAGAAAGCTTTTAGTCGGTGCATTAGGTTAAAGAGGAGACGTCACTGCTAAACGGAGACCCCATTAAGGGCAGGGCCTAGGCCTGCTCCTCTCCATGTGTCTGGTGCTGGTCCCAGGGTCTGACAGACAGCAGGTACTCAACAGAATTTTAGTTGAGTGGCCGACTGAAGGGGAGTGACCTCGGTTGCCACCGAGGGTTTGCAGACTGCTCAGGGGGGAGGGGAGTCGGACAGGTGTGTCCCCGGAGGCGGGCAGGCGTGGATCCTTCTCGAGAGATGCCTCCTGGTGTCCTCCCAACTCCTATCCAGCTTCGGTTCCCCTCTGACAGTACAGTACTTAGCAAAACCAAGACGGGCACAGTCACGCAGGCCGTGGGAGAGGGACAAGCGAGGAAGTGATGCTGCTGTTAGTAACAGTGGTAACTTTTGGATGCATTATATTAAGAACTTGACCTGACTTCATTTATTCTTCATGAGAATAATTATTTGGGGATTTAAGGACGTTTTATTCTCTTTACCAGGGATCAAGTGTTCCTGGCTCCTGGTCCTCGGGTTCAGAGGAAGGGGTGGAATTCAGGGCACAGACCTTCCCTTAAACTCACTTAGGGGTCTCCAGAGGCAAAGGCTGTCACCAGCGTGCTGGCTTCTGTCCCCTCCTCTGACCAGGCTGCCTGGCCTCCTGGCCTCCTCTCAGGAGAGTGGGTTGAGCCAACCTGAGTTGAACGGGGTCTGGTGCCCTACCGGGGCCTGGGGTGCCTGCCCGCTTGTCATTGGCATTTGCTTCCAACCTGTTGATGCCCCAGCTTTGTCCCCTGCCCTGTGAAGGTGGCCCACCCTCGGATTCTCTGCTGCTGGGGTGGGATGACTGCCAGGGCTCTCCTCAGAAGCTGAGTAATTACTGTGCTTGGTCAGTGAAGCAGGGGTTGAAGGGGTGGATCGGGGTTTGGACCAGTGGGTGTAAGTGGTAGCAGGTGGAAAGTTAAGGAATTTGCCTTCACAGAGCTAGTAGCCGGGTTACAACTTGGACTGTTTCTTTAAAACAGATACTTCAAAAATCAGTTTTGAAGAATCAAGCCCACTTGCTACACATTATCCTTGGTGCGTGGACAGGGGACGTGAAGACATACCACATAGGTTGGGGTGATCCCACTTTGTACCAGTTACTGTTCAGATGACCTTGGGCAAGTCCTCCAGTCACTCCAGGCCTCAGTTGCCTTGTCTATAAAATGGGACTGCTTCCCTCCTGAAGGCAAGGGTATGTGTTGAGTGGGTTATGCTTGACTTTCTAGGCCCAAGGTGAAGATTCTATGATGCCCTATGCAGCTGGGCTCAGGAAGGAAAGAAGTGGATGCCTTTAAAGGTCAGACCGGGGACACAGGACCCAAATTTTGGCATTAGCAAACCCAACCCATCTAAGTTGGGTCTATTTTGCCTTGTCAGTCCTGTGTGATTTCGCCTTGTCTGGTCTAGGCTTGGTTGTGTCAGATTAGACTAGTTCCAGACTGACCCTGGGATCCCCATTCATGGTACGGTTTGTGGTCCAGCATCCTTATCTTAATGCCAGCCTTGATGAGCAGATTATTCATCGACGTGGGCTTATAATCTTTGTGCCCTCAGACTCTGGTACCATTCACCAAACCCTTGCCCATCAGGTCTCTTGTGGGAGCCCCCGCCTGCCCTGGGTCAGGCAAGATAGCAGTCTGCATTATCTCTACTTCGCAGTGGAGAACACTCTGTCTAAGAGGGTGATGGAGCTTGTTCAGAGTTGCACAGACAGTCTCCGAGGAGGCCAGTGCTCCAGTTCAAGTGTCTGGTCCAACTCAAACCCAGTGCAGAGCCTGAGGGCTGGGATGGGTTATTTCAGCAGAGGCTGCCAGCACAGAGCCCTCTGGGGCTGACGTCTGGGGTCAGAGCAGATGAGGAGCTGCGAAAGTGTCTGGTCGGTCATCTGGCCCCCACCCCCATCCTGGGCTCATGCTCTTTCTCCTCTAAGTGACTCCTTGAAGAGTCAGGAAGTGGTTTAGGTTATTATAGTTTGAGCGCTGCCCCAAGATACTGCTGCAGTGGGTGGTCACTTGTGTGTGTCTGTGTGGTGGTGGGGGGATGACTTGTTTTTCTCACCTTTCTCTGCGAGAAGGGGCAGGGGGTGGGTGGAGGAAGCATGGGTGAAACCTTCCGAGCTGGTTTTTCCTCTGAGGCCCTGGACTGCGCATTGGTGGGGAGGTTCCCCGAGATATAGCTGGAGTCAGGTCACCTGTTCACTCCCTGGCTGCCAGGATTGGGTGTGGTGGAAGGAGACCTGGTGGACTGGGCAAGCAGAACAGGAAGGGCTGGTCAGTTGCCCACCTGGCAGCAGGGACTCTTGGAAGGGGCTCAGGTGTGTATGGAGCTTGAATACCCTGGAGTTTGTCTGCTGCTTGCTCATGTCCAAGAATTCCTGACTTTTTAGATACTCCTTGTTTTACAGCTCTGCCCATTGGATGACACGATAAAGACCTGTGTGCCACGCTTTGTCCAGTGGAGGGCATGTGTCCTGCAGTGTCCCCTTACAGAGGGACTCCCTGCAGCCCTCTGCTCTCTTCCCTGGGGTCGGTTCATTCTCTTTCGTTTCTTCTCTCTTCTCTCTTTTCTGATGAGAATAACTTCTGAGTACTTCCTGTCTGTGATGAAGCTGAGGATTCCCAGTGTCCCTGGAGCATCTGATCAATGTCCTTTTCCAAGTGGAGGGATCCCAACAAGAACCACATGAGTTCACAGCTCACTTTTATGGCGCCCTTACCAGGTCCCAGGCGGTGTTCTAAGGGCTTCACTTGGAGCATCTCATTTAGTACTCGTGGCCACCCCATGAACTTGGTACTATAACTGCAGTGCGGAAACCAAGAGTCTGAGCAGGGAAGTGAGTTGCTGGTGGTTACCAAGCGGGGAGCAGAGAAGTGGGGTTTGGGTGCAGCCCTCGGTCTCGGTCGTGTCTGACTCTTTGTGACCCCATGGACTGTAGCCCGCCAGGCTCCTCTGTCCATGAAATTCTCCAGGCAAGGATACTGAAGTGGGTAGCCATTCCCATCTCCAGGGGATCTTCCTCACCCAGGGATCAAACCCAGGTCTCCTGCACTGCAGGCAGATTCTTTACCGTCTGAGCCACCAGGAAATCCCTTTCTTTTCTTTCTTTTCTCTTCTGGCTCAGAGCTGGTGGGCTTCCCCGGTAACTGGAGCGGCGGTGCCACCCCTTATCCCAGACTGACTCAGTCAGCCAGGCTGCTCCAGCTCCCTTGGCTCATTGAGGGCCGACCCCACACGTCCAAGGAAAGCCTACTGTCTCTGCTATCACTGCAGAGACAGGACCTCCACTGTCTTTGTTTGAGGGACCTGGGAGGCAGTGAAATAGGCCAGCGGTGCTGGCTGTGCCCAGGGTGGGAATGCAGGCCAGGGGGAGCACACGTGTTCTGTCACCCGGAGTGTCCAGCTGATTGATCTTGATGTGGGTCTGTGGGCCTGGTGAGGTCAGATCTTCTGATTTTTCAAGTCTGAGAGATTTTCTGATTTATGAAAGTACCAGGCCAAACCAATAGGCCTGATTCAGGTCTGGGCCGCCTTTGTCATAGCTGGCAGTTCCTGCCCTCCTCGCCCTGGAGGTGGAGGTTTGCATGTCAGCATCCCTCCCAGAGTGTGAGAGAGACTTCCTTCTGAGGGCTGCCCATCTTCTTAGCACCTTGCTCAGGGCCGGGCTCAAGGTGGATGCCGTTGGAAATGGCAACTGATGGACTGAGACCGTGTGCCCTGTTTCTGCAGAGGCGATGCCTTTGCAGGGTGGCGGCGGGGGGATGGAAATGCCTCACAGTGCACCCCCGATCTCTGTTGCACAGAATCAGGGAGTCCCAGTAAAGGGAAGTCTTACACGGGCCTGGGGAAGAAGTGTCGGCTGATGAAGACGGTGCAGACCATGAAGGGCCACGGGAACTACCAGAACTGCCCCGTCATGCGGCCGCACAGCCCGCACTCAAGCTATGGCACCTACGTCACCCTGGCCCCCAAGGTCCTGGTATTCCCTGTCTTCGTCCAGGTGAGCTGACGGCTGACCCCCAGGGCTCCCTCTGGGGGAGGAGGGGGGGGCCTCTTCGCCCTGGGACTTGGAGATGGTGTCTCGTTCCAGGACCGGGGGAATGCCAAAATGTTTCAGGGCTCGGGATGCTGAGGGAGCAGAGGCTTCCAGGAGGAGGAGCAGGAGAGTGGGGGCAGGGAGGCTCGACATCAAGGGCTTGACATCAAGGGCTCGACATCAAGGCTTGACATCCCCCTCGTGCTCCCCTTTCTCCGGGCACACTGCAGGCACACTGCAGTTGCCTGTTGTATCTTGCGGGGCCTGTGTGCCGAGGCTTCCGTTCCTGGCTCCTCCAGCGCTTTGTTGTTTGGAGGCGACCAAGCAAGCGAGCCTCGTGGTCTGGCATCTTGTCTGATCTCCTTGGTCTTAGCAAACACGTCTGGCCGGTACAAGCTGGTGGCCTGAGACTATTTAGATTTCCCTTCTCCTATTTTTTTTTATTTTCCTTCTCTTCCTCTCCATTTTCAAACCTTTATTTACTCTATCACCCACATATATAACCCATGTGAGTGTTTTGATATCTTTCCTGTGCATGTCCTATTAAAAACCCCAGACTGTATTGTACACTTTCTAGTCTGTTGCCTTTTTTAAACAAGAATTGCAGCATGAACATTTCCTACATCATTAAATATTCTTTGAGTCTGTGTTTTGTAGTGGTTGGACGCTATTACGTGGATGTTTCATGTTTGTTTAACCATCCTCTCTTCTATTCAGACACTTGTGTTACGTCTGCTCTTTTGTTATTGTAAATAATTGTGATGAAAATCCTCATGCGTGAATTGCCTCTCGCTATTTTCCTTGGGAGAGAGTCCTAGAAGTGAAACGACTGGGTCATCCGTCATAAACACCTTAAAGGTTCTTATACATATTTTGACAAATTGCTTTTCAGAAAGACTCTCAGTTTATCCTCTCATCAGCAGCCTAGAGGAGGGATGGCCCCAAGAGCTTAATTTCTGACCATGCCTGCCTTGCTCTCCCTGGCATCCTTCTGGGCCTGTCACTGGCCAATGAGTCTTTGAATTCTTACTTTTTAGGATACGCGCAGCTTATCTCTGGCAGGTGGTGTGCTTCTCTGCAGACAGCTCTGTAGGCAGGGTCTGCCCTTTGCCGTTCTTTCCATCTCCCCTCTTTCTTGGGATGTAACCACAAAGGTCTTGGAATCCACAGGGCCTATTTTTCATTTTAAAATTTTTACCGAAAAATTAAAATTAGTTTAAAAAGTCATGAAAACTTCTGAGTTGTAAAATATATAAGCCAAAAATGGCATAACACTTAAATGGAGCGTTTAATGAGTAACTATAAAGTAGATACCCGCTAAGAAAAAGGCCTAGACCATTGCCACCACCCCGGAGGCCGTGTGTCTCTCTTCCTGAATATAATACCCTCCTCGCCCAGAGATGGACCCACTAGTCTGAGTTTATGATAATTATTTCCTTGCTTTTCTTTAGTTTTAACGCCTATATGTGCTTTCTGTGTGTGCTAAGTCACTGTAGTCGTGTCTGATTCTATGAGACTCTATGGACGGTAGCCCACCAGGCTCCTCTGCCCATGGGATTTTCCAGGCAAGAATAGTGGAGTGGGTTGCCATGCCCGCCTCCAGGGAATCTGCCCAATCCAAGGATCGAAGCTGCGTTTCTTATGTTTCCTGGAGTGGCAGGAGGGTTCTTTACCACTAGGATTGGGGGGTGGGGCTCCTCAGTGGGTATGGGGCAGGGTCATGGAGTGGGGTGAGAGGTTTGGGTGAGACTTGGTCCCTGGGAACTGACAGCAGAGAAGGAGTCAGTGAACTCAAGTGTGTTAATGAATGTGGAGCAGGGATTGACCTGGCCTTCAAAGGCACTCAAGTGACCAAACCTGACCTGAGGCTCTCAGGATACTGCCAGAGGTGTCCTGAGAGCCTGGGCCTGACAGCATGAATAGGACAGAGGAGGGAGTGTGGGGGCTGGGAGGGCCCGGGAGCTCAGTGCAGTCAGGGAGCTGGGGAGGCGGGGAGGCCCAGCCATGTGGTCCGACTTCCTGCGGCAAGTGTGTGAAGGCTGGTGGGGAAGGTTGCAGCGGCAGTTCCGCCCAGGACGAGCGCCTCTGTCTTTCTGTCCGTGTGTGAGGGGGCGTGTGGGTTCTTGGGGTGTGGGGGCAGGGCTCGCAGTCTTCTGCGGCTGGCTTTGGCAGGCTGCCTCCCCGTCGCCCCCACCCACCTTCTCCAGCAGGCCTCTTTGAACGATTGCCTTTGTTTACAGCCTTTAGATCTCTGTAGCCCCGCCCGGACCCTCCTGTTGTCGGAGGAGCTGCTGCTGTACGAGGGGCGAAACAAGGCTGCCGAGGTAAGACACTCGCCTTCCCCGGGTGAGGTTTCTGGTGGGCTTCACCAGCCATCTTCCAGACCCCTACATTTCCCCTCTTCCTGATGGTTGCAGAATTGTACAGTCAGGGTAGGAAAGACCTGGAAAATCTTCCGTGCTCTTCTCTACCAAATGGCTACCCAACTTTTCCTTAGATACATCCAGTGACGGGGAATTCACCACCTCTCAAAGCTATATAGTCTATCTTTGGCGGTCAGAAGGTTTTCCCAGCTGTGACGAATGACTTTATGGGTGAGAAAATTAAAGCTGTTAGCCAAAGAGAATTTTTAGAAGACCATGCTTTACCTGGGTTCTCTGAGTGTGTATTAACCCAAACCACAAATCCCCTTTTGAGGGATAAGTCTGTGATCTCTCTATGGCTCTAGCTCGGCCAACAGAGGCCTGGGTGTGGAGGCCATGCCGCTCTTCCTGGGAGCTGACCCTGGCTTATCTCTTACTGGGGGGACTGCGCTCACCTCCACAGTCCCCAGAGTTGGCCAGGTTCCGGCTCAGTCTTCGTGAGTTTAAGTCTACTTGGGAACAGAGGTTGGAACCCTGGGATCTGACTGGTTTCCTGAGAACCTTGAAGAGAGAATGGGGGCTTGTTGCCAATCAGGCCCTGATTCAGAGCTGGGAGTGTGGTTTGGCTGAGTTGAGAGGCAGCTTTGGGTGGTGGAAAGATCAGGAAACTTGAAGGCAGAAAGATTACAGCCAGCTCTGTTTCGCTGCTGGCTCACTTAGGACGTCTTCCTTCTCCCTCAGTGTTCCCATCTGAATAGTGGGTGTGTGTGTGTGTCTCAGGCAGCCATGGCAGGGTCTGAGGTCGGCTGATCTGGAAGGGTGTTTCGGCCTCAGCATTCTGGGACATTTTGTGTAGCTGCAGTGAAAGCAGGCTGCTGTCATTTCGTTTGTTCGACAAGCAGACCAGAACTCATATTTTCCAAGTCAGCATTGTCTCTTTCAAGGGGGTTTCCCTGGGGAGACCGCGGGCTTATTTCCACCACACTGGTGTCGCTTACCACATTTCGGGACCTCCTCTTCCGGAACTTTCTTAAGAACCTTGGCATAGCTTCTGAATTGCCTCCATGGGAGTAAAACTTCATCTGTTGAGGGGGATTTCAGTTCTAAGAACAGGAAGTCCCCCTGGAGTACACCTGTATGTCCAAATGTGCTCTTTTCTTCCCTCACTCACTCATCATTAAGCCTACAAACATTAAACACTTCTTGTATAGCCTTATTGTGTACGCATTTTCCATACTGGGTCCCTGGTGGCTCAGACGGTAAAGTGTCTGCCTACAATGCGGGAGACTGGGGTTCTCCTCAGTCTTCCCATCTGAATAGTGGGTTGGAAAGATCCCCTGGAGAAGGCAGTGGCAACCCACTCCAGTACTCTTGCCTGGAAAATCCCGTGAACGGGAGGAGCCTGGTAGGTATAGTCCATGGGGTCACAAAGAGTCAGACACAACTGAGCGACTTCACTTTCACTTTCCATACTTGATCCCAGTTAACTCTTTTTTTTTTTTTTCTGAAATATTAAATTGTTAATCTGACTGTGCTGGGTCATCATGGCATTCAAGGTCTTTAGTTGCGGCTTGTTCCCTGAACAGGTATCTAGTTCCCTGAGCAGGGATCAAACCCTGGGCCCCTTACATTGGGAGCATGGAGTCTTAGACAATGAACTACCAGGGAAATCCTGATCCTGATTAATTTTGCAGCTTCCTGAAGAGAGGAATATTTGACCCCAATCAGTAGGTGAAACTAAGCCTCCAGTGAGATTAACTAGCACCTAATGGGCTTCCCAGGGTGGCACTAGGGGTGAAGAACCCGCCTGCCAATGCAGGAGACATAAGAGACATGGATTCGATCCCTGGGTTGGGAAGATCTCCTGGAGGAGGGCACAGCAACCCACTCCAGTATTCTTGCCTGGAGAATCCCATGGACAGAGGAGCCTGGTGGGCTGCAGTCCGTGGGGTCGTTAAGTGTTGGACACAACTGAAGCGACTTAGCATGCATGTAAGCGTCTCAAGGCTCCAAAAAGATGTAGCCACAGTTAGCACTTGGGATCTCTCTGGCTCAGCAGTGCTTTCCTGGATCCCATGCTGCCTCTGATGTGTTTGTTTAAAAACAAATTAACCAACAGAAGCTGAAGCCAGGGTCTGATAATAGTTAACAGTCTATCCAAAAGTTCTTCATCCAGTGGATCTTTGGAGCCCTAGAACTAAGAGACCCCTTCTGAAGATTGAAAGAAGAGATTTGAAGACAAGTAAAAATAATCATTCCTTTTTCTTGAAATATGATAGGAAGCAAATATGTGGATCTTGGTAGCCTGTCATGCTATTCGGGCCAAAAATTTAAAGCAATTCAAGAGGAGTTTGGAGAAGTTTGGAGAATCACAGTGAAGGCTGGGTCCTCAGGAGTCGTCCGTTCTAACTGCTTCCCTGGAACTTTCCCGCTGATTGTCTTCCAGCCTGTTCTTGAGTCTGCAGAGGCAGCCCCTCCGGATAGTGGTTTTCTTACTGCTGCTGCTGCTGCTAAGTCACGTCAGTCATGTCCGACTCTGTGCGACCCCATGGACGGCAGCCCACCAGGCTCCCTTGTCCCTGGGATTCTCCAGGCAAGAACACTTGAGTGGGTTGCCATTTCCTTCTCCAATGCATGAAAGTGAAAAGTGAAAGTGAAGTTGCTCAGTCGTGTCCGACTCTTTGCGACCCCATGGACTGCAGCTTACCAGGCTCCTCCATCCATGGGATTTTCCAGGCAAGAGGACTGGAGTGGGGTGCCATCGCCTTCTCTGGGTTTTCTTACTAGAGAGTGCTAATTTGTCTCAGGCTCTCCCTGGTGCTCGACAGAAATCTCACCTCCTGGAATGCTCCCCCTTGGTTCTTTGCCCCTTCTCTTCTCTGGGCACGCTCCACAAGCTGATCCAACCCCACACCCTGAACTGCCCTCGTCACACCTGCTCCCAGAATTCACAGACCTGATTAATGTGCCATGGGACCAAACCAGCGTTTGGGCACAGCCTTGTTTCTGCATTTAAATACTGGTTATCGAGCATTCTGCAGTGGAGCCAGGCCCTGTGTTGGAGGTTCCAGGAGCTCCATGGGGCTCAGGGACACACCTTAAGTTTACATGCTGACTCACTGAGCTTACCATTAACTCAGGCACCAAGATCTTTTTTGCCAACCTGCCCTTAGGTAAGATTGCTGGGAAGAAGCTTGGTTAGGGCCACGTGGGATTAGTGATCCTTTAAGTTGCAAGGGTTTCCTAACCAAACAAGCCCTCAAGGTTTGACCCTTTGGGAAAACAGAAGTGTCCTTGGAGCAAGTGTGGGGAACCACCTGGCGGCCCCCATGGCCTGTTGTGGGAGGCAAGCCGGTCACTGTGCTGTGGAGATGGATGCCACCACTCTGTGGGCTGCCGTGACTTCTCGTGGGATGCTGGGGAGTTGGGAGAGGGGCCCACCTGCTCTCCCCGGGCATGCTGGCCTCTCTGCCCTGCCTCCCACTGTGCGCCAGCTCTGTCCTTTCCCTGATCCGACTTTTGGGGAAATTCTTCATTCAGGCCTTAATCACTTCCTGTCTAGACCACATTCTCAGCTCTGGGAATCTGGGCCAGAGCAGCGGCCTGGGTCTTTTCTCACCTTGCTTGTGGCTCTTCCCAATTGCCCTCCAGCTGGCTCTCGTGGGCTGGGGCTGGGTTTTTTCTTTTTTTTTGACTTTTTAGGCTTCTCACAGACTGTCTCCTCTGACTCCTCCCCTGCCAGCTTCCCTGTGGGTCCGGAGGCCCAGATTTCCACCGAGTCGGTCAGTCGGTCAGGGGAGCCTGAGGGTTTGCCTTGTGCGCGCCTAGTGCAGAGCCTTTCTCTTTTCCGCTGCTTGGATGCTGACGTCTTCTTCTCAGGAACCAACACCTAAAATCCTTCTGAACTCTGGCCCGTGTTTGTCCCCTCCCTTAGCTTCATGGTCTTGTCTCCATCGCCCCTCTCTCTGGGTCCCAGCTTGGATTCTTTCACATTCAGGGATGGGACAGCTGTAGGCATGTTGCTGCCTCCCCACATTGTGAGAGCTCTGGGGTCAGCCAGACCTGGGCACTGGTCTGTCCCTGCCTGTGTGGCCTCCAACAGGTCACTTAACCTCTCAGAGATACAGGGTCCTCCTCTATCCAAGAGGGCAATAATGATGTTTACAAGTCAGGATCCACCGAGCAGAAAGTAAGTGCTCAATAAATGGAGATTTCTGTGGGCCGTGTTGGGTCAGGGCTGTGATGGGAAGGGGGTTGGACAGGGTCCCCAGCAGGATCCCTTCCGGCCCAGCGCTCAGGAGTCCTGTTCGGTCCCCATAAGAGAAGCCAGAGCCCCCGGGGAGCCTCCTGCTCAAGGGTGCCCTCTGTTGTCTCAGTGGCCAGGATTCTGTCAAACCTCTGTGTGCCAAGTCATCCTAAGAAAAACATGTGTTTTTAAATTATAAAAGTAACAGGTTCTCATTGCCAAATAATGCAAATCAAACAAATGTATAAAGTAAAATCCTCCCCCCCACAGTGAAGACTGTGGTGAGTATCTTAGACACGAAAGTATGTAGAAATATAGACAGATTTTTGGGGCTTCCCCGGCGGTCAGTGGTTAAGAATCCACTTTCCAGTGCAGGCGACATGGGTTCCATCTGTGGTCAGATGGGAGATCTGGGTAAGATCCCACGTGCTGCTGAGCAGCTAAGCCCATGGGCCACAACTGCTGCTGCTGCTGCTAAGTCACTTCAGTCGTGTCCGACTCTGTGTGACCCCATAGACGGAAGCCCACCAGGCTCCCCCGTCCCTGGGATTCTCCAGGCAAGAACACTGGAGTGGGTTGCCATTTCCTTCTCCAATGCATGAAAGTGAAAAGTGAAAGTGAAGTCGCTCAGTCGTGTCTGACCCTTAGCGACCCCAAGGACTGAAGCCTACAAGGCTCCTCCATCCATGGGATTTTCTAGGCAAGAGTACTGGAGTGGCTTGCCATTGCCTTCTCCGGGGCCACAACTACTGAGCCCAAATGATGCAATAGAGGTCCCGCATGTCACAACCAAGACCCAGCCCAGCCAAATAAATATTTTTCAAAAATATAGACAGATTTACAGTTCTGCTTTACAAATTTGGATTATGTGCTAGGTATTTTTGCACATTGCAGTATTCTGATTTATGATGGACAGATTTCCATTTCTGCCCACATAGCTCTATTTTATTCTTTTAATAGTTGCATAAAATTCTACCATATGAAGGTAGCATCATTTAGTTTATTCATCTTCTCTTAATGGGCATTTATGTTCTTTTTTTTTTTCGTTACAAAAATGCTACTGAGCACATCCCTACATGTTCACATTTATATGTCCTTGTAAGAATTTCTTTTTTTTTTTAAGGTAGAACTTAGCATTTTATTTAGATCTTCATTACCTTGTAAGAATTTCTATAAGCTTGGCAACCCACTCCAGTGTTCTTGCCTGGAGAATCCCAAGGACGGGGGAACCTGGTGGGCTTCCATCTATGGGGTCGCACAGAGTCGGACACGACTGAAGTGACTTAGCAGCAGCAGCAGAGTCTTAGAGGTGGAGTTGTTAGGTCATCTCTAACAGTCTGACAGCTAAATGGCAGCATGTTGACCATCTAAACTTGAGCAACAAGCCAGCGCTTACTCACTGTGGCCCTTCCGTAGTACATGCCGACCCTCTGGCGGACTCTTCCTACTCCAGATGATGTAAAATGTCAGATTTTGATACCTCAAAGGGAAGTCCACATAATTAATAATATTTTGTTTTCTTCAGAGAATCTAAAATAGGATTTTTTATTGCTTTTGACTAAAGGCCACTGCAGGATTTGCAAAACAAAGCTCAGTGTAATCTTTACTGGCATTAGAGGATCAACTGGATTTTTTTTTAGCATAAAACTATGTGGAGCATGCCTGGTGGTTTACCTATAATGTCTAAAAATATTGTTCTCCTTTATTTTTGGAGCAGCTAATGCATCAAAGAGATAAAAGTTCTGTGCATGTCTGTATTGGAGTGTAAGTAACTGACTTTTTCTGGAAGTGACTGTGCATGGATGCAGTTGAAATGATCTGCAAGGAGCTTGCTAAGAACATGCATATGGCATGATGCTTCAATCCATAGTCTACACAGAGCTTGTGAAAGAAGTCAGTAGGGAGCCCGGCAGGGACTTTCCCCGTTTGCATGAGAAAACTGAGGCTGAAGGGATTTGGGGACTTCATCAAGTTTTCACGGCTACTTAGTGGGACAGGAGCTTCGAGTTCTGACTCCAAGTCTAGTGCTCTTTCAGCCAGACACTTAGAGGAGGATGCATGTGACTGTGGTATCTCTTGAAGCTCAAGGTGGCTCCAAGCCGAGGGCCCGGCTCTGGAGATTGCAGAGGCATTTGGTCAGGAAAGTGGGCCTATGGGGTGTCTGGCTGTTGAGAGGCTTGTTGTTATTCAGTTACTCAGTCATGTCTGAACCTTTGTGACCCTATGGACTGCAGCACGCCAGGCTCCCCTGTCCTTCATTATCTCCTGGAGTTTGCACAGACTCATGTCCATTGAGTCACTGATGCCATTCAACTATCTCATCCTTTTTTGCCCCCTTCTCCTCCTGCCCTCAATCTTTCCCAGCATCGGGGTCTTTTCCAATGAGTTAGCTCTTTGCATCAGGTGGCCAAATATTGGAGTCTCAGCGTCAACATCAGTCCTTCCAATGAATATTCAGAGTTGATTTCCTTTAGGATTGACTGGTTTGATCTCCTTGCTGTCCAAGGGACTCTCAAGAGTCTTCTCCAGCACCACAGTTTGAAAGCATCAGTTCTTTGGTGCTCAGCCTTCTTTATGGTCCAACTCTTACATCTGTACATGACCAATAGAAAAACCATAGCTTTAACTAGACAGACCTTTGTCAATAAAGCAATGTCTCTGCTTTTTAATACGCTGTCTAGGTTTGTCATAGCTTTCCTTGCCAGGAGCAAGTGTCTTTGAATTTCATGGTTGCAGTCACCATCTGAGGTGATTTTGGAGCCCAGGAAAATCTGTCACTGTTTCCACTTTTCCCCATCCATTTGCTATGTTGACAGGCAGGCAGAGGTCATCAGGCCTGGAGGTTGAGGATGAAGGCTGGTTATTATTCTGTTAGTTTTTCCCACTATGAGGAGCAGGCATGCTGAGTGTCTGCTCCTGGTTCTGCCCAAGATGACAGAGACACAAGACGATGGCAACTTGTTCCCTGGCCCTCCAGGGGAGCCTGTGGCTCTGGCCTTTGGGACAGCAGGGCAGCTGGCTCTGTTTGCTCTCTCACCATGCAGGTGACGCTGTTTGCCTACTCAGACCTGCTGCTCTTCACCAAGGAGGATGAGCCGGGCCGCTGCAACGTCCTAAGGAACCCCCTCTACCTCCAGAGCGTGAAGCTGCAGGAAGGTGAGTGCTTGCCCGAGATGCCCTGCACTGCCTCCGCCCTCGCCCTGAGTCTTCCTCCTGGTCTGGGCAACACGGATTGCTTGTGTGGTCAGGCCCCGCCCGTGGATTTGGCTCTCAGTCACTGGTGTTCTAGTCTAGGCTAGTAGTCCCTGCTGTACCCCCTGAACTTTGCAGGGAGATTTCTGCTCCAGTGAGGTTTTGGGAAGGCTCGGGAGTGGAGTGGGAAGAGTGCTGGGTTCAGACAGACTTGTGCTCCAATCTTGGCCCGGCCCCTCGGCCCTTATCAGGCGAGTTCCTGGGCCTCTCGGAGCCCATTTCCCGTGTGAGAGTGAGGATCCCAGTAGCATCTCAGAAGGTTGCGGTAGAGGTTAAATTAAATTTGGTTGTTTATGCAAAGTGACTGGCGCACACCGTGCACCCAGGCGGTGCTCGTGGCTCCCGACTCACCACACACATCCAGGACAGGAGACCACTGTTGCTTCCCCCAGCCACTGGCCCAGGCCGGAGCCCAGGATGCTGGTGCAACGAGCTGGCCGGGGCTGGCAAGCAGGAACACGTGGGGGCGTGGACCGAGTGTCTACCCGAACTTGCCTCGGTTGCCCTGCCCTCCACTCGGGAACGGGAAACCAGCGGGAATATCTGTTGAGTGGTTTGGTTTGGCGCCCGAGGTCTCTCCTGAAAGGGGCTCGGTTTCCTCTCCCAGGTTATGAAAACAACACCAGACCTAGTTGAGCCCGGGTGGCAGGGGCAGGGAGGAAAACATTACCCAGCAAAAGAATTCTGTTTTGACGGCTTGTGCTCCAGGAAAACTTCCTGCCTGTTTGCAAACCCGGCCTGCGTGCTCGGTGCCCCGACTGCTCTTCCTCCTTAGAAACCCAGGCCGTGTGAGAACCTCTACTCCCGCAGCCCCACAGGAAGTCACTTACAACTTCTCCTTCTCTGCCTCTGGCTTCCTCCTGCCCACTGAGCAAGGTGGCCACTGAGGGGAAAAAGCAAGTAACCTCACTGGGGACCAAGGCTCTCCTGTGGGGTGGGCTGGGCCTGACCAAGGTTGTGGTGAGGAGCAGCCCTCTGAGCAAGTTCAGCTCAGATCCTGAGGTTCCAGGGAGCCCCCCAGTGCCTGCGGGAGGGGGGAGACTTTGCCCTTGACTTCTTGCTGCGCTCCCCTCCCCGCTGTCCCTCACACCCAGCTTCCCCTGCACACCCATTCCCATGTTCCTCCCACCCTCTGGACACATGCACTCACACGCCTGCCCACCCCTGGCTCACACAATCTAGGACCCTGTCAGATTTGAGGGGTGCTGGTGGGAGGCTGTACTAGGTAATACATGCTGATTGATGATAAGAACCAAAGTGAAAAGTGTGTTAGTAGCTCAGTCGTGTCCAACTCTTTGCGACACTATGGACTGTAGCCCACCAGGCTTCTCTGTCCATAGCATTCTCCAGGTAAAAATACTGGAGTGGGTAACCATTCCCTTCTCCAAGAGATTCTTCTCGACCCAGGGACTGAACCCGGGTCTCCTGCATTGCAGGCAGATTCTTTACCGTCTGAGCCATCTCTTGTTCTGTTGTGCTCACCACACATGTCTGGGGCCTGCAAGCCCAGGACCCTGGTCTGCTCAGCCTCTTGCAATAAGGAGGGAGGGGAAAGAAGAGTTACAAACTGGCTGTGCATTGGGTGGGGGTTGGGAGCCATAGGGCAGAGGAAGAGCTGAGGGTGATAGCTGGGAGGGGGCTCCTGGGCTCCGCATTGCTGCTAACCTGGGGAACAGCGTCAGCTGGTTCTTTCTCCCTTTTCTGGGCTGCAGTTTCTCTTTCAGTAGCCAGGGTTGGAACACAGTCCTTCACGTTCCCTCCCAGCCCTGATACACCCACACGGACCTGAGACTGCCGTGAGAAGATGGCCAGCGCCCATTCATCTGGCCTCTACGTCTGGCCTGGGCCGGAGTTTGGGGAGACGGGGTGGGTGGAGTCCACTGAGAACTGGTTGAATCTTCCCTTCCTGGAGGCCACAACCCCAGGCCTGAAGGGAGAGGCAGGGTGAGTGCCATCTACCACTGGGTGGCGGCTGGCCAGGGTGGGTGGTGTGAGGCCTTAGGGTGTTGTGGAGAAACCTCCCGTATGCTGAGTCGCCTGTGTAGTCATGGCCTCCCGGGGCTGGAGACTTGGGGTGGCCACGGCCAGCCCTGCTCAGGAGAGAGGCCCAGAGCCACTGGAGCTTATTGGGTTGTCATGTGAGGGGGTGTGTGTGTGTGTGTTGTCATGTGAGGGTGTGTGTGTGTGTGTGTGTGTGTTGTCATGTGAGCGTGTGTGTGTGTGTGTATGCCCACAGCCACTGTGTGTGTGTGTGTTGTCATGTGAGGGTGTGTGTGTGTGTGTGTGTGTTGTCATGTGAGGGTGTGTGTGTGTGTGTATGCCCACAGCCACTGTGTGTGTGTGTGTTGTCATGTGAGGGTGTGTGTGTGTGTTGTCATGTGAGGGTGTGTGTGCCCACAGCCACTGGAGCTTATTGGGTTGTCATGTGAGAGGTGTGTGTGTGTGTGTGTGTGTGTGCGCGCGCACGCATGTCCGTGTGCATGTGTCTGTCCTGGGTTGACAGCCAGATGTTCTGGTGCGAAGCGCCTCACCTTTCTCCAGCAGTCTCCGTCAGCAAACACAGCAAGCATGGCTCTGCATGGAGCCTGGGGACTGCTGGGAGCAAAGGAAGTGGCCCAGAGACACTGAGCTTTCAACGTGCATGTTCCAGCGTTTAGATGGTTTTGGATTGCTTTCCAGGCATTTGTGGAGCTCTTGCCTGCTCCCCTGCCCCCACTCCCTGAGACAGCCTTGTGGGTCCTGGGGTTGGAGAAGCCCAGCGATCCCTTCTCCAGCCGTTGGAGTAGGAGCCGCCAGGCCCAGTGTCCTGAGTCCTGGCGTCCACACTCCTGCCCGCCTCCGCCACGCCCCCAGAGACTCGCTGCAGCAACGAGGCTGGCTTTTAGGAGATGTATCTGCGGCCTCATCTGGAGCCTCTCTTGGCAGAAGGGCCTCTGATTAACATTGCTGGTGACTCCTAAGGTTTCTTGTCTCTTTCAAATCAACATATGTGGGGAGTTCAGTTTGGGGCAGAGAAGACGGTAAACACTGAGCACACCCAGCCTTTCCTGTGGGCTGGGGCTGGCGAGGGCTGTTCCCTGGCAGAGGAGAGTCTGCCCCACCCAGGGAACAAGGACTGTCCGTGTGATGTGTCTGAAGGGTGCTTGGCTCCGCTGGCCAATTCCACTCCCAGGGCTGGGCCCGGGCACAGAGCATCGTGGGTGCCCAGTGAATGCTTGTTGGGTGAATGAATGAAGGTGCGGAGGGAGACGGGAAGCGAGGCCCGGGGTTGGGGGCCGGCGTGCACACCTCCCTTGCTTCCGGCTGCTGGCCACGTAAACCTTGCCCTCCCTCCTCCTGCCCAGCTTCAGCCAGGGCTGAAAGGCAGTGTAATGGGAACAGGCGGAGAGCTGGCCCTAACAATCGGGACATCTCCGGTCAGCCGGGGCCCATTGTGGTCTCTTCCTGCCTCTGCCGCCCACTGGCTTTGCTGTTCTTTGTGTTTCTGCCTCCCAGGCGGCCCGCATCCCGCCCACTGTGTGTCTTCCTGACCTGCTCTGGTCTCTCAGGATGGCCTGGAAATGTCCAGCTGGTTCTTGGGTTCCCCATCCTCCCTGAGGAGCCCAGGCACCCTGTCTTGGAGCCTCAGCGGCTTGGGTCCCGGCTGCAGGAGCGCTTGGAGTTAAATTTAGTCGGTTGACACTTTCTGAGCCTCTCCTCAGAGCCCCGCTCAGTGCTGGCCGCCAGGGTAGTAGCAGAGACAGAGACATAGTCCCACTTAAGGAGCCTGGCCTGGTGAAATGACAGATGAGTAAACCGGGAGAGGGACAGAGTATGGCCTCGAGGTCAGAAATGGGCTTTGGAGGCAGGCGGTCCTCGGTTCAAGTCTCAGCTCTGCCATTTGCCCACTGCTTGCCTTCTGCAAGGCGTTTGGCTTCCCCGGGCCTCAGTTTCTACATCTGGAAAATGGAGACAACAGCCCTCCTGGCCTGTCTCACGGGTGGAGAGGACTTGGTAACTGGTTGATTTGGGATCTAAGGCCAGGCTTGAGAGGGCTCTGGGAAAATGCCAGAGGGGTCAGACCTGGACCAGGAAGCCAGTTCTGGGCTCCCCTAGCCCATGATTGAGGATCACCCTTGCTTAGCCCATTCCCTTGTAGCTCACTTGGTAAAGAATCTGTCTGCAATGAAGGAGATACAGAAGTCGTGGGTTTGATCCCTGGGTCGGGAAGGTCCCCTGGAGAAGGAAATAGCAACCCACTCTAATATTCTTGCCTGGAGAATCCCATGGACAGAAGAGCCTGGGAAGCTGCAATCCATGTGGTCTCAAGAGTCGGACATGTCTTAGCGACTAAACCACTACCTTACTGCCCATGGTCCACGGCCCACATTCCTTGGTTGGGTTCACCCAGAAACCAAGTGGCTCATTGTTAAACTTCAGAATGGTGCAAGGGGTAGGCGTGTTGGATGGAAAGCCCAAACATGAGCTGCCTCGTGTCCCCTTTCCTTTACACTCGCCCCCGTGTCCGTACTCTGGAGAGTCCAGGGCCCACTCCTGGGTTCTGGAAGGGTTTCGGGTGGGCTGAGGTTTCTCTCCTGGCTCAGCCACCCTGCAGCCTCCTCTTTCCACAGCTGCAGCCCCTTACAGGCACCCCTGGGTTCTGAGCCTTGCTGTCCTTATGTGAGGCTCTGAGCCATGCTGAGTGCTGCCCCCATTCTGTCCTTCTTCCAGAGTGCTGCCAATACAAGGCTGGGATAGGGAGTGGATGTCAGTGAAGGTCTGCAGTAATGTGGGGGTGTGGTACGGGGGTGGGAGGTATCGAAGCACGGAGAAGTTTCAAGGCAATCTGTCAGTGATCCCTTGCCACTGGGAATATATGTCCTAGGTCATATCCCCCCGACCTTGGCCTGCTGTCTCCCCGAGGATCCCAGCATGCTGGCTTTCCCCTCCCTTCTAGAACCTTCTCTTCTCTCACCACCAGCTTCTAAAACCCAAATTTCTGTTATTTTCTTACACAGATCTTTTTGTTTCTCCCTTGGCACTAAAGTCTGCTTCTGAAAAGTCAAGGAAACATCCTGGTTGTTTTCTTAAACAAAAGAAACTACCTCCCCTTGTCTCCACCCTCAGCAACGCAAGTAACTGGCAGAAGCTTTGAAATTAGAGGTTTCTTCAACATGATTGACTTCTTATGCAGGGTTCCGCTCCCCCCACTAGCTCATCTCTAGGTGGGGAGAAGCAGAAGGATTTATTCTAAGTCCAAAGCAAACCCCCATTTACTTAGGAGCTATTTTTATCTGACTCTGGCTGGCATCCCTGGCCTTAGGGATAGACTTGCCCAGGAAACTGCCGGTATACTTGTTCCAAGAGGGCCTGGCCTCCACCCACATGAGGGCCTCATTTACTACTTTTCTTAGGAATAGAAAACTTTTTTCTCTTTTTTAGGAAAAAAAAAAATCTCTGTTTTTTCCTTGCCACTTTTACTTTGCAACAGATTTTGGTTTTGGGTTTCTTGGGTTTTTTTCTTTTTTTTGACAATTTCTGTGATTCAAGTGTCTGTTGAGGGTTCTGCTTTGAGCCTAGCACTGGTCCTGCTTCCTCAAGCAGACAAGGGGCTGGGTCAGGCATACGTGGTGAGCGTTGAGAGGTGGGTGTGCAGTGGTTCAGAGTGTGGGCTCTGTGGCCAGGTTGCTGCTGCTGCTGCTAAGTCACTTCAGTCATGTCCGACTCTGTGTGACCCCATAGACGGCAGCTCACCAGGCTCCCCCGTCCCTGGGATTCTCCAGGCAAGAACACTGGAGTGGGTTGCCATTTCCTTCTCCAATGTGTGAAAGTGAAAAGTGAAAGTGAAGTCGCTCAGTCATGTCAGACTCGTAGCGACCCCATGGACTGCAGCCTGCCAGGCTCCTCCATCCATGGGATTTTCTAGGCAAGAGTACTGGAGTGGCTTGCCATTGCCTTCTCCGCTGTGGCCAGGTTTCCTGGGTATAAATCTTGGTTCTTCCCCCTTCTACCTGAGGCGGGTTACTCATCCCCTCTGCCTCAGTTTTCTCACATGGGTCGTGGGTGAGCACACCCCCGACCTCACAGGGGTTGTCACGAAGGTCCGGTTCATGCACATGAAGCTTTCGGCACCGTGGGTGGCACCTGGTACCAGGTGTGCTAAAGCTCTGTGGCGGTTTAGTGTTTGCCGTTGTATGCTCTGTGTGGTTATGTCCCCCAAAAAGGATAGCCTGCCCGCTAAGGTCGAATGACTGAAATACAGGAAGTTGCTAACAACCCCCAGCCTGTGCTTAGATGAGTAGCCCGTGGGGAGGGCTGCCAGGTTCTTAGGAGCAACCTGCAGTGGTCAGGGAAGGCAGCCTGGAGGAGGAGGCGGGGCTTCCTTACCCTGGAAATCCCTTGAGCACAGCTGGTGCTTCTCCATCCCCATACCTCTGCTCATGCTGTTCCCAGCTTCCGGAGTGCCCTTTCTTCCCATCTTGAGTTCAAGCTCAAAAGGGTCCTCCTCCAGGAAGCCTTCCCCCGACAGCTGGAGCTCATCTCCTGGCTCTTGTGTTGCTGAAGCACGCAGATCAAATCACCTTCTGCCCGAGGGTGGGTGTTCCGTTCCAGTTGCTCTGCTGGAGGAGGGGCAAGCGGCTGGCAGGCCTCCCAGCTGCGGCCCAGGTGCAGAGGGTTTGGTGAGTGGTTGAGGGTTGGATTATAGACCAAGGGTCAGAAAACTCAAGGAGAACACACTGAGGGGTTGGGCCGGGCTGGGAAGCCATCTCTAGGCTCCGCCCAGCCTGTGACTGGGGATCCCCGTCACCCCACCGCAGAGCCCACATAGTCCACGCGTTCCTCGGTGGCTCCTTGTGGCGTTTCAAAACGACAAAGGCAGTGTGCTGCCTCCGTGTCCCTCATCGCCAGGGGCATGGTGAGAAAGACGCCTCCTGGGATGGCTGACAGCCCCCTGCACCCCGCGCTTGGGGCCCAGAGGCTGCTTCTGGCTACCTCTCATGGAGGGAGAGCTCAGCATTCCTTGGCTCAGGCTGACCTGCAGGCAGAGGCCTCACAGCTGTGCCTCAACCTATTTAGTGATCAAGTGGGCTTTCCTCCTGAGATTGCGCTGCCCCGAGAGCCTGCCCATTCTTCCTCTTTTTACAGGAAGTACCGCACACAGCCCTATGGGTGAGAGAGCTGGTGGTGCTCAAGCGAATGGTTGAGACTCCGTAGCCAATTCTAATGCAAGTCTTCCTTTCTGTTCCCTCAAAGGTTCTTCAGAAGACCTGAAATTCTGTGTGCTATATCTCGCAGAGGTGAGTCCTCCCCCTGAGTTTGAGGAGAGGGTTCTGTGTCCCGGGGCTGGCGGGAAGATGGTGGGCTGGGTGCTCGTGCCGGCTTCTGAGGCTGTCTCCACACCTCCTCCTCCACGATGGCCGCACCCTGCTCTGTGGAATGGGACAGAGTGCTCTGCCCCGTGGCTCTTACCTCTGTGTGGAAGAGCAGTGGACATGAAAATGCTTACAGGGGAAAGAAGGGCCCTGTGGTCTCCTGCTGAGGACTTCCTGGTCTCCAGTCCCTGAGAGGGTCACAGTGAGGAGGTGGCCTGTCAAGTCAGGCATCGCCCTATTCACAGTGGCTGAAGAATCTGCCTGCAGTGCAGGAGACCTAGGTTCTATCCTTGGGTTGGAAAGATCCCCTGGAACAGGCAATGACTACCCACTCCAGTATTCTTGCCTGGGAAATCCCATGGATAGAGGAGCCTGGTGGGCTGCAGTCCCCGGGGTCGCAAAGAGTTGGGCACGACTGAGCGACTAACAACAACAGTCCTCTAGAGAGGGCCCTGATCTCGTGCCCACCTCTTTCCTCTTCTCCTTCTGGAAGGCGCCACCTGCATCCCCCTCCTGCAGGGTCTTATCAGTGTTTTAAAAAGGCCTGAAGGTAACTGTACCTTTACCTGGGCCAGAGAATACATGTGGAAGAAACCATCCAGCATTTGAATTTTGGGCTGGAGTGACACCCACTCAGTGGGCTGGATGCTCCTCCTTTTTTCAGGCTGGTTACCCCAGCCCCATCAGAAGCTCAGCTGGACACTGCGCCTTTGCTGAGCTAACTGGAGGCAAATAGCTTATTGCTTGATGTGTTTTGGGAGATGAAATATCATTTATTGTTGAAGTTCAGTCGCTCGGTTGTGTCTGACTCTTTGCAACCCCATGACTGCAGCATGCTAGGCTTCCCTGTCCTTCACCATCTCCCAGAGTTTTCTCAAACTCACGTCCGTTGAGTCAGTGATGCCATCCAACCATCTCATCCTCTGTCACCCTCTTCTCCTCCTGCCTTCAGTCTTTCCCAGCATCAGGGTCTTGTTCAGTGAGTTAGCTCTTCGTGTCAGGTGGCCAAAAATATCATTACCCAGGGGTTTAATCAAAGGAGGCCTTGGTGATGGAAAAATAGAACTACTGAGCCATACACATTTTTTTCAATTTTCAGCAAATTTTCTTACTCCTTATACCTTTGTTCATATGAGTCTGCTACTAGTTACAAGCAGGGATTTGTTAGACCCATTCCTTCCCTCTGCTTCTGTTTGTCTGTCTTACCCAATAACAGCCCTGGGAAACTGTCCATCTTGTGGGAGAGTGTGCACTGGCCGCACGTTATGGGTCAGGCCTAGGCTGCACTGGCTGCCCAAGAGGAGTACACCCTTTTGAAAAGGAATTTGCATGTTGTTTGTGATTGGAAGATCATTCCTTCAGTTCCAGGCATGTCCCTTTAGGTGACCAGACCCCTGAGGCTAAGAGTTGATGAGATTTTAGCTTCAGGGGACAGCAGGGAGTCCAAAAGGCAGTGGACATTATTGGAGCTGAGCTGGGGACCCTGGAAGCCTGGGATGGCCATTTGAGGTCTGAAAAGGCATCAGTATCCTCCCGTGTCAGCGTATCCCCACCAAGCACGGGAAGTAGTTGGTGGAGACGTTTCAGGGCTGGCATGAATTTGTTTGGCATGGAGCCGAGCGAGGAGCCTAGGAGAGGCTGGGAGACAGTCTGGGAAGTGTCAGAGCTTTTGCCTTTCCAGCCTCACCCATCTGGATTCCAGTTCTTTCCAGTGGGGCCTGAAATGAGGCTCCCAGTTATTTAATGCCAAGAGAGCTATTCCTGCCAGGCTGGGGTTATTTTTCCCAGAGAAAAGCACTTCTGCTCCTTGGTTTCCAGGGAGCTGTGACCTCCTAGCCCTCCAAAGACTGATGAAGGCGTATTGATCCGGGCCCTTTTATTTCAGTAAAGTGTCAGGTGATCCGACCCCAAGGGGCTGGAGGATTGAAGCTCACAGGCAGCCAGAAGCCTCTCTTTTCTCTTAATGGGCTGCTCTTTACAAGAGGCATGTCTGTAACACATGGAAGACAAGATCCCCTGCCTGCCCTGCGGCCCGGAACAGGCCTGCCAATGGTGGTTTTGAAACCCACGGAGAACTCCAGGCTCGTGTCTTAGTTGGCATTTGCAGCAAGTGGTTTTTCTCTTTATTTCCTAACACGCAGGTGGTGTCCAGGGAAGAAACCAGGGCCAGAGAGTCAGGCTTTTAGGGACGGTTTTCCAGTCTGCATTGAGAGAGCGCCGACTGCCTGGGGCGGGTGTGGGTGGCGGGCGGCTGCTCTGATTGTTCCCCAGCAGTAGGTCCTGGTTAGTTATCAAGTGGGTTGGATGGTCCTGAGCAGTCCTCGGCCCTGGGGCCTTAATTTCCTTGGACATGTGTCCCTCAGCCCCTGCAAATCCTTGAGACAGATGCAGCCTACGACTGGCTGTACCAGGGGCATGGGGTCAAAGGCCACATGGGTTGGGGACTATCCGCAGAGAATTTGATCCTGGCTCCATTAATTTAAGATTTGCACTTTGGGGTTAGGAAGACCTATGCTGGAATCTTGGCCCTGCCATTTCCTAACTGAGCGATCTGAGCAAGTCACATACTCATCTCTGAAACGAGGCTGTTGAGGCCTACCTTATAGGGTTGTTGCAGTGATTAAATGAGATTCAATAAGATACTGTGTCCAAGGCACTTAGCACAGAACCTGCCACATGGTGAGTACTCAGTAAATGGTAGCTATTATTCCTGTTAGCATCATAACAGGGGGAGAGCTTTTCATATTCATTTACTCTCCATTAGCAACATCGCCAATGATTTATCGATCCCCTAAAATAAAAACTAGGAGGAGTATCTCACATTCTTTGTAATGTACCTATACTGTTAAATAAAGGAGGCAAGATCGCAGGCTCTGGAGAAGGCAGAAGACAGACTCTGAATCCCGACACTTCTTGGGGCTGCCGACGTAACCTCTTTGAGCCTGAGTTTTCTCATCTAAAAGATGGTAACAGCTGTGTTTTTCCTTCCTCCCTATGTCATAGGTTCACTGGGAGAATTGAATTAAGTAACAGAATGTCTGCCACAGCAAGTGAACAAACGTAAATTGTAGTAGAAGAGGTTTTCGTTTTTATAAGGATAATATTAATTCAGGAACAAGGAGGTTGAGGCAAGATGGGGTTTTAAAGAAGGCAGGAGGAGCTGGGTTTCTAGTTGGATTTGGGATTGCTCAAAAGGACCCACCTGCCAATGCAGGAGACACAGAGAAGTCCAGTCCTGGATCAGGAAGATCCCCTGGAGAAGGAAATGGCTACCCACTCCTGTATTTTTGCCTGGAGAATTCTATGGACAGAGGAGCCTGGCGGGCTACAGTCTATAGGTTGCAAAGAGTTGGACGTGACTGAACACACACACAAACACACAGGTTTGAATGCAGAGGTCTGGGCTCAGTGCTGTGGCATCTGGAGAGAGCTTAGCTCATCAGCTGGTGATCAAGGAGGCCTTGCCTCCAAGTGAGTTTCCTGAAGATGGTTTCAGGGCAGCTTACAAGCTTGACCTTGGAGCCTGATATCTGAGGGCACAGTGTATATGAGTGTTCAAACTGATGAGTCAGGTCGCAGAGTGGACCGAGAGAGACCCAGGTAGGCAATGGGGGCCCCTGACTTAGGTAGATGGAAATTCAGCCTTTCTGGAGGGGGCTGGCTCCAGGCTCTCCCTCTTGTCCAGGCCAGCCTCCCAAACTCCAGGCGGCACTTGGAGAGGAGGCTTGGGAGCTAGGGCCTCCCTGGAATGTGTGAGCATCTAAGACAGCCAGCCCCCAACCCTCAACTGGGCCTAGGTTTAGGTCCTTGGGGCCTGAGACACCTTCTTAACATCATGGATGGGAAGGTGCTTTTTAAAATGGATAATTAGATAAAGGGAATTAAGGTAGAATCTGCTTGAGAACAGAAAAAGCGGGGGAAGTTGGGGGTCAGGGAGTTGAAAGGATTTGCTGAAGCCCAAATAGCTAGGTAGAGGCAGGCCTGGGAGGCTTGTGTGTGCATGCGTGCATGCTAAGTTGCTTCAGTCATGTCCCGATTCTGAGCCACCCCATGGACTGTAACCTGCCAGGCTCCTCTGTCCATGGGATTCTCCAGGTAAGAACACTGGAGTCAGTTGCCATGCCTTCCTCCAGGGGCTGGGACCAGGGCCAAATTTGCGGCCTTTCCACACTGACAGTGTTTCCAGGTGAGAAGGGACCATAGTCCCTTCCCTGCCCCTCCCCTTGCTGGGTGAATGTGACAAGACAGGGAGCAGATGGCTCTCTGATCAGCTCCTGCCCCACCTGGCTTCTCTCTGGGGCATCTTGGGCTGAGTCCTTCCTTGCAGTGGACTGGGGGTTCTGGCAAGTGAAGTCTGTTATTAGGTGGTAGAATTGCCTTACCACATCCACTCAGTTCCCTGAAACCAAGAGGTGGGGCTTTCTTTCCACTCTCCTCTGATGCTTTTAGGAAGAACAACTCTGAGCACTTCGGGGCTGGCACCCTGGGAATACTGAGTTTGGGAGGTGGCCCTTGCCTGAAGGTGGTATCCTTGAGGGCGGGGTCAGATGGTAGGGGAGAAAGCGCGCTCAAATGCTACTCGACGAGGCTGACAGCCATCCCGGCTCAGAGCCCTGGACTTGCTGCCCCTTCTGCCTGGAGCAGTTTCCCCCTGGCACGTTCCTTGGCAGCTCCTTCTCATTCAGCCTTGGCTGGGTGCTGCCCCTCCAGAAAGGCTGGCTCTGTCTACCGTGCGCTGATAGGACCCGTCCCTTTCAGCCTTTCCACAGTTTGTAATGACATTGTTTGTTTCTTGCCTCTGCCCCCATCCTAAGGGCAAGAACTCAGCCTCTTTTATTTCCCTCTTCACCCCCAGGGGCCTAGCACAGTCCTTGACACAAAACAGGTGCTCCATAAATATTTCTTAAACAAATGAAGTACTAATAATGAAGACAGCTGCTGTTTGTTGAAAGTGTTAGTCGCTCAGTCGTGTCTGACTCTTAGTGACCCCATGGACTGCAACCTGCTAGGTTCCTCTGTCCATGGGATTCTCCAGGCAAGAATACTGGAGTGGGTAGCCATTCCCTTCTCCAGGGGATCCTCCCAACCTCGAGATCAAACCCAGGTCACCTGCATTGCAGGCAGATTCTTTACCATCTGAGCCACCAGGGAAGCTGTTGTTGAGGCCTGGGTTATTGCTTGCCCTCCTGATAGCTCTGAGAGGTAGGTGACAGCATGGTCATTCCCATCTTACAGATTCCTCTGAGGTCAACAAAGCAGCAAAGCTGAGATTCAGACCAGTCCTATCCAACTGCAAAACCAGGAAGGACTGCATAGAATTCTACAATGTCCTTTTCTCTGTTCTGAGCCATCCAGCTCACACCCTTAGCTCCCTGGATGAGTTCATCAAATCGCAGCCCTCTGCGGTTATAATCAAATTCCAGCGGAGACAGAAAGAGCTAGCCACTCCCTGCGCAGAGCGTCAGGGAGAGGATGATAACGCGGGGCATTTTGTTCCTCCCCTCCCCGCCCCCAGCACGTTCTGGCTCCTTCAGGGCTGACTCCCTGGGTCCCCGCAGCTCCCTGGTGCCTGTGCCAAGGCTGGCCTGGATTTGACCTCATTCCGAGAGTCTCCAGGGAGCCACAGCTCACTGTGGCCTTGACTGCTCAAGCACTATGCAAGGCCTGGATGAAGAAGGCCTTCCTAGAAGGGGTTTTGGGTCTAGTTGGGGAGATGAGATTGCAGCACTTAACAAGGTTAAATAGCAAAGTGAGATTTAAATGGCAGCAGTGCCAGAAGCTTGCACTCAACTGAGCTGAACAGTCATTGATCAGACCCAGCTCATGTGTCAGGCAGCAGTGGGGCTGTTGAAGGCCATGCAACTGCTCTCCAGAGACTTTCCAGAGGGACCCAGGTCCTGTGTGGGTACCCATCTCACCCTGGTCTTGTGATTAGATGAGTGTGCTGAGGCCGGGGAGGGGTCCTCGCTCCACAGACCGTCAGAAGGGCAGAGACCTTGGCTCTCTGGGTCCCCCATGAGCTCCCCCAGCGGTCGCTTTCTGCCCCCTGTCCCCAGGGGTGACCTCACCCCAGCAGTCGGTGGCTTTCCACAGGACTCCACTGTGTTGGGAACCACTGCCTCCTTCTCCCTAGCCTGTGGGCACAGGGCTTGCCAGCTGGCTCCCAAACCAGCTTCCCTGCTCGTCTGGCTGCCTCGATGTCACCGGGGATTTGTGGCTTTCAGCGGTCACTCCCTGCCCTGCTGCAGCCTCACCCACTGGATGGTTAGGGTTGGGCTTGGGCCCGGGAGCCCCCTGAACCACGGAGCAGCCCTGACTGCCCCTTTCTCTGTTTCCTCTGACGTCAGAAGGCAGAGTGCTTATTCACTTTGGAGGCTCACTCACAGGAGCAGAAGAAGAGAGTGTGCTGGTGCCTGTCGGAGAACATCGCAAAGCAGCAGCAGCTGGCAGCTCCATCCCCCGACAGCAAGGTAAGGGCCTCGCCGGGGGCCACAGCCCTGGTCCCCCACCCTGGCCAGCCAGACCCCCGAGCCTCCGAATTGAGCTTGGGACCAGCCCGAGCTCAGAACTTGGAACTGGGCAGCAGGCTCTTGGCAAGAAGCTGAGAGCATCTCTCTCCTTGGCGTGTCACTGGATCTACTGAGTGAGTTTGAGGGTGCTCGGGTAGGGCGACAGAGCCAAACTGAGCGTGACCCATCAATTCTCGGCCCTGTTCTCTAATTTGCCTGTGGCAAGGTCTAGTTCGGGCCGGCCTTCCTGCTGCTGCCTGGCATGTGGTCCCCCCTCTGGGTCGTGCCCAGGGACAGCACACTGGTGTTTAAAACTGGCCTGAGGCAGACATAATTGGGAAGGGATGCTTATGGCAGCAAGAGACCATGCTGGTTAGATGCAGGCCACAGCCAAGTGGAGGCAAGTGGAGTTTTCCGGGGACTGGGGCCCTGGCAGCTGGAGCATCAGGGAGATTAGAGACTCCCAGCTGAAGCTGATCTGAGGATGGGCAGCTGGTCCTGTGCCTGTGGAAGGTGATGGGACCAGAGCTGGACCGCAGCCTGACCAGAGCTGGACCCACTGTCCCCTGGACCAGGCACAGTTGGATCCCCCGTTTGTGAGTCCCTTTTCTTGCTGAACGTGCCGGCCATTTGGGGATTTGGTCTGATTGGCTGCCAAAGGAGCCAAGGTGGTTGGCCGGCCAGAATCAGGGAGAAGAAGGTAAAGGAAAGCAAGCGGCAGTTGGTCAACTTGCAGGCCTCGTGCTGCTTCCGGCTGCATTCAGGCTGCCCTGCGCATAGCCCAGCGGGGCAGGTTGCCAAGGATGGGAGTGGGGAAAGGGACTGCACACCCCTGGCGGGGCAGTGGTGGCTGGCAGCTCCTAAAATAGTGTCTGAGAATTATATAATCTCAGATTCGACAGTTACCTTGCTTTACTGCTCACTAAGCATCCCTAGGGGTCCACCTGGGGACAACAATTTCTTCTCCAAAGCGTTGTCGTGTGAAGGAAAGGCGACGGCGCGTCCGCAGTTCATAGCACGGTGCCTGGTATTCAGCAGGTGCTCAGTCAACCACAGCCCAGCTGCTCCTGCTCGGCTGGCCAGTTCCCGATCTCAGCTTCTGCTACTCCACAGAGACCTGCCGAGGCTGTGGGCTGCCTGGCCCCCTTGATCTGGGGTGGGTCACAATCAGAAAACAGGCCACTTCCTCCTCACCGGGGCAGCCGATGGGATGTTGCATGCTTGCACTCGTGTTCCTCAGTTTTCTTGTGTTTTAGGCTTAGCTCCTCCTGGTCTGCAGAAAAAGTTCTTTTTGCCTCAACTTCTGTGTCTGCTGGCTCTGGAGTAGGTTGGCAACAGCCTTCTCAGCACCTTGGGGAGTCTCTCCATCTTTGGTTGGGAAGTCGGGGGACAGTTTGAGCAACTGAAGGCAGGCGGGTCCCTGCAGGGCTGCAGGCTCGGCTGACTGACCCTGGGTTTGGGGCCTGGCTTCAGGGCCGCACCAGGATATATGGGCATCCTGGGCAGGCAACAGCTGGATATGATTTCAGATTAAAGCTCTTTTAAATATGTGCTTACGAGAAGCTCTGTGCTGGGCTGGAGGAGAGAGAAGAAAGCGGGCCTCACCGTGGGGATGGCCTCAAATGGCCCCCTCACCTGAGAGCGGGCATTGCCCAGCTGGCACACCCCACTTGGCCCACCCTCCTTGGGCAGCAACTGGTAACGACCTTTTGTTAGGCAGCCCCCTTAGGGATCTCACTGCCCACTTTCCCTACCCACATCATACACACTTGAAGAGTCAGCAGTTAATTCCTTCTAGTCTCTTGCAAAATGCTCCCTGAGAGAAGTTCCAGTAAATAGGATCTTCACCAGCCCTGCGTGGTTCCAGGAGTATTTCAGCAAAAAAAATCACCTTAATCACCGGACCAGGTGGCTTGTCCAGCCGGCACAGGCTGTCCACCTGTGCTCAGCTCTATCAGGTCCCGGCTGCCTTGCAGATGACCGTGAACCTCCTTGCCCAGGGCTGGGCTGCAGTCTTTTTACTAGGCTTGCCGCCACCAGGGGAGAAAGAAGAGGGAAGGCCAAGCTGAGCCTGGACACTGGCTTCTTGCACTGTGCAGAGCTCTTTTGCTTGAAATCTGTTTCGAGCCCTGACTAGAAGAGCATGCCATTATTATTATTTTTTAAATGCCATTTATTTGTTCTTTCTGGAACTGTTCCTCCTTGTGCACAGAATGGAAGTTGCTGCCTAAGCCACTCCGTGTCCCCCCAGCTCCAGTGCTTTTCTGAGGAAAGGCAGCTCTCCGAACTCCTGTGCTGCCCCTTCTCAGCCCTGCTCTTTTCAGTAGCGTTTGCGGACCCTTGGAATGGGCTGACGCTCAAACATCTCAAGGAATGCAAAAGTTTTTCCCCCATTTGCAAAATGTAATGAATTTGATATGCCCTGAACATGAAATGCTCCTGGGGAGGGACAGAGGGTACCGGAGGAAGGTGGATTTAGAGAACGGGGGGTGTACCGCTCCCTGCCGCGTGACCTTGGGCAACAGCCTCCCGCCGGGGCCTTGGTGGTCCCATCTGCACGCTGGTCGGGTGGCTCTTCCCAGCTCCTCAAGCTTTGTGACTCCCACGAAAGCTGAGGACCTGGGGTTGTCCAGTCTCCTTAGAGAACTGTGCCCTGGAGATTTCTCCATCACTCGATTGCCTATGAAATGTGTGCCTTTAGTGGCCAGGTCTGCTCCCCTCTTGGTGGCGGGGAGGGGCGACCATAGGCTTTCTGTGCTGTGTCTGAGGGTTGCAGTGGCCTGGGGGTTGCAGTGTGGGGGTCTGGGGGTCCCAGCTGGGACCAGGTGGGCATAAGGAGACAGGCAGCACTCCGACTGCGTCCCTTCTCCACGGCTTCGTGCCTCTCTCTGGCTCTCTCTGGGCTGCCCGCGGCAGGCGGGAGGCTGCACCTCTGCACTCCCTCTTTCTGTAGAAATAAGTGGCTGGCTTCCTCTACCCTCCCAGCTCCCTTCTCACCACCCCGTTCTTCCTCATCCGCACTCTTCACCCTTTCTTGCCTCATCATCTACCCTTGCGGGTAAACTACCTGTCTTCTCTCACCTGGGGTGACTTCTACTAAACTCCCTATCATGGGGAATGCTGCCAAGCTAATCTGGAATAACTCACAGATGGCTGTTAAGGTTCTAAGCTAATAGGGAGAGACAGATACACATTGGGTTGGTTATTCAATCAAATATAGAAATAAATGGCCTTCCCTGGTCGCTCAGCTGGTAAAGAATCCGCCTGCAATGTAGGAGACCCTAGTTCAATTCCTGGGTCAGGAAGTTACCCTGAAGAAGGGATAGGCTACCCTCTTCAGTATTCTTGGGCTTCCCTGGTGGCACAGATGGTGAAGAATCTGTCTGCAATGTGGGAGACCTGGGTTCGATCCCTGGGTCAGGAAGCTCCCCTGGAGAAGGGAATGGCTACCCACTCCAGTATTCTGGCCTGGAGAATCCCTGTGGACAGAGAAGCCCGGCGGGCTACAGTCCATGGGGTTGCAAAGAATTGGACATGACTGAGCGACTAAGCATAGCACAGCAGCATAGAAATAAATGCCTGCTCTGGGCCAGACTCTAATTTAGGTCCTCTGGGGTGCTTTGGGTCCTTTGAGGGGAACTCTTGGCTGCCCATTCACTGTCCACTCAATGAACCTGCCCGGAGCCCTTACCACGTGCCCAGCCCCAGCCAGGGCAATAGGATGCCTCGGAGGAAAGCAGGCTTTTGACTGAGCCCTCAGGGAGGGAGAGGGTGGGGTGCAGCACGTGCTGGCTCCGTCCGTTCAGGGTGCACCCTGGGCTCAGTGCTGGGAATGCACGGAAGAATTTGTCACGTTCTTTCCCTGGGGAATGGCGGTCCAGTGGTGATGACAGATATGGCAGCAGATGGTTCTAAAATGACATAGTGAGTGATATGGGAGGTGTGAGTGCTTGACTGCTCTGTGACCTCAGGTGAGGCTCTGAGACTCGGGTTTTTCATGAGTACGGTGAATGGATGAACTGGCTCTCGTGAGGGCTAAACCCATGTAACGTGCTCAGCAAAGAGGCAAGAAGAACTCTGAGTTATTATTAAAGTTATGTCTATACAGGAGATTCACCTAGTGGCCTTGTTTATTGAGGCTGAATGCTGCCACTTTGACCACATGTGACGACCGTTCCACGTCACTTCCGGTAGCCACCTGCCATATTCCTGGGACCAGGCAGGGAAACTGAGGCCTCCTGGGTCTGGTCTGGCTGTAAGCCTTCTCCTAGCTGTGACACCGAGGTGCAGGCCACGTGTCCTCTCCTCTGCAGCACCTACAGATGGGGCCTTGGAGATGCCAGGGTCCGCGTGAACACTGTAGAAAGGAGCAGGGGCAGGTCTTGGAGTCAGGCAGCCCCGGCCTGAGTCGACAGCGAAGCTAATTCCAGTTCTGTCTGGTTCCACAGAAACTCCACCCTTACGGCTCTCTCCAGCAGGAGATGGGGCCGGCCAACTCAACCAATGCTACCCAGGATAGAAGCTTTACCTCATCAGGACAGACTCTGATTGGCTGAGCAAACCCAAGGGCGGGACTCTGCTTCTGGCAACTTAACCCTTTCTTGGGCATCCCCTACCACAGAGTAACCTCACCTCAACTGGACCCAAATCGGAGGACCAAGATGGTGGGCCTAGGGTCATCTGAAGGGAGTGGCCCCATGGGTGTGTGTGGACTGGCATCAGAAAGACCACAGTGGTGTCAGAGGCCCTGTGGGCACATGCAGACTGGATCCGAAAGTCCCAAATGGAGAAGAACCAGAAGTTTATTCCCTACAAGGAAGAAGGAGGTGAAATAGCACATGGGCTTCCGGTGGTTCCAGCACCTGCCTTGGGGGCAGGGGGAGAGGTCGGGAGAGGTCAGCGCTGACGGAGAACAACGCCGAGATGCCCGGCTGCCAGAAGATATCTCCGCCCCTTCACTCATTTGTCATCTGTACGCAGGCATTCATTCCTTCACTCGTCGAATATTTCGAGGGCATGTGCTTTATGGCAGACTCTGTGCTGGGAGCCTGAGATGACTGTGGACAGTGAGATGGACGGGGTGTCTGCTGTCATCTGAGTAGAGGAGTGAGCGTTACCTAAATGTTAACACACACACACACACTTGCACACGTGGTTACGAACTGCGATAATTTGTGAAGGAAAAGAAAGGATTCTTTCAAGAGAGAATGTTGTGTCGTTTCTCTAGGGGTGGGGGAGGGGCAGGGGACAAGCCTGACTTTGAAGCCACGACCTGCAGGCCAGAAAGGAGTTAGCCAGTCAAGGACTCTGGAAGGAATGTTCCCGGCAGACCGGAACAGCTTGTGAAGAGTGCCTGAGATAGGATAGGGGTGCGGCGAGCTGGAGGGACGGAGGCCAGGCCGCTGGAGCTTGAGTTTAGCGAGGGGGGAAAGACCACCGGGGTGGGGACCAGGTGGTTCGGGCTGTGGTGGTTCGTGTTGTACTGAGAGTTCGGGTCTGGGCACAGTGGGAAGCCATTGAAGGCTTTTGAGAAAGGGAGTCATAGGGTCTCGGGGACCATTTCTAGAAGATGGTAGAACCCAAGTTGGGGGGTTCCTTAAGTCTTCCAGATGAGGGGTGATGGTGACCTGTCCTGAAGCGGAGCTGGGGAGGTGATTATGTGGGTGTCCAGACCCTGGGGGTCGTGGAGGCTCGAATAAGAGTCTCCTGTCCTCCACCCTTCTCACCCTCCACCACGTCTGACTTTCAGTGGATGCAAGTAAGGGCGAGGCTGTCCTCTCAGAGCCCCCTCCTTGTGAGGCCTGGGTGGGGACCAGGGCTGAGTTCTGAGAATGTCCCCAGGAGCTGGGAGCAGTGGGCGCCTCTCCTGGCCAAGTTGGGAGCAGTGGGGCTTCTCCAGGCCTCAGCAGGGGTGGCCTGTGCTGTCCCTCCAGCTGGTGCTGAATGGTCTGATAGGAAACTGGAATTCAGCCCCTGGGAAGCTGACTGGGTTTGCTTTCCACGGAGCTCCCAAGACTCAGGGACCGGGGCTATGTGTGGCTCAGCACCGCGAGGGGAGACCCGTCTGGCCGTGAAGCTGATTGACGACCAACCAGGGGACAGCAATGAGAGCCCAGCCTGCTCACTGCCTGCCTCACCTCCTGCTGCAGGCCAGCGTGGGGCGGCTTTCACACCCTTCTCTAACTGTCCAGACAAAGCTCACACACAAACGTCATGGGCAGGAGCTGGGCCTTTTGCCTAGAAAGGATGTCAGGGAGGCTGGGCTTCAGTTTAGGGAAGTTCCCTTGAACACTCGGTGTGTGTCCTGTAAGATCCTCTCTGTGTTCTAGAGTCTTGTGCCTTGCGGAATTTGCTCAGCTGCTTTGACTACCTGAACCTCAAGAAGGGTAGTCCAGTAGAGAATTCTTCCCTTAGCCTCCCACAGATGGCCCTTCCTCCCAGCCTAGGAAAGATCAGACATGTGGTATCAGTAATCTAACAGGGGATCAGCCTGGTGCCCCACCCAACAGGGGAATAGCCGGCCAGAGTGGGACAAGCAGTGTCTATCAGCTGAGACTCCGCCTGCAGGGTTAATTCTGAGAGGCTAAGCAGCTGGGTCTGCACAGACAGCAAGCCACATCATGTTTTCATTTGATTCCCTTACAAAATGACATTAAGGGGAGAGTGAGGCCCAGGAGAATCGCCTGTCTGGAAAGGCAGCCAGCTTTTCTCTTCTGGACCTGGGGACCTACCTCTGTCCACCACACAGGTGCAGAGGTTGGGAGCTCTGGTGGCTGGGCAACAGAGACACTAAAGGTGGCCCCTGGCCCTGGGGATGGCGCTTTCCTCCTCCTGTCCCAGCAAGCTGCTGCTGGGGACGCAGACATCAGCTCCTGGAGGGCTCTGTCTTCTGTGACTATGGTGAGCCACAGCGCCATTGCTGCTCTGCCTTTCAAATCGATGAGACAATTAATTTGGCTCCACGGGCTCGAGAAGATGAAATACGACCGGGTGGCCATTGCTTCTCAGCAGCCCGGTCCATCCCCAGCCGTCCAGGATGATGAATGCATCGAAATTGCCTTCGAGAGCCATAATCACGGGAAACATGGCCGAGCCCCTCCCTCCACACAAATCTCTCTAAGAAGCTCACACAATGGTCTCTTTCCTGATGGCCCAATTGTCTTGCTGTGTGTCTGGGGACCTGCGAGCTGGGAGCACGGGAGCACAGCCATTTATTGTTGAAAAGGCCATCTGTGCGATTTGAATACAAAGTGACTCTTTAAATTCCCCGCCCCACCCCCTGCACATCCTTTGATCCCATTTTCTTGTTTTCTGTATTGTCTCGCGCTCCGGGTCTGTTGGAACTCCCGGTCTCTGCTGCCTGGGTCCTTTGGCAGTTTGGGAATTGGGACCTGTTGGAAATAATGAAGACATTTATTTATGTATAACTTTTTTTTATTATTATTATTCTTTATTTTAAATTCTTTTTCATAAATTCTGCCACCAAAGCCTGTATTTCTCATACACAGCACCTAGAGTGTTCTGCAAATTGAAGGCGCAGGCAGTTTCACAATGTGGGTGGGCCCCTACAGCAAGAACATGGGCATCAGAGATGTCAACTGGGACCCCCAAGCATTATCTCCCCTAGGCCTCCCAGCAGCCCTGTCTTATGGATGCAAGGGACTAAGACTCAGAGAAGTTAAGTGATTTATCCAAGGTCACACAGCTTCCCAGCTGTGGCTAGTCCTGAGGCTGAGCTAGTCCTCCAGCCAAGGCGTTTCAACCTAATCCAGTGCTCTTTCCAGATATAACGGTTTGTCTTTTAGGCGGTGGAAGTTCAGTTCAGTTCAGTTCAGTTCAGTCGCTCAGTCGTGTCCGACTCTCCGCGACCCCATGAATCACAGCACGCCAGGCCTCCCTGTCCATCACCAACTCCCGGAGTACACTCAAACTCATGTCCACAGAGTCGGTGATGCCATCCAGCCATCTCATTCTCTGTCGTCCCCTTCTCCTCCCGCCCCCAACCTTTCCCAGCATCAGAGTCTTTTCCAGTGAGTCAACTCGTCGCATGAGGTGGCCAAAGTATTGCAGTTTCAGCTTTAGCATCAGTCCTTCCAATGAACACCCAGGATCGATCTCCCTTAGAATGGACTGGTTGGATCTCCTTGCAGTCCAAGGGACTCTCAAGAGTCTTCTCCAACACCACACTTCAAAAGCATCAATTCTTCGGCGATCAGCTTTCTTCACAGTCCAACTCTCACATCCATACATGTCCACGGGAAAAACCATAGCCTTGACTAGACGGACCTTTGTTGGCAAAGTAATGTCTCTGCTTTTTAATATACTATCAAGGTTGGTCATAACTTTCCTTCCAAGGAGCAAGCGTCTTTTAATTTCATGGCTGCAATCAGCATCTGCAGTGATTTTGGAGGCGGTGGAAGTAGGAGAAATCAATTACCACCTTCAGGAAGAGTCAGGAGGGAAGATACCCTGCATGTAGAAGTTGTGGCCCCTTAAGCTCTAGATGGAATTCTTTAGGATTAATAAAATGGGATGTCTTATTCTCTACACACTAGAGAATAAACTTCGAGTTCATATGGCCCAGAGGTGGTCCAGGCTGACTAGATGAATAGCGTGATACAAGATTTGAAAAATCTGTTGTGAAAGACAAGGAGGAACCCCGGAAGACAGATACTCAGCAGCACTGGGATGGTCAGGTTACCTCCTTTCCAGTCTGGCATTCAAGAGGACCAGCAACAGGGTCTTGGGGTACCTGGTCTTGATAGAACAGTGGCTGAAGGCAGAAAGGGATAGGTTCAGCCCTTTGGCCTCTGCCTGGTTAAGGGTGAGGTGACAGCCTGCTCTAGGTTTTGGGCCCAGATTTTGCTAGTTGACTGGTTCCAAATCTCAACACTAAGTACGTGTGTGTATGCTCAGTTGCTTCAGTCATGTCTGACTCTTTGCGACCCTGGGGACTGTAGTCCCACCAGGTTCCTCTGTCCATGGGATTCACCTGGCAAGAATACTAGAGTGGGTTGCTGTACCCTCCTTCTAGGGGATCTTCCCATCCCAGGGATCGAACCCACATCTCCTGCATTGCAGGAGGATTCTTTCCTGCCGAGCCACCAGGGAAGCCCCAATACTAAATAACTGGGTGTCAAATGGACTGGATCTCAGATATTCTCCACGCCCCACCCCCACAGCTCCCGCTCCCCCACCAAAATTGTTTTCCAGTCTCTCCAGCTTTCCTGCCTCCCCTTGCTGTAGAGAGATCATCCTCTTCCCCACCTTCCTGCTGGCCTCAGCCATCTTGCTATCTTTCTTTGCTGTTATTCCTAAGGAAGATTGCACAGCCTCGCCCTCTGTCTTGGACCTCATCTTTCTTCGAGCCCTTCTCTGAATAGGGCCACCATCCTCCAGATTATTCCCAGATCCTCAGTTTAAGGGTAGAATAATAACAGTAAGTGCTTTATAGGTGAGCGCTTAAGACTGTGAGCCTGGAGCAGTGCCAAGCTCTTCATCTACATATTTTGTCTTAATCCTCACTGCAGCCTCTTGAGGTTCTTTGTCATCTTTACACATTTACTCTCACTATACCCAGTTGGTAGACAAGGATGCTGAGTCTTTGAGGAGAAACTTGCCCAAGGTCACACAGCCAGTGGGTGGCTAAGGTTGGAACCTGGGGGGGCCCAGTCCCAGAGCACTGACTCTGGATGGCTCTGTTCTACTACTTTCCAGCAACCACAGACCATCAAAGCTGGGGAGGCTGAGTAGTTCAACTCCCTGCTTCAAGACCATCCTGGGAGGCCATGGTCTCACCTCGGTTCTCTCCCTAGTTGCTCTGCCCTCCTGCTTTGAGCCCACAGCCCCGCCATTTGAATTATTTCCCTTCTCTGAATTCCCCATGCATGTTCCTCTTTAGGCTGTTTCTCCTGCCTGATGTTGCCTGCCCTCCTCTGCTGTTCTGGCCACATAGAGCAGTCCTCAGGCTTCGAGGCTCCCTGGCTTGCCTCAGAAGTCCCTGCTTCCCCGTCTGTGCTCCGTAGTATTTTGTTCATCTTTAGCACAGTGTGTCAGGCAGATGTGTCTCACCTGGAAGACCGTGAGCTTCTTGGGAGCCGGACATCCACACCCACCCTTCTCCCAGGCAGGGTCCCTGCCTCTCTTACGGCATCTCCCTTGTCACCCTCACTGCTCTCCTCTCCCCTCCTTCTAGGGGTCAGCACTTCGTGGGCTCTGCATATTTTGAGATATTTTAATAACATCTGACTATTATAAGTATTCTCATAAAATTGAGATGTTAATGTTGCCTTAATCTCCCAGAGGCCTGATGGTGTTTGTGCTTCTGTGTGGTGCTTGCATTTGGTTGACAAACCATCTATTTTTATACTTATAAATTAGCTCTCTGTGCAGGGTTAAGTGATTTAAATAAACTTGCATATGGTCTGTAGTAGGGGGGTCATAGTTTATTTATTTCTGACTCTGTTAAGCCTGATCCTTGGTAGGTACTCACTAGATGTTGTAGAATTGGATTACGGTTCAAGTCTACTACATTCTAGAATCTAGATGAGGAAACCGAGGCTCCAAAAGGGGAAGTGACCTGGCCAGTTTCATGGGACAAGGTAGTGGCAGATCTCGGGCTTCACTCAGGTCTGCTGATTTTCTTGGCTCAAAGCGTTTTCCATTGCACTTCAGTTTTGTAAGACCAGAGCCTGGATCCCCACTTGGTCTTAAGCAATCTAGTCTGGCCAGATTCACTTCAGGGTTGTGAATGCCTCGTATCCGTACTGACTCATCAGGGAAGGAGATCTGATGGGAACAGCTCCTATGGTTCATCTCTCCTGGGTTTGTGGAGTCCCCCCTCTCACTGAGTTCCTTGCCCTCAGAGAAAACCAGAGTAGGATTCTGAAGATCTTGGTTCAAATCCTGACTTTGCTTGTAATTCGCTTTGTGACTTTGGGCAAATTACTTTACCTCTCTGATCATTTGTTTCTTTACCAAGAGAAATGAGGGTATTGAATTTAGATGATCTCCAGGAATCATCTCTAAAGGTCCAGGGCTTTTTTAACAAGAGGTTAAAAGAAAAAAGAAATCAGCCATTTTGGTCTTCATATTACAGCGCTAAGTCATGTCCAACTCTTTTGCAACCCCATAGACTGTAACCTGCCAGGCTCCTCTGTCCACAGGATTCTCCAGGTAAGAATACTGGGGTGAGATGCCATTTCCTTCTCCAGGGGATCTTCCTGACCCACTTGGCAGGTGGATTCTTTACCATTGAACCACCTGGAATGCCCATATGCAAGTGTTGTACATGGTTAATATTCATCATGTACTTGAGTCAAATAAATGTATCAGTGGATCTTATACAGGAAGAGGTCCTCATCTCAGAACTCAAATTACAAGCACAACCCTACTTCCTCCCAACCAAAGGTGCCTCCTTCCCGGCTTGCTCCTGGAAAGACGGCACGATAGCTTTCAATCCCAGAATCTTCTCCCATTCCTTCTTTTTTCCTGCTCACTGGACTCTTGTTTTAATTTCATGTATGAAAGGATACACATATGTTCTTTAATCTCTCTAACTCCTGGTCGATGGCATACAGCTAACTTTCAGTGAAAATTGTAAGAATTGGTGTGCAATGCCTGCAGTTTCTAGTGTGGTCAGAAGTCTCCTTTAGACTTCCCCAGAAGTTGCCACTAACTCAGTGTCTTTAATGTGTACCTTCTTTTGCTCAAACACTGCTTAGGGTAAATTTTCTCAGTGTCTTTTAAATGTTAGTGGTTTTCCATTTTGGTTAAATTCTATCACAGTATAGGTTTCTGCTATTTCTCCTTGTGGGAGAACATTAAGGGTTCAGTAGGCTAGCATAGGAGAAGGAAATGGCAACCCACTCCAGTGTTCTTGCCTGGAGAATCCCAGGGATGGCGGAGTATGGTGGGCTGCCGTCTATGGGGTCGCACAGAGTCGGACATGACTGAAGTGACTTAGCAGCAGCAGCAGGCTAGCATAAGAAGCTGACCACCATTTATAACACAATTTTCAATGGGAAAATGCTTTCTGAGACCCACCATCAACTCTCAGATGAACTTTAGGAATACAGCTCCACACACACCCAACAGTAGAGAATGCAATATTTATTTCATGAACGACTAGAATTTTGATAGAACTACAGAATCTTTGAGTGTGGAACCGAAAAGGCTACCCTCTCCCCCAGTGGGGTTCATCGATTAACAAGCTGATTTGTAGAAACCAAGACAAGAGAGGGGTGAGAACCCCCGGCCAGCGTCATGAAGTTGGTGCTCGAGCTGGAACTAGAACCCAACCCCCAGCACGCCTCTTAGGGGACGTTCAGGAGCCTGACAGGCTGGGGACAGGGAGGGGCACAGATTGTCTTAGAGACGCTCGTCATCTAAGGAAAAGTAAGTCACCGCTTTGGGCTGTAATGGAAATAGTGAGAAGTGGCCCGACTAACGGCTTGGGGAGAGGTTGTCTAGTCGACTGGCTTGTCTGTAAATTCCCCCGCATTCTGGCTGGAGTGGAATGAATGGTGCCGTGGTGTTTTACCTGGAGCTCTGGGCAGGACAGGGCTGGCGGAGATGTTCCCTGTTCTAAAAATAGCAGTGGGAATGGAGTTGAGGGGAAGGGGAGGGGGCTCCTTCGGGACCTGGGTGGAACGCCTCAACCCCTTCCTCTTCCTGCGAGGAAGCGCTCCACGGATTCAAAGCATTTAGACCTGGGAGGGTCCTGGAGCCATCAGCGCTCACAGCCCCTCCTCACACAGAAGAGGAGGCCCGGAAGTGGGGAAAGGACTGGCCAGCCGTCCGGGGTCCAGGGAGCCAGTCACAGATGGCAAGCTGTTTCCCTGCTGCATTTACCAGGGTGGCAGCAGGCCAGGCAAGGTTTTCTCTCCCTGCCTTTGGGAGTGCACAGGGCCTGGGAACTCCTGGGCCCGGATGTGGTCAGGCTTCCTGATTGAGCCCAGCAGACGAGGAGTCCCCGGTTAGTCTTCCCTGAGCCCTGACCTCAGCCAACTGGCCTGCCAGCGCCACGCCCTCCCTGTGCTGTTGGCCCCACCCTTGCTGACCTGTCCTTGTGTCGCCCCCTAGACCGTCTGCAGGGAGGGAGGGCCCGCATAGAACCAGCCTGTAGGACAGAGGGCCTGGTAGCTTGGGACCTTTCTCTGCCCATCCCCAGGAACCTACAGGAGCAGCTCAGGTGAAGGCAGAGTCTGATTGAGGGGTGGGCAGGCCAGGGTTCAGATCCCAGCTCTGCTGCTCACCAGCTGTGGGATTACTGGCAGGTCGCCCAGCCTCTGTCAAATGAGAGGACATCTCTCTCACGGTTCTCCGGAGGACTAAGGGGAATGGTCTGTGCAAAGTGCCTGGTGTGTAATAGGTATGTTCAGCCATACATACCCGTGGGTTCTGCTTCCATAGACTTAACCAACTCCAGATAGAAAAAAAAAAAATACAGAAATTTCCAAAAAGCAAAAGTTGAATTTGCATAGCTGGCAACTATTTACATAGTATGTGTGTGTGCTAAGTCACTTCAGTCGTGTCCGCCTCTCTGACCCTATGAACTGTAGCCCACCAGACTCCTCTGTCCATGGGATTCTCCAGGCAAGAATACTGAAGTGGGCTGCCATGCCCTTCTTGAGGGGATATTCCCGACCCAGAGATCAAACCTGCATCTCCTGTGTCTCCTGCGTTGGCAGGCAGGTTTTTTTTTTTTTTTTTTTTTAATCACTAGCACCACCTGGGAAGTCCCATTTATACAGTATTTCCATTGCATTTTAAATGATTTACATGGCATTTACAGGGGCTACAGTACATGGGGTCACGAAAAGTCAGACACAACTGAATGAGATTCACCTAATCACTTAGTATTTTAAGTAACCTAGAGACAATTTAAAGTATGTGGGAGGATGTGTGTAGGTTCTATGCAAATACTGATACTCTGTCATTTTGTATAAGGGACTTGCATTCCTGGATTTTGCTGGGGTTCCATGGATACTGAGGGACAACTGTACTTAGTAATGGTAGCTGTCATTGCTAGATCAAGTGTAAATGTCTGCTTGACTCTTCAACCCCCTTCCTTGGGTCCTTCATCCATGGGGGCATGGCAGGTGTGGGGATTTTTTGTTAAATGCAGTTGACTTTTCTTGTATTGTTACAAAAGTAATTCATGTTTACTATGAAGAAAACATTTAATACAGTTGAACCAGGAGAAGGAAATGAAGTTCACCCTTAATCCCAACACCCAGAGATAACCAGTGTTAACATTTTAGGGCATTTGTTTATACACACATATATCTTATTTGAAAATTAGCATTGCTAGTGCACACAATTTTCTGACTTATTTTTTTCCCATTTAGCAGTGTAACATCAATAAATGTTCTTCTACAACATCATTTTTAGTGCCTACAGAGTATATCATTGTGTAGCTGAAATAGGTTTTGTTTTTTAAAAAATCTCCATTAGGTCTACATAGTTTAACTTGTTGCCAATATTTCTTTGTTATAAAAACCTGAGATAAAAATCTGTAGATTTAGCCTCAGTATCCGGTGTACATCTCTGACCCCCCACAAATACTTGATGAATGAACGTTTTGTTAGAATAAACTCCTGGTAGTAGAATTTCCAGGAGACAGGATATATATCTGTGAAGAAGGTTCTTGATACCTGTTGCTAAATGACTCTCCAGAATGAATGTCCTGATTTATAATCCCACTTCAGAATGAGCAATTAATCCTGCTTAACCCTAGACTGTTCTTTTTTAACATGGATATTCTAGCTTCCTGGGAAACCCAAGCAAATTGAGATAGTCTGGGTAGGAGACCATTCTCCCCACACACTCACCAACAATGTGCCTTGTTACATTTCTTAGTAGGTTCCTTTCTTTGATTACTAGAGATGTTGAATATTTATATGCCTTTTTAGTTATTTACACTGCCTTTTTTGTGAGTGGCTTGTTCAAATCTTTTGCCCATTTTTCTGTTGGGCTGTTTATAGTTTATTAACTCACAGGAGCTCTTTATATAAGGAGGATGTTTGTATGTTATCGTTTTATTTTTTAAAAACTATAGATGTTTCTGCTTTATAGGTAGTCATGTCTGTAAACTGCTTTGTACCAGCTTTATTGAGGTATTATTCACATATTATACAATTCATCCATTTAAAGTGTATAACTCTGTGGTCTTTTTGGATAGTCACAGACTGGAGCAGCCATCACCACAGTCAACTTTAGAACATTGTCATTATTTCCGAAAGAAACCATGCCTTTGGTTGTCACCCACCCATTCTCCCATCTCCCCCATGCCCATGCCACCGCCCCTCTGCTGTCTCTTTAGGTTCATTCTGGACATCTCCCATAAGCAGGATCGTGTCATATTAGGTCTTTTCTTCACGTAGCATGAGGTTTTCAAGATTTACCCATGCTGTAGCGTGTATCAGGACTTTACTTCTCTCAGTGATGGAATAACATTCTGTTGTATGGCTATTCCACGTTTTATTTATTCAGTCATCTGTTGATGAACAGTTGGATTGTTTCCACCTTTGGACTATTGTGAATAATGCTGCCATAAGTGGTTGTGTAGACGTTTTTGTGTGGATGTGTATTTTCATTTATTTCACGTATGTACCTTGGAGTGGAGTCCCTGGATCAGATGGTGACTCTGTGTTTAACTCTGAGGAACTGCTAGACTTTTCTGAAGTCGCTTCATGATTTTACCTTCCCACCATCAGCATAGAAGGATTTCTCCACATCTTCTCTAACATTTCTTATTTTCCTGTTTTTTAAATCATAGCCATCCTAGTGGGTGTGAAATTGTGTCTCATAGTGGTTTTGAATTGTGTTTTTCTGATGACTAATACATAAATTAAAAAAAGGTTTTTGCCTTTAGTTTTGTGGTATCCATCTCAGGCTCAGGATTATACAACATTCACTTCCCCTTGCATTTGAAATTTATGGTTTATTTTTCAACTTTTACACTTAGTCTACTTGGCATTTACTTTGGTATATAGTATGAGCAAGAACATTTTTCATTTTTTCCAAGCGGTGGTTTGCTCCAGTGCTTGTACATTATGTTAGGATAAGTATCCTCTCATTGCTTTTCTTTAAAGAATCCTATTCTCACATATTTATCCTTTGAAATGAAGTTCAGTGTAATTTTGTTCAGTCCTCACCTCCTCCCTGGGTCTCCCCCAAAATCTCCTTGAGATTTTCGTTGTAAAACACACATCAAATTTAGGATTAAAATATACACACTATCATATATAAAATAGACAGCCAGCAAGGACCTACTACATAATAACCTAAAATGGAAAAGAGTCTAAAAAAGCCTGTATATATACATATACACACAGTCACACATATAAAACTGAATCACTTTGCTGTACCCCTGAAACTAGCACACCATTTAAATCATTCTATTTTAATAAACAATTTTAAAAAGTCACATCAGAAAAAAAAAACTATCAAAAAGGGGGCTATTGAAGTCTGTAAAATACTATTTTCCCATCCAAGAATCAGATTACGGCTTTGTTTATGCAAATCTTCTTTGAAAAGTTTCAAAAGAAAAGTTTTGGGAAAAAAATATTTCCGCATGGTTTTGTACATTTGTCGTTAAACTTATTTGAAGAAATTGAAACTATTTATTTATTTATATAGTACAAATGGGAATATTTATATATGTCCCTCGGTGATATACTTGTATAATACTTAATACAGATAAATCCTAAACATTACTGAGCTGAACAAAATAAAGAAAAACTCTCAGTTGATAGTTACTGCTGTAAGTTTGCTGTGTTCCTCCAAATATTTTTCATGCACATATGTAGACATATGCTATTTTATTTTTACTAGATGTCATACAAAAGTTTCTGTAACTCAGTTTTTAAAACTTGTGTATGCATGCTAAATGGCTTCAGTCGTGTCCGACTCTTTTGCGACCCCATGGACTGTAGCCCGCCAGGCTCCTCTGTCCATAGGGTTCTCCAGGCAAGAATACTGGAGTGGTTTACCATGCCCTCCTCCAGGGGATCTTCACCCAGGGATCGAACCCAAGTCTCATTGTGTCTCCTGCATTAACGGGCGGGTTCTTTACCACTAGCGCCACCTGGGAAGCGTAAACATTTCACATCAGTGTTAGAGTGCTCCTTTCTTTTTCGTAGCCAGTAGAGCATCATTTATGTAATTGCTCCCATGTTAATGTGTGACCAGGTTGTTTCCAATGTTTTGACATGAGCGTTGCTGCAGAAAATATTCTGAGCATGTTCTGTACGTTGCATCCTACTGCACTTTTCTGTAGGGTAGAGCAGGACACACACTCCCAGAGCGCTCTACAAATGCTTTTCTTCTGTTTAAATGTGTAATCTCCCCAACATTATTGTTATTATTCCCACTGAGCGACCAACACTTTCACTCTTATAGACGAGAAAACAAAGACACAGAGAGGTTAAGTGCATCTGCAGTCCAGCTTACCTAATAGTGGATGGCAGTGACTGTTTTCCTACACCCAACGTAATACCGGACATCACTGCTCTTTAATTCTTTGTTGGTATGAGAAGGGAAGATTTATATTTTATTTTGTATGCTAAGTCGCTTCAGTTGTGTCTGACTCTTTGCAACCGCTTGGACTGTAGCCCACCAGGCTCCTCTGTCCACGGGGATTCTCCAGGCGAGAATACTGGAATGGGTTGTCATGTCCTCCTCCAACAGGTCTTCCCCAACCCACGGATCGAACCTGCATCTCTTATGTCTCCTACATTGGCAGGTGGAGTCTTTACCACTGCTGCTAAGTCACTTCAGTCATGTCCGACTCTGTGTGACCCCATAGACGGAAGCCCACCAGGCTCCCCTGTCCCTGGGATTCTCCAGGCAAGAACAGTGGAGTGGGTTGCCATTTCCTAGTGTCATTTTAATTTGCAATTATTTGATTATTAGTGAGGTTGGGCTTCTCTTTATATTTATTTGTCTTTCATATTTCTTCTTCTTTGGCTCATCAATTAATATAATTTGCCCAATTTTCTACTGGGGCAGTTGTTTTATTTATGATGTTAGAATATTAACCATGTGCTTATTATGTAGGTTACAAATATTTTTTCCAGTTTATCATTTGTCTTTTAACTTTATTTATACTCTTTTTTTGTCATTCAGAAGTTAACATTCTTAAATAATCAAGTATTTTTGTAGTCAATTCTGTTTTTTGATCATTGGGGGCTGTACTTGCTGAGGCCTTTCCTCTCCAAAATTATGATGAATATTCTCCTATATCTTTTTCAAGTACTTTTAACCTTTTACATTTCACCTTCATATTTTAATTCATCTGCACTTAATCTAGTACATGGTGTCAGATGGAACTCTTATTAATTTTTTTCCCCAAGAGTTGATCAGTTTTTTCAAACCTATTTTTTGAGTTATTCTTCCTTTACTCACTTATCATAGACCAAATGTCCATACATTAGTGAGTTGATTTCTAAATTCTTGTTTCCCTCATTAATCCATCTATTCCTACAACAGATTAAAACTTCATCACTGTAGCTTCATAATATGTTTTAGTAGTATTAAATATCCCAAGGCTAACATCTCATTGGGCTTTCCTGGTGACTCAGGTGGTAAAGAATCTGCCTGCAATGCGGGAAACCCAGGTTCAATTCCTGGGTCAGGAAGATCCCCTGGAGAAGGGAATGGCTACCCACTCCAGTATTTTTCCCTGGAGAATTCCATGGACAGAAGAGCCTGGAAGGCTACAGTCCATGGGGCTGCAAAGAGTTGGACATGCCTGAGTGACTAACGCTTTCACTTTTCAGCCTCTCATTCTGTAAAATTTCCTTGGAAGTTATATGTTGTTGTATTAGTCACTCAGTCATAACCAACTCTTTGTGACCCCATGGACTGTAGCATACCAGGCTCCTTTGGTAATTTTACCCAAATCTTTTTCACAAACATGTTTTACTGTCGAGAATGACATCAGATCTACAAGAGTGTGTCCTCATGTCATACAGCCCACGTCAGCTGGCACGTCAGCTGGCCTGTACTTCTCTTTGCTTTTTTTCTCCATGACTCCTAAGTATTGCTGAGATCATCTGAAATTGTAGTTTCTGATTGTTACTATTATTAAACATTAGTTCTGTTACATTTTAGAAATCATTTACTTAAGATTGCATTTAACTTCTCAGTTACATTATACGTAGTTAAATGTCTGAATGCTTCTGGCTTCATTGCTTGCTGGTCTCTTGTATCCGACAGCATCTTATTCTTGACTTCTGGATTTTGATTCATTTTGGTCTGGAGAGCTTTCTTGGATAAGTTCTTCAGGAAGGATCTGTGGGTGGCATACGTTCTTAGTCTTTGTTAAGTCTGAAAATATTTGCCCTCCTGTTTGAGTCATCTTTTCCTGAGTAGCGAATTCCGTGTTAGCAATCTTTCCCTAGAACCTGAGAGAAGGGCTCTATTGTCCCCGCATTTGGTGTTGTACGAAGTGCAGGACTCACCTGAATCTCTGGAGTCTCTTTTGGAAGCAAGCAGGATTTCTCTTTCTACTCTTTGGAATTTAGAAACTTCACCAGATTACTTCTACCTGTTCATCCTCTTTTGGGTAATTTTTCCTGGTACTCACTAGGTAAGTCCTTTCAGCCGAAAGACCCAAGTCTTTTCTTAGTTCGGGGAAATTTTCTACTAATTTTTGGAATAACTTATTTTCTATGTTTTTTACAAATATATTTACTTATTTTATTTATTAATATGTACTTGTCTGCATCTGGTCTCAGCTGTGACTTGCAGGATCTTTGAGTTGTCGCGTGAGAACTCTTAGCTGCAGTATGTGGGATCTAGTTCCCTGACCAGGGATTGACCCCAGGCCCCCTGCATTGGCAGCATGGAGTCTTAGCCACTGGAACACCAGGGAAATCTGTATTTCCTATGTTTTAAAATTTCTCTTTCTGGATTTCCTATTGCAAATCATAATAATACCACCTAATAGTTATGAGATGTGCTTTCCTTCTGCTATAATATTAATCTGCTTAACACTGTTGTTATTCCCATTTTACAAATGAAGACAGAAAGGAACAGAGAGGTTAAATAGACTGTATCCGTGGTCTCACAGCTAGGAGGTGTGGGCCATGATCCAAACCTAGGCATCTGGCTTCAGAACCTCTGTTCTTAGCTACTACGCTATGCTCTCTGCCTGTCAAAACCAGCCTCTGGACTCGCCCCTGACGCTGACCTCAACAGCCTTCAGTGAAAATTTGAGTGTTGACAGAGAGGGACTCTATAAGCAGTGGGAGATAGCATAGGGGTGCTAGAATGATGATGTTGGAAGAGACTGGGGAACTGTGCGCCAGAGAGGGGCCAAGACCACCAGAGGTTCTCCAGCGAATTCAGCACTGAGAGTCTCCCTCTCCCCACCCCTCCCTCTGTTCGGCCATGCTGTTTAGGTCTCATCTCTGTCCCTGGGACTATTGCGTGGTAGTAGCAGATCTTCCAGTTCCTATTCCTCTCCCTTTAGTAACCTCTCCAAACGGCAGCCAAGATGACCCTTCCTGTAGGGCAAGCCTGGTCACTGTTTCACTGCTGAGTGTTTGTTGAATGACTTCATGAGTGAAAAATAATTCCAGAGTAGCTATTGTATGTCAGACACTGTGCTAAATACTGGTGACTCAGCACACATTAGTCAACAACTTTCAGTTGCCAGTGACAAGAACCCAACTCAAATTAGCTTCAGCCCGGAAATGGAATTTATTGGATTTAGGAGGGTAGCCTTCAGGCATAGCTGGATTCAGGACCTTGAGCAATATCATCAGAACTGGCATTCTTCGCTCTGTCTCTGGGCTTTACCTGTTTATGTGTTGGCTCACTCCCTTAGTGAGGGCAGATAGTTGCCAGACGTACCAGGGTGATGGCCTTACAGTGTGATGCCCTCGATCATTTCAGCAGTATTCCTGGGTCTGAGTCTTAGTGGTTCAAGCTGGATCATGTGCCCATCCCAGTCGCTGAAGATGATAGGAGGGGTAAAGTGCTCGACCAAGGGCTGAGTCACATGGCCATCCCTGGAGTGGGAGGTGGGTCAATTTCATGTCAATCACCTGTTTTGAGAGTGAGGGAAGGACAGGTAGTTTCTCAGATGGTAAAGAAGGGCAGTTGGAAGCTGGTCAGGCAGGGTCCCAGATGTCCTCTACTTTGCGGTTCATCAGCCAACAGAGTTCTCATCTCCATAGAGCTAGTTCATAGTCTGATGTGGTGGAGGACAACTGGAGGAAAGGCAGACACCAACCAAGTATGAAAAATACATGAGGAAAAGGTGACATTTCTAGCAAAAGGCCCAGTGCGGATGGTCAGGAGCATGAGGCAAGGGGCAGGCGGGAGGTGGGGGCAAGACCATTCGGGTGAGGCCCTTAAGGCAGACCAGTGTGCCTGAAAGCGTGAGGGAGGGGGATGGAGCCGGAGACAAGGATGAGGCTGAAGGAGCCCGAGAGTCTGTGTGAGGGGTCTGAGCTTTATCCTAGGGCACTGGGAGCTGTGTGCTCGAGGAGTGTCATGGAAAGCTTGCAGCCTCGTTGCGGAGAATGGTGTGGAGGATGGCAAGGTGAGAGGCTGGGAGCAGTGAGGAGTCTGTTGCCCTCACCTTGGGAAGAGGTGCTGGTAGGCAGCAGGGATGAAGAGAGATGAGAGCCTTGCCTGGTGCAGAGGAGGCGGGATCCTCGGGGATTCGTTGGGTGGAGAGAGAGTTTGTGAGAGGGATGATGCCCATGCGTCTGGTTTAGGCAAATAGGTGATTGGTGGTTCCATCCTCTGAGCTGGGAGCCCCAGAGAGGAAACTGCTCAGGTGACAGAATCGTGAGTCCCCTGCAGGTGTGAGTGCCGTTAGGAGGCCTGGTTAGTGAGTTCTCATAGAAACAGCATCATTTCCACCAGGGCTTCTTAAATCACCTGTGGTGAAGAGTGCACTGAGTAGGATCTCTCGTGCCGGTTTGACAGCGCCCAACCCAGCCTTGTACCTCTTTAATCCGACCAGTCCACGGTCTTGTACTTGGATGTCACAGCCATGTCAAGGTGCTACAGAAGTTTCCAAACACTCTTGACTTTGTTGCTTATCTTATTATAAACCAGTAACAAGCAGTTCATGGACCAGTGCATTCTGCAGACTGCATGCTGGGTGGATCTGATCTCATTCAACCCCTGTACCCATTTTAGAGATAGGGAAACTGAGGCCCAAAAAGGGGACTGGCCTTGCCCCAGGTCTTGCATTAAACAGCAGCAAAGCCAGCATTTCAGGCCAGTCTTTCAACTGCTGACCCTCTGTTTTGGTAATTTGGCTTTAGGCCTAACAGTCCAAGCAAGCACTGAACTTGGGGAAGTCCAGGGATTAACGATGTTTGGTAGCCAAGGTCACAGAGTTGGCCTCCAAGTCTGTGCCGAACACTTCCCAGGAACTGCAGTGGTCAAGATGGCCTGACCCTGGAGCTAGCACAAGCCCAGTGGGTCGAGGATTCCTCCCCAAAGCCTGGAATCCCAGGAGGACGAGTGGCTGGTTGGACTGAAGCCAGGAAAGAAGATAGTGGTGGCTTTTGGCCATCTTGTGCTGCTGGAGCCACCCAAGGTCAGGCTGACGCCGCTGAGGTGACTGTCATGCATGCCTTGGGCTGGAGGCAGAACCCGGCCAGCCACCGTTCTAAGGACCAGCTCTGCTGGGGCACTTTGGTCTCCTGGCTTTTGCTGCATGTGGGCTCCCCCCTCGCTGTGGTTGGGAGATGCAGTTCCCATGAACAAACTGGAGATTGACCTTGATGCCTGAAGTTGCTGAGGAAGAGGCCAACAGCAAGAGCAGAGACATTTGGGGAACATGAGTCAGGGCAGGACACCCAGCTTAAGAGCATGCACCTTGGCGCCATGCTGCCATTTTTGCCATTGCTTTCGCCATGTAACCTTTCTGCCTTTAGTTTTCTCATCTGTAGGATGGGTATAATGATAACTTATTGCTCATAAATATTGGCGATTGTCAGCTGTTAGTTGAACCCGGCACCATGTTAGGCCTTCATCTATTTGAGCCTCAATAGCTGTTTTTGCATTTTTTATTACTCTCTTCACCAACCCACTCCAGATCAATTCTGTCCTTTGACAGATGATAGCAGCAACAGTGACAATACAACAGTAGTGACAGCTCTTATTTATTGAGTGCCAGGCATTCCACGTGCACTGCCTCACTCATTCTCTCACAGGGCCTACTGAGGCAGGTAGTAATAGCCCCCTTTTACAGATTAGGAAACCGAGGCTCAGAGACATTAAAGTGACTTGCCCAAGATGACTCACACTCAAATTTGGCGGGGGGATGGGGCCTGCAAAGTCTATGCTCTTTCTCAATACCACTGCCAGAACCTAATCCTTTAGGGAGAGGAGCTTGTGAGGCCTGGGACTGACTTTGAAGGGGAGGAGTGGACCCAGGGGGCTACTGGACACCCATCTCCAGCCTCTTTTTAGGGATGGAAGACTGAGATCCATAACAGGGAAGGTACCTGCCCTGGGTCCTGCAGACTACAGTCCAGAACGCCCGGTGGATTTGAACCTGAGGATGGATGCTTGCTCTGTCCTGCCCCAGCCCCCCGCTTGCAGCATGTGCCCCCAAGAACAAGGCAAGTGCCCCCAGGAAGAGCCAGGAGCATGCCCTTAGCAAGCGGTAGAAGCGTGTGTCCTCTGCCCTGGTGTTAGGGCCAGAGAGGCCAGGACATGGCAGAACAGTTCCTGTTTGAAGTGTCAGCACCAAGGTCACCTGCGCCCACCCTCCGAGTCGGAGCCCAGGAGCAGGCTGCTTCTCTGCCCAGAGTTCCAAGCACATGACAAGGGTTCAGTAGTTAAGGAAATAATCAGTAAGTGTCTCTTGGCCCGCTCTTCTGTGGGGATGGCCTCTTCATGGAGACTGGTAGACCCCCAAACCAAGGCTCTGAGACCCAGTGAGTTAAAGGCCCAGAACTCCCTAAGCGGGTTAGCAAATTCAGAGCTTGGACTGGATATTCCACAGATTCCCGGGGAGGCCCAGGGCCATCAGTCTCCTCTGTCACAGGTTGGAGGAGGGGCAGGGCTCTGTAGAAAGTGGGGCCTCTGTGTCCGGGCCCCGGCTTCCAGTACTCCCGTCACCCATGACACAGGCCAGGCCCCTTCATTGTCCAAGGAGTCAGAAGCCTGAGCCTCTGCTGGTGGGGACTTGGGGTGGTCTCCGTCTGTTGCCCGCTCTGGAATTCCTGGGGCCCTGCCTCCCTTGGCTTGGTGCCCTGTTTCTGCTCTAGTGACATCACTCTCCTCCCCACCCTGGAATAAAATCCCAGTGGACTTTGCATCAGAAGCCAGGACGGGAAAGCTCATTAAATAGCCTTTGGCAGGTTCCCTCTTGTTTTTTTTTTTTTTTTTCTTTTTTTTGAGGAAGCTATTGCCAAAGCCCCGTTTCCCCCAGGTGGAGGCTGTATGGGGAAGGAAGGTGGGTAGGTTTCCATCTGCGAGAGGTTCAGGACAGGGTCTTGCAAGCACAGTTCTGGGTGTCCCAGGCTTAACACGGTGAAGGCAATGAGGGAAGACAGAGGGAGGGAGCCGTGCTGTGGTCCGACTGCAGGGCAGTGGTTTGGCCAGGGCGTCTGGGCCGTATCCTGCTGCTGCTGCACCTCCCGAGGGGCCTCCCTGGAGCCTATGGGTGCTGCTCCTCTTAAAATGGGAGGTGTACATTCACTTGCTCCCTGCTAACCCTCCCTGATGCTAGCCCTGGAAGTTGCTGCCAGCTTGTCTGAACAGGGAGATGTTTGCCTATATGGCTGGGCTGTGTAGCCAGCAGGCTTCTCGGTACATAGCCGGAGGGCTCTGTTCCATGGGCCGCCTTGTGCAGGGCACAGTGGATTGGGTTCGATCCGTGGCTCTGTACTTACTGGTGACCTTCAACAGGTTTAATCATCTCTTTGCCTCCAGTTACTCTCTGTAAAATGGGGATGGGCTTCCTTGGTAGCTTAGTGGTAAAGAATCTGCCTGCCGATTCAGGAGACACAGGTTCCATTCCTGGTTCGGGAAGATCCCCTGGAGGAGGGCATGGCAACCTACTCTAGTATTCTTGCCTGGAGAATCCCCATGGACAGAGGAGCCTGGTGGGCTACAGTCCATGAGGTTACAACAGATTTGAACATGATTGAACGCCTAAACAACAACAACTAAATTGGGACCCTAGACATCATAGCTAATAGGGTTATGAAGATTTCATGAAGTCAGTCATTGGGAAGTGCTTTGCACACTGCTGACACAACCTCAGTGTCAAATAGGTGTGTGTTAAATAAAATATGGAGATCAGTGAATGGGGCCCAGGCTCTGAGGGCCCAGGTGCTGACCCTGTGGGCCACCTGGATCTCCGTGTTCCCTAGATCCTCCTGTCCTGAAGAGCACCATCATTTATGTAGGTCTGAGTGGTCCGTCTAGTCAAGGCAATGGTTTTTCCCGTGGTCATGTATGGATGTGAGAGTTGGACTGTGAAGAAAGCTGATCGCCGAAGAATCGATGCTTTTGAACTGTGGTGTTGGAGAAGACTCTTGAGAGTCCCTTATACTGCAAGGAGATCCAACCAGTCCATTCTAAAGGAGATCAATCCTGGGTGTTCATTGGAAGGACTGATGCTAAAGCTGAAACTGCAATACTTTGGCCACCTCATGCGACGAGTTGACTCACTGGAAAAGACTCTGATGCTGGGAAAGGTTGGGGGCGGGAGGAGAAGGGGACAACGGAGAATGAGATGGCTGGATGGCATCACCAACTCTGTGGACATGAGTTTGAGTGTACTCCGGGAGTTGGTGATGGACAGGGAGACCTGGTGTGCTGTGATTCATGGGGTCGCGGAGAGTCGGACACGACTGAGCGACTGAACTGAACTGAACTGAACTGAGGGTTCCACTAGTTATGTATGGATGTGACATTTGGACTATAAAGAAAGCCGAGCGCAGAAGAATTGATGCTTCTAAACTGTGGTGTTGGAGAAGACTCTTGAGAGTCCCTTGGACTGCAAGGAGATCCAACCAGTCCATCCTAAAGGAGACCAGTCCTGGGTGTTCATTGGAAGGACTGATGCTGAAGCTGAAACTCCAATACTTTGGCCACCTGATGCGAAGAGCTGACTCATTGGAAAAGACCCTGATGCTGGGAAAGATTGAAGGCAGGAGGAAAAGGGGGTGACAGAGGATGAAATGGTTGGATGGCATCACCGACTCAATGGACATGGGTTTGGGTAGACTCCGGGAGTTGGTGATGGACAGGAAGGCCTGGCATGCTGTGGTTCATGGGGTCGCAAAGAGTTGGACATGACTGAGCGACTGAACTGAACTGAGAGGCACTGGGATGCGACAGAAGAAGCACTGGACTGGGAGTTGGCAAGCTCTAGTCCTGGCCCTGTCACTCACTTGCTCTGTTTCCTTGGGAAAATCACTTACCCTCTCTGAGCCTCAGCTTCACTGGCTATAAAAAGGGAATAGGAATGAAAGATCTCCGGGGGTCCTTCTGGTTTGGGTGGCCTGACTGACAGTGACTGTCTCATCCTGCCTGGGCTGTACACAGGGAGGGGCCACGTGCTCTGTGGATCTGCGTCTGGACCTGTGGGGAGGCAGAGGGCAGTGGCCCCTGGGCTCCCCAGGCACTCGTGCTCTCCCAGGCTGGCCTGGCCTGCTCCTGGGCCTCAGGGCACTTTCCTGCTGCGCCCTTTCCTCATCATCCTAGTGGTCCAGAGCACTGATGGATGCATCCTGGATCTGTTCCCGACTCAGTGCCCTGGGCTGGCAGGGCTGCTCTGACACAGTATCTAATGATGCGCTCGCTAGTCTGACTGTGCGCCTGAGTCCTTTGGCTTGGTGAGGACAGGGTCCTGGTCTGCCAGGTCTCCACCCCATCCCCATGGCCCAGCACAGAGCCCGACCTGTAGTTGGTGCTTGGAACTTTATGTTGATTGAGAAGTGAAGACTCAGCTGAACTCAGGGACTCCTCTCATATCAAGAAAGACCCTGTATTCAGGCTCTCCACACTAAGAAATCGTACCCCAAGCACCAGAAATTCCCCCTGGGAACTGTCAGTCCCCCATTAGAACTGGTCATCTCCTAAGACTCACCTCCTTGGCTTTCCAGGACAGGAGTAGGCCCTGCTTCCCAGAAACCTGGCAAATGATAGTCTTCCAATCTGGAAGGTTCCTGGGCCCTGCACTGACTGCCTTGGCTCAGCCCCCAGGGACAAGATGAAGTGTTGATGGGGGAGTGTAAGTGCCCAGCTCAGATGAGGACCGTTCTGAGTTGACCCTAATAACAGACGTTTTCTTATGTCAGCATGTGTTTGTATGCTGGTATATGTGAGAGGGACAGGGCTAGAGAGCGGGAAACGGGGGCAGGGAGGCAGGCAGAGGTAGACGTCAGGGACACCGAGCCTCATTTCGGGAGAGAAAGAGGCGGCAGGAAAGCACTTTGGCCCAGGGTAGCCGAGGTGGAAAAAGAGGATAGGGGCTCTTCCTGCCCTGTGTCTTCTGGGCTGACATCCAGGGAGCTGGCCACAAGGGTGGTGAGCATGCTCAGGTTGGAACAGACATCCCTGACTGGAGCCTTGGGCATAGTCCATGGTGTGTTTGAGGACATCAAACAAGCGTCTGCAGCAGCCGTAGCCTCACCATCAAATAGCTTTGCACTGGCAAGGCAGCTTCCTGCAGTGGTTCCGAGTGGGCGCCCTGGAGTTGGATCTGTGCTGTGCTTAGGCACTCAGTCCTGTCCGACTCTTTGTGAACCCCACAGACCATAGCCGGTCAGGATCCTCTGTCCATGCAATTCTCCAGGCAAGAATACTGGTGTGGGTAGCCTTTCCCTTCGCCAGGGGATCCTCCCAATCCAGGGATAGAACCCACCTCTCTTATGTCTCCTGCATTGGCAGGTGGGTTCTTTACCACTAGCGCCACTTGGGAAGCTCTGGCAAATCCTACTGGTCTTCAAACAACAAGCTGTGGGCAGCTTCCACTACCATTCCCCACCTCAGGTCCTTTGTAAATAGGGTAATACTAGCCCCTGCCTCACAAGGTGTTGATGAGGATTAAATGAATTAATGAAGGCCAGACTCTCAGAAGAGTGCCTGCCCCACAATCACTGAATCCTCTAATAACCCCACAAGTGGGCAGGTCAAAGGTTGTCAGTCCCATTCTACAGATGAGGAGACCCAGGCTCAGAGATGGGTAGGCACTTGCTCAGTGATATCCAGACAGCCAGGGCTGGAGCTGGAAGCTGAACAGGGGACCCTCGCCTGCTGCCCCCCATCCTCCCACTCCATGGTCCCTCTGATCGGGACATCTCCTTCACTTGTGACCCTTGCTCCTGGGCCGTTGTAACATGCCCCTTTCAGCCCCTGTACTGGGGGGTGGGGAAGAAGCCCCAAGCTCTCTGTCCACCTCTGATTACCCAGACATGGCACACAAAAGTGCTAAATAAAAACATGTGTGTTGGGCTGTGCTGATGGTGCGGTCGGGAGGTGACTGAAGCAACCGCTCCCCCGCAGCGGGGGCCGTGGCATTCTTGGAGTCGGTGCGTGTTGGCTGCTGGACCCTGGGTTAAACTGCAGCTGCCCACTGGGATGAGAGGCGGGCTGGGGCAGGGGTGGGGGTGTGCCGGGAAAGCCTCAGCGATTGGCTCCGTCCTGCCCCTGCTGGGGGAGCCCAGAGCTGCGGCCAGTGGGTTGCGATGCCCCAGCTGGGGGAGCCTTCAGGATGTGTGTGTGGGTGCAGTCTGCTTGGGATCCTCAGTGCCCGGGATTGCCGCCGTGAGCAGCGGATGCCTCTCTCTCCAGAGCAGCACTCCGGGGGTCGGCAGGGGGCAGCCCCAGTCCTAGGGACAGGAGCGGCCGGGGAGTCAGGGCTGGTGCATGTGAGCCTGTCACCCGAGGATCCGCCGGGCCCCTTGCCGGCTGAAGGCCGGGGTGGCGGACGACTCTTCCTCGAGACATCCCAGACTCCTGCTCGGATGAAAGTGTCTTGGGAAATTACAGAGTTTTCTGTTTGATGGAAGGGAGAAATTCAGCTTCTCTCTGGAGTGGCGGCAGCGGGCTGGACCGGGTGTGTGTTTGGGAAGGGCGCTGAAGGGGGAGGAGGAGGAGGAGGAGGGAGAGGAGGAAGAGGAGGAGGAGGAGGGAGAGGAGGGATGAGTGATGCAAGGGCTCTGAAACCGGCTACCTTATGCGCGAGGTGGAACCTGGTCATTTGGTTCTGCTTTTCCCAGCAGGTATCGCTCCCCTGGGGAACTTGGGTAAGTCCATAAATAGCTCTGCCGACACAAAGGAGCTCTGTCTGGGGAAGGCAGCTGCTTGACACGGCCGCCGGGAGCTGCCACAGTCACGGCCGCCCGGCCGCCTGCCCGCCTGCGGGAGGAGCCAGGCGGAGACCCGGGCGGGCGGGCGGGCGGGCTGGCAGGAACGGCAGCCAGGAGTCCCCGGGTCCCTGCTGGAGCGTGCTGGGTAGGTGCCTGGGTGCCAGGGTGCGTGTGTGGTGGGCTGGGGGCTCTTGTCCAGGTCACCCCATGCCCCTGTTTCTATTGTTTCTTCCCCAGGGCAGCCATTGATAGGCATGTTGCAACCAAACCATGTTATGTTCTGCTCTGAGATAGCGCTGTGTGTGTGTGTGTGTGTCTGTCTGTGTGTCTGTCTCAGTGGGTGGGGACCCTTCAGGGCTGGGGCATGCTTGTGCTGTGTGCTGTTCCCACTTCTATACTGGTCAGCCAGCTTTTCTGGCCGAGAGAAAGGAATGTTTGGTGACCAGAAGCTGGGACACTGAGTCGGGAGGGAGCTCCCAGCCCGCGGTGCTGACCAGGCGCCAGGATGGCCATGCATGCCGAGTTCAGGAGGGGAAGGAGCTGGTGATCTTGGGGGGCTGGTCTGGGTAGAGGGGTGCGGTGGCTGATCCCCGAGGCATCTGCTGCAATGTCCACTGGAAGTCCAGGCGGAGATAGAGATGCTCTGCCTCCTGAACCCCTTGGGGAAGGTCTTGCACCTGCTCCTTTGACTTCTCACTGAGACCTGTGAGGAAGGGTGTCGTTCGGGACCGGCTCATCCTGCAGAGTTAGGTGCTGTGAGCAGACAGAGGCCAATTCTGTTGTCAACGTGGAGAGAGCCCACATCTCTCCTCTTGTCCTGAAGTGTCCGAGAAGAATCCTCCTGCCCTGGGAGCTCAGGGCCGAGGAGAGCCAGGTACAGAGAGTGGAGGGGCTATTATTCAGTTCACACGGCAGGTCTCCGGCCAGGACTAGGTTGGAGGACGTCTGCCTCCTGGAACAGCAAGGACCAGGTATGTGGGTGCCATCACCCCGACCTCAGCGATGACGTTCAGTCTGGAATCTGCCACTCCTGGCTTGAGATGCCTAGCTAAGTGTGGAGCCACTAGATCCCTCACCAAAAGCTCGCCACATTGTGCCGCCGCCCTCAGGCCTCACAGCTGGGGCTATCGGACTCCCCTGTCCTCACGGCTGGAGTGGGTCTGTCTCCTGGAAGGAGGGAGCCGCAGTGCCTGCCCCGCCAGTGCCCGTGGGATCCCAGCCAGGGCACTGCGGCCACAGTCAAAGTTTCCACCAGGGCCCCTTGAGTCCTCCACACCCAGTGAAGGGGCACCTCCCCTCTTCCCCAGCCCTAGCACGTGGCAAGGCTTAGCCCAGGGCGGGCCCTTTGGGGAGCCAAGTTCTGCAGCAGGGCCCGCTCCTGGCCCAGCCTGGGATCTGCTGCACCCGGGGAGGTGGGTGGTGAAGATGGAAACAGCTGAGGTGAGTGGCCCCCCTGTGGGGAATGTCACCGGGGCTTTGAAGCAGAGATGGTCAAGGGGCTTTCGATCGTCACTGTCTGGTGTCAGTGAAGCCACCCCACTTCCTTGCTGCCTTGCCTTTGCACATGCTGTCCCCGCTGCCCGGAAAGAAACCCGTCTCTTCTCTTCTCTCCTCCTCGGTCTTCATCCTACCCAGCCTTCCCTAGCTAGAGCGAACACTGCAGTTGGAATATGTCCATGGTCGTGGTACCCACTGCGGCTGCTTCATGTCTTATGAACGTGGGGTTTGAGCCTGGTTCATCCTTTGGTCCCAAGGGTCCCCCTTGGGGCTCCGGGTGTGATAGGAAAGGGCTCAGGTGGGTTTCCTTGAGGACAGGCTCTGATGTCCAAGTCAGCTCTTCTTCTTCATCTCCTAGCTCTGCCTGGCAGACAGTGGGCGCTACCAATTCGGGCCCCGGTGAGGAGTCCCTTTGGAGGGGCCCTCATTTCTTCACATCGGGGTGGCTCCCATAGGGCCAAGGGTTGGGGGTTGGGATTTGATAGGCGATGAGGCAGGGAAAACCTTGGCTTCAGCCTGGTTGAGTCCACAGGGAGAGCCCGCTCAGGGATCGTGCTGGGCTGGGCTGGCCATGGTGTCCACACTTTGGCCTGGGCCATGGAGGGTGGAAGGGACAAGCCCCAGCTGGTTTGAATGCAGTGTTTCTGGTCTTTCCCATAGACTGTGGCAGCTTAGAGCTCAGATTGGGCCTCGCCAGGACGGTGCCAACCAGGGAGGTAGATCGGAGGGTTGAGGGGTGGTGTGTGGTTATCAATCAGTGGTCTGCCTGGTTCCCCAAAAGAGATACAGCTGAGGAGGGAGTGCTTATGCTCTGCTAGGTTCCTGGGGACCCTGAGAGCCACTTCCCGTTTGGTCTCCTAAGGCCCCAAAATAGCTGAGTGTGTTTACTTTCTGGCCAGATGTGGGCCTGAGGCAGGCAGAGAAGGACTTGCCTGAGGTTCCATGCGACTCAGTGGCACAGCGGGACGAGAACCCAGGGCTCCGGGTCCCCCGCCCAGCTTTCTCTCCATCACACCAGCTGCCTGACTCGGAGCACCTGGCTTTCATCTTGGTGCTCACTTTTGGGGGACTCCCTTAGTGACACATCCCTTTCCAGGACCTCCACATTACTGGCTTTTCCCTCTGAAAAAGCAGTGTGTATGGTAGAGAAAGCCCTGGTCTGGCCAACAGGCTGGAGACCAAGGCACAGTCTGGTCCCTGCTGGCTGGATCATCTCAGGCCAGTCTCCTTTTTTCTCTGGCTCAGTTTCCCCTTTGGAGCAACCAGGGACTACACCAGGTATTGCCAGTCCCCTCCCTGCTATCCAGAGAATCTTCCATTCCCTGTACACCCTGTCCTCTTCCTGGGTCCTGAGAGTCATCAGTCAAGGCCAGGGTTGGGCTTCTCAGGGAAGTGGCCCCCAACCTGTTCCTCATGCCCTTCTGATCAGAAGCCTTCTCCTTCAAGCTGGATCCTGGGCTGAGGCTGGGAGGTTTGTTGTTGTTTGTGGAGCCAGGCCGTTTCCAAGATGTCACTGCTCAGGGAAAACCGTCATTCCTCCCAGGGATAAACAGGCTGCTTATGGCTCAGCCAGCTAAGCCGGGAGAGGTTGGAGCTGCTCACAGCAGGCCAGCCAGGCTCAGCCCCAGGGAGCCACCACCTTTGCCTGTGCAATCAGCTGGGTAGGGGCAGGACTGGGGGAGAGGCGGGCTGGGGCCACGAGCCGCTTGAGAGATTGGAGCTTCCAGGCATGGAGGAGTGGGGAAGGGGTCCCAGGAGACTGTGCCTCTGGCGAGGGTCCTAGGCCATGGCTCCAGATGTGTGGAGAGCTGCCAGGTGTGCCCTCTGCTCCAGAGGGCCCAGGCTTCTCCCCTCCCCCTCTGCTGTGGGCTGGCCTGCCCGCACCTGGCACTGGGGCTTGGGCTGCTGCTGGAAAACTGTCAGCGGCTCCCAACTTAGAAAGGTGACGGGGGGAGGGGGGTGGTGAGTTATTTGGAACCAGGTGCACCCTCCCCCACGTAGCCCTGGCTCCCTGTGGTATCCTTGGTTACCTCTTGGTGGGGTTGATGTTGATGTTTAGTTGCTAAGTTGTGTTCGACTCTTTGTGACCCTATGGGCTAGCCCATCAGGCTCCTGCCTCCATGGGATTTTCCAGGCAAGAATATGGGAGTGGGTTGCCTCTTGGTGGGATTAGCCTCAGGCTGATAGCAGAACTGAGATAACTCTGGGCAGGGTGGCAGAGGGTAGGGGGCAGGGGAGAGGCAGAGGAAGAGCTGGGCAGAGCCTCTGGGAGCTGGCCACAACCTTGAAACAAAGGCTGGAGACCACCACAGGCAGGAACATGGAATGGAAGGTGGTGTGTCTGTCCCACTTCTCAGGTTAATGGTTTTAACTGTGTCCATGCAGAGCTTTGAAACCTCCACTACCCAGACCTCAATTCATGAAGTTCCCTGTTGATTCAAATAGCGGCTCTGTGATTACATTCTCCCCCCCTACCCTCCGTCTCTTTCCTCCACATGTGTCAGATGCCTACGATGTACCATGCACTGGCCAGGGGCTGGAGGTAGTTCCAGCCTTTAGTCTAGTGCCGGGGATGGGTATGTAATGGATGGTAACAAGACAGCTTCAGTGGAGAGGCCTGGGGAGGGGAGACCCTGGGGAAGCTTCCAGCCCAGCCCGGGAGCCCCAGCGAAGCTTCCTGCAGGAGGTGAGACTGAATCTGGGTACACAGACGCTTGTCAGTCGAAGGAGTAGGTTTCCATCCCAGTGTGCCCACCCCTCCGGGATGGAGAGATGATTTCTAACCCAGCCGTAGGAATCACCTCTGCGTCTCCAGCCACGTGCTCCGGCTTATCCCAAGGAGGCTGTATAATGTTGGGTGCGGGTGCCTGGGTCGGGACTCCCCACTTTGCAGTGGGGCAAGACTCAGAACCTCTTGATGCCTGCGTTTCCTTAGGCAAGGGCTCATGAGATGATGTGTGTGGAGGGAGGGCTCGTGCACACTGGCACTGAGTCATGGGGGCAGTGGGGGTGCCCCTGGCACCTTCCTTTACCAGTGGCTGTTGTTGGATGAGATGCTGGGGGTGGAGTGAGGCACTCAGCACGGGACCCGACACAGAGCAGGCAGCTGCTGAACGGAAGGTGGTATAGCAGCTTTTGGAGGGAGGACAGGGAGGAAGCAGTTGGAATGTGCTATCAGACCCTGGGATGAGGGCTTTTATTTGCTTTCCAAATAAACTTTAAGTTGCAATGTTAAATTACGTCTTTCGTTTCAAGGATGGAATTGTGTAGCTGATGAATTACCACAAAGTGAGCAAACTTCCCAGGTCAAGAAACAGAACATTCTAGTGCCCTGGAAACCTCCCCCCCACCGCCCCCGCAGCTGCCACCCACCTCAGTCACTACCACCTCAGAGGGTGCTCCTGTCCTGACTTCTCTCACTGAGTAGTGTTGCCTGTTTTGAATTCTGTATCCGTGGAATCCTTGATTATGTGTTCTTTTATGCTGGCTTCTTTGGAGCCGCATTTTGATGGTGAAATCTGTCAGTGTTCTTGGACGCAGTCTTATTTTGTTCACCCCCACTGCTGTGCGGTATTTCATTGTCTGACTGTATCCACTCTATCACTGACGGACATTTGGGTTGTTGCCAGTTGACGGTCATCATGAACGGCACTGCTATGGATATTCTCATGCATGTCTTTTGGTACACTATAATATACTTGGGTAAATACCTGAGGTTTGCCGTTGCTGAGTCATAAACTCATATGTAATTAGCTTTAGTAGATTCCATTGTATAATTTTCTAACGTGTGACACCAGTGCGCCCTCTTCAAACAAAAGTAGGAGGACACCTGTTGCTCCGCGTCCTTACCCACAGATCTGACAATAGCTATTGTGATATCTAACTGTGGCTTTCATTTGCATTTCCTTGGTGACTAATGAGGTTTAGCACCCTTTCATATGTTGATTGTCCGTTTGGATAATCTTTTTGGAAAGTGCCTGTTCAAGTCTTTTCTCCAGTTTTCTGTTGGATCCTCTTTTTTCTTATTGATTTGAAGGAGCTTAAAAAAGTGTTCTGGATCTGTGTTCATTGTTGGACATGTGCGTTACAAATATCTCCTCCCACTCAGTGGCTTGCCTTTTTGCTCTTTTCAGGGTGTCTTCTGAAGAATAGAAGTTCTTCATTTTAGTGGTCCAACCTGTCAATCTTTGTCTCTATGGAAAATGCTTATTGAATCCTGTTTCTTTGCCTGTTACAAGGTTTTGGATATATTTTCCAATGTTGTCTTCTGGATGTTTTATGTTTCACATTTAGCTTTAAAATCCACTCGAAATAGATTCTTAGATAGGGTGGAGACCGAGGTCAAGACTCATCTTCTCTGGGTGGATATCCACTTTATTCAAAAGATCATCCTTTCTCACTGTTGGTCGCCATCACCTTTGTCAGAAATCAAGGGGCAATGCATGTGTGGGTAAGCTGTTTTGAAAATAAGTAGGAGTTCTCAGGTGGACAGAGTGGGAGAGGAAGTGCAGGGAGCACAGGTTTAGAGATGCCTGTTTGGGGAACTACCAATAGTTCAGCCTGGCTGGAGGGAACAGGGGAGGTGGGCTGGCAGGGACAGAACACACAGGGGAGGGAGCTGGGACTGTCCCAGAGGGAAGGGGAAGGGGAAGCAGCAGGCAGAGTGTACTCAGGATCCCCAGGAAAGGAGGGTGAGTTTGGAGCAGACGGTCAGCCCAGACAGACCCAGCCTTGACTCAGGCCCAGCAGGCGACACAGGGTGTCTGCTTTGGGGAGGCAGTGACGGAGGTGGCAGGCAGAGGTGCCTGGGGCCTTGGAGGGTGACTTTTGACTGCAGGTTTGTGGCTGAGTCCCAGAGCCAGATAAACCTTCAAGTGTTCTCCCCCACCCCTACCCCAGTCCCCCACCCGGATGCCCCCAGCACTGAAGGCGCTGAAGGAGGAGTATTTTAGGGACTGGAACAGACGGACATGGGTGGGGATGGGTCTCTGGAAAGGGGACATTTTCTACTCTTCCCGCCATCGATGCACCCACCAGGATCCTGGCCTCACATTGGGCCCTGAGAACAGACCCTCCCAGGCTGGCTGAGATTCAGAGCTGGACAGATCCCCTCTGGGAGAGGGTGGCCTGCAGAAGGGAGTCACTTGACCTGGGGCCATGCAGTGAGCCAGACTGACCTAGCCAAAGGGAAGCTGAGCACAGGCTCAGCTACTCCCAGCCTTTCGGATAGGCCTCAATCTTCTGCCCTGAAATGTACAGACAATAGTGCCCGTACTGTAGGGCTGTGGTCAGAATATGTCAAGTGCCTTCTGGAGTGGAATGCATAGGAGGAGACAGGTGATGATGATGAAAGGAGGAGATATGATTGCCTCCTTGCAACTGCAAATGTTTATTGAGCATGTACTGGGCTTCCCAGGCAGCGCTAGTGGTAAAGGACCCGCCTGCCAGTACAGGAGACGGAAGAGATGTAGGTTTGATCCCTGGGCCAGGAAAATCCCCTGGAGGAGGGCATGGCAAACCACTCCAGTATTCTTGCCTGGAGAATCCCGTGGACAGAGGAGTCTGGTAGACCACGGTCCATAGTGTCTCAAAGAGCTGGATGCGACTGAAGCGACTTAGCACACGCACACATTGAGCACCTGCTATGTGCTGGGCCCTTCTGTCTGTCTGGTCTTCCAACAGTACCATGGTATAGGTACTTGCTACCTCTGCCACCATTTCACAGATGAGAAAACTGAGCCTTAAAAAGAGGTTAAGCAGCCTACCCCAGGGCGCTGAGCCAGGAGGTGGCTGGACTGGGGTAGGAACCTGCATCTGCCTGTCTCCAGACCCCTGTCCTTCACCAGCAGTAGGCTTGCCGCCTCCACCCCTGGCTCTGAAAGCCCTCCCCGATTCTCCAAGCTGTTGCTTGGGGTTAAGCCTGAGATTTGGGGGTTGGTCTCCAGTGCCTGCCGTGAGGGAGAATTGAGCAGCAAGAGGAAGGTCACGGCCATGGGCCGAGCAGGGCTATGCCCCAGGTCCGGCCTCCTGCCCACCAGCATCCCTGCGAGGGAGGCACCACTGACTCAGCCACGCGATTAAGAAGCGGAATTCAGTCCGCCCCGCCTGAGTCCAGATCCTCGTCTCCTGACCACACTGCCATTTGTGCCCTTCTCTGGGGTCCCCCGGCTTGGCAGAGCTTTCTTGTTTGCTCAGCCTGGTGTAGAACATCACAGAGAAACCACACGCTTCTGGCTCTTCCCACACATCAAGGGGTCCCTGGGAGGGAGGTGGTTTGGGGATTCTGTACCAGCGCTCTGCCCACCGGGTGGGTCAGACACCTGCCCCTCAATCTCCACCAACCTGGGGGTAAGAACAGGGATCAGGCATCTGGAATTGCTCAGCACTGCCTGGCCGGGCCCAGGCTGGGAGCTCTGTGAGGTCCTCTGAAGACAGAGAGGGAGGGAGAGGGGAAGAGGGAGTGAAGGGGGCAGGAATGGAGGTCGGGGGGCCGCAGAAAGAGAGCTTAGAGCCAGGCAGACCATTCTGACTCCTCCACTTACTCGGCTTTTGAACTTGCATAAATTTCACAAGTTATCTGAGTCCCGGGTTCCTTATTTGCGAAATGGGGCCGGTGATGCTGACCTCGTAACATGTCTGGACATGAGGCATGTATATAGCGGCTGTCACGGTGCCGGCGGGCTAGTAGAGGCTCACTTAATGGTTTCACTCTTCCTGTCTCCACTCCTCTTTTTCCACTGCTTTCTGTTTTCACCATCTCTAGCTCCACCTCCCCTATCTTTACAACACCGAGTAAACATTGCTTTCAGGATAAAGTCTGAATTCCTTAACATAACCATGCTTCTGCTCCAGAGAACCACCTGTGCTTCCTCAAATATTCCATGTTGTCTCTGGCTTTGGCCTGGATACCCTCTCCTATCCTCTTCCCCACCTCCTCCAGGAGCCACCCCAGTCTTTGCTGCTGCCTCTATGCATCCATAACCCCCTGAGATGATTGTAGGTGGATGGGAGATTGACATGGGCCCTTTACCTGGTGCCCTCACCCATAGACCCCAGCACCTTCAGGGAGAGACACGTGTCTTGCCACAGTTGGGCTCCAGCGCCCCGCACAGGCCCTGGCACGTGGCTGGCGCTGGGTAGGTATTTGCTGAGTAACTCTGGGGGTGGGGGGGGTGAGGTGGGTGAGCCTGGCACACAGTCCTGATGAGCCAAAGCAGAGCCTGCCCAGGGCCGTGCAAGCAGCGCAGGCCAGGCCTTGGCAGGAGAGCAGAGAGCCCTCTAGCTAGGGCATCCCAGGGAGCCTTTAACTGGGCTGCTCGGGATGGGCAGGAAGTGGACTTGAGGGCAAGATAATAAGGAAACGAGAAGGCGCACGTGCATACACCCGGATCCCGGAGAGAAGGAGGGTGCCCAGGGGTAAGGGAGTGGTGGTGGAGCCCACAGGAGAACCGGTTTCTGAGCAGAGAGACCCGGGGTGGGGCCACCGCGCTCACCTTCTGGCGGAGGCATCAATTACCACGGGGTCAGGAAGATGCTGGGGAACTTCTGCTGTCCACGTGCATGGTTGAGAAGAGGGCTGGGCGTAGAAGGGGTCTTTGGGGCTGCAGGGTTGGGGGGAAGACTGCCCGGTGAGAAACTGGGCATCCAGAGGGGAGCGAGCATCTCTGCATCTCTGGCTCCACAGGGCAGGCCTGAGGGCATGTTCTTCTGACTCAGCCAGGTGACAGCGCTAAGAGGAGGGAAGGTTTCTAAAAGGGGTCCCCTCTCTGCTCAGTCCTCAGGGCTTCCTCCTCCCTGTGTGTTGGCTTTGTCTTGAGAGGTTATGAAGGGGTGCCTCAGTATTGCTTTCAGTACAATGGGTATGTTCCCCGCTACTGTGTGTTGCCTGCCTTCCTGAGCCCCTGACAGATCCATGAGTTGTGGTGTGATTCTTCAGGGACAGAGAATTTTCAGTGTGTGGTCAAATTCCTCCTTCCCCTCTCTCCTCCTGCATTTGGTCCTCTGTTCATAGGGAGCGTGAACGGGCTAGCTGACCCCAGTGGGCTTGATGGCTACCCGTTGTGAGCCAGGGGCTGCTGCTGCTTTATGGGCTTCCTTACAGAGGGAACACTGTGTATTTGAATTGGTATCATACCAGGTTCTGGTCTGGATTCCAGTCCTAATTCTGTTGTGTGACTTTGGGCATATTGCCTCCCTTCCCTGAGCTTCAGTCACCTTGTCTGTTAATGGAGGCAACTCCCCAGAATTCTGGGGGGAGTTGAAAGTCGAAAAAAGTCAAGATGCCCGGGTCCTCCTGTTGGGGTCTCCTATCCAGTAGGTCTGGGATTGGACCCAGTTACAGATATTCTTAAAATGTACCCCCAGACGATTCTAAAGTATGTTTCTCTATTGAGAACTGATAGGTTGGATCTGTACTTTGCAGACTTTAATATGCAAATGAATCACCTGGGAACTTTAAATGTGGATTCTAATCTCGTTAAGGCCTGGGATTCTGTATTTTGTAATAGCTCCCAGGTACTGGGGCAGCTGGCTCATGAGTTATTACTTTGAGTAATAACAACTTAGATGGTTGTGAAGTTTCTTGGGCTGCCCGTTCATTCATTCATTTGTCATCAATACTTAAGATGGGGAGTGGGGGGAGGTGAGCCTCGAGGGAGAGACAAAGCCCACAAAGCCCAGACTCTTCTCAGTTCAGTTCAGTTCAGTCGCTCAGTCGTGTCCGACTCTCCGCGACCCCATGAATCACAGCACGCCAGGCCTCCCTGTCCATCACCAACTCCCGGAATCCACTCAAACTCATGTCCACAGAGTCAGTGATGCCATCCAGCCATCTCATTCTCCATCGTCCCCTTCTCCTCCCGCCCCCAACCTTTCCCAGCATCAGAGTCTTTTCCAGTGAGTCAACTCGTCGCATGAGGTGGCCAAAGTATTGCAGTTTCAGCTTCTGGGGCTACAGAATTTGGGCTTTGTCTGGAGGGACCTGGGGAACCAGGGCTTTTAAGTCAAGGAGTGACAGGGTCAGATTTGCATTTCGAAGACTCCTCTGGCAGGATGCAGAGAGTGAGCAGAGGGGTGTGGACCGCTGCTGGGAGGTCAGTGTCAATCCCAGGGCCAGATGATGTGGTATTGAGGCAGGTGATGGTCAGTGGAGGTAGAGAGTGTGGCTTTTTCTTTTTTTTTAAATCAACTTTGTTTTTCAGAGTGGTTTTAGGAATTGAGAGGAAAGTACAGAGCGTTCCCAATACTTCCTGTCCCTGCACACACATAACCTCCCCCGGTGGAAAGATTCTTAAGATTTTACGAGAGATAATCAGGACGATTTGTTGATTGTCCACGGGGGTAGTGGAGAAGAGAATGATACCCAGGCCTCTGGTTCAGGCACCTGGTGGGGGTGTGATTGACTCAGAGACTCGGAGAGGAGGAGTGGACTTGGGGGAAGGTCATGAGTTCAGAAGGGGGCATGTCGAGTTGGGGACCCTGGTGGGCTATTCGGAAGGAGGTCCCCCTCTCTGTGCCTGGGCTCCAGCCACCCAGGTGTGCTCTCTGCCCTCAAGGGCGCTCGCCTTCCAGGCTCAGGGGCCCTTGTGCTGTGTGCTCCTCTGTGAGCCCACCCCTGGCCGCTGAGCAGACTTCAGCCTCAGGGTCCTTTCACAGGGTGGCCTCTCCCACACGCCCGTCTGTTTTCTTACAGTTTTCCTTCACGTTATGGATCATAGTGGTTTTCAGATTGTTTCTGTGGATGATGACCTGGTTCACGCCAGTGCTTCCTCTCCAGCATGCGAGCCCCACCGGGACAGGGATCATGTCTTTCTTGTTCTTATGTCCACAGAGCCTGGAACATTCTGAGAGAGGACAGGTCTGGGCTGGCAGTGCGTACTGGGTGTCATCCTATGGTTGTTGCCTAGGGAGTGGAGGGGTGCAGGAGGGAGGGGGCCCGAGCAGAGTGTGATGAGCAGGACGCAGGCCGAGAGGCCCCTGCTGGAGCGGAGGAGGGGGTCCAGAGGAGGAAATGTCAGAGCCAGGCCATGCCGTGGTGGTCCTGGCTGCCGTTGACGGAGGGCTGCGTGTCCCAGCCCAGGGCTGAGCTCTGGGTGGGTATCCGCTCAGTCTCTCCTCCCCGGCATGCTATGTTACCTAACTGGGGCCAGAAGAGTTAGCCTCGAGGTCACCCAGCCAGGAAGTGTGAAGGGGGCTCCGTCTCTGGAGCTGTCCTCATTTTAAGGTGCCGCCTCCCTCCTCCGGGACTTTGCCGAACCCATCACTGTGGGGGCTGGGGAGGGAAGCAGTCTGGAGGTCCCTGAGTGAGTGGCAGAGGCAGGGCAGTGGTTCCGGCCTCTGGGCGTCAAGAAGCCAGGCCTGAGGAGCTGGACTGAGGCTGAGCGCGGGCTCCGGGAGGCTGGCATTGAGCCAGCTTGCCAAACTCGGAGGAGCACCCACATTTCACAAGGCAAGCCTGGAGCTCAAATGGCCGGGTGGGAGTCTCATAGGCTCTCCCTTTGTCCAGCCGCTTTCCCTTTCACAGAGCTTTTCCTGTTCTTTCTCTGACTTGGTCCCCAGCAGTGATCGCCTGGGATCACACAGCTAGCGCATGATGGGGTGGGGGTTCCAGCCGGGCTCTTCCGGCCTTCTGTCCAGGCTCTTTCTGAAAATCCTGCGGAAGGGCCACCCTGAGATAGAGGCAAACCCTGGCACACCGCCCCCTACCCCAAACCCCGACCTCCACCACCCTAGCCCAGCCCTGCCCTGCCCAATGCAGGAAGTGGTTTTCGAGGGCAGATGCGAGCCCAGCATCTGTGGTGGAGGTGATGAGTCATATTAGAGCTGCAGGTTGACTTTGGGGTCAGCCAACCTGCCTCCACGTTTAGTAGCTATGTGACACTGGGCAAGTCACTTCCAGCAGTCTGCCACCACAGGGCCCGGGGGACGTAGGTGGTGTGAGCCAGGCCTCTGGGTGCCACACCTGCCACCCTTCCCCAGCCTGTTCTGAGCCCTGGATTGGACTGGGGAGAGGATTTGATTATATCCTAAACAGCAGCTCCATTTAGAAGGCCTGGTTCATTTCCTGTGAGCTTCTAGCAGGCGAGACATGCACAGAATTAACCCTGGTCCAGCCGAGCCAAAGAAATGTTGGATGGGAGAGATACACGCTCTCCGCAGCAGAAGGGCAGCTTCTCGGCGCGCTCGGACCCAGGGCCCTGGGCGAGTCACCCGGTCTCTGGGCCACCTTGGCTGGATTCTTGGCACCCCAACCTGTTGTAACAGCTGCCTAACGGGGTGTCCCCAGCTGCCTGCACGTCTTTCAGAGCACTCACCGCATTCCTTAAGACCGGTTGTCTAGCCTCCGCTTTTCTGCTCAGGGGAGGGCAGCGATTGTGTCTGACTTGGCCTCAGCTGTCCCCACCTCCACCCCAAGACCTAACTCAGTGCCCAGAGAATGGATGACTGCCTGGACGCGTGCACCCCAGTCCTTCCGCCACCCCCGCATCCTGTCACCCCGCCCGGAGCAGTTTCACATAGCTCAGCTCTGCTTGTGTCGTTTCGTTGCTCCCAGGACCAGCTCATGCCTGGCATCCATTCTGTAACATGGCCCTCACCTTTCTCTCCTTTCCCATCCTAATTCTCTTCACTTGCTACCTTCTCCCCTGAGGTTTCTGAGGTTTTCTGTTCCAGAGGTACCCCATATTCCAGCTTTCCCAGAAACACAGATCTGACCAAGCCTACTCAGGCGCTCACACAAAATAGAACCTGGTCTGTTCTGAGCTGGTCCTTCTTTGCCAATGTCTGCCCTGTGGGGGATGGGCCTGGGTGAAGGGCCATTGCTCACAGCCTGCTCCCCCTCCGTCTAGACCCCTGGGGCCCCCCTGCTTTTGTGTGTGAAGATCCAGGGAAGTGGGGAGAGATGCTTGATTGGGAGACAGGAGTTCTAGTACTGAATCAGCCTCCCATTTCTTAGGTAATTCCCTTAGCCTCTGAGGCCTCAGTTTCCTGATCTCTAAGGGAATGACAACCCACTCCAGTATTCTTTCCTGGAGAGCCCCATGGGCCGAGGAGCCTGGCGGGCTACAGCGCATGGGGCGCAAAGAGTCAGACATGACTGAGCTCCCCAACAAGGACAGAGATCGGCCTAGACTGAGAATAGCTCCTGCTTTATCAAATGCTTCTCTGGGGCCAGGCCCCGTGAAGAGCATGAACTCAGTCCTGTGAGTTTGGTGTGACGTCACGGCTCCATTCCAGGTAAAGAATCAGGGCTCGGAGAATTCAGGGAGGCTTGGTCATATTCTCCCACAGCTAGGAAATGACACTGCTGGAAGCAGAACCAAAGTCTGACTCGGGGCTGTCTGAGCAGGAACCGCGGGGTGCTGTGAGAGCCCTGGGTCCTGAGTGGTTTCTCAGCGTCCCTGGGGCGGGGGCCCCCTGAGGACAAAGGCACTTCCCCTCCCGGCTTTGTTTGCTTTGGCCTAGGCTGAGCACGATTGGCAGGCAGGCTGACTTGTATTTCTGGTTGTGGGTCTGGTGCTGCACTTTCTCGAGGGGCAGGCGGTTCGGCTGCAGTCACTGCTGGTGCAGGCCCTGGCCCCACTCCACCCCCAGGAAGGGGAAAGGTGGCCTGCTCCTCTCTCAGGGCCCAGTGCCAGGCCCCGAGGGCACCAACTGCTGCTTCCAATTGTCCGTGCTTCCAGATGGAGGGGTCTGGCAGAGGGGGAGGTGAGAGAACGTGGGACAGCAGGGAGCTGGCGTTGCCCACAGTTTGCTTTTTTTGATGGAGAATGCTCGCTGGTGGGAGGGGGCGGGCAGGGGCTGGGCTGCCCTGGGAACTGAGATCCAAAGGGGGCTTGGGAAGAAAGAGCCAGGAGTCAGGCTCTAACCCCAGCTTAGCCCTGTGTTTACGGGTGCCTTTGGGCAAGTCCCTAGGTCACTGTCCAGGCTGGGCCCTCTGTCTTCCTGTCAGTTCGGTGGAGAGTCTCTCTGACCCCGCTGGGAACAAACTAAGGTTCCCCGATGAGATTCCTGGATTGGGGTACCTGGAATCACAATTGCCAGCTTCGATTCTGGGAGCCTGACAGTTTGCTTCTAGGGGGTCCATGAGAAAGATATGCCACTGTTTGAGTTTCGTGAACATTGTTTTCATCACCACAACCACCACAACACCACCACCATCCCATTTCAGAGCTTTGGACTTTATAGTGTACTCTGCTTGTGTGTCACTTGGGTACCTTGGTTATCCCCTTTCATAGGTGGAGAGCCAGAGGTCCAGAGGGTTTAGGGACTGGCTCCTCCTGGCACCGCTGTATGATTCTAGGTTGGCACCTTGTCCTTTCTGGGCCTCAGTCTCCCCATCTGTGCAGTGGGGATATGGGCTCGCCAAAGTTCCCAAGTCTGAGGCAGTGTGGTCTGAGGGCTTCCTGGGTGGATAAGTCTTCACCGTGGAGCTGCAGGCAGGATTTGCAGGGCAGACAGTCCTCGGGGTACGTGGGCCCCTGTCTTTGCCTGTACCTGGGAACCAAACTCTGGCTAGATCATCCTGGAGTCCTCGGAGGCTCCCCCTCCTGGCTCAGCAACTTTCCCCCTCCCCCAGCCAGGGCGGTGGAGGTGGGAGGGGCTTTCACTTTCACCCTCCCGGCGGTGGTTTTTGCCCCACTGGCCTTTCATATCCACTCTGGTGCTCCCATACGCCACTGTGACCCCTGACAGGTGGGTGCGGCAGCTGCCCTGGGCTGCGGCTGGGCCCCTTATTCCCAGATGTGAGGCCTGGCCGGCCCAGGGCTTAAAAGAGTTCTCAGCTGCAGGCATGGCCTTTCAGTCTCTGGCAGCTGTGCCATAGTGGGTAAGTCTTTGCTCTTTGGGCCCAGCTTCTTCATCCATCAAATGGACATTAGTGGTCTTTTCAGTAAGAGCTCTTCACCTGTGTTCTGAGGCATTTACCCTGGAATTCTCTGCCTGTGTGTGTGTGTGTGTGTGTGTGTGTGTGTGTGTGTGTGCACACGTGCGTGCGCAGGCTTATCTGTACAGTTCCCTTAAATATGTGGCATCTTCCTCTTTCATTAGTTCTGTGTCCGCGTGGCCTCTTCATGGATGGAACCTGGGCTCTGAGCAGTTCCCGGTCCAGCACTTTAGGTCCTTGACTGTGATGGCGGAGGGGGGCCCAGCCTAGCCCAAGCCTGACCCACTTTCCCGTGTGGCCGTGACACTGGGACACCCCTGACACTCTCTGAGCCCCAGTCTTCCTGTGAGATAGCTGCTTTTCAGACTCGGAGTAAGGGCAGTATTTTCCCCTTTGCAAATGAAATCTGCAGGAGCCCAGCGAAAACTCCAGGGATTCTGAGGGTGGTGTGTGAGGCAGGAATGCTTCCGCTCTTGTTTGTACGTGCGACTCCTGAGGTTCCTCCAATCACAGTTTAAGTTTACTAGTTTCAAAAAGAGCTGAACATTCAGAGCAAGTTCTTCTTCAAATGATTCACTAAGGCTTTTCAAAGACTTTGCTTCAGATGAAGATATCCTTTGGCTGGGTCTGGGATTGGTAGCTGCTCTGGCTTTGGGCTTGGTTTGATTCTGGTCCATGAAGGCCGAGGCTGTCTGCTCCTCATTTATTCACAGAACAACTTACTCACAGAGGGACCGTGACACTACCCTTTGAGGGCCATTGGGAACATTACTTGTTACTGTTAGTGACTCAGTTGTGTCTGACTCTTTGTGACCCCAGGGACTGTAGCCCACCACGCTCCTCTGTCCATGGGATTCTCCAGGCATGAATACTGGAGTGGGTTGCCATTCCCTTCTCCAGGGGATCTTCCCGACCTAGGGCTCAAATCCGGGTCTCCTCCATTGCAGATGGATTTTTTTTTAACCTTCTAAACCCCCAGGAAAGCCCCCGGGGAACATTGCGTAAGAGGGTTTTAATCTGCCATGGCTCCTGGCATGTGAGAGGAGCCGTATAATGGTAACCAACCTCTCCCTCGTCTCCCTTAAATGACCAACCATGTTTTGATGGAGCGCAAGTTTCCAGCAAGGCAGGAAGGGTGGGAAGCCCATATTCAGCTAAGCCAAAAGGGCTGTCAGGTTTCCACGGGGCACTTCAGCTTTCACACCATGGAGTACAAGGTGTGGGTTTCGGATCGCTGCCTCATTTTCTGTCTCTGTGACACTGACTCGTGCACAGTTGCCTCCTCTTGTAAGCCTTTCTCATTTTCTGTTTATTTCACAGATGTTTGAGGAGTCAGAGGCAGATGAAAAGAAGGAGATGCCCGGGGAGGAAGGGAAGGGGCTGGGTGCTGAGGACCCCTCACCCAGCAAGGACCCCTCACCCAGCAAGGACCCCTCTCCTGGCCAGGAGCCTCTTCCCAGACAAGAGCTTCCACCCAAAGAGGACTCCTCTTCTGGCCAGAAACCTTCTGCTGACCCAGAATCAACACCCAGCAAAGACTCACCTTCTTACAAAGAACCTCCTGTGGGCCAGGAATGCTTGCCCAGCAAGGACTCCCCACCAGGCCAGGAACACCCTGCAGCTGCAGTCTTCTCTCCGTGCCAGGACCTTCCTGCTGGGAGAGAACCCTCTCCCGGCCAAGACCCTCTGATCAGCAAAGACCTCCCTGCCCTCCAGGAACCCCCTGCCCAGGACCTTCTGCCCCGTCAAGACCTGCCCCCTGGCCAGGCCCCCCTAGCAGCTGAGCCCCTTGCTGAGGAGACCACGAGCTCTAGGGATCCACCAGCAGCCACAGGGAACCTGCCCGTGGCCTCCAAGCCGAATTTCGTGATCCCCGAGGTCCGGCTGGATAGCACCTACAGCCAGAAGGCAGGGGCGGAGGGGGGCAGCTCGGGCGACGAGGAGGACGCAGAGGAGGCCGAGGAGGGGGAGGAGGACGAGGATGAGGACACAAGTGATGACAACTACGGAGACCGCGGGGAGGCCAAGCGCAGCAGCATGATCGAGACGGGCCAGGGTGCCGAGGGCGGCCTCTCGCTGCGCGTGCAAAACTCGCTGCGGCGCCGGACGCACAGCGAGGGCAGCCTGCTGCAGGAGAACCGTGGGCCTTGCTTCTCCTCCGACACCACCCTGCACTGCTCGGATGGCGAGGGCACCGCGTCTACCTGGGCCATGCCGTCCCCCCGCACCCTCAAGAAGGAACTGGGCCGCAATGGAGGCTCAATGCACCACCTTTCCCTCTTCTTCACAGGACACAGGAAGGTAAGGAGCCCAAGGGTGGAGGGGAACAGGGTACCTGACAGGGTTGGATGGGTCCAAGAACTGCAGGGAATGAATCTTGGCTTTGTCTCACCTCTGCTTGTCTCAACCTTCCAATAAGCCTTCTACCCACTTAACAGAAGATAAAACTGAGGCCCAGAGGGACCAAGAAGGCAGAATTTGGACTTAAATGCAATACTTTCTGACTCCATATATTCTTACAGCTCCATTTTACCGGGAGAATCCACCGAAAGTAGAGCAGGTATATTTGGATCTATAAGATCCCACATGCTAGCTGAAGAAATAGTTATAACTTATACTTGGTCCAAGCCTAGCCAGACTAGAAATCTGTCAGTCCACAAGTGTGACAACACGTGTTTCCTCCATGCTGGCATTATTCTAAGCAATTTATATGGACTCATTAACTCTCACAGCCGCCCTATGAGGTAGACAGTGTTGTTGCCTGCTACGGATGAGGAAACTGAGGTACCGGGAGGTTATGTCACCCGCCTTGGGTTGCACAGTTTATAAATGTCTGAACCAGAATTAGAATGAGGCTCCAGGGCTGGAGCTGTTAACCACCATGCTCTTTGTCTCTTGCAAATATTTATAAATAGATGAATAAGTGTTTATTGATTTCTTGCTGTGTGCCAGGCCCTGTGCTCTGTGCCACAGCAGGGGCCACAGAGATGCATGAGGCTGATCTCAGCCTGTGAGGAATGTGTTTTCTGTGTGGGCCAGCGGGGTGGCCTAACACTGGAAAGACTGCATCATGGCTTTGAAGCCCATCCATGCTCATGCTCACTGGCTCAGTCAAGTCAACTCTGCAACCCCATGGACTGTCGCCCACCAGGCTCCTCTGTCCATGGCATTTTTCAGGTAAGAATACTGGAGTGTGTTGCCATTTCTTCCTCCAGGGAATCTTCCTGACCCAGGGATCGAACCTGCATCTCTTGCTTTGGCAGGTGGATTCTTTACCACTGAGCCACCTGGGAAGCCCTTGAGGCCCCCTAGCCAGTTTGAATTTGGTCTCTGTCCCTCATTTACTATGTGGTCTTGGGTGAGCCTCTCAATCCTCCTGAGCCTTAGTGTCTTCTCTGAAAAGCGGAGATTAATAGCACTTACAACCCATGGCAATTGAGGGTGAGCCCAAAGAGCCTGCGACTTCCCTGGTGGCTCAGACAGTGAAAAGAATCTGCTTTCAATGCAGGAGACCCGGATTCTATCGCTGGGTTGGGAAGATCCCCTGGAGAAGGGAATGGCAACCCACTCCAGTATTCTCGCCTGGAGAATTCCATGGACAATGGATACGGTTCGTGGGGTCACAAAGAGTCAGACATGGCTGAGCTACTAATACTTTCACTTCACTTTCTAAAGAATTTGATGCCTGATGTCATTAGTCTAGGCACCAGGCAAATGCTGTGGAGGTGCTAACAGTCAGTGTGGTGCAAGGTGTTGTTATGACAACTGTTGTGAGGCTGGGGTGGGGGGTGGTGGTGGTGCAGGTTTGGGGAGGAGAGACCCCAGGGCATAGGGCCACCAGGGAAGGCTTCTGGCAAAAGATGCTCCTCAGCTTGGCTTTGAAAGTTGAGCAGGTTTAGAATAAGCAGAGAGGATGAGGTAGGCACACTGTGAAAGAACATGACCTGGACTAAACTCTGCCGAAGTTAATTTAGCTAGAACAAGAGATTTCTAAAGTGCATGGATGGTTGATGCATGGCATGCGTGCTGCCATTCCTGCCTCCAAACCTGTGGCAGACATGACTAATGGATTCCAGCACACTTCCTCACCAAATTGAGACATGGCCTCAGAAGCCTCAGTAGCTTCTCAGCCACTAGCAGTAAGGCCGCTCAGCACTAGGGATGACACCTTCTGCTGAAAGGTGCCTATGCTCGAAGGGTAGGTTGGGGCCCGCCAGAAAAGGACCTTAAACTTTGTGTCCAGGAATTAGAACTAAATTCCAAAGGCAAGGGGACTGGGTCTATTTCCTCATGTGTAAGCACTTTTGATGTGCTCTGAAATCATCAGGGGAATAGGTCATTAATATATAGATTTCTAATTCCCCTCCCTAGAAGCTGGAATCAGAATTTCCAGGGGGCAGTGCCCAGACCCTGCGTTTTAAATCAGTCCCTCAGGGATTGGGACATTTCCCATAGTTTAAGCATCACCATCTAAGACCGTTTTTTTGGAGGCAGTTTCTAGAGGGAGGAGTCCAGACCTCTGTCCTACTGAAGTGAGGCTTCAGGTCAACTCAGGCTAGGCCTGGACCCTCTCCTCTGGACGGTGGCTGAGGTCCAAGGACCCACACCCACCTCGGGCCTCCCAATCTCACTGTCCCCACCAGACCCTTCCAAGTTCTGTCCCATCTGCTCTTGCTCCAGTACAGATATTTATATACAGATACATTCACACACTTTCTCACATACATTTCTAGTTCCCCAAACCAGTTGATCTCAGCTCCAATTTGGGGGCAGATATTTCCGCCTGGTAGTCCAGCATGACTCGGCCGGCTCTCTCCCGTCCCAGCCTCCTCCTTTGGGAGCTGAAGGTTCCCACTGGCATCCTCCCACCCCCCACCCTCTTTTGGCCTGTTGCCTCCTTTCTTGGGCTTGAGTGACTAGCTGGCAGGGACCTCAGAGGCTGCCACCCTACCATTTGGCTTCTGCTTGCCAGGCCTTGAGTCCTTCAGCATTGTTCATATCCTGCTCCTTCCAGACAGCCGACTTCAGTGAGAAGCTAACCCTTGTCAAGGGGAAGTGCGGTCTAGGTTGGGCAGAAACCCTGGTTCCCCTCCATCCCTCACTGGCGGTGGGACTTGGGCAAATCCCTGCCCTTTTCTGAGCCTCAGTTTCCTCATCAGTAAAATGGGTATTATGAGTAAATAGTACCTCTATCATAGGGTTACTGGGAAGATTAAAGAGCCTGACTTGGGTTAAGCGTTCAAAGCACTGCCTGGCACTCAGCTCCTGCTGGGTCCTCCATAAAGGGAATCATGCTGACGACAATGGTTATGATGAAAAAAAGGAGGACAGCAAGAGTAGTAGCAGTCCTCCCAGTGTTCACTGGGCGTCTCCTGCCCCTTTCTAGCCTTCACAGCACTGCCGTAAGCTGGGACCAGTTGTACTCATCTTCAGTGGGGAGTCTGAAGCCCAGGGAGGAGGGTTTGCCCCAGGTCACATGACGATGGAGCTGGACAGTGGCCTCACCCTGTCCAGTCCTCTCTGAGCCTGTCCTAAACCCTGCACACCTCTCGTAGGTGAGGGGCAGGGGTTGGGGACTGGCAGCTGGGGGAGCTGGCAGGTTTTCCTGTGACTTCCATTTTCCTGGTTTGGGCCTGGCTTTTCAGGGAGGGTCCATGGATGCCAGCCGACCACAGTTTCCAGGCAGAGCCAGGCAAGAGGTGAAGAGGAGAGGGGTGAGTCTTCAGGCTGTGGAGTCAGACTGGGTTCAGTCTCGGCTCTGCCTCCTCCCTCCTGGTCTTGAGACCTTGGCCAAGTTTCTGAGCTTCGATTTTCTCTTATAAAACAGGAGTGGCTAAGTCTTCAGGGAGTTGTCCCAGGGATTCAAGATGACTGTGGTATATTGACAGCTCTGTGCCCACAGCAGGGATCCTGTGATCCAGTGAGACCCAGGAGGCCAGACAGAGCTCCTGTGGTCTTTGGTCAGCCATTGTGCTGCCGTGTGGCTAAACCAAGGCTGGCCATAGGGCAATCTGTCACAGAAGCGACGGTCCCCGTGTTACCCATCCCCTCCGCTGTGTTTAGGAGTATCTGAGCCACACAGACCTGGGAGATGGAACACTCGGCCACGACCACCTTATGGGTGGGCTGCCTGAGGTCTAGAGAAGAGAAGGTCCCCTGGGCTTATCCCGTGGGATATCCTGAGGCTGGCTGGCTCTTGTGCTGGGTTGAATTGTCCCACAGTGCCCTCTGCTGCCAGACCCGTGTCTTACTGGCTGCTCCCAAAAGGGTCCTGCAGGGCAGATTTTCTGGTCCTGTGTCTGTCCTTTTCCTGGGAGCCAGGGACACTCCAAGAGCATCTGTGAATTTCACCCCAGCCTGGCCTGGCTCAGCCCAGAATCATTCTTTGACAGAGGGGAGAAGAGACTGTGGCCCCTCCCTGGCGATGCTTCCTTCTCCCCTCCTGCAGGAAACCAGCTTGGGCAGAGGCTGTCAGGGGAGGGTGCCCACCCTGCTGCACTGTTTCCCATCTAGGCTATGGTTCAGACAAGGGAGCCCCTAAGACGCCTTCCAGCTCCAAGTCATGATAGCACCTTCCAGCCTCCTACCTGTAAAAAGCCTAAAGGATTCGTTCCTCTGTCTAAACAAATAAGTGTAGAGTTTAGCCGGAGTGTTTCTGCAAAGTTCTACGTGGTCTGCCATGATGGTCTGGGTCAGAGAGAGGAGCCAGGCATGGCCACGTGGCCCCATAAGTCAGGTCAGGACCAACAGGGGGAATCAGGTGAGGCCCTGGTTATAGGAGTCATGGGTGGGGTCTGCAGCCAGACCTGAAAGGTTTTGCTATGGGCCAGCTTGGAGAGCCCAGGCAAATAGAAATGGCAACCCACTCAGTACTCTTGCCTGGAAAATCCCGTGGACAGAGGAGCCTGGCAGTCTGCAGTCCATGGGGTCATAAAGAGATGGACATGACCGAAGTGGCTTAGCACCCGGCTCTGGGCCTCAGTTTCCTCAGCTGTAAACTGGGGGGAAATAACAGCAAAAAGCTCTTAGAATTGTTGAGAAGGTTAAATTAAAGTATGACACAACACTTTAGCACATTGCCTGGCACGAAGTGGTGGTAACAGCTCTAACCACTAAAAAAAATACAGCCACAACCTGAAAGTAGAGAGTTATTTGTTTGGTGGGAATGACTCTGAGCCTGGGAGATAGCATCTCAGTATATCTGAGAAAACTGCTCCAAGGAGACAGGAGGGGAAGTCAAGCTATATACAAGTTTGCAGACAGTCTGAACATCAAAGATCAGGTATCAAATTAAGGAATTTAGCATTCTGTGTATGGGAAGATGCAAACCTCTGGGCTCACTGAATTCCTTCCTTCCATGTGCGCCTCAGCTATCTGGGGCCAATCCTGTTTCATTAGGAGTTGACAGATGGCTACTTCTTGTATTCCCCAGCTCCTCAGCAGTCACTGTTGATTGAGGGGCGGGCAGCATCCGCTGGACTGCAGTTTTGGGAGCCCTTGTTCACATTTGGAGGCCAGAGATCACTGATGGCTGTGACATTTCTTGTTTATTGATATGGCAGGAGACAGTCTCAGTTCACACCACCATAGCTACTAGTTATCAAGCACTTCTGCAGGTGTTCATTAATCCACATAACACCTTTGAGAGGTCCAATTACTATCCTCATTTTACAAATAAAAAAAACCGAGGCACAGAGAGGGGATATAATTTGGCTGAAGTCGATTAGCTAATAAGTGACTGAGCTAGGATTCAAATCCAGGCAGTTTAGCATTTAACTCTTATCCATGACTATTATAATAGTCATAATCACAATATAAACGGTACTTATTCCTCCAGTCCCTGGAGGTGGCCGGGTGGGAGCTGGGCGGGCCTCAGGGACCTCTGTCTGGAGTGAAGGGCGGGCTGAGTGGTTCTGGGTTCGTCTCCAGTCACCTTTCAACACGGAGGAGCCAAGGAGCAGAGCAGGGGAGTAGAGGACGGAGAGGCCCTTTGTGTGCTGAGCCTCAGGCCGGCCTCCCTGCAGCTCCCGGAGCCTGCAGGCTTGGGAGCTGCGCTGAGACTGGGAATCGGAGCCCCAACTTTCTGTCTCAGCCTCTTTCTGGCACACAGCACCCCCTTGGTGTGTGGGTTTCACTGGCTACTTTGGGGGCCGACTCCCAGGGCCTGAACTCCCTGGCCCCTCTCTCAGGCTGATTGATGAGAGCCGACCCTGGAGAAGATGACCCCCCTCCCAGCAGTGGAAGGAAGAGCCTGGTTCCCAGCAGTGCAGAGGCTGGGGGTGGCGGGCGGGGCGGGAGTGGTCCCCAGGCCCATTGTGTGGGCCCGATAAAGTGCGGAAGCTGAGGTTAAATGGGAGGAAGCCCAGCGCTCTAGGCTCTTTCCCACGGGTGGGGGCTTCAGACCTTGCCTGGCCAGGCCAGACAACTGTGACCTGTGTGCAAGGGCGGGACAGTGACAGCAAAATCACTGGGCGGTGAATGCTAGCAGCCCCCAGTTCCTGAGGGTGCCCTGTGTACCAGTCTGGGCCTTGGGGGCCCAGACTTTATCCTGGTGACTCTCCCAATGGCAGGGTGGATGCCTCTGCTGGAGCTGAAGAAGCTGAAACTGAGAAAGTCTGGGAACGGCTCCAAAGCTAGTGGAGGCAGCATCCATACCCAGGCTGCAAACGGTAGATCCCGAGTCCCGCACCACAGCTGGGTGTGTACCTCTGTGTGCACGTCCACACGTGTTTACAACCTTGGCGGGGCAGCATTCTCAGGAAAGAGGCGGCATTTCCCCTGAGTCGTTCATTGAAAACCTTCGAAATGTCTGAGTAGCAGCATCCTCTGGCGGAGAAACACAGGCCTTACATTCAGACAGACCTAGATTCCAGCTGTCACGTAAACGCTGGGTGTCCTTGGGCAGATGACTTAACTTCTCTGAGGTTCTGTTTACTTTTATGGACTTACTCTGAGATTAATGAGACAGTGTCTGGATAATGTCCATTCTGAGGTCTGGCCCATAGTGTGAACTCCATGAATGAAGCTATAACTCATCCGTCCACCCATCCATCCATCCATCCATCTCTGGGTCGTTGCCCCACTGAGGCTGGTAGCTCCAGCTATATCTGGATTAAGCCCACTTTTCCTCCCAGGATTGAGAACATGGTATTTTAAAGTTCAGCCCATTTTCTTTATTTTGCAAATGAAACTGAGATCCAAGGTGTGACTCAGGAGGAGTCAGAGCTGAGATTCACACCTGGTAGCCTTCTGTCTTGTCTTAGGATGTCTCAGCCGCAGCTGTTCCAACATCTCAGTGCATTTCCTGTGCTTCTGCTCTGGGGTGGCACTGTAGGGGTCTGATTTCTTCAGGAGAAGGATGGACACACAGAAGCAGGGCAACAGAGGGCGGCCCCAGTAATGACGGGGGGAGTCTGGAGTGGTGTGGAGGAGAGGAGTGGTGAGGCTGTCGAGATTGGGCAGAAAAGGAGAAGGCCTTCCAGGAAGCGGGCACAGCATAGGCAAAGGTGAGGAGGGTGAAGGTAGGGCAGGGCAGAGTCTGGGGGCTCAGTGGAACAGCAGGAAATAAAATTGCAGGCCATTAGTCAAGCAGTGGAGCCTTCAAGACACATCCTTCCCAACCTGCTTTCCCTCTCTCTTCATTCATTCCTTCATCCAAGTATCTCTTGAACCCCTAACGTACACCAGGCCCAATCAAGGTGACGCAGACAGAGGCCTTGCTCTTGGGAATTCACAGATCGGAGAGAAGCCATGCTGGATACAGCGGGGACCTGTGAAGAGGGCACAGCCTTGGTCGAGGGTTCAGGGAGGGCTTCGTGGGTGAGGAGGCATTTAAGCAGCTTTCCTGAGGTCTAAGTCTTTGCTGAGGCTGGGTCTTGGAAGGAATGGGAGGTGAGAGAGTCACCAAAACATCTCCCGTGGAAGGAAGAGCGTGTTCAGAGCCCAGCTGGGAAGGCTTTTGGTTGGAATGGTTTTTGGTTGGAGGGAAGTTTGAAGAGGTTGCGGGAGCAGGGGTCAGGCCAGAGAGATGGTTAACAGACAGAGTTTAACTGATGGCGATATGGAGCTTTCTGCCCAGATCCTAAGATGGTAAATCCTATACATCATGTCCTGCCGTTTGGACATTATCTCAAGGATACTTTGGAGCCATGAAAACTTTGAGAGACAGGCAAGAGAAAGTGAAAGTGAAGTCGCCCAGTCGTGTCCCACTCTTTGCGACCCCATGGACTGTAGCCTACGAGGCTGCTCCATCCATGGAATTTTCCAGGCAAGAGTACTGGAGTGGGTTGCCATTTCCTTCTCCAGGGGATCTTCCCCACCCAGAGATCAAACCTGGATCTCCTGCATTGCAAGCAGACGCCTTTACCATCTGAGCCACCAGGGAAGCTCTTAAGGCAAGAGAGGTGCTCTTCTATGTAATAGTTCACTTAACACGCTGCCGACCCATCCCAGGTCTCTTTGAAAGCCTCAGAATCCTGAGTTGGTTAGTCATTATGATCTCCATGTTGATATTAAGCACGAGAGGCCCAGAGAGGGACAGCAGTTGGCTAAGTCACACAGTAGAACCTTGACTGAAGCTTTCTCTCTGTCCTGCCCTGCTGCCGGGAGCGCTATGTTTCTGGCTGCTCCTGCACAAGCTGCGTTCCGACATGCACGAGGAGGCCCCTCCATGAACAGGCTGCTCCCAGTAGCGGGGTCTCCCTCCCTCCGCTGTTCTTCAAGGGGCGGGAGCAGGGAGGTGGGGGTGGGCTGGTTGGCGGGACCTGCTAGCTCCCTGAGCCTCTCTTTGCTCAGACAGCCCAGGCTGCGACGTGTCTGTGTTTTCTCTGCAGATGAGCGGGCCTGACACAGTAGGGGACGATGACGACACCTCCCGGAAGAGAAAGAGCAAAAACCTGTACGTTGGAAAGATCTATGGTCCTCACCCTAGTGACGGGGGTGGGGGAGTGGTCCCTGCAGCCCTCTCCTTCCCCAGTGGGCCAGGGGCAGAGGCAGGAAGAAGAGGCTGCATCCAGTCCTACCCTAGACAGACACTCATGAAAAATGGGCTCTTGGGACCCAGCCGTGGCCCCAGGGTGAGGTCAGCCAGGGTCCTGAGCACCCAGCACTTCCCCCGGTGTCCATCCACACGTAGTGAGGCAAGGTGCTGATTTAGTATCTGGAAGCCACAGGGAACCAAGCAAAAGCAAACAGCCGGGTTGCCCCGGCCCTGTCCAGCTGCTAAGCCAAGCGGTGGCCTAGTGACCGCGACAAGTTCTTTGCTCCCTCTGAGAAACTGACTGGCCTGGTCACAAGAGCCCCCTTTCTCCAGAGCTCTCGAATGCTGGCAGTCCTGGGCATTGCCAGGAGAGGGTGCTGCGGGCTCAGAGAGCGGATCCCATAAGCCCCATGCCTTTCTGCCCCCACCCCCTCCACACAGTTTATACTTTCGATTCGGAGGTTTGTTAGAGGTGCTCATTTATTAACAGAGAGTGAGGGGTTTTCTCCACGGTCTCCTTGTACCCCGAGCCATGGAGACTGCAGGCAGGGACAGAGGAGAAGGCGGTGAGGGACATGGTGGCCTGCAGAGGGAAGCAGGTCCTGTAGAGCCCACCGTCGCACACCAATTAGGCTGGCCTCCGGGTTGGGGGACGAGTCCTTCCCAGATGCCTTCTGGCACGTTCTTCCCTGACCTTGACCTTGGCACTCTTTCTCCCCAGCTTCCCCTGCCCTCTCCAGGTTCCTGCGGCAACATTAGGCTTCTCTCACTCTGCAGCCAGGAACGGTCGCACTTTCTAGGGAAGGTGAAATGCACAGAGACGATTCTTTGTACCAACCATCCGGTGCAGGCGGCTCCAGAACGGCTGAGGGTGGCACTCTCAGGGGTGCAGCAGTGGAGGGCAGCAGAGGGCAGGCATCCAGGGTGCTGGAGCTCTCCTGCCTCACCCACTCTGGGGCCTTCTTTCCAAGTGGGGCACTGCCTCATGACGGCCCATGGCTCACATTCTTAAATGCTTAGGCAAGGACTCTTAGAATCTGCAATGATAAATAGCTCGTATCTATTGTGCTAGGCACTGTTCTATGTGCATTTACATATATTATCTAATTTAACCTTTGCATGCACGCATGCGTGCTTAGTTGTGTCTGACTCTGCAACCCCATGGACTGCAGCCTGCCAGGATCCTCTGTCCATGGAATTTTCCAGGCACGAATACTGGAGTGGGTTGCCATTTCCTACTCCAAAGGATCTTCCTGACTCAGAGATCAAACCTGCATCTTTTTCAGTGGTAGGCGGATTCTTTACCACTGAGCAGCCTGCCTTTACAATACTTAAAAAAAAAGAGAGAGAAATTGTTGTAGTATAGTTGCTTTATAATATTTTATCAGTTTCTGCTGTACAGCAAAGTGAATCACTTATACAAATATCCACTCTTTATTAGATTTTCTTCCCATTTAGGTCTTCACAGAGCATTGAGTAGAGTCCCCTGTGCTGAACAGTGGGTTCTCACTAGTCATCTGTTCCATGCATAGTCGTGCATATATGTCAAGCCCAGTCTCCCAGTTCGTACCCCCTCCTTGGTAACCTTGGGTTTGTTCTCTACATCTGTGACTCTGTTTCTACTTTGCCCATAAGTTCATCTGTACTGTTTTTCTAGATTCCGCATATAAGTGACCTTTACCGTGATTTTTATTTTACTTTCATTTTTTCTTATTTAATCTGTTTTACAAATGAGTAAACTGAGGCAGAAAGAGGTTAAGTTGGTTTTCCGAGGTTAAGTTGCTTTTCCGAGAGTTGAGATCTGAAACCTGGCATGATGGCTCTAAAAAAGTAAATATGCATACACATATATTTAAATTAAAAAAATTTTTTTTCCTTCAGCGCCCGTTATTTATTTCTTAATTCTTTTGGCCTCATGACGCAGCTTGCAGGATCTTAGTTCCTTGACCAGGGATCTAATCTAACCCAGCACCCTGCAGTGGAAGCACAGAATCCTCACAACTAGACCACCAGGGAATTCCCACAGAGCCTGCTATTTCTAAGCAGAGCACCCTGAAGGAGGTCTGCAGCACCCCTGCTAAGTAGCCTTTGAGCTCCTAGTGATGGGAGCCCATTCTTCAGAGGCTACTTGTTCCATCTTTACATGGCTCTGACTGGAGGAAAGTGTCCCTTTAGCTTCCTCTTGTGGGTCCCAGTTCTACTCTCTGGGCCCATGTGGGGCATCTCTGACCTCTACCAGCCTTTCTCGAATTACGTGGGTGGCAATCAGGGACTTTCGAGGCCCTCTCCAGCTGAGCCGTGTGGCTGTGGGTCTGCCCAGCTGTGCATCTAGGGCAAAAGGCTTGACTGGGCAGGCGCTTCAGCCTCCGCCAGCCACAGGGAAACACAGTGGTTTCTGAGCCAGCATGGAGCCCAAGTGGATGGCGGCAGCCTGCAGGTTGGACCTTAGGCAAGCTCTTCCCCAACCCCTCCCCCTCCCCCCAGCTTCTGTGTCCTCACCTGGACAGTGGGCCAGGAGCAGAGGTCGGAAGCAGAGCACTGTGCCCCAAGAAGCTGGGCTCTCTCACTCCTAGCCCCACCAAGGCTCTCAGAAGGCCTTGATCCTCACCAGAGGGCTGCCCGTCCCTGGACTCCTTGGCCTTATCTCGTCAGCTTGGAATCTGCTACAGCAGGATCCTCATCTCGAACCAGCTGCCCTAGGACCTCAGGGTCTGTGTAGATAAGCCTGAGCGCTTTTGCCCCAGCCACTGTGCTAAAGCTTCATGTGCATTTTTTCCTTGCCTCGAAACAACCCCAGCAGATGGTAGGTACTGTCATCATCTGTGTTCAACAGATGAGAAAGCTTGACATTCAGAGAGGTTAGGTAACTTGATAAAGGGCACACAGCTGGTAACGGCTGGGGCTGGGAGCTGAACTTGAGACGGTCTTGCTGCAGCACTTCTGCTCTGAACTTCCACCTGCACCACTTGCTTCATTAAACAGGGCGTCCCGTCAGTCTTAGCGCCCTTTGAAGCTCGGATACCTTCAGAAGTATGCTGCCCAACGTATAAAACATTTGAAAGCTCCATTATTTAAATTTCCTTTACACTTACTTAGCTTTACGATTTTGATAACGCATTTTAAATTTTACGCATTTAATTTTTCGGTTCAGTCAGCATTTGTCGTCTTTAATCAGAAGGACTGAGATCAAAAACTAAAACAAAAAAAATGTATTATTCAAAAGTCATAAGACTAAGTAGGCGTAAAAAAGTTAATTTGTTTCAAGTGATGTTTTTGAAAGTTTATGGGCTTTGTACTTTTGAAGTGATTCAAGCTTCAGTTCAGTTCAGTTCAGTTGCTCAGTCCTGTCAGACTCTTTGCGACCACATGAATCACAGCATGCCAGGCCTCCCTGTCCATCACCAACTCCCGGAGTTCACTCAAACTCCTGTCCATCGAGTCGGTGATGCCATCCAGCCATCTCATTCTCTGTCGTCCCCGTCTCCTCCTGCCCCCAATCCTTCCTAGCATCAGACTCTTTTCCAGTGAGTCAAGTCGTCGCATGAGATGGCCAGAGTATTGGAGTTTCAGCTTTAGCATCAGTCCTTACTACTGAAACTTCCTGGGACATCCTGCATATTCATGGGTGGATACATCCAAAGCCGATGACTGAGCGGTCTGCTGGAGAAACTCTTTTCTGGGAGGTGCCCAGATAGGGGTCTAGGGATGGGGAGGCAATCATGAGCAGGAGACACTTAACTCCTTTCTCTCCAGCAGCTTGCCCACAGGCTGAAATCTGCCCGGGGGAGTGGCAGGGCTAAAAATGGCTCTTGGCTAAAAATAGCCGGTCCTGCCACCGTGGTGGGCAGAGCCTTGCTTTCCTCCCATCTTCCCTCCCAGCAGTTTGCTGACTTGTTTTCTCCTCCTTCCCAGGGCGCTGCCATGGTAACGGGGAGGCCAGTCACAAATAACGGGTTTGGCTTCCTGCCTGGGCGGGCCCCAGAGGCCGCCCCTTACAGACACATGCCCCTTTCACGGGCTCCCTCTCAGGGTTGGCCAGGAGGGATATATTTTTTTTCCCTGCTCCCGTCCTCGTCCCTCCCATTTCCTGGCTCCTCCTGTCTGAGTCCCAGCCTGGCCTGTGCCTGGGAGTCCAGTCGTCCGGTGGCTGGGATTCCAGTGAGTGCTCGGCTGCAGCCCGCACCGTTGCCGCCTGGTACCCGGGTTGGGAACAGGAGCCTGGGGGTGCTTGCAGCAGACCGTCCCAGGCAGCAAGGTGGGGGGCCCTACAGCGATGCTCCGAGGCATGTACCTCACTCGGAACGGGAACCTCCAGAGGCGGCACACCATGAAGGAGTAGGTGCCCCTCGCCCCGGCCCCCGCCCTCCCCACCCTGAACTGGCAGCGGGTGAGTGGACCAGGCTCACCCACCCACTTCTCTGCTCTGTCCCCAGAGCCAAGGACATGAAGAACAAGCTGGGCATCTTTAGGCGGCGGAACGAATCCCCTGGGGCCCAGCCAACGGGCAAGACAGACAAAGTGATGAAGTCATTCAAGTAGGTCCTCTCCGGCACCCCTGGGCCCCCTCAGACACTCACGGGTCCCGTGGGAGCAGGGTGGCTGGTGGGCATGTAAGGGAGAATGCAGTTGGCTTGGTCTGGCTCGGGGTTGGTGGAGGCTCCTGTGGAAGGAGCCTCATACGCTGCATGAGCAGTGTGGATGGGGAGCCGCTGTCCTGGGAAGGATGGCCGGGGAGGGGCAGAGGCGGGGGTAGAAGTGATGCCGCCGGCCCCCAGAAAGGGGGTGGGCCCCCTCCTATGCTGCTCCTCGGGCTCAGCTACTTTCTGGGGCCAAGGACAGCTGACAGGGGTCAGCTCACTTCCCTGAGCCTCCCGGCCCCTCACCGAGCCCCTTGCTTCCCCCTCAGGCCCACTTCAGAGGAAGCGCTCAAGTGGGGCGAGTCCTTGGAGAAGCTGCTGGTCCACAAGTGTAAGTGGTGGCCACCCGGCCTGTTCCCTGTCCGTGTTCTCTCCCCGTCCTCCTCTCCTCCTCTCCCAGGCTCAGAGAGTGCATCTGGCCCCGGAGAGGTTGCCTTTCCCTGTTTCCCGGGCCCAGTCAGGTGTCCCCGCTGTTGGAAAAGGCTGAGGCCCTTGGTCTGGCCTTGGAGCCTGCTGCTGCCAGCCCCTCCCTGCCCATGAGAGCTGGCACTGCCTGCCGGAGGCCTTTGGGACCTGTGTTCTCAGACCCATATTCCCAGAATAACAATAAACACTTCCATGTGCTGAGGGCGTGCATGGGGCCAAATGTGCCTGTCATCTTGTGGACGGGAACCCCTTCTGATCCTCACTAGGATCCAGGAGGTGGTTCCCATTTGACAGATGAGGAAACTGAGGCACAGCAGGGGAGAGACCTGGCCAAGGCCCATGAAGAGGCAGTGCAGGGGTGGGGACCATTCCCTGGGCTCCTGGCTCTCGGGAGCGGGTGGCCTTACTGAGCTCCCAGCATCTGTACCCAGAATGAGCCAAGAGGGTCAGCTGGGGGGCCTGAGGGCAGGAGGGGCTGGTTTGGCCTCTCACCTCAGGGTCTGGGCTTCTCCTCACAGATGGTCTAGCGGTGTTCCAGGCCTTCCTCCGCACTGAGTTTAGTGAGGAGAACCTGGAATTCTGGCTGGCATGCGAGGACTTCAAGAAGGTCAAGTCACAGTCCAAGATGGCGGCCAAGGCCAAGAAGATCTTTGCCGAGTACATCGCCATTCAGGCTTGCAAGGAGGTAGGGCTTTGGGCTGGGCCCTCAGGCCCCCGACCCCATGCCCAGTGGCCTCTCTGTGAGGGGGCTGGCTGGAAGCCTCAGGGAGGAGCTCAGCAAGGGGAGAGGCCAGAGTGACTCTTAGGGGCCAAGTGCCCAGGGTGAAGAGGAAGCAGGCTGGGGTTCCCGGGAAGAACAGAATCCTGACTGACAACACAAATGGCCACTGTCAAGGGCTGCTAGGTGCCAGGCCCACGCAAAGCCCTTCACAGATGAGCTCTCATATTTAACCCTCATGACAACCTGTAAAATAGGTTTTAATATTATTTTCATTTTTAAAATGAGGAGACAAAGTCTCAGAGAACCTAATGTCTACTGAGTGCTTCCTGTGTGCCAGGTGTTATCTATTTAAAATGGATGGTGATGCTTGATGTCCACAACTCTTTGAAGAATGTACTGTTATTCCAGCCTATAATGAAGACAGCCAGGGCTCAGAGCACTTCAGCGATTCGCTTAAGGTCGCACACCTAACATGTGGCGCTGCGGGGATTTAAACCCAAGTAGCCTAGTGGCTCAGATGGTAAAGCGTCTGTCTACAATGCGGGAGACCCGGGTTCAAGCCCTGGGTTGGGAAGATACCCTGGAGAAGGAAATGGCAATCCACTCCAGTACTATTGCTTGGAAAACCCCATGGACAGAGGAGCCTGGTAGGCTACAGTCTATGACACGACTAAGCGACTTCACTTTACTGACTTCACTTTAGCCTGACCCTAGAGCTGATGTTTTCAGGCCCTAAAAACTCTACCACCCCTCCAGGCAGTGACCGAACCAGGACTTGACTCTGCTAACCTATGAGGTTCCCCTCTGAACCTTATGATGTGGAATGGAAGGGCTTGGAGATGAGCGGCTGGCCAGGTCCTGACCTGGCCCCCGGCCCCCAGGCGCAGCTTCCTGCAGGCAGCCCTGACCTCATCGTCCTCCGCCCCGCAGGTAAACCTGGACTCGTACACACGGGAACACACCAAGGACAACCTGCAGAGTGTCACTCGGGGCTGCTTCGACCTGGCACAGAAGCGCATCTTTGGGCTCATGGAGAAGGACTCGTACCCACGCTTCCTCCGCTCGGACCTCTACCTGGACCTCATTAACCAGAAGAAGATGAGTCCCCCGCTTTAGGGGCCACACGGGTAGAGCTCAGTGTTCACACCAGGCGGGCTGGGCCCCTCCCCACCTGCCTCCCTCCCCACTGCGACAGAGGGGGCAAGCAAGCCCCCGGAGGCTGCGTCCGGACAGACGGACATTTGGATGAGAGGTCTGGACCAAGAGAGGCCCAGGCCACTGGAGGAGTAGAGGGACTGGCCCCACTGGGTCCCCGCTGCCCTGGTACGAGGGGGCCCGAGGGCCTGGGCAGGTCAGGGGCCCGGGCTAAGACAGATCTGGAGCTGCTGCTCCCTGCTGCAGAGACTTCGCAACGACCAAGTTCCTTAAAGAACTGGCTGGTGGGGCAGGGGCCGAGGTCTGGGCTCCGGGGCTCTTTAGGGGAGCTGCTGGGGCTCACAGGTCGGACCCCTGCCTTGAGTTTTATTTATTTAAACAGTAGTTGGATGCTTGGCACGTCGTCCTGTAATAGGAAACCTTTGCCTCATCAGTTTTCCTAATTTACAAGTGCAATATTTTAACCAACGCCTTGTGAAAAAGCCGCCTTGCTGAGAAGGTGGGCACCATATTCCAGTTTCAGGGGATTCACTGCTCCCGAGCCCCGTGGCAGGCAGCCGGGCCTGCTGGACCGATAAGGCCCAGAGGGGCGGGGGCTGCAGTCTGACCTCACACCGAAATTCAGCACCCCCTGAGTGAGGGGGGTCCCCCGGTGGGGCCCCGGGAAAGCATGGCACCCTCAGACCACACAGCGGCCGAGTTCTGGAGCAAATAAAAGGCCTGTGTTATTTTTTGTTCTTGACCCTTTGTGTGTGTTCCTGGTTTCGGGGCTTCCCAGGGTCGCTGGGGCTGGGAGGTTGGTAGGTGGGCTGTCAGTCATGCTTCTCCTCTTGCCATCACCTGCCTCCCGGCCCAGTGCCGGTGCTGCTCCCTGACAGGCAGTCCCCTCTGTGTGTGATCTCTGCCAGCTTGTCCCACTTACCATCTCATCTTCCCCACAAGCCTGGGAGGTGGCGGTCATCCCCATTTTACAGATGAGGCACTTGAAACCCAGGCAGGTAAGGCATCTTGTCCAAGGTCACACAGCTGGCAAGTGGCAGCCGTCAAGGGGCTCAGCCTAAGCCCGCCTGACTGCACAGCCTGCTCTCTGGATGGAGTCCTAGCTGGGCTGCTCACTGGCTATGTGACCTTCAGCAAGTTCTTCCACTTTTTTCTGCCCTGCCACACTCTGAGATTCTAAGGGAACTTACAGGAGGCACAGGGATGGTTGGTGGAGGTGGGTGAGGTCAGGATCTCAGGCAGGGTGGCAGCTGCAGGCGGGTGGGCTCACGGAGGCCTTTACGATGGAGGAAGAACTCAGGAGCTGACAGGGCGGGTCCTTCTGTGGCCCTGGGGGAGACTTCCCCTCTGTACCTAACAGTAGATACACATTTAGGAAAGACCAGGTTGAGATGAGGCCCTGGACCGCTCGCTTAGAGAGGTGGCCAGAGTCTGGCCATGCTGATGCAAAAGCTGCCCCTGATGCCCACAGGTGCCACCTGTGAGGGTCTGGAGGCAGGGACCAGAGTATGGTCTGAGGTGGGGACTGGCTCCCTGGGCTGACTTAGATGAAGGCAGACAGTTACTGCGGGAGGACCCTGTCTCCTAGGAGCTTGTTTCCTGTGTGGGGTTTTGGGTTCAGGGCTGTCCCCTGGGGACTTGGAGATGCAAAGCCTAGGGGGCTGTGCAGCCACTCTCCTCCCTGCCTTCTCTTGCTGGTCTCCCAGGGCAAGGACACCCCAGGATCCCCCTGCACGTGGAGAACATCAGAAACTGTGCTCGGGTCCTAATGTCGGGCTAGGCAGACAATAGGTGTTTAATAAGTGTCACAGCCTGTTCCCCCAGCACCGGCGTGTGAACTCCTCCAGGAGTGGGGCTGGGTCTTCTCCCCGGTGCCAGGGGCCTGGCCAGGGAACCCTGTCTGGCTTGTAAATGGTGAAGGGCTTTCTCAGGGCAGAGCTGCCCATGCCTCAGTGACCCCGAGGGACGGGGGACAGAGATGCACGCCTGGCTCAGAGTGAGGGATGACACTCTCAGTTGTTGTCCAGGCCTGGAGATTTGGGGACCTGACACCTGGGAAAACTAAGGCCCAGAGAGGACTGCAACCCCACTCCTAGTCCCCCACAATGGTAGCCGCAAAGCTGACATCGGCACTCAGGGCTTCAGGGTCTGGGCTCACCTGGCCTTGATGTGGCAAGAAGGGGACCCTGGGTCTGGGAGGAGACTCACCTTCCCCTTTCCCTAGGTTCCAGGGAGTCAGCCTTGGGCTGGGCCCTCCATCTTTCCCATTTCCAAGTTGCCATGGAAACCTCAGGCCAGGAGAACCAAGTCAGGCAGATGGAATTCCCATTTCGGAAGGCCCCACTGCCTGGTTTCCATTACTCACACCCGGCGCCCTTGGCCTCCAAGCTGCTTTGGCTACACAGAACAGCTGGAGAGCAGCCTGGAAAAGTGCCTGGATCTGCCTGCCCTACCCCCACTTGGACTCCCGAGGGACGTGGGCACAGCCCTCACCGTCTTAGGCCGCAGTCCCCTCACCCATATGGCGTCTGGACTGGCCCCCATTTCTTCTTTAACACGTGGTCTCCATCTAGCAACCCCAGACGGGTCGATGTGGGATCTGAGAGCTGTGAGGTCACCACGTCCTGTCCAGCTCCCTCCCCATCTCACAGATGGGAAGACTGAGGCAGAGGGAGGGAAGCAGCAAACGTGTAGAGGTACAAGGCCCAGGCCCTGGAGTCAGGCTCTAGGATTCACTTAGCCCCAGGTTCTGCCACTTATTACAAGCTGCAAATCTTTGGAGAAAAAAGAAAAAAATCCTGTAGCCTCTCTGCCTCAGTTTTCTCATCTATAAATTGTGCAGATTGGTACCTACCTCAAAGTGGCAGTGACTCAGTGAGGCTGTCTGCAGCAAGTTGAGCCCAGGCCCTGGCACAGGGACCTGCTCCGCCAGCACATGCTGCCATCAACCATATCACTTTCAGACTCATGGGGAAGTGGCAAAGCTCACTCTCCACCTTCGTTAGAGTGGACGGGGAGCCTGAAGACCCCAGATCCCTGTCCTTCCAGGAATGGTTTTGCTGGAGGATGAAGCCAGCCTGTTCCAGGGAGTAGGTCACAAACAGACTGTCCCTGTACTGCTGCCCAGCCTTGGCCTGGCTGCGGGCAGCTAGGGGCAGATGGGGTCAGCTGGCAGGCTGGGTATGAAGGGTCAAAAGGGGAGAGGGCAGCACAGCAGTGCCGCTCAGTGGACACCAGAGGGAGGGGATTCGCCCTGGCCTGCCTGTGGCAACTTCACCCAGCTCCGTGCGGACCCTTGTGCTACCAGCCTCTTGGCCTGGCTGGGGGCAGTTACGGCCTCCCAGACTCTCCAACCTGGAAGAGACCATCTGGATCCAACTGCTGGCTGCTGCCTGGGTCCCTTCTTGGGTTTCTACTTGCATCCCTCCTGCGATGGGGAGCTCAATACCTCCAGAGGTGGCTCAGGAGCACCTGGGAGCCTCTTGGTTCTAAAGTTCTTCCCCAGTGAAGTGGGATCCTGGGGTGGAGGTGGGGCAAAGGAGGTAGGTCAGCAACAGCCCCCATAGGTCTCCTGCCCATCCAGGCCCCCACAGGCTCACCCAGCTAGCCACCTTCACTCCTTCCCCCACCCTTGCCCTCACCAAACTCCCTGAGCCCCCTACCCCCACCTCCCTGCCTGGTGCCTGGACCCTTTGCCTAATTCCTGCTCCCTGTATCCCTCCTGCTCATGTCCTACCCTGGAAACGCTCTGTTTCACCTCTCTTCCTGCGAAGCCTGCTGCTCACCCCTGTCTCCCCTGCAGTGCTCCCAGTCCCTCAAGCGATAGACTGGGGCCTCAGGGAAGGCGCTCCTGTGCTGTTGTTTTGCTTACAGTCTGCAACATCTGTGAAACATCTGGCTTTTCTTGTCTTCTCCCTGGTCAGCCAGGAAGGAGGGAAGAGGGTATCCTGGGCCCCCTGCCCCTAGGGGGGCCCCTCCCTTGGGTTGGAGGAGACAAGTTGAGGATGAAGGAGTCTGCTCAGCACGATGGGAGTGAAGGTAGAGCTGGGGCTGGGGGAGGGCAGGGTCAGGTTGGAGATAAGTGACAGCTCAGGCCTCACCCCCAGGGCGTTCCACGCCTCACCCTCACCAGGCCTCGCAACAGGCCTAGAGAAGGTCTGAGTATTGTTTTCATTTCACAAGTGAGAAAGTTAGGGATAAGAGAAAGTAGACAAGGATGTGCTGGCTGAGTAGGAACCGGGACCCCACCCCTAACTCCCAGGCAGCCTCACCTTGTGCCAGTCTGAGAAGTTCGGTGGCTTGGATTGGGGACTCTTGACTCAGATTCCCCTTGGCTTGAGGGCAGAGCTTTTCTCTTTTTCCTTTTTCGGCTTAAATCATGAAATTTATTCCCAAAAACATTGCAACCACTTTTGTCACTAGATTATATACAAGTAACAGTTTGGGGGGCAGGGTGTCATTTTATTAAGATAATTCAATGTGTATCAGGGACCAAAGTTTTTCTTGAAATAACGGTGGATATTTCCAAACAGAATATCTACTAATATCAGTCAGGTCACAGTTGACTGACTGATGCGATAGCCTAAGCAACAAGCACTAAGCTATATTCCTAACCCCACTTCCCCCAGAACTCAGATTAGATGTTTCTTCCTCAGGGAAGCCTTCCCTGATAGCCGTGAATAGAAGAGGGCCCCAAAGAAGAGGGCCTTTGTCTGCTCAGAGTGCCTTGGGCCTTTCTTTTAAGGCACTCGTCACAGATGGTAGTTACTTACACACAGGCATTCATTTCTTTGCTCTCTGTCTTTTCCGCTCAGCTACAAAGTCCTTGAGGGTAGAGACCATGTTGCTCCTCGCTCTTTCCCCACCACCATTACACTGCCTGACACCTAGTAAGTGCTTAATAAATACTTATTCAAAGGGTGGGAAGCGTAGAATAGTCCTTAGCATGGTTAGTAGGTGCACAGGATGAGCTCATGAAAAAAGGTAAGAAGCTACTGAATAAGTAAAGATTGAGTTCTGTTGTTCTGACAGGAAGTATAATAGAGCTTTGTAACCTCTCTTATGAAAAGGAAAGGGATCTATATGCAGCTTCAGATTGTCATGGCATCTCTAAGATCATTGGGAGCCCTAGTTCAATCTATTCTGTTACTTTTGCCATCCTCAAATTGTAACTTCTGCTTGATGTCCAAGATGGCTGCTTGAGCTCCAGCCATCACATCTGCATCTGGGAAGGGTGAAGGGGTAGGAAAGAGAGGGCAAAAGGTGGATGTCAATTATTTCTGAGAAAAGTCTCCCAGAAACTGTCATATAGCACTTTCTCTAATATCACATTGGTTAGGACTTGGCCACAGTGCCACCCTTCATTACAAGAGAGGCTGGAAAATGTAGTCTGAATCCATACAGCCATATGACCAGATAAAAAACAGAGGTCCTATTATGTTGGGGTAACAGAAGTGTAGAGCAGATGTTGGGGAACAACTAGGTGTTTCTGCCACAGACACCCATCCTCTTAGGGCAGTGGAGAGGAGATGTGGCAAGTGGGTGTGTATTAGTCAGCTATTATCGAACTAATGCTGCAAAACAAATCATTCCAACATTCAGCAAAAACAATTATTTATTTGTCCTCATCCTTTGACAGGTCAGCTAGAGTCGACTGATCCAGGAGGAGCTGGGCTAGACTTGGCTCTTCACTGTGGGCTGAGTTCAGCTCTGCTGCAAGTGCCCCTGCCCCTCAGGCAGAAAGGTCAGCGAGCTACCTGGGGCGAGTTCTCATTGACATGAAAGCGGTTTTTGTTTTCAATTTTGAAATAATTATATATCCACAGGAAATTGTGCAAAGATAGTACAGAGAGGTCCCATGTGCCCTTCACCTAGTTTCCCCCAACAATTACATCTTACTTAATTATAGTACAAGATCAACACCAGAACCTGACATTGGTGCTGTGTGTGTGTCTGGTTCTGTGTCATTTTATCCCGCGTGTAGATTGTGTAACCACGACCACAATCGAGATGCAGAACTCCTTCACCGCAAAGGTCTCCCTTTATAGTCACACTCGCTCCCCGACTTCCACCACTCCTAACTCCTGGCAACCGCTAATCTGCTCTCCATCTGTATAATTTTGTCATTTTAAGGATGTTATATAAATGGAATCGCACAGTATGTGACCTTTCGAAACTGTCTTCTCCACTCACCATAAAACCCTTGAGATCCACACGAGCTGTAGTGTGTGTCAGTAGTTCAATTCTGTTTATTGCTGAGTGAGTAGCGTTCTTTGGTATGTGTGAATAGTAGTTTGTCTCACCATTTACGTACTGAAAGACATTTTAGTTGTTTCCAGTTTTGGGCTATTACATGCAAAGCTGCTATGAACAATTGTGGAGGGAGTTTTGTGTGGACACAAATTTTCTTCTCTCTAGGATCAGTGTCCAGGAGTGCCATGGATAGACTGTAAGTACGTATAGAGGTAATTTTACCAAAATAGTCTATTTATTTGGCTGCACCAGGTCTTAGCCATGGCACGTGGGATCTTTAGCTGTGGCATGAGAGCTCTTAGTTGCAGCATGTGGGATCTAATTCCCTGGCCAGGGATTGAGCTTGGGCCACATGCACTGGGAGTGCAGAGTCTTAGCCACTGGACCACCAGGGAAGTCCCATACAGATTTAATGTTTCAGAAGCTGCCAAACTGTCTCTGACGAGCTGACTGTGAGGGATATCTGCATCCTAGCCAGCACGTAATGTTGCCCCCGTGTTTTATATTAACAGTTCCAACAGGTATGTAGTGCTGTCTCATCCAGGTCTTCATCTGCTTTTTCCTAACGGCTCGTGGTATTGGGCATCTTTTCATGTACTTATTGTCACCTGTATATCCTCTGGTGAAATATCTCTTCATGTCCTTTCTAATCAGAATGTTTGCTTTTTCACTGTTTAGTTTTGAGAGCCCTCTATACATTCTATGTATGTTCAGTTCAGTGGTTCAGTCACTCAGTCGTGTCTGACTCTTTGCGACCCCAAGGATTGCAGCACGCCAGGCCTCCCTGTCCATCACCAACTCCTGGAGTTTACTCAAAATCATGTCCATTGAGTCAGTGATGCCATCCAACCATCTCATCCTCTGTCATCGCCTTCTCCTCCCGCCCTCAATATTTTCCAGCATCAGAGTCTTTTCCAATGAGTCAGTTCTTCACATCAGGTCGCCAAAGTATTGGTTTCAGCTTCAACATCAGTCCTTCCAATGAACATTCAGGACTGATGTCCTTTAAGATGGAATGGTTGGATCTCCTTGCCATCCAAGGGACTCTCAAGAGTCTTCTCCAACACCACAATTCAAAAGCATCAATTCTTCGGTGCTCAGATTTCTTTATAGTTCAACTCTCACATCCATACATGACTACTGGAAAAATCATGCATATTTCCTATGTATGAATCCTTTGCAAAATATCTGATTTACAAATAATTTCTCTCCATCTGTATATAGCTTGTCTTTTCATCCTCCTAATGGCATCTTTTTCAAAAAAAGCTTTGGATTTTGCTCAAGGCCAATTTACCTTTTTTTTTTTTCTTTTATGGATCATGTTTTTGGTGTTATATCTAGGAACTTTTCACCAAGCTTTAGGTCCTGAAGATTTTCTCCTATGTTTTCTTCTAAAAGTTTTGTAGTTTTACATTTAATATCTATGATCCCTTTTGAGTTAATTCTTATATACAACATGAGATTTAAGTTGAGGTTTATTTTTTTTTGCATCAGGACATCCAGTTGCTCCAGGACCATTTATTGGAAAGAATATCCTTCCCCCATTGATTGATTTTTTAAAAAAATAACAGCTCTATTGGGATGTAATCACATATACAATTCACCTATTTAAATGATACAACTTAATGGTTTTAGTATATTCACAGAGTTGTACAGCCATCACCACAATAAATTTTAGAACATTGTCATCAGCCTCTAAAAAACCTACACACCTATTAGGTGTCACTTCCCCATACCCCTTCCCACTCAGCCTTGGGCAACCATGAATCTACTTTCGGTCTCTGCAGATTTGCCTATGCTAGACATTTCACATAAATGGAAATCCTACAACATGTAGTCTTTTCTGTCTGACTTCTTTCACTTAGCATAATGTTTTCAAGTTCATTGTTTCATAGCATGGATCAGTACTTCATCTCTTTTTAACACCTGATAGTATTCCAATGCATGTATCACATTTCACATAGGACAAACTATACCACATTTCGTTTATATCCATTCATCAACTGAGGGATGTTGGGGTTGTTTCCATGTTTTGGCTATTATGAACAATGTTGCTGTGAACCTTCAAGTACAATTGTTTGTGTGGAAACATGTTTTCTGTCCTCTTGGGTATATACCTAGATGTGGAGTTACTGAGTCATAAATTCAAGCTTAAACTTTTGAGGACTTGCCGAACTACCAGTTTACATTCCCACCAGCAGTGTATAAGAATTCCAATCTCTCCACATCTTTACCAAGATTTGTTGTAATTTTTTTATAGGCATCCTATCATTGAATTTCTTTTATATCTTTGTCAAAAATCAATTGGCCGTACTTGTATGGGTCTATTTCTGGATTCCCTGTTCTGTTCCATTGATTTACATTTCTATCCTTCCATCCACGCCACACAGTCTTGAGTACTGTAGCTATGGTGGTGGTGATGGTTTAGTCACTAAATTGTATGTGATTCTTTGGGATCCCATGGACTGTAGCCCGCTGGGCTTCTTTGTCCACGAGATCCTCCAGGCAAGAATGCTGGAGTAGGTTACCATTTCCTTCTCCAGGGGGATCTTCCTGACCCAGGGATTGCTTTTCTGGTTGCCTGATGTCCTCTGCCGGCATTCAGAAGTTGTTTTGTGGAATTTACTCAGCGTGCAAATGTTCTTTTGATGAATTTGTGGGGGAGAAAGTGGACTCGCCCTCCTAGTCCTCCGCCATCTTGTTCCCTCCTCCTGACCCAGGGATTGAACCTGTGTCCCCTGCATTGCAGGCAGGCTCCTGCATTAAAGCAGATTCTTTACTGCTAAGCCACCAGGGACCCCACTGTGTAACTATATAGTTACACATGGGAAAAGGAGTACGTCAAGGCTGTATATTGTCACCCTGCTTAGTTAACTTATATGCAGAGTACATCATGAGAAATGCTGGGCTGGAGGAAGCACAAGCTGGAATCAAGATTGCCAGGATAATATCAATAACCTCAGATATGCAGATGACACCACCCTTACGGCAGAAAGTGAAGAAGAACTAAAGAGCCTCTTGATGAAAGTGAAAGAGGAGAGTGAAAAAGTTGGCTTAAAGCTCAACATTCAGAAAACAAAGATCATGGCATCTGGTCCCATCACTTCATGGCAAATAGATAGGGAAACAGTGGAAATAGTAGCTGACTTTAATTTTGGGGGCTCCAAAATCACTGCAGATGGTGACTGCACCCATGAAATTAAAAGACAGTTACTCCTTGGAAGGAAAGTTATGACCCACCTAGACAGCATATTAAAAAGCAGAGACATTACTTTGCCAACAAAGGTCTATCTAGTCAAGGCTATGGTTTTTCCAGTAGTCATGTATGGATGTGAGAGTTGGACTATAAAGAAAGCTGAGCACTGAAGAATTGATGCTTTTGAACTGTGGTGTTGGAGAAGACCTGAGAGTCCCTTGGACTGCAAGGAGATCCAACTAGTCCATCCTAAAGGGGATCAGTCCTGGGTGTTCATTGGAAAGACTGGTGTTGAAGCTGAAACTCCAATACTTTGGCCACCTGATGCGAAGAACTGACTCATTGGAAAAGACTCTGATGCTGGGAAAGATTGAGGGCGGGAGGAGAAGGGGACGACAGGGGATGAGATGGTTGGATGGTATCATCGACTCAATGGACATGAGTTTGAGTAACCTCTAGGAGTTGGTGATGGACAGGGAGGCCTGGCATGCTGTGGTCCATGGGTTCGAAAAGAGTCGGACACGACTAAGCAACTGAACTGAACTGAACTGATGTTACACAGATACAGTCTTCAAAAGTCCTTCCTGGGAGCGCCCAGTCAATCAGATATAGGTTCTAGGAAGGCCCAAGGGCTGTGGGTGCCTGCAGCCTGGAGAGAAGAGCTTAGTTCTGGTGAAATATACAGAAGGCAGATCATCCTTCTCCACCCTTTGACATTAGGAATAGCCGTGTGACTTGCTTTGGCCAATGGGTTAGTAGCAGACAAGTTTCAAACAGAGGCTTAAAATACACTTGCACTTGAAAGAAAAATTAGTACCAGTTCTATGCAATCCCTTCCAGAAAACAGAAGAGAAGGGAGCTCTTCTCAATTTTTTCAGTATTACCCTGATACCCAAACCAAAAGAGATAGTAGAAAGAAAGAAAATTACAGACCAATATTCCTTATGTATATGATGCAAAAATCCTTAACAATATATTAGAAAATATAACTCATCAATATATTTTTAAAATTATACATCATTGCCAAGTGAAATTTATTCAAGTGATGTGAAGCTGGTTCAATACTCAAAAATCGTTCAGTGTAAGCAACCATATTCACAGGGTAAAGAAGAGAAGTCATATGATCATATCAATTGATAAAAAATTGAACAAAATTCAAACTCCCAGTGTACAAATGATAAGTAATACCTTCCTTACTGAATGATCAGCGATCAAATTCCCAGACTCTGAGTTTTAAAAATAGGATTTAATGTACTCAATTTGGTACATTTCTATTATTTCTCCCAAGAATTTAATTCACCAGCCTTTCTGTGGGTGACAGCCATGCTTGTGTCCATGGGGACACTCAGAACAGTTTAGAATCTGGTCTCCAAAGACCTCTCCAGCCTCATTATCCTCACACCTCCTCCCTGTCTCTGCCCACACATACACACTGGGCAGGCTCACTTGCACCCCAGGGCCTTTGCATACACTCTTCTCTGCCTGGAACACGGTTCCTGCTGCCTCTACCCTTGACCATCTCCTCCTTAAGCTTTGATACTCAGCTCAAGGGGTGCATCCTCCACGAACCCTTTGCTGACTTCCCAAATCGGGAGGAGGGCTCTTCTCTGGGCCCTCTCAGTTCTGTGCTCAGATGACCCAGCCCTGGAGTTGCCTCTTCACTTGCCTCTTTCTATGCTAGACTGTGAGCCCCTGCAGGGCTAGAATTGAATGACTGTCTGGGTCCCCAAAATCCAGCCCAGGGCCTTGGAAGCAGGCTCTTGAAAGCTGACCTGAATGGCTGCAGGCTCAGTGTCTTTACAGCCCCCCAGCAGAGCCTCTGGAGTCCAGTAATGATGTCATTGGTGAGAAGCCCCCTGCCTGGGGTGGGGTGGGGTGTTCTGAAGGTACTTCTCTCCATCCTCACCAGCCCTTGGCTCTCCTCTCAGGGCTGTGACTACCCCTTAGGGAGGAGATTCAGAGGAGACCCGAGGAATGAAGGCATCTCAGGCACTGGCTACAGGCAAGGCGTGGCCCTGAAGGTCAGGAAAGCCTTGCCCTGCATTCAAGGACCTGCTCAGCCAAGTCTGAGCTGCCCTTGGAGACTCCCTTCCTGCTCAGCCAACAGATGTCCCACAGGCCCCCACTGCTTCTTCGTTCGGCCCCCTCCCTTTGCTGCTGCTGCTCCTCTCCCCCGGACTGCCTCTCCCTCTCTGTCTTTGCTTTGCTTGTTCATCCAGGCCCTTCCTCCCAAGCTGCAGGCCGTATCTACAAGTCTGCACCAAGCCTCTGCCCTAGGGAATTCTAGCCAGCCTCGCATTTTCCACAAAATATTTTGCGGGTGTTGAGTTTGGACCTCCCTGAGAGGGAGCTGGGAGTCGGCCAAGCTGGACTTCGCCCAGAGTAGTGGCCAGGAAGAGGTGGGCAGCTCCTGATCCCTGGAAGGAGGTGAGCAGCTGGACCCCAGCACTCCGGGGTGGGGGCAGGGGGCTGTTTTTAGCTGCTGGTTCCTGGCAGGCCTGGCCTGGCTTGAGCCTGCAGGGAGGACAATGGGCCACTGAGGCCGGGCAGAGGGTGAACGACAGCGTCGGGAGCAGGGGGACAGAGGTTGTCCACCCCCCATGCTGACCGGCAGGAAAAGCTTCCAGGGTGAGCTCTTTGTCAGACTTCCTGCAAGGCCAGGTGCTGGGCCAGCTGCGTGTTCCAGAAGTCTGTCGTCATAAGCAGCAGCATTAGCATCATTTCTTGAGGGCTTTCTGTGGACCGGACACTGTGCTAAGCACCACACCTGCTGGCTCATCTTTCTCAGCCATGTCCTACAAATGAGGCAACCTGAGGCTCAGCTCAGAGAGGTGCATATCTTGCTCACACACAGCAAGCAAGAGAAGCAGTCAGGATGCAACCCCAGGTCCTGTCTGTTTCCTTCCAGAGGGTGGGACACTGCAGCGCCTGCCACGCTGCAGAGCCGGCCACCCCAGCCCTCCCTGTCTCAGACCCATCCTGGGACCTGGGGGCTTGCCTGCCTAATGGCTCTGACTCTATGAGTGACCTTGGGCACCATCACTTGCCTTTCCTGGGCCTCAGTTACTCACCTGTGAAATGGGGGGGGGGAGCCTTCCTTTCGGGGCTATGGAGGGTCGAACCGGAGGCCAAGCAGATGCTCTACAGGTGGCCACCAAGGAGGAATGGACATGCATGGCTGGGTCTCTCTGCTTGCCAGCATTTGCTGACTTCAAGAGCCTATGAACCATATTTCTGTTTATCTTGGGAGTGTTCACCCAGGAAACACCCTCCGCACCTCTCAGGATGCAGTACAAGGCTTTGAGGGATAAACAGGCCAGCTCTGCACAGTGCCTTGGGGGTATTCACAGTCTGGAAAGGAAGACAAGCCCACGAACTTGATGAGGGCACAATGAGGGACATCAAAACATCTGTATCGCTTCCCTGGGCTGCCCTACGAGAATGGGAAGGTGGGGTGGTTGACCAACCACAGTGTGTCATCTCACAGTTCTGGGGGCCAGAAGTCCAAGGTCTAGGTGTCAGCAGGGGTGCTTCTCCGGGGCTTGCAGAGAGCACCAGCCTGCTCCCGTGTTTGCCCAGGGTCCTTCCTTTGTGAGAGTCTGGGACTGAATTTCCCCTTCTGATAAGGGCAGTATTACTGGATTCACACCCACCCTCAGGACCTCATTTTAACTTAATCACCCCTTCAAAGGCCCTGTCTGCAAACAGGCACATTCTGCGTTCCTGGGGGTTGGGACTTCAACATAGGAACTTGGGAGGGGACACAGTTCAGGCCAGAGTGATGGCTCTGTGAAGTAACAGTCAGCAGCTGCTTTTGCACTGACTACTCTGTCTCAGGTCCCCACTTCACACTGGGGGGTCTCCAAACAACCAGCCAGCCAAAGTTCTTCAGCTTAACAGGAAGCGGGGAGGGTCTCTGAGCCTGGGGGACTGGGGGAAGGGAGGAATTTCCAGAACATTCCCAGAGGTCAGGTTTCCCCTACTCCCAGCTGGCGAGATTCTCTGGGGGAGGGATGATTGACAAATTCCTAAGAATTGCGCTGCCTGACTCTGAATGTCAGCTTGTTTTGTACTCAGCTCAGGAATTGCTCTCTGCTGTTTGCAGAAGGGCAGCAAACTCTGCTTTCCAAGTTAACTCTGCATCGCAAGGCCTTTGGGATGACGTGGGGGACAGATGGGAGCCACAGAGGCTGAGAGCGAGGAGAACCCATGCGCAGACATACAGCTGTGCTTAGTCGCTCAGGCCTGTCTGGCTCTTTTGCGACCCCATGGACTGTAGCCCGCCAGGCTCCTCTGTCCACAGGATTTCTCAGACAAGAATACTCGAGTCGATTGCTATTTCCTCCTCCAGGGGATCTTCCCAACCTGGGGATTTTCCCAACCCAGGGCCTGAACTTACATATCCTGCTTGGCAGGTGGGTTCTTTACCACTGAGCCACCAGAAAAGCCCTATGGGTGGACATAAGCCCTACTGAAATCCACGAGGACTGTGTGGAAGACAGACCAGGCTGGTGGGTGGGGACTAAATTTATCCAGATAAGACAGCAGTGACAGGAGGGCTGGGGGCCACCAGGCAGCTCCACCTGGGAAGAAGGCACCTACACTGGCCTAGAGGGGTGAGCATCAGGGCAGGCTTTCTGGAGGAGGTGAAGCCTGAAGTGGGTCTTCAGGTGTGAGTCAGAAATTGCCAGAGGAGACCAGTGATATCCCAAGCCCCAAATCCTGTGGAACATAAGCCTAATGTCTCTGTCAACTGTGGATCCGCCTTGCTAAAGGGTCCCCTGTGTGCCAGGCCTGGACTAAGCTCTTCCCACAGGTAATGAAACCAGGTGGCCACGTGGGACTGGCTATAACTGATGTGCAGGGTGAGGAGGTTCAAGGAGAGAGCACAGTGGGTACCGGCCAGACCGAGAATGCTCTGGAATGCTCTGGCATAAAGGACTTTATGCCAATGTGGGAATGGGGGAAGGGGAGGCTTTGAGCAGGGGAGGGTGGAGTGAGATGAGCCCCACAGGGAAGTGTCTGATGGCGGTGGCCAGTGCAGGGGTAGACAGGGAGTGGAGAATAGGACCACAGAACTCAAAGCGAGGCAGCTGAGAGGTCACGGAGGGCCTCTCCGGGCCTGATGGTTGGTGTGGCCACCCAATGGCAACTTGATGAATGTCCCGCCTGTTCCAGGGAGGACTTCATGGTGACTTTCCAAGAACTGCTGTTTCTCTTTCTTCTGCAGCTTCTCTTGGGGCCAGGAGGGGCGGGGCCTTTGGACTGGTCAAGCCTGCTGTAACTCGTGCCTACCAGGGCAGCAGGGGATGGGAACAGGACATACATCAATCAAGTACCTCCCTGTGCCAGGCCTGTGCCAAGTACTTCACACACCTGCCTGTGGTCCCTCAACCACCCCAGGAGGCAGCTGTTGTTATTCCCCATTTCACAGATGAGGAAACTGAGGCTCAGGAAGGGAAGGGGACTTGCCCAAGGTCTCTAGGCTGGGGAGGTCTGAAACCTGAGTCTTTCTGCTGGAAAAGCCTATCTCCCATGAAGTTCCCTTTGGCCCCTGCTGTGTTGCCTCAATTTCTAAGAAGTAGGGGGCAAGCCTCTAGCAGCTCTAGCTGCCTGAGGATAGAAGGGGTCTGTGGGTAGGAGGGTGCCTGGCCTGGCTGAGCTGCCAGGAAGAATGGAGAGGCAGACAGGGAAAAGCCCCACACATTGCCCACCCACTCCTGGCACCAATTCTGGGCCTGTGTCTCTACAGACATGAAAGAGGCAGAGGATTCATGGAGCTAAGAGCCCACAAGCCTGCAAGCTCCCCCTGATTCCCCTGTCTGATCCCCACAGCCAAGAGTGTGCCTGCCTGTCTCCATGGACTTCCTCTCTCCTGGTGGCTGCCAGGGGCCTGCCTTCACCTCCGTCTCCCTCTGAGCCTGTTTCCTCCTCTGATAAAGTGTGATAATCATGCTCCCTGGATGGGTGGGTATGAAAGGGAAATGAGGCCAAGTTTGTGGAGAGCCTGGCCTTCCTTGATAGCTTAGTTGGCAAAGAATCTGCCTGCATTGCAGGAGACCCCGGTTCAATACCTGGGTTGGGAAGATATACTGGAGAAGGGATAGGCTACCTACTCCAGTAGTCTTGGGCTTCCCTCGTGGCTCAGCTGGTAAAGAACTTTCACTTTTGCTGGGACTGCTATGGGCTCTGCTTGCTGGCTCTGGTAGTGAAGCTCAGCCTGCTGTTGGGAGGAGGCAGGAGGCTGGACTCTAGCTCCTACTCTGTGGGTAACGCTGGGCCAAAGGCTTCTCTGAACTTTGGGTGGGAGATTTTAGGACTGGGTGTCACCAGGGGCAAAAAGTTTAGTTCTGATATTAGGGTCAGGGTGTGGTGGGGAGTGAGACTCTAACACGGCCCTTCCTTTCGGCTTCTTCCTGGGTGTGGTGCTTTCCCTAACGACTTACCCTGGAGAATCTCAAAAGGTGCACTCTGAAGTGTGCCAGAGGAGGAGGCGACCCCACACAGACCCCCTTCCAGATGTGCTTCTGGCCTGATCACAGCATCAAACACACACACGCACGCCCTCACCCTACACAGAGCACACATCAGACATCACTCACACACACAAACCATACCACAAATATTCTACACATGAACACACAAACACAACACACACACATGCTGATCACAGCATCAAACACACACACGCACGCCCCTCACCCTACACAGAGCACACATCAAACATCACTCACACACACAAACCATACCACAAATATTCTACACATGAACACACAAACACAACACACACACATGCTGAACACAGCATCAAACACACACATACACACCCCTCACCCTACACAGAGCACACATCAGACATCACTCACACACACAAACCATACCACAAATATTCTACACATGAACACACAAACACAACACACACACACTGATCACAGCATCAAACACACACATACACACCCCTCACCCTACACAGAGCACACATCAAACATCACTCACACACACAAACCATACCACAAATATTCTACACATGAACATACAAACACAACACACACACATGCTGATCATAGCATCAAACACACACATACACACCCCTCACCCTACACAGAGCACACATCAAACATCACACACACACAGAAACCATACCACAAATATTCTACACATGAACACACAAACACAACACACACACACTGATCACAGCATCAAACACACACATACACACCCCTCACCCTACACAGAGCACACATCAAACATCACTCACACACACAAACCATACCACAAATATTCTACACATGAACACACAAACACAACACACACACATGCTGATCATAGCATCAAACACACACATACACACCCCTCACCCTACACAGAGCACACATCAAACATCACTCACACACAGAAACCATACCACAAATATTCTACACATGAACACACAAACACAACACACACACACTGATCACAGCATCAAACACACACATACACACCCCTCACCCTACACAGAGCACATATCAAACATCACACACACACACAAACCATACCACAAATATTCTACACATGAACATACAAACACAACACACACACACACTCCACCACATGTGTCATACACAGAGACCATATCCACACACTCACACACACACACACACACACACACACACACACCCCAGCAGAACTCTGGTGCATTTTGCATCCTTTGATTGAGAAAATGCACTTCGACAAAAGCTCTGTGACGCTTGAAATGATTTATATGTTGTTCATCCTGACAGTGTCTGCAGACAGTTGAAAACCAGCCACTGAAAGGCACAGCAAACACATTCTTCGTTCTGGTCCCAGGTCCTGTGGATCCAGGCTGCCCAGTGGGCATGCTAGATGACCCAGGGCTCTGGGGTGCAAGCATGGAGACCCCTGGTTCAGCCACCATTTGGTCACCTTCCAGTGGGGTTTTGGGTCCCTCTTGTTCCACTACTATCCTGTCTAAGGCATGGCTTCCCCTCTCCACATCACGGGCCTGAGGTTGTGGGCATGTATGTGAGTGTGCCTTTGTGTGTGTGTGTCAGGGGAGGGAGGCAGGCAGCCTTTGAGCTGCCATATCATATCTATGAGCTCATAAACCTGTGTCCTGAAGGATCCTCCTGCAGAGAAACTTCCCCGCCAGCTCCACCCAGAAGGCAGAGCAGATGGAAACTTGGAGCAAGCCCTCATCTTGGGTCAGGGAAGAAAATATTCTTTTTTCCCCTTCTCTCTAAAAATATGCTCAGGCCTTTTTTTGAGTCTTGATGCAATGAAAACCAGCTGTGGCTCAGAATGGCCTCCACAGCCTTTGCCTTGGGAGAAGGAAAACAAACACAGCCACTGGAGGCGGTGACAACGGCTGTGTCCAGGCGCTGGGCCCAGGCTCCAGCCACCTCCGACCTGGAATCGGGTTCCGAAAGGGCCTGGAACAGTCCCTGTCCATGAGTCCGGGTGTGGGCTCAGGGCTGCTGCTGCTGCTGCTAAGTCGCTTCAGTTGTGTCCGACTTTGTGCAACCCCATAGATGGCAGCCCACCAGGCTCCCCCGTCCCTGGGATTCTCCAGGCAAGAACACCGGAGTGGGTTACCATTTCCTTCTCCAATGTAAGAAAGGGAAAAGTGAAAGTGAAGTCACTCAGTCATGTCCGACTCTTAGCGACCCCATGGACTGCACCGGGGGTCATTTAGCCTTTCTGCTTTTAATGCTTCGTGCTGAGGTTGGGAAGAATACAAGAGGTGGGTGTGACTTAGACTCTGCTCACAGGTACCTCCCCATCTCCTGGAGGAGACAGGTGGGCACTACCTAAGAAGAGCTAACCTAAGGGAGTCCTCTGGTAGCCTAGAGGAGGAGAGATTGTGTCTGATTTGGGCAGGAGGGAGACTTCCTATAGCAGGAGATGTTTGGATGAACTTAAACGAAGGAGTCATGAAAGGATTGATGATGAAGCTGAAGCTCCAATACTTCGGCCACCTGATGTGAAGAGCTGACATTGGAAAAGACCCTGATGCTGGGAAAGACTGAAGGCAGGAGGAGAAGGGGACGACAGAGGATGAGATGGTTGGATGGCATCACCAGCTCGATGGATATGAGTTTAAGCAAACTCTGGGAGATGGTGAAGGACAGGGAGGCCTAGTGTGCTGCATACCATGGGGTCACAAAGAGTTGGACACAACTGAGTAACTAAACAAAAACAAAGAAAAGAGGCAAGGAAGGGTGTTCTAAGAGGAGGGACCAGAATCAACGAAGGCCTGGGGATGGGGCCAGTGGCCCAGCACGTGAGGCAAATGTGGGAGCACAAGGAGAGATCAACTTGGGGAGGTAGATTGGGACCCTGGATGCTAGGTGTTATATTGGATAATAGGGAGCCATGGAAGGTGCTTGAGCAGAGGAGAGACTTGTCTAGAGGGAGGGCTGCGTGGAGGATATTTGGAGGGGAAGTCTGGTTGCCTAGTAGGAGCTGAGGTTTTGTTGGGGAGTCTCTTAAAGAGGGAGTCAAAAATTCCTGCTCGACTTCCTGGTGTCCTGCTTGTCTCAGGACACATACCCTTCTGGAGGAGAGTGTGGGGATGAGCCAGGAGATCTGGCTTCTAGTTCTGACTTTGATATGGACTCATGTATCCTTGAATAGATCCTCATCCTTCCTAGGCCCTGACTTTCCTACCTGCACAATGGGACCATGAAGTCTTTACATTTCCCTGGAATATCAGCACTGGGCAGGCTGAGGACACTCTGATGACAGATGGGGAAAAGCACACCAGCTGGATGGGGAACCAGGCTCCTAGGTTCCAGAGGACTGCTTCTCGTGTGGATCTGTGGTTTTGGGGGCCCACTGGGCCTGGCTCCTGACCACAGCTCAGTCCCAAGAAAGCTACCTCCCCCATAAGCTTTGCCACTGGTAAGAGGCCTGGGCTGGGGTCATTGCTCAGAGGCCTGCCCTCCCTTCCTGGGGAAAAAGCTTCAGATAGCCTCAAGCTGGGACCATTATGTCATCACGTCTTCTTTCCGACATCAGCATCTCCTTGAGGATGGGTCTGTTACCCTTTGGAAGATGATAAAACCAGGGCTCCAGAGGAGGAGTGACTTTCCCCAAGATACACAGCAGATACAGAGCAGAGCTGGGTTGTGAGCCCTGGTCTGAACGTCGCCGGCTCCTCTGCCCCTGGACCTTCTCCTTCCGGCCACTCTTGCTCCCCCAGCCAGACTTAAGCTCTTGCTCACCATCAGATCTCAGGTGAGATCTCACACAGTAGGTGCTCAGGAAATGCTTATGGGATGGATGGATGGACAGATGGATGAATGGATGGATGGATGGCCTAGGGAGAAAATACAGGCTGGGCCAGCACCTCCTCATCCAAAGTTCTTTCCTGGCCAGCAGAGATGCTCCTCTTTAGGCAACCCCAGTGCACTGGCCCTTTGACATCCCCTAGTTCCCATGCAGCGACCCAGGGAGGCCTGCTCCCCCGCCCCCACCGTGTCCAGCTCAGCAAGGTGAGTGGACACCAGGGCAGACCCTCGGTGGTGGTCAGTAGTTACCTCAAGGCTGCTGGGGTTACCAAGAGTTGTTGAGGACCCGTGAAAAATTAGAAGGCCCCCTAGAGTGGCAGATCAGCTCAAAGTCTGTTGGTTACCTGCCAGGCTGCTTCCTGGATCAACTAATCCATCAGCCCTGGGTGCCCCCACCCCTCCGCCAACATTTTTTGGAGCCTCTGAGCTGTGCCAGAGCTATGAGGGGGCAGCAGCCCCTGGAGGCAGGTGCCTCTGGCTTCAAGGCAGGTCTGCCATCCTCTGGGCCCTGGGCTCCTCACAATCTTGTCCCCGAAGCTCCCCAGCCAGCACGGAATCCCCACTTTCTTCTGCCTGAGGCCAGACACCACCTACCTGCCAGGACTTGAGTCTGGCCGGATAGCCAGGCCCTCACCCTCTTCAGCTTCTTGGAGACCCACGGCAACTTGGAGGCGCAGAGAAATAACAATGATTAAGTCAATGATATTTTCAGTACATTTTACGGAGCATTAACTAAGTACCAGGAACCTTGCTAAATACTTTGCAGTTACTGTTCCTCTTCAGTTCAGTTCAGTCGCTCAGTCGTGTCCGACTCTTTGCGACCCCATGTGTCACAGCACGCCAGGCCGCCCTGTCCATCACCAGCTCCCAGAGCCCACCCAAACCCATGTCCATTGAGTGGGTGATGCCATCCAGCCATCTCATCCTCTGTCGTCCCCTTCTCCTCCTGCCCCCAATCCCCCCCAGCATCAGGATGTCCTCAAGGTCCATCCATTTCCTGCCTTTTAAGACTATTATTCCTTTCTATGGAACTTCCTTCCTTTTAAGACTACTGTTCCATTCTATGTATACACCGCATTTTGCTTATCCATTCATCCATGAGTGGGCGCTTGGGATACTTCCACATTGTGGCTATTGTGAATAATGCTGCTATGAACATAGCTGTACAAATATCTTGCTGAGACCGTGTTTTCAATTCTTTGCGATATATACCCAGAAGTGAGATTGCTGGATCACATGGTAATTCTTGGTGGCTTTCCAGGTGGCACTAGTGGTAAAGAACCCATTTGCCAATGCAGGAGACATAAGAGAGGTGGGTTTGATCCCTGGGTCGGGAAGATCCCCTGGAGGAGGGCATGGCAACCCACTCCAGTATTCTTGCCTGGAGAATCCCATGGACAGAGGAGCCTGGTGGGCTACAGAACATAGGGTCAAAAAGAATCGGACACAACTGAAACGACTTAGCACACCTGGACACATGCGTGGTGATTCTATATTGAATTTTTTGAGGATCTGCAATACTGTTTTCCATAGAAGATGTGCCATTTTTACATTCCCATTAACTGCGCACACGTCCCAATTTCTCCACATCCTAACCAGCACTGTTATTTTCTGTTTCTATGATAGCGACCATCCTCACAGCAGATGTGAGTGCTGTCTTATTGTGGCTCTGATTTGCATTTCTCTAATGAGTCACGACGGAGAGCATCTTTTTGTGTGTTGTTGGGCATTTGTTTATCATCTTGGGAGAACAATGAAAGGATATTCTACTGAAGTATGGTCAGGAGGTTAAAGGACCCAGTTGCAGGTGGTGACAACTCAAGAGACCAGCTACAGCAGGAAGCTGTGAGCCCGTTAGGCCTGAAGGGGCAAGAGGCTGGCATTGTGTTGCCAGAGCCCCCCAGAGCAGGATGTGTGGGATAAAGGCATTCTGATGGGAGCGGGGACCCTGGGAGGGGGACACGGCCATAGCCGGGACTGTGGCCCAGCAGAGGGAGCGTGGACACCCCCTGACCTCTCTCCTCTCCTTCCCACACTCGGCTCTTCAGTCTGGGTGGAGTCAGCCTCCTGAGGACCACACAGGGAGAGATGAGAGTGAATCTGGGGGCAAAGGGCGGGGCAAACCGAATTACTCCCCCACCCTCAAAGAGATGTTACGGTGCTAGCTCCATTTCCCAGCTGAGGACCCTGAGTCAAGTTCAGCACAGCTTGGAGGTTGCCAGATCAAGATGTGAGCCCTGGTCTTGGTGATGCCGGACCAAATATTCTAGCCATTAGACCGCACTGTCTCCAGACAGTGCTCAGTGCAGTGCGGGAGGGGTGCTCCTTTGGCCAGGGTACCAGACCCACCCTTGAGCTTGGCCAAGGCTGATCCAGTTCTTTCTCCCTCCTTCCTTTTCCTCTGAGAAAGCAACAGGGGTTTAATGGTGATTCTGTTCTGGGTGAGGGTGGGAGCAGGGAGGGAACCGTCACAGGATAAAGACACCCAACTCTGCCGAGCTCTTTGATAAAGACACCAAAGCCTAGAACTGAAAGTGAACCCGCAGGCTCTCTGGATGAAGCTTGTCTAGAAGGAGGAGCTGAGGCCGGTTTGTCCTGACTGCCGTCCCAGGGCTCCTTCAGTGTAACCGAGCCCACTTTGCTCATCAGAGCTGCTCCTCATGGTGCCCTCGCCTCCTGGGGACCCCCGAGTAGAAAGATACTGGATTGTGGGTCAGTCTCATCCATCCGTGAAAGCAAGCCCCCTGGGCTGCTGGTTCCAGCCCGTTGCTGGTTCCAGCCCATTTCTGGTTCATGATGCTCCACCAAACTCCAGACCAAGAAAGAAACTGGGCTGGTGGGTGACACAGGTGCCCAGCCCGGCAGGAAGAGTCTGTTTTCAAGCACTTTGGTGGTACCAGTGTCCTCTGTGTGGCCCAGTTGGGCAGGGTGATCACTTTCCTCTTTCCATCCACCAACTCTGGGTTCCCTGTGCCTGGGGGGGCCTCCCTTGTGCTGACAGCCCAGAGGCCCTCTGACACTTGACCAAGAAGAGTCCCAGGTTCTGGAGTCTCCCAACAGCAAGGGCTCCTGACCATACCCAGGTCGGGCCTCTCACTCTGGAGATGGGAAGACTGAAGTCCGGAGGCATTGAGGAGCTTGTCCGAGGTGGTCCTGAGATGCTTCAAGGTGCCGGATGCTGGCGCTGCTGGGGGTTGGCATGCTCTCAGCCCTTTCTTCCCACCCCCTCCCTGGAGGTCTGCTCGGCAACCACCCGCTACTTGCATTTTTGCAAAGTGATGTCATCTGCAGATAATGGTTTTTCCGTTCCTGGTGGAGCAGGAGTTCCAGATATTGTGCCTTGGAGGAGGGGCTCAGGAAAGCAGATTGTCTACCCCTCAGGCATAGGGGTGTTGAATAGACACTCCTCCTCCCCTCCACCATCATCCCACAGCCACATCTGCATTGCGGAAGGCAGGCCCCTGGTCTCAGGCCTCCTGGTCTTCCAACCCCCAAATGACCAAAACTGCAAGAGGCCCAGAGAGGAGCTTCTTATCTTCTTCTTGGTACAGAGGGCATCTGAGGCCCAGAGAGGACAGGGCCTTGCCCAAGCTCACGCAGCATTTCAAGGCAAACCTGGACTTACACCCAGAACGTCCTGGGTCACTCACATATAATTCAAGGTCTCTTAGCCTCAGCACTATTGACATTTTGGGCAAGGGGTGGGGGCTGCCTGTGCAATGTAGAGTGTTTAGCAGCCTCTCTGACCTCTACCCACTAGAAGCTGGTAGCACCCCTCAACCAAGTCGTGACAACTAAAAATGTGTCCGGCTATTGCCAATTATCCCTTCCCACCCCCAGGAGAGAGCAAAATTGTCCTCTTTGGAGAACCACTGTCATAACTGTGGTACCTGGCAACAATCTCATATTCCACCACCCTCCATTTTTAGATATTTTGAGGGGAGTTGGTGTAATAGGAGAGGCTGGGGAAAATTCCTTTTGTCTCCAAGAGGAAAGTAACCCTCCACCTCCAGAGCCGTTTGCTGCTGCTGCTGCTAAGTCACTTCAGTCGTGTCCGACTCTGTGTGACCCCATAGACGGAAGCCCAACAGGCTCCCAGCCGTTTAGCCACTGCTAAAGAAGAGGGTTTTCGAATTTGAAGCCCAAAGGGGTCTTTGTCTAAGGACCCGACGCTGCTTGAGACACCTTCAGGATGTTAAGGCAGTGCTGGAGGCAGGGGGTGAGAGGGGTTGAGGGGCTGGCCAGGGTCCAGGGCCTCCTCCTGTCTAGAAACACTGCTTTCTCTGATCACTTTTTCTTGGCACAAAACTGCCGATTTATTTTCTTGGGGAAATAAAAATAAATGCTAGCTTTTGTAATCACAGCCCCGATCCTATCTGGAAAGATCAGGCTCTCAGAGCTTGGCAGCCTGAGCTCTAAATGCTGTGTCTGGCAGAACCTGGAATCACAATGGATGCTTGAACATCGGAACAGGCACAGCTGACATATCCTTTCCTGTTACAAGTTTCCTTGGAATGTTAGCAGCCCTGGGAGGCAGTCCGTGGGCAGGCGGAATTTGGTGGAAAGAAGCCCTGGATAGGCCAAAAGACCAGCTCAGCTTCTGACTCATTGTGTGATTTTGAGTCTTTGCTCTTTTCCTCTCCAGGCCTCAATTTCCCCATCTGTGAAGTAGGACGAGGAGTGTTTCTCAACGTGTGGTCCATGGATCACGTTCGTCAGAATCACATAGAGAATGTGTTTAAAATGCACATTCCTGATTCCTCTCCAAGATGTCCTAAAGTTTGATGAGTTTCCAATTGATTTCAGTGTGCTTTCTTTTGGAGATGTGTGTGTGTGTGTGTGTGTGCGCGCGCACACGTGCGTGCGTGTGCATACGCTCAGTGGCTCAGTTGGGTCTCTTTGCAACCCCATGGACCACCAGGCTCCTCTGTCCATGGAATTTTCCAGGCAAGAGTACTTGAGTGGGCTGCCATTTTCTACTCCAGGGGATCTTCCCGACCCAGGGATCAAACCTGCATCTCTTGTGTCTCCTGTATTGGTAGGCAGATTCTTTCCCACTAGGAAGCCCGAGGTGTGAAGACGTTTGGGGATCCACTGCCCCAAAGACTCAAGGAATCTTCCTTCCAGGTCTTCAGTTTGAACATACTACAGTTTTGCAGGGTCTCCTTTCCCCCCTTATAACCAAGTATGAGGGTCTTGCCTGAGGTGAGAGGGTAAACTTATGTGGTGGTTCGGCACTGGGCATCTTTCCTGAAAATTATCTGCTCTCAAGCCCTTGGCAAGGTCTCTGGGGTCCTCCATCCAACTGAAGTCACTGTTAAAGCACTTTATTCCTACAATGATGAAACTCTAGCTGCTAGTTACAGAGTTTGGTTTCAAAATTGTGCCGTTTATTATTTTTGTTGGATTGGCTTGTAAACCCTTGAATAGTCATACATCATTTATAACTGTATTATTCCATAAGAATGCATTTTCCAGATGAGGTTTATTCCTTCTGTGAAAAACTAAAAAAAATTTCTTTCTTTCTTTTTATATTAAAAGGAAGGCTTTCCCAATGTGTTACCTATTTACACCATCTTAAATGGAGATCAAGTAACATAATTGTACTTTTTCTTGATGCCCAAGGGCTGTCACTGTGAAGTTCAACTATCGTGTGCATGATCCTTGTAGGGACTCCTAAATTGTGTGATCCATCATAAAAAGTCCTCCAAGACGCTAAATCTCCGTGTTTACTGTTAAAAGTTTTGTTTTGCTTTTATTTTTATATTATAAAACCTTTCTTCTTCATGACATGATCATGATGATGTCCTCTAGTGGGAAACCAATAACCCATGTGTGTTACAATTGTATTTTAAGAGTTAATTAAACAACAAATGAGAAGATTCTCTGATGAGTTAAGGGCATGAACTTTTTCTTTTATTTTGGCTGCTGGGAGACTGGGGTAGTTTTATCTTTGTAATTTAAACCCCAGCTCCCTCTGATGGCTTTCTGGATAAACGAGAAGTTAGTGTAGATACATTTTTCCTTCCAGGTGGACTTGTTTTGCTTCTGAATTAGAGATGCTTTGATATCCTCCTTCTCTTCACCCTGTTCTTGTGCTCCACCTCTAGCCTAGGACACATGACCTAGTTCCCTCGATCCGCTTGGGTACTTAGGTACTCTAGCCAGGAGATTTGCAACTAGAATTCGAACTGGAAAAAGTCACCTGTGGGGAGCTGACCTTGTAGGCCATGGGACTCAGGGGGACACCGCTGTGGGGAGCTGCTCACTTGGGTCATGGGCAAGTCTAGAGTGAAACCAGAAGGGAGGATGGGGACCGCCCCCACCCCACACCCTGAGAAGAGATGCAGGGAGTGCTGCCACATCTGTATGTTTGTGTGTGTGTGTGTGGGTGTGTGTGCGTGCGCGTGAGCGCACTGGTGGTGGTGGTGGTGGTGGTAAAACATAAGGGTCCCAAGACCCTGAAAGAGGGGCTTGCTCTGGTCAAGTCACAGAAAACCAGGGCAGGGAGAGTCCTGGTGGAGGTCTGGCCGATCTCTGCATTTGGGAGACTGAGACCCTGGGAGGGCCAGAGACTGACCCAAGGTCATGTAGAAGGGGTGAGGCTAAGCTGAACTTGACCTCTGTCATGCTTGGTCTGCTCTCCTATCTGGGCAACTGGCTCAGAGGATGGACAGGCCACGTCTCCCCTGTCTCTTCTGCCACATTCTCTTCTGCTGCGAATCTGAGGACAAGGCAGATGCTGGCATGGCATAATTTGTTCCAAATGCCTCTCTGACAGCTGGTCACGGCATCCACAATTCCATCATCTTCCATTTCCAGAAGCAGCTCTGGGCAGGTGCACACCGTGCATTTTGTTCACAGGAAAGCTTAATAAATGATCTGAAAAATCCAAGATAAGGAAACCCACAGTTACTGAGTCCTCAGGCAGTCTATAGCCAGCACATGGCCTTAGGCAGATAGCCCAATCACTCCCATTTTACAGGCGGGGAAGCTGAGGCTCAGAGACATGAGCTGAGTTGCCTGGGGTCACACAGCATGTCAGGAGCAGCTCTCAAATCTGCTTCCAGAGCCCAGGTTCCTTGCTGTAAAGAGAACGGTGCTGAGTTCTGGAGCCAGGGATAGGCTGAGGTGACGGGCAGGTTACTAAGTGAGCTGGTCTCACAGAATCATTCAGCAGAGATTGTCTGGGCCTCGGAATCAGAGCCAACTGGCTCCATAACCTTGGACTCCTTTCTGAGCCCCAATTCCCTCACTTCCAAAGGAGGGTGGGACTGGATGTTCCCTGTGATCCTAGAGAACTCTGTGGGCTAAGAGTGGGCCTAGGCTCTGGAGCCTGAGTTGGGAAGACCTAGAGGCAGTAGCTGACAGTCTGCCCGTGGTCCAGATGCCAAGGCAATGAACAGTAAGGGAAGGGATGCTGTAGCTCAAGAGCTTGGCTTCAAATTCCCCTGCTCCACTTGCTATTACCATGTGGATTCAAGGAGGTTAAATTAATGGCTCCAGCCTCAGTTTCCTCATCTATAAAATGGGGATAATCATAGTATCTACCTCATATTAAGGATTAAAGAGGTTTATACATGTACAATCAGAGCAGTGCCCCAGCACTAGTAAGTGTCCAGTTCAGTTCAGTTCAGTCGCTCAGTCGTGTCCGACTCTCCGCGACCCCATGAATCACAGCACACCAGGCCTCCCTGTCCATCACCAACTCCCAGAGTTCACTCAAACTCATGTCCATTGAGTCGGTGATGCCATCCAGCCATCTCACTCTCTGTCGTCCCCGTCTCCTCCCACCCCCAACCTTTCCTAGCATCAGAGTCTTTTCCAGTCAGTCAACTCATCGCATGAGGTGGCCAAAGTATTGCAGTTTCAGCTTTAACATCAGTCCTTCCAATGAACACCCAGGATTGATCTCCTTTAGGATAGACTAGTTGGATCTCCTTGCAGTCCAAGGGACTCTCAAGAGTCTTCTCCAGCACCACAGTTAAAAAGCATCAATTCTTCGGCGATCAGCTTTCTTCACAGTCCAACTCTCACATCCATACATGACCACGGGAAAAACCATAGCCTTGACTAGACGGACATTTGTTGGCAAAGTAATGTCTCTGCTTTTTAATATACTATCAAGGTTGGTCATAACTTTCCTTCCAAGGAGTAACCGTCTTTTAATTTCATGGCTGCAATCAGCATCCGCAGTGACTTTGGAGCCCCAAAAAATAAAGTCTGACACTGTTTCCACTGTTTCCATCTATTTCCCATGAAGTGATGGGACCAGATGCCATGATCTTTGTTTTCTGAATATTGAGCTTCAAGCCAACCTTTTCACTCTCCTCTTTCACTTTCATCAAGAGGCTTTTGAGTTCCTCTTCACTTTCTGCCGTAGGGTAGTGTCATCTGCATATCTGAGGTTATTGATATTTCTCCCAGCAATCTTGATTCCAGCTTGTGCTTCTTCCAGCCCAGTATTCCTCACGATGTACTCTGCATATAAGTTAAATAAGCAGGGTGACAATATACAGCCTTGACGCACTCCTTTTCCTATTTGGAACCAGTCTGCTGTATGTGTTCCTTATTGCTGCCGCGCTCCACACCCACACTTGCGGGGGTGAGCAGGTTTAAACTCCTAGTCCTGCTGAACATCCACCTCCTCCCAGAGGCGGTGGCAGCTCTGGGATGCAGCAGTTGGTCCCCGTGGGCCTGTGTCCTGGCCAGAGTGAGTCCATGATCACTCAGACCTGACACATAGCCCGGCCACCCCCGCTTGGACCGCAGGCGGCCAGTCCTGGGCTAAAAATAGTGCTTTCATGAATGGAGCCAGGCAGGGCCGAGCTGCAGACCCACAATTAGGTTTGTGTTAAATCCGACTCTCGGCTCTCCGGCCCGCCCCCGGCCCCTCCCCTTCTGCGATGCAGATCGGGGAGACTCATTCAGGGTTGAGGGGGTCTGCGTGTTGCGGGAGGGGCTGAGGGTAGTTGGGGATTGCGGTGATGGGTCCTTTAACGATAAAGGGGCTCAGTTTCTCTGTGACTTGGAGAGGTAGGAAGGAAAATCTCCCTCGATAAGAAGGAACTGGAAGTTCTCAGAGTTCACAGCCAGGGTTGTGTAGTCAGATGTGGGCTCTGGATCTGTCTCGGCCCGAAGTCTCTTCCCCTCCACCTACTGCTGCCATGGCTCGGCCCGCGGGGGACGGGTGCTCCCTGGGGTGGGGGCTGGCCTGAGCAGGCTTTCTTCTCTCCCTGAGGCGTGCAGGCGGGGTTCTCTCCTGAGGATCAGGGTCAGACGGGAGGGTCCAGCTCAGGCAGCAGCAGAAATAGAGCTGAAGTTGAGCTGGAGACCACCAGCTGGGGCGCGAGGGGCAGGGGAAGGCCTGGGACGGGCTAGCCATGCAGAGGGAAGCTGGCAGGAGTCAGCGGGGCACGACCGGAGAGCAGCGGGCAGGTGGAGAGGCAGTAAGAGGCAGGAACTCAGGTCCCCAAAGGGGAGGAAGCCTGGCCGAGCCATGGCCCTGCTGAAGTCCCTTGGGAAGATCCCTTGGAGAGCAGAAAGGCCACCCACTCCAGTATTCTGGCCTGAAGAATTTCATGGACTGTATAGTCCATGGGGTCACAAAGAGTCGGACACAACTGAGCGACTTTCACATGGGGGGATGGAGGATAAAGGTCCAACTTAGCTCAGGGACGGCATGGTCTCCTTGACCATGAATTCAGAACACACTACCCCCTCCCCTGACCCTCAGAGAGAGCTATACCCAAAGAGGGGTGGACAGCCCCCGACCAAAAAAAAGCAAAAGATTAAGGATGGTGACCCTGCTCCTTCCAAGTTCCTCAAGTTAGATTCCACATTGGCCCAAAGTGAGCCTGTTAGGGACCAGGGTTCTTAGCTTTCCTTGATCAGCAGAAATTGATAAGAGGCCAGACAAGAAATTCAGGCAAAGCTTTATTGGGGGCTCTTGCTACAGCATCAGCAACTAACAAGTTTCCTTGCTCACTCCCCAAGGTAGAGGGAGGCAAGCTGGTGCCTTATGGGGGTGAGGGTAGGGATGGGTTCAGGGGTCGGTCTGGAGCGGTGACCTAGTGGTTTGCCCACCCCTTTGTGGTGCTGTGTGCAGGGGGCATGTGCAGTTCCCTGCCTTTGCTCTTGGCTCTTTAGAAGTGGCAGCTGGGTTATTTGGTCATTTTGTCAGCGATTCACCAAACATTCACATTGGGATAGAAATCACCTATGTTTTCCGGTGGGGGTAACTGAGGCCAAGAGAGGGTGCAGGGTTCATTCAGGTGATTTCTCACTGGCAATTCAGAGGCAGGGCTGGGCTTCTTGGCACCTGCATCTGAGCTGTACCCGCTGCCTCCCTCTGTGCCCACTCGGCTCCTGTGTTCTCAGCAGCTGGCCCATCCACCCCAGGCTGAGAATATCCAATGCCTTTTACAGCTTTCTCCCACTTCCAAGTTTTCCCTCTGCAAGAATGGGGCTGGGGATTCCTGAGCCAGTCCAGGACCCATGTGCCTGGAACGTGAGACGCATGTGAGGAGCAGAGATCATGCCAGATCACTTCCAGCCAGCAGGACACATGAGGAAGTGAGGAAAACAGCATCTGCACTGCAGCTCGGCCAGGGCTCTGGAGACGGGAAAGCTCTTTGGAGGACTGGAGGGTGGTCCTTCGGAGTAGCCTGCCCTAGCGCCCGCCCGTGGAGGCTTCTCGAATCCTCTCTGCTTCTTCCTTCGCTGGCCACTGTCCCCTGCTGCATCCTCTCCTCTCCGTCTCAGGACTTCTGTTTCTTCGTGGCCTCTGCCTCCTCATGTCTATGGCTCCTGTGAGCGTATGCCTTCGGTAGCTCCAGAGTTTCTCTTTCCTTCGTGTATCTCTCGGCTTTGACTCCCACCCCCAGCTTCTCAATTTATACTTGTTGTCCCCTTAGGAGAGGACTTGCTTGGCTTGGAAGTCCCAGACAGGTGATGGAGTAAATGAACTCTCATATGAGGTCTCTGATTCTTTGACACGAACTTTGTGTCCAGCAATTCCATTCAATTTCACACTAGCTTGCAGAGTTCGTGCAGACCCCAGGTGTTTAGGGCTCAGTCCCACCAGACTGTCTCCACTTCAGAAACTCACAGCAGCCAAATGGAAGAGGATGAAATATGGTGGAGGATGAGTGGCAGTATCCAGCCCTCTTCAGGCACGCCACCCTCCCAGCAAGTTGATATAGTCACTAACCAAGAAGCTCTCTAAACTCCGTTGTTTAGGGTTTTTTGTTTTTTAAATTAAAGTTGGGCTTCCCTTGTAGCTCAGTTGGTAAAGAATCCACCTGCAAGTGGGAGTCCCCAGTTCGATTCCTGGGTCGGGAAGATATGCTGGAGAAGGGATAGGATACCCACTCCAGTATTCTGGCCTGGAGAATTCCATGGACTGTCGGACTCTAAACTCTGTTGTTTAGGGTTTTTCTTAAAAAATTTAAGTTTCATTATCTAGACATGATAGATTTAATCCTTGATCATTGGTGATTGAACTCAATCTCCAACCTCTCTCCTATCCCAGGAGTTTAGGGGTAAGGACAGACAGCTCCCATTCTGAACCTGTCTAGGGCCTCCCCATGGGTCTTCTTATTAGCATATTAAAGAAATACCAAGGGATTTAGGACCTCTGGGCAAGGATCAGGGACAAAAACCAAATATTAATTTTTAAAATTATACCTACTGGCACCATCTCTGGTCACTAGCGAACTTCAAGATCGGCTACTCTCAGGTCAGACATCCACTTTTGTCCAGGCAGCCCTGGCTGGGATAAAAAGGATGGCTCAGTGTAGTGTGTGGTGGCCCAGGAGTAAGCTGCTCAAGGACATGGCATGGGCATGGACCTGGCAGGTGACAGAAGTGTCTGGGCCACTGAGGGTTACTCAGCTTGGCTGATCAGTTCAGTTCAGTTCAGTCGCTCAGTCGTGTCCGACTCTTTGCGACCCCATGAACCACATCATGCCAAGCCTCCCTGTCCATCACCAACTCCCGGAGTTCACTTAAACTCTTGTCCATTGAGTCGGTGATGCCATCCAACCACCTCATCCTCTGTCATCCCCTTCTCCTCCTGCCCTCAATCTTTCCCAGCATCGGGGTCTTTTCAAATGAGTCAGCTCTTGGCATCAGGTGGCCCAAGGATTGGAGTTTCAGCTTCAGCATCAGTCCTTCCAGTGAGTATTCAGGACTGATTTTCTTTAGGATGGACTGGTTGGATCTCCCATACCAGCCTGGCTGGCACAGGGACAAATAGGCAGGAATCATTTAAGTATGCTGTCTTCAGAAATCCTCTCTCCGCCACTCCTTTCTTCTTACCATCTTTCCATTGCTGTTTGAATGGACACGATTGGAAAGAAAACAATTGTCTGTGTATTTAGCCATCCCGAAGCTGGTTATCAGTCAGTGTGGTCCATCCCCTCTCCACGCGGGTTCCTTCCACCCCACCACTTTGCTCTTTCTCCTCATGTCTGCCCAGACACTCACCTCTACTGCTAGTTGCTGAAACAGGCAGAGCCGCTTCCCACGAGAGGGCTTCACGCGCGCTCCCCTCTGCCGGGAGTGCCTTCCCCCGCCTCCTCTGGTGTTAGTCGCTCAGTCGTGGCCAACTCTTTGTGACCCCATGGACTGTAGCCAGGCTCCTCTGTCCATGGGGGTTTCCCAGCAAGAATACTGGAGTGAATTGCCACTCCCTTCTCCAGAGGATCTTCCCCGACCCAGGGATGGAACCCAGGTCTCCCACACTGCAGGTAGATTCTTTACCTGACGCTGGCTAACTCCCCCTCCCCAGGCCTCGCCTGACCTCCTGCTCTGAATGACAGGGTCCTCTTACATGTGCCTCTCGTACTTTTCCTTAATAATACTCATCAGCCTTTGTAATGATAAACTTCTTTGCATGATTGTTTACCAAATCACTAGACAGTATGTTCCAGGAAGGAGGTATTGGACCTGTTTTGATCAGCACCATATAAAAGCACCTAGAATAGGCTTGGATTACCAGATAGCTGCTGAGTGAATGAACAAAATTGCATCAGAGATAATTATGATATACAAAGGCTTATATGTATATACATGAATTAGAAAAATAGGAACACTCAATAGTAGCCAATTAAAATATTCTCAATAGTAGCCAATTAAAAATGCATTATAGTCATCTACCATGGAATTTTTACAGCCACTAAAATCAGAATTTAAAAGCATATTTATGTCCAACATCATTAGTCACTAGGGAAATGAGAATCAAAACCACAATGGTTATAATTTAAAAAACAAAAGAAAAATAGCCAGTGTTGGTGAGGATGTGGAGAAATTGGAATCCTCTTACATTGTTGATGGGAATGTAAAATGGTGTTGCCACTGTTAAAAGCTAAATATAGAATTACCATAACCCAGCAATTCTACTCCTACATATATATCCAAGAGAAATGAAAACATTTGTCCACACGAAACCTTGTAGTACACAGATGCTCAACGCAGCATTACTCATAATATCCCCCGAATGGAAACCATCCAGATGCCGATCAACTAATGGGCAGACAAGAAAAACACGGCATATCCATACAGTAAGCCATTATTCAGTCACAGAAAGGAAGCACTGTTGACCGCTGCAGGTGATGAAACTTGCGAACACAATACTAAGCGAGAGAAGTCAGACATAATCCCACTCACTGTGATTCCATCACGTGCCTTACACAGAGCGGCAAGTCCATAGATGGAAAGAAGATTAGCGGTTGTCAGAAGATCAGGGAAGGGGGAACTGGGACTAACCACTCATAGGTACCGGTTTCTCGTGGGGCTGATTGAAATGTTCTGGAATGAGACAATGGTGATAACTGTGCAACACAGTGAATACAGTGAAAACCACTGAACGGCACATTTTAAAATGATGGATTTTATGCTGTGCGAATTACATCTCAGAAAGTGAATTAAAAGTGTATTCCGTAACAGAGGAGAGACTCATGATGGATTACAGGGAGAACACAGGCTACATAATCTAGCTACGCTATCTACTAGAGTCAACATATACTACAGTTTCTAAACATTTTTAGACAGAGAGTAGCAGGCAGATACATAGAACCACAGACTTAGCTATGTTTGTCCAGTTTGTCTTGATTTTTAAAGTGGGCCAGTGGGAAATTTGGTATCATTTGGGGTTCCTTCCCTCTGCCCTCTGTCCACTTAGCCAGAGGAGCCCCTACCCCTCCTTCCTTGGGGATGGGGGTTGGGAAAGTTGGGGGATCTGGGGTTCAGCCTCCCTAGACGTCCTCACAGCCTCCCTGCAGCCCCTTCTCCTTCCCAGTCGGGGAGCCCCTCCATCTCCGCTCCTCCTCGGCCTCCCTAACCGCAGTGCTTAAAGCCACAGAGCCCTCCCCACACCCCAAGAACACTTGGGACAGACTCATCTGTGAAATGGGGATGCGGTGGGCTACCCTGCAGGGTCACAGCCAGGACTGGTTCAGAGGTGAATGGAGGTCCCTGCCCGCCTTTAGGGGGCCTGCCCTCTGCCCCATCCCCCAGGCGCTGCGTGGGCCCAGAGCTGTGTGTTTTGGCCTGGTGTGTCCTCATGTCTGGAAAGCCCTGCTTACTGGCACACTTCAGCTTCTGGATTATGGAAATCACCCCCGCTGCCCCCCACACTCTATGTCTGGGCAGCCGACAGCTGGAATACGTGGCCAGGCTCGCAGGAAGCTGGGGGGGTCCCGGCTGCGAGGTGGAGGACTGCCTCTGCAGAAAGCTGCTGGGCTGAGGTCTGGCTGGCTCCCCTCCCCACCCCGGGGCCAGTGCTCCTGCTAACCTCATCTGACGTCGGTGTTTCTGATTTACTGGGAACCAAGCAGAACCCGTGAGTCCTCAGCACGTGAGAGGCTGAGGTTTTCTCTGCTTCTGTCTGCCTGGCGCCCTGCTGGCCCTTCCAGAGGAGCCAAGGACTTGGGTTTGCAGAAATCTGGAGCAAAGGAAATGAGGGGGGCCCTATGCCCCACTCCTGGCCTGGGAGCAGAACAGCCTCAGCCTCTACAGTGGGGCGGCGAGGGGGCCATTCTCCTGGGCCAGGCCCTCCTTCGGAGGTGGAGTCCAGCTTTCCAGCCTCACTAGCTGTGTGACCGTGACCACAGGCAGAGCTGTCTGCCTCTCTCTGCCTCTTGAGCTCAGGTGTATGTAGGTAGGGGAGGAAAAATAATGTTCCCTCTACCCCTCTGAGTTCTTAGTGGAGACCCCTGTCGTAAAAGACATTCAGAAGAGGAAAACTAACAGAAGTTTATGAACATGTATCCCTCGGGCACACAACAGCCAGAGCCAGGAAAAATCACTCCCTGAAGTGGCTTAGAGCTCAGACTGAAACACCGACTTAATAGCGAAAGGGGCGGAAGGATGTAGCTCTCTTAGAGGAGAGGAAATGAGTTTTAGGAAAGACGAATGGACTTCTGGAAGAATAGACTGGAGGTGTGACAGTCTGATGGAGCTGGTGTGGGTGTGGCATTGACTTCTAGTCTCTTGTCTAGATTCAATCTGCCTCCCTCGCCCTGTTGAGGACACTCCAGGGGAGGAGATTGATGATATTTGAGTTCCTTTTGCACTATCTGTCTGGAGGCAGATAAAGAGAGTTCAGAGGAAGTCTGTCCCCGCCTTTAAAGTGCCTACAACTCAAAATAATAGATACACCAGAGATATATATTGGGATGGCACATTCTACTCTTCATGAAGAAAGGGAGGAATGATTCTGCACCGTGTGTGTGTGTAAATGTGTGTGTATACATGTGTGTACACACTTGTATGCTTGTGCATGAGTAAGAGCTAGGGGGATCTGGCAATGTGGGGGGAGCACTTTCAGGTGTCACAATGATGGAGGCAGGATGCTATTGGGGTATAGAGGGTACAAAGCACCAAATGTCCCACTCTGCATTGGATGGTCCAAGCAGTGAGGCTGTCTGTATCTCATAGAAAATCTAGGCAAGATAATTACCAAGGTCTGAGAAAGCTGAGCGCTGAATAATTGATGCTTTTGTGGACTGTGGTGTTGGAGAAGACTCTTGAGAGTCCTTTGGACTGCAAGGAGATCCACCAGTCCATCCTAAAGGAGATCAGTCCTGGGTGTTCGTTGGAAGGACTGATGTTGAAGCTGAAACTCCAATACTTTGGCCACCTGATGCGAAGAGCTGACTCATTTGAAAAGACCCTGATGCTGGGAAAGATTGAGGGCAGGAGGAGAAGGGGACGACAGGGGATGAGACAGTTGGATAGCATCACCGACTCAATGGACATGGGTTTGGGTGGACTCCGGGAGTTGGTGATGGACAGGGAGGCCTGGCGTGCTGTGGTTCACGGGGTCGCAAAGAGTTGGACACGACTGAGTGACTGAACTGAACGGAACTAACTGAGACTTTTAATATTTTGAGATCATTATTGGAAAACAGGCTTATTGCTACTTAATCCAAGGAAGAATTTCCTTGAGCTGTTATGGTTATGGTACCAAGGAATGAAGACCCCACCGCCCTGGAAAAGGGTTGTTGGTTTATTCGCTAAGTTGTGTCTGACAGTTTGGGACCCCACAGACGGTAGCCCTCCAGGCTCCTCTGTCCATGGGATTTTCTAGGCAAGGATATTGTAGTGCATTGCCCTTTCCTTCTCCAGGGGATCTCCCTAACCAAGGACTTGAACCTGTGTCTCCTGCTTGGCAGGTGGATTCTTTATCACTGAGTCACCTGGGAAGCTGGAAAAGGGTGGGTCTAACTAGAAAGCCCCTCCATCTGTGTGAAGACGGGAAGGTTTGGGATGAAGGGCTAGTGGCAGCAGAATTCCTATCCCTGACTGACTAGAGTTGGGGTTAGGGGTAGGGGTGTGGGATAGGAGGAGGAGGAGAGAGGAGACCCCTGTGTGTCGAGTGCTGGGCCCTTGGGTGGCTGAGGCTCTATGAAGCAAATTGAGCAGGGAAAATTCTTGGAGGTGTGGGGTTGGGGAGAAAAGGATATTCAAAAACAGTGATGTCAAATATTCAATATAAAGTTGTGTTCAGAAGGGTATACATTTCCCCACATTCCATCTTCCCATTAAATCTAGGGCACATTCCCAGGTGCCATGGGGGAGTGAGTTTTTCCTGGCCGACGAGGGAGAAAGGGGCCCACTTCTGTATCTCAGTAATTGCACCAAGGAACTGAGGCAGCTCTCCTGGGGCTCATGAATGATCCACACTGAATCAACTCTGAGAAGTTTGGAAGCAGAGAGACCACAGGAAGGCAGACTCCTCATGCTGAAATCTTGGAGAGGGCCTTCAACTGGAGAGAAAGATTCCTGGCAGTCCAGTAATTATAGCCCTAATGATGACTAGCATTTACTGAGCACTTCCCGTCAGCAGGTTTGAAGAGGCGTGCATGACAGTGGTTAAGAAAGCAGAGTCCTAGTTTAGGTTTCCTGGGTCGAAATTCCAGTCCTGCCTTTTCTACCCTTGGGGCCCTGGCAGGTTACACACACTTCTCCAAGTGTTGGCTTTCCCATCGGGGATGGTGGCCGTGTCACTGCTCACCTTAGAGGCCGATTAAAAAACGTAACTCACATAAGGCACACAGCACTGTCTGGGACATTGATTCTCAGTAGAATCAGTGGTTGTTGCAATGATGGTCACTGCTCCATCATCACCGTGGTGGAGGGGGAGACCATGGCTGACATTCAGGTTTCCATATATCCTCTCATTTAATTCTCACATCAATTCCATGAGGCAAACGTTTTATTGTACAGATGAAAATATGGAGGCTCAGAGAGGCGAAGAGACTTTCCCCAAGGTCACACAGCTAGCAATTCTGGGTTTGAGCTCAGGCCTCTCTGACCCTGTGGTCCTGCTCCTCATCCTCCTCCAGGCAGTCTCCAGGATTGTCTAGCAGTGGGGTGAGATGCCTTGATAAGTCATGAGACTCCTGTCAGCAGGCACTGGAAGAGGATTTTTCTACTCTGGGAAGGAGCACAGATGACTTTTGGCTCCAGGACTCAATGCTGTGACTCAATTTTAGTTTTTGGGAAAGGTTGTGGGAATTGTTGATGAGCTTCCAGGACTGGGTCATGAGGTTTGAGAGCCAGGGGGTGCTAAGAAAGGCCCCCAGACCTAGAAGGCCACTGTGCTGGCCTTAATACATATGGAGGTGGTGTGTGTGGCGTGTGTGTGTGTGTGTGTGTGTGTGTGCGCGTGCGCACGTGCTGAATCAATACTTTTGTTTTCTTCATCAAGAGCCCTGGCCCTGCTGCTGTGGTCGCCTCACAAGGAATAGTCTGCACTCAGGGTCACAGGTGGTGACACAGGAAACGGGCACAAAATTCCAGGAAGAATGACACGGGAGGGCTGGAGGCTTGGTGACCACTGTATCCCTGGCATTCTTTATGCAGAGAACTTGACCCTTCTATTCTCCAGGGCTGGCCAGGGGGTCCCTACTTGGGTGACAGTGATCTTGGGAGCTCCATGGTGGGGGCCCAGGGACCTGGGAGCAGGAGATAGTGACTTAGGACCAGTTGTGCCACCAACCCATAGCAGGGACCTTCGCTTCCCCCATCCAGACAAGAAGGGGCCGGGGCTAGGCTCCTGGGTGGTGGGGAGGGCCCTGAATGTCTGGCTCGACATCCTTGGAATTCCCCAAGCCGCGAAGGCTCAGGAGTATTCCCCTAAAAGGCCCGGTGGGGGAATGACTAGCCCAGGGAAGCATTATTGCATCAAAGAATAGGAAAGCAATTCGGTGCAGAAATTTCCGGTAGGAAAGGTACCAGGGACATTCCTGGGCTGGGAATGGGGGGCGCTCTCTTCCTGTTTTAGGGCATGTGACCTCTCCGGGGACAAAGAAGAACTGCTACCACTTCAGTCAGGATGGAGTGTGAGAAAATAGGCTGGAATTACAGCAAGAAGGCTTAAGGTTAGACACCTAGTTTAACCGGATAAAGCACTCGGATCACTTACTCTGAGAGGGATCCAGCCTGAAGTTGTAAACAGGTTTAACAAGGCTTAGAGAAATCCACAGAAGCTTCACTCAAAGGCAGAAATATGGGGAAGATAAGTTTTCAAATCAACAATGGAGTTAGTCACGTCGGCCATATTCCTAGTACCGTGCTGGGCACCTTGGCAATGGGTACCTGGTTCTTAGGTACAGAACAGATGTCCCTAACTCCAGGATCAGTCCCAGGTACCCATTCTCCAGAAACTTGTGGCACAAAGCTGGAAGAGAGTCTGAAAACCAATCAAAGCCCCCCTTCAAAGATTTTTTTCAAAGTTCAAATCCAGAATGTAGCATTTATTGAGCACTTGCTGAGTGCTGGTGATGGACAGGGAGGCCTGGCGTGCTGTGATTCATGGGGTCGCGGAGAGTCAGACACGACTGAGCAACTGAACTGAACTGAACTGAACTGCTGAGTGCTAAGCCTTTGCATCCATGAGATCATGGAATTCATGAACGAAATTGTACATTCACTGGGGAAGAAAAAAGTGGGCTCAGAGAGGCTGTATCCTATGCCCGGGGCCACACAGCCGTCAAGTGGCAGAACTGTCTTTCCTCAAGGTGCCATGTATTCCCAGGCTAGATGTCCAAACTTGAGACCTCTCTCAGTCCTTCTCTGTGCCAGGCGCTGTGCCATATGGGGGTTCTAGGGACAACAGGCCAGCCCCCATCGTCATGAATTTACCCTTGATGGCTGGTTCAGAGGAGGAATTCTTGCTGTTGGAAATTTGGTGTCTGCAGACCATTCCAGAAGCATCCAAGGCATTGAAAAGCCTGGGCAGGGGTGCAGGGGCTCAAGGAAGTTGAGATCCGAGTGGACAACAGAAGATGGAGACTTTCTGTGGGAAGGTGGTCAGGCTAGGTGAGGACAGAGTCCCTAAGTCCAGGATCCGTCATAGTGGGGAGGGCACCATGGATGGAGATCTCCGAGGAGCATCTGGCTGGAGCTCCTGGGTTTCCAGCATCCCAGACGTACGATGAACAGTGCCCTCAGAGATAGGATGGGGAGGTGATTAGGGGCACAGATTTTGGAACTGGGCAGATCTGGACTCAACCCGACTGTAGCTCTGTGTGACCTTGGACAAGTTACTTGCCCTCTTTGAGGCTCAGTTTCTCCAACCGATAAATACGAATACTTTCCTTGAAAGGGCTGGCCCTGTGCTTGACGTGTTATAAGCCCTCCATCCATGGGGGCTGCTCTCATTCAGTCGTGACTCGGCATAACTGCCTCTGTCTGCTTTCTGGTCTCCGTTTCCCAGATAACAGAGTATCTTCTGAGCAGCTCTGAGAGGCCATGGCTCCGTCAGAGACTCTGGGTAGGGGCTGACCAGGGCCCGGTCCCCACGGAGATCAAATTTCCAGCCCCTCCGTGGAGCCAAGTAAACACAGGGGAGACAGCAAGGCTCCCTCCGCTGCCCACTAACAACCAGATTCCTGAGCCACCGCAGCCGCGGCTACTCACTCTGATTGTGTCTGGCTCCAGTGTCCCCAGGCCCTGCTGCCGTCACCCTCATGAGACCCTGAGGTTCGAGGTCGGGGTGTGGAAGAGGCATTGCAAGCCAGTTTTGTGGTGGGGGTGGCGGCCAGTGTGTCAGCTGCTTCCAGGAGCAGATGGCTTGTCTCTCAGAGTTTTCCCTTCCAGCTCCTTCCTTCCTCTCTTGGTCATTTCATGGACCGCTAAAGCTGCTGACAGATGAGATAGAGCCCAGGATGCTAAGCAAACTCCCTTCTCCAGCCCTGAAATGGCTGCATCCCCATTATCTGAGGCCAAGGCCAGTGGCCCTAATTTTATAATCTCTCAATTCTTCTATTCTCTGACTTTTTACTTTCCAAGAGAAATTAGCATGTTATTTACTGAGCACATCTATGTACTAGGCGCAGGTGAGCAAGACACAAAATCCCAGTTTTCAAGGATTTCTTGAAGGATCATTTCTGCCTGGTGAACTCCTATCCACTCTTCAAAGTCCAGTTCGAAAATCTTCTTCCATTTCTCCATGCTATTCATCTCATGCCACTTCCCCAAGGATTCTCTGCATGACCATGTGAGCTTTTTGGCAGTTCTCTGGGGCCAAGGTCTCTTTTGCTTGAGAAGCTTCACTGGGGCCGATGCTGCCACCTCCAATTCCTCCTACCCCTCATTCCCAAGCAAACCATACTCACTCTTCAGAACTCAGGACCCCTGGACTTTACCCTCAAGGCCATTACGATGCTCAAGATCCCCAAGGCGCTCTGTCAGTTATGTTTTTACAGTGTGCTATTTGATTCCTGTCCATCTCCCTCTCTGGAATGTACATTCCACGGGGACAAGAAGAGTGTATCTTTGTTACATTTGTCATCATGGGTCTGGTATGTGGAGGACTCTCAGTATACATCTGCTAAACAGACCCCTCCTCCAGGAAGTCTTCCCCGATTTCCTCAGAGAGTTTCTCTCCCATCTGCATATTTCTCATCACTTTCTTTCTTGTCTTACTTTGTTTGTGAATTTTTAAATTCTAGAATATTTATACACAGAGGAAAGTGCATAGAATATGTGTATAGTTTAACAAATAATTATAAAGCAAACACCAACTTAAGTACCACCCAGGTTAAGATTTAGAACATAATCAGCAACTAGATCTCCTTGTGTGTCTTTCTTATCCCACTAGAGTCAGTGCTGATCTTTTGATCATTTCTTGCTTTATTTTATAGTTTTGCTTTTACAGAGGACTTCCCAAACCATGGAGTTTCATTTGCCCACTTTTTTGACCTTGATGTGTATAGAATCACACTGCACATATCTTTGTGCGCGCTTGGCCTCTTTGGCTAAATATTATGTTTGTGAGGCTCAGCCACATTGGGGTGTATACTTGCAGTTCATTAACTCTCTTTGAGTAGAGTTTTTTTAATCATATGACATCATTTATTTATTCATTCTATTGCCAATAGACATTTTAACTATGCCACTACTGGTTCAGTTCAGTTCAGTTCAGTCGTGTCCGACTCTCCGCGACCCCATGAATCACAGCACGCCAATCCTCCCTGTCCATCACCAACTCCCGGAGTACACTCAAACTCCTGTCCATCGAGTCGGTGATGCCATCCAGCCATCTCATCCTCTGTCGTCCCCTTCTCCTCCCACCCCCAATCCCTCCCAGCATCAGAGTCTTTTCCAGTGAGTCAACTCTTCGCATGAGGTGGCCAAAGTATTGGAGTTTCAGCTTTATAAACTTTCTGTTTTGTCTCCTGGAGCACATGTGCGCTCAGATTTTAGGGTCGATACCCAGGGCTGGGCCTGCTGGGTCGTACGATATGCAACTTTATGAAATAATGCCAACAAACTTTTTTTCTAACAATGACGTCCACAAAGGTTTAAAGAACTCTTTTAAAAAGTAACTTTGAGTTATCACTTTACATGCAATAGAATACACCCATTTAAATGTATATTTTGATGTGTTTTGACAAGTTTCTCTGGTGGCTCAGATGGTAAGGAATCTGTCTGCAATGCAGGCGGGAGACCCCAGTTCGATCCCTGGGTTGGAAAGATCCCCTGGAGAAAAGAATGACAATCTGCTCCCGTATTCTTACATGGAGAATTCCATGGACAGAGAAACCTGGCGGGCTACAGTCCATGGGGCCACAAAGAGTCACACATGACTGAGAGAGGTAGCTTTCCGTCCTTCCTTGCACATCTTTGTAACCACCACCAGCGTCAAGACACAGAGCATGACTGTCAGCTCCAAGTGTTCCTTCACGGCCCTTTCCTGACAGTGCCTGCCCCCTTGGCCTCAGTCCACACTGGTCTGCTCACTGTTGCTATAGACTAGATTTGCCTTTTCCAGACATTGATGTATACATGGGGATCATGCTGTTCAACTAATATAAAGAGTGATTCTAAAAGTAAGTTAAGAAATACAGGGGGGAAAAGCAGTTTTTGTTTACAGAGATTGCTTTCCCAGGTTTATATAGTTGTTATCTGGGCTTCCCAGGTGGTGCTAGTGGTAAAGAACCCACCTGCCAGTGTAGGAGAACTAAGAGACATTTGATCCCTGGGTTGGGAAGATCCCCTGGAGGAGGGCATAGCAACCCACTCCAGTATTCATGCCTGGAGAATCCCATGGACAGGGAAGCCTGGAGGGCTACAGTCCATAGGGTTGCAAAGAGTCGGACATGACTGAAGTGACTTAGTATAACATACAGTGTGTAGTATTGTGTCTGGCTTCTTTTGTTCAGTGTAACATTTTTGAGATTCGTCCATATGTGTATATGAGAGGTTCACTTCTTCTGGCTGTGGGTCAGTGCTCTATTGTACGGATGGACCAGTTTGTTTATACACTCATCAGTTGATTGACACTTGGATTATTTCCAATTTGGGGGTATTACAGATGAAGTTACTATGAATATCCATGTACAAGTCTTTATGAGAACATTTGTTTTTATTTCTCTAAGATAAATACTGCAGAGTGGAATTGCTGGGTGATGTGGTAAATGCATGCTTAACTGTATAAGCAGCTGTCAACCTATTTTCAAAGAATCATTTTACATCCTCCCCAGCAATATATGAGAATTCCAGTTGCTCTTTATCTTTGTCAACACTTGATATATTGTCAGTAATTTTAATTTGAGCCACTCCGGTGAGTGTGTACTAGCATCTGTCATTTGTACTTACATTTCTCTAATGACAAATGACGTCAAGCACTTATGTGCTTATTGGTTATTTGTGTATCTTCTTTTGTGAAGTGTCTGTTCAAATATATTTTAAAAAATGGTTTCTCTTTTTAGTATTAATTTGAAAGAGTTCTTTATATATTCTAGATACAAGTTCTTTGTCAGAACATTGTATCATGAATATTTTCTCCCAGTTGGTGGTTAACCTTTATTACTTAACCATGTCTTTAAAGAGCAGAAGTTTAAATTTTGATGAAGTTCGATTAAGACTATTTTGAGGAGACCAGCCCTGGGTGTTCATTGGGAGGACTGATGCTAAAGCTAAAGCTCCAATACTTTGGCCATCTCATGCGACGAGTTGACTCACTGGAAAAGACTCTGATGCTGGGAGGGATTGGGGGCGGGAGGAGAAGGGGACGACAGAGAATGAGACGGCTGGATGGCATCACCAACTCGATGGACGTGAGTTTGAGTGAACTCCGGGAGTTGGTGATGGACAGGGAGGCCTGGCGTGCTGTGATTCATGGGGTCGCAGAGTCGGACACGACTGAGTGATGAACTGAACTGCATTTTGTGTCCTTTACAGGAAATTCTTGCCTAATCCGAGGTTGAAAGAATTTCTTCTATATTTTCTTCTAGAAATTTAATAATTTTGGCTTTTATGCCTCAGTCTATGATCTATCTCACATCAGATTTTTGCATACGGCACAGGTAAGCGTCAAGTTCTTTTATTTTTGTATCGGTTCCTGCTTGAAGTGTCTCGGCACTTTTGTCAGAATCAGCGGCCATGTGCGTTTGGGTCTCTTCGGGAACTCTCTCTTCTCTCCACTGGTCTTTAGCTCAGTAGTCTCGCCAGTAGCGGCCTGCCTTAGTGACTACAGTGTCATCACAGGTTTGAAATCCGGCTGTCTAAGTCCTCCAGATCTGCTCTTCTTTTTCGAGCTTCATCAAGTAGAAGCTTAGAGAATTGATTTCAAACTATCTTGTGTCTAATACAAACATTTGAAGCTATAAATTTCCCCTGAAGCACCTCTGAAGCTGCATCCCACTCATTTCAGTCCCTTCGCTGAAGCTTCAGTTTCCCCGTATGCCTACTTTCTCAGGTTTTGTGACCAGCCCCTACTTTGCAAAGGGAAGAACCCTTCAAGTGGCCTCTCACCCTTCTCTGTTGCTCCTTCTGATTCATTTCCTCCGGAACAGCCGGAGGGAAGTCTGGAGAGTAAGCCCATCACATGCTTGCACAGCTCTGACCCTGCTCCACCACGTGCTTACACCTTTCCACTGGATCTCCTTTCTACTTAGAACAAATATCCAAGCCCCTGTCAAGGCTGTGCGCGATCTGGCTCCACCCACCTCCTGGATCTCATTTTCTCTCTCCTACCTGTTCCTTTTATCACATTTCAGGTGTTGTGGCTTTCTGTTTTTGTTTCTCTCAACTCATGAAGCTCTTTCCTTGCCTCTGAGCCTTTGTAAATACGATTCCTGTGGCCTGGAATGCTCTCCCCCTGGATCAGTTAACTGTTGCCAGGTAACAAACCATCCCCAAACCTAGTGACTTAAAAAAATAATCATCCCTCTTTCCCTGCCACCGCGGAGCCACGCAGAGGCCGAGGCTCGGGTGCATTCAAGATTTGGCTCTACCAGTAACCCACCTCCATGGCCAAGGAAGGCACTGCTGCTGGAGGTGTAATGGATGTTAATACTGCTTTGCAACAGGTGCTGAAGACCGCCCTCACCCACAATGGCTTAGCACGTAGGATTCGTGAAGCTGCCAGAGCTTTAGACAAGCGCCAAGCCCATCTACGTGTGCTGCGTCCAACTGTGATGAGCCTTTGTGTGTCAAGTTGGTGGAGGCCCTTTGTGCTTAGCATCAAATCAGCCTTATTAAGGTTGATTTCAGCAAGAAACTAGGGGACTAGGTAGGCCTCTGTGAAATTGACAGAGAGGGAAAACCCCGTAAAGTGGTTGGTTGCAGTTGTGTGGTGGTTAAGGACTATGGCAAAGAATCTCAGGCCAAGGATGTCATCGAGGAGTACTTCAAATGCAAGAAATGATGAAATGGAAACCTGAGTTCTTGTTGTTTTTAATCCATGTTTTCTTAGGAGGCCGCGAGCCAGCCAAATTGCTCTGCTGGTCTGGTTCGGGATCGGCTGATCTTGGTCGGGGCCTCTCATGCATCTTCGGTCAGGCGGGTTGGATCGTGGCCCTGCTGACCTTGGCTGGGTTCCCTTACATGAAGGTGATTTGAGGGCTGTTGACTGGTCTAGCCTGGCCTTGGCTACAAAGGCTGAGACAACTTGACTCTCATCCATGTATCTCTTCCCCACCTCTCCAGCAGGCTTGCTGGGGGTGAAGGCAGGAGTCCAGGGGAAGGCAGACTCCTGCAAGCATGTTTTCAAGCCTCAGTGTAGGTCAGGTCTCCTGAAAGCTATTGCCACAGCAAGTCCATGGCCAAGCCCAGATTCAAGATGGGGAAATAGACTCTGCATCTTTAGTGAGAAGAGCTGCAAGGTCACAGGACCTTGCAGAGCAGAAAAGTGGGAGCATCTTCGCCCCTGCCCCTTCTTTCTACATAGTCCCTTCTCATCCTCTGTCTCCTCCTTGAAGAATTCTCCTCTGACCATCCTGGGGGCAACAGTCACCCCCAGGCCTTCTCAGCACATTCCTGGTTTGCTTTCTTCACAGTCCTCAGCTGTGACTCTTTCATGTGCATGTGTATATTTCCTGTGTCCTGACAGGGGAGCAGGGGGGCCACGTCTTTGCACCCTTCGTGTCCCCAGACTCAGCCCAGGGCCCAGCACAAAGTAAGCCTCCTGCAAATATTCACGCACCCCCCACTGAACCAGCAGGGCCGCGTTCTCAAGGAAAGAATGAGGCTGTGACTTGGGGCAGTCAGTCCCCTTCCCTGAGTGGCCAAGTCCCAGGAGTGGGGTCTCACATAAAGCAGCCCCCACACTCAGCCTGGATGCCGGAGCTGTCCTTGGTGTGTCTGGAATGAAGCTTGTAAGTCAGGTTGACCTGGTGGCCTCTCTCCGGCTGGAAAGTCACTCTCTTCGCTTCCAAGGGCAGGTCACTCTGTCTCGGGGGACTCATAAGCCTTCCTCTACTGTCCTTCATCCTTAAAATAGATTTTGAAGCGCACCCTGCGGAGTGAGGACATCTGGAGTTTCAGAACCGGGAGGTCAGAGCCAGTGGGTCCCAATTCCCTGGGGGGGTTGAGGCCACAGGAACTGCTTGGTGGGCCATCAGAGGACCCTGGCTCCCGGGTCTGGCTTGATCCGTCACATCCTCTGGGACTTCCAGCTGTGGTCCTCCTTGCTGTGGCCTAGGGACACCCAGAAGCTGATATCATTTGGGGCAATATATTGGAAGTGACAGAGCGAACTGGACCTTCTTCATTTTCTCCAGCGTTAATGTTAGTAACAGTATAGTCGACCCATCCCCCACCCCAGCCTCCTTATCCACCGTTACACTTTCCACAGTTTCAGCTACCTGCGGTCAACTGTGGTCCAAAAATATTGGGCTGGCCAAAAGGTCGTTAGGATTTTTCCATAACATCATTCTGTGAGATGTTACAGGAAAATCCAAACAAACTTTTTGGCCACTGCAATATTAAATGGGGTGGCTCAGATGGTAAAGAATACATTTGCAATGAGGGAGATCTGGGTTTGATTCCTGGGTTGGGAAGATCCCCTGGAGGAGGACATGGCAACCCGTTCCAGTATTCTTGCCTGGAGAATCCCATGAACAGAGGAGCCTGGCGGGCTACAGCCCATAAAGTTGCAAAGAGTCGGACACAAATGAGTGACTGCTGCTGCTGCTGCTAAGTCGCTTCAGTCGTGTCCGACTTTGTGGGACCCCATAGATGGCAGCCCACCAGGCTCCCCCGTCCCTGGGATTCTCCAGGCAAGAACACTGGAGTGGGTTGCCATTTCCTTCTCTAATGCAAGAAAGTGAAAAGTGAAAGTGAAGTTGCTCAGTCGTGTCTGACTCTTAGCGACCCCATGGACTGTAGCCTACGAGGCTCCTCCATCCATGGGATTTTCCAGGCGAGAGTACTGGAGTGGAGTGCCATTGCCTTCTCCGAAATGAGTGACTAAGCACTCAATAGTAAATGGAAGTTCTAGAAATAGACAATTCTTCAGTTTTAAGTCATCACACCATTCTAAGCAGTGTGATGAAAGTCTCCCACCGTCCCCCTCAGTCCCGCCCAGAATGCGAACTAACATGGGTGTGTGTGCTCAGTCACCCAGTCCTGTCTGACTCTTTGCAGCCCCATGGACTTAGTCCACCAGACTCCTCTGTTCATGGAATTTGCCAGGCAAGAATACTAGCGTGGGTTCCCATTTCCTTCCCCAGGGGATCCTCCCTATCCAGGGATCGAACCCGAGTCTCTTGTGTCTCCTGCATTGGCAGGCAGATTCTTTACCACTGCACCACCTGGGAAGCCCCATTTTACTTAAAAATGGCACCAAAAGATCCAGAGCAATGATGCCAGGGATTTGCATCTGCCAAAGAGAAGCCATAAAGTGCTTCCTGTAAGTGAAGAGGTGAAAATTCTGAACTTAATTAAGAAAAAAATAAGTACTTGCTGAAGTTGCTGACATCTATGGCAAAAGCAAATCTATCCGTGAAACTGTGAAGAAGCAAAATGAGATTCTTGCCATTTTGCTTTTGGACTACAGACTGTTAAATTAGGGCCACAGCACACGATGAGTGCTTAGTGAAGATGGAAAAGGTGTTCAACTTGTAAAATATTTTGAATGACACAGACCACATGCACGTAACTTTTATTACTGTGTGTTGCCGTTATTGTTCTCTTCTATTATTAGTTACTGTTGTTAATCTCTTACTGGGCCTAATTTATAAATTGAATTTTACCACAGGAGAAAGCTTAGTATGTACAGAGTTCGGTGGTACCCGTGGTTTCAGCCATGCACTTTGGTCTTGCAGTGTATGCAGCGCGGACGAGTGGAGACCACGGTGGCACTAGTAATGAGTAACTACAGAACTGATGCTTCTGAGCTCTGCTGCTGGAGAAGACTCTCGAGAGTCCCCTGGATGGCAGGGAGATCAAACTAGTCAATCCTAAAGGAAGTCAACCCTGAATATTCATCGGCAGGACTGATGCTGAAGCTCCAATACTTTGGCCACCTGAGGCAAAAAGCCTCTTCTCTAGAAATGACCCTGATGCTGGGAAAGAATCAGGACAGGAGAAGAGGGCCACAGAGGATGAGATGCTGGATGGCATCACTGACTCATTGGACATGAGTTTGAGCAAGCTCCAGGGGACGGTGAAGGACAGGGATATCTGGCATGCTGCAGCCCATGGGGCCATAGAGAGTTGGACGTGACTTAGTGACTGAGCAACAACAGCGGCAATTTCCTTGGCCTGTATGGTGTGTAAGATATTTTGCATATCTTGGCTCATTCAAGTCTCACAATGTGTGACTTGGTAACACTACTGACCCATTTGACAGATGGGGAAACAGAGGGCACTGGGGTATGTCTGAGGTTGCAAAGCAGAGATTTGAATTCAGGTCTGTCTACTGCGGAAGCCAGTGGCCTCATCCACCACCAGCCCCAGATGCCCCTCTATCTCCCCTCCGGCACCCAGGGCCTGGACCACACCTCCGACTCTTCTCTTCCCTCCCCACAGGGAGGGAGGACCCTGCAGGGTTTGTGTCTGAGTAAACCACCCAAAGCCTCTTCGTGCCTCCTCTTCCCCAGGGGCTGACCCCCTGGTCACTCAGCAACCGCCCAGTTGGCCCCTGGGTCTGGCTGCTGCTGCAGGGCGAGAGGGCCCCCTGGGAGCTGGAATGGCCGCCCTGTCAGGGGCCTCTGTCTCTTCCTTAACGGGGACCTGCCACCTCTGCAGCCCTGGAGAATTCGCGAGGCCACGGGCCAAGTCCTTGGCAGAGCGGCTGGCTGAGGATGCTGAGTGGAAGCAGATGTGCCCAGGCTGCTTCTGGACCACTGCCGGAGGAGCCCGCAGGGCTGGGAGGACGCTGGGTGCCGGAGTGAAGGCTGGGCTCGGGACAAAACTGCCTCGGAGACAAATATTTTAATGTTTGGTTTGAGAATGAAATCAAGCCTTTATTTTTGTGTTCTTGCTGCTGCTGCTGCTGCTAAGTCACTTCAGTCGTGTCCGACTCTGTGTGACCCCATAGACGGAAGCCCACCAGGCTCCCCCGTCCCTGGGATTCTCCAAGCAAGAACACTGGAGTGGGTTGCCATTTCCTTCTCCAATGTGTGAAAGTGAAAAGTGAAAGTGAAGTCGCTCAGTCATGTCTGACCCTTAGCGACCCCACGGACTGCAGCCTACCAGGCTCCTCCAATCCATGGGATTCTCCAGGCAATATCTTAGCCAAAGGTAATTAGCCATGGAACCTGAACTCTGGTGTGTCTCCTGGAGGGGGAAACTGAGTCCTGGGGCAGGGACTTGCCCCAGGTCACCCGGGTCACTCTGTGAACTATGACATGCTATACAAGCTAGGGTTGGGATTGGGGTGCCCAGGCTTTTCTACTGGCAAGGAACCTTTGGGTATCTTTCTTGTGTGGCCTGGGTGACATGAGAGACACCCCCGGCCTCCTAGGAAGGGGAAGATTGCCAGTGTCCACCTGTCCAGTGGGTGAACTCCAGCTTCAAGACCACAGTGGGCTCCTTAACCACTTACTGGCAAACAGACACATCCCGGGGGACGAGGAGTCTCAGCCTTTCTTCTGGGATCTTTTGAGAGAGGCAGCTCTGAACTGGGAATGGGAACCCTGGGTTCCAGTCCTGAGTTTGTGCCTGATGTGCTGTGTGAACTTGGGCAAGCTGATGTTCCCGGCCTTAGTTTTCCCACCTGTAGAATGGGGATGGCCACAAGCCCTGACCAGCAGGGCCTGTGGGGTTTGTATAAAACCCAAACCGGAGGTGGGGGTGGTGGTTGGAAGTGAAACCTTTGCAGATAAAAGCACTGGGCACCAGGTGAGGCTTGTATGGAGCAACAATATCTCACCCAGGGGTGATTCTGGACACATCTGAGCCTCCCTGCTCCCTCTTGCAGCTGTGTGTGGGTCCTCCCTCAGGGAGGTGTGCAGGTCACCTTAGGATGCTTGCTTCACACCTTCACAGACCACTGGGTCCTGGGGCTGTGCCTGGGAGAGGGGCGCAAGGCCATGGGGTCACTCGGGTAGGAAGCATATTCTCATCTGATGGGAATTCAGCACATTTTAGCATGTTGACACAAACATGGCTATATCATGGAACAGAAGAATTTGGCTTGCATCGTGACAAGAAAGCACAAGGCTAAGGAGATTCGGGGGCAGGGGCAGCCTTAGCCCCGTCCGCCCGTTTCCCACCTCCCCCGCCCCCGCCACCCCCAAACTGCCACACTTCCCATTCTCCTTCTGTAGAAGAGGGACTTGTGGGAGAAACTCCCTGTGGCCCTGGGACCGCCAAAGTCAACCCAACAGCTGGAATTTCTGGTTAATCCCCCCCAGGCTCCTTCCACCATCAAACTCCAATCTTCTTAATTATTGTAAATATGCCATTCAGAAGTCTTGGTTAAATATTGGAGCTCATTTCCCTTCCTTAGAGATGAGCTCAGATATCTGTTGTTAAAAAAACGAACTATGGTAGTCATTATCACCACTATTGCCATCATCAGCTTCTTGCACAGGCGGATATTAGAATTTGGTTTTCTGAGAAAGCCAGACTTGAGCAACGCTAGTATTCTTTGGAAGAACTGATGCTGAAGCTGAAACTCCAATACTTTGGTCACCTAATGTGAAGAACTGACTCATTGGAAAAGAACCTGATGCTGGGAAAGATTGAAGGCGGGAGGAGACGGGGACGACAGAGGTTAGATGGCATCACTGACGCAATGGACATGAGTTTGAGTGAACTCCGGCAGTTGGTGATGGACAGGGAGGCCTGGCGTGCTGCGGTTCATGGGGTCGCAAAGAGTTGGACATGACTGAGTGAACTGAACTGATCTGAATCTCACCTGGAAAGGCTGAAGCTCTGAAATATTGAATTTGGCAGACATCCACAGGCACACAGATACCCTGGGACCTTGTTGGAATGTAGATTCCTACTCAGAGACCCAGTAATCTCTTAGGGGAGAGATGCTGCTGGTCCTAGGGCCACCCCAGGACCCCATAGCCAATCGAGGATGGAGTTGGGGCTGGTGCCAGCCTCCTCCCCAGCAGCAGCCTGACCACCCTCCTTCCTCCTGCTGTTCAGTGTGGCTTAGAAAGCACCAGATGGCCTGGGACAGGCTCAGATGGTACCACATCCAAAAGAACCAGGCCCGCTCTGTCTTAAGAATTAGGAAGTCGGTGGCTCAGTGGTAAAGAATCTGTCTGCCAATGCAGACAGGCAGGGCACGTGGGTTTGATTCCTGGGTCAGGAAGATCCCTTGGAGTAGGATAGAGCAACCTGCTCCAGTATTCTTGCCTAGAAAATTCCATGGATAGAGGAGCCTGGGGGACTGCAGTCCATGGGATCACAAAGAGTTGGACACTGCTGAGTGAGCATGCATACACAACCTCCAATGCAGTAAGTGATGCAGGCAGGAACCATGGAGGCATGCTAAGAGCAAGGGGTGAAAGTTGTTGGGGAACAGGATATTCACAGTCTTAAAGCATCATCCCAAAGGTGACTTGTTAATGATGGAGGGGCCCTCAGGTTGGGCCCCAGCCACGGTGAGATGGGCTGATGGTGGGTTCAGACTTTGATGGAAATGTTTGACCTGAAGCTGACATGGGAACCCTGTGGGACATTCCGTGGGACATCTGGCTGAGATTCCTCAAAGCGTCTAATGTCATAAGGAATGGCAAGGGGGAGACACACTGTCTAATGTCATATGTGACGTTTCACTGGGTCCTGGATCGGGAAAAATAAGCAGCCACAAAGCATGTTTGGGAGGCAGGGGAGGAAATTGAGCATGGGCATTGTGTTGGGTGATTTGCCCAAAGAATGTGGATTATCTTGGACTTGCATTTGTGTAGGAGAATGTCCTTGCTCCTGGGAGAAGCACGCTGCAGGGTTTGGGGTTGAAGTATCGTGAGAAACATGGTAGTTGGATGGTTTGGCAAAATGTTGAGCTGTGTGTGTGTGTGTGTGTGTGTGTGTGTGTGTGTGGAGAGGGAGAAAGATGGAGACAGAGAGATGGAGAAGGAGCAGGAAGAGAGAGGCGGCCTGGGTGTGGCAAGATGTTAATAGTTGGTGGATCTACGTGACGAGTGCGCTTTCCACTGTTCAGTGAGTTAGAAGCTTCTCTTTTAATTGCAAAGAATCATAAAAGAAAAAAGGCACCGAAAAGCCATACATCTTTACTGAGATCTCTCTAAGGTATGAAGGCAGGACTGGCATAACGGACAATGTCTTAAATACCCTCTTCATCCGTCCACCACTCAAAATCTCACTTTTATGGGGTGGTATTCTCATGCACCTCCTCTTGTCTCTCTTTCCGAATCCCTCTTTTCAAAGGCTAGGCGTTTGGGTGTGTAGACTTACTCTGGCATGGACAGGCCACGTGACCTTGACCAAACTGCTGAAACCTTCCTGCACCTGTTTCCTCATTTGTAAAATGGGAGAGAATATTGGTGGCTACCTGCAGCACTGCTGTGGGGATTAAAAGTCATCCCAGTTCCCAGGGAGCACCCGGCTGATAGCAAGAGCTCAGTAAGTGACATGATCGCCTGAGAGAGGTGGTCTGTGGCCTTTGGGGGATGCTCACCTAAGTGAGGGCTGTCGCCATGGTGGCTTCTCAGGCATCTCTGACTGCCCATCCCCTGGCAGCCGGACATCCGTGCTCAGATCTCATCACATGGGACCATTGCACTGAACTGCCTGCTCGAGCTTGGGCTTTGCCAGCTGTGACCACCAGGTGGCAGCATTTAATGGCAGACGCTCCCCTGTCCCCGAGCTCTCTGTCCAGGTGGAAATGCAGGGGCCACCCTGAGCCAGCTTGAGGTCTTGCTGCACACAGGATGGACTCTGTATGAGGGAGAAATAGATCTTTGTGGTTTTAAGCCTCTTGTATGTATACTTCATTTTGTTTCCAGGACAACCTTATCTGTTCCAATTGATAACATTGGGTTGCCCTGTCCCCAGCTCAGGCTCCCTGGAATGTATATCTAGAGGAAGGTCAGTCTTCACTGGACTTTCTCAAGCATCTCTGACTCCCAGCCAATGCCCTCACCCTGTTAGAAGCCTCCAAGCTCAGCCTTGCAGCCCCAGCAGTCCCTTTGCCTTGGTCGAGGGTCACTACAGCGTGACCACAGAGAGGGTCGCCCCGTTTTCCCCAAATATATTCTCTTATCAGCCTCATCTGCTGCAGGACCTTTGCTCATTGTCTCAGTCTAGACACCAGAATTAAAAATCTCTTATCAGCTCATATACTGAGGAAGTTGGGTCAGGCAGTGTTAGGGCCAAAATTCCTTTGCCTCTGGCACAGCTGCTGCGGCAGCTCCATCAGAGATGAAGTTTATTGGAAGGCAAACCAGGGACAAGGGAGGGGGCCCTGGACTCCAGCCCTGGATTCTGCTTTTCGCTCTGTGAGCTCAGGGAGCCCCTTCCTTTCTCTTCCTGCCTCAGGGCCTTTGCACAGGTTATTCCTTTCGCCAGAGCGCTCTCCCCAGCTCCTTCCCTCCTCACCTGCTTGACTTGCTCAGCCACCACAACTCAGCCTGAAACACAGGGTCACTGTGTTCCACGCACCCGCTCGCCGCCTTAGGGCACACACTTGTTTGCTTTAATTACTTTAATTAAAGTAATTACTTTAATTACTTGTTCAGAGACTGTCTCCCCACTAGGCTCTGAGCTCTGTGAAAGTGACAATCTGTCTGTGACCCCATTACGGTTTGGCAAAGGAGTGAGTCATGTGTGGGTCTGACCTTTGAGAGCCTCTCTGGAAGCCTGGGCATAGGCGGATAGAGGGTGGTGTTTCAAGGTGCCCAGCCCAGCCCTCCCAGGAGCTGTGGGAGGGTCCCTCTCTTCCAGCTCCCTTGGCAAGGGTTAAGCCCAGCCTAAGTGACTTGGTCCTGTGCTGCCCCCTGGTGTCCACCTCTAAGGTTAGCCCCAGACCCCCCCATCTCAGGAGAGGAAACTGCCTGGGGGCTTTTCCTGCCTTGTCTTGATCATTTCTAGCAGATGATGGTTATTATCGCCCATTTTATGAAAGAAGAAAGCCCACACCTGTCTGTTTCTTTGGAAAATATTTGTTGAGGACCTATTATTTGTCAGACACTTTGCTAGGGCTTTCCTGGTGGCTCAGCTGGTAAAGAATCCGCCTGCAACGCAGGAGAGTGGGTTCGGTCCCTGGGTGGGAAGATCCCCTGGAGAAGGGAAGGCTGCCCACCTCAGTGTTCTGGCCTGGAGACTTCCACCGACTGTATTGACCATGGGGTCACAAAGGGTCAAACTCGACTGAGCGCCTTTCCCTTTCACTTTGCTAGGAGCTGGGGCTTCACTGATGAATTTTCTGCCCTCACCAAGCTTACATTTTGTTCTGTGATGGGGAAGGAAGACAGTAAATAGTAAACAAGATGGTAAACAAATACACGGCACTGTGTATGTGTGCATGAGTGTATGCACCTGCGTATGTGTGACAAATACACGGCACTGCGTATGTGTGCATGAGTGTATGCACCTGCGTATGTGTGACAAATACATGGCACTGTGTATGTGCGCATGAGTGTATGCACCTGCGTATGTGTGACAAATACACGGCACTGCGTATGTGCGCATGAGTGTATGCACCTGCGTATGTGCGCATGAGTGTATGCACCTGCGTATGTGTGACAAATACACGGCACTGCGTATGTGCGCATGAGTGTATGCACCTGCGTATGTGTGACAAATACACGGCACTGCGTATGTGCGCATGAGTGTATGCACCTGCGTATGTGTGACAAATACACGGCACTGCGTATGTGCGCATGAGTGTATGCACCTGCGTATGTGCGCATGAGTGTATGCACGTACGCGTCTGTGTACACACATGCATGTATTTGTGCTTGTGTGTAGCGGCTTAGATGTTAACCGACTTGGCCCAGCTCACAGAGATGCTGCTGGATCTGAACCCAGTTGTCATGATCATACAGAAGCCCTCTCTCCGTGGTATGCGCTTATCCTCACAACAACCTTACTTTATCCTGTTTTGCAGATGGGAAAAAAGCACAGAGAGGCTAGATGACTTAGTGACCCCAGGTCACTTTGCCGCTAAATGGTGGACCTGGACTTGAACCCAGGCACTTGGGCTCCAGAGACCGTGTTAAGAGTGTGCTACACAAACTCTGTGAGTGTTGGTATTTAGGGCTTCAGCAATGGTGGCCACAAACCCAGTGCCACCCTCTCCTCCCACCCAGGCAAGAAGGATCAGAAGAGCCCATCCTGGCCTGTCTCCTGCCTCCAAACTATCTGAGATAATTGAGTCACCTCTTGTCCCACCACTTGGGGAGAGTGGGTAGGAGTGGGTGCCGTGGATGGTCCTTGCTCTCAGGGAGCTGGATGAGCTGGCCATGGGTGGAGAACAACCCTGCTGGGCTGTGAGGTGAGAAGCTCAGGTACAAGGGGGCAGGGAAGGCTTCCTGAAGGAACTGAGGGTGGGGCTGGGCCCAGAAAATTGAGTAGGACTCAGATGTACATTTCCAAGAAGGAATAGGGTGAGCTGAGGCTTGTAGGGAGGACGTGTGAAGCTGCCCATGGCTCTGAAATTCAGGGCTTGTCTGCCAAGCTGAGAAGCGTGACTGCCTATGGGCTGGGGACCCTGATGGAAAGGATAGGGCCAGGTCTGGGCTTAGGAAGAGCCTCTGACTGCAGAGTGAACGGTGGGCTGGGGCAGTGAGGTCAGATAAGGCCTGTCGCAGGCATCCAGGTGAGAAGGGTGGAGGCAGCCAAGAGACAGAGATGAAGGGCTCACAGAGGCCGAAGCCAAGGTGAAGTTGGAATCATCTGGCTTTCCCCCACTTCCCTCATCTCTCTGACTTCCGTTCCTCCAATTTCCACCTCGCTCACTATATTCTTTGTTCTTGCCTTATTAAAGAAAAATTATGCTGACACGTATTCAAATGCTGAAGACTTTATTCAAGACTATTGCAGTAGGGAAGAGAGACTGGACTCAGCTCTGAGGGCAGCCAAAATAGCTGGGAGCTTGTAAGCAAGGAGCAGAGTGAGGATCAGTGGACAGAAAGTTACCAAGAGGAGGCTTCAAGGATAGGGAAGTGCTTGCTAAACTGGCCTAACAGGATTCTGCTAAAGGCAGGCCGAGGACTCGGATGTCAAGGGGAGAGGGGTTCTTGCTAGACTGACTCGGGATTTTTTGCTAAAAAAGTATACATATTTCTGACCAGGCATTCATCCATATATGCACACAGACATATACACACGTAAGAACTCATATACATTCACACACACACACACACAAACGTACATAGATGCACGTGTGCACCCAATACATACACCCATGCCCAAGCGATGTCTACATGAGCACACACACAATGTATACACGGGTGTTGCTCACGACATCCTGACTCTGATCCCCTCCTCCTGTGGCTGCAGCCGCTTGCTGGGGCTCCTTGTCGATGTGTCTCCAGAGCCTGAGCAGGTACCCCCAATGATCCTCTGCTGCCACCTTGTGGCCACTTTTCAGATAGCAGCTCTTAGGAGGCCCTGGTTTTCCCAGGTTCCCGTCCCTCAGTTCAGTTCAGTACGGTGGCTCAGTCCTGACCTACTCTTTGGGACCCCATGGACTGCAGCACGTCAGGCTTCCCTGTCCATTACCAACTCCCAGAGCTTGCTCAAACTCATGTCCATCGCGTCGGTGAGGCCATCCAGCCACCTCATCCTCTGCTGTCCCCTTCTCCTCCCACCTTCAATCTTTCCCAGCATCAGAGTCTTTTCCAATGAGTCAGTTCTTCACATCAGGTGGCTAAAGTACTGGAGCTTCAGCATCAGTCCTTCCAATGAACACCCAGGACTGACTTTAGGATTTCATAGGATTTCCATCCCTATGAAGACCCAGATCAGCCCTGGAAGATTTGGAGCCGCCCCACAGCCCTGCATACCCTGGAGCACTCGGTTTTGCCAATTGCTGTGGGTGATCTGGGGCAGGGTGATGACCTAACACTCTCCACTACCCCCTAATCCTTTTCATGCCCCCTCGCCTCCATGGGCCCCACCCACACCCTCCATCTCCCCTGCTGCTCTGTGAGCCCTTTAGAGGCTGTTGCTGTGCTCCCCTCAGGACCTGGGGACTCCCATGGCCTCTGGAACAGAGAGGTGCTCGGGAGGCGGGGGGCGGAAGGGAAGAGATGGGCTTGGTCAACTGTTTCCAGGGGAGCTTTAGGCTCTGCCCACCCCGGCACACAACAGACCCAAGTTTTAGTAAGGAGAGAGAACAAAGGCATGAGATTTTTTCATAATCGTTTAATCTTGCCCTAAGTTATTACTTGTTTACTGATATTTTTATTAGAAAACAGAGGGAGTCTTCATCTCTAAATGCCCCCTCAATGGCAAGTTATTGCATATGATCTCTGCCACCTCCTCTTAAGTTGTAATGGGGAAGGGGTGAGCTTTGCAAGGGGATGCTTAAACAAGGAGAGAACCCTCCCTGGCGCCAGGCTGAAAACCGAGTGCTGGCAACATCTGACAACTATTGGATATGATTTGGAGTAGGTAATAGAAGGAACTTCATGCAAACCCCTTTCAACTGATGTCTGTTTCTTGGAGTTCTGTCTCTCACTGCCTTATAAAGAAAATTATTTAGATCTTTCTAAAGTCTGGCAAGAAAAAGGGCATCTTTTCTTGTATTTGGCCGAAAATTAATTTTAAAATGTTATTTGAATGCTCCTTATGTGCCAGTTACTGCTGCAAGGTGCTGGGATAGAGTCATGAGTGAAGCAGACAGAATTCCTACTTTCTTGGGGCTCATGTTACAGAAGGGGAGACAGAGTAAACTAATTCTCAGAGATGTGTGAAATCCTGCCAGGTAGGGATGAGGAGACAGAAAAATAATGCGGGGTGGGGGGACAGAGAGTGACCAGGGCACAGTTTGGGGTGCTGTGCTAGTTGCTCAGTTGTGTCTGACTCTTTGTGACCCCACGGACTGTAGCCCGCCAGGCTCCTCTGTCCATGGAATTCTCCAGGCAAGGATACTGATGTGGGTTGCCACTTCCTTCTCCAGGGGATCTTCCCGACCCAGGGATTGAGCCAGTGTCTCCTGCATTGAGGCAGATTCTTTATCATCGGAGCCACCAGGTGGCCTTTAGACCTCTTTTAAGAGGCCTCTCTGAGGAAATGACACAGGTGACACTGAAAACAAGTCAGCAAGCAGGAGGGACACTTTGATGTGTACCTTGAATAAAATATTTTGATTTTTTAATTCTTGAAAATTGCACAAGTGACTTAGGCTTATTACAGACATTTTGAAAGTGCAAGTAAACAACAGCAAATGCACCATAATTGCTTTACCTGCAGGTACACACGCCCAGAGTGGGGACTCCTTTCTTAAAAAGAAATTTTTATTTTTAATTGAAGGATAATTGCTTTATAGTATCGTGTTGGTTTCTACCAAGCATCAGCATGAATTAGCCATGGGTTTGCCCATGTCCCCTCCCACTTAAGCATCCCTCCCACCTCCCGCCCCAGCCCGCCTCTCTAGGTCGTCCCTGAGCCCTGGTTTGAGTTCCCTGAGTCACACAGCAGATTGCCATTGGCTGTCTATTGCACAGATCGAAGTGTATGTTTCCACATTACTCTCTCCATACATCCCACCCTCTTCTTCCTCCCCGCCCCGCCCATGTCCATAGGTCTGTTCTCTGTGTCTCCACTGCTGCTCTGCAAATAGGTTCATCTGTACCATCTTTCTAGATTCCGTATATATGCGTTAGTATATGAGATTTCTCCTTCTCTTTCTGACTTACTTCGCTCTGTATGACAGAGTCTAGGTTCATCCAGGGGACTCCTTTTGGTGTCTGCACTGGATACAATTTAAGACCGATTTACCCTGACTCTGAGAAATGTACTCTGGAACGACTGTGTGATTGCCATTTTTGAGTCGAGGACCCACCGTGCCTTGGGTAGTCCTGTCCTACACAGGTTCCCTGGAGTCATTTATGTCATCCGGCCCCCACGGGACTCTGAGTTTGTGCCCACAAGAGGTGGGCATCAAGGGAAGCGGCAGACACAGACTGTGGGAAGCCCGTCCCCAGACAAATGTCAGCAGCAGCTGGACTGAGGGACCGGCTGCAGCCACTTCAGTTCTTATACCAGAGAGACGGCCAGGTGATTCCGCACTAGAAAAACTGGATCAATGCAAATAAGGGGCGTTTGGATTCGTTTGAAGTCCAAGAAGTATATGTTAAAACAAATCGCTCTGCTGTAGAGCAGAGGCAAGCACACTATACATCCAACTATACTTCAATAAATTAAAAAACTAGCAAAAAACAATACTACCCATTGGTTGAGCAAGATAGCAAGCTGGATGGTGCCAGGGGTAGGAGTGCATGTGGGAAACAGCCCCGGAACACCAGCGGCGGAGGACTGCTGATGCGAACAGAATGGCCATTCTGGAGAACACTCTGGAACCTGCTCCCCACTCCTGGATTTATAACCTGGAGATGTTCTCATCCAGGAGAGCACCTTTGGGGATGAATGGGAAACAAGGCACTGCAGGTGTCCAGCCCTGGGAGAAGATGTGAGTCAAGCTGGAAGACGCCCAAGCAGGGCTGCCATTGGTAAACAGCAGCAACCAAGGAGATGGACCAAGGAGATGGAATAGATCTTCAGTTCAGCTCAGTTCAGTGGCTCAGTCATGTCCGACTCTTTGCGACCCCATGAATCACAGTACGCCAGGCCTCCCTGTCCATCACCAACTCCCGGAGTTCACTCAAACTCATGTCCATCGAGTCAGTGATGCCATCCAGCCATCTCATCCTCTGTCGTCCCCTTCTCCTCCTGCCCCCAATCCCTCCCAGCATCAGAGTCTTTTCCAATGAGTCAACTCTTCGCATGAGGTGGCCAAAGTATTGGAGTTTCAGCTTTAGCATCAGTCCTTCCAATGAACACCCAGGACTGATCTCCTTTAGAATGGACTGGTTGGATCTCCTTGCAGTCCAAGGGACTCTCAAGAGTCTTCTCCAGCACCACAGTTCAAAAGCATCAATTCTTTGGCGCTCAGCTTTCTTCATAGTCCAACTCTCACATCCATACATGACCACGGGAAAAACCATAGCCTTGACTAGATGGACCTTTGTTGCAAAGTAATGTCTCTGCTTTTTATTATGCTGTCTAGGTAGGTCATACCTTTCCTTCCAAGGAGTAAGCGTCTTTTAATTTCATGCCTGCAATCAGCATCTGCAGTGATTTTGGAGCCCAAAAAAATAAAGTCTGACACTGTTTCCACTGTCTCCTCATCTATTTCCCATGAAGTGATGGGACCAGATGCCATGATCTTAGTTTTCTGAGTGTTGAGCTTCAAACCAACTTTTTCACTCTCCTCGTTCACTTTCATCAAGAGGTTCTTTAGTTCCTCTTCACTTTCTGCCATAACGGTGATGTCATCTGCATATCTGAGGTTATTGATATTTCTCCCGGCAATCTTGATTCCAGTTTGTGCTTCTTCCAGCCCAGCATTTCTCATGATGTACTCTGCATATAAGTTAAATAAGCAGAGTAACAATATACAGCCTTGACGTACTCCTTTTCTTATTTGGAACCAGTCTGTTGTTCCATGTCCAGTTCTAACTGTTGCTTCCTGACCTTAAGGCAGGGTTAAGTGAAAAAGTAAGAAACAGAACAAGGTTGATGGTGCAGCACCATCTGGGTAATGTCAGCTCTGACCATTGGACATTTAGAATCACATAGACAATTCTGTTTGGTCTCCATCCCATTCCCCCCGGTCCCCATTATGAAACTGCCTTTTCCACCTGGATAATTTCTAGGACTTTTTTTTGTTTGTTTGTTTAAACTAGTTTGAAAATTATGCCATCACATTGCTTGGAATGTTTGGTGCCTTTTGCTCTGTACACACAGTTGTTTCTGCAGCTCAGAAGAGTTTCTTAGTGTTGTTTCTTTAGTTCTAGAGTTTATTTCATTTGTTCTGGGTTCTTAGTCATGAACACCTTTTTTTTTTCATTCATCAGCTATCTCCCGCATTTTTCTAAAAGGACCATATTATCGATTGTAATTTTTATTTACTTGTCTTTTCCCTGCTGTGTTCTTCTCTGAACCAGTTCAGTTATCCGTGGCATCAGTTCCAATGTTCGCTGCCACCAGCGTGGCTTGGGTCCTGCCGTTGTGTTTCCAGTTTCCTTGTTGCCTCTGTTGTCTCGCCTACTTCCTTCCGCATCTCATCTTACTGTTTTCTCCACGCCCCGTGCCTTCTTGGGCTCCATGGGGATAAATGAAATGACCCGTGGTGGGTCATTCTGGGAGGTTTAATCACCTCCTGGTGATTTCTATTTCTATTTTTTCCCTGATAATTTCCATGGTTTTTTTTCTTTTTACGCACCCACTGCTGCTCTGCACAGGACTTGGCCTCCCACAGGCACAGCATCGAGTACAGCCAGCCGTGGCCTCCGTCTTCACCTTCTGTGCAACGTGTGCAGGCTGAAGGGCAGCCACCAGCATCCTGGCTGCCACAGACCCTGGGTCGGGGAACAGGGAGTGGGAAAGCTTGGAAGCATCTTCTTATTTTTTCTCATCCAGATGGTTCTTTGTGCTGGGAACCTATAAAGGGGGGGTCTTTAAGAAACCCAAACTGAATCAAGTGACTCCCTTCTTAAAGCTATTGATCCACTTCCCATTTCCTTCTTGTTAGAGTCTGAGTCCCTCAACCTGATTTGTGGTTCTCTCCAGGAGACCCCAGTTCGATCCCTGGGATGGGAAGATCCCCTGGAGAAGGGAACGGCTACCCACTCCAGTATTCTTGGGCTTCCCCTGTGGCTCAGCTGGTGAAGAATCCGCCTGCAAGGAGGGAAACCTGGGTCTGATCACAGAGTTGGGAAGATCCCCTGGAGAAGGGAACGGCTACCCACTCCAGTATTCTGGCCTGGAGAGTTCCACGGACCGCATAGTACGTGGGGTCGCAAGGAGTGGACACGACTGAGCAACTGCCACTTTTCCACTGTCCAGTCTCCTCATGCCCTCCTCTTCCTGGTTCTCTTTGGACTCTAAGTGGCTTCCCGAACCCTCCACGCTCTCCGCAGACCTCTGGGCGCTTGCACAAGCTGCTCCCTGGGGCAGCGGCCTTCCCTGCCCACACCGTCTCCACTTGGAGAAGAATAATAAGCCAGGGCTCAGGTGCATCTCCTGTGGGAACTCGGCTTTCATATTCTGACGGATGAGGCCCCTGTGCTGCGGTCCTTCATCCAATCGTTCCTTACACATCTGCTGGATCCGGTTTAGTTTCTGACACTCTAGCATCCCTTCTTACACCCTCCTGTGAGGTGGAGAAGCCCCATCCTGTGAGGGACAGGTCTCGTTCGCTGTGTCCCCAGGTCCCAGCAGTTGGTAATCAAACTCAAAACTTAACATGTTAGGAGCAGGTAACTAGCGTCGCAAACCTGAGCTTCCAGAGCTCCCACTAGAGGGCAGCACCACACAGACGTCGCCTCGAGACCCAGTTCCAAAAGCAGGCGGTGCGGGGCTTCCCCACAGGGCGGTCAGGAGGGCCCCCAGGCCCGAGCAGGGCAGCTCCACAGCGTTCCAGACCTTCTGACCAAGGTCCTTTAGTTCTACCTTTGGCCTGCCCCAGGACCACACATCCCTCCCAGTTCAGTTTTCTTAAGAACATTTTAGAATCCAGGAAAGGGATTATGAGGGCCAAGGAAAGGGAAGGAATTTGTTCTGGTGGAGGGAAAGGTGCACGGTGGTGGCCAGGAGAAGCTCGGACTAAGCCTTCAAGGATTGCTTAGGAAATGCAAGGGCGGGATGAACATCCTACAAAATTGGACGTTTATTAAACTATTCATTTTTGGCTTAGTATTTAAAACAAAATACCACATTACCTAAACTGCTTGAGAAATCTGAAAAGACCTGTGCATAATCCATCTTTGCAAAGACAGAAACTCAATCTGCCTCTGCTCGTGGGAACAGAATATAAAAACAATCTCCGGCTCTAGGATCTGAATGGTGAGGAGGTGGGCGGTAGGGGGGCAGTGCCAGCCCTGAAAGGTAAGGTGGTCAGAAATTAACATCCCAAAGTGCCCTCTTCCAAACTGTCATTTAGCCAGGTTAAAAAAAGCTATTCCCAATCAGGCTGCTTCTGATGGCCTCAGAGCTGATGTGGAAGCCGCCAAATGTGTGTATTTGTGGAGTTGTAAGTAGGTCAGATATTTCTGTCGCTAATTATTACTTGTGAAAAAATATGTCGTGAGCTTGCCGCGGGGAGAGAGTATTGAAAGCAGCATTGATCTTCGGAAACTCCAGCCAGATTTATCCGCACAGGGCTGGCATCCCGAGGACTGTGGGAAGAGGAGGAAACGTCCTAAATGCAGGTCTGCAGGGGCAGTTGCTGGAATTCCAACAGGAAGACCAGAACCTGGGTTCTAGCCCTTGATTTTTTTAAGAAATGCATATATTTTTTAATGAAGGATAATTGCTTTACAGAATTTTGTTTCGTCACACCTCAGCGTGAGTCAGCCACAGGTACACATGTGTCCCCTTCCTCTTGAACCTCCCTCCCTTCTCCCTCCCCATCCCACCCCTCTGGGTTGACACAGAGCCCCTGCTTGAGCCCCTGAGACATACAGTAGGTCCCCACTGACTCTCTGTTTTACAGATGGTGATGTGAGTCCCCGTGTCGCGCTGCACACAGCTCACCCTCCCCTGCCCGTCCCCGTGTCTGTAAGTCTGTTCCGTGTCTGCTTCTCCGTTCGGTCAATCGGCTCAGTCGCTCAGTCGTGTCCGACTCTCGGTGACCCCATGGACTGCAGCACGCCAGGCCTCCCTGTCCGTCACCAACTCAAACTCACGTCCATGCGTGGGTGATGCCATCCAACCGTCTCATCCTCTGTCCCCTTCTCCTCCTGCCCTCAATCCCTCCCAGCATCAGAGTCTTTTCCAGTGAGTCAACTCGTCGCATGAGGTGGCCAAAGTATCGGAGTTTCAGCTTTAGCATCAGTCCCTCCAATGAACACCCAGGATTGATCTCCTTTAGGATGGACTGGTTGGATCTCCTTGCAGTCCGAGGGACTCTCAAGAGTCTTCTCCAGCACCACAGTTCAAAAGCATCCCTGCAAATTAGCCCTTGATTTTCACATCCCTCTTCCAAGCTTCAGTTTTCTCATTGGGTTAAATTTTATACTCAGTGCAAAGGTTCTGATGCCATGACCTCCTCAGTGGAAAGTCACTTTCAGGGGACCTGAGATTTCCCTTCTGTTTAAGGGATACGTGGGGCTTCCCTGGTGCTCCAGTGGTCCAGTGCTCCCAATGTAGGGGATGCGGGTTTGACCCCTGGTTGAGGAACTAAGATCCCATGTGCCACACAGCATGGCCAAAAAAAAAATCACACCAAAAAAACCACTAAGGGATATGTTTTTCTGTTCTGGTAGAGTCAGACAAAGAATCAGTTCAGAAATGAGATAAAAAGATTTGGCATTGGATATTAGCAGGAAATTTTGCTGGATTTCCTTGGATTAGACCCACATGCCTAAATATTTGCTGAGTGATGAATGTGTGTTGAATGTTGTGGCAGGCGTGTTGGACACACAAATGGGTACGACTCTGCCCATTTCTTTGTAGATCTAGGATTGGTGGCTCCTTCTTATTGAGTTTCAGGGGATGGGATGATTTGTCCAAGGTTACACTCACAGTATGTAGTAGAGATTCAAACCCAGCTTCTTGCATCAGTGTCCTAAACCAGGCCCTGTAGCTGTGCTTGAATGAGTGGTTAGGAGGGCACAGATAGCCCCTCCCCATCTCCTAGATGTAAAACCTGGGTACTGGGGCAAGATGCTGCTCTAATTAGTTATATTTTACAGGCTCGGAGACTTGTCAATGCTTTATGCAAAGTTATGCAGAATATGCAAATCAGGGGTAACTGTGGTTTTGTTGTTACCACAACAGCACCTGTGAATCTCTGATCTGGAAAGTTCTGCCTGCAGAGCATCCTGGTGTCATGGGCTGTGGGCAGGGTCCTAGGCTGCTTTCCACAAAGTCACACGCACTCTCAAGTCTCTTCTAAGAGTTGTGTCCAGGAGTTGGACTGTAAGTGCCCTTACCATACCAACAGTATTAACCCCAAATATCTGGGCAGGACGGTTTCCCAGGTGGCTCAGCAGTAAAGAGTACGCCTGCAAATGCAGGAGACACAGGAGATACAAGTTTGTTCCCTGGGTGGGGAGGATCCCCTGGAGGAAGGAATGGAAACCCACACCAGTATTCCTGCATGGGAAATCCCATGGACAGAGGAGCCTGATGGGCTACAGTCCATAGGGTGGCAAAGAGTCAGCCGCGACTGAGCACGCACGCCCACTTCTGGGTAGGAATGAGTTCAGTTGATCTGAAAAGTTCTTGTTTTTGTTTTTAAATAGGTGAGTCTCAGTTTCCTTGCCTTCAAAATGGGTGTGTTGGTCTCAATGATCTTTAAGCTCCTGTGATAACTAGGAATCTTCGGAGTCCTGCACTGAGACTTCCGGAAATTACCATCCTCTCTCTTTGTCTTCAGTACTCTGCTTAGTATTCCCTTTAGCCCCTGCCCCACCTCTCTCCAGCACTCCCCCCACCCGCCCCCCATTCATGCTCCCCTGCAAGCTGTCTGGCCCTGTGGAACCTGCTGTGCCTTTTTTTTTTTTTGGCCTCTTGTGCTTTGCATATGCTGTTTCTGCTCCCTGGAATGCCTCTCCCTCTCCAATGTCTAACTCCTTCTCTTCCCTCATGGGCCAGTTGATCATTTGATTTCTTTGCTTTTGGCTGTACCACGCAGCCTGTGGGATCTTAGTTCCCTGACGAGGGATAGAACCTCTGCAGTGAAAGCCCTGAGTCTTAACTGCTGGACCACCAAGAAATTCCCCTTCACGAACCAGCTGAGTGTAACCTACTCCTGCTCAGCACCCCTTGCAGAGCAGGTAGCTTCATCCCATTCTCTTTAAAAAAATTATTTCTTTTGGCCGTGTTGTATCTTGGTTGCAGCATGCAGGATCTAGTACCCCAACTAGGGATAGAACCTGGGCCCCCTGCATGGGGAGTGCAGAACCTTAGCCACTGGGCTACCAGGGAGGTCCTCCATCCTGGTCTCTTGATAGCATTTACTAGCTGGCTACCCAGGAGATAAGCCCAGCAATGGTAAGCCCACTGGGGCCAGAGACCAGGCATAGGACCCAAGACTGTCAGAGTAATGCATCCATATTTAAGGGATTTACAAATCAAAGAATAAGTGTATCCCCTCATTTTAGTTTAGAATTGTCCAAAGGAAGCGGTTGCCATGAACTCCCTCTACCTAGCTTGTGACTTTAGATTAAAAATAGGTATAGGGACACCAGGCTCCTCTAACTCCCTAATATGAATTTTAATTTTTAATAACTTGAGAAATCAGTGAACTATACCTATGGGAAAATGATGAGGAATCAGCCACATAAATTAATGGAAAGTATGTGTTCACATTATCTAACTATATTAAGTGTGAATAACAATTAATTATGGATTCTACATGCAGTCTTGTCTTCGAGAACTCAATGTGAAGGAATTTAAAAAGTCATTCTTCACCCCACTATGCTCCACCCCAGGCCATAACATAAAAAGCAAGGGCCAAAGAATTTTCCATAATTTATGAAAATCATCATCTTAGAGAAAAAATAACTCTCATTAGGAGCATAATAACTTGGAAAGAGAAACTGCACCCAAGTATGGTTGTTAATGCTGCTGCAGTCACCTGACCACCCTTCCCTTCCCCCCTGCATTTACTGCGTCTCCCATTCATGCACTGTACTCTGAGATGTGGTCTAGTCAGTGGATAAGAACATGAACTCTAGAGCTGGACTGTTTGAGTCGAAACCAGGTTCATTTACTCCGCAGCTGTGTGGCCTGAGGCAAGTTGCTTAACCTCCCTGTGCCCCCACTTATCTGTAAACCGGAGATGATAATAGCTCCCATCGTGTAGGGCTGGTGTGTGTGTGCACGCACATGCAGGGGCAGTAAATAAGCCAAAACACGCATAGTGCTTAGTACAGAGCTTAAGCACCCTATCGGTAGAAAGATAGATGACAAATAACTTTCCATCTTTAAGAGGCTCACGATGCTCCAAGCAGAGGGATGCCTGTGCCTTGGGCTCTTGGAGGAGAAGAGGAACGGCGCCCAGCCCGTGAAGGAGACAGGTGCGGGCTCCGCCTCAACGGACAGGGTGGTTTCTGCTTGTATCAGTTTTGGTGTGCTTCCACCACTTTCTTCCAGGGTGTGAGCCTGGCGCTAATGCCTGGTGCCACTTAAGACAGACTGAGTTTCTGTCCTTGGAGAGTTTGCTGGCTGGTGAGGGGAAGAGACTATAAATAAGCACGCTCATTTAAAATTGCAAATAGCGTGTGTTACATATGGAGTGAGGAAGGTGTCATGATAGGAAGCGATGGGGCTTCCCACAGTAGGGGGACACATGACATTTAGGTCATGATCTAAAGGGTCAGGAGGAGCGGGGGTAGGAAGGGTGGGGCCAGAAGCTTCCAGGTCTTGGCTTGTGAGGTATTCTCTCCCGGGATTGGTCTTTCTCGCTTTCCGTTTTTTAAAGTGTGGGCCTGCCATAGCAGACTGCAGAGCCAACCTGGACAAAAACACTGCCATCAAGGATGTAGTTGGCGGTGGCATAGACTTGACCATAGTTTACGCTAACGATATGCCGCGAGACAATGGGGAAAGGACCAAGTTTAGAAAACTGGCCTGCTCTAGGAAGAAAAAGAAAACGAATTCTGCCTTACCCCCACACAAATGCTGGACTCCAAGACTGATTAAAGACGTTAAGTTAAAACTCTAAAGGAGGCGGAAGAAAGTTGGGGATAATAGGTTTCTGATCTGGGGTGGGGCAGGGTGGGAAAAGATTTCCTAACCAAGACCAAAAAGGTGCAATGAGCCAAAACATTGCTAAATTGTGCTGTTTCAGAAATTAAAGACTCGTGTCCAGCAGAGGAGAGCATAGACAAAGTAGGGAAACCCAAGCTGCGCATACGTCATACATCTGTATTACGTCTAAAAGTGTTTATTACCTATAACGTACAAAAGACTTCTTCTGGCCAGCAACGGGCTTACTTGTGGCTCAGCTGGTAAAGAATCCACCTGCAATTCAGGACACCTGGGTTTGATCCCCGGGTTGGGAAGATCCCTGGAGAAGGGAAAGGCCAATGAAGGGAAAACCCCAGTAAATTCAATATAAATGGACATCAAGCTTGTGAAGAGATACACAAACGTGTTAACATCCAAGATACACAAATGAAAACAACACATGGAAGCCACCTTCTAAACCTCAAAATGATGATGCTTAGAAAGGTAGATGACATCAGGGATGCAAGGACCAGGGGTGCAGCTGGGAGCCACTCTCAGGAAGGCCGAGGATGGCAGCATGAGGGCAGCTGGCTGGGAGGCCAAGGGCCTCCTGAAGGCCGGTTGCTGCCCCACAACCACCCGTGCCTGTGGCCTAGGGCTGGCTGTGCCTGGAAAAGGGGACTGTTGTTACTTAGTCTCTCAGTTGTGCCTGATTCTTTGGCACCCCCTGGACTGTAGCCTGCCAGGCTCCTGTGTCCATGGGATTTCTTAGGCAAGAATACTGGAGTGGGTTGACATTTCCTTCTTTAGGGGTTCTTCCTGACCCTGGGATCGAACCTGCATCTCCTGCACCAGCATAAGGATTTCCTCCCAAATTACACACAATACTGCCGCCAGCCTAGCTATGGGTTTGTAGGGCAGCATCCACCTGAAGGGGGAGCCCTTTGCTGGTTCACTCACGGCCACCATTTGGGCTCCAAAACCCGGGGCCTGTGGAAAGCCATTCACTCACACTTAAGGAAATTAGACACTTATTCAGCAACTTATTCAGCAAGATGACTCCTGGATGTCCATCTCAGAGACATCACGTTGGACAAAAGGAATCCTTCATGAAACTGCCACAGTGGCTGAGTGAGGAGGTCGGGGAGTCTGGAGGCGACCCACAAGTCCATCACTGGGGGAAGGGATGAGAAAAATGACTTTGGGTTCTCACCATGAAATACTGTGCACGGTTAGAAGCAACTATTTCACCCCACTGAACACATCTTGCCGAGTGGAGGAAAAAAAAATAAAAAGAACCAGCCTGAGAGCTATAGCGTAGAATTAGTCATGCTAATTAAAGGCATATACAAACACAGAACAGCATGACATGCTCTGTAAGGATTCATACATATTTAAGAATATATATCAACCACATCAGTAAGACGCTTCCAGGGGGGAGGGAATGATAGTGGGGATCAGGGATGAAAGAGAAAAAAAAGTTGAAAAACAGAACCATGAACCTGAGAGAAGGGTCCTGACCAGTTCAACAGGGAGGATATGCTGGGGGCAAGGAGGTGAGGTCCTTTGCTTCCGGCACCTGAGACTGATAAAGGTGGGAAAGACAACCAAACTGATACAAAAGCAGAATCCACCCGCTGAGGTTGAGTGCACACCTTTCTCCTTCAAATGCATGCGTGCTCAGCCACGTCCAACTCTCTGTGAGTCTATGGACTATAGCCCGCCAGGCTCTTTGTCCACCGGATTTTCCAGATAAGAATCCTGGAGTGGGTTGCCATTTACTCTTCCAGGGAATCTTCACGACCCAGCGATTGAACCCACATTTCTGTGTCTTCTGTATTGCAGGCAGATTCTTTACCATTTGAGCTACTGGGAAGCCTCTCCTTCATGAACTGGGCACAATTTCTCCTCTGAGAGCCCCAGGTATGTGCATCACTCTGCTTGGGACATCATGAGCCTCTTTAAGAGGGAAAATCATTTGTCATCTATCTTCCTACCATTGCAGACAGCAAGCCCTCACAAAAGCTTGTTGGATTAATTCCCTTGCACTTTCGAGCAGCAGGGCACCCCACACATTGATGTCAACTACAGAGCAGAGGGAAATGGTGGACATGCTGACTACTGCCTCCAGTCCATGTGCTCGGCCTGTTGATCGGCTCGCCTTTCACAGTGTCCGTCTCCGTGATAATTACTTGTTCATTCGGAGGCTCCCCCACCAATCTCTCGGTGTCCTGATGGAAGGACCGAGCCTGTCTGGCTTCTTCCTGGATCCTCGCACCCCATCGGCTCTGCCTTGTTGACCATGCTCATAATCAGAGGTCACACAGATATATCAAAACATGAGCAGATACTGAGCAAATGGCTGAATCTGTGTCTTTGGAGAGCAGGTCGTATCCTGCGTCGTTCTGCGGAGATGCACGTATTTCTTGGAAGGAATAATGCCTCTCAAGGGAACGAAAAGGCCATCCTTTGATGCATTAGGTCCCAGTGGGTGACGACATTAGGTCTGTGGCTTTCCAGAGTGAATCTACTAAGCCTTGGGACCGGCACCAGCACTGCCACTGGATTCTGACTCTCCACTGAATGCCAAGACTTATTAAGACACAAAAATCAAGCGTAAGGTGCTGAGCTGGAAGGTATGATTAGTGTTTATGACAGACAGGCTGGAAGAGGAGCTCATTGGCTGCTCTGCACGCCTTTTCATGTACACAAACTTATCGCCATGGCAATTGTTTTCCCCGCAAATTCCCTCCAAGCAGCCATTTGTGTTTCTTGATTTCTACACAAAGATGACCTTGTTAGGTCCTGTTAGACAGAAACAAGACAAACGCACCAACAACACAGGCTCCCCATGCCCAGTTTCCCTTGGGCTAATCACAACACGCCTGAGATGCCCCTTTGGGTGGCTTAAAATGAGAAGCTTGATGGTTAATTTAAATAACAGGCAGTGTCAGCTCCACCATCTGCGGAGGGACCCCAACCCCTCAGCTGTTCCCCATCAGCAGAGGCTCTGTCTTCTGGCCCAGCAAGATTAAAAAAGCTCGGGGCCAGGCAACCGCAGGGCTCCCCCAAGTGCCAGTGCTGTCTCGTCACGACTGGGTCTTTCTGGGAACCTGCAGTGCCTGACCCAATGCCCAGCATCCCGTTTGGCCTGGCAGTTTACCGACTTCATCCTTTTTCATCCCTACTAAAGGAAACCCAATTGACTTGACCTGTTATTGCTGTTCTGTTAATGAATGGCGTAAATATTACCTTCTTCTGCTGCTGCTAAGTTGCTTCAGTCGTGTCCGACTCTGTGCGACCCCATAGACGGCAGCCCACCAGGCTCCCCCATCCCTGGGATTCTCCAGGCAAGAACACTGGAGTGGGTTGCCTTTTCCTTCTCCAGTGCATGAAAGTGAAAAGTGAAAATGAAGTCACTCAGTCATGTCTGACTCTTTATGACCCCATGGACTGCAGCCCACCAGGCTCCTCCGTCCATGGGATTTTCCAGACAAGAATACTGGAGTGGGGTGCCATTGCCTTCTCTGAATATTACCTTCTAATGACACAGAATTTTGAATTTTGTTCCCCCCACAACTTTGGCTGGGTTATTTTACTGTCTCGTTTTCCCAAACAGTCTTGTTTTCATTCTTCTGAGATGTTAGGGGGCCACTCCCTGGTGTGGCGAGGTGAGGGTGAGCCAAGCAGGTCTCTTTCTTCCAGAGAAAGTCTCCAACCTGGAGGGGGCGGGGTCCAGCAAGACCCTCTGCCGCCTTTGCGAGGGGAGCCTTATTCATGGCAGGGAGGCTGAGGCCACCAAGGGGCAGCACTCACCATGCTGGGACAGAGCCAGGTGTGGGCCCCAGCTGCTACCCCAGCCGCCCCCCATCCCAGGCGGCGTCTGAGGAATCTCGGTTTGGTGACTGAGCCACACTGAGCTCCCGGAAGCATGGGAGAAGCACCAGCCACGGGGGCTCCATGATGAGTCTGTCTATGAACCCGGGGAGGAGGGGGGAGGTGGGAATGGTAAAGAACAACGGGTGGAGGGAAGGGCCCAGGGCTCAGCTCTTCCATCCCTTCCTTCACCTGACACACTTTCTGAGCTCCTGCTCCGAGCCACACACGGGCACTTTCCCAGAGATGAACTAAAGGACAGAAGATTAAAATAAAACCATCAGTCATTTGGCCTTTTGGAAGAAACAGTGGGGGATTTGCAGAGCCCTGCCTTTCTGGTAGGAGTCCTGTGCTCTGTCCTTCAGGGCAGGATGGGACATAGCTTCACAGACAGAGGTACCACCCTAGAGGTGAGAAATGCACCCAGAGCTCTGCTGACACTTGAAGACCTCCAAGATAATGCTGGTTACTTTTCTGGTTTTCTGGAATGCCGGCTTCAAAGCGTGCGGCCATCCTACAGCAAACGTCATGTCGTTCCCTCCTAATTTTTCTCTCTTGCTCCAAACCAATGGGGTCCCTTTGTCTATGGCCTAAAGGGAAACTAGGGCAAGCATGAAAAATTACATTTTATAAACCTGCTGTTTTATAAAAAACTGTATTTATGAAGCTACAAAACAAACAAAAAGGAATTGATGAACAAGAACTCAAAAGAGGGTGATTTTGGTTAACATCAGAAATCCAACTTAATCTCATTTAAGAGAGCAAAGTGATTTATTGACTCACCCTCTCAGGAACGGGGATGGCTAACAAATAAAATACTCTGTCTCAGGCTTCCCTGGTGGCTCAGCTGGTAAAGAATCTGCCTGCAATGCAGGAGACACTGGTTCGATTCCTGGGTCGGGAGGATCCCCTGGAGAAGGGCATGGCAACCCAACCCAGTATTCTTGCCTGGAGAATGCCATGGACAGAGGAGCCTGGGGAAGTCCAATCCACAGGGTTGCAAAGAGCTGGCTGTGACTGAGCACGCATGCAGGTGGGGATAAAGGTTTTATTTGTCTTCCATAGTGTTCAGAAGTGGGCAGCCCAGGGCAGTTGAGAGGGCTTAAACCTGTCCCCCGTCCTCAGCTTGCTGTCTCAGCCCCGGCCTGCTGCTGTGGTGGTGAGGAAGTCGGGAGTCCTTCGCCCACACCCACGGGGGTGGGAGGCGGAAACAAACGTGGAACAGGCGAAAGGAAGGAGGCTGCACTATCAGCCTAAAGCAGGGGCTCCCGACCTCCACGAGGGGCTGCCTGGCGTCCTCTTTCTGGATTTTTCCCTCTCCCTTCCCTCATGCACTTGCTGCCTGAAAACATCGAAACCTTATGTAAAATGGAGCAACTGGCTTCTCCACAAACAGCCCCTTCAACTAGCTTTTTTCTTCTCTAAATATTTCTTTAATATTGTATCTTTGATTTCAAGACATTTCAACAACCCCCCTAAAGGATCTCAACATTTTCCCTGAACTAGAAAAATAAAAAATAAAACACTCTGCTGAGAAGAAAAGGAAAATTGTATGTTCTTTTGTTTACACGAGTGTACAGAAAATCTTTACAGATCTCCATGTGGCCTTGGTGATTTTCCATTGTGATATGGAAAGAGAAATGGATAAATGGGAATTTGCAACCAATCTCAGGGGATTTCTTTTCTATTTAGGTGACCCCTGAAAGGCTTCTGAGCATAGAGTTATTTTTGAAAGAAAAGAGGAAACGCTGAGGGGTGGCCACCATTAACAATAGTTCACCCAGATGCTAACTTATTCTGATGTTTGCTGGGTTTTATTTTTATTTAATCTGATGTTTTGATATAATTGTTGGCATTTTGTTTTTGACCTTAAACCAGTATAATTCATCTTGGGCTTGCCAAGAGAGGCAATGGACTGTCAGTGATCAAGATGCAATCTATTTTCTTAAATTTATGACTTAAATTATGTTCATCAAGATGATGTTGAGTGAAGTTCATGGGGGAAGGGGTGGGGACGTGGCACTGCTTTGCTCTTCACTCACTTTGATCATAATTTACCCTTTGATCACCTGGCATAGGAGCTTATTTCCGCTCACCCAAAGCTTCCACCAAGAGGCCTTGGGAAGAACTTGAACCATGTCCTGACCTATGAATTCTGGATGCAAAAAGTGTAGATTCAGAATGAAGAACTGCTTTCTTAAAATTCTGAGCTATGTAAATTCTTGGTATAGTGGACTGAGTATTGGGCTGGGAGTCAGTTAATGCAATCCTCCAAAAAGCCTAAAGAAGAAAGTTGTTATCATGCCCATTTTACAGATGAAAGTACTGAGACATGGAGAGTTGAACTAATTTGCCCAAATCGGCAAACAGTGGAGCCTTGGGTTCAAGCACAGGCTCCTCCCTTGGAGGCTGGGGTCTCAAAGACCAGGCGCACATTGCTGTGTGACCTTGGGCAAATCCCCTCCCTTCTCGGGGCCCTAGCTTCTTCTTCTCTAAAACGAGAGGGCTTGCCTGGCTGGTTTCTAGGATCCTTTCTAGCATTGACTACAGATAAATCTTCCTTTCATGATCTTCCTCAAAGTCTAGCAGGCATCCAGACTTAAGTAGGAGGTTGCAGTCAAGTTTCCTCTCCAGAGTCTGAAGAAACAGAATTTAGTATGGATGGAAAGAAATAGCATTTAATAAGGGAATATGCGTGCCATTAATACATATTTTACACATGTACTTGACTGCCATTATATCTTTACCATAACTTAATAAGGTAGGTATTTTTGTCATCCCCATTTTACAGATGTGGAAACCGAGGTTCAGAGGACTGTGGTCACACAGTTGAGGAGTGGTGGAGCCAGGATTAGCCTCCAGATTCCCACAGAAGCCTGTTCTTCCCCTATCAAAGCGCACCCTGTAATCACCTGATTATCTGTGTCCAGCCTAGACCATGAGTTCTGAGTGGCAAGGACTGTGTTTTTAGTCTCTCTGTCTGTTGATGGGGCCGCAGTGTGCTATGCTGTGCTTAGCTGCTCAGTCGTGTCCGACTTTGTGACCCACTGGGCTGTAGCCCGCCAGGTTCCTCTGTCCACGGGATTTTTCAGGCAAGAATACAGGAGTGGTTGCTGTTCTCTTCCCCAGGGGATCTTCCCAACCTAGGGACTGAACGCGAGTCTCTTGTGTCTCCTGCACTGCAGGCAGATTCTTTATCTGCTGAGCCATCAGGGAAGCCCTGTCTGTCGAGGGGACTACAAAGGGTCTGGCCTGAAATAGATGATCAGTAAACACTGTCCAATGGATGTGTGAGTGCCACACCCCAGTGCTCACTCTAATCACTGAGGTAACCGCATAGAAGAGGTCTCAGTTGGAAAAAAAAAAGGAAATGTGGGGAGCGGGGCTCAGAAACAGTCTTTATTTACAGGGTCAACATCACGAACTGACTCAGTTCCCAAACCTAGATGCTCACTCTCTTTCACAAGTTCAGAATTGAGCTCAAATTGAGCAAATGTTTTGTTGAAAATCTATTTTCTCTAAATAAACTCCTAGTAAATCAGGAGGCCTGTGACCTCATTCTATTTTCATGCTGGCTGTGATGTAGTTAGAAAGCTTACTCTTGAGTTTTTTTTTTTTCCTTTTGTGCTTTTCAATAGTTTCAAAATTTTTGTATAATGATTTTTTAAAAGCAAATTAAGTGCTTACTTGTTTTAACGCAAGATCAATAATGAGATTGGATCTTCATCCTTCAATGCTTTGGAAAGCAGCAAAGTGGTGATTGGGGGTTGTATATTCAAAAGGCACTGAATTAAAGAGTACTTAAAAAAAAGAATAAGAAAAAGAAAAGGAAATGACTATGGAGCAGAAGGCAGAACGAGTGGAAAACCTGCTGCTACCGCTGATGACCACAAGAGGGCGCCAGGGTCACCAGGAAGGCAGAAGTCAAGCCTAATATCCACTTCTGCTGCAACTGAGACCCCTTCTAGGCAAAGGAGCTGGTTCTGGAACATCAACCATGATTCCGCCTCTCCTGCACGTCACAGTTTAAGTTAGTCTCCTTCTCCTCCTCTTGTCAGGTAAGCCCACAAGGGTTTCCATCCCTGGGGCATCTGTGGTTCTCTTTTACCTAGCGGGGTGCACTGTTGGCATTTCAGGGGTGTGTGTGTGTGTGTGTGTGTGTGTGTGTGTGTGTGTTTTGGGCAAGCAGAGGTGTAAACAGGCTCCACAATCTGTAAAACAGCTGGCCACACACCTGAGAATTCCTTCATGAAGATATGGCCTTCCCAGCAATAGCACTCCCTTTTAAAACTCTGGGTCTGCAACAAACATACTAAAGACGTATTTCACCAACCTTGTCAAAGTCAACTTGGCTTTGGAGATAGACGAGGGAAAGCCAATGAACACATAACAGATGTGGATCATCTCCTGGAGAGGGGAGTGGCAGGAGGGCCCAGGGTGGGAAAGCTGGGAGCCTATCTCTTCTCCACCACAGAGTCACCTTGCCCAAAACCCACTGTGGGCATTTTGTTACGTTGCCTCATTTAGGACCACAGGAGTCCTGGGAAGGAGGCACCACTCTCCCTATTTACAGATGGGAGGCCCAGAGAAGTTAAGTCATCTGCCCAACATCCCCCCCACCCCCCCACCCCTAGCACGTCAAGGATACGTGGAAGCAAGACTTTAACCCCTAAGGAGCCCAGGCTTCACTGCTGCCGCTGTTGCCTCTACTGAGGCAGACCCAGCCTAGGAGTGACTGCCCAGAGAAGGGATGAAAGAGCAGGAGTGGGCTGGAGCTCAAGCGCCTGACTCAGGAGGCCAAATTACCCACTTAGACCCCAGCAGGCTGCAGGGAGGCCATCGTTGGTTCAAGTGCTCTGTGAGCCGGTGCATGAAGTCTTTTATGTTTTTTCCCCATTAATGCATTCTGTACTTACACTTCTTACTATAATTACTGTGCGGTAATTAACAAGGGAAAATAACACATCTGGGTCTATGCTGCAACTCCAAACAGATGCACGAGATGCAGGGGCACGTGGAGGCCCTTTCAGTTATTTGACAAACGGGTCTTGAGCACCCAGGTAGCAGCTTGCTGAGGTGCCAGAGGCCCTCAGAGAGCCACCTGAGCAAGGTCTCTGGCGGGAGGGTGGGGGGTGGGGGGCAGATAGGCAGTGGGTGTGTAAACACATCTAAGATGTCAGTTTATGATAAGTGCTGTGAAGACAATAAGGCTCAGGGACATGTGGCCAAAGCAGTCTCTTCCTGGAGGTGGCATGTGAGCTGTGGCCTGAGGAGATCCGGGGAGAAGCAGGCCATGCTTGGGGACGGGCAAGTGCCAAGGCCCCCAGTGAGAGAGTGGCTGACCCAGGCCTTTTCCCCTCTTCTCTCTCCATCCTGGCAAAGGAATCCCCAGAATGCCCCTGCCCTGGGGGTCTGGTGGCCCTGACACCCCGGGCCTTGTTTGAAAGCCACCCTGCAAAACGGTCAGACCCTGGCAAAGGCCTGCTCTGCCCAGCCTCGGGGGCACCCTCCGATATCTTTTCTTTCACGTGCAGTCACTCTGCTGGGGAGCATTCCAGGTAGAGGGCACAGAAGGTGTGGAAATTAGGGGACTGGAAGAGAGTTGGTGGGGCTGAAGCTGGGGTGTGAGGGAAAGGGCCAGGGAGCTGAGGGCCGAGCTGGATCCGGGGGGCTCCGGGGCAGGCGCTGTCCTCGGGGGCAGAGGGGAGTTGCCCTCCTTGGTGGTGTTATTATCATTCCCTGCCTAGAGGTGACTTGCCTCTTAGGTTGGAGGCTGGAAGCACCCAGTCCCTGGGTGGGAGGGAAGCCCCCAGCCAGTGCCCCCTCGGCCTGCTTCACTTTCTCCCACCTCCCACCCCAGTCCAGACACCCAGAGAGGCTTCCCAAGGCCGGCCCTCCCCACTAAGGGGTGGGGCCAGCATCTGGAAAGGGGAGTCCCCGAGGGTAGTGGGGACACTGGGACCTTCCCGAGGTGGGGACTGGGGCCACTGTGAAGGCAGAGGATGGGGAGGGCTGGGGAAGGGACAGAGGAGGCAGAAGGTACCCCAGGAGTTGGCCTGCACACCCTTTCAAACGAGGACTAAGCCCCCGGCCGGGCCATGAGGACTTCTGGGTCTCTCCTTCCTGGGCTTTCAGTTCCTCCACCTGGGCAGGTGGGGTTGGACCAAAAGCCCTCTTCCAGCCCTCTCCGTTGGGTCCCCTGCTTCCTGGTTTGGGGGTGGGCTGGTTTCTTGCTCTCTGTGTGCGGTGGGGTGGGCGGGTAGGCGCTGGGAAACGCCTCTTCCAGACGGAAGTGGCCTCCGCCCGGCTCTGCTGGGCGCACCGCCGCCTTGGCTGCTAGTGGTTGTGTGCATCCTGCCCTGCTCCTTTCACCCTTCCTCCTCGCTTCCACCCCACCCTGCTGCCTTCTCTGGGCCCGGAGGCGCCTTCTAGAATTAGCTCTCCCGCCCCAGGCCCCCTCGTAAACTCTCGCCCTCTGAGGAGGCAGAGCCACTGGGGATGCCCCCAGGCAGCCGTGCGGAGCGCTCTGCCCCGGGGCACAGGCTGCGGTGCCGACTCAGCGCTGCCGGGCGCTGGGTGCTGCGGGCTGGGCGCGGGTGCCCGGGGCGGGTGGGGGGAGTGCTGGTGAGCGGGGCTCTGGTGCCACCCCGCCCTGCAACCGGGAAAGCACGCTGGGAAACTGGCTTTACATCTGACCTGCTGTTGACCTTGGACCCTCTCGGATCCGTTTCCTCCTTAGTAAAACTGGAGATCGTAACAGTACTAACCTCCAGAATGAATGCGTGCTGGCCAAAACCGCTACGGTAAGCAAGGGTTCTGTACCATATATTGGGGGAGGGTCTCCTTTTACAGACACGCCAGAGTGGCATGAAGTGTTACTCTCAGTCCTGTCTGACTCTGCGACCCCATGGACTGTAGCCTGCCAGGCTCCTCTGTCCGTGGGATTCTCCAGGCAAGAACACTGGAGTCAGTTGCCATTCCCTTCTCCAGTGGATCTCCCCGACCCGGGGTAGAACCCAGGTCTCCTGCATTGAGGGCAGATTCTTTACTATCTGAGCCAGAATACCGATGGTGTCCAGAGTGGTTTCAGATTTGGAATCAAGCCGCCTGAGTTCTAATCTCAGTGGCCTTGACAGGTCACTCTGTTTTTTCTGGGCTTCACTTTCCTCCTTGGTGAATTGGGGATGATGTTAGTAGCTCCTACTGCCTTAGTTTGAGAATTCTGTGTGTTCATTCATGTGATGAGCCTGGAAGAGTGGCTGGTACAAGAAGTGCCCATGAAGTATTAACTCTTGTCTCCATCGTCCAGTTCTGCAGGCGGGGTAATGAGGCCCGCCTTCCTGTGCTTTAACTCGTGGGGCACAGCTGATAACAGATGCCCCTTCAGCTCCTTCAAGGAGTCAGGCTCACTCACTGGGGTTCCACCCGTTTTGCTCCCCTGTTGATCTCTGCTCCCAGCCCACTCCTGTGTCTTCTCCAGGTTGTTCTGCTGAGAATAAGGCACCACGCTGGGTGGAGGCAGAGATGCCCAGTGGTGGACTAGCTCTGAGCTTTTGAGGGCGTTTAAGGAAAGGTTGGGGGCGGGAGGAGAAGGGGACGACGGAGAATGAGATGGCTGGATGGCATCACCGACTCTGTGGACATGAGTTTGAGTGTACTCCGGGAGTTGGTGATGGACAGGGAGGCCTGGCGTGCTGTGATTCATGGGGTCGCGGAGAGTCGGACACAACTGAGCGACTGAACTGAACTGAAGGCAATTTAAGTCAGATTCAGGCCCTTGACCTAGAGGGTACCCCTTGTCTGGACTGTCAGGGGCACTGGGGAGAACCCTGGGCTCTGAATATGCCTGGAAGCTCCTGCTGGCTTTGTCGAGTGGTGAAAAGATCCCAGGTTATGGAGGCAGACAGACCTGGGCTTGAATTCTGTCTCAACCACTTATGCTCGGTGTCCTTAGGCAAATACTTCCCTTCTCAGAGTTCTGTTCTCTTAACTGTAAATGAAACAGTAACAGCTACCTCCTGGGGATAATGGCAAAGCTTAGAGGTAATTATCCACAGCCCCTCCCATCGTGTCTGGCACCCATGACACGGTAACTAGCATTAGGGTTATTATCATTTCTGAGGACTTGCTGTATGAACTTTTGTGTGTCTCCTACCTTCTCTGAGCTTCATTTTCCCTAGCCTGGTGATGAGAAGGTTGATCAGATCTTTAATGCTGCGGTGGATCTAAACTTCTGTGATACTTATGGAGATGGAAGATGCTGGTGGTGACCTGCCCATGTCTGCTTGGCACTTGCCGGATCTGTTCGTACCTAAGGCTTCCTAATTCAACACCTGGAACTCTGCCCGAGAGCTTGCTCTGGCTGCAGGAACAAACTTGGCCTGCGCGTGGGGATGGCCAGAAAAGTCAGGGAGTTAATGCTGCAGGAGCAATCACCAAGCACTGATGGATGAGAGCTGGTGAACGTATATCCCAACCTCCTCACTTGCGGGCGGGCAAATTTGAGATCTTTCAGTCTTATGCCTCCTGTTGTTGCCCAGCTGGAGGGAGCCCCAGTCGCCCACAGGAGTGGCCTGGTCCTCATATCCCCTGATGTGGCTTCCTTCCCTTCCCTGAGTCATGTCCCTGCCCTTTAGTGGTGCTTCCTGGATCATCTACCCAAGAAACCGTGTGCTCAGCTCTGGAGCTTGGTGTCTCCCTGAGTGGTCCTGGTATGGTGGTCATCATCAGCCCTGGAGGCTTCGGGGGGCACAATCCTGGGTGGAAAACAAATCTCCCTTCCCTGAAGATCAAGTCCAAAGGATAACTATTCCAGGAGCACTGAAGAGACAGACATCTATCTGCTTGGTGCATCTTTGGTGCTGGTTCAGTTCAGTTCAGTCGCTCAGTCATGTCCGACTCTTTGCAACCCCATGAATCACAGCACGCCAGGCCTCCCTGTCCATCACCAACTCCCGGAGTCCACCCAAACCCATGTCCATTGAGTTGGTGATGCTATCCAACCATCTCATCCTCTGTCATCCCCTTCTCCTCCTGCCCTCAATCTTTCCCAGCATCAGGGTCTTTTCAAATGAGTCAGCTCTTCGCATGAGGTGACCAAAGTATTGGAGTTTCAGCTTTAGCATCCGTCCTTCCAGTGAACACCCAGGACTGATCTCCTTTAGGATGGACTGGTTGGATCTTGCAGTCCAAGGGATTCTCAAGAGTCTTCTCCAGCACCACAGTTCAAAAGCATCAATTCTTCTGCGCTCAGTTTGCTTTATAGTCCAACTCTCACATCCATACATGACCACTGGAAAAACCATAGCCTTGACTAGACGGACCTTGGTTGGCAAAGTAATGTCTCTGCTTTTTAATACGCTGTCTAGGTTGGTCATAACTTTTCTTCCAAGGAGCAAGTGTCTTTTAATTTCATGGCTGCAGTCACCATCTGCAGTGATTTTGATGCTGGTACCTGGATCTTAAAAGACTATTTGAAATGTATCCTGAGTGAAATGACCAGGGCTGGGGATGCTGAGTGCAGGAATGAATGAGCATTGACCCACAGATCTCCGCTCACATCGCTGCTGCCTCCAGGCTTGTGACAAGGAAGGCCTGGCAACACTAGGGGTGCGGGGAAGGAGCAAGTTGTTTGAACAAGGAAGCCGTGATTCACAATCAAAGCAGTAATAAGAGCCCAGGCATCATGAGTTCACCTGTCTAGGTCACAAATTACCTTTACATCTAAGATCTCACTTAATATCCCCAACGACCTGAGTAGGAAGGTTTCCTTCTAATTACTATGATTATTAGTTGTATCATCATTACCCTAATTTCATCTTACTGTAGGATGCAGCCACTGCCTCCTGAGTCCTGACAGACATGAATAATCAATCAAGGTGTTCTCACCCACTGAGCCTCAGCTCCTTCTCCATCTAGCACCGTAGGCAGGGGCTACCAGTCAACTGACGTTGGCATGAAAGCCGAAAACCATTTTGCTTCCCTGGCTAGCAGCTTTCCTGACAACAATAAATTCTTATTAAATTAAATTGAAAGGGTCAAGGAAGAAGAGGCAAGCTAGGCTCGGGGCCTGGGTCTCCTGATGCCCACCCAGTCCAGCACTCTGAGTGCAGAAATCAGTTAGAAGGCTGCTTTGTTAAGAAATTTTCCCTCATTTCTCTAACTTAATGAGACAGCCCCAGATACTGTGGTGACACATATACACACATACAGATATACACACCCTTTCTCCAAGGCAGACTTCCCTTAAAACTTGGAAAAAAAAAAAAAATCAGGACTTCCCTGGCAGTCCAGCAGTTAAGACTCCTTCCTTCCAATGCAGGCGGCATGGGTTTGATCTCTGGTTAGAGAAATAAGACCCCATATATCTTTCAGTCAAAAAAAAACCCTATACCTGTGGTGATAGTTACACAGCTGTGTAAATATACCAAAAACCATTGAATTGTGTACATAAAGCAAGCAAATTGTATGGTGTGTAAATTATAACTCAATAAAGAAAAATTTAAAAAGTCACTGAGCAGTGTTGGCAAGGAGATCAGGCAAGAGGGAGTTTGGGGATTGGCCATTTGCTTCAGCCAGGTAAACAGGCTTCCTAAACCACGCAGTGGGGCCAGATACTACAGGGATGCCCTGCGCGGTACTGAATTAATCACTGATAACAAAGACTCAAATTTACTCTTATCTCTAAACAGGGAAATGCTTTTTGACGAGCAAATTGGAAATTTTCATTTTCATCACTACAAAAGCATGAATTTTCTCTTGATTTGTTACTCCCCAGACAGAAAGTGTTCCTTTTAGAATCTAGGACCAGCAGCTGAAGGTCCCTACTTCATGGGTCCCTGCTGGCTAGAGTGGGGAGAGGTCTTACTGAGCCCCCAGAGCAGGGACCCTTGCCTGAGCCATGTGACCTCCCTGAACCGTGGTCTCTTTGTCTGGAGAATCCAATGCTTTCTCCTGTCTGACTGCCACTGTGTAGGGTGGTGGGGTCGGTTACCAACTGAGTAACTTTGGATAAATTACTCTGCTTCTCTGGCATTAGCTTTCCTATTTAAAAAAGGGAATAATGACATCTTTTTTGACAAGATGTGGAGTGGATTACATGCAATGTGTATGCAAAAGCTGTACCTAGGAGGCGCAGAGCAGCACTGAGTCTCTGAATCTTGTTAGTCCTCTGCCACTCATCTCACTGAATTGTAAAATTCAAGGAAATGATTCATGAGAAAATGCTATTGCACCTGTGCTGTCAGTGAGAACTTTCAGCAATGATAGAAATATTTTCCATATTCAGTGTCCAAGACTCCTGAAATGTTGCTCAGGTGCTCAAGTACTTTTACATTTTATTGCATTTAAATCCATTGATATTTAAAAGCCGCATGTGGCTACTAGCCACTAGGGTGGACTTGGCACATTTAAACATACAGCAATGATCTTTAAGAAGTAAATCTTTTCATCCCCTCCCCCAACACCTTCATCAGAGTCAATACTTTGGCACGAAAAAGTCCTTGTTGCCTAACTATATACAAGTTAAAGAAGACAAATTAAAGACCAGAAACCTTAGTTGTTTTTGTTGAGTTGCTCAGTCGTGTCCAACTCTGTGACCCCATGGACAGCAGCATGAACAGGCTGCCCTGTCCTTCACCAACTCCTGGAGCTTGCTCGAACTCATGAACATTGAGTCAGTGATGCCATCCAACCATCTCATCCTCTGTTGTCCCCTTCTCCTCCCGCCTTCAATCTTTCCCAGCATCAGGGTCTTTTCTAATAAGTTGGCTCTTCGCATCAGGTGGCCAAACTATTGGAGTTTCAGCTTCAGCATCAGTCCTTCCAATGAATGTTCATGATTCATTTCCCTTAGGATTGACTGGTTTGATTTCCTTGCAGTCCAAGGGACTCTCAAGAGTCTTCTCCAACACCACAGTTCAAAAGCATCAGTTCTTCAGCTCTCAGACTTCTTTATGGTCCAACTCTCACATCCATACCTGACTACTGGAAAAACCATAGCTTTGACATAGTAACACACCATGTGTAAGATGGAAGAGTAGAAGGATGGATACTCATCTTCTCCTGAGAGAACACCAAAATCACAGCTAGCCGCTGAACAACCATTGACAGGAGAATGCTGGATTCCAGCAAAAAAGATACCCCACGCCCAAGGGCAGAGTAGCCCCAAGAAGATGGTAGGAGGGGTTCAACTGTGTTTAAAATAAAATCTCAGACCCGCCAGAGATGCTCGGAGGGAGCAAACAAAAATTTATGCACACCTGGACGAAGGGAAAGAAGCAGTGACCCCACAAGAGACTGAACCAGACCTGCCTTTGAGCATCTGAATGTCTCCTGAAGAGGCACGGGTCAGCAGTGACCTGCCAAGGGGGCAGGCGCTTTGGCTGCAGCAGACCTGGAAGACATGGCATGTCGCATAAGTCCTCTTGGAGGAGGTTGCCATTAGCTTCACTGTAGAGCTGCCAAGCAGACAACACAAACTCGAGAACAATGATAGCAAAGAAGTTGTCACACTGCTGCAAAATTTCTAGGACCCACAACAGATTTCTCAACCTGGGGATCTGGCAAAGGGACTGAGAACCCCCAGGGATTTTGACTTTGGAGGCTAGTGGGATTTGATTACAGAACTTCCACAGGACTGGGGAAACAGACTCTTGGAGGGCACAAATGAAACCTTGTGCACATCAGGACCCAGGAGAATGGAGCAGTGATCCCACAAGAGACTGAGCCAGACTTGCCTGTGAGTGTCCAGAAGTCTCTGGTGGAGGCGTGGGTCGACAGTGGCCTGTCTCGGGGTCAGGGGCACTAAATACAACAGTCCTGGGAGTCACAGCATGCTGGCATAAGTCCTTTTGAAGGAGGTCGCCATTAAAGCTCAACATTCAGAAAACTAAGATCATGGCATCTGGTCCCATCACTTCATGGCAAATAGATGGGGAGACAGTGGAAATGGTGACAGACTTTGTTTTTTGGGGCTTCAGAATCACTGTAGATGGTGACTGCAGCCATGAAATTAAAAGACGCTTGCTCCTTGGAAGAAAAGCTATGGCCAACCTAGACAGCATACTAAGAAGCAGAGACATTACTTTGCCAACAAATGTCCATCTAGTCAAAGCTATGGTTTTTCCAGTGGTCATGTATGGATGTGAGAGTTGGACTATAAAGAAAGCTGAGCGCTGAAGAATTGATGCTTTTGAACTGTGGTGTTGGAGAAGACTCTTGAGAGTCCCTTGGACTGCAAGGAGACCTAACCAGTCCTTCCTAAAGGAAATCAGTCCTGAATATTCATCGGAAGGACTGATGTTAAAGCTGAAACTCCAATACTTTGGCCACCTGATGTGAAGAACTGACTCATTGGAAAAGACCCTGATGCTGGGAAAGATTGAGGGCAGGAGGAGAAGGGGACAACAGAGGATGAGGTGGTTGGATGGCGTCACTTACTCAATGGACGTGGGTTTGGGTAAACTCTGAGAGTTGGTGATGGACAGGGAGGCCTGGCATGCTGCAGTCCATGGGATCACAAAGAGTCGGACACGACTGAGTGACTTCACTTCATTACTTCTTCTATCTGGGTACAAGGTTGCAGATGACCTGCAGGTTGAACCCTGTTTGAAATCTCAGACTGAGACCACTCTAATTACTGTTACAACTCTTCCTGGTGTAAATGCCCCATTTGGCAGACTAATAATTAGATTTTTGATCTTTCCTGTTGCCAGGAGAGTCCCACAAAGTAGGCACAGATCTCCCCAGAGAGAGGATGTGTCAGAATAAGGGATGTTCCTATGACCTGGGAGCCTGGGAGTGCAGGGGCTAAACCTTCAGATGACTGACAGCCAGCCTGGGCCCTAGACAGGCAAAGCTCTGAGTTGTCCTGATTGTTATCTGCTCTTCTTAGAACTGCAAGGAGGCCCTTGGGGGTGAATCTGGTCCAGTGAAGCCCCAACAAAAGCACAGGTGAGAGATAATGAAGATTAAGGGAGAAGTTTCTGCAGAGCCCAACAGAGAAATGGATTAACTGAGATATTATCTTATCAAAACTGAAGGCAGAAATAGCCTGTCTAAAAGCAGAACCTTTCCCAGTGAGGGGATTGCCCATAAAAATCATCATGTGGATTATCTAATCTAAGACGGTTTTAATACTTAAAGCAAGACACTGCTCAGGTGCTATCAGAGCACTTGCTACAACTTTCCAGCCATTGTGCGAACAGGAAACACAAACCTTGTGCAGAAAATGCAATGTGTTCCTCTAGGGACAGCCTGGCTGCCAACCCCGGGGGCTTGATGGGGATCAGGCCACGGAACCCTAGGAGCTGAAAGCCTTGTTGAGTGCTGCCACTGTCTGGCCCTGCAGGGCTGGACACCTGCCCTCACCTTCTGGGACCTCAGTCTGCTGTTCGTAAACAAGAACAGTTAGGAATGACCCATCTGCCTCTGAAGCCTTTAACATCTGCTCAGGGGTCTGGATTCATGGAACTACCTAGTTTCCTGAATAAGCCATGTGGTTTCATTGCTCAGGGCTCAACACCAGCTCAGTTTATCCTGTTTGTTGGTTTTCTTGATTATTGTCTGTTTCCTCCACCGGGATGTCAGCTTTTCAAGGTTGAGAGACTGTCTGCTTTGCTCACTGATGTGTTGAGGTTCGCCCAGCCCTAGTTCAGTGACTGGTATGTGTCTGCACGCATGCTAAATCGCTTCAGCTGTGTCTGACTCTGTGTGACCCAAAGGACTGCAGTCTGCCAGGCTTCTCTGTCCATGGGATTCTCCAGGCAAGAATACTAGAGGGGGTTACCATGCCCTCCTCCAGGGGATCTTCCCGACCCAGGGATCAAACCCGATTTCCTGCACTGGCAGGCAGGTTCTTTACTACTAGCACCACCTAGGAAGCCCCAACTGGCTCATGGTAGCTGCCTAATAAACAATTGTCAAAGGCTCAAAATGGATCATAGACCCAGAGGTAAGAGCTTGAACTGAAAAACTTTTAGAAGGAAATGTAGAGTAAATTTTTGGGACCTTGGGTTGGGTAGTGTTTTCTTGGATATGACGCTACAAGCACAAAAAAATTGAAGAAAAATGGACACGTTTGAACTACATCAGGATAAAAATACTTGTGCTTCAAAGCACACTATTAAGAAAGTGCAAACACAACCCACATAATGGAAGAAAATGTCTGCAAATCATATATCTAATGAGGGTCTAGTATTTATAACTATATAAAGGACTCCTGCAACTCAACAACAAAAAGACAAAAGAAGAAAACAACGGACAAAGGGTTTGAAAAGACATTATTCCAAAGAACATACACAAATGCCCATAAGCTCTGAAAAGTTACAGTGCTAAGTTACCATTAGTTACCAGAGAATGCAAATCAAAACCACAATGAGAACTACTTCACACCCACTAGGATGATTAGAATCAAAAGTCAGATAATAACTAGTGCTAATGAGGATGTGAAGAGGTTGAATTCCTCTTAATTGCTGGGGGGAGTTTAGAGTGTAATAGCCACTTTTCCACTTTGGAAAACAGTTTGCTTAGAAAATTAAACACTGAGTTACCATATAAGCCAACAATTCCACTCCTAGGTCCGTACCCAACGGAAAAAGTGGATGGAAACTTCCCGAATTGTCCATCAACTGATGAGCAAATGAAGAAGCTATGATGTATCCATATGCATGTGTGCTACGTCACTTAGTCGTGTCCAGCTCTCTGTGACCCTGTGGACTATAGCCCGCCAGGGTCCTCTGTCTGTGGGATTCTCCAGGCAAGAGTACTGGAGTGGGTTGCCATGCCCCCCTCCATGGTGTATCCATGTGTGTATGTGCTTAGTCGCTCGGTCGTGTCTAACTCTTTGTGACCCAGTGGACTGCAACCTGCCAGGCACCTCTGGCCATGCGGATTCTCCAGGCAAAACTACTGGAGTGGGTTGCCATGCTCTCTTCCAGGGGATCTTCCCAACCCGGGGATCGAGCCCAGGTCTCCCACATTGAAGGTGGATTCTTTACCATCTGAGCCACCAGGGAAAGCCCTGGTATATCCATCAGTTCAGTTCAGTCGCTCAGTCGTGTCCGACTCTCCGCGACCCCATGAATCACAGCACGTCAGGCCTCCCTGTCCATCACCAACTCCCGGAGTACACTCAAACTCATGTCCACAGAGTTGGTGATGGCATCCAGCCATCTCATTCTCCGTCGTCCCCTTCTCCTCCCGCCCCCAACCTTTCCCAGCATCAGAGTCTTTTCCAGTGAGTCAACTCGTCGCATGAGGTGGCCAAAGTATTGCAGTTTCAGCTTTAGCATCAGTCCCTCCAATGAACACCCAGGATTGATCTCCTTTAGAATGGACTGGTTGGATCTCCTTGCAGTATAAGGGACTCTCAAGAGTCTTCTCCAACACCACAGTTCAAAAGCATCGATTCTTCGGCGATCAGCTTTCTTCACAGTCCAACTCTCACATCCATACATGACCACGGGAAAAACCATTGCCTTGACTAGACGGACCTTGGTTGGCAAAGTAATGTCTCTGCTTTTTAATATACTATCAAGGTTGGTCATAACTTTCCTTCCAAGGAGCAAGCGTCTTTTAATTTCATGGCTGCAATCAGCATCTGCAGTGATTTTGGAGCCCAAAAAAATAAAGTCTGACACTGTTTCCACTGTTTTTCCATCTATTTCCCATGAAGTGATGGGACCAGATGCCATGATCTTTGTTTTCTGAATGTTGAGCTTCAAGCCAACCTTTTCACTCTCCTCTTTCACTTTCATCAAGAGGCTTTTGAGTTCCTCTTCACTTTCTGCCATAAGGGTAGTGTCATCTGCATATCTGAGGTTATTGATATTTCTCCCAGCAATCTTGATTCCAGCTTGTGCTTCTTCCAGCCCAGCGTTCCTCATGATGTACTCTGCATAGAAGTTAAATAAGCAAGGTGACAATATACAACCTTGACGTACACCTTTTCCTACTTGGAACCAGTCTGTTGTTCCATGTCCAGTTCTAACTGTTGCTTCCTGACCTGCATACAGGTTTCTCAAGAGGCAGGTCAGGTGGTCTGGGATTCCCATCTCTTTCAGAATGTTCCACAGTTTATTGTGATCCACACAGTCAAAGGCTTTGGCATAGTCAATGAAGCAGAAATAGATGTTTTTCTGGAACTCTCTTGCTTTCTCCATGATCCAGCAGATGTTGGCAATTTGATCTCTGGTGCCTCTGCCTTTTCTAAAACCTGCTTGAACATCTGGGAGTTCACGGTTTACATACTGCTGAAGCCTGGCTTGGAGAATTTTGAGCATGACTTTACTAGCGTGTGAGATGAGTGCAATTGTGCGGTAGTTTGAGCATTCTTTGGCATTGCCTTTCTTTGGGATTGGAATGAAGACTGACCTCTTCCAGTCCTGTGGCCAGCGCTGAGTTTTCCAAATCTGCTGGCATATTGAGTGCAGCCCATATATATATATCCATACCACATGCTAAATTTGGCAATAAAAAGGAATGCAGTATTGATACGGTACAACATGGATGAATTTTGAAAACATGGTGCTAAGTGAAAGAAGTTGGTCACCAAAGACCACTTTCCATGGTTTCATTTATGTGAAATGCCCAGAATAGGCAAATTCACAGAGAGGGAAAGTAGATTAGTGGTTGCGGGAGGAGGGAATGGAGAGGGACTGTGAATGGTTATTAGGCTTTTTCAAAGGGAGATGAAAATGTCCTAAAATTAAACTGTGGTGGTGGTAGCTCAACCCTGTGAATTTACTAAAACCTTTGAATTGTTCATTTTAAATGTGTGAATTGTAGGGTATATGAATATATCAGTAGAACTTTTAAAAACAACAGCTATGGAAAACCAGGAAATGATGGTGTCTGGGCTGAGCCCTATGGTGTGAGCAGGGAGGGAGGCAGAGTCTGGGTGGGATGCGGGCGTCACAGAGAAGCAGAAGGAGACTGAGTGCTTTGTGGAGGAGGGCCTGGGAAGGTCCCCAGCGGTAGAAGGAATGCTGTGGCCGAAGGAAGGGCAGCAGAGCTGGGAGGAAGCAGGAGGGCCGGGGAGGAAGCCAGAGAGTATCCTGGGCAGGTAGGACAAGAGAAGGAACTCAAATACCCCTCTACCTGCAGAAAATGCAACCCACTTTCAACCTCTCTAGACTCTTCGTGTCTTGAGGGAATCAGACAGCAAGTGCCCTGGGCAAGAAGCCAAGTTTTTAGACTTGACTTAGTTCAGTTCAGTTCAGTTCAGTCGTTCAGTCGTGTCCGACTCTGTGCGACCCCATGAATCACAGCACGCCAGGCCTCCCTGTCCATCACCAACTCCCAGAGTTCACTCAAACTCATGTCCATCGAGTCAGTGATGCCATCAAGCCATCTCGTCCCCTTCTCCTCCTGCCCCCAATCCTTCCCAGCATCAAGTCTTTTCCAGTGAGTCAACTCATCGCATGAGGTGGCCAAGTTAAATGTAAGCAAATACTGGGTGCCATAGTCACCAGATTCCAGGATTGTGAGTTGAGGGCTCTGCTCTTGCCAGTTACATTGGCAGCAGCGGGGAGGACCAGCGTGATGGCAGCCTCCCCTAAAATGCACGCGCATGTGGCAACACACATGTGCTCATGAACATACACGGTGCACACACCCACGCTTACACACAGACATGCATCACGGGAGCTAGTAACACAAACGCATACTCACATGCCCACGCACACACTCACAAGCATGCACATATATGCATAAGCACACACACTTTCACATATGGCCCACACACAGACACACAGGCGGGCACACATGAGTCCACACGCACATGCACACACTCTCACACACACAGTCAGAGTGGGCCCCAGGATCTCTTCTGCTCCCTCTGGGAGCGCCATAGGGTGCCTGTGAGCTCTAGTTTTCTGAGTGGTAAGCCCCTTCCTCATCCATGTGGCTTCCCCTTGTATCACTCTTCTCTGACTCTGATCCACTTGTGTCAACAAAATGTGTCTTTTGCTAACAGTGTTGGCATTCTGCATTTTCTTCTAGGGGTTACTGCAGGCTGCTGAGCGATTCATATGCAAACAAGCATTCCTTTCTCATGCGATTGGTCTCATTTCCTTTCTCCCAGTTTATTGTCTTTCCTATAAATCCATGAGTTCACTAACTTCTGAGTGAATTTTGTCCCCTTCCATCACCTCAAGTCGAATCTGCTGGCCAGGCCTTCTCTGCAGGGGCTTCTACTCTGATGGAATCACCTTCTTGATTCTTGGTCACAGGGTTTTTGTGAATCTGGACATCTTAACCCAGAGTATTTGAAGCCTTCTGGTTATAACCTCAGCTCTGGTATTGGGACACATCTTCACCTCTAGAGGTGATACCCTCCATCCTATCTGGGGCTGGAGAGAGCTGAGCGGGACCCAGCACAGTGTCTGTCCCCCTCTGGCAGTGCCAGAGACCTGAATGTCTTGGCAATGCTAGCAATGTGGCCATCCTTTCAAACAATGGTTTTTAACGTTTGTTTGAGCATTTGTTCAGAAGAGGGATGGGGTGGGCCTGGGTGAGGAACGGATCAGGCCCTCTGTTGGAAGCCTTGGACTGTTGCACCAGCGAATTCAGCTCGGGCCTAGACTTACATATCTAACTCTTCTAGTCCATTAACACTGTTGGGGCATGTTGACTGACCCTCCTCTTACGCGAAAACATCCTGGGGAGCACCATCCCCATCCAAGTGGTTTCTGAGAGTGTTCCTTCTAAGCCACCCGTAGAGTTTATGTCTTTAGGAATCCTTCTGGTTGGGCTATGGACTGAGCATAGCAGGGAAAGGGGCAGCATGTTCCAGGGGCACACGGGGGTGGTGCAGACCCACATCCGAACGATCCTCTTGTTTCTCATCTTTTGTACATCACTCCCCTCCTCCAACACCGCCAGGGGCTGCCTGACCACAGGATGAAGCCCCAGTTCCTCAGCCTGGCACCGAAGGCCCTCATGACTGGGGGTTCAGCAGGGCATTTTGTCTTCTGTGGATCTTCTTTAGCCCCTGGAGCTTAGACCTGCTGTCCCCAAGCTCTCCTGACCATTTCTCCACTCATGCTGTGCCTCTGCGCTGGGGTCCGCTGGAGCCCGTCCACAGCGCCTCGCTGGGATGCAGCAGTGCACGCGTCCTAGCAGCGAGAATCTGCATTGCTTCCCTGAAGCTGTTGGAGGCGGCCAAGGCCCACTTTGCTGCCGGGATGAACAACAGGCTTGCAGAAAACCAATGTGCTCCACATGACAGCCGAGGTCAGGACCCTGGCCTATGGTGATTTTGCTGTATCCTTAGCACCTACCCCAGGACTTGGCAAATAGTAGGTGTTTAAAAGATCTGTTAACGAATGAGTGACTGAATAGTCAGAGGGAGCTGGAGCTTCTCAGGTAAGTGAGGGTCTGGGCTGCCTCATCCTGTCTGCGACCTGGTTCACTTTCCTAGAATATGGCTCAGACTCAGCAGCCGGGTGCCCAGGTCACATGTAAATTAGTGGCAGGGGGCACTTTTCAAATGCAGGCTTTAGATCTGGAATTTGCTTTCTGGAAGGTGCCCCCAGATTTCAGCTTTGTCAATCCAGGGGCCAGACGCTTGGGTTTCCAGTTGAAAAACAACAGCTGTGAATATTAAATGACTCTCATACACCGGGAGAGTGTTCGATCAGTAGAATGTGTATAAATTTCAATAATAATGGGGATGCATTCATCAGACCTATCAATCATTACCCCCTGTGCTGCTAAGACATTTCTCTGTCAGACATAAGCCTGGCAGACATGTTTTCTGAAATCTAGCTGCATGGCCAAAGGCCCGTGGCCCTCACTGCAGGCAATCGCCTTCTCCACCCGGGCCTCAGTCTCCCCATGAAGGAGGATTTGAAGTGGAGAGCCTTGTTTTGACTGTCCAGGGCTCAGAACTCTGAGTGCCGAGATGGCGCCTGATGAAACATCCATTCTTTGCCCTCTGTTCTCTGCACAATGGCCTGCGTGTCTAATTATGTCTCTCGTCTCCTACAAATGCCTGCTCTGGGTCCCTTTTGCCTGGAGAATGAAGCTCCAATTCATCACAGGGAATTGGAGGTTGCTCGGTCTGTTCATCAAATCTCTTCTCTCACCCTGGGGTCCCTCTGGGTGGGAGTCGTGTCATGCCTTGCTCACGTCTTCCACCTCTGCTCCTGCTGCGCCCTGGTCCTCACACAACTCCACCTGCCACCTGTCCTTGTCTTGTTCATCCCAAGCTTCTGACAACGTGCTTGTGACACCGTAGATGCTCAAACATATATCCTCCCTCTTCCTGCTTGGGAGACTGAGAAGAGCTTCAGGCTCAAGCGATTTCATGGTGGTGAACGTGGAGAATTTGGACAGGAAGACACTGTGTTGACTAGAGAGAAGGAGGGCCTTTCAGGCTGTGGACACAGCACACCAGAGTGACCAGCACGTGAGACGGTGGAGGAGGGGGCACCAGGAAAGGCAGCGCGTGACTTGGTATTTTAGGAATCCATCCTGTTAGCACTCACAGGACTGGATGTACACTGAACACTGAGATTTCACAGAAATACTCACCGGTCATCTATCTTGCGCCAGGCTCGTGGCCAGGCACCAAGGACGGAACTTAAAAATATATTTAAATAATGAACTGCAGTAAAAGGCACAAGAGCTGTGTGTGGAGGAGGATGGGATCTAACGTTTGATGCTGAGTTGCTCAGTCATATCTGGCTCTTTGCCACCCTATGGGCTGTAGGGCACCAGGCTCCTCTGTCCGTAGGATTTTCCAGACAAGAATGCAGTGGGTTGCCATTTCCTTCTCCAGGGTATCTTTCTGACCCAAGGATGAACCCAAGTCTCCTGCGTCTCCTGCACTGGCTCCGGATTCTTTAAGACTGAGCCGCCCGGGAAGCCCTCACAGTTGTGGATTCCCTGCCTCATGCTGGCACTGTGCATTGAATCCCCCCTAGAGGTGGACTGTGTTTCTAAAGAGATGCCCCACCCCACATGCTCTTTGACCGTGTGACCACAGCACTTTCCCATCACAAATTAGTGCGTATTTCTTCTCCCCTTGAATCTGGGTGGACCATGTAACTTCTGAAAATTGGCCGTGTGTCCACTTTCCTGCTTTACAGTCTTCTTGAGGGGGGGCAGTCTATGTCTGACCACCAGAGGCCATGCTGTGAGGAAGCCTGACTAGTCAGAAGACAAGCAGAAGGGCCCCCATGAGACAGTCATGTGAGTGGAGCCGTCTTGGAGCTTCTAGTCCAGCCCAGCCATCAGGGAGGAGAATGACCTCTGAGGGCACCTTGTGGACCATGATCACCCAGGCCTGCATTCCTGACCCACTGATTCTTGAATGCATACAATGGTTGTTTTATAAGCCTCTAAGTGTTGGGATCGTTTGCTAGACTGCAGGAGAAAACCCAAACACCCCTTTCACCCTCCTTCACAGCTCCAAGAGGCAGGGGCCTTATTTCCACTTTATAGATGGGAAACGAAGGATTGGAGACCTGAATGACTAATCTAAGGTCATATGGGGAGGCAGTGGTGAAAGCAGGATTCATTTATATGTGTGTGTTAGTCAGTCTGTCATGTCCGACTCTTTGCGACCCCATGGACTGTAACCTGCCAGGCTCCTCCATCCATGGGATCTTCCAGGCAAGAATACTGGAAAGGATTGCCATTTCATTCTCCATTTATTTCTATTATTTATTTATAAATCTTTTACAAGCACTATTTTTTTCCAAGTCCTTATTGAATTTGTTACGATATTGCTTCTGTCTTATGTTTTGGATTTTTGGCCACGAGGTGTGTGGGATCTTAGTTCCCCAACCAGAGATCAAACCCACATCCCTTGCATTGGGAGGTGACGTGTTAACCACTGGACCACCAGGGGAGTCCCCAGAAGCAGGATTTAAAGGCAGGCCTCAGTGACCCAAAGACTGTGCCTGTCCCCTTGATCATGGCACCTCAGAGAGCAGAAAATGAACATTTTTCCTTCTGCGGAGGGAAGCTGGGAGGTGGGAGGTGGGAGGGGGATTTTCCTTGTGTACCTTTACAATTTTGAATACACTACCTACTCCAAAATGAATAAATAAAGGTAATGTTTTTACTGAAAAGAAAAATAACTGTGGTGTGTGTGTACGCTAGGCTGGGAGCAGATGAAATTAGAGGCTGTTGCTTCACAGAACAGAAGCCTTTGGACTTGGCATTGAATGGGGTGGTTTCTATCCCCAACTATGTTGCAGTCACCTCTGAGCTTTAGAAATGCCTGGCCCCGCCCCCGAGGTTGCGGGTTTAATTGGTCTGGGGCGTGACTCAGGCCTCAGGATTTTTGAAAGGCTCCCGAGGTGGTTCAAATGTGCAGCCCTGTTGAATGTCGAAGGCTTAGATGGAGACCAGGATTCTTCTAGGCGGTGAAAGGCTGGGGAGACAGGTGGGCTGTGCGTGCCCGAAGTCAGTGATTTGTGTAGAAAAAAATGAAAAAGAATTGCTTTGGGGGTGTAGGCACTTAAACAAAACAGAACCAAACAAACACAACAAAACAGAACAAAGGGAGGGCTCTCTTTCCAGGCTCTGGTGTGTGTGATCCCTGAGTCGGTTCAGAGCAATGCTCAGCCTCCATGGCCAAATTGATCAATCTCAGAAGAAATTAATTTGAAGGATGGTAATAATTAGGTTTGGTTATGGAGAGAAATGGTAAGCAAAGAAAAATCCATCACAGGGAGCCTCTCCTGGTCCTGACTTACGTGGGATCCTCCACCAGCAGCCAGCCCAACCATGGCCTTAGGATGCAGCTCTGTGAGCTGAGCTGGAAAGATCTACAGCATGTTGGCAAAGCAAGCAATTGCAAGACAAGATGGGTAATAAAAAGCTGTTGCTACACACAATGTTTGGAGGCCACAGAAGGGGCTGGGATTAGTCAATGATGGTTAACAGTTTTCTTCCATGATCCACTTTTCAAGTTGAGTTCCATGATCAACTTTTCGAGTTGTTCCACATATCAAGTTGAGTTTCCAAAATAACTGAGGTAAATTTTGGGTGCCAACTAGGAAGAGTCTTTTATTTATTTGGCTGTGTTGGGTCTCAGTTGTGGCATGTGGAATCTTTGTTGGGTCATGCAGGGTCTTTCGATGAAGTGCGTGGACTCTCCAGTTTGACATCTGGGCTCAGTAGTTGCAGCGTACAGGCTTAGTTGCCCTGTGACATGTAGGATCTCAGTTCCCCGACCAGGGATTGAACTGAGTCCCCTGTGTTACAAGGTGGATTCTTAACCACTGGACCACCGGGGAAGTCCCAGGAAAAGTCTTTTAGAAAGGATCACATCACGGGAACTAAGAGCCCCTAAAGCTTATGTCTTTAGCCTTTAAAACAATGATGATGATAGTGACAGCGGCGGTAATGTGCATATGGTACTTCCTGTGTGCCCAGCACTGTTGTAAATCTTTCACGTGCCTCGATCCAGGCAGGCTCTAGTTCAAATCCCTGCTTTCCCACTCACTAGCTCTATGTCCCACCTCTCCATTGTCCTACTGATTAATGAGGACACTGCTTCAGCTGAGGTGACCTTGGTGAGGGGCATACTGCCTGCACACAGGGACCCTCCACAACTCACTGCCAACCTAAGGGTCACTTCCTTTCACTAACCCTCATAATGTGAATTCAAAGTTTCAACTCAGCCTATTTGCCAGCTTCCTTTTTTAAAGCTCTGCTATCAGCTTTCCTAAGATTTATTCATGGTTTGGTTTCAAATTTTCTATTCTCGACCTCTTAGGCAACTCTCTGGGTCTTGAAATAATTCAGCATCAATTTTACGACTTCCTAGTATAAACTGTCCAGCCCTCCATGACCCACAGAGGCCTCTGACTGAGTGTGACATTTTAAATACTAACTTGGGGGTTCTTGTCTTAAAGGAAGGAGGAATTAAGTTCAAACTGTGGCTCTTTAGAAATACATAAAACATGAGCTGGGCTTTTAATGGACAAGTCACCTTCTCACAACCTCTGCCAGGCATGGTTGGGGCAAGCGATTGACTCCCCTACCCTTTTCAAAATCAAGAGTAAATATTGGTTTACCCTTAACCAGTATGAGCTCAGGTCAATTCTTGTTGCAGGAAAACTGCAGTAGGTGCAAGATGGAGCCATGGTGGGACCTGTGAGTTGGGGTCATTGTACTGGAGCTTGTTGGGTAAAGGAGCACTCTGTCGGTAAGGTGGCCTTTTCCCTGGAAGAGTCCTTCAGCCAAAGGAAGAAAGCTAGAGGTGCGGAATTCCAGGAATCTCGAGAGTTCTTGCAGGCAGGGACATCCTCTTGTGTTTGTGTGTCAGTATGGTGCTGATCATGCATTTTCTGAATGCTTTTGGTTTATCCCAAAATCGTGATGGACACAATCTGGTTCAGAAATTTCTCCCAGAGAGGATCCTCTTGAGGACACAGGTGATCCAGCTGTTTATTTTTTTAATTTTTTGGCCATGTGGCATGTGGGATTTCAGTCTCCCACCAGGGATAGAGCCAGCGCCCCATGCATTGGAAGTGCAGGGTCTCAATCACTGGAAGGCCAGGGAAGTCCCTCATCTGACTGTTTGGAAACAAACAGTATTCTATTTGGGCCCCAGCTTGACACTAAAGCATAGACCTTGAGGCCGGGTTGCCTGGCTGTGCAAACTTGGGCAAGTTACTTTACCTCCCTGTGTTATCTGTAAAAACGAGAATAGAAATACTAATATACCTCCTTTAGAGAACTGTTATGAGGATCAAATGAATTAATTTATTTAGCAAGAATTAAAAGAAATGCAATAGCATTTAAAAAATTAAGCCAAAGACTAGCAAAATCTCATGCTAGGGACCCTCCCTTGGAGTGGCTTATGGCTATTGAATCTCAGTGATCAACAGACTTGTGCTCGTGCTCAGTCGTGTCCGGCTCTTTGTGACCCCATGGACTGTAGCCCGCCAGGCTTCTCTGTCCATGAGATTTTTCAGGTAAGAATTCTGGAGTGAATTGCCATTTCCTCCTCCAGGGAACTTTTCCTACCCAGGGATCAAACCCGTGTCTCCTGCATTGTGGGCAGATTCTTTACCTGCTGAGCCATCAGGGAAGCCCTTCAACAGGCTGGGGCCACATTAAATCAAATTCGCTTAACTACAAGAATTTTTGATTTTGGTGGAAAATCTTAAGATGCCTGCCTTCCCCTCTAAGCACCACGGAGAGCTTGGCAGTCCTAATCATCACTGGGTAATCCATGGGCAGAGAGAAAATGCTCCAGTTCCTAAAATGCCCTGTCCACCTGCTCATAGATGCTACAAACCCTGCTCATTGCCCCTGCCTCTCCTTCCAGCCTCGAAACACAAAGTCTTCCCACGCCAGGCAAGGACCACTTGCTGCAAGTTCTCACACAGCCTTATTTTTCTGCTCTCTTACCCTCATCCCACGTGTATTCACTTCCTCATTTCTTGCTCTCCCTCTTAGGCTGTATGTGTTAAATTTATGTGTCAACCTAACTGGACTACAGGATGCCCAGACATTTGGTCAAACGTTACTCTGGGTGTGTCTGTGAGGGTGCTTCTGGGGGAGCGGAATATCTGAATTGGTAGTCAGAGAAGAGCTGTCTGTCCTCCCTAGTGGGGATGGGCCTCAGGCAGTCTGTGAAAGGACTGAATAGAACAGAAACTCTGACCCTCCTACCGTGAAGGGTGCTTGCTCCTCCTGCCCAAAAGCTTGAGCTGGGACTTTTTTTTCCCCTTGCCTTTGACTTTCAGGAAGGAACTTATACCATGGTCTCTGGCTTGCCTATCTACAGATCTTGGACTTCTCAGTCTCCATAATCACATGAGCCCATTTCTATAATAAATCTCACAGATCTACACATACAGATCTTCCTTGACCTGTCCCCATAAACCCATCGTAAGTTGAAAATATTTTAAGTCAAAAATGCATTTAATACACCTAACTTAGGTGGTGCTAGTGGTAAAGAACCCACCTGCCAATGCAGGAGACGTAAGAGACTAAAGTGACCTAGCACACACGCACGCACACACCTTACCAAACACCAGAGCGTAGCCTAGCCTACCTTAAATGCACTCGGAACACTTAATCAGTACACTGGCTGATACATTTGACCGATACAGTTGGTCAAACTCATCTAACACAAAGCCTATTTTATAATAAAGTGTCTCAAGTAATGTATTGAATACTGTGCTGGAAGTGAAAAACAGAATGCTTGTCTGCATCCAGACTGGCTGTAAGTGTGCAGGTTGCCTCCCCTCACGATCGCGTGACTGCTGGGGAGCCGTGACTGCCGGGGAGCCGTGACTGCCGGGGAGCTGTGACTGCCACTGCCCAGCATCATGAGAGAGGATCTTACTGCCAGCCAGGAAAAAGTCAACATTCAGAATGCAAAGTACATTTTTTACTGAATGCATTTCACTTTTGCACCATCAAAATATTTAACTCTCATAAGTTTGGGACTGTTTGCATGTATACATACTTCCGACTGGTTTTGTTTCTCTGGAGAACCCTGACTAATTCAGGCTGTAAATTGAGTGAAAACAGCTTAAAAAAAAAAACTCTCCGTGCCTCAGTTTCCCCATCCTTAGAGCCTAGTGCAGGGCTGGCGTGGAAGCATCTGTGGAAGGAAGCAATGCCTGAGTGAGAAGGGGCCCTTGTGTCAAAGCCACACCCCCGAACCCTCAGCCCTTCCAAAGCCCTGAGGGCAGCGTTCACAGGACCTGGAAGTTGGTAACTTTGACCGTTGGATCTTTTTTTGCTTTCGCTTTTCTTTAAGCATCCTTCTCTCCACTCTGTGGATCCCTGGGCTCCCAGGTCTTAAATCTGCTTCCTGGTTGTGATCCATTCCAGATGCTAATCCACAATGATCTGTGGATTATAAGCGTGCCTTCAAAGGATGAAGAGCTCATGGTGGACATAAAGCATTTCCCCTGGTGCTTGATGTGGTGGGAACTCGACTGTTATCTGTGATTACTGAGTGGCATGGGAATCCTGAGAACAAGGATTAGCTTCATTTTATAGAAGGAGCTGCCGAGGGTCAGAGGCTTGGCTGGGGTGGAGCTGGGATTCCAGCCACCATCTATGGGACTCTGAGTTCCATGCTTTTCCCAGAGCTCTCACAGCAATTGGTTCATTGTTCCCACATCTTTATTTCTTTCCCTAATAGAATTACACATCTTCATGCCTGCATGGCTTTGTGGCAGGGTGAGGGCACTGCCCCATCCCTGACTTTGGGTTTGGCCATGTGACTTGGTTTGGCCAGTGGAATGTCAGCGGGTGGGGTCTGTGCAGAGATGAATGTGGATGGATATGCTGATGTGGTCTGTCCTCTTCTGCTCCTCTGATCCATCATGAGAAGAAAACACAGAACAGTTGCTTATCTAAAAGTGAAAGAAGAAGTCATTCAGTTGCGTCTGACTCTTTATGACCCCATGGACTATATATAGCCTACCAGGCTCCTCCATCCATGGAATTTTCCAGGCAAGAGTACTGGAGTGGGTTGCCATTTCCTTCTCCAGGGGATCTTTCTGACCAGGGATCGAACCCAGGTCTCCCACATTGCAGGCGGACGCTTTACCATCTGAGTTACCAGGGGAGCCCTTTGGATCAGGGAAGCTGATCCAAAGAGCAGACTGATTCCAACCCAGTGACTTCAGTAAGCCAGGACAACCAGAAACCTGGAGTACAGCCACACCAGTCAGTCTATGACATGTGTACAAGAAAAGTGAATGGTTATTGTCATAAACAGCTGAGTTTTCGAGTGGGCTGTTACACAGCACTGGTACAGTAATTGTTGACCGATACACTTCCCTACAAGAGTATCTTTAAAATGGTTCAAGTGCAGGGGAAATGGAGATAACCCAACATTTGGGACCCTGGAAAAAGTGTCATGGATGTTACTAGTCGCTAGTGAAATGGCCTTTTTGCCTTGGCATAGAGGAAACTTCCCAGCTTTCCCAAGTTGTCAGGACCATATAAGTATTTCTGGCTTATGAAATATGAGTGGAAGTGGCAGGTGGCGCTTTCAGGCTATGGAAGAGCAGTTTCAATGCAATTCATGGTTCTCTTGTCCTCTGCTGAAGGAATCGTGGTGGGTTCAGACTGACTTGGGAACCACCAGATCAAAGCAGCATGTATCGCTGAGTCACTTCCTAGGATCACAGTGGACTTTCATGAGCAAGAAATAAGCTATGTAGTGTTAAGGCACAGAAATTTGGGGGTTGTCAGTTACTGCTTAACCCACCCATCCTGACTAACACACAGAGAGAGCAAAGACTAGGGGGGTTACAGCTGCAACCTGTTCAGAACCCCAGTTCCAGTTCTCCCTGGTGAGTGAGCAAGTCCCTGCGGCCAGCCTGCTCCAAGACCCAGAACAGCCCCATCCCTCTCCTTTAGTTTGCTCAATGGCTACATGGGGGTCTACTGACATGCCTAGGACCATGATATGGTGGCCCCCTGGCCTGCAGCCGACCCTTAAGTGATGTGAATATATTCCGTGGGGACTTGCTCAGGCAGGGACGGAGCTGGTGCTGCAAGCAGGGGCTGTGGGTGTCGAGGGTGTGACTTCATTGGTTTTCATGAGGTCTCTTTATGCAGGGAGCTGGGGGACTGTGGGCTCACTGCAACACTTGACAAACCTGTAAATATGTATTGGGAGTCATTCACTGCCTGGCCTTTGCATGAAATCTGCATTGCAAAGCCAACCAAAGAACAGGGCATTTTTGTGGCTGGGGTCTGGCTGGCATCACCTTGCCTGCAGCCTCAGTTCCCTCGGTTGGGGTGGGACAGTTGTCCCTGCTCTGCTGACTGTTGGGCAATGTTACAGACCGACAGAAAGGGTAAACTTGAGGGTGCTCTGTAATTTGTAACATACTAGGGGCTAGATTCTCAGAAATGAACACAGCATAGATCCTGCTCTCTCGCTGCTAGGAAGCTCATCAAAGAAAGAGATGACCTACCACCTAAGGCAGGAGAATGAACTTCGGGATGCAGAAAGATGGAGAACTGTCTGCAGGGGCATCAGGGAGGACTTCCTGGAGGAAGGGAAGTTGTAGTAGATGCTGAGGGGCAGATTGAATATGGAGAGGAAGACTGCGACAGTGTGAGATAACATATGTGTGTACCAGTGTGCACAGGAAATGCCAGGGAGGTGGTTGTCCCGGCCTCTCTGCTGGGATAACTGCAGGAGTTAAGAGCAGGGGTCCTGGGCAGACCAACGTGGGCTTAAGTCTTGGCACCATCATGACCTCTTGCTCTGTGTCTTGGACAAGTCACTTCACTTCTCTCAAACCTGGTGTTGTTGTTCAGTTGCTCAGCCATGTCCGATTCTTTGCGACCCCATGGACTGCAGCATGCTCAGCTTGCCTGTCCACCATCTTGCAGAGCTTGCTCAAGCTCATGTCCATTGAGTTGGTGATGCTGTCCATCTCATCTTCTATTGTCCCCCTCTCTTCCTGCCTTCAATCTTTCTAAGCATCAGGATCTTTTCTAATGAGTCTGTTCTTTGCATCAGGTGGCCAAAATATTGGAGCTTCAGCTTCAGCATCAGTCCTTCTAATGAATATTCAAGATTGATTTCCTTTAGGAACAACTGGTTTGATCTCCTCGCAGTCCAAGGGACTCTCAGAAGTCTTCTCCAATATTACAGTCCAAAAGCATCAGTTCTTCAATTCTCAGCCTTTGTTATGGTCCAACTGTCACATCCATACATGACTACTGGAAAAACCATAGCTTTGACTATATGGACTTTTCTCAGCAAAGTAATACCTCTGCTTTTTAATATGCTGTCTAGGTCTGTCATTGGAGAAGGAAATGGCAACCCACTCCAGTGTTCTTGACTGGAAAATCCCAGGGACGGGGGAGCCTGGTGGGCTGCCGTCTATGGGGTTGCACAGAGTCGGACACGACTGAAGCGACTTAGCAGCAGCAGCAGCAGCATCAGGTTTGTCATAGCTTTTCTTCCAAGGAGCAAGCGTCTTTTAATTTCATGGCTGCAGTCACCATCTGCAGTGATTTTGAAGCCCAAGAAAATAAAGTCTGTCACTGTTTCCATTGTTTCCCCATTTCCATGAAGTGATGGGACCTGATGCCATGATCTTTTTGAATGTTGAGTTTTAAACCAGCTTTTTCACTCTCCGCTTTCACTTTCATCAAGAGGCTCTTTAGTTCTTTTTAGCTTTCTGCCATAAGGGTGGTGTCATCTGCATATCAAGGTTATTGATATTTTTCCTGGCAATCATTCCAGCTTGTGTTTCATCCAGCCTGGCATTTCTCATGGTCTACTCTGCATTTAAATTAAATAAGCTGGGTGACAATATACAGCCTTGATGTATTTTTTTCCCAATTTTTTGGGGTAATAATACCTATCTTGGTTTTTCCAGTAGTCATGTATGGATGTGAGAGTTGGACTATAAAGAAAGCTGAGTGCAGAAGAATTGATGCTTTTGAACTGTGGTGTTGGAGAAAATTCTTGAGAGTCTCTTGGATTGCAAGGAGATCCAACTAGTTCATCCTAAAGGAGATCAGTCCTGAATATTCATTGGAAGGACTGATGTTGAAGCTGAAACTGCAATACTTTGGCCACTTGATGCAAAGAGCTGACTCATTTGAAAAGACCCTGATGCTGGGAAAGATTGAGGGTGGGAGGAGAAGGGGACAACAGAGGATGAGGTGGTTGGATGGCATCACCGACTCAATGGGCATGAGTTTGAGTAAACTCCGGGAGTTGGTGATGGACAGGGAGGCCTTGCATGCTGTGGTTCATGGGGTCTCAAGGAGTTAGACACGACTGAGCGACTGAACTGAACTGAATACCTACCTTAAAGGATAAAAACCATGTGCAGGGGGAAAGTCCTTAGTATTTTGTCATGCTGTTCAACCCAGGAAGGGTAGCTAATGGCAGTGGCCTGGTCCAGGAGGCTTGCCTGACCCAGGGGAGAAGGAGCTGGTCTCTCATTTGACAGTAGCCTCCCAGAGCAGCTGGTAAACTGTTTGTTGAGCCCCAGAAAGATCACGGCTTCTAGGATCAGAGATTTCTGTGTCTGGGTCTTAGCCCTGCCACTTCCCGCCTGTGTGACCTTGTTCTGAGACCTCTCAGAACCTGTGTTCTCTCATCTGTCAGTGGGCTGTGTTAATATCTTGGCTGCAAGTGCTGCTGCCGCTGCTGCTGCTGAGTCACTTCAGTCGTGTCCGACTCTGTGCGACCCCATAGACGGCAGCCCACCAGGCTCCCCCGTCCCTGGGATTCTCCAGGCAAGAACACTGGAGCGGGCTGCCATTTCCTTCTCCAATGTGGGCAAGTGAAAAGTGAAAGTGAAGTCGCTCAGTCGTGTCCGACCCTCAGCGACCCCACGGACTGCAGCCCACCAGGCTCCTCCATCCATGGGATTTTCCAGGCAAGAGTACTGGAGTGGCGTGCCATTGCCTTCTCCGGGCTGCAAGTACTAGATACCTCCATTCCATCTCGAGAAAAAGAGGTTTAATGTGAGGATATGCATGGACCCGGAGGGCATTGGAATTTGAAGAAGCTCTAGGAATGAGCCTCTTCGACTCTCCATGTCACAGATATCCAGCCTATGGATGGGCCCTCCGTGGCCATGTGCCTGTCTGCACCAGGCACCACCAGTCAGTGGTGGCCCTGCACAAAAGAACACTTGTGTCTGTCCCCAGTAGGGAGGTGCGGAAGGGAGGCTTTGGGGTTGGGGCAGCCTCTATGCAGGAGGAGGTAATCTCCCCCTCCACAAATGGTTTTGAGGATCCTGCAACCATTAGCTATAAATTGATCAGCCCAGAGGCTGACCGTGTAAGGGTTGGGAGGGTTTAAGCAGTTCAGCCCCCAAGGACGGAGTGGGCCCTGAACAGACCCGGTGTAACCAGGAGATACAAGATCAGCACTCCTGACAGAAAAGACACATGGGACCTGCTGGAAGCAGAACCTGGGGGAGGAGAGGGTGCAAAGGTGGAAGGGAGGACGGTGGCTGGAAGCAGTGTTCATTTCAGGTGGGGGAGTCCTGCCAGACCTGGCGAGGAGAGGTCTGGATTTTAATCCCAGCTGTGCCAGAGACTTGCTGTATGCACTTGGCTCGGTCATTTCTCTGTAGCTCACAGTCCCCCAGGTTGTAAAGCAGATATAACGTTGCCTGGCTAACTCCTCCTCCTGCACCTCCCCCCGGCCATGGCTATTACTCAGCATGTACATGTCACATTTCCCTACCTGAAACCAGAAGGCTGGTAGGATATTTCAGATGAACAAGTTAGACATATTTACCAAGAAACTCGGAGGGGCTTCACTGGTGGCTCAGTGGTAAGACTCTGCCTGCCGATGCAGAAGACCCGGGTTCAATCCCTGATCTGGGAACATCACACATGTCATGGAGCACCTAAGCCATGCACCACAACTGCTGAGCCTGTGCTCTTGAACCTGGGAGCCGCAACTACTGAGCCCACGTGCTGCAATTACTGAACCAAGGCCCGTGCACCCTAGAGCCTGTGCTCCACAACAAAAGAAGCCACTGCAATGAGAACCATGCTTCACAGCTGGATAGTGGCCTCTGCTTTCCACAACTAGAGAAAAGCCTGCTCAGCAATGAAGACCAGCACAACTGAAAATGTAATGGTTGCTGTTCAGTCGTTCAGCTGTGTCCGACTCTTTGCAGTCTCATGAACTGCAGCACACCAGGCCTCCCTGTCCTTCACCATCTTCTGCAGCTTGCTCAAACTCATGTCCACTGAGTCGGTGATGCCATCCAACCATCTCATCCTCTGTCGTCCCCTTCTCCTCCTGCCTTCAATCTTACCCAGCAGCAGGGTCTTTTTTAATGAGTTGGCTCTTCACATCAGGTGGCCAAAGTATTGGAGCTTGAGCTTGAGCTTCAGCATCAGTCCTTCTAATGAATATTCACGATTGATTTCCGTTAAGATTGACTGGTTTGATCTCCTTGCAGTCCAAGGGACTCTTAAGAGCCTTCTCCAATATTACAGTTCAAAAGCATTAATTCTTTGATGTTCAGCCTTCATTATGGTCCAATTCTTATATCCATACTTGACTACTGGAAAAACCATAGTTTTGACTACTTATTTATAAAAATAAAATAAATAAAATAATAAAATTATATATATACATATATATATATATACACACACACATATACATATGACTTAGAAAAACAGGTGTGTATAGTGTGCAGATAAGACTCCAGAGTTTGGAGTCAGATACCTCCACACTCAAAGCTCTCCTCTGATACTTACCTGTGGCCTGAACCAGTCACATCAGCTCTTTGACTGCCAGTCATGTTCCTCTCATAATGTTCTTCTGCCAATGATTGCCTTGCAGAATTGTTGTGAAGTTTAAAAGACATAATACAGAGTACATGTCTGGCTTACAGTAAGCACTTAATAACTGTGGATACTATTATTATTGTTGTTGCTGGTAATACAGCAAGGTGAAGACCATGTGGGCATCTTAACAACTGGTACCAAACCCTCTTAGGGAGGGGACTGTCTTTGTTTGGGAAAATGCCCTGCAAGTCCTGTCATGGAGGAGGAGACCCTGTGGGTGTGGACTCAGCAGAAGACGGGGCAGCTGCTGTTGGAGGCATGAGAAGGCATCTGCGGTTCTGATTCTGAGGTGAGGGGGCAAGGAGTGATGAGGGAGGGGACCCAGACAGCTCAGGGAGTGCGAGTGCAACCCTCCGTGGGGGTGCTGGACCCACGGTCCGGATGGGGAGGCCCCGGGCTCCACGTTTATATGCTCACCTGCCCTCCACGCAGGTCCCTCCCATGTCCCCAAACTTCCTGGACTTAGGAAACTCTACTGTGCCATGGGGGACAAATCAGATTGCGGTGGGGGCTGGAACTCTGTGTGGGGACAGGGGACAGGCTTTTACAACCCTGGGAAGTGGTGAAGATCCACAGAGGCAGCATGGACACCCTGGAACTCAGTAGAATCTTCAGCTGGCTCTGGGCTTGCACGGCTCCTTCCTTCTACCCCCTTAGAGGATGAAGCCAAGTTTACCCTGAAAGTAAAGGGGATGCAGCTGAGAAGGTTCTATTGTTGTGTCTGTGTCAACGGCAGTAATACGTACATTACCGAATCACTGAATGGGCCAAGTCCGGAGCTAAGAACTCTTACACACACGTATGTTCTTCTAAATCCTCACAAACCCCCTCCAGGAAACCGAAGTTCAGAGTTCAAGTGACTTGTCCAAGTCAGTGAAGGGAGCAGGCTTAAGTGTTGGCAGAATAATTCCAGAGCTGGCACCTTCAGTCACTACAGTGCCTGGAGCTGGCTCTGTGAATGGACAGCCAATGCTCCAAAAATAGAAAGGCAGAAACAGACACAAGGGTGTGACTTTGTACATGTCTGCACAGGCATACCTATGAAATGCTGCAGGTTTGTTTCCAGAACATTGCAATAAAGAGAATATGGCAATAAAGTGAGTCATATGGATTAATTTTGGATTCTCAGTGCAAACAGAAGTTACGGTTATACTCTGGTCTAATAAGTGTGCCATAGCATTATATGTAAAGAAACACTGCATATAATTTAATTTAAAAGTACTGCTATGGAAAAATGGCACCAACAGATTTGCTTGACACAGAGTTGCCACAAACCTTCAATTTGTGAAAAATGCGAAATCTGCAAAGCATAGTAAAGCAAAGTGCAGTAAAGCAAGGCATGTCTGCATACATGTTTATATGACACCTGTCGTTTCCATGGGCAAAGAGAGAAGACTGATATGTGTAACTGAATAAAACTTCACAAATTCCATACGACAAGAATACTTAAAGCAAATTTGAAAGTCTGACAATAGCATGACCAAAAGATTTGTAATATATATGGCAAAGAACAAAAGCCCTTGTAAATTAGTAAGAATGAAGACGAAAGGGTAAGGGATGTGAAAAGGCAGTCCAAAAAATATGTGGCCAATAAATGTACAAAAATATTCACCTTTTCTAGTAATAAAATGCATTCAGGCTAAAATAACCTTTTCTTCTCCCACCAATAGTCCCAAATTAAACACACTATCAGTGAGGATAGATGCAAAGGGGAGCTCCAGGCTGAGAGCAAATGACTGGTCCACCTGTTCTGGGTATAAATGAAAGACATACATCAAAAGTCTTAAGGTCATACCTTCTCCTTTCAGCCGGCAATTCTACTACTGATCTTTACCCCAAGAAGATAATCATGGAGGGAAGCAGATATCCAAAGACAAGAATATACATTGCAGTGTGGTTATCTTTTTTTATGATGATGAAATAAGTGAAAACGACCTAAATATCTAAAAACAGGTAATTGGTAGTGTAAATTATAGGATATTTGCACAATGGAATAAATCCTTAACAGCCATTAAAATTGAGAGTGTAAATGTAGTCTTAATAACAAGGTAAGATATTTTAATTTTGTTATTTAGATAAATAAAACAAACAAGAAAATTGTGCTAAGTGTGACTCCATTTTGTAAAAACTCAAAAATCTATAAATTTGCAAAGGAAAAATCTAGAAAATGTGTACTAAAACATAAATATATCTTTCTGGGAAATGGGATTTCTGATGATTTCAGGGTTTTTGTTACTTACGATTTGTTGTTTCTCTAAAATATCTCATTTGCCTCTAAAAACATATCTAGACCAATGAAAGTAATAAACAGATGATCTTGCAGGACACAGACATAGCAGAACTTATAGGGAAATTCACAACTTTAAACAATGCTATCATTAAAAAAAGAAAAACAACTTTAAGTACTAGAAAAGGGGGGTGGAAACAACCCAAAAGAAAATGGTAATAATAATTAAAACTAAAGATTAAAATTAAAGTAAGTAAATCAGAGAATAAAAAAAAAACCCAGTGGAATTAATAAATAAAACAACGAATTAGCTCTTTAAAAAGATAAAGTACAAACTTCTGGTAAATGTAATCAATGGAGAAAGGAGACACAATTAAAATGGAAATGGGCATAACCACCCAAACAAGAGATCAGCCCAGGAAAGGAAGAGCCATGATAGCCACTGAGTCGTGTCCGACTCTGTGACCCTGTGGACTGTAGCCCCCCAGGTTCTTCTGTCCATGGAATTTTCCAGGCAAGAATACTGGAGTGTGTAGCCATTCTCTTCTGCAGGGGATCTTCCTGACCCAAGGATCAAACCTGGGTCTCCTGCATTGCCGGCAGATTCTTTCACATCTGAGCTATCAGGGAAGTCCTTAAATCATGCACAATTTCATACTCATACATTAAAGACATATTAATGAAAATGCCTCATTTTCTACAAATACATCGATGACCGTGGACATCCAAAGACATAGTTCACTTGTAGGACAAAAGTCAGGCACCAAGGAAGCTCAGGCAGAAAGAACCAGCTTTCCTGTCCAATTGTCCTGAGAGTCAGCTCTTGATGAAATAAAAATTAATCAAATAAACAAACAGAAAAAGAAACTTCTGCCAGAAGCTTGATCAAGCTTGTCAAGATTAGTTTCAAAATATTATGAAGACGCGTCAGGGTTGCTGGATGAGATGACATCATTTGACAGAGGCTGCAATTTTCTTCCAAGGCACAAACCATCTCAGCCATTTCTGGGGCGCTGGCTCCCCCCAGGGCCTCTTGGGTCATGTGTGGCCTCTTTTGTTCAGTGAGGTTTAAGACCTGAGAGCATGCTTCTAGGCAAGGCTTGTATATCCAAGCACATTTAAGTTCTGGTGAAGTTCCAGCCTTTAACAGGGAGCCTTCTTCTCCTAGAAAGCCCCTGAGTTGAGGACCACTGATATCATGGGCTCCTTCATGCTTTAATGATCATGAGCTTGCCCCCCAAGAAGCACTTTGCCCTGAGTCTCCCAACACATTTGTGGATTAAAGTAAAACCAGAAGGGTGTGGGTGTTTCCATGTACATTCTTTGCTCTGACATTCTCTAACTTAATCTGGGTCTTCTGTAAATATGAACAGATGTTCATAATCATAACTGCAGAGTAAGTCTTGAAGTATGTCTTTTTAAACATCTATTTATAGGAAATTGTTGTAGACACCAAAACCCAATGATGGTGGTCAGATGTTACCTAAGCATGTAGACGACTACCCACCACACTGTATTTGCTGGGAGAGACATATTAATTTGTCATTAACCATTTTTACTGAACAAAGACTAGTTCCAAAATATAGAACCAGAAAGGAAATCAAAGGGAGAATATGAGTTGGGGCTTCCGGATTTAAATCCTCCCCAAAAGCTCACCTCATTCCAGGCAGCCTGAATTAAGAATCTTGAGTCTTATTCCCTCCTCCCATTTCAGCCCAGCCAGGAGCACCGTGTGGCTCCACAAGTTGTGAAACTGACAGAGGCTGTGAAGATGGGGGTCTCTGCCTACAGCTGAGAGACAGAGATCCCCTGAACTCCTCACCGAATTAATATAAATGACCATCTGGGGTGGGGATGGGGCTTCACTCAGGCCCTCGGCTGGTTTCCAAGGTGTATGAGTCAGGGTTCTCCAGTAAAACAGAACCAATAGTGTGTATGCCTGCATGCATGTGTGTGTGTGGGGGGGATACGGATATAGAGAGATTGATTTTAAGGGATTGGCTCACAAGATGATGGAGGCTGGCATGTCCAAAATCTGCAGGGCAGGATGATAACCTTTGAACTCTACTGGCTGCCTCAGATGAAGGATTATGGGTGCTCAGGGGGGGCTTCCTAGGGGAGGTGGTGTGGTTCAAAGGGAGCAACAGCTAAGAGGACTGAGCATGCACCTGATCGAGGCTCTGAGTGTGGAGAAGGACGTGGATGGGCAGAGAACCGGGGACGGCATCATGGATGGTGTTTTGGCAGGAGCAAAGGTGGGGGTGGGAGGGTTAAGCATTCAGTGGACCAGGTATAACAGGGACAGTGAGCCACCTACGCGGAAGGACTCGTGAGGACCGGGAGCCTGCTGGATGGCCGAGCTGCCACCCCCTGTCCTTCCATCCCTGCTTGTTCCTTTGCTCCAGGGACTGGGATGTGTGAGTCTTTCTTCTTGGCTCCTCTGGCTTTGGCATCTGACACACTGACCCACATCACAGGCAACTGCATGTTCCGTTCCAGTCGCCTTGGCAGGGCCTGCTGGCTTCACAACTGCCATCACCAAGTCTTTCGCTTGGGCAAACAGACAGGAAACCACCCCAGCCGGAGCTCTGTGCTCCCTGACCTACTAAGCCTGGCTGGCCTTCTCCACTGAGGCTTCCTCAGAGCTCAGACCCTGATCTGGAGGCCCTCCCCTGTCTCTGTGTCCAGCCCAAGTGAAGTGAAAATGAAAGTGAAAGTCACTCAGTTGTGTTTGACTCTTTGTGACCCCATGGACTATATAGCACATGGGATTCTCCAGGCCAGAATACTGGAGTAGGTAGCGTATCCCGTACTCCAAAGGATCTTCCAACCCAGGAATTGAACCAGAGTCTCCTGCATTGTAGGCAGCTTCTTTACCAACTGAGCTATCAGGAAAGCCCAGCCCAAGAAGAGGATTTAATGGTTCTGGACCCTTGCAGGCTGCCTTCACAGGTGTATCTGCCCATCCCTACCTTGGGAACTCTCATGGCTTCTGCCCTGGGGTCTGCAGACTGGGCACCGAGGTGGTGACTCCTGGAGATGGTGGCTTATGGTGGGATGGGCAAGATTTAAAAGGGTGAAGGGAGGAAATTAAGGAAGAGAACGCAGCAAAGTGAGCGAGGTGTGTGCAGGGACCAGGAATCAGCCACCCCTTTATTCAATCAACAAATTCTCCTGAGTAAGTACTGAGGCCAGGCTGTTCACAGGAAGGAAAGTACATCACTTGACTCTAAGGGGTGGCAAGATAAAACTAGGGCTTCCTTGAGGGGCCGCCCTCCCCTTGGTCGTTCCCCAGGTGCGTGGCCACTTCTGTGTGTCCAGTATGGACCTCATCGTGCTTACCTCCTCTTTTGGGTTCTCTGTCCCCATGAATGTCACCACAGAAACCCAACTGCTGAAGCCAAAAATGTAGGTGCTATCCCTGACTTCTCTCTCCCTCCCTCCTGGCATCCAGCCCTTTGGTCTGCCCCGTGGAGTTGCCCCGCTGAACAGCTCCACGTGTGTCCACTGTTCTTGATTTCCCTTTGCACACGTGTCCACTGCAAATGCCACTCATAAATGCCAAAAGACAGAAACAATGCAATGCCCATCAGCAGATGAATGAATGAACAGAATGTGTCAGATCCACACAATAGAATATTACTCATCCACGAAAAAGGGGAAAAGTACTGGCACAGGCTTCAACATGGATGGGCCTTGGGAACACTATGCTAAGTGGACAAAGTCAGACACCAAAGGTCACATGTTACATATTCCGTAAGTATGAAATATTGAGACAAAAGCATATTAGTGGTTGCCAAGGGCAAGGGAAAGGGGAGGATGAGAAGTGACTGCTTAATGGGTACACGGTTTCCCTTTGGGGTGATGAAACGTTTTGAAACTAGATGGAGGTGAAGATTGTACTATACTGTGAATGTGCTTAATGACCTGCACACTTTAAAATGGTGAAGGAACTTCCCTGGCAGGCAGTCCAGTGGTTAAGACTTTGCCTTCCAACACCGGGGGTGCAGGTTCAATCCCTGATGGGGAAGATAAGGTCCCAAATACCTTGAGGCCAAAAAACCCAGAATATAAAGCAGAAGCAATACTGTATATAACAAATTCAGTAACGACTTTAAAGGAAATGGTCCACATTAAAAAAGTCTTTTAGAAAGGTGGTGAATTTTATGTTACATGAATTTTACCCCAGTCAAAACAGGCAGGAAGTAGCATGGAGCAGCCTGTGGTGTCTGGCGATCTTGGTCTTCCCATACTGCCTCTCACGCAGACAGGCTCCTTCCAGCCCAGGTCTTTCATGTTCCCCACAGAGCCACCATCATCTCGTCGTCTTTGTCCCTTGCAGCCCTTTTCCTGTGTGTGTGTGGCAGGGGTGGGGCGATTGGCTCACATTTTGAATCCTCCATTTCTCTGGGACTGCTCATCAGAATTTGGTCGGAACTCTTGCCCTAGGTACCAATTACTTCTGCCAGAGGTGTGTGAATATTTATGATTGCTCATATGCTTCCTGTTTACCATGTCAGCGGCACTGTTAGCATTCGTGCTGATAATAAAAACTCAATTTATAATAAAAACAAGCATTTTGTGGTGGAACTGGGTTTTAAGGCTCCTATAAAGGCTTTGTGGAAGATTTATTTGAGCCTTGTAAATGTCTTGCCCCAGGGTGAGACTTCAGAGTCTTCAAACAGTTCATTTTGAAGGATCTGGTTATTAGAAAACTTTTATAGTCTCTTTAATTTAATGGGAGAAAAATAACAAACTGAATGGCTTCCAACAATAATGGATTCCTGATAACTGGAAGGTCTTCCTGCCTTCAATAGGCTCAGTGGTGGGAGACCTGGGTAGCTAGGAGCTGGGAGACCTGGGTGCTAGGTTATTCAAAAGCTAAGCAATTGTAGACAAGTCTCTTCTCTCTGGGCCTCACTTTTCTCTTCTGAACTGTCTGGGGATTGAAATTGTATGTAATGAGAACTTTTGATCCCATAACACTTGTGCCTGCATGCCATGCTGAGTTGTGTCTGACTCTTTGCAACCCCATGGACTGTAGCCCACCAGGCTCCTCTGCCCATGACAGTTTTCAGGCAAGAATACTAAAGTGGGTTGCTATTTCCCCCTCCAGGGGATCTTCCAGACCCAGGGATCGAGCCTGAGTCTCCTGCATTGGCAGGCAGATTCTTTACTACTGCACCACCTGGGAAGCCTTTTGATCCCATAATCCCATTCTAAGGAAGTTTTCTTGAGGGGGGAAAAATTCAACCAGGGTAGAAAGTTATAGACTAAAATTGTTCAACACAGTACCATCTATACAGGCAAGAAAGCAGAAGTTAAAAAAAAACAACCAGAAATGGAAGTAGCTAATTGAATTATGGAACAATTTATGAGAGAATAATAAACTGACAATAAAAAATAGTAATTGCCATATATAGGTCCCCTCCCTAAACCCCAACCCAATGGTTATTGGCAGATGATGGGATTATTGTTGATTTTTTTCCTTCATACTTCTTGTGTATTTTTCAAATTATCTGTCACAAACACGTATTACTTTTATAATAAAAAAAAACAAATGTCATTGAGATAGCAATTAATTTCATGAAGAATATGTGACAAAGAAGAAAATGCTTTAGTTATAATGTGAAATGAGAAGGAAATAGAACATGAATGAATATTCAGATTGCAACTGAGTTGAAATGGTAACAGGTCAAATCCCTGAAAACCACGTGGCCTAATTATCAATTCATCTAATAACCAATTCTCTGAAAATTCACCCATATGCCTGTAGGTGTTTTTATATCTATTCAATTATCATATTCTTTTTCATTTTATCATCTTTTGACATGTTAAGTATTTGTTATCTAATTGTCTAAGGGTACTTCTGATAATTTCATTTCTAAGAGTTATTTTAAACATTTGAACCATCCCTTGATTATGGGATTGTTTTTATCCTGGTGTGTATAATTTGTTCCTTTTAAATCTACTTTTGAATAATTTAAGGACTTGTTAGAATGTTTGTTAAAAATCCTTTCTTCAAAATTTAATATTTCAAATGCACTTTTCAATGGTACCCAAGGCACTAAGTACAATCAATTATAAAGCCTCCGTTTGACTTGATCCTTCGCTAGAATCCCATCACCAAGGTTGTGGATCAAGAAAGATATGAATGTCTTAAAAGATAGAATATCACTTATGAAATGCTGACGATTTAATCAGTGTAAACTGTCACAAAGATGGAAAGGAAGAATAAGATATCCAAATGGACTTAACACAGCATCAAAAGGTGGGTGAATTCATCTTAGGGAATGGCTGTAAATAAATACAGAGAACCCAAGGGAAATTGAAATAATAATACTGTGGTAAAGTGATGGAATTTTGGTGTTTTTATTGAAAATTCCTAAACCTGTTCAACAAAGTACCATCTACAAAGGCAAAAAAGTAAAAGCTAAAAAAAAAAACAACAAACCATGAATTGGAAGTAACTGATAGAATTATAGAACAACATATGACAGAATAGCAAACTGGAAATAAAAAAAGAGTAATTTCCGTGTATAGATCCCTACCCCCACCCCAACCCAGTTATCACCAAGGCCGGAATTATGTGGGTTAAAACAAAACAATGATTTTCTTCTCTCCCTCCCTCTCTGAGAGAAAGCATCTCAGTATCTTACTTTAATTTTTCTCTCAGCAATATGATTTCATTGAAAAAATACTGATGATGAGAGCTTATGGCAAGTTTTGTGTTCACTTGTCATTTCTTGTGTGAAAGGAAAGAGGTCAATTGCTATTCATTGCCCTTGTTACCTGGACATTCTTGTACTGCTGGGCCAGACGATGGATGCAGGTAATGTGACTTTTGGAAGGGCTGCAACAAAGCTGAACTGCCTTGCATAAGAAAGGGAAAGGGGTTAAGGGTACAGCAGTTGGGGAGCTAGAGTCCAATGCTGAGATGACTGAGAGGGAAGGAACGTGTCCAGGAAAGAAGCAGGCCTTCCCTGCTGATCATGGCACTGGAGAAGGAATTGAGGGGGGTCTATGGGACTTGTGAAGAAGGCTGATCGCCGAAGAATCGATGCTTTTGAACTGTGGTGTTGGAGAAGACTCTTGAGAGTCCCTTATACTGCAGGGAGATCCAACCAGTCCATTCTAGAGGAGATCAATCCTGGATGTTCATTGGAGGGACTGATGCTAAAGCTGAAACTGCAATACTTTGGCCACCTCATGCGACGAGTTGACTCACTGGAAAAGACTCTGATGCTGGGAAAGGTTGGGGGCGGGAGGAGAAGGGGACGACGGAGAATGAGATGGCTGGATGGCATCACCGACTCTGTGGACATGAGTTTGAGTGTACTCCGGGAGTTGGTGATGGACAGGGAGGCCTGGCGTGCTGTGATTCATGGGGTCGCGGAGAGTCGGACATGACTGAGCGACTGAACTGAACTGAACTGAATGGGACTTGTTAAGCTGTTAGCAGTGGAGTGCACAGCAAGTACTGTCGCTCTTTCTCCTACCACCTCATCAGCAACGTTCGTTTGTCTAACAAATCCTCTGGAGTAAGTGGAATTTCTAATGATGAACCCTGAACTTTTGGGTTTCACCTCAAGATTGGCCCAGTGCAAAAATCAGGGCTTTCCATAAAGAGCAGCCTATGTATGGCTTGTGTGTGTGCTCAATTGCTCAGTTCTGTTATGTCTATTTGAATATCTGTGTGTGAATAAACCAAAAGGGAGAAAGGAGGGAAGAAATGGGAGAGAAAGAGAGAAAAGAAAGATTTTTATAAGAAAAGCTTTATACAGCCCATGCTAGTTTAAAATTGAAAGTATTCCATTTAATTATACTTGAGTTTAACCACAGAGAAAGAAATGGGATGGAATTTATCTGATAAACATTTCTTCAAAAATGGCAAGATTTATTGTTAAAGATTCCTCTAAAGAGATGAAAGGTATGAAAAACTTTAAATGGTCAGAACCTTTGTTATTTTCTTTTAATTAAATCAGATAGTCTTCTGCTATTAATTTGTGTATTTGATCCCTGGTTTTTGGAATTACATTTTTTTTTCTTTCTTGCCTTTGTTCTGTAAAGTTTTCTACATATTGTTTCCCCTTCTGCTTCTGCTGATTAGGAAGCATAGACTTTATTTATATTCGTTTAGTGGCAACATTTAAAAACTTAATGTATATATTTAATGTCTGATTTCTCTAATGCAATCTGAAATTATTCAGTATCTCTACTCATCTTTTGAGAAAGTCAAGGATGTTTGTGCACTTTTTCACATTGATTTGTCAGTCTCCTTATTATTATAGTCTAGGTCCTTAGTTTCATTTCTCTGTTTAAATACAAGACATGATGTGATGATTATTATAAAGTCAATAATTAAATTTGCTAACCTATTTTACCAGTTTCTATGTTGATCATTTTCTTTGAATTCGCCTCTTTGATTCCAAGCTTCTTCCTGATGCAAAAGTCAATGGGTAGTAAATAGTACATCTGGGGAAAACATTTGTATTTTAACCTTCTTCTGGAATGATAGTTTAGCTGCGTATAGAAATCTAGGGTTTGGTAGATATTTTCCTCAGTGCTGTGTGAGCTTTGAGCTAAGGCAAATAAAGTCAGTCTTTTAAGTGGAATCTTTTGAGCAACCACTAGACAGACAGGTTAAATGATGACAGTCCTCTGGGATCTGAAGAAGCTTCAACCCTGTTCTTCTGCCCTGGTGACTGTCAGGCTGCTCGTATTTACTATGACCATAGGCTGTTGATTTTCATGGTTACTGTGGAGCTGCAGAGTGTGAGATGGGACTAGGGCAAATTAAAGTGCCATAGCACTTGCTCTTCTTAGCAAGTGTAAGATGTTTCTCTTGGAGAAATGATCCTCAGAGTGCTGCAAGCCTTTAATTAACTTTCAGACTTCTGAAAAATTTGATTTTGAAAATGTTTGTCAGTTTTCTCAAGAAAACTGTTGGAAGCCATTACTCTGCCATTTTTCACTGATATCACTTTTTCATGCATTTTAAAAAATTTTGATTTCCAGGTTGATCTTGAATAAATCAGTTTCTCTCTCCTAGCACTCCTCCCTGCCTAACAGATGTGTGGCTGTCTCCATCTTACCTCTTGAGACCCTTAGCTTGGAACCAGCTCTTTACATCGGCAGCCTGGGGCTCTGCCCAGCAAGAAATATTTTAGATGTTTCCACTGAGTCAGCAGCTTGACTGAGGGAGGTACTGGTTGTAAGGCTCTGTTCTCCCCTGCTTTCCTGAGCTTGCCATTTCATGTGAAATGTAACCCTGGGAAGCTGACACAGACTTTTTACGCTTCCTTTCAAGAGTAGAAAGTACCCCTTCAAACTCCTGATGTGGAGCAAAGAGCCTGACTCTGCTGCCCCACCTCATGTTGGAGGCAGTTACTTTCTCTTATAGTCTAGGATCCAAATTATGCCCCACCCCCCAGTTTGCTTCCCAGCCTTGAGCCCTGGATGCTCCCTGTGACATCTCTTCCTGCTTTTCGTTTCTAGTCCATGGAGATGCCACTCTTGATTTTGAACAAGGTTATGTCTTCACATTTTCTCTCTTGTTTTTGTTCAGTCACTAATCTCTGTGACCCCATGGCCTGCAGCACACCAGGCTTCCCTGTCTTTCACTATATCCTGGAGTTTGCTCAAACTCACGTCCATTGAGTCAGTGATGCTATCTAACCATCTCATCTTCTGTCACCCCCTTCTCCTCCTGCCTTCAACCTTTCTCAGCATCAGGGTCTTTTCTAATGAGTTGGCTCTTCATATCAGGTGGCCAACGTATTGGAGCTTCAGCTTCAGCATCAGTCCTTTCAACGAATATTCAGGATTGATTTCCTTTAGAATTTCCTTTAGGATTCTCTTTTATATTTTACTTATTGTTGCTCTGTGTTTGGAGCAAGAGAACTGGAGGTTGTTGGATAGATAAGGCATAAGTGAACAATGTCATCTTGACTCAATAGTGTGTAAGAGCTGCCATCATTTACAATTTTAAACTATTTTCAACCTGAGAGAGTACCTATTGACCCTCTGCCTTGATATACAAGGAGATCAGCTTAAAATGATAAAAAAAAAAAAAAAAGACAATACATACCAATGGCAAGCTCAAACACTGCAGGCAGTACTCATGAGTCTGTTTCTCTGCCAAAACTACTGCTGCTGCTTTCAAAAACCAATATGCCAAGCATATATCTTGATTTTGCTTTCTAGGAAAACACAGAAATAAGGCACCAATCATCATAACAAGGAATTTTTCTTTTCTTTTGTCAGGCATGTTTTATGAGAGTGAAGAAGTGGCTCTGTGGAGGATAGCAATAATTCCCAGAAAAACTATGATTCCATTCAATTATATTTGTAAGCATATGTAGAAACCTGGATAAAAAAAAACTGTAATATCCGATTGGGTAAAATTCCACTAACTAGAAGTTTAAGGAATGTATTCAGTTCAGTTCAGTTCAGTCGCTCAGTCGTTTCCGACTCTTTGCGACCCCATGAACCACAGCACGCCAGGCCTCCCTGTCCATCACCAACTCCCAGAGTTCATTCAGACTCATGTCCATCGAGTTGGTGATGCCATCCAGCCATCTCATTCTCTGTCCCTGTCTCCTCCCACCCCCAATCCCTCCCAGCATCAGACTCTTTTCCAGTGAGTCAACTCGTCGCATGAGGTGGCCAAAGTATTCAGCCTGACCCAATTTGACTAAATTTTACCAAATGTCTACAAGGTGCAATTTGTAATCCTAGGCATTGCGTGGATTACAGAAGTGAATGAATACCATTTTTGTACTGCAGGAGAGGGAGAGGGGAACTTAATAACTTGAGGGCATGCACTGTGATCTGTGCTTATAACTCTCACTGAAGTTGTTTCTGAATTCAAGGCCAAGGATCAGGTGCTGCTGATGACACCTGAATATTTGAGAAAAACTTCACCATATTGTCCACCGCCCAATGGTGCAGAAACCATTAATGGCTTCATTTGAAATTTTCCCATTGGTTTTATGGATCAACTCAATGTTCCAGATGTGAAAATATTAATAAGCAATTGACTAGGCACATTCTAAAGTGTACAGAAATTCAGTTATTTTAATGGCACTATCTAGAGAGGCTGCAGGCAGAGTTCCAGGAAAATCTGTACGGTTTGGCCCTGCCAGCCTCTTTTTGTCTCTCCCTACTCTTTCTCCACCTCAAACTTAACCCCAGACATACCTAGTTACTTTCAGGGGTTCATCTAGCTTTCATTCATGTATCTACAGTGTTCCCTCTGTATGTATCCTTGTATCCTTGCCCTTTCCTCTTCCAGGAAGAGCCTTGTACAACAATGAAAAGCACCAGTGCTGACTGAGGTCATTCTGGCGGCATATGGAGAGACCAAATAACAGTAGTTTACATAATGGTTAATAAGTGAAAGTGAAAGTCGCTCAGTCATGTCCGACTCTTTTCGACCCCGTGGACTGTCCATGCAATTCTCCAGGCCAGAATACTGGAGTGGTAGCCTTTCCCTTCTCCAGAATGGTTAATAAGGGGCTCTGCTTTACAAAGTTGCTTGTGGTGGTGATTCCTTCTAGATTGTTCTACATCCTGGGGACACATCTTTTGTCCCCATGACACAAGATGACTCATTGTTGGTCACTGTTATGTGAGGAAAGGCTCCTAGGAAGAAGGACAGGGAAGAGGCCCCCTACATGGAAAGGACTGGAGAAGGAAGTGGTGACCCCCTCCAGTATTCTTGCCTGGAGAACACAGTGGACAGAGGAGCCTGGTGGGCTAATGTTCACAGGGTCACAAAGAGTCGGACACGACTGAGTGACTAAGCACACATGGAAAGGACAGAAGAGCAGGAAGGCAGCTCCCCCTGTCTAAAGGTCTGAGCTAGAAGTCGCACACCTGACTTTCACTCACGTCCCCTTAGCCAGAACTGACTGGCACAGTCATACCGAGCTGCAGGGGAGGCAGGGAAGTGCCATCCTCCTTCAGGGAAGCCTCTATTATCATGAGAGAGAAAGAGAGGACGGACACCGGGGAATGACTGGCTGTGGATGAAGCCTGTGAGAACAGAAAGACCAAAAAGAGTGGATGAAGATGGAGGCTTGACTACTCCAGTAAGGGAGAAGGTTACATCAGAGATGGACAAAAGGCAAGAAATGTGGACAAAACGAGAAGTAGGAGCCAGGTTACATTGAACTGGAAAGTGTTCCTGTATCCATACTTTTACTTTTGTAAATCTTCCCATCCAAAACATCCTAATATTTCTTTCCTCACCTCTGGAGGCCCAATTTATGCTTGTTCTCCCCATAGAAGCCTATACTTGCAGCCTGAATCTCAGATGTATGCTGAGACCCTCCTCTCTGGGCTACTAACTGAGCTAAAATGACTTTAGTAATCTTTTATGGATGCCTATGATAGGCAGAAGCTTTACACACATATCTCATTTTCTTCCCACAATTCCCTTGGTAGACTTTTAGGGGTTTAACAAAAAACATTTCCCTCTTTCCCTTGCAAAATGAGGGCCAGCTGAGAGACAAGATCCAGGAGAGAGGCCAGTGAAGACCAGAGATAGGTTTTTACTGATAAACTGGAGAAAGTGTCTTCATCTTCATACCTCTGATCAAAGAACTTGCTAAAGATCTTCCCTGCACCCCCCTTTTCAGTTTAGATCTTGGAACAGCTCACCTCGTGGTAAGTTTGGGCTTCAGAGTCACCTGTTTACTCAGCACTTCTGCCTTGCACTGGTGTGGAGCAGGGAGACAATAAAAGAAACATCCTCAGTCATGAAGCCTTTATAATATATTAGCTCCACCTGCTGAACACAAACTACCGCAAATTGCACTCATCTCACACGCTAGTAAAGTCATGCTCAAAATTCTCCAAGCCAGGCTTCAGCAATACGTGAACTGTGAAATTCCAGACGTTCAAGCTTGTTTTAGAAAAGGCAGAGGAACCAGAGATCAAATTGCCAACATCCGCTGGATCATGGAGAAAGGAAGAGAGTTCCAGAAAAACATCTATTTCTGCTTCATTGACTATGCCAAAGCCTTTGACTGTGTGGATCACAATAAACTGTGGAAAATTCTGAAAGACATGGGAATACCAGACCACCTGACCTGCCTCTTGAGAAACCTGTATGCAGGTCAGAAAGCAACAGTTAGAACTGGACATGGAACAACAGACTGGTTGCAAACAGGAAAAGGAGTACGTCAAGGCTGTATGTTGTCACCCTGATTATTTAACTTATATGCAGAGTACATCATGAGGAACGCTGGGCTGGAAGAAGCACAAGCTGGAATCAAGATAGCCGGGAGAAATATCAATAACCTCAGATATGCAGATGACACCACCCTTATGGCAGAAAGTGAAGAACTAAAGAGCCTCTTGATGAAAGTGAAAGAGGAGAGTAGAAAAAGTTGGCTTAAAGCTCAACATTCAGAAAACAAAGATCATGGCATCTGGTCCCATCACTTCATGGCAAATAGATGGGGGAAACAGTGGAAACTGTGGCTGACTTTATTTTTTTGGGCTCCAAAATCACTGCACATGGTGACTGCAGCCATGAAATTAAAAGACGCTTACTCCTTGGAAGGAAAGTTATGACCAACCTAGACAGCATAAAAGGCAGAGACATTATTTTGTCAACAAAGATCCGTCTAGTCAAGGCTATGGTTTTTCTAGTAGTCATGTATGGATGTGAGAGTTGGACTACAAATAAAGCTGAGCACAGAAGAATTGATGATTTTGAACTGTGGTGTTGGAGAAGACTCTTAAAGTCCCTTGGACTGCAAGGGGATCCAATTAGTCTATCCTAAAGGAAATCAGCCCAGGGTGTTCACTGGAAGGACTGATGTTGAAGCTGAAACTCCAATACTTTGGCCACCTGATGCGAAGAGCTGACTCATTTGAAAAGACCCTGATGTTGGGAAAAATTGAGGGCAGGAGGAGAAGGGGACGACAGAGGATGAGATGGTTGGATGGCATCACTGACTCAATGGACATGAGTTTGGGTAAACTCCGGGAGTTGGTGATGGACAGGGAAGCTTGGCATGCTGCGGTTCATGCGGTCGCAAAGAGTCGGACACGACTGAGTGACTGAACTGAACTGAGAACCTAGTCCAAAGGCTGTTACTCCACAATCATTAACTCCTTCCTCCCCTGGAGAGGAAGAGGCAGGGCAAAAATGTTACTCCCTTGACATTCAGTTCATGTGGAAACATGGTGGGAGGAACAAAGGTTCTGCCATAACAATTCCTAACCAGAAGAGTTGTTTTGTCCACATTACAGACCAGGAAGCCAGTACTGTGAGAAATTCCACAACTTGCTAGGGCCCACCATATGTTAGATGGCCGAGTATTTTGGAACCAAGTCTAGTTCCAGACGTGGACTTTTAGTCACTAGCTCCAGCAGCTTGAAAGGTCTTTGAGGGAAACATTACAGTAAATACCTCCACATTTCCAGCAGCGCCTAACAAAGTATTTATTAAAAGACTCATGGCAGGGTTTAGTGTAAAGGCCTGGGGGTTCTGGCCCAGTTTGTTGCTTCTTTGTCTCATGTTCAGCCAAGTTTCTCGACTGGGACAATTCCCCAGGAGCAGGAACCAGTAATTCTGCCTGGGGACCTTTTAGACTCTGGTTGTTCCTTTATTGGGTTTATAGTTTGAAGCACTTTGTGGTACTTTTTCGAAATCCACTTTCTCCCTTAAGCCTCCTACTACCCCTGAGAAAGGAATGATAGAGTGGGGAAGAGATTTCTCTAAGGGCAGAGAGGGATTAAGGACCATACGGAGTCTAGGCTTGTGGTATAGTTGGTAACCCTTCAAACACAGGTCCTTAAATATTTGGCCAACATCTCTTTCAAGAGGGGAAGAGAGACTTGTTTTACATCAATAGAAATTGTGAAGGAAAAGAAACTTACTTACTTATTTGTAAGTGGTTTGCAACATTCTGAACAATACCTGCCAAACATTTCCAATATTCTCCACTTTTGTGTGGCTCTTTTACACTCCGCAGTTTTTCTTTTGCGATTTGCTAAACTGTAAGACTTTTTGGTAGGTATATTAGAGGGCTTTATATTTCGATAATGAAATGAACTGTTTGCTTCCTGAAAAAGCCCAACTATGTGGAAAAGACTTTCACAGAATTGTAGGCCACTGTGACCTGTCCACTGGACAGGGTTATGCTTAGGAGGGACATTTTATTTTTATTTTCCACTGGAGGGCGCTGTCTACTTTGGTGGAACCATGTTTCATTTCACCAATTGATTCCAGCGATCCTTTAACTTCCCTCATGGATTTCTGCCCTGGGCAGTTGCCCAGTCCTTAATCTGGCTTTTTCTGAAATCCCACAGGGCAGCAGTGTCAGGGTTTAGATGAGACCCCAGTCTATCCTACTGGGGTAGCTGTGCTCTCAGACTTCTTATGGCCTGATAAAAACGCCAAGACTCACCCTATATGTATCTACGACATGCCCCCATGCTATCTGGGATTTCTTTTTCATGATTTTACATCCTTTGACTTTGAAAAACCATAAACTAGGCATCTCTCACCTGCTTCCTGGGTCATACTTTTTAACTTCCGGTTCGGCAGCATGATTCCCCAAGTTGTCAGCATGTGGATTTAGAGTATGGTTTCTCCAGCTCCAGAAACCAGCTATGGTTTCTCCTAATGTGCAAACAAATCACCTGGGCATCTCATGAAAACACAGAATCTAATTCTGCAGGTTTGGGGAATGGAGCCTAAGGTTCTATATGTTTAACAAGCTCTAAGCAATGTCTTTGTTGACATTTCACATTTCAAATGGCATGACTTTATCTACTTCTCCCATCCAGGAGTTTTCCCACTCAGTTTTGCATATGGGGGTATAGTCAGAGAAACACAAGGATGGAGTTGATCGACATCTCTTTAGACCTTTGCCTCTTACTCAGTTTTTATAAGTTGTTTCTGCAGGGCCCCTTTCCCTGTCTGTGCTGGATCTCATCTCTTTCTTTATCCCTAGTTGGATAACTCTGAGGCAGTGTGTTGATGCCTGTGTCTGTCACATCTGTCTTCCGAGTTGTCTTTCACTGTCATAAAAGGTAATTTCATTTTCTTTGATCTCCTTTTTCATTGAGAACCCGAATCAGAGTACAACGAGTGATATGATAATGGTCATTAGAGGCCTCAACATGTGCATAAAGCGCTTTAAGACCCATAAGACAGTACAGGTAGAGGCCATGGGCCAGGGCATCAGAGTCTGCCTGCCTACATTCAAATCTTGCCTCTGCTACTTTCTAGCTGGTGGCCTTGGGTGAGTTACGTAACCTCTCTGTGCTTCAATTTCCTCATTTGCAAAATGTGGCTAGTTTTGCTTCATAATGTCTTTGTGAAGATTAAATGAGATCATGTTTGTGTAGCGAGGCACTTAGAATAGGCCCAACACATAGTAGGCACTCTGTAATCAACAGTGTTCTAATTCCTCAGACCTGTGGTGAAGTTAAGGAACCAGAGGTCTACTAAGGAGAAATGACTTGCATTCAAGTCCCACAGCGAGAGACTGATGGCACACAGGGACCCGGTCTGACTCCAACTCCAGTGCTCAGAGTACCTTCTCCATACTTCCAAATGTGGAGTTTTATTGCTGCCAATTCACAGCCCCGAGTGTGACTGTTTTCCCAGAATCCTGCTGATCTTTTGTTCTTTCTTTCCTTCTAAACGGAGCATTTCCAGCTGGGGTGATTCATGGATCTGGGACCGCATGGCTCCCATTAACTTCGAGGAAAGTCATAAGGCAAAACCCACATCAATCAAGCCTCCAAATTACTCATCCATCCTTACAGGTGACGCATGGATTAAGATGAACAGGGGGTGAAGCCTGTATCATACAATAACTATTTAGATTTATGAAAATCACATCAGAGCTTACACCAGGTTCCAAAGCTGAAGCTTGCTGTGTTTTCCCAGCAAGGTTGAACTTCAGGGATAAAAGACAGGATGTCACAATAGAGAACTTCAAGGGGCTGAGAACCCCAGCTATGCTACTTACTAGACTCATGATCTTGAGCAAGTCTTTTAACCCCTTAGACTCTGTTTTAGCATTTTATTATTCATCCTTGCAACAAACTAAGGAGCTAGTTATTATTACCATTTTACAGATGTGGAAACTGAGGCACACAGAAGTGACATGCCCAAGGTGACATGACTACCAGAGACAGAGCAGAGCTTGGAATCCTTACATTTGAGTCCAGAAGCCTAAGTCCTTGTACCACTCTATCTCATAAACGAGAAGACGGCTCTAAAAGCAGCAGGCACTGAGTAGGAGCTTAATAAGCCTTTGCTGACTCTGAACCTTGAGGACAAAACTCATGTCTTATCAACCTTTTATTCTCTATAGTATCTCTGTACTTAATAGGTTCTCAGCTAATAAGAGTTGAGTTGCATTATCTCCCCCTGGAAATGGCTCTGTTTTTATTTAATGATTTGCTTAGATGCATCTTAATATGCAGGCCACAATGCTTCTTGTACAATATCTTCTGGACTGTGAGGCGCGGGCATTCATTATTTTATGAGACGCATATGTCATGCACAGCACAAGCCCTTTTCTTAAACCAACACAACATGCAAATAGAAATTTCATGTAAAATCACATTCAGACAGTCTCAAAGTAGAAACAGATGTCTGAAAAATATGAACGCCAGGCTTATTAAATATTTTATCATCAAATATTTCATACATTTCAAAAATGTCATCTGTGAAAACACAGAAATACCGCCTCAGGAGAACCAAAATATTTAATCACTTTCAAGAAATTCTTAAAAATAAGTCTTCACCTCAGAACTATTCCAGGCAGAGAACAAATTTCCAGGTGCTGCAAGCTATATTTATTATATTTTCATCAAAATCAGTAACCTAGTTGAAGGAGATACAGTAATCAGTAAGGTCATTATTAGGTAAGATAATGACTTCTGAATGAATTCTCTCATTAATCTCATTACAAAATGGTAATGGTACCTGACTAATCATGCTGGAGGGGAGAGCTGTGTTGAATCAGAGTGAAATTAAGGCTGTAATCACAGAGCTGCTCTTGCCATTTCTTCATGAAATTCTTACTCGGGGCTTGGGGACTGTCTTGAAGTACCTCTGACCAGCTGGACTATTGATCTGAAGGCTTGGGCACCCGAGGTGGCTACAGGGCAAGGGGAAGAGCCTCGGGCAGCAACAGTCTTGAGAACTGATCCTCTTCCTGCTTCTGTCCTCTGCTTCCTGTGTGACCTTGGACAGATCACACCTGGCTCTGGGCTCCATTTCCAGTCTTCTGCTTTCACCCTAGTCCCTTAGACACATGAGGCAGATCACATCATGCCCAGGATGGTTGCCATCTCAGCTCGAGAAGGTTCTAGATCCTTCCATGGGCCACACACCCTGCACAATCAGTCCCCTTTGCCTTTCTGACCCTATCTCCCACCACCCTCCCTGCCACTGGTTTCGTTTCGGTCACACTGATCTTGCTGTGCCCTCAGTCTGGATTATCCCGTCCCTCACTCCGTGTATCCAAATGACTCACCCACTCGTCTCTTCCCAGTCTCTGCTCCAATGTCATCCTCCCAATAATGCCTGCCCAGATCACCATTTTGAACACTGCAGTCTCTCCATTGGCACACTAATCTACAGTTTCCACATCCTTATTGCCTTCCAATGCACTCTACAAGGTATTAGGTTCTTGTCTGACTCCCTACTTCTCTACCCCCACTGAAATGTAGATCCCACAAGGGCTAGGGTCTCTATACACTCAGAGGTATGCCTAGCCACAGCAGATGTGCAATAACTGATGAGTATGGTGTTTATCACATGCCTGCGGGGCTCTCAGAGAGTGCAGGAGATGGATGACCAAGGATGACGAAGTGTATACTCACTGCAGTGGGGCCCCTCTGGTGGGGAGGCTGGCTTTGCTTTTCAATTTTATTAGAGATCCAAGCCACATCGAGCCCGTTTCTGTCCATGAGGACTGGCCTGGGCATGCACATGCTGGGGTCAGTGTCTGGGGTCAGTGTCTGGAGTCAGAGGAAGCTCAGTAGCCAGGGGAGATGGGCCAAGATGAGAAGATGTGGAATTGACAAGAGTTGAAAGAGAGGATCTGTCCCGCGTTCCAGCCCAGTGGAGAGGTCCAGGGTCAGGGTGATGGGGCTCCACAGGGGCAGGCATGCAAAGACCTCAGGGGTTTTAGCAGATGGGCATTCTGGATGTTTTAACAGGCTCCTCACGACTGAAGTAGGGCAGGTGGCAGTCTCACACTAACCTCGCTGGTCAAACCACTTGGAAACAGGTCAGGGCTCTGATCTCCCTCTTTGTTCACACTCGTGCCAAAGAAAGACTTTGGGTCCTGCTGGGTGCTCATGAATGCTTAGTGAGTGTATAAAGAACTCTGAATTGAGGTTTGAATATGTTTGTTTCTGTGTGCCCTGTTTGGGGATTGGGCGGCAGTAATAAACTGTCTAGTACTACTAACAAGGAGGCTGGAAACCATATAACTTGAGGGATAAGTTAAAAAAAAAAATCGATGTTTAATCTAAACAGAAGGCAGGATGAAAATAAGCCCAGTCTACAACTGCAGGACCAGCATGTAAAAGCTGGTTATTTTTTTTTATTTTCTGTGACTTTAGAGTAGGGATAGGAGATAACTGGCCCAAATGCTATCATACCCCCTCTCAAGTTCATAGCAACATCACTGATCACAGACACCTACCTGTAGAGCCAGACCAAGTCTCAGAATCCTTCTCAACACAGTGCCTCCAACTGTCCCCACCAATTGAATGGAGCTGACACATGAGATAAAACATAATCGTGGGGACTTCCTTGGTGGTGCAGTAGATAAGAATCTGCCTGCCAATGCGGGAGACACGGGTTCAATCCCTGGTCCGGGAAGATTCCACATGCCTCGGAGCAAGTAAGTCCATGTGACACAACTATGGCGCCTGTGTGCTGCAAATATCGAAGCCCGGGCGTTCTAGAGCCTGTGCTCCGCAAGAGAGAAGGCGCTGCTGTGAGAAGCCTGAGCACCGCAGTGAGTAGCGCTTGCTCCCCACAGCTAGAGAAAGCCCAAGTAAAGAGGAAAGCAAGGAAGACCCAGCACAGCCAAAAATAAAGAAATACATTTTTTTTAAAAGAGAGAATTTCCTTCAAAAAAGTCACACTTGTAAAACTGTCTACAACATATGGATAGGCCAATGGAAAGCCCATTGAAATTAAGAAAAAACATTTTGATATCAGCAAAGGGGGATAAATATCTCTGGGGCAGTGAGTTTCTCATCACCACTCAAGCAGAAGCTGCTTCTCTCCTCTTTCCTACGATGGTCTCCAGTGGCAAGGAAAGCATCCATAGGTAGGTGGTGGATGCATTTCCAGTATCAAAAGTTCAGACCCTGAGTTCCATCGGACAGAGCGTCTTCAGAGCCAAGGGCTAGAAAAAGTTATAGTTACGTGATGTGACAGAGGTGTTAGCTATCAGTACTGTGGCTATTATATTGTGAGATAAATGTATCAAACTGATGTTGTACACCTTATACAATGTTATACGTCAATTAAGTCTCAATTTAAAAAAAGGTACTCCGGGAGTTGGTGATGGACAGGGAGGCCTGGCGTGCTGTGATTCATGCGGTCGCGGAGAGTCGGACACGACTGAGCGACTGAACTGAACTGAACTGAACTGAAGGGGATTTCCCCTGGTGGGCCAATGGTTAAGAATCCACCTTGCAATGCAGGAGACGAGGGTTCGATTCCTGGTCGGGGAACTAAGATCCCACATGCGGCAGGGCATCTAAGCCCGCAGACCACCAATACCGAGCCCACACGCCACAGCTAGAGAGAAGTCTGTGCGCTGCAAAGACTGAAGCCCAGCGCCCTGGGGCCTCTGTGCCGCAACTGGAGAGTCCGTGGACCGCAGTGAAAGACCCCGCCTGACGCAGCAAAGATGCCCCATGCGGCAGCGAAGACCCGAGGGAGCCAAATGAGTGAGTGAATAAACCCATTTTTTTTAAAAGGTGAGGACGGTGAGTGGTACATCAAGGATAAGAGGGGCAAGGCACCCTGACACAGAGGACAGTGCCCTGGAAACGTTTGGCTGTCGCTCCCGGGGAGTGCTGCGATTTCCCCTGCTGCCTGGGTTTCTACTTCAGTGGTTCTAGCCGGTACTGAAAGTGAAAGTGCAGCCGCTCAGTCGTGTCCGACTCTTCGCGACCCCATGGACCGTAGCCCACCAGGCTCCTCCGTCCATGGGATTTTCCAGGCAAGAGTACTGGAGTGGGGCGCCATTGCCTTCGCCAGGGGATCTTCCCAGCCCAGGGATCGAACCTGGGTCTCCCGCACTGCAGGCAGACGCTTTACCGTCTGAGCCACCAGGGAAGCCTGGTCTAGCTGGTACTACACTCCCTGTATTTTAGTCCAAATATTATTTCATTTCCAGCTTCAGAGTTTCATCCTGTAACCCCCACGCCGTAGTCCCTCACTGTGGGCACCGGTGGTGAGCTTACACCCTAGTACTTTCAGTGTGTTCCCTTCCAGGCCATGGGAACTTCTGTATCCCCTACAGTACAGCAAGGGAACTGGGTGCTCTGAGTGTCTAATCATACCATACCGGAATTCCTCCCAGCTGCCCACGGTGGTGGGGGGTTTTCCTGTAAGGGTGTCGTCTCCCAGAGCAACAAAAGGTAAAACAGGCCTACGTGCCCTTTGCTCCATGTTTCAGCCTATATCACATGGGACCTCTCTAGCACCTGTTTCTTCTCAGCCCCCGTCCTGGGAATACGTGCTAAAGGAGGAGCCACCACACTTGAGTCTCTCCTTCGTGTACTGCCTCCTCTCTCCTCTTCCTTCCTTCCCTTCCCCTTTCTCTTGGGTGGGAACTTATCTTATTGATGCTGTTGTTCAGTCTCCCCGTCGTGTCCAACTCTTTGCGACCCCATGAACTGCAGCACGCCAGGCCTCCCTGTCCCTCACCGTCTCCCGAAGTTTGCCCAAGTTCATATCCACTGCATCAGTAATACCCATCTTATTGATACTCATCGGCTTTTCCAAAATATGACTTTATGGAAAAATTCATAACTGGGTACTTCCAGGCTCTGTTCTACTCCCCATGAAGAATTCCCGTAGAAACACTCCATTTATTAAAGAACCACGGTGTCAAGAGAGCTTTCTGCTTGTGCTCAAACCTTGAGTACCCTGGAGTTTCAATCTTTTATGAAATAGCTCTTCATTTTCCCCCTCTCTACTAAGAGTTATTATAAGCCACTGAGTGGTTCTTTGTACATAAATTTTTTATCTTGTTAAGGTTTGTTTTTTTTTTCACTTGACCAATGCTCAGTTCGTAAATAAAACATCAAAAAACTTGCTCCAGTTCCTTCTGCAGGTTTTGTTTGTGTTTATTTTAGTATGGATTCCCACTGGGAAGGAAGAAAGCAGTGAACACGTCACTGTCTGACCATGTGCTTTGCCTGTGTACAAACCTTCTATGGTTCTCCACAGCTAACCAGAGAAAGCCCTTATTTTCTGCCATGCCACCCAAGACCTGCTGTGACTTGCCCAGCTCTCCTTTCTAGCTCAGTTCCTCTCTTCATTCTTCCAAGCCCCAAACCCAGAAACAATTCTTACTCCAGAACATTCTCCACTTTCTAGCCTTCCTGCTTCTGCTCACCCTATGCCCTCTACTTGGGAACTCTTGGAAAAGACTTGGAGTGATTTTAATTTAGCATTTTCTATATGGTTCTGAGTTGTGATCTTTAACTTTGCCTGGTTACTTTGTTAACCAGTGGTTATGGCTGCCACTTAATGATCTCTGGCTTTGAAGTCAGCAGATCTGAATTTGAGTTATACTTTGTGACACCAGTCCAGAGTTGATAGCACCATGTACTTATTCATCAAATGTGGAGGGTAACGCCTACCTGGTAGGGAGGTTATGAAAATTGAATACATTACATATGTTCAAGTGCTGAGCATGGACCTGACATATATAGTAGGACTTCAATAATCTTGAAATCTGAGTCTCAGGCAATATTTATCTATCAAACTGCCTAAGTGTTTTTGAAACATCTGTATTTTCAACACCTAAATTTGATAATTGTTGATATCTGGTCATGTATGTTTCATCTACTTATTTCTATCTGTCCATCTACCCATCATCTATCTGTCTAGACCTATATAACCATCTATAACCATCTTTATTTTTTTTGGTTGAAGCACTTGAAAGAAGTTGCAGACTTAATGAGTCTTCATCCCTCATATATCTACAGATAAGAAAATAATCTTGTATCACCAAATGCCACTTTGCACTGAAGAACATTAACAATAGTTCTATATTATCATCTAATTTCCAGTCTACGTTAACATTTCCCAGCTGTCCCCAAAATGTCTTTAATAATTTTCTCCCAACCAAGAGCCAATCAAGATTCATATATTGCACTTGAATTTTAAATCTCTTCTATCTCTTTCAATCTAAAACATCTCTCACACACCGCTTTTACTGACTTTAAGAAACATTAGGCACCTGTCTTGTCGAACGTTTTACATTTTGGAGCTTTCTGATTGCTTTCTTCTGGTGTACTTTGACTTTTCCCTCCATCCTTGTGTTTTCCATCACTAGTTAGCAAAGATTATAGACTGTCCTCAAATGATCATAGAGGGGCTTAATTCTTACTCTTTCATTACCAAGTTTTACAGTAAGGAGTTGGGATAATGGTCACTTTCAGTGTTAGCATCTGAGGCTCTCTCTCTGTTTCCTGTCTCCCTTTCTCTCTTAACATTCACTAAGGACTCATGGATTTTTTTAAACTAATGCATTCTGTTGCAATCCATTATTTTTATTGTTGGTTTTGCTGCTTGATTTGTCCTAATTTGGTAAATGGGGGCTCCTTCAAACCAACTTCTGTGCCTTTAAAAAGTACTTTGTCCATTTTCCTTAGCAAATACTATGAAAATTTCAAACATCTAGAAAATTTGAAAGATTTTTCTAGCAAACACCCATTACACAGCATCTACCACTTACATTTTATGCTGTGTGATTTATCACATATTTAGCCTTCCATCTATTTTTCTATCCATCCATGAATACATATAGGTATGATGCAAAAATCCAAGTTTGTGTTTTCCCAAGTGATTATCTAGTTGTTCTATATCATTTATCTTAAATGTCCATATTTCTCCAAGGATTTGAGAAGCCCTCTTTAATAACATCAACTTTCCACTTGTGGTGAGGTTATTTCTGGTCTCTTACTCCTGTCTCATTGATGTATCTGTAAAATTGTGTGCCAATTTCACACTATTTTGATTTTAGAGACTTTCTTATATGTTTTAACATCTAGGAGAGCTAGTTTCCTTGGCTGTTGTTCCATGTTTTTGGTGTTTTCCTGGATGATCTTGCTTGTTTCCACATGAACTTTAAAATCAAGTTGTTTAGTTGCAGGAAAAGCAAGTGCCAGTATTTTCCCTGTGACTGTGCTGTTTACATATATATCTATATAGCTGCTATTGTTTAGTTGCTGAGTCGTGTTGAACTATTGTGACTCCACGGACTGTAGCCTGCCAAGCTCCTGTGTCCATGGGATTTCCCAGGCAAGGATACTACATTTCCTTCTCCAGAGGATCTTCCTGACCCAGGGATTGAACCCATGTCCCCTGTATTGTTAGACAGATTCTTTACCACTGAGCCATGTGGGAAGCCCATTTTATATATATATATATAATGGCCTTTATATATATAAAGGCCATGGCCTGATCCCATGGTCTTTGTATATATTAAGCAATATTATCTAAGAAGAGCATCTATGGGGATGATTATATTATTTTTGGAAGTGTGTTATATATTATTTTTACAAGTGTGTTAGTCGCTCAGTTGTTTCCAACTCCTTGCAATCCCATGGATTATAGCCCTGCTAGGCTGTCCATGGAAGTCTCCAGGCAAGAATAGTGGCGTGAGTTGCCATTTCTTTTTCTAGGGGATCTTCCCTATCCAGGGATATTTTTTAAGAAAAACATCTATGGAGACAATAATATTTTATTATTATATTGTTAATATTTAGAATGATATTAATTTCCTGATATTGAACCATCCTTGAATTGTAACAAAATTTGGTCTTATGCGTTATTTTGAATCTGCTGCTAATCAAGTTCTAGTTTGGATTTTTGTATAGTCATTAACAAGTGAAATTGACCTATAGATTTCTTCTTTGCACAATATTTATCAGGTTTAGAGATCAGTATTATTTCACTTTATGCTAAAATTTAGAAGTTTGCATACTTTTTTTCTATTATTTGGGACAGCTTAAATGGTATTGGAATTATCTGATTTTTGAAGGAATGGCAGAAAACATTTAAAAACACTGGAACCTGGAAATTTTATGGGAGTTAGTTCTTTCATAACTTTCTCTAGTTATTATGAAAATTGATTTTTATAAGCTATATCCATTTGTGTCAATTTTGTGGAATGGTATTTTCCCCAGAGAATTACCTTTTTCATTTAGGCTTTAAAATTGCTTTGAATACAATTGTACCAAGAGTTCTTAAAATTTTTTTCTGATTCAATAGCTGTTTCTTCCTCAGCATTATTTATTTTGTTCTTTCTGATTATTTTTATATTTTAGTTAGCTATTTGTGTATCTGTTTATCCTCTCTGTTTTTATTTTTCATGGAACTTAGTGTCATTATGACCTCAGGTACTGTTATTTTTTGTGGCTATTTCATGGGCACTTGAGAAGAAGATGTATCATCTATTATCTATCAGGGTATAAATTTTGATAGATATACATAAGATCTACCTTACTGATTATGTGGCTCAGAAGTTCTATTATCCATATTCATATTTTGTTGACTTCATCTTTCTTGTAGAGAGAGAAGTGTATTATAATCTCCCTTCACTATTGATTTCTGTACATTTCAATTTGTATCTCCTATAGTTTCTGCTTTATGAAGATTGCTATGTATTATTAGGTGCAGTGATAGTCATAAGCATTACATCTTCATTTTGAATCACATCCTGTAACATTATCAACAATTCTGCTTCATCTTATTTATTTATTTGGTCTGAATTTTACTTCGTTCAAGTAAAATTTTTACTTTGTTCAAGTAAAAAAGATCAAGTTATCAGTTTTGTTTCTACCTGTCATTGTTGACCCCAATCCTTTATGTTTACCTTTCCTAAATCACTTAATTTCAAATATGTGTTTTTGTAAACCTATCTGAACATCTTTTTATTCTAGTAAGTACTAGAGACATATTTGTACCCCCATCCCAAATTCCTATGTTGAAACTTAGCCCCCAGTGTGACGGCATTTGGAGGTGGGGTTTTGAGGAGATGATTAGGTCATGAGGTTGGAGCCGCCATAAATGGGATTAGTGCCCTTATGGAAGAGACCCCAGAAAGCTCCCTTGTCCTTTCTGTCATGTGAGAGAACACAGTGAGAAGAGAGTCATCTATGAATCAGGAAATGGATCTTTACCAGACACTGAATCTGCCAGCAACTTAATCTTGGACCTCCCAGGCTTCAGAATTGTGGGAAACAAACTTCTGTTGTCTATAAGTCATCCAATCTAGGTACTCGGTTATAGCAGCCCCAACAGACTAAGACAAAAAACCTGGAATGATTAATTTTACATGCCAACTTGACTGAGCAAAAGGATTCCCAGATATCTGATAAAATATTATTTCCAGGTTTGACTATGAGGGTGTTTTCAGAAGACATTAGAATTTGAATCAGTAAACTGAATAAAGGAGATTGCCCTCATTGATGTGGGTAGACATCTAACCAGTTGAGGGCCTGAATATGACAAAAAGGTAAAGGAAGGGCAGATTCGCTCACTGCTTGATCTGGGACATCTTCTGTCCTTGAATATTGATTATCTTTGTTCTTGGGCCTTTGAGCTCAGACTGGGACTAACACCATTGGCTCCCTTGGTTCTCAGGACTTCAGGTTTTGACTATAACTACATCATCAACTTTCCTTGGCTTCCAGCTTACAGATGGCAGACTGTGGGACTTCTCAGCCTCCATAACACAAGCCAATTCCTCATAATAAATATCTATCTATCCAGTCATTTCATCTATCTATCTATCTGTCTATCATCTATCTTATTGTTGTTTAGTTGCTAAGTCCTATCTGACTCTTTTATAACCCTATGGACTCTAGCCATGAGACAGTTGCTTGGCATGAAATTGTTGGATGGCATCACTGACTCAATGGACATGAGTTTGAGCAAGCTCCGGGAGTTGGTGATGGACAGGGAAGCCTGGCGTGCTGCAGTCCATGGGGTTACAAAGAGTCAGATATGGCTGAGCAACTGAACTAAATGAACTGTAGCACATCAGGCTTCTCTGTCCATGAAATTTCCCAGACAAGAATATTGGAGTGGGCTGCCATTTCTTTCTCCAGGGGATCTTGCAGACCCAGGGATCAAACTCTTGTCTCCTGCATTGCAGGCAGACATTTTATTGCGGAGCCATCTTATCTATCTATTGTCTATCTCCTATTGGGTCTCTGGAAAATCCTGACAGGTATGAGTTATGCCTATTTACATTTATTAATATGATTTAAATATAGTATTAGTTTTTTGACATTCAGTTCAGTTCAGTTGCTCATTCGTGTCCGACTCTTTGCAACCCCATGAACCACAGCATGCCGGGCCTCCCTGTCCATCACCAACTGCTGGAGTCTACCCAAACCCATGTCCATTGAGTTGGTGATGCCATCCAACCATCTCATCCTCTGTCGTCACCTTCTCCTCCTGCCTTCAATCTTTCCTAGCATCAGGGTCTTTTCAAATGAGTCAGCTCTTCGCATCAGGTGCCCAAAGTATTGGAGTTTCAGCTTTAGCATCAGTCTTTCCAATGAACACCCAGGACTGATCTCCTTTAGAATGGACTGGTTGGATCTCCTTGCAGTCCAAGGGACTCTCAAGAGTCTTCTCCAACACCACAGTTCAAAAGCATCAATTCTTCGGCACTCAGCTTTCTTTATAGTCCAACTCTCACATCCATACATGACCACTGGAAAAACCATAGCCTTGATTAAACGGACCTTTGTTGACAAAGTAATGTCTCAAGCATCCAAAAAAAAAAAAAAAAAAGTAATGTCTCTGCTTTTTAATATGCTGTCTAGGTTGGTCATAACTTTCCTTCCAAGGAGTAAGCGTCTTTTAATTTCATGGCTGCAGTCACCATCTGCAGTGATTTTGGAGCCCAGAAAAATAAAGTCAGCCAATGTTTCCCCATTTATTTGCCATGAAGTGATGGGACCAGGTGCCATGATCTTAGTTTTTTGAATGCTGAGTTGCAAGCCAACTTTTTCACTCTCCTCTTTCACTTTCATCAAGAGGCTCTTTAGTTCTTCTTCACTTTCTGCCATAAGGGTGGTGTCGTCTGCATATCTGAGGTTATTGATATTTCTCCCTGCAATCTTGATTCCAGCTTGTGCTTCTTCCAGCCCAGCATTCCTCATGATGTACTCTGCATATAAGTTAAATAAGCAGGTGACAATATACAGCCTTGATGTACTCCTTTTCCTGTTTGGAACCAGTCTGTTGTTCCATGTCCAGTTCTAACTGTTGCTTCCTGACCTGCATACAGGTTTCTCAAGAGGCAGGTCGGGTGGTCTGGTATTCCCGTCTCTTTCAGAATTTTCCAGTTTATTCTGATCCACACAGTCAAAGGCTTTGTGACATTACTTTTTATTTATTGTGTTCTTTTGCTGTGTATTCCGATTTCTTTACTTGAATTTTGCTTCATTTTGTTTTTGCATTTCTTTAGGTGTTTAGGAAGGTTTTTGTTTTAGTGACTGTCTTCATACTAATACTGTGTCCTCAGTCCCCCTTTATTTACTTGTGTTTACTGCTGTTTGATTTGTTTTTTTTTTTAAGTGGTATTCTTTGAGTTATTAACTATGCAGCAATAATGAAGTTATTTTACTTTCTTTCTTTTTCTCTCCAGTCTTTCTGGTTATATAATTTCAACTTTCTCAGAATATTTGATATTTACATGCTTTTCTTCCACTTTAATGGAAATCTAAGTTTTAGACATAGATCCATGGTTAAATAATTAGATGATAAAAATGAATCCTTTGACCAATATTTCTCAATCACTCCCAGGCTATGTAAAGTTATTCCTTTAGTATATTCTTCAAGTAGGACCCATGAATACCATATTCTATAAATTTTTGCAATATTACTGTTTAACTATTGTTCTTAGACTTCACATTGAAGGACAGATGAAATTCCTTCTTTCCATGCTTTCATATACTTGAGTTCCTTGAATGGGTTACTATCGGGGACCAGCCTTGATATGGCCCAGGGTATCCTCGGGATGAACAGCGTCGGCGTCAGAGAGAGAGAGAGAGAGAGAGAGAGACAGACAGGGGCTGATGATTCCTTGGTTTACGCAGGAAACCAATAAAACCCCAGCATGGGGTTTGCTCTGTTTACGTAGGCCGCAGGCGCCCTCTCGAATCACTGGAGGTACCCCACCAGGGCACCCCCTCGAGTGGGTCTTAGAAACCCAGGCAGATAAGTAAACGCAGAGGGCCCAGCACTCCAAGGATCTCAACCAGAAAAAGGAGAATAGAGAAAAGGACGGAAAAAGAGAAAGAACAACACGGGGAGACCAAGCTTCAGTGAGCAAGGCCCAAAACTTTATTTTCCAGTGCTGCTTTTATACCCTAAGTTGTGCACATAAAAAATAGAGAAAGAGAGGTATAGAGTCACACCAAAATCATGCGGGGTCAGCTGTATTGACCCTTATCAGGATCAGGGCTCATTTTTATATGTCTTGTGGTATACAAAAGTTTTGGGTGGTTTACATCATCTTCTGGCCAGGAGGCCTGCTAACAGTTTATGGCCCTCTCTCCTAACAAAGGTTAGTTAGCTAGAAAAAGTCTTATATTCTTTTAAAGTGATTTTCCTAAAGTCAGGTGCTAGATACATGACAAAGTTACATTCCTATAAGGCAAAGGTGTAGTGAGCTACAAGAAAGGAATTTATTAACTTAAGATCTGATGTGGTTAAATCAAAGGCTATTACTTATATTCTCTATATGTGATTAATATATTTCCAAGGATACAATAGATAGAGGAAACTTTGCAGCAAGCATTGATTCAACAATGAAATCTTTTTTAGTACTATTCTAATGATTTTAACTTCTTCAACAAATTCCTGTAGTTTAGAATATTAGGCTTTCTGTCCTTGCGTGGCTGGGAGGCTGTAAATAGTCACATTCATAGTTGTAAGAGCCCGGTCAAACTTGTCAGGCAAGTTAGAAAGCTATCAGAGGGGCTTGGATTGGAACACTCCTATTAAGCTGAGGAGAACTTTTTAACTACAGCTCTGAATTAATGTTTTCAGAGAAAGGTGGTTGGGGGGAAGCCCCTGTAAGTATTAGAGGATTTGGTAAGAGGCATAAGATAGTAAGGCAGTCAGACACCGGTTTTCTTTGGGGTAGATGCTCGGGTAAGTCCAGGGGGTTCCTCAAGTCCTGATTAGCCTTTGCCCTTCAGGCCTCTTCCCCAATTGACCTTTGCCACGGGTAGGATTTCCCTCGCTGGCTCCCGGCAGGTTACTCTATTAATGACTAATCTTGCATTACTATTGAGAAATATGATGCCAAGATTAGTTTTGTTTCCTTTGTCTCTATATCTGAAGGCTTAGAAAGTATTTCCTTTTACTTGAGCATCTAATATTTTCAAAGATATGACTTAGTGTTTTCTGTCCTTGATCCACTTCCCCAGGCAAAAAGGAGCCTTTTCATTATGTAAATTCATCTCTCTTTTACTTTAGGAAGGGAGGAGTCAGGATGTGACCCTGAATGCAGAGGGAAGCATGTAAGTGTTCCTCAGGGGTGAGAGGTGGGCAGACACTGACTCACGACATCTGAGTGATGAAAGGATCCCAGGAGACATCTAGTCCAACCACCACTCTGTGCAGGACGGCTTGCTGGAGGCTGCATGCCCCTGGTGACAGGGAGAGCCTCGCTCCTTCCCAGTCCACACGCTCTGACTAGAGAACCCTTCCTTATAAAGAACTGAGAGCCGCCTTCCTACAGTCTCCCCTTAAAGGAGCTCTGCTTTTTCCTCTCATCTTATCTTTCTCTGGGCCAGCATCCCCCAAGTCCCCTGACCACAACAATGCTAGCAGAGGTCCAAAATGCTGGAAGAGGCTGCTGGCCCAGTCATTATCCTAAACACCTATCTCCTGGGGGCAGAACACTGCTGCACGGAGCTAGTTCATGATCCCAGGAATTTCAATGAAGTTGGTGGCCAGGGATTTTTCTCCACCCAGGACTCTGACAGATAAGCAAGTATGGTTCTAAATGTAGTGGCTTTTGTGGCAACTACCGCTTCAACACAATGGACGAATAAACTGCAGCGCCCTGTTACCAGTCCCAGTTCTGAGTTCTGCTCATCTGAACCTCTGTCACCCACCTTTGTCTACCTGAATTCTGCGTTTGTTTAGTCACCTCCAGCTCACCCCAGGTCTTGGTTGGAGACCCCAATTTCTAGCTCCCTTTTTCTTGGTCTTTCTCCTCTGGGACCCTGATCCCATGGCCTTTTCTGGGTCCCGGCCCTGAGTCCTAACTTTATCTTGCAGGTCTACTCTGCTGAGCCCCGCACAACACTGAATTAATAAGCAAATCTCACCAAACAGAAATATCTGCTGCCAAGCACATTTTGCAAGGGAAAAGGGAATTTTCATCTATCAAAAGTGCATATATTTCAAGGGGGCCTATCACTCACTGAAATTCACAAGAGAAAGAGAGTCCCAAGAAAATCAAGGACATTTGCATTACAATCCACCTCAATGCCCAAAAATATCCCGCTGAACATGCAGAATTCTAAGGAATAGAGTGTGTTTTGCTTATTTGCAAGAGAAAAAAGAAAGAATGTTCAAGGAAAGGAGGGGACTGAGGTTTAAAATCTCAGACATGCTAAAAATAGCATTTGGTAAACTTTGACCAAATAATCACCTTTGTTCTTATAAATCTTGGAGTGGGCTCTGGTAGGGGTGACAGAAGATCCAGATATGGTACAGAGGCAAAGGCACTGTGCTTCGAGATAGACCAAAAGGATTTGAAGCTGGATGACCTCCGACCATTCAGTGACCACAGCTCTACGTCATTAAATCGGAGGAGGAACAGGTCATCCTTTAAGGATTCCATCAGTGCTGTACAAGCTAGTCTCCCAGATCTCCCTATTGATGGAGCGAAGTGAGCACGAACTTCACCCATACAGCTCTCCTCCTCAGCCTTACCTCTCCAGAGGGGGCAATGTTCACAAAGCAGAAATGCCTTTGAATTTTGTGCTTGATTTTGCGATGCTAAAAATTAAGGCACTTTGTATCCTACTCCATCATGTTCTGTGTTTATACTATAAAAGTGCTTAAAATGATTCCCCGCTGGGGGAAGAAACCTAAAATCAACCACAGAAGACTTCTGTCTGGCACATTTGTTAATGGGGAGGTTGTTCTCAATAACAACCAAACTCACACTTACTGAATGTTTCCTCAGTGCAGGGGTCCTGCCAAGAGCTTGCCAAATATTCTTTTTCAACCTATATTTTGTTTCTAAAATTAATTTTTATTGCAGTAGAGTTGCCTTACAATGTTGTATTAGTTTCTGCTGTACCGCCAGGTGAATCAGCTATCCACAAACACCCCCTCTTTTTTGGATTCCCTTCCCATTTAGGTCACCACAGAGCATTGAGTAGAGGTCCTTTTGCTATATAGTCGGTTCTCATGAGGTATCTATTTTATCCATAGCAGTGTATATACGTCAACCCCAATCTCCCAATTTATCCCACCAAGCATTCTTCTATTTGGAGAGACTAAGTAGTTGGCCCAAGGTCATCCAGCTAGCAAGGGGCAGAGTGGGACTCAAAAATCAAGCCTGGGTGACTCCAAAGCCCAAGCATGGGGAGAGTGCCCGTTACAACCTGAGTCTGGCAGCGCCAGGACGAGGGGCTGATGTGAAGTGCGATGACATCCTCATGTTAGAATCCAGGCTGGTTCTCTTCTGTCGTCTTGTTGTTGTTTAGTCACTGTATTGTGTCTGACTCTTTTGCAATCCCAAGGACTGTAGCCTACTAGGCTTCTTCTGTCCATGGGATTTCCCACGCAAGAATACTGGAGAGGGTTGCAAATTTCCTTCTCCAGTGGATCTTCCTGATCCAGGGATTGAACCTGTGTTTCCTGCACTGATGGGCAGATTTTTTTTTTTAAACCATTAAGCCACCAGTGAAACTCTGTCTTAGAGTCACGATATTTTAATGATCCAGACTTACACGAATAAATGGATTCAAGGATTCCCTTTTAAGTTTATGTTATGAGCTTCATCTGTGATTTGCAAGGGGAGAGGCTCAGAAAGTGGTTAAAGACATGCCATGGTACAGCGTTCTCAGGGGGACCTTGGAAATTTCTTGATGAGGGCCCCATCTTGCTTGCTGGCAAGCTTGCTTGCCTCATTGACCCTTGGTCATTCCCTCCTCCCCTCTCAGGGCAACGCTCAGCAGAGAACATTCCCAATTAATGAATCTGGGGTTGAGGGTCTCTATTTTACCATTAATGCTGTCATTTTCACTGAGTGATATCCCTCCCCACTGTCAACCTTCTTCATCTTGTTCTCAGACTTGTTTTGGACAGCAGATGATTCCATTTGCCTTGTGGTTGCTGACTGAGCGGGACCAGCTTGAAAATAAAATGTTTTTAGATAATATTTCTCCTTCTTCTCCTCCTTCTTCTTCTTCATCATTCCTTCTCCTTTTGCTCTCAAGTCTTTTTATTTCCCCTCTATTTCTGCTTCTGGTAGGAAACCCTTTGTGGACATCTCAGAAAGTCCCTCTGGTGGCTGTTAGAAGTCAGTCCAGGTCCAAGCCCACTTCTGAGTCAACACTTCCCCCACATTACAGTAGCCAGACCTGTGGCCTGGGGACCTGAGGTGAGCAGGCATTTTCTGCCTTCTCCTCCTCCTCCTGCTCCAGCATCAGATGCAGGGAGGAGGGCCAAGGACCACTTCTGGATACTCCGTCCTGCTCTCCTTTTGGACCTGATGCCTCTGGTGTTGTGGGCAGAAAGAAGCAGAGATGGGAGACTCTTCTCTTTCCTAATTGTCTTGTCTTTTCGTGGTTGACTGTCCTTGCTCCCTGAGTGACTGTGATGAAGGTCAGTGCCTGCTGGTGGTACACCCTACAATCTCCTGCTGCTGCTGGTGTCCACTCACCTGGAGGTCGCTCCTCTCCAGGTAGGGTCCCGGCAAGATGGTAAGACCCTGGCCACCCTCCACAACATCTACCTGATCCACTGCAAATTCTGCAGCTCGCTCTTTCTACCTTACTTCCCTTCTTCCTGCTCAAATAGGATCAAAAGGAAGATGAGCAAGTCTTCTGAATAAGTAAATACCAACCGGGGCCATGAAATGCTGACCTCACTTTGCAGGCACCCTCAGTTTCCGTGAGTGTATCTCTTAGTGTCCTCTCTTACTGCTTACCTTGCGGACGGAAGAGTAGCATCCTCTTCTCGCCCAAACAGTGGACAGAAGAGAGCAAATCACTGTCCTTCCCATTAGTCAAGTATACATATTAATATTTCAATAATTTCCTCTCCGTCCATCTTCCAAGACTTTCTTAGATGAAGGTGGGTTAAATCTGTCCAGCTGCCTCTTCAGCAAACCCTGATTGGGGTGTCCTGCCCCAGTAATTCCTGGCTCTTTAGAATTCAGAGTCAGTCAGTTCAGTTCAGTCGCTCAGTCGTGTCCGACTCTCCGCGACCCCATGAATTACAGCACGCCAGGCCTCCCTGTCCATCACCAACTCCCGGAGTACACTCAAACTCATGTCCACAGAGTCGGTGATGCCATCCAGCCATCTCATTCTCCGTCGTCCCCTTCTCCTCCCGCCCCCAACCTTTCCCAGCATCAGAGTCTTTTCCAGTGAGTCAACTCGTTGCATGAGGTGGCCAAAGTATTGCAGTTTCAGCTTTAGCATCAGTCCCTCCAATGAACATCCAGGATTGATCTCCTTTAGAATGGACTGGTTGGATCTCCTTGCAGTATAAGGGACTCTCAAGAGTCTTCTCCAACACCACAGTTCAAAAGCATCGATTCTTCGGCGATCAGCTTTCTTTACAGTCCAACTCTCACATCCATACATGACCACGGGAAAAACCATTGCCTTGACTAGACGGACCTTGGTTGGCAAAGTAATGTCTCTGCTTTTTAATATACTATCAAGGTTGGTCATAACTTTCCTTCCAAGGAGCAAGCGTCTTTTCATTTCATGGCTGCAATTAGCATCTGCAGTGATTTTGGAGCCCAAAAAAATAAAGTCTGACACTGTTTCCACTGTTTTTCCGTCTATTTCTCATGAAGTGATGGGACCAGATGCCATGATCTTTGTTTTCTGAATGTTGAGCTTCAAGCCAACCTTTTCACTCTCCTCTTTCACTTTCATCAAGAGGCTTTTGAGTTCCTCTTCACTTTCTGCCATAAGGGTAGTGTCATCTGCATATCTGAGGTTATTGATATTTCTCCCAGCAATCTTGATTCCAGCTTGTGCTTCTTTCAGCCCAGCGTTCCTCATGATGTACTCTGCATATAAGTTAAATAAGCAAGGTGACAATATACAACCTTGACGTACACCTTTCCCTATTTGGAACCAGTCTGTTGTTCCATGTCCAGTTCTAACTGTTGCTTCCTGACCTGCATACAGGTTTCTCAAGAGGCAGGTCAGGTGGTCTGGGATTCCCATCTCTTTCAGAATGTTCCCCAGTTTATTGTGATCGACACAGTCAAAGGCTTTGGCATAGTCAATGAAGCAGAAATAGATGTTTTTCTGAAACTCTCTTGCTTTCTCCATGATCCAGCGGATGTTGGCAATTTGATCTCTGGTGCCTCTGCCTTTTCTAAAACCTGCTTGAACATCTGGGAGTTCATGGTTTACATACTGCTGAAGCCTGGCTTGGAGAATTTTGAGCATGACTTTACTAGCGTGTGAAATGAGTGCAATTGTGCAGTAGTTTGAGTTTTCAGAGTTTGAGAATTCAGAGTGCTTAGTGCTAAATCTTCATGCTCAGTTTATGGTCACAATCCACATCCTGTGATACACAGTTGGAGAATTTAATCTTTACCAGGCAGTTTGCCTTTCACTATAAGAATATAAGTGACAGAAATTAATTTCCCAGGCTCCCTTGCAACTAAGGTACAGGTGTGTTACCCAGCTTTTGATGATCAGATGCACAACACCAGACTTTGAACTAGAAACCAGCAATAAGAAGAATTAGGGACTTTGCAAAAATCCAATATGGCTACCATCAGTAGTAGTCACGTGGCTGTGTCCAGTTTGCAGGGGCACAATGGCGGCAGCGTGAGGTCCAGTGTCCCTGGGGTCCATGGTGCAAACCATGGGGTCTCTGCAGAAGCTGTGTTGTTAATGGCTTCATAGATCCTTTCTGCAAGCTGACTTGGGGTGCAACTCTGGGTTGTATACACTCTGAGCCTTGTTCTCAGGCCTTCCTGAGATTCTGTGGGCTTACCCAATATACTTTTAGTAAATTCCCTTTCTTAAATCTTACACCCTCCCCCACCATAGCTAAAACAAATGTATATCAGTGCAGTTAAGAGGGCTTTCAAAGTTATTTCCTGTTTCATTACATATTTGTCTAAAAAAGCAGATGAATCAAACTTTGCTATTTTTGGCAAAAGTTGTCTTTTAAAAAAAATGCCTCAACAACATACTGAAAAAATTGAATGGAAAATACTTCTAGGCAAAATAGCATTAGTGACTGATGCAGTAACTACTGCTGCCCTCACATTTTGCAGTTGCTTTGGTAAGGGATCTCTTACTTAAGCTTTGCTGTAGAACCAATCCTATCTTTGCCAATTGTTTTTTTATGTTTTCTAGTTCATACTAACCTGATTAATAAAAAATAATCTCAGGAAATATTGAAAATTCATTTCCAGTTATTTTTCTGTTCAGATATTTTATCCGGAACCATTATAAATAAAGTGACCAAAGATGAACAAGATGGCTAAATTATTAACACTTAAAATATTACCCAAAGGTAAGAGAAATAAATATTGATAATTCCTAGAAGTTTTACTGCACACCAACTCTGGGTCAGACTCTAGACTTTGTTGTTCAGTCTCTAAGTCATGTCTGATTCTGACTCTTTGCAACCCCATGAACTGCAGCACACCAGGCTCTTCTGTCCTCCACTATCTCCTGGAGTTTGCTCACACTCATGTCCATTGAGACGGTGATGCCATCCGACTATCTCATCCTCTGTCACCCCCTTCTCCTCCTGGCCTCAATCTTTCCCAGCATCAGGGTGTTTTCCAATGAGTTGGCTCTTTACATTAGGTGGCCAAAGTATTAGAGCTTCAGCTTTGGCATCAGTCCTTCCAATGAACATTCAAGGTTGATTTCCTTTAGAATTGACTGGTTTGATCTCCTTGCAGTCTCATGGACTCTCAAAAGTCTTCTCTAGCACCATAATCTGAAAGCATCAGTTCTTTGGCCTTCAGCCTTCTTTATGGTCCAACTGTCACATCTGTACATGACTACCGGAAAACCATCACCTTTGTTGGCAAAGTGATGTCTCTGCTTTTTATTATGTCCTGTAATACTTATAACAACCCTATGGAAAGAGGATTATCACCCTCATTTTATCGATACAGAAACCGAGTCTGGTGAGATTAAATATCCTCAATCTTTCAACCCGTTGTCCAAGTATATTTGTTATATTAACAATGTCATTCCAAAGCAGCATTCTCTGGTTTCTGTTTGACTCCAAAAGATCTGACTTCATATACTGTGAGAGGTGTAGTATCTGCTCTCCAAGGGGTCTAAGTTGGGTCTGTCTGCAGAGAACAAAATCCTTCCTAGGCAGCTGTAAACAGAAAGAGCTTGGTACACAGTTAATTGGAAAATCCAAGAAAACAAACTCCAGGATGAGCCTTCAAAACAACTGCCAAAACTACATGGCAGAACTGGGCCACCAAGGGGGCTCCTGCTCTTGACGCTACCAGAAGCAAGTTTAGAGACTTGTTTCAGAAACATGCTACCTGGGCTATAGGTAGGAAGATGCCTCTGCTAAAGTGCACAGCTGCTCTAGGCCTATCTCTCCTCTCCTCGAATCTGTACCCTCAAAGAATGGCTCCCTGGCACCTGCTCCTCTCCACATGTAACGTGGTTCTTCATCAAGTCTAGGATCATACAAGACAGACAAGATCAGTATGACTATCTTTTTCTTTTGCGTCAGGCTCCAATATGGCTTGCCCTGGGACTGTTACTGATCTTGTCTTTGTCGAACATTTTGGGATTTTGTTTATCATAATTTTTTGTTCTAATATTGAGTTTTTTAAAAAGCTATTAAAATATTATTTACTTTTATTACTGAGTACTTTGGTGCCCCTTTAAACAGGGGGCCAAAGGTGAGTGTCCAAAGTACTGGCACTGATAAAATATGTCTAATTAGCATAATTTAAGTCACATTCAGAGTCTTGCTGCAAAGGAGTCTGGGAAACAGTGTTTAGCTTTCTGGCCTCTATAATATGGGAAAGTCAGCTAGAAGGAGGTTGCTGAACAGGTATTAGAGAAACCAGTACGCAACATCAGCCACACGTGGAAACTAAATTTGACCTTGTGGAGGAAGCTGCAAACCATTTGCTCCCTGTGCTTTTAGCGTTCATTTCGTGCTGCCACCGTCTTCCCCTCGCGCTCCCACACTCTGTCTTGTGTGCGCTCATCTTCATTAAAAGTGTCCTCAATTTATTTTTAAACTTCACTGGATGAAGATGGTTACTTGCAGCTGTGTTTTTGTTTTGTTTTGTTTTCCCTCACACCAGAGATACCCAAGTTTCAGTTCTTTCATATCTCCACAATAAAAGTTATATTTAAAAAATAAGCAAATAGATACTTTTATGTGTTTTCCCTAGATTGGAAAGGACTGTTAATTGGCACTTCCCTGGTTATGGTAGTAGGATCACCAACATTTCTGAAGGACAATCTAATGCCATCCAAACTCTGGTCAGCTTATTCTAAATTTCCCTCCTTATCGTGTATATTTTCCTTGGTTTTTACATTATACATCAAACCTTTGGTTTTTATCTCAGGATCCACATTCCCTGTTGAAAATACAATTTAAATTTTTTTGCACTTTGAAAAGGTAAATAAAAGTGCTACTAAAACTATAAAACCTAGACTTTGGGGCATTTTGTGTTATCAGGAAATTCACTGCAGCTTGAAATAGAATCACTAGTTCAACTTTTCATACATTTCATTGAGTAAACAAGTGATTTATTGTGTTCTTTAAAAATGTGTTCTTAAAAGAGTTAAACTCCCGGTAATTCTTAAAATGTCAAACTTGCTTTTAACAAAGATGAAATTTGAAATATTCTGGAAGAAAAATAAGTGTTTAACTTAATAATTCAGCAAGGGGAAGGTTTTTCTAAAATTGACACATCAAGAGTCATAAAAATGTTTTAAATTCAACAAAATAAAAATTTTAAATTGCTGCATGGAAAAACTGTAAAGGAAGTCAGAAAGCAAACAACATCAAAAATTTTGCAACACATATAACAGACAATAGGCTAATTTCCTTACTGTTTAAAAAGTTTCTACAAAGAAATAAAAAATGACTATCCACCCAATAGAAATGTGGGCAAAAGATATGTGGAGACAATTTAGAAATGCAGATATTTCACTTTTCAGTCCCAGAATCCCATTTGATTCTTTTCTTTTTAGTATGAAGATATGAAAAATATGAAAGAGCATATAAGTAACTAATATATATCCAACTGAAGTTCTATAGGAAAGAAGGGGAAGAATATTCACAGTATATTTTTTAAAACAACAGCTGAGAATTTCCTGGAATTGACCAAATAGCTGTTCTTCATGGTCAGGAAGTACAACTAATCCCATGCAGGACAAATGAAAAAGAAATTACATTTGACCCAGAAACTTGGAAGTGCAAACACCAAAACCATATAATTTTAAAGAAGTCAGAGGAAAAATACACAATATTCCCAAGGAATATTAAGGAAACTAACTATTGGCTCCCAAAATCAACAACAGAAACCAGGAAACAGTGGAATAATATCTTTTATATAAATTCAAAGCTAGTGGAGGTGATGGAATTCCACCTGAGCTATTTCAAATCCTAAAAGATGAGGCTGTGAAAGTGGTGCACTCAAGATGCCAGCAAATTTGGAAAACTCAGCAGTGGCCATAGGACTGGAAAAGGGCAGTTTTCATTCCAGTCCCAAAGAAGGGCAATGCCAAAGAATGTTCAGACTACCACACAATTGCACTCATTTCACATGCAAGCAAAGTAATGCTCAAAATTCTCCAAGCTAGGCTTCAACAGTATGTGAACCGAGAACTTCCAGATGTGTAAGCTGGATTTATAAAAGGCAGATGAACCAGAGATCAAATTGTCAGCATCTGTTGGATCATAGGAAAAGCAAGAGAATTCCAGAAAAACATCTACATTTGCTTCATTGACTACATTAAAGTCTTTGACTGTGTGGATCACAACAAACCATGGAAAATTCTTAAAAAGATGGGAATAACAGGCCACCTTATCTGCCTCCTGAGAAACCTGTATGCAGGTCAAGAAGCAACAGTTAGAACTGGACATGGAACAGTGGACTGGTTCCAAATTGGGAAAGGAGTATGTCAAGGCTGTATATTGTTACCCTGATTATTTAACTTATATGCAGAGTACATCATGAGAAATGCTGGTCAGGATGAAGCACAAGCTGGAATCAAGATTGCAGGGAGAAATATCAATAACCTCAGATATGCAGATGACACCACCCTTATGGCAGAAAACAAAGAGGAACTAAAGAGCCTCTTAATGAAGGTGAAAGAGGAGAGTGAAAAAGCTGGCTTAAAACTCAACATTTGAAAAATGAAGATCATGGCATCCGGTCCTATCACTTCATGGAAAATAAATGGGGAGACAACGGAGACAGTGAGAGACTTTATATTTTTGCTCCAAAATCACTGCAGATGGTGACTGAAGCCATGAAATTAAAAGACTATGGCAAACCTAGACAGAGCATACTAAAAGCAGAGACATTACTTTGCCAACAAAGGTCCGTCTAGTCAAAGCTATGGTTTTTCCAGTAGTCATGTATGGATGTGAGAGTTGGACTATAAAGAAAGCTGACTATAAAGAACTGATGCTTTTGAACTGTGGTGTTGGAGAAGACTCTTGAGAGTCACTTGCACTGCAAGGATATCAAACCAGTCCATCCTAAAGAAAATCAGGCCTGAATATCATTGGAAGGACTGATGCTGAAGCTAAAGCTCCAGTACTTTGGCCACCTAATATGAAGAGCTGATTTATTGGAAAAGACCCTGGTGCTGGGAAAGATTGAAGATAGGAGGAGAAGCGGATGAAAGAGGATGAGATGTTTGGATGGCATCACTGACTCAATGGACATGGGTTTGAGCAAACTCTGGGAGATACTGAAGGACAGGGAAGTGTGTTATGCTGCAGTCCATGGGGTCATGAAGAGTCAGACATGACTGAGTGACTGAACAACAACATATCAGTTCATAATTACATTGTTGGTGAAACTATGGGACAAGAATAGGGATGAAGTTAAGATATTTTGAAACTGAGTCTGCCACAAATAGGACTTCACTAAAGGAAGTTAAAGGATGTAGTTCAGGTGAGAGAATGACCCCAGAAAGAAGGCTTATGTAGGACGAAATCGGTAAATATGTGAATAAGTTGTTTTTAAAAATTGCCTGTACACATCAACAGCAATAAAAATGCCTCATTTGAAGGGTAGAGCTACAACATAGACATTAAAATATTGTACAGCAATAGCATGCAATATGTGGGAGATTCTTAATTCTTTGAGGGAGAACATTGAACATTTATTGAATTTATTTGTGAAATGAAAATATTTATTGAACATCTATTGAACATTTTTAGATTTTATAATAGGAATACTTGCTAATATCTTACGGATAACTGATACAAGATTAGTGCACACAAGTTTAATCATTAGATGGAAAACGGAACAAAAATGTCTATCTCTTTTTTTAAATGTTAAAAGGTAAATGAAAGAAGTGTGCAAGAAGAAAAAATAAGGGAAAAAAATAGGAAGCCAAGTAAACCAAAATGAACTAAAACACGAGAGTCAGAGATTATCATACAAGATTTTAAAAATTGGGCACTAAACTCTGTATTAAAAATATCTGAACTTAAGGTTGCAGTAAGGTTGAAGCTAAAGAGATGGAGAAATATATACTGGGTAAGTACTAACCAATAGAAAGCTGGAGAGGCTGTACTAAATCAAACAAGACAGATTTTTAAGAAAAAGAGAATTATTATGATTAAATTGAAGATGAAAATACAACCCCAGGAAGTTCAATTCATAAGAAAACAAAATAATTCTAAATACTTACTCACTATAGTAAATTACCCCAGGGACTTTGCTGGCTGTCCAGTGGTTAAGATTCTGTGCTTCCAATGCAAGGGACATGGGATCAATCCCTGGTTGGGGCACTAAGATCCCACACACTGTGTGGCAAAAAAAAAAAAGCCCTCCTTAATTATTGCATTTGAATGTGTCATCTCTCCTTTCAAGACATCCTGATACACTAAGTACTGGTTCAACTGCAGGAACCCATCCATACACTGCTGCAAGACTGTGAGGTGGCAAGACCCTTCGGAAAACACCTGAGCAACATTTAGAAAGTTAGAAATATGCACAGTCTGTAGTCTAGCGTCTCTACTTTTAGATATAAGCTCAGAAAAACTGCTTCGAAGAAACACTTAAAATTAAGTGATCTTCACAGCAATGTTGGGATAGCAAAAAATTGAAAACAGCCTAGAGGGCATGACTGAGCTATGCAAATAAACGTTTAATTTTTTGGGGAAAAAGAAACTAAATATATATCAGTAGGAAAAAGATAAAGAAACAGTAGAATGGTCACGTGATATGCTAGGCAGTGCCTGTTAGTGAACTGTTAGTTACATATATCGATGTGGATGGACCTCACAAACTTAATTTTAAGATGACAAAAATGGCAGAAGAACGCACATAGAACAGACTATGGAGCTTTAAAGGGCTTCCCTGGTGGCTCAGCTGGTAAAGAATCCCGAAATGCCAGACACCTCGGTCCCATCCCTCAGTCAGGAAGATCCCCTGGAGAAGGGAACTACTACCCATTCCAGTATTCTTGCCTGGAGGATTCTATGGACAAAGGAGCCTGGCAGGCTACAGTCCATGGGGTCGCAAAGAGTCAGAAACGACTGAGCAACTTTCACTTTCATGAAGCTTTAAAACATGCAAAAAAAATGCTAACCATTGCTTGGGGACATGACGTATATAACAAATATGTAAAGAATATTTTGGGAATGATAAATATCAAATTCAGAATAGTGGCTACCTCTAGGAGGAAGAGGGGCTTCCCAGGTGGTGGTAAAGAACCAGCCTGCCAACGAAGAACACATGTGATGCGGGTTCGATCTTTGGAAGTAGGTCCCCTGGGGGAGGGCATGGCAACACACTCCAGTATTCTTGCTTGGAGAATCCCATGGATGGTAGAGCCTGGCAGGCTACAGTCCATGGGGTTAGCGTCAGACACAACTGAAGTTACTTAGCATGCTTGCATGCTAGGAGGAAGAGACACTGAGGTGGTACCAAAAGGGCATATACAAGGCAGATTTAACTGTGTTGGCGATACTTAATTTCTAAAGCTAAATGGCAGGTTCATGAATATGCCTGGCATTATTTTTAAACTTTTGTGTAAGTCTTGGATAGTTTTTTAATTTTAAAAATTTAAATAATAAAAGAGAAAGGGAGAAAACTCTAAAATTTAATAATGAGGAGAACGTGAGATTGCAATGTAGATTGCAAGGATAAAAGAAAGGAAATCAATTGAAAACAAAGTTGAGAATCACACATGCCATATGCTAGCATTTGTATATGTTTCTGTGTGCGTGACCACCTTACCACCTGACCTGCATCCTGAGAAATCTGCATGCAGTTCAAGAAGCAACAGTTAGAACAGTACATGGAACAACAAACTGGTTCCAAATTGGGAAAGGAGTATGTCAAGGCTGTATAGTGTCACCCTGCTTATTTAACTTATATGCAGGGTACATCATGTGAAATGCTGGGCTGGATGAAGCACAAGCGGGAACCAAGATTGCTGGGAGAAATATCAATAACCTCAGATATGCAGATGACACCACCCTTATGGCAGAAAGTGAAGAGGAACTGAAGAGCCTCTTGATGAAAGTGAAAGAGGAGAGTGAAAAAGTTGGCTTAAAGCTCAACATTTAGAAAACTAAGATCATGGCTTCTAGTCCCATCAGTTCAGTTCAGTTCAGTCGCTCAGTTGTGTCTTTGCAACCCCGTGAACTGCAGCACATCAGTCTTCCCTGTCCATCACCAACTCCCAGGGTTTACTCAAACTCATGTCTATTGAGTTGGTGATGCCATCCAACCATCTCATCCTCTGTTGTCCCCTTCTCCTCCTGCCCTCAATCTTTCCCAGCATCAGGGTCTTTTCAAATGAGTCAGCTTATCGCATCAGATGGCCAAAGTATTGCAGTTTCAGCTTCAACATCAGTCCTTCCAATGAACACCCAGAACTGATCTTTAGGATGGACTGGTTGGATCTCCTTGCAGTCCAAGAGACTCTCAAGAGTATTCTCCAACAACACAGTTCAAAAACATCAATTCTTCGGCAATCAGCTTTCTTTATAGTCCAATTCTCACATCCATACATGACTACTGGATAAACCATAGCCTTGACTAGACGGACATTTGTTGACAAAGCAATGTCTCTGCTTTTTAATATGCTATCTAGGTTGGTCATAACCTTCCTTCCAAGGAGTAAGCATGTTTTAATTTCATGGCTGCAATCACCATCTGCAGTGATTTTGGACCACCCAAAATAAAGTCAGCCATTGTTTCCACTGTTTCCCCATCTATTTGCCATGAAGTGATGGGACCAGATGCCATGATCTTAGTTTTCTGAATGTTGAGCTTTAAGCCAACTTTTTCACTCTCCTCTTTCACTTCATCAAGAGGCTCTTTAGTTCTTCTTCACTTTCTGCCACAAGGGTGGTGTCATCTGCACATCTGAGGTTATTGATATTTCTCCCGGCAATCTTAATTCCAGCTTGCGCTTCTTCCAGCCCAGCGTTTCTCATGATGTACTCTGCATATAAGTTAAATAAGCAGGGTGACAATATACAACCTTGACGTACTCCTTTTCCTATTTGGAACCAGTCTGTTGTTCCATGTCCAGTTCTAACTGTTGCTTCCTGACCTGCATACAGGTTTCTCAAGAGGCAGGTCAGGTGATATGGTATTCCCATCTCTTTCAGAATTTTCCACAGTTTATTGTGATCCACACAGTCAAAGTCTCTGGAGTAGTCAATAAAGCAGAAATAGATGTTTTTCTGGAAGTCTCTTGGTTTTTCAGTGATCCAGCAGATGTTGACGGTTTGATTCCTGGTTCCTCTGCCTTTTCTAAATCCAACTTGAACATCTAGAAGTTTACGGTTCATATATTGTTGAAGCCTGGCTTGGAGAATTTTGAGCATGACTTTACTAGCGTGTGAGATGAGTACAATTGTGCGGTAGTTTGAGCATTCTTTGGCATTGCCTTTCTTTGGGATTGGAATGAAGACTGACCTTTTCCAGTCCTGTGGCCACTGCTGAGTTTTCCAAATTTGCTGACATATTGAGTGCAGCACTTTCACACCATTATCTTTTAGGATTTGAAATAGCTGAACTGGAATTCCATCACTTCATGGTAAATAGATGAAGAAACAATAGAAACAGTGACAGACTTTATTATTTTGGGTTCCAAAATCACTGCAGATGGTGACTGCAGCCATGAAATTAAAAGACGCTTGCTCCTTGGAAGAACAACTATGACCAACTTAGCATATTAAAAAGCAGAGACGTTACTTTTCCAACAAAGGTCTGTCTAGTCAAAGGTGTGGTTTTTCCAGTGGTCATGTATGGATGTGAGAGTTGGACTATAAAGAAAGCTGAGCGCTGAAGAACTGATGCTTTTGAACTGTGGTGTTGGAGAAGACTCTTGAGAGTCCCTAGGACTGCAAGGAGATTCAACCAGTCCATCCTAAAGGAAATCAGACCTGAATATTCATTGGGAGGACTGATGCTGAAGCTAAAACTCCAAAACTTTGGCCATCTGATGCAAAGAACTGACTCATTGGAAAAGACCCTGATGCTGGGAAAGTTTGAAGGCAGGAGGAGAAAGGGATGACAGAGAATGAAATGGGTGGATGGCATCACTGACTCGACAGACATGAGTTTGAGTAAACTCTGGGAGTTGGTGATGGACAGGGAAGTGTATTGTGCTGCAGTCCATGGGGTTGCAAAGAGTCAGACATGATTGAGAGACTAAACTGAACTGATGTGTGCATGAATTATCTCTGCAAAGATACACTTGAAACTGGCAATAGTGGTCTTCTGCTAAAGGGGCTAAGTGACTGAGGGCAAGGTGTTTATTTGTTTTTTAGAATTTAAAATCATGTGCATTTATGAACTATTTTTTAAAATAAATAAACTGAGGACTTCCCTGACAGTTCAGTGGTTTATACTCTGAGCTTCTACTGCAAGGGACACAGTTTCGATCCCTGGTTGAAGAATTAAGATCCTGCATGACATGTGGCACGGAAAAAATAAATAAAAAATAAACTGCTTGAAATGACTTGCTGAGAAACCATATAATACAGTCCCTCTGCACCAGCAGGCCAACACTGATCTTTAAAACAAGAGAGAGCCTGGTATTGAGTGGTCAGGACTGGAGGCTACATGGTCTGCAAAGTCTAAAATATTTACTGTCTGGTTCTTTAGAGAAAAGTTTGATGACACCTGATTTGGAAGGCTGTGGATATGAGAGAAGAGGGTAAGGGAGGTAACAAGAAGATGTCTCGAGAAAAGGTTTTGAGCTTGAAGATGGACTGAAATGGTTGAGGTGGTACTCACTGATGCAGAGCATACCAAAGGAGGAACGACTTTGGTGGAGTGGGTGAGTTGGGGCAGACAGGAAATTCTAGAAGATTCTAGCTGAGTTGAGTTTGAGATGCATTAAAATGTCCAGTTGGTAATGTCATTAGGTGGTTGGACATATGGATCTGTAACTAAGGAGAAAATTTGGGGCTGGAGATACAGAATTGGGAGTCATTGCTATAGAGGTGGAGTGTGGAGGAGACTACTGATGTAGCGAGAGGGAAAGGACCCAGGGAGGTACAACCCCTTAGTCTGGGTGAGGGGAAGGAAAAGGAGACTGAGAACAGGTGGTGGAGAAATTAGCGGAAGATTGAAGGGAGACCCAGAGGGTATAGAGTCACAGAATCTAGGGAAAGAGTCTTTTAAAAAAATCAACTGGTCCAACAGATCAAAAGCTCCTGAGAAGAACTGAAGGGTGGGCATGGCAAGCGACCATGATAAGATAATTTTCATAAAACAGTGGAATTGTAGTGAGACTTTAGAGAGTAAAGAATGAGAAGAAGGGCATTGGAGGCTGAGAAGACTGAATCAGTGGAAAAGGGAGCCAACGAAGAACAAACTATGTGTAAGGAACAGGGAGGAGAGGAATTCCAGGTCCTAGGAGTTCCTGCTCTATTTTGTAGACGTTAGGGAGCCAACACAGGGTGTTGGGTAGAGGGGTCTAATTAAGAGAAGATAGACATTTAAGAAAAAGAAGACAAGCATGCATGGCTCTTCTCTGGGAACACTGAGATTCAACTCTGAAGGTTAGTGCTTCAAGAATTAGGACCCAATCCTTGTTAAGATTGAACAGAGAAAACTGAAGCAGCATTGTAAAGCACCTATACTCCAATAAAAATTAATTAAAAAAATAAGAATTCATAGACATTAAAAAAAATTTGAAAAAAAAAAGATGAACAGAGAAAGAATTCCTTTCATGTGATTACACGAAACCAAGCCATTTCCTGATGCACCTCCACTTGAGACGTAGGGAAATGGGGTGTAGAAGATATGGGTACTAGTAATTCTGATGAGGATTTAATTAAGAACTCAATTTTCCCAGACTTCCAGTACTTGACTGCCTGATGTTTCTTTAATAGGAACTGTTGATAAGTTCTAATTATGGTGGGTTATTTATGGGATCAGGTCTCATCTCTCTGCTCAATTATGTTTTGTTTGGGAGATTTGCGTTCTTTTATGACTCTGGTTCTTAATTGAGTCTATTGTCTTCCCTGAAGATGTGCTTAGTCTGGGGACCCATTAGATTGTGGCTTTTCCTTTACCAGAGATGCTGCCACCCTTAACATTTCTCTTCCTTTTTCATTGATAAACTGTGAAGTCACAGGAAGATGATTCCATTTCTCCCATTCTTAGCGCCATCTGTAGCTGTGCTCCTGGCCCATGGCTTTGCCCTGCAAACTCAGCTTAAAGCCTTTCTTTATATTTAAAACTGTGCCTGGGTATTAAATATCTTTGAAATTCTGGGAAAACTGCAAATTTCAGGTGCTTAGAGTCAGAGAACACGATTGATATTCTAAACAGACTTTACTTATATATGTTTCTTTATAGAGGAAAGACTTCTGGTTCACTATCTTAGAGATGTTCTCAGCTGTGGGTAAATTGGGGTTCTAGAAAACTGGAATATTATTACATTATTTTGTAAGTTGAATTTTTTCCAGCATTATAAGATGACTCTCTTTCTATAACCATAATTGTGGATCTCCATTATTTTGAAAGGCCACATAAATATTCTATGTTATGGATACACGATTATTTGTGTAACCAATTTTCCATTAGTGGGTATCCCGATGGTTTGCAACCTGTGATGTGTAGCTTTGGACACACATCATTGTGCACATCCATAGTTATTTCTAAGATCAGTTCCTGGAAGGCAAATTGCAGAGTCCAAGGGCATGTCCTATGTTAGGACTTTTAAAGAAAAGACTATGACCTGTCAAATTCCAACAGATCAATTTTCAACTGGAGCTGAAGGAAGGTGTGAGAAGTGGAAATGTCTGCCCGTGGACAGGAGCCGCACAGAGGGAGGTCTGAATGCTAGGAAGTGTCGTGTGCGTTTCGGTCCTTGCTAACCTGGTTTGAAGACGTGCTGACCATGACGAGAGCATGTCAGTGATGGCGCAGAACTTCGGTTCCGCCCTGAGTGTCTAAATGCCCTCATTACACCGCCTCTTTCCTCATAGAGTGGGCGGCACACAGTGGGTGTGAACTGAACTGAGTCAGCACAGAAGTCTATAACCCCTGTGTTCCCTCAGAGCCCTTTCAGCCTAGACTTGTGGGATAAAAATACAGCAAAAGAGAAACTGACAGAGGGTCTTGATTTACCACAATTTTGTGATTAGGAAGGAAGAAGGAAAGTGAAAGTGAAAGTTGCTCAGTCCTGTCCGACTCTTTGCAACCCCATGGACTAGACAGCCCATGGAATTCTCCAGGCTAGAATACTGAAGGGGGTAGTCTTTTCTTCTCCAGGGGATCTTCCCAACCCAGGGATCAAACCCAGGTCTCCTGCATTCCAGGCAGATTCTTTACCAGCTGAGCCACCAGGGAAGCCCAAGAATACTGGAGTGGGTAGCTTGTTCCTTCTCTAGCAGATCTTCCCAACTCAGGAATCGAACAAGGGTCTGCTGCATTGCAAGCAGATTCTTTACCAGCTGAGCTACCAGGGAAGCCCATGGAGGAGAATATCATCCTGCAAACATTGCCTTTTGCTGGTAATTTACATTCCCAATTTTGATTCTATGGCCTTTTAAACATGGAGGAAATATATAATGGGAAGAAAGTATGAAACACTCGTACAATCGTTTATCATGTTCAGGGGTATTGATTCTCTGAAATGCTTTTGAACCTGGGGATGGTTCCAGCATGCAAAGATTGCTGTCCTATGACATGATCCCCTCTCTCTGCTCAGCAGGGTCATCTCAAGTCCCCCTGTGTTCTCCTTGGCACTAACACAGGGCTTCTCTGGGGACGGAAAACTACCCCCTGCCTTCCACACAGCACCATGGAGGGAGATCTTCCTTATCTTTCACTTCCAAATCTGAATGATGCTTTGAGGTCTCATTCTTTCATTTATTTATTTATTTTAAATTCTTTGGCCTTGTTGCAAGGCATATGGGATCTTAGTTCCCTGCCTAGGGGTTGAACCCATGCCCCTTGCATTGGAAGCGCAGAGTCTTAACCACTGGATCACCTGGGAAGTTCTGAGGTCTGATTTTTAAATAATACTTTCCGTTATTTAATATATAATACTCTCTGTCCTTTTCTGAAGCCACTTCTCTACACAATGTAGAATCCTGTGAGGCTATTCGCCATATATGGCCATTTTCTCTAATTGGCCTCAACCTACAACAAGCTCGTATTCATTTTCTAGTCCTGTCATTCATATAAATTACCACACGTTTCATGGCTTAAAAACACACTCATTTATTATCTCACAGTTCTGTGGGCCCAGAAGTCTGGGCACAATACCCAGCTGGGTCCTCTACTGTAGGCCTCACATGGTAGGGGCTGGAATTGGTTCGTAGGTGGAAACTCCAGGACAGATTCTGCATAAGCCCATTTGAGCTGCTGGGTGAATTCAGTTCCTTGTGGATGTAGGACTGAGGTCCCATCTCCTTGCTGGCTGTCAGCTAGAGCCTGGTCATTGCTGCCAGAGGATGCCTACCTTCCTTTCTGCTGCTTTCATGTGGTTCCCCTTCAGCAATGGTGGTTAAGTCTCTCTCACCACCAAGGTCTCTGACTTCTTTTGCTGCATCTCTCCCAGCCCAGCCAGAGAAAGTTCTCAACTTTTATGGGCTCGTGTGATTAGATTAGGCTATCTGAATAATCCAGGATGGTCTCCCTATTTTTAGGCTTGTAATGTTTAAAAGACACTTGCTCCTTGGAAAAAAAGCTATGATAAACCTACACAGCAGTAATAAATTTAATATTTATTAAACACTTTATTTAATAAACAATGTTAAAAAGCAGAGACATTACTTTGCCCACAAAGGTCCATATAGTCAAAGTTATGGTTTTTCCAGTCGTCATATGTGGATGTGAGAGTTGGACTATAAAGAAGGCTGAGGGCCAAAGAATTGATGCTTCTAAACTGTGGTGTTGGAGAAGACTCTTGAGAGTCCCTTAGACTGCAAGGAGATCAAACCAGTCAATCTTAAAGGAAATCAACCCTGAATATTCATTGGAAGGACTGATGCTGAAGCTGAAACTCCAATACTTTGGTCACCTGATATGAAGTGCTGACTCTTTAGAAAAGACCCTAATGTTGGGAAAGATTGAAGGCAGGTGGAGAAGGGGATGGCAGAGATGAGATGGTTGGATGGCATCACTGACTCAATGGACATGAGTTTGAGCAAGCTCTGGGAGATGGTGAAAGACAGGGAAGCTGTCCTGGCATGCTGCAGTCCATGGGGTCACGAACTGAGCAACTGCACAACAACACATATTAATTACATCTGTAATACCCATTTAGCCACTGGAAGCTAACAGTGCCAGGGATTAGATTATGGACATGTTGGGAAGAAGAGGCATTCTGCCTTCTTCAAGGGGTGATGCCAGGAATCCAGCTTTCCTTGCAGCTGTCTCTCCCATAAGGTCTAGCATGAGGCCCAGTGTTCATGAGGTCCTGTTTCCTCTGGTTTTAATCCTTTCTCACTCTATGGAGCCCTCTCTGTGGTCCATAGTCCCAACCACAGTTTCAGGCGAAACTAGCTTCTGTGTAAATACGCCAATCATCTCCCCCTTTTTTAAAGCACTTTAAAATTGATAAAGCAAGATAGGTGAGGAAATTAGACTCTAAAAAGGCAAGGCACATCAGGAATAAGAGCATTGACAGAGTGTGAGGTCACCCTGCAAGGGCCAGAAATACATCTCAGGTCTCCAGCCTGTTAGGCTGTTCTCCTTTCCCATTCCCTGCCAGCCAGAAGCCACATAACTAAAGGAACACACCTTCCAGCTTTCCAAGAGAATTCCAAGGGAGAGGCTGGAGAGCCTATTGGAATTTTGGCAGGTCATCACTGGGCTCCAGTTGCTGAGGATTTGCCGTGGACGCACACTCCCAGAGTGAATGATACAGTCTGGTCACTGACACAGACTAAATGGAGACGCCAGCCTGAACAGAGCCTCCCTGCCTTTTCCCAGCTGGCACGTGGCTCTGACTTGGCCAGAGTCCCGCTCCAGGTAACAGACTGAAAGAGAGGAGAGAAAGTCGGAGAACTACAGGGAACAGTTGAGCTGTGGGGGGCAGCAATCTAGAGATCATCTAGTCCAAATCCTTCGCCTGATTTTAGAGAGGGAGAACTGAGGACCACAAGGATGGGGAGGCTGCCCAGCTGCATTCATCCCTAAGACCCAGCCATTCTGCTGCCCAGAGCAGGATTCAGTTCTCAACCCCATGATATCCTGGTCCTTTCCATTCAGTCATCCTATGAACCAAACCTTACAACCCACAGCGTTATGACTTACGTGTGTGTAGACACACAAATGTGCTCGCTCGTATTCACCCCACCAGCACCACACACACCTATGCACTAGCAATCTTAGTAGAGTTAACGGTTGAGAGCTGGGACTCTGAGGTCAGGCTATCCAGGTTCAAATCTCTACGATGCTAACCTTAGGTTAGTTACTTAACCTCTCTGTGCTTCAGTGTCCTCATTTATAAATGAGAATACTACTAGTACCCACTTTATAGGGTTTTGAGGATTCAATAAAATGCTATATGTAAAGGGTTTTAAATGGTATCTGGCATATAGTAAGTGCTGGGAAATTGTTGTTAATATTTCTAGAATGGTTACTGTCATACCTGTCTATTTTTCTTTCGGGGAAGAAATAAAGACCTAATAAAAATAATGATGTCATGCAATAATACTCACAGGCTGAAGAGCCTGGAGGGCTGGGGTAAAAGAGGGGTGGAAGTAAGAAACATTGTGCCAGCCTCCTCAATTCTATTTGATTTTCCATTTTGAAAGATAAATGAACACAAGGAAATATTTCTGTACTCTAGGAAAAACAGCAGTGCACTTTGGCATCGGTACTAGGAACAATAAGGAGTGGTGGGGACTGTGGTTAACTGGAGCAAAACAGAGCACGTGCCCTTTTCAAAGGGGTAGTTGCTAGTCAGTTTCACCTCATCGCTGCTATGTGGGAATTCCAATCTGATGTTGTCAGATCTCTTGATTTTTTTAAGAGAAGCCAGAAATCTGCATTTTTCATGTAGAATCTTCCAATTTTTAAAGGTTGGCTCAACTCTCTGAAAACATTGGATGAGCCAAATGAAACATCTGTGGCCCAGATTCAGCCACCGCTGCCAGGACTCGTTTTCTGCCTTATACTCGTGTGCTGTGGTCATCATCTGACTCAATCCTCTGGTGTCCATGTGAGCAGTGTTGGGTGGCCATCAGTGGCCGCAGCTGGGGATGAGCTAAAGAAACTCAGAGAGTGGCAGCTCACTGCAGGTAACTCAGCTAGTTAAAGGGGGAAATCTGAGATTATGAACTGGATTTTCCACAGTAGACTGCATCCCTGTTCCTAAGATTGGCCTTTCCTTCTCTGGGCTTCAGTTTGCTCATAAGCAAAATGGATAAAGAAAATCTGGGTTTCTTTGGTGTGTATGACCAGGAGTGGGATTGCTGGGTCATATGGCAGTTCTATTTCCAGTTTTTTAAGGAATCTCCACACTGTTCTCCATGGTGGCTGTACTAGTTTGCATTCCCACCAACAGTTTGCATTCCCTTTTCTCCACACCCTCCAGCATTTATTGCTTGTAGACTTTTGGATAGCAGCCATTCCGACTGGCGTGAAATGGTACCTCATTGTGGTTTTGATTTGCATTTCTCTGATTGTGAGTGATGTTGAGCATCTTTTCATGTTTGTTAGCCATCTGTATGTCTTCTTTGGAGAAATGTCTGTTTAGTTCTTTGGCCCATCTTTTGATTGGGTCATTTATTTTTCTGGAATTGACCTGCAGGAGTTGCTTGTATATTTTTGAGATTAATTCTTTGTCAGTTGCTTCATTTGCTATTATTTTCTCCCATTCTGAAGGCTGTCTTTTCACCTTGCTTATAGTTTCCTTTGCTGTGCAGAAGCTTTTAATTTTAATTAGGTCCCATTTGTTTATTTTTGCTTTTATTTCCAATATTCTGGGAGGTGGGTCATGGAGGATCCTGCTGTGATTTATGTCGGAGAGTGTTTTGCCTATGTTCTCCTCTAGGAGTATTATAGTTTCTGGTCTTACATTTAGATCTTTAATCCATTTTGAGACTTGAAACAGACACATGCACTCCAATGTTCATCGCAGCACTGTTTATAATAGCCAGGACATGGAAGCAACCTAGATGTCCATCTGCAGACGAATGGATAAGAAAGCTGTGGTACATATACACAGTGGAGTATTACTCAGCAGTTAAAAAGAATGCATTTGAATCAGTTCTAATGAGGTGGATGAAACTGGAGCCTATTATACAGAGTGAAGTAAGCCAGAAAGAAAAACACCAATACAGTATACTAACGCATATATATGGAATTTAGAAAGATGGTAACGATAACCCTGTATACGAGACAGCAAAAGAGACACAGATGTATAGAACAGTCTTTTGGACTCTGTGGGAGAGGGCAAGGGTGGGGTGATTTGGGAGAATGGCATTGAAACATGTATATTATCATATGTGAAACGAATCGCCAGTCCAGGTTCAATGCATGATACAGGATGCTCGGGACTGGTGCACTGGGATGAACCAGAGGGATGGGATGGGGAAGGAGGAGGGAGGGGGGTTCAAGATGGGGAACAGATGTACACCCGGGGCAGATTCATGTCAATGTATGGCAAAACCCATACAATATTGTAAAGTAATTAGCCTCCAATTAAAATAATTTTTTTTAAAAAAAGAAAATCTGGGTTTTCTCCCAATCCTTCTTGAGCGCTATCATAATTTCTGGCTACTCCTTATCAACTTAATACCTGCCAGGCTCTAAGTTAAGTACCTTACATGGTGGGACATGTGCTGTTTTTGTCTCCTTGTTTCCCTCCTGTTGGGGAACATTCCTGCTTCTCTTCATGTGTTTCTGGTAGAGCCATTGATTATGATACACAGTAAACCCCAACCAGTGGCCACATGATCCAAGTCTGGCCAATCACGGTTCTCCATCTTCTTGTTAACAGTGATTAATTAGTTCAAGGGGTGGGAACGTGACCCAAGCAGGATCCAAGGGACCTTCTCTGGGATTTCCATGCAGATGCTGGGAGAAGGAAGCACTTTCTTTGTTGGGATGCTAAACAGGGGCTGCTGGTGGCCCTGTCCCTATTATGTTGCAAAGGCCCCTCTGCAATAGGAGAGAAAGAAGCCAACATTCAGAAAGTCAAAAACAAGCAGAGACTAAGAGAGATGGAGAGGGAGTCATGGTGGTTCAGAATTCAGTCCTTGGTTCCAGGTCCCAAAGCCCTGGTCCCTACAGCTCTTCCTCAGCTACAATGGGCTACCCCATTACTCTCTGAACCATAGGAAATGATCAGTTCCTTAACCAATTCCTTAAGCAGGTTGGGTTTCTGTTAATTGCAGTAAGAAAATTTAGATAATTGCAAAAAACTTTTGCAACCCCAAAATTTAGACAATTACATTAGAATCTAAGGTACACTAGAACGTAACTGTGAGAGCAGAGTCATATCAGTCTTGGCTACTGCTGGATATCTAGTGCTGTGAGCAGTACCTGGCTTAGAGGAGATTCTCAGGAAATATGCTAAACGAGCAAAGAGTATATAAGTATTTTCTTATAGAATTCTCACACATAATCTGGGAGAGGCATCGTTATCCACAGTTCCAAATGGCAAGATAAGGGTCAAGTTCATCCAGCTAGACAGTGGGTGATGTTAATCATAAACCTGGATTGGTGTCACCTCTCAGCCCCCTTCTTGCCTTCACTCATGCAGGGAATCGGATCTTTCAAAAGCACAGGCTTAATTCAAATCACCCTTACTTAAAACCCTATCCTGGTGCTGGAGTTCAGTGCAGGCCCATTCCCTATCATCATTTGGGCCTTTACCACTGCCCCTGACTTCTTCAGCTTGGTTTTTCTGCAGTGCCCGGCTAGCTTCCAGATGGAGTTTTCCTGCCTGGTGGTTGTTTTCCCCCAATGCTGTGAATCTGTTCCAAGTTTCTGGTGAGTTATTGGATCCTCAGTTTTAAATCTTTTTCATATGCAAGTAGTTTATTCTCATTAAGAGAAATCCTATCTTCTGCTTGTTTAACTCTGTCAGTTAAATCCGTTAAGTTTATTTGTGTTTGCCCAGTGGTAATTTTTACTGAGGGAACATCTGAAAGCATCTGCAGGGAGGAAGTTCTAGAAGCCCAAGGAGTGCCCCAGCTCTGTTACTGATTTTCCTGACATCACCACCACCCAGAACGGCTCCTTCCGTCCATAGGAGGCTGACCACAGGGCCGCTCATCCTTCTGAGCTTTGAATTTGCATAGGAACAGACTTGACTTTCGAGACTCCACACTGTGTGCGTTTTTTGTTGGAGGGGTTTTCAGAGAAGGGTATCCCTGAAGAGCTAGGTTTAATGATTTCTGATGCAGGGTGTTAATGAGCAGTTTTCTGCCTTCAGAAGAAGGGAGAGGACCCAGAATGAACTCCTCCACCCAGATGTGATCATTCCCACCTCTACCTTCACCCTCACCCCGGGATCCTACTTCACTTTGTACCATTAACAGGTCTCTGGCACTTTCCCTGTCTGGTTAGGTTCATCTTCCTTATTTCCTTCCTAGTTTCTGAAAGCCTTGAGTAAGGGCTGTGTAAAATTAGTTAGCCCCCTAGTTTATTCAACAGAGTTTCTGGAATATAGTAAGCTCTTTTCAGTATTTGATGAATTAATGAATGAATGAATCTGTGAAGATCATGTTCTTCACACAGCACCTGCCTTCGCAGAATACCTCTATCAGAGATAATCACAAGGAAATGACCGTAGGAGTCCCAGGGAGATGGTTATCATTGCACCTGTTTTTTAAACATTTATTTTCCTATCTTCATTTTCCTTAAGGAAAAAGAGCCTCACCTTGTTAATCAAAAGTTTCCTCTGTTCATTTTTTCCCATGAAAATGGCAATTTCCAAATCATACAGAACAAAGATAAGCACAATTACAAAAGCTGGCAACTGAAAAAGATATACTGTCGATTTCAGAATAGAAAATAAAACTTACACAAAGCTTCACTTGTCAAGCTTCACTTCCTCTCATTTCCATCCAGGTTTTTCAGCATCCCATTTTGACTTAAAAGAAATTTGTAAGAGATTGAGCTTCTAACTATTAATTAAGCTGTCAAGATAGATAGTGAGCTCCCCATCACCAGAGGTAGGCAAGTGGAGGTTGGATGACTAACAATGGAGAAAATAGAATAGAAAATACTGACTAGAATACAGTGACAACTGTAATAATAATGTGATTTCCAAACCCCCAAATAACAAATTCAACTCCATAGCTGGAAGACAGAAAGCAGTAGTGGAAAATAACATAAGATTTAGGCTTAAGCAGTCTTGAACCTGACTTTTGTCTCCAGTAATAACTCCCTGTGTGACCATGAGAAAGTTACATAATTTCTCTGATTAAATATAAATTATAAAGATCCTAGCACAGTGCCTGGCACAGAGTCCATTAAAATATTCTAGCCTTCTTTAGTTTAGGAGGAGGGGTGTGATAGATCACAAAATTGACCCCAAATCCCTCCCCTCCCCTCCCATCCTTGTAAGCATACTCATTTCCAAAGTGACATTAACTCTCCTCCCATACAGAGGCAGACTCCACCTAGGAATCAGGGGTGGTCATGTGATTTGCTTTGCCCAGTGGGCATGGGCACATGTGGTACAAGCAGAGGTTTGAAAAAGTCACTTGGGAACCTTAAAACTATGACCACGTGAGCCCAGATTAGCCTGCTGGAAGGAAGAGACATGAGGCTAATTTCCCCTGCTCACTCTGGCCAGTAAGTGACAGAGGCCATTTCAGGTCCTCCAGCCCCCCAGCCCCCCAGCCATCCCTCCAGCTAACTGCAGAACTACCTGGTTGACCCATAGGTTCATAAGCGGTAATAAAATAGTTGTTATAAGCCCCTAGGTCTTGGGGTAGTTTGTTACACAGCAAAAACTGGCTATTACAAGGAGATTGGAAAAGTCATCTATCATTAATAATAAGAATCAATGTGGAAATGGCATTTGCTTCTCAAAAACTCACTCAATAGGTGACTTTGCCATATTATGGATATATCTCCTGATGCAGTGGCTATCCCTGTGAATAGACCTGTCAAAAGCTGAATTATTTGTCAGGCCTTTAGCTTATTTAATCTACAGAAATTCATGTTATGCCTAAAACAATAAATTTTAATGCTGGGGCTGCTAAATGCAGAAAGAAATTTAAGCCGTATTTACACAAGTGCTACATTCCCAGGAAAACCCACAGGTCCTCCTGGAGCTGAGGCTGGCTTGGGGCATCGCTGGTGTTCTTCCTCTAAAAGAGACTGTCTGTGATCCCTGGGAAAAGCAGAGAAATATTCAAACATTATTTAGAGCCCACTTTAATATTACCTAAAAAGCACCATTCACAGGCTTTGATGTCTTAGCTTGGTAGAAATAACACTTCCCTCATCAAAAAAGTTGTTTGATCCCCAAGTTCCATTTTTTTTTCCTTTTAGATATTAACGCAGAGCATTTCAGTCTCCCCCGGGGATGAAGCGATGAAAGTGGGCAGTTGATTTAGTGAATACAGTTATTTAACGTCATTATTATTGCAGCCCTGAAAGGGGAGACTGTCCCGTTCCTGTTGACAATCCCACGGTTCCTGCTGCACCCCCACCCCTCGGTCCCCACACAGATCATCTCACACATGATAACGGCAACTCTTCTGCCTCCAGCACTTCTACCCTTCAAGACCCTGGCTATATACATCACTGAAGTTATCTTTTAAAGATGCTAATCGCGTGTGATCTTCTTGATCAGAAATCTGCAATAGCTCCCGATTGCTTTGGTCCCTGAGACCCATCTGCCTTCTCTGTTGTGTTAGTTTCCTGGGGCTGCAGCACAAACTGGGCAGCTTCAGGAAAAGAAATGTGTTGTCTCAGGGTTCTGGAGGCTAGAAATCCAAGATCAAGGAGCTGGCAGAGTTGGTTCCTTCTCAGGGCTGTGAGGGAGATTCTGTCTGTTGCCCTCCCCCAGCCTCAGTAGACTCTAGCGATCCTTGGCTTGACGATGGCATTCTCCCTGTGTCTTCCCGTCGCCCTCTCTCTATGCATGTCTGTTTCTGCTTCCAAATTTCCCCTTTTCATAAGGACACTGGTCCTATAGAATTAGGGCCCACTTTCATGTCTTATCTTAACTGGATCTTCTTCAAGGACCCTGTATCCAAATAAGCTCACACTCACAGGGGCGAGGCATTAGGACTGCAGCATCTCTTGGTGGACACAGTTCAACCCATAGCACCCGTTTTTTTTTAAGGTCCTTCACGAGCTGGGCACACACTCCCTGTTCTGAGTAGTCCCTCAGACGATCCTTATACCTTCACAACTCTGGCTTTGACACCATCAGATGCCATCCAGTCTGTCTGAGTTCAGATCTCTATTCTGCCATCTAACAGGTCACTTGTGCCCTCTGTGCCTCAATCCCTTCGTCTCTAAAATGGGATAATAACAGTACCTACCTCAAGGGGATTGATGTGAGTGCTAAATTAACTTGTACGGAAGCCCTCTGAACAGTGCTTGACTCATAAGAAGCATTCAGCGAATGCTGATTATTATTATTTTTATGTTTTTTTGAAGTCTTTCCTTATTTCTTCCTTCTGATGAGGCTCACTCTTTCAGTATCCCCAGATTGTGGCATCCAAAGGTCACAATGCAAGTACACGGGTCTAAAACCAGGACCTCTTCCCCCAAATCCAACGCTGGTTGTACAGCCTAGCTGCTCTGTGGCTATGCCCACCCTGAATCTATATGCTGCTTACCCTCCTCTGACTCCTTTCTGCAATCCCAAATTGTTTCCAGTTTGATCCACAAAAGTCTTCATTTTCTAAAAAACCTAGCTTCCAATCTGAGCTAAACGTGCCGTAAGTGTTAGCAGCCGTTGTTCTGTTATGTGTTAATTTGTCACTCGGGGATACAGAGGGGACAGGAAAAGCATTGAGCACTGGGTAATGGATTTCTCCAGAGTTTGCCCCCAGTCTTCATCAGCATCCTAATTATTCCACACCTTTTTAATCGAGGAAGCATTAGCATTCCTAAACTGCGTAGGGGTCTGATTGAAATAATGTCTCCTGAATTATCTTTTCATAAACGAAAAAAAAAAAAAAAGTGGAAACCTCTGCAGACACAGCCTTCTCCTGGGCGGCAACCTGGCCAGGGTCTTGGGAGTGAGGGTATGAGGAGAGAGTGAACAGGCTATGGCTGTCTTTGACCCATTGAGGGCAGGAGAGTTTGTCCATTCCCTTTGCTGCTCTTCCTCCCCCATCCTTCCTCACCGTGCTCATCCTTTGGGTCCAGATCATGAGACCCTTCCTCCTTCAGAAAGCCCTCTCTGACTTCCTTGCCTGTGGCATGCCCCTAGACCTGACTCTTCTCTTGTATGCCCCGCCTCCCCACTGTTGTTCTATGCTGCAACCCTTGCCAGCTTGAGGCTCATTTTTAAAGGACAAAGGGCAGTTGGAACCTCTTTCTGTCCTCTCTGTAGCTGCCAGCCCAAGCCGCAGACCCACAGAAAGTCTCAACAATTAGCTATTCACTTAACAGAAAGGAAGCAAGTCTCAATGGATCCTAGTCCCTCCAACTTCTCCCATTCCAGCTGCCTCTCCAGATATGACTATTCTCAGGGACTAAGCTCACAGCAGTGAAATGCATGGTGAAGCTTAATGAGCAACGAAGGCCTCCCCAGCGGTCAGGAGTCTCAACAGGGAATGGGCAGCCTTAGAAGAAAAAGTTCACCATCTTTGGGAGCATCAGGGCAGCAGATGGGAGACCCTCCGTGGCTCTGTGCCTCTAAGGTTCCATGGCTCCAGGTCCTGTGACACTCTAGTCTGTTTCATATCATTCTCTGTAAAGGAAACACCAACCCCTTTGAGCAACTCCCAGGCCATGTGTTAAGAAGGAAATCTCTAGCCAAAGCCTGCCACTTTGTTAAAACTGGTACAAACAGAACATCTCACGTTTTGGAGCTGTCACTCCATGGAGAGTCATTCACATAAACAACAAGGTCCTCGTGGGTTTGATGGCAACACAAACACCACTTGTGACTCAGTTAAGGAAGCGGTAATTAAAAAGGGGGAACAGCATGCAGTCTCTCCAATCTTTGCTTCCCACAGGGGCCTGGTCCCACGGATTAGCAGGACCCAGTGTGCTTAGAGGGATCAGCCCCAGGGCCTGTGTTCTTGTCCCAGGCACAGTTCACCTGCGAAAGGTTTGGAGGGAGGAAGGTCATGGGGACACAGCCCATCTTTGACAATAGCCAGTGGCATCAGTTGATAAAAATTATGGTACATTCAGTGCATCTCAGGGGATGCAATACGGCCCTCTGGAGATTAGTCACAATTCCTTGGTTCTCAAATAATTATAGTCAATATTTTTACTTTTCCTTAGTCCTAAGAATAAGTATTGGGGCTTCCTCGGTGGAGAGGTGGCTGAGACTCCTCACTTCCAGTGCAGGGGGCCCAGGTTTGATCCATAGTCAAGGAACTAGATCCCACATGTTGCAACTAAGACCTGATACAGCCAAATAGAGAAATAAATAAGTACATTAAGAAAGAAGGAATAAAGTCCTAACAGTGCTATGTTAGGAGACCCCATGGAGACTGAGCCAGACCTGTGTTTGAGTCTCCTGCAGAGGGATGGGTCAGTAGTGGCCTGCTGCAGGGGCAGGGGCTCTGGGTGCAGCTACCTGGGTCAGACAGCCTGTGGTGTAAGCCCTCTTGGAGGAGGTCACTATTAACCCCACCATAGAGCCGTGGAGCAGATGACCCGCAAACTGCAGAACAATTATACCAAAGAAGTTCTCCCACTGTTAGAAAGTTCTAGGACTCGCAACAGATTTCCTAACCTGGGGATCTGGCAAAGGGACTGAGAACCCCTAGGGAATTTGACTTTGGAGACAAGTGGGATTTGATTATAGAACTTCCACAAGACTGGGGTAACAGACTCTTGGAGGGCACAAACCAGACCTTGTGCACACCAGAACCCAGAATAGAGCAATGACCCCCCCAAGAGATTGAGCCAGACTTTCCTGTGAGTGTCCAAGGGTCTCCAATGGAGTCGCAGGCCGGGGATGGCCTGCTCAGGGTCAGGAACGCTGAGTATGGCAGTGTATGCATGGGACCATTTGAAGGAGGTCGCCATTATCTTCATTACCTCCACCGTAGTTTGGTCTCAGGTCAAACCACAGGGAGAGAACACAGACCTGCCCATCAACAGAAAATTGGATTAAAGATTTACTGAACATGGGCCAAAGACTTTGACTGTGTGGATTACCACGAACTGTGGAAAATTCTTCAAGAGATGGGAATACCAGACCACCTGACCTGCCTCATGAAGCAACAGTTTGAACTGGACATGGAACAACAGACTGTTTCCAAATCAGGAAAGGGGTATGTCAAGGCTGTATATTGTCAATCTGCTTGTTTAACTTATATGCAGAGTACATCATGAAAAATGCCTGCTGGATGAAGCACAAGCTGGAATCAAAATTGCTGGGAGAAATATCAATAACCTCAGATATGCAGATGACACCACCCTTATGGCAGAAAGCAAATAAGAACTAAAGAGCCTCTTGATGAAAGTGAAAGAAGAAAGTGAAAAAGTTGGCTTAAAGCTCAACATTCAGAAAACTAAGATCATGGCATCCAGCCTCATCACTTCATGGCAAATAGATGGGGAAACAATGAAAACAGTGAGAGACTTTATTTTCTTGGGTTCCAAAATCACAGCAGATGGTGACTGCAACAATGAAATTAAAAGACACTTGCTTCTTGGAAGAAAAGCTATGAACAACCTAGACAGCATATTAAAAAGCAGAGGCATTACTTTGCCAACAAAGATCAGGCTAGTCAAAGCTGTGGTCATGTATGGATGTGAGAGTTGGACTATAAAGAAAGCTGAGCACCAAAGAATTGATGCTTTTGAACTGTGGTATTGGAGAAGACTCTTGAGAGTCCCTTGGACTGCAAGGAGATCCAACCAGTCCATCCTAAAGGAAATCAGTCCTGAATATTCATTGGAAGGACTGATGTTGAACCTGAAACTCCAGTTCTTTGGCGACCTGATGAGAAGAACTGGCTCACTGAAAAAGACCCTGATGCTGGGAAAGATTGAAGGCGGGAGGAGAAGGGGATGACAGAGGATGACATGGTTGGATGGCATCACTGACTCAATGGACGTGAGTTTGAATAAGCTCTGGGAGTTGGCGGGGGACAGGGAAGCCTGGCGTGCTGCAGTCCACAGAGTAGCAGAGAGTCAGACATGATTGAGTGACTGAACTGAACTGACTGAACAGTGCTATGAGATAGCTGCTGTTCTTGGCTTCATTTTTCCAGATAAGGAAACTGAGGCATGGACCCCAGTCCTTTCAGCTTGAAAGAGGAAAGGCTAGGATTTAATCCTCAGGAGCCTGGCTCTTGAGCCCTCTTTCTTAATCATTATACTCGGCTGTATGAAATACTTTATGAAATACTCTTTCCTAGACCTGGGACCCCTGAATAATAGATTTACTATTTGTTAAATACCTACTTAGTTACAGGAATTCCACTGTGCAATCAACAAGGAGAATCTCATACTGTATTGTGATTTTCACCATTTTACCAATGGAGAAACTAACATCCTTGGAGTTTAAATGCTGTCCCTCATCCAGTTGAGTGACAGATCCCGGAATCAAATCTACATCTGTCTGACACTTTAAGTAGTCTGTCCTGTCTTTCTTACTCCCAGTTTTAAGTATTTGGGATAGAACTTGTCCAGGTTGAATAGTAGAGTAACATATTTTCCACTGGTGTCCTGCTAGGCTGTGAGTTCAGGAGAAGACCACCCAAGAGGATGCTCCAGTACTGAAGAGTCATGATGGATACTATGCTACGAACTGTGTTCTCCCAAAGTCAGAGTCGCATGTTGAAGCTGTCATCACCAATGTGACTGTATTTGGAGAGGGGGGGTTTAGAAGGTGATTAAGGTTAAATATAGGATCATAAGGATGAGGTCCTAACCCATTAGAATTGGTGGCCTTATATGAAGAGGAGGAGAAAGAGATCTCTTTCTCTCCATATTCAAGCACAGAGGAAAGGCTATGTAAACAACAAAGAGAAGGTGGCCATCTGTGAGCCAGGAAGAAAGTACCGGAAATCAGCCTTGTTGGCATTCTGATTGAGACTTCCAGCCTCCAGAATGTGAAAAAGACATTTCTGTTGTTTAAGCCATCCAGTCTATGGTATTTGTTATGAAAGCCCAAGCTGACTAATGTAAAGGTGCTATAAGCTTTTTGAAAAATTAAGACCAATGCACTGTGGGGACTGTGGTTGACCCATTATCTATCTTAAGGATGGATGGCTGAATGAGTGGATAAATGGTTGGATGGATGGGTGGATGGATAAATGAATGGATGGATAGATAGATGAACTAATGGATGGGTGGATGGAAAGCTGAGTATACATGTTATTCACCCAGAGTTAGGGGTCCCATAACCATCTTGGAGGAAATCAGTCCTGAATATTCACTGGAAGGACTGATGCTGAAGCGGAAACTCCAATACTTTGGCTACCTGATGCGAAGAACTGATTCATTTGAAAAGACCCTGATGCTGGGAAAGATTGAGGGCAGGAGAAGGGGACGACAGAGGATGAGATGGTTGGATGGCAGTACTGACTCAGTGGACGTGGGTTTGGGTGAACTCCGGGAGCTGGTGATGGACAGGGAGGCCTGGCGTGCTGCAGTCCATGGGGTCTCAAAGAGTCGGACACAACTGGGAGACTGAACTGAACTGAACCATCTTGGTAGCTTTCTCACTGCTTCCTCTCAGTTTTCATGAGTGGCTGAGAGCGTGGAGAAGAGGCCTCTACAGGTGTCAGTGCTTCTCCATGAGCTGCAGTCCTCATTGCATAATCAATGGATTAATATTCTGCCCTGCCCCGACATGGCTCTCAGAAATATTTGTGGCTGACACAAACATACAGAGCAACCACATCCTGAAATGACCTCTGCGTATGTTTTCGATTCTAGAAATCACATCTCCTAAGTTTGGGGTAGGATGTTTGAGAAATTAACGGTGGCAGGAATCCTGCCAAGGTCCCTGGATCCAGGTCTAGCTTGGGGCAGGCAAGCATTTTCTGCACACTTACTGTGTGCTTGGTCCACCTACTGTGTGCTGAGCCTTATTGAAGGTGCTGGAGACACAGAGGTGAACAGAAACCTGGTCTGCCTCAAGGAATGTCCAGTCTCAGGGAGGTTTATGAAGCCTCCACTTCTGTCCACAGAAGCTCCGTTGACCTCCATCCCCATGCCATCCAGGGAAATCAAAGGAAGACAGAGTCTTCCTTTGCCAGGGAACAGAGCAGTAAATAAAGGGGAACAGGAGGCAGTGCTCTTGAGGACAGCAGGCTCAGACCAAGGGATGGTCTTGAGGGTCGTGTCCAAAGGACTGATAAGTGAAGGAGAAGAGGCAACACTGGAGAAGGAAACGAGAACCAGGTTTCGTTCTGAAGGGAGAGTGGGGTGAGGCAGGGCATCGTGCTGTGTCAGGATGATGGGGTTAAACAGGAGGCAGGGCCCAAAGGGGCAGAGGGAGGGGGCTGCCTTTCAGGACAGCAGGGACTCGGTACTGGCAGGGAGGACAGCTCAGCTGGAGCATAGTGACAGCCACTGTGTCCTGAGCACCAGACATCAGGCTTCACAGGCATAGGACCAAGTCTAAAAATGTCTGTAAAGTGCCCGGTGCCAGGGCCACGGCAGGAACAGCTCTGTGACATAGGTTGTGTTTTCCCCATTTTTTTTTCCCCACTAAAGATGAGAAGCTAAGGTCAGAGAGCTGGAACTGCAAGTGCCTGGTCCTGCCCCACATTGCCCAGAGCCATGATTTCTGTCCCCGTGCATGTGACCCAAGGACAGTGCCCTTCGCTCCCACTTCTGCTGCCTCCTGGAGGGATGCTCTGAAACCAGCAGAACCAGGTTTTTCCAGACCTCTTTTCCTTGTCCATAAAATGGGTTGTTTGGGGACTAGGTATTGAATGAACTCACATGGTAAAGAAGCATTTGTTGAGTAGGGCTCATTATCCAAGTTACTGGGGGGTGTGGCTACTAATTAGAAGCAGAACAGAGAGAACGGTGGTGGTAAACAGTGCAACTGCGCTTAGTCTGTGCCGGGCACCGCCTGAGCATGAGCGGCAGCGAGCTGCATGTGCGCAACGAGCTTGCCCACTCGGTCACCTGCCTTCAGAGCCCAAGCTCTTTCTGCTCCATCCACATGGCAGAGAGGAGAGAATAAAAGCCTGGTGCCCAGAAGAGCAGAGAAGTCTGGCTCTACCCACCGGTTCTGTGCCCTTTGGCCAACCCACTAAACCTCTCTGGGGCTATTTATCTCTTAAATGGAGATTTAAATGCAAGTGCCCAACTCACTGGGGCCGTTGGGAGGCTTTCAGGATGTGATGAACATAAAACACTCAGCCTCAAGTCTGGCACATGTAAGTGGTAGGTGAATGGCAGTCTTGATGACAGCCAGGAGGAAGAAGGGAAGGACGAAGGGGAGGAGGGGGAAGAAGGGAAGGAAGGGGAGGGAGACTAGGAGGACAAGGAGGAGGTCAAGGACACCTAGTGTGTGCTCGGAGTCCTCTCTATTTACCTGGCTCTCCCCACTCGGCTTAGGTGAGCCAATCTGGCACGGCAGCCATGGGCTAGAAGAACCCCGTCACCCGCCATTTCCAGGCAATGGTTTCTCTCCAGGCCTTCCCATCTCCCTGACAGCCCCTTCCTCGATCCCAACAGCCCTAGAGTCCCAAGTGCAAGGAGCTCCTTAACAAACCCACTTCAGGCAAGCCCATCATTTGGGCCTGTAAATCAATAGGCTTTCCATGGCTATTTGCAAAATCAAAGGCATAGTCAGCTACAGATAATGTATCATGCCAGTGAGGCCAGGGGTGGAGCTGTCATCTCCAGTCAGTGAGGAAGAAAATCTATGTCTCGTCCTGGCCCCAGTGCCAATGTCGTGGAGGGCTGCCCACTCCGTCTCCAGTGTGAGCCATGGGGCAAGCGACAGTAGCTACCGTGTGTGTGTGTGTGTGTGTGTGTGTGTGTGTGTGCGCGCACGCGCGCACGCAGAGAGAGAGGAAAATTTGTTATTGTTTTTTTTGTTTGTTTATGTATGTGCGTGTGTGTATTTTTTCCAAGAGGCCATCAGCATTCCGCCAGCGTCCTGCGAAATTCATCAAATTATTTAACCTTTGCTGGAATAAATAATACATGTGCTTTCTCGGGATTTATTCTGATTAAGCCGTTCTGGAGTGGTGCCAGGCCTGAGCCCGCCCCAGGAAAGGCAGGAAGGAAGCTGGTGGCACAGGATGGGAAATCAGGAGGCCAGCTGAGGGCTGGATGGGAGGGGGCCGATGAGGCCAGAGGGCCTTTGTGGCGGAGGTGGACCCCTGCGGACTCCTCCAGGATGGTGGGACACAGACAAGGAGGATGGATTCTGCTCGCCTCCATCTTTCCAGCCGCAGGCTGCCTGCCTCCATCTTGGCGTGAGGAGGGAGGTGCTGTGCAGAGAGAGCTGCACTTGGGGTTCGGAGACAGGGCTCTGACTGTCGGGTGCCCGTCTGTATGCCCAGGAGGCCGACAACCAGGAGGCCTGGATTTAAATCCCTGCTCTGTGCTCTGTTCACTGTGGGTCCCGCCCTCTCCTGGTACCTCCATCCATATGCCCTTACCCACGTGAGCCTGTGAAGCACAGCCATCTTCTTGCTCCTTGCACAGTCTTGTCTGACCCTTTGCGACCCCATGTCTGTAGCCCACCTAGCTCCTCTGTCCATGGGGCTTCCCAGGCAAGAATACTGGAGTGGGTTGCCATTTCCTCCTCCAGGGATCTTCCTGACAGAGGGATCAAATCCATGTCTCCTTAAGGCTCCTGCATTTGGCAGGATTCTTTACCACTGAGTTACCTAGGAAGCCTGTGAAGCACAGCATCTAATATCTATTGACTGCTTCATAGAAATGAGGTTGGAATGTATGAAACTGCTGATATGTGACCATCTTTACCCAAAAAAGGACCGTTTCATTCGGCTCAGGCTCAACCTATACAGGGACATAGTAATGATGACCATGCTGACATGGAGAGTTTACTTTGTGCTCTGGTGACTAGAGCGATCCCCAGCCTTTCAGGACCAGGTTTCCTGGAAGGCAATTTTTCCACGGACCAGGGTGAAAGGGGATGGCTTCAGGATGATTTACGAGCATTACATTTATTGTGCACTTAACTTCTGTTATTATTATATCAGCTCCACCTCGGATCGCAAGGCATTAGATCCTAGAGTTTGGAGACCCCTGTTCTAGTCTACGTGCCTTCCACACATTAGCAATGTAACTTCAGCCCCATAGGATCCACACAATTATTATCATCCTTGCTTTATAGATGGAGAAACTGAGGCCCGGAAAGGTCAAGGAATCTGGCTGAGGCTACCCAGCTGACAAAGGGACTGAGATGGGATTTGAACCCTGTCTGGCCGCAGAGTACCTCTCACTGATATGTCAAGACACCCCTTCACTTGACCTTTCCTGGGAAGACACTGCCACTGTGCATGGGGGTGAGAAAAGGGTAGGAGAGAGCGCTAGAGTTCCAGATTCAGTTGCTGATGTGGAGGATAAGTAGGTGAGGAAGGAGATACATTAAAAAATCTGAGCCGGTCAGTGACATGAAATTTGCAAGAAGCCGATTTCAGTGAGAATCTCTGGACAAACTGCAGAGACCTTGGAAGAGGGGAATTGTTTGGGACTTTAGAACATACAAGGGTGTCAGAGGATCCCAGGAAGGTTCCAGAGATGACCCAGAAGCCATCCCAACACATATTTAGGAAAAGCTTGTGATGCTGGAAGAGGGAGCCTCCTCCTCTGCGGGTTCTGATCCATATCAAGCAGATGACTGTCAAGGAAGCAAGTCTTAGAGGCTGAGTCAGCTCAAGCTGCTGTGCAGAACAGCAGAGACTGGGGGGCTTAGACAACAGAAACTTATGTTCTCACTGTTCCGGAGGCTGAAAATCCCAGGTAAGGTGCCAGCAGAGGTGGTTTCTGATAAGGTCTCACTTCCTGGCTTGCAGATGTCCTTCCGGCTGTATCCTCATCTGGCTTTGCCTCTGTGTGTGTCAACTTCCAGTGTCTCCCCTTCTTTTTTTAAAAAATGATTTATTTATTTACTTTGGGCTGCACTGGGTCCCCGTAGCTGTGCGCAGACTATCTCTAGTTGCGGCGAGTGAGGTCTGGTCTTCTCACCGCGATGGCTTCTCTTGTTGTGGAGCATGGGCTCTAGGGCGCTCGGACTTCAGGAGTTCCAACGTGAGGGTTCACAGTAGTTGTGGCTCATGAGCTTAGTTGCTCTGTGGCATGTGAAATCTTTCTGGACCAGCAGTTGAACATGTTTCCCCAGCATTGGTAGGCAGACTCTCACCCACTATACCACCAGGGAAGTCATCTCTCCCTTTTCTTATAAGAACACCAGTCCTATTGGATTACAGCCCCACCCTTATGACCTGATTTAACCTTAATTACCTCTCTTAATTAAGGATGATAAGGGAACAACAGAAGACCAGATGGTTGAATGGCGTCACTGACTCAATAGACCTGAGTTTGAGCAAGCTGTGGGAGGTGGTGAAGGACAGGGTGATTGCAGCCATGAAATTAAAAGACGCTTACTCCTTGGAAGGAAAGTTATGACCAACCTAGACAGCATATTAAAAAGCAGAGACATTACTTTGTCAACAAAGGTCTGTCTAGTCAAGGCTATGGTTTTTCCAGTGGTCATGTATGGATATGAGAATTGGACTATAAAGAAAGCTGATTGCCGAAGAATTGATGCTTTTGAACTGTGTTGGAGAAGACTCTTGAGAGTCCCTTGGACTGCAAGGAGATCCAACCAGTCCATTCTAAAGGAGCTCAATCCTGGGTGTTCACTGAAAGGACTGATGTTGAAGCTGAAATTCCAATACTTTGGCCACCTGATGCAAAGAGCTGACTCATTTGAAAAGACCCTGATGCTGGGAAAGATTGAGGGCAGGAGGAGAAGGGGACAACAGAGGATGAGATGGTTGGATGGCATCACCGACTCAATGGACATGAGTTTGGGTGAACTCTGGGAGTTGGTGATGGACATGGAGGCCTGGTGTGCTGCAGTTCATGGGGTCCCAAAGAGTCAGACTTGACTGAGCAACTAAACAACAACAACCTCCCTAAGGCTTTATCTTCCCACGTGGCACTAGTGGTAAACAACCTGCCTGTTCGACCTCTGGGTCGGGAAGACCCCCTGGAGGAGGGCATGGCAGCCCACTCCAGTATTCTTGTCTGCAGAATCCTGTGGACAGAGGAGCCTGAAGGGCTACAGTCCACAGGGTTGCAAAGTGTCAGGCACGACTGAGCAACTCAGAACAGCACACACAGTCACGATGGACAGTTAGAGCTTCTACGTATAAACCAGGGCTGGAGCAGGAACAGTTCAGTTCACAGAGGTCAGTACAGATGAAGGCTGGACGCAGCCGCCCCAAAGTGAGCAGGGCAGGTCGCGGTGGGGAATCTGGTCGTGGAGCCTACCTCGTATTGAAGAATCTGTGGCCCCTCCTGGCACCTCGGGTCCCTCCTCTGCTGAGTGGGTGAGCCCTCTTCTCCAGAGTCCCTCTGGACTATAACACTCTGTGATTCTCTAGGCATCTGCAGAGCAAGCGTGAGCAGGCAGGCATCTGGGGCCAGTGTGTGTGAGATCAAAACCGACTCCACCACTGAGTAGCCACGTGACAGGAGAGTGCCCTTCCTCCCGCCTCCCCAGGCTCATTTCTCGATCTGTCATGATGCGGGCAGTAGTCACTCCTACCTCTAGGCTGGTAGGTTTGCTTCAACAAGAGTATTCTGTGAGCGCCTGGCTGAGAGCGGGGATTTCAGAAGCAGCAGCTGACGATCAGGAAGGACTAGGTAGAGGTGGTAGGAAGCTGGTCTCTGAATCAGAGGGAAGAGAAGAGAGCCTGAATGCTGAGTGTCCACAGGAGCATCCCAGAGCAGAGGGAAGCCCACACCCCAAACCCACCTGGGATTCAAACCTCAGAACTCCACAGGCAGACCTCAGTATTTCCCTAAGTGCCCAGCCAGCCCCAGCACCCAGGTTAGGAGCAAAAACCCCAGGGTTGGAAAGATTCACAATGGCCCAGTGATAACCCCAAATAATTTTTCTTGAAACCACATATCATTTTCCTCTTAAAGAACCGAAATCTCTAATTAGAGTTTTCTCTGAACGTACTATCTTTGAAAAAAAATTAAAAATGTATAAGCCCTCCTGGATCATGTATGTATATTTCATTGATGCATAATTGGGACCTTTGTCAGTAACAGGGTAGCTGGTGACAGCCTTTTAACCGGCTACAGATGCTAATGTGGGGAGAGACAATTCCCCCCTTCTTTGCTCAAATGTTCCAGCCAGAGACTAGAGTCCTCCTTAATAAGTATTTATGTCAAACTCCTTTTTGGGGAGCAGGGGGAGAAAGAGCAGCTGTAGCACAGTTGAAAGACGTCGCTCTGATTACAGTACGGCGGCAAAGGGAGGGGGATCATTTTTAGAGTGAAACAGTGTTAATCAAGTTAATCACAAAACCCGCGCTATAATTGCTTCTGCTCTCAGACAAAATTTTACTTTTATCTAAATTACTAAAGTGAGGAGAGTGCAATCCACTCTAATTTAGCTTTTGAGCTAAGGAGAAAGCGTGTGTGGAAGGCTGGAGAGGTTTTTAAACATCAGGAGAACTCATGCTATGGAATTCAACTCTCCTCCTCTCTCTCCCCCTCCCTCCTCCCTGCCTCCCTCCTCCCTGCCTCCCTCCCTTCCTTCAAGACAGCTTAGCTCAGTAGTGAAAAGCTCAGGGTCCTGGATCTACCACGGAAGGCTGTGTTAATGAGTTATTTAGCTTCTCGAAGTTCTCAGCTTCCTCATCTGTGAAACAGGGAATGAGAATGGTTCTTACTTGAGGGTGGTGGGGCAGATTAAATGAGTTAACCAGGATGAAGTACTTAGGATAGTGTTTAGTGCACGCGCGTACATACACACACACACCACCAACTCCAGATGTGTTAGTTACTATCTATCCCTCGATTTTCCTTCCTTCGTCACCTCGCCTCCTCCCTCCCACCCCTCCTCTTCCTACTCCTCCTCTCCCCTGATCCCCAGCTCCTGTTACTAAGCACTTCAGTCTGTAGCTGGCATGACCTGTTCTTCAGGGAGCTCAGAGCTTGGTTCTAAGTTCATTTAAATCAAAGGACAAACATGGGCATGGACTCAAGAAAATGCTGAGAAGCCCTGAGGGACTGGACTGGAGGGGACCCTTTTTTCCAACTGGAAAATCAAGAAAGCCTTTGTGGAAAAAGTGGCATTGTAGCTGGGCACGGAACGACACTGTGCCCAGATGTGGAGCTAGCAGGATGGGGAAGTGGGGACTGGGACTCCAGGCAAAAGGATCAGCTTTGGCTGGGGCCTGGGGGTGGGACAGAGCACGCGGGACAGAGGTGCTGTGGCGGATCCTCATCAGGTGACCCTGATGACACATCCGAGCTGTCACTGCCCTGTGATACACTCAAGTTTCATCCAGGCCATCTTCCTTTCCTCAGTTTCCAGGAGACCCCAGGCTGGGTCCCACAGTGACCGCACATCATGTTGACATTTTCACTGCCATACCCCAGGCCTGCCCTCCACCAGCTTTACCTCCTCCCATGGCGGCTCCTTGGGGCTCCCAAATTCCTGCTTAGTCCAATGAGAAGCTGATGGCATCCAACTTGCCCGGAAACACAGATTAGAGAAAACACACACAGTCAATTTAACTGGCAATTAAACAGGCTCCCCTATGTAATTAGCGTCAAGACAACTCACAATTACTACAGGGCGCGCGTTCACAGCCGAGGCTGCACGTTTATATAGAGCGACAGTCACTGGGCGTTAATATCTTAACAGGAAGCAGAGGGAATCTGACACCACTTCAAGGAGGCAGCCCATCCTGTCCCTCCGCACTGTAAATAACTCTTTGTAAAAGCAACTGTAAAATTAAAGAGGGACTGCTTGAAGTGATGCAGAGAAGAAAAAATATTTACTCTGTGGAAAGCGACTGATTGCTCTTTTGAGATGGCTGATTTCAGAAGACAAACCAGTCGGACTGTACTAGTAATAACAAACACCGCTGGTTGAGGGCCTCCCTGAACCAGGCTCAGGCCATACTTTACTGCATCCAAGTTACACAGTGACTCTCTTACAGAGAGGGGAATTAAGGTCAGGGAGGGGAAGCGGCTCGCCCGAGGTCACATAGTTCACAGCGTGGGCAGCAGGATATAAACAGGGTCTGACTTCAAAATCTTTATGCAAAACCACCTTACACAGGGCTGCTGCACACTCCTGGTGGAGCTCACATGCTCCTGGCAATGCCGAGTGGGATTCCAGTCTCCTGCCTTTCACCGTCTGGCCCTTGTCACTGTGCCCCCTGGTGTATATGGAAAATGAAGCCTGTGAAGACCACCAAAGAGTGCCCCTCTGTTAACTCTGTCTCCCTTAGAACTGCCTTGTGGGTCTGAAGTCCTTGTTACCAGGAAGAGGGAGGCCTGAGATGGCTTCCCAGTCAACTCAACCAGATTCCTTGTAGCGTGACCCAAACAACTGACTATCTGACAACGCTGAGCACTGCTGCACTAGGCACACAGTGAGCTCACTCCTCCCTCTTTCCTTCTTCTAAAGCTTCAGAAAGACCCCTGGAAAAAGAGCAACCTACTCATCCATATGATTATGGTAAGTTGGGGGATAGCTTGCTATTGCTAGCTATTGCTTGCAACAGCTAGCTATTGCTGTGTAACAAACCTTCTCAAAACTCAAGAGCCTAAAACCAATGAAATGTTATCATTTACCCATCTGCTGGTCAGCTGAACTTGTCTGGGCACTTCTTCTTTCAAGACAGATGTGTGACTCAGTTAAGCATCTCTGCTCCTTACGTTTCTCAGGCTCCTTGGACCAGGTGGTTGGCTGGAGTTTGACCTTCTCATGGAGGTTTTAGAGGCTCAAGAGTGAATTGAAACATGTAAGGGAGTCCTGAGATTGGCTCTGGTACACTGTCACTTCTGTCCTCATGTTATTGACCAAAGCAAGTCACACGGCTAATCTCAACTCACATGGACAGCCTAAGGTCAATATCAAGAGTGGATGCAGAGAGAAGTAAAGAAGTATGAGAAAGAGAACCATTCAGTTTATCACAGTGCAATAAACAACAATCAAGTATTTTATTTGCTTAAGAGTCAGTGTTTGATAGGAAAGGAGCTATCAGCTGAAGGGATATGACCTAAGGTTCTATTTTATAACTCTGTAAAATGAGAATAATCGTAAGTGGCTCACAAGTCTGTTGTGAGATTTCAGTGAGTAATCCATGCAGATTACCCAGCACCTTTCCTGACAAGTCGTCCTCCTTCAAGAGTCAACATCATCCCTAGGATGACCAAGCCATCCTGATTTACTCAGACTTCCATCCCAGAACCCTGTCAGACCCAGACAAACCAGGATAGTTGGTCATTCTAACTCTTCCCATCACCAGACTAATACAAGCTAATCTGCCTTTGCAGGGGCCTGGGGTAGACTTTCTCATTTAACCCTCACGACAACCCTACTCACCAAGGGACCATTATGAGCTTATGGGACTCGGCAGCACCAGGGAATAGGAAGGGCAAAAGATGACTTTTAATGGGCTCTTCCTTCAAGGGGCTGACAATCTAGAAAGATAATAAATGAATATATGAAAAAAGAAATGAATATATGGTAACAACTGTGTCACACGGGAAAAGTGATTCTGGCAAATCCAACTTCCCCAAGGCTGGTGAGGCTGGGAGTTTTCAGCATGAACAGTCAAGTCCCTTTATAGCTACTCTATCTTGATAGCCAAGGTTAAGAGTCCAGTTTTGGAAAGTCAAGGAAAATTATGTCTGAAAAGAGTTTGCCTGATGAAAGGAATTTGACTTAGTTCTCCCACCGGGATGGTGGTGGGGGGTCTTTTACTAAATATATTTGTTTACAAATTGGAAAACTTTTCAACCAATCAAGGACTGTTGGGGCCTGTTCAACCATTCTGCTCCTTGAAATCTTGGGAAAGAAGAGGAATTTGTATTCAGGTTGCTCTGGGTAAGGTCAACACTCCCCCATTTATTTAGAAATGAATATTAAATCAAATTTAGCAGTCCCAATCATTCATCTTTCTCCTTGCAGCTGGGCCCTTTAATTTCCCATTTTCGTTGCTTTAAACAGTCTTGGGTGAAGCAGTATATTACCAGGAGCACAGTAAGGGAATGGGGTGTTCGCCGAGAAAGCCAGTTTTGTCCTCAGCTCTGATGTCTTCTGGAAAAGCCAAGTCCAAAAGGTATACCCAGTTGCATTGGGCATATTGTGAGTTTTGAGAACAACCTAGGGTGAGCTTGGGAGCTGGCTGTCTCATGCCCTCCTCCTGATTTGCCTGATTTCAATCCCCCTTCCCTTTAGTAAAGTCAGTGGGTGAGGACTCACTTCTGGCTCCTCCTGACCAGAACTCTGGCTCATTCTTAGAGTCTCCAGTTCATTCACCAAATTTTCACCAAGGATACTATTGTATTGATAAACAGATCAGCCTTGGAGAGACTAAGCTGGACTTGTGCATAAGCAATGGCAAGGCAAGGTCAGCCTTGGGAGGTCTGAAGAGGGAGCCACGAAATGTGTCATCTGGGCAGGAGTCAAGGCAGCTTCTCATGGAGGTATCATAAGAATTAAACAAGATGACATGTATTATGCACTCAGAATATTCAATCACTTATTTAACAACTTACGTATTCAGCACTAATTTGATGCCAGGCACTATGCTGGGCAAGGAGATTCTGTGGTGGACAGAAGCAGGCCCAGGACCCAGGATGACTACACAGCACCTGGCACATAGTTCAGCTCCAAAAACGGTGGTTTTCATCTTTATTATTGAGCCCACCTTGTAGCTCAGATGGTAAAGAATCTGCCTGCAATGAGGGTGACCCGGGTTTGATCCCTGCGTCAGGAAGATCCCCTGGAGAAGGAAATGGATACCCACTCTAGTATTCTTGCCTGGAGAATCCTATGGACAGAGAAGCCTGCCAGACTACAGTCCATGGGCTCGCAAAGAGTCTGACATGACTGAGCCATCAACACTTTCACTTTCTTAGTGGACAGAGCAGAAACAGGGCTCAGGAGGAACATCACCCAGATGGCCATGGATCCACAAACACCCTTCATCATCTCCAAATGGCAGTGAGAGAACTGAACATCGTAAAGGCAGGAACTTAACCCAGTATTCGGATTGCAAAATCCGAACTCATTTCTTCCCTGGTTAGGAAGAAATTTGGGGCCCTGAGGATCCTACTGTTCACCCCACATTCCTCCCCAACATGACTCCACCGCCTGCCTTGCAATGACGGTGGTGATGGTCACCAGCCATGCATGCAGTGCTTGTGGCATCCCGAGTGCTCACCTGGTCTGATTTGACCTTCTACCTACTGCGAGATACTTTATATCAATGGCTGTTACACTTTAGAAGGCATGAGATTCACCAGGAGGGTTTGTAAAATAACCCCAGAGTTTCTGATTCATTGAGCAGAGAGTCCAGGTGGCAGCAAGGAAAGTGTGGGGTAGGAAAGAGGCAGAAGAGCTAGCACGGTGCACTATACCGTCTGCTGGCCTGTCAGGACTTGGGATTTTATCTAAGGGCAATGGGAGCCATTCAAGGGTTTCAATCAGGGGCAATGGGGTCTACTGGAGTCTCTTTGTCTCTAGGACTGCAGAATTTGCATTTCCAGCAAGTTCCCAGGCAATACCGATGCAGCTGGCTCAGACCACAGACTTAGAATGTTATCCCCATTTTGCAAGTGAGAAAGCTGAGGCTCTGAGGGGTAAGGGGACCTGCCCAGTCACAGAGCCAGAAAGGGGCAGGGCCTGTACTGTTGTCACCTGGCCTGGTTTGCTTGGGAGGGAGGGGTTGTCAGGGACATGAGACTTTCAGGGCTAAAATCAGGACAGTCCCAGCAAACCAGGGAGTCAGGCACCCCAACTTCAAACCAAGCTGAATGATTTTGTGGTCATGTCTGAGAGCACTGTAGAGCTTACAGAGAGTCTTTACACCCACTAATAATATTCCTATGATAATGAATAACCACTATTTATATATTGCCTTGGGCTTCCCTGGTGCCTCAGATGTTGAAAAATCTGCCTGCAATGTGGGAGACCCAGGTTCAATCCCTGAGTTGGGAAGATCCCCTGGAGAAGGAACTGGTAACCCACTCCAGTATTCTTGCCTGGAGAAGTCCATGGACAGAGGAGCCTGGAGGGCTAGAGTCCGTGGGGTTGCAAAGAGTCTGACACGACTGAGTGATTAACACACACCGTATATTGCCATGGATAATTCTAAAAGTTTATATCCAAGATCTCTCAATTCTCACAACAACCTTAATAAGTAGGAATTACTATCCACATCACAGTGGTAAACTGGGGCATTTAGAAGAGGTGATTCGTCCAGGTCACATGACTACTAAGGGGCAGAGAGGAAATCCAAGTGCTAGGCTCTTCCTTGCCTATGCCAGGGGGCGTTGGGGGGCTTCCTTAGGAGGAAGGCGAGTTTGAGAGGCTGGGTGAGGACTGGTGTGTGGTAGCTCCCAGCTTCTGGAACCAGTGTAGCGGGTTCAAGTCCCAGCACTGATGCTTACTGGTGGTATGGCCTTGGGTAAGTTACTCTACCTTCCAAGTCTCAGTTTCCCCGCTGTGAAATAGAGATCATTATAACAGCTGCCAACCAGAATGTTGCTGGAGAATTAAATCCAGATGAAGTCCACAGAACAGGGCTTGGCACTAGCCTGGTTGAGTGAAATGAGGCAAAGGTCAAGTGGAGAGACTGGCGAGATTGAGGAGATAGTCCACGTTGGCAGGAAGGGAAGCGTGGGGCTGGAAGGGGGGAGGTGGCTGAAGAGCTAGGCTGGGACTGAACCAGGGTGTGGGGCTCTGTCAGGACTTGGGATTTTATCCTAGGACAACGGGAGCCATTGAAGGGTTTGAATCAGGGGCAATGGGATCTACTGGAGTCTCTTTGTCTCCAAGGCACCCGGATGTTCTTCGGGGTTGGGTCATGTGGCTGGGACGACGTGGAAGTGAGCTGTGGGCTCATGCTGCATGTGCTCAGCTATTGTAATTAAGGGTCTGTCGATGTTTCCGCTGGAGAGGTAATTTTCTGAGAGCATCTGGTTTTTTCCCCTTGCTTTCCTGGGTGTAAAGGAGTCTGGGCAGGGCACACTGATTGTGCATGCAAGACAGGTCTTGAGGTCGTTATGCGAGTGTTAATGTTCCGTTACAATATTCAGTAATGAATTGGGACTTTCAGAGTAATAGCAGTTTGTGCTATTGGCCAAAATGAGTGTATTCATCTCAATTTTTAACATCTATTGCCTTGGAGAAGCTTTTAGAATTAAATGTTTGGTTGCACCAGCAAATAAGAGGAAGGATGAGAAGGACTTTCCTACCTGCATCCAGCCACAATCCTGGCCTTATTGCCTCACCCACATATTCTGAGAGGGTCAGATTTCAGTCCATTACAGAGAGGGACTTTATGATGATTACAGTCATCTGGCAATACACCCAACTTTTTTTTGAGGTAGTGAGTCCCCCATTGCTGGTGATATTTAAGAAGAGCTTGTAAACTGCTGGGATGTAGAGGGGACTCCAACATCGGAGACGGTATTTGTATTTGTAAAGTTACAGAGATTTGTGGATGAGACCTGCACAGAAGCATGACCAGCGAGGAAGGCTGTATGGGAAATTTATCACCAATTCACAGGATTTTACCTGTCTGCTAACAGACAGCGTGCTCCTGAGAGCTGATTCATTCATTCTGCTCATTTCCAGTCACTATTCCTGCAGGCCTGGCTACAAGATGGGGTTTTCTGAGTCACTGCATATACTTCAGAATTATGACTGACCTGTCTTTAATTGTTGACTTCAGACCTGTTGCTCTTCTGATTTGCTTCACCAAGGCGAGGCAAGAGCCAGAAGGACTCAGCAGACTAAGTCCCTTCCATGTTTACTGCAAGAAGCAACCTTGCACAGGATTAACATCTCTGCTTCTCCCTGTACATCAGGAATCAGATCTGAGCAGATGTCAGGATGTCTTAGAACTACCTCGGGTAGTTCTAGAGCTACTGGTTCCTAGAGCTCCCTGGAGAAAGTTTAGGACCCTCAGTGGGTTCCTGGCTGAACGTATAAACTGCAAGGGGAAGTAGGGTTCATTTGGAGGAAAATCTCAATGACCCAATGCGGACCTTTGTTCAAGGTACCCTAGTGCCATCATGGGCATTGGTGTCCCTCATTCAGCACACCCCCATGGAGGGCAGTGCTGGGAGGCCTTGTCCCTGAGGAGTGTCCTGCCTATTTGCTTTCCCATCCTTCTCCCACTAGACTTTGTAAGTTGCTCAGTCGTGTCTGACTCTGCGACTCCATGCACTGTAGCCCGCCAGGCTCCTCTGTCCATGGAATTCTCCAGGCAAGAATACTGGAGTGGGTTACTATTCCCATCTCCAGGGGATCTTCCCAACCCAGGGATCAAACCTGGGTCTCCCACATTGCAGACAGACTCTTTACCACCTGAGCCGCTAGCACCACTGACTGTGCTTCTCCACAGTTTGTGCCCTAAGCTGCTCAGCTGAGTGGCAGGCATGTGGTAAGCATCTGTGAAGCGTTTCTGGGATGAATGAATGAATGTCAACAGAGGTCGGATTTGTTTTCAAACCACCACCCTTTCCTACGTCTTGATGTCAGTTAAGACAAGAGTTTTCCATTCCTTTCTTCCCCATTCTCTCTTCTGCTTTTAAGAGCATCTAATTGCACCAAAACCACAATGAATGGTGTGCAAACCACACTTTGTTGTTGCTAAAACCCTTTCATATCCTTCATCTCATCTGACCTGCACATTTTAGGGTGAGGAAACTGAGGTACAGAATCTCTGGAGCAGTAGATGGCAGAGAGAGGCCTTCAACCTTGGTCCTCTGGTTCCAAGACTAAGGTGCTGGCTACTATGCATCCACAACTCCCGCATTTCTGAGGACTGTGTCCTCAGAAAGCAGCAGTGCCGGAGGGGCCCAGCCCTCATTTCTGTCTCAAGCAGACCAGGCAGGCTTTGGATCCTGCCTTCCCCCTCCGATGTCCTCATAACTGCTCCAGGATTCGTTCGTAAGGGCTTTTCCTGGGTAGGCAATTACCTGAGTTCATATGGTTAATTGAAATATTCCTTTTCCTAGAGTTTTAATTCATCCAGTGTAGTTTCAGGAGCCACAGATAATAAGACCTAATTTATAATTAGGGCTTATCAAGAATCAGCTAATTTCTAGACCCCTGATTCCCAAGGAGAGAGAAGCAAGGTGGGGGCTTCTCTTCCCTTTCCAGGGACTTGCTACCCACCACGCTCAGAGAGACACCAGGGAAGGAGGAGAACTAATTGGGAGCTGGCCCTCCATCTTGGACAATTTGTTAATTGGATTATGGGAAATCTCAGGCCCCAGGCAAATCCCAGGGAGGCACGGCTGCTTCCCCTGGTTTACAATGAGAATATTAGGCTCAGAGCTGGGACCCTTTAAACAAGTCACTGCATGCTGCCTAGCCTCAGTTTCCCCATGTCTACAGTGACTGGGGTCCTCTCAGAACTTCCCTGGGAATTCGACGAGATGATGGCATTTCAGGTGCCGTCACGATTTCTTCCGGGGCTGATATACCTGGGATGGGCCTGAAAAACAGCGAGAAAAGGATGTCCCAACACAGAAAACCATGCCTCAGACAGACTGGGATTGGTCACGACCCCACAGGCAGGAAGAGTCGGGGTCTACCTTTGACCTTAGCTCTCCCTGTGCCTCGTTTGCTGAGACTTTCCTTCCACCAGAGGTCCCAGAGGTCTTGAATTCCAGATTCCTTGTTGCTTACCTAGCAAGCTCCACTTCTCTCTAGATGCCACTCAAACATCCACCCAACCAGTCTGAGTGTTAGGAAGGGTTAATGCAGGGATAGGTGGCCCAGTGGTGAAGAATATCCCCGCCAATGCAGATGACACAAGAGATGCAGGTATGATCCCTGGGTCAGGAAGATCCCTTGGAATAGGAAATGGCAACCTGCTCCAGTAATCCTGTCTGGAAAATTCCATGGACAGAGGAGACTGGCAGGCTAAGTCCACGAGGGTCGCAGAGTTGGACACGACTGAGTGACTGAACACATCCATGTACAGTGGAGTGAGCACCACTTTGGAATGATACAGGTGTGGTTTCAAACCCATACACTGACCTTTACCAGCGGCATCAGTCAAAATGCTTGAACCAAAAGAAACTGACACGAGACAGAAACCCAATGCAAATGAGCTTAAGCCTTAAAGAAATATTAGCTAAAGTGTCTAAACACCATAGCGGTCCTCACTTTAGGGATGACTGGATTCAGATGTTCAGTGATGACAGAATTGTCTTTTTCTCCGTTGACTTCGTTCCTCAGCAGGTTTCACAGTGGTGGGTAAGGGTGGCTGAGGCTTCCCCCCGGGGAGAGGGAGAGGAAGGAGCCCACTACATAGGCTAAGCAGGATTTCCTTGCAGCAGGGAAGAATGGTTCTGCAGAGAAAGGGAGGTTTGTGAAGACAAGCAGCGATGTAGTCTCAAGGCAACCACTCACTCTATCTAGTTCTCTGCTCTCATCTGTAAATTAGCATCAATAACAATGTTTCAGGGTTAATACACAAGATGAATGTACAAAAATCAATTGTATCTCCATACACTAGCAGTGAACAATCTAAAAAGGAAATTAAAAAAGCAATTGCATTTATAATGGCTTCAAAAAAAAAAATACTCAGGAATAAATTCAGCCAAAAAATATATATATACATGGCTTGCACACTAAAACTACAAAACTTGATGAAATAATTTAAAGAAGACCTAAATAAATTTAGACATCCTGTGCTCATGGAATACTTAATGATAAAATGGCAGTACTCACTCAAACTGATCTACAAATTCAATGCATTCTCTATAAATTCCCAATACTTTTTTTCAGACACTGATAAGCTGATCCTAAAATTCACATGGAAGTGCAAGGGACTAAGAATAGCCAAAACAATATTTAAAAAGAAAAATAAAGACAGAGAATTTACTTCAACTTATCAATCTCAGAACTTTCTGTGAAGCTATGGTAATCAAGATAGTATGGCCTTGGCAAAAGGATAAACATATGGCATAAAATTGAGAGTGCAGAAATAAATCCATGCATCTATGGCCAACTGTTTTTAACAAGGGTGTCAAGACAATGAAATGGGGAAAGAATAGTCTTTTCAATAAATGGCTCTAGAACAATATATCCACATGTAAGAGAATGAAGTTGGACCCCTACCTCACACATTATTCAAAAACTGACAGTGGATCGTAAATCTAAATATGGGATTTATAAGCCAAATAAGATTTTCCCCAGAGGTGGAAGGATGGTTCAATATCCACAAATCACTATGCTAACAAACTAACATCCATTTATAAGAAAAACTGTCCACAGGATGGGTACAGAAGGAACATACTTTAACATAATAAAGGCCATATATAGTAAGCTCACAGTTCGCAATGGTGAAAAGCTGAAAGGATTTCCTCTAAGATCAAAAAAGGATAAATATGCCCACTCTTGCCACTCTCATTTAACATGCTATTAGAGGTCTTAGCCACAGCAATCAGACAAGAAAAAGAAATAGAAGGAATTCACTCTCTGCAAATGACTTTATATTATACTTAGGAAATCTTAAAGATGTCACCAAAAAACTGCTAGAGCTCATCAATGAATTTAGTAAAGTTGCAAGATACAAAATTAACATATAGAAATCTATTGCATTTCTGTACACTGACAATGATCTATCAAGAAAGGAAATTAGGAAACAATACCATTTACAATCACGTTAAAAGGAACAAAATACCTAGAATAAAACTTAGGATGAAAGAGAGAAAGACAAATACGTGATATCACTTCTGAAGTGAGGTGAAAGTCTCTCAGTCGTGTTCTGACTCTTTGCGACCCCTTGGACTGTACCATAGAATTCTCCAGGCCAGAATACTGGAGTGGGTAGCAGTTCCCTTCTCCAGGAGACCTTCCCAACCCAGGGAGAGAACCCAGGTCTCCTGCATTGCAGGTGGATGCTTTGCCAGCCATCAGGGAAGCCCATCACTTCTGTGTGGACTCTAAAAAAAATACAAAGAACTTATTTACAAAACAGAAACAGACTCACAGACATAGAAAAACAATATTATGGTTACCAAAGGGGAAGCAGGAAGGTATAAATTAGGATTAACAGATACACATTTATATAAAATAAATAAACCACAGGATTTACTGCATTGCACAGGGCACTGTATTCAATATCTTGTAATATCAAGGAAAAGAACATAAAAAGAAGATACATATATATGTATTTATATGTATATATCCTGAAGGAAATTAACCCTAAATATTCATTGGAAAGACTGGTGCTGAAGCTCCAGTAGTTTGGCCACCTGATATGAGGAGCTGACTCATTAGAAAAGACCCTGATGCTGGGAAAAGTTGAGGGCAGGAGGAGAATGGGGTGACAGTGAATAAGATGGCTGGATCGCATCACCAACTCAATGGACGTGAGTTTGAGCAAACTCCGGGAGAGGGTGAAAGACAGGGAAGCCTGTTGTGCTGCAGTTCATGGTGTCGCAAAGAGTCAGACACGACTTAGTGACGGAACAGCAACAACAACTATATATATATATACACACACACATACACGCTTCCCTGGAAGCTTAGCTGGTGAAGAATCCACCTGCAATGCAGGAGACCCCGGTTCAATGCCTGGATTGGAAAAATCCCCTGGAGAAGGGATAGGCTACCCACTTCAGTATTCTTGCCTGGAGAATCCCCACGGACAGAGGAGCCTGGCGGGCTACAGTCCATGGGGTCACAAAGAGCAGACATGACTGAGGGACTAAGCGCAGCGCAGCACACGTATACATTCAGACATACATGTGCATATATCTGAGTCACTTTGCTGCACACGTGAAATAACACGGTGTTGTAAATCAACTATACTAAAGTTGATTTGCAACTACATTATCAAGAAAGTTGCAAAGAGAAAGGAAGGGAATATTTACAAATCATATAGCTGATAAGGGAATTGTATACAGAATATATAAAGAAATCTTACAATTCAATAATAAGAAGAGAAATAACCCAATTAAAATTGGACTTTTTAATCAGACATTGAAAGATTTGAGTATACATTTCTCGAATGTGTCTGTCTACAAAAGAAGACATACAAATAACCAGTGAGCATATAAAAGATGCTCAACACCATTAGTCATTGCTACTGCTGCTAAGTCACTTCAGTCATGTCCGACTCTGTGCGACCCCACAGACGGCAGCCCACCAGGCTCCCCCGTCCCTGGGATTCTCCAGGCAAGAACACTGGAGTGGGTTGCCATTTCCTTCTCCATCATTAGTCATTAGGAAGTGCAAATACAAAACCACAGTGAGATACCACTTCACACCCACTAGGACAGCCATAACCAAAAAGATGGATAACAGCAAGCATTGAGAAAGATGGGAAGAAGTTGGAACTGGAAGGAAAAATGGTGCAGTCACTTTAGAAAACAGGTCTTCAAAAAGTTAAACAGAGTTACCATATGACCCAGCAATTCCACTCCTAATTTCAAAGAATTGAAAACATATATCCATCCAAAAATGTGTACATGAATGTCCATAACAGCATTATTCATAAGGGGCAAAAAGTGGAAACTGTCCAAGTGTCCGTCAACTGAAAATCAGATAAACAAGGTGTGTTGCATCTGTACAATGGAATGTCATTCAGCTCTAAAAAGGAGTGGCGTACTAATACACACAGCAGATGGATGGACTTTGAAGACAGCACGCTAAGTGAAACAATCAGTCACTAAAGTCCACAGATTATATGGCCCCATTTATTTGAAATGTCTTGATCTGACAGATCTCTATAGACAGAAAGTAGATTAGTGGCTTCCAGGGGCTGGGGGCAGGGAGCAATTTCTTTGTGGGATGATGAAGGGCTCTGAAATTAGATAATGGTATGGTTGCAAAACTTGGTATAAATAGACTCAAACCACTGATCTGGATACTTTAAAAGGAGAATTGACGGTGTGATGGTTACATTTATGTGTCAGCTTGACTAGAGGACAGGAGAGACCCAGATCTTTTGTTAAACATTATTTTGGGCAGATCTCTGAGAGTATTTCTGGAAAAGATTAGCATTTGAATTGTTGGACTTGGTGACGCAGATTGCCCTCCCCAGTGTGGGTGGGTATCATCCAACCCATTGAGGGCCTGAATAGAGCAAAAGGCAGAGGACTGAATTCTCTCTGCCTGACTTCTCTTGCCCTTGGACTTGAACCATTGGTATACTTGGTTCTCAGACCTGTGGACTTGAACTACACCAAGGATATTCTTGTGTCTCCAGCTTACAAACGGCGGATTGTGGGGCTTTTTAGCCTCTATAATCATGGGAGGCAATTCCTTATAGTAAGTCTTTTTTATATTTCACTTAGAAATATATATATATATATTTGTGTATATATGTCTAGGGGCTCTCCAGGTGGCGTTAGTGTTAAAGAATCTGTCTGCCAATGCAGGAGATGCAAGAGACGTGGATTCAATCCCTGGGTTGGGAAGATCCCCTGGAGCAGAAAATGGCAACCTACTCCAGTATTCTTGCCTGGAAAGTTCAATGGATAGAAGAGCCTGGTGGGCTACAGTTCATGGGGTCACAAAGAGTCAGAACATGGCTGAGCAACTGAACACACACACACACAGACACAAATGCATCCTATTGATTCCTTTTCTCTGGAGAACCCTAATACAGATGTATGTGAATTATATCTCAATAAGGCTGTTATTTTTAAAACTGGTTTCAAAACATCCACCATACAGGGTCATTATGGAGAAGAAATGATGCACTGAATCTAAAACTCTTAGTACAGTGCTAGGCACACTGTAAGTGTTAAGTGTGAGTTTTCTTTCCTTTTCGAAGAAATACGCCCAACTCCCCCACCTCTCCCCCACCAACCCTCTTTAAGCAATTCCACTCCAGTGTCTAAGGCAGAACTTGGAGGCGTTCCACAAAGAAGGCTATGCTATGCCTGGCTACTCACAGAGCAGCCAGGGTCATTATTAAGACGACTGGGCTGGTCTCCCCTGATATTAATGAATAAGATATTCATTTCCCTAAGAATGCATCTACTGCTTTAGCCATCCCGAGAATAGAGCGGGAGGCAGATGCAACTCTATTCATCCAAGCCACTCTCACATCCACTTTGATTCAAAGGTTTCATTTTGGTTGGTTTCCATGAGGAGGACAGTTTATTAGTTGGCGATGACAGGCTAAGTGAACTCAGGTACTGGGTGTTTGGCTAAGGATGACGACGAGGCTATTTTAAGTCACCGGAGTTCAAGGGTATCTGCCTCAGAGCTTTTGTTTAAATTGATTTGTAGTCCGGCTTGCTTGACCTTGATGCATTAAATAGTTTCCAAGGGGGAAGAATAGAAGAACACAATTCTAGCCAAGAGAGCAGATGTGTTCCAGTACACTGCCTTCTCAGCCGCCCCTCTGCAGACCACTGAACCCACCGCCCAGCTGACCTTGACTGTGGGCTTTCACCACACAGCAGTTACAGGAGTCAGAGAACAGTGGAGTAGGGTGGTCCTGCCACCTGAGTTGGGAAGGCCCAGAGAGGGAAAGGATTGTTCAAGCCTGTGAAATGAGTCAGTGACAAAGTTAGAATTTTTTATCCAGGTTGGTATAACTCCAACTCCTCCTCTCAACTCATAAAACTATTTAATATTTATTCAGTACCTACCTGGGCTGCCCAGGTGGCACAGTGGTAAAGAATCTGCCTGCCAATGCAAGAGATTCAAGACTAGGGTTCAATCCCTGGGTCGGGAAGATTCCCTGGAGCAGGAAATGGCAACCCACTCCAGTATTCTTGTGTGGAAAATGCCATGGACAGAGGAGACTGGTGGGCTACAGTTTATGGGGTCGCAAAGAGCTGGACATGACTGAGCACGCATCCATGACAGGACCTACCATGTTCCAGGTACTCTCTAATGCGAAATATATGTTAGCGCCTTTAATTCATACAATGGCCAGTGAGATAAAGTTCAGTTGGTATCACCATTTTACAAATGAAGAAATTAAGATTCCCCATCTTACATGGAGCTTGAGTACTTCGCCCAAGTTTCCAGTTAGTAAAATGGCAGAGGTGGGATTTGAACTGAGGGAGTATGATGCTAGAACCAGCCTCTTAGTCATCCCACCATCCCCTCTCTGCTTATTGCATGTGAAAGGAAATGAAATCAGATTCTGTCAGAGTCTAAGGTGGACATTTGAGCTGTCTGGTGTGCCCAGGCCCAAGTTAACCCAGGCATCGTCACATTCCCAAACCCCTTCATGCAGAATGGAACTGTTCAGAATCACTGTTCAGACATCACTGTTCAGAATCACTCCCCTATCTAGGTTTCTGGAGTGCCCCAAACCCCTGGCTAGCCGATCTGAAATGTGCTACACTGGACAGTGTTTCCCGACACGGCCCATAGAAGCTCTCCCATCCTCTCCTCCTCTCTGATGAGTGAGAGATCTGCCCTCCTGCTCCTCTCTTTCAACCTTTAGCTAATCAGCCTGAGGGGGTTTGTTACTTGGTATGGGCAGACGGAGCACTGGACTGGGACTCAGGGCATCCAATATGTGAAATTCCTGTGTGTCCTTGAATAAATCACTGAACCTTTCTGGCCCCCAAATTCCTCATATGTAGGAAGGATATAAGGATATATATTTTTCTCACAGGATTTTTCTGAGGATTCAGAGAACCTGCAGACATGAGGCAGAATGTGATGAACCCTAGAAAAGACTAAGGGTTTAAAGAGTTACCACCAAGGTAAGAGCCCTGGGGAAGGGATGGCATGTAATGGGAGGACGTGACCGGTAGGTGGCAGTGCTTCAAAGCAGCCTGCGGGATGCCTGAAGGAGGGTCCTCCTAACCTTTCCCGTTTAGGTCTGGGAAACCTTAGCCCCTCACTCCGTACAAACATCTAAAAAGGGGAAAGTGACACTTGGAGGACAGAAGCACCACTTTCAAGAACCCATCCTAACACACTGGCAGAGCCGGGATCAGACCCCAGGGTGGTGGCTCTCTAAATGTCTGCCTTCATCCAACCTCTGTTCACGGTGGTTCCTGCTGGGCACAAAGGGCTTCCCAGCTGGCGCTAGTGGCAAAGAACCTGCCGGCCAGTGCAGGAGACATAAGAGGCGCGGGTTCGATCCCTGGGTTGGGAAGATCCCCTGAGAAAGTAACGCAACCCATTCCAGTATTCTTGCCTGGAGAGTTCCCATAGACAGAGGAGCCCAGCGGGCTACGGTCCATAGCGTCGCAAGAGTCAGACACGACTGAACTGACTTAGCACGCACTGGGTATAAATGCTTATGTGAGGCCTTTCTCATGAGTTTTATTGTATTTACTGATTCCCAACCCTGTCGGGCCGCCTCCCACTGCTTCCTGGGCTGTACTCACTGGGATAAGTACTCACTCCACCTAAACTGAACACCACAGGGAGAAGTGGTGGAAAGCACCCTGGAAGGCTGAGAGACGTGGTTCTAGCTCTGATATCACCGAGAGTTCTTTATGTGACCTTGACCGATGTCCTTATTAGTAGGTCATGCCTTTATTAGTAGCTCAATAAAGTGCGTATTTAACTGTAAAAGAAAAGAATTTTTAAAATGCTAGCTTATGTCTGCCATAGTACAGCTAAACATTGTCTTTTTATTTTTACTTGTTTCACTTTTATATGCACACAGACAGGTGTGAAAATCTTGTGTCCTTATGGGCGTGTGTCTCTGTGTGTCCGTATGTATGTGTCTGTATGGTGTCTGTGTGTGTGTGTGACGTGTGTGTGTGTACAGGGTCCTGATATGAAAGGCATTTCATCTTATTCACCACAGTCTCACAGTTCTGAGAACCCAGTCTAAGGGCAATTCTAACTCTCTATTCTGCAATCCAAAGTTTCTTGCACATCAGCTGCACATCTGCAAGCCAACCCCCAAGCTGTCCAGGAATCCCTATACTTCTTATTTCTACTTTAGGCAATTTGATGTATCAGCAGCAGAAAGGTCTAGTAAACTGTTTAGTGCTCTGAGAATGTGCACAGTGTCATTAATCCTTAAAACAGTCGCCCATGGTAGATATTCCCCCATCGAGAGATGAGGAAACTGAGGCTTAGAGAGGTGATGTGACTTGCCCAAGGCCTCACGGCCAGCAGGTGCCAAAAGAAGGTCTTGAGCAGAGCCAGCCTCACTGGGAGATGTTGCTGACATGTTGTCTGGAGCACAGAAAAGGCCATGGGGCCCCTTCTCCGAAGAAAAGCAACAACCACTTACCAGTCCTTCCATTTCTCTTCTTCCTAGTCACTTTTATTTTCTTTCTCTCTCTCAAGTTTGATTGAATCTGCACTTAATGAATCCAACTTTGTCATTTAGGGGATGTTGGAGCAATAAGACTTGACAAGGAGTGAGTGATGATGCAATCAGTTGTGCTGGGAGACCGGGCCAGCCCGTGGCCCAGAGCCCAGAGCTGTCCCTGCACCCTCCCTGGAGTGGTGGCTGCACGCAGCTCCCTCGCTGGGAAAGCATCTGGTGACTCCCTGCAGGGAGCGGGACTGGGTGGTGTAGGGTGGAGTCATTTTATTTCTGGTGGGAGCTGGAGCTGGCCTTTGGGATTACAATGGGTCAGCAGGGGTGGGGACGGGGATGGGGGGAGTGGGGGGCGATGGTGATTCGAAAGATGCAAGAGGTGACAAGGTGGGTGTCTCATCTGCCATGGGCTTGCATGGTCTGTGGGCCAGCCACTCCACCCCTCTGGTCCTCTGTTTCTCCAACTATAAAATGGGGCAATGGCCCATGGTTTGTTGCCTTGTAAACTGTTGACCAGAGGCTCAGTCTCTTATGGGCATTTCAAAGGTGGTTGTTGGACAGCAAAGTAAGCTACCTGGAAGTCCATCTCTTGTCCTTGTACTTGCCTGTGTTAAGGGGGCAGCTCCACCATCTGCTGTGTGCAAGGCTTATTCGAGGCTCCTGGGGAGAAAGGTGGGTAACCATCTTTGGTAAAGGAACAAAATGAAATATCAAACTTTTATTAAAGTGTGATCTCACTTTTCTTAGGAAAGATGATATATACACAGAAAAAAAATGACTAGGAGAGTGTACCCAAAATGCCCAGTCATGGGTAGAATTTTGGGGTGCTCAGCCACTCAGTCATATCTGACTCTTTGAGGTCCCATGGACTGTAGACTGCCAGGATGCCCTTTCCATGGAATTCTCCAGGCAAGAATACTGGAGAGGGTTGCCATTTCCTACTCCAGAGTATCTTCCTAACCCAGGAATTGAGCCCGTGTCTCTTGCGTCTCCTGCATTGGCAGGCAGACTCTTCACTACTAGCACTACCTGGGAAGCACTATAATTGGGTGGACTTTCCTCTTATTATTATCTGAAACTTTAGACCTTTTTTTTTAAAAAAATGAAGTAAAGCACACATGAAGGAGAGTGCATGGGACACAAATGCAGAGTTTAAGGAGTAACAGTAAAGTGAACGTTTATGGCACCATGGTCATTGCTCCTCTCTAGAACCTCTCAAGTGTTCTCTACAAAGCCATTCCTGCATTTTGACAGGAAGCTTTTTACCAATTACCTCTTTGTTTTTATTTTTCAGAGTTTTACTCTCTTAGTAGACATCCTTAAAGAATAGTCGGTGTTTCCTATTTTTTGAACTTTATAAACATGAGAGTCCCTTGGATTGCAGGGAGATCCAACTAGTCCATTCTAAAGGAGATCAATCCTGGGTATTCATTGGACGGACTGATGCTAAAGCTGAAACTCCAATACTTTGGCCACCTCACAAGAAGAGTTGACTCATTGGAAAAGACTGATGCTGGGAGGGACTGGGGGCAGGAGAAGAAGGGGACAACAGAGAGTGAGATGGCTGGATGGCATCACCGACTCGATGGACATGAGTTTGAGTGGACTCTGGGAGTTGGTGATGGACAGGGAGGCCTGGCGTGCTGTGATTCATGGGGTCGCAAAGAGTTGGACACGACTGAGCGACTGAACTGAACTGAACTGAAACATGGAATTATACTATATGGACTTTGTGGGAATGTATTCATCTTCTTTAAATCAATATTATATTTTTCAGATGGATCTTTGTAATGCATATGCTTAAAGATGGTGCAATTCTGATGCTGTCCTGAATTAAATTTTATGTCTATACCGCAATTCATATACTGATGCTGAAGCTGAAGCTCCGTTACTTTGGCCACCTGATATGAACAGCTGACTCACTGGAGAAGACCCTGATGCTGGGAAGGATTGAAGGCAGGAGGAGAAAAGGGCGACAGAGGATAAGATGGTTGGATGGCACCACTGGTTCAATGGACATGAACTTGGGCAAACTCCAGGAGATGGAGAGGGACAGGAAGGCTTGGCATGCTGCAGTCCATGGGATCCCAGAGTGGGACACGACTTGGCGACTGAAGAACAGCAACAGCTGCAGCTCGTCTACCCATTCTAATGCTGGTGGGCGTCTGGGCTGTCTTGCCTATGTCCTCTAGGTTTTCTCCAATGAACCTATTATTTCGGGCAGAGAGCCTGGCATCTGGTAGGTGTTCAATTAAAATTTTTGAATAATGCATGAAAAGTGAAAGCTGATTATTAGTTTTTAATTAAAGAGAAGTTGCAGTGGTATTTGGAGGGTTGAGACTACAGACAAAGAGAGATCAAAGAGAAATTTCCAGATCTGCAGATTTTCCCTGGAGCTCAGAGGAGAAGTTTGGTTGGTGGCATCTCCATTACCTAGAAAAGCCTCAAGCTTATTTGGACATCCCATTTAAAATACCCACTCCAGTGTTCTTGCCTGGAGAATCCCAGGGACGGGGGAGCCTGGTGGGCTGCTGTCTATGGGGTCACACAGAGTCGGACACGACTGAAGTGACTTAGCAGCAGCAGCAGCAGCAGCAGCAGTATTGAGAATGAAGAGAAAGTCCCACAATCATAGTGCTACATGTATGATTAGAGAAAATGAAAATTTACAGAAAGCACTGCAGCGAAGGAGGCAAAGCAATTAACTAGGAGTCAGAGGACCTGAGGAGTCAGAGAAGTTGAGTCTAACTCTCAGCCCTTTCTTAAGTGAGCAATTTGGCCTTGAAATAGTCAACCTAACATCTCAGAGACTCAGTTTCCCCATCTGTAAATGGGAACTACGCAAAGAGTCAGACACGACTGAGCGACTGAACTGACTGATTCCCTCCAAGGCTTAATCAAGGGAGACAGTGTAAGGAACTGAGTTTTGTAAAGGTCTATACGAATGCTGCAAAGAATATAATCTGATTTCGGTGTTGACCATCTGGTGATGTCCATGTGTAGAGTCTTCTCTTGTGTTGTTGGAAGAGGGTGTTTGCTATGACCAGTGTGTTCTCTTCGCAAAACTCTATTAGCCTTTGCCCTGCTTCATTCCGTGCTCCAAGGCCAAATTTGCCTGTCACTCCAGGTGTTTCTTGACTTCCTACTTTTGCATTCCAGTCCCCTATAATGAAAAGAACATCTTTTTTGGGTGTTAGTTCTAAAAGGTCTTGTAGGTCTTCATAGAACCGTTCAACTTCAGCCTCTTCAGTGTTACTAGTTGGGGCATAGGCCTGGATTACTGTAATATTGAATGGTTTGCCTTGGAAACGAACAGAAATCATTCTGTCGTTTTTAAGATTGCATCCAAGTACTGCATTTCGGACTCTTTTGTTGACCATGATGGCTACTCCATTTCTTCTAAGGGATTCCTGCCCACAGTAGTAGATATAATGGTCATCTGAGTTAAATTCACCCATTCCAGCCCATTTTAATTCACTGATTCCTAGAATGTCGACGTTCACTCTTGCCATCTCCTGTTTGACCACTTCCAATTTGCCTTGATTCATGGACCTAACATTCCAGGTTCCTATGCAATATTGCTCTACAGCATCGGACCTTGCTTCTATCACCAGTCACATCCACAACTGGGTATTTGTTTCGCTTTGGCTCCATCCCTTCATTCTTTCTGGAGTTATTTCTCCACTGAGCTCCAGTAGCATACTGGGCACCTACCGACCTAGGGAATTCCTCATTCAGTATCCTATCATTTTGCCTTTTGATACTGTTCATGGGGTTCTCAAGGCAAGTATACTGAAGTGGTTTGCCATTCCCTTCTCCAGTGGACCACATTCTGTCAGACCTCTCCACCATGACCCGTATGTCTTGGGTGACCCCACAGAGCATGGCTTAGTTTCATTGAGTTAGACAGGGCTGTGGTCCATGTGATCAGATCAACTAGTTTTCTGTGATTATGATTTCAGTGTGTCTGCCTTCTGATGCCCCCTGGCAATACCTACCGTCTTATTTGGGTTTCTCTTACCTTGGTCGTGGAATATCTCTTCACAGATGCTCCAGCAAAGTGCAGCTGCTGTATCTTACCTTGGAAGTGGGGTAGCTCCTCTCAGCCATGCATCTGTGCGTGGTCGGTTGCACCGCCAGAGCCGGCGTCTCTCGCCTCTGCGCCGCCAGACATCACCAGATGGTAGACACCGAAATCAGATTGATTATATTTTTTGCAGCCAAAGATGGAGAAGCTCTATCAGTTCAGTTCAGTTCAATTCAGTCGCTCAGTCATGTCCGACTCTTTGCAACCCCATGAATCACAGCACACCAAGCCTCCCTGTCCATCACCAACTCTCGGAGTTCACTCAAACTCATGTCCATCGAGTCGGTGATGCCATCCAGCCATCTTATTCTCTGTCGTCCCCTTCTCCTCCCGCCCCCAAACCTTCCCAGCATCAGTCTTTTCCAGTGAGTCAACTCGTCGCATGAGGTGGCCAAAGTATTGGAGTTTCAGCTTTAGCATCAGTCCTTCCAATGAACACTCAGGATTGATCTCCTTTAGAATGAACTGGTTGGATCTCCTTGCAGTCCAAGGGACTCTCAAGAGTCTTCTCCAACACCAGTTCAAAAGCATCAATTCTTCGGCGATCAGCTTTCTTCACAGTCCAACTCTCACATCCATACATGACCATTGGAAAAACCATAGCCTTGACTAGACGGATCTTGGTTGGCAAAGTAATGTTTTTGCTTTTTAATATACTATCTAGGTTGGTCATAACTTTCCTTCCAAGGAGTAAGCGTCTTTTAATTTCATGGCTGCAATCAGCATCCGCAGTGATTTTGGAGACCAAAATAATAAAGTCTGACACTGTTTCCACTGTTTTCCCATCTATTTCCCATGAAGTGATGGGACCAGATGCCATAATCTTTGTTTTCTGAATGTTGAGCTTCAAGCCAACCTTTTCACTCTCCTCTTGCACTTTCATCAAGAGGCTTTTTAGTTCCTCTTTACTTTCTGCCATAAGGGTGGTGTTATCTGCATATCTGAGGTTATCGATATTTCTCCCAGCAATCTTGAAGCTCTATACAGTTAGCAAAAACAAGACCAGGAGCTGACTGTGGCTCAGATCATGAATTCCTTATTGCCAAATTTAGACTAAATTGAAGAAAGTAGGGAAAACCACTAGACCATTCAGATATGACCCAAATCAAATCCCTTATGATTATACAGTGGAAATGAGAAATAGATTTAAGGGACTAGATCTGATAGATAGAGTGCCTGATGAACTATGGATGGAGGTTCGTGACATTGTACAGGAGACAGAGACCAAGACCATCCCCATGGAAAAGAAATGCAAAAAAGCAAAATGGCTGTCTGAGGAGGCTTTACAAATAGCCGTGAAAAAAAGAGAAGCAAAAAGCAAAGGAGAAAAGGAAAGACATAAGCATCTGAATGCAGAGTTCCAAAGTATAGCAAGGAGAGATAAGAAAGCTTTCCTCAGCGATCAACGCAAATAGAGGAAAACAACAGAATAGGAAAAACAAGAGATCTTTTCAAGAAAATTAGAGATATCAAAGGAACATTTCATGCAAAGATGGGCTCGATAAAGGACAGAAATGGTATGGACCTAACAGAAGCAGAAGATATTAAGAAGAGGTGGCAAGAATACACAAGAGAACTGTACAAAAAAGATCTTCACGACCAAGATAATCACGATGGCGTGATCACTCACCTGGAGCCAGACATCTTGGAATGTGAAGTCAAGTGGTCCTTAGAGAGCATCACTACAAACAAAGCTAGTGGAGGTTATGGAATTCCAATTGAGCTATTTCAAATCCTGAAAGATGATGCTGTGAAAGTGTTGCACTCAATATGCCAGCAAATTTGGAAAACTCAGGAGTGGCCACAGGACTGGAAAAGGTCAGTCTTCATTCCAATCCGAAAGAAAGGCAATGCCAAAGAATGTTCAAACTACCGCACAATTGCACTCATCTCACACGCTAGTAAAGTCATGCTCAAAATTCTCCAAGCCAGGCTTCAGCAATATGTGAACTGTGAACTTCCAGATGTTCAAACTGGTTTTAGAAAAGGCAGAGGAACAAGAGATCAAATTGCCAACACCCGCTGGATCATGGAGAAAGCAAGAGAGTTCCAGAAAAACATTTATTTCTGCTTCATTGACTATGCCAAAGCCTTTGACTGTGTGGATCACAATAAACTGTGGAAAATTCTGAAACAGATGAGCATACCAGACCACCTGACCTGCCTCTTGAGAAACATGTATGCAGGTCAGGAAGCAACAGTTAGAACTGGACATGGAACAACAGACTGGTTCCAAATAGGAAAAGGAGTATGTCAAGGCTGTATATTGTCACCCTGCTTATTTAACTTCTATGCAGAGTACATCATAAGGAACACTGGGCTCGAAGAAGCATAAGCTGGAATCAAGATTGCCGGGAGAAATATCAATAACCTCAGATATGCAGATGACACCACCCTTACGGCAGAAAGTGAAGAGGAACTAAAAAGCCTCTTGATGAAAGTGCAAGAGGAGAGTGAAAAGGTTGGCTTGAAGCTCAACATTCAGAAAACAAAGATCATGGCATCTGGTCCCATCACTTCATGGGAAATAGATGGGGAAACAGTGGAAACAGTGTCAGACTTTATTATTTTGGTCTCCAAAATCACTGCAGATGCTAATTGCAGCCATGAATTTAAAAGACGCTTACTCCTTGGAAGGAAAGTTATGACCAACCTAGATAGCATATTAAAAAGCAGAGACATTACTTTGCCAACAAAGGTCCGTCTAGTCAAGGCTATGGTTTTTCCAATGGTCATGTATGGATGTGAGAGTTGGACTGTGAAGAAAACTGATTGCTGAAGAATTGATGCTTTTGAACTGTGTTGGAGAAGATTCTTGAGAGTCCCATGGACTGCAAGGAGATCCAACCAGTTCATTCTAAAGGAGCTCAATCCTGGGTGTTCATTGGAAGGACTGATGCTAAAGCTGAAACTCCAATACTTTGGCCACCTCATGCAACGAGTTGATTCACTGGAAAAGACTCTAATGCTGGGAGGGATTGGGGGCGGGAGGAGAAGGGGACGACAGAGAATGAGATGGCTGGATGGCATCACCGACTCGATGGACATGAGTTTGAGTGAACTCCGGGAGTTGGTGATGGACAGGGAGGCCTGGCGTGCTGTGATTCATGGGGTCGCAAAGAGTCAGACACAACTGAGCGACTGAATTGAACTGAATTAAACTGATACGAATGCTGGAGATTTCACATGAAAGTGCAGGATGGAAAGCAGATTTTTTGGCAGGTCCATTTCATGACCAATAACTTCTATTTCCTTGCTACCTATCACACACCACCTCCTGCCTGAAGCCCAGTAGATAAAGAAACAAGGATACACAGCCTGCCCATAGGAGGGCACTGGGGAGTAGGGAAGAGCCCAGTATGAAATAAAAGTGACTCCTTTATTATTAGGAATCTGACTCAGCTAGGAAGGCTGGGGGCAGGGGTGGGAATGGGAGACTCCTTGGTAAACTCCCTGCTCCCCTGTTAGCCTGATGAAGGAAAGGTTTCTGGCTGGGCCGAGCAAGTAGCAGACACTTCATTTTGAAAGAAAGAAGGAAACAATAGCAGTCTTTTAAAAGCAGATCTAGGGAGAACTCCCCTTCCCTTCTCGCCTCATCAAGAGTGACAGTGAAGTTGCTCAGTCATGTCTGACTCGTGGGTTTGCAACCCCATGTACTGTGGCCTACCTCCTCTGTCCATGGGGGATTTTCCAGGCAAGAGTACTGGAGTGGGTTGACATTTCCTTCTCCAGGGGATATTCCTGATCCAGGGATCAAACCCAGGTCTCCCGCATTGCAGGCAGACTCTTTATCACCTGAGCCACCAGGGAAGCCCCAGAGATTTCTTCAAAAGTTTCATCATAGATCTTTTCAAAAGTTGACAAGGTCTTTGCATTTTCCCAAAACCCCACAGGAGGTCCTGGAAGGTCTGGTTACAATCAGGCGTTGAGGCAGAGTTCCTGACTGTTTTTTTTTTGTGTGTGTGTGTGGCTTTTTTTTGGAGCCATTGACCTTTTTGGCAGTCTGGGGGAGCCCATAGATCCTCCCGAATAATTTTTTTAAATGGAAATAGTGTGTATATAAAATGCATATGCATTTTTGATGAAAATATATTATGGGATTGCAAAGAAAATCAATTATATTGGAATATAGTTTTCAACATATTAAAAGAGCAAATACAGGAAATAGTAATAAGTATGTTTCTTTATTAATGCATTGAATAACAAGCTCTAGCAACAAGTTTAACAGCTAACATGATTTTGAAATAATGAGGAATATAAATATTTCCAGGTAGCTGCAACAGCTCTACTGTGATAGGAAAACATCTGTGATTTTCATTGGTGGGAGTCATAGTACTGTTAATGTGTCTGTGATTTATCACTTACGTTCAAAAGGGAAGAAAATCTAAATTTTAGTTGCAAAATTAATGAAAATGAAGAAAAATAGGCATAGAGCTTTTTCCCTATCCAAGTTTGCAGACCTCCTGAATTCTAACCGTACATCTCAGGTTACTAGGCCCTGCAGGTGTTCAAAACTGTTTTTATTAATAATGAAGCGGCCCATACTCTCCACTGTCTTTTGGGGAAAATGTCTCCTTTTACAAACACAGGAACACACACAAAGACTCAGGCAGCTGTGGCGCTCAAGGTGGGGAGGGGACACAGGACAGGCTAGAGTGGAGAACATGGAGGGCCTTGTGGCGTAAAAGCTAGTACTCAGGTAGTACAAGAGGGAAATTCTGGTTTAGCTGCTTTTTAAATTAGGAAATGAAATAAACCAATGATCTAAGCTTACCGCTTTCTACTTTGAAAAACAGATTTCTCTAGCCACCCCCACCACACACACAGAAAATAGTTGGCAGGAAAGAAAGATAATAGCGGGAGTAAACAAATTCAGTTCAGTTCAGTTCAGTTCAGTTGCTTAGTCGTGTCCGACTAAACAAGTTAGGAAACACAAAAACAGGGGAGCCAGTAAATAAAACCAAGAGCAGATTCTTCGAGAGAGCTAATAAAAAAGACCAACCCTGGCAAGCGCAAAATAATTAAGAAAAAAAAGAGACCAGAGCAAAATCAGAAGTGAGGAAGTGTTTACAATGACTAATCAAAAAGATGACAAATATTGAGGGGGGACATTGTACATAATGCCAGAGCAAATTCATTTGAAATTATCAGTTAAATAGACAATAGTCTACAAATATATAAAATAATCCAATAAGAAATATAGGTTAGATCAGCAAACAAGGAAGCCTCTAAGAATGAGAAATTTGTTAAAGAACAACCCTACCTCCACCGCCACCACTACCCGACCCCACCACCTGACATTTGTACCCACGCTGGAGTCTCTGTTGTTGGAGAAAACTCCTGAGAGTCCCTTGCACAGCAAAGAGATCCAACCAGTCAACCCTAAGGGAAATCAGTCCTGAATATTCATTGGAAGAACTGATGTTGAAGCTGAAACTCCAATACTTTGGACCCCTGATGCAAAGAACTGACTCACTGGAAAAGACCCTGATGCTGGGAAAGACTGAGGTGGGAGGAGAAGGGGACAACAGAGGATGAGATGGTTGGATGGCATCACCGACTCGATGCACATGATTTTGAGTAAACTCCAGGATTTGGTGATGGACAGGGAGGCCTGGCCTTTGCAGTCCATGGGGTTGCAAAGAGTCAGACATGACTGAGCAACTGAACTGAACTGAACTGGAGTCTCTGGTGAAAGCTACCCAAAATTTACAGAAGACTGCATTTCTATGTTACATAAATTATTCTTTAACGTAGAAAGAATGGTTTAAAAAAACCTGCTAATTTATTTTGCAAAGCAAATGCAGTCCTGATTTTAAGCCCAGATACAGAATTTTTTTAAAAAGGAAAACCAGGGTCCAGTATAGTTTTAAGTACAGTCCCAGGGTACAGTGTTCCCCAGCATATCAAGAGACTAAAATACCATGACCACAAAGGGTTTCTCCAACAATGCAAGGAAAGTTCAGCACAAGGGTATCTATTAATACAACACATTAGATCAATAGATTAAATAATATGAACCATATGATCATCCAAATGGATGCCAAAAAATGCATTTCAGTAAATGTCAAAACATTTTCAAAAGTAGGAATAGAATGACACTTCCTTAACATAGTAAGGATCTATTTAAAACTTAGCCAGTATCCTTTTTAATAGAAAAACATTAGAGATTTTCCCATTAGAAAAGGGAACAAAATAAATAAGCTCTCTATCACCATTAACACTTAATGTTGTATTGATAAATCTGGCTGATGTAATAAGACGTGAAAAACAAACCATTGGAATACTTTTTAGAAAGATAAAAAGTCTTCATTCACAGATGATATGATTATATTCTTTAAAAAATCTGATGTTCTCATCTCAGTTACCATTAGTGGTAATACAAAAGTTTAATAACTGGCTATATATGGATTAATGAAGTCGCTCAGTCGTTTCCGACTCTTTGCGACCCATAGACTGTAGCCTACCAGGCTCCTCTGTCCATGGGATTTTCCAGGCAAGAGTACTGGAGTGGATTGCCATATATATGGATACATGGTAAATATTTTAAAAATCAATAACTTTTTAAAATAAGTGCAATACCTAAACAGAAAAGAAAATATTTTTTAATGAAGTTCAAGTTGCAACCAAATACAACTAATTAAATACTAAGACATAGCATGACATACAAAAAAATTTCAGTTTTCCTGGAAGGCATAATAGAAAACTTGAATAATAGAAAAACACATCGTATTTCTTAACAGAAAGTCTTTACTTTAATTTTCTGATTTGATGATTCAAGATAATCTCAAAATAATACAAAAGAATTTCTTACAGAATTTGACAATATGCATTTTAAAATAATTTTGAAAAGGACAAGCAAAATAGCAAAGATTATTCTGAAAGAAAGAGCATGATAATGGTTAACATATAAATAAGTCATTAAGAACAATAATTGAAATGGTGTGGTACTAGAGCAAAACTAGATCTAAAACTTGATGAAATCAAAGATACCAAAACAGACTTGATGACATAAGAAACTGTAATATACGAAAAGTGGAGAAGGAAATGGCAACCCACTCCAGTCTTTTTGCCTGGAGAATCCCAGGGATGGAGGAGCCTGGTGGGCTGCTGTCCATGGGGTCTCACAGAGTCGGACACGACTGAAGCGCCTGAGCATGCATGCATGCATTGGAGAAGGAAATGGCAACCCACTCCAGTATTCTTGCCTGGAGAATCCCAGGGACGGAGGTGACTGGTGGGCTGCCATCTATGGGGTGGCACAGAGTTGGATAGCAACAGCAGCAGCAATATACGAAAAGAATCTCTCAGAGTGATAGAGAAGGGAAACATCATGTAATAAACAGTTGGATGGTAGATAAGCAAAGAAACTAAGGTCTACATCTAAAAATAAATCCCAGATTTAGAAGAGATCAATTGCAAAAGTATTTAATTAAAATGATTCATTTATACCATTTAAGAAATAACAACAGGCTAAAGGTAGAAGGCTGTATATTTTCACCCTGCTTATTTAACTTATATGCAGAGTACATCATGAGGAATGCTGGGCTGGAAGAAGCACAGGCTGGAATCAAGATTGCCAGGAGAAATATCAATAACCTCAGATATGCAGATGACACCACCCTTATGGCAGAAAGTAAAGAGGAATTAAAAAGCCTCTTGATGAAAGTGAAAGAGGAGAGTGAAAAAGTTGGCTTAAAGCTCAACACTCAGAACTAAGATCATGGCATCTGGGATAGATGGGGAAACAGTGGAAACAGTGTCAGACTTTATTTTTGGGGGCTCCAAAATCACTGCAGATGCTGATTGCAGCCATGAAATTAAAAGACGCTTACTCCTTGGAAGGAAAGTTATGACCAACCTAGATAGTATATTAAAAAGCAGAGACATTACTTTGCCAACCAAGGTCCGTCTAGTCAAGGCTATGGTTTTTCCCGTGGTCATGTATGGATGTGAGAGTTGGACTGTGAAGAAAGCTGATCGCCGAAGAATTGATGCTTTTGAACTGTGGTGTTGGAGAAGACTCTTAAGAGTCCCTTGGACTGCAAGGAGATCCAACCAGTCCATTCTAAAGGAGATCAGTCCTGGGTGTTCATTGGAAAGCCTGATACTAAAGCTGAAACTCCAATACTTTGGCCACCTCATGCGACGAGTTGACTTGTTGGAAAAGACTCTGTTGCTGGGAGGGATTGGGGGCAGGAGAAGAATGGGACGACAGAGAATGAGATGGCTGGATGGCATCACCGACTTGATAGACATGAGTTTGAGTGAACTCCGGAAGTTGGTGATGGACAGGGAGGCCTGGCATGCTGTGATTCATGGGGTTGCAAAGAGTCAGACACGACTGAGCGACTGAAATGAACTGAACTGAACTGAAAGGCAGAAGGAATATAAGAAATTACAAAGAGGAAAAGCAGACAGATTAAGCCATATTAAAATACTAAATGTATACACCAACTAAAAGAAAAAGAATACACTAGGGAAAAGACTTATATCAAATGGGCTCTTAACTATTCTTTAAAATTTGACACTCTTGAAAACCTAAAGAAATTTAGGGCCCTTTCACATATACTTGCAGACATGAATACATACACATAGGAACACACAGAAACATTCGTATTGACATAGGCAGATATACACAGATACACACATGGAAGTGGTAGATATACTTGTATAGGGCTGGTGGACTCCTTAAACTTCTCCTTGGCCCCGAGTTTAGGAATATCTCTTCTGGACAGAATATATTAAAATATGTAAGAATACCCCAAGCCAAACAAATAAATGAGCAAAAAGCGTGATCAAACAACTGATGGAAAAGGAAATAGAAATAGTAAATGCAAGGACAAATGATCTATAGGCATAACATATGCTTCATTTTTTGTAAAGTAAATTATCAAATTGGTATAAAACTAATGCAAACTAGTGTTGATGAGATTTCAGGAAAGTTGCCACATTGCCAGTCCTTTTTCAAAAGTAGTTTCAAGTACCTCACAAGAGCCTCAGAACATCAATATTTTTTTTTTATTTAATTGCTCTTTTTCTAGGAATTCATACCCATGAAATAAATTTTAAGAATCAAGTTCCTCAAAGATGTTCCTCACACCATTGTACTGTGCCGGGTTAAGCCGCTTCAGTCGTATCTGACTCTTTGTGACACTATGGACTATAGCCTGCAAGTCTCCTTTGTCCATGGGATTCTCCAGGCAAGAATACTGGAGTGGATTGCTGTGCCCACCTCCAGGGCATCTTCTCAACCCAGGGATGAAGCCTGTGTCTCTTACATCTCCTGCATTGGCAGGCAGATTCTTTAACACTAGGTTCTACCTGGGAGGCCCTCCTCACACCATTAGAATCCTCTAAATATTAAAAGAAAGGGTAGGGTGACAGCTAAACAATTTTGGGAATCAACATTAAGTATTGCCATTAGACTGAAAATGATGAAAATAAAAACACGGTTATGATATGCTAACTTAGAAAATAAAATTGTATAATTTTTATTGCAAAAGTGATGAATGATAAATTAATTTTTTAAAGGTTTCCCTTAATGTTGTACGTAAAAAGTTGCATTCTGTGCTAAGCATGGAGAGGGCATCATAATATAATGGAAGATGAGAAAGGGGCTTAGGGGCTGCAACTCAGATTCAGGACTCCCGATAATCCAACCGTGCGCATGAGACAAGTAGGGCCCTAGGAACTTCTGTGACGAACTCTAGGTTGCCTTTCCTCTCCCTCTTTCTTTTCTTCCTTTTCCTTCTTTCCTTCAAGCAGTGATTCTTGTACTTCATGATCATGATGCAAGCTGACTTCTTCCCCATGTCTTTACAGACTCATGAAGTATTCAGAGTATCTATATCAGTGCTGGGCTGCAAGGATATTTTAAAGTAATGTGATATAAATGATCTCAGACTGAAGGAGGTAAAAGTCCTCACACCAGGTTTTGGTTACTACCTCTTGGTTCACTCTCTTTGCAACTCTTTTCTAGAAAGCAAGCTCCACATCTTTTTTCTTCCACCACTGAACCTCTAGCATTCAGACGATACTTGGCACATAGTAACCCTTTAATGAATATCAGATGGTTAGAGGGATGGATGGGTAAAGGCAAAGAAGGACACACCTAAGAAGCAAAGAGAAATAAGTCTGAAAACCCTAAAACTCAGCAGATCATGGCTGTGGAGATCCACACAAAAGTCAACAGGGGCAAACCAAAAGACTATGGGAACTGCTACAGGCGCACCCTCAACACACACTCAGCACACACTCAACACACACTCAGCACACAGTCAGCACACACGACTGTAGACCTTTCCACCATCTTTTTTAAAGTGCACTCAAAGCTGGTGCACTAAGTAGAGATGGACTGACCAGTTAAAGAAGGAACACAGTGTCCCTCACTAACTCAAATATAAAAAACAACATATGCTTGATTGAACTGTGAAGGCCCCTGATCTGCAGGGCCCTTTGGTAGAGACCTTTTTCAATTCCCATTGGCCTCTGGCCCTTAGACTTCTTCCAGATGCCTAGAATTAGGGCCTGGCATTGAGAGGGAACCAAGAGGTAGTAAGAAGTGAACTACACACAGGCCCAAGAACGATGGGGAGCTGTGTCTGCCCACACCTACACACAGAGAGGGTGAAAGACATGTCCACAAAGAGGTGAGTTTCCTGGCCAGGTGACTGCCTTACCAGCAGTTATAGCCTATATCTTGTGGTAAATTGAATGTGCTGACTGGCCACCTGACCCCTCAGAAATATGAAATTTTTCTATGCCTGAGATCAAAAGAACAGCAATAGGTCCTCCTCTGACAGATGGTATCTGTAAACCCAGGCCTGCCTCCCAAGGAAAAGTAAAACAAGAACAATCACCAGAATGTTACTTTTACAATGACAAAAACAGGAAGCAAATCCTATATAGAATCTGTACAGATGTCCCCCTGTGAGACTTACTCTAAGAAACAGAAGGATAAATATTAATATAAAACTTATATTTTCCATGAGATTAGACAATATGTTGTATTTATGAAAAGTCAATCCTCTGAGATAAGACTATTATACTTTAAGGTGTAAACCATGATTACAGAATTTTAAGATGTAGTAGGGGCAGTGAAGAGCCCATTAAACATTGAAGAAAACTGAATTAATAATTTAAATTATCTGTTGAAAAGAGAAAATCTCCCAGAATTCAGAGAGGAGCATAGTGAGATGAAAGATAAGCAAAAACATCAGAGTAAATCTAAAAGTGGCAATAACAATTTGAGAGGAAATCCACCAGGAGCAGATAAAATTAATTGAAAGAATCTGCATCCTGGTACATCCTGGTGAAATTTCCAAATGTCAAACATATAGGAAAGGAGTCAAGGATTAATAGGGTTTAAGTTTTAAAAACAGAACCAACAAAATAAAAATAAGGGAGTATATGTAACTTCTGAAAGAGTGGGAGGAAAAAGTGGAAAATGTGAACAATCTAACCAAAGACTGGACGAGAATATAAGAAACAACACAGGATACGATGACAAAATGAGGAAGAAAGATATTAGTCATCACAATAAATATAAACGGGTCAAACTTCTCTATCAAAAGACAAAGATAATCATACTGAGTCTAAAAGTACACTGCACTAAAAAATGATAACGTTTAAAGGAATAGGTAAAAAGATATAAGGCAACTGTTAGTCTGCAAAAGCAATACAGGGATGATATCAACATAAAAAGTTGAGTCCAGGCCAAACTTTCAAATGGGATAGAGTTATTTTGATAAGATCAAAATCCTCATTTATGACGTCATGAAGCTTAGTCACTAAATAACAAGCAAACAACAATGATGAGAGGCTTTAAAGACACTACTCTATCCACACTTTCACTTCTGATCATGATGGAGTGACTGGAAACAGACAATCTCTCCTGTCATAAATATATAGAAAAGTGAACAAAGTAGATGACATCTAATAAAAAATTAACAGCCAATAGGCAACATGGAAACACCCTAGAAGAAGGCAAAAAAAAAAAGTCCTCAACAAGAACCTTCTTCCTCTAGCCAGAGTACTAGCAAAAGTGCAGCCTAGGAGGACAGAAAAATTTTTGAAAATTGCTTAGCTGTATCAAATATGACAGAAAACTCTGGGGCCCCACTCCAACACAGTATAGAGAAGGCCAAGTGAACAGCCTAGACTACCTTTGTCAGACTGTAATGAGACACTGCAGTACTTCCACTAGAATGGTATCGGAGAAGATCAAGATGGACTTTCGTCCCTGCTAGGTAATAAAGAGGCAGCCTTTCACCACATCAGTGGAGACCTTGTGGAGAACATGGACTTCACACTCCAACTGGCAGTGATGAGGTGCTTTCTCATACTGGGGTGGTGTCAGAGGAAGCTGAGCAGAGAGCAGGGACTTTTATCACTACTCAGCTGTAATAAGTCCACTCCTTCCTGTTGAGCCGATAGAGGCCTTGTGAGGAGCAGGAACAGGCATTGCTGACTCGTCCAACCAGGAAGGTATCAGTAGAGGCCCAGTGGGAAGCTGGAATTACCATGCAGCCCAAAAGCACTGAAGAGTGCCCCACCCTGGGACTCAGCAGGCACTGACAATGACATATAAATAAAGGAGGGTTAAGGACACAGGGAGAAGTAAGGTTTCAAACTGATAAAACAGGAATACCAGTGCACTCTGAGAAGTTATGCATATATGTGCATATGTAATACCTATAGATATCTAAGTAATAGTTAGCAGTAGCCAGTAAAAGATGTATAAAAAGATAAACACTATAGACAAGTCGAAAATGTTCAAGTAAACCACAGGTGGTAATAAATAGAAAACAGACAAGTGAAAAACAGAGAGAACAAACAGAAAACAAAAAATTAAATGGGAGACTTAAGCCCCAATATCTTAATAATTTCATTTAATACAAATGGTCTAGATACATCAATTAAGAAACAGATGTTGATTGAGAAGGTTAAAACACATAAACAAAGGGAATTCCCTGGCAGCCCAGGCAGGTCAGTGGTTAGGGCTCATCACTTTCATTTCTGGGGCCCAGGTTAGACTCCTGGTAGGAGAACTATGATCCTACAAAACAGCACGGTGCAGCCAAAAAAAAAAAAGAGCAAACTGCAAGAAACTCATTTCAAATATAAGAATATGGACAAGCTGAAGGAAAAGACTGTAGAAAGATACATGGTGCAAACACTAATCAAAAGAGATCAGGAATGTCTATATTGTTGTTCAGTCGCTAAGTCACGTTTGACTCTTTGCAACCCCACGAACTGCGGCACGCCAGGCTTCCGTGTCCATTATCTCCTTATAAAGACAGAGAGGGATGTTATATAATGATGAAAAATCAATCCAGAAAGAAGATACAGTAATCCTTAATATGTATGCACCAAAATATGGAGCTGCAAAAATGTGAAGTGAAAACTGATCCCACTTAAAGGAGAAATAGAAAAATCCACAATTATAGTTGAAGACTTCCACACACTTCTCTCAACAATCAATAAAACAGCTAGACAGAAAATCAGCAGGAACACAGAACTCCACCACACCATCAACCAATAAGATTTAATCAATGTATATAGAACATTTTACTCAACATGAAAAGAATATACATTCTGTTCAAGTTCCCGCAGAACATATACCAAAATAGACCATATTTGGGGTCATGAAAGAAACATCAACAAATTCAAAAGAATTAGAATAATAGTATGTTCAAATACATGGAATCAAACCAGAAACCAGTAACAGATAAACAGGAAAAATCTCCAAACAATACTAAATGACTTCTTAACAGTCCATGGATCAGACAGGAAATCTCAAGAGAAATTTAAAAATATATCAAAATGTAATGAGAGTGAAAACACAGCATATCAAAATTTATAAGACACAGCTACAAAAGTGCTGAGAAGGAAATTTATAACACTAAATGTATACATTAGGAAAGAGGAAGTCTCAAATCAATGATTGAAGCTCCCATATCAAGAATCTAGAAAAAGAGAAAATAATAAACCCAAAGCAAGAAGGGAGGAAATAAACATAAGAACAGAAATCAATGAGATTTTCAAATGAAAAACAATAAAGAAAATAAATGAGACAAAAGTTTATTCTTTGAAAAGATCAATACAATCAAGAAACTTTTAGCAATACTAAGGAGGAGAGGGGGTCGAGGGAGGATGAGATGGTTGGATAGTATCACTGACTCAGTGGAGTCTGAGCAAACTCCAGGAGGTAGTGAAGGACGGGGAAGCCTCGGGGGAGGCATGCAGTCCACGGGGTTGCGGAGTCAGATACGATGTAGTGACTGAACAGCAACAAACAAAATAGAGAGATAGAGACATGTTTACCAACATCAGTAATCAACCAAGAGGAACCACTACAGATTCGGAAGACATCAAAAGGAAGACATGGAAATACTAAAAGCAACTTGACACACATACCCTCAAAAATGAAGACGAAGTAGATAATCTTGAAAAATACAAACACAGGGGCTTCCCTGGTGGCTCAGTGGTAAAGAATCTGCCCACCAATCAAGAGACGTGGGTTGCATCCCTGGCTCAGGAAGATTCCACATGCCACAAAGCATGTAAGCCGGTGTCCCCAACGATTGAGCCTGTGCTCTAGAGCCTGAGAGCTGCAACTACGGAGCTTCTGTGCTGCAATTACTGAAGCTTGCACGCCCTAGAGCCTGCACTCTGCAACAAGAGAAGCCACGACAAGGAGAAGCCTGAGCAACACAGCTAGGGAGTAGCCCCGCGTCCTGCAGCCAGAGAAAATCCTGGGCGGCAACAAACACCCACCACAGCTATGAATAAAATTTTTTTTAAATTTTAAGGACTCAAAAATGCTATAAAAAACAAACAACTCATCAAGTGTTAAATAGATCATTTGAATATTCCTATAACCCATAAGAAATTAAATTTGTAATTTAAAAATTCCCCTCAGAGAAATCATCAGACCCAGAGAGTTTCACTGGAGAATCCCATCAAACATATAAAGAAGATTTAACAAGAATTCAACACAATCTCCGGAGAAGGCAATGGCAAGCCACTCCAGTACTCTTGCCTGGAAAATCCCACGGATGGAGGAGCCTGGTAGGCTGCAGTCGTGGGGTGGCTAAGGGTCAGACATGACTGAGCAACTTCACTTTCACTTTTCACTTTCACACATTGGAGAAGGAAATGGCAACCCACTCCAGTGTTCTTGCCTGGAGAATCCCAGGGACGGGGGAGCCTGGTGGGCTTCTGTCTATGGGGTCACACAGAGTCGGACACGACTGAAGTGACTTAGCAGCAGTAGCAGCAGCAACACAATCTCTTTCCAAGAATAGAAAAGAGGGGACTACTTCAAGTGCATTTTAGGGAGGTAGTATTACTCTTCTACCAAAACCAGACAAATACTCTACAAAAAAGATATCACAGATCAATATCCCTTATCAATACAGACAAAAAGATCCTTAAAATACAACAACAAATAGAATTTAGCGATGCACTGAAGAATTATGCACCATAACCAAGATAATTTATTCCAGAGATGAAGGCTGACTCAACAACCAAAGTCAGTCAGTGTGGCCCATGCTGTTAATGGGCTGAAGAGCAAAATGATGATCACATCAGGTGACACAAATAAAGTATTTGGCAAAACTCAACACCTACTCATGATTTAAATTTTCAGAAAATCAGGAACAGAGGGTTATTTGCTCAGGTTGATAAAGTGCATCTACAAATAAATCTGCTGCTAACATTATGCTCAATGGTGAAAGATTCAATGTTTTTTGCCTAAGACTGGGAAGAAGGGAAGAATGTCTACCATGTCAAACTCAGCTGTATTTATATATATATTAGCCATAAGTGTGTAGAACTGAAATTTTAAATGCAGTACCACTTAAAACTGTTCAAAACAAAATGAAATACTTTGGTGTAGATTTGACAAAACATTCATAAGATTTGAAGTCTTGAAAACTGTAGCATGCCAATGAAAGGAATCAAAGATCTAAATAAAGACATCGCGTTCACGTTTTGGAAGTCTCAACACAGTAAAATATTAATTCTCCTCAAACTGATATACAGATTTAGTACAATTTCTATCAAAATATCAAGAAGATTTTTTGTAGATATACACAAGATTTTTAAAAATTTATATGAAAAGGCAAAGAAATTAGAAGAGTTAAAACAATTTTCAAAAGAATAAAGTGGAAGGAATCAATCTGTCTGATTTCAAGACTTACATAGTTGTAGTAATCAAGACCTTTATCAAACCGGGGACTTATATCAAGAATATACAAAGAATTCTTACAACTCAATTACCAGAAGGAAGACAATTCAGTTTTTTAACTGGCAAAGATTGAAGCAGATTATTTCACAGAAGAAGATATATAAAATGTTAATACACAAACATCATCTGGGAAGTGTAGATCAAAATCTCAATGAGGTACCTCTATATAGTCACTTTAGTGGCCCAAATTAAAAATTAGTCAGAATGTAGAACCACTGGAACTCCTATGTTGCCAGTGAGAATGTAAAATGTACAGCTACTATGGAAAAAGTTTTAGCAGTTTCTTACAAAGTTAAATATACACTTAGAATGCAATCTGGAGAAATAAAACCATGTGTGACATGAAGACTTGTTCATAAATATTTAAAGCAACTTTAATCATAGTAACCCAAACTGAAAAAAATGCAAATGTCCATCAACTGATGAGTGCATAAAGAAATTGTGGTATATCCATCCACACAATGAAGCTCAATGACAAAGGGGTATTCACTAGTGACTCTAGCAACTACATGGATGACTCTAAAAATATTATGCCAACCAAAGAAATCAGACACAAAAGAGTACAATCTGTATTAGTCTCTTTAGATGAAGTTCCAAAGAGGTAGATTTAATCTATACTGACAGAAAACAGAGGATTTGCTACCTGGGACCAATGTTGAGGGGACAGGAGAGAAACTGGGTTGGAAAGGCCACAAGGGAACTTTCTGGCATGATGGAAATGTTCTCTATCTTGACTGCAGTGTGGGTCACACTAATCAAATATAAGCTTAAAATTTGTATATTTTAATGTATCTAATTTACACACAAATTTTTGTTTAAATTGATAAAATTGATTGAAAATAATTATCAGTCTTTGATAGATCAACGAAGTAAATAGAGGAACTGAATAATATATTTAATTATGACAAATGAGCACTAGAAAGAGAATATTTTATAAATATATTACTTTCAGATGTTCACAGAAGAGTTTTTAATTTAATGATCTCATAGGTTACCAAGAAAAAAAATTAATCCTACAAGAGTAGGATTTCACTGACACATTTACATGTTGCAAGGCAATAAAATAAAAACTGGATTGCAAAATTATAAATAAACATCGCTTGGAAAATTTTAAATGCCCTCATAAATAAAGCTTAAGTCAAAACCAAAATAGCATTACAACTACAGGCTGGAAAATAGTTTTGATAACACTGTGTACGAAACTCCATGATAATGCTCAGAGGATAAATCATATTCTTTTAACGTTGTTTGTTAGGAAATAAAGATTCAAAATAAATGAAATAAACATTTATTTCAAAATGTAAAAAAAGAAAAATAAACTGGATTTAACTAAAGAAAGAGAAAATAATTGATAAGATTAAAGTTAATGAATTGGAAAATGGGAAAAAAGAGAATAAAATCAAGTTTGGTCTTTTAAAATATTAATATTAATTCAAAGTTCTGGCAAAACTAATCAAAAAGGGAAGAAGAGATAGAAAAGTCAAATTAACATTATTTGAGTGATGGCAACGAATATGGCAATGAGACAATGTCTAAAAATTCTTTCTTCCCTAAAAGCTATGAGGAAATTAGCAAAAGTTTTAGAATTCCAGAAATTAACTAAAGGCTTATAACATTGTTCAGAGAAGGCAATGGCAAGCCACTCCAGTACTCTTGCCTAGAAAATCTCGTGTACAAAGTAGCCTGGTGGGCTACAGTCCATGCCGCTGCTGCTGCTGCTGCGTCACTTCAGTCATGTCCGACTCTGTGTGACCCCATAGACAGAAGTCCACCAGGGTCCCCAGTCCCTGGGATTCTCTTTGGGACACGACTGAGCGACTTCACTTTCACTTTTCACTTTCACGCATTGGAGAAGGAAATGGCAACCCACTCCAGCGTTCTTGCCTGGAGAATCCCAGGGATGGCGGAGCCTGGTGGGCTGCCATCTATGGGGTAGCACAGAGTTGGACACGACTGAAGTGACTTAGCAGTATAACAAGGTTCGGAGTGTTCAAGAAAAACAGCTGAATCTCAGGAGGAACAGAAGACTTTGTGGTATTTTAACTGCTTTAATCTAATCTTCCATTCTTCAGTTTGGCAGTTGTCTTGAAAACTAACAGCCTCCATTTGTGGTGAAAACCAGCAGCCTGGCAGCTTCTAGAGGGAGCAGAACAGGTCTATAGTTCCTTCAAAGCCTCATCCCCAACCAGTTTTCATTATTTGATCTAACTGGTTAGTCCCAGGAAAACAGCATGTTCAAGGCTATCTTTATTTGACCTGATTCAATATTTGCCCACTGCAAAAAAACTTTTTCCCTAGAAACATTTGTCAAAAACAATTATAGTCAATTGTTTAACTTTCTGGCTTCCTAAAGTGGTAGATAATAGTTCAACCAAACAACAGATAAATCAAAAGAAAATAAATTTAATAGGAGAATCTAGGGGATGATATGTGCATTGGGGCTTTGAAAAACTCTGACATTACAATAAAATTCAGCTGCTTTTTTTTTTTGCGGAAATTCACAAGTTTATCCTAAAATTTGCATAGAAATGAAAGGAACTGAGAGTGGCCAGAACAATCTTGGAAAAAAAAAGTTGGAGGGCTCATACTTCCCAATTTCAAAACTTAATACAAAGCTACAATAATCAAAGGCAATGTGGTATTAGCATAAGAAGAGACATATAGATCAGTGTCAGAGAATTGAGAGCTCAGAAATAAACTATGGTATTCTATGGTCAATTGAGTTCCAATATGGTGCCAACAAATTTCAATGGGGAAAGAATAATCTTTTCAATAAATGTTACAGGGATAACTGGTCATCCATATGCAAGAATGAAATTGGACCCTAACTTTACACCATATACAAAAATTAACTCAAAATGGATCAAAAAAAATACAATGGCTAAAATTATAAAACTCTTTAGAAAACATGAATGTAAAATTTTATGACTTTTGATATAGCAATATTTTTTTAGATAAAACATCTACAGCTAAACAACCAATGGGGAAAATAACAGATAAATTAGATTTCATCAGAATTTAAAACTTTTATGCTTCAAAATAGATGATCAAGAAATTAAACAGACAACCCACAGAATGGGAGAAAAATTTGCAAAATATGTGATAATTGTATATCTGATAACTGCTGTATATCCAGACTATATGAAAAACTTCTACAATTCAAAAATAAAGAGACAAATAAACCAATTTAAATTAACCTAAAAGGTAAAAGATGTGAATAGGCATTTCTCCAAAGAAGAGAAATACAAGTAAAAACCACACTAAGATTCTGTTCTACACTTACCAGATGGCCATAATTTAAAAGATAGACATGAACTTCCCTGGTGGTCCAGGGGTTAAGACTCTACGCTTCCACTGCAGAAGGTGCAGGTTCAATCTATGGACAGGGAAGTTTCACATACCACACAATGCAGCCAAAAAAAAAGTAATTTAAAGACAGACAACAAAAGGTGATGGCAAGGATGTGGAACAATTGGAACCCTCATGCATGCTGGAAGTACTGTATGAAGGAACAGCCATCTTGAAAAATAGTTTATCAGTTCCTCAGAGTTAAACACAGAGTTACCGTAAGACTCAGCAATTATACTTCTAGGTATGTATTCTAGAGAATTGGAAATATGTGTTCACACAAAAAAACTTGTACATTTATGTTCAGCCTTATTCATAATATTCAACATTCATAATATCTAGAAAGTGGAAACAACCCAGATGGCCAACAAAGGTGAGTGGATAGGGGAAAAATGTGAAATATCCACATAGTGGAGTATTATTCAGCCACGAACAAGAATGATATACTGTTACTTTCTACACTGTGGATGAATCTTGAAAATATTATAAGCTAAGTGAAAGAAGCCAGACAAGAAAGACCAGATCCCATTTATATGAAATGTCAGATTAGGCAAATCCATAGAGACAGAAAGTATATTTAGTGGTGGCCAGGAGCTGAGAGGGAGGGAGCGATGGGGAAGGACAGCTTAATGAATGCCAGTTTTCTTCTTGGAGGGATGAAAACATTCTGGAATTAGATAGTGCTGATGCTTGTAAAACTTACGAATGTATTAAAAACCAGTAAATTTTATGAGGTGTGAATTATATCTCAATAAAAATGTATGGTTTTTGATATGACATAACAGTTTTAACCAAAGATCTAGAGGGGAAAATGTTATTTGTAAGTGGATATTACACAGAAATTACAAAAATCCTATGCTCTAAAAACTGGAAATTTTAATGAAGTTATTTTATAAGAATATATCTTTCCCCAAATGGACTAAAAAAAAAAGTGCATAGACTTAAAACCATAACTGAATTTGAGATGGTTGTCAAAGAACTGTACTAAAAAGGCATTAAATCTATATTTTGTCATCAGTAGATCTTTCAGACTCAAGTCCGATAACGCTTATACACATACATAGAAAAAAACTAATAACCAGTCATGCTTTGGGTTATGGATATAAAGTTTCTTTTAAAAAAATAAAAGAGTGATTGGATCCAGATGTACATTTAAAAAATAATACACAACCACCAAATAGGACTCATTATGAGAATGAAAGGTCAAGTCAATATTAAAAATCCACTATTACAACCAATCACATTAATGTCAAAGATAGAACACCATATTAAGTTTTTTACATACCAACGATAATACTTATGCAACTTGAATTTTTAAAGCCTGCATCAAATGTCAGCATGATGCTTAATGGTAAGGCAGTGGAAACACTATAATTAAAATCCAAAGAAGAAAACGCGTTAACCATCAATGTTTCTTAACTTCACTATAAAGTGACTGCCTAGGCAACTAGATGATAAACTGTAACAAAAACATGGGTGATATTCAAAGTATTTAACAAGGAATTTAGTAACATAACACATATATTCATTAAAAATATTTAAATGTAATCCTTTATATTCTCCAAGGAAACTAAGATATGTTCATAAAATTGCTCTCCAGTTAAGAGATTTTAGTTAAAATTGTTCATCAAATCATTCTAAGAATTTCCAAATCATTTGTTGGTTTTTAGAAACTGTTGGTGTAACTTTTAAAAGTATAGCTTTCCTAATTATATGATGATCACTCCAAACTATAATCTGACACGTGAATCACACGAAAATCTTTCAACAATGTACTATTAATTGGTAGTCAGTGAGTGACTTGGGAAACGCATGTCTCTTAAGGTCCAAAATATTGTTCATAGGGCTGACTCATCTCTCAGCTTCTGCTGAGCTTCTTGCAATCAACCTGGAATTTTTATATCCCTTGAAATATTTGGATTTTTATATATTTAATTTTTATTATCAAAATTGTTTACTTATTATAATATTGTATTTAATCACAATAAACATTGATTTATGTTCATTTACTTTCAATCAATGGCTTTTCATAAATACTATTGTGTTTATAAACATAATATATGAACATACATGAAATATAGTGTTTATGAACACAAATAATGGCCAAAGCAATATTAATAACTTAATAAATGAAAGGCCATGTTTTATTAAAGAAAGATAAAATAAAAACAAAAATTATTATTTGTTTCCCTTTTAGTCATTAAACAACAAATACATTCCTGATAATCTATCAATTTAATATATTTTTCTCTGAATTAAAAATTTATCTTATTTGAAAGGGTATACTTTTAAAATTTCTGTAAAATCTCCATTTTCTTCTGGTTTTATATGTTCAAACATTTTTAATTTGGGGGCACTAATTGTACTCTATACTCAATAAAGCTTTCTATTAAGCTAAATATATTATTGATGTCTTAATAAATTAGCGTAAAGTAAAATGTCCTGTTTAAAATGGATAATTTTTAAATTATTGGCTTCTATTACATGATTTTTGCTCAAATGATAAATCTGACATAATTTTTAAACTGCTTTTGTACTTATAGCATCATAGCCCAAGCATTCTACTTTTTATTGTCTCAATTGCCACATTTTCAGTTATAAATTTTTCCTGATGTTATTTGATGCAGAGTGATAAATTAAGAAAACATTTATAATTACTTACTTGCTTTATGCATTTTATTGCATCATTCTGGGATAATTAAATTCAGTGACTTGGATAGTGCCAAACTGAAACATCCAAAAATTTTCCTAAATTTTGGCTGAAACTGCAGACACTCTCCCCAGCTATTCACAGGCAGTGTTTGTGTAAAATCCAATAAGATTTTCATGGAAATAGTTCCATTTAAACCATTTTTCTCATTGTCAACAATAAATTTTGATAAATTATTTCAGATGTTGTTACTTTCTGCTTCATGAGATCAACAAAAACCATTAAATTATCTCCAAAGTCTTGAATTTCACATTTTAAGTACATTATTAAAATTATTTTATATGAAACAAGGCTACATCAATAATAAATGAAATTTTACTGCTTTGATTTATATATTTTCCAAAATTTATATATTTCCTCATATCAGTTCAGTTCAGTTCAGTCGCTCAGTCGTGTCTGACTCTTTGCAACCCCATGAATCACAGCATGCCAGGCCTCCCTGTCCATCACCAGCTGCCAGAGTCTACCCAAACTCATGTCCATCGAGTCGGTGATGTCATCCAGCCATCTTATCCTCTGTCGTCCTCTTCTCCTCCTGCCCCCAATCCTTCCCAGCATCAGGGTCTTTTCCAGTGAGTCAACTCTTTGCATGAGGTGGCCAAAGTATTGGAGTTTCAGCTTCAACATCAGTCCTTCCAATGAACACCCAGGACTGATCTCCCTTACAATGGACTGGTTGGATCTCCTTGCAGTCCAAGGGACTCTCAAGAGTCTTCTCCAACACCACAGTTCAAAAGCATCAATTCTTCGGCGCTCAGCTTTATTCATAGTCCAACTCTCACATGCATACATGAACACTGGAAAAACCATAGCCTTGACTAGACAGACCTTGGTTGGCAAAGTAATGTCTCTGCTTTTTAATATGCTGTCTAGGTTGGCCATAACTTTGCTTCCAAGGAGTAAGCTTCTTTTAATTTCATGGCTGCAATCACCATCTGCAGTGATTTTGGAGCCCCCAAAAATAAAGTCTGACACTGTTTCCACTGTTTTCCCATCTATTTGCCATGAAATGATGGGACTAGATGCCATGATCTTAGTTTTCTGAATGTTGAGCTTTAAGCCAACTTTTTCACTCTCCTCTTTCACCTTCATCAAGAGGCTCTTTAGTTCTTCTTCGCTTTCTGCCATAAGGGTGGTGTCATCTGCATATCTGAGGTTATTGATATTTCTCCCAGCAATCTTGGTTCCAGCTTGTGCTTCCTCCAGCTCAGCGTTTCTCATGATGTACTCTGCATGTCAGTTAAATAAGCACGGTGACAATATACAGCCTTGATGTACTCCTTTTCCTACTTGGAACCAGTCTGTTGTTTCATGTCCAGTTCTAACTGTTGCTTCCTGACCTGCATACAGGTTTCTCAAGAGGCAGGTCAAGTGATATGGTACTCCCATCTCTTGAAGAATTTTCCACAGTTTGTGGTGATCCACACAGTCAAAGGCTTTGGAATTGTCAATGAAGCAGAAATAGATGTTTTTCTGGAACTCTTGGTTTTTCGATGATCAGTGGATGCTGGCAATTTGATCTCTGGTGCCTCTGCCTTTTCTTAATCCTGTTGGAACATCTGGAAGTTCACGGTTCACATATTGCTGAAGCCTGGCTTGGAGAATTTGGAGCATGACTTTACTAGCGTGTGAAATGAGTGCAATTGTGTGGTAGTTTGAGCATTCTTTGGCATTGCCTTTCTTTGGGATTAGAATGAAAATGGACCTTTCCCAGTCCTATGGCCACTGCTGAGTTTTCCAGATTTGCTGGCATATTGAGTGCAGCACTTTCACAGCATCATCTTTCAGGATTTGAAATGGCTCAACTAGAATTCCATCACCTCCATGACCTTGGGCGTGAGGCAGCTCCTCTCGTTCCTCATATAAGTAGATAAATATTTGGCAAACTACCGCACAATTGCACTCATCTCACACGCTAGTAAAGTCATGCTCAAAATTCTCCAAGCCAGGCTTCAGCAATATGTGAACCGTGAACTCCCAGATGTTCAAGCAGGTTTTAGAAAAGGCAGAGGAACAAGAGATCAAATTGCCAGCATCCGCTGGATCATGGAGAAAGCAAGAGAGTTCCAGAAAAACATCTATTTCTGCTTCATTGACTATGCCAAAGCCTTTGACTGTGTGGATCACAATAAACTGTGGAACATTCTGAAAGCGATGGGAATACCAGACCACCTGACCTGCCTCTTGAGAAACCTGTATGCAGGTCAGGAAGCAACAGTCAGAACTCTACATGGAACAACAGACTGGTTCCAAATAGGAAAAGGAGTACGTCAAGGCTGCATATTGTCACCTTGCTTATTTAACTTATATGCAGAGTACATCATGAGGAACGCTGAGCTGGAGGAAGCACAAGCTGGAATCAAGATTGCTGGGAGAAATATCAATAACCTCAGATATGCAGATGACACTACCCTTATGGCAGAAAGTGAAGAGGAACTCAAAAGCCTCTTGATGAAAGTGAAAGAGGAGAGTGAAAAGGTTGGCTTGAAGCTCAACATTCAGAAAACAAAGATCATGGCATTTGTCCCATCACTTCATGGGAAACAGATGGAAAAACAGTGGAAACAGTGTCAGACTTTATTTTTGGGGGCTCCAAAATCACTGCAGATGCTGATTGCAGCCATGAAATTAAAAGACGCTTACTCCTTGGAAGGAAAGTTATGACCAACCTTGATAGTATATTGAAAAGCATAGACATTACTTTGCCAACAAAGGTCCGTCTAGTCAAGGCTATGGTTTTTCCCATGGTCATGTATGGATGTGAGAGTTGGACTGTGAAGAAAGCTGATTGCCGAAGAATTGATGCTTTTGAACTGTGGTGTTGGAGAAGACTCTTGAGAGTCCCTTGGACTGCAAGGAGATCCACCCAGTCCATTCTGGAGGAGATCAATCCTGGGTGTTCATTGGAGGGACTTATGCTAAAGCTGAAACTCCAATACTTTGGCCACCTCATGTGACAAGTTGACTCACTGGTAAAGACTCTGATGCTGGGAAAGGTTGGGGGCGGGAGGAGAAGGGGACGACGGAGAATGAGATGGCTGGATGGCATCACCGACTCTGTGGACATGAGCTTGAGTGAACTCCGGGAGTTGGTGGTGGACAGGGAGGCCTGGCGTGCTGTGATTCATTGGGTCGCGGAGAGTCGGACACGACTGAGCGACTGAACTGAACTGAAGTCCATGAATTTAGACTGCTACAATAAGCCCATGTAAGCAATACTAATATTGCTCGTTTTTTGAAGAACAAACTTTTAAAAGTATTTTTTATTTGACAATGGAAAAACTGATGTATTGGATGCTGAAGCTCCAATACTTTGGCCACCTGATGTGAAGAGCTGACTCATTGGAAAAGACCCTGGTGCTGGGAAAGATTTAGGGCAGTAGGAGAAGGAGGCAATAGAGGATGAGATGGTTGGATGGCAACACTGATTCAATGGACATGAGTTTGAGCAAACTCCAGGAGATAGTGAAGGACAGACAAACCCATGCAGTTCATGGTGTCCCAAACAATTGGACACGATTGAGCAACTGAACAACAGCAATTACTTTTAACCATATGGGTAGAATTTTCTAGATGTTTTTCATTTGTTTTATCAATATTCTGGTCATTTTTTTCTGGAAGTTTTTATACTGCTAATGTTTTCACATGAAACTGATTTAAAATGTACTTATAATTTTCCTCATTGATGAGAGAAATTTTTCTTTATTTAAACCATCAATTTTAACATAATGTAATTGCCATTTTGATGAAATATGGACCTATAATTAATTGTATACAAATTTTGCACTCTGATTATTTGAGTCACACTTACACACTGACTATAAAAAGTCACTCATTATTTTTACTGAAATAACTGGGTTGTTTTCATTTCACATATACAAGTTATTTATTTTATTTTGCATTGTTTCTACACTGTTTCACAAGATATCCTGGGTTCTGGTTTGTACATAACGTGAGAAGCTATTCCTGGCAGAGTTCATTATTAAATAGCATTCCTTCTCCGTTCTTCCACAGTCATAAGATTTATGTTTACAATATTTAAAAAGAACATTAAGAAATTTATCCAAACTCTGCTGCATCTTCATTCTGGATTTCATCTTTAATATTTTATTATAAATCCTTAAATTTATAAACATCAGAATATTGCACAATTACTACTTACACAAAACATTACAGCACATTAACTATAAAACCGAAGGACAAGCTAAGCTCAGTGTTTAGTCCTCAGACGCTCAGCTGTGTCCGTGTCTTCCACCTGCCAGTGCAGGAGACGGAAGAGACCCGGGTTCGATCCCCGGTGGGGAAGATCCCCTGGCGTCGGAAATGGCGCCCCACTCCAGTGTTCTTGCCTGGAAACTTCCACAGGCAGAGGAGCCTAGCAGGCTGCAGTCCATGGGGCTGCAAAGACTCAGACACAGCTGAGCAACTGAGCACGGAATCAGTTGTGAATTTTCCTAAAGCAGTGGTTTTCAATCTTTTTGGTCTCACAATCCTTTCACAGTGTAAAGAATTACTTAAGACAGCTCTGGATCTTTTGTTTATGGCAATTACATCTATTGATACTTACAGTATTAGAAGTTATAACTGAAAATTTTTAATCGCTTATTTTTATGCAGTTAAAAATAACAATATTAAGCCTATTAAATATTAACATAAATAACATTTTTGTGAAAATTACTTTATTTTCCAAAATGGGAAAAGTAGTGAAAAAGCACCATTGTTTTACATTTTTCAAATCTCTTTAATGTCTGGTTTAATAGAATTCAGCTGGACTCTGAAATCTGCTTCTGCATTTAATCTCTTGATATCACACATCACATAGCCTCAGGAAAACTCCACTTAGTTTCCTGGGATAATGAGAGTGAAAAAGGCAAAGATGTCTTGATATTATTCTTGAAATTTTGTGAAGACACCCTGAAAGTGGGTCTCAGAGACTCCCCTAGAGGTCAACAACACACAGATTGAGAACCACTGTCCTATAGATTGTCCTAAAGTATGTGCCATGAAGCCATGCTGCCTTCTATGAAATCGGCCAAGCTGCCTGGAAATGCTGCAAAAGTGCTCAGATGTCATTCTGAGGGGAGGTTCATTTATTGGCAGTTGTTGTCACATGCAACAGCCATTAGCTTGAACTAATGGATTTATATTAGGACCCAAATTGTTAACTCATTTCGCTGTACCTTGCTACTGCACACGTGTGGTCAGTCATGCCTGAATCTTTGCCACCCTATGGACTGTAGCCCACCAGGCTCCTCTGTTCATGGGATTTTCCAGTCAAGAATACTGGAGTGGGTTGCCGTGCCCTCCTTCAGGGGATCCTACCCACTCAGGGATCAAACCCATGTCTCCTGCATTACAGGCGAATTCTTTACCAATGAGACACAAGGTAAGCCCACCTTGTCCCTACTGGTACACTATTTACCAACTTGTATGGAAATTTTTCAATATTTAGAGACCAGTAAATCACATTGGTAAGTACCACGGAATATCAGCTTTGTTGAGACTATAATATTTTAAATGGAGAGTTATATGAATAATTGTCATTATTTGTCAGTGAGGTATTGACAGAAGATAGCCAAGAAGATAAAAAAAAATTCAAAGCAGTTAGGGCACTTAGTAAAAAAAAAAATCTATTGCAAAATAAAAATGTATATGCTTATTTGTCAACATCTGTATCTAGCTTAACTATATAGCAAGGATATTCAAACTTAATAAAAAAAAAATATGCAGAACATGTGAAGAAGAAACTTGACTCAATATAAAAGGAGATATAGTATTATCCTGGATGAAAGGGTTTGATAATGTAACTCTCCCCAAGTTAATCTATATATTTAATATTATCTCTATCAAAATAATTCTATTATTTTTGAAATTGATAAAATTATTTTAAAAGTTTTCATATAGTATTAAATTTGATAAATACGTAAGAATGACAAAACAAAATTTGGAAAAAAGGGTAAGGCAAAGAATATTGGGTTTGTTTTATTAAATGTTAACATGTGTTAAACATTTGCAGAATGAAAATAATGTGGTTTTAAGACCAAATAAATAGGCATCTTAATGAAACAGAATAGAAAGTTCCCCAAAGACCCAAGGTGTATACCAGTTTAATATGTAACAAGGAGAGCATCTCAAATTCAAAGGAAAAAATTATTCTTCAATAAACAGTAGTACCACTGGCTAGCCACTTTGAAAAAAATAATTTGAATGCCTAACTCTCATCATGTAGCTGTTGTTGTTTAGTCACTAAGTTGGGTCCGACTCTTGCGACCTCATGGACTGTAGTCTGCCAGGCTCCTTTGTCCATGGGATTTCCCAGGCAAGAAAACTGGAGTGGGTTGCCATTTCCTTGAGGATCTTCCCAATCCAGGGATCAAACCCACATCTCCTGCATTGGCAGGCAGATTCCTTACCAGTGAGTCTCCAGGGAAGCCCAAGCACCAAAGCAAATCCCAGTAGCATTAAAGATTTAACTATCAGTGAGATATTCATAGAGTAATTAGACAAAAGTGAAGAGAATATAGAATCTTGAAATAGTACAAACTCTTCAAAGCATAAGAGAAAAAAAAGATTTGATCACATAATGCCAAATTGCATAAAAATAATGAATAAAGTAAAAAAAGAAAGAACAATCAATAATAAAGTTGACCACTCCAACAGAAAAGTAGACAGGAGCATATTTATGAATAAACACAGGTGTCTAGAAAGCAAAGAAAAAAGGCTCAACTCAGTTGTAATCAAAGAATAAACGTAAAAGCAGCATATCAGCTTTTACCTATCACATCAGTCAAGAGTAAAAAGAATCATGCCAACTATTGGTTAGTGTATGGAGAAAGGAAAGTGTAAGCTAGAGCAATGGTTTTGGCTAGGATGGAGGTAGAGTTGGAAGTGTTTGGTTAAGTTCTTAAAATACCCCATAAACTTTGATGTAGCAGCTCCATTTTTAAGGAAATATTCAGGAAGTTTCCTAACAAAGGATCTCCCAGAAGCTCTTCATAATATTGTCTCTATCAGTAAAAATATCAGAAACACCTAACTGGTCAATAATAAGAATTTGCTATATTCATACATGTATATTCATATGATGAACTATTACGCTATCATTAAATATGTTATAAATACATATTTACTGACTTGGAGACAGGTTTGTGATACAGTTATAAAAAGCACCATCGCAGGCAGCACAAACACTCTGATTTCATTGTTCTTAAAGGTTATTATTCCCATATCTGTATTATGAAATGTAGAAAGTGTCAGGCTTTATAGTAATGGCACTCATTAGCTTTTGTGGTAAGCTTAAAGATGATTTTACTTTTTTGCTGTTTGGGCTGATGAATAATTTTTTCAACACTAGACATGACTTTCACCAGCAATAAGTATTTTTAAATCTTGCTTAGGCTGCTACCCACCTAAGTTTGGTTTTTAATACTTCGGATACATACACTCTATCAGCGCCACATGTAGGGAAATGGAGGGCATTGCTCACTAAAGGACTAGAAGAGGCTTTTGGAGACTGTGTTGTTGGCCAATATTGATGGTATAAATGTGCTGGGAGGGGAGACTGCCAAGCCACCTGGGTGCTGGGTGCTAGAGCCCAAGTGTTCTGGAGGCAGAACACCCTGGGAACCCCAGACTCCCACAGGAGTAATCTGTGTTGAGTTGCTCCATCTCATGGATCTGTGACTTTTATATCCCTTCTACCGGAAGACCAGACATCAGTACCCTAGAGCATGGGCTCTGCACACCACTCTGGTTGCATTCTCTGTTTTCGTGATGACCAACCACCATTCCCCGTCAGATCCTGCAGAGCTACTGAGAAGGGCAAATATGACCATACTCAGTTTACCAGTCAAATCTTCCACCCTCACCAAGCCCTTTGCACAGAACACAGCCAAGTGACTTCAGTTCAGTTCAGTTCAGTTGCTCAGTCATGTTCGACTCTTTGTGACCCCATGGACTGCAGCACGCCAGGCTTCCCTGTCCATTGAGTCTACTCAAACTCATGTCCATCGATTCGGTGATGCCATCCAACCATCTCATCCTCTGTCATCCCCTTCTCCTCCTGCCCTCAATCTTTCCCAGCATCAAGGTCTTTTTAAATGAGTCAGCTCTTTGGATCAGGTGGCCAAAGTATTGAAGTTTCAGCTTCAACAACAGTCCTTCCAATGAATATTCAGGACTGATCTCCTTTAGGATGGACTGGATGAATCTCCTTGCAATCCAAGGGACTCTCAAGAGTCTTCTCCAACACCACAGTTCAAAAGCATCAATTCTTCGGCGCTCAGCTTTCTTTATAGTCCAACTCTCACATCCACACATGATCACTGGAAAAACCATAGCCTTGACTAGACAGACATTGGTTGGCAAAGTAATGTCTCTCTTTTTTAATATGCTGTCTAGGTTGGTCATAATTTTTCTTCCAAGGAGCAAGTGTCTTTTAATTTTATGGCTTCAGTAACCATCTGCAGTGATTTTGGAGCCTAAAAAATAAAGTCTGACACTGTTTCCCCATCTATTTGCCATGAAGTCATGGGACCAGATGCCATGATCTTTGTTTTCTGAATGTTGATCTTTAAGCCAACTTTTTCACTCTCCTCTTTCACCTTCATCAAGAGGCTCTTTAGTTCTTCGCTTTCTGCCATAAGGGTGGTGTCATCTGCATATCTGAGGTTATTGATATTTCTCCCAGCAATCTTGATTCTAGCTTGTGCTTCCTCCAGCCCAACATTTCTCATGATGTACTCTGCATATAAGTTAAATAAGCAGGGTGACAATATACAACCTTGACGTACTCCTTTTCCTATTTGGAACCAGTCTGTTGTTCCTTGTCCAGTTCTAACTGTTGCTTCCTGACCTTCATACAGGTTTCTCAGGAGGCAGGTCAGGTGGTCTGGTATTTCCATCTCTTTCAGAATTTTCCACAGGTTGTGGTGATCCACACAGTCAAAGACTTTGGCATAGTCAATAAAGCAGAAATAGATGTTTTTCTGGAACACTCTTGCTTTTTGCATGATCCAGAGGGTGTTGGCAATCTGATCTCTGGTTCCTCTGCCTTTTCTAAAAGCAGCTTGAACATCTGAAAGTTCACGGTTCACATATTGCTGAAGCCTGGCTTGGAGAATTTTGAGCATGACTTTACTAGCGTGTGAGATGAGTGCAACTGTGTGGTAGTTTGAACATTCTTTGGCATCGCCTTTCTTTGGGATTGGAATGAAAACTGACCTTTTCCAGTCCTGTGGCTACTGCTGAGTTTTCCAAATTTGATGGCATATTGAGTGCACTTTCAGAGTGCACTTTTTAGGATTTGAAATAGCTCAACTGGAATTCTATCAACTCCCCTAGCTTTGTTTGTAGTGATGCTTCCTAAGGCCCACTTGACTTCACATTCCAGGTTGTCTGGCTCTAGGTGAGTGGTCACACCATCGTGATTATCTGGGTCATGAAGATCTTTTTCATACAGTTCTTCTGTGTATTCTTGCCACCTCTTAAAATCTTCTGCTTTTGTTTGGTCCATACCATTTCTGTCCTTTATTGAGCCCATCTTTGCATGAAATGTTCTGTTGGTGTCTCTAATTTTCTTGAAGAGATCTAGTCTTTCCCATTCTACTGTTTTCCTCTATTTCTTTGCACTGATCACTGAGGAAGGCTTTCTTATCTCTCCTTGCTATTCTTTGGAACTCTGCATTGGAACTCAGTCACAGCCAAGTGACTTACCACCCCACATTACTATCTGCTTATGGACCGTGTAGGCGTGACAGGTGTCCCTGGTGGCTCAGACAGTAAAGAATCTGCCTGCAATGCAAGAGACCTGGGTTCAATCCCTGTCAGGAAGATCCCCTGGAGAAGGAAATGGCTACAAACTCCAGTATTCTTGTGTGGAGATTTCCCTGGACAGAGGAATCTGGTTAGCTACAGTCCACGGGGCCGCAAAGAGCCCCACGACTAAATGACTAAGACTTTCACTTTCAAGTCTCACCTAAATCCAGTAACTCATTGACTACATCTGTATCTTGCATCAGACTCTGGCTTCCACCAGCCCAGGGACCCACCTGATTTGTATCTGAGGCCCTAGTGCTTGGCTAAATGCAGCTACTTGTTACTAATCCTTGGAAACTTGGGATGAAATTTCATTTGCCTACTGTTCCTGAATACCACTTACTAATCAACAAGTGTTCATCGAGGAACATCTCTGTGCCTGACACATACCTGCCTTTCTGTCTAACTAGTGCCAACCAGCAGCTGGAAAAAACCTTCCTTTTCAGTGACTGGTGAGAAACCAGCGTGACTAGAGTCTTGGCACAGCCTGAGGATGAGCTGGCTGCCTTTGTCTTGCTCCTTCTGCCTGGCTCCCTCAACAAGAGAGACGAGCCAAGGCTTTGCAGAGTGTTCCAAGAGCACAGGATTGGGCAATCAAAAACAACTCAAGTGCTTAGGAGCCGTGTGACCTCAGGAAACTGACTTTACTTCTCTGAGCCAGTTTCCTCACCTGCAAGCTTGGGTCTAATAATAATGCATGCCTCACAGAATAGTTTGGAGTACAGTATTACGTGAAATAATGTATGTAAAGTTCATAGACAGGCTCCGTAAGTGGAGCTTTTGTTGCTGCTGTCATTTTCCTCATGGTTACGATATACATTCGATGGATCAGCTCTGATGGGCCTGATGGACTACCAGAGACCCCACCACTACCTTGCATTCCAGTCAACTTGGTTCATGGTGAAACCTGAGAACTCCCATATGACAGACAAGGCTACTGAGGCTGGAGGAGACGTGACTTGCCCAAGATGTACGGGAGCCTGTTGCCATGGCCATCAAGACCTAGGTCTTTTTGCCTCCCAGGCACTTGCCTTCTAGCAAACCACATGTTTGCTCTGAGGAAGAGTGGAGCCTCTAAAAAACATTAAGCTCCAAAAAGAAGAGAGGGGTTGCCCCCATTCTCTTGCCTTGAGTTTCTCTGGTATAGTTGACTTTGCGCCATTCATGGGTGTGAAGCCGGGTGCTCTTTTCTGATGTATCCTGTGCTTGCTAACTACGGCTCAGCTGCTGTGCACTTGTACACTCTAAACAGGCTCACTAAGAAGAGCTGGCAGAGACAGGCTCTGCTCTTCGGGAAAAAAGACATCTCTTGGCTGTAAGCTGCCATTAGCCTCTTGTGGCTTATGAACCATAGCACTGCATGCGGGGGTGTTGGATGCCAGCACCTGTTCTCAACAAGACCACTCCACCAGTTGGTAAGGATCATCATTTCCCATCCTCTGAGGTTCCCAATCCAGCATCCTCTATCCCTTGGTCCTGGGATAGAGGATGACATGATCAGAGTAGTTGGGAAGAAGTCCAACCACATTTCCCTTCTGGAGATGCTCATTGCAAATTGGCATAATGGCCCCCAAAGAATGCTCAGAAAGGTATCTGTCAACTCATATTGAACTCACTTTTTCCAAATGTATTTTATCACTTTTAAAAGTGCAAGCGTTAGTTGCTCAGTCATGTCCGGCTCTTTGCGACCCATGGATGGTAGCCCACCAGGCGCCTCTGTGCATGGAATTCTCCAGGTAAGAATACTGGAGTGGGTTGCCATTTCCTTTTCCAGGGGATCTTGCTGACCCAGGGATTGAACCCAGGTATCCCACATTGCAGGCAAATTCTTTACTCTCTGAGCCATCAGGGAAGCCCTTAAAAGTGCAAAATAACCATTAACTTAGTTGGCTTCTTCACTTCTTTCTGGTCTCTGATGAAACGTCTTCTTAGAAAAACTTAGAAAACTTAGAAAAAAACTTAGAAAAACTTCCTACCCCCCAACTCTGTAAATTCACCTTGCTTTCTGTTTCTCCATAGCTCTTATTACGTGACACAGTTTGTGTCATGTGATCATTCGTCTCTTTCTCGAGAATGTGAGCTCCATGGTGGAAAATGGTGCCATTTTATGGCTATACTTCCAGTCTCCAGCACATAGCAGGGCTCAATGGATGCTGTTGAACAAATGAATAGCCCTGCAAAAGACTTCAGTGCCCAACCTCTCAGTAAGAACGTTTTCTTGGATGTTAACCAAAAAGTGGTCCAGGATAATTTCTTTAATCTCAGACATGAATTTCTTAGCCAGTCGGTATTAACTTTGGCTTGGTTGTACAAATTAAAAAGAGCTCTGTGAAAAGGGAAATTAATACAGTCTCCTAAAATTTAGCAAAAGCAAAAGCTGTTGTTAAAATTGAAACAGAAATGCAGTAACCTTCTTAAAATAGCTCATACCTTCACCAGAAGTCCCAGCTGCAAATCCCTGTCTTTCTCTTCCCATTTATTGAGCTCTTGTGTGCATGCATTTTGGTCATGTCCAACTTTTTGTGACCCCGTGGACTGTAGCCCACCAGGCTCCTCTGTTTGTGGAAATCTCCAGGCAAGAATAGTGGAGTGGATTGCGGTGCCCTCCTCCAGGGGATTTTCCCAACCCAGGGATTGAACCCGAGTCTTTTACGTCTCCTGCATTGGTATGTGGATTCTTTAACACTAGTGCCACCTTGGAAACTATTGAGCTTTTATTTGGTGCCAGATACTATGTCAATCACTTGATATTTCTTACCTCATTTAATCCACACAATCACTTTGTAAGGAAGAGATTATTGTGTCCATTTTGCAGATGAGGAACTAGGCCCAAAGGTTTATTTGGGGAACAGGCCCAAAGGAAGAGAACAAATTTGTAGATCAATTAGGGGAGAATTGCCATGCTGACAAAATTGAGATTTCCAATGCATGAACATAGAATGTCTCAATTTATTTAGCTTTTCATGAATTTCATCAATGATTTGTAGCTTTTTGTCTACACATCTAGCACTTCTTTCATTAAATTCATTACTAAGTATTTTATTCTTTTGCATTTGATTGTAAATGGAACCATGTAATTGAATGGTTTAAGTGTTTAGAAATATAATTAATTTTCATATATTGAACTTGTATCCTGTGACCTTTCTCAACTTGTTTTTTACTTGTAGTGGGGTTCTTTGTGGAGTCCTGAGAATTCCTGGGATTCATGTCACCTATAAATAAAGGTAACTTTACTTTTCCTTCCTAATTTATATGTCTGATGTAGGCATTTAAAGTTATCCATTTCCCTCTTTTGTTACATCCTATGAATTTTGATATATTATTCCTTCATTTTCAATCAGTTAAAATCTTTTTTAATTTCCCTTGTGATTTCTGGTGTAACCAATTTGTTGTTTAGAAGTGTGTCATTAAATTTCCAACTATATGTTAATTTTCCAAATTTCCCTGTATTATTGATTTCTAGTGTAATTCCAGTGTAATTAGAGAGCATACTTTCTATGATTTCAATCCTTTTAAGTTTACTGAGACTTTTTTTAACGGCCCAGCTTATGGTCTGTCTTGGAAAATGTTTCATGTGTTCTTGAAAAGCAGGTGAATTATACTGTCGTTGGTGGAGTGTTCTATGGATGTTAGTTTTCCAGTGGTCATGTATGGATGTGAGAGTTGGACTGTAAAAAAGGCTGATTGCCGAAGAATTGATGCTTTTGAACTGTGGTGCTGGAGAAGACTCTTGAGAGTCCCTTGGACTGCAAGGAGATCCAACCAGTCCATTCTAAGGGAGTTCAATCCTGGGTGTTCATTGAAGGGGCTGATGTTGAAGCTGAAACTCCAATACTTTGGCCACCTCATGCGACGAGTTGACTCACTGGAAAAGACTCTGATGCTGGGAAGGATTGGGGGTGGGAGGAGACGGGGACGACAGAGAATGAGATGGCTGGATGGCATCACCGACTATATGGACATGAGTTTGAGTGAACTCCGGGAGTTGGTGATGGACAGGGAGGCCTGGCGTGCTGTGATTCATGGGGTCGCGGAGAGGCGGACACGACTGAGTGACTGATCTGAACTGAACTGAACTGAACTGAACATCAAGTTAGATGATGGTCTTGTTGTTGTTGTGTTGTTAGTCTCTCGGTCATGTCCAGCCCTTTGCAACTCCATGGACTGCAGTCTGCCAGGCTCCTCCGTCCATGGGATTCTCTAGGCAAGAAATCTGGAGTGGGTTGCCATTTCCTTCTCGAGGGGATCTTCCCGACACAGAGATCGAACCTGTGTCTCTTTCGTCTCTTGCATTGGCAGGCAGATTGTTTATCACTATGCCTGAGGAAGTCCTATTGTTTTGGTCACCCCGTAGACCCAAGGTCTCTTATTTTAACTCATGACATATTTATCATTTCTGATGGCTTTTATTTCTTCCAATAGATTCAAATTGCCATCTGGTATCAATTCTTTTGGGCCCAAAGGACTTCTTGGAGTATCTGGTAAGGTTGGTCTGCTAAGCATGAATGCATGAATTCTCTCAGTCTTTTTCTTAAAAAAAAAGCTGAGTACGTCTTTATTTAGCTTACATTCTTGAAGGAGTTTTGTTTAATATGGAATTCTTAGTTGACAGATTTTCCCCCAGTATGTCCTTCTGCTGCTACTGCTGCTGCTAAGTCACTCAGTTGTGTCCGACTCTGTGTGACCCCATAGACGGAAGCCCACCAGGCTCCCCCGTCCCTGGGATTCTCCAGGCAAGAACACTGGAGTGGGTTGCCATTTCCTTCTTCAATGTGTGAAAGTGAAAAGTGAAAGTGAAGTCGCTCAGTCATGTCTGACCCTTCGCGACTCCATGGACTGCAGCCTACCAGGCTCCTCCATCCATGGGATTTTCTAGGCAAGAGTACTGGAGTGGCTTGTATGTCCTTCTAGGTCTCCATTATTTTACATGAAAAGTCAGTAAAGGTATTGATGCTTTCTATATATGATGAATGGACAAGGCAATGGCACCCCACTCCAGTGTTCTTGCCTGGAGAATCCCAGGGATGGGGGGGCCTGGTGGGCTACCGTCTATGGGGTCACACAGAGTCGGACACGACTGAAGCGACTTAGCAGCAGCAGCAGCAGCAGCATACATGATGAGTCATTTTTCTCTTGCTGTTTTCAAGATCATCTCTTTGTCTTTGTACAGTTCAACTCTGATGTGTCTAGGTATGGATCTTTTTTATATTTAAAGATTATTTATTTCAGGTTCATTGATTCTCTAGAATGTCTAAATTGATGCTTTCCTCAAATAGAGGGTATTTTGCCATTATTTCTTCAATTTATTTTCTGCTTTCTTTCTCTTCCCCTTCTGGCACTACCATTGCACATGTGTTAGTATGCTTGATGTTGTACCACACGTCTCTATTCACTTTTCAGCAATCTTTTTTCTCTCTCTTCTTTAAAATGGATCATTTCTACTAGCCAGTCTTCAAGTTCACTGATCCTTTCTTTTCCATTTTGAGTCTTCTGTTAAAGCCCTCTTGCTGATTTCTCACTCTAGTTATTATACTTTAAATTTCAGAATTTCCTTTTGGCTCCTTGCAGTAATTCTTATCTCTTTATTGAGATTATTCTTTTCATTGTTGCTATACTTTTATGTTTTAAACATTATTTTCTTTAGGTCTCTGAATATATTTAAATAACTGCTACATATTAAAAAGAAAGACATCACTTTGTCGACGAAGGTATATATAGTCAAAGCTATGGTTTTTCCAGTAGTCATGTATGGGTGGGAGAGTTGGACCATAAAGAAAGCTAAGCACTGAAGAATTGATGCTTTCGAATTGTGGTGTTAGAAAAGACTCTTGAGATCCCTTGAACAGAAAGATCATCAAACCAGTCAGTCATAAAGGAAATCAACCCCAAATACTCATTGGAAGGACTGATTCTGAAGCTGAAGCTCCAATCCTTTGGCCACCTGGTGTGACAAACAGACTCATTGGAAAAGACCCTGATGCTGTGAAAGACTGAGAACAGGAGGAGAAAGGGACGACTGAGGATGAGATGGTTGGATGGCATCACCGACTCACTGGAGATGAGTTTGAATAAGATCTGGGAGACAGGGAAGGACCGGGAAGCCTGGCATGCTGCAGTCCACAGGGTGGCAAGGAGTTGGACATGACTTAGCGATTGAACAACAACATGAAATCTTTAGGGGTTCCCAGATGTCTCGAGTGGTAAAGAACCTGCCTGACAATGCAGGAGACATAAAGAGATACAGGTTTGGCCCCAGGGTTGGGAGATTCCCTGGAGGAGGTCATGGCAACCCATTCCACTATTCTTGCCTGGAGAATCCCATGGACAGAGGAGTCTGGCAGGCTACAGTCCTTAGGGTCACAAAGAGTTGGACACATCTGAAGTGACTTAGCACACACCTATGAAGTTTTTATCTGCCAAACCAAATATCTGGAGGCACTCGGAGGCAGTTTCTACTGTTTCCTTTTTCCCCAAGTGTGGGTCACACTTTTGTTTCTTTGCATGTCTCACACTTTTTGTTGCTGTTGAAACCTGAACATTCTAGATATTTAACAAGTCTGGATTCTATATTTCCCCCCTGAAAGTTATTATTGCTAATTTTTTAAATTTGTTTCATAATCTGCCTGAGCCAAATCTGTCTCCCTAGTGACAGCAGCTACTGCTGCTATCTCTTCCCAGGTTTTTGTTGTTTCTTTCTAAGCCTGGCTTCCTCAGGGCCATTCTTGTGTCTGTGTTGCTTAGTAGTCAGTCAATGATTGAACAGAGGCTGTGCTAAAGTACTTCAAGCTAGTCAAGGTTCTGTCTTCTGTTGAAATCTATGTGTGGGTAAAGGAGCACATTCAAAGGCAGGTCATTTTACATTCTGTGGACCCCTTTTGATCTCTTAAAACACATGTGTGTAGCCTCAGGGTCAGTCAGGATTGTGTGATTAGCTTGTGCCCTCAGCTGCTCATAGGTGCGGGCTCAGCCAGGAATATGCTTGGCCTAACCATGACTATCGGAGAAGGCAATGGCAAGCCACTCCAGTACTCTTGCCTAGAAAATCCCATGGATGGAGGAGCCTGGTAGGCTGCAGTCCTTGGGGTCGCTAAGGGTCGGACACGACTGAGCGACTTCACTTTCACTTTTCACTTTCACACATTGGAGAAGGAAATGGCAACCCACTCCAGTGTTCTTGCCTGGAGAGTCCCAGGGACGGGGGAGCCTGGTGGGCTTCCGTCTGTGGGGTCACACAGAGTCGGACACGACTGAAGCGACTTAGCAGCAGCAGCAGCAACCATGACTGTAATCTCAGGCTGCTGGAGCCATTGGCCCTCTCTGCTCACTTACCACCAAAATAATCACTTTCACCAGTGTTGCTGGACTTACTACCCAAATTGAGTAAGTCCTCTTTGATTTTAGCAATGCTGCTGCTTAGACTCACTGCACACCATCTCCTGGTAGAATCTCTGCACTAACTCAATGAGGAGGAAGTTGAGAGTTCGGAGAAGCTGCAGGCAGGAAGACCATATGCCACTCTTATCCAAAGTTCAGCAGTTTTTCAAACATAAATACGTCTCAGATTGGTGTAGGTCTTTAGCTGGTTTCCAGAGGATTGAAAAGGTTGTTTTCATCAATTGAAAAGGTTGTTTTTGTCTAGCTTTATGGTTTCTCTGTGGGAGAATACTTGCTGATCTCTTACTTGGCCATTTCAAATCCTAAAAGATGATGCTGTTAAAGGGGTGCACTCAGTATGCTAGCAAATTTGTGGCCTCAGCAGTGGCCACAGGACTGGAAAAGGTCAGTTTTCATTCCAATCCCAAAGAAAGGCAGTGCCAAAGAATGTTCAAACTACCACACAGTTGTATCATCTCACATGCTAGTAAAGTCATGCTCAAAATTCTCCAAGCTAGGCTTCAATAGTACATAAACTGAGAATTTCCAGATATTCAAGCTGGATTTAGAAAAGGCAGAGGAGCCAGAGGTCAAATTGCCAACATCTGTTGGATCATCGAAAAAGCAAGAGAAGTCCAGAAAAATATCTACTTCTGCTTCATTGACTATGTTAAAGCCTTTGACTGTGTGGATCACCACAAACTATGGAAAATTCTGAAAGAGTTGGGAATACTAGACCACCTGACCCGCCTCCTGAGAAATCTGTATGCAGGTCAAGAAGCAACAGTTAGAACTGGACATGGAACAACAGACTGGTTCCAAATTGGGAAAGGAGTATGTCAAGGCTGTATATTGCCACCCTGCTTATTCAACTTATATGCAGAGTACATCATGAGAAATGTTGGGCTGGAGGAAGCACAAGCTAGAATCAAGACTGCTGGGAGAAATATCAATAACCTCAGATATGCAGATGACACCACACTTATGGCAAAAAGCCAAGAAGAACTAAAGAGCCTCTTGATGAAGGTGTAAGAAGAGAGTGAAAAAGCTGGCTTAAAACTCAACAGTTAGAAAAAGAAGATAATGGCATCTGGTCCCATCACTTCATGGCAAATAGATGGGGAAACAATAGAAACAGTGAGAGGCTTTATTTTTGGGGGCTCAAAAATCATTGCAGATGCTGACTGAAGCCATGAAATTAAAAGATGCTTGCTCCGGCTATGACCAACCTAGACAGCATATTAAAGAGCAGAGACATTACTTTGCCAAGAAAGATCTGTCTAGTCAAAGCTTTGGTTCTTCCAGTAGTCATGTATGGATGGCAGAGTTGCACCAAAAAGAAAGTTGACCATAAAGAATTGATGCTTTTGGACTGTGGTGTTGGAGAAGACTCTTGAGAGTCCCTTGGACTCCTAGGAGATCCAACCAGTCACTCCTAAAGAAAATCAGTCCTGAATATCCACTGGAAGGACTGATGCTGAAGCTCGAATCCTCTGACCACCTGAGGTGAAGGACTGACTCATTGGAAAAGACCCTGATATTGGGAAGGATTGAAGGTGGGAGGAGAAGGGGATGACAGAGGATGAGATGGTTGGATGGCATCACCGATTCGATGGACATGAGTTTGAGCAAGCTCCGGTAGTTGGTGATGGACAGGGAAGCCTGGTGTGCTGCAGTCCACAGGGTCGCAAAGTCAGACACGACTGAGTGACTGAACTGAACTGAACTACTTGGTCATAGCCAAACTCTGTGATCAGAGGCTATAATTTTAAAGCTAGGTTAACTGATCCTGAGCATCTGTTCTTTCTATAGTACCATGTGGCTGTCATTGTTTTGGTTTAGCGCTTAACAGCCTTTTTTTTTTTTTTTTAACAAATATTACTTTTATGTAGTGTCCAGGACAATTCTGTAAAAAGTTTGTTTTAATTATTCTACTGTTGGAGCTAAGGCAATTGAGGTGTAAGAGATACTGGAATTAACATTTACAGGTGAGAAAGCTCGGATTAGAGAGAAGAATGTAGCCAAGCATATACAGTTGAGTCAATGACCCCTAGGACTAGAACCTGGGTCTTCCATTTCCCAGCTGAGGGTCTTCGTGCATCACCCAACTCTTTTCCTCTCGGGGATGATTTGGAACAAGACTACCCCTCCTCACCCCCCACTTCTCTTTTCCTCTCTACTCCACCTCACTCCCTCTATGACTTACTGCTGCGAAGAAAAACGACAGGTCAAAGGGCATTAGATCGCTGGAGATCCCTGCCCCTAGAGGGCGCTGCTCTTTCCAGAACAGGAGCACAGGGTGCCTAGAAAGTTAAGTTCAATGTTCAAGCATTTTGGATTATGTCAATTGCAAGCATTCTTTCAATTTAATTATACAGGACTAATCTGTCTTTAATAGATACTATTAAAAATTTATATTGTTATCTTTAATAATGTAGCTCTGTTTAAAATGTCCATTTGCCAGTTACTTTTCTCAGGAACTTCCTCTTAACTCCTGAGTTTTACTTGGAGTTTGCAGCAGTCTATGAAAGCATCCATGAGTGGGGATATAGCAAGGCGCTTTTTAGAGAAATAAAGATCAGGTTCCAATGAAAGGAGATGCCAAAAAATTACAGTATTAAAACAAGAAGATATATGTGTATCAAAGTTACAATATGAAAAATAAAAATCCTTTTAAAGTGCTCTGAAATTTCTCCTAACTCATACACACAAGCTTTTGGTTTTTTTCTTTAATTGTTCTAAAAAACAATTCTTTTTAGATTCTTTTTAATGTTAGTGGGCTTTGTTTGTTTGTTGGCTTTTGGCTTTTGCATTCCTCTGGGGGGACGATCTCTTTAGTCTGCTGCGGCTTGCAAGCCAAGTCTTTTCGTTTAAATACAAGTGTCAAGTTCAAAATGGAAAGCGTGGTGGATATTTCCAGTTGTCTCTCCAGATCTACCCTCTCTCCTTTGTAGTTTGCTCTGTGCCAAGGAGGTTGATCTCTGAGGAGTGTGTTAACCAGCTTCCTTGCCCTCGGGCTTCTGGGAGACTTGACCAATGGGAGGAAGCAGCAGGAAAACCACCAGGAGGAGAGAGAGGTTGGGTTTATTCCCCAGCATCCTCCTTGCTGGCTGTGGCTTGACAGCGGCCCTGTTCCTGGATTTAGGGCATGTTCCTCCTGTTGGTGAAAGTGTTAGTCGCTCAGTCGTGTCCGACTCTCTGCGACCCCAGGGACTGTAGCCCACCAGACTCCTCTGTCCATGGGATTTCCTAGGCAAGAATACTGGAGTTGCCATTCCCTTCTCCAGGGGATCTTCCCCACCCCAGGGATCGAACCCTGGGTCTCCCGCATTGCAGGCAGATTCTTTATTGTCTGAGCCACCAGGGAAGTCCTCCTGTTGGTGGCCCTCTCTTACAACTACAGTCTCACAGGGTCCAGAAAGGGTTATTTCTCTTTGCCCCTTCGACCCAGGGGTGGAAATGGCTTTACACCTTTGCTAGCTCCTGGTTCTTTAGCAGCCCCTGTTGCTTTTCCTTAACGCTGTCCTTCCCTCTGTAAATGGACACGTGATTAACTTTCCTGCTTGTTATCTTTTGGAGTGCTGGGAACTGCTGTGACTCTGACTGATACAGAAAGCCAGCACGGTTAAGAAAAGAGGGCCATATTGGGAGGCCTGCAGCTTTACTTTTGGACCTAGCTCAGTTACTAGTTCACTATGTGACCTTGGGTAAATCCACTTTACCCTCTGGATTGCAAATGCCTCGTCTATGAAAAGAGTGGTTGGACAAAATCAGAGAACATAGCACATTTTTTTTGCTCATGTATCTCCAGAAGAATTCTGAAAAACCACATAATCACATATTTTAAAAATTTGTCATCACAATTTTAAATAGTTGTGAAGGGCATAATGTCCTGCGTATTGTAAATATTAGTGTTTAAAAATAAAACTGTTACTTCACTCTTTAAAATATATCCAATGGAATTTAAATATCATACTGATTTTATGTCCACCATCATCCATTTTAAAAAAATAGATGAACAAACTCTTAAGTTAGAAATTTTACCATGTTCTTCTTTCTCCTTTAAATCATTTTTTTCCATTCCACTCCCCTCACAGAGTTTTATAGGAATGTAATATATTCTTCTGCTTGTAAGCCTCATATGGATCATCTTGGCATAGTCTCTAAATCAAAAATACATTTGTAGACGAAAATTGAAAAATGTTTATATTTCCTCTGATCTTAAGGCTCTAAGTGTTAAGCACTTTTCTGAATTAAGTCATCAACACAATTAATTTTAGGATACAGTTGATCAAAATTTTGATAATTGTTAAACAAAAATGAAATTAATGGAAATCCATCTCTTAGTGGGCTGGATAGAGGAGGAACTGTAATATTGGGATTAAAGGAAACTCTCAGCATTTGGAATCAGGCCTCTTTCCGGTGTCCTTCCCCATCCACTCCCCATCCAGGGTGATCCACCCAGGGCAATACCCACAGTAAGACTGGATGCAAAAGGAATGCGCCTTTATTTTGTGAAATAGGAGAAGGGCAACCAAGAAAGGGAAGGTGAGCAAGGAAGACCAGACTCATCCTCATGTCGGAGCTCTCAGGCAGGTCGGTGACAGGCAGCCATACAGGCAACAGTTGAGAATCTAGATACCCACGCTTTTAAAACTCTCTGTATCAACGACTCTTTCAAAATTGGATCCCTGGTGGCTGTGTCCCCTACTTTACAGGACATCCCTGGATGGGAGCTTTCACAGCAAAGCCAGTTCTGCTGTCAGAGAGCCTCAACAGAATGTGCTGTGTGACTTGAGTAAACTTCTGCTGAAAATTTTTGCCTCAGTTTCCTCATCTCTAAAATGGGGGTACATATCAATCTACCTCATAGGGATTCTTTAAGAATTAAATAAGGTAATGTGTAAAGCAACTGAAATAAGGTAAATGACTTATCCAGAAAGGATTCATAGGATTGCAGAAGTTCCTTCCAGCTCTGACGTAGTCTAGGACAGGCCTGGGACCCATTGCGTGTGATCTGTGTTCTTCCATTAAACTTCCCACTTTAAGGCAATGAGCTGTCATTATAAATGTCCTGCTGTCACTGAACAGAAAGCAGAATACTCTAGGCTTGTTAGCTCTGTTTTAGGGGTAAGTTTTACTGTCTACTGAGGCTTTTCCAGTATTTCCAAAAAAGCATCAGTCAATATTTATCCCTAGGTCTTGACCTTTGCCCCCTTGAGGAGTGTGATATTTCTAGTTTATTCTCATGGTAGAAGAACAGGGCCATGGGGCTGTAGGTTTACAGATTCATTTGACTGTCTTAATCTGCTGTCGTTTAGTTGCTAAATCGTGTCCGACTCTTGCAACCCCATGGACTGTAGCCCTCCAGGCTCCTCTGTCCATGAGATTCTCCAGGCAAGAATACTGGAGTGGGTTGCTATTTCCTTCTCCAGGGGATCTTCTGAATCCAGGGATCAAATCCCTGTCCCTTGCTTTGGTAGGAAGATTCTTACCACTGAGCCACCTTAACAGGCCTCTCCTATTTCTCAGAGAAACAATCATAATCAGGCTATGTGCGAGCCCAGAAAATGTCAGCTCCTGCTTTCCAAGCGTGAGAATAAAGTATATATTCACTCATTCCCTCCTGGAGAAACGGGTTGCTCAGGGGCCACTTTTGAATCAGGCAGGCCAAGATCTGAGCTTTCTGCCAGAGAAACAGAAACATTGATAAGCTAAGAAGTTGCTAACTGAGTCAGTTTTGCTGTCACCTGCTCTGATATGACTTGTGCGCTAATATTATTGCTCAGACACGAGGCCTGCACAATACCTACCCTGCTGACTGCCACTCTGCCACCAGCTTGTGGGCCTCCCTGACACACCGGCAGGCTGAGTTCTCAATTCTCAGTTTCATTTCCCACTGATCCAGAGACACGCGGCTGTTTTCCCTTTAGAAAGAAACTGTTTGTATAGATGGCTCCTGGTTTGGTTTTTTTCTTTACCATCTCTCAGAGTACAGCTTTAATGTATAGAGTCTTGGGCAGCTTTATTTTAATGTTTTTTTATTTTGAAATTTAATTTTGTTCTAACATTTTTGGAGAAGAAAGAAAATTGGTGATAAGTATGGTAACTGGTTGCATTAAGGGCCCCGATTCTTTATTCCTCCCTGTATCCATGCCTGGCACCATGTGACTGTGAAGTATTCTGCTGCTTGGACTCTGGGCCCAGCTGCCTGACTTGTTTGGTCCATAGGATGCTCACAGATGTGACTTAAATGGGTGTTTGTAATGTGCCTGTGCAGTTGGGCTTGTCTGCTTTTCCCCTCTGCCATGGCCAAGTGAACATACATAGACTAGGCTGCTAGAGGATGAGAAATGTGTGGACCAGAATCCTGTGGCCCTAGTTGTCCCAGCCATGTCCAACAGAGATCAGCCAAGAGCTAGCCCACCCCGGGTGTGTGGACAAGCCCACCCACGATCACAGGAACCTTTCAACTGATCAGCAGTCTCACAAATTAAATTCACGGAAATTATTTGAAGCCATTGAGTCTTGGGGCTGTTTGCTAGGTAACATTTTTGTAATAGATAGCTTATGGCTTCTCCAGTGGCTCAGACAGTGAAGAATCCACCTACACTGGAGGAGACCTGGGTTTGATCCCTGGGTTAGGAAGATCCCCTGGAGAAGGACATGGCAACCCACTCCAGTTTCCTTGCCTAGGAAATCCCATGGACAGAGGAGTCCATAGGGTTGCAAGAGTTGGACACGAGTTTAAACAACAATAGATAACTTACAGAATAAGCAGACTTTCCCTCCAGGAAAAATATTCAAGGGAGCACCAAGTCCACATGCAGCACCTCTCAAGGACTCTGGAAACTGAGAATTAAAGGAAGGAGGGACTTTTACCAGGGAGGCTCAAATGGCTCCACCGGGCAGATGGGGCTCTGCATCAGTGAGATTCAGGACAGCAAAGGGAAGATATGCATGGGCTCTGCACCCGGACACCTGAGTCTAAGACTTGGATCCACATAGGACCTCTGTGTCCTTGGGTAAGTTTCTTTACCTCTCTGTGCTTCAGTTTCGTCATTAATAAAGCAGGGAGGATAATAAAGAGCACCTACATCGTCAAATTGTTAAAAGAATGGACGGTTTTAATGCACTCAGAACAGCTCATTGCAAGCCCTGGGTGAGTATTTGTTAAATAAATAAATAAAACATGACCTCATTTTTACCCACAGGCTAGGAAGGCCTGGGGGACTTCCGGATTATGTTTGTCCTTTAGTAGGAAGGATACATTTAGATCATGGAGGACTGTTTTTCATTTCATATAGTCACACATTGACTTCTGCAAAGTTGAATGCATACTCAACAGCTCTCAGGAGTCCAAGGAAAAAATGTTTTTCTTTGGAAAAATGCACTCTATTGTGTGAATATCTTTGGCTCAGTCAATTTACCTTACTAAGTTCTTACTAAGATGGCATAAGTTTTGGGACAGTGCTCAATGTGAGATTTCAGGAAGGACAGCAGAGATGATGCTATCCACTGTTAAAGAGTCTGTGAAGGATTTCCATTCCAAAGTACTGAAATAAAAATATTGGCACATAGAGAAATAATCTTCAACATACATTTATTATCTCACAATTTCCATGGGTCAAGAATCTGCTTTGGGGTCTCTTGTGAGGCTGCAAGCAATGGCTGGTGTCTCACTGAAGGCTCAATGGCTGAAGAATCTGCTTCCAGGCTTGCTTACCTGGTTGTTCACAAGAGTCGGTTCCTTCTGGGTTGTTGAACAAAGTGCTGTATTTCCTGAGTGGTGTTGGCCTGAAGCTATTCCCAGTTCCTGGCCACATGGAACTCCTCAATATGGCAAACTTGCTTCATCAAAGCCAGCAAGGTTGAGTCTACGGAACAGAAAGAGGTTATAGTCTTAAGTAACAGAACCATGGAAGTGAGAACCCATAATTTGCAGTATTCTGCTGACTAGAAGCAAGTCTCAGCTTCACTCAATGTGACAGTGTTATGCAAGGGATGAATACCAGGAGATGGGGATAAGTGAGGGCCACCTTAGAGTCTGCCTAACTGGCTGCCTACCAGAGAGACTACAGGGTAGCTTGCATGCACGCATGCTGAGTTAATTCAGTTGTGTCTGACTCTTTGTGACCTGTGGACTGTAACTTGCCAGGTTCCTCTGACCATGCGGATTCTCCAGGTAAGAATACTGGAGTGGGTTGCCACATCCTCCTCCAGGGCATCTTCCCAACCTAGAGATCGAACCTGTGTCTCTTAGTCTCCTGCATTGGCAGGTGGGTTCTTTACCACTAGCGCCACCTGGGAAGTACTCACAGTGCAGCTTCTGTTCTGTTCTGTTCTGTTCTGTCGCTCAGTCGTGTCCGACTCTTTGCGACCCCGTGGACTGTAGCCTACCAGGCTTCTCCATCCATGGGATTCTCCAGGCAAGAATACTGGAGTGTGTTACCGTTTCCTTCTCCAGGGGATCTTCCCGACCCAGGGATCTCCTCAAAAAATGGCGGCCTCGGGGAATTTGCGTTTCCTGCAAGATGGTTCAGGACTCCAAGGGTGAACATTCTAGTGAATAAAGCTACTTCCATCTAGAAAGCCAGTCAACATGACTTCCACAGTGGCCTATTGGCTGAAGCAGTCACAAATTCACCTAAATTCAAATAGAAGCGAATTAGACTCCAGCCTTTGGAGTAGAGGCAAAGACATTGTAGAAGAACTGTGGGATGGGAGATATGGTTGTAGCCATCTTTGAGCTCTGTCATACCTCTGATGCTGTTCTTCTAACCCTTTAGTAAAGTTTGAAACTACTGTTCAGCTGTAAGTATGTGTGGTGGGGGAGGGGAGTGGAGAATCAAGGGATGACACAGTAATCTAAGTGGAAAGGGAAACTTTGCAATCCATATTCTTGAAAGTGATCTCATTGACTTGGCCTGCCATGTGATTCTTCCTGAACCAATGTGGGGCAAAGGGGATGAAATACATTGATTAGCTAGGCCTGAGTCATTCGCTGATGGTACTCAGGTGAGCAGAGAGACTCCACCCAGGATACAGAAACTGAGCATGGTGGAGATCTTGTTCTCCAAGGAACAGAACATTGAGATTTTGTCACTAAAATATGTTACAATGGAGAGCAGGTGACCTCTACAGCCCTTGTTCTACCAGAAAAAAAAAAAAAAAGACCCGGGGGTAACTTTCAAAAGAGAAGAGAGAAATAGAACTTCAGATTGTAACTGGCTGTTGCCAGACCTGGCCAGTTCTGGCATTTGTGCTAAGTCACTTCAATCGTGTGCGACTCTTTGAGACCCTGTGGACCGAAGCTCGCCAGGTTCCTCTGCCCATGGGCATTCTCCAGGCAAGAACACTGGAGTGGGTTGCCATTCCCTTCTCCAGGAATTCTGGCATTTACTTCTCATAATATCTCTGTAAATTCAGTGAAATCAGTCACTTCATTACTCTTCAACTGATGCAGAAACTGCAACCAATTGGTGGAGGAGGGAAGGTGTATCAGTTATCATTGCCACAATAAGTCTGTATAACACACCACCCCAAACTCAGTGAAATAAGACAATAAGCATTTATTTAACTCCTGAAACTGTGGCTTGGGGATTTAATCTGAATGGTTCTTCCAATGTAACTCTGGATATGGCATTTTGTGGTCAGCTGGGAAAACCAAACTGTTTCACTTTATTCTCCTAGTCTTCCAGAAGGCCAGCTTGGGTATATTCTTATGATGAAGGCAGAAATGCAAGAGATAGTGCAAATCCAGTCATATAAGCACCTTTAAAGCCTCTGCTTATGTGGAATTTACTAATATCCCATTGACCAAAGCAAGTCACGTGAGTAAACTCAAGATCAAGGGATGGAGAAATAGACTCCACCTTTTTAGGCAGAAGAGCTGCAAGATCATGTGTCAAAGAGGGATAGATGCAAGGAGGTGTGCAGAATTGAGGATTTTAATGCAATCAGTCTCCCACAGAACAAAAGGGGAAGTGTATGATCCTTCCAGGTTGCTAAAGATAAATTTATTATTTTTTTTCTCAATAAGCTTGGGATAAAAGTCATAAAAGATAATCATCTTTCTACTTTTATTAAAGCAACTTTTAAAAACAGTCCTTCCTCAGCTGCTAAAGAGAACATTATAGTGGTTCCTCAAAATATTAAACATAGAATTACCATGTGATCCAACAATTCCACTTCTGGGTATACACCCAAAAGAAGTGAAAGCAGGGATTTGAACAGAAACTTGCACAATCATGTTTATAGCAGCATTATTCACAATAGTCAAAAGGTGGAAACAAACCAACATCTGTTGATGAATAAATGGATAAACAAAATGTGGTATACGTATACAGTGGAACATTCAGTTCAGTTCAGTCGCTCAGTTGTGTCCGACTCTTTGCGACCCCATGAATCACAGCACACCAGGCCTCCCTGTCCATCACCAACTCCCGGAGTTCACTCAAACTCATGTCCATCGAGTCGGTGATGCCATCCAGCCATTTCATTCTCTGTTGACCCCTTCTCCTCCTGCCCCCAATCCTTCCCAGCATACGAGTCTTTTCCAGTGAGTCAACTCGTCGCATGAGGTGGCCAAAGTATTGGAGTTTCAGCTTTAGCATCAGTCCTTCCAATGAACACCCAGGATTGATCTCCTTTAGAATGGACTGGTTGGATCTCCTTGCAGTCCAAGGGACTCTCAAGAGTCTTCTCCAACACCACAGTTCAAAAGCATCAATTCTTCGGCGATCAGCTTTCTTCACAGTCCAACTCTCACATCCATCCATGACCACTGGAAAAACCATAGCCTTGACTAGACAGACCTTTGTTGGCAAAGTAATGTCTCTGCTTTTTAATATACTGTCTAGGTTGGTCGTAACTTTCCTTCCAAGGAGTAAGCGTCTTTTAATTTCCTGGCTGCAATCAGCATCTGCAGTGATTTTGGAGCCTAAAATAATAAAGTCTGACACTGTTTCCACTGTTTCCCCATCTATTTCCCATGAATTGATGGGACCAGATTCCATGATCTTTGTCAGTAGAACATTATTTATCCATAAAAAGAAATGAAATTCTGATACATTTGTTGTTGTTTAGTCACTCAGTCATGTCTGACTCTTTGAGACCCCATGGACTATAGCACATCAGGCTTCCCTATCCTTCACCGTCTCCCGTAGCTTGCTCAAACTCATGTCCCTTGCGTCAGTGAGGCTGATGCCATCCAACCATCCCATCCTCTGTCATCTCCTTCTCCTCCTGCCTTCAATCTTTCCCAGCAATAAAGTCTTTTCCATTGAGTCAGGTCTTTGCATCAGGTGGCCAAAGTACTGGAGCTTTAGCTTCAGCATCAGTCCTTTCAATGAAAATTCGGGTTGATTTTCTTTAGGATTGACTGGTTGGATCTCCTTGCAGTCCAAGGGACTCTCAAGAATCTTATCCAACACCACAATTCAAAAGCATCAATTGTTCAGTACTCAGTTTTCTTTATGGTCCAACTCTCCCATCCATACATGACTGCTGGAAAACCATAGCTTTGACTATACAGACCTTTGTTGGCAAAGTAATGTCTCTGCTTTTTAATATGCTGTCTAGGTTTGTCATTGCTTTTCTTCCAAGGAGCAAGCGTCTTTTAATTTCGTGGCTGCAGTCACCGTCTACAGTGATCTGATAACCCCCAAAATAAAGGGTGTCACTGTTTCCATTATTTTTCCATCTATTTGCCATGAAGTGGTGGAAGCAGATCCTGTGACCTTCATTTTTTGAATGTTTGAGTTTTAAGCCAACATTTTCACTCTCCTCTTTCACCTTCTTCTGCCATAAGGGTGGTATCATCTGCATATATGAGGTTATTGTTATTTCTGCCTGCAATCTTGATTCCAGATTGTGCTTCATCCAGCCCGACATTTTGCATGATGAACTCTATATATAAGTTACATCAGCAGGGTAACAATACACAGCATCATCACATTCCTTTCTTAATTTTGAACTAGTTTGTTGTTCCATGTTCATTTCTGTTACTTCTTATACAGGTTTTGCAGGAGGCAGGTCATGTTGTCTAGTATTCGCATCTCTTGAAGAATTTTCCACAGTTTGTTGTGATCTACACACTCAAAGGCTTTAGTGTAGTCAATAAAGAAGAAGTAGATTTTTTTTCTGGAATTCCCTTGCTTTTTCTATGATCCAACAGATATTGGCAATTTGATCTCTGGTTCCTCTGCCTTTTCTAAATCTAGCTTGTATATCTGGAATTTCTCGGTTCACATATTTTTGAAAAGTAGCTTGAAGGATTTTGAGCATTACTTTGATAGCATGTGAATTTTTGATAAAGCATCTGATACATCCTATGTCATAAATGAACCAGGTAAGAATACTGGAATGTTTTCCATTCCAATACTGGAATACAGAAGCCATTCCCTTCTGCAGGGTTGAAGATGTTATGCTAAGTGAAATCAGAAGGACAAAAAAAGACAAATATTGCATGACTCCTACTTATATGAGGTCCCGAAAATAGTCAAATGCACAGCGACAGAGAGTGGAATAGTGGTTACCAGGGCTGGGAGGAGGTAACAGAGAGTTATTGCTTAATGGGTACATAGTTTCAGTCTGGGATGATGGAAAATCCTTGTGATGAGTAGTAGCGATTCACAACAATGTGAATGCACTTAATGTCACTAAACTGTACACTTAAAAATGGTTCAAATAATAAATATAGACTTGTACATTTTACCACAATAAGAAAAAGTCATTCCTTCCTTTGACACTGATACTCAAGGTGTTGATTGAGCCAACAGCCAACCAGCTTACATTTTTGACTCCTAACCCAACAAATGGGTATGCTGGCCATATAGAAACCATGAACTTGGTCCTCTCTTCACGAATCTCATAGTCAAATGGGGAACTGAAATATTAAAATCATAAGGATAACAAATCCCAGAGAGTTTACAATATTTCTTACCAATAACACAAGGCAAGTTGGGGTCCACATCAAGCAATGGCCAATAACTGTTATAGAACTTGAAGGGCTAGTTAAAAATATAGATATGGGTCCCTCCTGACCTATTAATTCAGAATCTTAGAGGCGTTGGCAGTGGGAAACCTATCTTTTTCACAAGCCTCATAGGTAATTCAGAAGTACAGCCAGGTTGAAAATCCTTCTAAACAATATATGGATTAATATCAGGGGAAAAAAAACCTAAAGAATTAAATCTTATTGGTAACACTGAAAATCAAAAAAATTTTTACTTGGTAGAAATAAGCAACAGAAAATGAAACTGACAAAGACTAATATTGCATATAGTAAAGATTATTATTGACTTAAAATGGAAGGAAGACCCTAAATCTTCTTGACAAAATTTAGATCACAAAATTGGCCTGGGAAAATTGAACCTAGTAGGAATAAGAGTCACAAAAGAAAACTATGTTATTAGGAAAAAAAATGAGCAGTTTTTGATGGGGTCAAACCACTGATCAGTGAATCAAATTTTGTTGTCAGACATACATTAAAATGAGACAGTTCTGATTAAAAAAAAAGTCACTGTGGCTTCTAATGCGTTTTAACATTTCAAATGTATCACTTCTCTTAATTTCTTATTTTGAAATAATTTCAAAATTATATGGAAGTGTTGAAAGAATAGTGCAAATAATTCTTGCATATAGTTTACCAAGATTTGTAACTGTTAAATGCAGTCACATATTCCTATGATATCTTAAATATACATGTGATATATGCACACATATAGGGTTAGGGTAGATAGGGGTTCAGTTCAGTTCAGTTCAGTCTCTCAGTTGTGTCCGACTCTTTGCGACCCCATGAATCGCAGCATACCAGTCCTCCCTGTCCATCACCAACTCCTGGAGCTCACCCAAACTCATGTCCATCAAGTCGGTGATGCCATCCAGCCATCCCATTCTCTGTCGTCCCCTTCTCCTCCTGCCCCCAGTTAGGTGTATACATTTATAAATAATTTGTTCGCTTTAGCCATTTGAGAGTTGCAGACACCACGTCCCTTTGTGTCAAAAGTTTGTACTTTCTAAGGGCAAGAAATCATCTTATACAACCCAGAGAACATCTATCAAGTAAAAAATTTAACAGGAACAAATACTCTAATAATCTTACCATATCCATATTTCACCAATTGCCCCCATAATGTCCTTTATAGCCATTTTTTTAAAAACTATGATCTAGGGTCCAATTCCAGATCACTCTTTGCCTTTAGTGGTCATATGACTTTCAGTTCAGTTCAGTTCAGTTCAGTCGCTCAGTCGTGTCTGACTCTTTGCGACCCCATGAATCACAGCACACCAGGCCTCCCTGTCCATCACCAACTCCCGGAGTTCACGCAAACTCATGTCCATCGAGTCGGTGATGCCATCCAGCCATCTCATTCTCTGTCGTCCCCGTCTCCTTTAATTTGAAACAGTTCCTCAGCCTTTCTTCGTCTTTCATAACAATGACATTTTTGAGTGAGTGGCCAGTTGTTTGGTAGAATCCCCCCTCTATCTGGGTTCGCGTAACATTGCTCATGATTAGATTTGGATTATGTGTTTTTGGCAGGAACTGTATGTGAGTGCCGTTGGTTCTTGCTGCCTCACATAGGAAGGCACATCAAGCTCCCATTTACTGGTGAAAGATAGATTCCATTTTACTGTCTGAGCCTCACTCTCCTCGTCTGTTCCTGGAGATAACTCAGGAGCATAACTGAACAGCACCATGGCTGAATGGTCATTTCAGACGTGCTCCACCCCTGGACACCTTTCGCAAATACAAGTTGTTGAGTTCGTGCCACGATTAGTTATGCTCATTGCTAACATACCTAATGTGTGCTGGCACTTGTCATTTTTTTTTGAACCTTCATGCAAAATATGAATATGTATGTTATTAGTCCCATTTAACAGTTAAGGAAACTGAGGCTCAGAGACAGCTGAGTTGGGATTTGAGCCAAGCATGACCTAGTCCAGAGCCTAAGTGCCACACCATGCCACATGTGTGCGTGACAAGTCGTTTCCGTCGTGTCTGACTCTTTGTGACTCTGTGGACTGTAGCCTGCCAGGCTCCTCTGTCCACACTGTCAGTTAATCCCATTCACAAAGGTACCTGATGGCAGAAAGGACAAATTAATGCCTCCTTTGGGGATGTCCCGGTAGCATAAGGAAAAACAGAATGGGCCAGCTACTGCCATCTTTGTTCCTCTCCCTCCTTCCCCTGGCCTGGGTCCTTTTCCTTCTGAGATCCAGCAGAACTAAGGTCAGGATTGCTCCAGAGTCGGGGCATACCTGCTGGACATGGCGCAGCTGCCTCGAAAGCTCATTTTGTTCCCTTCTTGACTGGATAGCAAGAAGAAAGTGGAAAGTATTAGCTGCTCAGTTGTGTTCAACTCTTGGCGAACCATGGACTATAGCCTGCCAGGTTCCATGGTCCATGGAATTCTCCAAGTGAGAATATTGGAGTGGGTTGCCATTTCCTACTCCAGGGGATCTTCCTGACCCAGGGATCAAACTGGGGTCTCCTGCAATGCAGGCAGATTCTTTACCATCTGAGCCACTAGGGATAATGCTGCTCAAATGAGGCGATTCCATCCCACCCCCACCCAAAGGCCTGAATTTCCCTATGTACATTAAAGTGGAAATGAGCGGGACTAGGTATGATCACTGGAGAAGGCACTGGCACCCCACTCCAGTACTCTAGCTTGGAGAATCCCATGGATGGAGGAGGCTGGTAGGCTTCAGTCCATGGGGTCACTAAGGGTCAGACACGACTGAGCGACTTCACTTTCACTTTCATGCATTGGAGAAGGAAATGGCAACCCACTTCAGTGTTCTTGCCTGGAGAATCCCAGGGAGGGGGGAGCCTGGTGGGCTGCCGTCTATGGGGTCGCACAGAGTCAGACACGACTGAAGCGACTTAGCAGCAGCAGCAGCAGGAGTAATAACTACCTTGTGTTGAGTGTGTTATTTGAATTAATGCTTTAAATCACCCTGTATGTTCAGTTCAGTTCAGTCGCTCAGTCGTGTCCGACTCTTTGAGACCCCATAAATCACAGCACACCGGGCCTCCCTGTCCATCACCAACGCCCAGAGTTCACTCAAACTCATGTCCATCGAGTCGATGACGCCATCCAGCCATCTCATTCTCTGTTATCCCCTTCTCCTCCTGCCCCCAATCCTTCCCAGCACACGAGTCTTTTCCAGTGAGTCAACTCGTCGCATGAGGTGGCCAAAGTATTGCAGTTTCAGCTTTAGCATCAGTCCTTCCAATGAACACCCAGGATTGATCTCTTTTAGAATGGACTGGTTGGATCTCCTTGCAGTCCAAGGGACTCTCTAGAGTCTTCTCCAGCACCACAGTTCAAAGGCATAAATTCTTCGGCACTCAGCTTTCTTCACAGTCCAACTCTCACATCCGTACATGACCACTGGAAAAACCATAGCCTTGACTAGATGGACCTTTGTTGGCAAAGTGATGTCTCTACTTTTTAATATACTATCTAGGTTGGTCATAACTTTCCTTCTAAGGAGTAAGCATCTTTTAATTTCATGGCTGTCTTCAGCATCTGCAGTGATTTTGGAGCCTAAAATAATAAAGTCTGACACTGTTTCCACTGTTTCCCCATCTATTTCCCATGAAGTGATGGGACCAGATGCCATGATCTTTGTTTTCTGAATGTTGAGCTTCAAGCCAACCTTTTCACTCTCCTCTTTCACTTCATCAAGAGGCTCTTTAGTTCCTCTTCACTTTCTGCCACAAGGGTGGTGTCATCTGCATATCTGAGGTTATTGATATTTCTCCCGGCAATCTTGATTCCAGCTTGTGCTTCTTCCAGCCCAGCGTTCCTCATGATGTACTCTGCATAGAAGTTAAATAAGCAGGGTGACAATATACAGCCTTGATGTACTCCTTTTCCTATTTGGAACCAGTCTGTTGTTCCATGTCCAGTTCTAACTGTTGCTTCCTGACCTGCATACAGGTTTTATGTTAGATACTTTATTTTGCCCGTTTTGCAGATGAGGAAACTGGGGCTTGGTTAAGCTCACAATTTGGTGAGTACACAGCAGGGATTCCTAGGCAGATCTAATTGCTGAGATTGGATGAGATCTTCACCAGCATGCTAGACTTTCTCTAGGCTTCATAATATAGCAGGCACATGGAATAAGTTTTTGAAACATGCGGTATATTTTAATGCATTGTGTTGAATCCATGGATGGGCTACTCAGATTTGGCTTTAATTCTGATTCTTGCTCTGGGCTGTCAGCTTGATCTCTTCTCTCTTGATTTGCCAGCCTCATGTCTTGGACCTTTGTTCTTTCTGGCTTTTCCTCCCAGGGGGACTGCTAGACCTCAAGTATCTGTGTCTCTGGAGACTTCATCGTGACTAGGAAGGATGTCTCTTCAAGAAATAAGTTGATGCCATGTCTTCTCAACTTCTTCCTTTGTAGGGAGGGGGATGAAGAGGCAGAAAAGGAAGGAAAAGAAGAAAATACTTCAGTCAGAGCAAGATGATTTAGTCAATCTGTTGATTTTGTTTTTGTTTTGTTTGGCCACACCTTGAGGCTTATGGGATCTTATTTCCCTGACTAGATACTGAACCCGGGTCTTAGCAGTGAAAGCGCTTTGTCCTAACCACTGGACGGCCAGGGAATTCCTGAATGATTCCAATCTCCAGAAACTTTCATAGGAGCAGCCAGAGCAAAGTCTTGCCTGAGAGTCAGATGGGGCTGCCACTGGCTGGTTTGGCCAAGTATTTGAGCCTCACATTCCTCATCTTTAAAATACAGGTGACTGCACCTTCTCCACCCATCTCAGAGAAGCAGTGGATCAAACAAGAAAACGCTGCCGTCTTGTTTGGCAGATTGCTAAGAGAGTGTATAAGCCTGGACTGTGTGGTTCTCTCTTGCCATGCAGATTCAGGCAGCCCAAGTCTCCCTGACAGGGGTTTCACTGAGGATTGTTTGGGCTGAGAAAAGAAACTCAGCTTGAGGAAGAAGACATTGTTTTGTGAAGTCCTTACTTTCTGTCCCACACCCCTGAGAACCTACTGTTTCACTCTAACGGCATTTTCTTCACCAGGATCTTCCCCCAAGATTTTAGCCAAGTCCCAAGTTCTTTTTCAGATCCAAAGGCTATTTTTGGAGCAATTCCTGTCTCCCAGTTCCCCTCACCTGCCTGTGTCACAAGTCTCATCTACCTTGTACCTCCTGACAAAATGTCAGAATCTCACCATTCTCAGTCCCTGATTACCTTGAAATCTCCCAATTCCACCAGGAGGAAGTGTATCTTTTCATGCCAGGTCCTGAACTAAGTCCTTTAAACCCCTAAACTCAGTCAATCCTCACCGTCCTCAATGACGTTCAACATTTGAGGGGGCTGACCAACCTACCACACTCCCTTCCCTCAGGGATGGGTTTCCAAAGTCTCTGCACATTATGTGATGGCAGATCCCTTGTTCTTCAATGATTGGCTCTTGGTGGCATCTGAGTCAAGCTCTGCCAACCACGTTCTCTATCCCAAGAATTCAGACTGGAACATAGAGACACCAGTCAGCACCTGTTGGCACTGAGGCCATTTTGACTGTGTGCCCAGAGAGGCAGAGAACACCCACCTGGAGAGGCGGAGAGGCATGGGGGCAGAGAGAAAGAATGAATTGGAGCTGAGACGCCCAGAGACCAGTGGCAGAGTCATGGAGAGAGCAAGCCTGTTCCTCAGGATTTTCTAGTTCCTGGCTCCAAACCTCTGGAGGCTTCATTTCATTTCTGCCCTTGGGTACCATAATTTTGCTTAATAAAATAACACTTAAAAAAAAGCGAGATTTTGTTCCTACTGATTATAACTAAAAGAGTGTTGATAAGACTTTAGTGTCTCCATTTTGCAGAGACAGGAACTAAGAAACTGAAGCTCCAATAATTTGGCCACCTGATGTGAAGAATTGACTCATTGGAAAAGACCCTGATGCTGGGAAAGATTGAAAGTGGGAGAAGGGGACGACAGAGGATGAGACGGTTGGATGGCATCACCGACTCGATGGACATGAGTTTCAGCAAGCTCCAGGAGTTGGTGATGGACAGGGAACCCTGCAGTCCATGGGGCCACTAAGAGTCTGACACAACTGAGCAACTGAACTGAACTGAAACTAAGGCACAGAAATTAAGCCAGGAGTCCAGTGTCACACAGCTAGTCTATGCACAGAAGGGAAACACATGTCTCTGATTCCCATAGCTGAAGTGTATGGAGTGCTTTCTTTATTCTAGGCACTTTCTCTTTATTTATTCATTTTATATGGCTGTTCTGGGTCTTAGTTATGGCACAAGGGATCTTTAGTTTCAGGATGTGGGATTTAATTCCCCAACCAGGGATGGAACCTGGGCCCCTTGCATTGGGAGTGCAGAGTTTTAGCCTCTGGACCACCAAGGAAGTCCCATGTACTAGGCACTTTTTCAGAAGCTTTATAAGTATTATCTCATTTTATCTTCAAATCACCCCTCCTATCAGCACCATTTGAAGGACGGGGAAATTGAAACAAGGGGAGATTGAGTTGTCTGCTCAAGATCAGGTAGCATTCAAGGGTCAGAAATGGGGTGGGGACCCAGACGGCTGACTCCACTGTCTGAAGTGAAGTCGCTCAGTCATGTCCGACTCTTTGCGACCCCATGGACTGTAGCCTACCAGTCTCCTCCATCCGTGGGATTTTCCAGGCAAAAATACTGTAGTGGGTTACCATTTGGGCTCTTAGTAAACAAAGCAGTACTGGTTCTGGGGATAGAAGGGGTCAGAGGTCTTTAGAATTTGATAAACACTGGTATGTTGAGTTCAGTCATGAACCCTTAGGGAATGGGTAAGCCGTTGGAGGTCCCTACTGGGTTACGCTTCCACCTAACGCATCTGTTGTCAGCAGCTCTGACAGATGGGCATCCCGCCCCTGTGATATTGTGATGCCTCTTCCATCATTGAGCAGGTCTTGCCTTGCTCACTAAATACTCCCTGCCCCCCTGCCACCACCCCCAAACTCCACTGCTGCTTGTGGTGAGTCTACTCTTAGTTAGCCTCCTGAACAGGGATAAATCACAGCTGTGGGTGACTGTGTCGTTTCCACTATGGTTTTGGGATATGCGCGAGTTCATTTAGAACCCGGATTTTGTCAGGAAGTTACCAAGCCCAGTCTTCATCCCTGAACCTATCTATATCCTTCATGACCCAGGAGAGAGAGACAGAAGGGACAGATGACTCTCCAGGTCGGGACGCCTGTTGTGAACTTGCCTCTGTGTCCTGTTCCGTTCCGTCGCTCAGTCGTGTCCGACTCTATGCAACCCCGTGGACTGTAGCCTACCAGGCTTCTCCGTCCATGGGATTCTCCAGGCAAGAATACTGGAGTGGGTTACCGTTTCCTTCTCCAGGGGATCTTCCCGACCCAGGGATCGAACCCGGGTCTCCCGCATTGGAGGCAGACGCTTTAACCTCTGAGCCACCAGGGAAGCCTCTGTGTCCCAGGTGGTGCTAAATGCACTCTATGCTCACTCTGTCCGGATGTCCTCACGGAAGAGAAGGTCTGCTTCTTGTGGCCGTGGTTGGCAGAGATGCAGAAAAGGCTGGCAGTGATTCCAGAAAGAGAGGCTGAGAAGGACCCGCAAGGATTTTCCGGGCCAGAGGTGCCTGGAAACAGGCGGGAAATCAGTCTAGGTTGGGGTCACTGACCCTTTAGGGAAATCAGTGAAAGTCAGAGATTTTCTTCCCCAAAATGCACATGTAGAGATTAATTTGCTTAAGACGTAAAATTTCTTACTTTGTGGATCTGCAGACCTACTAAGGACACTACTGAAGAACCCCTTGATCAAGAGAGACTGCCATCCGATGTAGACCTAGAGGGGAAGGATGCCTCTATCCCGCCTTCCTGCAGGATGCTATTCCTCTCGGAATCTTCGCTGACCCCGCTGGAGCTGGAGTGGGTCCTTTCTCTTATGCCTGTGCATTTCACTGTTAACACTATGACAGTGGCTTTTTAAAAAATATTTTTATTTATTTATTTGGCTGTGCTGGGTCTTACCTGCTGCACACAATATCTTTGATCTTCGTTGCGGCATGGGGAATCTTCAGTTGAGGCATGCAAACTCAGTTGTGGCATGTGGGATCTAGTTCCCTGAGCAAGCTAGAACCCCAGGCCCCCTGCATTGGGAGTCTTGGCCACTGGACCTCTAGGGAAGTCCTGACAATGGCTTTTAAAACGTGGTCCTCCAACCAGCAGCATTAGCATCACCTGAGAACTTGTTACAAATGCAAATTCTTGCTCCCTACCCCTGACCAGTTAAAGCACTCAGTGTTGGAATGGGCCTTTACCATGATGCTGAGGATCGCTCAGGTTTGAAAAGGGCTGCTACAACCTGTCCTCTTCTCGATGGTGTGGCTGCCCTACTAGACACAACAGTAAGTGCTCAGTGAACATTTACTGCTTCATGTATTCCTGACTCCCAGGGCAAGATTCCTTTTCTCCCTTGGTACCCGGTAGCTCTCAGTCTGTGGTCACTGAGATCTAATGTTATTTTGGATCCAGTTTCTTTCTACTCCAGGGCCTTAAGTCAGGCGTGGCTCTGTTAGGCAGAGTAGGGGGTCTGGTCTTGAGACAGGTGCCTAGAAACTTTCACACAGGGATGGAGCCAGAGAGACACCAAACCTGGAGCATTTCTCTGGGTAATGGGGCCTCAGTCATCTGATGGCTGAGGGGCAGGTGGGCAGGGGGCTGCCTGGCCTGTACGTATGTCCCGGATCCCTGAGAGCCCAACACTGACAAACTCCACAGGCTGTCCTGCTCCCCTCAGTGCCTGCCCTACTTCAACCTTGGCAGAGGCTGCCAAACGCTGGCCAGGGACACACCTGCCAGGCTGGCAGGGAGAGAAATGGCAACTTTTATTTTCAACGATTCTCCAGATTTTGGGTGATAGGGAAATGGTTTGAAGATTCCTCTTAATCTCATGTGTGTATTTAGTCTGGAGAAGAATGTGCCTCAATTCTCTGATAAATTCTCTTTCATCCTTTAGGGAAAGACAGTGTCTTCTATACAACCTTTTAGTTTCTGGATATTTAAAAAATAACTTTGCTAGAGGGTGCAGGGAAAAAATTTCTGTAACTCTTCCTGTCTCATATTAACCCAACTCTTTAAACATTAAAACAAACAAACAAAAACACCCCTATTTGATTTTTTAAGGTGGGTGCAGAGAAATGACACCTGTTTGCCCTTAATTTCCAATGGTTTTATTTTTAAAAATTATTCTTCTGGTGGCTTCCCAGGTGGCTCAGTGGTAAAGAATCCACCTGCCAAGGCAAGAGACACAGGTTTGATCCTTGATCCTGGAAGATCCTACATGCCAGGAAGCAGCCAAGTACATGGGCCATAATTATTGAACCTGTGCTCTAGAGCCTGGGAGCTGCAACTACTGAGCTCACGGGCTGCAACTACTGAAGCCCCTGAGCCCTAGAGCCCATGCTCGGAAATAAGAGAAGTCACTGGAATGGGAAGCCAGTGCACCACAACTAGACAGTAGCCCTCAACTACCGCAACTGGAGAATAGCTTGTGCAGCAGTGAAGACCTGGCACAACCAAAATAAATAAATACATAAATTAAAAAAAATTAATATGGACAAGTGACACCAATAAAAAAAGCATCCTATTTTTCTACTAGGGAGAGATAAACAAAGATTTCTCTCATCTCAGAGACTCGCAGTTTTTCAAATTTTTATTCTAAAAATCAATTGTGGGAGATGCAGGATGGATCCATTAATCCCTTCTGTCTCTATATGGGACAAGTCCTTCACACATAATTTTTTTTTTTAATCTGGTATTTTTGGAGGGTGAGGAGGAAAGGGGAAATTCCCTTTAAACCTTACCAAGTTACGAGGATGTCCGTTCCTCAAATTTAAAAATAATCTGATTTTTTTAGGGTGTTGAATAGAAATATTCTTGTTCACCATTTACTTCACCCAGAGTTTCACAAATTTTTCTTTTTAAAATCAATTTGATTGGGGCATGTGGATGGGTGGGTGGGGGTGTCTAACCTTTCCCCCTTCTTGTCCAACATGGGACCAGTTCTTCAAACTTTAATTTTTAAAATAAATATATTCTTAAAAAAATTGACAGGGATAGAGAGAAACATACTCTTTATCTTGCATTTCACATAAAAGCAGCTCAGATATTTATTTTTAAAATCTATCTGACTGGGGGGGGGGTGCCTAGAAAGAGTTGCCTCAACCCCTCTTGTCTGACCTAGGGCTAGTTCTTCAAACTTTTATTCTTCAGTTACATTAGATTTTTTTGGAGGGGTGGCAGAGGCAATGGTAATATCCCCACTGAGTCTTCCGATTCTTCCATAAGGCCAGCTCTTCAAACTTTATTTAAAAAATCAATCTGATATTTTTTGGGGGTGGGTGGGGGGAGCCAGAGTTCCCATTAACCCCTTGTGTTCCGCCCAGAAAAGGCTCCCCAAACTTTTTTCCCAACGTGAAAATTACCTCTCGGAGGGGCCGGGGAGCGGGGGCAGGGCAGGACGGCGCTGAGGGGCGGGCGCGGGAAAGTTTGGGGGGCGGGCGCGCCTCGGCCCGGGGGCCGGCGGGCGGGCGGGAGCCGCGCGCCCCGGGGCCGGCCGGCTTTGTGTGCGGCGCGGAGGCCGGCGGCGCGGAGGCCGAGGCCGAGGCCCGGAGCTCGCGGGCCGCGCGGCGAGGCCGGCCCGGGGGCGGGCAGGGCGGCGGGGGGCGGCCGCAGCCCCGAGGGGGCCGGCGGGGCGGCGGCGGCGGCGGCGGCGGGCGCGGGCCGGGGCGGGGGCCGGGGGCGAGGGCCGGGCCCCCCCCGCGCGCCCCCCGCGCCCCCGCCCCCCCGGCCCGCGCGGGGCGGGCGGAGGAGGGAGCGGCGGCGGCGGCGGCGGCGGCATTGTGCGCGCACCGGCAGCCCGGCCCGGGAGGAGCAGGACGCGCCGGGGCCGCCTCCTCCCGCACGGACCCATGAACCAGCCGGGCGGCGCGGCGGCTCCGCAGGTACGACGGGGGGCCGGGGGCAGGCCCCGCGCGGGGGACCCGGGGGGCCGGGGCCCGGGGCGCTGCGCCACTTCATTGCAAGATTTGCAGAATGCAAAGTGCCTGGGCACGTTTGCGGGCTTTTTTGTGGGCGCAAACGGGAGAGTCGGGGTCTGGCGAGCCCCCCCCCGGGCGCAGCGGGGTGTGCGGAGGGTGGGGGTGACGCGGGGGTCTTTTCGGGCCCCCACCCGGCGCCCCCTCCAGCCCCGGGCTCGGACCGGAGCCCAGAAAACAAAGCGGCGAGAGAACAGAGCAGCCATTTCAGTTTGGACAATTCACATTTTGCAAAAATGCAACCCCTTCCAGATCTCCCCCCTCCCCTCTAAATTTACAATTTCCCCCTGACCCTCTGTGCGCTCGGGGTCCCCCATGACCCCTCGGGAGGTCTTTCCCCCCTGGCTTCCTATCTTTGCAACAATCTTTTTTTTTTTTTTTTTTAGGCCATATTTCCTTTTCTCAATTTTTTTTCTAATTTTTCTTCAAACGGCAGTTTTTTCCCATTAAAACGACGCCACCTAGAGGATACTATTTTGTAAATAAAAAAGAAATTAAAATTGAAAAGAAATATTTTTTATTTCTTATTTTTTCAAAAGTTTCCTCTATAAGGCAGCGGGGAGGACAGAGATTCTTTTTTTTTCTTTTTGAGGGTGACAGTTTTCACTTTGATCTTTCCAGGAGCATAGAGACAATTTTTATTTCTGAAGCCAAATCCAGATAATATGTAAATGAAAATTAAGCTAGAATTTGAATGAATTCAGTTTTTGAAGGGGAGAAGGCAAAAAGCCTTCTAAAACCAAAGTCGATTTGGCTGCCCAACTCATTTTAATTTGAGAAAAAACTGTTTGGAATGAGGAAAGGAGGGAAATTGTTGAGTTTAGGGGAAACTGGGAGAATTGGCTTTATTGAAGCAATTAGAAATTGTACTTCATTTAAATTTGGAACTTGTTTAGCTCAGTGGGCAAAAAAAGACTAATTTTGCCATTTGGCAATATTTAAAGTTTTTCTGTTTCCAAGAAGGAAGGATTTAAAAGAGAAATAGAGCCTAAAATGTTGGCTTTGGACACACCCAAAAATTGTAGGTTTTATTTTTTTAATTTTTCATTTACATTTTACTGTGTTTAAATCCCAAGGTTTTAAAGAAAAGCAGAAACTGGAAAAGTTAGCGTGAAATCCATTTTTTCCCTGCATTTGTTGGGTTGTGTGTTTTTTTTTTTTTTTGCTTTGATGGAATAATTAAGACTGTTTTCTGATTTTGTTTGCTGAAAGGTCTAGGCATTTCTTTTTTTGTTGTTGTTTTATACAGAAAATGTCAGCAACCTTTTCTGAGCAATATTCATTGGGGAAAAAATGTAAATTCATTACATTATACAAATTGAGTAGTCCACAGATTTGTAGGAGAGACCGCCATTAAAATAAGATATGCATAATTAACATTATTATGAAAAAACTAACAGTGGATTCACAGAAGCTCATTTTTTATGACATACAACTGAATCAGTTGGTAAAGACAAGGGTTGAAGAATCCTTGGTAAGAAGAAAATTTTCCTTTCTATGTGCTTGCTCAATCTTTCAATTTGAAAATTTTATTATTAAAAACTGTATATTCAGTTTGGTTTCAGGCCTCTTTGATTGTGCTGTGGGATTGGTAGTTTACTAACATTTGGTATTTTTCACAAATTTGATTACTTTCAAAGGGGGAAAAATCCATTAAGCTTGATCATTTGGGGGGGGTCTAATTTTTTTTTCAGAAGCACAAATTTTACTGACTTAGGAAGGAAAGATAAACAAGGGAAGGACAGAGAAGAGATGAAAATTCTGATTTTTATCCATCTCCTGTAGTGGAATACTTAGTTTGCTGAAAAAATGGGGTAAAACACCAATTCAACTTGATTCTAGCATCAAATTTTAAATTTTTTTTAAGGGGAAAAAGATAAAAATATAGACAAAAGCCAAAACCCAAAGATACTTGTCTTTGGATCATGAAAGCATATGTGCACATATTATTTGATATTTTTGGCCTTCAAAAAAGTCAAGGTGAAACCAAAAAAAATTTTTTTTTCCTTTGAGAAGATAAATATTGGCCAAATTGAAATTTAACAAAGGAAGATAAGGTACCTACCCAAAGTTGAAGGGTTATTTGTGATAAATTATTATCTGAACTTGTTGGGGATTTTGCATCAAAAAAAGAAAGTTCCAATTTTTCTGTCCAAAAGGAAGGGGAAATATTAGCATTTGTGGAGTGGTTTCTTGAATGGGCTGGTGGTGGGTCACACAAGGCTAGGACAGAAAATCCTATTGCCTTTCGCCAGCCACCAGCTGGTCTTGGAAGAAATGATGGCCCTGGTCCATGAATTCCCAACCCCGTTTTGGGGAAATTCAGATTTCTAAGGGGATACAAATTCTGTGAAATACATTTGACAGTGCAGAGGTTTGACATTTCCCATCACCGCCATTGCATTTGGGAGATTTTTACTTTTTTAGTAACAAAATCCTTTAGGGCTGACTGGCCACATTCTGACATATTTGGAATGAGCTTTTTTTTTTTTTTTAAAGTAGCGTAATTAATTTTTTTTCTATTGAATTATTTAGGCCGATGCCTAGGACAGGCAAAGAATTTATAATTTCCAAGGGCTCAGGAGGTCTCACGAGACAGGAGAGCCAGTTTAGCAGGTGATGGGAGGAGAACTGTGTCCTGCCCTGGGGAGGGGTGGGTGGGCACCCCTACCAGGCATCTGAGAAAGACTCAGGGTTGTTGATAACAGGTTATTTCTGGTGCAAGGAATAAAAATATTGCAGCATGTTCCTTTGTGTGCCCTGGATCTCCTGACACACAACTCAAATTCCTTCATTCCATTCTCTTGAAATTTTGTTGTGTTGTTTAACAATTTAAAGGGAACCCCTGACTAGAAATGGAAAATCATCTCTGTTTTGTAGGCTTGTTTTTTCTTTTTTTAAAAAAATTGGTTATTCTGATCATGTTTGTTTTAAAGGAAATAGAGGTGCATGATGGTACTGTTGGGGGCGGGGTCAATTTTCTTTTGTTTCTATTGGTGTCTCTGAGGATTGAGACAGTGACCTGGGCCTTGCCTTTCTCACCTCCTGTGGTGAATGGAAGTGTGACCAGAAATGGATATATATCAGCTGATTTTTATTAGGCCACGTCTGTTCACCAAACTCTCTTGTCGTCTTGGGCGAAAAATCTGGCAAATTGGACTTGAGGGGTGGTAATTTGTTGATGGACTGAGTTATTTTGGTGAAAGATCATTTATGCTCAGTTTCACAGAGGAGACTCTTATTAATGTTTTGCTTTTCTGCCTAAGGAGTTTTTTTTTTTTTTTTTTAATTTTCTAATAAGGTTTGAAATTTCAAGGGCTTGCTTTATTGCTTGACTTCAGACCAAGCTAAGAAACAGGGTTTGCTTATACTTTCAGCCCTGCACAGAGGTGAACTTGAACAAGGGCTCTTGCTGTTGCAGAAGGAAAGCAACAAAGATGGCTGGTCAGTATGAGTGTGACCTCTCCCTGGTCCTAGGAAATAAACAGCCAATGGTTTGTTTTGTTTGAGAAACAGTTTAAAGACTCCTACATTGTCAGATACCATTCTCCCCCTCCACCTTTGACTCAGCTGTTGGCATGCTGCTTCTTCTGACCTCAGAAGGCTCATGTTGTTGTCTCCTTGGAAGGGTGATAAGAACTTCCTTGCGTGTTTCATTGGATGTATAAGCAGACTTCTCATGATCATGGTGAAATTTTGAAATTTTCCCGTGTTCTTGTGATGTTTCATGTCAGTTGTGTCTCCTCCCTGGTGATGGAAGGTGACGTGGCTTTGTGGGTACACAGGAGGCCTAGTTTGCCCAAGGTCTTGCTGTGCGATCTTGGACAAACCGCTTTTTTCCCTCACGAGCCCTCAGTTTTGTGTTTGCCATATGAGAGCTTTGGAACAGAGCAGTGATACTAATAAGTCATTTTCTTCTCTGATTCTGACTCCATGCAGTGGGCCATAGCTGCCTGGATCACTGTGTTGAGAAGGACTCTGAGGTCACAGCTGGACTCCGATATTGTGGAGGATGGGGTGCAGTGGTCACAGTGTCCATCGCAGAGTGTGGGGGGTACCTCTGCTCACCATTCCCAGGCTAGGTTGTGAGTCATGACCCATTAGTGGGTTGTAAGATCGGTTCAGTGGATCACAATCAGCACACACACAAAAAGAACAGAGTAGGGTACAAGAGAGCACACACTAGCAGAGGCATAGCTGTGTATTCAAGGTAAGTGTTGTCTTAACGAAACTTCAGTTTTATTTACATATGCTGATGTGTGTCTACTGTGAGTTATGGTTAAAAGAATTTGACAGTTGCTGGTCTAGATGGCTGACAATGATGTGCTCCAGGAATTCCGCATATTGCTGCTTATACTTCATTTTCTTATTACCCCAGTGGACTTTCACATGAACCCTTTGGGATAGGAGTCCTGGCTCACATGTATTTTTTTTTTATTCTCTGGTTGAGCTTACCTGAAGGGCCAGCTGTGAAGAAGTCTCGACCGCGTAGGTGGCAGTCAGGCATGCACCCCAGCTTGTTGGCCTTGGATGAGACAGGAAGGGCAGGTGCTATTCGTGTGTCCTTCCAGAGTGAAGTGGCATCTTGGCCAGGTTCTCTGGCTGGGAAGGAGACTTTTTAAGTAGTGTGGGATCCCAGTCTTGATGGGAGGGAGAGCAGCCCCGGTTACTTTTATTCCTCACTTACTGCACATTGCCAGAGGACTTTTTTTGGAGTTAAGAAAGTTCATGTCTGTGCTATATTTAAATACCTATCAGACTCTGAGTGAACGTCTGCATTTTTGTGTCTATGCGCTTCCTAACATCTCCAGAATTGCTGTCTTGGTCTTCTCATCTTTTAAATGTGTCAGGCCAGTGCTGTCCAGTCGAAATAAAATTCAGGTCACAAATGTGAGCCACATATGTCATTTAAAATTTTCTAGTCTCACTTTAAAAAAACCAAGAAGAAACAGATGAAATTAATTTTAATAATATGGCTTATGTAACAGTATATCCACAATGCTCTCATTTCAGTATTCATTAATATAAAAATTATTAATGTGCTATTGTGCATTTTTTCTTTGGAGGGATACTGAGTCTTTTCTGACTGGCCACATTTCATGTGCTAGTAGCCACGTGTGGCTAGTGGCTTCTGTATTGGACAGCGTAGAACCAGACCAACGTTCCATTTCGCCATTCCTGAGTGGTCTTAGAAGGTTATAACATATCTTTGAAAGCCCTTGGTTTTGTTGGTGGGACTTCCTTCCTGAACTCTATGCGCTATGGCATTTCATCCGTATAGCCTCTTCTGGCCAAAGTGGTCCGTGTAGTTGCCCTTGTAGTTGCCCAAGGTTAGGCCAGAACACTAGCTGGAAGAGACAGATGATGGCTAGAAACTCCAAGATGTTGTGTCTCGGTACATGTGCCATTGAAATTAAGAAGTGGAGAAGTCTGTTCTAGGAGTTTGGTTTAAAAAATATTGCTTGAAAAAAGGATGAAGGTGGAAGAAGACCGCAGGTGCATAGGGCCAGGCTTGGGGGTCTGAGGGGTGAGAGGAGATCTGGGTGCAAAGATGTTCAGTCAGTGCAATTCATTTCTGAACTGAACATGGAACCACCAGGAAATTCCCCCCAGGGGAGGCCTTAAATACGAAGCATAGAACATTTCTAACAGCCACCCAATTGGTGAAATGGAATGGTGGATGTGAGGTCAGCCAGACCAGAGTTTGAAATCCAACCTCATTGCGTGGTTAGCCTTGTGTTACTTTGGAAAAGTCTTCTTTGGTTTTGGAACCGCAACTTCTGCATCTGGAAGAAGGGGTGAAATAATCTTGACTTTGAAAGGTTGTTTTATGATTAAATGAAACAATTCACATGTTACATCCAGCCACTCCTTAGAAGGTGGTCAATACAAGTTAGTAATCTCTTGATCCAGTGGTTTCCATTTGTGGAGGTTGAATGCCAGTGACAGCAATTTTGGTTGTTCTGCAGACTTGGTGACTTATCTTTAATAGGTAGGGTTAAGTAACAACAGAAAATGTGCACTTTTTGTGTGTGTTATTTTAAAACAGGCTAGGATGAGACATCTCTTGGACCTTACACATCTTTCCTGTCCAAAGTGTTGTCAGTGCTTTCATTCCAAGGATGCTGTGGCTCCACCAGATATTTCTGGGTTTGTTTCAAAGCCTGTGGCACGCTGTTTAAAGGGATGACTCTGAATTCGGGGTGAACTGTCTCCCTTTTTTTTTGATGATTTATTTTATTTTTTGGCTGTGCTGAGTCTTCGTTGCTACACTTGGGTTTTCTCGAGTTTTGGTGAGTGGGGCTACTCTCTAATTGTGCGTGGGCTTCTCATTGCAGTGGCTTCTCTTGCTCTGGGGCACAGGCTTTAGGTACATGGACTCAGTAACTCTGGCGTACGGGCTTAGTTGCTCCATTGCATGTGGGATCCTCCTGGACCAGGGATCGAACTGGTGTCCCTTGCATTGCAAGGCAAATTCTTAATCACTGGATCACCAGGGAAGCCTTAAACTGTCTACCTTTGAGATTCTGTTCACACCAGGCCTTCTGTCTCTCATGACCTTTCCCTCATTTTTCTCAGTTCCATGAGAAGCCAGACCCCTTGAGACCTGCCTGTCTGTTCTCTTCTCTGGAGCCCCCTGGACCTCTGCAGCCTGCAGGACTTTCCAGATACTCTGGGCTCACAGATGGGAGTTGGTCGTTCGCATTTCTGACTCACCAGCCAGCTTGCGAGTTCCGTGAGGGCAGAGATCATGGGTTATTCATTTTAGGGTCTGGCACAGAGCAGCAGCTCAATAAATATTTGATGACTTAATCTTATTTTTTGGAAAAAGCTCAGATCATCTGGATTTGGGTCTAATGAAGAGTAGGTGACCAATTTGGGTTTGGCCATTTGGTCAACACCCGTGTTTTGTTAGGGAGCCGTAAATAGATTTCTTAGAACTGGCTCCAAAGCCCATGGCTCCCTGGGAATAATAATAAATAAATAATAATAATAAATCAGAGAGGGCTCGCTGGATGGGACTAATGCTCCTTTGACTTCACATGTTGTGGAGAATTTTAAAAAGTTCTCCACCCCTTTTCTCTCCTGTTGTATGAACCATTTCCTTAAAGTAGAAGGAGAGATCCAGATTTGCAGGTCTTGAGAATGGGGCCCAGCATGTCCAAAGAGGTGGAAAAAGCAGAGTGCCTTGGGGTGGAGGGGACTTGATCACTCCCTGTCCTTACTCCCGGAGCTGGTCTTGGCCATAGGCCCTGGAATTGGATGTCAGAGAATTGTTTGTAGATACACGGGCCCCTTAAACGTGAGGTAGCTTAGTGTGTGATTTGATGATCAACCAGACCCCACCTTTGGTCAGATTCCCGTTTGCACATGCTAAAGATTCAGGGGAAATTTATGGAGAAAAACTGAGAATATTCTGTTTATTTGCTTAATTGTTTTTCCCTGTAAGTTTTAGAAAGCGCTGTCATTGTTAACACTGTTTAGCCCAGCTCAGTAAGTGAGCACAGACTCCTGTATTTCCTCCATGGTCAGGTTCCCACATTTTCTTATTTCTGAAATTGGGATGTATTTTATAGTAGATGTGTGTGTTCTGTTTCAGCACTGTTTCTCCCTCATTTTTTTTTTTTTTTTTTTTTGGTTTCAGAAAGCTATTATAAAATCGATGGTGTATCTGACAGTCTAAGGCACCTTGGAATTGAGGATATAGAGTGTCCTGTTCCTGGTGGAGTGAACTGTGACAATTAGGGACTTCCAATTCTGCCCTTTTATTTTAACCTCACTTATCTCTGGGTTTGTTGTCTCCACCTATAAGTGAGGCTGGAACTTTGCCTTTGGAAGAAGCATCTGGAACTCTGAATTTGCCTCACTTTCCTTCCATGTCTTCCTGTGGTCCCTTCTCTGAAAGGCTGAAGCAGCCAGTGGGAGGAAGGTGAAGCCTTGGAAATAGGTCCCTTCTGTATGGCCACATGGATGAACTGTCCTGCCAGTGGCAGAACGCCAGCTGGGCATTTCCAAGGGTAGAACAAACAGATTGAAGCTGGGGGGCAAAGCTCCGCTCCCCTCTCTGGTCTGCTCCTTAATCATGTTGTGCGCTTTGTCCAGGTATAACATTACACTTCGTTTTCCGCATCTGTAAAGTGGTGATGATAGCAGTGATGATGATGAAGGTAGTAATGAGTGTGGCACAGGGTTCTGCTGAAAAGTTGTGAGGGGTGTGAGAAAAAAGTTTGGAAAACGCAGAGTACTTTTCACTTGCAGCGTGTTATTTGTGCATCTGATCCAGCAATGGTAAATAAGTAACATACACGGCACCACTCCCCATTTTTATGCCTGTGGCAGACATTGCTAATCAATCATGGTAGTCTTTTCCATGGAGCCTGGCCAGTGGCCTTTAGAGTCTTTCTTAGTATGAAGCTGCCACATGAAACCAGTTTGTCATTTCTGATTTAGACACACACACACACACACACACACACGCACGCATGCACGCCTGGGAAGAGAGGCGGAATTACTTGCCCAGAACCTCAGTGGATAGGCGGAGCCACTTCAAACCTCAGATTTCTTAACTCCTCCACCAGTGCTTTTCCTATTATTTGCACAAACACTCTGTCAAAAGGAATTAGAGTTAATTTGGTCTTGAGAAATCGTGAGAGGGTCTTGACTCCTCCCTTCCCTGTTATAATTAGATCCCCTTGGGGTTGTCATCAAAGCAGGGCTGGATGACCTGCTTCTCTGTCTGATCCCCGTGTGATCAGGTTTCAAAGGGAAGATGTGGAGGCTGGGCCACTGGGTTGCGTGGTGTTGCCCGCTTGCTCACTTATATTGTACAGATGACGTGGCCGGGGTGGGGGGGCGGGCAGGGCCCGCCCTGGGGTTCCTACAGGAGCACCTGGGTTTGCTGTTTACACATCAGCCATTCCTGGGAATCTTAATTTCTACATCTGGGACCCGAGATGGACATAGTCCTTCGCAGGAATGACGTGAAGTAGCATATCTGAAAATGTTTTTTTAAACTCTGAAGCCCTGTGTATGGTTTATTTTATTTTGTTTTATACGTGTTAATTTTTATAACTAGAGCTAATCCCTGATCATCAGTGCCCTGTTGGGTAAATTGTATAAACCCAGAGTCACGGATAGGTGTACGCAAGGTGAATTGGCCCCTTATCTTGTTTTATTTGATTTGCCAGCCTAAGATTTAAAAAACTCAGAACTTTCAGGCCTCTGGAGCTTATGTGTTCTCCTGTTTGAGTCAGTTGCCACCTTCCTCCCGTTTCAGCCTTGTGTGTGACCTTCTGTACCCCGGGAGGCGCTGGCATCTGGGTACCCCAACGTGCCTCTGTTTGTTGATCTGCTGCGTGGCAGAGCAGTTCACTCGTGTACCCCTCATGGGCTTCCCGCAAGCATCCCGTGAGTTAACAGACTCAGAAGTGCCTCATAAACAGGGAAATGTGTTGGCGACAACTCCTTTCTTTTCTTTAAAAGGAAAGGAGGGAGGCCAAGGTGAGGATGGTATTGAGTTAACAGAAAAATGATATAAATATTTTGGCTGACGAAGCAGGAGGAGGCTTCAGATATAAGCTGTGCTGTGCTTAGTTGCTCAGTTGTGTCCTACTCTTTGCAACCCCATGGACTGTAGCCCGCCAGGCACCTCTGTCCATGCGATTTCCCAGGCAAGAATGCTGAGTGGGTTGCCGTTTCCTTCCCCACATATATAAGCTAAAGAGAAAAAGATGGAATCAGGTGATGCTCCACTCTCCAGTCTGCTGAGGAAACCACAGGAACACTTGCTTTCTAGTGAAGTGACGTTCTGTGTTAGGGATGGAATCTGATTCACAGGGCCAGTCCTGCTTGTGGAGGGGAGGGGGATCCAGGGAGAAACCAAATCTGATGTCTCTCCTGTGGGTGGAAATGACTCCTAACAGGTGGAGGAGGTCCGAGTGCCCCTCAGCAAGCCCCTGGCTTGCAGTTTGCTGGTAACATTAAAAATCAGAAGCTGTTTTGGCTCTTTTTCTGAATGTGTTATTGTCTAAGACAGTATGCCCGAGGGGCCAGCCCTTCTCAGTTCAATTCAGTTGCTCAGTCATGTCTGACTCTTTGTGATCCCGTGGACTGCAGCACACCAGGCTTCCCTGTCCATCACCAACTACCAGAGCTCAGAACTACTATCGAGTCAGAGATGCCATCCAACCATCTCATCCTCAGTTGTCCCCTTCTCCTCCTGTCTTCAATCCCTCCCAGCATCAGGGTCTTTTCCAGTGAGTCAGCTCTTCGCCTCAGGTGGCCGAAGTATTGGAGTTTCAGCTTCAGCTTCAGTCCTTCCAATGAGTATTCAGGACTGATTTCCTTCAGGATGGACTGGTTGGATCTCCTTGCAGTCCAAGGGACTCTCAAGAGTCTTCTCCAACACCACAGTTCAAAAGCATCAGTTCTTCAGAGCTCAGCTTTCTTTATGGTCCAACTCTCCCATCCATACCTGACTACTGGAAAAACCATAGATTTGACTAGATGGACCTTTGTTGGCAAAGGAATGTCTTTGCTTTTTAATATGCTGTCTAGGTTTATCATAACTTTTCTTCCAAGGAGCAAGCGTCTTTTAATTCCATGGCTGCAGTCACCGTCCACAGTGATTTTGGAGCCCAGAAAATACAGTCTGTCACTGTCTCCATTGTTTCCCCATCTGTTTGCCATGAAGTGACGGGATGATCACTTCGAATGAAGATGCCATGATCTTCGTTTTTTGAATGTTGAGTTTTAGGCCAGCTTTTTCACTCTCCTCTTTTACTTTCATCAAGAGGCTCTTCAGTTTTTCTTTGCTTTCTGAGATAAGGGTGGTGTCATCTGCATATTCCGCGTTGAGCCGCCTCCTGGACAAATTCCCACCAGCCCCAATACTCTTAAAGAGAATTGAGAATGGGAATTTTTATCTGGTGAAATTTTGCCACGAATTTGTTTGGGCTCAGAGTTTTGCAAGATGAGGGGACATAACCAGAGCCCTTGGAATACCCAGAGACAATAATTGAAGGCATTTTGGATGCTGGAGACTTTTTAAAAAAATTTCATCAACTGGGGAAAAAAATAACCATAAAAATTTCAGTGCATTTATGTGGGTGTTTTTTTTTTTTTTTTATAATGTATGCTAGAAAAACAGAAAGTGAAACTGATCTGAAGTATAACTGAAACTGGCCTGAAAATGAGGCCTCAGGGAAGGAAAACTTCCCTGGGGTGCTGCTAGCTTGAGGTGGAATTTGTTGTGAGGCTCATCTTTTTGGATGACAGGAGTCTAGAGCTAACAGGGCTCATGCAGATGATTGAAGTCTGTGCCATCCAATATGTACTGGTAACCACTAGCCACATGTGACTGTTGAGCAGTTGAAATGTGGCTAACCTGAACTGAGATGTGCTGTAAGTGTAAAAATTCACACTGGGTTTTGTTTTATTTATTTATTTTTTGGTTGAATTGTCGTTTTTCTCTTCTCTAGATCCAGATCTTAAAGACTCAGTAGGAAAAAAGAAAAAATGACTGTAGAAGATCTCAGTCATCATTTTTTAAAATAAGGTTAAATTGATAGTATTTTGTATGTTGTGTTAAGTAAGATATTAAACATTTCACTTGTTTTTATTTTCATTTTTTTACATCTGGCCACTAGAAAATTTGAAATTACCTAGTGACTTATATTCCATTTCTGTTGAACCATACCGAGCTAAGGCAACCTGAACCCCCCAAACAGAAGGAGTAACTTGTTCTCGAGGGTTAGGTCACAGGGCAGCTTCATTGGCTCATTGGACGGGTGACAAGACTGAAGAGTTTGGGATGGGGAAGGGAAGATGGCGTAGTGGTATAGATACCAGCATAACTGGGTGGTTAAAATGGAGAGGTTGTGGGAACTTGAGAGAGGGACAGACCAAGAGAGTGAGGTACTAGTAATTTAGGGGAGGGAATTAAAATGCTTCCCACTTTCCTTATCCATTCCCCTCAGCATTAATTAAACACTTTGGAAGAAAGTGAACCTAACAAGATGAGCAATAACAAATCTAAGAGATCACTCCTGACAGTTTTTCTGATTGCCAAAAGAATTTCAGTCTATTTCGTCAAGCCACTCCAGTACTCTTGCCTAGAAAATCCCATGGATGGAGGAGCCTAGTAGGCTGCAGTCCGTGGGGTCGCTAAGAGTCGGACACGACTGAGCAACTTCACTTTCACTTTTCACTTTCACACATTGGAGAAGGAAATGGCAACCCACTCCAGTGTTCTTGCCTGGAGAATCCCAGGGAGTGGGGAGCCTGGTGGTCTTCCGTCTATGGGGTCACACAGAGTCGGACACGACTGAAGTGACTTAGCAGCAGCAGCAGCAGCAGCAGGGTCTTTTTGAATCAGAGTACACAATTCAGGACTGGTTTGGGCATTGAAATCCAGGTCCTATTCAGGTCTGTGGGTTTTGGTCCTGGGGACTGGAAGCCATTCTCTTACTAAGTTGATCTGCTCCCTGTAATGATTTGAGAAGCAAGGCTTCTAGAAAACCCAGAGGGCGTATTGCCTAGTGGATAGAGCTGGCAGGGTGAGAAGGTCACCTAGCTGCCCTGACTTAGGGACCTGGAGGAGGGTGACTAACCTTGCGGGATGCAGCAAAGCTGAGCTTGAACCCGGGACTACCTTTCCAGCCTTGTTTTCCTGCTGTTAGTGTTTTGAAAGGAGTTTGAGCAGTGCATTGGAAATTCAGCCTTACAAGTTTTTGTTCTTTAATCAGGAACTCTTTCTGTCAAAAGGCTGAAGTTTAGCGTTCTGTCTGACTTGATTTTTGCAAAGTAGAATTTGTCTTCCTTGAACTATAATCATTGCACATTTGTTGACTTGTTATACACCAGGCACTGGGTTAAGCAGTTAACATCTGTTATCTCATTTAATACCACCACCCTGGAAAGCAGGGATTTTTTTCTTTCTTTTCTTTAATATATGAGAGAATTGAGGTTGAAGTAAATGGAATTGCCCAATGCTTAGCTGTCAGTCGTGTCTGACTCATTGCAACCCCATGGACTGTGTAGCCCACCAGGCTCCTCTGTCCATAGGATTTTCCAAGCAAGATTACTGGAGTGGATTGCCATTTCTTTCTCTGGAGGATCTTCTCAACCTAGGAATTGAACCTGAGTCTGGTAGCTCCTGCATTGCAGACTGTTCTTTACCCACTGAGCCATCGGTGCTTCAAATTCAGATGGATGCCAGATTCCAGGCTCACAGCATTCCTTTGAGGAAAGTGAAGTAACATGGCCAAAATGTGGAGTTGGTTGATTGGCTGGAACCTGAACCCCATTAGATGCTCTGCCCATGCCCTGCTCCAGACGTTACTGTGGGAGGTTGTCTGAACTCTTCTGTCATGGGAAGTTGCCCTCCCTACTCCAAGGACCTTGCATCCACTTGCCGTCTTCCTATTGCTCAGCCTCCAGCTCGCCTCGGTGGACCTTGGCGGTGTGTTTTACGCGCACAGAGCCTTTAATACCGCGTTTGAAAACAGTTGCAGAAGGTTTGCTGTAATTAATTACATTTGACATACTTGGAATCGGGGCCTCCTGGATTCAGAATGCAAATTTATGCCCAGACAGATGTAAGGTATGCTTCGAGCCAAGAGCTCGGGCACGTCCCCGCCAGGGCCTGCAGCGTTGCTTACTGCCCTGATGGGAATGTCATCCCAGGCAGTGAGTGGGAGAGGCAGGACTCAAACTCGGGGGTACCAGGAGCCCACAGGCTTTTGGAGGAGAAATAGCGCTGAACTTTACAACAGTAATTGTGGTCTCTAGTCTGAGCCTTGCTCCTAATTCACCCGTGGTTGGGGGAATCTCTTTTCCCTCTTTGGGCCTTAGTTTCCCCCACTATACAATATAAAGGCTTAGGCTAGGTGGTCCACTGGGTGATCTCAGAAAGTACGTGCTGTTAGTTTGTTCAGGGGCAAGCGGGCAATTAATCAGAAAGTCAGAGCTTGGGATGCTCGCTTTTGGGAGTATTAACCATCGAGGTGAGAAAGGCTTGTAATTGGTAGGTAAGCAGGAGGCTGGTGGAACAGAGAGGTGTATGAGACAAGGCCTGGTATCTAGACAAGAAGTTGCTAGTTTCCAGGGCACCACATAGAGAAGTTACTTTCTCCGCATCAGTCCTCCGCCTCTCACCCATATATACTCATCTCACCGTCTGTATTAGGTATCTGTTACTGTATAACACATCAGCTCAAAACTTGGTGGCTTAACAGGGCAGTAGTCATTTATTGTCTGTCCTGGTCTCTGTGGATTGAGAATGTGGAAGTGACTCAGTTGGTCAGTCTGGTTCAGGGTCTTTCAGTGGCTGTGGCCAGATGGCCGGGGCTGGGGTCATCTTAAAGAGCTCTCCACTGTCGTGTTTGGTGCCAGGGCTTGGGAGACTCAGAACAACTGGGGCTCCTGGAGTATCCCTCCATCTATCCATTCACCTTTCTACCCACTGATCTCTCTCTCAATATTTATATGTGTCTTTCTGTCCATCCAACTACTTTATATACATATATCTTTCTAATCTATCCGTCTGTGTATCCAATCTATCTATCTAATCCATCTTTCTAATACAGCCTTCCCATGTATCTCTGTGTGGTTTCTCCGGCATAGAGATACTTGGCTGGACTTCTACATGGCACCTTGAGGCTCTGAAAGCACCTGTCCTATGCAGGCATAGAATCAAGCAGTTGCAGCATCTCCTTGAATGATCTAGCCTCAGACCTCATGCAGCACAACTTCCATGTCAGTCTTGTGGTTGAAGCAATTGTAAAAGTGTGCCCCAGTGCAAGAGGAGAGACATAAACTCCACCTCTCCATGGAGTTGTGTCAACATCACACTGAGTATGTAGGACGGGATGTATATCGATGTGGCTCTTTGGAAAACACAGGCTGACATTCCATCCATCTACTCACCAACCCGTCTGTCTAGCTGTTCACCTATCCATCCTTCTCTCCACAGACCCATTCATCCACCCATTTCATCTTTCCGTCCTTCAGGTGTCCGTCCTTCCTTAAGACTATCTGCTTATCCATTCAGTCACCAAACAAATCTCAAGCAACCTGATGTGAGCCAGGGACAACTCAGTTGAGTTCAGTCGCTCAGTCCTGTCCGACTCTTTGTGACCTTATGGACTGCAGCACGCCAGGCCTCCCTGTCCAATACCAACTCCTGGAGCTTACTCAGACTCATGTCCATTGAGTCGGTGATGCTATCCAACCATCTCATCCTCTTGTCCCCTTCTCCTTCTGTCTTCAGTCTTTCCCAGCATCAGGGTATTTTCCAGTGAGTCAGTTCTTCACATCAGGTGGCCACAGTATTGGAGTTTCAGCTTCAGCATCAGTCCCTCCAATGAACATTCAGGACTGATTTCCTTTAGGATGGTCTGGTTGGATCTCCTTGCAGTCCAAGGGACTCTCAAGTCTTTCCTCCAACACCACCGTTCAAAAGCATCAATTCTTCTGCACTCAGCTTTCCTTATAGTCCAACTCTCACATCCATACTTGACTACTGGAAAAAACATAACCTTGACTAGACGGACCTTTGTTGGAAAAGTAATGTCTGTGCTTTATCATATGCTGTGTAGGTTTCTCATAGCTTTTCTTCCAAGGAGCAAGCGTCTTTTAATTCCATGGCTGCAGTCACCATCTGCAGTGATTTTGGAGCCCCCCAAAATAAAGTCTCTCACTGTTTCCATTGTTTCCCCATCTATTTGCCATGAAGTGATGGGACCGGATGCCATGATCTTAGTTTTCTAAATGTTGAGCTTTAAGCCAACTTTTTCACTCTCCTCTTTCACTTTCCTCAAGAGGCTCTTTAGTTCTTGGCTTTGCTTTCTGCCATAAGGGTGGTGTCATCTGTGTATCTGAGGTTATTGATACTTCTCCTGGCAGTCTTGATTCCAGATAATCAGCTGAATGATCTTGGGCAAGTTACTTCTTCGTGCCTTCGTTTCCTCACCATTAAATAAACATGACAGGGACAGCTAGGTGCTTTGAATGGTGAACTAAAGGAGAGAATGAAACTAACATTTATTGAGACTCTACTCAGCGTTAGTCCTTCTGTCCTCAAAGTAATGCCATTACGTAGAATTATTATCATGTTTATTTACTGGTGAAGAAACCAAGGCACAGAGAACTAATTTGCCCAAGGTCAGCTGATTAGTGTCTGAACCAGAATGTAAACCCAGGACTTCCTCATCACCCTGTCCTAGATTATTTCCATTCTGATTCTGAGTATGAAATGGCTGTCCAAGAGTTGGTTTTACTCTTCTCTCTCTTTTTTTTTTTCTAAGTAAAAAAGCGTTCTTTTTTCTCCTGATTGTAGAAAAATATGTTCATTACAAAAACATTCAAGCATACAGATAAGCAAGATTATTTTTTTTAAAAAAACCACCCCAAATCCTACCCCTGTTTACATTTTGATGAACATTATTTAAATATATATGTAAACATTTATAGAAGTGAGACTGTATTCTTCATGCTGTTCAGTAGCCTGCTTTCTTTTTTCATTTTAAAACTCACGGACACCTTTTACATCAGTAAAGTTGTCGTCACTTTACTGCCTGCCTTGTGTTTCTGCTGTGTGTGTGTCCTCAAAATCAGGGCCTGCAGGGTTGTGGTTGTTTCTGACCCATCTGCGTTTGATCTTACATTCGTTTGTACGGTACTTGCCTTGACGTCACTTGTGAAGCGGTCAGTAGCTGAATCACAGCATGTTCCCGTCATACAGGTCGCGTCAGTTCACATTTCTACGAGGAGATTGTGAGTGCACTGTGCGAATGGTGGCCGTCACCTTGTACTGCCAAATCTTTGATGTCCGATGGACAAATTAATGAGGCTGAACATCTGCCGGTGTATTTTATTAGCTGCTCCTGTTTCTTCTTTTGTGAATTGCCTGTTCAAGCATTTTGCCCTTTTTTCTTTTGGGGTGTTTGTTTTTCCCTTTTTTTTTTTTTTTTTGAAAAAAGTTCTTTGGATTTTAGAGATATTGACTCTTTGCTATTTAAATTCTAAGTTTTTCTTTTTCAAAAAAAAATATTATTTCGTGATGGTTAAATAAAATGTTTAGTTTTTAATATTACATTTTGGTGTTTTGGATTCTATTTTTTGTGTATGTCACACTTGAAAAGACATTGAGAATCTAATGAGTATAACTAAATGAATTTGATTTTAATGTATTTAGCATTAATTAATTTAATTAAAAGACCTTAAGAATTCATAGTGAAAAGGTAGACGGAAGAATGGGAGATAGTATTTGCAAATTCAGTATCTGCTAATAGGTTAGTTTCCAAGATACATAAAGAACTCCTTCAACTTAGCAACCACAACAATAACAAAATCCAACTTCAAAAAAACTGGGTAAAAGACTTGCGTAGACATTTCTCTGAAGAAGATATGCAGATGGCCACCAAGCATATGAAAATGTGTTCAACATCACTAATCATTAGAGAAACACAGTTTAAAAACAGTGAGATATCATTTCGCACCCATTAGGATGGCCACTATCAGAAAACAGAAAATAAGTGTTGGTGAAAATGTTGAGAAATTGGTAACCCTCATGTATTGTTGATATTGCTGCTATGAAAAACAATACGGAAGTTCCTTCAAAAGTGAAAATAGAATTACTGTTATGGTCCAGTAATCCTGCTCCTGGGTATCTATCTGAAAGAATTTAAAGCAGGATCTCATCGAAATACTTGTATATCCGTTAATTGCCGCGTTATTCACAGTAGTCAAGAGGTGGAAGTACCTCATTTGTTCTTTAATGAATGGATAAATAAAATGTAGGATAGACATACAATGGAACATTATTCAGCCTTTAAAAAGAAGGAAACCCTGTCATATGCTACAGTATGGATAAACTTTGAGGACATTATGCTAAAGGAAATAAGCCAGTCTCTAAAAAACAAATATTGTGTGATTCCACTCCTGTGAGGTGTCTGAAGTAGTGGAGCTCATAGAAAGAGAAAGTAGAGTGGTGTGACAGCGGTGGGGGAAGGGGGAGATGCAGAGGGGATGTGTAGTGGGCAGAGTTTCAGTTTTGCAAGTTGAAAAAGTTCTAGAGGTCTCTTGCACAACACTGGGAATGTACTTAGCTCTGCTGAACTACACACTTTAAAATGTTTAAGATGGTTTTAGAAAAAATTAACATTTATTTAACTTAACAAATAAACAGTTTGTCTTGTTGGAACATACACACAAGAAATACTTGTACTTCTATATCACTGGAAATGTGCCTAAGTGCTCACAGTAGAACTGTGTATGATATCAAATGCCTGGAAACAACACAAAAAGATTTTATAGAAATAGTCACCGTTTTTTTTAAAATTAATTTTTATTGGCAGTTGCTGTACAATATTGTGTTAGTTTCTACTGTACATTAAAATGAATCAGCAGAATGTGTACACGCGTGCCTGCATGCTGAGTTGCTTCAGCCCTGTCTGACTCTTTGCGACCCTCTGGACTGTAGCTCGCCAGGCTCCTCTGTCCATGGAATTCTCCAGGCAGGAATATTGGAGTGGGTTGCCATACCCTCCTCCAGGGGATCTTCCTGACTCAGGGATCAAACCAGCATCTCTTATGTCTTCTGCATTGACAGTAGGGTTCTTTACCACTAGCACCACCTGGGAAGCCCATATGTATACATATATCCCTTCTTTTTTGGATTTCCTTCCCATTTAGGTCCCACAGAGCATTGAGTAGAGTTCCCTGTGCTCTGTAGTAGGCTTTCATTAGTTATCTATTTTATACATATTATTGGTAGTGTATATATGTCAGTCCCAGTGTCCCAGTTCATCCCACCCCGCTTTTCCCCTTTGGTATCTGTAGGGTTCTAAGTCTGTTTCTAGAAATAGTCACCCTTATTTTTTCTGTTATTTCATGTAAGTTTTGTTTTACGTTTAAATTGTTCATCCATCTGGAATGTATTTGTTTTAATACATTAAAGAGCATAGAGAGGGGCATAGGGATCAGGCTTTGTATTTTTTTCCAAATGGTGAGCTGCTTGCTGCAACATCAATAATTGAATGATCCATCTTTTCCTCCCCTATTTGAAATGCCATTTTAATCTTATATTAAATTTCCATATACTTAGGTCTATTTCTGGACTCTTATGTTCTCTGGCTGTACAGGTATAGCACTGTTTTAATTTGATCACTTTAAACGTTAATCATATTTTAAGAACAGACTTATAAACTAGCATATAAATTGCCACCTGCAGTGCTTACTGAATTGGGGCAGCTTTCTGGTGGGCTCTTTGATTGGACGGGCTCTCACTGATACCCACTCTGTGGTTCATAAGGTTAGGTAACTTGCCATAGGTAGGTAATTGGCGCTTTCGTTCACCATGGGGATGTGGCAGAGTGGAGATTGGAGCCTAAGTCTGAACAACTTTAGAGCCTGTGGAGTTCCTTTAACAACATGCCGTGTCTTTGGATGCATGGACATCTCCCCTTAGAGATCGTGCATACCTTGATGCTCATCGTTCCTGGCACAGAGTGGTGCTAGTATGTGCTTCTTGAATTGAAAGGGAAGCAACTCATGGCTTATCCGAAACAGGTATTTTTAAACAGATTATTTCCTGGCTGCAGTTAGATGTATGCTAATGTTTGTTTTAATAAACTAATTTTTAAATAATTAAAGTAACCTAATGATATTACAGATAAATCAGAAAGTAGAGAAAAAAAAAATTGTGCTAAATATATTCCAGCCCCCATATATTCACTGTTTTGGTACATTTCCTTCTAATTACTTAATAAGCATATTTTTATTGTTTGAATCATAATGAATTAGAGTTCTGCCTCCTGTCTTTTCCTTCTCCTGTTTTTCTTTGTCTTCATAATCCATCATTTTTCAAGATTGCACAGTATTCACAGAAGAGAGCAAAAATAGTTTACTTAACCCATAGGCTGTTGGTGAACGTTTAGGTTGGTCCTGTTTTTTCTCTTTTATAAAAGTACCCTGTAAAGGGTGCTTCCCTGGTGGTCCAGTGGATGGGATTCCACCTTGCAGTGCAGGGGCCACTAGTTTGATCCCTGGTCCCGGAAGATCCTACATGCCTCAGGGCAACTAACCCTGTGGGCCACAAAGCCCGTGGGCTGCCACTGTTGAGCCCAAGTGTTGCAACTACTGAAGCCTGTGCACTGTAGAGCCTGCGCTCCAGAACAAGAGAAGCCGCTGCAGTGAGAAACCCTCGCGCTACGACTGGAGAGGAACCCCCACTTGCTGCAACTAAAGAAAGTCTGTGTGCAACAGCAAAGACCTAGCACAGCCGTGAATAAATAAAATTTAAAAATTACATTGTAATGAACATCTTATATTAAATATTCTGATATTTTAAGGCCATCCCTTTTGGATATATTCCCAAAGAGAGGTTACTGGGTCAAGGATAGATATTAGTTTTGGGTATTTATTGTCTCTAAGCTTTAGAAACCTCTGTTAATTTGGAAAAGAACTACAGTAAATTCTTCAAACACGTTTTGTTGACCTTATTATCATGAAAGGAATTCCTGTTCAATGAGGAAACCTAGAATATATATATACAAAAAAGAAAGGATTCCATAATTTCATACTTTTCCAAGATGATCTCTGATAGTTTAATGTTTATCCTTATTTATTTATATCAACATGTATTTTTTAGTAAATTATTTTTAATTTCATTTTATTAGCCAGAATTCTCTAATTATTTTTTTCTGCATTTATGTTGATAATCCGTTTTTGGATGATGATTGTCTTTTGACATCCTAAATATCTTCTGAATTATTTCAACCATCCATTAAATATTTGTTCCAACTATGGGTGACAACCCTTGATAGGTGCCAAGGTGTTGAATCAATATGGATTCCCTTTACAGCTGTCTGTAATGTGCTGTGTAAAGTGCTTAGTGCTCTGAAACTGGATACTGAGGATGTTGGGTGGAGGGAAGGATGAATCCTGTTAAAATCCTGGGCAGCTTTCTGGAGGAAGTGGCATTTGTGCTTGGCTTTGAAGGATAGATAGGGCTTTCGGGTCTAAAAAAGGATCTGTAGGAGAAAGGATGGAGCAGTACATTTTGGGCCAGTGAAATAAGTGTGAATCACCAAAGAAAGATGAACTTAACTTTTAGTGAATTTTTGGCATCAAGTATGGTGGTGGTTTAGTTACTAAGTCGTGTCTGACTCTTGAGACGTCGTGGACTGTAGCCTGCCAGGCTCCTCTGTCCATAGGATTCTCTAGGCAAGAATACTGGAGTGGGTTGTCATTCCCTTCTCCAGGGGATCTTCCTGACCCAGGGATTGAACCCAGGTCTCCTGCATTGCAGGCAGATTCTTTACCGACTGAGCTACCAGGGAAGCCCAGTATATTTTATTATAAATCTAATTCTTTGAAAGCTGATGTGTCACAAAATTCTGCCCAAATATGGTTATAACCTTTATGTGGGCCCACCAGAATGTTCAGTTAAATCGGAACTGTTGTCTCTGAGGGGCTGGGGGAAGAAAGGGGCAGGGGAAGGAAGGGGCAAGGGAAGACAGGAAGAAAGCCCGTCTTTGGTAAACTGGTCTCAGGTAGAATGGTATTTCAACCCTGCAAAGTGCTTTTGCAAATGCCGTCTCGTTCCTCCCCCGACTTGTTCAGAGTCTCAGAGCAAGGGAGGAGCTGTGCTGGGCACTGGCTGTCAGACTCTCATGACTGAGCCATAGGAGGAAATGCATTTTGTCACCCTCTCACACACGCATATGTACTCATAGAAATAAAGCAATAGCAGGGGATGGTATTTTACGCTTAACGACTAGCGATACATTGTGGTAATTCCTGTTCTGTTTTTTAAAAATTCTGGCTGTGACTCGTTAAATTGATTTTGAGACCCAACAGTGGGTCATGACCTGCTGTTTGAAAACTGCTTCCCTTGTGGCTCAGCTGGTAAAGAATCCTCCTGCCATATGGGAGATCTGGGTTCGATCCCTGAGTTGGGAAGATCCCCTGGAGATGGGAAAGGCTACCCGCTCCAGTATTCTGGCCTGGAGAATTCCATGGACTGTATAGTCCATAGGATCGCAAAGAGTTGGACACGGCCGAGCGACTTTGACTTTTTCACTTTCACTTACGTACACATATGTACTCATAGAAATAAAGCAAAAGCCGGGAACAGTATTTATACTTGACCACTTGTAGTACATTGTGATAATTCCCGTTCTGTTTTTTAAAAATACTGACTGTGACTCGTTAAACTGATTTCAAGACCCAACAGTGGTTTATCACCTGCTGTTTGAAAACTGCTAGCCTGAAGGGCCCTGAAAATCTGGCGTCAGATTCTCCTGCCATGACCTCCCAGCTGTCCTAAGGAAGTGGAACCCAAAGCTTCTTTCCCCCTCCTGTCCAGCAGGTGAGGTTAAAGTAAATCAGGTATGTCCTGCCTGCCTGGCTTCCCTGTCCTCATGCTGAATGGTGATTTTTGTCACTTCTCATTAAAGATGTGAATGCATGAGCAGGCAGCTGTGGAGCTCCTGAATTGGTGAGCTGAACTTGGTGATGAGCTTGGAGCAGTTTCCAACACTGATTAGAAGGCTCAGGGGTTCCAGTGAGCCACAAGGAGCAAAATCATTAATGTAGATTATCTCAGAGGGGTATAGGAGTATAGGTCTATTTTTCTTCATTGAACTTGAACCTCTTTCATAATAATAGAGTGAGTTGACAAAACACTTTTTGAAGAACTTACTATATTTCTTTTCCAAATCAACAGATTCCCAAAGCTTAGTACCAGTGATTACCTATGTAAGGAATGACCAAAACTCTGGGTGTGTATGTGTATTATGGAAATGTGTTGAACTAATATCGTTCCTTGGCCCAATAGTCCATCTCTGGGAATATATCTGAAGGAGAGGATTTTAAAATATCAAAATATTTTGTGTATGAAGATGTTCCTTGCAGTGTAATTTTATATCAGCCCAGCATTAGGTCTGGTAGGAGTACGTAGCGTGGGACCAAGCACAGATGCTGGTGCTGCTCTGGGCCCAGGAGAAACAGTCATTAGGTGACTGCTCTGAGAAGCAGAGTGACTCAGGATGTACACTATATAGTCAGGCTGTGCTGTGTTTATGAGTCCCTCAGTTGTGTCTGACTTTGCAACCCCATATACTGTACCAACCAGGCTCCTCTGTCCATGGGATTCTCCAGGCAAGAATACTGGAGTGGGTTGCCATGCCCTCCTCCAGGGGATCTTCCCAACCCAGGGATCGATTCCAGGTCTCCCGCATTGCAGGTGGATGCTTTAACATCTGAGCCACCAGGGAAGGCCATAGTGAGGCTCAGTTCAGTTCAGTTCAGTCACTCAGTCGTGTCCGACTCTCCGCGACCCCATGAATCACAGCACGCCAGGCGTCCCTGTACATCACCAACTCCCGGAGTTCACTCAAACTCATGTCCACAGAGTCGGTGATGCCATCCAGCCATCTCATTCTCTGTCGTCCCCTTCTCCTCCCACCCCCAACCTTTCCTAGCATCAGAGTCTTTTCCAATGAGTCAACTCGTTGCATGAGGTGGCCAAAGTATTGCAGTTTCAGCTTCAGCATCAGTCCCTCCAATGAATACCCAGGATTGATCTCCTTTAGAATGGACTGGTTGGATCTCCTTGCAGTCCAAGGGACTCTCAAGAGTCTTCTCCAACACCACAGTTCAAAAGCATCAATTCTTCGGCGATCAGCTTTCTTCACAGTCCAACTCTCACATCCATACATGACCACGGGAAAAACCATAGCCTTGACTAGACGGACCTTTGTTGGCAAAGTAATGTCTCTGCTTTTTATTTTTATTTTTTTTTTTGCTTTTTAATATACTATCAAGGTTGGTCATAACTTTCCTTCCAAGGAGTAAGTGTCTTTTAATTTCATGGCTGCAATCAGCATCTGCAGTGATTTTGGAGCCCCCCAAAATAAAGTCTGACACTGTTTCCACTGTTTTTCCATCTATTTCCCATGAAGTGATGGGACCAGATGCCATGATCTTTGTTTTCTGAATGTTGAGCTTCAAGCCAACCTTTTCACTCTCCTCTTTCACTTTCATCATTTTGAGTTCCTCTTCACTTTCTGCCATAAGGGTAGTGTCATCTGCATATCTGAGGTTATTGATATTTCTCCCAGCAATCTTGATTCCAGCTTGTGCTTCTTCCAGCCCAGCGTTCCTCATGATGTACTCTGCATATAAGTTAAATAAGCAAGGTGACAATATACAGCCTTGACGTACTCCTTTTCCTATTTGGAACCAGTCTGTTGTTCATGTCCAGTTCTGACTGTTGCTTCCTGACCTGCATACAGGTTTCTCAAGAGGCAGGTCAGGTGGTCTGGTATTCCCATCTCTTTCAGAATGTTCCACAGTTTATTGTGATCCGCACAGTCAAAGGCTTGGCATAGTCAATAAAGCAGAAATAGATGTTTCTCTGGAACTCTCTTGCTTTCTCCATGATCCAGCGGATGTTGCAATTTGATCTCTGGTGCCTTTGTGTATTCTAAAACCTGCTTGAACATCTGGGAGTTCACGGTTCACATATTGCTGAAGCCTGGCTTGGAGAATTTTGAGCATGACTTTACTAGCTTGTGAGATGAGTGCAATTGTGCAGTAGTTTGAGCATTCTTTGGCATTGCCTTTCTTTGGGATTGGAATGAAGACTGACCTTTTCCAGTCCTGTGGTCACTGCTGAGTTTTCCAAATTTGCTGGCATATTGAGTGCAGCACTTTCACAGCATCATCTTTCAGGATTTGAAATAGCTCAATGGAATTCCATCACCTCCACTAGCTTTGTTCGTAGTGATGCTTTCTGAGGCCCACTTGACTTCACATTCCAAGATGTCTGGCTCTAGGTCTAGTGAGGCTACCTGGATTCAAACCCAGATCTGCCCCTTTTAGACCACATGCCTCTGGGAAAATTACTTAACCTTCTTTGTGTCAGTTTCCTCATCTGTAAAATGGGTTTGGTGAGAATTAGGTAAGGAAATACTGACAACACTAGAACAGTGCTTGACACACACTACCTCCAGCATAAGCATAAGGCTCAGCTTGGCTAATTAGTTGTTTTATTTTTTCCTTGCACAGAGGATGGAAACTTTGTATAGTCTCACTTGTCATCTATCTGCCTCCGTTTGGGGAGTAGGACATAGAGAGTAGAAGGACCATAGGACTGGATGTGAAAGATGGACCGTTGAGGGCTCTGCCCCTTATCAGGCTTTAGCTGAGTTGAGGGTATTATTTTCCCTATTGGAAACATTGTTGTCTAAAATAAAAGATAACAAGCCTTTTTCTGCTCTGCTTTGCAGAATTGTCATGAGGATTCAGTTCAGTTCAGTTCAGTTGCTCAGTCGTGTCTGACTCTCCGCGACCCCATGGATCACAGCACGCCAGGCCTCCCTGTCCATCACCAACTCCCGGGGTTCACTCAGACTCATGTCCACAGAGTCGGTGATGCCATCCAGCCATCTCATTCTCTGTCGTCCCCTTCTCCTCCCGCCCCCAACCTTTCCTAGCATCAGAGTCTTTTCCAGTGAGTCAACTCATCGCATGAGGTGTCCAAAGTTTTTAGGGGGAAAAAAACACATCCATACAATGAAGAGATTGAACTTTAGAGATGTCCAGTGGATTTATTGTGACTTCTGTCTCTGGTTGGTAATGGGTTCTGTGCATACCCCATAGTGGGCAAGAGGTGCTGAGATTGATTGGTGATGTCTGCCACTGGAAGGCAGTGTGGTGGTGGCTTAGCTCACCTTTGCTACCTCAGGGCTGCATGGCTTCCTGGGCCCCACCTAATCCATGGCTGGGTGGTTCTGTGGTTATTGAGGAATTGAATTAACTGTGTAGTACTGTAACCAGGAGATGAGAGGCCATCTTTTTCAATTATATACATTAAAATACCTTAAAGCGGTGATAATGAAATGTGGGTGGAACTGGCATAGACATTGAACAGGGAGATAAATAGAACAGATTACAGTCCAGAAACAGACCCAATGCATCCTGCTGTGTATAAACTTTAGTTCTAGTACCACCTCATTTCGGATAACGTTGCTTTTAAGATAATTTAGTAAACATCTCTCCCAATTGTCTCGTTTTCAAAATTCTCATTTGTCTCTCTCTCATATTCTACCAGATGAACTTGAGAATCACTTTCTTCAAGGTAAAAATTGCCTTGTGACTTGAATCGCATTAAATACATATATGCACCAAACTGAGTGGGAAGGGCATACTCCTAGTACTGTGTTTCTCTGCCCAGTAACAGGGTCTCTTTGCATTCATGTTCCTTTATACGACCCTCAGTAAAAGTCTGTAGTTTGCCACATAAGTTTTGAACATTTATTTCTAAGTATCTTGCTAGGTATTTGATGTTTTTGACTGCAGTTGTAAGCGGGGTAGTTTCTCTCATTGTATATTTTACCTAATTAACGCAAGCGATGGAAAAGCTACCAGTTTTTATGTGCCGTTTTTGTTGTGACGTATAATGTACCGTATTGTCTTAGTTCCAGCAGTTTCCTGGGGTTCCCAGGTAGGCGATAATATATGCAAACAGCACTCATTTCCCTTCTTGTTCTACAATATTGTCCTTCTTTTCTCCCGCGTATAGTATGGGTTGACTAGATCTTCTAGAGCCATTTGCATAATTGTGGGGATAGCAGGTATTCTTGTATTATCTTCTTATTTTAGTGGGAAGCATTTTAGCATTTCATAATCAAGTTCGAAGTTTTATTTTGGTTTCTGATGTGTATTCTTTATCACTGAGCAGGTATCTTTCTGAGCTGCTAAGAGTTAGTTTCTCTTTCTTTCTCTTCTCTCTGTCGCTCCCTCCCTCTTTCTCTCTCCATCTTTTTAAAGTTGTTTCAAGATGAAGGTGAGTGGTATGATTTAGGAGTGATTTTTACTTTTCTGTGTTTGAATTTTTCCTTTGCAGTGGAGTGTGAATCATCCCCTCCCCCACTATAAAGCTATTTAGTAATGAGGGGGAAGGGATGATGAATTTTTAACAAATGTCTTTTCATTATGTACCCAGATGGCCATATGTTTTTCTTACTTTGATCTGCTGATGTGATGAATTATATTAATAGATTTCCTAATATTAAACCATTCTAGAAGGAACCCATTTTGTTCATGGTGTTTCATTATTTTAATACATCCTGAGTCCATTTTGCAGTGTTTTGTGTCTATATTCATTGGTGAGATTGTCCTGCAGTTTTATTTTTAGTGTCTGTTTTTGGCATTTTTTTTTATGTGAGGTTTGCTAGTACAGTGGGTTGTAAATTGGAAGGCTTTCCATCATTTTCAATGATCTGGAACAGGAGGATAAATACATTTCAGATTGTGTTCCTATTGGTGGTGGCTGCTGAGACTGCTGTGTTGAGAAGGATTCTGAGTCCCTGTCATGTGTAAACAATTTAGTGTTTTGGAAGAGTGTAGGAAATGAGAGTTTAAGCATGCATGCCAGATGTTTATTTGTAGTCCTTGCCAGGAATGATTTATATTGCACGGGAATTATCTATCTTTTGAAAGTTTAAAAAGACTTGTCTTTAAAACTTTCTATCTTTTTAGGCTTTAGAGATAATTATTTTCCACTGTTTCCCTTTCTTTAATAACTTTTTGGCTTTTGCTCTTGTTGAAATAGTTTGGGTTATTTATATTTTCTTAGAGATTTATTTATTTCATCAAGAATTTGAATTGTATTTGCATAAACCAGAATATGTGTGTGTGTGTGCATATATATATATAGTGTTCTCTGTTTATATTTCTTCATCTGATTTTCTTGTATTTTTTTTTTTCTTTAGTTTTTGGTTGAATACTAATATCCAGGCCTACTTGTTATTTTTGTATTCCACCTCTTAAAATTTTAAAGTTACTTATCAATTCTAGCTACTTAAAATATTTCCAAATTATTATATATATGTGAAATAAATCTACCCTTCTTTCTTTAGATTTTTTAAAAATGGAATCCTTAGCTCTCTATTTTTTTCTGTTTAGTAATAAAAGTGCTTAATCAATGAATTTTCCTCTGAGTACGTTTTTGGTCACATTCCATAAACCTTACTGTGAAGTATTGTTACTATTTTCTCCTCTAAATATTCTGTAATTTTAGTTTTGATGCTCTTTAGCCTGCAGATTATTTCAAAGTATAATTTAATTTTTGTGTGATTCCCTTTTTTACACTGCTGTTTATTTTTATTCATTTTTAGCTTATTGTCAGAGAATGTTGCTAGTGTTAGTTCTGTTTTTGGTAATTTGTAGACATTACTGGATTCCTTTCTAAGTATTAGTTTGTGTAAATATTTTATTTGCTTGTAAAAGTAGTAATTTACACTTTTTTTGTTGTTCAGTCTCTAAGTCACGTCCGACTCTTTGTGACCCCATGGACTGCAGCACGCCAGACCTCCCTGTCCTCCATTATCTCCTGGAGTTTGCTCAAATTCATGTCCACTGAGTTGGTCCTACTATCTAACCATCTCCTCCTGTGCTGCCACCTTCTCCTTTTGCCTTCAATCTTTCCCATCATCAGGGTCTTTTCCAACGAGTCGGCTGTTTGCATCAGGTGGCCAAAGCATTGGAGCTTCAGCTTCAGCACCAGTCCTTCCAGTGAAAATTCAGGGTTGATTTTCTTTAGGATTGACTGGTTTGATCTCTTTGCTGTCCACTTTTAGGATTTTTTATTTGCCATATTCATATATTTCTCAATTTTATGTGTCATCAGCATTATTAATTACATTTTTCAGATCCTTGTAGTGCCCCAGTCATGTTGCTTTTCCATTAATATTTTAAGAATTTGAGAATTTCTTACTGTCTTTCCATACTATATTTCTTTTGATTTTACCTTTTTTTCTTTATATTTTACTTCATATTTTTATTAGTTAGGTAAGGTTAACAGAAATTTACCTGCTTACTACATTTTATTATGGATTGATTGTACCCTTAATCTGTAAAAATTAGCCCTCCTTGACCTATTTTATAGGGCTTCCCTGATAGCTTAGTTGGTAAAGAAACTGCCTGCAATACAGGAGACCCTGGTTCGATTCCTGGGTCAGGAAGATTTGCTGGAGAAGGGAAAGTCTACCCACTCCAGTATTATTGGGCTTCTGTTGTGGCTCAGCTGGTAAAGAATCTGCCTGCAATGCGGGAGACCTGGGTTCAATCCCTGGGTTGGGAAGATCCCCTGGAGAAGGGAAAGACTAGCTACTTCAGTATTCTGGCCTAGAGAATTCCATGAACTGTATAGTCCATGGGGTCGCAAAGAGTCGGACACAGCTGAGCGACTTTCACTTTGACTGTTTTATGCTTTCTACTTTCATTTCTAGTTTTTCTGATTTTTATAATGCTTTTTCTGTTTTCACCTTTAGTGAAATTTATAAAGCACTTCCTACTTTGTGTTGTTGGAATTTACCTGATAAAATTTTATATATTTATTTCACTTTTAACCTTTTTATGCCCTTTAACGGAGAAGGCAACGGCACCCCATTCCAGTACTCTTGCCTGGAAGATCCCATGGACGGAGGAGCCTGGTGGGCTGCAGTCCATGGGGTCGCGAAGAGTCGGACACGACTGACGTGACTTAGCAGCAGCAGCATGCCCTTTAACAGTTGCTATATTTCTGTCAGATTGCTTGTAATTTTTTATATTTAAAAACTCAGAGTCTGAATATCTGTGTCTTTTGGAACTTACTCCGTTTCTATTTATTATAATACGTAATGTGTTTTTTTTTTTAACATCTTTTTTCTAATTATAGTTTTCTTTTTGCTAAGTGTTAGTGTAACTAAGGAGACATTTTTGATTCCTTGTGTCAGTGGCATCTTTTAATGAATAGGGCATTTTGTGTTACGTGCTTTTTCTCTCAGTGCTTTATGGATGTTCTGTAGCCTTACGTTGTTAATATTGAAGAAGTGGGATTTCACTTTTGTGGTTTATTCCTGCACCCCATCCCTGACCTTCCTGAATGCCTGTCCTATTCTTTTTCACCCTTGAAATCCCAGGGTTATTTCGTGCAATATCTGTGTTTGGTGTCTTTTAATTCATTTGCTGGGCTTCCCTGGTGGCTCAATGCTAAAGAATCTGCCTGCATTGCAGGAGCCACAGGAGATGCAGGTTTGATCCCTGGGTTGGGACGATCCCCTGGAGGAGAGCGTGGAAATCCACTCCAGTATTCTTGCCTGGAGAATCCCATGGACAGAGGAGCCTGGTGAGCTGCAGTCCAAGGAGTCGCAGAGAGTCAGACATGACTGGAGAGACTTAGCATGCACGCATGCAACTCATTAGCTAAATACATGGTATGTACATTCAGTCTACAGACTTAGGTCTTAATAATAGGAAATTTTTGTCCCATATGTTCCCCTGGTCTCATCTTTTTTTGAAATGACATTTGATCATTTATATCTATATATCCCTGTTGTTTGTTTTCCATAATGTTCTCTTCTTTTGATGATTTTAACCTCTCTCTATTTATTTCCTCTGAGTTTTTTGAGTGCCTCTCAAGCTTATCCTTTGCATCACATACTCAGTTTTCTGTGCTGATAGTTTGTTTATTACTTCTGATGCTGGTTTTAATTCTTCAGTGGCATTATTTGGTTCCTTGTTCTTTCTTCTTAATTCCTTGAGCTTCCTTTTCATTTCACTCTGCTCTTATTTTCTTTAATTTTATTGAGGGGGCAAAAGAGAGTGTATCTCAAGTTTATTTCCGTTTCCTGGAGTAAAACTATGTTTTATATGTCCTGTTTCTGCGTCTTGAGTGGAAGACTTGTCTCCTTCTTTTTGTTAACAGAGTTTTGTTTCCTTTGCCCTCCCCCTATTTGTGTCATTTATTCATGTTAAATAAGGAAGGGTATGTTTTGGTCTGGAATGTACTTTAAAATGGTGTCGGTAGCTGCTTCCTTAGATCCTGGGGTGAAGGGGGAGGGCTGGATGGTGAAAGCTGATACGATGGATGAGTGATGTGGCAGCCTGAAGTTGATGGGGCTGTAGGTTTTCTGAGTCTGGGTACCATCGTTTGGTTGAATGGAGCAACACTGTGATGTACCCAGTGGGCTGTGCCCAGATTCTTTTCTGATGGGATTGGGGTTGAGTTGAAAAGCTCTACCTGGAAGAAGCATAGCTGTCCCTGGGATTTCTCTGTGGAAATGCCATCAAGGAGGGTTTTCAGTAGCTTCTGTCACAGCCCCTCCATTTAACTCCCAGCTGCCTTTGGCTTTCATTTAGCAATTCTGGGTTGGAATCTCAAGGAGGGTGGCTGTGAGATGATCTACTGGGATGCTCTTTGATTTGTTCCCATGTCCCTAACATCTAGCACAAGAGCCTTTAGTAGGCAGCTTGTGTGTGTGAAATCATCTTTTAAATTTTAGGATCTCCTTTTAGTTTTTAATTGTGGTAAAATACTAATAACATAAAATTTATCATCTTCACCATTTTTATGTGTGCCGTTCAGTAGTGTTAGGTACATTCACACTGCTGTGCTGTCAATCTCTAGAACTTTCTCATCTTGCAAAACTGAAACTCTATTCATTAGCCAATTCCTCATCGCCCACTTCTCCTGGCCCCTGGCAACTCCCATTCTACTTTTTGTCTGTGAATTTGACTACTCTGAGTGTCTTATATGAAAGGAATCATACAGCGTGTGTCTTTGTGACTGGCTTATTTCACTCAGCATAATGTTCTCAAAAGTTCATTCACGTGTCGCATGTGTCAGAATTTCCTTCCTTTTTCAGGCTGAGTAGTATCCCATTGCATGTATATACCAAATTTTGTTTGTCTATATATCTGATCGCCGAAGAATCGATGCTTTTGAACTGTGGTGTTGGAGAAGACTCTTGAGAGTCCCTTATACTGCAAGGAGATCCAACCAGTCCATTCTAGAGGAGATCAATCCTGGATGTTCATTGGAGGGACTGATGCTAAAGCTGAAGCTGCAATACTTTGGCCACCTCATGCGACGAGTTGACTCACTGGAAAAGACTCTGATGCTGGGAAAGGTTGGGGGTGGGAGGAGAAGGGGACGACGGAGAATGAGATGGCTGGATGGCATCACCGACTCTGTGGACATGAGTTTGAGTGAACTCCGGGAGTTGGTGATGGACAGGGAGGCCTGGCGTGCTGTGATTCATGGGGTCGCGGAGAGTCGGACACGACTGAGCGACTGAACTGAACTGATATATCTGTGGACACTTTGGTTGCTTCCACATTTTGACTGTCTTGAGTAATACCTCAATGAACATGAGTGTAATATTGTCTCTTTGAGATTCTGTTTTCAATTCTTTGGGGTATATACCCAGAAGTGAAATTGCTGGATCATATAGTAATTCCATGTTTAATTTTTTGAGAAAGCCGCCATACTCTTTTCCTCCTATTTAAAAACGTGATTAGGGAAAATTTCAAAAGTGTGCAGAGCAAAGTTGTATAATGACCCTTCATGGCTGATTGTTCAGCTTCAACAGCCATCGGCATATACTGCTATTCTTTCAGCATGCGTACCTCCTCCTACTCTCCCCACTCAGAGAAGATGGTGGTTATTAAACCGTTACAGCTGATTCAGGAAGAACTTTCATAAGTAAAACGGACATAAGTAAGTGAAGGTTTTGATAAAGGGATTTGTTGTTCAGTTGCTCAGTCGTGTCCGACTTTGTGACCCCATGGACTGCAGAGCGCCAGACTTCCCCGTCCTTCACCATCTCCCAGAGTTTGCTCAGACTCATGTCCATTGAGTCGGTGATGCCATCCAACCATCTCATCCTTTGTCATCCCCTTCTCCTCCTGCCTTCAGTCTTTCCCAACATCAGGGTCTTTTCTAATGAGTTGGCTCTTCGCATGAGGTGGCCAAAGTATTGGAGCTTCAGCTTCAGCATCAGTCCTTCCAATAACCATTCAGGGTTGATTTCCTTTAGGATGGACTGGTTGGATCTCCTTGCAGTCCAAGGGGCTCTCAAGAGTCTTTTCCAGCCCCACAGTTCAGAAGCATCGATCCCTCGGTGCTCAGCCTTCTTATGGTCCAGCTCTCACATCCATGCACTCGTGTAACTTGCATCCCTGCTGCAGTTTGGAACCTTTCCGCCTCTCAGAAGGTGTCCTTTGTCAGTTGCCACCTCCTCTCCCAGAGGCAACTGCTGTTCTGATTGCCTTCATGTTAGACTAATTCACCTGGTCTAGATATAAAATTTATATAAACAGTGCCTCCTATTTTTATATTCCTGTGGCCCATCTGTGAGTGTTTTGGTGGTCCTGTGTCACTTCCTTGTAGGACTCTCATCTTTCACCTTTTTGCAGTCTTGGGGTTCAAGGTCATGTTAGGTAATCACTGCCTTTGGTTTTTGTTTTTATTCTGTGCCGCTAGTTTATAACTTAGGAACCCAATGAAGAAGCCCCAGCATTTCCCCCGCATTTAAAACTCATTGTATTTTACCTCTCTTTTACCTATGAAAACAGTTATTCATGTATTAAAAACTTGAGAATTAAAGGAAAATAAATCCATCAGTGTTACATCACTTCATAATCATGATTAGTGGTTCTTTGTTAAGTTTGTCTTTTTTCTAGGTGTACTTTTTTAAAGCTATCATCCTAGTGCATACAATTTTATATCCTGCTTTTTTCACCTAACCCTGAAACAGCAGTAATTTTAGCTAGCTACATGGCCATCAGTAATCATTCTTTATTGGCTCCATAGTTGCTTCAGGGGGTCTGTCATTTGAGCTCTTACACTGTCTTGCACTATACTAAGTCTTATTAACTCACTGGATCCTCGCAACGTACCTGTGAAGTCCTTATTGTTCCTCTCAATTTACGGGTTTGAGATGAGTCACACATTTGGTGAGCAGGGAAGCCAGGAACCAAACGCAGGCATTCTGGCTCCTATCCCCAACACTTAGGCACAGTGATTAACTTCATTAGTCCTTTGAGTGGACTGTACAGGGGTCCTTTCCTCCATTTTACAGATGAGTAAATGGAGGCACAGCAAAGTGACTTAACTGAGGTGATGTGGCAAGGAAGTGACAGAGCTGAGGCTGGAACCCAGGCTCCTGCCTCCTAGCATCATCCTTTCCCACTTTTTCTGGAAATCCTCTGCTATGCTTGGGCGGGGGTAGCTTCTGCCTCGTGTCCAGTACTGCTGCATGGCAGGATCAGCCCCTGTTCTTCAAGCTTCTGGTTTTCCTTTCACCCTCATCCTCTGTCGTCCTTCCAGCAGCCTCCAGGTCCTCTTGCCTCTCTGGGCCTCACTTTCTTCATCTTTAAAATGGGCAGCTCCTTTCTCCTTCTCCTCTCTGGGCCCTGTTGCTTCAGCCCTCCTCTCCTGCACTTGGCCAGCCCGGCGTGTTCCCAGACACTTGCAGGGAACTGTACTTGCGGCTGAGCGAGCATCTGCTTCCCCATCTGGTCCCAACTTTTTCCTTAATTACCCACTGAATTGGCTCTAACAAAACGCTGACAACTTGAATGAGACATTAGCTGATACATCAGCACCCGTGCCAGGGCCTCACGGGCTTTTCCGGGACGTGACGAACCCAGGCCCAGCAAAGCCCCTTGTTCCCTGGCCCGAGTCCCCATCCCAGCTGAGAGGCAGGCCCCGCCAAGGTGCAGGGCCTCCCCGGGGTCCTGCCGCTCGTCAGCACCGCCTTGTCGTGGTGGGACCCCAGGCCTCCCTGCCATCATCTTTGGGGCTGGGTCACAAGCCTGGAGGCAAGATTTGTCCTCCCTCGCGTCACTCCCTTGGTCCCTAGCCCTTCATGTCTTCTGTTCCAAGTTACTGTTTTTCAGATTATTTTTGTTTTGTTCCTAACTAGTCTTGAAACAGCCGGACTAAGTGTACTGCAGAATGAGGGTCGTTGGCTTGGGTTTTCTTGGCCTCAGGGTGCCTCCTGCAAAGCCTTTTTGGGCTTGTTTTTTGCGTTTGAGGACTTCCCAGGTGGCGCTAGTGGTAAGGAACCCCCCTGCCAATCCAGGAGACATAAGAGACGAGGGTTTGATCCCTGGGTCTGGAAGATTCCCTGGAGGAGGAAATGACAACCCACTCCAGTATCTTGCCCGGAGAATCTCATGGACAGAGGAGCCTGCAGGGCTATAGTCCATGGGGTTGCAAAGAATCAGACTTAACTGAAGTGACTTAGCACACTCATTTGCATTCAGATAAGAGGTCTGAGGGGGTGTAATATAGATTGTGTATTACCTGCTAACTTCCTGAGAAGAAAAGGCAGAACTTCCATTTTTTTCTTCATTAAGAAGGATAAGTAGAGTCAGCTACCTCGGCGGGGGTGAAGAGCACAAGTTCGGGGGCCAACCAACCTGGATTCAAGTCTTGCTTTCACCCTGTGTGACCTTGGGCAAGTTGCTAAACCTCTCTGGGCCTTAGTTTCCTCTTCAGAAACTGGAGAGCAGAGAACCCCATGAGAGCTAATTATGAAGATTAAATGAAGTAATACATATAATGCACAGACACATAATAAGTATTCAAATGGTACCTGCTTTAATGCCTCCTTTTTAAACTCATGTGCAACAGGTGAAGTTAATTATGCTCAGTTTACTGTGCATGATCATTTTTGGCTCATTATAGCCTTTTCTTGCTTTATTTAGTTACTTCTTTTTATTCTCATTGGCCCCCTCCTGTTTCTCCCATCTCCACGCTATTAATGCTGTGTTTTTAACGTGCTTTTTTTGTTTTGTTTCTATGTGTTCTTGAAAAGTGTGTGCTGTTGTTTCCTGCGCGTGTTTCAGAAATTGATGTCAGTGCTTCAGTGTCTGGATCTCATTGTGTTTCTCACTGTTGTCCCTCGGCTCTGAGTTTTTGAAATCCATCACATTATTTCTAGCTGCTGGGTGCAACCACCACATTTTTCCCAACCAGGGTTCCTTAACTCCCCGCCTCCCTACCCCAAATAGAGTTGTGGTGAACTTCCCTGTGGATGTTCCCATGTGGATCCCCATAAGACCTTGCCATGTGGGCCCAGGGGTGGAATTTAGTATAGAATAAAATGGAGAATAGTTGAAGGAAGCAAATAGAATGGATATTCTCATGCCCTGAATTGAATAAAATCTTAAACAATTGGCCAGTTAACCATCTGCTGAGTTTGCTTTGAACCCCAGCGAAGGACTCTTGTTTTTAAAATTTTTAATCAGAAATCACGTGAATACATATTCTTTGAAAACAGTATAGATGACACAGAAGTAAGTAGAAGAAAGACTAAAAATGGAAAGGACCCTTTCACCATTCCTCCCATCGTCCTAAGCCCTATTTCGAGGAGTTAAGCACTGGTGATTGTGGACTAAAGCCAACTCATTGGAGAAGACCCTGATGCTGGGAAAGATTGAGGGCCGGAGGAGAAGGGGACGACAGAGGATGAGATGGTTGGATGGCATCACTGAATCAATGGACATGAGTTTGAGCAAACTCTGGGAAGTAGTGAAGGCCTCCTTCACTAGGGAAGCCTGGTGTGCTGCAGTCCACGGGGGCCCAGAGTCAGACACAGCTTAGTGGCTGAACGACAAATATGGGCACAAATGTGAACCTTTGTGCCATTTTACAGCTTAGCTTTTCTCACTTAATAGGATGTCATGAGGGCATTCCACCTTAGCCCCAGCAGATCTACTTCAGTTTTTATCATGCTCTGTATTCCATGTTAAGGATCGATCATAGTTTATGTGGCTAGTCCCCTCCTGATTGGCATTTGGGATGTAGCCGGTTTTCTGGCTATTTAATAAAGAACCAGTGCTTCTTGTGGTGTTAGTCTGCTGGTGATGAATTCCTTTGGCTTTGTACATCTATATTTTTGAAAGCTATTTTTGCTAGGTATTTGCTAGGTTGACAGAGACTTTTTTTTTCCTTTCAGTACCTTAAAGAAGTCCTACAGCATGTGGATGCTATGCTTATTTCTCTCCGTCGTTTTTCCTCTCTTTGTTTTATTACTGTTAGTTTCTATGGCTATGTCTTCAAGCATGTCAGTCTTTTCTTCTTCAGTATCTAATCTCTTCTTCATGCCAGGCATTGTATTCTTTGTCTGGAGAAGTTTGATTTGTGTCTTTTAAATCGAAAAATTGGTCACTAACATGCTCATGTTCTTCTCTACCTTCTTGAACGTATGGAGTATGTTTATGCCAGCAGTCTTAATGTTCTTAAAGTCTATCAACTATGCTATTTTTTGGTCTCTTCAACTGTGCTATTTTTGGGTCTTTTCCTGTTAATTGATTTTTCTGCTTCTTTCAGGCCTAGTGATTTTTGATTGACGGATGCTGTGACTTTTACATTGTTAAGTGCCGGATGTATTAACCTTCATTTTGTACTTTATTCTGTTATCATTTTTGTGTCAGTTCACTGTTGCTGCTATAACAAATTTTCACGATTTTAGTGGTTTAAAACCACTCAGATTTATTATCTTATAGCTCTGGGGATCAGAAGTCCAAGGTCTCACTGGGCTGAAATTGAGGTGTTGGCAAGGCTCTGTTCCTTCTGGGAGCTGTGAGAGTCAGTCTGTTTCCTTTTCCATCTTCTTGAGGCTACCTGCATTCTTTGGCCTGTGGCTCCCTTTCTCCATATTCAAAGCCAGCAATGTCGGGCAGAGTCCTTCTTATGCTGCCGTCTCTCTTCTTCTTCCCTCTTCTCTTTAGAAGGACTTATTGAGCCCATCCAGATAATCCAGATAATTTGTCCATCTCAAGGTCATCTGACTAGCAAGCCTCATTTCCTTTGTATGTATCCTCACATAGTCACAGGTTCTGGGGATTAGGATGTGGACATCTTTGGGAGGCCACTCTGCCTACCAGATGCCTTTCCTGGTGGCTCAGATGATAAAGAATCTGCCTGCAGTGCAGGAGACCCGGGGAAGATCCCTGGGTTGGGAAGATCCCCTGGAGAAGGGAATGGCTACCCCCTCCAGTATTCATGCCTGAAAAATTTAATGGACTGAGGAGCCTGGTGGGCTACAGTCCATGGGGTTCCTAAGAGTTGGACATGACTCAGCTACTAAAACACACACATCCTGCCTACCACAGCAGTTAAATTGTTGTGAAGGACGAGAGCTGGGTTTAAAATAGAGGACAGTTTGGCAGACTCTTGTCCATGGGGCAAGTCTGACCTTTTTTGGTGGGGGTACTGGGTCTTAGTTGCAGCATGTGAGGTCTTATTCCCTGACCAGGGATTGAACCTGGGCCCCCTGCATTGGCAGTTGAATTCCTTGGCCTGTTTTGGTAAATACAGTTTTATTGGGACACAGGTATGCTCATTGGTTTGCTGTTGTCCATGGCTGCTCTCATTCTGCAGTGACCCACAAAGGCTGAAATACTGACTTTCTGGACCTTTATAGAAAAGGTCTGAATTCTGGTCTGTGCTAGTTTTTCCTCACTGTTGTTAATGCTGTTCAGTCGCTAAGTCATGTCTGACTCTTTGCCATCCCATGGGCTACAGCACACCAAGCTTCCCTGTCCTTCACCATCTCCCAGTTTGCTCAAACTCATGTCCATGAGTTGGTGATGCCATTCAACCATCTCATCCTCTGTTGTCCCCTTCTTCTCCTGGCTTCAGTTTTTCCCAGTATCAGGGTCTTTTCTAGTGAGTCAGTTCTTTGCATCGGGTGGTCAAAGTATTGGGAGTTTCAGCTTCAGCATCAGTCCTTCCTGTGAATATTCAGGGTTGATTTCCTTTAGGATGGACTGGTTTGATCTCCTTGCTGTCCAAGGACTCTCAAGAGTCTTCTCTCCACTGTTGAGGGCATACCTTTCTGAGTACCCTCCCCAATGCCCTTGTGTATTAGGAGATTTCTCCCCTTTGGCTGGTGGGACTGTGACCTATTCTGAGCCTTGTTGTGAGTTCTGAGAATTGTTCTGCTGGGTTCTCTCTGTTCTTGCTCCAACCTTAGGTAGTTTCCTTATATGCATGTGTGATCAGCACTAAAACAGCTGGAGAATTGGAGCTCGTTCTCTGGGCCCCTCTCTCTGCTCTGACTCTATTCTCTCTAGCTTCCTTGGCCTCCCCTGTTTTAAACTGTCTGCTCAACTCAGGGGAACCCTTGAACTCTGCTTGAGCGCCTCCTCTCTGCACTGCAGTTTAGGAATTCTCTGAGCAGTCACCTGGGACAGTTGTAGGTCCCAGCATGTTTGCGTTTCCTGTCTTCAGTTCAGTTCAGTTCAGTCGCTCAGTCGTGTCCGACTCTCCGCGACCCCATGAATCGCAGCACACCAGGCCTCCCTGTCCATCACCAACTCCCGGAGTTCACTCAGACTCATGTCCACAGAGTCGGTGATGCCATCCAGCCATCTCATCCTCGGTCGTCCCCTTCTCCTCCTGCCCCCAATCCTTCCCAGCATCAGTCTTTTCCAGTGAGTCAACTCTTCACATGAGGTGGCCAAAGTATTGGAGTTTCAGCTTTAGCATCAGTACTTCCAGTGAACACCCAGGATTGATCTCCTTTAGAATGGACTGGTTGGATCTCCTTGCAGTCCAAGGGACTCTCAAGAGTCTTCTCCAGCACCACAGTTCAAAACCATCAATTCTTCGGCGATCAGTTTTCTTCACAGTCCCAACTCTCACATCCATACGTGACCACGGGAAAAACCATAGCCTTGACTAGATGGACCTTTGTAGGCAAAGTAATGTCTCTGCTTTTTAATATACTATCTAGGTTGGTCATAACTTTCCCTCCAAGGAGTAAGCATCTGTTAGGGGTTACTGTTGGAGAAGGCAATGGCAAGCCACTCCAGTACTCTTGCCTAGAAAGTCCCATGGACGGAGCAGCCTGGTAGGCTGCAGTCCATGGGGTCACTACGAGTCAGACATGACTGAGCGACTTCACTTTCACTTTTCACTTTCACAGATTAGAGAAGGAAATGGCAACCCACTCCAGTGTTCTTGCCTGGAGAATCCCAGGGACGGGGGAGCTTGGTGGGCTGCTGTTTATGGGGTCACACAGAGTTGGACACAACTGAAGTGACTTAGCAGCAGCAGCAGGGGTTACTGTTCTCTAAGCCTGCTGCCCATGTCTGGAAATAATTGTTTCAAATGTTTTGTCCAGTTTCTTGGTTGTTTAAGGTGGGTGGTGAATCTGGTTCTGCCGACTCCTTCATGACCAGAAGCCATCAGCACTTCTTATATCAATGTTATTTTACGTCTGTGAGAGTACTTTGAAAAGATAGAATACTGAAAGGGGCATCGTGGTGTCAGAAACTGCATTTTAAACGCTGTTACCAAATTGGCCCTTGTAAAGGGTGTGCCACTTTATACTTTGAGAGTCTCATTCTAATAGCAGAGGTTGTGGGAATAGAAGATGATGTGAAATTGCTTTGAGTTCTGTAAAGTGCTGGGAACTTGCCAGGGCTCATGCTTCTCAAGAAAGGGCTTCTCCTAGCTGTTTCGCTCTTGACTTGTGTCCCTGGTGGCCATTTTGCCTTGCCAGGCTCTCCACCAGTTTGGCATCGTAGGACTAATATTATTTCTGTAGCAAATAGGGATGCCTGGGGGGGATCTGCTGTTAGGCTGAGGCTTTCTTTCCTGACATCTGTTGAGCACCTACAAATGGTAAATCGTGTCCTAAGTGTTTTCTGTAGTTATTGTGATGTAATTTAAATGTCCACCACAACCTTGGGGGCTTAGGATGAAATGGAACCCGAGAGAGGTGGCATGGCTTGTTCAAGGCCCCAGGAAAGTGAGGATTTTTTTCTGCCTTTAAACCAAATCTACTGGTTCATACAACTGACTATCCATTTTTTTTATAAAAAAGGTCTTTCTAGACCCTTTAGGCTACAGATGATAGATATTCAAAAAGTATAATCTAAAACTTGATAGCATGAAACGGGATATTTGTTGATGTTGTTGTTGTTTAGTCATTAAATTGTGTCCGACTGTTTTGCGACTGCATGGACTGTAGCCCACCAGACCCCTCTGTCCATGGGATTTCCTAGGCAAGAATACTGGAATAGGTTGCCATTTCTTTCTCCAGGGGATCTTCCTGGTCCAGGGATCGAACCTGTGTCTCCTAAAGTGGCAGGTGGATTCTTCACCACTGTGCCTCCAGGGGAGCTCATTTGTTGACATACCTAACTGAACGGTCCAGGGCTGGACTCAGGTAACTCAGTTGGGGTTATCAGAAGTGTGTTGCTTTCTATCTCAGCTCTTGTTTCCTTGTATTGACTTGCTCTTCTTGCAGGCGTTCCCCAAGTGGTGGTAGAAATGGCTGTAGTGTCCCCAGCCTTATTTCTCACCCCACTGGAGTAGCTAATCCCAGTGAAAAGAGAGAACTTGTTTCCCAAGGATTTCAGCCAAAGTCCTAAGGAAGGCTCACATTGGCCCAGCTTGAGTCACGGGCATATCCCTGAACCAGTCACAGTGTGGAAGGGTGTGTTGTTCTAATTGATGGACGTGGGTCATTTGAATCTCTTGGTGCTAGGGGCTGGGATTGTAGATTCCTGAAAGGACAAGAAAATTCTTTGTTGGAATCGGGGATGCTGAATAGGCAGAAATAGAGGTGTCCATCATCCATGGTGCCCTGTGGCCTGATCTGGCACCTGCTGAGCGACTTCTCTCCTCTGGCCTTGGTTTGACAGTGGCATTCCTCCTTCCAGGTTCTGTCCGTTGTTCTCTCTCACCACCGGGGGCAGGTGAGGCTTCCAGGCCATCAGCCCCTCTGGCAGGGGTCAGGTTTCGCCCAGAACTGTGCCACGTTGACACTGAGCAGGTGGGGGTAGATATCAGACCTTGGCTTTTCAGGGCTGGAGCCCCTGTTCTTCAGCCGCCTGGGTGGAGGTGAGCTGCTCCCAGGGAAAGTAAAGCTGGGAGAGCAGAGGAAGTGTGTGTGTGTGTGTGTTTTGCTTGTTGAGAGAAGCTCACCGTGTGTGTATGTGTGTAGGGAGGGTGGGTGTTGCATGTTGAGAGAAGCTCACCATGCTGTTGCCATTCCACTGAGGCTACTAAACAAGAGGGCCCCTGGGGGCCTTACCCTCTAATTGGCACCAGGAAACAAGAGCCCAGCAGACTGGGGACTCCCCCAGATTCTCTCTTTCATCTTTAGTAGATGAGTTCTTTTCCAGGGAGGTCTGGGACCTCCTGCACTAAAAGCAGCTGGCACATTCAGCTTCCCCCTGCTGTTTCTGAATCATAGCGGGTGGGGGCGGTGGAGAATCGGAGGGTTTTTGTTTTAGTTTTGGTTTTGTTTTGTTTTTTGGCTGCACTGTGCAGCCTGTGGTATCTTAGTTCCCCAACCAGGGATGAAACCAAACCCCCTGCACTGGGAGCAAGGAGCCTTAACCACTGGATTGCCAGCAAAGTCCCAGAATCTGAGATTTTAACCAACTCCCTGAGCGTTGCTTTCACATGCTGGGGGTTGAGGTCCTAAGGCTGATGACTGTCTTTGAACTGGCTGAGTTTCCCGCTGCCTTAGGTTTTTCTTTAAAGGATTCTCCTTTCTCCTGATGGGACTATTCATCTGGTTTATCCAGTTCAGGGATTTCCCTGCTTCAGGTTTGAACTGTTCCTTCCCTGATAGCTCAGCTGGTAAAGAATCAGCCTGCAATGCAGGAGACCCCAGTTCACTTCCTGGGTCAGGAAGTCCCACTGGAGAAGGGATAGGCTACCCACTCCAGTATTCTGACCTGGAGAATTCCACGGACTGTATAGTCCGCAGGGTCGCAGAGTCGGACACGACTGAGCGACTTCCGCTTCACTTCCAGAGTAAGGAGGTGTCGCCGAGCTTGAGAGTGAGTCTGAAGTGTGAATCCCCTTTTGAGGAGATCAGCATTGTTATTCTCCGCCTGAAACTCCCTGTGCCTCACGACATACATTGGGAACAGCGTGAAAACAGGGCGTAATGCACAGTGGGCCCGCATGCCTGCTAAGAGCCGCTGACGCCTAAAGCCAGTGACACATCAGGATTGGTCGTGAGAGCTGGGAAAAACTCAGTGACTGACATGGCACCACATTTCATTGATTCATAAATTAAGATCCCAACACTTGGTTGAGTACGATACTGTTTTTACTCACTTGGAGATTTCAAAAATCTTTTTAGCCAAAGAACCTTTTCACAAATGAAGTCTTACAGAGGAGCTCAGTATATCAAATAGATAAAAGTGGGTTTTTTTTAAATTGGAGAGGGACAGCCACATTATGTCTTTTGTGGGCCCCAGGTACTTTTGCCTTCGTGATCGGCTTCCTTCATTAAAATATATTTGAAATCTAAGGGCTTCTCTGCCCGTCCTGTGGTTGAGAATTTGCTTTCCAATGCAGGGGGTGTGGGTTCAGTTCCTGCTTGGGGAGCTAAGATTCTACATGTCTCTTGGCCATAAAAACAAAGCATAAATCAGAAACAATATTGTAACAAATTCAATAAAGACTTTAAAAATGGTCCACATAAAAAAAATCTAAAAAAAGAAAGTTTAAATTACTTTTTATGTCTTCATTGGTATAAATGATGATTGTGTTAATATTATATGGCAAGCATTTTCTCTGACCTGAAAGTTCAGTACTTTATTCTGGTTTTAAAGAAATCAAAGCTTTTTTTTGTGAACCCTGAACACTGTGTCTCCTCTGTCCAGTGGGGAGGTGTGTGTGGGCCCTGAGGGGACAGATCCTGGCCTGACCACCTCCTGGGTGGCTCCTGAAGCAGTTTGGAGGAGAGGGACCCATTTGGAAGACCCTTGCACAGATTCATCGCTCAAACTTTATCAGATGCTCGTCTGCTTCACTGGGGAAGAATCAAAACATCACAGTAAGCATGGAATGTCAAAGTCATTCTCCTCTTTGCCCCCTGCCCCCAACTCAATCTCTTAAGCATCATTCATACCAAGAGATCAGCTCTCCAGCCTCTACTTAAACCTCTCTAGGGACAGGGAGCTCCTTACTGTGCTTGCCTTCTTTCTGATTCAGTTCTGTAGGACATCATGGTACCCAGCAAACCTCTGGGTTGATCACCATCTGTCCTCTAAGTCAGAGAATCCTGTAGTGCCATGACACTCCTGAGCCCAGGTAGGAGTTAGGAGTCTGAGGTTTAAGGTGCAACTTTGGCCCCTCTCCCCTCTGCTGTTGTGTGATGGTAAAGGGAGACCAAGGCTTGTCCTGGGCAGGGATTGCCTGTAGCCCAGGTTCTTCTGGGATGTAGAGAGCTTGTTAGCTTTTGCTCAGAGGTCAGGGGCCAGAGGCTCTGTGTGTCCCTGTCCCCCTGGGTTCGGGTGGGGCACTGTTACAGCACAGGAGAAAATTTGGATAAGAGGAGAAGGGTCAGGTGGTTTAGGATGACCATTCCACTCCTGGACCCTCCGTCTGCTTGCCTTTTTCCTGAGATTTTTGGGACATATGGCCACCCCGGAACCCAGTGGGCACCTGTCTATTGCCTCATGGTGCCAGGTACTTGTCCGCTCGGGTTGGGGGAGAGAACAAGAATGGTGATTTCTTCCCTGAGGCCTGCTGGCCTCAAAGCCTGGACTTACTTAGAGACAAGCAGTAGCTCGGCTGCTGCTGCTGCTGCTGCTAAGTCACTTCAGTCGTGTCTGACTCTGTGTGGCCCCATAGATGGAAGCCCACCAGGCTCCCCCGTCCCTGGGATTCTCCAGGCAAGAACACTGGAGTGGGTTGCCATTTCCTTCTCCAGTGTGTGAAAGTGAAAAGTGAAAGTGAAGTCGCTCAGTCGTGTCTGACCCTTAACGACCCCACGGACTGCAGCCTACCAGGCTCCTCCATCCATGGGATTTTCTAGGCAAGAGTACTGGAGTGGCTTGCCATTGCCTTCTCCGAGTAGCTCGGCAGCGTGGGATATTTCTTTTCATCCCCCTTTCCCGTCTGGCCTCCCCTTGTTCTGGTACTTGGGAGAGGGTGCGCCCCAGCCCCTGTCCGCAGTGCTCATGGCCCAGCGTATCTTTATGAGCCCCCGATCCACCCCTTGTCCCTGCCACACTGGACGGCTCTCCTGGACCCACCTATGGTTTCTCAACCTCCACGCTTGGTTCTCACTGTCCCTCCTGCCAGGGCAGCTGGTGCGGTGGGTGCCCATGGAGAGTGGGGTGCGGGGTGAGCCCCTAGCCTGGCCTCCAAGTGGGGGAGCGTCCTGCCCAGCCTGGTGTTTGCTCACCTGGCTCCTGCTTTGCACTTTGTAATTATCGATTCCTGCCGCGTCCGCTTACTGTGAGCCAGCTGGGGTGGACTGGCTGTCCAGCTTAGAAGTTCCTGGAAACAGTGACTTATTACTCCCCTAATGAGCGTGTCTTTGCCAGCCAGGTGTGTCCAGGAAAAAGCATGAGCGTGTGAGCCGCTGGACAGGACATTTTCGTGGGCACTGGGTGAATATTCTCCTTTCTCTTGGGTCTGGCTCTTCAGGGCTATATTCTGTCTTGCCATTACATCTTGACATTTTTACTTAAATAACTCCTCCGATTATATGCCACGGGAAAGCCAGTTTCATAGGGCGTTTCGTCTGAAGCCACTTTTCTCCATCCCTCCCTACTCCCTCTCTCCCTGCCTCTCTCCCTTCACACCTTCTGTGAGCAGGGCCGTCCTGTCCTGTCCCAGGCGTCCTGACCTTCTGTCCCAGGTGGCAGGGACCTCGTGGTCCAGCAGGAGACCTAGGAAGCTAGACGCAGAGTGAGTTTCAAGTTAGTGCAAAACTTCCTGCTTTGTAGGTAGTAACTTCTCTCAGAAACTTTCTGTTTTATTTAAAACAAAGTTTGTTTTCCCTTCCTTACAAAAAAGTTTGTTTTCCCTTCCTTACAAAAAGTAGCAAATATTTTTATAGGAAAAGTTGGAAAACAGAAGTCTGAGGAAGAAAGAAAATCACCTATAGATTCCTACCCGAAGTTTACATCTTGGACTTTTTGACTGTTTTCCTTTTTTTTTTTAAACCAATGAGTGCAATAGGTTCAGCTTCTTTCCCGCTTAGAAGAAAAAAAAGGCTCAGCCCACAGGCGTTGCATTTCCCAGTTTTATTGTAAACCCTGTGGTTTTGACTGTCTGGTGTTCCGTGAAGTGGCTGTATCCTAGTTAACACAACAGTGCCCAGTTGGGGGATGTTTCCAGTCTTCCTGTGTTGTAAATAATGCTGTGAAGAATATTTTGTAAGTGAATTAGTTGTCACGTTTGGATTGTTACCCAGACTTTGTCATCTAGAAGGCATCTTCGTGATCACCCAGACCACTTCTCCAGTGTTAGTATGTGTTAACATCACCTGGAGGGCTTGTTAAACCCAGCTCTCTCAGCCTCACCCCCCAGAGACTCTGGTTCAGTGGGTGAGGGCGGTGCTCGAGAGTCTGGGTTTTAACAAGCTTCCAGGCGGAGCCGATGATGCTCGTAAATGGACCACACTGCAGGTGGCATCGACCAGCCTCTCCTGGGTGGTGAAGTAGAGGCTGACGAGTCAGGACAGTGGAGGAGGCAGGGGGGCCAGTGGGTGGTTCCCATGCTCAGCCAGGGACCCCCTACCCTCTGCTGCCCCTGCTATCTGGGGAACCTGCAAGAGAAGGCAGCCTTCATCCTCCCAAGGATAGAAGATCTCCTCCATCCAGCCACTCAGGGCAGGCAGATGCTGGTGCAGAGGTGAGCTTAGCATTGGGATACAGATGGGCGCCAGGGTGAGAACTAGTTTAGGAAAGAAACCGGCGGAGACTGTGGTGAATCATCTTAAACGAGAGTGAGTGACAGCCCCTTTAGGACGCGAGGGGTTAAACAGGCGGCTGGTACAGCCTCCCCGGAGCCAAAGGGGGAACTCGGGAGTAAGTCGTGACTGCCTAATTAATTCAATTAAACTACTTTATAAGCTCAGCTGGTGTCAGTAAATTGTTAAAGTCTATTAAAAAATCAGTGGGACGTGATGAGGGTTTGGGGTTGCTGCACCACCCTCTGGCTCTTCCCTTGTCTTCCTCCCCTGTCGTGAGTGGAGATACTCTGTCTGGCACACCTGATGACCTGCTGTGTGTGTGAGGCAAGTTCTGTCCCCCGCCCCCGCCTAGGGCTTCTGTTTCCCTCCTGCACAGTTGAGTGATGGACTGGTTCTTGGAACACCCCTTCAGCACCAGGGTTATTAGGATTTGCCAGTCTCTTCAGGTCAGAGGGAGCTGTTACTGCAGAGGCACTGCGCTGTCTCCACTCTCCCATCTCATCAAGTTTATCTGGGCTCTTTCCTGGGTTGGCTGTGTGGACCGGTGACCCGGAGGGGAGGTGCAGGCTCTGGAGAGAGAGTAAGCAGAGTGAATTTCACTTAACCCTGTGCTGGGGTCAGGGACTGCTCACAGGGTCTCCTTCAGCGCCCCCTTCCCAGGCTGGGACTGGTATCCACGCTCTTACGGGTGAGGATACAGAAGTTCCCAGGTATCCACGCGACCTACCCACGAGTCCCTGGTGGAGCTGAGATTTCAGTTCGGGGCTGCCGTGCCTCAACGTCCCTTGGCTGACTGCTTGCTGTTGTTCAGTTGCTCAGTTGTGACCGACTCTTCGCGATGCCATGGATTGTAGCGCTGCCAGGCTCCTCTGTCCATGGGATTTTTCAGGCAAGAATACTGGAGTGGGTTGCCGTTTCCTTCTCCAGGGTATCTTCCCAACCCAGGAATTGCCACTCCAGTACTCTTGCCTAGAAAATCACATGGACAGAGGAGCCTGGTGGGCTGCAGTCCATGGGGTCACTACTAGTCGGACACGACTGAGTGACTTCACTTTCACTTTTTACTTTCACACATTGGAGAAGGAAATGGCAACCCACTCCAGTGTTCTTGCCTGGAGAATCCCAGCGACGGGGGAGCCTGGTGGGCTGCCGTCTATGGGGTCGCACAGAGTCGGACACGACTGAAGTGACTTAGCAGCAGCAGCAGCTCCTGCATTGGCAGGTAGATTCTTTACCACCGAACCACCAGGGAAGCCTGTCTTCCTCTGTAGATGTATTTAAAATAAAGCTGCATCCCCTGGCCAGACCTGGTCCACGTTAGCTAAGTTAGTTGCTCGTCTTTAGAAATTCAGAGTTCCCACTTGTTTTGACAGCCTGGATGCCCAGAATCAGTGAACATTAATTCCTACTGGCCAGCCATCAGCAGGAACAGGTAAGCGGGTTTCCTTGTCTTCCTAGCTCGGTGCCCAGCTTAATGCTACATTGCAAGTGTTTGAAAGAATACATGAGAAGTGTTCTTTTTGTCTAGTTAGTATCCAGACCGGAGGCACTGAGGAGAGGAAGTGACAACACTGTCCCTAGCGGTATGTAAGCAGTGCTTGGCTGACCACTCAGATAGGCCTGTTAGAACCAAGATCCTGCAACTCTGGGCCCAGCTGTTGGTTTATACTTTTTTCAGCATTTTATGCTAAGGGCAGACTGGGAATTCAGCAGCAGTTGCTCCCTGGTGCGTGAGCACTGGATTTACCGTCTTGTTTTCTGTGAGATCAGGTCTTGTTTAGCCAAACCGGTAGGCTAGTCTTGAGGTGCTGGTCTTGAGGATGACTGTGGTCCTGGGTTTGAGGGAAGCGTCTGTCTTAAATTAACCAATGGTGGATCTGTGGCAAGGCGCTTCTTCTCCTGATCCTAGGAGTTTAAGTTAGTTCCCTCTATCTCTGGAAGGCAGCTCAGACAGTAAGCTCCAATGGGTGGTCCATAGCAAGAGGAAGAATAAGGAGGATGAGTTTAGGGCCAGATACACTTCTAAATGGAGCATATACAACCTTGGAGAGTGTGTGTGTGTTGTGTGTGTTATTTGCGCTCAGTCATGTCTGATGCTTTGCGACCCCATGGACCAGGCTCCTCTGTTGATAGAACACTCCGGGCAAGAATACTGGAATGGGTTGCCATTTCCTTCTCCAGGGGATCTTCCCGGCCCAGGGATCAAACCCTAGTCTCCCGCATTCCAGGCAGATTCTTTACCATCTGAGTCACCAGGGAAGTAATAGCAGGCATTGGACCTTTAAAGGCTCTGAAAGGTCCTACAGTGAAGAAAGGAGATCAGCTTTGTTTATCTGGCCTTCGCCAAGCTGGCCTCTCTCTTCTGTCCAAGCACACCTTTTGTTTAACGACCTGAATAGACATGAATACCTAAAATACTACCCTGGAGAGAATGGCTTTTTATGGTGGTTCTTTTTGTCATGGACATCCCTTCCGTAAATTGGACAAACCAGCCTTTAGCAAGGTGGTGTCTGACTCCCCTAAGCTGAATTTTCTTAAACCAAAGTCCATGTTTGTTCTCAGATCCCAGAGGCTGGCCATGTTCCAGAAACTTCTCTTGTTTCCAGGAGCCCACGAGTAGCCAGGCCCTCCAGCTCTGGAATATCCTCTACTTGGGGTTCCCTTTGTATTAGCTATAGTATTTGGTATTTCAGAGAATCCCTCCTTCCCACTTTATACCAGCAGGCAGAGGAACCCATTGGTGGGGCTCGGAAGTTGCCTGAAGGTATTTCATGATGTCCTGATAATCCGGAGCTGCCTGTTTAAGAATTTGTGAACTGCGGTGGACCTTTCCAAAAGATTTGCTTAGGAAACTGCTAGTGTAAACAAGATCTTCAGGGGGAGAACTGTAAGGTGTGTGAGGAATCAGTCCATTTTTAAGCCTTTTGAAAGTGCCCATTTGTGGAACACAGGCACTCCGCTAATTATAAAAACACCTTTTCTGTTCAAAACTCGGGTAAACAAAACGGGAGCTTGGTGGAGGAGGGGAGGGGTGTCTGAACAGAGGTTCACCCAGAGTTTAAACGCTGTCGGTACATGCTAGTTGGGTTGGTTGTCCATCTTTAGCAATTCAGATTTCCCACTTGTTCTGACAGCCTGAATGCCCAGACAGCAGTGGACATGAGTTCCTACTGGCCAGCTGTCAGCAGTAAAAGGATAAGTGTGGCTTCCATGCCTTGCCAGCTCTGTACCCCAGCCTAGTTTATTTGTGGGAGTGACTTGCACCGCCCCCACCCCTGGGAATGTACTACACCCCTGCCTTTCTAACATTTTCCCCAAATATCTTAAGAGTATAGTTAGCATGTCATTGCTCATTTCCTCTCCATTAACCGTGGAGGAAGTCTTCTGCCTTGTTCAGCAAAACTTTCGAAGATAAACAGTGTCAGAAACAGCCAAGTGTCTTTTTATTGGACATCTACTAGACATCAGGCTCTGTGCAGATGTCTTATCTCAACTTGGGGTTGAGATAAACCTTCCTGCTGGCCGTGGAGCAGTGTAGTGGGGGATGCGGTGCAGCCACCGGGCAGGTGTCACCCAGAGCTCCTGTCCTGCGTGCCTTGAATTGGGGCAGAGGATTCTCAAAGGGTGGATGAGGTCCTTGCCCTTGACCTGCCTTTGTAGAGACATGAGATGAGGGTGAGGTGAACTCCTGAGAAGTGAGACTGTGGGGTCCCTTTGAGCTTTGGGGATGTCAGATGTGGGTGCGGGTAGAGGAAAAGGAAACGGGATGGGGGATGGGAGGGTTAGGGACCTGCCGGAGGAGGTGTGTGACCTTGAGGGGTGGTTAACGTTGCGATAGGCCGAGGGGCGAGGAGAGACCATCCCAGGCTCTAATGAAGAGGTAGAAAGATGGTAATTAGTAGAGACTTTGTATGTGAATTATATTTGAAAATACTTAAAAATATCAGGAGGTTGAAAATAGCAGGTGGTCTGCTTGCTGGGGAGGGGGTGGGGATGGAAGGAGAGGACAAGAAAGATGGATGGATGGATGGAGACATACTGGCTGTTTTGGTGGAGGACCCTGAAAGCCACGTGAAGAGTTTTGCTAACTAAGGAAATACGCATAACTGGTCTTAAGACCCGTGAAGGCACAGTCTGCCTTATTCATTACTGCGTCCTCAGTTCCCAGCAAGGCCTTGACATGCTGAATGCTGCTGCTGCTGCTGCTAAGTCACTTCAGTCGTGTCCGACTCTGTGTGACCCCATAGACGGAAGCCCACCAGGCTCCCCCGTCCCTGGGATTCTCCAGGCAAGAACACTGGAGTGGGTTGCCATTTCCTTCTCCAATGTGTCAAAGTGAAAAGTGAAAGTGAAGTCGCTCAGTCGTGTCTGACCCTTAGCGACCCCACGGACTGCAGCCTACCAGGTTCCTCCACCCATGGGATTTTCTAGGCAAGAGAACTGGAGTGACTTGCCATTGCCTTCTCCGGACATGCTGAATACTCACTAATTATTTGTTGAGTGAGTGAATGAAGGTACCTAGTCAGTATTTATCACATTTCTCTTTATGGTAGCCCTATGAACAGATGTTGTTACTCCTTTGAACCTTTCTTAGAGGGGTGTGTGTGTGTGTGTGTGTTTATGTGTATGTGTGTGTATTACGGTGGGGGGAAGCACGGGGCTACCAGAAAGGCTTTTTTTTTGTTGCAGTACCATGAAATATTGATCAATTTGATTCTATTGTATGACACAGGGACAATTTTACTAGCGGAAAATATGACTGTGTTATATGGCTGCAATAAAAAATCACAGTCGTGAGCCCAGGCCCAGAAAGCAAAGCAAACTGACAGTGCAGGCAGGACTCGCTGACTCCCTGTCTTTCTACCAGTGTTAGGTTGCTCCTGTTCCTTCCTGGTGCCCGTGATGAGCTCTGTTTCAGGTAGGAGGTAATAGGCCCCAGCAGAAAATTTATAGAAGGAAAGCTTAACGGCAGTTCGGTTTGCGGTTCTCCTGCAATTAGGAAATGTCCAGTGCTGTTCAGTTGTAGATGTGAAGAGTGCCAGTCCAGCCTGAGAATTGTCCCATGGGAAGGTTTCGAAGCCGGGATGTGATTTGATGAATGGGTACCATGACATCTCAACAGAAATGCACTTAATGCCAGAGAATATGTATTGTGTATGTGGCAGGTGTCCTGGGGTGAGAACTGGTGTTCTCTGGGTCCCTCACAGAATGAGAGCATGTTGACCCACTGACTGTGATTGTTATGGTGCAAAATGTGTCTTTCATACAATAGGGTCCCTAATGCAAGTCAACATCTTCATCAGGTGCTCAACCAGAAAAACATTGCTCTGTTCCGACTCTAGAGGACCAACTGGCCATTGCATTTCTGGATAAATGGGAAGACAGTCTCCAACGTGGTGCCTTTCCAAGGAGTCACTGGTTGCAAGTTTGCTGTTGTTCAGTCGCTAAGTTCTATCCGACTCTTTGTGACCCCATGGACTGAAGCACACCAGACTTCCCTGTCCATCACTATCTCCCAGAGTTTGCTCAGATTCATGTCCATTGAGTCGATGGTGCTCTCTAACCATCTCATCCTCTGCCACCCTCTTTTCCTTTTGCCTTCACTTTTTGCCTGCATCAGGGTCTTTTCCAGTGAGTTGGCTCTTTGCATCAGGTGGCCAAAGTATTGGAGCTTCAGCTTCTACATCAGTCCTTCCAGTGAATATTCAGGGTTGATTTCCTTTAGGATTGACTGGTTTGATCTCGTTGTAGTCCAAGGGACTCTCAGTAGTCTTCTCTTTTCAAAAGTAGTTCAGTTCAAATGCATCAGTTCTTTGGTGCTCAGCCTTCTTTATGGTCCAGCTCTCACGTCTGTACGTGACTACTGTGAAAACCGTAGCTTTGCATATACAGACCTTTGTTGGCAAAGTGACGTCTTTGCTTTTCACTATGCTGTCTAGGTTAGTCTAGGGCTTCCCAGGTGGTGCTAGTGGTCAAGAACCCGCCTGCCGATGCAGGAGACCTAAGAGACGAGGGTTCAGTTCCTGGGTTGGGAAGATTCCCTAGAGGAAGGCATGGCAACCCACTCCAGTATTCTTGCCTGGAGAATCCCATGGATAGAGGAACCTGGTGGGCTATGAACCTCGCAAAGAGTCAGACACGACTGAAGCAACTTAGCTGTAGGTTTGTCATAGCTTTTCTTCCAAGGAGCAAGCGTTTTTTAATTTTTAATTTAACAGCTGCAGTCACTGTTCACAGTGATTTTGCAAGTTTTAACTGTAAGATCTCAGGTTTATGTACTGGCTTTAGGACTTAACCTCCCCTGAGATGTCACCCTGCCTTGCCTGCCGGTGGCTGACCTGGCAGCTTGTTCAGGAAGAACTGGGACGTGTGAAGAGGGTGGAATAGACTGTCAGACTCCTCTGGACGCAGGGATGGAGCTGAGAGATGGTCCTGGCTCACTCGGGCCATGTTTTTGCTCTTTTACGCTAGACACTGCAACCTCAGGGCCTTCTCGCTCGCTGTTCCTCTGCCCAGAAGGCATTCCCCAGTTATTTTCTTGACCCCTCTCTCAGTTCCATTTGGTCCTCTCAGTAAGCCTCCTCTGACCTTGGCATTTAAAGTTATACCCTCCTCTCACCCCTTCGCGCTTTTTTGCTCTGTTTTCTTCCATAGTACTGTTTTCTGTTTTACCTTTAGAAAGAAATTATGCTTCCTTTCTGTCTCCCTCCTTTACTTTCCCAAGGATGTAAGCTTTGTGAAGGCACGGCTTAAAAAACACTTTAAAAAGATAGCTTTTTCTTTTGAAAGCAGTTTAGACATAAAATTTTGCAAAAGTAATGCAAAGATTTTCCATGTATCCTACACCCAGCTTCCTCAAATATTAGCACCTTACATAACCATGGTATAATGCTTCAATTATGTTATGAAATTCTTATTAGCACAGGAAATGAATAGCAATGCAATCCTGTGTACCAAGCCACAGACCTTATTCAGGTTTCAGCAGTGGCCCCACCAATCGTCCAGGATCCACTCTTGCCTTCAGTTGTCACGTCCCCTCAATTTTCACCTGTCTGGGACAGATCGTGGGCCTGTCTTTGGATTCTGTGCCCTTGACCCCTTTAAAGCATCCTTACTAACTATTCTGTGGAAAGCCCCTCACAGGTTTTCCAGATATTTGCTGGATCACTGAGTTGGGTTCTTTTCATAGCTCGCCCAGAAGGGATGGTGCCCCTCCTGGGCGTCAACGGCAGAAGGCGCGGGGCATCAGTGTGATTTATCACTGGTGATGCGAGCTTTGAGCACCTGGTAATGGTGGTGTCTGCCTGGTTTCCCAGTTACTCTGTTACCTTTTATATGAAGAAGCATCTTTGCGGATAACATGATTCTCATCACACTTTTTGTCCCTGGCGTCCTTAGATGATTCTTGCTTGCAACAGTTGTCACTGTGGTGTTTGCCAAATAGTGATTTCCTGTTTCTGTCATTCTTTGTACGTTTATTAGTCGGAATTCTACTGTAGAAAGAGCTTTCCTTTCTCCCTCATTTATTCATTTATACCCGTTTAACTTCTGGCTGTTTATTTTACGGATTATAATCCATGACTGTCATATTCTGTTGCTCAAATTGTTCCAGATTTGGCCAGGGACAGCCCTTTCATGCGGGCTCCTCTGTCCTTTTGACAGATGCCCATTGTTCTTTGAGCTTGCCCTTATGCTCAGCGAGGTACTCGGGGCTTGTCTTGTGCTGTCCCAGCCCTGGAGGGAACCCTCACTCCATGAATGAGGCAGGGGTTTTTGTCTGTGTCCTTCATTCTGTCGCATCCCAGTGCTCACAGGGTCTGGCATGTAGTAGGGGCACCTCAGATAATTTTTGGATGAATGGATGAATCCTGGGAAGGAAGATTCCATAGGCTGGGTACAGAGGTTGCATACAATTCATACTTTTCCTAGTCTCCTCCTGATGAGCCTGAATGCATGACTTAGAAAGGGAGGGGTCTTTTCCTTGTTTCCTCTCCTCGGAGCCTCAGGGGCTTTGACAGACCCGTTTTGTCACTTTCAGCCTGTTCTCCTTGCTGCACAGTGTGAAAAGGATCCCAGGGCATCCCCGATCTTGTAGAAATAGATCTTGTCGAGTAGAAAGAGCCAAAGGCGGGGAAAGCAGCCAAGAGGAGCAGGCTGGCTGGAGAGTTAGCTGGGGCTGGCAGAGCTGGGCCAGCTCGCCGCTAATGACTTGGTTGAACACCAGCCGCGGCAGGCAGGAGGCTCCAGCAGTTGACGGCAGAGGTCCGGGGACCCCCACCGGCCTGTCTGTAGCTGGGGGGCTGCCACGAGCCACTCCTGGTCTCCTGAGACGCACAGGTCTCGCTTGAATATTTTATGAATTTTTCTTTATAAAAGATTAAAACTCAGTCACGTTGGCTTTGGAAAAGCTTGTGATAATCAGATTTTTATTTATGAGTTGGACTGTGTGTGTGTGTGCCCCTGAAGAGGAGAACTGGCTTCCAGGCTTTCTTGCCGAACCTTCTGGCAGATGTCTGGGCCAGGAGCAGCCTTGGCAAGTGGTAGCCCCATTTCCGAGTCAGGAGAGGCCCCGCTGGCTCCTGAGATGTCATTGCTGGTGCCCCTGAGAATGGCGCAGACCCCTTCACAGGGTGGTGCCTTCTCTGATACCACCTCTACTCAGCGGTTCAGGTTTGCGGAGCACCGCGATGTCTTGTGTTCTCGCCAGTTCTGCAGGGCGGTCCTGGGAACTGGGCCAGGTGGCCATGGTTGTCTCAGGTTGCAGGCAGAGAAACTGAGTCCCAGGAAAAGGGAAATGACTGCTTCTCCGTCATGCTTAAGGGTCTGGAAAGCATAAACATATTTTAAAATGTGACAGTACCCAGGTGATGCTGCCAGCTCCTCAAGGCTCTCCTGGGTTGGGGTAATATAGCAAAGGTTTATGTGGATGAAGGCGACAGGGGAAGAGCTGGAGGAAGGGTTAACAGTTGCTTAGAGCAGGCCTTCTGGGAGGGAGAGGGCAGTGTCAGCTTGCCTTGAATCTGTATCAAGCACGTGTACTATGTGATACCTAACAGCGACAAGAACATGGAGAGAGAGTCCAGCGGGTGATGAAAGACCGCCTGTCAAGGACAGCAAGCCTTCTGAGGTCTCTGGTTAGGGACACTGGAGGCCTGTTCGCTCAGCCTGGGGATGCAGCCCTCAGCAAAGCCAAGCATTGGTGAGCTGTGTATGCCCCCAGCTTAGCACTCAGCATGCTCCTCCAGGGTACGTGTGGCCCAGAGGAGCGAGGAGTCCCATTCTAGCATTCTCTTCAGTCATTTATCCATCCATCCAAGAAGGGTTTACTGAGTGCCTGCAGTAGGCCCAGCACTGCACTAGATACCAGGGGGAGTTAGACCACAGGACCCCTGCCCTGCGGGGTTCACTAGTAAACAAGCAGGCAGTTTTCCAGTATGCAGGAGAAGTGTTCTGATGGTGGGAATCCAGGGGTCTGTCCGTGTGTCTCATTCTCAGGACAGCTCTGAAGTAGATGCTGTCATCATCTCCTTTTTACTGAGGAGGAAACTGAAGCTCAGATGTTGACTTCACCAATAGGTAGCAAAGCCAAGTTGGAGCCCATGGGTTCGACTCCCTAGCGAAGGAAGGCGCTGGCCAGTGTTTTAACAGTCAGTCCATGGCTAAATGGACAGTCTTTTCATCACCCCAGCCTCCCTGACTTATTGTGAACAAGACTGAGTGAGGATGCTGAGGCCCTGTGGCCAGAGTCTCATCCTGTCTGAACTAGGCAGGGGCTTGATACCTGGCTGGAGCTGGGGAGCGGAGCTCTGGGCCAGGCACGGAAGCCTCTGCATCATCTGGGTCCAAAACGGAGAATCTCTGTTGGAGGAGCTCCTGGCTACCCACTCCAGCATGCTTGCCTGGGGAATCCCATGGACAGAGGAGTCTGGTGGGCTACAGTCCATGGGGTCCCAAAGAGTCGGACAATGAGGAGAAATGAGTGTACAGCATAGGGTGGCCGTGATGACTAAGTAAAGTACTGAATAGGAAGTGCTAAGCACAGTGCCTGGTGTATGAGAGGAGCCACAGTGACAGTTTTTAGTCGTCCTAATAGGATTCAGTGGTGGGTTTCTGCAGATTGCTCTGTGGCTGGGGACAGCTTAGGTGTCTTTGTGTTCTACTTGGCTTGAAGGCATGAGCTCTACCTGATGGTCCATTTCACAGGCGGATGTCGGTTGTATGATGACCAGCAGTTCTGTGGTTATTGGGCGTTGTGTGATGGGACGATTTCCTCTTGCTTGTGTGCAGATTCCCCAGGGACAGGGCTGGTGGCGTTCCTGTTGGTGGTCTTGGCTCAGAACCTGGCGTGGATCAGGCACTCAGTACTTTACCATTTTTAAAAGTTCCTTGACCGTAAAGCTTGTTTATCATGAAGCTTTCGTATCTGTCAGGCTGAGATTGGAATCCTGAGCCCTGTTTCTTTTGCTTAATGGCTAGGTTAGGTAAATGACTTCGCCTTCCTGGTCTGTTTCCCTACCTCTCAAACCAGGTGAGAGTTATGCACCTGGTTTCTGTTCTGAGGTCAGAGAATTACTCCAGCCTTTCGCCTGTCAGGCCAAGGATGTTCTGTCTCCATCCAGTGGGTCAAAGGTTTCTTCCTGGTTACAGCAATTGAGGATCCAGTCTCTATTCCCAGAGTCTCAAGACATCCATATCTGAAGGAAAAGCCCTCCGAGGCTGATGGGGTCAGAGGTCACTGAGTTCAGAACTGGTGAGCTGGGATTTGCCATGACCTTCTTTGAGGAGACAGAAGGAAACAGCACATGGCTGGAAGGAAGGAAGAGGGACAGCTTCTTTGTTTCCCTTAGGGCAAACAAGACTTTCTGAACTTCACATCATCCTGAAAAGTTTCCCGCTAATCAGACCCTTTTTTGGACTATTAACTGCATAAAAGATTTTTATGACAGAGCTTTTTTACAAAGCAAAAAGTACCTTCTGTAAAGTGAATCATCACTCCTGATATTTCCTTTGTATAAACCTGACCTTTCTTATGTTGTTTTCTTGCTTTTTTTTCTTTTAACTTCTATTATTATTTTTATTAATCAAAGAAATGCATGTTCACTACTGAACAGTTAGGAAGTCCAGATGGGCAAAAAAAAGGAATAAAAAATCAAGGTCGCCTATAACCTTCCCAGAACCTGGAGATAGTGCCCCTGGATGTTGATATTTGATGTATTGATATTTTGATGTATCAGGAGACATATGATGTGCAGAACATAAAAAAAGTTCACTCATTTAGGAAGTGTTTACTGAACTTCTACCCTGTGCACAGTGTTGGAGAGAAACCAGGGAGCAAAAAATAGATACCATTCCACCAGGAAGTAATTTATGTAGACAAAAGGAAGGAAAGAAATTGACGTGGAATTGGGACTGAGGAAAGATCTGAAACTGATAGTAAAAGTTGTCATAAGAGCTCTGTGAGTTTTGACCTGACTCGGGAATGGTTGGGCATGAAATGGCTGAATGGGGGAGAGGGAGGATGTATTGACAGCTTCTAGGAGCGCTGATACATACTGCCCGAAGAAAGTGGTAGTGGTTGGTGTCTGTATACTGGGGGAACGAAGACAGAACTGAGCTGGTTTTTTTTTGCACGTTGCTGTCTCGTTGTTCTGTTGATAGTACCATTTGTTGAAAGACTCTCCTTTTTCCATTGAATTGCCTTTTTCAAAGATCATTTAACTGTATTTGTGGGTCTTCTTCTGAGCCTTCTATTCTGTTCTGCTGATCTGTTTGTCTGTTCTTTCACCAATACCACACACTTGATTACCATAGTTTTACAGTAAGTCTCGAAGTCAGATAGTGTGAGTTTTCTGACTTTGTTCTTCTTCAGTGCTCTGCTGGCTACGCTGGGTCTTCTGGTCTTTCCATATATACTTTACCATTAGTTTGTCAACAGTCACAAAATAGCTTGCTGGAATTTTGATTGAGATTGTGATGATTCCATAGATTAAGTTGACAACCAGCATCTTAACAATATTGAGTTTTTCTTTCATGAATATGGACTATTTCTTTAGAGTTTTGTTAATTTATTCCATCAAAGTTTTATGGTCTTCATGTATCATTTACGTATTTTGTTAGATTTATACCTAAGTGAAGAGGAACTCAAAAGCCTCTTGATGAAAGTGAAAGAGGAGAGTGAAAAGGTTGGTTTGAAGCTCAACATTCAGAAAACAAAGATCATGGCATCTGGTCCCATCACTTCATGGGAAATAGATGGAAAAACAGTGGAAACAGTGTCAGACTTTGTTTTTTTGGGCTCCAAAATCACTGCAGATGCTGATTGCAGCCATGAAATTAAAAGACGCTTGCTCCTTGGAAGGAAAGTTATGACCAACCTTGATAGTATATTAAAAAGCAGAGACATTACTTTGCCAACCAAGGTCCGTCTAGTCAAGGCAATGGTTTTTCCCGTGGTCATGTATGGTTGTGAGAGTTGGACTGTGAAGAAGGCTGATCGCCGAAGAATCGATGCTTTTGAACTGTGGTGTTGGAGAAGACTCTTGAGAGTCCCTTATACTGCAAGGAGATCCAACCAGTCCATTCTAAAGGAGATCAATCCTGGATGTTCATTGGAGGGACTGATGCTAAAGCTGAAACTGCAATACTTTGGCCACCTCATGCGACGAGTTGACTCACTGGAAAAGACTCTGATGCTGGGAAAGGTTGGGGGTGGGAGGAGAAGGGGACGACGGAGAATGAGATGGCTGGATGGCATCACCGACTCTGTGGACATGAGTTTGAGTGTACTCCGGGAGTTGGTGATGGACAGGGAGGCCTGGCGTGCTGTGATTCATGGGGTCGCGGAGAGTCGGACACGACTGAGCGACTGAACTGAACTGAACTGAATGCTCTTTTATTAGTGCCAATATAAGTGGTATTGTGTTTTTAATTTAAATTTCCATTTACAATGCCCTGTTTGTACATATAAAAGCAATTGACTTTTTAAAATACTAAGCTGGGATCCTGCCACCTTCTTATATTACTTATTCCAGTTTTTTTTAATATCAAGGGTTTTCTTTTGGATTTTCTAAACTTAAGTAGTCATGTATCTTTGAATAAAGAAAATTTTATTTCTCCCTTCTTGGTCTGTATACGTTTAGTTTACTTTTCTTGTCTTATTGCGTTAGCTAGGACTCCCAGTGTGATGCTGAGTGGGCATGGAGAAGGGGACACCCTTGCCTTGTTTCTAGTCTCTCCATCCTGGCCTTGCTTCCAGGAGAAGGCATCTGGTTTCTCACCATTACGTATGGTCTTAGCTGTAAGTTTTCTGATACATATTCTTCATCAAGTTGAGGAAGTTCCCTTCTATTCCTAGTTTTCTAAGAGTTTTTTTTTTTTATCATGAATAGATGTTAGATCTTGTCAGATGCACAGCTATTGATACAACAATGTGATTTTTCTTCTTTAGCCTGTAGATGTGATGGGTTATGTGAATTTATTATTCAGTGTTTAAGCCAGCCTTGCATACCTGGAATAAATCTCATTTGGTTATGGTATATACTTCTTTTTGCTTCCCTGGTGGCCAAGATGGTAAAGAATCTGCCTGCAATGCAAGAGACCTGACTTCAGTCCTTGGGTTGGGAAGATCCCCTGGAGAAGGGAACAGCTACCACTCCAGTATTCTGGCCTGGAGAATTCCATTGACAGATCCCAGCAGGCTACAGTCCATGGGGTCGCAAAGAGTCAGACATGACTGAGCAATTTGCACACATATGCTTCTTTTTATACGTTGTTCAACTCAGTTTGCTAATATTTTATTGGTGATTTATGCATCAGTGTTCAGGAGAGAGAATCATTTGTGGTTTTCCTTTTTGTATATTATCTTTATCTGGTCTTGGTGTTAGAGTAATACTGACTTCATATAATGAGTTGAGAAGTGTCCCCTATGCTTCTTTTTCTTGCAGAAGATTGTAGAGAATTGGTATCATTTCATCCCTAAGTATCAGAATGCACCACTGAAACCATCCGGACCTGGTACTTTTTTTTTTGAAAGGCTCTTTTTATTGATTCAGTTATATATATATATATATATATATATATATATATATATATATATATATATATACGTATGAAGTAGATTATTTGTTTCTCCTTATGTGAATTTGACTAAATTGTGTCTTTCAAGGAATTGGTCCATTTCATTTAAGTTAGATTTATGGCAAAGAGTTCATTCAGTTCAGTTCAGTTCAGTCACTCAGTCGTGTCCGACTCTTTGCGACCCCATGAATCACAGCACGCCAGGCCTCCCTGTCCATCACTAACTCCCGGAGTTCACTCAAACTCACTTCCATCGAGTCAGTGATGCCATCCAGCCATCTCATTCTCTGTCGTCCCCGTCTCCTCCCACCCCCAATTCTTCCTAGCATCAGAGTCTTTTGCAGTGAGTCAACTCGACGCATGAGGTAGCCAAAGTATTGGAGTTTCAGCTTTAGCATCAGTCCTTCCAATGAACTCCCAGGATTGATCTCCTTTAGAATGGACTGGTTGGCTCTCCTTGCAGTCCAAGGGACTCTCAAGAGTCTTCTCCAGCACCACAGTTCAAAAGCATCAATTCATAGTATTCCTTTACTCTTTTACATCCATGAGGTCAGTGCTGATAGCCTTTCTCCACCTCACGAATCAGTAATTTGTGTTTCTGTTTTATTGTCTTGGTTATCATGGCTAGCCACTTGACTGTGGCTCAGACCATGAACTCCTTATTGCAAAATTCAGACTTAAATTGAAGAAAGTAGGGAAAACCACTAGACCATTCAGGTATGACCTAAATCAAATCCCTTACAATTATACAGTGAAAGTGAGAAATAGATTCAAGAGATTAGATCTGATAGACAAAGTGCCTGAAGAGCTATGGATGGAGTTTTGCAACGTTGTACAGAAGACAGTGATCAAGACCATCCCCAAGAAAAAGAATGCAAAAAGGCAAAATGGTTGTCTGAGGAGGCCTTACAATAGCTGAGAAAAGAGAAAATAAAGGCAAAGGAGAAAAGGAAAGATATAAGCATCTGAATGCAGAGTTCCAAAGAACAGCCAGGAGAGATAAGAAAGCCTTCCTCAAAGAAATAGAGGAAAACAGCAGAATAGGAAAGACTAGAGATCCCTTCAAGAAAATCAGAGATACCAAGGGAACATTTCATGCAAAGATGGCTCAATAAAGGACAGAAATAGTATGGACCAAACAGAAGCAGAAGATAAGAGGTGGCAAGAATACACAGAAGAAATATACAAAAAAGATCTTCATGACCCAGATAATCACGATGGTGTGGTCACTCACCTAGAGCCAGACATCCTGGAATGCGAAAATCAAGTGGGTCTTAGGAAGCATCACTACGTACAAAGCTAGTGGAGGTGATAGAATTCCAGTTGAGCTATTTCAAATCCTAAAAGACGATGCTCTGAAAGTGCTGCACTCAATATGCTTTCAAATTTGGAAAACTCAACAGTGGCCACAGGACTGGAAAAGGTCAGTTTTCATTCCAATTCCAAAGAAAGGAAATGCCAAAGAATGCTCAAACTACCGCACAATTACATGCATCTACATGCTGGCAAAGTAATGCTCAAAATTCTCCAAGTCAGGCTTCAACAGTATATGAACCATGAATTTCCAGATGTTCAAGTTGGATTTAGAAAAGACAGAAGAACCGAGATCAAATTGCCAGCATCCATTGAATCATTGAAAAAGCAAGAGAATTCCACAAAAACATCTGCTTCTGCATTATTGATTACGTCAAAGCCTTTGACTGTGTGCTGCTGCTGCTGCTGCTGCGTCACTTCAGTCGTGTCCGACTCTGTGTGACCCCATAGACAGAAGCCCACCAGGGTCCCCCGTCCCCGGGATTCTCCAGGCAAGAACACTGGAGTGGGTTGCCATTTCCTTCTCCAATGTGTGAAAGTGAAAAGAGAAAGTGAAGTCGCTCAGTCGTGTCCGACCCCTAGCGACCCCACGGACTGCAGCCAACATTTGACTGTGTAGATCACAACAAACTGGAAGATTCTTCAAAAGATGGGAATACTAGACCTGCCTCCTGAGAAACCTGTATGCAGGTCAAGAAGCAACAGTTAGAACTGGACATGAAGCAGCAGACTGGTTCCAAATAGAGAAAGGATCACGTCAAGGCTGTATATTGTCACCCTGCTTATTGTGAAATGCCGGGCTGGATGAAGCACATGCTGGAATCAAGATTGCTGGGAGAAATATTAATAACCTCAGATATGCAGATGGCACCACGCTTATGGCAGAAAGCAAAGAAGAACTAAAGAACCTTTTAATGAAAGTGAAAGAGGAGAGTAAAAAGGTTGGCTTAAAACTCAACATTCAAAAAATGAAGATCATGGCATCTGGTCCCCCATTCATGGCAAATACATGGGGAAACAATGGAAACAGTGAGAGACTTTATTTTGGGGGGCTCCAAAATCACTGCAGATGGTGACTGCAGCCATGAAATTAAAAGGTGCTTGCTCCTTGGAAGAAAAGCTATGACCGACCTGGGAAGCATATTAAAAAGCAGAGACATTACTTTGCCAACAAAGGTCTGTCTAGTCAAGGCTGTGGTTTTTCCAGTAGTCATGTATGGATGTGAGAGTTAGACTATAAAGAAAGCTGATCACCGAAGAATTAATGCTTTTGAACTGTGGTGTTGGAGAAGACTCTTGAGAGTCCCTTGGACTGCAAGGAGATCCAACCAGTCCATCCTAAAGGAAATCAGTCCTGAATATTCATTGGAAGGACTGGTATTGAAGCTGAAACTCCAATACTTTGGCCACCTGGTGCAAAGAATAGACTCATTGGCAAAGACCCTGATGCTGGGAACGATTGAGGGCAGGAGGAGAAGGGGATGACAGAAGATGAGATAGTTGGATGGTATCACTGACTCAATGGACATGAGTTTGGGCAAGCTCCGGGAGTGGTGATGAACATGAAGCCCAGTGTGCGGCAGTCCATGGAGTCACAAAGAGTCAGACACAACTGAGCGACTGAACTGAACTGATCATGGCTAGAGGTTTCAGTTTTTTGTTGGTCTTTTCAAACAAGCAGTCTGTGCTTTTATTAATTTTTGCTATTGATTTCCAGTTTGCAGTTTCATTGATTTCTGCTGTTTCTTTTCTTATGATTGTTTTTAAGTTTATACTGTTCTACTTTCTCTGGTTTCCAAAGATGGATGCGTATATGAATGATTTTAGATCCAGCTTTTTTCTAATATATGTATTCAGTTCTGTAAAATTCCCTCTAAGCACTGCATTCACTGCGTTCCACAAATTCTAATAATTGTGTTTTCATTTTCGTTTAGTTAACAATATTTAAAAATTTCTCTTGAGACTTCCACTTTGACCTGTGTGTTATTTAGAAGGCTCTTGTCTAATCTCCAAATATTTAAGTTTTCCATCAATATTTCCAGCAAATATTTTGAAATTTAACTGCAGTTTTCTGTTATTTATTTCTGGTTAAATCCATTGTGGTCTGAGAGCATATTTTGTATGGTTTCTGTTTTTTTTAACTTTTTAAGGTGTGTTTTAGTTTGGAATGTGATCTGTTTTGGTGACTGTTTTATGTGAGCTTGAGAAGAATGTGTATTCTGTTGTTGGATGAAGTACTCTGCAAATGTCAGTTGGGTCCTGTTGATCGATGGTGCTGTTCAGTTTAGCTCCGTCCTTACTGATGTCAGGCTTCACTTTGTAGTTCTGTCCGTTTTGCCTCAGGTATTTTTGTGCTGTGTTGTTAGGTGCATGTGTGTTAAAGATTGTCATGTCTTGCAGAATTGAGCCCTTTGTCATTATGTAATAATCCTTTTTATCCCTGTTTTTCTTACTCTGATTCTTGCTTTGTCTGAAATTAATATAGCTACTCTAGATTTCTTTTAATTTGTGTTAGCAGGGTATATTTTTCCCTGTATGTTTACTTTTAATCTACATATATGTTTTTATATCAATATTTAAAGTGGATTTTGTTTTTAGTAAACAAAATATAGTTGGATCTGGAGTTGTTTTTTTTAATCTGTTCTGATAGTCTCTGTCTTTTAATCAGTGAATTTAGGCCATTCATATTTAAAGTGATTATTAATATGGACCATATTTGGAACTGTTTTCTGTTTGTTGTCCTTGAGTTTTTCTTTTTAGTCTTTCCCTTTTTTCTGCCTCCTCTGCTTTTGATTGAGCATTTTATATGATTCTATATTCTCCCCTCTCATAGCATCTGAAGTCCTTAAAGGTTTTTTTTAGTGATTGCCCAAGACTTTGCAGTATACATTAACATTTAGTCTAAGTCCACTTTAAAATAACACTACTCTGCTTCAGGTAGTGCTGCTGCTGCTGCTGCCGCCAAGTCACTTCAGTCGTGTCCGACTCTGTGTGACCCCATAAGCGGCAGCCCACCAGGCTCCCCCGTCCCTGGGATTCTTCAGGCAAGAACACTGGAGTGGGTTGCCATTTCCTTCTCCAATCCATGAAAGTGAAAAGTGAAAGTGAAGTCGCTCAGTCGTGTCCGACTCTTGGCGACCCCACGGACTGCAGCCCACCAGGCTCCTCCATCCATGGGATTTTCCAGGCAAGAGTACTGGAGTGGGGTGCCACTGCCTTCTCCTTAAGTGCAGGTACCTTAAAACAGGATTCCTAGTTGTTCCCTCCCATCTCTTGTGAGGATGAGATGGTTGGATAGCATTACTGACTCAATGAACATGAGTTTCAGCAAATTCCAGGAGATAGTGAAGGACAGGGAAGCCTGGCACACTGCAGTCCATTGGGTCCCAAAGAGTCAGACACGACTTAGCAACTCAACAACAACAACAATCTCTTATGAAACTGCTGTTATCCATCTCACTAATTTATAAATTATAGTTGTCAATATATTGTTTTCTTCCTATTTTGAACAAAGTTATCTACTAGGTAACTTAAAAAGAAGAAAAATAAATTTTACTTTCATTTTTTTCCTTCTCCCACACTGTTCCTTTCTTTGTGTATGTTGAGTTTCTGACCTGTTGTTTTCCTTCTCTCTGAAGAGCTTTTAGCATTTCTTTTAGGGATCTACTGGTGACAGATTTCCTTAAATTTTGGTCTGTATTTCTTCTTCACTTTTGAAGGAGAATCGTACTAGATACAGGTGACTAAGTTGGTAGTTGTTTTCTTTCAATGCTGAGTATTTCATTCCACTGTTATCTTGCTTGCATGGTGTTTGGTGATAGCTCCAGGGTGATTCTTATATTTGTTATTCTATAGGTAAGCAGGCTTTTCTTCTTGTTCATTTGTTTCTAATGACTTCTGGCTGCTTTCATGATTTCCTCTTTGTCTTTGATTTTTCATCATTTGAATATGATATGCCTAGGTGTAGATTTTTTGTTACTTATTTTGCTTGTTGCTCTCAGCTTTCTGGATTTGTGGTTTAGTGTCTTGTCATTAATTTTGGAAGACTCTCAGCCATTATTATTTCAAATATTTCTTTTGTTTTCCTTTTATTTCTTCTCCTGACATTCTCATTATGTGTATGTTACACCTTTTGTAATTATCCTATAATTCTTGGACATTCACTTTTTTTTTTTACATTCTTTCTTGTCTTTGCTTTATCATTTTGAGAAGTTTCAATTTCTGGCATTTGCTTTTGACTCTTTGTTAGAGTTTCCGTCTCTTTGCTTACATTGCTGTCCATTTTTATGTGTTGTCTGCCTTTTCCATTTTGAGCCCTTAGTATATTAATCACAGTTGTATTAAATTCCTGGCTTGATAATTCTAAAATCGGTTTCGTGTCTGAGTCTGACTATGATTCCTGCTGTGTCTCTTTAGACTTGTCTTTTGCCTTGAATCATGCCCTGTAATTTTTGATTGAAAGCCAGACGTGATATAACTAGTAACAGGAACTGAGGTAATCAGCATTTTAGTTTGAGGTTTTATGTCTATCTGGTTAGGAGTTAGGCTGTGCTAACAGTTTGCTGTAATTGTAGGTGTCAGAGGCTAAAATTTCCTCTGGTGGCCTTGTTTTTGTCTTCCTGTAGTTTTCAGGTTTCCCTTGAGACTGCTGAAGTAGAGTCTGAACCTTGCAGGTCTTTTAGCTATAATCCTCTGTTAATGTTAAGGAGTCCTGCTGATGTGGTGGTGAGGTGTGGGGAGAGGAGAAGCATTTTAGACTCTTGTGATTAGAGTTCAGTCTTTTAGTGGGCCTGGGTCCCTGGTCTGTGACCTTATTAACAAGTGCTTCTCTGTTTTTTTTTTCCTCTTTAGGTCAGACCGGAAGGTCAGAGGGGACTGGATTTGAGTATTCCCCTGTCCTAATGTCAGTTAGTTCTTGTAGAACTCAGTTTGGTTAAACTCCATAAATATTTTCCCTTGAGGGTAGGCCTTTGTTAAATAGCACGGAATGTTCTGGGCATATTTAAAAATTGTTACTTTTCACCAAGAGGAGAACTTTTTCTTCCATCTTAAAACCCTGAGAAGCTGGTAAGGCTCCTGGAGATAAAACTCAGGAAGGAGTTGCAACCCCCAGGAGTTTTTTCTCCCTCAAGCCCATCTGTGGTCAGAATTGCCCCCAAGTGTTCCTACCAGCTCCTGGCTCCAGGGGGCAGCTTCAGCTCGTGGTGAGCTATGAGTCTCTTTATCACCTTTCCCTCCAGATTTCAGGGCCTGGAGATCTCTGTTCTCTGATGGCCTAAGTTATTGACTTTTCGGTTTGTCTAGCTTTTCTTTCTCTCTTTTAAAAAGATGCGTTTGTTTATTTAGCTGTGTCGGGTCCTAGTTGCGGCACATGGGATCTTTTTTGCAGCACACAGACGCTAGTTGTGGCACGCAGGCTCAGTAGTTGTGGCATGTGGGATCTTAGTTCCCTGACCAGGAATTGAACCCGCGTCCCCTGCATTGCGAGGACGATTCTTAACCACTGGACCAGCAGGAAAGTCCTTAGCTTCTCTCTTGTTGTGAACTCTTTCCAAGTTGAAGTGGAAACCAGAAGTTTTTATCATCTCGTTCTTTATCTCTTCGTATTTCAGTTTGGGTATTGTGTAACCTACCTTCCAGGTAAGTGATTCTTTCCTCAGCTGTGTCCAGTCTGCTGAGGAGCCTGTCAAAGGCATTCTTCATTTTTGTTGCTCTTTATTTGATTTCTAGCATTTTTTTTCTTAGAGTTTTGATTTCTTCTTTTATGTCATCCATTTGTTTTTACATACTATTTTTTTTTCTGTTAGAGCCCTTAATATATTAATCATAGTTATTTTAAATTACAATTCAAAACCCATGTGGTATCTGTATCTGATTCTGATGCTTCCTTTGTCTCTCCAGACTATTTTTTCTTGTCTTCTAGCTTGTCTTATAATTTTTTGTTAAAAGCCAGACATGATTTAATAAGACCTGAGATCGTGAGAATTTTAGTGTGAAACTTTGTCTTTATGGCTCTGTGATGTTATTGGGCCACATTTAATGTTTGTTGTACCTATAGATGGGCTTCCCAGGTGGCACTAGGTAGTAAAGAACCTGCCTGCCAGTGCAGGAGACACGAGAGACTCGGGTTAGATCCCTGGGTTGGGAAGATCCCCAGGAGGAGGGCATGGTGACCCACTCTAGTATTCTCTACTGGAGAATCCCATGGACTGAGGAGCCTGGCAGACTGCAGTCCACAGGGTCACAAAGAGTCAGACATGACTGAAGCAACTCAGCACACACGTGTGTACCTGTAGATGCCAGCGGTTTCAGCTCCCTCCTTGTTTATCCCCCCTCCCTTCTTCCTGTTGTCTTTGGGTTTCCCTGAGAACTCCTTCTTAGATAGAATTTGTGTCTTGCGGCTCTCAGTTGCAATCCACTGTTTTCATGCTCTAGTCTTTTTGATGTGGTGGTAAGTTATTACGGAGAGGATTAAATTTTAGGATTAAAACTCTCACTAGTTTTTTTAGTGGGCCTGAGTTCTTGGGCTGGGACCTCTAGAAGAGTTTCTGAGCCTTTTCCTTTTCTCCCCTTATGTGAGACAGGATGGTTAAAGGGGCTGACGTGGTCCCATTGCCCTTCTCCCAGGTCAGATAGGACTTCCCGGGTGGCTAAGTAGTGAAGAATCCACCTGCTAGTGTGGGAGATGCAGGAGATGTGAGTTCGATGTCTGGGTCAGGAAGATTCCATGGAGGAGGAAGTACCCACTCCAGTATTCTTGCCTGCAGAATCCCGTGGACAGAGGAGATGCACAGCACAGTAATTCAGATAAGTCTGTGGGAAGTACTTCCTCTGGAGGACAGGCTTTTTGTTCTGGAGAACAGAGTTCTGCACTGTTTCAAAAATGGTTCCCCTTCTCCTGAAAGTATGAACCTGTTGAGGCTCCCACAAAACGGTGGCTCCCCTGAGACTGGGTCCCCAGGGGTCCCAAACCAGTGGACACTCAACTTCCAGCAAGTAGGCAATTATGGTTAAAGCGACCCACCAGTTACTGCCTGTGGCTCTGTGGCTATTCCCAGCAGGCTGTACTTCTCCGTATTTGCTTGTCTGTCCATTTTTCAGAGCTGATGGTTTGCTGTGTGACCTCAATTCTCCATTCAGAGAAAGTTTTGGGTTTTCAGTTTGTTATCTTTTTTCTTCTAAGAGTGGGAGTGATGACTTCTGTGCTCTTTACATATGGAAGCTAAAACCGAAAATCCCCACTGGTGGATTTTGTCAGTTTTGTTCTCTGATGTCATAATTGTGCTGGAGGACTTGGTGCCCTTCAGTTTTCTGGGTGATGGGGACACAGCAAGGGCCTGGGCATGTCATAACTCTGTTGCCTTCCCTCTTCCTGTTGGCCCTGTCTGGCCTGACTGGACAGTCACAGTCTGTGGTTTGATTAGTACTTCTGCCTCTCATTTGGGGAATGAGTGGCAGTAAACCAAGTTGGGCTGAGAGTACTGTGTTCAGGGGTGAGCTGTGCTCTCTGGGCCTCAGTTTTTCCACCTGTGCAGTGGGGAGAGGGGTGAAACCCCTTGTAGCACAGCATGCTCTTGTGAGAATAACACCAGCTTTAGTTGATACATCGCCCAAGCGGAGGGAATGATTTTGTAATGACTGTGTGTTTTATGGAAGTATTTCCAGACGCCAGCTTTGTTACTGTTAACTAGTAAAAAGGCTTCCTAATGGAAAGAGTGGAAGCAGCAGTCATGTGCAGGCAAATGAATAACCAGTAACTCAGAGCAAGTTTATCTTGGACTTTTCTTCCCATGATGAGTGTTTTTTAAAAAGCATTTCCTCTGATAACAGACCTGGCTTACGGGGCTTCCACGCCTTGTGAGAGGGATGGTGTGTTTCCAGGGTGCGATAAACCAGTCACCTTCATTCATTCCTCCTTATTTGCACAGGAGACTTAGTGTTACACATTCTCTGTGGGTTCTGAAGCCAGAATGGGGAAATTGCTTTCCTTTTGGAAAGCTGAAATACGAGGGGGGTTTAACATTTGTAAATTTTCTTAGATATGATGTCACTTAAAGTCATTTGGGGCGGGAAAAGCGTTGCATATGTTCTCCTTGCTCATAAAAACATTCATGCATTTAAAACCACAGTTAGTTTAAGTATTATTCCAATTCTACTCTCTATGAATTTCCTTTTAAAATTTAAAAAATTTTGGACATGCACTGAACCTTATGATGGTGAGCTTTGTAATTTCAGGGCTTTCCTATTTTTTAAAAAACTTGTTCCAAAGAAGCAGATTGGTCCTTGAATGGACAAGACATTATTGCCGTTTTAGCAGAACAAACTCAGAGGCATACTTTTCATTCTGTATCCCCGCACCTAGCATGGTGCATGCATGGAGAAAGTGCACATGAATGTTTGTTGAGTGAGTTGGTGAGTATAGTGACATACCCACGTGTCGATCTATCAGAACTTGACAAGGAGATACCCACAAGCAGAGCAGGCTCTGACTCCTTGCCTTCCTTGCTTAGGCCTCAGCTTTCTCATCTTTGGGCAGCGGTGATACCTGCTGGTGTCTGTGGTGTTGGTATTGAACTGCTGCTTTCTTAAGCTGAAGGTGGATGCTGACTCACCAGGATGTTTTCACATACAGTTATTTGTCTTACCTGGATTTTAGCCTTGTTTGGGTAGGAAAGGGAAGTAGAGGCCAGATAATCACTGGCATATATTTGACATTAAAATATATGTCCAGCATTCCCCTCTTCTCCCCCCAAATCAGAATCCTGGGGGAAATAAGGAATTTTGCTTTCTTAGGATAAAATTCAATAAAAATTGTTAGATTTGGAAGGAATAGGGTAGGTTGTGGAGTTGGGAACACGACTCTGGTTCCCTTTTTATGCCTTGAGTAAGGACAGAGAGATACTGAGAGATGAAGTGAGCAGAAGTAGGAATGAGTTGTGAACTGGCTCAAAGGGGAGCCCCATTCAGTCATTAATTCAGCAGTCACCAAGCACCTGCTGTGTGCTCAGCACATGTGAGCAAGGTGGTCACTTCTTTCGGGGACCACACACAAGTCAGAATAATTGGCAGTTTGGGAGCACAAACTTAGGTGTCAACAAGGGCTTCCTGGGTGAAGGAGTGTTGAAGATTGAGTAGGAGGTTTCTGATGAATAAGAAAGGAACCTTAAGGCAGCAGGAACAGCATGTCCTAAGGCTTAGAGGCAAGTGAACAGACAGCACATTCAAAGATCTGAAGGTGTGGTTGGTACAGGGGGATGTTCAGAGCCTAGAGGGGCAGGTTGTAAGATACATTTCATGCCTGTTGGAGGAGCTAGGACTTCATCCTGAGAACAGTGAGGCGTCAGGGGTAGTTTGGGTTCAAGAGTGACCCGGTCAGACTCGTGTTTTAGATCTATGCTGGCTGGCACAGCAGCCACTCACCACATGTGGCTATTAAGCCTCCGAAACGTGGCTAATCCAAGTTCAGATGTGCTCTAAAAGACAACCTGTTTTCAAAGGCATAGTATGAAACAGAGTGAGACAGTGCATGAATAGTTCTTTCAGTATTGGTGTCGTACTCAGGAAGCACTATGGATGTATTGGGTTAGATAACAAATATATTATGTTAGACTTAATTTTGCGGTTTCTTTTTAAAATGTGCCTACTGGAAGATTAAAAATCACATGTGAGGTTCACATTATATATCTGGTGGACAGTGCTGTTCTCCACTCTCTGGACTGATGGGAAGCTATTTCATGTGTCCGTTGATTCGTTCATTTGTGAATTCATTTATTCAGCACCTTTATATCTATTTATAGATCACCTCCTGGAGGAGGGCATGGCGAGCCTCTGCAGTATTCTTGTGTGGAGAATCCCCATGGACAGAGGAGCCTGGAGGGCTACAGTTTATGGAGTCGCAAAGAGTCGGACATGACTGAGCGACTAAGCATACAGTACATAGGTCACCTACTATGGGCCAGGGATTGTTGTGGGCATTGGGAATACAGCAGTGAAAAAGGCAAGGCCCTTGCCCTCCCAGAGGCCCTTGCCTTAACAGCTATAATAAATAAATAATGAAATTCAAATAAAGTTCCGTGGCATGAAGATGAATGAAATGGGACACACTTGGGATACTGTGGTAATATACAGGGAATGGGGTCTGGGGTTCTTTGAAATTGGATCAGGAAAGACCACTGACAAGCAGAGGCTTGAATGGAATGAGGAAACAAACCTTGTGACTGATGGGGAAAAACAGCCTAGGTGGAGGAAACAGTGAGTGCAAAGGCCCTGGGGTAGGAATGAGTGTGGTGTGTTGGGGAGACACTAAAGGCAACTGTGAATGGTTGGAGGAAGTGAGGGGTGCAGTGAGATGACCCAGCTGGATAGACAGGGTCAGCTGGATCCTGGAGGATCACCTAGCAGACCACCATGAAGGAGGTGGGAGATTTTTATAAGGTTTTGTACTGATTGTTCACAGGAATCGATGCGTGTTTTTTAAAGGATTCCCTAGGCTGCTGGAAGGGAAAGAATGGACATGAGAAGACTGGCTGGGAAACTTGGAGGTAGTCTAGGTGAGAGGAGATGCTGGTTGGGAAGGTGGGGAGAGGTGATGGAGAGATGCTAAGGAGGGATCAGAGGTGGGAAGAATCTCACTATCAGAATCAATGGAACTTAGCAGCAGTTGGGTGTCGAGTGGGAGGGAACGCGGAATGAATCAAAGCTGACTCCAGCCTGGATGTTTGCTGGAGCGCTGTGTGCTGGGTAGCAAGCACTACAGCCCGGTGGGTTGAGGCCCGGGGAGGAGCAGGTCGTGCTGGGGTGGGGGTAGGAAATGGGACCCTTCAGGCTTGTGATGCGCAGGATGCCTCTGAGATAAGTAAGTGGTCGGATAGAAGAATCTGGAGTTCAAGTGAGCAGTGGTCACAGCTGAATATTAAATCGGTGATTCGTCAGTATGTAGATAGCATTAGACTCTTGGACTTCCCGAGGTCACCTCTGAAGTGAGTGTAGGGAGAGAGTCCCAAAACTGAGCCCCTTACTTGGGAAGGGGCGGGGTGGTGGTAGGGGCAGCCCAGGGAACGACCCATGAAATGGGAGCAAAACCAGGAGGTGTGGGGTCTTCAAAGCCAAGAAAAGAGTTTCAGGAAGGAAGGAGAGATAACCGTCTAGCCAAGATGAGGGGTGAGGGAGGTCCACTGGGCCTGCTGTGACAGCGGGAGGGCCAGTCACTGATGACCTTGGGGAGAGTGAATTCATGGCATGCCAGGGGCCATGTAGCTGATTAGAGTGGCGTGGACTCAAGAACGGGAGGGAGGAGGTGGAGCTGGAGGGCTTGGACCAGAGTGAGGGATTGTCCTCCAAAGCGGGCAGAGTTATGAGGACAGAACATGGGCCCTGGTGCCGGTACGTGTGCCTGTTCTGTGCTGTGGGCAGGTTCTGGTGGAGAAGGGAAGACCGTTCTGGGAGCGGGTGGGTACATGGGGAATTACTGGGGCAGTGGCCTCAGGTTGCGAAGAGGGGATGGGACCCAGCGTTGAGTGAGGGCTCGGCTTGGGCTGGTGTAACAGGCAGGAAAAGGGGACTCTTCAGTCCAGATGGAGCAGCCTGTTAGGTTGATGGAAAGATGAGTCCTTTTCTTCTGACTGCTTTTCTTTTCTCAGGGAAAGGAGTCATCGGTGGAGAGAAAGCAGGTTGTTTGAGGTTTGAGGCGAAAGCAGAAAGTCTCACGTGCTCATCTCGGAGAGTGGATTGAGGAGGGAAATGGTTGGGCTGTAGTAAGGACCCACTTGAGGTTTGTGGTCATAAATTTAAAGGGAGACAATCCGCGTGGTTGTGTGCGTTCCTCCAGTGCGAGGTGTGCAAGCAGTCGACTTGGGGTTTTGCCAGAGTGAAAGGCTAGAGAGAGGCAGAGAGCTGAAAGATTACGCCGGGTGAAGGTGACTGCCACAGGCCTGGTCTTGGCCAGGGAAGGATGGCAGTGAGACAGGGGAGACAGGGTGGTGGGTGGGAGGTCCCACTGGGGCAAGGACTCAGGGCAGGGACCCTGAGTCTGGACCCTGGATGCTGGAGGCTAGGATGCTGGAGGTGTGGTGGTGTCATTGACGAGGGCAAGGTCAAGATGTGAGTGAGGGAGCAGGTAGTTGGGCTGGTGGCGGGGAGGTGAATGGAAGGCCCCTGGAGGAAAAAGAGATTAAAGCACAGATTGGCCAGTCAAAGGGACTGTTCTGAAGACTGGATAATGACGGAGGGAAGACAGGGAGCCTGGGCTGATGTCTTCAGCACGAGGTGTCTATGGAGATGCCACCAGGAGAGCTGGTGGCAGGGGCTGCCTGAGTTGGGTGTTTCCGTGTTGCTCCCAAGTTCAAAGTGGGGCTGGTTGAGAGATGCCCCGGAGCTGGCCGAGTAGCGAGGAGGACTTCCACAGACCGAGCCAGCCCACCCCAGCTCTGTATCAGTGTTTGCCATTGGGCGGCGGCTTCCTCATCTGAAAAGTGGGGTTACTCATTGCACTGGCCTCATCCATCCACTGCAAGGATTAACTGGACAGAATACATGCAGCATGGTTAGGCCCAGCGCTTGGTTTATGGTACGTGCCAGGGACCGGTAACTGTTTTCTCCAAAACTGAGCTGTCCTTAAATGAGGACAGTTTGTTCCCAGAGAGGGAGGGATGCATCGATGTGCTCCCCCAAAGTGGGATTGTTGGAATGGGAATGCAGCCCCCAAGGGCACTTTGAAGATCATCATACGTGTTCAGGCCCATGGGTGAAGCATGGTTCTCTAGGCACAGAGTGTAGATAATGGTACAAGCTGGATTAAGTTAATTCCTGAGCAGCATGTGACTTGTGCAGACAAGAGTCAGGGAGCCCTTGGCTCTGAGGATGCTCTTGGCCTTGGCCTGAGCGTGGAGAGACGGGGGCTGCCGGGGTATCCTATTTGTAGAGTCCTTTATGCTTTATAAGCTCATTTGCTACGGCACCTCTGTGAAAGAGCCGTGGCAGGATGAACAGAAGAATGGGGCTCAGAAGGGTTGAGCCAGAGTCAGCATCCCTTAACCAGCTCAGACCCTCCCCAAGTGCAGGTGTGAGTGGCCTCCACGATATGGTTTTATGAATGGCCGCAAGGCCGGGTGGCTGGTCAGGCCTGAGGGGACATGCGTGCAGGTGGCCTGGCTGGAGCCCCTGTGGCTGCTGTGGGGCTGTCACCGATGTGCCCTGCCTCGTGGAAAGCTGCTTTGGGGCCCAGACCCTGGGGAGGAGAGGCCTTCCCTGGCTCCTCAGAGCTTGGTGACCAGTGCCCCTGTGGAAGCAGGTGGACTTTTCCTCTCAGCCTCCACCATGGCCGACTGGGCAGGATCACGAAGGCGTGTCACTTTAGGAGCTCAGGTGGGAGCCGCCAGTCCCCAGGAGGGACACAGCTAGTGGCCTCTGGCTGGCTTCCCGCAAGGCTGCATTGGGATGAGAGTCGTTCACAGGCCAAGAAGCACCGCCTGCTGTCTACCTGGCTCTGGTGCTGTGCCCAGGGCATGTCTCCATGTTGGTTCACTCCAGAGAAGGAGCATGGCCCCAGGACTGGAGTTGGAAACCTTGAATCTCAGTCTCCCACTTCCTGGCTGCCTCACCTTTGGATCAAGAGTTCTTTCTGGGTCTCTGTGTTCCCAAGAAGAGTGGGTGTTGGGGCCTCTTGAAGCCCCCTTACCTCCTCGCTCCTCCTCTACCCTAGTCAGTCTTGATTGGTTTCATCCATAATTATGGCTGCTCAGTTCTCTGGATCAGTGGTCCCCAACCTCTTCAGCACCAGGGTCAAGGTGAGAGGTTGGTTTCAGGAGGATTCAAGCGCATTACATGTGTTGTGCATTTTATTTCTGTTACTATTACATCAGCTCCACCTGAGATCATCAGCCATTAGATCCTGGAGACTGGGGACCCCTGCCCTAGACTGCAAGCTCTTTGAGGATGGGGTGAAGTCGTATTCCCCACTGTGTCCCCCAGGACCTGGCACAGACAAGCTGCTCCACAAATATTCGCTGAATGGAACACATGCACATTACTTGTGGCCCTGGGTACTGCATCACCTAGGGGCTCAGCTGCTGGAGCAGAAGCAAATGGGGCCTGTTTTGCCTAATATTCTGGGGAAGCGGGTGTTTAACTTGAAACCATAGGCTGTGATTCTTTCTCCTACTCCAGGGGAAGCCTCTCTTGCAGAACCCAGCACATGGAGCGCTCATAGAAAAGGCAGTATAACTAGGTGGTCAGGGCCCAGGCTCTGTAGGCAGACAGACCTGGATTCAAATCCCAACTCGGCCAGACCAGCTGTTACCTTGAACAACCCTCTCCCAGAATCTGAGCCTGTTATCTCAGCTCAAAAACAGGAATAGAAGAACCCACCTCATGATGGTGGTATGCCGATTAAATCAAATAAGTGACATGCCTACTATAGAGACAATAGAAAAGGATAGCTTGTTGTTGTTATGAGTAGTAAATATTTGTTGAAATAAAGAATGAGACTCTTCTGGAACTTTTTGGAATCTGGCTACTCCTTGATTTTCTTTGGCTTGCTGTGTGTAAAATGCAGGAACTGGGGAATTTCTTCCTTGAGCAGCATAGAAAGATGGGTATTGGTGCAGACTTTGGAATTGGGAAGGTATCTTGGGCCTGTGACCAAAGCTTCTCTCTGAACCTCATCTGTGTACTGGGAGTAATAGCACCTATATCATCAGGTTGTTCTAAGCATCAGTTGAGATACTATGTGTACAGAATGCTTAGAGCCTAGCAGATTGGTAAGTATTATATTAATTTTTGTCATTGTTTTATTTTCTGAAGAGCTTCCCTGGTGGCTCAGACAGTATGGAATCTGCCTGCAATGCAGGAGACCTGGGTTCGATCCCTGGGATGGGAAGATCCCTTGGAGAAGGAAATGGCAACCAACTCCAACATTCTTGCCTGGAAAATCCCATGGACAGAGGAGCCTGGCGGGCTACATACAGTCCATGGGGTCACAAAGAGTTGGATATGACTAAGTGACTATCACTTTCTTTCCTTCTTTTTCCAGTTTATTTTCTGAAGATACTTAAAAATACCTTCAATATTATTTTTTAAAAATCTCCTATTTATTTAGTGTTTTCTTTCTTGTTTTGCTATTTAATCCTTCTAGCATTTATTTTTATGTATTTTTGCAGGTGTCCCACTCTTATCTATTTCTAAATTTTATTTATTTGTTTTTGCCACATCTGATTTTATTTAATAAAACTTGACAGAGTTGAGACCCCCTTCTCCAGGGTCAGTCCATTCCCTCCAGAGGTACCATGAATCTATAATTTGATGTTTATAATTCCCAGGCATGTTTGTATAAGGATGAAGACACAACTATCCCAGGGGATCTTGCAACTTACATTTTTCTTTTTAAAAACTTATTTTTTTCATAATTTCAGGCTTATAGAAAAGTTTACAACTAGTGCAAAGAGTTTCTGTCTCACTTTCACTCCAGTTCCCCCCAAATTAACATTCCCATGTTTGCTTTCCCACCCCCTCACTCTGCCTCCCCACTACAGCTCTCTGTTTAACCCTTTTTCTAAACCATTTGAGTCACAGTTGCAGGCCTGATATCCCTTTACCCTTGAATACTTCAGGATGTATTTCTTAAAAACAAGGATATTTGCTTATAATATCACAGTTCTGTGATCAAAATCAGGAAATTAACACTGATGGAATACTGTTAGCCAGTCTACAAACTTTATTCCTGTCTAACCATCTGTTTCAGCAATGTCGTCTGTAGCAGTGGTCTCCAGCCTTTTTGGCAACAGGGACTGGTTTCGTGGAAGACAATTTTTCCTCACATCGGAGCGGGTGGCAAATAGTTTCAGGATGATTCTCATAGAGCAGGAAACCTAAATCTCATGCATCTGCAGTTCACAGCAGTGAACTGTGAAAATCTCATGCTGCCCCTGATCTGACAGGAGGCGGAGCTCAGGTGGTAATACAAGCATTGGGGAGCAGCTGTAAATACAGATGAAACTTTGCTGGCTCACTCACTGCTCGCCTTCTGCTCTGCAGCTTGGTTCCTGACGCGGTACTGGTCCTTGGCCCAGGGGTTGGGGACCCCTGCTCTGTAGGAAAAGAGAACCTCAGGTCACAAGCTGAATTTTCCATTGTCCTGTCTCTTCCGTCTTTTTACATCTGGATCACTTATTCAGTTCTCCTTTTGTCTTTCCTGGTCTTGATTTTGTTGTTGTTGTTGTTATTTTGTAGACTATCCCTCCCTTTGGGTATGTCTGATGTTTCCTTGTTCTGAGATTCAGGCCAAGCACTTTTTGCAGGAATACATGGACGTGAAGGTATAACCTTCTCAGTACTAGTATCGGAAAGCATCATTATTGTTAGCAAATAGTCTGTTCTTCTCCCACTGATCTGAAATGACACGTTCACAACTGTCTAAACTCTTACATGTACATAAGTCTGCCTCTGAACTTATTATTCTCCTAAACTGATCAGTTTATCTAATTCTGTGCAATTTTTGCCCCAGCTGTTTTATAATAATTTTTTTTGTTCTTGTTCAGTCACTTAGTCATGTCCGACTCTTTGTGATCCCATGGACTGCAGCACGCCAGGCTTCCCTGTCCTTCACCATCTCCCAGAGTTTGCTCAGACTCAGGTCCATTGAGTCGATGATGCCATCCAATCTTCTCATCCTCTGCTGCCCCCTTTTCCTCCTGCCCTCAGTCTTACCTAGCATCAGGGTCTTTTTCAATGAGTTGCTCTTTGCATCAAGTGGCCAAACTATTCTAGCTTCAGCTTCTGCATCAGTCCTTCCAGTGAGTTTTCAGGGTTCATTTCCTTTAGGATTGACTGGTTTGATATCTTTGCTGTCCAGAGGACTCTCAGGAATCTTCTCCAACACCACAATTCAAAAGCATCAATTCTTTGCTGCTAAGCCTTTTTTATGGTCCAACACTCACATCCATACACGACTGTTGGGAAAAACCATAGCTTTGTCTATATGGACCTTTGTCGACAAAGTGATGTCTCTGCTTTTTAATATGCTGTCTAGGTTTGTCATAGCTTTTCTTCCAAGGAGCAGGCATCTTTTAATTTCATGTCTGCAGTCACTGTCCACAATGATTTTGGAGCCTAAGAAAATAAAGCCTGTTACTGTACGATACCTTCAAACTGTACCAGGTCTGCTTTTTGGTGTTTTATAACTTGAGTTACTCATGGGAAGGGGATTCTTCCGCCCATTAAATTTTCTAATTGATTATTGTTGATGTTGGAAAACCACTGACTTGTGAATATTTTTCCTGAATCTGGCTGGTTTGCTGAATTCTCTTTTATTCTAATCTTTTTCAGTTGATTCTCTTGGAATATTTTTTTAAATGTAGACAGTTGTATCTGCAAATCATGGCAGGTTTGTCTCTTCCTTTACACTTCTATTTTCTTTTCTTCAGTCTTTTCACATTGGCTGAGAGCTCCAGAAGAGTTTTGAATAATATGATAATGATATTGGGCATTCTTGGTTATTCCTGACTCTAAGTGAAGTAGCTCTGGCATTGTATTAAGTGTTGGAGGGAGGTTTTGGAGAGATACCCTTCATGTGGAGGTTTAAAAAAATTCCTAGTGAATTATGTTGATCTTTAAAAAAAAACCACAAATGAAACTCAAAATCCAGAAGATGTAGGTTGATGCTTATTTTTAGAGTTGTATTACTTTTGTAATTTAGTGCCATGTCTTATTTGCTAAGGCTTCTCTGGTGGCTTAGTGGGTAAAGAATCCACCTGCCAACGCAGGAGACACAGATTTGATCCCTAATCTGGAAGATCCCCTGGAGAAGGAAATGGCAACTCACTCCAGTATTCTTGCCTGGAAATCCACATGGACAGAGGAGCCTGGTGGGCTACAATCTGTGGGGTCAAAAAGAGTCAGACATGACTTAGAGACTGAACAACAGCAACTTACTTGCTAACAATTATATAGGATTTATCTTCACAACCCAGATAATCACGATGGTGTGATCACTCACCTAGAGCCAGACATCCTGGACTGTGAAGTCAAGTGGGCCTTAGGAAGCATCACTATGAACAAAGCTAGTGGAGGTGATGGAATTCCAGTTGAGCTATTTTAAATCCTGAAAGATGATGCTGTGAAAGTGCTGAACTCAATATGCCAGCAAATTTGGAAAACTCAGCAGTGGCCACAGGACTGGAAAAGATCAGTTTTCACTCCAATCCCAAAGAAAGGAAATGCCAAAGAATGCTCAAACTACCGCACATCTCACACACTAGTAAAGTAATGCTTAAAATTCTCCAAGCCAGGCTTCAGCAATACGTGAACCGTGAACTTCCAGATGTTCAAACTGGTTTTAGAAAAGGCAGAGGAACCAGAGATCAAAATGCCGACATCTGCTGGATCATCGAAAAAGCAAGAGAGTTCCAGAAAAGCATCTATTTCTGCTTCATTGACTATGCCAAAGCCTTTGACTGTGTGGATCACAATAAACTGTGGAAAATTCTGAAAGAGATGGGAATACCAGACCACCTGACCTGCCTCTTGAGAAACCTGTATGCAGGTCAGGAAGCAACAGTTAGAACTGGACATGGAACAACAGACTGGTTCCAAATAGGAAAAGGAGTACGTCGAGGCTGTATATTGTCACCCTGCTTATTTAACTTCTATGCAGAGTACATCATGTGAAACGCTGGGCTGGATGAAGCACAAGCTGGAATCAAGATGCTGGGAGAAATATCAATAACCTCAGATGTGCAAATGACACCACCCTTATGGCAGAAAGTGAAGAGGAAGAGCCTCTTGATGAAAGTGAAAGAGGAGAGTTAAAAAGTTGGCTTAAAGCAACATTCAGAAAACTAAGATCATGGCATCTGGTCCCATCACTTCATGGCAAATAGGTGGGGAAACAGTGGATACAGTGGCTGACTTTATTTTTTTGGGCTCCAAAATCACTGCAGATGGTGATTACAGCCATGAAATTAAAAGCCGCTTACTCCTTGGAAGGAAAGTTATGACCAACCTGGACAGCGTATTAAACAGCAGAGACATTACTTTGCCAACAAAGGTCCATCTAGTCAAGGCTATGGTTTTTCCAGTAGTCATGTATGGATGTGAGAGTTGGACTGTAAAGAAAGCTGATCGCCGAAGAATTGATGCTTTTGAACTGTGGTGTTGAAGAAGACTTGAGAGTCCCTTGGACTGCAAGGAGATCCAACCAGTCCATCCTTAAGGAGATTGGTTCTGGGTGTTCATTGGAGGGAAAGATGTTGAAGCTGAAACTGCAATACTTTGGCCACCTGATGAGAAGAGCTGACTCATTTGAAAAGACCCTGATGCTGGGAAAGATTGAGGGCAGGAGGAGAAGGGGACTACAGAGGATGAGATGGTTGGATGGCATCACTGACTCAATAGACATGGGTTTGGGTGAACTCCGGGAGTTGGTGATGGACAGGGAGGCCTGGCGTGCTGCGGTTCATGGGGTCGCAGAGTTGGACATAACTGAACAACTGAACTGAACTGATGTAGGATTTGGGGGTATGAATTTATGTAAGGTTTATCTGTAATTTTATCGTTTAAATGATCATTGCCCAGTTTTAATTGGAGAAGTATTTTGGATTTGTAGGAAGAACTGGGATGTTATTCTCCCCCCAGCAATTTAGAAAATATAATCTGTTTATTGAGGATTTGGTAGAATTTGCCAGTAAAATTATTTGAACATTCCCAGTAATTTTATAGTTCAAATTTCTTCATCTAATTCTTGGTCTATTCAAGTTTTCTATTTAGAAACTGATCTATTTTGTATGCATTTAAAATGTATGTTAATAAAATTCTTCCTCTTTCTCTGTTTCTATCCATCCTTTTGGTTCTGCGTTACTGCCTCCTTCTCATTTCTTAGTGTTTTAAATTTATCTTTTTGTTTTCTTGGCCAGATATATTGAGGGAGCAGGCAGGGTTAGCTATTTTATTCATAATTTCAAAGGACTTGCCCTTGCTTTTGTTGTCAAGTGTTTTATTTTCTGTTTCTTTAACTTCTGATTATGTTTCTTCATTTTTGACTTTTGGTCTATTTCCATTTTTCGTTTATTCACTTATTTTTTGAGTGACAGTTCAGAAGTATCCCATGGGTTTTGCTATATAGTACTCTCATTGTTCATTTTTAAACAGGCTGCAGTTTATTTTAATTTCTCTTTAAAAAATATTCCTCTAAATAACCTTTGGATTACATTTCCAAGTGGTTAAATTTTTTGTGGCTCTCTGTTTAATTTTTAGTTTTATTGCTTCGTGGTCGGAGAATATGGCCTGTGTAATTTCTGACTTAAAAAAAATTATTGAGGTCTTCTTTGTGGCCTGTCACATGATCAGTTTGTAATTGTTCCATGGACTTTTGAAAAGATGTGCATTGTTTTATAAACACAAACAAAAATATATTTAACTGTTTATGTTTTTCAAGTCCTTTATTGCCCACCCCCATTTTAAATTTTTTTTGTTTTATTTTTTATTTATTTATTTTTTTACCCCCGTTTTTTAAATCCTCATAATCTGTCCATTTCTGGGAAGTATGCCACTGTCTGTTATTATAACTCATGTTTTTTACATTTCTCCTTGTATTTTCAACAATTTTTCCTCTGTGTATGTAATGAATATAGTAATAGTTTTTTAGTGGTTAAATTTAGTATCAATTGAAAAATTACTTTTGCCCTTTGTGATTCTTATTTTTTACCTTGATGTCTGTTGCCATTTCTGCATTTTATTGACATATGCCTGGTGTCATTTTGTCAATTCCTTGTTCTTTTTTAAAAAATTGTGTTTTAAAGTAAGTCTTCCTGAAGAGCTGAAGCCAGAATGCTCATAGTCTGCATGTGCCCTCCACCAGCTCTCCTCACTGATACCGTCTCACGCCATCATAACCCTTCCTCTTTTAGCCTTTCTGGGTCTTTTTGTTTAGCTTCTGTCCTGCTCCACATCACCCCGTCTGTGACACCCTGTTTTTTCAATCGGGGAATTTATGTGTAGATGCAGAGTGTGTTAACAGCTCAGTTATGCCCGACTCCTTTGACGTTCTTTATACTATAGCCTGCCAGGCTTCTCAGTCCATGGGATTCTCCAGGCCAGAATACTGGAGTAGTTAGCCATTCCCTTCTTTGGGGGATCTTCCCCACCCAGGGATCAAACTGGTCTCCTGCATTGCAGGCAGATTCTTGACCATCTGAGCCATCCATATTTATTGTGTTTGCTTGTTTTAAGTTTCAGCTTCCTTCTGCCACCTTAATTTGTTTTTGGTTTTCCATGATGTTTTTCTCCTGCTTGTTGTTGGATTGCCAAAGTTTTCTTTAGTCTCTGTTTTTCTTACTTCCATTTTTTATCCTTTCTACCCTTGCTGCTTGAATCCCACCCCCCACCTCCATTCTTACTCATTTGGAAGTCATAATCTTATTTCTCATTTTTTTCACTTAAGCTAAGATTTTTAGCAAACATATTTAAACTTGGGCAAGAATAAATGATTATCTCTACCCTCAAAGATTCCCCGCCTACACACAAATATTTGACCTTTAAATGTACCATGCTTTCCTTATCCTCTCTCTATAGTCAGTTCTTGGTTAATATGATATGGAATTTTATTTCCAGCTTAAAAAAATTCTGCATTGTGGTTTTGGAAATTATGTAAGAGCTGCCTTGAGCTTCACAGCTACATTTTCAGCCACTCTTTGTAGACTTAACTCTATTTTGTTGAGTTTCTTTTTCTTCTCTCTAAAATTTTGTTTGATGTCTTCTTTCTTATACTTAATTTCTTTTATGTTTTTCAGAAAAGGTGCCGGATGCCTCCAGAATCTCTGTATATCTGAGAAGTCAGATATATATGTATATATATATATATATATTTTCCCTCTACTTGAGTGATGTGTTTGTTTGCAGTTGAGTTCTAGGTTTAAAGCCCTTTTGCTTAGAGCTTTGTCACCCTTATACTTTTTATCTTCTGCCCTTGAGAAGTCTGATGCTAGACTGAGTCCTGTTTCTCTGTAGGTTTTTTTTCCCCCCTATGGAAGCATTTTGCTTTTGCTCCATCCCTTCATTCCTTCTAGAGTTATTTCTCCACTGAGCTCCAGTAGCATACTGGGCACCTACGGACCTGGGGAATTCCTCATTCAGTATCCTATCATTTTGCCCTTTGTTACTGTTCATGGGGTTCTCAAGGCAAGTATACTGAAGTGGTTTGCCATTCCCTTCTCCAGTGGACCACATTCGGCTGTGGTCCATGTGATCAGTCCTGTGATTATGGTTTCAGTGTGTCTGCCCTCTGATGCCCCCTCGCAATACCTACCGTCTTATTTGGGTTTCTCTTACCTTGGTCGTGGAAAATCTCTTCACAGCCGCTCCAGCAAAGTGCAGCTGCTGTACCTTACCTTGGACGAGGGGTATCTCCTCAAGGCCGCCCCTCCTGACCTTGAACGTGGAGTAGCTCCTCTTGGCCCTCCTGCGCCCGCGCAGCCACCGCCTGTTGGACGTGGGGTAGCTCCTCTCGGCCGCCGGCCCTGGCCTCAGGCGTGGGGTAGCTCCTCACGGCCGCGCCTCTTCACGTGATTTGTTGCGCCGGGGCCGGCGTCTCTCGCGTCGCGTCTGCATGGCAGAAAGTGAAGAGGAACTCAAAAGCCTCTTGATGAAAGTGAAAGAGGAGAGTGAAAAGGTTGGCTTGAAGCTCAACATTTAGAAAACAAAGATCATGGCATTTGTCCCATCACTTCATGGGAAATAGATGGAAAAACAGTGGAAACAGTGTCAGACTTTATTTTTTGGGGCTCCAAAATCACTGCAGATGCTGATTGCAGCCATGAAATTAAAAGACGCTTGCTCCTTGGAAGGAAGGTTATGACCAACCTAGATAGCATATTAAAAAGCAGAGACATTACTTTGCCAACCAAGGTCCGTCTAGTCAAGGCAGTGGTTTTTCCCGTGGTCATGTATGGATGTGAGAGTTGGACTGTGAAGAAAGCTGATCGCCGAAGAATCGATGCTTTTGAACTGTGGTGTTGGAGAAGACTTTTGAGAGTCCCTTGTACTACAAGGAGATCCAACCAGTCCATTCTAAAGGAGATCAATCCTGGGTGTTCATTGGAGGGACTGATGCTAAAGCTGAAACTGCAATACTTTGGCCACCTCATGCGACGAGTTGACTCACTGGAAAAGACTCTGATGCTGGGAAAGGTTGGGGGCGGGAGGAGAAGGGGACGACGGAGAATGAGATGGCTGGATGGCATCACCGACTCTGTGGACATGAGTTTGAGTGTACTCCGGGAGTTGGACAGGGAGGCCTGGCGTGCTGTGATTCATGGGGTCGCGGAGAGTCGGACACGACTGAGCGACTGAACTGAACTGATGGAAGCATTTAAGGATTTCTTTTTGTTCTTGGAGTTAGGAGATTTCATCAGGGTGTGTCTTAAGAATTGTGTTTCATTCCTCATCCTTAGCACTTGGCTTTTGTGTTCCAGAAACTCCAACCTTTATTTCTGTTTTGTTTTTCACTCTGGAGAAATGAGTGAATATTGGGTCTGTAGTGAATCTCCAGGATAGAGAGACAGTGAAGCCCTGTTAGTCAGATGACTTGGGATGCATGCAGCCAGGCAGCTGATCGACCCTCTACAAACCACCCCATTTCTCATCTGTAGAAGGCAGTGAGAACAGCTCTTGTCAATAGGGTGGTCGGGAGATAAAACAGAACACAGAAAAACACTTGGGAGTGCCTGCACGGAGGAAGTGGTCAGTGGTGGCAGCTGCTGTCTCTATTATCCCCTGAAGGCAGCAGAGATGGAGGAACAAATGGGCTTTTGAACTGGAGTTTGAAGAATGGACAAGATGGGAACCTTCTCGGAGGCTCAGTCTCTCTACTCAAGATGATGGAGCTTGATAAGTTCATAGGTAATCATTCTTTTTTTTTTTTTAATTTCACACAGAGGGATATGACTGGAATCACTTTGGAATCTTAAGTCTCTTTTCTTTCTCCTCTCTCCTTTCTCTTTTGTTCTTTCCTTTTATCGATTTTATTGGGTTGGCCAAAAAAATTGTTCCGTTTTTTTCTGTAAGACTGTATAGAATTGTCTAGAACTGAACGAACTTTTTGGCCAGCCCAGTATATGGTCTTTCTGGTTGGATGCATGCTAAGTCGCTTCTGTCGTGTCCGATTCTCTGCGACCCTGTGGACTGTAGCCCACTAGGCTCCTCTATCCAGGGATTCTCCAGGCAAGAATACTGGAGTGGGTTGCCAAGTCCTCCTCCAGGGGATTTTCCTGATCCAGGGATCAAACCTGTGTCTCTTATGTCTCCTGCATTGGCAAGCAGATTCTCTACTACTAGCGCCACCTGGATCCAGGGGTTCGAAGAACCTTTGACTTGCCTACCAGAGCCTGTTTTAGTGGACTAGAGGAAAAGTTGGACGTCTTTGTGCATCATCTGACATGCCCTCTAGTGTCTCCTCTTTATCTGTTGCCGCTCTCCTGGGCTGCAAACTGTCCAGCACGTCCCCAGGACTTGCATACAGTAAGTGCTCTGGAAAAGCTTCTGGAGCATACGGTGAATCAGTGCTCCATTTTTCCTGCTTGGAGACATGATTGCTTCTCACTTCACTGGGCAGGTGCCCTTGCTTTTGCTGTTTTATAAAAGATTTTATTTGTGATCGAATGACAGACAGTTCTTTCAGAAAACGAGAAGAACTGGTTTGGACCATTGTGAAACTCTGTTTTAATAGCAAGAAGACAGGGCTCTGGCAACTTCAAAAAGGGCAATCAAGAAATTCTTGTTTGCTCAACAGAAAGAGCTATTTAGAGTGGTTACATGGGTTCAGAGCCGCTCCAAACTCCATATAATTCCAACTTCTAATGGCTTTTTTGGCCTCTGAGGTAATTGGTGAAAGTTTATTTACAGGAGTGTTCTAGGTTGGTTTCACCAAGTTGCCTACCGTCCCGGGCACATCTGGAAACATCACAGGAGAAATTCGGCTCAGAAGGAGACATGGGTAGGGAGTGATCTCCAACGTGTTTTCTCTGCTCTTGGCATGTTCACAAAGCAAACGTTTTCGAGCGTCTCTTCTGCCTGGCACCGATGAGACAGGAGAGGGAAGGAAGATGGGGCTGAGTTAGTGCAGTGGAGTACGGTCAGTGTAAACCCCGCACCCGACTGACTCAGGAGAGCTGGAGGGGCGAGGGCAGCGTTGGATACAGCGGGACTCGCCATGGATGAGAGAGGGAAGGGCATTCTGGACAGGGGTCACTGCACAAACAGAGCATCCCAGGCAGGTGCAGCGGGAGGTAGAGTGTGTCTGCAGGGCACAGCCTCGCGTGCAGTACAGCCGGGATCCCCTGTGTTGTGTCTAAGGGGAGCCGTTGCCACTTAGCAGTACTTGCCTGTGGCCACGTCAGAATGTAGGCCCAGGGTGGCCAGAGCTTCGGACTTTTTTTTTTTTTTTTAAAGAGAAGCTCTAGATCTAGAATTTTATGTAACATTTCCTAAATTTTTAATGATGGCAACTCATTGAAAAATTTTAAAATAATATAAACCCCCCCTCCCCAAACCCGTTCCAGGCCACTGGCTGGTGAAACCTGTTGTGGGAGGTTGAGAGAAAGAGGGGTGGAGAGGGACTCAGCCGCCGTGACCTGTGTCCTGTCCGCTGCCAGTGTCAGGAAAGAGAACTTGGCCTTGAGTTTTGGAATGGAGGCCAGGTGACTGGAGAAAAGTGACCTTCCCTGACCTTATTTACTCTGACTCAGGGAATGGGAGTCGGAAGTTTTGGGCTTTTAGGTTTTCCCTTTATTACTACCCACCCCTCTTCTTTTTCCTTTGCTGAAACTGCATGGGGAATGTGATGGTGACAGATGGAGCTGCTTTGCCCCTTAGAACTTCTGAGCTCCCCTTGCGGCATGCTCCCGCCCTGCACGGTCTGGTCCCACGTGCAATGTCTCCCCTTCCCACTCTTTCGTTCTGTTTTGTGGGATGATGGAGAGGGCCGGGTAAATCACTCTTGAGCCTCAGCTAGCCACAGTAGCCACGTGTGCTCATCTTGCCCCTGAAGTAGATGGATAAAGATTTTATTTAAAATTCTTGTTCTTAAATTCATAACACCGAGGTATCCAGTCGAAATATAATGTAAGCCACATATGTAATTTAAATTTTCTAGTAGCCACAACAGAGGGGAAAATGACAGTTGAAATTAATGTTAGTAATATAATTTATTTAGCCCTGTACCTCCAAAATGTTATCGCATCAACATGTAACCAATATAAAAATTCTTTTAAGCTACTATATTATTATATGATATGCTATTATATTTTTTATTTTGTGCAAAGTCCTTGAAATCTGTATTTTCCACGTATAGCCCGTCTCACTTTGGATTCATTACAGCATTTCAAATGCGAAGTCACATGTGGTTAGTGGCCGTCATGTTGGAGAAGCGTGGCTATAATAGGTGCATGTGAGAAGGTGACACGCCACAGACATAAAGGAATATACGGACCGAGGACTTCCCTGGCGGTCCAGTGGTGAAGACTTCTTGCAATTCAGGGGGTGCTGGTTCGATCCCTGGTCAGGAGGGCTAAGATCCCACGTGCCTTCTGACCAAAAAACCGAAACATTATACAGAAGCAATATTATAACAAATTCAATAAAGACTTTAAAAATGGTCCCCCGAAAGTCTTAAAAAAAATATACAAGCCAGCTGTGAACCAACTTTCCTGGTGATCCAGTGGTTAAGAATCTTCCTGCCAATTCAGGGGACATGGGTTTGATCCCTGGTCTGGGAAGCTTAGCTCCCTTGGGGCAGCTAAGCCTGTGGGCCACGACTACTGAAGCCCGAGCTTTAGAGCCCAAGAACCACAACTAGAGAAAGCCCGCATGCAGCATCGAAGACCCAGAACAGCCATAAGTAAATAAGTAATATTTTTAACAAAAGGGCACATACATGATGCTTTTGCCCTGCTTGGGTTGCTCTCCCTTCCCCTCAGGATGGAATTCTGTGGGCCCTGTCCTCCCTTCAGCCCCGACTCTCACTCTCCTTCCCTCTGCCTTACCGGACGGGCCTTCTCTCCTTCAGCATGCCAGGCGCCTTCCAGCCTCTGAGCCCTCACACAGGCTGTTCCCGGTACCTGAATCGTGCCTCCCCAGTTCCACCCCCTCCTCGGCCTTGCTGCATCCCACCAGTCTTCAGGTTAAATGTCCATTTTTAGGGGGTGTCTGTCTTCCTTGATCCTCCCGCCCCAAACTCCAGGTAGATTATGTTTCCCTGTTTAATGCTGTCAGGAGGGGAGGAGAGAAGTCTCTTTCTTCTCCGCATCCAGCACAATCATAATTATTCAGTTATCAGTGAGATAATCATTGAACATCCCCCTCCCTCATTAGGTCGTGTGCCCCAAGAATGCAAGGACCGTGAGTGCTTTGTTTGCTTGTTTTATGCACAGCAGCTCCTGTGGCGGCTGCAGAAAATAGATTGTTAGAAAATATGAATGACGCAAGGCTGAGATTCAGTCTTGTAGAGGAACCAGGGGCCACGGGTCTCAGAGGGCATAGACCCATAACAGTGAGGCAGTGGGCGGGATGGGGGGCGTCCACCCCTGTGGTCAGTGCTGATCTCCTGCTTTCTCACCGGCAGAACCCGCCACTCCCTCTCCCCCTCTTGCCTGGCTTTCAGTTGCCTGTAAATTATATTTTTGGTGGCTGTTAATAAAAATATAGGGCTGGGGGAAAAAAAAAGACTTCTCCTAATAGAATTTTATTAAATGGCACTAGTTTAAAAATGTCTCGTAAAAAGTTAATTAATTTGGGATTTGGGGATGAAAGGCGTGATATAAATGTCAGTTATTATTATTACAATTTCAGCCTCACGCTTATGCTCTTGATCCAGCCCCTGATCTGGAGTTTCTCCTACACCCAGGGACTGGCAGCTCTGCTGAAATGCCAGAGGCAAATTTGAGCTTTGGGGCTCCATCAGGGACAGAGGGACTTAGCCAAGTGAGGTCGTCCTGCCTTTTCATAGAGGATAATGCCAGGCCTTGAGAGCTGGCGCCACCAAGTCAGGGCCTGGCACACTTCAGAGCGGAATGGTGTTGGTGCTCCAGGGAGCTCCGGGCCATCGAAGCAGCCCGGAGCATCAAGGTTACATGCTTAGCCCAAGCCTGCTCACAGAATCCTGTTGAGCTGTCAGACCTCTGAGAGATCAGAGTCCACTCTCACTTTACAGAAGGGGAAACTGAGTTTGAAGACGGGTGGAGGCTTACCTAACCTGTGATCACACGGCAGGTTAATTAAATTTGTAGAGAAAAAGGCAGTGAAAGCAATCAGTGAAGTGGGGAAAACCTTCCAAAAAAAAAAAAAATAGAATTCAGGCAATTTATCAGTGACGGGGCTAGAAACTGTTTGCCAAGGAAACAAGGAGTCCTGGGACTTCCTGTGAGTTCAGAGAGACAGACAGCCTCTCGCTCCTTCAAGACACACACCCTCCCCCATCCTTCCCCTGACTGCAGACACAGTACCTAGAGGGAAGAGCTCCAGACCTGACCCCGTGTGTAATTACTTCCGCGAGGTGGGGGGCAAGCTGGGATGTTAATGACCATCACAGACCCTTACATTTCCCTACTGATTGTGGGCCAGGCAGTGAGGATCTTGTGCTTCTGTCTCCTCTCCTCTGCAGCAGGGTGGGAAAAAACCCCTTGCAGATGGGTGGTGGAGTGTGTGTCAGTGGCCACTTGTGACCTGGGGGTCTCATGCTCTTAGACTCGTTTGTGCTTACAGAGCTGAAGGGGAGACACGGGTGGCTGGTTGGTTATCCAGGGGAACCTTCCCAGATGTCTGGCCCTGAGACAGGATTCCCAGCCGGTGTGGCCCTTCTCGTTTCCAGCGATGGACTTCACCTGATGTTTCCCTGCCTCCGTTCATTCTGTCTTGCAGGGCTCTGGGAGGGCCTGCGTTCTCCTGTCTGTGATTCTCTAATCCTTGTTCTGTTTTCAGGATTAAGCTCTTCTCTCCCCTGCCGAGTGGACCCACTGATTTTACACTCCACCTTTCACTAAAACTGTGTAGGTTGAGTGTCTGATTCAGAGGAGGGGCTCAGAGAAGGTTTGTTGAATGAAGGAGAGAAGCAAGCCTGTGCCCATTTGGGTCTCTTGACAGTCTGTCCTGGGGCTTTTTAGTGAATCCTTATCCATCAGTGGGTTGGCATCTTCCAGGGTATTTGGGAATCCAGTAGAGCTGGATTTGAACCTGGGCTCATTCATGTAAACAAGATACTTAAATCTTAGTAGTTCTGTTTCCTCATCCAGACGGTTGAGTTGTAGATTACCTACCCTGCAGCATTACTGTAAGGATCAAAAGACGTGATGTGTGTAAAGTACTTAGTACACACACAGTGAACACTCTGGTGCCAGGGATTACCTTATGCTCACGGTGCATATGTCAGAATTGGACCATAAGAAAGGCTGAGTGCCGAAGAATTGATGCTTTCGGATTGTGGTGCTGGAGAAGACTCCTGAAAGTCCCTTGGACAGCAAGGAGATCAAACCTGTCAGTCCTAAAGGAAATCAACCCCGAATAGTCACTGGAAGGACTTGATGCTGAAGCTGAGGCGCCAATACTTTGGCCACCTGATGAGAAGAGCTGATTCGTTGGGAAAGACCCTGATGCTGGGAAAGATTGAGGGCAAGAGGAGAAGGAGGTGACAGATGCTGAGATGGTTGGATGGCATCACAAACTCACTGGACATGAGTTTGAGCTAACTCCAGGAGCTGTGAAGGACAGGGAAGCCTGGTGTGCTGTAGACAGTCCATGGGTTCGAAAAGAGTTGGGCACAACTTAGCGATTGAACAGCAACAGCATGACACTGATGCAATTTCCAGGAGACAGCATCCTGGCCCTCCTCCATAGCAAGTTTCTTAGGTGTCCGTTAAATCCTGCACAAGACTAGACATATAGACTTCTAGAAGCTTCCAACTCCTATGGCCACATGCTTCCTCTGATTATTAAGTGACTGTTCAGTGGAACTGAACTGAATGAAGAGTTTGGGCCTGTGTTGCAAAGCTCAGAGTCACATTCCTGGTTTCGGACCAGGCCTGCCACATCTTCCTGACTGCTCTCTGCAGCTGGAACCAGCCCTAACGTGGGGTGCACTTTTGAGCAGGTACAAGGTCTCTCAGCCTTTTATCAAGTGAAAAGAGCCAATGGTTGTCTCCACTCGAAAAACAAGTGCCATGGCTCTGTTTTTGTTTTACTCCTCCTCCTGCCCCATCCCCCTCCAAAAAAGAGAAAAACCCGCACAGCTGCCTCGGACATTTTAAAGGCCTTAAAATTGGAACCCTGGAGCAACGTGGTGGGGAAAGGGTGAGTCCAGGGTATCCCTTTGGCCAGCATCTTGTTGCCTTTGGCGAAGAGCATCCAGTTAGCCGTTTGTCTTCCCATTGGTCGTTGGCAGAGCCGGGCAGGTTGCATGGAAGGAGATGCTGTGGCTTTCTCCAGGCAGAGCAGTCTTCCCTGCCTCTCATCTTTATTGGATTTCAATGAATCTGTCTGCCCTGGGTCATATGTGCAGTGCAGCCCCGTAAATGGTGCGGTGGAATTTCTGCTCCCTTTGCATGGAGGGCCTCAAGCGCACTCTAGCCCCATTGTCACCCCGAATGTGGAAACTGCAGAAGCTTCAGCAGAACTCGCTTCTCTCAGGCACCCCCGAGGTTTGGAACATGACCACTCTTGTCCTGTAGGCACAAGCTAGGCAGGGGGTGGGGTGGGGGAGGAAGGCAGACGGTGCATGGTGAGCAGTCTTTGCCTGCAGACCCAAAGCCTCACACTTTTCTGCGGAGTGTTTCAGGGCTCTAAAGAGATTTGCCCCCTGTACCTCACAGCTTTGCAGTCATCAGACTCAGAGGAGAATCTGAGAATGTATGTGGCCTTGAGAATTGGAGGGTTCTGGAAAGAATCTAAGCCCTCTCCATGTTCGATCACCTGCTGGTTCGATCCCTGGGTTAGGAAGAGCCCCTGGAGAAGGAACTGGCAACCCACTCCAGTATTCTTGCCTGGGAAATTCCTTGGACAGAGGAGCGTGGTGGGCTACAATCCATGGGGTCACAAAAGAGTTGGACACGACTTAGCAACTAAGCAACAACGACAAGAAGCCCTCTCCTCTGAATGTGAAGCTGAGATGTTTACAGACAGAAACTTACTTGATTAAAAGGACATGTGTCATTTCATCAGCTCTGGTTGCTGTTTAAGTAGGTTGACCCACCTACTTTTGAGTGCCTGCTCTGTGCCAGGCATTGTGATGGGAGCCAGCCGTGCTGAGGTGAGCAGATGGGAACCCCTGGCATCATGGCATCGCCAGGTGTAATGATTCAGAAGGCAGTGCCCTCTGCGGATGAGGTGTGTATTCAGGCTCAGATATGTGTGGTGGCATTATCACTACACTTACTGGCTTAGGTTGGAAAGTGTGTTACTTTCCTGGACTTCCTCTGTGTAGTCTGGAGATAGGAGTGGTTTTGGTGTGTGTGCTCAGGCTTCCCTGGTGGCTCAGACATTAAAGAATCTGCCTACAATGCAGGAGACCCAGGTTCGATCCCTGGGTCGGGAGGATCCCCTGGAGAAGGAAATGGGAAATGGCAACCCACTCCAGTATTCTTGCCTGGAGAATCCCATGGACAGAGGAGCCTGGCGGCCTACAGTCCATGGGGTCGCAGAGTCGGACACGACCGAGCCACTAACACTTTCACTTTCTTTTCAGTGGTGTGCGACTAGCATGCCAGGCTCCTCTGTCCGTGGAATTTTCCAGGTAAGAATACCTGAGTGGGTTGCCATTTTCTACTCCAGGGGATCTTCCTGACCCAGGTCAGGGGTCGAACCCACGTCTCCTGTGTCTCCTACAGTGGCAGGTGGACTCTTTACCACCACGTCACCTGGGAAGCCCATGGAGTGGTTTGTACAGTCCCTCAAAGGCATTTGGTTCTCTCTCCGGGTTGATTCCTCTGCATCTTCGCCACAAGGTCATCCAACTTGAATGCCTCTGTTGTCAGGGTGCTTACTGCCTCTCAGCTGTCCTCTTTGCCTGGAGGAGAATGTTCCTCTTTATCCTGAGCTCAGAGCTGCCTCCCTCTGACTTCTGTCCCCAGGGCCACAGAGCCGTATGCTCTCTCTGCACGGGACCACCCTCCCACAATGGAGGCAGGTCTCTGGCCCTACACAGCCCTGCTCAATCAGCTGCCACCACACTGGCTTCCACTGGGGAAAGCACTGCCCGCCAATGTGTAAGTGTGTCACTGCCAATAATAGTGCAAAGGCTCCAAATCTGAGGGCCTTTCTAGGATCGTTTCCTGATTAATTAGGTCAGCGTCTCCAAAATCAATTTCCAGTGAAGTCGCGCCGCCCGGTAGCGCCGTTCCCTGCCCAGCCGGGCGAGTGAGTTGGCGCGGGAGGCAATTCCCCGGTCTCTGGTGCAGTCCAGGCCTCGTCTCTACCTGGGAAGAAAGTCACATTCAGGTCTCTTCTGTGATTATCCTGACTTTTTATTTTATCTGCCCTCCCTCCTCAAATCTTCCATTAAACCCCCGTAGATCCTGCTTCAAACAGGCAATTAGACTAACAACGTAATTATATCCCTCAATGCTAATTGTAACTGGTTTAGGGGAAAACAAAGAGAAAGAGGCTTCAAAATCTCTGGAAACTGAAAGTGGCTGTTATCATTTCCAGGTATTTCTTGTCCCCCTGTGTTTCTTTGGGAGCCCTGGCCGGCGGGAGTCTGCATCCAGTAGCTCTGCCTTTGGTCCCCTCACCCTCAGGACAAACTCTGGCCTGTCCCCACTCTGCTCCGTGCGTGCTTGTGGCTTCCTCTTCTTGTCCTCCTGTACTTTCCTGACTCTCTCTGTTCCTCTGGCTCTCATTTCTTTGACTCTCTATCTCAACCCTTTTTATACTTTTAGAGCCACTGAGAAAAGGATGAACAAGCAAGGAGGTGGATGTTTTGGGGAAAATGACATTTCTTCCTGCTTTTGCCAACACTCCATCATCCCCAATATCTGTAGGCTGCTGGTTCATGTGATCTCCCTTGGGGTGGCTGGATGGAGCCAGACCTGGTTCTGGGTTTGAACCTGTCAGGTGACAAGGGTGCTGTAGAGAGATCTCCTGCCATCCTGCCCTTCCGTCCTCAGCATTTTCCAGGTCTCTTTTCCTGGCCAGGAACTCTGTGTGCTCAGAGGTAAACAAGCGTTGGGGGCCACCCATGGACTGGGGAAGAAGGCGGGCTGGTAGGTAGTGGAGCAGTGGGGCCATTGGGAAGAATGTACATCAGAGGGGATCCAGCCCTGCCTAGGGTGGCTTGGAGCAGGGATGGGAGGTGGAGTAGGGCAGGGTGGGGATGTTGAGAAGTTTCTAGATGGAGGTGATGTCTAGGATGAGACTTGAAGGACGAGGAGGAGAGTTAGCCAGGCAGTGAGTGTGGGGAGCAGATGCAGGAAGCCTGGTGTGGCTGGAAAATTAGGTGTAAGGGTTGTGGTAACGGGAGCTGTAAAGGAGTGTGGTGTTTGCCTTGCAGGAGAAGGGGAGCCTGTGAAGGGTTTAAATGGGAATGGTCGTGTTTATATCTTACAAAGACCATGCAGGCTGTCTGTGAAGGCTGTTGGACTGGAGGGCCTTGAATGGAGGCTGGAGACCCGTTAGAGGCTTTTGAAGAAAGTCTAGTGATATTTTTTGAGTGCTGACTGCCCAAGTGTCTGCCCGCCTTGACGTTGATCCACTAACTCTGTTGTGTGACTTTGAGATAGTCACTTCACTTCTCTGAACCTTTCTCTCCTTGTGAGATTAGAATGAGGCTAGTCATATTTACCTCTCCATGTTGTAGGGGGTGTGTATGAGAAATAAAGTCTGTAACATTTCTGGCTCTGTGCTTGATATATCATAAACATCGAAGTGGTACTTTTGAAAAGGGAGGATGTGCCTACATGGCCTGGGATATTTTTCCAAAATGCAGGTACTCCTGTTCTCTCAACTTGCATTTCCAGAGGAGGGAAACTCAGGCAGTTACATGGCGATGGACTTCTTGAGAACCCCAGCAGAACGTGATAGCTCCTCAGTTATCGTGACTTTTACCATTTCTGGAGTTGAGTCCCAAACCTTGGCCTCTTGCCTCGGAACAGATTCCTGGTTCTCTGCCATTTTCCTTTTCTCAGAAACAGGGTCTCCCAGTTTGATGATGGAAAGTGCTGATGATGTTTTCCTTAGGGTAGATGTCACGCACAGTTCCGCTTTGAAGCCTGGAGTGGAGACTTTGTCGTCTTTCAGAAATCGATGAGCTTGGAACCCCGCTTTCCATAAATGTGTGCAAGCTTTTGTGACACCCAGTTTGGGCCATGAAATCCCAGGTATTTCAGCCCTCGGTTTGCCATCAGTTATGCGGATAGGGTGTTTTCATTAAAATTTCCATTAACTGCTTTTTTTCTCATTTTTTAAAGCCAGTGAGCAATTTATAGATTCATTAACTTTTTACTACACTTGTGAATTCGGGAAGAGGGGGATAAAAGGAAATGAAATATTTGGTAGTCCTGAAATACGGAGGATGGAAAAGCTGGATGTTTAGAGCTGTTCTGTGGGAGTATTAGGAAGGCCTGAGATCTTCCAGAAGAATCCAGAACTGGAGCAAGGAACACCATCCGTTTCGCTCGCTTCTCCTTCTTATCCCCCCAGAGCAGATCCATCCTTTTGTTTGTAACGTTGACTATTTTTTCTCCAGATGGCTGTCTTTTCTCTGATGACGCACGTCTCTCCCAGGAAGCCCACCACTTCTGGGCAAACTGTGCGGCTCTAAACATTATTTCCTTATTTTATTTTGTTTGCTTGCTTTGGGCCACACCCTGTGGCATGCCAAGCTTCCCGGACCAGGGATTGAACATGCAGCCTCTGTCATGTCAGTGCAGAGTATTAATTAACCACTGGACCACTAGGGAAGCCCTTTATTTCTTTGTGTTGTGTGGCAGTCTGATTATTTATAGCACTCTTATTTCATATTTTTTTGGTGGGTGAGTTAGTTACGGCACTGTAGTTGAGTATATGGGCTTTGGGGCCAGGCAAGCTTGGGTACAGATTTGTTTACTAGCTGTGTGATTCGGGGCAAGTGACTGTACCTTTCTGAGCCCCACTTTATCTATTAGTATAAAATCACAGTAGTGTTAGGGATTCTGGGAAGCCCCAGGAACATGGCAACAGTATTCTTCACTGTACGCAAGTGGTGAGGATAAAATGAGATGGTTTACTAAAGAAGCCGGCTTCACATTCCAGACTGTGCCATGCACTGGACAACTCACCTGTGAACGTTCTCACTGGACCCGGTTGCCTACAACCTCCCAGGACCTCAGTTTCCTCAGTTCTGAAGTGAAAGAATGCTCTCGAGATGACGATGTTGGCTGGTTTCTCACATATTTAATGGGCCTTTTGGAGTCATTGGCTCAGCATAGTATCTCAGTCCACACTAGCAGTCATGTAGTTTCTGTGACTGCAATTACATACAGCGTAAAAACCTCACTCTCAGGGTCCACTGTATTAAAAAGGCAGTAGGCTAAACACTACCTCCCCCAGAGCCTCTTAGGGAAAAGGCAGGTGCTTAAAGATATTCCCAGGTCATCGTGTCTCACTCCTGGGTGGAGCTTGGCTGCTCTGAGCGCTTCCCAGTGGATTGGTGTGTGCCTGGGCTCAACCACCGTGTCTACTCAAGTGGCTGCATCCTCAGAGGACACAGGGTAGATGCAGGTCTTCGGAGATTCACAGATCTTTAATCTGGAGAAGGGTGGCATCCCAGGAAATGTCCTTGTCCAGATCCCTGCCTTTATAGATGTGCAGGCTGGGTCTTTTAAAGTTTGGTGAGTTTTTCCTCAGAAGTAATAGTGATAGAAAGCTAACTAGGAAGGAGAGGAAAAGAGTCGTATATTTTTTAGTCCTCCAGGGCTGGTGCTTTTTGGCATATTATATGTGTGCATGTAGTGTTTATATAAAATTATATGCATATTTTTGACTCTGTTCTTGATATTTTACTTATGTACTTTATGTACTTTTTATGTACTTTATTTTAGTACATAAGCATTTTTTGTGTAGGTCTCCACCATTCATAAGCATGCATCCTAATGGCTTTGTAAGAAGTTATTTATTTACATTGTTGTACACACAGGTCATGGGCTTCCCAGGTGGTGCTAGTGGTAAAGAGCCCGCTGCCAGTTCAGGAGACATAAGAGATACGGGTTTAATCCCTGAGTTGGGAAGATCCCCTGGAGGAGGGCATGGCAACCTACTCCAGTGTTCTTGCCTGGAGAATCCCATGGACAGAGGAGCCTGGCAGACTGTATAGTCCATGGGGTCACGAAGAATTGGATATGACTGAAGCAGCCTTGCAAGCATTCATATAAGGGTCACAATAATGTGTTCCGTTTTTGTACACCTAAGACTTTGTTTATAATAGTGTCCACTGTTATAAATAACACAGTGATGTGACATCTTTGTGCATGGAGCCTTTTCTTTCTCTTGTACAGTAGTGATAGGATTTGTTCCCCAACATGATTAAAGAATATGAGACTTGGTAAGTTGGTTGTGACAGTGCAGCAAGTTAAAATTAGAGAAAGGCGACAGTGGATGTGACAGCTGAGGGCACACAGCTGCTTTGGAGAGTCTTTAGAAGAATCCCATTTAAGCAAGTTGACATGGCAGAATGCTTCCTTCTCATCCCCCATCTTAGCTGGGGTTGGAAGTCGATGGCTTGTTTTATTTGCCCAAAGATTTCGGATCAAGCCATGAACTAGTGTCTGGAACATTGATTTTTTTTTTTTTTTAACATGCCTAGCCTAAAACATGTATGCCCATGACTGCAGCATCCCACACTGGGCTTAGCAGAACACTGTGCCTGATAAAACTAACACCTGTGAAAGGGAGTTGCAGATGGCACTAAAATACATGTTACCTCACTCATTTTACTTCCACTCTGGGCCCTTATTTTCTGTCTGTATAACAGACCCCTGGATCTAGAGACTGTGCATGAACGAGAAAGTATGCTATTTTGTGCACCGAAAGTGTTCCCCACTGGAGTCAATCAGGGAAGGAGATTCAAATTTAATTTTGAATAAAGTGTTAGTGGTTGCCTGGTACAGGGGAGGTCGGTGCTTTGAGTAGACTTCTGAGAATCATACGATGTCTTCCGATGCCTCCTCTTAACTGTTAAGTCATTTGAGCTTCTGTAGTTTTCCAGTTTTAATTAAATGTAGGCATTTTCTGTATTCTACTGCTTTGGCTGTCAAGTTTGCTGACTATAGATATTGTGATGGGTTGACTTTTTGAAACGAGCTTATTGATGGAGAAATAATGGTGGTAACAATGAAGACAGTGGTAACCGTTCCTTACGTAGCACTTAGTCTGTGCCAGGCACTGTTCTAAGTGCCTTACATTTATTAACTTTTATCACTTAATGATTTCATTTAATCAATTCATTTCATGAAAGAGAAGCAAGACAGGGGATCTTGGAAAGGAAGACTGGAGCCAGGAGACAGAAGGAGCTCAGTATTTGTCCTGGAAGAAGACTTGGATTTGAAAGTCTGCCCTGTCAGTAACTAGTAACTTTGAGCAAAGTTCCTTAACCTCCACTCCCTCCTTTCTGAAGGGGAAATTGTGGCTTCTACCTTGTAAAGAATTAAAATGAAGTAACGGATGTAAAAATCCCATCAATCACTAAACAGATATGAGTCACTGATAGAAAATGTTATTCCTGCCTCACCCCAGACTCAGGATTTGGGGAAGCTGGGTCATTTTCCCCTTTAGGGATACCATGTAGACGCTTTCTGTCTGTTGGGCTGTGTGGTAGGCTCTGGGGAATCCAGAGGCATGGCCTCTGTCCGGGAAAGATGTATGGTCCCGCTGGAAAGACAGGTCATAAAAAGATAACTGAGTACCAGCTGGTTGATCAATACTATCTGAATGGCTCAGGCAATAAGAGAACAGGGGAACGAGGTCGGCCTAGGAAATGGGGCCTTCGGTGAAAGGGAGGGGTCCTCTCTTTCTTTGCAGAATGTAGGGTGAAGCTGCGCCTTCAGCAATAGCCGGGACAAACAGGGACACAGAGTCGAGTCTGTGCCCAGGGGACAGCAACACACCTGTCTTCTATGATACAGTTTAGAAACCACCACCGTGCCTTTGCAGTGTGGATCTGGAGTAGCCTTTGAAGATGGACGGTTCTGGGGTCTTTGCAGCCCACCCAGCTGGCATCAGACTTGATACCTCAGAGCCTCCGCTCCTGATCCTTGGAACACAGCGTTCTAGATCTGGTCAGGAGATGCTTCTAGAGTGTCCACTGGGTGCTTGGGTCTTCCAAGTAACGTTAAGGACAGCTAGCTTTTCAGGTGACACTCATGGTAAAGAACCTGCCTGCCAATGCAGGAGACAAGAAATGTGGGTTCTAAACCTGGATTGGGAAGATCCCCTGGAGGAGGGCATGGCAACTCCTACTCCAGTACTTTTGCCTGGAGAATCCCATGGACAGAGGAGCCTGGCGGGCTGCAGTCCATAGGTTGCAGAGAGTCAGACATGACTGAAATGGCTTAGCACACATGCTCACAAACTTCCACATCATGCATTTCCTGTCAGTAGTAGATTGCTCAGCAACGGCCAAAAGCAAAAATATGTGGAAGGTCACTCAAGCACCCCTGTGTTGGGGCAGTAGGACTGGAGGGCCGAGCTTCCATTTCTCAGACTGCCAGGGTCCTTTCAGCCCTGAGCTGTGACTGCTGGATATTGAGGATGATGCAGGTCATGGGAAGATAGCCGTTGCCTGTGAGGAAGTTACAGTGTGAACAGGGCAGTGGGACCCAGGTGGGCCCTGTGGCAGACTGTCGGGACCCTACCATCAAGTAGTCTCAGCCCTCCAGGAGTTTTCCGATCTGAATTGATCAGCTGTCGGTTTGCCCTCAGCTGCATCCCTTTTGTTCCTCTGTGCTGTAAATCAAGAAGCCACGTTTCTCAGATACCCTTGCTCTCTGGCCTTTGAATGGTTCAGCCGGAAGGATGCACAGCAGGAACGCTGGGAGGTGGAAAGAAGGGAGAAGCCAGGGTGTTTCCCCACGCATTCCCTGCCTCATGGTGTTTTCCGTGTACTTCCAGCGCCTCCCTCTCTGAACCACTCCCATTGAGCGGTGCCTACTGAATTGCCCCAACTTTGGTTAACACGTGTTCCTCTCTCTCCAGGCCTAGAGGGGGTAGCAGCTGCTCCTCACGTGCTAATCCTCAGTTGCTTTTCTGCCCCCATATGTCTTCTCTACCCAGAATTGAAGTAGTTTGCATGGTTAGTCACGTCCAACTCTTTTTGACCCTTTGGAATGTACTCTTTGCAATCCTTTGGACTGTAGCCTGCCAGGCTTCTCTGTCCATGGGGAGAAGGCAAGAATACTGGAGTGGGTTGCCAATTCCTACTCCAGGGAATCTCCCTACCCAGGGATCAAACCTGCATCCCCTGTGTCTCCTGCATTGCAGATGGATTCTTTATCCATTGTGCCATCAGGGAAGAAGTAGCTTACTCTACTCAGATCCCTGTATTAAACTGCCTCCACTTTAAAGATCTAGTGTGGCTTCTCTTCTTCTGCCCCAGACCCTGAAGAATGTACCACCCAGATCAGACCCCGTGGAGCCTTTGGCTGTTCCCACTGTGAATAATCCCATGGAAGCCATGGTAAAATAATGGGTGCCCTAATGAATTCAGGATACCAGATTTTGTTTTCCCCTGCAAAGAAAACAGAGTTGTAGAATAATTTCAAAATAGTCTGGCTGTCTTGATTTCTCAGCAGGCGCCCATGGGGATGTGTAGAATTACAATCTTTCTTTTCTTCATGGGCCTCTCATTTTGAGGGTAATGGGCAACTCCTTCCTTTCCAACTGTGAGAAGAACTATTTTGATTTTTTAAAAAAATTTGTGCAGTCATTTTCCCCCTCCCCCTATTTGCCTGGGCTGTTGATCTTGTGATATATTTATAGAGATTGTGGTTGGCTGACCAGGAGTTATTTTGCAATAGGAATTTGTAAGATTTCTACTTTGAGCATGTGTTCCAGACTTTTCTTTCTTTAAAAAGAAAAAATCTTTCGTGGAGCTTCCACTTTGCCCTTCTGTAATTATTTCTCTTTCACAACCAAAGTAAGCCTTCCGTTGTGCCCAGTTTTTTTATGTGCATTTCTTTCGTCTCTGGTCTTCTCTCTTCTTTGGTGTCGTTTTTTAAGTCCAGATTTTAAAAGGCCATGGTTCCTTCTTCATGTAGGAGTGTTTTCACAAATGAGAATGTGAAGACTGGAAAAAGGGTGCTTTAGGGACCAGGAAACCTCCCTTTCTCTATCTGTAAAAAAAAGAGTATTGGGCTAAATTTGTGGGAGCAAGCATGCTTCTGTCCCCAGCTTTACCTCACTCACTACAGACATCAGTAATCAATCACAGCACTCTTCCTGGAGGAGCGCTCGTGTGGGCCCAGAATCCCTCTCGACACATTGCCCCGGGCAGCCGTGACTAATTGTGTAGAACTGGTACTGAACAAAAATCTGCCTGTTGGCCATTCTTGGACTAGATGATCCCCTCGACCCCATTCACCATAATGGGTCTCTAAATATTGGCCGTGTAATTCCTTTATTCTTTAAGTCAGTTGAAAGTGAAAGTGGTAGTCCCTAAGTCGTGTCCGACTCTCTGTAACCCCCATGGACTGTAGCCTGCCAGGCTTCTCTCTCCGTAGAATTCTTCAGGCCAGAATACTGGAGTGGGTTGCCATTCCGTTCTTAGGGATCTTCCCGACCCAGGGATTGAACCTGGGTCTCCCGCACTGCAGGCAGATTCTTCACCATCTGAGCCACCAGGGAAACCCCTTGAATCAGTTGACTGACCTTTGTTTCATCCTGTGTGCCGCACATACGCTAGCCACTCTCGTGGGACTTGCAGTTTGGTTGGGAGCAAGGCTGCAGAGAGTGGTGGTGTTCCCAGGTATGCTCGGGTGCACCGTTGGTGCTGTAGGAGATGGCCCCTGTGATCAGGGAAGCCTTTTCGGAGCAGGGTCAGGGGTCCAGCGGGTCGGAGTGGAATGTCATCTAGGCAGTGGGGCAGCTTGAGGAAAAACAAGTTTCAGAACTAGGAGGGTCCTCAGAGCTCATGTGGTCAGAACTCTCTAGATTCTAGCTTGGAAAACTCAGGCTCAGCAGACTTGCTTGAATTTTAATAAGTGATCGTCATTTAGCTAACGTTTAATACACGATAAGTCATTTTAATAAATGATAGTTATTTCTATAGTTAGTACTTACACAGTCCTGTGTGTCAGGCATGTTTACTTATTTCTGGTTGCACTGGGTCTTCGTTGCTGCGCGCGGGCTTCCCCTAGTTGTCGTGTTCCGGAGCAGTTCTTCGTTGGGGTCCGTGGGCTTTTCGCTTTGGTGGCTTCCCTTGTTGTGGAGCATAGACTCTAGGCTCATGGGCTTCAGTAGTTACAGCACCAGGGCTCACTAGTTGAGGCTCACAGGCTTTAATTGCTGCACTGCATGTGGAATCTTTCCAGACCAGGGATTGAACCTGTGCCCCCTGCGTTGGCAGGCAGATTCTTGTCCACTCTACCACCAGGCAAGTCCTGTCAGGCATTGTTTTAAGAGCTGTAATATATTAACTGATTTCGTCCTAAGTAACCTTGCGAGGTGACCACCACAAGGACAGGTGAGAAAACTGAGTCCCAGAGGGTTAAGTGATTCACCCAGTGTCACATGGCTTGTAAGTGGTGGAGTCAGGATTTGAACCTAGGCCATCCGGCTCCAGAGTCTCTGCTGGGAACTTCTGAGCCTAGTAAATCCTGCTGGGAGCCATCAAAATATGTTGTTCTTATTTTTTTTCCTGTATTAATCTTCCTCACCACCACCACCAGTGGAATCATAATGACAGCATCCAGATCTCTGCTCTTGTACATACTGTTAGCACCAGCTGGGAGTGTTACAGACTTTGTATGTTTTAATATACCCAGCAGCTGTGATTCGTGGGGATTTTTCTCTCTTTTACATACGAAGAAACTGAGGCTGTGAGGGGTGATGTGACTGGAGGCAGATCACAGAGCTACCTAGTGTTCCAGGCAGAATTTGAAATCAGGCCTGCCGGACTCCAGATGTCAGAGTTGGAAGGTTTCTGAGAGGTCGTGAGTCCAGCAGCCTCACTGGATGGGTGGGTAGATGGAGGCCAGACATTGCCTCTGCCAGCAGCCAGAGGCAGGGTCTCCTGGCTTGGGGGGCTCCTCTCTTTGCTAAGGGTTGTCTGAGCGTGCACGTGTCACCACGCCCTTTGCTTGGTCCTCTTGAAGAGTTTTGTGCCCCTTACATTGTTGCTGTTGTTCAGTCTAAATCATGTTCGACTCTTTGTGACCCCGTGAACTGCAACACTTACTTACTGCCTTATTTAAAAATACCTAAGGGTGGTGGCCATGGTTTAACAGGGTTGACTTAAAAAACTCTGTCCCCCAATTCCCCAATTCTGGGTTCACTAATTTGAAGCTTGACACACTCTGTATTCATAATGGATTTCCCCCCTCCATGAAGCAAAAAAAAAATTTTTTTACCCACCCTCCCCAAGTTCCTGCTGATCTGAAGCGAATATTTATCACGTATTTAATGAGTAATCTGAGTCTTGGCTTGGTGAGGCTGTACCAGGACATAGTTTATGGCTGATCTGGTTTTAACTCGCTCCAGGCGGTTTTCCCTGGAGTTTTCTGTAAAATCATAAACCTGGAGAGAGAATTTTTGTGGAATCCAGTCACATGACTCGCTCTTTTGTAAATTGAGAGATTAACTGTGTGACGGTAAAGAACTGAGATGCAGTTCTTTTTTCAAAAGAAAACAAGCAGAGAGCATTTGTGTACCCGGAGGAGTGGGTCCTCTCCTGAAGGTGGGGAATGTCACTCTCCAAGGTCACCCTGCTGGGCCTTGGAGCAGCATGGCGCTGGGTTTGAAAATGTGAACTTGAAATTGGAGCATCTGGATTGGAGGCTGGGCTGAGGCTCTTCCTAGCTGTCCCAGCACCCTTCAAACTCTGGGTACTCGCCTGGGCAGTGGGGGTGAAATGCTTAGGGTGGTTGTGGAGATGAAATGGTGCACATGATGTGCGCGCCCTGGGCTGGCATACAGGAGGTGCTCAGTAGATGCTGAACGCTAGGGATTGCTGGTGTTATCCCCCTTGAGGCCCTTTATGCTGGACTAATAATCCAGGCTGACACTGGGCGGGAGTAAAGGCCTTGCCCTAGGTGTGAGACTGATGAGCTCGGTTTGTCCGCACGGTGGCCTGTGAGGTGGCCACTTGCATCACTCCCATTTTACAGAAGGACGCACTGAGGCGCTGAGAGGTCAAGTCACTTGGCCAGGGTGCAGCGAGCCAGCGGCAGGGTGTGCCTGCCCCCACCCCATCCCCTGGCCTGACGCCCAGTGCCCAACACGCTTGATGCTGGGCCCTTCTTCATGGTTCAGCCTTAGAGCCTGAGGGCTTTTTGACTGCTGTGCCTGGGGAGGGAAACTGGGCTTCGCCTTGCTTAGCTCAGGTCTCACCTGACCCTCCCTGGGTGCTGGCATCAGCCCCCGAACTGGTCTTAATCCCTGTATCACCCCCTCCAGCAGCCCCATTTACAGACAGAATCCCTGCAGTTTCTCTGCAGCTGTCTTATAAATGCAAAATTATTTCAGTATAAAAAGTAAGAAAGCAAAAACTAATAATCTTGCTGGGCCTGACCCTCGGAACAGCCTCACGCTTTTTGATGCAACCTTAGAACTCTTTGTGATCCAGCCCAGCTGAGCAAATAGAATTTACACTCATTAAGCAACCAGGAACTATTCTAGATCCTTTAGGTCCAGGTAGGGACTGAGGGTTCCCATTGTGGTGGCATCCGGCACCCTGGGATGAGAGTGAGGCTTGTGGCCTAGGGGTGAGTCCCACACGGCAGCCCAGGGGAGGCTGCTGCCCCTCCTCTCTGAACCAGGACTCCCCGCTGCTTCTGAGGCCCGTGAGTCAGGCCTCAGGGGTGGAAGTGGATTCACCTTTTACTCCCAGTCGTCTGCACACAGTCCATGGCTGACGGAGCTTCTCAGCAGCTGCAATGGTGCATTTATTTTTAAACCTGTCATTTATTGAGCAACTGCTGCATGCTAGCTCCACCCCGGGCACTTTCCAAATGCTGTCTCAGGAGATCTTTGTCACTCCCGATAGCCCCAGGTCTCGGAGCATGGAGCATTCTCTCTTCCACCACGGTTCCCAGAGCATCGTCATCTCTTCTCTGGAAGATGACACTGGCCTCTGTGTTGGGCTCCCTGCCTCCGTAACCAGCAGTTGCTTTCAGAGGCGCACATGCCTTCTGAGCAGCCTGTGAGCCTTAGAGTAAATCTGAAACTCCTCAGCCTGGTTCACAGGTGCTCAGTACTTACCAGCTGCTGGTGGCGGTGACAAAGTCGATGGGGATGCTGGTAATACTGATGGTGGTGATGCCGCTGATGGGGACGATGATCGTGGTGGTAGAGATGATGGTGATGATGCCAGTGATGGTGGTGGTGATAATGATGGTGCTGGCGGTGGTGATGAAGTCAGTAAAAGGACCCTGCTCCAGTCTGCATGGCTGCCCACCAGAGAGAAGGAGAGGCTTGTATAAAACAGAGACAGCCTGTGCTGGTTCCATTCCCAGGAAGCCTGATGTATTCCTGACACATGTGTTCAGATAGCAAGGGCTTGGGGAAGAGCAGAAAGACATGCGTGGTAACCTAGAGGAATAAAGACATTGGTCATTTCCTATGGATTGCTCTTACAGTTGGAAATCTGGCCAGTCAGTGAGGGGCCTGCCTGCCTTAGCCTCTAGGTTCTGGCCTGGGGTCTGGTCAGGAGCTTCCTGTGTGAGCCCGGCCATGTCAGTGGGCTGGTCCCTTCCTCCAGAAGTGGAGGCCCTCAGAGAAGGCTGTAGCCCCACAAGATTCAGAGACCCAGGCTTTCCAGCTGGGCCAGATGGCACCCTTCTGCTGGCTCCCTGGCACCCAGCTTGTGTTAGCTCCATTTGCATTAGATTTTGCATTCCCACTATTGAATGGGAGTGCTGTGTGCCCTGTTCCAACATCCATCCCACAGGAAAGCCCTTCCCAACTCTGTCGTCTCAATGAATCCTGTTGTCAGAGATGCTCGGGGAACTCAGGCCTTGCCTTTCTCTTCAGAACGAGTCTCCTAGTGGGTAATTATAAGCTGATAGTGTGAAGTAAATAATCACGGTCTGCCTCCCCTACTGTTCTTATTGCTGTTGTGTCCCCAGTAATTATCTTGGTACCCAGTGCATAGTAGGCACTTAACAGGTAGTATTTTGGTGAATGAGTAAGGAGCCATGTCTGATTCATCACACTGTCCATCCCCCCCAAGGCCTTGCTCAGAATCACACATCTAGTCTGAACTCTATAAATATCTATTGAAAAATGGTATCAGCCTCCTGGATTCCAGTTCTTTTAACTCAGAGTCTTCTCAGGCAGCCCCCACTCCATCCCTCAAGCTTCAGACCCTTAAAGTACTCACTTAGTGGCTTTAAGTAACCGTGTTCGGTTGGTAAAATAAATAGAAAATAAAACCACATACCACATGGTGGAAACATATCATTGATTGTGATCTAAGAAGCAGGATCTAATTAGGGAATTTATAACATATTTAGTTCCCTGGGAATGGAATCCTCTTTTAACTTGCAAAGCTTGTTGTTCAGTGCTGATACAGTCACCCTTAATGGGGGTTTTTCAGGAACACCTGGTGAGTGAAAGTGGGGACTACCTGTGTTTGAGTTGGAGCCCAGAGGTTGGATAGGAAAATAGTTCATCTACATTGTTTAGGACCAGGCTTGATTCCGGAGAAGGCAATGGCAAGCCACTCCAGTACTCTCGCCTAGAAAATCCCATGGACGGAGGAGCCTGGTAGGCTGCAGTCCATGGGGTCAGTCAGTTGGACACGACTGAGTGACCTTGCTTTTACTTTTCACTTTCGTACATTGGAGAAGGAAATGGCAACCCACTCCAGTGTTCTTGCCTGGAGAATCCCAGGGACGGGGGAGCCTGGTGGGCTTCCGTCTATGGGGTCGCACAGAGTCGGACACGACTGAAGCGACTTAGCAGCAGCAGCAGCAGGCTTGATTCATCAGTTACAGAGATGAAGGGCCAAGTATGTAGAGGAAATGACCATGGACTTAGGTGAGAAGACCTGCGTGAGCCCTGTCCAAGCCTTGGGCCAGCCGTGTGACCTTGGGCAAGTCACTTGGCCCTTCTGGGTGCTTGGTTAATTCTTGGTCAAAGGGGCATAAACTGCATTGTCTTCTTCATGGGGTTATTTGGAGGATTCAGTGCGGTGGGACAATCCGTAAAGTGATAGACTGATGATTAATATTCTCATCAGCAGATGAATGCAGTTCCATTTTTCTTGGTCCAGGATTTTTAAAATCTTTCCTGATTCTTCCTTTTTTTCATGTCTCGTATCCAGTTTATCAGCAAGTCCTGTTGGTTCTACCTTCTCATGTATTCAGAACTGAGAATGCTTCCTCAGTTCCCTCACCCCCACAACCCTCGTTCCAGCCACCTTCATCTTTTACCTGGATTGCTATAGTAACCTCCTTACCATCCTCCCGCCTGCCTTCGTCCTTGCCCCATGGTCTGTTCTCAACAGAGCAACCACAGTGATTTTTTAAAAAATGGAAGTCAAATTATATGACTCTGCCCAAACCTTGCAGTGGCTCCGCAGAGTAAAAGCCAAAGCCCTTCAGTGGCTGTGAGTCTCACACAGCTGATCTTCTCTCATCCTCGCTTGGTCTGCCCTAGACACACTGGCATCCTGTCCGTGCATCGAGCACACCACACACACGCCTGCCCTTCGGTCTTCCCACTGGCCATTCCTCTTTTCCCAGTCACCGCATGGCCAACCCCCTCACCTTCCATTGTTTTCCCAGTGACACCGACTCTGATCCGCTTATTTAAAATTGCAGCCCACAGCTCTTCCCTTGGCCCAGCATTCTGATTACCCCTCTGCCCTTGAGTGTAATTATACTTGATTATATGTGAGTATGGGCTTCCCCGGTGGCTCAGCGGTGGAGAATCCACCTGCAATGCTGGAGTCACAGGAGATACAGGTTTGATCCCTGGGTCAGGAAGATCCTCTGGAGGAGGGCATGGCAACCGACTCCACTATTCTTGCCTGGAAAATCCCATGAACAGAGGAGCCTGGCGGGCTACAGTCCATAGGGTTGTAAAGAGTCTAACATGACTGAAGTGACTTAGCATGCGCACACACACACATACTAGAGTATGGGGCTTCCCAGGTGGTGCTAGTGGTTAAGAATCTGCCTGCCAGTACAGGAGAACAAGAAATGTAGGTTCGATATCTGGGTTGGGAAGATCCCCTGGAGTAGGAAATGACAACCCACTCCAGTATTCTTGCCTGGATAATCCCATGGACAGAGAAGCCTGGTGGGCTACAATCTATAGCGTCGCAAAGAGTCAGACACGACTGAGCAACTCCCACACATACTTGAGTGTGATCACCGTGAGGACAGGGAAATAACAACAGATTCAACCATATTTGCCTTAGCAGTGTCTGGAACATAGAAGGAGCTCAGTAAGTACTTGGGAGATGAGATCACGGTGTGATCACCGTGAGGACAGGGAAATAATAACAGATTCAACCATATTTGCCTTAGAACAGTGTCTGGAACATAGAAGGAGCTCAGTAAGTACTTGGGAGATGAGTGAACAACTTTCTCCTGACTTGAGCCATGTGACTCACTGGGACAGAAGTTCAAGCTAGATTTGAGGGATCCATTGGTGGTTGGAAAGGAAAGAGATACGTAAATGGGGCTTGAGTTGTTTCAGAGCCACTTGTCCTCCTGTGCTTAGTAAACTGTAGGGGACGTAGAGTCAATCCTCTGGGCAGGTCCTGAGGCTCTGGTAGGTTCTTCTCAAAGATTTGGTGCCTCCTGCAGGCCTCCAGGTCAAGGGCACTTGATTCCATTCACTGCTGAGGCTGAGCTTCTTCCTGCAGGGTCAGTTGTACCAGTTGGTGATTTAAAACAATTTTTATGTGCAAACTAAAGTACACAGACATATTTTGGACCAATGTGCATTTGGTGCTTGTGAATATAACAGTCATGTGACTTAGTAAGAAGAAGATGAGACTTCAAAAGGATTTGAACAATCGGAATGTCCCTTCCTTCCCAGGTTCACATTCACTCTTCCCTTCCAAGGACGGAAGGAAGCCGAGAAGCAGTGAGCACTGGGGGTATGGAAGTGTCCACCAGTGGGTTTCAGGTTGTCCATCCAAAGCTGAGCATCATACGTCACACATAGTAGGCTTTCAAGAAATATGTGTTGAATGAATAAAGGATTGATTGATTATTTAAGATCGATTGTCATAGCTTCAGTTCAGTTCAGTCACTCAGTCGTGTCTGACTCTTTGCGACCCCGTGAATCACAGCACGCCAGGCCTCCCTGTCCATCACCAGCTCCTGGAGTTCACTCAAACTCATGTCCATTGAGCTGGTGATCCCATCCAGCCATCTCATTTTCTGTCTTCCCCATCTCCTCCCGCCCCCAATCCCTTCCAGCATCAGAGTCTTTTCCAGTGTCATAGCGTACCCATGTATAGTTGCCAGTTCAATTTACCATTCTTCTAAGCAACCTCAGTATCAGAGAAAGTGAAAGTGAAAGTCACTCAGTCATGTCCGACTCTTTGCCACCCCGTGGACTGTACAGTCCATGGAATTCTCCAGGCCAGAATACTGGAGTGGGTAGCGTTTCCATTCTCCAGGGGATCTTCCCAACCCAGGGATTGAACCCAGGTCTCCGGCATTGCAGGCGGATTCTTTACCAGCTGATCAGTATTACCTGAGAAATAGTAATTAATGGATTCAACCGTATTTGCTGAATATTTGGCTGTGCCAAGCCCTTAGCTGGGGGCTAGAGACACAGCCATGTATGGGGTGTGGTCTTCATCCAGGAGGAGTCTGGGGCAGCACAGGCTCTCCAGGAACTGTGGTCCCCGTCCCATAGCTGGCGAAAGGCGCTGGTGGTACTGTGTTAGCCATGTTGGGAGAACAATGAACAGGGACTAATCAGATGTGGTGTGGGGAGGGGAGTCATTTAAGTCTCCAGAGAGGAAGCAATTTTTGAGTTGCATTGGGGGAGGGAAAAGGCAAGATCTTAATTATACCACCGCGGAAATGTGCTGTCTCAGGTCTGTTCTGGGCTTGACCGCTGACGCGCCATCTTGGAGATGCCCGCTCCATCTTCTCGGAGCTCCAGGGCCACGAGCCCCCACATTTCCAGTGGCCCCTTGGCCCCCCTGAGCCTCTGACTCTGCTTTCTTATCGCAGAAAGGCATTTCATTCTTCCAGATCAGGCAGCCAGGACCCAAGGAGCTGTTTTCCTCCATTGTGCAAGCATGACAAATCATTAATTTTTGATTGATTTGCTTAGAATTATGGGCGCCCCAGCATTCTTTCCGCCGCTGAACAGCTGTATAACAAATGAATATATCAGTGTGCACAAAAGATCGGCGATCTAAGAGAAGCAATTACATTGGCCACCCTCCCCCACTCTCACCCCTTCCCGGGCAGTGAAGGGAGGAAATTTTTACCAGAAATTCCTCAAGTGGCTTTAAAAAAAAAATGCCTTTTTATAATTGAATTAAATCTTTATCTCTTCATCTTTTGCAGCAGATTTCCAAACACACACCAGTTCCCCGCGTGCTTGCTTGGGTTCCATCCATCCAGGAAGAATCTTTAATAATGAAATTTCAACTCATGAATTAAAACCAAAATGGAAAAAAGGAAAAAAAGAAAAAGGAGCAAATTCTCCCCTCCTTTTTGCTTTTTTTTTTTTTTTGTCGATGCTATTCCTTTAAGATTTTGGAACCGTACCAGTGCACTAAATGTGACCTCCATAACTTTTAAATTAAGAATTTATGCTGGCTTGAAATTTATGAAATATTTCAGCATGAAAGAAAGCCTTTTTCCCTCAGGAAAATTGAGCAATAAATCACAGCACTGTGGATTTACTGCCCTGGAGCCAGCGAGAGATAGGATTTTTTTTTTTTTTTTTTGCTTCATTCTGAAAAAAAAAATGTAATCATATAAGACAGCTTAGCTGCTATCCTCCCACTCTCTAGAATTTTTAATTTCAGCTGTTTCTGCTTGGATTTATTTCCAATATTCCTGCTCGGCTTTTCAATTTCCTCAGTTATTAAATTTTAATTCAGTGCATTAGCATTTAAATTAAAAAAGGGTTTATTTTATCGAAATCGTTGGCCAGCCCCCATCCCGTAGCACACGAATTGCCTGTTTCTGCCATTTGCACAAAATGTGAAATGCAGCTAATGTCTTACAACTTACATTTGCACAAATTTAGAAATAAAATTTCTGGGTTAGGAATAATATTTTCTTTCCAAGAAAATCCTTAATAAGAGAATGGAAAAGAACAACTCAACGTTCATTTGGGAGGGAAGAGGAGGGTTGGATGAAACCAAAAATAGCCTTGCCCAGGCCCTGAGAAGAAGCTGGTGTGGTAAGGAATGGGTGGAGCTGGGTGCTCTTGTGGGGAGCTGGAAGAGGGGGGGGTCTGGGTTTGGGTACCTTTACCCCCACCCGTGTAAAAGGAGGAACGTCTCTTACGAGCCCACTCCCCCCACCGTATTTCGTTTACCCTTGAGAGGTCTGGTTAGGTTTGGGTCAGCTCCACATAGAGCATCAGAGATGACAGGAGGTGCGATGATCTGATTGAACTCCCTGTTTTTGCCTATGAGAACCTCAGGTCCAGGGGAAGGAAAGAGCATGCCCAAGGTTGAAGGTGAGACCCAGACAGAGCCTGGCGGAAGCTGCATCTTTAGGTGCACGTGGTCCAGTGGTGGCATCAGAAGTAGAGTTTCCATTTCTGCACATACCTGGCTTCTGCTTAGTACTTTGCCAGCATCACTGTATTCACTGTCACTCTGACCAGCCCTTCGGAGAAAGCCTCAGGGCCATGGGGTCTGGTAGATGCTTATGACCTTCTGTCTTGCAGCCGAGGATTCAGATCAGGCCCCAGGACAGGCTGGGAAGACATGTGGCTTGGTCCAGGCCTGACTCTGCCTCTTGCCCGTCTGCTGTGTACTCTTGTACAAGCCACTCTGTTTCTCTGTGCCTCAGTTTCTTGGGCCCAATTAATGGTACCCTTTATAGCTATATCTAGGGTTGTTAGTGATTATTATTACAGCTGGGCTCACACTAAGTAGTTTTACGTGTATAACTTATTTGTCATGTTTAAGTCTCCCTCCAGTCCCAAGAGATAGGTCCTCGTGTTGGCATGTTGCCATTTTGGCAGATGAAGAAACTGAGGCCTAGAGAGTGCAGATGACTTGCCAAGGATTGTACAGCTCAAAAATGGCAGACCCAGGACTTGAATTCACACCCTCTGACTCTAAGCCCTGTGCTCTTAAGCTTTGGTTCAGATTGAGAATCAGATCAGGTTACACTGGGTAATCTGTGAGTTTGTGGTTTGGGTCAAATTGAATGAAATTGCTGGTAGTAGACCATTCGGGCCCAGGAAAATGGCAGTATCAACTTAATTCAAACAGTAAGACTTTCTTTGAGATATTTGTGAGGACACAGACAAAGCCAGCCTGGCACCTTAGGGATCTCTACAGCTGAGAATCGGTGTCCTCAGCACTGTGGCTGGTGGGGGTGGGAGGCCCGTGGAGGCTGTCCCCTGTTGTTAAGGTAGTCTGGTTCAGTTTGGTTCAGTTCAGTTGCTGAGTCATGTCTGACTCTTTGTGACCCCATGGACTGCAGCGCGCCAGGCTTCCCTGTCCTTCACCATCCCCCAGAGTTTGCACAAACTCATGTCCATTGAGTCGGTGGTGCCATCCAACCACTTCATCCTCTGTTGTCTTCTTCTCTTGCCTTCAGTCTTTCCCAGCGTCAGGGTCTTTTGCAATGAGTCTGCTCTTCACATCAGGTGGCCAAAATATTGGAGCTTCGGGTGGGTCTGGACTCGGGCCCAAAGGCTGAGATTGAGAGATGCTGCGATACTGACACGTGCTCTCTTGAGCATCTCTCAGAGCTCGTGGTCCATGGTCCATCTCTACCACCTTCCTATATCTGCCTCTCATATCTGCCAATAGACAGGCATTTCCCACCCTGCAAGGATGTGCTCTTCTCTCCAGTTATCCCATCCCATCTAGGCTTCTACAGAAACACTTGCTTGGACAGCTCTGTGAACGTTTTTAGCACTTTGTCTTAGTTTGATAAAAATGAGTGGAAAACGAGAATGTATGTAGCTACCAGTGATGAGAAGTTCAAATATCATGAACACAAAGGGGAAATGGGAACGCACGTGGAGATGGGCAGCTGGGCCAGAGAGAGACGCTTTTCCCTGCCCAGTTGCATGTTCAATACACTTGAACTGGTCGACTTTGTGTGACATTATGTGTGAAGGAAAAGGACAAAAAAGAAAAGTAAAGATAACATTAAAGATAGGTGTGAAGTGAAGTGAAGTTGTTCAGTTGTGTCTGACTCTTTGCGACCCCATGGACTGTAGCCTAACAGACTCCTCCATCTATGGGATTTTCCAGGCAAGAGTACTGGAGTGGGGTGCCATTTCCTTCTCCAGGGGATCGTCCCAACCCAGGGATCGAACCCGGGTCTCCCGCATTGTAGGCAGAGTCTTTACCATCTGAGCCACCAGGGAAACCCTAAAGATAAGTATGAAATTCTGTAAATACACGTGTAGAGTTGAGTCTGAAGGTGTGCCGGAGGTTTTACCGTGTTTAAGTTCTCTGGGGACAGAATTTCCACCCCTACCACTTTTGCCTTTTCTGATATGAGCATTGAAACAATTCCTTTCATTCGTTTTCCTTACAAGTTTGAGGAATGGAAGTGTCGGAAAGAGGCTGTAATTGATCCTGTTCTTTGGCTCCCAGTTAAATTATTTGCGAACCATCTTCTGCTTTCTTGTTTCTTCCATGGAAATGATACACTGGCATCTCATTAATTGCTCCCTCCCAAGCCTTGTGTTTCTGCCTCCTTGTTTGTTCTTCACCTATCCATTTCCTTCCTGTGGGCAGTGGGGGCTGTGTGCATTCACCCCATTTCCCAGTTGGCTCTCTTGAGTGTTGGAGGGAGATAAAATATTCCAGAGCTGAGAACGGTGGGCGTTGGAATGACCCACACCTGGGCTTGTAGCTGTGGGATGTTGGATGAAAGTGAAAGTTGCTCAGTCGTGTCTGACTCTTTGCGACCCCATAGGCTATATAGTCCATGGAATTCTCCAGGCTAGAATACTAGAGTGTGTAGCCTTTCCCCTCTGTAGGGGATCTTCCCAAGCAAGGGATCGAATCCTGGTCTCCCACATTGTAGGTGGATTCTTTACCAGCTGAGCCACAAGGGATGTTGGATAAATGACTTAAATTCTTTGACCGTCAGTGCCTCACCTGTAAAATGGGGAGATTGTGTGTTGGGCAACCTGTCCAGAGGATTAAATGAGAGGCATTCAGTGCCCATGTGTTAGTGCTGGGTGGGAAGTTGGCTGGGGGAGTGAGTCTTGGTACCCACAGGGGACTGGGTGGGGAAGTAGACAAGAGGGGGTGGTGGGGACTGTGGCTAACCAGGTATGTCAGCTCAAGCTGACTGGTCACGTGGGACTGCGTGTTGCTTTCAGAAGCTGAACATCTGGTTTTGGGGGGGGATGACATCCCTTTATTTTTATATATTGACTATTTAAATCGAAGTCCACCATCTGGTTTTGCCAGTTTGCAGCTTCTCAGAGGCACTCATTAACAGGTAGCTGCTGCTATTTTTAAGTCCTCAGTCCTTCATCTGCAACCCTGAATTTCAAAAAGCTTGGAAACAAAAAGATGTTTTCTAACTGGTGAGGTGACAGAACTTGACCAGAACGGGGAAGAGGCTAGGTGCCGGCTTCATGTCACCCGTGTACTGACTGCATATGTTTCACTATAGAAACATCAACGTGCTTGAGCACCGGGTGCTCCCCAGACCCTTCCAGGGTTGTTGCAAAATACAGGACACATGCACCACATTACCATTCTAAAATTGGAAAGATTCTGAATTTGGAAACACGTGTGCACTTGAGTTTTGAACCTGCATTATTCCAGCTGTGATTACTATTATCATAAATGTTTCTCCAAAGCTGGGCATTGCATCTCCAGCCATGGGTGTTGGAGAACCCATGGCCTTAGTTTTTCCCCTGTCCATGGCCTTAGCATTGAGGTCTCCCCAGCATGGGCCTAGGTGTCAGGATCCCTGGGTATTTGTCGCTCAGTCTTCATGAGACTTCAGGCAACGCCCTTCTCTTCTAGGGCCTCAGTCTCTCCATCTGAACCAGAATTTTATGATTTCTGAAAATTTCATTTGGTTAGCCTTATCTCCCCACCCCCCCACCCCACAAATAAAAGCGATTACAAACCAGCATTCTCTTGCCTCCCTCTGCTTGCAGGGTTGGGGGACAGCCTATTTTAACATAATAGGATTTTCCCCCTCCAGTTGGTAGGAATAAATCTGCGGCTACTGTTTTATTGGAAATCCCAGCTGAAAATAAAAATGGTGCAATTCAATCTCAGATTTAGCTGGTTACTTACTTTTCACTGAGTCCCAGGAGCTCTGTGGTTGCTGGGTTTATGTTGGCAGTGGGTGCTCAGCTGGATTTAAAGGGCCAAGCAGATTGGTGGTGGAGGGTGGGGCAGGGGGATGGCTGTCCTGACCCCCTCTTGCCACTGGGGACAGATTTTTCCGGCCTGGAGGAATGGAGCAGGGGGTGGTTGCCCGCTCAGCCCTCTGAAAGCTGGTGTTTGAGTGGGAGCTTGGTAGGGTACAGTGGGTAGCCTCTCTGTCTTCCTCTTGGCTGATGTAGGTGTTCTGGATTTCCTTTGCAGGCTGACGGAGCCAGTGCAGCTGGAAGGAAAAGCACGGCAAGCAGGTATGCCCTCCTCCCCTGCCCACCACCGCATTACCCTTTCCTTCATCCCTGGTCCCATGACTAACAGCCACCTCTGTCTGGTCATCACCTACCACCTGAAAGAATGGGTGGTCCAGGCCAGCCCCCTTTGCTGAGAAGCAGTCATGCTTCCCTGGAGGACGTGGAGCTGTGAGTAGCACTTCCCAGCCGTCCTGGTGCCCCCTGTGGGCACCTGTGACTGGAATCTAAGGATGACTCAGTGCTGAACTGGCCTTGGCTGCTCAAGTTAGGGAAGACTTGGGGGTTAAGTGCAAGACTGGGCAGGAGGACCTGGGATTGAATCCCATCTCGACTGCCTCATCATGCACTCCAAGGGCGCTCAGCCTGGTCTGGAATTCACTGGCCTGACTTCAGTCCTATTCTCCACTCCTGAGCCCATCCCTCCAAATCAGGAGGGTGGAATATTCTGCGTAGCCAGACCTCACCCTTGGAGCTGGCAGGGGATGGTGGAAGGGTGGTCCCCGAAGGAGAGCGGGAATGTCATTACCAAAGATAGGTGGAAAGCAGTGCTGGACAGGCCGTGGAGTAGATGTCTACCACCAGTGGCGCAGGCAGGCACTCACTTGCTATAAACGTTAGTGCTGTTCCCGCTGTTCCGTTAGATAGAGCAGTTGGAGTGGCCAGATGACCTTTATTTAGGGCATTGACAGCAAGAAGAAGGCAAGGGACAGCCTAGAGAGGCTTCCAAGGCCACATCCACAAAATGTAGGACAGACTCTAGGATTTCCTACTGGAACTGGGTGTTCCAAGCACAGGAGTATGCCCTTCAGCTCATGGAACACTGGTTCTTTAAATGTTAATGGATTTTTATGGGGAGCCAAAAAAAAGGGTTCTTTGGCCAAATAATTTGAAGAATGGCAAGTTAAAATCCGCAGATTTCTTTGCTGTGGAACTTTCCAAAGCATTTCACGTGCTGGGGTGCTTGCTTGAGAGCATCCAGTAGAGAGAGGAGAATGACATGTTTCTCAAACTTCCTTGACTGTGGCATGCTTTTATTGAAGTTTATCCCGTGGAGCCAGTGTTCCTTATAATGTGCTTTGGGAAACCATGGAAACAGAGGGGTAAGGTCTCAGCTCTGTGTTCCAGGGAGATCACCATGGCCCCCGTTTGCAGGGTGGATTGGAGACAGCTCGAAAGGAGGTACTGACACAGCCTGGAGATCAGTGTAACCACCCAAGTCAGCATGGCCTGGCTCCCACCCACCTCCCCGGTCTTCTCGTACGTCTCCTCCGTGCTCAGTGTGTTTTAGCTACCCTGACCCTCTAACTCTGTAAACCAGGGGTCGCCCATCTTTACCTATAAAGGGTCAGATAGTCCTTCACACTCCACAGGCATAGGTCTCTGTGGCACCTCTGCCAGCATAATCCAGAAACAGCCACAGATGACACATAAATACATGCGTGGCCACAGTTTGCCAGTTCCTGGCCTGAGAGTCTTCACAACTGCTGTTCCTTTGCCTGGGATGTTCTTTTCCCGAATCTTTCCATGATCAGTGCCCTTTCATCCTTTAGGTCTCAGTTCCATCCTCCCCTCTGAGACGCCTTCTCTGAGTCCCTCCAGCCCCACCTGTGGCCCATGTCCCTTGTGGCCTGTTTATGCGCTTCACTTACTCCACGTATTTGTATGCTTTTCTCTGCTTCTCAAGCGCCAGCTCCAGAGGCCACTTCTGTCTTGTTCGGTGCTGTGGGCTGATCCGCAGCCAGCACTCAGTGAGTGTTTATGGGATGGGTACCCTGAATGAGGTGGGAGAAGATGGGATAGTGTAGGGGCAGTGAGTGTGGGCTAGCTTGAAAGACTGAACAGTCGAGCTTGGGCTTGGAAATCCGGACAGTGACTCACGTAGCCAGTGGCTGCCCAGTGCCCTAGTATTTCTCTCCTGGGCCCCTGACATTAGAATCTTGCGTAAGAACAGTGTATTAGGCTGTGGCTTGTGGGGTTGGGGTAGTGGGAGTCCCTCGACTGCCAGCGCCTGGAAATGCTTCCTAGGTCTGAATGTCAGGACTGAAAGGGGCCTTGGGCTTTGCCTAGTCACTCCCTTCACTGAACTCATGGGAAGAGAAGGCCCTGCTCAGGGTCGTGTGCTGAGTGAGTGGCAGTATCAGGCCTTGACCCTCCCTAAGCTGGTGCTCTGTCTGCTTCCTGATGCTGTACTCAAGTGAGCGTCTAGCCAGCCGCCCCCACTGCCCTCTCTTGTTCATCGAACACCTGCTAGGTTAGACCCAGTACTCCGTGCTATGGACTCAGATGGATTAGATGCTAATTTATCCATCCAACAGACACTTGAGCACCTGCTCCGTGGCAGGCACCATTCAACGTGCTGGGTCTGCAGCAGTGAACAAACTTCCTTCTTTCCTCATCACTTGTATGTGGGTGTGGCCCTTGCCCTCACTCTCTAATGCATGAATCTCTCCTAGGCCACCATCTCTGACTGGTGACCGTCTCTGACTGGTGACCGGAGAACAGCAGGTGGGTTTCCCCACAGTGCTGACAGGTGCCTGAAGCTCTATATTGTGTCGTAATCAGCCCGAGGCTGTGGTGACAGGGAGAAGGGTGCTGGGATCAGCTAGAGATGCCTGGCCTGGTCAGGGGAGGTGGGAGGTGGCCTGTGTGCCATCTGTTTTCTCTCCCCGATTAACCTATGTCTGCATACACTTAGTAATGGAGCCCCATGGTATTACCACAGTGCCAGAGTACACACCGGGGAGGGTCAGCCCAGATCTTACTGTATGACTGGAGATGCAGAGAAAAAAAGTCTAATAATAACTACCATTTAGTCAGTCTCTGAGCTAAGAAACTTACATTTATTAAACAGTATAGTCTTTATGAGGCTTCCCTGATAGCTCAGCTTATAAAGAATCTGCATGCAATGCAGGAGACCCTGTGGGTCGATTCCTGGTTCGGGAAGATCTCCTGGAGAAGGGATAGTCTATACCCACTCCGGTATTCTTGGGCTTCCCTGGTGGCTCAGAGGGTAAAGAATATGCCTGCAATGAGGGAGACCTGCATTTGATCCCTGGGTCAGGAAGATCCCCTGGAAGAGGGAATGGCTACCCAGTCCAGTGTTCTTGCCTGGAGAATCCCATGGACAGAGGAGCCTGGCGGGCTATAGTCCATGGGGTTGCAAAGACTCAGACAGGACTGAGCAACTAAACTCAGCACAGTCCGTTATCTTTATCACAGCTCTGTGAAGGATGATCTTCTTATTCCCACTTTACTGCCGAAGCTGCTGAGGCCCAGAGAGGTATACAGTTGGAAGTGAGCAGCACAGCCAGGGTGCCTACCCAGGTCTGACTCTTCTGATGCAGGTGCCTGAACACCGTGCCCTCCTGCTGCTGTAGGAAGGGATCAGTTTACAGGGTTTAGAGGAGCCTGTGAGGGACCAGGGCTGGGCCATCGGCTGGGGTCTTGTCTAGAAGGCGGGGCCTCGGAAGGAGCTCACAAGGGAGTTTATATTGATTCTGTCATTAAAGCTAATAGAGCATCTTTGAAAGACCAGAGCAGAGTTATAGTTGAGTGACCCAGCAATCAGAGTGAGAAGTGAGTTCTGCATTTAACGTCCAGAGAACGTTAACATAGCCTTTAGCTGATGCCACTGGTGAATTTGACTCTTGGACAGAGGAGCCTGGTGGGCTACAGTCCATGGGGTTGCAAAGATTGTTGGGCATGACTGAGCCCAGATATTGGGTTAGATTGGCCAGGTGGGGTTAAGAGTCTTGGATGCTTTGTGGAGCATTAGACTCATGCGTTCCCAGCTTCAGATGGAGAGACTAAAGCCCGAGGCTCCCCGAAGTCAAGAGTGAGGCTGGATGGTCCTGCTTGGGACTGACCTTGAAGGACCTGTGACTCTCTGACCTCCGTTCCAAACTGTGCCATGCATGCTGTGTTATCACACCAGGGTTTGCTTTCGTCCCAGCGCCTTCGTTTTGGCCCAGAACACCTCATGTTGTTCCTTCTCCAGAGGGCCTCTGGCTAAACCCCAAAAGCAACAGCATGGGCTGCTAAGGAATTAGTGTTCAATTGAGGGGGACAAGGAGAGGTGGGGTTTCTGATCCTAGGAGACGACTGCCGGTGGTTTGGTTTACTTCCCTGTAACCCAACCTGGGTCGGTTTTACAAGACTAGTGATCCCAGCACTTGAGGTTAATGCTAACCTGGTGTGCAGGTTACAGATCACATAGCACAATGCATTTAAGCCTCACTTATTCTAAGAGGCGTGGAGGGCGATGGGGCCTTAACTGTGGGAAATTCTAACATTCTAAATGCAGTTTTCATCATCAAGTAAATGTAGCTTCAGCCTTGCTGTAATGAAGAGTTCAGTTCAGTTCAGTCGCTCAGTCGTGTCCGACTCTCCGCGACCCCATGAATCACAGCACGCCAGGCCTCCCTGTCCATCACCAACTCCCGGAGTTCACTCAGCCCCTTTTTTTTTGTCGGTTGAAGGTTTTCAGAGTTGGAAGGACTTTGTCGGTAATCTGGTCCAGCCCTTTCATCTGGAGATAAGGCAGGCCGGGGATAGAGGCGGTGAGGGACTCATTCTTTCGCCATGTGTACCAGTTGCCTAACAAGTGATCCGGGCTGTATAGACAGGGAGACTGGGGTGGAGGAGAAGGTGATAAGACCAAGGCTCATTCATTCATTCCACAAATACTGGCTGAGTGCCTGCTAAGTGCTAGGGTCTGACCTTGGTGCTGTAAATACAGTGGCGAACGAAACAGAAATCCCTGGTCTTGTGGAGCTCATGTTCTTGTGGGAGTGGAGGAGACATAAATACTGAAAATGCATCACCTGTCGTATGGTAAGAAGTGCTCTGGGGGAAGGGCAGAGAGGGAGATCGGGAGAGTCAGAAGTATTGCATCAAGAAGGTGACATTTGAACACAGATTTGAAGGAGATGAGGGACTGAGTCAAGCAGTCATTTGGGGAAGTCCATTCTAGGCAGCGAGGATAGTAGGTGCAAAGACCCTGGGGCAGGAGTGTGCACAATGTGTTGGAGCAACCGCAGGGAGACTGATACGGCTGCATAGGGCCTTGGAGACTTTTGTCGGGAATTTGGCCTTTACCCTGTGTGAAACGGGGAACCATTGGGGGTTTTGAGCAGAGGAGTGACACGATTTGGTTTTAAAAGGATCATTGTCTGCCAGAAGAATGAACTGCAGGGGCAAGGTGTGAAAGAGGTACTGCCAGCAGTTCAGGACAGGCAGGACCTTAGACAGGAGGCTTCGAAGGGACTTTCTGAAAGGCCATGTTTTTCAGGCCTGAGGAATTCATTTCAGCAAAGCATTTTGTGAGTCCTGCATTCAAAATGCACAGCCTTATGCTTGGTCCTCGGAGAGCCCCAGAGTGGAACAGGATGATCCCTGTGGCTCCCACTTTGCATGCCTGGCCTGTGGGGCATCTCACTCACCCTCTGTCTGAGCCCACACTGCCTGCGTTCCAATCCTGGCACCACCTACTGTCTGGTTGTATGACCTTAGGCTAGTTACCTGACCTCAGTTTCCTCATCTGTGAAATGGGGGGGTTATATTCATACTGCCCTCATAGTGGTGTCAGTGAGGATTAAGTGCACTAATGATGATATGTAGGGGCTTCCCTGGGGGTCCAGTGGCTAAGACTCCATGCTCCTCATGCAGGGGGCCTGGGTTTGATCCCTGGTCAGGGAAACAGACCCCACATGCCGCGACTAAAAGATGCTGCATGCCATAGGTTTAAAAAAAAAAAAAAAATCCTGTATGCCAGCAAAGACCTGGCACAGGCAAATAATTTTTTTTTTTTTAAAGTAGTATTATACCCTAGCCCGATGCCTGGTCTGTAGGAGATGTTCAGTAAATGCTTATTTTTATTGCCACCATCACTGCAATGCTGGATTCCATTCCCAGGAGGAGGAAACAGTGGGTGGCAGTTGACTTCTCATAGAGCCTGAACATCAGAGGGAGCCTGGAGGTGGGGATGACTCTGGGGGTGGAACTTGTGTTTGAGTGCCCACTACGATCCACTTCCTGTGTCCTGCAGTTTGCGCATCTCAAGTGACCCTCCCAGGGTCCCTCTGAGGCACCAGTTGGCATCCCTCCTTCTCACAGGGCCTGAGAAACAGACTTGTTCATGGTCAACCAAATAATCAAATGACTTTGGGCCTCACTAAGTCTTGTCCTTTAAGCCAAAGTTTTCCCCCCGGTGGACAGTTAAACCTCATAACCACATGTGTATGACTGTGTAATTGTTTTTAAATAATAGCTTCTTCTTGTTTAGCATTTTGGCTTTCAGCAGGAAAATTAAAGTAGCTCTAAACAAATTAACCTTATTTGCACAGAATTCCATAGTACCAGTAGGCCTGATGCTGGTCCGTGACCAGGATGGTATCAGCAGAATGAGTTATATGAGAACCAGCTCTGGGTATGTTTTAGTCAGGCGCCATCTTCATCTTGGGGGCTTCCCTGGTGGCTCAGATGGTAAAGCGTCTGCCTGCAGTGCGGGAGACCCAGGTTCGATCCCTGGGTTGGGAAGATTCCCTGGAGAAGGAAATGGCAGCCCACTCCATAATCCTTGCCTGGAAAATCCCATGGACAGAGGAGCCTGGTCGGCTACAGTCCGTGGGGTTGCAAAGAGTCGGACATGACTGAGCGACTTCAGTTTCACTTTTCAATCTTCATCTTGACTGTAGGTTTGTGTTCCTGTAATTGGGACTCATTTGATTTCCAGAAATGTGTACCAGAGTTTGGCTATAAAAATCATAAATTGCAGGCTGACTGTAAGGGTTCATCTACTAACTCCAAAGGGACCCCTTGCTTTTCTCGTGGGCAGAGTTCACTCTGCTTAATCAGTTACTGTTAACTGCACAAATAAGGCAGATGCTGGAAAATTCAGACATACTTAGGATTGTCCTCTGGAGACGGCCACAGAAGTACAAACTGCAAGTCATATGTATCAAAAATGGTGAATCCTTTTTCCAAATGGTCCTGTGGTTCCCAAGCTTGGGGTGGTCCAGCAGTGGGAAGTGATTGGGGTCTCTAGGGAACCTGGACTCTGTCTAACCACCCAGCTCGAGTTTCTCACCTGTGCTCCTTGAGCAAATTTAAGAAAGTACTCATGAAGCTCCAGTTACCAATACAGAACATCCAGAAATCTTGTCTTGTCCTGAAGAAACTCAGTCTTGAGAATGGAACCAGGATGATATGACCGGGTTGCTTCTCAAAAACGCCCCGTTTTTAAAAATTTGTTTGATGGTGCCAGGTATTAGTTATGGCATGTGGGATCTAGTTCCCTGATCAGGGACTGAACCCGGGCCCCCTGCATTGGAAATACAGAGGCTTAGCCCCTGCATCACCAGGGAAGTCCCTTGAGCCCTTTAATGACAAAAGCCCTCAATCTGAGAAAGCAACCCTGGAAACGTCCGCAGCCTCGCTGTTTGTATCGTTCTCCTCACCCTCGGCTTCCGCCGCCTCCAGGTTTCACGCAAACCACAATGGTTAAGAGCGTGGGTACATCACACCCACCGCCTTGATCACAGCGCCTTCCCATCCTGCAATGAACCCGTCCACGTGGGTGCCCACCCCTCCCTCCCCTTGACTGCAGATGTATGCAGGGGCCCCTGCCCTCCATTCCTTTGGTTTTCACGGGGGCTGCGCAGCCCTCTCCTGCCTTCGTTTATGAGTTCCCCATCTGTGACCTGAGAGTGCCTCTTTCCCGTAATTGGACCACACTTTTCATGTTTTGCCTGACAAGTGCTTGGTAGAGAGAAGAGAACTGACAGTTACTGAGCCCCACTAGGTGTCTGATGCCATGCTGGGCGCCTTATAAACATCTCTGCTTTAATCTTCTAAAGAACCCTTCGAGGGTAGTGCTTACACATCAGGAAAGAGAGGTGTGTGCAGGTTAGGAAGCTTGGCAACACCGCACACACCTAGTTTATCATCTTCAAACCCCTTGGGGAGACTGGACTGTGTATTGAGGAGTCTTGTTTGCATATCCGGGGGCAGCACACCTCTGGGCAGTGAGGGACCAGGCTGGGGTGTTCATAGTAGGGCATGTGGATGGAGCTGGCTGTGCATTCCAGATCCCAGACAAGGTCATCAGCTGATCTGGTGGATGGAGAACAGAGGGGTGGGGGCCAGATGTAGTGCCAGGATGGGGCAAGCACGGTGGAGGGATGGCAGAGCTTTCTAAGCAGCTGGGCAACTGCTGGCATCAGTTGTCAAGTTGGGCAGGAGAGAAGGGTTGCAGTCCGGTCGGGAAGCCTCTTTACATTCCACACCAAGGTGAATGACCAGGGGTGTTGGGCATCGGTGATCGAGGCTAAGTCACAACCTCAGTAGGAAATAACGTTGATGGCAGAAGGGGTGTGTTCTCTGTTTATACAGCCAGTGTGAGAGCCTAGGTATAGCCTCACTCTTCATGGTTGAGTCACCTGTGCCCCGGGGTCTGTGTAGGATACCATGGGTGCCCTGGAAGGTACAGGACAGTGGGCATAGCCTCCTATGTGGCCTCCCCTTCCCCACCTGCCTGTCGAGGGCATTCTAAATGGTTGAGAATTCCTGAGTCTGCAGAGTCCCAAAAGTTGTGTAAGGAGAGTTACAGCACAGTGGGTCTTTAGAGAGCAGTGCTCACTGCTAGTTGATACGTGTCATACTGTGGACCAACCCATTGGAAAACAGTCAGTGCCTCTGTGTAAGATACTGTTAATAGCAACTCTTACTACTGACCTGGGCCAACCTTCCATGTGCCATGACTCCCTTGAAAGAAGCTTCCAGCTTTCCCCGGAGGGCCCCACCTGCTAAATGTCGGAGTTTGTGACTTGACAGCCATTGCTCAAGACTCCTGCTCTTCTCTATTTTAGCTTTAAATTAACCAGGGAATTAACTCTTAATATTTAAGTCTTCACGCTGTCTTCCTGAGCTGCGGTATTACCCAGCGTTGTGGCTGACTGACAGCCATACATTGAAGAAAATTAAGTGCCTAAAAATTAATTCAGACTAATGATATATTTATGCATTGTAGGATATTTTGAATTTCTAGACTGTTAAGAGTTGTTTAATAGGTTAATAGTTTTTAATCTATTAATCTAATCTTTCCTACTTGACTATTTATTAAAATATTTCAGTGATACATGACAGAAGTGGATAATTCTGAGGGTTATTAAGGCATGGGTGATGGCATGAAGATTTGGATCACGGGTGGAATAGTAAATACAGATGCCTCGATACTGGGGTTTCCAGCAACTGGGGTTTTGCTGTAGATTCTTTCTCTTTTGGCCCTTCCAGATTAGTAGTGAAGCTGTGACCTTTATCCTCATGATTTCTGTTCTCGTGGCTGAAAACAGGAAACTTTTTACATCCAAAGGACAAGTGTGAACACATCCGCCCTTCTGGGGCACATCAAGGAGAGCTGAAGGTCAGCACTGAACATAGCCCAAGCACCTTTCTCTGTGGCAAAGATGGAGCCCTCCGTTTCTTTGTTTTCTTGCATCTCTGTGTTTTCTGGTTTTAGCGCTGAGCATGTGCCTGTTCGGCCAAGATACTAAGGATACGGGAGGAGACAAGGAAACACACACATTCCCCATCTCTTGGAGCTTCTAGTCATTCAGTTTTGTATTTCTTCATTCATTCAGCAAGTGTTTTTATTATTTTCTCTAGGAAAAAAAAAACAGAAATCATCCAGACGATGTTTTTAAAAAGCCCAAGGGTTGGAGTCAAGACAGACCTGGTTGAATCCTGCTTCCGTCACTAGAAAGCTATGTGACCATGAGAAAGTCACTCTGTTTCTCTGATCCTTAGTTTTCTTATTTGTGGAACGAAATTACCTGCCACTTAAGGCACTGTGAAGAGCGGGGAGATGGGGCTCGCACATGGCCTGAAGCAGCGCCACGCCCCCGGCCCTCCTAGCCACCCCGTGTGTCCTGGCTGCCCTGTCCTCAGTCACCCTGTGATTGTATCATTGCGTCAGCATCCCCTCCACTCTGCATGCTGGCATTTTACACCTGGCTGTTCACTGCTTGCATCATTGCTGACATCTGCCAGGGTCCAGGTACAGGGGTACAGAAAGCAGGGGGGTGGAGCCACAGGGAATTGGCAGTGAGATTCGGAGCCAGACCCTGTTAGAAGCAGAGGGGGCCTTCCCAGAGCCACTGTTCTGAGGCTGCAGGCTCCTTTGTGGGTATCACCCTGAGACTTCAGTGCCCCACCCCTGCCCAACGGCCTGAATCTGCTTATGGAAGATATAATAGTGACCCTGCATCTTCAGGGGCTGGTGTCATTTTGTAATACCAGATTACCACCCTGTCCACCTTGAACTTGCATGTTATATATCAGTAGTATCTCAAAGCTGGAGGAAAAAAAAAGTGATGGTGTCAGAGCATTGCTAAGGCTGCCCTGTTGCCATTTCAGAAAGTAGGAAGAGCTTGTTGCATTCAAGAAAATTTCCATCAGAAAGGATGAAGATAGGACTGTGACACTTCAGGAAGAAGCTTCGCTTATTCAGAGCATTGGCTCCATTGAAACGTCTGCAGCTTGTGTTCTCCCGAGGGCCAGATGGGTGGGACGTTGCTGCCTTCACTTCTGGGTGTCAGCTGAAGCAGTCCAGCCATCGGCAATTCTTTTGAGGGGTGGGGAGAGGGAGACACCTCAAAGGCCACGCTGCCTTGACCTTTGCAGGGTTCATTCTTGGCTTCTTAGGTGAGCAGGTGTTGGTCGATCTCCTTGCCCACACCGGGCAGCACTGCGGGCAGCAGCAGGCCGAGGAGGCAACATCCCTGTCCTCTTGAAGCTCTCATTCTAGCCGGGGAGACGTTGAAGAGGACGAGCGGTAACGGGAGTGTTCCATGAGTGCAGGGTGAATTCTGAGCAGAACATGTGGGGCAGGGCAGGGATGTGGGTGTTTGAGTGAAGACCTGGAGGGGAGAACCGGCCGTGGGCATCTGGGGACCGGGGAGAGTATTCAGAAAGGGTGAAGAGCAGATGCAAAGGCTTGAGGCAGGAGCCTGCCCCGCCTGCTCAGGGGACGGGGAGGAGGCCGATGTGGCCCCTTGGGGTGGAAACGAGAGGGACCAGGTTAGCAGATGAAGTCATTGGGCACGTGAGGCGTGTCTCAGAGCCCTGAGAGTTGAAGCAAGGACTCTGGCTGCTACTGTGGGTGAGATCCAGAACCGTAAGTGGGTTTTGAGCCAAGGAGTGACGTGAGCTGGCCCGGCCAGGATAGGAACAGGGAGACAGGCTGTGGAAATATTACAGCAAGACAAGAGAGGGAAGGCAGCTTGGATGAGAGTGGTGGCGGTGGGCTGGTAAGCAGTGGTCGGGTTCTGGACAGATTTTGAAGGTGGGGTTGATAGGATTTGCGGGTAGACTGATGAGTAGGGAGTGAGAGGGAAGAGACTAGGATGGTCCCAGAGTGCTGGAACTGTACTAACCGAAATGGAGAAGACTGCCGTCAACTGATGACTGTGTCCTTGGCTGCAGGGTTTAGCGTGAAGAGCACTGGGATTGGAGTCAGGAGAATTTCCTGACTTGCGGGAAAGGGCACAGCCACAGGTCAGTTTGGACCTGTAAATAGGGGTGCCTGCCTGTTAGGCATCCAGGTGGAGGTGTCCACCGGGCAGTTGTTCAGGCAGGTCTGGAGCTCAGGGAGAGGTCCAGGCTGGAGATAGGATTTGCAGTTCATGATCACATAGTTCATATGTAAAAGCACAAATATAGGTGCAGTTATGCAGGAAGTGAGTATGAGTGAAAATAGAAGAGGCTTTTGAACTTATCCTTGGGCCAGGTTGACATGGAAAGGCTGGGTGGTGAAGAGGAACCCCCAGAAGAAAGAGGAGTGGCTGGAAGGTGCGAGGCCCACGGGAGGGCCCAGAGCGTAGCGAGGAAAGAGTTGGAGTAGAAACGAGGGGAGCTCGTTCAAGGCTGCTGATAGAGATGAATTCAGCCAGGACCGAGTAGGGACTGTTGGATCTAGGAGCTTGGAGGTCCTTGGGAGGCCTTGGAAAGAACTGCTCTGGTGGAATGGGGCCGGGGGGCAGGAACCTCACTGGACTTGGGAAGCACTGCCAAGGAGGAGCCTGCCAACATCTGCAAATAATCGTAATTTCTGCTCCAATTGTCGGTAGGCGGGCAGCTGGGTAGAACTGGAGGACTAGGTCAGTGGTCAGCGTCTGCAGCAGGGGACACACGGGCCTGACATTGTGGCTGGACGCGTGTTAATTCACTTAATACCACATGCGTCCATAGACAGTGTGTGTTTAAGCGCGGCTTGAGTGAAGAAGGCTGATCGCCGAAGAATCGATGCTTTTGAACTGTGGTGCTGGAGAAGACTCTTGAGAGTCCCTTATACTGCAAGGAGATCCAACCAGTCCATTCTAAAGGAGATCAATCCTGGGTGTTCATTGGAAGGACTGATGCTAAAGCTGAAACTGCAATACTTTGGCCACCTCATGCGAAGAGTTGACTCACTGGAAAAGACTCTGATGCTGGGAAAGGTTGGGGGCGGGAGGAGAAGGGGACGACAGAGAATGAGATGGCTGGATGGCATCACCGACTCTGTGGACATGAGTTTGAGTGAACTCCGGGAGTTGGTGATGGACAGGGAGGCCTGGCGTGCTGTGATTCATGGGGTCGCGGAGAGTCGGACACGACTGAGCGACTGAACTGAACTGAACTGAACTGAGGCCAGTTAACCGTCTTTCGTAATGAGTGGAGTCTTTTAATGAGGTTTTATTCTAGAGAGAGTTAACCAAATCATTACTTACACACTGTGATTAGAGCTCCGCCCCATACCAGCTTTAGCGTTATTTCAGTGGCTAAAGTACCAGAGGAAATAAGCAGTGGCCTTTGGTGAAGGTGGAGTGGCCCTGAGGCTGAGCCTTGTGGCAGAGACAGGAGACATGCACACCTGTGGGGCAGAGGTCTGGCCTCCACCAGGGCCTTAGGCATCTCGGACTCCAGCTCACTCATCATCAGATGGGAAAACTGACTCGAGTAGGGGCAGGACGGGATTCCAGTGTGCTGAGGACTTCTCATGACCCCTGAGACTTGCTAGAATTTTAAGGGCTAGCATTTGTGGTGGGATGATGTAGAAACTCCACCCAGAAAGAACTTTGGTTGACTCTTGGGCATCTGGCATCACTGGGACTCTTCCTTCATTGTGGCCAGAAATGGCATTTGTCCTTGGGCCTCCAGTTCACTGAGAAGTTGTTTGGTGGCTCTCTCGGCCTGCAGGGCTCAGTGAGAACGACTCTAGGACAGAAGTTGCAAGAATTGGTCTCGGATTCATTGCTGGAGGTTGTGTGTCCTTGGGCACACCACACCGTTCATTGTACATCGTGTTGATGGGTCTGTCCTGTGCAGCAGGCCCTAGGCTGGGGCTAGATGTGGAGGGGGGAGGAATAGACATGGACCCTGCCCTCTGCTCTGGTTCCCTGTCTGGCACAGGGCGCTCGTGAGCGCCCGATGTGATGGGGTGGATATGAGCAGCGAACCATCTGGTAAGACCCAGAGGAAGAGGTTTGTTTCTGAAACCTCCCCGGGTAGGCATGTGGGCACATTGACTGACCAGATCAGACCCGGCCATGGGGATGAGTAGGAACAAAGCAGAAGAAAATTTCAGGACTGGCGGAAGCCACAGGTTTGGAAAGTTAACTGCTTTGGGGCTGTTTCTTCTAATTTAGTCACACATAGTGTATTAGTCGGAGAAGGCAATGGCACGCCACTCCAGTATTCTTGCCTAGAAAATCCCATGGATGGAGGAGCCTGGTAGGTTGCAGTCCATGGGGTCGCTACAAGTCAGACATGACCGAGTGACTTCACTTTCACTTTTCACTTTCACACATTGGAGAAGGAAATGGCAACCCACTCCAGTGTTCTTGCCTGGAGAATCCCAGGGACGGGGGAGCCTGGTGGGCTTCCATCTATGGGGTTACACAGAGTCAGACACGACTGAAGTGACTCAGCAGCAGCAGCAGCAACAACAGTGTATTAGTTTCCTGTAGCTGCTGTAACAAATACCACAAACTGAGTAGCTTAAAACAAGAGAAATTCGATCTCTCACTGTTCTGGAGGCCAGAAGTCTGAAACCAGGTCTAGACCAGGGTCACACACTGTCGGGAGGTTCTGGGGGCAGATCTGCTCTTTGCCTCTCCAGCTTCAGGTGGCTGCAGCACCCCTTGGCTTGTGGCCACGTCGTCCAGTCTGTGGTTATCCTGTCTTCTCATCTGCTCTGTATTGTCCCCTCTTCTGTCTGTCAGATCCCACCTGTGTCTCTTATAAGGGCACTTGTCATTGCGCGTAGAGCCCACCCAGAGAATCCAGGACAGTCTTGTCTCAAGATCCTGAAATGAATTACATCTGCCAAGAGCCCTCTCCCAAATGAGTTCACATTCACAGATTCCGGGGATTAGGTCATGGGTCTATCTTTTAGCTCCTCCAGAGACTCAGACAGTAAAGAATCTTCCTGCAGCAGGAGACCTGGGTTCACTCCTTGAGTTGGGAAGATCCTCTGGAGGAGGGTGTGGCTACCCACTCCAATATTCTTGCCTAGAGAGTCCCATGCACAGAGGAGCCTGCCGGGCTACAGTCCATGGGGTCCCAAAGAATGGGATACCACTGAACGACTCACACTTTCTGTCTTTTGGAGGGGCCACCATTTACCCACCCCACCCCACCCCACCCCCACCACCACTAAAAGCAAAGTTCTGGTATTAGAGACAGAGAAAGTGGTGTTCCTAGAGGCCTACTCACCACCACCCTTATAATTCAGGCCCCATGGGTGCTTTTGGGTCCTCGCTTTAGAACCCCTAGGCCTTCAAGGATCACACTTCGAGAACCATTGCCTTAGTGAAAGGCCAGGTCCCTTCGGGAATTCCTTGGGCAGGGACCTGCTTGATCTGGCTCCTATCCTGGCATTCTGGCCTGAGTGGTAAGCAGTGACCACAGGCAGCATGTACTTACTGAGAAATATCCTTTTAGTGCCTGACTTTAGATTTTATGTTGAAGTGTGACTCGGGTTAAATATAAAATTCATAGCATATCTTGAGCAACTATTTTGTAGTTATCTATATATAAATCTATTTTACAGCGACACAAATAGAATAGATTATGGAGTGTCAGCATGTAGATAGATTCCAAGTGCTTTTTCACTAATATACCTAATGATTCGTGCTGAGAATATCCAAGGGCTCCACTGTACATTTAAATGGATATAATTAAAATAATGAGCTCTATTTTAGAAAATGATATATGAAAAAAAATTTTTAAAGAAGTTTGAAAGAGCTGCACCACTAATTCAAAGTGATATAAGTACTTCTGCAATTCCATTGTTATGAGGACACCTAATTAAATGTAAAGCATCCAAGAAAAGCAATATTTGGGCTTGTAAATCTAAATTGTGAAGCCGGAGGAAGAGAAGTCCCCATGTTCTCAGTGTAGCGTGGGCTCAGGGGTGTCGCCTTTAAGAGAGTGGATGGTTGCGTGCTGTTGTGCCCGTGGGTGAGACGATGGCTGACGTAGCTCCCGGTGTAAGAGTTACCCATGCCAGGCAGACAGGGGGATGGGTGCATTCAGAGATGGGGTTCTAATTCCATCCTGAGCAATCAGGGAAGGCTTTCTGGAGGCAGGGACATCATCGTGGACCAGTGTCGTCATAATGGCAGCTGCCATCCACACTCATCCATTCTGTGCAGCTTCCTGGCTCACTACCTGCCCCACGCTGACAAGGTTCATGGTGGTCCTTCTTTAACAGACAAGGATACTGAGCCTCAGAGAGGGGAGTGTCTGGCCCGAGTTTGCGGGGTTTGTGGACACCCAAGTTGTCAGACTCCCAGCAGCCCTCCCTCCCACCAGGACGGCAGATGCTGTGGAGGTCCTTGAGGGCAGGAAGGGACCCTGAGTCTGCTTAGCTGGGATGGTCTCAGACCCAAGGGTGAGGGTGTTCTGGACAGGGGGCTGTCCTTGCTGCCCTGTGATGTCAGCTGCAGGGACCGCTGACAGGTGGGACGCCTCCGCTCTGCTGACCTCTTCTCTGGCCCTGGGAAGCATGTCTGCTCTGAGCTTGTTGCTGAGCGCCTTCTTCAGGCCTGGTTGGGCCAGGGAAGGGTCTTCAGTGGCCTAACTGCCCCAGGACCTGTGGGCTGTGTTCTTGCCAGACTGGCCCCTGGCAATCAGACAGGGTTCCTGAGTCCCATCTCTGTGCCCCGCGAGCATCATAGTAGGCAGGACTGGCCAGTGGTACCCTGCTAGGTCTCAGGGCAGGAATAGGGGTTTCAGCAACTTCCATCAGAAGTTTCTCTTAGTCACTCTAGAGTGTTCTGGTTCTCCAGTTTTTTTACAGTTGATCCTCTCGGGGCCTTTTGAGTGGGTGCGGGGCTCCCTGTCTCCCTGCGCAGGAACAGGCTCAGAGAGGGTCAGGGCCCACGCAGGGGCAAGCTGTGGTGGCAGTGCTGGGTTTGACCCCACTGGCTTACTTCTGTGGACCCTGCAGTAAAATCAACACCGTGTCAGACCCTCTCCAATGTCTTCTGCACGCTTCCTTTCCCTCCCACCGTCCCATAGATGGTAGGTACCCTTAGAATGTCTCCACTGGGGCCATTCCTCTAGGTCCCTTGCAGACGCTGCCTTGTGTCTGCATCACAGCACTGTGGAGTAGGTGCTGTGTTTATCCCCATTGTATGGGTGTGAAGACTGAGGCTCGGGGAGTGAAGTCAGTTTTGCAGGAACCCACAACTTGAGAATATCAGTTCTGAGATGAGCCCTGGGATGATCCAAATTCAGTTCCTTGCATCCTTTTCCTGCCAGGCCGCCTCTGCTCCCTCTTCTTGGTTTGCAGACAGCCTCCTCTCTGTGTTCTTACCTGCTGGGAAGGAGTGGGAAAGATCTCCCCTTCTTCAAAGGCCACAGTCCTATCAGATAAGGGCCCCACTGTTCTGATCTTCTTTAACCTTAATTACCTGGTAAAGACCTTATCTCCAGATAAAGTGTCACTGGGGATTAGGACTTCACCATATAAAGTGGGGGTGGGGGGTGCAGTGCCGTCCACAGCACCTCCCCAGTGGCTTTCCTGCGCCCTCTCCTCATCAGCTAGGGCCTTCCTTCTCTGTCTCTGCTCAGTTCCCCAACCTGGGAGAAAGCTGAGAGCTGGGAGGGACAGTGGCCATGATAAAATCCGTGCTCTTGGGGTAGATGGAGCTGGAAGCCCGGAGGGGAATGGTCTTGCCCAGAGTCACACAGGAAGCCTCCTGCCAATCCAGGATGAGACCCCAGGTCCTGCCTCCCTGCGTGGACACTTCCACTAAGCTCCAGTTGGTATACTAGCTGGCCCTGCCTGAGCCTGCCTGAGTCTGAGCCTTGAAGTTTACGGTGCAGCTGCCTTTCTGGAGCAGTGGATCTGGCCAAGGCAGCATCACAGGCCTGGAATATGATCAGATTCCCCAACCTGTGCACACCTTGGCTTTTCCAACCAATGCCAGAAGGACAAGGGGCCCTTGTGATAAGACAGGGAGTCTCCCTGAAAGGAGAGTGGTTCCAGTGGATGGTGGGGACCTGGCTTCTTGCCTTGGCCGGCCACCAGTCTTATGTGTGGCCCTGGGCAGGTCACAGCTCTGCGCGAGACCTCAGTGCCCTCCTCCGTATTAGCGTATTAACTTGAGGACAGTTTCTCTTATTTGAAGAGCCACCTAGAGGCCAGAGGGTGGGGGCCCAGATTGGTTCCATAGCTTCCCTGCCTTTCGGCTTGTACGTTCCTGTCTATAAAGCAGGAGGAACTCTGCAGCCCTTCTGCAAAGGGTGGGGCGGACCCCGCTCTGCACACATCAAGCCGCTGAAACCCCTACTGCTCCAAGTGTAGCACCTGGCCCCCTGGCCGCTTGTTAGAAATGCACTCTTAGGCAAGACCCCAGACCTGCTGAACCAAAACTGCATCTTACCAAGATTCTCAGCTGATTCATGGGCACAACGAAGCTTGAGAAGAGCTGATTTCTACCAGCCAGAGCTTTCCTTGCAGGTCTTATGTAGCTCCAGTTATAAGAATTAATTGGTCACATTTAGACCTCAGCTTCTCCATCAGCAAAATGGGTGGAATTGGAGTCATCTGAGCCCAGTGATTTTCAAACTGTGTTCCTTGGAGCCCCCAGGGTTCCCGAGAGGATCCTCAGGGGCAGCTGAGTGGCATGTGCTTTTTAAGGTAATGGTTACATGAGAGGTGGGTCTGTAGCCGAACATTTTGCAACCTCCTGGACTGGGAGGGGGGCTTCCAGGTAGGTCTGGGGCAGTGCTGGGGTCCACGCTGAGCAGACTCTCTTCTTTGCCAGGGAGCGCTTGAAGCGCAGCCAGAAAAGCACCAAGCTGGAGGGGCCAGAGCCCGCGCCGGCTGAGGCCTCGCTCAGCACCGAGCAGGGAACAATGACGGAAGTGAAGGTCAAGACGGAGCTGCCGGACGACTACATCCAGGAGGTGATCTGGCAGGGTGAGGCCAAGGAGGAGAAGAAGGCGGTCAGCAAGGACGGGACCACCGGCGACGTGCCCGCCGAGATCTGCGTGGTGATCGGTGGGGTCCGCAACCAGCAGACCCTGGGTGAGCGCCTGTCCGCAGGGTCGGGCCGGGGCCAGGGTGGGAGTGTACGGCAGAGTGCTGGGGGAGACAGGCCTGGGATCCCTGCCCCTTCCCGGCTGAAGGGGCCTTCTGTGGCTCCCCTCTGCCCTCAGGAAAGGGCCTCGGCTCCTGGCACTCGCCTTTACCTGCTCAGCTCTGCTCTGGGGCGCTTGTCTTCTCACTTGACATGGCAAAGCCGACCTGCCCTTTCAGATTTTGCTCCAGTCAGATGCCTGGAACTTCCGGCAGGCCCGGTGGAATCCCTCCCACTGTGCGTCCAGCACAGCCCACACCACTCAGTGTCCTAAATGCCCATCTGCATTTCTTCCTCTTGGGCTTCCCCAGGGGCGACTTTCGGTGTGGGTCCTGTTCGGATTAGTTGTCTGATCAGGATCGGATGAGTCGTAATCTGGCACTTTGTTCTGCCTCTTGTGGTCTGGGCCAGGCTCAGAGGAGCTCAGAGAAATGAGTTTCTTAGAAACCATCTCTCCCCACTTCTCAGCGTGAGCCAGGGGATACCCCACCAAGGCTGCCTGCAGTCCTGCCAGGTTTGCAAACTCAGATGCCCACAAGGCCCAACAGATACATTTATTTAGCACCGTGGAGATGAGCCAGACGAGCAGGTGGTGGGGCTCGGGTCCAGCTGGAGAGGTAACGGTAACTAACTTGGAAGATGGGCTCAGCGTGGCTAGACCTCTGGACGTAGCACACGCCAGAAATGAGAATTTTAAGGTAAATTCTTCTGGTGTTAAACACTGGTGACTAATCTGACTTTTAAAATCTGCCAAAGGAAACATATCTGTGGTTAGAGTCGTTCCATGGGCCACCAGTTTTGCAGCCCCGGCCTGTAAAATATTATAGTTCACGTGCCCCATCCTGGCACAGAAGCCTTGCCTGGTCGGTTCCCAGACCTCCGTTTGCAAACTTGCTGTCCTCCGCATTCTTGTGCTCAGGAGGCCACCTGCCTGTCCCTCCTGGGGCAGCTCTGCCCACCTCCTCCTGACTTCCCAGGCTCCCGTCTCGTGAGAGGCAAGCAGGGCCTGGTGGCGGGAGGCTCCCCGGCTCTCTTTCCCCAAGTTTAGGCTCAAGTCCCGTTGCCGTTTATTCCCGGCCGCTGGGGCTCGGCCTCGAGCTCCCTTTCCCCGCTCTACCTCAGCTGGCTGTGGTCTCCGTCACCCTGCCTGGGTCGCTCCAGTGTCCTGCTGGTAGCCTGCTTCTGGCATCATCCGGGTTACTCAGGGGACCACACGCGTCCTCAGGGAGGCTGGCAAGTGCCCTCCTCCCCCAGGACAGAAGGGGAATGAACCAGAAATACTTGCTGAAGAGCACGTGTGACCTAGCCCAGTGTCGCGTGAAAGAGGAGTCTTCTCCAGGACTTGTCGTACCTCCCGCTACCCAGGTTCATACCCCACGGCCAAGGACTGTGTTAGCCTATAAGGGAGGTGTTAGTTAACCGAGGAGAGGGTCTGCCCATGCTCACTTTTGCGGGGCAGGCAGTGTTTTCAGATTCACTGGACCCAGGAGCTATGTATTCCCTTCACCAGGAGGTGTCCGGTGAAGTGTCGTTGAATCTGAATCTTAAGGTGGGGTCGGCAGTCAGGCTTCAGGGGGGAAGCCTGGAGCGGCCATGCTAAGGAGATGCTGGGGGGTCCTCCCCGGGTCAGCTGCCTGCACAGTGAGAGGCCCCAGGGCCTCGTGCCAGTCACGGACGCTGGTTTCCAGCTCAGCTGCTTCTCAGCAGCAGGGTCCTTGCCCTTGCTCTGCCTTCCTCTCCTCTTCTGCTAAAGCAGGCATGCTCCCTGTCCTGGCCACCCCACAGGTGTAGGAACCACACAGAGGGGCAGTGGGTGGGGGACAGTGTTTGCGTGGAAAATCTCGGCTCCTCAGCCTGGGAACGCAGGTTCCCTGACTTCGTGTCCATTATGGCTTGGGCAGGCTGCTTGACCTCTCTGTGCCTTAGTTCTCACGATTGCAAATTCACGGGACTGTGTGAGGATGCACCGCGATCGTGTGTATAAAGCACTCAGCATCGTACTTAGTAAATAGTTCACCGTTATTTGCAGTGATACTCGTGTTGATAGTATAACATACCCCTTCAAACGGAAAGAGTGGTAATAGTTTCTGCTTTTTCCTCGAGTCTGAGAAGCAAGCCAGTGTGCCGTAGAGAAGAAACAGGATGGGGAAGAAAGTCGGCAGTGGATGAGGTGTCAGAAGACACGGCTTCTGGTTGCTTCTTGATTTCCTCACCTGAGCTCCTTCTAGTACTGCTCCCTCCTGCCCTGCCAGAATCCAGGGACTTTCAGGATGTTTTCAAATTTCTGAGTAAACTGCTTTTGAGGACCCTTGTGGAAAAGGTTTAAAAGCCACGGTTAGCGGTGGAGCTGCCATTTGGGAGCTGGTACCAGAGCCGGAGCCGGGCGCTTCCTGCTGGTGGTGACGGCTGTCTCCCACCCGTCAAGGCTGACCTTCCACCTTGAGGGTGTAGTTTCTGCCAAGGGTCAGGCTCGAAGGAATCTGGCCTGGCCTTTTAGTAGCAGGAGAGAAAGGCAATTTAAAAATAAATGATGTTAGAATGGAACCTTGTGAACTCATCCCTTCTCAGAGTGGCATATAGACATTATCTTATGGGCCAAGTCCAAGCAGTCGCTGCTGGCTATTAGGAGTTCCGTGTTGAAGGTTCTGAAGGGTGGCATGATTGATTATTGATGTTTGCCATGGATGTGGATGTGGGCAATGGAGCCCCACGTGCTCCATTTGGCACTTGGTGCCCTCATTTTATAGAGGGGCAAGCAGAGTCCTGGGAGATGGAGGAGACTTGGCAACTCCACTTCATAACACCCTGTCCCACCTGCTCCTGGAAGTAAAACAAGGAGGGAAGGCATTCCCTGGGCTGTGGCCAGGGCGGGATGCTGGTCAGAGTTGCTGTCCGAATGAGCTTGTGCTACAGTGTGGCTGGGCACTGTGGAGTTAACATGTTCCCGAGGCACTTGGCAGGGATGCAGAGGGCTCTGGCCAGCTCTGTCACTGAACAGAATAGCGCTCCTATTCGATCAGCCAGTGCTGTCTCGTGAGGGAACCCTCCCGTTTGCCTTCTCTCTGAGCTCCATCCCTCTTGTCTCCACCCCCAGGTCCTCACAGCCATCAGATAAACAGTGTTCCCAGTGACACAAACATTATCCGAGGCACTTCCCGTGGAGGAGCCTGGGTCATGGATACATGGATGGCACTTGGCAGCTTCTCAGACGAGGAGCATGGGGAGGGGCATCGGTGCCCAGGAGGCTGGCTGCCAGGCTTGCAAGTAGTCTCTGCTAGTTCTCTGCTGCCCAGAAATTCTTTGTACTGAAAAGGGTACTTCTCACTCTTGAAAGAATGTCACTGCCGTTGAAATCATTATGGAGCTTGGCAGCAACATATCAAGTTTCTTTTTTAGCAAGAAGAGCAGAGGTAATACTGACCATGATAACTTTGTTGGGTAAATCCAAAAGTGAAAGGCATCCCTAACTGTTGGCTGCACATGTCCCAACAGTGTATCTCAGGGTCCTTCTCAGCACAGTACACTAAGAAGTCACAGCCAGTCAGCGAGAATTGGAAAATCTGAAATGGACACCTGCTTGCTGCCATCCTTGTCCTAGGTGATGAAGACAAGACAAGCTAGGTTTACAGCAAAAATACATCCAGCCCTTAGAGGAATGGTGCAGAAGAGATGATGGAATATAAGTGTTCATAACTTAGAGCATTTTGATAGGAGGGGTCTGAGCAGACACATTCCAAGTAGCCCCAACCCCAGTGCAGGAAAATCACCAGGATGTGATTGCAAATCAGTTTGAGGGAGGGCTCTGTGATTACAGAAAGTGTTTGATAACTGAAGACAGGCCTGTGAGGGAAGTAGGTCCTGTCCTGGATGTGGGTGAGCAGAAGGGGGTCCCTAGATCTGGTACAGGAGGGAGAGTCAGTCAGCTGGGAGCCCGGATCCAGGAAGGATGTTTCTAGGCAGCAGGCTTTGGGCAGCAGGGCTCGGGGTGCTTTCACACACACATGCAGGGCTGGGCGGGGAGGAGAGAAGGGGAAAAAGGAGCTGGGAGCTTGGCCGCAGCTCTGGAAGGAGCAGTGGAAGAGCAGGCAGCCGTTCAGACACAGCCATATGGGTTTTGGTCTGCTATGAACCTGAGCGGCGAGCATCCTGCTTTGTGGTGCCAGCTGATAGTTAGTTTCCTGTTTCAGTTGGCGTTGGCAGTGCTTTCGGCTTGAGCCTGCCAGAACCAATCCTCAGCTCTTTGCTGCAGCCACTCAGAAAGGAAGGGTTCTGGCCTCCTTCCCAGGAGCATCTTATCCCTGCTGCTGACTCTTCATCAGGTGGTCCAAGGTGGGTTGGGGGTCCTGATTGGAGAGTCTCCATGGCAAAGGACCCCTGGCCTGTTAGCCAAGAGACCTGGGGTCTGCCCCTTGTGGGGCTGTGTGAGGGCCCTTTAACCTCTCTGAGCCATAAGGTCTTCATGGATCAGTGGGTATAATAAAATCTACCTGTCTTTCTAGTAGGATTGTTGAGGTCAGAGTGAAGTGATTGGTATGAAAGTGTTTGTAAAGGGGGACAAAAAATGCTAAGTGGGGCTTCCCAGCTGGCGCTAGTGGTAAAGAACCCGTCTGCCAGTGCAGGTAGATATAAGAGATGTGGGTTCGATCCTTGGGTCAGGAAGATCCCCTGGAGGAAGGCACGGCAACCCACTCCAGTATTCTGGAGACAGAGGAGCCTGGCGGGCTACAGTCCATTGGGTCACAAAGAGTTGGACACTATAGGACTGAAGCAACTTGGCACACAAAAAATGCAAAACAGAGGCCGGTGGTACGAGTCAAAGCCTTGACTGTTGACATGTTCAGGTTTACCTCTGGAAGCAGAAAGGCTGATGGCTTCAGACTTCTTTTCTTCAGTATCTCCTAAAAGAATTTTGAGGAATCGTATTCTCTTTCACATTTTTGAGTTGACATCTAACATTTCTATCCAAAGTTTAAATTATTGCAAAGGACAGAGTTTCTGGAGTACTGTGTTTTTAAAATGTGGTATTTTGAAAATAAAGCTATGAACTGCTATTTTAAATGTATCCAGGGGACTCCAAACTCCACCGTTTCTGATATCCACCATCATCCATTAAAAAAAAAATGAACAGGCTCGTCTTTAACAGTCAGAAATTTTACATCTTTCCTTTTTCTCCTTGAACTCACATTTCCAGTCCACTTCTCTCACAGGATTTTATCCTACTGTAATATATTTTTTATGCTTGAGAGTCTTTTATTGATCACTGTTTCACACTCATCTCCCACAACAAGATGTACGCAAATTGAAATAGAAATTTCTAAAAAATTTGTTGGGATCATAAAGCTCTACGTCTTAAAACATTTTTTCCCCTGATCGAGTTGTTATTAGCATACAATTTGTCAAAAGCAAATTTAGATAAATAGCAAACGTAAAAGTAAAACTTTATGGAAAATGCACCTCTTAATGAAATGGATGGGGCTTTATTTCTTCTTCCATGGGCTCGTGTTTCTGTGAATTAATATTTCTTATTGTCGAGCGAGACAAGATTCAGCATTAATTTAATTCCTTTTTTTACGTTTTCTTAAGTGTAAGTGCTTGGAAGGCTTGATCATATGAATAAGGAGCCGGGGTAGGATGGAACCTTGTTTCAGCAGTGTCTCTCAATTCCTTGAACTCTTTCCAAGTTGTATGCCAAAAATCACACGGCTCTACCATCAGACATTATTTTTAACGGTCTCTTCACTGACAACTCCATTAGATCCTGCTTCAGTTTTGTGGAAAGCAAAGAATTAGGAATCACCCAATTTACAAAAGGAGTTGTTCCCAGTCATTCGACACACCCACGTTCTAAGTCCAGCTTCTCTTTGCTTGGAGCTCTCAGATGCCCGTCCCCCTTGTACACCACTGTAAGGGAGTCGGGGTGGGTGAAGAGCCCACCGCGTTAGCCATGTGGAAACGGGTGGTGGTGACAAGAGCCAGTTGAGCACGGCCTCCCTGCCTGCTGTGTTCTCTGGCCCATCGGTTTTAGGGTTTTAGGAAGAAATGCAGTGGACAATTGATAATTGGGAATTGGGCCTCTTAAAATTCCCTGTGCGCCAGAACCCCCAGGGGATTTGTACTCTACATGGAGGACCTTGGCCCCAGGTCATTCGTTCTGAGTCCACGCCCAGAGAGCCTCAGGAAACCTACTTGTCCTCTTTCTAGCTTACCTCTCCTGGGTCCCTGTCCCCCAGTAGGCCGTGCACCCAGCTCTGCTGCATGTTAGAACCGAGTGGGCAGGATGCTCCCGAGCACGTGCACTCCCGAGTTGCTTTGAGCTAAATACAGGATCGTCTATTGTAAGGAGCTGTCTCTCCATCCGCCTGCCTTGTGTTGTTCTTCTCTCTTTCACCTCCACTGGATTTCTGCTTTGTTGCATCTTGTGTATCCTGCAAGGCATTGGAACTTATCAGGAGCTCGATGGTGCAAGGCATAATAGAGTTGAGGATTGCTGCCCACTTTCCCTCTTTACCTTAGCCTCCTGCTTCTCCCCTCCATGGCTGTGGGAGCTGGACCCACCTGCTCTCACCTGGCCTCACCTGGTCTGTCCAGTGCTTTTGGCAGGGAGCGTAAGCCAGGCTCTCTGCCAGGAGGTTATAGACAGTGCTGGACAGATGTTTGTCATCAGTACTTACTGATTCTTGTATGACTGGTGACAGCAGGAGGGGGGAGAGGAAAAGACTCGAATCCGTGTCTGGCGTGTTCTGCCAGCCACTCTCAGGCGCTTGATAGGTCACTCTGGGGGGTTGTGTCGTGGTGCCAGACATGGTAGGCGGTTCTGCTACCCGGTGTTGGGAAAGCTTCATGTCCAACAGGGTATCACGGCTCCCACGGCCTCTGGACCTGGCATGAGGATGGTGGGTGGCTCTAGATCCTTGAGGGCCAGCCTGGAGCCCAGTTGCTCACTAGCCACTCGGTGAGTGGCCCCAGCCCTGGTGCCTGAAACTTTTCACGTTCGTGGTTGAGGTGGGTGTTGAGTTGTCCCAACACACGAGGACTTCTGGGAAGATGGAGGGTGGAAATGAAAAGCCTGGATATGCTCGGTAAATGGTAGCTGTTAGCAGGTACCCTCTCTTCTCTGCTTGCTCCCGGGGGCTGACTCTCTGGTGATCGCACACAGGCTCTGGAGCAGGACAGATCAGGCCACCTCTGGCCTGATGTGTTGCCCCGTCATCTGAAAAATGGGGATAATAATCACCTTTCTGTGCTGGACTTGTGAGGATGGATTGAGCTGATGGGTGAGAAGCCCCCGAGTTCACACCCCCCGCTGCTCCCACCAGCTGGCTGTGTGAAGTGGGCAAATTGCTGCTTTTCCACCCATGCAGTGGGGTGCAGTGGGGTCAGAGGCCAGCCCACGCAGAGATTTTGGAGAGGCACAAGTGAAGACTTGCAGCGCCTGCACTTGGTAAAGAGAGACAGGGGCAGGGAGTCATGGGGAAATGAAGCAGACTCAGGACGCGTGGGGCGCAGGGAGGCAGGCGACGGAACGGGGACCGTCTGAAGTGAGAGTCCCCAAGAGGGCCCTCCAGCTGCCACTGCACCAGCCTGGGGTACACAGTGGGCATGGGCCAGGGGAATACCATGCCACAGCTCACATGAGACATATCGTCCCTGGAGGGTCATTTTGCTGGCAGGATTATGGCGAGAAATGTTGGGTTATAACCTCACAATCGCTGTGGATTTGATGCTTTTGAACTGTGTGGTTGGAGAAGACTCTTGAGAGTCCCTTGGATTGCAAGGAGATCCAACCAGTCCATCCTAAAGGAGATCAGTCCTGAATATTCATTGAAAGGACTGATGCTGAAGCTGAAGCTCCAATACTTTGTCCACCTGATGTGAAGAGCTGACTCATTAGAAAAGACCCTGATGCTGGGAAAGATTGAAGGCCGGAGGAGAAGGGGATGAGAGAGGATGAGATGGTTGGATGGCATCACCAACTCATGGACATGAGTTTGAGCAAGCTCTGGGAGTTGGTGATGGACAGGGAAGCCTGGTGTGCTTTAGTCCATGGGGTCGCAAAGAGTTGGACATGACTGAGCAACTGAACTGAACTAAACTGAACCTCATGATGGATAATTTTATGTTCTATCCATATTATGAGTCAGGACAGAGGAAGCACAAAACTTCAGGAGCATCTGGTCCTGTGGCTGCTTGCTGCCTTCTGCTGCACCCCAGCCTCCCTTGGGGAAGCGTGGCTGCCGCTTAGCCAGCACAAGCTCTTTAGTCAAGAAACAGATAGCATGACCTTGTCCATCCATCTCGCGTGCAGATGGGGAAACTGAGGTGCTGAGAGCTCAGGGGACTGGCCAGCCCTAGACTTGAGAGTCCTCCTTACCTGGCCCCTCCCAACCCACCCCATCTTTAAGGGCTCTGATTTTTTACGTAATTCAGATGGAAAAGCACCGAATGGCAGCCTCCATGGCAGATCTGTGCGAGGCCAGTATTCGGGGACCTGGATTTTTGACGAAGTGTTGGGACGTGCATCTGGTACGTGATGGTTGAGGTGCAGGAGGACCTGATGGGGCAACATGAGGGTGGAGGCATGGCTGAATGTCGGCGTCAGCTGCAGACCCCTGAGTACGCAGGGCCTGTTAGTGTCTGCAGAGACTGACCCTAGCCTCCTCTGCCCTGTCACTGCCCCCGGTCAGCAAATCTGAGCCTGCCCAGGACCCTGGAAGCTGACTGCTGTCAGGCTGATAGAGTGTGTAGGAATCCGAGTGTTGGGAGTGTGCGGCCCGTTTTGGCAGAAGTTACTACAGCTCTGAACAGAGCCTTGTAGAGAGAGAACTTCTGTGGTCAAATTGGTTGGGAAACCTGGGGTTAATGGTCAGTTGCGTTCCTTTACTGCCGGTCCTCTTCCAGCCGGCACAGCTCCTGGGCATCGTGTCTCCCCAGGCGGGCCATGCCTCCCGCTTGCTTGATCATGGGCCCCTCTCCCCAGGACCCATTCAGGAAGTTGGGTCCAAGAGCACTTTGGGGAAAACTGACAGTAATGACAACTCTCCTTTACCGAGTGCCTGCTGTGTACCGGGTACTGTGCCGAGTGATCTCAGTGTTACTGCTTATGTCATTTCTCCCCCGTCTCCTTCAATGAGGTGGGCAGTATTTTACTGTGTCCATTTTGTAGAAAGGCAGTCCGAGCTGTGGGTTTTTTCCTGGCTTGTCCAGGGCCCCATCTGTTTTGTGGTGAGCTGGGATTTGAACCCAGGTTCGCTGGCGTTGCTTCAGTGTAGGGCTGCCGCTCTGTTGCACTCGCCCCGGGCCCCCGCCCCCTCTGCCCATCCAGACCCTTCTGTAGACAGGACACCTGCAGCCCGGGGTCCCAGGGTGAATGAGGGGCAGGCAGGGCCTTGAGCTCAGGTGTCCCTCCTGCCAACACAGTGCTCGGTCTTGAGACTCAGTGTGCCGGGCAAGGGGTCTGTTTTGCTCTGGAGCCAGGAGAGGGCCCGAGGCTGGCGAACTGTGCCCCTGTGACCCTGAATTGATGGCGGTCTGTGAGCAAGGTTGCAGGTACCCTTGGCACTCTGTGGATTGAGGGAGAAGCCAGTGGGACCAACCTGCTTATAAACAGTGTCAACTGGGTGGATGAGATGGGGACATCACACCCTGTAGGCTCCGTCCATCAGCCTATACTTATTGTACAGTTTGAGGAAAGCCCTTAGGTCATTGAGGGCAGTTGGAGAAATTGAGGCCCAAGTCTTGTGGCAGAGAAAGGCAGAGACCTCATCCGGAAGTGGGTCAAGTCTGAACAAGGCTGTGTGCTCGGTCCTTTGGGGAGAGACACCCCCTCTCGCCTTCCATGGAGCTCCAGCCCCTCCACTTGCCTTTCCCTTCTCCCACCTGCTCAAGTCCCCAGACTGGCCGCCCTTGCTGCAGCCTTGTCAGGGTCCCACACTGTGGCCACCAGGTCCTGCACTTGGCTGTCATAGCATCATCACCCTGCAGGTCCCCTTTTCTAGTGGTCTGTCTGCTTCCCATCAGACAGAGGGCGGTGATTGCTTCTTGTTCATGGTTGGGGCCTCGGTGCCCAGCACATTGAAGATGTTCAGCAAATTCCCGATCACTGAAGGGGAATCGGCAGAAACTGTTGAGGAGCAGGTGGAAGCACGGGGGGTGGAGTGCAGGTCTTTATTACGCAGTGACAGATGAGGAGAACAGTGGGACGCTGTGAATTTACTGAGCCCCTGCTGTGTGCCAGTCACGGGGCTAAAGACAGAGAAATATACACTCCGATCTTTGCCCTCTGTGTGTGTATATTTTTCCCAGTGAGACAAGGGTAACACATATAAAACTGTTGAATAACAGGCTGCTGAATTCCACGCTGGTTTGGAGGACAGCCCTCCCTTGCGGGACGCATGGTGGCCAAGTAGCTCTGCCCACTGGTGGGTCTGCTGACTGATGGGTTGTAGCTCATTCATCCTGACTTTGATCATGAGACGCAGGCATCATGGTCTCGTTTCACAGGTGAAGAAGCTGAAGCTCGAACTGGAAAAGGATCAAACAGCCAGGGAGGGGGTGGCAGAGCCGAGCTCACCATCAGGCTCCAAGCCCAGTGCTCTTCTGACTTAACTTGATACCTGGAGTTCACACCCAGTGGTGGCTCAGACCTTAAAGAGTTTGCCTGCAATGCAGGAGATCTGGGTTCAATCCCTGGGCCAGGAAGATCTCCTGGAGAAGGGAATGGAATGGCAGACCTCTCCAGTATTCCTGCCTGGAGAATCCTGTGGACAGAAGAACCTGGCGGGCTACAGTCCGTAGGGTCGCAAGGAGTCAGACACAGCCGAGCGACTGACACTTAGGGACAGGCTCCTGCACCCGGGTGAGACCCCGGAAGCGGAAGTTGGTGGCGCCTTGGCGCACTGACTGTCTGGACTTGTGGTGGGAACACCGCTCATTCTTCACTCAGTCTTCCATACATTTTTTCCGATAAGGACACTGACGCCGGCCAGTAAAGGGTTGAGCTGAGACTCCATCCCAGAGCTGCTGGATTTTAAACCAGTGGTTCCCACACTTAGTTGCTGAGCATCAGAATCCTCTGTGGATACTTGGGGGAAGGGAAGATTCCTAGGCCCCTGCCCCAGCCATTCAGGTACCCTTAGTGTGGAGTGGGGCCAGGGACTCTGTGTGTGTGTGCCGGCTCCCAGGCTGTTCTGTTAGGAAGGATGGGGCCTGGGCCTAGGTCTGTGTGAGGGACGGGCAGGGCCTTCCAAATCCTGGGGCCTCTGCCAGGCTGAGTCTGATGGGCTCTGCTGGCTTCCCTGCTGTGGGCCTTTGCCCTGCTCTGCATGGCTAGGCTCTGCCTTTGACCAGTCTTTGGTGCCCGCTGAGAACTCATCCATTTCTGTCTCCCTGCCTCTGGAAGAGGACTTCTGTAGTGGCTCATATGGTAAAGAATCTGCCTGCAATGCAAGAGACCTGGGTTCCAATCCTTGGATCAGGAAGATCCCCTAGAGAAGGGAATGGCTACCCACTCCAGAAGGACCTGGAAGAGGGCTGGAGTCAGGCATTTACATCAGGTTGATCTCTGCACATCAGAGGGAATAAAATGGCCCCTCATCAGATGAGAGGGGTCCTCTCCTTGCCAGACACGTGTGTAGTAGGGCTGGGCACTTTCTGGGGGCTGTATGGAGCCACCCCTGTGAGATAGGTACTATTAGCACCATTTTACAGTTGAGCAGACTGAGGCTTCGTGTGTTCAAGGAAATTACAAAGGTCGTGCTGCTGGTGAGGGGCAGAACAGGGACAGGGATCTGGATGTGTCTGGTTCAAAGCCTGTCCTCTTAACCTCTGTCCATCCTGACGAGGAGGAGTGGTAGCTGGACATTATTCTGTTGCAGCTAAGGGATGATTTCCCTACATGGGTGCAGTTTATTCCTTACCCTGAAATTCTTTTACATTCATCTCCTTTCTTCTTTCAAGGAATAACTATGAGTAACCTAAGAAGTCACATTCTCTGTCTTACAGATTTGGAAGCTAAGGCCCAGAGGTGGGTAGTGACTTGCCGTGGTCACTCAGAGAGTTGAGTCAAAAACCTGAGCTTCAACCCCAGCCTCCCGGCCTCCAGCTCAGTGCTGTCTTTGCTGGTCCTTACTGCCCTCCTGCTTCTAGGGAACAAGATAGCCTGTTGGCACAGAGTTGGTGTTACCTGGGGCTTCCCAGGTGGCGCAATGGTAAAGAACCTGCCTGCTACTGCAGGAGATATAAGAGACATGGTTTCGATCCCTGGGTCAGAAAGATCCCCTGGAGGAGGAAACAACAACCCGCTCTAGTATTCTTGCCTGGAAAATTCCATGGACAGAGGAGGCTGGCGGGCTACAGTCTGTGGGGCTGCAAAGAGCCGGACACCACTGAGCACACCTAGTCTTCCCTGAGGGGGCCGGTCCTGCGGGCCCAGGGGTGAAGTTGTCACCAAGGCCCTGGGGCCTCGTGGTTGTGTGCATTAGATGCTGGCTGACCTGTCTCTTCCCTTCCTGTTTTCCAGGGTCCTATGAGTGTGGAATCTGTGGCAAGAAGTACAAATATTACAACTGTTTCCAGACCCACGTCCGGGCACACCGAGGTGAGTGGCATGTACCTGGGGCAGAGCCGAGGGACCCCTCCCTCCCACTCCCCTGCCTGTTTTCTCCACCCTGACCCCTCAAGGGTGACCTCAGAGCACTTTTTGCAGTGGAAGTAGAACCTGAGGTGAAGGGGAGAGACCTCCTTAACTTGGGGAGCACCCTGGGGTGGGGATGGAGTGGGGAGGGGTGCACAAGACGTGTCCCCAAGCTTCTGCCAGCAGTGCTCTGGACTGCCCCACGTGGGCCCGCTTCCTCCCAAGGGGATTCGGTCCCGCTCAGTGTCAGCCGCGCCTGCCGGAAGGTACTCGTGTCACCTCGTGTTGCTCACGGGATAGCACCCTGCTGGAGATGAGGACGCCGGGGACGGGAAGGGTGGTGGTTGCCCCTCCCTGAGCCTGACCCTGGCAGGTAGGGACGCACGGCACCAGGTTAAGGCCTGCCGGGCAACAGGAAACAGGGAAGGCTTTGGGCCCGCATCTTGAGTGGAACAGAGGTACCCCTGGGCCCGCAGGACCGGCCTCCCCTGGGCCCGCAGGACCGGCCTCCCCTGGCCCCGGCCTTCTCAGCTTCTCTCCCTCTTGGCAGTGACCCTTCCACTGTCTGGTTGGCTCACCCCGCTTCCCTCTCTGTTACAGATACTGAAGCCACCTCAGGGGAGGGAGCCTCCCAAGGCAGTGAGTATTTTTCCCTCCTCTCGGGTGGCGGGGACTGAGAGGGCCGGGGAGGGGGGCGGAAGGGATAGCCAGGGCCGGGATGAAACTCTCAACTCTACACCCCAAGATGGCCCCGGGCAGTTTCCAGGAGGCACCTGGGAGCATCCTTTCCCAAAGTGTGCTCCATGGCATAGTCGTCCTAGGGAAGCTAACAGGCAATAAAGTGTGCTCTGGCCCGGTAACCTGGGGAAACCTTGAATTCTGCAAAGATGAACATGTTTCTTTGCTGGAGACTTCTCAGGGCCCTTCACTGGCAAAATATGTACATGCGCCCCCAGAAGGGCCCAGTGTGTACACTCTGTTCTTTTGACTCCCACTCATAGGCTGGGGGGCTTCCCCTGTTGGCTCCAGTGCTGAAGAATCTGCCTGCCAATGCAGGAGACTCGAGATCAGTCCCTGGGTCAGGAAGGGAGGAAGAAATGGCATCCCACTCCAGCATTCTTGCTGGGACAATCCCACGGACAGAGGAACCTGGCGGGTTACAGTCCATGGGGTCGCAAAAGAGTTGGACAGGACTGAGCAACTAAGCACGCACTCACACATGCATGGGTCGGGGGTCGGTCGCCATAACTGATGTTTGGGAAATGCTACTTCGGAGAGTTATTTCAGGAGCACTCACAGGCACGAATCCTGGGGCGCGGTGTCCCAGCCCTGGGGATGCACGGAGCCTCAGCATCTGGGGACAGTGTTCCACTTGGCTGCTTGCTGGGGCCCTGCCTGCTTTCCCTCCAGATCTAAACCCACAGGGCTGGTAGGCAGCCAGACTGTGGATGTAGACGGGGGTGGAACCTCTCTGCACTCAACAGACCTGAGCTCCAGAACCCAGCAGTCCCCTCCCAGGTGTGAGTGCACATGTCCACTCAAAGGTGGAGCAGGAATGTCTAAGAATTAAGACATTCTTAGCAGGGACTTCCCTGAGGGTCCAGTGGTTAAGACTTCACCTTCCAATGCAGGGGTGCAGGTTCCATCCTTAGTTGGTGAGCTGAGATCCTGCATGCCTCAAAAAACCCCACAACAAACATAAAACAGAAGCAGTATTGTAACAGATTCAATAAAGACTTTAAAAATGGTCCACATCAAAAAAATTAAAAAAAAAAAAGATGTTCTTAGCAGCACTGTTCATCACAGCTTCAAACCAGAAACCACCCAGCGCTAGCTGAATAGGTGAGTAACTCCCAGTGTGTTCTCACAGACACCTACAGGACTACGGTACAGCCGTGAGAAGGAAAGACAGCGGCTACACACAGCAGTGTGTGTTACCCACAGACAGAACGCTAGCAGAAGGAGCCCAGCAGAAAGAGTTCCTCTTCTTAACGATCTGTGTACGGAAAGTGTAGAAGCAGAAGGAAACTAACTCATGATGGAAGAAGTCAGAGCCACTGTCACCCTTGGAAAGGGGCTTCTGGGTTTCAAGATTTAAGCTGGTTACTGGTTACACAGATGTTTGCAGTTTCTGACAGGGCGACGAGTTGAACATTTAGGGTTTGTACATTTTTCTGTATCAGTGGTCAGCATATTTTTTGGTAGGGGACCAAAGAGTAAATATTTTAGATTTCGCAGGCCAGATGTCTCCATCACATCTGCTCAGCTCTGCCATGGAGCATGAACGCAGCCAGGGACCATATGGAAATGAATTCTTTACCAAAACAGATGCTGAGCAGGCCAGTTTGGGCACCTCTGTTCTTCTACTGGTTTGGTATCCCACCAGAAAAAGTTTCTTAAAATAATAAACAGGACTCCCCCACTGCTTGAATATCCAAGACAGAGTAGTTCAAGGAGGTAGGAAGGACCTTAGTTGCATTGGGTTCTAAGAGGTTTTCTTCTGAGGCACTTTCTCATCCACTCTTTCTTTGGATTCTTCTTGTTGTTCAGTCACCAAGTCGTGTCCGACTCTTTGTGACCCCATGGACTGCAGCACACCAGGCTTCCCTGTCCGTCACCACCTCCTAACATGAGAGTTTGCTCAAACTCATGTCCATTGAAACAGGGATGGTATCCAACCATCTCATCCTCTGTTGCCCTCTTTTCCTCTTGCCCCTCAGTCTTTCCCAGCATCATGGTTTTTTCCAGTGAGTCAGCTCTTTGCATCAGGTGGCCAAAGTTTTGGAGCTTCAGCATCAGTTCTTTCAGTGAATATGCAAGGTTGACTTCGTTTAGAATTGACTGGTTTGATCTGCTTGCTGTCCAAGGGACTCTCACCACGTGGTTCTTACACCACGTGAAAGGCCAGCGCGGCTGAGACTACCTCTCTGTTTTCTGGAGAATCTGAGCATCAGATTGGCCAGGCACCTGCCCCCAGGCCTGCATCAGGAGATGGCAAATCCTGTGTCTGCTTCTTGAGCCCCCACCCTGTCCCTGCCTGGCCCTTGGCTCCTTCTCCCTCAATAGCTCCCTTCTCTTCGCCTGCCTGTGGTCAGCTGCACAGTTGAAGAACTTCCCTATTTATCTTTCCTTCCTTGGCTGCTCTGGGCCCCCGCCTCTCCGGCAGCCCCTCAATGCCCTGTTATGCTCCATCTGGCTTCCGTCGTTCCCGGAGGCTCACTGGTTGTGGAGGACTTGGGGACTGAGGTATTTTGGGTCCTTCTGTCACTTTTCCCTTCCTCCCTGCAGTATTGTTTCCCTGTGTCCAGTGTGCTCGACTTGACCCTCAGTCTTGCATTCCTGCCCTGACCTCCGGGCAGCCACACCTGCTCAGAAAGCCTGGCATCCTGACACCCCAGCCTTAATGATGGAAGCCTGGCCGTGGAGTCCTGGGGAGAAGGTTCAGTCCAGCCTTGTTTTTGCAAAGGAGGATACCGAGTCCCAGATAGAAGTCATGCAGTTTGTTCAGGGTGGAGGTGGGCAGAGAAACCAAGTCTCACCCCTTCTGGTCCAGAGATCTTTCATGTATTTGTTAGAAAAATAGCACAGTCATACATAGAGGCATAGATCCAGTTACCAGTCTCTCAACTAAGAACCTCAAAGATGAGCTCCACATCCAGCTTTCTTGCCACCGTTGCATTCATTCCCTTTGTTCAACTATAATATTAGGTACCATTTACTGAAATTTATTGCGTGTTATGCCTTGTGCTCATTTATTCTTTATTATAATTCTGGGAGATGAAGAATTTTTTTTTTAATCATTCCCATTTTGCAGATGAGAAAATCGAGGTGTGGAGAGTTTAGGGCACATGTCCAACGTTAATGACACCTGAAGTGGTGAAGTTGACTTCGAACTTGGGGAGCCTGACTACAGGGCCTGCCTGCCTCCCAAGGCAGATTGGCAGTGGCATTCCTAGAGATACTGAGCTCTCTTGGGGTTCTGGAGACATGGTCTCTCTGATAAGAAACTCATTTTGCCTTTCTTCCCTTGGGTGTAAATCTCATCCTAATTCCCTCCAGCCTTAAGTGAGTCCAGGAATGTGGCCCCATCCATGCAGTGGTGTGAGATTTGACAGAGCAGGGTGGGGGCTCTTCTTAGCGGCAGAAAGCTGGGCGTTCGCATTTTATCGGAGGTGGCAGATGTACGTAGCCTAGTGGGTAGGAGAGAGGCAGTGTGGACAGAGATGAGACGCATGGGGCAGGTAGCTGCAGGACGACCAGCAGTGACCAGTATGGGGGGCATTGCAGGGGTAGGAACCCACCTGAAACGAGCAGACTCAGGTGGCCTTGACTTATCCACCTCTGTTCCCCAGATGTCCGAGAAGGATTATGGTCCAGATGGCACATGATAGGGGAGGTTGTCTATGCTGGATCACTGGCCACGGGCAAAGATCATGTGCCAGGCTTGGAATTCTGCAACCATCAGCACAGGAGAGGCCCTGGGAGTCTGCTCATCTACTACCCTCCCAAATTAGGGGGGAGATGGGGGATTCTGAGTCTCATGGTGGGGTTGGTACTTGGTGGCAGATTGGACCGAGACTGTCCTCACCACCCCCACCACCTCTCCCCGCACCACTCCATGGCTCGCTGGGGCAGAGGCTTGGAGATGGTAGGGCCTGGTAGGATGGTGGATGCCTGGTCCTCATGAAGGGCCACACACAGGCCCACCTTGCCGTGGGGCTTGCGGCAGGTCCCTTCCGATCCTCAGTGGCCTCGAGTGTTAAATGGTAATTACTTCCTTCCTTGGCTGCAGGGACAAATGCAGGAAATGCACAGCCAGCTCCTGGCCTGGCTTCTCGCAGTGCAGTGCTGCATGACCAGTTCAGTAGCTCAGTCGTGTCTGACTCTTTGCGACCCCGGGGACTGCAGCACGCCAGGCCTCCCTGTCTGTCACCAACTCTTGGGATGGTTATTCTCACGGAACTTCACAAAGGAAGGGGGGATAGTTATGAACCCAGCCCTTAGGGGCTCGGCGCACACGGGGTGCCATTGGGAGTGGCTTTGAAAGTGACTTCCAGGCTCGCCAGTCTCCTTGTGGAGAAGGCTTTTAACTCCCCAGGGGCTCCTCTCCGTGGATCGCCAGTTGGGCCCAGTCTGGCCCAGACCCACCTCTTGCAGCCCCCAAGGGCCCGAAGCCCTGGTGACCCCGTGTCCTTCCGCCCTCCACAGACAACTTCAGGTACACGTGTGACATCTGCGGGAAGAAGTACAAATACTACAGCTGTTTCCAGGAGCATCGAGACCTGCACGCCGTGGATGGTGAGCCAGGCCTCCGCTCCGGGGGGCAGAGTCGCATAAACAGACCTCTCTCCGCAGCTCCTGTCAGGCCCCGCCCCACCTCAACTTCCCCTCCCTCCCCAACCCAGGGAAGGTCAGGCCGCAGACAGACCGCAAGCCAGTGAGCGGAGTGACCGACTTTCGAGGATTCTGGGCCGGGGCAGGTCCCCACCATGCTCCCTCTGTATATACTTCTCGTTAGGGTAACCCAAGTGAAATTGCCGTTTTTGTAGGTCAAAAATCAGTTGAATATCAGCAGTTTTATATCAGTTCGTTTTATGATTTCATGTCGAGCATTCACATGCTCTGGTGAAATTAAACCAATTTTTTAAAATGAATGATGATATTTTAGCATCTTAGATTATAGAGTTAGAAATTAGAACGATAAATTTAGGTAATTTATTTTTGGAATCTTAAGAATCCTGGAAATAGGGTGTTCGCCTGGGAAAGGATCCTGGAAGGTTCCCTCTCCAGCCCCACGGCCTCAGCTGGAGTCAAGCCCTGACATCCAGGCCCTATCCCTATAGCCACTGGCCCAGCCCTCCTCTCTCCTCCTCTTTCTCTTCCCGCCCCCTTATCCCTTCTTCTTTTTCTGCTGCCCTGGCCCCTCCAGTGAGTGGCGGAGATCTAAAAACAGTCCAGCCAGAAAGCATCTTCCTGCCCTGGGGTGGTCCCAGCCCATAGGGATGGTCCCAGCCCCATGGGGAGGATGAGGAATAGAAGGACATGCCCTGCTGGGGCCCCTGGTTTTCTGGGGCATCCACAATGGCTAAGGCAGGCTTGTGGGACCAAGGCTGGGGGCATCGGGCAGAGGCAGGGACTAACAGGGCTCCTGTTTGCTTCTTTTCTTCTGCGGCTGCCGCCTCCCGCCCGGGCGCAGTGTTTAGTGTGGAAGGGGCCCCTGAGAATCGGGCAGGTAAGTCCTCGGTGGCAGCCCACCTCCCTGTCCCCAGCTGAGCTCTGAGACCTGGTTACTAGTGTGCTAAGGGCCATGTGTTCTCCCACAGACCCCTTCGACCAAGGTGTCGTGGCCACTGACGAGGTGAAGGAGGAGCCCCCGGAACCATTCCAGAAAATCGGGCCAAGTATGCAGGCCTCTCTCTGGGGCCGGGGCCGGGTGGGGAGACAGGCAGGGGGTGGCCGAGGGGCAGCGGGGCAGGTCCCACTCCTGGAAGGGGTAGTGTTGGGAATCCTGCAGCAACTGGCTCTGGCCAGTGAGCCACTGGCCTCCTTGTACCTCACTTTGCCCACCTGTCAAATGGGTCAGTCACTCTTGGGACTTTAGGTTTTGAGAAGCAACAGGACAGCACAGGGTCCAGGTCAGGGCAGTGAAGGCAGCACAGGCTTGGTGGCTGGTCTGTCAGCCATCCTGAGCCCCGGCTCCTCACCTGTGGAGTAAGGGGGATGCTGTGCCACAGGTTTGTTGGGGGATTAAATGAGATCATGGATGTAAATCACCTATTCGTTAGCACAGTGCCTGGTACATAGTAGTGCTCAGAAAATGCTGTTGTTGTTTTTGTCGAGTGGGTTTATTAGCCAGTGAAGCTGTCCAGGGGAGCCACATGCGGATGCTCTAGTCTTCACTGTAGTAAACCCCTGGGGGGCAGGAGCCATTCACTTGACCTGCCTGTTTGCAACGTGTGTGTCGAGTGTCGTAGGGACCCAGCAGTGAGGGGGACAGATGTGGCCCTGTTTTGGGTAATTTACACGGTGGGGCCGGAGGCGGGCATTCAGTTAAGAAGTGAATAGGTACAGCATAGAAGCATGGGGAACAGCGAGGCCAGCAGGCGACTGACCAGCCTTGGGAATTCAGGCGGCTTCTGTGTGGGGCTGAGAGTGGGGACGAGCGCCTGCACCCATGTGAAGGCAGGAGGACTGCACTTGTCTCAGAAACTGAAAGGCAGATCGGTTCTGAGTTCAGGTCTTAACAGAGCCTTGGAAACCAGAAGAAAGCAGTTAGACTTCATCCCTAGGGGACCGAGCCAGCGTTCACCCAGTGGAGAAGGGACTTGATCAGACTGGCAGTTTAGGAAGGTATTTTGGCTGCTGCAAGGAGTATGGATTGGGGTGGGGCGCGAGGGCGGGGTTCTCACAAGTGAGACCAGTCCAGCCCTTCAGGATTTTGCATACTTGCTCCTTCCTCTGTTCCCATGTCTCTCTTACTACTCAGCGAGAGGAGACCTCCGCTGGCACTGCTTGTGGCAGTGAGAATTAAGGCACCTTGTGAAAATATACACAACGTACCTAGATTGAAGGGATGAGGAAGTTTAGCAAAGGAGTCAAGGAAGCTGGAACAGCGAAGCCAGAGACAGGTGTCAGAGGATGGGGACTGGCCCTGGGAAAGCGCTGGATGGGCCTCTGAAGAAGGACCTTTCTCCTTCCTCTCCTTTTCTTTACGTCTTAAAACACTCAGGGAACTGGAGATGTGATACCGTCTGTAAAGGGGTTCCATGTGCTTGTCATGTGCATGATAAACATCTGATGAACAGTGACGTTAAAATATTCTTGAAGAAAATGGTGAGATCCTTCACACTGGAACTGCTGGAAGAGAGACTGTGGGAAAAGCCAGATGTAAATCAGACATGCCCCATGACAGACATGCGCAGACCAGCACAGGACAGGGACATTGGGATCTCTGACCCTGCCTTTGCACTGCTCCAGTTCCATCTAACAACAGCCCCAGCACAGCAGCCCCACTTCCATCTGTAGCAGCATAATTAGGAAGATTGAGTGTAGACTACGTAAGCTGTAGAATCACACAACTCCAGGTTTGAATGCTGACATCCCCAATTTACTGGCTGCTTACCCCTCTTGAAAGTGGCTCAGTCATGTCCGACTCTTTGTGAGCCTGTGGACTGTAGAGTCCATGGAATTCTCCAGGCCAGAACACTGGAGTGGGTAGCCTTTCCCTTCTCCAGGGGATCTTCCCAACCCAGGGATCAAACCCAGGTCTCCCACATTGCAGGCGGATTCTTTACCAGGTGAGCCACCAGGGAAGCCCAAGAATACTGGAGTGGGTAGACTATCCCTTCTCCAGCAGATCTTCCCAACCCAGGAATCGAACCAATGTCTCCTGGATTCCGCCTGCAATGGGGGAGACCTGGGTTTGATCCCTGGGATAGGAAGATCCCCTGGAGAAGGGAAAGTCTACCCACTCCAGTATTCTGGCCTGGAGCATTCCATGCACCATATAGTCCATGGGGTCGCAAAGAGTTGGACACAGCTGAGCAACTTTCACTTTCTTTTACTCCTTCTCAGTGTCCTTTGACTCATGTATAAGTTGGGAACAAGAACATCTATCTCAGAACTTCCCTGGTGGTCTGGTGGTTAAGACTTCACCTTCCAATGCCAGGGGTGCCAATTTAGTCTGTGGCAGGGAGCTATCCCACATGCCTCAGAACCAAGACATTAAACAGAAATAATGTTGTAACACGTTCAATAAAGACTTTTTTTTAAAAAAAGAACATCTATTTCTTCTCCAGTGCTATTAGAGGATGCCCACATCAGGTGTCTAACCCAGCGCCTGGATCATGTTCCGGGCTTAACAGATGAGTGAAGTTGCCGAGAGATAGTTGAGGGTTTAGAGCCATCCCAAAGATGAACCCCAGCTCTACACTTCATGCCTGCGTGATGTCCTGCAAGTTTTGTAATCTCTCTAATCACAGGAGTGACAGTAAAACTCACCTCTCAGGATTGCTGTGCTGATTAGATGAGATTATATTTGTAAAGGAATTAGCATAGTCCTTGACATTGACATGGAAAACATTAAATACGTGGTACCTGTTAATTACCCAGAAAGGTACAGAGCAAGCTGAAACTTGTCCTTTGTGTCAGTATCTGCATCTGACAGGCAGCCGGTTGCTGGGACCTGGGAGGAATTATCACAAATTATATGGAAGAGAATTGCATTGAGAAAACTGAACTGAGTTTGGCTCCCAGCATGACGCTGTGGAACTGAGATGTCTGTGTAAGAGTTACAACTCAGGGGCTGCCTTGAGAGATAAGAATCCTGCTTCTTGGGCTTCTGCCACTTTTTGTAAGCTGGCTGACGCTACAGACCCGTGATGGTGATGAGCCACAGAATAAGGGGAGCTGGTAGAAGTCGAGTGCCCCGTGGAGAGACTAGTTCCCATGGGTTGAGCTCTGTAGGTTAAAAGAGGAGAGACAGCAGCAGCAGTACATGCTGGGAAGTACACCTTCCACATCCACGTCAATTGTGCGAATTAGAGAGCTAGGTGCTCGGAGGAAGCCAGAGCCAGAACAGAGCAGAGGAGTCCTGCCAGAAAGGGGGAGTTGGTCTAAGAGGCTCCCTGTGACAGCTTGCTCTTCAGCTGCAGATCTGAGAACTGCTCCCGTGGTGATGGTCTGCCATGATAATGGGACGATCAGGGACAATTCATTCAAGTCTGTTGACACAGAGTAAATCTGGATTTAGAGGTTACTTGATTTTCATACCTAGATAAGGAAGCATCCAGTCCCAAAGAAAGGCCATGCCAAAGAATGCTCAGACTGTCGCACAGTTGCACTCATCTCACACGCTAGCAAAGTAATGCTCAAAATTCTCCAAACCAGGCTTCAACAGTATGTGAACCAAGACCTTCCAGATGTTCAAGCTGGATTTAGAAAAGGCAGAGGAACCAGAGATCAAATTGCCAACATCCATTGGATCATCGAAAAAGCAAGAGAGTTCCAGAAAAACATCTATTTCTGCTTTAGTGACTATGCCAAAGCCTTCACAAGAAACTGTGGAAAATTCTTCAAGAGATGGGAATACCAGACCACCTGACCTGTCTCCTGAGAAATCTGTATGCAGGTCAAGAATCAACAGTTAGAACTGGAAATGGAACAATGGACTGGTTCCAAATTGGGAAAGGAGTACATCAAGGCTGTATATTGTTACCCTGCTTATTTAACTTATATGCAGAGTACATCATGCAAAATGCCAGGCTGGACGAAGCACATGCTGGAATCAAGATTGCCGGGAGAAATAACAATAACCTCAGATATGCAAGGAGATCCAACCAGTCCATTCTAAGGGAGATCGATCCTGGGTGTTCATTGGAAGGACTGGTGCTAAAGCTGAAACTGCAGTACTTTGGCCATCTCATGCGATGAGTTGACTCACTGGAAAAGACTCTGATGCTGGGAAAGGTTGGGGGCGGGAGGAGAAGGGGACGACCGAGAATGAGATGGCTGGATGGCATCACCGACTCTGTGGACATGAGTTTGAGTGAACTCCGGGAGTTGGTGATGGATAGGGAGGCCTGGCGTGCTGTGATTCATGGGGTCGCGGAGAGTCGGACACGACTGAGCGACTGAACTGTACTGAACTGAACTGAACAGATATGCAGATGACACCACCCTTATGGCAGAAAGTGAAGAAGAACTAAACAGCCTCTTGATGAAAATGAAAGAGGAAAGTGAAAAGTTGGCTTAAAACTCAACATTCAAAAAATGAAGATCATGGCATCTGGTCCCATCACTTCATGGCAAATAGATGGGGAAACAATGGAAACAGTGAGAGACTTTATTTTTTGGAGAGGCTCCAAAATCACTGCAGATGGTGACTGCAGCCGTGAAATTAAAAGACACTTGTTTCTTGGAAGAAAAGCTATGACCAACCTAGACAGCATGTTAAAAAACAGGGACATTACTTTGCCAACAAAAGTTCATCTAGTCTAGGCTTTGGTTTTTCCAGTGGTCGTGTATGGATGTGAGAGTTAGACTATAATGAAAGCTGAGCGCAGAAGAATTGATGCTTTTGAACTGTGGTGTTAAGTCCCTTGGACTGCAAGGAGATCCAGCCAGTCCATCCTAAAGGAAATCAGTCCTGAATATTCATTGGAGGGACTGATGTTGAAGCCGAAACTTCAATACTTTGGCCACTTGATGCGAAGAACTGATTCATTGGAAAAGACCCTGATGCTGGGAAAGATTGAAGCCAGAGGAGAAGGGAACGAGAGAGGGTGAGATGATTGGATGGCATCACCAACTCGATGGACATGAGTTTGAGTGAGCTCCAGGAGTTGGTGATGGACAGGGAAGTCTGGCGTGCTGCAGTCCGTGGGGTTGCAAAGAGTCGGACACAACTGAGCGACTAAACTGAAGGAAGAGTGACTTGAAAAGTTTCTGGTTTTTGTTTTTAAAAAAAGAAAACTTGGGAATTACAAAAATTCTGCATGACAAGAAAAGGAGTTTAGGAGACCCAGAGGAAGAGTACGCCTCGAAAGTGATGGACCAGCGAGCCTGGGAGAAGATCTTGTTGGACACCCACAGTCGAGTATGAGAAATATGACCCTAGTTCAGTCTGGCTACCATAACAAACTACTCCAGACTGGCCTACATAACAGAAATTTGTTTTTTTCACAGTTCTGGAGGCTGAAGTCTGAAATCAGGGTGACAGTATGGTTGGTTTCTGGTCCAACCTCTTTCTGGCTGTACTCACGTGGTGAGAAGGAATTATAAGGATACTAATTCCATCGTGAAGGACCCCCCCACCCCCCACACCCTGCCTCCATTCTCATGACCTCATCTAAACCTAATTACTTCCCAAAGGCCCCATCTCCAAATAGCGTTGCATTGACATCTATTTTGGAGATAGGGCATCAGCCTCTAAATATGGGGGTAGGAAACTGTTCAGTCCATAACATGACCTGCGTGAGAAAGGAAGCTGCGTCATGGAAAAGCAACAAGATGAAAAGGCAAGCAGAGAGGAGTGAGAGGAGAAGAACGGGAGAGAGAAAGGAAATAGAAGAACAGAATTGGTGTGTAATTAAAGCCTTCATTAGAGATAGCAAACACCAGAATCGGTCTGCAGAGACGGAATTAATGATGTGAAGGACAAACTTGAACAGATGAGCATCGTAAGAGGAAAACGTGATAAATACAGAGAATAGGGAACCTGTTCCAGGTCACTGGTGTTCCTCTACCAGTGGGCCAGAAGCAGTACTCCAAAGACTCAATAGAAGAAACAATTGCTCAGCTAAAGGAAGAGCTGTGTGTGCAGATTCAAAGGCGTGTCACATGTCAGGTAGTCAATATAAAATACCCATAACTAAAAGATATTAGTGACTCCTTAAGGGGGAAAACCATACAGGCACCTGGAAATAAAAAAGCAAATTATTTTCAAGTGACTCAGTGACTCTGAGGTGGACTTGCCTCGGATTTCCCTACAATACTAAATACTGAAATGTTGTGGAGTGTGTTCTGAAGGGGAAAGGTTGCAATCTTAAGGATTTTATATCTAGACTAATTTTTATTTGTGTGTAAAGAAAAAAGCAAGGGCTCAAAATCAGGCTGTTTCTCCTGTGAATCCATCTTCAAAAAAAATTACTTGAAGATATACTCCATTGAACTGACTGGTTGAATAGATTTAAGGGCTCAATTATGAGGCATTAATTTATAGTCCCATCACTTCATGGCAAATAGATGGGGAAACAGTGGAAACAGTGTCAGACTTTATTTTTTGGGCTCCAAAATCACTGCAGATGGTGATTGCAGCCATGAAATTAAAAGATGCTTACTCTTTGGAAGGAAAGTTATGACCAACCTAGACAACATATTAAAAAGCAGAGACATTACTTTGTCAACAAAGTTCCGTCTAGTCAAGTCTATGGTTTTTCCAGTGGTCATGTATGGATATGAGAGTTGGACCATAAAGAAAGCTGAGCGCTGAAGAGTTGATGCTTTTGAACTGTGGTGTTGGAGAAGACTCTTGAGAGTCCCTTGGACTGCAAGGAGATCCAACCAGTACATTTTAAAGAAGATCAGTCCTGGGTGTTCATTGGAAGGATTGATGTCGAAGCTGAAACTCCAATACTTTGCCCACCTGATGAGAAGAGCTGACTCATTTGAAATGAGTCAACCTGATGCTGGGAAAGATTGAGGGCAGGGGGAGAAGGGGACGACAGAGGATGAGATGGTTGGATGGCATCACCTACTCAGTGGAGATGGGTTTGGGTGAACTCCAGGAGTTGGTGACGGGCAGGGAGGCCTGGTGTGCTATGGTTCATGGGGTCACAAAGAGTCGGACACGACTGAGCAACTGAACTGAACTGAACTGAATTCATAGTACGAGAGGACTTGTGGTGAATACTGAACCCAGGTAAACTAGAAGTAAGTTTAAAATGTTGCAAATCTGATTATAAAATTAAATGAGGAAGACAGATTATTCTAAAATATTAAGAATGAACTTTCACAATGGAGAAGGAAGGAACAGGTGAGGGATACAGTGAAGTAGGTTAAGCCAGTCCTACTCATAGTGTGGTCCCCAGACCAGCAGCATCAGCACATCCTGGAGGCCTGTTAGAAATGTTAACTCTCAGGCCCTACACCAGACCTGTGGAATCGGAATCTCCAAGGTGGGGCTTAGAAATCTATTGTAACAGCTTTTCTTGATGATTCTTATTCAGGCTAAAGTTTGAGAGGTACTGAGTTGAACTGCCTTTCTCAATGGTAATAGATATAAAAATTGCACTTCTTGCCTGAATATAAAAATTAGAGAAATGTATCTTTTCTCTGAAAGCAAATGAGACCATCTAAAAGCAATGGAGAATATTGGGAAATGATGGCATACCAGAGAATAATGGAAAGGCAAAGAAAAGGGTTCATACATCAACCAACCAAAAGCTAAGGGAATAAACCAGAAAAAAAAAAAAGAGTCATAAAAACAAGTCAATAATAGCAATGAAAGCAAATGTCATAATTTCCTTTATTAGAAGACAGAGATTCTCAGGTTAATTTAAAATAGTTCATGGAAGTCCAGTCATTAGGAGTTGATGCTTTCACTGCTAGGGCCTGGTCTCAATCCCTGGTCAGAGAACTAAGATCCTGCAAGCCACATGGTGCAATTAAAAAAAAACAACAACAACAACATCCAGTTGTTACTAGTGTAATAGAGACACAACTAGTTAATGCCTTATTTTTTACACTTCTCTTTCCCAGGGAGCACTTCCCTACTGTCTTAACTAAACTAATTCCCTGCTAGGGTTTCCATAGCACTGTTAACATCTTAAGAACACCTGTTGTGTTTAGAATTTTAAATGTGTTTGTGTCATTATTTGTATTTCCTTTCTCCATTTCTAGACTCTAAGCTCCTTAAAGGCAGGAACCATGACTGTTTTTGCTTAACATTTTGTGTCAGCATTTAGCAGAGTACCTGTTTGATAAATGAAAGTACAAAAAATTTTAGGATAATGGCTTTAGACACGTGTGAACAAGTCGCAGGAAGAATCTAACACAGTCATTATCAAGAATTAATAATATTAATGTGAATACCAGGCAAACTAATAAAACAGTATAATTAAAAGTTGGAGCAGTAGCTCTTAACTTTCCCACACTTCAGGATTCTCTGTAGGACCTGTTAAAACAGTTTGCTGGATCCCATACCCAGGATTTTTCTTTCAGAAAATCTTGAATAAGTCCCGAGGATTTGCATTCCTAACAGGTTCCCAGGTGATGCTAATGAGGGACCCGCCATCATTTGAGAAGCACTGTGTTAGAAAACAGAGCTTCCCCAGTGGCTCAAAGGTAAAGAATCCACCTGCCAAGGTGGGGACTCAGGTTCAATCCCTGGGTTGGGAAGATCCCCTGGAGAAGGAAATGGCACCCCACTCCAGTGTTCTTGCCTGGGAAATCCTATGGACAGAGGACACTGATGGGCTCGAGTCCATTAGGTCACAAAAGAGTTGGACATGACTTAGTGACTAAACAGCAGCAACAGTGTTAGAAAATAGTGTAATATTAATAAAGGATTCAGTTCACAGTGGAGGTTTTGATCTCATGAGCCTGTCTGCATCAAATGACATTATATCTAATATACAAAATAATTTTAGAAACACAGTCAAATGGGAGAATTGATCACAACACTTAGTCTTTGACAGAGTGAGAAGAGAAACAAGATTGTATAGTCTGAATAAGACAATTAATAACAGTTGATCTAACAACTTAAAAGCCTACAAAGAGCAAATAATATATCTTTGCCAGTGTTGATGATTCAGTTACAAAAATTATTTAGCTTCTAAAATTTTTTAAGCTTCTGTATGCCAAGAAAAAGATGTAAACAGACTAAGAAACCAATCAAGAAAAAGTACATGTAACTTATAGAACAAAGTGTTGATGTCCTTAATCTATAGACTTCTTAGCGATTTTAACAAGGTAAACATCCCTACAGAAACATTGACTGTAAATTCAAATAGGAAAGCCAAAGAAGAAAAACCGTAGTTCATTAATCCTGAAAAACAGCTTCCTTAGTACTCAGAGAAATGGAAAATAAAATCAACAGTGCAATATATTTCTCCCTCTCAGGCCCAGTAAGAAGATGATAGTATTTAACTCTGGAAGCAGTCATTTTCATATTTTTCTTATGGGGATGAAAATTGACCCAACCTTTCAATAAGTAGTTGGTGCTTTGGTGATCAAAAGCCTTAAAAACACACACCCTTAATTTATCCTGAAGAAGTATTGTGCACTGATTATGAGCAATAATCTTTATTTTGCAGTGATGTGCAAAAATAATGAGCAGATGTGCAAAAATTTCTACGAGGATAGAGATCGCAGCAGTTTTTTTTCAATAAGGAAAGAATTTTGAAACAATCTCAGTGTCCTCTGGTTTAGGAGACTGGCTCAGCAAATTTCAAAGTCCAGTGGGAACCAGGCAGCCAATAAATGCAGTGGAGATCAATCCTTATTGATTTGAGCAAGATGTCCACAAAATATTGTCAATTGAATGCACCAGGTTACCAAGAGCATATAGATCAGGGCCGGTTAATTCAGGGCCCGTAGAAGACTGACAGCTGATGTCAGTGAGAGGTGAGATGGGAGTGAGAGGCGGGGTCTAGGACAAGTGGCCAGGTGAGCGCTCCTCCCCATGGGGTACCTGCTACTCTTTGTGTGGGGATTGTAGATGATTGAAGTTTCTCTTATACTTAAAATTTTGTATTTGTATTTATCAGTATTTTATAATTTTCCCCCAGTGAACAATATTACATCAGAAATTTTTAAGAAGAAAGAAGTTAGGCAGTGCCAAAAGAGAGGTAAAGATGAAGTCCGGTGGGACCCGAGAGGAAGAGGTGACCCCTTCTGCCAGGGGGTGGGGGTGTGTGGGGGCAGGGAACGTCCTGGAGATGAGGGGACCCAGGTGTGGCTGTTGCAGAGGGCAAGGCTTGACGGGGTGATGAAGAGGTTAACACTGGAGGTCAGTGAGTTCACCGCACGATTCCTGAGCACCGGGGTCTGGGGGTGGAGCCATGGAGGAGGACAGCGTGTGCCAGGTACTGTTCTAAGCCTGTGACATACAAATTTAATCCTCACAGCAACCCTATAAGGTGGGCCTGTCGTTACCCCCATTGTACAGAAAGGAAAACTGAGGCTCAGAGAGGTTAAGAGATTTGCCTAAAGTCACACAGCTTGAAATAGAGGAGTTGGGATTTGAACCCAGGCAGTCTGACTCAAAGGGGCTGCTGATTCTACCTGGTGGTCCCAGAATGAGGAGTTCGGGGGGCGGGAGCACACTGCTGCTTCTGGATGGGAACCAGGTCCCCATTCCCACACTTCTCTCTTCTTGGACAGAAACCGGCAATTACACCTGTGAATTCTGCGGAAAACAGTACAAGTACTACACGCCCTACCAGGAGCACGTGGCCTTACACGCCCCCATCAGTGAGTACCTTCTCTGTTTGGGGGACGGATGAGCCAGCCAGAGGCTGAGGCTCTGGAGTTTTGCCAGGGGAGGGCAAAAGCAGGGATGAACTTGTGCCGGGTGGGCCAGTCCCTTGGTATTCAGGTCTGACCTGGTGCCACCTGCCTGCAGGAGCTGGGAAAGTCCCACCCTTAAGCCAGGAACACCTGAGACCTCCCCCGAAGGCCTCAGAGGCCTGGGGCCCACGGGGATCTGGGGTTCGGAAGGGTGGGCATCACTTGCCCGAGTCCCTCAGGGGCCTTGTCCTCACCGCTTCCTGTTTGTTGCTGTTCAGTTGCTAAGCCGTGTCTGAGTCTTTGCAACCCCATGAACTGCAGCACGCGGGCTTCCCTGTCCTTCACTTTCTCCCGCAGTTTGCTCACACTCATGTCCCTTGAGTCAGTGATGCCATCTTCGAAGCATCATGTGGTTCCTGAGTCCTCACCCCTGAAGCCAGCACCTTCAGTCTGAACCAGTGCAGGGCCTCGTGCAGGCTAGAGCGTGGTTGGCTAGATGAGACAGCTTTGCCCTTGGAGGTAGGAAGGGTGAGAAGTCAGAAGGAGTGCCAGGCCAGGCCTCAGAAGCCCCGGGTATCAGCTCCAGCGGGGTCACAGGCTTGTGTGTGGCCTTGGGCAGGCCCCGTCCTGCCTCTGGCCCCCAATCTCTCCTTCCTCCCCTGGCCAGGAAGAGAAAGGGTTCTAAGGACCCCTACTACAGGGACACTCTGGCCTTCCATTCCGATTTGCCAGCTTCCTTTCTGGGTGTCAGAGGTGCTATATCCTTAGATCCCCAAGTATATGAGCCCTCAGTTCTCAACCAGAGTCCTGCCAGGGCGGGGCTTAACCAGAATTTCAGGGTAGCAGGGGGGGATGTTTACGAGGTCTTTGGGAGTATCTCTACTTTTGTTTGTCCCAAAAGAGCTGCGGGGACCTCCCTCTACAGTCAGTGGGTGGAAAGATTTAGGTTCAGGAAGGGGGAGGGATTATGCAAGGTCATCAGGGTTCAAGGTGTCTGGAGTGTGGGAGGCCCGACCCTCCTTGAGCCCTGATATTGGCACAGGCACGTGATCCCCTGAGGGCCTTCAAGTGGGCAGGGAGAAGTGTTCAGAGCCCCTGAGGGTGGTGGAGGCAGCTTCCCTAAGATTCTTGTCCTGCTCGGCCCCTGACTGCTGCATGACCTTTGAGTCTGTCACTTCTCTGGGCTCAAGTTTCCCTCCTGTGGGAGCTCTCAAGGTCTTTTCAGCCCAGGAGTCTGGGTTCAAGTCATCTCTTCCTTAAGGAGACCCTCAGGTGGGCGTCTGCAGTGGCCCAACTAGAGGACCATGTCCCACTACCCATGCTAAGGATGTGTGGGTTACCTGGCAAGGTCCTGCGAGTCGGGGAGAGAGGACCCAGTTTCCGCTTGGTGGGCACTGACCCATTCATTTTGCCCATTAGCGTTGCTGCTGCTGAGGCATTAGGGCTGTGGTTTGAGCGCCGTCACTCAGACCCTTCTGAGGGCCCCACTGTCCGTGGGCGGGGAAAGGGGCCGCTGTGCGCGGACACCTGCTTCCCTGTGCTCTCCAGGGTGCGCTTACAGTCGTTCACCCCGAGTGCGTTACAGTGGTGGTACAAAGCCAGCCTGCCACTTGGGTTTCAGCCTTCGAAGGAAACTTCAGTGCTGTTTCTTCTCTTTCCCCCAAATGACTCTTGGCACAAGTTGAATAAGATCATGGAGTTAATAAGAAGAAGGACTTGGCTCTGAGCCCTGACAAGCAACCTCCAGGCCCGTGCTTATAACTGTGAAGTTGTCCTGCATCACGTGTCAGGTGGTACAGTGGGAATGGGTACTTCGTTTGCTCCCTGATTCTTTTCCCCCAGCGTCCAGGCACTTCTCTTCTGAAGGGCTGTCCTCTCCTCCTTTCCTCTCTTCGTTGTTCTGTCTATTGTGGACTCTTTGTCTTTCTGTTTGTTGAATGCATCTCTTTATTGCTGAAGTCTAGAGACTCTGGGATCATCTGTGTTTAAAATACAGAGTGAGAGATTTAGGCTAAATGAACAGAGGATTGATTCTTAAAGCGAACCAAGAAATAGCCCCTCCAGTGGCCTTTGGATCTAGTGATTTGTATGTCCATAGGTTCTGTGTGGAATTGGGAGCTGTACTTGATGGCTTCATCAAGGGTAACCAGGGCCAGGCCTTGAGAGCCCCTAGGTCTGGCAAGAGCATCCAGAGGGATGTAGGCTGACTGTGGGTGGGAGAAGATTCATACATGTTGTTGTATATATCAGCTCTTTTTTTTGTTAACTTCTTAGCAATATTCTGTTGTGTGAAAATACCAGTTTGTTTAGCCATTTGCTGGTTCATTTGAGTTGTTTCCAGCTTTAGACTGTTACAAATAAAGCTGCTGTGGAAATGCTTGTACCAGGCTCTCTGTGGACATGTGTTCATTTCTCTTGGATAAATTCCAGTGAGTAGAATTGACAGGTCATAGGGGAGCACGTGTTTACCCTTTTAAAAACTGACAAACCATTTCCCAAGATGACTATAGCACCTTACACTCCCACCAGCCGCGGATGGGAGTTCCACTCACTCCAAATTCTTGCCCACATTCGGTGGTAGGAAGCTATTTAATTTGAGTTAGTCTGGTGAGTGTGTAGTGGTATTTCACTGTGGTGTTAATTTGTGTTTTCTTGATGACTAATGATGTTGAGCGCATTTTCATTTGTTTATTGGCCATTTGTATATTTTACTTTGGGAACTGTTGAAGTCTTCTGACCATTTTTTTGGTTGGGGTGTTTTTTTTTTTGTTAAATTGTACCAGTTCTTTTTTTTTTTTGGCCACACTCCGTGGCATGTGGGATCTTAGTTCCCCTGAGGGATTGAACCCACACCCCCTCGAGCATTGGAAGCTCCAGAGTCTTAACTGTTGGACCAGCAGGGAGGTCCCTAGGGGTTCTTTATATGGTCTGGATCCAGGTTCTTTGTCATGTATACATGCGCATATTTTGTTGTTCCATCACTCAATTGGGTCTGACTCTGTGACCCACGGACTGCAGCGCGCCAGGCTTCCCTGCCCTTCACCAGCTCCCGGAACTCGCTCAAACTCATGTCCATTGAGCCAGTGATGCCATCCAACCATCTCGTCCTCTGTCATCTCCTTCTCCTCCCGCCTTCAGTCTTTCCCAGCATCAGGGTCTTTTCTAATGAGTCACCTCTTCACATCACTGGAGCTTCAGCTCCAGCATTGGTCCTTCCAGTGAGTATTCAGGGTTAGTTTCTTTTAGGATGGACTCATTTGATCTCCTTGCAGTCCAAGGGACTCTCAAGAGTCTTCTTCAACACCACAGTTCAAAAGCATCCGTTCTTTGGCTCTCAGCCTTCTTTAGTTCCAGCTCTCACATCCACACATGACTGCTGGAAAAGCTGAAGCTCTGAGTAAATGTAAAATGAACATGTTCTGTTAGTCTTCGGTGGGATTTCAGTGTTGATTTTCATTCAGGATCTTTTGATGAGCAGCTATTTTTCATTTTTAATGATCTAATTTATCAATTTTTTATGACTAGTGTTTTCTCAGTTCTACTCAGGATTCCTTGTCTACCTCAGTAGTGAAGATATTCTCCTTTATTATATTTTAGAAGCTTTCTACTATCAGCTTCTGCATTTTAGTCTCTGATCCATTTCAAGTTAATTTTTGTGAATGATGAGAGGTATGATTTGAGATTCACTTTGTACCATATGGATATCTGCTTGTTTCAACACCATTTGTTGAAAAGATTGTCCTTTATATTACATAACATTGGGACCTTTGTTGAAAATCAGTTGAATGCATGAGTAAGTGTGACTTTATTTCTGTTCCACTGAGCTATTTGCCCATGTTTATGCCAACATGGTCTTATTTACTCTTAAGTCTTAAATCAGGTGCTTCCAGTTTTTCAACTTTGTGTGTTTTTAAGAAACAGGGAACTTTGCCTTGCAATATAAATATTAGTCTTCTTGCCAATTGCTATAACGAAATTACATCTTGGATTTTGTTTAGGATTACACTGAATCTGTGGACCAATCTGGGGAGAATAGACTTCATAATATTTGATCTTCCAATTCATGAACATAGTATGTCTCTTCATTGGTTTAGGTCTGTTTAAATTTCTCTTAGCAATAATTTATATTTTCAGAGTAGAGGTCTTGCACATATTTCATTAAATTATATCTAAGTTTTTTATGGTCTTTTTTATGCTACTGTGGTTTTTTTATTTTCAGTTTTTGTTGCTATTACATATAAACAATTTTTGTATATGGAATTTGCATCCTACAATTTTGAGAACTTCACCTGTTAGTTCTGTTAGCTTTTTTGTAAATTTCTTGAAATTTTTCTTGTACCTACTCATGTCATCTACTAATAAAGACTGCTTTACATCTTTTCTTCTAATCTGTATTCCTTTTATTATTCTTTCCTATTATGCTGATTAGGACCTTCCAGTTAGATGTTGAATAAAGGAAATGAGTGGATGTCTATGTCTGGTTCCTAATCATATGGTTCAGGTTTTCATCATTGAATTTGATCATTTTCACCATAAAGCATTGTATTAGCTGAAATAGGTTTTCATAGATACCTCTTCATCTGTTAAGAAAGTTGCCTTCTATTTCTAGTTTATGAAAGTTTTTGTCATAAATTGGTGTTATGTGTTTTTTCTACATCTATTGAGCTGATCCTATGATTCTTATCTTTTATTCTGATAATGTGGTAAATTACATGGATTGATTTTTTTTAAGTTATCATACCTGTTAATTATTAAAATACATTGATTATCAGAAAACCATGAAATGAACTAAAAAACATTACAGAATTGGAATGCTTCTTCTCCAGAAAAATGACTTCTTTTTTTAAGCTTCTTTTTCTTGGAAAGGCATCTAAATTACTTTGAGACCTAGGGTAGTTTGTAGAGTTAATCTGTTATCAAGCATGTGTTTTCTGATTACTTATATCTAAAATTCCCTAGGGTTTTCAGTTCAGTTCAGTTCAGTTCAGTTCAGTCGCTCAGTCGTGTCTGACTCTTTGCGACCCCATGAACCACAGCACGCCAGGCCTCCCTGTCCATCACCAACTCCCGGAGTTCACTCAAACTCATGTCCATCGAGTTGGTGATGCCATCTAGCCATCTCATTCTCTGTCGTCCCCGTCTCCTCCTACCCCCAATCCCTCCCAGCATCAGACTCTTTTTCAGTGAGTCAACTCGTCGCATGAGGTGGCCAAAGTATTGGAGTTTCAGCTTTAGCATAAGTCCTTCCAATGAACAACCAGGATTGATCTCCTTTAGGATGGACTGGTTGGATCTCCTTGCAGTCCAAGGGACTCTCAAGAGTCTTCTCCAGCACCACAGTTCAAAAGCATCAATTCTTCGGCGATCAGCTTTCTTCACAGTCCAACTCTCACATCCATACATGACCACGGGAAAAACCATAGCCTTGACTAGACGGACCTTTGTTGGCAAAGTAATGTCTCTGCTTTTTTATATGCTATCTAGGCTGGTCATAACTTTCCTTCCACAGAGTAAGCGTCTTTTAATTTCCTGGCTGCAATCAGCATCTGCAGTGATTTTGGAGCCCAAAAAAATAAAGTCTGACACTGTTTCCACTGTTTTTGCATCTATTTCCCATGAAGTGATAGGACCAGATGCCATGATCTTAGTTTTCTGAATGTTGAGCTTCAAGCCAACCTTTTCACTCTCCTCTTTCACTTTCATCAAGAGGCCTTTGAGTTCCTCTTCACTTTCTGCCATAAGGGTAGTGTCATCTGCATATCTGAGGTTATTGATATTTCTCCCAGCAATCTTGATTCCACCTGTGCTTCTTCCAGCCCAGCGTTCCTCATGATGTACTCTGCATATAAGTTAAATAAGCAAGGTGACAATATACAACCTTGACGTATACCTTTTCCTATTTGGAACCAGTCTGTTGTTCCATGTCCGGTTCTAACTGTTGCTTCCTGACCTGCATACAGGTTTCTTAAGAGGCAGGTCAGGTGGTCTGGTATTCCCATCTCTTTCAGAATGTTCCACAGTTTATTGTGATCCACACAGTCAAAGGCTTTGGCATAGTCAATGAAGCAGAAATAGATGTTTTTCTGGAACTCTCTTGCTTTCTCCATGATCCAGCGGATGTTGGCAATTTGCTCTCTGGTGCCTCTGCCTTTTCTAAAACCTGCTTAAACATCTGGAAGTTCACGGTTCACATATTGCTGAAGCCTGGCTTGGAGAATTTTGAGCATGACTTTACTAGCATGTGAGATGAGTGCAATTGTGCGGTAGTTTGAGCATTCTTTGGCATTGCCTTTCTTTGGGATTGGAATGAAGACTGACCTTTTCCAGTCCTGTGGCCATTGCTGAGTTTTCCAAATTTGCTGGCATATTGAGTACAGTACTTTCACAGCATCATCTTTCAGGATTTGAAATAGCTCAGTTGGAATTCCATCACCTCCACTAGCTTTGTTCGTCGTGATGCTCTCTAAGGCCCACTTGACTTCACATTCCAAGATGTCTGGTTCCAGGTGAGTGATCACGCCATCGTGATTATCTTCATCATGAAGACTTTTTTTGTACAGTTCTTCTGTGTATTCTTGCCACCTCTTCTTAATATCCTCTGCTTCTGTTAGGTCCATAACATTCCTGTCCTTAATCAAGCCCATCTTTGCATGAAATGTTCCCTTGATATCTCTAATTTTCTTGAAAAGATCTCTTGTTTTTCCTATTCTGTTGTTTTCCTCTATTTCTTTTATTGATCGCTGAGGAAGGCTTTCTTATCTCTCCTTGCTGTTCTTTGGAACTCTGCATTCAGATGCTTATATCTTTCCTTTCCTCCTTTGCTTTTCACTTCTTTTCACAGCTATTTGTAAGGCCTCCTCAGACAGCCATTTTGCCTTTTTGCATTTCTTTTCCATGGGGATGGGCTTGGTCCCTGTCTCCTGTACAATGTCACGAACCTCCGTCCAGAGTTCATCAGGCACTCTATCTATCAGATCTAGACCCTTAAATCTATTTCTTACTTCCACTGTATAATCATAAGGGATTTGATTTAGGTCATATCTGAATGGCCTAATGGTTTTCCCTACCTTCTTCAATTTAAGTCTGAATTTGGCAATAATGAGTTCATGATCTGAGTCACAGTCAGCTCCTGGTCTTGTTTTTGCTAACTGTATACAGCTTCTCCATCTTTGGCTGCAAAGAATGTAATCAATCTGATTTCGGTGTTGACCATCTGGTGATGTCCATGTGTAGAGTCTTCTCTTGTGTTGTTGGAAGGGGGTGTTTGCTATGACCAGTGCGTTCTCTTGGCAAAACTCTATTAGCCTTTGCCCTGCTACATTTCGTGCTCCAAGACCAAATTTGCCTGTCACTCCAGGTGTTTCTTGACTTCCTACTTTTGCATTCCAGTCCCCTATAATGAAAAGGACATCTTTTTTGGGTGTTAGTTCTTAAAGGTCCTGTAGGTCTTCATAGAACTGTTCAACTTCGGCTTCTTCAGCATTATTGGTTGGGGCATAGACTTGGATTACTGTAATATTGAATGGTTTGCCTTGGAAACGAACAGAAATCATTCTGTCATTTTTAAGATTGCATCCAAGTACTGCTTTTCGGACTCTTCTGTTGACCATGATGGCTACTCCATTTCTTCTAAGGGATCCCTGCCCACAGTAGTAGATATAATGGTCATCTGAGTTAAATTCACCCATTCCAGTCCATTTTAGTTCACTGATTCCTAGAATGTCGACGTTCACTCTTGCCATCTCCTGTTTGACCACTTCCAATTTGCCTTGATTCATGGACCTAACATTCCAGATTCCTATGCAATATTGCTCTTTACAGCATCGGACCTTGCTTCTAGCATCAGTCACATCCACAACTGGGTATTTGTTTCGCTTTGGCTCCATCCCTTCATTCTTCCTGGAGTTATTTCTCCACTGATCTCCAGTAGCATTCTGGGCAACTACCGACCTAGGGAATTCCTCATTCACTATCCTATCATTTTGCCTTTTGATACTGTTCATGGGGTTCTCAAGGCAAGTATACTGAAGTGGTTTGCCATTCCCTTCTCCAGTGGACCACATTCTGCCAGACCTCTCCACCATGACCCGCCCGTCTTGGGTGGCCCCACATGGCATGGCTTAGTTTCATTGAGTTAGACAGAGCTGTGGTCCATATGATCAGATCAGCTAGTTTTCTGTGATTATGATTTCAGTGTGTCTGCCCTCTAATGCCCCCTCCCAATACCTACCGTCTTATTTGGGTTTCACTTACCTTGGTCGTGGAGTATCTCTTCACAGCTGCTCCAGCAAGGTTTTACCTGGCTTTTAATATCATTTCCAAAACTGACCCTTCAACAGTGGGAAACTACAGTCCTAGGATTAGGAGAGTGATCCCAGATTCAGTCTTTGGTCCATTAATCGTGGTCATAGTCAAGAAAATATATATTTCTGGTGTTTTTAAGATACCAGAAGTATTAATATCTCATCATCCCAATAAAGTGCCTTATTTAAAGTAAATAATTTGTCCTGTGTATGCATCCATGAAAGCAGCACACAGTCAAGATAATGGACATGCCCGTCACCCCCAGAAGTTTCCTCGTGCCCTTTTATAACCCTTCACTCGCCTCTTCTCTCTTCCTAGGCGAGCACTGCTCTGCTTCCTATTACTGCAGGTTAGTTTACGCATGTTCTGTGGTGGGGGTTTAGTCACTCAGTCATGTCCAACTCTTGCAACCCCATGGGCTGCTGCCTGTCCATGGAATTTTTCCAGGCAAGAATACTGGAGGGGGTTGCTGTTTCCTTCCAGGGGATCTTCCCACCCAGGGATCGAACCCTTGTCTGTTACATCTCCTGCATTGCAGGTGGATTCTTCTACTGTCTGAGCCACCAGGGAAGAAGGCCCATAACGTTTTCGAGAATCTTGCAGATATGGAATCTTATCTACTATGTGTGGTGGGGTCTGGCTTCTTTTATTTAAAGATTCATCAATGTTTAACTGTATCAGTAGTTCATTCCTTTTGACTGATGAATAGTAGTGCTCCGTTGTCTAAATATGGATACCACAATTTCCTTCATCTGTTTACTTATGGATTGACATTTGGTTGTTTCCAGTTTGGAGCTGATAAAAATAATGTGTCTTACTATGGACAAATGCTTTCATTTCTCTTGTATAAGTTCCTCGTCTGGATCATATGGTAGGTGTATGTTTAACTTTTAAGAAACAGTCAGACACTATGCCATTTTACAGTTCAACCAGCAGTGTATTTTACTTTTCTTGTAATCAGTTCAGTTCAGTATCTCAGTCATGTCCGACTCTGCGACCCCATGGACTGCAGTATACTAGGCTTCCCTATTCATCACCAACTCCCAGAACTGGTCAAACTCATGTCCATTGAGTCATTCTTGTAATGTTCTTGTCTAGATTGGGTTTTAGAGTAATGCTGGCCTCATAAAGTGAGTTGGAAGAGTGTTCCCTGAGTATAGTGTCAATTAGGTTAAGTTGGTTAATAATGTTGTTCAAATCTCTTTATTTTGGCACTTCCTGTGTGCCTTTTGGGCACTTCCTGTGTGTCAGAGAATGAGCCCTGGTTGGGCCAAACTGGCGGAGTCCCTCCCTCACAGAACATAAGGATAATGGGGAAAAAGACATTGGTTGAAAGATCACACCATGTGTCTCTGTTGGTGGTGGTCAGATCTTAGAAGGGAAGAGGAGAGGGGACTGAGAGATACATGACCCCATAGGGCATCAGGGAGGGCTTCCGGCGGAAGTGATGTGTAGGTGGAGCTGTAGGACCTGAAGCAGTGATCCAGGCAGAAACAAGGGAGGAACATTCTAGGCTGACGAATAGCATGAGCAAAGGCCATGAAGCTTGGAAGATTAGGGCACTGTAGATTGAGGGGTCAGAGGTGGTCAGGTCCCAGGCCAAAGCAAGCAGGTGATGCTCTAGGGTTCATTGTATCAAGTGTTTTGGGATGTCCTGAGCTTCTGCCGCAGGGAAACAAGGGCGCTCGCACATGGATGCCAGGATTTTGACAGCAGGATCGAAGACCATAAGATCTGATCCAGAGGGTCTCCTAGAAACCATTCTGCATTTGGAGATGAGGCCTAAGAGGGGAAGCAGTGTGCTCTGTTCTTTGCTCAGGAATTCTCTGTCCCTTGCACAAAGGTGCCCAGAACATGTGTTAGTGCCTAAGGGGAACACGTGGTCTTGCACGAAGGCTTCCATGGGAAGCTGGCAGCATTGGGCCCCGTCTCATCCTGGCCCTGACTTTCTGTGCAGCCATAAACTTACTAACCATCTGGGCCTTGATTTCCTTAATCCTAAAAAAATACCTTTAATACCTGTTTACATTTGAAGAGTAGTTTATTCAGGGTGCTTCTGTGACTTGTGTGGATTCTCGTAAAATCCCGGTGAGGTCGGTAGTGCAGAGATGGGTGTCCCGCTTTTATCGGCGGAGTTGAGGTGGGGAAACTGAGGCCAAGACCACGGAGGCCAGAGGTGACTGACCTGGAATTCAGAGGTGGGCCGGGCTCACGGCACACTTGATGCTGGTTCCATTACAGCGAACCACGAGCTGTGGTCCCCAAACTGTGCTTCAGGGAGGTGGGGGAGAAATCAGAGATGGGACTCTGGATGTCTCCCTCGAGGTCTGATGTGTAGATTTATTCTGTGGCCAAAAAAGAAAATTGGAAAGTGTGAGATGAGCCGCCTTCCAGTTGGATTCAGGGCCTTCAAGTTCCTTTTCTCTGGAAGGAAAGGAGAGGGAAAGGGAGGACCTCTGTAGGTGACCTTCCCCACTTGCTCCTCTCCAGGTCCTGACAGAGACTGAGAATCCAGACCGTGGGGCGGGGGCTCTGGGGGAGAGTAGTGGAGGACAACCATGTTCTCTGCAGTCGGAGCCTGGGGGGTTTCTTTCCAAGTTCAGGGGGCAGGTGAGGTCTTGCTTACGGGCCATGACTGAAGGACTCCCCACCCACAGCTCTTGGCATCCAGCCTCTGCTGTGGTGGGAAGGTAGTGACTCCCCAAAGGGACAGGGGGGCAGCCTGCGTCCTGTGAGCCCACCTCAGGGCCTTGAGTCCTGTGTGACCTTGAACACGGCCCAGCCTTCTGCTTCTCTGGGCCTGGGCTTCCCCTCCGGCCAGGGATGGGCAGAGGTGGAGGAACAGAGAGTGCCCATTTGCTCTCTGGCAGTGAAAGCGGCGAGCGCAGCATCTGTGCCAGGATGGGCACTGCCCTGGGGGCGGGGGTAAGGAGGCCTCTCCTCTCCCCCGAGGCAGGCTGCAGGGCAGGGTCCTTCTCAGGCCCCAGCCAGACTCTGTGGCAAGGTGGTGCCCTCAAGATGTTCCCACTGCTGTGGGTCCTGTGAGCCCCGGTCAGCACCAGAGGGGTCCCTTCTCTTGCCTCCTGATCCACTGTCACCCTCAGTGGAGAGAGTTGCAGTTGAAGCCACTGCCTCCCCTCTTGGTTTGAAGGTGGCACTGTGGTCGCGTTCAGGGGCTTGCCAGCTCTAGTAACCACGTCTCCAGGCCGTGTGAAGGGGGCAGACTGCTGCCAGCCGAGACCGCCAGGGCTGGAGACCACCTGAGGGTCAGGTCCCCACACACACAGCCCTGCTCTCAGTAAGCCCAGCTTCTGCAGAGGATGCAGGCCAGGGAGGCAGGGGATCTGGGGATCGGTGACACAAGCTGCCCTTGACACCACCAGGGAGCTGCTGCACTTACTTTCCTTAAAGCCTCGGTCTCCGGGTTGAGCACTGTCCCCTGAGAGCATCCACCCCAGGCAGTGTCCAGGAGCACCACCAGCCCCTCTGCCTGAAACCATGGGGCACATCAGCCCTCTGCTCTCCCTTCCCCCTGCCCCACCCTGCCCCAGCCAGTTGGCCCTGCTAGTCTCTGCCTCTCTCTTGTCCGCTGTATCCTCTGAGCCAGCCTGCCTTAGGAAGGAAAGAGGCTTAGGGACCTACGTTTCAGAAAATGCGTTTGACCCTGGGTTGACTCATCTAGGTGCCCCAAGCGTGGGTCCCAGGGCGAGTTCTGAGATACTCAGAGCCTGGACTGTTCAAGGGGTAGAGGTAACCCACCCTGTGGACTGGTCAGTGGCCTCCAGGTTATGGTGAGTGAGCTGGCGAGAAGCCGGAGAAGGTTCCAGACTCCCATACTTTGTCAGACTCCAGGTGGTAGCGAGAGAGGAGTTTCGACCCTCGCGCGTAGGGGTCTGTGGCCCAGGTCCAGGGGCCCTCGGCGACTGAGAGCGTGACCCTCTCAGGTACTGCCCCCGGGTGGGAGCCACCGGACGATCCAGACACAGGCTCTGAGTGTTCGCATCCAGAGGTCTCCCCGTCTCCACGCTTCGTGGCAGCGAAGACTCAGACGAACCAGTCGGGGAAAAAGGCTCCGGCCTCCGTGGTCCGATGCGCCACCCTCTTACACCGCACCCCTCCAGCCACCCAAACCCAGACGTTCCGCACTCCAAACTCGGGATCTCCAGCAAGCAAGGCGACCGCAGGTACCGACGGCCTCTGTTCCCTTCACGCTCCCTCCGCTGCCCGCCCCTGTCCCCCCCGCCCCGCTACAGCAGTGCCCGCGGTCATTTGTTCCCTTGCAAGAGCGAGGGTGGAGGGCCCGTGGCTCTCTGGGACGGATCTGGGTCCGTGCTCTGCCTCCTGCCGGCTCTGTGATTCTAACGAGCCACCTAGCCTCTCTGAATCTGGGTTTTCTTACCCTAAGTCAGAGGGTTGTACAAGATGGTTTGCAAACTAACTTTTTTAAGCAGGAGAGTGTTTTTCGTAAGTCATGGCCTATGGGGTTTTAAATTTTTTAAAATTATTTGCTAATGTTTAAACGTTAGATGTTCTTGTGAAACTTGATTTCTCGCTGACATGGAAAAGTCAGATCTGGCAGTCCTGGGCTCACTTTCCTGCAGGGCAGCCAGTTGCCTTGAGGCTGAGTCACGGAGCATGTGCGCTCCAGGTTTTCACAGTCCCCACCACTCCCTCCTGCCTCCTCAACACAATGGCCACGTGGCAGGCACCGTTTCTCATTGTGATCACGCTGTTATCTGTCTCGCATCCAGCCCAGTTCATCCATTTACGTCACCTGTCTAGAGCTCCTTGGCATGAGTCTGCACCTCCTCCCCCATCTTTCAGAAAACCCAGTCTAAAAACTCATTTCTGTGAAGAGCTGCTCTGCATGAAGAAGGGTGGTTGACTGGGAGCTCTGTTCTCTTGGCCTCCCTCTACCGGGTACTATTTGTGAAACCCCTCTTTGAACCATAGTCTAGCAGGAAGCCAATGAATGTCTGCTCCAGTGTTGTCTGAGTCTGTGCAGGAAGGGCTCAGATTGCAGAAGGGTGAGCAGGCGGTGAATGGCACCCCCCAACCATTTCTTACCAGTCATCAGGGAAAACTGCTGAGACACACTGTGTGCTGAGAGCCAGCTCATCGGGAATCCTGATTCATGCCTGGATGGAAGGAGCCGTGGGCCACCTGCCTAGATATGTGGGATGTAGGATGGAGTGGTGACATAGTCCTGCTGGGACTACGGGTCTTTCAGGTGCCTTCAGGAGGCCCAAAGTCACCCATGAAATGTACAAGCAAGTAAATGGAGAACTCACTTACATGAGTCAGGAGGCTGGACTGGAGACAGCCAAGGAAGGAGCTGTGCTGCTTTATTCTGGTTCAGAGGGCTAATCAGGAGCAAGGATATGGTTCTTAAAAATGTACATCTCCACATTGGCAGGTGGGTTCTTTATCACTAGCACCACCTGGGGAACGCCCCCTCCCCCGCAAATTTTGAAGCTATGCTTATGTGCTTACATCTCCCGAAAGGAGAGGAAGTAATCAGCCTTGAAGGTAACAGTTTTCAGGTACTGTGTAGAGAAGATCTGGGGTTTGGCAGCAGTAGTCATAAATGAGTTGAACAGGCTCGTCATCACAAGACTTCCTAGTGGTAGATACCAGCTCAACTAAGGATCATGGCTTTCATAGCTTGCTTTTACTCTTGACGTTGTGGCTGGGAGTTTTTGTACCTGCAGTTTTTGCAGAGAACTGCCTATAGGGTTTATGTGGTTTGTGGCAGCTCTTGGAACCCAGTGTCACCATGGAAGCTTCCAGCGAGCCGTGGGGCTTGCCTCTGGCTGCCTTTATGTGACATACAAGACTTGGCAGTAGGTGTCACACCTGGGTTACCAGCTGCACAGAATGTGAGCTGGAGCCTGCCATGCTGAAGCTGGAAGTGACCGCTGCAGCTCTCATGCTGGAACAAGACAGGCGGCCCCTCCTATGCATGTGTGTGTCCCTGCATGGGGATGTCCCCTGCAAAGCCGCTCAGTGGTTTTCAGGCAGAGGTGCCTATAGCAGGAATAGCTGATCAAAATCTGCATTATCAGCTGAGCCATGGGAGATTGATTATAATAGTTTGTAACCTCAGTTGTGCTAAATTCTGCCAATATATTGGTCAGGCTGCATGAAAATCCTCCACAGATGGGTAACCGTTCCCTGCATACATGAGAAGGTGGAGAAAGGAATCACTCCCCTGGCCCAGACCTTTTTAAAGAGGAAGGCTCTGTCCCGGGAATGAAATCTTATTCTGCCATCTTCGGGGGTTAGGAGCGTGGCCGCAGGAAGTCGACAGCCTCACTTTCTCTGGGTTTTCACCTGTAAAATGGGAGTGACAACATGGATCTCACAGAGCTCTTGGAGGGTTAAGGGGGACCATGGACATAAAGCACGTGGATCAGTGCCTGGCTCATAGCAGGTGCTTCGTAAATAAGAGTCCCTCCCCTTTTCCCCAGATAAAGAATTGAGGGGCTTTCTTTGCCAATTTACAGATGGTATCTTGAAGTGGGCAGGTGTGTAGCTCTCGGCCCAGGCATTTTACAGACACATTTGGAAGAGAGGGTCCTGCCTGCAATCTTCTCGACAGCCTCCACAAAAAGGAAGCTGCATCAGGGGACATTGTCGGGGTCAGGGACAGGGGAATTGAGCGGGGCCTGTAGGGGCCATCTCTGGCTTTCTTTCCCATCACCCCATTGATTGTCTGGAACACTGGCCCCCGACAGTCTGAGCACTTGCCTTCCTGGTGTCGGGCGGCCTGGGGACAATGACACTTCCCAAAGTGGGTTCCCAGGATCACCATTTTTGAGAGATACTAAGAAATCTCATATTTCTACTTTTTTCTTTTATTTTTTTTGACTGCATATGGGATCTTAGTTCCCCGACTAGGGATTGAACCCATGCTCCCTGCATTGGCAGCGAAGACTAAATAATTAGACTGCCAGGAAGGTCCCTCATATTTTTTAAATGGGCTTCAGTTGCCAATTATATTTGAGAAGGTTGGGTTAGACAAAGCTAGATGGGTCTCTGGTCGAACTTCTCAGAGCCTTTTCTGTCCTCACACGAGTTGTTGGTCAGATGCTCATCCCAAACTGACGTGTTCCTAGAAGCCTTTGTCTCCTGGCGCCTCCAGCATCCCTGATGAGCACCTTGGAAAAGCCGTGGCCGGCTCAGAGGTCCTGCCTCAGTGCCTTCTGCAGGTGGGGGGCGGGTACTGAGTTGGCGTTTCCCACCTGTCTGGGTCCTGTCTCTGACTCCAGTATTTACAGGGAGTTATGGGAGCCACTCAGGAAGGCACTCCTTGTCCGTGCGGATACCCCAGAAATCACTCAGGAAGCCAGTCCCTTTCCCTGAGTAAACCCTGACCGGACAGATCTCAGCTGGTCGCTGGCCTCCCAGGGTTTGGAGCTGTCCTGGCTCTGCCTGTCACCACTTCTCTGTCACCCAGGGGCCCCAGCAGCCATCTGGCCCTCCTGCTCTGCCCGAGTCACCGCCAGAAAGCAGTCTGTCACCCTCCCTGCTCTCTGATGTGTCCACATCACTTAGACGTCACCTGTGACTCCCCCGGGGCCAGAGATGGGAGACCCTGGCCTGTTTGCCATCTGCTCCATCAGCTTCACCTCATGTGTGTGCCCACGTCCCACGCACACCCCACGGTGCCTGGGCCTCCACCCACCCTGGGCACTATTGGGGGGTCTCCTGGGGTCCCGAGGCGGTGTCAGGTAATTCAGGTGACCCTGAGAAGCTGGAAGTGTGTGGTTTGGGGTTCTGGAGCCCCTCACTGTGCTGATTCCCAAGCATAAAGCCTCAGGCACTCACCCAGCCCAGGGGCTGGGGCAGGTCCCACGTCCCTGGCCTCCGAGCCCCCCTCTCTGGCATGCCCCTGCTCTGGACCTGGTACTGACAGTCACCGTGGTTTTTTCCCTGCTCTCTCCCCTCCCCCACCCAGCAGAAAGTGCGTTCAGTCGGCGGGTGGAAGGCAAAGCACAGAACCACTTTGAAGAAACGAACAGCAGTTCCCAAAACTCCAGCGGTGAGTTGGTGAGCGGTGCGCCCCGGGACCGCCGTCCTGTGCTCTGGGTCTCTGTGGTCTGTGCTGGGCTGGCGTGTTGGGGGGAGGCTGGGGGCAGAGAAAGAAGGCAGCCAGGCAGAAGCAGAGGGTCCCTTTCTTCCAGGCACGCCCCTCTAGGTCCCAGGAGCATCTTGGGGACTATGGCTCCTCTTTGTTTTTCCATGGCGAGAGAAACTCCCCTGTCCCCGCAGCCTGTTATATTGCCTCAGATGGCCCCCTTTGAGCCATTGATGTTTATAGGGTGAGCGTTGCAGCCACTTTTTCCCCAGGAGAAGCAAAGTGGGTGCAGTAGACAGAGCTGTGGCCCAAGAGCCAGAGGCCCCATGTTCTGGTCCCTCTTTGGACCTGGGAACATCCAGAGGTTCCCTCCTAGCCCTTACCAGCCCAAGTAGGTTTGCCTGAGGTCGCCGGTGGTGTTTTGGCGCCCCCTGGTGGCTGCCTCTTGCCAGACCCTGACAGAGCCTTAGCACCTTAGAAGCAAGCGACCGTTAAGGCCACTGTCCCCAGACAGACGTGGGGCCAGCCTGGCAGAGCCATGAGAGATCACAATCAGCTTCTGTCCGAGAAAGGCACAGCAGGCTGGTCTGCACAGTGCCAGCCAAGGCAGAGTGTGAAAAGGACTCTATTCTGATACTTCCTTTACACTAAGGTAAGGCATCGCTCCCTTTCTTGCTCAGAGTTCTCACTCACCAGATTAGGTGTTGGCCTGTGCTCAGCACCCTTTTGAGCCCTGGCTGAGTATGGACAAGTGATGAACGCAACTTGACCGTGAGTCAGGGGCTTTGTGAAATATGCAGGAGCGCAGGCTTGCACACGGAGTCTTCCTCACAGTGACCGGAGCTCCAGCTGAGGCTTCACCCCAGCTCCACCATCTACAGCTGGTGGCTTGGGCTTTTGTTTCTCCTCTACTGTAGAGGGGAAATGGCACGCACAACCCTGTGGTGGGGGATCATTCAATGGGGGCCCTGCAGAGATACACATCCACATGGTACGCTGCTTGCCAGTTGGCGGTGGGGGGGGGGCGGGTAAGAGTCCGTGCCCGAGGCAGGCAGTGAGGTGTGCCGTGGGAGCCCCGAGAATGTTGACATGGTCCTTTAAACTAGAGAGAAAATCAGCTGTTCCAAACTGCTTCATCCTTTTGAAAACTGTAATCCCTCTCTGAAAGGTGGGCCTTGAAGAGACGGAGTGACTGATCCAGTCCATGCAGGGATGAGCAGCAGAGCCGGGACCAAAACCCCGGTCTCCTGCGAGCCTTTGCTGTCAGCCAGCCAGGCTATAGCCCCTGCCTCTCCTTCCATCAGAGTCCATGTTCAGAATTGGGATGGTGTGAAGCACCACTCCTGCTGGCAGCCACCATTTATTGAGCGCTTACTGTGTGCCCGGCACCTGTTCAGAGCTGTATGTGTCTTAACCTGTTTTAACCTTTAACCCTTGCCACCCAGCCAGCGAGGGTCAGTGCTACTGTTATCCCTGCTTTTCGGATGAGGAAATCAAGGCTCAGGAGAGATCGATTGTCACCCCGGGCCCCTAGCTTGTAAGTGGTATAGCCAGGATTCCCCGGGGTAGTCCGTCTGCCCCATTCTGCTGTCCCCTGCCCGTGAGGCTCCCTGACCTTACCACGAGGCATGGGGAGCTGCCAGCAGACAGATGGCAGGATGGAGACACACGAAGGGAAAGCGCAGTGCTCCCTTGGCTGCCCTGGTGTTTGGTATCAAACACGTCCACCCCGGGTGCCCAGACTAGAAGCCGTCCCAGCTCCCTGTCCTGAGATGGGCAGCCACATGTAGTATCTTCTCATGGTGTTCTGTGGGCTCACTGTGTGAGAGCTGGGGTGTCCTGGAAGGATGGCCCTGCCTAATCTCGCCCTACCCATGCCTAGTCCCACCCCAGACACCCGCTTCCCCCTTCTCTGAGAGCCCATCTGGCTCCCTGCTGCCCAAGAACAGAAATCGTGACAGTCAGCCCCGAGCACCAGAACTGGAAGAGACTTAGCTAAACTGTTTCTCTTTTGCAGAAACTGCAAGTCCCCTGATTTCCAACCCTTTCCCTCTCCTACAGAGTAAGTGAGGGTCCCATCGGGGGGCTGGAGAGGGCGAGACAGGGCAGGGAGTGAACTCAGCCGGCCACACACTCCGGACCCCTCCCAGGCAGACCCGGCAGCTGGTGGAGGCAGGGGAGGCCCAGCCCAGGTGGGTGGAGGAGTGTGGACAGCCTGCCTCTGCCGCCCCCAGCCCTGCAGAAACAAGGCCTCCCTTCCTGCCCAGGGCGGGCCTCACGCCGCCGCTCCCGAGCTGTCATCCTGCTCTTTCCCTTCCTCGTCCGCGTGCCAGGCACACAGAGGTGGAGAGACAGCAGGCCCCGGACACGAGCTCCTGAGTTTAGGCGCTCTCACAAGTCCCGCCCTCCGCCCTCTCCCCTGTCTCTCCCTGCCTCTCTGGCTCTTTGCTGTTTCTCCGCTGCTCACCCTCTCTCCTCCCTTCCCCGCTTCTGTGTCCTTCCCTCCTCGTCCGTCAGCTTGTCTAAGTTCCTTCATCCAGTCGTCCGCTCAGCACACTGAGCCGTCTGAGCGCCTCCCCCAGCCGAGAGCGAGAGGTAGGCTGTGGAACCGAGAAGGCGCGGTCTCTGCCCTGTGCTGCCCCCGCGCTCAGAGCAGTGCCTGGCACACAGTGAGCCCTCGATAAAGGCCCCGTGGCTGCACTCGACGGCCTGTTACCTGCCGTCTTCCTCTCTCCGTCGCTCCTTCCTCCCCAGCCTCTCCCTCACTAGCTAGTGACAGGGGAGCCCCGAGGGCACCACCCCCTGGGTGTCTGGGTGCCCAGCTCCAAAGCTGCCCACGGCCCCGCAGAAAGGCGTTGGCGTCCGTGCAGCCCTTCAAACGGCCGCTCTGTTTCTCCCCGCAGAGCCCTACACGTGCGGCGCCTGCGGGATCCAGTTCCAGTTCTACAACAACCTGCTGGAGCACATGCAGTCTCATGCGGGTAAGGACCCTGCGGCAGGTGCGGGCAGGCTGCTGCAGCCCCCTCCCCTTCCTTTCTCCCAGATCCCGCAGGAGGCAGGGCCAGCCTGGGGCCACGCTCCCAGGAGACAGTCACAGGACATGGGAGCCCCAGTCAGTCTGTTGTAACCCAGGGTAGTGTGGAGCTGAAGAAGCTTCCGGAAGCTGTGGCTTCTGCCTGGAGCCTGGAGGCCACATAGGAGCTGAGCAGGACAGAGATGTGGAGATGTGTGGTTTGAGGTCCAGGGGAGCGGAGGTGGGGAGGGCAGTGGAGAGGCTCAGCCCAGGGCAGCTTGGGGTGAAGCCTGTCGCGCGAAGCAGCTGTCATCAAACTTGAGGGTGCCTCAGTCTCTAGGAGGGCTGGTGGAAGCACGGGTTTCTAGGCTCCACCCTGAATTTCAGACTCGTGGGTCTGAGGTGGGGCCCGGACTTGCATTATTGGTAGTTCCTCATGCCACACATCCCCGGCTTGTCCAGGGGCCACGCTTTGAGAACCACTGATATAGAGGTAAAGAACCTGCCTGCAATGCAGGAGACCTAGGTTCAATCCCTGGGTCGGGAAGATGCCCTGGAGAAGGAAATGGCAGCTCCCTCCAGTACTCTTGTCTGAAGAATTGCGTGGACAGAGGAGCCTGGCGGGCCACAGTCCATGGGGTTGCAAAGAGTCGGATGTGGCTGATCAACTTTTACTTTCACTTCAGTGGCAAAGCTAGGAGTCTGCTGTCTGGACAACCTGTTTATCAGCTGTTTCTCATCTGCCCAGCTTACGGTGTCAGCTCCCTCACTAGACCATCCAGCCTCCCATCTTAGGTTTTTATCATAGTAGCACTGATTTTTGATCTAGTCAGGGGGACACTGTTCACTGTAACAAGTGAATCCCAAATCCTCGGTGGTTTGACAGAACCACTTAACGCCTCAGCCCCAGCACAGCCCGATGCCGCTGACCTTCCACGTGGCCACTCAGGCACCCAGGCTCCTTCCTTCGTGTGTCTCCGTCCTCCTCTGGGTCGCAGGGTCCTTTTTCTCTGACTGGCGGGCAGAGAGGGGGGCACCCTTCCTTCTTTTCCCTTTAGACCACAAACGACACCCAGATGCTCCAGTTCCAGGGGCATTCTGGGAAGCACGCCCAGAGCCCTGCCCAGGGGCAGCCCGACACTCCGCGGAGGGAGACGGGACTGTGAGGGAAGCAGTTCGCTGGCCCCAGCGCCCCTCCTTCAGGGCCACCCTCTGGAGGCCCTGGAGGGGCTGTGAGGAAAGCACTTGATGGCGGTTCAGTATCGGCCAAATGGAAGCTGAGCAGGAAGAAGATACGAGGCAGAGATGCAGTGTCTGTTAAGCTGCTGTTACTTCTACCTTCGCTGTTATTGTTAGCTATCTTCTCTCTCTCAGGGCTTCCCTAAGTGGGAAAAGACCCGCTAGTGGTAAAGAACCCGCCTGCTGATTCAGGAGACGGAGGAGACGCAAGTTCGATCCCTGGGTTGGGAAAATCCCCTGGAAGAGGGCATGGCAACCCACTCCAGTGTTCTTGCCTGGAAAATCCCTGTGGACACAGGAGCCTAGTGGGCCACAGTCCACAAAGAGTTGAACACAACTGACGCAACTTAGCATGCACGCTCATCCCTTGGGTTTATAAATCTTCTATATCGCCTTCCAGGTTGGGCTGACTGGCGCAGTGTTACAGGGCTAGATGCTCTTTAGACAGTGCTGTTCTGTTCGCATGACCTCTGTTCATCTGTTAACTTACTCAGCATGTATCTGTTGGGTACTGCCATATGGTTCAGTTCAGCTCAGTCGCTCAGTCGTGTCCGACTCTGTGACTCCATGAACCGCAGCACACCAGGCCTCCCTGTCCCTCACCAACTCCCGGGGTTCACTCAAACTCAAGCCCATTGAGTCGGTGATGCCATCCAGCCATCTCATCCTCTGTCGTCCGTTTCTCCTCCCGCCTTCAATCCTTTCCAGCATCAGGGTCTTTTTTCAAATGAGTCAGCTCTTCGCATCAGGTGGCCAAAGTATTGCAGTTTCAGCTTCAACATCAGTCCTTCTAATGAATATTCAGGACTGATTTCCTATGGGATGGGCTGGTTAGATCTCTTTTCAGAGCATCTAGCATCTGCTATACACTAGGTACTAATTCATATGGCTTTAGTTGGAGAGGGGAGATTATTTATTTCTAATGTACTCATCAGATCAGTACAAAGCAGGATTGGCTTCCATGACATGTGAGTTCCAACCCTCTCTAACCCATGGCTCTCCATACCACGTACCAAGCAGGAAACCTTGTCCTCCTCTCTGAGACTCCATCTCTAAAAGAAGGGCTCACAGATCTCAGCTGCCCTCTTCACACCAAGGTTCATCTCCACGTGTCTCTCGCCTCCAGCTTGCCTTTGCCATCAGCCATCCTGCAGCAGGGAGGGCCTTCAGAGCGTTTAGACTTGACCCTGGGCAACCAGTGGCCAAAATTGGAAGGCTGCTGGGGACCCCTGCCTGAGCACAGCACTTGGGTCCCTTGGGGCCGAGACCCCTATGACCCAGCCCCTGCTCACTCCTCTCCTGAGGCCCTCTGCCCCCCTGCCACCTCTGGAATGTGCTCAGTCGTAACTGTGACCCTCTGGGTTATAGCCCACCAGGCTCCTCTATCCGTGAGTGGGCTGCCACTTCGTCCTCCCGGGGATTGTCCCTAATCAGGGACTGAACCCGCGTCTCCTGCATCTCTTGCGCTGCTGTCGGATTTTTTACCACCGAGCCACCTGGGAAGCCTGCCACCTCTGGAAGCTGAGCTCTAATTAGGGAAGAGTCTGGGTGCCAGGGCTTCTCTGACCCTCAGGCAGTTGGGTGGAGGCCATTAACATGCAAATCAAGGATGCGCCTGTGGGGCCCCGCCTCCCCCAGGCATCCTAACTTGTTTTCCCCAAGAAGAGCTTTGGGCTGCTTTGTTCTGGTTCAGTGCCAGCAGAGAATGCCTCGCCGGCAATCCAGTGCAAAGCCAGGCTGAAGCCCAGCCAGGCTGAGTCGGAATTAAAGGATTGACTCCATAGAGAGAAATTAAGCGTCATGATCTGCGCAGTTCACAGGGCTGCTGATAAGGGGGATCAACCTCGAATAACACCAATCTCATTAAGAGGCTGCTGAATGGCACAGAGTAATTCCTGCTAATAAACTTCCTTTCTGTGCGGTAGGAAAACCTGCCTGGTCCCTGGTGACAGTTTAGGAGCAGGGTTTGGCAGCAGTGATACTGAAGGTAGCTAACACTTGGTGAGCAATTACTGTGTGTCGGGCCTGGTTATAGCATCAAGGCTCCTCAATAAGCTGGCTGGCATTATCGTCCCCATTATACAGATGAGGAAACTGAGGCTCAGAGAACGTAATCGCTGGCCCAGAGTTGCATGACTCATAAGAGTAATACCTAACATCGTTTGAGTTCTTACATATTAGCTCATTTGATCCTCAGAAATCCCTCTGAGTTAAGTGTTCCAATCAGCTCTCCTTTGGGATTCCCTGGGCTGGAAGAAGCACAAGCTGGAATCAAGATGGCCGGGAGAAATATCAATAACCTCAGATATGCGTATGACACCACCCTTATGGCAGAGAGTGAAGAGGAACTCAAAAGCCTCTTGATGAAAGTGAAAGAGGAGAGTGAAAAGGTTGGCTTGAAGCTCAACATTCAGAGAACAAAGATCATGGCATCTGGTCCCATCACTTTATGGGAAATAGATGGGGAAACAGTGGAAACAGTGTCAGACTTTATTTTTTTGGGCTCCAAAATCACTGCGGATGCTGATTGCAGCCATGAAATTAAAAGATGCTTACTCCTTGGAAGAAAAGTTATGACCAACCTAGATAGTATATTAAAAAGCAGAGTCATTACTTTGCCAACCAAGGTCCGTCTAGTCAAGGCTATGGTTTTTCCAGTGGTTATGTATGGATGTGAGAGTTGGACTGTGAAGAAAGCTGATCGCTGAAGAATTGATGCTTTTGAACTGTGGTGTTGGAGAAGACTCTTGAGAGTCTCTTGGACTGCTAGGAGATCCAACCAGTTCATTCTAAAGGATCTCAATCCTGGGTGTTCATTGGAAGGACTGATGCTAACGCTGAAACTGCAATACTTTGGCCACCTCATGTGAAGAGTTGACTCACTGGAAAAGACTCTGATGCTGGGAAAGGTTGGGGGCAGGAGGAGAAGGGGACGACCGAGAATGAGATGGCTGGATGGCATCACCGACTCTATGGACATGAATTTGGGTGAACTCCGGGAGTTGGTGATGGACAGGGAGGCCTGGCGTGCTGTGATTCATGGGTGGGGTCGCAAAGAGTCGGACACTACTGAGTGACTGAACTGAACTGAACTGAACTGGGCTTCCATGGTGGCTCAGAGGTTAAAGCGTCTGCCTGCAATATGGGAGACCTGAGTTCAATCCCTGGGCCGGGAAGATCCCCTGGAGAAGGAAATGGCAATCCACTCCAGTATTCTTGCCTGGAGAATCCCATGGACGGAGGAGCCTGATGGGCTACAGTCCACAAGGTCGCAAAGAGTCGGACACGACTGAGAGACTTCACTTTATAGACTATGGAAGCACATATTGTGGGCAGGAAAGTTTCAATTAAAAAATATTTATCAGGGACTTGCCTAGTGGCCCAGTGGTTAAGAATCCATACTTCCACTTCTGGGGACGCAGGTTTGATCCCTGGTTTGGGAACTAAGATTCCCCATGCTGTTCAGCACTTTAAAAAAAAAAAAAAGCACAATTTATCAATAAGAAAATTGTTAGCCCTGTCCAACAGTTAATGACTTAAATAATGATACAATATTTAATAAACATAAGCTATTCCCATAATGTTTTGCCTCTAGAATGCAATAGGTCATTCCCTCAACTGCTGTCAGTAGGGGAGATGCTCTGATTTTTAAAATTTTTCCAAGTTGCAGTGCTGTATTGCTTGTTCGTGATTAGAAGTGTACATTATGTGGTTCATTTTAGTATGCTGTTTCTGTGTTGTTTGTTTGTTTTTTCTTTTCATGAAATGTGTGAATTATAAAATGACTAAGTGAGCGACTGAACTAATTAACTAACTAACTAACTTGCCCAAGACTCTGCAACCACTGAATCAGACTATGATTCTGACCCTCTCATGAACTCAACAGCCAGGTGCCCTCTTCAGCAGGGTGGTTGGAGTGGAGGATTAGGGATGAGGGAAGCCTCTCAGAGGTCATCCCTTCTAGCCTCTTTTCAGCTAAGTATGGCCTGGGGACTTGCCTAGGAGGCAAATATATTGGCAACTCAGAGTGGTAGGATGTGCAAATGGCCACACTGAACTTCTGGTCCCTTTGAGGGATTACCTAATCAGCTTTCTGAGTGTCAGTCTTCTCCTCTGTGAATTGGGTTCATCACCATTCTCCATAGCCTGGGTGAGGGTTCTGGAGATGATGCATGTAAAATATTGAGGACTGTGGCACGTTCTAAAATAAGACCGTAGAATACAAATTTTTCCTTTTCCATCCGCTGCTGGAAACAGCTGCTTTCTCCTTCCTGCAACTGGTCCCTCCCTGGGAGTCATTCTTATTCCAGCTTTGTGTCCAGTCCTTTGCAGATGTGTATATCTGTTCGTGTGTGAACATGTGTATCTGTGATACATGGGAATAGCCACACTGAATAAACCTTGTTTCCGGCTCAAACTATAAATCAGACCATTCACAGAGCATTTACTGAGTGCCTCACCCATTCAGCAGCATTATCTATGAGATAAGGAGAAAAAAAAGGGTTTTTTTAATCAACCACACTAGACATAGTTATCAAATTTGAGGGTGAGTAATCTCGATTCCAAGGCTTGCAGAAAGGCAGAGAATGAGGGAACCACCCTGCATCCATAATCTCACTACTCAAAGCTAACCACTGTTCCTCTTTTAATGGTTTCTTTCCAGTCTATTTTAAAATCAGATTTATTTATAATTTATATAAATAAGATTCACCAGTTTTAAGAGTTCTGTTTGATAGGTTTTGATAAATGTATAGTCATTTAACCACCATCATAAGCACAATGTATAATGTTACCATTGACCCAAAAAGTTCCCTTTGCAGCAAGCCCCTTTCCCAGACCCCCATGCTGGCAACCACTGTCTGCTTTCTTTTGTTATACTTTCTAGAATTTTGTGTGCATGAGTTCATTGTTGCTTCATTTATGTCCGACTCTGTTGGACCCTATGGACTGTAGCCCACCAGGCTCCTCTGTCCATGGGGTTCTCCAAGCAAGAATACTGGAGTGGATTGCCATTTCCTCTTCCAGGGTAGTCTTCCTGACCCAGGGATCGAACCCGTGTCTTCTGAGTCTTCTGCATTGGCAAACAGTTTACCACTAGTGCCATTTGGGAAGCCTGCAATTTTGTATAAATAGCTTATGTATTTAGTCTCTTGTGTCTGACTTGGGTGTCTGACTTCTTTCACCTAGCATACTTTTGAGACTCATTCATATTCTATGATACTAGTCTTTTAATTTCTGAGTAGTATTTTATTGTCTGGATATACCACAGTTTGTTTACCTGTTCCCAGGCTTCCCTGGTAGCTCAGAGGTTAAAGCGTCTGCCTGCAATGTGGGAGACCTGGGTTTGATCCCTGGGTCGGGAAGATACCTTGGAGAAGGAAATGGCAACCCACTTCAGTATTCTTGCCTGGAGAATCCCATGGACGTAGGAGCCTGGTGGGCTACAGTCCACGGGGTCGCAAAGAGTTGGACACGACTGAGCGACTTCACTTCACTTCCCCCAGCTGATGGACTTTTAGGCTGTCTCCAGTTTGGAGCTATTATGAATAAAGCTGCTGTGAATGTCCAAGTGCAAGTCCCTGTGTAGACATGTTTTAAACTACTACATAGATACCTAGCAGTGGAAATTCTGGGTCATACAGTCTGCAGTTTACCTTTTGAAGAGCTGCCCCTGTTTACTAAAGTGTCTGCAGCATTTTCACATTGCCACCAACAGTGTATGAGGGGTCCAACTTCTCCACATCCTTGGTAACGCTTGTTATTATCTGACTGGTTATAGCCATTCTAATGCATTAAGTCAGGGCTCCCCAACCTCTAGCATCTAATGCCTGGTGATCTGAGGTGGAGCTGATATATATAATAATAATAATAGAAATAAAATGCACAGTAAATGCAGTGTGCTTGAATCCTCCTGAAACCGTGTCCCCACCCCAGTCCTTGGAAAAATTGTCTTCTATGAAACTGATCCTTGGTGCCAAAAAGCTTGGGCACTGCTACATTAACTGAGAGGTTTCCCCAGTGGCTCAGTGGTAAAGAATCCGCTTGCAGTGCAGGAGCCAAAGGAGATGTGGGTTCAATCCCTGGGTTGAGAAGATGCCCTGGAGGAGGGCATGGCAACCCATTCCAGTATTCTTGTCTGGAGAATCCCGTAGACAGACGATCCTGGCGGGCTACAATCCATAGGGTCACAGAGAGTCAGACACGACTGAAGCGACTTAACACACACACACACATTAACTGATGTCTCATTGTTGTTTTAATCTGTGTATTATTGTTGTTGTTCGGTCGCTCGGTTGTGTCTGGCTCTTTGCAGCTCCATGGACTGCAACACACCAGGCTTCCCTGACATTCACTGTCTCCCGGAGCTTGTTCAAACTCACATGCATTGAGTCGGTGATGCCATCCAGCCATCTCATCCTCTGTCGCCTTCTCCTCCTCCTGTCTTCAATCTTTCCCAGCGTTGGGGTCTTTTCTAATGAGTAGGCTCTTCACATCAGATATCCAAAGTGTAGGAGCTTCCAGTGGATTGAAGCTTCCACTTTCATTCTAGTCCTTCCAATGAATATTCTGGATTGCTTTTCTTTAGGATTGACTAGTTTGAGCTCCTTGCAGTCCAGGGGACTCTCAAGACTCTTCTGTAATACCACAGTTCAAAAGCACCAATTCTTTGGTGCTCAACTTTCTTCATGGTCCCACTCTCACATCCATACATGAGTACTGGAAAAATTATAGCTTTGACTATAGGGATCTTTGATGGCAAAGTAATGTCTTTACTTTTTAATATGCTGTCTATTTTTGTTATAGCTTTTCTTCCAAGGAGCAAGCATCTTTTAATTTCATGGCTGCAGTTACCATCTGCAGTGATTTTGGAGCCCAAGAAAATAAAGTCTGTCACTGTTTCCATTGTTTCCCCATCTATTTGCCTTGAAGTCATGGGACCAGATGCCATGATCTTAGTTTTTTGAATGTTGAGTTTTAAGCCAGCTTTTTCATTCTCCTCTTTTACCTTCATGAAGAGGCTCTTTAGTTCCTCTTCTCTTTCTTCCATAAGGGTGATATCATCTGCATATCTGAGGTTATTGATATTTCTCCCGGCAATCTTGATTCCAGTTTGTGCTCCATCCATCCCAGAATTTCACATGATATACTCTGCATAGAAGTTAAATAAGCAGGGTGACAGTATACAGACTGGGCGTATTCCTTTCCCAATTTGGAGCCAGTCCATTGTTTCATGTCCAGTTCTAACTGTTGGCTTCTTGACCTGCATACAGATTTCTCAGGAGGCAGGTAAGGTGGTCTGGTATTCCCATCTGTTTAAGAATTTTCCAGTTTGCTGTGATTCACACAGTCAAAGGCTTTAGCGTAGTCCATGAACAGAAGTAGATGTTTTTTGGAGTTCTCTTTCTTTTTCTGTGATCCAACAGATGTTGGCAGTTTGATCTCCAGTTCCTCTGCCTTTTCTAAATCCAGCTTGAACATCTGGAAGTTCACAGTTCATGTATTGCTGAAGCCTGGCTTGGAGAATTTTGAGCATTACTTCGCTAGCACGTGAGATGCATGCAATTGTGCGGTAGTTTGAGCATTCTCTGGCATTGCCTTTCTTTGGGATTGGAATGAAGACTGACCTTTTCCAGTCCTGTGGCCACTGCTGAGTTTTCCAAGTTTGCTGGCATATTGAGTGCAGCAGTTTCACAGCATCATGTTTTAGGATTTGAAATAGCTCAGCTGGAATTCTGTCTCCTCCACTAGCTCTGTTTATAGTGATGCTTCCTAAGGGCTCACTTGACTTCACACTCTAGGATATCTGGCTCTAGGTCAGTGATCACACCATCTTGGTTATCTGGGTCATGAAGATCTTTTTTGTATTATTCTTCTGTGTATTCTTGCCACCTTTTCTTGGTATCTTCTGCTTCTGTTAGGTCCAAACCATTTGTCCTTTATTGAGCCCATCTTTGCATAAAATGTTCCCTTGGTATCTCTAATTTTCTTGAAGATATCTCTGATCTTTCCCATTCTGTTGTTTTCCTCTATTTCTTTGCATTGATCACTGAAGAAGTCTTTCTTATCCTTCCTTGCTATTCTTTGGAAATCTGCATTCAGATGGGTGTATCTTTCCTTTTCTGTGTATTCCTGATGACAAAGAATGTTTAACATCTTTTTATGTGCTTATTGGCCATTTAAGTATCTCCTTTGGAGAAATGTCAGTTCAAATCCTTTGCCCATTTTTTAATTGGGTGTTTTGGGGGTTTTTCATTACTGAGTTGTAAGAGATCTTTTTATCTCTATAGAGACATAAGGCCTCTATAGATAGATGATTTGCAAATAACTTCTCCTATTCTGTAGGTTGTCTTTTCACTTTCTTGATGCTGTCTTTTGAAGCACAAAACTTTTTGATGAAGACTTTTTTTCATTGTTTGTGCTTTTGATGTCATGTGTAAGAAATCATTGCTTGATCGAGGGTCACAGAGACTTAACTCCTGTTTTCTTGTAAGAGTTTTCTAGTTTTAGCTCTTAGATTTAGGCCCATTTTCCATTTTGTGTTAATTTTTGTACGTGGTATGTGGTAGGGGTCAAACTTCATTCTTTTGCGTGTGGGTATCCAGTTGTCCCAGCTCAATTTTTTGAAAAGGCTATTTGTTTCCCTGTTTCATTGTCCTGGCACCCTTGTCGAAAATCAGTTGACTGAAAATTTGAGGGTTTATTTTTGGATTCTGAATTCTGTTTCATTGGTCTGTATATCTATTTGTGTGCCAGTGCCACATTGTCTGGATTACCATGGCTTTATCATAGCTTAAAAATCAGAAAGTCTAAGCTCTCCAGCTTTGTTCATTTTCAAGAGTGCTTGGCTCTTCTGCATAAACTTTAGGATCAACTTGTCAATATCTTAAAAAAAAAAGACAGCAGGACTTTTGATAGGGATTGGGTTGAAGCTGGATCAATTTAGGGAGTATTGCCATTTTAACAATATTGTCTTCTAATCTATGAAAATGGAATGTCTTTTCGTTTATTTAAGCCTTCTTTGAATTTTTCAAACATATTTTTAGTTTTAAGTGTGCAATCTTATACTTATTTTATAATTTATTCCTAAGTATTTTACTCTTTTAAAAGCTATTGTAAATGGAATTATTTCCTTAATTTAATTTTTGGAGTGTTCATTGCTAACGTACAGAAGTATAATTTCTTTAATATGTTGATCTTGTATCTTGAAATCTTGCTGAACTTATTTACAAGTTCTGATAGTTGTGTGTGTGTCTGTGTTTTCTATAGGATTTTCTATACACACAGTGATGTAGTCTGTTATCTATAAATAGAGATTATTTTACTTCTTCCATTCATCTGGATGCCCTTTCTGTTTTTCTTTCTTTCTTTTTTTCTAATCGCCCTGACTGGAACCTCCAATGCATGTTGAATAAAAGAGAGAGAGTGTTCACTTTTACCTGTCCTGATCGTAAGAGGAAAATTTTTAATGTTTAACCATTAAGTATAATGTTAGCAGTGGGTTTTTCGTAGATGCCCTTTATCAGGTTGAAAAATTCCTTTCAATTCCTAGTTTGTTGAGTGTTTTTATCATGAAAGAGTATTGAAGTAAAGTGAAGTCGCTCACTTCACTTTACTTGTGTCCAACTCTTTGCGACCCCATGGACTATAGTCTACCAGGCTCCTCCATCCATGGGATTTTCCAGGCAAGAGTACTGGAGTGAGTTGCCATTTCCTTCTCCAGGGTTTCTTCCCAACCCAGAGATTGAACCCCGGTCTCCCGCATTGTAGGCAGACGCTTTACCATCTGAGCCACCAGGGAAGAGTACTGAATTTTGTCAAATAATTTTTCAGCATCAATTAAAACGATCAGGTAGTTTTCATCCTTTATTCTATTAATATAGTATTAATATAGTATTGTTGAACTGACTTGTATTCCTGGAATAAATGCTGCTTGGTCATAGGGTATAACCTGTTGTATGTGTTGTTGGATTTGGTTAGCTGTATTTTATTGAGGATGTTTGTATCTATATTCAAAAGGCATAGTGGACTATAGTTTCTTTTCTTGTGACTTCTTAGTCTGGATTTGGTATCAGAATAATACCTGCCTCATAGAATGAATTGAGAAGTGTTCTCTCCTATTTTCTGAAGAATTTGTGAAAAGTTCTTTAACATATGATAAAATTCACCAATGAAGTCATCTAAGCCTGGACTTCCCTTCGCTTTTCTTTCTTGTGGTCAGTACTTTGATTACTAATTCAGTTTCTGTATAGATATATCCAGATTTTCTGCTGCTTTAATCGGTTTTCATACTTTATGTTTTCTAGGAACTTGTCTGTTTCATCCAGGTTGTCTAATTGGTTGGAATACTACTGTTCATAGTATTTCCTTATAAATAATCCTTTTTATTTCTATCAGATCAGTAAACTTAAGGGTTTTTTTAGATGTCCTTTATCAAGTTGAAAAAGTTTCCTTCTCTTCCTAGTTTGCTGAGATTTTGTATCATGGCTGGGTATTGGATTTTATCGCATTTATACTGCATTTTATCTATGGAGATAAAATGAGTTTTCTTATTTTTTTTCCCTCTTAGTATAGGAAATACACTGATTGGTTTTCTTTTATTAACTATCCCATTTCTGCAGTTAACTTTGCTTATTCATGATGTGCTATTATTTTTATTTTTTGTTTTATCCCGCATGGCTTGTGGGCTGTTAGTTCCCAAACCAGGGATTGAGCCCAGGGCACAGCAGTGAAAGTTCTGAGTCAACTTCTGGACCAGCAGGGAACTCCCATGATCTGGTATTATTTTTATGTATTGCTATATTTGCTAATATTTTGTTAAGCACTTTGGGTATATGTTGAGGGATATTGGTGTGTAGTTTCTTTTCTTTAAAAATTATTTTTGTCCTTATTTGCCAGCACCTGGTCTTGGTTGAGGCAAACAGGATCTTCCAGCAGGATTTTGTAGTTGAGGCATGCAGACTCTCAGTTGCAGCAAGTAGAATCTAGTTCCTTGAATCGAGATTGAACCTGGGGTCCCCCTGCACTGGGCGTGTGGAGTCTTAGCCACTGGACCACCAGGGAAGTCCCTGTACTTTCTTATAGTTTTTTCTTTAGTTTTGGATTGAGGTAATGACAGCCTTGTAAAATGAATTGGGAAATGATCTTTCCTATTTTGATTCTTGGGAGAATTTGTTTGGAATCTGTATTATTCCTTCCTTAAATATTTGGTCAAACTTTGCAGTCAACTCATGCGGGAATTTTCTTTATGGGAAATTATGTGAGCTATGATCTGAATTTCTTAATAATTACAGAACTTGAGATATTTAGTTACCTATTTCTTCCGAAGTGAACTTACTTTATATTTTTAGGTGTTTTTTTTTTTTGCCTCACTTAAATGGTTGACTTTATTGGCATAAAGTTGTTCATAGTCATTTTTTAAATATTTATTTGTTTGGCTGCATCAGGCCGTAGTCGCAGCCCGCGGGCTCTCTAGTTGTGTGCAGTCTCCAGAGTACTAGAGCTCAGTCGTTACAGCGTGCGGGGCTTCTCTAGGTGCAGTGCTTGGGCTTAGTCGCCCCATCGCGTGTGGGATCTTATTTTCCGGTCAGGGATCAGACCTGTGTCCCCTGCATGAGAAGGTGGACTCTTAGCGCCTGGACCACCGGGGAAGTCCCATAACCGTGTCCCCATTAATGCCTTTAGTACATGCGGCATCTGAAGTGACGTCCCCTTCTTTGATTCCTACTAATAATTTGCATTCCTCTCTTTTCCTTTTTTAATCTTTCTTATTAGAGGGTTATCAATTTTACTGATTTCTGCCAAGAATTAGCTTTTAGTTTGATTTCTGTTGTGTTTATCCGTTTTCTGTTTCACTCATTTCTGCTTTTATCTGTATTATCTCCTTCTGTTTATGTTAGACTCAACTCACTCTTTAAACTTAGTCTTTAGATCTCTTAGTGTGGAAGCTTCGTGACACCGATTTTAAACCTTTATTCTTTTCTAATAAAACTTTTAATGTTACAAATAACATTCATTTAGATATATCTACAAATTTTGAAATCTGAGATCTGCATGTTTTAGTATTTAGTTCAAAGCATTTTCTGACCTCCCTAATATTTCTTTGACTTCTGAGTGTGATGTTTAGTATTCAAATAGTTGAAATATTTCCAAATATCTTTTTGTTATTGATTTCCAACTTAATTCAGTTGTGGCCAGAGACTATATGATCTACCTCCTCTGTCCGGGAACCCAGTTGTGTGTATATCGGACTGCTTGATGCTGTCCGCTCTCTGCTCGTCTGTACTCAGTCTTCTTCTTTTCTCCCGACAGTAACAGGTACTGAGACAAGAGAGTTTGAAATTTCCAGTTGTAGGTTTTGTTTGTCTGTTTCTTGTCCAGTTTTCTTAGCTTTTGCTTCATGTAATTTTGATGCTCTGTTACCACTTGCATGCAACATAGGATCGTTAGGTATTCTTGGTGATTTGACTTCTTTATCATTATGCAAGGCCTCTCGTTACCCCTGGTCACATTTCTTGTTCTGAGGTCTGTTTTTTCTGTAATACTACCACACGCATCTTCTGCCTTCTCTTCATTACTATTTGTGGAGTATACCTTTATTTAACCTTTTACTTTCAACTTATTCATGTCTTTATATTTAAATAGATTTCTTATAGATCTCATAGAGTGGATTCTTGGGGTTTTTAAGTACGACATTCTCTTAATTTGGAATGTGGAGACCATATCATTTACATTTAATGTGATTTCAGTATTACTGGGTTTAAATCTACCATTTTCCTGTTTGTTTACTGTTTCATTTGTTCTTTCTTCCTTTTTCTCTAATTTTTTTACCTTATTTTAGACTGAGAATTTTTTATGATTCCATTTTTATCTCTGCAGTGGATTTATTAACTGTAATTCTTTGGGTGTTTTTAATGATTTATTTCAGTTTTACACTATACATTTCTAACTTATTAAGTCTTCCTTCAAAGGATATTAGCCCCCTTTGTATATTGTGTGAAAAACTTTCAACAAAATCTTCTATATCATCTTCCTAATCTTTCTATTATTGTTGCCATACAGTTTATTACTACATGTAATTACCATAATTCATTGTTACTATTTTCTAATGAGCAGTCAGTTACCTTGTTAAAGAGACTAAAAATGAGGGAAAACATCTTTTATATTCATATGTATACAGTTCCCAGTACTCTTCTTTTCTTTCTGTAGATCCAGATTCTTATCTGTTGTCATTTTTTTTTTTTATACCTAAAGAACTTCCTTTCCGTTCCGTTCTGTCGCTCAGTCGTGTCCGACTCTTTGTGACCCCGTGGACTGTAGCCTACCAGGCTTCTCCGTCCATGGGATTCTCCAGGCAAGAATACTGGAGTGGGTTACCGTTTCCTTCTCCAGGGGATCTTCCCGACTTCCTTTAGCATTTCTTATAGTTGCAGGTCTGGGTTTTTTTCCCCTTATTTGTTTCCATTTGTGAAAGATAGTATCACTGGATTTAGAGTTTTATTATTTTATTTTTAAAATACTTTTGTAGTTTTTTTAATTGAATTATAATTGATTTATAATGTTACACTATTTTCAGGTGTAGAGAATAGGGATTCAGTTATACATACATACATATTTATTTTTTAGATTCTTTTCCCTTATAGGTTATTATACAATATTAAATATAATTACCTGTGTTATACAGTGGGTTTTTGTTGTTTATCTGCTTTACATATATTCGTGTTTATATGTTAATCTCAAACTCATAATTTATCCCTCCTTCCTTTTTCCCTTTGGTAACCATAAGTTTGTTTTATATGTCGTGGGTCTATTTCTGTTTTGCATATAAGTTTATTTGTATCCTTTTGTTTTTAGATTCCACATGTAAGCAACATCATATGGTATTTGTCATTGTCTAGGTTACTTCACTTGGTATGATCATTTCTAGGGCCTTCCGTGTTGCTGCAAATGGCATTATTTCATTTATTTAATATTTATTTATTTGGCTGTACAGAGTCTAAGTTGAGGCATGTGGGATCTAGTTCCCTGAGCAAGGATTGAATTTGACCTCCCTCCATCAGGAGCATGGAGTCTTAGCCACTGGACCACAGGAAGTCCCTCGTTCTTTTTTATAACTGAGTAATATCCCATTGAATAAATATAATTTATATCAATTGCATTATGATATTTTCTTTATCCATTCATCTAGGGCAGCCCTTAGAATTCTAGATTGACATTCTCCTCTAACTGTATTCTGTTGCCTGCTGGGTCTGTTGTTATTCTTGTTTTTATTCACCTGTACTTAATTTTTCCTCTTCTCTGACTGTTGCCGTCATTGGTTTTCAACAATTTTATTATGATACTGTGCCTTGGTGGTGTTTTCTTTGAGTTAGTTGAGTTTTTAGAACTTGATTTTATGGTTTTCATCTAATTTGGAAAAATTCTGGCCATTTCTTCAAATATTTTTTCTGCCTCACCCCCTTTTCCTGGGACTCCAATTATATGTGTGTTAACCTGCTTAATATTGTCCATACTTCATTTATTTCCAGCCTTTCACCCGGTCTGGTTTTCATTGGATATTTTTTTCGCTGTGTCTCCAGCTTCACTTGTTTTCTTCTGTGGCATCTAATTACTTTTTACCCCATGCAGTGTATTTTTCCTGTACACTTAGTTTTATATTTAGAAGTTCTACTTGAGTGTAGTTTGCTCTTTTTTATATCTCCCATTTCTCTCCTTAGGATATTCATGTTTCCCTTCATATCTTGAGCGTATTTATGATGTTTACAACTGCTGTTGTAAGATTCTTATTGGCTAAATATATCATCTGTGTCCTTCCTAGGTCTGTGTTTCTGTTGATTAGGTTTTGTTTTTTTTCTGGTTATAGGTCCTATTTGCCTACTGTTTTGATTGTCCGGTACTGATTAGATGAATGACATTGTGAATTTCATATTGTTAGGTGCTAGTTTTTTTATTTTTTAGAGAGCATTAACCTTGGCTTACAGTTTGTTAACTGGACTCACTTTAACACATTTGAGGTTAAAATATATCAGGGCAGGTCTAGGGCAGCGCTTAATCCGTGGCTCATTTAGCTGCATAATAAGGGGACTGTCCAGGGCTTCTCAGGAGGCAGTAATGGTGAAGAAGCCGCCTGCTGATGCAGGAGGCATAAGAGACATGGGTCCAGTTCCTGGGTTAGGAAGATCCCCTGGAGGAGGGCATGGCAACGCACTCCAGTATTCTTGCCTGGAAAGTTCCATGGACAAAGGAGCTGACTGAAGTGACGTGGCATATACGCACGCATACACGGGGACTGTCCAATTTCTCGTGCATTGAAGTTGGTCTCTCCGTTCTGGTTGAGGGAGCGCAGGTGACTTCCCCAATGGGGTAGCCCTAGGAATTATCATCCTACTGCATTTTAGTGATTCTTCCCCTATTCCTGTGGAATTTGGTCCTATGTATTGGGCTTCCCAGGTGGCTCAGTGGTAAAGAATTCACCTGTCAGTGCAGGAGATGCAGGTTTGATCCCTGGTCAGGAAGATCCCCTGGAGAAGGAAATTGCAACCCACTCCAATATTCTTGCCAGGGAAATCCCATGGACAGAAAAGCCTGGCAGGTGACAGTCCGTCTACACAGCAATAGGCAGATAGTTTCATCAAAGATTTCAGGGAACCCCTACAATCTCCAGAGCTCTCTCTTTCTGACACTTCCTCTGCCTTAGTACTTTTCCCTGTAAATTCTAGCTATCTCTGCCTGAATTTTGATCTCTGTCTCTTAAAGGTGACCCCTGTGCTTGTTCAATTCCCTGCTCCTATGCAGCAGCATGAAGACTGCCTCCAGGCAGTAGGCAAGGCAGTCAGAGAGCGACCCACATTTGCTTCTCTTTCTGGGCTCACAACTCGGGGTGCCTGTTTAAAAGCAGTTGCATCATGATCAGTAGTTGTTTGCAGCTGGAGAGCAGTTCCTATGGTGAAAGTGAAAGTCGCTCAGTCGTGTCCGACTCTTTGCGACCCCGTGGACTGTAGCCTACCAGGCTCCTCTGTCCATGGGATTCTCCAGGCAACAGTACTGGAGTGGGTTGCCATTTCCTTCTCCGGTCATCCTTAATGGGCAGAAGTGAAAGTCCCCTCCCCATAGATTTTGATGCATAAATCTGTTCATTCTTTGACTTGTGAGTTTAAAGTACATCTCTCTGAAAAGACATGAAATTCTGATTAGAGTGTGCTTTTCATGTTTCTCTGGGGTACACAGCCACCTTTCTAGTGGTTGCAAAATATTCCTTGAATGCCCATCCCAGAGTCTTCTAGCTGGCTGACTGAATATGTAGAAGTTGGAGAAGTCTCTTTTCTAGGTATGAAAATTCTGGCCTTGACCTCTAAGGTCTGATGCCTTCAATTGAGAAGAAAAGAAGAACAGTGTCTGGCAATGCTGAACAGAGGCCACTGACCCACTGATAGCCTCAGGTTGTGACTTCTGCCTGTCAGATGATGTCTCGAGGAAGTACACCCACAACAACAATAAAAGAACACAGAAAAATAACATCAGAATATTGGGCAAATAGGTTCCTAGCAGAATAGTCAGACTGGAAGTGGCACAGCCCTGAAGCTCAGGCCCTAGGGTGTAGTTAACAGTTGGTGAAGTGTGGTGCAGTAAAAGGTTGTATGGTCATTTTTGATGGCGAATATGTAACTCAGATGATTTCTACTCGGAAACAGTTCTACAAAGATGTCAAGAAGTGACCGTGCATAGAAGAGTGTGGTGTGTGCCCATGACTTAAAACTGAATACCAATGTATATGTCCATGTCAACAAAAATTGGGGGGATTCACGGAGGACGCACCTAGGTACCAAAGGACCTGGGCTGTCCGTCCCAGCTCTGCTGCTGGCTTTCTGTGTGATCCCGAGCAAATCCTTTCCTGCATGTGCCCTTCAGGTTCCACTTTCTGCGTGTAATGAGCGGGTTGAAAATTGTATACTTTATGTCCTATAGGGCTTTGGTTTTGTTGTGTTCATCTAATTAAGTTTCTAGTAAATACACCAAAAAGACACACTTCAAAGAAGCAAGAGTGTGAGATGCTTTCTGCCTCTTGGGGTGTAATGGGCACCCCCTCCCCAGTCGCAGAGTTAGAACTTTGTGCTTGTGGGTGTTGGGGGGCCTCCCATCCAGACTCAGAACACAGCGTTTCCCATTCCCCGAGTGCTTACTCCATGCCAGGCACTGTGCCCACTGTTCTTTCCCTATATTATCTCTTACTAGTCCTTCCAGAAATTGTGGAATTATCTTTATTCTTCCAAGTGATGAAAACGATGCTTTGCAGGCATCAGATAGTTGTCGAAGGAGCCGGGATTTGAACCCAGGCCCGAGTCCCAGAGACCAGTCTCGCCTTCACTTGCATGCTCCAGTTCTTTCCTTGTTAGCTGACAGGCCTCTGGCACTTCAGGGAAATACACTGTCCTCTTTGTGCCCACAGCGGACAACGAAAACAACATCGCCTCCAACCAGTCCCGATCGCCCCCTGCTGTCGTGGAGGAGAAGTGGAAGCCCCAAGCCCAGAGGAACAGCGCCAACAACAGTAGGTCTTTCCTAGGCGGACGCCGGGGACTGGTGGAAGTCTGCTCCGGCGCCTCCTCTGCTTGTTCCCCTCTGTTCCCCTCCCCACCCCATGGTGATGTGAGACCACGCTGAACGGTTTACCAAGCACTGTCACACCCGAGACCTAGTTGATGGGAATTCTGACCTCACGGGATGAACAGAAGAGGCCTAGGGAGACATGATCTATTTGTGATCAGAGAACACAAATTCATGACAGAATCAGAATTAGAATCCACTCTCCACAGTTTCTCTGGTCTGCTTTTTCCTGACACTGTGGCCTCAGGTGTCTTACTCACTGATGCCTTCTGTATCAGAGGCTGTTTCTGTTTTGAGGAGCAGATTAGACTAGTTAGCTTCAGAGGTCGAGGTGAATGGCACATGCAGCAAATATTTGCACACATACCACTACACTCTGCTCCTGTGCCCACAGCAGGCATTACTAGCCAATCACAGAACTTCATTCCCAGGAGACTGTCAAACATGTTAAAGACTTGCCACGACCAGCAGTTTGCACACAAGATGAAATCGCTTCATAATTCCTAATACTAGATGCTTGAGTATTAGGCTGCTGCCAGACCAAGGAGCCTTGAATGCCAGGATTAATCACGCCTCTCTTTGTGTCCCCCCCCCACCCACCAGCCACGACCAGTGGTTTGACACCCAACAGCATGATCCCCGAGAAGGAGCGGCAGAACATCGCAGAGCGGCTGCTGCGGGTCATGTGCGCCGACCTGGGTGCTCTGAGCGTGGTGAGCGGGAAGGAGTTCCTGAAACTGGCCCAGACGCTGGTAGACAGCGGTGCCCGCTATGGGGCCTTTTCGGTCACCGAGATCCTGGGCAACTTCAACACGCTGGCGCTGAAGCACCTGCCACGCATGTACAACCAGGTGAAGGTGAAGGTGACGTGCGCCTTGGGCAGCAACGCCTGCCTGGGCATCGGCGTGACCTGCCACTCTCAGAGCGTCGGCCCCGACTCCTGCTACATCCTCACGGCCTACCAGGCCGAGGGCAACCACATCAAGAGCTACGTGCTGGGCGTGAAGGGCGCGGACATTCGCGACAGCGGCGACCTGGTGCACCACTGGGTGCAGAACGTGCTGTCGGAGTTCGTGATGTCGGAGATCAGGACAGTGTATGTGACGGACTGCCGGGTGAGCGCGTCTGCCTTCTCCAAGGCCGGCATGTGCCTGCGCTGCTCAGCCTGCGCCTTGAACTCAGTGGTGCAGAGTGTGCTGAGCAAGCGGACGCTGCAGGCCCGCAGCATGCACGAGGTCATCGAGCTGCTCAACGTGTGCGAGGACCTGGCGGGCTCCACCGGCCTCGCCAAGGAGACCTTCGGCTCGCTGGAGGAGACCTCGCCGCCACCCTGCTGGAACTCGGTCACGGACTCACTGCTGCTGGTGCATGAGCGCTACGAGCAGATCTGCGAGTTCTACAGCCGGGCCAAGAAGATGAACCTCATCCAGAGCCTCAACAAGCACCTGCTCAGCAACCTGGCAGCCATCCTGACGCCGGTGAAGCAGGCGGTCATCGAGCTGAGCAACGAGAGCCAGCCCACCCTGCAGCTGGTGCTCCCCACCTACGTCAGGCTGGAGAAGCTGTTCACGGCCAAGGCCAACGACGCGGGCACCGTGAGCAAGCTGTGCCACCTCTTCCTGGAGGCGCTCAAGGAGAACTTCAAGGTGCACCCGGCGCACAAGGTGGCCATGATCCTGGACCCGCAGCAGAAGCTGCGGCCCGTGCCCCCCTACCAGCACGAGGAGATCATCGGCAAGGTGTGCGAGCTCATCAATGAGGTCAAGGAGTCCTGGACTGAGGAGGCTGACTTTGAGCCCGCAGCCAAGAAGCCCCGCTCCGCCCCTGGAGAAAACCCTGCCACCCAGGAGGACGACCGGCTCGGGAAAAATGAAGTGTACGATTACCTGCAGGAGCCCCTCTTCCAGGCCACCCCCGATCTCTTCCAGTACTGGTCGTGCGTGACCCAAAAGCACACGAAACTGGCCAAGCTCGCCTTCTGGCTCCTCGCCGTGCCAGCCGTGGGGGCCAGGAGCGGGTGTGTAAATATGTGTGAACAAGCACTTCTCATCAAAAGGAGGCGACTGCTCAGTCCAGAGGATATGAACAAACTCATGTTTCTGAAATCCAACATGCTCTAAGACTTCCAGATTGAAAAAGAAAGAGAAGAGAAAAGAGAACGTTCAAAGAAGGAAAAAAAAACCCATACAACACTGTCGCAAACAAAAGGAATTTAAGTTCTAAACACTGTGGACCTCATTATAAATGCCCCCTGGAAACTTAAGTGCTTTTTTTCAGTGTGTGTGTGCATGTGTGTGCACGGGCAGCTCCGTGCTCATCTGCGTGGCCGCCGAAGCGTTGCACACACGTGCACACACATACTCCCCTGGTGCATGCATGCATGCCCCCTCGTGGGCACGTGTGCATTAAACTGGGCGTGTCAGGAAAGCTGAGTGGGAAAGAGGGAAGACGCTTCACTTCCTTTTCCCGGTGAGGGGGCTTTAAAAGACTCCGTTTTCAGGTGTGCAGATTGTGCAAACTGATGTGAAATGTTCAGGCAGCTGAGATCTGAAGTGACTTGACGCTCTGTCCTTCACCCTGTGGTCCCCCTACTGCCCGCCACCCCCGCCCCGAGTCTTCCTGACCCTGTGACGCCCCGCTCCTCCCCAGCTGCCCTGCCATGGATTCTCCAGACTGCATCAGATGGACAGCTTCTGCACTGGACTTGATTCTTGTTCACCTTCAGGGCATAGAGCTGCTGCCTTTACGGTACCCCTGGGTGTCAGGGGGCAGCCGCCTTAGAAACACACTCTCTCCCCAAATCAGGAAAGGAGACTTTTAAGAATATAAAGCTGACCTTTTGCTTTTTAATATAAGAGAGAAAAAAAAAAGACATTTTCAAAGAAGTATAACTGTCTCCACTCCTTAATATTTTTTTCCTAACATGTTAGCAGTTTTTGCCTCTTTTTTTTTTTTTCTCAAATTTTATTTAGACTCTGCTAGGAGGCACTGAATGTCTATAACTTATATCTTGGAGGGTTTTTTTGTGTTTTTTTTTAATTGCCCTTTTTGTTCCTCGAGTCACACTGTAAACTAGCTCATCTCAGTGGGTGTATTCAGTATCCTGAGGTTTTATCAACTTTCCCTGTACAGTCCAGTTTTCCTGTATTTGAAACAGCCAAGACTGTGAACTTGGCTGTGCAGTTTGGAGACCAGGAGAGGTGTTGGAGTCACAGGTCTCGCAGACGTGGGGTTTGGTGGAAGCCACAGAGAACATGTGGCTCCGGAGTGCTGACTGTAAGTGGGAGACCGCCCTCCTGGCTCGCTGTGTCTGGTACTGCGAATGTCTGATTTCTGTACCCAGAGTCCATTACACTACTTGCCGTATCACTGACCCTTCCGGCTCAGCAGGGAATCCTGAGCTGATCCATGTTCGCATCCATCACACCTCAGACCCACAGCCTCCTCTTCCTCCCCAGGACCCCGGAGACTCCGGGGATTCCACTGCCCACGGCCGTGGGGGTCCCCACATGAGCCTCAGCCCTCCTTCTAGGATGGTAGTTGAGCACGGTGCCTTGCGGGCCAAATGACAGATGTTTGAGGGTGGAATGGCATTAGGCCACATTCAACTTGATGCTGTGAAAGATGGTTTTAGGCTTTTCTTCCTCTGTGAGCAGTTTAGGTTCCACACACTTAGCCTGAATGCCAACAGGGTGACCCTTTCCCCTCGCAAGAGGTGGTTTTGTCAGGATCAGTGCTCAGCCTCCCACCCCACCTCTCAGTGAATATATACTGGTGGTCCAGTATCCCCTCGGTGCCCACCATTGCGGGGGGTGCCATTTGCAAAGGCACATTCTACCATCCTGGGGGGCTGACCAAGTCCACCACATCCCTCCTTAGTAATAAAGCATTGTTCAACTGCGAGATACCTCGATTTCAAAAAGCACTGTACAACAGCCCTCTCCCTCCTCCCCGGTCCATGGCAGTAACGTTGGGGAAGTTAAGTTAATTTAAAAACTCAAGGCTTAGGATCATGGACCAGAACACTGTCCCAGGTGCCAAGCCTGCTCAGTTTGCCTCATGAGAACTAACCCTCCGCGTCTTGGACATACTGAAATGCATCCCAGAGGGTCGTTTCCACATTCACTGCAGCAAGCCATGGTCTCAGGAACCACCATGCCATTTCCTCTCCCGGAGAAGTTCTGGGCACTTACTCCACAACTCCATTTCCGAGAGGTGTTACACCATCAGAAGAGCCTCTTATCTGCACTGGACAGTCACCTCGTGTCACGTTCTATAGTAACATGACATAGTTATGTTATAGTAACATAACATGATGTGGGAGCATCGACCGGCTATTTGATGAGACTTTGGGAGACCTTCCAGAAGGTGGCTGCAGGCTTGCTGTTGGGTGAGATGCCTACAGCCGAAGGCCTCCAGCCTTGCTGCTGGGGAGACCTGGCACTCCGAGCCACACAGGAGGGTGGCAGCTGCCTGTGTTGTGTAGTTGGTGGGAGTCAAGCCTTGGAGCCAGTCCTCTCTCTCTCGGAGCGGGGAGCTGTGCTGGTCTCGCCTCGTTTTCGGGGCCACTCAGCAAATCGGCATTTCACTGTCTTGCAAAGCCATCAGGACCAAGCCCACGTATCAGCATCCTTCTCCTTGGAATTCGGGGATGTCTGCCCTCCAGCATGAAATTTTGAGGACGTCTTCACTCAATTCCAAGTACCTAGTTACACGTGTCACCTGCTCTGTCCCTCCTTTCCACCTCAGTTCAATCCTCGGGGCTTGGCTTGCTCTGCAGAGAAGATGTGAGTGCCACTGGTTTTCTGAAGGCTGTCTCCTGGGACCGCCTCATCCAGACAGCGGGCTCAAGGTCGCAGGTAGTCATTTCTCTCTTCCAGACTTTCATTCTTCAGACACTCTTGTTGCCAATAGGAAGGGCTGTACCAAGGTGCCCCCTACTCCGTCTGATTTCTCACACAGCCAGCTCACCTACTGCAGATCCCCTTGCAGTGAACAGCTTAATAAAACCCAAAGATCTCACAGGCCCAGCCACTGGCCCCTCGTCTCCAGCAATATCCACCCTATCCAAATTCTAGCTCAGCCAAAGGATTGAGGTCGGCTCTTCCAGCTCATCTCCTGGCACCTGGCCTGACATGGACCTTCAGAAAGTTTCTATCTTCTGCCTCCCAGTTCTGTGACCACTGACCACTATGGGACTCTGTAGCTTAAGGCGGTCGATTGCCTGCTGACTTGGACACAGTTTGCCAGAAGTGTGTGATTCCCAGGACAGAAGGGGCCTTGCTGCTGACATGCACGGACCCCAGCGAGGAGGCGGAGAAAACACACCTCCACTCTGCAGGGTTTTCCCGCCGCCTCTGAGGTCAGTGGGCTTGGCCACCAAAGCCCAAGCCAAGGACCATAGCCTCGTGGGTGGTGCTGCAGATGTGGAGTAACTGAGGGGTCTCTGCTCCACCAAGAGCAGGCGTGCCATCCCAGTTGACAAGAATGGATGCCTGGACTTGTGCCAACATGGTTCTTCTGTCTGCCCAAGTCCACTAGCCAGGCCTCCCTCCAGATGGAAGCTGGAAACCAGGAAACTGAGCGGCCATCAGATGAAGCTCCCTCATGGCTACTCTTCATTTCAGAGTTCATGGCATAGAAAACCACCTACTGTGTCTGTGAGCGAGGACATTGCCATCACCCTGCCTGGCAGCTTCATGGTTGGCATCGAGGCTTTGGCTCTTGGCTGGGAGAAGGGTGCTGAGGTTTCCTGGTGAGGAGAGAACGGTCCGATGACGCCGCTGAGAAGTTCTGCGTCTCCCGATTGCTGGGAAGGGCTCTCTCGGACGTCAGCTCTGGAGGCTGGTGAGCCTCCTCTCCTTCAGCTTGCTCTTTTCTCTCCTGCACTTTCAAGAAACACCAGAGAAAAGCTCTGCAAGGAATGTTTTCCACTGTGAAGCTGACCCTCTTGCCCTTAGGGGTCACCCAGGCCTGTGCTTGAACTTGGACTAAACTCCTTGGAAAGTGGGCGCCCGAAGAGCTGTCGGGGATGCTGCAGGCACTCTCGGAGGCCACAGGTTCACAGGGAAGGTTTGGAATGAACCTGGGATGCTGACGGAGAAGGGAGGTCCCGTGAGGAATAACCCAGAAGGGGACAGTACTGGGATGTTGCCATGACGACAGGTGTGCTGGCAAAGATGGAGTGAGGAGACGTCCAGGGCACAGCCAGAAGCCTCCTCCTGCCCCTGTGGCGCTGGGGCAAGTTCACAGCACTTGCCTGGGGAGCAGCGGCAGCACCTCTTGCCTGGGATGTACCTAGGGGAGGGCTCCTAGAAAGGCTGCTGGCTTAGATGAAACCAAGAGGCACAGTAAGGCTCAGGCTGTCCCTTGGAGACAGTAGGTGGGGAGGGGGGCTCCTGTCTGGCCCTGCCGGCGCCGCCTCGGCCCCCTCTGTCCAGTCGGGCCCGTGTCAGAACTGGGAAGGGGCCTGCCCCCTCGTCACTGTGGCTAATGTTTGCTAGGCCAGTTATGGTGAACCAATGATACAGTGTTTCCCTCTTATGTTTCCCTCCCAGTTTTCCCTTCTAGGGGTCTTCTGGAGGATTTTGTAGTTGTTTTCCTTCCTCTCTCGTTTGGGTTTGAGGATCGTAGTCCGTGGAGCCCCATCATTCTCTAGAGGGGCCCTGTGGTTCTGTGCAAAGAGGCACCTGCTCCCGCTTTGATGAGGGTGAAGGGCATCGGGTTGCTATTTGTGTATTCATGGCCCCGCCGCCACCATGGGCGTTGCTTTAAAGATTCAACTCCGCTACCGAGAAGGATGTGCTAGGTCTGCAGGTGGGTGTCAGAATCAGGACCCACCGCGGGCCTTTCCACCCGCACGTCCCCCCGGGTACCTTCGACTCTTTGAACCAAAGTTCCTTTTAGGGGCACAGCCCAGCCTTGTCCGCAACCTCAGGGGCCTGGGATCCCTGTGGTGCTTCCTGAAGTCCAGGTTGGCAGAGACCATGGAGTCTGAGGCCAACCGGAAGGGGGGCTCCTCCCACAACCCAGGTGCCAGCCGGTCCCCGCCTAGGACCCTTCCCTCCCACCCAAACGGGGTCCCAGGCGTGGTAGCTGGGTTCCAAAGCAGTGAGCGAGCTCGTGGACTGGCACAGGGCTGGAACTCGCCAGCCAGGAGACAGAGGGCCCCGTGGGGCTGGAAGCTCCCAGACCCACTGGGCAGCGTGTCCAGGGCCATTCAGATTCCAAGCATCAGGAGGTCATTTTGTACAACCACCTGAAGCAGAGATATTTTTTAAAGAGCATAAATTATTTTCAGTTGTTCTCTGATGACCCTACCTTTTTTTCCCCCCATAACTTCATGTCAGTGATTCTTTCACATCAGGTAAATCTTATGAAAGCCTTGGTGCCCCCTCCCTCCCAGGCCCCACTCAGCAACCACGTGTGTGCACCCCCATCCTTTCTCAGTAGTTAAAGACGTTCTAGGCAATACCATGGGCACATCTGACTGTGTCTCTCTCTTCGAGTGCAAGAAACTCAAGTCATCTTAAAAAAATACAAAAAAAAAAATTTACAAAAAAAAGAAACACACAAAAAAATATCTTTTTTAGGCCAGAGTTTTCTACAGGTATTAATGAATATTTTTCTTAATCCTTATAAGTTTTATGTGTTTAATATTTCTTAATACCGGTAGCATTAATTTATACTTTTGTAGCAACACAATATTTTTATAAACAGCCAGTGCTTGGCTCAAGTCTCCACAAGGGGTTTGTGCAGGGTTTTCTTGGGACCCTGTGTACCATGTACTGTATTTAAAAAAAAAAAAAAAAGTTACCTAGTGTCACCCTTGCTGTGTTAATTAACAAAAGACGTTGTTTGCGGTCTCCTGTGTCGTTGATGTGGATCCAACAGCTCTGCGAGGAGTGACGTTGCATGGGGGTTGAGTTGATGGTTCTTGTGATTTGTAAACCCCCGAGACCAAACTTGAGGGTTTATTTAGGGTTTTCTGTTTGTCCTTTGGGTTTTCTGTTTCATTTTGGTTTGGGTACCGTTTCTCCATTTATAGCCAAATCAGTTTTGTGGTGTTTAAAACTTTTACTGATGTCAAATGGAGGAAAGGAAAAAAAAAATTTACAAAGTAATAAAATTTTAAAACTGAGCTGTTTAAATGTTGCTGTTTTTACCTGTCTGTTCTTGTCCAAAAGTGGGACATTCCCAGGGTGAAGAGGAAGGGTCCACTTGGTTCCTTAAATCGCCAAAATCCCCAGCCCAGAATTCAACACCCCCTACCCTCCTCCCCTGAATTCTTGCAACATTATTTCCCGGTTGGTTGATGCCAAGGCAAAAAGACATCCTTTTAATGGTTAGAGAGAATCAGTTGCTTAAATAAATGATTTCATGTCAGTGTTGTATTTATGGTTTTACAATAAAATGACCTTTAGGAAGATGGCCGTGCGTGGCGTTATTTCTTGGGCTTGGGGTCGGAGCAGGGCACTGGAGAGTGGAGATGGACAGAGGCAGACATGTCGCCTGCGGGTGACGGAGCTGGAGTCCATCCCAGGGGGACACTGGGTGAAGTCGGGGTGACCCTGGACACCAGAGCCGGGTCAGTGATACCTGACGAATGAGGCCCAAGAGCACGTGGCCCCTGAGGCCTTTCTCTTGGGCGCTGACCCAGGGGAGGAATGCGGCCCAGGCCCCAAGGAGCATACCCAGGTTTGCCTGGACTGACGTCATTTATGTGATGTCGTGGGTTGTGTGTACCGTCTGTCTTCTGAGGAAGGGTGCCCATGGCTTTTGCCAAATTCCAGATGTCATCTCTGACTCTGAAGAATCAGTGGAAGCTGTTGGAGACACATTCAAACCCAGTGTCTGGACACGCTGTCTTCAATGCGGTCCCGAGTGGAAAGCCTGCCTGGGGAGGGAAGGCACTCTCCACCCCAGGAGAGGTGCAGACAGAGCCCAGAGACCACACTGGGTACAAACACGGAGATTGGTGGGCCTGCCAAGCGGCCAGGCCAGCTCCCTTGGGTGCCCTCCTCTCTGTCCTTCTGAAGCTCTGAGCAGCGTCCCAGTGCTGCAGCCCGCCCAGGCTCCCCAGGGGCTTTCTCAAAGTGTCCCCTTCCCTGGCCTCCCTCCCCATTCGCCGACTGCTGAAACGCTGCCGTCCTCTGAGACAGGCCCCCCCAGACAGCTATCCCACTCCTCCAGGATGGGGTGACTGTTCTCCCCCACCTGCCCAGAGTTAGCGCACCCATCTCCTAAGTGAAGCACACGTCCACATTCCCCTTGCCCTGTGGTCATTTGCAGGCCTCGTGATCCTTCGCCCCCCAGCACTGGCCTCCTACAGCATGTGTGTGGAATTTGAAGTGTCTGTGGAAGGGTGTCTGGCCCTGCCAGATTTCCAAGGGTGGCCATCACTCTAGCCAGGTTGAGACTCAGAGCCCTCCACGAGCGCCCAGGCAGGGTGGACGCACCCTGAGCCTCAGGCTGCAGACGGGCTCACCGACGCTTAGCTTGGGTAGTCGGGCTGAAGGCAAGTCCATGGCAGTAGCGCCACCAGAAGACCGCTGTGGCCTGAGCCAGGAGCAGGGAAGGAGGGCTGACAGCTCCTGAAGCAGACCTGCTGTTGCCAGAACAGTCAGCTCTTTGGGCTTCATCCCTGTCCTTAACCCGAGACAGTCAGTAAAAGTGAAAGTTGCTCAGTCGTGTCCGACTCTTTGCGACCCCGTGGACTATACAGTCCATGGCATTCTCCAGGCCAGAATACTGGAGTGGGTAGCCTTTCCCCTCTCAAGCAGATCTTCCCAACCCAGGAATCGAACCGGGGTCTCCTGCATTGCAGGCGGATTTCTTTACCCACAGCTGTCAGTGCATTCCCCAAAAGGGGTGCACTGCTAGGTCAGCCGAACAGCTTCCCATCAGTCAAATCGCAGGGGTCACAGCATGAATGGGCTGTGAGTCTGGGCCAGCCTCCCAGAGGCATTAGCCCTGCCCTCAGAAGCCCCTTCTGTGGGAGTTTCCTGCTGCTCAGCGTACCATGTGGACATCCCAGAGCCGGTGGGTGAAGTTCGATCAAGGAGTTTCTATGGGCTCTGAAATGTCAGGAGTCCTGCTGGAGCAAAAAGACTACCCTCCCCCTCCACCTCAGAATACCAGGATCCAGTAAGGCCAGGGCCTTGGTATGACTGAGGGGCCAGCCTTTGGATTTTAAAATTAAAAAACAAAAAACACATTTTTCTAAGAAGCCACGTCTATGTTGTAGAAGAGATGAGTGTGACCTGTATCTTTAAGAGAAAATTTAAGATGAAACAGTTTAAGAATCAAATTGGTGGGGCTTCCCTGGTGGCTAAGCGGTATAAAGAATCTTCCTGCCGGGGCTGGAGACACAGGTTCAAGCCCCAACCTGGAAAGAGCCCACATGCCTCCGAAGAGCGAAAGGCCACGTGCCACAGCTTTTGAGCTCGTGCTCTAGAGCCTGGAGGCCGCAACTACGGAGCCTGCATGAAGCAACTACCGAAACCCAAGGGCCCTAGAACCCGTGCTTCTCAACAACAGAAGCCACCGCAATGAGAAGCCCATGCACTGCGACTTATAGTCGCCCCCACTCGCCGAAACTAGAGCAAAGCCCATGCAGCAACAAAGACCCAGCACAGCCAAAAAAAATTTTTCAAAAAAGCACAGGTCATCGCAGCGTTTGGCTGGGAATGCTTCTGGTGCCTTCTGAGACGAGAGGACTCCTGACTGGAGGAGTCCCCCTGAGGTGGTAAGACCGGATCCAAGGGAATTTTTTGTAGAGAAAGTTTTAGCAAGTGTCATGGAGACAAGTGTCTCCAGAACCAGGCAGGGTGGCAGCAGGGGCTGGTGACCCTCAAGGGCAGCTCCATGTAAACGGGCCGTGTCAGTTCAGCTCCTGCACCGTGGCGTACAGGATGCAGGCCCAGGGCTGCTGGAACTTATTTTTCAAGAGAATTAAGAAACTTAGATTTTCATATGGACGTTCCTTTTTTTTTTTTTTTTCGGTCATGCTTCGTGGTATGTGGGATCTTAGTTCCCCAACCTGGGATCAAACCCGTGTCCCCTGCAGTTGGAATTGCACAGTCTTAACCACTGGACTGCTGGGGAAGTCGCCAAGAGGTCCATTTTTAAATGGTGAATTCAGAACTGTGAAAGATACCTTATGGGCCAAACTCTCCCATCCACCAGCTGAGCTGAGGGTGGCTGACCCATCTGTGGCTGGCATCCTCTGCTTTAGGCATTTGTCCTTTGGGTCACTTCAAAATATCCCTCTTCAGAGTGGTACCTTCAGACTGCTGTAGATGGTGGCCCCAGTGTATGACGCGTGCATGGAGGGGGCAGGTATAGCTAGATGCAGGACATGAGGACATTTGTGAGTTGCAGCCTGGAGAGCCTGTCATTTCTCCCTGTGTCCCCGTCCCCAACTCCAGCCACTTCAGTTGAGAGAGAGTCCCAGCTATGCCCACAAATGCTGTCCCTCAGGACAGCCCTCTCTGTTGGAACCTAGAAGCCCCAAGCTCAGGGCTTTGGGGAAAATAAGAGGGAGGAGTCTCTTATGTGATCTGATCAAGAGGGCTGCAAAGCTGTCTCCACCCAGAATCCTTGCCTCTGGGTTTGTCCCCTCCACTGGAGATGTGCGGTGCCCACCCTTCTCCCTTCCTGAGGGTCTCTTAATCCAACAGGCTAATGGCATGAGAGGGACTCTTGACCAAGTGAGCCGCCAGCCCTTAGCATGCTGTTCACCCCTTGGAGAAGAGGTGCCGTCCCTGCCTAGGTTTCTGCTGCCGGGGTCAGCGTTCCATTTCAGCACACACGAAGCTGGGAATTTTTTGCTCTCTCAGCAGCAGCAGTCCTCAGGGTTCTAAGCGGATGGAGCTAGCAAGGTGTTTATGAATCTGATGTTTGTAGATCTGGTCTGTGTGAGCTGGAGGCTCCTGAAGTCCTGTGCTTGGACCAAGTTGGTGCCCAAGCCATGCTGGACAGCCCACCCACTCTCTTCCTCCAGGGAGGAGGAGAAGCTGGGCTAGACCCAGGACTTGCAGCTGTGGTCCAGGGCCAGATGGTTGTCCTGGACACAATGAAAAGGGCAAAGAATATTCTTCCGGGGCCAAGGGCCAGAGTGAGGATGTCAGGAGATGGGATCTCCAGGGCCCTTGTGGAGGAACAGCCTGAGGCTTTCCAGCTACAGCTGGCGATATGGCTTTGAACAAAGTAAAAGGCTGCAGGGGTGGGTAGGTGGGGGTTCTGTGTGGCCAAGGGCAAGGGAATTCTTCCAGGCACTTATGAGCATTTACCCGATCCCCCTGGGCACACACTAGGTGTGGTAATTTCTTCTGACCCTGGGCCAATGATGATCTCCGTCAAACCTCTCCGAGAAACAAGTATCCAGAGTTGCTCCCTCTTTTCTCTCCTGGCTTTATTAAAACAAAATAATCCTATTTTATACAGAACTGTGATTTATGTTTCGTAATTTGCATAGCCAATTTCATGTCCTGAAGATGGCTCTATTACATTTCCCCCACACACATTTTTCATTTCTGGGGAAAGTTCATGCCCCCTCCCCAGCTGCTCTCCTCCTCCCTTCCCCCAGTCTCATTATACTTCCGTGATGAACAGTCGGGACATGGAATTTCAGGAGTCTGCAATTCGTTTTTTATTGGAACCTGCAGCAGGGCTCTGGGGCAGACTCTGACCCTCCCACTTCCTGCTGCCTTGTGGACTTCTGGCCTGCAGGCCGGTCAGTTGGAGAAGCGCAGCAACTCCTCGTCCCCTGTGGACGCAGAGAGGCTCAGGGAGTAGGTGGGGGGTCACCCAGGGGCCTGTGGTTGGGGGCGGTCAGGGCATGGGGATGCCTCACGGAGGAGGGAAGGCAGCTGGGACTGAGTTCAAGCCTGAGACTGAGGCCAGAAACTTCTGCTTGCAGGGTGACTTGGTAACTCCAAGATGCATTCCACAGGATGACCTGTTTCTTGCCTCCTGATTTACTTTAGGCACCATTTTTCCGGTGGGGAGATAAGGCACATAAATCTTCGATGGCTGCGGCTTCTTGGAATGTTATTCTTGTTACCATCGCAGCATTACCACCATTACTAGTACTGGTGGCTGCTAGATGGGTATGAACCAGGTGAGGTACTGTGCCGCCTAGAAGTGGGTCCTTTGTCCCACTTTACAAAGGAGGAAACTGAGACTTAAATTGGTACAGTCCACGGGGCACAAAGAGGCGGACATGCCTGAGCACGCAAGCACTGTAACAGGGACAGACATGGATTGAGAAGATCCAGAGGTCTGAGCCTTCAGGAAGCAGTGACTGGAAGTATTTGAATCATTTGAGTAACCATGTGGCCAGCCCGAATGTGGCAATGAATGCCAGGATTGGAGCCCGCTTCTGCCCCACTCAACCCACCCCACCTCTGCTCAGGCCAGCGCCTCTCCAGGTGCCCCATCCCAGCTGGGGTAAGGCCTTGGGCTCGGCCCCATTTTACAGGTGGGAAACTGAAAGAGTGGGTGTGCTGCTCACCAGTACAGAGTCCAGAACTCCACTCTCCAGATCCCTACCACCTACCAGGGCTCCCCGACCCAGACTCCGATGGCCCCTCAGCCCCACCTGACATTGTGGGGCCTCCTACCTTCACCAGGAATGCCACAGTACTCCTTACACTCCTTCTCCGAGTAAAACTGGTTGCCATTGCCCTTGCAGCCCCCATAGATGAAGCGGATGCACTTCCCCTTGACAGCATCAAATGCCCAGAGCTCGATGTTGGCTCGGCATGGCCCATGGACTATGGGGAGGTTACAGGCATCTGCGGAGTGGGAGGAAGGCACAGAGCATTAGAAAACCTCATGATCGCTGACCTGAGACACCCAGCAGGGACCCTACTCACCTGGAACACCTAGACCTCTTCCTATAGATTGAGAAATTGGCTCCCTAGAAGACATACTTGCCGAGGGTCACCCACACCCAAGTGCTCAATTCCTATGCCTTCAGGAAACTGGCCCTGGGATTACACCACTGGAGCATCCTCTGTCAGCTACCTGTTCAGTGGGCAGGTGGTCTGTTGGGAGGACAGGAGTGGGCAGTGCAGGGGAGGCAGAAGTGGGGTGGCACTCACCCACGGTCCGGCAGGTCTGCAGACACTCCTTCTCTGAGAGGAAGTTGTTGCCATTCCCCATGCAGCCGCCATAGTAAAAGGTCTCGCAGGCCATGGATGTACCGTTATAGAAATACCTCTTGAACAACCCCAGGCAAGGACCCTGTGAGTAGCCCAGCTGGCAGGAATCTGCGGAGGGGCAGAACAGCAGTGCTTGCTGAGTGCTGACTGTGTACCTGTCCCCGGGGTGGACACTTCAAAGGGGAATCATCTCATTTAGTTTTCATCTCTGCATTAAGAGGAATGATTCTCAACCCGTTTTAAAGGTAAGGAAATTGACTCCCTGAGAGGTAAAGAGATTTCCTCAGGGTTACCTAGAGCTGAGACTCTAAGTCATATTTGCTGGACTCCAAAAACCCATGCCATAATATGAGGTGTTACCAGTGGCCCAGAGACCAAGCCTCCCGCTTTGGTCTTGTCCGCCCAACAGCTCTGTAGAGATAGTGGTTGAGGCTACATTCACCAGCATGCACGCTGGCAGCCTGACCTCTCTGCGTGACGTCCCAGCCCTGTGCCTTTGCTCTTATCATTCCTGCCCCTAGAATGCTAGAATGTCTTCCTCCATAAACCACACCTGGACATAACATGAATTCTCCTTCATCCAGGAAGTCCTCCTCGATCACTTCTCCCCTCCCTTTTCTGAGCTCCCTCAACTCTTTAGCTTACTCTCCTCTTTCAAGTCCCTTATTTTCTTCCTTGACTTCCTCCTCTACTAGACCAGAAGGTGTGTTTGTCTCCATGATCCCAGTGCTCAGCAGAGGGTCTGGGGGGCGAAGCAGGGTCAGGGTTCAGTATTTGCTGAAAGAGTTGAAGAAAGATCGGTCTATTAACTACACAGAATATTCTCATACTTTTCCACGTGCTCCCACAAGAGCCCTTGAGGTCAGCTCAGCAGGCTGTTATCCCATTGTACAGATGAGAAAACCAAGGCCAGGAGGCCACGAAGTGAAACAGACAGGCCAAGAACTTGCTTCTCATCATGGAGCTGAATGTTGCTAAGCTCAGGGACCATGCCTTATGATCCCCTCTCTCAACAATGTCTGGCACAGGGCACAGGACGGGATTTGCCTTTTCTAGGCTCAGTCCTTCATTCTAGTAGAGGAATAAGAAAGGCTTCATGGTGATGAGGGCAGCTGGAGTGAACCAACTGTGGGCCCTTCCTCTCTGGAGTGTGGCAGAAGGGGGTTTAAAAAAAAAAAAAAAAACAGGGAATGATCCTCACCTTCTTTTTTGCTGAAATTAGTTACTGGTTGTCCAGCCCCCGAGCCTTCCTCTTCCTGGGTCAGCACAGCCCGCCGAGCCCTCTGGGAAAAAAACAGAGGAAGCTATTCCAGGGACCTAGCCACAGTTGTTCCCCTGGACTCGCAGAATATATAAGCCATTTGCTCTGAGGATCAAGGTGTAGACAGAAACACAGCTACTAGACTGATGAATGGCCTGTTTTACCTAAAGCATCGGGCAAGGTGGCGCTAGTGGTAAAGAATCCGCTTGCCATTCGAGAGACAAGGGTTCAGTCTCTAGGTCGAGAAGATCCCCTGGAGGAGGGCATGGCAACCCACTCTACTATTCTTGCCTGGAGAATCCCATGGACAAAGGAGTCTGGCAAGCTACAGTTCATGAGGTCAAAAAACTTGGACACAACTTTGAGACCAAACAACAAAAACAACTGGCTAAAACAGATGAGGCAGGAGACAGATAAAAAGAAGCAGAAGAGAAACTATCCAGACCCACTTCAGAAATCTCATTCAAAGTGGAAGGAAATGGGAATATATTCTCAAACAGGAAAGAATCCCAGGATTAAAATACTCAAAACTTCCTCAAACACAGCAGTTTGTGAATAAATGGCATTAAGAGATTAATAGAAATAATAACTCAGGAATGGTGAAGCTGCGTTGTATTCACTAGGAGAGAATGTAGACTCCATTAAAATACAGAACTATTAGTAAATGTCTGGGAATTGCAGAGACAGAACAGGATGGGAATGGTATCAATCTGGACAGAGTAAAAGAAAAAGGGAGGAGGAGACAGAACACAGTTTGGGAGTAAAGACATCTGTGCCAAGTCGCAGAGACAATAGATACCCTCTAAAAGTGTTTGCTGCTGCTGCTGCTAAGTCGCTTCAGTCGTGTCCGACTCTGTGCGACCCTGTAGACAGCAGCCCACCAGGCTCCCCCGTCCCTGGGATTCTTCAGGCAAGAACACTGGAGTGGGTTGCCAGTTCCTTCTCCAATGTGTGAAAGTGAAAAGTGAAAGTGAAGTCGCTCAGTCATGTCTGACTCGTAGCGACCCCATGGACTGCAGCCCACCAGGCTCCTCCGTCCATGGGATTTTCCAGGCAAGAGTAATGGAGTGGGTTGCCATCGCCTTCTCCACTAAAAGTGTTTATTTACATTTAAAGTCGCTCAGTCGTGTCCGACTCTTTGCGACCCCGTGGACTGTACAGTCCATGGGATTCTCCAGGCCAGAACACTGGAGTGGGTAGTCTTTCCCTTCTCCAGGGATCTTCCCAACCCAGAGATTGAACCCGGGTCTCCCACATTGCAGGCAGAGTCTTTACCAGGTGAGCCATCAGGGAAGCCCAACCTTGACTTAGAGCATTCTTTAAGAAATAAACCTCTTGGCAAGGAGAAATATTTATTTGGAGAGTTTTTTAGACATTCAAACTTCAGATTTTTTAAAAATTCAAGTAAAACAACAATGAATGCCTTTTCAAATTCAGGAATAGCATCTGGAATGCAATTTCATTTAATAACAGCATATCTAAATCTGTGCATCTTTCCTTCCATCTGCCCCTCTCCAGGTGTATATAGGTCAAGATTCCTGGAATAATGTGAATGCCCAGAGTTTCTAGGTGGTGGAATTTTTCAAAACTTGCTTTTTATACTTTTTATACTGCATTGTTTTAATTCTTTATAATGAGAGTATGTTAGCTTTACAGTAACAACGGTAATTTTTCTTAAAAAATAGGGAAGCAGTACAGCCACTATGGAGAACAGTGTGGAGATTCCTTAAAAAACTGGAAATAGAACTGCCATATGACCCAGCAACCCCACTCCTGGGCACACACACCGAGGAAACCAGAATTGAAACAGACACATGTACTCCAATGTTCATCCCAACGCTGTTTATAATAGCCGGGACATGGAAGCAACCTAGATGTCCATCTGCAGACGAATGGATAAGAAAGCTGTGGTACATTTACACAATGGAGTATTACTCAGCCATTAAAAAGAATGCATTTGAATCAGTTCTAATGAGGTGGATGAAACTGGAGCCTATTATACAGAGTGAAGTAAGCCAGAAAGAAAAACACCAATACAGTGTACTAATGCATATATATGGAATTTAGAAAGATGGTAACTATCACCCTGTATGTGAGACAGCAAAAGAGAACACAGGGGTATAGAACAGTCTTCTGGACTCTCTGGGAGAGGGCGAGGGTGGGGTGATTTGGGAGAATGGCATTGAAACATGTATATTATCATATGTGAAACGAATTGCCGGTCCAGGTTGGATGCATGATACAGGATGCTCGAGGCTGGTGCACTGGGATGAACCAGAGGGATGGGATGGGGAGGGAGATGGGAGGGGGGTTCAGGATGGGGAACATATGTACACCCGGGGCGGATTCATGTCAATGTATGGCAAAACCAACACAATATTGTAAAGTAATTAGCCTCCAATTAAAATAAATTAATTTAAAAAATTAGGGAAGCAAAGAAATATGTTAACAGTGTGAATTCTATGTAGATATAGGACATTATTGTCCTTTTTTGCTTTCTTTCAGTTTAAAAATTTTTCTTCAGTTGCATGCAACAAATTCTCTTTTCATTTTTATTCTATTAACAAATATTTTCTAATCTTCCTTGTTACAGCTTCTTAGATACACCCATCATTTAAAAGTGAACATCTAATTTCCAAATACATGGGATTTTGTTTAAAGTATCTTTAACATTAATCTCTCATTTTGATACTAGTTTCTCATTTAAATGCTTCTCTGCAGTCACTCTCTGTGTTTTTTTTCAGTCTAACTTTATTAAGGCTTTTGATGGCTAAGTCAAAGATTTCTCTTGGTAAATGTCACATTGCTCTTGAAAATATGTGGATTTTCAAGTGTCTTTCGATATTGATTTCTAACATAATTCCACAGTGATGAGAACAGACTCTGTATGGTTTCAATATCTTCAGACCATGAAATTTTTGCACCTCATCCGTTCCAGTGTCTCCTAGTTTATAGTCTATGGGAACTTGAATAGAATTTGTATTCTGCTGTTGTGTGAAAACTATATAAATCTTAATTATGTTGAATTGATTTCCAGTGCTATTCAGGTCTGCTATCTCCTTCTACTTCCCTGTATATTCATTCTATTAATTTTTGAGAGTTTGATATTGAAACTCCAATAAAACCCTTCATTTATCTATTTAAAAAATAATTGCAGTATATAGTGGCACATATGTAACCTTGTTCTGTATTTTCCAAGTCCCTTGTATATATGTTATATACTTTCATAATTAAAAAAATAAAGATTAAAATAATTTCAAAAATATGTTTCTAAAATAAATATATGTATTTTTGCACACACATATATATAGACACAACAGTAGACTAAATTAGTATATATAATTTCCAAATAATCAGAGAAAGAATGAAGACTTAATCAATATGGCAAAAGGCAGAAAAATAAAACAGAAGGAAGCCCCCCAAATCAAAAGTCAGCATAGGAAAGGCACTGGCTTGAGAAGCTGCTTGCTCTCGGTTTTGCTGTTTTTCAGCGCTCAATTGACTTTATTTTCATCTATTGAGTGTTGAGTATCTTTATCACATTATTGAGTCTGTCACTGTTTTTAGGCACTTTTCTAACATGTTACTGGATTCCAGCACCTGGAAGGTAAAGGTAATTACTCCACTCCACAGATGAGGAAAGGGACATCCGCATGGGGCAGCAACCAGCCCCATGGCAGAACTGAGATTGAGCCCAGGTGGGTCTGACTTCAAAACCCATGCCCGTCACTGCCTGCTCTCAGCAACCCCGCCCACCAGCACAGCAGGGCAGCCTAAGCCGGCAGGGGGAACAGAGGTACTCACCGCGAGTGGAGTGGGCACTGGATCCTGCTCTCCAGGGACACACTCACCTGAGTCAGAGGACAGGAGAGAGAGGGAATAAGACCCAGACACGCTTTGCTTCTTCCACAGAACTAATGGCCATGCGGCGGGCGGGCCCATCTCTGGGACCTGTCCTGTGCATCAGTCCACTGCAGGGGCCGCTCCACCCGCATGGCTTGCTGAAGGTCATCGCTGGAAAAGCGAGAGGCTGGTGGCTACACCGCTGTCACCACCTCTATTGTCTCCACCTTTTCCCCACCACCAGCATTCCTAGGCTGACATCTATCCAGCCTTACTAGAAACCACGTATGGTGCTGCTGTATTTAATGCCTTCATCCCATTGATCCCTCACAGCAACTTCTAAGCCGGGTGGGGTGGGGGGGGCATTATTAGCCCCATTTTACAGATGAGGAAATGAGGCTCTGAAAGCTGCCAGAAGCCACCCAGCTCAGTCTGAAACTCGGTGCTCTAACTCCTACCCTTGATCATCTCCCAAGAGGGGGCCCTGGGTTCTGGCTCTCACTGCACTTGGCAGGGGGCAGCAGAGTGAATGCTGAATTGGCTCTAGTCTCAGCTCTGCCAGGTACATGCCGTGTGACCTGGAACAAGTCCAGGGACCCAGAGTGCCCTTTCTATAAAGAGAGGAGGGGCGCTACAGCCCAGCTTACCTCAAAGGGTGGTGGGAGAGACGCAGGGGCTGGGGGATGTGCGCTGGGGCCACAGAGGCCGAGGAGGGGACAGAAATGAGAGAGGGGGTGGGCCACCGTTACCTCGGTCGGGCACTGTGAGAATGGCGTCCTCGGGAATGCCCACACCCAGGGCCACCTCCCTGAATTTCTCCAGCAGGCTTTCCCGGAGCTGCGGCTCACGCCCTGCAAGTGGGAGGCAGGGGAGATCCCTAGAACCACAGGGGCCAGGGCCGCCAGGGCCTGGCATTATTTTGCCCAGGGATTTTCATTTCGGGGACATTTGAGACCTATTGACTCAACTGGGTCTCTTCAGCATCCTTACAGAAAGCTCAGCTCCAGAAGAGGAGGAGGAGCCTTCCCAGGCTCCCCATTCTGGGTCTCCCAGCTTTCCACCCAGCACAAGAGTGGTTCTTTAAGGGCCCAGAGATGCTAGAATTCTCTGGAAATTTTGAGATCAAAAGAAGAGGCTTTAGCCTCAAATGGGAGACTGAGCTCTACCTCCTCCAGGGAGAGTAAACGTTTTCAACCTTTCCTGTAACTGGAGTTTCTTGGAAGGAAAAAGCAAAACACCCTGCACTTCCCCACCTCATTTCCCCAAGTGACAGGTCTCCTCCCACCCCCAGCTCCAGGCCTTTACCGTAGAGCTTGGCCGTAATGGTGGGTCCATGGCGACGGCTTAATTTCTTGGTCAGAAAAATGGCATACTCATCGTAGTTGGTGTGGACCACATAGGACTCCATGGTGATATTCCATTCTGCGTGGAAGATGAAGGAAGACGAAAAGACCAGCGGTCAGACGGCTCCCATCCAGAGATCCTTCTCCTATTCACCCACATACCTGTCCACCCGTCCTGTCCACCCATCCTTTGCATACGTTCATTTATCTGTTCGTCCATCTTCACTCTCTCTCCACCCGTCTCCTCCAGAGATTCGTCATTAATTCGTCCACCATCGTTTCATCCGTCCGTCCCCTCCGTCTATCAGTCCATAAAGACATCGTCTTCCTTCCTTCCTCCCCTCCCTCTTCTTTCCTCCATCTGTTAATCCATCTATTTAATGATTGATTGACGACTCAACTAATCTACCATCACCCGTGTGCTCACTTACCACTTTTTAATTCTCTCACTCAGTTATTTATCCAGCCATTCATCTACCCAAACATTAAAGCTCTGACACAATTATTTGATGCATAGAGAAAATTCAATAAGCATTTGCTGGATTAATGATAAATTCATGTCCACATCTGTCTATCCCTTAGCACCATACACAGTGAACATGGTAGATGCTTAGCAAATTTTTATCAGTTGATTGCTGATGCCTAACAGGAAGCGTGAGGAAATCTTGATGTTATCCTCAGCATTCAGAACCATCACTTGAATTTAGTAGTGTTTTCAGCTCATCACTTAAAACCAGCACTTGATGAGCGTGTACGTGGCGGGGCAAGGGTCATGGGGGGAGGGGCTAGAGAGAGAAAGAGAAAGAAGGAGAGAGAGAAGAAGGAGGGGGGAGTTTGGAGGGAGGCTAGATGACATTGCAGAAAAACGGGAGGAATGGCTGTAGGGGCGGAGAGGAAGAGAGCTTAAGACATCAGGCATTTTTTCAGCAAAGGAGGGAACTGTGGGTGTCCCCTTTGACTCAACTTACTGGCTTTGTGATAGAGAAACTTTCCATCAGTGCTTGTTTTCTCATAAGTACCAGAGATCGATTCACAGACACCTTTCCTGGAAATGAACAAACCAAAACAAAGATACTATCTGATAGAGACCATTGTCCTGACACCCTGCTCTCCTGCAGGTTCCTTCCAAATACCGTTTTTATTCTTTTTAATTTGGAAAGTAGCATTTCCAAATATCTAGTTTAATTCTCACACCATCTGTTTCACATAAGAGATCAGAGGGACTGAGGGAAAAAAGGAGCTAACTGATGCCATCTTCTTGGGAAACCCAGCACTAAAAATCAGCTGCCTTAACCAAATCTGCACAATATACGTATAAGCCAGGAAATCAGAACGATTCATTAACACATTAATTCATTTATTATTTTGTGTCTCTCTTGCCCCATTTTCCTCATCTGAGAAATGGGGATAATGATAGTTTCTACTTCATATGGTGGTTGAGAGCATCAAAAGAGATATTTTATGCAGAGAGCTTAGAGTAAGTAATATGCACACATTAGCTACTATCTTTACCAGCTGAGTTACCAGGGAAGCCCATTATTGTTATAATGATTATCATTTATCTTATTGATATTTAACGAGCATCATCTGTGTGCCAAGCACTGTGTTACAGGCTGGGGATACACAGAAAGGCAGGGGAGACCCTGTTCCATCATGGAGCATTGGACTGTAAAATCCAGTGAGGGGGGTGGGCAGGCCAGAGGCAGATGCAGTCTATGTGGTTACTGCCACATGGAGGGGAAGGACGAGGTACTCAGAGAGCATAACAGAAGGCATGTAACCTGGATAGGTGGAGGGAATCAGGGAGGCCTTCCTGGAGGAAGCAGCAAAGAACCTGAGTCCTGAAGGATCCATAGGAATTAGCACAGGAAGTGGGGAGAGGTTTTCTAGGTAGAAGAAATATTTGATGCAAAGTCCCAGAGGATGGAGGGTTCCAGAAACCGAAAGAAGATCCAGCTAGGTGGGTCAGAGAGTATGTGGGTGCGTGGGGAAGGGAACAGTGAGCGCTTGGGAGTCACGGAGGGCTGGAAGGCTCTGTTGAAGGAGTTGAACTTTATCTCAAGGCAATAGGGAAGGAACTCTGGAAAGGTTTAAGCAGATTTGCGTTTTTGAAAGGTCTTTCTGGCTGCGAGGTGATGACTGGATAGGATGGAAAGTTGGAGGTTAGAGGTGGGGAGAAATGTAGAGAGGCCACTGTAGATAACAGTAGGAAAGAAAGGTGAAGGTGACTTGGTCCAGGGCAGTGGTGGTGACGAGGGAAGAAGTGAGCAGACCAGAGGGAGTGAGGAAGAGCAGGGACTAGGCTGGACGGTGGACCGAACGGTTGCGGCAGAGGGAAGAAGAGTCTAGGACATCCACCTACCACCCAGCCTTCCAGGTTGTGTAAAATGCGTGTACTGAGCTAACGGAAGCCCACGGAGCAAGAGTAGATTGGGAAACAGAGTGTTGGGGGCGTTGCCCTTGAGGTGTAGATGGGACAATTAGAACGGGCTGCCCCGGCGGTGGGAAGGGAGAAGTCTGGCCCTCAGGACTGAGTCCTGGCTGGAAGCAGAGACCTGCTACTTTCCAGGACAGGGTGGAGGCTGCAGCCAGGGGTGGGGCGGGGGTGGGGGTCCCAGTCCGCTCAGCCCGTCCCCACTCACCGCCTGTGAGTGTTGGTGACACTGATCTCCTTGTTCGTCGCCCCTTCTTTCAACACCACCGTGCTCATGGTCATCTTGTCCTTGAACCTCTTCAGCCATGGGCAGGTGGAGCCCACAGCCACATTGAACCACTTCCCATAGATCTAGGAGGCAGCCACAAGCCCTAAGGATCTGGACCTGGACAAGACTGGGAGGGCGTCTGTCCCCTCCCCACCTCAGTGATGTCTCCTCCTAAGTGATCATGTCTCACAGGTAACGAGGCTACGAGGCTTCCAGGGAGGATGGAGCCCTGATGATGGAACTCCAGGCATCATAGCTGGCTTAGGAAGGAGATGGCAGGTAGACCCCACCCCGCCCGCTGGCAGAGGGCCTGACTCTGCTGAGATGCAGGCTCTGGGCTGCTCACTGGACAGGGTCCAAATCCCCATACCCCAAGGTCACCATCAACCACTGCTCCCCAAGAGCAGGAGTCCTGTCTCTTACTCCTCCAGGGATGGGGTGATCACCACCTTGCACACAGCCCATACCTCTGTGTTAGAAAGTGACTCCTTTCCCTAAGCTGAACCTGACCCAGGGAGAGCCTGCCACATCTAGAAAGAGCCCTTAGGTCTCTGCAGACCCTCCGCCATCCCAGACCACCAGAGTCCTGTTCCTCATGCCCCGCTCCCCACAACCCTTCCGCATCCCTAAATGTAAACAAAGTCCATACCACGGCTACAAAGGTCAGAAGGAACCCGGGGTGGCGGTGGAGGGACAGGCTTTGCTCAAGGTCACCCAGCGATTTGGGCAGAGCTGGGGCTGGAAGGCAGCCTCCCCCCGCACAGCGCCCTGCCCAGCCCACTTAGTCCCACCAGCCTGATTTCTGTCCTGCTCATCTTCTCCCCATGATCCTACAGGTAGGGCGGAGGACCCAGGATGGGCTAACAGAGGTTGCGGCAGAGGTCAGTAGTTAAAGGATGAAGGGATACAGGTGAGGGGGTGGGCAGAAGAGTCCACTGGGCACTGTCGGGGCGGGGGGGTTGCTGCAGGGGCAGCAGGACTCGGTGGGCACCAAGCCTTCTCTGGGTGGGCTGTGATCGGAGCACGACTTCCCTTGGAGTCCAACAGTGCATGTTCAGACTTGAAGATCTTTGACTCAGAATGTCAGCCCAGAGTCTCACAAAAGGGTGAGTGCAGAGTTGCAGCTTCAATGAAGTCCTGACAGTCTGAGCAGCAGGAAGGGCCCTGAGGGACCCACCCCTGGAGCTCCAGATGCAGAGACTGAGACCCCAAGGCACATAGGACTTGCCCCTTCCGTCCAGCAAGGCCCAGCCACTCAGAAACCCTGCCATCAATGCCAGAGATGCCAGCCTTACCCTAGACAGGTCGAAGTTCTCCTGCACTTGAATGTCATCGGGCAATGTGGGCACAGGGCTGGCGTTCGCCGCCAGGCAGGCGGTCAGTAACAGCAGCAGGACCCTGAGACTCCGCATGGCTCTGGTTTCTCTGTCTGGGGTGTCACTCACGGGCTTGGCTGGTCTGGGGATGGAAGAGCCACCAGCTCCCTGCTCGAGGCAGCTACGGACTGGGGCTGGGGAAGGGGCCCGCGGCTGTAGGTGACCTTGCTGTTCGCCCTGCTCGGCCAGGACCAATCAGAGCCTCAAGGCCAGGGCCAATCGATCCCTTTTAGTACCCTGGCCGGGGTCACAGTCCCCAGGGGCCAGGGTAGCTGTTTCAGAGGAGCCACTGGCCAAATGCAACCTGGCCTGGGTGCAGCTGGACCCTGGGTTCAGGCATCACAAGGGCTTCCCCAGAAACTCCTCGCCTGTCCCAGGCAGGATGGGAGAGGCGGGCAGCCCAAGCCCTTCCTGCTGAGTCATTCCACCTGTGAGCCAGGAGGACAAGCCCAACTAGCCTGTTTCCCATACGGAAAAATCTAGGGCCTGGGGAGAGTAAGTGACTTAGCAGAGACTATAAGCAGGTCTATGGCGAAGCTAGCTTCCCTTGTGGCTCAGATGGTAAAGAATCTGCCTGCAAAGCAGGAGTCCTGGGTTCAATCCCTGGGTTGGGAAGATGCCCTGGAGAAGGGAACGGCTACCCACTCCAGTATTCTTGCCTGGAGAATCCCATGCACAGAGGAGCCTGGCAGGCAGTCCATAGAGCTACAAAGAGTTGGACCTGACTAAGCGACTTAATACCACCACCATGGCAAAGATAAGACTAGAGCTCAGACATCCTGTCCCCAGAGCTCCTTCTCTGACCATGGCTTCCCACAGCCCTAGCAAATAATAGTAGAAATAATAATGCTGCTGCTGATGTCCACAGCTTCGATGCACTGAGCCCCTGGTATGTACCAGCTAGGCACAAGTACTTTACATCCACCCTGAAATGGCTCATGCCCACCACAGCCCCATCGAGCAGGCGCTGTTTCCCCTTTATGGACAGGCAGCTTTGGTGGCGGCTGAGAGCGTGGGCTCGGGAGCCACGTTTCTTTCTGTGCTGCTCGCTGGGGCAGGGGCGGCCTTGGGTGAGCGACTGTACCTTTCACCACATCCGTGTCTTCATCTGAAAATAGAGTAGCAGTTCCTGGTTCAGAACATCATCACGAGGATTGCAGAAGTTCATGCTTGCAAAGCACTAGGATAGTAGCTGGCACCTGGGAGCTGAAGGTGTTTACTGAGGGTTGAATAAAGTCCCCTCCCCACAAATTCAAGTGCACCTGGGACCTCAGACACCTTACATGCATATGTAATTAGTTCAGATGAGGTCCCACCAGAGGAGGATGAACCCTCAGTCCAAGGACTGATATCTTCATAAGACAAAGAGGAGGGAGATTTGAACTCAGAGACACACAGGGAAGATGGCCATGGGAAGACAGAGGCTGAGACTGGAATGAGGTGGCTGCAAGCCGATGAATGCCAGGGGCTGCCGACAGGAGCTGGGAAGAGCAAGGAAGGATTTTCCCTTAGAACCTTCAGGAAGGATGCGGCCCTCCTGACAACTTGCTGTTGAACTTGTAGCCTCCAGAACAGGGAGAGAAAACATTTCTGTTTCATTACACCACCCACTTTGTGGTGTTCTATGAATGGCAGCCTTAGGAAACTAGACAGTGTTCATTCCATTGAAGTATTTAACGGGAATTTTAAAAAAGCGGATCTGTTTGTCTCCAAAGATCAAACTCTTGCTAGTGATACTGCAGGTCCTCTCTACTTTTTAAAATTTTGTTAAATTATGAAAATATGATAACACATTTACACGAAACTTGGAAAATACAGAAAACTATTTTTTAAGTAGATAAATGAAGACTTTTAGTTGGAGTTTCAATATCAAACTCTCAGAAATTAGCAAAATGAATATTCAGAGAAGTAGAAGGATATGAAAAGCACTGAAAGCACTATTAGCATGAAAGCATGAAAAGCACTGAAGCAGTTTTCAACCTGAAAAGCACTGAAAACCAATTTAACATAATTAAGATTTATACAATTTTCACATAATAGTAGGAACCAATTTCTATTCAAGTTCCCATAGACTATAAGACAGGAGACATTGAAACACATCCAGGGATGTAAAACAAGCTGCAAAAATTTCACAGTCTAAAGATATTGAAATCATATAGAGTTTGTTCTCTTATCACTGTGGAATTATATTAGAAAACATTATCAAAAGATATTTGAAAATGACCCACATATTTTCAAGTGCAATGTGGCATTTACCAAGACAGACCTTCAACTTAGCCACTGAAAGCCTCAGTAAAGTTAGACTGAAAAAAACACAGAGGGTGATTGCAGAGAAGAAAGCATTTAAATGAGAAATGAATATAAAATGAGAAATTAATATTAAAGATACTTTAAACAAAATCTTATGTATTTAGAAATTAGATGCCCACTTTTAAATGATGGGTGTATCAAAGAAACAACAACAAGGAAGATTAGAAAATATTTGCAACAGAATAAAAATGAAAAGAGAATTTACCAGCATTTGTTTCATGCAGCTGAAGCTGCTCCATGCAATTAAATGCAACACGGAGCCTTGAAAAAGGTATGAACACGAATAATGGACACTAGTATACAATTTTGTGGGATTTGAACTAAATCTGTACTTTAGCTAATAATACTGTGAAAAGTAAAGTGTTGGTTGTTCAGTTGTGTCCGACTCTTCGTGACCGCATGGACTGTAGCCCTTTTGGTTCCTCAGTATCACTTGTTAATCTCCCGATTTTTTTTTTACGACATAGTATTTCTTCATATTCTCAGAACTGGACTCAAAGTTTCAAGCCTCATTCAAATTTTTTTAAATCACTAAGATAATAAATTTTCTAGACGTTCAGCAGTAATACTAAGTGCCAAAATACATGGAACTATATTAAAGTTTTGAGTGAATATAAATTAGAAATCCAGCATTCTATTCATACTAAGTCAAACAAGAAGAATCAAAATGTCCTAAGTTTTTTAGATAGGCAAAAATTCATAAATTTTCCAAAATATATATATTACACGTACTATATATATTTGTTGTTGTTCAGTCACTAAGTTGTGTCCGACTCTTCAACCTCATGAACTACAGCATGCCAGGCTTCCCTGTCCTTCAGTGTCTCTCGGGGTTTGCTCAAACTCATGTTCCCTGAGTCAAGGATGCCATCCAACCATCTCATCCTCTGTCATCCCCTTCTCCTGTCCTTAATCTTTTCCAGCATCAGGGTCTTTTCCAATGAGTCAGCTCTTCGCATCAGGGGCCAAAGTGCTGGATCTTCAGCTTCAGCATCAGTCCTTTCAATGAATACTCAGAGTTGATTTCCTTTAGTATTGACTGGTTTGATCTCCTTACCATCCAAGGAACTCTCAAGAGTCTTCTCCAACACCACAGTTCGAAAGCATCAATTCTTAGGCTCTCAGCCTTCTTTATGGTCCAACTCTCACATCCGTACCTGACTACTGGAAAAATCATAGCTCTGACTATATGGACTTTTGTTGGCAAAGTGATGCCTCTGCTCTTTAATACCCTGTCTAGTTTGGTCATAGCTTTTCTTCCAGGGAGCAAGCGTCTCTTAATTTCATGGCTGCAGTTACCACCTGCAGTGACTTTGGAGCCCAAGAAAATTAAGTCTGTCACTGTTTCCATTGTTTCCCCCATCTCCTTGCAGGGAGAAATATCAATAATCTCAGATATGCAGATGACACCACCCTAATGGCAGAAAGTGAAGAGGAACTAAAGAGCCTCTTGATGAAGGTGAAAGAGGAGAGTGAAAAAGCTGGCTTAAAACACAACATTCAAAAAACTAGGATCATGGTATCTGGTCCCATCACTTCATGGCAAATAGATGGGAAAAAATGGAAACAGTGACATTATCTTCCCTCTTGTTCACAGAGTTTCTCAAGGTTTTATGGTTTGTTTCATGGTGACAGTGAGGAGGCAGTCTGAATTAAAAATGGCGCAGAGAGCTGAGAGCCAGAAGCCTTGACTTGTTCGATACAACTTTGGGGATGACCTTCCTCTCCGAAGCCCACTTTTCTCACCTGTAAATGGAAGATAAGAACCCTTGATCTGACAAGAGCTCAAGTGAACAATGTGTGTGAAAGTACTCTCTAAACAGTCCACTGCCTTGCCTGTGTGATGGTGTCAGGATGTCTGTCTTTGAAGAAACCAAACCTGATACAAGAATGAAAAAAATCACAACGAATCATGAACAGGAGCAGAGCCATCCTGTGAAGATTGCCTACAGGGTACCACAATGTCTCATCTGATCATCACAGAGGGTCTGCATTTTCAGGACTGTCAACCCCCAGGGCCCCAAGGGAAGCCTGAGACCCACACTGGTGTAGAAGAACCCCAGCCTCTTTTGGTGCAAAATTATTCAACCAGCAGCACAGCCCCTCCTGGGGGAGGGGAGAGGCCAGGAGGATGGGCCCAGGATGTTGATCCCTTCTCCCACCTCCAGAGATGTTTGCTCTCCTGAGATTATTAACCAGAGCAAACACTGAGAGCAAACTCTGACAAAGCCCACCTGGACTTTGAGCTGCTTTTTAAAAATTAATCCTGAACCACAAGGACGCAAGGCCGGCAGTAAACAGGAGTGCTGACCCTTTTCCCGCTCTGGCCCTTGGGGTGGAAGGAAAGAGGCTCTGGGGCCCCTGTCCTCCTAAAGGATCCAGGGTCCAAGGGTCCACTGAAATTGGCCAGGTCCCAGAACCCTTTCAAGGGGAGGGCAAGGATCTGACCACACAAGAGTCCTGCGAGCCTCCGAGCCGGTGCAGGAGGGAACAGAGGCCTGTTTCAGATGAACACTCTGGGCCTCGGAGAAGGAAAAGAACTTGTTCAAGGTCCCCCAGCTTGGGGGTGACAGAGCTGGAGGTCAAACGGGCCTGACTCCAGAGCCCAGGCCTTCCCCCATCCTTTATTCATCCGTCCAGTCATTCACTTACCAAAGATGCTCTCCAGGCTTGGTGCTGAGGATAGGATGGAAAACAGGACACACGCCCCAGAGCTCCGCCCCCAGGAGCCAATCTGGCATGATGAATAGGAATCAGCCAGCCAAAAAGGCATCATAGGGTGGGGGTGGGGTGGGAGGAGGAGAGGGTATTCCAGACAGAGGCAGCAGCAACTGTAAAGGCTTAGGGGAGGACGGTGCAGAGAGAAATGTATATGGAATGCAAAAACAAACAAGCCAAACCACAGGTCTGGAGCTTGGGAGACAAGAGAGATGTGGAGCAAGCCAGGCCGGGCAGGTGGTGAGGACCAGCAGGGAGGGCGCCGATGCCAGCTCCAGGGGATTGCTGGTTGTCTGGAGTATCTGGGGAGCCCTGGCACATTTTCAGAAGTGTTTCTGGATTTATAATCAGGAGAGATGGGTGAGGAGGCAGTGCAAGTGGGAAGCTCAGGAAAGCAACTCACTGGGAGGTTTTCCAGGAAGGAAGGGGCCAGAGCACTGGGATCTGGCGAATGGACCAGCAGGGACATCAAAGACGTTAGGTGGAGGTGGCCAAGGTTGGGACCTTCCTCTGCTAATGGAGGAAGGGGGTGGCAGAGAGACCTTGCCTCCCCACGGCGAGGTATCCAGCTGTGGGCCTCATCCCAGGGCCTGACCCTGCCCAGTTCCCTCAGACACAGAGCTACAACCCTTCCCTCCAAGGGGAAGCTGGAGATGGCACACCCAGGACTCCATGACAGTGATGGAGGAGGACTTAGTCTCACCGGCCGGCTCTGTCTAGGTTTTGTTCCCCATTCCTGTCGCAAAGAGCCAGGCCACCCACAGGCTTGAGTCCCAGTCCTTATGACTTGTGAGGTGACTGCGGGCACTCTCTTCTCTCTTTGACCTCACCCTCCTCCTCTGGATTCCTGATGAAGGCATAATCTCACGTGACAGAGCGGAAATAAGCACTGGGTGAGGGGCCTCTGTGAAAGTGCTCCAGTGTATGCACGGGAGGGACAAAGGTCATCACAGGCACTCAGCACAGCGTGTGGGGTCAGGGAAAGCAGCCCCCGCCCGTAGGTAGCAGAAATCACACGCAAGAAGGTGTGAGCACCCCACATCCACTAGAGGGCAGCAGAGAACGTCAGAAAGAAAAGGAATTTGTTCACAGGCTCCTCCTTACAGACCTGGAGGCAGAGGCCAAGAGTGAAGGCCAGCCGATGTGGTAGAACCAGGGTTGGAATCCAGCTTTCCTTGCCCCAAGCCTGCTTACACCCCTCTGATGAGTGTAAAACACTCAGCTTCTGCCTTGCCTATCCCCACCCTGGCCACAGACCTGGATGCTTAGATGAGCCCCCTTTAAAACTAGTTCCCTGCCCAGTGAATTCAGTTCTCCTGGTGAACTAAGATTGGATGTTACTGCTATTGACCACAAGGGCTGTGACCACCTGAATAAGCACTCAGGTTCATAATGTGTGCCAGGTCCAGGGCTGAGGACTCAACAAGCACGTCATATTGAATCCTCTGGTTAAGGTTCTGTCATTGCACTATGATGTGTAGCCCCATTTTGCAGACAGGGAAATCGAGGCCAAGAATTCACATGACTTGGTGTCAAGGGTCACCCAGCCAGTGAGTAGTGATCCAAACCCAGATGTGTCTCCCTGACCACCATGTCACTCTGCTGCCCTCCCAGATCCTTGTCCCCTGATACACAGTGGGCCTGTGGCTGTGTTCTTTCAGAGACCTGGAGCAGTGGGGTGGCTGTGTCGCTTCTGTACTGCTCGCAGCATGAGTGAGCCTGGTTCTCCCTTCCCCGGCCAAGAGCATGCTTGCTTTCTGCCACAGTGAGGCTTGGCCCTTCTCGTGTCCCTCAGAGACCAGCACTGTGCTGGCCACTTCACGGCAGCTCATAGGCCACCTGCCAATCAGCGGACTTAGGACTGTGAGCAGAAATGTAGGTCAGACCCCAGGAAAGACCACCCAACTAGAAGACCCAGCTGGAGGGAGACTGGGAGACTGAAATCACCATGGCCAAATCCTTGAATCACGACCGTGAATGAGTGGCCGGGGTATTTCCAGACACAATTTTAAAAGCAAAGGTCCCTTGAATCGCTGATTTTGAGTTATTCTGTGCATCATGGCTGGCAGGATCCTCAAGCCTTCATCCAGCAGAGTGATGACCGAGCAGCTGAACTTTGCACCCAGACTGTCCTGGGTTCCAGTCATGACTGTGACCCCTTCCTGCCTGTTTGGTCTTAACTGACTTCAACTTTCTCAACCGGTCTTTTCCTCTGTTAAATGGGGTTCATAAGAACTAATAAGGGCCTATAAGAATTAAATGATGAGAAACATGTCACTTTCTTGCACCTTGGAGAGAGCTTAGCAAATAATGAACGTTAACCCTGGGTGGAGGGTCCTTTTGTGTGCGTACTCAGTCATGTCTGACTCTTTGCAACCCCATGGACAGTAGCCCACCAGGCTCCTCTGTCCATGGAATTCTCCAGGCAAGAATACTGGAGTCAGTTGCCATTTCCTTTTTCAGGGGATCTTCCCGACCCAGGGATTGAGGCTGCATCTCTTGCATTTCCTACAGTGGCAGGCAGATTCTTTACCATTGGGCCACCTGGGAAGTCAGAGGATTCCCTTGCCTGTGTGCACTTAGTCGCTTCCGTGGGGTCTGACTGTTTGCGACCCCATGGACTGCAGCCCACCAGGCTCCTCTGACCATGGTATTCTCCAGGCAAGAATACTGGGCTGCTGTGCCCTCCTCCAGGGGATCGTCTCTACCCAGGGATCGAACCTGGTTTGGTTCGATGCAGCGGATTCTTTACCATTGGGCTACCCAGGAAGTCAGAGGACCCCCTTAGATGTTGTCAATTCAGCCTTGTGATTGTGGGAGCAGGTGGCTCAGCTTGCAGAAGCAGCCCAGAAAGTGCGACACTTTGGAGTTGGGTGTCCTGGAGACCCAGCTGCCCCAAGAACAGAGCTTGTGGCCCAGGGCGTGGCTTGCTTTGTACCCCGGAAGAAAGGGCTCCCAGAGGAATAAACTCCCAAAGGCCTGGTGTGCATTCAGGAAGAGGACACAGGCATTTCCCTGCTCTTTGCAGGCTGGTCTTATCTGCCCTGCATTAAATAAAGCAGGACCTCAGCAGGCCTGCCCTACTCCTGGCTGACCGAGTTGACGTCATCCAGTATCCTTGGAGGGATGAAAATAGCTCTTTTCTGAAATCATGAGACAAGCCAGACTCCTTGAAAAGTCCCACTGGCCTTTCTTGAATGAAGACAAATGCATCTCTAGTGATCAGCTTCCCTGGAAGGAGAGTGGGAACTCTTCCCTGCTTTTCCATTGGGTGACAGAGTCCTGAATGGTTAATCTCTCCCTGGAAGAACCCGTATTAGAAGGCTCACCTTGTAGGAAGGAACCAGTAGAGCTGGATGTCAACTTCATGAGTCTGTATAACCAGAGTCCAGATATTGATGCAATTCCTCTCCTGGAAAACAGGACTGGTAGAATATTTGTGCTGAAAACATCCATTAGTAATAAAAATAGTAGTAACAGCCAGCATGTATTTAGCACTGACCACTTGCCAGGTTCTGTCCTAAATAGTTTACATGGATTCACTTTTTTAATCCTCATATCATCCCCTATGAGCACATTAATTTCTCATAGCATAAACCAATCTTATCCCTATTTTCAGAGGAGGACTTAGATTCAGAGAGGTTAGTTACCTTTTCCAGGCTCCCATAGCCATACATTGGGCAGACAAGCTGAGAGAGGGAGAGGGTTTGCCGAGGTTCTGTAGCCAGGAGACCACCCACACAAAAGGCTGGATTTTCAGGGTCCATTTCTAATTCTCTTGATTCTGGCTAGGCTGCACAGAATCCTCCTTCCATGAGTAGCCTGTGAATAATTACTGTATCTCTGGATATGGAACAACAGACTGGTTCCAAATAGGAAAATGTGTACGTCAAGGTTGTATATTGTCACCTTGCTTATTTAACTTATATGCAGAGTACATCATGAGAAATCGATGCTTTTGAACTGTGGTGTTGGAGAAGACTCTTGAGAGTCCCTTATACTGCAAGGAGATCCAACCAGTCCATTCTAAAGGAGATCAATCCTGGATGTTCATTGGAGGGACTGATGCTAAAGCTGAAACTGCAATACTTTGGCCACCTCATGCGACGGGTTGACTCACTGGAAAAGATTCTGATGCTGGGAAAGGTTGGGGGCGGGAGGAGAAGGGGACGACGGAGAATGAGATGGCTGGATGGCATCACCGACTCTGTGGACATGGGTTTGAGTGTACTCCGGGAGTTGGTGATGGACAGGGAGTCCTGGCGTGCTGTGATTCATGGGGTTGCGGAGAGTTGGACACGACTGAGCGACTGAACTGAACTGAACTGAACTGGAGGTGATGAAGTTTCCTCAATGGGTTTAAAGATTGGAAGGAAGTCCATTCCTCCACCTTGTTAAAGACCTCTCTAGAGTCTGACTTTGTTGGGTTGTTGAGATTCAGTGGAAATTAACTTCTTCAAGGAGGCTGCTCTTTCTTCTTAGTGGTTCCTGGTTGGATATAAAGACCTCCTCTATTATCCCGTCCTTTGTGGTCCTACTGAGTAGCAGTTGGCGTGGTTGTTGAGCTCACCTACTCAAGAGCCAGAACTCCCTCGCCAAAATCCCACTTCTGCCACCTACTAGCTGTGTGACCTTGGGGAAATTTCTGAACCTCTTTTTGCCTTGGTTTCCTCACTGTAAGATGAGGATGATAATAGGACCTACTTCACAGAGTTGTTGTGAGAAATGCAAAGTGGATACATGGCCAGTGCTGAGAATGCTGCTTGGCACCAGAGAAATATGCTAATCATTATTATTTACTTCATTGCATAGCAATTGTCACTTTGATTGTCCTTTTCCCCCACTTGACTGAGAATAGAGCAGTGGCTTAAGGTCAGGCCAGGATCCTCATGCCCAGTAGGCCAGACCTGGCCTTCACAGAAAGACTTTGGCTCAGTGGTGAAGAATCTGCCTGCAATGCAGTAGAAGCAGGTTCAATCCCTGGGTTGGGAAGATTCCTTCAGAAAGGAAATGGCAACCCATTCGCGTGCTTGCCTGGAAAACCTCATGGACAGAGAAGCCTGGTGGGCTACAGTCCATGAGTGTCACTAAAGAGCTGGGTATGACTTAGTGAATAAACAACAAAATGTACCATGAGAAAGAGATAGTGTAATCAGAGCCAGGGGCTGAAAGAACATTCTCTAGGAAGACACTTGTGGCCAGCATTTTTTTTTTTTTTTTTGGTTATGCTGGGTCTCCATTGTGGCTCTCAGGCTTAATTGCCCTGTGGCATGTGGGATCTTAGTTCCCCGACAGGGGATAGAACCTGTGTCCCCTGCGTTGGAAGGCAGATTCTTAACCACTGGACCACCAGGGAAGTCCCTATGGCCTTCTTTGCTGGCCTGTAAGCGTGGATGCCAGTGATGGCCAGGGGGCTTGTAGATCTGTTGCCAAGCAGGCTTAGAATCCAGGTCCTGGTCTCCATCCACAGCACCAACTCGTTTACAAGTTCTAGTAACTGCGGCTCCTTCTTTCATAGCAAGACTACCCCCACCTACCCAATTGCACTCCATCATGTTTGCTTAAAAAAAAGATCGACAGAGAATTCCCTGGTGGTTCAGTGGTTATGAATCCGCACAGTCACTGCTGAGGATGTGGGTTGAAACCCTGGTCAGGAAACTAAGACCCCATAAGCTGTGCAGTGTGGCCAAAATGAAAATTAAACAGATAAATAAAGGAAGACAAGTCTTTGGAAGCTCCACAAGGAGACAGAAATAGGAAAGTAATCTAAGAGGACACAAAATATCCCTCAAAGGGGCTGAAATCAAGTCAGTTTCGTGTGCAAACTGAATTAATATGAGTTGGGGCAAAAGTGTCATTAGTCAAAGGGAAGAAAGACCCTGAGTGAGAGAAAGCAGGATGTGAGAGAAAGCTGATGCAGAAAGGGGGCTGGGGGTGAGAAGATCTCGGCAGGTAGAGCTTCACAAGCACTCATGTTTGCTCCATCTCTTCTGGACCACCTTGGGGCTGGTCACCTCATAACCTTTTAAACCCAAGCATCCACAGGAGTGCTTTTCCTGAAGCTTCTCTTGTCCTACTATAATGTTTCACCGTGCTCCCCATTCTGCATTGCCTAAGAGTTCGAGTCCCCAAGGATCTGGAGAACTAGATCAGGGCTCCAGACATTAGGTTGATCTCTGGATTTGACACCATTCTAGAAACTCCCAGATGGCCTTCCAAGCACTGGTAAACATCCCCATGCCTAGCCAAAGATTCCAGAGAACCCCTCCCAACTGCTGCACAAAGTTTTACAGTTTCCAAGAGCTCTTTTACAGATTTGGAATTCTGGGAATTTCCCACAGCGCTTCAGGATTTCTAATAGCTGTCCCAGTTCTAATGTATCAGAGACTTTCTTCTAAGTTTGACAGTTCTGGAGAACTGCTACCCTATGTGTGGGGGCCAGAAAACATCCCCCAATTCCAACATTCTGGAGAAAGTCAGAAGTGTCCTGTGGGATCTACAATTCCGAGTAATGATGACAATCCTGGGATCCTGCGGACTTCCTCCAGGGTTAGGGACTCTGGACAAGCTGCAGTTCTTGAGTAAGGATGCTTAGAGGGAGGCAGACACACGATGTATGACGTGGGGGTAGTGAGGACTCACCGCCTTCAGTCCTGCATCTATCTCTGGGAAAGTAAGTAGGGATTTTGCTGAACTGGAACCAGGAAATTTGAAAATCATGGCTGGCTCCAGCGGGAGAAGGAACTGTCCAAACAAGAATGAACTGGCCACAGCCAGGGTCCACCTGGGTGGTCCTGTCCCTGCTTCCCAAGGCGGCCAAGGAAAGCTTTCATGCTCAGTTCCAGGGGCCTCCTCTGCCTGAGGCTAGAGACCTGCCAGCAAGTAGGGGCTCATACAGTAAGTGAGATAAGGAACCTGGGAAGTGGAAGAGCCTGGGCTCAAACCTGCCGAGCCACACAAGCTGATGCAGCATCAAAACGATCTAGAGTAGAAAAAAGTGGCTTTATGGCAATTATTAGGCTCACCTTCCTTCCACCCTTTACGTCTCTGCAAAAACGTCACCTTTCTTAACACCCTTATTTTAGAATTGCACCCGCCCTGACCCATGGACCTCCCTCCTCTCTTTTGCTCCATAGCCTTTATCACTATCTGACTTCCCGTGTCTTTTGCCCATTTTCTTGTTTCTTTTCTGTGTTAACAGTAAGGCTCCTGATGCTCCTTACTGTTAACAGTAAGGCTCCTCAATGCTGGCCTAAAGTGGGTTCTCAATTTGTTAAGTTAAACTTTTTGGAGCCCAGATTGTCAATTCCATCAGATCGTCACGTTGACTGAAAGCAGCTTTTGGCTAAATTGTCCGCAACAAAGCCTTGTGCTGCCATCTTTCCACAGGTCAGTGGATTTAATCCCCACGACTGACCCGTGAGGGGCTACTATTCGTGTATCTGTTCTGCAGATGGGGTGAATTGGGCTCAAAGCAGTTAAGTCACCTGCCCAGGATCACTCACGGTAAGTGATGACATTGAGACTTGAACTTGTGTTATTCCATCTATGGACTGAACTCCAGCCACCCCACCTGGCCCAGTGCCTGTGGCATATGGCCATCACCCCACCTCCCTGGGTTCTGCCTCCATGGACTCTAACCTTCTACAAACACCTCTATTCTCAGTCACAGGTCTTGCCTTTCAATACCTGGCTACTGTCGTCTCCAGCTTGGGCTGACCCTGCCAGACCCAGCTTCAGGGATCCACTCTCCCAGGAGTCAGAAGCCCTGCAGTGGGGAAGGCTCAGAGAGGCCCAGACGCCCAACCCAGGTCACACTGCACACACAAGCGTAGCTTAGAGGCACCCTGCTTTTTTATCTTTGGGTCCGTACTTCCGTGGGGAAAAAGAGGGCATAACTATGAACGTTACCTGGGCTACTTTCCACAGTGGTGGGTACAAGTGTATTGGTCTTTCCTTGCTTGGTCTTCTGCTGGGGAGTGGGATGGGAGCAAACGGAGTTGATTTTCTTGATTTTTCTTGGACCAGGCCTATGCGCAGTTCTGAACACTGTTGCGGATGGTGGCTATGACACCTCCCCAGGGCGTCCCCAGTCCCAATTCTCTCCAGAAGCTCCCTAGCTTGTCCTCTGGCCTCAGCATCCCTCTCCCCAAGTGCTCCCCAAGCCCATGGCTGAGGCTGGCCTGCCTGGGGTCTTGCCTGAGCCCAGTGTCCAGTGCGCAGTTCTCGGGGGCTGCCCAGCCCAAGCGGGGCTCAGGGACCGCTGGGTGAAGTACCTCACCTCTCCCTACACTGGTCATCTCATCGGTCTCCCTCCTCCAGTTCCCCCTTACCGGTCAGTCCACCCGCCACAGTGGCCAGCGTGATCTAAACGCACATCGAAGCTGGCGGCTCCTCAAGACCCTTCCGCGGTTCCCCTTTGCCCTTGGGACAAACCCCAACTCCCAAAGTGGCTGAGGCCATGCACTTCTAGAATGGTCCTGGAAACCTCTGGCACTGCAGCCCGCTCCTCACCCTCACCTGCCCTGGGCCAACTGCCACTGACCCTTAATCATGACTCTCTTTGGCAAACCTTCCCTGACGATCTCCGACTGGGTGACCTTCTGTGCCTCCAGCACTCTGGGTTTCTCCCATCAAAGCTCGTGTGTGAGGCTGTAAACGTTTACCTGTCTGCCCCCCACCAGACTGTGAGCTCCCTGGGCAAAGCCAGCTTGTCCCTTGTCAGTCTTCCTTGCCACCTTGATTTACAGTTGATGTTTACTGAATGAGTGAGTGAATATATGAACAAACAATGCAGTGAGCCACGTGGGGTCTCAGTTTCCCTAACCATAAAATGGGAGCGTTAGATTAGCTTCATGGCTCTTTCTGTACTGGGGTCCTCCCACTCACATCCCCAATTTCACAAGTAACATCTGGACTTACCTCTAACTGTGGACCCACAGCATCCTATTGGGTATGTGCTAGGAATCATGATATTCCTAATCTCCTTGCCCCTCACTAGAGATCAACAGGACACGGAGCCATGTCTAAAGGACTGAAAACCAGGAAGTGGTCCTGGGAGGGTGTGGGCCTTGCCCAGGGGCTCAGAGCAGATCTGCAGCTTCAGAAGTCAGGCCTTATGATGCAGTACCAGGACACACGCTGGCACAGAGTGCGCAAGCCCCTCAGCCCACCACCTGCCCCAGCTCAAGGCCAAAGCAGTCTCCCCAGGCCTCCTTCATGGAGATGCTCGCGATTCCCTCTCCCCATGCCTGCCCAGTGGTACACAGTAGTTGTTCCATTAAAATGTGTACAGTAACTAAAATTGTTCTCCAATCTGTGGATGTGGCTGGGCAGCCAGTGGCTCTATGGGTAGGGCTAATGACAACCTCCTCCAAAAGGACTTATGCTACACGCTGTGCCTCCTGGGACTTCAACCCTGAATATTCATTGGAAGGACTGATGCTGAAGCTGAAGCTCCAGTATTCTGGCCACCTGAAGCGAAGAGCCGAGTCACTGGAAAAGACCCTGATGTTGGGAAAGATTGAGAGCAGGAGGAGAAGGGAGTGGTAGAGGATGAGATGGTTGGAGGGCATCATCGACTCAACGGACATGAGTCTGAGCAAACTCTGGGAGATGGTGAAGGACAGGGAAGCCTGGAGTGCTGCAGTCCATGGGGTCCCGAAGAGCCGGACACAACGGACTGAACAGCAACACATAAAAGGAGGTTCTCCTCTATTTCAGGAGAACCTGAAATATTCCTGATCTGAAGGGGAAGGGGACAGTCACCTCTGCCAGGAGTCCTGGCCTCCTCTTCCTCAGGACCCCTCCCCTAAGAGTCCCTCCTCTCTGGGTTTCTCCCAAGGGCCAGAGCCTGACTAGTCAGAAGATAAGACCAACCAGACTTGGAGCTGATGTCTCTCTTTATTCATAGATTTCATCACCCGTGGCCTGGTTTCTCCTGAATCCAGTCTCATTTCTCTGAGTCTGGGGTGGCTCCTACCCTTTGGATCCCCAGTTTGCCCCATCAGCCCCCACGCCCAGGCCTGAGGATCTGGTCTCTGCCCAGCCCAGCTTCAGACTGGAGTAGCAGCTGCTACGCCATTTAATAGATGGAGAGACTGAAACCCAGGAGTGCAGAGCCCAGTCCAAGGTTACATGATGGTCTCCTGGGTTCCCACGCTGCCCACAGCAGGCAGGGAGGACTTGGTTAGGGCTCTGTGTGCCCTCAGCGAGGCGGTGGCTGGCTCCGGCCACGTCTCAGGGAAGTGCCGATTTGGTCTCTGAGGGCCTCCAGTCTCCGGGCCAGGTTTGGAACTGCAACCCCACCTAAAGGGCACACGGTGAGGCTTGAGGCCAGCACTCCCTTGGGCCCTGCCCCACCCAGGCCCATCAGGGTTCCAACATCCTCTGGGGAAGTCTCAGATGGCCCCCCGCCCACTCCATCTGCCATGCACACCACAGGCTCCAGGATACATCTGGGAGTGCAGGTGGCTTCAAGAAGATAATTCCAGGTTTGAGAAATAGATCGTAGAACTTTCACCACTTAATCTGCCCCCTATTTCAGAAATGGGAAGACTAAAGGTTTGAAGGTGAGTTCCAGCCCAAGGTCACAGAAAACACTAGCAGCCCTTCCTTTGTGCCCTCTTCACCTCTCAGCACTGGCGATGTGTTCAGTGGCCCCACGGGCAGGGGAGGTGCAGAGGGTATCACTTTCTCCTCGGTCAGCATCTCAGCCAGAACCTGGGTCTGAGTCCACTCACTGTGACTTCTGGGCCAGGGGGAGTTGGGTGTTGGGAAGTGAGCTTTCAATTTCCCAGGCCTTTTCCCTCACCTGTCATCCCCCAGTGCCCCAGGGCTGGGCTCACCTTTCTCTCGAGCCCTTGACGGAGCTAGGGCAGCATGGGGGCACCCAGGGCGGGGGCTGGGTGGACAGGGGCCCATCACCTGGGGCCTTAGAGCCAAACACCTGCAGGAGAGACCAGAGTCCACAGGGCTGGGTGATCTCAGCCCTGGGTCTGTGCCCCATTTCCTTGGGGCTGATCGTGACACCACGCTCCCTGCCAGGCCTGCCCCAGGGGGCACTAAGAATGTCCGGTGAGCATAAAAGGGTGGGGGTCCCTTTTTCTGTGGGCAGTGGGTGGTCCTTGTGAAGTCCTCTCTGGAGACCAGGCACTCCACGAGGGCAGGAACCGCGTCTGCTCTGTGAATCCTCAGTGCCCAGCACAGGGGCTGCCACCAACAGGGGGTCTGGGGGAGAGTTACTGAACAAGTGAATGCTCACTCATTAAGCAAATGCGTGACTCACTCACTCAGTGCATACACAAGTGAAGCGGAAGCGAGTAAATGAATGAGCCAACGGCAGAGTAAGTTCCAGAAAGAAGGTAGAACGGGAAGGAGGGAGAGGCGAGTTAACAGCTATTTCGAACCCTGGGCAGAGAGAACCCAAAGCCAGCCACTTCCCGCCATGACCCCGCCCAGGACCCTGGAGTCCCCACAGTTCTGGAGCCTTCTAGACTACAGACCCCTAGATCCAGGTCTCCAGTTCTCCTCGGCCTTCCCTCCTTCCACCTCGGCCTTTCCTACCTGGGGCAGGTGGAGTTCCCTCCGTGGGCAGGCCCAGTGGGCCAGCGGTGCATGGCACAGGGGGCAGAGTTGGCAGCGGGGACAGAGGGGTGGCGGGACCTGCAAGAGGTCATGTCAGGGGCTCCGTGATGCCCCTGCCCCTCCCTTCTCTGGGCTGGGCAGTGACTCACGTGGCACAGGAGAGGTGGCACCGTCACACAGGGACACAGTGGGGCTGGGCCAGGGCCTGGCTGCTGCAGGTAGCAGGCAGAGAGGAGACGCCTGGAAAGAAGGTGGGCTCTGTCTGCCCGGAGCCCTAGTGCTATCACCAGCCTGGGGCCCAAGTCCTGCTTTTAACAAACACTCGTGGAGCCCTTATTAAGTGCCAGCCACTGTTCTCAGATCTTTACATACGAATTCACTCCATCCGGTGTTTAGAACAATCCTGGGAGGCAGGCACTCTATCGCCTCCATTTTACAGAAGAGAAAATCCAGGTGGTGAGAGGTTAACGGACTCACCCAAGGTCACACAGCTGGTGGCAGAGCTGGGATCGGAGCCCCGGGGGTCTGGATCCAGAGGGCAGATCTGACTGTTTCACCGAGCCACCCCCTTTCCCACCTGCCCTCCATCCTGAAGGCTGGTCTGCAGCTGGCAGTCGCGCTCACCGCTCCAGCTCGCGGACCTGCTGGGCCAGGATGCGCTGCTCACCATGGGCCAGGTCCCGGCTGCTCTGCAGCTGCCTCTTCTCTCTCCTGAGAGGCAGGGCCAGCGGGGGCATCAGTCAGCTCTTCTCACTGCAGCGCAGTATGAGCCCCAGGAGGCAGGCGGGGACAAAAAAGGAACAGGGGTGGTGGTAAAGGGGACCAGGGAGGGGAGGCATCTTGGCAGAGGGGGCCCCGCAGTAAGGGGCGGGCCACAGAGTCCGGGCTAGGGGAGTCTACCTGAGCCTCTCATTCTCCAGCATGAACTCCTGCAGCATCCCGTAGAGGTTCCGCTGAGCCCAGGCCACCCGGGCCCCACTGAGTCCAGAGGCTGCAGGGAAGAGGGAGCCAGCTGGAGCCCCAGGAGCCCCAGAGCCTATCCCCATGTCACCCCCACCCCCAGGGAGTTCATACCCTTGGGGTCCATTTGGCCCAGTTGGGACCGCAGGTGACGGCTCTCCTCCTGCAGCTGCAATAGCTCAGTCTCCAAATGCTGGAGCGGCTTTGCCTTGGGGGACTGCAGAGAAAGAGGCCCAGGGCTGCTGTTTATGGATGCACAGGTTTCACAATGAACAAGGGGATCTGGGGTAGGGGAGTAAATGGAGCCTAAAATCCAGCCCAGGCTCCACTTGCCCACTTGGAATCCTGGCCCAAGGTTACATATACTCGGAGGGGACATCTTGTCCTAATGGCAGCAAAGTGCCATGTGGCCTTGGTTGTCTCCCTGGAAAGCCTGCTCTAAACTGCGCCCTGTCCAACCCCAAACTCAGTTCTGTCCAGACCTTGGTCTAGATTCTGACCCCAAAGAAGACCCCACATCAGACTCCAACTTAACTCAGACTTAGTCATGATACCAGCTGGGATGTTGGCTAGACCCTGAAGCGTGTCCCGAATCAGACTCCAAGCCTAAGCCTACCCTAACCCTGCCCATGAACCCTGGCTGCGACCCCACCCCGCCCAAACACAACCCCGTCATCAAGATTTCAACCCTAATCCCTGCTCTGACTCAGTCCCAGACTTCAACAGTGGCCCTGATTCAGTCTCCAGTTGTTGGATGATGCCCACCACCTCCCCTGCCTGTGGCTCTGCCCTGCCTGTGGCTCTCTCCACTCACCCTGGGGGCCTGTGGCCGAGTGGTGACCCGCTGAGCTCGGCTTGCATATCGCAGGGTGCTGAGGGTCTCAGGAAGGCACTGGGCTGAGGGGGACACGCAGGCCACCTGGGGAGGACTGCCCCTGAGTGCTCCTTTCTGGGAGCCCTCCCTCAGGACCCAGCCCTCCCTGCAAGCCTCCCGTGGATACCATGAGGGTGACCCCATGACCCCCCAGCGAATCCGCCAGCAGCTTGGTGAGTTTGCTGTCCCGGAAGGGGATGTGGCTCTGCTTCCGCTGAGGGTCCAGCAGCAGCGAGATGCAGTGACCTGGGTGGGGAAAGCATGGTCACCCTCCATGTCCAAGGCCACACAGCTGGTACGCTGCAGAGCGAGGTCTCCACCAGGCTTGTATGTCTCTGCTGCTTCTGCTGCTGCTAGTTGCTTCAGTCGTGTCTGACTCTGTGCGACCCCATAGACAGCAGCCTACCTAGGGTGTCTCTTTCCACATGATCTCATTACCCATTCAGACTGCTTGGCCACCAGACTGGGGCTCCCACCTTGATTCCTAATGCCCACCAAAGGGCCTGGCAGAGGGGCTTAGAAAACGTCTGACAAATTGACTGAATGAAGAGATGTTTCCTATACATCTCCCCACGCATGCAGAGAGGAAGGCCAAGGTAGGTCCCAGCTACTGAAGACCTCAAGGCCAATGACCTGGGGGGTGGGGAGATGGGAAGACAGGTTAGTGCCCTTTTCCTCCCTGGGCCTCAGTCTTCCCAAATACAACAAGGGTCAGGTTGAATGTCTGAGGGCTCACACTCTGCATTGAGTGTTTCTACCTCCCCAACTAGAGTTCAACTGTATCCTTAGCGTTTATAGATCCACAAAGTTCTATGAGGGAAAACATGAGACACCAACAAGCTGAGGCCCTAGGGAGGCCTGTGGCTTCTGGATCACAGCTCTTTAACTCTCCTCCATTCCCAGTTATACTCCCCTGGTTTCCCCACTGTGGATGGCTGTGGGTAAGGCACAGAGGAAGGACTCAGGCAGTGAGTCCACTCAGATCTCACCCAGGGCCAGCAGGCTGCGGTTGATGCTGTTGGCCTCAAGCATCAGCTCCCCACGGGACCCTGTGGCTGCCACCTTCTCACTGCCGGCCAGGTCTACAAAGCACAGCTTCCCCCCAGCAGGGGGTTCCCTGGGGTCCACAGGAGGCATCTGCTGGGGTTGGAGGATCAGAGCTCCATGGGGACTTGGGAGGAGCTGTCATCATCAAAGTCACAGGGCCAAGGGTTTCCACCATGACCTTCCATGCACACCCAAGTTGGTTTATACATCCAGGGGCAGACCCTTGCTCGGTGGCCCCGGGCCACTCCTTTCCAAGCTGGGGCACTCACAGTTTGGTGGCTGATATAGAGTGTGAGCAGGGCATGGCTTCGGCTGGAAGCCTGGTTCAGGGTGTGAGCAGAGCTCCTTCTGCGGCTAAGACCTAGAGAGGAAAAACATCCTAGAGTTGGATGTAGTAGGAAGAGCAAGTGGTTACCGATGAATAAAAAAGGAGCGAAGACATCCTGATAGAGGGGCCAGCTGGTGCAAAGGCACAGAGGCAGGAGTGGAATGATGGGTGTTGAATCGGGTTCTAGCTTGAACAGGTAAAAGGGGACTGGAGAGAACTGAGGGGAAGAATGTCAGCCTGATTCGCAGTTTATTAATATCAACATCTCTCACATTGCTGTGTGAACAGAGAGGGAGATCAACTGGGAGGCGTGGCACAACGCTCGGTCGGAACCCCGAGACTGGCCACGGCAGGTGCTCAATAAATAGCCGATGAATGGATGAATGAAACTGAAACAGAAGGGCCTTTAGGCCAGGGCTTCCCAGGTGGCTCGGCGGTAAGGAATCCGCTTGCCAATGCAGGATTCACAGGTTCAGTCCCTGGGTGGGGAAGATCCCCTGAAGGAGGGAATATTCTTGCTGGGGTAATCCCATGGACAGAGGAGCCTGGAGGGCTACAGTCCATGGGGTTGCAACAAGTTGGACACAACTTAGCTACTGAGTATGCAAGAAGTATGACCTTCACTCGCAGGGTTCTGGAAAGGTCTGGAAAGGGATAGGGATGTGGTTTGCTTTGTTTGATGCAGAAGCATGCACTTAAAGGGGAGGATCCCTCCAGGGGGTACAATTGAGGCTTGACTGAGGCAGAAGCCCAGTGCTGCAGAGAAGGGTGGGAAGAGTCTGGAAGGCAGACCTGAGGGGTAGGAGTGGGGGGCACCCTTGGTTTGTGTCTGAATTATGGGTTTGCTGGCCCTTTTCTCCCACAAGGGTTGTCTCTGAACCCAGAGCTCCTGCCTGGGACCCCAAGAGCACTGAGTGAAAAACAGGTAAAATCCTTGCGTCCCACATATCCCAAAGCAGCTTGAAGTAGCACGCACCCATTTGCAGAAGTTCCATGAGGGCCCCCAGGCTCCCAAACTCCACCACCCGCAGCTGCTCCACATAGAAGCCCCGGGTCTTGTTCCAGCGAACAGGGAGGGGCCGGGGAGCCCCCAGACTCAGCAAGTCCCGAATCTGAGAGAGGAAGTTGGAGGTGAAGGAGGGGCCTGAGTCCTTGTTTCATCCACCCCCAGACCTTATGGTCGACAGCCCCCCACCTATTCTATTTCCAGTTTTCTTGGAAAGAAATGCCTCCCCTTTCTTATGGGCTGTTTTTCTAGCCATCCCCGTCCCCCACCTGCTCATTGTAGATCTCCAGGTAAGAAGCATGGAGAGTGACGGGAACATCCAGGTGCTGCACGCGGTCTAACAGCCAGGTGAAGGTCCTCTGAATGATGCCAGCCAGGCTGGAGGGTACAGGCACCCCTTCTCCCTGGGAGCAGAAACAGCCGAGCCTGGGGCTGGGCTACCACCATCTCCACCACCGTTATAATTACTCTTTGTAGAGCACTGTGCCCGGAGAAGGCAATGCAACCCACTCCAGTACTCTCTCTTGCTTGGAAAATCCCATGGACAGAGGAGCCTGGTAGGCTGCAGTCCATGGGGTTGCTAAGAGTTGGACAGGACTGAGCGACTTCACTTTCACTTTTCACTTTCACGCATTGGAGAAGGAAATGGCAACCCACTCCAGTGTTCCTGCCTGGAGAATCCCAGGGACGGGGGAGCCTGGTGGGCTGCCGTCTGTGGGGTCGCACAGAGTCGGACACGACTGAAGCGACTCAGCAGCAGCAGCAGCAGAGCACTGTGCTGAGTTCCCACACCCACATCTCATTTAATTCTGTCAGTGCTATCACTTTCATTTTACAGATGGAAAACCTGAGAGCTAGTAAGTAAAGGGGACACCTGAACCTCGGTGCTCTGGATTGGCCGAGACCCTTTACCTTCCCCGATCTTTCCTCGCCTGCAAATAAATGGAGCTGGGCTGCATCGTCCAATTCCTTTCCCTCTGGGAGTCTGCGCTCCCCAAGGCTTCTCGCCCACCGATCCCCGACCCCCGGGGGCTCTGCCAGAGCTCGGCTCACCTGGGGAGGGGGTCCGGTCAGGGTGTAGGTCTTCCCGGAGCCGGTCTGGCCGAAGGTGAAGACGGTGCAGGAGAAGCTGCGGGCCGCAGGAGTGTGGCTGTACAGAGGCTGGTGCGTGCCTGGGCTGGGGGAGAAGGGAGGGGGGACGGGGCCGGGCCGTGCCGAGTGGGGCGGCCCCCGGCCTCACTCACCCGCGCAGCGCCAGCTCGCCCAGACGCCGCGCGCCGCACGCGCGGAACACGTCCTCTTGGGTGCTCGCTCCGTCCAGCACCGCGCCGAAGCGGAAAGCCACGCCCGGGCCCCCGCCCGGGGGGCTCACCTGGGGAAGGCGGCCGTAGAGAAGGGGGCGGGCACCCCGGGAGGGCGGAGCTCGCTCGGGGAGGGCGGGGCCTGGGGGAAATGGCCCTGGAGGGACCTGGCGTGTTCCCCAAAGGTGTTGTTTTTTTTTTCTTGGGCGGGAGGGAGGTCCTCACCTGCAGAGTCCGAGTCCCTGAGCAGTGCAGCACGCTTTGCTCCCCTCGACGCAGCTCGGCAGCGCTCATGGGACGCACCCTGTGGTCGGACGAGGCGGGGAGGGGGCGGATGGTCCATCCTGAAATCTCCATCAGTCCCTTCCTCGCCGCACCCCTCCGAGCCAACCTACACCTACCTGAGCACCACCTGGATGGGCGTTTCTGGCCCCTCTGGCCCCTGCTCCAGGTTCCGCGCGGGGTCCCTGTGGCAGCAACTCGAGTTAACCACCCGCGTCCCAGCGGCTCCTTGATCCGGCCTAAATCTGTACTTACCCGTCGGGCGACCCGCGTTCCTCCATGTCCTGCTTTGCACACGGAGTTAGCTCCGCCCGAGTCTGGTTCTTTTCCCTCCCCAGTACCCTCCCCCTTCACACTGGGACTGGCTATACACACTTACATCCCCCGCTCTCATCGCCCCCCTTTCCCAGGCAATCATCCATCCGGAAAGGCTCGACCTGCCCAGGGCTAACTAGTTAAAGATTTACCCTTACTCCCACCTGTGTGGTGGAAAAGTCTGGAGCTGGAGGGTTCGGGAGTCCGAGGATCTCTTGCCCTTGGCCAGTGCCGTCAGGAGGGACCACCAGACCAGCCTCCTCTGTGCACAGATGGGGATACCGAGGCCGGGACTGGGACGGGCTCAGCCCAGGCCACACAGACAGCCTGAGCAGAGCATGGGACCAGGCCCTTCGTAATTTCTCCGCGTACTCCTTCTGTTTTGTAATCTTCCTTCCCACCTCACCCCTCGGCGGCAGTTCCAGCTGCTTCCAGCTGAGCCCAGGGAGGGGAGAGGGGTCTAGAAGGGTGGGAGGGGCCCAGGTCCTGGTTACCAGAAGATGTGGCTGGATTGGATTCCTGAGCTTAGCGGACCACAAGGTTCCGAAGCCCCTGGTTTAAACTTTGGGCCCCCTGCCTCCCCAGCGCCAGGGCAGCTGTTTAGCCCCCTCCTGGCCCGGCTGATGGGAGCAGCAGAGGCATCGTAGTCACCATTCAGTGCCAGTCCCCACGCAGGGCCCCCCGGGCGGGAGAATCCCATGCAGATCTGGCCCCTTCTGAGCCCACAGCCTCGCTAGGAAAACAGGGAAGTACAATCTAGTGCAGGGGTTTCGGGGCAGGGTGGATTTGGAGGCCTGTACGAGCAGGAACCCTTACAGCAGAAAGTGAAGAAGAACTAAAGAGCCTCTTGATGAAAGTGAGAGAGGAGAGTGAAAAGGTTGGCTTGAAGCTCAACATTCAGAAAACTAAGATCATGGCATCTGGTCCCATCACTTCATGGGAAATAGATGGGGAAACAGTGGAAACAGTGACAGACTTTATTTTTCTGGGCTCCAAAATCACTGCTGATGGTGATTGCAGCCATGAAATTAAAAGACACTTATTCCTTGGAAGGAAAGTTATGACCAACCTAGATAGTATATTAAAAAGCAGAGCCATTACTTTGCCAACCAAGGTCCGTCTAGTCAAGGATATGGTTTTTCCAGTGGTCATGTATGGATGTGAGAGTTGAACTATAAAGAAAGCTGAGCACCGAAGAATGGATGCTTTTAAACTGTGGTGTTGGAGAAGACTCGAGAGTCTCTTGGACTGCAAGGAGATCCAACCAGTCCATCCTAAAGGAGATCAGTAATGGGTGTTCATTGGAAGGATTGATGTTGAAGCTGAAACTCCAATACTTTGGGCACCTGATGTGAAGAGCTGACTCATTAGAAAAGATCCTGATGCTGGGAAAGATTGAGGGCAGGAGGAGAAGGGGACGACAGAGGATGAGATAGTTGGATGGGATCAGCGACTTGATGGTCACGGGTTTGGGTGGACTCCGGGAGTTGGTGATGGACAGGGAGGCCTGGTGTGCTGCGATTCATGGGGTTGCAAGGAGTCGGACACGACTGAGTGACTGAACTGAACTGAACTGAGGAGCAGGATGGTGAGAGTGGTGGGTGAGGGTGTTCCAGGCAGAAGGAAGCTTCCAGAGGCCAGGGTGGGGAGGGGAGATGGGTGTGGCACTGAGAGGTTTGAAGCTGGGCCCCACTGGTGAAAGGCATCTCAAGGAATCTGGACTCATTCCCTAGAGAATCAGGAAGCCAATGAAGGGTTACCAACAGGAAAGTGACACCGTCAGTGGGTATTGATTGCTATAATTATTGCCATTGTGGCTATCTCTGCCTGTTTTCTGAATATTTCTGTTAATTCCTCTTCCCTCAAACAAAGATTAGAATGAAAGTTCTAATCATCAACCCCTCTCAATGTAACATGATCTGTATACCATAAATGACAGCCAATTATCAGAGCAACCCAAATAGTGAATGGCATATCTTGGGTGGCAGTGAGTTCCCCACACACTGGAGGCATGCATGCAAGAGCCAGTTGACTTTCTGGGTTTATAGGGCTACTAGCTAGATCTGTCGGAGAAGGCAATGGCAAGCCACTCCAGTACTCTTGCCTAGAAAATCCCATGGATGGAGGAACCTGGTAGGCTGCAGTCCGTGGCGTCGCTATGGGTCGAACACAACTGAGTGACTTCACTTTCACTTTTCACTTTCACACACTGGAGAAGGAAATGGCAACCCACTCCAGTGTTCTTGCCTGGAGAATCCCAGGGATGGGGGAGCCTGGTGGGCTTCCGTCTGTGGGGTCACACAGAGTCGGACACGACTGAAGTGACTTAGCAGCAGCAGAAGCAGCTAGATCTGTAGGGGGAATTCAGTTCAGTTCAGTTCAGTTCAGTCGCTCAGTCATGTCCGACTCTCCGCGACCCCATGAATCACAGCACGCCAGGCCTCCCTGTCCATCACCGAATCCCGGAGTTCACTCAAACTCATGTCCACAGAGTCAGTGATTCCATCCAGCCATCTCACTCTCGGTCGTCCCCTTCTCCTCCCACCCCCAACCTTTCCCAGCATCAGACTCTTCCAGTGAGTCAACTCGTCGCATGAGGTGGCCAAAGTATTGCAGCCTCAGCTTTAGCATCAGTAGGGGGAATTAGAGAGAGCAAAAAGCCACTGCCTCCAGCTCTGCAACTAACAAACCGCAGAGCCCTGGGCAGGTTATTTCCTCCTTCAACCTGTTTCCTACCCATGAAAAGAGATTATAGTTTCGTGATTTCAACGAAACAGCGTAACTGAAAGTGATGCTTATATTGTAAATAATTATTTAAAAACAAATCCCTGGTGAGCTCTAAGATTCTTTTCTACTCTGGAATTCCTTACTTTATTATAATTTTTTGAATAATTGAGGTAGACAGGACAAGAGTTACCATCCTTGTTTTTCAAAGTAAAAACAGAAACAGGAAACTAGAGGCAGGCAGAGTTGTCTAAGGAGAAAGCAGCTGTACATGGATGATCTGCGAGTTTAACCAAGAACTCGGAACTTTTTAGTCTTGAGCTTTCTGCTCCAGCAGGTTGCCCTTTTCAATCGAAAATCCAACAAGTGAACAAGGTGCTCCTTTAAAAGCTTTTAAAAGGGTTAAGGACTCAGTCACTCATATCTCCGTGTGTGTTGGTTTGATTAGACTGCTGCTCCTCCTCAAACTAGAGTGAGGGGAGCCATGCTGAAGGGATTTTGAGCAAAGTGCCGAGACTAATGGCCTGTGCGCGCTGGGGTGTGATGAGCTAGGGGGAGGTCTTTTGCACCAAGCTCCCAGCCTGTATCTGATTGTGCTCATCACTGGGTGTCCACAAGCAGGAGCACAGTTCTGGTTCTGGTCTCTAATGGTGAAAGTGGACATCTGCCACCCTTATGTTGAGCATTCATTCAGTAAATTTGTATTAAGTCTTGTCTCTGCACCAGGCTTCCAGGCATTTGAGATACATTAGTGAACAAAACAGACAATTCTAAGTGTCGGGATGTGGTGCACCAAGAATTTATTCTTTATAGGTAAAAGTGTGAAAACAACTGTTTTTTGGAAAACTGTTTGGCAACATATACTAAAGCTAAACACGTGCCTGTCCTCTGACCCAGCAATTCCACTCCTATATCTGTGCCCAGTAGAAACGAGTGCACGCTCCCACCTAAAGGTGTATACGAGAATGTTCTTAGCAGCTTTATAGCCCTATTAGCCACCATCTCCATCACCACGACCAGTTTTTCTACCTCCATCTTTGTCATCATTACCGCCGCTGCCACCACCACCATCACCCCATCACCATCATCATCAGAACTGCCATCAACAACAGCTATATAACCAATAGGGCCCATAGTTATTGGTCACTGCAACCACCAGCTCCACCACCATGATGTGTGTAGTCTGTGTTTATTCTCTTGAGAAAAACTCAAGACGCACTACCTGGGCCCCACGCCCCACACTGACCCCGGTGCTGCCTGTTCCCACAGCTGGAACCGAGTCCTTCCCTGTCTTCCTTCCCTGCTTCACCCTGTTTTGAGCCCGTCCTCTACTTCCGGACTGCACCTTTTCCTCGGGAGCAGTGGGACTCCTGTGATCAAGGGAAGAATAGAGAGAAGGCACGCAGAGAAGCTTGGAGTGTTTTAAAAGCTGGCTGGACCCTGCAGTCCAAGACCATCCCCAAGAAAAAGAGATGCAAAAAGGCAAAATGGTTGTCTGATGAGGCCTTACAAATAACTGAGAAAAGAAGAGAAGGTAAAGGCAAAGGAGAAAAGGAAAGATATACCAATTTGAATGCAGAGTTCCAAAGAACAGCAAGGAGAGATAAGAAAACCTTCCTCAGTGATCAATGCAAAGAAATAGAGGAAAATAATAGAATGGGAAAGACAAGAGATCTCTTCAAGAAAATCAGAGATACCAAGGGAACATTTCATGCAAAGATGGGCTCAATAAAGGACAGAAATGGTAGGGACCTAACAGAAGCAGAAGATATTAAGAAGAGGTGGCAAGAATACACAGAACTATACAAAAAAGATCTTTGTGACCCAGATAACCATGATGGTGTGACCACTCACCTAGAGCCAGACATCCTGGAATGCGAAGACAAGTGGGCCTTAGGAAGCATCACTATAAACAAAACTAGTGGAGGTGATGGAATTCCAGTTGAGCTATTTTAAATCCTGAAAGATGATTCTGTGAAAGTGCTGCATTCAATATGCCAGAAAATCTGGAAAACTCAACAGTGGCCACAGGACTGGAAAAGGTCAGTTTTCATTCCAATCCCAAAGAAAGGCAAAAAGAATGCTCAAACTACGACACAATTGCACTCATCTCACGCGCTAGCAAAGTAATGCTCAAAATTCTCCAAGCCTGGCTTCAACAGTACATGAACTGTGAACTTCCAGATGTTCAAGCTGGATTTAGAAAAGGCAGAGGAACCAGAGATCAAATTGCCAACATCTGCTGGATCATTGAAAAAGCAAGAGAGTTCCAGAAAAACATCTACTTCTGCTTTATTGACTATGTCAAAGCCTTTGACTGTGTGTATCACAACAAACTGTGCAAAATTCTTAAAGAGATGGGAATACCAGACCACCTGACCTGCCTCCTGAGAAATCTGTATGCAGGTAAAGAAGCAACTGACCTAGAACTGGACGTGGAACAACAGACTGGTTCCAAATCAGGAAAGGAGTACGTCAAGGCTGTATATTGTCACCCTGCTTATTTAACTTATATGCAGAGTACATCATGTGAAATGCCAGGCTGAATGAAGCACAAGCTGGAATCAAGATTGCCAGGAGAAATATCAATAACCTCAGATATGCGGATGGTACCACCCTTATGGCAGAAAGCAAAGAAGAACTAAAGAGCCTCTTGATGAAAGTGAAAGAGGAGAGTGAAAAAGTTGACTTAAAGCTCAACATTCAGAAAACTAAGATCATGGCATCCGGTCCCATCACTTCATGGGAAATAGATCGGGAAACAATGGAAACAGTGACAGACTTTATTTTTCTGGGCTCCAAAATCACTGCAGATGGTGACTGCAGCCATGAAATTAAAAGACGCTTGCTCTTTGAAAGAAAAGCTATGACCAACCTAAACACCATATTAAAAAGCAGAGACATTACTTTGCCAACAAAGGTCCATCTAGTTAAAGCTATGGTTTTTCCATTCGTCATGTATGGATGTGAGAGTTGGACTTATTATAAAGAAAGCTGAGCGTCAAAGAATTGATGCTTTTGAACTGTGGTGTTGGAGAAAACTCTTGAGAGTCCCTTGGACTGCAGGGAGATCCAACCAGTCCATCCTAAAGGAGATCAATCCTGAGTATTCATTGGAAGGACTGATGCTGAAACTGAAACTCCAATACTTTGGCCACCTGAGGCAAAGAACTGACTCATTAGAAAAGACCCTGATGCTGGGAAAGATTGAAGGCAAGAGGAGAAGGGGATGACAGAGGATGAGATGTTTGGATGGCATCACTGACGCAATGAACTTGAGTTTGAGTGAGCTCTGGGAGTTGGTAATGGACAGGGAAGCCTGGCGTGCTGCAGTCCATGGGGTCACAAAGAGTCGGACAGGACTGAGCAACTGAACTTAACTGGACCCTGCAGGGGTGCCTCTCCAGGCTTCGCTAGAGGGCAGCAGAGTATCGCATCAACACGGCCCCCAGGCTCATCACAAAGGAGGCTTTGTCGAGTGCGGGCACGCTCTTTCTATACATTTTCTCTGGAGCTTGTGTGCTGTGGAGGGGCTGGCCAGCCTGGTCCTGTGGACAGGGATGAGCAGCCCCTCAAGAAGTGCTCCTCAAGAGGGATGAATAAAAGCAGCATTGACCAATCATGGGGCCCTCCCACGCTCACCCTGCTCCTGGCTCCAGCCCCTTCAATCCACTCTCCTCCCTTCAGTTCCAGCCATCCTCCCTGAGAAAACCCAACGCGGACTCCCTGAAGCCGCAGAATAAGGTCTGATGTGCCCTACCTGGGACTTCAAACCATTCAGACTCAAGGCCATTCAGGTTCTGTCTCCTGCTGCCCCCTCCAGCCGTCCCTCTCCACTCCCACCACCCTCAGCCCCTGCACCCAGTGCTCCAGCCCAAAGCTTTCCCAGGCTTTCCTTTGGCTCCTTTCAACCTTTGCCGCTGCAGTTCCCTCTGCCGGAGTGCTCCCTTCTTGCTACCTGGTGGATTTGTCCTGCAAGTCTTCCCATCCGTAGAATGCCTTTCCTGGCACCCCGGATCCACCAGTTCAGGTTGGAACCACATGTGTGTCCCCAGAGCCTCCCTCCTGTTACAACGTGGATCACAGTGGATTGCTCCTCCTGTCTGTTGGGGAGCAGGACTGTGCTGCTCCATCCCTGGGGTCTCTGAGCCAGAGCAGGGCCCTGCATACAGTAAGAATTCAGCAGATGCTGATGGGAAGGAAGGAAGGAGCGGAGGAGGAGGAAGGGAGCCTGGCGAGAGGGCTGCTGGCTGCATCCCACCCCGACCTCCGTCTCTCCTCCCTCCCTTCCTCTCAAGGCTAACCGCACACTCTCAGCTTCATGAGCTAAGGACTCATTTAGGGACCCATTTATCACAGAGATCATCAACTCCTGCCACAAAGCTGCTCTCAAATGTGCCCAGAAACTGAGTGATACTCTTCCAGCGCTGGCCAAGCTAGCCTCTTGGACTCAACTATGAGCTACAGATTTAGAGGTCCCATAGCGAGGAGGACAGGCTCCAGTGGGCCCTGGGAAGCTCAGATGTCCATGCCCTCCGCTCCTCCCGACACATGACACAGGGGGGCTCGTCCTCCCTTGAGAGGCGCAGAGACCAAGGCCCGGTGGGAAGAGGTGGAGCCCAGCCCAGGACTCGCCCTGCCAGGCAGCCTTGCCTTGGACTGAGATGGAAGGAGGATGAGAAAGAAGATCAGCAAGAGGGCGGGCTCTCTGCATCACGTGACACTCATCCGTCATTGCTCCACTTGTCTCCTCCGCGGAGGAAAAGCCAGATGGGTCCAAGGCCTGTTGTGAAATTTTCCAAACGGAGCTTGCTGTAATCTTTAATTAAAACATCAATGTGGGCCACAGGACTCGTTTCACAGAGTTCTCCAAAGCAGGGACCTCAGGGATCACTGAATGAACGTCTGTCTGGCCCCCTAGCCCATTTTACAGATGGTTAAACGGAAGGGGGCCAGCACGGGCTAGAACGGCAGTTGCGTTCGTGATCAAGGGTAGTAATTGTAGCATAAGATGGATAGGGTAACCCATTGGCAGTCCCGGGCCACCACTCTTTCTCCTTAAATTCCTGGCTCCTCTCCTCCAAAGCCTTACCCAGTTTCTCTGCTATTTATGGTGGGTACTGGGCTTCCCAGGTGACACTAATGGTAAAGAACCTACCTGTCAATGTAGAAGACATAAAAGATATGGGTTCTATCCCTGGGTTGGGAAGATCCCCTGGAGGAGGGCATGGCAACCCACTCCAGTATTCTTGCCTGGAGAATCCGGTGGATGGAGGAGCCTGGCAGGCTACAGTCCATAGGGTTGCAGGGAGTCAGACATGACTGAAGTGACTTAGCACACAGGCATGCACGTGGTGGGTACTGGTAGCCGTGCCAGGCTTTCCCCTAGACAAGGAGCTTGGTGAGGATTAGGGATTCCATCCGCATGCTCAGCACAGGGCCTGGCACAGAGACACACTCACTGTCTGTCTGTCTGATAAAGGCATGAAGGTCCAGCCAGAGGAAATGATACTGCCTGAAGCCAAGCTTCATCTTTTGGTGAAGATGAGGCTCTATAGGGTGGTTGTGAAATCAAAGGACCCAGGGTTGCTGAAACTCCCGTTGTTTCCAGGATCTCAGCTTTTCTCCGTAGAAACAGAAACAACTTTCTCCTGACTCAGTCCACTCACTACTCACCCAGGAATGACTTACCTATGAGCTGGATCTTCCTCTGAAGGCGATAATGTTAATACGTAAGAATGTTCAGGGGTATTAAGTACTGTCTCTTGCACAACGATGCCTCATGTGTCTGGAACCTTCTGGGTCAGAGGGCTGGGAGTTAATATTTTTTGAACAGTGGACACTTTTTCTAATTTAATTAATTTTCAAAGCAACCCTCTGGGATTGGCACTACAATTGTCCCCATTTTACAGACGAAGACAACGAGGCTCAGAGATGTTCGGTAACTTGCCCGGAGTCAGGCGCCCACTGAATGGTGTAGTGCGGCTCTGTCTGATGCCAGAGTTTGCATTGTCCTCTGCTCTCTGCAGCCTCTTCCCGTGAGCTGTTCTGCAAAGCTAAACTTGGATAACTGAAGTTGACCTTTTACATCCACACTTGCCTTAGTTTTACCATCTCTCTTACAACAGGCTCTCCTATTAGCTCTCACACTCCCCTGCCTGCTTCCCTGGGGAAAGCTGAGTGATACTTTAAGGCAATGGAGCTCCACCCCTGGCATCAAAATTACCTGGGGACTCCAGGCCCCACCCGTTGGGATTCTGTTTAATTGGTTGGGGGGTGGGGACCAGGCATCAGTGTTTCCAAAGCACTCCAGATGGTTTTAATGCACGGTCAGGATTGACAGCTCTGGCTTTCGCTTTTTCTTGATAACCGAATCATCCCATGCAGCATGTATCTTGAAGTGTGTCCTGGGAGAGTGATTTCTCAGATCTTGATGGGCATTTTTGAGACCTTGTCTCTGCCTTATCTATTAATAGAACATCGGGGATTTCGATGCCCTGGTTCGAGAAGATTTCATATGCTGTGAAGCAACTAAGCTTGTGCTCTAGCCCACGAGTCACAACTACTAAACCCACATACTGCAACTACTGAAGACCACATGCTGAGAGCCTGTGTTCTGCAACAAGAGAAGCCACTGCAACGAGAAGCCCTCACACCGCAGCTGAAGAGTGGCCCCAGCTCACCACTACTAGAGAAAAGCCCGCACAGCAATGAAGACCTACTGCCGCCAAAAATAAAATAAATAAAAATTATTTAGAACATCTGCCCTTCTCTTGGGACCAGACTTCCGAAAAAGCCATCTCATTGTGGCCTGAGATTCCCTCTTTTCAAGCTTAGAATCCACTGAGGATTCACAGATTGAAAACTGCAAAACTGCCCATGTGCTCTCCCTGCAGGGACCATAGGATCTGTTAAGAGTTTTCCAGATTTTTCTCCCTTTCAAGATGTTCTCCACACAGGTGACAAGAAACTGTCCAATGTGTAAGGTGAAGCTGCAGGATCAAGTTGAATGTGAATTAAGCACATTCAAAGCACCTACTCTGTGCCAGGTCACAAACTAGGTGCTAACGATCCACTGTGTCATTTGTGTTGTTTGGTTGGGCTTAGAGAAGCTGCACACTCTCCCAGGAAGCCCTCCTGGATTGACATGGGAGCCCTCTTCTGAGGACCCACACCACCCATACCTACCAGCCCCAGGACCTGAGCCCATCTGGTGGAGTTGGGGTTGGGCAATAAAATCTGTCTGCCTGGGAGAACTCTAAGCTCCCTGAGGGCAGGGACTGGGTGGTGAATCAGGGTATGTCTGTTAAGCTGAATGACTCACAGCAGTTAAAACCAAATGCCACAGGAGCACAGACAAAAAAAAAAGTGGATCCTGACCAGAGAGCAAGGGCTGGGGAATCTGGGAAGGCTTCCTGGAGGAGGTGACATTGGGCCAGGCTTTATAAATGGGTAGAAATTGGGACGGGCAGAAGGAAGAAGAAGAGCATTTCAGGCAAAGGGAACAGCAGGAGCAACGGCCCAGAGGTAGAACAAATTGAGGAGCAAACTGTGGTTTAGTGGGATCAAAGGCCAGGGAGTGTGATGGGATCATACTCCAAACTGCCAGAACACAGAAGTTTCCATGGAAGCCCTGGGAATGGTTCTAAGAACTGGTCTTCACTCACTCCCCCAGATGAGCTTGGAGATGCCCTAGCGCCCCTCCTTGTGATTATTCAGGCTCTCTCCAGGAAGCCCCGCCCACCTTATCAGCTCTGAGTTCCTGCCTGGGTGGGGGCCAGGCCTCACTGCTGACTCGCGCCTCTGGCAGCTGAGGCGCTGGAACACGAAGCTGAGGCTTCCTCACCAAGTCCAGCTGCCAAGCCCTCTGAGCTGGTCCCACTGGAGCTGCAGGAACTCTCCCGAGGCCACGGAGTCATCATTTCCCTGCTTTGTGACCCGAGGGAGACACACACACACAGCCTCAGTGTGCGGGAAGGACAGCGGACAGAGGCATCTATGACCCTGCCTCCTTCAGCTCTCTGGGATTTCTGGAAATAAGCACTGTGCCTGCCTCCCTGGGGGAGGAGGAGGAGGAGACGCAGCCTCCGCCCACAACTCTAAGACTCTGTCCCTGAAACAGTCATCTTCTCTCACCAAGCCTAGGAGGATTTGATCAGCACCAATTTCCAGGGCTCTGCACCCGTTCGTTCCTTTCCAACCTCATCTCTGTGGGCCCTTCTCCCTTTCTGGTCTCCATAACCCAGACCCTGAGGTCTTGTCTCCCCAGAATTAAACGGGGCTGAATTCTCTCAGCCTCTCTTACCTCTGCTTGGCGCCCTACTCTTACTACTACGGCAATCTGCTCCTGCTGCGCCTCTGCCACTGTTGCCACCGCTATTGACCAGCACAGCTAGCGCTTCAACTACTACCACTGCTCCTCGCAATACCAGCACTTCAAAGACTGCTTCTATTAGTACTAGTACTTTTTTTTTTTTTGGCTACACTGTGAGGAATGCAGTATCTTAGCTCCTTGACCAGGGATCAAACCCTCCCCTCCTGCAGTAGAAGCATGCAGTCTTAACCGCTGGATTGCCAGGGAAGTCTCACTACTTCTTAAGTACTTTAGTAAAAGTATTAAGAAGTACCGGTACTTCTTAATACTCTTTCTACTACCATTACTTCAGCTACAATTACTATTATGATTTATACTACTACCACCATCGTTTCTGGGCTTCCCAGATGGCTCAGTGGTAGGGAACCCGCCTGCCCATGCAGAAGATGCAAGCTTGATCCCTGGGTCAGGAAGATCCCCTGGAGAAGGAAATGGCAACCCACTTTCCCATTCTTGCCTGGGAAATCCCACGGACAGATGAGGCTGGCAGGCTACAGTCCCTGGGGTCACAAAAGAAGTTGGTCATGACTTAGCAACATCCGTCACCTCTACTGCTACTAGTATTTTTCCTGCCACTGTTTTACTACAACAATGAACTTCTATTTACTGCTACTTCTGATAGCTCAAGCGTGATGAATTAAACACAATGGGCCAAGAACTAAGTTCAGCCCTCTCAACTGATGTCATTTATCACAGGAACGGCCTGCTGTGGTCTTAATATCTTCCCTACTTTATGGATGGGGAAACTGAGGCGTGTGGAAGGTAAGTACCTTGGCCCAAGCCGCAGGGACAGGAAGAGAATGAGACTGGCTCTTGACCAGCAGCCTGACTCTGGGGGCCAAGTCTGAGACCCAGAACCCTTCTCCTCCCCTGTCCTTTGTCTGGCTTCCTGAGTACATCTCTGGGTTATCTTGAATCCTCAGGAAAAGATTCCCTGAAGTTGAAGCAGGGAAGGGGCCTTACCCTTTGCAAGATGTTTAGAATGCCATGAGCAAGGCACACAGTAGTGGCTCAGGGTACACATTGTTTCCAATCAGCATATAATTGAATTCTCATAACAACCTTTTATGTGAGGACAAGGATCTGGGTGTTACAGCTGGGGAAACAGACTCTCAGGAGTGCTGTGGTCTATCCAGGGCTTAGATCTGGGACTGCACGCCAAAACTGAAACAAAGCAAGAGCCTACGGTCCTTGACCTCCATGCCTTCTGCCTGCCTCTTGTCTGTGAAAAAACACTGCAGCCAAAGAATAAGTTTAACCAGAGAAGTGAGAACACGCGGAAACAAAGGAATACGGCCAAAGGAGGCACGCACGCTGAGTTGCTTCAGTCACGTCCAGCTCTTCGCGACCCCAGGGACTCTAGCCCGCCGGGGTTCTCTGTCCAGGGGACTCCCGAGGTAAAAAGGTTGGAGTGGGTTGCCATGCCCTTCTCCAGGGGATCTTCCCGACCCAGAGATCAAACCCGTGTCTCTCATGTCTCCTGCATTGGCAGGTGGGTTCTTTGCCACTAGCGTCACCTGGGCAGCCCCAGTCAAAGGAGTGCAAATAATAGTAATTCAGACATTAAGCATAGTCAAGGGCCTTCAGTTCCTTCTCAAGAGCTATAGATAATATTCTGAGCCATATCCTGTGAGCTTTCTTATAAATACTGAAAACCCCACAACGTTGGAGAAGTTAACTACATGATGACCAGACTGTAGCCATGACATAAACTGCTACAATTCCGAGAACTGGCCTCAAGGAAACGGGAGCAGACTGTCCCTGGAACTGAAGATCAACTGCACCTGAAACAATCAAGGTGACACTGGTCAGACCCCTGGTGCTCAAGTTCAAGATGACGGTCAGAGCTGACTGTGCTGTTTCCACCTGGAGCCCCCTCCCTCAGCCTATAAAAGTTGTTGCCCCACTGACTGTCAGTGAAGGGAGCTGGCCTTCGGACAGACACTTGCTCTCCCTGCCCCGCCCCAGGTTGCCAGAATCAAAAATGAAGAAAACTTTCCTTTCCACCAACCTGGTCTCTTTATTAATTTTTTGAGTGGCAAGGAGCCGGACCCCACTTTTGTTACAGAACTGTCTTTTCATGACCTCGCATATGATGTGACCTGTTCACCCTTGGCATGAACTCTTCTATGTGCTCTGCACTTTATAGTTTACAAAACTCACATGTATATTCATATTATTTCTCACAATGACCCTCAGAGGGAATGATCAACTCCATTTTATGGATAAGAAAACTGAGGCCCAGATGGCAAAGACAGATTTTGGAGCCCTCATGAGGAGTCAGTGGCCAATCCAGGATTTGAACCAGTCTCCACCCCCAATCCCCCTGGAGCCTGAGAGTAGGGGCATCCCAGCTGGAAGAATCCAAGAGGCCTCTTTTGGGACAGCCCTCCTGCTTTACTCTGTCCAGCCACCCCAGCCCCTGTGGTGGGCGAGCCCACAGCCCTGAGGGGTGGAGAAGACTGGTTATTTCCAGCCTGGTACTTAAGGGCTGGCCAGGGAGTGGGGTGTGGGCTGGCCAGAGGGCTCTGTGTTCCCAAGAGGGTCTGGCCTTCAGCTGCTGAGACCGAGGCAGGGAGTCAGGGATTTCTGTCCAAGCCATTTAGGCTAGCCAAAGCTGGGCAGGCCACCCGCTCCCCCCGAAGGTAAGATGTAGGTAGCCAAGATGCACACAGGCAGCTCATTCAGCCCCCTCAAGCTCAGCTGACCCTATCCTGGTCCGGGACCCAAGCTGGGCAGTGCCCTTGCTGCTCCCAAGAGATGGAAAGAGCAGACAGCAGTCCTGATATGGGCCCAAGGATCAGTTACAAGCAAACACATGTGCTCTGAACAGCTACTCTGTGTCTCTCTCTCTCCCAGCTCCCAGAGGGTCTGGGAAATTGCCACCCATCCCAGGTCCCTCTCCCCCTCGTGTGAGAAATGCTATCAGGACACTGAGCCCTTGCAAAGCACCAAACATTTCCTGCGCCAGGACCTTAGCATGTGCAGTTCCCTCTGTGAGGGCATCCTTCCTTGAGCTCCTCACATGACAGGTTCCTCTGTCTTCACATTTAAATTTTAAAAAGTCACCTTTCAGTGATGCCTTCCTGACTCCCCAGGCTGATCAGTTCCTTCCAACTCCGCTGCCTCCATCCACAGCCTGTCTCTCACCCTCCTCTGCTTCCTCCTCAAGGTTTGTATTTAATTTTTAATCTACACGTTGATGGTCTGTCCCCCCGACAAGAGCAAGGACAAAGTCCGCTTTGCTATCACTCCCCCAAGGTCCAGCAGATGGCCAGACACTTGGAATAAACATTTATCACCTGAGCGAATGGAAAGGAAGTGAAGGCATTTGCCCACATTCTCACAGGGGCATTGTACGCGAGGGCATGGCTCTGTCTCCAAGGCACCACCTTGCCCCCGTGCGCACGCTGTGATGGGGCCACATTCTCTGCAGTGGCCCTTCCTCAGCCTCAGAGGCACACCCTTTACACATGGGGCTCCGCATCTCCTCTGGCTTCCTTCATGGACCCTCCGGCCTCTGCTTGCATACCTCCAAAGGACAGGGAGCTCACCCCATCCAGTGCAATATTAGATGCTCCCTTTCAAGGTTGCGTGACCTTCCAAATGACAGAGTGGGCTGTTCTTCACAAGTTCTCAAATGCTGATGAGGAAGACTTCCTGTTGCTGGCACAAGGACTTTGGACTTTGACAATGCACTTTTCTGTTTCTTCATTATTTCCTGTGCTCCAGCTATGGGCCAGGACTGTGGTCACCAAAAAGGGGGAAGGTAGAGAGCTTTGGTGGCTTGATGATGTTTAAGGTCTCTGATGGCCTTTGGGCCAGACAATGGTGCTGGTGGTGGCACGAGCTGTGAATCTGATGCCTCCAAAACCTCACTGTGCACACAGATCCCCCGGGGACTGAAGATGCTTCTTCTGACACAGCACATCTGGCCAGCGGATCTGCATCTCTCAAGCGACACTGATGCTGCTGGGGTATGGACCACAGTTTGAGTGACAGGGTGTAGACCCAACTGACAATGAAGGACAGTGAGGCTTGGAGAGAGTAGGGACTTGCCTAGGGTCACCCAGCCCGACAGCAGGGGCTGAAGAGGGACTGTCCGGCTCCCCCGGCCAGGGCTCTGGAATTCACGGGGCAGGCTGGGCTCAGTGCGTCTTTGTGAGACGCAGCATACCTGGACTCACCCGGGCTGCCTGCCCCTGCCCATGAATAGTGGGCCTCTTTCCTTCCTGCACCAGGCTGGCGGGCGCACGCCCACAGATGCCCCCTCCCCTGCACACACACTCACACACACTCACACACCCGGGCCGGCCCGGCAGCCCTCCCTGTTTGGGGAAAGTCAACAAGAGCGTTTGAAAAGTCTTTCTGTGTGGAGAATCTGTTTGTATAGGGGGAGGAAACGGAGAGCCGGCCAATAGGTAGAAATATTAATGAAGCTTGTTATAAAGGGCCCATTCACGGCTCTCCAAGTAAATAGGGCTCTTGTCGGGCTGCCACGTTATCTGCCAAGTTCAAGAATGTGGTTTGAAAAAATAGAATTTAAAGGGGTAAGGTGGAGCCTTAAATGGACAGCCTGCTGGAGCTGGAACCAAGGACAGGAGGAGCCTCGGCTGAGGGGCTGGAGGCACTGGGATGCTGGGGCACTGGGTCTTGGGGTGAGGGGTAAGGGGCTGCCCAGGAGAAGGGCAGGTGGGAATCACCGGAGTGCAGAGCTCAGAGAGCATCCACTGGCCACCATCCACCATCCACTGGTGTGGAAGGCCGCCTTGGTGTCTGGCCCAGGGCTTGCAGTTCTTCTGTTTGGACTCTGACGTGGTGATGCGGGTCAGGAATGGAGTGCTTCAGTCCCACACCCAAACTCCTCTGGGAGTTTTGCTCCTTGGGGTGTTGGTAAGGGGGTCTCTGAGTGGCAGGAGGGGGGCTTCTTAGTAACTCTCAGCCGCACTGCATCGCAACCCCACAAAGCTCACCCAGCTTCTCCCACATGCTGAATTCTACTCTGTAGACTGTTTCCCAAACAGCACATAAGACAGAGCACAGAAGACCCAAACTCTCGGTCCACTCGGCTCACACAGGGCAAATTCGGGGCTCAGAGAGGGAGAGTGACCAACTCAAGGTCCCTCAGCGAGTCTTTAGCAGAACTGGGACTTGTTTCTACCAGTTTCTTGTTGGACCAGGTCCCCAGGACTGCAGACGGTGTCTGGCCCAGAGGAGGTGACTCGCTATTTCAAGAGCACAATGTTTTATTTTTAGCCCTCTACTTAAATCAACGTATAAACAGGGGTTCTGTCTTGCGCCCAATTTGCTCCTGGCCAGCTCTGTGGTCTTGGGCAGGTGACTCTGCCTCTCTGAGCCTTAGCTTCCCTTTCCATTGTAAAATGGGGTTATTTAGCGCAACCTCTCCTGTTGAGAAGACTGAAAGAGAGGATGTTGGCCCAGTGCTGTGCCAGGCCCTCGGTGGGTGGCCCGGGACAGTGGCTATGGCGTTTCTTTTTCTGTCCCAGCCTGAGGTACAAGAATAGAATTTCCAGAAGGACTGTTCCCCTGGCCTCTAGGTTTCAGGGTATGGTTTCTGCTTGGGACCTAGAAGTCTGCCCTGTGTTGAGGGTCACAGGAAGCTTGCAGATTGGGAGTTGGGGGCTTCTGACAGCACAGCCACCCCTGTTTGTGAGCTACTGCAAGGGTCTGAGAAAATGCCCTGCAGGAAACTGGCCAGCAGCTGCCCTTCCGTCCCCCGACCTGAAGGGCGGTGCAGAGGACACCTCTGTCTGTCAAGGGTTAACCTGTGTGTGGGGAGCACATTTACACTGGCTTTTCTTTACAAATAAAAGGGGCGAAATTCCTAAGAGGCAAAAGGGAAATAATCAATGGAAAAGCTAAATGGAAACACTTTGGTAAAGACTCTGCCAGGCACTTGCTGGGTGACCTTGAATGGTGGGGACTTAAGGACATTGGGGATGCAGGAAGGCAGCAGTATCCCCTTAAAGGGAGGTGCTGTGGGGTGCTGTCACAAACACAAGTCTGGGGGCTCATAGCCCCAGGTTCAAACCTGGACTCTGCTCCTCACAGGCTGTGTGACCTTGTGCAAATGATGGACCTCTCTGGGCTTCCATTTTTTTGATCTGTACAAGAAAAGAGAAGACAGAGTTAAAGTGTGTGGAGCCCTGGCACATCGTGGATGCTCATTAAATGTCAGTTTCCTTTCCTTTCTGGGCCTCTTGGCAGGCCGAGGGGAAGCGTCTGACAGGTCTCACCAGCCAGACCTGAGAGAGACCCGGTCTGCAGGCCCCAGTGCTCACAGAGCCTGATGCTAACTATGTCTGCATAGCCCTTTACAGTTTGCAAAGCACTTGTCTACTCCCCTTTAGAGCCTCGCAAAAGTCCTGTGAGGCGAGCAGGGCACTGTTTACTCCTTCCTGCACTAAGATAGCAGGTGAAAGACTCGAGCCCAGAGCTCGTAGACTGGCCCCAAATCTCTCTTCATTCCTTCACAAATGCTGGTTGAGGATCATGTGCCAGGCATGGGGGATGCAACAGTGCGTAAAACTAGCCGTAGAGGAACGAATGACGATTGAATGGTTTGATGATGGATGGAGGATGTTTGGCTGATGGATGGATGGTGATTGGATGATGAATGAATGGATGGTGGATGGATGATAGATGGATGCGTACAGGAAGGAAGAATGACAGATTTCTTGAGGGCAGGATTGCTGTCTCTCCTTTTCACCACTGGGCCCTCAATCCTGAAGACTGTCACATGATCTCTTCTTTGGTGGTACGGACTCAAGAAACAGGCTACACACCTTTCTAGCTATGTGATCAAGGGGAAGTTACTTAACCTCAGGGTGCCTCAGTTTCCTTATCTGTAGAATGGGACTAATGACAGGTCATTGTGAGGATTAAATGAGTTAACACATGTACTGCTCTAAGAACAGGACTAGCTGGTGCACAGTAAGTACCACATACGCTTTGACCACTTTTATTTTTCTGGTTTGACTTCTGAATTCCCTTCTGTCTCCTTGCTAGTCACTTCAGTCGTGTCCAACTCTTTGTGACCCTATGGACTATAGCCTGCCAGGCTCCTCTGTCCATGGGGATTCTTCAGGCAAGAATACTGGAGCAGGTTGCCATGCCCTCCTCCAGGGGAATCTTCCTGACCTAGGGATTGAACCTGCGTCTCTTAAGTCTCCGGCATTAGCAGGCGGGTTCTGGTGATAGACTCTCAAGATAGGACTCTGGGTGCCCTGCCCGGGATGCCTCCTAGTAGAAGCATCTACTCAGGCTGCAGTTCAGAGAGAGGAGATCTTGGGCCCAAATCAGGGTCAGAGAAGTCCAGGGTGCACATTCCCCTGGGGCCAAGGATAGGGCTGGTCCCTGGCTAAAGGAGGAAGTACAGCAGGATGGTCAGAGCTTTGGGCTGGGAGCGGAAGAATCATGTGTCCATTCTGGTCCTGCCATGGCCCTCCCCTTGGGTCTCCCCTGTTAGACACCCAGAGAGATAGACTGCTGTGAACCAGTTGAGTCGCTGACTGAGGAAACACGAATTAAGCTATCTTCGGCTCCTCATCCTCAATTTTCCTCTCTTTGAACGGATTTTTCCGGATTGGAAAAACTGAGCCTTTGCTAGCCTTGGAACACACACGCGCTCTCTTGCGCACCCGAAATGCTGTGTCAGCGGCAGCTAGTGGTTGAGGATGGCTCCAGATGGAGCACTCATTAACGCCCCTGAGCAGGGCTCAGGTTCCCCCCGGGTCACCTCCCCGGAGCACACAGGCCGAGCTTTCTCTCTGAGGGCTGCCGACAGTCCCACCTTGTCCCAGCCTTGCGATTTATAGGAGCTGGTGGTTGACACAAGTTCCCGCTCGGCGTGGGCTCGTGGGCCCGTGGGCTACACTGGACGCCAAGAGCCACAGCTCCTGCCCGCCTGCCCCTCACTCTATAAGTGAGTCACTGGGGTTTGGAGTGGGCCACCCTGGGGGTGGCTCCTTGTTGGAATAAGACAGTCACCTTCGAACAGAGCAGGCAAAGACAGCATGCCAAACCCTTAGCTTGGCAAAGCTTCTGCCCAGAGGGCACCAAGGCACCTCCTTCCAGCCAAGGAATTGCAGGCACTCAGGCTGGCATAGCCCTGTAAGAGCCATGAGCCCAACAACTCCGGATTGAGACAGAGGCTCGACCAGAGAGGGGAGCCGATGCGGCCATGGCGCGCAGCAAGTCAATGGCAGGGCTGTTAATGGAACCCTGGAGACCTGGTTCCTGGGCATCGCCTGCTCCCCTAAAGGAAAGGAAGCAGCCGAGGGCCTTCCTGGCTGCTAAAGCTGACCCTCGCCTGGTCTTGTAGGAGCCAGGTGGGCACCCGGACCTCTGGTTTTAGGGACAGATTCCTGGGTCTCCCAAGCTTCCAGGGAAGCTGATTTGATGCCCCTTTGATATGACAGGAGGAGAAAGGGATGGGGTGTGGAGGAAGCCTTGGACTTTGCAATTGGGCACAGCTGGGACCTCACCTTGGCTCTGTTGGTTCCGAGCAGGAGAAGCGCAGGCAACTTACTTAACTTCCTCCGAGCCTCTGCCTCCTCATCTACACAACGTGGCAACTTGTCACCTACGTGGTGGGTCATGATGTCAAGTGTTTGGCACACAGTGGGCACTTAACAAATGGTTGCAATGAGTTCTGCTCCAACTGGCTTGGGCAGCCTGAATGGAGAGCAGGACGGGGACAGGTCCTGGGCTTTTTAGGTGACGGGGCACCCAGGTGCAGTGCAGATTTCCTCTCGGCACAGGCAGGAGAGCCCTGGGGTTGAAAGCCTGGTGGCCAGCTTGGGTCACCAACCTGCAGAATAGGTGGGCAAGTCTCAGCACTCTCCTGGACTCAGGCTCCCTATCTGTGAAATGGGGGTTGGAATAGTGGACTAAGGATGCTACTGCAAACCCCAGGCTGGCCCAACTGTCAGAGTAAGGGCCACACCCACCCCGGGCCTGCTTCCTGCCTAAATGAGTGCTGTCTCCGGAGGTGGAGATTCCACCCAGGGCATCCAAGACAGGAGGTGGGTGAGCGGGTGGTAGGAAGAAAGGGACAGGACTAGGCTGAGCCTGGCAGAGCAGGGCTACTGTCTCAGGTCCCCAGGCTGGTCAGATCATCCAAAAGGCTGGTCAGATCATCCAAGAGGGCCCCGTCTTCTTGGGCCAAGCCCAGGCACTCAGGACTATGGGCTCTTGGTAGCAGTGGGGAGAGGGCCCCAGCCCTTCCCTCTGACACTGAACATCCTGGGCTGCAGCCACTCTGGCTTGGAGCTTGGACCCACACCCCTGTGTTAGGTCCAAGCAGCCTGCAGAGCCTCCAGGAAGCAGGGGACACTCCAGGAGGCCAGGGGCCTGGCGAATCAGGCTGCCAGAGGCCCCTCTGCTGCACAATGAAGGCCTCCCTGTGGCAGAGTCACCGTCCCCCAATGCGACTCCACGCCGGCCATCTCCCCCAGCTCAGAAACTCTCACTGGCTCCCCAGCCTGGAACCAACTTTGTGTCCTGGGGTTTCTGTGGCTCATGGAAGAACTTCAGGGTCCCAGAAGCCTTAACCCGCCGGGTGCCAAACATCAGCCATGTACTCTTGTCAGGGGAGAGTTCTGGAGTTTCATCAGATTCACATAAAGAGCCACCACCCCATGGGCTGAAGTCCAGGCTCTTGGTCAGCATTCAAGGTGCTCCCCAAGCTGGCCCCAGGTCTCAACATCTGCCCCTTCTTGTCCCCCTACTCCACTCCCTGCCCTCCCTTCCTCATCTCCCCTCCTGGAAGTTTTCCCAGCTGCTGGCCCTCCTCCCAAGCCCCAAAGCATCATTGAGGGCCCCTCCTTTGCAGTTTGTTCTCAGAACTGTCCTCTCCTCCACACGCAGCGTTCACAGGGCTGAGACCTTGCCTCCCCTACCCAGACCTTTGCAGTAGCCTCTTGTCCACTTGCCCTGCCCTCTCGTCCTCCAGCCGACCGGCCAGCGCTGCTGGGTCACTCTCCCCCTCTCCCTAGAACTATTCTCTGTCCCAGGTGAGTTGGATGATACGGCAGAGGTGGGACGGAGAAGGAGGAAGAGGAGCAGGTAGAGGAAGGGGTGGAGGCAGAGGAGGAAAGGCAGAAACAAGAGAGAAGCAGGCAGGGAGACAGACAGGCCTTGGATTGGAGAGAAATGCAGCCAGATCAAAAGCGAGGCAGAAACAGGAGGCGATCCTTGGAGAGACGGACAAGAAAAGGGGAGGGGGGGACAGGGAGACAGGATGCAGAGACAGGAGAGCTATAGCGTGAGAATCACAGACGGAAGGAGGCAAAGCAAGGCCGGCACAGACAGGGACGACAAGCGCAGACTGCAGCCAGGAAGGGCTGGAGCCAGCAGCCAGGCAGAGGGAGGCGGAGACTGAGGCTGGGGGAGCCCTCGGCCGACACTAGAGAAATGGCTGGCTAGTGCTGGATCCTGGCCCTCCTCCCCTTCTCTGAGCAACTGATCCTCATTGGGGAGCAAAGGAGCAGGTCTGGTACCCGATCCTGCCACCTGTTGGCTCCCCACCCTCCCCACGCTGGAGGCTCTGGCCTGGCTCGTGTTCCAAGCCCCACGTGAAAGGCTCCCCCATCATCACCCGCTGGCCCTTAAGAAGTGATCCTGGGCTGGGCTGGGGAGCACTGCAGAGTTAAGAACCTCCAGAATTTATCCAACTGGCTGCCAGGTAAGCTGTGTGATACTGGCCCAGAACCTTAACCTCTCTGCGCCTCTGGGGAAGTCAAAGGGCAGATTCAGTGTCATCTGCGAGAGAGATTGAGGTTTGTGTTACACCCTCCCAACCCACCTGCTCCCGACACCCTCCAAACTCCGGTCCCACTTGAGGCTGATCTTGTTTCACCGTATCTATGGCCACCACTCTGGAAGGTGGCAGAAGAAAGAATTGGAGATGAAAGCTCTGGCCATTTCTTTGGGGAGCACGCGGCCCAGGGCTGATCTCATGTTCTGGCTACGTTGGCCTCTGCCTTGGCATCTGAGATGGGAATTAAGTTACCTGTTGTCAGAAAGAATCTGGTTAACTGTTCTTTGCCCAGGAGGATCGCTGGTTCTTGCAAAGCCAGGGTCCTATTGGGAATCCTGGCAAGAGTAAGGAAGAACAACAAAAATAATAATAGTGACGATGGCCAGCGTCCACTGAGCTCTCACCTGCTACCTTGCTCAGCACCGCACATCCTGGTCTAACTCACAAGACCTCATGACATGGGCACTCTGATTATCCCCTCTGATAGTTAGGGAAACTGAGGCTTGAGGCCAGTAAATGGACTTTCAACTCCAGGCAACCTGACTTCAGAGCATTCTTAGAGACACCCTCGTTGGCGCCACCCCCATCAAGGCAACACTTCTATGGGTCCAGCCCCGGGCTGGGGAACTGGAAGACAGGATCCAGCAGCCCCACTCTTGAGTGAGTGCTCATCATCCAGTGGGAGGTGGCTCAGACAATAAAGAGTCTGCCTGCAATGTGGGAGACCCGGGTTCGATCCTGGGGTCAGGAAGATCCCCTGGAGAATGGCTACCCACTCCAGTATTCTTGCCTAGAGAATTCCATGGACAGAGGAGCTTGGCAGGCTGAAGTCCATGGGGTTGCAAAGAGTCAGACGTGACTGGGCAACTAACACCTTCACTTTTTCACCCAGTGGGAGGGAAGGCCAGTGGACAGAAGGCGTGCCCGTTAATGAGCTCCTACTACATACATGCCAGGTTCTGTAGTTCGCAGTTGGAGTATGGGCTCGGCCTGGGTTTGAATTCGTGACGTACAGCTTGTCAACTGTGTGACCTTCGGCCAGGTCACCTGTGACCTCTCTGTGCCTCAGTTTCCTCATCTGTAAAATATTTCCCTGAGTTGCTTTGAGAATGAAAGATGCTGACTCTTAGAGGGGGCCTCGGAGGTGTGTCTGACATGTGTCTGTTACACACCATCTTCTCCATCACCATCCTCATCTTCTTCTTTTTTTAAAACTTTATTTATTTGGCTGCACTGGGTCTCAATTGTGGTGCATAGGCTCCAGGGTGCACAGGCTCAGTAGTTGAGGCACTCGGGCTAAGTTGCCCTGTGGCACGTGGGATCTCAGTTCCCCGACCAGGGATTGAAGCCGCATCCCCTGCTTTGGAAGATGGATTCTTAGCCACTGGACCACCAGGGAAGCCCCCATCATCTTCTTTATCAGCACTTTTTGGAGACCGTCTGTTTAGTCATTCCCTAGCTTAGGGTGATTGGTTGCTATGATTATCCCCATCTTACAGATGAGGAAACTGAGACTCAGAAAGGTAAAATGACTTTCAGTAAATTAGTAAAAGGCTGAACTAAGATTTGAACCCACGACAATTGAAACATGGCCTGTGTTTTTCTCCATCTTTATCGTGTGTCAGAGAAAGAACTCTGACTTCCTTTTTTTCCCTTTCCTTCTCCCTCCCTCTCCTCATTTCTTTTCTTTTTCTGTCTCCTTCTCCCCCTCTCTCTGTCTTTCTTCCCTTTATTCAGGGAATATTTACTGAGCATCTTCTACATGCCAAATCCTGCGCTGGGGCTGGAATTCTTGTGCTGACCCTGGAGACCAGAGAAACGTTTTCTGCTCTGTCCTTACTGGCAGAAGCTGGGCCTCCTACCACCTCCGGCTGCAGCTGTGCAAGGAAGAAAGTTTTGATTGGTCCCCAAAAGGTGGGCAGGGGGCAGGCCTGGGAGGCATCAGGTTGGGAGGTAGGCTCCCTGTGTGCACACTGCCTGTCTCTGCATCCCACTGGCTCTATTTACCTTTATGAGAAAGTGCGCTTGTCCAGGCCTGGGTTCATGAGGTAAGACCTCACCTGGTAGAGCCTGAGAAAGGGTGTCTGAGAGGAAAGGGCAGACCATGGCGGGCACAGAAAGAGCTGACTCAAGTCGCAGGAAGCAGACACCTTTACCAAGGAAAGCTTGAGCCTGTGGGGGTCCCAGGGACTAGTGGGAAAGGAGACTCCTCCTCAGAGGAGTCTTCCCTGACCACCCTATCTAATCTAGCCTTGCGGTGATTTTAAAATTATGGCTGCAAATGCTTCAATTCTCTTCCTAGCAAGAGGTGGGTCTCCGTCCCTTCTCTTTGATTCTGGGTGGACTTGTATCTGTTTTGATACACTGTGTGTGATGGAAACGACACTAGGATATTCTGAGGCTGGGCTGTAGAAGGCCTTGGAGCTTCTGCCTTTTTGCTGAAACACTTGTTTTGAGAGCTCTGGACCACCATGAAAAGTCCAACCACCCTGAGGCCACCATGCTGCGAGGAAGTCTAAGCCACAAGGAGAGGTCATGGTGGGGGAGCGGGGAGTAGTGATCTGGTCAGCCATCCTGGCTGAACCCACTTTTCAGTTGCCTTAAAGCCAATGCACCAGATACATTGTTTCAGCCTCTTAGTGCTGCTCTGTCTTCAAATTATTGCAAGCTTGGTGGCTTAAAAGAACACAGATTTGTTCTCTTAACACTTCTGGAGTCAATTCGCAAACGGGTCTCATCGGGCTAAAATCAAGATGCTGGCCAGGCTGCATTTCTCTGGAGACGCAGGGGAAAGCCTTGCATTTTCCAGCTCCTAGAAGCTCCTGCATTCCTCAGCTCATAGTCCCTTTCTCCAACTTCAAGGCTAACAGTGTAGCATCTTCTAATCTCTCTGACTATGTCCCCTGCTCCCATTGACCCGTTTCTTTCTCTGGCTTTTCCATTGGCCCCATCTGAGTAACCAAGGATACTCTTCCCACTTAAAAATCCTGAAGTTAATCACACCTACAGAGCCTTTTTTTTTTTTACCACCTAAGGTAGCCTATTCACTGGTTCCAGGATGAGGACGTGGACATCTTTGGTCAGGAGTGGGGCACTGTGGTGCCTGCCACACCCATGAATGGAGATGCTTCCAGGTGAGTCCAGCCCCCGCCTATTTGAGCTCCCACAGCCATCTGGGTCTTCCCAGCCCAGACCCCGGACCTCAGGAACTGAGATAAGCCCTCAGCTTGTCTGGTTGTTATGTGAGTCACTCTGCTTGCAATTGTTTTTCACACCCCAACTGATAACTTTAACAAGCCTCAAGGTTCTCATCATATTCAAACCACTTAGCCTGCTTTGGGTTTTTTCACAACACTTATAAAATTATACATTTATGGGTTTCCTTCCTTCTTTTCTGTCTTCCCCGACAAATATAAGGTCAGGGGAATTAATGCTTGTTGCTATGTAACCAACACCCAACCATGCCTTCTAGATATTTGTTCAACAAATTCAAGTCACCTCCCATCAGACTGTAAGTTCTCCGAGGTTTAAAACCAGTCTGTCTTGATAATCACTGGTTTCCCAGAACCCCAGCTGGGTCCCAGCACAGGGAAGGGGTTCAATACAGTTTGAGCAATGGACTTTCTTTTCTTAATCTACCCTACTCCTCCCTGAGAATCAGGAAGTCAAAGTGGGCCTGGAAGTCGCCTCTGAGTTCAGTTTTCTGGGGCTCACAGACTCAGCTGCCTACAGGGGCCAGCTGGGAACCTATTAAACCAGGCCAGTTGAACTGTCAGGTAGTTGGGAGTGCTGAGGTCTGTGGCTAACTGGAAATTGCCCTACCACCCAAGGTATTTTTTTTTTTTGAAGGTGAACATATGGACAACCAACTGAAACACCTCTTGTCTTATTATTCTCCTCCCCTTTCCTGGTCCCCCCATCCACTCCCTGCACCTCCTTGCCCTGCCCTGTGCCCCCAGGAGGCTGACCTCTGGGGGCAGGACAGCCTCACCTTGGCTCCCTTGTCCCCTAACTTCTGAGTGGGTTTGGTTTGTGGGGGGACCTGCTACTGGAGGAGAGAGGCTGGGGTATTTGCTCCCTCTCTGCCCCTACTGCTGGAACTTTGCGACGGTGGCTTTCTGTTGTAGCTCCTGCTCGGCTCCACTAACCTGTTCCCTCCCCTCGTCCCTTCAGAACGAGATGGCAAGGGCTTCTCACTGTCCCGGGTGCTCCACCAGCCCTCTGAGTCCCACAACCTAGCCCAGTCCTCTGTGGACGACTTGTTTTGAATATTTCCACTGCGAAGTTCCATCCTAATTTTTTTTTTTTAATCGGGGTCACTAGTAGCAGCATTACTAGCTATCAGTTACTTGGTCTGTTTGCTGGGAGCATTGAATACTTTCTCAGTTGACCCCTGTAGAAGCGTGTGCTGCCTCCTGCCAGGATCCTGAGTGTGACAACATCTGTAGACCTCATTTGGCCCTGGGTTCTGATCCAACCCCCTAACCGGGCCAGAAGTTTCCCCTTCAGCCTCTGCCAAGGAGTCATTGATTTCTGCTGTCCTCCCCCACCCCCAGCCCCACCCTGGCCAGGCCTGGCTGTTCACCACCCTCCGTTTTCACCCTCCGTACATTGTATGAAAACTCCAGTTCCTTTTCAGCTTGGGGTGAGATGTCCATCTGGAACCTTCCCCAAAACCACCCAGACAGCATGGACTCATACGGGATGGCCCTTCAAGTGGCTGTCTTCCCCCACTCAGGTGACTCTGCTTCAGGTCAAAATCCCCCAGTACTTCTCCTGGGCCTCAGAGGACCTCCCCTCCCTCCCCTGCCCCAACGTCACATCTGTGCCCCACACAAACACACAATGTTGATTTTGTTCCTGGGTTTTGGAGGCCAAGAAGAGAGTGAAGCATGTCCCTCCTCGGGCTGGATTGGGTCTTTTGTTAACAGTCACTTAGTCACATTTCCATTAACAGACAGATTTAATGAGCTTTGGAGACAATTTCCTTATACACTTGGCTTTCATCAGTGGTGGTCAACCAGTTCCCCATAGCCTTAAAGCAGGAGGGAAGTGAGCAGGGTACAACCTTTGAAGGCTGACATAGCCCAGGGTTCTATCCCTGGCTTGGGAAGATCCCCTGGAGAAGGAAATGGCAACCCACTCCAGTATTCTGGCCTGGGAAAATCCATGGACAGAGGAGCCCAGTGGGCTACAGTCCATGGGGTCACAAAGAATCAGACATGACTGAGTGACCAACACTTACTTACTTAAGGATACAAACTGAACTGACTAGAACCAAATGGGCCCAAGATGGTAGACAAGTCGACTTCCACTAGACCCTGAGCCTCAGTACACGCTCATTGTAACACATCAGCGAGCTAAGTGACACACCCACAGACGCCATGACAGTTCCAAGGCTGACTTCAAAGACCAAAAAGTGGGTGGTGGCCCAGTTCCTGGAAATCTCCGCCCCTTCCCCCAAATAGTTGGAATAATCCTCCCACTCATTAGCCTAGGAAATTACCCAGCCCATAAAAGCTAACCACACCACCCTGTGAGGCTGTTCTCGCCTCCTGAGATGGCCCACACTGTCTGTGGAGTGTGTTTCTCTCTAAATAAATCTACTTCTTACCTGTCACTTGGTCTCTCACTGAATACTTTCCATGATCAGACATTGAGAACCTGAGCTTCATGAAGTCCTGAAACCGGGTGTGTGATCTCAGTTGGAAGACCGTGGGTTTTGGCCGGGTTCGAGTCCCAATCTGAAGTGAACGTTTCATTCTGATCTTCTGCACATAGTCCCCCAATAGTAAGGCAAGACTGTCTGGGTCCCATCACTGTCCACGTTGTTCTGCCATCCCCAGTCAAAGTTGGGGGATATAGCTCTGGACCCTGGTACTCGGTCTGGGTACCCAAAAGTCTCTATACCTCTTTGGGTCTTTTTTTTTTTTCCTTCTTTTGAAAAATGTGGATTGGGTGGTTTGGACAAATGCTGAAGTCTGACATCCTCTGTATCGGGGCCTTCTTTTCCACAGCACTTGGCCCCAGTGGTAGGGTCTATTTACCAGTGTGATGACCCAACTCACACTGTCTCCCTAGTAGGCTGTGGGCTTCACCTCAGTAGAAACCTTTGTGCATCACCTGACGACAGTAGGAACTCAGTAAACATTGGTTCAGTGAATGACTGCCTGATTGAATTTTAAATATCATTTTCAGTTCAGTGTGCGTACGTACAGTCCAGCTCAGCTCCACAGATCACCTGGGGACTCTGTGCTGACCCCCAGCCCAAAATGAAACACTGAAGGGCTTCCTTGAACAATTATCTTTTTTTTTAAAAGAGTATCCTGTTTTCCTTGCGGCCCGCTTGGCTGCCAGGCCCCCTTAAATGCCCCAGGAATATTCCTCTGAGGCTGCTCTGGTGGAACGGCCCAGAACTCTGTGAGGAGCTGCCTTAGGTTGCCTTTTTTTTTTTTTTTTCCTGCTACCTCCTAATATTAACCTGGCGCTGGGCCCCCGGCCCCCACGCAAGGATGGGAGGCCCTGGATGGAGCCAGAAAACAGATCCATCTGGAAATAGAAAAATAATCCCAACACTAGCGGTTTTGTCCGGCCTCCCCAGTGGGGTGTGGAGTAGGCCCATGAAAGGGGCTTTGAGGGCTGGTGGGTGAGGGCTATGGATGGGAGCGCCTATGCACATGACATCAGCTGGGTACCCAGGCCCCCAGGGCAAGGGGACAGGCCTGCAGGGATCGGGAACTGTGTCACGGCTGACTCTGGGGCCAGCCAGGACTACACAGGGGTCTGGCCCAACCTTGAATCTGCGTGACCTAGAGTGAGTGACTCGGGTTTTCAAGGCTACGTCGCCCCTATGTTTCAAATGGGGATTATAAACCCTACGCCTAGGAACTAAGCCCGTGGCCACAGCAGCCCGCATGGTGCCTGGGGGAGAGGAAGGGATGGACAAATGGCAGCTCCGGCAGTTACTGTAATTTCTGACTTCAGGAGGTGTGGTGTCAAAGCCTTGCACCCACTCACAGGGTGATGTTGGGCGAACCCACTGGGCCTCTGTCTTCCCATCTGGGCAGTGGGCCGTGGCCCAGTGCCCTGAGGTCCTGGGAGCCAGAGAGATGAGTTCCTCAGCGTCTGCCCCAGGACAGAAGGAGGTGCCTCCCTCCCACAGGGAGCCCACCTGCGTGCCCAGCGCTTGCACGGAGGACTCAGAAGTGGCTGGAAACTCCCCGCGGCCCGTTGCCAGCTTCCTAGGAGAGCCCGTGAGCATCCCTGGGCCTCTGCTGGTTGCTCTCATTCTTTCCATGATTCGGGAGAGGCTGGACATGGGCAGGGAGGTGCTGCCCGTGGAGACTCCAAGGGCCTGGGATGGGGGCAGACGGAGTTGCAGGCTGGCCCATAACAGCTCCTGCTGCCTGCTTACCTTGTAGGAGTCTGTGAGAGCAGGAACCCTGGGTCTGGGTTTATTTTCAGCATGCTTGGTACGTTCTTAGGCTAGTTAGGTCTTTCCTTGTTGATGTGTCCCCTTCACTCTCTCGTTCATTCAATCGGCAAACATGTATTGAGTATTGTTTATATTCCAGACTCTGTTCTTTTCATCAGAAATATCAATGAGTGACGTAGTATCTATCCTCCTTGGGGGCAGGAGATGGGAGGGGAGCACTGAAGGGACAGCAAGCTGGGGTAAGACAAGGTGACACTTTTGGACAAGCTAAGTGTGCAGTGTCCATGGGACAGCTGGGTGGGCCTCCAGGGAGGTGGGTAGATGACTGCGAAGCCCATGGGAGCCAATTGAGCTAGAAACAGGGCAGTGGAGAGAGGAAGGTGCTGCCTGGCCTCAGTCTCCCCATTTCCCCACAGCCCTCTGCGCTGGTGAGGACAGTGGGGATGGTGGTGATGACAGCAAGCATTTATCAAAGTCTTACTCAATGCCAGGTAGGCCCCATATCAAGTGATTTGCAAATCGCCTTTCATTATCAGAACAACCCTGGGGAATGAGTCTGATCGTCCTTATTTTCAGAAAGAATTGAAGCTGAGAGGTGAGTGTCTTTGGCCAGGTTCCCCGGAAACAAAGCCGGAGACAGAGAGACCAGATGTGTGGTTTAGGGATAAAACCTATAAGGGAGTGAGGGTGGCCAGGGGAGCAGGGCAGGGAAGGAAGGGGTGAAGGTGTGGGCTCTGCAGCAAGAAGAGCATGACGGGCCCTGGTGGACTTTTGTATCTGAGTCTCAGACCCTGGCCTCTAAGGGCCAGCCTCTGGAGGAGACCACCGACTCGCGTTCTTTGGGCCGGGCACACCGTAGGTGGAGGGGGCGCCCTGTAGTAACTTGACCTGAGCTCACCAGGCTGTAGCTCTGGGGGCTTCTGGGGGTCATCAGGGGTCATCGGGGGTCTGAGAAGGAGAGGCCTTTCTAGCTAGAGGCTCAGCCTGTGTCTTCCAGCTCCTCTCTTGCCTGTCCTCGTTGTGTGTGATGGTGTGTGTGCGTGTGTGTGACTGTGTGCATATGTATGTGTGATTGTGTGTGGCTGTAAGTGACTATGTGTGTGTGACTGTGTATGTGTGTGTATGACTGTGTGTGACTGTATGTGTGTGTGACTGTGTGTTCTGGGTGTATGACTGAGTTTGTGTGACTGTGTGTGTTCTGGGTGTGTGACTGTGTTTGTGTGACTGTGTGTGCTCTGGGTGTGTGACTGTGTGTTCTGGGTGTATGACTGAGTTTGTGTGACTGTGTGTGTTCTGGGTGTGTGACTGAGTTTGTGTGACTGTGTGTGATCTGGGTGTGTGACTGTGTGTGTTCTGGGTGTGTTACTGTGTGTGTGTGACTGTGTGTGTTATGGGTGTGTGAATGTGTGTGTGTGACTGTGTGTGTGTTATGGGTGTGTGACTGTGTGTGTGTGTGTTCTGGAGGTGTGATTGTGTGTGTGTGTTCTGGGTGTGTGACTATGTTTGTGTGACTGTATGTGTTCCGGGGGTATGACTGTGTGTGTGTGTGTTCTGGATGTGTGACTGTGTGTGTGACTGTGTGTGTTCTTGGGGTGTGACTGTATGTGTGTGTGCCTGTGTGTGTTCTGGGGGTGTGACTGTGTGTGTGTAACTGTGTGTGTGTGACTGTGTGTGTTCTGGGGTGTGACGTGTGTGTGTGACTCTGTGTGTGACTGTGTGTTCTGGGCATGTGACTGTGTGTGTGTAACTGTGTGTGTGTGACTGTGTGTGTTCTTGGGGTGTGACTGTATGTGTGTGTGCCTGTGTGTGTTCTGGGGGTGTGACTGTGTGTGTTCTGGGGGTGTGACTGTGTGTGTGTAACTGTGTGTGTGTGACTGTGTGTGTTCTTGGGTGTGACATGTGTGTGTGACTGTGTGTGTGTGACTGTGTGTGTGTGACTGTGTGTGTTCTGGGGGTGTGAATGTGTGTGTGTGTGACTGTGTGTGTGTGACTGTGTGTGTGTGACTGTGTGTATTCTGGGGGTGTGACTGTGTGTGTGTGTTCTGGATGTGTGACTGTGTGTGTGTGACTGTGTGTGACTGTGTGTGTTCTGGGGGTGTGATTGTGTGTGTGTGTGTTCTGGATGTGTGACTGTGTGTGTTCTGGGGGTGTGACTGTGTGTGTGTGTGACTGTGTGTGTGTGACTGTGTGTGACTGTGTGTGTGACTGTGTGTGTGACTGTGTGTGTGTGTTCTGGATTTGTGACTGTGTGTGTGTAACTGTGTGTGTGACTATGTGTGACTGTGTGTGTGTGACTGTGTATGTGTGACTGTGTGTGTGATTGTGTGTATTCTGGGGGTGTGACTGTGTGTGTGTGACTGTGTGTGTGTGACTGTGTGACTGTGTGTTCTGGGAGTGTGACTGTGTGTGTGTGTGTGACTGTGTATGTGTGACTATGTGTGTGTGATTGTGTGTGTTCTGGGGGTGTGACTGTGTGTGTGTGACTGTGTGTGTGTGTGACTGTGTGTGTGTGTGACTATGTGTGACTGTGTATGTGTGACTGTGTGTGTGTGACTGTGTGTGTTCTGGGGGTGTGACTGTGTGTGTGTGTGACTGTGTGTGTGACTGTGTGTGTGTGACTTTGTGTGTTCTGGATGTGTGACTGTGTGTGTGTGTGACTATGTGTGACTGTGTGTGTGTGACTGTGTGTGTTGTGGGGGTGTGACTGTGTGTGTGTGTTCTGGATGTGTGACTGTGTGTGTGTAACTGTGTGTGTGACTATGTGTGACTGTGTGTGACTGTGTGTGTTCTCCTTTCTCTCCGTGGCCCACGACCCTCCGTGTTTCTCCTTCATTCTCTCGGCCTGTAACTCAAAGGCTCTGGCCCTCCTCCCGCTCTCCTCCTGCGACGTTCCTCTTCTCTCGTGAAGTCCCGTGTTTGTCCGCGGGCGCTCTGGCCTGCTCCGCACCGTCTTTCTGCGCCGTCCTCTCTCTCGTAGACGGCCGTCTGCTCTCTCTGCGCTCCTCTCTGCTCTCTCTCTCCTGTAGGTCCGTCTCTGAATTCTCTCTCTGTCTCCTGCTTCTGTGTTTCGGTGCCTCTGCCTCTTTCTTGTTTCTCCCCCGTTTCTGTCCGCAGCTGGGTCTGACCCTGGGGACTGGGGACGAGGAGAACTGGCCGGGTATTGCAATAAGGCCAGAGGGTGACAGGCAGGGCCACAGGGCTCTCGTTGCCTGGGGGAGACAAAGATGCCTTGAGGTGGTCTCTTTGCCAGGCAGCCCTCATCCTCCTCCTGAAGACCAGAGCGTGTGTGCATGTGTGTGCATGTGTATGTTCTGGGGGCTGGAGTTTTGGAAGAGCTGAAAGCTGGGGCTGCTGGATGTTAAGTCTCATGTGAGCTCAGAGAGGAGATGAGGGTCCCAGAGGGGAAGGAAAGAGACGAGAAGGAGAAAGTTGGCGTTGGTGGGAAACAAATAAAGCCTTCAAGTGTATGTTCCACGGAGCCCTTGGGAAGGCTGGACACGACACGTTGGAATCCTATCTTCCTGAGTTCAGAGCATGCCACACACACACACACACACACACACACACTGTGTGTGTCAGGTGTGGTGGGAGAGTGCCAGACTGGCCTCTGCAGCTGGGAAGAAAGAAGCCAGGAGATGCAGCCACTTCCTTTTTCAGCTTTATTGAGATATAATCGACATATGACATTGTATAGTTTAAGTTATAGAATGTAATGATTTAATATACGTGTATCTCACAAACTGATTACCGTGGTAAATTTAACTAAGAGATCCATCACTTCACATAATTACAATTGTTTTTTGTGTGTAAGATGGGAACTTTGAAGATTTATTCTCTTTGCAACTTACAAATAATTCAGTATAGATCTGACTATCCGCTGTCCATTACATCTCCAAGTATTCACCTGATGACCAGAAGTCTGGGCTTTCTGACCACCTTCATCCATTTCCCCCCTCCCCATCCCCTGCCTCTGGCAACCACCAATCTGTTCTTTATTTCTGTGAGTTGGGTTTTTAAGATTCCACACAAAAGTGAGATCATACGATCATACGGTATTTATCCTTCTCTAACATATTTCACTTATCAGAATGCCCTTGAGGTTCACCCATGTTTCTGCAAATGGATTTCCGTCTTTTTTTACTGTTGAATAATATTCCATGGTACATGTAGAGATGTCACCACTTCTGATTGGCTTGTGTCTGACCCCACCCCCAGCCATCCTTCAGCTGTGATTCCAGACCAGAGTCCACTCTAACAGCAGCCTTTGGCCACCTCTGTTCAGGATGGTGGGAGGGGTTCCATGGAGGCCAAAGACAAGGATGATGCTAGACCCCCAGTTGGAGATTGTGATCATCATCACCAGGGAATTAGGACCCGGCCCGATGCTTGTATTTTCAGCTGGAGAATCAGGGCCTGGAGGAGGGGGATGGGGGCCTTTGGGGGTTTGATGAACAGACTTAATCAAGGTCTCACAGTGAGTTGTGGTCATCCAGGGCCAGAAGTCAAGGCTCCAGTACTCCAAGCCTGGTGCTTTTTGCATGGCTGCCAGATGCCTCCTCATATGGTGTGGCTGTTCTCTTTCCCTAACAGCTCCGAAGACCCTTCCTAGGGTTACAGGCAGGGCCAGGGAAATAAGAGCCAATCAGGCCTCCCCCCAAATCCCACTCCCTTCAAAGCCCCTCCCTATCAACATTGCCACGCCTGGCTTTAATTTCCTAGAACTTACCTTCTTGCTGACCCCACAAACCATACCCAAGCTGTGCCCAATTCCCCCGGTGTTCTGCTCTTGTCTTTGTTAGCAAAGAACCAGTCAGCTGCTCTAGTGAATCTCCAAGGTCACGTGCATATAAATGTGTGTGGGACGATGAGCTTGTGAGGTGCTACCATCTGTGTACTTCTTCCTTTATCCCCAGTTCAGGCAGCTGGTCAGCCCTTGAGATGTTCTAGGGGCTGGAGTTTTGGAAGAGCTGAGAGCTGGGGTTGTGTGAGTTCAGAGAGGAGATGAGGGTCCCAGAGGGGAAGGGAAGAGACGAGAAGGAGGGGAAAGTTCACACTGCTGGGCCCTCGGGTTTGGGAAGCAGATAAAGCCTCAGAGCAGATGTTCCATGAAGTCCTTGGGAAGGCTGAACGTGACACATTGGAATCCTACCTTCCTGTGACCAGAGCATGCCACCAGGTCACTGGACGTAAAGGGACTTCTGACACAGACAGTGAGAACCTCAGTGACTGCAGATGGAAGCAGACGGACCAAGAAATCTCCCCAAATTATTCTGCCTTAGACCCCAGATCTTCGCACAGGCAAAGGAGCCTTGTGCATCTGTGCTTGCCAAGTCGTGTCTGACTCTATTCAACGCTACAGCGTATAGCCTGCCAGACTCCTCTGTCCATGGGATTCTCCAGGCAGGAATACTGGATTGGGTTGCCATGCCCTCCTCCAGGGTATATTCCCAACCCGGGAATCGAACCCACGTCTCTTATGGCTCCTACATGAGCAGGTTGGTTCTTTACCACTAGTGCCACCTAGGGAGCCCATAAAGGAGCCTCAGTAATGACCAACACTGAATTTCCTGCCAGCCTGGTGATACACAAACTCAACGCTGGAATTTAGCTTATCCAGAGAAAATAAAGAAAAGCTGTATTTCTTGTGCCCTGTGTTGTGGACTGAGATTCAGCTTTCATGCATGTTGAATAAATGAGTAAGACAATGACAGAAGAATGAAGGACCCCTCTCCCGCCCAGCTAACACAGTCAGTCTATCCAGAGAGCTTCATCTAAAGGACATCTCCTACAGACGGGGTTTCCAACGAGGGGAAGCCATGGAAGGACATATTTTGAGGCTGAAGGAATCCTTGGACCACCCAGATATGATGAAACGAGCTACAGCTGGGTCCAGGGACTAACCCACCTTCTCTGTTTTGTCCAGTTGTGAGAGCCGGGGGAAACACACTGCCTGAGGAAGCCTAGTTACTGCCCTCTTCTCTCTGTCCTATCGCAGTAGATGCTGATGGGGAGACCAGGGCATTGGCTACCTCAGCAGCAACCTTGCCCACACCTGCTGACGTGGGCTGTGGGGCTGAGTGGGACTAAGTAGGGGCCAAGTGAGGAGATGGCTAGGAAAAGGTCAGAAGGCAAGTTAAGCTCTGGGAGCCTCCAGGCCAGGAATGTTGTCCATCACAGTGGTCAGGCAGCCACATGGGGCGCCTTTGAGCATAATCCCTGCTGGGAATGAATGCTCCCTTGTGTGAGGTCCTTGTCTACCCTGAAGTAGGTCACAGGGTTGAAGGATCACAGAAATCTTAGCCTCAGAAGCATGGAATCATAGAAGCCGAAAGCCAGTGCCAGGTAGGATTCCAGGATTTTAGAGCCTCAGAGCTCTGGCGCCAAAAGGCATGAGAAGTCAAACTCTTTAGGCATGAAATGTTATGGCTCAAGTGATCTAGGAACCGCAGAACCTTCCACTTGGATGACCCTTGGAGGTGCTCATGTCTGATAGCTCTCCAGTGCAGTGTTCCCTTCTAGAAAATTCCAGAAGGTAGCTGTCTTCTTCAGATAGGCAAGAAGGTGACAGCAAGGCAGGACAGGACATAGCACGTTTCCCTGTGGGGTCGTTTTAGGTGTTCTGAGTTGGAATTCCTCACCTAGAATATCTCATCAGAGACTGTCATAGGGTCTGAAATTGCATCATTAGCCGTTCTGTCTCTGGATCTGAGAGGTCCGTTGACTTCCAAGGGTCTGTTTTTACATACAGTAAACCATGTCTCGGGTTAGAACCGTGTCTCAGGACCTCCTCTACACAGGTTCTGATGAGCAAAGCAACTCAAGATCCAGATGAGTCTCTCTCTCTGCTCCTGCCCTGGGACCCTCCCTCCGACCCAGCACCATCTCTGGGCCCTCCTTTCCTTTGCATTGACCACCCAGCTCTTGGCAGGAAACCAGCTGGCTGGGAGAGGCGATTCCAGCAACCCTGAGGCTGGCCACGGTGTACAGTGTGGTCACGCCTCTAATCCCACCACCTCCTGGGGGCAGGCGACAGGGGCAGCAGCCTGTAATTTGGGGTGGGAGATGGGACGCCCAGGTCAGCTTCGACCACGGGGTCCCCAGAGGAAGGGAGTGGTCCAGGGGTTTGGAGAATCAAAGCCTTCCTCACAACTCCCTTGGTGACCGTGAAGATAAAAATATTTATGGACAATTTTCCTCTCTCTGGGGACGGCCAGGCACAGAACAGGGCTGTTTTTTCCCTCGGTTGTGGCTGACCTCTCAGGATGGAGGGAGCTGAGACAAACACAGGTTGTTTATGGGGTCTGCAGCAGCCCTGGAGAGACATGCCGCACACAGTTTCCCCTTTTCAAGGGGGATGTGAGTGTCTGGAAAGTTGCCCAGAGGAACAAGGGTGGGTTTCTGTCTTCTATTAGTTTAGTTCTTGGTGGGGCTGAAGGGATTTTTTTTCCCTGAGAGATGGGGCGAGTGTGTTATGGTGAATAACATGTTTCCTATAATTTGCCTTTTGAAAACACAAGGAAATTTGCGTATGTGGCTGAAACAGCCTGGGCAGAAAGCCTCTGGTCCTTCGTTTCCCCACTGTGTCAGGCTGCTCGAACTCAATAAACACTTGTTGACTGAATGAATGGGTCATAGAAATGGCAAGCCAAGGCTGGAAGGAAGGCCCCTTGGAGATCCTCTGGGCCAGACTGCTCAGGTTTCAGGCAGGGAAACTGAGGCCCCAAGAGGAGGAAGGGATGGGGCTGCGTACAGTGGTAGATTTCACAGCTTATAATGACGATGATAACTATGATAATGATGATAATAAACTGTTCCTGAGTATTGGGTATTTTACAATTTGCCAAATGCTTTCCCATTGGCCAGATTCCCAGCAAAATTGTGGCAGAGAAAAGAAAAAGATTAGAATTCCCTTTATCATGGACCAGAGAAAAGAAGCTTGAAGATATCGAGCAATCTGCCCATTCAACCCGATAGGGGTGAGGTAGAGTGTGGCAAAAATTTGGGGCTGTTTTTCCATTTGGGTGTGAAATCCACCCTCAACTCAGCCTGACGTTAAATCCCAGCTCCACCATATACAAGCTGTTGAAACAGTTCCCTGCACCCACCCAAGCCTCAGTTTCCACATCTATAAGTTGGGGCTTTCATTCTCAGCATTTGCTGTACTGACTTCCCGGATTAGTGCGAGAATGGCACCAGAAAATGGATACTAACCTGCCTTGGATACTGTCAAGCGAAAAAGAGGTCCATTGCTAGAACTGTGATGTATCAGTGGATCCTTCCATCCATCCAAGGGAGACAGCATTCTGATTCCAGCTCTTGAGATAAAAATAGACTTAAAGGGAGGGGGGACGTTCCCCAGGATATCTGGGCAGGATAAAAATAACCCTTAAGAACAGCTGGCTCCTTTTCTTCACTTTGGTATTCGCCCGCAGTCTTCTGATCTCCTATTTGGTTTCCCAAGTCGACCTACCATCCCAGGCAAACAATCATCCTTGTTCTGGGGCCAGGCAGTGGCAAATATATTCCCGGCTCTGGGAGCAGAGGCTTTGGAAGCGAGAAATATGGGTCCCATCCCAGTTCTGTTTGCAACTCTCTGTGTGGTTCCAAGCAAGTCATTCTCAGAGTCCCCATTCTTCCTCCATACGGTGCTGTCCAGTAGAATTTGCTGAGAGTAGAAATGTTCTATGCCTGCACTGTCCAACGCAGCAGCCACCGGCTGCATATGGCTTTTGAACACTTGTATTTCTTCCTTCAGGCCTGTTAGTGTTTGTTACACATATTTTGTTGTTGCTGTTTCGTTGCTAAGTCACGTCTGATTCTTTCTGCAGCCCTATGGACTGTCGCGCCTCTGGTCATGGGATTTCCCAGGCAAGAGTAAGGGAGTAGATTGCTAATGCCTTCGCCAGGGAATCTTCCTGACCCAGGAATCAAAACTGCCTCTCCTTCATTGGCAGGAGGCTCTTTGCCCCTGAGCCACCTGGGACGCCCCTCTATGCGCTGGTGCACTGGTGTCGTGTGCACGCGTGTACAGCGAGCGTAGCACCCTCTTCTTGCGTTGACCCCTTCACCATTATACAGTGTCCTTCTTTGTTGTGCAGTCTCTAAGTTGTGTCCGGCTTTGTTTAAAGTCTATTTTGTCTGATACCAGTATTGCTACCCCCACTTTCTCGTCGTTTCCATTTGCACCATGTATCTTTTCCCATCCCCTCACTTTCAATCTGTGTGTGTCTTTTGCCCTAAAGTGGGTCTTTTGTAGGCAGCATATTGTAGATTCTTTTTTTTTTTTAATTTAATCTGCTACTTTCTGTGTTTTGATTGAAGCATTTGGCTGTTGAGCCCTTGAAATGTGGCTAGCGTGATGAAGAAACTTTTATTTTATTTTTTAATTTTAAGGAATTTACACTTAAATAGCCACATGTGGCTAGCCCTCTAAATGGAGATGGGAAGAGCACCTGCCCCCTAGTCCTGAGGTGAGAAGGGCTGAATGCGTGTATGAGGCGCCTGGCATGGGGTGGGGGGCTCACTACTTGTTCACTGCCCGCTTCTCCCCTGCTCCCTTTAAATATGGATTTACAAGTGTCTTTGAGCAGAGGAATCTTGCTTTGGGGACATACAACTCTTCTTTGCAGACTGATGGAGAAGCAAATGGAATGGTGGGGGGAAAGGGGCTTCTGTGACGGGCGGGCTGGGAGAGCAGGAAGCATGTCCAATGCAGAGGACAAGGCCAGGACAGAAGACAAAAGTGGCTGCTGCTGCCCATTTCTACCTCCATTTTTGACTTTCAAGGGCACAGTACGTAAAAGGAGTCTATCTTAGAAATTTCTTTTCTTGCTTAGATGTGGCTCCCACCATGGTTCCTAGGATTGAATTTCAGTTCAATTGGTTATCAGCTGTGTGACCTTGGGCAAGTTACCAACCTCTCTGTTTCCCAGCTTTAAAATGGGCAGAATAAATCCTACCTCAGAGACTTTTGTGAGCAATCAATGAGCTAATGTATGCAAAGCTCTTTGCATTGGACCCAGCACATAACAAGTGTTTAAGAAACAGAAGCCATGGCCAATCTTACAGAAAGAAAACCCTTTAACTTCAACTGGAGTCCAGTGAGACTCCTGAGAATCCAATGGTGGGGCACCTCCAGAAGACCTATTTTTGGGTGGTCCTCAAGGTGAGTAAGGGCCCAAGGCGTAAGAACAAGTCCTGGTACCCTCAGATGGCAGATCATCCATCAGACTGAGCTGGAAGCCATCCTGAAGCATCTAGCATTTCTGTCGACCCTGCCAAATGGCAGTTTTGGGGACCCATCCAGAAGCAAGAACTTGGCTTCTCCTTGAGGTAGGTGATACAAATGGATAGAAAGTCTTTCCTGGGATCCAAAGGACACCTGTCTTTCTGTGACTTCCTACCCTTGGTTTTAGGACAGTCTCCACTTTCCAAATCCAACTTCCTTCCGTCGCTGCCCCAGGCGGGAGGCATCTGCTGATGGGTCCTGGTGAAAAAACCCAGCTCACTGGCTGGCTTACTCAGGTCATGGACAGGGTTAATCCTTGTTGAGTTGGAAGAGCTGAAACTCAAAAGCTCCAAACCTGCTCCCAGTTAAGAACAGAGGATGTTTTTCATCAGCACGTCTTATTTTGTGGGCACAGGAACTGAGGGTTGTTTCATCCATCTGTTCATCTACTCCCTTGCTGGAAAATAGTTATTGAGCTCCTACTGTGTGCCAAGGAACACAGAAATACATTCGTGTCCCCTGGTTTATAACCTGGTAGGGAGACAGCTATACAATGGTGATTATAATGGTGTGATGTAGGCTATTATGTTAGGGCTGAGAACAGGATGAGGCAAGCAAGGCACTTATCTGAGGAACAAAATTTAATGCAGTGCCAAAAGAATTCAATAAAAAACTCAAAAATACTGTAATATTTTTTAAAAATCAAAATGAATGCAAAAAATTATGAACAAAAGATAAAGCTTTTAAATGAAGACTGAATCAAAATGACTGATTATTTCTTTTGCCTCAAGCTGCAGTTTGGCTTGGCTTAGCACTGTATTTTGGGGGATGTAGGGGACAGAAAAAAGCAAGCAGGTGATCCAGCTGGTGAGGTGCTGGGGTGAATTCATATTGCTCTGCATATCTCTTCCCAACTTTTCACTCAGAAACTGGCAGATGCTAAAATTCAGGGCATTCCCCTCCCTCTCTAGAGAACAGGTTGTTAAACGTTTGCCAGTACACTGCTATATCCAGCCTGCACTGGGATCGGGGAGGGCCTTTGAGAAAATTTTCCTGGAAAAGGAGATACCTTCCAGATTTCGCAGGATAAGAATCTAGAAAGGGAAAGAAAGAACATCTCTCTAAAGAAGAAAGTTCATGTGCAAAGCACCAGAGAACTGGCGGGGTGGTGGTGGGGAGAGTATATTTTCTGGTAGGTGTCAATTTTATTTTTATTAATTGTTTTGGCGGCACTGTGCAGCATGTGGTATCCTAGTTCCCAGAGCAGGGATCAAACCCGCTCCCCTGCCACGGAAGCACGGAGCTGCAACCACAGAATGCCCAGGGCACTCTCAAAAGTGTATTGCTTCTAAAAAACTGCAAGTAGTTGAGTGTGGTTGGCACGGGTGATGCTGCAGATGAAGGAAGTTTCAAGGAGTCAGAGAGAGTTATAGCACCAAGTGATGCCCCAAGACTGAGCAAGATCCAGGACCGTGCTGGAGGAGAAGACGGAAGGTACAGGGGAAGAGGAGGATGCCCTCTGTTTCTGCAGCGTCCAGATTACCAGCCCAAGCAGGAGACCTCAGTGCTGAGCTAATAAACGTTTCACAACAGGGTCTCTGGGGGGAAAAGCCCTGGTAAAGAGCACTGACCAGTTTCAGAGGTGGAAACACTCCCACCCTGGCCCGTTTCAAGCTGCCTTTGTGATGTCACTGAATGCTGGGTTAAGCAGAGATGCTCATCATTACTGAGTACGTCCACTTTCCAGCTCCAGCAGATGTAAACAACCCTGAGTAAAATGCACTAAGATAGCTAGAAAGAGATGAGTTTTGAGCACTTACTTTGTTTTTAATATAACTTGCTTTCAAAATTTTAAGTTTATGCAATTAGGTCATGTATGGATATGAGAGTTGGACTATAAAGAAAGCTGAGCAGGAAAGAATTCATGCTTCTGAACTGTGGTGTTGGAGAAGACTTTTGAGAGTCCCTTGGACTGCAAGGAGATCCAATCAGTCCATCCTAAAGGAGATCAGTCCTGGGTGTTCATTGGAAGGACTGATGTTGAAGCTGAAACTGCAATACTTTGGCCACCTGATGTGAAGAGCTGACTCATTTGAAAAGACCTTGATGCTGGGTGGGATTGGGGACAGGTGGAGAAGGGGATGACAGAGGATGAGATGGTTGGATGCCATCACTGACTCAGTGGACATGGGTTTGGGTGGACTCCGGGAATTGGTGATGGACAGGGAGGCCTGGCATTCTGCAGTTCATGGGGTCGCAAAGAGTTGGACACGACTGAGCGACTGAACTGAACTGAATTTAGTTCTTAATAAGAGCTCACAATAACAGCAGCTCACAAACTTCCTGTAAGTTAAACTATCTCTTCTGGAGAGCCAGTCAGAACAGGCATGAGCCAGCTCCAGCACGCCACCGGGAGAAGAGATTTTGGTCCTTACTCCCTGCGTGTTTGTGGGGTAGGGAGTCAGTGCTTCCTGACTCCCTGGGCTTCACTCTCCCCACTTGAGAGACTGGATCAGCTTGATCATGACGTGCTCTTTGCCTTGACTTTCTGTGTACGGGGACATGGATGCATGCCTCTGGTGGTTTCCTGGGATGAAGCAGCAGTCCCTGGGTCACCAGAGAGTCAAAAGCAATCAAGATTCTTAGAAGGAGAGGAGAAAGAACAGCCTGGGGCCCATTTTGGCCCTGTGCCTTATGTCTTCATCACTTCAAGAATTACTGTGTGATTCTGAAGCATTGGCACCTAAACGATCTGAGTATACTGCAAAAATAATAATAGTAATAAATACAACTTATATTTGCTATATTTTTACCATGTGCCAGACACTGTTTTAAGTGCTCTCTATATATTAACTCATTGAGTCCTCATTATAGGCACAAGGTTGGTAATATTATTATACCAATTTAAAAGATGAGGGTGTTCAATAAAAATAAATAAATAGGTAAATAAATAAGGAGCTTGGGATTAACAGATACACACTACTATATATAAAATAAGCAACAAGGTCATACTCTACAGCACAGGGAAATATGTTCAGTATCTTATAATAACCTATAAAGAAAAAGAATCTGAAAAAGAATATACATACATATATATATATACATATATATGCATATATTCTCCTTTTTTGCCAAGAAGCCAACACTTTATTTGGGGCTGAAGCACTTCGCTACACATAGGAAACTAACACAACATTGTAAATCAACTATGTTTCAATAAAAGATGAGGCAAATATTGTTATTAATATCCCAGTTCAAAAGATGGAGAAATGTACAAAAGAGGTTACCAGGAGGTTAAATGGCATGTCTGAGAAAACACAGCCAGGGATTTGAACTGAGATATGCCATTAACCATTACTGACATGTCCATCAAGGGCAGTGAGGGAAAAGGAGCAGGTTTTGCAACTCAACACAACCGGCAAAGACCCCCTTCATTTGGGAGCAACATCCAGCCAAGACCAACGGAATATGACCAGATCGCTCACCTCACGGTGCCTGATGAAGTTGGAAGAAAGGAAGGGTCATCATGGCGACACGTGTTAATCACTCCACATTCACGGATGAGGAGACAGGCTCAGAGCGGAAAGAGAGCTTCTGAGGTCCCACAGTGCTGGCACACAGAGGAGCTCTGATATAAGCCCGAGGGTGTCAATGTGGCCACACCCTACAGCCAGCCTCAGGCACTGGGCAGGCGTGAGGTTCATATAAAACTACAGCCATTCCCAGGTGTCGAGGTAGGTGAGATCCCAAATGAGAAGCTGGTTGGAAAACTGCAGTTAATATGGGGGAAACACCCCTCAATGAATAGATCGCCCAGCCCCCCTGATTACCAGCAGGTCCTTTCTCACCTTCTCAAATACCTATGCATGGGTATTTGTGCATAGGTTCCTGCACTAATGACAGCAGTTAGGGTTCAGTTCAGTTCAGTTCAGTCCATCAGTCGTGTCCAACACTTCGCGACCCATGGACTGCAGCACACCAGGCTTCCCTGTCCATCTTCAGTTCCCGGAGCTTACTCAAACTCATGTCCATCAAGTCGGTGATGCCATCTAACCATCTCACCCTCTGTCGTCCCCTTCTCCTCCTGCCATCAATCTTTCCCAGCATCAGGGTCTTTTGCAATGAGTCAGTTCTTCACATCAGGTGGCCAAAGTATTGGGTTCAAGGGCTGATAAGGCTCAGAGGGGTCAAAGTGACACTGTTTACACGCCTATAGTTCTTTGCAGGAAAACAGTGCAATCAAGCGACTACATGAAGGTGAGAATATTCTTCACAGCCAAAGACCCTCTCCCAACAATGGCTCTGGTGAGGCCAGGCTTGAACCCCCACTGTCCTCCCTCTGAAGGGCCAGACCAGGGTGCACGTCTTCTCTCGGATCAGTGACAACTAACTTGTGCATGGAACACCCCCAATCCAGAGGACCCCAAGATGGAGTCTCAATTAGGGCTTCTTATCCCTAGCTTGTCATGTAGGCATGTTTTTGCCAACAAACCAGTCCCACTGGCAGAGCCTTTGGGGGTCTCACCAAGATCAGGTACAAATCATCAATCAACAGCACTGAACTGTGAAATGCCTCTTACTCATGGGGACAAAGCAATGCTATTAATCAGTCTGGTCAACAGTATGACCAGTGGTCAGTGTCCTACAATCACAGGTCATTAAACAAAGATGAGAGATACATATTTAACAAACCATTCAGATAAGCTGAAAGGATGGGCCATGCTTAAAAAGGGTCCCACTCAGGAGAACAAAACTTAACTACCCCAGAGGAGGCATATGAGAAAAATTTAGGAGTTATCAGTAGTCATCAGTTTTGTGTGAATGTTGTGGTATGGTTACAAAAAAGCTAATAAGCTTTTGGGTCATATTAATAGAAGCACAGAATATATATCAGGGGAGGTGATAGTCCTGCTCAACCCTGTGCTAGACAGATGCCACCCGGACCTTTGAGATTTGCTGCGGTCACTCGGCAACAGTAGGAGGAGATGATGTTGGAAGATATGACAAGGCTGCCAGATAAGTAGTGGTTAGAGGAAATGAGAAAGCTGGGCCTGAGAAAAGGATGCCTTGTTGCGAGGCGAGGAGGTGCTGTGGTGGGGGGGGTTGTTACTTTCGGAGTGATTTCAGTGGTCGAGTCAAGCTTTAGCTGATTTTGGAGCTGCTGTTCTCAATAGTCATTGTAAAGGGACTCTGGCCTGATCATACTTGGAGATGCATCTAAAGATCTCTTTGCTGGTTTTTGGGTGGAAAGGCAGAGTGGTGTGTGTTGTGTGTGTGTGTGTGTGTGTGTGTGTGTGCCTCCTCCGTCTTGACTTTATGACAAGGAGAAGCATCCAAAGGCACTTGCATTGGCCAACTTTTCCTGGAACTACCCACAAGCAGGAATGTATCACATCCCATGGTCTGGGCAAGGGGTGATGAGGCGGCCAAGATCCTGGAGTACGGATTTCAGCTGGTGGAGGAGGGAAGACAACTCCCTAACACAGCTGTCTCTTCAGTGTCTTTGACAGCAGGTCTGCCACTTAGGAGTTTGCTAAAGAAGTTGTGGTACTGTGGACTGGATGCATTTTCAACTCTTCGAAACTCACCTGTGTCCCCTCCCCAGCAGGCTCTGACTGATCACTCCTTGGGCTAGGAAGATACCACCACCAAACCTCACCACACACACAGATCTTGGTGTTATTATAGCTAGCCCTTGGGACCTCAGTTCTAGTCCCATTTCTGTACCTCACTGCTGGTGAATTTGGGCAAGACCCTGCCCTTTGGGGATTTGGTTCTTCATCTCTAAACCCGAGATGTAGCCATCTGTTCTGTTTTATGGGGTTATTATGTGGAAACTTGAGATACTGGCAATGAAGATGTTCTGGACTGTCTGGGAGAGGGACTATTATTGTCATTGCTGCCATTGCAATCCCCTGATCCAAGTGGTATGGACCAAAGCTCTTATTCCCCTGCTAAACTAGCTAGAACACTTTGAGCTGGCAGTAAGAGAAAGCCCTACTTAAAGCAGTTTTGAAATGAGGGCACTACTGTTTCGAGAAAGGGCAGTCCAGTTGTGTGTACCTGGTTCATCATCTCAGTAATGTCCTGAAGGACTTGGTTTCTTTCTGCCTTTCCTCTCTGCCATCCTCAGTCTGTGGGCCACAGACCTAGGACTTATCACCTCATTGTGGCAAGATGGCTGCAACCTCTCCAAGTAACGTATCCTCACTCAACAATGTTCAAAGTGAAGAAAGGGGTATGTGTCTGGTCCATGTCTATTTATAAAAGTGAGCATTTATAAAAGGGAGGGAAACTTTCTCAGAACTCCTCTCACATCTCGGTGGCTGGTTTGTGGCTTATGTCTACATCCAGACCACTCACTGGCCAAGAGAAAGAGACCACCATGGCGGTCTTAGTCTAAGCAGAAGTCAACCCTCATGGCTTGAGAGGGACGCAGTCTCCACTGAAGAATGAGGCTTCTTAGAAGAGGGCAGGGTGAAGATGGAATTCTGTTAGCAGAGGTGAACCAACGGGGTCTGCCCCATCTTGAGAACGGCCTAGGATAATGGTCCACCAGCCCCCAGCTCTGCCTCTGCTCTCTCCTTTACTCCCTCCTTCCTTCAACTTTCTCTCCCTCCCTTCCTTCCTTGTTCGCCCAAGGTCCACCTGAGGGCTACCACCGCGTGGGTCCTGGGGAGTCTGTGAAGACAAGGCATAGCCATGTTTTCAGGAGGTCCAGCTGAGTAGGTGCATGAGACAAATATACACCCTGATGTGAGACAGTGGGATGGAGGCAGGGTGGAGTACAGCTGTGGAAAGTCTGAGGGACGATCCAGTGAAGAAGAACATTCCAGAAGTGATGACGGGGGTGAAGGCCAGAAAAGTCTCGGAGCTCATCCACTGCTTGGTCTTCACTCTTGGTGGCAGGCGTGGCCCAGAACTCCTGACTCCCTGTGCTGAACTGCCAGTGGTTCCAGACAGATCATCAGAGAGAGTCCAGAGAACTTAATCTGCCACAACTGCCACATCTGGAAAATGGGTCTAATTCTTCCACTGCTGGCTGAAGGGATTGAAGGATGAGGAGACAGGTTTGACTGTCAGATATCAACATGGGAGGCCTGGCTTCTCACCCCAGCCCCACCATTGACTCTGTGTGACCTCGAGCATCATATATTCTGTCTTTGAGCCTCAGTTTCCCCGCCTGTAATATGAGGAAATCGGGTTCAGCAGCCCCAGGGGCTCTTTCAGAGCTGAATTTCTTTTGGAGAAGGTCCCCACACTTGGGTCAATATCAACCCCCTGCAAAACAATCTTTGGATGTCTCCCAACTCTCTGCCACTTGGCCCAGCCCTGAGGAAATAAAACCAGACTGGGGAGTGGGGAAAAGGCCCCGGGGAGATGGTCTGGGATGCCCAGACAATGCAGTCACGTGCCCAGAGGATATGCTCTCTCCTGGAGAGTGGCCCAGGAACTTCTCTGGCTTCAGAGCTCATTCCTCTTGGTGGAATGATTGTTTCTGGGGTCTTGGCAGCCAATGGGCCAGAGTGACGTGGTCCCCCAGGCAGGCAGAACCCAAGCCGTGAGAGACAGGCGGGCAGCGATGAGAGCCAGGGCTAACTCCAGCCTCCTCCCCTGGGAAGCAGAACTAGACTGGCATTGTCTGGAGGGGGCAGAGGGAAGGGACCCTCTTGGAGACTGCCTCATTCTCCAGCTTGGGGTTCAAGTTCAGTTTTCTTTACTGAAATGCTTTGTCCTGGGTGCTGAGAGTACAGCCGGGAGCAGGACAGAGGACGACAGGTGTACCTGCGGCCCCTGAAATCGGGCCCTGCTGCGTGGCAGGTGCCCGGTGAATACACGGGAGGATCCTGATATAGGGCAGGGAGCGGGTGGGGAGGAGCGGCCCCGGCCTAGTTCTCCTCCCAGCTCCGTGGCCCTGGAGAAATCAGTGTGAGTTGAGGCGGGACTTCCTGACCTGTGCTATCTGTCTGTCTGTCTCCTTGCTCACCTCCTCCAGCAAATCCTGGAGAGCAGGAAGCACATCTGGTACATGGGGGGGTCCTCTGGAAAGGCCTGGTGGATGAATCGGTGGAGGTTGATAGCAGGGTGGTGTGCAACCCTCTTTCTGCAGGCAAACTTCATCTAGCGATTTAGCCAAACATTTACTGAGCCCCGACTAAGGGTCCATTATTGAGCCACTGAGATCAACAGTTTCTCTCAAGGCGGACGTGCCCCAGAGAGCGATGGGCCCACGGCTGCTCTGCTTGGGCGGGAAGTAAACCATGCCTCACAGTGTCCTCACCAGGCTGGGAATTCCTAGCCTTCTGCCTCGTCCCGCATCTCCTTGGGCCTGCAGGAGTGTCCGCTCAGTCCCCAGGCTGATTGCCTTCTGCCCCACGGAGATGTGCCTGTTCTGGCTGGCCCGTGAGTGCTTCATCCCTTTCGCAGGCTGGGTGAGGGCTCAGTGTCTACTGGACCCAACTTTCATCAGGACTGTTTGTGCCCAGGCACTGGCGTTGTGCCAGGAGCCTGCGTGGCAGAAAGACCGGGTGTGAAGAAGCGGCTGATGGAAGCGAGGTCCTCTCTGTCGAGGTCTAATCGGCGTCCGTGTCTCCTCCTTGCAACTGGCCATGAGCTTGTGGAAGGCCATGAACCTCACTTCCCTTCCAGCCCAGGAGAACACAGGTGGCCCGCAATAGTTATTTACTGCACTGGACTGATCGGTGAACAACAATCTCCCTCTCTCAAGCTCAAGGGGCCATGATGACGATCACATTCAATGTACCTATTTTACAGATGAGGACAGTGAGGCTCAAAGGGGATGCTATCAATCTTTATGGGCTTTGGGGGAGGTTTCCTGTGGGTCTTTGGGGCTTCCATCATGAAAGCAAGGCTCCCTGGGGCTCACAAGATCATTCTCAGATTTGGGAATAAATTTCGGAAAGACCGTGGAACTCAGCCACTGACCTGCTGTCTGACCTTGGAGGAAATACATGCTCCTGCCTGGAAATGTCCTTCTGGCCGGTAAGTTGCACATCATCACCCACATGGTGCCGTGGGGAAAATTGGATGATTTCTCCACTTGGGCTCCCCTCACTCCTCCGACAAAAATCTGCCTGAAATCTGCTCCCACTGCCCTGGCCCTTTTGTGACTCTTCCACTTGAGTTGTCATCCCCCACAGCTGTATGTTCATCCAACACACCCTTGGGAGCCAAAGCCTACCTCCTCCAGGGAGTCTTCCTTGGTTTCTCTCTGTCCTTCAGTTGGCAATTCAATTCATGTGTGTCTCTCTGATGGTAACTACCACATTCTTCTTGTGTTATCTTCATGTGATTGCAGGGGGCTCCCTATCACACGGCACTGTCTGATGTCTCCCAAACAGGCTCCTTTCCCCACCCCAAATTGCTGACCACAATGCAAGTGTGTGTGTGCCCAGGAAGCAGGATCAGGTACACATTTCTTTGTTTCCACTCTGTAGTGGCAGACCTTCTTCTCCTAACTTTGAACAGGGGTTAGCACATTGGAGGAGTTGTAGAAATTAAAGAAATTCACTTAATTTATTAATGGTTTGAGCATCTATTTTATTCTAGGCTTTATGCTGGGTATGGGGTTAAATCCAATCATGACAATACCATGTGATGTGTGCTACAATATGGGCTGGGGGTGGGGGACAGTTTCCCTGGTGGCTCGTTGGTAAAGAATCCACCTGCCAGCGTAGGAGACGCGGGTTCAATCCCTGATCCGGGAAGATCCCACATGCCACAGTCAACTAAGTCCAAGAGCCACAACCATTGAGCCTGTGCTCTAGAGCCGCAGCTACTGAAGCTCACGTGCCCGAGAGCTTGTGCTCAGCAACAAGAGATGCCATCCAATGGAGAGCCTGCGCACCACAATTAGAGAGTAGCCCCACTTGCCACAACCAGAGAAAAAGCCTGTGCGACAAAGAAGACCGAGCACAGACAAAACTAAATAAATAAAATAATTTTTAAAAATATGGGTGCAGGGCAGAGCCTTGAGCTTCACCTAAAAGGACAGAGCATGTGTGAACATCCAGAAAGAGGGCTGGAGGAGAGAAGAACCTGGCAAGAGACAGCATGGGCAAGACTGAAACGGGCCAGCTTGTCCAGAGCCTGGGTCCAGGCACCAGGAAGACGGTGCTCACCAGGCAGAATATGAAGCTGGAAAGGCTGGCAAAGATCTGCTCAGAATCCTTTAGAGGCTAACATTTGAATGATCACTCTCAGCTGCGAAGACAGGAATCAGACAATCCCAGGTTCCAATCCCACCTCCATCACTGAACAGCTTAGGGATCTCAGGAAAGTTATTTAACCTTCTGAAAGTTATTCAGAATCTCCGTTTTCTCATCTGAAAAATAGAGATAACAGGCCTTCCATAAGTGGTGGCATTTAGAACAGTGCTGCACCTGGCTCAGGGGAGACATGTGAGCTGCAAAATACTAGCGGAAAGAAAATCCCCACAGGAAGGGTATGTGCATACCTATAGCTGATGCACTGCTGTACCACAGAGACTGACGCAACATGTAAAGCAACTATATTCCAATAAAAATTGAAAAGAAAATACTAAGGGATGCCCCAAACCCTTAGTAATGAAATTTTATATCTAAGGGGAGCGAGTGCCTAAAGGGTAGCAAGAGTGGGATACGACTTAGTGGCTTAACACACACACACACACACACACACACACACACACACACACAAACGCCAAAACCAAGATACATAACATTTTAATGCAATATTTAAAAAATGTCATACATACACGTCAAAAAACCGACGATGAACAAAATAGCAAAAAATGTAAATAAAGGCTAGCGCAAAGGAGGTAGCTCAAAACACATCAAGGATGATTGGTCTAGGCGTTCTCAGTCTTCAAGAGCCCTGGACTTCTGAAAACCCGAGAATCGGTGGCCCCTTTCCCCTAGCAGAATGCACAAACAGGTACAGTTTGTGCAGATCTGGGGAGTGTTCCTGCACGCCTGGGGTTCGGCCAGGTGGAGGTTAGGAACTCAAGTTCAACGTGGCCAGGCGAGGGTGGGTCCACGTGCCATCCAGCCGCCTGCGGGCACCGCAGTGCCAAGCTGAGCCTCTCTCCTGGCAGCTTCGGGTGCTCTGCCCCCTGCAGGAAGCCTCGCACAGCCTTGCTGCGGCTTTTTCTAACTTGCTTGGCTCGCCCTCTGCTCCCTCCTCCCCACCCCACCCCCACCCCTACAGCTTGGGACTTTTCCTAAAGTTGCTGAAACCAGACACCTTGCTCAACCGAGCCCGCGTGCAGCCACGGTTTAAAAGGCTGCCTTCAGCGCCCCCTCCCCGCCCCCAGCGGAGACTTCAAAAGGCCCGGCGGGCGCCGCGGCCCCTGCACCTATGAACCGCCCCCCGCGCCCGGAGCCCGTGCTGGAGTCCGAGGACGCAGAGCCGCTGAAGTTCGAGCGCGGGCGGACCCGGCGGGTGGCGCAGCCCAGCGCGCCCATGCCCCTCCCGGTGCCGCTGCGCTCCGAGCGCCCGCGCCCAGTTTAGGGAAGGGGACCCCGCACCCCCGCCCCCGCGCCCGCGCCCGGGGCTGCGGGGACCCATGAATACAAATGCCGTTAGGCGCCCGAGGAAGGACCGACCGTCCAGCCTCGCACCTAGGGATCCAGTAAGTGCCCCGTGGTTCCTGGAGCGCTGGGGATACGGGTGTGTGTGCGTAAAGATACGCGCGAGTGGGGAGGGGGTGCTCGTGCGAGGAGTGAGTGTGTGCCCTCCACGTGCAATGGGCACTAGCGGAAGGCTCTGTGCAGGTGGGGGTAGGGCGCGAGTGTGTGTGCTCTTGGGCTGTTACGTTGGGTGTGTGCGCACGTGAAGGCATGTATGAGAAATATGCACGCGGCTGTGTACGTTGGGAGGATCTGACTAGGCTAGTGTGCATTTACGCGCATGTAAGCACGAATGTGCATGCATCTGCGTGTGTAGAGTCTGGGTGTGCACTCGATTCCAGACACCCCAGGGTGGGTTCGTGTGAGCCCAGAAGGAGTGCGTGGCTGGGCTTGCATGTGAGTGAGTGTGTTTCTGAACTTGGAGCAAGTGTAGAAAGTGTGGGAATGTGAACAAGCCGTTGGAGGTGGAGGCGGAGGCGGAGGGGCTTCTAATGCCAGGGCTCAGACTGGACCTGGACGTGCGCGAATCTGCCAGGTGTTTGTGGCGTCTTCAAGGTGTGCATTTCTGCGCTCCGGAGGCGGGGGCGGGGGGCGGGGGCTGGGGGGTGGTCTGTGTGAGACTTTGGTCTACGCTGAGGTGGGGAGGTAGGTTAAAGTCGCGTTTCTTACCGCGTAGGAAGGAATCTCCCGCACTGTAGGCAGAAGCTTTACGGTCTGAGCCATCAGGGAAGATTGGGGGGGAGAGAGGTGACCAGCATTTCACAAACCCACCCACTGCGTGCCCAGGGAAGTCCGTTCTCCAGGATGCTGTGAATCTGAGACGAAAATGGGTGTGTATGTGTGTGTGTGTGGTGGGACACTGGTTGCTGTTTTCACGGGAGTCAGGACACCGAGCCCTGGTTCCAGATTTATCCCTGGAACTCCTTGGAACTTCGGGTTCCTTTCAGCAGTAGTATGTCCCCTTACCTCCTCTGTCTTTGCCCCCAGCTCAGGGACTCCCAGTCTCACAAAGAGGTCCCGAATCTCCGAAGTGCGAACATCGTGCTGTACAGTCTTGGCCGACCCTCTGCTCTCTGTGAATCTCAGCTTCCCCATCTTTACAAGGGGGCGGGGGACGGAGTGTCCCCGCGGGACAGTCGTGGGCGCGCGGAGGCTGTGTCCCCGGCTGTGGCCGGCAGGGGGCAGCAGGGGGCAGCAGAGGGCGGCCCGGCGCGGGGAGGAGAGAAGGTGGAGAGCCACCGCGGGCCGAGACTTTAAATCGCCTTCATTTCCCCCAAATCCTTCCTTTTCCTCTCCTCCCCCAGGCCGGCGGGGAGGCAGCTTCTACCGCCCTCCGCGCGCCCTCGCCCGGCCTTGCTCTGTCTCCGGGGACCGCCAGCAGCCAGCCTCCAAAAGTTTGATCTTTTTTTTTTTTTCCTTCTGCTTCTTCTTCCTTTTCGGTGGAAGCAGAAAAGAGCGAGGCAGGGGCGAGCGCGGCGCCGGGACTCCTGGGACCATGGGCCTGGCGCGGGCGCCCGCGGAGCTCCGGCCGCGCCGCGCGCTTGCTCGGGCGCCCCTGGGAGCCGGACTGCGCTGGGGCCGCGGGGGCCGCGCGCTCTGAGCCGGCCTGGCGCGGCGGGGCGGGGGGCTGGCGGCCCCATGGGGCGCGCCCACACTTGCCCCCCGGGCTCGGGAGCATGAAGTAGGGGCCCGCCATGGGAGCGGGATCGGCGTGGGGGGCCCGAGGCACAGCGGCGGCGGCGCAAGCGGGGTGAGTATGGGCTCGGGGACGCCCCCTCCCCAGCTTCTGGCGGCTCCAGCCCGGGAGCGGGCTGGGGTTCCCCGCCGCGCGGGACGCTTCCAGCGGAACGTCAGCTTCCTGCCCCTTCCTGCGCCCCTGCAGGGAGGGCCGCCAAGGGTTAACGCGGGCAGCGCCCCCGGCCCGGAGAGGGCTGGCGAGCCGAGCGCTGCCCGCCCTGCCCCTCCTGGCGCGGCGGCCCGATCGCGCTGGGGCGGGGGCCGAGCTGGGGAGGGTCGCAGCAGAGCCCGCCCCGGGGTCGAGATTGAGGGCTGGGGGTGGTGCCTGGAGCGGTGGGCGGGGGCGGCGGAGGGGGCTCTTCGGATGCTTGGGGGAGGAGGGGGCTCCGTTTCTGGCTGTCTCGACGTGTTGCAGTGTGGGTGTCCACAGGTCCCCAGCCTGTAGGTCTCCGTTTCTGTCTATTCCTGGGAGACCGTCTGCAGATTTCCAGGGCTCCTGCTTCTGTCTCGGCGTCTGTGTGTCTTTGCACGTCCCCTGTTTCTGGAAATCGCCGCGTGTGTGTCAGTCTGTTTGGGTCTGTGTGTCTCAGCGCTTCCTTGCTTGGGGAGGGGTGGGGGTGGGAGTGGGGGTGGTCCTGAGTTCCTGTCGCTTTCCCGTCACGTGTGTTAGAAAAAGTGAGAACCAGCATGTCAGGGCAGAAAGGGCCGGGGGAGATGACTAATTCAAACCCCTAGTCGTACAGATGTGAGCCCCCGCGGGCCCCTGAGGGCCAGGGAATCTCTGGTTCCCAGCCTGTGGAGTAGGAGTTGTAAAGAGTGAGCGTGTGCAGGAGGAGTCACTGGTGTGGGTGTGTGTGGGAGTGAGCAGGCGGGGAGCAGCCCCTCAGGGCCCCATGACTGTGGTTCATGCTCACGCCTGCCTGGAGAAGCACAGAACTTGCTCCCTGTCCATCCTGCCCCCAGCAGCAGAGGACTGTTCCCAAGAGGCTGGTCTGGGTTGTAGCTCTGCCCTACCCCACCGGGTCCTGCCCCCTGTGCGATGGAATCAGGGGGGCGATGCCTCCCCCTTTCTTTCCCAGGTCTTGGAAAAAGCTGGCTGGCTGAGATTCCCCCACCCCCTCCTCCCACCGCAACACACACACACACCCCCACCCCCACCATCCCCACCACCACCAGCAGTAAGCGCACTGCTGACTCATTTTCTCCAGGAGACCCTGTGCCAGGGCAGATGCCAGCGGTTGGGTAGAAAAGCGGTGCCAGGAGAGCACCCCACAGTGGGGCCCGAGCTTTAGGCAAGTGGGCAGTCAGGCAGCCTCTGCCTCCCTCACTGCTGCAATACCCCAGATGCCATGCCCTCTGGCCTCCTAGCTTTGCTCTTCTGCACCTCCCAGGTCAGGTTCCAGGTCACTGTTATGAGCATCCTGGCTTCTCTTTGCTTCTCCATCCTCCCTGTCCTCAGAGTCCTCCCCTCTCCTTATGTTTCCATAAGCCTACTGTACCCCCCTACCCCCAGGCTCAATCTGGTAGCCATCAGCAACCCTGGTGTTGCATTGGCGGGGACCCTGCCCTCCACATTTAACCCCCCGTCTGTCCCTCTCTGAGCACACTCTACCTGTTACTTTATTGGCATATTCTCTTCCTCCCTCTCTGTGTTTCAGGGACCCTCTTGATACCTCACAACCTGCCCAACCCACGAAATGCCATTTCAATGGATGGTGGAAACGGAAGCAAAACATAAACTCACACCCATGAGCCGGGAGAGCGTGGCAGTCAGGCCGTGTGAATCTCTGCCTCTGTCCTGCAAGCTGGGGCGGGCACCTTGCCTTTCTGCTTCTCCTTTTTCTCATCCCCCAAACAGGCATCTTCATTTCCAGCAAGCAGTGTTTTGTGAGGATTAGTGGGGCTGTGCTTGTAAAAAGCTTTTAGGACAGGCCTGGCATGTAGTAAGTGTTCAATAAACGGCAGCTGCTATTTGTATCATTATTCACTTCATCTTGAATGGATGTGTGAGTCAGCTGGAAAATTCTGGGCCGCATCCTGTCCAGACAGATGACCTGTCTGTGTTCCCATAGAAGAGGTGTAAGGTGTGAAGAAGGCTGGGCGTGGCTGTCTGGGCACATGGGGCCTGGCCAGCCCACTGAGGCAGGTGGGACAGGTTCACGCCTCTTCTCGTTTCTGTGGCCCTCTGGCCAGCATCCTTCCCAGCTCACTCCATGGGTTCATAGCCAGGCCCAGAGACCATGGGTCTACTTGGCCTTGTGTTTCTGTGCCCCGGGTCTCAGCTCTGAGCGCTCAGTGGATGTTCAGACTGGTATAGGTCCCTGAAGCTCCCCTGTGTTCTCAGGTAACAAGGATGGAGGAAGAAACCATGCAAGCCAGCTGCAGATTCTGGCAGCCTCGTGGTCTAGGAGTGACCACTTTGGGTGTACTGGCAGAGGGCTTTTTGCAGGAGAGAGGAACACCTCAGTTCCCTTCTTGGAGGGCTCGGTGGTCAGGCTGTGTCTCCAAGGTCAGGCTCCCGAACTCACGGCTTCCGTTCCGGCCGCCTTCTGCTGACTCTCGCCCCTGTGCTCTGGTCTTCCCGACATTCTGGAGCCCTGGCTTCGCTGAGCCAAGGCCCACGAGTCAGTGGTGAAAACAGAAGTCTGGAAGAACAAAGCTCTGAGCCAGCGCAGGCACTAAACGTTATTAGCAGTAGCCTAAACAGGATTGGAACGGGAGCAAAAGAATCGGCAGGGCCTTCCTCTGGGAGCCAACTTTCCAGGCCTGGAGCTTACTTAGATGGCTGTTGGCTCCCTAGGCTGCATCTCTGTTCCTGTTGGTGAAGGCTGGGACTCTGGTCTCTGGCAAGGAGGAAGTCCCTGTAAGTCTTTGATTTCTTCTTGGGAGATGAGTCAAGCGAAAATGGTCTGCTAAGTAGTGGAGTCAGATGATGTGGGTCGCTGGCATGCTGTGTGGCTTTGGGCAAGTTGCTTCCCTTCTCTGGGCCTCAGTGGCCCATCTCTACAAAGGGGATGAGACTAGAATCTGGCCTCAAAATGGTCTCAGAGGACCTTCTCACACTCGACTCATTGCGACCCCACAGACTATATAGTCCATGGAACTCTCCAGGCCAGAATCCTGGAGTGGGTAGCTGTTCCCTTCTCTAGGGGAATCTTCCTAACCCAGGGAAGGAACCCAGGTCTCCCAGATTGCAGGCGGATTCTCTACCAGCTGAGCCACCAGGAAAGCCCACTTCACTCACACTGTACACTCCTTTGCTATACTTTGGCAGTTTCTGGGTCAAGTGCACAAGGAATCCAGGTCTGAGAGGGTCAGTTGCATTTGTTGAGGTGAATGAAAGGGAGACAAATATTTTGTAAAATAGCTCTTTCAGGGCTGAAATTCTCGAGTTTGAAACCGTGGTGTTAGGAAGCTTAATTGAAGGGGCTAGTCTGATCCCATCTCCCCTGGGAGTCTTCTTTCTCCTGGGATTACAACTATTGCCTCTGAATTTATCCTTTTATTCTCTACAGGGTAGTCACCTTGGCATAACTCCAGCAGGAGAAATTGACCGAGAAGGATGGGCGTGGTTCTTGTACCTTCTCCTCTCCACCTGGCCTGTCTTTATCAGCTTGGGGAGCACCCTAAGAAGGGTGGATGTGACGACACAGGGAAGGACTCAAGGAGTGAGGGCTGGTGCCTGGAAAAGGCTGGGAAAAGAGGCCGAACGGAAATGGAACAGAAGCTAGTGAGGTTGCAGGAACACTGCAGAGCCAGGAGCACTGTCTTCTGAGACAGACTTTTCGGGAGAAATGCGTTCCCTGGTCCTCTAGTTTCAGGGACTGCTGACCAACAGAAAGGGCAGTTGATCTCTTTGTTGCCGAGCTTCTCAGAGCCTTTGATACGCAGTTGCGCTTTGGAACTACAAAGCCTAGGATGCAGAAGATGGCTCTTCCCCAGTAGGTCTGGACGGTTTCCTGGAGTGGCTACCTGGTGGGCATGGGAAAAAGTACCTAGTCCCCAGAGCCTGCCCACGGTGACCCAGAGGAAATATCTGCCCTCTCTCAGGCTCAGTGTTTGTCAAATCAAAAAGAGCTGCCTCTTACTGCTTGTCATAGCTGACGGGGCTACCATGTGCTCCAAGTAGGCAGGTCATGCCAGAAGGGTCAGCCTCTACCCCTCTCCCCAACTCAGGGCAGCTAGGCACTGACCTTTTGTTATTGCTGGTGGTAAGCTGGAGACAGGGAGGACAGGTCCCACTTAAAAAGCATTCTCACAGCAGTGGCAGCAGATTGGAGAAGAGAAGGAAGGAGCAAGGGTTATCCAGGAGCATCCTTGGAAAAAGTCAGAGGTGGGGTGGGCCTGCTGGCATTCAGTCTTTGGGAAGATACTTTTTAAAGTCCAGAATCCTGTAGTTCCTGATGACATTAATTTCTTCTGTAAAAATACACTGAGCACTTACTACATGCCTGCCAGGTGCTGGGAATCCAAGGCAGACGTGGGCCCTGCCCTTCAGGGACCTGAGTTAGAAAATGAGACAGGAAAATAGACAGACACACATGGGACACCTGGGGAGGCATGTGCAGCGGACTGTGGGAAATGCCACCCTGGCTAGACCCTAACACGTGAGGGGGAGCTGACCAGGCAAAGGAGTGGAGTCCAGAGCACTTGAGATTAGCATGTGCCAAGGCCCAGAACCTGAAGGCTTTCAAGGGACCGCCTTCAGCGTCTGAGTACCGTTTCAGCTAGCTTGCCTTATGCTGCATGTAATTCCCAACTGAACATGGCTTAAGGGACTCATTACCTCCTATATCAAGAGGTGCAAAGGAAAAGCCGTAATAGGATTGGCCACTTTAGCACCTCAAGTGTCATCCAACGCCCTCCGTTTTTCCATCTGGCATTCTCACATGCTCATATGGCTTGTTACCTCATGTGCACAAAACGGCTGCAGCAGCGTCTTCATTCAACAGCATTCAAAGGCTAGAAGAAAGTCCTTATTGTGTTCCTTTGAAATGCTTTCTTTGAGGCCCTGACAGACATTCCTGACATCTCATTGGCCACATTTGCGTCATATATGCAGGTCTAGACCAGTCACATGGCAAATTCCCAAGATGGACTTAGATCTATCCAGAGTCATCCAATTTCCTTTGAGGTTCATGTCTCCCTGAACAAGCAAGAAGAGGGCGGAGGCTATGGGTAGGTAACCACCAGTGCCTTCCACATTGTCTAGGTCAGGATTACCATTGATGCTAATTACAATTAAATTGGAGGATTTGCTATTAAATCACAGAGTGAGCTTGTTTTCCAAGGCCTCCAGGGAATTAGGAAGAACCTGGGGCTCCCAATATCCACTCTGGCAGATGGGTTTCTTGGATTACACAATTCCCCAGAAGCACACCATCCTAGCCTTCCTCTTGGAAATGGATCCTGGGCCAGCGTGTCCCAGCCTTTGCCCTCACCACCCGCCTGGCGGGGTTCTTTCTGCCTGCCTCCTGGCTGGCCGACTCTGGCCACGTGCCGCCCTCCCCTTTGCCTGCCTGGGGATCAGATGCCCCAGTGGCTTCGGGTGTCACCAGTGGCTGCTTCCACAGGAAGGTGAAATCGGATCACTGCCTCTGCCCATCTTGGCAGGAGCCCCTGAGCAGAGCATTAACCCTTCTGGGACCCAGTTTGCAAGGGCAGCAGGGTTGGTCTAAGAAGCACTTCTGTGGCTGGCAGCAGTCCGAGCCCTTGACAAGCATGAGCTCATTTAATCCTCACGCCTGGCTTGCAAGATAGGGAACGTCAGCTGAATTGCAGAGAAGGAGACAGGCTCAGGGAGGCTGAGGGACTCATCCAGGGTCATACAGCTGGTATGCAATGGGGCCAGGATTGCACCTGGGGGGCGGGGCTGACTCCCCATCATCTCCTCTTCTCTCCTCCCTCTTCCATTTTCTGTGAGCCTGAAGCTCGTAGACAGCTTCCATAACACGCAGTGGTCCTGGCTAAGCGATCGTCTCCCACCCCCGGCCCTGAGTCTGGACACTGAGTTCTTCTCTTTCCTGCCCTTTTTAGATTCTTGTCATCTAAGCAGACCCCTCTGGTCTTCCTGCTGACCTTTCCTCCCTGGCTCTGCTGCCTATTGTGTCTCAAGGTCCTGAGGCCATAATACAGATGGGGAGACTGAGGTCCAGAGCCTGGGAGGGGCAGGGGCTGGTCTTTTGTTGCCCAGGGCATCAGTGGCAGATTTTGATCTGGACCCGGAGTCTCCTGACGTCCAGGGCAGGGCTTCCTGCCTGTGACCTTGATGTACTGATCTGTAAAAAGCGAGATTGTATTTGTACTGTGTAAGCAGTTCCTTTTTCAGAAGGCTGTGCCTGAACCCCAGGAGTGTGTGCTGGTTCAATGGGGTCCTAGAGTCTGCACCTCACCTCCCGCCTCCCCTGGGCAGGACTGGGGTGGGACTGGGGCTGGAGAATCCCCTCCCAACTCCCCGGCCGGATCTGGACGTGAGGGGCGGAAGCTGATGCCACATCTGCTTGTGTCTCCTGGTCTCTAGGGGGTTTCTCTTCACCTGGATCTTAGTCTCGCTCGCCTGTCACCTGGCCTCCACCCAAGGAGCTCCTGAAGGTAACTGTCTCTTCTCTTTGTCCAGGGGGAGACAAAGCAGGACAGAAGGGATCTGGGAATGCAGGGGTAGGAGACATCGGTGCCCCTAATGGGGAACTCAGTACCTCGATTTTCTCATCAGTAGAATGGAGCCAATCATTAACAAATTCTCTCTGGCCTTGAAAGCATCCCATTTGATGTTTTGCGATGGTAGGAAGTGCTCAGTGCAGAAATGTAGAAAGGCGATGCTTTTGTTCCTCTCCAGGACTGGATGTGAGTAAGTTACAGTAGGTCGGTAAGCCTCAGTTGTCCCCCTTTGCCTGATGGGCACCCCAAGAAGGGCTGACAAGAGGCACGAAGGCCTCCTGCATCCTTGCCCACTCCTGTGATCTGCACTCCCCTTTCCGTGAGATGCTGCTTTTCCCTGCTAGCCCTGAGGATCTGTCCAGGGGGCCCCAGGCAGCGGGGGGCCAGGGGGGGAGGACTGGCTACAAAGCTGCTCATGGAAACTGAAACCTCTCCCACATCTGTTTGTCAAGCAGCCACAATGCCTCTTAAAATAGCGGCCCCTCCCCCCTCCAGGCCCGGCTGTGTGCCGGGACAGGCACCCGGGCACTCCCAGGGCCCCTGTGGCCTGACCTGGCTGCTGGGCAGGGATTGGGCCCCTGGGAGGGGAGGGCTGTGCCCGGAAGAGACTTCTGCCACCCAGCAACATTTTGTGCAAATGTCATATTTTCCGAGCTTGCCGTTTCCCCCACAAAGTAGGTGAACAGCTGTCCAGAGTCCTGAGTCAGGCACTGGGAAGGGGGGCGGGGGGCAGAGAGGCTGGGGCAGCGTGAAGCCAGGTTTATGTAATAAAGGGATCTTGCTGTGGCCAGCTGGCCAGGTCTCTCCATCTCGGCATTGGGCTGAATTCATTCCCCGGTCCGCCAGCTCCTCTCCCCTGATGGGATCCTGCTCGCGTCTCTAGCCTGCCTTCCAAGCAGTCAAGGGGCTCCAGTGTAGGAAGGCACCGTGATGAAGGAAGGACCTGGGGCCAAGCAGCCTGGGTTTCAAGCCCAGCTGAGCCTCTGATTATAAGCTGTGTGACCCTGGGCAAGTTATTGGGTTGGCCAAGAAGTTCGTTCGTTATGGGGGGCCCAGACGAACCTTTGGCCAACCCAGCACTATATATGGCTCAGCTTTCTCACCCTCTTCTGCGAAGGAGTGGGGATGACAGATCGATAGTACCTGCTTCATAGATGACGGAGAGAGTCAAGAGTTAATGCTTGTAAAGCACTTGGTACGTAGTAAATGCTCAATAAACACTACTTCTTCTTCTTATTGTTGATTATATATTTACCTGTGAAGTTGGGGCAAGGGTGGCCCTTCTGTATCTCCATGGAGCCCACAGTGGTCAGAGGCTCCTGGAGGCTCAGTGGTGACCCCCTTTGCCAGCTCCAGGTAGCTGAGTCGGGAGGACGTGGCCCCTGAACTGCAGCGAGTGTGCGGGGGAGGCCTGGAGACTGCCTGGTGTCAGCTTTAAAGCCCACCTGGAGAGGGTGATAAGGGAAACCTCCTCGGTGCCCCCTGGCCTGGCCGGTTGTCATCTTCCCGGGGCGAGCTCGGGAAGATGGTAGGGTGCAGAGAGAGAGGTCTGCAGGGCTGGGAGCGTTTCAGTCCCTGGTGAGGTGGGACGCGGAGAGAGGAGAGGTGGCTTTCTGCCATTCTGAGGAGCTCCTCCCTTTCAAGTTGTTTATAGTGAGAAGTGTTTTATGATAGTAAGCTGCTTTCCGTGATTAAGTGTATGAAAGATGCTGCTACTCAGAGAATCCTTAAATGGTGGCTTGTTTTAGCTTAGGACCTGGGGACAGAGGTGGAAGAAAGGAGGAATTTGAAGTGAAGTGAAGGCCCTTGGGTCCTAGAGAGGAATGAGAGCCTTCAAGCCACAGTCTGAAACAGCAGCCTGCAGCTACAGTTTTTAGCACATGCTTAGTACTCTGTGGCCACCTCCAGGTCTGGTTTCCCTTGTCTTAGAGGCAGGGAAACTGGCTTGCCGATGGGAGATGGGGGGGAGTGCAGGAAGAAACTTAATCAGAGGCGCAGAGTGCAGGGGTGGGTGAGAATCGAGAGGAAGACCAGGTTATCGTCTCCCAGGGCCCTGATGACGTCAGCACTCTTCGTAGCCTCGTCTTACAGCGGCGGGAATGGAGGCTCAGAGTCCAGACCTACAGGTGGTCTTTCCGGCTCTAAAGTCCAGCCTTCCGTTTGCAGAGCCTGCTATGGAGCCATTATGCTGCCATGCTGCCAGCGCCCAGGTTCTGTTTCTCCCAGCCCGTTTATCTCTCTGCCCATCCGTCTCCCAGAAGTCAGCCTAGGGTCTACGAAGAGCTGGCCGCATTCAGCCTGGTGCATGCCCCTTACTCTTGGTGATGAGGGAGAAAGCATTCCACATTCAGGATGCTGAGCTCAGGGGAGGGGGCCCATGGACCTTTTCTGGAACCCAGTTCCAGATGCAGCCTGTCCTTTCCTGCTGAGATGGGGCTTCCAAGCAGGCGTCTGCAGGTGCTGGCAGTTCAGATGACTGAAGGAGGTTGAATGACCCGACGAGAGGCAAGGTCAGGAAACCTTTCCATAAACACCCTGGAAACCCTCTTTTTGCTCTGGCAAGCTCTTGCCAGTGTAATTACCAGGCAGATGTGACCTGGCCAGACCACGGTCAGTTGTCCAAACACTTTGCCAGAGGACAGAGGTTACAAGAATGCCTTGATTACTTCCTCTGCTCTCTCCAAAGCCACACAGGGAAGAGGGGGAGGTCACTGGAAGTGCCCTCTGCCTTCCGTGTAGACAGCGGCTCCCCCAGTCTGCTCTAGCAGACTAGGGTTCCTGAAGATGGTGAAACTAGTCCAGTCCCCTGGACATCCTTACCAAGCTCTGGTGACATGAACATTCCTGTTGGAATAAGGCTCACTTATGGGACTGCTTCCGGGAGGAGATAGCTTTTGAGGCAGAGAAAGGGGGAAACACGCCACATTGCTGCTGCTAAGTCACTTCAGTCGTGTCTGACTCTGTGCGACCCCGTAGACGGCAGCCCACCAGGCTCCTCCGTCCCTGGGATTCTCCAGGCAAGAACACTGGAGTGGGTTGCCATTTCCTTCTCCAATGCATGAAAGTGAAAAGTGAAAGTGAAGCTGCTCAGTCGTGTCCGACTCTTCGTGACCCCATGGACTGCAGCCCACCAGGCTCCTCCGTCCAACGTGCCACATTGGGCAGTCTCTAATACTGTTAGCGCTAGCATTTGGTGATTATCATTATTTTTCATATTAATAGCTATCCTTCAAACATGCTTATTTTGTGCCAGGCCACTTTCCCCCCCAAGTGTATTAGCTCATTTAATCTTCACCATGTGCTTCTGAGTTTTGGTCCAACTGTTATCCCATCTAAAAGATGGGAACACTGAGGCACTGAAGTCGCAAGCTTAGTAAGTGGTAGGGCTGGGATTTGAACTCAGGAAGTTTGGCTTCAGCGTCTGTGTTTTTAGCCACTTACAGATGGTCCTTAACTTACAATGATTCAATTTATGATTTTTTGACTTAATGATGTACAAAAGTGAAACTGTACTTGGAGTGTTTGATCTTGATCTTTTTGATCTTCTTCTGGGCTAGCAATATGCAGTATGATTGTCTCTTGTGACACTGGGCAGCAGCAGCCACAGCTCCCAGTTGGCCATAGGATCACAAAGGGAAACAACCCATACACTTAAACCATTCTGAACCAGCACAATCATTCTGTTTCTCGGTTTTAGTATGTCTGTGTGAGATAGTTGCTCAGTCATGTCCGAATCTTTGCGACCACATGGACTATAGCCCACCAGGCTCTTCTGTTCATGGAATTCTCCAGGCAAGAATACTAGAGTAGGTTGCCATTCCCTTCTCCAGGGGATCTTCCTGACCCAGGGGTCAGACCTGGGTCTTCTGCACTGCAGGTGGATTCTTTACCATCTGAGCTACCAGAGAAGCCCTGTTTTTAGTATAGCACTCAATATGAGATATTCAGCACTTTTTTGTAAAATAGGCTTTGTATCGGGGTTTCCCTGATAGCTCAGTTGGTAAAGAATTCACCTGTAATGCAGGAGACTCAGGTTCAATTCCTGGGTCGGGAAGATCCGCTGGAGAAGGGATAGGCTACCCACTCCAGTATTCTTGGGCTTCCCTTGTGGCTCAGCTGGTAGAGATTCCATCCAATGCGGGAGACCTGGGTTCGATCCCTGGGTTGGGAAGATCCCCTGTAGAAGGGAAAGGCTAACCACTCCAGTATTCTGGCCTGTAGAATTCCATGGACTGTATAGTTCATGGGGTCACAAAGAGTTGGACATGACTGGGCAACTTTCACTTTCAGGCTTTGTGTGAGATGATTTAGCCTAATGATAAGTGTTCTGAGTTTAAGGTAGGCTAGGCTACACTGTGATGGTCACTAGGTTAGGTGTATTCAGTGCATCTTTGACTCAGGATGTGACATTTGTTGTATGGGGCTGTAACTGCATTGAAAGTGAAGGACGGTCTGTATATACACAGGATCTCACAGCCCAGCAAGGGGCTGGTTCCAGCTCTGCTCTGTCAGTCACAGCCACGGGGCAGCAGGCAGCAGTGGGTGGGCTGTCCTCACTGTCGCTGTGGCCAGAAGCAGGCCCTGACCGTGCCCTCTCTCCCCTCCTGCCCTCCCTCTCCAGATGTGGACGTCCTCCAGCGGCTGGGCCTCAGCTGGACGAAGGCGGCGGGCAGCCGGAGCCCCCCGCCCCCGGGGGTCATCCCGTTCCAGACGGGCTTCATCTTCACGCAGCAGGCCCGACTCCAGGCTCCCACGGCCGCTGTCGTCCCTGCCGCCCTGGGCACGGAGCTGGCGCTGGTGCTCAGCCTCTGCTCCCACCGGGTGAACCATGCCTTCCTCTTCGCCGTCCGCAGCCGGAAGCGCAAGCTGCAGCTGGGCCTGCAGTTCCTCCCCGGCAAGACTGTGGTCCACCTGGGGCCCCGGCGCTCTGTGGCCTTCGACCTTGACGTCCACGACGGGCGCTGGCACCACCTGGCCCTGGAGCTCCGCAGCCGCACGGTCACCCTGGTGACAGCCTGCGGGCAGCGCCGGGTGCCCGTCTCGCTGCCTTTCCACAGGGACCCAGCGCTCGACCCTGACGGCTTGTTCCTCTTTGGGAAGATGAGCCCGCACGCCGCCCCGTTCGAGGGGGCCCTGTGCCAGTTCAGCATCTACCCCGTGGCGCAGGTCACTCACAATTACTGTACCCACCTCAGAAAGCAGTGTGGACAGGCTGACACCTACCGGCCCCGGCTGGGACCCTTCTTCCCCCGAGACTCTGGCACACCCCTCACCTTCCCGACCGACCTGGCCCGGCTGGGCCTGGAGAATCTGACCACTGCCACGCCAGCCCTGGGGTCACGGCCGGCAGGCGGGGGGCCTGGGGTGACCGTGGTGCCTGCCGTGCCCATCAAGCCCGTGAGGACTGGCACCACGCGCCCGCCCCAGCCCATCACATCCCGTCCAGCCTGGACCGCCCTGCCCCCTGCCGAGCTCTCAGCCAGTGAAGGGCCCCCTCCCGTGTCCCCGCTCTCTCCCGCCAGCTCCCCCAGACCTGTCCGGCCATTGCAGAAGAACACAGCCACCAAGACCCCCAAAAGTCACCCTGCCACCCCTTCAGCCCTTTCTCCTTCAACTGCCCCAGTCAGAAGCCCCCGCCCCACCCAGAAGACAGCTCTGCCTGCCTTCACAAAGCCAACCCCACCCACCAACAAGCCGGTGCTACCTACTTCCCAGCCCATTCCTGCCAAAGTCTCCCATCCCACAGTGAAGCCGATCCAGAGGAACCCCGGCATGCCCCGACTCCCGCCACCCAGTGCCCGGCCCCTACCTCCAGCTGCTGGCTCCTCTAAAAATCCTTTGCCCCCAGTGGTCCAGGCTGAGGCCAAGATGAGTAGTCGTGCCAGTGAGCCGGCTCCTGCCCACACCAGCACACACAGACCTCCCCCACCCACAGCCCCGCCCTCATCACCTGTCCCCAGTCCTAGCCCTCCCAGGACCGCTCGGCCACCGGCCACAGCGATGCCTCCCACCCTCGCTCCTGGTTTAGCCTCCACTGGAAGCAAGAAACCCACTGGATCAGAAGCCACAAAGAAAGCCAGACCCCGGAAGCCCGTCCCGCTCAGATCTGGGAAGGCAACCCGGGATGTCCCGCTGAACAATCCGACAAGGGGGTCCAGCCCCAGACAGACCCGGGCCAGGCAGCAGACCACCCCGGCCCCGGCACTGGCCCCGGCGCGATTCCTGTCCTCCAGCCCCCAGCCCATGAGTACTGGCTATTCGTTCTTCCACCTGGTGGGACCCACACCTTTCCTGCTGCTGACGGGACCTCCGGGACCCAAGGGAGACTGTGGTTTGCCGGTAAGAGTGGGTGGGTGTGCGTTCCGCTTGGAGCTTGAGTGGCTGATAGGGGCGGTTGGGCGGTTGCTCTTGATCAGGGTAGAGGAAGAGAAGCTAGACCGAAGCTGGTTACGGGCAGAGCCTTGACTTGAACCCAGGTACCCCCATGCCTCCATCTCTCCCATAGTCATGAACTCATGACTCATGTACATCTTGCCTCAGATCTGTGGTTCCCTGGGATGAACTTGGGTCTGGTGGCCCCCTCCAGGTAAGAGCATCTCTGGGCTTTGGTTGGCCCAAGCCCCAGGTGACTGTTCGCTAACATAACTGTAAAGATTGAGTGGCTGAAGGAAAACCATGAACTGACTGGCCCCTGTTCCCACAGTCCCCAAAGGCCAGCTCTCTGACTCCTGGACCAGAGTGCCTCCGGCCCCCTGGCTTGTCTGCGAGTTTCAGGCGAAGGTTGCCCATGGGTAGTCCTGAATATGTTTTGTTTGGCACATGTAACATTGTTTAAAAATATTCAATAAGTGATTGATATTTTTTGAATGTGAGAGATTTCTTATAAAAGGGTGACCAGCTTTTCTTGGAAGAAGGGAGAGAGGCAGTGGCCCGTGGGCTGTGGCCGGGTTGAGGCTGCTTCCTTGGACAGGACAGGCTGGCTCTTGTCTGTGCTCGTCCACACATCTCTTGATTGGTCTTCCAATCCAGTCCTTTCATCTCCTTTCTCTTACCTGCTCGGCTCCTGTAAGACATTTGATTTGTGGGCCCTGATAGAGGAGTTTGGGGTAAGAAGGGTCAGGGTGGGCAGAAAAATCAAGGAAGGGGGAAAGAACATTCCAAGTGAAGGAGACTGTCTTAGGGTTGAGGCCTCCAGCACGCCTGGGACTGTCTCCAGGGGCAACGACCTTTCTGCAGCTGGAGGCCAGTTCCTCCGGGTGGAGGGGATTGATGAGACGGAGTTTCCAGAAAGCTTGGGCCTCTGCTCTGTTCTCCTGCTTTGGAGATGACCACCGTGTGGGTTCCTCCTTCCCAGGGCCGAGTCTCCCGCCAGGCCCCGGGCTTGGGATTAGGCTCCCCATAATGTGGAGGCACTGGCAGACGCTGGGAATTCTCAGGCCTTACAAACACACTTAATGAGTTTTAATAATCATGAGGAATAATATTTATTCAGTCTGTCTCCAAGGGGACTGAGAGCCCTTTTTTATTGTAACCATATTGTAGAACTTATGGAAATTGTATGCATTGCTTTACAGTTATGTCAACATTCTGTTCGGGTCCCGCATTCTGAAATTGGCAGGGTAGGGAGCGGGGAGCCGAGGGAAGCAGGCTTCTCCCCGCTCCAGGCTACCCAATCCTACTCAGGCGCCAGGTACCTTTGGCCTGTGACAGCTCAGCCTCCTAAGCTGTGAGGCTGCCAGCCTTGCTGGCTGTGAGGCTGAAAGGGGGTGAATTGTCCCCCTCTGACAGAGGTGGATGAAGTGTAGGATCTCCACCCTGCTGAGTGGAGGGGGCCAACCCTGTCCCCCAGGGCTGTGCGTGATGTAGAGTGAAAGAGGCCATGGCCGAGCCTGCAGAGCTGGAGCAGAAGCAGGTTCCCAGGGAGTAGACTCTGCCTCGGGCCGGTTGGCTGCCTGAGCTGTGGACTTTCCTCCTGGAGTTTAGTGATGCAGGTCAGCAGGAGGTGAGGCCTCCTGCCAGAACTGGTCGAACTCCTCCCACCCTGATCAAAGAAGGTGCTGGAGTTGACCCGTTCAGTGGATGGGTGCTTAGGGATCATTCAATTCACCCTCCCTGTTGTGCAGGTGGGGAGCCTCGAGACTGAGTTCAGAAAGGGCCAGGATTCACTCAGAAGCCACACAGCATGTTGGAGGCTGAGCTGAAGTTTACGCCCCAGCTCCAGACCCCAAGATCAGCACATTCCAAGCCGCCCCTTAAGTGTCCACTCTGAGACGCTAGGACTCAGGGCTTAGAGGCCAGGGCTTGGGAGAGGGAGGCCTTGTCCTTGATCTCAAGTGAAGTGTTCAGTGTCTAGACCATCTCTGTTTCTCTTCCCAGCACATTCATGAGTTATTTCCACACATGTAACATCTTCCTTTAGGACCTTGTAGAAACTGGTCCGGAGGACAGTACGTGTGCCCTGACCCCTGCTCTATGAAGGAGAAGACCAGGGCTGGGGAGACAAAAGACTTGGCCAAGGGCACCCGCAGTGGTCTTGCAGGAGGAGTTGGGATGCAATTTCTGCGGGGACCATGGCTCTTCCTGCTCCTCCAGCCCAGAACAGATGAGGGCAAGAGGGAAGACATCAGTCTGTCCGGGTGCCATCCTGCCTGACGTCCTGAGCAATCCGCTCATCCCGCCCACCCCCCAGCTCGGAACCTAATCTTACTCTAGTAGGAACCAAGAGGCTTCTGGAAGCTTTGTCCAGTCTGCTGTGGTGAGCTGGTATTTCACCAGAAAGCAGAGATTATTAATTGAAGTGGTGCCTTTGAGCAACAGCGACAAAATCTGATTCTGACAAGTGTTCCTTCTCTTCTCCCCTGTCCCCACCCAGAACCCTCATACACATTTGGGATGTAACCCCAGTGGAGCGGAAGCTGCAGTGTCCGGGCAGGAGACGTAATTGTCTCCAGTCTGGGCACTCACCAATCTGGGTTTAAATCCTGACTGCACTCCTTACTAGCTCTGCAACCCTGACCCACACTAAGCTTCAGTTTCTGCAGAATGTAAGAGGCTAATGGCTCCCACTGCCTGTGAGGAAGCGAGTTGAGGGATCTCCAGGGACACCTGGGAGTTCTGGATTTGTTGGCTGATACAGAGAACTTCTTTCCTCTCCTTGAGGCTGTCTCTCCTCTGTGACCGGCTTTGGTTGACAATTCCCTTCTTAGAATTCACTGCAGGTCCTTTCAGAGCCTGAGAAGGTTTTCTTTCCTTTTTTGAAAAAATAATTTTTATCTATTTATTTATTTAGTTTTTTAAATTTACTTTATTGGAGGCAAATTATCTTACATTAATATATTGGTTGGTTTTGCCATACATTGACATGAATCCGCCCCGGGTGTACATGTGTTCCCTTTCTTTATTTATTTTTTGGCTGCACTGGGTCAGTGCTGCATGGGCTTTTGTCTAGTTGTGCCCGGGGGCTTATTGCAGCGGCGTCTCTTGCTGCGGAGCATGGGCTCTAGGGTACTCGGGCTTTAGTAGTTGAGGCTCGTGGGCTCAGTAGTCTTGGCTCTCGGGCTCTAGAGCACAGTCTCAGTAGTTGTGGGACACGGGCTCAGTTGCTCCACCACGTGTGGGATCTTGCTGGACCAGGATCGAACCTGAGTCTCCTGCATCGGCAGGCAGGCAGGATTCTTTACCACTGAGCCACTGGGGAAGCCCCTGAGAGGGTTTTCAAGGCTGTATCTGACCTGTTCTACATGGATCTCAAGGGGACGGGACAGACTGGCAGAGGCTGAGACACAGCTTTGGGCCCAGGCTGGCCAGGAGTTGTAGCCACTTCGAGAGGGAGTTCTGTGGGAGCCCTGGGAGCCGGGGGGGGGGGGGGGGGGGGGGGGAGCGGGGAGCATGGAAAAGCTGAGCTTGGCCCCGGGTGAGTAGGGGCGGGGAGGCTGCGGTCCTCAGAGGCTGCACAGAAGCTGCACAGAAGCCCCACGCCCAGGAGGAGGCGAGTCAAGGCCTTATTTATTCATGCTCAGGCCGCTGGCATTTGCACGCCCTTGCACTTTTTCCAAGCGTCACCTCGGGGAGACCCGGCTGAGCGCCTGGCCCGCAGCAGATACTCCATGACTATCTAGGAGATGAATGAAGGAATTTGATCCTTACGAAAAACAGGTTGTCCTGACACACAGGCCAGGCTCTTTGAAGTTACACAGATCTCTGCTGACGGTGGGGTAAGAAGGCACGTGGAGTGCAAAGGCACACAGAGTTTGGATTTGGAATGACCTGAGTTTGAACCTTTTCCTTATCCAGCCATCTTTTCCTTCTTTCAACAGATGTTAAATGAGTGCCTTCTGGGCGCTAGGTGCTGTGTGACCTTTGGCAAGTCACTTGACCTCTCTGAATCTTAGTTTTTACCTCTGTAAAAAGAGGGTATGGTACCACCTGCTTTTCCAGGGCTGTGTGGTTGTCTGCCTCCACCATTAGAATCTGGATAGTTGGGGCTGATTATGGATGTGCTGATGGCTGAGGCAGGGGCATTGTCACCCTGAGAGAACAGAGAGCTTCTGGCACAGGAGGGCCTTTGTGCTGTCGGCGGTTAGGAATCAGATCCTGAGTCGTTTACCCCTTATACTGGCATCATCTAGAACACAGGAGAAGAGAGAAGTGTTTGCTTTGTCTTTGGCATATCCTTTCTGAGCACTTGCTGCGTGCCAGGCTCTGTGTGGAGCAATTTGCATGCTGTATCCTGCGGCCCAGGCAGGAACAGTGTAACTGAGGGGATTTTAAGGAAGGGACTGTTTATAGAGGTGCGGACACCGTCAAGGGAATCAACAGGCTGGAGAAGCACACGGGGTCTCACCTGAAGGTGCAAGAGGAGGGGAAGCTATTGCCACAAGCCAGTGAGTTAAAACATGAACCGGGATCTCCAACAGGAGCTGGAACCAAACACAGCAAGGAGGGCGAAAGGGAGAGAAATACCCCACCCACCCACTCCTTCTCAGTTCAGTTCAGTTCAGTCGCTCAGTCGTGTCCGACTCTCCGCGACCCCATGAATCACAGCACGCCAGGCCTCCCTGTCCATCACCAACTCCCGGAGTACACTCAAACCCACGTCCACAGAGTCGGTGATGCCATCCAGCCATCTCATTCTCGGTCGTCCCCTTCTCCTCCCGCCCCCAACCTTTCCCAGCATCAGAGTCTTTTCCAGTGAGTCAACTCGTCGCATGAGGTGGCCAAAGTATTGCAGTTTCAGCTTTAGCATCAGTCCCTCCAATGAACATCCAGGATTGATCTCCTTTAGAATAGACTGGTTGGATCTCCTTGCAGTATAAGGGACTCTCAAGAGTCTTCTCCAACACCACAGTTCAAAAGCATCGATTCTTCGGCGATCAGCTTTCTTCACAGTCCAACTCTCACATCCATACATGACCACGGGAAAAACCATAGCCTTGACTAGACGGACCTTGGTTGGCAAAGTAATGTCTCTGCTTTTTAATATACTATCAAGGTTGGTCATAACTTTCCTTCCAAGGAGCAAGCGTCTTTTAATTTCATGGCTGCAATCAGCATCTGCAGTGATTTTGGAGCCCCAAAAAATAAAGTCTGACACTGTTTCCACTGTTTTTCCATCTATTTCCCATGAAGTGATGGGACCAGATGCCATGATCTTTGTTTTCTGAATATTGAGCTTCAAGCCAACCTTTTCACTCTCCTCTTTCACTTTCATCAAGAGGCTTTTGAGTTCCTCTTCACTTTCTGCCATAAGGGTAGTGTCATCTGCATATCTGAGGTTATTGATATTTCTCCCAGCAATCTTGATTCCAGCTTGTGCTTCTTCCAGCCCAGCGTTCCTCATGATGTACTCTGCATATAAGTTAAATAAGCAAGGTGACAATATACAACCTTGACGTACACCTTTTCCTATTTGGAACCAGTCTGTTGTTCCAGGTACAGTTCTGGCTGTTGCTTCCTGACCTGCATACAGGCTTCTCAAGAGGCAGGTCAGGTGGTCTGGGATTCCCATCTCTTTCAGAATGTTCCACAGTTTATTGTGATCGACACAGTCAAAGGCTTTGGCATAGTCAATGAAGCAGAAATAGATGACCCACTCCTTCTACTCTGCAGTTTCTTGCTGGGCCCTCCCGTTGACAAATCTCAGCCAGAAGCCTGGGGGTGCAGCCTTCACCCCTGGGGGTGTAGACAGGGACTTCCCAGGACACAGAATGGATTTGGAGAGTGAATGGAGAATACCCGGCACACATACACGTTACCTTGGGGAAAAAAAAAAAAAAAAAATGGTTATTGTATTCCCATTTTACAGTGGGGCAAACTGAGGCCAGGAGGCACAGGGAAATGAAGTAATTTGCTCAAGACCTCACTGAAAAGCCCTGTCCCAGGAGGCCCTATCCTAGGGCAGAGACTGGGGAGAGCTCAGCGCCCTGGGGGCTAACCTTGGGAATAATCTTGAGCTCAGATAGTTAGCAATGGAGGAGCCTTTTGAGATCCTCTGCCTCCCCCCAACCTGGCTACAGGCACCGAGCAGAGCCCTGAGAATGAAAGGTCATTGCTCAGGGTCAGCCAGATGTTAGCAGCACAGTCAGGACTGGACTCGGGTCTCCCAGGTCCCAGGCCTGCGAAACCTCTCTTGCTTGCTGCCAGGGGCCAGGCCAGCCAGGACTTACTTCCTTCTGCAAGGCTTGGCAGGCGGGCTATTGTAGCTGGACACAAGGGTGGACTTGTTCCACGGGATGGGGTTCCCCGAGGCGTGGCTGTTGGGGGCCGGGACCCTTGGGGACAGCCTGGAATGGCTGCTTGGTTGTTTCCGTGGCTCTGTTTGCGTGAGCCCCGAGTCCAGGCCTCGTTCACCTCCCCCAGACAGGCCTGCGGCCCCCGCGCCCCTCCCCCGCAGCTCCAGGCCCTCTCAGAGGCCCCGTTGTTTGCAGCGTGGAGTGGAAAAATCCCACCCCGGCCTCGTGAATCATCCCAGAGTCACTCGCTCAGGCTTCAGGCCTTGGAAAGAAATGGCAGCATTTTTCCACTGCATGGGGAGCAGGCAGGGTCTCGGATCAAGTGAGAGGGGCAGGGGGCATCCAGCCTCACTGCGTGTGGGAAGGTTGGACCTGGGAATGCCGCTGGGTGGCTGGACTGCCATGTCAAGGAGTGCGGCTGTAACTGATGTCACCACGCCGGGCCATGGGTCCTGACTGGCACTTAGAGTCTGCTCCGCAGATGTTGGGGATGAGGTCAGACTCCAGGCTGGATGCCCCTGTTTCTGGGGCAGGAAATGTGCCAAGAGGGTGTGTCCAGGCCTCTGCAGTGGCAGCCCTCCCAGGGTCCACCAGGGAGCTACATCCTGCAGAGACTGTCCTTCAGTGGAGCCCTACCCCAGCCTTCACCCTGCTGGGCCTTGGCCACTTTCTCTGGGAGCTGGGCGTGATCTCACCTTTTCTATCCCACCGAATAACCTAGAAGAGGAAATCACCACCACCCAGAAATTCAGGAGACGCCCAGTGTCGGGGAGGTTCTGGGATGTTCATTTCACAGATGCCTACAGTGTTCTTGCCTGGAGAATCCCAGGGACAGCGGAGCCTGGTGGGCTGCCGTCTATGGGGTCGCACAGGGTCGGACACGACTGAAGCGACTTAGCAGCAGCAGCAGCAACAGAGGAGAGGGGACTTGCCCGGGTTTGCACACCTAGTCACAACGCACCTGGCCAAGATCGCGTGGATGCTCCCCAGGATAGGAGAATAGGTCAAAGCCAGCTTCTATGAGCTGTGTGACCTAGAGTGGATCACTCTGCCTCTCTGAGCCTGTCTCTGGTTTCGCACCTGTGAAAAGGGCTTGGTTGTGAGAATGATGCCTACGGGAACGCTTGGCCTCAGCCCCCCACATTTCCCTTTGATTCTGGGTCATTTGGAAGAGGAGGGCGGAGGAAGGGTCCTCTAGGAAGGGAAATCTTTTGCTCTCCCCCAAAACAGATGCTGAGGAAGGTGGCTTGACTTTTTGAGTTGGGGAATTTCCAGCAGCTTGCTTAACAGAAACAGCACTAACTTTCTGGGCATGAGCTGTGTGTGCCAGGCACCAGGATTAGCACTTTATATAGATTATCTGTCAGCGAGAGGCTCTTGCAGCCTCATTTTACAGTGAAGGAGTGAAGCCTTGGAAACTGGAAAGAACTCAGCCAAAGCCACACAGCTAGTAGGTGGGGGTGCCCAGTGTGGACCCAGGGCCCTGTCTTATACTGTATTCTACTGCTCCTCAGGGAGAGCCAGAGAGCAGGCTGGCCTTGATTCTCAAACCTGCAGTGGTAGATAGAAGACTAGAAGCTGTCTACCCAACCCTTAGGCTCTGGATGGAAGGATTGCTGCCGGCTGCCAGTTTGGCCAGAGGTACTTGGAGGCTTGAGGTGCCCAGGACTTGCCTGAGGTCACGCAGCAGCCTCCCTCCCTCCAGCTGGGGCTCTCCCCAGTGACCCAGGGGCCTTGGTCCCCGTATCTGCCTGGCTGTCTCTTTCTTCTGAATTTTTTTTCACGGACGAGCAAGCACGTGGTGTTCACAGACCAGAACTGTGAGCCGAGGCTGCCCAGTGTGAGATCTGGATTAATTACCAGCCAAATCGTACTGGGTTTTCAACACCGATTCTAACTCTGGGCAGGAAACCTGGAATCTCATTGATGGTTATTTGAAACAAATGAATTCCCCAGGCCTCACACATCCTCGAAAGCCTGGCTTCCTTTGAAAGCTCTGTGTTCAGTTCTTTACATCAGGCACTTAGTTAACCCTCCTTCACTCCCCGGATGTACAGGACAGTAGCTGTGGTGCAGGACGGCCGCAGAGACTTAGGCCGAAGGCCCTGTGCCAAGCCTCCGGCTAGTAAATAGTGAAACCGGGATTTGAAGAAAGGTCAGCCTGCGGCTCAGTCTGCTCGGGTTCCTCGCTTCCTATGGGAAGGAAGAGAACTGAGAACAGACAGGTGCTCCTCGAATGCCGTGTGGTAGGATTAGGCCTGTCTTATGGGGGAAATGTGGAGAAGGAAATGGCAACCCATTCCAGTATTCTTACCTGGAGAATCCCAGGGACCGAGGAGCCTGGTAGGCTGCCGTCTATGGGATCACCCAGAGTCGGACACGACTGAAGCGACTTAGCAGCAGCATGGGGGAAGTGGGGAGCCACTGAGAGTTGTTGAGCCGGTGGATGCCTTGGGAAGGTGAACCTGGCTGTGTAGAGGAAGACTGGAGAGGGGAGAGGGTGGAGGTGGGGAGACTAGTGAAGGAGGTGATGCAAGTTCTCAGAGGGTGATGATCAAGGCTGAACCGGCTATGACCCCTGGACTAGATGGGACGTTTGAGTGACAGTTGCGTACTAGGCACCATGTTGTATGTTTGCCGTCTCATCTCATCTTCGCAATAATCCGATGAGAAGGGTATTATTGCTCCATTTTATAGGCACAGGCTGGTTAAGGATCCTGCCCAAACCCAGCTGGTAGGGGGCAGCACTGGGATTTGAACCCAAAAGCCTTGGAGTACACCCTTTAGTGATACTGACTCTCTGTGTGTGACTCAGCGATGCTGGTGTGACCTTGGACAGGTCCCTTCTCTGCTCAGGCTCTGCAGAGAACTTGGCTGAACTCTGAGGTCTTTTGCAGTTTTAGTTTCTCAAACATTTGGCTGAGGCTTGGGGAGAGAGAGATGACTCATATCCCATTAATTCCTTTGAGGAGACCATGGTCTAGTGGGAGAGCGGGCTTCTAAGCAGACAATTCCCCGAATAAAATACAGTGGCCTTTAAAGCAGAGGAAAGGAGGGGACTTGGCCCAACTTGGGGGAGGGATCAAAGAAGGCTTCCTGGAGGAGGTGATACCCTGAATTAGCTATGTAATAAAAGATGAGAGCTTCAGAGACCAAGAAACAACAGCTGCAAAGACCAGAAAGCCCCAAAGAGCAGAATTCCTCAGGCTAGGACCTCAAGGGACCTCTCTTCTCAGCCATGGGGTCTTCATGCCCAGAGCTCTGCATAAGTTTGTTGAATGACCACCTGATCCCATTCTATTCTGCCACATGGCACTGATGCTATCTTCTTGCTTTTTATTCAGGGTCCCCCTGGACTGCCTGGGCTTCCTGGACCCCCTGGTGCACGGGGTCCTCGGGTAAGTGATCACACGCTGTGCTTGAGTTCTGGTTGGCTCTATGTCCTGTATCCCATTGCCCCTGGAGTCCCATCTTTGCTGTGTGTCTTCATGCTGTTTGGCATCCCTTTTCCACTTTGTCCGTTGGAGTGGACGTGGGGCTTTTAGCGGTCACTGGGTGTCCAGATGAGGCTTGAGACAGTGAGAACCTCTTTCAGAGTCTCAGCTGTCCATTGTGGGTATCACCCTTGGCAGCCTGGAGTAGAGTAGGGGTTTCGGCAGATCACATCCCCTCAGCTGATGGGCTTTGGTGTTCGGCTGGGAAAAAAGCTGACTTGGAAGAGCATGATCCTTGCATCCATCTTCCCATCTCTGTTGGGCCAACCTGGGGTAGGGATGCTGACAGAGGCAACCAGAAGGGCCACACCAGGGATGGGGTGAACTCCCCATGCTGAGAGGTTCAATCAGAGTCTGGAGGATGGCTTGGCAGGGCTTTGGTGGCTGATAGGATCTAGCCCGAACCTTGGAGTGGATAATATTAATAGGTCTGGTCTGTTATTCCTGGCATGTCACTTAATGCTGCCTTATTTGATCCCCTCTCCTTCTAGGGCCCCCGTGGGCCAGTATGTTTACTCATTTAGGGATGAGAAAACCGAATAACTAAGAAATGGAAGAGCCAGGACTGGAACCCAGCTCCTAACCATATGATACGGGGACTCTTGAGGGTCCTATTGGAGAGAAATCTCTCCTTTTCCCAAGGGGGCTCCGACCCACGGCGCCTGGCATCTGTGCCCAGGCTGAATCAGCCTTTCCCACGCTGGGTGCCTGGCGAGGCCCTGGCAGAGATAGCTGCCTGGGGCATATTTTTAGCTCTGAGCCCAGCGGATGGTTCTGGTTATGCAATTACTTGAGCCCTAGTTCCCTCCAGAGCTGGCCCTGTGCTCCCTGGGCCCAGGACTCTGGAATCTGCTGTCTGAAGTGGCATTTCCTCCTGGCTTTGGAGTCTCCATGGAGCACTTGCCCAGAGCTGGGGACCACAGAGATATCATGGACTCTGCTGGCCAAGGGACTTTGTTGCCTGGGACCAGGACGAGGCCCCAGGACCTAGCATCCCAGGTGCTGGCGGTCTGCCTGGGTCTCTAAACTCCTGAGCCCCCAGCTTCTGCAGGACTGTCCTCCTGACCCAGCACGTCCTCCTTTGCAAACGTCTCCTCCATCCGTGACTCAGATCAAATGCTCCCTCCTTTTCTGATGATCACCTCCTTCTTGGAGCTCCTGTGGCATTTAACTGCACTGATTCCTCGGTAGAAAGCTCACATTGACCACTGACTCCTGTCACCTAAGTTGGCATATGCAGGATCCCCTCCCAGCTTTCTAGCCTACCTGATGAATAAGTTCCAGCATTATCCCCATTTTACAGGTGAGGAAACTGAGGCGCAGAAAGATGCAGTTACTCTGACTAAGGCCAAGCATGGAATAAGCGCCAGAGCCCAGATTGAACCTGGACAGTCTGACTGCAGCGCCCATGACCTTAAATGACCTGTTGTCCGGCCTTCCCTTCTGTTTAGCTGAGCCCCTCTGGGCCAGAGACAGGTCCTATTGACTGTTCTTTCTTACCTGATGCCTAGCAAAGTCTCCTGCATCAGAATGTGCTGGGCAAATGGTTGCTGCTGCATTCTAGTCTAGGAATCAAGCACATTTCCCATGAGAGAATGGACGCACGTACATGTATGGTTGAGTTCCTTTTCTGTTCACTGGCAACTGTCACAACATTGTTTGTTAATTGGCTACACACCAATACAAAAGAAAAAAAAAAGAGTATTTCCCCCCAAGAAGCTGTGTGACCTTAGGCAAGTCCTTTCCCTATTGTGGGGCCCAGTTTCTGCATTTATAAAACATGGAATCCTGGTAAGGCATTTCCAGCCAAGATTCCTTCCAGCTCTGAAGTTCCCCAAGTGAGGGAATGAATCTCCTGACATCCCTCTCAGGCTCTTGGAGGACTCCCCCAGCTCCTTGGAGCCCATCGCCCTGTTTCTAGACTGGAAATTCCATAGATTGTAAAATTCCAAAGACAATACAATGCTGGGACTAAGCAATCCCAGTACCTCTGTGCAGATGGTGGTGGCTCTGGGGCTCGGGGAGGGGCGGGCCCTTACCTGAGGTTCCCAAGACTCCGTGGCTTGGCCCTGTCCACCTCCGCATATTCCCCGGCCCAACCAGGGGAATCCCTCGGCCTCCCACCACTCAGCTTTCTGGGCTGCAGCGTTTGTAGAAGTGGTCTGCTTGGCTCCCAGTCAACTATGCGGTTCGTTTCTCTGCAAGGCAGTGGCTGGAGAGGGGAATGAAGGTGGGGGCGGGAAAGCAGGACCCCCCACCTCCCTGAGGGGTAGCCGGGTGCTCTAGCCCTCCATCTTTGGGCAGCTGGGGGACGACTGGGGAGAAGTAGTCATTCCTGACCTGTCTACCACACCCTCATCTGGTTCTGCCCTCCTCAAACATCCTTCATCTAACACTTTCCCAGTTCGGGTCAAGCTCTGAGCTTAGATCCCAAGAGTCCAGACTTGGGGTGAAGCTCTGAAGTCTTCCAGATTCCTTAGAGACCATGAGTTTCCCGTCATTCATGGAACTGATGGGGAGACCGAGCCTGGGGAGAGGGGAGACTCAGAGCTGGGACCAGGTTGCATCTAGTTGCCAGGATACAGCATTTGGTGAAATATCGGGAAGGGGCTGGAGGGCTGATTATTTTGGAGATTACCCGTGACACCGTTATAAATCCCCTTGGCTGAGTGAGCTTCTGAACTCGGCTCCTCCTTGACGTGGACGGGGAAGGGGATGGTCCCAGCTCAGGCATGAAGGAAGAGGGAGGTGCCTCGGGCAGAGTGTGATGGGCTGCAGCTGGGAAGCTGGCCTTGCAGCGAGAGGAAGGAAGAGAATTCATACACAGCCAGAGGAGTCAAGAGGGGCCGCGGATGAGGGCAGTGTGTCTGGAGGCTGCTGTGGCGGGGGCGCCCCTTGAGGTGCCTGTCTTCACTCTTAGTGCCTCGGATTATTCCTATTGGACAAAGACTCTCGGAAAGTAGTTGACTCTTAGGACTCTGTTTATATTACTGGGCTGCAGGACGCTAGCCCAGGGCCTTTGCAGAGCAAGTGGACATAAGGCCCCAGCTGTTACAAGGGACGTTCAAATATGGCCTGGGAAAATCTAGTGCCACGAATAAGCCTTGGACTTGAAGCCAACAAACTGAGTTCCAGCCCTTGTTTGGCCACCACTCTGCTGTGTGACCTTGGCCAAGACCCTTTGACTCTCTGGGTTTAGTCTTCCCAGCTGTTTCATGGTCCCCGAGGGGCCCTGTAAGCTCAGAACATGTAGGAATCTAAGGGAGAGAGCTCTGACTACCGTGGTGGCCATAAAAGAGGCGCGCCCTTGTTCGGAGGAGGCCGAGTGCTCCCGTGACTGCGCGTGCAGCTCCAGAGGCTCATGCAGAGTCCAGTTGGAGTCTGAAGGGTGGAGAGTTTCCCTTAAGCAGGAGGAGTCACAGAAGTTTCCCTGGAGGAATTGGCATTAAAGCCAGGTCTTGAAGGATGGCTTGGGTTTCATCTGGAGGGGATAGATGGGAAAGGCATTCCAGATGATGCAACAGCATGGCATGGGTGATGTGAGAAAGAAGTACCAGGCGTGGGGCAGGGCAGCTGAGTGTGCTCTGAGTCGAAGGAAGCAAGTGTGGGAGGGGCTGGGGGGGCCAGGTGCAGAGAGTATGGAGAGGTGATCCAGTTCAAGGGCTTGTGCTTGGAAGCTGCACATCTGAGGTTTGTCCCTTAGCAGCTGGGTGACCTGGGAAGGTTGTAAAACTCCCTGGATGGCAGCTTTCTCATCTTGAAAATGGGGATCATGGTAGCACCTATTGTGTGCGTTAATGAGATAAAATGAGGTGATGCACAGAAAGAGCTGAGCACAGGGACAGGCATCAAGAGAGACTTTCTGTAAGCCGCTGCCATGGCCAGACTGCTGAGACTCTGCTAGTGGAGAAGACCCAGCGGGCAGGCGGAAGTGCCAGGCTTTGCTTTAGGAAGTGGGATGCTCCTCTTTTCCCCTCATCTCTTTTTCTCTTTTCCCTTTCAGGGTCCTCCTGGGCCTTATGGAAATCCAGGCCTCCCTGGCCCCCCTGGAGCCAAAGTGAGTATATGCCGTGGGGTCTGGAGAGACCGCCATGGGGTGGAAGCTGGGGTTTGGGCCCCGCACTGGGGCAAGCTTCCTTTCTTAGGGGCTCCTGGCAGGAAGGCCTCAGAGTCTCCGTGGAGGATCCGTGTCTAGGCCACCAGCACTCCCTGAAGGCCTCCCAGGTGCCAGGCCCCGGACTGGGCTGGAGACACAGCGAGGAGTTAGGAGTTTAGGAACTGGTGGAGAGGGGCTGGGGGGAGAAGGGCGTCTGGAACCTAGGGTCCTCAACGCGGATGGGAAGAAAGGTCATCTGCTGCTGAACAGGAGGGGGCCTTGGAGATCCAGCCTCATCGTGTTACTGGGTCATAGGACACACCCTGGGGAGGCAGGTCAAGTTTTGAGCTGGGGAGGAATGTGGAAAGATCACATTTGAGAAAATCCCTGGATGCCGTGTGGAAGGCGGGCTGGGGGGCTGGAGACCAGAGTAGAGGCAAAGAGACCTGGGGTGACACAGGCCAGCGTGGGGTGCGGGAGGAAGGGGATGGGTGCCTCAGTGATGTGGAGGTTAGATAGAGAGGAGTTGGTGATGGACAAAAGGAAAGAGATGGGGGTTCTCTCTTTAGCCTCAGTGGCCAAACCAGGGAACCAGAGGAAGGAATGTTATATTTTGGAATCCGTAGCCCAGCCAGGCCGGAGAAGGCAATGGCACCCCACTCCAGTACTCTTGCCTGGAAAATCCCATGGATAGAGGAGCCTGGTATGCTGCAGTCCATGGGGGCATGAAGAGTCGGACATGACCGAGCGACTTCACTTTCACTTTTCACTTTCACACATTGGAGAAGGAAATGGCAACCCACTCCAGTGTTCTTGCCTGGAGAATCCCAGGGATGGGGGAGCCTGGTGGGCTGCCGTCTATGGAGTCGCACAGAGTCGGACACGACTGAAGTGACTTAGCAATAGCAGCAGCAGCAGCCCAGCCAGGCAGAGATGATTCATGGACATCCTGAAACTCAGGGGAGCTCTGAGCTGGAGCTGGAGCCCTGGGGGGTGGCCAGCACAGAGATGCCACCTCTGGACTGCAGATGAGATCAGAAACCCAGGTGACTGGTGCTCTGATGACTGCGGGGGCTTCAGCTCTGGGGCGCCGGCAGAGAACAGAGCCGTCCAGGGTGGTGCGTGGAGTGAGAAGCCCCAGGATGAGTACGGGGCCAGCAATATTAAGGTTATAGGGAGTAGCCTCAAATGATGGCTGGAGAAATAGGAGGAGGCGTCAGGGGAGCCGAGAGCACAGCAGTTGTGCCGAGAAGAGCGCGGGGCAGGCTGGGAAGGGCAGAGGGTCTGCCCGGCTGTCAGCTGTGGAGTAACCAGGTGAAGAGCATCCCTGGGCTTTGGTTTGCCCAGGCTCAGGGTCCTTTGCTAACCCATTACAAAGATCCTGCAGCTTGCGGAAAACCATTAGCCGACTGGCCCCAGCTCATGCTGTGATTGACAGCTGAGCATCCTCCATAAGTTAGTTCTGACTCCTGGAGCTCTTTCTGGGACAAATGTACACAGGTAGCTGGATGTGTGACAGTATGGTACCAGAGCACTGGTGCAGAGCCCTCGCACAGAGCTGCGGGAATGCTCACCTCCGCCCCTGTGGGTATGTGACTTCGGCCAGGGCTGGGCTGGGGTCCTTTCCTGGAAAGTGAGCCCAGAGGCCTTGGTCCAGCAGCTGCCTGGAGGTGCTCTGGGTTTTAACAAGGCAAACACCGATCATGCCAAGCACTGTATATTGAACGCTTACTCTGTGCTGGACACTCTGCATGCCCTTCACGTAGCCTCATTTGATCTCCACAAAGACCTAATGAGATGGTGGAGTTACTGCACCCATTTACGGATGGGGAAACTGAGACTCAGGCAGATGATTAAGACCCTGCCTAGGAAATGGCAGTGGGACCTGCCCCCATGAGTCAGGCAGAGGGTCTGAATTCTCCTTGGGAAGCTTCTGCTTTTCGGAGGCTTCTGGTCTCCCAGGCCTGGGTAGATCAAGATGCTGAGGATTAGCCACTGTTTTGGTTGCCAGGCTTGCTCAAGAACACGCCTTTCTCGGCCTGCTCTGGGACTGTCTGGTCCTTCCCCGCTCCCCTACCACTCCCAGACTTGACCCCCCACTCCTGTGGTAGCTCCATAGCTTCTCCCCTGCCCATACCGGCCCCAGTCTGGCTGCAGCCCATCCCTCATCCTGCCAGCAGATGCAGGGAAACAAGAGAACCTACCAGCCGCTTTTCCTGCCATTTTGAGGAGCTGTTCTGAGTGTGGTGGGGGAGGCTCAGACCTGGCAGATGAGCCCTCCTGCAGCTATACAGAGCCGGAACCTATGACTCAGGGCCTCATGGACAGGTTTCCAGCTTGCTTCTGTATAAACAAATAAGGGAGCAGGTTCCAGAAAATACACTGGAATGGGAGTTTTCTCCCAGTAGAATTTGCATTCAAATGCCCTGGGGAAAAGTCATGCCCTTTTCCTGAACACTTGACTGCAAGTCTAAGAGGTGAGCCCAAGTGGATCCAGGGCAGTTCAGTTGGACTGAAGGCCCCAGGCTGCTGGACGTTGGCCCTGTGCTGGTGTTCATCTGTGGTTTGGCCAGGATGGGGTTAAAGAGAGGCTCTTCTGGGACAGAATTCCTGAGATTGGAAGAGAATGTTGTGGATCTGCAGGAATGGTTGTGATTCTGGGGAGAGGGTCCTTGCTGTTTACCAGATCCTTTCTGGGTCTGGGTGTTGACCCGGTGGGGCTCTAGGGCTGGCTCCCTCCAGGCCGGATGCTGGCTCTTCCTTTTCCGAACAGTGTTGCCTTCTAGAGCTGCCTCTGGGGCCACCCGTCCGTTCATTTCCCTTCGGTGGGCAAACACTTATTGAGCACGTACTGTGCGCCGTTGATGGAAAAATCAGCCCAACAGGCAGGGCCTGCCTGGTGGCAGGGAGCTCACCCATCGTCTGGATGGGTCACAGTGGGGTCACTCCTGTACCGTACTTATTGAGCTCTTGGGAGCTTAGGGCCTTGTGGGTTAAAGATCCCCCTGCCGGACTAAGAATGGGAGGGGCTGGTGGACTGCGGAATCAAGAAGGGGAGCAGAGCCAGTGTGAGGAGCTCCATCCCTCTTGAGGTCAGGGGAGCAGAGACCCAGAGGGCCCATGACTTGCTGGGACCACTTGCAGGGACCAGCAGTGGCGGGGCTAAATTTCCGGTCCTTGGGTTTGCTGGCTGGAAGACACTTATCAGGGCTCTGCAGATGGTTCAGGCCAGAGCCAGGCTTCAGTCCCTTCTGCCGCCTCCAGAGCCCAAGGCTTTCTGTATGTACCATGTACCCATACATTCCACATTCAAACCCATCAAGAAGAGGGTTTGTCAGTTCCCACAGAGTCAAGATCAAGGACTCTGAGACTGAAGCAGAGAAGCCAGAACCCTGGGTGGATGGTATTAGCTGATCTTGGAGGCCAAGTGTTGAGTTATGTGTCCAGCAACCGCAGTTGTCATGCAGGAAAGCGCAGTGGCTAAGAGCACAGACTCTGGAGCCAGATGGTGGAAGTTCACATCCCAGGTCTGTTAGTCATACCTTCTAGTTCTATGACTGTGAGCAAATTATTTGAATTTCACACGCCTTAGTTTGCTCATCTGGAAAATGGGATAGCAATAGTGGCTGTCCTCCCGGCGTCCCTGGTTGTCATGAGGTAAAACTGAGTTTAGAGCAGTGCTGGCCTGTGGCAGGTGGTCAGCTGTCAGCAGGTGCAAGGTGCCCAGCCTACAAGGGGGCACAGATGGGGACAGTCCCTGCACTTGTGGAAGCAAGCTGACCACACCATGCAAAGGGCTCCACGTGAGAGGCACTGGGTGCTCAGAGTCCCCACAGAATGGCAGTTGATCTGGTCTGGGAGGTAAGGCCTGCCGTCCTGGAGGGTGGGAAGGTTGAATCAAGTCTGAAGGGCAGCAGGCTACCTGGCCAAGGGGTGGGAGGAGGTTGGGGAGGGAAGCAGGCCTTCTGGGTGCGACTTCATGCAAAGAGCAGTGGGAAGGCATGAGGTTTTCAGCAGACGGGACACAATCAGGTGTATCACTTTGCAAAGGCCACTCAGGCAGTTGTGGAAGCCAGGTCCGTGGCCATCAAGTTGAAGGGTTGCCAGCGGGGAGGCCTGGAGCTGCCCCTGTGGATGCTGATACTGTGCCAGGTGAAATCAGATGGGATGCAGGGCCCAGGTCAGGTGAGAAGCTCTGGGTCCGAGGTGGACAGGGCTCCAGCTGTGCCTGTGCTGGGTGATGAGGCACCTGGCCCCTTTCTCCCTGGCATCTGGCTGCCCCTTCCTTACTCTGGCCTGCTTGGTTTGCAGTGAATTACTCAGGATTACTGTGAGCCCTTGGGCATCTGGGGAGGATAGGCAGGCAAGAGGGGCCATGCCTAGTGATCCGAGTGACTCCTTACTGGAATCTCGGGCCTCAGACCCCAGCCTCCCCTTCCCCTTTCTCCAGTGACTGAAGTAGGACATACTCTAGTAGGAAAATGTGGAAAAGTCTAGAAAGTATCAAGAAGAAAGCAGGCCTCCTGCTGTGGCCCTGCCCAGCGATAGGCACTGACTGCATTTTAAACATCCTGTACATCAAGGACTGGCCAAGAACCCGACATACTTTGCAGGGTGGGTGTTATTACCCCCGTTTTGCAGATGGGAAAACTAAGGTCTAAAGTAGCTAAGTAACTAGCCTATCTCTGATAAGTATCAGGGACAAGATTTGAATCTTCTGCTGTCTGACTCCAAAGCACATAGTTTTAGCTGTAAATCCATTAGCTCCATAGCCCTTTAGCTCTGTAGATTAAGCTATATATGGACATATATATGTTACATAAAAATGATATATACACACACACACATGCATATATATATATATACATGCATACTACATATATATGAATAATTTAAAATATGCCTGTACATAAGTGCCCTATGGTGTTTAGCTGTTATTTTATTAACAGTCACCTTGTAGAAAGACTGAACCAATCTACGTCACTGCTTGCATTAGAAGAGGATATTTGAAAAAGATAATTCATTATTGCTTCCAGTACACTGCACTGATCATCCGTGAATACTTTTCTTACATTTGCTTTCTATTTGCATTTCACCATTTATGAGTTTGTTTATTTTAGGGGTTGGGATGTTGTCTTCTGTTATTGATTTGTAAACATCATTTGTGTTTATATATGAAGGCTTATTAAGGCTTCATCTATCTTACAAATTCCTTTTGAGTTTATTGTTTGCCTGTTGAGAGTATTCATGATGATTTTCACAAATGAGAGTGTTACCTATTTTTTTTTTTGAACCAACAATAACTGACATTTTTTGGAACTTACAGTATGTCAGAATCTGAGGCTTCAGGAAAGCCCTGCTTTGGAGAGAGCTCTACCATAAGTAGAGGCTTCCCTGGTGGCTCAGGTAAAGAATCTGCCTGAACTGCGGTGGACTGGGGTTCGATCCCTCGGTCGGGAAGATCCTCTGGAGAAGGGAATAGCAACCTACTCCAGTATTCTTACCTGGAGAATTCCATGGACAGAGGAGCCTGGCAGGCTACAGTACATGGGGTCACAAAGATCGGACACTACTGAGCGACTAACACTGCCATATGTAAAATGTATGATTCTTTACTTCTGTACCTAGACATTTCTTTCTCACACGAAGACCAGAGAGGTATTCACTAATATTCCATTTTATAATATCATTTGTACTCAAAATTTTAAACCATCTGGAATTAATCTTCATGGAAGTAGGTATGGGTATAGCTTTATTTTCCCCACAGTAGTTGATCATTTATTAAATAACTTTTCCTCCACTATTATATGATAGACCAGGGTCTATTTTAGGCCATTCAAATATGTTTCATTGCTCTGTTTGTATATTTTTAGGCTAGTAAAATACTATTTTATGACAGTTATTATCTTTATACTGTGTGTCTCCCTCCTCCACTTATAAAAAATGTTCTGGCTATTTAATCTGTCAGATGAACTTTATGCCCATCTTAATAGCTTCCTTAAAAAAAAAAAAGCCTCCCTTGGGGTTTTTCTTTGAATTGTATTAAATATGTTTGTGAAGAATTACCATCTTTAAGATATTAACTTTTTCCATCTAAAACCGTGGCATATCTTCCCATTTGGTTGAGTTTTTAAAAACGTCTCATAATAAACCTCTATAGTTTTTATTGCATAAACCTGGCACATTTCTTTCTAAGTTTGTTCTTAGAAATTTTATATTTTTGTTGCTGTTATGAATGGAATATTTTCCCCATTATATTTTCTAGCTGGCTCTCAGCTATTGAAAAAGAACTACTGACTGTATATTTGTACTTTTGGTGTTTATTTTACAACCATGCCCTTTGCTGAATTATTTTATTAGTTCTAACAGTATTCCACTTAGTTCTCCTGAATTTCTAGACAGGCACTCATATTGTTTGCAAAAAAAGACATATTTTTGTCTCCTTTTCCTCAAAGGTTAGCAGCCTTATTTGTTTTCCTGCCTTATTGCCGTGGCCAGAACTTACAAGCACATGAAATAGTCGTGGTGAGAGACCGAGTGAATCTTCAGAGGCCTTTCCAGAGCTGGGGCCAGATCTGGCCCAATCCTCGCCCTCGAGTCGTCTCTTGAGACTCCACTGATTTATTTTCTCACTTGGGAAATATTTTTCTGATGCCTCCTCTGGGCCAGGCCCTGTGCTACGTACTCGGGATCATGTATCTTGCAAAAGATGACTTGCACAGAGGATTTCTGGCCCTTCATGGTTTGCTCCTTCTTTGTCTCAGCCCCTCGTGAGGCCTCAGCTAACCAAAGCCTTCTCTTCTTTCCACTTCCCAACTTCACCTGCAAGAAAGCAGCTCATAGTTTCCATTCCCGCTCTATTAGTAGCATTTCTGGTTTAGTATATACCTTCCTAACCATCTTCTCGGAGAAGGCAATGGCAAGCCACTCCAGTACTCTTGCCTAGAAAATCCCATGGATGGAGGAGCCTGGTAGGCTGCAGTCCGTGGGGTCTCTAGGGGTCGGACACGACTGAGCGACTTCACTTTCACTTTTCACTTTCACACATTGGAGAAGGAAATGGCAACCCACTCCAGTGTTCTTGCCTGGAGAATCCCAGGGAAGGGGGAGCCTGGTGGGCTTCCGTCTATGGGGTCACACAGAGTTGGACATGACTGAAGTGACTTAGCAGCAGCAGCAATCTTCTAGCTCCTCAAGGCTCTGTTAACTAGAGTCTGCTGTTCCATATAGAGGGAAAGGGACTTATCCAGGATCACACAGGCTCGTTGGCTGGAGATCTGGGTCTGGCACCCAGGTCCTCAACCTCACCGAGGTGTAAACAATTAATTAGACTTTATTATTCCTTATATCTCTTACTGGAGAATTTGCAGGAGTCTGGCTGGGAAGATGGATACATTTCTGCATCCCAGAAGTCACACCTTCAGCTGAGCAAGGGTGCCTTGAGCACCCTTGGAGCCCACACTGCACCTGCCTCCCTTCTTGTCTTCCTCCAGCCTTAGCTTGGCTGATTGACTCTCAGTCTGGGTCAAGTTCTCCCAGCTTCCTCCTGTATTCCATGTATCACTGATCATAGTCGTTCATCTGTTGTGTATTGAAATGTAAAGATCTTGGGCTCTGGAAGCAGACTTCCCGAATCAAAACCCCGCTTATGAATTACAGGGTCTTGGACAAATTACTTACCCTCTGTCTGCCTCAGTTTCCTCATCTGTGAAATGGGGATAGTGATCATGGCTCCCTTTTAGATTTACACGTTGAAGACTTAGAAGAGCTCTAGAAAATGCTAGAGCAGATCAGCATGACCAGTCTCTGGTTTCTCCTTCGAGAGGTCCCCACAGGCACGACTTGTGTCTTGATCCCCACCAAGGCATTCCCAGTGTACACTGAAGGATGTTTATATGTTCCATAAATTTTAGTGTTCTTTTGTTGTACTCGGGCAGGGATTAAGTCCCAAACATGGCGCTGGCTGCTGAGAGTGCAGAGAGCAGTGCATAGAAACTAAAATGCCCCCGGATATGGCCTCTGGGCAAAGGAACCAGTCTGGCATCCCTTTGGGCCTCAGTTTCCCCCTTTGTAAGATGGCAGCACAGGACGCACACAGACCCACCCATGAGAGCGTTTTAAGCCCAGCTCCTCTACTGGCTGCAGAGCGAGGTGGGCAAGGGCGGGGTGGGTAGAAGCTGCTGTCCTTTTTCGGCCGTTGGAATCCTGGGTGGCCCTGGGTCTGGCCTTGCACGTGGACATAAAAGGCACTGCAGCTGGGCTTGTAAACGCCAAGGCTGGGAGAGTGTCAACAAGGGACTGCTGCAGCATGAGGCTGTTGAGCCTAGAAGTGAGGCCTGCAGCAGTGACCTGGACGGACCTAGGTGGACAGAGAGTTGGGGTTCTAGCAAGGACGGACTGGCCTGCAGCCTGGGGCAGCCAGAGGGTGTGTGGGAGAGGCATCTAGGCTTCCCATTTGTAAGTGAGGGCTGTGGAGTCAGATTGACCCAGGACCTAGTCAGACTTAGTGAGACTTGGCCTTTTACCTGCATGCCACCCTGGACTATGACTCAGCCCCTCTGAATCTGGGGCTTGGTCCTGTGTTGCCACATGTGGGTGTAAGAAGGCTGGCGAGGTGCTGCATTGAGTGGGCCTGGCATAGTGTTGGGCACGTGGTAGGTGGGCAGCGAAAGGGCTCCCTCACTCTCTTAAGGCTTGCTCCAGTTTGGAATGCAGTGATTTCTCATTCAGAGTGACTGAGTCAGGTTTTGGAAGATCTGGGTCCTGACACACAAAAGAATCAAATGGGAACTAATTAAAGTTGGCCAAACCACCCTCCCCACGTGTCACATCCATCATCTCACTGGCTCCTTGCCAAGAAACCTGGATGCCAGGCGGCCATGTGTGCCTGTACCCGTGTGTGTGTGTGTGTGTGTGTGTGTGTGTGTGCTGTGCAGCCCGCATTTTAAAGGTGAGCAAACAGTCTCAGAGTGGTGAAGTCATTTGCTTGGGACCCTACTGTGAGTCTGTGGCTTAACCCAGGACTTCTGATTCAGGACCCAGATTGGGGAGGGAGCTGGGGAGTGAGGCTAAGGGACAGAGATCAGGAGACTGACTTCTCAAAGGACTGTCTCCTGAGTAATTTAATCAGGTCAGGCCACAGCCCAGAGCCCCCTTTAGCTGTAAGAGGCATAGCTGGTAGGTCCTTCCCTGAGCACGTGCTCTTAGAAGCCAGGATCCTTGTGATGGGGATGCTCCCTTGTGCTTGGGACTAGGAATGCCGGTCTGACTGGGGACACACTACTTGTCATACATACTCCTCTGCTATTCCCTGCCTGTTCTAACTGTTGGGTCCCAGGTCTCTGTTCTGGAAATCACAAATTCAGGGTCCTAGTCTTAGCTCTGCCAGTGCCCCAGCTTGGGGTCCTGGGCTGTCCTTTTCCTTCTCCCAGCCTCAGTTTCCCTGAACGTGTTATGGGGTAATAGCACTTCCTTCATTGGGCTATTCTGGGAACCTGGTGGGTTGAGGGATGTTGCAAACATAGATTAAGAGGCTGTTAGTGCACTGTCTGTGGGTAGTGAGACAGTGAGTTGGGCATCAGGGGCTAGGAAAAGCAGGATGAGTCTCTTAGAAGGTCTCTGAGAGCCCTGGGGAGCACATCACCTGTACAGTGGGCCCAGGGATCTACAGGTTGGTGGGGGAGGATGCAGTCAAGCTGCCTCTTGGGAATGTTTCTGGTTTGGCTAATGACGATTGTGGGGAGTGGTTTTCTACTCGGGGGCGACTACCTGCACAAGAAGCCAGCATCAGGAATGTGCAAGTCCTGGTGGAAGAAGAACTGTGGTCTGGGGATGGGGCAGAGGGGCCCCGTCTTTGGGATGGGCTGGTAGGAGGAGAGCGAGTTCTGACTAGGGTGGGTGGGACCAGATGATGGAAGACTTGGGACACCCAAGGGGGAGTTCAGACTTTGTCAGTAGGGTGGTGGGCAGCTATGGAGGGTTGCTGGAGCAGGGGAGTGATGGGATTGAAGAGGACCCCGTGGGGGAATGTGAGTGGGGTGGAAGGGGGGGGCATTTAAGCAGAGGACAGGGATTTGAGCAGAGTTGGTGGGGAGATACCCTCTTTAGAAGACGTGGCGGCCAAAGTGGAATTATTTCTGTTTCAGGGACAGAAAGGGGACCCCGGGCTCTCACCAGGAAAGGCCCACGATGGGGCAAAGGTAGGTTTCCAGGGACCCCAGCGCTCAGGGAAGCGGAGGAGTGGACGGTAGGGAAACCACTGTGCTCTGGCACGAGCCTCCTAACAGAGGCCTCTGCGTAACAAAAGGCCGGAGGCAGGATGTGGAAAAGGACTGGTCTGTTCTCTTTGAAGCCCTTCAGCTCTCCCTGCACCAAACCCAAAGCCATCCTTGCTGCCTTCTTCCCACATGCAGCCAATAAAACCAACAACAAATGTGACCTGTGGACATTCCTTTGGTGAATGTCCTTTGGCCTGATGCTCTGAATGGGTTTTCTGCAGGGCCTGCTAGGTGGCCCTCGGCATCCAGAAGCTTCTTGGTAGCACACGCCCAGGAAGCTTCCAGCAGACTTTCGAAGACCCCTCTGAGGTGGTTAGTTCGACACACAGGTCTGTGGATTTTCAGGACATGGAAGGGAATAGGCTGGAGAGGCAGGGCTCCCAAACTCTGAAGGGAAGTTCTCCCATGGACGAGATGAGTTTAAGCCCAAGGACTTCATTGCCCATGAAGCATCCATCCTGTAAGTTAAGCAAGGGGCCTGGAGGGAGTGCAGGTCGGGCCAGAGCAGGGGAACCCAGAACTCCAAGTAAGGTCACCCAGCGTCCCGGGCATCCATCCTCTGGAAGGAGTCCTTGAGTCTGGTTTTCTTCTGGACACAACCCCAAAGCCCTCCTGACCGGAAGAACTCTGCTTCTCAGCTCAGCCTCTGGTGCATGGGGACTTTGAGGTGGCAGCTCCTGTTGATTTCTCCGAGACACAGGTGGCTCATTCCTTCACATCTTCATGAGAAGTTTTTTCATTCAGCAAGCGCTTCCTGTATATATACATCCACATGCACCCCCGTTGGATCCTCGTAAGCTTATAAGCCAGGCAGCTGGGCCTAGCTTGCCTGGCAGGAAACAGAGGCCCCAGAGGCGGGCGGCTGGAGGCCACGCAGCTGGTCAGGTGCAGACCAGACTTTGTACCCGGGCTGGATGACCTCCAAGGGCCCAGGCTTCTCTCCTGCTCCTGCGTTCCTCTCCTGGGTCTCATGGTGGTGGCAGAAATGCCCCCTACTGGGTGGTCACCACGCCCAGCACGGGCAGGAGGGAGGGGGTCAGGAACGCAGGAGAGGGATTGCGTGTTCTCCAGGGCAGCGGTTTTCAAACATGGTTTTGGTAGTGTAACCCATTCCCCAGATGGTACCTTCTGCCGAAGTCCAACATAGAAAACAGATCAAATGGAGCGACTGGATTAAGTGGGGAGGAACTGGGTCCCCTGCCCACTCGGCTGCCCTCACCCTGCTCAGAGGACCTGAGTCTCCTCTGAGGCCTTTAGGCCTCTGTGAATCCTATTCGCAAACCACTGGCCATGGGAGGCCGAACTTTCAGTGAGTGTCTGCTCCTGTTCCCCCATCTCACCCCGTTTTCTGTGTTTTTTCAGGGCGACATGGGCTTGCCTGGGCTCACTGGGAATCCAGGACCCCTTGGACGAAAGGTACACCTTGGCGTCAATGATTCACTTTGTCCAGTGGGTTTCCTAGCAAGCGGGGTCTTCGGGCAGGAGTGCTGTGGACTGCCTCTCCCCAGCCCTGGCCCAGATCCTCGGCAGTGGGCTGGTGGCCAGAGGGTAGAGAGGTTTCTGAGGGTCTGTGCTTACCCGGGGGTGTGGAGTACCTTGCCTTAGAGTGGGTCCCCCCACCATGGTTAATGAGATGTGACAAGAAGTGACCCTGGTTTGCTGTCCTTCCTCTTGCAGCCCAGCTGCTCCAGGGAGGTCCTGAGGGTGCGCTTGGTGATGGAAGGAACATTGTCAGAGCCAGGAGCCCCCATAGGTTCAGCTCCACCTTCCATGAGCTGAGTGGCCTGGGACCTGCACATCCCCTCTCTGAGCCTCAGCCTTCTTCTATCTGCAGTGACCATGACCTACCCCGTCCCCTGTCCCTGATCTTCCTGGGGCTGTAAACCACGGGCAAGATCTGGAGCCTGGAAGTTGAGAGAGTGGGCTCTGGGATCAGTTGCATCTGGACTGTACTCCCTGCTCCACCATTTGCTTGCTGTGTGACCTGGGGCAAGTCAGTAACCTCTCTGAGTCTAATATCATCCCTCCCATATACTGCAGGGAAATCTCTACAGAGGCAGAGAGTTCTCTGTGCATTTTGAGCTGTTCTCATCCGCCCCCACCCCGTCACTGAATCAGTCAGGAAGGGGGTGTTACCTCTTTAATGGCCTTTGGGGGACGAGCTGCCAGTTTCCTAGGTGGCGGGTCTCTGGCTGGCTGTGCCCCTGAATTCCTCTCCAGCTTCACAGCGAGGGTGTCCGTCCTTCAGACTCAACTCTACTTGTGCCCCTTCCAGGAAGCCCTTCTAGAACCCCAGCTTTCGGGTCTAGAGCCTCTACGCTGCTCGAGGACCCATAGTCCATCTAAACTGCGTTCTTACCAGCCCCCAGACCAGCCTCACCAACCAGGACATGCAAAAATGGTCTGTTGCTCTTCCTACAGAGCCTTGCTCAGGGCCTGTGTGTAGTAGGTGATCAGGAAACAGGGAGGACAGTGCAGGGTCAGGGTCAGTTGCTATTTTTGCAGGAAAACCCCTCATTGCTGATGGGTTTTCAGTCCATAGATCAGCCGAGGGCCGCAGCTTGAGCATCCATACTGGCTCAGCTGTAGCCACGGCTGCCCTCTTCCTTGGCCATTTGGTTCTTGTTTGGGCAGCCGTGGCATCTCCTGGCTCCATCCTGTCCATGCTCTGAGGGTCCGCGTGGCACAGGGGACGTGGAACATCACTGCCCCCATACCCCTTCTCCTCCAGCCTCCTCGGCCAGAACAGGTCCTCCTGCAGATCTGCAGAAGCCAGACCCAGACAGGAGTGCGTGGCTGTCTGTGAGCTGGGGAAACGTGGTCTTTTCTGGCTCAGAGAACACAGAGGGACTCCCTCTCCCCGCTCACTTCCTCTCTGGGCTCCAGCACTTTCTGATGGATGAGGTGTGAGTGGAAAAGTCTTCTTCCAGTCCTGGCTCATAAAGCAGCCAGTGGTGGTCTCGCTTGGCACGGGGGTAGGAATCTAGCAGAGGAGGCGGGAGATGGAAAACCAGACTGGATTGGCTCCTGCCTGGGGTTCTAGCCTTCCTGCTCTTAGCAGATGTCTAGGGAGGCCCAGAGTCCCCAGCCCAGGGGAGCCAGCTCACCTGAGCAGGGAGAGACATCTTTTCTAAATTAAGGAAGAGTCTCTGTGTGGTAGGAAAACGATTTGGCAAAGTCATTTCCACCGAGTGCCTCTGGCCCCAGTCTAGGCAAACACGGAGGAGTTTGGTCTGGCAGGCCAGTGTCACCTGCTCACAGTGGCTGGTGGGCAGATCATGGGAGCACTCAGATCCCAAGGCAGGGACCCCTGACCAGTGGTGGGGGTCAGGGAGGCAGACCAATGGGGTGGGCAACCTCACCTGGAACCATCCCTGTTTGTCCGTAGTCTCTCCTCCCACAAGCATCAGCGGTAGCCATTTTGCACTGCTCCTGTTGGGTGGTTTGCTGCATCATCTCATGTGGGGAGCCTTGAGCGAGAAAGAACGTCAGTGGCTGAGGTGAGGTCAGCGTGCCCTTTGCTCATCGGCACATTGAATTTTGGTGTCGCCTCATAGTGACACCAGTAGCCCTATTGATTCATTTCTTCAGCAGGATGGATTGATTGTCTATTGTGTGTCAGGAAGTGTGCAGGCCTCTGAGCTGAATAAAGAGACAAAAATCCCCGATCCTCAGAGTTTACAGTCTTGTGGGGGGAAGGAGGCAATGCAAATGGTAAAAACACGAGATGTGTTAGAAGATGAAAAACGCCATGGAGAAAAGTAGGCAGGAGAAAGGGACTTTGAGTTGGGAGTCTCTCATACTGACTAGTGTGACAGAAAGGCTTACTGTTCCCTTCACATCGCTTCCTTGTAATAGCCTCCAGCAGTTAAGCAGTATTATGCCCATTTTACAGCTGAGAAAACTAAGGCCCAGATAGGTCTCATTCATTTATTCACCCTTCCAGTCTTTGCACAAAGATGTACCTATGTACCTGGCCCTTTGCTGACACGGGTATTAAATGCCAATGAGATCACTGGGGGCTTTCGGAGAGTGAAGTCTACAGCCCCGGTTCCCAGCCCCTCTGTGTGTGAGAAGCAGTGGGGGAGTTTGTCTTCCACCTCCACAGGGGTTCCTGTTCAGCTGGTCTAAGCGGATTAGAGCACTCGATCGTCATGGGCAGCCAAGGCCGAGAGCCACTGGGTTAGTGGACACAGCTGCCAGGGTCACTAAATGGCAGAGCTGGGATTTGAACTTAGGTCTTCTAACCTTCAGGCCCTTTCCCTCTCTAAAATGCTGATGGAAACAGTTTCTTAAATAAGAGCCTCCCCACCCTCAATAATGGAGAAGGCAATGGTACTCTTGCCTGGAAAATCCCATGGACGGAGGAGCCTAGTAGGCTGCAGTCCATGGGGTCACGAAGAGTCAGACACGACTGAGTGACTTCACTTTCCCTTTACACTTTCATGCATTGGAGAAGGAAATGGCAACCCACTCCAGTGTTCTTGCCTGGAGAATCCCAGGGACAGGAGAGCCTGGTGGGCTGCCGTCTGTGGGGTCGCACAGAGTCAGACACGACTGAAGGGACTTAGCAGCAGCAGCACCCTCAATAAGGCTCCCTTCTCCACATCTCTCTGTGATGCTAGCCGAGGAACACTGCTGAACTGATTCCCAAGGGCAGGTCAGACACGCCTGGATGGAATCCCAGCTCTGTCCCTCTCCTGCTCTGTGAGCTTTGTGCAGTGTTTCGGAGGGTTAAATAGGATGCTATGTCCTCAGCACCCAGCATGAATAAGTGAATGATTGTGAAGAAGCAGCATTGAAGGTCTAGCCCACTTGGTCCCATCAGTCATCTTGCTTAGTTACCAGTTAACTGCCCTCCCTTGTGGCTCAGATGGTAAAGAATCTGCTTGCAATGCAGGAGACCTGGGTTTGACTCCTGGATCGGGAAAATCCCTTGGAGAAGGAAATGGCTACTCACTCCAGTATTCTTGCCTGGGGAATCCCATGGACAGAGGAGCCTGGCAGGCTACAGTCCATGGGGTCACAAAGAGTCGGACATGACTACGGACTCACACACACACACACACACCCTCCTCTAGCCCAGAAGGCTGCCAGAGCCCTGTTTGTTCCTTGGGAGGGCAGAATCCAGTGATGTCCCTAGTCTAATCCCCCTGCCTTCTCTCCTATAGAGCAGCGCTTCTCAACTGCCCCCAGGGAACAATTCACAGTGGAGGCATTTTTGGTCAATACCCCCTGGGAGGAGGCGCTTCCAGCTTTGAATGAGTAGATGCCAGAGATGCTGTTACAGATCTTGTGATGCATGGCACACACACCCCACCCACAGCAAAGACTGATGCAGCCCACCGTGTCAGTGGTGCCAAGACCAAGGAATTCTGCCGAATAGAAACCCTCGAAGCATCCAACCCTGTGTGCCCTGGGCCTTCCTGCCCCCTGTGTTTGCTTGTGTTGGGCTCCCCCCTGGCAGGCTGTCTCCTCCCTACTCATCTTCACGTATCAGTCTCTCGATTCCACCTTCACGTGCCATCTTTGCCAAGAGTGTCTGCCCAGCACCTGCAGGCAGAATTCGTATCTCCCTTCTCACACCAGCGAATTTTCTCAGCCTCTTTGGGACTCTGCATTTTCTGGCTAGCGGGCAACTCACTGATATTCTTGGCATAATTGTCCAACTAGACCAAGTTCCCAGAGGAGGACTCTTTGTTTCCTCAGTGCTGGACGCAGACGGCTGCTCTTTCGCCCCACCCCTCTCTGCCTCCTCTGCCCACGGCAGGCATAACGGGTTGCTCTTTCTTGCCAAGCCTAATTCAGCCTCAGACTCTTTCTTAACACATTGCCCCAGGTAGACATGACTGATGGAATAAGGTTGGTACCCAAGTTGAAACTTCCTCTTGGCTCCCTCCTGCCACCATCACCCTGCCCATGAGCCCTCCCTATGCCTTCTGCGTTGGCCACTGTCTGAGAATCTGCAGTAAAATGGGGGTTACCTGGGGATGTTTTGGGGGGTGTGTGATTGACAAACCTTAAGGCAATCTCCTGCCTTTCTGCAGAACTGCCAGTTCTATCTGGACATAGCACCCCCAGTTCCATGCAGCGCCCCTACTGAGAACCTCCTTGGATTCCCCCTGTTGCTGAGCAGTTCTGATCTTCTGGTGCCCATACCCACTCTGTTTCTTTTTTTTTCTAAAGAAAATTTATTTATTTAAAAAGAGTTATTTATTTTAAATGGCTCTACTGGTCACATTGTTGTGGCATGTGGGATCTTTAGTTGTGGCATGTGGGATCTAGTTCCCCAACCCAGGATTGAATCCGGGCCCCCTGCTTTGGGAGCACAGAGTCTTGGCCACCAGACCACCAGGGAGGTCCCTCCGGCTCCGTTTCTGAACTCCGCTGACCCTCTGCTCTCCAGCGTGGCTCCTCCTTCAAGCCCCAGCTTACAGCACGGCCTCCTCTGTGGCTGTCTGTACTCTACTCACAGTCAGCACTACTTTGTTCCGCTTCGTATGTGTTTAATGCCCATCCTGTTCTAGAAGGTAGAGAGCAAGTTTGCTTTCTTTACCTGTGTATTCTTAGTGCTAAGATAGAGTCTGCCACGTTGGTGGGGCTCAGCAAACCTGTGAATGAAGGATCCGTACAGAAACTCTACCTTCCTGCTCTGACCTGTCTTGGGTACCCACTGAGCAGAGTTCAGCTTCAGATGCTTGACTGTACTGGGATGGACTGTGCTTTCAGACAAGTCACGCATCATATTGCAGAATCCTATAGAATCCTATCGTTTGGGGGCCAACAGGATGCTTTGAGAGGTCAGCTAGGGAAGTTGAGGCCCAGAGAGGAGCAGGGACTTGGCGGGATGGTGTCGTGACTCACTCTGCCTCTTGCCAGATGTTTCTTCCTCCCAACCCTTTCTCTTGAGGGGCTGTCTGTCCTGCCGACCACCCAGTGTGGCCTGGGGGCTGCCAGGGTGGTAGAGAAGTTTAGTGGGAAGTCTCATGGATTGCTGAGTGGCTCTGGTGAGCTTTATTCTACTGCGAGAGAAGCTGGGGCCTCGTGCAGGCTGAGGTGGAGCCTTTGAGATCAGCGTGCGAGAGGGTATCCGCTGAGAGGTCTAGGCTGGTTCTCAGGACCCCCAGGCAGGGACAGGACCCCCCTCCCCTCCCTGCCCAAAGCCCAAATAGCATCCCAGCCGACGGGGAGACTGTCTGCAGGAACAGTGAGGTGATGTCTGGTTTTTACTTGTGCATTGTAAGCAATGATTAATCTGGCTCCCAAACCAAAATATAGCCCGAGTTCTATTATAAACACGGGTCCTGTGGAGACCCGCCTGCCGAGCAGCTAGCGGCCCCTTGCAGATTTCTGTGGTCCCTGGAACTCCCCTGAAGCCTCTGTTCTCCCCTCGTCCCAGTCAGGCAGCCCTCACCCGTGGGGAAATCACTGCCCGTGGGTCCACCTTGCGGTCAGTGCCCGCCCCATAATTGCTGGGGCCCTGGAGAATGTAATGGTTTAGATTCTTCCAAGACCTGGGGCCCTGTCATTTGAAGCTATTTGACTGGCCCCAGCTTGGTAAACACCATTAAGGTGCTTTCCAGGGAGTGTAGGAACCCCCATCCCCACCCCAACCCCATGTCTTGGCTGTGTTCAATCTCAGCTGTTCCCAGTCTGCTAAGAGAAATACGGGTTCGTGGCAGTGTTCAAGGCCCTTCAGGGTCTCGGGCTTGGAAAAGACCTAGGAACTGTGGCCTTCCGGACAAAGCCCAGCCCAGTGGGTCTGGAGTCATGGGGAACGGTCTGGGCTTGGCCGTAACTTTTTAACTAGCCTTTGGCGAGTCCCTTTACCTCTCTGAGCCTCGGTTTCTCATTGTATCCAATGAAGGAGGCTGCAAAACGGATGGCTTAGGTCCCTTCCAACTCAGACAGTGAGTTCATGATGCTACAGTGATCCACAAGCTCAGACCTGGGGAGGTGAGTCTGTAAGAGGGTCTTTCCCTTGGTGACCCTGTGACTCTTCCCAGCGGGCTCAGGCCTCAACAGTTAGGATATAGGACTTTGCAACCTGCTGTATGGCCTTGGGGAAGTCTCTTTACCTCACTGAGCCTCAGTTTCCTCATCTGGAAAGTGGGCATGGTAATTCCTGCCTCTCAGGGGTGATAGCAGGTTGTTGATGAGCTGATGTATCTAGGCCTCAGTGCTGGGCCAGGCCTAGAGTGAGTCACTGTCCATGTCCCTGATGGTCATTCATTCACTTCTTTTTCACTGCATCCTGAGTAGAAAGATTTACTTGAAATCTCCTCCTGGGATTTCACTGGCAAGTCTGCCAAAGCATTGGTTTCTAGCTTCTTTGTGGCTGCAGAGGAAGCCAAAGGAGCATGCGTGGTGCTCAGGGCTCCCTGGACCCCTTTCTCGCTTCTCTTGGGATTCTTGCTCCATTATGGCACTGAGGCAGCAGAGGATGGCAGAGGGAGGCTCAGAGAAGGCACTCCCTGGGCTGAGTCATACAGCTTAGAGCTCGAGGCTCCGCTCAGCTCTTCATGGGAGAAGGCTTTGCTTGTTTCTCCTCATCTGCAGGCTTCAGGTGGAGAAAGGATGATGGTCACACATCCTGCCATGACACATCCCTGCTCAGATCCCTCCTGTGCTTCCTGCCATCTTCCCTCCTGGTGTGCTCCGGCTTCCTGCTTCCTCTCTGACCACCTCGTCACTCTGCCTCTCAGCCCTGCTCATTCTGCTCCAGCCCCACGGGGCTCATTCTTTCTTGAGCACGTTCTCGCCTCAGGGTTTCTGCCCCTGTTGTTCCCTCTGCCTGGAAAGCCTTGCCCCAGAGAGCCAGCGCCGAGTCCAGCTCCGCTGCCTGCTCACCCGCAGTTACCACCCTGCCCAGCACGACCCTGCTCTGTCCTCTGACTCTGCTGACTTTTCTCCATAGCACTAGTCTCTGCCACACATTATCCCTTTCCTAGAATTTCAATTTTCCGGGATGATGAGAAAACACATCACGTACATTTTCCCATCTGAACCCTATTTGTGTGTGCAGTCCAGTGGTGTTGGGTATGTTTGCATTGTTGGGCAGTTGAGCTCCAGAACTTTTTCATCTTGCAAGACTGAAACTCTACCCCAACGTGAGCAAATCCTTGAGACATTATGTTTTATATTTGTTTGTTTTTACCTCTATTTAATTAGACTGTAAATTCCATTAAGGCAAAGTATCTTGTCTTCTTGTTCACCCCATGCCTAGAATGGGGCTGGAGCGTGAAAGTGCAGCAAATGTCTGTTGAGTGAGTGACTGAAATATAAAGCTCATGCTGCTAACGGCAGCTAGTCTTTACGGGGCCCTAAAGACTCAGCGTGGTGCTAAAGTGCTTCACACATTATATCATACAGTCTGTAACGCCAGCCCCTCAGAACCCCATTTTGCAAGATGAAAACAGGACTCAGAGAGGTGGCCCCAGGTCCTACAGCCCGTAGGGAAGTGGGATAGGGATCCAGATGAATCTGAAACAAGAGATCTTAACCACTCTGCATGCTGCCTGCTGCCTGTGGCCTCTGCCTCAGTTTGCCCACTGGGGCAGAGTGGCGTGCTGGAGGAATCTCACCCAGCCGTGTTGCATCAACCTCATAGGCCCCAGGTCTGAGATGCAATCACAACGCTGAGCAGTCTGGAGACGTGAGTAGGTGCAGAGGGAATGCTCGTAAACTCCCCAAACCTCTTGGATCAGAGCGACGCTGTTTATAATTAGAGAGTGCGGCTTTCTGGGGGTCTGCGGGGGTGCCAAACGTGTGTGCCTGTGGGTGTTTGTGGATGTGTATGAACTGTACATGCCCAGGGGGGCTGCACGGCTCTCCGTGTGGCCTCCAGTGTCAGAAGGACCCAGTGGTGAGCTTGAGCTGCTGCTGCTCCTTAGTTGTGGGATTCTGGACAAGTGACTTCCATTCATTGAGACTTGGTTTTCTGTAGGATGGAGATGATATAAACAATAGTGGGTAGAAGGGGTTCACAGGCATTGTGTTTGTGTGTGTGTGTGTGTGTGTGTGTGTAGTCTAGAGACTCATTTATCAGCAGCCTGGGGAAGCCCTAGGGCTTCTACCTGCAGTCAGAAGACCTGGGTTCGATCCCTGGGTCGGGAAGATCCCCTAGAGAAGGGAATGGCTACCCACTCCAGTATTCTTGCCTGGAGAAATCCGTGGACAGAGGAGCCTGGTGGGCTACAGTCCATGGGGTTTGCAACAAGTCAGACATGACTGAGCAACTAACACGCTGGGGGAGCCCTAGAACTCCTGAGTTCCAGAACGCCAGAACTGAAGGGTACTCGGAGTTCTAACTCCCTTGTTTGACTTCCAGAGAAGGGTAGTAACCCCTCCAGGGTTGCACAGTAAGTCAGAGATGGTCTGGACCCAGAACAGGGCTCCTTGTGAGGGGGGATCTATGGAGATCACCCTGTCTCCACCACACTGTCTGAAACAGAAGCTCCTGCTCCGTCTTGTTTCATAACAGCCCAAAGCTTAGGGAAGTTTGAAGTCTGGGGTTTCCCTGCAAAGAGCTCCTTACAATCATGAAGTGGTCCAAGTGGCTGTCCCCAGCGCCACCTGAAGACACATAATCATTTTGATTCTCTTGACCTGGAGACCTGGTCTTGGGCTATGGGAATTATACCATGGGGACAGGACACATGGTTGGTACTGAAATGTCACCAGAGTCTTTCTCAGTTAATCTAGTGGCCTCTTTCCCCCTGGAATAGTGGCTGGAATCAGTGGGAAGAAGGAGGGTAGCTATTTGGGGGTCACACAGTCGGTCAGTAGGTGTGAGATCTTTTCTGATAGGGGGTTAATTAGAAGGTTCCGACAGAAAAATCCCAGCAGACTTTAAGGTCTTCATCAGTCCACCCATCACTCAGACATCCCTCCAGCCCTGCTTCGGACGTTCTTACCTCCTCTCTGGGTTTGGAAAGAAGGGTGGTGATAACAGCATCAGTGTCTCCCAGTTGCTGTATCCAAATTCAGCTTACAAGCCCTGCCCAAGGAGGGATCAATCCTGGCTGTCTTCTGGTCTAAGAACCACTGGTGATGGAGAGGGAGCTGCAGGATGCCTGATGTACACATCTCCACTCGGAGAGCAGTTCTCAAACGCGTGCTTCCATGCGTCCCTGCCACAGCTCCTGGAGTGCTGCAAAGGCAGGCAGGAAGGCCGGGCCCCTGCGATCCCTGGACCCAGACGTGTCTTCCTAGGCTCAAGTGGTTTCTTTCCCTCTGCAGGGACAGAAGGGTTATCCTGGACCGACGGGGCACCCCGGAGAACAGGTGAGGGCTGCAGCCTCAGCCCCGCCCTCCTCGCCCTCCCTTGCTCCAGGCCCCCTGCCTGTCCTTGGCCTCCACCCAACCCTGCCAGGTTCCGCGAGTAAGCTCCAGAGCCAGGAGGCTCTGCCTCCCATCCCACAGGGGCCCCCGCACGACCCCACCTCTCCCCCAGCCACATTTGCCTGAAAGGGCTGGAGTCCACGCCGGCCCAGTGCTGGCATGAGCTTCTGGACTCCGGTTAGCGCCATGAATAGCTGGCCTGTTCCGGGCGATGTTAGGGGATATTATACACGCCGCCACGGGGTTTGCAGGAATTTTGGCTGCCCTGGCCCAAGTCAAACATCAGCCGCTGCCAGCGTGGGAGAGCCCAGCCAGGCCCCTTCAGTGCTTTATTCCTGGGCTGCAAGGACAGGGGATTTTGTCCCTCTGAGCTGGTCGGACCGGTTTCTCAAAAGGGTGGGCTGCGGGGAGAGGGTGGGTTAGCAGGGGCGCCCAGCAGGCCGATGGCCTCCCCTTGCTCCCCTTTCGTCTCACATTCCTGCCCTTCTCTTTGTCCATTGTAAACCCCAGTCCCCCACCGCCCCCCAGACCTGGAGCTGGGCAGGGTCTCCCCTTTCCTTATGTGTCTTTTGTTCCTTTGCAGGGGCAGCCGGGACCCGAGGGTAGCCCAGGGGCCAAAGGTTACCCTGGCAGGCAGGTGCAGTATATGGCTTCTGGAAACTCTGTGGCCGTGGTGGTGTGGAGCTGGCCACGGGTGCCCCCAGGCAGAGGGAGGCGGTGGGCTGGGGGCCCAGGAGCTGCTCCTGCCAGGTGGGCCCTGAAGGAAAGGGCTGTTCAGGGGGCTGTGCTGAGGAGCCTCCTCTGAAGGCAGCAGGGCAAGGATGCTCAGGAGGAAACAGAAGAAAGAGTAGTTCTGGGGTGTGGGGGCATGGCTCCAGAAGCTCTTCCCAGCCACCTGCTTGGGGCCCTGGGGTAGCTGGGGGCTCCATTTGAAGACCAGAAGTATAACCCCACTCCTATCATACAGAGGGACAGCTGAAGCCAAAGGAGACAGGACTTGGCCTGGGTTGTTGGCAGCAGCTAGAACGTCTCCATATGTCCTTGCCCTTCTGTCTTTTGTGTTTCAGGGGCTGCCTGGACCTGTAGGAGACCCTGGGCCCAAAGGCAGCCGGGTAAGTGCGACTTGGCAAGTGCCGTCTGCCTGGAGGCCCGGGTGGGCATTTCCTGTCCCTCCAGCGGGCCCAGTGGGCGATCAGGGCTGTAAAACCTGCAGTGTCCACCCAGGGTCTTCTGGGGGAGCTGAGGCCTCGGTCCTCCCACCTAAGTGCTCCCGAGAGCAGAGGGGCAGAGGATGGCTACATGGTGGGAAACCCTGGAGTCAGCTTGGTGCCCACGGCCAGGCAGCTGGGCAGCACAGGTCTGCTAGGGGCTCAGCCACAGTCCAGCTGCTATAATCACACATTTGTTTGCTGTGTCCCCCGTCAAGTCCGATCAGTAGGGAACCAAAGCTGGGGTCACTTTGTCTGTCCCTGGAATCCTCTGAGGCCTCACTCCTGTACCTAGCTGAGGGCTGGGGTATCACCCTTTAGGGAGGGCAGTGCTGACCAATGGGTGAATGTTGTCCAGGCCTGGAGGCTGATGGAGCATCTCCTCTACCCTTCCTTCAAGGCCCCGAAACAAACCCTGAGTAGCCAGCAGGCTGTTTGCCCATCTTTCCAGTGGGAGTGATGTCTGTTCCTACTCCTGGCACAGTTAGGGGGATGCTAGGAATTTGGAAGCAAATACTGCTGAGGGGGGCTCCCAGGTGGGTTGTGGGGCAATGGAGAAGGTTCTGGGTGAAATGAATGGGGGTAAAATGGAGTTTAGAAGACTAAGAAACAATCTAGTGGAACCTTTTCTTCTATATATGAGGAAACTGGGCTCATGGTGGGGCCCCAGTTCCTACAGCTTGCCTAAGGTGGGGCTGGGATTGAGGACCCAGGTATTTGGAGGGCTGGGCTGCCTGCCTCTCAAAGAATGCTCAGCAAGTGGGTCACAGAGTCCTCGGTCAGGCCAGGTCAGGTCAGGTATGACGTGTCCTTCGAGCCTGAGCCAAAGCTATTTATGGCTGCAGTCTCAGCCCAAATCCCTGGGCCTGATGGATGGATGTTAGGAGAGCGGCTGGGAGGTGGGAAACTTCCCCGGGACGCGTTGATGATGTCAGTGATGATGGTGATGGTAATGGGGGCGGGGCAGTGATAGACAAGGGCTGAGGAGGCTCCTGTCCTAGGAGCTGGGTCCCCCGCTCCTTCCCTTTATCCAACTGTTCCCACAAGCTCTGGCCCCTGAGGGGCCTCCTGAACCGAGGGAGAAGGGCTTCCTGGTTCAGCCCCAGGTCTCTGATCTACCAGGAGAACCAGAGGAGCAAGCCAGGCTAACGACATCTGGGGATGCTTGCCATTTGCCTTGCTGTGGCATCTAGAGGCCACACGTGCAGGGGGTTGCTGGTCTGACCCTGGCACACCCCTTTTCAGGGTCACAGGGCCCTGAGCAGCCTGGGTGAGCCAGGGCCACTCAGGCTGCCCGCCCAATCCTGCCATCACCAGCCTTATGTTTATGAAGTAGACAGAGCACAGACTTGGGGTCAGGGAAGCTGGTTTGGAGACCTACTCTGCCATTAACCAGCTGTGGGGGCTTGGGCACATCTCTGGACCTCTCTGAGCCCATCACTGCAAATCTGGGATATAAGCCCTGCTAGGAGCGATCAGTAAACATCATTGGTTAAGAAGATGCTGAGAAGGGGGCCTCGTGACCTCTTCGAGGGATGGAGAAATGCTTGTGAGCCTGCACTGGTTGCTTGTTTATGGGAGGCAGTGTAGCAAAGTGGTTAAAAGGGCCCTGGCCCTGGGAGTCAGGTGACCTCAATTCAAATACCACATTCTGCTACGTTCCAGCTGTGTGACCCTGGGCAAGTCACTTAGCCTCTCTGGGCCGAAATGATCTCACCTCTATAGGAGGCCGACTAATAATTGCTACCTCCTGAGGGTGTGGAGAGGGCAGAGTAGATGCCTTAAATGCCTGCAGAGCACGGAGAAGTGGGGCTGGCGCATACTTTGTGCTCAGTAAATGTTAGCATCTGTTGTTCCGTCGCCCAGTCGTGTCTTACTCTGTGACCCCAGGGACTGTAGCACACCAGGCTTCCGTGTCCTTCACCACCTCCCTGAGTTTGCTCAAACTCATGTCCATTCAATCAGTGAAGTCATTTCACAAACATCTAGAGAGTACAGATATGATAGGAACCCTGGGCTAGGTTCCTGCTCTGGAGAAGTTCCCGGGCTAATGAGGCCACGAAACGTGGACACAGATAATGAAGATACAGAAGAGAAAGTGGCGAATCTATTAAGTGGGGTACAGCTTCCCTGGTGGCTCAGTGGTTAAGAATCCACCTGCAATGCAGGAGTCACAAGAGATGCAGGTTCAATCCCTGGGTCGGGAGGATTTCCAGGAGGAGATGGCAACCCACTCTAGTATTCTCACCTGGAGAATCCCATGGACAGAGCAGCCTGGTGGGCTACGGTTCATGGGGTCGCAGAGAGACTGAAGCAACTTAACACGCATGCAGGGGGTATAAATAGGTGGCCGGGGAGAGGGGAAGAGGTTGCTTCTGGCTGGGGCCATCAGGGATACTAGCCAGAGGAGAGAACCTCTGAGTTGGGCTTGAAAGCATTGGTTCTGCAGTCGTGGGGGTGGGAAGGGCATGCCTGGTGGAGGGCATGGCATAGAGAGAGGCTGGAGGGCAGATGATGCGGACTCCACCCCCTCTCGCTGTTCTGCTTTCTCTCCAGAGTCCGGGTCTTCTTTGTTCAGGGAGGAGGAGGATGGGCCGTCTGCAGGGTCCTTGGGAGGGCTGAACTCAGCGGCACACGTGCTTGGCAGGATGCCAGCAAGCCGGGGTGGCAGCGGCTGTCACTGCCGGCCACCCTCAGGCGGTCCAGAGTGATGCGAGCCCCGTGTGCACAGCCTTGGAGGCCTAGAAGGAGGCATTGCAGGAGCTGCAAGTGCCCGCCAGCCTCCCTGGGAGGGTGGGTAGGGCTTGGTGCCACCCCAGCATCTAACCCGGCAGAGAGCTTCCTTCCAGCAGGTCCAGGAGCCCCCGGCATGGGGCGGGCCTTCCCCTGCGAGCGCCCGCGCCCTTCCCTGGCGTGAGGGTATGTGCCTTTGGACTACATCGTGGAAGCCAGCACCATGCAGTCCATGGGCATATACACTTGCCTCAAGGCCTATGTCATCGTGGAACCACTGGAGGCGCCGCCGCTGCCCGCGAGGAAGAGGAGCCGGGCACCAGAGCGCAGCTAGAGGGGCCGGGCCGGGCCGGGCAAGCCACACCCCACCAGCCAGCCCTTCTGACTGCCCCTCTGCTCTTTTCCTAGGGCTACATTGGACTCCCGGGGCTCTTCGGCCTGCCAGGGTCCGATGGAGAGCGAGTGAGTATGCCTTCTCTGTTTGTCTCTCACCCACCCACTCCCTCTGCCATGGGCTGGGCTGGAAAAGTTCTAGAATCCCACCTGGAGGAGGTGCCCCAGAGTTGAACAGGCGTCCACTAAGGGTGAAGTCGAGGCAGATGCCTTCCAGACACAGAGAAGAGCATGTTCAAAGTCAGGGACAGAAGCTGGCTTGGCCAGTTTAACAGCACAAAGCTCAGAGTGCAAGGCAGGAATGCGGATGGGAGACGGGCTGGAGGGGGACCCTGGGAACAGCTATACGGCCCCCAGGAACCGAGGCCAGGACAGGGACTGTTCCGAAAGCATGAAGAGCTCCTGAAGGGCTTTCAGCAAATGAGAAGTGGGCTTATTTCGTATTTCTGATCAATGTGGCCCATGGACCAGATCCCACCAGGCACGAGTTATGTGAAGCTTTCCTGAACACACCACGTTCATTTGTGTATATGTGTCCGGGGCTGCTGGAGGTCCCAGGACAGAGGTGGTGTGCCCCACCTGCCTCTGGACTGGCTCTGTCCCCTCTCCACCTGAGCCCACATATGGGGACTCAACTGTAATCTCTTCAATAAGCTGGGCAAAGAAAATTGCAGGGAAACAGCGGGAGCATTTATCGAGTATCCGCTGAATATCTGGGTGCTTTCCTTAGGAATCTCTCCAGCTCGGGCCCGTGCAGGCACCCACTCTGAGGACCTGCATTTAAGGACCATCCATCCGACACGCACATCACTGGTGCCTGCTGTATTTGTGGATTGGACGCCAGGCTTACTGTGACTTCCTCTTGTGGGTGGAAGAGAGGCTGGCTTGGAGCAACGCTGTTAGTCTCCTGCTGGAATCCTGTCCTGATCTTTTCCCTGTTTCCTTCTACAGGGTCTGCCTGGCGTTCCTGGCAAGAGGGGCAAGATGGGTAGGCCGGTAAAGATTTTCCGTGTCTATTACGCAGATTCTATGGGTGAACCTGACCTCCCACTGGCCATGTGGCCCCGTCCACCCATGACCTGGGCGTTCTTCACTTCTCTCTGCTCTGCCCTGCTCTGCTTTGAGTGTGTGGGCAGGCATGGGGGGCGGTCTGGGCCTTGGGGGCTGTCTGGGCCTCGGGCCCTGCTGCCAGAACAGGCAGTGGCTGCTGCATGGCTGGGGCTGGGGGCTCCTGAGGACTCTGGGCCCTTCTGGGATGGAGCTTCTCAGTGCATCCGGCAGTTGTCCCGCAAGGTGGTTCTGTGTTGCTGGGGGGCTTCTGTTGTCTGGGTCATGAGTGTCCGTGCTGGGGGACCTTGTCTAGACTGGGTGTCTGTGCTCGGGTGTCTGTGCTCCTGTGTCTGAGAACACTGTCTCTGTGTTGTCCTGGTGTCACCTGTTTTACTGCTGCACACGCAAGGCCAGAGGGCCCTGGGGTGTTGGGCAGGCCCACCAGAGATGTGACCACACGACGGGCTCAGCAGGAACCCCAGTTCACCAGCTCTGACCCTGATTGTCCATTGTGGAAGGAAATTATTTCTCCCTTTGTTTGGGCATCTGTAGGGCAGGAAGAAAAAGCCAAGGCCCAGAGAGCTCAAGTAACTTGCCCAGAGTTTCACCATGGAGCCAGGATACTAACTCAGTTCTTGTCCACGGCCTCTGATCTCAGTGTTGGCTCAAGTTCATCAGTTGGCAATCATGCTGCGGAAGTGGATTCCTAGAATCTTCGCTTGGGGGAAAATCATTGATTCCAACGATCTCATTTTTCACAAGGGGAAACTGAGGCTCTGAGAGGCTGGGTGATATATCCAGGGTCCCGTTGTCAGGTCGAAGGAGACCCAGGATTGTAACTGAAGCATCTTTCTTTCAGGCCTGGCCCCTGCTGGTGGCTTAAGGTTCTTTGCTGCTGCCCCACAGGTTAACTCCCAGGCTTGGAACCATCTTCATCTCTGGGTCTAGGCCTCCCTTTGTTTGTGGTTGATGGAGAAGGGATAGTGGGGGAGTCAGAAGGTGAGAGGCAGCTGAGAGGGAGCCAGGAACACTCAAGGGTGGCCAGAAAGGGGGTTGACTGTGATTCTGGGGTTGATATGTGTGTTCATGACACCTTACCTGTTGTAGTATAGGGATCTGGGCCCTCTGGGGGCCAAGTCAGGGGGCGGGGTTCAGAGAAGAGAGACATCCAGGTCCTGACTTCATGGAACTGACAGAAGGGGAACCTCACCCTCAGACCTAGAACAGTCAGCGGATGACAGTTCCTTTGTGCCTGAGGGCTAATTGTTGTTCAGTCACTCAGTCCTGTCGAACTCTGCGGCCCCCTGGACTGCAGCACGTCAGGCTTCCCTGTCCTTCACCGTCTCCCTGAGCTTGCTCAAACTCATGTCCACTGAGTCGGTGATGCCATCCAACCATCTCGTCCTCTGTCGTCCCCTTCTCCTTCTGCCCTCAATCTTTCCCAGCATCGGGGTCTTTTCCAGTGAGTTGGCTCTTCACATCAGGTGGCCAAGTATCGAAGCTTCAGTTTCAGCATCAGTCCTTCCAGTGAATATTCAGGGTTGCTTTCCTTTAGGATGGACTGGTTGGATCTCCTTGCTGTTCAAGGGACTCTCAAGAGTCTTCCCCAACACCACAGTTCAAAAGCATCAATTCTTCGGCACTCAGGTTTCTTTATAGTTCAACTCTCACATCCATACATGACTACTGGAAAAACCATAGCTTTGACTATATGGATCTTTGTCAGCAAAGTAATGTCCCTGCTTTTTAATATGCTGTCTAGCTTTGTCATAGCTTTTCTTCCATGGAGCGAACATCTTTTAATTTTGTGGCTGCTGTGGGGAAGAGCATTCCAGGTTGAGGGAAGAGCAGGTGCAAATGCCCTGGGGCAGGAGTACTGCTGGGTCTGAACTGCAGTTTTCTCATCTGAAAAATGGGGATAATAGCTTCTAGCTCATGGAGTCACTGTGCTTGTCACATAGGAAAAACTCAATAGACAGTAGTAGTCATTGTTTCTATTTGTAGTTTTGTGGGTGACTGAGGATTCCCCTGGGCTGTGTGAATTTAAGCCAATGGCTTTACCTCTCTGGGTCTGTTTTCCCAAAGTTTAAGTCACGGAGTGGGAGCAGTTGACTCAGGTAGAATGTCTCAGGGCAGCCCTGGAAATCACCTGCCAAGGCAGGAGACGCAGGAGACACGGGTTCAATCCCCGGGTCAGGACAGCCCCTGGAGTTGGAAATGGCCACTCAGTCCAGTATTCTTGCCTGGAAAATTCCATGGACAGAGGAGCCTGGTGGGCTACAGTCTATGGGGTTGCAAAGAGTCAGACATAGCTATGTGACCAAGCACACATTCCCGGAGGCCTTGTTACCTGCGTGGCATTTGAACCACTACCTGTGGTTCTCATACTGATTCACTGAGGTAAGATTGATTATCTATTTTCCAGGCAAGGGACCCGAGGCTTCAAAGCCACGTACCCAGAGACCCTCTGAGGCCTAGCCAGACGTCAGCCCCTGTAACAGACAACTCATTTCTGCCTCTTCACTCCCCATCTTTGTGCCTTTAACTCCCTAAGATTCCACCCTGCCCTCCATAATGGGTGTTCCCTGGCCCTGGGGTGTCAGGCGTGGGTGTGAAGAACCACCCCCATTCCGCCAAGGAGTCCTGTGGCCATGCAATGCCCCAGAGGGCCGTGAAAGTCTGCTTGACCCTGGTCCAATCGTCTTGGCCAGCACATGGGCAGGGTCAGCCTTGGAATGATTTAACATGTATGGAATAGACTTTATATCCCTGAGTCCCTCGGGCTTTGTGTATGCCTTTGCCTGGCCTCCCAGCCTGCTGTGCCCTTGGCCCACACACTCCTCGCCTGGTCTTTAGGGCCATCCCCCTGTTACGTGCTCCTAAGTCCCTGATCTGCCTGATGGGGGTTAGGGGCTCCTTCTGTGAATGGGTTTTCCTCTGGTCAAAAGCTTTGGGCCAGACAATTTCTAGGCACTTATTACCAAGAGGAAATGTCAGGAGAATGAGCTGAATCCCTTCATGCCAAATCACAGCTGGCCTCATTTCTGGCAGGGCTGGCGATGATTTTGCTGTGGTCCGTTTCTCTCCAGCAAGCAAAACCTTAGGCCCATGCATATGGCCTGCTTAGCATCAGGAGGCTGTGTGGGAGTCTTCTGCAGATGGGAGCTATGAAACAGCGGAGGTCAGAGCACATCAGAGCTGCAGGAACCCTAGTGATGACCTGGCCCCTGCTCTTGGTCAGACGCATGAGTAGACGTAGCTCAGAGAGGCCAGTAAACTCACCCAAGGTCACACAGCACATTGGTGGCAGAATCAGGACTTGAACCCAGGACCCTTGCGTGCTCAGGCAGGATGCTCTCCCTGTCACACCTCTCCTCTCTGTGCTCCCATCTTCAGCCTCCAAAGGAAAGCTGACTCCACAGCTCTCATCTCACGTCGCCTGCTAGAAAGAGAAATGTGTTGTGGTTTCCTGAGGAGCGGTCCAGATATAAGATGTTACAAGCTTGGCTGGAGTTGAAGAGGTTTCTCCTGGGCTGTTAGGGGCACGTTAGTGACACAGCTGGGGACACAGCCATGCCTTGCAGTCTCTCATGGGGCCTAGGAAGATGCCACAGTGAATCCTCTTGTCCTGCACTCTGGCTTCACTGTCAAGTCCGCTGGAATGCCTGGCAAGACCAGCCCCTGCTCACAGCTTCTCTCATGGCTTCTGGCCAGACCTGCCAGGGCTGGTCTTGTGTAGCGAGTCAGGCGGGCAGACCCTAAAGCTTAGAGCTGGAAAGGTCCAGCCTTGGCTCCGGTTCCCTCCGTGTGTGGCTTAGGGACAGTTGGGACTCGTCCAAGGCCACATGCCTGTCTGGGGCAGGACAGGGCTTCTCACATAGTTCAGTTTTGGCTTCAAGCCCTTTCTCAGCCTGAGGGCAGCAGGGAGCAAAGTGGTTTCCAAATGGAGAAACTGAGGGCAAAACAGATGAAGGCTCTAAGCAGTGGTGTTGCTCTGAGCTGGGGGTGTGACCCCTAGGGTCCAAAATTGGAACTGGAACTGTCCCCAGGGCTGTTGGCAACCCTGGATTCCTGCTGAGAACTCTCCCTGCCTCCCTCCTCCTTCTGCCCCGAGGTGACTCCTTGTGGGTGGATTCCCAGGTAGATATCAGAAGGTAGGGTGAAGACATGCTCAGCGTCGTGAGAAAAGGGTGCTGGGATCTTAAGGAGTCTTTCCCTGTTGGAGCACTCAGAGGGCACGCATCTTCTAGAAAAGAATACAGGCTGTTGTCAACGTATTAGGAAGGATACAGATCAAAGCTGTGCAGGAGCTTCCCGACTTTAGAGACTGTAAACTCTGTAAAGAGGGCTCCCAGTTTCTTCTGCAGGCTTTTCCTCGAGGTTATTATGAATTCCACTGTTAGCACCTAACCAGAGTATGATGGCATTTTAGAGTTTACCGGAGGCTAAGGCCTAATGTTACCAGAGGCTGGATTTCAAATATCTCACTTCTTAGTGCAGGAGAAGCTGGGCAGGTGAGTTGTCAGGTGGGTGGGGCGGGACTGACCATCTCGCAGGCCAGCAAGCTGAGTCTTCAAGATGTAGCAGGACTTCTGATCCTGGAGACTGCAGGCATCCCCTCCCTGACGTCTCAGCTTCTGGAGCAGGCCATCGGTGTAGACGCTGGCTGGAGGGAGGGAGCAGAGAAGATGGCCCTCAGAGGCGTCCTCAGCCCCTGGCATCCTGCCACAGATGTGGTTATGAGAATCGTCCCTGTTTGGGCGTCTGTTCCTCTGAATTGCCGTAGCCAAGAGAGAATGTGGAGTCTCGCCCTGGATCCTGGTTCTGTCTTCTCCTGGGCCTTGTTCTGCTCAAAGTACGAGGCATTCAGTTCCCCAGGGGGGCCTGACCTGGGGAAGTGGAGAAACCACGTGGCTGGGGCCCAGCAGGGCGCCGAGCTCATTCCTTGGGCCTCGGGCCAGCTTGCTGTAGCCGGGAGCTCAGGCCTGCAGAGGAAGGTCCCGCCGTCGGCTGTTAGTGTGCGCTGTGCACAGGCGGGCGCGGCCAGACGGGGAGAAGCAAGCAGGGTGGAAGTGGTGGTGTGCGTTCGGCTCCACTGCCACCTCTCTGGTACCCCTTGGATCAAGCATCAGGGCCCTGGGCAAGTGTCGGAACTGGGATGTGTTGCTCAGCAGTGGAGGGGTGCAGCAAGCTAGCGAGGTGAAGGGGCCTTGGGCAGGTTCTGGACCTCAGTTTCCCCACTGACGAATGAGGTGCTGAATGCCAAGAACAGCTAGGGTCTTTCCGTCTTGGACCATCTATGGTTATTCCAGTCGCAGATCTGGATGCCAGTTTCAGCGCTTTTAAAGCCCTGTCTTCTTTCTGATTGTGCTCTGCTTGGTCGCTCAGTCGTGCTCTACTCTTTATGACCCCATGGTCTATAGGCGAGGCTCCTCTGTCCATGGGATTCTCCAGGCAAGAATACTGGAGTGGGTTGCCATGCCCTCCTCCAGGCGATCTTCCCAACTCAGGGATCAAACCCAGGTCTCCCATATTGCAGGCAGATTCTTTACCATCTGAGCCACCAGGGAAGCCCTTTTTTTGGATTCTTGTGTTCTTAATTACCCTAGATTTCTAGGTCATCATCTGCTTGGCTCTGAAGAAAGCAAGAAAAGGTGGGTATAGGGCTGGGTATTGAGGCAACAGATAACCAGAACCAGTCCTGAGCCTCAGCAATGCCATTCCCTCTTGCATGTTAGCCCAGGGCTCTCATGAGCCTTTGAGAGGCCACAGGCTTGCCTAGCCTATTCCGTGTACTCACTGTTGATTCACAGCCAAGAGAATGGGCTCTGGAGTCAGCCTGCTTGAGTTCAGATTCCAGTTCTGCTATTCCATAGCTGTGTGACTTCAGACAAGTTCCCTAATATCCTTGGACCTCAGTTTCCTCATCTCGAAAATGGAGCCAATAGCAGGCCCTCTGTCATGGTGCTACTTCTGTTGTTGCTGCCACCCCACCATCATCAGCCACTGGCTCTCCTCAGGCTGCGTTTTGTCCGCATAAGTGCCTCTCTTTGGGTTTTCGACCATTGATTCTGACGGTCTTGTCTTGGCTTAAGCCTCAGAGAGGTACCCTCGCATTGCTGCTGCCTCCACGTGCTGGCAGGGACTCGCCCTGCCTCCAGCATCTTGACTTAAACTCTCAGGACCCTGATTGTACAGCAGAGAAAACTGAGGCTCAGAGACGCCCGCAGGTGGTGGAGGGTTGGCATCCAGTTGCTTTGGTTCTAAAGCCTCACGGGGGAAGCTGGCCTGGCAGCTGGGTCTGAGAGGAGTCCTTGAGCCAGCCTAGCGTGGCCCTGACTGCAAATCCATGGGTTTGAACCTGTCTGGTGGCTTCTGCGTGTGAATACATTGGACATCTCAGCCATGATTGATGCCTGGGGAATGCTGTCACACTGTCTTGTCTTCCTGAGGTGATGGGGCTGGTGGCGGGGTCCTGGGGGGCATTCCTGCTCTTTCCTTCCAGGCTTTGTTTAAGGGATGGGCCAAGCTGAAGGGTTCTCAGAGAGCACACCCCCAGCCTGAGAGGACAGTGGGTCAAGTGAGGGCCTGCCTGTACTCACACAGCCCGCCTGCGGGTGAGCCCAGCTAAGTCTCCAGGCTGTCTCCAGACCCTGGATCTGGAGAATACAGCATGGATTCCCCAAACCCTGCCTCGTGAAGTCAGCCAGGTGTCCAGCTAGACAGCATCCCACCTTGTCGCCTGAGGGATTGTCCTCTGTCTTGCGGAGTCCCCAGCCGCATCCTCCAAGGTCAGAGGTGGTGGCTCAAATGCCTTCAGGAGCCTCCGCTGCCCACTACTTGCCCAGCTGATATCTCCTGCCCCAGGAGGTGAGAGCATTACATCATGCACAAGTGGGGCTGGATTGAAATTTGCCAGGGGGGACCCTAAGGATGTGGGAACAAACATCTTAGATAGGGTCAAATGTAGCCCCAAGAAAACTTGATCTGGAGGGACATGCTCATGTGCACACATGCACACACACACACACACACACACACATACACACACCCCTACCTTTACCACTCTTTAAAATCAGTCAGGGACACAGTCGAGCAGCTTCTGCATGCCAGGATGTGCCCATACTCAGGTCACACAAACATGGAAGAGTTCAGAGAGGTGGGACCTGGGCTCAGCTCTGCCACAGACTTGCTTTTTGTCTTTGGTGAGGTAACATTTTTCTCTCTGAGCCTCAATTTCCCGATCTGTTAAATGGGACCAATAACCTTCCCCTCAAGGGTCAATGGCAAAGGCACATAAAGTTTTGGATGCAAAGTCATTGGCTTGGCCCAGATCTCTTTATTGTATCCTCGTTTCCTCCTTTGGGTGTCAGAATGAAGCCACACCTCCTACAGGGTCCATTTCAGCACCTTCCCTTCTGGTCCACTAGGGTTTCCTGGCAGAGGAGGGATTTGAGGGGAATAGTATTCTGGGCAGGGCAAGACAAAGGCCTAGATGCACACACACTTCAAGGTCTCTTTGCTCAGCCAGTGTAGACTTTGTAATTGGCTTGGGTTTTGTTTTTATCTTTGGTCTTTATAGTTTAATCTACTTTCTGGATTCCCCCAGTGGCTTCAGAAACCAGAAATAAATTATCCTCCGTGAAGAATCTTGACTGTTTGAACAGCTCAGGCCTCCTCTTGGTCAGAGAAACATGTGCTTTGTTTTTTAATTAAATTTCCCTGGAAAAACAGTGATTTGAATTCAAGGAGAGGAGAACAGTTTTCCCTGAATTCCAAGCTCAGGGACTTTCTTTTCCTTTTGAAGTAGAATGGAGTTGTCCCCTCTTCCTCGGCTCTGAGAAGCTTCTCCACAGTTGATGTTTTTCCAGCTGCCTATCTCCCCAGAGAGCGTGGAGAAGGGGTCAGGGCCGGGGTGAGAGGGCCAGACCTGCCTGCGCCGGGCCGCCTGGTTTTTCTTGGCTGCCAAAACTCACCTGTGGCCGTGGTGCCTGTATTCCCTATCTGTGTGACTCTATGACCTTGACACCTGCCCTTTAAAGAGCACGTCACAGAAATTGCAGAAGGCCAGGGCTGGGAAATGCTGCAGAAACCTCTCCTGCTTGGACCTGTGGGGAAACTGAAGCTCACGGGGGAAGGCATGACTCGAAACTCTCAGCAAGTCAGTGACTGGTGGACACCTAGACCTTCCTGACGCCCTCCCCCCCACTCCATCAAGACCGTGTCTCAGCCTGGTGGTAGTTCAGTTGCTAAGTCGTATGCTACTCCATGGTCTGTAGCCCACCAGGCTCCTCTGTCCATGGAATTTCCAGGCAAGAATACTAGAGAGGCTGGTCATTTCCTTCTCCAGGGGATCTTCCCGACCCAGAGATCAAACTCGGGTCTCTGGCATTGTAGGGGGATTCTTTACTGACTGAGCCACCAGGGAAGTCTCAGCTTGGGGGCTGGCCTTTACATGCCAGGGAGCTGGGTACTCTTTTCTGACACTCAGAGAATATGAAAAGAGGGCTGCCTGGCCATGGGCTTCTCTACAGTAGCCAGTCCTTGGGAAGTTCTTTACTGGGGGCCGGTGGGGGGAGGATGTCCGTTGAGGGCCTAAGGTGACTCAGGACTCCAGAGCCTGCCCAGATCCTGGAATCAGCGAGTAAGGCTGCATGGACGTGTCCTGTGTCCCCTGGGGGTCTGGATCCAAGCCACCCACAGGTATACACACTCATCTGCAGATGTTTGCTCTCTCTCATGCCCTCAGGGGTTTCCTGGAGACTTTGGGGAAAGAGGCCCTCCAGGACTGGATGGAAACCCTGTAAGTATTTCACATCTTTTTTGGAAACAGGAAAGAGATTAGGAACACGCTCACAGCAGGTTTTAGGACCCTAAGCTTTTAGGTCACTCAGCCGGGTCACCCATGAGCTGGGTGCTCCTGGGTGAACTGCATGATTTTCCTGAATTCCTGGCTTCTGTCTACTATGGATGGCCTTTGAAACACCCCACCCCGCTCCAAGAGAGCCCTCCAGCCCACTGAGCCCCAGGTCCCAAAGCCCTAGGCTATGTCCCATCCTCAAGGAGTCAGGAAGGTTTGTGGGTCACTTCCTGCTGGGGAATCCAGGGCCACTACCATCTTACAAAGTCCCAGAATTGTTTATGGGACGGCAGCGGCCTGGGAGAGCAGATGGCTTGCAGGCCCTGTATGGAGGGAAGAGCTGAGTTCTAAAAAAGACTCCAGCATAGGCATGTTTATAGAGTTTGTAAATAATCGAGGCCCGTCAGGAAGCCAGGTCAGCCTGCCCTGGGGAGCTGAGCCCGCCTCTCCCTTCCCGTCCCAGGCCCCAGCTCCAGTGGTGGGAAAGCATGTTCTCTGCCTGGAAGTGCAGATCACGTCCAGGGCTCTTTGGCACATCTGTTGTGTACCCCATTGGTCCTGGGGCTTCCCGTAGCTGTGTCCAGCCGTGCCCTCGGCAGAGGTGGCTGCTAGATCCATAGTCAGCATCTGATATGTGCTTGTTTTAATTCCACAAATGCTCCTTGAGCCTCACCCAGCTTGGGGCTGACTCCCGGGCTCCCCGGGGACCCGAAGCCCTGGCCTCAGACCCAGATGGGTCTGGGTTCGGATCCTTCTGCACTCCTTGCCAGGCGTGGAAGCTTGGACAAATCAGTTGCCCTGTCTGGATCTCAGTTTCCTCATCTGTAAATGACAGGGATCTGAAGCCAGTCTCAGAGAGGTGTGAGAATGCAGTGAGAGAGGGCAGGGAGGTACTGGGTTTTCACTGGATGGAGGGGTTGGAAAGAGTGGGTAATGATGGGGCCTGTCCCTGCCCTGGTGGAGCTCATGGCCGTCTCCCTGGTCCATTGCATGACGTGAAGTGAGACACGTGGGGTCAGAGAGGTCACAGGTACTGGAGGCGGGAGAATGAGCAGAGAAGACTCCTGGGGAAGATGCCATTGGAACTGGGATGAAGAAAGAGGCGGTGGGGGCTTCCAGATGAAGGAAGGAGCACTGGCAAGGGGTCAGAAGTGGGAAACCAGAGTCTTTCCTTCAGTGGACCAGTCACCAGATTAACCACCATTAATATAATAGGTGACGTCATCCTGGAAGTGTCCTTGGGGAGGGGCAGGGATGACTGTACTCTTGGTCCGGAGGAGTAGGAAGAGGACCTGATGACTGGTCCCGGCTGTGCCGCATGGTCGAGTGGCCTTGAGCAAGTCCCTTCCCTTTCCCGAGTCTCAGATCCTTCGCTTTAAAGCCAAGGCTACTCCTCACCTCCTCTTCCTCTTCTCAGTGGCTGGAGTAATGACACCCCATCTGATCGCACAGATGGAGGAAGACAACCCCCGGAGGATGTTGGTGATTCATAATCACCATTTCTAGAGCCTCCTATTTTTATTGCCACTTTTGCATTTTGAATTTGATCCAATCCCCTCTACCTGTCTTTTCTGGTGCAAACAATCGAAGGTCCATTTTTAGAGATTTGGAAAACAAACTTGCCCACACATGGCTGTATCTCCTGACTCCCAGGCGAGAGCTCCCGAACCTCTCAGAGGCCCTGGAGGTGGAACCTGAGAGCCTCTTTCTGCTGGGGGGTTCAGGGATTCTCTCAAGGCCCCCAGTACCTTCTGGCTGAGAAATGGATGGAGGCCGGCCGGGTAGGTCTCGGCTTGGTGTCCTCACCCTCCTGTTATTTCCTCGCCCTTGGCCTTGGGACCGTTGCCTGACCTTGGAGCCCAAGTTTTGCCATCTGTAAGGTGAGGATGAAATGAGATCTTCCGGGCCAGGCATCCTGCCCATCTTTATTGCCACAGTCAGGATTCTGCCCATTCTCACACCTGCCACTGGAAGGTGCTGGATTAGAAATCTAACCTCCCCACTTTACAGATGTGAAAAGCTGATGACAAAGGAGGACGTTCTCATCCAAACTCCATACCAGGCTCAGGAGAGTCAAGAACAAAAAATGTCTAGTTCCAAATGATTCTACCAGGGGCCCATATGGAGGATGGCGTCGAGGGCGTGGCCTGGAGGGACACAGAGCAAATAATCACCTTGGTCTTTCTTTGCAGGGGGAGCTGGGCCTGCCAGGGCCCCCAGGAGTCCCTGGCCTCATCGTAAGTACAAAGATGCCTGGGGAGGATACTGGCCAGGAGGGAGAGTGTGGGGAACGAGCCACGAGTCCTGCTGAAAAGCCTCCTCTCTCATCAGACCCCTGGAGGAGCTGGGAGAGCAGGACAGGGCAGTCGGGGCAGGGGGCTAAGGGAGGAAAGCCATGCTGTGTGGCCTCAGGTGGATCACCAACCTTCTCTGAGCCTCTTTCTTCCCCATTCCTCAAATGGGGAAGGGTCTGGAGCATGAGACGGCCGTGTACTTTGACACCTGCTGCCTGTCCGTTGCTCTGCGGTAAGGTCTAGGCAGGTGGCAGTGTGCCCATCTGACAGATTGAGGTGCTTCGGGTCCAGACAAAGGAAGTGACCAGCAGAGGAGCTGAGGCTCTGGACCACACAGGACAGTCTTCTCCATCCTCTGCAGAACACTGACTTTGGAGCCAGACCACCTGAGGTCAAGTTCTAGTTCTGCCATAGCCAGGCTGTGTGACCTGGGTCAAGTCACTGACCCTCCCTGAGCCTTAGTTCCTCATCTATAAAGTGGGTATGATGGTAGACTCCTCTTGGGAGGGCTGTGAGGATTAAACGAGGATTCTTGAACTATCTTTGGTACGAGGTCTAGCACTCAGTTAATTTGCAGTTGGTGGAAAATATTGCTTTTATTTTAAAATGTTATTTCTTGTTACTATCTCTTGATGTGCCTAGACTGAGAGAGGCCTGTACCAGGGAGGTGGGAGGCAATCTGACTTCTGACTCCGTCCAGGTTGGGGTAGCTTTGTGGAGAGGTGCTATTAACCAAAACAGGGCTCCCCGATAGACCTCCAGAGGGTGAGCCCTGACCTTGGGCCCAGACCCGAGGGCTGGTGACAAGCCTGAGTCTAGGAAATAAGTCTAGGAGCTTCCCTAAGGGTCTGATGGCCCTCTCTTCTGTTCTTTGGGACATATCTTGTGGGGTTTGAGTCTCAGGAGCTCATACAAGGAGACTGTTGCCTGGTTTGACAAATGGGCTGCCAGCTTTGGCTATTCCAGTCACTATGCAGACATTCTGTTGAGAAGGAGGCTGGTGAAGGCCCTGGAGAATTGGGGAGCCCCATTGTTCAGGGAAGACCAGTCCTGGGAAGAAGGCCCAGAGTCTCCCATGGGCAATGTGCTCCTGCTCAGGTAGGTGAGAGCAGAACCAGGGCACGGTGAGGAGTGGTGGTCTTATCAACCTGTGTACAGATCCTGGGGTCTCACTTCCTCTGGGCTCTGTGGTCTTCAGTTACAGGCTCACTTCCCGAGCCTCAAGGATCCACTCTGTCAGACGGGATCTTTATGCTCACTCTTGTTCAGTTCAGTTCAGTTCAGTTGCTCAGTCGTGTCCAACTCTTTGCGACCCCATGAATCATAGCACGCCAGGCCTCCCTGTCCATCACCAACTCCCAGAGTTCACTCAAACTCATGTCCATCGAGTCGGTGATGCCATCCAGCCATCTCATTCTCTGTCGTCCCCTTCTCCTCCCGCCCCCAATCCCTCCCAGCATCAGAGTCTTTTCCAGTGAGTCAACTCGTCGCATGAGGTGGCCAAAGTATTGGAGTTTCAGCTTTAGCATCAGTCCTTCCAATGAACACCCAGGACTGATCTCCTTTAGAATGGACTGGTTGGATCTCCTTGCAGTCCAAGGGACTCTCAAGAGTCTTCTCCAACACCACAGTTCAAAAGCATCAATTCTTCGGCACTTAGCCTTCTTCACAGTCCAACTCTCACATCCACATGACCACTGGAAAAACTATAGCCTTGACTAGATGGATCTTTGTTGGCAAAGTAATGTCTCTGCTTTTTAATATACTATCAAGGTTGGTCATAACTTTCCTTCCAAGGAGTAAGCGTCTTTTAATTTCCTGGCTGCAATCAGCATCTGCAGTAGGACCACCTATATACCCAGACGAGTCTAGAACCAGGTTACCTGGGTTCAAATCATAGCTCTATTACTCTTTTAATTGCAGTTCTGAGCACATTTTCTAAGCCTCTTGTGCCTCAATTTCTTCATCTTTAAAATGGGAATAATATTAGTACCTAACTTGGGAGAGTACTATGAGGATTCAGGGAAACTAGTACATATAAATTGCCTAGTTCTGATGCTGAGAAAGATTCAAGGCAGGAGGAGAGGGGGACAACAGAGGATGAGATGGTTGAATGGCATCACCAATTCAGTGGACTTGAGTTTGAGGAAAGTCCTAGAGACGGTGAAGGTCAGGGAAGCCTGGCGTGCTGCTGTCCATTGGCTCACAAAGAGTCCGACACAACTTAGCAACTGAACAACAGCAAGAAGTACATAGTAAGCACTCAAGAAGTACTAGTGATAATAATAATAAACTTAGTAATAATCATCATAATGATTTTATTACTGCTGCTTGTTAATAAATGGTAAAGTAATTACTGTTAATAAGCAGTGATTCAGTAGTAGTAGTAGTAGTGTTTTATATACACTAGGGCTTCCCTGGTGGCTCAGACAGTGAAGAATCTGCCTGCAATTGCAGGAAACCCAGATTCAATCCCTGGGTTGGGAAGATCCCTTGGAGAAGGGCATGGCAACCCACTGCAGTATTCTTGCCTGGAGAATTCTATGGACAGAGGAGCCTGGTGGACTATAGTCCATAGAGTCACAAAGAGTCAGCCATGACTGAGCCACTATGCACAGCACAGAACAGCAGCCGTTTAGAATGCTGCATTGAGAAAGATTTCAAAGTCACGTTAGAAATCATCGGGAGATAGTGCTGCGATTGATTGGTGATGTCTGCCTTGGCTTGGGACTAGGACGTGTCAACATGTGAGTCATACATTTGTCATCCCTGATGTCCTTTGTGGAGCACCTTCTTTGGCACAAGGCACTGACCTGAATGCTTTGGAAAAAGAAATTTCTGCAATGAGTATTAGGGAACCTGACTTTATGAGGATCTCAGAAGCCTTCTGGTCCAACCTTCTCGAAGCTCAGCAGGACTCCCTTCTGGAGGATTTTGGTCATATGGTCATTAAACTCCAACTTGAACACCCTGGTGTTGGAAGCTCCCTCCCTTGAAAGTCCATCCGCTTTCACAGAGCTCTCATTGTGCAGGGTTTTCCTGTGTTTTGAGTCCAACTCATCTCCCTGTCCCTGGGAGAGGCTGTTCAAGATGTAAAGATGGTTGCGTCTGTTCTTCCTAAGGCTGCTTCTTCAGGCTATATGATCCCCGTCCCCAAAGCTTTTCTGCAGGGATGTTTACATATCTTGGCTGTCATTCTTGGCACACGATCCTATTTGTCATTGTTGGCGTTCACTGGGTTGGATCCTGAGAGGGGCGAGAGTATTGCTTGGCCGAACGCACGCGGATTCTAGAGACTGTGCCATTACAGCCCTTGGCCTTCCTGACTCTTTAAAATCTCTTCCCACCGATGCTCCCCTTTCCTCTCCACAGTCAGGGCTGCCAGATAAAATACAAGAGGCCCAGTGAAATTTGAATTTCAGATACATTATTTAAAACACATTTACACTATAATGTCATTCCTTTGTTTGATTGTTTATCTGACATGAACATTTTAACCAGGCATCCTGTATTTTTATTCATTCAAACTGGCTACCCTGTGCTCAGTGTGTCTTAGGAAAATCCCATTGGACAGATGGGAAAAGTGAGGCCCTAGGTCAAGGTCACACCCAAGGCAACAGAAGATGGAGGTATGATCAGAAGCCGTGCCTCCCAACTCTTAGCTCAGGGCACTTCTCTTCCGACCCTTTCTGAGGGGCCTGAGCTGGGGCTGAGCCCTGGGTGTCCCTGCATTTCTCGTGCCCTGCGATCTCATGTTGCTCCTTTCCAAAGAACTGAGTCCGCCCCTCCCTCTGTCCTCCCCACCTTGCCTCATGTCTTTCTTTGGCCACTTTCAGTCCTGCTTCCCCTGTTTTTAAACTCCCTCTGGTGCCAAGGTGACATTCCTTTCCCCTTGTGCCTGGCAGGGAGGGTGGGTCTAGACCTGCGCCCACCAAGTCACCATCAGCCTCCAAGCCAGTACCCTGGCCCACCCAAGGCACCCACTCCTGACCTGGATTTTTGGGGACAGCAGCTTCTGTGTCCGGGGGAAAAAAATTGCCTCCCCAAAGAGTTGGAGAGGAAAAGGAATTTTCTAACCAGGAGCGAAAGGGAAGAGGGATTGTGAGTCACCTACAGTTTCCAGAGGATGTGGGTTTCTAGCTGAGCAAATGGGAATTCCATGTACGGACAGTCATGTTCGTGGAGATCCACGTTTATTCAGTGCCTTCGGGCTAGTCAGCTGCAGCAGTTTGCATCAGACTGACACTGAAGCGTCCTCTGGGCCCTGGGTCCTTGCAGACGGGAGAAAGGGTGAGAGCGGACAGATGAACATTTGCAGAGCTTCTGTCTGCTCTGTGTATGCTTGACGCGCGTTAGGCTGGGGGCCTCGAGAGGCATGAGGCAGGCAGACAGCAGCCTGGTCACCCCAGTGGGAAGGCTGGGGCCCGAGCTCACCAGCGGGGAGCTTGCTACTCAGACCTGTGCGACCCTGATCCCAAAAGCCACTGGGTGGCCCCCTGCAGTCTCCGAGTTGAGTCAGTCTTGAAGCAGCCCCTTTTGAGTAATTGAATCCCTTTGGCTGGCCCTCAAGCAAAGTATGCCTGATTCCAGAGTCTGCGCAACAAAGAAGATTTCTGTCTTTTGTATTCAGAGTGACACAAAGGGAATCTTGCCTTTTCCATTTAATGAGACCCAAAGAATACTGATCTGGCCAAATCCCAGCGTGTGAGATATATTGGACAACCCCACCATGTCCTGTCACCAAATGATCCCCTGACTTTGTTTCTTTGTCTATGAAGCAAGGTCAGGAACCCCTCTAGCTGACATCTACCAAACCCTCGTGTGCCAGGCCCTGGGCTAGGTATTTAATTATCACAGAAACCCTCAGAGTGAAAAGTGGGATTACCATTGTACAGTTAAGGAAACTGAAGCTCAGGGAGACTGACACACCTGCCCAAGGTCACACAGCCCTGAAGCTGTCTGTTTCACAGCTCACACCCTTCGCCACTGCAGCACCCCTCCAGCTCCACATGACTTCTGGGGTGAATGGAGACAGCAGGTGTGTGAGAATGTGACCTGGACTGTGCCAGGGACTCTTTTGGGTAAGAGATGGTGCTTATGAAGGCCACACAGGAGCCAGGGCTGGTCACCTGGATCCCCATCCCCAACCTCCTGACCTCCTACTGGAGTTTCAAGGAGGCCTTGTTGCCTTCAAAAGGCAGTGCCAGGGAAGGTTTTTCCCTGGAGGGTTTGGAAAGAAGTGAGTGGGCTTCTTTTTCACCCACTGATTTAACCCCTTTTAGTGAGCACTTCCTTTAGGGCACCGGGCAGGAAGTGGCCACATAGGCACTCATGTCAATGGTCACTGGTGTAGAAGAGGCCATGAGTTAAAGCCTCGTCAGGCTCGGACATGATGGCAGGCGCCTGACCTGGCCTTTGGGGTCAGGGAAGTGGTGAGGACAATGAACAGTGTGAGCTCAGGGTGGAGCACTTGGTGTAGGAAGCAGTGGCCAGGGATGCCGAGCTGCAGAGGAACAGCAGGGAGGAAGGCTCTGCCAGCACCTGTGAGGGCGGGCACTGGGGCCCCAGGTGTTCTTTCAGGGGTTCCTAGCAAGCCCCAGCCTGGACACCTGCTGCCTATTGGGGAGGGACGTGGGATTCTCACCTGTTTTTGAATCTCAACCGTGCCTTCACGCCTTGTCACTCATGAATGAGAGCAATAAGGAAAGGCATCGTTGGGTCCTTCACTGGAGTGAGCTGAGTCAGTCCCAGGCCTGTGAGCATGGACTGCAGGACCCGACGGACACACAGACCTGTTCTGGGCCTGCCTGTGTCCCCTCCCTGTTGCTTGGTCTTGGGGAACTTGCTTCACCTCACTCAGAGCCTCAGTTTCTCATCTGTGACATGGCACTGATGATGGTGCTGACCTCATGGGACAGCTGTGCGCAGTTGGGGAGCGTCTGAACAGATTTGGTGAGGCTGGAAGCTGTCTGGTGTGGCGTTTGGCACTCAGGAGCGCTTTCAGTGGTCGCGGATGTGGCGGGTTGGTTGCATTCTTGGTGGGAGTCTGTGAGGTGAGGGTGAAATGTGTTGAGCAGGATCTCGGAGGTCCAGCAGACAGGGAAACAGGTTCCAGATTACAGGCGTGATTCACTGTGCTTTCTTGTGGGACCCAACTTTGTGTGTCAGTTGGTCAAGCTGCCCACAACAGTGCTGAGCGAAAAGCAGGCTGGTATCTGTGGGCTATACTGGAGGGGGGCTGCGGAATGCGGCCTGAGGTTTTCTCTCTTCTCCCCCAAATGCTTTTCTAGTCCAACATGGGGTCCTGAAGAAGACCTGTCCTCAGCAAGCAGCCACCTTCTTCCCATGTGCCCTGCAACCAGAGCCCCTTTTCCACGGGTTCTTGTGTGGGAAGCCCACACTGGCTCTGGCCCCAACCAGACACAGACCCCTTTGGAGAGGGGCGGTGCATGCATGTGGGGTGCTTACATGCATTGGTCGGGCTTGTACTGAATCCAGCCTCCACGCAACAAGCCACCATCGGGTCTGGATTGGGGAAGAGGGAGCGTATGTTCCCAGAGCTGCTTGATGGTCCTCTCTGTTGGAGACCCCGGCCCCATCGGAGCCTCTGCATCAGCAGGACCTTGTCTGTGTGTGCAGCACCGCGGGGAACTCTGGGTGGCCACCCTTTGCTCCCTTCCTCCAGGAAAAGTGGGGTGGGAGCGGTGCGGGGGCGAGGGACTAGCCAAAGCATCCAAAGAGCTGAAATGCTCTTCTCTGAGCTTTGGCCACCTGATGCGAAGAACTGACTCATTGGAAAAGACCCTGATGCTGGGAAAGATTGAGGGCAGGAGAAGAAGGGGACGACAGAGGATGAGATGATTGGATGACATCACCAACTCATTGGACATGAGTTTGAGTTAATGCCAGGAGTTGGTGATGGACAGGGAGGCCTGGCGTGCTGCAGTCCACGGGCTTGCAAAGAGTCGGACACGACTGAGCGACTGAACTGAACCTAACTGAGGAGCTAGCTGTCCTTCCTTCCAGCTTCTATCTGGCCAGCAATCCTGGCTTCTTCTCTCCCAAGATTACTTCAGAATTGCTTAGAAACTCTGGGGACAGACTACCCAATGTGAATCCCAGCTCTGCTGAGCTCTGTGACTTGCTCAAGCCCTCACCTCTCAGATCCTCAGTTTCCTCATCTGTAAAATGGGGAGATCAGGCAGATCGTGAAGGGCTGTCAGGAGCAGTAATGGAGCTGAGGCGAGTGAAGTGTGCAGCGTGGTGCCTGCCTGAGTGTCATCTGTGTTGCTATGGTCACCCATTAAACTGAGCGCTCCCTTTGTTAATAAGATCACTTGATGAGAACTGAAAGCAGAATTCCTTGCAAAGGCTCGGTGAGAAGGTTTGGTTTCACCCAGTCAGGTGGGTTCAGGAGGGTGGGGTGGGGGAGGCGGTGAGAACCAGCGTTGCCGCAGCCAGGCCAGCTGCGGTCTCTGAGCTCAGCGTGTTTCCCTCCATCTCTGCCCTTCCTTCCACAGGAGTCGGCAGGAATGTGACGTCCCATTCTCTGCCAGCCTCCCTCCGAGCCAGCTCCAGGCAGCTCCCACAGGAACCGGTTCTTGAGCCTGGCCACCTGGGGCAGGCTGCGTTCCTTCAGTGCTTCAGAGTGCTTGCCAGGGGCTTCCGTGGAGCCTGGCTCAGGGAGTGGGAAACCGAGGCCCAGAGAGGTCAAGCATACTCACACAGCAGCCAGACACGCGCGTCAGTCACAGAGGACGGGAGAGGGAGCAAAGAGAGTATCTCAGGGGCCCCCTCGCTCTGGGCGAAGGCTTAATTGGGTGGCTGTGGCTGAGGGCAGTAGTGGCAGGGCAGGAAGTGAGGCGCCTTCTGGGAAAGAGGGCACACTCCCTCTCTCTAGACCAGGGTTTCTCACCTCAACACTGTTGACATTTGAGCCAGATAATTATGGGTTTTTCAGTTCAGTTCAGTCGCTCAGTCGTGTCCGACTCTTTGTGATCCCATGGACTGCAGCACACCAGGCTTCCCTGTCCATCACCAACTCCTGGAGATCACCCAGACTCATGTCCATCGAGTCAGCGATGCCATCCAACCATCTCATCCTCTGTCGTCCCCTCCTCCTGCCCCCAATCTTTCCCAGCATCAGGGTCTTTTCAAATGAGTCAGTACCCGCACTAGGTGGCCAAAGTATTGGAGTTTCAGCTTCAGCATCAGTTCTTCGAGCGAACACCCAGGACTGGTCTCCTTTAAGATGGACTGGTTGGAGCTCCTTGCAGTCCAAGGGAGTCTCAAGAGTCTTCTCCAGCACCACAGTTCAAAAGCATCACTTCTTCAGTGCTCAGCTTTCTTTATAGTGCAACTCTTACATCCGTACATGACCGTTGGAAAAACCATAGCCTTGACTAGACGGACCTTGGTTGGCAAAATAGTGTCTCTGCTTTTTAATATGCTATCTAGGTTGGTCATAACTTTATTGTTTTTTAATATTCATTTATTTACTTGGCTGTGCTGGGGCTTAGTTGCTGGTGTCTGCGACCTGTGAACTCTTAGTTGCATGTGTGTGAGATCTAGTTCCCTGATCAGGGATCAAACCTGGGCCCCTGTATTGAGAGCACACAGTGTTAGCCACTGGACCACCAGGAAAGTCCCCTGAGCCAGATAACCCTTTGTTATGGGGCCTCCACCCTTGAGATGCCAGTAGCACCTCTTCAGTTGGAACCGCCAAAAATGCCTCCAGACTGTGCCAAGTACTTTATCCATGTAAGTCAGTTACTTCTCCAAACTCCAGGAGATACAGAGTATTAATCCCTGTTGGAGATGAGGAAACTGAGGCACGGAGAGGTTCAGTTCGGAATCTCACGGTGAGTGAGTGAGCCTCGGAAGAGACATGGGACCGAGTGGTCTGGTGATACACGCCGACCGCCTCCCAGCCTTGGAGAGGTTCAGTTTGGAATCTCACGGTGAGTGAGTGAGCCTCGGAAGAGAGATGGGACCGAGTGGTCTGGTGATACACGCTGACCGCCTCCCAGCCTTGGAGAGGTTCAGTTCTGGAATCTCACAGTGAGTGAATGAACCTCAGAAGAGAGATGGGACCGAGTGGTCTGGCCTTGATACACGCTGACCGCCTCCCAGCCTTGGAGAGGTTCAGTTCTGGAATCTCACAGTGAGTGAATGAGCCTCGGAAGAGAGATGGGACCGAGTGGTCTGGTGATACACGCTGACCACCTCCCAGCCTTGGAGAGGTTCAGTTCTGGAATCTCACAGTGAGTGAGTGAGCCTCGGAAGAGACATGGGACTGAGTGGTCTGGTGATACACGCTGACCGCCTCCCAGCCTTGGAGAGGTTCAGTTCAGAAATCTCACAGTGAGTGAGTGAGCCTCGGAAGAGAGATGGGACCGAGTGGTCTGGTGATACACGCTGACCGCCTCCCAGCCTTTCCCCCGCCCTTAGGGAATGTGACTCTCCGGGGTGAATGAACTTCCTGCCCTGCTCCCACCTTGAACAGGCTGATCTGATGTGATGCTGGGTCTCCAACCTGTGGTCCAGGACTTACTCGCTGATCTGAGTGTCCTACGGGGTCCATCTGCAGCTCTGGTGTCTGTGATTGAGAGCCCCACTCCTTCCTTGCTGCTGTCCCTGGGAGAGGGCCCAGCCTCTGGAAGCAGAAACTCCTGCCGCTCACTAAGCTAGAGTCATCGAAGCCTCTGTGTGTGCTTATTTTGCCCTTTCAGCAGCTCTCGCAGGGGATGGTTCATCATCTGCATTTTATAGATCAGGAGGCTGAGGACCACAGAAGCCCAATGAAATGCCCTGAGTCCCTTAGCTCAGCAGTCCCCAACCTCTCCGGCACCACGGACTGGGTTTCCTGGAAGAGTTTTTCCACGGACCTGGGAGCAGGATGTTTTCGGGATGATTCAAGCGCATCACATTTATTGTGCACTTTATCCCTATTATTATTGTATCAGCTCCACCTCGGCTCATCAGGCATTAAGTCCTGGAGGTTGGGAACCCCTGCCTTAGCTAGTACGGGATATGAAGAATCCAACATGAGGTGAAAAGAGGTAGTGGGAGGGGCACCAATCAAGAAATGAGCTTGGGAGAGGACCTCTGTGAAATTAATTCCAGTATTTTGGTGGAGGCGAACACGCCTAATACAAGATCAACCCAGTGATAGGGGGTTTGCATCCTTGGAATTCTTCCCAGGCCAGCCTCCTATGAGTCTCTCTCATTGCTGCCTTCTTCTCTTTCTCTTCCCAGGGCGACATGGGAACATTGGGTCCGATTGGCTACCCGGGACCCAAGGGCATGAAGGTAAACAGAAACGGTTCTTTAATCTGAGTCTCATCCCAGCCTGGCGCCCCCTGACTCATTTCAGCTTAGAAGGAAGGGTACCCTGACACAACGTTGGAAGAGTGTACTCAGAGGGGTACTGGGGTGGAACGTGGCAGATCAGGGGCTCAGCGCTTCTCAGTCCTGAGAGCCAAACATCGTGTGCATGTCATTTATGCCAGACATCTTTATTGGACAGCAGTCCCCCAGCTGAGCATGAGTCAGACGTGTTTCTGGACCTCAGGGCACTGAAAGTCCAGTGCAGAACATTACCGGGGGACAGAAACTATAACAGCAAGCCAGTGAGCTCAGAACATCCCTGAGTGGGAGGGGTGTGCAGGCAAAAGGTGGACTTACGCTGCCAGGGCCACATCCCAGGGACGATTCCATTTGGCTAACAAGCGTGTGGCACAGCTCATGAAGGCCGTCTCCCCCCATCGGCGCCCTTCTCCCCTGGATGTGTCCAGAGCTCTGTGACTCACAAGTCAGCCGCCCCTTCTTATGGTCCTTCATGCCACACCATCGCCCTTTGGGCCGGGGCTCATTGCCCACTTTTACAGATGAGAAAACTGAGCCCTGGGCTGGAGCATCCAGCACGGGGTCTTGCAGCAAGCCAATGGGTTTACACCAGGGCTCCTGACTTCTGGGGCTTTTACCCTCCGTCACAGCTGAACCCCGGCCTCTGTCTTGCAGGGACTGATGGGAAACGTGGGGGAACCCGGACTGAAAGGTGATAAGGTGATCTGAATACTCCCTTATTGCACTGTGTTTTATCTGCATGCGAATTCCCTCCACCTCAGCGCTGCTGCTGATTTCTCGCCAGGTCCACTGCCTGCACTCTTCCTGTTTCCCCTCTGGCCCTCCCTAAATCTGTGCTCCCCAGCTTCTTCCCTGTAACTCTGCGTGGGGTTCAGGCAGATGATTCTGGAAGCATGCAGATCTTGGCAGACAGAGTGGGGGGCTGGGGCTGCTGAAGCTTGGGTTAGGGGTAAGTTAAGGCAGGTGTCCGAATTTTTTTTTGGCGGGGTAGCATCTGGGCTTTGAGGTCAGAGCCACAGGATACAGAGGCTGGGGATGGAGAGATGGGAGAAGTGGAGCTGAGATGATGGGCCCCAGGACAGGGGTGATGGCATAGGAGGAAACAAATCCACATACACTGTCAAGATTGGAATTGGGAGCCCAATCCCAGGGTCTGAAAATGCAGCAGAAAAGCCAGGACAGACCTGCTCCCCTGACCGGCACTCCTCCCAGCTGTGCCGGGGGTGGGTGAGGGGTGGCACCCTTGCTATGGGTCTTCCACAGTTCCCCTGCTGAGCCAACCCTGGGCCAAACCAGAGCTGGAGGTGGGTAGGTGGGACCCTGGGGCCCAGAGGGGCAGCACCTGGCCTGGGCCCTGCAACATCCGAGTGAAGAGACTCAGGGGGTAGGGGCCATGCTCCTGTGCTCAGCTCTGTGGCCTTCTTCCTGCCCTCCCCTGCAGCCTCTTGACAAACCAGGCCCCCCAGAGGGAGTGTGGGAGAGCTTTTGGGCAGCATCCAAGTTTCCATAAGCCTGAGCAGATAAGAACCGCTCACCTGCTCCGGGGCCGCGCTCCCTGCACCTGTCTTCAGATGACTCTGCTCCTCCTAAGTTCGAGGAACAGGAGCAGGGACCGACACAGGTCCCCCTCTGAGTGTTGCGCAGGGCTTAGCGTGCCCGTCCTCTGCCCTTCTATGAGATGGGAAGCTTGCTGAGCACGCACAGGATTCGAACCCGGGCACCTGCCAGCAGAGACCTCCACCCTGAAGCAGGACTGAGGTCAGAAGGGCAGAGTCGATGAGGTCCTTCGAGGTCACCTCCTCCAGTGCCTGCATGTCCTAACTGGAGAAACAGACCCAAAGAGAAGAGGCTCTTCAAAGGAAACAGTGATCTGTAGGAGCCAGCCCAGAGCCTGGATGCTTGGAAGAACTAGAGCTGCTGGGCTGAAATGAGCATCCCGGGTTGCCCTACCCACCCCCAGCCCTGGTTCCCAGCCGGGCGGTGCTCACCCAGTCCTCTGTCTGTTTCCACCTCTCCCATCTCCTCCCTCAGGCCCAAGCCTCCACCCCGCCCCACCCCGCCCCACTCAGCTTTGCCCTCTGGCTCTGCCCTGCTGGTTGCTAAGCCCCCTCTTCCACTGCCTGCCCTCTGGAGATGTAGGGGCTTTCTGTTGGAGGCGGGGGCTTCCCCACAGCTACCTGTTTACCCCGTGGTTTGAGTCATCAGCACTCTGGAAATGTTGAAGTCATGGACGAGGGAAAGGAAGTGAGGGGGAAATAGGAGTGTAGGCAGGGAGCTTTTTATAGGCCCTTTGCAGAGCTGGCCTCCAGCTCACTGTTTCTTCAGGAACATGGAAATAAACGTGTTACATAGAACTCGGCTGGCTCGCTGATTGGTGCTGCCTGGGACATCGAGAGATGTAAAAGCCCTGAAAATTTAAAAAAAAAAAAAAAGAGGAGGAAATTATTTTCCTGCTCACAGATGTCAGCAAAATCAAATAAGTCTTTAGAGTTGAAAGAAAAGAAAAAGAAATCTCTTTTCTGCTTCTTTGGCTAAGATAGGGTCATAATATTTTGGGGAGCAGTGTTCTTATCAGCCCCTCCTCACTCCATCCTACCTTCTGGCCCTCCCCTCGGATGACAGAGCCACCCCTTCATGTTCCACGGTCATCCTGCCTAGAATTCCAGATTGTCATGAACCAGCCTGGCCTCAGTCCCGTTTACCACCACCTGGCTCCCTCTCCCCCCATGGAGGTACATTCTGGAACCCAGGGTCCTGCTCCAGACCCAGCTTTCTCCAGATCCCTTGTCCTGATTTCTTAGGGGCCTTTGAAACTTTTTTTAAAAACCATCTTAATCCTTCTTTGGACATTAAAAAAAAAAAAGTGTTCCTAGGTTCCTAAAACTCTGGGATATTGTATAAGATTTTCCAAATTGGAAAAACCAAAGTAAGTTAAAAAAAAAAAAAAGCAAACTTTTTTTTTATTAAAAAAATTCTGGCTTTTGTTCTACCAAGGAAGTTCTGTTGGATCATGGCCTTAGCTGCACAACATGAGTTCTCTAAGATACTCCATTCTTCTTGGGTTTTTCTCCCCATCCATCCAACTGCTGCCAGGGCTGTGGATGTTTTCTGAGTCCTGGGGCCAGCGTACCAACATGGAAAGCTGGAAAGGATGAGGGCTGTGTGAGACACTTCCAGCTCCAAGGAGAAACCTCCCAATCTGGTTCTGTGACAGCTCATTTACCAGGATGTGGTTGAGTACAGGGAGGGGGCAGAAGAGACCTCTGACAGCCAGAATCAGTGTCACCAAGTCCATTCAATGTGTCATCTTAAAAGGGAAACACCCAGACTTGAGACCAGTTTACTTGCTGTTTACACGTGGTCTTAATGAACCAAGCTCTCTGGTTTCTCATGCTATAGCTGATTCAAAGCAGTTAATTAGACTGAAGCCGACTGCTGGCACAGAAACTCCCACAGAAGGAAGATGTGACAACTCACAGCCTGGCAGTGAAAATTATCAAGCAACAAATGCAATCGCTCTGAACCCACGGTGGTACAGGGACGCTGTCCAGGCTGCACGCTCTTCTGTGTGACGTCAGTTGATGATGAAGAGGTTGAAGGATCAAGACACGGTTCCTTTGACCCACGAGTGTCTGATCTCCCGCCAAGGCCAGGCAACATGGGGCAGCTTAGCTTCTGTTAGTGGAGAGTTCAGCCACCTCAGCAACCCCAGGCAGACCTGTGGCTAAGCTGGCTCTGTCCCCCGAGGGGGCCCATCTTCCCCACCCAGGCTCCTCTGGGGCTGGGGGCTGCCCTTTTCTCTAACTAGGCTGCTGCTGGGTAGATCGACTTGGGGAACGGCCTCAGCAAAGCTGTACCTCGCCATTGGGTCTGGATGTGGGGGAGGCTTCCAGAATTCACCGTGGTTTCCATCGTAACCTTCTTTGCTGGTGTGTATTTAGGGTGAACAAGGGGTTCCAGGTGTGTCGGGAGATGCCGGATTTCAAGGAGACAAGGTAACTTCTGCACATTCGCCCCCTGCCCCCCCGCCCTGCTTTTCTGTGGCTCTGGCTTCTTTCCCAGGGGCCGACATGGGCCGGGACCCTCCCAGAAGGTGGCATCCTCTTTCACCAGCCTGCCTCCTCCATCTCCCATCCAGCCTCTCATTGTTGTCTCTTCTCTGGACTTCACAGCGTCCTCCTGATACATTCCCAGACCCCAGCCGCTCCCCTCCCAGCCTGTCTTCCTCACCAGCACAAAACTGCAGAGGACCCAGCTCTGCTTCATGCTCATGCACGGCTACTCATGGCCCCAGAGTGGATCCCCGGCTCCTGGCCCCTGAACCTGGGCCGCCAGCATTCAGGCCCCTCTGGCATTCCTGCCCCTCACCCTTCCAGCCCTGAGCCCCAGCCCCACTGACCTCCTCACTGCACCAAGTGGACACATGTGGCCGCCTCGCTGGGCACACCCTCTGCCCCACCTGGGCATGGCCCAGCCCCACCCGAGAGCTCCGCGTGGATGCCGTGTTCTCTACATGCTCAGGAAGTTGCCGTGCCCTTCTCTGAGTGCCCCTCACCTGCAGCAGCGCATTTCTTCCCTGGCTGATGGGGACTGGTGCTCCGCCCCCTGCCAGGCAGCAGGTTCCCCAGAATAAGGCCCCCAGCTGGCCTGGAGGGGCTCAGGTCAGGGTCCTGCGCAGGACAGTGAACACTTAAAAAGATACATCTGAGTGAGTGGCTGGCCGGGTTGACGGAGGATCCCAGGCTGCCTGCCAGGCCGGCTCCTCTTTGCCTGTGTCCGGCACCATGTGGCCACATCTGGAGTTCTCCCAGCAGTCAACGAGGCCCAGATGTTGGCCAGCTCTCCCTCTTCCTCTCCCCTCCCTCCTGGCTGGCCTGTCCTGACCCAGCCTCGATGTCTCCGGGTTGCGAGCCACGCAGGCCTGGCTGCCTCTGCAGCTGGGCCCCAGTCTTCAGACTTCCCTAGGCATCATGGGCGCAGCAGCTGTGCCTGCTCAATGGCCCCGGGGTCCCGGGTTCCCAGATGACCTGGTGAGGACAGGAGCTGCCGTTTCACCTTTGCGTCCCCAGGTCCCAGCCTACAGGGCTGCCAAGCTAGAGCTTACAAGCAGAGGGCTCATCCTCCCCCTAAAAGCGGGTGTTGTCCAGGCCTCAGGCCGGCAGGGATGACCAAGCAGCTGTCCATCTGGCCATTTCTGGGCGTTACTAAGCCCAGTTTGCTCTGCATCTTTTTCAGGGGAGCCAGGGCTTGCCAGGGTTCCCAGGCGCACGGGGGAAGCCAGGCCCTGTGGTGAGTACCTTCTGCTTCTAGATCCTCAGGCTCATGGTGTCCAAATGGTCATGGAATGTGGCCAGAAATGCCTTCATATCCACGACCTCATCTCCTCCCGCAGCAGCTCTGGGAGGCGAGTAAAGCAAAGTAGAAATGGAGATTCTCCCCTTTTACAGATGAGGACACTGAGGCCCAGAGGGGCAGCAGCACACCCCAGCACCAGGCATTGGCAGAGCTCTGGAGAGAATCAGGGCTTCCAGTGTCTTGTAAATAACAGTAATGTTATTAACATTAGCAGTGGATGCCGTCCCATTGGCGCTAGTGGTAAAGAAACTGCCTGCCAGTGCAAGAGAATTAAAGAGACATGGGTTCAATCCCTGGGTCAAGAAGATCCCCTGGAGGAGGGCATGGCAACCCACCCCAGTATTCTTGCCTGGAGAATCCCATGGACAGAGGAGCCTGGTGGGCTACAGTCCACAGGGTCGCCAAGAGTTGGATGAGACTGAAGCAACTTAGCACGCTCGCACACATGCATCAGATCCTCCCTGTGCTGTGTCTCTTTGAAAGACTGTCCACAACCCCAGGAGTTAGAGAATTGTTATTGTTCCCATTTCACAGATGGGGAAAATAAGGTTCAAGGTGAAGTGACTTGCCCAGGATCCGGTGCCCAGAAAGAGTAGGAGTTGGGGATTGAACAGTAACTCCTGTAGTTGTTTGGGCAGATTTCACTCATATTCTCCTGAATTTTCCAACCATCCCCAGCCTGGGGCTTAATACAAGGGATCCAGAAAAGGTGGACCCTCGCTTACCCCTGCCTCCCCTACAATCTCTTCTCTTCCACAGGGCAAAGTTGGAGACAAAGGATCCATTGGGTTTCCTGGGCCCCCGGGACCTGAGGTATATAATGCCCTATTTCTCTGTGTCTGGCTGTTACTGCGTGTCGTCCTTGGGAAACCAAGGCTCAGAGACAGGGAGACACTTGCCTGAGGTCACGCAGCAAATGAAAGATGGGATTAGAAATTCCTAAAGCAGCAATCTTTCCTTTTCTTCCTCGGTTTCCTGGCTTCCCTGGGGGCTCTCAAAGGCAGTGGGGCAGCAGCTGGCTTCAGACTCCCTCCCCAGCTCTGTGGCCGCCTTTACAGTTTCCAGAAAGAAGCATCAGGAAAACCCTCCGAGCTGTGCTGCCTGGACCCTTCACGGGAGCTCCCCACAGTCTCTGCCCCTCTGAGCCCTGGAACTTTCCAGCCACATACAGCCACCCTGGAGAGGTGCAGGGCTCAGAGCTCACAGGCACAGGAGCAGGAAACAAGCGGAAGATTCTGGTGTTTGAATGGAGAAGATGTCCTGACAGATAGATTAAGCAATTAACATGGTAACTACAGCTGAGTCAGTGGAACCCAAGAGTTTCTGATACGTGTGCTAACGAGCACAGATATGTTAAATGTCCATCACTGGCATTTCTGTACAAAGGGGCGAGGCAGCTGGGCAGCTGATTGAACTCCTCTTCCTGCCCCCACACCATGCCTCGCCCCCAGTACAGGGACCAGCTCTGGAGAACAGGGTGAACAGTGCTGGGGGACTGCCGTCTATCTTAGGGGGTCTAGGTCAGCCCTAGTCTCCACCCCACCCCTATGTCATACCTCCCTGGCCTGGCGCCTTGCACATCCCTGAGGTCTCGGAGACAGAAGTCTGGTCCATCCTTCCAAAGATCACTCCTGGTATTGCCTGGATGGATGAGGGAGTGTTTCCTAAAAGCCACAAGTTCTACTTTCTGCTGTGTTGACTTTGGCCTTGACACAGTCCTATCTTTAGACAAATGGACTTGGCCTCTCTTCCATGGCCCTGATTCCTTCCCCTGGTCACTGTGGAAAAAGCTTTCTCTGAGAGGCCGGGTTTCCCAGCAGTCTGGCCAGTGCGGGTAGAAAGCCGGCTCCCTCGTTTTATTAGGCACTGCCTCGTGCCAGGAGGCTGCGTCGTATCTTCGGGATGGGAGCTGGCTGAACGGCCATCATAGCCAGCGAGGGAGATACTGTCACCATCGCCTTTTGCAGAGTGACTGAGCAGGGTGGGGGTGACCTCTTCAGGGTCACCCTGCTGCTTGTAGTAAAGAAGTTCTTCATTTTGCCCTTTGGCTCCCTCCCGGGTCCCTGGACAGCTCTGGGGTCTGCCTCCCCCATCTTTGGGTTCTGTTTGGATTGGCGGACTCAGCATCCGGAAGATGGTTCTGCTCAGCCGAATACAGAAGCCGCTAAGCCTGTTAGCACCTTCCGGGGTCTTTGTCACCTTTCCGAGACTGTGGATGCAGCTTCTACTCCCCAGCCCCCAAGTGAATCAGTTCTTTCATTCATTAGTGGGTCCCATCTGTGTGACACCAGAATTTGATCAGCGTCCTGGCCTCCTTCGAATTCTCCCTGGAGACAGGCCCACCCCAAACAGCCTTGTTTTCCCAGGACCCAAAACCCTTTGGCTTGTAGATTTTTATTGAGTGCTTACCAGGTGCCAAATACCGAACTCAGTGGTACACTCACCTTATTCTCTTCAAGCCTCAGAACAGCTTTGTTCAGTGATTTTTATAGTTACCATTTTGGAGATGCAGAAGCCAGGGCCCAGACAGGCTTAGAAACCTGCCTGGCGTCACACAGTGAGTCGGTGGCAGAATGGGACTTTGAGCCTCTCGATTTGAAGAAAAAGACGTGGGTCTTTGGCTTCCTGTGTTAGCTCCAAATTCAAGACCAGACTTGCCTTCCCTAGCGAGAAGGATGAGAGGATGGTGGAGCTGGAGTCTAATGGGAGTTACCAAAACCTCAAAAGAGGAAGAAAATAAAGCCACTTACTAAGGTGAAGTCAGGGAGCGTTCTGGCTTTAGGGACTCATATTCAAAGGCTTTGGTTTCTGGTTGGTAGGCAACTGAGGGAGTAGTGGGTCTGCCCTGAAAGCCAACGGGGTTCTAGGCTGAATTAACAGAGATATTATACCTAAAACAAGGGAGGGGATGTTCTTACACCGACCTCTGCTGGTCGGTTCACGGGTGTCCTAGTGATCACCAACAAGGGAAGCTAAGCGGTTAGAGGCAGCCAGACTGAGGGCCCCGGGGCCCCGGACTAGGGCAGTTGAAGGGACAGAGAAATCTGGTCCTTTCTGCTGGGAAAGGAAAGAGATTTTGCTCCATGTCCCAAAGAACCTCCCACTGCACTCATCCATTGGAATGGTCTGGGAGCAGTGAACTTTCAGTGGTAGTGAGGGGCAGAGTCCAAGGATACAGTGGGGATTTCTGCTTCCGATAGTTGCTGAAGCTTATAGGTCAGTGCTTTCCTAGCCTTTCAAAGTCACAGCAAATCCGGACTATACAGGATCCTGCAATAAAGGGCGGCACTGCTCAGCGCAGAAAGACTGCCAGCTGTGAGGCCCTGGCTGCCCCAGGAAGGCAGGGAAGGTCTCGATTAGATGGCCTTGTGTGCGCTAGTTCCTATGCTAGGGCCTTCCTGCACTGTTCCACCTCATTTTCTCAGCACCTCTCTGAAGCGTAGGGGCTGATTCTTTGTTTTAGAACCGTGATAACTGACCTGCCCAGGGTCATCGCCCCTGCAGGATGAGATGGAGACCCAAGTTGGTCCCCCTCCAAGACCTGTGGTCTTCACATTTCCCTACGTAGCCCCCCCCGGGTGACCCCAGCTGTCTGCTTCCTTTCAGGGATTCCCTGGAGACATTGGCCCCCCTGGGGACAACGGCCCAGAAGGCGTGAAGGTGAGTCCCTGCCCAGGGGAGCTCTAGCTGATGAGGCTGACTGCTCTATGCAAACCACAGGCCTGATTCCAAGCCAGCGGGAATCTCGCCAGCCTGTGATGGAGATGGAGATGGAGGTGCCGCCTCTGAGCCCGCTCTCTGTTCCCTCTCACCAGGGTAAGCCTGGAGCTCGAGGCCTGCCAGGACCCCGTGGGCAGCTGGGGCCCGAGGTGAGACCATCTGACCCTGCCTCCTGCCCACCTCCTACCCCCACCCCAGCTCCTAGCTTGCTCTCCCCTCGGTCCTGGAGACCTTAGCTGAGTTCCAGGGCCCCTCAGTCAGGAGACACAGGGCCCAGGGCCACCTCAGGCTTGCCCTCCAACTCATCCTTTATATCTCTGCCCTCTGACCCTTCCAGGGTTCTCCTCTGCCCTGGGGTTTCCTCTCTAGAAGCCACGGTCACTGCTTCTTCTCACAGTAGCACAGTTTATTGCGGGTGCTGCTGTAGGAGGGAGGTCATCGTCAGCTCAGGGCAGGTCCTGACTCTCAAGGGGATAGACTATGTCAGATCCCTGTGGTTAGTGGCAGGCATTCTAACCCGAGTCCGCTGAGCCCAAAGCTCCTGCCATGGACCCTGTGCTGTAACTGGGGCCTCCTGGGAGAATGACATGACTTGTGCAGCTAGTAAGTGGCAGAGTGAAATTTGCTTACTGGCTCATCCGTGGTGAAGGGGATTGATGATTTCCGCGGGCCTGTTGGAGCACCAGCTGGAGGGCTGTTGGCCACCCCATGGGCTGGCCCTAGGTTTTTCCCATGTGCAAGGCCCTCCCCTGCACACCTTGGCTCAGGCCCCAGAGCTCCCATGACGCAGCCCTGGGGGAGGGTGCAGGAGGCCCCAACTCACCGCGACCACAGGCAGGCATCTGGCTGACATGGATCCCTTCTCGGGCTGGTTCTGGGTCTGGCGGGGTCCCAGTACTGGCCCTGTGAGCTGCCACATGGGGCTGCTTTCCTGGAAGCTGGGGCGGGGGGGAGTGGGCTCTGGAGGGGGCCTCTTGGTTAGGCCTGGCTTGCCGGAGGGGCCAGTCTGGAAGCTCCCTGAGCCTGCGGGAGGGCCTGAGGCATCTCCATGGGTGGGAAGTGGGCAGGAGGGTGGGAAGGAACGATGGCAGCAGCCTGTGCTCCCATTGACGCTCACGTTACGACGTTATCACTGAAGCGGACCCTCAGTGTGCCCGCCACTTGCTCGCGTCTCCGTTGAATCATCTGTCCCCTCGCCCATTCATTCACTCCTCCGTTTGTTACCCTCTCTCAGGCCCTCCTCCCTCCCTGCCTTCCCAAGCCACACACCCACTCGACCCTGGCACACCCATCCTGAGCGACGTCGGGGGTCGTGGTGTCAAAAAAGAATAAGAGATCATGGCTGTCCTCCAGGGGCTCAGGTTACTCATCAGTGGGGTTGTTTTTTTTTTTTAAACATAATCATAATAGTAAAAGGTGTTTCTGAGTTTTCACAATCAACAGCCAGACAAAAAATAAAAGCTAATTACATTTGCAAGTCATAAAGGGGCTTCCCTGGTAGCTTAGACAGTTAAGAATCTGCCTGCAATGCAGGAGACCTAGGTTCGATACCTGGATTGGGAAGATCCCCTGGAGAAGGAAATGGCAACCCATTCAAGTATTCTTGCTGGGGAAATCCCATGGAGAGAGGAGCCTGGCGAGCTACAGTCCATGGGGTCGCCAAGAGTTGGACACTGCTGAGCGACTAACTCTAACTGATGGCAACCTGATTGACCTAACAATATAAAATAATGATATACAATTTGGAGGGTCAAGCAGAATGATACTCATCAGTGTTTAAGATGATCCTCTCTGCCCCACACCATTTTACAGGTGGGGAAACTGAGGCATGGTGCAGCTAATGTCTGCCACCGAGTAAATGGCAGAGCTCGGAACAGAGCCCGTGTCTTTGAGCTGCAGTCTGGGGCTCTGCTCAGACAGCTTATGATAGGGTTTGGCTTTCCTGTCCAGCACTACTGCCAACCCAGACTGACCACATTCACATGACAGGGGGAGCCCCATTCACCCAGAATTGCGGTCTGGCCTCTAGGCCTCTGCCCTGGGTGGGCCCAGGCAGGGGGCCCGGGTGTACCATTTCTCGGCCAGGGAGGCTCTCCTGTGCCCACCCCTTGTCCTCCTGGCAGGTCAAGTTCTCCAAGACTCCCACTGAATTAACTTTCTCCTTTTTCTCCTCTCTCGTGTCTCCTGACCCTAGGGAGATGAGGGACCCATGGGGCCACCAGGGGTCCCTGGCTTGGAGGTGAGTGTTGCTGGCCTGGGGGTGTGGGATTTGTTGGTGCTGAGCCAGCTGTGTCCAGGCGGGCATCATTTGGGTGGTGCTCTGGAGAGAAGTCATCTATGAGAGCCTTGGGCCTGCCAAGGTGGGGGTGAGGACAGACCCCAGAGGAGAGAGACAAGAAGCAAGAGACTGTTGTGCACCTACTGTGTGCAGGTGCATTGCATCCATTTTCATTCATTTGATTCTCCCTCGAGAGAGGAACTGCCTTCCTTAGTATCATTCAAGGCCCTCAGTCTCAAAGAGCATAGCCCAGGCAACTTCCCTGGTGATCCGGTGGTTAAGAATCCACCTTCTTATGAAGGGGATGCGGGTTCCATCCCTGGTCAGGGAACTGAAATCCAAGATGCCAAGGGGCACCTAAGCCCGCACACCACAACTAAGACCCATCACAGCCATTAAAAAAAAAAAAAAAAAAAGGTAAAAAGCTTAGTCCAGAATCTCACAGCCAGGAAGCCAGGTTACCCTCTAGAACCTGAATCTGACTTCTCTCTACTGCTTCAAGTGGCCTTCCAGAAAGAAGGTGTATGCCCAGCCACCTTTAGTCTCAACTGCATAAATTGGCAGTTTGTAGATATTTTTGGTCTTGGGATCTTTTGACATCCTTGGGAATGATTGAGGACCCTGAATGCTTTTCTTTACATGGGTTACATCTATCGACATGAGTACTTAAAACCAAGAAATTTTAAATGCTTTTAGCAATTCATTCAACATTAACAACATTTTCATGTTAACAAAAACAATAGTTTTACCCCCTGCAAAGCTATATTTTCCAAAACAAAAATCATCTAATGAAAAGAGTGGCATTGTTTTACCATTTTTTGCAAATCCCTTTAATGTCTGGCTTAATAGGAGTCAGCTGGGTTCTCCAGTCTGCTTCTGCGTTCCATCTGTGGATAAAACCACGTGCCGTGTAGTCTCCGGAAAACTCCACTTGCATTCATGAAAATGAGTGACACGGGCAAATGACATCTTAATATTCCTATGAAAACAGTCTTGGCCTTGTGAATTTCCTGTGAAAGGGTCTCAGGGTCCCCCAGAGGGCCCCGGGACAACAGTTTGAGAAGCGCGGGCGTAAACTCTCCATGCCCCTGTGTCCTTATCTTCCGTTCCAGTCCCTTCCTTTTCCTCACTTCTTGACAGCAGTTTTCATCACCGCCATCAACAGACACACCAGCCTGGGAGGGGAGGCCGAGGCCACACAGCCGAAGACGCTCCCTGACTCGCAAGGCCGGCGGGCAGCCTGGTGACCTCGGGGCTCTGTGTCCCTGCCCCTCCTGGCTTCTCTCACTCCCTTCTCCCTGTTGCAGGGTCAGCCCGGCAGGAAGGGGTTTCCTGGAAGGCCTGGCCCGGATGGCTTGAAGGTGAGGGGATCTGGGAGTGACGTGGCAGGGAGGGGGAGGAGAAGAGAGACGGGGAGCCAACTGGTGAGGCCCTGGGATGGCCCCTGAATCCCTGGCCTGTTGTGAAAAGGGGAGGAGATGGTCCCCATTTATCGCAAAGTGTGTATGAGTGACAGGAGAAAGTGGAAAGAATCTCAGTGTCCCCCAGGGGACCAGTGCTCAAGTCATGGGGCACAGCGCAGCCGCCAAAGACGGTGTGCTGGGAGGACTGACAAGACGGGAAGATGCCCGTGTGTTGCAGGGGTGATGGAGGGCGCATGGGAAGCAGGTCACACAGTGGGACGGCGCAGGAGGAGCCCGTGGCCGGGCCTGGCTGCACCGCGTTCCTGAAGGCTCAGAGCAAAGGCTGGAACGGGGATGGGGGTTAGCTCTGGGTAGTGGGATTATCAGAGATTTCCATTTTCCTCTCTGAGTTTCTATATTTTCCCCATCATCTCCCATAAATATGCATTTGATTTATTAACAGTTTTTTTGAAGTTATCAAAATGAAAAAGAACTGGCCCCAGTAGGAGATTCTGTTCCTCAACACATGGGCAGCTTAATGCCTTTCCAGGGACTCCGTTTGAAGGCTGGATTTCCCTGGCCGTCCTGGGCAGGGATCACTGGGCCAAGTTGACAGCTGGGCAAACACGAAGAGGGTTAGGGTGGAACTGGGGGCCCAGGCCATCCAAGTGCCCTCCTCTCAGGAGAAATGGTCCCCGAGTCTGTGTCTGTCTGTCTCCTCTGGGGGTCTTGAGCCTGAGGCCTGGGGGAGGAGCTTGTGGGGGAGGCTGAGGCTCAAGCCAGGATCACTGTGAACCCCATCCATTTGTGAGCCCACCTCCCGGCTGGTCCGAGCCCACGTCCTGCCCTCTAAGGCCTGGGCCTTTCTTCCTCAGATACCAGCTGGGTTTCTGTGGTGGGAGCGGTGACAGGACCCTGGGCAGATTTATCCCACGGTTCTGCTTGCCAGGGCGGCTGTGGCTGCAGAAGGAGCGGGAGTCACCCCAGCATGGGGTCAAGCCTACAGACAAGGCCTCCAATGGCCACCTAGTATGAGGGCTCAGGGACTTCCCACGTGGCGCTAGTGGTAAAGAACCTGCCTGTCAGTGCAGAAGTCATAAGAGACAAGGGTTCGATCCCTGTGTCAGGAAGATCTCCTGGAGGAGGAAATGGCAGCCTACTTCAGTATTCTTGCTTGGAGAATCCCATGGACAGAAGAGCCTGGTGGGCTTCAGGCCATAGGGTCACAGTCGGACATGACAGAGGTGATATAGAACACAGCACATGTGAGAGCTCGGAGGCAGATGAGTTTGGTTTTCCTTATTTATGACTGGGGTCGCTGAACCCAGAGCAGAGACGAGACCCTTCCGTGTCACTTGTGAGCTGGTGGTGGAGCTCTGGCAGGTTAGGTCCGGAACCCCGGTGCCCTGATTCCCCAGCTCCCTGCTCATCCTGGTGCAGCAGGGGATCTCCATAAGTCAGACCCAAATCCAGTTCTATCCCTGCTTCCAGTTCGCTGTGTGACCTTGGCAGGTCACTTCACCTCTGTGAGCTTCAGTTTCCATCTCCCGCTGAATGCCATGGGTTGAAGGGGGCCCCAGATGAGATAAAGACCCCGTGCCAGGTAACCTGCCCAGGGTCACTCCAAGGGAATGACTAAGATCATCCCTGGGGCCAGAGGAGGTTTTGTCCCAGTGTCCCTTGTCCCTGCCATTTGTTTGGAGTTTCCAAAGCCAGACTGCAGTTGAGTTTCTTGGTTCATCCCCAGCAGAGGGGACTACGGCCAGTTGACACGGGTGTCTCCCGGGAGGCCTAGACTCCTGCCACCCATCCCGAGTGATCCTCCTCTGTTTCTCTGCAGGGCGAGCCAGGCGATGCTGGACGGCCGGGGCCTGTGGGCGAGCAGGTGAGTCACCGCCGTCTCGGACCCTACTGGCTCCTTTACTGAGGGCTTAGCTGTGGGAAGCGCGTACATGGAGCTCATTCATCCCCAACCCCAGCTGGAGTGGTCGGGTTAGAGTTATCTAACCCTAAATGGCTCATCTCCCCACTTCACTGACATGGACAAACTCTGGCTCTTTGGGAGGTGAGGTCACTGCTTGAGAAAGCCGTGAATCTCAGTCCCCACGGTTCTTCCCCGCAGCCTGACTCTGCAGATGTTCTGGGGGCATTCGCCCAAAAGACGTTACGTGATTTTGCTTCCAGAACGTGCAAAGTGGAAGAGCCCTTTGATAGTCATCACCCGTGCTCAATATAATGGGAGGGCTGGAAGAGCAGAGAAGCAGAGCCATGTGCCAGGGGCTCTTGGTCCAGGCATCCCCAAATTATAAAGAAAAAAAAAATTCACATCCGTGGCTCTGGCTATGCGGAAGTCAGGCCAGGATCTGAAGCGGAGGACGTGATCACTGAAAAGGAGGCTGGAGAAACATAACCTTCAGTGTTGAGGTCCAGGGCCCTTGGCACTGGAGGCTGATGGGTGGATGACCGGCCTTGGTCCCTCCTCTGCAGCCGGGCACCTCCTGAAAACGTAAGCTCTGGACTCGTAGGTCAGGTCGGAAGGTAGCAGTCTCGTCCGCTCCTTTAAAGAAGGACCCCATCCTCTGAACCCAGCAAGGGACTGCCTCCGGCTGGAAGGGGAATGATGCTGGGGACCCAGAAGAATTTGTCTGTGCCGAGAAACGCCATCAATGCCGTGAGAGTCACGCACACGAGGAGCTTCCTCACCAGGCCTGCAACATCTGTTGGGGGGAAGAAAGGAATTGAAGCAGGGGGAGGACTGGATTTTTGAAACCTTTCCAGTGTCATTCAAGCGCATTCTGTGGGAAGCCCGGGAGTTTGGAAGGGCTGCCGCGGCCTGGATATATTTCCTGATTGGAAAAAAAATGCAATACGTTCAACAAATTTAATTTCATAGTTATGCTCATGGTAGGGCCCTTGGGAAATAGATACTTGGAATCCTAGGATGGCAGAACACAAAGCCTCCTTTGAAATCCCTCTATCCTGGAGTCCTAACCTTTTATTTTGTGCCTTAGACCCCTTTGGCAGGCTGGAGACTATCATAGACCCCTTCTCAGAATTTGTTGTTTAGTCACTAAGTTGTGTTCGACTCTTTGCGACTGCGTGGACTGCAGCATGCCAGGCTCCCCTGTCCTTCACTGTCTACCAGGGTTTGATCAAATTCAGGTCCATTGAGTCGGCAATGCTATCTAACCATCTCAGAAAAACTTATTTAAATGCACAAAATACAAAACAAAAGACTATGAAGGAAATGAATTATACTGAAATCCAAATGTGAGATTATGTTAAATTGTGATCTCCTCAAAGATAGGCTTCTTTATTCTTGCCTTGAATAACGAGATCTAATGGCAGGTCCGATAATGACCTCAGTTTTGAAGTTGTGGCCAGGCTCGCTGATTCATTTGGACCTCTCTGCAGCAATGACTGACATGTAAAGACCTGTGGCCGTTACCGGTGCTGTAGATATGTTGCCTGCATGCCTCAAACTCACGTTTGAGGGAAGTGCTCAATTTCAACCAGAGGCTGGTGAAAATAACAGCTGTAGTTTTTCCCACTCAAGTTCATGGACCCCTGAAATGCATCCGTGGAGCCTTACAGGGGCACCAGATTGAGAACCCCTGCATCCTCCTCGACCACACTGACAAGTCTGGGATTTAGGGCGGGGATGGCTCAGTGGGTAGCAATACAGGAGATACAGGAGAAGAGGGTTCAGTCCATGGGTGGCAAAGATCCCGTGGAGGAGGAAATGGCAACCCGCTCCAGTGTTCTGGGAGAATCCCATGGACAGAGGAGCCTGGAGGGCTACGGTCCCAAAGGTCACAAAGAGTCGGACATGACTGAGTGACTAAGCAAGAACACACACACACACACACACACAGAGATTTAACTTAGATGAGCAAGTAAGCAAAGGAATGGCAGGAGGAGCGGGACCCTGGCCTGGGGCGACCGCCGGCACACTTGTTCAGTAGAGACCTCAGCCAGCTGCCCAGTCAGCTGAGCAGGGAGGGCAGAGAGCTTCTGTGTGGTGAGGCAGGGCTGGGGCCGAGCCTGCTGTCCCCTCAGCCCCGTCCCCGTGTGGGAAGGAGCAGGCCTTTCCCATTCATGGCAGAATCAGAGGACCGCTGGGAAGAGCAGAAGGACCTCCTTATAGTATCAGTATCCGCCGCATTTATCAGGCACCTGTTAGGGACCAGGCTGTGAGCCAAACACTTTCCAAACCATCCCCAGCAGTTCCCTAGCAATCCTATGACAGTACATACTACTGTCCCCATTTTGCAAATGAGGAAACCAAGGCTCTGAGAAGTTAAGTACTTAGACTGTGATCTCCCACGGAGCGCCGTCACTGTCAGAGCCCAGGCTGACACTCAAGCCTGCTGGATTCCCATGACCTGCCCCGAAGACACTAAAAAACCCTTGACCTTCTGAGTCCTTGCAGTTTCTTTAACAAGAGTGCAGCCAGCCTGCTGGGCCCTGTCCTAGGTGCTGGGCACACAAAGATATTTACAAATCATGGGCCTTGCCTTTAAGAAGCTCTGTCCAGGGTGAAGCCAGGCATCTCAACACCTAAGCCTGAGATGTCTAGTCCAGCAGAGCATCCATGACTGGTTGCCAGTTGCATCCCCCAGCACCCGGCAGAAGGTCATGAGAGCAGGGAAGGAGGGAGAGAAACTCCCATAGTCGACAATAGGCCTTTATCTGTAGGCTGTCTGAGGACAGGCCAGCTTGATCCCCAACCCAGGGGACTTGGATCCCACCCATGCAGTGTCTGCTGTAGGTGACAATACCGCCTCCTGCCCCATGCCAGCCAAGAGGAGCCAGCTGTGCCCACAGCTGTTGGGGCTGCTGCTCCACCAGCCCTGCCAGGTGGAAGCCCTGGGCCTTGGGGCAGGCTTCCCTGGACCAGCCTCAGCTCCATTCGTGGGACAGGGTGCCAGGATGTTCTGGAACAGTGCTCCTGGTGGGGAGGGGGGCCTGTTCTGGGGTGGGGGCAGGGAATGGGGCACTTGCTGTATGGCCCTTATTCATTAGGATTTTTTTTTGGCTTCTTATTTGAAGTTTATGACCTGCCTGCCTTTTAGGACCCAACAGCTCATAAGTTTAAAGGAGCTATGAAATTTCTGTCTCTCCGGGCCAGTCGGGCAGGGGCTTTTTAACAGAGAGTTTTTATTCCCCTTACTCAGTGTCCTCCAAATGTCTGACTGCTCCCGTGTGGGCAGCTCAGGCCTCTGTCTTAACCCCGTGGCCTTTAAAAATAAATTAGAATAGGACGGGAGGGAAGTACCATTTACAGAGTGCCCACATGTGCCATGCATTGTCACCGATACTCAGAACAACCCCGGGAGGAAGGGTAAACTGTTTCTTGTAAGTTCCCTCACTGTGCACACGAGGTTTAGAGGCTCTGCACTTTCCCCAGGGCCCGCAAGCCTGAAGACTGAGTGGTGATGATGTAGATAAAGTGTCATTTACAGGGCTTGGCCCGCCTAAGCGACAGCTGCTGTTATTAATATCGCTATCTCCTTGAAAGTAGGTGAAAGTGTTGGTTGCTCAGTCATGTCCGACTCTTTGCGGCCCCATGGACTGTAGCCCACCAGTCTCCTCTGTCCATGGAATTCTCCAGGCAAGAATATTGGAGTGGGTTGCCATTCCCTTCTCCAGGGGATTGTCTTGACCCAGGGATTGAACCCATGTCTCCTGCACTGCAGGCAGATTCTTTACTGTCTGAGTCACTAGGGGACCCACTATCAACTTGAACACGATCTGATTAATTTTTAAAGTAGGTTGTTGCAAAAGACAAATACTTGGTCATTTTCTCTGACTTATTAGCTGTGATCTCATACCTTGAACCTCATCCCTCTCATCTCATACTTCAACCCTGAAGGGCCCCTGAACCCAGGGAACCAGGCCCCCCGTATGGTGATGGGGTTGGAGTACCAGGGAGACCTGTGCCCTGCTCATGGCCATGTGCGTTGGAATGACAGGTGCATGGGCTTCGGGGCCACACAGACCAGCGTTGCATTCTAGGCTGCAGTTGCAGGACACAGACAGTCCTGGTCTGAGCTGACACTTTAAGACTGTCTCTGAGCCCCGCAGAGCTGACCCTTTGGAATCCGGTGCCTTTTCATCCCTCTAGTTGCCTGGCCAGCTTCACTGCCCTAGTGAACAACTTCCGATCTGCTTCTGATCAGGTTTCAAGGTCTCATTTTATGGTTTGGGGACAGGGAGCAGGTTTTATGGGACCAATCCACTCATCCCTCAATCTTCCCTAATTCTCCCAGAAACTCCTGGCTGCAAACCTGAGATCTTCCAAAACAACTTTTGCAACCCTTGTACCACACCCGAATTCTGCTGGAATTTTCCTGAAGAGAGTGGGGTCTGGACTGATAATTGTCTGACTCCCTCCTCTAACTAAGCCCTTCATACTTGCTGAGCATGAGCGAGTTGCCTGCTCAGGGCAGCAAGCGAAGCCTACAGCCACCTAGAAGAGCCTTGGAACACAGGGGCCAGTTATCACCCAATGAAGTTAAAAAGAGCAACAGGAACTACAGTGTGTGTGCCCTTTCAGAAATGAGAGGAAGCCTTTCACAAGACAGTAAAAGGGCCTCCACTTCCCAGATTTCAATCAGGTCTTTTGGCAGAGGCTATTAGGATGTTTCTATTCCAGCCAGCAGGTTTGTTTTTCTCTTTGAAACAACCCCAGACCCCGAAAGATGGGGACAGATTTCTCACAAGCACCACTCTTCCCAGCACCGTTTAAGGACCTTCCTCCTTCTGCCCCCCACTGACTCCCCCATCCCATCCCCTCCCCAAACGTGGCCGCCTCCCAGCTTCTGGCGAGGAAAGAATGTGTGGTGCTCCCAGGGATGCTGGCAGCGGCCCCACCGCCTGGCTCCGAAATCAGAACCATCTGGTGGAGTGAAGGAAGTCAGGACGGTGCCCAAAGAGACAGCTCTCTCCTTGGTGGCAGCCCCACGCCAGCTGGATCACTGGGCACAGGGCGGGGGACACGGGGAGACAGCTCCAGTGCAAGAGAGATTTGGGCCAGTTGTCTTTGAAACTCAGCGCATCCCTGAATTCATGTTGCTTCCTTCTTTCTCTTGCTTTTGACCATGTTTCTTCTAGGGACTTCTGGGATTCATTGGTCTGGTCGGGGAGCCAGGAATCATGGGAGAAAAGGTAAGTCACATTGGAGGATTATCTAAGCAAATAGAGCTTGTGTTTCAAAATGTTGAAAAGATGAAGGGGCCAGTTGCCCTGGGGATTTCAGACCTCTCTCCCTGGCCTTTCCTCCTTTCTCTGGCATTCCAGACCCTCACAGAACCACTGTCACTTGTCATTTCATGGGGCTTCTACCCTGCCCTCTGATCAGCACCCCCAAGTGCAGCCAGATGTCTATGAGAGTTGTCCCTGTGGTCTGGGCTGCTCATGGCTGTAAACTGACACTGCACGGGGCAGGAAACAGAGGGAGGCAGAGATTTACCTTTTAAAAAACATCCCAGTTCTTTAAGTTGCCTTATGAATGCCAGCAGGTGTGTTTTACAGACCAGATAACCAAAGCTCCAGTGGGGGAGGTGACTTGCTCAAGGTCACCCAGGTGGGAAGTGGCAGAGCTGGGATTCGAACCACATTAAGTGCCCGTCGCCACACTTTGCTGGGCGTCTTGGCTTCTGATGACTGAAATCCCCCTTCCCCCACTACCACTCTGGGTGAAGTGGCCATAGATCTTGGACAAGTCTTTGTCCCTCTCTAGTCCCTGGAGGGGACTCTGCACCTGTCCCCACAGAGCCGCCCCACTGCCGTGACCTCCCTGAATTGCTGTCTCCATCACAGGGTGACCGGGGCATGATGGGACCCCCAGGCGCGCCCGGACCCAAGGGGTCGATGGTAAGGAGCAGTCTGCATCCCCTTGCCCTCTCCTGTCCCAGCCACGGTGACAGCTCTGCTGTCGTCTGCCTGCCTCTGGGTACCCCAGGCCTTCACAATGACCAGTTCCTTCCTCCCGGGGGCCTGGCTGCTGCCTGCGGGCTGGGTCTGAGCTGGCTGAGGCAGGACTGCAGATGGAAGAGGAACCTTCCAGAACTGATTCCTCCTTGTTCATCTCTTTCTTGGTAGGGCCATCCTGGAACCTCAGGTGTGGTGGGAAACCCGGGAGAGCCTGGACCTCCGGTAAGCAAAGCCTTCGTGTTCGCTGAGCTCAGACTTCACTGTCGAGTCACGGTGGAGTCTAGGTCTCAACGCCAGGCAGACCTGGGTCAAATCCCAGCTTCCCGCTATATTGCCAGAGCAGATCGTTGAACTTTTGTGTGCCTGAACTGTGCTTATCTGAAGAAACAGATAAAATAATCTTGGTCATGATAGTGTGAGCATGTCGGGGAAATGAACCCAGGCAGCTAATGCTCATTACGTAGGGACAGTCATTGCAGGGGAGTATCATGGCCATTAGCGCTGCTGTTGGTCTCCTCATTCACTTGGAAAATACTGTGTCACATGTCCATTCCAGGAAGTGCCATCAACAGGGCAGAAAGCTGTCCTTGCCCTTTCGGAGCTCGTCTTCTGGCATGGGGAAAGAGAAGGCAGTAGATAAGTGACCACTGCTTTGGAGAAAGTGGGGGAAAAGATGGGAAATGCTGGGACAAATGGGCAGAGGGTCCAAGGATGCAGGGCTTCTGGGTTTCTCACGATGACTGAAGTATCAGGGATGTTCTGAGGATCCCAAGGCAGGGAGGGGTGGGAGAGGCAGTGCTGGGTGCTGAGGAGGAATACAGAGCACGAGGCCAGGTGCAGGAAGCCTGGATACATAAGCATGAACCGAGATGGAGGTTCCAGGCAGCAGGTGGCCCTGTCAGTCCTCTATAGCTTTTTTTTTGGCCCTGCCAAGTCTTGGTTGTAGCCTGTGGGATCTTTAGTTGCAGCGTGCACACTCTTGGTTGTGGCGTGTGGGATCTAGTTTCCTGACCAGGGATTGAACCTGGGCCCCCTACACTGGCAACCACTGGACCACCAGGAAGGTCCCCATGATCCTTTTGATGAGGGGGATGGCTCACAGTGCAGAGCTAGGATCAGAAGCCAGTGCTCTGGGCTCTTGACGGCATGGTTTCCCCCCCATTTGAGAGAAGGAGGGAAAAAGTGACATCTGGCCTGGGGCTGGAGAGACTGGTTGGCTGTCTGAGGCATTCGTCTGAGGGTTGCCGGCCCACTTACCTTCCCAGTGCTCAGAGGACCCGAGGACCAGGGCCCCGCAGATGCTCCTGGAGAAGGTGTGCTTGGAGTTCGGGAATGTGGGAGGTGCTCAGGGCAGGGCTGAAGTCAGAGAACAAGGATGCTGGGGCTCTATCATCAAATCCCAGTTGTGTCCCTGGGCCCGGATCTCCCTGAGCCTCAGTCTGCCCATCTGTCCAATGGGAGGAGGAAAGTCTGAAAAGAATTGATGGGACAAAAAGGAAGGCCAGGAGGAGATGAGAAAACAGCAGGGCCTTCAGGCCAGTACATAGAAGGAGGCAGCAAGCCTCCTCCGCATTCCCCACCTCCATGGCTCTCTGACCCCTCCCCATCCCATTTCCTCAGTGCTTCCATCTCTTCAATGGGTTGGCTCTGACTTAGTGAGGTCAGACAGTGAGTTGCTGCCTTCAGATCCCAAGGTTGCCACTGACCTTCCTCTGTTAGAGTGTGGGGCTGGACACCTGGGTCTCTTTGGATAGCCAGCTGCCCCTAGTGCCCCTGGGGAAGCATAATAGCATGGAGGTCTGGAAAGCTTTAGAATCAGACACTTTGAGTCAAATCCTGGCTCCCTCTTTGTTAGCTGTGTGATTGTTGGCAACATTTATAGCATCTCTGAGCCTGAGGTTCCCCATCTGTGAGTCGGCATAATACCACCTTCATGATGAGACTGTTGTGAGACATAAATGATGCCATGCGTGATATAATGTTTAGCAAACTACCTGCATGTAGCAAGTACTTAATGAATGGGAACAATAGTTAGATATGATAATTTCTACTGTTATTAGTAAGACTATTACTATGAAACTGACATTTCTGATAATACCGTTCATATCTGATTGGCATTTTTCACTTTTCCAATCTCTGTAACATCCATGTTCTCCTACAGTCTACTGAGGTCAGCCGGGGTTACTGTCTCCATTATTTGGAGGGGGAGCAGTCAGGCCCTGGGTCCCTCGGTTTCTGACCTCTTCCCCTTTGAAAGAGCTGACTGCTGCTGCTGCTGTGTCACTTCAGTCGTGTCCGACTCTGTGTGACCCCATAGACGGAAGCCCACCAGGCTCCCCTGTCCCTGGGATTCTCCAGGCAAGAATGTGGAGTGGGTTGCCATTTCCTTCTCCAAATTGTGAAAGTGAAAAGTGAAAGTGAAGTCGCTCAGTCGTGTCCGACCCTTAGCAACCCCACAGACTGCAGCCTACCAGGCTCCTCCATCCATGGGATTTTCTAGGCAAGAGTACTGGAGTGGCTTGCCATTGCCTCCCCCTTTACTGAGGACCTCCAAGTCATTTCATCTTCCTAGCAACTATAGGAGGCAAAAACTCTCTTATACCCATTTTATAGATGATGAAACTGAGGCCCAGAGGGTGTAAGCCACTTGCAAAAGGTCACAAAATTAGTAAGTGGCAGAGTTGGGATTTGAACCTAGTTCTCTGGTGGAACAGTCTGCTCTTTTAAGCACGCTACTGCCTCTGAGTTAAGACTTGGCTCCTGAAATTTCCCAGTGATGCAATTGCATGCGATCCTTCTATAAAATTATCTGTGGTTCTCACCCTGTCTTCATGTTCTTCATCATCCAGAAGTCCAGTCTCTCTTTTTATGGGGCCAAGCCTGGGTCCACACCCTGCTTGCTCGGCTGACAAGGGGTCAGGCTGGAATCCAGCCCCTCACCTTGGCTCTTTAGCAGTTGGAGGGTCTGCACCCCTCAAGGCCTGGAAAAGAGAGAGCAGAAAGAAGAGTTTTTCCTGAGGCCCCAAACTGAGCTGGGCCTCTCCCTGGTATTCAGAGTGGGGGATGAGGCCACCTCTTCTTGGAAAGGGAGCACGCCCAGTCTGAGAATCGCTGCTTGAGCTGGGAGGCTCTTGCAGCTGTTGGAGGGGTCCTTGGCCTGCATGGGATGAAGAGGCAGCCTGACAGCCTGACATGTGTAGCTGGGCCTGGAACCTAGGCGAGGCTGGGGGCGGGGAGGAACCAGGCAGTGAGGCAGCCTACTTCCTCTCTTCAGCTTCCATCCCTCCCTTCCTAGCCTGTCTTCTCCAGTCCTTCCCGAAATCCTTGTCATCGGCCTGCTCTGGGCCAGGTGCTGGGAATCCCCTGTCTCTTCTTGTCACCCCTTCATCAGGCCGAGACAACCCGGGCCTCCTCCCTGGGCCAGACCCTGCTGCCTCCTTCATGCCTCCCTATCTGCTCTTCTCTGCTCAGCCTCCCCTCCTCCCCCTCCCGCCCCATGCCTGCTGCCCGTCCACCCTCCCTCACTGCAGGGCCCCCTTGTGCCCCTTGCCCTCTGGCTCTTTCTGCCCTCTTCAGAGCCTTCTGGATGGTTTCAGGTAGTATTCAAGGTCAGGGTAGAAAACAGGACGGGGACCCCCATATTCTTCTGACTGATGGCGAGAGGGAGTGAAGAGGGCGTTGGAGGAGGCTTTGGTCAGGAATGTCTTCCTAGCTTCTGGTTGTTGATTTTGAGATAAAGAAGGAAGTGGCTCATCCATCCAGGATGGCTTCTCCCGGCTATTGGATTCCCAGGCACTGACTCCTGCTCAAGGTGGCAGCTCCTTGGCTGATTCTCTGGGGGTGGAGGTGGGGGCGGTGGACACGACAGACCTTCCTTCCCACTGGGCTAAGTGCTTAGTGTTTCTTTCTGAATTGCTGAGCTCAGGAGGGGCCGCTCCGGAGCAGCGCCTGTCTGAGGTTGCAAGCCTGGCCTTCCATGATATCCCCCAGTGTTTGTCACTCAGTCGTGCCCGACTCTTTGTGACGCCATGACTGTAGCCTGCCAGGCTCCTCTGTCCATGGGATTTTCCAGGCAAGAATACTAGAGTGGGTTGCCATTCCCTTCTCCAAGAGAATCTTCCTGACCTAGGGATTGAACCCAAGTCTCCTGCATTGCAGGCAGATTCTTCGGTGTTGTACTTGCTTCCGAAAAGGGGGCTTTTCCAGACTCTTTCTCCTCCCACAGGGTCCTCAAGGATCTCGAGGCCCACCGGGCATGAGGGGAGCAAAGGGACGCCGGGTAAGTGGGGTGCTGGTAGGGGTCACCTGCTTGGAGAGACCCCTCCTGATCCTTCCCCCCAGCCGACCCCAGACCTGAGATCTATGACTTTCACAGCACCAGTCAGGGTTCCGGGCTCCTGCTGGGTGTGACGCTCAGTGTGGGAACCCCACTCATCTTTCGCAGCCCATTTCTGAGTGCCAGGCCTTGCCATCCAGTAGGCACAGAGGGGCTCTGTGGCACCGATGCTTTGTCTATTCACGTGTTTATTCATGCATTCGTTTGCCTGCAACTAGGCACCTCCTAGGGGCCAGCCATTGTTAGAGGTTCTGTAGATATCATGAGAATAGCACCTGCAGGACCCCTGCTTGGCTTTGTGGCTCCATCAAGGCCAAACAGACAGTACAGGGTTGTTAACACATGGATGGGAGCCTGGGAACCTGGAGGAGGCATCTCACCTGGCCAGGGTACCAGGGAACACTTCAAGCAGAGGCAGATGCTTGAACGGATGCCAGGTTCCAGACAGAGAGGAAGCCCTAGGGTGAGCTGGCACTCCATGTTTAGGAATCCCCATTCAATAGAGGAGCCAGGGAGAGGAATGAAACCAAGAATTAGGAGGTATCAAGCCAAGTGGGCCTCAAACACCACAGCTAGACCTATGGGCAATGCTTCAAGGGTAGTGGGGAGCCACAGGTTTTACACAGGGCTGGCCTAAACGTGGTAGCCAGAGGTGATCACTAATACTGTGTGCTGAACACTGTCACGTGCCTTGACTCGGTTAATCATCAACACTGCCCTATAATTAAGAATAGGTGCTATTCTTAATTCTCATCGTACAGAAAAGGAAAGTAAGGCTCAGAGAGTTTTGAGTCACTTGCCTTAGGTTGCACAGCTAGAAAGTGGCAGAACTGTGTTTTGAACCCAGGGAATCTGACTCTTTTGGAGGCAGGGAGGGCTGATGGAATGGTTTCCTGCCCCCAGTGGACGTTCAGGTGCCAGGACAGCAGCTTTGTGAAAAGGAAACCGGATGGCACGGGTGGAGCAGGCAGCCCGGGCCTATATTCAGGCTTATTCAGGGGATCTGAGACGGTTCTTCTCTTCTTGGCTGAATTTCAAGTAGTTGAACAATTTCCCCTGAACCAGATGGTCTGAGCAGTCAGCCTGCGAGAGGTGAGATTTAGAGGCATTCCTTGGACCCGGCAGGGCCTCTCCCTGTGCCATGCCCTGGTCTCTGCCAGTGGCTGAGGCCCGTTGGCAGCCGAGTTCCACCTTGGCCCTCTGCACATCCTCTCCTGCCCCAGGATGCCAGGTTAGCAGGAGGGGGAGCTGCCCTGCCCCCCACAACCTGCCAGATGCACAAGCTCAGGCCCCATCAGTTCACTGAGCTCCCTGCAGTCGTCTGACCATCTTTCCCAGTGGTGGCTTGAAGAAGGTATCTCCTCCTTGAGAAAACCCAGGTTCCCGACCACAGAATCTCCAGGGCTGGAAGGGGAACTTAAGGAACACAATCCCCCTCCCCCAGCTGGGTTTGGTGAAAATGCAAAACCTGTGGGACCCTGTGTCCCCCTGCCTGACAGGCCACGTTTGGCCACTTCATAGATAATGTGGTTCCCGAGGGCGGGAGGGGACTGGAGAGGTGCCCACTGAGCCAGTTAAAGAGTTCAAATCTGGGCCAGCTCCCTGTGTAGCTCCTGGCTTGCCCTGTGACCCTGGCAAGCCCTTGCTGCCCTCTGGGCCCCAGTTTCCCCAAATATGCTCTGGGAAATGAGCTTGGATGCCTGCAAGGCCCTGCCTATTTCTCTGCCCGTGTGCAGGATGAGCCCTGCTACCCACCCCCTGTCTCCCACGCCCCCTGACTCCCCTAACCCCCTGCCTGGGGAAGAACGAGCACGAAGAGGTCAAGTCCAGGGCCAGGACGGGGCCTCAGAACCTCAGCTCTTGGTAGAGCTGCTGATCGGGGTCTGGGTCCATGGGCCACAAAGAGTGGGGGCTCTGGGGTCACATAGGGGCAAATCTCAGGCTTTCCAGTGACCACCTCTGGCGCCTCACACCAGCTTCTCCCCCCCCGCCCCCCATTTATTTGGCTGGGCTCGGTCTTAGTGTGGCATTCTTTGCCAAATGCAGATCTTTTTTTGAGGCATGCATTATCTTTAGCTGTGGCATGTAGGATCTAGTTTCCCAACCAGGGATCAAACCTGGACCCCCTGCATTGGGACCTCGGGGTCTTAGCCACTGGACCACCAGGGAAGTCCCTCACACCCACTTCTCTGTAAGGCTAACTGGCTGACATTAGGTGGAAGTTGTAAGGACCCAGAATTTGAACCGAAGTCAGCCAAATGCCCAATTTTTTTCCACTACTAACTGGTCACTGTTTATCAGTGTGGGAATGAACTCCCTGTCTCAGGGAGTTTGCAGGTGAGAGCCTGGGGCAGGATATTGAAGAAGACAATGTCTAAAAGTCCTCTTACTTGAGAGACTCTGCTATCTCTCCAAAACCACTTTGACAGAGTCGTGAGGATTCTGTGACTCAAGAGTCTGCACTGAGCTCTGCTCGTGTGAGTGGGGCTGAGAGCTCAGCAGATCTGGCTTCAAATCCCAGCTCCTCCTCCCTTCTGACCTTGGGCAACTGACTTACCCTCCCTGAAGCCCCAGCTTTTCCTCTATAAAAGGGGTCAGGAGCAGAACCGACCTCTTTGGATGGCCGTGGGGATACACTTCCTCTGCCAACACCGCCCATGGTAAGCACCTGGAAGGGCAGCGGTGCGTAGCGAGTGCTGGGCACATGTTCACTCCCTTTTCATCCTTATTCACAAGAACTGTGATTGGCTGGATTTTCTGTCCCCTGGGGCTCCTACCCACCAAGCTAGAAGCCCAGCCTGGCTGGGAGGCAGCCCCAGCTGTGACTGCGAATCTCTTCCTGGGGAGTGGCTACACGGGAACCAATTTGTGGCTCTGAAACCCGGACCTGCCTCCTGTGTTCACTGTTCCCCTGGGGAAGGAAGGGGCAGGTTTGGGGCACCTGCAGGACATAGGATGGGCTGCAGAGAGGCCCAGAGCAGGGTTAGGCTCGCCTCTCCCTGCACAGGGGAACTGGGGAGGGGGGTGGCTGGGGCCCCTCTGCTTTCTCCTCTCCCCAGATGAGAAAGGTTGGTCCCATTTCCCCCAGCCAACCCCAGGTGCTCCCAGAGGATAACAGTGCCTCCCAGGTAAGAGGGGTTTTAGATATTGTCTCCTGGGACACTGTGCCTTGTCCCTGACTTGCATACCCCCCTGTGATGGGGAACTCACTGCCTCACTGATAAATAGAGACAGGTAGTGGTGGAAAAAAATGGGCATCTAGCTGACTTAGAGTCACATGCTGGTTCCTCCACCTACTATCAGGGCCACCACAGGCTATTTCCTTATATGTCAAATGAGGAAAATAGCTTTCACTATGATTGCTGCTGCTGCTGCTGCTATTATTATTGTTATAGATCTCATAACTTTTCTTGCAGAGAGACTTTGATTCCCAGAGTAAAGAGGGTGCTGTGTGATTCAGGCCAAGCCATCAACACCTCTGGGCCTCCGCTCTGTTCCTAGAGCTGTCCCTTCCCAAGAAGGTTTATGCTCAGGTAGAAACGGAGTTCAGGGCTCAACAGCCATCTCTGGAGGACCCAGAGGCCTGCCATCAGCTCAGCCTCTGTCCCAAGTCTCATGACCTGGGATGCCCCGCAGCTCCATCTATCTCCATCTCTACCAGGTTCTGTCTATGAATCAGGGGTGTTAAGTCCAACAGGTGGTCTGACAATATCCACCTGAGGCTGAGGCCCAGAGAAAGCAAGGGGCTTCCCTGGGGTCACACAGCAAGCCAGCAGCAACACCAGGACTTGCACCCACACCCTCTAATCAAACCTCATCTTGAGCCCATGAACATTCTCAGCCTGATATAAGCTGCCTCTACTAAGGAGGGACCTGAATCCAGATTCCCCAGGCCAGCCATTGCTCTGTGCCCCTGCCCCTGGGGAGCCTACAGCCCCCTTTGGCAAAATCAGATCTTCTGAGAGCTTAACTATATGCCAGGTGCTGAGCTGCCCATGTGTATTACGTCCTGGCTTGAGGGAGTGATTTCTTATTCCCATTTCAGAGATGGTATAACTGAGGCTCAGTCAGGAGCTGTCACTTTTCCTTAGACACAGCATTCCCTAAGCAGCACTGTGCCTAGTGCTGGACCCCTGGTAGTTCTGGGCAAAGACCTGAGACACCAGGAACAAAGACTCCCAGCCCCATGGTCTCCTGGCCCAGGTTGATTTCATTAGTGAACACTATTTAAGGCTGCGACGTGGAGTTGAAACCTGGGGAGTCCCAAGTAGCCAATAAGAGGAATAACTTTTTCTGATTCCATCATTAATTGAAAATATCCTTGTCCAATATTTAAGTTGTTTCTCAGTCTTCTCATCCCTCATATCCCCTCCCCTCAGATGCCTCCCTGGCCCCATTTGTGGCTGGTCTCCACACTCCCAGACTAGGGTGGGCCAGCCTCCTTCACGGCCTCCTCCCCCTTGTCTTCCCAACACCCAACACAGCCTTTCTGGCCCCTATAGAACCAACACTACACTGTTCTCCATGGGGGACCCCAGGGCACCCTCATCTGTGTTCCTATGGGAGGCCCATAGAACCCTGCAGGGAATACCAGCTGCTTATATGCTGCTACTGCTACTGCTGCTAAGTCACTTCAGTCGTGTCCGACTCTGTGTGACCCCATAGACGGAAGCCCACCAGGCTCCCCCGTCCCTGGGATTCTCCAGGCAATAACATTGGAGTGGGTTGCCATTTCCTTCTCCAATGTGTGAAAGTGAAGTCGCTCAGTCGTGTCTGACCCTTAGCGACCCCACGGACTACAGCCTACCAGGCTCCTCCATCCATGGGATTTTCTAGGCAAGAGTACTAGAGTGGCTTGCCATTGCCTTCTCCGTGCTTATATGCTAAGGGACCGTAAACAAATTCCCTCCCTTGCAGGGCCTCAGTGTTCCCATCTGTGCAGTGAGGGGGAAGGAGAGAGTCTGCCTGCCCCCAGGGGCCTCCCAGTTCTCAAAAGACCAGACCTCCTGCCTCAAGGGTCAGATTTGAGCCCAAGGCTCCGGCCACAGCTGCCCTGTGCCTGCTCCTCCTCATGTGAGCTGGGCCAGAGTAGCTGCTCATCTGGCTGGAGAAGGGGCAGGTCCACACATCTGACCATGTGGAGACCCTCCCCAGGGTGTCCTCTGTCAGGTTCCCCCAAGGACTGTGGTCCACAATCTGCTTCAATCCCACATGTGCTCTGGGAAGAGCAGGTGACGGAGTCTGAAGACCTGGCTGCCGGGACGTAGCCACGTGTCTCTTGGCTCTGCCCTCAGTTTCCGAACCTGTGAAATGGGTTGGCTGGCTGATTACACACAACACCGCCCACCCCCGCAACCGGGTCCTCCCCATCCTGTCTCTTTAAACAGGGTTTAAATATACCACCAGGCCCACTCCAGACTGGTAGGGCCTCTGACTGCATCCACCTACGCCAAGCCCTCCGCAGAGCCGTGTTAGCAGGCACATTGCTCTGGCTGACCCACCTGAGGTTGGGGAGTGTGTGGGAGGCAGGGAGGTAAAGGGAATCCCTGCTCGTGCAGGGAAAACTCAAGGCTCTGGGCAGCCCCGCCTTCCTGGTTCCCAGCCCAAGGGAGACCCCTGCTGTCCACTGTGCTAGTCCCTTTTTCCTATTCCAGGGACCCCGAGGACCGGACGGACCAGCTGGGGAGCAGGGGTCCAAGGGCCTGAAGGTACTGACCCCCACCCCCTTCCTCTCGTCTCCTGACCCAGGGTGCTGGGTCAGGAATCCAGGCTTGCCGCCTCCTCTGTAACAGGCCCCTTGGGGACAGCAGGGCGTCCCTGAGAGGCTGCAGGGCATGCTCCTGAGAGGTCATGTGGCCGCCCTTCCTGGGGCTGGCATGCCCCCAGCGTGGGGACAGGGAAGGGAGAATGAGCCATCGGACTGGGCGAGCACGTGAGAGTGCGGGAGGCGGAGGCAGGCCTGGCCCCTGACTCCCCAAGCCCTTCCAGGATCCCTGGTTGCTGAGACGGCTTCCATCCCCATCAGGACGCAGGGGTCCATTGTTCTCGACCCAGAGCTCCTGGCCACTGGCCATCCACTCCCCTGAGTTTGCCCACCTGCACACTGGGGAGGGGCGTGTATGCGGTGACCTCCGGGGCTCCTTCTGTCTCTCGTGGAAGCAAGAGTCCCTTCTCAGGGAAGAGTCCTCCCCAGCACCCACTCTCCCCGCTTCATGCTTGGCTTCCTGCAGGGCCCGCCAGGACCACAGGGCAGACTGGGCCAGCCCGGGCAGCAGGTATGTGAGGCCAAAGCTGCCAGCCCCTCTCCCCGCTCCCTGTTCTGTGATGCATGCTTCTAACAGCCCACGTGTGTTTCCAGGGCATGGCTGGCGAGCGAGGGCACTTGGGCACACGAGGCTTTCCTGTAAGTAGCGCCGCCGGTTCATGAAAGTCTCTCTGTGGGACTTGGCGGGGGGGAGATAGCCCTGTTAGCCACCTTTCTCATCCTGCTGTGGAAATCCCGAAGGTTCTAGCTGCCCGCTCCCGCCCTGAAGACCCTCCAGCATGTCTGTTCCCCTCTGGGACTCAGGCTCCCATGTGACACGTGGCGGGACCCTCATTCGATATGACAGCTTGATTGAGACCCAGGGGCCAGGCAGGGCAGAGAAGGCCAGGGAGGGACTGAGGTCAGCTTGCTTTGTCCCTGCAGGGTCTCCCGGGTCCTTCCGGTCCCCCAGGCGACAAGGGCCTACCAGGAGAACCGGTAAGTGCCCATTCCCTCGCTCTTTGCATCTTTGCCCCTGGCAGGCTGGTCTAAGCTGCGTCCTCACCTGCTGGGTGGTGGTGGGGAGGTGGGTGTTGTCCTGTGATGAGACCAGGAGAGGGGTTAGAGAGGGGCAGTGTGGGGCTCTACCACCCTCATGGATAGGCCTCGGGTCAGAGAGAGAACACTGGCTGGGGAAGTTCGGGCCTCTAGACTGGGTCTACCTCCCTTGCCTTCCAGCCTCAGTTTTCTTGCCAGTAAGATGGGAATAATGGTTCCTCTCTTGCCATCCTGTGGCAAGGATGAAGTAAGGAAGCATGTAGAGAGTGCTTAGCACAGTGCAGAGTGGAGGGAACAGCATCCTTCAGGTGTGCGAAGGAGAGGGCAGGTTGCGGATAAACTGACATGCTGTCGGGGCCCTGCAGAGTCCAGCACGGCTGGTGCGGTCAGAGTTGGACCTCGGGGAAGGCAGGATGAGGTCACAGGGGCCAGTCACCCAGAGCCACGGATGGAGTTATTTCCTCATCCCAGAGGCAACAAGAAGCTGTTGAGGGGACGGAAACAGAGGGGATCTTCTAGGAGATCTCCCTGGAAGGGTGGGTTTTGGGGGGAGGTATACCCTGTGTTGAGGAGCCCCAGGAAGAGGCTGTGGCTGTGCTGATGGTGATGAAGAGAGCACCGTCTTGGGGCTTGGGAGGAGGGATCCGGGGACAGGGGGAGGACTGGAGATTGAGCAGCCCACATCTAGAAGCTCGGGCAGACGCCTTTTGGAACAATGGGTGGGCGAAACGGCATTCCAGGCCAAGGGCACAGAGTGAGTGAGGCTCAGGAGCCAGCCGGGAGGCTTCTGAGCAGGGGAGGCCACGCTGAGTCTTCGGAGATGCCTAGGAGAGGGTGCTGGTGGACGGGCAGGGGGTGATGCTGGATGCGGGTGAGGAGGGAGCTCGGGACCAGGGTCCTCAGTGAGGCGGGGGTGGGGGTGAGACCCGGAGAGTCCTGGGTTCCATGGTCCTCTCCCTCGCCTGTCCCTCCGACTGTACTACCAAGCCTCGGACCCCAAAGAGGGCCCAGGCTGGCTTCTTCCGACTGTCTGTGTGTCTGTCTATCTTCCAGGGCCCTCAGGGACCCCAGGGGCCAATTGGCCCTCCTGGAGAGATGGGACCCAAGGTGAGTGCCGAAGGGCTTTGTTCGTCTCGTGGTCTTGCTGGGGAGGAATCAGCCCTTCCCGGCCCTTCTCCTCAGGGCTCCCTGTCCTGTGTCCTGCAGGCACTGGTGGGGAGATGTCCTGGCACAGAGGGCAGATCCACCATGACGCCAGAGGGGGTGGGGTTGGGCTCCCCAGCCCAGGGGCAGCGGGTGGGATGCAGGCACGCCAGGACTCTCATGGGGGGTTGGCAGGGCCTCTTTTTCGGGTCCCTGGAGAGCAGCAATACTCCCCATCCTGACCCTGCTGGGACTTCACCCTGACACGGAGGTTTGACTACTGAACCAGTCCTCCTAAGGTCTTGCAGCAAGGAGCCTGAAAGGGGTCTCAGGCACCCCTGCCTTCTCCAGGGGAGAAAACTGAGCCCTAGGGTTTATGCAGGGGCTGTGGCCATGCTAATGATGATAACTCGGGGATCTCTCCCACCCTTGTCATCCTGGCCCGGCTGCAGAGAGAAGGAAGGGCTGGAATCCCTCAGTCCTGAATGCAGCATCTGTTGGCTCCCTCCCCTATTGTTATGTGAATCATGAAATTTTCCTCTCCACGCTTGCCAAGGGCTCCTACTGTGGTCAACCACACTCGTGGGGAGGGTGAAGGCTCCGGCAGCCTCTGGGCAGCCCCAAGGCTCCGCAGTCTGGGCCCAACCACCCCGCCTCTTGCCTAGTCCCAGTTCTAAGCTCCCAAAGGCTGCAGCCTGCTCCCAGCTCTGGGTCTCTCAGGGTGTGTTACCTCGGGCATGTCCCTTGCCCTCTCTGAGCCTGCCTCAGTTATCTCCTCCCTTGGCCACCGGGGAAACCAGGGACCAGCCCTTGCTCTAGGATGGACCAATGGCATTTTTTTTTTGCAGGGACCACCAGGTGCAGTGGGAGAACCGGGCCTTCCTGGGGAAGCTGGCATGAAGGTAAGAGGGGGATGAAAGAAGAGAAAAATAACTTGTTGAAACCAACTCCCAGCTGGCGGCCACGTCCTCCCCGTGGAAGAGAAACGAGCCTTTCTTGTGCCCAGGATAATGGGTTCTCTGTGCTCCTGGCTGGGGAGTAGGGCCTGGCCATGGCTGCAGCAGATGGCCCAGCCGGCCTGGAGCCCCCGTCGCTGCCCCCACCCCGTCTGGCAGTGTTTTCTCTGGCACCTGCCCCATGCTGGGGCGACCGGACCTCCTGGCCTCCCGCGATAGCATCTGCATTTCAACACCAGTGCCCCTCATTACCTGCGGGGAAACAGGAGCCCATTGATCCCTGGGCTCTAGGGAGACCCCGTCCCCGCTCTCCTGTTGGAAGAGGACCTGCTCCCTGTGCAGAACTTGGAGGCCTGGAACCTTGACTTAGTTTCAGAATCTTTTGCTTGAATAATGCAAGAAACTACCCCATGTATAAAACAGATAGAAATGGGACGGTTCTGGTTGGGGCCGGTCTGGGGACTCAGAGCTCCGCCTCCTCCTTGTGCCCTCAGACACCAGCAGAGAGGGAGTGTAGCTTGGAAACCTCCAGATGAGAGAGACCCTTCTGGGGTCTTCTGGAGGAGGTGGGGGACGTTTAGGGCTTCCCAGGTGACTCACTGGGGAAGAATCCGTCTGCCAGTAGACACAGGAGAGCCGGGGTTGATCCCTGGGTCGGGAAGATCCCCTGGAGGAGGAAATGGCAACCCACTCCAGTATTCCTGCCTGGAGAATCCCATGGACAGAGGAGCCTGGCGGGCTGTAGTCCATGGGATTGTAAAGAGGCAGATAGGACTGAGTGACTCAGCGCACATGCATGCACAGGGACATTGACTCTGGCTCATTAGGGCCTCTTCCTCATTTGGGTTTCTCTCCAGGGCTCGCAGGGGGAGGGTGAAGAAGGTGATCAGCCTCAGAGTTGCCATCTTTGCATCTGATACTCCCTGGAGCCAAACTAACTGCTTGGGTTTGGATCCTAAAACTGTCACCTAGTAGCTTCATAAGCTCGGGCTGGTTACTTAACCAGCAGTCCCTCAGTCTCCTCATTTGTAAAAGCAGACCCCTTCCCTGGCAGGGCTGTTCTGACAATTAGCTGTGTGAAATAGAAACGCACTGAAGCAGGGCTGTGTACGTGAGAGCTAAGCCGTGATGGTGGTGTGGTAGTGGTGGTCCCGAACATGCCCAGGGCGTACTGGGAGCAGGGGCTCTGGTTGGCGTTTCACAATTTCTCTCTGGTCCTGGAGGAGAAAGAACTCCCTTGGCCCCACCCCTGCCTCCCCCACCTCATAACTGATGAGAACAGGAGGGCTGAGAGCGGGGCTGGCCCTGTCCTCCCGCCCATGGACTTGTGTTTGGCTTCTCCTAGGGTGACCTTGGGCCTCTGGGCATCCCTGGGGAGCAGGGCCTCATTGGGCAGCGGGTAAGTCAAAGCAACCTGATTTTCCCTGGAAAGTCCCCCTCCCCTTCCCCCCTGGTATTTGGTGGAGAGAGGGCCTTTACTCAGCTTCCCTGAGCCTCAGTTTCCTCAACTATACAAACAGACCACGAATTTCTGCAGCCTCATCCAGCCTGCCTTTTGGCAGGCCAGCATTTCTGCAATGCAGAGGTGTTCTGCAGAGAAAAACATTCTGTGGTCAAAATGTTTGAGACTCTGCATGCTCGGTGTTCCCTCTTACAGGTTAGTGGAAGCATTTTCAAGGCTCTGAGATAGCCTGCAACCAAGAAATTGGGGGTTCTTTTCGGGGGGGATCCAGAATCTCCAAACTTATTTGACCTCCAAGTGTTTTTGTTGACAAACACCTGTTATCACCCTGTTCCATGGAAAGTTATGTGGAAGGTCATCTTTCGTTTTACCAAAAGAAACCCACAGAGCTTGGCTTCCTTTGAGAAGCTTTGGGACATCTCTGCACCTATCTATGTCCTGTGCTTGAATTATAAGGTCCCTGCCTAAATGTGGACTCTGGGGTGCTGTGAGGGATACAGAGCAAGCATCCTCTAGCGCCTTACGGATGGGGAAGGTGGGGCCCAGGAGTGAGGGAGAGTTAGTGTGGAGGGCTTGGTTAATGCAGGCACCAAGCACCCAGTCCAGTTTCTCATTTGTCCCTTTTCCCAATGCCTCCTGTTACTCCTGCCTAACGTTAAGAGGCTCCACAAACTGAGCTAAGATGTAAAATGAGGGGAGAGGGCCTCAGGGCACTAGAGGATGAGTGTGGAGCTTGAAGTCTTCAGATGGCAGTCTTGTCTGTCAACGAAAATTGAGCAGTAGAGTTTCTTGGAGTGCCGTGTTAAGCAGGATCCTGAGGCTCCTTCTGGGTTCACTAGGAAAGAGCATGGCGTGCACTTGCTTGATGCCCACTGTGTCAGGCACTTCACAGCAGTGAGCAACAGGAGGCTCCATCCTCATGGAGCCTCATTCTAGTAGATCGATTAGTGATGTCTGCCATGGACATAAGAGGAATGGCTCGTAGGTTGACTAGTGATGCCTGCCATGGACACAAGGATGGAATCCACACACCTGTCCCATCTGTGTAATCCCTGCGTTTGATGACTTCCGAGGCCCCTTTCAGCTCAGATGCTGAACAGCTATGAATAAGCAGAGGGAGACACAAACTTAGTTTGACAGCCCCTTAGAGACCTGAGGCATCCAGAGGCATCTCTGGAGCTAGAAAGGCAAGCAGGGAACCTGGTTGAAGGTCAGATGGGGATTCAGGGGCTTGGTATCATTCCCAAACTTGCTGGCAAGAAAGTCTGCGAAATGGCCTCACTTTCCTCATCTGAGAAATTGGGATTCCACCAAGGTGTTTTATGAGGGCTCACTCCAAATTCCCAGAATATATCTAACAGCTATCATCTGTGGGATGCTTATACTGGCTCTCATAGGAACCCTTAAAGGAAGTGTATCAGCCCATTTTCAGATGATGAAACAGACACCCATGGGAGCTAAGGAGGTTGCTTGTGGCCAGACCACCATGAACGAGAAGCCCAGTGGGGACATCGAGGTCTGACATCAAAGCCTGTTCAACCAGTAGGCTTCACTACCTCCCCAGTCCAACCAACCCGCCTGGACACAGGACCAGTACTTTCTATCTTGGGTAGCCCCTACCCCACCCCACCCTGCACACAGAACAGGTTGTGGCTAGGGGGTCTGCTCCACTGCTTACTGTTGTGCCAGGCACTCTAGGGCACTACTAGACGAGATCAGGGGTTGGGGTTTTGCCCTAGTGCAGGGGAGGAAATAAAATCACACTGAAACCCCCTCCCCAATAATGTCTCCTTATCTGTCCCACTACCCTTTCCAGGGAGAGCCAGGCCTCGAGGGTGACAGTGGCCCTGCAGGGCCTGACGGGCTGAAGGTAAGTGTCCTTCTGGTGCAGAGTCTGGGGGAGAGAGAATATTCTGGAACTGCCTTCTGCCTCTGGCCCCACTGCCCTCCCATCCAATACCCAGCTATTCCCCCCAGAAGCACTGTGTTCTCATAAAGTCTGAGATCAGTCCTCCAGCTTCTAGGGCGTGCAGGCTGTGTAGGGGTGAGCCCTGCCCAGTGCCCGCTCCCTACCCTGCTCAGGTGGGACTGGGGACTAACCCCTCCTTCTACTCCTCACTGCCACCTTTCTCCTCAAAACTGCAGCTTCTCTTGGCTCAAGGTGGCACCAGGTCAGCAGCTTTGTTATCTATTATCTTCCAGACATCTTAAAAGATCAGAAGAGTAATCACCACCCATGACTCATAGCCACTATTTCTGGAGGACTAGTCACAGACTATCAGGGACTACACTAAGCGCTTTGTATGTATCGCTTAGATCAGTGCTATGGGGTAAGTCGTGTCTTTGGATGAGGAAACTGAGACTCAGGTTAAGCAACTTGTCCAAGAACACATGCTAGTAACTGGCACAGGCAAGACCTAAGGCTCAGCGACCTCTCTGCACCATGCGCCCATTCTAAATGTGAAGAGACTGAGGCTCAGGCTGAGGTGTATTCATCCAGAGTCTATGGCTGTGGGTGAAAATCCAAAATTCAAACCCAGGGCTCGTTGGCACCAAAGCATGTGGGCCCATCTCAGCCCTGCTGCTGAGATTCATCTGTCGGCCACAGATGCTGGGATCTTAAGGAGGTGCTAGGGCTCCCCCAGACTCCAGGGCAGGTGGTCATCACTCTCTGACTTTCCAGCCCTCACCTCCAGCCCTGGCTTGTCCCTGGCCCCCACCCCGACCTAGCCCTGAACTATTGTTAGGTGGGTTTTCCCAGGGCTGACCCAAGTGTCCCAGCCCAGGCTTCCCTTGGTCACCACTGATTCTCCTATGACCTCAGATAAGCACCCCCTTCTCTGGGCCTGCGTTGCCCTGTCCCCAGGATGCCTAGGTGACAGGCCCCTGGCTGGCTCCCCCATCTGCCTGCCTTTTGCTCGCAAGGTTGAGAGCGCCCCCTGTCTGCCATCCATCTGCCTTCTCTCACCTCCAGCCCTGCTGCATCCTAGGGTCTGGCTCCAGAGACCCAGAGCCCCTGATGGCCTCTCCACACTCTTTGACAAGTGCCTGCATGAATTGTGATGATGCTGATGAACATTCTGGCTAAAGTGCTTTGTACACTCAGTGCGCTTGCGTCACCTGCCTTCAGAGCTTTGGATGAATTAACCCATTTAATTCTCCCAGCAATCCTCTGAGCTGGATTCATTACCGCCTCCATTTAACAGATGAGGAAACCAAGGCATGGTGTGTGGGGGTCCTTCACTTTTGGGCAGCCACCTTATGTCTCCTTGGAATCTCTGCTGAGGTGGGCTGGGAGGAGATCTTCCAGGCTTGGGCGCCTCACGCAGTCATTCCTGCTCACTTGTGATGGCTCCTGGGCCCTACTGCTTCCTCTTCCACTCCCTCCAAAGCCAATTCTACCTAGGGCTGGAGTAGTTGTGCAGATGTGTGGTGTCTGGGCTTCCTTGGTGGCTCAGATGGGAAAGAATCTGCCTGCAATGCAGGAGACCCTTGTTCAGTCTCTGGTTCGGGAAGATCCCCTGGAGAAGGGAATGCCTACACACTCCAGTATTCTTGCCTGGAGAATCCCATGGACAGAGGAGCCTGATGGGCTACAGTCCATGGGGTCACAAAGAGTCGGACACGACTGAAGCAACTTAGCACACTCGCACAGTGTCTTCCTGGGCCTTGCATGAGTCCAGGAGAGAATCTGTTTCCTTCACGGCGTTTGTCCAAGCATCACCTTCATGGTGAGAACAGCCTCTCAGACATGCTCAGCACTTTACCGTTTATGCTGATTATCTCTTTTGAGTTTGCTGACGACCAGCTGATGGTGGCAACCATGACGGGGATTCCTGCTAATAGCTCACGTTTATCCAGTGCTTGGGCACTAGATGCTATGCTAAGCTATTTACATGGATTATCTCCTTCACTCTCCACAGTAACCCTTTGGTGCTTATTTTGCGAATGAGGAAACTTGCCCGAGCCAACAGCTGTTGAGAGCTGAATCCGATAGTGGGGGAGGAGGTATTGCCCCCTGAGCAGAGAACCTTGGAGTGAGAAGAACCAGAACCCAGGGTCTTACCTGTGCTCTGCCGTGAACTCACATGTGGCGTTAGGAAGTCTCTACCGCTCTCTAGGCCTCAGTTTCCCCATCCGTAAATAGCGAGGGCTGAGCTGGGCAACTTGTAAAGGCTCTTCTCAGCACTGACATATGTCCTGGATTCTGGGACCCTAGTCCTTTACCCCCAGAGCCCTTTCTGCATGAGATCCACCACTGGGTGTGTGGAGGCTCTGGGGGTCTGGGTTGGTCTTGGAGCCAGTGCCCTTCCAGAGCCCAGGCTAGGGCCCCTCGCAGAAAGCCAGCCCAGCCACCTGGAACAGGGTGCCCACCTCTGAGGGTGAGGAGAGCAGGTGGCCAGGATAACAGGCCAGAAGGGGAATCCTGGAGCCAAGAGCATCCACAGGAGGCTCGTCAGGGCCAGCCTTGTCTCTATGCCAGGCTGGGCTTGGAATCTGAGCATCTCAGTGGGAAGGGACCTCAGAGACCCACCTGCTCGACCCTCTCCTGGTGCCCAGATCTGTTCTGCACTGGCCCACACCCCAGCTTGGCTCTTGCCTCCCTCAGCTGTGTCATCTCTAGATCACCCCCTACCCCCACTCACTGGGGCATTCTCTCAGACCAGAGCTAGAAACTGCCCCAGCCATCCTGGGCCCCAGCTGCCTACGCCCAAAGCCCGGGGCCCTGGCGCAACCAGCCTGCAGACCGCCCTCAGCGTCCTGGTTCCCAGGCTCCGGCTGCTTGCCCTGCACACCCTGCTCTTTCTGCTGGACCCACACCAGTCTGTCAGTGTCCCTCGTAAAGTGTGGCGCCAGAAAACAAAACTGCCAAAGATGCTCTCCGCCTCTCCAGTCCTGCTCCTCTGCCACCCCTTCCCCCCACCACGGCTTCACCCCCTCTCCCCGGGGGCTTCTCTCTCCAATCGCAGCTCAGCCACCTGCAGACCAGCCACAGGCCCCTGCTGCCCTGCTCCTCCCCGCACCCATTGCCTGACTGAAGCCCTTGCACCTGCTCTGCTCAGGGGGGCCGAGGGCAAGAACCCCGTCCCGGCACAGCCCGGCCTGTTGGAACACGGCCTGAAATGGCGGGTGCTGTGTGAGCATTCGCTGCCACCCACCCGACAGGGGAGATGTACTGCAGCCAGTGAGAACGAGGGCTGTTTAGAGCAGGCAGCAAAGGGAGCGCTTCCTCTCAGTAAATGGAGTGAGACATTTTAAAAAAGCAGTAGGCGGAGACATGCAGTCCAACTGGATTAAGCCTTTAAAGCTAAATTTACTAACTAACTTCATTGCTTTGGAACAGTTGTTTCAGCGCTCTGAACCTGGTATGTAGCCATTGAAACTATTCCTTTTTACTTATTGTAAATGGTTTTGTGTAAACAAGGGTTGAAAGCGCAACTCGGAGACATGGAAAGAGTTTGTTCCGAGAGGCTGAATCGGCTGAATTCTTTCCTTTATAAAAATTTCCTTACGCTTTTTAAGGCTCTTGTTCTCCCACTGTGTCTACAGGGCTGGAGAGAAAGCATCTCAGCCTTCCAGCCTGTCCCTCTCCTGTAAACTCCACGGGGTGGGCGTGGTCGAGGCCCTCTCTTCCGTCTGATTGGTCCGCTCCTTGGCCTAGGCAGGGCCACTGGACGATGTCACGTACTGTGTGCTGTCTGTGCCGGGCTGACCCTTTTGGCTGAGCCATCAGGGGAATCCAGGATCTGGTCGGCACTGGACACCCCAATGGAGCCCTGAGGTTCGGCGCCTCTGGTGGACTTGGTGACTAATTTATTCTCTCTGACCTCCTTCCTCGTGTCTTTCCACCCCAGGGGGACAGGGGTGACCCCGGGCCTGACGGCGAACGTGGCGAGAAGGGCCAAGAGGGACTGAAGGGCGAGGACGGGCCGCCCGGCCCCCCTGGCATCACTGGCGTCCGGGTGAGTGTGCCAGCATTTGTGGCTCCTGGGTCAGAATAAACACTCGTGCCTTCCGGCAGTTGGGCAGGAGGTCGTTGGACAGCAGCCACCAAAGGGTCTTGTGTTTCTCTCCTTCCTTCACTGGAGCAGTTTGCAGAGCATAAACCTGACTGTGTCCCTCCCGTACCTCCCTAGTGCCCATGGGAATGAGGTCACTCTCCTTGGTTTGTCTGCTGTGCCCTACACAAACCTGGACCCTGCTGACCTCATCCTGCTCAACGCCCACTTTCAGCCACACTGAAATTAGCAGGAGAGGCATTGGTCCAGTACTCCATCAGCAACTTGCCGCGTGACCTTTCACTTGTTCTTGCCCTCCCTGGGTCACCCCTTTGGTAGGATGAAGGCTTTGGAAGAATGTGTGCTGAGATCGTTTTTGAGTCCCAGTGTTGCAGGAGCTCTTTCTTAGTGAACTTTTGAGCATCATGAGTGTGGAAAGGGCAGAAACACGTGGCAGAAATAGCCCTGACCCGGAGCCCAAAGGCTGAGCTCTGGCTCGAGCACCCACTGTCACTGTGACTTTACGCACATCAAACTGCCTGTCTCTGAGCCTTGGATTTTTCATCTAAAGAACTGATGAAACTTTGGATTGGAAAGCACTTTATAAAATGAACTAGAAATATAGCAAATTATCTTTATGAGTTTGGAGGAGGACGTGACTGAAGCTGGTGGTGGTGATGATGTAGTCATGATGGTGGGGGTGGTGATGACAGTGATGAAGATAGTGATGATGGCCATAGTGAGGATGATGGTGGTCGTGGCGGTGACGGCGGGGATGGGGGTGATGCAGCGGTGACGCTGCTGTGAGTCTGGTGGTGGGAATGGTGGTGATGGGAATGCAACGATGACGCTGCTGTGAGTGTGGTGGTGGGAATTATGGTGATGGGGATGGTGGTGATGCAGTGATGACGCTGCTGTGAGTGTGGTGGTGGTTATGAGAATGGTGGTGATGGTGATGATATGGTGACGCTGGTGTGAGTGTGGTGGTGGTGGGAATGGTGGTGGTGGTGACGGCGATGGTAGTGATGATGAGCTGCTAATGGTGGTGGTACTGATGCTGGTGTGACAGTGGCCGTGGTGATGGGAATGATGGTGATGACAGTGTTAGCGTGTGATGCTGGAGCGGGTGGTATTGATCGTGGAGAGGATGGTGGCTCTGGTGATGGTGACGGTGGGGTTGATAATGGCAGTTGTGGTCGTGATGATGATGATGTTGGTGGGACTGATGCGTTGGTGATGGTGGTGGCCGAGGCAGGGGTTTGGCGGTGGCTCTGGGGATGGTGACGGTGGCTCTGGGGATGGTGTCGGGGGCTCTGGGGATGGTGACGGTGGCTCTGGGGATGGTGTTTGTGGTGTTATTGCAGTGTTTCTGTCCATATTTTGCTGTCACTGCCAATTCTCATACGCTGGGGCTGGAAAGAGGTCCGTTGGGGCCAGACTGTGTGTGTGTTGGGTGGCAGAGGTGATGAGAGGCCTGTATTTGAGTGTCTTTGGATTGAGGCTGCAGAACAGGAGTCTCCCACTCTGTGGTCTGGAAACAGTGGAGGATTTAAAAAATAGAATTGTATGAGCCATCAGGGCCTTTCCAGAAATACACCTGTATGGGTGGGGGCCCAGCAGATGTCTTCATTCTGGCCCCACAGGCTCACCCCACTGTATGCTCTCACCCTTACTCAGGGTTTCCCACACCATTGGGGATGCTCCCAGCTGGAGACGGGCCTGTCAGAACAAGTGGCCAGCAGGCTGCCCTGTCCTGGGGGAGATTCCCGTCTCCCTGGCCCTGGACTGCATTCTTTGTCCCTGACTCACTCCTCCTGCTGATGAGGAATCAGCCATTCCAGTCACTTCAGCCCACTGGCGAATGCCACCAGCTCCTATAATCATGACTCACAATTGCCCAGACAGGACCCGCTTAGGAAAAGGGGTGTCCCAGAAAGTAAGAATCCACATTTCATTCTACCTAGCTGGGTGATCTGTGTCCGCAGGGTCTCCGTCTCCCCGAGACTGTTTCTTTAGCTCTAACATGGGATAAACAATCCCTTCCTCCCAGCCCTGTGGCCAGAATCACACAAAACATGATAGAGTTCAGATGCAGTACCTGGCCCATGACTGAGACCATGCTGTATTTAATTACTGGAGGAGCAAAAGACCTTGAGATTGTCAAACCCAGGGCTGTCAGCTCTGTGAGGCCAGTACCGCCACTGCCCCCACTTGGCAAAGATGTAGATCGCAGGAAGTGTGCTGACGCTCATGGTCACACGGGCATTGAGTGCAGAATACCAGTCTGAACCCAGGCGGTCTGCCTCGAGAGCTGGTGCTCTGCAGATCTGTGGATCTGCCTCAGTTTCCTCTCATTGCTCATCTTTTTCTCTCTTCCCCTCTTTTCCTTTCAGGGTCCTGAAGGAAAACCAGGGAAGCAAGGCGAGAAGGGCCGGACGGGAGCCAAGGTAGGGACCCCTCCTCCCCACACCTGAATCGGCCATGTCCCTGCCCCCTAGCTCCCGCCCTCCCCTCCGCTCTGCGGACACCTGGTGACACCCTGTCTCTCCTCCACTGCAGGGTGCCAAGGGCTACCAAGGACAGCTGGGTGAGATGGGCGTCCCTGGAGACCCCGGACCCCCTGGCACCCCAGGCCCTAAAGGGTCCCGGGGCAGCCTGGGACCAACGGTGAGAACTCTCTGGGTGGCTGGGGTGAGGGTCATGGAGCCGAGGGCAGAGAGGAAAGCATTGCCGGCCTCACTTTGTGTCTGCCCTCCCAGACACATCTTTGGAATCGTATATCCCTTTGGGGACCTACAGAAGCTCTCACCCCTCCCCTGTAAAGTACATGCAGCACAGAATTTCTTGCCATTTGAAGGGGGTCTGTGGATCTTCTGAAGCCCTTTATAACCCCTGTTATCTAGTCCTGCTGTCAGAGTGTAGGGAAGGGACCAGACCCTTGGGGGTATTTTTATTGGATAAGGACTTTTCCCATTGGAAATAGATTCATGGGGGGCAGGATGAAGCTACTCCAGACCCCTGGGTGACCCTGAGGGTGGTCTAGCGCATCGCTGGCCTGCCCTGAAGGAAGGGCCCCTTAAGGGTTTGATCACCGCAGCAGGAGGAAAACCCCAAGAGGAAGCGAGGGAAGGGGCAGACAAGGCTGGTGCGGCGTCTCTGAGCTGCCGATGTGCACCAATAAACAGCTGTGCTGGTTCGTGGCATTTGCAAGATTCCGTGGTATAAATGCTCCCACGGTAGCCGATTCCCAGCTACCAGCGTGATGTCACTGAGTGCAGACTCGGAGGGGATGTCTGAGAAAGCCCCATTAGCTGGTAGGGTCTGTCTGTATCCCCGGGGTTTCACACCCATGGGGGGTCCTGGAACGGTTCCCCTGCAGATACTGGCTACCCAGGGATAACAGTGTTTCTGCCACACAGATTCAATCAACAGAAATATCCTCATGAGCATAGATAAAAACAAAATGTAGTAAAATAATTAGGAAGGGATGAATTTGGGATATTTATCATCTGTGTTTTTAATATAATTGATTTATCTGTAAGTTCATATGATTTAACTTTTCATCATGGTTTTGTTTAATAATTGGCTCACAAAATTGGGGAAAATTTAGCAGCTGGCTCTCTAAACCACTGGAGCTGGAAGAGGGAAGGGCTAGGGGAGGAGGAGTGCTCCAGAGAACCACTTGCTTTCCACTCGGTCTCCGGACCGGGTTCTGAGCAGAGCGGACGTGCCAGGCTGCTGGACTGAACTGGGCGGGAGCCTGTGGGAGACAGTGACCGCCTTCCTTCTGTGAGGGTCACACTGGGTACCAACGGGGGTCTCCTCCCCTCACAGGGTGCTCCAGGACGGATGGGGGCCCAAGGAGAGCCGGGACTGGCTGGTTACGACGTAAGGAGCGCTCACCTTCCCACTTTCTGGAACTCTGCCCGGCAGGCCTGGACTCTGGCCGCCTCGGCCGCTGCCCCCACTGCCTCCCAGCCGAGGGCCACACAGATCCATGGTCTCCCTCGCCCCCAGGAAGACCTCGGTCCACAGGCCACCAGTGGGCCAGACAGGGCTGGGGTGAACAGACAGACCCCCTGAGTCCCTGGCCTCGCTCAGCCTTTCTTTCCCGTGGTGGGTGCTGCACACACCTCGTTTCTGAACTTTGCAGCTGCTCTCTGTGGAAGTGGTGGGTCGGAGCCCGTTTTTGCATCCGATTTGGCAACCCCCCACCCACCCCTTAGAGGTGGCCGAGCCAAATCCATGTTAGACATCTGGGAGGTGAGGCCTCGGAGAGGCGTGCAGCTTGCTCAGAGAGGGAATCTGAGGCTCGGGGAGCCATAAGAATGTGTGCGCAAGGCCCGACAGCTTCTGAAGCTTGACGGTGGGGTCCAGTGTCTGAAACAGAAGCAGCAGGGAGAGGAGGAGAGGCAGAGGGAAGGAGAGGGAAACTGGAGAGTGGGTGCTGGGAGCCCAAGGTGGGGGTCTGCACCTTCAGGCCTCACCCCGGCCTGGGAAAGCCTGCTGAAGCAAGCATTTGCCCCCTGCCTCTGCCCAGGAGGACACACCTCGGGGCTCTGCTGAGATCTGCAGCCAGGTCTGCTCCAAGATGCGTGAGCAGAGGCTTCAGCCACTCAAGCAAACACCCGTTAGAGGAGTGTCTGGGACCAACAGGGCATGTCCAGGCGGCCAGCACTCAGAGAGGCACTGAGCCTGCTCAAAGTCACACGGCGAGTTGGGACAGAGTAGGATCGCACAGCCCAGAGCGTCTCCATCTTTGAGTTCTTGTCCATCCTCGGCTCCTCCCGACTCCTCCCTCCCCCGTGCTCTCACCTCCTGCCGTCTTATTTCTTGCAGGGACACAAAGGCATCATGGGACCCCTTGGACCTCCTGGACCAAAGGGTGAAAAGGTGGGTGTCTGGTTCTGGGTGGCAACTGCTTTCTCATATCCAGGGCCACTGGGAGCAAGTCCTGGGGCCCCTGAGGCTGGGCTAGCATGGGTTCGTGGCAGGCTCACCCCTGTTCACACCCTGGTCAACCCAGAGGCCAGTGTCACCCTGGCTGTGGCCTTCAGGCAGTAGTCATTAGACCTGCACTGAGCACAGGTATCTTGGGTGTCATCTCTGTGCCTGGCACCGGAACAAAAATGGACGCGGCTGCTGCTTTCCTGGGGCTCCGGTTGAACAGGGGAAATGGACATCAGTGATGTAAGGATGGCTCAGAGGTTAAAGCATCTGCCTCCAATGCGGGAGACCCGGGTTCGATCCCTGGGTCGGGAAGATCCCCTGGAGAAGGAAACGGTAACCCACTCCAGTATTCTTGCCTGGAGAATCCCATGGACGGAGAAGCCTGGTAGGCTACAGTCCATGGGGTCGCAAAGAGTCGGACACGACTGAGCTACCGAACGGAACGGAACGGATGTAAGGATGCCGTCTGTCATCCATGTGAAGATGGGGGAGCAAAGCCTCACTAGTGAATGAGATCACCCGGCGAGAGCCGGGGGAGGGCTCAGGATGGAGAGTGAGAAGCACGGGCATTTCAAGGCCAGGAACTGCCCAGGCAGAGGGAAGGTGTGTCCAGGCCCCACCCCTTGGTTCCAGATTCAACAGAAGACAGGAAGTGGTAGAAGGAACCTCGCTGATGGCCGCACCCCTCCCCACTGTGTAGGTGGGGATGTGGCTCCCGCAGGTCTGAGGGTCACATTCCGAGGCAGCACCGAGCTGGCCCAGGACCCAAGTCTCTGAGTCCTACATTAGCGGAGTCCCTTCCTTCCTTTCTTCCCTCTTCCCCTGATGGCTCAGCGGGAACAAGCTCCTATGAGGCGTCCCCCCACCCCACCCCACCGCCCACTGCAGTCTCCTTGTTCCCGGTTCCCAAAGCTTCCTTTCTTTTGCCGAGTCAGCGCCCCACTAACTACATCCCGCTGTTTAGTGAATCACCGTGGCCTAGCTTGCCATCCAGCTGGCCCCTTCCTTCTGCTTGGAGAAGAACAGCTCTGCAGCAGGCCGCAGGCTCTGACACATCCCACAGGAAGCCGCGCAAGCCTCACACAGGATCCCTAGTCCCTCCTTGGCCCTCACGGTCTGCCAGAGCTGGTGCAGGAAGGGTTAACACGAACTCTGAAACAAGAGGATGCCTTCACTTTGGGCCATCCACAGCCCCAAAAGCAGTCCCTGTGCCTGCCGAGAACTAGATCCTAACCCCAAATCTGCCCTGAGTCTGCCGGGGCCTTGGGAGGGGCCCCAGGATTCCCCAAGCCTTGATTGCCTCTTCTGTGAAGTGGGTGGGTACTTTGGGCATGTGAAGCTAAGCAGGACATCACGTATACGTCAGCCAGATGCACTTTCTGACTTCTATGGTATTATTTTGAGTTCAGTCATTCATCTGCTAACCAACAGGTGTTTATGGATTTATAATGGTTATTATAATGATTTAATATTTAATATGTTCTCATCTCTGAGCTAGGGGCTGTGGAATGATGCCCTAAAGAACTAGCCAACTCATTGGAAAAAACAAACCCTGATGCTGGGAAAGATTGAAGGCAGGAGGAGAAGGGGGCAACAGAGGATGAGATGGCTGGATGGCGTCGCTGACTCAATGGACATGAGTTTGAGCAAACTCCAGGAGATGGTGAAGGACAGGGAAGCCTGGCGTGCTGCAGTCCATGGGTCACAAAGGGTTGGACTCAGCTGAGTGACTGACAGCAGCACCACGTGAATGAGTAGCTGACCAGTCACAGTGGGACGGCACTAGGGAGGGAGGAAGGGCAGATTCCGGGGGAGACCCCCAGAGCAGACCTCCGCCCAGGATCTCTTCACACTCATCACCACGACGCTGGCACGGAGGTGTCCGGGTCCCACTCGACAGGTGGAGAGACAGGGTCTCCGTGACACTCCAGGACTAGCTCAGGATCAGTGTGGGGTATGGGACCAGGATTCAGACTGTCTGATGCCAGGCCTTGCTTTTCCAGCCAGGAACAAGACACTTAGATGAACCAATATGTACCAATATGTTGTTCAGCTTGGGGCTTCCCTCTGGGGTGTGTGTCTGTCTTCAAAGGCTGTGGCCCGAGGGACTGGGAGATGGGATAAGACCCTGGGAGCAAGGAGAAAGGAGGAATGGGAAGCTTCATCTTGGGGTGCTAAAAAATGCGTCCCCAAACTTCAGCTTTGACACGTGGCGGGTAGGAGAGGGGGATATCTGTGTAGCTGGCTTTGGGCCCAATCGTTGCTTTGATTCTTGTGTGACCTTGGCTAAGACCCTTCCTTCCCTGGGTCTCAGTTTCCTCATCTGTAAAATGGGACCAGTGGTCACAGCAGCAGAGGTGTGTTATGTGGATTCTATGAAACATGCCTCACAAAGTGCCTGGCACACAGAACCCATTAGGTAAACACAAGGTAAAGCCCCCCAGTCCAGCTCTCTCCCTTCACAGGAAGACGGAGCCTTGGGACAAGGAGCCATAGAGAGTGGTCAGGGAGGAGAGGGAATCCCTGCTTCTTGGGCCAGCAACCACCCCCTCTTCCTGGCTACATCTGGTCTAGGCCTCAGGCCTACTCTCCTGCCTTCGGTCTCTGCCCACAGGAGCCACAGGGGCCCCAGGCCAAGGAGTACGGCCACCAGCCCTCAGGACTGATTCAGCCCTGGGACAGCTCCCGGGACTGTCCCCTCTCTCTTGCCTCTCAGACCTCCCCTTCAGGCCCTGGGAGCAGCTGGGGGCTTGGAGGTACCCTGGCATGAGCCGCCTGCTCAGCATGTCCCCCAATGGGAGGTGACACTAGCTGTCTGGGGTTACATCATGCTTAGCCCTTAGGCTCTGCTTTCACCTTCCTTGTAGCTGGCACATGGCTTCCAGCCACCTGTCCTACGGGTAGACCAGGGGTGACCTGCCATGGCCCAAGGACCTCGGCTCTAAACTCTGCTCCTCCCCCAGTCTCTCTGACCACCTCCGTGCCACCCATCCTCCCAGTTGTTATCATTATCAACAATAGCAATTTCTACAGAGCCTGTTCTCTGTGTGCTTCCTGGGTCATCAGAGCAGCGATATGAGACATGACAATCTCATTTTGTAGACGGGAAGCTGTCTTATGGGCAAGACCCGCAAGTGGGTGACTGCTGAGTGCCTCCTAGGGAGGCTCAGGCCTTCCCTGGGGCTCCCATCAAGAGCTGGAGGTTCATCCTAAAGCAGGTTCTCGGCCCACCTTCTCCCAGCAAGGGTCGGAGAAAGGGGCTCTTTCGTTGAGGGTTGAATGGCTAAGCAGCTCACACCACCTCTTTGTGCCTTAGTGTCCTCATCTGTAAACTGGGAGAATAATATCACCTATTTTGTGAGGCTGTTGGCAGAATTCAGCCTTCCCAGGTGGTGCCAGTGGTAAGCTGCTGCTGCTGCTGCTGCTGCTAAGTCGCTTCAGTCATGTCTGACTCTGTGCGACCCCATAGATGGCAGCCCACTAGGCTCACCCATCCATGGGATTCTCCAGGCAAGAACACTGGAGTGGGTTGCCATTTCCTTCTCCAATGTGTGAAAGTGAAAAGTGAAGTCACTCAGTCGTGCCTGACTCTTAGTGACCACATGGACTGCAGCCTACCAGGCTCCTCCGTCCATGGGATTTTCTAGGCAAGAGTACTGGAGTGGCTTGTCATTGCCTTCTCCAGCCAGTGGTAAGCACCCACCTGCAAATACAGGAGACATAAGAAACATGGATTTGATCCCTGAGTTGGGAAGATCCCCTGGAGGAAGGCATGGCAACCCACTCCAGTATTCTTACCTGGAGAATCCCACGGACAGAGGAGGCCGGTGGGCTGCAGCTCATAGTGTTCAAAGTGTTCTACACAATTGAAGGGACTCAGAACACGCATGACGCTGGGAGGATTCATCGAGTCTGAGTGCTGCTGTGGCGGTCGGTGCTCGCGCTTGCCAGCTGTTGGAATTATTGTCACTGCCTGCTGAGCACCGTGCAGGGACTTCTGCATCACTTATGGAAGCCCCACCACCTTCCATGGGTGTCAACATTGTCCCCTTCACTGCCCTACTACCCCCCATTTCGCAGCTGAGAAGAAGCTCTGAGACCAGAAGGGCCCTGTTGAAGGCCTGGGCAGCCTACAAAGCTGGGTGTGACCAACTCTCTGTTCAGCTACCCTGGCTGACAGCCTGAGAGTGTCAGCCTTGGGGTATCCAGCATGAAAATGAAAGTGATAGCTACTTAGTTGTGCCTGACTCTTTTCGACTGCATGGACCGTAGCCCGCCAGGCTCCATGGAATTCTCCAGGCAAGAATACTGGAGTGGGTAGCCATTCCCTTCTCCAGGGGATCTTCTCGAGCCAGGGATTGAACCCGGGTCTCCTGCACTGCAGGCGGATTCTTCACTGTCTGAACCACCAGGGAAGCCCCCAGGGAAGTCCAGCCTAGGGGAGGGCAAAGAGCGGTGTCCTGTGTTCCGAATTCCTGCTTCCATGCCCGGGTCTGCCTTGGATCCCACGTCTTCCCTTCCCTCTTGGCCTCAATCTTTCTGTCTGTAACCCTAAGTAGACTGGGTTCTTCATCTCTGATGAAGGCCCTTTTGGCCTCAACGTGGAGTGTCTGGAATTCCCAAAATTCACCAGGAGCAGGAAGTTCGTCTTAATGCTGGTTTCGCGTCCACAGGGGGAGCAGGGCGAGGACGGCAAGGCTGAGGGGCCCCCCGGACCACCTGGAGATCGGGTAAGGGCCCCCACCATCCATCCTCTGGACCACTGCCAGGATGGAGCCCCAAGCCCCAGCTGTGTGGGGAGCAGGGGGGAAGCTCCTGCGAGCTCCGCAGAGGGCATGGCCCGGGAGGCCCAGGTCTGGCACCCCCTGCAATCTATTGTTGTCCTTTTCATTTAGGGCCCCGTGGGTGATCGAGGAGACCGTGGCGAACCAGGGGACCCTGGATACCCTGTAAGTATTCAGAGCACCTACTTGCTGGCAGCATCGCAAACGTTGTAAGAGGCCATTCCTTGGCCTCTGTTTCATGCAACCTGGAATTAGAACAGCCTTTGCCAGGAAATGGGCCGTCCTTCCACCACTAGTGCCCAGGTTTTAAGCATCCCCAAGGATTGAGAGTCCCTTATACTGCAAGGAGATCCAACCAGTCCATTCTTAAAGGAGCTCAATCCTGGGGGTTCATTGGAAGGACTGATGCTAAAGCTGAAACTGCAATACTTTGGCCACCTCATGCGACGAGTTGACTCACTGGAAAAGACTCTGATGCTGGGAAAGGTTGGGGGCGGGAGGAGAAGGGGACGACGGAGAATGAGATGGCTGGATGGCATCACCGACTCTGTGGACATGAGTTTGAGTGAACTCCGGGAGTTGGTGATGGACAGGGAGGCCTGGCGTGCTGTAATTCATGGGGTCGCGGAGAGTCGGACACGACTGAGCGACTGAACTGAACTGAACTGAACTGAAGGGCTCATCCACCATCCCCAAGGGCTTAGGGCTCAATTCATACTGAAAGGGAAAGGGTCTAGATCTTTCCTGAGGGAGGGAGAGGATGGGCGGGGGAGGGAGCCCCTTCCCCTTCAGGACCCTCCGTATCCCCACCCATCTGTGACTGAGAACAGCTCTCCCAGCAGAAGCAGTGAGGACAGCCCCTGAATGGGCGCCGAGCCCCGCCCCAGCCCCGCCCCCAGCCCCGCCCCCAGCCCCGCCCCAGCTCCCAGTCCAGGCTCTTCATCCTTCATCCTTTGATGGCAGGAGTCCTTTCCTTTATTCACGCTCAGTTGTGTCCTACTCTTTGTAATCCCCATGGGCTGTAGCCCTCCAGGCTCTTCTGTCCATGGAATTCTCCAGACGAGAATACTGGAGTGGGTTGCCATTTCCTTCTCCAGGGGATCTTCCCAACCCAGGGATCGAACCCGAGTCTCTTCTGTCTCCTACACTGGCAGGTGGATTCTTTCCCAACTGCGTCACCACCCATTTTGCAGATGAAGAAGCTGAGACTTAGGGGGACAGTGACCCATGGCTAGGAAGAACAAGGGCTTCCTTGGGGTCCTCCAGGCTAGAAGTTGCCCTGGCCCCCACTCCCTCCAAGATGAGCCCCTTCACCTGTCTCTGCTTGACTTGCAGGGACAGGAGGGTGTACAAGGCCTCCGTGGAAATCCAGGCCAGCAGGGCCAACCCGTGAGTGGTGCTTCCTGTCCCATTCCCCTCCTGCCCTGAGCGGGGGCTGGTGGAGAAGCAGTGGGGGAATTAAAGATCTGGTCTCTTTAAAGCTTAAAGAGACCCGCCCTGCGGGAGGGCCTGGGACAGCCCATTCTGGTTTCTCCTGCCCTGACCCTGGGGGCACCCCCAGAGCCTGCACCCCCAAACCCCTCCCCACGCCTCCCCCTCCAGGCGGAGACTGGCCACCCTCCCCGGGAGAGAATCCTGGGGCTGCCTTGCATCATCTCACCTTGGTTTGCAGGGGCATCCGGGACCCCGGGGGCGGCCGGGCCCCAAAGGATCGAAAGGGGAAGAGGTAAGAGGCCCAGAAGCCCACAGGGAAGGTAGACCCTGGGAAGGGAAAGACCGGCCTAAGCACAGAGCACACGGGAGGCAGCACTGGGGTGTGACGAGAAGGAGAGGGGACCACGGGGCACTGCAGGCTGTGGTCCGGCCAAGATTCCTTCAGCCGGCCCGAGGGACGGGAGATGACCTGTCCCAATCGTAGAGCCTCCGGGAGGGGGACCACGTGTTCGGTCAACCAGCGGGATTTGAACCCCGGGCAGTCAAGATCCAAAGCTGGCCTCCCTTTCCACCACAATGCACTGCAGAAAGAAAACTGGGAGAAGTGCAGTGAGAGCATGTGGGGGAAGACTGGGAGGGTGACACTCATGGAGGAATTCGGAGGTGGTGGAGAGGACATTTCCTGTCTTCACCCAGGCCTCCTGTATCGGCCTCCACTGAGGCTGGGCTCGGACTGTCAGTGCCCTCAACTTCCTCCCGGAGTGTACACACACTCCTTCCTTCTGCTCGCACACACCCCTGAGGATCAAATGGGCCTGCCAGTCATGGGGCTCAGCTCCCACCAGGAAGTTGCCAATGCCTGGAGCCTCTGCCACAAGGTTCCCAGTGAGGGCCCAGGGCCCAGAGCAGGGTCAGGGACCACACCTGGCAGGTCCCACGGTCAGCCTTGACCCTGGGCTTCTGGCTGGGAGTGCTTGGGCCCATTTGCAGATTCAGATGCTGAGGTAAAGGGGCAGGGCTGAGCCACAGAGGGCTCTCCCTTCCGGAGCCCCTCGGGTTCTGCGCCTCCTCCAGGAAGCCTCCATCGTGTACCCCATGATTTTTCAGGGACCAAAGGGAAAGCAAGGCAAGCCTGGGGCACCAGGACGGAGGGGGATCCAGGTGAGTGGCTTGCAGCTTTTCGCTTACCCACCCTACCTCCTGCCCTCCCCAGAAGCCCTCACCAGCTTCTCGTTTACCCCCAGGGCCTGCAGGGGCTCCCGGGGCCTCGGGGCGTGGTGGGGAGACAGGGCCTCGAGGGTGTTTCTGGACCAGATGGGCTTCCTGGCCGCGATGGTCAAGCAGGACAGCAGGTGAGCCAGACTGGGGGTTAACAGAGGGTGTCTCCATTCGAGATGAGGTGCTTGTGGGGGGATGTGAGGTGCCACAGGCCGTAGGCCAGGAGGAGCAGGTTTGGGAACTTGGATGGGCAGAACCAGTGTATCTAGAAGTTTCCTGCATGGCCAGTGGCTTCATCCCGTGGTGCCTGGACGATGGCCTGTCTCACTGTCTCTCCTCCATGCCAGCACCCAGAGGGACAACCCCTGTCCAGGGCAGAGAGCTGGTTTTTAAGATCCTTCATCTCCCCACCCACAAATCCTCACGTCCTCTTGTCCCGCTGGTCCAGCCATTCTCACACACGGCCTCCATCCCCAAGTCTGGCCTCCACCTCCACCAGGGTTCGCCCACACTGGTGGGTTTGAAGTCACCCTGCCTCCTAGGCTGCCTATTTCCTGAAACATGAAAAATCCTCCTTTGCCCTCTTTCTTCACAGGGGGAGCAAGGAGATGACGGGGACCCCGGGCCCATGGGCCCCGCTGGGAAGAGAGGAGATCCAGGTGTGGCTGGCTTGCCTGGAGCACAGGGGCCCCCAGGATTCAAGGTCAGACACTTGTTAATCCTCTTATCCACCCTGCACCCTTTCTGCCTTGGTACTGACTACAGTTACCCTGACTACAGCGCTGACACGGGCACCCAGGTCCCAGGGCCCGTGTGAAAAATGGAGTCTACTTTCTCAGGGGTCCCTCCTCAAACTTGAACCTGGCTTAAAGGATAGTTAATCCCCGGAGCTGTAATACTGCCCACTACCAGGCCTTTGAGGTTGTCAGCTGTTTGTTGAGTTGTCCGTGGGCGCCCTCTTGTGGGCCTTTGTGGAGCAATGGCTGTTGCTAGCTGCTGGGACCCTCTAAGACATTTCTTTAGGAAGTTTCCTTGGTCGGTGGGGGAGGCAGTCATGAGGCTGTCTGAGCCCAGGCTTAGACACTGAAGGGAAGATTGAGCTGAATGAATGAGGCAAGGCTCGCACCCTCTCTGAGCTTGAAGTTTAGCTGGAGAGAGCTTGCAACCCTCTTAAAGACAGAGGGCAGGGGGCAGAGGTGGCCTTGGCCCGTGGAAGATGTAAATGAGGCAAGAATGGGAGGCGACATTCTAGGGAAGAGGAGCAGCGTGAGTGGAGGTAGGGCGCGGCCGGCCTGCTGGGAAGACACAGTGAAGAGAGGTGCGTGAGAGAGCTGTCGGGAAGTGGGCCTTGGATGCCAGAACAAGAAAAGACACCTTCCTCTTAAGGAGGCTGAAGTGTGAGCACCCTCCCCGTCCCCAGGCCTACACCTGCTGCCCCAGGAACCAGAGATGTTAACTGACCCGGTGGCAGCACTGTTCTATCTCTCCAACTGCCCTCCCCATCTCCTAGAGCCGTTTTCTCCCTTTGACTGGTCATCTTGGTTTATTTCTTTAAGGGTGAAAGTGGGTTACCTGGGCAGATGGGACCCCCTGGCAAACGAGGGACAGAAGGTGGAATGGGGCTTCCTGGGAACCAGGGGGAGCCTGGATCCAAAGGCCAGCTGGTGAGTGAGCCCCGGGGGACACACATGTTCACACACGCACACAGACCCACCAGCCACTTTCCTGCACTGCAAAAGCACAGAGCAATGCTCTCCATGGGCACAAGACCCCGCTCTGCCTCCCCTGAGTCAGGGATGAGGGGATGGAAGAGAGCTGAGAAATGAGATGTGAGTGGTCCCTTAAGAACGAGGAGAGGCCATCCCAACCAGAACTTTAAGTAGCCTGAAGTGACCTTGAATCTGGGTTTCCCAGGTGGCGCTAGTGGTAAAGAACCCACCTGCCCATGCAAGAGACTGTAAGAAACATGGGTTTAATCCCTGCGTCGGGAAGATCCCCTGGAGGAGGGCATGGCAACCCACTCCAGTATTGTTGCCTAGAAAATCCTGTGGACAGAGGAGCCTGGAGGGCTTCAGTTCATAGTGTCACAAAGAGTCAGACACGACTGAAGCGACTTAGCACACACACAGCCTTGTATCTATTGGAGAAATTACATCCATAGTTTAAAAACTTCCCACAAAGGTTCACATGACTTCACTGGTAAATTCTAGTCATTGTTTATGGAAGAAAAATACCAATTCTGCATATACTCTTCCAGAAAATTGAAGGGGAGGGATACTTCCAAACACATGCTATGAGGTTAGCATTACCCTGATGTCTATGCTAGACAAAGAATACAAGAAAAAAAAGCTGCAGACCAATATACCTCAGAAGCACAGATAGAAAAGTTCTCAATACTGTTTTAGAAAAATCTAGTCAAAGAATACATTAAAAGAATAGCATGTCAAGATCAAGTGAGATTTGAAACTTCCCTGGTGGTCGTGGCTAAGACACCACGCTCCCAATGCAGGGGGCCCGGGTTCGATCCCTGGCCAGGGAACTAGATCCCACATGCACCACTAGGAGTTCATGTGCCACAACTACAGATCCTGCATGCTGCAAGTAAAAATAAAATAAAATCCCACATGCTGCAGGTAAGAACCAACACAGTCACGTAAAGAATTGTATTTTTTAAAAAAAGAAGATCAAGTGAATCAGGGAAAAAAGATCATGAATGCAATGATAGTATAACATTTGAAAATAAATCGATATAATTCACCATATTAACAAGCTAAAATTTGTTGTTCAGTCGCGTCTAACTCTTTGCGACCCCATGGACTGCAGCACACCAGGCCTCCCTGTCCATCACCATCTCCCGGAGTTTACCCAAAGTCATGTCCATTGAGTCAGTGATGCCATCCAGCCATCTCATTCTCTGTTGTCCCCTTCTCCTCCTGCCCGCAATCTTCCCCAGACTAAAATAGAAGATCCAATTAATCATTTCAGTAGGTGCAAGAAAAGCAATTGATAGAATCCAACTCTATTTCTGATAAAAATTCTCAACAAACTTGGTATAGAAAAAACTTCCTCAACTTGATAAAAGACAGTCATGAAAAATCTATAGTTAATATCGTAGTTCCTAGTGAATGATTAAATTATTTCTCCCAAAGAGCAGAAATAAGTCAGATACCTGTTCACAACACTTCTGTTCAACATTGTACTGGCATTTCTAGTCACTGCTGTAGGGCATCCTGTTTGTGAGCCATGCACACTCGTTGATCGCCTCAAGCTGGAGTGGCTGATATCCCTTCAAGGAGGCAGGCCCGGGGGTCCTGCCGGACTGGCCAGGCACCTTGTCTTGGCCTCACTTGCCCCGTCCCATCCTGTTCTCCCCATAGGGTGACTCTGGCGAGATGGGATTCCCAGGAGTGGCTGGCCTCTTCGGTCCCAAGGTACAGATTCTCTATTCCTCTTGGGGTCCTGTCCATCCACCTGCTTGTTCACTTATTCATTCAACAAATATTTCTTGGGCATTTGCAATTGGGGCTGGAACACAGCCAGAATCTAGCATGAACACCCTCGTCTCCCAGCCTCATGTTCCAGCAGACCTGGGTTCTAAGCCCAGCTCTGCAGTTTATCTGCTCTGTGCCTGAGCAAGTTACTTGGTCTCTCCAAGCCTCAGTTTTCTCATCTATAAAATGGGCACAGTAGCAGCAACAGGTTGTTACAATGAAGATTAGGCCTACACCATTTAGCGCTGAGCCAGCACGCTGCCTGCTGCTTACTAATTGTGGACATTTGTTCCTCTTTCTGGAGCCTCTCAGGGAAGGCATCTCTTGACTGGGAGGGCAAAGGTTGGGCAGATCCCAGGGGTAGTGGAGCTGCTGGAGCCCTCGCCCAGCGGCCGCCCAGACACAGCAGCCCTTCTCCGCCTCCCGCAGGGCCCCCCAGGAGACATCGGTTTCAAAGGCATCCAGGGCCCTCGGGGGCCTCCTGGCTTGATGGTGAGTCCTCTCCCTCTGTCCCAGCACGGTCAGTCATCCGAGGCTGGCCAGCCATCAGCTGGGTGACATCACCCTTCTTGTTCCTTCAGTCTTGAGCCGTCTGCCCACTGTCTCCCCTCCTGTTTCCACACCTTTTCTTAATACTTTTTAATTGGAGGATAATTGCTTTACAATATGTGTTCATTTCTGTGTACGATGTGACTCGGCCACAAGCGTACATATGTCCCCTCCCTCTCAAACCTCCCTCCCACCCTTACCCTGCTTCCACACCTTTGCTCGTGATGTTCCTGCTAGCTGGGCTGCCATCCTTCCCGCTTTCACCTGCTCCTGTCCCCCACCAATGGCCCACCCCAACGCACATCGCCTGGACTCAGCAGACACGCGGCCTGGCCCGCCTGGGGAGGTCTCCCTTCCATCTCCTGGGGGCCTTCAGGCTGTCCCCTACCCTCCTGTCCTGGTGACTCTGTTCCCCAGGCACTGGGACAAGGACTCACGAGCCTTTCCCTCTGCCTTAGGGAAAGGAAGGTATCATCGGGCCCCTAGGAATCCTGGGACCTTCGGGGCGCCAGGTATGTGCAGGGGACTGGCCAGAAAGATTGCTGGGGCAAGACTGTCTGTGTGACCTAGAGCCAGTCTGAACCTCAGTTTCCCCATCTGGGCGATGGGGCTCCTCCTCTGAGCCCCCTCTCACTGGGCCATGGTTTCTTGCAGGGTCCAAAGGGCGACAAAGGCAGCCGCGGGGACTTGGTGAGTGGACGGGCTGGTGGGCAGTGTGGTGGGCGGGGAGCAGGGGTGGCACAGCTCAGCCTGCTCCTCTCACTCTCTCTCCCCTCTTCTGTCCCCCTCCAGGGATTGCAAGGTCCGAGGGTGAGTGGGTTGGGGTGTGAGGGCTGGGGGCGGTGGAGTCGGGGTGTGGGCACTCTGGGCTCTCCTGGGGCGGTGGAGTCGGGTGTGGGCACTCTGGGCTTTCCTGGGGCGGTGGAGTCGGGTGTGGGCACTCTGGGCTCTCCTGGGGCGGTGGAGTCGGGGTGTGGGCACTCTGGGCTCTCCTGGGGCGGTGGAGTCGGGTGTGGGCACTCTGGGCTCTCCTGGGGTGGTGGAGTCGGGTGTGGGCACTCTGGGCTCTCCTGGGGCGGTGGAGTTGGGTGTGGGCACTCTGGGCTCTCCTGGGGCGGTGGAGTCGGGTGTGGGCACTCTGGGCTCTCCTGGGGCGGTGGAGTCAGGGTGTGGGCACTCTGGGCTCTCCTGGGGCAGTGGAGTCGGGGTGTGGGCACTCTGGGCTCTCCTGGGGCGGTGGAGTCGGGTGTGGGCACTCTGGGCTCTCCTGGGGCGGTGGAGTCGGGTGTGGGCACTCTGGGCTCTCCTGCCTTTGACCAGTCATGTGCTGGGACCTCAGTCTGTACGGGTGGCCACGGCGCCTGGGTCTCAGGAGGAGGCCTGGGCTGGGTCGAGGGATGAGAGGCCTTTGAGCAGGGAGGGCCTCACTGTTCTCCTCTTCCTCCAGGGTCCTCCCGGTCCCCGAGGGCAGCCCGGCCCGCCGGTAGGTAGTGTGTGCTTTCCTTGAAGTGCAGGGCAGCTGGTGGGGTTCCTTTGATTGAGACACCAGGCTGTGTTGGCAGCCTTCACAGGCCAGGCCTCCGGGAGAGTACAGCTCAGCCCGGGTGGTGCTAGGCAGAGACCAGGGTGGTGGGTTCTCTCATGCCCTGAGAGGCCCTCCCGTCTCCCAACAGCCCCCGGGACTGCAGCACGCAGTCCCCATCAGACACAGACGCTGCCTCTTCTTTTGCAGGGTCCTCCGGGGAGCCCTATCCACTTTGTAAGTTGGAGAACTTTCTCTTTGGTCTACTTGGAGTAAGGCCTGGGGTGTGTGGGGGGAGGGATGACAGCAGACCCCTCCCTGGCCCAGAACAGCCCACATCCCATCCTACGTCACTCCATACTGAACCCTGCACCCTGCACCAAGGGGGAGGAAACCCAGGTATTAGCCAGAATCCTGGACAGTGGACCCAGGAAGACCTCCCTCCGCTGGCTCTAGGGTCCTGTTGGACCACTCTGTGCCATTCCACTGACAGATCTTTAAGTTTCTGGTACCGATTCCAACCCATGTGTGTTGGGAAGGGAGTTTCCCCACACCAGTGAGCAATTTGGGGGACACTAGCTGGATGTCCTAGAATTTAATTCAGTCCTGACACTACTTGGAGCCAGCATCAGATTCCACAGGTTGAGGGCTCCTACAAGATCGCTGCTGGCTCCCCACCAGGACCCCACACCTCCATCCCTCACCCCGCTTCCCTGCCTCACTTCCGATGCCAGGGGCAAATCCAGGTGTTGTTTGTGCTTCTGAACAACTAGCTATACACCAAAAGTTCCCACCAGGCCCGCCTCGGCATCTGTTAATTTGCTAGGGCAGCTCACAGAACTCAGAGACACATTCTACGTACCAGATTAGTGGCTTATTATAAAAGGCTGTAACTCACACGTGTCATTTTGGACTTCCCTGGTGGCTCAGCGGGTTAAGAATCCACCTGCAATGCAGGAGACACAGGAGATGCGGGTTTGTTCTCTGGGCTGGGAAGATCCCCCGGAGGAGGAAATGGCAGCCCACCCCAGTATTTCACCTGGAGAATCCCAGGGACAGAGGAGCCTGGTGGGCTACCTTCCACAGAGTTGCAGAGAGTCGGATACGACTGAGTGCACGCACAGAGGAGCAGCCGGATGGAGGTTGTGCATCATCAAGCAAGGCACGGGAACGGGGCATGAGCTTCCGTGTGCTCTCCCGATCTCCACCTGTTCACCAACCTGGGAGCCCTCCAAACCCAGTCTTGTAGGATTTTAGGGAGGCTTCGTTACACAGACACGACTGATTAAGTCATCGGCGAAGGGCATTTGACTCAACCTCCAGCCCCTCTCCCCTCCTTGGAGGCTGTGGGACTGGTAACTGAAAGTTGCAACCCTCTGATCACGTGGTTGGTTCCAGAGACCACCAGCCCCCATCCTTAGGTTACTTAGGAGCTTTCCAAAAGTCATCTCTTGAATACAGCAAAAGATACCCTATTTCAGAAAATTCCAAGGGTTTTTGGAGCTCTGTGCCAGGAACTGGATTGAAGACCGAGTATAGATTTCTTATTATGCATCACCGCATGATGGAGTCCGTCCAGCTCAGATTCTGAGTCCAAAGAGGGTCAGGCAAGGTTGCAGGTTGGGCCCTGGTGGTCCTCCCTGGCTTGAATGAAAACACATCCCCTCTCACAAGCCCTCTGGCAGTCTGTCCACATTTGACCGTGGTCCGGGTTGACAGGCCCCAACTGTGTCCCAGGGAATGGCCAGGGGGACGCACTGCATGGAGAAGGAGCCCCTGGCCACGAGCAGCTTGGATCCCTGCTCTTCTGTCCTCACTGCCTGTCCCTCTGTCTCACCCAGAAACTAGAAAGACAGCCCTGGTTCTTCCTCTACATCCTTTCTTCTTCAATAAGGAAGCAAGCTAGGAGGAAATTAGGAGATCTAGGAAAAGACTTTTCCCTCTTAAAAAAAAAAAAAAAAGGAAACGAGAGGGTTTTTATTTTTTGAGTAATAACTAATAGGTCCAGTGCTTGTTGTATGCAATATAACATTTGTAGCGCTTTTCTGGAGTTCCCTTGTGGTCTGGTGGTTAGGACCCCACGCTTTCACTGCTGAGGGCTTGGGCTCAGTCCCTGAGCCCTAATCGGGGAATTAGGATCCCTCAGGCTGTGTGGGGAGGCCAAAAAAAAGAAGTGCTTTTCATGTATTTTGCTGTTTAGTCACTAAGTCGTGTGACTCTTTGCAACCCCGTGGACCCGTAGCTTGCCAGGCTTCTCTGTCCATGGGACTTTCCAGGTGAGAATACTGGAGTGGGTCACCATTTCCTTCTCCAGGGGATCTTCCTGATCCAGGGATCGAACCCAAGTCTCCTGTGTCTTCCTGCATTGTAGGCAGATTCTTTACCTTGAAATCATTTATTCCTCTCCACAGTTCTGAGTTTTATTGTCAGGATGAGAGAACTGAGTTTAAGCAACTTGCCCAGATTGTACAGTTAGTAAGTTGCAAGGCTTGGGATCTGAACTTGAGAAGGACTGCAGAGTCCTAGCTCCAGACCCCGACCCTGGGGCTTTACTCACTGGCAGATCTTCCCCTTCTCTATGTTCATAGTGAGGTCATGCAGCTATGCTTCTGGGAAGCCCAGTGCCAGGAGTGGAGGTGCCAGTGGAAGTGAGACGCTTACAGTGCAAACCAAACAGGAGACCCTGGGGCTGTGGGAACGTAGAAAGAGGGGTCCACACCCAGCCTGGGGGCTTCAGGAGCGAGTTCCCATCGCAGGGTGGCATCTATAGGAGGCGTGCAGGGCGGGGTTTCTCACCCACAGCGCTGTGCACATTTGGAACCAGACGATTCTTTGCTGTGAGTGATTGTCCTGGGCATCGAGGATATTTAGCCTCAGCCTGGCTTCCACCCACTGCATCCCAGTAGCACTGCCTCCTCCAGTTGTGACAGCCCCTGAAGTCTCGAGATGTTGCCAGAAGTCCTCTAGGGGGCAGCATCACCCCGGCTGAGAACCACTGGAATAGCAGATGGAGTGGTGGAGGAAGGGAACGGGCAAATGGGAGCAGCCCGTGCAAAGGCCCGGCGCTAAGCAGAGCATGGTACTGGGGAACTGAGAAGGGCAATAGTGTGGGCACGGAGCACCCACGGGAGACAGGAGAGAGGCAGGGCCGGAGAACACAGCACACAGGCCACTTCGAGGAGGTTGGACTTGTTCTTGGGGGTGACAGCGCTAGGGAAGTGCCTGGAGGAAATTAGCAGAAGCATCTGTTTGCAAGGGGAGGAAGAACAGAGTTCCCCAGAAGGCCTGCTATTGGCCAGGATCCCACTGGGGAAGGTGGGGTGGGAAGGCCCTTGCTCAGACCCTGGGGCTCCTGCTCGGTGGGGGCCAGGAGGCACACCCTGTCTTCTCTCTGCACAGCAACAAGATGACCTTGGGGCAGCTTTCCAGACGTGGATGGACACAAGTGGAGCACTGAGAGCAGAGGTACCACCGGGGCCCTGCCCATGTGGGGTCCCTTGCTTGGAGGGGAGCGGTGCAGAAATGATGACCCACATGTGGTCAGTGGCCTTCACGTGACCCACACTGAGGAATTCACAGCCAGCAAGTGACCCAGAAGCAGGGCTGAGCCCTTTTGCTCTCCTCCTGAGTCGGGTAGAGATGTCAGAAGCAGCTGCTTGGTTCAGTCCCAGAATCCGCCAGAGGCAGGAAACTTGTCCACAGGCTCTGCTAAGACCCTGGACAGTGGTCACCTCAGCACTAGGATACCTGGCTGAACAGGGCCCTGGGTGTCCTCTGGCCAAGCCTTGTCAAGAGTGTCCTTTGCTGTGTTGCTTCCCCGCCGCCGCGATAGGGAACTCACTGCCTCCCAGCTCAGATCGCCAGACTTTTCCATTTGTGCCCTGAGTGCTCTCTCCAGGCTCACGAGCCAGGGGAAGGGCAGATGGAAAAGCTTGTTTTCTTCCTTACATTCTGGGGAGTGGGGGAAGGGGTAGTCAGTGGAAAGTAAGTCCTTCACCAACCCCTTCCTGAGGGATTTGGGACCCCTCCCTTGACTCCTTGCTCACAGGACCCTCCTGTTCTGCAGCAGAAGCCAGGCTGACTGTCCACATCTCTCAAGCCCCCAGGCCCTCTGGATAGATCTGCCCCTGGCCACCACTGGTCCCCAGTTTCTTTATTTGTTAAGTGGAGGGAGACCCAAGCATAGCCCCTGCAGGGAGCTCAGATGTCTCTTCAGTGGCAAGAACTTGGGGCAGTGGAGGCTCAGAGCTCCGGCCGGACAAGGACCTCAAGGGCCCGATGGCCACCCTTTTTTCTCACAACAGGGTTACAGCCATCCGGACCGCCTGGTGCTGGACCAGGGAGGGGAGATCTTTAAAACCTTACACTACCTCAGCAACCTCATCCAGAGCATTAAGACGCCCCTGGGCACCAAAGAGAACCCCGCCCGGGTCTGCCGGGACCTCATGGACTGTGAGCAGAAGATGGTGGATGGTACGAGGGCCGATGGGGTCTGTCTCAAGCAAGGGCTTCCCGGCCCCAGGGGTGGGGCAGGGCATGGCAGGGGATTCCAGGAGGAGCTGCAAGAGATGGTTAGCCGCTCTAAGACGGAGCAGTTAGCCATTAGATTCTCCGCTCAGCTGGGCCGAATGTCTGTCCTTGGGGAGGCGGTCATTTATTCACTCAACAAACAGTCACAGAGCCCCACAGTGTGCCAGGCATTGTGCCTCCTGGGGCTTGGGGTATGGCGGGGAACACAGGACGGGTCCACCCTTCCAGAGTTGAACCCACACATCCACAAGCTGGGGATGACCATTTCACTGCAGTGGCAGAAAAAGGCTCCAGGGCCAGGAGGGCCCCCATCATAGCTCCCCTGGAGAGCCAGGAGTCCCAGTTTCTGTCCTGCGCACCTCATCTGACTCTCCTCTCTCTCTGTGAGCTGTGTGGTGCCTTGGAAGGACCACAGTTTTAGAGGTGGAGAGACCTGGGTTCAAATGTCCGTCCTGCCTCTGACCTGCCCTGTGAGCTGGGTGAGCCACCCTTCTCTCTGCTGCGTGAGAAGGCTGTCCTCCTCTTATCACCTGTGGGGCCTTTGGTGCCTTGGAAACCCAAAAGGGGAAACCAGGTACCAGCAGAGCTGCTTGGTTGATGGGACAGAAGCCCTGACTCCCACCAAGTTCTGGGAGGATCAGAGCCTTGGTAGCAAAACCTTTCAATTAAACAATCCCTAAACCCCTTGGGCAAGTGGCTCAGCCTCTCTCAACCTCAGCTGTCCTTTCTGGAAAATGATACTTCCCAGTGACGACAGGGGGATACGTCCCATGTGGCCCCTCTAGAGACTCTGCCAGCTCTGAGCTCTGCCCAGAGGCTTTCCTTCATCACTACAGCTCACAGAGTCCCTTTTCTGCTCCACCTCGCAGCCTCCACCTGGGGCTCAGCAGGTGACCAGGTGTCAGATTCATCTGTAGAACCAACCCTGGGGCTCCTCCCCACACACATACACCACCCCCATCCCACGTTGCCCATAGGTACCTACTGGGTGGATCCAAACCTTGGCTGCTCATCCGACACCATCGAAGTCTCCTGCAACTTCACACATGGTGGACAGACGTGTCTCAAGCCCATCACGGCCTCCAAGGTACCCATCTGCTCCCCAGCGCTCACTGGCTTGCCCTTTCTACGCCCCTTGTCCCTGCCCTGGACAGCAGTCCATCCAGGCTTGTGACTGAGCCTTAACTGTCTTGCTACATGACCTCGGGAAAGTCTTCTCCTCTTTTTGAACCCCAGTTCCTCATCTCTGCATTTGGTTTCCAAATCTTTTTGTGTTGGGTGATGCTGATGGCTCTGTCTTCAAATAGAACTTTCTGCCTAATGTCTACAACAGCAGTTAGCCAAGCTGGCTTGGCTTGGACATCTATGACCATAAGCACAAAACAAGTCAGTGTGATGGTCAGCTGGGGCACGTGTTCTGGGATTGTGTATGCAAATATGTAGTTCATGTTGGGTGCCCACTTACCATGCGATGGTGTCTGGGCTGAGAATTTTAGGTGCCCCAGGGAAGCTCCAACAAACCACAGTGTGCAGCCGCGGGTGGAGCATAACCACGCCCCCGGCTAGGAAATCCCTCGCCGGATGGTGGGTCTGTAGTTGCAGCCAGTCCTCCATATGAGACAATTCATGCTGCAGAGAAAAGGGTTTCTCTGGCTGCAGGATAGGTGGGACTCCAGAGCCCCCCAGGGGAAGCTCTGTAAAGTACCTTGTCCTGACCATGTCAGACCCACAGTCTGAACATCCGTAGGCCAGCCAGCTGGGTCACAAATCTTGGCTGGGTCCCCACCATGGGCCAGGCACTGAGCCAGGTGCTGGGTTCAACAGGAAACATGGCAGCCTCCAGAAGCAGAGCTCACAGTCCAACAGGCCCTTTCCCTTCTGGCAACGGAGGGTCAGCGGCTTTGTGGCAAACCCACCTGGCAGACGGGTGAGGCTGGCACCTGGGTTGGCAATGCGACTGCCCATCTGAGTCGCCATCCCCATCAGGAACAATGAACCACTGTCCTGGGCTAGTCTCAGCCTAACGACAACCAGTGTTGTGGCTGGACCAGCCTCTCTGATTTTTATTAAGGTTGCAAACTGCCCTCCAGCAATAACCACCCAGAAACGGTGGGGGAAAAATGTAGAAAGGTTTCTTACTTACAGGACCTGGAAGTTACAGCATACCTGGAACCACGCGGTGAGGCCTCTGGCAGGGAGAGGAAGGGATGGTGCGCCTCCTTCTACTGGAGGAGGCGGTGGCTAGGGCCTTATAGGTTCACTCTGTGCTGGTGAGTTTAAAACCTAAGGGTGGGAGTTTAAAGCAGGAGAAGAGAAAAAATAAGTGGTCCAAATAGTTGTGGAAATCAACCAGAGCTCTAACACAAAGGAGCCGCAGCGTTGGGAGGTGGCCCAGCCCTTCCAGGGTTAGTCTGTGGGGCTGGCAATGTGTTTATTGGAGATAACCTTTGAAGTGTATGCCTCAGCAACCTTAACTCGAGCACTTGCATCACACAAAAAAGGGGAAAACCCAACTGTCAGGGCTTATACTACCATCTGCCCTGTGATGCCCTGTGATGTGAGGCGTCAGAGTCAGTGGTGAGGACATTCGCCTCCTAGGTAGCTGATATGTTAAAAGTCAGGGGTAAGGCACCTTGAAACCCAGAAAATACACGTCTGAACAGGATCACAGTAGAAAACCCTATAATTATTATAGAAGCAGTAGTCTGAAATTCAGTCAAGAGCTGTTGGCCCAAACTTGAAGGATCCCATAATGAAACTAAGTCAGCGATCTGAGGGGCCGTAGAATCTGTTCCAAGATTTGCGTAATACTGTGAAGCATTTATACATCTTGGGCATCGTGTGTAAGTAGGTCAATCTGAATCTGTCCTGAGTAGGTAGATTGTTTCATATCTCATCTAACCCGTCTCTTGGTCCTGCTGCTGCTGCTGCTAAGTCGCTTCAGTTGGGTCCGACTCTGTGCGACCCCATAGACGGCAGCCTACCAGGCTTCCCGGTCCACGGGATTTTCCAGGCAAGAGTACTGGAGTGGGTTGCCGTTGCCTTCTCCATTCTTGGTCCTGAGAATAGGTCAATTCAGTAAAAGAGGAGTATCTTATTTCAGGAGGCAGTGATACCCAAATAAGGGACAGTACAAGTAATCGGGTATTTAATAAAAGGCATCTGTATGGAAACAGAAAAAGTCAAGAATTCCCTGGCAGTCAGTGGTTAGGACTTGGCGTTTTCATTCCCATGGTCCTGGGTTCAATCCCTGGTTGAGAAAATAAGATCCCACAAGTGGCCAAAACAAAAAAAAAAAAGATGAGACAATGATTGGAGAAGATTATAATCCCAGTTTTTGAGTTCTAAAGGTGCTAGTCAAGAAGATTTCTAGATGTTGGGCTCCAAACATCTTCAGATGGAGTGAGGGCAGACAGAGGCAGTCTGATAGGTTTCCTTGGGTTGCAGTTTGAATGTGCCTGGTGATCTTTCTGAGTGGCCCTCATGGCAACGGGCATGAAGATTGTCCATACATGAACAGTTGTGATTATCTCTCTGCAGTTTATATCATGTTAGCCCAGTGTAGCTTGCATGGCTTTGGGAAAAGTGCAATCTACATTTTCAATAGAAAATGAAATCAGAAGGGTGGGAGAAAAACTGGAAACATTAGTTTGGAGAGTTGTAGCTAGATATTGGAGGAGCCAAGAAGAATTCAGTATACTGTCCAACTTACAGGTAGAAAACAAAGTCTCAGATGATTAACAGAACTAGAATCCAATGTCCACAGCCGTGTGTCATAGTTTCTTTTGAAACAATTTTTCTCTGTACAGTCATCCCTGTTTCTATTAAAGAGAGCCATAGAAAGACTAATTCGTTTGCAAATTAAATCTGGTTTCAAGAAATGTGGTTATTTACACAAGTGCAGCTATAAAAGTGATTGACAACATGAGCTCTTTGCTGTTTTGCTGAAACCTTTCATAAGGAGTCTCAGACTGAATTTTAGAAGCTTCTTCAGGGCAAGAAACCAAGAACTACCATCAGACTTTGCCTGGAATACCTGTAAATCTGGATAAATTCCTCTCTTCTCAAAGTACCCAAAATATCTTCTGATTCCTGTACCTGCCAAGAAGTGGCCTTCCTTACTCACCTGATAAGACTGCTGGGAACACTGTAGTCTAGGTAACAGATTTTTCCAGTATTTCCAAGGGTCTTTATTGGCTCCATGAAGTCAACCTTAGTTCCTTAAGCGATCTGGTCACATCAGAGTCTATATATATATATATATATATATATATATATCTCAAATATGACAATCCAGTCAAAGCCTTGCTGATAACCAGTATTTCCAATCATGTCCTGTTACAAGAACAGAGTCTTACTGAGCTTATGCAAATAACTGTACTGCCATGAGAATAAGAATACTCACAGAGCAAATTCTAGAAGGATCAGGTAGGGAGAAACAGCAATTATTTCATCTTTGTTCACAAAGGTGTACTTCCCCAAATTGCTGTAAGTCTTTGCTAGCTTTAGAGAACAATTTTCCTTAAACGTGGAAACAGAGATTAATAACCGCCGAACAAAAGTTATAAAAAAGTGTAATCATCCTCATCAGTTCATTCAGTCCTAGGCAATTGATCACCGATCGTGATCTTTTGTAGCAGTTTCATAAATCCAGTTTTTCCTTAGAGTTCTGTAAATTCTTGCCCATTTAGTGGTATGATTTAAAAGTTATCAAAAATCTGTACTTGTCAGAGTCCTGTCCATGAATCTGAAGATGGAGCACTTTCGCAAAGGGATCAGAGTAGAGCAATAATTATAAATAAAAAAAGAAATGACATTTTTCATGCCCATGGTTAAAGATCTGATGAGAGTTCATTATGATGAAGTTGACAAGGAAAATTTTGTTATTTCTGTGACACACAACATTTTAAGATAACTGGAGTTATGATGAATAACATTACATATCAGAATTTCAGGAATTTCATATGATTTCTTGAATATTGTATTAATAAAATATATCCATTTGAGGATATCCATAAAGAAGACGTAGCATTATTTCCTACTTGACAATATTTCCCATGTGATTTCACATATCAAATAAGCCTAATTAGTTTAGTGTTTCTCTTTTTATTAGGAAAGAAAAGGATATTTTGAGATGTTCCAAGGATCCTTTGGAAAACCCCAAAGTTACTTTCAGATCAAAAAGACTTCATTTAAAATTTGACTTGCAGAAGTTTGTCAAAAATATCAAAGATTTTCAACACTTGATTACAAAGAACCACAGATCATTATTTTAAAAAATGCTTAATTATCTACTTAGCTGAGGTGACAAAGGATTTTAAAAGCAAATACAGAACGTTCCATAGTTATGAGCAAAAGTTAGCTGTTTTGGAATTGAGAAGACTGTTTTCTAGGTAATTAAAGATCCAATTAAGACAACATGAAGCTCAGGAGATTATTCTGATAAAACACAAAATCTGCTTTCTAGCCAGATTACTTAAAAAGTAAAGAATAACTTTCATACTTTTAACAGGAGCAGATCAATACTCCAAGAAAATATATCCTTTTAGCAAATGAAAGAAAATTACATAAGAACATTATTGATATTCAGTTCAGTTCAGTTCAGTCGCTCAGTCGTGTCCGACTCTTTGCGACCCCATGAATCATAGCACGCCAGGCCTCCCTGTCCATCACCAACTCCCGAGTTCACTCAAACTCATGTCCATCGAGTCGGTGATGCCATCCAGCCGTCTCATTCTCTGTCGTCCCCGTCTCCTCCTACCCCCAATCCCTCCCAGCATCAGAGTCTTTTCCAGTGAGTCAACTCGTCGCATGAGGTGGCCAAAGTATTGCAGTTTCAGCTTTAGCATCAGTCCTTCCAATGAACACCCAGGACCGATCTCCTCTAGAATGGACTGATTGGATCTCCTTCCAGTCCAAGGGACTCTCAAGAGTCTTCTCCAGCACCACAGTTCAAAAGCATCAATTCTTCGGCAATCAGCTTTCTTCACAGTCCAACTCTCACATCCATACATGACCACGGGAAAAACCATAGCCTTGACTAGACGAACCTTGGTTGGCAAAGTAATGTCTCTGCTTTTTAATATGCTAAAAGCCTCTTATAATAACAATCCAATTTTAGCCAACTTGACCACACAAAAAAATTCTTTTTCTCTCTTCTGATAATAGGATTAAACTATCTATAAAATCTTCATTAGATAGTAGACAAAGTCAGCCATCATCCCAAGCTAATTTTTTTTGTAATAAAAATAACATGGATTTATTTGGCTAGCAAACACTGGAAAAGCGGTCTATCTGCAGTATATTTCATGTTGTTAACTCTGAAGACATACCTATTTTAATTAAAACAAATTTAGGCTAGCTTTTATTTACCAAAGGTTATCCCAGATCACGTGAACTTGAAAAACATTTGGATTAGTTTCAGTATTTCTGAATGTTCAGTTCAGTTCAGTCGCTCAGTCGTGTCTGACTCTCTGCGACCCCATGAATCACAGCACGCCAGGCCTCCCTGTCCATCACCAACTCCCGGAGTTCACTCAAACTCATGTCCATCGAGTCGGTGATGCCATCCAGCCATCTCATTCTCTGTCGTCCCCTTCTCCTCCTGCCCCCAACCCCTCCCAGCATCAGAGTCTTTTCTAGTGAGTCAACTCGTCACATGAGGTGGCCAAATTATTGGAGTTTCAGCAATAGCATCAGTCCTTCCAATGAACACCCAGGATTGATCTCCTTTAGAATGGACTGGTTGGATCTCCTTTCAGTCCAAGGGACTCTCAAGAGTCTTCTCCAGCACCAGAGATCAAAACCATCAATTCTTCGGCGATCAGCTTTCTTCACAGTCCAACTCTCACATCCATACAGGAGTAACTAATTCATAAGTACTTATTTTAAGCCAATTAAGCAGAGCTCTTTTACACATTAACTTTGGCTGTACCATTCAGAGATAGAAAAAGAAATCACATATTCATCCAGAGATTACAAAAACACACAGACCCTGAGACCCTATAGCTTCCTTTCCAAAATTTTAGCCATGAGTCACGTACAAAACTCACTTTTTATAAATAACATTTGGCTCCAAATTGTGTCTGGCAGACAGAACAAGTTAAAGTTACCTGCTTCAGCAGCTAATGCCTTCTACCAATATTTGTGGAAATGACTTAAGATCTGTATTTGTTCCTAACAAGTAATCTTAAGGAGGCTGTGGACTAGATTTTGAGTGAGAGAGCTTTAATAGCAGTTTGTATTTTGAAAGGTCCCTTTCTCTGCTCTGTTGTTTTATTTTATTTTTTCATCAGCCTCAGGCAATTGTAGACAGAGTTTTAGTTACCTCCTGGGGTGTTTCCATTTCAAAGATTTAATCTTCAAGGGACAGAGAAAGAACGTAAATTTTCTTCTAGGAGTTTTAGTCCCTTTTGTATGGTTTTGGCAATTCCAATAAAATGTTGCAGTACTGCCCTGTAATTAGGGTAGTGCTCTATTAAAATAATTCCCTGGGTCAAATGGGGCCTCTTTGGAGTTGAAAATGAAGAGGGGGTCATCTGGATAACCACAACTGTGGAAATGGTAAACCCACTCAGTTCAGTTCAGTTCAGTCTCTCAGTCGTGTCCGACTCTCCGCGACCCCATGAATCACAGCACGCCAGGCCTCCCTGTCCATCACCAACTCCTGGAGTTCACTCAAACTCATGTCCACAGAGTCGGTGATGCCATTCAGCCATCTCATTCTCTGTCGTCCCCTTCTCCTCCCACCCCCAACCTTTCCCAGCATCAGAGTCTTTTCCAGTGAGAAAAACCCACTAGTTCAGGCCAATTTTGTGCAACAGGAGATGGGCCTCATCTTAATGTTTTCCATTCACTGTGAGCCTTAGCAGTGATCACTGTGATGGAAGGATGCAACCACGCCAAGAATAAACATCCAGGAGAGGAGGGGCCCTGGTGGAGTATCAGTGGTCTAGGGTCCTTTGCCTTCCCAGCTCCCTCTTTCTTATCCAAGATGGCTAGATAACCCTTTTCAGGTTTCCCTTAAGGGATGCCTTATGAGGTGTGTTTCTTAGTTCTGCTTTGTTCAGGGGAAAGCCCAGGGAGCTGAAGATCTTGGAGGAAATGAGCATATAGCCCAGATGGATCTTTAAGAAAAATTATGGATTTTAGGATCTTTAGCGATATTGGCCAGTTGATGCATTTTGCAGCCTTAAATAACAATTGAGGGCCTAAAACAAACAAATCAACACTCCCAAATAGCCAATTAGCTCCTTTCTTTCCATCCTGCTGCATAAAATATTTAAGAAAAATTTGAATTTCATTTAAGGTATAGTTTTTCATCTCAGTTTCTACTTCTTGATTTTCTCCTATTATCTTAATCCAAAGTGGGTTACAGGAAAAGTTTGGATGGCACCACTGTGAACCGTCTTCACAGCTGGCCACTTTCCTTCCCAGGGTGTTCCAAGAGACCTCTTCGGGATTGAGGTCTGCGTCCACTCACATGATGTGTGCAGGGTCTTTGGGAAAAGCCCTCAGGCCCCTGGAATGTGATATCAGAGACTTGGCATGTTGGTTTGCCCCGTGGGATGCTTCCATGGGGTTTTGCATTTATCAAGAAACCCTTTCAGGGGTCTTAGGAGATGCTGACATCAGATGTTTAGGACATTTATATTTGCCTGTTAATTCTTTTAGTAACATCACAGCAGGGATAGGAGCCATAATACCCCATTGGGTCAGGGATGAAGAATGCCAGCGATGAATGAAGCTTGGACCTTGGAGACCGTAGATCTCTGTTATGTCTGCCATCTGGTGGTCAACTGGTTTCCAGTTGCGAGGCTATTTCACTTTTCTGGCACAACCACCAACTCTATGGTTGCAAGTGGAGGTCTCCTATCCTCCCCATGTACAGGAATATTTCTCTTATGCCTTTATCCCAGAACCCTTCCTTGGGCAATGACATAGCCTTGTGATCCAATTCACTGTCCTTAACTCTGCCCTTGAGGCATGGAGGACCTTTTGTTGTTGTTCAGTTGCTAACTTGTGTCCGACTCTTTCCACCCCATGGACTGTAGCCCGCCAGGCTCCTCTGTCCATGGGATTTCCCAGGCAGGAATACAGGAGTGGGTTGCCATTTCCTTCTCCAGGGGATCTACCTGACCCAGGGATCTAACCTACCCAGCGGACCTTTATACACATTAATTGTCAAGGAAACAGTAACCCACTCCAGTACTCTTGCCTGGAGAATCCCATGGACGGAGAAACCTGGTAGGCTACAGTCCACGGGGTCACAAAGAGTCGGACACGACTGAGTGACAGAACAGAACGGAAGGCCTTTATTGGACCATAAAGGAAGCTGAGTGTCGAAGAATTGATGCTTTTGTCTTGTGGTGCTGGAGAAGACTCTTGAGAGTCCCTTGGACTGCAAAGAGATCAAACCAGTCCATCCTAAAGGAAATCAACCCTGAATATTTATTGGAAGGACTGATGCTGAAGCTAAAGCTCTTATACTTTGACCACCTAATACGAAGAGCTGACTCGTTAGAAAAAACCCTGATTCTGGGAAAGATTGAAGGCAAGAGTAAAAGGGGATGACAGAGGATGAAATGGGTGGATGACATCACTGACTTAAAGGACATGAGTTTGAGCAGGCTTCGGGAGATGGTGAAGGACAGGGAAGCCTGGCATGCTGCAGTCCATGGGGTCGCAAAGAGTTAGACACGACTGAGCAACTAAACAACAAGGCCTTAATAATCAGTGGTCTCAGTGGCTAGTAAGAGCCTATGGCCTCGATCACACTGTTCTGGGAAGTCTGTCAGATTATCAAGGCAGGCGTGACCTTTTGGGTTGGATCTTCCACAGTGGCTCAGCAGTAAAGAATCTGCCTGCAATGCAGAAGATGCAGCAGGAGCTGCGGGTTTGAGTCCTGGGTCGGAAAGAGCCACTGAAGAAGGAAATGGCAATACATTCCAGTATTCTTCCCTGGCAAAGCCCATGACTAGATGAGCCTAGTGGGCTGTATATAGTCCATGGAGTTGCAAAAGAGTCGGACATGGACTGGTGACTAAACAGCAATCGCAGCAATGTGCGAAAACACACAGCAGTGAGGCAGATTCCTTTCGCGATGCTAACACCCACCTGAATTAGGTGGTTAGTAAGCAAGCTGCAGGTCAAGGGCCTCCTCTCCATGGACTGCAAGGGAGATTGTGCAGTCCGGCCTACTACGCCAACTGTCATGTACCTCTCAATCTATCAATAACCATGTCATGGTCGGACCAGCCTTCGTGGTTCTTATTACGATTTCAAGATGACCTTCAGCAATAACTATCAGGAAACTTGGAAAAAAGTAAAGGTTTGTTACTTACAGGACCTGGAATTTACACAGCCCACCTGGAGCCACACACTGGGGTCACGGGTAGAGAGAGAGAGACGGTGCATGGGCCTGGGGTTCTACTTTTATTGGGGTGGGGGTGCACTAAGGTTTCGTAGGCTCAGTCTTCATTGGTGAATTTAAAATATAAGGGCCAGAATTTAAAGCATGGAGAGAGAAAAAAGAAGTAGCCCAAGTGGTTGGTTACTGAAATCAATCCAGAGCTCAAAAACAAAGGAGCCTCAGTACTGGAGGTGGCCTGGCTCTTTATCTAGTCCTGTGACTGGCAGGGTATTTATAGGAAGTAGTCTGTCTTTGAAGTGGATGCCTCTTTGAAGTGGATGTCTCAGCAATCAAAGCTTAAGTCAGGCACTCGCATCACACACACAAAAAGAAAACCCAACTGTCAGGACTTACAATACAGCCATTTAAGCCCTAAATCCTGTCTTTTTATTTGCTGTCAGTCTGTCTTTTCCAGCAGCACCCACCCCACCCTACCTGGAGCTTGGGACTTAGAAATGTGGTGAAGCCACTTCTCCTGTCCTTTGCCCTCTAAGAGCCTTTTGATCCTGGGCAAGATCCTCTCCCTCTCTGAGCCTCTGTATCCCAGCTCAGCCCCGGAGACAGTACATCAGGACCCTCACAGCTCTGGCTGGAGTCAGGCAGACCTGGTTCTTTCCCTTCCTTACTCCTTGGCTGTGGGACTCACTCACACCCACCTCAGTATTTCTGCCTTTCGAGTGAGCAACACCTCTGGGACCATGGCTGGGAATTACTTCCCAGGAAAGGGCTTGTGCCTGGACCTTCCAGAGGAAGGAGAGGAATTCGGAGAGTGGTGGGCAGCCAAGTCCAACCCTGCCTGACCACTGTGTCTCTTCCACAGGTGGAGTTTGCCATCAGCCGGGTCCAGATGAATTTTCTGCACCTGCTAAGCTCTGAGGTGACACAGCAGATCACCATCCACTGCCTTAACATGACCGTGTGGCAGGAGGGTACTGGGCAGACCCCAGCTAAGCAGGCTGTGCGCTTCCGGGCCTGGAACGGGCAGATCTTTGAGGCCGGGGGTCAGTTCAGTCCAGAAGTGTCCATGGATGGCTGCAAGGTAACTCTTGGGGCCCCTCATAGGCCCCTTATGCACAGACAGGTGTAAAAACATGTTCTTATATGTAACAATTTTATACTATACTATATTAGTATAACATATACTATATTAGTATACCATGCTATAATTTATACTATAATATATATTAGTATAATTTTATACTACACTATAATATATATATTAGTGTGCATATAGTTTTTAATCTTTGTGTAATAATTTTTTATAGCAATTTTATATAATTGCTTGCATCCTCTTTCCTCCCTGGGAAACTTTCAAGGGAAGGTCTGGGCTGGTAGATTGGGACTTATTTGCAAGGCTACTTATAAAAGGATATATTTCTACTCTTCTCTCTACCCCCTGCCCTCTGGTTAATTTCTTCTCTTAACCTGGTTGTTTTCCGGGGCTTAAAACAGGCTGGGTTGTAATTGAAGAGGGAGACAGAAGGTCGTCCAAAAAACCAGTCTCACGATATTAAACAAAACCAGTAATGCACAGTGTTACTGAGGATGTGGAGAAACCCAACACTCTCACACAAAGCTATTTGGAAAAATTAAAAATAAATTGGTAGAGGTTTTCAGAGCAGCAGCTACATATATATCTCCAATATATATCCAGAGCCTTACAAATGTACCTATCATTTGATCCAGCAAATCTATTGATACTTCTGGAATTTGTTCTAAGGTAACAATGTGCACAAGTTTAGCTACAATGATATTCATGACAGCTTTATGTATAGGAATCAAAATAGTGGAAGCAATCTAAATGGACACAAACAGGTCATTGTGACAGTGAAATGCCATGTGGACATTAAAAATTGTGAAGAAAGATGATGAAAGGGAGAACTTTCCTGGTGGTCCAGTGGTTAAGAACCCACCTGCCAATGCAGGGTACACGGTTCGATTCCTGGCCTAGGAAGGTCCCACATGTCTCAGAGCAGCTAAGCCCGTGTACCACAACTGCTGAGGCCTGGGCACCCTAGAGCCTATGCTCTGCAACAGGAGAAGCTGTGGCAATGAGAAGCCCGTGCAGTGTAACTAGAGAGTAGCCCCGGCTCGTTGCAACTAGAGAAAGCCCTCGCACAGCAAAAAAAACAAACAAAACACAAAAACTTTAGTGCAGCCAAAAAGAAAATAAATATTTTAAAAAGAAGAAGAAAGATGATGGGAAAAGGCACGTGATCCATGATGAGGACCATGATGGATGTGTGTGTACCCCTTTCCCTCTACCCTCAGGTCCAGGATGGCCGCTGGCATCAGACACTCTTCACCTTCCGGACCCAGGACCCCCAGCAGCTGCCCATTGTTGGCGTGGACAACCTCCCTCCTGCCTCATCAGGGAAGCAGTACCGCCTCGAAGTTGGACCTGCGTGCTTCCTCTGACCTCTGACCTCCTGGCTCCTCTAGGCCTCGAGGAGGAGGGAAGAGGAGAAAGAGGAAAAGGGAGAGTACCTAGGGGTAGGTGGGCCCAGGAAAGGCAGCTCACCTGCCCAGGGATCCTTGAGCAGACCCCAGCTGTTGTCTGCCCAGTGGAAGAGGCTGAAGGGTAGCGGGACACACGGAGTGTCCTTGGGAACAGCTGATCCCAACTCAGCCCCAAACACCAACCAAAGAGCCGGCCAGAGCAAGCTGGGCCTGCAACCCACCTGAGCCCCACGGCCTGTCTCCCAGCTCTGCGGCCACCCCCTTCCCTGCCCAGCTTCCTGCCCAAAGAGCCCCACCTTCCAGCCAGCTTGAGAGAAGGGGGCACCTTGTCAGCTGGTCCCTGCCGGGGAGCTTTGATGTGCAATATTAGTGAGGAGACATGAAAAAAGGAGAAAAGGAAAGAAAGAAGTATATATATTATTATTTAAACAGACACAAAGAAGGCGCGGTACTATTTTTTTTTTTTTCATCTAAGAAAGAGGTGAGAAGGGGAAAGAGCAGCCAGGGGGTGGGAAGTGATGGATGCAGAGAGGGAGAGGTGAGATCCTCGGGGCTGAGGGTGTCCACGTCTGCTACCTCCCGCTGTGAAATCGCTGGTGCTCACAATTGTCTTGTAGTGTATGTGATTTTTTAAGGAAAAAAAAAAAAACAACTCTATTTAAGATTCTGAAGGTGCTACCATTTTGCCACAGACTTTGAAGAAACATTTAGATGTGGGCTTTCATCCACATTTTTCTCTCTCCTCCAAATGACAAAGTTCGGGGAATTTTTAAAATTTTCCTAGTGTCACCCTTGTGCTCATCAGGTAATCTGTTAAGGAGGTGGGGAAAGAAGGTAAAAGTAAAAAAAAAAAAAAAAAAAAGCAAAGCAAAAAAACAAAAACAAAAAACAACCAGAAACAGAAGTAGGAAAGATTTACCTTTTAACTTACGGACTTTGAAATGCTTGTCCTCTGAAGGCAGGGGGAGGCCTGAGCATGAAGGATCTTATTTTGGCCTTTCTTGGTCTTGGAGGGAAGTTAGCTTATCTTGGATGGCGTGATCTAGACTGGGGAGTCCTGACCTTGAGCTTCAACCTTGAAGAAACCAGTGAGGAGAATGGCGCTGGGTCAGGACCGGCCTTGGAGGTGGAATGTAAATACGGACCCATCTCATGAAGGCACAGACCGTCTCCTAAGGTCTTCCATTCTGGAGCTTATCCTTCCAAGATAACAGTCATCACTCTTGCTTTTTCACCATCATTGAATTCTGTAGGAACCCAGTGTTGCTAACTTCAAGTGTAAATGCGGGCGCAGGAGAAAGGCTTGTTGCAGGAATCTCAGAGTTCAACATGGCAGGGCTCACCAGGGTAGTCTGAATTGTCCTGGATCAGTGAACCAGTCAGCATCCAGGTTGGATTTCTGAGGTCATTTTGACTATGGAATTATTTTTATAGAAGGGGAAATTTTATGTGAAAGTCTTATTTGTGTCTCTTTTTTTTTTTTCTTTCTAAAGTTGTGTCTCTTCGGGAATTGGATTTGGTTTTCCTTATTTAATACCTCACTCTGGCCCACCCTCCCCTGCCCCCACTTCCCGTCTCCCTGCCCCGCCCACTGCCCCCTTGCTGCCGGAAGTGCGTTTTTTGTAGCAGCTCGGGCCTCATCTCAGCACTGGTCTCCCAAGCCGCCAGTCTCCACCTGGCCTCTGTCCTGGCGTCTGTCTTGTCCTTGGGTTTCTCTGCTGTCCTCGTTCACGTCTCTGTCCACATGTCAATGTGTTAAAACCCAAGTGGGTTCTGTTTCTCCTTTTCCCTTCTGGATTTTAAATAAATATTTAAAACTGAGGCAACGGAATGACGCACTTGTGGCTGTGTGCTTCTTTGAAGAGACCAGAGGGAAGTTTCTGGCATGGCTGAGGGTTGGAAGAGGGGTGGAGGGGTGGTGGGGTGCCCTGTTTATGCAGCTTCCCCCAAAGGAGAGGGGATAGGGAGAGAGATGGTGCCTCAGAGTGAGAGGGCCTAAAAATGAGGGAGTTGGGTCCTGCAGGGTCCCACTGGTTTCTTAAGGCTGCTGTAACAGCATCACAACCCTGGTGCCTTAGAAGAGCAGAAAGGGGCTTGAAGGTCAGCCGCCATCATGAACGACCCGGTAACTATCCGAACCAGGCAGTTTATGAGCGGCCCGCTGTTTCAGCAGAGACGCACGGTCACCGATGTGCTTCACCCGGAAAAGACAACAGTACCTGAAACAGAAAATGTGGGGAACTGGCCAGAATGTACGAGGCCACACCAGATGTCATCTTCGTGTCTGAATTCAGAACCCGTTTTGGTGGTGGCCAGACTACAGTGTTGAAGACGCCCAAGAGTCTCTCTTGGCTTTGGCATGATTTACGATTCCTTGGATTACCTGAAGAAGAACGAGTCCAAACAAAGACTTGCAAGACATGGCCTGTGTGAGAAGGAAAGACCTCAAGAGAGCAGCAAAAGGAGCGCAAGAGCGGAATGAAGAAAGGCAGCTCAGTTCAGTCGCTCAGTCGTGTCCGACTCTTTGCGACCCCATGAACCGCAGCACGCCAGGCCTCCCTGTCCATCACCAACTCCCGGAGTTTACTCAAACCCATGTTCATTGAGTCGGTGATGCCATCCAGCCATCTCGTCCTCTGTCGTCCCCTTCTCCTCCTGCCTTCAATCTTTCCCAGCATCAGGGTCTTTTCAAATGAATCAGTTCTTTGCATCAGGTGGCCAAAGTATTGGAGTTTCAGCTTCAGCATCAGTCCTTCCAATGAACACCCAGGACTGATTTCCTTTAGGATGGACAGGTTGGAGCTCCTTGCAGTCCAAGGGACTCTCAAGAGTCTTCTCCAACTCTGCAATTCAGAAATATCAATTCTTCAGCGCTTAGCTTTCTTTATAGTCCAATTCTTACATCCATACATGACTACTGGAAAAACCATAGCTTTGACTAGACAGACCTTTGTTGGTAAAGTAATGTCTCTGCTTTTTCATATGCTGTCTAGGTTGACCAGAGCTTTTCTTCCAAGGAGCAAGCATTTTTTAATTTCATGGCTGCAGTAACCATCTGCAGTGATTTTGGAGCCCCCGAATATAAACTCTCATTATTTCCACTGTTTCCCCGTCTATTTGCCAAGAAGTGATGGGACCAGATGCCATGATCTTAGTTTTCTGAGTGTTGAGCTTTAAGCCAACTTTTTCACTCTCCTCTTTCAATTCATCAAGAGGCTTTTTAGTTCCTCTTCACTTTCTGCCATAAGGGTGGTGTCATCTGCTTATCTGAGGTTATTGATATTTCTCCCGGCAATCTTGATTCCAGCTTGTGCTTCGTCCAGTCGAGCATTTCTCATGATGTACTCTGCATATAATTTAAATAAGCAGGATGACAATATACAGCCTTGCTGTACTTCTTTCCCAATTTGGAACCAATCTGTTGTTCCATATCCAGTTCTAACTGTTGCATCTTGACCTGCATACAGATTTCTCAAGAGGCAGGTCAGGTGGTCTTGTATTCCCATCTCTTCCAGAATTTTCCACAGTTTATTGTGATCCACACAGTCAAAGGCTTTATAGTGAATAAAGCAGAAATATATGTTTTTCTGGAACTCTCTTGCTTTTTTGATGATCCAGTGGATGTTGGCAATTTGATCTCTGGTTTCTCTGCCTTTTCTAAATCCAGCTTGAGCATCTGGAAGATCACGGTTCACGTACTGTTGAATCATGCCCCTGGAAAATCTCTAATCTGCTTTCCAGGCCTCCATGGATTTGTCGACTATGGATATTTTGTGTAAATGGAATCTTAATGGTATCTGACCTTTTGTGAATGAATGCTTTCATGAAGCATAATGTTTTCAAGTTTCATCCTTATAGCATGGATCAAGGCTGCATTCTTTTTCACAACTGAATAGTATTTCATGGCGTGGATAGACCAAATTCTGTTTACTCATTCATCCTTTGATAACCTGTGGGTTGTTTCCATCTTTTGGTGATTATTAGTAGTGCTTCAATGTGAACAATTCTTACCTGTGACATTCTTGAGAGAAGCCCTCGCAGCACCTGCTTCGGAAGAAGTGAATGAGAACCTAGGAGACAGAGTTAGCCAGAGTCAGTGCATAAATATACAGGACACACAGATAAATCTGAACTTCAGATAAACAGTAAGTATGTTTTTAGCATAAGTATGTCCCAGTCAGGACTTCCCAGATGGCTCTAGTGGTGAAGAATCCTCCTGCCAATGCAGGAGACACAAGAGATAAAGGTTCAATCCCTGGGTCAGGAAGATCCCTTGAAGTTGGAAATGGCAACTTGTTCCAGTATTCTTGCCTGGAAAATTCCATGAACAGAGGAGTCTGACAGGCTACAGTCCATGGGGTCCCAGAGAACCAGAACGACAAAGCAATTGAGCGCGCACACACACATGCACACACACACATGTCCCATCCAGTATTTGGGACATACTTATACCTGTCAGACCTGAAACCCGTATCTCCTGAATCAGTTCAGAGTACTTTCTTCTTTAGCTTGTTCCTCCTTTCCTGGGATGTTGGAGAAATCAGAACATTTCTGCCCTTCTCGTTTACAAGAAAGAACAAATCATGAGAAGTTGAGCTCATATCCAGGATTTGATGTTTTAAAGACTAGCTGTAAGGTTCTAGGTCATCAGGCCATAGCTGGGTCTTCTCTACCCTCCCCATCCTGGCATCTATCCCAGACTGCGAGCCCCTGGAGCCACTGTCCTGTGGTGACTGTAAGAATTCCATCCATGGAGCCCAGGATTTGTGGTTTGGAATGGCCTGGAGATTTTCACATCCTAGATACACTTTCCTGTTTGACAAAGAGGTACCCCATGATTCATTTAAATTGAGATAAAATGAATCATCACAAGCTAAGGCTAAGAGAAAATGAATAGAGGTTAGTCAGACAAGGAAAGGCATTGGGAGGAGAGGGAACAGTTAAGGCCTGGAAGTAAAGAAGCAGTGCATATCTGGGGAGTAGCAAGGAGTCCCAGGTGGCACTAGTGGTAAAGAACCAGCTTGCCCATGCAGGAGACGTAAAAGACACAGGTTCGATCCCAGGGTTGGGAAGATCCACTGGAGGAGTGCTTGGCAACCCACTCCAGTATTCTTGCCTGGAGAATCCCGTGAACAGAGGAGTCTGGAAGGCTACAGTCCATAGGGTCGCGGAGAGTCAGACGTGACTGAAGTGACTTAGCATGCTTGCATACAAGTAGTTCAAAGTGGTACCAGAGGGTCAGGGGAAGCCTGGGGTATTGGGTTAGGAATAGGGCAAGCCACAGGTTTGTACAGGAGAGCAGGGTTTGCAGTGGCCAGATGGAGTCTGTGCTGCGATGGGGCACTCGAGCGGAGCTGTCCAGGGGCAACTGACCGAACTGAGAGGACAGGTCAGAGGTGTGCAACCCAGGCTGAGTTCCGGAGAGTCGTCAGTCATGAAGACGTGAAAGCTGAGAGAGGCAGGAAGAAGGGCCAGAGGGAGAAGAGAAGAGGAGTTATGCTAAAGCTACGCTGCTCAGCACCCTTGGCACAGGCTCCCTTCAGGAGGCCTCTGTGACCTGACCGGGGAAGCCACTGAAACGGGGCCAGTTTGTTCCCAGCAAGGGCAGGTAGAAAGTGTCAGGGACAGAAGACAGCCCTTCCCGACACAGCTAAGGCGCACATCCCCAGGGGAAAGCCCAGGCCTGCGTCCACTCTGTCCCCAGTGAATCAAGCCCTAGCCAAGGACAGCCATATTTCACAATGACCAGCAGCCTGGTGCTGGGTAAGTGACAAAGGGACAGGAGAGAAGGGGGCGAGGCTGGCAGGCGGATTCCAGTCTCGGCTTCCTGTCATGTGGCTCTGGGCAAGTCATTCTCTCTGGGGATGACATATCTTTCCCTGCTTGCCAACCACAGACCAAGTGATTGTTCTATTAATACAATAGTTGGATGAACCAGGTGAAATGAAATGATATTCAACTTTTTTTTTTATCTCTAAAATCCAGTTTTCATATGGTTCAACCCCTAATAACACTCTTCAAAATAACAGGGGTTACACTTTCTTGCACACTTTCTGTGAACTAGGAGTCACGTAGAATGTGACCCATGTTCATCTCACGCACAGTCTCAGAGACACGTGTTATTGCCCTGGCTCTTCTGATGAGGGAACTAAAGTCCAAAGAGGTTACATAAGTTGCACAAGATCACAAAACAGGATCTGGACTTAGGCAAATATTTTGGGGGTATTTCCTCAGTCCAGACACAAAGTTCTTAATTCAGACTGTTTGCTCTGCTGGTGTATTCTTGTGGTGGCTCATGCAGAAGATCACGTATTAGTTGTCAGACACAGAGCTCAGCCCTGGCTTGTATAAAATGCCCAGAAATATGTATAAAGTGGTTTTCTTAGGAAGTGAATCATTTCAGAGTGTGCCTTTCCCTGGGTATCGAAACCTCACCGTTTCATCCTGTCACCTGAACCCTCTGTGTGGGTGTTAGTCACTCAGCCATGTCTGACTCTTTGCGACCCATGGACTGTAGCCCTCCAGGCTCCTCTGTCCATGGGATTATTCAGGCAAGAATACGGGAGTGAGTTGCCAGTTTCTTCTCCAGGGCATCTTCCTGACCCAGGTCACTGGTTTTCTCATGTATCTAATGCAGGGTGGGGAGCTATTTCGTGAATCTAACAGAGACATATTTTTGCATGTTGGTATCTTGAGAAGGGGGATGTAACTTGCAATCAACCGAAGTATTTATATAATGCAGGAATCTGTCTTTCCTTCTTCACCACCCCACTTCTCATTAAACAGATGGTGATGATTATTATAATAGGAGAACCCTTAGAAGCAAGTTTGTTTCATCTAATATTTAGTTCATCTAAATGTGAACAGATTGAATGTGCGTAACAATCCAATGAGTAGAATTTATTACTATTATCCCCACTTTACAGCTAGGGAAATTGAGACAAGAGAAGTTAGATAACTTGCCCAAGGTCACACAGTTAGCAAGTGGTAAAGCTAGGACCACCTTGCTTATTTAACTTATATGCAGAGTACATCATGAAGAACGCTGGGCTGGAAGAAGCACAAGCTGGAATCAAGATTGCCGGGAGAAATATCAATAATCTCAGATACGCAGATGACACTACCCTTATGGCAGAAAGTGAAGAGGAACTCAAAAGCCTCTTGATGAAAGTGAAAGAGGAGAGTGAAAAGGTTGGCTTGAAGCTCAACATTCAGAAAACAAAGATCATGGCATCTGGTCCCATCACTTCATGGGAAATAGATGGAAAAACAGTGGAAACAGTGTCAGACTTTATTTTCTGGGGCTCCAAAATCACTGCAGATGGTGATTGCAGCCATGAAATTAAAAGACGCTTACTCCTTGGAAGGAAAGTTATGACCAACCTAGAAAGCATAATAAAAAGCAGAGACATTACTTTGCCAACCAAGGTCCGTCTAGTCAAGGCTATGGTTTTTCCTATGGTCATGTATGGATGTGAGAGTTGGACTGTGAAGAAAGCTGATCGCTGAAGAATTGATGCTTTTGAACTGTGGTGCTGGAGAAGACTCTTGAGAGTCCCTTGGACTGCAAGGAGATCCAACCAGTCCATTCTAAAGGAGATCAATCCTGGATGTTCACTGGAAGGACTGATGCTAAAGCTGAAACTGCAATACTTTGGCCACCTCATGGGACGAGTTGACTCACTGGAAAAGACTCTGATGCTGGGAAAGGTTGGGGGCGGGAGGAGAAGGGGACAACAGAGAATGAGATGGCTGGATGGCATCACTGACTCTATGGACATGAGTTTGAGTGAACTCTGGGAGTTGGTGATGGACAGGGAGGCCTGGCATGCTGTGATTCATGGGGTCACAGAGAGTCGGACACAACTGAGCGACTGAACTGAACTGAACTGAAAGCTAGGACATCTCGTCCCATAACTTCATGGCAAATAGAAGGGGAAACGTTGGAAGCAGTGACAGATTTCCTCTTCCTGGGCTCTGAAATCACTGCAGCCATGAAATCAGAAGATGGTTGCTTCTTGTCAGGAAAGCTATGACAAACCTAGACAGTGTGTTAAAAAGCAAAGACATCACTTTGCCAACAAAGGTCCATATAGTCAAGGCTACGGTCTTTTCAGTAGTCATGTATGAATGTGAGAGATGGACAATAAAGAAGGCTGAGCACCAAAGAATTGATGCTTTCAAACAGTGGTGCTGGAGAAGACTTGAGAATCCCTTGGACAGAAAGATCAAACCAGTCAATCTTAAAGGAAATCAACCCCGAATACTCTTTGGAAGGACTGATGCTGAAGCATCAGGTAGTTTGGCCACCTGATGCAAACAACTGACTCACTGGAAAAGACCCTGAAGCTGGGAAAGATTGAAGGCGGAAGGAGAAGGGGACGACAGAGGATGAGATGGTTGGATGACATCACTGATTCAGTGGACATGAACTTGGGCAAACTCCAGGAGATGCTGAGGGCTGGGAAAGCCTGGCAGGCTGCAGTCCATGGGGTCTCAAAGAGTTGGACATGACTTAGCAATTGAACAACAACAACAAAACTAGGACAACTCCTTTACCAGCACCCTACCCTGCCCTGATTGCTTTTCTGTCTCTTTCCTGCCAAACTTCTCTTGACATTGTGCCAGGGACAGATGGAAGGGCAGGCTGGGGAGGGCTGCTTAAGACCTCAGTTCATGGAGGTTCCAAACCATCCTTGAAATGTATCAATAAAAAGATGGAGAAAATTGTACTGTGTGAGGATGAGGGCTGGGTGTGCTTGGAGAAACTGCTTGGATGCCTCTTGGGAGGAGTGTGAGACACACCCCCGCCTGCCACAAGGGGCAGCCTGGGGGTGAGAATGGTGAGGACCACTCACTCCTTCCCAGGGGAGGCACTCCACTTACTCCCTGGAAGGGAAGCTTTCATTTCACGCTCCTCTGCTCACATACTTCTGGCCACAAAGTGTGTGGATTTCTCCCACACCAAGCAATTCTCTGACTTTCCAGACACCAACTGCATGTACGCTCAGTCGCTCAGTTTTGTCTGACTCTTTGCGGCCCCATGGACTGTAGCCCACCAGGCTCCCCTGTCCATGGGATTCTCCAGGCAAGAATACTGGCGTGGGTTGCCATTTCCTTCTCCAGGATATCTTCCTGATCCGGGGATTGAACCCATGTCCCCTGTGTTTCCTTCACTGGCAGATGGATTCTTTATCACTGTACACTTGGGAAGCCCAAGACACCAACTATCCTACAATTCAGTTCAGTTCTGATACTGTTATGGAACCAAACTTGGCTCTACTTGCCATATACGCAGCAAAGCCAATCTACTGACACTGGGTTGTGGTGAAGCAAAGTCCAGAATTTACCACAGGCACGAAGCGAGAGGAATGGGCAACTCATGCTCAAGCGACTAGAACTCCCCAATGGCGTTCAGCAAGGGTTTTAAAAGAAAGTGTTAGGGGAGAGGGTCTTAGGATGAGAGATCAGTTCGTGGACCTTCTTCTGATTTGTTGGTGGTGGGGTAACAGGGGGATGTTTCAAAATTCTTGATCATCAACCTGCTGGTTTCAACTGGTCTAGGGTCTACATGCTTGTGGTCAGCATGTCGTCCCCATCCTCCACCGGGGTACAGGTCTTAGTTTCTGCAGAACAGCTCAAAGATAAGCATCAAATTGCTATCTACATCCCTTCCAGAGGGACTAGGAGTCCTGCGTCTATATTGTCCTACTTATTGACTGCTTAAGCCTGCTCTTTGGAACTCAAAGAAAGGCTTAGAAAGGTGCAAAGACCCTGCAGGGTCCTGCTCAGTTTCAATCTCCCCTTTTCTTTGATACCCCTCAATCCTGAGGGAAACAGGGGTTGAACAAGAAAGGAAATAAAAGTTTGGATAGAGAGATTCATCATAAACTCAGTAAGGACACTTGGATTTAGGGAGACTCGGCTTCAGCACTAATCAGGGTGAGCATCAGATCCTGCAGGTTAAGGGCTCAGACCCACGAGACTGTCCCCATTGCAATGGCAGTCACAAGTCCAGGTTTTCCCTTGTGCTTCCAACTCACCAGCTCTAAATCATGGACTCCCGTAACCCCTTCTTTGGGTTTGACCATTTATTAGAACAGCTCACAGAATTCAGAAAATCATTTGCTTACTAGATTACCAGTTTAGTATAAAAGGATGCAATTCAGGAGTAGTCAGATAGCAGTGATGCCCAGGGCAAGGTATGTGGGAAAGAGCACAGGGCTTCCATGCTTTCTTTGGATTGGCCACCTACCCAGCACCTCCACATGTCCCAACTCCATCATTTAGGACTTCACTGAAAGCACCCTTACCTGGGCATGGTTGGTTAAATCGTTGTTCATCATTAGTGACCAAGTCAATCTCCAGCACCAGTTTCCTTCCCAGAGATGAGGGGGTGAAGCTGAAAATTTCAACCCTCTAATCACAAAGTCGGTCCCCATTCTGAGGGTATCCAGGATACCCCAGCCAAGGGACATCTCATTGGTCTACAAAAAGACAAGTATCTCTTTGGAGATCCCAGGAGTTTTATGACCTCTGTTACCAGAAATGGAGGTAGAGATCAAGCATATGTTTCTTATTACAGTCAGTCCCCTACATACGAATGAGGTCTGTTCAGAGAGTGCCTTTGTAAGTCTGGTATATTGGTGAGTCCGACAAAGTGGGCCTAGGCACTCAACTAACACAACTGGCTGTATAGTACTGTACTGTAGTAGGTTTATATTACTTTTCACACAATACACAAAAAATAAAACAGTTTTAACCTTACAGCACAGTACCTTGAAAAGTACAGTAATGCAGTACAGCAGCTGGCATACAGGGGCTGGCGTCAAGTGAACAGCCAAGAGTCACCAACTGCAGGAGCGAGAAGAGGTGGGAGATGGTAGAGCTGAAGGATCTTAGGAGACGGAGGGCAAGCTGCGATTTCACGCCTGGTGCCGATGGAACACACGCTCCCAACTTGCAAGTTTGTATGCAGGGCACTTACTGTATATCACACCCACTGTCTATGGTTTTGCTTCAGGAGGCATGCAGGTTAGGCCAGAGCTGAATCGCTCTGGATGAAAGAAAGACCGAGTCCTGCTGTTTACTGGCCCTCCCTGTTCACCCTTCGCCCACAGAGGGGGCGACCCTAGCATTTCTGCGCACGAACAGATAAAGGCCTGCAGACCACTGTTCTAAATAACTAAACATTATACATCAAAAGTTTTTAAAAACTGACTCTTTAAAATTAACATTTTGGAAATGTAATCGATGGATGAAGGCTTGTTCAAAAGTTTGTAAAGCTATAAATTCATTCACCACACTTGCATTCAACCTCGAGCTGCTGATGCCGAGAATCAGATCCATGCCTAGTGTGTGTTCCATCTACTTAAACATGAATTTAGGAGGAGCATGAATGATTTCACATTGCAAAGTATTTCTTGGCTACCACATGCAACTGTTGCAAATATTGCCTATTTCTAATTCAGGAGGGCTTCCTCAACCACAGGTTGCAAAAAAAAAAAAAGTGGTTTCTCATTACTATTGGGAAGCAAGGGCTAATGTGGTAAGAAAGTATGGCCTTTATGTACAGAGGGAGGAATGAGAAAGCTAATTAATCTGTCTTTTTCTGTAGTCAGATCTAAGCTCGTGCACCCCACACACAGGGAGGTCAAATGGAGACATCAGAGTCTGGAGCAGAGAAAGCTAATCAAGGAGGTGCCAACATGGTAAATGGAGACTCAGACCTGCCTCAAGTCCATCTGGTTAGCTGGCCGGGCACAGGGTTTAAAGGCAGGAAGGGTGAAGAGGAGAGAGGTGCAGGATGCGTGATCAGCTCGTGAATCTTCTTCTGATTGGTTGGTGGGGAGGTAACAGGAGGTTGTTTCAGAAATCTCCATCATCAGCTTCCTGGTTCCAACTAGTGTGGGGTCTACGTGCTTGTGGTCAGGATGTCATCCCCATCCTCCACCTGGGTACAGGTCTTAGTTTCTGCAAAACAACTCAAAGATAAACATCAAATTGTTATCTACATCCCTTCCGGAGGGACTAGGAGTCCTGTGTCCATGTTGTCCTAATCATTAACTGCTTGAGCCTGCTCTTTGGAACTCAGAGAAGGCCTAGGAGACATGAGCCTTCCTACCACACCCCCCTTTTTTCTTTCTGTCAACAGCAAATGGAGAGGTTTTTATTTTACCTATGAGGGCCTTGCAGGGTCCTGCTGGGTTTCACTACCTCTAAGTCCACTCAAATCTTCCCTGGACTCGGAAGTGGGTCTTTAGTGATGGAGGCGTCATCACTCTGACCCCAGTACGTGCTCCAACCACACAGACCATCCTAATCCTACTGCCATCTCCCGTGTCAGCACCACCTTCAAAACCTCAGGATGTTTGGGAAGAGCACCTGGTGTTTCAGGGATAGAGCAGAAGATGGGAAGACTTGTTCCCCTGGGCTCTGAACGTGGTTGGCTGTGACAAATCGCATTTAGGGTTATGGGTCACCCCGTGCCAGTACCAGGCAGCAGATCCCAAGTGACAGAGGTGCTTGTGTGTTGTTGCGTGGACTTGAGTGCGTGTGTGTGTCCATGTGTGTGTGATATGTGGGGGCCTGGAAAGATCTGGGCTCCAGGTAAGAAGCTCATTGGCCCAGGCCTAACGGTAGCAGTGTCCCCTCGCGGTATTCAGCGTGTCCTTACACAGTGTCTTGAAACTGCCCACTTCCATCATCTCACACCTGGACCGCTGCAACTGCCCAGCTGCTCTGCCAAGTCCCTTCTCCTGTGCTTGTCCCCCCATCCCCTGTTCTTCTCACTGCAGACAGTGGGCTTTCTCTAAAGGGAAAATCTGATATTACCCCTCCGCACACACCTCACTTAAAATCTTCCCCTTTCTCCCCGGTACCCTAAGAGGACACTGCAAACTCCTCGGCCTGGTTTCCATGCTCTGCAGCCTGGGTTCCCACCAAGAGCCCCACCCGCAGCATCAGCCTCCATCCCTCTGACCCCATCATATGCTCCAGTCACACAGACTGTCTTCATCCTTCTTGTATCATCCTCTCCCTTATCTGCACTCTTCCCTCCTGAAGAGCTCCAGTCGTGTTTGCAAGACTCCGGTTAGAGCAGTGCAAGTTCAAGACACTGACTGAGCTGATTAAAAAAGAAAAAGAAGGGCAATTATAGTTCTGACAAGGACATAGAGGGAGAGACTCATTTTTGCATTGCCATATCAGAACAGCATTAAAGGTTGTTAGTGCTTTTTGATTTGTCATGTTTTTGCTTTCTCTCTTTTGGGGGAGAAGTTTTTTTTTTTTAATCAACTTAATTGAGGTATGCTAGGCATACAATACGGAGAAGGCAGTGGCACCCACTCCAGTACTCTTGCCTGGAAAATCCCATGGGTGGAGGAGCCTGGTGGGCTGCAGTCCATGGGGTCGCTAGGAGTCAGAGACGACTTAGCAACTTCACTTTCACTTTTCACTTTCCTGCATTGGAGAAGGAAATGGCAACCCACTCCAGTGTTCTTGCCTGGAGAATCCCAGGGACAGGGGAGCCTGGTGGGCTGCCATCTCTGGGGTCGCGCAGAGTCGGACACGACTGAAGTGACTTAGCTGCAGCAGCAGTAGGCATACAATAAGGGCTTCCCTAGTGGCTCTGTGGTTAAAGAAACCCCCTGCAATGCAGGAGTCACTGGAGACGTGGGTTCGATCCCTGGGTGGGGAAGATCCCCTGGAGGAGGGCATGGCAACCCACTCCAGCATTCTTGCCTGGAGAATCACATAGACAGAGGAACCTGGTGGGCTATGTCCATGGGGTCACAAAGAATCGAACACGACTGAAGTGACTTAGCATGCACAGCAAACAATAAAGTTCACACGTTTACAGTTTCCAGCTCAAATTGTTTCACAAATATACATATCAATATGTGTGTAACCACCACCAGAATGAAAACATAGAACATGGTCGTCTACTTCAAAAAGTTCTCTCGTGTCTCTGGGCAAATTGCCAAGGCAACCACTGATCTGATTTCTACCATTATAATTAGTTTTGACTGTTCTAGAACTTCATATAAGTGGAATCACACAGTCTGTGTGCTGGGTTGTCTTTTTTTTTAATGTTTATTTATTTATGTGACTGCACCGAGTGTCACTTGTGGCAGCTGGGATTTAATTACCACATGTGGGATTTGTGGGGCACATGAACTCTTAGCTGAGGCAAGTAGGATCTAGTTCCCTGACCAGGGATGGGACCCAGGGCCCCCTCATCAGGAGCATGGAGTCTTACCTTAGCAACTGGACCACCAGGGAAGTCCAGTCCCTGAGCTGTTGAGTCTAGCTCCTTTCTTTTTTTTTTGCAGGGGGTGGGCGGGGGGGTCTTCGTCACCGTTCACGGGCTTTCTCTAGTCACAGTGAGCAGGGGCTACTCTTCCCTGGGATGCATGGGCTTCTCACTGTTGCAGAGCACAAGCTCTAGAGCGTGAGCTTGGTAGTTTTGGCACACCGGTTCACTTGTCCCACTGCACGTGGGATCTTCCTGGACCAGGGATTGAACCTGGTTTCCCTGAATTGACAGGTGGACTCCCACCCACTTGACCATCAGGGAAGCCTGAGTCTGGTTTCTTTCGTTCGGCATGTTTTTGAAATTCATTTACGTTGGTATATATATCCGTAGTTCATTCTTTTTTTGTTGCTAAGTATTATTCCATTGTATAAAAATACCACAGTTTGTTTTCCCATTTTCCTTTTGACAGATACCTGAATTGTTTGTAGCTTGGGGGCTATTTATTTTTATTTATTGGGGGGAGCTTTTAAATATCACTAAAGTCTTGTATTTTTAAAGACATGTGCTTTTTTTTCTCTTGAAAGAAATTTGGATGGTCTCTGACATGTCTTCAGAGGGAAAATTACAATCTAAAATGCTATAGGCAACTGCATCTCAAAAAAGGAAAAAAAATAAAATAAAATGCTCTAGGTATAAAGAGAGGACATGTTTAGGGAAGTTAGAATCCAGGAAGTGAATGAAAGGTTATTCATCCATTGAAATTACAACTGCTGACTACACTGACACAGGAAAAATTATTCAAATATATGAAATGAATAAGAATACACAATTGTAAGCCTATCATAATAATATTTTTGGAATCTATTTATACAAATAGATTTGACTCCATCACACATAGAAATGCAAATGAGCAGTGGAATTATTTATTCCATGGTTTGTACTGAGTGTCTGCTCCTTGCTGGGCACTGTTCCAGGACTGGGAACATATGGCTGAAAAGAAAGGCAAGCTCCCTGCTCAACCAGCAGCGGGTGGAGAAAACACAGAGACCGTTTCCTGTTTTAGATGTTGAGAGGCGGTTTGAGTAGTGTCGGAGAGGCCAAGATAGTCATTCATCTCCTGTAACGTCTTAGGGGAAAACGAGTGAACTTTTTGGCCAACCCAGTACATTTGTTTCCCTGTTGACCAACCTAATACATTTCTTCCCTGGTGGCTCAGAAGGAGGAATCACGCACTTCAGGCATCACCAACTCAGTGCCTGCAGTGCGGGAGACGTGGGTTCGATCCGTGGGTTGGGAAGATCCCCAGGAGAAGGTAATGGCTACCCACTCCAGTGTTCTGGCCTGGAGAATTCCATGGACTGTATAGTCCACAGAGTCACAAAAAGTCAGATATGACTGAGCGAATTTCACTCACTCACTCAATACTGGAAATAGACATTCAACTTAGAGGTCCCTTTCTTTTGGAAATGCCCCTGCCTCTAGGATTGAGTTGGGGCTCCTCTGGATTTTTGTTCACAGTTGTCCCCACACTCATTTGGGATTGATCCCATGTTTGCCCACACCGCCTACCCCTAAAGCCCTCCCTCACTCATTCCTGTATACACCACACTCGCCTGGGAACTCTCTAAGTTGCCTTCAGCACTTGATTTACTGCTGGGTCCTTTAAGAGAGTTGGACTATAAAGAAAGCTGATCGCCAAAGAATTGATGCTTTTGAACTGTGATGCTGGAGAAGACTCTTGAGAGTCCCTTGGACTGCAAGGAGATCCAACCTGTCCATCCTAAAGGAAATCAGTCCTGAATAATCATTGGAAGGACTGATGCTGAAGCTGAAACTTCAATTCTTTGGCCACCTGATGCGAAGAGCTGACTCATTTGAAAAGACCCTGATGCTGGGAAAGATTGAAGGCGGGAGGAGAAGGAGATGACAGAGGATGAGATGGTTGGATGGCATTACCAACTCAATGGACCTGAGTTTGAGTAAACTCCAGGAGTTGGTGATGGACAGGGTGGCCTGGCGTGCTGCAGTCCATGGGGTCACAGAGTCAGACACGACTGAGCGACTGAACTGAACTGACTGACCTTTAAGTCTTAGTGCTTAATAGAAGAGGAATTGAATGGAAACAGGAGACTTTGTTTACAGGCCCCTCGATCATTATCCAAACACATTAACTAGTGCCACTCGGGTCCAAACCTTTGGACCCTGGTGACTCCTCCAGGGTAGGGACCCAAGTTAGACCCAGGCTTGCAAGCTTTACCTACAGCTGGCTTTGCAGGAAGCACGGAAGGATTTGTGCAAGACATTTCACAAGAGTTCACCGGATTGTGTCACCGCTGGGTCCTAGGGACCCGCCCACAGCTCCTTTAAAAGTCACTGACGTCTTCCAACCACCAGCTGGCTTGGCTGCAGGTGTCTCCTGGTCTCAGCATGGCACTGCTTTGGGCTCTCGCTGTCCTGAGTCTCCTTCCCCTGCTGGATGCCCAGAGCCCCGAGTGCGCCAACCTGACGACAGCGGCGCCCATTACCAGTGCCACCATAGACTTTGTAAGTGCCTGACTCCCTGAGCACTATGGGCAGCTGCTTTCCTCCCCTACCCCGGGCTTTCCTTTGCCCTCCTGATACCCGCCTTTTCTCTCCTGGGGCCTGGGCTGAAATTCTGACCAGCCTCCAGAGACATTTCTTTACCTCTAAACTCAGACGTCTCCTTGCAAGGTCCCTCAGCAGGGAACAATTCTGTCCTAGGTGGGGAGGGGCTGCCCAGGGGTTGGGGGCATTTGGGGAGATACCTGGTTCCCTGAGTGAGCTCTAATATGATCACTCCTCATCCGAGCCCCAGTCTCCTTGTTTGCAAAAGCAGGGCAGAGATCTGCTAAGTCTCATCCCAGCTGACTATCAAGGATTTGGCTCCATCACCAATTCCTGGCTTCTCCCCAGCTCTCTGGCAAGTGGTTTTATATCGGCTCCGCTTTCCGAAACCCCGAGTACAATGAGTCAGCCAGAGCAATCCAGGCGGCTTTCTTTTACTTTGAGCCCAAGCACGCGGAGGACAAGCTGATCGTCAGGGAGTACCAGACCATGTGAGAGCCCACACCGCCAGCCCCAGCTTCGGACTTTCTCTCCCAGCTGCAGAAAATCCTTGAGCGAGTCCAACTGTCCTCCTGGCCTCAGCCTCAGCCTTCCCATCGATGGAATTGCGGGGGGTGGGGAGGGGACACTGACTCTAATTGTCATCTGGCTCGTTGGCCGCTCTGGGCGATCGTGCACTTCTCTTTGACTGTCTTACTGTTTTTCTCCCCGCGTCTCTCTGGCCGCAGCGCGGACAAGTGCGTCTACAACTGCAGCTCCATAAGCATCTACCGTCAGAACGGGACCTTGTCTAAAATTGGTGAGGGCCAGCCTTCAGGTGGAGGGCTGCTGTGTGGAGAGGGCAGATGGTGGGTTGTCCAGCCTCAAGGAGGGGCCCGCAGGACTTCCTATATCTCTGTGGTCCCAGCACCTGCACACAGCAAATAATCAGTAATAACTGCCAGCATTTTCAGGTTCTTGCTGCGTGCCAGGCACTGTTTGAACTGCTTTACGTTTAATCCCCTTCATGCTCACTAACAACCCTAGGAGGACATTGTAGTGATCAGGTGGGGAAACAGAGAAACGGAGGTGTCTAGGAGTCTCCCCGCGGCCACACAGCTTGTAATTAGAACGAGGATCTAAACCCAGGCTCGCTCCAGTCCTGCGTATTAGTCAGTAACTCCGTATCTTCTGCGAGCTGAGGTGGGAGCCTGTATGGGGCAGGCAGTGACTTCACCCCGCAGGAGCCGGTGGGCTTGAACGGATGTCACTTTGCAGCCCCGAGGCTGCTGTCTGAGTCTGGTTTTCTCATCTGTAAAATGGGGAGATAAAGGCCTTGACAGCCACGGTCCACGTGAGGCTCCTAACATGGAGGGCGCTCGGTGCGGAGCCTGGCACACGGCAGGACGGAGGGACCAGCGGCCCCAGGGAACCCCTGGCCTCCCCGGACTGGCTGCGTGGCCTTGGGCACATCCCCGTTGTGGTTTCCCGTGGTCTCCCCAGAGTCTTTTCTTTTTCAGAGTCGGGCAGAGAACACTTTGGTGACCTGCTACTCAGCAAGCACTTCAGGACCTTCATGCTTGCTGCCTCCTGGAATGGCACAAAGAACGTGGGGGTGTCCTTCTATGGTAGATGTCCCAAGCCCTCATTCCACCCAAGCCTCACCCCAGGACCACCACTCCCGGGCTAGATCCCCAGAACCCCAGCCCTCCCTGGCCTCCCACTTAGGCCTGCCAGCATCCCCACCTGGCCCCTTGTTCCTTCTTGTAGCTGACAAGCCAGAGGTGAGCCAGGAGCAGAAGAAAGAGTTCTTAGATGTCATCAAGTGCATAGGCATCCAGGAATCAGAAATCACATACACCGACGAGAAGAAGGTGAGTGCAGGGAGGATGGGGTAGTGCTCACCCTGAGGGTGGTCCCACCTTGGGCAGCCTCAGAGGCCCAGAGAGGGAAGCTGTCAGTCAAGGCTGCACAGTGAGACAGGACATCCTGTTCAAGCACCGGCTTTCCTGTAGAACCCCCGGGGGGTAAATGAGTGTCCAGGAGGGAAAAGTCACTGGGAAATCAGGGAGGACGCCTGGAGCGTGTGGGGGGACTGAAAAACCTAACAGGAGGGAAGAGTAGAGCCAAGTTGTGACAAACGGAAAAGAGACACGTACAGGGAATGAGCATTTACAGCCGCTGCCGGCCACACCCCAGGCCTCCAATGCCCGAGTGATGTGCAATAGGTCTTCTGGTTTTGGAGTCACCCAAACTGCAAGTTGAGGACCGCTGTCTTGATTTTTGCTATAACTGAGAATTTTCTGTATCCTCTTAATGCTTTCTTTTAAATCTGTGCTAAATGAAAGGCTTTATTTGGTCTTGTCCTGTGCAATATCTGAAGTCACAGAGCTGATGAGCTGGCTACCTTTTTTTGATATATGTGAAATACTTTCATGATCATTAAAATTAGAACACCTCCATCTGCCTGCCACTGAAGGTCATTTCCCATGGCCACCAGTGGCACACATCACTGCCCCCGTTTTTCGGGAACCTCGGAAAAGAGCTTATGAACACAGGCACCGGAGTTGGTCCCGTGGCCAGCAGCCTACCTCCCCCATCTGCTGGCTGGGGGGACAGGCCCCAGGCTGCCCTGAACCTCTCTCTCATCATCTTCAAAACGGTGTGAGGAATCCAGGAGATCAACAGAAGGGCAGACAGGGCATACGTGCTCAGACATGCCAGTTGTTGAGGGTCTGAGCCTCTGTTTCAGTGCTGAATAAGCTGAGACGCAGAGAGAGGAAATGACCTGCCCGAGGTCACCCAGCTGGAGGCCTGCGTGGGCTGGCGCGCAGTCCAGAGCTCATTCCCCTCCGAAGACCCAGAGTCTCTTTCTGGCAGAGCCCTCCCCTCACCCCTGCTCCGTGCCCACTGCCAGGCCCAGCCCTGAGCTCAGTCGGCCCTGCCTTCTTCCCAGCCCAGCCCACCCTTCCCTGACCATCACTGTCTTCTCCCACTAGGATGTGTGTGGGCCGCTGGAGAAGCAGCACGAGGAGGAAAGGAAGAAGGAGACTGAAGCATCCTAGTATTGGGCCAGGATCTTGGGGGCTATGGGGGCCCACCCTCAGCCCCCTGCTCACCCTTGTGACTCAGCTCCCTCAGTGCATCAGTAAAGTCTGCTTTGGTGCAGAGTCAGGTTGTCCTTCACGTGTTCATCCATTCCTTCATTCACTTATACGGCCCGCCCGAGTCAACTGAGGTCAGCCCTGGCTGATCAACTGCCCTGAGCTCCTCCCTGGTTGGAAGAGCCCTTGCTATAGTCCCCAGCACATGTGCCAGAATGGATAGCCATATGTGCTGAGTGCCAGGGGAGCCCAGCATGGGGAAGCTTCCTTCTAGCGGGGAAGTCTGGAAAGGCTACCTGGAAGGGGCACCTGAACCACTCTAGAAAGATTAGCGCTTGATAGCACCTGCTGTTCCCACTGAAGCCAAAGATCGGTTTAAGGAATATTGAGGCAGAGGGCCGTGAGCAGGAGGTCAGGTAGAGAGAGGGTGGTGAAGACCCAGGAGTGTGGTGCCAAGCACCAGGGTCCTTACTTTATTAACAGATGTCACCCCAGCCATCTGGGGAGGTAGGCTGGGAGAGGCAAGGCAGGAGGCAGGGAGACCAGCTCGGAGTCTTCCGTGAGCATCCTGGAAGAGGCAGGTGCCTGGGCCAGGGCAGGGGCCAGATGCAGGAGGCTCAGAGGACTCGGGGCCAGGACAGAGTGGCTGTCTGTCTCCTTGAGGTGTCCCCAGAGTGCCTGCCTGTCACCCAGAAGGAAGAAAGGACACCTAGGGGTAAGGAGGGTCTCTCAAATCCAGACAACTTACATATGTGATTGGAGCTCTCGCCATAGAGCCGTGTCCAAGGCAGACCCACTGAGAGCTGTAAAGGGGACTGAGAGTCTGAAGCCAGGAGGTGAGCAAGGAAGGCTGGCGTCTGGGACTTCCCTGGTGGTCCAGCGGCTAAGACTCCATGCTCCCAATGTAGGGGGCCTGGGCTCAATCCCTGGTCAGGGAACTGATCCCACATGCAGCAACAAAGATCCCAGGTGTAGCAACTAAGGCCCCGGTGCAGTCAAACAAATAAATAGATAAACATTAAAAAAAATAAAACAGAAGGCTGTTCTCCTTCCAGACCCAAGGGTTCTGAGATATATGGTCACATGAGAGAAGCAGCATGATGCAGGTGGCAGAGACGTTGGACTGAATAGTTCAAGAATTCTGCGTGCACGGGTCCTAAGCCGTCTGGAGTGAGAGGACCATAACCCTGGCTCCTGAAACCCAGTGCTGTGGCTCACACACCTGCACCCTCCAAAGAGCCACACCCCCAGGACTCCAGCATCCTTTGTCCAAAGCTGCAGCCATGCTGTGCCCGGGGCACTGAGGCTGGAGACACTGCCCTGAGTCCCTACCTTGGGCTCCCCCTTCCCATCCACTTCCCATGAGGGTGTGGGCCTGGAGGCTCAGAACCTATAAGAAATCCTTCATCTCAGCAAGATGCCATTGTCAACTCTCCTGAGAAGGATCAGCTGAAAAATGAAATTGAAATGGGTTCTGCAGAGGCAAGTGAGATAAGAGATGGGGAAGACTGAAGAAAAGGCCAAGGGAAGAGGGAGCAGGAGTCGGGGAGAAAATGTCATGGAGGTTTAGGGAGAATAAAACAGTTACAAAGAACATGGACTTTGGAGTCAGACCATCACAAGTTCCAGTAGACGGAACCTCGGTCTCCTCATCAATAAAATGGCACACTTAGCTCAAGGACTGGCATCTAGGAGGAGTCAATAACAGCTGTTGTTTGGTGTCAAAAGGAGCACTGGAAAGAGAGTCCAGGCTCGTGCTCAGCCAGACAGCAATGTGCTCACAATGTCTCACAAAAGAGGTTTGGCCAGATGGCCTCTCCTCACAGACCCCCTCCAGCAGAAAGCTTCATGGTTCTGAGCGGGTAAAGTTGGAGAAAGAGATGGCACCCAAGGAAGGCAGGCAGGTAGAGTCTGGGAATGTGCGCCCAAGCTGTCCTCCGGGGGAGGGCTCCGCTCAGCACCGATCTTTTGCCCCCAATGTGACCTTAAAAACCACAAGTGGATGACATACACCTCAGATGTGGGTGGGTTTGGGAATGTTGGGGGTCTTCTTTGGTCTCCATTTCTTAAGGTTACCATTTAGGGACGTCCACGGCGAGCCAGTGTTAGGACTTCACGCTGCAACTGCAGCGGGTGAGGATTCCGTCCCTGGTCAGGGAACCAAGATCCCGTGTGCCGTGTGGCATGGCCGAAAAATAAAAATAAAACAGTTTTAAAGATCAATATTCACGCTTCTTTATTTGCTCTCGTAACGAAAATAGATTTTTTTTAATGCCCCAAATATACAAACATCAGTGATGTACACACACTCCAGAAAAGCTGAGGTCTGAGCTGCTACGGGGTCGGGGAGCAGATGGCCTGGCCTCAGGGGCGCACACCAGGAGCTGGCAGGAAGCTGGCCACTGGCCCAGTTCCACAGGGGTCCGAGGGGAGAGCCAGGGGTCTCGGCATGAGGTACTGAGGCGGGGCTGTGGGGGACGGCTTTCCGGGACCCCCTGTGGGGTGTCTCCATCGCAGCAAGCCCGTGGGAAAGGCCTCTTGACCATGCGGAAGCTGGGTGCTTCTAAGATGTTCCAATGGCCTCAAAGTACCCCACGGACCGACCACCAGTCACCAGGAGGAAGGTCCCCGGCCACGTCCTTCCCAGAGACACCTCCTCTGGAGCGGCTGGTCACAGGTGGGGGACAATTTTCACCAGAGACCCTGGCCTTTTCCCTTTTTATCTGGCCTCCTAAGAAGGATTCAAGGCCAGAAAAATGCCTCCGTTAAAGAAAAAACAACAACCAAAAAACCTGTCCATCATATATAAAATACACATTATTAGCTGGAGATGGACGCGTGCGGGCCAGGGGCCTCCCAGAGATGGCGTCTGGGCAGAGGGTGGCCTCAGTCCCAGCCTCAACCTCCTTCAGGGCTAGGAAGTGACTTCTCTGAGTCACCCGCTGACACTCCTGTTTTGGAAACACGGAGGCTGAGAAGGCAGGGCCCAGGGGGAGGGAGCCTTCCTCGTGAGGGGCCTCTGGGAGAGGCTCAGCGCCCTCTGGCCTGGGCCGGGGCGACAGGAGGCCGCCAGCCCCGGGCCACCGCGGGGCCCTGAGCCTGAGCGCAGTCAGAAGAGGCAGGAGCCCCGCAGGCCGCGGGCCTGGCGCAGCTCGGCCGACAGCGAGCGGCTCATGTGCTGCGTGGTGGAGCGGACGCTCTCGGCGGCCTTGACCGCCCGGCTCAGGGCCTTGTTGAGCTCCTCCAGGTCCTTCAGGTCCAGCTGGACGGAGTGCCGGGGTCCCCGGGCCGGCCGGGAGCAGGCTGCAGGGGGCCACTCGGCGGCAGCTCGGCCAGAGGGGGCTGAGGTAGGTGCTGGCAGCGCGTAGTACCTGCGGGTAGAGATGGGTGAGTTCCCTGACCACGGAGCCGCCTTGGGGCGCCTCAGGCCCGGCTCGGTCCTTGGCCCCTACATCCTGAGTCTGTTTCTTCACCTCTAAACTGGGAAAAATATCCCCCGCCAAGGGATGTGTTGGAGGGATGAAGCCAGAACAGTGCTTGAAAGTGGTCAGTGCCATCTATCCATTCATTGAACGAACACGTATTGACCTCATACTATGTACCGACTGGTGTGCTGGGGCCTGGGGTTACCATGGTGAATGAACAACACCGCCTGCTGCCTTCCTGGGGCTTCCAGTCTGGAAGCCTGGTCTCAGGGAGACCAGGACCACCCCAGGTTCTGGAGCAAGCCTCCTTCACCAGAGAGGTAATGCGTGGAGTCCTATTTGTCAGGTGTGGAGTGATAGAGAAGTGGGACAATAATAATTAGGATTCTGCAGGAGCGCGATGGTCTGGCTCCTCTCACCCAGAGCAAGGGGTGGAAGTGCGTCCTTCCAAGTCTGGTCCTGCAGGAATGTGGGGTGCTGTTTAAAAGTCCTGGGGGAAAGGGGTAGAGGAGCCGCGAGATGAAGCACAGATTTCCCCAAGAAGTGACTCCTGCATTCACCCAAAGATGCCCAAGTTTAGGGTTCAAGGAAACTAGTGCTGGGCAAGAAGTGGTGGCACCTGTGACGTGGAATACAGTGTGTGGAGGGGGGTAAAGCAGCGTTGTGCCTAAATGGAGCAGGAATGGGTTTAGGAAGACTTGGCTGGAGACATTCACTCGTGTGCTGCTTGGCATGCGGTGAACTCCAGTCTTACTCCTGCTCCTTCCCTTTCTAATTTGCATTATTGCACAGTGTGACAAAAGGGCTATGCTAGGATCTGAACAGATGTCTCTCCAAACAAGATAAGCAGATGGCCAACAAGCACATGAAAAGATGCTCAATATCATTAGCCATCAGGGGAATGCAAATCAAAACTGCATGAGACGCCACTTCACACACTCCCCACCCCCTGGGTTGGCTAAAAACAAAGACAGATACCAGTGAGTTTTGTGACAGGAGGTGAGAGATTGGAGCCCTCATTCACAGCTGGCGGGAATGTGAAACGGTGCCGCTAGTCTGGAAGGTGGTTTGACTGTTGCTCAAACAGTTAAACACAGTGCCCAGCCCAGGGCTGGAATCTTCATCCTTGGTACCCACAGGCCAGGCTCTGAGATAAGGGCTTTACTAGCACTATCTCGTTTATTTTGTAGGTACTTTTATGCTTATTTTACAGATGAGTGAAGTGACACTCAAAGAAGCTAAGGGATGCAGAAGGCTGCCCCAAATCCTGGTCATTCCTCTTGGCCACCCCCTCGACCATGAACAAGTGACTTCACTTTGAAGGGCTCCATTTCCCCCAGAAAACAGCCACACTTAGCTACCTTCCAAGGTAGATCCAATAGGAAAACTCAGGTAAAAAGCTCTGTATGTCTGGTGCCTTATAAATAACAGCTACTGAAGAGTCTCCCAGAATCAGGGGGCTGGGGCAGTACTCGATTTAAACCCACAGCTAATTAGCTCCCCGTAGATCCTGATACATATCATCTGAACCGAATGAACGAATGGGCTTCTTGACCCCAGTTTCCTCCTTTGGGGATAGACGAGCTGCTGTAACTACCGCATTCCCACACACCCCTGCCTTCTGATAATTTGATGACCAGACTGACCTGAAAGTTACCCCGAATTCCCCATAGGGCAGATGCTACAGAACAGAACAAACACCAAGCAGAAAACCCCTCAAGCCGAAAAATTTGCTAGAAACTAGAAAGCTGGACTAGACAGCCTCTTTTTTTTTTTAATCGCTCAGTCGTGTCTGACTCTTTTTGCGACCCCATGGACTGTAGCCTACCAGGTTCCTCCATCCATGGGATTTTCCAGGCAAAAATACTGGAGTGGGTTGCCATTTCCTTCTCCAGATTTTCCCGACCCAGGGACTGAGCCCGGGTCTCCCACATTGCAGGCAGACGCTTTACTGTCTGAGCCACCAGGGAAGTTCTGGTTCTAGACAGCCTCTAGTTCAGAGGTTATAAGGCAGCTGGCCAGCAGGTGGCAGCACAGGCCCACTCAGCTTTCTAAGGCCTTCCCGGCTGCAACCACTGAGCATATTCAGTCCTGCTTGACTGGCCGGTAGAGAAACCTAGAGTCATCAGTCCCAATTTCAGTAGTATTAGAAGCACTAGCGTTACTGACCACCCTGACTCACTTATTTTACAATGAAGGAAACTGGTATAGAACTAGCTGACAACAGTCTGGAGAAGAAGACAAATCTAATTCCAGGGTCTGGGCTTTTTTTCCCTGCACAATCCTGTCTTGAAAGCACCTTCCCTCATTTTTCTTCTTACTGACAACAATATTGAACGGTAGCAGCATCCACGGTGATGGCACAGCTGCCATTTATTCAGCAAAGAGCATGTGCCAGCATGCACTACAAACCCCAGAAACATCTCATGCCACCTGCCTCATCTAATCCTCATACAAACTGCATGGGACCGAGACTCTGACCCCATTTAACAGAGAGGGAAACAGACCCAGAGAGGAAGTGGCTTTACCAAGGCCACAGCAATAATAAACAGCAGACAGGATTCCAGTGCAGCTCTGATTCTAAAACCTAAGCCTTTTCCACCTCGACTCCTGTGTCTTTTGTCTTAACTGATGTTACATCCAAATGTAACATGCAAACAGTGATCGCTCATCCTGCCGTGGGCCGGACTGGTGTGCCTCTGAACTGCCAAGACCATTGGGAACAAGGAAAGCCTGAGAAACCGTCTCAGCCAGGAGGAGCCTGGGAGATGTGACAAATAAATGTTTGTGTTCCTTGAGGCGGGGGATCCTGGAACAGAAAAAGGACTTCAGGAAAAAACTAAAGATGCCTAAATAAACTGTGGACTATATTTAATAACCACGTATTAATAATGGTTCACGAACTGCACATGGACCATATCAAGGTGTGTGTGTGTTAGCTGCCCAGTTGTTTCCAACTTTTCGCAACCCCATGGACTATAGCCCACCAGGCTCCTCTGTCCATGGAATTTTCCAGGCAAGAATACTGGAGTGGGTTGCCATTTCCTTCTCCAGGGGATCTTCCTGACCCAGGGATTGATACAAGTCTCTTGCATCTCCTGCATTGGCAGGCAGAGTCTTTACCACTGTGCTACCTGGGAAGGTTGCCATATCAAGGTGAAATGTATCAGAGGAAACTGTGTTTGGGGTGTATATGAGAACTCTCGGTCTTATCTGCTCCTTTTCTCTATCAATCTAAAACTGTTCTAAAAATAAAGTCTATTTTTTTACAGTGAGGGCATTAGTTGCTTGCTAAGAAGACCCACAAGGAAATGGGAGATGATTAGGGTTCTAAGTCCCTATGAGGGCAAGGCCCTCTGCCAGGCTCCTTCACTGTTGGGTCGCCAGGGTCAAGCAGCCTCCCTGGTACCCAGGGAGCATTCAAGGTGTGTTGAGTGACGATACAAGTGTTGGGGAGAAACACAGGAGTACTCAGTGCTGAGTTCTCAGCTACCCAGCTCAGGGCTGAATGCTAACTATTAAGCGATTCAAACAGGCAAGGAGGACTGGAAGGGAAGGTTCTTACACTGTGGCTGATGGATAAGGCAGGACGGGAACCGAGGAGATGTAGGCAAAGGCAGGGGGGGCTGGTGCCGAGGGCGCGGCGGCCAGATACCACAGTCCAGGAGGTGGCCGGGGCGGCGACCCTGCTCGCTTGCTCCTCTGCTTGGGGCTGGACGTTGAAGGTGCGTTTCTCCTGGTGGCGGCCTTTTCTGGCACTGTCAGGGAAGCACAGCAGAGACACAGTCTCACAACCTGGGAAGATCTGGCAGAGAACAGAGGCCCCCAGCCTCGCCAACCCCGCTGAAGCTAGACAGGGGGCCGGCCACACAGGGAGCGCCTCGCTTCGGGAAGCCATCTCTCATCCAGTTTGCTCCACCCCAGACTGGGCGAACTGCCACCCCGGGTAAACCCCCTCCCAGGGCCCCAAACCCAAATCCAGGTGAGCAGGGGGGAAGAGACAGAGCATCGGTCCTACCAGAGGTGGCTGAGTCTGGGCCATCCCCCTCAGAGAGGGACCCAACTTGACTACACAGGGGACATCGCAAGGTCTCACTGCGAGATGGTCCCAGGGGGTCCCTGGTGACAGCATCACCTGGAAGAGGAGGCAGGGAGGTCAGGAGAGGATGACGGCTAAGTCATCTGAGCTCCCCTCAGGGACCACTGCAGAGGAGACAAACTGCCTCCACTGGGTGACAACAATATTGACGGTAACCATGACAGTGAGAGACATCTCACGAGCCAGGCCCTCTGCTCAGGGTCTTCATGCATTAACGGATTGAATCCAACAAGCCACTGGACTAGCTATTATTATCACTTCCCCATTTTACAGATGGAGAAACTGAGGCTCCAATAGGTTGAATAATTTGCTGTCTCGGAGCTAGGAAGCAGTGGTCCTCTGTCTGATCTCAAGCCTGGCTCTCCTGTCTGCAGCCCCTGTATCTATGGCCATTCCCCACAGTGACAGAGGCCCATTCTCCAGGCGGGACTGGGCAACAAAGGCCCCCGGGCACCAGGCAGGTCAGTGGAAGCCTAAATGAGCAGGAGTGTGGGCACTCTGGTTCTCTTCCCGTGCAAATCCTCAACAAATCCTCTGGGGGAATTCCAAGGTCCACCTGCCTCTCCTTCAGGCCTCAGCTCAGCATCACTCTCTCTGGGAAGCCCTCCCACCCCCTGGGCTGAGTTACGGGCTCTCCAGCCCCACCCTGCGCTCTCCCATCCCTGTTCTGACTCTTCAGTTTTGTCTGCTTAGCTGAGTTTGTCAGGGGCAAGGCCCAGAGCCCAGTATAAGCAGACGCTGAACAATGAGTGAGTGAGTAGGCCTGCTGGGACTCTAGCAAAGGCTCAGAAATACAGTGGCGAAGAGCCAGGGCTTCAGAGTCACAAAGACCTGGGTTCAAACAACAATGCTGCTGGTAACCATGACAGTGAGAGGCATCTCATGAGCCAGGCCCTCTGCTCAGAGTCTTCATTTATTAATTGATTGAATCCAACAAGCCATTGAACTAGCTGGCTCTACCCCTTGTGAACTGTGTGTGCTTGGGCAAGTCACTTGACCTCTCTGAGCCTCAGTTTCTTCACTCATGGGAATGGTAATAAGATGGACAAAACCTGCTTCATAGGGTGGTGAGGATAATGCTCGTAAAAGCCTTATTATGTTGCTAAGTAAGGGCTTAATAAATGACAGCGCCATCATTATCATCATCACTGCCTGAAAGAGCCTCAGAGACCATCTCCAAACCTTTCACTATAGATGTGGAGCCCAAGGCTCAGAGGAGTTAAGGAACTCGTCTGATGTCACACAGCATGTCACTGGCAGAACCGACACTAGAACTCGGTGTCCGTATTCTCGGGCCACTGCTCTCCTCACTACGCTTCCCCTAAACCGCTGGGTGGAGAGGGTGGGGAGGGCGGAAGGTAGGCAGAGGGGAGATGAGATAATCATCGCGGCCAGCCTGCCTACTGCTCATACCCCTCCCCGCATCAGGAACTTCTGAAATCATGTTCATGGTTTCTGCACATCAAGGTGAAGAAGACTGGCTTCAGGCAAAGCACCTGGAGAAACAGGTGTGAGGGCAGGACACTTTGGGAAAGCTGAGAAGTCCAGAAAAGCCCTGCTCTCATCTGTACCTTGACCCACCACTGAGCTCAGGGCAGTCCATGTCCGGCCCAACTGCACCCCTGCCCCCCAACCAAGGGCAAGAAGCTGCAGCTTTATGGCCCTGGCTGCTTCTCCAGGTGCCACCCCCTACCTGCATCCTCTGTTCTAGGGGGTCGGCAGTGGGGACAGGAGACCGGGACACTGCTTCTTGGGACAGTCTTGGGGGTCAGAACATAGTACTCCTGGCCTGGGGAAGAAACCACAACAGTATCAGCTGTGCCTGGATGCAGAACTGGAGATGATTTAGAATACAAATCTCTCTCCTCTTCCTCCAGATGGTTTAACAATCTCCCTCTCAACCTTTTCCTCATGCACACACAACGTGTGCATAACTGTGTAGATACATCAGTGAGAATCCACATATACACAAATAGATAAACACGTTTATCTGTCCATTTATTGTAAGCTCTTTCCAGACTCCTGTTTCATCTCAGATCCTATTGGAACCAACTGCCTAGTTCTTGACATATGGGGAAAAAAATCAACAAACCCAAGCTCAATCAGGACTGGAAAGCAGGCAGGAAGACAGGATAAGCAATGACAAAGCATGACGGTACTCCCCAGACCCCAACCTGCAGGTTAGGATTAGAATGGCTTGGGCATGGAGTCAGTGGTGATTTCTCTGTGCTTCAAGTGGCTGGGAAATGGGGACAGTCATACTGTGAGTTTCACAGGCTTGTTGGGAGGACTGAGTGGGGCTGTATCCGTGTATTCTGCCCTGCACTCAGCAGATGTCAGGTCCTCAAGGTTATCAAAAAATCAGACAGACTCTTGGGTCTGCACTCAGCTCCACTATTCCCTGCCTTATTCATCCCTGAGTCTCACATAAGACCTTTGGGATGATGGCAGATTATTTTTTTCTCCGCCCTCTGCCGTGCAGGGTCTCCACTTTATACTCCATGTGTGTTGCACTGGGGCCCCTGGACACGCTGTTGTTTTCACTTCTAAGCCTCAGTGTCTATTTGCTCCGTTGGGAGATGTGTATCTCATTTCCTGCTTTGTCTGCATCTCTTAGCCTTCTGGATCTGAGGTTAACTGCGCTCCTTCCCAGCGATGTATGGGTGAGAGCCAAGTCTGTAATTTACTTACTGTAATTTACATGCTTACTATAATTGCTTATTTCTTACAGTCTTCTCTGCTGTGCAGTCAGATTCATGAAAGTAGGAATCGTATCCATATTTAATATTTGACCTGTGGGCGTGCTCTGTCATGTCCGACTCTTTGTGACCCTAGGGACTGTAGCCCCTCAGGCTCCACTGTCCATGGGATTTTTCAGGCAAGAACACTGGAATGGATTGCCATTTCCTACTCCAGAGGAATAGGTCCCATCACTTCATGGCAAATAGATGGGGAAACAGTGGAAACAGTGACAGACTTTATTTTAGGCGGCTCAAAAATCACGCAGATGGGGACTGCAGCCATGAAATTAAAGGACGCTTATTCCTTGGAAGGAAAGTTATGACCAACCTCAGTTCAGCTCAGTTCATTTCAGTCGCTCAGTCATGTCCGACTCTTTGCGACCCCATGAATCACAGCACGCCAGGCCTCCCTGTCCATCACCAACTCCCAGAGTTCACTCAAACTCATGTCCATTGAGTCGGTGATGCCATCCAGCCATCTCATTCTCTGTCGTCCCCGTCTCCTCCCACCCCTAATCCCTCCCAGCATCAGACTCTTTTCCAGTGAGTCAACTCGTCGCATGAGGTGGCCAGAGTATTGGAGTTTCAGCTTTAGCATCAGTCCTTCCAATGAACACCCAGGATTGATCTCCTTTAGAATGGACTGCATATTAAAAAGCAGAGACATTACTTTGCTAGCAAAGATCCATTTAGTCAAACCTGTGGTTTTTCCAGTAGTCGTGTATGGATGTGAGAGTTGGACTACAAAGAAAGCTGAGCACCGAAGAACTGATGCTTTTGAACTGTGGTGTTGCAAAAGACTCTTGAGAGTCCCTTGGACTGCAAGGAGATCCAACCAGTCCATTCTAAAGGAAATCAGTCCTGAATATTCATTGGAAGGACTGATGCTGAAGCTGAAACTCTAATACTTTGGCCACCTGATGCGAAGAGCTGACTCACACTCTCTGACATAAATCACAGCAGGATCCTCCAAGACCCACCTCCCAGAATATTGGAAATAAAAGCAAAAATAAACAAATGGGACCTAATCAAAATCAAAAGCTTCTGCACAGAAAAGGAAACTATAAGCAAGGTGAAAAGACAGCCTTCAGAATGGGAGAAAATAATAGCAAATGAAGCAACTGATAAAGGATTAATCTCCAAAATATACAAGCAGCTCCTGCAGCTCATGTCAATTTATTCCAGAAAAATAAATGACCCAATAAAAAAATGGGCCAAAGAACTAAACAGACATTTCTCCAAAGAAGACATAAAGATGTCTAACAAACACATGAAAAAATGCTCAACATCCCTCATAATCAGAGAAATGCAAATCAAAACCACAATGAGATACCATTTCACACCAGTCAGAATGGATGCTATCCAAAAGTCTACATGCAATAAATGCTGGAGAGGGTGTGGAGAGAAGGGAACCCTCTTACACTGTTGGTGGGAATGCAAACTAGTACAGCCACTATGGAGAACAGTGTGGAGATTCCTCAGAAAACTGGAAATAGAACTGCCATATGATCCAGCAATCGCACTCCTGGGCATACACACCGAGGAAACCAGAATTGAAAGAGACACATGTACTCCAATGTTCATTGCAGCACTGTTGATAATAGCCAGGACATGGAAGCAACCTAGATGTCCATCTGCAGACGAATGGATAAGAAAGCTTTGGTACATATACACAATGGAGTATTACTCAGCCATTAAAAAGAATGCATTTGAACCAGTTCTAATGAGGTGGATGAAACTAGAGCCTATTATACAGAGTGAAGTAAGCCAGAAAGAAAAACACCAATACAATATACTAACGCATATATATGGAATTTAGAAAGATGTAAATAGTAACCCTGTATACGAGACAGCAAAAGAGACACAGATGTATGAACAGTCTTTGGGACTCTATGGGAGAGGGTGAGGGCGGGATGGTTTGGGAGAATGGCATTGAAACATGTATGTTGTCATATGTGAAACGAATCACCAGTTCAGGGTTGATGCATGTTACAGGATGCTCGGGGCTGGTGTGCGGGGATGACCCAGAGGGAGAATAAGGGGAGGAGGGAGGTGGGAGGGGGGTTCGGAAAGGGGAACTCATGTACACCCAGGGCGGATTCATGTCAATGTATGGCTAAACCAACCAATATAATATTGTAAAATAATTAGCCTCCAATAAAAATAAAAATAAAAAATTAATTAAAAAAAAATGAAAAGACCCTGATGCTGGGAAAGATTGAAGGCGGGAGGAGAAGGGGACAACAGAGGATGAGATGGTTGGATGGCATCACCAACTCCATGGACATGAGTTTGAGTGAACTTCGGGAGTTGGTGATGGACAGGGAGGCCTGGCGTGCTGTGATCCATGGGGTCGCAAAGAGTCGGACATGACTAAGTGACTGAAGTAACTGAACTGAACTCCAGGGGATCTTCCCAACCCGGGGATCAAACCCACATCTCCCATGTCTCCTGAGTCGGCAGGCAGATTCCTGACCACCTGGGAAGCTAGGTTATATTTAATGTAATGCACTTTGAAATCCTACTATGTGTCACCACAAGCTATGTGCTAGGTGCCCCCTGGGGAATCACAACCTGAATGGAAGGCCAGAAGGGAGTGATTCTGTGCTCACTGTTACCCAGGTCCTGCAAGCATCAAGCTCTTCCTAAGTCGCTTCATGACTGACCAGCTGAGTGGATTTTCTCCAAACCCAGCACAGGCCCCGACAAAGCGGAGGTCTGAGAAACTGCTGACTGAATCAAGGGACAAACACACCCAGATTCACAGAGACAATGCTCCCTGATGTTTTTGTATCACCGAAGTCATAGAAAATGACAATATTTCAATGGCCCACTGGCTAAATGGAAGCAACCACCTGGGGACTGTGCACCTCCAGCGCCCCCTCCTGGCTCACCTGTGTATTGGCCTCGGAAGGTGACCCTGTCCGGCCGTCCGGTGCTGCTCAGTCCTTTTCTTCCACCCCCAGCAGCCTGCGGACAGTTCTCTGTGGTCCTGTCCCTCTCAGAGAACAGCCTTGGGGAGGCTGGCTCAGATTCGGAACCTGGTGGGAAGGGGGCATCAGAGGGGGAGGGGATAGGGGACACGTAGCTAAGGGATTGGGCAGATCACGAGTCCAGGCTCTGGGGTTTTAAGCCTACAGCACTCCCTTCCCTCGGCCCCTTAGTAATCACCGCTGACACACCTGGATGCCTGACCCTGTGCTAAGCGCTTTGCACACTCCCTGTCACGCACCCTCACAGCAGTCCCAGGAGTGGACACTGTGATCACTGCACTGTGAGCTGTCCCCTTAACTGCACAGGGCAGGTAAACAAGCCGGTCAAGGCCACACAGCTGGGAAGACGTGAGCTGGGGCCACTGACCTCAGAGCCACGTTCCTCCAGGCAAGTCCCCTGTGCTTTCGGGCTTTGGCGTCCTGATCTGCAGAAGGTGGATGATTCGACCCACCCTGCAGTGAAGATGAAGCAAGATGACACAAGCGCTCAAAGCCCTCACAGAGACTGCAGTGCAGAGCCGGTGCACAGCACGCTGCGGCTGCCACCGGAAGCACGTGGTATTTCAGAGCACTACGACTGCCTAACAAAGACGCCCAAAAACCTCCGAGTTTCCTCGAGGGCGGCTGCTGTGGTCCCTGACTCCTGAGCCAACACGCCCAGACTGTGGCCTCCAAACATCAGTCCTGGCAGGTTGGTCACTTACTCAGGGGCAGTCGAGGCTCCTCCCGAGGCACCGAGGAGGACCTGGCTCGCCGCCTTCCCGCGGGGACAGCTTGCTCTGCACCCCGAGGCTCACCAGACAACCTCTCCGTGGATTTGCTAGCAAAAGAGAGAGAGTGATGATGTCACTGGATGCGGTCTTACGCAGCCTTTAAAGATGGTCAGTGAGACGGCCAACCCAGAGAAATGCTTATAACATGAGGAAAGAGGAGAACATGAAGGTCAAAACCAAAGACTCTGGAGTCAGACCCACAGAAGGTGGCTCTGAGCCTCTCAGACCCTCAGTTTCCTCATCTGTCAAATGGGGATACAGGCGTGATTACTTCAAAGCGTCGTTGGAAGAAGTGAAGACAGTGTCCTTTGAAAACCTTCACCTAGTGCCCTCCGATAGGAACACTCAGAAGTTAGAAGTTAGAGATGATTTTATAAGTCATCACAGGTGAACAGCTGCGGGGTGAGTGGGTGAGAGGGTGCGTGTCCTGCAAAGGTTCTGGCTCTTCACTTGGGCGATGAGTTCAGGGACATTCACTGTATCACGCTCTATTAGTAACACATGTGTTCAATCTATTCTTTTATGCATCAAATATGACACGGTAAAAAAAATCTAAGCATGAATGAACGAGTGAGTGAGAGGGGAGATGACTGTGCCCAAGTCCACGTGTCAGGGGACAGCCAGAGACCCGCTAGCTCTGCCTTCTGCAGCTCCCACCAAGGCACAGGGCAGGAACGGGGGGGTCACCTACCTGCCGTAATGGGAGCTCCAAGTGGCTGAGGAATCCCCTGACCGCTCCCGGGCCCGGGTGGGGCGATCGCAGTTGGACGCTGAGCGCGTGGGGCAGCCCTGGGGGTGCTGGTGGAGGCTGTCCTCCAGCCTCAGACGGAGCCGGGAGACCTCATCCTGCAGCTCCCGGATGGCCTGGCTGGGGTGGAGGGTGGAGACGGGAATGAAGAACAGGTGCACAGTGAACAGAGCTGCAGCCACGCCCGGGTGCTGGGTCTCTGTCCCTCTCCACCAAACATGGCCTAACTCTAAGTGGATTCTTGAACTCCCTTGTGTGTCCGCTTTTTTGCTGCATATCTTAACGTCTCTCTGAGTTCACGTCCCTGCACATTTGGTGAGCAAAGCAGAACGTTCCTTGAGGTTTACCCAACCTAGCATGCAGGGCCTCTGAGGAGCTATTCTGAAATGCCAGTGACAAATTCTCAAGATTGAGATGAGGATGCAGAGTAGAAAGAGTCACTCAGCTGCGTCTGGCTCTTTGTGACCCCATGGACTGCAGCACGCCAGGCTTTCCTGCCCTTTACCATCTCGGAGCCTGCTCAAACTCCTGTCCATTGAGTCAGTGATGCCATCCAACCATCTCGTCCTTTGATGAGTAAAGAGGGCATTGGCTAAAGCTGCACTTCAAAATTTCAATTCTGGGACTTCCCTGGCAGTCCAGTGGTTAAGATTCCACACTCCCAATGCAGGGGGCAGAGGTTCAGTCCCTGGTCAGGGACCTAAGACCCCACAGGCCACAGACCGCAGCCTAAGCAAAACAAAAACTTTCCGTTCGGATCTGCCTCAGGCCCTGGACTGCCCTCCCCTTCCCCTACGTCTGTCTCTAGAAATCCTGACTATCTCTCCAGGTCTGCTTCCTTCCCGCCCTTGCTTAAGCGCCTCCCCTACAGGTTTCCCCTAAACCTTTCCTAAAGTGCTCAGGTCCAGCACTCCACTCCAGGCAAAAAATGCTTGTCTGTCTGTGTCCTGACCCAGATGGTGAGTGCCTGGCGGCCAAGCAGACTGCCCCATCTCACAATGCCTGAGAGCCTCACACCTCACAGATGCTCAGGGAATGTCACTGATCTGGCCTCCAGACTCCAAGAGGGAGCAGAGGAAAGATGTGTGTGTGGAGAGGGGACAAGGAGACACGCGGTGATACCCATCACCAACTGGATGTGAGCAGACTGTCATCTCAGGGAAGCCCCCAAACACAGCCCAACCTGTGACTGGTAAGGAACCTCATGAGCCCCTAGCATCTCAGGAGTAAATCTTGTTTGTGTTTCTCCTTGATCGGTCCCTGAATCTCTAGGGTCTTGTTCTGAGGGCATCACTGGCATTGAGGCAGCCAATCCCACCCAGATACCCCTGCACACAAACCCCTACACTCGGGGCTTCAGAGTCTGGGTTGGGCATGGCATTCCTCCAGGCTGATACAGATTCTCTGTCTACTGTTCGGACCAGCTTCTGGGGTGAGGGCTCCCCTCAGGGTTAGTTCTTGCCTGGTGGTCCCTGGACTCGTGGTGGGGTGGCTCCTGGCGCCACCTGCAGCAGACATCAGCTCTCAGATGGGTGTGCCCAGAGGGAGCGGAGACCTCTCTCTGCCTATGCCCTGGTGCTCTGGGCGTCCAAGGGCAGTTGGTTCCCTTGGCAATTCCCAGGGAAACGCTTGTTGGGGTTTCCAAGGCAAACCATGAGGGTGGCGGCTGCAAGAGTGAGAACTCTGGCCACCCGTTAACCCCTGAAAGGCAGGACCGTGGTCCTGCAATGGGTGCAAGATTAGGGCGGCTCTGGCTCCCTGTCCAGGTCAGAGGCTGCTGAACGAGGGCCTGGAATTTGGAACGTGCCCTTGGGTGTCACTTGTCCTCTCCAGCTTGTTTCCATCACGATCTCGGCCTTCCTGACCTAATCTTTCAGTGACTGAGTGCCAGCTGGCACCTAAGAGTCATCTTTCCCTGCAGTTTCACTCCCCCTCCTAAGCTCCCCATCTCTGCATCGGTATCCAACTGGCTGACAAGCCAGAAATCTGAGTCGTTCTAAACCTTTGTTTTCCCCTGAGCACCCTGAAAGTTAACCAACTCCCAAATCCTGTTGGCCCAATGCCTAATTAACCCTTTTCAAATACACTCCCTGCCCTCGCTGACGGCCCCAACACCTCTCTCCGGGGTGTGGCAGCCTTCTCAGCAGTCCCTGGCCTCCACCCCCACCATCACGGTGGCCAGAGAATTCTTCCTACAGTGTAAATCCAACCCTGCAGCTTTCTTACTTAAAGTCTCCTTCATTATCCTTAGATGAGACTTTCCACATTCATAAATATTCAGTGAGCACGTCCTCTGAGCAAAGACATCATCCAAACTTCTCACCAGCTGTGTCAGAGGTTCTCTAAGCTCTCCCCCAGGTCACCCCGTCTTCCTCTCTGCTTTTATTGTTTAACAGCCCATCTTATACTTGAGGATCTGGCTATAATAAACATTAGGTGCGTCTAGGCCTTTGCACATGCTCTTCCCTCTGCTGGGATACTCTTTCAGCTCTCTGCCTTCTGGTCTCAGTTGGGATACCACTTCCTCCAGGAAGCCCTCCCTGAAGCCTCTGACTGGGCTAGATGCCCCTTCTCTGTGCTCCCACAGTCCCTCGGGCCTGTGCTATCACTGAACTTATCACATTGGGGGTGCAACCCTGTTTCTTGGTCCATCTTACAGGATAGTGAGCTTTACGAGGTCAAGGACTGTCTTGTCCACTACCGTATTCCCAGGGGCTGGCATACTGTAGGTAAATAAGCCTCTCACTGACTCGATGGACATGCGTTTGAGCAAACTCTGGGAGACAGTGGAGGACAGGGAAGACTGGTGTGCTGCAGTCCAGGGGGTCGCAAAGATTCGGACACGACTTAGTGACTGAACAACAACAAGCCTCTCGTTCCTCTGCTGATGTCATGGGGGGTTGCAGGAGCGCACTTGCTAAGCTCAGGCCTGGAAACCAACACCCCAACCCGACAAAGGCTTGTGGCTGACTACTGGCCAAAAGCCACTCAGGAGAGCAGTAAGAGGACTAACCCCTTTTCCCTTTCCTGTTTAACAAAGCAAGGAGAAATCTTTCTTAGTAGAAAAACTGTGCTTGGATTAAAAAGAAAAAATTGAAAAAACATTTTCTCTTTGGTTCATGTAATGAACACATAAACTGCAGAAAACACATCCCAGGGAAGTGTAGACCTGTTTTGGAAGGGAAATGCTGGGAGGCAGGAAGAGGGGTCTTAGCACCAGTAAGGTGAACTTCTAGATCATTTCCTACTGGCTAGAGAAGGGTCCTCAGAATCTATACCAAGGAGGAGCCACAGGATCAACTGGGAGGCAGGATGCCTGGGTCCCAGCACAGCCACCACTGGATGGAGACCCCAGAGAGCCCCTGCCTCCCTCGGGCATCACCCTCCCGTCTCTCTGATGCACTTGAATCCTCAGCGCCCAAGCATCCAACTTACTCGCGCCCCGTCCTGGTGAGGAAGAAGGTGGAGGTGATCTCTGCGGGTCCACGTGGTGGAGTGGCAGCCACAGGGGCAGGGGTGGGAGGTGGGCTGATTGTCGCGCTGGGGAGGATCGGTTCAGAAATCTGCTTCCGTCCCTTAAACTCTGAGCCAGGGACCGCTAGAGAGGCGGAAGGAGACCAAAGTGAGTTTACACAGAGAGGACCCTTGAAGTGTGAATTTGTGTAGGTGGAAACATGGTGGGCGTGAAGAGATGGGGCCCGGCTGAGGTCTCAGATTAAGCTCCTGTGGAGGCCAGTGACCCTCAAAACAGGAAGAAGATGTGGTTTTTGCTGGGAGCTTGGGGTGCAAAGCTCTGGAGGCCCTTATGACTAGATTCCCCCTACCAGCCACCATTTTGGCATCAGATCCGAGTCTCCAGGGCCCTCCTCCTGCAAAGAGCTCCCTTCTCCTCCACATAGACCCTCAGACTCTGCGCATCACCAGGTTGCCCTAGGACCAGCCTCGGAGCCTCCACCTCCCTCTGAAATTAGTCACAGCTTTGCCTGCTCGCACGTTTCTCGGCGCATTCAAACCTTTAGCCTCTCAACGGGGTTGGGCAACCAGAGTTACAAATCACTCATCAGGCATTGTGCATTAAAAACAATGCGCCCTGGGAAGACTACTCAACAGTCAAAAAAGAATAGACTATTGATTTATGGAATAATCTATGTGAGTCTCCAGAAAAGTGTGCCGAGTGAAAAATAGGCCAATCCTGAAAGGTTATACATTGTACGATTCCATTTCTATGACATTCCGAAATGACGAAATTACAGAGATGGAGAATAGATCAGTGGTTACCAGGAGTTAAGGTGGAGTTGGATGCGTTTATAAAAGGACAACAGGAGGGTTCCTGAGATGGTGGAAATGTTCTGTGTCCTGACCGAGTCCATGTTAGAATCTGGTTCTGACATTGCTGTACGGTTTTGCAAGATATTGTTGGGAAAAACCAGGGGAAGGGCACGTAGGCTCTCTGGGTATTATTTCTTACAACTGCATGTGACTTAATTAAACTTTTAACTAAAGTTTAATTTAAAAAATTAAATGGGAACCTCAAAAAGAGGCAAAGCTAATCTGAGAACAGTAGTTGCCTTTGAGAAGGGTAGGAGTGTCTAGAAGGGGCTTGGAGGGGCTGGGGTTCTGATCATGTGGGGTTCCTCTGTGGTCACCTTGGGAAAATTCATCAGTTTCTGTTCTTTCCTGTACATTTGTTTTATTTCAATAAAAAGGTCACATGCATTTTTTAAAAGTAAACAAAGAAATCACAGATTTTATAGACACAGAAAGTGTTCATAACACAGGGTTTTGTAAAAAAAAATCATAAAATATTCATGTATAATATCCCATTTTCATTTTAAGTATTTGCAAACGAACACACACACAATGGCACAGAAAACAGCTCAAAGGGTCTAGACTAAAATGTCACATCAGTTTTTAGCTAATTATTGTTTTTTGTTCCCTTTTCAAAATTTCCTAAATGAACCTGTATGATATTTTGCATCCTAAAGGGTAATGCAGGTTTTCTCATTGGTTTGATCTTTTTTTACCCCATGCGATCCAGCCACCCCCAGGTTCTGGCCAACCCAGATACATCCACTCACCCATCTCAGATGCCAGGGCCCGCTCCAGGCAGAAGCTGGGCGCCCTCTGCCGGAAAGGACTGTCCTGGCCAGATGGGGGCCTCTGGGCTTGGCTCCTAGGTCTGCTGGGCTCGGAGGTTCTTCTGGGGGCTGGAAGACCCCTGGTCTGGCGGTGGGGGGCTGCATCTCGGGGTACAGGCAGAGTGAAGGACTGGGCTAACGTCCCTGGGGTGCTGGGGGCCCATGGAGAGAGAGACACGTTGAGGTCACACAGAATGAGGCCACGCCTCCGAGCCCCTCCACACGCAAAACCATCCTCTCCTGTGGGACTTGGCAGCCCTGGCAGTATAGCATTTCTGAGGATGCATCTCCATCACACACGCATTTTCTTCATAAACTGGCCTACTCATATACAGAAAGTCATAAAGCTCAACTTAGTTTTTCGGTAATATACACAGCAATGAAGTTTGTAATCTTCCCTTCCCACGCAGCCCTGGGTAGCCCCAGGGACCTTCCTCCAGCTTTGGAGGCTGTCACTCAACCTGGTGGCTCTGTCACAGCACCCTCCTGGCACATCTTATTCATTCACCGTTTCATCACCCATTTGTTCAACAAATTCCCAGTCTGTCGACAGTGGTGGAGTGAGCCTGGGAAAGTCGCTTTCCCTCTATCCATAACATGAAGGCAATAACCCGTCCTTGGTGGGGATGAAGTGTGGGCTCTGAGAATGCCCAGACCCTGAGTTCTGAGTTCTGTGAGTTCAGAACTTTGATTCTCAGCCTATCCCAGGTGGGTAACACTGATGGGATCCCCATTACCTGATCTGGGAGAGCCGGTGCTCTGGGGTCTGGGTGAGGGGCGACACTCTGCTGGTTTCTGAGCCCACGAAGCCACTGTCTGTCTCCGGGGATGCCATCCAGGGCTCCTGAAAGAGACAGTGTCCCTTTAAATCTGAGGAATGTGCCTGGGGAACCCTGGGAAACCCTTCCCCAGTGCTGGCCTGGGCCTCACATTCCAGAGGCTCACAGACAGGGAGGCTGGCCCAGCTCCCAACAGCCAGGCCCTGGGTGTGCAGGGTCCTGGGGTGCTCAGGGCCTGGCATGAGCCCTGGGCCAGCAGCAGGGACTCCACGCCCCAAGAGGACCCTGAGCACACCCCGTATCCCTGAGGGGTGGGAGCCAGGGCCTATGGGAGGGAGATTGTCACAGACTTCCTGAGCTGAGAACTAGGAAGGGGAGGAGGAGAAAGGAGTCCCACTGCGAGGATGGGGTTCTCGCATCCACATGTCTTCCAGGGTGGGCCTGGAATGCCGTGTCCTACCTGATTGCAGAAATGCCCGGGTCCCATGAATTGGGATCGGAGAAGGCAATGGCAACCCACTCCAGTACTCTTGCCTGGAAAATCCTATGGACAGAACAGCCTGGTAGGCTGCAGTCCATGGGGTTGCTAAGAGTCAGACACAACTGAGCGACTTCACTTTCATTTTTCACTTTCATCCAATGGAGAAGGAAATGGCAATCCACTCCAGTGTTCTTGCCTGGAGAATCCCAGGGATCGGGGAGCCTGGTGGGCTGCCATCTATGGGGTCGCACAGAGTCGGACACGACTGAAGCGACTTAGTAGCAGCAGCGTGAATTGGGAAAACCAAACTGATCAACCACGCACACCTCCAACACACCGCGTCTAATGCAAGGGGCAAAGATCACCAACAGAGAGACATGGGTGTCTGCCCTCAATGAGTTCATGGTCAAGTGCATATTCCTTACCATGGGCTCATTAGGACTATACGGGTGTGTGTGTGTACACATGCAAATGTATGTGTTTATTTTATTTTTTTGGATGTGGACCATATGGTTTTTATTGAATTTGTTACAATATTGTTTCTCTTTTATTTTTTATTTATTTTTTTACTACAAGGCATATAGGATCTTAGCTCCCCTAGGAGGGATTGAACTTGCGCCCCCTGCATTGGAGGACGAAGTCTTAACCCCTGGGAAATCCCCATATGTGATTTTTTAGGGGAGGATCTATCCCATAAGTCATATTTCCACAGTGATTTGTGATTACTGTCAAAGTTTAAAAAGGAATGGCACAAACTACTTGGAGTCAAAGACACCACTCCCACCTCCAGCTGTGCTAAGCAGGCTCAGAAAGATATGGGCACTGAGCTATGGGTCTCAGAGGAGAAAGAGGAGGTCCAGGCAGAGGGGTCGGGGTGCGGGGAGCCACGGCAGAGGCGGGAGCAGCAGGCAGTCTGAGCAAAGGTCTGGAGGCAGGAGGCTTGGGGAGATGCAGGGAGAGGCCCCACACCCATGCGTACCTCCAGCGGGGGCCCGCCGGCCTGGTGCAGAGACTTTGGCGGGAGGCGCTCAGAGATGCCACTTCCCTCGAGGCTGGCCAGACTGCTCTGGTGGGACGTCACGGACGTGGGGCCCCGAGGATGGGGGGGCCTGCTGGGGCCTGGAGGAGCCTCTTCAGCTGTGCCCAGACCCTGCAGGTGCCCGTCTCTGGTCATGGATGCACAGACGTCTGCTGGCTTCACAGACACCATCTGCTCCACGGTCTCCCTGGCAGGGAAGGAGAGGCATGGTGCCCCTGAGTCCTGGCATGGGCTGGGCAGCTCTGTCCTGGGAGCCATGTAATCCAGGACACAGGTTCTGGAGTCAGGCACCCCTGAATCCCCACCCTGTGCTGCCACCCTCTTGCTGTGTGACCCTGGGCAAGGTGCTGCCCCTCTCTGAACCACACTTATCTCAACTGTAAAATGAGGATGCTGACAAAACCCACCCCATACACCAGGCAGAAATCGGACGGAAATAGAGGTGCCAGAGTACCCTTTCCCAGGCTTCTGGAATTTGCCTTCCCTCTTTCCTATTCCAGCCATTTCCATCAACTTCCATCTACTCAAAAAGACCGTGTCACTATCGTAAACAGAAGACCAGTATTTTGTGTTACAAAATATAGAAGTGAACTTTGCAAATAAATACAAGGAACATGAAAACAGCATTATCTTAGTCTAGATAAATCCTATTGCCTAGTAAAGGCTCTTGGCCTGAGGCCTGCTGGCTTTCTTTCTCTTTCTGTCTTTTTAAAGGAAGATCAAGAGAGGCCCTGAAGACTTTATAGCCCTGAGACTTTCTCCTTGTTGTTCATGGAATCTCTGAGACTAAGAGTGATGCTATTTAAGGCTGCATCTCTCCTACCAGAGATCTCATCCCACACCTCCCCAAATCATTTCAAGTGCTATCAACAGTGTGCATTTCATGGTTTGTAGAGACACTGAGCTACAGGTCAGGAAAGCCGTTTCAAAACTGTAAAGGGCTGTCTAGCTCCTAGGACAGTTACTACCCCTGTGGTTTCTGAGCTGGTGTGGCACCGGCGGGAAGGCTCAGTGACCTACTCAAGGGGAACCCCGTGACTTCTCTCAGCCTGCGCCGGGGGCTGCCTGGTGGGGAGCCTCGGGGCCACTGCTTTTGCTGGAGCTGGAGCCGGGCTGTCAAAACCCAGGGTGCGGCCCTGGCCCTCCACCTCCTCCTCCTCCATCCTCAGGGCTTCTGGAAGGGACTTCACACTGAGGTACCTGCAGAAAAACACAGGAGCGTGACTTCAACCCACAAGGCCAGCAAGATCCCACCACTGGGCCAGACACCCTGGCCTTGGGCCTGGTGGGCACTCACCGCTCCAGGAGGCCGTGGAAATCCTGCTCCACCTGCAGCTCCTCGTGCCTGAGTAGGGCCGGGAGGCCCAGCAGCCCATCCTCTGCCTCATTGCTGGGAGTGCTCAGATCCGAGTTCACGTGCAATAGGTGGGGGCCAATGCTGGTGGCATCGGGCTGGGGCCAGAAAGGAGGAGGGGCAGAGATTCAGCAGATACCTAAGACCACTCTTTAAGGACCTACCTTATGCCAGGCTCATGATGGGCGCTGAAGAGCAAGAAAGCAGTTAGATTCACTGGCCTATTACTCTTTTCCTGTGTGTAAAAGTAGGGACTGGGTCATTGATCTTCAATACCAGCTGCCATTAATGTGCTCTGTGCCAGGCACTGTACAGATATCACTTGACAACAATCACACCAGTATACAGGCTATTACAGCCCATTTTACAGACAGGTAACCGAGGCTCAAATGATTTGCCTAAAGCCATACAGCAGCAAGGGGCGGTGCCAGGATTTGAACCCAGATTTTCATTCCAATATGGACACGCAGTCACTCAAAACACCTTTGCTGCGGGAGCAGGGGAGTCCCTCAAGATAATGCACTAGACATAGCCATCTCCCATAGGGCTGTGATGTGGGCTAGAGACGATTCTACAAAGCCCCTTCCATGTGTGGTTCTTGTCTAGTGTAGCCGTCTCTGTGAGTAGTCTCCAGATCCACCCGGGTCTATAAGCTAGAAGCCTGGAGGTCATCACTCGCTCCTCTCCGCTCACCATCACGCCAGCTCCAGTCCAGTGCACCTTCCAAACCTCTCTCGAGTCCATGCATGTCTCTGCATCTGCCCCACCACCTCCCTGGCTCTGAAGGAGAAAGTGCTAGTCTCTCAGTCGTGTCCAACTCTTTGTGACCCCGTGGACTGTAGTCTGCCAGACTCCTCTGTGCATGGACTTCTCCAGGCAAGAATACTGGAGTGGGTAGCCATTGCCTTCTCCAGATGATCTTGCTGACCCAGGGATCAAACTTGTATCTCCCGCAGTGCAATCTCCCACATTGCAGGCAGATTCTTTACCATTTGAGCCACCAGGGAAGCCCAACCTGCAAATCCTCTTATATCATCCCCCTGCTGAAAAAACAGCAGAGTTTAAAACCATCCCCCTGATGTGACCACATCCCTAATTCCTGGGGCCCCTACCTGCCTCTCCAGCCACATCTCTTAGACAATGGACCCCTCACTGTCTATACTCTAACCACAGGGCCTTTGCACAGGCTGTTGTTCCTACCAGATTTTTTTCTCTTCTACATCTAGTAATTCCTACTCCTTTTCATATTCCATTTAAACATGACTTCCTCAAGGAAAGTTTTTCTGACTCCTTAATGAACTCAGATATGTTAGCTTGTTATCTACTTGGTGTAGAACTCCATAATTCTCGTTCAGAGCACCAATCAAAATTAAAGTAACAAGTTTAACTCTACAGAAAATTCCATGAGGGCGAAAGTGTTCATTGCTCAGTCTGACTCTTTGTGTCCGACTCTTTGCTATCCCATGAACTATAGCCTGCCAGGCTCCTCTGTCCATGGAATTCTCCAGGCAAGAATACTGGGGTAGGTAGCCATTCCTTCCTTCAGGGGATCCTCCCAACCCAGGGATTGAACCCGGGTCTCTGGAATGGCAGGCAAACTTGTTACCACCTGAGTCACCAGGGAAGCCCATGGGGGTAGAGGCCACCTATTATTTTGGTTGTTTTCTACTGAATTCCCACCATGTGTCTTGAGTGTTGGCATATGGTACAAACTTCTCAAATGTCATGAAGTTAACTAATGGAGAAACCAATGAATGAAGGAACAGTCTAATACAGTTGGGCAAAGAGGTACCTCAGGGCCGAGGGTCTGGATGGCCGGTGTGCAGGTTTGTTCCAGAGGAGAGGGCGGGTCTGTTGGCTGGTGGGGGGAGGGCGTGGCTGGGTGGCTGTCCAAAGCCAAGTCTGACCCAACTTGCCCAGGCTCCTGCTTGTTGTGGTCCATGAGGTCCTTCAGCTCATCCAGGCGAATTCCCAGCTGGAATATCTCTGCCTCCAGCTCCCTGGAACAAGGAAATGTCAGCGGGTCTCGAAGGCTGTTCTTTAGAGCAGAGACCCCAGAAATGCCCATGGAGGGCCCATCTGACATCATCATTTAGATTATAAATAAACAAGATAAAAGTAGACTCCACTGGGAATAAGGAGGCTTAGCCCAAGTTCCCTTCTGCCACCAACTGGGTGTAGGACCTTGAGTAAATCCCTTCCCCCTCTGGCCTCAGTTTCCCCATTCTTCAGTGAGGGGATTCCATTCTTATCTCCACAGGCACTTCTCATGGCAGGGAGTCTAAAAGTACACAGATCTCAGCCTTTGAGTATCCCCCATCTGGACATGCTGCTAATTGGGATGGGATTTCTCCCTGTTCCCCAAATGTGTGAATTATAAGGATAAACTGTGCCCCTCCGGGTGGGGACCTGGGGCCTGGCCCATCTGTCCCCCCAGGCCTCCCTCCCCAGCAGGTACCTGTCAGGATCAAATCTCCTGGGTGTCCTCTTGGAGCCGGCAAGCTGCTGGGACAGTTGCCACTCCCTGCAGGCCTTCAGGTACTCCTCCTCCAGGGCCGCATGGGCAGCCTTTAGCTGCTGGAAGACCTGAAACCAGACAGGCCAGTAAGACTTGAGTGCCCAGGCCCTGTGGGCTCCGTCCTTGCAGACACAGTGGATGAGCTGCTCATGGGTGTGTGGGATGGCTATGGGACTCACCCTGGACTGCAGAGACCTCTGGGCTCCTGAGTGTCTGGAAGGCTGGGGTTGGTAGCGTCTGGAACCTGTTTGCCCTGGTTGATCTCCCTGCCCTTAGACTGGCAGGACAGAGGCATGTCTTAGAGCCTTGGCATGAGCTCCAGAGGGCGCCAATCTTCCCTGGTAGACCCATAAAAACCCTGATGCTCCGTGATGGTCACGGTGTCAAATATACTATCGCTGTATCGCCATAAAGACCTGCTTCTTGAGAGGCCTTAGTTCCTCATACTTGATTCTCAAAACTGTGGGTTTTGGAGTATTAGTCACTCTTCTCCTGAATCCAATACATCCTGTTGGATAATACACCCAACAGATGCGTTATCATCACCATCATACTATTGATAACGATAACTAACATTTACGGAGCACTAAGGCTTTGTCTAAAGGACACTGCATTACTCATTCAATCTTCAGCGTAACCCTAACGAGAGGGGTAATTTAACGTCTTCATCTAAATGGGAGGAAACTGAGGCACAGAGAGATTACTTAAGTTGGCGAAGGTCACACAGTGAGTGAGCAAGTTGTAGAGTTAGGATTCGAACCCAGGCCCTCGAGCTCCAGAGCCCATAGTCCCAACCATTACACGAGGCTCCCATAGTAAACGTGACAGTAGTTAACTCTCGGCTAGAACTATGGGAGGTAGGATCATTATCCCTGACTTCTGATCATCCTCATCTCACTCGTTCTATGCTGATAACAGAGGTTGGCCAAGGACAACCCAGAGTCTCATCCCCAGTCTAGCCTGATCTTCCAACAGCTCTCAACTTCCCTGGATATGGAGGAAATAGAAGAGGGGGAAGAAAAAGAATAATTTTGATTTTCAAGGTCCTTGACTATCTGCTCAATGGGATAATGCCATCCATGTGGCATATCTTGTAATTGGAGCAGGTGTGCAACATCCATATAACAACACGCGTGCCTGTTGAGTCACTTCAGCTGCGTCCAGCTCTTTGCCACCCTGCGGACTATAACCTGCCAGGCTCCTCTGTCTGCGGGACTGCCCAGGCAAGAATACTGGAGTGGGTCGCTATGCCCTCCTCCAGGGGATCTTCTCCACCCAGGGATGGACCCTGTGTGGGCAGGTGGGTTCTTTACCACTAGTGTCACCTGGGAAGCCCATATAACAACACAGTAACTACTAATACGGTAACAGTGAAAACTGTCAAACCAAGCATGTTGCATTTGCCCCCCGCTCAGCTCCTCTCCTCACCCTGCTCTGTGCCTTGGGCATCAGCTGGGCTCCCGACCTGCTGGCTTCCCCTGGGGTCTCTCTAGGGGAGGCATCTATTAGAGGTCAGAGGGTGGGAGGGGAAAGATTTAGGAGAGAACAGCTTCGGGCAGGTGTGAGTCCCTGGGCTTCCCTGTCCCTTGTCGGGCCCCCCGAGGCTGCCGCCCACACCCCTGCTAATAGCTCCTTCACTGATCCCTACACCCGCAGCTTTAAGAGCTCCATCTGCTCCTTCCTGGGACCCTGTCTGATGCAGCAGAAATCTAAATTCTATGAGTGACCATAGTTACCTAGAAATACTGGAGTCCAGAAGGAAATAAGCGAATAATGGTTAGATTAGGGGGTCTCTTCGCCTCCCCATCCCCAGTTTTCAAGCTTTAGCAGTCACTTTTATAATAAAGGAAATTTAAATAGAAAATACCTTTTCCTGGTTGCCAACAGGCAGGATAATCGGTGGGAACCTAGGCAGGGCAGTGGTTACGACCCTGGACTTGGGAATCAGACAGATCTCCATCTGGGCTGTGCTGCCTACTGGCTGTGTGGTTTTCAAGTCCCTTTTTTGGGCTTCAGGTCATTCCAGTTACCAGTTACGTGGGGTGAAGACTGTAACTGCCTCGCCAGGTTTTTATGATGATTAAATGAATTAATGTACATCAAGGGCTTGCCACAGAGCCTGACACACCACCACCGCTGCATAATAAGTGGTGACTGCTGTGCTCTAGCGATCGTTATCATGGGAAGCTAAGCGGGGGCTGTCTGTTCAAAAGGGAGACACGGTGTCTGGGATTCCCTGGTCTGTCTTGCAGCAAACAAGGCTTTGGAGACTGTGCTATGGGACACAGAGCAGTCGCCTAGCAGCTCCGCGAGCATCTTCTGAAGCGGACAGTACCTTGGGTTGGTCCTGGGGTATCAGCCGTCCTGCATGTATCAGCTCTATAAAGGACTCCACCTGGACATTGGAGGGGAAAGAAACATGCTCCATTAATCCAGGCTCAGGTGAGTTCTGCCGACTCCCACACTTAGCCAGTCACACTTTGGCATAGCGAGCTGGGTCCCGCCTCAGGATGTGGGTTTTCTGACAAGCACAGAGAGGCAGGTGCCAGAAACAGGCTCCAGCACTGGCTCTGGCCATGGCAGCCTTGGGGAAAATCTAAGCGGAGCTTCCAGGGTTTGATTTTATTTCACTCATGTGCATGAAACCTATGAGGCGGGACATTAGCTGCATCCTGGCGGGGGTGGGGCAACAGGAAACAATCGGATGCCTATCTGTGAAATAGTATGCGGCCATCCAGAGGCAGAAGGTGTGCGTGTGTGTGTTCTTACATGTAAATGCCTCCATGAACTACTTTCAGCATCAAATCAAGGTACAGGACAGTGTGTATGGTATGCTACCATCTGTTATAAAATATAGAGAGAATAAAAAGGAAAAATGAAAATACAATTGCTTATATATTACAAACTATCTCTAGAAGGATGAAAGAAACTAAAATATTAACTGCTTCTGGGGAGGAGAACTGGATGGTGTTGGGGGGGACAGGGAGAGGAGGAAGGTTTTTTCCTATACGTATTCCCTGAAATTTGAACAAAGTGAATTTATTGCCTACTCAGAAATATACAAATTTGGGATATTAAAAAAAATCCAGATACAATTTAGTGTATATACTTCTGTGACCATTTCTATAAACACATGTGTGTTCATTAAACCTTCGGTACAAAGCAGAAGGGCAAGAGTGGGAAAGAAAATTTCACTGCACGTATTCTTTGCCCTGTGCAATGGTCTTTACCATGAGTATCTATTACAGTTACAAAAAAAATTTAGTTAGGGGAAAAAAGGCAAAGACAATTTGTAGATTTCTAGGAAAGCTCTAGATCAGTGCCAAAATATACAACTTTCCCTAATATAATTACATTATATTATATAACTTATATAACATATAAAACTGAAACATAATGCAGGCTACATATGTAATTTAAAATGTTCCAGTAACCATACTAAAAATGTGAAAAGACATAGGTGAATTAATTTTAATAAGATATTTTATAAGCCTAAAATATTGTTTTGACATGTAATCAAATGTGAAAAAGTATTGAGATGCTTTACAGTACACAGGACCAGGAGAAATGTCTCTCCAGTTACAGGACCCAGGACAGCGGCGATAAAGGGGAATCAAGTTCATGGTGCTACACCACGGGTGAGAAAAGACTGCTAAGTGAAAGAAGCCAGACACTAAAGGAAAGACGCTACACAAACCCATTTACACGAAATGTGCAAAACAGGCAAACTCAAAGAGACAGAAGGGAAGCCCAGATGGTGCTCCTGGTGAAGAACCTGTCTGCCAGTGCAGGAGATGCTGGAGACAAGGTTCGATCCCTGAGAGGAGACGATCCCCTGGAGGAGGGCATGGCGGCCCACTCCAGTGTTCTTGCCTGGAGAATCCCATGGAGAGAAGAGCCTGGCGGGCTAGAAAAGAGTCAGACACGACTGAAGCGACTTCGCATGCATTCAAAGAGACAGAAAGTAGATGAGCAGCTGACTGGGGCTGGGGGGACGGGGAATGGGAAGTGACTGCTTAATGGATACGGAGTTTCTTAGTGGGGGATGAAGATGTTCTAAAATCGGTCGTGTTGATGGCACCACAACTACGAAATACTAAAAGCCACGAAGCATTAACTTTAAATTACTGAACTGCATGTTATGTGAATTATATTTCAGCAAAGTTGTTACCAAGAAAGAAAGAAAGAAAACAGAATGGTGGTGTTTCTTTGAAAGAATTTGTTTTATGGACATGGTGATATAACTATTGCGTTTCCCTTTTTGCATTGACTGCTAGGAAGTTCAAAGCCAAACGTGAATCTGATAAAGTGTTCAGGGTCTTTGTTTATTCACTTCTCCCTAAGTTCATTTTATTTTTTTTCCTACACATACTTCCCCTTTACCCCAGTTTCCTCGCTTCTGTTTTCAGAATGTGGTTATTATGCGGGTATTTTCTAAGCCGCTTTAAAGTACTTTTGGAAAAAGGCCAAGCATATAGTTATAAACAATAACAATTTCATAGTTATTTCAATGAAACTGAAAAGGCCTCTTGAGAAGTAACTAAGAATTGATTCCATAATGAAAGGAACTAGAGAAGTGGGGTGAGACCCAAAGAGGAAAAGGGAAAGTAAAGTTTCCATAACCCTTTCAGAACCCTGAAAGAGCTGAAAGTCTCCCCCAGCAGCGAACCGGGACATACTTTCAAGCACAGTTAGAGAGAGTTTGATGCGACACAGTGCCAAAAAGGGAGTTAAACCTAGCTGGCTGACAGGAGGAGGCTGGAGCTTTGTGGCCTCTGAAACCAGCAGGAAAGCCCCAAGTTAACTCCTGCAGGGGGGTGATGAGTGAGCCTGGCACACAGACAGCCCCTCCCCAAAGCGGGTAGAGGCTCTGCTTTCTTCAAGGGAAGTCTGTCTCCCGTGGGCAAAGCTGGGGTTCCACTCACCTTGGTCAGGAACCGGCTGGCCTGAGAAGCCAGCTCCTGGGCCCGCTCCGCTGAGGGCTGGTCCTGGGCAATGCCCCCTGTGTCCTCCTGAAGCCACCCTAGGGTGGGCATGCTGGGTGGTGAGGAGGGGCTCAGGTCTCCTCCAACTGATGGCGACCCTGGAATACACAGTCACTATACGCTGGGGCCAGGAACAGTCCTTCCTGGGGCTGAGAGACTGGTGCTCGACTGCAAAACCACCACCTCCATCCTCCAGTAACAGCTCAGCCTTCTCACCATCTCCCCACCTTCCTGCCGGCCCCAGGAAGTGACCTGGGCGGTGTTGTCCCCATTTATAGGCGAGGACAAGGTGCAAATTTGCCCTGGATCACACAGCTACAGGCCAAGCCAGATCTCTGGGTTCCCAGTCAATAGTGTGGGCTTCAACTCAGAAAGATGGAGGTTCAAATCCCGACCCTCCTCTGGAGCGGTGTGACCGTCTACATGTTGTCACCTCTCCAAGCCTTGGTTGCCTTAACTGTCACTGTGGTGACACCAGTGGGGACCTCACCAGACGTGATTAACGGAGGCCGTGCATGGCAAGGCTTGGCGGGTCTAGCCCGATACGGGCTCTACTGTGATGATCTGCTTTGTCACACAAATTGTCCAAGACCATCCAGCTGCTAAGCAGAGAAAGCGAGGGCTTCACCCACGCAGCTCGGGCTCAAAGCAGACATTTCCACGTCTCCATCTGACCGCGTCAAGTCACAGGGCCCTGAGAGAGGCCTCACCTCCCTCCCTCTCTTCCCCAGCCTGAAGCTACTACCACCCTGGAGTGGACCAAGTGTCCCCAGAGCAGTCACCACAGAGCAGCCTCCAGACACATCGCGTCTCCCAGACTCACCTGAAGCCTCAGAGGCCTGCGGGCCCTCGGCAGGGCCCACGTGCCACTTCACAGAGTGGGGCTGTGGGATGGTGAAGGACAAGACCTTGGTCCCCTGGGGCATCGTCCCCACGTGGATGCTGTGGCTGGGCCGGGGCGGGTCCGAGTACAGGTTCACCTGTTGGTGGGGGAGGCACGGCAGCGACCAGTCAGGGGGGGCAAACCACCCAGAGGCATCCCCTTCATTCATGCCGTCACTCAGGTGCTCAATGAAGATGGATAATAAATGTAAATAAATAAAAATGGATAATAAATACTGCTTTCCAGTGGAACCTATGCGTGGGGGCCAAACACTGGGCCTAGGGCTTATACATCCTTTCCTTCTCTCTTTATGGCAGTCCTAAGAGGGAGGGACCACAGGCTTATTTTACAAAAGAGGGAACTGAGACTCAGAGAGGCTGAGTTACTTACTCAAAATCTCCAACTGAAAAATCCTTGGGCTGGGATTATAACCCTGCTTTGACTCCAAAGTCTATGGTTTTCCATATTCATAATCTTACTAATTTTTGTTATGATTTATAATGTAATCTAATCATATTGCAATCAATATAGCATTTAACAGATATAAAGTATAATCATTTTACAATAATATGATCATTATTATTTTTATTAATAAAAACATTTCTAAGAATTACATTACGTTGATAAGAAAGGCAATGGATAGTTTCAGTGAATGCATAAACCAACAAGTGAAGGAACTGTTTCTCAGTTGCAGCAGATCTCCATCATTTGAGGATGGACTTCATGCGGTCACAGTCCAGCACGTGGGAGAGAGGTAGACAGTCAGGCAGATGGCCAAGGGAGACCATCTGAGGCCAAAGACCTGAGTGCCTATAGTGGTTTAAAGCAGGGGCTGGCAAACTACGGTTTGTTTTAACGATCATGGTTTTAGTGAACACAGCCACACTTGCTTGCTTATGTATCGTCTGTGGTTGCTTTCATGCGATAATGGCAGAAATGAATCGTTACCACAGAGAATGTACGGCCCACAGAGCTGAAGACAATCACTATCTGGCCCTCTAAGCAGGAAGTCCGCTGAACCCCGGCTTAGTGTATGAGCTCTGTAGTGCCTGGGTTCACGTCGAGGCTCTTCTACTGGCTTCGAGTCCTAGAACAGCTGATTGCACTAACCTGTCTGTGCTCAGAGTGAGTGCTCAATGAGCAGCAGCCATCACCCTCATGTTTGTCATCATCAGTGGTAAAGCTACCACCATCACCACTGCCATTGTTACTTATGTGGCCCTCATGGAGGCAGGTCCCTGAAAAAGCGACTCTCCTGGGGTGCCTCAGGGCCCCTGGTCCCCAACATCAGGCAGCTTGTCTTACTACCCTCTGCTCCCCTAAGGTCAGGAGTGGACAGTTCAGGGTGGGCTCCCAGGCCTACAGACAGGCAGCCTCTCCCTGCTTAAGCTGCTCTTCACGTCCTGGCCATGGCAGAGAAATCTTCTCCAAAGTGAGGGACAATGGCCCAGCCATGGCTTGGCCTCTGCTGCCTCCCCACTCTTTCAGGCCCAGCCTCTGATGAAAACAAAGCTGGATTTTAATAATCCCCTCGGCCATCTGCTCAGGCCAGCCTGGGGGGACTTGCCCCCCAGCACCCCTCTCCTCCCAAGGTGACCCAAATCTGGGGAAGGCCTGGCCCTCCTGCATGCTCCCCCTGCCCTACCCTGCCCATCCCCTAACCTCAGGTCTGGCTCCCCCCCAAAGACCCAACCTGGGGGAGCAACAGGGACAAGCAGTTCTCAGCACCTCTGTTTCTGCAGAGGGACCAACAAACAGCCTGTGTGGAGGCCCGGGGAAGCGGGGAGCTGGGGGTGAGTGTGGGCTGCTCAGGCCTGCCCCTCCCAACCTGTCTCATGACACGGGCAGGACCTAACCCAGGCCCCCCTCCCGCCCCCACCATTTAAACCAGGGCATCCCGTGGTGCTCCCTGAGGCTGGGCCGGCTCCCTCAAGGGTGTTAAGCAGTGGAGGGTGGACCAGCAAGGGTGGGAAGCAGCGGGTTAAATATCCGACTATTCTCAGCACAGCTGGGTTTCTCACAGCCTTTAAAATGCTAATGGGCTTTATGAAAGGGGCGGGGAGTGGAGAGAATAGCAGACGTTTCCTCAGCCCCTCAGAACACACAAACCTCCCCAGACCCTCTCCCCACTCCACTCCTCCTCCCCCAGACCCTCCCCATCCTTGCATCCCCACCCCCACCTCCACCAGGTGGCTTGTGGAACACACATTTCAGGAAACATGGTTTTGTGTCATGCCCCCTGATTCTCTCTGGGGTAACTTCCGGCCTCAATGCCTCCAGACCCTCCTACGGCTGAGATGGGGGACAGCAGCTGGAGGGAGGTGGCCACAGGGCAGCGAATGCAGGAATTGAAGTGAAGTGAAACTCGCTCAGTCGTGTCCGACTCTTTGCGACCCCGTGGACTATACAGCCCATGGAAGTCTCCAGGCCAGAATACTGGAGTGGGTAGCCTTTTCCTTCTCCAGGGGATAAGTCTCCTGCATTGCAGGTGGATTCTTTACTGGTTGAGCCAGGGCACCTCTATAAATTCTGACCCTAAGCTGGTCCCCGGGCAGTGACTCCTGATCAGCCCTAGCTCCCTGCCCCCACCCCAGGCCAGATCCAGTGGTGCCCCAGGCCAGGCCCTGGGACTCCCTGGTCAGCCTCCTCAGCGGCAGAAACCAGGATCATCTAGTTTGGCTCTGTTAAACCTAAAAAATAAATACACAAATAAACTTGTAAGCCTAAAAAGACAGTCGACTTGGAGTGGGCTTTGCAGCCAGCACATCAGGTTCAAACCCCAGCTTCGGCATCTGCTTGGCGAGTGATCTTGGGTGAATCCCTTAACCTCTGTGCCTCAGTTTCCCCAGTGGTAGGTGACTTAGGACAGTGGTCAGTAAGCATCACTTATTGCTATTGCTATTACTCTGTAATATCCTCATTCTGCCTTGACCCTATGCCTCTGCCCCATACCTTGCCAGGGCCTGAGCAGAGCTCACCCAGGCACGGTGAAAAACAGTGCCCACTCTGGAATCAGGCAGAGTTTAATCCCCACTTTTAATCTCTTACCAGCTGTGGAAAGGCTGCACAAATCGATCCAACTGGCAAAGCCTCAGTTTCCTCTTGTGAAGAGGATCAAATGAGTTGACCCTGGCAGTGTGCTTAGCCTGGGGCCTGGCGGCTTTTACTGCTCAGCAAATGCCAGTCTCCTTCCCCTGGTCCCCACCTGTCGCTGCTCCTCTACTGCTGTGCCTGGCCTGGGTCTCCAGGGTCACATCCCTGGCCAAGCCCCCTGGGGGCTCTGAGCAGAGTGAGTGGCTCAGCTGGCTTCTGGGAAGGTCACTCCAGCCAGCTCAACCTCAGTTCAGTTCAGTTCAGTCACTCAGTCGTGTCCGATTCTTTACGACCCCATGGACTGTAGCACACCAGGCCTCCCTGTCCATCACCAGCTTCCGGAGTTCACTCAAACTCATGTCCATTGAGTTGGTAATGCCATCCAACCATCTCATCCTCTGTCGTCCCCTTCTCCTCCTGCCTTCAGTCTTTCCCAGCATCAGGGTCTTTTCAAATGAGTCAGTTCTTCGCACCAGGTGGCCAAAGTATTGGAGTTTCAGCTTTAGCATCAGTTCTTCCAATGAATATTCAAGACTGATTTTCTTTAGGATGGACTGGTTGGATCTCCTTGCAGTTCAAGGGACTCTCAGCAGCTCAGCCTGCGGGGGCAGTAACACTTTTGCCTCTGTGAGCTGGCCTCCCTGGTGAGGGCTCTGAGCAGGAAGCCATCCTGGGGTTTCCTGAGCTCTGGACACAGTGAGAGGCCTGGCTGGGAACTCAGCTCCCCAAGCTCTGCAGACCCAGTGAGGCCCATCTCCACTCAGGCTCCACGTCCTTCTCAGCACTGGGACGTGAGTCCTGCCTGTACTGTTCCCCAGGGCAGGGAGAGGATTGCTCTGCTTCCAGAAGAGTCGAGCTAACCTGTGCTCACCTTTCTCTTAAGGAGAATTCTCAGGCCAAAGAATCACTTTTTCTAGAAAGCAAAAGCAGGTGAGCTAATGCTGCACCATTCCTGGCCTCTTCTACCGTCCCTCTCCACACGCTGGGGTCTGGGATAACAGACAGGCTGGTGTCCCCACATGGTGAGTCCCCACTGGGTCGGGGGAAATGTCCAGGAGATGCACATGGCTGTGATCCCATTGACTTCCCTTGCTCATGCTTCTCTGTGCCTGGCACACATGGGCACCCAATGAACACCTTCATTTTAATACTATTAATATTCGCTAATTCTTAGATAAGTACTTCCAAAACCCAGACTCTTTCCCTTTAAAGAGTAAAGGAGGAAGGTAGGAAAGGAGGGAGGGAGAAGATATTCCCAGCCTCTGTTCTTGACCTTGACCCTTGGCAACCTCTGCCCCTTTTGGGGTTCTGATTCTCCAATCTGTGAGACAGGGGAACTGATGACCAGACCCTTTCCCCTTGGACCTTCTAGGAGCCTATGACAATGTGGTTACCCCAGAAGGGATGTCTCATCAAGCCCCCTCAACAGTCCTCCAGCTCTCTCTTTTGCCCCTGAATCTGACTCAGAGAGCTGAAAGAAGCCTTAAGACATGGGGGGTGGGAGGGGGCAGCCCAGTGGCTCCCAGGAGGCTTGCTGTTGTTCAGTCCCTAAGTTGTGTCCAGCTCTTTGCAACTCCATGGACTACAGCACGCTAGGCTACCCCTGTCCTCTATCTTCCGGAGTTTGCTCAAATTCATGTCCATGGAGCCAGTGATGCTATCTAACCATCTCATCCTCTGTTGCCCTTTTCTCCTTTTGCCTTCAATCTTTCTCAGCATCAGGGTCTTTTCTAATGAGTTGGCTCTTTGCCCCAGGTGGCCAAAATATTGGAACTTCAGCTTTATCATCAGTCCTTCCAATGAATATTTGGGACTGATTTCCTTTAGGATGGACTGGTTGGATCTCCTTGCAGTCCAGGGGACTCTCAAGTGTCTTCTCCAACACCACAGCATCAATTCTGTGCTCAGCTTTCTTTATAGTCCAGCTCTCACATCCACACATGACTGCTGGAAAAACCATAGCTTTGACTATACGGACCTTTGTGGGCAAAGTGATGTCTCTGCCTTTGAATACGCTGTCTAGGTTGGTCATAGCTTTCCTTCCAAGGAAGAAGCGTGTTTAACCCCTTCTTACAGTTGTGCCTAAGAAGGCCAGGAGAGAAAGGACCTGCCTGTGTCAGGAGGATGTGGGGACGCAGGGGAAGTCTTGCTCCTAGAACAGGGCCCCTCCGCTTTCTCAGCGTGGCGGCCTTGGCAACACGTCATGGAAGAAGAGTTGCTAGATGGTGGAAAGCAGCTCCCTGGCAGGGAGAGGGGTCTTGGAGCAGGATGGGGGCAGCCTGGGTGGGGGCCCGGAGACAGAAGGCAAGTGAGAGGGAGGGTCTGCATCTCTGCACCCCAGCTCCCACCCCTCCTCCACTGCTGCCCGATGAGGCAAGAAGCCCGCAGGCGGAAGCAGGAAGCCAGGAGGGCCTGCGACAAGTCCCACTTCCTGCCTCACCCCAGAAAAGGGGAAGGTCCCAAGCGCAGCATTCACAGCCTCCCCTAGAAGGGGTGAGGATGGGCAGGATGAGGGGACAGACTTCCCCTCCACACTCCCCTCTCCCACACTAGACATTCAGAACTGGGGGAGAGGCTGTGGGTGAGCAGACAGGAGGAGAAAGGCAAAGGGGAGTACCAGCCCCAGTGCTTGAGCAGAAATTCTGCACTACTCCCTCGGGGCTCAGAGAGTCCAAGTAACTTCCTTAAGGTCACAGAGCTAGTCAGTAATGGAGACAGGAGGTGCGCCCAGATGGTCTTACTCCAGAGTTTATCCAGAAGGAGAGCTTCTGGTGAAATTCCTGGGCACCCCAGATTCTAGGATTCGAGGACTCAGAGCTCATCAATAGCCTGGAGAGGGCAGATTGCCACCCCAGGGTCACAGAATGACCCCATGGTAGAGAAAGGAAGAACCGCATCCCCTAGCCCCAGGGTCTCTGGAGGCAGGAGGCAGTGGCTAGGGAAAAGCGTCATCTTGGGGGCTGGGCCCACCCCTCCACCCCTCCACCCCTCCACCCCTCCACCCCTCCACCCTTCCACCCCTCCACCCCTCCACCCTACCCGGCCCAGTACCTTGGCCCCGAGGCGCAGCTGGTCAATGGTGTTCTCAGCCTCCGCATACTTGGTGAGGAGCTTATGGTAGTCCTCCTGCGGGAAGGCGGGCAACGAGGTCACACACCAGGCCTCTGACTGTGAGATTCCCCCCACCCTGGGAACCCACTCCCCAAAGGGGGCCTCTGGGTGCCTCGGAGGGAAAGGGCTCAGGAGTGGCAGTTCAGCAGACCCCTGCAATACAGACCCCATGGCCACATTCTGGAGGGTCGGAGGCCGCAGGACCACTCATCCATCAACGGGTCTATAGCCCTGATAGGGGTGATGGCCTCAGGGTCGGCTCACTGAAATGCATAACCCGGTCACAGAGAATCTCAGCTACTTGCCTATCTATCTGAATTCCCTGCTTGCGTGTGTCTTCCCCATGGCTCTACTCCCAGGAGTTAAGTAATATGTGCTTAGTAAGTATTTTCGAATGGCTGATCGAATGAACCATCTAACGGTCCATTGGTAGGAAAATAGAAGACTTGAAAATCACAGTTGCGTTTACTCAGAGTTACTACTTGCCATAAACAAAACTGAAGTGCTTCTTAAAACAAGTCATTACAGAGGAAAAGCAAAAACAAATGTCACTGGTCGCCTTTGAAGGCAGCCAGGGAACCGATGCATTGTTCTGAAAACTGGTCATTGGAAGGACAGAATCCAGCATTTCTCCTGTCTTTCCCATGTGAATGAGACCTTGGTAACCAAATAGTTGATGAAGGAAAGTTTTACTTTATAGAAGATTTCCAGAAAAAAAATGCAGGGTACTACCACTCTGTCACCCTCAGTGAAAGCCTGGATCAAGGTAATGACCATCAATAGTCATTAACATCACGAATGAGACCAGAAGGCAGCTTACGTCTCCTGAAGGCACCACCTATAATGGGCTCTTGCCAAAAATCCCTACCCACATGGAACTACCACTGGGGGAAAATAAGCAAATGACTACAACCTGGAGGCAGAGGCACCAGAGATCAAACTGCCAACATCCGCTGGATCATCGAAAAAGCAAGAGATTTCCAGAAAAACATCTATTTCTGCTTTGTGGACTATGCCAAAGCCTTTGACTGTGTGGATCACAATAAACTGTGGAAAATTCTGAAACAGATGGGCATACCAGACCACCTGACCTGCCTCTTGAGAAACCTGTATGCAGGTCAGGAAGCAACAGTTAGAACTGGACAAGGAACAACAGACTGGTTCCAAATAGGAAAAGGAGTACATCAAGGGTGTATATTGTCACCCTGCTTATTCAACTTATATACAGAGTATATTATGAGGAACGCTGGGCTGGAAGAAGCACAAGCTGGAATCAAGATGGCCGGGAGAAATATCAATAACCTTAGATATGCAGACAACACCAACCTTATGGCAGAAAGTGAAGAAAAACTAAAGAGCCTCTTGATGAAAGTGAAAAAGGAGAGTGAAAAAGTTGGCTTTTTTCAGAAAACTAAGATCATGGCATCTGGTCCCATCACTTCATGCAAATAGATGGGGAATCAGTGGAAACAGTGGCTGACCTTATTTTTCTGGGCTCCAAACTCACTGCAGATGGTGACTGCAGCCATGAAATTAAAAGACGCTTACTCCTTGGAAGGAAAGTTATGACCAAATTAGATAGCATATTAAAAGCAGAGACATTACTTTGCCAACAAAGGTCTGTCTAATCAAGGCTATAGTTTTTCTAGTGGTCATGTATGGATGTGAGAGTTGGACTGTGAAGAAAGCTGAGCACCGAAGAATTGATGCTTTTGAACTGTGGTGTTGGAAAAGACTCCAGTCTATCCTAAAGGAGATCAGTCCTGGGTGTTCATTGGAGGGACTGCTGTTGAAGCTGAAACTCCAATACTTTGGCCACCTGATGCGAAGATCTGACTCATTTGAAAAGACCCTGATGCTGGGAAAGATTGAAGGTGTGAGGAGAAGGGGATGACAGAAGATGAGATGGTTGGATGGCATCACCAACTCAATGGACATGGGTTTGGGTGGACTCTGGGAGTTGGTGATGGACAGGGAAGCCTGGCGTGCTGCGGTCCATGGGGTCGAAAAGAGTCAGACACGACTGAGCGACTGAACTGAACGGAACAACCTGGAAACACGTCTAGTTCTAACTGGGCAAAACACAGGACAAAGAGAGGACAAGGAGACATATGAAAAGATATCAGAGGGTGTATCATAAAGCCCCAGAATGTGGGAGACTCTACAGGACAGAACTGGTTCCTTTAACAGATAAATTACACAGAAGAAAGCGATTTGGCAGAAAATGCAGAGAAGGGACTGCCCTGGCATCCCAGTGGTTAAGACTTTTTGTCTTCAAATACAGGGGGTTTGGGTTTGATCACTAGCTAGGAAGTTAAGATCCCACATACCTCTCAGTCAAAAAAAAAAAAAAAAAACCAATGAAGAGTTAAAATGGTCCACATCAAAAAAAAAAAAAGCAAAAAAGGCAGAAGGTGGTGGTGAGAGACTCGCAAGGCACGATAACAATACCCATCGGAGCCGCGATTTGGATCCTGATTCAAACAAGCTGAAATAAACAAGCTGTTTATGGGACAAAGGGGGGGATCTGAATACTGACTGGACATTGGTTAATATTAAGGAATGGGCCTTAAGTTTTAGGTAGGCCGATGATTATCTTTAAGAGAGATTCCTTATTGTTAGACATACACACTAAAATATTTGCGGGTTAAATGAGTTGATACCTGAAATTTGCTTCAAAATACCCCAGGAGAGCAGGTGACAGGAAGAAGAGGTGAGGCCATTGATGAAAAAGGTAGATACGGCTGTGTGATTGGCCTATGGGGGTTCATCACTTCTATTTTCTCTCTTGTATGTTTTTAATTTTTCATAGCAGGACTGGAAAACAAACTCAGCCTATCCTTATAGCATGAGTGTGCAATCACTGATTTTTTTTTTTGAACAACAGGCTTGGGAGTATCTTTGTCGCTGGGGGTACAACACTCCCATCATGAGCAGGGGGTTCCTGCATGGGTCCCCAAGATTCCCCAGACCTCCCCATCCTATCCAGCCTCCAACCCACACCAGCAGGTGCCTTGGGGTGGAAGTGAGTCAGGCTTACCTGGAGCTGATGGACGAGCTTGGTGGCTTGTTCAGGTGTCTGAAATTCTTGGGGCACCCTGGTGATGGGGTGGGTAGGAGATGGGTTCTTTCCGGGGCAGATGTCTCCACTGCTCAGCAGCACCTCCCTCACAATCTCGGCAGGAGACTTGAAGATCAGTGGCTTGGCAGGGCCCTCGGGCAGCCTGCTGTGGCTCCTAGCCTTGGGGGGGCGGTAGCTCTCATCTTTGGGGAACTTCACCCGGGGTCCCACCTTGGAGAAATCAGGGAGTGGGTAGTTCAGCCGCCCCCGGCCATACTTGGAAGCATCAGAAGATGAGTGGCCAGCCAGAGTGGCTCCCGGCCTGGGGGACAGCCTGTCCTGCCGAGCAGGCCTAGGGGAGCGGTTAGGAGGGCTGATGGAGCCAGTGAATCGGGAAGGGAGTGGCTTAGGTGATATCCGTGTCTGCTTCCAGGACTGGTCCCCGGGCTGATGGCAGGAGAGGCTGCTGGTTTCTCTCCTCCATCTATCTGCAGGACACTGGAGGCTCTGGGCGGGTGGTGCTGAGGATCCCTGGAATTCTGTGGCTGTTGCCAGAGCAACGCTTCCTTCAGTTCTGTCATTTGGGTTGAGGAGGTGGTGGCTGGGGCTCTGGGGTGAAGTTTCTGCCAGAGCAGTGGGCTGGGGGACATCAGTCTCTCCTTCCCAGGTGGAATCCAGGTTGTCACTGGGGTGGTTGAGGCTCTCAGTCCCACTGTTCCAGGACCTGGGCGAGCTGAAGTCAACAGTTGGGTTGACATCAGAATGTTCTGGAAGTTTGTCTCCACTGGCTTGTTTGCTAGAAGCCACCCAGCCTGCAGGCTGACCCCAGTCCAGAGCAGTGGGGCTGGTGCTCCCATGGCCCCCTGAGCTGAAATAGGTCTCACACCCCAACCTCGAGGAGCTCTCTCCAGCTTCCTGGACCTCAGGACCTTGCAGAGCCTCACTGGTATCCTCTTTGGTCATGTCCGGTTGAGGATCCTGCTGGGGGAGCCAGCCGAGAGGCAAGTTGGAACTTTCTGGGCTGTCCTCATCCTCTTCTTCAGACTCTGGAAAGACACATCATGGCTTCGTATACACTAGACCTGGACTCACCAAGTCCCATTACCTAGGTCGTCTCAACCCCTGGGCTTTCATTTTCTTAATATGGGGTGATGGCAAGAAGCCCAGTAAAGTCCCCCATATGGCCAAATACCTAATACCTCCTCTGGTGGTCTCAAAGGTTCTCCAGCCTCAATCCTTAAACCTGTCCCCCTAATGCTTCCTGTCTCAGCGAACAGAAACATCACCCCGTCAAACTGCACAAGGCAGAAACCGGCAGGGTGTCTTTGCTATTTCCCTACCTAAACCCCACAGTCCAACCTGTCACCTGCTCCTGTCCCGGTTACCTCCTAGGGTGCTCTCAAACTCACCTACTGCTCTAAAGTCTAGAACCACCAGCTTTGCCCAAGCTGATACCCTCTCTTGCCTGGACCACTGTAGCAGCCTCTTAATCATCTCATCCTCCATCTGAAAATTCACCAGTATCTTCCTGTTGTTCCCAGGATAGAGCTGAGCTTTTAACGTGGGCCGCAGGTCCCTGTCTCCATCCCCCATTAGCTCTCCTGTTCCAGCTCTTTCCACGGGCCCCCTCAGTCTTTCCCTGGTCTAGCCATGCCACATCCTCCCCTGCCACAGGGCCTCTATACATGCTGACCCCTCTGGTAGGGTCCTCTCTCCCTCTCTTTGCCTAGTTAACTCCTATTTGTCCTTCACACATTAGCTCAACCTTGACCTAATCAAGGCAGTCTTCTCTAACCTTCCTAACTTAGGTCAAAATCTCCCTTTTATAGGCTTTCACATGCCTGAATACATCTACTTTGAAACACTTATTACAGTGGCAGCTTTCTATTTATTTATGTGATTGTTTCATTAATATTTTCTTCCCCCACTATACCGTAAGCTCCGTGAGGACGAAGATACCCTCTGCTTTTATTTACTATTGTATTTGCAGAGGAAGTGCTCAATATTGGTTGACAGAATAGAAAGAAGGGAAGAAGGAAGGGAGGGATAAAAGACAATAATGCATGCAAAACTCCCCCAAAATGGATAGCTGTTGGAATTACTATACAGTAGGTGCTCAAGAAATACTCATTCATCCATCCTACTCACCCACCCTCCCACTCATCCATGTCACCCACTCATCCATTGATCCAGCCATCCATCCTTCCAAAAAGCCATCCTTCCACCTACCCACCCACTCATCCATCCATCATCCACTCACCTACCCATCCATTCACTACCCATCCGTTTACCCACTCATCTACCTATCCATCCATCCATTCACACATCCACTGCCCACTCACCAATCAACCACTCACCCAATCATCCACTCCTCCATCTATTTGTCCCCCTATCTGCCTATCCACCCACCCATCCATCCATCCATCCATCCATCCACGCATCATCCATGAAGTCAATGTTTATTGAGCACTCACTCTATCCTAGACCCCATGTCAGCCTCTGGCACAGATCCAGACTGTCAGGAGATACAGTCTGGGTCCCATCAAGCACAGACTCTCTGCTCTGGCGGATGCACCTCTGCCACCATCCTTATGTGGCTCCCCCATGCTCTTTCCTCTAGCCTTGGCACTTGTATATCTTCCCACTCCTTAAAATCTCCTTTAGCAAGCATCTCTTGTTTACAGCAGCACCCTTGAGAGAGGTTAAGTAACTTGCTCATGCAGTGACTCAGAGCAGTTCTGGACTTAGAAGCACGGTCCCAGCTACGAAGGCAAGTTAATCTCTGCTGATGGGGAACATGCGGTGGAGTGAAGGGGTCGGACTTTGGAACCAGGCAGCCATGGGTTCATTCCCAGCTTTTCTGATCCCTCATAGGGCGCCATGAATAAGGAATTGACCGCTGTGGCGATCTTTATCCGGAGGCTAATCTCTCCTACTGGCAGAAGGTGGTGAGTAAAGAAGGAGGCACGGTTTGCACCCTGCCCAGCCCTGGGCCTGGGACAGAGTAAGGACACGGGACGTGGCAGCAGCTGTTACATCACAGCAGGGGGTAACCACGTGACCTCAGGAAGACCTCCCATTTGCCATTCCCTGAGGAGAGCTCAGAAATGGCTCCTGAGTGGGTAGCTGTGGGCAAACCCCACTTTACACAGACCTGGCCTGAGGAACCTGGGGTCACTGCACAATCTGCTATCGGCCTGATAGCTTCTCTGACATCCAGGAGACCCTACCTGATTGCAGAATCCTGAGACAGGGGTGTTTCATTCATATTCAAACGCAGTAGGCACAACGTAATCAAGCTCAATGGTATTATTACTCCTATTTCACAGATGGGGAAAATCAAGCTTCAGAGAGGAGAAAGGACTTGCTGAGCCACGCTAGGAATTTAATCTCAGCTGATTTTGATGCAAAGAGAATGGTTATTTTAGAAAACAAGGGAAGCCACCATTCTCCTTGCTACTTGGGATTTTAAAAAATTGTAAAAATGGGTATAACCCCTGAACCAGGCAATTAAAATTATCAAGGTTATTATCAAATCAGGTGTGCAAAGATAGACTAATGCCATATCTCTGCATTATTTGTAACAGCAAAAATCTAGAAACTACCCAATACTCAGCAGTAAGAGGATTGGCTCAACAAATTACAGAAATACCCACACCATGGAATTCCTAAGCAGACATTAGAAATGATTTGTGGAAGAATATCTGATAAGCTGGGAAAGTGCTCATGTCTGTTAAGTTACAAAGAAGCAAGCTACAATGTAGCTTGTAGAATGTTCTATATTCATATTACATATATTCACACCTATGAAAAAGATCAGCTATCTGGATAACGAGTAATTTTCAGTCTTTTTCTATTTTGGTTTGTATTTTCTGATTTTTCTGCAATGGACAACATTGTTTATATAATTTAAATCTTAAAAAATTTTAAATTATAGGCTTCATAAAGTGGATAATCAACAATGTCTTACTATACAGCACAGGGAACTCCACCCAGTGTTATGTGGCAGCTGGGGAGGAGGGAAGTCTCGGGGACAAAGTATACATGAATATGAATATTTTTTTGCTGTCCACCTGAAGACATCACATTTTTAATCAGCTTTACTTCAATATAAAATTAAAAGTTAAAAAAAATTTTAAGCATAGACTTCATAGATTTTAATTTAAAAAATTTCTGAAACTCCACACTCACTTCCCACCTCCCTCCCGCTAAAAGGTGGGATGTTCGGGGTACTGTTGTGGCACTGTAGGGGAGTCAGCCTCACCCACTTCTGCAGACTCTCCAGATTCGGGATCCTGGCACCCAGCGGGCTGTGAGTCTGGGCGCCACTTCAGTGGCTGCAGGCACTGCTGGGCCCGGCGGAAGTCCTCCAGGAGCTCGGGGCTGCTCGCAGTGGGAAAGGGTCCCTCCTCTTCTGAGCTGCGTGTGCCACTCTCATCAGCATCCTTTCCCTTTTCAGCCCAGGCCCAGCGCCGCCGCTGGGGCCCCTTCCCCAGGCCCGGCTCGACCCAGCGGACCTCTGTTCCAGAGCTGGCCATTGGGCCTGGCCTGCGTTTCACCTGGGCCCCTTCATCTTCAGGAGGTTGAGCTGCCCCTATGGGCACCAGAGTCCCCACTGGCCCGTCTCAGCACCAGCCATCCTGCTTGTGGCCTGTCGGGGACACAATCAAAGGGAGACCATGAGTCCTTGAACCCCCTCCTGTCTTCAGGAGCAGGAATCAGCAGCAGGAACTTTGCAATCAGAAGCCCTGGTTCAGTCCTGGCTCCAGCCCTTTGAAGCTGCATGACCTGGGGCCAATCATTCCACCTTGATTCCTTCATGAGTACAATTGGGGTAATAATTCTTCTTTCTCTAAAGAGTTTTGTAAAATGACCTGAGATACAGGATAAGGAGCCCAGAGGTCAGCAAATGGCAGGGTTCCCTGTGTGCTCTGACCGTGTGCCAGGGTCCCCATGTGGGCGCTGGGGCACAGGCCCTGCTCACGTGAGAACTGAGGGCCCAGAGGTAGCAGACTAACAACCGGCAATTACAAATCCAAGTGAGAGTGATGGGGAAGCCCAGGGAGGGGTCCCGGGGGTCCAGAGCTGGCCTAGGAGGTCAAGATACAGGTCCCATGTAGACAGCATGTCCTCTGGGAAACTTCCTGATTCCCCTCGGGTAAGAATCAAGACTGGGAGTGAGGGAATGGTGGAAATAGCATTCCGGGACCCCAGATAATTGAAAACAGGCACTCAGATGAACACAGGTACACACACTTTCCTAGTAGCACTGTTTGCAACCGCCAAAAGGCAGAAACAACCCAGACGTCCACCCATGGATGAATGGACAACCGAGTTGTGGTCCATCCACACAGAAGAATATCATCCAGCCACAAAAAAGGAATGAAATTACAGGGATGAACCTCCAAAACAGGATGCTAAGTGATAGAAGCCCAACACAAAAGGCCACAAACTGTATGATTCTGTCTATATGGAATATCCACAATAGGTGAATCCACAGAGAAAGGAGACTAGCGCTCTTAGCTGGGGCAGAGGGCAGCGGGGAGTGACTGCTGAGCAGACACAGGTGTCCTTTTGGGGTGATGAAAATGTTTTGGGACTAGATAGCAGTGGTTGTACAACTTTATGAATATACTAAATGCTGCTGAGTTGTTCACTGGAACATGGTTAGATTCATGTTGTGAATTTCACCTCAATTGGAAAAAACAATGAAGAGCATCCCAGGCAGAGGACCATCAAGTACAAAGACCTGGAGGCAGGAGCGGGCACCTGGACATGGTTTCCATGGGCAGGGGCTGGGGCTCTGAGAAGAGATAGTGTGGGCATGAGACGTGATGATCAGACCCGGGGTCCTCTTGGGTCCCGTTCAGGAATTTGCAGCATATCCCTGACTTGGGAGCGCACCCAGAGGTGTGGTTAGAAGTTTCACTCCGGCTGCTTGGGGAGAATGAACCAGAAAGGAGAGCCTGGCTACTGAGGGAGTCATGGCAAGGGAAGGATGGCTGGAGAAGGGCTCCTCACCACCTGCCTTCTCTCCTCTCTTCGTTTCCCTCTTCTCCTCTTCCCTCCCATCTCCTCTCCCCTCCTGCTATGGCCAACACCCCCCAAACACTCCCTCTGAGTCCTGGAAACACAAAGCTGACAGAACAGTGGCATGGTCCCCCCCCCAAGGAGCTTCTGCAAAGGACCCACTCTGCAGATGGGGAAACTGAGGCCAAGAGCATGAAGTGGCCTTGCCTGAAGCCATGCACAGGTCAGGACAAGCCTGTCATGAGACGTCACCTTGCAGTTCGGGTCCTGGCTCTTCCCTCCATACCCTGGGGACAATGAGAATAACTCCAGGCCTCTCAGAACAGACTTATCTGTGTCCCTGCAGCCTCGTGAGCGATCGGGTCCTGGTCAGAGCCTTGGTTTTTACCACTGAGAAAAGCCAACAGGCAATAATTTCTAGACAGAGTCATCCAGGGATCAGCGCAGCCCGAGAAAGGTTGCCGCCTACTCAAGGGCTGGCGTAGGAATGGGGAATAACACTGTTCCCTCTCTGGTCTCAGGGTCCTCACCCTCTTCCACGACCCAATTGTCTTTCCTCCTCCTCGCGTGTCCCCCAGATCACCCTGTAAGCCTCTGCGTGATCCCCACGACACAGGCTGGACCCTCTCTGTGCCGGCCCAGACAAGACACTTTTCTGACTGTTCTCAATCTGTTCTTGCTCCAAACAGGTAAGGAGGTCAAAAGAAAACTAGTTTTCAAATGAGAAAACTAGACCTCAGCATGGAATAGTGACGTGGCCGAGACCACCCAGCTGGTCAGTGACAGCAAGGTTTGCAGCTGTCACTTGTGGACACAGTGGGGGAAGGGGAGGGTGGATGGACTGAGAGAGTAGCCCTGGAGCACGTATATTACTGCATGCAAACTAGACAACTGGTGGGAAGTCACTGTGTAACACAGGGAGCTCAGCCTGGTGCTCTGGGACACCCTAGAGGGTGGGCTGGAGCTGGGCGGTGGGGAGGAGGTTCAGGAAGGACGCGACACGTGTCTACTTACGGCTGATTCATGCTGTGCTGTGGCAGAACACAACACAATATTGTAAAGCAGTTATCCTCCAACTGAAGTTTTTTTTAAAAAAGAATTTGTAACAATCGACTTTGGCCCAGTGAGGGGCCAATTTTTTTTGTTAAATCACACGCTCACCATTAAAAATATATTTGCTCATATACCTAATACATACGTATTTCTTATAACATTATCCACATGACTTCGCACACGAACACGTTAAAATATATATATACAATTGAATTTTTTAAAGATCCAATAGAAAGCAAATATTTGAAAAGGAAGTTCTAATCCTTGCTCCTTATACTCTCTTGGGGGGCCAGTGCCCCTCTTGGAAATTCCTGATAACTCGAGCGCTCATACAAGAGGCAGATTCACTTTGCTGTATACCAGAAACTAACATAACCATGTAGAGCGATTATATTCCAATTAAAAATAAAAGACAAAAAGAAAAAAACAGTTCACTAGTTTTGCCTAATAGTAAGAAAAACTCAAGGGGAAAAAAAAAAATCCTCTAAGAATGCAGAGCCCTAGGTTGACCCAAAGAGAGCTGGATTCCAGGGCCTGGGACAAGGCCCAGGAATCTACATTTTAAACAGCTCTTCAGGCAAGGCCCATTCTTTGCCCTTGACTAGTATTCTTGCCTGGAGAATCCCAGGGACAGAGGAGCCTGGTGGGCTGCCATCTATGGGGTCGCACAGAGTTGGACGCGACTGAGCAGCAGCAGCAGCAGGCCTTCCGGACCCTACTACTATGGCAGGTGTAAGCAGTACTAAAAGCCGTTGCTTTTCTCATTTTGAAACTTCTGCCCAGGAAGGGGGTGGGGGAGGCATGTGGGGTTTTTTGATGCTTTAAAGGGCTTTTTTCTAGCCGTGCCACAGAGCAGCCCGCCCAATCTCAGAGGCCTCGGGTGCACAAAGAGGAACATCCTGTCTCCTGGGATGACTCAGTCATGGCACAAATCTCACTGTGACCAGGCGTAGCCGCCTGTCAGAAGCAGCTGCGGTCACTGGCTGGGCTTTTGCACATGTTCCCCAGGCCCCCAAACCTGTGAGCCTTTTGTGAGCAACACCCCTGCCTTTCGCGCAAGCCACAGGCTCTGGGACCGGTTAGTCAGCCAGTCAGTCAACAAACACACACAAGTGCCAATCACATGCGGAGTTCACGCGGGGCCAGGACAGTCGTTCACTAGGCAACCGAGAAAGAGACGCAGGCAGGGGTCCGGAGGCAAGCTTCTGGGCCTGGTGCAGCTGCTCCACCTTGAACAGCTGGGCTTCGGTTTTCTCACCGAGATGGAGAAAACGCCACCTGCCTTTCAACCACGGGAGGCGGCACCCTATGAGGGTGGTCTGGGAGGCAGCGGCTGGGATAAGAGAACTTTGAGTTTCTTGCTTGACTTGTTGGCTTCTGAAGACCACAGACACAACTCTCAACCCCCTCCTCCTCCCTGAGGTCCTACTTCAGAGTAACAAAGATATTAATATATATTGAGTGCCCGGTGGGTGCAAATTAACTTGAAAACAAACCAAAAAGCCCTGGGACTTCCCTGGCCGTCCAGTGGTTGGGATTTCTTTCACCTCCTAGGGTGCGGGTTGGAACCCTGATTGGGGAGCTAAGATCCCGTGTGGCTCGAGGCCAAAAAACAAAACATAAAACAGAAGCAATATTGTAACAAATTCAATAAAGACTTTAAAAATGGTCCACATCAAAAGTTAAAAAAAACCACCCCAACCCTGTGATCTGCTGTGGGCCAAGCGCTACACCATACACGAGGAATACAGACATGAGTAAAAGCATTCCAAAATTTCAGATGGGGGGAACAGAAGGGTTATTGTTGCAGGAAGCCTGAAGCCGGGCCTGAGACACAAAGGATTTGGAGGAAGAAGAATGAGGAAGGGCATTACAGGCAGAGGGAACGGTACAGGCAAAGGCACAGAGGTCTGAAAGCGTGAACAGAAGTTGACCGAGGGCTATGGCAGGGGCCCCTGATTGAGGGCCAAAGGCAGGGTGGTTCTAGTCAGCCTTCGAGGGCACACGGCGGCTTCCCAGGGGCGGTGGGGTTGGGAGGCTGAACTCGGGAGAGCTCCAGGAGTACTCAGTCTCCTCAGGAGCTGGGCTGTCCTCGGGGGGCCCTGCCAGCCCTGGGGGAGCTAGCCCCGGAAGGAAGCGCCAGCGTCTTTTGTGCGCCCTCCCTGCCGCTCAGACGGTAAAGCGTCTGCCTGCAATGCGGGAGACCCGGGTTCGATCCCTGGGTCGGGAAGATCCCCTGGAGAAGGAAATGGCATCCCACTCCAGTACTCTTGCCTGGAAAATCCCATGGATGGAGGAGCCTGGTAGGCTACAGACAAGGGGGTCACAAAGAGTCGGACACGACTGAGCGACTTCACTTTCCTTTCCTACCTTTTCCTGCCGCCACGCAGCCTCTCGCCTGGCTCTCCTGAGGGTCTGTGAGCCCCTTGTGGTGTCTATCCACTTCCCGAGGGGCTCAGCCACCCCCACGGGGCTTCTCCGTCCCCTCAGTCCAAAAGTGAAGACCCTTCCCTTCACGGCTCTGTCCCCAGGTTCTCCTCTGCCAACTTCAGCTGCACAGCCCACCTCTGATTCCCCCCCCAATCCTGTCCTCCAAAGCCCTGTACTGTCCAGCCAGGGCTCCCCGAGGCAGCCCCCACCACCCCTACCCAGTCCCTGACATCTCCCAGATGGAGAAACTGAGCCGCGGGGAGGTGGCCGGCTTTCACAAGACCTCGCAGCCCGGAAGTGCGGCCCGCGATCGAAACCCAGGGCCTGTGACTCTGAAACCAAGTCCGTCAGACCCGGTGGGGCAGGGAGGAGGGGGGAAGGGAGCCCCCTCCACCCTTTACCAGTGGCTGGGCCTCTCCAAAAAGGCAGGGCTTTTGAGCTCACAGCCCCGTACTCAGCTGCCTTCCGTGGCTAGCAGGCAGGGCACAGACCTGCTGTTATCAAGCTGGGTGGGGTGGGGGTCCTGGCAGCTGTGTAGAATCTAGTTCCCTGAGTTCACCAGCCACTTTCCATGCTGGATGTGCCCCCTGCCTGCCGGCGGCAGTAGAGGGCGTGGAGAAAGAGGAGAGATGCCCCTTGCTGCTGTGGACTCTTATTTCGCCAGTCTGAAGGGCTGGGCTGAGTCTGCGGTCCCCTCCCTGGCTTCTCTCCTTGTCCTTCTGCTGCACAAGGGCCACTCTTTAGTGGGGGACCTCTCCCTCGCTGCCTCCTGGCAGCTCCCCACCCATGCATCATGTCTGAAGCCCCTTAGCAGCCCACAGGACGAACTCGCCATGTACAGATAAGAACTCCCCAAGCACAGAGAGGGACCAGCGCTTGCCCAAGTTCACTGAGACCAGAACCAGAGCTCAGGCTGGGATCCAGGGTTCCGAGGCTTGAGGAAATGCCCCCCAAATCCACCCCTGCCCCTGGGCTCCCCGAAGCCGCAGAGAAGTAATACGGCTGCCACAGCTGCCACTTCCTGGCTGGGCTGGTCCAGATGCCTGGACTGTCCCAGAGAGCCTGTGACTGGCCCGTCCAGGGGGAAGGCGGCTCCTCCGACCCCCCGCCCTCCTCCGCTCCCTCACCTCTCTCAGGCTCCACCACCATCCTGCTGGCCCAGGCTCAGGGGACCTGCATGTGAGGTCTTTGTTCCAAACCTGGGGAGCCCCCTGTCTCCACGGCGCCCTGGCCCGCCTCCAGGCCGCTCTGCCAGCCCCAGCCGCTGCTCACAGACAAGCATCGCTCCCCACCTCTCCCCGCCCCTGCTGTGGCTGAGGCCGCCTTGCCTCGGCAGGAAGCGCCCAGCCTGATTTCCTACAAGTGTTTCTCAGAAGGAGGGGGTTTGTCTGTGTGCAGAGTAAGAGGGAACAGAGGGAGCTTAACCCCTTGCAGGCCCTCTGCGGGTTGGCACCACTCAGGAAAGGACTTGAAGAAACTTCCAATGTTAGAGCTTGGGACCATCTCCACCAGAGTACAGACTGGGGACAAAAAACCCCAGAGAAGGTCAGAGACTTGGCCAAGGTCACACAGCATGCTGAGCCTGGAAGGAGGTCTCCAGCAGCCTCAGCCCTCTAAGAGCTTTCTCTACAGCCCCTGCTGTCCAGATCATGACCTTGTTTGAAGCCCCCTCTCTAGGGCACAGTGCCCATTCGTACAGTGGGAGCCTAGGCTGGGATTGGATGGGAATGGGAGCCAGATGCTTGCTTGGCACCCTTCCAGCCCTTTGTAGCCAGTGGGATGAACTCATCATGAGCAGATAAGGACACCCCAGGCACCAGTGTTTGCCCAAGTTCACTGAGATCAGAATCAGAGATCAGGTTGGGATCCAGCTAGGATACTCTGGCCTGTCTGCCAATATGTGATCCAACACCTCAGGGAGGCTGCAACGATTCCTGCCATCCCACCCACTGTCCTCATCCCAAGCTGGGCCTGTAGTTAAGAGGGGCATTTTCCAGGCATCATGGAGGTAGAGAACTGGCTGATTGCTGATCAAACTGTATTTCACTGGCAGGGCACAAGACAGGCCAAGCCCTGGCTCCACTAGACACAGACAGTAAACAGACATGGAGAAGGACAGAGAGGGTGACATGAGATGAAGATCCGTATCCCAGGCTGCTTTCAGTAACACTGGTGCCTAGGTTCACCCAGAGTGACAGCATCAGCCTTTGGGCATCAGTGACTTCAAAGTGTCCCAGGTGGCTGGAATGTGTGGCCCTGGTAGCTGCCAGGAGGGTCTTTGTGAGAAGGTGACATTCAATCAGGAGGCCAGAAGAAAAAGATGGGCAGGAGTAAGCCACAAAGGGCTGAAGGTAGAGTATTCTGGAAGGGCGAGTGCAGACGGCAAGGTGGGACCAGTGGGGCTTTCCCTGGGAACAGCAAGTGTGTGTGCAGAGCAGTCGGAGCCAAGGGGGAGAGGCAGGAGCAGGGGAGAGGGGTTGTCTTAGTGTCCAGTCCCCTGCACGTCTGTGGCTCCCAGCCCTGGCCCTGCCCAGGATCCAGGGATTCTGATTCAGGAAACAGAAAGAAAAAGGAGACAATGTGGCCTCTGTATCGTCCAAAAAGCCCTCCGATTAATGCTGCTGAGCAGCCAGGTTTGAAATCTGCCCACGTAGGACAGAAAAATGCATTTTACAGACAGTTCGGACTCGGCTTCAAATCCCAGTCCCACCTCTTTCTTGAGAGCTCTGTGACCTTTGAGCGAGCCTTCACCTGTCCAAACCTCAGTTTCTTCATTGATAAAACAGGGATAAGAAGAATAGCCGCTCCACAGGACTTCAGCCAAGATCCAATGAGGTAACGTTTGCAAAGTGCAGAGCCCGGGCGCGCGAGAAGGAATGAATGAATTCTCCCAAGGTCAGTCTGTGTCCCGCAAAGCTAGAACCAGGTGCCCTCATCCCCTCCCCTGCCTTTTCCTCACATCTGGGGGGCGGGGTCTACCCCGCAGCCTCAGCCAAAGGTGGAACGGAGCCAAATCCTAATAAGGCTCCTCCCTGCCAGTTCTGGTGACCATGTGGGCCATTGTGTGAGGGGCGGGCTCCCCTGACACCCCGTCACTCACTCACTCTCCCTCCCTGGCCATTAATTCAGACAGCACTGCCATCAAAACGCCAGGTGGCTGCTGCTGCCAGGCACGCACTGCGGCCCCTAGATAACCCCCAACCCCCAACTTAGAAGCAGGCGCCGAACCCCAAGGGAGACAGCCCCTGTGTGCTCTGTTCCATCTCCTTGACACCCCGGCCTTACCAGCCCTTCTCGCTGCCTTTGCTTGTGTGGTGCCCACTGCCACACACCATCTCCAACCACAGGCCGAATCCTACTTAACCAAACCGAGCTCATTCATTATATGGTTACCCTGGCACCCACCCTGGGCTTCTGTGGTGACTCAGGTGGTAGAGAATCTGCCTGCAATGTGAGAGACCTGGGTTTGATCCCTGGGTCGAGAAGATCCCCAGGAGAAGGGAATGGCAACAAACACTCACTTTTCAAACACACCCTTCTGTACGCAGCTTGGCCCCCACTTAACTCAAGTGAGCAGGCCAGAACCGACCACCATGCTGGATACTCCCCTCTCCCTTACACCCCATAACCAATCCATCACCAACTCCCAGTGATTTTATTTCCTAAATCTCACTGGAATCCAACCCGTCTCTGCATCCCTACGTGGCCTCTTGCAACAGTCTCTCCTGGAAAGCCCTAGGATCTTTCCAGTCCCTTCCGAACACTGTACCAAGAGCACTTTGCAAAACGGACGTGTCCAAACACAGCCCTTCTCTGCTTAAAACATTGTGCTAAGCTGCCCACGGTTCTGAGAAAGAGGATGAAACTTCACAGCTAGGCTGCACTCCAGCCTCTTTGTCCTCCGCATGCTTGGGGAACACGGGGGGCTCCTTGGTGTCCCTGGGACAAACGTACAGTGCTCCCCCCTTCACTCAACCCCACTTCTTCGCTCTGGTGACTTGCAGTCAGCCTGCAGATCCCAGAACCATGTGCCCTTTTAGGGAACTTCCCAGTTGGAATTAGACGTTGGGTCTGCTTCCCAGGTGGCGCTAGTGATAATCTGCCTGCTCATGCAGGAGACACAAGAGATGCTGGGTTGGGAAGATCCTCTGGAGGAGGAAGTGGCAACCCACTCCAGTATTCTTGCCTGGAAAATCCCACGAACAGAGTAGCCTGGCAGGCTACAGTCTATAGGGTCGCAAGGAGTCGGACATGACTGAGCACCGTCTGCCTGACACCTGGGAGCTCTGCAAAGCACACCGCTGCATCCCAGTGCCCAGCATAGACCCTGACACACAGGAGAAGCACGGTGAACACCTGCTGGATGATCTTTTGAATCTAGCCTGTCGTCCCAGCCTCGTTTGTGGCCCTCACAGCCACCCAGTGAGGCTGACGTGACATCCCCAATTTACAGGTAGGTAAACAGAGTCCCCAGGAGCCACAACAACTTGCCCACAGTCACAAAGCTGGAGAGTGCTGCTGGAGATTCAGACACGCAAAGACCCAAGTCTTAACAGTCATGCTTGGTGCTCACACTGTATAGACTGTGGAGATCATTAACAATCCAGGCACCAGCAAATCAGGAGGGGAGCTTATAACCAGCGAGTTGCAACTCACTAAGTCAGTGTTCTGACTTTATAAGGAGGCTCTGGTTCCTCACAAAGCCTTTCGGTTTTCTAAAGCGCTTTCTCGTCCTTCACAGCATTAGATGCTTGAGAAACACCTTGGGAAATGGGCAGGACAAGGATATGATTTCATCAAATGCATCAGGAAAACAGAGGCCCAGAGATGGGTCAGAAACAAAGGAGCAAACACAAACCTTTGGCCCCTACTGCCAGGGCTTGAGTACCCTCCTCAGAAGCACGCTTGGAGGGTTGTGTCTGCACAAGCCAGTTCTCACCACAGGAGCCCAGCGAGCCCTGGCCATTTGTTCCCTCAGCCCCTGGGTCACAATACTCCAATGTCCTGATGGCTATTTCTCACCCACACTCCCTACTCCCCCGCCTCCACAATCATTCTTAAGCCCCACCTAAATGCCTGGCACGTTAATCAGACTGGAAAGTGAATCTCTTTCTTCAAGCCTTCCAGTGACACCCAGGACACAGCGCAGGACACGGCCCAGGATCCAGACGGGTGTTGCTGGCTGATGTGATGAACCCTGGACAGTCGTTCCTTTACATGATGCCCCGAGGCCCATGGGGTACAGGGGACCACCAGGCTTCTCAGCCATCCTGAAGGAAACCGTGGCTGTTATTTCATCCTCAGTCCCTCCTTGAGCTCTCTGCTTCCCTGGGGAAGAAATGAAGACCCACTCTGAGGTCACCCATTCCTTCCTGCCCAGGTTGCTGAATTTGCTCCTATCGTTAAAATCCACAGGGGTGAGGAGGCAGGAGAGACTTTCAGGAGTGGACCCAGAACTGATGGAAGCATGGCTTGGGAAGTGGAGGCCCAGTTTCAGCCTGAGTGATGCTGGACAAAAGCTTTTCCCTCTCTTAGCTCTGGATCCTTGAGGCTTAATGGGATTCTCTCTGAGGTTACCAGAGTGACCTTCTATCATGAAATCTCCTGGGTTCTTTGATCCCACTTGCCCACACAGGCAAAAACACTAAGCTTATGGGAGGCTGTGAGGAGCAGGCATTCAGGGCACATGGGTTTTGGGAATAATCAGAGACCTCCAGGGTCTCTCTTAGAAGTTGTGTGGCCTTAGACAAGTCACTTAACTTCTCTGAACTCCAGATTCCTTATCTATAAAATGGGGCCTTAGAGGGTCTTTGGTCAACGAAACTACATACGTTAAAGCCATGGCCAATGCCTAGTTGGCATAGAACTCATGAATAAATGACTTTGGACATATCTATGAAATGCCTTTATGGCCTGCTCCCTGCGGGACCGAGTTTAACTTTCCTGGCTCTCCTAATATCAGCCACAGATCAAGCTCTGAGTCCTTTACACAAAAGGCAGCAGCTAGCCCTTCTGACCAAGTGGAGAGAAATGCTGCTATTTCCCAGGGATTCTTCTCCCTGTGGCCCCCAAACCTGGTCTAGGGATGACTGACCCAGCTAGAATCTGTGTCCTCACCCTGAATCATTAAGGAGGAGAAGAAAGGTCTTCCTCAGCCAACTAAAACACAGGTTATGTAGGAGAGTGTGCTCATACTGAGGAAAACACACTCATGCTCACACACTTACACACACACTCAAATTTATCTTTCATGGAAAGAGTTCAACAACAAAAAAATGTGCATGTGCCGGGAACACATTGCTAACAGCAAAATTTTATTGAGCACCTATTACATACAAGTCCTTCCATGGATTAGAAACTCATTATTTAATCCTCATACCAATCCAAGGAGGCAGGAATTATTATGCCCATGTCCCAGGAGAGCAAGCTGGGTTTGAATCAAATTGTCTGAAACCAGACACTACAATCTTAATCACTTTGCAAGTGAATCTTACAGTAGGTGGAAAGGTGGGAAACAACCTTGGTGTCCAATAACAGGGGATCATTAAAAAGATAAATTATGGTATTTCCTCTCAAAGGAATATTATGCAGCGATGAACAGTCATATTGTAGAAGAATATAAAGTAATGGAAAAAATTGTCATAAGTTAAGTGAACAAGTCAATTAGAAAATAACAAATATCTAATTTAAGTAAAGTCATGCTCAAAATTATCCAAGCCAGGCTTCAGCAATATGTGAACTGTGAACTTCCAGATGTTCAAGCTGGTTTTAGAAAACGCAGAGGAACCAGAGATCAAATTGCCAGCATCCGCTGGATCATGGAAAAAGCAAGAGAGTTCCAGAAAAACATCTATTTCCGCTTTATTGACTATGCCAAAGCCTTTGATTGTGTGGATCACAATCGACTTTGGAAAATTCTGAGATGGGAATACCAGACCACCTGACCTGCTTCTTGAGAAACCTATATGCAGGTCAGAAGCAACAGTTAGAACTGGACATGAAACAACAGACTGGTTCCAAATAGGAAAAGGAGTACGTCAAGGTTGTATATTGTCACCCTGCTTATTTAACTTATATGCAGAGTACATCATGAGAAATGCTGGGCTGGAAGAAGCACAAGCTGGAATCAAGATTGCTGGGAGAAATATTAATAACCTCAGATATGCAGATGACACCACCCTTATGGCAGAAAGTGAAGAGGAACTCAAAAGCCTCTTGATGAAAGTGAAAGAGGAGAGTGAAAAAGTTGGCTTAAACCTCAACATTCAGAAAACTAAGATCATGGCCTCTGGTCCTATCATTTCATGGGAAATAGATGGAGAAACAGTGGAAACAGTGTCAGACATTATTTTTTTGGGCTCCAAAATCACTGCAGATGCTGACTGAAGCCATGAAATTAAAAAACACTTACTCCTTGGAAGGAAAGTTATGACCAACCTAGATAGCATATTAAAAAGCAGAGACATTACTTTGTCAACCAAGGTCTGTCTAGTAAAGGCTATGGTTTTTCCCGTGGTCATGTATGGATGTGAGAGTTGGACTGTGAAGAAAGTTGATCGCCGAAGAATTGATGCTTTTGAACTGTGGTGCTGGAGAAGACTCTTGAGAGTCCCTTGGACTGCAAGGAGATCCAACCAGTCCATTCTAAAGGAGATGAGTCCTGGGTGTTCATTGGAGGGACTGATGTTGAAGCTGAAACTCCAATACTTTGGCCACCTCATGCGAAGAGCTGACTCATTGGAAAAGGCTCTGATGCTGGGATGGATTGGGGGCAGGAGGAGAAGGGGACGACAGATAATGAGATGGCTGGATGGCATCACCGACTCGATGGACATGAGTTTGAGTGAACTCTGGAAGTTGGTGATGGACAGGGAGGCCTGGCGTGCTGTGATTCATGGGGTTGCAAAGAGTCGGACACGACTGAGTGACTGAACTGAACTGAATTTGAGTCCATTAAAGAAAAACACAGTAAAATATGGAGGAAGTGGAGGGAAGGAGGGAAAGCGGAAAAGAAAAGGAGAATTCCTCCACAATGTTTACACTACTTATTACTACGTAGAAAACTAAGGCAAATTTACTCTTTTTCCTTATGTGTATTTTCTAAAAATAACAGCTATTTTAGAAGTAAGAGTAAAATGAACTTTGACTATTTGGTAAAAAAACAAAGCAAAACAAACACAAGCCACTGCCGCACAGCTGTGCAGGTCTTCATTCTGATGGGACCTTGGTCCTGACCCTGCTCAGTTTCCCTGCCTGGGAAAGCTGGGAAGAGGGGCTGGGCTCTTTGAGGGCCTTCGCAGCTCTGGCATTCGGTGATATTCGGTACCCCCATCCCACACCTCCTCTCCTCCTGCTTTTAGACTCTGACCCTGTGCTTTTGCACATGGCTTACTCATGAATAAATAATACACAGCCATTATGCAACATGTAGGATTATGTGAAGATCACAAAAAGGAAAGGAAGCAATCCCAGCCTTAGCCTTAGTCTAAACATCTCGGGACATGGCATGTGTTGTCTCATTGGAACTTCATAATCAGGCATTTAGTAGACCAGAAAAGACCCAGAGAGGTTATACAATTTGCCCAAAGTGACACAGAACAATAGAGCAGAGTTGGATCTGCACCCACAAGTGAAGTGTTACCCTCCAAATAAATCCCTGATTTGAAGTCAGAGGGGCTGAAAGTAGCCTCTCGACCCCTGAGGGCCCTCCTTGGTCCTCGGCTGTGGTCCCAAGACTCTAAGAAGACTCACAGCTAGGCATCCAAGTCTGGCTTTGATCACGGGCCCCTCCCCCACAAGAGGCGCAGCTTGGAGTGGAGGATGGGAGGAATGCTGGCGAGGATCTGCGGAGGTGGTGCAGGACCACCTCTGGGGGCAGGGAGTCTCTCCCTACGGTCTAGCTGGAGTTTGGCTGACACTTGGCAAGGAAGATCAGACTAAGACGGGACTGCAGGCTGGAACAGAGCGGGGACCAAGACGTTAAAACTGTGAGAGTGTGGGGGCTGAGAGGCCTGGGTCCAAATCTGGTGGTTCTGACCCTAGATATGCTTCCAAACATATATTCTATAGCCGCATCTACAGATTGAGGGTAACACTGTCCTCAGGGCCTTGCTTATCAGGAAGCATGGCTTGGGAAGTGGAGACCCCAGTTTCACTTAAAAAGTTACAGGAGAGTGTTTGTTAGGCTTAGCACACACGCTCAGAAAGCCAGGGGCCCTGTTAAAATGGTGAGATGAATGGAGACAGTAGCACGGAAGCACCAGTTCAGTTCAGTTCAGTTGCTCAGTCGTGGCTGACTCTTTGCGACCCCATGAATCACAGCACGCCAGGCCTTCCTGTCCATCACCAACTCCCAGAGTTGTAAAATAAATAGCTAATGGGAATATGCTGTAAGACTCAGGAAACTCAAACTGTAATGACCTAGAGGGCTAGGAAAGGGTGGGAGGCGGGAGGAAGGTTCAGGGAGGAGGGGACATATGTATCCCTATGGCTAATTCATGTTGATGTACAGCAGAAATCAAACCAATACTGTAAAACAATCATCAAGCAATTAAAAATAAACAAATATAATTAGAGAAAAAAAGAAAACCAGGGACCCTGTTAGCTTTCTCCTGGCTCCCCTGATCAACCTGAGTCTCTTCCCAGCTGCCCTGCCCCCAGCTCACCCTCCAGTCTCTTCAGCACATGCTACTGGATAAATCTTCTTAGAGCATCATTCCGACCAAGCCTTCCCTGCTTAAAGGCAGTCGGTAGCTGCTGTCACTTTCAGGTTAAAGGCTAGACATTTTGGCCTGGAATTCGGGCTTGTAACAACCTGTTCCTAAGTCAGAGGGCTGTTGTATTGCACCACTCACATCACAGACTAGCAGCCTCATCCCATAAAAGTTACTTTCCAAAATTCTACACTTCAGGGGAACAGTAGTGGGGAGCAGGCTCTGGCCAACTTTGGCTGTCAAGCAAAGTCCAGTCTTTCATTACCCAATATACTTCACATGCAGTTTTCTTATTTAAAAACAGCGGGGCGGGGGTGGGGGGCGCTGGGAATTCCCTGGCAGTCCAGTGACCAGGACTCCATGTTTCCACTGCAGGGGGCCTGGGTTTGATTCCTGGAGAGGGAGCTGAGACCCTGCATGCCCCATGGCTCAGTCAAGAAAGAAAGAAGGAAGGAAAGAAAGAAAGGAAAAGAAAAAGCCCTGAACTGTGGCATTTACTAATTTCCATAATATAAATGCCCTTATTACGGTCAATTTCATGCTACCAACACCATATCACTGAACACAGCACTGGGAAGAGACACATACAATCAGCTCACACCAGATGACACACCCCTGCAACATCCCAAAATAACAGCAGACTATCCCCAAAGAAGAGCTGTGTGACCTCAGGTGAGTGACTTAACCTGTCTGAATCTCTAACTTCTCATTTGTAAAATGTAAAACAATAGCACTCATTTTATGGCAACAATGTGAACACTAGTCGATCAGCAACAATATACAGGGTACCTACCATGTGGTAGAGCTCTGTACTAGGCACAGAGAGGGTGACTGGGGACAAGATGCACAAAAACTCCTGCCTTCCCAGACTTCACTTGATGCAGTAAAACCGTTGGCACAGTAGCTGGAAGATAGCATTCTGTATTATCAAGGGTCTTATTGCTGTTATGCCTTCCTTTCTGTGGACCTCAGTGTCCCCATCACCAAACTTAGAATGTAGCCTGAACAAAACTTTATATGATGCCACCTCACTTGAACCTTAAAATGTCATTACCGTTCCCATTTTGCAGAGGGGGAAACTAAGGCACTCAGAACTGAAGCCAGGCTGAGGATTCAATCCAAGGTCTTCTAACTCCCAGTCTTCAGATCTGTCCCACCTCCCTCCCGGACTGAGGAAACACAAAAAGGCCTGGAATTCAGCTGGTGACTCAGCCGGATGCTGAGAAAAAAAAAAAAACTCTTTTCTACTTCATGGGGGTACACTGAGATGTCCTTGGTGTGCACCACTTTCCAAAATACCCTCTCAGCATGCCCAGCCACAGTACCGGGACCATTCCCAGTCTCTCTGGAAACCCTGGCACTTCTGGTGGACTGTGTGGACTGATGGGAGCTGATGAAACCCCCTTGCAAGAAACAACCCAAATCACATGTTTCAAATGCAAACCTCTGGACTTTGGGCCTTTGCCTAAAGGCCTCACATGGGCATCTTCTCCCTCTTTCCGAAGAACAGAGACCACCCCTGAGAATAAATAATCCTCCAAAGACCACAGGGTCCATCCCCTATTGGTAAGTAAGCCAGACTTAGGGCCCCTCAAATGGATAGGTAGCAATTCTGTTTCTTAACAAAACAAAACCAACAGCCAAAAAAATAAAACCCACCAACTCCAAAGGAGGTGCCTGGAAATGGCTCTTTGGAAGTCCCTCTATGCGTCTAACCCCAGTCCTTCATGCTTCACTTTCAGTCATTTCTTCTCCTTGTGTTCCAGAGGACAGGAACAATGTCTCTTATCACTGCAACCTATCTCAGCTTCTCTTCTCAGCTCCAAAATAGCCCAGTCTTATGGTCAGCAATGTTCCTTTCCAACTTTCTTAACTTTGAAGCAGACACTTTCCAAATGTAGGTTCGTCATTTCTTTCAACGAAAGCCAGGGAAAGGAGCAGGGAATAGTCCAAGGTCGCGCAGTAAGAAGGCTCTGGCTCTGTTTGTGCCAGACCCATCACGCAGGGGAGAAGAGAGCTCTGCGTCCGTCCCGCTGTGCGCCTTTGGGCAAGTCTCAGCTCCTCTTTGGGCCTCAGTGTCCCCACCTTCGTAACAAGAGACGCTGGCCTTATGCCTGCAGTCCGCTCCAGATCCCACCACTGTCACAGTGGCCCACCCTCATGCTGGGCCTTGCTCTACCTCCCTACCCCCGCCAAAAAGAGGAAAAGAAACTTGCGTTAGTTGTCCGGGGAGGGCGCGCGGCTCGGGGTTGTCAGGCTGCGCAGGTTGTTGCCGGGTGAGCGAATATCACACAAATCCCAGGACAGACAGAGAAGTCCCACCTCCCGGGTAACCACAGCTACACGGGCCACACCTCCAACCCAAACACAGCCATAAGCCCAGCCAAGGTCCACCCCCAGATCCCCTGGGGACCCCTCCCCTCCCTGTGACCAGAACCAGCTGAAGAGAGAGGGAGAGAAAAAGCCAACGCCCCCATTGCGCGGAGGTGGAAACTGAGGTCAGAGGGTGGAACCTGTTCAAACCCCGAGGCCGGCGGGGTTTGGACTCGAACCCAATAGCCTGTCCAGAGCTCCCTCCCATTCCCGGAGCGGCGATCGGTCTCCTTCCCGAGCGCAGAGGTTTCCACGTGGGAGAGGCCGAAAGCTGCGCGGTCCCTGTAGATCGGAGCCCACCGACGCTGTCCACTGTTCCTCCCCATTCCCCGGATGGAGAAACTGAGACCCGGCAAGGGGCCAGGACCCGCCCTAGACCCACCGCGAGCCCCTCCCCAGGTCTCACCTGCCGGCGGCCGCGGCGCGCGGGTGGTTTCCTGGAGTTGAGCGGCAAACAAAGGCCTCCAATCCGGGCGCGGGGCGGAGCGGCGATGTTTTGCATAATCCCGAGACCGGCCTATGACGGCCCGGGCACGGCCCCGGGAGGCGGGGTTTCTGGAAGTTCCACCAATCGCTGAGAGGTGGCAGCCCATGTCCCGCCCCAAGAGGTTTGGACGTAGGCTCCAGGCTCCAGGACTGAAAATCTCAGATCTGGGAGACTGCGTGATCTTCTGAAACCCGCCCAGCCACAGATGGGAGACTGAGGCGCCTGGCGTTAAGACGTTTGTGAAGGGTTTCACAGAGCCACAGTGAGGAAGAATCCATAAACTCTGATGGCAGAAGCGAATAATAAACACGACAGTAAGGATAATAAACTTTTCTAGAGCCCTTTTGTATCAGGCACGGTTGTAAACTCTTCCTGTGTCCGATCCTTGCCTATAAGGTAAGTCGGTATTATCACTACCCCTCAAGTGTATTCTACTCGAAACCATCTTTTAGACAAGCAGGCAAACGCAGGCCTGGGCAGAGATGGGAACTTGCCTAAGGTCCTGCAGTGAGAACGAGACAGAAATAATCCACTGTTTAGTGAGCGCACCGGGAAGGATGACAGTGTAAGGTGTCAGACTGGCCTAGGTTCTCGCCCCAGTTCTGCCGCTCGCTGCCACTGAGCTTCAGGTAAGCGGGATTGTTAACTCTCACCTCACAGGGTTGCTGAAGGGAGTAAATGAATAAACATCGCACCAGGCCTGCAAGAAATAAATCAGTGACACTAACTTAAAGGGCTCCTCGACCAATCCTATTTCACAGGGGGAAGGACGTGTAATAGGCCCCAGCCAGGAAGTGATCTGCCCAAGGTCTGGTATCCAGCTGTGTTACAGCCCAGTTCTTTTTCCTTTTGGTGGAAAACTCCTCCTAGTCCCCCAGGTTCGGTGACCCCCAATACACATATCTAATGGTAATCGTAGTAACAGCTTCTATGCACTGAAGGTTTACTTTGTGCCAGGAGCAAACATTTTAGCTACTCTTTACAATAGCTCACAAGTTAGGTTAGTATTATACTCCCAATTCAAAGATGAGAAAATTACAATACCAGTTATATGTGTAATATAAAAGAAAGAACTTATTTACAAAATAGAAATAGACTCATGGACACTGAAAACAAACTTACGTTACCAAAGGGGAAAGCAGGAGAGGGATAAATCAGGAGTTTGGGGTTAACAGATACACACTGTGTGAGTACTGAATCGCTTCAGTTGTGTCCAACTCTTTGAGACCCCATGGACTATAGCTTGCCAGGTTCCTCTGTCCATGGGGTTTTCCAGGCAAGAATACTGGAGTGGGTTGCTGTACCGTCCTTCAGGGGATCTTCCCAACCCAGGGATCCAACCTGCATCTCTTATGTCTTCTGCATTGGCGGGTGGGTTCTTTACCATTAGTGCCACCTGGGAAGCACAACGGATACACACTACCGTATATACAATTGATAAACAACAAGGACCTCCTAAACTATATTCAAAATCTTGTAATAGCCTATAGTGGGAAGAATCTGAAAAAGGATATATGTGTGTGTGTACTTACACAACTGAAGCACTTTGCTGTATACCTGAAACTAACACAACATTCAATTTAAAAATTAACAAATATGGTGATGTGAAAAAAAAGAAGAAATATAAGGCTCAGAGAAGTTTAGTGATTTGCCCAAGCTCCCACAGCCAGGAAGTGGTGGAAATAGAATCTGAGTCCAAATGTCAGACTCTGAGCTCTGGACTGTCTGAGGTGTGCCTTGTTCTCTGTCCTTATGATCCCCACAGTGGGCTGCTCCATCCCTCACCCTGCTTTCTCCTGAGCAGAGAGGGCTCCCAGTGATTTGAAGGCCAGCTTGACACTTGCTTGGGCAGGCCCAGTCTCAAACCAAAAACTTGCCCTCTTCCTGGCTTCTCCTTCATCTAGCAGCAGATCCTGAAGTTGTCTAGCTGTACCTTCCACCTTTTCCCAGATCTGACATTATGAGTAAAGCCATTAGGGCCATAGACATATATATGGCCAGGTAGACCTCTGGCCCCTCACTCACCCAATATCCAAGCTGCCTTACCCACTGCTCTTGCCCTTCAAAGGCAACAGGACATCTGCTTATTATCTTGGAGCTTCACATGGTGAACCTCAGGCAGCCGTGGGTCCAGATTTGTCCTCTGCTTCTCACTAGCTGTGCAACTTTGAGCAAGCAACTTGGCCTTTCTAAGCCCACTCACAGAGGTATGTTTTTAAGCTTAAAATTCCACTGGGAGGAGAACCCTCACAGCCAATGGCCTACAGCCCCAGAAACAGACCCAGGAATTTCAGAACCAAAAGTTCCAGCAACTCTTTCTTGTTCTTTTTCAGAGAACAAATTTGAGTTGGCAGGCAGCGGTTGCCAGGAGTTCCCAGACCCCTGGGGTTGGACTGGGTGGGGAGATGGCTGTTTCAAGACACGAGAAGTCATGACCCCTGTCCTGAGTTCATGGGGCAGGCCAATAGCTGGCCTGAAATTCATGCTGCAAGTAGATAACAGACAGAAACCTCTGGATTCAGAACGGATCCACAAGGACTTGGGCCTAGAAAAGATGTGGTTTATAAGGTCAGAGGGCTTCTTCTTCACCGTCCTTCTGACTGCAGTCATCTCCCCGGGGCAGACTCAGCCTGGTACTCTGAGCCCACGCACAGCATCCCAGCCTCCATCAGAAGCAAGTAGCAGCATCCCCATTGCATTGATTTCCTGTGGCTGTTGTAACAAATTACCACCAGTTCACGGTTTAAGACAACACTCGGTCTTCCCTGGAGATCTAGTGGTTGAGATTCCACGCTTCCACCGCAAGGGGTGTGGGTTTGATCAGAGAAGTGAGATCCTGCATGCAGTGCAGCTTGGCCAGAAAAATAAAAAGCTAAAACGACACTAACTTGTTCTTCCAAAGAGAGGTCATAAGTCCAAAGTCAGTCTCACCTCGCTAAAGTCAGGGTGTCAGCAGGGCAGGTTTCTTCGGCTGGCTCTCAGGGAGAATCAATTTCCTGGTCTTTTTTCAGTTTCTAAATGGCCACTTGTGTTGCTGGGCTCATGGTCCCTTCCTCCATCTTCGAACTGCATCACTGCAACCTCTGCTTCCATCGTCACAACACCTCTTCTTCTCCTATGTCAAACCTTCCTCCGCCTCCGTCTTACAAGGACACTTCTGATTACATGGGGCCCACCCAGATGATCGAGGATAACCTCTCCATGTAAATGCCCTAAGTAAGCACATCTCTCTTTGCCACAGAAAGTAGCATTCACACATAACAGGAATCTGGGTATCTCTGGGAGCTCTTACTCAACCTACCCCACCCATTTTCTAGACTGGGAACTCGGGTTCAGAAAGGTGAAATCACCTGCCCGTGACCACACAGGATGTGGAATTTGATGCCAGGAGATCTGGGGCCTGACAAAGCCCTCTTGCAGCCAGGCAAGGGTTATTCCTTGCAGGGGTACCAGGACTGGAGAGGGGCATACAGAGTCCTAGGAGAAGGGCTGGGGTTTGGGGGGACATGAGCTGCTTCAGAGGTCAAGTGGAAGCCAGGGCTGTGGCCTCTGGTCTCCTTAAGTCAGGGAGAGGACACAAGCAGCTAAGAGCAGGATCTGGTAAAAGTCTGTAGAATCAACAGCCCCCAATCCATTTCTAGAAGATCCCTGTACGCGGCTCGACAAAGCAGGACTTTTCAAACTCTTCCTTCTACAGAGAAAGCCTGGGGATGGAGACCTTGGGCACCGGGGCTGGTAGTGGGGCCTCTCTTCTCTCTGCCCCCTTCATGGGTTTTTGCTTCTAACACCCACTGCCCTTGGCTCCTGCACCAGCCTCGTGTGCATGGGTAGGAAGCGACTGGGAAGTCACTGCCTCTTGCTGGTCCCCAGACCCTGTCTAAAGACTAACAACTTGAAGGCCCTGCCCACTTGCCCTGAGCGGAGACAGCTCTAAGTGGAACCAGGCTGCAGCTGTCCTCCCAGGACTCCGCCTGAGATCACATCCTGCTTGCGTTCCTCACCTTCGCTCCTGATTCCCCCGCTGCTTTACCGGCCTCCCTGCACGCTGCTTCAGTGAATCGCGTGCACACACATCCTCGTCTCAGAGCCAGCTTCTGGGATCCGCCCTAGGATAGGCCACCTCTGTGTGTGTCCGCGTGAATAAACAATTTTATTTATTTATCTAGTTTTGGTCGCACCGGGTCTTCATTGCTGTGCAGGCTTTTCTCTAGTTCCGGCAAGCAGTGGCTACCCTTCGGGCCGTGCACAGGCTTTTCATTGCGGTGGTTTCTCATTGTGGAGCATGGGCTCTCGGCTGCAAGGGCTCAGCAGTTGTGGTTCCTGGGCTCCAGAGCTCAGGCTCGATAGCTGTGGCTCACAGGCTCAGCTGCTCTGAGGCATGTGGCAGCTTCCTAGACCAGGGATCGAACCCTTGCTTCCTGCATCGGCGGGCAGATTCTTTACCCCTGAGCCAGCGGGGAAGCCCCCTCTCTGTGTTTTAAAACATTCACGCACATTGTGCATTCTGTCTCACACCATACCTGCACATTTGAAATATTCTTGTATGTTTCAGGGGTACAGCATGATTAAAACCTATACATACCTGTGCATTTTGATCTAAAGATGTTATCTGTAACCTCAGGGAAGGTGTTCCAAGACGTGGGTGTGGCTCCAGTGCCCCTGCACAGCCTTTGTGTGACCCAGGTGGAGCCATGGGAGGCCAGGGAAGATGTGATGTCCTGGGTGCCTCCATCTGTCCTACCCACCCCTCTCTCCACATCAAGCCCAGCCACACAGGCAGGCCACATAGCACGCTGGATCCTAACCTTGTTCAGATCTCTTTATTGAAAAATTAAAGTCATAAGCTCTGTATATAAATACACTGACATCGCTGGTCACCTGCAAGGCCTCTGGGATAGGCTGGGGGTGCAGTGGGAAGCTGGGGTCTTGCGATCCCCAGGGGTGTGGGATGGAAATAAATAATAAATGCCATGGGGGATGAGGAGCTAGGAGGAACAGGGGTGTGAATGGGGGTGCTCGATGCTTATCTGTGGCACTGAAGGTCCCGCAAGATGACCCCCCAGGTTGAGGGCCATGTCCACGAATTCTTACGTGACTTCATTCCAGACAAAGACTCTGGCATCTGGGGATAGGCCAGGTCCTAGCTGGCCAGGGAGCACTCAACCCAGAATTACAGGCCCTGGGTGGCTTCAGGTGAAGACACAGGTGCTCCGCCCTTCCCCTTTCTTTCTCCGCTTCCTGAGGTTTCACGCTTGTATTGAGCGCCTACTGTATACCAGGCATTGCATCAGACCCTGACTTGACCTTCTGTTTGCCTCGCCCAGCTCTCTTTTCCCGGTTCTGGTCCAATGGGCCAGTACGGAATGGGGGGAGGGATATCTTCCTGCTACCCTGGCCATGCAGCTCCAGCCCCAGAAGGAGCTCAACAGTGCCAAGAGGGAGGAGGGACCAGGGCCAGGGGCTGCACAGTGGTGGGAGGCCCGAGGGCCTTGGCCCCTAGAGCAGCACATTGAACTCGGTGACCAGAAAGTCGATGTAGTCACGCTCCTTGGTCTTGAAGGCCTCTGCGATGATGCGCGCGGCCTCCCGGTGTTCCTTGCCCCGAAGCGTCACCCCGTTCACTTCCAGGATCACGTGCCCCACCTTGAGCTGCCCGCAGTTGTGGGCTGAGCCGCCTCGCTGCAGGAGTGAGACGCAGGGCATGTAACTTGAGATACCCCAGGGCTGGCCTGGACCACCCCCTACTGCCAACTGGGGAGCCACAGTCTGTGTGTCCACGGCCCTGATGAGGAGAACTGAGGCTCAGCGACAGCCAAGGTGCTATGAGCCTGGGGCTGCCTGTGGGTGCCGGGCTGCCTCTGGGCATGGCAAACCCCTGGGGATGCTGAGAGAGGGACCCTCAGGGGTAGGGAGAGATGGTCAAGCAGGTCCCTGGGGACGTACCTGAATCGTGACGATCCTAGGCAGGGGCTGGCGGGTGTTGGCACCACCCTCGATGGCAATGCCCAGGGTGGCTGCACTTTTCTTCACGCGGATGAGGGCGGACGTGGGCTCCAAGAGCCCGGGCTGCAAGTATAAGGAAGGAAAGTAGTGGGATGCCTTCTTGGTGGGTGGGCCTGGCCTGGGGGCCTGCTTGGTCAGCAGGGCACAGACTCCAGTCCTTTGCTGGGAGCCTGCCGTGTGCTAGCACTGACAGCATTTGGTGCTCCCAGCTGTCTAATTCTGAGGCTCGGGAGGTTGAGCAGCTGTCCCAAGGCTGCTAGAGGTGGCATCAGGACTTGAATCTGGCCTGACTGCCTTACCACCACCCTACGCTGGAAGGGAGCTTAACAATCCATGAGAACAGACTTCAGCGCCGGGCCTGTCTGCATCAGTGGCAAAGCGACGGCCTTCAGACTCTGAACACAGAGGTCTCTCCGGACACCCACATCCGCCCAGTGACGGGGGTGCTCAGCACCTCCCTTGCGGTCACTTGTCAAGCTGAACCCTGGTCGGGACTTCCTGTTGCTTACCCCCAGCCAGACGTCCCCCTGCCGCCTTCTGCACACCCCCGCCTCACTTACAGGTTTGGTGGCCCCCTCGGTGGTCCTCTCGTTCCGAGGCGTCTCCTTGCTGCCCCTGCTCTTGGAGGATGCCGTCTGTCTGCCTCGGCCTGGGGCGCTGGCCTCCGCCTCGCCGGCGTCCACACCACTGTCCTCGCTTAGTGTCTGCCCGCTGTCTGAGAGCTGGGAGAGCGTGGAGGCGGCTGGGGGTGGGAACGGGGGAAGCGGGTGCGTAGAGCTGGGTCAGTGAGGGCTTCCTGGAGGAGCTGAGGGGCAGGCTAGAAGGCTGGGTGGGGGACTCCCTGGGCAGAGACGCCCTGCCACCCTCCACCTGCTGAGACCTGCCCTTCCAACTGGGTCTGGCCCCAAGGCTGCCACTTCCAGGATGTCTGCCTTGACAGCCTCTGGCAAAATGGTTAAAAAAAAAAAAGGTCAAGAGGCAAATCCAGCCCACAGATATGGGCTGGTTTGTTTAACTCTTAGTGTTGCCAATATTTAATGATGGGCCAACACATTCAAATTAGGAGATTTCACATAAAAGTGGAATTCTAAGCTTCTTGGGAAAAGAAAGGAAGGTCTGAAAAAAAAAGGAAGGTCTGCCATGCCTGGTCTGTGCCCTTGCTGACCCCACCTGGCCTGAGCTAAGGGGTGGGCACATGCTCTCTGGTGCAATAGTCAAATCCAATCCACTCCACTGGGTATGTAATGGCTTGGCCCCTGAGTTTGAGACACTCTGGGGTCTGGCAGGTGGGGTCTGAATCCCCTCTGACCAGCTTTGCAATCCTGGGTGAGTTACACAGCCTCTCCCAACCCCAGTGTGCTGGTTCCAACCCAGGGGCAATGATGCCTATCCCATGGATTATCATAAACACTAACAAACATGATGTTTGGGGTAAACAAGCTTATGCTAGCCTGCCTGGCCCCTCAATTACTGCATCTCAGTCTCTTTCGTCTGTAAAATGGGGGTAATAACGGTATCAGCCTCACAGAGCTGCTGAGAGAACTGGGTAAGTTGCTAACACAGGCCAGTTCCCAAGAGCAGTGTCCTTGGCTTTCGGAGAGTGCTGTACACCTATCAGCTTTATTATCATGTGTGGCCGGCTCAGTGCCAGGTCCAGAGCCATCTATCCGACAGCTCAGGTTTCCCTCACCATATCCTGCCTTAGCAGCCTCCCCTCAACGAGCTACTGAATGCAGGGACCCGCCTTCCGCATCCTACTCCGTCCCCTACTTGCATACCGCAGGCGCTCAGCAAACGTCCCCTGACCTGGTTGGCCACCCACCCTCCTTGGCCATGGCGGTCCTATGTGTCACCTTAGCCACGAGATGGCAGCAGAATCCAACAAAACGGACCCAACTCATGATCAGGAGGGAGAGAACGCAGGCCTCGCGGTGGGCTCAGGCTTATAGGGTGGACACCAGCTCTCCCTTCCCGCCACCTCCCCAGTTGGACATCTTCTGAAAACCCCAGGGCTACAGCCCCAGGCTGGCCTCCCAGGTGTCTGGAAGGTGGACCCTGCACTCTGACCATGCAGCCCTGAGTCAGGAGACCTCCAGGGGTCCAGAGGTGACAATTTCAATGTCCACCTGTCCCTCGGCACCAGCTCTGGGGGACAGAGATCACAAAAGCCACCCCTGCCCTGAACAGGCTCAGTCTTCTTGGGGAGACTGGTAGGTGGGTGCAGGGTGACCAGGTCTGGGGGTCCTAGAGGAGAAATCCCACCCTCACAGCCAGCTGGCAGAACTGTTGCTGTTACCTCCAGCCCCCATGGGACGGCCCAGCAGCCCATCCACAGTCAGACAGCCAGTGACAGCAGAGCTGGGACTCATATTCCAGCCTCTGCCTCCAAAGCCCCTCAGGGCAGGCTCAGGGTCCTGTTCCCTGGCTCCCCTGACCCTTAATGGGGGAGGACTGGGTTCGAAGGCCTCCCACTGGGTGAGCACCTGGCCCCACCTGAGCTGTGTCAACGAGCAGATCAAGCCTCCAGCGGGGCACCCCTACGGTGACGCAGCAGCCCCCGAGCCCAGCCCGGCGGGGCCTGCGGTACTCACTGCGTGTCTGGGGCAGCGCCCTGACTTCATTCACGTCCGGCTCGCTGTCCGGGCGGTGGACCTCCACCATGACAAAATGCTGGTTGGTGCCCGCCTGGTCCGGGCGGCCGGAAGGGGAGGAGGGGGGAAGGCCACCGCCGGCCAGCGTGGCCTCTGTGGGGGCGCTTTTCAGGTGCGGGGGTGACTGGACCCGCGGGAAGGGGCCGATGGGGTGCTGGTTGACCAGGGCCAGGTGGGTGTCCAGCGGCCTCTTGGAGCCGGGGTTGGCCGGGGAGATGGAGGCGTAGAGGGGAGAGGAGGGTGAGTCCTGTGCTGTGGGGGCCTCCGGCACAGGAGCGGTACCCGCGGGCGGGCTGCGGTTCCGCGGAGCCGAGAAGATGATGCCCGAGTGGGAAGACGCGGAGGAAGGCGGCTGGAGGTCCTCTCTGCCGGGCTTCCTCGGCTGGATGAAGAGGTGGTCGTGGCCTTGGGTCAGAGGTGGCGGGGGAGGTGGCGGCTTGTAGCTAGGCAGCCCCTTGGAGGTGGACTTGACATCATCCTGCCAAAAGACCCAACAGGAGTAGAAGGAGTCAGAGCCCATTGCGGCCGTTAGAGGGGAGACCCGAGCACCCCAGTGTGCCGGACCCCGGCTGGAATTCCGTCCTCTATCAGTTCCTGGCCACGCTGCTCTGAATAATGCAACACCCGAGTGGAAAACTTCTCCCAGCATCTGAGTAGCTGATAAGCATCAGGATCTTGGCAGGTGTCTCTGGGGATGGCATCGTTACCTTCGGGAACTGAAGTTCTTGGCATCGGCCAGGGCTTGTCACAGGGACCGGGACTTAATTAGAAGTGGGTGCAGAGATGAAAACAGAGGAGGCCTCTCGTTGGCTTTTCTCTTCAGGGGGTTATCATGGCTGCTGGAGCCTGGAGGTGTCACAGCCCTGATGGAGGGGATGGGCAGACGGTGGACAGAGGCGGGCCGGGCTGCTGTGTGGCCCTGGGCAGGACACGGCACTTCCCTGAGTGCACCTCAGGGCCACGGAGGAAACGACCTACTCAGCAGAGTCGTGGGGAGGTGAGGAGTAGCGCGTGCGTGGCACTAGCAAGGCACCTGAGATCCAGCAGGTGCTTGGGGAGTGGCAGATTCTGTCGTCACGATGCCCCCTTCCTATGCCAGCATCCAACACTGGCATGGCTCTGATGGCCTTGCAAGCACTGTTCCCAGTGCTTTACTTAGATTAACTGATTTGCCCCTTGTCACAGGCTTACGGGGTGGTACACCATTATTACACCCCACTTTACAGATGGGGAAACCGAGGCACAGAGAAGTTGAGAAACTTGCCCTAAGTCACACAGTCAGCGGCACAGGGTGGGATTTGGACCCGGGCAGTCTGGCTTCAGAGCCCAGGCCATTCGAAAGCCACGTGGGTCACATCACAAAGCGAGACTGCCCGGACTGCGGCTGAGAGCGCATGGGCGTGAGGTCACGTTTCACCCCCTTTCCCAGCGCAGTCATCGAGCCTCCTGGAGGAGCTCTCGTCACACACTTCATGCTTCAGTCCTCGCTATGATAACGTTCAGATAACGTATCAGAAGTAACACCAACTCAGCAAACAGTCAAACAGCCTGACAGCCCTGCCTCAAACCCCTGGAACTAGCTGAGAGCTCTTCGCTGAGGGCCTCAGTCCCCTCCCTGTGGTCTCACCAGGGAGCCGGCCCCCAGGGGCCTCAGGCAGACCCAGGAGGGGCAAAACACAATGAAAGGGTCTTTCCAGAGAGGGGTCTCACCAGGGAAACGTCTGAGAGGGTGTTCACATTGCCCTGGACGGCCTCCCCGGTCTCCTCCAGGTCCAGAGTGTTCTAGAACAGAGAAGAAAGCCCCGTGAGTAAACACACATTGAGAGGGGAAAACTAGTTTGCTCTCTAGGACACAGAACCCTGCGGGCCCTAAGACACCTTCGTGGGGCTTCCATGTTTCCTGACAAGCCCCACTCCGTGGGAACTTACATGGTAAAACGAATGTTGATTTTCCTGCCATTCATTTTGAAATAAATTTCAAGTTCAATTTCTTGGAGACTTTCCAGGCCTCCCTGGAACCACGCGGAAATGTTGCAGGGTGGCTCTGGCCTTGACTGGCAATCCCTGAAGCTCGGCCCTTGCTCAACAGGCTCAACTCCTCAACCTGACAGTTCTCTCTCCACGATTCCCGACAGAACCCCAGGGAGGTGGGAAAATGAGGGGAAAGGTGAGGGGTGGATGGGGGCGGTCTCTAGCTCTCTTTTCTTTAATCAGTTACTCGTTTATTTTGGCTGCATTGGGTCTTTGCTGTCACATGCGGATCTTTCATTGTTGTGCCCAAGCTTCCTTCTAGTCGTGGCTGGAGGGCTTAGTTGCTCCCTGGCAGGCATGTGACATTTTAGTTCCCCAAACAGGGATTGAACCCGTGTTCCCTACACTGGAAGGCAGATTCTTAACCACTGGACCACCAGGAAGTCCTTCTCTCTCTTCTTTAATTTTAAGGGTTTTCATGGTGTATCCTGGGGAAGGGGGAAGGGTCAGGGTTTCAGTGGTGCTTATTTTGAAAGATGCTCAATTCTTCCTTCTTTTCCTAACTCACCAGACACCTAATGCTTCCTCAAGTGACACTGAACCACCGTGAGGCCATGGCTAGACACCCCCCACCAGGAGGTTGAGCAGAGCTCTTCTGTTAAACTCCTGAGGGCTCTGCAGTCACTTCTCTCCACCCCACAGGGCCCAGGATGGCAACAAACTTCCCTGACCAGCACCCAGCTCAAGTCTCAAGTTCAGGGGTTAATACTGAGCAGTCTCAGTGCCCCTGAGTGAGGGCCTGGGGACTTAGAGGAAGTGAGACACCTGTCCTGCCTCCAGTAGCTTAGAGACGGTGCGCGTGCTCAGCTGCTCAGTCGTGTGCAACTCTTTGTGACCCCAGGGACTGTAACTCGCCAGGCTCCTCTGTCCATGGGATTTTCCAGGCAAGAATACTGGAGTGGGTTGCTGTGTCCTACTCTAGGGGATCTTCCCAATTCAGGGATCAAACTCAAGTCTCTTCTATCTCCTGCACTAGCAGGCAGACTCTTTACCATTGCCCCACCTGGGAAGCCCTAGAGACAGTAGGGTCGACACAAATAAGCCAGGAGGAGGCTGCACAGGGTGAGGAAACACAGTTATACAATGCAGCTAAGGAAGAGTCATCCAGGAGGTCTTGCTGGAGGAGGGAGCACGGGTTAAAGCTGGGCAAAGGAAAGAATGATGGGTGTTTCAGAGGGAGGGGTGTGCATAAAGCTGGGAGGATAGAGGATGCTTGAGAATCTTCAGCGGTTCTACAGCAGTCAAGAGCCGCTTAGACCTAAGCCTAAGGACAGTGGGTTGCCATGGAGATGTAGTCAGGTCTGCCTTCTTAAGAAGATCCCCTTTGCTCACTTCCCTTTGAGTCACACTAGAGCTGTGCAGGCATGTCAGGGCTTTTATACTGGCTCTTCCTTCTGTCTGGAACATTCTTCCCCAGAACTATCCACAAAGCTCTGTTCACCTCCTTCAAGACCTTACTCAGATATCACCTCCTCAAAGAGATCTGCTCTGACAACTCCACTTAAAATCACAATCTTCACCCCCGCCCTGCTTTATTTTTCTCGTTTGCACTGATCACTGTTCCTTACCCAGCAGCCAGGATGCAATCTTGAAACACAAGTCTGATGATGTCTCACACCAGCTCGTAACCCTCCAGGCCCTTTCCATCTTAAGTGGTGGAAATTCCAAACTGCATTCACTGGGCACAATGAGTTCTGGGCTCTTTCTTGCTACTCTTGCAGCAGGATGGGACGGTTCCTGCCTCAGGACCTTTGCACTCACTGCTCTGCCTGCATAGCACTCCTGGTTCACTCCCTCATTTTAGACCTTGGTGAGGCTTTCTTTGACCAGCCCTGTTTTAAACAGCACCCCCTCCACCCCCGACACCTCTGTCTAACCCTTGGACCTGCTTCATTTTTCTGTGTAAGATTTATCAATACCTGATGGGGTACTATTGATTTGCTCATTGTGAGTCTTCCTACTAGGATAACTCCTCAAAGGCAGGACTTGAGACCACCTGGTCCCTACTGTATCCTCAGTATTCAGGACAGTGACTGCTTGATAAATATTTACTGAGCAAATTAATTAATCCATGAATGAATCGATGGGTGAATGAATTAATCAATAACCCTGGCTGTCATGGGGAAGAGGCTGAGTAGACAGAGAATTGAGCCAGGAGGCTACTGTAGGTCGCGGAAAGCAGCCATGATGGTTTGAATGAAAGTGAAGGCATAACGAGAGTGAAGGTGTGGGGGATAGGAGGAGCCCCCCGACTCCATACCCCCAGAGCAGAGGCTGCCAGGTCACTCCATACTGATCCCCGTCTCAAATAAGACTCCTGAAGCCTTGAGTATTCTGGGCAGGCACCATGGGAACCCACCGGCCAAGATGCTCTGTCCTCCCAGCCATGAGACTTTCTCACCAGGGCGCCCCTGGGGCGGTGTCGGCCAGGTCAACTGCCTTTTACCAGCAAAGCTGAGGCTTGTGCAAACATCCTGACATCTCCTGCCCTCCCCACCCTGATCTCTCACACACCGCTGCACTGGAAGATGTTCCTGACGGCCTCGGTGGTACAAGGGCAGGGGCACCCTTGGGGAGGGGAGGGCTGCTCCCTCCCGCCTTGACCAGAGGCACCAGTTCTGGCTTCTCTGCCATCACTCCCAGCTCTGCCACTCACCCCACTGGACTGCTCTGTGCCTCGGACTCCTCATCTGTAAAACGGGGAAAGAGCGGTCCCTCCCTTATGAAGCTGATGCATTAACGCCCGAAAAATACCCAAACAGAGCCTCGCACAGTATCTGAAGGGAGGTGACTGTCACACCAGAAACCTGGGATCTTATAAATCTGGCCCAGGAACTGAATGGCTGCACAGCGTGTCCTGGCCTAGGTGAACACTTCGATGGAAAGAAACAGTGGTCCTCCGATACACCCCCTCCCCCCAAACCGTAATGTGTCCAGTGCTCCCAGGAGTCAGTCTGCCTGGGCAACATAAGCCATCTAGGGTGAAGGTGAATGGCAAGGCAGGTTACATGCAATGACTTCCCAAGACTGGGTAGTCACTGCCTCGGCCTCAGCAGGAGGCCCCGAGGAGGTCAGAGACCTGGGAGGTGATGCCTCTGGGACAGTGTCAGGCCAGTGTAGCTAGCTACTGCCATCTGCCCCCAAAACTCAGCTTGCAGACACCCTGGGGGCTTAGATGACAGTCCATGGTTGGACCAAAGATATGGGATTCTGTCCTGTTCTGGTATCAGGAGCTTTGAACACTCATTTAGTTGATCAACAAGCATTTAACAGGCAGCCTTGACTTATGAGGAAAGCTCATGGGAGTGAAAGATGAGCAGGTGCCCGTGTTCCCAACACCCACCAGAGGGCCATGCACACAGGAGCTGCCCACACACTCTTGTTTGGAATCACTGATGGAAGCTAGCGCTGTGATAGGGCCAAAGGGAGGGGAGAGTCTGATAACACAAGCACGTCTTTGCCCAGCGCTACAGGGCGGGTGTGCCTTTTTCTTAGAAGGGGCATGGGAGAACTCCAAACCGTGGAGGGCCTGGCTGCACGCTAGACCCCTGCTGGGCATTTTATTTTCATGGTCTCAATGATTCTCCTTATGACCCTGTAAGGTAGGCACTCTGATTGTCCCGGCTCACAATTTTTACACTTAAGCTCAGAGAGAGCAGTGACTTGTCCAAGGCAATGGGACTATTCTACAGCAGATTAGGTTTCTAACCCACATCAGGGTGACCCCAAAGCCCATGTGACCTTAGCAGGACCCCAGAATTAGATGCTGTAAGAACCAAGGGACTCCAGGAGGAGGACCCTCTCTGAAACAAGAGAGAACACGGCCATCGATGGTCCCTGATCTCAGTCACTCCCTGCTATTAATGGCATCCTGGAGCCAAGACGGGAGGCAGGGATGGACGGGTGGGAGGGTGAGGGTGGAGTGTAGACAGACATCCAGCCCTGGGAGAAAGGCCTGAAGTGGAGCAAACGGCAGACGGGTTGGAGCCCAGCCCTGCCAGACTCCATCTGCCGAATCCAGACGCTCAGGAGCCCCAAGTCCCCGAGCCATGTTCCTTGTGCGTCTGAAATAGCTGCAGACAGCAGGCTAAGAATCGGGGGGATGCGTCAGCAGAAACGCTTCCGGGACAGGCTTTGAGAAGAGGATCAAGGTCAGAGCTCATGCAGGAGCCGGCGGAAGCATCTTGGCCTCCTTCCTATCCCCCTCTCAGCCCCAGCTGCTTGGTGGGGAGTGGGGGGCTCCTCCTGCACCCACGGAAGCCAGTTGAGAGTTTAGGTCTGGCAGCTCATCCTGCCAGGTGGGACCCTTTTTCATCAGTTCTACAGCTGAGGTGACTGAGGCTCAGAGACAGAAGGCCACTTGCCCAAGGTCACATAGCAAGGACAGAGCAGAAAGCTGAACCCTATTCAAGGTCTGAGTCTGTCATCCAGATGACTTCCCACAAGAGCCAGGATGCCCTCAGGACCTGCGGTGGTGGCTCCCTCATCCCCTTCCTCCTCAAATCTGTGGCGGTTCAGGAAATCCCCTCCCTTTCAGAGAGAACTCTTTTATTTTTCCTTTTTTGTCTGAGTTGGCCCAATCAGGGCTCTAGATATTCCAGGGTCTGGTTTGGGCACACTGTGGGACAAAAATGAAATGAAGTCACAAGGGGCCATCACCCGAGCTGGCCTCTGCCAGGTGGACTCATGGTTCTGGAAACGGAGGCCCCAAAGGCTTTGGGTGGTCCAGGTACCACCCCAGCAGAAGGAGGCTCTCTGCTCCCCACCGCCCTCCTGCCTTCTCTCTCCCCTCCCCACCAGCCCATCTCCCGGGCTCCACTACCCCGCCCTCTCATTACAAGGGGAGGGCTCTTACATAAAGGTGCTATTTTCAGCTCTTTGTTCTTCTGGCTTCTTTACTCTGAAGTCTGGACAACAGGCTCCCCACACCTCTGCCCCCCACCCCTGCCAAATGCACCAGAGGCCCGAGGCTGGGAGTGCCCTCCTCTCTCGTCTCCCGAAAACTGAGGCGGGGAGTCACATCTCCGGAAAACTGAGGCGGGGAGTCAGAGGCTTCTGGAAGGTAGCAGCGGGGGGCCGCTGCAGAAGAGGGCTGTGGGAGAGAGACAAACTAGAGAAGGGGGAGTGAGCGTCAGAGGGGACAAGAGAAGGGAGGAGACGGGGAGAAAAGGCCAAGAGGAGGAGGACAAAGGGAGGACGAGCAGGGAAAGCCAGAGGCAGCGGCCCTGCAGGAGCTGGAGAAGGGGAGCTTGTCGGCCCAGCCACGGTGTGGGCAGTGGTGGGGCAGGAGTGGCTGCAGCCGGGGGAGCCGGAGAGTCCTGGCGTTCTTGGGGGCAGGGGGGGCTACCCAGAGTGAAGGGGCGGACCCCGGAGTGCTGGCCGTGCTGGAGGAGACTGAGCACCGGCTGGGGTGGAAGTATGGATGCTGGAGGGAAGGGCAGAAGACAGGACAGGGAGAGGAACGATCCCTGCACTCACAGAAGGCTGGGAGCCCGCGCTCACCGACCAGGCTGAGGCCATAGGAACAGGCACGGGATCTTTGAGCAGCTGGCCCACTCCTGCTACCATGTTCGGCCACCAAAGCACAGAAGCAGAAAGGCCCCAGGGAAGCCAGTGCACAGAGTCCTCCTGAGACGAGGGACAGCCCATGCTTCCTTCTACCCCTTTGATGCATCTCCCTCCCAACGCTCTTCAGAAAAGGATGTCATTCAGCAGACAGAGGGCGTGAGCCAGAATCTCCAGGTCAGGCCCAGAAGAGCCCTCAGGACAGGTGTTAGAAAGCAGGGCTACAGGAAGGAGTCAGAGGCCGGTGAACTTGGCTGGGGGAAAGCCCTGCATCCTTTATTTTCATTAACCACTAACTGAAATGTAGCATCTCCTTCCATTAGGAGTGGAGGCAACACAGCCTTGTGGAATCAGCAGTGCTCTTTCGTATCACATTGCAGATGCTGCAAAGTCCCATTTATGCTCATCACGGCCTCATAATTGCAGCTGTTACCGACCTGCCGTCAGACCTCGTTATGGGGCATGCTAAGAAAAAAAGCATACCTTTCAATATTTCTTCCCATCTTTGAAAACAGCATTTTATGATGTTTCCTGTGCCATTCTACATGCTTTCTTTTTAAACATTTAAAACTGTTACTCTGAGAAAGGTCCCCAGGGCTTTGCCAGCCTGCCAGAGGGGTGCGTGGCACAGAAAAGTTGACCCCCCCCCCCACCAGTCCTAAATCAGTGTTTAGTCTGGCTCTCCTAGGTGGGCGCTTGGAAAACGCAGGCTCCAAGGGGAGCGGGGGCTGGCCGTGTTCCAGCAGGCTCTGACCTCCATGGACTTGGTTCTGTTTTCTGGAAGCAGCTCCCAGCACCCCCAGTCCCCACACAGAGGGGAGGATGCTCCTCAATGCACCGGCTTGGACGAAGGGTCTTTATTTCAGACATAGGCCAAGGCAAAGCCATACCACCCGGAGGGTTACTAGCATCCTCTGGTGAATCTATGGTTCTGGGCAGGTAAGGGGCATTGCTGAGGCCTCTCAGAAGGGAACGGTATGTTCTACTCAAGGGAAAAGACTAATTCCAGCTTTACTATGTCCCTGTCTGTGGACGGGGCAGCCTCCTTGGAGAGGGGCTACAGAGAGCGTATCTGTGTGAATGAACACGTTGCTGCCATAGCAGCGGATAAAGGGTGCAGCGCCATCAAGTCATCACATTAGCGCTGTGAGCCCTGAGGGAACTCAGGATGAGAAAAGACAGGATACTGGCCCCAGAGGGCTGAGGTGCACATCAAAGGAATGATTTCAGTGGGCACAGACTCTTGCATCTTCCCATATACAGAAAGGCGTTAAATTCCTTGAGATACCTGGTTTTCTTTAATGAAGAGTAATCTCTTGAGGGTCTGACTACCTGATTTTTGTTGCAAAAACTCCTATATATCCTGGCTCCTCTGGCCCTGGCCTCTTCGGAGCAGTCTCTTGAGTTTTCTGAGATGTTATGTCCTCAGTTCTGTCCACCAAATAAAACACAACTCTCAACTTCTAGGCTGTGAATATTTTTAAAGTTGATATCATATAAATAAGGAGCAAGAGAGTGACTGGGCCCCACAGATGGGCTCCTTCCTGCTCCCCTATTAGGGAGGGGCCTGCCCAGCAGAGGAGCTAACCCAACCAGGCTGGACCAGAGGCCGATGCAGTAGGTGGGATGTCAGTCTCTCATCGCTTATTCTCTCTTTCTGGGAAGGGGTGCTTTGACAGTCAGGGGTCTCAGTAGCAGGAGGCAGCCGAAACAGGCCAGCGCTTCCCCATCCTCCTCTGGCCCCAGATAAGCAGGAAGGCATGGAGGCCAAGGGGAAGAAGCTGGCGCTACCAAGTGCTGACAGCCACACCCGCACCCGCTTCTGGCCTTATTGCAGGGAAGATGGCAATGGCCTTTAGAGGCAGCGACCCCACCCCAAGGATCCTTTGACAAGACTGGAAAGCCCCTTTCTAGACGCATGAGGGGCCTGGAGGGCAAAACTTCTCAAATCCAGGAGGAAAAGGGCTCTGGTTAAGGCCCTCAGCAGGGCAAGTTCCACTGCACCCTAACCTCAATGTCATCTACCCGGTGGGCACAAGGTTGGCCTTGGCCTCTCAACCCCTTTTCCTCTGCAGTGCCCTTTGCCAGCCTTAATTTCCTTCCTTCCTTCTTTTCTTTTGCTGAGCTGGGTCTTAGTTGAGGCATGTGGGATCTTGACTTGCAGCATGCGGACTCTAAGTTGCAGCAATGTGGGATCTAGTTCCCTGACAAGTGTCAAACCCAGGCCTGCTGCATTGGGAGCTTGGAGTCTTAGCCCCTGGACCACCAGGGAAGTCCCTGCTGGCCTTTAGAGTATCAACAGAACCATCTCCTGAGTATTCCACACCTGAAAGCCCACCCTGGATCTCACTTGATCTCCACAGCAACCCACAGATGGCTGGTCTTATCAGCCCATTGTACAGATGCAGAAGCTGAGGCTTCAAAAGCTTAAGTCACCTGCCCAAGGTGACACAGCTACCAGTTGGGAGAGCCAACCCTGGTGTGTGAAATTCCAGAGCCTATGCATTTAAGGCCCTCTGCCTCAGGCCTGCTCGTACCAGATGAGGAATTCAAGAAATGTCAGGCAGCCCTTTCTTCTTTTGCAAAGCTCTCCTGGCCGACATCTTTATGGGAGTGTGATGATACTGTCTGGAGGCGGCAGAAAACTCCCAGGGCTGACTCTCTATCAGACAAATGGAAACTAAACACAATTTGTTGAAGCGGGAGGCTGCATCTGATTTCCTCTGATCGATTGTGTCTGGTTTGAGGGAAAACGGCTGCAGAATGAGCCGTGTTGAACCTGGGATGGATAACCGTGCAGCATAACCCAGGGACTCTGAGCTAAATGGGAACTGGCTCCAACTGGGGCAACCGTCTGGGGCATCCGGGTCACAAGAGCCAGGTGCCTGCCACCCTGCCCATCTGAGCGCCAGAGCAGAGGACAGTTTCCTATGACAGAGGAGGTAACTGTTCAGGAGTCTGGAATGGGAGAACATGATCCTGAGTGACCAGGGAATGAGGTTTCATTTCAGTTTCTGCTTCGCATTTCCTTGGCCTCCACCCTGTCCCACGCCCTGGGCTGGCACTGGGGACACAGGAGAAAGCTGAGGTCCCAGCTGGTGGGGTCCACCAAAGAAAACACTCAGGAAGAGGGCAAAGCAACAGGGCGGGCATATTAATGAAGACGTGAAACATACGTGTGCTCCCCGGGGGAAAGAATTTTTGTACGTGAGCAAGAAATGGTGTGAGCCGATGCCCACCTAGATTGTGGGGGTTGTTTCTTACTCAGCATCTTTACAGCAAAAGCTCACTCATACACACTGGTTTTGTGGGTTAGTGCTGGGTACTTGCTGCTGCTGCTGCTAAGTCACTTCAGTTGTGTCCGACTCTGTGCAACCCCATAGACAGCAACCCACCAGGCGCTTCCATACCTGGGATTCTCCAGGCAAGAACACTGGAGTGGGTTGCCATTTCCTCCTCCAATGCTGGGTACTTAGCAGGGAATAAATGAATGTCATTTTGACCCCTTAGGAAGAGGTTCCTTAGGAGGAATGATGCAACCCTTGTTCAAAAACAGGAAAGTAGTGGGAACTCAGGGCAACCATTCCTTGAAGTGCCTCCCATGGAATATTTTCTAGAATCTCTCGACAGAGAGGATTCTCAGGGTTGGAGGAGCTTTGGGAGCCTGCCTGGGATGTACAGATGGGAAGACAGGCCGGTGGTGGGTGAGGGGCTTTCTCGAGGGCAACACTGCATGGTGGGGATAGGGCAGAGGAAGGGTGTGGGCTCGTACTTCCAGGATGGGTCTGGTGCCCTGCATTGCCACACAGGGGGGCTTCCAGGAGGAGGTGTCTGTCCTGTGGCTCTACATGCAGGCAGTGTGGGAGGTCTAGCTTGAGACGTGCTGTGCGTGTGTGGAGGGAGGGGGTTCCCAAGAGACACTGAGACCAGGGCTGACCAGGCAGCAGGAAGAACTGGCCCCTGCAGAGCTTGTAATCACATCTCTTAGCAGCTCGGGCTGCACAGCCTCCCTAGCACCTGCCTGGGAATGAACCTGTCTTTGGTTCAAACCCATGCTCGTCCACTCTCAACCACCAGCAGCATCCAGGTACAACTAAGGCAGACCAGTCAGACCATGTCGGCCCCTGTTCCACCTTGCCAACAGCTCCCATCTCACTCAGACACAGACTCCAAGTCCGCAGCACTAACCCGCCACTGCCCTTTCCCCTCACTTCCTGCTGCAGTCTCGGCTTCCTGGACTTTGCTCAGACACTCCGGGCACCACCTCAGAGCCTTTGCACTTGCTGTTCCCTCTACTGGAAATGCTCTTCCCCTAGCTGTGGGCAGGACCGTCGTCCTAACCTCTTTCAGGTCCTACTCAGGTGTCACTTCCTGACCACGCCCCTTTCCTGTTTCATTAGCACTTTTCACCACTTAGCATACCGTGTATGTCAGTTCTTGATCTGGTTTAGTCTGTCACTCCTGCTCCACTCTAAATCCCACAATGGAAAGGATTTCTCTGTTGTTCACCACTGTATCCCCAGCACTGAAACCGTACATAGCATGCAGCGATCACGCAATCGAAGTTTGCTAACAGAACAAAAGAAAGATAAGGAGGAGGACAGTAGAAACAGGTAGACGGATCGATAGACTGATCGATGGATGACGCTTAACAAGGACCCGGTTGGGCTCCTTCAGGGAAGAATCACAACCAGAGCACAGTGTTAACGGCACCAGCTCAGCGGCAAGCAGGCCTGGGCCAGAATCCACACCCTACCGTTCGCCAGCTGAGCAATCTTGAGCAAGTCACTTCTCCCTGAGCCTCAGTTTTCTTCTCTGTAAAATGGAAATCATGGTAGTACTTGCCACATCTAGTTACCGAGAGGATCAAAGAAGATACACTTGGAAAGCATTGTCACCGTGCCATGGAGCCTCTTGACACATGCCAGCTACCATTATTATTAAGAAAGGCCCAAATTATTAATATGGACCAAGCCCTTTGCAGAGCACTAAGGAATTGATGGTGACTCCAGACACAATTGTGCCCTCAAGCAGCCCATGGTCAAGGTGGGTAAGTGACTAGGCTGGTAAATATTATTAAAATATAATGACACAGGAGCCATAACAGCAGGAAGCCCAGGGGGCTGATGGATCCAGATACTCAAAGTCACCCCCCTTGAGGGGATCAGGGAAGTTTGCTTGGAGGAAGAGGCATGTGAGCTAAGGGCTGAAGCACATACAAGAGATAGCCATGCCACATGAAGTGGGAAGAACGTTCCGGGCAGACAGACTGCGTGGCACAGGCAAAAGCCAAGAGGTCTCTTGACAGCTCCAGAGCACAGAACTGTCATCCTCATTTTATAAAACTGAGCTCAGGGAGGCGGACTCATTTCCTGAGGTCACGCAGCAAGGAACTGGCAGAGCTGGGATTTGAACCACTGCAGAGCCTGAAAACCCTGATGGACCGGCAAACAGGAGAGACAGAGAGCACCAAGAAGAACCTAGTCTCCCCGCTGGGCTGGGGGTAGGCACAAAGGAGTGAGGGGAAGGGCCACAGCCCCCTGCCTCCACCCCAGCTAAAGGATTCCCAGAGACCCACTCGGCAAGAAGGACGGTACCTCCATCAGGTCTATAAGCCACAGCAGCCGCTCCTGGGAAGGAATGGTGGACAAAAGGCAAAAAGAAAAACACATCAAATAAACATAAGGGATGGAGTGGGCACAGCAAACCCCCTTCCCAAACACACACACAGACACACATAGGCAAAACAAACATTCCCCAAACTCCTTTTCTCTTCACGTGGACTGCTTTGGGCAGGAATAAGGGAGGGATGAGGAAGACCCCACAGGGACAGTCAGCATGGCTTCATTCTAACTGCCTCCTAGAAGGAAACAAAGAAAGGACACTGTCCTTGAGAAGGGCCGTCAGGAGATGGTCATGCCCCCTGGGGGCAACCCTGGGAGTTTCCAGCAGTTGAAGCTAGCATCACTATTCCCACTTGGCAGATGGGAAAACTGAGGCTAAGCAAAGGGAAGTGACTTGTCCAAGGTCACATCTGTGGCTGAAAGGCAGAGCCTGAAGGAGTATCTTGTTTGGAAGCCTCCATCAGAGAAGACCCGGATTCCAGGGAAGTGCAGGCCCCATGATGGCAGAGAACCTCAGCGCCTGTGAACAGAAGCCCAGGGCTGTGCTTGTGCAAGATGCCCAACACGGGATGACATTTGGAGGGGGAATGGCAGAACCTCAGCCCCGTGCTTTCCAGAAGACCTCAAGTGCCTGCAAGGCCCCAGATACAGGGTGGTTACCCCAGCCAGGCTGGGAAACATGGGGAAGAACAGAGGCTTCCTCTGCCCTCCAGGCATGCGCAGCATGTCTGGGAGGTTACGTGTCCTTTACTCTCCCAACAAGCTGGGGAAAGGAGCATTGCTGCCCCAGTGCGGAAGGAGAGCCAGGTGCTGTGGAGGGGTGTGCGTTTCCACACCACCTCTCCTGCCTGCACATCGCTCTCTTAGCACCTACCTCCCAGAGCTCGTCCTGACCTTGGTCAGTCCTGATCTGACACACCTGTGCTCTCTAGGGGGTCTCAGACTCATCAGTTTAGTTCAGTCGCTCAATCACGTCCAGCTCTTTGCAACCCCATGGACTGCAGCACGCCAGGCCTCCCTGTCCATCACCAACTCCTGGAGTTTACTCAGACTCATAGTTATTCACATTTCAGAAGCTGGGAGACCTTTTCCATCTGTCCTACAAACTTCCTGCTCAAAATCATCCTGTAGCCTTTAAGAGCTATGCCTTTCCCAGGGTGTTCCAATCTGGAGGGAGGGTGTCTTTGACAAGGCAGGGTCAACTGCCATAGCGGGGCCTCAGATGGCCAGGGACAGTGCTTTCCCGGTACAGGAGAGACCCAGGCGCTGAGCTGGGGCTGGAACCCCTGCCCTGAGCCCTTCCTGGGGATACACCTCCAAGTCCTGCAGCCTGGCCTGCCCTCAGGGCCTCGGGCTGCTCTGTGGCCAGAGTCACCAAGGACCTCAGATCATTCTATCCACAGGTGAACCAAGGCCCAGAGAAGCTGGGCTTAAACCTAAGCCTCTTGTCTCCCAGGCTAGAACACACCCCATCCCACCCACTGGATCTCTCATCCTCACTTCTGAAGGGATCATCCCAGAGTTACAGTATGCAACCCCCCAAGTTTTAGAGCAGTGATTCGTGGCTCCTGAAGCCCCACATGGACATACTTAAGTCAATCTCAGTGAAGCTGGATGCAGAGAGAAATGAACCCTTGGGCCAGGGCTCCACAGCCTGAAGCCAGTTCGTCACCTGTGTGTGCCACATCAGCGCCAAACACGCAGCCCCGTGGCGGGGGACAGCCTCCACCCTGCCCCAGAAGAGGTCTGTAGCATCATCCAGAGCCTGGAGGAACAGGCAACAGCTTCCTAGCCACCCCAGGAAGGATGAGGACTCGGGGGATGAAGGTGACTCAGAATGGTAGGGACAGGAGGTAGAGGAATAGAAGTTGCCCCAGAAGCTCAGATCCCCAGAGCTTAAAAAAAAAGCCACATTGGGAGCTGAAGCCCATAAAGCGGGCATGCTGTAGGGCTGTCTCCTAGTGGCTGTGAGCACACCTCTGCCACAGACCACCTGTGTCTACAGGTGGACATCATCACATCCTCTGACCTTCTCCTCCTCCAGCAGGACAACCAACACTGTCTAATAGAGATCCCACCCAGTTCAGTGTCTGGGAGTAACGGTGGTTAAAGAACCCATCCTCCCCGCCCCCTTCCACAGGGGAGGGGTGCCGAATGACCGACCGGCAGGGCACGAGAGGACGGAGCCGAGCCGGCTCTCCGGACCTCCAGCTCCGAATTTTCCCGCTGCATCAGTCTCAGTAACTGGCTGTTTCCTGCGATGGATAATAAGGCACTTCCTCTGCCCTTTCCTCCCCAAGGCCTCCCAGGGTTCATCTGCCTCTGAAAGTCCTGGGGGCAGAGCCATACTCTGAGGTGGTCCAGATGCCTTTCTGGGGGCTGGCGAGTCTGGGAGAAAGTCAGGCTGGGTTCTGGGGCTCCAGAGAATCAGGAGTGAGTGTCTCAGGGAAGATCCCAGTCACCACGACCATTACCACGAATAAGACCACCAGCGTGATGTCTCATGGGTTCTACCCACTGCTGGTTCTGTTTGTCTCGTTAAGAAAAATGTTAGTCGCTCAGTCCTGTCTGACTCTTTTTGACCCCATGGACTGTAGCCCAGCAGGCTACTCTGTCCATGGAACTCTCCAGGCAAGAATACTGGAGTGGGTTGCCATTCCCTTCTCCAGGGGATTAAACCTGGGTTTCCCGCATTCAAGGCAGATTCTTTACCGTCTGAGCTACCAAGGAAGCCCATTTGTCTCATTACCTGCGTTTTTCGCCTTTGTTTCCCAGCCCACCCGCCTGCATCCCCTCCCACAGCCTGTGAGTCCCTGAGGCAGGGTCAATTCGTCTTGTTCCGTTGTGTCCGAGAGCCCATGCCTGGCGCACAGGAGGCACCCAGCCATCAGGAGGTTTTCACAGGTGAAGAAACCGAGGCTCTGAGAGGGAAGGCCCAGAGCTGGCCAGGAGTCACATCCCAGCAGAGACTCCCAGGGCTGGATTCGAACCCAGATGGGTCTTAACTCCCTTGCTGGCTGTGAAGTCAGGCATGGGGCAGGGGCTGCTCACCCTGGCAGAGCTGACGGTGGTGGAGGTGCCATGGCTGCCTGTGGACGAGCCCGTGTCACTGTAGGAGACCGTGGAGTAGGTGTCCCCGGCTGCAGGGCCCGGGGGCTGCCGCGCCTTCATCGACTCGATCTCCCGTCTCAGCACCAGGTGGTCGAAGCGGTCCAGGTCTTGAGGGGAGATGGTGCCTCTCACCTCAGAAAGGAGCGAGAACTGGAGGCCGGGACAAGCCGGGCTCTCAGCAGGGAGCTCCACCAGCAGGCGGGACAGCCCTCTGCCACCCCAAATGCAGGCGTGCATGCTAAGTCACTTTAGTCGTGTCCGACTCAATGGACTGTGGCCACCAGGCTCCTCTGTCCATGGGACTCTCCAGGCATGAACACTGGAGTGGGTTGCCATGCCCTCCTCCAGGGGAGCTTCCCAACCCAGGGATCGAACACACATCTCTTGGGTCTCCTGCATTGGCAGGTGGGTTCTTTACCACTAGCCCCTGCTACCCCAAACAACCTTTGTGCAAACTTGGTCACTGCCCTCCCCTCCTTAACCCTCCGTGGCTCCCCACTGTCCTAAGACAAATTCCAAACACCTAGATGCCAGGCCCCGGAGAAGGCAATGGCACCCCACTCCAGTAGTCTTGCCTGGAAAATCCCATGGACGGAGGAGCCTGGTAGGCTGCAGTCCGTGGGGTCGCGAAGAGTCGGACACGACTGAGCGATTTCACTTTCATTTTTCACTTTCATGCATTGGAGAAGGAAATGGCAACCCACTCCAGTGTTCTTGCCTGGAGAATCCCAGGGACAGCGGAGCCTGGTGGGCTGCCGTCTATGGGGTCGCACAGAGTCGGACACGATTGAAATGACTTAGCGGCAGCAGATGCCGAACCCAGCATCATCCACCCCTGCTCCCCGCTCACTTCTTCCCTAACATCTCACCCTTCACGTCTGGCTCCAGGTCCCTGAACAGAGAGCCCTGGGCTGTCCCTTCCCGCTCCTTCCCCCTCCTTCTCTCCCTGAACAGAGAGCCCTGGGCTGTCCCTTCCCCCTCCTTCCCCCTCCTTCTCTCCAAACTGACTTCCCTCTGCTAAGTCTTCCCAAAGGTAACCACTCCCAGTGGATTTAATCACTTCTTCCTTGGTGCAGATTCTGAACCTCAAACAGGCTTCTCCACTAGAGCAGCGTTCTCAAAGAGGGTAGCACGGTTTGGTCATTTGGGGGCTTGTGAAACATGCGGAGGTAGCCAGCCTGGGCTGTGGCCCAGGCATTGCTTTGTAAGAGCAATCCAGACGGTTCTAAATGTACATCCAGCATAAAAAGCTGCTACACTGGGACCCCAAACACAAGGCACGTGGACTGTTCCCTTGACAGTCTGAGGGGTTTGGGGGTGGGGTCTGTCTCGGTCACCAGTCTCTGCCCAGGCTTCAGGCTGGGTCTGACTCTTTGTGGGTTTTCAGTAAAGGAGTGGGGTTCAGAGGGAGGCAGGGAAGGATGCAGAACCCCCGGGGAGCTGAAGCCCGGCCCCTCTAGCCCCGCCATGCCCGAGGAGGCGCGGGTCACCTTGGCGTGGGTGTTGAGCAGCTCGAACAGGGCCATGACGAGGGCCTCCACCGACACGCTGCCGCCGCGGTACTCCTCCAGGTAGTAGGCCATGGTGGCACGCTCCTGCTCGGTCAGCAGGTGCCGCGCCTGCTCCTCCAGCAGCACCCGCGTCTGGTTCCCCAGGCTGCTCAGGGTCACCTGGGAGCCGGCTGGCCCCTTGTAAAACCCCAGCTGAAAGACAGCGAGACAGAGGTCCCGGGCGTGCGGGTCTGCTCCGGAAGCCGCGCCAGCTACCACCCTGCAGACGGGTGGGGTGGGTCCCTCAGAGGTCTCCGCCCACAGGTAAAGCCGCAGGTGTTCCCGGACGTTCTCAGGGTACCTGGGCTCGGTCTCCTGCAGCTGCACAGTGCTTTTCTGGCTCAGGGGGCGGTTTTATTCGTGTCGTCTCATCAGAGCCCCATGACCATTCAGGGTCAAGCAGTATTATTATGGATCCCATTTCACTGTTTAGGTTGCTGTCTCTCTCTGGGCACATTGGGGATAATATTAATGTGATTTCTGAAATGTGGCTCAGACCTGCACACACAGCACGCCACCCAGCATGGCCTCCAGCACCATCAGCCGTGTTGAAGAGGCCACCTGGTCTCCCTGCTTGTCCCCTCTGCCTCTCCCTGTTGCCTTCACAGAGCTGCTAAGGCGACCTCGTGAAAACACGGATCTCATGTTGCCCCCTGGTGAAGCCTTTCAATGGCGCCCCATCATTTCAGCTTAGCAGCCGAACCTCTTCCATGGCTCACTAAGTCCTATGGGATCTGATGATTCCACCAACAAGCCATGCGTGGTGCCTGCCCCAGGGCCCTGGCACGTGCTGTGCCCTCTGACTGCATCCTCTGCTCCGGCTCCTGCCCAGACGCTGATCTCACTAACCTCCACTTCATGTTCAGCTGACAGCCCAGACACTGTGTTGCCACCTCAGAGAGACTTCGCCCTCTTCCCTTCGCCCTCCCCACACCTAAACACCTGCCGTTCTCTCTCCTAAGACCCAGCACCTTTCTTGGAAGGCACTGAGCATCTTTGATGACACGAAATGCATGACGGTTTGCTCTTCGTTGATGTGTGTCTCCTTCACTGGGTGTAACCCCTGTCAGGGGGAGGACCTGATTTGTGCTGTTCGTGCTGCTAACTCCAGGGTCCAGGGTGATGCCTGGAACCGGGTGGCCTGGGACCTTCCCACGTGTGTGGGAAGGAGGCTATGCAGGCAGTCGGCAGGCTGCCCATCCTGCTGGGCCCAGAGCTCCCCACTCGGGAACCAGGGAAGAAGCCAAAGATACCCGTAGACAGAGAGCAGCCTACCTTGTTGGTCCCTTCTGCTGTGAGATCCCCGGGAAACCTACAAAGAAAGACAAGCACATTCAGCCTGATATCTGAGCAGTTCGAAGAGGCACAGGCCAGGGAATGGGCTGCTTTGCAGTGAGAGGAATGAAGCTTTGGGAGAATCACGGGCTGAGCTCACTGGGGCCACTCAAGGGAATATCAGGCCCTGGACAGATGGGCAGTTTCTGAACTCCTGACCAACCATGTGGACGGCACTTCTCAAGCCAGGCAAGGTGGTCTGCTGAGTTGTTTCATGCCCCATAGGGCCACGTCAGGTAACACGCAGAGGCAAGACTAAACAATAACTGCCATGTGGCCTCAGGGTCAGTGGCCCAGCCTAGGGAGGGTGAGGACGGGGCAGTTGGAGAAGCTAAGAAACAACTTGCAGGTGCAGGTCTCTTCCAGTCTGTTTCCATGAAAAAAAAGTGTGGTCTCAAGCTGCCAGGATCCCTAATTTTCAAGGAGCAGCCAAAATTCCAGGTGTCTGCCCCCACCACGGGAAACCTGATGCCTTTTTAAATGTTGGTAACTAATTTTTAAAAATTACTGCACTGGGAAGGTGAAAAGAAGAGAGAAGGAGGGGATGAAGAAAGGGAGAAAGAGATGCCCTGGGTGTGTGCGGCCTGGGGGCCACGGCCAGTTTGAGATTTCAAACGGAAATCCAAAGGTGACACTTTACGTTATTAGCAGCTGTGCCGCCACCTGGCAACTATCTCTCACGTTATGACTCCCAAGACCCTTTCACGCAAGTCACTCGTGGGATCCTCATCTGCGCATCAGGGATGGGGGCTGCAGTTAGGATTCCCACCTTTCAGACAAAGCAACGAAGGGCCAAAAAGGAAGTTACGACATCTGCCAAACGTCTAGTAAAGAGCAAGAGAACTGGATGCTGCGGTTCAGCTTTCCAAGGAAAACTGAGGCCAGAAGAGCAAAGGGGGTGTGCCCACGGTCAGGCCCCACAAACGGGAGGGACCCTGGGGTGGGGCTTCAGGCTCAGGGAACCGGGGCAGTCTTCACAGATCGGGGCACAGAGCATGGTGCAGGGACGGAAGGGGCTGCTACTGGCTTTCAGGAACGGCCCTGGGGCCCTGGGGCTCAGAGTGAGAGCAGCATGGCCGCACCCTGCACAGTGGGCGGCAGCGTCCCCGATCCGGGAACTGGCGATCCACTTGGTCTCGTCCACAGTGGTGCGGGCGTGGGGCAGCCTCCCGACGTCCTTCACGGTCAGGATGAGATGCTGGGATGACTTGAGCAGCCTGACCGCCTCGTCGTGCAGGATGTTGAGAAAGCTCCGCCCATTCACCTCCAGAATCTGGTCCCCGACCTGCCAAGACCACGACACAACACGGTCACCTGGGCTGTCTGCAGGACACTGACTCATGCCAGGGGCTTCAGAATCCAGATCCCAATTTTCCTCCTGGGTAGCCTAGGAAGGAGGTCACCAAGGCTCAGACAGGCTATGTGGGTTGCTTAAGGGTCACACAGCAAGAGATTCAAAGAGGTTATGTCATACAGCAAATCAACGGCAGAACCAACTGTCCAATCAGGATCCTCACAGTCCATGACCCTGTCACTAGAAAGGGCCACCTCCTCAACTGTTGAGTGTGTGTCTGTGAGGTTCCCGAGGGTCTCCTTATCCAGAAAACAAAAGCCATTTCAGAGGCCTAGATGCAGGTGGAATTGGGGGGAAGACGAGATGTGAAGGCACTGTTCCATTAATTTTCCTTTTACAATTCTACAGCATTAAGTTTGTTACCTTAAGCACACATTCTTACCTTGCCTTCGCGTAAACATCATTTTAATTTACTTAAGAGAAATCAATAAATGAGAAAACTAGCCTATTGATAAGGGAATAATATATTACTTGGATTTTTAGGACAAGAAGGTGATTTTATTTGGTAATGGAAGAACATATTTTTAATGAAAGGATGAAAAAACAGAAGAAGAAAAAACTAGCCTTCCAATAAACATAAATATGTGACAAGACTGGAAGGGGTTGTCCAGGAATCTGTTGCAGGGTCAGCTGGGGCGCTTTCAAACTCAGAGGGTTTGGTGCTTTTTTTACATTCATTGATGGGTGACTGGAGGGGGGCTACTGAGGGTCACAGCCCACCATGGTCTTGAAGGGCAGCCCTATAACACCAATAATTTCTGGTCCCTCTTCCTTCTTCCCTGCATCCCTGTCTGCTGATGGCACATGGCCAGCCCCAGGGGCGTTTTCCAGTGCTTTTTAAAGCAAAATTTGGAAAAGGTGAGCCAAACACAAATTTGGAAGAAAAAGAGAAGAAAAGAAGACGTGGTCATGAGCCTGAGAACCAAAACCCTGGTCCCCAGTTTCCTGTATTCTTTAACCCCTCACGGCAACTTGGGAGTTTCCAGAATAGAAAGTGGTTATAAATTCAGTCTTTCTGTCTCCCCTTTGCTCCAGTGTTGATGTGTTCAGAGAAGGCCCATGGCATCTTTGCCTCCACGACCCAACCCAACATTTCCGGCACACCTCCTGCATGCCAGGCTCTGCACTGGGACACGGAGCCAAGAAAGACAGACCTCCTGCTCTCAGGCTGCTCAGCGGGCTCCATCTTGTGCTATGAGTGAGTTTTCCCTCCAGCCTCTCCACACCTTGTCTCCAAGGCCCAGCACACAGTGGGAATTCAATAAAAATTAATCCAATGAATGAAGAGTCAGACATCAGTCCCCCCCCAGTCCTAGCTCCAGGACCATTTCTGCTGAAGCTCAGGGGGGGCCAACACATGACACCAGCCTGGAGCCCCAAATTTCAAGCCACTTCTGACCAGATGCTGACTGTATGCCAAGTGCGTTGTTTGTCGCTTTACATAGTTTTCCCTATTTAATATCCTCCGCATTCTGCCAAGTAGGGATCATTTGCTCTGCATCTGACCAGAGAAAAGACAGAGATTCAGAGAGGTTAAGTAAATAGCTTGTGGTTACAGAGGCTAGTGAAGAGGACAGCAGGGTGGAAGCCCAAGTCAGGCTCCAAGGTCCTAACGCTGTCTGCTACTGGGCTGCTGTCAGGTTTCAAATCCAGCGCGCTCAAAGCCCCCATTCTGCTGTTCCTCCCTCGCCCTGTCTGCAGCATCCAGCTCTGAAAATCCACCCTCATCATCAACTCTGCCTTTGTCCCCCCAATGCTGGAGACCTGGGTTTGATTCCTGGGATGGGAAGATCCCCAGTGGCAACCCACTCCAGTATTCTTGCCTGGAGAATTCCATGGACCGAAAACCTTGGCAAGCTACAGTTCATGGGATTGCAAGGAGAAGGACATGACTGAGCAACTAACACACACCCACACACGCACGCGCACACACACGCACGCACACACACACACACACACGTACACGCACGCACACACACACGCACACACGCATGTTCTCTCTTCCGGAAGTCTCACCGTTCTCCTCCTCCATCGGTTCCCTAATCTGCGTCCCCACCTGCTCACTCCTGGGGTCCTGGGCTGGCATTCTCCTCCGCGCATTAACTTCTAACTGGCCCCAGGTTAATGTTTCCTCAGCTTTTTGCTTTTGTGATATTCCTCCTGGCTTGAAAACCTGAATGACCCCTATGACCCAGCAGGCGGCATAACCCTATGGTCAAAGGTTTCAAAGACCATCAGACTTGGGTAGACTCTCTGGCTTTGCTACTTTCATGCCACATGAACTCAAGCAAATCCCCCTAAAAACTTCTTTTTTAAAAATCGATAAAAAGAACACATTCATTTTATTAAGGTATTTTTCTGTTACTTTTGGAGAGAGAGGGAAAAAAAAAAAGCTTTCAAATAGTGGCCTGGTTTCAAAATTCATTGTTTTGGGTTTTATTTCACGCTATTTCAGTCCTGCTTCTTGGGAATAAATCTATAGCAAAACCTCAGAAGATCTATTACCTCCCATGAAGGCAGAAAAAAAAGTAAAACTGTGGGTCAGGTTCGAGAGGAGTTTGGGTTACACCAGCTTATTATTAGAGGCCTATTTAAATTTTTCTCGGGAAATTACTTTCCAAATTACATGTAGGAACACATTTTCTACTGTTACTAAGAATAGGGGGCAAAAATCCATTAAACTTGTGTCCCTTAGTTTTCTTGCACATAAAGAGGGAATCCTAGCCCAGGACCGCCCTCCAAATTTCTACAGTCATCAGTGTCATCAGTCATCAGCGCTGGTTTCCAATGCCGCCAGAATATCCACAATTTTCTCTCTCCATATCCAGTTGAAAAATCCCTGAAAACCTGTGTGTCCTAAGTCACTTCAGTCGTGTTCGACTCTACAACCCCATAGACTGTAGCCTGCCGGGCTCCTCTGTCTATGGAACTCTCCAGGCAAGAATATTGCAGTGGGTTGCCGTTTCCTACTCCAGGGGATCTTCCCGACCCAGGGATTGAACCAATGCCTCTTACACCTCCTGCTGGTAGGTTCTTTACCACTAGGGCCGCCAGGGAAGCTTAGGGAGCCTCAGTTCGTCTCCTTGTAAAGAGCTTAAGGGAAGACCCAATGTCTGATTTGAGGCTCGGCACACAGTAAGTGCTCAATAAGTGCTTATGCACAGGAGGTGTGGATTTTGCCTCTTCCCTGTGTGTCTATCTCCCAGCTGGTGTTTCCTGATGCTGAGAACAAAGCTGTGTTAAAGAAGACCTTCGCAGGCAGGCGCTAGGGCCCTACTGAGAGCGGAGTGCGATGCCAGCCCGCGCCAGCCCACTGTTCTGGGTCCTCACGCTTTCCCTGAGTAGCGGCTGCACCTCTCCTCTCTGTCCCCAGCTCCCCGCTCCCCCACAGCTCTGAACTGGAGCCAGGCTGCACTCTTCATCTGCTGAAGTGCTGTTTGCTTAAGTATCCCTCTCAATAGCTCTGGCTTTTGTTAAGCTAAGGGAATCAATTTTAATCTTTCCCACACACTTTATTTCATCTCAGCAGTTTAATTAAAGGAAGTAACATCTGAGAGACCAGATAAGTGAGAGCATCCCTTGTGAGCAAGCCCCTCCCTACAGGTCTAGACCTGGGGGACAAACAACTCAACTGCACAAACAACTACCTGGCCCTTTGCAGTGAGGAATGTCCCAGATATTGCTTGGGACCTCAGTGCACTAGATCAAGCATTCGTTGTTCAACTGGAACTCAGATATATGGTGGCGCGTGTTTTTATTAGCTAAATCTGACAACGCTGGGTTGGGAGTATCAGTCTCCTCTGGAGGCAATGCTGCTTGGTGGGGGCGGGGGTGAGCCGATTTAGTGCTATGGTTTCCAAACTTCAGTTCCCTTCCCTTGCCCTGAACCGGGCACCTGTCAGTTGTTCAGTCCTGTGAATCACCAGTGGACAGGTACTGCTGCTTGCTTGTAAGAATTAACATCCGGCAAAACGAAGGTCTGCTGTACTAATCACATGCTTGTTGAATAAATCCCTACCCAATCTGTGCGTCAGCATGGGGACCATGTGCAATCCACCAGGGAACAGACATGAAGCAGGAGTTACTCTCTGCTGCTGCTGCTAAGTCGCTTCAGTCGTGTCCGACTCTGTGCGACCCCAAAGATGGCAGCCCACCAGGCTCCGCTGGCCCTGGGATTCTCCAGGCAAGAACACTGGAGTGGGTTGCCATTTCCTTCTCCGATGCCTGAAAGTGAAAAGTGAAAGTGAAGTCGCTCAGTCGTGTCTGACTCTTTGAGACCCTGTGGACCGCAGCCCACCAGGCTCCTCTGTCCATGGGATTTTCCAGGCAAGAGTACTGGAGTGGGGTGCCATTGCCTTCTCCAGTCACTCTCTGAAAACCCCGATTTAACGGGGGTACGTGAGCTCGTCCTTCCTATCTCTTTCCTCTCCTCTCCTATCTTTCTTCTTCAGGGAGTGAAAGTCACTCAGTCGTGTCTGACTCTTTGCAACCCCATAGAGAAGTCCATGGAATTCTCCAGGCCGGAATACTGGAGTGGGATGCTTGTCCTCTTCCAGGGGATCTTCCCAACCCAGGGATTGAACCCAGGTCTCCAACATTGCAGGCAGATTCTTTACCGTCTGTGTCACCAAACCAAAGCTCTAGATGGGGCTGTCTCCAGACAGTCTGAGTGACTCCCATTTCTGTGTCCAGCTCTCTCTCATCCCTTCTACTTGTTGGAAAGCTTTCCAAGGCCTTCGAGCCCTGTCAGAAGAGGCATCTGCATGTTCAATGCCATTTAAAGTTCACCAGCCGCTTTCAAATCAATCCAGCGTCTCCCCTGTTGATCCCAGCAGCCCCAGGCCAGCAGGCTCTGGAGTCTTGTCCCCGCAGTGCAGCCGAAACATATCCATCATCCTGAAGCCAGGCAGCCAGGACACAGTGGCCATGTGGCCCTGCCCAGCTCAAGGACACTTCGAGTCTGTCTCCTGCTCTGCACAAGGCACACGAGACTGCCTGCAATCCCCAGGTTGCTGAGAAGCAAGCGGGACCACGTGGCACAGGGCCTGACGTGAGAGAGGCTTTCGAGAGCTTTTCATTCGCTTTATTTCCAAACGGCAGGGACAGGTCGACATGTCAGCTGGCTCAAGGTCACCGTCACATGTGAACAGTGAGCCACCATGTGAGCCCAACCTCTCTTGCATTCTCCCTTAACCCCGAGGCACTTTTACCCCTGCACAGTGTCTGGCACACAGGAGACGTTTATGGGGAAGGGGTGGCAGAAACCCTCCTCCTCCCTATTCTCCAGGCTTACTTCCATTCACTTCCCCTTTCCCTTTGCTTTGTGTGATGTGAAGTACAGGTGGAGTGTTTAAAGATCTTCACCTAGTGCGTCCCCTAAAGCCCACACTTCCAGCCCCCCACCCCCACTCCACTGCGCACTGCTGCCCCAGGCAACAAAAATCCCAGGCAAGAGTTCTATATGTTCAGTCATTGGAATGTTCCTCTCCTTCCCACCAAAGCCAGCTCAGAGTTAGACAGCCAGGGGCCGGGGGTGTGGAGGGGTGGGGTGGTAATCAAGGCAAAAGGTAAAGACAGGCAATGAGTGTCAGGCCTTCCAGGGTCCCCTCCAGATGGGGAGACTGCCCCGACAGGCAGCGCAGGGACCTGTCCAGGGGACACAGAGAGAGGCAACAGCCAAGCCCAGACCCTGAGGCTGATTAACCAAGGAAACACCACCCGCCCAGAGCTGTCAGGACACGACCCGCTAGAGGAGGGAGAATGTGATCGAGTGTCTAATATTGCTAGGCTTGCAGACGGGCGCCGATGGGGAGGACGTGGAAGGATAAACGAATAAAAGAGGCTTTATTTTATTTGTCACCACGGGTGTCCTATTCATCACCAGTGACGGAGGAGCGGAGGGCAGACCGCAGGAGTGCCCTTCATTTTAAGGCAGAGCAAAGACTCCTCCATCATCCACAGCCCATCGAGTGACAGGCTTGGGTTTAGGATGCTCCGTGGAGAGCGGGAAGGGACTTTAACAAGGACAGGACACTGATTTTCCCTGAACTTGGCCAGCCAACCACCAGGAAGCAGGAATTCATTTCCCCTGGGTCTGAGGCTCTTGGAGCAGCGGAAAGTGCTCAAGTCAGGCTTGGGAGTGAGCCAGCCTTGGTAAACAGTTCCCTGTTACTCCCTAAGAGACCCGGGGAAAATAATGTTACATCTCCAAGCCTTTCTTCCCTCAAAACAAGAATAAGACCACCACTCACTAGAGTGTTATGTCGTCTAAATGAGATTCCACCCGCTGTGTGGTTAGTGAGCACAGATCCAGGAGTCTTGTCCTCCGGGTCTAATTCCAGCTGCCACTTCCCAGCTGTGTGACCTTGGGCGATTTCCCTACCCTTTCAGTGACTCAGGTACCTTCTCTGGAAAACAGCTTAAGCATCAGTGCCTACCTCATTGTCTGAGGATTAAAAATGAGCTAATGCACTCTCCACTGTAGCCCCAGCACCTAAAATAGCACTTGGCACATGCAAGGTGCCCAGTGAATACTCATGGGGTGAACAACTACAAAGCAGGTAACACAGAATCCAGGATACAGTAAGTGCTCAATAAGTGTTAGCTGCATTCTTGAAAACCATGTCTACTCTTAAAGGACCCCTTGGTCACTCACCAACCAAATCTTGCGATTCTGCCTCCTCGGAGTCTCTTAAAGCCACACCACCTGCCTTTCCACCTGCCTCTTCCCCTGCCCCGCCCTTCATTTCAGCACGCACACGTACTGACCACACCCACAAGGCACATACTTATATCCCCATCTTACAGGTGAGGAGACTGAGGTCAGGAAGTGAAGTGAGAAGAGCTGGCATTTGGCAGACGTTCTGCCAGCCTGCCAAGCCTCTGCCGTGACCGGTACTGGCGCCTTCTTGAAGAAAAGCCAGCCTACTCATCCACCTCTGATATGATCCTCGGCCCCAGGGCATCCTGCCATGCACACAGTTGGTGCTCTGTTCATGCTTGGTCAAGGGAACAAATGAGCCCAAAGAACCCAGGGCAGGATGGCAGCGGGGCCAAGCTCCCACATCAGAGGGAGTCGGGGGAGAAACCTGCCCACAACTCGACTCCCGTGCTGAGCTGGGTGGGTGGGAATCTCCCCTCTCCAGACACGCATAGCAGTGGAACCCTCGACAGGCCAGGGCCAGAAAGGAAGCCGACTTCAGGCCCTTCTTCCCCACCTTCCCAAGATTTTATTGAAATGGATTTTGCGGCTTCCAATGAATACTCTGCTGATTGTTCCATCACCGCAGTGAAAATTCAAATTCCACTGGAGAGTTTTATTGCAATTATGAATCTTTAATGGTCTTCCATACCAGGTATGAAACTTTAATGGGCTTGATTTCTGGGATTTTTTTGGTACAAGTGAGCATTGCAGTTTTAATGAGACAACAGTAGTTTTTTCCAACAGTTCAGAAGTCAGTAAACCTTGTCTGTGTTCAATAAAAAAGATCAAGGTAAACGCTCAGAAGGGTCCTGGAGGAACCACGCTGGGGTAAGAGCTGGGTTTGGGTGAGCTCAGCACACTGCCTCTCTGGTTTCGGGTTCGGGCTCTCACAAGGCAGAACCCGCTCAGAGGCGCCACGGATGGAGCCGGCAGACGGTGCATCCTCGCCGCTCTGTGGCTCCTCCTCACCCCAGTGCATCCGCTGTCAGTCCTGGCTTACTATTTTCAGGACGTGAAATGAAATGCAAAAGGTGCTGTGCTCAGTCGTGTCCAGCTCTTTGCGACCCCATGGTCTGTAGCCTGCCGTGGGATTTTCCAACCCTTGCATATCCTGCATTGGCAGCAGATTCTTCACCACTATGTCACCTGGGCTTCCCTTTCAGAATACGAGCAGTCCTCAAAGAAGGCCTGCTCTAACCCCAGGTCATCAGTGGAAAAACTGAGGCCCAGAGAGGGGAAAGGACATTCCCAAGGTCACACTCCGAGTCCATGTCAGAGCAAGGGCAGAGAAGTCACTGCTGAGTCCTTCTCACAGCAGTCTGGCTTCCAAATAAACACATCAGAGCAATGACAAAGGTCAAACTCAGGAGAAAGAAAAGCTACCAAAACCCCCTGAGCACCTCGCTTAGGCCAGCTACTTGGTACGATTTGACTCTACGCTAGGAAAGCACCACTCGAGGCATGGATGGGTATAGCCTGTCCTAAACCAGGGCCGTGAAGCGCAGAGTAATGAAGTCACTTGCCCAGGAACACCCATCAGGATTTGAATCCAGAGCAGGATTTGAACCCAGTCCAACTGCTAGGCTGAGCCCCAGACTTGTGTTTGCCTATGTGACATTTCAGCTAAGACGATGCGAAGGCACTGGAGACCAGCGCCACCCAAAAGAACTTGATGCAACACCAGACCCACAGTCCTCATCACGGTTTGAGACCATGCTGGGCTGTGAGCATTGAGCTCCGGATCAGAGGACTGCATTCCCCTTGCATGGCACGTGGGAGGCACCCTTCCAAGGCCTGACAACATCAGTGAACTTGTGAATAAACAATCACATAAATAGACAAGCAAATAAATAAACAGGCAAGCAAGTCCCCTTGCCCCTTCCGGCTTCTGCAGACGGGCAGGAGACATTTTCCATTTATGTAAAGGTCTAGTCTGACAAGGCCAGACTATGTAGGGAGGCTGGGTTCCTGCAGCCCAGCTCCGTGCACTGCAGCGGAGAAAGAACGTCCAATTTTTTCAATCACAAGGACGGCAAAGAAGTAAAAGCACAGAAGCCGCAATTTACTGTTGGCTGGAGCTTCACTCTGGGAAATACTGCACGTCTATCCAGTCCTTCATTTTGGAAGAGTGAAAACTGGGATAATGGGAAGAGGAAAGATGTCACGAGTCTGAGGCTTCCTGGTAAATCAGAGTAAAGCTGGCCTGGGCGAGCTCCCCCATCTGCTTTGGGCTGCTCCACAGACCTGTAAGAATCAGTGAGTTCTCAAGTTCAAGAACACAGCCTTCACACACAGATTGGCTAATCAGGAGATGAAATCCCATTTAAAAGGGTGACAGAAGAAAGAAAATATTTAGGAAGACACTTAACAGGAAATGTGCAACACATATGTGAGGAAAACAGTGCACTCAAAATGACTCAACAGATAGGAAAACAAGATGCCCTGTTGTTGGAAAGGATTCAGCATCACTAAGAGGTTAATGCTCTCTCATTTGAAAATTCAACATTATCCCCATAAAAACACCAACCAGCTTTTGTTAGATAAGCTGACACAAAGGTTCATGTGGAAAAATAAAACCGCACATAGAGGAACCCTCGGTGTATATTGCTAAGTGGAGGAAGCCAATCTGAAAAGACTACATATTATATGATTCCAACTACATGACATTCGGGAGAAGGTGAAACTATGGAGACAGTAAAAAGACCAGTGGTTGCCAGGGGTTCGGTGAAGGAGGGAGGGCTGAGCAGGCAGAACGCAGAGGATGAAGCTATCCCATATGACACTGTCACGGTGGGTACACTTCACTATACATTTGTCCAAACTCATAGAATGCACAATACCAACGGTGAAACCTAATATCAACTGTGGATTTTAGTTAATAATTATGTGGCTCATCAATGCAATAAATGCAATTTATGAACACTAATGAAAGATGTTAATAATAACAGGAAATTGTGTGTGGAAAGGGTGAAAGGAAAAGGGATATATGAGAGCTCTATATTTTCTGCTTGATTTTTTTATTAACCTAAAATCATTCTAAAAATGAATCTATTAACTTTTTAATAATAGTTTTTAATTAAAATCAAACTGCAAGAATAGTTATGACAACCCTGAGATTGAACTGCTGCAGGGTGAAGCACTAGATACTAAATCCTGTTCTAAAGCCTTTATATGAACGAAGGGGGACCGACCCATCAGAAAACAGATGGACATACAGAGGAACAGACTAGAAATAAGTCCAAGGACACACAGAAATGCAGTATATGATAGTGAAGCGATCACAAATCACTGTGGTAAAGATGTGCTTTTTAATACATAGTGTGAGGATAACTACGTAGCCATTTGGAAAGACATAAGATTGAATCCATATCATATACAGCACACAAGAGTAAATCAGATCCACACTCAGTTCAGGGCCAACATGTTGATCAGAGATTTAAAAAGAAAAAATGCATTTACAAGTATTCAGAGAAAAAATGGATAAACTAACTGCTCTATATCTAAAAAAGTTTTTCTAAGGAGAACTCAGATTCAATAGAAGGAAGAATTGGTAACCAAACGATAATCAAAAACTTGGATGTAGGGGGAAAATACTTTGTAAGCAGTGTTGAAAGAAAATGACAATCATTTGTAATTTTGTAATATCATTGTATATTACATTGATTTTAATTAAAAACTATTATTAAAAACTTAATAGATTCATTTTTAGAATGATTTTAGGTTAATAAAATTTTCAAATTTTATTACAATGATTTTGTACATTTTATGCTTTTTTTGGTAAAGTTTTGATGTTCTTGTTACTCAGAAAGTAAAATTGTAATAAATTTTCAATATAATTGAAAACATTTGTAATATTTATCACCGATAAAGGGCTAGCAAGTCCTGATATATAAAGAATTCTTAAGTTTAGGGGGAAAATCCAAAATCTTGACAACAGAAGGCTAATAAAAGACACAACCACAAAACCATTTTTATGTTGCAAATAGACATAAAATGGCCCATAAAGCTACTAAAAGATGTTCAATTTCACTCATAATAAGAAAATCACAGATTAAGCTACATCAAGATACACTTCCTCACCTATCAGATTGGACAGCACCTGTCGGTCATACTTGGACATGTCTGGTGGGAATTCAGGATGGAGCAACACTTATGTCCACTTCTACAGAGAACGGGATTATGCAACATTGAGCAAACTATATACGTATTTACCTGTTGACACAGAAATCTCACTTCTAGAAATTTACCCTGAAGATACACATCCAAAAGTGATAAAATACATACACACAGGCACTCATTGCATCATTGTTTGCAACTGCATAGAAAGCAGTCTCAGTGCTCAGGGGATAGCGGGTGAATTACAGCAGAGCCACAGAAATGGAGTCCTATGCAGCTGTATAAAAAAATGACAAAGATTTCTGTGCACCGACATGCAGTGATTTCCAGGATACTAAAATTTTATAAATTAAGTGACAAAGAATATCTATTGCACACTACCTTCTCTATAAGAAAAGGAAAGGAATGTATCCATGTCCTTGCTTGTTCTTACAAAAAGAAACAGAAATAGGTCAGAAACTAGCTCATTTAGTTGTCTTGCAAGGAACAGAAGGGCGGGGGTGGGCAGAAGGGATATGCTGCTGCTGCTGCTGCTAAGTCGCTTCAGTCGTGTCCGACTCTGCGACCCCATAGACGGCAGCCCACCAGGCCCCCCGTCCCTGGGATTCTCCAGGCAAGAGTACTGGAGTGGGTCGCCAGTGCCTCCCTCTGAAGGGATATGAGGGAGAAGTAATACTCGGAGTATGCTTTTTTGGTAAAGTTTTGATGTTCTTGTTACTCAAAAAGTAAAATTAAGTCAATCAAGATGCCAATATTTTCGGTCCAAATCCTTCTCACAGAGCCATCTTTCTGGTTCTCTCTTATGATTCTGTCCCCAACTTTCAGGGCCTCTTGTGATTACACTGGGCCCCCCCCTGGATAATCTAGAAATCTCCCCATGCCAAAGTCAGCTGATTAGCAACCTTAATTCTATCTGTAATTTTAACTTCCCTTTGTTATGGAACCTAACATATTCACAGGTTCTGGGATTAGAATGTAGACCTCTTTGGAACTCACCATCCTGCCTACCATGTGTTGTTCAGTCACTCAGTCATATCTGACTCCTTGTAACCCCATGGACTGTAGCACACCAGGCTTCCCTGTCCTTCACCATCTCCTGGAGCTTGCTCAAACTCATGTCCGTTGAGTCGGTCATACCATCCAACCATCTCTTCCTCTGTTGCCCGCTTCTCCTCCTGCCTTCAATCTTTCCCAGCATCAGGGTCTTTTCTAATGAGTTGACTCTTTGCATCAGGTACCAAAAGTATTGGAGCTTAGCTTCAGCATCAGTCCTTCCAATGAATATTCAGAATAGATTTCCTTTAGGATGGACTGGTTGGATCTCCTTGCTGTCCAAGGGACTCTCAAAAGTCTTCTCCAACACCACAGTTCAAAAGCACCAATTCTTCGGTGCTCAACCTTCTTTCTAGCCCAACTCTCACATCCATACATGACCACTGGAAAAACCACAGCTTTGACTATAGGGACCTTTGTGGGCCAAAGGTCCTTTGTCAGACCTTTGCCTACCACATGGGTGGCACCCAAAACCTGGTGGCACTCGTGGCTACCCAGAAAGAGCCACAGCATATTACCTGTAAGCACAACACTCGGGAAGGACAGATACCACAGCTGTCGCTTGAGTTTTCCCATTAGTGTGGATCTTCCGACATTTTCTACAGTGGACACACTTTACTTTCAAATTCAAGTTTTTAAATGATATCTTAAAACTGTCCTTCTAACGTGTCTGCCAGTGTGTTAAAGAGACTGGAAAGGAATATGCCAAAATGTTCACAGGAGCTGCCTCTGCGTGGTGAATTCCAGGCAATTTTAATTTCAAGCTCTTCAGGAATTTCCTGGGCTTTCTGGATTGCATGTGAAGACTATATTGTTGAGGCTAAAGAAAAAAATATTCTAAAAAGAAATGTAAAAATGTGCTGGGAGACGTGATATAACGCTAACATCTCTCTCGACATTTGGCGGCTTGGGGAAGAACAGTCCTGGGCCCTTGGCAGATCTGCTGTGCCACCCTGGAGAAGAATCTTTTTTATACCAGCCAGTCCAATCCTTGTCTTTTAGTAATTCGGGATAAGTCATTCCTGTCCCCCACTGGGCTCAGCAGTTTGCTGGCACTGATGGACTGAGAGATGATTTAAGCTCTTCTGGAGGGATCCTCGGAGGTTTTTCTCAACTGATGCTCCTTTTAAAACATTATTTCAACTGGAAACAACTAAATGCCTGACTTCAAGGGAATGGTTAGGTAAATTATAATTCAGCCAGAAGATGGAGTATTATCAGACAGCTATTACAAACTGCATTTATGAGAAGTTTTTAATTATGTGGAAAAACACAAGTGAAAATGTGGGATGCAAAATAGTATATATTGTATAATATCAATCATGTAAAAGCGTACAGAGGAAGGGATAAAATAAGCTGCATCAAGGTGCTAACACATGGAGACGACCCACACGTCTATCAGGTGGACAGACAAAACATGGTAGAGCCACACAGCAGAGTATTTCACTATAACCAGGAACTTACTGCTACATGCAGCAACATTATGCCAAGTGAAAGGAGCCAGACCCCAAGGCCTCATATTCTACGATTCACTGATACGAAACGCCCCACATAGACAAATCTCATGTCCATTGGGTCAGTGATGCCATCCAACCATCTCATCCTCTGTTGTCCCCTTTTCCACCTGAGACTGGGTCATAAAAAGAATACAGCTCTACCTGCCTCTCTCTGGGACCCATGAATTCAGAATCCCCTTCTAAGCCGCCAAGTTTGGAAGAAGCCTGAGCTAGCTCTGTGAGAAGATGGCCCCAGCCAGCAGCCAATGTCAGCCTCCAGATATCAGACAAAACGAGCCTCCCAGTGGCTCCAGCTGCAGCCTGAAGGGTCACGGAGCCGAGACAAGCCGTCCTGCTTTGCCCCATCCACTTCTTGACTTAGTGGACCCACAGCAAAGCAGAGTAGAATCTAGGGCTACTGCATACCTCTCAGTTTGGGAGTTATTATGCAGCCGTAATAATGGTATTAATAGCACTTGACAAGGTCCCTGACCATTCGTATGCACGACTAAGTGCCAGAAGCACTGCCCAGCCACGTTTACTGACCTCTCTCAAAGCGTGTGTGCCCTATCCCACAGCGGGGAAATGCTGCGGAAATGCTCACTGATCACTGTTTCCCCTGCAAAAAGGGAGAATAGGCTGACCTTAGATCCAGCAAACCATGCACATCCTGGATTGTCATTTTAGCTGCTAAGTCGTGATGTTTGACTCTTTGTGACCCCATGGACTGTAGCCCGCCAGACTCCTCTGTCCATGGGATTTCCCAGGCAAGAATACTGGAGTGGGTTGCCATTTCCTCCTCCAGGTGATCTGCCAGACCCAGGGAGTGAACTTGCATCTTCTGCATTGGCAGGCAGATTCTTTACCACTGAACCACCAGGGAAGCCAACACATCCTCAATATGCAGGCACTGAACTTGGCATGGCCACAGGTGGAGCCAGAGGGCAACTGCTGATACCCTGTGCTGGTTAGTGGCCACCCAGCGTCTCAGGCTCTTCCCTTGGCCACTTTGAATGAAGGATGAGAAGGAAAGCCAGCCCTTGCTGACCGTCTCCCTCCTGTGGACAGCATGGTTCACAGGGCCGTGGGAGCCTGAATGAATGCTATCACCTTTTCCTGTGACCGGGGTAAATGACAGCTGTCTCCTGCTCCAAGTGGCCTCCCTGTAAAAACTAAGTGTTACTCTTTTTGGCAGTAGTCTGCCTGGCAGCAATTACTACCCTGGCAGGGGCCCCTTTAAAAGTCAGGAGGTAGGACTAAGCAACTTGAACACGTGCAATTTACTGAACCTCCACTCCGAGGCCAGTTCGCAAACCCGGCTAAGAGAACAACTATGGAAGGACTGAGAATGTGGTCCAGCTGGCAGGGGTTAGGGCAAGTCGGTGGAGGGGGGGCAGTGGGGAGAGGCTTAAACCAGACCCTGCCTGTGCTGGGATTCTCAGGAAAGAAACCATCTTCTGGCTCCTCGGAAAGGTGTGCACCGTCAGGGCAGGTTCATCAGCTACCAGCGAGTTTCAGATGCCATCAGGGACCAGTCTCGCACAACAGCACACACACTCGTGTGCATACTGATGATCACTCACACAACCAGAGCCATCATTTGGGGAGGGCTTTTCCTGTGCCGGGTACTGGACGTTATCACATTAACTCATTGCGTCCTGACAAGACAGGACCCAGGACACAGGTGGTGGTGGCACAGATATCATTATATTTTAAAAATTATTCTTAGAGAACCTGGAATCTATGGAAATCACAATTCCTCTCCCACAGTCGTTGGAAGGGAAGCAAGATGCCAGTTTGGAAGTTCATGGCTCATGGACTCCTGGACAGAAGAGAGAGGTGGCCACTCCACCCCAGGGAGGGGCAGCCCCCAGGGACACAGAAGGTCTTGCTCCAGCGAGGGGTTCTGGAAAGGAGGCACAGCCAGTCTTCTAAGGTGGAGCTCAGCAGTGATGTGAAAGTGTGATCCCACCTTTTGCTGAAAGAGCGGGAGACTGTCAAGACCTCTAGCAACCACGGGCTGCTCTGCCATGATTCCTCGCAAGCAGGCTCCGTGCAGGGCCAGGGCTGGCAGGTCAGCGAGGAACTGAGGGAACTGCCTGAGCTTATTCCATCCGGGAGGGGCAACACCAGTTTGACCCTTCACCCGGGAGACAGGCCCCACAGTGGAAACGCCATGGATGGGTGTTAGATCTGAGAGCCAGGCCTGTGACCTTGGCCAGCCCCTTCTGGACATATGACCTTGGGCAAATCACTCCCACTTTCTGATTCTCATTTTCTCATCCATATACAGAATCAACGCTGTTTACACTAAACAGTCTTATACTGAAACCAGACAGACTTTTTTTTAAAAGCCGGCACATTGTGAATACCTTTATCTGTATTAAGTGTTTCTATAGAGATTCTCTGGCTACATCCTCACAAGTTCCTAAGGGTACTATTTTCCCAGTTTTACAGATGGGGAAACTGAGTCCAGGGAGATACAGCTGGTGATTTTGACTCCAAAATGTGTGCATTTAACCACCATGTGACACTGCCTATCAATGACTCACAGTGCCTGGCACAGTGGGTATGAGAAGTGGTAGCTATCATTATTACTGCTGCTGCTGCTAAGTCACTTCAGTCGTGTCCGACTCTGTGCGACCCCACAGACAGAAGCCCACCAGGCTCCCCTGTCCCTGGGATTCTCCAGGCAAGAACACTGGAGTGGGCTGCCATTTCCTTCTCCAGTGCATGAAAGGGAAAAGTGAAAGTGAAGTCGCTCAGTCGTTTCCGACTCTTAGCAACCCCATGGATTGCAGCCTACCAGGCTCCTCCATCCATGGGATTTTCCAGCAAGAGTACTGGAGTGGGGAGCCATTGCCTTCTCCAAGCCATCATTATTAGCTTTCTCCAAATAATACTTTCTTGCCGGAGTACAGCTTTAGTCACAAATTCTTATTTAAATCATCTTAAAAGTTGAGTTGGGCCAGTGTTCTCACATGGAGATGGCACATGTCCAAATATCCAGGCCCCAGGTGCCCCTTCTGCCCACAGCAGATGCTTCTGCGAGAGCCTTAGCTAAGTCCTCTCTCTGGCACAGCCCAGTTGCTAACACACAAGTACAAGCACTTCTTCAACCACACTAAATTAGTGGCGCTGGCATACACAATGGAGATTATCTGCTGCCCTTGGGAGTGGAAAAAGCACTGAACGCGGAGGCACAGAAATATGGACAAAGCCTTTCTCAACATACAATTTTACAAACCACGTTACCAATCGGAGACATTCATCCAGTTGGCAGCCGAGGTGAACATGTGACCTTGGAGAGCCCTGCATTTGAGTTGCCAGCTCTCTGCCAGCTAACACCCTTTGGGGCAAGCTGTTTAAACTCACTGAGCTTTAGTCTCTTCATCCCTAAAATGGGGATGATGACAGTCAGCCTCTGCGTGGGGCTGCGATGGGGACAGGACGAGATGAAGCCCCGGCCCCGCCCCAGCCCCGCCCCCCACCTCCCCGACAGGACTGGGCTGGGAGTGGTCAGTGACTACTAGGGCTTTTGTGCTGTTGCTATTATGTAGATTTCAGGAATATCACTGGGAGTGTGTGGACATGAGCAAACACGCCACATATACAGAGAAATAACCCAAAGTTGTGGGGCTTCCCTGGAGGCTCAGTTGGTAAAGAATCCGCCTGCAATGCAGGAGACCTAGGTTCAATCCCTGGGTTGGGAAGCTCCCCTGGAGGAGGGCATGGCAACCCACTCAAGTATTCTTGCCTGGAAAATCCAATGGACAGAGGAGCCTGGCAGACAGCAGTCCATGTGGTCGCAGAGTCAGACACCACTGAGCAACTCAATGCACTAATGACACACCTCCAGGGGCAGTAAGCTCAAGATGCCCAGTTGTGAGAACCATTTTGCAAGGGGGTGAACTTCTAAGTCTTGTAAGAGCCACTGGAGCTGGCCAGAGGAGGAGTTGTGAGAGGAGGAAGCAATGAGAACTGGATTTCTGTGACTAAGTTCCAGAGCCACCCGAGTTTTCAACCCCAGCTCCGCCACCTACCAGCTGTGTGACCTGGGTTTTGGTTGCCCATCTTTAAAATGAGGATGATTCTGCTCCCTCCTCACAGGGTTGCTGGGAGAATAAAGCGACTCAGGGCAGGAGCAGCCTTCACTGAGCACCCTGGTTGACACAAAGGGAGCACTCCCAGGATGCTCACGATTCCTATGAGTATTCCTGTCACTCAGAAACAGTAGACGGCTCCTCCGCCCTAACTTATTTCCTTCTGTTATTATTTCCCCTATCATTATCATCACTACCCTCACACTGCCATACCTTCTGCCATTTCCACCACACTTTTACTTAAACATATTCTGAACGGCCAGGAGAATCCTCCAGGCTCCAAATTCAAAAGCGGAGTGTGCAGAAACCCCCGGCAGGTGTCACAGCTATGCTGACGGTGGAGAACCCTAGCAGAAGCACAGGAGACTGAAGGCCCAGCCGCCAAGGATTGTCAGTCTGCTTCTTTTTTCCATCATGTAAGCGCAGGGTTTTTGAATCTTGTGGCTAACGGGGGAGGTCTTAGACCCAATCTCCACCCAGTTTCACCACTTCCTTGCTGTGTGATCTTGAGCAAGTGATGACCTCTCTGAGCCTCAGTTTGCTAGTCTTCAATGAATGGTACAGCGTCTATGTCAAGAATTGTTTGGGGATTCATTAAGATGGAACATAAAAATGCACTTAGCAGGGTGCCAGCCTGGAATGATCACTCAGTGGACGCGCGCTGTCACCATTTCTGCCACTGATGCTCAGCCAGCTCATCACCTGGGGAACCAGGAGTCTTCACTGCCCTCTGCAGCCCAGTCCCACCCTCCCCATTCAACACGAGCTCCACACAGAGCACACAGGGGACACAGATCTAGGCCCTGCATCGCACACACCTCGTTCTGGCCCCCAGATCACCAGTACCTGATGCCCACCTGAATGCCCACAGCGCTCTAACCACAAGAAAGACTCCGAGGGCCCTGGGGTGCCTGGGGAGGAACACGGCTGCCCACCCTCCCTGCCACTCAGCCAGCAAGTCTCTCTCTAAACCCCGCTCAAGGTGAGAAAATGGACACGCTCAGAGACATTCTGTCATTTCTCCTTTGTTTTGTCTCTCTCTAGCCACAGAAGGAGAATACTATAGATACTAAATCGCAGTAGTAAAATATGATCACAAGATGGCTAAGACACATCTTTTTTTTTTTGCTACATTTTGTGCTTCAACTTTTGAGGAGAGCCTTCTATGACACTCTGAAGTGTCAACGATTTAGTCCAAATCTTACTAATCAGAGATGAAAGGTTTTGAACTGAGAAAGGAAGCACTTTTCTAAAAAGCCCGTGGTTGGATCATAAAAGGACCAGAATGAACAAGGACCCCCAAGTCACTGTGTGCACAACAGGTCAGGGAGAAAGGGTCTGGAAGGACATGCCAGCTGCTGGCAGTTGTTACATCCTGGGCTGGACAGGGGCAGGGGAGGAAGGACAGGCACTGCAAACCCGAGTCCGCCTGCATGTGATTGGACTCCTTCACAACCGACAAGTGTTACATTCACAATCAGAAAAAAGTTAAGATTGTTTCCTTAATGCTTATTACACTTGGCTAACTTGATATCTGCCAGGATTCTCCACTGTGAACTTAACAATGTTCCCCTTTATTATTACAAAATGTATTGACAGAGGTACTTTGAAATTATGCAGAACATCCTGTCTGCTATTTAGCATCCTTTGGTGCAGCTTGCCTACAGCAATGTAATAAAACGCTCTAACTGAGATCTTCTCTCTCTTTATTCCTCCTGTTTTTTCATGGCAATGTTTCTTTAAGCAAGATTGTCACTTCTCCCCCCTTGATTTATTTATCCTGTTCTTTATGTAACTATGTTAGTATGGATCCCTGGACATTTACTTCTCCTTTGGCCATGGGTGCTCTTTCAGGTTGACTCTGCATGCATATGATAGGCTGATTGATTGAAGTACATCTTTATTTTCCAGTCCTAAAAGATGCCCCAGGGTCCTCTGCCCTAGACCTGGAATCAATGATTCCTACAAAGAGCCCGGTTCCTTTCATTTGGAGAATAGTATTGAGAAACTAAGATCTCAGTACTAGCCGTACCCATTTTTACTGGGTACAACCCCCATCAATGGATCGAGTAAGGAATTATATGTACTAACTCATGCATAAATACACAGCTGTGTTGATTTCTGCATCTATTTATCTGTGTCTATACATACACAGATTTTTTTCTTTTTTGTGAATGAGTCCATATTGACATCTCTGATGAGTCCAGCAACACAGGGTTTATTCTATTCGCAACCGTTTCCTTCCTTGTGACTTTCTTGAAAGTAAGAACCTGGCTCTCATTATCTGACATGTACTTATTTTTTCAACCTGTACAAATGAAGTAGTTTCAGAATTCCTAATCCATTCCCCTTCGAGGCAGAGAAACTTGCCAACTGGAACACAGCGTCTGAGGGCAGCTCTTCTTGTCTTCGCCATATAGAATCGGTTCAAACAATGTTTCTCAAAATCACTTAGGTCAGCTTCCTCGTTCTCCACCCCTGTCAGTGTGGCTACAGGAATCATTTGTAACACAGTTAGATTCCTTTGTCTTCATCTATCTCAGTCTGCATTCCGTCTATCCCCCAACAACCAGGCTGAGTTTTTAAAATTTTATATATAGCAACATTCACTCTGTGTTCAGTTCTACGGGTTTTGACAAGTACACAGATTCATGTGTCCATCACTACATGCAACCAGTTTTCCACATAAAACCATTTCCCAGGTCTTCTGCCCATTTTGGGAGTTCTTTATACATTTTCAATACAAGTCCATTGTCAGAAATGTAATTAGAAACTACTGACTTCTCCAAGTCTGTGGTGTGTCTTTTCATTCTCTTAAGATTGTGTCTTTTGCAGAGCAACGTTTTTAACTTTCATAAAGCCCATTTTGTCCATTTTTTTTTTCTTTTACGGGCCATGCTTTTGGGGTCTCATCTAAAAACTCTTTACCTAACGCGAGGTCACGCAGATTTTCTCCGATGTATTCCTGTAGCAGCAGTGCAGTGTTTATTTTACCTTTAGGGCTGTGATGTATTTTGAGTTCATTTTCATAGAAGGTGTGAGGTTGAGGTTGAGGCTCATTTGTTGGCATGTAAATGTCCAACTGTTCCAGCACCACGTGGAAAGAACCGTCCTTCCTTTCTCCACTGAACTACCTTTTCACTTTTGCCAATCGTCGGTTAAGTATGCAGAGGGGGGTTTATTTCTGAACGCTCTACTACGCTCCACTGATCCACACGTCGGTCCGTTCACTAACAATGCACCATCGTGTTTACTGTAGCTTTACAGTAAGTCTTGAAATCAGGCAATAAGTCCTCTAACAGTGCTCTTTGGGTTCGGGATTATTTTAGCTCCTCTAGCTTCTTTGCCTTTCCATTACAAAATTTACAGTCAGTGTGTAAATATCTGTAAAAATTCCTGCTGGGATTGGAACTGGGGCTGTGTTGAATCAAGATCAAACTAGAGAGACCTGGCATCTTAATAACAGAGTCTTTGTATCCATGAACACAGTATATACCCATTTACTTAGGTCTTTTTCAGAGTTTTCAGCATACAATAGCTGCACATATTTTATTATTTATTTCTACCCTAAACTGTGTTTTTTTAAATTGATGCTGAATTTCGCTTGTTCACTGCTAGCATATAGAAATGCAGGTGACTTGTGTATGCTAACTTTGGGTCCCTCCATCTTGCTAAACTCATTATTTCTCAGAGTTTTTTTGTAGATTCTTTGGAATTCTCTAGGCAGACGAGCAGTCTCTGTGAATAGAGTTTTATTTCTTCTTTTCAGATATGTATGCCTTTTCTTTCTTTCTATAGACTTATTGCACTGACTACAATTTCTAGTATGATACTGAATAGGAGTGGTGAGGGAAGATATTTTTGCCTTATTTCAATCTTAGAAGAAACTGTATAGTTTCACCATTAAATGTGTTATCTATTGCTTTGTGAAGATGTTCTTCATCAGGTTAAGGAAGTTCCTTTTGATTCCTAATTTAATTAGAGTTTTTAAAAATCATAAATGGATATTGGGCTGTGCTTAGTCACTCAGTCGTGTCCGACTCTTTGTGACCTCGTGGACTGTAGCCCACCAGGCTCCTCTGTCCATGGGGATTCTCCAGGCAAGAATACTGGAGTGGGTTGCCATGTCCTCCTCCAGGGGCATGATGGATATCGAATATTATTAAGTGCCTTTTCTGATTATATGGTTTTTCTCAGTAACACTAATTTTCAAATGTTGAACTAGCTTTGTGTTCCTTGGATAAAACTCATGGTATATATATTTTTAATAGATTGTTGGGGTTGTTACATTTCATTGGGGGTTTTCACATCTAAGTTCATGAAGAATAGTGATCTGTAATTTTCTTTTACTGAAATGTGTTTGTTCTTGCTGTTATATAATACTGGTTTCATAAAATGTGTTGGGACGTATTGCCTCACTTTTTATTTTCAGAGAGAGATTGTATAATAGTTCTTAACTATTTGCAAGAGATCATTAGTGAAAGCATTTGGGCCTGAGTTTTTTGTTTTGCTTTTTTGGATGGTTTTTAACTACAAATTCAGTTTCTTTGACACACATATAGAATTTTCAGGTTATCTATTTTTCTTTCTTGAGTGTTAGTGGTTTGTATCTTTCAAAAAATTTGTTCATTCATCTAAGTTGTAGAATTTACAGGCAGAGAATTGCTTGTAACACACCCTTATTATCTAAGGTTTTTACTTACTGTTAGAAATATTAAGAGGTAATTTTTGTCATCTTCATTCAGTTCAGTTCAGTTGCTCAGTCGTGTCCAACTCTTTGCGACCCCATGAATCACAGCACGCCAGGCCTCCCTGTCCATCATTAGGACTGCTATAAAATCAGTCATAATCACAAATGAAAATACTTCTAAAATATCTTTACTAAACAAGTATTATGTAGCAGCCACACCCTTCTTCCCACTGAGAATACACAGACTGCACCCTTGGAGAGTACGCCAGGCTCATTCTCCCCCAGCAGGACTATTTCAGGGACTCATGGAGACAGAGTCAGCAGGCGAGGTCGAGCTGCCTGAGGATGAAGAGGCTCTGTCCAGGGCTCTGTGCTGGGGATTCGGACACCTGCATCTACTTCTCCATGATCCTCAGCCAGTCCTTCCCCTCCCTCTGATCTTCAGTCTCCCCAGATAGAAAATGGGAGGTTTGCCGGCTGAGATCTATGCATATAGATGGGTTCCTGCCACCACCTACCCTCCATCAGGGAAGAGCTGAAGGTGGTCCTGAATGTCCATCGGTACCTTTGATGAGCAAACCTCACTGTGGGCCATGGTGCTATTCAGCTTTTTCATCCTGAAGGCACGTGTCTCTAAGGGAAAGGGTCTGACTGCTCAGGTGGTTATAAAAACTACTAACGCCTCTTAGAAGGATTCATTCCTAAACAGAAGGTCAGCTCTGTGCTGTGTTCAGACAAGGATGCACATGAAGCAGTGGTCAAGATTGGAGCTTTGGAGTCAAAAAGACCTGACTTGGGGCCTGCCTCAGCTGTAGCCACTCTCTCCTTCATTCAAGACGCCCACTGTGTGCCAGGCACTGTTTGAACAGTGTGTGAAGAACACCCAGCCTCTGCTCCATGCTGCTGGGATCTCAGAGCAGAGACAGTCATTAATGTCTGCGTGTGCTCAGTCGTTCAGTCACGTCTGACTCTGTGTGACCCCATGGACTGCAGCCCGCCAGCCTCCTCTGTCTATGGAATTTTCCAAGCAAGAACACTGGAGTGGGTTGCCATTTCCTCCTCCAGGGGATCTTCCTGACCCAGGGATCGAACCCGTCTCCTGCGTCTCCTGCATTGGCAGGTGAATTCTTTACCCATGAGCCACCTCGAAAGCCATTATAAATAAGCCCAAATTATGATGGGATTAGAAGTTCCTATCTCACAGAGCTGCAGTGAGGGTCAGAGCTGACACGTGGAGATCACCAGCTCCTGGGTGAGTGCTCCATGAGGGATGCCATCCCAGGCTCAGGCCAGAGAGGACCAGTCAGCAGAACAGACCCTGGTAAAAGCCAGTCCACAGATATGTCAGCCCAACCCAGGTGACACTCAGCACACATGACAGATCTGCAAATAGTGGTTCATCCCCATAGTCACCGAGACACCAAATCAGAGACAGATGCTCCATGGCCAGCCTCCAAGGCCACAAGCAGCATAGTGGTGACCCCAGAGTTCCTGCCCCCCAAAAACCCCAGCCAGGATGGAAGCCTGGCTCCCATTGGCAGAAACCAAATGGGTCTTCCACCCTGGGATGACTCAAGGGTGAAGGCCGTGGAGCCGGGCAGGATCAGGGACAAGCTTCAGAAGATCAGTGACTCATAGGAAGACTAAATGACCTTTGTTTCCTCTCTCTGCATTCTTTTGATATTTGACCAATACAGGGTCCTAGGGAGGTGGTGGAGCAAAGTCCATGGCCTTGAGAGGGCCTGAAGGGCTAGGGCTGGATCCCTGTGAGGGCCCAAGCACGGTACTATGCCTCTCTGAGCCTCAGTGACGCATCTATGAAGTGCCCACTTATTAAATGCCATCTGTTAATGCCCACCAAAGGGCTACTGGGAGGACTAAATAAGCGTGTATCTAAAGTGTTTAGCACAATGCCTGGTTCATAATAACTGGTTAATAAATAGCATTATTATTACTAAATGCCAATCAACTCTGGCTGTCCTTAAAGGAACAAACAAGGTTTTATGATCCCTTCTCTGGTGGGATTTGCTGGGGGCAGGTGTAAAGGCATAAGAGAGGCTTAAAGGTAAATGCCGAGGCAGGAGTTACCCTTACTGGGAGGGCGGGACAGTTCCAACTTCCAGGCGGTGGCCGCCCCCTGGGTGAACACTGGCAAGTGCAGGGCCTCCTTCTTTGAGCTCTCCTCCCAGCAGTGTTCAGCGGACTCACAGGGCCCCTGAGGAGCTAAGGGAGCGGCTGGAAGCCAGGCACAAGGTGCACTATTGCCCCAGGAAAGCTCTGCACAGAGGCAAGGAGCCCTATTTACAAATAAAGTTTGTTCTTTGCTCCACCACCCACACGGCCAAGCCCCTTTATTCCATTTCAATATGCTTAATTACATGGAAAGTGCACTGGCAATAAACAGAATTAATCAGTCCTGGACGCCTGAGTGAGTGTAGGCAGGTGTTAGCATATGCGAGGGCCCTGGGAGGGGAAAGTCCAATAGTGGCAGGGAATATACTGATAAAATATTTTACTACAGTGGGGAGGGAAGATGGAAGGGCCTTTACAGAAGGGAGGCATTTTAGGAGCAAATAAAGTTTCTGATTGCCTGCAACTGAGAAGCAGACTAAAGGAACTGGAAAACTTGTACGGAATATTTTTATTCTGCCTTGTTTCAAAATGGAAATCACTTTCTTGTTGCTGCTTCCATGATTACGAAAGTAGCATTTGCTCCATTCAGACACTGTATCAGGACATGAAGAATAAAATGAAAATCATCCATAATCTTATCACCTCAGGATAACCACTACTGACATCTTGGTATGTGCTACTGCAGATGGTTCTCTGGATATGTTTTTGCATATATATTCAACATGCATGAGATCCTATAGACACGTGGTTTGGCAGCCTGTTTTCCATCAAATAACACACGGTGGACATCCTTCCATAGTAATAACTGAAGCTCTCGAGCATCATCTTTTCACGGCTGCACAGTCTTGGGTGCGTTATATGACCTGTGTGATCTGGCTATTTGCCTCCTCAGCATGGTCTGGCACCTTCTCCCCGCCTGGCTTTCTGCATTCAGCCAACACCCGTCTTCCTTTGCATCCTAGAACACTTCTTTCCGCTTCAGGGACTCAGCGTTTGCTGTCCTTTCTGTCCGAAATTCTCCTTTCTCCTTCACATAATTCATTTTTTTTCCTTTCAAATTTCCACTGAAATGTTTCTTTCTCCAGGAAGTCTTCCTGGATATCTACCCCCAGACATTCAGAGTTCCATGTGCTTCGCCATCTTGGTATTTATTGCAATTAAATACATATTCGTGAAATTTACTCCCCTCCCCCTTGTCCTCCCGTGAGAAAATAAATTCTTGGAGGGCAGGGAGTGTGTCTGTCTTGCTCAGCTCAGAAGCCACAGAGCAAGTACAGGGTCTGGCATGCGGGAGTCCCCAGTGTATATGTGCTGATCACATGGAAGGAAGCGAAGGAGGGGCAGCCAGGGATACCCACTGCCTGCATCAATGCCTACTTCCTTCCTTCCTCCCAAAGGATCTGCCAGCAGGTCACCTACTTTGGCATCTCTCTGTGAGTACAGGAGCCTACAGGTGAAGGAGAATAGATCCCGGTCCTGTGCCTGGACACTTGCTGGTGCTCTCCGGCCAGAGAAAGTCCCAGAGATCTGCCTGCCCAACTGTTCAACTGCTCATGGCCCAAGCTGGGAAACCAAGGCCCAGAGATGGTGACTGCAACCATGAACTAAAAGATCCTTGCTCCTTGGAATAAAAGCTGTGACAAACCTAGACAGCATATTCAAAAAAGCAGAGACATCACTTTGCTGACAAAGGTCCGTCTAGTCAAAGCTATGGTAGGTAAAGGATGTGAGAGTTGGACCATAAAGAAGGCTGAGTGCTGAAGAGCTGATGTTTTCAAACTGTGGTGCTAGTAGAAGACTCTTGAGAGTCCCTTGGACTGCAAACAGATCAAACCAGTCAATCTTAAAGGAAATCAGTCCTGAATATTCATTGGAAGGATTGATGCTGAAGCTGAAACTCCAATACTTTGGCCACCTGATGTGAAGAACTGATTCATTGGAAAAGACCCTGATGCTAGGAAAGATTGAGGGCAGGAGGAGAAGGGGACGACAGAGGATGAGATGGTTGGATGGCATCACCGGCTCAATGGACATGAGTTTGAGCAAACTCCGGGAGATAGTGAATGACAGGGAAACCTGGTGTGCTGCAGTCCGTGCGGTCACAAAGAGTCAGACACGACTTAGCAACTGAACAACAACAGCAAATAATTGCTTTGTTAATGTTGCGTTAGTTTCTGTTGTACAACAACAAGCATCAACTACATGTATACATATATCCCTCCCTCTTGAACCTCCTTCCCACCCACCTGCTTCCCACCTCTCTAGGTCATCACAAAGCACCAAGCTGTTTCCTGTGCTGTACAGCAGCTTCCCACTAGCTACCTATTTTACACACCAGTTCAGTTTAGTCTTCTCCAACGCCACAGTTCAAAAGCATCAGTTTTTCAGTGCTCGCTCAGCTTTCTTTATGGTCCAACTCTCACATCCATACATGACTACTGGAAAAACCATAGCTTTGACTAGAAGGGTCTCTGTTGGTAAAGTAGTGTCTCTGCTTTTCAAGTATGGCAGCAAACATATGTCAATGCCACTCTAAATCCATTCATGGGGCTGCACCTTTATAACCTAATCACCTTCCAAAGACATCACCTCCTAGTATCATCACTTTGGGAGTTAGAGTTTCAAGGTACGAATTTGGGAGGAACACATTCAGTCCGTAACACAGACACACAATAATTTTGACCTTTATCATTAATGCCATTGAGTGTATCCCTCATTTTTTTCTGAGAAAGAGATGCTGTACATTATCATTAGCTAGGAAAGGGAAGGGAAACAGTGAGGTGGAGGGATCCTCCAAGGTCACAAGGCTATGACCGCAAAAGCAGCAAAGCTGGGATCCAGACTCCAGACCCAGAGCTTGTCTCATCGTGCTGTGTTTCTTAAGAGAATCCCCCTGAGCCACATCACGGCGGAGGGGGCGGGGGCAGTCTCCCGACCCCCACTCTGACCCTCCGTGACCCTTCTTCTCATCCACGTGGAGAGCCAGCTTCCCCGGATCAGTAGAGCACTCAGGCCCTTTGTGACGAAGACACAAACTCACCTCCTGCCTTCTTCCCCAGCCTCTCACGTGGCTAGTCGCCCATCCGGTCACTCATGGTCAAACCACAGGGCTCCTTCAGCCAGAAAGCCCCGCAGCCCAGCCCCTTTACCCATAGCCTCTCATCCACTGGACTTGGCTCAAATGCCAGCTGTACCCTGGGTCACTGCTGCCACAGCACCCCTGGCCACAGGATTTAGCCGCAAAGCATGCTGCTGTTTATCTAAGGGATCTGTGTCTGGGGTCCAGTGTAACATAGTCTCTGCGTCACCCACTGTACCCCCCGCAAAGCCCTGGGCAGTTCCTGGCCCTCCCCAGCAGGTGATACAGTATAGCGGTTAAGCCCATGGGCTTTGGAGCTAAGGCTGCTGGGCTCAAACCCTGCTCTGCACGCCATCGGCTGCATGACCTTGGACAAGTCTGTTTAACCTCTACAGCCTCAGTTTCCCCAACTGGACAACGTGGGTAAGAATATTCCACCCCACAGGGCAGGATAAGGTTCAGGGAGATGATATGTGTGACATCAAGGACAAATGCAGGGCATGCAGCTGGCCCTCTTCAAGGTGAGAGCTAACTGTTGGTTGCCCTGGATCAAATGCCAGCCCTGAAGCTGCCCGATGCAACCCCATCCCAGCCCACAGCTGCCTCTCCTCTTCCCTCTCCAGGCGCCACAATAAATCCCAAAGTCAGGGCTACCGCCGGCCGTTGGTGGTGTTTGCAAAACAGCAGCCTCGAAGAGCTCAGGCAGGCTCACTGCCCGCAGCGTGTGGGAGGCTGCCCTGTGGGAGGATTGCTAGGAGAACTTGGGGCCTGAGAGTGGCGGGGGTGAGGTGTCGTGAGCTGTGAGCTGTGAAGGAGATTCGTGGAGCCAGGGGAGGGCTTCCGGCAGGGACAGGTCCTTAAGGTGGGGTGCTGACTGCTCTGCTGGACGTCCCATTGCAATCAGCTGCCCAGAGTTCCGCACACAGGAACCTTCCCTCCGTCTCTCCCAGGCCGGCAGCGCGGCACCCCATCCCTCTCCCTGGGGTCAGGGGTCTCTCACCTTGAGCCCGCTGCTTTCTGCTTCGGAGCCCGGGTCCACACCGGTGATGTAAATGCCCAGGCCGTACTCCGCTCCCCCGCGGATGGTGAGGCCCAGGGACCGGCCGTCCCCCAGCACCAGGTTCACCTGCAGGAGGCAGAGGAGACAGCATCGCAGGGCCTGGAGGGCACTGGGAGCTTTGGGGGGCGGCAGCCTGAAGGGCCCCTCCCATACTCTGAAGGGCACACCTACTCGGGCTTGCAAGCTGCCCTGGAACATTCTGGTTTCTGCCCCAGCTCTGCCCCCGACTCACTGAGGGACGTGGGGAATTCCCTCTCCCTTCCTGGGTCACAGGTACAAGTGAAGTAAAGGGAAGGCCCTGAGGAAAGGACCTCTAGGGACCCCGTGGTATTGACACCCCAGGTTTCCACGTTTCCCTCACACCATGGGGCCCACGGACTCTCTCGGCCCCCACTGGCCGCCCTTGACTGCACACCCTTCAGTCAAGGAGTGCCTGTCAGGCCCAAGGCCTCCACCCAGCTCCCCCACTTCCTGTCCTCTGATCTGAGGATCCAGGCTGAGTCCAGGATCAGGGGCCCACCACCTGCCACCCCCAGGGTCCCCCACCTCCCAGGGGCCTGGTCTCCTGCCTCCCTGGGGGCATCCTGCTCTGCCAGCCGTCCTCCCAGGCTGCGGCAGTGTCACCTCGGCAGGCCTTCATCTCACAGACACGGGGCGTGCCCAATGAGTGCAGACCCAGCACCAGGCCAGGGACGTGGGGATGACCCGGACACAGGTCTGTTGCCAAGGGCGCCGAGTCCTGAGGGGCAGAGAGACCGTCACGGTGCCGTGTGATCAGAGCCGGATGGGGTGACCTGGAGGCCAAGTGGGTGCAGAGAAGGAGCAGTGGCCCTGCCTGGAGATGGCGGGGTGGATGGGGGGCAGCTTCCTGGAGAGGTGACATCCTTCACGAAGAACCGGAGAAGGGACGCATGGGGGCTGGAGCAGGAAGCGCTGGGGGTGGTGGGGGAGGCTGAGGGGGGTTTGTCAAGAGGCTGGTGCTCAGTATCCGTGAGGAAGACTGCAGGAACACGCAGGTTAGGTGTGCTTGACCACTTACAAAAAGAAGTGGCCAAACGGTTCAAAGTGCTAGTTGCTCAGTCATGTCTGACTCTTTGCAACCCCATGGACTGTAGCCTGCCAGGTTCTGCTGTCCATGGGATGCTCCAGGCAGGAATACTGGAGTGGGTTGCTATTCCCTTCTCCAGGGGATTTTCCTGACCCAGGGATCGAACCCAGGTCTCCAGCATTGCAGGCAGATTCTTTACTGTCTGAGCCACTGGAGAAGCAGAACAGCTGAAAACCTACCCCCAAAAGGGAAAGAGAACACCCCGAAACAAGTTAAGAGCCAGTGGCATGTAAGGGGCCCAAAGAGAGCACAGTGTGACTGCTCACAGGAGACGGAGAGGCGGAGGTCGGCAGGCGTCAGGGAGGGCGAATGTCATGGAGTCAGTTAGGGAAGCCATTCAACCAGCTGTCTCTTTCCTAAAAGTCATTCACCTGACAGTTATCAGGGGCTCTGCACCCATCAGGAATCCCTTACATCTATTATGTCACTTCATCTTCAATCCCCGCTCTGGAGATCAGGGGGGAAGTAACTTGCCCAGGGTCACAGAGCTGGTCCCCTCCTGGTCGGGGGAGGTGCAGGAGAAGACAGACTCAAGTCCAAACTGACCACAAAGACTGTGGAGGGAGACAGCAGAAAGGAACCCGGGAGCACACAGGTGGCTGCGTTCCCCCTTTGAATACTAAAGATGCAAGCAAACCCCATGGTTTGCCAGTCACTTCCCCATAAATCCTTTACATGGGAATAAAACGGAGTCTTCATCACAGGACTATAATAACAGACCTATCCACAGCAGCGTATCTGCTTCAATCACCTGCTGGCAACTCCACCAGCGCTTGGCAGAAAACAAAACTCATCTATGGGAAAGGGCACTCACTATGTGAGAGGCAGCCTGAGACCGTGAACAGAAGACCATTCCGGCTAATAATAAGAATATAAAAATAATAACTCATTAAACCAATTGGTTACTAAATGTACTGCGTCTTTCCTAAATCCCTACTCAACACTTCACATGCCTTACCTCCTTTAGTTCTCTTTCCTCTTCTGTGGTTTCTCTTATTATCTCCAGTTTCAGACAAGGACACTGAGGCTGGAGAGGCGAAATGGGCTGGCCAAGATCAAAGAGCTGACAGCTGGCAGAGCCCAGCTGTTTAACCAGCTCGCCGCACTGCCTCCCAGAGGACTGCATTCACATCCTGGTTCTGCCCTTTACTCCTGGGAAACTCTGGGGCAAGGCCCATTGCTTTCCTGATCTTCAGTTTCCCCATCAGAGAAATGAGAGCCACACACCCTACCTGGGACAGGCACTGCCATCCTTCCTCCCACCCTCCCTTAGAGCCCCAACCCTGTCCAGGATGCAGTGTGAACAGCCCCGGGAGATGACGTCCATAAATACTTGGGGGCAAAAAAAAAGATATGAAAGGTTCCTAGCACGTAGGCAGTGATGGATAAATGATGGCTGTTGCTGCCGTGAATTACTGTGTCCCAGGCACCATCCTCCATGCACGTGATTTATTGATTCTTGAAACAGCCCCCTGTGGCTCCTGCGATCACCCCCAAACCACCGCTAGGGAAGCTTGAGTGACCCATCCAAGGTCACCCAGTCGGGGAGCTCTGGAACCAGGGTGGTTCTGTGATTTACACTAAGAAATATATATTTTCTGGCTCTGTCCTCATTCCCGGCAATAAGCTCCAGCAACTCTGTAGACTCCGAAGTGATAAGACCATGAGGAGCAGCTTTTGTGCTCGTAAGGCGACTCTGATGGGGCGCCTGGAAGGCGTCTGTTCACCAGAAAGACCCAGCCACAATCAGAAGCTTGGAATTTTCACCACCACCCCCATTTGCTTCAACTACCTGCAGGAAACTCTACCTTCCCCACTCTCCAGAGATGGAAAAAGGGCTGGAAATGGAGTTAATAACTGGTCATGCCTATTTGATGAAGGCTCCATAAAGATCCCAATTGTATGGGGTTCAGAGAGCTTCGGGCTCAGTGAACAGGTGGAGGTATGGGGAATGTGGTATATCTGGAGGGGGCGTGGAAGCTCTGAAACCCTCCCACATACCCTGTCCTATGCATCCCTTCCGTCTGGATGTTCATCTTTATCCTTTACCCTGTCCTTTATGATAAACTGGTAAACAGTAAGTAAACTGTCTACCTGAGTTCCGTGAGTCATTTTAGCAAATTAATCAAAGCTGAGACAGGGTCATGGAAACCTCTGAGCTGTGCCAACTGGCCAGAAGCACAAGGTGACAAACTAAACTTGCAACCAGCATCTAGAGTGGGGCAGTGGGGGGGCTGTTCCGTCGGACTGAGTCTTTAACCTGTGTGACGGACACTGTCTCCAGGAAAAGCGTGTCAGAATTGAGTTAAATTATCAGACACCCAGCTGGTGGTCCAGAGAATTACTTGGAAAAACCTGCACACGTCTGGTGTCAGAGCACCGCGAGTGTGAAGCTAAAGGGGAAACACAGGAGGAGCACTGTAGGTTCGCCTTAAACAGACTTCAGACGCAGTTCCAGACCCTCCTCACCGTCCATACCCAGCTTGCTCCCAGCCTGAACCAAAGGGGCAGGTCCCACCTTGTCTCTGCAGTTGCTGAAGGCATGAGCTTGGGGGAGGGAACAGCTGCTGCTTCAGAGGCTCTGCCTGCTCAGCCCAGATTGGGGCCGTGGCTCTGAGAAACCACTGAGACTTGCCCACTTGCTCAGTGACCCTGGTCAGGGGTGGGCAGTAGGGGACATCTGAGTCCTGCATTCTAAAACAGTCACTCATGCAATTAATACTTCCGACTAGTCAAGGCTATGGTTTTTCCAGTGGTCATCTATGGATGCGAGAGTTGGACTGTAAAGAAAGCATTCTGAGTGCCCAAGAATTGATGCTTTTGAACTGTGGTGCTGGAGAAGACTCTTGAGAGTCCCTTGGACTGCAAGGAGATCCAACCAGTCCATCCTAAAGGAGATCAGCTCTGGGTGTTCATTGGAAGGACAGATGCAGAAGCTGAAACTCCAATACTTTAGCCACCTGATGCGAAGAGCTGACTCACTGGAAAAGACCCTGATGCTGGGAAAGATTGAGGGCAGGAGGAGAGGGGACGACAGAGGATGAGATGGCTGGATGGCATCACTGACTCAATGGACATGAGTTTGGGCAGACTCCAGGAATTGGTGATGGACAGGGAGGCCTGGTGTGCTGCAGTTCATGGGGTCACAAAGAGTTGGACACAACTGAACGACTGAACTGAACTGAAGCCTGTACACTGTGCCAGGCCCTGATTCAGGCACTGTGAGTGCACCAGAGCACAGAACCAGTGGTGGGGACAGGAGGCCCTACCACTGTCTCCATTTTATAGAAGAGGCGGTTAAGGCTCAGAGAGGTTGTGTCACTTATCCGAGGTCACACAGCTGGCAAGTGGTGGGGTCAGGATTTGAAGCCAGGCAGTCTGGATGCAGTGTCTTACTCTTCCTGTCATGCTGACGTATCCCGTCTAACCCCCACAACAGATCTGTCCTAGGTTTTTATACAGAGACTACGTCTGTACGTTAGAGACTGGAGGTCAGCACAGAAGGGGAAGCTGGGATGCTGAACAACGTGCACTCTATTCACCTCTGAGCATGTGACCGTGACTTGAGAGCAGACAGGCCTGGTTCTTGGAGGAGCTACCTGTGTCCTTCCCTTCTGTTCCTTCCTGCAGCCTCTGGGATGGTTCTCACACTTCAGTGTAGAGAAGATCCTTACTAGCAAGGGCTGCAAAATCAGAACTAGCTTCGGTGGACAGTTGAGGGGCTTTCAGGATACTATCACTACCGGTGAGTTTACATCACTATCGCCCTGAGAACTCATTTGCCTAGAAGGTGTGTCCCCACTAGGGTTGACGTTAGGGTTTTTGAAGTTTGGCATGGGAAGCCCAGAGTCTGGGGTGGCTATCTGGAATACTGGATGAGATCAGGCTGCTGGAGAGAAGAGACTCGGGCCGGGGAGCCAAAAGTGAGGGATCCGGAGACATTTCCCCTATGCCCGTCCTCAGTGGGAAAACAGGGGCTCCACACTGTATCAGCAGGAGGAAGAATGGGACAATGGAGAAGCTTCTCTGGTGTGGGTCAGGGCATTTCCTGCCTCCCAAACTATCTGTGTCCCCCCCGGAGCCTGACTGTCTCAGCTTCTGCCTTCTGCATACACGCGTTCATGCATGCTCAGTCACTTCAGTTGTGTTCGACCCTTTGCAACCCTATGGACTATACTCTGCCAGGCTCCTCTTCTCCCGACAAGAATACTGGAGTAGGTTGCCATTTCCTCCTCCAGGGGATCTTCCTGACCCAGGGATCAAACCTACGACCCTTGCATCTCCTGCACTGGCCACTAGCGCCACCTGGGAAGCCCTTCTGCCTTCTACATTCCCATATAAGTTACTCCAAGACACCCACAGGGCATCTTACATCCTCCCAACCTTCCCACCCGCTCAATTCCAGTGCCGGGGTCCCTTTCTCTAAGCCTTGAAGATGCCACATGTATTCCCACCTTGGGGCCTTTGCACACACTGTCCTAGCTGCCTGGCGTTTTCAGCACTCAGAATGATACATGGCAGCTCCATCTTCCTCTCGGTCTCAGCTCAGAAGTCACCTCCTCTGAGAGACCCTCCCAGCCCACCTCATCTGAAGCAGGGGCTCCCTCCCCATCATTCTCCATCCTGCTTCCTGATTTTATTTCCTTCCATCAAGCCTCACCATCTTACTTATCTTGTTCAAATATGCCCAGTTCTGGACTATCGTCTCATTCCTCCTATGACCTCCAAACTCACCAGTAGCTTCTGCAGAGCAGAGCTTCGTGTCTCCTGTCCGTTTCTCCATTTCCACCTCCCATAACAGCACCAGGCAGACCACAGGTGCTCACTAAGCATGGGCTGACTGACTCAGTGGATCCTAGTTGCCGCAGCACCTGAGTCTTGGGTTTTGCACCTCCAAAATGTTGGTAACGACAGCTACCCCATAGAGCAACCACAAGGGTTCAGGAAGATGCTGTAAGCACAAGCCAGCACATGGTGAGCTCTTCCCTCATCATAATTACTACTCTAATATCATGCCCTCCAGAGGGAAGGCTTGAGAAAAAGATAAAACAAGTTCTCTGCCCAGCCCTAGAAGGCTGGCCTTCAAAGTGACTCAATGCCACAGGCTGTGGCGCTTTCTCGAGATGGCCAAAGAACAACAGTGCCTGGTGGGGAGGCGGGGATGAGCCCCTTTCTGCGGCCAACTAGCCCTGGCCCCCGTGAAGAAGCCCAGGCAGGCGGTGATGGTGCACGCTAACTGGCTGCCCCGCTGCCTCTCTGCCGGCAAAACCCTCACCACCTCTGCTGGATCCAGCATATTGATATTTGAGCAAAGAACACAAAGCACATTAAATAAATGTTATGGTCTTATCGACAGGAAAGGAGAGCTAAGAAAGAGTCTCCGGAGGGAAGGCGCTTGGCTCAGAGCCCCAAGCTGTGTCAAGGTCTTAAAACGTCAGAGAGCTGCTTACAGGCAGGACTTTCTTGGTCCCAGGAGCAACGAAAGGGTGCAACGCAAACAGCATCCCGAGTTAACCTTAGAATATCAGGGGGGACCATCTCTCAGTCCTTTCTCAATTTTATCAAAGAAACAATCATGGTCTTGGGGAAGGAAGGTTCTGTAGGGGGCATTGAGGCCCCTGCTCTCTTCTTCGGGTTACAGCATCCCATGGAGCTGTGGGCTACAACCCATCCCCCACCAGCCACAGTACTGGTGTTTCTGTCAATCAAAGGCGCCTCCCTGCCAGCCAATCAGGTGCTCCCTCCCCGATACAGGAATCCTAACGGAAAGGATGCAGAGAACGGAAACCGTGGGGACCCCTTTCTTCCTGGGGGCCGCACCCTGAGTCCCTCAGCTTCAGTTCTGCGCCTGCCCACACACTGCCAGTCAATTCTGACTCTGTGGAAGGTGACCAGGACCAGTTTCCGTTCCTTACAACCCGAGACCCACACTGCAAAAGGTGCCCCGTGAGGCTTGGAGTCCTGGCAGCTGCATGTGGCCGCGCGCCTGGATCTGGGGCCCTGAGGAGTTAAATCATCGTGAGTGTAAATCATCTGAGCGTCCTCTCTTCCTCTGTCCACTCTCGGGGCTACATGAAGCCGAGGCTTCAACCACAGGGGCAATATCACAGAGGAAGGCAAAGGGAGAACGGAGCTGCCCCCCAAGCCCAGAGGGTCCCCCTACTCTGCCATGGAGAACTGATGCTTTTGAACTGGGGTGCGGGACTCTTGAGAGTCCCTTGGACTGCAAAGAGATCAAACCAGTCAACCCTAAAGGAACTCAACCCTGAATATTCATTGGAGGGACTGATGCGGAAGCTGAAACTCCAACCCTTTGGCCATTTGATGCGAATAGCTGACTCATTAGAAAAGACCCTGATGCTGGGAAAGATTGAAGGCAGGAGGAGAAGGGGCAACAGAGAATGAGATGGTGCGATGGCATCGCTGACTCAATGGACATGAATTTGAGCAAACTCAGGGAGATGGAGAAGGACAGGGGAAACCTGGCGTGATGCAGTCCCTGGAGTCACAAAGAGTCGGACACGACTGAGCAACTGAACAATAACAAGGGAATTGAGGGAGATGCAGACCAGAGCCCCTGCAAAACCAAGGCCTTTCTTCCAGGCTCTCAGAAGGTTCCCTGTTCTGGGTTTGGCAAGGACAATGGCATCTCAGTGCCCAGCTCCCCCACCCCGACTCCCACCAGCCCTCCATCTCCAGGAGGCCCTGGGAGGCCAAGGCCAGGAGGCTCACCTTTTTCTCATCCCCGCCTTGCAGGAGGTGCAGGGTGCTCCTCCGGTCACCCTCATGCTGCCGCAGGGTGCTGCCGTGGGGCTGGGGCAGGCCGGAGGGCGGGGAGATGCTGCGACCCTGCGGGTCCACCCAGGTGTAGATGTGGTTGGTGACGTAGCCACCAGGGATGCGCCCCGCTGAGTACACCGACAGCACCAGCTTCTTGGAGCCCTTGAGAGCCTAGAGAGAGAGAGAGACCTGTCAGCAGGAAAGGGGATGGTGACAGATTGTCCAGAACTTGCTTCCTCTTAGAACCCCGCACATGGAGGAGGCAGCCAGCCCCTACGTCTCTTCCCCTTACCAGCCCTCAGTTTTGTCCTATGGAAATGAGGACATCTGTCCCATCCCACTCCACTCCTCACCTTGAAGTGGTGCAAACACAGGAAATAGGACCTCTCAGCAAATCTTTGCTAAAGAGTTAATGGAACAGGCCTACAATGCATCCTTACGAAGGCCTGCTGGGCTGACCTCTGGGAACGTGGAATCTGAATGTTCCCACCACTCCTTACTTGATATGGAAGGCTCACTGTGCCAGGATTATTTGTACAAACAACGTAGTGGTCTGGAATGTGGGTACAGGCAGAGGTGCCTACATGACCAGCCCCCAAATCAAAGCCCCCTGGTGTGAGTCTCTAAAGAGCATCCCTGGAAGACATTTCACACGTGCTGTTACAGCGCAGTGCCGGCGGAATCAAGCCTGCCCTGCGCGGCTGCACAGGGAGAGGACTCAGGAGCCCGTGCCTGGTTCCCTGCCGTCTCGGCCCCGTGTGCTGCTCTCCACGCTCACTGTGCTTTGCACCCTTTCGCTGCAACGCAGCTTAGACACGAGCACAACCATATGCTGAACCCGGGAGCCCTTACGGAAACTGGGGAAGGTCTCAATGACCCTGACGGAGAGTTAAGAGAAAAGTACTGATAATAATGGCCATCACTTTATGGCAAATAGAAAGGGAAAAAATGGAAACAGTGGCAGATTTTATTTTCTTGGGCTCCAAAATCACTGTGGATGGTAATTACAGCCATGAAATTAAAAGACACTTGCTCCTTGGAAGAAAGGCGATGACAAACCTAGACAGAATGTTCAAAAGCAGAGACATCACTTTGCTGACAAAGGTGCATATAGTTAGAGTTATGGTTTTTCCAGTGGTCACATATGGATGTAAGAGTTGGACCATAAAGAAAGCTGATCACCGAAGAATTGATGCTTTCAAACTGTGGTGTTGGAGAAGACTCTTGAGAGTCCCTTGGACTGCAAGGAGATCCAACCAGTCCATTCTAAAGGAGATCAATCCTGGATGTTCATTAGGATTGATGCTGAAGCTGAAGCTCCAATACTTTGGCCACCTGATGTGAAGAGCTGACTCACTGGAAAAGACCCTGATGCTGGGAAAGATTGAGGGCAAGAGGAGAAGGGGGAAACAGAGGATGAGATGGTTGGATGGCATCATCGACACAATGGACATGAGTAAGCTCTGGGAGATAGTGAAGGACAGGGAGCCTGGCATGCTGCGGTCCATGGAGTTGCAAAGAGTCGCACACAACTAAGTGACTGAACAACAGCAATAATGGTAGCTTAACAATGATAAAAGGCATGTATGCATGAGACATTCTGCTGTATACCTGACATGCTTTATCTCCTGAAATCTTTATGGAATCCAATCTTGCTGAGGAGGGATTCCATGACTTAGTTGAAGAAAAGGCGGGGAAATGACCTGTGCACACAGCTAGTAAGGGATTTCTTTCCCACAGCAACTAACGTTGAGTGTAGATACCATCTTGACTTGACCCTTTCTAGTCCAGGGACGGAAGGACTACAGGGAGAGGTAAACCCAAACTCTGCCCTCTGGGAGCAGCCATGCTGCTTTCCCATAACGCACTTGTCCTGGCACGAAGTCCTTTATCCTGGGAGATGGTCATTCAGCACTGGGATCGACAAGCAAACACACCCCAGAACCTGGAACTTTGTATCAGTGATAGTACCTACACATGGGTAAGTTCATGCTGCCATTAAAATCACATTTACAATTACAAAGCATTTTAATGTGATAGATTTTAATGTTAAGTGGGGTCAGAGGATATAAATCCTGTCTCACAGTGTGATCTCAGTTATGTTAAGAGAAAAATTACACAGGGAAAAAAAATTGAAACCGAGGAGTAATGTGCCAAGATGCCAGCAGTCCTTCTCTCTGGGTGGCAGGATTATGGGTGGTTATTGTTTTGTTCTTCCTGTTTTTCTATATTTTCCAAATGTTCCAGAAGGAAGGGACAGTGCTTTCAATATCAGAAAATAGCAATATGCATACAAGGGGAGGGCGGCACTTAACTCTCTGAACCTGCAAGCACTGTGTAATACTGGCCCCCAGTTCTCTCCACGGACAAAAGGGGTCAAGGGCGGGGCTTTCAGAGACACTGGAGAGCCCTGGTTAGGTAGACTTTCCGGACAAGGACACTGGACCACAGGCCTGGACACTCTGACACCTGAACCTCTTCCAGAGGAGGAAGGTTGGGGTGGGAGGGCCCCTCAATCCCACAGTTAAATGCCAGTCCCCCGGGGCAGAGGGATAATGAGCAGATGGCAGCTCTCCAAAATTCTGCTTGTAAAAAAGATTTCTGAGAAGATGAGCAAAGAAAGATTTACAGTGTTCTTTTCCCATTCCTCGGGACTCCCCTGACAGGACAATTGAGAAAGTAAAATCTCTGTGAAGTTTAAGATGCAGGATGGAGGAAGCTGGAGACCAAGCAGGCTTCTGCTGGAATTTAGTGCACAGCATCCACGGAAGCCACTGTGGCCTCTGAAGGGCCTCTTCCTGACCCCTCTGCCCCGGCCCTGGCTCCCTCCTCCATAAAGGCGCTGCTGCAGCTCTGATGCTGCTTTCATGGGCTTGCCTCTTCTCCGCTTCCTCCCCGGGACAGACAGTGAGTCTGAGCCCTCACTCATTCCACAAGGGCTGACTGAGAGCCTACTGTGTGCCGGGTCTGGAGAGAGCAATGTGAGCATATCTTCAGGGCACCTGTGGCCTGGAGAGAGACAAGGCTTCACTGGGCCCAGAGTGCGTGCCTGCCCGTGAAGTCACTTCAGTCACGTCTGACTCTTTGTGACCCTTTGAGCTGTAGCCCCCCAGGCTCCCCTGTCCCTGGGATTCTCCAGGCAAGAATACTGGAGTGGGTTGCCACGTCCTCCTCCAAGGGATCTTCCTGACCGAGGGATCGAACTCACATCCTCTGCGACTCCCACATTGCAGGCGGATTCTTTACCCGCTGAGCCACTGGGGCAGCCCAGGCCCAGAGGAGGTCCTCAGAAATCCTGCTTGCCCTGACTGGGTGAGGCCTCCGCAGGAACCACAACATGCACAGGCGTCACCCTGCAGCCACCTTCTTCATCGGATCTGGAAGACGCGCTGGAGTTTGGGACAGGGGAAGGCAAGTGAAAAGAACGGGACCTTGTAGATTTGGGCAGGGCTGGATTTAAGTCGCCTCTGTCACTTGTCAGTCCACAGTCACTGCGGCCGGCTGCTTCTGCTCTCAAAGCAGCACTTGTTGGTGGGCGGGGCGGGGGGCGGGCACGGACAATGCCCACCTCTCAGAATCCTGTGGGTGAAATGGAACACGCAGGGGGTGGGCTTCTGCACACAGTGGGGGGTCAGCACATGGCGGAGCCCACTCCCCTCTCCTAGTAGTGACTCCGCACTGAGAAGGCAAACCAGGTGTACAAAAGCATTATCCAAGGAGTTGGGGGAAAAAAAAGAAGGTGTCTGAGAGAATGAAAATCAACGCACAGTGCATGATTTGTATTCTGTATCACTGGCAATAGTGGCATTTTCTTGGTCAGTTCTATAAATAGGCAAGCAGCAACCTTGAGAATGGAGAGGAGGTTAAGCTTTTGATGAGAACAAGAGGGAAGGCTGATGCTGGAGAGGGCCTGGCAGGTCACCGAGTCTCCCATGCACCGCCGGTCCCCAGCACACTGCAGAAAGGGACCCTGGCAACCCGAGCTGGGAAGGGACACACAAGGTACAGCCCAGACACAGGAAACCAGCCCTGGGCAAGCAGCTTCCCCCTGCACCTCGGTCTCCCCATCACCAGCCTGTGGGACCAGAAAATCTGAAGGCCACTCCAGTCTAGACCATTCCAGAACCTCTGATATTGCCTCTTTAGGGGCATGGTGTAAATGTGGGCTTTCACTTGGTCTTGGAGAGCTTGAATATCATCATCCACTGCTGCCTTATTTTTCTGGCCAAAACTGCAGAAAAACAGGACTCCTGAGAGCACTTTCCACACCTAAACAGGCTCTGGGAACACAGCCCCGGTGCCATGGCCATTAGAATGCAGTGAGGAGGGCTCCACCCATGGAGCTTTGACTAAACTGTGTGTGTCATGCAGGGAACGGGGGAGGAGGGGAAGGTCTAGGAGTTCAGTTTCTGCTTTTTCCTAGCTGTCTTATCTCGCTTTAAAAAAAAACAAACAAACAATCTTTTGCTTATTTTTAAAAGGTATCCCTGGCAGGAGGAGAAGTGGACAACAGAGGGTGAGATGGTTGGATGGCATCACTGATTTGACGGACACGAGTGTGAGCAAACTCTGGGAGTTGGTGAAGGACAGGGAAGCCTGGCATGCTGCAGTCCTTGGGGTCGCAAAGAGCTGGACACAACTGAGCAAATGAACTGACTGAATGGAAGGATTAATTCCTAAAGAGAGCTGGCTGGCGCTTTCTCGCCCTGAAAGCCCTTCCACCTGCCTGCCTCACTCACTCACCATTGCCACCTCGATCCCTGAGGCTCAGGCCATCTGGAGGTTAATGTGGTTCTCCTTCCCGGTTAGGTGCCCAGGCCATTCACTTCACAGAACTGGTGGCTTCTCTCACTGGCATACATCAGTAGCAAGCAGCCTTATACAGCAAGGCAAACTAGAAAGGACTCTGGTTGTGAAGCAGACACTCAGGCATATCTCCGTTGTGCTACTGTTCTGCTGGGTGGTCGAGGGCTATGCCCTCCTCTTGCTGGCCTCGGTTTTGCCTACTGGCAATGAGGGGGGTCCTCGGTGGCGCTAGTGGTAAAGAAACCACCTGCCCGTGCAGGAGACATAAGAGACCTGGGTTCCATCCCTGGGTAAGGAAGATCCCCTGGAGGAGGGCATGGCAAACCACTCCAATATTCTTACCTGGAGAGTCCCAGTGGAAAGAGAAGTCGGGCAGGCTACAGTCCATAGGGTTGCAAAAAGTCAGACACGACTGGAGCGACTTAGCAGCAGCAATGAGCAGATGGGAATCCCTGATTGCTTAGGTCCTGCCCCAAGTTAAACTTGAATGTCCTCTGGTTCATTGCTGTATTTGGGAGAAATGAAACTGCTACCAGGTTGGTCCTTGAACCAGATGTTGAACCTCAGGGTTCGGAGGTTCCATATCAGTCGGGAGGGACCAAAAGGGTTTAAGAAAATACGAGAAGGGCAGATGGAGCATCTCAGGTGTGGCCGGATATGCACCCCAACTCGGCACTATCACAGCAGCAGGGCGCCCTTCCAAGGGACCCGACGGCGGGGGAGGCAGCCTCCAATGGGACTGCAGCCACGTGTCTTTGTTCTTCACAGGTGTGGTAGACCGCATCCAAAAGCTACCTAAAAGCAGTGTACCAGGGCCCACTGGCGACTGGCGACCACACGCCTCTCCTGCTGCAGCAACCTGCAGAAGGAGCCAGTCTCCCGAATCGAGTGCTTATAAGTTGTGCCACTTCATGCAAGTGACCAACCCTCTCTGTTCATCTGCTTCCCTCCTGGAAAATGAAGATCTTTTTCTCCACTCTCTAGGTAGAAGAAGCCTATTAGCACAGTGCCTCATACTTAAGAATTCAATGAGCTAAGGCTAAATAAATCCCGTAAGATCTGGGGAAAGTCCACTGCAAGCAACAGCCATCATCAGAGCCCTCTGCTCCCGTTTGCCATCACATGTTTATTTGTGAAACTCCACTGGGGGGTTTGCCAGCATGTCACCAGGTCATATCACAGAGGAATCTCGATCTGCCCAGGCAGATGGCACGGCTGAGATATGACCCATCACCAGATGATGACGCAGGCAGCGTGCTATGATTGCAGGAATGTAAATTATATGTGAATGTCTTCAAACTTAATAACTGGCTAGTTGGATTAATGCTCTCAGGAGGCAAATTTTCCTCACTCAGCTCTTCAGAGCTGACTCTAACACCCCAAAATCACACGCCAGGCGACAGAATTCTCTGCTCAGCAGAAGACTGAAAAATAGACTGGAGATGGTTACAGTATGAAGGGACTGGGCTGGGGGGAGTTGTGTTAACACAGCAGATGCACCCATGTTCCCATGTTTAAAAACATGCACCAAAGTGCAAGCACAAGGTCACAAGACCATTAGACTACTGTCTGGGGAGGCAGGTATGAAAGAAGCGTTCCGGAAAAGTCTTGAGTGAGGACACATCACGGTGAGTCATCCAGCTTATTCCAGGGCAAGGTCTTCTCTTCCAGGGAAGCGATCCCTCAGAACAGAGACTCAGGGGGAGGGCGGGTCTAAGACCCGGGTTAGTGACGGGGACGAGCGGGGAGGACGCGCTGGCCTGCTCTTCCTGACTCACCTTGCCTAGCGGGGTTTCGAGTTCAGAACTCTGAGCCCCAGCCTGGCTCTGCTGTCGACTCACTGTGTGATGCAGAGCGGATGTCACGACTCACTGTGTGACGCGGAGCGGATGTCACGACTCACTGTGTGACACGGAGCGGATGGCCCAAGCTCTCCATGCCTGTGGCTGCGTTCAAAAGTGCCGTCGTTTTCAGGATCCTAGGTTCAGTCCAGTGCAGGCGCTCAGTCGCGTCCGACTCTCCGCGACCCCATGAACCGCAGCACAATGGGCCTCCCTGCCCATCACCAACTCCCGGAGTTCACTCAAACCCATGTCCATCGAGTCGGTGATGCCATCCAGCCATCTCATTCTCTGTCGTCCCCTTGTCCTCCCGCCCCCAACCTTTCCCAGCATCAGAGTCTTTTCCAGTGAGTCAACTCGTCGCATGAGGTGGCCAAACTATTGGAGTTTCAGCTTTAGCATCAGTCCTTCTAGTGAACACCCAGGATTGATCTCCTTTAGAATGGACTGGTTGGATCTCCTTGCGGTCCAAGGGACTCTCAAGAGTCTTCTCCAATACCACAGTTTAAAAGCATCAATTCTTCAGCGATCAGCTTTTTTCACAGTCCAACTCTCACATCCATACATGACTACCGGAAAAACGATAGCCTTGACTAGACGGACCTTTGTTGGCAAAGTAAGGTCTCTGTTTTTAAATATGCTATCTAGGTTGGTCATAACTTTCCTTCCAAGGAGTAAGCATCTTTTAATTTCATGGCTGCAATAACCATATGCAGTGATTTTGGAGCCCCCCAAAATAAAGTCTGACACTGTTTCCACTGTTTTTCCATCTATTTCCCATGAAGTGATGGGACCAGATGCCATGATCTTTGTTTTCTGAATGTTGAGCTTCAAGCCAACCTTTTCACTCTCCTCTTTCACTTTCATCAAGAGGCTTTTGAGTTCCTCTTCACTTTCTGCCATAAGGGTGGTGTCATCTGCATATCTGAGGTTATTGATATTTCTCCCAGCAATCTTGATTCCAGCTTGTGCTTCTTCCAGCCCGGCGCTCCTCATGATGTACTCTGCATATAAGTTGAATAAGCAGGGTGACAATATACAGCCTTGATGTACTCCTTTTCCTATTTGGAACCAGTCTGTTGTTTCACGTCCAGTTCTAACTGTTGCTTCCTGTCCTGCATACAGGTTTCTCAAGAGACAAGTGAGGTGGTCTGGTATTCCCATCTCTTTAAGAATTTTTCACAGTTTATTGTGATTCACACAGTCAAGATAATATAAACTACCAATATAGTGACTTCCCTGGTGGCTCAGAGGTTAAAGCGTCTGCCTGTATGTAATGTGGGAGATGTGGGTTCGATCCCTGAGTCAGGAAGATCCCCGGAGAAGGAAATGGCACCCCACTCCAGTATTCTTGCCTGGAGAATCCCATGGACGGAGGAGCCTGGTGGGCTACAGTCTACGGGGCCACAAAGAGTGGGACACGACTGAGCAACTTCACTTCACCTATATAGTACATACAACAGCACTGCAGTAAAGAGTCTGCCTGGCAATTCAAGAGACAACGGTTTGATCCCTTGTCAGGAAGATCCCTTGGAGGAGGAAATGGCAACCCACTTCAGTATTCTTGTCTTAGAAATCCCCTGGACAGAGGAGCCTGGCAGGCTATAGTCCACTGGGTTGCAAAGAGTGGGACGGTCCTGAGTGACTGAGGAATAACAGTATAGTCCGTGGCTCAGAGCAGGCACTAAAGGCGTGTGAATTCCCTTCCCAGGTCTGCCAGCTCCTTCTCTAAACAGAAGCCCTAGAAAACCTCTAAAACTCTCATCTGCATGGACACAAATACCTGAGCAGCTCTAGCCTCTCCCTCCCAACTTTCCTCCTCTTCAGAAACGTCCTCTCTTTGGATCGATACTTCCTCGTATCAGCCCTGCCTTTGACACTCAGCCCCTCTCTCACCACCTCCAGGAAGCCTTCCTAGACTGACTGGCTTCCTTCTTCCGAGAGCAGCCGGCACACTTGTATGTTTTTGTTGCCGTCTGTCCTATAGCTTCTGTGTCACCTCATGCGTTCTTTCTCAAAGACTGCAAGACAAGCCCCTTGAGGCACATGGCCTACTCTGTTTCCTTCCCACCCTCTCCCGGCTCCTTCTCCTCCACTCACTGCCCATTCATTCATGTCATTCATCTGCTCACTCATTCGAGATATCCGTTCGGCTTTCAAGATGCCAGGCAGCCTCGGGAATGTGTTAAAAGAGGCCTCAGAAGGAGCAGTGCACTGGCCTGGGGCCCAGGTGCCCTGGGTCACCATCCCATGCTTTTCACACTCAGGTGAGCATCCAAGTCTCAGACCCACGTGGAATTCAGAGAAGCAGAAGGGGTAGTGGTTTAGAGCCACGGCTCGGAAACAAGACTTGAAGGATTCCGTTCCAGGCTCTGCCACTCACCAACAGCAATCCCCAGGCAAGTTACTTAGCCAGCCTGTGTCCCAGTTTTTCCAGGCATGAGACAGGATAATAGTAGTATTATCTCACAGGGCAGTGGTGAGGATTAAATTAGTTAATATGCATAAAGTGTTTGGTGTCTGGAAGACAGGTAAGAGGGACAGAAGGGCTGGGTGTTGTTATAACTATGGAGGACCCAGAGTAGAAGTCTCAGCCTGCCATTCACGGCAACCACAGCTACACTCTGGCGTCTGTCCTTCTTGGTTTGTTCTGGACATTTTACAAACACATGGATGTTCACATACAAAACTATTGCTGTCTAATGTTTGCATACGTTGACTCATGCGTAACATTTCATTGACATCATTTTTTTTTCCAGCTAAAAAATGTATTTTGAGGATCCTTCCTTAAAAAGATCATCTCTTCCCATAATACATGGCATTCCCTGGTGGAGATGCATCACCACTGAATTTCAGCTCCCCCTATTGCTGGAAATTTATGTTGCTTCTCAGTTTTTGCCAGCACGAACAATGCTGTGATAACATATTTATACTTGCATCCAATTTTCTACACCAAAGAAAAGTGGAATCCCAGAGACTGTGTTTTTTCATATGCAACCCTGTCCCTCTCTGTGTAGTTCCTCTAACTACCTGCAGGGGGCAGCACTGTGACTCCTGAGTCTGTACATGAATTTCCCCCCATCCATCCCCCACTGCGGATAGGACTGAGTGAGGGCTTTCCAGTGATTTTTTTTCCCAAAGCAGAGTTCACTCTGGTGCAGGGATCCATCCTGCTACATGCCTTCTTCCACAGGATCCAGAAATCTCCTAGTGTATGCAAATCTTTGCTCTATCTTCCAGTTCCTTCTAGAGACGAAAATATTGTATTGCAAAACACCAAAATAAAAAGGTGGCTTAGGGGGAAGACCCTTCAAGAGTTTTAAAGTAATAGATGTACTCACTAGAACACGATTCCCAGACAGAGGACCACATCGTCCTAGCTACGAGATTTCAGGCAAGTTCCTTAAGCCCTCCAGGCTGCACCGTTCTCACCTGTTTTGTTGTTGCTGTTTAGTCACTAACTTCTGTTCGACTCTTTTGTGACCCCATGTACTGTAGCTGGGTTCCTCGGTCCATGGGATTGTCCAGGAAAGAATACTAGAGTGGGTTGCCATTTTATTCTCCAGGGCACCTTCCTGACCTAGGGTTCAAATACACATCTCCTGCACGCATCTCTGGCATTGCAAGCAAATTCTTTCACTGCTGAGCCACCAGGGAAGCCCTCTCACTTGTTAAGTGGGGTTACTCATGCCTACCAGCATGGAGTTGAGCGGACAAAAGGAGGACAGACAAGATAATGTACACAAGGCGTCTTGCACTGGGCATGGTACACAGCAAGTGCCCAGTGATGGTTAACATTATTGATCACAGCAAAATTACAGTGATGACTATGTGTTTTATTCTTCCCACTGCACCTTTGAAGAAAGACTGTCTGGGTGGTCAAGTGTCTTATGCAAGGTCAGAGACAGGAACAGAGGCAAGGCTTGAACTTGAATCTTGGATTCTTCAAACTCATGTATCTTTTACCAGTAGTTCAAGAGGGTTCAGATAGGGACTTCCCTGGTGGTCCAGTGGTTAAGACTATGGGCTCCCAGTGCAGGGGGCCCAGGTTTGATCCTTGGTCAGGGAAGTAGATCCCACATTCCACAACTAAAAGATTCTGCTTGCTGCAATTAAGACCCAGCACACCCAGATAAAAATTTTTTTTAAAGTAAGTTCAGATAACAGAAGGCCAACCGTATGTCAAAGCCACACAGGATGACAAGGAGAGGGCCTGGAAAGGGAGCTTGGGCTTACAGGTTGCAAGTAAATGAGACACCTTGGCCTCTTGAACCCTGAGCTGTGCAGGTGCAGGCATAGACACTGGAAAGACCCTCCCCGCTCAGCCCTACTTGGAGGGAGGGCGGAAACTGGCCTGTGGACTCTCTCTCTCTGTGGCATATTTTAATGTCATGAGAAAGTAAAGCCCTAATTAACACTCTGTCTTCAGAGCTCCTTCCTCTGCACCACATTTTATCTGTGTTAATTATCACCTCTTACAGGGACCACTAACTGCAACAGCTTTCCAGCCTCCTCTCCCAGCCTCCAAAATTAGTCTCTGCAGGGCAATCTGGACATCCTTTTAAAATGAAGTGGACCCTGTCCCTGCCCTGCCCCAAACCCTCCCAGCGCCTCTCCAGCCTGCACAGTCAACCCTGCTGCCCAGCCAGCCTCCTCTCCTGCCCTGCCACCTGGCCTTTTTATAGTATCAAGAGCTCCAAGCTACTTATATGTGCTGTTCCCTGTTCCTGAATGTTCATGTCTCAACGTGCGTGCATGCTCCGTTGCTTCTTGTCTGACTCTTTGCGAGTCTTGTCTGACTCTTTGCGACCCTATGGACTATAGCGCCCCAGACCTTTCTATCCATGGGATTCTCCAGGCAAGAATACTGGAGTGGGTTGCCACGCCTCTTCCAGGGAATCTTCCTGACACAGGGACTAAACCCTAGTCTCCTGCATCTCCTGCACTGCAGGCAGATTCTTTACTGCTGAGCCACTGGGGAGGCCCTACCTCAACATCCTCAACTTACATATAAGTGATTATTTTATCAACATCTTTCACAACAGAGGAGACAGGAGATTCTGCTTTGGTCACAGATGTGACCAAATGCATCAGTGACCAGATGTATCAGTGAATATGTAAATCGATAAATATGAAAGATAGAGGAGACTGTGGGTGGTCCCACGTAAAATGAGAGACACTGAAACATGCACCCAAAAGGCTTTCCTCCTGAAATTGACACTGAAACATGCACCCAAAACGCTTTCCTCCTGAAATTGACCTGCTTCCTCCTGAAACTGAGTGCCAATGAGGAATTTTTACCTCTGCTGAGGTACCAATGAGTTTTGTATAGAATCTGAAAGAATGTATCCATTTCTCTTTTTGCCTTGGTTACTAGGAAGTTCAGAATTCCATTTGAATACGAAGTATCAATCCTATAAAGGCATCACCTTGCACATACCTATGTGTGTGAACATAACACGCACACAATACACTTTCCAATATTGTTTCTGATCTCTCTGCCTCTTTCACAATATGCTTTTTAGGTTAATTCAGTCAGTTATTTTTGAAATAGGATGTAATATTAATTACAAATATATTAACAAATAAGTAAATGGGATAAGTGGCTTCCCAGGTGGCTCAGCAGTAAAGAACCCTCCTGCCAACGTAGGAGGCGCAGGTTCGATCCCTGTGTCAGGAAAATCCCCTGGAGAAGGGAATGGAACCCACTCCAGTATTCTTGCCTGGAAAATCCCCTGGACAGAGGAACCTGGTGGACTACAGTCCAGGGGGTCGAAAAGAGTCAGACATGACTGAGTGCACACATGCGCAAACGGGATACAAAGAGTTAAGAGAAATGTTAACCATTCTTTGCTCCTTTCTACTTCTTGCATCCCCAACCTCAGTCCTGGAAATTCATCTTCTATTATCCTCTCATGAAGATAATAGAGTCTCCCGATTTTTAAAAATAAATAAACAGGGAGCTTGGAGGAGAATGGATACATGTATATGTATGGCTGAGTCCCTTCGCTGTTCACTTGAAACTATCACAACGTTGTTAACTGGCTACACCTCAGTACAAAGTAAAAAGTTTAAAATAAATAAAGAGGATATTCAATCACACCAATCACACAGGAGGTGCTCAACAAAACAAGTGTCAAGCGGATGAATGCATGCTATAGGCCATCTCGACGATTAGATCTCCTCCACACGCAGCTGGGAGCAGACACACTTTTCACAGACGCTTGGGCAGTCCTAACTCTGTCTCCCTCCACGTCTCAGAAATCCTTTGCTGCTGCTGACTTTGGTCTAAGAATGCATGTCATTTACAAACAGAAGTCCAAACATCGTCAGTCTAAATTCTTGTGGAATGTTGACATCAATCGGGTGGCAGTGCGGTAAGAATTCACTCTGTCTCCAAGAAGGGCAGCTTCACTGTCATGTACCTGACCTCTGCATGCCCACTGGGGGCTAGATCGAGACCAAGACGAGCCCTGACATGGCCCATCCATTCTGGCTTTTTGAGGCCACTTCACCGCCTTGAGCTGCTGCACCCAGGGAAAATCAACTGAACTGCAGAACAGCTGTGTGAGCCCAACCAAACCACCTCCCAGAAACGCAGCTCCACAAAGGTCAGGAGGCGCCATGACAACATATGCAGGAAGCGCAAATGAAAGAAGGAAGGTAACTCAACCATTGGGAAACTGGACGCACAGAGACACAGGCCAGGGAGCTGATAGAGAAGTGATGGCTAGCTGACATCTTCTGTCCCCCTTTGCAGTTTCCTTAATGATGTTTAGATTTGCCTTGGAACCTAAGTAGATTTTCCAAAATCAACTATGCATCCCCCTCCTTCTCTTTTCTTTATGAGTTTGACCTCCAAAGGCTCCAGTGTGAAGATACAGAAGCAAATCTTTGCTCCAGTGCTGAGTATGCCAGGATCCCAAAGGCTGGAACGGGCACCTGACATTTCAAAGCCCCTGCTCTCCAGCGTCTTTGCTCCTAAACGTCTGAGTAAGGCTGGGCAAAAAGGAAAAACACAGAGGATCAAAGAGAGGGAAAAAAGTACTGTCCTTGGGGATAATGCCATGAGAAATTTATAAGAAGATAGTGACAGAGTGACCCTCCCTTTGCAAAACAACTCACAAGATGAGGATGGAGCCGATTCCAGAAAGATATTGATTCCTTTTTAATGCAATTCTTCAATTATCCACTAAGCCTGGCTTTTAGTCTCTTATAATTTAAGTAAATTGCTTTACAAATGTTCTCTTAAATTCTGTCTCTTTATTCTTTTCTTTTTGTTATTTAAGGAGGAACTAACAAGATTCTAGGAGTCATAGATATAATCATGAGATGCACCTCGATGGGTTTGCAATGGACTGTGTGTTGTCCAGAATCAATGTCCAGAGCACATTCATCCATCAGGAAAATCAGTTTCTATCAATATCATTTTCTCAGTGTACAAGTGGATACATAGATGAGGAGTGGTAAAGAATCCTCCTGCCAACTCAGGAGATGCAAGTTCGATCCCTGGGTCTGGAGTATTCCCCTGGAGGAGGAAATGGCAAACTACTCCAATATTCTTGCCTAGGGAATCCCACGGACAGAGGAGCCTGGCGGACTACAGTCCATGGGGTCACAAAGAGTCCAACAAGATTTAGCAACTAAACCAACAGCAATTATCTATGCATATATGTAATTAGTATGATATATTCTCTATCCCATTTATACATACACGTGTGTGTGCATTCGACTCTTTGCGACTCCACAGACTGTAGCCCACCAGCTCCTCTGTCCACGAAATTTTTCAGGCAAGAGTACTGGAGTGAGTTGCCATTTCCTTCTCAAGGGGATCTTCCCGACCCAAGGATGGAACCCACATCTCCTGCATTGGCAGGCAGATTCTTTACCACTGAACCACTTTGGAAACCCCCACATATGTGTATATAGCTATACAAACACTAAATATGCAAAGGGGTTCAAATTCACTATTTAAATTATATAAATTAGAGTGGGATACATTTTGTCTAACAGATTGGTAAAAATGGAAAAGGAATATGACATCCAGTGTTGGCAAAGCTGGGGAAAATGAGGCCTCTCATACACTGCTAATGTTGTAAAAAAACAAACTCTTCCCTAAGAGCACTTTGGCAACAGATACTAAGCCTGAAAAATCTGCCTATCCCCGGAGCCAATGCCACCTCTAGAAAGACAGTCCAAAGACTTATTAGAGAAGTGCTTCAATATTAATGTACAAGGATGTTTAAAGCAGAAACAAAGATACTGCTTTATAAAAAGAAAACAGTCCAACAAGAAGAAATTGGTTAAATAAATCATGTATCTCTTTGCTGTGATATATTATGCAAGTATTAAAAATCATTTTGAAGAAACATTTATCAAGGTGGGAAAACAGTTGTGATACATTGTCTGGTGAAAGAGGCAGGCTTCATGACTGTTCAGAATGGCAGTTTTCTAGGAGGTCCCAGGGCACATTTACAGGCACAGACACACAGGGGAATGGGCGGAGGACTCAGTTGTCCACAGCGATGCTTGAAGAGGGGTTATCAAGATTTGGGGTTTCTTCCTTTGTGTTTTTCTGTGTTTCTAAGTTTTCTAAATGGAAGCTCTCTCTCCTAGGTCATTAAAACACACACACTCGTGCGCGCACACACACATTGTATTTTAAAAGCTCAGACTCCTCTGCTCCTCATGCTTCCTATGAGCTGAAGAAAAGGGCCTTTGATTCGCCCGGTCTGCGATGGGGCTGACAGCCACCAGTCTTCAACGCAAGGCCCGACAGACTGTCCTCATCCTGCCCAGATGAGTCAAGCCTCCACCATTCAGTGAGATGACTTCATAAGTTATGGGTTTATCCTAATGGGGGTGGAGTTGAGGTCACAGATATCTATTTAAGGAATTTCCACAGATAATGCACAAAATAAAATCCCGACAAAGGCCAGGGCATAGCGAGAGGGATAAGAGAGGGGACGGGGAAAAGCAGCAGAGGGGCCGTGCCACCTCTGCACCCAACGCCTAGTAAGTGACGTGCATAGAAACTTCCTGGGAAGGGGGAGGGCAGCCACGGCCTGGGTTGTCTGGTTCCTCGTGGCTTTTCTTGCCAAGTGGAAAAAACTGGGGGAAAGACATACATTTACTGACCCAGCTCTGACCAGCGCCATGGCTCATGCACCCCGCTTCTCAGTTATTAATAGAAGCAGTGGCTATGAGCAATGCTTTGGAGGCAGAAAGACCTGGGTTCAAATCTTAGGCCTGCCCCCTCCCACCTGTATGCAGGCTGCCAATCACTGCCTATTCCAGATGCTGTTTCCTCTCCCTGGGGGCTGTGTGAAAAGTCAGTATGCGAAGCCCCAGCAGAGTTCCTGGAGCCACACAGAAGACCCTCCATGTGGCCATATGTATCGGTGTGCTCAGATGGGCAAGCTTGGAAGCATCTTGTGTTACACATTTTATACCATCATTTGGCAGGAAAACAGACCTCAACACAGTGGGTAATCATTCAATGTTCGAATGAATAGACATGTGCAGTGCTTCAATACATCGCCTGTAAGGCCATCAATACGGAGGAAACTGAGCAGAGAAGGAACAGACGCTTGGTAACTTGTCTGCTGTTTGACTACTCTTTCCATCACTATTGAAGAGGAGTTTGAAAATCAGAAACGTTAAGAAGTTTGTTCAAGACCCTACAGGTACAAAGTGGCAGAGTTGAGCTTGGAACCCAGAATGTCTGACTCCAGAGCCCAGATTCAAGCACAGTAGGATGTTCCCTCTCTCTGGTGTTGGGGTGATGGTCACAGCCCCTCAAGTCGACAAAACCTGGGTTTAAATCCTGGCTCCGCCACTTTCCATCTTGGTGACAATAGGCAAGTGACAAATTCTTGGCAGTTTTGCAAAATGAAGCAATAAACGTGGTACCTATTAATAAGGCTGTTGCGATGATCAATGAACTTTATATATACAAAGGTTATTATTGTCCACAGAGCAACACTAGGAAATACAGACTCTGTGTAATGATGAGAGAAAAGGAGGCCACTGCCTGGAGGAAGCAGAGGGGAGAAGAGGTTTCCCGCAGGTGGAGGTCTGCTAGGGGGAGGCACTGGGGCCCTGGGACCATGGGTGGAGAGAAACGAAGCCTTGCTGCTCGTCTGACCAAGTGTGAACTACACTCAGGCACAGCTGGGGAAAGGACCGTCTGTGGGTAAAAAAGGATCGGATCATGAGCAGCCCGAACGTCAGGGTCAGGAGCTTGGCTTCTGCCCCACAGGTTCCCAGCTCCACCGTGAGGCGCTAGGCAGAGCACAGTGGGATCAGACCCAAGTTTCTAAAGTTCACTCTGCCTCCAGGACATGGAATGGACTGGTGAGTAGATGAGCAAGATGGGAGACAGACAGGCGGACAGCAGGTGGGCCTCTGCAGTTTGGCAGTGGTGATAGGGGTTGGGAAGCGTGGTCTGAGACCTGCTGAAGAGAGGCCAGGCTGGGAGAGCTTAACTCTCCACGGGCAGGTGTAATCCCCGACAGGGATTGTGGAGAAGCTTTTGAACCGTGGTGTTGGAGAAGACTCTTGAGACTGCAAGGAGATCAGATCAGTCCATCCTAAAGGAAATCAACCCTGAATATTCATTGGAAGGACTGATGCTGAAGCTGAAGCTCCAATACTTTGGCCACCTGAAGCAAAGAGCCAAGTTGTTGGAAAAGACCCTGGGGCTGGGAAAGACTGAAGGCAGGAGGAGAAGGAGATGACAGAGGATGAGATGGTTGGATGGCATCACTGACTTGGTGAACACGAGTTTGAGCAGGCTCCTGGAGATGGTGAAGGACAGGGAAGCCTGGCGTGCTGCAGTCCACGGGGTCGCAGAGAGTCGGACACGACTGAGCGACTGAACAACAGAGGTGCCATCAGAGGGTCAGAGACAAGCCAGGGCTTCCAGGGCAAATAAAAGGTGCTCTTAATACTACAGAAGAGCTGAAAAAATAAGTAAAAATAAACACACTAAAGGAGGAACAGATCCTGTTCAGAGACGACACAGGTAGAAGATGGGTGAAGAGACAGACATCTGGGGGAAAGAGGAAGGAATCTGTGGGTGACCTGAACATTCTGACATGCCCAGTTGACTTAAAAATCTCAGGAATTGGAGGAACTCTTGGAAGGGGGGAGAGGGTTCAGGAGAGTTGGGGAAAAAATCTGGGAGAGGGCTGGGGAACCCAAGAAGAAGGAGGAAGGAGGCAGAAGAGAGAAGAAGAAAAGGATAATGATGATGCTGGGTCCAGACACGCCAAAGGACCCCACACCCTCTGGGGATGGGAGGACAGAAGTGGGAGAAAGAAAACCCATCCCCAGGGACTTCCAAGCAACGTTTCTGATAGCTGGATCACTTTTTAATTCTCTTCTTAATCAGAAACCTCTTAGTGAAGCCTAGAACACCATTTCAGAAGTGGTTCAAATAAACTGCAGAGGTTTTTTTTTCTTAAAAGCGGATGCCCATGTTGTCAAATTACCACTTCCACCTGTACTAACTGCTAAATGGGTTCTGCAAACAGCTATCTCCTCTACCGCCTCATCAGGGCCCCTGGGGAGCCCATCAGGGAAGGACGCTGGGGGACAAAGTTGGGGATGCAGCTGACCGGGGACAAGGCTGGGCTGTCACACACTAGCCTCTGGGCCACGTGTCTATCTTGCCTCCCCATATTTTTAAGGGAGGTCGAGACATACAATTCCACTCAACCCCTGGGCCTGATGACTGCTGCAAAATGAAAACGCAGGTGCTGACATCCAGATAGGAGCAATTACATTTTTAAAGAAACTCTGTCTACATGGGAATATTGATTACATTTAGGAAATGACCCTGCAATTCAAACAGTTACGATGGAACACGAGAGCCTCAAGTTCCAATATTTTCTTCCAAATACATTTTTGCTTTTTTAAAAAAAACAAAAACAGGCACAACAAAAAACTTTCAAAGCCAAGCAAATTCAGTCGATAACATTTTTCATTTCACTTCTTGCAGTAGGACCTCCACGGCCTTATTTCTCAAACTTCTGATGTGCAACAGCACCAGTAACCCGTTTGTGAGGGCAGTGAGCCGGGCTCACTGGTGGTGGAGTCTGAGCCACAGAGAGGCAAAGGGAGTTAGCTGCCCAAGGTCACAGCCAAGTACGCTCTCAGATGAACCCAGTTCCATCTCCGAAAGCTACCTCTTGGTACAGACCTCCCTTCCCTTGATTTTCTAATGCATCAGCTGACCTTGCACATCTGGGATTGTGCTCTGCAATAGTTAAAGATGGGGACAGGGTGGATCCACGTCTCTGATCAAATCTTTATGTGGATAAATGGGGATGGGGAGGGGAGGAGGGATGGAATCCAAAAGAAAGACAGGCTTTCCAAACTTCAGAGTGGTTAAGAATTGCCTAGGGGGCTTGCTGGGCTTCCCTGGTGGCTCAGTGGTAAAGAATCTGCCCGCCAAGGCAGAAGATGCAGGTTCAATCACTGGCCCGGGAAGCTCCCCTGGAGAAGAAAATGGCAACTCCCTCCAGTATACTTGCTTGGGGAATTCCATGGACAGAGGAGCCAGGTAGGGTGACAGTCCATGGGGTCGCAAAAGAGTCAGACACAAATTAGCAACTAAATAATGGGGGCTTGTTAATTTGGGAATCACCTCTTCTAAGGCCCCAACTCCTGGGTGTTTGAAAACACCCTTTGATGCCACTGTATTCTCTTCTCCCCTGTAGCCTGCATCTTTAAAGTCCTGTAAAGAGGACATCTTGGGACCTGTTTATGGGAGGCTGATGTATTTGCTTTGCATTCAAAGTTGAGAGGATGCTGATATTATGAAAACTCAGGTAGAGAGGAAAAACAACTATGGAACTGGCTGCCAGCTGAAGCAAAGCCACAGCCAATTTAGCAGCAGGAACACAAATTCTCAAAGGGGGAAGGAGGCAAAGGGGCTGGGACTGGAAAAGAAGAAGAGGGAAAAAAAAAAAAAGAAATTATGCATTCTCAGATAAAGCAGCTTTGAAACACACACGTGATTAACAGAAACTTGCCCTTCACCTAAAACAATGAGGTTTCTTGAAACCCGCCAGAACGGTGTTTCTTTCTTCCTTTTTCCAAATAACAAAAAACAGAAGATACAGAAGATGCATCTCACCCGAAATTGGTTCATTGATTGCTTCAGAATGCATAAATGGTTCTATTTTGGAAGCTCACACAGTCAGGCTGTGGAAATAACCCACTTTGGGGAATGTGATTTTAAAATAAGAGCAAAGTGACAAACGAAATAACTGAAGGGGCCTCACAGGGTAGGGGATGGGAGAGCTATTGCTCACCAAGTCAGGCTACACTTTTTTCAAGACTTTTCACTGAAGCAGTTTCCTGCTTACCAATGTTTTCACACCTGTTCAGTCATTTGATCCCTACAGCCCTGGGAAGGAGGCAGGTGGGAGATTGTTGTTGTTGTTTAGCGGCTAAGGTGTGTCCAATTCTTTTGCGGTAGGTATGCCCATTTCACAGTTGCAAAGCTGAGGTTCAGGGAGTCGCATGATCTGCCCGCAGCCACACAGCCGGCTTCCTGGCACACAACACACTAGAGCTGGTGGCTTGAGTTTTCTATCCAGCACCCACTACACTGCAACCCCCAGACTTTCTCAAGCTATTACACTCAAGAACCAAGGCGTCCTGAATGCTCCAGCACGGCATCAGTAGTAAGAGCATTCCATTCATTCGGCAAATATTTATTTATGTATTAAAACACCTACTGTGCGCCAGGCACCGTGGAGGTATTGGGGTATGTGAGTGAGCAACGCAGATCAAATTTCGGTTCTCACAGAGCTTACTCACAGTGGGGAAGGCAGATGATAAACAGCAAAATGTCCTTCTAGTAGTGACAAGCGTTCTGAAGGAAATTAAAGCAGGTTATGAGGATGGATGCGGTGGGGTGTGGGAGCGGGCGATGCCTTTGGAGAGGGTGGCAGGGATGCAGAGGCAGGCCAGTGTCACAGCTCTTAAAACACTTGGTGCCCTGTGTCCATGAGTAGTTTCAAGTCTCCCTCGTGACTCCGAGGGCACAGACTATATACATTCATCTCTGATTTCCAAGTACCAGCCAGTGGCCTGGGTGCGGTAAGTGCTGTGCAGAGCGCCTGTGGACAAAAGACTGTGCCTGAAGACAGGAAAAAACATGCTGCTTTCCCTGGGTGTGTGAGCGCCCGACTCCCCACTCAGTCGAATGAAGCCTTTGAAAGACCCCTGAATGTCAGGCACAAAACGTGCCTTTTGCCTGCCTTCCAGCAGGGGGCTGGTACTGCCTTCTATGTGGGTGACTGTTTAACCCCAGGGCTGAGTTCTGGGGTGGGGAGGTAAGGCAAAAGGGCCACTGAAGTCCTGATCCCATTGGTGACTCCAGGCTAGTCAATTTTACCTTCTTGAGCACCAGCCTCCTGACTTCCCTGCCTCCCCTGGGAGGGAGAAAGCATGAGGCAAACAGTATAGGCACACACTAAACCTCTTCTCTTCCCAACAGTGTTCCGGTGATGCTAGGTTACAATACAAGTGCACCGGCCTCACGGGGCTGCCTCCTGCAGTGATGGCAGGAGTGCACGGGAACGGAATGCAGAGTCTGTTTCTTGCTCTTTGCACCCTTTCCATCCGCCCTGCTAGAAAAGTAAAATGGCAACGTCTGCAGCCCAGGAATCTTGAAAAGGTGGCCCCCACCCTAGGGGGTGCAATTAGAAGTCCTTGTGAGCTCTACTTACATCAGATTCTTGCTTGGGGGGTTTTAAAGAAACAGAAAGAAAGAATTGGCTTTGAAAGATCTGTATTGCAGCCTCCAGCTACCTCTAGCCATGAAATGCCATTCTCATCAGATCCTCTGGTCTGGAGTCCCTAAACGGTGGAGACCAGACACTGTCCTTCCAGGTCATCAAAGAACCTTGCGGGAAAGCCAGTTGGAGCCTAATCCCCATGGATGACTGCTTCAGTGCAAAGCCCTTTGAAGGATGGCGGGGGGATTACGACTCGGAGAGGCATGTGTGTAGTGAGCAGGAGCAGACAGGCAGGCGAGGGGCTGCGTGCGCTTGACAGGTGCATACAGGCTGTGTGCCGCGCTGCTGGAGACAGGCGGAGGTGGGTGGCAACAACACGGACAGAATCCGATTGGTCGAGGGTTAAAGGATCATACTTATCTTTGCAGCTCCATCCACATGATGAATCTGTGGCAGGTAATAAACATCGCCGTTGGTCGGGAGGGGGTGGGGTGACAGAGAAACAAGAACCTAGCGCTGGAGTGATTCCTATATCTCTTTCCTGTCCAGCTTAAAGTCAGGAGGCAGGAATCGTCTACTATAAAAATAACAATTCTGAAAAAAAAAAAAAGGTGTTCTCTTCTACCCTGCAAAATGCTTCTTTGATTTGAACAGTAAATAACCAGTTGAAAGGCACCATCATTTTCTACAGCCTTCAGGATCTACTTGAGCCAAATAAATACACAAGGTTAAATTAAAGAAATGGACTCTCTCAAGGTACTGCATCACACTCTGGATCCAGCAAGCAAACATCTATTCAATAAAGGTTTTATTAATAGTGAGCTTTCAACCTGTCATGGCTGGCAGGACTCAGAGGACCCAAGAATGAATGTGTGGAAAGTCTGAGTGTCCCCATGAACACATTAGCCAGGGTTTTCCAAACTGGAAGACAGGAATGAGATAGGGCAGGAGGAGCTGCATTTCAGACGCCAAGTTGGAAGCGTAATAATTTGTCATGGCTTCAGCTAACAGTGTACAATGTGAAAATGACAAATGTGTCATTTAGAATGTGCCGGACCAAATACAATAACATATTATTATGGGGAGATTCTCCCTGGGTTATTATGCAAAGGAAGGGAGGGTGTGATAACTCTAATTAAATGAAAGGGCCATCACCGGTTTTAAACTTCTGGAACATTTCAAATTCTAATATGCTCCTTGGATGCACCCAGCGGTGGTGGTGGGTGGAAATTCAGAGACTGTAATGAAGCTGTTTAATTTTTATCGAGATGAAACACAGGCATTCATACACACATCCCAGTAACACATGGATACCCTTACCTTTCTACTACCCAATGAATCAGGGACTCAGAAAGCAAGCCAAGCAGGTAAGTGAATTTGATTTTGAATACTCCCAGGGTGGTGCTGTGCGAGCCACAATCCTATTGTCGCTTTCTCAGGTACCCTGGAATGTCACAAGGGCTAGTGTTCTAGGGCTGAGGGGAGCAGTCAAGTTCCTATCAGCACAGTTTTTTGATTTCATAGCAGGCTCCCCAAGAGTGCCAAGATTCTTGTCTCCCAATCCTTAGCCAACTTCCTTTACTCTGCCTTAAACAAAAGCAATTCCAAAAGAACAAAAAAAACCCCCACTAAATTAGACTTCTAAATGCCTTCTGCATAGTACATGCGAAGCAAATCACAGATTGTCTGAGCTGGAAGGGACCTCGGGCAGTCCGTGGCTCACCCACTCAGAACCCAGAGAGGGTCAGTGACTGGCCCAAGGTCACACAGCAAATGTGCAGCAGAGTCCAATACAGCATCCTTGGTCTAGGGACTTCTTGGCCAATCTATCAAGCATTTTTGGCTAAAAATCTTTGAAAGGTCTTCTTTTTTGTTAGTATTGGCTTGGCTCCTGTTCGTTCAAGATAGACTTTTCAAAAATCCAACGTTTCAACATAATTGCAAATAGTAAATGGCTTGCCTTATCTGCGCCTGTCACTGCTGATTTAGCAAATAGGCTTCAAGAGAGGGCTGGGAGCTTCAGCAGACAGAGGATAAAGTCCTCCCTAAATTTGCTGTAACGATGGATACTTGATTTGTCAGACAGAGAAGTGGAAGAACCTTGCTATATTCAATCTGCTCCGTTCACTGAGAGGAGGTGACCCTCTCTGATTCATAAACTATTAAGTAACCTGATTTCTAAAATTTAATTTTCTTTTGACACACACACACAGGCACATGCGCTCACGCAATCTCTCCTTTGAGAAGCTCGGAGGATCTTTTTCCCCTTTCTACCTGCAGAAGAAAAATAAAGATTTTAAGACTGAAGCCATATTGCCTCAATAGCCAAGTGTCTATTGACAGGTGAACAGAGACGGTAAAGGTGGCATCGATTTACGTACAATGGAATATCATTCAGCCACTAAAAAAGGAAATCTTGCCATTTGTGACAACATAGAGAAACTGGAAGACATTATACTAATAAAATAAGTCAGACACAGAAAAATATTGTATGATTTCAATTATGAATGGAATAGAAAAACGCTGAGCTCACAAAAGCAGAGAGGAGAATGGTGGTTACCAAGGTCTAGGGTTGGTGGAAAAGGGGAGATATTGGTAGAAACTTCCAGTTTTGAGGAGCTTCTGGGGATCTAATGCACAGCAAGGTGACCATGTTTATTAATAATAATTCTAAATTGTATTCTTAAAATTTTCCAAGTGTTTACATCTTAAGTGTTCTTACCACAGAAATAAAATAACATGTGAAGTGATGGATATGGATGGATATGTGAATTAGCTTAATTGTGGTCATCATTTTGCCATATAAAGGTGATCAAATATCCCATGTCCCATTGTATACCTTAAATAATCCACTCCAGTATTCTTGCCTGGAGAATCCCATGGACAGAGGAGCCAGGCAGGCTACAGTCCATAGGGTCGCAAAGAGTCGGCTATGACTGAAGCAACTTAGCATGCAACAACACACTTTAAATATATACAATTTTTACTTGCCAGTTAGTTAGACTTCAATAAAACTGTGGGAGGAAGCAAAAAATAAATGAATACAATTGAAGAGTAGGAAAACGCGTCTCCTACTAAAAGCAACGTGGTATTCTGGAACAGGAAAAGGACAGAAGCAGAAACACTGATGCCATTTGAATAAAACCTGAAGTTAAAAATCCCTGAACCGTGGCTTTTAAAGAGGGGCTGGCAGTGCAGAAATCCTGAGAAGCTGGGGCCTCTTTGGACTTTCAGTTAAGGGGACTCGGCACCCTGAATTTTATGGAAATGTGTCAATGGCTGCACGTGTTCTAAACTGTCTCTGAAACCGCCACCCATCCTGCATGCCTAGGGCTCCTGAGGCCTCTGAGATGAAGTTCCGCCTCCTTCGTTTTAAATTCCACCCATGGAAAGTCCGTCCCCTTCTGGTCCCTGGAGTTAAGGTGACACAAAGCTGCTCATTTGCCTGTTGCTTCTGAAGGGCCCAAAGGGACGTGTTCCAGGCGGGTTACACATCTGGCGTTGGCCGGCAGGAAGCGGGTCACCCGAGAGGATGGTGTTCCCCCAGCCTGTGACAGGGACATGGCACTGCCTGGCTCCCACTGCTCCCACCTGTCCAAGGGCTGTTCTGCTCTGATCAACCCCTCCCTCCGGCAAGGAGAGTTCTGGAGCTTCAAAAGCTATGCCCAGTGAGTTTAGGTCTGACTCCGGAGGCAACAAGGATAACACCTGAGCTAAGGCCTGGTGCCTGGGGGGCAGCAGCACTTTGGTGTCGCGGAGGGAGGTTCGGGGAGAAGATGCAGGGCACCATCGGCAGATGAGGAGGGCAGAACGGAAACTCTGGAGCATCTCCAGCCTCAGAGTCATGGCTGAGTCTGGGGTGGGAACTGAAGGGACACTTGGTGTTTTTAATGCCCAGGTTTCCTGAGGCCTTTCCCAAGTCTATCACCTCCTGACGATTAAGCTACCCGAATCCTTTTAAATTGCCACTAAAATTGAATCCACGTTTATAAATGACCATTTGGATCAAATATCTTTCAAGTAAAAATCTGTCATCTGAGAACTCCAGACCTTTCAGGATCAAAGGCTAATGGGCTATTTCTTTTTTTAAAATACGTGGAATGTCAGATAATGGGAAGAGATGAACTGGGGGTGGGGAGGAGACAGAGAGGAGGATGTCTGCCTGGAAACCCAGAGGGAGCTTTATCCTCCGCAACCCCAAGCAATGTGAACTCGTCAGCCTTTTTCTGGGGCAGCAGGGAAGTTTCTAAAATCCTCAGGGGCCTCCCTGAGGGGCAGACAGGTCAGGAAGCAGAGGGAAGCCAAGGTCAGAGGATGGTTGTACGCCCAGGTGAGCAGTCAGGAAATGAGCTCTAGAGGCACCTGGTCACAGGTCATTAACAGACACGGGAAACAGCCCAGGGACCTCTGCTGCCTGAGTGTCTCCCAGCAGCCTGCGGTCCCTCTGCTGGAGTCCAAAACACCTGCATGGAGTTGACCAGAGACTGGGGTGAGGGGTGGGTGGTGAGGAGCTGGGTCAGAAGCCTGCCCAATCCCCTGGGAAGCATTTTTCTTGCAGAAGCAAACTGTGTCACTGCCTTTTCCCCAAAATTCTTCACTTCTTGACACGAAGGTGGTATGTGTGTGTGTGTGTATGTGTGTGTGTGTGCGCGTGCGCAGGGCATGCACCTGGGCATGAGGTTAGCAAACGCATACATTCCTTTAAAGAACATGTTAAATTCCTAAGAGTTAGTTGTCATGAGGTTATTTTTCTCAATTAACAGACAAAAAAAGCACAACGACTCTCAAGGGGGTGGGAGATGTATTCTTGACATTCAGGTAAACACCCCCTTCCCATCAAGGTTAGGGACACTTATGGTCCAAACCGAGAACCAGAGGTTCTGAAGGGCCTGTTCCAGGATACACAGCCTGGTCCATAAATAGCAAGGTCAGGCCAGAGCTCTGTTGGTCACCAGCACAGCCTCCTTAGACCACTCTGGAGTTAACAAAACTTTCAGGAGCAAAAGCCTCCAGAATAATGAGAATAACAACAGCAGAAGGGGAGCTCACCCACCAATTACTAACCATATGCCAAGCAGACACAGCACCTCTTTTCATGCCCATAAGAATCCTTTTCCCACTTTGTGGGAATCATACCTTTGCAGGAGCGTTTGATAATGCTTGTCTCCCGCACACTAGCCTTTATGCCCCATGAAGGCAGGGTCCATGTCTTTTCGCCCATCACTATGTCCCAAGTGCCTGGTATCTATTTGCTCAAAAACAAACCTAGATGTTCGTGTTTTAAAGAAATACTTTTAAGAGAAACAGGGCCCAGAAAGGTCAAGCGATTTGGCTAAGGACACACAGCATGAAGTTACTATTAATATGAGGCGCTTCGCCAATCTGCCCCGAAGTCAACCCCAAACCAGAGCCCTACCTTGACGGCCTCAGCGTGGGTCACTCGGGCCAGGGATTTGTCGTTGACACGCAGAATCTGGTCCCCGACTCTCAGTCCCTCCTTCTCGGCCAGAGAGCCCGGCTCCACCAGCGACACATAGATGCCCACGCCATGCTCCGAGCCCCCGCGGATGCTGAAGCCCAAGCCCTCGTGGGCCTTGGCGCGCCGCAGGCTCACCAGGCGTACCTCCCCAGGCCCCGCGCCGTCGGGGCCGCCCCAGGCGGGTTGCCTGTAGGGGGTGGTGGCGGGCAGGTAGAGGCCCTCCGCCGTATACTGGTCGAAGAGCAGCTGGTCGGAGCGCGGGATGACCAGCCGCAGCATGGGCAGCAGGCGCCGCTTGACCGGGCTGTCCAGCAGCACGCGCAGGGTGCGCACCAGGTCGAAGACGTTGCGGCGCGCGTGGTAGGCGTTCAGGCAGTGCGTGAACTGCTCCCGCTCCGCCTCGCTCAGCAGCGCGGTCAGCGCCTGGTGCAGCTGGCGCACGTTGGCAGACAGCAGTCGCAGCCCCGCGCCCCCGCCGCCGCCCACCCCGGCCGCCGAGCCCAGCGAGCCGGTGGAGGACGAGCCCACCGACAGGCCGTCCAGCGGCGCGTTCATCTCCCCGCCGAGGCCCGGGCGGAATCGGGGCGCGCGCTGGGACAGCCGCGGCACTCGCCGGCACTGGCGCGACAGCTGGATCCCGGGAGCGCGGAGATCGCGGCTGGAGTCTGGGTCTGGGAGCTGGGGGTGGCCGGGGGGAATGCCGAGACAGGGGCTGGATCCGGGAAGACCTGGAGAAGGCTGGAGTCTAGGTGTGGAGGGCACGGAAACGGTGCCTTAATGCTGGGCGGGTATCGCGGAGACCGATGCTAGATTCCCGGGCGCGCGAAGACCGAGGGGGTCGCGAAACTGGAGTCCGCTGGGCGCAGAGACGGCGGCTGGAGGCCAGAGGACGCGGGGACAGCGGCTGGAGTCCCGGCAAGGCGGAGGCGGCGGCGGGGTCCCCGGGGACAAGGAGTTGGCGGCTGGAGCCCGGAGGTCGCGGAGACTGCAGCTGGAGTCCGAGGGGACGAGGAGAGAGCAGCTACATTCTGGAGGGCAGAGACCACGAGTGGCCGGAGCCGGGAGGAGGGGCGCAGCGACGCTGACCGCCCCGTCACACCAGACCCGGGGCTCCCCCAGCCGGGACGCCGCTTCCTCTCGGGCTGGGGGACCCCAAAGTCACAAACTGGGGTGGGGGCGCTCTAGACCCTGAGTCTCCAGGATCGCAGCCGGTGGAGCCGCGCGGACGCCCGGCAGGGGGTGCGAGGCATGTCCAAGGCAGCCCCGGGATGCAAGCAGCCCGGGGACCCCCGCGCCGCTGCACCGCCGCGCGCAGACGGAGCCGCGCGGCCGCCAGCGCGTACTTTGCGAACTGTTAAGCCGCCCGGGGCCGATCTTCCAGTGAGTTCCGACGCCGTCGCCGTCGCCAGCCCAGCCTGGCCCCGCCCCCTGCCCCGCCCCCTGCCCCGCCCCCCGCGGGCTCTTCAGGAAATGACGTCCCGCCTCGCGCCTGGTGGTTGCCTGGAGACGGGGTGAAACAGTCTGGCCCCAGGGAAGAAAGGGGTGCAAGTGTTGGTTAGGGGTGGGAGGAGCTCCAGGGTTGATTAGAGTTGCCCCCACTTCTCCAGCAGGTGGCCGGGAGGGAGGGCTGTACCTCAAAAACTGTGCTCTTCCACGATCGAGGCATGTTCATCTGGATCGCTCTGGAGCAACTAGCCAGTAAGCTAATTCACAACTGTGGGGGAAAATAACCACTGTCTTGCCCCTAAAATGTTAAATGCCTCAGGCTCAGTTTTCTACCTTAAAACCTTGCGGTCCCCTCTTGCACGCACTAATGTTCATGTGTTTTTACGGATGATTGTTGAGCACCTACTGTATGCAAGAGATCTGTCTATTCAAGCATATTCAGTATCTGTGGCGTCCAACTCCAGTGCAAGGCTAGATCAGACTGGACCCCTGCCCTGTATTCAGTAGGTAGGAAAAACGTTTTCACAAATATAAAGTGGACACGACACACACATGGGCATATGAAATATAAAAAGTTAAAATATAAAATATTAAATTTTTATACAAAATATTAAAAATTCCAGATAAGGTGGTTGGATTGTATCAGTGTCAAGATCAGAGTTGTGATCTTGTCAACATTAGGGGAAACTGGGGCAAGGGTGTATGGGATGTCTGTGTATTATTCCTTACAACTGCATGTGACTCTACAATTATCTCAAACACTTTTAAAAATGTATTTGAAGAGTGTTGGGGAAAAACTATTCTGTTCCTTTCCATCCCAAGACAAATGGGAAGATTCTCCAAGGTACCCCCTCCCTCAAATGTAATCTAAGGGCACTCATTCTGTCCTGACTCTTGTGCTGAGTGCTGGAGACTCCAGTTAAAAAGATGAAATCTTTTACCTAAGGAGGTTATAGTCTAGCAGGGGAGAAAGCCCACATAAATAAATAAAGTTAAAAATCAGAATGATAAGTTGCTGCAACGGCTGAGAGAGCCCAGGTTTAGGGGAAGAGAAAATGGCCAGGATTTTATCAATCAAAGAGCTGACACCTGAACGAAGGGAATGGATTTTCTTTTCTGGACCACGGGGAACCATGGAGGGATTTTTCAGCCTTGTAGGTTTAGTACATTTCCGAAACCAAGGAAGGCTAGGAACTGAAGCTATATTCAGTTCAGTTCATTTCAGTCGCTCAGTCATGTCCGACTCTTTGCAGCCCCATGAACTGCAGCATGCCAGGCTTCCCTGTCCATCACCAACTCCCAGAGCTTACTCAAACTCACGTCCATCGAGTTGGTCATCCAACAAACTCATCCTCTGTCGTCCCCTTCCCCTCCCGCCATCCATCTTTCCCAGCATCAGGGTCTTTTTCAATGAGTCAGTTCGCATCAGGTGTCCAAAGTATTGGAGTTTCAGCATCAGTCCTTCCAATGAATATTCAGGACTGATCTCCTTTAGGATGAACTGGTTGGATCTTCTTGCAGTCCAAGGGACTCTCAAGAGTCTTCTCCAACATCACAGTTCAAAAGCATCAGTTCTTTGGCGTTCAGCTTTCTTTATACATTATCCCCCTCAAATTGCCAATACTCTTCTTCATTTCCCTAAAACAGGCCTCGATTAAATTAATGCCCAAAGAACATATTTGAAAGGGTGTCTGTTTCAAGATTTATGTGTTTATTTTGTGTTTGGCTGCGCTTGGTCTTTGTTGCTGCACGAGTCCTTCGGCTGCGGAGAGCAGGGGCGGCTCTCCAGTTGTGGGACGCGGTCTTCTCAGCACAGCGGTTTCTCTTGTTGCAGACCACAGACTCTAGGCATGCGGTCTTCAGTAGTTTCCGCTCAAGGGCTCTAGAGTTCTGACTCAGTAGTTGTGGCACACAGGCATGTGGGATCTTCCTACACCAGGGATTGAACCCATGTCCCCTGCATTGGCAGCAGATTCTTTACCACCAAGCCACCAGGGAAGCCGGAGAGGGTGTCTTAAACAGCCAGTTAAGCTACCTTGGACATCCATCTGGCAGCTCTGTTAGAGCAGTTCATAATGTGCATTCTTCTTTCTCACTGAAGCCTTTGATGTAACTAGCCAAAGATATTTTTTAAAATATCAATCTTGCTCACCCCTAAAATATATTAATGCCAAACTTCAAAATGCCACCAAGCAGGGCTTAATTGTATGCAGTTCAGGTTTTCTGCAAATGTATTTCATGCTAGGCTTTCACTTAGTTTGTGTTCTAATTATAATTACTGTGATTGGCTTGATAAATGCATCCCAGGAGCTAAGATCTCCATTCCCAATGTTTTATTTCTGTGCAAAGGATATTTGCAAGAAGGTTTGCTTTAGGCAGCAGAAACTACTGTTGCACACACGTATGAGTAGGAAAAGCAACACCTTCTTCTGCAAACCTAAGAAACCCATCCGGGATGCTGGGCTATTGCTTAATGTCATAGAGGCTGATTTTGGGGGGTGGACAAGTTCAAGGACATGGAAAAAGAACTCACTGGGGCTTCTTCTATCCATCTTGCAAAACCTCCTCTGTATCAGATTGCACTGTGTACTCTCGGATACAAGGCAGTGTGTAACTGTGCTCAAACCTCAAGAATCCTATTTCATGTCTGAAGATGTGTTTGTCGTTCAGAAATAAGCTCTTGGAAACCCAAGATGCCTGGGCTCCTGAGGGCTGCACAGTCTCCGGCCTTGAAGACCTGGAAGGAAATCCTGAGTACTTGAGCAGACCTGGCCTTGGTTGCATACTGCCCTCTTCAGAAGGAAAATAAAATTTTCCGGTATCTGCTGCAGGCTTCCTTTGGCTGTCTTCACCAAAGCACCTTTTTGTATAGCCCACTGTCATTCCCCAACTCTGGCAAATCATTGCCCTTCTCCTGTGGATGTTCCTGGAAACTCGGACACACTGGTGTGATTGAAAAGGCAGAGGGAAGAAGACTGAATTGTCTTCAACTGAGAAGTGGTTTGTGTTGAACTGAAGTTTTGGTTGTTTATTTCTCATGTATTTGTTTTAACCAAGAGACAACACATCAGATTTCTCCCTAAATATTGGGCAGAAAACATGATTTCAACTTCAGAATGTCCCTTTACTAGCTGAGTGACCCATGGCAAATGGCTTCCCTGCTCAATTGTAAGATGACGTTTCTAAACCTTCCCGTCTCTCCTGAGGGCAGCTGTAAATACCACATCCTGTGCGGTAAGTGAGAACGACACAGTGCACAGGGAGGCCTGACAGTGTCAGTTTCCCCTCTTTTCCATAGCAGTTTTTTTCTTTTTCTATTTTATAGTCATTTGGCGCTTTTCCCCCCTTCCCTCTTATCTACTGAAACATATCCTTAGAAGTCAATAGAGATTAATTTCATTTGAGATGCGTTTCCCACGGGACATATAGAAAAATAGAGCAAATGTTTATTGAGTGCCAGATACTGTTTTAAACACTTGTAAACATTTTAACTCACTGAATCTCCCAATTATTCTGTAAAAAAAAAAAAAAAAAGATACCACCATCATCCTTGTAAAACAGACAGAAAACTGAGACATAGGGACATAGCTATCCCCAAGGTTACAGAGGTAGCTAATGAAAGAGGTGGGATTTGAACCCAGGCTATTTGACTCTAGGGTTCCTACTCAATCACTGTGCCATGCAGCCTATCAACTGTCTGGTTCAAAGATGCCAAAGGGCCCCCAGTGGGAATGGCATAAAGACCGCATCTTCTTGAAAGTAGGGCTGGGAATGTCAGAAGTTAAAAATAAGGCACATACTAATGATTCTTGGTTGGTAAGCTGACATTTTGTGGTGGAGAGAATAAGTGGGGGGTTGATAAAAAGATATCCTTGAGAGGACTTTCCTGGTGGCACAGCAGATAAGAATCCACCTGCCAATGCAGGGGACATGGGTTCGATCTCTGGTTTGGGAGGATTCCACATGCCTTGGCGCAACTAAACCTGTGTGCCACAACTACTGAGCTTGTACTCTAGAGCCAGTGCTCTGCAACAAGAGAAGGTATGCAATGAGAATTCTGGGTACCGCGATGCAAAGTAACCCTTGCTTGCCTGCCGTATCTAGAGAAAGCCCGTGCCAAGCAACGAAGACCCAATGCAGCCAAAAATAAATAAATATTTTTTTAAAAGTATCATTCAGAGAGATGGAAATGGAGAGGTTTGGGGGACCCCCAGGGCTCTCAGCCTTGACACCCGAGGAGGATGTTCAAAGCCATTCAGTGTAGGGTGTCCTAGGGAACCTCTCCCAGCTCTGGGATCCGTAAAAAAAAAAACAGAGTAGCAACCCAAGTTATGACTTCTGCTCCAAGACCACAGCCTGTCTCTTCCCTGCAGTGGGGATGGAATCAGCAGAGAAAAGAGACATGTTCACCTCTGCGTTTGGTAGATAATACAGACAATGTTGGTGGAAGTGCCAGGAGATAAGAGAGAGGTGAGAAAAAGAGAAAGAACAAAAGCATCAGGAAAAGAAGAGAGATATAAGTCTTTGTCTTAGCCTGGGTATAATCTCCAGTCTGTCTCATGGTAATAGAGAATCATGTGATGTTTGTGCTGGAAAGGCATAGAGCGCAGAGCTGATCTCCATCTCTGATATTTGTTACCTGTGTGACCTTGGGCAAGTCACTGGAGGGTTTTTGCACCTGGGTGCCCTTTCCTGTAAAATGGGGTCAGTGACACTGCCATCAATGAATACCAGTGGAACTCAGGTATGCAAAGTCCTTATCACCCTGCCTGGCATAGGCACTCCCACGAGGCTTGGCCTGCATCATGGTTCAAGCTCTTACCACACTGGAGGCTCACAGGAATAGGACCAGAGCCCCTTTCCTTCTGTGTGCGGTGCTCAGCTAAAGGACAAGCGCATGGCAGGTGCGCAGTGCTTACTGTTGAGCGCATCCTTAGTTCTCTCCCTCTCCCGCCATTGGCTACAGATAGGACAACCAAGCTCAGAGAAGGTCATTGTCTTGTCCACAGTCTGTCCCAGGCTTTCTCATTTGTAACTAAAAGGAAAATTTACTGAGTGCTTCCAGAGAGCTAAGCCCTTTACAGACATCACTTCTTTCAGTCCTCACGACGGATTCTGTGAAATGGGTAATGTTATTGAGTGTCTGGGCTATGAAGTGGTTTCCTCAAGGTCTGGGCAGTGAGCCACCCACCATGCCAGCCCACTACCTACTCTCACTGTACCTCGTATTAAGACAGATAAAATTGAGACTCACTCCTCTCACACAGCTTTGGGGAAACAGTGAACTGTGATGGCAATAATAAATGGCAGGGAGCTGATCTGTCAGCTGGAAAGAGGCAGAACAGTGGAAGTGACCTTATCAGGAGTGCTGTGTGTAATCCGATTGCTATGAGGTCTGGAAGAGCTTCTTTAATCAGAGGATTATATATTGGTTAACACAGGGACATTCACTCCAAACATCAGCTTGGTTCAGATTGGAGGAGCCCCCAGCGAAAACATCCTTGCTATGCACACATCTCGTGTTAGCTGGAGCATCCGGTTCATGCCATCACTCTGTCAATTCATTCATCATTCAAACAACTGTTCTTAACTTGTCCTCTGTTCTGCCAGGGAACTGTTCTTGGGGATTCAGTAGGAACAAGGTCACCATGGTTCCTGCCCTCCTGGAGCAGACAGTTGGGAGCTGTTGTGTTTCGTGCATTAAATGTACTATTAGGTGGCTGGAGGGGGAGTGTGATCAGCCCTGGCATGAGGGTCCCACACCAGATTCCCCAGCTGGCAGCCCCTGCTCTGTACCTTCTTTCATCATGGCATCAAAGGATCAGTACTGCCGGCAGACTTAGTTCAGCTATTCCTGCTTATGTAACCCTGGAAGAATCACGTCACCTCTAGGAGCCTCAGTTTCTTCATATATTAAAAAATAAAGAAAGAGCTATAAAAACAGCTTTAAAAAAAAGGAATAGTTGGAAGGCTGGTGGAGATAACACGTGTAAAGCAGGTCGCTTGGTGCCTGGGCAGTTCTGGGGGTGCTGTAAGAATTGCTTTGAGAAAGTAACTCCTTAGCTTGCCTTCTCTGTATTGATCTCCTAAAGCTTTTTGTTTTTTTAAAGCTAGGTGCTTTGAATTTCTGGTTAACTGCCTCAGTTCCTCACTGCTCCCCAAGGAAACTTTTTGTTTCCTGTGCTTCTATTTTTAACTCCATGGTCTCTGGGAACTCTGAAACAGAACACTGTTCTTAGGACCCTCTGTACCTTGTTGACCAAGTCCTTTCTCTCCGGGCCTCAGTCTTTCCATCTGTACCGTGAGAAGCTTGGAGGCAGGGATCAGCAGGCTTTTCTTTTTCTAGTTCTAAGAATTGGGTTTTCGTTTCTAGGGCAGAAGAGAAGGGGAGGTCAAGACAAGGGCAAGGGGGCGCCTTGAAGAGTTTTCTGGAGGATCCGAGCAGATTTAGATTTAGAATTCTGTCTCCATGATTGACTGATGACTCTTCCTCTGACTGGTTTGAGGCTCATAATGTCACCTTGCCTCCAGGTTTCAAATAGCAGCTAATGGTCTTAGCTGCCTTTCAGCAAGTTCTGTGACTTTTGCCTTTGACTTTGACCATCTTCAAAGACACTCGACAGACATCGTTATTACATTTACAGGGCCCAGTGCACCCAACTGCCTGGCAAATTGTGTCAGAGAATCTGTAACTGTTACAGAAGAATGCTTGCTCTCTGCATTCTTCTTTGTTCTTTGGAAATTTGATATTCTTATTGACCTTCTATGAAGGTAACAGTACATGGAATTCCAACATCCCAGAATTACAGTGATGTTTTAAAAATAAAGTATGTCCTTAAAGATCACACTTATTCATTCATTCAACAAACATATATCTACATGTATCTACTATGTGCCAAGCACTGTGTATGGCTGAAAGAGCTGAACTCTAATCCTTGCTTTCATGGCTCCCATCTACTTGGGAATAAATACATAAATAATAATACTGGCCATGTGTTGTAATAGAGTGTATTAGTTATTATCTATTGCTATGTAACAAATTATAACAAACTTGGGAGCTTAAACAATACACACTTATTATCTCACAGTTTCCATGGATCAGGAGTCTGGTTCCTCTGCTCAGTATCTCGAAAGACTGCAACCAAGGTGTCGTCAGGGCTGTGTTCTCATTCGAAGGCTTGATTAGGAAAGGATCCACTTCCAAACTCACTCAGCTGATGACAGAGTTTATCTTTTGTGACTGTGCAACTGAAGGCCCCACCTTTTTGCTAACTGTTGGCTGGGGTTGTGCTCTGATTCTAGACATCAGTCACAATTCCTTTGCCATGTGGCCCACTAGGGCAGCTGACATCTGCAAAGCAAGCAAAGAAATCTCTCTCTCTCTCGTCTACAAAGACTAGGATATAGTCTAGACTAAAATCAAGTCTTTTACAGTGTCAGGTAACTGCAGATGGTGATTGCAGCCATGAAATTAAAAGACGCTTGCTCCTCGGAAGGAAACTTATGACCAACCTAGACAGCATATTAAAAAGCAGAGACATTACCTTGCCAACAAAGGTCCATCTGGTTAAGGCTATGGTTTTTCCAGCGGTCATGTATGGATGGGAGAAGGAAATGGCAGTCCACTCCAGTACTCTTGCCTGGAAAATCCCATGGATGGAGGAGCCTGGTAGGCTGCTCACGAAGAGTTGGACATGACTGAGCGACTTCACTTTCACTTTTCACTTCCATGCATTGGAGAAGGAAATGGCTCCCACTCCAGTGTTCTTACCTGAAGAATCCCAGGGACAGCGGAGCCTGGTGGGCTGCTGTCTGTGGAGTTGCACAGAGTCGGACATGACTGAAACGACTTAGCACGAGCAGCAGAATGTATGGATGTGAGAGTTGGACTATAAAGAAAGCTGAGCATCCAAGAATTGATGCTTTTGAACTGTGGTGCTGGAGAAGACTCTTGAGAGTCCCTTGGACTACAAGGAGATCCAACCAGTTCATCCTAAAGGAAATCACTCCTGGGTGTTCATTGGAAGGACTAATGTTGAAGCTGAAACTCCAATACTTTGGCTACCTGATGTGAAGAGTTGACTCATTGGAAAAGACCCTGATGCTGGCAAAGATTGAGGGCAGGAGGAGAAGGGGACGACAGAGGATGAGATGGCTGGATGGCATCACCGACTCGATGGACATGAGTTTGAGTGAACTCTGGGAGTTGGCAATGGACAGGGAGGCCTGGCGTGCTGCAGTTCATGGGGTCGCAAGGAGTCAGACATGACTGACCTGCTGAACTGAACTGAACTGAATCTTAAGACTGCCATACCATTATCTTTGTCATAAAAAATAACCTAATCAAGGGAATGATTCACTATCACTTTCGCCATATATTGTTGGTGAGAAGCCAGTCACTGTTTCTGAGCATAGTGATGGGGTGAGCAATGTAAAAAGGTGTGACTCACTGTGGGAGTCACCTTAGGAGGTGTCTGTCACAAAGAAAATGGACAAAAGTGTATCACGTACGCAGAGAAGAAAGCCCTGATTCTTCCAGGTGAAGTCAAGAAGGCTTCCTGAAAGAAGGGAGATGCAACGGGCAACACTGGGAGAATGAGGAAGGGGTCACCAGGTAGGCTTGCTGGGAAGGACACTCTAAGAAGGAACAGCATGAACAAAGACACGGAGGCAGGAAAGAGTGCAGACTGCTCCGGAAACAACAAGGAAGTTCTGTATAGTTGGGTTCAGCAAGCATGTGGCCAGAGATTTGGCTGGAGACAGGGTGGGCAGAGGCGAATCATGACAAACAGGGAAGGCTAAGTGTGGCGATTTTGGCAATATCCTAAAAGCAATAGAAAGCCATCAGTTTGCAGGTGCAGATACTGATTCTTCCTAGAGGAGCATCCCATACCTTCTCCAACAGCTCTCGAAGATTTATAGCAGCACTTGCATTACATAAAGAATTCTCAGCGAAGGTGGCACTCTTTCAAGAGTATGATAGACAGTGGAGCTGGCTAAAAATATGTCTGCACCTCCACGGCGCACCAAACTGTAGACTGTTTACCTTGGAAGGGACTTTCAAAATTCATGCAGGCTAGTGACTGCCTTTTCTCCTCATCTCAAAATCGGATGCAGCAGTGGGTGGCAGGCAGCAAAGTCGGACTGGGCTGGATTCAAACCCTGGTTCTGCCACTCGCCTGCTGATAAGACCTCGAGCAAGTGACTAACCTCTCTGGTCTGTTTCCTCGTCCATTCAATGCAGATGGTAAAGAATGCAATGAGGATTCAACGTAATTATATTTGTCAGGCACTCATCCGCCATATGGCATGTGTATCGGTTTGCTGGGGCTGCTGTGCCACAGGCTGTGCAGCTTAAACAGCAAAACTTCCTTTTCTTCAAGTCTAGAGGTCAGACGTCTGAAATCACGGTGTCAGGAGCGTTGCTTCTTCTGTGGTCTCCCTCTGTGGCTTGTCGATGGCTATTTTCTCCCTGGATCTTCACACTGTCTTCCCTCTGTGTCTATCGGCATGTCTCTATCCAAATTTCCTCTGGTTTGGTTGCAAAGCCATGTCAGATTCTTTGCGACTCTGTGGACTGCAGCACGCCAGGCTTCCCTGTTCTTCACTGTCTCCTGGAGTTTGCTCAAATTGTGTCCATTGAGTTGGTATGCTAGCTAACTGTTTCACCCTCTGCCACCCACTTCTCCTTTTGCCTTCAATCTTTATCAGCATCAATGTCTTTTCCAGTGAGTTGGCTCTTCGCATCAGGTGGCCAAAGTATTGGAGCTTCAGCTTTAGTATCAGTCTTTCCAATGAATATTCAAGGTTGATTTCCTCTTCTTGTAAGGACACAAATCATATTAGATTCGGGATTACCCTAAAGATCTCCTCTTAACTTATTCAATTCTTCAATGACCTTGTCTCTAAATCTAGTCATGTTCTGAATTTATGTTACCTCCTGGGTTAGAACATCAGTGTATGAATTTGGGGGTGCACATTTCAGCACACGAGAGTATGCTCTCAACTCATGTTAGCTACTTTTTCCTCACCTCTGATTGGTGAAAACCCTGATCTTCCAATTTCAGGCATGATTTCTCAGCCTCTCCTAACTCTTCCATGAGAATTAGTTTGTCTCGTCAATAAGCTTTCAGAAGGACATGTGTTCGTGCCTCACTCTGTAAATAACAGTAACAGCCAGACCGTCCGTGATGCTCTCCCACCACCACTGAGCTCCGGACGAACCAGTTGAATAACCTTTCTTTAATTTAACTCGATGGCAGTCGTTTTCTGGAACACACCATTACAAGGGAGCAGTATGATCTCCAGGGCTTTTTGATGCCTAATTAAAAGGCAGTGTAGCAAGAAGGAGATTGCAGTTGCATCTCAGAATCACTTTGTCCTGATTTGGGAGCTGGAGGGAAGGAGTTTTTTTTTTTTTTTTTTACTGAATTGTAAGGAGGTTGGGCAGGGTGGCCTAGGGAGACTGTGGTGGGGGTGGCTCTGCTGGTCTCGTGGAGAAGGCTCTGTGCTATTGTTTTCGCTTGTCAGAGTAAGCCAAGGCCATTCCTTACAGGTGATGGGCCTGGAAGACCTTCTCGTGGGCTGAGATGGTCATTGGCTAAAAAATTTCAGGAGCGTTGATCCACTTTCAATACTAACTCATTCAGCAGCACCTACTTATGGAGCATTTGTTAGGTACTACTGATGGTGAGAGTCGGACTGTGAAGAAAGCTGAGCGCCGAAGAATTGATGCTTTTGAACTGTGGTGCTGGAGAAGACTCTTGAGAGTCCCTTGGACTGCAAGGAGATCCAACCAGTCCATTCTAAAGGAGATCAGTCCTGGGTTTCATTGGAAGGACTGATGCTAAAGCTGAAACTCCAATACTTTGGCCACCTCACGCGACATGTTGACTCACTGGAAAAGAGTCTGATGCTAGGAGGGATTGGGGGCGGGAGGAGAAGGGGACGACCGAGAATGAGATAGCTGGATGGCATCACCGACTCGCTGGACATGAGTTTGAGTGAACTCCGGGAGTTGGTGATGGACAGGGAGGCCTGGCGTGCTGTGGTTCATGGGGTCACAAAGAGTCGGACACGACTGAGCGACTGAACTGAACTGAACTGATGGTGGACATAATAAAAAAGGCAACTGATAATTTGTGAAAGTTGCTCAGTCCTATCTGACTCTTTGTGACCCCATGGACTGTACAGTGCACGGAATTCTCCAGGTCAGAATACTGGAGTGGGTAGCCTTTCCCTTCTCCAGGGGATCTTCCCAACCTAGGGATTGAACCTAGGTCTTCCACATTGCAGAGAGATTTTTTACCAGCTGAGCCACCAGGGAAGCCAAATAATTTATAAATGCCTCTCAACTTTGGGCTCTTAACCTCGGGCTGGTGCTTCAGTGCATCTGTGAAATCCTTGGAACTGTGTACATATTTTTCCACGTGTGTGTATTAATGTTTTGTTTCTCTAAATTCTGTGGTCTATGACCCCCAAAGATTAAGACCTCCCTATTCCAAATAATGGGCTTCCTGGGTGGCTCAGTGGTAAAGAATCTGCCTGCCAATGCAGGAGACAAAGGAGACTCGAGTTCCATCCTTGGGTCGGAAACATCCCCTGGAGTAGGAAATGGCAACTCACTCCAATATTCTTGCCTGGAGAATTCCATGGACAGGGGAGCCTGGCGGGCTATCCAGTCAATGGAGTCACAAAGAGACACAACTGAGCCACTGGGCACGCACGCATGCACGCGTGCATTCCAAACAGTACTTCCTTCTCTTTAGAACTTACTCTGTATCAGGTACAGTATGTTGCTTTCTTCATTTAAAACTCAAGTCAGCTCGCCCATCTTTCTGCATTATCCCTGCTTAACAGACAAGAAAACTGAGGCCAGGAATCTAAACCTTCAAGAGGCAGAGCCTGGATTTTGTCCATCCATGCAACAAATACTGAGTACCATGCATTATTCTAAGAAGAGGGGTAGTGGAAAATAAAATAGAAAAAGTCTTTGTTCTCCTCAAATGTGCATAGTAGGGAGATTTGAATGATCTACTGAGATTACAACTACTGGATTGAAGCTTGCTGTTACACTATTTTACTTGTAAAATTTATATGATGTCATGAAACATCCCCTGGAGAAGGAAATGGCAACCCACTCCAGTGTTCTTGCCTGGAGAATCCCAGGGACGGGGGAGCCTGGTGGGCTTCCGTCTATGGGGTCACACAGAGTCGGACACGACTGAAGTGACTTAGCAGTAGCAGCAGCAACAGTTATCAATTGCCACGATAATATTGCATACAAACAACCACAAAGTTTCAGTGGCATACAATAATAAATACTTATGGGGGGGTAGGCTGAGTGGTTCTGCTGATGTCAGCCTGCTTGGCTGCTTTTGGCTAGGCTCACATGTGCATCTCTGGCCAGCTGGCAAATCAGCTAGAGTCTGGCTGGCTGTGCTGACCTCAGCCAAGATGCCTCTGCCCTGCGCCGTGTGAACTGCTCATCCTCCAGTCAACTGACTTGACCTGACTCTTATGTTGGAGTCAGCAGTCCAAAAGGGAGAGAACAGAACCACATTTCCACCACATTCTGTTGGCAAAGCAAGTCACAAGGCCTGTCTATGTTGCACAGGGCGCGGATCCAGGGACAGGAACAACTGGGGCTATCTTGGCAATTCATCCACACATAACAAGCTGCAGCGGGTTGAATGGTGTCCCCCCACCCACAAATTCATGTGTACCCAGAACTTCAGAATACAACCTTATTTGGAATAAGGGTCTTTGGAGGAAATGGCAACCAACTCCAGCACTCTCGCCTGGAGAATCCCATGGTCGGAGGAGCCTGATAGGTTACAATCCATGGGGTCGCAAAAAGTTGGACACAACTAAGCAACTTCACTTTCACTTTCCAGTGTAAGAATCTGCCTGCCAAAGCAGGAGACACAAAAGACGCACGTTCAAGCCCTGGGTCAGGAAGATCCCCTGGAGAAGGAGACGGCAACCTGATCCAATACTCTTGCCTGGAAAATCCCACGGACAGAGGTGCCTGGTGGGCTACAGTCCACAGGGCTGCAGAGAGTCAGACGTGACTGAGTGACTAACACACAAGTTAAAGATCCTGAAATAAGATCAACCTGAAGGTGAGCCCTAAATCCAATGACTGGTGTTCTAATAAGAGAGAAAAGAGGGAGACTCGACACACAGGGACATGAAAGGAGAGGTTGAGGAGAGGAAAGGACATGAGGACTAAAGCAGAGGTTGAAGGTAAGCTGCCAGCAGCCGAGAATATGATGGTTTGCCAGCAGCCACCAGAGCTGGGAGACAGGATGGAATGGATCCTCTCCCAGAGCACCTAGGAGCCCACCCAGTCGATGGCCTGACTTGGCACTTCTGGCCTCCAGACTGGTAAAGAATACATTTATGTCCTTTTAAGCCGCTCATCTGTCATTGTCCTTGCGGTCGTCTGTTACAGCAGGCCTAGGAAATGGAAACCCGTGGTTAGTAACGATTGTTTAAAGTTGCTGTGTTTCAAGTGTTATAGTATTTGACTATCCCCATTGTAGGGGTGAGCCTCCAAAGTTGAAAGAGTATGATGACTTGCTTGGGGTCCTTCCCTCAGATGGGTGGCTGCTGCTGCTGCTGCTGCTGCTAAGTCACTTCAGTCGTGTCTGACTCTGTGTGACCCCATAGATGGAAGCCCACCAGGCTCCCCCGTCCCTGGGATTCTCCAGGCAAGAACACTGGAGTGGGCAAAGGGACTCAAATTCAAGCAGCCTGGTTGGGCAGGGCTTCTCACACACACGCACAGGAATCTCCCAGGTACCTGTTACAATGTAGATCTCAGATGTAGATCTGAGATGGGACCCGGGGTTCTAAGCTTCTCACAGGCTCCCGGGTGATTCCAGTGCTGTGGTGCCTGGACCCTCACCTGGGTCTTCACCTGGACCCTTTGCAAAGATGTAGTGGTGGACAGGTCCCAAGCATTGAAGGTCCAGATTCAGGATTCCCATCTTGAGTCCTAGCTTCACCATCACTTCACCGTGCAACCAGGGGCAAGTGACAGAATCACTTCGCTTTTCACAGTGGGGGTAAACTAAGAATGATCATTCCCACCTCCTGAGATGAGGGGACGATGAAGGGTGAGCAGTGGAAACTATGGGAGGTTTTCAGCGATAACTTCCCTTTTTCTTGGGTCTTGATCTCAGGTTCATAGATGCAATATGGCTCCATGACTTAAGAGCAAAACACAGGCTGTAGACTCAGACTGACCTTGGATTAAACCCAGATTCAGTGACCTCTGACAGCCTCAGTTTCTTGGCCTATAAAATGGACATTAACATTGTACCTCTCTTCCTCGTGTGGTCTCTCTGAGAATTCAGTCATATGTGTAATATGCTAAACACAGTGCCCCTCACATGGCTATTCTTCATTAAATGCTGTATAAACATAATTAATTTATTTAATTTAGCAATATTATTATTGCTAAGTCAAAGTGAGATGATGAACTTGCAACCCCTCTATAAACCATCAAGACAACAAACAAAGGTTAAAGTATGGTCTCAGGGTTTGTGAGGTTCATTCAAATTTGCCCTTCTGAGCCCTCCCCACGGAGAGCTGTTCAGGACAGAGCCCACCCAGGGCTCCGCGCTGAGCTGAGAGAGCAGGTCCTGGAAAGAACACTGGTTCCCTGTCTCCCTGACCTCTTGCTGAAGGAGGGGAGTTAGTTACACTGCAGTGAGGTGGGTGCTCAGCAAAAGGAGCTGAGTCTGGCATAGAAGGGCCTGATCCAATGGAGGGGCTGAAAATCAGGAAAGGCTTCCTAGAGAGACAGCACCTGAGCTGAATCTTAAGGGAGAAGGGAGTAGAAGAGAGTTGGTTAGAGAGGGTACTCCGGAATCAAAGCCTTACTTCTTCACGCGTCTTAAAGAATGTGTGGTGATCTTTTCCATAGCAGGTGGAAAAATGCAGAAACCCCATTCAACCAATAAATGTCAGAAAAGATGTTCCAGCTCATTTGTGAGCAGGGAATTTCAGATTAAAACAACAATAAGACATTATTTCACACCTATCAGATTGGCAAAAATCAAAATATCTGACATTACTGAGTATTAGCAAGAGGATGGTACAAGAAGTACCACCTTCAGGGCTGGTGGGAGTGTAATTTGGCACAACTACTGTGGAAAACTTCTCGGCAGTCTCTAATAGACTTGAAGACATGCCCAAGCTATAACCCAGCAGCTCTACAGCTTGATAAATTCTCCGAAGGAACTCTCGAACTTTTATATCAAAAGTGTGTCAGTTAGTTTCTGCTGCATAACAAACTACCCTTAGACAGCAATCATTTATTTAGCTCATACTTCTGCGGGTCAGCTGGGCAGTTCTTCTGGTCTGGTTCAGCTTAACAGATCCCTGCTGGGCTCTGTCATTAGCAGGACTGGCAGCTGGAAGAACTAGGGTGGCTTCACTCACAAACCTGCTGACTGCTGGCTGGGCTAAAAGGAGTGACTGGGCAGCATGTCTCTTGTCCTCCAGCTCCATGCGTGATTAACAGCCTAGCTTGGTACAGGGGTGTCCTTAAGAAATGGGAGCTGTCGTCACACTTGCCTAAAGGATAAACTGATAAACTAATTTGGGGAAGACTCTTGAGAGTCCCTTGGACTGCAAGGAGATCCAACCAGTCCATCCTAAAGCGATCAGTCCTGGGTGTTCATTGGAAGGTCTGATGTTGAAGCTGAAACTCCAATACTTTGGCCACCTGATGTGAAGAGCTGACTCATTTGAAAAGACCCTGATGCTGGGAAAGATTGAGGGCAGGAGGAGAAGGGGATGACAGAGGATGAGATGGTTGGATGGCATCACCGGCTCAATGGACATGAGTTTGGGTGGACTCCAGGAGTTGGTGATGGACAGGGAGGCCTGGTGTGCTGCAGCTCATGGGGTCACAAAGAGTGGGATATGACTGAGTGACTGAACTGAACTGAACTGAACTAATTTGGGGAAAGGCAGCCTTAGAGGTTTTATTCTTTTTCTTTCTTACTTTTATAACAAATTTATTAAGGTATTATTCATGTACCATACAACTTACCCATTTAAACAATTCAATAGTTTTGACTACATTCTCAGAATTGTGAAAGCGTCACCATAATCAATTTTAGAACATATTCAATCACCCTAAAAAGAAACGCCATACCCTTTGGCTCCCAGACCCTCCAGTCCACTATGCCCCTGATCCCTAGGCAACCACCAATCTACTCTCTCTAGAAATTTGCTTATTCTAGACATTTCACATAAACAGTACCAAACAATATGTGGCACTTTGTGACTGGCTTCTTTCACTTAGCACAAAGTTTTCCGGGCTCCTCCATGTGGTAGCATATAGTAGGACTGCATTCCTTTTTAAATTTCGTTTAAAACTTTTTATTTTATAGTGGGGTATGGTCAATCAACAATATTGTGATAATTTCAGGAGGGCAGCAAAGTGACTCAGCCAGGTATATCCTTGTATCCATTCTGCCCCAAACACCCCTCCTATCCAGGCTGCCAAACAGCATTGAGCAGAGTCTCCTGTGCTCTGTTATTCATTTTATATATTTATTTTATTTTTTAATTGGAGGATCATTGCTTTACAATGTTGTGTTGGTTTCTGTCTCACAACAGTGTGAGTCAGCCCTAAGTACCCATCTAAGTACCCATCTGTCCCCTCTCTCCTGAAACTCCCTTCCACCCCAACCCCACCCCACCCCACCGTTCTAGGTCATCACAGAGCCCTGGGCAGGTTTCCACTGTGTAGACAGACTATGTTTTGTTTATCCATGCATCCACTGAGGTACATTTGGAGTGTTTCTACTTTTTGGCTACTGTGAATGGTGCTGTTTGGAACATTCATGTACAGGTTTTTGTGTGAATATACATTTTCATTTCTCTTAGGAGTAGAGCTCCTGGGTGTTATGGAAGCTCCATGTTTAACTATTTGAAGAATTACTAGGTTTTTTGTTTTTCCAGAGTGGCTGCAGTAAGCCTTAGAGAGATGTATAGCTCTCGAGAGTCAGTCCTTTGGGTTCTTCTAAGCTAACCTCTGTTGGTGTAACTTTTACTTCCTTTCTGCTATTTTTGTTTGTTTGGTTTCTCTGCTGGCTTTTTACAAACCAGGATTCAGGTGTGATGTGACTTCAGGCCCAGTTAAGCTGATGGTGTTTGGGCAGCTCTGACGTGCCTCGTACTGGTCTCTGAGGCCCCAGCAGGATTTACAGGCAGAGGTTCCCTCACCCACGTGCTTTCACTGAGCTCCTGGGGAATCTTTCTGTTCCCAGTTCGGTTTCATTCCTGTTCCCTCTTCTACAGAGCCTTCCACACCTGACTCTTCCACCAGACCACCGAAAGGGTGTAGAGGTCATCGAACCAACCCTCACTTCTTGCTGGGGACAGAGGCAGGGTGAGGGGAAGAGGGAAGTTATGATTTAAAAAAATAAGTTGAAAGCAGAATGGAAATAGACACCCAAGGGTTTTTTTTTTTTCTTTCTTTTTCTCTTAGTATAGATGTAACACATGCTTATTATGTAAAACTGAGAAAATAGATATAATTTAAAAACAATAAAAGCACATTTAAAAATTAGATCATCCATAGTTTCACCACCTACAGAAAACTAGTGTCAACATTTTAGTTTACAACTCTTTTATTTTTATTTATTTTTTAGTTTATAACTCCTATTCATGATTCATTAACGTATTCAGTAAATGTTTATTGGGTATCTACTAATTGCCAAGGGCTTCCCAGGTGGCGCTAGTGATAAATAACCCGCCTGCCAATGCAGGGCATGTAAGAGATGTGGGTTCAATCCCTGGGTTGGGAAGATCCCCTGGAGAAGGAAGGGTAAGCCAGTCCAGTGTTCTTGCCTGCAGAATCCTGTGGACAAAGGAACATGGCAGGCTACAGTCCATAGGGTCGCACAGAGTCAGACATGACTGAAGTGACTTAGCATGCACACACGCTAACTGCGAAGTACTTTACTAAACCCTGGAGACATTTTTCTTTGCACATGTATATGTGTAAATATATACGTCTTTCCCTACAAGAAACAGTATCTTCCTATATATGTACTTCATCATTTGAATTTCTCTAGCATTCCTACAGTATATTATAAATCCTTTTCTGGGGCAATATATCATATTATGTTATTTTATAAGTGCGTAGAATATGCTATGATTTATTTAAGCAACCCCTTATTTTGTACATATAGATTATTGTATAACTTCCCTATTATCAATGTAGCTTTAATCATCTTTTTATTTTCTTAGTTCTCCAGATAAATTTGTAGAAATATACCTGCTGGACCAAAAGATATATGTATATTTTAAGGCTGTTAAATTGATACACTTTACCAATTCATTCATCAAAAAAAAAAAAACTGTCTAAGCATAGTCTCCCATCAGCAGTGTGTAAGAGTGCCAATTACTCACCCCTCAGGAACAGTCTACTAAACCCTGAGGAACTTACTCTTCTCCAGTGTGAAAAGTGAAAAGTGGTTTTCTTAGTTTCCTAGGGTTGTTCTTACCACAAACCACGTGACTGAAAATACCAGAAACTTATTGTCTTATGGTTCTGGAGGCTAATATCCAAAATCAAGCTGTTGGCAGGACCATGCTCCTTCTGAAAACTGCAGGGGGAGCCTTCCTGCTTTTCCTAGCTTCTGGTGGTTTGCTGCTTATCTTTGGTGTTCCTTGACTCATACCACCTAACTCCAGTCTCTGCCCTCATCATCACAGGGCTTTCTCCCTCCTTCTCTGGCTTCACATGGCCTTCTTATTATAAGGACACCCATCATATTGGATCAGGAACCTCCCTGCTCCAGCGTGACCTCAACTTAACTGCCTACAACTGCAAAGACCTTATTTCCAAATAAGATCACATTCTGAATACTAGGGGTTAGGACTCTCTGGTTTTACATTTTGCATGATTTCTCTTTTTTTATTGAAGTATAGTTAATTTACAGTGCTGCGTTAGTTTCAAGTGTACAGCAAAGGGATCCGATTAAACAGACACACACATGCCTGTGCATACATGTAAACGAATCTCCCAGATTCTTTCCTAAGATGTTCAGTACCGTTCCCTGTGCTATGCAATAGGTCCTTGTTGGTTACCTAGTTTATATATAGTTGTGTGTGTATGTTAATCTCATACTCCTGATTTACCTCTCCTTCATCACATACAAAATTATGTGCTGGGTTGCTGTTTTTTAATTACTGGTAAAATTGAGCACTTTTTCATGTATACTTCAGGTCATTTTTCTCCAAAGATGTTTGTCTTTTCCTTACCTATAAAACTATTTATCCAATAAAAATATTCATACCTAAACCTCAGGTTTTCCTTTTTTACCCAGTTTCAGCATATAAAGATCTGTCCAGACGTTGGAGCATTTGTAAAGCCACTAGAGGGTGTGTCTGGCTCTGGGTGCAGCTCTCTGCCCACCAGCACGGTGCAACAGTCCTCTGGATATAGTTCCAGCTGGAAGACAACGAGACTTTATGACTTCCGTATTAGTCAAGATAAGTTAGATTGTGCCCCATCCAAAAAACTAACCTCAGGAAACTTGTTGGGTCACAGCACAAAGGTGTGTGTGTATTTCTTGCTCAGACTATATGTCCATTACTGAAGCCTGCGTGCCTAGAGCCCCTGCTCCACAATGAGAGAAGCCACCGCAATGAAAAGCTTGCACACTGCTGCGAAGAGCAGCCACTGCTCACTGCAATTCAAGAAAGCCCGCACAAAGCAACGAAGACCCAGTGCAGCCATAAATAAATAATTTTCTTAAAGGGACTATTTCCATGTAAAGTCACATTCTGAGGTTCCAGGTAGACATGGATTTAGGGGGAATCTGTTTCACACATGTGTGTGCTGTGGGAGCAGGTCTCTGGGACATACTCCAAGTGCAAAAATCCCTTTGTGAGCTCCATGATTTCCTTTCGGAATGCTTCAGAGCACCCTGGCCTCATACCTCACCTACAGCGAGGCCCCGTGGTGGCAAGGGACAAATGTCTTTTCTGCAGGTGGGATTGTACTAAACCTCAAATGAAAACACTGTAAGATAATTAAGAACAAATCAATTTGTCTTTATAGCATGCAAATCCATGGATGTCTGCCACAATTGACTGTTCAGTTCAATTGCTCAGTCATGTCTGATTCTTTGAGACCCCATGGACTGCAGCACGCCAGGCCTCCCTGTCCATCACTAACTCCTGAAGCTTGCTCAAACTCCTGTCCATTGAGTTGGTGATGCCATCCAACTATCTCATCTTCTGTTGTCCCCTTCTCCTGTCTTCAATCTTTCCCAGCATCAGGGTCTTTTCCAATGAGTCAGTTCTTCGCAGCAGGTGGCCAAAGTATTGGAATTTCAGCTTCAGCATCAGTTCTTCCAATGAATATTCAGGACTGATCTCCTTTTGGATGGACTGGTTGGATCTCCTTGTAGTTCAAGAGACTCTCAAGAGTCTCCTCCAAAGCACAGTTCAAAAGCATCAATGCTTCGGCACTCAACTTTCTTTATAGTCCAACTCTTGCATGCAGACATGACTACTGGGAAAACCATAGCTTTGACTAGACAGACCTTTGTTGGCAAAGTAATGTCTGCAAAGCCAATTATTTTTAAAACTCCTCTTACTTTTCCACGTGTTGTAGATTCTCCTCAAAGTGGCAGTTTTGGGCAGCTTTGAGAAACAAGGCAGTTGGGGCCGGTCAGTTGAGCACTTGTTTAGCTGCTGTGTTGCCCAAGCTACACCCAGAGGGAGCATGGTTTATTTGCAAACAGAGGGCCCAGACTATGTAGTCCTACCAGACTGTAAGCTCTCAAAAAGTAGAGGACATGTCTTAATCCTTTCTGTGTTCACAAGACAGTTTCCAACGTGAGACACTTACTTAGTTGACGTCGATCAGATCTCCCATAAACAGACCTTGAGATGAAGATTTGTGGGCACATGGGTAGTTCTGGAAGAACTGCCAGGAGAATCCCGTAAAAGAGTAGGGGAAGGAGATAGGAAAGAGGAGGAAGGCCAGCAAGCAGGCTGCAGGGCTGGGGGAGCCGAGTGAGGCGCCCAGGGTGCAAAACACATGGAGGTTCGTGCATGAACCTGGGAATAAATGTTCCTGTAAATTTTGCACCCCATTGCCTCACTTGCCTTACCCTAGTCCCAGCCTTCTGGGAACAAATGCAATTTCAAACAAAATCCCTCAGAGGGCAGCTTCAGCCTGATCCTTTGGGGGATCCTAGAGTGTAAATTGCACCTCAGTTTTCCTGGTTAGAGGTTTCCCTTGTGGCTCAGCTGGTAAAGAATCCACCTGCAATGTGGGAGATCTGGGTTCCATCCCTGGGTTGGGAAGATCCCCTGGAGAAGGGGAAGGCTCCCCACTCCAGTATTCTGACCTGGAGAATTCCATGGAGTGTATAGTGGACACGACTGAGTGGCTTTCACTTTCACTTTTCCTGGTTAAAGGCCAGCAGTCTGGGGCTTTCTGAATCCTGTACTCCACAGTCATTGGTAAAGTTACCCTGGGGGTTTCTAGGATGTAAATTCCCCAAAAGAGCCACAGATGTTTGCTGTTGGAAGAGAACGCACAGCTAAGGAGAGGGAATGGGCACAGAAACAGTAAGAAGGGATCTGGGCAGGTAATTAACCACATGGCTTGCCTATGTTTGTTGAATTAATGAAAGAAGGAGATCATTCATGAGTGGATTAACACTTAAGCAGATGAATGAATGCCCTATAAGTTGAGAATGCGCATAAAAATCCTGTCCTTCAACCACCTCTGAGCTCCTACCTGACTCAGTCTGTGGACTGCATGGAGCTAGTGTCTATTTAAAGCTGAGTGGCAAGCATGGGGGTGGGGGTGGACATTCTTACAGCAAAGACCAGGACATTTCCCATCACTGGTGGGAGCACAGAGGGCCTCGCGACATGATCCAAATGCTGTGGACATAACAGCCCCAAAGAGAGTGGGTTAGAGTGTCCTTCCTTCCCCTGAGGGAGAGGAAGGGAACAAGGAATGTAGTCACTGGCTGATCAGTGTCCTGGACACTAATTGTGGCTCTTCTCCCAATTTCTCCATCTTGCTCAGTACTAGGCCTCCCCAAAGCAGCCCAGCAAATTGTATCACTGTTTAAATCCCATCACATCTCCCTGATGACTCTCATTCCTAAATATTTATTCATCTGATGGCTCAGAATAATTGCCCGAGTCCCCAGCCTCTGAGACTGGCAGTGCAAAGCAGCAGATAATTCCCATCTTTACCTGGCTATTTTGCTGCCGGGGGAGCAGTGGTGGCTCCAACAGCTCTGGGGCAACATGAGGCGCTCAAGACATCTGCCCGGCGCAGCCCCTTCACTCTGGATCCCCTTTTCCGGTCCACACTCTCACTGTTTGTCAGGGACAACCTCACTGTTCTAGTGACCCAGGCTTAAGACTGAGGGGCATCTGTTAATTCACTCAAACACTTATTCAGTACCTAGTTTGGACCAAGCCCTGATCCTGCCTTTTAGCTATGTGATGGGTGATCGATACATGAGTGCCTGTACAGTGCCAAGCATAGAAGAAGCTTTAACTAAATGCTTGTTAGATAGAAAAATGGACAGATGAAGGATCGCTGGATGGAAGGGTAGATGGATGGACGGACGCATGGAAGGCTTGAACGGTTGGATCTGTTTGCTGTGTCTCTGCAATATGCTGCACACATTCCTTGTGATTAGATGGGGCTGAACTTGGCCACTCACACTCTCCAACATGGCCATGTGTCTCAGGCCACACTTATCAGACTGTTCCAAACTTCCAGCTATATAAATTGGTTTTAGGCAAGCACATGTAACAGGAGCCACATCGGAGTTCTTCTTGGGACTTTTCAGCTGGGGCGAGCAATAGACAATCTCTTCCCTGGATTGCTAAGCTGCTAAGATGTTTACTTAGGGCTCCTGGGGGCTCTTTAACTTGATGCAAGGAGAAGACCTGACTAAAGGAGGGGAAGATGAGAGGTGGGAGAAGGTGAAAAGGAAAGGAGAGAAGAGGAGGAGACAGACAGACACTTGGGAACATAATTTAAACCACCAGCGTGGGAAGCCAGTTGAGCTCTTGGACTTTCCAGGTATATGAGCCGATGAATTCCTTTTCTCTGGCTGAAGACAGCTCGAGTTGTGTTTCTTTTACTTGTAACCAGGAGAATCTCGCCAGAGCAGAGCGAGGAGTGAGTGAATGAGTGCTTGGTTGAATGAATGAATGAGCTCCATAAATATCCAACCAGACAACGTTATTTTCCTCCCTGAGAGCTGGACCTGAAAACGTAGAGACTTAATTAGATGTTCCTGGTTTCCATGGGGCCTATTTGCTTGCTTCTATTATGTCTGGTGTTGATGCTCACTCTCAAAATGTAAATGAAAAGTGAAAAGGAGGAAACAGCCCACTAAAATTAATGAAGTTCTGGGGTGGACATTCAGCTCCAGCCTCAGATCCCAGACTCTAGAAAGTATTATAAAAGGAGGAAAGTAAAAGGGCTAGTTGCTCAATCACGCCCGACTCTATACGACTCTATGGGACTATAGCTTGCCAGGCTCCTCTGTCCATGGAATTCTCCAGGCAAGAGTACTGAAGTGGGTAGCCATTCCCTTCTCCAGGAGATCTTCCCAGCCCAGGGACTGAACCCGGGTCTCCTGCACTGCAGGCAGATTCTTTCCCATCTGAGCCACCAGGGAAGCCCATAGAAAGAGGACTGAAACTAAAACCAAAAAATTAAAAATTCCTCCCAAATCTTCTTCCCCATCCTCCCACCTCTGTTCGAACCAAAGAAGTGGGAACAGGTGGGCAGACAGATCTGCCCATACGTACATTTTACCCTTCCTTCCCTGCCCCCCTCTTCCAGAACTTTATCTCCATCCAGAACTTTTCAAGGGCTCCTCAGTGACTGACAACGAGCACAGCCTGAGGGTTCAGGGAAGGCTTTCCAGGGTGAGAGGATGACTGAGCTGCATCTTGGGGGCTGGGAAGGATCCAGGTCCAGAAAAGTGGGAAAGGCTTCATAGAAATGGAAACAGCACAAGTCAAGTCAGCAAATGGTAAGTGAGAGGTAGTGAGAGTGGCCAGAGATGACACTGGAGAAGAGGCAGAGGCCAGCTCACAAAGTCCCTCATAAATTCAGAATTTGCATGCTTCCATAGCCAATTGTAATTTTTAGAATTTGGTGTTTCTCTAATTCTCTTACACGGAATATCTATAATAGAAGCTCCTGGGAGCTTCTGGGGTTCTTTTATATAATACTGGTCCCAGGGCCCCACTGCAGATCTACTTAGGAGAGAGTCCATCAGGGCGAAGTCCCCACTGTGAATTTGTGTTAAGCACCCCCACTGGTTTGGACACTCACTGAGGTTTACAAACTGCTTCTATAGTTGATGGGAGAGTCTATCAGTTAAGACTGAATCTGACTTCAGTAACAGAAACCAAGATTCAATTACTTAACCTAATAGAGATTTATCTTCCTTGTTTAGGAAGGAAGCTCCTTGTCTGGAGCTTGACAGTTCTAGATTACTGCTCCTGTTCTAGAAAGTCGTCAAGAAAAACAGGCTTTTTGTAGTTTCCTGCTTCACCAAACTGATTTATAACATTCATCCCCCTGGTGTCAAGATGAATCCTCCTTCTCCAGTCATCAATCTGTGTGTCAGACAAAAATAGGGAAGAGAAAAAGGTGATGTGTGCCACTTGAAGCCATTCCTTTTTAATCAGGAAAATCATGGCTTCCCTACGCTTTCCATAGACTTCTGCTTACATCTCTTGGACCAGAACATGCTAGAACCTGGTTGTAGCTGGATGTCAGTCATCCTCTCTGCAGAGTAGAGATTGAGTTGACAATGGACAAGGCAGAAGCAGAGGGCTCAGGATGGAGGTGGAGCAGGGGGCGGGGAGGATGTGGAGTGGAGCTGCTGTAGCCCATCAGGTGAAAGCTGACAGTGATCTACATGGGGTCATGGCTGTGGATGAATTCAGGAAACAGCAGACAAGACTTGATTGTACAAGATTACAATGAGGGGATGGGCAGAATGGCAGATAATACAAGGTAAAGGAAAAGAGGAAAAGGAAATATCAAGGATGTCAATAAGGTTTTTGGCTCAATCCCTGAAAGAATGATGCTATTTATAAATGAGTTTGCAGCCACAGAGAGGGGAATATTTAGTCTGAGACAAACTGCATTGTCCAGCAATGCAAAATCTTAGCATCTTGGGTGGGAGTTCAAACTCCTGGGGTTTATGTGATTGTCAAGGAACACAAGCTAAGAAAAGTACTGGAGGATGACTTCCCTGGTGGCACAGTGGATGAGAATCTGCCTGCCAATGCAGGGGACACAGGTTCGATCCCTAGCCTGGGAAGATTCCACATGCCGCAGGGCAACTAGTCCCGAGTGCCCGGAGCCTGCGCTCCACGACCAAGAGAAGCCACCACGGTGAGAAGCCTGAAAACTGGAGCAAAGAGTAGCCCCCACTCACTGCAACGAAAGCCCACGTGTAGCAATGAAGACCCAGTGCAGCCAAAAATAAAAGAAAGAAAATTATTTTTTAAATATTTTAAAATAATGTGAATTTTTTTGAACCCTTGGGCCAATGGGGAGCAGAAATATTTGAGGTTTTTTGAAAGCTTGGGCCAACAGGGAGCAGAAATATTTGAGTTTTTTTGAAAGCTTGGGCCAACAGGGAAAAGAAGTAGAATGCTTCTTCTTCCACCCTCACCCCCCCAGGTCCAGGGAGCCACCAAGTAGCTGCTACTGCTTATGGGGAACCATCTAAGATCCTTTCCTCTGGACTGAAAAAAAAAAAAAAAACCCAATGAATGGTAATAGCTGACTTGGAGTGATGTACTAAGTACATTACTTGTTTAATTCACACAACTGCTCTCTCTCCATTAAAAAAAACAGGAAAAAAATGAATAAAATGGCTCAGGTAACCAAATGACTTGCCCAAAGACACACAGTCAGTCAAGGTCAAAACAAGCCTGACTCTAAAGTTCTCGATTTTAACCACTATGCCATCCAACTTTTTAACATTAAGTATTTTCAACAATGAGTTTCAATAATTTTCGTCCTTGTTTTAGATTCCTATTGAACTACAGCCATCTGAGATTATGAGGTTATCTTAGACGTTTTCTTTCTAACTGTTGAGTAAAGGAATCAATGCGGGTTCCCAGTGATGGCCCAAGTTTAAGTGCAGACATGCTCCCTGAACATCATGGATTCTTTTGTACGCCATCAACCCTAAAACAGCTCTCAGGACCAAACTTAGCCCTTTTTTACAGATAATTGTGAAGATTCAGTTTGCGATTATCTTGCTTTCAGAGATGAAAACAGGGAAATGACTTTTTATTAATGAACTGCAGGTACCATTATGCAAAACCATTGTACTCGTGGTCACTGCTGATTTGAGCAGAAGAATTTTAGTTCTTAATGACAAAATGACTTTTCTTAAACAATATAAAGCAGGACAAGGGCTCTTGCTTCTTAAGAAATTGTATGGGGCATTACAAGCCCTTGAAGCATAAGTCTCTGTACCACCAGGGCAGGATGAGACAGTGGGGAGCAGACCCTATTTCTGATGCCTGAACCAGGTGGGAAGAGTCTTACAGAAAGACTGAAATGAGGGCTGTCTGAGGCTGCCATAGAATACATCCCACTTGTTCAGGTGACACATTTGTGTCTTGCCTCAAAACTGGCTCTCCTCAGGCCTCCTGAAGGATGCAGACAGATGTATGGTCTATAAAGAGTTATAAATATTGCATTTGACAGCACCCACATCGACACTGATGGAAGATGTCTGAAGGTCAGGAGCTGGAAATTAAGGAGATTGAGGAGCTGAGCCACTATTTCCTTCATTCCCACTGAACACCCCAAATAGGTTTCTCTCTTTTTTTCCGTTGTTTTAAATATTTATTTAGCTGCAGTGGGTCTTAGTCGTGGCAGGGGGATCTTCCATCTTCATTGCTGAACGTGGGATATAATTCCCTGATCAGGGATCGAACCCAGGCCCCCTGCATTAGGAACACAGAGTCTCAGCCACTGGACCACCAGGGAAGTCCTTCTCTCCTTTTTTAAAGAGCCAAGTTCTCTATCTTATTTGCCCATACGACTAGCCTGGGAAGGGTTGGAATAAGCTTTTTCTTTCCTGCCCTGAATTCCTCTCACTAACTCAGAGACTGACCTCCAGACTCATATGAATTAAACTCTGGTTTGCTCTCCTGAATACCCTTGTTACATTAATTTAGGGGGCATAATAAATCCGGAGTGAAATATGTTTGCTGCAAATGCTAATTTGCTCGATGAGAATATCAATTAGATCTCTGAGGCATAGAAATGATGGCTGTTAAAGATCTCAAAGGTCATTCTTAGCCTGCTCCAAAGTAGGAGGCTCAGTAGCTATCTGCTGCAGAGGTCTTGGATAGAGCAGTAAAGGTACACAGATTTAATACCTCGGAAGTGTCAGGGACTGTGTTGGGAACTGAAAATTCAGGAGGTTTACAGATCCCAGGAACCCATCCATAGATAATAATAACAATAATAGTAACAATAGCAGTAACAAAACAAAAATGAAAACTTCCACTTATTGAGCAATTACCAGGTGTTAGATTCAAGTATTAAAGCATTTAATTGTTGCAGCAGCTCTGTGACATCGCCACTACTTTTATTTGCATTTTATGGGTAAGGAAATGAAGTCTTAGAGAGTTTTAAAAACTTTCCTGGCTTCTGCTTCTGGCCAAACTGGAGAAACAGGTATCAGACACACTTTCCTCCTTGAATAACTGAAAAACCAAACAATACTCTCAATAAAGGGGCTTCCCTGGTGGCTCAGATGGTAAAGAATCCACCTGCAGTGCAGGAGACTCTGGATTGATTCCTGGGTCAGGAAGATCCCCTGGAGAAGGGAATGGCTTTCCACGCCAATGTTCTTGCCTGGAGAATTCCATGGACAGAGGAGTCTGGCAGGCTACAGTCCATGAGCTCACAGAGTTAGACACAACTGAGCAACTAATACTTTCACTTTCAACAAAGGACAGTAACCCCTGAGAGATGGGAAACGAATAAAGTGTCTCACCCACGCTCCAGCTTTATACCTGGAGAAAGTCTCCAGTCTACAGTGCTGATGGGACAATCGGGTCAAGCCCAGTAGGCTCCTTGAGTTGGGGATACAGACCTGGGAGTTTGAGAAAGTCAAGGTGGCTTGCATTTGTAGGGCAGAGTACCAGAGAGAAGAGAGCTGAACAAAGAGCGCTGGCTATCAGCACAGGGTCACTCACAAGTGTTCATCTACTGACACGGGCCAGTGTGTGCCCACTCCAGTGTTCCTGCCTGGAGAATCCCAGGGACGGGGGAGCCTGCTGGGCTGCCGTCTGTGGGGTCGCACAGAGTCGGACACGACTGAAGCGACTTAGCAGCAGCAGCCAGTGTGTGCGGAGATTACCAAGACTGAGGAAACACTAACGTGAAAGAACAAAGGGAAAATTGCTGGGTGTTCACACAGCACTGGGAGCGGCCACAGCGGAAAACTCCCATAGTACATGAAGCATCAGTGAGAAGGCTGAAAAGGGGATTGCCTCGTTAGTAAAGGCAATTAACACTAGACTAAGTATTTCTCTGGTCGTGCTTAATAAAATATAGAGTAAAGCCATGAGAGGATGAAGCTGCTGCCAAGTAACTGAACCACATCTCAGAAAAACAGCTCAAAGTATATTTTAGAAATAAGTAACTGTGACCTGGCCAGATAAAATGCTAAGTGGATGGGCTAAATGTGTACAAAGTTTATAAGTTATGCATTTTTTCATTTCTGACTTCAAGCGTACTAAAATTAAAATGGTCACAATTCAGATTTGCTTGTTTAAGAAAACAATGTCCAGTACACAACATGGTGAAATTTACAATGTCTGGCATTCAATAAAAAGTGACTAGGTGGGTTGCCCAGGTGGAAGTAGTGGTAAATAACCTATCTGCAAATGCAGGAGACGGAAGAGACGGGAGTTTGATCCCTGGGTTGGGAGGATCCTCTAGAGGAAAGCATGGCAACCCACTCCAGTATTCTTGCCTGGAAAATCCCATGGACTGTGGAGCCTGGTGGGCTACAGTCTCAAGAGTCGGGTCTCTTGATAGGGTCTCAAAGAGTTGGACACGACTGAAGTGACTTAGCAAGCACACATGCAAAATCAGTAAAATAGGGAGAAAAATCAATTAAACCTGACCCAGAAACAACATAGATGATAGAATTAGTAGATAAAGACATTGAAATAGTCATTATAACTTCATTCCATATGTTCTAGAAGCCAGAGGAAAGATTAGGCATACTAAGTAGATACAAAGAAGATACTTAAAAAAACCCAAAAAGACCCAACTTGAAGTGCTAGAGATGAAAACAACAATATCAAAAATAAAAATACATCAGTCAATGCATGGCATGTCACTGATCAGAAATTAGTTAGCTTGATAGTGAACTTGAAGAAAATTAATGAACTTAAAGATTAGCAGTAGAAACTATCCAAAAGTAAACAGAGAAAATGCAAATCAATCTATTATGACAGAAATCAGATCAGTGGTTTTCTGGGAATGAGGGCAACTGGGAGGGTGGGTAGGGCAGGAGGAAACGTCCAGAGGTGGAGGATATGTTCACTATCTGGTGGGTAGTGATGGTTTCACTCGTGTTCACGTGTGTTGAAACTTGTAAAATTGCATGCTTTGAACATACGCAGTTTATTTTATGTCTATCATGCCTTCATAAATCTGTTTTACAAAACAGGTTTACAAAGGCCATACAGCTAATAAACGGCAGGCTGGCTCCAGATGCTAAACACTTAAACAGTACTTTATACCTCAAGGTAAATAACATTATTCCCATTTTATAGATGAAAGAGTAAGACTCAGAAATGAGATGACTTCTCCAGGGTCACACAGCTGGTAACTGACAGAGCTGGAAGTTAGACCCCTGCCTGTTTTAGTCCAAACCAAGTGCTCTCTGCGTCCCATCCTCTGTTTCTGGTGTTTGCTGTCTGTAGACACCATACACGCAGCCTCTGCTCTCCCCTGAGACTCTGGGTCACCTCCTCCTCACTCTACACCTCTTCCTGCAGATACAAAGCCCCCCCACAGACTCCCAGGCCTCACACATGGATCATTACTCAGCTGCTTAGTTTCTCCACCTGGAAACATGGGAACAAATCAATTTGTAAATGCCTAGAAGAGAACAGACTCTGAGTAATTGCCAATGCATCTTTGTGAAAGCAAGAGCTTGCTGGGCACTTGGAAAGCAGCCCCTGCCTGTTTTAAAGAAATAGGCACTCTGAATCGAGACAAATAGACCAGCATGTATGCAGCACTTAGCATCAAGAGAAACTTTCTCCTCTCTGCTGTCTTTACAACAGCTCAGTAAGCTCTGTTTTCTCACTCCCCTTTTCTTTTTTTTTTTTTAAATGAGGCAACGGATGGTAAAATTGGTTACAAAGCATAGAAAAACATAACTAGCTAAGCTTGCCCTGACATTCACCCTTGTTATGGGAGGGAGTTTGCTTTAAATCCTAGATCTTATTTAGGTCAGGGCAGAGTGAATATCTGACCACTTTTTTCAGTGTAAGCGTGCAACTTATATAGTCAGCATTAAAAACAAAAAGAAACAGAACAAAACAGAAAAAGAAAAACCTCTAACCACCTGGTTCCTGGAGTGCGTGTGTGTGCCCGCCAGGCTCCTCTGTCCATGGGAATTTTCCGGGCAAGAATACTAGAGTGGGTTGCTATTTCCTTCTCAAGGGGATCGTCTCAATCCAAGGACCAAACCCGTGTCTCTTGTGTCTCCTGCATTGGAAGGCAGATTCTTTACCTGCCAAGTCACCGGAGAAGCTCTCGGAGTGGGAGAGAGCTTTCTATTCCAAGTGGGGGTTTCCAATGTATGGCTCCTGTCAAGAATTACACTAAGGAGACCCCTGCACAGAGCGGGTCCAGTCCTGAAAATTTCTGAGGTCCCTTCTTTAGCTGGTTGTCTCTGAATAACAAGGGTGCTAAGCTCACACTTAAAACACTAGTACTGTTTATATATGAGATTAGGGGTTAAAGAAAAATGTCTGCCTGTCTTCTATCCTCTTCCCTGTTCCTGACTAATTCAGCATTTCTCAACACCAGACTGTCTCTGCATGTGTAATGCAAAGCTTTAATCATTACATTAAAAATATTTTTAATAACTAAGAAAAGATACCATTGCGTATTGCCTGTTGGATGTAATGTTGAGTGGTTACGAGAGGCAGGGCAGAGCAGGGCAAGCCTCACCCCTCCAAGGACACATCTCATGTACATCTGAATTTTATGAACTGCAAATGTCGTAATGTAAAATGTATAATTAAGCTTTCATTCTGTGGGCAAAATTGGAAATAATGCAAATTCCTCTAAATTGGAAAAAAAAAAAGTTCATCATGTGAAGAATGATTTTCAAACTAGAAAGAGGTTGGGATGATATATCCTGGGTCTATGCTGTTGATTCATGGCTATGCCTCTTTGTCAGGTAGAGTCTGACCACTTCCCTTGACTAGAATCTGTCTTAAATCAGGTATCACTTTCAGAAACTGTGTTCCTTGCACTGTCCTGTTAAAAAGTAAGAAGTAGCGTCAAGCCAGCTCTGACGTGGCGGTGTATATTTTCTGGAACTTGAGGAAACTTGGTCTCCAGAGCGCTTGGTCCAATGGAAAGATAATGCTAACTGAATACATAATTTTAACTTTTCTAGTGGCCACATTAAAAGACGTTAAGACAAACAGATGAAATTAATTTTCATGATACATTTTACTTAACCCAATATATCCAGATTGTTATCTTAACATGGGGTCAATAGAAAAATTAATTTTGACATATTTTACATTCTCTCTTTCATACTAAAATTTCAAATCATGGATGTATTTTAAAATGACAGTGCATCTCAGTTCAGAACGACCACATTTCAGATGCTCAGTAGTCATGTGTGAACAATGATGACTGTATTGGGCTAGACTATGTGAGGGGTGGGGTCAGAGCGCTAAAGGAGTTTACTTGGGGAGGGGGCTAGTTGTGGGTATGGTTTCTTTCAGAACGCAGTATGGTACCTGCCTCCCTTAATGATGCTTTAAAATGCTCTCTGACTCTAGCTGCCATTGTACCACGATTACTGTTCCCTTTATCTTGCGTGTGTGAGTGCTACGTCATTTCAGTCGTGTCCTACTCCGTGCGGTTGCAAGTGCTATGGACTGTAGCACTCCAGGCTTCTCTCTCCAGGGGGATTCGCCAGGCAAGAATACTGGAGTGGGTTGTCATGCCCTCCTCCAGGGGATCTTCCCAACACAGGGATCAAACCCGCATCTCTTATGTCTCCTGCATTGGCAAGGGGGTTCTTTAAAACTAGTACCACCTGGGAAGCCCACCCCCCACACACACACCGCTTTTTCTTCAGTTCAGTTCAGTTCGTCGCTCAGTCGTGTCCGACTCTGCGACCCCATGAATCACAGCATGCCAGGCCTCCCTGTTCATCACCAGCTCCTGGAGTCCACCCAAACCCATGTCCATCGAGTTGGTGATGCCATCCAACCATCTCATCCTCTGTCGTCCCCTTCTCCTCCTGCCCTCAATCTTTCCCAGCATCAGGGTCTTTTCAAATGAGTCGGCTCTTCTCATCAGGTGGCCAAAGTATTGGAGTTTCAGCTTCAGCATCAGTCCTTCCAATGAACACCCAGGACTGATCTCCTTTAGGATGGACTGGTTAGATCTCCTTGCAGTCCAAGGGACTCTCAAGAGTCTTCTCCAGCACCACAGTTCAAAAGCATCAATTCTTCTATGCTCAGCTTTCTTATAGTCCACCACGTTATCTTATGTCTTATAATCCTGCCAAGTGAGCTGTCCCAAACTCTGGTATTCAAAGGAATCTTCTCACTCAAGAAGACTGAGAACCACTGAATATAATATTGGACAAACCACAAGTCAGTTAACTACTTTTTAAGATAAACTCCCCATCTGTAGAATGATGGTAGACAAGAATACAAGAGGATAAAATGAGGCAGCTGATGTGAGTGTATAATTTAATTTTTATGATGGATGGTTAAAGTTATACTCCTTGGCCACATTGCTGTGTTCATGTCCCTGCATAATTTTATATTTCACCCTACCTTCAAAGCAGGTATTTGAAATTAAAGCAAGCAAAACCAAATCTAAACGAGCAAAAACCTAATGAATTTCATGTGTTTGTTGAACCTCTAACAAACCAAATCCAATTTCTAAAAAAAAGGCTGGGGACTTCCCTGGTGGTACAGTGGATAAGAATCTGCCTGCCAATGCAGGGGACGTGGGTTCAGTCCCTGATTTGGAAAGATCCCACATGCTACCGAGCAACTAAGCCAAATGCCACAGCTACTGAGCTAGGGCTCTGGAGTCGGTGAGTTGCATATACTGACGCCTTCGCCCTTAAAGCCTGTGCTCCACAACAAGGAAAGCCACTGCAACGAGAAGCCACGGCCAGAGAAAAGTCCATGTGCAGCAACAAAGACTCAATACAACCAAAGAGAAAATAAATAGAAATTTTAAAAATACATATATTTTTAAAGTTTGAGAACCGAACCAATCTCCCCCAAACAATAACAACAATAAAACAAAGAAGACCCAGTGAGCCACTTCTAAGTGGTCCGATGTACTTTTGGTCTTTCCTGTTGCTGCCCAACCCATGTCATAGAGCCCGGTCCAGGCCCGAGACACCAGTACATGTAGCTCTGGGGAAAGCACAGAGGCATCATCAAGATAATCATTCTTTTCTTATGATGTGATGCAAATGCAACAAGGCTTATCAGCTGATTTTATACAATGTAAAAAAAAAAAAAAAGATCATTTCAGAGGAACTTCCATGCTGCCAGGACAGGGCACTCCGTTCCAAGTCAATTATTCCAACATGTCTGGGTACCCTGATTGAGCACTCACTGAAAGGAAATTGCCCTGAGTGAGAGCCCATTCAGGAGACTGTTCCACTCTGCCCTGCTCAGAATCAGATTCTTTTCCTTCCATTTGAATGACAGGTTGCTATTATGCGCCCAAGAAAAGATTTGAGGCGACTGAATGTGGGTGTTGTACAATATTTCACTCAGTGCTGTTTAATGAATGACAGCCAGAATGAATGTGTTTAGTCTTCTTTGCTTAAACAACCAGTGGCACGTCCAAGTGCTAAGTCGTAAAGAACTCATCTACCATGCTCCAGTGGAAAATCATTGGGTTTTAGAGTGGGGCATACCTGGTACATATTTCTATTTTCCTCCTTACACTGTATTTTAGTTTTTCCATGAGTAAACTAGAGATAATGCTAGCTACCCATCAAGAGATAAAATGAGGTCATGGAAATAACTTCCTGGCACACAGAAGGTACTCAATAAATACTTTCCTTTCCAGTTGCCAAGCCCAGAATTCCCCTCCCAAACTGATCTTTCAAGTAATTGTTGGATGTCTTTCAACAAGAACAGCAGGTGATGAATTTGTGGACCCTGTGTAAATCATGATCAGTTTTATTACAGCAACTTACTAAAGGCTTCCCACTGGCCAGTAACCAATAATCAAACCACTGCCCAACCAGAGGATTTTTCTGCTCTTGTCCCTAAATTAGTGGTTAGACACTATCAGCTCCATGCCTGTAGTATTGGTCTGTTCTTAGAGGTGGAGTGATCAATCAAGGTCGTGAGAAACTAATGGACCTCTACGTGAAGATGTGTGTGTATCACTGTTTAATTCCTTGGAATAAAAATTCTAGAAGTGGAAGAGTTGATTAACAGAGCCTGCACATTTAGAAGACTTTTAGAACATATTGTCAAAATATGAGCTCAGAAGGGACTTCACTGGTTGTCCAGTGGTAAAGACTTTTCCTCCCAATGCAGGGGATATGGGTTTGATCCCTGGGCAAGAAGCTAAGACCCCACAAGCCTCCAGGCCAAAAAAACTACAACATAAAACAGAAGCAATATTGTAACAAATTTAATAAAGACTTTATCAACCCACTCGAATATTCTTGCCTGGAAAATTCCATGGACAGAGGAACCTGGCAGACTACAGTCCATGGGGCTGCAAAGAGTCAGACATGACTGAACACATGGCACATAAAAAAAATATGAGCTTGGGAATATTCTGCCAGAAGTGTCTTTCAACCTTATTAAAACCAAGTATTACCATTTTTCACATTTACCAATATGAAACATGGTATAATGCTTAATGTGTAAGGCTTTACTGGACTTTGTTTTCCCCAAATGTTTATTGGCCATTTGTGTTTATTTTATGTTCATGTTTTTAGCCTCATGCTCTTTGGAGGTTAAGTTTTCCTTATTGGTTCATAAAAGATCTTTGTAATATAGATATATTAACTATTTATCATATATAAAACAACTGTTTTTCCCCAGTGTGTTATTTGACTTTTAAGATTTATTATTCTACTTTTCAAAATTGTCTACAAAGTAATGAGCAAGCCATTTATCCATCCAATAAACATTTTTCTGTGCCAGGCATTGGTGTTATAAGAGAAAAAAAACTCAAATCTCTGCCCTCTAAAAGATCATCGTCTAGAGGGGGGCAGACATTTTTGTTTAAGTGCCATCAGCCCAGTGTAGTGGTTGCTATGGCCAAGAGCAGCACTAGGGGTCACAGGAGAAGAGTAAGGGCATTCTAACCCAGTTGGGAGAGGAGGAAGGGAGTGAGGGAAGGCTTCATGGAGGTGGTGACATTAGAGCCCAGACTCAATTAGACACAGCAAAGAGGATGTTCCAGGAAAAGGAGAGAGCACAGACAAAGGGCCCGAGGCATTGAAGAGGCTTGATCTTTCCAGAGATTCCTAGTGCTTCAGAGTGATTAAAGTACATGATCCAATTGAGTAAGGGATGCTCATCTATGGAGACAGATTTGACAGCGATGACGGTGGGCAAGTATGCAAGAGCCAGATTGTGAAGTTCCCTGGACATAAGGATGAGAAACTTAAATGTGATTCCAAGGAACATGGGTTGCCACTGAATGGTTCTGGGCTGGGAAGGGACCAGGTCAGAGTTATGTATAAATGTTAAGGCACAGACTAGAAGCAAAAATCCAGTTAGTGGAGAAACAAACCAAGTCAAGAAGAAAACTTGATTTCTAATGGGGCGGGCAATTCTGCAATTTCCTCTGGATAAGCTGAAGTTGGACCCTGTTTGAGTGCATAAGCCTTTCCTGGAAAGATTAGCTGCTTTTGCTAATAGCCTGGAATCAGAATCAAGAGACACGAGAGGAAGACTCCTAAGCCAGGGAAGCTGCAGTCCTAGTGCCTGGGATTGCTCATACTGTGGAAGCAAGACAGAGGGGTGAGGAGGAGGCGGAAGTTCATATTTCTGTGGGTTTCCATTCACCAGGCTCTTTACAGGCACGCTCTTGGAAGCCAAGAGACCAAGCCATGGAGGGACCAAAAGTTATGGTCCCTGAAGGCAGGAATAGAGACATGGACATGGAGAAGGGACAGGTGGACCCAGGGTGGGAAAGGGCAGGTGGGATGAACTGGGAGAGTAGCACTGACTTATACACTATCATGTGTAAAATCAGTAGCTAGTGGGAAACCGCTGCACAGCACAGGAGCTGAGCTTCGTGCTCTGTGATGGCCTGGAGGGCTGGGGAGTGGGGGCAGGAAGGAGGTCAAGAGGGAGGGGATGTATGTACACATACAGCTGATTCACTTTGTTTACAGTGGAAACTAACATAGCATCGTAAAGCAATGATACTCCAATAGTAAAATAACAAATAAAATGATGGTCCCTGTATATAGTCCAGGGATAAGGAAAACACATAGGAGAAGATCAAAGTTGGCCTACACTTCCCACCAGGTAATAAAAGCCATACAGTTAGAGTCTAAGCCACCTGTTGTGAAGAACTGAAAAGACCCTGATGCTGGGAAAGATTGAAGGCGGGAAGAGAAGGGGACGACAGAGGATGAGATGGTTGGATGGTATCACCGACTCAATGGACATGAGTTTCAGTAAACTCCAGCAGTTGGTGATGGACAGGGAGGCCTGGCGTGCTGCAGTCCATGGGATCATAAAGAGTCAGACATGTCTAAGCGACTGAACTGAACTGAACTGAGAGTCTAAGAATTAGGAAAAGCATTAAGGGGCTTTTTGAGATTGGCCCTAAATGCCTTGGTTACATTTCATTGTAAGAGAGATAGGAGAGATAATTAAACATTTCAGACAGACAATGTTCCTTTTCAGACTGAAAGAAGTATTCCAAAGTCAGAAAGAAAAAGGAAAAAAAACAAAGTCAGAAAGAAAGTGGAGCCAATCTGGCAGCGGGAAGTCACTGAGGATTTTGCCTAGGGAGCATTAGAGAGGTGTTTAGGAGGATGACTTTGGAAGCATATGTGGATAGAATGGGAGCCAAGGGACTGGGTAAGAGGCCACTGTGACACTCAGGCTGCTCGACGCGGTGGTGGTGGGCACGGAGAATGGGAGACATTGTAGGACACTATAAAGGTCGAGGGGCCTGAGGGATTCAGGCACAGGTTACCTGAGGCTCTCTTACAGAGTCAGTTTAAGGAATTAGACAATTGCTCCTGGCATCCAAGGCCAGACTGGTGAGTCTTCGAACCAGGAGACATCTGAATTAGCAGAGCCCTTGGAGGTCATTGTGATAGACTGCATGTGGCTGCAAATTCTTTGACATTCCTTCTATTGCGAGGTGGAAACTTTTCTCCTCTGCTTGGATCTGAGTGGGCTCTGTGACTGCTTGACCAATAATAGCAGAGGGTGGAAGTTGCCTTGTGCCAGTTTTTAGACTCAGACCTTGAGACGCTGGCAGTTTCCACTTCTCATCTGTTGGAACACATGCTCTTAGAACATAGCTACCACTCTGTGAGGAAGCACAGGCAGCCCTGTGCAGAAGTCCACATGAAGACCTATCACGTGCAGAAGTCCACATGAAGACCTATCACTTTTTTCCTCTTCTTTTCTTTTTTAAAAGATATCTGTATGAGATGACAGGTGTTTTAGTAACTAATCTTATTGCAGTAATCATTGTCATGATATCTATGTTATTTTTTTGTTAAGTCTCTAAGTTATGTCTGACTCTTTGAGACCCCATGGACTGCAGCCCCCCAGGCTCCTCTGTCCATAGTATTTCCCAGGCAAGAATACTGGAGTGGGTTGCCACTTGCTGCTCTACAGAACATCTATAAGTCAACCATTATGCTCTACACCTTAAATTTATACAAGGCTATATGTCAATTATATGTCAATAAAACTCGGGGAAAAAGGATCAAGCCTCTTGCTGGCAGCCTCAGATGAGTTCCCAGCTGATGGTGAGCACCAGCTTGCCCACCAGGTGAGTGAAATATCTTGGAAGTGGATCATTCCATCTCAGTTATGCTCCCCCAGCTGACGTTGCCTGGAGCAGAGAGTCATATTTGACAAGTCTCCTAAATTGCAGGTTCACGGGCAAACTAACTGCTTCCTGTGGTTTTAGGCTGCTGCAGTTCTGAGAGTGACCTGTCACACAGCAACAGATAAAGGGAATAATCATCTACTAGAGGAGTGGTGAACACTGGCTACACAGCCAAATTTGGGCCATCATGCATTTAAAAAAAATTTTTTTATTATGGTAAAAGTCACATAATATAAGACAGACTGTTTTAACCGCAGTTAACTGTACAGTTCAGTGGCACAAAGTACCTTCACATTGTCCTGCAACTCTCACCATCATCCATCTTCTGAATTCTTCACCTTCCTAAACTGAAACTAGGTCCCCATTAAATACTAACTCCTCACCCCCGACACTGCCCCCAGCTGCAGCCCCTGGCATCTACCAATGTAGTTTCTGACTCTATGAATCTGACTATTCTAGCTACCTTGTAGCGTCACTTGTTTTTGAAAATAAAATGTTACTGAAACACAGCAATGCCCACTTGGTTCACAGATTATCTGTCTGCTTTCATGCTGCCGCTGCAGAGCTGAGTAATTGTGACAGAGGCCCACGGCTCTAGAAGCCTGAAGTCTTTACCATCTGGCCTTCAATGAACAAAGTTTGCAGACCCCCCATCTAGTGTATGAGAAAGAGGCCCAAAGGGAAGAAGGCATTGCTCAAAGTTAACATACAAGTTAGGGACAGAAATCAAGACAAAAGCGCAAGATTCTCTAATCCCACTTCTGTGCTAGTTACATCATTCCACTCAGATTTATTAAGCACCTGCTATATAGAAGGCTTTAAGATGCTAGTGTCCAGATGATAAGGATCATAGCTGTACCCTTAAAGCATATGAGCAGGAAAGAAATAACCACCTAGAAAAACCTCTGGTAGAAGTGAGTACAACATAGGCAGAGCAAGCGCTTTTCATTCCCGCTGTGGGGACAGGACTGATTGATTTAGCATGCACGTGGTGAGTAGAAAGAGCTCCTGGGTTCCTCCCCAGCATCTGGTCCCTCTTCTTCCAACAGCAGCACCCTAATTTTCCCTTAAAATGCCATTGTCATCCTGTCAGCTCATGTGGTTTGAAGGGGGGTGGTGCTGACCTTGCCTTTTGCCTCCAGGCCTGGCCACTGTGCTTTGCTCTGCTCTGGGAATCCAGATGACACCCCTGCCAATGAAACTGTACCCTCAGACTTTGGCTACATCTTTCAGACAAAGAGGAATTCTTTCCCTGCCATGGCTAAGCTGTTGGCCTGGAGCCGCTGGGGACCATCTCTGCCACCACAGTGGGAAGATTTGGCCAGGACTGAAGCCCCCACAGATGAAAGCAGAACCAGAAGCTAAAGAAAGGTTCCTTATGACACTGAATCAGATATAACTCTGGGCTCTTCCGTAGATGGTAATAAGTTTCCTTTTTTCTTAAACCACATAGAATCTGTCATTGTAACTAAATAATTCCAGCCACCATCGGTTTTTTCCCTAAAAACCACCACCCAGCACAGGTCTGAATGCTTCCCTTCCCCACCCCATCTCTGCCACTGGCTATCTACATCCCCGTCTTCCATCTAGGAATGCAAATTTCAGAAACCAATGGTACCAAGGGCACATCGGAGAGGAGCGGGGCCAAATCCGATAATGAATTCCCATGCACTCTGTGAGCCATTTGGTGGTTATTCAAAAACCCATTCAGTGTTTTTCTCCAGTGATGATAAGTACACTGTTCTTGGTATTGTGTCTGTCACCAGCTGAATGATAGTGATATTTCCACTTAGGATCTTAGTAGACTCATGGCTCTGAAAATGATGTTTCTCAGAGGAGACTGGCAGGGCAATAGATGTGTGTGAGCAGAATACTCCCAGCCCTACCCAGCCAAACAGCTGGCTGCCCGAGAGTCACTGCCCTCAGATTTGCTGAGGTCTGGACCCTATTATTTTCAGAGATTCCTGGTTTCAGAAGGCTTTTTCTTTCCCTTTGAAATGGGGGCTGCCTCCTGAATTTGGTGTCTCCCATGTGGGCAGTAGGGCAGCTGGGAAGGAAGTGGTTAGCAGTGCAATGGGGGACATCCCTGGTAGCTCAGTGGCTAAGACTCCACAGTCCCAATGTAGAGGGCCCAGATTTGATTCCTGGTCAGGGAACTAATATCCCACGTGCCACAGCTAATAATTTGCATGCCTGAACAAAGATGGAAGATCCCACATGCTGCAACTAAAACCCGGTGCAGCCACTAAATAAAGAAATCCAGTATTCTTGCCCCCAAAATACCATGGACTGAAGAGCCTGATGGGCTACAGTCCAAATGGTCACAAAGAGTCCAACACAACTGAGCAACTAAGCACACACACACACACACACACACACACACACACATAAATATTAAGCAACATGATGGGTTGTCTCAGATCTTGGATCTCCAATACCTGCTGCTTCAGGATTTCCCGGGGAGCTTTCTGAAAGTTCCAGTCCCCATTCCCTGCAAGATTTTGAGTCAGGTTTGGAAGCTATCCTGATATTTACCAGGGTGTCTGATTCTAAAGGGCAGCCTTGATGCAGAATCATAGGTATGAGATGTCCAGAGGCCAGCGTTCCTCTATTTCCTCTTTGGGGGGCCTCTTCTTCCAGTCTTTAAGGTCCCTCGTGGGAACCCTCCCAGAGTAACCTTTGTGAGATCAGATGCTGTTGGGAGCAATAGTAGAGACCATTGATATCGTGCAACCCTGTAACTTCCAAATGAGAAACAGAAAGGCCAACTGAATTTCCCAAGATCACACAGCAAGTCTACGGATTAACCAGGGTACAAACCAGGGAGGCTGAACATAGAAAGCTCTCCTGGGCCTGGTTACCCACGCTGAATTATGGATGGGGTGATATACCCTGGTTGGGCTTCCCAGGTGCTTCAGAGGTTACAGAATCCATCTGCCCATGCAGGAGATGCAGAAGATGTGGGTTCAATCCCTGGTCTGGAAGATCCCCTGGAGGAAGAAATCGCACCCACTCCATTATTCTTGCCAGGACAATCCCATGGACAGAGGAACCTGGCGGGTTATAGTCCATGGAGTCGCGAAGAGCTGGACACCCCTGAGCAACTGAGCACACAGACATGCTATCCTCTGATTAGCACGCTCAGCCTCCAGTGCAGACTCAGCAGCCTTTTCCTTCATCCTCATAAGTGAGAGGAAGCTGCCCACTGAGGCAGGGGAGGAGAGGGGCTTCTCTCAATTCCTCACTCCCAAGCACAAGCTTTGGGCTCTGCAGAAGCTGCTTGGAATTTAACATGCATCTCACCAGCGTCTATAAGTAACCTTCCCTTCCCTCTTCCAGCCGGGGTGGCTCTGTATGGTGGATAGGCCCCTCTACCTCCACCCCTCCTCCTTTCCTAATCTGCTCCCCCGAGTGCTCCATAAAGGCACACAACCACTTAGAATCGGCTCTTTCCAGGCCAGTGTGTCAGCAAGCATGAGTGATGGAGCCCACAGACCATTGTTCAGAGGAGGATGTTAGTGAGTCAGCAGGAGAGACTTTCCAGGCTGGCTGGGAGGTAGAATAATGACACCTTTGCCCTGGCTTCCTAAAAATAGGACAGATGGAGAAGGCGATCATCCAGGGATAAGTCCTAGGAATCCGGTGCCCTGGGCACTTGATCAGTTGGGTTATAACTCACCATAGGACGCTAGCTTCTGGTTTGCCCTCTGCTAATTGAAGAGTTGTTTCAGGCCATTCGAGGTGGAGCTTCTAAGCCTTTGGGGGGTTTCACAAACTTTCAGGATGCGATATAAACCACAGAACGCTCCATACCCAAGATTCATAGACACGTTTATTCAAACATTCCCTACAGTTTCAGGGATTCATGGAACCCCGGACACTCAGTCATGGACTCTGGCAAAGAATTCATTATCTACAGATTCTAATGTTCATTAAGTCTATGAAACACATTTCTTCAAAATTCTCCCTTCCTTCTGCTTCATAAAACCAAACTTTTCTTCTTTTTTGTTGTCATCTGGTCCCATCACTGCATGGGAAATAGATGGGGAAACAGTGGAAACTGTGTCAGACTTTATTTTGGGGGCTCCGAAATCACTGCAGATGCTGATTGCAGCCATGAAATTAAAAGACGCTTACTCCTTGGAAGGAAAGTGATGACCAACTTAGATAGCATATTAAAAAGCAGAGACATTACTTTGCCAACAAAGGTCTGTCTAGTCAAGGCTATGGTTTTTCCAGTGGTCATGTATGGATGTGAGAGTTGGACTGTGAAGAAAGCTGATTGCCGAAGAGTTGATGCTTTTGAACTGTAGTGTTGGAGAAGACTCTTGAGAGTCCCTTGGACTGCAAGGAGATCCAACCAGTCCATTCTAAAGGAGATCAGTCCTGGTGTTCATTGGAAGGACTGATGCTAAAGCTGAAACTCCAATACTTTGGCTACCTCATGCGAAGAGCTGACTCACTGGAAAAGAGTCTGATGCTGGGAGGGATTGGGGGCAGGAGGAGAAGGGGACGACAGAGAATGAGATGGCTGGATGGCATCACCGACTCGATGGACATGAGGTTGAGTGAACTCTGGGAGTTGGTGATGTAAGGGAGGTCTGGCGTGCTGTGATTCATGGGGTCGCAAAGAGTCGGACATGACTGAGCGATTGAACTGAACTGATTCATAAAACACTTATCAAGTGCTCTCCAGCTCCTTGGGGGACTTTGAGCAATCCTGGGACTGGGGAGAGAGGAGGGCTGTCCCTTGCAGTGTTTGCAAGAAGGGCCCAGGTATTGGAGATGCAGAGACACTGAGGAAGTGATGGCCAAGGGGAAACAGATGGTCAAAGTTGGCTGGCTTCAAAGCCCAGAAGCCATTCTCCATTCTCCACCCTCCATCCCTTCCCCTGGGACATTGTAAGAGCAGAGATCCCTCTTCCAGCCCTAGGAAGAGTCATGGTTTGTCTTAGGCAGCCCTGGCAATCCCATCCCTCCATGTGAGTGTTCCTGGCCCCAGTACTGGTCAAAAAGACGTGTGTGTGTGTGTGTGTGTGTATAAAACTGACCCACATTTCTGTACATTGTAAATCAACTATATTCCCATTAAAAGAATACACATAGAATTTTTTAAAATTGCTTTGGGAGGTTGGTATGAGGATTTCTGCCTAATTGCTATGACCATCTTGTGACTTCAAGATGACAAGAGTGAAAATGAAAAAAACTAACAGTTTAGGAAGGAGGAACCAAAGGGTAAGAAGAGATTGATCTCATTGGACCTCTGACTGGCCCTGGATCCTCAGACTCTGAGTCTTCTTATGAAGCGAGAGAATAAGTGTGTATTTAATTTAAGGTACTACTGGATGAGTTTTAACAGAACACGTTCCTGATGCAAGTTAACAGTCGGGGTCTTCAGTAGGAGTATGAACCTGGTCAACCACCAGGGCTCAGAGAAGGAAGTGATCTACTCTAGTTGGAGGTGAAGGAGGGGATTAAGGAAGACTTGAAGTAGGTGGCAGCTTTGGGTCAAGTCAAAAAGGATTGCTTCTTCTTTCTCTTTTATTGGATGAGGTTGAAATGACTCGTGCCAAGTGAAAAGGTGTATAAGAGAGAAGAGTCCAGAGTGCAGTTGCCTCTGTCCCCATGGAGATGGGATGAGCCACCCTCTTAGCACATATATATGTTCACCAACTGAGAAGATCCCCAAAACCCCCTTTTTGGGTTTTAATGGATGTTTCATTGTGCAGGCATGATTGATAAATCATTGTCCATTGGTGACTGAACTCAACTGGCAGCCCCTCTTCCTTCCCCTGAAATGAAGTAAGGCTGAGAATTCCAGTCCTGTAGTCACAGGGTTGGTTCCTCTGAGAACCAGTCTCCATCCTAAGTTATCTAAGGGCCCACCAAGAGTAACCTCATTAGTGTAAACTCATAAGCTCACAACGAATAATAAAAGACATTCCTATATCTTAGGAAATTCCAAGGATTTTAGAGCCTAGGATCACGGTGTCAGGAACCAGGGACAGAGACCAAATACATATATTTTATTATACCACAGGTTGTTTAACCAGCTATTTATTAAGGAGTCTCAACTTCTAGAATATAAATAGGGTGAGCAGGTCCCTTTTGAAAATAAAGAGGGCACGGGGCACATTAAGCAAGACTGTCCTGGGTACATTGGGATGTGTGGTTACCTTAGTACAGAAATAGCTTTCATTTACCCCTAGATGCTTCTGCTAGAACCTACCTCTTCTCCCCCTGCCCCTTTTCTATTGAGCTTTGTTTTTGATCTTCAGTTGCTCAGTCATCTCTGATTCTTTGCTACCCTTTGGACTGTAGTCTGCCAGGTTTCTCCATCCATGGAATTCTCCAGGCAAGAACACTGGAGAGGGTAGCCCTTTCCTTCTCCAGGGGATCTTCCCAACTCAGGAATCGAACCCACATCTCCTGTGTCTCCTGCTTTGCAGGAGGATTCTTTACCCACTGAGCTATCAGGGGGAAGCTTCTATTGAGTAGTGGTCCCCTTACACCATTTTGGTGAGAACCTTTCATTTTATTGCGTTGGCCAAAAAGCTCATTCGGGCTTTTCTGTAACAGCTTATGGAAAAAAACTAAACAAACATTTTAGCCAACCCAGTATCTTCACTTTAAGTCAAAGCTCTGCATAGCACACCAGACTCTGAAAGTGCAGTCATGTTGGATCCCTTGAGCCCTCGGAACAGCCTGGGTGGGGCCCGGGGCAATCAGAGCTCCTGGCCAGGGGCCTTGGGCCATGAGTATTCAAAACACAGTGTCTTTTTCTAGGAGACTTTGGAAGGACTTTTTAGGTTATTAGTAGAATCTCATTTTGGGGTGTAAGACACAATATTGTTCATTTAATTGACTCAGTCCAATTCCAAATGCAATTAAAACTCCTTTCTTCCTCTTTCCTGTGCAAGCATAGGAGTTCCCTCTGAGCAGACAGAGCCATGAGTGTTTGGCAAGCAGAGCAAGCTCTGGATCCAAGCCCTGCTTCCTGCCTCTGCTGGGTAGCCTTGTGCTAGACATGGAGCACAGACATGCAGAATACACACCGCAGAGACCAGTGATTCTGGGCTGGTGCAGGTCCCTTGCTCACATACTTTCTTTCCAAAGAGGCTCCTCATTGCCAGTACAGTCAGCTCTGCTATCACATGATTATATTATGAGCTCCCGAGAATCACTGTGCTATGCCAACCATGCAATTACAAACCACAGGGCTTGTAATGGGGAAAACGGCTAAGGGCACAACCCTGGAAAATATTTTCAGGGACACGTTTTTTCTTTTTTTTTAAAGGTAGGAACCTAATAAAGATAGTGCCATATTCTTGCACATGTTAAATGGTTAAGAAACACAGACACGCATGTTCAGCACTAGGTCGTGTCTGACTCTTTTCAACCCATGGACTATAGCCCAGCAGGCTCCTCCATCCATGGGATTTCCCAGGCAAGAATACTGGAGTGGGTTGCCATTTCCTCCTTCAGGGGATCTCCCCAACCCAGAGATTGAACCTGCATTTCCTGCATTGGCAGACGGATTCTTTACCACTGAGCCACCTGGGAAGCTAAGAAACACATAACTACCACGATACATATGGCATCATTCCTTGAGAGAGAACTGAAGTTTGCTTGTGGAAGTCGGGGAGGGTTGTGTGGTGTGGTAGGAGAGGGTTATCTGAAATCTGTGAGACAGCTATGACACCAGATGGGGGTAGGTGCGCCTCGTAACACACGTAGAGAACCGAGGCAGCTGTGGCTGTCTGAAGCACCTGTTTGTGTGTGTGTGCGTGTTTGCATATGTCTAGTGACAATGCTGAATTTAACTGGAGTCTTATCATCCCGGAAAACAGCGATGGCTAAAGAAACCCCCTCACCTTTCTGTGTTTGGGAAACACGCCTAAAGCCATTCTTCCTGCATAACTGAGATAAGGTTCTGGATGACAGCCCTTATTAACCCAAGACAAGGCTGTACACAGACCCTCCAAATTCCCATTCCTGGCCTTGTAAAGGAGTAGCTGAATTGTTTTGTCCCAATCAGAACAAAGGGCTTCCTAGGTGGTGCTAGTGGTAAAGAACCCGCCTGCCAATGCAGGAGACATAAGAGAAGTAACTTAGATTTCTGGGTCAGGAAGATCCCCTGGAGGAGGAAATGGCAACCGACTCCAGTGTTCTTGCCTGGAGAATTCCATGGACAGAGGAGCCTGGAGGGCTACATTCCATAGGGTTGCAAAGAGTCGAACATGACTCAAGCAACTTAACACAATCAGAACAAAATTCTTGTCAGCCAAACATTGGTTTAAGGCTCTCTCCCTCCCTGAGGCCCCTGAACCTGGCCCACTGTGGACCTGAACCAGCATCCAGCCCTCCTTAGCAACCTCCTGAGAGTCTGCTGACATTCTCCAAGTTACTCTGTCTGTTTCATCCTTCTCTCCACAGCCAGTTCCTTCTGGCCTTGATTACTTTGCTCCATAGAGGGGCTTCCCTGATGGCTCAGATGGTAAAGAATCTGCCTGCAATGCAGGAGACCTGGATTCGATCCCTGGAAAAGGAAATGGCAACCCATTCCATTATTCTTGCCTGGAGAATCCCATGGACAGAGGAGCCTGGCGGGAGTCCAGGGGTCACAGTGAGTTGGACACAACTGAGTGACTAGTACACACTGAAGAAAACTTCTTGCCTAAACCGCGGACCTCACAGTGGATGTTTCTCCATACTTCAACTGTACCTTGCCCCCGTCCCCTCCTTGCAATAAACCGTTCAAATGAAGTCTCTCCTTGCTTCAGTCCAGATTTGTTTTTTATTTCTCACTATGAAGTTGGGTCAGAAGGTGGCAGTTTTCTGCTTTCACCTAAGGTTCCTTGCAGATGTAATAAAAATTTACATTATGCTCAAGTGGTTCTCTGACATATCAATTGTGTTGGAACAAATTCCATCTTCAAAACAAGTGTTAAAGCAGAAGTGACTGTAGGTGTCTGGTCCAGACAGCCTGAATCTCAACAGTGGACACTGCTTATCCACATGGCAGGTCCCCAGTTACATCATGGTCCTTTTAGATCCGTGGAACAAAAGATGTTGGGTTCGTGTTTTGGTAACACTTTGAAGTGTTTGCAAAAATCCATGACATTTCAATCATCTCCCATCCTTATCTTTATCTCCAAGCTCAGGGTTTGCTCCTAGAGATGACCTCATGTTCTGAAAAATCATACCATTTCAACGTAAAAAGGGATTTTAAAAATCGCTTCCTCCAATGCCTTCATTTCACAAAGAAGGAAAAGGATGGTAAGTTCCTCGGGGCAGATCCTGGGCCAGATTGTTATCTGAGACTCTCATGCTTAGCTTGCTGCTGCTACTGCTGCTAAGTCACTTCAGTCGTGTCCGACTCTGTGTGACCCCATAGACGGAAGCCCACCAGGCTCCCCCGTCCCTGAGATTCTCCAGGCAAGAACACCGGAGCCGGCTGCCATTTCCTTCTCCAATGTGTGACAGTGAAAAGTGAAAGTGAAGTCGCTCAGTTGTGTCCGACCCTTAGCGACCCCACGGACTGCAGCCCACCAGGCTCCTCCATCCATGGGATTTTCTAGACAAGAGTACTGGAGTGGCTTGCCATTGCCTTCTCCGATGCTTAGCTTAGGACCTGGTAAGATCAGGTCCTCAGGAGGAATCAAAATGAATTACAAACCAAAGCGAAGGTGGAGTGAGAGTCAGCGAAGCAGGAGGTCTTCCTTGGTGGTCTCTCAAATTACACCAGCTGACTGGAGGCTACTCTTGACCTCCCAAAGTCAACCAACAGCTGTTCTCAGTCTTCCCCTCTCAGTTCCCTAAGCAGATCCCTCAGCTGCCCAATATATAGAGGCACCTTAGGGCTCAGGGAAGATTGAATCGAACCTTTTTGATTTTTCCTGTTTGATTATTTTTGCCCATATTAGAGTAGATGATGTGGATTACAAATGGTCAGACAACATACTCTAAAATGTGACTCCTCTGGGAGTTTTTAATCTATGCAAGACACAGACAAGCACAGCAGGGAAAAATGAAAATATCTCAGCTTCATTAGAGGAAATTCATGAGCTTGTCTAGGGTCGCCATGGTGACCAAAAGACAGGATCTATTTGTAGATGCCATTACCTGTAGATGATCTGAGGTATGGGACAGAGCTACCTTTACTGATCACAAACTACATCCCAGGTTGCCTAACATATATTCCTTTATTTCATCCTTAAAATTCCTATGAGGTGGCTTGTCTTTTCCCACTTAGGATGGAGGAAACAGAGACTCAGAGGCACCAAGCTATATTTGCTAAAGATCATACAGACCTCAGATGGTTGGATGGCATCACCGATTCACTGGACATGAACTCGGGCAAACTCTGGGAGATAGTGAGGGACAGAGAAACCTGGCATGCTGCAGTTCACGGGGTCACAAAGAGTTGGAGATGACTTGGCAACTAAACAACAACACACAGACCTGATCTGAACTCAAGTCTGTCTGGCCCTGAAGCCTCTGCGAATTGAACTTTTTAAAACTGTGTTTAGGTTCACTCACTGGTGGAAGCTGTTATAAAACCGCACAGAAGGAGTTTCCTGGTGGTCTTGTGGTTAGGATTCTGGTCAGGGAACTGAGATCCTGCAAGCCACATGGTGCAAAAAAAAACAAAAATAAACAAATGAAACCACACAGACATACCCTCATGGCCAAGGAAGCACATTGGTGAGGGTGCCAGGATCCAGCCCATCTTTTGCTGTTCTCCTTTTTCCTACTTTAGTTTCTTTCTTCTCTGCTCCCTGAGAAAAAGAATCAGCTTGCTTCGCTTAATCATAATTACACACAGAGTAGAGTTCTGGCCCGCCAAGGGTGGCTGTCTTAGATCAAGGTTCACTTCTTGTCTAACCAGTTGAGCCTGGTGGTGAGTGCAGGTTCTCTGGGATGCAGACCCTGAAGCATGCACTTAAGCACAAGCGTTTATGTGGAAGGTACAAGGCAGAGTGGTAGGAGAGTACAGAAGTGACCCAAGAAAGGGGTGGTGTGTTATTAAACCAGGAAAGAGTAGAGTTAATTCCCTGGGAAAAACCCAGCACAAAATACATGCCTCAGATTTTCCTCATCTGAAGTCGGGGGGAACAGAGCTATTTATACACCAGCTCTCTGTGTCACCTGTTGAGGGCTCTCCTTGGGGAGTGCCCCTGGTCATTTTCAGCTAGATCCTGGAAAGAACAACCTTCCTCCATTCTGAGGGGTGGGGGAAGCCTTTAGGCTGAGAAAAGCAGATACTGGCAGCTGGAAATGGGCTGGAGTCATTAAAAGGCCAGAGGTGCACTTCCCTGGTAGTCCAGTGGTTACGTTTTCACCTTCCAATGCAGGGCCGTGATTTTGATACCTGGTAGAGGAACTAAGGTCCCGCATGCCATAGGGTATGGCCAAAAATTTAAGGAAAAAAAAAAAACTCCAGGGAATTGGGAGAGACAACAAGAGCTTCTGCTACACCAGAGTGGCAGGGACACAGGAGCAAAAGCATGGTGACCTTTTTGCAAGGCTCTGCCTCTGGACTTGGTTCAGAAGAGAACAAAGAGAGTGACAGACACTGAGCCTGATTTAGATGCTTCTCATAGACAGTGGCCTCCCACTCCTTTGAGAAAACCAATAGCCGGCTAACATTTCGTGCATGAACCCATTCCTCTCACGTTCCTGCAGGGTAGCACTGTTATTTTTATTTTACAGAAGAGAAAACTGAGGCGAAGATAACAGAGACAATAATACATTTTTAAAAATTGTAATTGACACTATTGTGCCAATCTTGCTGTTCCAGTGAGTGGCTCAGTTATACACTATATCCGTTCTTTGTATTCTTTTCCATGATGGTTTAATCACGGGATATGGAATCTAGTTCCCTGTGCCCTCCAGCGTGTTGGTTGCTCATTCGTGTCTGGCTCTTTGCAACCCCATGGCCTGTAGTCTGCCAGGCTCCTCTGTCCATGGACTTCTCCAGGCAAGAATACTGGAGTGGGGCGCAATTCCTTCTCCATGGGCTCTTCCTGACCCGGGGGTCGAACCCAAGTCTCCTGCACTGCAGCCGAATTCTTCCCTGTCTGAGCCACTACGGAAGCCCGTGCTGTAGTAGGACCTTGATGTTCATTCTGTATACAGCAGTTTGCCTCCATCTGGCAACACAGGAGACACAGGCTCGATCTCTAAAGATCACCTTGGCAGAGTGGCTTTACCTTAGGCTTTTATAGGAAGAAGTAGGTAAGTCAGAGGTGGCCTGATGCAGAGTTGGAATTGTTCTGCAATCTGAAGCCTCAACCGGCTGATTAGGAAGTGTTTATCCAAATCACTGCAGATGGTGTCTGCAGCCATGAAATTAAAAGACACTTGCTCCTTGGAAGAAAAGCTTTCAAGATGAAGGTCAAGTCCTTAGCAAGGCCTCCAGGTCCCACGGATCTGGCCTCACTATAGACCCCCTTCCCACCTCCCTGACCCTGTACACTGCAGCCTCGCTGCTCTTTCTGGAATATTCCGTGCTCTCTCTTGCTGCAGAGCTCTTCTTGCTCACGTTGTGCTCTTTTCCTCCAAAGCTCTTCACACGCCCTGCCTCCAACCACAAGCTAGCACTGACGCTGCGAGTTTGGCTACTTACCGCCTCCTCGACAGTCAGATCAGGTTTCTTTGTTAAAAATCCTCAACTACAAGAAGTTTAACAATCAATTTGAAACTACTTACCTTCATTTGAATGTCTTCTAAATATGTTGCTGTTGTTCAGTCACTAAGTTGTGTCTGACTCTTTGCAAACCCATGGACTGCAATGTGCCAGGCTTCCCTGCTCTTTACCATCTCCCAGAGTTTGCTCAAACTCATGTCCACTGAGTCAATGATGCCACCCAAGCATCTCATCCTCTGTCGTCCCCTTCTCCTCCTGCCTTCAGTCTGTGCTAGCATCAGGGTCTTTTCCAATGAGTCAGTTCTTCGCATCAGGTGGCCAAAGTATTGGAGCTTCAGCTTCAGCATCAGTCCTTCCAATGAATATTCAGCACTGATTTCCTTTAGGATGGGCTGGTTGGATCTCCTTGCAGTCCAAGGGACTCTTAAGAGTCTTCTCCAACACCACAGTTCAAAAGTATCAATTCTTTGGCACTCAGCCTTCTTTGTGGTCCAACTCTCACATCTGTACATGGCTACTGGAAAAACCATAGCTTTAACTATATGGACCTTTGTTGGCAAAGTGATGTCACTGCTTTTTAATATGCTGTCTAGGTTTGTCATAACTTCTCTTCCAAAGAGCAAGCTATTTTAATTTTGTGACTGCAGTCATCGTTCACAGTGATTTTGGAGCCCAAGAAAATAAAATCTGTCACTGTTTTCACTTTTCCCCTTCTATTGGCCATGAAGTGATGGGATTGGATGCCATGATCTTAGGTTTTGGAATGTTGAGTTTTAAGCCAGCTTTTTCTAGAATATGTAAAAAGTATTAACTGTATCTTCCATGCTTCCATGTATAATCAGAACAGATAGCTACGTTATTATGAGTAGTGAGTACATTCTAAACTAATTACATGTATTAACTAATTGAATCCTCATTATAACTGTATTATACTATTATTAATGCCATATGAACAAACTGAGGCTCACAGAAGTTCAAGAATTTTACTGAAGTTCACCCAGCAAGTAAATGACAGGGCTGACACTTGAACCTTGGTCAGTTTCCTTAGCCCAACCATTGAGAGACCCCCATTTCCCTTAGTTATTGTTGACCCAGGGCCTGGAAAGTTCGGTGTTATTCCTTCACCTTGCTTCAGGCTTGTGTCTGAACAGCCCCATCTCAGAAGAGGCACATTCTTTTTTCTTTTTAAACTTTTGTTTTTATTTTTTAAGTTGTGAAAATATGATAACACATTTACAGGAGACTTGGAAAATATAGAACAAAGGTACATATAGTTCCACTATATTTTACAGTGATTTGTTTTATGTAGATAAATTAAGATTTTTAGTTGGAGTTTCAATATCAGACTCTCAGAAATTAACAGGATGAATGTACAGTGAAGTAGAAGGATACAGTAGACCTGAAAAGCATTATGAACCAACTCGACATAATTAAGATTTACACAGTTTTCTCAGAGCAGTAGGATACAAATCCTACTCAGGTTCAGAGTGGGCACATTCTTTTCCTCGACTGGCTATCACATTCCCTCATCAGGGAAACAAGGCCTGGAACCCACACTGTACCCTTCAGATGACTTTGCTGAGCTTTGCTCTGGCCTGCTGGCTCAAGACTTGAAGGCTCCCTTTGGAGGGCAATTGCTTCACCCTCACTTCCTAGTTACTGAGGGATATCTCCTCAGGGTACCCAAGTTCTGACAACAAACACCCACTCAGATAACCAGAAAAATCCAAACCCAGCTGAACACTTCAGAAGACAGATTGTCTGCTGTTTCTCTTCTTACACAATAAACTTTTGAAATGCTGTGAGGGAAAAAAAATTCTGGAATATGTAGATATTTAGATGCTTTGAGGAAGCTGGCTGTTTGAGAAACCCCCGATGTGAAGGCTTTTGTTAAGTGGAGAACCGGATTTGTAATTCAAACAATTACCCCTAGCCAGCTAAAAACAACAGCTTCCGTTTTTCCTGGCACTTTCTGTAGACTAGAAACTGTACAAATTTTCACATCTACCATCTTTTTTCAAAACAACTTTATTGTGACATAATTCACATACTGTACCATTTACCCTTTTAAAATATACACTTTGGTGTTTTAAGTATATTCACAAGAGTGTGCAACCATCACCCCACCTAATTCCAGAATATTTCCATCATCACCGAAAGAAAACCCACACCAGTCAGCACTCTTAATTCCCTCTTCTCCCAGTTCCGTTAGTCACTGTAGGGGAGCAAAACTTGCCACCCCAAAATGTCTCTTTAGCATGCAGATTATTTTGAACTGAAAATAATCAAGACAGAAAAGACTCAGGAAGAAATTCTGACCTTCCTCCTAACTGCCTGAAGAATCTGAAGAGAGGGCCTACAAATAATATGGGATAGGTACTGGGAGAAATTCTTAAGAGACCAGAGTCCACTCTGTGTCCCTCTGACCCTTCATGGCCCAGCAAACATTTTTTTACCAAATGTTTGCTTTTCCATCTCTGTGTCAATTGCCTTTCTCCCCCTTTGAAGTCCCAAACCTCTACCCACAACATTGTCTTTTGCTTCAGCTGAAGATGGTATTTAAGGTGAAAGTTTCAGCTATTTTGGTGAGTTAGTGTGCCTGGGTCTCTCCATGCACACATGTTATTAAGTTTTGCTTGATTTTCTCCTGCTAATTTATTCATGTTAATTGCATTCTTAGACCAGCCATAAGAATCTAGAAGGGGAGAGGAAATTTTCTTCCTCCTTAACAGTTGACAGTGAGGATGGGATGCAGTTTCAGCGACTGGACAGGCTTCGCCCCAACGCTGCTGCAGTGAAGAGATGCTGGGAAAGCTGACAAAACCTGGCAGAAGGTGAGATTCCTTACCGAGTCTGTCAGTCTCCTGGATCTCTGCCGTCAGGATCTGTTGGAAACAAGAATGGCAAGAGTTTTTCTCTTTTCTAAAATTAGGTTATCAGGAGGAAATGTTTGTAGGGTTCCTTGGACTCAGCAACTCTTGAAATTTGATTGAGTACTCTTGGTTTGTTTTTTCTTTTCTTCCCAGAGATGATCCCTGATTCTCTTTGTGTCTGTCTTTTGTATTCTTTGTTATAAAAGGAGGCAACCCATTGGTCTGATTAGGTTTTCCTTTTGCCTTGCTCTGTGTTTTGAGAGCTTGGCTTGCAAACCCATTGGAAGATTCTCTCTGGTCTCTGCCATCTGGAAGGCATACACACTGGTGTGCATTTGGCAGCCAGTCAAATAGACTGGGATTCCTAGCAGTCCCTTTGTCAAGCCGTGCCGTCTCTCAGGGAAGTTTATCATAAGGGGTCCCAGTCCCTAAAGGGCCTTTGTCATCTGAACCATTGTTGCTTTATTAGTGATGCAATACAGGTCTTCACTTTTAAAGACTGTTTTTGGGCCTTTCTAGACTGTGTGACAGACTTTATTTTTTTGGGCTCCAAAATCACTGCACATGCTGATTGCAGCCATGAAATTAAAAGACGCTTGCTCCTTGGAAGGAAAGTTATGACCAACCTTGACAGTATATTAAAAAGCAGAGACATTACTTTGCCAACAAAGGTCTGTCTAGTCAAGGCAATGGTTTTTCCCTTGGTCATGTATGGATGTGAGAGTTGGACTGTGAAGAAAGCTGATCGCCGAAGAATCGATGCTTTTGAACTGTGGTGTTGGAGAAGACTCTTGAGAGTCCCTTATACCGCAAGGAGATCCAACCAGTCCATTCTAGAGGAGATCAATCCTGGATGTTCATTGGAGGGACTGATGCTAAAGCTGAGACTGCAATACTTTGGCCACCTCATGCGATGAGTTGACTCACTGGAAAAGACTCTGATGCTGGGAAAGGTTGGGAGCGGGAGGAGAAGGGGACGACGGAGAATGAGATGGCTGGATGGCATCACCGACTCTGTGGACATGAGTTTGAGTGAACTCCGGGAGTTGGTGATGGACAGGGAGGCCTGGCGTGCCGTGGTTCATGGGGTCGCGGAGAGTCGGACATGACTGAGCGACTGGACTGGACTGACTGAACTGAGCCTGTGTGAGGACAGCATCCTTTGCCTTCTCCTGTGCAGGTGCCTCTTGCAACTTTCCTGTGTTGCTCTTAAGATGCTACTTGTCAATGGCCAGAAGATGGATCCTTTAAGTTGAGAAACTGGCAAAGTTTTTAGACAGCTCTCCCCATAAAAAGCTGTCTCATTGGTCCCTGTAAAAAAAATCAAATCTAAAGGTTGATACAATATAACAGCTAACCTTAAGCGTAGCAACAATAACAGTTTGGGAAGCCTTATGGAGCCTGATTGATAAGATATCTTTGCTTCCTCTCATGGGTCTTACAGATGCTAGTAAAAAAAAATTAAATTTATTAACAAGACAATTAAAAGCTGAGAGGAATGTTAAGGGATTCTTTCCATTAAGCTGTCTGTTCATATATGAGTCTATGCATCTCTATCTCAAATATGACATTCCAGGCAAGCCCTGGTAATATAACCAATGTTTGTAATTGTACACTAAGAACAGATTCTTAGTGAATTTATGCAAATAACAATATTGCCTGAAAATAAGAATATTCCCTCAGTTCAGTTCAGCTACTCAGTTGTGTCTGACTCTTTGCGATCCCATGGACTGCAGCACACCAGGCTTCCCTGTCCATCAACAACTCCCAGAGTTTAGTCAGACTCACGTCCATCGAGTTGATGATGCCATCCAACCATCTCATCCTTTGTCATCTCCTTCTCCTGCCCTCAATCTTTCCCAGCTCATCAGGGTCTTTTCCAATGAGTCAGCTCTTTGCATCAGGTGGCCAAAGTATTGGAGTTTCAGCTTCAGCATCAGTCCTTCCAGTGAATGTTCAGGACTGATCTCCTTTAGGATGGGCTGGTTTCATTTCCTTGCAGTCCAAGGGACTCTCAAGAGTCTTCTCCAACACCACCAAAATCATCAATTCTTCAGTGCTCAGCTCTCTTTATAGTCCAACTCTCACATCCATACATGGCTACTGGAAAAAACATAGCTTTGACTAGACAGACCTTTGTTGGCAGAGTAATGTCTCTGCTTTTTAATATGCTATCTAGGTTGGTCATAGCTTTTCTTCCAAGGAGCAAGCAAGAGTCCCCAAATTCTAGGAGATTAGGTAGGGAGAAAAATATTTCAAACAAAAAGTGATACAATTATAATCATATCCATCAGCTTATATTTAGATGATCTTCGTGCCTGTTGCTACGTGAGACACTCAGATAGTTTACTGGAACAGCTGATGACATCATAAGAGAGATTTCAAAGTGCAAAAGATCCTTAGACCCTGACATCTAGAAGTCTTCTTGACTGGCACTTCTCAGGACTAAGACAATAGGTTTATAATTTGTTCCAATCATTTACCTTTGTTTTTCTTTTGTCTCCATAGAAATGCATTGCTTACACTTTATAAACCTATAAACCACCTGAATCATTGCCTCATGAAATGAACTTAACTGCACTGACCTAGTGTCAAGACTAAAGGAACTGGCTTAATGAGATGGAACGATCTCTACCAACTCAGCTTCTGGACTGAGAAACTTTTCTTTTTTTGCCACACCACATGGCATGTGGGATCTTAGTTCCCAGACCTGGGATTGAAGCTGTGCCCCGTGCAGTGGAAGCGCAGATCCAACCACTGGACTGCTAGGGAAGTCCTGGACTGTGAAACTTCTTAAAAGAGGCTTCAAGGTTGGGAATGTAGGGAGGCAAACTTGCCACCCCAAAATGTCTCTTTAGCATGCAGACTATTTTGAACTGAAAATAGTCAAGACCCAAAAAAGACACAGGAGGAAACTCTGACCTTTCCCTTAACTGCCTGAAGAATTTAGACAGAAGGCCTGTTACAGTAGTAGAGCTATCCCCAGAGATGTCTGCAAAGAATCTGGGCTAAGTGTGACGGGGAGATTCTTAGAGACTGGAGTCCACTCTAAGTCCCATTGACCCTGCATGGCCCAGCAAACAAACATTTATTCACCAAACATTTGCTCTTCCATCTTATGTCAATTGCCTTCCTCCTTGAAAGCACCAAACCCCTACCAGTAATATCCTCTATTGTTTTCAGCTGAAAATAGTGTTTAAGGTGAGATTTCAAACACTTTGGTGAATTACTGTTTCTTTGTATCTCTCTATTTTATGTGTATTAAGCTTTGTTTGATTTTCTCCTGTTAATCTGTCTCATGTCAATTTAATTCTTACAAGAACCTGAAAGGGTAGGGGAACTTTGCGTCCGCAACACCACAAACTACTTACTGTCTCTGTAGACTTGCCTAATCTGCTGCTACTGCTAAGTCACTTCAGTCGTGTCCGACTCTGTGTGACCCCATAGACGGAAGCCCACCAGGCTCCCCTGTCCCTGGGATTCTCCAGGCAAGAACACTGGAGTGGGTTGCCATTTCCTTCTCCAATGTGTGAAAGTGAAAAGTGAAGTCGCTCAGTCATGTCCAACCCTTAGCGACCCCACAGACTGCAGCCTACCAGGCTCCTCCATCCATGGGATTCTCCAGGCAATAGTACTGGAGTGGCTTGCCATTGCCTTCTCCTTGCCTAATCTGAACATTTCATATAAGTGGAACTGTACAATATGTGGTATTTTGTGCCTGGTTTCTATCACTTAGCATGATGTTACCAAGGTCCACTCATCCTAGACCATGTACAATTACCACATTCCTTTTAATAACCAAATAATACTCATTGTAAAGAAATGACATATTCTGTTATCCACTCATTAGATGATGGGCATTGGAGTCATTTCCACTTAGGGGCTACTATTATCTCTTGTTTATATTTATTTTAATTTTTAATTGAGATACAGCTCATATACAATATTATATAAGTTTCAGTTATACAACAGAGTGATTCAATAACTTTTAAAGGTTATACTAGGTTTACAGTTATTATAAAGTATTAGCTATATTCCCTATGTTGTATAATACATCCTTATAATTATTTATTTTATACATTGTAGTTTGTGCCTCTTCATTCCCTACCCCTACCTTGCCCCTCCTTCTTCCCTTCTCCCTAATGATAACTACTAGTCTGTTCTCTATATCTGAGAGTCTTTTTCTTTGTTTTTTGTTATTTTTATTAGTTTGTTGTATTTTCTAGATTCCACACACAATACCAGACAGGATTCTTCTTTTCCCCTTTGATTTATTTCACTAAAGTACAATGCTTTCCAAGTCTACCCAAGTTATTGCCAACAGCAAGATTTCATTCTTTTTTATGGCTGAGATGGACAGGGAGGCCTGGCGTGCTGTGATTCATGGGGTCGCGGAGAGTCGGACACGACTGAGAGACTGAACTGAACTGAACTGAGTATTCCATTGACCCAACTCCAGTACTCTTGCCTGGAAAATCCCATGGATGGAGGAGCCTGGTGGGCTGCCATCTATGGGGTCGCATAGAGTCAGACACGACTGAAGCGACTTAGCAGCAGCAGCAGCAGAAGTATTCCATTGTGTACATAAAAGACATCTTCTTTATCCATTCATCTGTTGATGGGCATTTAGGTTGTTTCCACATGTGGCAATGGTAAATAATGCTGCTATAAACATTAGAGTTCATGAACCTTTCTGCATTATTGTTTGGGTTTTATATATATATATCTCCCCAGCTCTTTTAATTCTACCCTTCTAAACTTATCACTGCTCCAAAATCACTGCAGATAGTGACTGCAGTCATGAAATTAAAAGATGCTTGCTCCTTGGAAGAAAAGCTATGACCAACCTAGATAGCATGTTAAAAAGCAGAGACATTACTTTGCTAACAAAGGTCTGTCTAGTCAAAGCTATGTTTTTTCCAGTAGCCATGTATGGATGTGAGAGTTGGACCATAAAGAAAGCTGAGCACTGAAGAATTGATGCTTTTGAGCTGCGGTGTTGGAGAAGACTCTTGAGAGTCCCTTGGACTGCAAGGAGACGAAACCAGTCAATCCTAAAGGAGATCAGTCCTGAATATTCATTGGAAGGACTGATGCTGAAGCTGAAGCTCCAATACTTTGGCCACCTGATGCAAAGAGCTGACTCATTGGAAAAGACCCTGATTCTGGGAAAGATTGAAGGCAGGAGAAGGGGATGACAGAGGCCGAGATGGTTGGATGGCATCATTGACTTGATGGACATGAGTTTGTGTAGGCTCTGGGAGTTGTTGATGGACAGGGAAGCCTGGTGTTCTGCAGTCCATGGGGTCTCAAAGAGTGAGACATGACTGAGTGACTGAACTGAAACTTATCACATGAAACTGTTATGAGGTAGGAATTCAGCTCCTTCTGAAGTAGAGAGATACTTTTATCTAAAAGTTCTGACATAAGTCTTATGTTCTTGGTGCATCACCTGGTCTTTCCTACAGCCCATAAGAATCTCAAAGAAGGGCACAATGGGTCAGATGTTCCACCTGGTAGAGTCAAACACCCTTGTCCTCAGTCGTGTCTGACTCTTTGAGACCCCACAGACTGTAGTCCAGTTCAGTTCAGTCACTTAGTCATGCCCGACTCTTTGTGACCCCATGAATCGCAGCACGCCAGGCCTCCCTGTCCATCACCAACTCCCGGAGTTCACTGAAACTCACCTCCATCGAGTCGGTGATGCCACCCAGTCATCTCGTTCTCTGTCGTCCCCTTCTCCTCCTGCCCGCAATCTCTCCCAGCATCAGGGTCTTTTCCAATGAGTCAACTCTTCGCATGAGGTGGCCAAAGTATTGCAGATTCAGCTTCAGCATCAGTCCTTCCAATGAACACCCAGGACTGATCTCCTTTAGAATGTACTGGTTGTATCTCCTTGCAGTCCAAGGGACTCTCAAGAGTCTTCTCCAACACCACAGTTCAAAAGCATCAACTCTTCGGCGATCAGCTTTCTTCACAGTCCAACTCTCACATCCACACATGACCACTGGAAAAACCATAGCCTTGACTAGACGGACCTTGATTGGCAAAGTAATGTCTCTGCTTTTTAATATACTATCAAGGTTGGTCATAACTTTCCTTCCAAAGAGTAAGCGTCTTTTAATTTCATGGCTGCAATCAGCATGCGCAGTGATTTTGGAGCCCCAAAAAATAAAGTCTGACACTGTTTCCACTGTTTCCCCATCTATTTCCATGGGATTTTATAGGCAAGAATACTGGAAAGGGTTACCATTCCCTTCTCCAAGGGATCTTCTCCTTCCAAGAGTCGAACCCACATCTCTTACATCTCCTGCATTGGCAGGCGGATTCTTTACCATTAGTGGCAACTGGGATAACCCTCAAACACTCTACCTGACAGTTAACAGGGGTTTGCCTTTGGGCGAGTTACTTAATCTCTCTGAGCTGCAGGTTGGTCAGTAACAAAATGGGGTTAATATCAGTACTTCTAATGTATCATAAGGAGTTGTCAAGCGTTTAGGACACTGTCATATCATAAAGTCAACCCCTGGCTTCCTATCTCCCTATTCGTGGTGGGAGATGTCTTTGTTGCTCCCTGGAACTCTACATATGTGGGTCTTTTTCTTTAATCACCCTCCACCCGCACCATCCCCACTATTCTTTCCTGGCTAGCTTCTCATTCGTCTGATCTCATTTTAAATGTCACTTCTTTGGAAGAATCTTCAGACACCTCGTCAACTCCCTCTCCTTACTCCTTCTTGGAACAATCTGTGTTTTTCCTTCATTACTTTACCACAGTTTGTAATTTTCTATTTAGTTGACCTACTCTGTTTTTGTCCATCACCTGGACACTCCACCAAGGACCTTGGGTCTCTCTCCTTAGTGGCCTCAGTACACACGCGGCCTAGGTTTGCAGCACGCCTTCATCAAATATTTACAGGAAACACTCCAATCCTTTTCTGAACTCAGCTTCAGAGAGGGAACGCATCTCTCCTCAAACCACACAGATTAGTGGCACACTTGACCCCCAAGTCTCCCTATCCCAATTCAGATTCCAACCCAAGAGCCCGGGTAAGAAGTTTAACCTGCCTCCTAATATATTCTGAGTGGCAAGGAAAGTTTCAGAAACGGGGAGTAAAGCAGTGTGCAGAATAGGAGAAAGGGATTTGACCTTGCCCTTCTTCTCTGGATCTCAATGTAAGTTTATGGTAAAGGGTGTGTGTGTGGGGGGGTTACTGCAATAACGACGTGACAGAACAGCCACAAAAGTGGAACCAGAGAAATGCCAAGCCGAAGCTTACTCTTGAGACAGGAAGACAGCGGAGACAGATGCTACGCAGGCGCAGTCAAGCCGCTCCACTCCCCCGCCTCCTCCCCGCCGCTTGCCCCGCCCCGAGTCGCAGGGCGCCCCGCGCGGTCCGCTGACGCGGCGTCACGGAGGTCACGTGACGGTGGGCGGGGCGACGTGCGCAAGCGCAGATCGTGCGCGTCGGGATCAGCTGACCCGAGGGGGCGGTTTGGCTGAAGTAGGCCGCTGTCTGCCGCCGTGCAGTCGCCGCCGCCGGCGCCATCGCCATAGCCATGGCCAGTCAGTCGCAGGGCATCCAGCAGCTGCTCCAGGCGGAGAAACGGGCCGCCGAGAAGGTGTCCGAGGCCCGCAAGCGTGAGTTTGGGGTTGAGGCAGCCCGGCGTGGCGCGAGTGCAGGATTGCGGCTAGGCCGCGAGGGGCGGTAGGTGGATTAGGACCGAAAAACTGCGGACTGGGCGATGGTTACAGTCGGGGAAGCTTGTGTGACTCGCAGCTCTCCGGAGCCGAGGCTCTGGAAGTCTAGTAGGTCGCCTGAGAGCTGCGATGTGGGCTGGTGGATAGGGTGTGGGATCAGTAATAGGTGGACGACCTGCTTAGGGTCTGGGAGGCGAATAAAATGGACTATCCAAACGGAAGTCATTGCCTCCACCGTTTACCGTGTTACCCACCCTGGAAACGGCCCTCTTCGCCACGTCTCATACCCTCTCTCATTCGCCATGTTTAGTCACTCGGCAAGGCTTTATTTGTTCACTTTTCTCCATCCCTGCAGCCAGCATCTTAGTCCAGGACGCCAAGTTTTCTGAGACTCCCGTAGCAGCCTAGTTCGTTAATACCTTAATATGTGCCAGACGTAGTACGCCGTTCATTTGTGATCTCTTACTGCAGTTTTCAAAGCCCCAGTGAAGGAAGCAGCTATTGGGTAGCTTAATTGCGGATGAGAGGAGGGCTAGAGTTGAGAAATGAGAGCTTACTAAAGAACTTAATAGGAGGATCGAATCTAATTGTTGAGTGGGAGACTTCCTCTCCAATTCATTCTTCTCACTGTAGTCAGAGTCATACATCTCAGTTGCCACTCTGATTTCCTCCTATAGTCACCAGGCCTTTAGTGTCTGCAGAATAAAACCTAAATTCCTTAAGAGGGTGTAGGAGGTGCTTTTGAATCAGGCTCTGTCTTTCTTCTCTGATCTCTTAGGTATTGCTCAAAGACACGTTGGTTGACATCACCTTCAAGCCTTTGCGCAGTTGGTTCCTGATTGGAAAAGCCTTTTCCTAGTTTACTATCCTTATTCTCGCACACATAGTCTTCCTTCAGATCTTAAAATTTAAGCAGTAGTTCTTCCAGGAAACTTGCCCTAACTTGGTCTTTACCCCTCAGACTAGGTAAGACCTCCTCCCAAGTGCATATTTCTGTCGTCACAGTGCAGTAACCTGTTTCTTTATATGGCTCACTTACTAGAATAAGCTCCTGGAGAACAGGAACTGTGTCTAATTAAACTTTATTTAGTCAGTTTCCCATCTGGCTAGATAGATGTTTCTATTCCTATTTTACCCATGGGAAAGTTGGGACCCAGAGAAAAATGATATGACCATACCCTGGGACACAACATAGCTGGGGTAAAAATACTCAAAACTGGTAATTTCAGTATTCTCTTGATTTATTTTTTTTTAAATCATAAGATTTACACTCTTCAACCATACTCAAGCCTGGCTCTGGTACTTTCTCAATTTGGGGTAATACGATACTTTGAATTTCATTGAAAGAACTTTTTTTTTGAGGGGGCTGGAGATAGGAAGAAATCTGTTCTTGCTCTGGTGACTGGAAAGTTCTGTGTTCCTCATGGAGTATTCTCATCATGCACTTGATGAGTATTTCCAGAATGACTTCTCAGAGTATGTCTTTTGATGGATCATCAGCAACAGAAGTTGTATCTGTTGGGAAATGTGTGAGAATATTTGGGGAAAGTGAAGGAACAATTACTTGGCATATGGTTAAAAATGATTGAGTGCCTTGGAGGTAGGGGTCATGATTTACACCTTCCTTTTTCCTGTCAGACCTGTTGCAGGGACTTGCATATCTCTGGTAGCTATTACATATTGATGGAAAGAATTTGTTTTAAATGAGTAAATTTATGTCTAATATATACCTCAGGATTTGCAGTAGTTAGGAATAGAATTATTAAGACCTACAAAGGTCCATCTAGTCAAGGCTATGGTTTTTCCAATGGTCATGTATGGATGTGAGAGTTGGACTGTGAAGAAAGCTGATCGCCAAAGAATTGATGCTTTTGAACTGTGGTGCTGGAGAAGACTCTTGAGAGTCCCTTGGACTGCAAGGAGATCCAACCAGTCTATTCTAAAGGAGATCAGTCCTGGGTGTTCATTGGAAGTACTGATGCTAAAGCTGAAACTCCAATGCTTCGGCCACCTCATGCGACAAGTTGACTCACTGGAAAAGACTCTGATGCTGGGAAGGATTGAGGGCAGGAGGAGAAGGGGACGACCGAGAATGAGATGGCTGGATGGTATCACGGACTCGATGGACGTGAGTTTGAGTGAACTCCGGGAGTTGGTGATGGACAGGGAGGCCTGGTGTGCTGTGATTCATGGGGTTGCAAAGAGTCGGACATGACTGAGCGGCTGAACTGAACTGAACAATTTGAAAAAGTTATTGCCTTTCTTAATCTGTAATCATGGTTGACACGCCCAGTTAGGAATTGGAAAGAGACAGTACATGATGCAGTAAAATGGTCCAGCCCAATTTTTCATGAAATCTTTGTGTCATTGGAGTGAAACAGCAATGCTGGCCTGTACATGTAAGGTCCTTAAAAAAAAATGGACTTAAATGATTTCCTGCCCAAATACTTTTTGGTTTTCTGAGAAGCCAATCAGAATTGAACTTTGAAGATGTTTGCTGACAGGCAGAGAATAGTTTTCTGTGATTGTGGTTTTCATTGTGTCTGCCCTCTGATGGATGAGGGTAAGAGGCTTGTGCAAGCTTCCTGATGGGAGGGACTGGCTGTGGGGAAAACTGGATCTTCAACAGTTAGAACTGGACATGGAACAACAGACTGGTTCAAAATTGGGAAAGGGATACATTGAGGTTGTATATTGTCACCCTGCTTATTTAAATTACATGTGAGTACATCATGGGAAATGCTGGGCTGGATGAATCACAAGCTGGAATCAAGATTGCTGGGAGAAATATCAATAACCTCAGATAAGGCAGATGACACCACCCTTCTGGGAGAAAGTGAACAGGAATTAAAGACCTCTTGAGGAAGGTGGAAGAGGAGAGTGAAAAAGCTCACTTAAAACTTAGCATTCAAAAAACTAAGATCATGGCTTCCAAACCCATCACTTCATGGCAAATAGATGGGAAAACAATGGAAACAGTGACAGACTTATTTTCTTGGGCTGCAAAATCACTGTGGACAGTGACTGCTTTCATGAAATTAAAAGACACTTGCTCCTTGGAAGAAAAGCAATGACAAACCTAGACAGTGTATTAAAAAGCAGAGATTAGTTTGTCTCGTCAAAGCTGTGGTTTTCCAGTAGTCATGTATGGATGTGAAGAGTTGGACCATAAAGAAGGCTGAATGGCAAAAAATTGATGCCTTTGAACTGTGGTGCTGGAGACTCTTGAGAGTTGCTTGGACAGCACGGAGATCAAACCAGTCAATCAATCCTAGAGGGAATTCACCCTGTTACTCATTGGAAAGACTGATGCTGAAGCTCCAATACTTGGGCCACCTGATGTGAAGAACTGACTCATTGGAAAAGACCCTGATGCCAGGAAAGATTGAAGGCAGGGGCAGAAGGAGAGGACAGAGGCTGAGATGGTGGATGGCATCATTGACCCAATGAACACAAGTTTGAGCAAACTCCAGGAGATGGTGAAGGACAGGAAAGCCTGGTGTGCTGCAGTCCATGGAGTTGCAAAGAGTCAAACATGACTGAGTGCCTGAACAACAGTAGCAAGAGAATGGTTTACCTTAAGTAATTAATTTGGGGAGCCATGGGAGTCAGGAGTGATTGCAGGTGTTATTGTGAAAATGTGGAGCAACTGCGTACTATTCAGTCCAAGTTAAAATTTGTTGGTTTGGGAAATAATCTTGGCTTTGTTGGCCTTGAATGTATAGCTGCTGAGGAGGATGGCATGTGGAGTATGGGGGTAGAGGTCAGCTGGAGCAGACCCTTAATGGTGGGCCCTAAATAGTACTGGAGAAAATACATACCTGGAGAAATACTCCTTGAGGGGCTTAGACACCTTTTGGTTGTTTTAGACTAGCCTCATTTAGTATTAATGTCCTGGGATTATCACCAGTCCAAAATTCTGTTGTTAATCAGGAGTTGTTGTTGCTGTTGTTGTTTAGTCTAGAAGTGGCATTTGACTCTTTGCAACCCCATGGACTGTAGCCTGCTAGGTCCCTCTGTCCATGGAATTTCCCAGGCAAGATGAGGAGGTGGAAGGTTAAGTTCAGTTTCATTCATCTACATGGAGTATGTGGGATTTGGGTGGTTGATATGCAATGCATTATAACAGTTTTATTTTTTAATTCTTTTTAAAATTTTAATTGGAGGATAATTGTTTTACAATGTTGTGTTGGTTTCTGCTGTACCAAGAGCATGAGTCAGCTAGAAGTATACATATATTCCCTCCCTCTTAAGTTGCCCTCCCAACAGCCTGCTTTTAAGATGCAGAATGTCTTTCACTCTGAATTAAATAAGTGTTCAGATTGATTGTCTAGGGCCTCCCATCCCACCCCACCCCCCAATTTGTGTATCTGAGAAGTTTGGACAGAGAAACTTACTGATCTTGTGGTCCATTTTCATAAAGACTCTGACAGAAGCTAGAGAATTTTTCCAGCTGTCTGTTAAACTATGCTCTTCTAGAAACCAGAGCCTCTCTGTTTCCTCACTTAGATGTTTGTACAGTCTTATGTCCAGTGCTCCACATCTGAGAAGAATTCCTTCTCAGAACCAGTTTCCTTGCTTATTTCCTTGTGCACAGGCATGGATATTAGTTTCCAATATTACATCATCTGTTTCATTAGTTAAAGTTTAGGTTGATGTCCTTTGGGAGCATATTAGCCTCGGTAAGCTAGCCAAGCTCTGATTGTAATCAGCAGCATACTTAAGTGTTTACTTCTCAGGGAGAGAATTCCCCAGATGGCTTATGTCACCCATTTTATGTTGATTCTTAGTAGTTGAGGTTGAGAAAATATTCTGACACATTCCAAAGTGTTCTGCATAATTTTTACAGTCTGTTAGTATAGAAGGTGGTCCTTTTTATCGAGTTGCTTCCCAGTGAAGTACAGTCTGGTCACGCACAGGAGGCAGGAACCTGTACAGTTAGTTAGCTCTCAGCTCCCTTTGTCCCTCTTTCCTACACGTGTCTCTTGAGACTGTACCTTCAAACTTTTGTCTCTGTTTATGGTTAGAATTTACCATCTCAGTCTCTGCTTCCTCTCCTGCTTGTCTCTTAACCACTTCCTTTGAAAACAGGAAAGAACCGGAGGCTGAAGCAGGCGAAAGAAGAAGCCCAGGGTGAAATTGAACAGTACCGCCTGCAGAGGGAGAAGGAGTTCAAGGCCAAGGAAGCTGCGGTGGGTCCAGTGAATTTTCATTATTGCCTTAGTTTACTGAGGCTTCCTTCCCCTCCCTTTCCCCTTAGGCTCCCAAAATAGCATAGTTCAGTGATTCTGATTCTGTTAAAAATTTGAAAACTGGGTTATTGGATGCTTAGGCTGAATCCCTCAGGATGATTAGTTTTTAACATTTGAATTCTAGTCTTCACTTAGATATAATGAAATTATTAATAAATATAATTAGATGTTAAATATGGATAACTATGAAGATATATGTTGTTTAATATATATTAAATGTAGATAATATTAAATATCTTTAGACGGTGAACGTGTGCCAGATGCAGAGGATCAGCTGTGAACCGAAATAGACATGGTCCTTAGCTTATAGTCTGGTGGTCAGGGACACTCAGTAATAAAATACAAGTCCCGCAAATGGACAACTGAAGAGGACTGCGATGGTCATAAAGATGAATTCCATGGAGCCCTGCTTTAGTTTAGTATAGATAGTAACTTACCAGTAGAGGCTCGACCACGATGCACGTGATACATATAATAATAGTACAAAAACATCACAGAAGGTACAGAGGAAGCAGGGGAAATTCTGGAAAGGGTAAAGGATGGAAGAGGCTTTACAGAGGGAAAAAAACCTCCATCTGGACTTTTGGATACAGGTAACAGAGAACAGTTCAAGCTGGTTTAAGCAAAGTGGAATTTGTCAACCTACATGATTGGAAACCCAGGTAAAGACTGAGGTCATTTTGATCTGTGAGCTTCAATAGTGCTTTCAGGGTTACTTCCATCTCTCCTCTCTGCCTTTATGGGCTTCATTCTCAAGCTCTACATCGTGGCCTACTAGATCCAGGCACACACCCTCCCAGGTCCAAGTCCAGCGATTAAAGGGTCATGCCTCTCTCAGTAAGTAGCCTAAGTTTCGTTCATCTTTGCACTGGGCAGTGACTGCTATTTAAACTTAAAATGGGTCTGGGTCTCTGACTCATGAATTGGTGCTGTAAATCGTCAGACTGCCCATAAGACAGTGTAGAAATAGGGGTGGCCATCTTGTCCTATTTTTGCATTGATGTTGCCATTGCTTATAGAGATGGTCTCATGCATGAGATCTGAGTTTTTCTAGCAGTATTCCATTGTGACTGCTTCACTTTTGTGACTTCTGGGGCTTGCCGTATAGTTGACATATTCATAGAATAGCGGTAGTGGCTTTTTCCAGCTCCCCCCCACCGCCCACCATTGAGTAAGGATTATGGACTTTTAAAATATGGGTAAGCAGCTGAGCCAACCATTATGAAATGCTCCAAGGTATTCCTACAGTATGAACAGTAATAGTATGAAGAGCCCTAGGTTTGAATCTCTGCCTGTTCACTTGAACCTTTTTGAGTGAAGGAATATAATTATTAACATATGTAATGAGGTGACAGCAGCTTAGGTGTTGGAAAGGATCAGGCACAAAAAAAGTGATGCCTTAAGCACCTGATGGGTCACATTCTGATAAAGTAGGTGCAACAGTTAACAATAAGACAGTAAATGAAAGTTTATCTTGTAAATAGAAACTGAAGAGGTAAGACATTTGCACCAAAATTTCAAGCAATAAAACAGCAACAGTGAGAGGATAGTTCCCCTCTCACCCAGACCTGCAGTCCTCCTCAGAGATAACCACTGTTAACAGTTTTTTGTGTATTCCTCTAGAATGTTTATATTTGAATGAACAGATGTCACGTGTTCATAATACTGGTGAATCCACTGCTGAAGTGCCAAAACATTAACTAGTCATAGTAAAACTGTATATTCCTCCGAAATTGCATCTCCCTAGTGTTAAAAAGCAGACACATTACTTTGCCAACAAAGGTCCGTCTAGTCAAGGCTATGGTTTTTCCAGTAGTCATGTATGGATGTGAGAGTTGGACTATAAAGAAAGCTGAGTGCAGAAGAATTGATGCTTTTGAACTGTGGTGTTGGAGAAGACCTTTGAGAGTCCCTTGGACTGCAAGGAGATCCAACCAGTCCATCCTAAAGGAGATTAGTCCTGGGTGTTCATTGGAAGGACTGATGCTAAAGCTGAAACTCCAGTACTTTGGCCACCTGATGCAAAGAGCTGACTCATTTGAAAAGACCCTGATCCTGGGAAAGATTGAGGGCAGGAGCAGAAGGGGACGACAGAGGATGAGGTGGTTGGATGGCATCACCGACTCAATGGACATGAATTTGGGTAGACTCCAGGAGTTGGTGATGGACAGGGAGGCCTGGTGTGGTGAGGTTCATGGGGTCACAAAGAGTTGGATATGACTGAGTGACTGAACTGAGTGTTACTTTTTAAGAGGTTTTTTTTTTTTAATACCACATGTCGCTCCCTTTTAAAACTGCACTAGGAGATGCTACTAACCACCAGGCCTCAGTTGCTGGGTCTTCAGGTTCATCCAGTCTCTGGTTAAGGCTGCACATTAGACTCTAGAGAGATGTGACTGTGTCCCTCTCTGGTATAATTTCCCAGCAGTGGAAATGCTGTGCAGTTTGTTTACCTTCTGTTCAGTGTTGAAAAGTCAGCCACCCAAGTGACTGTATCAGCTTCTTCTCCCACAAACCATGGGAACGCTGACTTCTCACATGCTCTTTGGTCACAATGTTACATTTCCTGCTGCTGATTATTTATATTCATGATGAAACTGGGTTTCATCAAAAGTCTGAAGTCAGTCAGTTCAGTCACTTAGTCGTGTCCGACTCTTTGCGACCCCATGAACTGCAGCACGTCAGGCTTCCCTGTCCAACAACTCCCGGAGCTTGCTCCAACTCATCCATTGAGTTGGTGATGCCATTCATCTCATCCTCTGTCGTCACCTTCTCCTCCTGCCTTCAATCTTTCCCAGCATCAGGGTCTTTTCCAATGAGTCAGTTCTTCACATTAGGTGGCCAAAGTATTGGAGTTTCAGCTTCAGCATCAGTCCTTCCAGTGAACACTCAGGACTGATTTCCATTACAATTGACTGGTTGGATCTCCTTGCAGTCCAAGGGACTCTCAAGTCTTCTCCAACACCACAGTTCAAAAGCATCAATTCTTTGGTGCTCAGCTTTCTTTGCAGTCAACTCTCACATCTGTACATGACTATTGGAAAAACCATAGGTTTGACTAGATGGACTTTTGTTGGCACAGTAACGTCTCTGCTTTTTATTCTGCTGTCTGGGTTGGTCCGAAAGCTGCTTATTAAATGTTCATCCTGGTGCCCCTCTGCTGTCATCCCCAAATCCAGGCTCTGGGATCCCATGGCAGCTGCAGCAGTGAAGTAGAGAAGGACACCCAGGAGAAGATGGCCGTCCTTCAGACCTACTTCCGCCAGAACAGGGATGAAGTCTTGGACGACCTCTTGGCCTTCGTCTGCGACATCCGGCCAGAAATCCATGAGAACTACCGCATAAATGGATAGAGGCAGAAGAAAAGTGCCTGTTCTGTGGATTGGCGTTTTGAATGCCTTCATGGAACATGAGGCTTCATTTAGCAAGGCTTGAGTTATATCTTATGGAAAGGCATTAAATTATTTCTGTATATTATATAGTAGGTCCCTTCACTTTTTGCAGAATCGCCAACATAGATTCTTTGTACAGGCTTGGAGCTTATCCAAAGATTGTATCTTTTTACCTCATATTTCTTAGAAATTTAATGGATATATGTTGTCTGTTTTCTATGCCTTTTCGCTCAAGCAGCATATTATCAACACTGACTTTTTCTTTCTTAGTTTTTTAAAACCCTATTTTCTTAAGAAAGAAAGGGATTAAAGCGTTTTTTTCCCTAAATCTTTCTTGAAGGTCAGGGGCTTTATCTATGAAAAAGTAGTAAGTAGTTATTTGTAACCCATGTGAAACAGCAGCCAGCCTTAAAATAGTCCTTTCCAACTAAGGGTTAGAACAATGGGTCCTAGTGTTGGGCTGCTCTTGGTTTCTCTTCTTCACAGTTACTAGATGGTAGAATTCACTAACTTGTTACATGTTACTACTTGTGTACTGATACTGTACTGATAATCACTTAAAAGTAAAGACTGTTGTGTGTTTTCCTCCTCTCCGCTGCATCCTCTTTGATAATGCAAAATGTGCTTTGACCCAGATGTTCTGCAGAATTTCACTAAGTTAGATTAGTACATGTATCACACACACACTTGCGTGCATACGGAGAAAATATTCATGGTATGCACCTTAGCAGGAAGGAAATCACTTGTGATTTCATCCAGCAGCTGTTAGCAATCAACTAGTAAGTCTGAAGTCTGCCTTTTCTTGAGAGCCCCCTGTCCTGGGGCAGCCTTATATCTCCTTACTGGTGGGCTAAATGCTTAGTGTGGAACCTAAGGTAACTTCACACTAGTACTTAAGAATTGAATGCCCCCAACCTACTGTAGGCAAGCCACTCCAGTGTTCTTGCCTGGAGAATCCCAAGGACGGCGGAGCCTGGTCAGCTGCCGTCTATGGGGTCGCACAGAGTCGGACACGACTGAAGCGACTTAGCAGCAGCAGCAACCTACTGTAGTGGAGATGGCAGTGGCCACCCACCCCAGTGTTCTCGCCTGGAGAATCCCAGGGATGTTGGAGCTTGGTCGGCTGCCGTCTATGGGGTCGCACAGAGTCGGACACGACTGAAGCGACTTAGCAGCAGCAGCAGCAACCTACTGTAGTGGAGATGGCAGTGGCCACCCACCCCAGTGTTCTCGCCTGGAGAATCCCATGGACAGAGGAGCCTGGCGGGCTACCGTTCATGGGGTCCCAAGAGTCGGACACAACTTAGTGACTACACCACCACCACCAACCCACTGTAAGCTCATAGTTTTTGGCGGACAAGATAATTTCTGGTAGGTGGAAACAATTGAAAGAACATCATTCTGAAACTACAGGAGAATTAGATGACCTTTTAAAAATGTATCATTTTTGTTTACTCCGGATGGTTTGTTCTCTGGGCACTTCCATCTCCAGCTGTTGGTCCCTTTTTATAGAGTTCCTCATAGGAACTTTCTATATGAGCTTCTCTGTTTTTTAGTGTTCAAGCATTCCAGTAAGGTGAGCATAGCTGACCAGATTGGGGTCCCATCCTCTGCCTGCTTGCCCTTCATTATTGTGGGACAGGGTCCTTCTCAAGCCATTTTCTCAGCCTCCGTTTTGCAGCAGTGTGCTGCCTTGCTTTTCGGTCTCTTGCTGATTCCTCCCTTTTTCCTTAAGTCTTGTTCTTGGATGTCTCTATATCCATTTCCTTGTTGAGACCATCTACATTTCGTGACTTTAATACCATCTATATTGAAGATCCAAATTTATATCTTTAACTTAACTTCCCCTGTACTCAGAATTCTCAGATTGCTTATTTGATGCTTTGCTTTGACATCTGATAAGCATCTCCACCCTAACTAATGTGTCCCAAACGGTACCTGGATTTGTTAGGGCTTTATTCCTGGTATTGTTAAGGAGAGCAACTCCAAACCTCTACCTAACTGCAGATACAGATTTCCCAAACTGGAGGACTACCAAGTAGGAACGTCATGTGTTCACTAGTTAAGACCCAGTGTCTTCAACTTGGTGTCCACCAGTACTTTCACCCTGAATCTAGGGTTGTACATACCTGACTGCTTGATTCTTAACCTTCCAGTTAACCAGCTGAATGGCACTAACGTAACAAGCAAAAGGGGTGTAATCTAGGCTCACGAGATGAGACACGAACGGAGCTTGGTGACCTGAGGGACAGGAGCCTAAAGAGACTGAAGAAGGAACTGGACGTAAAGCGTGCAGAAAAATACTTGGCTGTAAGCGGGGAGAGGAGAGGGCTGCCCAGTGGCTGATGGGGGAGGTGTTTGAGGAAGGTGTGGCGGGTTTAAATGCTTGTGGGTGAGGGGACAGAAGGAGGGAGACTGGAGAAGATGCTCCGGGTGGAGAGAGCCCTGAGGGGTCTGGAGGCCAAAAGGCTGTTTGGCAATCTTGGTTGTCAACCTTGATTGTACCCAGCAAAAATGGTGCCTGCCCTGGCCCTTCCCAGGCAGTGGAATTGGTCTCTGGGAGTGGGGCCAGGAGTAACGTTTTTAAAAAATTTCCCTTTGGGGACTTTCTTGGTGGTCCAGTGGTTAAGACGCCACACTTCTAATGCAGGTGGTGTGGCTTTGATTCCTGGTCAGGGGAGTAAGGTCCTGTGTGCCAGCTGGGAGGGGGGACCAAAAATAAATTTCCCTTTGGAGGCGTGACTTGAGAAATTAGCATCTGGCAGGTTCTTCAACCTCAAAGACAGGCAGGTTCTGATGTAGAAAGAACCTCAAGACACATGCAGAACAGTGTGTGGTTTGTTCTCATTGAGCATGAAAAGCTAAACACATGCCTGTATTTCCATATGCAGAGCGTATGACTGGTGGTTATACGTGGGTAAATAGCGATTATCTCAGAAGGTCTCGGCTGTGGGAGTTACTCTTAACACACTTGCCTACTGGGATGTTCAGCAGTGTCCTTGACCTGTACCCACTGGCTGCCAGTATTACCCCTTCAGTGTAATGACCAAAAGTACCTCCAGACTTTGTCAGATGTCCCCTGGGGGCCAAAACCACACAGCTGACAACCATTTAACAACGACAGCAGAATTATTGAACGTACCACAATTCCTGGGACATTGTAGGCACTCAGCAAGTATTTCCTAATTTTCTAAAATTTGCTTTTCTCATCCTTGATTGAAAGTCTAATAATAGCTCTTAATGGTACAGATTGGATGTTCTCTGAAGTCCCAATGGCTTAATACAACAAGATTTATTTATTTTTTATAACGTTTGACACAGGTGGGACCAGGCAGCTGTCCTCCATACGGTGACACAGTGATTCAGATTACTTTCACTTCACGACTCATCATTTTAGCACATGGTTTCCATGATCCCTGAGACAAGGGAAGAAAAAGTTAGCAAACAAGCAGCTCTATGCTTTGGTCCTGAAATAATATGTAATGATTGTTTTCAGCTCATTTATGTGTGTCAATCCCAGGAGCCAACCTGACTGCTAGGGAGGCTAAGAAATAACCAACCTGTGGTTACTTGGTGAGTAAAAACTCTGCTACAAATACTAACAGTAGCTTCTTCCATACCAGCTAGTGACCGTGTGAATTATCAGCGAGCAATAATATTTTGAAAGACATCTTTTTTCTCTTGAGTAGTAGGGCTGAACAGTGGGTTTAAAATATTCAGTAAATCATGTTGTAAACAAATGTGATGTCGCCCAGACTTTGTTGTTCCATTTATAGAGCATAGGCTGAGTAGATGTAGCACAATTCTCAAGGGTCCTAGGATTTCTAGAATGGTCAGTGAACACTGGCTTCACCTTCAAGTCACCAGCTGCATTAGCTCCTAATAAGAGAACCCGTCCTTTGAAGATTTGAAGCCAGGCACTGGCCTCTCTCTAGCTGTGAAAGTCCTAGGTGGCATCTTCTTCCAACAAAAGGCTGTTTTGTACACTGAATATCTGTTGTTTAGTGTAGCCACCTTCACTCATTATCTTAGCCGTATCTTGTACATAATCGGCTACAGCTTCTACATGAACAATTCATATATCATGGAGATGGCTTCCCTCCTTAAACCACGTGAACCAATCTCCACTAGCTTCAAAGTTTTCTTCTGCAGCTTCCTCACCTCTGTCATCCTTCACAGAATTAGAGTTAAGGCCTTGCTCTGGATTAGGTTTTGGTTTAAGGGAATGTGGCTGATCTATCCAGACCACTCCAACGTTCTCCAGGGAATTCTCTGGTGGTTTAGTGGTTTGGACTCTGCACGTCCACTGCAGGGGGGACCTGGGTTCTATCCCTGGTCGGGGAACCCCGAAAGCCACATAGTCAATTAAAAGCAGCAGCTGCTGCTGCTGCTGCTAAGTCACTTCAGTCGTGTCCGACTCTGTGTGGCCCCATAGACGGAAGCCCACCAGCCTCCCCCGTCCCTGGGATTCTCCAGGCAAGAACACTGGAGTGGGTTGCCATCAGCATTCTCCAATTAGCAGTAAGGCTGCTTTGTTTTCTTATCAATTCATGTGTTCATTGGAATAGCACTTTTCATTTTCTTTAAGAACTATTTCTTTGCATTCACAACTTGATAACTGGCACAAGAGGCCTACCTTTCGGCCTATCTTGGCTTTCAACATGTCTTCCTCACTAATCTTAATCATTCCTAGGTTTTGACTTAAAATGATAGACATGCAACTCCCCCTTTCACGTGAATACCTAAGAGGCCACTGTAGGGTTATTTACCTCCCTAATTTCAATATTGTGTCTTTGGGACTAGAAAAGTCCAAGGAAAGGGACAGAAATAGGGAACACCTCTTCAGTGGAACCATCAAGACACACATTTATCAATTTTGCTATCTTATATGGGCCTGGTTCTTAACACCCCAAAGCAACAGTAACATCAAAGATGATCACCGTAACAAATATAATAAGTTTGAAATACTACGAGAATTAGCAAAGCGTGACATGGAGACATGAAGTGAGCAAATGCTATTGGAACAATGGTGCCGATGGACTTGGCTGACATGGAGTTGCCACAAACCTTCAACTGTGGGAGAATAAAAGGCACTACCTCTGAAGCTCAAAAAGGGGAAGCCCAATAAAAAAAGGTATCCTGTGGGCAGATCTTTAGGAGCAGGAGAAGCACATTGCTTACTGAAAGATTTGGTCAGTAATTCAGGGAGAAAATGCTGCCTAATCATGTTAACATCTATCTTCTTTGGCTTTTAAGAAATTTCAAATTACACTGACTGGCTCCCGGGTCAAGTGAATTCAAGGCTATGTCTGTGGAGATGGGGATGAATGGGTTTGGAGAGCTGGGGAAGACAATTCCATTTTGTTTTTTCTTTTGAAAATAACTTACAAAGGGTAGAGTGGCAGCATTTTAGAACAGATGACAGCTGTTGAAGATAAGAATAGGAGAGAAACTAGGCTGGTGGTTCTGAGATCACAATTGGGTTGTCTGCTATGTCTTACAGGGTTTTTAAAATGATGAAGACGGGACAGTTGAGATTTCCAGTTAAAAGCCAGGTCACCTTCCATTGCCTTTCCCTCCGCTCCCCTTCCCAACCAGATGCCAGTTCTCCCGTTTCAGGCCCCACCCCACCTTGTTCCCTTTGTCCTGTCCGCACACTTGCCTCTTTACCCATGGTGCAGAGACAGGTCCCTGACACCTTGGGTGACTGGCAGCCTTAGGACGGACATGCAAAGCCTCTCTGCTGGTTTTGACCCAGTTTCCTGACAGATAGCATGACTTGTCTAACTCTCTGCACACTGCTGACAGGGATGGTGGTGTGTCTAGTCCCAAGCTCTCACATGCATATCTTGTAGTGGAGAACTCACTGAGAGATGTGACTCCAGGATCTGGAATCAGTGTAGTGGAGCCAGGAGCAATAGAATTTTCTGTGGGACTTGCTTGTGGAAATACTTTTTCAGAGAGCTCTAATGAGTGGCCAAGCCTAAGACTTGAACCCAAGTCTGTCTGATATCCAGCCCGAATTGCTGTATGATTTAGATCAGTGTGTTCAGGCCATGGCCATGTTTCAATCATTGTGTTTCTAAAATACAAAGTCAGGTACTCTACAACTGGCAGACCAGTCCCCAAAACAAGATCTAATTTTTGATCTTTGCCTTTTTACTTATCCCACGGCTCTGAGGTGCTCTCCTGTCTGCTGCCACACCTGAAAATTCAGCCAGGCTGAGAAGAAGTTCCTTCTTGCTTCACCAAAGTTGCCAGATAGTTGGCAGCTGGCCTTCAAACACCGGCCTGTAACTCTCACCCACATGACAGAGAGAATGGGGCAAGTGCTGAGTAAGGGTGGCTTTGGCTGGGGTTTGTGGTTCTTTGGATTTATCTGTAGCTGAAGCCCTGATGATTTCATTCATAGCCATTCATTCACCAGTTCAGATGCGTGTAACCCTACTGGAGGCCTGCTCTTGAGCACAGGCAGAAACAGCCCTGTGCCCCAAAGGTTGATTCCCTTTTTGGGAAAGGGGATCTTGAACAATGACCATAGTGTGTGCTAGGTGTGGCCATAGATTGAGCAAGAGTGACTATGAGAACAGGGGACTGGCCTGGGCTCAGGACAGGAAAGGGCTCCTAGAAGAAGGGCCCTTTCAGCTGAGGTCTGAGGATGTCAGTTAACCAGGCCCGGAGGTGGGGATGAGGTTTGAGGCATCTCTCCCTGAAGGAGAAGGATGGCAACCATTAAGAACTGAGACAGCACGGGTGTAGGAGGACCTGAGAGATGGGTCTGTGTTCTTGGAGCTCAGGGTTTTCAGAGATTATTAGTCACCTTTCACTGGATTTCACTGGATTTTGGACTTCCCGGGTGGTGCAGTGGTAAAGGATCTGCCTGCCGATGCAGGAGACACAAGACAAGACACAATCCCTCGGTTAGGAAGATCCCCTGGAGGAGAAAATGGCAACCCACTCCAGTATTCTTGCCTGGAAATCCTGTGGACAAAGGAGCCTGGCGGGTTACAGTCCATGGGGTTGCCAAGAGTTGGACATGACTAAGCACGCAAGCATTGGATTTCATTCATCTTTCTCCATTCTCCATGGAGCCCCATTCCCTCACGCCGGAGTGCCAGGCCTTGCTATGTGCTGTGGTTTTGGAGATGCAAAGAACTGCCCAGAAATTCCGTTCACTTTTACTGAGCACTTCCTGCTAAGCACCTCATCATTTCACTTAATTCTTAAAACCTCTCTATTTAGCAGATATTATTCTTTTATAAATGAGGGAATCGGAGCTCAGAGAGGGGAACTGGCCTGTGGAAGTTCACACGCCAGTGAGTGGTGAAGCCTAGTCAGGCAGTTCCCTTAAAGGGCCACATCTTTTGTACCTCCCTAGCAAAGCATTGGAGAAGGAAATGGCAACCCATCCAGTGTTCTTGCCTGGAGAACCCCAGGGACGGGGGAGCCTGGTGGGCTGCCATCTATGGGGTTGCACAGAGTTGGACACGACTGATGTGACTTAGCAGCAGCAGCAGCAGCAAAAATGATGTGTCAACATATAAGTTCAAGCTAGAACAACAGGCAGTGAGAACGCAGAGTGAAGGTAGCCCGGCAGAAAGGGCAGGAGGATGGCATCTGGCTTTGTGGAGAAGGCAGGCCTTGCTGGAGTGGCAGGAGTTAGTTAGACAGTGACCAGGCCGCACACCAGTCCAGGGCCCTTTCAATACCCCATCAGCAGGTCGGAAAGCGCCAGCATCCCATGGCTCTTGCTCTTGTGCCCCTACATGGTGCTTAAAGAAATCAGGCAGAGTAAACATCTTGGATCTTGTATGTCTTGCTCAGTGGTGCCCAGAACAATGCGTGCCACTCAGCACACACCTGATGTCTATCCATTGATGACTAAACCAACGAACTTCACTTTTAGTAGCCGTCCTGGATCCTCACCTGCCTGGTGAATGAGGGCAGCATGGCTGCTTTATTCCTGTCACTGCTCACGTCCCCAGGTACTCCTTTGCCTCTGGCAGAGCCCAAAGCCAACTAGGTCCCGCGATCTGAGAAAGTGAAGTCCCTCAGCTGTGTCTGACTCTCTACTACCCCATGGAGTATAGCCTACCAGGCTCCTCTGTCCATGGGATTTTCCAGGCAAGAATACTGGAGTGGGTTGCCATTTCCTTCTCTAGGGAATCTGAGAGGTGATCTGAGTGGGCCCGAGCAATTTGGCAGTATCTGTTGAAATTAAAATTGCATCTATATTCTGACTCAGCAAGTCCACTTGTAGATATGCAGGCTGTGGCATGTACACAGCATGGTGGCTATGACCATGTGAGGAAGGCTGTGAGGAAGAGTGGGAACCCCCTACCTGCCCACCACTGGAGAGGGGCAAGGGAAAAATTGCTTTAGTCCTACAAAACAGAGCTTCCCTGGTGGCTCAGCTGGTAGAGAATCTGCCTGCCACGCAGGAGACCACTTGCAGCACAGAAGACGCTGGTTCAATCCCTGGGTCTGGAAGATTCTCTGGAGAAAGAAATGGCAACCGACTCCAGTATTCTTGTCTGGAGAATTTCAGAGCCAGAGGACCTGGTGGGCTACAGTATATGGGGTCACAAAGACTCTGACTGAGTGACTGACACACACCTACAAAATACAGAAGTGTCTTCAGTTCAGTTCAGTTCAGTCACCCAGTCATGTCTGACTCTCCGCGACCCCATGAATCACAGCACGCCAGGCCTCCCTGTCCATCACCAACTCCCGGAGTTCACGCAAACTCATGTCCATCGAGTCGGTGATGCCATCCAGCCATCTCATTCTCTGTCGTCCCCTTCTCCTCCTGCTACGTACCCCCTTAAAAACAAACCAGACAGAGTGGAGTGTTCTGGAATGAGGTGAGTGCCAAGGAACTTAGCTGAAAGAAAAAGCAAGAATAGAACAGATTCCCTTTTGTATAAATGCGCAGTGTACCCCATCCGTCCATAAGCTGTCTGCAGAAACCTCAGGGAAGGAGGTACTTTTTACTGTAGACCCCCTGAAAACCCCAATGACGGAGGTGGGGGTGGGGGCCACTGTCATGTGTCCTGCAGTTATAAACATTTCACACAGATTATCTCGTTAAAACTTCACACAATCCCAAGAAACAGTATAATTTGCTTTTGTTTTTAACAGAAAACTAAGGCACAGAGAGGGAAAACTCTATACTCAAGATGATCTGCAAATCGGGAGACACTTGGCTGAGAGATCAGGGAGCCTGAGAGCCAAACCGATGCTCTTAATACAATGCACATGTAATTTTTCATTAAAACACAAGTCCCTGAAGAATTTCTGTTCCCAATACTGTTCATCCACCGGGTCCCTTGATTGTCAGACGCGGGCTGGACCTCAGAGGCAAGCCGCGGCTCTCAGGATCCGGGGACCGAGGCTCAGAGCTGCGCGGAAACTCATCCCGGCCCGGCATCTGGTCCCCCCACCCCACCTCCCCGAGAGCCCCAGAAGCCACGCACGTGGTCGGCGAGCGCGGAGGCGCTTCCCCGCGTCCCGGGAGGAGGCCGGCTGATGAAAGGCAGCTCCCAGCCCGGCTCCGACGCGAACCGGCTTCCCCCTGGGCCCGGAGGCGAGCCCGGGGGCGGCTCCTCCCGGTGGGGTGACCGCGCGGGGCCGGCCCGGCCCGGGGGCGGGCCTCGGGAGGGCGGCGCGGGCGGCAGGCGGGGCGCGGGCGGCGGCGCCGGAGGCTGCGGCGTGGTGGGGCGGCGGCGCCCCGGACCTTCCGCGTCCCCGGGGGGCGGCGGCGGCGGCGCGGCCGGGTGAGTGTGCGCGGGCCCGGGGCGCGCCCCTGTGCCTGCGCGGCGGGTCCAGATTTCAGCCGCGCGGCTCCCGCGCTGCCGCCTGGGCGCCCCGCTCCTGGCCTGGCGTGGGCGCCGAGGCCCGAGTTTGGGCCCCGCTTCCCCTGCTGTGCGTGGGAGCCGCTCTCCGGCGGCCCTTGGAGGGGGCGGGGGCGGGGGCGGGGGAGAGGGGCGGGGGGCTGATTTCGGGGGTGCAGGGGGGCCCGGGGGCAGCAGACCCTGGGTCAAGACTCAGCTGCCCCAGGCCAAGGCCGGAGGTGGCCGAACATCCCCTGCCCGAACGAGCTCGGTTCCCTTGTGGCTCCATCCCCCAGCCTGGCTCCTTGACCTTGGATGGTTCACTTTCGTTTCTGGGTCTTAATTTTCTCACGTGTAAAATGGAGAGCTTGGAGCCATTGTCTCTGAAGGCTTTTCCACCCCAAAACTTCTCTGACAGACCCTCCATCATGGCCCCTTGTTGGGACTTTCCAGTTTAACAAAACAAAACTTGACTTGTGAAAATTGTAGGATTCCCTCATCCCCAGCAGACACACACACACACACACACACAACTCAGGGAGGCGCATGAGGCTCTTCTGGGGATGCTGGGCACTCAGTATCTGCAGAAATGGAGATTTTTGCAGAGGCTTGCCACCCAACTCAGAAAGATGGATAATTGGAAGGTCTGGTTAAATGGAATCAGCGAGGGGAGTTAGGAAGCTGGGGAGTGGATGGCCAGTTAGTTTGAGGAACTTCAGGGCTGGGCTCACTCCCTGCCTGACTCCATCCTGATGTCTGACCTTACGCCCCTTGTCCCGTTAGGGCTAGTGCAGGGCTGGAGTGTGGTGGCAGCTCAGAACACAATAATGGGTAATGGGGTCAGCACCTGCCCTTGGCCAGTCTTGCCAACACCCCTCCTGCCCTCTGCCACCTCCCGTTTGGATGAGAGGCTACAGGGTGAGAGTGGAGGCCGCCTTGATTGGCCCCATCCTGCCCTCTGGTTTGTACCTCTCCCTACTTGGCAGTTCCTTCTCTCACTCCACCTTTGCCAAGCCAGGAGCCTCCCCCTGCTCTGAGAAGCCTCCAGAAGAAGTCTCCCCTCAAGCCAAGGTGCTCCCGGCTCCCTCTGACTGCCTTCTTTGATCTTTGTCTGTTTCTTGTTTCTCTTTCTTTGAGTTTGTCTTTTCTACCAGATGGTGGTACCCATCAGAGTGGGCCGAACAGGGACTTAACATTTTATTTCTGGCTTTATAGTCTAGAAAGCACAGGGCCTGGCACTAGAAGATTCTTAGGGCGTGTCTATGGAGTAAAAATAACGATTGGTATGTTCCGTTTTGCCCTGTGCTGCTCTCGAGTGATTTAAGTTTGAATTCTTTAAGCCTCACAACAACCTTGGTGTGCTGTTCCCATGTACACGTGAAGAAACTGAGGCCGTGCAAGTCGCTTGCTCCAGGTCATTCACGTGGGAAGTGGCAGGACTGCGCAGGTTGCTTTTCTCCATTACACTAAATAGCCTACAGGTGTGTGACTTCTGGTTGGGACTTTGTGGGAGGCTAATTGGGCCAACTGGAGTGATGGGGATTTCTTCCCAAAGACACTGTCTAATTGTGGGATTCTGCAGCTCATGAGCCTTCCACGCTGTCTGGAAGGTTGTCTGGGCAGCTCCAGCTTGTGGATGGTCCCTTCTGCCTGGAGGAGGGACAGAGGGCTCCTGGGCGCCACAAACGCTTCTGAGACTCCAGTAGAGCCTCTCTGGGAAACAGGTTCCTAGCTAGGGTGTCCCTGGGTTCCTGGTCTGGAGCATAGATCCAAGGATATTCTGTGTCCCATAGGCCTAGGACCCAATCAGATGGAGCAGAACCTCGTTTATCGCCAAGTGCAGGGTAGACATCCTTGGGCTGTTGTTTTCATGCCTCTTGGGGGTACCAGGGAAGAGGAAGGAAGTAAGGGGCGATATGATTGACTGATATGCAGCAGTGTTTGGGAGTGCCTACTGTGCACCAGGCTTGGGGGAGATGGTCCCTGCCCTCTCACTGCTTGGCAGCTCAGGTGCCAACTCGAATGTGTTGCTAGATCACACCTGGGAAATGCAGTCTCCTTCCACCCACTCGTTTTTAAGGCGGTTTAAGGAAGAGGCTCAGCCACAGCTAGACCTGGGTTCTGAGGTTCAGGGATGCGGGAATGATGGGCTTGGATTCTGGAGCTGGATGACCTGGTTCATCTCCTGTCCCCGCAGCTCCCAGCCACCCCACTTTGGGCGGGTCATGTCACATCTTTGACTCGCAGTTCTGTCCCCGGGGAGATGGGAAAAACCTGGGAGGAAATGGGCCTGATGGTGAGCAGGATACTGGATGCCACACTCGTATTTCTTTGTGTAGCCCCACAGCAGCTATGCTGGGCTGGCCTCCCTGCACACATTTTGCCGGTGAGGTCAGCAAGGCTCGGGGAGCTAAGTACCTTGACAGTGGATGTCCCAGAGCATGCGAGGGTCAAGTGAAGGTTTACATCTAGGTCCTTTGGTGCTGAAGTCCTTGCTCTTTTCTTTTTATAATGTTTTGCTGCTTTGTATAAACAAGGCTCCCTTTGATGAATAGACCTATCCTGTGCTTGGTCAGGAAGGGAAATCTCAGATGCCTGAGAGTGGGGTCTGGTCAGCTCGTGAGTTCCCTGTGGTTCCTGGATGTGTCTGAGCTGGAGAAGATCCAAGACCAGAGGGAAGTTCTCAGCTCAGGCCTTCGGGGGTTCTGGCTCCTCCTATTCGTTCCCTCTGAGAACGTTCCTTAGCCTGATCAATGAGACCACAGTCCGAGGAAAGACTCTGGGTGGCTCTCCTCGGCCTGGTGATGGCTTTGGCCTTGAGAGTCTGAGGAAACTGGCCAGCCCAGGACCAGGCCTGAAGTTTTTTCTCGTGATGTTGTTTTCTGAAGGCAGGCGAAGCTGAGCTGGCTGCTCCAGGATGAACCGCAGCTCCAAGAACGGGAAGTAGGAGTCCTGCTGGTGCTGCTATGGCGTGTGAACCGCAGATGGACCCCGGTGGGGCGGCTGGCCCCTTGCCCACCTCCTCCCCTGGCTGGAGCGCCCTGCCTGGTGGAAGCCCTCCTGGCTGGGGGCAAGGTAGGGTCATGACCCTTAATTCCTTCCTCCTCTTCCCCCCTGCCCCCGCCCCTAGCATGCTGAGCTGGACTCAGATAGTATGCTTGAGGAGAGGTGAGTGGAAGGGCACAGAAGTGCCTGAGATACAGGTGGGCCTGTGGGGATGTATTTCCAGGCATTTCTGTCATTGCTGCTTATTCTCTCTGTCACTGAGTTCCTTAGCTTGCCCTCTGCTAGGATGCTACAGCTTCTTAGCACCTCTCCTCCTGGCCTTTTCCACTGTCCCTTCATCACGTCTCAGAGAGGTTTTTAAAAATGCACAACCTTTCTGTTTTGGTTTCTGTTTCAGCGTTTCCCATTGGGCTAAGCATGAGGATCTATCATTCACCAGTTTGCAAGGCCTGCCTTAAAGGCTCCTGCTGCCCCTGCCATGCCGCCCTGCCCCAGGACCTTTGCACCTGCTGTCCCTTTTGTGTGTTATGCCCTTTCCCTGTCTCCTTTCTTCTGCTTTATTTCCTTTCATCCTTCAGAGCTCAGTTCAGATGTCCCTTCCATGGGGAATCCTCCCCTGATGGCCTGGCCTAAACCAGACCCTCTGATATATCCCTGCTTCTCCCTATGGCACTTGGCAGTTTAATTAAATTAATTCCCTGTGTAATAGCATGTTGAGTGTCCAGCTTCCTCAGTTGAATGTAAGCTGCATGAGGGCAGGGGCTCTGTATGGCTTTGTTCATCCCTGTGTCTATAGTACCTCGCACACAGCTTGGCCCATAGTAGATGTTTAGTAAGTATTTGGACGAATAAATTAATGAACGAATGAGTGGCTGGGCACAGGCAAATGGAGATGGCGTTTGCATTGTGGCTGGTTTCTTAGAAGATTTCAGACTTAAAAACAAGGGTTCCTTTTATGTCTGCTGTTATCAGGAAAGCAGTTCACACATACACGCATGCCAGTAGAATGAAATGGAATGGAATAATTTGCCTTCAGCTCTTTGAAGACATTGCTCCACTGGTTTTTGGCAAGCCAGTTCTTGCCCCTTTATAGGAAATAGCTTTCTGTATGTGCATACACACAGAAACACACGCACACACACACACGTGTACACACATGCGTTTCTTAGGAGCTTTTCAGATCCTTTTTCTTCGCATAAGTGTGAAAACAAGGATTTTTAAGTGGAGGACTTACAGTTTTCACTTTAAGAAACAGATGAGAGAGATTGTTGCCGAGAATCCAGGAATTCATGGTGTGAAAGGGAAGCAAAGTCACTGTGCAGCGTCTTTGCGGTGCTCGGGCAGACACTGTCCTCAGCGCGCAGAGAGCCAGGCTGGGGGAGCAGCCACAGGCTCCGAGCCCGAGGTCCAGATCCTTGCGGGTTCTCCACTCTGCGTTGTGCAGTGAAGGGCTGGTCTGCGGCTCCCGCAGCGCAGCTGCCTGCCTTTTCTGTGCTCCTCTTTCTCTTCACTTCTTCTCTTCCCTACTTTCATATCCCCTGGCACCACAAGCCAAGCCGGTTCTCCTTTCAGAGGCCCTGTGTCCTTTCCCATAGTCATCGTTTTCCACTTTCTAGGGCTCTTGTGGGAGACCCTGGTTCGATTCCTGGGTTGGGGAGATCCCCTGGAGAAGGGATAGGCTACGTACTCCAGTATTCTTGGGCTTCCCTGGTGGTTCAGACAGTAAAGAATCCACCTGCAATCCGGAAGACCTGAGTTTGATCCCTGGGTTGGGAAGATCCCCTGGAGGAGGGCATGGCAAGTGTTCTTGCCTGGAGAACCCCCCCGGACAGAGCAACCTGGTGGGCTACAGTCTGTGGAGTTGCAAAGTCAGACATGACTGAGGGACTAAGCGCAGGGCTCTTGGAGGATTAAATGGAATCAGGACAGTGATCCTGAGACTGTGCCTGCTGCATCGGAAGGGCTCAGTCCCTGGAAACTATTCATGTTTTATTTTATTGTTCTATTTTTATTTCAGCCTTTATCTTCTTTTTATCTGTTTTCCTTCATTTGCTTATTTTAAAATCTAATGTTATAATTTTGCCTTTTCATATTTTATTTTTATGAAATCCTTTCTGGAACAAGGTGTGGGAGGATAAAAACCAATACAACTAAACCAGTGTGGCTTCATGGTAACTTAGGTGCTCTGATAAGCTTTTAAATGGTGACAACCATAGCAGCCAGTTATTCAGCACCCATTTAACACTAAACGCTTTATTTTCATCATCTTAATTATTTGCAAAATCCTCTGCAGTGGATATCATCATCCTCTAAGGGGACGGCCAGGAATTAAGTTGCTTCTTCAAGGTTTTTCTGCTAGTGAGAGGCTCACTTACAATTTGAACCCCAAACCATCTAGCGTGTGCCTCCCCCACTTCATTCATACATGAAACATTTATCTAGTACCTGCTGTATACTTGGCACTGAATCCAGCTCAGGGGACTCAGTGATGTGTAAAACCCATGTGGGAGTATATTGTTCAGATGGAGACAGTGGAGTAGTTGAGTAACTGGGTACACATGTACTCATCTTAGTCAGCATAAAGGAGAAGCGCAGTGATGGGCAGGTTTACCGGACAGGTTTGACCTGGCAAGAGTTTAGAGCATCAAGGAAGACTCCCTGGGAAAGGGATTAGTGAACTGGAACGCAAATGATGCCTGGGATCTAAGGGAGTGATGCCAGGGGGATGTGTTCTAGGGAGAGAGCGGGAGGAGCATATGCAAAGGCCCTGGGGTGGGAGAGAGCACTGCATGTCCAAGGAACAAAGGAGGCTGGAGCGGCAAGACACAGAATGAGGCGGAGCCCTCAAGTTGAGTTTGGCAGGAGGCTGGTTCTTCTAAGGACTGGGGAGTATGGTGACGAGGCTGGTTTTCGTCAGAGCACTGGGAAGCTATTGAAGTTACTGGGTTTTTTTGAAGATTTATCCGTTTATGTATTTTTGGTTGAGCTTGGGTGTTCATTGCCGCGTGCGGGCTCTCTCTAGTTGAGGGAATGGGGCTACTCTCGGGTTGCGGTGTGCGGGCTTCTCATTGCACTGTCTTCTCTTGTTGCAGGGCATGGGCCCGAGGGCTCAAGGGCTCAGTAGTTGCAGCACACGGGCTTAGTTGCTCCACGGCATGTGGGATCTTCCCAGACCAGGGATCAAACCCAAGACCCCTGCATTGGCAGGCAGATGCTTACTCACTGGACCACCAGGGAAGGCCCCTATTGAATAATTTTACTCAGAGGATTCACATCATTTGATTTGCGCCCTGGCCGCTGTGTGAATGCACTGTGAGAGGAAGAGCAGTTGGAGAAGCCAGTTAGGAGACAGGGGTACAGGGAGAGGCGAAGGGAGCCTGGGCGACGGTTGTAGCGAAGATGCCGAGGGGTGCATGGAGCTGAGAGAGATTTTGTTGGGCCCAGTTGGCAGGGCCCAGGGATGGACTGGGTGAGGGGGTGGAGGAGTGATTGAGGGGGTGGGCAGGAATCCCCAGGAAGGTGGTGCTTTAAGACTCCAGTATTGCCCAGAGCCGGGCTGTGTGCCAGGAGATAACATGTTTAACCCCTTCAGTCTTGCTCCTCTTCTGAGTGACAGCTACAGAAAATGTGCTGAAATATTCAGTTTCCATCCTCGAGCGGCTAAACTCTAGGATCCTAGCATCTCAGGGCTTGGGCAGCCCCAGCTTTGCCCTGGCCGTTCCCCGGCGGCTCCCCGGCCTCATAGGTGAGAGAAGAGCTCGCTACTCAGAAGGGAAGTAGGTGTGGCTTCTTTCTGCTGCCATTCCTCCCTGGGCCTGAGGGGATTGCCTCACTCCGGCTCCTGGTCTGGCTTCAGTGCAGCCCTGCAGGGCAAGAGTGAGAGGTTGTGATAAGCCTGAGTTGGGGTGCTTTTTCCGCAATTTATGCTTTTAAAATGTCAAACGAGTGCTGATATACTGGGGAGGGCTTGCCAGTAAGTTAGTGGATTGGTTTTCTGTGGTTATTGTAACAATGCCCACTAACAGGGTCTTAGAAAATGCAGTGATCCTCTTACCGTTCTGCAGGTTAGGAGTCTGACACTGGCCTCACTGAGCTCAGATCATGAGGTCAGCAGGGCTGTGTTAGGAAGCTCCAGAAGAGACTCTGTTTCCTTTTCTTTCCCAGCGTCTAAAGGCTGCCCATATCTCTTGGCTCCTGAAGCCTTCTGCCACTTTAAAGCCAGAGGTGTTCCATCTCTTGGTACCTTTCTTCCGTAGTCACAGCCCTCCTGGCTCTTCTGCGGCCTCCCTCTTCCACTTTTAAGGATCCTTGTGATTGCAGTGGCCCTCTCCAGATTATCTGGGCTTTCCTGGTGTTGGGGTCCTTTGTGGACCGGGGACCTGGTGGTCTGGAGACGACGATAAGAGTGAAAGACAGAAAGAGGCTGGTATTCCCTAGTTTACGCAGAAAACCAATAAAGTCCTTGGCACAGGACTTGCGTCTCCCAGGAAGGCACTGGGCACCCTCTCGAGGAGCAGTGAAGGCACACGGCGCCTTCTCGAGAGAGTCTTAGAAGCCTGGGCAGGAGAGTGGGCAAGATGGGTCTCTACGCCCTAAGGAATCAGCCGAGGGGAGAGAGAGAGAGAGAAAGAAGGAAAGAAAGAAAGAAAAGACACGGGGACCCAAGCTCTGATGGAGCAAATGTGCTTTAATGATTTCTCTGTGAGTATGTAAAGGCTGTGGTACAAGAAATTTCTTTCAATAATGATAAAGATCAGAAAATCAAACATACAGTAACCGTTACCAAGGGAACCAGGGGTTAATAATGGTCACAAGGTCAGGAGACAATCCATGTCTCAAGGAAAAGGGGGAAGAGACTAAGCAGTTTTGTCGTAAAGAGAACGTTTACTAGAGGAGATCCAAGCCTGTCTCTCACAATGACCCCAGTTCCTGGGAGAAGCTCGCTTACTCCACTTGAAAAGAAACAAAGGACTTGTGAGAAACAGCACGTGGGAACCTCCTGTTAAACATTCCCTGACACCCTGGTGCCTCAGAAGGTAAAGAATCTGCCTGCAATGCAGGAGCCTGGGGATTGATCCCTGGGTCCAGATGATTCCCCTGGAGATGGGAATGGCTACCCAGTCCAGTATTCTTGCCTGGAGAATCCCACGGACAGAGGAGCCTGGTAGGCTACAGCCCTTGGGGTCGCAAAAAGTTGGACGTGAATGAGCAACTAACACTTTCTACTTCACCCAGATAACCTAGGGATCTCCCTGTTTCGGGCCAGCTGATTAGACCCTTACTTTTACCTGCAGCCTTCGTTGGAAGGTTTGAGGATGGCAAGTCCTTCCTTGCCATGCGAATGTTCTCAAGGCTGGAGGAGGTGATGCCATCAGGGTCTGGGCTCACCCCAAGTCCTTATCGCTTGTCCAGATGAAGCGTCTGTCTGCTTTCAGAGCTCCGCAACGGCCAGGTCCTCACGGTGCTCCGGATCGACAATACCTGTGCGCCCATCTCATTCGACCTGGGGGCCGCCGAAGAGCAGCTGCAGACCTGGGGTATTCAGGTGAGTGCCGACTGTATTGCATCCTTATTTTTCTCCCACCCACACATCAGTCTCCCATCTGTCTGTCTTATCTATTCTATCATCTCATTATTTACAACATTTTTTTTTCCACTGTTTCATTCATTGTTTTTTAAAAGTTCTATTTTTATTTTTTTAATCTTATTTTGGGGTACAGTCAATTAACAATGTTGTGATAGTTTCAGGTGAACAGTGAAGGGCCTCAGCCACGCACAAACGTGTATCTGTCCACCCCGACCCCCAAGTCCCCCGCCCTGACTCCCCTCCCATCCAGGCTGTCGCATATTATTGAGCAGAGTTCCATGTGTGATAAAGTAGGTCGTTGTTGGCCATCCATTTTGAACATAGCAGTGATTCACAACATTTTTTTTTAAGCACCTACCCCGTGCTTGATATGCCAATTAATTCGCTTAATAGATGTGTGTTTTGGGGTGTCTGCCCTGTGCTGGGCACTTAGCTGCTCAATGATTACTGCAGAGGTGACTAGGTCCTCGTGCCTGGGGTCACACACTGGGATTTTTGTACCAATGAGAAGACACAGTGCTCGAGGGACACTTGCCCTGGCTCTGGCACATAGTAAATGTTCAATAAACTGTGGCTCTTAAGTTCCCACAGGTGTGATTCCCGCTCTTCTCATATCCTTTAGAGTGGTGAGGTCTTGATCATCACTGCCCGGGATGGATTATTTATGGATACGGAAGTGACAATGCTAATTGTACCCTGAAGACTTGAGAATTGACTCCTTTAACACAGAATTGTATTATGGTTTAAAGCATTTTAGCACCATTAGAGGGAAATGTTCCAGGTTGATAGTACTCACCCCACATCAGCATGACAGCTGGTTTCCCTTCCCACGCTTCCTTTCAGCCTTTGTACAAAGGGGCATTTTCCTTCAACGTAGTCCTCAAATGGGGTTTTCTTCACTGGTGAACAGTTTGCATATTGTTCTACCGTGCTCCTAAATATCGTCTCTAATGATTAAAGTCTGTGTCCTTAAGCAGTCTTCTCGTAAGACCTTTATGGTCTAGGGCGTTTTGCTTGGGCAGGAAGATGTGAGTTTTCAGCATCTTGGCCTGTATTAATAGTTGTTGATGTAGTTTGATGCTAACACTTGTGTATCTAGTGTTCACTCTGGAAGTGGCCCTGAGCTTGTATAAACAGGTAGTTAGATATACGTATCCATCTGAGTAAGAGAACAGATAGTTAGATATACATATCCATCTGAGTAAGAGAACAGATAGTTAGATATACGTATCCATCTGAGTAAGAGAACGACTCTGTGCGTAGTCTGTGCTGAGTTTAGTCGTTCAGTCGTGTCTGATTCTTTGCAACCCCGTGGACTGTAGCCCACTGGGCTACTCTGTCCATGGGGAGTTTCCAGGCAAGATACTGGGTTGCGTTGCCATGACCTCTTCCAGGGGATCTTCCCAACCCAGAGATCAAACCCAGATCTTTGGCATTGCAGGCAGATTCTTTACCATCTGAGCAACTAGGGAAGCCCCAAGTAAGAGAACAGAAACTCCCAAGGATGTCCAGATAATATGTATATATATATGTTATATATATATTTACTGTATGATATATGGGCTTCTCTTGTGGCTCAGCTGGTAAAGAATCAGCCTGCAATATGGGAGACCTGGGTTTGATCCCTGGGTTGGGAAGGTCCCCTGGAGAAGGAAAAGGCTACCCACTGTGGTATTCTGGCCTGGAGGGTTCCATGGAGTCGCAAAGAGTCAGACATGACTGAGCGACTTTCACTCACTGTATAATATGTATATAGTGTTGTATGTATTATCTTGTTTAATATGCACACCACCTCTATGAAGTGTACATTTATTACCCTCATTTTCCAGAGGAGGAAAGTGAGGCTCAGAGAAGTGGGTTTACTTGCTCTGGGTCACGCGGCAGATGAGGGACAGGACCAAGGTTTGGAAACAGGGCTGGGGAACTCCAGGGCCTGCCCCTTACCCGTTAGGCTCTGCTGGGTCTGTTGTGAGGTGCTGAGCCTGGGGTTATGGGAATCCCTCTCCTGGATGTCCCCCTGGGTCTCGAGCGGTCCCGTCTCCCCAGTAGGGCCCGTCCTTCTCTGACCCTGTGATGCCATTCGGGGCTCCGTGCGCCTTGCTCTGCCTTGTAGGGCAGCCCAGGATGCACTCACCCCCTTCCACATGATAGTCACGTGAACTGGACACTGTGCTTGCTGGTGGGAAGAAGTGGGGCGTGGTTCTCTGTGGCCAATGGGTCTCTTTCCCTTGGGTGGCCAAACAGGTCCCAGCTGACCAGTACAGGAGCCTGGCTGAGAGCGCCCTCTTAGAGCCCCAAGTGAGGAGATACATCATCTACAACTCGAGGCCCATGCGGCTGGCCTTCGCTGTGGTAAGGAGGGCGGGGTCCCCTGAGACACCGCTGAATTCAGGGCCATGCCCTGCAGCCTGTGGGTGCTGGTCACGGCTTTAGGGGCTGGTGGCCAGGCTGCCTGGGAGAGAGCAGTACCCATGGCCCTGGGTTTGGTGTAGGAGGAGGTTTCTGGGGGACAGTTGTTACCAGCTCCTCATGTAAGGGGTGGAAGGCAGGTTTACTAAGGGCAGAGGCTGGGGGACTGGGAATCCACAGACCCACACCTGAAGCCCGAGTCTTATTATCTGGTCTTGTCAAGACCTTTCTGCTCTCTGGAACTTGGTTATTTTATTGACCTTTATAAGAGCCACATGAGGGAGGTATTATTATCCCCATTTTATGGATAAGGAAACTGAGGCTTAGAGAGGCGCTCTAACATGTCAAGTCCACTGAGCATTTAAAGGATCAACATGGGCTTCTGACTCCCGAGATTCATCTCACTCCCGAGCCCTGCCTGATTTAAAATCAGAGTAAGCAGGAATTTGGAATACCTGTTCTAACCCCTTGCCTCTCCATCTGCTTATGAACAAGGAACAAGGGCTCGTTCTCACGGGCTCGCACACCCTCACTGGTCTCTGCCTGCACTGTGAGCTCTCTGAATCTGCGGAGGGTGTTGGGAGTGGCCAGAGGCTGTCCCGGGAGTGGAGCTGCGTCACCCGGGGCAGGTGTCCCTGACTGCGCCCTTTCTCTGGCTCTCACAGGTGTTCTACGTGGTCGTGTGGGCCAATATCTACTCCACCAGCCAGCTGTTCGCCCTGGGGAACCACTGGGCAGGTGTGCTGCTCGTGACCCTGGCTGCCATCAGCCTCACCCTGATGCTCGTGCTCATCTTTGAGAGACACCAAAGGAAGGTGAGCCCTCCGGGGACCCCAGCCATGCTCCCTCTAGAGAGGCTGTACCGGCTGGAGAACCCCAAGTCAGACTTTTCTTGCACCTGCTTCAGAGAATTTCCCCAGTGGTGAAACACTGCCCTGGCCCATGTGCCCAGTGATTCAAAGAAGTCCAGTCACACGTGTGATCAGGTCCTCTCTGCTTTTCCCTCGGATCCCTGTGTGTTGTTTTTTGGAAGCGGGCTGTGTTTTGAGAGAGTCTGGGAGTGGCAAGGATGGCCCTTTGAGGCGTCTGAACCCTGCCCCGCACCTCGCCTTTCTGTGCGCTTGCAACAGCCCTGCGCGTGGGTGGACTCCCGCCTGGCCCTCGGTTGACACTTGCATCTCATTTAATCCCAGCAGCGCCCTTTGAGGCCAACAGTGGGTGATCAGGGAGTTTAGGTAACTTGTGCCAATCCCAGTCTGACTGGCAGAGTTGGGGGTTCAAAGCTTGAACCCTCTGATTCCCGACTCCATTCACAAAGGAGATTGATGCCTCCTGGCTTAATGTGTGGTTTGTTGACTGTCTTCTGCTTCTTCAATATCAGTCTTTCGTTACTGTTGAGCACTTCATGTGCGGTAGATTATCTATTAAAAGCTTTATATACCTTAAGTCATAGAACCCCCCAGTAAATCTCTGGGTAGAGTCTTTTACTTGAGACTCCGAAAGGCCCAAGGAGTAGTCCAAGGTCATGCTGCTAATAAATGGCAGAGCTGGAATTCAAAGCCAGGAGCTCAGGTTCCAAGCCATGTTCTGGACCAATACCCAAGTGCACTGGTGTTCTGTGGCTGAGACAGATAACCATAAAATGTCGTGGCTTAAAACAATGTTTTGTTTACAGTTCTGTAGTTGAAAGTTTTGACAGGGCAGGGCTGTCTCTTCTGTAGAACCTCTAGTGGGGAATCTGTTTCCTTGTCTTTTCTAGCTCTGGAGGCCTCCTGCATTTCTTGGCTCATGGCCCCTTCCTCCACCTTCAGAGCCAGCAGTGGTGGATTGAGTCCTTCTCACATTCTTGACTCTGAATGTTCTCCCTTCCTTTTCCACTTTTAAGGCCCCTTATGATGACTTTAGGTCACCCCTGGAGGCTCGGATGGTAAAGAATTTGCCTGCAGGGCAGGAGACTCAGGTTTGATCCCTGGGTCTTTGGGCTGTCTAGGTAATCTGGGCCAGTCTTCCTATTTTAAGGCTAACTCATTAGCATCATTAATTCCGTCTACCACCTTAGTTCCTCTGTGTCATATAGCATAAATTCACAGATTCTGTGCGGTAGGATTTAACCAGCCTTGGGAGGTCATTATTCTGCCTACCACACCTCCACCGTCATTCTTTCTTCTTCTTTTTTATAAAGTATTTATTTGTTCCTTTTTGGCTGTGCTGGGTCTTCAGTGCTCCACGTGACTTTCTCCAGCTGCAGCGAGCGGGGCTGCTCTCTAGTCGCAGGGACAGGTTCTCACTGTGGCAGCTTCCCTTGTTGCAGCGCACGGGCTCTAGAGGGTGGGCTCAGCAGTTGTGGTGCCTGCGTTTAGTTGCCTTGCAGCGTGTGGGATCTTCCCGGAGCAGAGATCGAACCCATGTCCCCTGCATTGGCAGGTGGGTTCTGAACCCCTGGATCACCAAGGAAGCCCCTCCACTGTTCTAGCTACTTGAGGAAGCTCCCCAGCACCTGGCATAGAGGTGAACTGAGACCTTTAGTAAATACTCTACTCTTGCCTGACTCAGGAGGAGAGGGCGGGATGGGAGGAAATGTGCTCAGGGTTTGGGGTATGAATTCCATTTAGCGCCTGTGCTCACAGGGAAGAATAGGAACTTTATGGCTCAATCATTCTGAAAGGATCTTTGTTGAGCTTCGAGATGAGGCTGACAAAATAATGCTGCCCTTGGGCTCCGTTAATGCTTTCATGGTCTTGTCTTTGGCCTATAAAAAATAAATTGAACTGGCTGCTTTTGCAACAAGAACCTTCTCTTGGGGAGGGGGAAAATGCTAAGCGTTCTGCTTTATCAGGAGCAAGAAAAATATCTGGCACCTGGCAGGTGCTTCAGGGAGGCAGTTCAGGGAGGGCCTGCTGTGGGTTTCTGCCTCCTTCCTCCATTTCTTCCCTACTCAGCTGGTATTCATGAAGGCTCAGCAAGTGCTAGGGGATGTGCTGGGCATAGGGCAGAGAGATGAACAAAACTGTGTTTTTACTTGTAGGTGCAGCATGGAGGCCCCAGATGCATAATGGCCCTTCTGTCATCACTGTGTTTTGATCCTCCAGGATCCTTTACTTTCTAACATGACCATCATTTAATGCGCACTTATTATGTGTTCTGTATTTGGGGCCTGATATCTATGCCCAACAACCTGACAAGAAGGCAGGATACCCCTACCATTTGCTAGCCCTACAACTTGGGGTGACTTATTGCTTATCCTCTCGGGGCTTTAGTTTTCTCATCTGTAAAATGGGATAATAATTGTAGCTCCTCATAGGATTGCCGGGAGAACTAAATGATGTAATATATGCAGTGTGCTTATAATCCTACTTGTGTGGGTGTGAGCATTAGTTGATCAGTTGTGTCCAACTCTTTGTGAAACCATGAACTGTAGCCCACCAGGCTCCTCTGCCCATGGACTTCTCCAGGCAAGAATACTGGAATGAGTTGCCATTCCCTTCTCCAGGGGATCTTCCCAACCCAGGGATTGAACCTGGATCTCCCCCGTTGCAGGCAGATTCTTTACCATCTGAGCCACCAGGGGAGTGCATAATCCTACCTGGTGTTACACGTAATAATTTATTACATTAAGTGTTAACTCTTCACTGGTGGGGAAACCAAAGCTCAGAGAGGTTAAGTCACTGGTCTGTGGTCACACAGCCTTCCTTGCGTCTTCCTTTGAGCCTCAGCTCAAGGACTCCTTTCTTCTCTAACCCCTTGTCCCTCAGGGCCGTGCAGACCGCCCTCCCTGACCGTCATCACTCTTACTGTTTGTGTTCAGCCTACATCACACAACATCCTTGAGAGCCTCGGCATTTGTACACACTGCCTTGGTTTCCCCTGTTTGGGAGCGGCAGGAGCCCCTCCAGTCCCCTGCTCCTGCAGATACCTGTGGCGTACGCCTGTGTCCTGGGCACTGGGTGGAGTGCTTCACACACACAGTCTCAATTCAATCCCGCCACCTTTCTAAGGGTGGGGGACACTTAGCCTTATTCAGGACTGAAGAAAGCGAGACTCAGAGAAGGGACTCAGTTGACCAGGACCATGCTGCCCAGAAGCAGTGGAGCTGGACTTCACCCCAGGCTCGCTGACATGTTGAATTTCTTGTCCTGACTACCCCACAGTCCGCTGTATAGGGGAGACAGTGGCTGTGTCTTAAAGACCAGGATTGTCCCATGGTGTCTTGGGCTGGGACAGTACGTGTTTATTACCCGGGCCCAGGAGCACCCCGACAGCATGACGTTCAGGCTGTGAGGCTGGCGTTTGTCTTCTAGGCCAACACCAACACAGACCTCAGGCTGACAGCTGCCAACGGAGCCCTCCTGAGACACCGGGTGCTGCTGGGGGTGACGGACACGGTGGAAGGTTGCCAGAGTGTGATTCAGGTACCGTGTCATCGAGCGACCCCTCCTGTGGGAGCTTTGAGGCTGGGCTCCCCGGGTCTGTGCAGTGTCTGCCTGGGTCTGCTGACAGAGGTGGCATCCAGCAGCCCTTCCTTCCTCCCTGCTCCTGTGTCCCCTTCTGGAGACTCCTCTCTGGGTGGTCAGCAGCAGCCTATAACCTCCATGAGGCAGGGCTGGAAGGACAGTTTGAAGGAAGCCAAGCCACATTCCGCCTTCAACGTTTATTCAGCAGAGAGATGGGGCCTCCCCTGTTTCAAGCCCTCAGTGTCCAGACGAGGTCCCTGGAGAGGCAGGTCAGACCCTGAAGGCCATGTGCCCCTGGCTTGGTTGTTTCCTTGGCTCCAGGGAAATGTGAGATCTGAAGCGACCAGAAGGAGGTCATGCAGCGAGTCTGGGACACAGCTGGGCTGGATGAGGCTCAGGGCTCCTGGTCATGGCTGGGCTTTGCCAGTGGGATTGGTGCATCTCCCCAGTCAGCGTCACGCCTGCATCTCACCCACTGGGAGCCCGGGGTGGGGGTCCAGGTGGTCTTTGGTAGGAAGCCCATTGGGCACATGACCTGTACATCCCCAAAATGTTTACTGAGAGCCCACAATGTGCCAGGCACTGTTCTAGGTACTGAGGCTCTGGCAGAGAACAGACATAGGCAGATCCTGAGTTTACGGAGCATGCCTGAGATGGTGTAGGATGTAAAGGGATCTTACTTGACACCAAGGGTGAACTCAATCACTGGACTACTGGTAGGTCAAGCGTGATAGTGTAGATCAGGAGCTTCTTGAATCTGGGGGTCCTTTAAGCCTCATTTATCTCTAAATCCTCTTTTATCTTTGGTACAGAGGAGCGACTTGGCAAGTGTTAGTTGAATATGTGGCTGGCTGGCTAGATTGACTAAGGAGTGGGCACATGTTTTAAAAGGCCGGGTTCTTTCAGTTGCAAAGTAGCATCTTGATATAATATCTTGGATTTTTTTGAGGGATGTGGGGCATGGAGGGGTCCAGGGTGAGTAGTGGGTGGGGGTGGAGATGAAATAAGAGTAGCGTGAAGAGATAATCGCTGAACCAAGGTGATGGGTAACTGGAAGTTAATGACTTCCTGTGCTCTTCTTCTGTGTATATATCTTCATGATAAAAAATAGAAAGGGAATCCAGATACTCCCTTGGGGATGAGGTGGTGGGAGAGATATGACCTTGGGTCTCACCGGGGAGAGGGAGGCCCGGGATCCAGAGGGGCGGGTCTGTGGACAGGGGCGTGAGGCGCCACTGGTTTCTTGCAGAACATGGGTTGTGATGTGTGAACATGGAGGATTTCCACCTGGCTGAGTTTAACCCGGCCTCTTGAGGACTGTGGAGGTGGAGGTGGAAGGGGAGGTGATGGCAAGGGGCAGGCAGACTTCTTAACCACTCCTACCCCCAGAGCCCCCAAGTTGATTACCTCTGACCTGGCCACGGACAGTAGAGGTGACAGCTCTGAAGGGTTTCACTCGTTTGGTTCTTAGGTTCCAGACAGAAGGGCATCCCAGCCCCTGTGGATAGAGGGGGTACATACATGTGTTCATCCCAGGTGGATATGTGATGTCCAGGATGGTCCAGAGTTTATCTGGGATATTCAGTGACTTGAGAGAGATGGGACTTCAGCTATTCGGGACAGGGTTTGACTGTTTCCAAATTTTGCACGCAAAGCCATTTGTCTGCCGGTTATCCAAAGGGGGTTGGCCAGGTAGGGGAACTCTGAGAGATAGCAGAATGGCTCCCATCTGAGACCAGGGTGAATCTGGTCATCCCCAGAAGGGCGGGCCTGTAGGGAGGAGGCAGGGGGTGAGGCCGTCTTGGGGATGGAGGGTTGGAGGTGCGGCGGGCTTTGTCTGCTGTGGTCATGACTGCTTCTCTCCCCAGCTCTGGTTTGTCTATTTCGACCTGGAGACCTGTGTGCAGTCTTTGTCTGATCACATTCGAGAGATGAAGATGAGCCAAGAGGTAAGACACCTTCAGTGAGGACAGAAGAAGAAAACAAGCCAGGAGGCTGAGCTGCAGATCGTGTCACCTAGGTGTTGGAAAAACATCTAAGGAAAAAGTTACTTGGAAGGAAGAATACCTCTGTGGAATCACGGCCGTTTTTCTCTTCCTTTTTAACTGGTTGCATTTGCCACATTTCTTATAGCGAACATTTATTTTAATTATAATAATAGTAGTAAATAACAAGATTTCATTTATCACAACATCAGTGATAAAGATTCTGGCAGAGGAAAATACCATATGTTTAGGTGACTTTCCCTTGTTCAGTCCCTTCAGTGTTTTGAGGAAGAACAGGGAGATTTTGCTTCACATACACAGAAGCGGAAGCTGAGGCTCTGAGGAGGCCCAGAGGCAGCTGGCGATGCTGGATTCGGGGCCAGCCCTCCTGTCTTCGAGGCTGCGCTTCTTTCATGGGATCCATTTCCTTGGCCCAGAAAGTACTGTAGTTGGTCTTGAAGTCAGGATTGTGGATTAGCCCTGATCCGGCTAAGTCAGTCCCTGTGTGGCTTGGGAGAAGGCCTTTGAGCTCAAATTTGCTCATCTGCAAATATGGGTGAAGATGCGCATGTCCCAGGATACTCTGAAGAACAGATGAGAGTGTGGAAGGAAAAGTGCTTCTGAGTGTGTTTTTGCAGGAATTGTCTGATCTCTCCAGTGTGGCTCAGCTCCAGGATCTCCTGAGGTCGGCATCTGAATCTGTAGACGGTCCATCCATCCTTTTTGGGTCTGACGCTTGGCTAGCCACCCAGCCTCCTACATCCACCCAACTGAGGACACCACCGAGCCCCTCTCTGTTTCCTTTGCAGTCCCTGCTGAGAAGCAGATTGAGCCAGCTGTGTGTTGTCATGGAGACTGGGGTGAGCCCCACAGCCGACGAGGGGCCAGAGAACCTGCTGGAGGAAGCTCCTCTCCTGCCCGACCGTCCGGGTTCCACAGAGAAGCCGCTTATGCAGACTGAACTTCGCCAGCTTGTTCCTGAGGCTGAGCCAGAGGTAACGGGCACCTGGGCCAGTCAGGGCCACCCTCCTTCACTGGGTGTTTGCAGAGTCTGTGCATGGCTCTTAAGTTCTACTGTAGATTTCTGGGGATGTGCCTTTACTGAGTTGGTGGGGACTATACACCTCTTCCAGCCTACTAGTTTTTAAATATTTTTTTTCCTCACTGCAGCAGTTTAAAAGATAGCTTAGAGGAATAGAAATATAAATTTTTAAATATAAAATACTTACTGGGTACTCGCCACCCCCCATTTAAAAAGCATCTTGGTATTTCTTGGTATAGTTCCATGGGATGTGTAGTTGTGTGTCGATGGATGGTAAGCGTACCTCAACATGAGCATGTTGATAAATATTTGGGTCATTTTAAAATCTGTTTATCAACCAATCTATCATCAATTTATCTATCTCCTTAAATTGCAGTTGGATATTGAAATCTTATGTGCATCTCTGTTGAATTTCACTTCCTCTTGCTCCAAAGTTCTATTGGGTCCTGCTAACTAAGCTATTTGTTTGGCATAGCTAAGAGCTGGTAGACCAGAAGTCTGGTAATGTGGTTTGCAGCTTGTGGAACCCTCTTCTCATCATGAGGACAGATGGTTTGGATGACATGCAGTGAGGGGTGATCTCCATCAGGGTGTGATACAGGGGAACACTTGCCTTTGGTTTTTGGCCAATAGATTTGGAGATGAAAAGTCTAGTCCAGTCCAGACTTTCCCTTTTGCATGGATGGGGAGTGGGGAGCCTGCAAATAGGACCATTATGAGAGAAAATGATAAATATATTAATCTCTTCAAAGAGCTGAGAATGTAAGGTCACATTCTTTCTTGTGCATGCATGTCTGGGTTTATGTGAAATAGCCTATTAACTATGATGGGTCTTTTAAATGATTTTTTTCAAATTCATTCAAACCAATAGTAATACAATTTCCTGTCATGAATATCAAGTCTCAGTGTGTGTGCACATGTTTTTAAAGTAGCTGCCCCTACAACATAGTGAGGGAAAATACAGTCGACACCCAAGTCTCAGCCTGGGCCAGACTGTCATATTTCAGGAGGAACCCAGTGTGTGTGAAAGGCAGATAAATAGTTATAATGACCGCTTACATTTTTATAGGTTTTTATCATGCATAAAATTCTTTAGCATTTCCTCTGAAATATGGGTTATTTTCCCTTTTTTCCTGTTGGGTGAAATAAACTTCCAGGGGGTCAGCTGACTTACCCAAGGTCACATAACAAGGGAGAATATGACAGAATCCAGAGCGGAAACCAGCCTATGATTTTCAGGAGGCAAATTTTCTTGTTGAGTTTCTTTGCTTATGTTAATCAATTTTAAAGTAAATGGGTGCAAAGCTCAATCTGAATTAGTAAGTGGTAGGCTATTTGATGTTTTCAGCATTTTTCTAGCACAAAGGATAACTGTAAGGGAACACGGATCTAACAGAGCGCGTTTCTGCTTTTTGAATAATGATGACAGTGATATTGATGGCATTTATTGAGTACTGCACACTGGGCTTTCTTTCCATAAGTTCCTTTAATAAATCCTCACTCTAGCACAACCAGAAAGATGTTTTGACTTTCTGTCTTTTGCTGCTGAGGAAATGGCTCAGCAAAGTGAAGTGACTTGTTCCTAGTCTGTCCCAGGGTGGCTGAGCTGATATTCCCACTTGGTCCTTTTAATTCAAAAGCCTATTCTTGATCCCTAACTGTCCTGACATAAACAGCCTGGATGTAACCCACACCTTACTGCATTACCTTCAGACTGGCTGCAGGTGAAAGATCTCTGAAAGAGGAAAATAAATATAAAATTTTAAATAAAAAATACTTATTAGGTATCCCCCCATTTAAAAAATAACTTGGTATTTTTTTGTGTGTAGTTCCATGGGATGTGTAGTTATGTGTCAATAGATGGTCCAGTCCAGTCCAGTTCAGTCGCTTAGTCATGTCCGACTCTTTGCGACCCCATGAACCACAGCACGCCAGGCCTCCCTGTCCATCACCAACTCCCGGAGTTCACTCAAAGCCTACCTAAACATGAGCATGTTGATAAGTATTTGGATCATTTTAAAATCTGTTTATCAGCCAGTCTGTCATCAATCTAGCTCCTTAAATTGCAGTTGGATATTGAAATCTTATATGCATCTCTGTTGAATTCCATTTCCTCCTGCTCCAAAGTTCTACGGGGTCCCACCACCTAAGCTGTGCTCACATAAGGAGCTAGAGCATCCTGCCTGGAATCCCAGCTGCCAGACAGGTGGATGGACCTTTGGAGACCAAATGTGTTAATGAGAGCATACAGTAAACACAATTTTTCCAATTCTTTTTTTTTTTAACTTAAATTTTTTTCCACTGCAGTAAAATATACCTAATATTAAATTTCCTGCCGTAATTCATTTTAAGTTATGATTCAAGGGCATTTAAGTACATTCACATTGTTGTGCAGCCATAACTACATCCTCCTCCAAAACCTTTTTATCTTCGTTGTTCATTATTGAAACCACATACCCATTAAATACAAGCTCTCTTACCTTCCCCAGCCCCTGGGAACCACCATTCTACTTTCTGTCTCTATGAATTTATTGCTCTGTGTGCATGCTCAGTGATAAAAAATCTGTCTGCAACACAGGAGACTTCGGTTCAATACCTGGGTCGGGAAGATCCCCTGGAGAAGGACATGGCAACCCACTCTAATGTTCTTGCCTGGAGAATTCCATGGACAGGGGAGCCTGACGGGCTACAGTCCATAGGGTCCGACATGACTGAGCGACTAACACGCACACACACACACACACACGTGCTAGGTCACTCAGTCTTATCTGACTCTTTGCGACCCCGTGGACTGTAGCCCACCAGGCTCTGCTGTCTGTGGAATTTTCTAGGCAAGAATACTGGAGTGGATTGTCATTTCCTTCTCCTGACTCAGGGACTGAACCTGGGTCTCTCACTGAGCCACCGGGGCTTCCTGAATTTATTGCTATATGTACCTCTTTTAAATGGAATCATACCATGTTTGCACACACCTCTGCTTGAAGAGGTCTTTGGCCTCAGCCAGCAAACAAGCAAACAAAAACAGATACCTGGACAAGGTGAAATGATGCATTGTAGTTTATTAGAGGGAAACCTGCTCCTCTCACATGCATGAGGGCAGGAAGTGAAGGCAGGTTCTCAGTGGGACGGGGACGGTCCCCTCGCTCTCTTAGGCTCAGCTGTTTTTTTGCCCCTAAATAATACAACTGAGTCAGGCCCTAAACCCCACTGTTCCTGGATCAGAGCATCCTTTATTATCCCTAGGGGCTCACACAGCCTAGAGGAGAGAGGCGTGATCTGGTAGCCTTGCTAAGCACTTTTAATAAAGGAGTACTAGTCTGAAGTAATACAGCAGGTACTACCCTGTGTAAATGGAAGAATCTGCCGTCACAGGGATATTCTCTTCAGGTACATTACCTTGACTTTACAAAATCACTTGAAACTGGAAGAAGAAAGAGCAAGAGACAGTGTGTCTCTGTGTGTGTGTGCAATTGGCTGGTATAAGCTAATGGTAATCTCTCTAGTGCTCCCTAGCTTTTTTGTGCATGAAACTGAAAGTGAAGCTGCTGTTGAGTCCGACTCTTTGCAACCCCTTGGATTATAGCCTGCTAGGCTCCTCTGTCCATGGGATTTTCTAGGCAAGAGTACTGGAGTGGGTTGCCATTTCCTTCTCCAGGGGATCTTCCCGACCCAGGGATTGAACCCAGGTCTCCCACATTGCAGGCAGATGCTTTACCGTCTGAGCCGCTAGGGAAGCTTTTTTGTGCATATTATCGCCTGTTAGCAGTTAGGTTACACACCTTGGAGATGAGGAAATTGAGACTGCAGTAGCCCCACAGAGCTTGAGAGCTGGAGTTCCGGGCCTGTTCAGGCATCTTGCAAGAACCGCGGCTGAGGGCCTGGCCGGGTTCTTCTTAGTGAGTATCACTGCTGGACCAGTATCAAAGCCGAGGACCACTTGGCTTTCTCCCTCTTTAGATTCTTCTCTGTGGCCCTCACTCTGCTTCCCTGCCTCTTCCAGGAAATGGCTCAGCAGCTGCTGGCCGTGTTTGGTGGCTACTACATCCGGCTCCTTGTGACCTCTCAGCTTCCCCAGGCACTGGGGACACGACACACGGACTCTCCAAGGATTCCGTGCCCCTGCCAGCTCATAGAAGCCTACATCCTGGGCACAGGGTGCTGCCCATTCCTGACCAGGTGACCTTGGAACGAAGGTACTCCTCTTCCTCCAGGACTGAAGGTGAGAGGTCAGGGAGGCCTCGGAGCCCAGGGTGGCTGACGGCGAGGCTCTGGGGTGCCCTGAGGCTATCAGTCACGTCAGCACTGGGGATCCAGTGTTCACTGCAGGACCCTGCACCGAAACGGCTTGTCGACAGTCCACGCTGACCCCTGGCCTTTGCAGAAGCTGATGGTCCCACTCTGAGCTACTTTTCTGTGCTGCTTAGAACTGTTGGCATGAGTGGAAGGGGCCCCTCGCCCATCCCTTCCATTGTCTGGTGAGCCCCCAAAATGTGAAGATGACCAGATGGGGCTGAAAGTGGGCCCCAAGCTTGGTCTCAGGCGATGCTCCGGTCCTCACCCGCTTCATGTCAGATGGAGACTCAGGGAGGACTCTGCTCTGTGTGGCATTGCCTTGAGCCCTGTAAATTATAAGATGCCCCCTTCCCAATTGGAAGCAAAGAAGTGAATGCTCAGAATGTTCTCCACTTTTACGTTGTTCTTGCCCTATGTTTTCTGAAACACGATGTCACTTGGGCTTGTCTGCTAGCACTCAGGCCTTCAGGAGGCAGAAGGTAGGGACGAACAGCATGTAACTGCCAATGAGAAGATTTGGAAGAGACTGATCCAGTCCAATCAGAGGGCTTCCTTTGTTCCAAGGCACACATGCCTGTGGGTGTGGTCTCATAACGCAGACGGAGAACAGCAGTCCTGTTCCCCAGCACTGATGCTGTCCCGCAGCCAAGCGAAATCCCTTCCTCGTGGAATTCCATGAAGAGCTCAGAGGCTGCCAGGTGGTCTGCTTCTGAAAAAATACAAAGACCCATTGTTCCCTGGGCCCAAATCTAAAGACCCTAGCCTGGCATTTAAAGGCTCCCCAGTGCCGAAGACCTGGCTATCATCTGCAATTTTGGCTTCATCGCCCATAAAATCCTTCATAGGATGAAACTGTTTCCTGAACTGACATAGCTATTCTTTTGCGTCTGTTGGATTCCTATGCATGCTTTTTTTTAAAAAAAAGATTTTTTAAAATTGAGGTGTAGTTGATGTGAGATATACTATATAAGTTTCAGGTGTACAATGCAGTGATTCCTCATTTTTAAGGGTTATGCTCCATTTATAGTTATTATAAAATACTGGTTGTATTCCCTGTGTGGTACGGTATATCTTTGTAGCTTATTTATTTTACACATGGGAGTCTGTACCTCTTAGTCCCCTCCCCCATATTGCCCCTCCTCCTCGCATGCTGTAAAGCCTAGCTGTCCTTACCCCTCCTTCAGGAAACCTTCCAACATCTCTGCCACTTCTATTTTTTTATTTTTTAAAATTACCTCTTTAATCTGTTAATCCAGATCATCTCATCTTGGTATTTTTGGCCACACCACAGGACTTGCACGTCTTAGTTCCCTGACCAGGGCTTGAATCCAGGCCCTTGGCAGTGAAAGCACTGGGGCCTAACCACTGGGTCTCTGGGGAATTCCTGACTCTGCCTCCATTAACTTCTCTCTTAAAAAAAATCACTATTATTATTTTGCGTTTTGGCTGTGTCACATGGCATGCTGGATGGTTCCCTGCCCAGGGGCTAAGCCTGGGCCTCTACAGTGAAAGTTCCAGATTCAACCAGTGGGCCACCCGGGAATTCCCTCGTTTGAGTTCTTGATGTAGCTACTGCCTTTACTGCCATTTTATGTTATTGATTCTGTTTTCCTGTGCAAGGCCTGTTTTTCTAGCTAGACCATAAACCCCTCAAGGACAAAGACTTATACTTTTTGTGTATGACCTAGGCCTGCTAAGGAAAAAAAAATTCCTGTGGATCGAGTGCTTGTCATCTTGATAGTAGCTTTTGCAGAACTCTCTCTGTACTCCGTTGAATGATGAGTAGAGTTTGCACAGACTGGGGTTCTGGTCTTGAATTGCCACTTTTACCTATGTAATTTTTGGCTGGTCCTCAGGTTACGCATCTGTATAATGGGTAGCTTGGATTTTTCTTTTTTTTTAATTGGCCCTTTCAAAGTCAAATATCTGGAAAGTTCCAGTGTTTTCTGTTCCATTCTTGCCCTTGGCCTTTCTGTCTGTTATGCCTTTGTCTACATGTAGAAAGCTATAGCCTCCCACAGATAAGGCGCCCCAGACTTGATAATAATTTGGATGGGGTTGCAGGAGACCTGGATTCTCATCCTAGCTCTGCTTCTTCTTAGCAGTGTTACATTGACTAGGTTAACCTCTCTGAATGTCAGTTCACTCTATAAATGACTCTAGTGAACATGAAATGTAATTATGTGGCTGACTTAACATGTAAGAGATGAATCTGACTGTTCATTTTCTCTGGGCCAGAGAAGAGAAAGCATGAGCATAGACCAGCTCTCAGAAATGGCTGTTTTAAGCATTTCTCTTCGGCCAATGCTGTGGCCTGCTTTGCTTAATGAGATTTATTCATAAAAGTGATCACTGCCTTCTTCCACCTGCCACAGAGGAAGTGTGGGCTGTGAATGTGATCAGTAGAAGCTCATGTTTATCATCCAACCACAAAGCCCTGGTAAGTATAATAATAGAGAATAAAAATGTGTATGTTTTGAGAAAACAGCAGTTTCTCTTTAAAGGGCCCTTGATGTGTTCTTTCCTGCCTTTCCCTCTCTGTGGAGTTTCTGATGGTGTCACTGGGCAGATGGGCCATTCAGGTATGCCCACAAGATACGTTTCTTTGCATTCAAGCCTCATTTCTTCTTCTTGAAAGTTTTGTGATCTCTGTCTTGCCTAGACCTTACAAGGTTGCTGTGAAGGTGAGATTCCATAAAAGAATGTGTGGGCTGTTTCAAGGCTCTGTGTTAATGTTAAGTATGGTGCCAGTGAAGATGGTGCTGTGTTGTGAAGTGGGAGCGGAGGGCTTGGATTCCAGAGCCGCCTGTATTCAAATCCAAGGACTGCCTCTTCAGGGGGGGTGCCTCCCATCCTTGGGTCTCAGCCCTCAAGGGTGGAGTGGGGATAAGTGTGCCTACCTGGCAACTGATTGTGAAGATTAAATGATAGGAAACATACTGTAAAGTGCTTACGACTGTGAGTTGCAAACTTGAGTAAAATCTCAATAAATTGTGGCTGTCATTATTATTTTTTATCTCTCACTATGTCTTGTGTACTGTAGGTGGCCCAGGTATGTTTTTGTGGATGACGTAGTCCTTTAACAGTTCGTGTGTATTCATCCTGCATCAGAGCTCAGTTACCCCGGCACCGTGAGGTGTACTTATGTGAATAAAGATTCCAGTCTGATGTCTCTGAAATTCAGTACCGAAAGGAGCCTAGTGGGGTTTTAAGAACAAGCTGGTTGGAGACCGTGGACCAGACGCTCACCCTCTGTCCCTCCTCATCTGTTAAGGGAGTGTGTGACGACAGGGAGATGAACTGAGCTGATGCCCGTAAAGCACAGGTCTGGTTCATAGCGTGGTCCACAGCAAGGGCTCCGCCATCCAAGGCTGCCTTTTCAGCTGCTACATGCTGTTTTCTACCTGTGTCTGTTTGGTAAGATTTTACTTACGTTATCGAAATCTATATCCTTACTGAATTTGGTTGGTTCGTTCTATCAGGACAGGAAAATCTCCAACTGGGATTATAGATTTTCTGTTTTCTCCTTTTACTTTGGACAAGTTTTCTTGTTTTAATTGCAGAGTTTAAAATATTGAGATGTAATTAATATACCATAAAATTCACCGTTTTAAAGAATAAAATCAGTTGTTTTTCGTATTTTCACAAGATTACACAAACATTACCATTAATTAATTCTAGAACATTATCATCACCTCTTCTCTCCCCATCAAAAAAAGTCCCCTACCCATTCAGTCACCCCCTATGCCTTCTCCCCAGGACTTGACGATCACTGATCTACTTTTTCTCTCTATGGATTTTCCAGTTCTGGACATTCCGTGTAAAGGGAATCATGCAGTTTGTGTCTTTTTAGGTCTGACTGTTTTTTCACAAAACATAATATTTTCAAGATTCATCCACATCGTAGCCTGTATCAGTACTTTACTCCTTTTTAACGACTCAGTAATATTCCATTTCTTTTTTACACCACAGTTTGTCTATCCATTCATCACTCGGGGTAATGAACCTACTTTTTGCCTATACCAATAATACTGGTATGAGTGATTCTGTACAAGTTTTTGTGTGAACATGTATTTTAATTCACTTCTGACAAATTTTGTTCTTATCCCATGCATGTAAACTGAGAATCATTAAAACTGCCTGATTTGACCCTTTTATCTTTATGAAATGTCCCTCCTTATCTCTACTAGATTTTTGCCTTGAAAATCTACCTTGTCTGATACATTAGCTTTCTCTTGATTAGTGTTTATATAGTACATCTCTTCGTAATTTTACTCTCAACTTATCTGTATCCCTATATGTAAGATACCCCTCTTGTAAACACATGGGATTAAAAAAATTCAGTCTTTGTGTTTTAACTAGAATATGTACTACGCTATATCTTTTGTATTTCCTGGTATGCTAAATAGATTTGAGCTTAAGTGGTCCATCTTACTGTTTCCCTTCCACTGATTCTCCCTTTCTGTGTTCTGTTTCTGTACTCTGTTGCCTTCATTTGCATTAAGGCTTTGTGATTTGTGTGTTATTAGCTTGTGAGGTATGCATTCTTTTCCCTTAGTGGTTACCCTAAATTACAACATACACTCTTGACTCACTCAAGTCTATTACACGAGAACCCTTCTACCACTTTCTGGACAGTCCAAAGAGTTTGAACTGTCTCCCCTTTTCTGCCTGTGATGCTCTTGTTATAATGAGTTTCAGTTCCTGCTGTATTGTGAACCACAACAGACATCATTGTTTTATTTAGTTGGTGTTCATTGGGTTTATCCACATCTTTCCTTTTTGTTATTCTTCTTTTGTTTCTTTGTTGTTACTCTTTGTCCCTTCCTGCATTTCCACACATTAATCTAGGTTCATTCACCGTCTCCAGAAACTACCTTTGGAATTTTTCTGTAGAATAGTGTTAACTATGTTTAAAAGTACCTTTAGTATTTTCCTTCCAGTATAGATCTTCTGGTGACAGAAAGAGTTTTGGTTTGCTGAGAGGTCTCTATTGTGTTTTTATTTTTGAAAGAAATTTTTGGTAAGTCAATAAGTCCAGAATACTACAGCTCCCCCCTCTCCCTCTGCCCCCCAACCTTTGGAAGATGTCATTGGCTTTCAATAGTTGTCAATTCTGCACTGTTCTTAAAGTTTTCTCTCTGCTTTGGGTTTCAGCAATTGAATTTTGATCTGCCTAGATATAGATTTCTTTATATTTATCACGTTTGGGGTTCAGAGTACATCTTGAAATCTGAGACATAGTATTTTTCATCATAGCGTCCACCTTTTTTTTTTTTTTTCTTGTCTCCTGAGACTCTAAGAATATGTGTGTTAAAGTCTTATCACTGTATCTCTATGACTCTGTGTTTTCTGTTCTTTTGACTCTTCAAGATTTAGTATGAGGTTTTTTTTAATGACTTATCTTCACTCCATTACTTTTACTATCTTTTGGTTTTTGTTTGTTTGATTTTGTTGTTCTTTTCTTGGCCACATAATGCAGCATGTGGGGATCTTAGTTTCCAGACCTGGGATTGGACCTGCAGCCCCCTGCAAGGGAAATGAAGAGTCTTAACCACTGGACCACCAGGGAAGTCCTTTCAATTGAGTTCTTAATTTCAGCTATTGTAATATTCAGTCCTATATTTTTTAATTGATCTGTAAAATAGTTTACAGTTCTCAGATACAATTTTCCATCCTATCATCTATTTTCTTCAATTTTTTTTTCAATATTAATTTTTTTTTCTTCAGTAGTCCACATCTGCTAATTCCAATATCTGGTTCTTCTGTAAATATGTTCCTTTTGTTTTTGGTCAGTTGATCTGATCTTCTAGTATGCCTTGTAATTTTTGACTGAATGCTAGACTCTTGAAAAAAATGAAGGATTGAAGAAATGTACAAGACTCTGGATACTCCTTCAGAAAGGATTATTTTTGCTCCTGAGAAAGGCAAAGTTGAAATAGTTTGGGTTTTAGTCCTAGTGAGATTTAGTCTGTTTCTGGTTAGCATTGATTATCAGGTCCTCGCTCTTCAGGACCTTTAACTAGAAACCTATTTTATACAAGCTTTTAATAGCCAATCCTTTTCCTCTAGGGTGAGCCCCAGCCTCTAAGCTGTGATTCTGCTGGAAGCTCCGCCCACTTTTTCAGCCTTCTAGAAATGGCAACCCACTCCAGTGTTCTTGCCTGGAGAATCCCAGGGACAGGGGAGCCTGGTGGGCTTCCGTCTGTGGGGTCGCACAGAGTCGGACATGACTGAAGTGACGCAGCAGCAGCAGCAGCAGACTCCTTTTAGGAATTGGCAAGTGCCTGGAGTAGGTGAGAAGACCTGATGTCCATCTCATCTCTCTGGACTTCATTTCTCTCCAGGATCTTGGCCCCTCAAGTCCTTAATGCCTTGGTAGCTCTCTAATACACTCAGAAAGATTTAAGGAAAAAGAAACCACAGGCTTTTAAGCTACTCTCAGCAGGAGGGTTAGTCTGATACCAGCTAGTCTGCCATATTCAGAGGTGAGGCCCAACTGTGGCTTCCTTATTATTTTTATTATTTGAAAATCCTCTAAAGAAAGATATCACCCTGAGGCCAGAGCCATTTGACAGGTTCTGTGAAGTGGCTTCTAAATGCAGGAGATGACAGTTATGGAGCATCTTTTATGTGCAGATCACGTGCTGTATCTGTTGCAGGAAGCAGTTCCAAGACATGAGGAACCTAGGGCTTTCTGGAGGTTCCCTTCCAGCCGTTGTTCTTTTACCTTTTCCTGCTACACATTTCTGAAGTTCTTCTGGATGTGGCCACCTAGATGTCCCATAAGCTCCTCTAGCTTGAGATAGCCCAAGATGACATGATCACCTCTGCGTGATCATGCAGAGGCCTCACTGCCACCCTTTTCTCAGTTCTGTGCTTTGCAAGAGAAGGCAGGAACCTCGTTGCACAGAATCTTCTGCCCTACATGGTTCTGAGTTAGAGTGTGGCTTTACCTGAGATACATGTTTTAGCTTGGGACTCTCTCCTCCACCCTAGAGCTGCTGACCTCGTGCACAGCTATGTCAGTGTCTGTCCTGATTGCTTAGGCAGCTTCTGTTTGGATGTATCAGTCAGGGGCCAATCAGAAGACAGAAAGCACACAGTCATTTTAATATAAAGCATTTAATATAGAGAATTACTAACTTTAATGGGGGGGGATCAAAATAATGGATTAGTTAATAAGAAGTAATCTTCTATAAAGAATATAGAAATAGCAGATCTAAGGCATAGCCACCACCAAAGGGCTGAGATAGAGCCCCCAAGGAAGAGACCCCCTCCCACCCCCGCTCCATCCCCAGCTGAAGTATGGGCCTTGGAAACGACATGGCTGTGACCCCCTGGATGCAGAGAAGTCTCTGAGATGCCATGTTGACAGAATGTTCTAGAAATATGCCCTCTAGGGTGCTAGATAGATAGCTGGATATCTCTAGCTGTCACAGAGAGATGGAGGCACTGCTCTATTTGCTGTGGGGAAGGCATGGGAGAAGCTGCTGGCTGCTAACTGCTACTGACCACCACCATATGCTTCCGGGTCTGGGTGAGGGAGAAACCATGCGAACTGCCAGAGCCAGATACCCAAGAAGCTGCTACAGGAGCCTTAAGAGGAGCTCCCCAGAGTAGAAGGAGAGCCCTGTGTCTACCACTGTCTGTAGCACCCCGTACTGACAAAGCATGACATTGCACTAGCTGCCAAGGGAAAAAGATTTCAAAGGGCCCAGCACCAGGTTTCAAGAGCAGGCGACAAATAGTCAGTTGGGAGCCAGAAGCAATCACTGAATGTCATTCTACCATCATTGTGAAGGGTGGCATAACCGGTTGGTTAGGAGTGTTGAATCTGGAACCAGGAGTCCTGGCTTCAGATCTCAGCTCTGCTGCTTACTATTAGTGTAATCTTCAGAGACTTACACGTTGTATTTTAGTTTCCTGACTTGTAAAAACGGAGTAGTAACAGTACTATCCTTGTTAGATTGTTATGCTAAGTGAGTTGATACTTATAAAGTACTTAGAAAAGTAAGCAATATACCAGATTTATACACTACCGGGATTGCTCACACTCCTTTTCAAATAACACATCCTTCAAATTGCAGGCAGGATGACCTTTCTGTTGTAGGTGTGTATTGTAATCTATGATATCCTGGTGTAAGACATCATCTTCCTTTATTCTGCTGTGCTGAGGGCAGACACAAGGAGTAAATATTTGCCTTCTTAACAATTCACCATGTTCACATTGCAAAAACTAGAAATATGGCTATGTAGCTATTGCCTAAACATTACCTTTCTTGACTCCCCATTGCCTTCCAGACAGTGTCTAACTTTCTTTTCCTGGATTTACGGTTCTTACCGCGCTGTTCGCCTCACCTGCCCCATGCCCTGGCTCAGGTCTTCACTTTCATCTCTCCAAACATCGAAGTTGACTGCCTTATACTCCTTTCGGCTTGTGTCTCTATTTCCCAGATTTGCCTATTTTGATCCTCTCTTCTGGAATACCATTCCCCCCTCCTCCTTCCTTTTGACTTTCAGGAAGCCTTCCACCACAGCCCCCCAAGCTGGTTGCCAGGTTGCCCAGTGTTATTGTTTCCAAATCGTTGTCTGCTGTGTGAAGCGATGTGCTTCTGTGCCTGCCGCCCTGATTAAAATTGGAGCCACTTGGGGTCTCTTGAGTGTTACTCATGTTGGTGTGCTCTGTGTTTTAGCACAAACAGCTTCCTACATCTGCATGGGCTGTGCCTGGCATCTCTAGGGCTGCTGCCTGCAGAGCTTTGTGCTTCCTGCCCCGCTGTTCACCAGGGCCCCGAGCACCAAATCGAGTCCCGCGTAGGCGAGCAGTGTTGTGCCCTCCAGCTCCAGACAGTCGTTACCACATCTATTTAGAGCTGCCTGTCACGCTGACCAGCCTCTCCCAAGCCCTTCGTCAGGTGGGCGAGGAGTGACTGAGAGTGCTTTAGAATTAAGCCTCATTTCTTTGTTGTTTTCTTTTACGTATTATTTCTTTTTAATAACATACAGTGGGTCCCTGATGGTTGTCCGTTAAAATACAGCAACGTGTCCAGGTCCATCCCAACTCCCTGACTGTTCTTCCCCTCGTCTTCCTCTGCCCTTCCCTAAGACTGAGAGTCTCTGTTTCGGAAGGAAGTTCGTTTGTGTAATTTCTCTTTAGATTCCACTTTTCAGGGATGTCATACAACATTTCTCTGTCTGACTGACTTCACTCGGTGTGACGATCTCTAGGCCCGTCCATGTTGCTGCAAATGGCATTATTTCGTTCTTGTTAATCCCTCGTATATATATGTATCACACCTCTATCCATTCCTCTCTTGATGGACATTATCAAACCTCATTTTGTAATCAGGGATGCCAGATTCTAATTGTCCCCTACTCAAGGGGATCTCAGAAGTAGGACTGGGAGGGGGGAAAAAAGAGGAAGAACACAGGCCTACGATGCAGCTAAGGACTTTAATTGGAGTCGGCTCCTAGTGGTTTTTCCAGGAGCTGAGGCAACTCTTGCTGGTGGCACGGGGATGGCTCGGACATCGCCTCCTCCTCGGGGAGAGTTTCTGAATCAGTCTTCATGATCCCTGCTCACCACCCTCTTCCTCCTGGAGAGACTCTAGTGGCCGCGCAGCCTCACACACGTGCGAGGGGCGGCCATCTATACGAATCAGGGTCTCGCCGGAACACACTTCTTCAGCACAAAATTGTTGACGTGATGGTGATGACGACGTTGGTATCTCGTTGACGTATTATTTCTTTGAGGGTCTGCATTCAGATCTGAAAGAGTGAAGGAAAATATCCCTGGTAAAGGCTTTGAGTTACATGTGAATAAATGGTCTTGGTCATATCTTCCTTGGGATATTTCCATATTATTCAGTTCAGTTCAGTCACTCAGTCGTGTCCGACTCTTTGCGACCCCATGAATCACAGCACGCCAGGCCTCCCTGTCCATCACCAACTCGCGGAGTTCACTCAAACTCATGTCCATCGAGTCGGTGACGCCATCCAACCATCTCACTCTCTGTCGTCTCCTTCTCCTCCCGCCCCCAATCTTTCCCAGCATCAGAGTCTTTTCCAGTGAGTCAACTCTTCACGTGAGGTGGCCAAAGTATTGGAGTTTCAGCTTTAGCATCAGTCCCTCCAATTATTAGTGACTTTAAAAAATATTCTGCTTGCTCAAGCTACAGATAACCTCAGACTGGGTTAAGGAATTGAGATCTTAGAATTTCTTTGTCACTTCAGCACAGCCTGTCTGGTCCTGACTCTGACATAAACACAATTACCATCTGTTGAGTGCCTGGGTGGGGCCATAGTCTAGACATTTATATACGTTGCTTCATTTCATCTTCCTAACAGCCTGAAAAGCAGGTGGTGTATTGTCATGATCCTCATTTTGCAGAGAAGATGCCGAAGCTCAGAGAGAGATTCAGAGACATGCACAGTAAGTAGCTAAGACTGAGCTCGGACTGGTGTGTAGGACTAAAGTCGGTCATCAGTTCAGTTCAGTTCAGTCGCTCGGTCGTTTCCTACCCCTGGCAACCCCATGAACCGCAGCATGCCAGGCCTCCCTGTCCATAACCAACTCCCGGAGTTCACCCAAACTCATGTCCATTGAGTCGGTAATGCCATCTAACCATCTCATCCTCTGTCCGCCCCTTCTCCTCCCGCCTTCAATCTTTCCCAACATCAGGGTCTTTTCCAATGAGTCAGCTCTTCTTATCAGGTGGCCAAAGTATTGGAGTTTCAGCTTCAACATCAGTCCTTCCAAGGAACACCCAGGACTGGTTTCCTTTAGGATGGACTGGTTGGATCTCCTTGCAGTCCAAGGGACTTTGAAGAGTCTTCTCCAATAACATAGTTCAAAAGCATCAATTCTTCAGCTCTCAGCTTTCTTTATAGTCCAACTCTCACATCCATATATGACTACAGGAAAAACCATAACCTTGACTAGACGGACCTTTGTTGACAAAGTAATGTCTCTGCTTTTTAATATGCTGTCTAGATTGGTCATAACTTTCCTTCCAAGGAGTGTCTATTTAATAACTGACGTAGTTTTTAGCTGTGCTGTTACAGGTTTGAGTAAAAAAATCCCCTACCACACCCCAAAAGGCTTGAAAGAAATCTGAAATGACCCCGAGCAGAAGCTGGGTGGAGAGTCAGAAGTCCAGAGAAATGATTCGGCGTTTTTACCAAAGCACCACACACCCATGCGTGGAACCTACCGAAGGTCCGTGGGTGACGCTGTTGGCAGGCATTTTGACTGTGGGAGCTACCCGTGGTGGAAGCCCCCTCATCGGGGCAGCAGCAACAGAAGATCCTTGACACCATGCTTTGGTGGGCGGTGGGAAGAGGAAAGGGCACTGCGGTGCCTGGCTCTGTAACCTCAATCCCAGAAGCCCATTGTTATTTAAGCAATGGGTCATACTGGACTAGCCCCCCCAAAGATATCACACCCCTCTTCTCTCCCAAACCTCCTGTGGCTCCAGCAGATCAAGGCCCTCTTCTGCCCCAAATTCACTTAACCATGGGAAGTACTGCTTTTGCTCTGCCAGTCAATACCACGTGTGTGCATGCTCAGTGGCTTCAGTCGGGTCCGACTCTTTGCGACCCCATGAACTGTAGCCCACCAGGCTCCTCTGTCCATGGGGATTCTCCAGGCAAGAATACTGGAGTGGGTTGCCATGCCTTCCTCCAGGGGATCTTCCTGACCCAGGGACGGAACCCTCGTGCTCCTGCATCCTCTGTATTGGCAGGTGAGTTCTTTACCACTAGCGCCACCTGGGAAGCCCAGTCCTTACCACAGGGTCACCTTATTGAAATCAGCAGATCTTAGAGTTTGGCCCAGTTCTCTGGACGAGGCTGTTTCCTAAGTGAATAGAAGACTTCAGCCAGAGAAAGCCAGTCCCTTCTCTGCCAGGACTTGTGGCAGCACCCACAGGACAGCCCGTGCTTAGTGGTCAGATCTGCCTTCTGCTTTCTCGGTCTGTGCTCTTGGGTGGATTCTGTAATCTCGTTGAGCCTCACTTTTCTGCCTGGAAAATGCCAGTGTTGGGTGGTCCCTACCTTAAAGGAGTGAGTGATTAACTATGCACAGTGGCCACGGGGGTGGCAGGTGTGTGTAGATGCTGGCTCTGAGCATTCTTTTTCCAGTCCCACTGGAATAGGTAACGCAGCTCAGCCTTGCTCCTTCAGCTCTTGCTCCCGTCACTCACCTGCTCAGCAGCTTTGAGCCCAGGCTCCTGTCTGAAACAGGAGGCACTTGGGCTGCACTTTCTCTCCACGGATCCTTCCGGCTCTGGTGACACAGGCTGCAAGTCCTTGCTCAGTCCGTTTCTCCTTTCTTCCTTCCAGGCGCCTGGTCATCTCCTGCCCTTGCTCCCTCTTCCCTCTGGCCAAAGCCCCACTCGGGGAATTTCCATCTCCGTGGCTGTCTTTACTAACGTCACAGTGGCTGCATTTCCTGGCCTCACCCGTGGTCTCCGGCTCCCCACCCCTCCCAGCCAGCACCGTCTCTCACCTGGATTACTGCAATGGCCTCCTGGCCCCTCCCAGCCCAGTCTCCATTAGTGTCAACAGAGCTGAGACTGTAAGTCCGCTTGTGTCACCCCTCTGCTCCTTGGCTTCTCGTGTCAGGCAGAGGAAAAGCTGAAGTCCTTCTCTGGGACTTCCCTCAAAAATTCACAGTCTCACTGCTACCCTTGCGGTCTCCTCTCATCCTTCCTTCATCCAGCTGCACCCAGCACCCCACCCCGACTGCCTTTGCACATGCTCCATGCTCCAGCTTTGGCCTGCAACGCCCTTCCTTAGAGATTCGCGAGCTCACTGCTCCCTCCTTCAAGCCCGGGCTTAAAGGTCATCTTTCTAGTGAGGTCTTCTGGCCAAGTCACCTGAATTATTTACCCTATTTAAATGGCCTTCCCTCACCCCTGGTATTCCCTGTTCATTCTTCTGCAGAGCCCTTGGAGAAATGCTGGCTGGGGTGGGGTGGGTGTGGTGTTCATTGTACTACCAGTGACATCCTCTAGATGGAAGCAGGAGCTAAAGAAAAGGGCCCTTGGTTTGCCCCCAGTGGGCTGTGAACTTCAGGTCTCCTGTGACCCCACAGCACTTCAGCCAGAATGAGAAAAATCAGTGAGATCAGAGAGGAAGACTCCTAGTGCTGGAGGAGCCCTTAGAGGTCATTCAACACAGGTGGGGAGATTGGGACCCAGAGAGAGAAACAGTGGGGTCATGGGAAGAGTAATGGCATCTGCTTCCGGAGCAAAGTGGATAGGCACCTAGAAGTGATGGAGATGTTGTCCCTTTAAATACAGAAAAGTACTCTTCCTGCTCTCAGGTCCCTCCTTGGAGCCCCTCTCACCTGCAGCTGGCAGGGCAGAGATGGGACTGTCTGTGATGTCACAGAGCCTGAGAACCAGGGAAGGTAGGGGACGGAAGGGTTTGACTGGACCACAGAGTTAAAGAAGTGGGAGGCTTACTGGCCCTCTCTCCCGTGTCCTTCCCTTGGTTCATGATGCCATGTTGTCTGCCATGTTCATCAGGCTGGCTGGGGCGGTTCTGCCTCATGTAGCTCCTTCCTTGGAATAGGTTCTGGGGCATGTTCTTCTCAGGGGGATTCTAGAGGCACAAGACAGCAAGCCCCACTGTGAAAACACATTTTTAAGCCTCTGTTGGCATCCCATCTCCTAGGTTTCCATTGGTTAAAGCAGGTCATATGATGAAGTTCAAAGTCAAGGGGGAGGAAAGGACACTTCACCCAAGAAGACTTGGCTAAGAAAGGTGAAGAACTGGCTAATAGTTTGCTGTGCTGCAGGTAGATGCCATTGCTGCTGCTGCTGCTGCTGCTAGGTCGCTTCAGTCGTGTCCAACTCTGTGTGACCCCATAGACGGTAGCCCACCAGGCTCCCCCGTCCCTGGGATTCTCCAGGCAAGAACATTGGAGTGGGTTGCCATTTCCTTCTCCAATGCATGAAAGGAAAAGTGAAAGTGATGGAATCTAGCCTGCAAAGCTCCTCTGTCCATGGGATTTCCATTGCTGTACCCATTTTACAGATGAAGAACCTGAGGCACAGCATTTATTAGGTGTCTTGGCCAAAGTGACACCATTGTAATTGGCAAATGAAGTGATCAGAGGTGGAATTTTTAAAGGTTCAAATTGCTTTACAAACAGGTTGTACCATTTTGGTTCCTTCTCTACTGGGGTGGCAGTGCTGCTGCTACTTCCCCTCCTGTCTTAGCCTCTGTGCTATCATGGCAGTAACCAATTTAACAAGAAGTTTGCAAAATTTATATGAAGAACATTGAAAAATAGCCCTGAGAGACAAAAAAGTAGGTTTGAACAAATGAAAAGCCATCTGTATGTGGATGGGAGGAGTCAACATTATAGAGGTGTCAGTTCTTCCTATGTTAATTTATATTTTTCCCTAGGTTAATTTTAAAATTTTGTACAGTTACAATAAAATATCAACTTCTTTCTTTTTTTTTGGCTGCACTGCACAGCATGTGGGGGTCTTAGTTCCCGACCCAGGGATCAAACTTGTGTCCCCTGCTTGGGAAGCACAGCCCTAACCACCGGACTGCCAGACAATTCCCCCAAAATATCAATATTTTTTAAATGAATCTATACAAATAGATACTAATGTTTATATTTTTTTTAAATGGAGGAATGTGGGGAGGGAGATGGGAGGGAGGTTCAAAAGGTATATATGTATACCTATGGCTGATTCATGTTGAGGTTTGACAAAAAACAAAATTCTGTGAAGCAATTATCCTTCAACTAAAAAATAAATTTAAAAAAAATGGAGGAATAAAGACAAGGTGGTACCAGACAGACTTACAGTGGAATAAAATAGAAATTTCAGAAAGAAACCAAAATACATATGAAATTTTTGTACATGAAGATAAAGGAGTCATCGCAAATGATTGGGCCAAAGATAGTCTTTCAACAAATGTCCAAAAAGATATGGATCCATACCTAACATATATAATGATAAATGTGAAACAGAACAAGGATCTAGATGTAAGAAATAAAGGCACACAACATGTAAAAACATGGATGAACTCCTCTATAAACCGCATGTACCGGTAAGGGGGAGGGAACAGAGGAGGTACACAGTCCTGTGACGTCACCAGAGACTTTAATTGGAGGCAGCTCCTCCCAAGTGGCTCTGTGGGGTCCGAAGTGACTCTTGCTGGCGGCACAGCGCTGGCTCAGACGTCTTCTCCTCCTGGAGGGGAGTTTCCGAATCAGTCTTCATGGCCCTGGAGAACCGCCCTCTTCCTCCTGGAAACTCTTCGCAGCCTGCGAGGCGGCTGCCCTCTAGAATGATCAGGGCCTCCCGATGAGGCATGGTTGGTACCGCCAGTGATCCTGGGAGTAGCGGCTGAGCCTTCTCTTGTGAAACCCTCTTTTGGGAACTTGTGTATTTACATCTGAAAGGACGAAGGGAAGAAGCACACTGAGCGAAGCCTCTGCTTTGGGCCTGGATGGACTGTGCTGGTCACCTCCATCCCTGGTCAGCATCAGATTCTGGAATAGTCTGTGAGTCATGTGCCCCGCCCGCCCCCATCTGTGACGTGTTGGTACTCTTACCGGAGCATGCGGTGACAGCAGCTTGTCTTGTGAAATGCAGTGGCCGAGAAAATAGAAGCCATTACCACCGCCACTCTGCTGAGTTTACCCACTCCGGTGTTCTTGCCTGCAGAATCCCAGGGACGGTGGAGTCTGGCGGGCTGCCGTCTATGGCGTCGCACAGAGTCGGACACGACTGAAGCGACTCAGCAGCAGCAGCAGCAGCAGCTGCTGAGCTTTGGGAAAGCCCCTTCCCACTAGGGACCGAAGCCTCCATACCATCAGGTTTTGAAACTATGCACCATGGAGCCCTGTGCGGGGAGGGGAGCTAGTGGGGCACCCAGATACTCACGCCCGATTCAAGCACAGCAGGACCTCTTTGACTTTTTATATAAATTGGACTTGGAGGTTTTGATTGCAAGGAGGGTTTAGCTGTTATGAGAATTTTTTTTGTTTCAAATGTGTAATCTTATATATATATAAAATATGTAATTGATGTCCTTTATAATTCTATGGATTTTATTAAATGCATATAAATACATTACTCTGAGAAGGGGCTGGTAGCCTTTTCATTGTTGTTTTGACTATGCGCTGCGGCATGTGCGTGGCATGTGGGATCTTAGTTTCCTGACCAGGGATCAAACCTGTGCCCCCTGCATTGGAAGTGCGGAGTCTTAACCACTAGACCACCAGGGAAGTCCCTGTTGTAAATCCCTCTGAAGTGACTGGGCTAGAGACCTCTCAACAACCAGCCTCATGGGGTGGTTGCGAGCTTTGTGAGGTCACCTGGGTACAGCGTCGGTGACCATCAGTGGAGCCACATTTCTTCTTCCTGGATATGGCTACAGTCCAGGACTCAGAGGCATGCTCCTCTACCTGGAGACTCTCAGTGCACAAGCATTTTTTGGCATGTTTATCTGCCATGTATCTGGTTGAGTTTGGAGGAATGACACTCATGTAGGCCCTGCCCTCCTGGAACTTAACATCTGGAGGCTGAAGCAGACATTAAGCCAACACTCACACACTGTACACATATAAGACAATGCCACGGGGACTTAGTAGGAAAGTATAGACATGTATTCTTTCCTCTCAGGGCTCCTGCTCTTCATGTAATTCCCAGCTCAGAGGATCATACAGGCAGGTCTTTGACCCCTGGGCTCTGTCTGGTGTGTTCTAGAATGTGACTGCAGCATCCTAAAGGGAGGAGTCCCACCACTCCTGTCATCCCCCTGAGCCCAGTATCAAATTGGGGTTTGGACGTGAGGACAAGGCTCCCTACCCCAGGGGTTCCTGGTCAGCGTTAGGGCCCCAGTTTTGAACTCACCTTCATACTCACTGCTGCTGAGACAGGAAGCTGTCTTTTCTGAGGGGAGCGTGGCTTTCCCCAGACTCACGCAGTGTGCCGCATCACTGCGCTTGAGGCTTTGTCTGTTGGGCTCATCCTTGTGCACACCTGGCAATGGTAAGTCCACGTGGTCATGTGGGGTGCTCAGAGGAGGTCACGGAGGCCAAAGTGCTTTGCCAACTCTGGAGCATGCGCGTGGGCCAGCGGTGGTGGTTATGGAATGAGGTGTACCTGAATCAGCATCCTCTAGCCTTCTAAGTTCTACACCCTCACAAGCAGGTACTGGATTCAAAATATGTATTTCTTTAAAAGCATAAAGTTTACTTTTTCCCATTTATAAGTATAATCCATATACATTATACAAAAGCTAGGAAATATTGAAGAATATGAATTAGGAAAAAAATGCCCCAAACACCACTCCCCTCAGACAGGATCACAGTTCCAGGGTTTGCCTATGGATGTTTTTACAGCGTTGGACCATAAAGAAGGCTGAGCACTGAAGAACTGATGCTTTCGAACTGTGGTGCTGGAGAAGACTCTGGAGAGTCCCTTGGACATCAAGGAGATCAAACCAGTCCATCCTAAAGGAAATCAGCCCTGAATATTCATTGGAAGGACTGATGCTGAAGCCGAAGCTCTAATACTTTGGCCACATGATGCAAAGAGCAGACTCATTGGAAAAGACTCTGAAGTTGGGAAAGCTTGAGGGCAGGAGGAGAAGGGGATGACAGAGGATGAGATGGTTGGATGGTATCACCAACTCAGTGGACATGAGTTTGAGCAAACTCTGGGAGATGGTGAAGGACAGGGAAGCCTGGTGTGTTGCAGTTTCATGGGGTGGCAGAGTCGGACACGACTTAATGACTGAACAACAGTTTTTACACAGTCCATCACATCCTATATGTTATGCATGCTTTTACTTTGTACGTATCGTAAGCTGTTTTCTTATGTCACTAAGCTTTAAAAAAATGGTTGCATGATATTCTATGGATAATTCAGGATTTATTTAACCAATATTCTATTTTTGGGTGTTTAGACTATTTTCAAATTTCTCTACCATAAACACCACTGTGATAAATGTTGTATATAAGACTTTGTTTTGATATACTCCTAGATTCTTTGAAGTATAACACAGTCTTGTCAACAGACTAAGCAGTGTTCTGTAATAAACAGCTCTGTTCTTTTCTAGCTGCCTATCTGAACAAATTGCTTCACCTCTCTCTGTCTCCGTTTTCAGAACTGCAAAATAATACATTCATCCTGTATAATCAGATCCACTTCTTAGAATTATTATGGGAGTTAAATAAGACCACTTTTCTAGTGTTTAAGTTCTGAAACAGTAAGGCACTTACCTGATCACAGCTGGGTCCCTGTGCCTTGCATCTAATAGGGGCTCAGTACTTACTATCATCTTGGAAAAAGGAGCTGACACTTTTAAGATTCTTGTTTTTTATCATGAAATTATTTGGTTGGCCAAAATCCAATGGAATAAAATCCATGGAAAACCCCAAATGAACTTTTTGGCCAATCCAATATTCCCAGGGGAAATGTTTTAAAGGCTTCTAGGTATGGATTTCTGGCAAAATATGCCATGAGAATTTTTTTCCTGCCATTGAACTGCCACGTCTCCCAGTAGGACCATGCCACTCACCATTCAACTGTGTTAGTCCTAACTTTGCCTGATCTTGACAATAATGCATTTTTTTTGTCTGAAATTGCTGATTTTGACCCCCAGTCTTCTCCACTATGATCTTTTGCCCTGGATCATTAAGAAGAATATAATTACAAACTGAAGGCCAGGATGCCTTCTCTCTCTCTTCCCTCTAATACCTGGTAGTCTTGGAAACCATGTGTTCCAGATGCCTTGGCTAAAGGTCAAAAATAATATGTAACAGACTTTGCACGAGCAAGAAATACACTTTTGTTTCATAAACCATTAAGATTTAAAGGCATGTTTGTTTTAGCAGCATGGCCTATCTTCTCCTGACCAATACCTTATACTATAGTCTCCATTTGTTGACTTTTGTTGAATTCCTACTCTGTGCAAGCCCTGTGCTTTTTGCTTCTATACATTCCCTCTTTTAACCCTCCAAGTGATTCTGAAAAGCAATAATACAATATAAGTATCCCTGTTTTACAGGTAAGGACACAAGCTCAGAGTGAGAGGCTAATTGACTTGTCCAGTTCTGTAGCAGAGCTGGTTGAATTTAGCCTCAGCCCCAAAGGCAGGGCTCTTTTTGTTCATTTGTTTATAAAAAACAAGCAAACTGTTATAAAAATTATAAAAAACTGTTTATAAAAAATTAAATTTATTTATTTTTAATTGAAGGATAATTGCTTTACAATATTCTGCTGGTTTCTGCCAAACATGAACATGAATCAACCATACGTATACCTAAGGCAGGGTTCTTTAGCACTATCTTTATAGTCTTTAGGCAAGTGATTCTCAAACTATGATATACATTCAGGTTTCCCTGTGGGTCATATTAAAATAATGGTTCTGACTTGGTAGGTCTGGAGTAGGGTCTGAAAGTTCAGTTCTAACAAACTCCCAGGTATGCTGATGTTGCTAGTCCAGGCATCCCACTGTAAATATCAAGATTTTAAGTTCTATTGTTTATCAGTTTGGTTACTTAGCCGCTCAGTCTTCACCTCATTTTAGGTTGGCATTATTCACTCAAAAGCTGAAGGAAATCTGAGGGCATCTCAGCAGGAGGGGGATTCGCAATATGAGGCCTCCCGAGGCTGGGCAGAGCATTCTTGCCTGGTACCTACCATGCTTCAACAGCTGAAGCTTCTGGGTTTGATTGGGGATCTTGGAGTCATCTGCAGCAGTGGGTTTTTCACAGCATTTACAGCATAAAGAGAAGATCTTTGAGGCCAGGTTTTGGTGAACTGCTAATATGAAGAAAAAGGAATGGGGGCCCTTGGGTTCCAGGGCCTGAATTCCACATACCCCGTTGGAAATTCACTGTGATGGGGGTCATATAGGCTCAGCTTCCCCCAAGGTATAATAGCCCTCTCCTTTCCCAAATCTTTTGTAGCTCCTCCATAGGCAGCAGGCCCAAGCCCCTCAGCCTGCTGCTGCTGCTGCTAAGTCACTTCAGTCGTGTCCGACTCTGTGCGACCCCATAGACGGCAGCCCACTAGGCTCCGCCGTCCCTGGGATTCTCCAGGCAAGAACACTGTTTTCCTGTTTTATACAAAATTTTCTTACCCGTGGAAAGGAGTTGAAGCCTCTATTCTTCCAGCTTTGCTTGCAGGGGTGCCTTACTGAATCAGCTGATCTTGAATTTGAGTCCAGGGCTGTTTCCTAAATAAACATAAGACTGTGGGTGAAAAGTGCCATCCTTTACTGTACTCAAGCTCCAGGTAGGACCTCACTACAGCAAAATGCTGGACCATGCAGAAATGCACATAAACATGTTTGGAGATCTGTATTCTATTCTGTTTCTATGTGTAGATTCCTTAACTTTCTCGAGCCTCACTTTTATCCTGTGGAAAATGTGAATAGCAGTGCCTGCTTTGCAAATGTAAAGGATTAAACATACACAAAGTGACCTCTATGGTGCTGGGTACTCAAAGTGTCCAGTCAGTGGTCATCCCCTTCATGTATCTTGTAGGCTACAAAACTATCCTGCCTGTCCAGGTTGCAGGAGAACATGGTGATGAAGCACACTCTTACCAACTTGCTGTGTGGCTTTGAGGAAGTCCTTGCTTCTCTCTTTGTCTCAGGCTCCTCCCCAGTAATAAGAGGAAGTTAGGTTGCATGATCACGTCAAGCATCTTCCTAGTTTGGACAGTGTGGAAAAAGGCCTTGTTTTCATCCCAAAGTTCTTTCATTGTGTACCGCCTTTTCCAGGTTTCCGAATGCTTCCTGTTCTTTCCCTTTCAGTGGTAAAACCGCCTTGGAGACAGTTCTTCTCGTGGTATTGGTCAGATGTCCCTCGCAAGACTCAGTTCAGTAGGTGAGTCGTCTCATTCGTAGGCATTTCTGTCTCACTTTCTCCACTGTGATACCAAACAAGCCACCCTGAATTATGGCAATAGCTTCCGATTAGTAAAGTGAAAGTGAAAGTCGCTCAGTTGTGTCTGATTCTTTGCGACCCCGTGGACTATACAGTCCAAGGAATTCTCCAGGCCAGAATACTGGAGTGGGTAGCCTTTCTCCTCTCCAGGGGATCTTACCAACCCAGGGATCGAACCCAGGTCTCCTGCATTGCAGGCGGATTCTCTACCAGCTGAGCCACAACTGACTTCTTTTTTTTTTTTTTCAAGTTTTTAAAAAAAATTTTAAAATTTTAATTGGAGGCTAATTACTTTACAATATTGTATTGGTTTTGCTATACATTGACATGAATCCACCCCAGGTGTACATGTGTTCTCCATCCTGAGCCCCCTCCCACCTCCCTGCCTGTATCCTCCCTCTGGGTCATCCCAGTGCACCAGCCCCGAGACTTCTTAATAATGAATACAAAAATCTTTAACTTCCTGCACATAAGCTATTCAATAAGTTGACAGCATCCTTTATATACTGTGGCTAGATACCCTCAGCAGATTAAACACATACAGATATCTCCACTATGTGGGATCCTTGGACCAAGAATGGTCCTTTCTGGGCCTCCATCTCTGATACTCCTTTGGATCTGCTGCCAAGCGAGTTTTCTGTCATAATTTGAGCTGTGACATATTTCACTGACTCTTTAATGAATTTGTTTTATTAGGATTTATAAACAAATGGAAGTTAATATGAAGCAATCAGATCTTTTGTTTTCGAGATGCATCATTTAGCAAATATGCTTGCCATTAATGCCCAGATTCTCCTGCTGCTTGCTGTAGTTTCAGTTCTCTTCATCTACTTATATAAACTCTTGCTTCAGGTTTGTTCTAGATTACCTCATGTATGTGAGTGTGGAAGGCAGTGCTTCATAGGAGGGAATGAAAGCTTTAAGTCTAGCCAGCCCAAACCACCAGGCAGCCCTAGAATCTAATGGTTGGAGATCTGTTAGACTGGTGGTCAGTTTGTAGGAAGGGAATTGTTAAAGTTTTGCCTTTGGTGTCTGCAAACCTTCATAAGCACATGACTATCTTGTTAAAGCAATGAATGGTCACTTCTCAGCCTGTATTCTGGAGTTAGTGATTTCCAGGGCATAGATCATATGAAATCTTTTAGGTTCTCCTTGGCCAAGAAATTCAAGGCACCATGCAAAGTATAAACTTTTTTTTTTTTCTTTTCTATCTTTTCATTAAAAATAAGAATAACCATGGATGATACAGAGGAGAAATTTACAGTCTCTAACATCTTAAATTACACAGTTCAAGTTGCAATAGTCAGCTCTGAATATATTTTACAATAAAGGCACAGAGTTAAAATCTTAATAGATGATAATATATCAAGTTGTTATGGACCAAGAATAAGACATTTCCACTATGACTTCTGAAAATAGCCATTATATTCTCCATACCCCACTATTAATCAGAAATTACTGCTTGATGTTTGGTACAGCTTTATTTATTTATTTATTTTTTTAGTATTAAAATAAATGTAATTTAAAATAATAGTCTCCATTTTCAGTGTATTCTTTGGGCTTCCCTGGTAGCTCAGCTGGTAAAGAATCTGCCTGCAATGCAGGAGACCCTGGTTTGATTCCTGCGTTGGGAAGATCCCTTGGAGAAATGATAGGCTACCCACTTCAGTATTCTTGGGCTTCCCTGGTGGCTTAGATGGTAAAGAATTCACTTGCAATTGGAGAGACCTGGGTTCGATCCCTGGGTTGGGAAGATCCCCTGGAGGAGGGCATGGCAACAGACTCTAGTATTCTTGCCTTGAAAATCCCCATGGACAGAGAAGCCTGGTGGGCCACAGTCTGTGGGGTTGCAAAGAGTCAGACACAACTGAGCGACTGAGCAGAGCACAGTGTATTCTTTCCTGGTTCTCATGGCCTCGTCTATATAAATTGCTTCCTCTTTCCAGAAAAACTCTTGCTTTGTATATTTATTTTCATTCAATGTACTCTGATGTGTTTATCTTAATGACAAAAATTTTGCTGGATGACTTAAAATGACAATGACCATTATGGCAGACTTTCAGTGGCACAGTAGAGAAGAGAGACGACAAAAACTCAAACACTCAATACAACGCTTCTTTGATTGATATACTCTGACCCCAGAAAGAAGAAAAAAAAAGATCTTACTCCTTCTCAGACCTGAAACTTACTTCATTTCATCTCTCACTCTTCCTCCACAAAGCATTATCTTTGTGCATGTGGTAATCATTCAGCAGTGTCCAACTCTTTGCAACCCCATGGACTGTTGCCTGCCAGGCTCCTTTGTCCATGGAATTCTCCAGGCAAGAAGATGAGTGGGTTGCCATGCCTTCCTCCAGGGGATCTTCCTTACCCAGGGATCGAACCCAGGTCTTCTGCAGTTTGGGCAGATTCTTTACCATCTGAACCACCAGGGGAGCCCAGGTTTATCTTTATCACCCACTTAAACTTCTCTTGTTCCTTTCCCTAACTGCCTACATAAACTTTCTTTATGGGGCATTTCTATAGAAATGAACAATCAACATTGCACAATATTCCTCTAAAACTCCTCTGAAACAAGAAGGTGGGCCCATAGAGGTTGAATTTAAAATCTGGTGAGAGCTGAGTTGAGGAGAAATATTTAGAATCATGACAAATTTCGGAACAGAAAGTTGCAGCCCAATTCAGGGTTCTGTTATTCAGTTACTTGTTGCCCTGAATTATCACACTTGTATCAATTAGTCCACTTAATTGTTAACCTTCAACATGGGGGAAAATGCTACAAAGCAGCAGGATGGAAAACATCAGAAGATTTAAACAACCCATCTATGCATAACTCCTGGGGCTTCCCAGGTGACACTAGTGGTAGAAAACTTGCCTGCCAATGCAGGAGACATAAGAAATGCAGGTTTGATCGCTGGTCAGGAAAATCCCCTGAAGAAGGAAATGGCTACCCACTCCAGTATTCTTGCCTGGAGACCCCCATGAACAGAGGAGCCTGGTGGGCTACAGTTCATGAGGTCACAAAGAGTTGGACACAACTGAAGCAACTTAGCACACATGTGTAATTCCAAAAAGAATCAAGGGCTTGAGAAGTTTAGAAACAGAAAATATACCACATAAAATTATTTCAGAAGCTATTAAAAAAAATAAAAAACCTTTCTCTTAAGGGAAAGGTAGATTGGACAAAGATTCAGAATTGCAAGCAAAACCAAGATGAATCAATAGGAGACTGAATAAACTTCAGGACATTCTGGGGTAAACCAACAGCTTAAGGGAAACTTTTCTTCCCTTCTTGCAAAGGTCTTAGACCTGAAATGTGGACTTAGAGACAATAAATTGGAATGAGAAATGTCAACTTTGATCTCCTAGTTATTTTCAAATAGTCCTAAAATATTAACTAGAAATCAAAATGACTTAAGACCTCTTAGATAAAACACTTGGTTTCTGAAATAAAAGCAGGACCAAAATTTCTTCTGTTCTTAGACAATATGGATCCTATGGATGAAGATACTTGCATATACTTTGAGCAGAAAGACCTTTAGAAGAACTCATGTTCCATTATGGCCAAAGGTCAAATGTCCAGACTTGTCTAGTGACGCCATTCTAAGGAGCCTTAGCACTCAACACCTGCCTGTTCTTCCTCTAAACTTGCCAAGAAAATTGATGAAGGTGGACAATGATGCTGCTTGACTGTTGACATGGTTTATTTCTTTTAGGAAAGTTAGAGTCTTCAAAGCTAACTGCAACTGCTTTTTGTTTTTTATGACTGCATGGACCTTTCCAAGTGTTCAGTTTCCCTGTACCCTCTGTGGACTTAGCATTGGAAAGGAAAAAAAAAATCTTTATGGGGTTATCAATACCCTAGACTTTTGAGGACAGTGAGCCCTGCAAAGGAGGTGGACAACACAAAGCGCTCATTTTCCTTCATGTTTACTGACATAGTACAAAACAGCTCACACCCTAGGGCACAGCCAACCAACTGAAAATCCGTAGCTCACAGGTTTGGATCATTAGTCATCCATTGGCTCTTGTCCAGAGAGTTGAATACTTCTATGCAGCAACTGGCCCAACATATGGTTCTGCTGATAATTTAAGGACAGAAACAAGAAGACATCAGGCTGGTTGTTGCTCAAACTGAACACCAGATCCCTGTAAGTGGTAAACTTGAACTGTGTCTTCAAGGAAAGTCAACAACAGTGGTGAAGATCTGTAAAATCCCCAAGAGTATCTCCTGCAATTTTGGTTTGGGGAGGGCTGAAAGAGGGAGTTCCTACACTTCGAAATGAAGACCAGTTGCTCTGTAACCTTGGTAACAAATAAGCACCAGGACCTGTTTAAACCCTTCAATCTGTTAATGAACTTTTACCTCAATGACCATTCTCCTGAAAGTAGCAGACGGTAGTTACACCTTCACGGCTGATGGTCTGCCATCCCTAGGCACTTCTGCCTCTGAAATACCACCTGACCACGAATTCAGTGCTTTCACAAACCCTTAAAACACCAGCCGTTAGCTTTGCTCAGAGACTTTGTCATCAAAGCATAGGTCTCCCTTGTGTAACTAAATTCAGATTTTGTTCCACACATTGAATGGAACAAAATGGAAATCTCTTCTGCTAAAGCAGCTTATACATACCCAGTGTCTTGAGGATCTTTCCGTAGCAGCAGCTCAGCAGAAATTTTCAAGTATAAGTTTATCTGAATCTAGCACTGATGATTTTCATATTTTTACTCCCCAGCAATTCACTGAGGAGACAGGTAGAACCACTTTCTCCTCTAATTGTTTGTAACCAAAAGTTTTGAACTTTTGAACCCTCTTCAGAAATGGAGAGGATCTTAGGGAGGGCAGTGTAGCAATTACAAGCACATATTTGGGGGTATAATTCCTAAGGACTCACTACTTATTAACTATGAGATTTAAAAGAATTTAACTCTCCTGAACCTCTGTTTTCATATCTGTAAGCTGGGAATGATAATAGTATCTACCCCCGAATGTGGTCTTGAGGATTAAATAGTGATGGGAAGTGCTTAGTGCAGCTGTCTGGAACATTGGGAAGGCTCAGTAAGTGTAAAGGCTGATGCTGATGAAAATGTGGGCCTGATTTGGCTGGGGTGGGCTGGGTGTGGTGTTTCTTGCACTGCCAATGCCCTCCTCTAGATGGAAGCAGGAGCTAAAGAAAAAGGCCCTCAGGTTACCCACCCCGCCACCCCTACCCCTCCCTGCTGTGACTATGAACTTCAGGTCTCCAGTGACCCTGGAGCACTTGGACCAGAACAGGAAAGATTGATGAGGTCACACTTCTGTGTGATGAGGAAGACTTCTGGAGCTGGAGGAGCCCTGGGGGAGTCATTCAACACAGGTGGGGAGACGGGGACCCAGAGAGAGAAGCAGTGGGATCATGATAAGAGAGATGGCCTCTGCTTCCTGGAGCAAAGTGAAAAGGTGTAATGGAGACGCTGTCCCTTTAAATAGAGAGAAAATACCCCTCCTGCTCTCAGATCTGACTCTTGAGCCTCACTCCCCTGCAGCTGGCAGAGCAGAGACGGGGCTGTGTGTGATGTCACAGAGCCTAGGAACCAGGGAATGTTGGGGACAGAGGGGTCTGGGCTGATGGTCAGTGCAGGGCGGGCGAAGGGCATCTGCTGATCCTGTCTCCGGTGGCCCTTCCCTCCACCCACAACGCCATGCTGTCCTTTGGAGCACTTGGGATGGAAGTCTTGATGCCTCCTGTGGAAGCTTCTTGAGGATGGCTGAGCAGAAGGGGGCAGTAGAGCACTGGACGCAGAAGACCAGGATCCAGGTTCTGTCTCATACCCAGCTGGGTGATAACCTTAGGCAAATGCACTTTGCATCTCGGTTTTAAAATGGCAATGATTATTATTATTTAATTGGAAATTATAGTTTAGGATTAAATGGGATCAGGTAAACATTTAACAGGGTGCCTAGGTATAGTAAACATTCAAGAAATGGTTGTTAATGATAGGTGCAAAAATAAAGTGGCATTCTCTTCCTGATCTATCTTCTAGGAAAAGGCATATTTTATATTTGAGTCCTGAGAAAATCTCTCACCTTTGTGGGGCACTCTCAGTTCCTTTATTTGGGACAACCAAGTTCTATTTGGGGAAGCCAAATTAGGTTAAAATGTTCTCAATCAGTGCTATCTTTTGATGCTTCTGGAAGCCACCTGAAACAAAAGGACAGAAAGGAGCAGAGTCTGCCCAGTTTTTGCTGTCCCGGTGCAGGGGTGGCTAGAGGTGGTTGTGGGCCTGGGAGGTGCCCTAACTCATAGTATGTGATGGTGGGGGAAACAGACTTTTAAACCTCCTTTGTAAAGAAATACCCCTAAGTATTGTTCTCAACTCTGGCTGTAAGTGAGGTTCATCTGAGATATTTTTAAAATGTAGAAACACCCTGGGGCTTAATTCCAGATAAATTAGAATCCTGGTTGGGGGGTGGGGGCGGAGCCGTGGGTGGACCCTGGCATAAGTATGTTTACAAAGCTTTCCAGGTGATTCTTGTATGTAATCAAGACTGAGAACTACTAAATTACATTGTGGAGATTGTTCATTATACAGGTAAGTGGTGATTCTTGCAAAGGCTGCAGAAGTTTTAAAAATGTCAATCTTGGGAATTCCCTGGTGATCAGGTAGTTAAGACTCTGAGCTTTCATTGCAGGGGGTGCGAGTTCAGTCTCTGGCGGGGAACTAAGATCTCACCCGCTGTGCAGAGTGGCCGAAAGAACAATGCCACGCCCAGTGCCCACTTTACAGGCCAATAAAATCACTATTTCTGGGCAACAGGAATTTTGAAAACTCCCCAGATGATTTCTCCCCACCACCCTTTAAAAAATTGAAATATAATTGACATATAAGGTTGTATAAGTTTGAGATGTATAACAGAGTTGGTCTGATATATTTATATACCACAATATGATTACTAGGATAGTGTTAGCTAACACATTTATCACTTCACATAATTATTTCCTTTTCCTGTTGAGAACAATTAAGATGTAGCCTCTTATCAACCTTAAGATTTATAATATAGTATGGCTTTTAAGTTGCAGCCAGCATTAAAACTACTGACTTACAGAACAAATTGTAAAAACCTAACTTTTGTTGATGCTTGTATAAATGTATCTTTTAGCTTTTCAAGGACAGTATTACTGAAGGAATCAAAAGGATTATTTTTAAAATAGCTTAGAAATGAAGACAGTATACTCTGGAAACCTCTGTTAGATGAAAATTTTATGAAAAATTTAAGGATACTAATGTTAGAGATATGTGAGAAGCATTTGAATGAAATCATTTCAGAAAATGGGAGAATGAGGATAGCAGTATTTCCAAGTTAATAGATTTTATATTATATGCCATTGTATATACACATACTATATTGAATCCTTGTATTGAGTTGGGCAAAAATTTCATTTGGGTTTTTCCATAGACATTAAATAAATGCCTGGTTTTTTCACCCATAGCACTAAATATTTATATATTCGAGTTGCCCAAAATACTTAAAAAAACCTTTGCATGGAGAAATTGGGAGATTGTCTTCTGTTTGGGATGGTTTATTGTTCAAGAATATATGGTATGGTTGCTTCTTTCCTCTTGGATCTGAGATAGGAGTCTAATCAGCAGACTCCTGTACTACTTCCTGGTCCAGGTAGAGAATAATGAACTCTTGAACTAAGGCAGTGGCCTAAGATGAATGGGTGAATTTTGAATCTGATGATTCCAGAAGGTATGGGCTCTGGAGTTGGGCTGCCTGCATGAGAAGCCTGCCATGGTAACTTTCTGTATGACCTTGGCCAAGGTCATTTACCTGTCTCATCCTCAGTTCCTTTACCTTTAAAAGGGGATTTATAAGAGTGTTGATGTGAGGAGTACCTTAGACCAGGCATGGAATGTTGTAAGTATATGGTTGTCTCTCTGTATTTGAGGGGTGATTGTTTCTAGGACACCCAAGGGTACCAAATCTGAGGATGCTCAAGTCCCTATATAAAATGGTGTAGTATTTGCAGATAATCTAAACACATCCTCCTGTATACTTTAAATCATTTCTAGATTACTTGTAATACCCAATACAATGTAAATGCCATGTAAATGGTTGCTGGAGAGTGACAAATTCAAGTTTTGCATTTTGGAACTTTTCAGATTTTTTTCCCTTTTTCTATTATGGTTGCTTGAATCTGTGGATGTGAAACCCTTGGATATGGAAGGCCAACTGTAGTGCCTGGTAGAGAAGAAGCATTCAATAAACGTGGCCTGCTTTTATTATTATTGGATAAGGAGAGTGAAGGTTGATGAAGGCTGATGGTGTCACACCTGTGGATGTGGAATTAGAGAATTCAGGAAGACTATATTTTGGATAAGGATAAATTTAGGTTTTAAAACAAATTTATTTTGAAATAATTACAAATTCACAGGAAGTTGCCAAGAAAAGAGCAGAGTTTCCACGAATCCTTTACTCAGACTCTCCCAATGTTAGCATCTAGTATTACTGATGATATCGAAACCGGGAAATTCACATTGGTGCAATCCACTAAGCTCATCTGACGTTCACCAGTTTTTTATGTACTCATACATGTGTGTATGTGTGCAGTTGCATGCAGTTTTATCACATGTGGCTTCATGTAACTACCGTCACCACCGAGTCCCTTTGTGCTTCTTTACAGACACACTCCCTCCCCCACCATCTCTAACTCCTGGAAACAACTGATCTGTTCCCCACTTCTAGAATTATGTCATTTCATGACTTTTCACAAATGGAAACACAGAGTATGCATGTATCTTTTTTAGTTTTTTTTTCACTCAGCATAATTTCCTTGAGATTCATCTAAGTTTTAGCATGTATCAATAGTTTATTCCTTTTCCCTGCTGACTCATAATCCACAGTGTGAATGTACCACCGTTTGTTTAACCAGTCACCAACTGAGAAACATTTGAATGATTTCTAGCTCTTGGCCATTACAAATGAAACTACTGTCAACGTTCATAAACTAGCTTCTGGGTGAAGATACGTTTTTATGCTTTTGTGGGGTAAATGCCCAAGAGTACAATTTCTGGATTGTATGGTAAATCCATTTTTAGTTCTAAAAGAAAGTGTCCAATTGTTACCAACTTTCCCAAGTTGGTCCCCAAACAAGGGTCCTCCTGCCTTCAATAGAATGAGCTGACTTGAGTTCAGAAGCAAAGGAAAGGTCCCCCTTGCCACCACACCTCAGGCATGGCATGTGGAGGGTCTTAGTTCCCTGACCAGGGAGCAGATGAGTGCTGGTGCCTCCTGCAGTGGAAGCATGGGTTTTTAGCCACCGAGCCACCAGGGAAGTCTGGGAAAGTTTTATTCTTTGATCAAAGAATGCCTGCACTTCCACTTCAGAGGGTGCAAGTCCCATCCCTGGTCAGGGAACTAAAATCCTGCATGCCAAGGTAGCCAAAAAATAAACAACAGCGGCAATAACAGCAACAGCAGAGGTGCCAGCTCCCGCTCGGGAGTCCATGCTCTCTGCGTGCCCCCCAGGCCATCAGGACGCGCTGCTTTGTAGGGAATCACTCATCGATGGGGGAGGGTCCAGCACAGCTTTACTATACATGCTCCAGAGCGCGGGGCCAGGCACAGCCTCTCTGCACACGGCCCACTGCCGCCATGTTGAATTGCAGTGCCGTGTGCACTGCTTCTGCACACGAGCTGCAGTGCTGGGCGCAGCGATGGTTTCTCACTAGGATCTCTGCTGTGAAGTGCCAGGCAGAGTGCTCTGTCAGTGGTAGCTTGTGAGAAAGTAAAGCTCCATGAAGCAGAAAGGAAAAAAGGTTAGATTTTATTTTGTTACCCAGATTCCATTTTTATTTCTTGGGAATTGTGAATGGGCTTTGCTGGTGACCAAATGATTTTCCAGAGAGACTGTGCCAGTTTATATTTCTCGCCTCTTCTCCAGGGTCCCCCCCCCCCACTGTTTTTAAATTTTAGCCATTCTAATAGGTGACCTGGTATCTCATTGTGATTTTGATGTTCATTTTCTTAGCAGCTACTGATGTTGACCATCTTTTCACATGCTTGTTAGTCACCCACATATCCTCCTTGGTGAAATGTCTTTGCATGTTCTTTTCCCACTTTCTGATTGGACTGTTTTTAAAGTTCAGCTTTTAAAGTGATAGCTCATTGAGATGTAGTTCATATGCCATAAAATTTGTACTTCTGTGAGGTACAAGTCATTGGTTCCAGTATGTTCACAGAAATGTGCAACACTGTCTAATTCTTCAGTATTTACCTCACCCCGAAAGGCAACTCCATACCCATGAGCAGTCACTCGCCATCCCTCCTCCTTTGCAGCCCCTGGCAACCGCTCGTCTGCTTTCTGTCTCTGTGGATTTACCTATTCTGGACATTTCCTGTAAATTAAATCATATAATGTGCTTAATCTTTTTAAGGTTCATCCAGGTTGTGACATGTATCGGTCCCTCACTCCTTTGTGTTGTCAAATAATACCCCATTGTGAGGATAAACCACGTTTGTTTATCTGCTCCTCTATTGATGGCGTTTTGGTTGTCTCCAACTTTTGGCTCTAGGGAAAATATTGCCATGAATATATGCAGGTTATTATTTATGTGGACATGTGTTTTCTCTTCTCTGGGGTATATATACCTGGTCGTGAATGTGCTGAGTCATATAGTAATATAGTTTTAACCTTTCAGAAATAGCCAAACTGTTTCCAAAGTGGAGCTACCCTCAGCAGTGTATGAAGATTTCATCTGCTTTACATTCTCAACACACTTGTTATTGTCTTTTTTTAAATTTTAACTATCTTAGTATAAATAGTATCTCATTGTGGTTTTGATTTGTGTCCTAATGACTAACAATATTGAGCATCTTTTCATGTATCTATTGGCCATTTGTATATCTTGTCTGGAGATATGTCTATTAAGCTCCTTTACCCATTTAAAAATTGGATTGCCTTTTTATGGTTGAATTTTAAGTACTATTTACATGTCGTGGATATTAGACCATTGTCAGATATATGGTTTTCAAATATTTCTTGCATTCTGTTGATTGTCTTTTCACATTCTTGATGGTGTTCTTTGAAGCACAAAAGTTTTAAATTTTGATAAAGTTCGCTTAACCAGTTTTTCTTTTGTTGCTTATGTTTTTTATGTCATATTTAAACAATTACCTAACCTAAGGTCATAAGGATTTACTTTCATATTTTCTTCTAAGAATTGTATAGTTTTAACTCTTACATGCAGATCTTTGATCCATTTTGAGTCTCAGCTAGATGTTACCCACTCTATAATGCCTACGGAAAGTTGATAATCTCCCTTTAATAACAAAAATAAAATGGCACCCTCAGAGTTTTTGCAGGTGACAGCATCATACTGAAATCTCAGCACATTATTTTGTTTTTATTCAATTTTTTATGTTGACTTATCCTCTTATGGTGCATTTGTTTTAGTGTAAAATAATGAGATGGCTTAAAGAAAAATATAAAGAAATAATACTAGAGATAATAGGCAGATCCAACAATGATATGTGAATAAATGGAGTCTAGGAAATACTGATTTGGTGTACAACCTCATGTCTGTGGCCTATATAATAAATGTTAAGAAATGGATTTATGTTTATTTTCTAAGTAGCTTGTGAAAGGGCATCATTTTAGATGTAAACTCATCTCTTGCCTGTACTGTTTGAGCCAAAAATTAGGCTTATTCTTTCAAAATATTTGGGCTTCTCGATTTCCAGGAATCTCACCCCCTAGACTTCCTTCAAAGCCCCAAGGTGATGGTCACAAATAAAACCCTTCTGTGGCTCTTACATAATTATTACTTCAGAACCTTTTGGAAAAATCCTCCTCTGTAATCTCACATTCTAAAAATAGGCTTGACTTTTGTATTGCTTCTAAATAAAAACATATTTTTCGATTACACTGGGGACAAAGAAAAAAAATTTCCAGTATCGCTTTGAGACTTGTGGGAAAATGGAGAGACTCAAAGTTTCACTGTTCTTGGTGAAGGTTTTGGCACTGAAGTTTTGTCATGTTGGCTGACTTCTGAGTGCAGTGGGGGTGGGGAGGGAGGAAGGGTAAACATTGTCACCAGTCATTTAGTATGTCCCTTATTACTCAGATCTGACACTAAATGCAAAGGCTGTGGCAGGAAGATGGAGCTTGCATCACTGTACATGCTGGGGTCCAGGAGAACATCTGTGAAATGCTACGGTTTCTCTGAGTAATGCCTGAATCATCTCTTTATTACACTGAAACTTCACAGTGACACTATTTGCTGTGGAGCAGAACCAGAGGGCTTCATTCTGGGACTTCTTGGGCAGCGACCGAAAAGGATTGGCTTCCAAAGAGGCGATGCATACTCCTACACATGTCCCTCTCACCAGAGCGCAGCCCACAGGACAGTGCTACAGTGTAGGCCAGTTCTCGAGAACTCCCTCTTAGTGCTGAATTTTCTTCTTCCTGCCTCCTCTTTTGAAACAGTGGCTAGAAAAGAAGGAGCCATAGGCAGCATAGGGTGGCATCTAATCCAGGGTTAAAATGTGGGCTTTCCCTATTCATCCAAGGATGCCTTCCGTTTGTACCAAGTCATTTGCTAGGTCCACGGTCTGAACGATTACTTACCCTTATGTGGATTCAGCTTTCTGCCTTTACACTCATGGCAAGTCATTCACCTTCTCTGAGTCTCATTTGCTCATCTCTGAAATGGGACCCACAATTCCCACCTTGCCCAAGGCAAAAAGAATGAGCTTCTATAAAATTGCTTGTTAAACTGCGCCGTGTAGGGTATTTTGGAGGGACGCTGTGCCTTCCCCAAGGTCTTACCTGGCTGCCTTTATGTGGCCGCCCACCTCTCTGTGCTCCCTTCTTGAGCTTTCGTGCTCACAAAGCACCTGATCTGGATGATGATGGAGGAACTTAACCGGATGATAAAGGCAAGCTTGAGACCTCACCTTTTCCCCACCCCCAACTTCTGAATATCAATGTTGTTTATTATGTCTTTTTATAGTACAAATCCCAGCAGAGTGCCATTTATAATGGAGGATAGTGTACAAATACACTTTAATTGCATTTGAGTAAGAAACTATATGGGGCTTCCCAGGTGGCTCAATGGTAAAGAATCTATCTGCTCATGCAGGAGCTGCAGGAGACATAGGTTGGATCCCTAGGTCAGGAAGATCCCCTGGAGGAGGAATTGCCAGCCCACTCCAGTATTCTTGCCTGGGAGATCCAATGGACAGAGGAGCCTCAAAGGCTACAGTTCATGGAGTCGCAAAGAGTTGGACACGACTGAGCATACATGCACGCAAGAAACTATATTTATTGTTGCCTTGATGCTTGAAAGAAGCATAGGAGACGTCAAAAAATGTATATAGTCTCAATCAATAGGGGGATAGAAGAGAAGCATGTTACAAGACAAAGAACAAAGTCTTACAGAGAAAAACATTGAAAGAGTTGAGAAAGAGAGATTCAAGGTTTCTAACTCAGCGGATTTGGACGGTCTACCGGTGTATCCACATACCTTCTTCCAGTCTTTTCTCTGGTCTACTGATGGGCAGAGTTGCACCATTAGAAGTGACAATACATCCATGTGCAACATACAACAGCTCTTCCATTTCTAACACCTGACCACCTGAACTTCATCAGGTGTCTCTTCAACTGGATAAATTAGAGCTTGCTCCTTATAAAGAAAGATTGGAAGGTATCAACTTAAGACTCTATCCTTTTAATGGTGATTTTTCGCTTAGCCTTATAACCGATTTCAAGACAGTTTGCCAGCTCCCCAGGCATATGGAGATTCAAGTGAAGAAGTGAAGTCGCTCAGTCGTGTCCGACTCTTTGCAACCCTGTGGACTGTAGCCCACCAGGCTCCTCCGTCCATGGGATTCTCCAGGGAAGAATACTGGGGTGGGTTGCCATTTCCTTCTCCATAGAGAAAGTAGAGGTTCTTATGCCTGTCAGATGGAAGAGGCTTTTATTTTAAAATTTGAAATCTTTATGATATTGTCCTAACCCAGAGGGAAGTAGATAGTTTCTTTCATCACAGAATTGTAAGGCTTTAAAAGATGTGAAGAAGACCTTAATTAGACTCTCAGCAAAGGTTTACTGTCTCTTTATAAAGTGCATATCAGTTCAGTTCAGTTCAGTCACTCAGTCGTGTACGACTCTTTTCGACCTCATGAGTCGCAGCACTCCAGGCCTCTCTGTCCATCACCATTTGATGGCAGTAAATTAAAATATGTTTGTTCTGTCTTCCCGCTCTAAACGGGGTCACATAAATGTTGCCTGGCTGGGTTTTGAATATCTGAATGCTCCTGTCTCAAATCCTTTTGGATCGTATAGCTTCCTTGCCCTGGATATGGGTCAGGAGTTGAGTGGTATAAATTGATCTTTGTTCTCTGCTCACTACTAGGTGCCTGAGGGTTATAGCTAAGGTCAGACTTAGAAGCTTCTAGGCTCCCGAGAAAGCCACTTCTGTGCAACTTGGAAAGCAACAATGAGAGAGCTCAGGCAGATCTCCCTCTTTATCCAACACAGGTTTATATTTGGCATTTGTCCTTTTGTTCACTAAATGCTTTCAGACCCAAGAGGAAATGTCACCCAGGTTTATAAATAGGTATATTTATATAATATATATAATTATATATATTTATATTTTAATATATTTATATACCTATTTATAAATGGATGGCTAACCTGAGGATGGAAGGCTAAGCTGTTCAGAATCTTCAGTCTATGATTCAGGAAAGGGAAGAGGCAGAAAGAGGTTAAGAGGCCATGCTTACCGACTCTCTCCCTTGCCCCCATTCTATAGACAGGAACCCTAAGGCCTGAAGAAGGAAAGGATTTTCCCAAGTTTATAAGTTGAGCTCTTCCTGGCTGAACTATGATGGCTGTCAAACTAGGTCTGTTTGATCCAAAACCTGTTTGGACTTGCAGCAGAAACTACCAGTTGTTTTCCAGTTTCCATCTGCTCAGTTCAGTTCAGTTCAGTTCAGTCGCTCAGTCATGTCCGACTCTCCGCGACCCCATGAATCACAGCACGCCAGGCCTTCCATCTGCTACTTTCGCCTTATTAACAGAACCTCCAGTTTGTGGCTGAGCATATAACTTTCTGGAATAAAGATTTATTTTTCAGTCTTCTTTGCAGTAGAGTAGTCAAGTAGTCAAGAAACTAAGTTCTGGCCAATAACAAATCCTATACATCTTCTGGAAACATTACTTTGTTCTTCCTCCACCTTACTGGTTGTACTGTGGAAGTGATGGCTGGAGCTTGAGCAGCTATCTTGGATGATGAGGTGAAAGCCATGTGTTGAGCATGAGGGGACATCCAGATAGCAGAACCCTGGATGCCTAACAGTATAGAACACTATACCAGCCCTGAAATGCCTGTCCCTGGCCTTTTTGTATGACTGACTTGTTGTTTAATGTTTCATTTGCATCTAGAGCTAATCTTTACTGATACTCTACTACCTCATTCTGCCTCCAGATAATTTTCTTGTTGTTAGAGATAGAATTTAGGTCTTGGGAGTTCTGCAGGGAGATGGTGAGGCAAGAGTGTCCTGCACAAAGAGATATTCTGTGTAGCTATTTCAGAAGATGGGATCCCTATGAGGGAGGAGCATGACGGAATTTTTTGTGATTCAGGATTCGGTGCAGGACGTAGAAGACCCTGGTAAGTGTTGTTGGATCTTACCTCAGTTATTTGTTGCCAAAATAATGCTGAGTAACAAATAACCATAAAACCTCAGCATCTTATGACAGTGTCTTATTTATTGCTCATGTGTCTGGGGTGGTCTGTTAGGCACCTCTAATGAACTTGGCTGAAGCTGATCACGCATCTGAGGGAACTGGCTGGCTACTGGATGATCTAGGGTGGCCATGGCTGGGATGACTGGTGTGACTTGGCTCTGCTTCATATGCCTGTTATATCCTACCTAGCTTGCCTGTACCAATCGAAGAGGCCACAGATGAAGAGTAGAACATTCAGGTAATTTTTCTTGCCTCTGCTCGTGTCACATCTACTAACATCCCATTGGCCAAAGCAAATCCCGTGGCTGGACCCAGAGAGAGAGTGAGAAGATGCTTAACGGTTACATGGCAAAGGCACAGAGTGGACTGAGAACTAGGGCCTCAGTGGGGCCAGCTGCTACGGGTGGATGACTGCACGGATGGAGTTTAGGTGGAAAGAGGGAGAAAAAGGCCAATGGGATAGGAAGTTCTGTTCACCGAGTCCAAAATCCAAAGGCAAGGGAGGCACCGGGGGGCAGTTTTACAAGTCTCTGGGGTTAGCTGCTCTGGGTTTGGGGACTGCCCGTGGCACACGGGTTCTGGACCTTTGGCACAGACCCACGCTGATGGGTGTTTATATTATGACTTACGTCTTTGCTGGGGAGTCTTTGCTTCTGAGTGAGTAATTATGAAAGGCTTCAGAAGCTTCCCCGGCGCTTGGGAAGGGTCTATTTTGGAGACAAGACACTTTGAGAGAGAAGCAATTCATAACATGAAGATTGCTGTGCTGTGGCCTGAGGACTGAGCTGGGAAGCATGGGGCCTCAGTTTCAGTCCTGCCTCTGCCAAGCCAGGGAAGAAAAGCAGCATAAATATGAGCTTCTCTTGGGCACCTTCTAAGTACTGTAGTGCTTGTTAGAAAGATAAAAGGCTAAAAAAAAAAAAGTTTCAAAGAATACATTTTCCCCCAGTCTTCATGGTTGTTTGAGTTCCTATAAACAATATTATTTAGGAAGAGGAAAATTCTCTAGTGCTAATAAATTTGATAATTTAGTTTTCTGTTATATATTGAGTGGCCATAAGGTTCGTTCAGGTTTTCCTGTAACATTTTTGGAAAAACCTGAATATCCTTTGGGCCAACCCGTATACTGAAGATCCTTTTTCATTTGTTGTTTCAAATGCATTCAAAATATTAGATATTTAAATGCTTAAATATTTATATGCCATAAAATGATGACTAGTAAACATTCAATCCTAAAGTGTTAGGTAGTATGAAAATTAAACATTACTAATATTTCTGCTTCATTGACTATGCCAAAGCCTTTGACTGTGTGGATCACAATAAACTGTGGAACATTCTGAAAGAGATGGGAATCCCAGACCACCTGACCTGCCTCTTGAGAAACCTGTATGCAGGTCAGGAAGCTATAGTTAGAACTGGACATGGAACAACAGACTGGTTCCAAATAGAAAAAGGAGTTCGTCAAGGTTGTATATTGTCACCCTGCTTATTTAACTTATATGCAGAGTACATCATGAGGAACCCTGGGCTGGAAGAAGCACAAGCTGGAATCAAGATTGCTGGGAGAAATATAAATAACCTCAGATATGTAGATGACACCACCCTTATGGCAGAAAGTGAAGAGGAACTCAAAAGCCTCTTGATGAAAGTGAAAGAGGAGAGTGAAAAGTTTGGCTTGAAGCTCAACATTCAGAAAACAAAGATCATGGCATCTGGTCCCATCACTTCATGGGAAATAGATGGGGAAACAGTGGAAACAGTGTCAGACTTTATTTTTTTTGGCTCCAAAATCACTGCAGATGCTGATTGCAGCCATGAAATTAAAAGACGCTTACTCCTTGGAAGGAAAGTTATGACCAACCTAGATAGCATATTAAAGAGCAGAGACATTACTTTGCCAACAAAGGTCCATCTAGTCAAGGCTATGGTTTTTCCAGTAGTCATGTATGGATGTAAGAGTTGGACTGTGAAGAAAGCTGATCGCCGAAGAATTGATACTTTTGAACTGTGGTGTTTGAGAAGACTCTTGAGAGTCCCCTGGACTGCAAGGAGATCCAACCAGTCCATTCTAAAGGAGATCAGTCCTGGGTGTTCATTGGAAGGACTGATACTAAAGCTGAAACTCCAATACTTTGGCCACCTCATGTGTCGAGTTGACTCACTGGAAAAGAGTCTGATGCTGGGAAGGATTGGGGGCGGGAGGAGAAGGGGACAACAGAGAATGAGGTGGCTGGATGGCATCACTGACTCTGTGGACATGAGTTTGAGTGAACTCTGGGAGTTGGTGATGTACAGGGAGGCCTGGCGTGCTGTGATTCATGGGGTCGCAGAGAGTCGGACACAACTGAGCGACTGTACTGAACTGAACTGAATGTGAAAATTGATAACGATTCTAAATTTCATAACAGTTGATGCAAGAGATTTAGTAGCAAATGTAACCAAGTGTTCCTCAAAGACGGGGAAAAAAATTCAGTCGGTTTTGACAGTGGTAGGATGAGCAATTCACTTGATCATTTTCCTTCTGTTTTAGACATGAAAGTGATTCTGGCAATTTTCCTGAATCTTCAACACAAAATAAATGCTTTGTTTGCTTACTCAGCTTAAATGAAAGGAAAATTAGCTCCAATTCCTTGGCAACTGCAGATCCTGCTGGCTTTTCAGGGTCAATGTCAAGAGCAGCAAAGAAGGTCACTTTGTAAGGGGCTGAATTCTAGAGACCTGAGTCAGGTCTTTCTGATCCTCTTTTTGATCCTTCCCCTACCTTGAAATTCCCGGGCATCATGAGGCCTGGAATGGGAAAGAAATTTGCCTATGTGAGTTTCAGAAGGTCACTAGGAATACTGGATCCTCATGTCGGTTCTCGTCACATTCCCTAAGATCATATCCTTCCATCCTACACAGCTTGTGTCCCTTTAAATGATGACTTGACGGTTCCCAGATGCAGGAATTCAAAACATGTTTCTCTGCTTTCAGAAGAGAACAATGTTATATAATGTTGCCCTAGAGGAACCAGGCGGAGAAGACAATGGCAAGCCACTCCAGTACTCTTGCCTAGAAAATCCCATGGATGGAGGAGCCTGGTAGGCTGCAGTCTGTGGGGTCGCTAAGGGTCGGACACGACTGAGCGACTTCACTTTCACTTTTCACTTTCACACATTGGAGAAGGAAATGGCAACCCACTCCAGTGTTCTTGCCTGGAGAATTCCAGGGACGGGGGAGCCTGGTGGGCTTCTGTCTAAGGGGTCACACAGAGTCGGACATGACTGAAGTGACTCAGGAGGAGGAGAGGAACCAGGAGCAATAGCTATTTCATTTCCTCATTACTTGAGCACACTCAGCCTAAACCCCGCAAGTTTGTTAAGTCAATCCAGGGCCAGTCTCAATCCTTTTTATCCCTTTTCTCTTTGACTTGCACTGAAATATAGAAGAAATGCCTTCTTATTCCTGGTGCGTGTGATTTCACTTCGTTATGAATTCAGGATGGGTGGAGATTGAAGGCACCGGCACTAGACACTGACAGCTGTGAGAAGCAAGGGCTCCCGGGGTGTCTCAAATGTCCCTCAGTCAAAAGCCATGTAGATCTTAGAACGGCTTCTGGTCCTGCCGCTTTGATTTATGTGGCATGATGATGTCTGTTTGCAGAATGATGGCTGCAGTACAGGAGATGGTCTTGAGGTTTATCTGCTGATCTCCTGAGTCAAAACCTTGCAGCTGGAGTCTTATTCTTTAGAGCGCAGCAACAGTCACCATTTCCCTTGCTGACAGTGGCCAGGATTCAGCATGCCTCTGGTATCAAGATTCATAGCTACTTGTTTATATTTTGTGTTGTTCCAAATAGGATGAAAATGACCACCTCCAGGCTATTGGCTTGGAAGGCACCCAGGGTCCTAGAGTTCTGAGTGAGTCTTCAGAGACCCTAAAATCCCATGGCTTTCTCACTGGAGTCTGTAGAGTCATTTTCCCTTCTCTGGCCTCAGTTTCCCTGCAGTCAAAATTGATATCTGTTTAGAGATCACCCCAGGGAATTAAGGAAAAGCTGAGCAGAAAGGACCCTGACCGCTTACATAGGCTTCAGACAGACCACTTCCATTCTTAACTATTTCATAAATTGAGGATACATCTGAGTTGGTGTTTAAACAAAGGGTTCTGCTATTGCAAAAGAAGTTTGAGCACTTCCTTACCTCTTTTACAAATCCCTGCTTGACATCTGAGAATGTCTGTTTTAAATACTCCCAGGGACAAGTTGGGTGGCAGTAAGGAAACATAATTCCACAAACTCTCCATTGTCTTTAACACCTCAGCAACGAGCAGACTTTTACAGTATTTTTGTTTGTCCTCTTTTATGTGAATACTTTCTTCATATCTCTGATTGTTAGCCCTGAATTGAACCCCTGAATCCTCCTGATTAGTGATTAGCTTTGGCAGTGGGTTCATCTTGTCCAAGACACTGATGTATAAACTGGATGTCACACTATCAATTTACAGCATGTATAAATAAAAAAGCTATCCATTTGCCTGTTATTATATGATTTGAAAATACCGATTGAACTTAGATTTTGCTTTGGATGGAATAACCTAAGTTTCTGTGTCTGTATTAATTTTTTTGTTTGTTTGATAATGCTGCTGCTGCTGCTAAGTCGCTTCAGTCATGTCCGACTCTGTGCGACCCCATAGACAGCAGCCCACCAGGCTCCGTCATCCCTGGGATTCTCCAGGCAAGAACACTGGAGTGGGTTGCCATTTCCTTCTCTCTACATAACAACTAATTCCACCTGCTTACCCTTGTATCAGTGATTTATGATAACATGTATCTTTCTTACTCAGATTTTCTGGTCAGGAAAATGTGTCTCTACTGGGCTTAGCTTGGATCAGCAGAGCTTGGCTCTAGGATGAAGGTCAGCTCAGACTTAACCTCACATATCTGCACTTTACAACCTGAACTGAAGGGACAGGAGCTACTTGGGGGAAACTTTTATTATGGCAAATAGCAGGAGTACAGGAGAGGTGAGCAGAAGCATGTGATGCCTCTTCAAGTCATTGTCAGAACTGGCACTTTGTCACTTCCACCCATGTCCCACTAGCTAAAACAAGTCTTATGGCTGAGTCCAGTGTTGATGGGCTTGGATATACACTTTATCTCTTCTACTCAAAGAGAATTGAGTAGATTGCCAATTTACAAGGTAAAAAGGAGATGTAGTCCTAATAATAATTACAGGGCAGAAAAGAACTAGAATAGTAACTCAGTCTACTATAGTATTCTTGCCTGGAAAATTCCATGGACAGAGGAGCCTGGCATGCTGTACAGTCCATGGGGTTGAGAAGAGTCATACACAGCTAAGTGACTGAGCACAGACAGACTACTCCAGAGGTTAATGTTAAATTCACTTAGTGGGGGGCACTGGGGAGCAGTTGAAAGATACAGTCATTCACGTCCCAGAGGATTTAAAATGGAATTACAGTGAGATCCCATGTTATGCTAACCTTTACAGCCTATCCCATAAGATAGCAAGCAGTGGTTTCAAACATGAGCTCCACATTGAAAATCACAGTGATAAACAGGTAGATAAGTATAGGTACTGATTTTCAGGTGAGCTGTTTCCCACCATGTGGCATCTCTACGCACCTGGGTTGCTAGCACCAAGTCCCATCTCCACACTCAATCTATGAACTTTGGCTTTTCAAAAAAAAAAAAAATCTGAATTCTTGTAAGGATGGCAGCTCTCATGAGTTTTATGTCCATTTGTCTTATTTTCATTCTCAGGGTTCTAGATTTGACTGTTTCTGTCACTTTCATATTCTGCCTACAGTAATGCTAGTCAACATAGGAGAAAAGGCAGTGAAAATAGAATTCAAAGACAGGAAATCGAAAGTGACCAGTTTACCTACAGCACTCATGCAGACACTGAGAAACAAAGGTCCTCTCTCCTGCTGAGCTCACGGGCACCCTCAGTCTTGTAACAAAGAGCTCCACGAAGTCATTGCCTATACGTTTGCCTGGCAGGAAAAGGATTTGGCATCTTTTCCTAAAAGGAAAGGCCCATGATGCCCCAGACAGCATTTGTCCTGAGAGATTGCCATGGAGAGAGCCAGAGAGGTGGAATGAAAAGAGCTTTGATTTACGAGGGACACAGGTTCTAGCCCCAGCCCTGCAGGTTACCTTCTCTGTGACCTTTGGCAAATGGTTTCCCCTGCTCTCAGCTCAGTTTCCCCATTGCTCATTGATACCCATGATGAAAGTCGTGGATTTTAGTCCTGACTCAGCTGCATGGCCCCAGTCGACTCATCTGGGCTTTCACAATTCTATTTTTCTCATCTGGTAAAGTAGGGTCAAATGTTCTTCAATAACTGGGACAAGAAAGTGACCTGTCAATTCCGAAGTGTCAGAGGAATGTGAAGGGCTTTCATCCACAGGGCTACTTGATCAGTCCTGGAAGAGCCAGGATTCTCCCTGCAGTGGCTTTTTTTCAGTTGACCTGGTAGAAGGCAGAGGATGGGGTCTCAGAAGCTTTGAGGGTCCCTTCCTGCCTGACCTGGATGCTTTTGCAAACTTTCCTCTCAGAAAAGGGGAAAGGCTTTGTTACATGCTAGTGAGTGTGCAGGTTGGAACAAAGCAAAACAAAACCCCACCACTTTCTAGCTTGGGGCCTCTTCTGAATCTCTCTGCAGAGAGAAATCAGGGATGCCCCGAAATTGAGAATGTGGCGGAGAACTGAGACCAAATTGCTCACATCAGGGTTATGTGACGGATGCTCAGTCATATCAGGACCCAGGAGATGCGCAGAGCCCTGCCCTGCGGGCTGTTTGAAGGTCACAGCAACTCGGCCCTGCTGGGAAACGAACTCAGTGTGTCTGTTTGCGGGTTCTCTCTGCTGATGGCATGGTTCGCTGGGGCTCTGCCTCCCCTATTCCTACTCCTGCCCGACCGTCTCTACCCCCCAGCCTCTGGCCTCCTGCCCCAGAGCCCCTGGTGAATTCAACTTAATTATTTTTGAACTGTCCTCCTCTTGCTGTATTTTCCTCAAAATTTGTTATAAAGGGGCCAACATGGCACCGGAAATGCGGCTGTGGCCTGATACCGTCCCAGTCTCATTGAATCTGGGCCAGAAAAAAGCTCCTGACTCATTTCAGGGGAGAAGCTTCGGTCTTTGTTTTGTTGCCACCCTCTGGGGGGTGAAAGCAGAGTGACCCCTGTGACTGTCCTAGAGTCACAGGACCACTCAGGACAGTGAGGGGAACGATTTCTGTGGAGCACTGGCTGTGAGGCATTTTTTCCTATGTAAACCTCACAGCCCACAGCACAGGGAGGGAGGTATTATTACTCCTATTTTGAGGATGTGACTCAGGGAGGAAAAGAACACATCTGTGGGGAAATGAGTAGCCCCTTGGCACCTCCTTTTTCAGCCTCTCTACCTTAAAAAGTGTGTGCTGTGGAGAAGAATGAGGTGTTATTCTGTTCTGTTCTGTGTCTTTAGAAAAAGCCCTTTTCTCTCCAGGCTTCCGTTCATGCTTCTGTAAAATGCAGTCCTTGACATTAGACCTCTTTGAGCTTGAGAATGCATATTCCATGCCCTCTCAGCACTTCCCACAGTTCTCCTTAGCTCCAGAGCAGACTGGATAACTTCCCAGGATGTTGGCATCCATTTCAAGGAGTAGTCCCACAGACAGGTGTGGATCTAGTATGTAAGGTGATAGAAGTACCTGCCCAGATGTTGTGGGGAAGACGGTGAGTGGCTGTGAAGTGGACTGAAAAGATTCCTGGGTGTCGTCAGTGGAAATCTAGTTGTTTCTACGGGGCTGTTGTGATTTTCATTGCCTCTGAGCTACTTCAGAACTCTGTAAGTTGTAGGTAACTGAGAGCAATGCAAATGGCTCATGTTCACAGATACCCAGATGGTTTTTTTCCCAGTGGAAGTACAGCTGGTTTAGCACACCCTGTGGAATAAGCCGCTTGAGCCTCTATTTGTCGTTTCATTTCACAATTTCTTATTCTTTGTGTATATGTGATTCTTTAAACATCTTACTGGTTCCCTTGCTAATTAATGACCTAAATAAAATCTCTGATACACATTTACTTTGTATTTCTATGAGGGTCATGATTATACCCAATTTTAAATAAACTATCCTTTAACAATATATGGCAGCTGCAACACAAATCTGTTTAGCATTGTTGATGGGTAAAGGGTTGAAGGTATGAGTATATAAACCTTTGTAGTTCCAGGCTAGAGGCTGTTTTTCTGGTCCAAACTATTTCCTGTAAAACTCTGGCCCCCTGAGTTTTTCTTTTTGCATTTCCTACAAAGGGACCCATTCTTCCTGATTCCCTACTTCAAAGCTATTCTAAAAGACTTGCTAACCTACTACCTACTTCTGTGTTTAGATTTGACCCGTCATTACTGGGGGGTGATAGAAATACTTCCCCTGGAACAGAGATGAGGACTAGGTTAGGCTGTGTATGTCTGAGGGTACTGATCTGCAGTCATTTCAGGTACCAATTGAGCTGGCCACTCAAGGGATCCATGCCGTGTGTCTGCCCGAAGTTTGTTCATGAGAATTGGGCTCCCTAAGCTCCAGGCCACCCCTCTCCCCACATCAGGCCCTTAGCAAGGTTGGTGGAACTCTCTGCCATATAGAGGTGAAATCAGGGCCTGAAGAGCTGACCAGACCTGGATGCAAGGTGCTTCTCAGACGGACAGGACCTTCTAAAGCCTCGAGTCTTTCTAGGAATGACCTTCTCCAAGATTTCCTCACCAACACTTTCCTATCAACTATATGTTATTTCCATCCATTTTGAGCCGAGCCCTAGAATAGCTCCTTGAGCTCGGCTGGAAGACTTTGATTGTTCCCACTTTATATATGTAAGACATGAACTTCAGAGAGAGGAAGTGACTTGCTGAAGGTGAGTGTGGTAGGGAAAGAACCCAAGCCAGGACATGGCAGGCCCCAGACCACTGTCTTGACACTTCGTTTTGACCCTAGGCTGCCAGCATTCCCGGGCCTTAGCTGTCTTAGACTTTTGTGCCTTTGACCAAAGAGATGGTCTGAGTGAGGGAGGGGAGGACTCTCTTCCACCCTTCCCTTCCACTTGTGATATTCCTCTACCCTGATGTTAGCTACTTAACTGTTCTTTGAGATGCAAATAAGATAGGGTTGATGGCTTGAATATTATCCCCTAGGCAGTGGAGGCTCTGGGGGCTGTCCTAGTCTTTCTCCCTGGGAATATCAGTTAGAATGCTTTTGGCCCGAGTCAGGTGGCCTTGGTGGTAAAGAACCCGCCTGCCTATGCAGGAGGCATAAGAGATGCAGGTTCAATCGTAGTGTTGGGACGATCCTCTGGAGGAAGGCATGGCAAACCACTCCAGTATTCTTGCCTAGAGAATCCCAGGGACAGAGGAGCCTGGTGGGCTACAGTCCATAGGGTCGCAAAGAGTTGGACACGACTGAAGCAACTTAGCATGCATGCATGCACCAGAAAACTCAATTTACAGTAACTTAAAAACTAGAGGTTTCTCTAGAATAATGGGCAGCTTGGAGATAGATGGCTCAACATCAGAGTCAGAGCTCCTATGATTCTCTAGTCCTAACTGTCCGATAAGGTAGCCTCCAGCCACGTGTAGCTATTTAAATTTAGATTAATTAAACTTTAATAAAAGTTGAAAAGAATGCAGTTCCTCCGTCATACTAGCAACACTTCAGGTGGTTGGTGCCTGCTGCATTGGGCTAGTACAGGTACAGAACATTTCCATCAGTGCAGAAAGTTCTATTGGATGGCAGTGGGATGTTCCCTGCAATCTAGGAGTGCATGGACAGAGAGGAGAGAGGTAGGACATGACGGTGCTACAACGTTTCTTCTTTTTGTCAAGAATGAAACTTTTCCCGAATTCCTGCAAGTGTCTTCCTGACAATGTCCAGGGCCCTTGGCAGCTGCCAGGGGTTTCTGATAGCAGGAAGAAGGGGGAAGGATGTTGGGCAGGCTTATCTTTTCCTGGTTACATCTCCTCTGAGATCCTGTCTCTGCTCAGTGTGTTCTAAGTCCTTGGGTTGTTTCTGTGTATGTTGACACATACACAAAGTCTACCCCATTTTCCCTAGCACCTCTCCTTCAATTTGCACAAAAAACAGCAATACAGATGCTCATAGACTTCAACTCTTAGCAGAGTCCAGGGACTTGAAGGGACCTTAGATCCTATTAATGCAAATCGCTTAGCACTAGCATTGGGCATTCTTGGTTTTACTGATTGGTCTGTGTATCACATTGTCATGTTGTGCTGTTTCTCCCCTCTATGTGCCCATCATTAGGAGCACCATCTCTTAGGCCATCTGATTCAGCTTCTTTTACTAAGTAGAGCAATTTAGGCTGATAATACTTGCCATGTGGCCTGGTGGTGGGCTGGTGGTGGGGGTGGTGGTCTCCCTTTGCACAATAAAAAACGCTGCAAAGCAATGGCAGTCTTCTTTATCCTCCCTCCCCCCAGCCTCTTGCCTTTTCACTAGTGCGAGAGAACCAGGAAAAGGTTTTGAAATTGTCCATCTATTCCTTTCTCTCTCTCCCTACCAGCTCTGCCAGACTGAATATGGATCTTCACCCTGATGGAAATAATTTCTCCTGTCTTTTCAAGGCAGAAACAACTACAGCTAGTTTTGATTTTAAATAACATATGTTCTTCTATTGCACTCATCCACAGCATTTTTCATTATTGAATGTTGAAAATACAATTAGCCAAGCATTTTGGTTAAGAAGTAGAGATTGAGATTTTTTTAAGAAGCAGAATAAAATAATCTTAATTCTGGAGGCAGAATGGCCCATAAATCAGATCTGAGTGTCAGTGACAGTCCTGATGGTTGTTGAGTAACTTTGGATAAATATACTTAAACCAATGGTTGGATGAATCAGCAATCCATGGACCATGGTCTTCAAGCCAGATTCTGCCATTTCAGAGTGGAAACACTGTTTTTAGCTCAGAAGCTTGTTATAAAATAAAGAAGATTGGATGTGACCTACTAAGCCTAACATATATACTATTTGACCCTTTACAGGAAAAGTTCACCCTACCCTGGATTAGATGGTCTCTGAGAGTTTTTTCAACTCTCAAGGTCTGAATGTCTGGGATCTTGGTAGCCTAGGTGATTCAACATGTGTTAAGTCCAAGATTTCATGGGGCTCAATTAATGACAGTGGTTTCTGTCATCTCTGGGATCTTTCCATTCTGTATCAAAAAGGAAAATGGGAGGGGGCATGACTAATCAGGGGCTGGGGCTGGAAGCTACCAGAGGATGACTTTACGGTAAACCTGCTGACATGGTGCGTGAAGAGAGATTTCCCTCAGCAGGTGAGCCGCAGGCGTGTACGTCAGATACTGGAAACTGTGGGGCAGAACATTCTGGCTTTCTAGCCGCAGCCAGGCCTGCCCATCTGTAACAGGTGTCAGCAGCTCCGACTGCGGTCAGCTGGACCTTTCTGGCACCAAGCTGTGTGTATATAGGGGGGAAGGTCAGAGGTGGAGGAGTCAGGGTGGGAGAACTGAGTCACATTTACTGCCCCACAAGGCCCTGAGGTCTTGAATTCCACTCTGGTAAGGACTTTGTAATGGGGACTGCTACCCTCAGTCTTTCTCTCTCTGAGGTCTGGGAAACCCACCCTTTAGTTCAGGGTTTCGAGGAACCCAAGTTTTCACTCCTGTTCATCCCCAGGGAGACCGTGTGCGAGTCCCTTAACTTCACTGAGACTTAGTTTTCTCAATAGTGAGATGGCGCCAATGAATCCAAATCTGTAGAGCTTCTTGAGCTGTTGAGAGGGAGATGTTACCTGGAAAAACGGTTACAAGCAGTAAAGTACAATAAGGCCCCAAAGGTTCAAGGGGTGCTTTCTTTTAAAACTATTGTTGTTGAACACTTACTCTGTGCCAGGGTAAGCTCTTTATATGGTTTATCCATTTAACCCTCAAAACAACCCTCTGGGACATGTACTACTAATGCCGTGGTATACTATACTATCCCTGTTTATGGAGAAGGTGACTCTGGGTCACGTGCCTTTGAAGCTGCAGCACTGGGATTCAGTCCCAGGTGTGAGTGAGCAATTTCCTTGTTCCTAAAAAGATGCTTACTCCTTGGAAGGAAAGTTATGACCAACCTAGATAGTATATTAAAAAGCAGAGACATTACTTTGCCAACAAAGGTCCGTCTAGTCAAGGCTATGGTTTTTCCAGTGGTCATGTATGGATGTGAGAGTTAGACTGTGAAGAAAGCTGAGTGCCAAAGAATTGATGCGTTTGAACTGTGGTACTGGAGATGACTCTTGAGAGTCTCTTGGACTACAAGGAGATCCAACCAGTCCATTCTAAAGGAGATCAATCCTGGGTGTTCATTGGAAGGACTGATGCTAAAGCTGAAACTCCAATACTTTGGCCACCTCATGCGACGAGCTGACTCACTGGAAAAGAGTCTGATGCTGGGAAGGATTGGGGGCAGGAGGAGAAGGGGACAACAGAGAATGAGATGGCTGGATGGCATCACCGACTTGATGGACATGACTTTGAGTGAACTCCGGGAGTTGGTGATGGACAGGGAGGCCTGGCCTGCTGTGATTCATGGGGTCAAAAAAGAGTCGGACACGACTGAGCGACTGAACTGAACTGAACTGAACTGAACCACTTTTCAAGATCTGGAAAGACCAGGAACTTCTAGAATTGACAGTTTTAAGTAGCTCTGAGGATTCCTCATTCCATTAGTGGGAATGGCCAAAATCGCTTTAGACTGGCCTATTTTTTGTCTTATAGAATTTTACTTTGGCTTCTGACAAATCACATGGATGATTGCCCTTATTAAAGCTCTCAGTTGGAGTATTTATACTCTTTAGTAACTTTAGAGAAATGAAGAAAGACAATGTTCTCTGGAAACAAACACCCAAAAATCTCATCCCCAAATAAAAGAATAATAGCAATGAAAAACCAGTTAAGATGAAATCAGTGTTTGAGTGAATTTTGTGCCATTAGAAGTTTCAAAATTCTTTGATTTTTATCTTACCTCTCCCACTGCTAATTCTTTTCTGCTTGCATTCTGGATAATTTTGAGATGGAAACATTTTAGAATTACAGATATCCAGTCATATCTGAATAATTATTATCCTTTTATGGAGTCATGCTACAGAGTTTTCTAACCACTTTTATTTCCAATAAATCAGTTGAATTTTACAGACACCTTCTGAGTTCTGGAAAGCATGATGTCTGTTGTCCATGAGAGGAAGCAGAGGCGCAGGGAGGTTAAGTGACTTACCTAGAATCACACACCTACTCCACAACAGAGGCAGAATTTCTAAGACTTACCATATCTGCCCACCTCCTCTGGGCAAGGCAGCCTACCCTGATTTCTTTGTGCATTCAAGCACTGCCAATATTGGCTGTGCTGTGTGCTTAGTTGCTCAGTTGTGTCTGACTCTTTGTGACCCCACAGACTATGGCCCACCAGGCTCCTCTGTCCATGGGATACTCCAGGCAAGAATACTGGAGTGGGTTGCCATGCCCTCCTCCAGGGGATCTCCCCAACCCAGGGATCGAACGCAGGGCTCCCACATTGCAGGCGGATTCTTTACTGTCTGAGCCACCAAGGAAGCCCAACAATACTGGGTTTGGTAGCTATCCCTTCTCCAGGGGATCTTTCCGACCATGAATTGATCTGGGGTGTCCTGCATTGTAGGCAGATTCTTTACCATCTGAGCCAACGAAATATTGGCTGATTGTGGTTTAATTACATTTCCTCATTAAATTCATCACATTAATTTATTAAAGTTATTTATTTTACTATTATACTATAATATTATAGTATATTATTATACTATATAGATTATAATATGCCATAATATACTATGCATGTTATAGTACATTATTATACTATATATAGCAGTATTATAATATATCATATCATCATGATATATGATGATTATAATATGTGATTGTGATATTTATAATAAATATTAAATTCATCACGATTATAGTGTGTTATTATTCTATATATGTCATAGTATTACAGTATATTTTTACATTATATATTATAATATTTAGAATATTTATATTTTAAAATTTATTACATTAATTTATTAAATTCATTGCCTTATTCTATTAATTAATTTCATCATTAAATTAATTAGCTACCTCATTAAATTCATTACATTGATTCATGACAATCCTACAAAATAGATATTTATTATCATTGGAGGTTTTCAGATGAGGAAACCGAGACTTGGAGAGGTGAGTATTTGTTAAGTTTACTCGGCCAAATAAAGAAGAGGCAGGGTTTGAACCCAGCTCTGCCTGACTCCAGAACCACTCTCTTGCCACCTGTTTTCTCTGCCATCGTTGGCACAGCCAGAAAAGGTTTAAAAGAGGCAGAAGGGAGACTACAGGATATCTTGGCCCCAAAACCCTTTGGGATTTTATCTGGCCCTTTGGAGAGCCCATGAGTGCCTCTGGTGAGTGACCTTAACATAAGGCTGGTGGTGAGCCAGCAAGGTGTGTCCTGGCCTCCCTGGAAGGAAATGGGTCTGTACAAAGGCAGCTGAGAGAATGGTCTAAAAGCAGCAGCAAGTCTTGTCAGTTTGGGCAGGTGAACTTTGTACCTGTCTGGATGTCTCCTCTCTTTCTCTTTTCTAGCTAAGGATTCAGGAGTTCGTAACGTTTGTGAAGGCTCTCTCAGATATCTTGAGTTCACTGCAAGCGTGTGTGATGCCCTTTTTACAGAGGAGGAGACAGGCCGAGAGGTGTTCTCTGACTCACTTGAGATCACAGCTGGAAGGGCTGAGCAGGGCTTTACACCCAGGTCTCTCTGGCATTAAGACTGTCCGCCTGCTGCCTTTGTCTGTTTTTTCACTCAGTCCTGGACTCCTTCTTTTCCAAGAAGCACTCTCTGCTATATTGCTAATCTCATTTGTCCTCAGGCCCAGCTTCTGGAGAAGTCCATGCTGGGTCTAAGCGAGAGAAATAAATTCCCAGAGACTCAGATGCTGCCCCTGTGTATGCGCTCTGCTAGGTCAGCGAGCTCCTGTCTTCCAGTCCCTCTTCCCTTACTAACAGTTTGAGTCACTGGGAAGCTGTCCCCAGGAGGATTAATGGCGCTAGTAGCTCACAGATGCCCAGCTCTTCATGCTCATGTTTGTTCCTCTTCTGAACTGGGAAGGCTCAAATACTTCACGAATGTCGCCCACTTCCTGGGTTCCTGGGTCCTGCTCTAAGCTTGGCCAACAATGCTTTTGTGATCCTGGCTCCATGCCTTCCCTTTTCTGGACCTCAGCTTTTCCATCTGCAAGTGAAAGAGATCCTTGGAAAGCTGTGTGTGTGCTTAGCCGCTCAGTCGTGTCTGACTCTTTGTGACCCCATGGACTGTAGCCCTCCAGGCTCCTCTATCCAAGGGGATTCTCCAGGCAAGAATACTGGAGTGGGTTGCCATGCTCTCCTCCAGGGGATCTTTGCAACCCAGGGATAGAACCCAGGTCTCCCACATTGCAGGTGGACTCTATACCATTTGAGCCACCAGGGAAGCCCCCTTAGAAAGCTGCCAAGGGACAAATCTGAGGCCTTTGGCTTCCATGTAAAATTGTCTCCTTTGTTTTTAAAATTTTGATCTATGCTAAACAACTCTTATTTAATCTTATAGAAATAACCAAACAACTCTCTCAAAACTTTTTTTACATTTTCTGCTGTTTTTGTGGGGAGGTCATGTTTTTATTCTACTAATGTGAACTTTGCCCAGATCTGATTGATCATTTTTCTCTACTCCACCTCCTGAGATGACTACTTCCAACCCAGCACAAAGTCTTCCTGCCGTAGTCAAAGTCACAAGCTGAGCCCCTAACAGCACATCAGGATGATGACACATTTTCCACCATATGGGGACCATATCTGTTTCTATCAACAACCTCATCCCTCTCCGTTTCACTGAGAGCTGAATTCTTAGGCAATTGCAAGAGCTTGTTTTAAGGAGACGCCCTGACTGCAGAGTTTACTTTTTGAATCATCTTTGGGAACTGCAGCCTGGAGAGAAAGATTGCTCCCTTTGCTTAGCCAAATGTTTTTGCTTTTCCCTTTATGGTTATTTCATGAGCTTCCTCCTACCCATCACTATCCCACCCTCACCTCTGTGCTCACTGGAAGCATGGGTCTAGGATGGCGAACAGGACATAAAACCTGGAATAGTGTCTTACCAGGCTGCGAGGAGAGCTGCAAGGGCAGGAGTCTCTGGTTCCATTCTTGGCACTCTGTCCCTTAGGGCTGCACAGCATCTCCCGGCCAGGTTGGGGATATTTTTCCTCATCACCTGTGAAGTATCATAAATCAGCTGTCCCTGCTCTATGCTTAGCTGAGTTCTGGAGGTTTGCAGAGAAGTCTGAAGGTCTACTTTTTGTCCTCAGGGGGTGAACTGTTGAGGCAAGTAAATTGGATTGGAAAAAGTTCAGAGTTGATTAATATTGGTCTGAGGCTGTACTGAAAGTACCAACATGCTGCCTACCCCGCCCACGAGTTCTGGGCTGCAGGCTCTTCAGGGTTTGTGCTAACCACCTGGGGCTTTGCAAAATAACAAATTTAGCTGTTTGGTCTTTGGAGGCTACACGATAGCCTGGTAAATACCGCTTTCATAGTGTCACTGCTTTGCTCAAGAATATCCAGTGAGTCCCTGTAATAGCTTTCTACTTCTGTGTAACAAAATTACACCCAAACCTAGTGGGTCAAGAATTTGGGAGCAGCTTAGCTGGGTGATTCTGGCTTCAAGAGGGTGTGACCTCATATCTCAGCAGAGGAGACAGATTCATTAACATATATGAATGTTATGATTTGCGTTGCCAGCTTTGAGTATAAACACAGTCACAAGAAATTATTAGGAAAAGTACTTTAAAAGCAAAAAGCCCTGAACAATCTTGAAAGATGGGTGTACTCTACCTATCCTAAGAAACAAACATTTCCAGTCCTGTACAAACTCCTGGGTATACCTTGCAGGTCCTTGCTAAGTTGCTTTGGTCATGTCTGACCCTTTGTGATCCCATGGACTGTAGCCCGCCAGGCACCTCTGTCCATGAGATTCTCTAGGCAAGAATACTGGAGCGGGTTGCCATTTCTTCCTCCAGGGGATCTTCCCAACCCAGGGATCGAATCCACCTCTCTTGTGTCTCCTGCATTGGCAGATGGGTTCTTTACCACTAGTGCCACCTGGGTATACCTTTCCTGTTGCATATTCCCACCATCTCTTCATCCAAATGGTAACTGATTCCTTGAATGAAGTCCTTATCAGTCCCCATCAGTTCTCCTATACTTTTGCTGTACCCAGTATGCGTATCTGAGTGATGTGTAGCATTGCTTTGCAGACTTTTCAATTACACTGCATTTTTTCATAGTGTGTGTGCTTTTCTGCAAGGTGTTTTCTTCATCCAGCATCCTACAGGTGAATGCCCTTGTTCACCCAGTTTTTTGCTGCTGTATAGTGTTACATTCTGTGGCCACACTGTAACTTGTTTATTCATGCTCCTGTTGATGGATTCCTGGGTTTTTATAATTTCTTTCAAATTAATTGCCAGAGCTCTCCCTGCCACATAACAGAATGTTCCCTATCACCCCCTTGAGATCCAATGATATCCCCCCAAATGGATAGGAATCTTATTGACTTTCTTAAGCTTAAGGGATAAGCTCTGCTCAAGAGCTGAATCTGTCCATTGGCTGCTTTTGCTTCAGTTCAGTTCAGTCACTCAGTTGTGTCCAACTCTCTGTGACCCCGTGGACTGCAGCATACCAGGCTTCCCTGTCCATCACCAACTCCCAGAGCTTGCTCAAACTTATGTCCACTCATCACTAACTCAGTGAAAGTATGAGCCATGCTGTTTAGGGCCACCAAGATGGACGGGTCATGGTGGAGAGTTCTGACAAAACGTGGTCCACTGGAGAAGGGAATGGCAAACCTTTTCAGTGTTCTTGCCTTGAGAACCCCATGAACAGTATGAAAAGGCAAAAAGATATGACACTGGAAGATGAACTCCACAGGTTGGTAGGTACCCAATATGCTGCTGGAGAAGAGTGGAGAAACAACTCCAGAAAGAATGAAGAGACAGAGCCAAAGCCAGCCCAGCTGTGGATGTGACTGGTGATGGAAGTGAAATCTGATGCTGTGAAGAACAGTATTGCAAAGGAACCCGGAATGTTAGGTCCATGAGTCAAGGTAAATTCAGTCAGTTCAGTTCAGTTCATTTCAGTCGCTCAGTCGTGTCCGACTCTCCGCGACCCCATGAATCACAGCACGCCAGGCCTCCCTGTCCATCACCAACTCCCGGAGTACACTCAAACTCATGTCCACAGAGTCGGTGATGCCATCCAGCCATCTCATTCTCCATCGTCCCCTTCTCCTCCTGCCCCCAACCTTTCCCAGCATCAGAGTCTTTTCCAGTGAGTCAACTCGTCGCATGAGGTGGCCAAAGTATTGCAGTTTCAGCTTTAGCATCAGTCCCTCCAATGAACACCCAGGATTGATCTCCTTTAGAATGGACTGGTTGGATCTCCTTGCAGTATAAGGGACTCTCAAGAGTCTTCTCCAACACCACAGTTCAAAAGCATTGATTCTTCGGCGATCAGCTTAAATTAGAAGTGGTCAAACAGGAGATGGCAAGAGTGAACATTGGCATTTTAGGAATCAGTGAACTAAAATGGCCTGAAACGGGTGAATTTAATTCAGATGACCATTATATTTGCCCTTGCTTTCTGGTAGTTAGATGGTGTCTGCTCAAAACTTGTTCCTTGTAGTCACTGGTGTCCTTAATCCTCAATGTAGTAGCATCTGCAGGAGAAGAGCTGAGCAGGTGAGTATGAACCAGAGAGCCCAGACCTGGAGTGTGAGCCTGGGCACTGCTAGCTCTGTGCACCAAGGCTGTTTCTGCAGCAAGGCATGGGAAGAAAGACCCTTACCAGCCCTGAGAGCACTGATCTAGATAAACTGATCAGTAACCAGGGCTGTAGTCACCTTTTGAGGTTGGCATTTTCCTGATGAGGCCTCTAGAAGCACAGCCTTTTGTACATGTGTATGTGTGTGTGCTCAGTCATGTCTGACTTTGTGATCCCATGGATTGTAGCCCACCAGGCTTCTCTATCTGTGGGATTTCCCAGGCAAGAATACTGGAGTGGGTTGCCATTTCTCCCTCCAGGGGATCTTCCCGACCCAAGGATGGAACCCCATCTCCTGCACCTCCTGCCTTGGCAGGCAGGTAGATTCTTTACCACTGCACCCCATGGGGAGCCCATAGCCTTTTGTTGGTCTGCATTAACAGGAGACACATCTTCAGTTTTAAACATCAGTCTCTTAGCCTCTGTGTTTTAGTTTCTCATCTCTCAAGAGTGCATTATCCCAGGCAATACAGCAAATCCCAGTCACTGATGGCTCAGCTGAAACACCCTCATCTAGTAGGGGCCCAGCCCTGACATGCCCTCCTCCTTCCCAAGGGCATTAACTCTCCTCTGGGCTTCCCTGTTGAGAGGCCACTTAATCCACCATGGCCAGAATGCTGCTCTTGGAATGAGAGGACCTGGTGTAGGTCCCGTTCCATCCACCTTCTAGCTGTGTGATCTTTTTAATATCACTTAACCCCTCTGAAACTCAGCCTCCCTATGTATAAGCACAGGGATACTCACTTCTCTTGGCAGAGAACTGCTGTGAGGGCAAAATAAGACCACAAGCTTGAAAGGGCTTGAGAGGCTGGAGTGGGTGGGGTGAGGGTGCGGGGGGTCTCTCCAGCTTTGGAACAGCACATTCTGTTGTGGAACAGCTCTGGCTTTGCAAATGTGTGAATCGGTTCTGGCTTCCCCAGAGCAGGCTCTCGACAGCTGTTTGTGAATTCTAAGGCTGGTCATAGTCCAAACATCCTTCCCTATCCCTAGTCTTTTCTTCTCTAGAAAATCTTCCCCAGTTCCTTCAAAAATTATATTATGGGACACAGTTTTCCTAAAACAAAAGGAAGTTGTTGAATATGAACTGCTTGTAGAAGTATAAAAAGGCCATATGGTTCTAGAGCGATATCATTGTTAATAAGATCCTTTATTGTTATCACTATGATGAGAATGACAACCTCCTCTATCGGGGGCAGAGGTCACTGTTGACTTTCATGCCCCTAAGTACCTTTCGGGCCTCATCTGACCTGATTTCTCACCTGGCCGCATTTCTAACACACGCTCTTTCCATGACGGCCAAGGGGGACAAAAGCATATATTGCTCTGGCACCTTTTTCTCAGCCTCCTGCTGTCTCTTCTTCAGACCCCCCCTTACTTGTTGTAATCCTCACGGATAGGTCCTGGACCCTCCATTGTCTTCCCTCCTCACACCATCCCTGGAAGTTCACCCCTGCTTATCTATTCCGATGGCTTCCATTCCCGCTCATGGGCTAATGGTGTCCAAGGCCATCCAGTCCATATTTCTCTCCTGACCACGAGCCCTATAGCCCCAACTGCCTGCTAAACATCTCAATTTGGATGTCTTGTGGGCGTGTCAGTCTCCTTGAGTCCTTTCCCTGACCCCAGACTGTCTTGTGATACACAGTGTAAGTTGCCACCATCCACTCAGTTGGCCAGGCCAGGAACCTAGGAATCATTCATGACTTCTTCCTTGCGTTTTACCCCACCCGTGAAGAATTACCAAGTCCTATCAATGCCATCCCCATTCCCAGCACCACTGCCTCTGTCTAGGAGTCGACAGCTCATTTATTGCAATAGCCCTTTATCTAGTTTCTCAGACTCTGGGATTCTGCATTTCTAATTCAGTTTCTACACTGTAGCCAAAGAGATGTTTCTAAAACTGGATCAGATTACAAGGATTTCTGTTTGGATGGTTCACACCACTCCCACTGGCCCTTGTATCCTAACCCCTGCCACCACAAACTGAACTCTGTGGACACTGTGGAAGGAGAGGAAAGCATGGAGGTACTTAAGAGCTAGTCTAAATCTGTGGGAGGACATCCTGACTTGGCATGTGGACGGAATATGAGCCAGAGGCAGACGGGGATGGGAAGCCTCACCAGACAGATGTGACTTCTGTTCTTCCCTGTCTCCCACTCATTGCCTCAGGGTTCCAATGCCTGCCTGGCACAACGCAACTGTGACACAGAGAACTATGGGGGCACCTTGGTTTTTCCCTGCAGCTGATGCCAAGAATAAGAAATGAGAAGTTGTGTTCCCCCAAATTTATACGTTAAAGTGCTAACCCCCAGGCCCTTGGATTGTGACGGTATTTGGAGATAGTCTTTAAAAATATAATGAAGTTAAAATGGGACCATTAGGGTGGGCCCTAATCCGGTAGGACTGCTGTCCTTGTAAGAAGAGGAAACTGGGACACAGACATGTACAGAGAAAGACCATGTGAACATAGGGAGCAGACGGCCATCGACAAGCTGACAAAGCAGCCCTACTGACGCCTGGTTTTGGGCTGCTAGCCTCTAGAGTTGTGAGAAAATTAATTTCTGCTGTTTAAGCTATTCAGCCTGTGGCACTTTGTTATAGATTCCCCAGCAAACTAATACAGAGGTGCGAAGATTGAAGGGAAAAGATAAAGCTCTCATTATTCACAAGTGCTATGATCATTGACAAAGAAAGCCAACTGAATAAAACTAACAAGAGGATTCAGCAAGACTGTCAGACACAAGACCAACTACTAAAAGCCAATAGCTTGTTTCCACACCAGCAAACACCAACCATAAAATACATAAGAGAAAATACGATGCCATTCATAATGGCATAATATGATGCCATTCATAGCTACAAAAACTATTCCTAGGAATTAGTTTATCAAGGAATAAACAAGTTCTCTATGGAAAAAAATTAAATTCAATTAAAGGACATAAAGTTTTAAAGAAATGGAGAGATACTCCAGGTTTATGATAAAATAACATAACATTGTATACATGTCAGCTACTTCAAATTAATTTAAAAATTTAAAAATGCAATTAGAATTCCATATACGTTGAGAAACTTAAACTTTTTCTCAAGTTAATAAATATAAAGGTCTGCAAATAGCTGAGGCAACTTTTAAAAAGAAGAGGGATGTGTCTTCCAGATATTAAAATATTTTTAAAAAGTTGTAGTAGGGCTTCCCTGATGGTACAGTGGATAAAAATCTGCTTGCCAGTGCAAGGGACATGGGTTCCATCACCGGTCCAGGGAGATTCCACACGCTGTGGAGCAGTGAAGCCCGTGCGCCACAGCCTCTGAGATCCCTGTGCCACAGCTACTGAAATCTGTGCGCCCAGAGCAGGTGTTCCATGACGAGAGAAACTGCCATGAGAAGCCCATGCCCAGCTGAGAGTGGCGGGGTTCCGGCTCCTCCCCCCACAGCTGGAGAAAGCCTGCGTGCAACACGGAAAGACCCAGCTCGGCCAAAAATACATACATACATACATAAATATAGCATTGTGTACATGTCAACAAATAAAGAAATGCAGTATCTCTGGAGTGTATTTTAAAAGTCAGGGTAATAGAGAGCTAATGGTTTCCACAGAAGGAGGGTCAGTAGATCCACAGAAGGAAGGTCAGTAGATCCTTGGAAGAGGATGGAGACCTCAGGGACAAGGAACACGTATATGGGAACTTGATACGTGATAAATACGGCACCATAGAGCAATGGGGAAAATCTCACTGACTTGCAGATGCCTTTGAAAACTGGTCAATTATATATATCACAGTAGAATTGGATTCCTACCCAGAGCACACAGGTAGACTCCAGATAAATTGAAGATTGGAATGTCAATAAAACATTGAAGAAAATGTGGGGGAGTATTTCTTTAAACCTAGGCATAAGGAAGTCTTCTCAAACAAGATCCCCAAATTCAAAGTCTAATGTGAAAAATTATTTTTAATCAAAATTTTGGATTTCTAGTCAATGGGATTAGATAGTCATAACCCAGTGGGAAGATGACCTATAGATCAGTGGTTCTCAACTAGGGTTGATTTTGCTCCCCATTCCAGGACACTGACAATATTTGGAGGCATTTTTTTTTCACATATGATAATATACATGTTTCAATGCCATTCTCCCAAGTCATCCCACCCTCACCCTCTCCCACAGAATCCCAAAGACTGTTCTATACATCTGTTTTTTTCTTTTGCTGTCTCGTATACAGGGTTATCATTTGCATCTTTCTAAATTCCATATATATGCGTTAGTATACTGTATTGGTGTTTTTCTTTCTGGCTTACTTCACTCTGTATAATAGGCTCCAGTTTCATCCACCTCATTAGAACTGATTCAAATGCATTCCTTTTAATGGCTGAGTAATACTCCATTGTGTATATGTACCAAAGCTTTCTTATCCATTCGTCTGCAGATGGACATCTAGGTTGCTTCCATGTCCTGGCTATTATAAACAGTGTTGCAGTGAACATTGGAGTACACGTGTCTCTTTCAATTCTGGTTTCCTCGGTGTGTATGCCCAGGAGTGCGATTGCTGGATCATATGGCAGTCCTATTTCCAGTTTTTTGAGGAATCTCCACACTGTTCTCCATAGTGGCTGTACTAGTTTGCATTCCCACCAACAGTGTAAGAGGGTTCCCTTTTCTCCACACCCTCTCCAGCATTTATTGCATGTAGACTTTTGGATAGCAGCCATTCTGACTGGTGTGAAATGGTATCTCATTGTGGTTTTGATTTGCATTTCTCTGATTATGAGGAATGGTGAGCATTTTTTCATGTGTTTGTTAGCTATCTGTATGTCTTCTTTGGAGAAATGTCTGTTTAGTTCTTTGGCCCATTTTTTGATTGGGTCGTTTATTTTTCTGGAATTGAGCTGCAGGAGCTGCTTGTATATTTTAGAGATTAATCCTTTATCAGTTGTTTCATTTGCTATTATTTTCTCCCATTCTGAAGGCTGTCTTTTCACCTTGCTTATGGTTTCCTTTCTTGTGCAGAAGCTTTTAATTTTAATTAGGTCCCATTTGTTTATTTTTGCTTTTATTTCCAATATTCTTGGAGGTGGGTCTTGGAGGATCCTGCTGTGATTTATGTCATAGAGTGTTTTGCCTATGTTCTCCTCTAGGAGTTTTATAGTTTCTGGTCTTACATTTAGATCTTTAATCCATTTTGAGGATATTTTTGTGTATGGTGTTAGGAAGTGTTCTAGTTTCATCCTTTTACAAGTGGCTGACCCATTTTCCCAGCACCACTTGTTAAAGAGACTGTCTTTTCTCCATTTTATATTCTTGCCTCCTTTGTCAAAGATAAGGTGTCCATAAGTGTGTGGATTTATCTCTGGGCTTTCTATTTTGTTCCATTGATCTATATTTCTGTCTTTATGCCAGTACCATACTGTCTTGATGACTGTGGCTTTGTAATAGAGCCTGAAGTCCGACAGGTTGATTCCCCCAGTTCCATTTTTCTTCCTCAAGATTGCTTTGGCTATTCGAGGTTTTTTGTATTTCCATACAAATTATGAGATTATTTGTTCTAGCTCTGTGAAAAATATCGTTGGTAGCTTGATAAGCATTGCATTGAATGTATAAACTACTTTGGGTAGTATACTCATTTTCACAATATTTATTCTTCCAATCCACGAACATGGTATATTCTCCATCTATTAATGTCCTCTCTGATTTCTTTCACCAGTGTTTTATAGTTCTCTATGTACAGGTCTTTTGTTTCTTTAGGTAGATATATTCCTAAGTATTTAATTCTTTTCGTTGCAACAGTGAATGGAATAGTTTCCTTAATTTCTCTTTCTGTTTTCTCATTATTAGTGTATAGGAATGCAAGTGATTTCTGTGTGTTGATTTTATATCCTGCAACTTTACTGTATTCATTGATTAGCTCTAGTAGTTTTCTGGTAAAGTCCAACATATGGAGGCTGAACAACACGCTGCTGAATAACGAACAAATCATAAAAGAAATCAAAAGAGAAATCAAAATATGCATAGAAATTAATGAAAATGAAAACACGACAACCCAAAACCTGTGGGACACTGTAAAAGCAGTGCTAAGGGGGAAGTTCATAGCAATACAGGCACACCTCAAAAAACAAGAAAAAAGTCAACTAAATAACCTAACTCTACACCTAAAGAAACTAGAAAAGGAAGAAATTAAGAACCCCAGGTTAGTAGAAGGAAAGAAATCTTAAAAATTAGGGCAGAAATAAATGCAAAAGAAACAAAAGAGGCCATAGCAAAAATCAACAAAGCCAAAAGCTGGAGGCATTTCTGATATCACAGCAGGGCTGGAGGCACTATTGGCGTCTGTGCATAGAGGCCAGGGATGCTACTAAGCATGCTCCAGCGCCTCAGTGAAGGGCTCTCAGGACAAATGTGAACAGTGCTGGGACTGGGAAACTCCAACAGACAGATGCCACATACAGATGCCACAGCTAAAACCTGGAATCTATAAGACATTATATAAAATTTTAAGAAAAAATGGGGAGCCCAATGGAAAGTTGGAAAGAATGTTGCTGTTGTTGTTCAGCCATGAAGATGTGTCCAGCTCTCTGTGACCCCATGGACTGCAGCACGCCAGGCTTCTCTGTCCTTCATCATCTCCCTGAGTTTGCTCAAACTCATGTCCATTGAGTCAATGATGCCACCCAACCATCTTATTCTCTGTCACCCCTTATCCTCTTGCTCTCAACCTTTCCCAGCATCAGGGTCTTTTCTAGCGAAGTGAGTCTTCACATCAAGCGGTCAAAGTACTGGAGCTTAAGCTTCAGCATTAATCTTTCCAATGAATATTCAGCGTTGATAGCCTTTAGGGTTGACTGGTTTGATCTCCTTGCTGTCCAAGGGACTCTCTAGAGTCTTCTCCATCACCACTATTCAAAAACATCAGTTCTTCGGCACTCAGCTTTCCTTATGGTCCAAGTCTCACAACCATGTGTGACTACTAGAAAAACTGTAGCTTTGACTCTATGGACCTTTGACGGTATAGTGTTATCTCTGCTTTTGAATACACTGTCTAGGTTTGTCATAGCTTTTCTTCCAAGGAGCAAGCGTCTTTTAATTTCATGGCTACAGTCACTGTCCGCAGTGATTTTGGAGCCCAAGAAAATAAAACCTGTCACAGTTTCCATTTTTCCACCATCTATTTGCCATGAAGTGATGGGACCGAATGCCATGATGTTAGTTTTTTGAATGTTGAGTTTTAAGGCAACTTTTTCATTCTCTTTCACCTTCATCAAGAGGTTCTTTAGTTCCTCTTAGCTTTCTGCCATTAAAGTAATATCATCTGCATATCTGAAGTTATTGCTCTTTCTCCTGGCAATCTTGATTCCAGCTTGTGATTCATCCAGCCCAGCATTTCACATGATGTACTCTGTATATATGTTAAATAAGCAGTGGCATATAAGTGACAATATACAGCCTTGATGTACTCCTTTACCAATTTTGAACCAGTTCATTGTTCCATGTCCAGTACTAACTGTTGCTTCTTGTCCTGCATACAGGTTTCTCAGTAAGCAGATAAAGTGGTCTGATACTCCCATCTCTTTAAGAATTCTCCACAGTTTGTTATAATCTACACAGTCAAAGCCTTTAGTGTAGTCAGTGAAGCAGAAGTAGATAGTTTTTTGGAATTCTCTTGTTTTTTCTTTGATCCGGTGGATGTTGCCAATTTGATCACTGGTTCCTTTGCCTTTTCTAAATCCAGCTTGCACATCTGATAGTTCTTGATTCACATCTGCTTAAGCCTGCCTTAAAGGATTTTGAGCATAATCTTGCAAGCTTGTGAAATGAGTGCAATTATATGATAATTTGAACATTCTTTGGCATTTCTTTGTGATTGGAATGAAAACTGACCTTTTCTAGTCTTATGGCCACTGCTGAGTTTTACAGATTTGCTGGCATATTGGGAAATATGTACAAATAAGCAATCCACAGCAAGAGAGGCCAAAATGGCTTGTGAGTATATTCATTAATAATTGGAGATACGAGTTAACACAATGGTAAACTTTTACACTCGCTGGCAAAGATGAAACAATTGGATAATGTCAAGCATTTATAGGGATATGAGTATCTAGGGACTCTTGCACACCACTAGTGTGGGTGTAGACCAAGGCAGTGATTTTGGAGAGCCATCAGACAGACTTTAGCCAACATAATGTCTCAACATTCAGAAAACTAAGATCATGGCATCTGGTCCCATCGCTTCATGACTTTATTTTTTTGGGCTCCAAAATCACTGGGGATGCTGATTGCAGCCATGAAATTAAAAGACGCTTACTCCTTGGAAGGAAAGTTATGACCGACCTAAATAGCATATTAAAAAGCAGAGACATTACTTTGCCAACCAAGGTCCGTCTAGTCAAGGCTATGGTTTTTCCAGTGGTCATGTATGGAAGTGAGAGTTGGACTGTGAAGAAAGCTGATTGCCGAAGAATTGATGCTTTTGAACTGTGGTGTTGGAGAAGACTCTTGAGAGTCCCTTCCTTGGACTGCAAGGAGATCCAACCAGTCCATCCTAAAGGAGCTCAGTCCTGGGTGTTCATTGGCAGGACTGATGCTGACGCTGAAACTCCAATACTTTGGCCACCTCATGCGAAGAGTTGACTCACTGGAAAAGACTCTGATGCTGGGAGGGATTGGGGGCAGAAGGAGAAGGGAACGACAGAGAATGAGATGGCTGGATGGCATCACCGACTTGATGGATATGAGTTTGAGTAAACTCCGGGAGTTGGTGATGGACAGGGAGGCCTGGCGTGCTGTGATTCATGGGGTCGCAAAGAGTCGGACACGACTGAGCAACTGAACTGAACTGAACTGAATGTATTAACTCTGATGGACTCAGCTTTGTTACTGGTGAGCATCCCAGGTTTTCTACACAGGTCCCTCAGGGAACATATTCAAACATTTTCATCGCAGCATTGCTTTTGGTAGCAAGGTGATTAGGAGGTCCTTAGGGTACACTGGGGGAACAGGAAAGTGAAACATAGTGTAGCCATACTATAAAGTCCTATGCATTAATCAGAGTCCACACATTGCATATATATATATATAGCAGCAAGGATAGATTTTAAACAATTGTAAGAATTAAATGGCATAAAATAGAACCATACCTGACACACAGCTTTGAATAATGTTTTTGCATGTGCCACTTCAGTTCAATCGCTCAGTCGTGTCCGACTCTTTGCGACCCCATGAATCACAGCACGCCAGGCCTCCCTGTCCATCACCAACTCCCGGAGTTCACTCAAACTCATGTCCATCGAGTCGGTGATGCCATCCAGCCATCTCATTGTCTGTCGTCCCCTTCTCTTCCTGCCCCCAATCCTTCCCAGCATCAGAGTCTTTTCCAGTGAGTCAACTCGTTGCATGAGGTGGCCAAAGTATTGGAGTTTCAGCTTCAGCATCAGTCCTTCCAGTGAACACCCAGGACTGAGCTCCTTTAGGATGGACTGGTTGGATCTCCCCACAGTCCAAGGGACTCCCAAGAGTCTTCTCCAATACCACAGTTCAAAAGCATCAATTCTTCAGCGATCAGCTTTCTTCACAGTCCAACTCTCACATCCATACATGACCGCGGGAAAAACCATAGCCTTGACTAGACGGACCTTGGTTGGCAAAGTAATGTCTCTGCTTTTTAATATGCTATCTAGGTCGGTCACAACTTTCCTTCCAAGGAGTAAGCGTCTTTTAATTTCATGGCTGCAGTTGGCATCCCCAGTGATTTTGGAGCCCAGAAAAATAAAGTCTGACACTGTTTCCACTGATAAACTATGTGCCACTTAGATGAAATTAAAACACATGTGCACATAAATTTGATCAGAACTCAGGCACCTGCGTTGTACATTTAGTTAAATTCATTCTATGTCTTGTTTTGTTCAGCATTGTGTACTTTGTGCCAGACACTTTTTTTGTTACTTTCCTCCTCGTGCCCTGGTAGGTAATTATTTTAAGGACTTTGATATATACTGAGTATGGGTAATAAAAAAGTAATAAAACTAGGAGAGAAGTGTTGTATTAATCTTCTTAGGCTGCCATAATAAAACACCACAGACAGGGTGGATTAAGCAACAGAAGTTTATTTTCCTACAGGTCTGGAGGTGGAAGTCCAAGATCAAGGCATTGGCAGGTTTGTTTCTCTTGAGGCCTTTCTCCTTGGCTTCCAGGTGGCTGCCTCTTGCTGTATCCTTGCATGTCATGAGCATGTCATCATTGTCATGCCTCCCTGGTGTCTCTGACTCTTTTTTTTTTTTTGGCTGCACCTCACAACATGTGGGATTTTATTTCCCTGACTAAGGATCAAACCTGTGCCCCCTGTATTGGAAGCTTGAAGTCTTAACAACTGGACCACCAGGGAAGTCACCTCTGCCTCTTCTTACAAAGACCCCAGTCCTATTTGACTAGGGCCCTACTTTTTGACCCCACTTAACATTACAGTCGGACACAACTGAACGACTTCACTTTCACTTTTCACTTTCACACATTGGAAAAGGAAATGGCAACCCACTCCAGTGTTCTTGCCTGGAGAATTCCAGGGACGGGGGAGCCTGGTGGGCTGCCGTCTATGGGGTCGCACAGAGTCGGACACGACTGAAGCAACTTAGCAGCAACATTAATTACATTCTTAAAGGTCCTATTACCTACAGTAATGTTGGAAATTAAGGCTTCAACATATGAATTTGCAAAATGAAAATGTTAGACGCTCAGTTGTGTCTGACTCTTTGTGATCTTATGGGCTGTAGCTTGCCAGGCTCCTCTGTCGATGGAATTCTTCAGGCAAAAATACTGAAGTGGGTAGCCATCTTCCTGACCCAGGGATTGAACCCAGGTCTCCCACATTGCAGGTAGATTCTTTACCATCTGAGCTACCTTTGCGGGGATGGGGATAGGGGCAATGCAATTCGGACCATAACAGGACTATTGATTTTAAAGGGGTCATGAGGCCTCTGGGATGTGTTTCCTGATCTGGTTGCTGATTACATAGATATGTTTAATTGCTGAAAATTCTTTGAATGACACTTATGATTTGTACATTTTTTTAAAAAGTATCAATTCAGTTCAGTTCAGTTCAGTCGCTCAGTCATGTCTGACTCTTTGCGACTCCATGGACTACAGCATGCCAGGCTTCCCTGTCCATCACCAACTCCTGGAGCTTGCTCAAACTCATGTCCAGCGAGTCAGTGATGCCATCCAGCCATCTTGTTCTCTGTTCCCCTTACCCCCCTGCCTTCAATCTTTCCCAGCATCAGGGTCTTTTCCAATGAGTCAATTCTTCACACCAGGTAGCCAGAGTATTGGAGTTTCCGCTTCAGGATCAGTCCTTCCAATGAATATTCAGGACTGATTTCCTTAAGGATTGACTGGTTTGATATCCTCGCAGTCCAAGAGACTCTCAAGAGCCTTCTCCAACACCACAGTTCAGAAGCATCAGTTCTTCATTGCTCAGCTTTCTTTATGGTCTAACCATCACATCCATACACGACTATTGGAAAAACCATAGCTTTGACTAGATGGACCTTTGCTGGCAAAGTAATGTCTCTGCTTTTTAATATGCTGTCTAGGTTTGTCATAGCTTTTCTTCCAAGGAGCAAGTATCTTTTAATTTCATGGCTGCAGTCACCATCTGCCGTGATTTTGGAGTCCAAGAAAATAAAGTCTGTCACTGTTTCCAATGTTTCCCCATCTATTTGCCACGAAGTGATGGGACTGAATGCCATGATCTTGTTTTTTGAATGTTGAGTTTCAAGCCTACCTTTTCAGTTTCCTCTTTCGCTTTCATCAAGAGGCTCTTTAGTTCTTCTTCGCTTTCTGCCATAAGGGTGGTGTCATCTGCATATCTGAGGTTATTGATATTTCTCCTGGAAATCTTGATTTCAGTTTGTGCTTCATCCAGCCCAGCATTTCACATGATGTACTCTGCATATAAGTTAAATAAGCAGGGTGACAATATTTAACCCTGAAGTGCTCCTTTCCCAATTTGGAATCAGTCTGTTGTTCCATGTCCAGTTCTAACTGTTGCTTCCTGACCTGCATACACATTTCTCAAGAGGCAGGTCAGGTGGTCTGGTATTCCCATCTCTTTCAGAATTTTCCACAATTTGTTGTGATCCACACAGTCAAAGGCTTTGGTATAGTCAAAAAAGCAGAAATAGATGTTTTTCTGGAACTCCATTGCTTTTTCGGTGATCCAACGGACGTTGGCAATTTGATCTCTGGTTCCCCCTGCCTTGTCTAAATCCACCTTGAATATCTGGAAGTTCACAGTTCAGATACTCTTGAAGCCTGGCTTAGAGAAATTTGAGCATTATTTTGCTAGTGTGTGAGATGAGTGCAGTTTTGCAGTAATTTGAACATTCTTTGGCATGGCCTTTCTTTGGGATTGTAATGGAAACTGACCTTTTCCAGTCCTGTGGCCACTGCTGAGTTTTCCAAATGTGCTGGCATATTGAGTGAAGGACTTTCACATCATCATATTTTAGGACTTGAAATAGCTCAGCTGTAATTTCATCACCTCCACTAGCTTTGTTCATAGTGATGCTTTCTAAGGCCCACTTGACTTCTCTTTCCAGGATGTCTGACTCTAGGTTCGTGATCACACCATCATGGTTGTCTGTGTCATGGAGATCTTTTTGTATAATTCTTGTGTGTATTCTTGCCTTCTCTTCTTAATACTTCCTGCTTCTCTCAGGTCCATACCGTTTCTGTCCTTTACTGAGCCCATCTTTGCATGAAATGTCCCTTGGTGTCTCTGATTTTCTTGAAGAGATCTCTAGTCTTTCCCATTCTATTGTCTCCCTCTGTTTCTTTGCATCGGTTGCTGAGGAAGGCTCTCTTATCTCTCCTTGCTATTCTTTGGAACTCTGCATTCAAATGGGTGTATCTTTCCTTTTCTCCTTTGCCTTTGATTTCTCTTAGCTATTTGTAAGGCCTCCTCAGACAACCATTTTGACTTTCTGCATCTCCTTTTCTTGGGGATGGTCTTGATCACTGCCTCCTGTACAATGTCTCAAACTTCCGTCCATAGTTCTTCAGGCACTCTGCCTATCTGATCTGATTCCTTGAATCTATTTGTCACTTCCACTGTATAATCATAAGGGATTTGATTTAGGTCATACCTGAATGGTCTAGTGGTTTTCCCTATTTTCTTCAGTTTAAGGTTTGGTTTCTTCTGAGGCCTCTCTTTTTGGCTTACAGATGGCCATCTTATCCCTGTGTCTTCATAGCCTCTTCCCTCTGTATCTGTGTCCAGATCTCCAGATTGTATAAAGACACCAGTCCTAATGGATTGTGAAAATGTTGGTCATTCAGTCATGTCCAGCTTTTTGTGACCCCATAGACTATAGCCCACCAGGCTCCTCTGTCCATGGGATTCTCCAGTTAAGAACTGATGAGTGCGTTGCTACTTCCTCCTCCAGGGGATCTGGGATCTTCCTGACCCAGAGTTCAAACGCAGATCTCTCGCATTATAGGCAGATTCTTTACTGTTCGAACTACCTGGGAAGCCTATTGGATTAGGGCCCACCCTAATGACCTCATTTTGACTGAATTATCTCTTTGAAGACTCTGTCTCTAAATATAGTCGTATTATGAGATGCTGAGAGTCGGGACTTCACTGCATGATGCATTTTAGGGGAACACGTTTCAGTCCATGACCGGTATCGCACATTAACAGGTTGTCTGAAGGAATATTCTTGTAATACTTGAGTATGATATATCTTACACATTGCTTGCTGAGTTAAAATTGACACCATTTTGTATAACAGTTAAAAAACTCTGTGGCCATACTTAAATTTGTCTTATACGTTTTTTTATGACACCATCCCTGCCAGGCTTCAGTATCAGGATTATAGTAGCTTTTTAAAGTGAGATAGGTGATTTTTGCTGTTCGTTCTGTTCTATAAAACAACTGTTGTAACCTCATTTTATGTGCGTCTTGAAGATTTGCGGAAACTGAACTGTAAAATTCCACTGCCTCAACAAAAGGTAAATCAAAGGTGGAAACAGAAGAGGGAAACTTGTCAAAGTGGATGATGAATACCATGAGCATGTTTTCTGCATCCATGGTGCAATTCCACTTCCTCAAAAAACACAAAGAGAGAACAAATCAAGTCAGATTGTCACCCTCCTGCTTGGATTCTTCACTGACTCCCCATTGCCCTCAGGAAGGCGTGCACGCTTCAGCACAACCTTCTAGGTTCTTCGTATTCTGGCTCTGTTGGCCTGTCCTTTTTCCTTCCTGAACTTGGAACAGGTTCAAAGGCATCTTCTTTGATCTTACTCCTAGGCTTTTTCCTTAGAATGTTGCCCTCCCTCTGCCCCCTATTTCACCTATAGAACTCCTCCAGTTCCCAGCTCAGAAATCACCTCCTCCAGGAGGCCTCCCAGGCCTCTCCCCTGCCAACATCCAGGCTCAATTATATAACCCTCTTCTGTGCTCCTCCTGCCCTTTATGCTTCTCCCAACTTCAGCTCTTCCTACCCTGTCTGTCCTATTGCAGGGAGCCTTTCCATGACCTGAGTCTGTAGTTGTGGGCACCAAGACAGACTCTGCTGGATGGATGACAATCTGAGACCCACAGAGTCACATCATGAAGCAGCCAGGCCTTTAGCTAAACATGCATATAAATAAGACTCAGCTTTTTAAAAATGGTGGCCCTCAGATTTAATCTGAAGCTAAACATTACTCAGCTTCTTGTTTCAGAGTGTTACGGAGTTGGGTGGATGGGAGAAACGCAGCCCCTTCTTTCTTTTCTTCAAGCACAAAGTCTGCTGGAGGCAACCACTTCTAGTGTTGCTTCTAGGTAGGCTGAGTCAGAGTTCCTTGCTCTTAGGGGAGGGTCTCAAGCTGCTGACCTTTGTATTATCCCTCAACCCTTATTTTTACCTTGAATGGGCCTGTTTAAAGAATACCTGACTCTTCTTTGAGCCCTCGGGGCATTCACCCCTTGCACTGAGAGCCTGCTAGGAGACTAGCATCCCCTCCAGTACTGTAGACACAGGGAAACTGAGACCAGACAGGGAAAGGGGCTTGTCCAGTCCACCTCCAGTGTGGCCCAGGCAGGTCTGCACACAGGGTTCTTGCTACTAGGAGAAGACTCTTAGTAGTGTGGTTCCTAGGCCCAGTGTGATGCCAGGACGCCCCGCCCCCTCCCCTGGCTGGGCTGCTGTCTTCCCTTTTCCGTATCCCCTCTGCCCTCTTACAATAGACTGAATGGTACGTGCTAAGTTGCTTCAGTCATCCCTGACTCTTTGTGACCCTATGGACTGTAGCCCACCAGGCTCCTCTGTCCCTGGGATTCTCCAGGCAAGAATACTGGATCAGGTTGTCATTTCCCCCTCCAGGGAATCGTCCCAACCCAGGGATCAAAATTGCATCTCTTACATCTCCTTCATTGGCAGGCGGTTCTTTACTACTGCCCCCTGGGAAGCCCAGACTGAATGGTGTCCCCATAAATTCATATGTTGAAGCCCTGGCCCCAGTGTGACTGCATCTGGAGATAGAACCTTTAAGGAAGTACGCAAAGTTAAATGAAGTCGTAGGGGGGGGCTCTATTCCAATATGTTTAGTGCCCTTATAAGAAGATCTTTCTCTACTCTGTGGGGATACATCTAGAAGGTGTCTGTCTTCAAGCCTGGGAGAAAGTCCTTAGCAGAACCCAACCATGCTGGCACCCTGATCTCAGACTTCCAGGTTCTAGAATTGTGAGAAAATAAATTTCTATCATGTAAGCCTCCCAGGCTATGGTCTTTTGTTCTGGCAACCTGTGCTGACTAAGACAGCTGCCAAGCCTGCATGGATCTCTTTAACTCTGACAGCTTTATCTGTCTAATCCTTTAGCTCCTATTTTCCCTAAGATCCTAAATATCGGCATTCTCTGAGGCTTTGCCCTTTACTTCCTGTCCTTCCCCTCCTTTCCTCCGGTTCCCTTTCTTCTTCTTTTTTCCCCCTCTCTCTCCTATCTGCAATTCTAGCCTTACTGTAGGTAACATCTTCCTTTATTATTTATCTCCTGACCCCAACCTAGTATCTCCTGCCATCTCCTGGATTTTTCTATTTGGATTTCCTGCTGTCCAGGATGGACATCCTCTCCTCCTCTCAGTTCAGTTCAGTCATTCAGTCGTGTCCGACTTTCTGTGACCCCATGGACTGCAGTATGCCAGGCTTTCCTGTCCATCACTAACTCCCGGAGCTTGCTCGAACTTACGTCCATCGAGTTGGTGATGCCATCCAATTGTCTCATTCTCTGTCATCCCCTTCTCTTCCTGCCTTCAATCTTTCCAAGCATCAGGGTCTTTTCCAGTGAGTCAGTTCTTTGCATCAGGTGGTCAGAGTATTGGAGCTTCAGCTTCAGCATCAGTCTCCTCCTTTACTGACCAGAAAATTCATGGCCCCTCCTGACTTTCTTATTTACATCTTAACACCTGCCTCCCCAAAGAATCTCACAGCCTTGGGATAAATTTCCAAGTCGCACTGGCCTTCCACTCCCTCCCTCTGGACAAGAGAGGAGTGGGTGTGGGTGAATAGTCAAAAAGCACAGCTTCTCTAGCCACAGAATTTGAATACCCAGCAGGAGTGGCCTCTGTGAGTCATGAAGGATGAAACCACACGGCCCCCACCTCTTGTGTTTTTCTTGGAATCGGGTGTGTGGGTGTGAGCACCCTCTCACGAAGAACTTTGAAGACTTGTGTCTCAAAAGGGGGCTGACATCTCACCTGTACAGGATGCTCTGCAGGTAGCAGAGCACTTTCATGTGTCTTGATTCATTCCCACCTTATGACAACCCGTGAGATTGGGATGGTCATTCCCAGGCAAGAGCTGAGGCCTCTGAGCACCCGGGTGTGGCTTGCCCAAAGTTATCACTGGTCAACAGCTCAAATGCCACTCAAAACTGGTCTTCCTGCTGGCAGATGGCGGAAAGAGCCTGCCCTGGGGGTCTCTCACTGCCGGGCCCTTGGCAGTCGTTACCTTGTTGGTGAGAGAAGCTGAGGCTCAACTAAGAGGGTTTGCTCAGAGTCTCCAGCTAGTGAGCGTTGTCATGAGGGTGTGAAGCCTCATGGCTCTGAATATAGTCAGTGGATGTGCAGATTCATGCGGTGCATGGCTCCCCAGAGCCAGGTCTCCCCATGACCCAAATGGACTTCCCGACGGGCACGGATGGCCCGTTATCCTGTTGCAATAGTTCCCAGTCAGGAGAGCGCCCTCGTCTCCATCCTCACCCTCGCCTCCGGCACCGCTGAGTGCTTCCTGTGTCCCGAGCACTGTGCCAGATGCATGTGTGTAACTCATGTGTTAACGTCCTAAGCCCTGGCACCTCAGATTATGACTGAATTTAAAGATAGTGTCTTTCAGAGATAATTAATTTAAATGAGGTCATCAGGGTGGGCTGTAATTCAATATGACTACTATCTTTATAAGAAGAGGACATTATGACATATTTACATAATATTTGCACATATTTACATAAGTATGTATGCAGAGGGAAGACCCTCTGCAAGTCAAGCAGAGAGGCCTCAGTAAAACCAGCTTACCAAATCTTGACCTTGGACCTATGGCTCCTGGAAATGTAAGGAAATACATTTCTGCTGTTTTCCCCAGTACCAGTCTGTAGTACTTTGTTATGGCAGTCCTGGTGAACACCTGACCTTACTATGTTCTGACAGGCATTATTGGAAATAAGGAGCCTGAGTAAGGCAGGAATGAGATGGGAACAGGTCTCACGGGATTGTCTACGAGACCAGTTGACAACCAGACTGGTGCCCACAAAGTGGTGGTTATCCTGGTGACGTCTCCACAGTGGGGACTGGCGGCCTTCAATTTGGTGAGTTCAGGCACCCCGGGTCAGTCCACCCCCTGAGGATGAAAGCCTCCCGCTTGTCCTTGCCTGGGCTCTGCCTCTGTGCTGGGTGCGTGCTCAGTACATATAAGCCTGCTCGCTTCCTCCCAGCAGTAGGCCCCTGGGGTGAGCGTGGCGTCTCTTCATAGGTGGTACATGGAGGTTTATGAAGAAGAGAGAATGCAGCTTGTTGGGACTGGAAGTAGAATGTGAACCTGGTTTTGTCCCATAGCAGAACTCAGAGTGACACCAGCTACCTCAGGAAGAATGATGCACTTATGTATACCTGATCCCAAGGGATTGGCCCCAGTGAAGATGCAGCCCCGTGTGGTCTGGATGTCTCTGGGGGCTGGGGGGTTGGCGTTCCATCCCCTGTGGCCTTGCCTGTTGGAGCAGTCTCGGTAATGGTGAAATTGAAGAGAGGAGAAGGAGAAAACATGCCTGTGTGTTTTCTTCTCTTGAGCCAGTAAGGCATAGAGGCTAAGTGAAAACAATCTTGGGCCAGCCTGTGTAGATTCAAATCTCAGCTCCATCACTTGCCTGGGTGTGACCTAGGACAAGTTGTGTAACCTTCTGGAGCCTTGGTCTGCTCCTCCAGGAAGCATAGAAAGTTGTACTCACAAAGGCCCTCCTGGGGCTGCAGGGAGGACCAGTATATCTGTGTGTCTAAAGCCTCCGCAGGCTTCCCTTCCTGGTGGGTGAGGAGGGGGCACACGTTCATTGACGTGGTCCGTATTGAGTGATACTGTTTTGTGTATTGTTGTTTAGTTGCTAAGTTGCGTCAACTCTTTGTAACTGCCAGGCTCCCCTCTCCAGGGGTTTCCCAGGCAAGAATACTGGAGTGGTTTGCCTTCTCTAGGAGATCTTCCTAAGCCAGGGATAGAACCAGGATCTCCTGCATTAGCAGGCAGATTCTTTCCCACTGAGCCACCAGGGAAGCTTGTTTTGTGTATTACTGTCCTCCAAACAGAACTCAGCTGACATGACAGCATGAGGCAGGCCATCTTCCCTTGTGCTTTGGAGAGCAAGTTCTTTACACACACACTCTTCTCATTCACACAGGTGGTTCATCTCTTCCTTCATGGGTGGATTTGGTGACATGAATATTCTGTCTGTTTCTCTTGCTCCTAGGCCTTTGTACGTGCATCTCTGTTTGCTTGGAAACTTCTCCGGCCTCTTTGTCTGATCAACTCCTACTTATCCTTCAGGTGTCAGCCTAAATGCTGCCTCCCCTGAGAAGCCCACCCTGATTTGACTCTGGCTTCTGGGCTCCCACAGATCCTACTATAGAAATGGCCACTGCAATGGCTCCTTCCTCACAGTGGTCTCTCCCTGTGCCTTCCCTAGCCCCCCTGTACTGTGAGTTCATCAAGGACGGAAGTAGGCCCTCCCGTCCACTGTTGGATCCACAGTGAGTGTCTGACACACAATATGTGCACACACATTTTAACTGACTCAACGGTGATAGTGTACGTGAGGACAAAAGTGATAAAAACCACATGGCTGGCCCTGGTTGCCCCTTGTCTGTTTTACAAGGTGCACCCTTGGTTGGCACCGCTCGCGGGGTGTGGAGAGGAGCAAAGTGGAAATCCCCCAGGCCAGGCTGCTCTACTTGAGGGGCTGACGAAGGGACAGGAGTGTGACTCTCAAGTTCTAGGGTTTGAGCAAAATGAGAATGAGTAGAATAGAGGGCAGAGATCTGAGCAGGTTCACAAAGGACAGAGCTCTGCAGAGAGAGAAATGCTGAAGGAGGAGTTGGAGGAAGTTTTGTGTGTGAGAGGTGCTGTCTGACCCCCTCCTTGACACCCTCAAAAGGCCTTCGGAACAGAACCAGCAGTCCCGTCATCCAGCAGTTGTCAAAAATGCAGATTCTCTGGCTCCGCCCTGGACCTGTTGAATCAGAAACCCTGTGGGTGGACTCAGCAATCTACGCTTTCACAAGCCCTCTGGGGGATTCTAACGCACAGTAAAGTTTGGGAACCGACTGCAGGACAGCCCAGTACCACCGTACGCCTCTGTCTGTTGCTCTGTAGAGCTGCTCTTGGGCTCCGTCGGGGGAGAGCCCCCGTGTGAAGAGCTAGGCTTCGGGTCGAGCAGCAGGGCCAAGTGCTGGTCCCACTCACTTGCAGGCTCTTGGTGGCATTTGCTTCCTTCTAACCTCAAGGTACTGCCAACAGCCTCTGTTTGACAGAGAAACTGAGGCTCAGAGAGGTAAGGAACTTGCTCAGGAGACATCAGTGGATTGAACAAGTCAGGTTTTGGGGTTGAGACCTGATTTCCAACATCGCTTGTGCATTTCTAAAGCATTTGTCGCTTTGAGTCCAGGTATTTTGGTCTGGAAAATGGAAACATGAGTGCCTTGAGCCAGCAATGGGGCAACAGTTGTGGAAGGCAAGTGTAAAGAGCCTCATATATAAGATGTAATGGTAAGCACGATCTTGTTGCATACTAGGAACATGGCCTCACTAATTTCTTGTAATAATTTGGAAATTGCTGACTCTAAGAGGTACTTTGCAAAACTCGGGGGAGAGAGAGAGAGAGAATGCCACAAAGCCTTTTTGCTCATTAATGTATTTTGGAGGAAGCCCTTGTCTGTGTCTGATTTCTGAGAATTAATTCAGGATTGGAATGAAAGTCAGCCGTCTGTGTCTTGGATGATACTGCTGCAGACCTAGGGTTTGAAAACTTGGCTCCCAGTTAGAATCCCTGAGCAGTTTTTAAAATGTCAATGTCCTGGTTGCACCCTAGACAATGACTTTAGAACCTCTGTAGATGGGCCTGGGCTGCTGGTGAGGCTTCCAAGAAATGACTGCCAATGGAGATGACAGAGCATTAAAAATAAAACTCTAAAGATTATTATAAAGGGGGAGGGGAGATTCCATTTTTTGAGCACCTTTTCTTCCTTGGTCACATCTCTTTCTGACCTCAGCTCTTCCTGACCTCATCTCTTTCTGACCTCAGCTCTTTTCTGACCTCATCTGGGAAAGATTCTTGGCCTTCAAGAGCCCATGTGGTTAGACCGATTATGCAGTTTAGACCCAGACGGTCCAGGATAATCTTCCCATATCAAGGTCCTTAACTTGAGCACATCTGCAGAGTCCCTTTTGCCAGGTAAGATGATGTATATGCATAGGTTCTAGGGACAAGTGCTGAGCCCAGCAGGGGCTTGGTAAAGGTTGATTATGTGAATTGAAGTCACTTAGTTGTGTCCGACTCTTTGCGACCCCGTGGACTGTAAGCCTGCCAGGCTCCTCCGTCCATGGGATTTTCCAGGCAAGAATACTGGAGTGGGTTGCCATTTCCTTCTCCAGGTGATCTTCACAACCCAGGATTGAACCTGGGTCTCCCACATTGCAGGAGGACTCTTTACCGTCTGAGCCACCAGGTTAAGCTGGTCGGTAAAGGTTAGCCTTGTTAATCTCATTAATGACTTGGAGAGACGAACACTGTATCCTGCCTGCTTTCTGTCACATCCGTGATGTGTGACCTTGGGCGGGTCTCTGAACCTCAACCCCCTACTCTGTATAATGGGGGATGATAGCATCTATCTTATAGTATTGTTTTCGATGATTAAGTGAATTATTTCCAATCAAGTGCTTAAATTAAGGGCTTCCCTGATAGCTCAGCTGGTAAAGAATCTGACTGCAATGCGAGAGACCTGGGTTCGATCCCTGGGTTGGGAAGATCCCCTGGAGAAGGTAAAGGCTACTCACTCCAGTATTCTGCCCTGGAGAATTCCATGGACCATATAGCCCATGGGGTCACAAAGAGTTGGACACGACTGAGTGAGTTTCACTTTACTTTCAAGTGCTTAAAATGTTGTCTGGTATACAGTAAACTTCCAATAGTCGTGATCTAAAATAATAAAATAATGACAACAACATCATCATCTTTGTGTTACATGGCACAGAGAATTAGGTCATTCAAGATTTCGAGGTCTGTTGCAGAGTTTGTGACCCCAAGTTCTGTGCTTTCTTCCAGAGAAGTGAAGCGTTCTCTGGGGAAGAGTAAAGGGTGGATTCTCCAAGAATCAGATTTCAACTCAGTGAAAGACCTTTCTATCAGGGAAGGGGACTGGCAAAAGCACGCCTCCTTCTGTGGAGGCTTCAGGGAACCCCTGCTACAGTCTCCTCAGAAGTCTGTGAGTCTGGCAGAGGAACAGGGTTGGGGGCCCAGGGAAGGACAGAGAGTCCTCAGAATGCACCTTGCTGGCTTCCTGAACTCCTGTAACAGAAACGGGACTGATGGGGTTCGGGAAGCTCCCTGCATAGCAGGTGGCGAGGGCTTCTGTTTCTCCTCTCTGCTCCTGTTCTCCATTTTTCAGGGAACAATTGCCTGTGGAAGGGTGATTGGCAGAGGCCATGTGAGTGCGTCAACAGAGAAGCAGAATCATAGAGGTGGATGCCTCTGCTAGATCGTGGGGCCCTTATCCCCACTTTGCAGATTGAGAAACTGAGTTTCCTCATCTGTGATGTGCCATTGTTGTGGCAGGGGGAAGAGGCAGGGGATGGCTCCCAAAGCTCCTGCGTCACTTACATCATTACTGCTCACACCCCAAGGTCACACCAATCACATGGCCAAGCCTGATTTCTTGGGTGGGGAGGGAACAGGAACTGTATCAGCCTCCTCCAAGGATGCACTGCCAGCCACAGGGCAATGAGTGGGAAGGGTAATCTGCCTCCAGGGAAGGCAGCCGAAAACTGGGACTAATAATACGCTGACCACCCTCTGATCTGAGAGCTTTAGTCATTTGGGGGGCATGTTCTGATGCATCATCCCTTCAAGTTTGCTCACCCTGGTTCTCTGCTCACAACACAGAAACATCGCTCTGGGAGATTTGGGGGGCTGGCAACTAAGAATAGATACAATGAGTCATCTGTGAGAGTCTCTTGCTGTGCAGGTGGGTCCATAGACTGAAACCTTTGAAACTTCTTTCATGGGCAGTGTTATGTATGGTAACTGGGAGCAGCCTAAATGTCCAGCAAGAAGGTATTGGCAAAGGAACCATAGCTAAATATTAAATTGGAAGACTCTCCAAAATGTAACAGTGAGTGAAAAAAGTAGATGCAGGAAGATACCAACATAAAAACATGTAGAGTTTTGGAAACAGACGATTCCTCAAAATGTTAAACATAGGCTTGCCATATGCAATTTCACTCCTAGGTGTCTACCAAGAGAACTGAAAACAATGGTTCACACAATAACTAGCTTATGAATATTAAGAGCAACATTATTCATAATAGCCAAAAAGCTGAAGCAATCTAAATGCCCATCAGTAGATGAGTGGATAAACAACTACAGCATATCCACAAAATGGAATATTATTTGGCCATAAAAAGAATGAAATATCGATACATGGAATAACATGGATGGATGATCGTTGAAAACATCATGCTAAGTGGGAGAAGCCAGATTCAAAAGACCAAAGGTCATACACTGTATGATTCTATTTGTAGGAAATGTCCAGAATAGGCAAATCTGTAGAGATAGCAGTAAGATTCGTGTTTGCCAGAAGCTGGGAGAGGAGGGAGTAATTGCTTAAAAGCCACAATGTGCCTTGTGGGGTGATGAAAATGTTCTGAAATTAGATAATGTGATGGTTGTATAACATTGCATCATGCTAAATGGCACTGGGGGTTACTCTTTAAAAATGACTAAAATGGTAAATTTTACTATGAGTGTCTTATCACAATAAGACAAAGCATACAGAACAGCACACAAAAAATATGCATGGAACTGTCTATACCAGTATCAGGACAGTGATTAACTTGGGGATGGCTGAAGGGGGATGGGAGGCAAGGGGTCTCAATTGTGTCTGTAAAATTTTATTGCCTTAAAATGCCCTGGAAGTGTATATGGCAAAATGTCAAATTTTATGAAAGTTGGGTTAGTATGTGAGTATTATTTTGTAGTTCTCTGCATTTTTCTGAATGTTTGAAATATATCTTAATCAAAAGAGAAAAAAGCCCAGAGGCTTTGAAAAAGTTTCTGGGCAGCTGTAAACGCGAGTGCATCTTTTGCCTCACTGCACTCTGAGAGCAAGTGACTTAGGGAACAGGGAACATTAGATTTCACTGTATTTCTGCCTGGCTGCATTCCATTATTTAGATTCTATTGAAATTAATGATGCAGGGACATTATTTTTTTCCATCTAGACCTGGAACTTTGACTCTGATCTATGAATTCCATCTTCCAGAGGCATACTGATGGACTGAGGGTTTTCATCTCAGATAATTGCTTCCCCCCCCCTTTGTTTGGTGGAAGACACAATTTTCCTTTCACACCCAAACCATTCAAAGATAAGGCAGTAAACTTATTTTCTCAATTCTCCAATCTGTGGGACCTCTCAGAGATGATGAAGAGGCAGAGGGAAGAGGGAAGGTGCTAATTTTAGATGTTACCAATTATGTCACTGAACAAACAAATTCAGAGTATCTCTGGGGATAAGGCAAGAGATGGTTGGAGTTTGTTTTTTCTCCAAAGGATTGAATACCTCTCTGGGTCCTGTTCTTTTTCTCTGTAAAATAAAGTGATCATCCTTGTTGTTTCAGAAGCACCTATGCAATAAAGTTAACTGTAATTTCAACAAGACCCAGCTAAACTCACATATCCAGCAGCAAACGTAATACCACTGGGGTTTCCATGACTCAAACTTTTCCTGAAGTTCCCTTCAAGGTCGTGTTATCCAACAAGCTCACTTTATAGATGAGGAAACTGAGGCCTCGGCTGGCAACAAGTCTTGTCCAAGATCCCAAAATCGATTCAGCTATTTCAAGGTCAGATTTCTACCTCACTTGTCAGCCTTGACCTCAACTGTCTATTGTCTGTTTCTAAAATAACTTTTCCTGCCAATGACAGTTGCTTTGTCTATTCAGAGTCTTTTCTTTTCTTTTTTTTGGTACCATATGAATTTTACGATAGATTTTTCTTTTTCTGTGAAATGTGCCATTTGGATTTTCTTGGCAAGAATACTGAATTTAAATACATTGCTTTGGATAGAATGGACACTAACAATGTTGTCTGCTGATCCACGAGCACGGTATGTCAGTTATTTGTGTAAAGACAGACAAATAGATCAATGGAACTTATGGACAAGAGTGCCAAGAATACGTAACGGAGAAAGGATAGGCTCTTCAACAAATGCTGTTGGGAAAACTGGATATCTGCACGCAAAAGGGGGAAATTAGAGCTTGATTTTACACCATGCACAAAAATCAGCTCAAAGTGAATTAAAATCTTAGATCTGAAACTGTGAAACTCCTAAAAGCAGAAAATAAGGAAAAAGTTTCTTGATTTCTTGGCAATTTCTGGTCTTGGCAATGATTTCCTTAATGTGACAGTAAAAGCACAGGGCACAAAAGCGAAAATAAACAGTGGGATTATATCAAACAAAACAGCCTCTGCAAAGGAAACAATAAATAGGCAGCCTATGTAATGAGAAACAATAACTTTTTTTGTTGTTGGCAGTAAAAAGTCAGCCTATGCAATGAGAGCATGTATTTGCAAACCCTATATCTGACAGTGGTTAATATCAAGAATGCGTAAGGAACTCCTCTGCATGCATGCTAAGTAGCTCTAGTCGTGTCTGACTCTTCGTGACTCCACAGACTGTAGCCCTCCAGGCCCCTCTGTCCATGGGAGTCTCCAGGCAAGAATACTGGATTGGTTTGCCATTTCCTACTCCAGGGGATCTTCCTACCAAGGTATCGAACCCACGTCTCTTCCGTCTCCTGCACTGGCAGGTAGATTCTTTCCCACCAGCACCACCTGGGAAGCCTAAGAACTCCTCTGACTCAGTAGCAAGAAGACCAGAAATACGCATAATTTAAAAATGGACAAAGGACTTGAATAGACATTTATCCAAAGAAGACATGCTAAGTCACTTCAGTTGTGTCTGACTCTGTGTGACCGCATAGACGGAAGCCCACCAGGCTCCCCCATCCCTGGGATTCTCCAGGCAAGAACACTGGAGTGGGTTGCCATTTCCTTCTCCAATGTGTGAAAGTGAAAAGTGAAAGTGAAGTCGCTCAGTCGTGTCCGACCCTTAGCGACCCCACGGACTGCAGGCTACCAGGCTCCTCCATCCATGGGATTTTCTAGGCAAGAGTACTGGAGTGGCTTGCCATTGCCTTCTCCGAAAGAAGACATACGAATGAACAAATAGAGTATGAAAACATGTTCAAAATCACTAGTCATCAGGGAAATGAAAATCAATACCATGATGAGATATCCTTTCACACCGATGAGGAAAGTGCTTATCAAAAGAAACCCCAAAACAGGATAAGTGTTGGCAAGAATATGGAAAAGTTGGAATTCTTGTCCACTGTTGGTGGCAATGTATACTGGTGCAATCATTATGGAAAACAGTATGAAAGTTCCTTAAAATTTAAAAAATAGAACTAGCATATGATATACCAATACACTTCTGGGTATGTATCCAAAGGAATTGAAATCAGGACCTCAGAGAAATATCTGTACTAGGATGTTCACTGCAGCTTTGTTCACTATGACCAAGCTGTGGGAAAAAATCAGTGTTTATCTATGAATGAATAAATAAAGAAGTGAGGGATATATATACACGATGGACTATGCTGCCGCTGCTGCTGCTAAGTCGCATCAGTCGTGTCTGACTCTGTGCGACCCCGTAGATGGCAGCCCACCAAGCTCCTCCATCCCTGGGATTCTCCAGGCAAGAACACTGGAGTGGGTTGTCATTTCCTTCTCCAATGCATGAAAGTGAAATGTGAAAGTGAAGTCGCTCAGTCATGACAATGGACTAAAACTCAACCTTAAAAAAGAAAGAAGCCCTGACATATGTAATAATGAAGGTGGAGGATTCTTTACTAAATGAAATTAGTCAGTTAAAGATTACATTTTGCTTGACTCCACTGATATGAGGTATCTAAAATAGTCAATCACTGAAGCAGAGAGTAGAAAGGAGATTGCCAGGGGCAGGGGACAGGAGTAAACTTGGCATTCGTTGGGTATGCAGTTCAGTTATACAAGATGAATACATTCTAGAGATCTGCTGTTCAGACCTATTGTACACTTAAAATTTTGTTAAATAGGAAAACTACAGCAACAGGGAAAATAAGCTTGTGGAATTTCACTTTCTTGAGAAAAGGAGAGGTTGAGAGAAATACATGAGAGACCAAGCATTTTGAAAGGATGGTTTGAAAAATCTGACCAGGATGAATGTTCCTGTTTTCCAAATTCCAGATCAGAGCAACTTTCTCAGCATCATTTGCTTCCGGCCACTCCATCTGCACCAGAAAAAAATCACAGGTCAGTGATTTGTCCAGCAGGGCTTCTGACCTCATGAATGGAGGCCCTGGAGTTCTTACTTCAGTAGGGATGAAGCCTCTGAGAATGAATATGGGCCCCTGTCGAGAACATTTTTTTGATGTTCAGCAGGGGTCCCCCTAACAATCTTTGCACGTGGTTTGCAGCACATGTCCTCTGGATGTGCTCTGGACGTCTTTATCAACTGCTGTACAGTTCAGTTCAGTTGCTCAGTTGTGTTGGACTCTTTGCGACCCCATGGACTGCAGCACGCCAGGCCTCCCCGTCCATCACCAACTCCCCGACCTTACTCAAACTCATGTCCTTTGAGTCAGTGATGCCATCCAACCATCTCATCCTCTGTCATCCCCTTCTCCTCTTGCCCTCAATCTTTTCCAGCATCAGGGTCTTTTCCAGTGAGTCAGTTCTTCACATCAGATGGCCAAAGTGGTGGACAGGGTCTCGTTATTATGCTCACCTCCCCAAGGTGAGGCCTGGATAGGGAGGAAGTTCAGGAAGAAGGTGGCAGTTTGGGTGACCCTATTTTCTCTTTCCTACCCTCTCTTACTCTGACTGCCCTGTCCTTCCTTTTGCTTTCAGTCATGTGCTTACAGCCTCATGGACGGACCTTCCTGTGACCCCTATCTGCTCCTGGTCCTTGTTAGCATATAGTTTTCAGGTTTGTGTGAACACACTCTATTTACTGCTCTATTTTTCTTTTCTTAATTAAGCTTTCCTGTACCACCACCTAAGGACAGCCTATCTCTTCATCAGCTTGAAAATCTGTTGTGTTCTTGTTAATAGCTTAGGTCGTCATCTCATATACAATTCTGAAATTTACAATTCAGTTCAGTTCAGTTGCTCAGTCATGTCCGACTCTTTGTAACTCCATGGACTGTAGCATGCCAGGCTTCCCTATCCATCACTAACTCCTGGAATTTCCTCAAACTCATTTCCATTGAGTCAGTGATGCCATCCAACCATCTCATCCTCTGTTGTCCCCTTCTCCTCTTCCCTTCAATCTTTCCCAGCATCAGAGTCTTTTCCAATGAGTCAGTTATTCCCATCAGGTGGCCAAAGGATTGGAGTTTCAGCTTCAGGATCAGTCCTTCCAATGAATATTCAGGACTGATTTCCTTTAGGATGGACTGGTTAGATCTCCTTGCAGTCCAAGGAAGGGACTCTCAAGAGTCTTCTCCAACACCACAGTTCAAAAGCATCAATTCTTCAGCAGTCAGCTTTCTTTATAGTCCAACTCTCACATCCATACATGACTACTGAAAAAACCATAGCTTTGACTAGATGGGCCTTTGTTGGCAAAGTAATGTCTCTGCTTTTTAATATGCTGTCTAGGTTAGTCAAAGCTTTTCTTCCAAGGAGCAAGTGTCTTTTAATTTCATGGCTGCAGTCACCATCTGCAGTGATTTTGGATCACCCCAAAATAAAGTCAGCCACTATTTCCACTGTTTCCCCATCTATTTCCCATAAGGTGATGGGACCAGATGCCATGATCTTGGTTTTCTGAATACTGAGTTTTAAGCTAACTTTTTCACTCTCCTCTTTCACTTTCATCAAGAGGCTCTTTAGTTCTTTGCTTTCTGCTGTAAGGATGGTGTCATCTGCATATCTGAGGTTATTGATATTTCTCCCGGCAATCTTGATTCCAGCTGTGCTTCATCCAGTCCAGCATTTCTCATGATGTACTCTGCATATAAGTTAAATAAGCAGGGTGACAATATACAGCCTGCACATACTCCTTTCCTGATTTGGAACCAGTATATTGTTCCACATCCAGTTCTAACTGTTGCTTCCTGACCTACATACAGAATTCTCAGGAGGCGGGTCAGGTGGTCTGTTATTCCTATTTCTTTCAGAATTTTCCACAGTTTGTTATGATCCACACAGTCAAAGGCTTTGGCATAATCGATAAAGCAGAAGTAGATGTTTTTCTGGAACTCTTTTGCTTTTTCAATGATCCAGCAGATGTTAGCAATTTGATCTCTGGTTCTTCTGCCTTTTCTAAATCCAGCTTGAACATTTGGAATTCCACAGTTCACATACTGTAGAAGCCTGGCTTGGAGAATTTTGAGCATTACTTTGCTAGCGTGTGAGATGAGTGCAATTGTGCATCTGAATGCAGAGTTCCAAAGAATATCAAGGAGAGATAAGAAAGCCTTCCTCAGTGATCAATGCAAAGAAATAGAGGAAAATAACAGATTAGGAAAGACAAGAGATCTCTTCAAGAAAATTAGAGATACCAAGGGAACATTTCATGCAAAGATGGGCTCGATAAAGGACAGAAATGGTATGGACCTAACAGAAGCAGAAGATATTAAGAAGAGGTGGCAAGAATACACAGAAGAACTGTACAAAGAAGATCTTCACGACCAGGATAATCACGATGGTGTGATCACTGACCTAGAGCCAGACATCCTGGAATGTGAAGTCAAGTGGGCCTTAGGAAGCATCACTACTAACAAAGCTAGTGGAGGTGATGGAATTCCAGTTGAGCTATTTCAAATCCTGAAAGATGATGCTATGAAAGTGCTGCACTCAATATGCCAGCAAATTTGTAAAACTCAGCAGTGGCTGCAGGACTGGAAAAGGTCAGTTTTCATTCCAATTCCAAAGAAAGGCAATGCCAAAGAATGCTCAAACTACCGCACAGTTGCACTCATCTCACAGGCTAGTAAAGTCATGCTCAAAATTCTCCAAGCCAGGCTTCAGCAATACATGAACCGTGAACTTCCAGATGTTCAAGCTGGTTTTAGAAAAGGCAGAGGAACCAGAGATCAAATTGTCAACATCCGCTGGATCATGGAAAAAGCAAGAGAGTTCCAGAAAAACATCTATTTCTGCTTTATTGACTATTTCAAAGCCTTTGACTGTGTGGATCACAATAAGCTGTGGAAAATTCTGAAAGAGATGGGAATACCAGACCACCTGACCTCCCTCTTGAGAAACCTGTATGCAGGTCAGGAAGCAACAGTTAGAACTGTACATGGAACAACAGACTGGTTCCAAATAGGAAAAGGAGTACGTCAAGGCTGTATATTGTCACCCTGCTTATTTAACTTATATGCAGAGTACATCATGAGTAACGCTGGGCTAGAAGAAGCACAGGTGGAATCAAGATTGCGGGGAGAAATATCAATAACCTCAGATAAGCAGATGACACCACCCTTATGGCAGAAAGTGAAGAGGAACTCAAAAGCCTCTTGATGAAAGTGAAAGAGGAGAGTGAAAAAGGTGGCTTGAAGCTCAACATTCAGAAAACAAAGATCATGGCATCTGGTCCCATCACTTCATGGGAAATAGATGGAGAAACAGTGGAAACAGTGTCAGACTTTATTTTTTTGGGCTCCAAAATCAGTGTGGATGCTGATTGCAGCCATGAAATTAAAAGACGGTTTCTCCTTGGAAGGAAAGTTATGACCAATTTAGACAGTATGTTAAAAAGCAGAGGCATTACTTTGCCAACAAAGGTCCGTCTAGTCAAGGCTGTGGTTTTTCCAGTAGTCATGTATGGATGTGAGAGTTGGACTGTGAAGAAAGCTGATCGCCGAAGAATTGACGCTTTTGAACTGTGGTGCTGGAGAAGACTCTTGAGAGTCCCGTGGACTGCAAGGAGATCCAACCAGTCCATTCTAAAGGAGATCAGTCCTGGGTGTTCATTGGAAGGACTGATGCTAAAGCTGAAACTCCAGTACTTTGGCCACCTCATGCGAAGAGTTGACTCACTGGAAAAGACCCTGATGCTGGGAGGGATTGGGGGCAGGAGGAGAAGGGGACGACAGAGGATGAGATGGCTGGATGGCATCACCCACTCAATGGACATGAATTTGGGTAAACTCCAGGAGTTGGTGATGGACAGGGAGGCCTGGTGTGCTGTGATTCATGGGGTCGCAAAAAGTTGAACATGACTGAGCAACTGAACAGATCTGAAAGTTAACAGAATAGAATATTTAGTTCCTCCGTAACACTCACCACGTTTCAAGTGTTCAGGAGCAAACTACACAGATCTATCTTTCTGGACAGCACAGAGAAAAAGCATTTTTATCACTATGCAAAGTACTCCTGGACAACACTGGCCTAATTTGAAATATAATGAAGCCCATCATCAGGAGGAGAAGTGGATGACAGAGGTTGAAATGGTTGGATGGCATCATCAACATGAGTTTCAGCAAACTCCAGGAGATAGTGAAAGACAGGGAAGTCTGGCAGGCTGCAGTCTAGGGGTCGTAGAGTAGAACATGACTTAGCGACTGAACAAAACAACAGTTTTCCAAAGAATCCCTGGTGACTGTTATGGGCTGAATTGTGTCTTTCCCAACTTTGTATATTGAAGTCCTAATTCTCCCTACTTTAGAATATGACCATATTTGCATATATGATATTTAAAGAGGAAATTAAGGTTAATTTAGGTAATTGAAGTGGGCCCTAATCCCATTAGGACTGGTTCCCTTATAAAAAGAGATCAGAACACATACACGCAGAGGAAGGCCGTGGAAATAGGGTAAAGATACCAATCTTTAAGCCGTGCAGTAAGGCCTTGGAGCACCTCTGCAAATACCTTCCTCTTGGACTCCTAGTCTCCAGGATTGTGAGAGAATAAACTTATGTTGTTTAAGCTACGCAGTCTATGATGCCTTTGTAGTCGTTTCTTTTTTTCAATGATAGCCTTGTCAAATGAATTCAGTGACTTTGCTCTGCATATCGCACAGGAGAGCGCATTAAACTCTTTGGGAATGCAATTCTGTCCAGTTGTGGCCAGTGGAAATAAACTAGTTTTGATAGCCCTGGCATAGGTGTTATTAACTCATATTCCCCTTCTGGGTACTGATTTGTCATCCCCGGTCTCCAGTGCTCCACCCTCTATCACCTGACCTTTGAGGGATGGATAGAGTCACCTTTGTGGATTGCTTTCTTCCTGTAATTTAGTTTATGGCCTTCCTCTTAGATCTCCAGTGGACATCTTTTTAAAGATATAACTGAGTTGTACAATCTACTCATGGAATAGACATAAGAAAAAAAAATTCCTAAGGTGTCAACAATACAGGATCGGGGCAAAGGAATCAGATTCCTAGTCCAACATTGAATAGCATGGGTTTAAAAGTGTTATTATATAACGTTATTATATCTAGTATTAAATATACAGGCAAGTATCTATAGATATAAACGTATTTATATATGAAGTGAAGCTGCTCAGTCGTGTCCAACTCTTTGCGACCCCATGGACTATAGCCTACCAGGCTCTTCTGTCCATGGGATTTTCCAGGCAAGAGTACTGGAGTGGGTTGCCATTTCCTTCTCCAGGGTTTCTTCCCGATTCAGGGATTGAACCTGGGTCTCCTGCATTGTAGGCAGATGCTTTACCATCTGAACCATCAGGGAAGTCCTAGTTATATATAATTATGAATTTTAATTTATAATTATAAATTAATAAATGTCATATTCAAATGGGTGACCCCCACCCAGCAGGGAACTTTAAAACTATTGAATTGACCCATACATTTCTTCCTAATTCTGTTCTTTCAACCTTCTCTCAGCAGTAATCACTACTATAAAATTTAAAAAAAATTTTTTTAAAATATGTTTTCACTACTTCTGTATATATCCCTAAACATTAGGGTTACTTGCTTTGAGTTTTATAAAGGTGGTATTATGCTTACATGTATTGTTCCATGAGTTGGCTCTTTTTCATTCCATATTATGCTTTGAGGATTCATTCATGTTGCTAATAGCTATAATTTCATTTTTTTTTCTATGTAGTATTTTTATTGTATAAAGACTCTTAGGTTTAATCATTCTCGTTTGGTAGACACTTGAATTCTTTATGGTTTCCATTGCAAAAAGTGTTTTTTTTTAACATTCTTGTGCATGTCTCTTCTTGTTTATTGCAAGAGTCTCTCAAAGGTATGTACATATAATGCTTTTACAATATAAAAAATGTAATGTGTAGTGATGTAAAATATGCTTGAAAATAATTCTACATTATAACCAACCAATATAATATTGTAAAATAATTTGCCTCCAATAAAAAATAAATTAATTACCTAAAAAAAAAAAAGAAAATAATTCTACATTATTTGATTAAAATTAAAGTGGATGTTTTTGGTTTGAAGTAATCTAGATATATTAACTAACCCCTCAATTTTAGGACATCCAGAGGGCTGATATTTTATTGTATTATTAGTGTTTCTGATAAATATCTTATTTCTTAAAATAAAGTAGTTTAGAATATTTAGCTCAGTAACTTATGTCATCGAAGCACCTTTAAAAATTTTTATTCAAGATGCTCTAATCTTCCTTTTGTTTTTATGTCTGTTTCCTGGTTTCCTGACTGGATGGTAAGTATCCTGGGGACACATAATATATAATGAGGATTTATTGCCTCTGCTTATAGCGAAGGAAATGAGACTGAACAAAATCAAGGCTAAAATGGCAGAACTGGAAATCAGTCTAAAGCCAATGCACATCTCATTGTGTAATGCCTCTTGCCCCTGGGGTGTATCCCCTCCTATCCTGAGGTCCATCACCACCTCAATGGCTACTGGGGTTGGCAAAGGAAGAAAATAAGTGTCTGCATTGGGCAGGCCAAGAAATTAAAAGATGCTCGCTCCTTGGAAGAAAAGCTATGACCAACCTAGACAGCATATTAAAAAGCAGAGACATCACTTTGCCTACAAAGGTCCATATAGTCAAAGCTGTGGTTTTTCCAGTAGCCATGTATAGATGTGAAAGTTGAAACATAAAGAAAGCTGAGTGCCAAAGAATTGATGCTTTTGAATTGTGGCGTTGGAGAAGACTCTTGAGAGTCCCTTGGACTGCAAGGAGATCAAACCAGTCAATCCTAAAGAAAATTAACCCTGAATATTCATTGGAAGGACTGATGCTGAAGCTCCAATACTTTGACTACCTGATGTGAAGAGCCAGTTCATTGGAAAAGACCCTGATGCTGGGAAAGATTGAGGACAGGAAGAGAAGGGGGTGACAGAAAACGAAATGATTGGATGGCGTGAGCAAATCAACAGACATGAGTTTGAATAAATTCAGGGAGATAGTGAAGGACAGGGAAGCCTGGCGTGCTGCAGTCCATGGGGTCGCAGGGAGTTGGACACAACTTAGCAACTGAGCACCAACAACCGGGTGGGCTGGTTGCCTGCTAGTTGCCACTGTGCCTTCTATGCCTACTATACGCCTGCCAGACACCGCTAGGTACTACAGATAGGTTTGAACTGATTCTCGTATCGGCAGTATAATGTTGATATTATTATTCACGTTTTCCAAGATGAGAAGAACGAGACCCAGAGGGAATACCGTAGTCCCCACTTTACCTGTAGTTTTGCTTTCAGAAGTTTCAATTACCCATGGGTCAACCATGATCCAAGAATGTTAAATGGAAAATTCCAGAAGTAAACAATTCGTAAGTTTTAAACTGCAATGTGATAAAAACTCAAGCTGTCAGCCCTGACCTACCCAGGAGGTAAATCCACCCAGAAGGTGATTCATCTTTTTGAACCTTTTCCATTCCCACCCATTAGTCACTTAGTAGCCCTCTTGGTTATCAGATTGACTGTCACGATGTCACAATACTTATTTCAAGGAACCCTTATTTTACTTAATAATGGCCCCAAGGTGTAAGGAGTGATGCAAGCCATTTGGATATATGAAAGAGAAGTGATAAAGTACTTCCTATAGGTGAAAGGAGAAAGTTCATTGCTTAGCAAGGAAAAAAGAAATCATATGCTGACATTGCTAAGATCTATAAGAAAGAACCTTCCATCTCTGAAACTGTGAAGAAGGAAAAAGAAATTTGTGCTAGTTTTGCTGTTGCACCTCAGACTGCAAAGGTTACAGCCAGAGTGTGTGATAAGTGCTTCGTTAAGATTGAAAAGGCATTGAATTTGTGGGTGGAAGACCTGAGCAGAAAACAGGTTTCTCTCTGGTCTCAGGCATCTCCCCATGGATACGGGGGGTGGGGGTGGTGGTGGTGGTGGTGGTGGTGGGTCCTGTAAATATCCAAGGACAAGCAGGTAGTAGAGTTTGCAGAGTTGGGTCTCAAATCCTGGTCTGTCTTACTGCAAAACCTTCATTTTTCCTAAAAATATCATACTGCCTTCAGAAGGAGGAAGCACTAAATGTGCTCACAATGTGGTATCACTTTCTATCTGACTGTGATTGCAGATACAAACCTATGCTGCTAGGAGGAAGCAGAGTGAGGACAAAAATGCTTAAAATGAGCTTGAAAATTCAATTTAGAGGTGCCTTTGGGAGGACACTGGGCTCAAACTCAAACAGAACTTTTGTGACTCTGACCTTCAGTTTTGGATTGAGGTCCACTCCCTGCTATGAGTTAGTTAAGGGATTCAGTTCAGTTCAGTTCAGTCGCTCAGTCGTGTCCGACTCTTTGCGACCCTATGAATCACAGCATGCCAGGCCTCCCTGTCCATCACCAACTCCCGGAGTTCACTCAAACTCATGTCCATCGAGTTGGTGATGCCATCCAGCCATCTCATTCTCTGTTGTCCCCTTCTCATCCCACCCCCAATCCCTCCCAGCATCAGAGTCTTTTCCAGTGAGTCAACTCGTCGCATGAGGTGGCCAAAGTATTGGAGTTTCAGCTTTAACATCAGTCCTTCCAATGAAAATCCAGGATTGATCTCCTTTAGAATGGACTGGTTGAATCTCCTTGCAGTCCAAGGGACTCTCGAGAGTCTTCTCCAGCACCACAGTTCAAAAGCATCAATTCTTCGGCGATCAGTTTTCTTCACAGTCCAACTCTCACATCCATACATGACCACGGGAAAAACCATAGCCTTGACTAGACGGACCTTGGTTGGCAAAGTAATGTCTCTGCTTTTTAATATGCTATCTAGGTTGGTCATAACTTTCCTTCCAAGGAGTAAGTGTCTTTTAATTTCCTGGCTACAATCATCATCTGCAGTGATTTTGGAGCCCAAAAAAATAAAGTCTGACACTGTTTCCACTGTTTCCCCATCTATTTCCCATGAAGTGATGGGACCGGATGCCGTGATCTTCGCTTTCTGAATGTTGAGCTTCAAGCCAACCTTTTCACTCTCCTCTTTCACTTTCATCAAGAGGCCTTTGAGTTCCTCTTCACTTTCTGCCATAAGGGTGGTGTCATCTGCATATCTGAGGTTATTGATATTTCTCCCAGCAATCTTGATTCCATCTTGTGCTTCTTCCAGCCGAGTTCCTCATGATGTACTCTGCATATAAGTTAAATAAGCAGGGTGACAATATACAGCCTTGACGTACTCCTTTTCCTATTTGGAACCAGTCTGTTGTTCCATGTCCAGTTCTAACTGTTGCTTCCTGACCTGCATACAGGTATCTCAAGAGGCAGGTCAGGTGGTCTAGTATTCCCATCTCTTTCAGAATGTTCCACAGTTTATTGTGATCCACATAGTCAAAGGTTTTGGCATAGTCAATGAAGCAGAAATAGATGTTTTTCTGGAACTCTCTTGCTTTTTCCATGATCCATTGGATGTTGGCAATTTGATCTCTGGTTCCTCTGCCTTTTCTAAAACCTGCTTGAACATCTGGAAGTTCATGGTTCACATATTGCTGAAGCCTGGCTTGGAGAATTTTGAGCATGACTTTACTAGCGTGTGAGATGAGTGCAATTGTGTGGTAGTTTAAGCATTCTTTCTCATTCCCTTTCTTTGGGATTGGAATGAAGACTGACCTTTTCCAGTCCTGTGGCCATTGCTGAGTTTTCCAAATTTGCTGGCATATTGAATGCAGCACTTTCTCAGCATCATCTTTCAGGATTTGAAATAGCTCAATTGGAATTCCATCACCTCCACTAGCTTTGTTCATAGTGATGCTTCCTAAGGCCCACTTGACTTCATATTCCAAGATGTCTGGTTCCAGGTGAGTGATCACGCCATCGTGATTATCTTCGTCGTGAAGATCTTTTTTGTACAGTTCTTCTGTATGTTCTTGCCACCTCTTCTTAATATCTTCTGCTTCTGTTAGGTCCATACCATTTTTGTCCTTTATCGAGCCCATCTTTGCACAAAATGTTCCCTTGATATCTCTAAGGGATGGTAAAGATTATCTTCCAAGTAGGGCTGGATTTAAAAGAATAGGCTACTAAATCAAGTGAATTTGAATTTGGCTTCAAATTCTGACTCTCACTTATTAGCTGTTTGGTCTCTGTGAGCCGCAGTTTTTCTGTCTCTAAAATGGGGATAATTAATAGCACCTTCTGTATAGAGTTTTGGTGGGAGCTGTATTAAGCCATGTAAACCTCTTAGAACAGCATTACTGTAAACACTCAATACCAGATATTGCTATTGCTGAGTAAAAATAGAGGATTGAATCAAGTTAAACTGGTTCAGGACCCTGTCTAGGCATGGTAGGAATACTCAGGCTGTTGCTTTGTGGGAGATTAAAGTGTGTGATCTAGGATGAAGTCCACTAGATTCTCTTCCTAACCCTGAAACACTGGCAGGACTTGCTGGCCAAGCTCCCTTGCTACCCTTGAGAGAGCTGAGGGGGTGGGGGTTGAGTCATTCTAGGACCCACCTGCTCTCTCTGGGAACAGAACTCTGGGGGCTTATTTAGCCCTGTCTTGAATGAAGTCTTCAGATCCCACAGGGATTTAGAGGGTAAAAAAACAAAAAGAGAGAGACTTCTAAGAATTGCCTTGAATGAAACGCTTCTCCATGGCAAAAATCCAACACGACCTGCATATTTTTAGCACTTATTAAGATGGCTAATTGGGCACCATTAGAGTGCTGGGAGAAATATCAATAACGTCAGATATGCAGATGACACTACGCTTAAGGTAGAAAGTGAAGAAGAACTAAAGGGCTTCTTGATGAAAGTGAAAGAGGAGAGTGAACAATTTGGCTTAAAACTCAACGTTCAGAAAACTAAGATCACGGCATCCGGTCCCATCATTACATGGCAAATGAATGGGAAACAGTGGAAACAGTGTCAGACTTTATTATTCTGGGCTCCAAAATCACTGCAGATGGTGATTGCAGCCATGAAATTAACAGATGCTTACTCCTTGGAAGGAAAGTTATGACCAACCTAGACAGCATATTAAAAAGAAGAGACATTACTTTGTCAACAAAGGTCCTTCTAGTCAAGGCTATGGTTTTTCCCGTGGTCATGTATGAATGTGAGAGTTGTACTACAAAGAAAGCTGATCGCTGAAGAATTGATGCTTTTGAAGTGTGGTGTTGGAGAAGACTCTTGAGAGTCCCTTGGACTGCAAGGAGATCCAACCAGTCCATCCTAAAGGAGATCAGTCCTGGATGTTCATTGGAAGGACTGATATTGAAGCTGAAAGTCCAATACTTTGGCTATCTGATGTGAAGAGCTGACTCATTTGAAAAGACCCTGATGCTGGCAAAGATTGAGGGCGGAAGGAGAAGGGGATGACAGAGGATGAGATGGTTGGATGGTGATGGTATCACTGACTTGATGGACGTGGGTTTGGGTGGACTCCGGGAGTTGGTGATGGACAGGGAGGCCTGGTGTGCTATGATTCATGGGGTCGCAAAGAGTCGGACATGACTGAGTGACTGAACTGAACTGAAGAATATGGGGTCTTATATGAGTTAGACTTAGGCTGGCAGTTGTGTTAAGGTGAAGGTAATTTGTGTTTAATTTCTTTGGACTGTTCTATCTTCATAGATAACCACCTATGGGAGAGATTGGTCTGTCTGTAGTTCCTGGAGAAGTTAGACATTCTGTTGTTCTTTTCTCTTAGAATTACCCAGTCATGCTTGAGAATATTTTCTAAGAAGTTGCCATAGCTATAGCTTGGTCTGTTTGTATGGAAATCAAAACATTGACATGGTAGCTTTTAAAAAGAAGTAACAACTTTTTGACAATAAAACTGGGTGGGGAAATTACCGAATCTTGGGCAGAGTTCAGTTTAAGTGCCTTGCTGACAACATCGTTGAGCTGTGCGGAGAGTTCAAGGTCGTGCGGACCCTGACCACTGAGGGTTTCTGTGTTTCGGTCAGAGAGAATGTTCTCGCTCTGAATGGGCATTAGGGGCTGGGGTCTGGCCCTGACTCTGAGCTTTGTTCTTGGTAAGACCTCAGGAAAGTCATTTTTTCTCTCGGAATTTTATTATTGTCCCATATTTAAATGGGGGTGTTAGATTAAATGGTCTCAAAGATCCCTTTCACTTCTGGAATTTTAGGTTTCGGTGAGTTCTGTTTTTGTAGCTTTGTTGCCCATTTGAAAACCATACCCTTTCCATTTAAATCCACCAGAGGGCGATATGACCCATGTTTTCGCCCTGTAACCCCTCCCACCCCCGCTTCCCCCTCCCCCAGTCTGAGAGACCCGATCACTAAGATCCAGTGCCTGCCTTTGGTGGGAGATAGATGGAAAAAGACACTTTGATTCAAGTAGTTCCTTAGAGCTGCAGTTGACAAGGGATCTTCATATCTACTGCTCTTTTGATCTCACATCAGTTCCCTGTGCCAGATGCTCTCCTCCCACTTTGCAGGCTGGGGAACCCAGGCTCACAGTATTGAAAGGATGTGTCTCAGGCTACATGGATTTCCAGTGGTGGACTCGGGACATTATCTCCTCATCCCCACTCATTCCTTTGGTCATCTCCACTGGGCTTCAACAGACTGCCTCTGTTTCTAAGGGGTTTCTGAGCTGAGAAGACCATTTACACAGATGTTGACTAGGGCAGAATTTGAATTCACGTTCGATAGAATTGGGATGGGCACTGGACTGCACTAAGACTAGAGCTTCTTTTCAGTAAAGCTCTCCTCTGGAGATTTTGGGCTTCCCTGGTGGCTCAGCTGGTACATAATCCACCTGCAATGTGGGAGACCTGAGTTCGATCCCTGGGTTGGGAAGATCCCCTGGAGAAGGGAAAGGCTACCCACTCCAGTGTTCTGGCCTAGAGAATTTCATCCCATGGGGTTGCAAAGAGTCAGACATGACTGAGCGGCTTTAACTTTTCACTTTAGAGATTTAGACTAAAACATAGCGGTCAGCAGGAGCTCTAGTGGTCCTGGTTCTAAGTTGCAGATGGCAGAATCTACTCTGGCTCATTTAAGTAGCAAAGGAATTTTTGAAAGGGTTTTAGGAAACTCTCAGACTCTCTAGGAGGGCCAGAGAACAGGAATCTGAAATGTATGAGGCCAAAATCATGACCGATCCCACTGTGGGGGCTTTTCTAGGAAAAAACTGCCACTGTTTGGCGCTTACGGTGTTTGGGACTGGGTACCACCACGGGAATGACCACTGATTGAGCTGCTTCTGTGTACAGGCCATACACTTTATCTCAGTTGGTCCTGTGGGACTTGTATCTTTACCTATCATGTACTTGAACTTGCCCAATTAAACTCAGGCTTCTCAAAGTCTGGACTCCAGCAGAATGAGAGGATATAGATTTTAGGCTGGAGTTTGGGTCTACTCCCAGTCCTGAGAGGATTTCAGGAGAAGAGGGCTATTCCTGGTGTTTCTTACTGCCTTTGTAATGCTTTTGTTTTCTACTACCATGGAAGAGGAACGAAAAAGAATGCAAATTCTTAGTTTCTATTTATTTTATCCCCTTGTACCTCTGGGTCTTTCCAACAAATATAAATAGCCCTGAAGGAAGGGAGTATTTTCCACTTGACAGTCTGTAGCATTACTTGGATCTGACTTTCTTCGAATAAAAAATTGTTGGAAAGCACCATGATGTAGACTCATCTAATCCCATTAGTTTATTAAACAGAAAACTGAGGCCCAGAGCAGAAAATTAACTGCTCAGAGTCACAGAGTAAGAGGGCAGCTTTCCTGTATCCAGCGATTATTTAGTGAGTGCCTACTATGTGCCCGGCACAGAACACAGTACAAGACAGGCAACTGCTCTGTTGCCATGGAGCTTTATATAAACGGATGCCTCAAAGGTAGCCTTACCTCTAGTTGTCCAACTTTAACTTAATTTGGAACAAAATATTTTTAACTCTTTTTCTAAATTAAAAAAATAAAAGAATGTCATTAAGAAATGCCACTGGAAAAGAGCATCACTTTATTAGTTAACAAACAGTACAAATGAACTTTTTCTTCTCTATCATGTTGCAATATTTAAGAGAAAAGACTATCCAGTGATGATGAAGTTATGCAGAGGTCTTGTCATCTCCTACACCATTGATGTGGGTGTAAATTAACCTTTGTGAAGAAAAAAATTCAGTATGTATCAAGACATTTTTGACCCAGAGTTTACTTTTTGAGACTGTCTCCTAGAAAAATTACTATGTATGTGTCTGAAGATATATCTAATAAGGATCACAGTATGGTTTATAATAAATAGAAAAATCTGAAAAACCTGAATGTTTAATAATTAATTGATTATATGAAGCATGCTGTAGCCCCTCTACCAGGCAGGACTATATTTGACTGTGTATAACAGGAATCCCCAAATAACAGTGACTTAGACATGTATGGATTTTTCTTCCCTAAAAGAAACTTGGATGTAGGGAGTTTGGTGTTGGTCAAGAGGAGTGACAGTCATCTGGAACCCAGGTTCCTTCTGTCTTTCAATACTGCAGTTCTTAGTGCATGGTCAAAAGTGGCTGCTGGAGCTCCAGCCATTGTATTCACACCTCACGTGGAAAGTGGGAATGGCAAAATTTAGTGTGTCATTAGCTCACATTTAGTCACTTGTCCATACATATTTGCCAGGGGACTTGGAAGGGTGGATTTTCAGCTGGGCATATTGCCAGCCATTCTGGTATAAGGAATAAAAGGAAGAATGAATGACTATGTGTGGGGCAGACATAAGGTCTTCAAACATTTTTGCTCACATATCCTTTAAAAGAATTTTGAAAAATTATAGACTACTTTGTACAGTTTTATATTGTCCCTGAAATTTTTAGCTTTTATTTTTTATCACAGTCATATAGGAATGTTAAGAATAAAATTTCTGGCTCGTTGTAAATATTGGTGTAAAAAATAAAACTCTTGTGTTACCTATTAAGATATGTCCAATGGAATGTAAATACCATTGCAAAATGATAGCCACCATCCTCCATCTAAAAAATAAACAAGTTTTTAAACAGCTGGAAATTTTCTATCATTCCTTTTCTCATTCTGCTTCCTCTAAAGATTTTTTTCTAATATGTATTTTCCTGCTTCAGCATTTTTATTGATCACTTTATCGTGTCTCTATAAATAACATTTATAGAAATGGAAATTTTAATTTAAGTATTAAAATGTTTCTCTGAATTATCATTGTAGCTATTGTGCTACACAATTAATTACAATAGTAAAAGCATAGCATATATTTTGGCAAATATGAAATGAAAATGTATCTTTTAACAAGAGGGATGAGGCTTTTAAAAAATTAATTTCTGTTATCTGTGTATGACTAATAGTGACAGGAAGTATAAGCATAACGTCAATTATATTTCTGATTTTATTTTCATAGATTCAGGCACTGAAAACCTTGTTCCATAAATAAATGGAAATGGAGGAAATTATTTTAGAGCAGTATTACTCAATTCCCTGGACTCTTTTGAGGGAGTGTGAAAACTTACAGTCTACCATCAAACATTATTTTTAATCATCTCTCAGTTGACAACTCATTCTCAGTTCTGTTGAAAATAAGAACTGAAAACCACCTGACTTGTAAAGGAGTTTGTTATGCACTTATTAGCTTCATTGATTATTGCAAAGTTGACACCAGCATTTTGAATTTTCCCTTTTGACAACCTGTAATCATCGACACCACCACCATTATCATCATCACCATACTCAGGATGGATGAAAAGTGTCTTTCTATTGACAGAGAGAATGACTTTGAAAGGGAAAGTGGGGACCCAAAAGATAAGCCCAAAACCTTACCTTGACTGAATAAGCATTCTCAAGTGAGTGTTTTAGGAAAGTACCCAAGTGGACATGGATTATCTAGTCATTGATTTCTTTAAAACTATTCCTGCCCAAGGGCTCCTTGAAATATCACTAACCAGGGAGCCAGCAGGTTTTGCCACATATCTCTGCAAGGTTATATGATAAAATTGTACAGTGTTTGTATTCCAGTAGGTGCTGTGTTATTGAAGGAAAATTATAAGCTATGTGGTTAATTTAGAAAATGACTACAAACTAATGTGAGCAATATGATCCCATTTTTGTTATGCTTGTGTCTGGAAGGTTAAAAACAAGTGCTTTTGTCTAAATGAATGAATTAAACACAATTTTTACACAATTTTAATTTTTCTTATAATGCAACTGTCCTAGGCTTCAAACACATTTTTTCCCTCTCTCCTTTTTCCTTTCTCTCTCTCTTGCTTCCTTTTTTCCTTTCTTCCACAATTTAATAGTTAAAATTGTTTTTATATACTTTAAAATTTTAATTATGTTTATATATTTTAAATTATTTATAATGTATTTTAAAATTGATTTCATTCAGTTCAGCTCAGTCGCTCAGTCGTGTCCGACTCTTTGTGACCCCATGAACTGCAGCACGCCAGGCCTCCCTGTCCATCACCAACTCCCAGAGTTCACTCAAACTCATGTCCATCGAGTCGGTGGTGCCATCCAGCCATCTCATTCTCTGTCGTCCCCGTCTCCTCCCACCCCCAGTCCCTCCCAGCATCAGAGTCTCTTCCAGTGAGTCAACTCGTCGCATGAGGTGGCCAAAGTATTGGAGTTTCAGCTTTAGCATCAGTCCTTCCAATGATTTAGTATACTTTAAATTTTAAAATATTTCATATATTTTAAATTTATTTATAATTTATAGTATATTTTATAAATTAAAATATATTATTTTATTATATATCTATATTATAGATAGATGTAGAATATGTATTATATAAATAATTTATTTTAATATATTTAATATATATTAAATTTATTTATAATATATATTTAATATATATTTTAAATTCAGATCTTAAGTATCCCATTCAAGAAATTTTGATAAATATACATCAGACACCAAACATTTCCATCAACCCAGAAAATTTCCTCATGTCTCTTCTTAGTCAGTTCTTGCCTACATGGTATTCCCCAAATAACCACTGATTATCTATTGCCATAGGCTATTTTTGCCTATACTAGGATGCCTTGTAAATGGAATCATGCAGTATGTAATTTTGGTGTGTTTGCTTCTTTTACTTAGTACAATATCCTTAAGATACAGCTATGTTATAACAGTTATTATTAATCTGTTTCTTTTAGTTGTTGAATAATATTTAATTGCATGAATATATCATAGTTTATCTCTTTTCCTGTTCAATTTGAAAAATAACTTCTTTTGTTAAGATTAACAGAGAAGTTGCAAAGATAGTACAGTTTCCCTGATTTAGTATGGTACATTTATTGCAACTATGAAACAATATTAAGTAAAGTCCTTTATAATTTGAATTCCTCTGTTTTCCCCTAAGGACTTTTTATTGTTGTTTGAGGACCCCATTCAGGATACCACATTACATTTAGTGGTTTTTTGTGCGGTTTTTTTTTTTGGTTTGTTTGTTTGAAGGCTCCTACTACTGTGACAGTTTCTGACTTTCCTCGGATTTGCTGATCTAGATAGTTCTGAGGTCAGGTTTTTTTCATAGATATTCCTTCAGTTGGGATTTATCTGATGTTTTGCTGTAATTAGACTGGGGTTATAGGTTTTGAGAGGAAGACTGTAGAGGTGATAGGCTGTTCTCTTTATATCAAGGGTATCTTTTATCAGTGTTACTTATCACTGATGATCCTAAACTTGAGCCCTTGGCTGAGATAATGCTTGTCAGATTGCTTCCTATAAAGTTAACCATTTCCCCCCTTTTTGATACCCTGCTGTCCAGAAGGAAGCTGCTTTGCTCAGCCCACACTCAAAGTGTTATGGAATTACGCTCCACTTCCTTGAGGGCACAATATCCACGTGGGCCATCTGGAATTTCTTACTATGGGAGATTTGTCTATCTTCCTGCATTTGTTTATTTACTCATTCATATCAGTATGGACCCATTTATATTAGCTTATACTTTGAGGTAGCTCTGATACTAACTTTCCTGTTTTGCTGCTGAATGTTCCAACTTTGGCCTTGGGAGCTCTTTTACTCAGCTGAGTGCTGAAGAATTGATGCTTTTGAACTGTGGTGTTGGAGAAGACTCTTGAGAGTCCCTTGGACTGCAAGGAGATCCAAACAGTCCATCCTAAAGGAGATCAGTCCTGGGTGTTCATTGGTAGGACTGATGTTGAAGCTGAAACTCCAATACTTTGGCCACCTGATGCGAAGAGCTGACTCATTTGAAAAGACCCTGATGCTGGGAAAGATTGAAGGCAAGAGAAGGGGACGACAGAGAATGAGATGGTTGGATGGCATCACCGACTCAATGGACGTGGGTTTGGGTGGACTCCGGGAGTTGGTGATGGACAGGGAGGCCTGGTGTGCTGCAGTTCATGGAGTCACAAAGAGTCGGACATGACTGAGTGACTGAACTGACTGACTCTATCCCTTGGACATGCCTCCTTTCTTTTGTTTCTTGAGCATTTTCTTACTTTTTGGCACTACATCATGCTGCAGGTTCATCCTCCCTATTTTCTGCCATTGGAAAATTGGTCATTCCTCCAAGGAGTCCTATTTTTGTTGTTGTTGTTATTGTTTTATTTAAAGGAGATCAATCCTGGGTGTTCATTGGAAGGACTGATGCTAAAGCTGAAACTCCAATACTTTGGCCACCTCATGCGGTGAGTTGACTCACTGGAAAAGACTCTGATGCTGGGAGGAATTGGGGGTGGGAGGAGAAGGGGACAACAGAGAGTGAGATGGCTGGATGGCACCACCGACTTGATGGACATGAGTTTGAGTGAACTCCGGGAGTTGGTGATGGACAGGGAGGCCTGGCGTGCTGTGATTCATGGGGTCACAAAGAGTCAGACAGGACTGAGCGACTGAACTGAACTGAACTGAAGAATGGTATTACATACCAATATCTGGGTGCTATGGTGTGATTACTTTTTTATTTGTAATTTTTTAATCATTCACAGCTCAGATCAGGGAAACCCTTTCTGATCACCTAGTTTAAAATAGCATCCCGTTCCCAACCAGTTGCTCTCTATGGCATAATCTTTAATGTATTTTATAGGACTTGCTATGACTTGATATACTTATTGCAATTTGTATAAATATACACACTTGACACCAAGCTATGCATTGTGTTTTGCAGCTTGCTTTTGTACTTCCACAATTCCACAGTATATTATGGATATCTTTCCAGATCAGTATATATGATTTTGTCTTATTTAAAAAAAATAAATGTTTGGTACTCTTTCTTCTGCTCTGGCTCTCTGCACACACATGTGATAATTTTTACATTGATGGAGCAGTAAAGAATTTCAAATTTTCTATTACAGCACTATGAAGAATGTATATATATTTGTGAATGCTCGAGTATTTAACAGTGGCTAATAATTGTTTAAAATAATTTACTAAGGGCTTTTACATGTATTAAATCATTTGTTGGTATTCAGTTGCTTAGTTGGTCCGACTCTTTGTGACCCCATGGACTGCAGCACACCAGGCTTCCCTGTCCTTTACCATCTTCTGGAGCTTGCTCAAACTCATGTCCATTGAGTCAGTGATGCCATCCAACCATCTCGTCCTCTGTCATCCCCTTCTCCTCCTGCCTTCTATCTTTCCCAGCATCAGGGTCTTTCTAATGAGTTGGCTCTTGGCATCAGGTGGCCAAAGTATTGGAGTTTCAGCTTCAGCATCCATCCTTCCAATGAGTATTTAGGATTGATTTCCTTTAGGATTGACTGATTTGATCTTGCAGTTCAAGGGACTCTCAAGAATCTTCTCCAACACCCCAGTTAAAAAGCATCAATTTTTTGATGCTCAGCCTTATTTATGATCCAGCTCTCACATCTGTACATGACTAATGGAAAAACCATAGCTTTGACTAGACGGACCTTTGTTGGCAAAGTAATGTCTCTTGCTTTTTAATTTACTGTCTAGGTTTGTCAGCTTTTCTTCCAAGGAGCAAGTGTCTTTTAATTCCATGGCTGCAGTCACCATCTGCAGTGATGTTGGAGCCCAGAAAATAAGGTCTGTCACTGTTTCCATTGTTTCCCCATCTATTTGCCATGAAGTGATGGGACTGGATGCCATGATCTTAGTTTTCTGAATGTTGAGTTTTAAGCCAGTTTTTTTTCATTCTTTTCTTTCACTTTCATCCAGAGGGTCTTTAGTTCTTCTTCACTTTCTGCCATAAGAGTGGTATCATCTATGTATCTGAGGTTATTGATATTTCTCCCAGCAATCTTGATTCCAGCTTATGCTTCATTCAGCCCAGCATTTGGCATGATGTACTCTGCATATAAGTTAAATAAGCAGGGTGACAATATTCAGCCTTGACTTACTCCTTTCCCAACTTGGAACCAGTCCATTGTTCCATGTCCAGTTCTAACTGTTGCTTCCTGACCTGCATACAGGTTTCTCAGGAGGCAGGTCAGGTGGTCTGGTCTTCCCATCTCTTGAAGAATTTTTCACAGCTTATTGTGTTCTACACAGTCAAAGGCTTTAGTGTAATCAATAAAGTAGAGGTAGATTGTTGTTTTCAGTTCTCTTGCTTTTTTGATGATCCAGTGGTTGTTGGCAATTTGATCTCTGGTTCCTCTGCCTTTTCTAAATCCAACTTGAAAATTTGGAAGTTCTTCACATACTGTAGAAGCCTGGCTTGGAGAATTTTGAGCATTATTCTGCTAGTGTGTGAGATGAGTATAATTGTGTGGTAGTTTGAACATTCTTTGCCTTTGCCCTTCTTTGGGATTGGAATGGAAACTGAGCTTTTCCAGTCCTGTGGCCACTGCTGAGTTTTCCAAATTTGCTGGCATATGGAGTGCAGCACTTTCACAGCATCATCTTTTAGAATTTGAAATAGATCAACTGGAATTCCATCACCTCCACTAGCTTTATTTTAGTGATGCTTTCTAAGGCCCACTTGACTTCATGTTCCAGGATATCTGGCTCTAGGTGAGTGATCACACCCTCATGGTTATCTGGGTCATGAAGATCTTTCTGTATAGTTTTTCTGTGTATTCTTGCCACCTCTTCTTCATACCTCCTGCTTCTGTTAGGTTCATACCATTTCTGTCCTTTATTGTGCCCATCTTTGCATGAAATGTTCCCTTGGTATCTCTGATTTTTTTTAAAGAGATCGCTAGTCTTTCCCATTCTTTTGTTTCCTTTTTATTTCTTTGCATTGATCATTGAGGAAGGCTTTCTTATCTCTCCTTGCTATTCTTTGGAACTCTTCATCTTGTGCTCACTTCAGTTCAGTTCAGTTCAGTTCAGTCGCTCAGTCGTGTCCGACTCTCCGCGACCCCATGAATCACAGCACGCCAGGCCTCCCTGTCCATCACCAACTCCCGGAGTACACTCAAACTCATGTCCACAGAGTCGGTGATGCCATCCAGCCATCTCATTCTCTGTCTGTCGTCCCCTTCTCCTCCCGCCCCCAACCTTTCCCAGCATCAGACTCTTTTCCAGTGAGTCAACTTGTCGCATGAGGTGGCCAAAGTATTGCAGTTTCAGCTTCAGCATCAGTCCTTCCAATGAACACCCAGGATTGATCTCCTTTAGAATGGACTGGTTGGATCTCTTTGCAGTATAAGGGACTCTCAAGAGTCTTCTCCAACACCACAGTTCAAAAGCATCGATTCTTAACCTCAAAAATATATGATACCTGTTACTATCATTTTCCTCTTACAAATGAGAAAGGCTAACATAGGGCCAGATGACTTCTTCAATATGACATACTTCATGGGGACAGATTCTGAATTTGTTGGAGTCCACAGCCAAAGACTTAAATATTTTATAATTCTTGTATAAAAAACGAAAAGGATATATGTGCTGTGCTTCATCTCTCAGTCATGTCCAACTCTGCGACCCTATGGACTGTAGCCCACCAGGCTCCTCTGTCCATGGGATTCTCCAGGCAAGAGTACCAGGGTGGGTTGCCACGCCTTCCTCCAGGGGATCTTCCCAACCCAGGGATTAAACCCAGGTCTTGCGTATTGCAGGCAGATTCTTTACCATCTGGGACACCACATTCCTAAAATTCCCAAAACATATCCATATACAAACTGCCTTTTCAAAACCTCTTGTCAGGGTTTCGGTCTATATTTCTGCCCCATATCTGGGAAAAATAAAAACTTCTGCTTCTTCAAAGACTCAGATGTTTAATCCTCTAATAAAAATATTTTCCAAATGAGCATATATTTCTCTGCTTTGATATCCAGGACCTTCTTATTTTCAAGTAGCCGTGAGCACTGTTTATCAGATATTTCCAGATCTTTGCTTTCTGGATATATGGTAGAATTATACTTCCTCTAACTTTGAGTTTAAATGTAGTGATATTCCTTTCTTTGACTAAAGAAAGATGACCAGAAGTGATAAGTGATATATGTCAAACTCCTGGGGATCCACACTGGACATGTAGTATGAACCAGAAATAAACTCTGGCGGTGTTAAGCCATCAACAAATTTTAGCTGCAATAATGGGTAAACCTTAAGCTTTTGTGGTTTCTGATAGTAGAATTTTATTTCTTAAAGTGCAATGAGACAGTACTCTATCTATGCAGTGATTCTAGAAATCATTTAACATGCCATCTTCAACCTCTGACTTCCAGGATTCCTCTGGCTAAGACATAGAGATGAGATAAAATGAAGACTCACACAGGGTTCTTGTGGGCCAGGGCTTCTGCTAGTTAGGACTCATACTTACAACCATACCTGCAAGTGAGTCCAGGAAAGGGAGTCTACATGTATGAACAGGAGGAAGAGAAATGAATTTCTTCAAGGTCTGTGTCTTTGCCACTCTGAGTCTCTTCTCCCATTGTATGTACAACGTGGAAAATAAGTTCTTTTTTATGGTTTATTGTGAAGATTGATGAGATGCCATGTAACAAGCACTCATATAGTATCTGGCATATAGTGGGTGCTCAAAAAGGCTTAGATTCCCCTTCTTTTGAATTTATGACTTTAATCTGGGTTCTGTACACAAAACTCCCCTGGCTGTTAATGAGTCTTCTTTATCTTTGAGCTTTCCATTGCTTCAGGCATGATGGCCAGCATATGGTAGGTATTTGATACAGATCTGGCAGTTGATTGCATTTGCTGAGAAAGGAAGAATGTTGAGGCCTGCATACTCCAAAAATCCTGGAAGTTACAGATGTCAGAGAGCATGAGTTGACCTAAGCCCAGCTCTGAGCCGAGAGCAGTGGTTTAACAATTGTGATGGCACGTTACTTCTTTTTGGCATGATTGCTAGAAGAAGCAAGGGCAGTGGACATTGCTATGACACTAAGACTTCAGCAGTGACCAAGAAGCCGTGGGTGTGCAAGGTGAGGCCAGGGAGTAGGTGGGGACGATTCTCCCATAAGAGGAAATGCTACCTTTTGCCTGATTTTCCTCCCTATGTACAGGGACTGTTTTAACTGTGGGTAAAAGACTAGCAAATGGTGTGGTGGAGCTAAAGAAAGTCCAGGCCCCAACCCCGTCTGGTGGGGAATTTGAGATGGACAGAAATGACTCTGGGTGATCTCTCTTGGATTTTCTTCCTTTGTTCCCCTAAACAAGAAGTGCGAGCTTCCAGGGTGATATGAATGATGATCAGCCCCAAGCTGGTCTTGGCAATTTGGCCTGTTGCGGATTCCTTGTTCCAGGGGGGCTCTTGCAGCCAAGAGGCGTTCTCCTTCTTCCTGACTTTATGGCTTTTTGTTAATGTCTCCGTTTATGAGATGGGAAGAGTGTTATCTGTCTTACAGGGTTGTTGTGAGTGGTATACAAATAATGTACAGTATTAAATACACCACCTTGCTATGCCCTGAGCCGAGCCTGTTTACCCCTGGGGTTATCTAGCTTTGAGAGCAGCACTGCTCTGCTTCAGTTGCTCCAGCCGGAAGCTGGACGTCATACTTCCATGTTTTCCTCCAGTCACTGCATTCCATTAGTTGTCAAAGCCTGCCTCATACCTCTGGTCTCCATGCTGCTCTGTGTGTCTCTGATAAAGCTGTAGCCCAGGCCACTAGCCTCCCAATAGATCTTCCTGACTGCACTCTTGCTCCTAACCAATTCTTTCTCCCGAGTGCGGCCAGCATAATCTTCTCAAGCTTGAAATCGTATTAAGTTCTTCCTCTGTTTCAGGCCCATTCATGCCTCCTCAGGACTCCTAGAGAAAGTCCACAATCACTGACGTGGCCCGAAGTACTTCTCGTCCCTGGCTCCATCTACCTCTTCAGGCTCAGCTTTCTTTGCACGCCTTGGTCTCTGCCTGTTGCCCCCCAGTGCTTTTCTCTTTGTCAGACTGAGCCCCTGTCAGTTTCCCCAATGCGTTAGTCTGCTAGGGAGCTCAGGCCTTTGGCTGTGCTCCTTCCTCTACTTGAAACTCTCTTTGCCAGGCTGACTCTTATTCAGCCTGGGAGGACCAGTTCAGTGGTCCCTTCTTCTGGGAAACTCACTTGTGATGCTCCCTTCATCCTTTCCTGAATCATCTGGTTCCTTGTTCTCTCCCACACTAGGGCATGAGCTCCTTGAGTTCATGGCTAGCTGTGTATCTAGGGCACATAAAGTTTTTAGCTGATAATTGTTAGAGTGAATTGAAATGAATTTAACACCATGTAGTTTCTTTTCTCAGAGTCCCCAGTCAAGACAAAGACAGTAAGGACAGTGTTAACCACCATATACTGACAATGCCAGGTACCTGTTTTCTTTTTCTGAATGAGGCAGGTTGGTCTAAAACAGCATATTTTCATGTCACTGGAAGTTACCAGGCAACTTTGGGTTTGCAGTGGAGATGGCAGTCTGCTGTGTTGGTAGATTCCTGCAAGCCTTGTTTGAGAAAGTTTCGTGGTTGGTGAAGGAGTTCCTGTGTGTCTCCAGGTGCAGATGGAGTCTGACGGCCTTCATCAGTGGGAAGTGAAGGGATGGGGCATTAGACACAGGAGAGACAATGGCAGGGAAGTACTGATTCTGTGTACTTTCTGCTCTTGCTCCTCTAACCCCGCTTCATGGGAGGTCATTTGACTTGTTCCTCTCCTTCCTAAAACACTGGGAAAGCCCAACGTCTGTTCCCTTGCCCTCATCTCAAAGTTGGGAGGGCAGTTTATTTCACTTCTGTAATCTCTGAACATCTGGACCTGTATGGAACCCAGTGCTCCAAGGCCGATGATGCTGGTTGTGGAGAAAGGGGTAGGTGAGAGTTGGTGGATCTGAGAGAGGAAGTGTGGGTGAGCTGCGTTCCCACTGTGATATAGGGGATTCTCCCTTAGGTGGAGTGAACCTCCTGAAGGTGCCTGTGGCTTAAACCTTCCTGCTGATTCCTCTAAGGGGACCACTGAGGGGAGAGGGGCCTCCGAGGGAAGAGGAAGATGTCCAGCCTCAACTGGGCCTCCCAGCCAGGGAACTGGGGAGAAGGCAGTCCCCAGAGCACCAGCCCGCCCCCACCAAGAGCTGCAAACAACCTATACAAGAGGGCCTGCATTTGAACACTGGCCCTGAGAGAGAAAAGTCCAACACTTCCAGAGGCAGATGGCGAAACACAGGCCACCAAAACAGAAGGGTCACCTGCACCTTTCAAGATCCCTGTGGATTTGCTAACGAAAGGGAAAAGAAGCATGAGCAATGAAGAGAACAGCCACTTTCTCTGCCAGTAGCTGGCTGAGAACAGCATCAACTCCTTTCTCCCTCCTTCCCACCCTGACAGAGGAAGACAACCAGGAAAGGAAGAAGGATGGAGTGTGTACCGTATCCAGTTCCTTCTGTCCCACACTGCTGAAACCACGGGCACAACCTGGGCTGGGGCACAAGGAAGAGAACTTCAATGAGATGGATTCAAAAATATTGGCTTGGCCAGAATGTTTGCTCGGTTTTCCATTTGCTGGCTCCAGTAGTACTTAGTTGTCTAACTTCGTTGGAAACAGTTTGCTTAGATTGTACTGTGACAGCTGTCATATCAGTGTGAATTAAAAAAACTTATCAAATTTGATGAGTTTTAGTGTAACCATTTTAATATTGAATGTGGAAGAAAAAGAACAACATTTTCATCATATTATTATGCTTTATTGTTTCCAGAAAGGTAAAAATGCAACTGAAATGAAAAAAAAAAAAAGATTTGTATAGTGTGTAGAAAAGGTTCTGTGACTGACTGAATGTGTCAAAAGTGGTTTGCAAAGTTTCATGCTGGAGATTTCTTCCTGAATGATGCTCCACAGTTGGGTAGACCAGTTGAAGTTGATAAAACCGAGACGTTAATTGAGAACAATCAACATTATACCACATGGGAGATATTCAACATACTCAGGGTATCCGAATCAAGCACTGAAAATCGTTTACACCAACTTGGTTATGTTAGTTGCTTTGATGTTTGGGCTCCACTTAACTGAAAAAAAAAAAAACCCACAAAAACTTCTTGGCCATATTTCTGCATATGATTCTCTACTTAAACATAATGAAAACATTCTGTTTTTAAAACAAATTGTCAGGAGTGGTGAAAAGTGGATACTGTGCGATCCTGTGGAATGGAAGAGATCGTGGGGCAAGTGAAATGATCTGCCAACAACCACACCAAAGCCTGCAGGATTTTCCTGCGGTGAGAATGCTGGAATAGGGAAGCCAAGAGAGACGGAAGAGGTCTAGCAAAGTTCTGATGATAAGGAAGAACGGTCTGTGTTTGTAGAGCAACGGTACATCTCATACAGCTGGATTTGTGATAAGTATTGCTAAATTTTCTTCTTCATCCAAAGAGGGTGATGATGTATATATAGTGGGATTGGAAAGGAGTCCTCTATTATGAGTTCCTTGAAGAAAACCAAACAATTCCAACAAATATGCTTTCAATTAGACCAAATGAAAGCATCATTCAAGGAAAGGCATCTGGGATTAGTCAACAGTAAACACATAATTTCCACCAGTATAACGTAAGACCACATGATGGTTTCTTTGCTGACCGGGCAAAAACTGCTACAGCTTGGCTGGAAATTTCTGATTCATCTACTGTATTCACCAGGCATTGCATTTTTGGATGTCCAGTGATCTCAGTCTTTACAAAATTCTCTTAAGAGAAAATATTTCACTTTCCTGGTAGACTATAGAAGGCCTGAAAGAGTTCTTTGCCCCAAAAGGTAAAGAGTTTTGGGAAGATAGAATTATGAGGTTGACTGAAAAATGGTGGAAGGTAGTGTAGCAAAACTGTGGTGAGTACTTTGTTCAATAAAGTTCTTGGTGAAAATGAAAAATGTGTCTTTTATTTGTACTTAAAGACTGAAGGAACTCTTTGACCAACTCATAGATGGACCAAGCTATAAAAACAGAAACTAGACTGCTTTTAATATTTAAGGTGACTGAGAAGTGGTAGAACAGAACTGAACCAAATTTAAGGATGCTTGTTATCTAACAGCAAGGGAAAGCTGGACAAAGTATAAAAGTAACAAGAACTTGAAAAATAAAATCTTTCACTGTGTATGTACCAACAGAGCTGGAGTCTCTTTGTTGAGATCTTTCAAAAGCTCTGCAGCATAGCATATCAGCTTCATGTCCAGAGACAAAGTGAGAGTCATTTACATGACTTGCTGAAGATCACCCCACTATAAGTGCATAATCATATTACAATGTGACAGCGAAACGGACTTGAGAAAGTCACAAGGTGGGATTGTGCCTATCTTTGAGGAAAGTGGGTTTAAGGGTGGTCTGCTGGAAGGTAATACCTAAGCTGGGTTTGAGTGATGAATAGGATTTTCCTACAATGAGAGTGCTGGAGAAGGAAACCAAGAGAGACCAAAGGGCTCTAGCAAAGTTCTGATGATAAGGAACAATGGTCTGTGTTTGTAGAGCAACAGGACATCTCATGCAGCTGGATTTGTGATAAGTATTGCTAAATTTTCCTCCATACTTTCTCTGGCAATGTATAGAAGTGGATGTTCCCCCTGAACTGTGCCTATTTTTGGCATTCATGTAAAAGCAGACTACCTGACTCGTCTCCTGAGAAATCTGTATGCAGGTCAGGAAGCAACAGTTAGAACTGGACGTGGAACAAAAGATTGGTTCCAAATCAGGAAAGGAGTACATCAAAGTCGTATATTGTCACCCTGATTATTTAACTTATATGCAGAGTACATCATGCCAAATGCCAGGCTGGATGAAGCACAAGCTGGAATCAAGATTGCCAGGAGAAATATCAACAACCTCAGATACGCAGATGACATCACCCTTATGGCAGAAAGTGAAGAAGAACTAAAGAGCCTCTTGATGAAAGTGAAAGAAGAGAGTGAAAAAGTTAGGTTAAAGCTCAACATTCAGAAAACTAAGATCATGGCATCCTGTGCCATCACTTCACAGCAAATAGATGGGCAAACAATGGAAACAGTGACAGACTTTTATTTTTTTGGATTCCAAAATCACTGCAGATGGTGACTGCAGCCATGAAATTAAAAGATGCTTGCTCCTTGGAAGAAAAGCTATGACGAACCTAGTATATTACAATGAGCATGTTAAAAAGCAGAGTCATTACTTTACCAACAAAGGTCCGTCTAATCAAAGCTATGGTTTTTCTAGTAGTCCTGTATGGATGTGAGAGTTGGACTGTAAAGAAAGCTGAGCACTGAAGAATTGATGCTTTTGAACTGTGGAGTTGGAGAACACTCTTGGAGAGTCCCTTGGACTTCAAGGAGATCCAACCAGTCAGTCCTAAGGGAAATCAGTCCTTAATGTTCATTGGAAGGACTGATGCTGAGGCTGAAACTCCGATACTTTGACCACCTGATGGGAAAAAGCGACTCATTGGAAAAGACCCTGATGCTGGGAAAGATTGAAAGCAGAAGGAGAGTGGGATGACAGAGGATGAGATAGTTGGATGGCATCACCAATGCAATGGACATGAGTTTGAGTAGGCTTCGAGACTTGGTGATGGACAGGGAAGTTTGGTGTGCTGCAGTCCATGGGGTTGCAAAGAGTCAGACACGACTGAGTGACTGAGCTGAACTGATTGATGATATTTTCAGAAAATACCATCTCAGCATTTTATTTTGCATTATCTGATTGCCAGTGAAGTTGAAATGTTTTTTTAATCTGTTTATTGACTGTTTTATTTATACATACACACACACACATATATACATATCCTATGTAAATCCTTTGCCTATTTCTATTGGGCATTTGGTTTATTCTTGATTTGTGAGAATTAAATAGTGATTTTACTAATAAGTTTTTAGTTTTTGGTCAATTTCTTAAATCCTAATAGAAATTTAAAATATTCATCTAATCAAAATGTCACTGTGACTTCTATTATCAGAGTTTCTAGAAAGGTCCCCGTCTTTATATTCATGATGACTTTATCACTGTTTTCTTCTAGTATTTTTGCTGTTTTATCCCTGCATGCATGTGTGTTATGTTGCTTCAGTTCAGTTCAGTTCAGTCGCTCAGTCATGTCTGACTCTTTGTGACCCCATGAATCACAGCACACCAGGCCTCCCTGTCCATCACCAACTCCCGGAGTTCACTCAAACTCATGTCCATCGAGTCAGTGATGCCATCCAGCCATCTCATTCTCTGTCGTCCCCTTCTCTTCCCGCCCCCAATCCTTCCCAGCATCAGAGTCTTTTCCAGTGAGTCAACTCGTCGCATGAGGTGGCCAAAGTATTGGAGTTTCAGCTTTAGCTTTCCTTCCAATGAACACCCAGGATTGATCTCCTTTAGAATGGACTGGTTGGATCTCCTTGCAGTCCAAGGGACTCTCAGTTGTGTCCAACTCTTTGCGACCCTGTGGACTGTAGCCTTATAGGGTCCTCTGTCCATGGGGTTCTCCAGGCAAGAATACTGGAGTGGGCTGCCATGCCCTCCTCCAGGGGAATCTTCCCAACCCAGAGATCAAACCTGTGTCTCTTACGTCTCCTGCACTGGCAAGCAGGTTCTTTACCACTAGCGCCATCTGGCAAGCCCCTGTTTTATCCATAAATTTATATTTCTTAGTTTGATAGGTTTGTAAAATTGAAAGTTAAACTTGGTAGAATTACTAGTAGCATCATAATGAAGGCCTTGCTTTTTTTTTTCTTTTCTCTTTTTTTTGGCCAATTTTGTCAACTTGAGTGCATGTGATTTTGAGTTGTTTGTGGGTTTCTCTCACCCCTTCCTTACCTCAGATTCTCCTCGCAACTCACTTCCATCAGGTCATGGTCCTGTGGAAGATGAACGATGGCCACAAATTCCTTGCTAACCTCTCACTGAAAGCTGAAGTCTGCTTCCCCTCCCCTTGATTCTGGGCTTACTTTGATCAGTAGGACATGGTAGAAACAGTGCTTCATGACTTCTGAAGCTAGCTCATCAGAATCCCTTCAGTTTCTGCCTGCGTGGGTCTCACGTTCCAGTGCCTCTTGCGACACTCATTCCCAGAACTGAGATGCCGTGAGACGCATAGGACATGGAAAGGCCACACGTAGTCACTCTGGTCCATAGCCCATGTGGGGCTCCCAGCTGACTGTCAGCATTACATTCCATTCGTGCTGGATGTTCCAGCTTGACTGATTCCAGATGACTGTAATCACCCCAGCTCACCACCTGATACTCTGTGGAGCAGAGGAACTGCCTGTCAAACCACAGAATCATGAGGAATAATAGCCAAATTCTAAGTACTTGATGATTTGTCACCTAGTGACATGTAACTGAAACAGAGTCCCGTCACCACAGGGAGTCATTGCTTTTCAAGTGTGCTGATGATCTTCATGCTGTGAGGCCCATGGTCGTTTCTTGGGTCCTCCCTTGCGTGGTCTGTGTCCTTTCTCGGCTTCTGTGGCCTCTCCCTCTCCCGATTTCCCCTCCCTGGCTGGCTGATACCTCTGAGTTTCCCCTTCCTTCTCTTTCACTCGTCCTCTAACTCTTGGTGTGGCTCAGCGTGGTCTTGGGGGTCCCCCTCCATCTGCAGCTTTACACGTCTCTCCAGGTGACTGCATCAAGCCCCATGGCTTGAAAACTATCTCTGTGCTGATGGTTCTCAGACACACAGACAGGTTGACTTCTCTCTGGGACGGTAGGTTCATATTGCCCATTGCTTGTCTGCCGACACCACCTGGCTGGTCAGTAAGCTTCCCAAACTTACACAGTAAAGGTATAACCCTGGACTCTCCCCATAGCCGAGACCATCCCTCTCCCGTTGACTTTAGTAAAAGGCAGTAACAGCCACCAGGATGTTAATGCCCAGAAAACTAGGTGCTAAACCTTGACTTCTCTCTTCCTCAGCCCGTACATCCAATCTCGTGTTCAGTCACATGAAATCTGTTTGAAAAATGTGATCCGAAAGAATCCACCACTCCTCTTGAATCTACATCTACAGACTCTGATCGCATTTTCTCTTGTCTTGCATCATTCAAACAATTTCCTAGTTGATTGTCTTTCTTTTTTCTACTCTTGCATCTCAATGACCTAGTCTCTAAATTTCAGGAGGATTGCTCTTTGAAAATATAACTCAGATTGTTATCACTGCATTGCTTACTTATAATGCATTCCAGTAGCTATAGATCAAAGCCCAACTCTCTCTCCTTATACTGAGCGCACGTGACTTGGTCCCTACCTTCCGCTTTGACCTTTTCTCCCACTGTATTGCCCCCTGCCATGCCCCACCCATTACTTGTCTTTCTGTTGGTTCCTTGAAACGCTTCAGGCTCATCACACGTAAAGCCTTTGCACTAGTTATTCTCTGTGCCTGGAGTAGTCTCTTCTTTGATCAATGCTAGTTGGTTCCTTTCTGCCCACCCAATTGCTTCTGATTCCATCACCATATTTTAGTTTTCCTTGTAGAGGTTACGTTGTTACCAGTTTCCCCTGCGAGAATATAATCTCCACAGATGTTATCCACCTGCTCACCATGGTGTCTCTAGTACTTCCATGAATATCTAGCAGATACTCAATAAATGTTCACTAAAATAACCGTTCTTTTTCATGTCCTCATTCGTCTCTGCTCCCCTTGAGACAGAGATCAATAAAATGCTGTTCAAAAGGGAAAGCGTCAGTTAGTTGCCAGGGCAAGGAGCACTCTAGAAGAAGAGGATCTCCCGGAAGCATCATCTTGCCTGACACCATCCATGCCTCTCATAACTCTTGCAGCAAAGCCCGAAATCAAGGAGAAGCACACTCAGTGCCGCCTGCCACTCGACCTTGTCTGCCATTGCTGCTCTGTGTCTCTCTTCCCCCAGTAGACGCATCTTCTCTGTCTTATATGTCCAGTTCTTCTCCCTGTCTTCTCCCTGTTTCTGTACTTTTCCATTATTCCTACAGCGGAAATGCCTGTTCTTTTATCTTATGTATTTTTAATTTTTTATTGGAGTGTAATTGCTTTACAATGTTGTGTTAGTTTCTGCTGTACGACAAAGTGAATCACTATATGTATACCTATCGAAAATGCCTGTTCTTTTTATCTTAGCATATCCTGCAAAATCCACCCTCAGCCCCACCTCAACAGGTTGGCACACCTTTATTGAGTTCTCACCACAGGGCAGGCCTATTGAGTCATCAATGTGGGGCAGCCTCACAGGCCAGGCACCATTCCTTAACATGCCTTTGAGAGATGACCTTGGGCTTGGTCTCTGGAGGGGTAAAGAGAGTCAGGGGGAGCTGCTTGAGGGACGGGGAGTCTCTTGGAATTTCTCCTAGGTCACTTAATCAGAGCAACTCTGCTTTGTCTGTTGTATGGTAGAATCCCGTTGTAATGAGGGTGAGATTTTTAAAGCCACCCTGTGCATACCCCTTCAGGAGGCACGGCTCTGGAAAGTGACACTCATTAGGCACTGCACAGCCCATTTTATCCCCAGTGGGGCTACTGTCCCTTTAGTTGAGCAACACTGTCGTCCACTTACTGAACACATTCTATGGACGGTGCGTATCTTTACCTTTAAATGAAGGAGCTGCGTTCAGCTCGTGCTCTTAAAGAAAGTGTGGGCTGAGACCCACACATTGAGGGTCCAGCAGCGTCACACCTGCTCACTTGGTGTGGAATGACTGGCAGAGTCCCACACAATCAAACTTGCTGATTTTGTGTTTGCGGGCAGTAACCAAGGTAGCTTGGGATTTTGCCCACTGACTGTTTTGTTGACAGAGCATCTTACATTTCATTTAAATACAGGGCTCTGTTATTAACATGTTGAAACCACAGCTCCACATATTGCTGTGCTTCAGCAATTTGCTGAATTTGCATTATGCAATATGCATATGTAATATGTCTTGGAGATGATCTGAGGCCCACAGCATATAATTATTACTTTCAAGCTCTAGGAGCAGGGAATTCATCACCTTGTGCTATAAATACAACCAGGAGAAATGTGGATACGTAGGATTAAATCAAGCTGTTTTGGCTATAGTTATCAAAGTGCTTTTTTCCCCCTTTATAGTCTAAATTCTCAGAAAGTAAGGTTGTTAAATCAGCAAGATGAAGAGAAAAAAAGGTTCCCAGTCGAATAAGGTGAAAACAGAGTCACTAAGCATTGCATGAACTGAGTAATTAGGATTTCCAGTCCCTTATTAAAATACCCCAGTGGATTTCGGGAGGGGAATTTTCCTGAAATTTGCAATATATCAACAGAAAGGGCTTGATGATTAACTTGACTCTGCATTTTAGGAGGCTAGTGCGTTCAGTTTATGGTGCGTGCTCAGTTGCTTCAGTCGTCCAACTCTTTGTGAACCTATGGACTGTAGCCCAGCAGGCTCCTCTAGCCATAGGATTCTCCAAGCAAGAATACTGGCGTCGTTTGCCACGCCCTCCTCCAGGGGATCTTCCCAACCCAGGAATTGAACCTGCGTCTTCTGCATTGCAGGCAGATTCTTTATCCCTGAGCCCCTGGGAAAGCCCACCTTCAGTTCATTCACCCAGTATTTGTTGAGTACTTACCTTTGCCAGGCAGTGTTCTATGTGCATTAGGCTGTAACCATTTACAGTATAGACAGGGCCTCAGCTCTCAAGGGGTTTACATTCTAGTGTGGACGGAGAGACACAGGTGATAAAAAAAATATGATTGTTTAAAATTCAAGCACAGTTCATTCAATACATAGTTGAGGTACAATATTATGTAAGTTACAGGTCTGTAATATAGTGATTCTCTATATACTCCATTTATACTCCACTTATAGTTATTATAAAATATTGACTATATTTCCTGTGTTGTACAATATATCTTTGTAACTTATTTTATACCTAATAGTTTGCACCTCTTAATCACGTGCCCCTGTGTTTCCCTTTTCCCTTCCTTCTCCCCACAGATAGCCGCTAGTTTGTCGGCTGTATCTGTGAGTATAGCCTTTGGAAGGTTTTAAGCATGAGAATGGGATCGTTCATTATTTGTTTGTTGCGTCAACTTATTCCCCTGCAGAAGAATTAGTCAGAGATTCTGCATCTCATCACACAGAAAGATTTGAAATCATACTGATCTAGGCCCAATCTTAGGATTCTAATTTATCAGACTGTTGAAAACCAGAGTGTTGAGTGTTTTCTTTTATTTCTGCTGTGCAGCTCCTCTGCCGTGTTCCCCTTTTGCTGAAAGTGCCTACAATAGAGAAATTAAGATCATAGTTTATTACGAACATGTCTTCCTGCTTAGACGGGAATGACGCTTACAATTAATGCAGCAGGATGGCTAAATTCAGAGATGATAGCAGAAACTTGAAACCACTACGATTGTTTGAGTACCTGCTGTGTCTCAGGTACTGGGATAGTACTTTATGCACCTTATCACGTTTATACCTTGTAAGAAGCATGCAACAAAGCAGATAGAGTCCCAGGTCTTGTGGCCAGAACATGTTTGGCTGAGCCTTGAGGTGAGAAGAGAATTGTTGCAAAAATGGGCCATCAGACAGGACTGGATGGTTCCGTTCTCTTGTCCGTGTGTGCATACTGGGTCACTTCAGTCATGTCCAACTCTTTGTGACCCTGTGGACTGTAGCCCATCAGACTCCTCTGTCCAAGGGATTCTCCAGGCAAGAGAGCTGGAGTGGGTTGCTATTTCCTCCTCCAGGGGATCTTTCTGACCCAGGGATTGAACCCAAGTCTTGTGCGGCTCCTGCATTGCAGGTGATTTCTTTACCACTGAGCTGCTGGGGAGGCCCTACTGTTGTCCATAGAAGGACCCAAGATTTCCACATTGGATTCAGTATCTATCTCATATATTCCTTAGTGATAATCAAATAGATAAAAGCCTCTTCCTCTATTTTTAATTGATCTGAATGGATATTTAATTGGTGTATGGTTTTAGAATTTCCGTGTCCTAAACCTTGTAGACTCCATTTCCAAGGCTGAGCTGTCTTCATTAGTGCTAAGGGGAATTATTGTATTCACCCCCAAATCCTATAAAATGTTCAGCTTTTGTAACACTCTTGGTCACTTTTTTAACCTTTTCAACGGGGGGAGTATTGAGCCCTGCTAGGCAGCAAAGAGGGAGGAACTGATCCAACTGTCACTTGTGCAATCAGCAAAGGCTTTGTAGAAGGTGAGATGTTTCATCTGGGTCCCACACAATGAGTTTGGAGTGAGCCAGAGGAGATTGAGGGAAGAGAGAGGTTTGAAGATGGGAAAAGTCTTCCCAGACCTTTGCAACACTCTATGTAAAGGCACGAAGTTATCAAGGAGCTTTTGAGGGAGCTTGAAGTGGCTCAGAGGGACCAGATGCTCTGGAGACAGAGTACAAAGGGCACTTTGGGAAGAAAGACTGCACTTTCGTTCTGACCTTCAGTTCTATATATCACAATTGATATGACCGAGGATAATGATCTTGAGATCCAGCTTTCAAATCAGTTCTACTCCTTCCCTTGATTGGCACCTCCCAATAGCATCCTTTGACCCCCCAACAAGATTCATAAGGTGGGGCTTTTCTGCTCCTTCTCCAAATGTAGAGACTGGTGAGGCCACTGGTATGGGGGACAGTTTCTCTATGAGTAAGAGCAAAGTCTATGTGTGTGTGTTTGTGTGTGTGTACACATGTGCAAGTGTAATTGTGTGTGAGAATATGAGTGTATGTGTGTGCAAGCATGGGGAGCTAATGTGTGTGTGTGTTATGTGTCTGCAGTTGGAATGAGACTGAGAGGGCTGGGAGCCAACACAGTAAAACAATGATGGATATATTTTCTGACGTCTCACTTTGTTTCAGAAGCTGAGGGGTTGATACTGATTTCACAAAATAGTACCTTTGTCTAGAGAAACACCTGGCATCTTATCTCAGTCTCTCCAGGATTCTTGTTTCACTCTTGTAGGAAACATTTACATTAACTTGCTTTGATAGTCTTGAGTCCACATAGCAGATGACACAAGATAGAAATGAGCTCATAGTACCAGAAGAGGAAAAAACAGAACTGCCGGCTTGCCCGTAACTGCTGACTCAAGCCATTGTAAGCTGATACCCCTGAAGAGTTTTTTGACTTTCCTTGTTGAATATTTTGCACAAATGTGAGAAGGGTGTGAAAATGTTAGTGTTCAGCCCAAAGGAATAGAATTCTGATATAAAGATAATAGTAATATATAAGATTCTCTGAGAACTTAGAGGATGCTGAGCAGTTTAGGACAATGTTAAAGTCTTTTTTTAAAAATTGAAGTCTAATTTACATACAGTGAAATGCACAGAACTTGTGTGCAGTTTCATGAGTTCTAACAAATACATACAGCTATGTAACCCACATCCATACCAGGATATATCAATACCATTCCAGAAAGTTCCCTAAAATGCTTGGTACTATCACTGGTTTTTTTTTTTTATTTCATTTTGTTAACACCAAAAACATTTTGTATTGGGGTATAGCTGATTAACAATGTTGTGATAGTTTCCGGTGAACAGTGAAGGAACTCAGCCATATATTTACATGCATCCATTCTCCCCCAAAATCCCCTCCCATCCAGGCTGGCACGTAACATTGAGCAGAGTTCCATGTGCTGTACAGTAGGTTTCTGTTGGTTATCCATTTTAAATATAGCAATGTGTACATGACCTTCCCAGAGTCCTTAACTATCCCTCCCCCTACCGCCCCGCCCACCTTGGCAACCATGAGTTCGTGTTCTAAGTCTGTGAGTCTTTTCTGTTTTGTAAGTAAGTTCATTTGTACTGTTTCTCTTTAGATTCCACAGATAAGGGAGGTCATAAGATATTTCTCCTCTGTCTGACTTCACTCAGCATGCCCCACTCTAGGTCCATCCATTGTTGCTGCAAATGGTCTTACTTCATTTTTTTTTTAGCGGCTGAGTAATACTTCATTGATTCTCCAGGCAAGAACACTGGAGTGGGTTGCCATTCCTTCTCCAATGCATGAAAGTGAAAAGTGAAAGTGAAGTCGCTCAGTTGTGTCTGACTCTTCTCGACCCCATGGACTGCAGCCCAGCAGGATCCTCCGTCCATGGGATTTTCCAGGCAAGAGTACTGGAGTGGGTTGCCATTGCCTTCTCCGATATATGTATACCACATCTTCTATATTCGTTCCTCTGTCAATGGACGTTTAGGTTGTTTCCATGTCTTGGCTATTGTAAGCAGTGCTGCAATGCACATTGGGGTGCATGTATCCTTTCAGGCCGCGATTTTCCTCTGGATATATGCCCAGGATTGAGATTGCCGGGTCATATGGTAGCTCTATTTGTAGTTTTCTAAGGAACCTCCCTCCTGTTCTCCATAGTGGCTGTACCAATTACATTTCCACTAACTGTGAAGGAGGGTTCCCTTCTCTCTACACTCTCTCCAGCATTTATTTGTGGATTTTCTGATGATAGCCATTCTGACCAGTATGAGATGACATCTCATTGTAATTTTGATTTGCATTTCTCTAATAGCTGGGACTTCCCTGATAGCTAAGCTGGAAAAGAATCTGCCTGCAATGCAGGAGGCCCCAGTTTGATTGATGGGTTAAGAAGATCCACTGGAGAAGGGATAGGCTACCCACTCCAGTATTCTTGGGCTTCCATGGTGGTTCAACTGGTAAGGAATCTGCCTGCAATGTGGGATACCTGGGTTCAATCCCTGGGTTGAGAAGATCCTGTGGAGAAGGGAACACTTAACTCACTCCAGTATTCTGGCCTGGAGAGTTCCATGGACTGTGTAGTCCATAGGGTGGCAAAGAGTTGGACTTTTCACTAATAGCTAGCGATTTTGAATATCTTTTCATGCACCTATTGGCCATCTGTATGTCGTTTTTAGAGAAATGTTTATTCAGGTCTTCTGCCCATTTTTTTAAGTGGGTCGTTTGTTTTGATGCTATTAAGTGTCAGAAACTGTTTGGTACTATCGTTGTTTTTAATTTTAACCATTCTAGTGGCTGTACTCTAGTTTCTCATTGTGGTTTTATTTGTGTTATCCTAATGATAATGATCTCAAGCTTTTTTTCACGTGCTTATTTGTCACTTAAATAACACCCTTGGTGATGTATATGGTTCACGATTTAGCCTATTTTCATTTTTTTTAATTGAGTTGTAAAAATTCTTCATATATCCTGAAGTCTAACTTATTATTTTTTTCTTTATGGTTAGTGTTTCCTGTGTCCTGTCTAATAGATCTTACCTGCCCCAAGTTTGGAAAGATATGTTTCTTTACTTTCAGTTTTTATATTTAGGTCTGTGACTCATTTCAAATACTTTTTTGGTGGCTGGTGTGTGTTATTGTTTTTCATATACACATCTGCATTATTTGCAGAAACACTTTCCTTTCCCCTTTGAATTATTTGGCCCTTTATAAAAAGTCAATAGCATGTATAAATGTATAAATATTTTGGACCCTATTCCACTGATCTATCTTTGTGTCATTGTCTTGATTACCTTAACTTTATCATAAGTCTTGAAATCAGGCTAGGTTCTCCAACTATTTTCTTTCACAGGATTGCACTGAATTTTCTAAGTCATTTGCAATTCCTTATGCATTAGAATCAATCTATCACTTTCTATAAAAAAGCCCATGGGATTTTAATTGGGATTATATTAGATTTATCAATCAATCCAGAGAGAAATAACATGTTAGCAATATTGAGTTTTATGATCCAAGAAGTGGTAAATTTCTCTGTTTTTTACGGTATTCAAGTTTTCTAAACATTGTTTACTAGTTTTCAGTGTAGAGCAGAAATTGGCAAGCTCTTTTTTGGTAAACGACCAGATACTAAATATTTTAGACTCTGTGGGCCACACCATCAGATTTGTTTATGTTCTCATGTAAGCGGAAAGAAAACATATTTCAACAATTTTTTATTGACAAAATTATAAATATTGAGTACAGTGTTTTTTTGTAATACTGGTCTAGTAATGAGAAGAATAGAATTCTTTTTCTTTGAGGGATAACACTTTGCTTAACTGGAGTTTGGAGTCAGTGTTCTCTGTCAGCAAGTTCAATTGCAAATGTTCATCTGTGAGTGCTGATCGGTAATGAGATTTTATCTATTTTAATTCTGAAAAAATGTTTTATCACATAGGGGGTACTGGGAATACTGACACCAGGTTTCTGGCATGTGATTATAAGTAAACATATTCACCACTTGGAAGGTATTTAAAATTTTTATTAGATTCTCCTCTTGATATTTCCCTTTTAGCATGTCATTACAATGTAGATTCAGTTCAGTTCAGTTGTTCAGTCATGGCCGACTCTTTGTGACACTGTGGACTGCAGCATGCCAGGCTTCCCTGTCCATTATAAACTCCTGGAGCTTACTCAAACTCATATCCATCGAGCTGGTGATGCCATCCAACCATCTCATCCTCAGTCGTCCCCTTCTCCACCTGCCTTCAATCTTTCCCAACATCAGGGTCTTTTCCAGTGAGTCAGTTCTTCACATCAAATGGCCAAAGTACTGGAGTTTCAGCTTCAGCATCAGTCCTTCCAATGAATATTCAGGACTGATTTTCCTTAGGATAGACTGGTTGGATCTCCTTGCAGTCCAGGGGACTCTCAAGAGTCTTCTCCAACTCCACAGTTCAAAAGCATCAGTTCTTCAGCATTCATCTTTCTTTATAGACCAACTCTCACATCCATATGTGACTACTTGAAAAACCATAGCTCTGACTAGATGGGCCTTTGTTGGCAAAGTAATGTCTCTGCTTTTTAATATGCTGTCTAGGTTGATCAAAACTTTTCTTCCAAAGAGCAAGCATCTTTTAATTTCATGGCTGCAGTCACCAGTTACAGTGATTTTGGATCCCCGCAAAATAAAGTCTGTCACTGTTTCCTTTGTTTCCCCATCTATTTTCCATGAAGTGATGGGACCAGATGCCATGATCTTAGTTTTCTGAATGTTGAGCTTTAAGCCAACTTTTTCACTCTCCTCTTTCCCTTTCATCAAGAGGCTCTTTAGTTCTTCGCTTTCTGTCATAATGGCGGAGTCATCTGCATATCTGAGGTTATTGATATTTCTGCTGGCAATCTTGATTCCAGCTTGTGCTTCTTCCAGCCAGGAACTTCACATAATGTACTCTGCATATAAGTTAAATAAGCAGGGTGATAATATACAGCCTTGATGTACTCTTTCCCAATTTGGAACCAGTTTGTTGTTCTATGTCCAGTTCTAGCTGTTGCTTCTTGACCTGCACACAGATTTCTCAGGAGGCAGGTCAGGTGGTCTGGTATTCCCATCTTTCAGAATTTTCCACAGTTTGTTGTGATCCACATAGTCAAAGGCTTTGGCATAGTCACTAAAGCAGAAGTAGATGTTTTTCTGGAACTCTCTTGCTTTTTTGATGATCCAACGGATGTTGGCAATTTGAACTGGTTCGTCTGCTTTTTCTAAATCCAGCTTGAACATCTGGAAATTCACAGTTCATGTACTGTTGAAGCCTGGCTTGGAGAATTTTGAGCATTACTTTGCTAGCGTGTGAGATGAGTACAATTATATGGTAATTTGAACATTCTTTGGCATTGCCTTTCTTATTAACCACTCTCAACTGGCATTTAAGGGGAATCTCCTCAACTGTCCACTTTAATGGATTTTGAAAATGGACATTTTGTTTGCACTTGTGTTGGGGTTTGAAAAATACAGCTGGAGCTGTACTTTGAGCTCGGAAAATATATAAGCTGCAAATTTGTGTGAAATAGAGATACACCAAGCAGCTTGACATTATTTGTGACTCAGATTTTGTTGCTTGTTGTCAGATGACTTTGTTGCAGTACACGACCCACAAATACAAGCTATGCTGTCTTGTAATTTTAAGTTGAATTCGCTAAGAAACATGATTGAATCTTCAGCAAAAGCTAATTTCCAGTCATTCAAATGTTGGATAACAGTAATTTTGTTTTTTATTGTTTAGTCATTAAGTCATGTCTGACTCTTTTGGGACCCCATGGACTGGTGGCTCAGATGGTAAAGAATCCACCTGCAATTCAGGAGACCTTGGTTCAGTCCCTGGGTTGAGAAGATTCCCTGAAGGAGGGCATGGCAGCATATTCCAGTATTCTTGCCTGGAGAATCCCCATGGACAGAGGAGTCTGGGGGTCTGCAGTCCATGGGCTTGAAAAGAGTCAGACATGAAATTACAATAAATGTTTGCCACTGTTAATCCGTGAAACTGCTATGTGGTAGGGCAAGTGAAAATATTCCTTTTTATTTTCACCAAAAATTCTTGAAACTGCCATGGAACTTCATTTATATGGAAGTGAATGAAGTCTACCAGTAACACTAATGGTTTAATAATACTTGGATGATTTAAGTTAACTACTGATAAATAGCCAAGTAACTACTGATAAATAAACCATTGACCTCAAACATCTTACATTTTCATAAGCTTTGTAAGCTTGTATGAGTAAGAGATTTTCTTTTCCTCACACATTTTTACCACCATCAGTTGTAACCCATCTTATCAGATTCCACTTTAAATTTTCCCGAACTAGTGTTTTCTCAACCTCTTTGAAAATATTCTTACCTGTAGTTGTTGCACAAAAACTAGTCATAGAGGCCAGTTCTTTAGTCATTTCAAATTTGGCAGTGACTTCTTGAATAGACAACAATGGAGCAGTATTTGTAACATCTGTCAACTCATAGACAGCCAAGGAAAATAGCTGAAATCATTTGTCTTGTTTTTTAACTGACTATTGATGTTGCTCCTAGTGTCCTCAACAATTCAATCAACTTTTCTTGCCAAAAGGTTAATAGTCTTAAACAAGTTTATTTCCTCCGGACACGTTTCTTTAGCTGCTGCAAACATAATTTAATTAACTCATTACTGGTGAGTGATCGTCCCTGCTTGTGTAATAAATGAGCCACTTGGAACTTAGATTGTGGCTTCATTTCCATTTATCATTTTTGTGACGAGGTTGTTCTGTGAGGAGATTTGTTGTTTTAAATTTTCTAATTCTTCTGACCATTGCTGGCTTGTGAACAGGGAATATTGTGGCAAACGGTGGTCTGGTAACGTTGAGATATACTGCCTTCTTTCTGTACAGTTATAGCGCCATTGCATAGCAAAAACCCTGTATTGCCATCTATGTGACAAAAAGATAATCCACACTCCACTGTACCTTAAAGTGAGACATTGGAAGTCCACTTTTTTTTTAACATTACAGATTTGCATTGTTAATATTAAAAAAATTGCATTGTAGATAGACTAGAAGTGCTGTTAAGTTATAACTACATCACAGGTTTGCCATTTACCACATGAATGTGAGAGGCGATGGGAGTGATAAGTACTGTTATGTTGGCCCACTCTGCCATTATTGTGCCAAGCAGAGCCATGGATGCTCCCTAAGCAGATGAGCAGAGCTGTGTTCCATACAGTGTTTTTATGGATGCTGAAATTTAAATTTCAGATAATTTGCCACCCGTTGTGAAATATTATTATTCTGTTGATATATTTTCAATCATGCAACATATAAAAATATAAAAGCTATTCTATCTTGTGGGCTTTACCAGATTTGGCCTGCTGGTCTTCACTTGATGACCTCTATGTTAAATAACCAGTTGTCTTTAAAAGAAGAACCAAAGTGGGAAAATTTATGTTATAATCCCCCTTCTATTTTCCTTTTCTGGTGTTTTCATTCCTTTGCATAGATCTTTGTTTTCTATGGTTCCATTTCCCTTGAACCTTAAGAAATTCCTTTAATGTTTCTTTCAGTCCAGATCTGCTACTGATAAATTCTCTCAGTTTTTGCATATTTTAGATGGTTTATTTTGCCTTCATTATTCCCTTTTAAGTATTTTTATTTTCATAAGGATGAAATAAAAGAGTAGTATACCAAATAATGACAATGTTAATGAAGTCTTAAGGAAATTAGAAGCAATTTGTAGTTCTATTATGTAATTACTCATTGATATTCAGTCTTGGCTGTCAAAATATCCAATACTATTAATTTGCAATTAGCATTCACACTACTTATTAGATACTTTTCTTCTTTCATTAGTTCCGACTTGATGTTGGTACATTTGTTTGTGTGCACATCTCAAGAGGTATGTGTGAAAGTGAAAGTGTTAGTCGCTCAGTTGTGTCGACTCTTTGTGAACTTATGGACTGTAGCCAGCCAGGCTCTTCTGTCCATGGGATTCTCCAGGCAAGAATACTGGAGTGTGTAGCCATTCACTTCTTCAGGGGATCTTCCCAATCCAGGGATCAAACCCTGGTTTCCTGCATTGCAGATGGATTCTTTACTGACTGAGCCATGAGGGAGAAGAAGAGGTGTGTGTAAATAAGTGTATGTGTTTAGTGTGTGTGAATAAGTGTATGTGTTTAGTGTGTGTGAATAAGTGTACGTGTGTGTGAATAAGTGTATGTGTGTGTGAATCAGTGTACGTGTGTGTGAATAAGTGTATGTGTTTAGTGTGTGTGAATAAGTACGTGTGTGTGAATAAGTGTACGTGTGTGTGAATAAGTGTATGTTTTTAGTGTGTGTGAATAAGTGTACATGTGTGTGAATAAGTGTACATGTGTGTGAATAAGTGTACGTGTGTGTGAATAAGCGTATGTGTGTGTGAATAAGTGTATGTGTGTGTGAATAAGTGTATGTGCTTAGCTTGTGTGAATAAGTGTACATGTGTGTGAATAAGTGTACGTGTGTGTGAATAAGTGTACGTGTGTGTGAATAAATATCAGTTCAGTTCAGTCATGCAGTCGTGTCTGAATCTCTGCGACCCCATGAATCACAGCACGCCAGTCCTTCCTGTCCATCACCAACTCCCGGAGTTCACTCAAACTCATGTCCACAGAGTCGGTGATGCCATCCAGCCATCTCATTCTCCGTCGTCCCCTTCTCCTCCCACCCCCAACCCTTCCCAAATAAGTATACATGTGTGTAAATAAGTGTATGTGTTTAGTGTGTATGTGTTCATGTTTTGGTCCTCTACCCAAAAGTTTATAAATATCAAGAAAATTTGATCTATAGGACATTTCACCCCAAAACAATGAATTTCACCTTTTTCTCAAGCACACACGGAACCTTTTCCAGGATAGATCACGTCCTGGGCCATAAATCTAGCCTTGGTAAATTCAAAAAAATTGAAATCATTCCAAGCATCTTTTCTGACCACAATGCAGTAAGATTAGATCTCAATTACAGGAGAAAAACCATTAAAAATGCCAACATATGGAGGCTGAACAACATGCTGCTGAATAATGAACAAATCATAGAAGAAATCAAAAGAGAAATCAAAATATGCATAGAAATGAATGAAAATGAAAACACAACAACCCCAAACCTCTGGGACACTGTAAAAGCAGCGCTAAGGGTGAAGTTCATAGCAATACAGGCATACCTCAAGAAACAAGAAAAAAGTCAACTAAATAACCTAACCCTACATCGGAAGGACTGATGCTAAAGCTCAGACTGCAATACTTTGGCCACCTCATGCGACGAGTTGACTCACTGGAAAAGACTCTGATACTGGGAAGGGTTGGGGGCGGGAGGAGAAGGGGACGACTGAGGATGAGATGGCTGGATGGCATCACCGACTCTGTGGACATGAGTTTGAGTGAACTCTGGGAGTTGGTGATGGACAGGGAGGCCCGGCATGCTGTGATTCATGGGGTCACGGAGAGTCGGACACGACTGAGCAACTGAACTGAACTGAACTGAACATCTAAAGAAACTAGAAAAGGAAGAAATGAAGAACCCCAGGGTTAGTAGAAGGAAAGAGATCATAAAAATTAGAGCAGTGATAAATGCAAAAGAAACAAAAGAGACCATAGCAAAAATCAACAAAGCCAAAAGCTGGTTCTTTGAGAAGGTAAATAAAATGGACAAACCACTAGCCAGACTCATCAAGAAACAAAGGGAGAAGAACCAAATCGATAAAATTAGAAATGAAAATGGAGAGATCACAACCGACAACACAGAAATACAAAGGATTATTAGAGAATACTATCAGCAATTATATGGCAATAAAATGAATAACCTGGAAGAAATGGACGAATTCCTAGAAAAGTACAACTTTCCAAAACTGAACCAGGAAGAAATAGAAAATCTGAACAAACCCATCACAAGCACGGAACTAGAGGCTGTAATCAGGAATCTTCCAGCAAACAAAAGCCCAGGTCCAGACGGCTTCACAGCCGAATTCTACCAAAAATTTAGAGAAGAGCTAACACCTATTCTACTCAAACTCTTCCAGAAAATTGCTGAGGAAGGGAAACTTCCACACTCATTCTATGAGGCCACCATCACACTAATTCCAAAACCTGGTAAAGACCCCACACAAAAAAGAAAACTACAGGCCAATATTACTGATGAACATAGAGGCAAAAATCCTTAACAGAATTCTAGCAATCAGAATCCAACAACACATTAAGAAGATCATACATCATGACCAAGTGGGCTTTATCCCAGGAATGCAAGGATTCTTCAGTATCCGCAATCAATCAACGTAATACACCACATTAACAAACTGAAAAATAAAAATCATATGATTATCTCAATAGATGCAGAGAAAGCCTTCGACAAAATTCAACATCCATTTATGATAAAAACCCTCCAGAAAGTGGGAATAGAAGGGACATATCTCAACATAATAAAAGCTACATATGACAAACCCACAGCAAACATTATCCTCAATGGTGAAAAACTGAAAGCATTTCCCCTAAAGTCAGGAACAAGACAGCGGTGCCCACTCTCACCACTACTATTCAACATAGTTCTGGAAGTTTTGGCTACAGCAATCAGAGCAGAAAAAGACATAAAATGAATCCAAATTGGAAAAGAAGAAGTAAAACTTTCACTGTTTGCTGATGACATGATCCTCTACACAGAAAACCCTAAAGACTCTACCAGAAAACTACTAGAGCTAATCAATGAATACAGTAAAGTTGCAGGATATAAAATCAACACACAGAAATCCCTTGCATTCCTATACACTAATAATGAGAAAATAGAAAAAGAAATTAAGGAAACTATTCCATTCACTGTTGCAACGAAAAGAATTAAATACTTAGGAATATTTCTACCTAAGGAAACAAAAGACTTGTACATAGAAAACTATAAAACACTAGTGAAAGTAATCAAAGAGGACACTAATAGATGGAGAAATATACCGTGTTCGTGGATTGGAAGAATAAATATTGTAAAAATGAGTATACTACCCAAAGTAATTTATATATTCAATGCAATCCATATCAAGCTACCAGCGATATTTTTCACAGAACTAGAACAAATAATCTCACAATTTATATGGAAATACAAAAAACCTCGAATAGCCAAAGCAATCTTGAGGAAGAAAAATGGAACTGGGGGAATTAACCTGCTGGACTTCAGGCTCTACTACAAAGCCACAGTCATCAAGACAGTATGGTACTGGCATAAAGACAGAAATATAGATCAATGGAACAAAATAGAAAGCCCAGAGATAAATCCACGTACCTATGGACACCTCATCTTTGACAAAGGAGGTAAGAATATAAAATGGAGAAAAGACAGTCTCTTTAACAAGTGGTTTTGGGGAATACGGGTCAGCTACTTGTAAAAGAATGAAACTAGAACACTTCCTAACACCATACACCAAAATAAACTCAAAATGGATTAGAGAGCTAAATGTAAGACCAGAAACTATAAAACTCCTAGAGGAGAACGTAGGCAAAACACTCTCCGACATAAATCACAGCAGGATCCTCTAAGACCCACCTCCCAGAATATTGGAAATAAAAGCAAAAATAAACAAATGGGACCTAATTAAAACCAAAAGCTTCTGCACAGCAAAGGAAACTATAAGCAAGGTGAAAAGACAGCCTTCAGAATGGGAGAAAATAATAGCAAATGAAGCAACTGATAAAGGATTAATCTCCAAAATATACAATCAGCTCCTGCAGCTCAATTCCAGAAAAATAAATGACCCAATCAAAAAATGGGCCAAAGAACTAAACAGACATTTCTCCAAAGAAGACATAAAGATGGCTAACAAACACATGAAAAAATGCTCAACATCCCTCATAATCAGAGAAATGCAAATCAAAACCACAATGAGATACCATTTCACACCAGTCAGAATGGCTGCTATCCAAAAGTCTACATGCAATAAATGCTGGAGAGGGTGTGGAGAGACGGGAACCCTCTAACACTGTTGGTGGGAATGCAAACTAGTACAGCCACTATGGAGAACAGTGTGGAGATTCCTCAAAAAACTGGAAATAGAACTGCCATATGATCCAGCAATCGCACTCCTGGGCATACACACCGAGGAAACCAGAATTGAAAGAGACACATGTACTCCAATGTTCATCGCAGCACTGTTTATAATAGCCAGGACATGGAAGCAACCTAGATGTCCATCTGCAGACGAATGGATAAGAAAGCTTTGGTACATATACACAATGGAGTATTACTCAGCCATTAAAAAGAATGCATTTGAACCAGTTCTAATGAGATGGATGAAACTGGAGCCTATTATACAGAGTGAAGTAAGCCAAAAAGAAAAACACCAATACAGTATACTAACGCATATATATGGAATTTAGAAAGATGGAAATGATAACCCTGTATATGAGACAGCAAAAGAGACACAGATGTATAGAACAGTCTTTGGGACTCTGTGGGAGAGCATGAGGGTGGGATGATTTGGGAGAATGGCATTGAAACATGTATATTATCATATGTGAAACGAATCGCCAGTTCAGGGTTGATGCATGTTACAGGATGCTCAGGGCTGGTATGCAGGGATGAGCCAGAGGGAGGATATGGGGAGGAGGGAGGCGGGAGGGGGGCTCGGGAGGGGGAACTTATGTACACCCGGTGCGGATTCATGTCAATGTATGGCAAAACCAACCAATATAATATTGTAAAATAAAAAAAAAAGAAAAAAAATAAAAAAAAGAGAATTTGGATTCCTCTTTTCTGGATCTTCTGTTATACCTTCTCATTTGTCTCCATCTTAATCAAAGTTTTATTAAAGCTAAAGTTTTCTTTAATTCCAAAAATTATATTCCTCTGATTTTGATGTAACTCTTTTTTAAATAACTATCAACCAGTTGGAGTTATTTGGTTAGATAAAAATTCAAATTCTTAAGGTTACCAAAGTAGAATTCATATGTGCTTAAAATTCAGTACATGGAACTCTCCATTAAAGAGGAAAAAGTGCAGATGTATTGTGACTTAAAAAATTTCTTTTTGGTGATCAAGTTTAAGCTGCAATATTTTCACATGTTTCATAGCTTTCATGTATCTGAGGAATAGAATTAACACTCTTTGTGGAATGTTTGTGTGCTGTGCTATGCTTAGTTGCTTCAGTTGTGTCCAACTCTTTGTGACCCCATGGACTGTAACCCACCAGGCTCCTCTGTCCATGGGGATTCTCCAGGCAAGGATACTGGAGTGGGTTGCCATGCCCTCCTCCAGGGGATCTTCCCAACCCAGGGATCAAAGCCTGGTCTCCTGCACTGCGGACAGATTCTTTACAAACTGAGCCACGAAGGAAGCCCAGAAAGTTTATAGCTTTACATTTAAATTTCAACTTAAAATTTTGCCTTACAGAGTTGCTATAATTAAAAAGTATGAAACTACTCACTGTAAGTATTTAAAGATCTATAACATCTGCATTTCTTCCTTTCAGTAAGCTATTTTCCTGCTGATTATTTCTTCATTTAGCATATTTTTGTTGCATACTCACTATAGTTAGGGCAGGCTTCCCAGGTAGTAAAAAACCCACTTGTCAATGCAGGAGACATAAGAGATATGGGTTCAGTCCCTGGGTTGGGATGCTTCCCTGGAGGAAGGCATGGAAATCCACTCCAATATTCTTGCCTGGAGAATCCCGTGGACAGAGGAGCCCGGTTGGCTATAGTCCATGGGGTTGCAGAGTCAGACATGACTGAAGTTACTTAGCACACATGCATAGTTAGGACACTGTGCTAGGTGTTGGGACTCTGCAGTGAAAAGATAGATGTTCCTGCCTTATAAACACTTAAAAATAGAGAACAGACCTATGGACAATGGGGAGGGGAGGAGGGAGAGGGTGAGATGTATGGAGAGAGCAACATGGAAATTGACAATACCATATGTAAAATAGTTAGCCAATGGGAATTTGCTGTATGACTCAGGGAATTCAAACAGGGGCTCTGTGACAATCTAGAAGTGTGGGAGATGAGGGAAGGGATGTGGGTGTACCTATGGCTGGTTCTTGTTGATGTATGTCAGAAAACCACAAAATTCTGTAAAGCAATTACCCTTCAATTTAAAAAAATAAACTCTGTGAGGTATTATGAAGGAAACAACAGAGATGCAGGGCTGTCCATCTCTACATCTTTCCCTGGTGCAGAATGATCAGGGAAATCTTCACTAAGAAGCTAATCAGTGAATTGAACAACTTTGGATAATGACTGATAAAATCATGGATGAAGTGGATGGTTTCAACAGACCATCCGAGACAAGAGTAGATTCATTTCAAGTTGTTTGTGGCCACGTAGGATCTGGTTTCCTTTCGTTCAGTCTTAGAAGAGTTCCTATGTGTAGCGCGGAAGAGGAGCTACTGCTTATTGCTGCAGCTGAGCTGCAATAACTGCTGAAATGTTAGTGCATCTGTCCCCTGAAAGAGCTGCCACTGGGAATTGGGGTCCAAAAGGCCCAGGGTGACTTCTGAGGAGTCAACTGGTACCTGAAAACCAGGATTGTCAACTGGAACAAGTCCAGACCAACTTGTTCCAGGTATTTGGATTCTGCATTTCAGCATTTGAAAATTCTTCAACTTGGGGTTTATTACCTGTGGAATTAGGAAGAGGCCACAATTCTATGGGGGGATTCATACAGGGCCCCAGATCCTCAGCTACTTCAGTTGAGAGACTCCTAGAAGACTACTTCAAGGAGTACACTTAAAGCTTTGTAATCAACATCCATTCCACTTGAATAAATTTGTAAAATTATTTCAGAATCATCATCATCTCCTTGTTTAAGATCTTGGCCCCAGCCCCATCACTTTTGACATGGAAAATATTTTGAGATTTTCTGCTTCGACCCTCTGAGAACGTTAGCTTCTTGAGAGCAGAGACCCTGCTTATGTTGTTAATGGTTATAGTCAGTGCGTATAGAACACTAAGTACTCAACAAACATTAGGTTAAGGAATGAGTTCAATGCATTGGCCTCCTACAATGGTATCAAGCCCTGAGGTCCTTTCTGTTGATAATGTTGTCAGTGATAGGAAAACTCCCCTAGTGAAGTTCTCTGGAGTGTTTTACAAAGGGAACCCTAGATGCTTCACAGAGTGCTTTCTGATCGTGTTTACTGGATGGCTCCCACGAAAGCCTGTCCAGGTTTTCTCTGTACTGTAAGCTGGGACGCTGGGTGACGAGAAGCCTCTCAGGCAGCCTGTCTTCATTCGCTGTCCCCCAAGAAACGCTCCTTTTTGTCTCTTTCGTTGAGGTTCCAAGAGAAACTTTTTTCCATAGAAAAAGTTTTCAAAAATTTTTGGTAGTCAAAAGCTATTTCTGGGTGAACAGCTAGAAGAAATTGCCCTTCTGATGGTGAGTCAGTACATTTATCACCATCTCTTTCACTCCCTGAGATTTTAATGCAAGGGCTTGAGAGCCATAATTCATGTCATTCGTAGACAGCCCTAGACCACTGCCATTCTCTCCTGTTTCGCAGGCTGCAATCTAACCTCTATTTTGTCTTCATTTTTGAAGGAGAGTTTCACTGAATACAGAATTGTGTATTGATATGTACTTTTTTCCTTTGGCAATTTAAAGATGTTATTCCATTGTCTTGTTTCTGTTGAGAAATTAGATGTCTCTCATTGTTTCCCTGAATGTAATGTGTACTTTTCTCTGATTGCTTTAAGACTTTTCTACAGTCATTTGAATGTGATAAACCTTTGTTTGGTGTTCTTTCTTTTTGAAAAATGTATCCTGTCAGTGGTTTTGAGTTTCTTGGGTTCATGAGTTGTTGTTTTTTATCAAATTTGGAAAATTTTTGCTATTATTTCTTCATGTACATTTTCTGCTTCAACTAATTTTCTTCTCTCTTTTTGGGACTCTCATTAAACATATATTGGACCTGATTTTGTCCCTCAAGTTAGTATTTTCAGTGTTTTTTCTCTTTATGTCTTAATTTGATTAATTTCTATTGACTTGTCTTCGCGTTAACAATTTTTTTTTTTTCTGAAATGTCCATAAACTGTTAAACCCACCCAACAAATTTTAAAATTTATGATGTGGTATTTTACATTGCTAGAATTTTCTTTTGATTGTTTTTATAGCTTTCCTTTACTGAGAGTCCCTAGATGTTCACTTGTTATTTCCAGTTTTTCATTTAAAATTATGACCAGGTGTATAATATCTGTTTAAAATTTCTTATCCCCTGATTCCAACAGCTCTGCCATTTCTGGCATGTTTCAGCGATCTATTTCTTACTGGCTGTGTGTCACATTTTTCCTGGCTTTTCCCCGTATCTGGTAATTTTAATTGTATGCTGGATATTGTAGATGCTAAGTTGTTGAAATCCAGGATTTCTGTTGTCTTCTTTTGAAAAATGTTGAGTTTTTTTTTTTTGACATGTGTGTTTTTTTCTTGGAACTTTTGATCCTGTCAAGGCATGTTCAAAGGGCTTGATAGGATGAGACAAATGTCTACCTAAATGTGGTCTTTCTAGGATCTCAACTGAATGCCTGGGCTCCCAGTCATCTGTCTCTACTCCAGCTGGTCAGAATTCCGTGATATCCCAATAATGTGTTACTTCTGTAATCCCCATTCAGCTTGTCAGTAGCTGTTTCCTGATGCTTCTGCATTTGCAGTTTAATATGTAACCAAAGGAACCTACACAAAAATTTTTGCTGCTTCTCTGCACAGCTTCCTTCTTTCCTGTACCCTTCCTCACCAATTCTAGCTGCCTCAGCAGCCTCCCAGTCCTGATGTCTGTTTCCTTTCCTTGTAAGACTGCTGCTTTCTCTTTGGGCACCACTTGCCTGTCTCCATTTGAAAACTGCGCAGGCAGGAAGCTGAGATGAACAGGGAGCTCATGTCGCATATTTCCTTTCTCTCAAGATCACAGAACTATGTTGTCTGTTGCCCAATACCCAAAAGTATTTGCTTCATAAATTTGGTCCAGTTTTACAGCTGTTACGACAGGAAGTTAAGTCTTTTGGTTATTGCTCTGCATGGCTAGAACTGGAGGCCCACTGTCTTCCTAATCTTTGTTTTCTCGGAGCTTAGAGCAGTGTTTCGAGCCAGCGGCTTGTATCGGCTGAAGGAGCACACAGTGATTTTGTTAAGTGACCTGGATAAGGGGTTGTGGTGGACTGCTGTGTCGACCCCGTGTCTCTGGCCTCCTGCTCTTGCTTTTCTATGCTCTATTGTAAGGGGCTGCATTTTCTTCTCTCTCTGGTTATGAACTGGGGGGGTTCAGTGTTCATTTTTATAAAAAGAAGGCTTAAGTTCCCAGTGAATGACTTTTTCTTCCCTGCTTTATGAAACGGACAACCACATTTGTGATGAAACCACCTTTAACCTTTCAGGATTAGCTTTGGGGGACTATGGGGGAAGCACAGGGAAATGTCCAGTGTTTTTCAGTACTATCTTTGTAGCTTCCTTCTTCATTTACCAAAGCCACAGGACACCGCTTAGAGCATCTTTCTGATGCAATCAGAGGCTACTTCTCTGTCTTCCTGAGGAACCCTAATGTTTATCCTGGTCCTTCTGGAGCGACTATTGATTGCTTTACACTCTTTCAAGTTGATGCTGAACTGTCAAATTTCTATTTAAGCCATTTCCTGGGAGTGACTGTGCAGGAAGTTGGGTTAGAAGATTGCATCAGGTCAGACATGTAAACCTCGGAAGAAAGAAGGGCTCTGAAAGCTGAGTTCTAGTGCTTATGAGATGTGCAACAATTGTCAGTTTTCTTAAGCTCTCTAAGCCTCAGTTTCTTCATGTGTAAAATGGGAGTATGAATGCCTGTCTTCTGCTGCTAAGTCACTTCAGTCGTGTCCGACTCTGTGTGACCCCAGAGATGGAAGCCCACCAGGTTCCCCTGTTCTTGGGATTCTCCAGGCAAGGCCTATCTTCTAGGGAGCGGTAAATGAATTAACACGGGTAAATCGCCTCTGTCCTGCTTGCCTCAGGGGACGTTCTCACTGATGGTAGATCCCCTTTTCTTCCCCGCTCTTTCCCTCCCCGTCCTTCCTTCTTTCTTCTTTTGGTCACTTGGTGGAAGATGGTGGTGCCTCTGAAGTGCTAGTGCTCATGAATATGTGGACAGGGAGAATGTCTTTGGGGATTATGGGTATTTTTGCTGAGAGGTTCTTTGCTGTAAACATATTTGCCACAGCATTTTTGCTACATAACTAATTGATTGGAAGACAGCTTTGTTCTCAAAGATAAAAAAACTAGCTGACAGTTTGGTTTGACAGGTTGGTTTCAAATGGTTGGAATGAATACTGTTTTTCTAAGTTAGCCTCGTTAATGATGGCTTTATCAAGCTGACAGAGCATGGTGGTTTCCCCCAGGAATTGGTTTCTTGTTTTGAAACATACTGCATTGGAGTGAAACAAGTCAAGGGGTTTGAAGCCTCAGAGTTGAACTCACCTATCCCATGGAATGTCTATCAACAGACATATGACAATACTCCAAGAATAAGCAATAGGCATTCACCAGGCAATACAGAGCTCAGTTACAAATATGCATACCAGTATTTGGAAATTTCTCTTAACGAAGGAAGAAATTTTAGCGAAAAAGAAAAAATAGGACGCTGAATGAGGAGACGAGTCATTAAGCCAAAAAATGTGTAATACGTAAACAAAGGCTTGGAAGACAACTGTTTAGGTGTCACCCACAAAATAAAATTGGTTCCTTGTGCAGTATTGCCATGAGTCTGCAGAAATTTTAAACATATTTGAATATTTTATATTTTGCAGTAGTCTTTAATTTTTTATTTATTTTTCATATTTCATTATGTCATTTTAAAATTTTATTTATTCATTTTCACATTCTGACATTTTAATTTTTAAAATTTTTTAAAATTAATTTTTTTATTGGAATATAGTTGTTTTACAATATTGGGTTAGTTTCAGCTATCAGTTCAGTTGCTCCATCGTGTCTGACTCTTTGCGACCCCATGAATCACAGCACGCCAGGCCTCCCTGTCCATCACCAACTCCCAGAGTTCACTCAAACTCATGTCCACAGAGTCGGTGATGCCATCCAGCCATCTCATTCTCTGTCGTCCCCTTCTCCTCCCGCCCCCAATCCCTCCCAGCATCAGGGTCTTTTCCAATGAGTCAGCTCTTTGCACGAGGTGGCCAAAGTATTGGAGTTTCAGCTTTAGCATCAGTCCTTCCAATGAACACCCAGGACTGATCTCCTTTAGGATGGACTGGTTGGATCTCCTTGTAGTCTAAGGGACTCTTGAGAGTCTTCTCCAACATTACAGTTCAAACGCATCAATTCTTCGGCGCTCAGCATTCTTCACAGTCCAACTCTCACATCCATACATGACCACTGGATAAACCATAGCCTTGACTAGATGGACCTTTGTTGGCAAAATAATGTCTCTGCTTTTTAATATGCTATCTAGGTTGGTCATAGCTTTCCTTCCAAGGAGTAAGCGTCTTTTAATTTCATGGCTGCAATCACCATCTGCAGTGATTTTGGAGCCCCAAAAAATAGAAGTCTGACACTGTTTGGGCATAGTTCCACTGTTTGGGCATCTATTTGCCATGAACTGATGGGACCAGATGCCATGATCTTAGTTTTCTGAATGTTGAGCTTTAAGCCACCTTTTTCACTCTCCTCTTTCACTTTCATCAAGAGGCTCTTTAGTTCTTCTTCACTTTCTGCCATAAGGATGGTGTCTTCTGCATATCTGAGGTTATTGATATTTCTCCCGGCAATCTTGATTCCAGCTTGTGCTTCTTCCAGCCCAGCGTTCCTCATGATGTACTCTGTGTATAAGTTAAATAAGCAGGGTGACAATATACAGCCTTACGTACTCCTTTTCCTATTTGGAGCTAGTCTGTTGTTCTATGTCCAGTTCTAACTGTTGCTTCTTGACCTGCATATAGGTTTCTCAAGAGGCAGGTCAGGTAGTCTGTTATTCCCATCTCTTTCAGAATTTTCTAGTTTATTGTGATCCACACAGTCAAAGGTTTTTGCATAGTCAATGAAGCAGAAATAGATGTTTTTCTGGAACTCTCTTGCTTTTTTGATGATCCAGCGGATGTTGACAATTTGATCTCTCTTCCTTTGCCTTTTCTAAAAAACCAGCTTGAATATCTGGAAGTTCATAGTTCACGTATTGCTGAAGCCTTGCTTGGAGAATTTTGAGCATGACTTTACTAGCGTGTGAGATGAGTGCAATTGTGCGGTAGTTTGAGCATTCTTTGGTATTGCCTTTCTTTGGGGTTGGAATGTATAGTTTCTACTGTACAGCAAAATAAATCAGCTATATATGTATATGTATCCTCTCCGTTTTGGACTGCCTTGCCATTCAAGTCACCTGCTCTAAGTAGAGTTCCCTGTGCTATACAGTAGATTCTCACTAGTTATCTATTTTATACATAGTATCAATAGAGTATGTGTGGGTCTTCCCTGGTGGTCCAGTGGCTGAGAGTCCGTGCTCCCAATGCAGGGGGCCTGTCAGGGAGTTGCACGCTCCCATAGTGTGTATGTGTCAACCTCAGTCTCCTAATTCCTCGCACCCCACTCTCCCATTAAGTCCTTTTGTAGATTTGAAGTTTTTAAATTTTATATTGGAGCATAGTTGGTTGACAATGTTGTGCAAGTTTCAGGTTTACAGCAGAGTGATTCAATTATACATACACATATGTCTTCTCTTTTTCAAGTTCTTTTCCCATTTAGGTTATTACAGAGTACTGAGCAGCATTTCCTGTGCTATACAGTAAGTACTTGTTGGTTATCTATTTTAAATAGAGCAGTGTGTTCATGTCAATTCCAAACTTCCAATCTACCTCTGACCCTTCCCCTTGGTAACCATAAGTTCTTTAAGTCTGTGAGTTTGTTTCTGTTTTGTAAATAAGTCTTTATATCCTTTTAAAGTCCCTCTTTTTTGTTATTTTATCTTTTATGGCAAAATTGCCTTATAACCTGTTAGTAGTTATATGGCAAAAATGCTTGCAGCGAAGATGTCAATGGCAAAGATGCTCATGGTGAAAAGACCAGACAAGGTCTTGGAGACGTGAGAAGGTCCCAGTGCATTGGTCCTTACTCCTGTGTTCCTGTCTGTATCACACCCACAAGCACTTACAGGGGTTTAATTTGGCTGTGTAGACTCCCAGAGTGGGACATCTCTGGCCCTTTGGCCCAGGGGCCGTACCCTCTACGGAGGCACTACAGGAGCTGGGAACAGTGTACTGAGGTTGATCAGGCTCCATTGGGCCTGGCAGTTTCCTCTCTAGGCCTGTTTGCTTCTCTATAAAATTGTTATTGTCCTCTGGACCCAATTCTCCTCCCCATGGAACTCTTGAGAGAAGAGATACTTGCCAGTACTTTTTCTTATGGTTTCAGATTGTGTTTCCTAGTGCCAGGACACTAGGGAAAGGTCCCTGGTGCAGGAAGCAAACTTCAGTTGGTATCATTCCTAAAAAAATAATTGGGAATTCCCCAGGTGATCCAGTGGTGAAGACTCCGCACTCTGAATACTAGGGGCCTGGATTCGATCCCTGCTTAGGGAACTAGATCCCACGTGCCACAACGAAGACCCAGCACAGCCAAATACATAAATAAATATTTTTTTAAAAAACGGCAAGACGTGCCAAGAAGGGTTCTGGATCCCCATGCCGTGGTGCAGGAGAAGTGTTTCCTGTCTGAAGGCATGGAATGGAGTGCTAGGGATTGGTGGGGTGGTTGTGACCAGGCATGCCAGAAGAGTCCAAGGTGCAGCCCGTTTGCTTTTGGCTTAGGGACAGCTGGCAGCTGGCCAGTGCCGTCATCTTAGTCTTTGCCCCTGCAGGTCCTCGTAATTGGAAGTACTCACTGGGTGAGTCATACTTGCTATCAATCAGTAATTGTGTTGTACAGCCGTCAGTCCAAGTGTTAACTAAATCAAACACACTGAATCAAACTCTGTGGTTGGATCCCTCTTCTTGGTTCTCTGTCTTCACACCCTGTTTGTTTCCTTTCTGTGATGACTTATCAGGATGTATTGTCATTACTTTATTCCTTTATGGTTCCCCCTTCATAATTTCAATTCAGTAGCTTGGAAGCTTGGTGAGCTCAATAGCTGTGTCAATTTCACTCACAGTTCCCAGCAGGAGCCTGATACATTGAGGGTGCTTGTTAAGCATCAGTTGAATGAATGAATAGTCCAACCTGTAGCTCATCATTTACTCTATCCCATTTCATTATCATTTCTATAACTTGATTTTGCTTCCTTAAATGCAGAAGAGAAGAAATACAGAGAGCATAATCTCTAGGTTATGACAGAAGGGCAACTGTCATTGACTGAGCTCTGACCAGACACCATGCACTTTGATGGGCAAAATCTCATATTATCTTCGTGAGGGCACCTAAGGCAGTCCCTGCCCTCCTTCTCATTTTGCAAATGAGGAAAGCCAGGCTCAGCCAGACTAACTCAGCTGTCTGAGGTCTCATAGCTGGAGCGTGGTGGAATTCAGAATGCAACATAGGTCTGTCCAGCTTCAGGGCCCTGCTCTTTGCTTCCTGTGTCAGTGTTTCAAAAACTTTGGTTCACTATTGCGAAGTAGAAGTAGAGACACAGATGCAAAGAACAAGCATATAGACACTAATTGGGGGAAAAGGGGAGTGGGCTGAATTAGGAGATTGGGATTGACATATATAGATGACTAATGAGAGCCGACCACGCAGCACAGGGGACTCTGCTCAGTGCTCTGTTGTGTCCTAAGTGGGAAGGAAATCCAAGAAAGAGGGGGCTTTTGTATATGTATAACTGATTCACTTTTCTGTATAGCAAAAGCTAACACAACAGTGTAAAGCAACTATACTCCAATAAAAAGAAATTTCTGGTTCAACTCTGGCTGCACATTGGAATTACCTGGGAGTTTAAAAGAATATATGTTTGATTGTCTTCCATTGTGTGTGTGTGTGTGTGTGTGTTCTCAGTCATGTCAATCTCTTTGCAACTGTATAGACTATAGCCCTCCAGGCTTCTCTGTTCATGGGATTATCCCAGCAAGCATACTGGAATGGGTTGCCATTTCCTCCTCCAGGGGATCTTCCAGATCCAGGAATTGAACCCATGTCTCCTGTGGCTCCTGCATTGGCAGGTGGATTCTTTACTGCTAGCACCACCTGGGAAACCTCACCTTCTATTCTGATTTAATTAGTCTGTGATATTGCCTGGACATCAGGGTTGTTTTTTTTTTTTTAAATCTAGCCCCATCTCCCACTTCTGCCAATGCGTAGTCAAAATTGAGATCTATTGCCCTGAAAAGCATGAGATAAACATAGAGCCTGTCAAGCAGTTTTGCTTGGGGGCAGAACTTCCTGGGAAAGGCTTTAATGACAGTGCATCATGGTCCCATGGGATAAAAATGCACAACTTTGAGAGGAGAGGGCTCTGGGTAGGATTTCCCTTCAAAAGCAAGACCTGACCTTACTCATCTGTATTATGAGGATGATGACAATTCTGGCTGGTTTAGCTGTGAACCTAGAATCTTAGGCTGGAAGTGAACTTAGAAACCCAAGCTGGTGAAAGGGCTGCCAAGCCCAGTGGAAAGTCCGGGGGTGGGTGGGTGGTGATGGTGGTGGAGCAGAGGGGCAGAAAGAGTGCTGTCAAGATGGCACAGCACTCACTGACGCTGGAGTGTATGTCTCAGTTCCAGCCACCTTTCCATTTCCTGCCCTGGACAAGTGAAAAGTCCCCATTTGCCAAGTGTAATGTACTCAAAATATATGGTACATGGGGAATTTTGCTTTCTCTTGGAGAAACCCTGTTCTCTCCCTCAGTACACTGAAAAAGGGAAGATCACTTGAAAGTCAAGCATTACGAACATAGAATTATTGAGACTTGTTTCTAAATTACAAATGGAAGGGGCTTTAGCTCACTTGATCCTTCTCTACTCACGATTCTCGGGTCTCTGTAGTGGCTTAGACAGTAAAGAATCCCCCTGCAATGCAGGGTTTGATACCTGGGTTGGAAAGATCCCTGGGTTGGGAAGATCCCCTGGAGGAGGGCATGGCAACCCACTCCAGTACTCTTGTCTGGAGAATCCCATGGACAGAGGAGCCTGGTGGGTAACAGTACATGGGATCGCAAAGAGTCAACCACGACTGAAGCGACATAGCATGCACTCACTCGTGATTCTCACAGGAGGACATTGAGAGTCATAGAAATAAAGTGGTTTGCCCAAGGTGGCAGAATTTGCTGGCTGACAAACTGGGGCCTATAACAAAGTTCATTGACTCTAATCCACTGTGTTTTCTACAGTTCCACTCTGGAGCATTATTATTATTGTCATTATTGTTATTATTATTTTGGTGTGTATGGGGGGAGTGGGTAGAAGCAATGTAAACAGGGATGCCAGTCAAAATATGCAACAGTTGGTTAGTTTCCCTCTTTGTTCTGAAGTTCCTAGGGATTAGAGTCCTTTGGAGAACAAAAATTGTGTTTGGGGAGCTGGATTTGCTTCTCCAGTATTTTTCATCTGGAGAACTTGGTATTATGACTTTTGTGAATGTTTGACTTTTAATACATTTAGGGCAAATATTTCATTTTTTTCCATAAGTGTAAAAAATGGTTTATTCTTATCACTCCCAGGAGTTGAAAGTGAAAGTTGCTCACATGTGTCCAACTCTTTGCGACCTCATGGACTATGGGATTCTCCAGGCAAAAATACTGTAATGGGTTGCCATGCCCTCCTTCAGGGTATTTTCCCAACCCAGGGATCGAACCCAGGTCTTCCGAGAAGCAGGCAAATTCTTTTACTGTCTGAGCCACCAGGGAGAGGGAAATTTTTGAGACTGAGTTTTTGAGAATTTACCGTCTTCTCCCTTAATCCATGTTTCATTTTACCTACAACCACTAACTGGAAACAAATGAAATATCAGTTTTTGACCCACAAAAATGGCAATTTAATATGGTCCAGCCTAATATTGGCTGAGCATCAGTGGTGACTCCAGATACTGCTCTGGAAATGGAAAGAGATGAATGAGTTTATTCAATTCTGGCTGATTGCTGTTGTCATGAGTGACAGACTGTGTGGTTTCAAAGATCTGGGTGCAAATTATGGCTCTATCAAATACTAATATGACTTTCTCTGGCCTTTTTTTCCTCCTTTTTTAGGGATGTTTAGTGTGAGCTTACGGAGAAGGCAATGGCAAGGCACTCCAGTACTCTTGCCTGGAAAATCCCATGGATGGAGGAGCCTGGTAGGCTGCAGTCCATGGTGTCACTCAGTCGGACACGACTGAGCAACTTCACTTTCACTTTTCACTTTCATGCATTGGAGAAGGACATGGCAACCCACTCCAGTGTTCTTGCCTGGAGAATCCCAGGGACAGGGAGCCTGGTGGGCTTCCGTCTGTGGGGTCGCACAGAGTCGGACACGACTGAAGCGACTTAGCAGCAGCAGCAACAGCAGTGTGAGCTTAAGCCGCTTAACCACAGACTCTCCTAATTCATGAAAGGGACTCATCATATTCCGTACTTCTCTTCCTTTCCTCTGTCTGACTAGACTGGTACAATCTGTTGGGCTTCACAATCAGTTTGTCATAAGGTTTATTATAATCTGTGAAAAATCAGTTGCCATTTTGGAGTCAAATACATGGAGAACTAGATGCATTTTAAAACTTCAAGAGATTATCTTTGGACCTTAATCTAGAAAGAAAAATAAATGCACAGATGGACAAAAGAATTGGTCTAACTATTAAAATTCTGTGGCTTTCAATGCCAGTTTATTAAGTTACATCTATTAAATACTTTAACATATACGACATATCATTCACAGTGATTGAATACATACAGTAGTGCCAGAAGACATGGGATTAGTTAAGAACATATCCAACAGCATACAATATGCAGTTTACCTTGGGTGTGTGATGTTTTAACATAAAACATAAAATCAATGAAAGCACATGGGGCTTATCATTAAAACCAGATAAACACCTATGTTTGTGTAATCTTTTCACCCCTGAAACAAAAGGGGGGAGATTACATATTTCGTGACTTTGCAAATAAAGTCATCTGATGCAGTTCGGCTCCTTCAGTTACTCAGCATCGTTCGACTCCTTCCACCTGAACGCGGACGACACGAGAGTGGGACTCGCCCGTCCATCACAGTCTCTGTTGTCTCCACCCTCCAGCGTCTCGGTAAGTGCTGTCATGTGACAGGTGCTCAAGAACGTAAGTGAGTCATGGGTGACGTGGGAGGATGACTAGCCTGGGTGTCAGGAGCTATGCCTTCTAGCCTCACACTGCTACTTGTTACTGCCTGGCATCCGTTCACATCACCTTTCTGAGTCTGGATTCCTTCACCCTTAAAAGGCTATAACTTGGAGCAAGTTAACGCTGCAGTTCTCTACAATTCCATGGCATGCTCTATCGGTCACGATCTCAGAGTCACTTGTGTTGAACAGTCTCTGAGAAAGTAGGAAATGGCAACCACTTCTAGGCTAGAAGCCCTGAACCCTTGACAAGGCCTTCCAGGTTCTTAATAATCAAATAGAACACACATAAATCAATTTAAAAATGGCCACAAAGATTTGGAAAAGACCTCAGAAATCCTTTGACTCAATTCTTCTTCTCACCTCAATGAAGGAATGGTTTCTACAAAAGCTTAAGATGAGTCCTTCACTTAAATATCTTCTGGGACTAAACAATCACTACCTGGGAACATTCTATTCAGGGATAGAGAGTTCGTTTGGATATCAAGGCAGAAATGGTGACCCTGTAACTTCAACTTCTTAGCCCTAGTTCTTTCCTCTATGGAAATAAGAAATCTCTTCCCCTTTCTACATCCAAATCTCTTCCCCTTTCTACATCACCCCATTGATACTACGTCTTCCTCTAACTTCTCCTCCAGTTATTAAGAGGAATACTATTTAATAAGAGCAGAGGGTAATTGGTGAGCCTAGGATTATGATTCAGGAAGCTAGTATCCCAGCTCTAGATCTGCCATTAGCTCATTGTGTGGTCCTGAATAAGTTCTGAATGGGCTGGTATGGTACTTTTTTCTTAAAATGGGATGATGGAAGAAGGGATGGCAGGGGGCAAATGTGTATCAGAGCTTGGAAAGTTGTAAATATGGTTGTAAGAGTCGGGCAGGGCATAGATATGACTATTCTGACCCTCACTCTCGCTGTTGGAGCAAAAGCATTCAGGGGTTAGTAGTCCACTGAATTCTTCCCAGGCCCAGCTGCCAAGAGGATGCAGTAGCTCTTAATATCCAGGATAGTGGTGCATCCTTTAAAAAATTTCTTCTAAAAATGGCAGAATACTTCCAGGGCTCTGGGGCCTGGGAGAGCAAGAAATCTTGAGGAAAGTGACTTCTGCATGTGTTTTGCAAGGTGCAGCATATAAACAGTCCTGTCCTAAAGAATTAATCCCCAATGTCACAGTCATGAAAATACGACTGGGAAAGGACTCGGGAAAATAACTTGCAAAAGAAACTTGGCAACTGACATGCCTTGTGCAGTGAGCTAGTTGAACTTTTACAATCCAGAGGGGTTACTGACGATCACGGGGGTGGCATTTCCTCTGGGGTGGCGTAGCTTTGATTGAAATGGAGCCCAGGACTCTGGCATGCCCTGTTATTGAACTGAACCAGACACTTCAGGATGTGAAAGTTCACCTTTTCATGTCCTACTGTACCTTAGCCAAACAATTTAGGAAGTTCAGTAGCTTAAGCAATTTTGTTCTGCCAAACAGATCTAAACCAGGGTCAAAGTGCTAGTGACCTCATGCATTTTGATCACGGTTCCTGAACTGGCTGAGAAACCCAGGCTTTTCAAAACATCTGAGCTATCCTTAAAGTTCTAAAAGTGTCATTGGTGTTGATGAATTATCTTCTCTAGTCCAGGAGATAATAAAAACCTTTTTCTATATGTGGCTTAGCTAGTAGATTTTACCATAGAAAGTATCTTTGTTTTCTCCCCTTTTATTTATGGAGAACTGTCCATGAGTAGCTATTTAAAAAACCACTTAGGGTAAGCACAAGTCATTTTGTTAATGATTATCCTTCATCAAATGGCACCCATTTTCATAATGAGAAAATACCCACATGCCTAAAGCTAGCAAATTAATTAGCTAATACAACCAAAATAAATTAAAAGATCTACAGACAATGGAGGACCTAAGCAGTTAGAATGAACACATCTGAAGAGAAAATAATTTATATTTGTATCCCCAGGGCAAGTAGGTACTCAGTAAATGTTTGTGGAATTGATTTGAGTTCAGCCTTCTCAGAGACTTAGAACCAGTAAAACATTTTCTCCCTAAATTATTTTCCAAAAGCATGTAAGCATGTTCCTTTTCCCCTTCTAAATATTTTAATGCACCCCATTTACTCCTTTTAGCGGACTATCAGGAACTTAAAAAGCATTCCCTCACCTCATTTTCATAACTCCTGTACTAATTTTTGTCATAGAAATAATGCCAAGCAAACAGAAGTTCTGACTTGAATCCCACTAGCAGTGTTTGGCCTACTTAAACAATAAAAGGAATATCAAAGAGGATTTAACAAATTCAGCATTAACAGAGAATTTAACATTTCATTTCAGCAATGAAAACTTGAGCAAAATACAATCTTCAATAATCAAGAGCAAAACAAACATGTAGTGGGGATTTTTCCAAAGCCTCAAGTCTTCTAGGAGAGTAGGAAATTCCTATTTTTCAGATAAACTTCCAAATTCACCAGATTCCTTATGGAACAGAGGGAAGATTTGAAGGCCCTTGGTAAGGGGTTCTTTTCAGAGGAGGGGAAAGTGAGGCCACTCTGGGCACCTCTATGAAAATCCTTTCCCACATCCCAAGTTGCTTGGTGCTCACATGCAGATACAGACAGAGTATTTTATTTCCTTAACAGGATGTTAGTTCTGATCTGGAGCCAGGCTGGAGTCATTGATAAAAACATTCCTGAATTGCAAATAACTATTGTTCTAGGAGTTGGAGGGAACATTCTCTTATCAAGCTGGTTTTGTAGTTACTGAGAAACCTTTCCTTTCTGCTTTAAGTAAAGGGTAATTCCTCTGACTGAGATGCCCTTTCCCCAGGCCATCTGCTGCCCGCCCACCTCCTTTCAAGACTCAAGCTTCACTTCCCTTGTAGAGACACTTTTGAACCAGGTGGAAAGGACCACACCCCGCTCTTCGCTCCTGCTGAGTCCTTTGCTGACTGTTTGGAGAAACTGAGGGCTTCGGAGCCTTAACCTCCCAACTAAGAAATTAGAAATTAATTTTTATTTACTTGTACCTCAACAAGTGTTGGTCAAGTACTGCTCCACTAGTCATCGTGTTCAGGAACCCCATCATACACGTCTCTGCCTCTGTGATAACGAGTAAGAGTGAAGTGAAGTGAAAGTTGCTCAGTTGTTTCTGACTCTTTGTGACCCCATGGAACAGTCCATGGAATTCTCTAGGCCAGAACACTGGAATGGGTAGCCGTTCCCTTCTCCAAGGGATCTTACCAACCCAGGGATCGAACCCAGGTCTCCTGCATTGCAGGCGGATTCTTTATCAGCTTAGCCACCAGGGAAGCCCAAGTAAGAGTGATGTCATTGCCAGGTTTGCTTTCAGACGCAACTGTGAGGTTTCTCACAATAGGGGCTATCTATAACAAAGGCCAAGGTGCTGGAGACCACTCCCCAAGTCACAGTGACACACTCACGGGCTTCACAGAATGCTCAAAGCTAACATGTTTCATCCCCATGAGCCCATTTGATCCTGGGAAACAAATTGATGGACTCCTCCTTTACAGACAAATCAACAGAGGCTAAGAGAACAAGAATGTCCCTCCCACCTTTGACATGTGAGTGCAGGAAAATCATACAGATTTGAGGATCCTAGAGGATATGAACTCATAGAAGCACAGGAAGGACCTTCTCAATGTTCTGCCTCTTCTTCAGGAAAGATGCCTTGGCTGGGCTGATGAGCCAATTCCACATTTAAATCCCTGGGAAAGGTTGGGGGCGGGAGGAGAAGGGGACGACCGAGAATGAGATGGCTGGATGGCATCACCAACTCTGTGGACATGAGTTTGAGTGAACTCCGGGAGTTGGTGATGGACAGGGAGGCCTGGCGTGCTGTGATTCATGGGGTCGCGGAGAGTCGGACATGACTGAGCGACTGAACTGAACTGAATATTTTCAAAGTACCCATATAACACTTTGCATATAAAGTGAGTCAAACCAGATCTCAGTTACCATCTCCAGATTTGGTGATTGGCATTTTCCCTCCAGGGAATAAGTCCATCTTCTCTTGGGATCAATCAGCTTTGTTTTATGGTTGGTCTGTTTGCTAGAACTCTTGTCTTCAAGTTTCTTGAGTGGCCTCATCAGCTGATTGTCTTACATAGTGAGGAGAGCTCCAGAAATCTTAGGTTTAACAGTGTCCGCTGATATTTGTTAGGAGTTGGAATTAGACCTTGAAATATGTTGGGTGGTATTTGGCCAGGAGCTAGATGTTCATACACATCTGGGTAGAGTCTGCCTTGCTCCTCACAGCGTGTCTTGGTTTAGCACACACGTGAAAGGTACTCAAGAACTCTGCTGAATAGGCGCTGTTGTATTTTTAATATGCACGTGGAATTCACAGTCGCTTGTTTTGATGCATGTGTACATAATAAAGAGGAAGGTTTTCTCATTTGTTATAGATGGCACGAAAATTAATTCCTTTCCTTGAGGAACATTGATAAGAAATATCAGTTCTTTTTTCATTTTTTTTTCGGTAAGGCATTAAAGTATGTGTTTGGGGGAACTGATGAAGGATTTTGCCTCTGAAGTGTTTGCGCTATTTCTGGGGCTTTGGATTTTGATTTTAAGTTTCCTGAACTGAAGCAAATGCTGCATAATAAAATTGAACAGTACCTGGGCCCTCTTGACAAATGCATAGGAGCCAGGCATGGGAATGTTCCATTCATTTGGTGATCAGTGTTTAAATGTTTAGAAACTCACCGCTCTTCCAAGCAGCTGTGATAATAGGTCTGCTCTCTTCTGCCTTTTTCTGATTAGTATTCTCATCAGTCAGGTACATAAAGTATGAATTTTTGGCCCCTAAATTTCTTAACCGTTGTCTCTATCAATGCTCCAACAAAGCCTTCTGGTTATAATTACGAGTGAGGAAAATTAGGACCTGAGAAGCAGAGGACCTCCATACAATGACATCTACCTTACCACTATAGCAAGAAGGCTCCGAAGAAGGTTTTATCTTCTTTTGTGTAATCCACCAAAGAGATATCGCTGACATTCACCATCAGCTTGTCCCCTTCATTCAAAGAGAACATGGCCCCTAGGTAGATGGGTTGGAACCAGTTGCTGCCTATTTCACACACTGACTTGGTCCCCATTAGGAGCTGGGTTGGTTCAGGGTAGCTGTCTGTTACCTTGGTGACGACCACGATGATGGAGTCTGGCTTGTTTGGTCGCCTCCCTTGGCTGATTTCACCACACGCGGATGTGGTCCCTCGGAATGTCACCTGGGAGTAAACAAAGTAGTCTCCCGACTCTGGGATCACCAGGAATTTGTTGGTGTAATTCATCCGGTTCTTGGTGAAGGCCAGGCCAAGTTCATGTTCCCAGTGCAGAGCTGGGAACTGATTTTTCAAGGGCTGCATGGGAGTCTGTCTCATAACTGCAAAGACAAGAGGGTGGTTTCATTGCTTGTGTCAGAGCCTAAGGAATTTGCTAAGAAGAATCTTGCATCATTTTCAAAGAGTAAAGAGACTGGATGAAACCAACAGCTAACAGCCTCCTTGAGAAGCAATGAGTAGAGGATGTGTGGATGGGCATCCACTTCTGTTCAGAGAGCAGCATCTTAGGCAGGTGACTGCAAGCAAATCACTTTGCCTCTCTGGACTGGAGTTTTCCTGTTTGATAAATTTGAATTTTTTCTGAGCCCTCTGATCTTGGAAACTGAAGAAGGTTAAAAAAAAAAAAATCTCCTACTCTGCTTGCTCCAGGCACCTGAAATTCTGTCCACCCTCAACCTGATCCTCAACCTGAGCCAGCCTCCTGAAAATATGCTGGCTTCAGGATAAAGCATTCAATGAGCTGATCAAGCCAACCTTCCATCCCACTTCCCCATACATGGTTCTTTTTAGCTATATGTACTCCTTTCTGTAAAAGGAAAACCCTTCAGCCTATCTCTTGAGAAACTTGCAGACTTTATGGTCTGAGGTTCTTCCGCTTGCAAGTCTCTTCCCTCTCCGACCTCCTCACTTTGCAACAATCCTTTTGCATAAAGTATTTATTAAAGAGGATTTGTTTTTTGATGTACTTTTCCTTAAAAACAACAAAAAAAGAACAACATTAAAAAAAAAACAAAACGAAAAGGAGATAATACCAGTGGAAAGGATTAAGAGATGATGTGTGTTAGGAACATTCTCTAAACTACATTCACTTTTACTAGCCTTTTGGTTTCGGAAATGCTCTGCTACTGAGAGAGATGTCAGAGTCATGTTCCCTATCACTCCCTTCCAGTGCCTATTCCAAAGCCACATGAAACACAGGCAGTAATTAATAAAAAATTAGCATGCAGAACACCAGAGATCCAGAAGATTTTGCAATGCTTCTCCCACATCAAAAGGGCCAAAATGAAAGCCAAAATACCACAGACAGGAGGAGTGAAAGAGCCCGGGACTCTGGGCCACCAGGCCCTGTTCTAATCCTGACTCTATTACATGGAGGCTCTTCTCTCTGAAACTCAGTCTCCTGTCTGAACTGGAGACAAAGCTCTCTCATAGTCTTGTTCTAAAGAGCAGATGAACGGAAGAGATGTGGACATTTTTATCATGATGGCTGGGTACAGTGTTACTTCTATATACATTTATTCTCTTTCCCCAAATAAGCCAACATCTTTCATTTTGACAGATTAAAAAATAAACCTTTTTCATTTTATGTATACTTTATATGTTTTTATGTTTGCATTATTTAAAATGGTGGCTCAGACACTAAAGTATCTGCCTGCAGTTCAGAAGACCTGGGTTTGATCCCTGGATTGGGAGGATGCACTGGAGAAGGGAATGGCTACCCACTCCAGCATTCTTGCCTGGAGAATTCTATGGACAGAGGAGCCTGGGGGGCTACAATCCATGGGCTTGCAAGGAGTTGGACACAGCTGAGCGACTAACATTTTCATTTTCACATACATTATATATAACATATGAATGAGTGCTTTTTATGAGATTTTGTCTATAGCAGAAAAAAAATGAATAGAATCAAACCATTGATTCAAACCATTGATTTCGAATAAGATAACCTTCAATAAAACTGGTACTTTTCAGAAAAAATAAAAACACATTTTAATTTCCTACAATTGCTTTTGAAATCCGTAGCAATAACCATTATGTACTGTTGGCCATGGTTTGGGGATAGGTTATATTTAAAGAAGTGTTCAGCAAACTTCTCACCTGGTAAGTGACCAAAATCTGGTTCCCGGATTTTCTAAAATGTCTTTCCCATTGCTGACTAGACTGTGACTTCTTTTGCGATTATGACACACATTTAGAATGTGTATGGTCTTTCCTGATCCCTGCACTGAGTGGCCCCTGGACAGCTCTGTTGTTTTTCTGCAAAATCTGTAAGAGCCGTTTTTACCAGTCACCTCTGATAATCTCTGCTCCTTCTTTGTGGGTGATGCAATAGATTTTAAAAAATCATCTCCTGGAACATCCCTGGCAGCCCAGTGGTTAAGATACCACGTTTCCACTTCAGGGGACTCGGGTTCCATTCCTGGTCAGTGAATTAAGATCCCATATGCCGAGTGCAGTAAAAAATTAGAAAAAAAACCCCAAAACTTAATTTCAGATGATTAGAAGCAAAAGCATGTATTTTCTAGACAAAGTCAGTTCTGTTAAATTGGTATGCAGCTAGCTAGGTCAACACAGCAGCAAGCAGGACTTTGAGTAGCGAGTATGTTGTAGTGGAAATAGTTGGAGTCAGTCTCAAATCTCCACTCTTCCTCGTCCTGTGACTTGGGAAAGTGAATTTAGTTGTCTGAGCCTCAGTTTCCCCATCTTATTGGGCTAATATGCAGTTTGAAAGAGGTCGTGAATGTAAAATGTCTACCATAGTGTTTAGATTTGGAAAGTGTTAGTCGTTCAGTTGTGTCTGACTCTCTGAGACCTCATGGACTGTAGGTTGCCCGGCTCCTCTGTTCATGGACTTCTCCATGCAAGAATACTAGAGTGGGTTGTCGTTCACTCCAGGGAATCTTTCTGACCCAGGGATCGAACCTGGGTCTCCTGCATTGCAGACAGGTTTGTTACCACCTGAGCCACCAGGGAAAACAACGGTGCTTGAGACATATTAAAAGCCCAGTTAACCTGGGATAGATTGCTATCCCAATTTCCATTCCCCCCATTCAATAGGAAAAGGAGTGGCATCTCCATATTTGGTTTCTAGGATTTTCCTGCCAAGCCTGTTCAGTATCTCCCATTCTCATAGGTAAGTGGTGAGTGATAGCAACTGACATCTCCCTGGTCCTCATCCTCGCTTAGGACTCACCACAGTTCCCGCTTGGTCAAACAGTAAGGCACATGTGGGCCACAGGGGTATCCCTCTGTGGGCTTCAGACTGTGTTACAGGCAGAAGAATATGCAGCTTTTAATGCTCCACTATTTCAGTGGGTTTTTCACACATCCTTCTGCACTGTCCTGCTCTCATCTCTGGAGTCTTAGAAGCATGTGTGACTCCAGACACAAGGTGTCAGGAATGTCGACACTAAACTTGGGAATCTGACTAACTGGTGACACTAAGAGATTGCTCTTAATCTTTTCACATCAATGAAGATTCTTTAGAAATACCTAGCTGAATGTAAATGTCCAATAACTTCATCTTGAATAGAGCACAGATGGACTCAGTAAATTGGCAACTCAGGGGAACATTCATCTTTGACTAGATTTATAATTATGTGACTCTCTGAATCTGAGGAAAGTCATTTCTGAATGACCAAGTGAGAGCATGAAGGGCAAAATGATAGAGAAGGAGGAGACCTGATAGAATCTGAAAGAAAATGCCCAGGAAACAAAGGGGCTTTGGACCCTTCAAGGGAGGAAGAAATCTGAAAATCCTTGACTGAGAGGAGTCTTGTTGCCAAGGGGTGTGGTTTCCATTTTAAAGCTACACACTTGAGTTTTGGCAAACACTGAAAGAAACCTCAGGCCCATGGCCCATGGTCTCTTCAAAAACACACTCAGAAGAATCACCTGTCAGGTGTGCCCTTGGCTTCTCCCTGTCAGCTCCAGGAGGTGCGTCTGTAAGGAAAGGAGAAAAATGCTTGTATGAGTGGGAGGGTGACTGGAGTGAAGACAGCATTTGGGGAGTTGCATGGTGCCTGCAACCGGAGAGAAACATTCCTCTCCTTCAGCTTGGTTCAGGGTTTTTTGTTTTTTGTTTTTTTTTTTCCCCAGGGGCAGGGCAGCCTCAGAAGAAATAATAATCTTGAACACAAATGAACATTGACCCCATGACTTTGTCCAAGTTATCCAACCTGGAACTCTGTTTTCTCATATCTAAGATGGGCACATCAATTCCTACCATGCATGATGAGTGCTCAAAATAATTCCTGGCACATTGTTGGTGTTCAGTAAAGCTCATCCTGCCTTTCCTTTGCTCTGTCAGTTCTGTGGGAGCTGATTGGACTTCTTCATTGTCCCTCCAATTGTATCCTCTGAGCCGTCTGAATGTTCTGACAGAACTAGTTGGGGACTGCTCTGTAGCTATGTGACCTTAGCAAATCCCCTTCCCCCTCTGGACCTCTGTTTCCCTGTCAGTTCTCAGAGATGATGATATTGGATAAGTGTGTTCTAACTGTAGTAATAAAGATGATGTTATTGATGATAGAAAAATTATTGCATACATTTGATGTGCTGCTACTGCTACTGCTGCTGCTAAGTCACTTCAGTCGTGTCCGACTCTGTGTGACCCCATAGACGGAAGCCCACCAGGCTCCCCCGTCCCTGGGATTCTCCAGGCAAGAACACTGGAGTGGGTTGCCATTTCCTTCTCCAATGTGTGATAGTAAAAAGTGAAAGTGAAGTCGCTCAGTCGTGTCCGACCCTTAGCGACCCCATGGACTACAGCCTACCAGGTTCCTCCATCCATGGGATTTTCTAGGCAATAGTACTGGAGTGGCTTGCCATTGCCTTCTCCGTTTGATGTGCTAGGTATTGCAAAAATACCTTTCCAGGAGTTAACTTAATCCACACTAACCTTGGGAGGTCAGTACTGTTATCACCATTTTTATAGGTGAGTAAGCTGAGACCGAGGAAGATGAAGTTATTTGTTTAAAGACTGTCAACTCCACAGGCCATGCACTTGGCCATGGCACCATTCTGCCTTCCTAGTGACTGAGGAGGAGCCTCACTTTTCCTCTGAGTCTGCATCTGAACTTCCCACATATCAGAACCGCAAGAAACGTTCTTGCACCCCACAAGAAAAGGCATATAATATAAACACTTACAAGCTCGCTGATGTGAAGGCCCAATCTCCTGTTCTTTTGGCGTCTGCTGGGAAAGAAGGACATGGTTCAGATCATCTGTGGTCCTTTTGACCCACTGCCCATATCATGAGCACAGTTAAGATGCTGCTGCTACCTAGCCTTGGTCTTCAGAGATAAGGGAAATGGGCATGAGAATATTGGGTTGATGGAAGTCTTGCACCCAAGCTCTCTCCTTTCCTCTTCCAGCACCCAAATGACTTTTCTGTCTCCTCTGCTTGTCTCTGAAGCTCAGCTTTAAAATTTTGTCCCGAGAGCTTTACCGGCTCTACTCTAGGGCACTCTGACATCTTATCGTTGCTTCTGTTATTTGAACAAATAGCCACACTTGCTTTATTTTCTTTTCTTCAGCACAATTTAAAAATTGGAACTGTTGCAAAAAATGACACTGAAAAAGAAATGACTGTACTCTTTCTCATCATCACCCTCCACAATTCTGCCTTATTGCTTTGTAATTTATGAAAGCTTTTTCATTCTTGCAACCCTAGTTTGTAAGCCATTTCAGATACCAAAGGGTAGTTAAAGAGTAACTGCTTTGGCGGGTAGACAGACTGGATTTGAATCCTGGCTCCACCATTTATTAACAGTATCATCTTGAGCAAGATCCTTCCACTCTGAGCTTTGGCATTTTCATTTGAAAAATGGGAATAATAACATCCCCGGCAACAGATAACTCCTGGGTCAGAGATGAAGAAAATGTATGAGTCAGTGTGGAGAAGGCCTAGGAAATGAAGAACCACCGCTCTTAAGACCTGCATACTAACTCAGGAGCAAAACTAAGTTCTTAGTTTAGCAATAAGATCACTATCTTACATTATCCAATGTTCTCTTCTCTGCTTTGATTTTGACTCAACTCAGAGTCTGCTGATTTGGTTCTTGTAACTACATAGTCCATGTGACCACTGATCATAGTGTCACCAGGAACACTTGATTAGTTTTACATTTTAAAATTCATGTGCGTATGTGTATGTGTGCTTGTGATGAGAAACTGTAAGAGAGAAGACAGTTTTATCAGCGGGAGAGGGTGGAAGTCAATGTGTTTTTGCATCTCTGCATCTGCACATGTTGTATGTACGGTTTCTCTGCATATGTATATGTGGTCTTACGGGTGTAACTGTGTGGTTGGTGGGTCTAGGTCTGAGCAGTTCTGCGATAACGGTGATCTTGTTAGAGCCCAGCCCACCAGGCCTGTGTTACTCCCAAGACATGTTGCCTAACTTCTACTAGAAGCCCCCCGAATTGTCTAATGACTTTCTCCCCTTTCTGGCACCCTTTTCTCCACTTCCTACTTCTGTTGATGGCACCACTACTGCTTCTCTTCAGTTACCAAGCCTGAAATTTGCTTGCTTCTTTCTTTTTCCACGAACCCAAGTATTATTTTTATTTTGAAAATTTTGTCATTCATGCCTCCACTCCAGGTTTCAGCACACTGCTCTCCTGGATCCTTCCCACAGCCTCCTAACAGGTCTTCCTCCACTTGGTTCCTTCTTTTCTTGAACCCATCTCTTAACCTGACTTCAAAGGGTGTTTTCTAAAGCATCGTTTTGAGACACAACTGTGTTCCTAAACCTTCAGTGCCCCCTATAACCTTTTAGACACAGTGCTAAATACTTATGTGGGACTTAAAGTCCCAGCTGCCATCGCAGTCTTGTTATCACTATTTATCCCTTTCCATGTTCTCTTTGGCTTCCCTGGTGGCTCAGCAGTAAAGAATCCGCCTGCAGTGCAGGAAACATATGAGACACAGGTTTGATCCCTGCATCAGGAAGATCCCCTGGAGGAGGGCATGGAAACCCACTCCACTGTTCTTTCCTGGAGAATCTCATGGACAGAGGAGCCTGGTGGGCTACAGTTCACGGGGTCACAAAGAGTTGGACACGACTGAAGCGACTGAGCAAGAGAAGCAGCAAGTTTTTACTACTCCAGTCATGAGAGGCAACGAAGGGAATGATTCAGGAGACCTGAAAAAGGCAGTAAATGCAGCCTTATTTATTCACTGAGCAGTGGCACTGTGCTGTGCTAAGCCCTTCATATGCGTTACCTCCTCCATCCTGGCAATGAGTCTCTGCAGTGGATGCTATTTATATCCTCATGTTGAAAATTAGCCCTAGGGACACTAAGAAACTTGCCCAGTGTCTTATACCTGGAAAGTGGAGGAGCAGGGCTTTAGCCCAGGCCAACTGACTCCAGAATCCTAAGTCCTCAGCCGTTATTCCTTCTAACTTCTGGGCAAGTTCCTCATCTGCCGAGGTGGATGGATAAGTTCTAGAGGTTCCATGCACTGTGGCAGTGGGGAAAACACAGAGTCTGGAAAACAGGAACTTGGCCCAGAAGTGGGGGAATCAGGGGGAATTACCCTTGAACTTAGTCTTACAGGTATTAGCCAGGTAATAAAGATAATGACCATTTTAGACAAGGCCAGAAGCTTGTGCATGAGTGAAGAGGCTTAGCCGAACGCAGGAGCAGTTGGGAAACTGGGGTTTCTGCTGCCAAAGGAACACATTATATGCTTTTAGCATAGCGCCATGAGCACAGTCATCTTTGAACACTTAAACCCAATCAACATGACGACTTATCCAGCTTGAATAACTTCGATGAGCTTGGAAGGTAGGGAAGCAGCCTAGAAATGAGCTTAGTCTGTAGCCTGTTTCCTTGTTATTGACAGAGCTGATAAAGGACTTGATCCTTTGGCAAGGTAGAAAACTGAAGGTGAGTTTTCAGAGAGAACTGGGTAGCCTGGTTGCATCCCCTGGTGTAGGAAATGGTGCCTTCCCTGGTTGGCCTTCTAAACTTCATTTAGTTCTTCGCTGAGAGATCTTTGTGAACATCCTGCTTATTTTTGTCTAAGCAGACTCTCAGCTAAGAGTCTGGAGCATTTCTCTTGGCTCAGAGTCTGATTATCTTAGCAAGAGTTTGGGAGTGAACACATTTCCCTATTTGCTCTGCTAGATTTCTGTAACTTGGGCACACATTTTATTTTCATATATGGATGGATGTGTGTGGGTTTGAAGTGGCCCACCCAGCATACTACCAAACATCTGGAGGCTGTGATAGTGCCTGCCAGTTTGCAGGTTTGAAGAATAAAGCATTCCAAGAGTCTCCAAGAAGGTCAGCTGGGACTCTCTTTCCAAGAACAGCATCTAAAGCCTTCCATTGCTATTTCTCTCTCTTTCTTTAAAAACTGATTTGTCTGTTTTTATTTTTGGTTGTGCTGAGTCTTCGTTGCTGCACGCAGGCTTTCTCTAGTTGCGGGAAGCGGGGCTTCTCTGTCTTGTGGTGCGTGGGCTTTTCATTGTGGTGGCCCCTCTTGCTGAGGAGCACGGGCTCTAGGGCACACAGGCTCAGTCGTTGAAACTCATGGGCTCCAGAGTGCATGCTCGGTGGTCATGGCCCGTGGACCTGGTTGCTCCATAACATGTGGAGTCTTCCTGCGTCAGGGATTGAACCCATGTCCCTGGCATTGGCAGGAGGATTCTTATGCACAGTGACACCAGGAAAGTCCACTTTTTATCTTAATAATCACTCTGTCTATCGTGGAAGGAAGATGACTGTGATGAGAAGCAGGAATGAGTAAACAGGAGATTTGAGAGGATGGAACAAAGTTTTCAAGGCAAGGTTTATGCACGTGTCCTGGTCAGTGCCTGCTGCTCTCCAGGTGGTTGCTTAGGAAAAATGTCGGTAAGTGGCTTACTGTCTTCCAACCCTGACTTCTCTTTATCATTTCTGGTTATTGTGGGGTACCAAGGAGATGATGGCTCCTGAGAAATGCTGGTTACTGCAACATTAGCTCACAAATCTGAATAGATACAGAATCCAAGAGGACCCCTGAGAAATATGATTTATCTCTTTCCCATTTAATGCCTTCTCAAATCACTGGCTGAGAACAAGGATCCAAGTTTTATTTCCCCTTAAGAGCATTTATCACTCCCTCAAGTGTTGTTGCTTATTTGTGGGCTTATTGCTTTTCTCTTTCTAGCAAGACTTGGTCTGGCTGGCTCAGCCCCACTTTCCTAGCACCTCAGACAGTGCCTGGCTCTCCCACTGGATTGTCCAGTTGATGCTCGGGTACCAGAATGACAGGCAGAAGAGAGAGCAGAGGATGGAGTAAGATTCAGTTTCAGTGGCTTTAGCCAGAATTTTACAACTTAGAAATCCAAAACTTTGCACGTATTCTAAAATTTAGATTGCTTACCACTGCACCCCCTGGGAAACGAGTGGTAAAGAACCTGCCTGCCAATGCAGGTAAGACATAAGAGACCCAGGTTCGATCCCTGGGCTGGGAAGATCCCCTGGAGAAGGAAATGGCAACCCATTCCAGTATTCTTGCCTGGAAAACTCCATGGACAGAGGAACCTGGCAGACTGCAGTTCATAAGTTCTCACAAAGTCGGACACGACTGAAGTGACTTAGCAGCAGCAGCAACTCCAACTAACCATGAGCTATTAGTTCAGACATTTTGGAAATTCTGTAACACCTCCAACAAGGAAAAAGGGAGGATGGAGGGAAGGAGGGGACTGCAATCTAGCTGAGGGCTCCTTGGTGCCTGGTACTATTCGTGCTTTTCTGCTTGCCTCATCTAGTACTCCAATTGCTCTCAGGAGAGGTTATAACCTGTTTGTTGTCTGTATGAGTCAAAGGCAAGGAGGGCCAGGGATCTGAACCTTTAGACCAAGTGCAGACTGGCACATGTCAGGAGCCCCATAAACATTAGCTGACTACATGATGGGTGAGCCTGAAGTGATATGGTCTTTGAGATTCTCTTATTGGCATTTCCCCAGAAAAATCCCTTGAGCATGTTGTAACTGATGACCCACTTATCCTTTCTCCCATAGTCTGTGCTCACTCCATAGTAAATTCATAAACAGGAAGAGACATCTATTTCTTACCATCATAAATACCACAATTGCAAAGGCATAAATGCTTTATGACCCATAACATTCTCCCAGCACTTCTAGGAGAAATACACAGATGCTTGTTGCCTTGCCTTTTCCTTTTGCAATTTCCTGTTGGTCCTTGCACAAGGATATACCCAACCTGGAAATGTTTGATGCCAAGGCCATTTCATTCCATCCACCGCCAAGGTGCGCTGAATGGAGCTTTACATGGAACACTCCAAGTGGTGCAAGGCAAAGAATGTGGTGTTCGCAGCCCAGCAGAAGGTGGAAATCTCAGCTGTATTACTTCCTAGTGGTCACAGCGGTAAAGAGTCCACCTGCAGTGCAGGAGATGCAGGAGACGTGGGTTCAGCCCCTGAGTCAGGAAGATCCCCTGGAGGAGGAACTGGCAACCCATCCCAGTGTTCTTGCCTGGAGAACCCCATGGACAGAGGAGCCTGGTGGGCTACAGTCCACAGGGTCGCAGAGAGTTGGACGTGACTGAGCACATAGGCATGATAACCTCAATGAGACGGTCTCATCAATAAAAGCAAACTGATTCTTTCCTCCCAAGACTGTTGTGATGGCTCAGAAAGACCACGTGCAGAGAGTAGAAAGCCAATTAATTTTCCTTCTTTGTTTGGGCTCAGTCAGTCCTTACAGTATGTGTTGTTGGTTCTGAAGGAGGGAACAGAACAGGCTCTATCTTGCAAGCAGGACTCCATCTTGGGCCAGACTAATGGACTTTGAGCTATATGCCCAGTACCTATGGAAACGACATACCAACTGGAAAACTAGGCCCTCAGAAGGAAGAGCCCCAGGGCTCTCCATCACCTAAAAGAATACCCTAATTATCTGTGTAACTGAGTAGAATCATACATTCTATTATGCTTATGGGGTATGACCACAGGCCTATTGATAATTGTCCACTGTTAACTACCTAGGCTTAAGGCATATGAATCACAGGTTAACTTTGACTGTATCTTTTCCTTTGTTCAGACTAGTTTCAGGGAATTTGGGGAGGTGGGTTTGGGCACGTACACTTAGGGTATATAAGGTTTTCACAAAAACTGGTTGGGGTCCTTGGCTAAGAGGAGACTCTACTTTGGGCGTGCTGGTGTAATAACCTGCACTCCACTATCTGCATTGTCCTTCTGAGTGAGTTTGTTTCCCAGCACGTGTGGCTACAACAGTTCCACATACCTTCCCTTCATCCCCACCACTGCAGTGGTAAACAGAAGCCACCCTTGGGTCTCTTTATGACTACTGGCACATTTGGATCCTTTTGACGCTCTGGACGGCTCTCTCCTTCTCCCGGCAGGAGAGGCCTCCTTAGTCCACAGTTTGCTTCTAGACTCCTGCCCTTGCTGAGTCTACAGGAGTTGAAGGATTGGGATATAGCCTCACCCATTCAAACCCCATGCTCGTTGCTGCTTTCAGCTGCGGGGCCTCCTTAAGGACACCAGGCTGGGGGATGACCTCTTAGAGCCACGGTGCTGCCGCTGCTGAGCTCCCTGCGCTCTGTGGGAAGAGGACGCTGGCCTTCAGTGATGTGTGTGTCTGTTTTAAAGAGAGAGTAGGTGGATCATGGGGTAACTAGCCAGGAGCTGCAACGGAAGTGTGCAATTCACATACCTGCTCAGGTGCCCTCCCTCCCCTTCATTTCTGCAGCACACCCTCACCTCGGGATTCCCTGCACTTCGCCTCTGGTCTGACCTTGGGAGTGGGCTGGGCTTCTCCTCCAGCTGTGCCCAGACTCCCTGAGGCTACAGCAGAGGCAGCCAGAGTGCTCAGTGTTCTGCAGTTTACAGAGCGCACTTCTCTCAACTGTGTTTCCTCTAGACAAGCAAAGGGCCTTAATCCTTACATCCAACAGAAGGAAGAGCTTCAGTGAAACAAAACACTTAAAGGTGGCCTCAGCAGAGAAATGATGTCTGTGGAGCATCTACCATACGGCAGTAGCTTTCTGGACATCGTGCAGAATTCTCAACGCAGTGCTATGAAGAAAGTGTGTTACTCCCTGTTTTATAGATGGGGAGTTTGAGGCTTAGGGAGGTCAGGTACTTGTGCATGTCTCCATTCTTCTCTCCATCCAGGAAGCACTTATGAGTGCCTTCTGTATGCTAGGGACTGCTAGGTGTCCCCAGAGGAGAAAGGGAAGTCACATTTTTGAGCACTTATTATGGGAAAGGCATTTTCTAGGGTGTCATTGTTAAATCCTCTCTGACTACCCCAAGAAAGTGAATAATTTGCTGGCTTTATACTCAGAGGCAGATTAGCATCATGGTTAAGAGGAACGAACATGCACAGGGGTTCTGATCCCAATATCACTCTGTGTGTAGTTTAGATTTTCTAAGCCTCAGATTCATCTTTTCTAAAACAGAGATAATAGCTGTACTTTCTTCACTGTGTGATTTCAAGGATTAACTGAGATGATGCACTAAGCATCAACAGTAAACATTCATTGTACGTGTTATATGCTGGATCCCACATTAAGAACTTTATAGGCATGAACTCATGTGCTTATCTCAAAACTCTAAATATGAAAAAGCTTAGAATGGAGTCTGGTATATAATAAATTATAACGTGCTTAGTCACTCAGTCATGTCCAACTTTGTGACCCCAAGGACTGTAGCTCACCATGTCCATGGGGATTCTCCAGACAAGACTACTGGAGTGGGTTGACATGCCCTCCTCCATGGGATCTTCCCAACCCAGGGACTTTATCCAGGTCTCCCACATTGCAGGCGGTTTCTTTACCATTGAGTCTCCAGGGAAGCCCGTAAATTATAATGAGGTCACAGTTGTGGCCTGGAGGGGCCATGGCTTTCCCTGCAGTGGGTACCATGCTGAAGCCTGAGCTGGCATCACTACTGGGTCCCGCTGATCTGGAGGAAAACCAGGACGTCTCAGGGGCCATGTGTAGGAGAAAGAGGGGTGCAGGGAACAAGATCCAGGAGCCTTGCAGGGATTTTCAGGAAGGGCTGGAACTGAGACTGGAGGGGACCGAGGAGAGGTGAGGAGAGTGCGTGCAGGTGATTCTAGAAGTAGGACCTGGAGGAGAGGACCGAAACTGACGGCGGTGCAGCCCCGGGAAGCTGTGCCTCCCGTGGCATTCCTGACTCTGCGTCACACAGCACTGAGCGCCCGACCTGTGGGTCTGTGCTGGGTTTGGGCTGAGTCAGTGCAGTGCATTCAGCCATGCCTGGAGCACGGACTCTGTGCTGGAGGGAGGATGAAGGCCTAGGCTCCGGGTACCTGTGGGTCAGAGTCGGAGACATGGACCGCCACTAAAGGCCAAAAGAACGCCCAGGCCGTGTTCAAGGGCAGCTGGGAAAGGATGGATTGGCGCGTGGGTGAAGCGGGCAAGACCAGGGTGGGAAGGAGGTACAAAGACAGCTCGCAAATATCAGAGACCAGGAAAAACCTTCCAGTGCCAGAACCTGCTCTCTGATCTGCTGATGGCAGATTCCAGGAAGGCTGCTGAAATCGCTCTCTGTGACGTCATTTCCATCAGCAGGGAGGTTCCCGGAGCCTAGTTGCTACAATTGCTGACACTCCACCCCTGCCAGATACTTGAAGTGTTTTCTAATTATCCCTGTTTCATACATTAAAAAGCTGAGGCCCAGGAAGATTAGGCCACATGGCTAAGAAGTGGCTAAGCCAGAATTCAGATTGGGTTTGAACTTTTGACTCATGGTTTTTCCACAATGCACATCCATCTAGCATTCTTCAAGAGTCTAAACTGCTTCACTGTGTCTGTTTTTCTTTTCCTTTTTTTTTTCTGTATAGGTAACAAATATATTTTGTCCAAAAGGTTATAGGTTCAAAAATATTTCCCCATTTCCTTTGTTACCCAGCCACCCAGTTTCCTCACTTGGATACTAACAGAGTATCCAAGTCTATTTGATCCTCTTCCTTGAGATAGTCTGTGCATTTATAGACACATTCAGATATATTGATATGCATTATTTTTTCAGAAAATGAAGTATTTCATGTTCTATATACTGTTATGTACTTTGGTTTTTTCCGCCTAACATATGTCTTCAAGAAATTCCCACCCTTTCATACAGAGATGCTCCATTTTAGGCTCCCACTGTATGAAAGGACCATGTATATTTAATTGACGCTATATTTATGATCACTTCATCTAAAGGCAGTTAGCCCAACCTTCTCAAATCTAATTTTTATTTCTTCTCTGCAACTTACTAGGTAATATGTTTGTCACACTGAATCTTTCCTAACATATTCCCTGAAGGAAGAGTCCCGGTTATTTTCTTTTTTTAACAGCGCTGGTAACCAGTTTTGTTGCTGGTAAGAAAAACCTGGAAGACTACTCACAAGTTGCTGTTGCTTTCCCAAAATCCAGCCTAGGGACCCAGCAAGGAATTGGTCCTGCTTTCTGGTAGAGTGAGGCCAAGCAAACACAGACATAGGATCTAATTCTAGGCCTGCCCCTGACCTGCTCTGTGACCCTGGACTTTTCCTTCCCTTCTCCGATTCTTGGTTTGCTGAACTGTAAAACAGGGACATTCGACTAGATCAAGGGTCAGCACACACTTCCTGGGAAGGGCCACATAGTAAATATTAACTCTGCAGACCACAGGGCCTGTCGCAAACACTTAACTCTGCTGTTTGTGTGAAAATGCCCAGCGTGCAAAGTGTCCGGTGTGAACATGTTCACTGTGTAAGCGAGTGGGTGTGGCTGTGTTTCCACCAGACGCAGTGGGTGGGATTTGGCCCTTGAGTCATAGCTGTTGACCCTGGACTAAGGGCATTTCCATCTTTTCATTTCTATAAATCTCTGAAGAGCTCCTCTACAAAGGGAAAGGAAGGGACGAACACCCAACAGTGCCTAGACTGCCAAGTACTTTCGAGGGGCTTTATGGAGTTTCCTCAGACTCCTCAGGGCTCTTCTGTGGGGTGGATATGATGGGAAAACTGAAACCTGGGGAACTTCTGAGAGTTGCTCACTCTCTTCCTTTCAAGCCCCTTTGAGCCTCCTCTTCTCAAGGCTCAGCTCCCTTCTGAGATAGATTAGAAAAGCTCCTCAGGGATGCTGGCCTCTGACGGTTGTTACATGGGTGGAATGAGGAAGTCCCTCAGTGCAAGCCTCACAGGGGGGAAGAGGCCAGGTGAGGACCTGGATAGGAAGGGCCCTGGAGCCCTGAGGGCACCGAGGGAAGTCAGAGGGGCTGAGGAGCCAGAGGCAGGAAAGGAGGTGCGGGGTAAACGATGAAGCCACCGCGGTGGGGCCGTGGCACAACGCAGTGGAAAGGCTCCCAAGAATCACCGTGGGGGAGAGTCAGGGTCAGGCCCCCCTTTATGGGATCTCTCATTCTGCGAAGTTCTCCTATTTCCTGTGCTCCTCAACTCCCCAGTACACGAGGGTGATCCCCTCTCTCATCCACGCAGAGGGGCAAATGGAAAGGGCTTTTGTTGGCCGAAAGCTTGATTGTGGATGGGGCGGTGGAGCAGGGGACCCTGGATTTGCCAACTCTGAGGCTGTGCTCCATCCCCCTAGTCTGTGACCTTGGGTGCTCTGCTGATGCCCGCTCCACGTCCCCCATCTGCCAAATGCCTCTGTTCCCCCTCTCCCTGCCTCTCTGGGTTGGGATGAACATCCAGTGGGATCACGTTTGTGAGCTCGCGCTACCTGTGTGAGATGGGAGCTCGTAGTGTATCATCATCATTGTCTTTAACGTGTTATCATCAGCTTATCCTCTGCTGCTCAGCCAGATCTTCAGGCCTGTGAACGTATTTGAAGGTCTGGGTGACCTTCCTGTCTTAATTTTTCTTGTGTTAGCATTGATTTGCCTGGGCCTGAAAAATCATTCCATAAGCAAGCTTGGATTCCATGGATCTCACTGAAAGCTGTGGGCAGAAGAAGGTGGCTGTGGGGCTGGGTGGGGCGGTGAAGAGGAGGAGGAGGCAAGGACAGGGACCCAGAGGGGAAGCCCGTGGAGGGGAGGCTGGGGAAGGCGGTGGTTTGCCCCAGGTGCCTCTGGGGCAGTCCCCTCAGGCAGAGCACAGTGGGGCTTTGTATCTGCGGGGCTTGTGGAATGTTTCAGGCTCTTAGGGAGACGGATCTGGGTTTGAGATGTGGATCCAGGTATTACCAACTGTGGCATCTCGGTCATAAGGACAAGTGCAAACGAAAAATAAGAGGCTTTGTTCCCCCCGTTCAAAATAAGGGAAATTTCTTTCCCTTCCTCTTTCCTAGAGCCTTATGTTAGAAAACTCACAAGTGCTTTCTCTTTGCTTTGGAATGTATAGAAACTCTTTCAAAGACCACATAGGTCTCTTCTCGCCACCCCTCCCTGGACCTGGGAGCATCTCTCTGAAATGTGACCATCAGGAAAGATAACGCCCCACCTCCCAGTTTCACTGCAAAGGTAGGTACCTAAGTTAGGTGGGCACCTTGCTCTGAGTTGCAAAACTGCCTTCTATCATAGAGAAATTAGAAGTTGGCTTTTCCTCTGGAGAAAGCCAGTCAGCTACCACAGATGATCACTCCAATTACAGGAAGACTGGATGGACTCTATGTGACAACTGGTGCCATCAAGTCCTCTTAACGTGTTCTTGTCGCTTTCCCCACATTTCCAACATGTAAACTGCACCTGCACGTGCTTTATTAGTGCTGTCAGAGTACAAATATCAGTATCCTTCTTGGTAGGAAGAAAAATAGGCACACACACGCACACAAAGAAGCCTCATGCTTATGGACACGACTGGAAGCTACTGAGCTGGGGTCAAAGTCTGGCTAAGAACCCTGACATTTCACTGTAATATCTACCCAAGCTGTCCTGGTAAACGGATTTTCCTTCTTGAACCCCACTGTCTTCCGTCTCCTCTGAGCTGCTTATTGTCTGCTAGCCTCTCTGGGTCCACTGTCTGTCCTGTGCCTGGCGAGTCTGCCCTCCTGACAGACTGCCTCCCTGGCTCTTTTGAACCCAGCTTCCAGTTGAGGTCTGCCCAATGGGATGAGAGGCTGGTACCAGACACTGGCCAGAGTTTCCCTTGCCCGCTTTCTGTGGCCTCCCTGCTGCCCCTCCAGGCAGGCCCTCTCCTACAATTTAGGTCTCCTTGTGTTCTTTTAAAGCGCCTCCCTCTGCTTGCCTCTTCAGGTCAAGAGGCGGTGACCAGCTTTATACCGCTGGTAGCACCAGGACGCTGCCAGCCCTGCAGTTCCCATTAATCCATCTGCGTTTTAGCAAACTGACCTTGCTTTGAACCCCTTTTAAACTCGTCAAACATTCTTATTTAAGTCTCTTCTTTGAATAGGGCTGGTGTTTCTTTTCAGGACTCCAGTTCCTGCATGCTCCCCAGCCGTAACCTCATTTCCCTTTCTCTTTCTTCTGACCCAAGAAGTTGTGTAGCCTGACCAAACCACAGCTCTAAAAGTCCCCGCGTGTTCACTCTCCAGGGAGATGGATTTAGCAATGACAGAATGGAGTGTTAACTTCCGCATCTCTTGAGTGCCTACAATAAGGCAGGCACGTGGTTCCTTCACTCACAGGGCTTCCTGTCTAGTGCCAGCTTGTGCCTCGACTCTCTTCCTGCCTGGGTGCATCGCTGCCCGCCGTGGGACCACAGCTTCCCGCCCGGTGGACTTTTCCATCAGCGCACCTTGGGCAGTCGTTTGGGGCCGAGACAGGGTTTTCATCAGAACCCAGGAGAGCTCAGGCTGGAAAGCCCTTAGTGCCTCATTGAAGAACACCCGACTCTTTCTGGCTAAAGAGGGACAGAGTCCAGAGTGCTGACTGGACTCTACAGTTTGACTTTGTAGGAACCAGCCCCATGGCGGTCTAGGGTCACAGCCCGGACCCCCATGCCCTCCTGTTCTCCTGTAATTATGAGCAGCAATTCTGGTTGTCTGCCCGTTTCTACATTTCCTGAATAGTAGCATGTGGCCACGGATGCTGGTGTCCGAATCTCAGCCTGTGTCAGTCTCAGGGTCCCAATCTCTGCTGACCCCGATGGGTGGTGAGAGTTACACACTCACCATGACTGTTTCAGCGTGTCCCTGCTTTGAAGTCACCAGCAGTGCTTAGAAAACAGGTTTCCAGTTAAACCAACTGAAAAACCTGTTTTCCCCTCTGGAATTTAATACTTTGGACTGAAGTTAAATAACTTATCACAGATTATGCAGGAGAGTTTTTTTTAAAAAATGTATTGCTTCAATGAAGGAAACATTCTTCAGGCTTTGAGGTTTTTGGAGTTCCTAGTCCGGAACTGTTTTCCCCTGTCACCCGTCAGCACCCTCCAACCATCGCATCATTGTTTTCCTACACCCAGTATTCTTAGTTTGACTAAGCTCCCTGACACCCCACCCTGACCGAGACCAGAGACATAAATAATCAGGTAGGAGGTTCTCTTCTGAGCTTTGATAAAGAATATTTCCATACCCAAGACAGGGGGTTGATTAAATAAATTATAGCACATATATATATACAGCAATATAATACAACTATTTATGTCATCATGCTACTGTGAATTTACTAACAACAAATAAAATCACAGTATATTAGGAGACTCAAAATAAACCCGTCTTATTGAAAAATATGAAGTTATATACCCCAAAAGGTTAATTGTAGTCACCTCCATGCATTATGGGTAATGATAATTATCTTTTTCCCCTTATCTGTATTTTCTATCTTTTTTCGACAACTATGTATTAGTTTTGCACTCCCCACCCCCATAATTTAGCTTTTTTTTTTAAAGAAAAGGAATATTCCCAAATGATCAGTTTTATTTATAAGCATCTAAATATATGGCTTGAAGTTCTTTCAAAATAAACATCCAGAGGCACAATTCATACCCTGGAAATGTTAAGAGTAAACACCAGTTTGGACTTCTCCATCCCTCACACTCAGCCTCTCCTCTGCATGTGGAAGCAAGCACCGTGATGGATCACAGAATTCCAACCAGAGCTGCAGGAGTGGCCAGGTGGCCTCTGGAGGTCCGTGGACCCCCTGGTCACCGAGAAGTCTCACTTACCTGGAGCTCACAGGCTTCTCCTTGGGCCCGGAGCTGGCTGATGAGCAGGTAGGTGGTGAGTGCGGCCAGGATGGGGATCGACAGCAAGCAGCAGGTCAGAGGCCAGTGTGCACTGCTCCTCCTGGACGCCAGCCCAGCCCTGGCCTTGGGCCTGCAGCCGCCATCCTCCGGCAGCATTTCCATGCTGGCCGTTTCCCCGAAGCCCAGCCGCAGACCCTCTGCCATGCTTCTGCTGCTCCTAGAGTTGCCTCCAACTCCTTCTGGGCAGAGAGGGCCCCCCATTAAATAGAAGCCCAGCTCTCACAGTGGATGAATTAATCACTGCCTACTCCTCCCCTTGCCTGCCCCCCCTTCCCTTTCCACAACACACTGGGCCCCACCCCACCCTGCTAGGGAATGCACCGCCTACAACAGAAACCAAGTTTGGTTTAAGAAAAAAAAAAAGAGAAGGAGAAGAGGAAAGCTTTCCCAAGCATATTTATATGCAGTGTGCTCATGCGCTCCTTCCTTCATCTACAGAAGGAAGTTAGGAAAGTCCCTGGAGGAGGAGAAAAAGAATTCAAGTCAGTGGGTGGAGCCAATGAAAACATACCTGCTCCCTGGGGTGCTGGAGGCCTACCCGCGTGCCAGTCTGGGAGTATGCGTCTTCCGGAAGTGAAAGTGAGGATGGGGAGGTGTGCCCTGTGGCTTGCGGACTGGCAGATGGAAATCATGTTTGCATCACCACTTTGCAAAGTGCTGCCAAGCCCTCTGCTTTTTTAGGTCTCCTAGGAGCTTATTCCCATTGTACAGATGGGATGACTGATGTCCTGAAATGAGAAGGCACCTGCCCTAGGTCAGCCAGGGATTAAGACACAGGAGCTAGGAAGAGGATCTGATTCTTCCAAATCATGTTTTAAGCTTCTTTCACACGGTTGCCTATGAAAGGAATGTGTATTTTTAGCTTGTGTTGACCAACCTGTGTTTGTCTGAGCCAGGAATATGAGGTAATAAGAGGTGACTGTCTATACGGGGAGGACACCCTCTGATGAGTCCAAAGTTGACTGAGCCCAAGCTGGGTGTGCCTGGGGGCCATCACGTGTATCAGAAGCTAAAACTGATTAAACGCTGGCTTTGTGCCAGTCACTCTTCTGAGTGAGTGAAATGTATCAGTGAAATTATTCCATCCTGAGATGACCTTTTGGTGTAGAAATGTTGCTATTCCCACCTGACAGATAAGGAAAAGAAAGTGTAGAGAAGAAGCGATAGAAGCAGGCTTGGCACCAGGGCAGGCTGGTTCCAGAGACTCCTAACCATCACATTACGCTGCATGTCCACGGACACCCACTCCCGTTCTCCCCAGAGTAAGTCATCCCTTCCAGGGGCAGGTTGCAGAGGCTTCCTGGAGAAAGAGGTGGTGTTGGAACAAGACCTTGAAACTTAGGGAGGGTGATGCTGGAGAAGAAGAGAGGGCCCTCCAAAGAGACGGGTTACAGAAAGAGGAAAACTTAAGGGTGTCCTGTGGCGTGTGGTGGAGACCAGTCTGACTCGTGCTTCCATTCAGGCTACTTCTGCTTCTCTCACAGCTGAAACCCTTCAGGCTACTTGGGAAAACCTTGCAGGAGCTGCCCACCGTCATCTCTCCGCAACGTCCAGCCTTTCTCTTGTTATTTTCCAAGCTGTGTTCCGTCACATGCACTGTGCAGCTGCATTGCTGTATTTGCTGCTCCTCCACCGGGAAGGCTTCCGTTTCTTTCCTTTCGTATCATCACACTCCTCTATTTCTTTTTTTTAACTTCACGTAGAAACCTTCCCTGCACCTCACCGCCTCCAAGATGGGGTGAGATGCTCCTGTATGTTTTTCCAGCCTGCCACTCTTCCCCTGCCATTGACTATTTCATACTAGACTGTGACAGACTGCTTTTCATCACCCTCAGTAAAGCATCAGATCTATCATGGCAGACATGTCCCTTCCTTGTCGCTTCTCCCATAGTAACTGTCCCAGCATAGAATCTTAACCAACACCGGTTGAAATAAGCATCTAACATATTCTCAAAGAATCCCAGTCAAGGGTGTGTTCCTTGGGTACCTATTCTTGGTTTAACAAATCTACTAAGAAACTTTTCCTTGAGATTAACCTAAATCTTTGCTATTGTAACTTTTAAACACGTAGTCACACTTAGTATCAGATCATCTTGAAGGAATTTATAAACGTGTAATTACCCTTGTACCCACTCCAGTGTTCTTACCTGGAGAATCCCAGGGATGGCGGAGCCTGGTGGGCTGCCGTCTATGGGGTCGCACAGAGTCGGACACGACTGACGCGACTTAGCAGCAGCAGCAATTACCCTTGTAGTTCTTCTTTAGACAGCTGGTGTGCTTGATCAAGCCACGGTCTTAAAAGTGGTAAGTTCAAATGAAGAGGTATGTATTATCGTCTTCAATATAAGAAGGTCTTGAAAAAGGGTGAATACTGAAAACACCAGACTGGGTGTCTGGAGACCTCAGTTTTAGTCCCGTGGTTGTGCGACCTTCAGAACTCTAGGAGACTCTCCTCATTCTGATGTATCTGATTGTCTGCAAAATGTGGTAACTAAGCTTCTTATGGGCTTCCCAGGTGGCTCTGGTGGTAAAGAACCAGTGAGTGCAGGAGACCTAAAGACACAGGTTCGATCTCTGGGTCGGGAAGATGCCCTGCAGGAGGAAATGACAACTCACTCCAGTACTCGTGCCTGTAGAATTCCATGGACAAAGAGCTTGGTGGGCTATGGTCCATGGGATCACAGAGTTGGACAAGACTGAAGCGACTTAGAACACAGCACACAGCCTTGTTATAATTCTGTTTAAAGTAAGGGTCAATGGATTCTGAATTTGTGCCTGGGGAGCTTCCTATGGGAAGAGGATAAGAATCTTAGGGCATGGACTTGTTAGACAACTATTTGAGATAATTGTAGAGGTACATTTACATAGAGTTGTAAGAAAAAAAATGGGCTTCCCTGGTGGCTCAGTCTATAAAGAATTTGCCTGAAATGTGGGAGACCTGGGTTGGGAAGATCCCCTGGAGGAGGGCATGGCAACCCACTCCAGTATTCTTGCCTGGAGGGTCCTCAGGAACAGAGGAAAAAATACAGAGAGATTCTTTATAGCCTTTACTCAGCTTTTACCAAAGACAGCATCTTGCATAAGTATAATATAATGCCATAATCAGGAAGTTGACATTGATACTCTGATTCTACCAGCTTTATATGCACTCTTTGTGTATATGTGTTTAGTCCTGTGATATTTATCACATGTATAGATTCCTGTGACCATCACTACAGTCAAGATACAGAAAGATCTCTACCCCAAAGATCCGGCACACTGCGCTGTATGATCACAGCTGCCATCCTGCCCGTCTTTCTCCCTTAACCCCTGACAATCACAAATTTTCTCTCCAACTTGGCCGTTATGCGATTTGCCAAACGTCATATAAATGAATCACGCGGTCTGTATCCTCTAGGGGTTGGGTTTTTTTTTTTTTTTTTTTGCCCAGCATCATTTCCTTGAGGTCTGTCCAAATTATTACATAAATAATACTTCATTTCTTTTAATTGCTGGATAGAGTTCAATGGTATGGCTGGACCACAGTTTGTTTAACCATTGGTAAACATTTGGGTTATTTCCTATTTAGAGTTACGAGAGTAGAATAAAGCTGCTATGAGTGTACGGGTGTACAGGTTCTTGTGTGCACATGTTTTCATTTCTCTAGAGTCTGTGCCCAACAGTGACATTGCTGAGTCATGCAGTTGGCACATACTTAGTTTATAGGCAACTGCCAGACTCTGTTCCATAGCGGTTATATCATTTCACTTCCCCCAGCAATGTGTGAAAGAGCCAACCTCCTTTCTGCATCCACTTTCCAGAACTTAGAGTTACTACAGTTTTTTATTTTAGCTCTTATGTGTATAGGGTTGTCTCATTGTGGTTTTAATTTTCATTTCCCTAATGACTGACAACACTGAACATCTTTTCATGCACTTTATTGCTCTCTGTATAACCTCTTTGGTGAGACAAACGTCTGTTTTGGCTGTTACAGTGTATGTGTCCCTTCCTCCTTGATTCTCGGTGCAGAAGGAGATTCTCAGTTCTAAGGTAGAGGTAAGTAGCTTACAGATAAATAATGAGTTACTGTACTTGAGTGCAAGATAGTGTTCTAAGTGATGGGCTAAAGCAGTGATGAAAACACATAAAAATCCCTGGTTTCATGAAGCCTATATTCTAGTGTGGGGAGATGGCCAGTAGACCACAAAAAATAAGTTGAATTTATGGTATAGTAGACGGCCTTAGCGGAGAAGGCAATGGCAAGCCACTCCAGTACTCTTGCCTAGAAAATCACATGGACAGAGGAGCCTGGTGGGCTGCAGTCCAGGGGGTCGCTACTAGTCGGACACGACTGAGCGACTTCACTTTCACTTTTCACTTTCACATTGGAGAAGGAAATGGCAACCCACTCCAATGTTCTTGCCTGGAGAATCCCAGGGACGGCGGAGTCTGGTCGGCTGCCGTCTATGGGGTCGCACAGAGTCGGACACGACTGAAGCGACTTAGCAGCAGCAGCAGCAGAAGGCCTTAGTGCTTTAGAAAACAAACGAAAAACAGAAAAGAGAGCTGGGGAGTTACCCTAGTTGTAATTTAAAATAAGTGAAGTGAAGTGAAGTCGCTCAGTCGTGTCCGACTCTTTGCGACCCCATGGACTATAGCCCACCAGGCTCCTCCGTCCATGGGATTCTCCAGGCAAAAATAAGGTGGTCAGAAAAAGCAACTCTTCCTGAGAGTGGCCATTTGATTGAAGACCTGGAATGAGGAGAAGCCCTGTGGGTGTCTGGAATCATAGAAGATTGCTCCTGACCTTGAAGCAGGTGTGTTTAAGGAGCATCAAGGTGGTCACGAAGACTGGAACTGTGTCACAGGAGCCTGACCACACAGGGCCTCTGGGGTGGGACTCGGGTAAGACTTGGCTTCTCCTTCTGGGACATGGGAAGTCTTAGGAGATGTGTTGCAGAAAGTTGGCAGGTTCTGATTTCAAGAAGGATCATCCTGGTTGCTCTGCTGAGAATAGCCTGAAAGGAGAAGGACAGAATCAGAGAGACTAGGCTGGAAACTACTGCAGTAAACTCGGTGAGGAGTAATGGTGAATTGGGTCGGGTGGTGGCAGGGAGGGTCACAAGAAATGGCAGATTCCAGACATATTTTGAAATAGAGTAGACATAATTTCTTACTGAGCTGAATGTGAATGAGAGAGAAGAGAAAAATCTGGGTCCAAGTTCTTGCCTGGAGCATCAGAAGAATGGAGATGCTCTTCATGGAGACAAGACTGTGGGAGTTCCACATCTCAGATCAAGACGTGCATCCTTTAAGGTGATTTTGGACTGCACGCAGAGAGGACATGACGACGAGGCAGTTGGATGACAAGTCTGGGGTCCCGGGGAAAGACTTGGGAGGAGACATTCATTTTTGAGTCACTTTTGGGGTAGACCCATCACATAACTAGTGCCAAAAAGTGGAGGCTCCTCTTTTGATTACAGGTTGTCAGTGCAAAGTCCTTAGGACTAGATTTTAGAAAAGCATTAAGCTGAACCATAAGAAATTGCCAAATCAGACCATTCTTGACCTATATTAATAATATATATGTTTCATCATAACTGTCCATTCCAGATGTCTTATAGTACATAACACTTTTCTGGGGAGTCTGGAACAGTGTTCTAGTCAAACAGAGATATTTCTGTAGGCCCAACTCATTTGAGTGAGATTTATCTACACACTGCACACTTATCTTTTCAAGTTAGGTTTGGTGCCAAATGCATCATATCTGTGTCTGACATTTGCATCTCACATTTTTAGGGTTTTTTTTTTTCCCTCACATTTTTGGACTGTGGACTTGTTTTATTATCATTAGGGCTTCCCAGGTGGTGCAGTGGTAAAGAATCCACTTGCCAGTGCAGGAGACACAAGAGATGTGGGTTTGGTCCCTGGGTTGGGAAGATCCAGTTCCATGGACAGAGAAGCCTGGCGGGCTAGTCCATGGGTTCCCACACAGTCGGACACAACGAAGTAACTGAGCGTGCACACACATTATTATCATTGTTGCTGTTATTATTTTACCATTCTGTGTAGCATCCAGAGTTGAATGACTGAAGGTACTGAGAGGCATATTTCAGCTCAACTTTAAGCCTATATCAATACTCTTCAAAGATAAACCGTGCTGCTTCCAAAGGTGGGAGCTCTCTGCCTAATGACTAAATACAAGACCTGAGTAACCACTTATTGGGGAATATTTTAGGAGAAATTAAATTATTAGATGATTGAAGTTGATGTCGTTTACAGTTCTTGGTCTCACTGAGATAGGATGAGTCTAAATCCTTTCTCCTCTTCAGGCCTTGATCTCTGCATCTGTAAAATGGGGACAAGGAGTTGAGCTTTGTGGTTACTGCTGAGGGTGCTTTCGGCATCAGTGTTTTCAGGGTCTCTCTGTGTCTTTTCACTGGTTGTTCTCCCTACCCATCTCTCCACACCCTTGTTTGCTGAGTAGCCCTTTCCCACACCGTACCATGCAACTTGCCCACAATGTGCAACAAGGAATTAGCATGGGGAGCTGGGATAGGGAAGAGGAGGTTTCCTCGCTGCTTCCCAGATTGGGAAAACCAGTCATTTTTTCAGTAATTACTTCTTGACACCTAAGTGTGTCTTGACTTGGGCAATACCCACCGTCTTCCCAGGAGATTGCTAATCCAGGGCACATCTCTGCCTTCCTGGAATGGTGTTCTTGGCTGCAGAGCTTCCCCTTTCTGGTTCTGTTGGGAAATAAGCTATTTGTTGATGAAATAAGCTATTTTTCTTCTTTTAAAAATTTTGTTTATTTATTTATTTATATTGAAGTGGCTCAGTGGTAAAGAATCCTCCTGCCAAGCAGGAGACTTGGGTTCAATCCTTGGGTTGGGAAGATCTCCTGGAGAAGGAAATGGCAACCCACTCCCGTATTCTTGCCTGGGAAATCCATGGATGGCGCAGCGGGATGGGCTGCAGTCCATGGGGTCACAAGAGTCGAACACAATTTATAGCTAAACCACTGCCACCAGAGTTGTGTATAATATTATACAAGTCTACAGTCTAGTGATTCACAATTTTTAAAGGTTTATAGTCATTACCAAATATTGGCTGTCTTCCTTGAGTTGTACAATACATCCTTGTAGTTTATGCCTAATAGTTTGTACCTCTGAATTTCTCACCACCTCTCCCTTCTTCCCTCTTCCCCTCGATAACCACTTAGTTTGTTCTCTGTATCTGAGTCTGCTTATTTTTTGTTATATTCACTAGTTGTTTATATTTTTAAGGTTCCACATATAAATGATATCGTGCAGTATTTGTCTTTCTCTGACTGACTTATCTCACTTAGCGTAACACCCTTCAAGCCCATCTGTGTTGTTACAAGTGGTAAAACTCCATTCTCGTTTTTGGACTGAGTAGTATTCCACTGTAGTAAAATGCTGTATCTACTTTCAATGTGGTATGTTTATACCACATCTTCTTCTGTTGATGGATACTTAGGTTGATTTCATATCTTGGCAATTGTAAATAATGCTGCTATGAATGGGGTGCGTGGATCTTTTCAAATTAGTGTTTTTATTTTTTTCAGATATATACCCAGAAATATGAATCATACATGTCATATGGTAGTTCTATTTTTAGTTTTTTAAGAACCCTCCATACTGTTTTCCATAGTGGCTGTAGCAATTTACATTCTGCCAACAGTCAACAGTATATGAGGGTTCCCTTTTCTTTACATGTTGGATGACTTTTTTTTTTTTGCAGTATAGTTGTTTTTTGCTCAGTGGTAAAGAATAAAGAATTTGCCTGCCAATGCAGGAGACCTGGGTTTGATCCATGGGTCAGGAAGATCCCCTGGAGAATGAAATGGCAATCTACTGTAGTATTCTTGCCTGAGAGATTCCATAGACAGAGGAGCCTGGCCGGTTACAGTCCATGGGGCCGCAAAGAGTTTGACATGACTTAGCAGCTGAGCACACACATAGTTGTTTGACAAGGCTGTGTTAGTTTCTGCTGTTTGGCAAAGTGCATCAGCTTTATAAATACATATATCCCCTCTTTTCTGAATTTCCTTCTCATCTCGTCACCACAGAGAACTGAGTAGAGTTCCCTGTGCTGCACAGTAGGTTCTCATATGTCACCTATTATATTTCATACACAGCAGTGTGTCTGTCTCAGTCCCAGTCTCCCAGTTCATCCCATCTCTCCTTTCCCCACGTGGTATCCATACATTTATTCTCTATGTCTGCGCCTCTATTTCACTTTGCAGATAGGTTCATCTGTACCATTTTTCTAGATTCCATATATATGTATTAATATATGATATTTGTTTTTCTCTTTGTAACTTACTTCTCTGTATGACAGTCTCTAGGTCCATCCACATCTTGATAAATGTCCCAGTTTTGTTCCTTTATATGGCTGGATAATATTCCCTTGTATATGTGTGCCACATCTGCTTTATCTGTTCCTTTGTCGATGAACATTTAGGTTGCTTCCATGTCCTGGCTATTATAAGTAGTGCTGCAGTAAACATTGGGGCATATGCCCAGGAGTGGGATTACTGGATAGTAGTAGTTCTATTTTTAGTTTTTAGGGAACCTCCATACTGTTCTCCATAGTGGCTGTGCCAGTTTCCGTTCCTGCCAACAATGAAGAGAGGGGTCCCTTCCTCTATACGCTCTAGGGCATTGATTTTAGATTTTTTGATAGTGGCCATTGTGATCAGTGTGAGATGATTCCTCATTATCGTTTTGATTTGCATTTCTCTGATAATTAATGACATGACTGAGTGACTAAGCGCACAGACAGTAATTAACGACAGGGAGCATCTTGTCATGTGTCTGTCGGCCATCTGTGTGTCTTCTTTGGAGAAATGTGTGGTTAGGTCTGCAGAAAGAAATGGCAACCCACTCCAGTATTCTTGCCTGGAGAATCCCATTGACAGAGGAGCCTGGCGGGCTGTAATCCATGGGGTTGCAAGAGTCGAACACAACTTAGCATCTAAACCAGCACCAACTGGCATATTTAGGTCTTCCATCTATTTTTTGATTGGATTGTTTGGTTTTTTTCTTTTTAATATTGAGCTGCGTGTGATTTTTGGATCTTTTGGAGATTAATCCCTTACCAGCTGCTTCATTTGCAAATATTTTCTCCCATTCTGAAAGTTGCATTTTCATTGTGTTGATGGTTTCCTTTGCTGTGCAAAAGCTTTTACATTTAATTAGGTCCCATTTGTTTATTTTTGTCTTTATTTTTCATTACTCTAGGAGGTGAATCAAAAACTTGCTGCAATTTATGTTAAAGAGTGTTCTTCCTATGTTTTCCTCTAAGAATTTTATAGTGTCCAGTCTTATCTTTAGGCCTTTAGTCCATTTTGAGTTTATTTTTGTGTAGGGTATTAGGAAGTGTTCCAGTTTTATTGTTTTGCATGTCGTTGCCAAGTTTCCCTAGCACCATTTATTGAAGACGTTGTCTTTTCTCCATAGTGTACTCTGATCTCCTTTGTCATGGGTTAGATGCCCGTAGGTGCTTGGGTTTATCTGTGGACTTTCTATCCTTTCCCATTGATTTCCATTGATTTCTGTTTTCATGCCAATGCTATATTTCTTAATTAGTGTAGCTTGTAATACAGTTTGAAGTCAGGGAGCCTGATTTCTCCAGCTCCATTTTTCTTTCTCAAGATTGTTTTGGCTATTTGTAGTCTTTTCCCTACGTCCTCACTGACACTTGTTATTTGTGTTCTTTTTGATGACACTCATTATGGCAGGTAAGCAGCGCTCTCTCACTGTGATTTTGAATTGCATTTCCCTGATGATTATTGATGTGGAGCATCTTTTCACATGCCTGTTGGCCATCTGCATGTCCTCTTTGGAGAAGAGGTCTTCATTCAGTTCTTCTGCCCATTTTTAAATTGAGTTGTTTCTATTTTTGATGTGGAGTCATATGAGCTATTTATTAATTTTGAATATTGACCCTTTATCAATCATTTGCAAATATTTTCTCCCATTTAGTAGACTCTTTCTCATTTCATTGATGGTCTTCTGCTGTGCAAAAGATTTAAGTCTAATTGTTGCTGCTGCTGCTGCTAAGTCACTTCAGTCGTGTCTGCCTCTGTGCGACCCCATAGACGGCAGCCCACCAGGCTCCCCCATCCCTGGGATTCTCCAGGCAAGAATAGTGGGGTGGGTGGTCATTTCCTTTTCCAGGGAATCTTTCCGATGCAGGGATTGAACACAGGTCTCCTGCACTGCAGGCAAATTCTTTACCAACTGAGTTACAAGGGAAGCCCCTTTAGGAAACAGATTTGCTTTAGGGGGTAGATTCAAAAAAATATTGCTATGATTTTATGTCAAAGAGTGTTCTGCCAATTTTTCCTCTAGGAGTTTTCTGGTTTACAGTCTTGCATTTCGGTCTTTATGCCCTTTAGATTTATCATAATTCTCAAGCAGGTTAGAGCCAACTAGTCTACTCCTAAGTATGTGCTCAAGAGAAACTCTTATACATGTTCAATGGGAGGTACATACAAGAACCTCTGCCATAGCAGTCACCACGGAGGCAAAAACCTGGATGTCACCAGGAAAGGCGGTGAATAGAGTGTGTTGAAGTCACCAAATAAGGCATTATGTAGCCATCCAAATGAAGGAACAGCACAGCATGCCTTGATATGGATGAATCTTAGCAAAATGTTTTAAGTGAAAAGGTAAATTCCCAGAGGTTATATATAGCAAGGTTATATGAAGTTAAAAACAATGCATGTGTGTGCATGTGTGCTTGCACACCCACACACACCACACACAAATACATATGATGCAGCTAGTTATAAAGGAGAGTAAAGCAATGATGAACACAGGACTTAGGATGAGGAATACCCTGAGCTGGAACAGTAAATGGGTGCTGTCAAGAGGCTTCACAGATGCCCTCAAGGTCCTGGCTTTCATCTTATGTCACGGGTTAACTGGTATTTACAGTGTTATCACTGATTAACTCGCTGACTAATTAAAAGGGAATCCAAGCATAGACTATGACGTCTGTAACATGATCCAAGGATTATGACAGTTTCAATTCTGTCTTTATGAGATCCAAAAACAGACAAGACACAAGAATCAATGGATGCTGTGTGTGTTCCTGAAAGACTTTCCAATAAATCATGTGGATGAGCCTCAACACGTAGATTTCAGAGTGACTGCTTTGCTCTTACAAAGGAATGTTTTGATTTCTTCTTAGTTCTTAATTCTGGTCCAGCAACGGATGTTGCTAGATAAATGAAGTCTGGTTGAACCTGGTCCCATTGTTAAGCCTTCCCTTAAATCAGCATTCCCTTAAATGGCCTGGAGTTATGATTGTGTATCTGTTGGCCATTCGATTACAGTAAAAAAAATAGAGGAGACCTCTTTGGATACATGAAATGTTCTGGTTGGGAGGAGAGTGCTTGGGTGAAGAAAGTGTTGGAGCAAATTTGGAGCAAGGAAGATGGAATCCAAGTTGTCTTGGCCAAACAACTAGACTATTTCCTTGAAGTCTTTCTTCCTTCTCTGACCTTTCTGGTATTAAGTTGCAAGCAAGAATGTGTCTATGTTGTAAAGCCTGGCTGTGGGTGTGGGCATTCCCTGATTCCTGGGACACCTACCCCATGGCCCAGACTCAACCTGAAGCTGGATATACATATTTGACCCAGATCTGAGGTTGAAGACTGATAATATTTTGTCCTTGGCTTATTTTCTCTCAGCATGGGCAATATTGGCTCCTCGTGTAGTATTGCATCAGGTGGATCTTGCAGTAGAGGAGCAGAGAACTCGGCTGCAGAGCTGCATTCACAGCGGCAGACCCAGGCAGAGTTAGAGCTCCCTCCTCTCACTGTGCCCAGCCCACACCTCAATTACTGAAGTCTTATCACATTGTATTGTCCTGGTTTATTTACAGAGCTCTCCTGCCCACCAGCCTGTGAACACCTCAAGGGTAGAGACCCTGCCTTTTTTCATTGCCAAGTCTCCCAAGTTCAGGGAAGACTGGAGATGTTACTTGAATGTTGGGGGAACACCATACATTTCACCTTGTCAGCGCCCAGTGACTGGGACCTCAAAGTCATGACAGATTATCACTGCCTGGATGGAGTTCAGGGAAGATCAGAGATAAGGGAGGGTGGTTTAGTTTGGTCTTTGAAGTGGGTTCCCTGCATAGAGAGGGAAGGGGAGAGTGGGGAGGAATGGTGGTAATGGCGGGGTGGGGATAGTCAAGGCAGATAACAACCGGAACTGCATACCTGCTCACCCATCAGAGCAGACTCTGAAAGCAGATCGTCGACATTGCTGCCCTGGTGTCTACCAGCTGTAGGTCAGACGGGGCAGACGAGGTGGGGCCTGGGGTTTGGGTGGTGAAGAGGTAGAGCAGGAATCAATGTTTCACCATCAGCTCTGCATCAGGAACCTCCTATGCACGGTCTTCCTTGACTGTCACACAACATTGGCAGACAGGCACCATGACTCTAATTTTTAAGAGCAGGAAAGAGACAAGGGAGGGGTGAGCAACTTGCCCAGAATTACCCAAACAGTGAGTTGTAGAGCTGGAGCTGAAGTTTAAATTAGACCCTGCCCCAAGTTCCTAGGCCTGTGCCCTGCTCCTTGTGACATCCTGTCACACCGCCATGCACAGAAGGTGTGGCCAGTGGAGGTCAGGCTCGGAGCCAAGGCATGGGGCGGGAGCCATTAGACACATGCAGGGGACTGTGTGGAGGAGGCGCAGGGATGGGGCTGCAGTAGAAGGCCGGGCAGCTCCTGAGGTCAGGGTGGGTGTCCGTGGTCAGGGACATTCTGTTTAGAGCCTGTAAACCTCCACCCTTCACACCCGAGAAAGTCCGCAGCGGCCACACCCTTGTCATGGGCTTTCTGGGGAATGTTTCTGGAATTGGACAGAGAGCTCAGGCAGCTGCCCTGGAACCAAGGCCAGAGATGATTTTGGAATTTAGAAGGGAGAGATTGAGCACAGTGGTTCCAGCATTTGGGGCTAGAGATGAGTAATGTCTGGTTGCGGGAGGAGCTCTGCTCTAGGGATGAAAAGGAAGTGATAAAAAAGAATCAAGGGACAGAAGGGGTAGCTGAGCAAGTAGATGGTTTTAGTCCCAATTCTGGTGAGAGAGAAGCCCAGGGACTAGTTTCATGGGGATCGTCAGAGAATGTCTGAGTGGTAGAAACATCACAGGATATGTGGGGGAGAGAGAGTGAAGACTCCGAGAGGGGAGAAGAGACACGCTGACCCAGAGGCAGGCAGAGATGGGGACCGAAGTACACACAGGAGAGACCCAAAGACACAGCCACTCAGAGAGGACGCCGTCAGTGGCAGGCTGAGATGGGGACCGAAGTACACAGGAGAGACCCAAAGACACAGCCACTCAGAGAGGACGCCGTGGAGCTCCAAAGGTGCCCGGAAACCAGGGCGATGAGAGGAAACCAGAGAGGCGGAGAGGCGGGACAGAGACTCAGAAAGGACAGTGGTGCCAACACCCAGTGGTTCATGGAGAAAAAGCATACAAACCTCCTGAGAGGGACTGTGTTCTGGCCCTGCGGCCCTCCTGGGAAGAGGGATTCTTCGGCTTACCTGAAGTAAGGGGAGTCCTAAGTCTCTGGGCTTTCCTCACTGACAGGTGGAAAGCCCGGGGTAAAGGTCACCTACGACAGAGACTTTCCCTGTAACCACCGTCCCAGAAGAGGCCTTCATGCCATCTCCTGTCCTCCCCTCTCGCTCCTCTGTTTACAGCCCTGCAGGGAACTCCAGAGACCAGCCGCTTAGTACCAACTCCCAGAACATTACTCCTCAGGCTGAGCCCCGTCTCTGCGACTCTCAGCCCGGGAACATCTCACGAGCAGATTCGGTGCTGCCTTTCCATTTGACCCCTCAGGCTGCTGATGACAATGAACGTGCTCCCACAGAGCCGCTCTTCTTCAGGACCACCACCTGCAGTTCCTCCCCTGGCGTAAGCAGTCAGGACAGGCTGTTATGCTCGGTAACAATCTCAACCTCTCAGGGGCTCTCAGGAACAAACGTTTATTCCTTGTAGTAAAGAAAAAAATCAGTCATGACACTTGTTAAAGAATGGCAAGGAGACTTCATTCAAGGGGGCAAGTGGTATTTCAGTGGGTGTAGGACCACCACAAGGCCCTGCAGAGACTGAATTCAGCTCTTAATATAGCAGGGGTAAGTGGAAATTTTTAGACAAACTCAGGGTGGGGGTCAGTGTATGGAAAATAGCGAAGAAGAAATATCAGAAGTTAAGGCAATTCTGGCTAATAAGATCTAACAGGATTCTCACTGAAGGCAGGCCAGGGTGATTACACATCACCTGAGAAGTGGTGGAGGATGAAGACCTGACCAAACGTTGAGAGCCATCAGACATTGCGGTACTCTCGTTAAAGCAGGACAATGCAGAGATGAACACTGAAGCTCAAAAATCAAAGCCTGCTTGAGAAGACATTTCATAGGAGCCTGAATAGAGGTGGCTGAGGAGAGAATCTTGGTCGTTTGCTCACGCTGTACATTCACTGTGAGCCAGAACCACTGCTTGGGTTCATCTTCATTCTGGGATCCTGGCTGGCCAAGCCTGGCATCTCTCTTGAGTGCCAGCTGGTCCACCAAGGTGGGGGCGCTGGGCGGGGAGGACCGCAGAGCGTGTGCTTTGATGCCTGCGATGTGATGCAGCACATGGATGGCCTCGGATGTGCCCCACCCCGCGCCGGGCACTGCGTCTACACCATGTGGTGACAGCCAGCAGCCCCGGCTCCTTGAGCCCATCTACCTGGTGGAGGTCCACTGTCCATGACAAGTGGCTGGTGGCATCTGGGGGGACTCGAACAGGAAGTGGACCATGTCCTGGGGGTCTCCCAGGTGGTCGCCACCCCCGTGTTGGTCATGAAAGCTTTGCTGGCCGTCATGAGTCCTTTGGCTTCTCCATTGACCTGAGGTCCATACGGGTGGCCAGGCCTTACCTCGCAGTCCTCTGGACATTGTCACACCCTGGCTGCAGACCCCTCGGACACCGCCAGGCGCCCCAGCCAGCTCGTAGTGGAAACACACAAATGCAAAGCCTGAAGGAGGGCGTCCCAGCTCCCAAGGGCTTCCTGGACAGATTGCAGGTGGCCTTCCATCTGGGCTGGACTCTGTAGCACTCGCGTCCTGCTGGTGAGCGAGCGCAGCCAGGACCCCTGTGCCCTTTTCAGGACACCCGACCGAACTGTCCAGACCCAGTGATGCTCCGTCTGCCAGTTGTCTAGGGCCCACTCTGTGCCATCGCACGACCTGAACGCTTGATACCTATTTCACGGTTTCAGAGGCAGCGCAAGTGACCTCTTCACAGGTACTTATGTGGCTGGTGGAGGTGAGGGAGCGGATGGGACATCCAACATGTTTTTGTCATTTCTTCAGAGGGAAGTTCAAGTTTACTGCCCTCTCCTCCCTGCCCCCAGATTTAAAATGAATGCATTAAAAGGTTTACAAAGCAAAGCCAACAACAACAACAACAAAAATAAAGCATTGCCAATTGTATTAGTTGAAGAAAATGAGAACACAAGCCTCCATACCCTGGTCCTGAAAGCTTCTACTGGATTTGACACATCTCACCTTCAATCATGTTGCGTTAGTCAGAGCCTTCTGTCAGTGAGGTGAGGAGGAAAATTCTGCAGTCAGGAAGGGGCTGCAAATATTTGTGAACAAAGATACGGTTTGCCACAGTCGCTTCTCCCACACTACAGTCTCAGGCTCTTGAAGCTAGTCCCTTGATTAAAGTCTCCCAAGTTAATTGATGTTCTTTTTGATATTTAGGAGCTAGTACTGGACAAGAAGCTTTCAGGGAGGTGATGTTTATGGAACATTTGGTGAACAGAACTATGAATGGTCTTCTTCCATCTTATAGTTAGAATATGTGACCACTAGGTTTACCAAAGGCCACGGGGTCGGGGGTGAAACACACCTTTAATTTGATTTTAAAACCTAGGTTTTACTGGGATTTATCATTCAATGCCTTTTAAAAATCTCATCTTTTATCACTTGGGGTCTCAAAGCAGTTGGCTCTTCTGTAGCTCTGAGATGGAAAAGGGCATCTTATCTTCATTGGGCTTTGAATGAATGAGAAATAAATCCCTACTGTTTTAAGCCACTGAAATTGTAGGATTTATCTGTTTTGACAGCTACTGTTAATTATTTTAATGCAGAAATTGCTGTAAGAAGTGAAATGCTCCATAACAAGAACATAAAATATATGACATCTTAGTGATTGGCACAGGTAATGGAAAAGTGTGTTGGAGACCGGAAAGATGGAGGTAAGAGTATTCAGTGGCAAGGTATTTGTAAAGTTGTTGCTTGTGATGACTTGAAAATGCAGATCCTGAGCTTAGTGTACTTGTCTTTCCAGGGAAGATGTAGGAAGATAGAATGACAGTGGCCTGGCTGCATTTGACAAGTTATTATAAGTATGAGAAGAGCTCAGGAAATTTTTAGGTGGATTGCAAGCAGAAATTAAGAAGAGAGAGTCCAGAAATTCGAAGCTTTGAAATTGGATTGCATACTGCTTAAGACATCACACTGTAATAAGAGATGAGATTCTATAAGGATTTAGGTGGCAAAGATCCAGCAAACTCTCTCAGTTGGAAAAATGATTTGGGGGATGGATCAAATGAAAAGAACAGATTTCTCATTGATTTTTTCCATATAGTCTCAAGATAGCTGCTATTAGCTTAAGAGGGAGAGAAGCAAGGGAGTGAGAAAGCAAAGGAAAAGGACAGATTTGAGAACTATATCTTAAAAAGAGCTTTGGCTGTGGTCAGTGGAAATAGATCAGAAACCTATTATATTACTGAGTGAAATGTAATGCTAAAGAAACCATAAGCCTGGTCTAGAAAATCTTTCAGGCTTAAAACAACTCTTGGGATTCCAACCTTTTCGCCAAAGAAAAAGATACAATGTCCAGCAGAACATAATCTCTAATATTCTAAGAAAGGTCATGCGTGGCTCCCAAAGGCAGACCCTGGGGTCATGAGAATAATGGACATGCCTTGATGGCTCTGATAGGGCATTATTCCCTCTTACCCAGAGCCAGGAGGCTTCCTGAAGTCTGCCTAGTAAGATTTCGGAACCACTGCAGACTTATGACTCCTGTCTGTTTCCCTTTCTTTCTAAGCAGGTATGTTGATCATGGTTATCCTACCCCTCTGTTCACTGTATTTTTGATGAGTGGTGTGGGGATGGCTGGGAGAGAGGGATATATAATTTGTCCTTTTGGATCCTTTGTGTAGGGTAGTGATCTCAACTGGGCAACATTTGGCAATTCCTGCAGGCATTTAAAACAATTTAAGTATAGTTTACAGTATTGTATTAGTTAACCTGGAGGCATTTTTGATTGTCACACCTTGGAAAGGGATGCTACTGGCATTTCATGAATAGAGATCAGAGATGCTGCTAAATATCATACAACAAGGCACAGGACAGCTTCCCTTGACCACCCCCAACAAAGAATTATCCAGTCTAAAACGTCAATATTGGGCTTCCCTGGTGGCTCAGTGGTAAGAGACACGGGTTTGATCCTTGGGTCCCTGGTGAGGGAAATGGCAACCCATTCCAGTATTCTTGCCTGGAAAATCCCATGGACAGAGAAGCCTGGTGGGCTACAGTCCCTGGGGTCGCAAAGCCTTGGACGTGACTTAAACTGAGCACGCATGCAAAACGTCAGTTAGGTCTAAGGAACACAGTCTGGTCTAGGGAATAAAAGCTGTAGCATCCTGACCTAATAGCGAGATTAGGGAGCATCACCTGCCAGTCAGAAAGCCTGAAGTGGCGTTGGTGCTCAGTCCTTCATTCAGCACTTGAGTGCTTGCCAGAGGGAGGAGGTGGAAAGGGGTAGGGTGGGGTTTGTCAGGCGTGAATGCTAGTTGCTGGGCTTCCCTGGTGGCTCAGAGGGTAGAGCGTCTGCCTGCAGTGCGGGAGACCCGGGTTCGATCCCTGGGTCGGGAAGATTCCCTGGAGAAGGAAATGGCACCCCACTCCAGTACTCTTTCCTGGAGAATCCCATGGAGGGAGGAGCCTGGTGGGCTGTAGTCCACGGGGTCACAAAGAGTCGGACACGACTGAGGGCCTTCACTTTCAATGCTAGTTGCTGCATTAGCCAACCTCTGAGAACCTCAGTGTCTTAACAGGAAAAGTTTATTTTTCACATCATGTTAAGGAAAAAAATATCTGTTATTCACCTCAATGACTAATGTAAATTTTTTCTTATGGGCATTGTGAGCCTGGTAGTAGATTGACTTTTCTCATTGAGTTGGCTACCAGGAAGCTTGTTATAACAACTGTTGCTGTTGACTGATATTCTCTGGCTCATCTTCCTATTTGACACTCATTTGCCCAAGACTTTGATTTTTTTCCACTCCTCCCCAATATTGCATGTACCTTTGCTTGTTGCTTCAAAATACCAAAATACTTTTGGGGATGACCTGAGCTATAGAATAAATGAATGAATCAAAAGCATTCTTGCTGGAAGACGGCTCCTATGAAAGGGAATTGGGGAAACAGTAAGTATCTCTTTCCTTGTTTAAAAAGGAAAGTGAAGCTTTGGGTCTTGGCTTGAAAATTTATAGAATTGAAACTTGTTTATGCTGGAGATCTGCAAATAGCTTTTCTTTTTCATTCTGCAGTTTTACTTACCCCTTCTGAGTTGCTGTTTTAGCAATCCAGACTCCCATTTGCTTTCGTGGGTGAAGGGAGACAAGAAAACCTTTTCTTCACAATCTTTTGGGGAATCACTTCATGCAAATATCTTTGTCTCAGAAGGAAACTGTCCCAAGGTTAAGTCTCTGCCCATCTCTGAGTAAGAGGCATTAAAGAGCTAGTGTTTTTCCCTTTTGCTTTTCTGTTCCAAATGGTCAAGGAGTCAGGAGACCAGTCACAAACTTGTTATTTCTGATTTCTGGAAAGAAAGTGGGCTGAGAACCCCACCACATCCACAGTTCTCATCTGTGTGCCCAGAGAGAGGGCTAATCCAGTGAAATATGCTTTCTGATGATTTTGATTGAATGTAGTTTTAGTGACACCTAAACCATGTTTTCAGAAGCAGCTGGCTCTGCTTCTTGTAAACATGGAAGAAATGCTGGGTTTGGAGACGGAGGCCAGGGTCTCTCTGGGGAGTTCTGAGAGGTGGGCAGTGTGAATTTAGGAACCCCACTGCCTGGCTCCCAGTCCCGGCTCCATTCCTCAGTTGTGTAAACTTGGGCAAAACATGTTGCCTTCTTAGCCTCAGAGGCTTGACAACAATAGAATGATGTGTCCTGAAGAGTAAATGGCATATTGTTCATAAAGTGCTGGACACATTATGCAACATGTACTCCTGACCGCTTCCCTGACAGCCAGGACGGACCGGAGCGTGGCAACTGGGAGACTGAGACAGCATGCCCTCACAGTGGGCCCCCTGCTCCTTCCTTTCTCATCTTCAGAGAGGTCAGGAAAGCAGTGCCCTGGCCACTCTCCCCACACGGGGTGGTGGGAAGGGTGTAGAAACCTCCCTACTGGAAGCTTCTGGAGGCAGCCTCCTCTTCTGCATGTGATCTCTCCTTGGGACACGAATCCCTTTCCCTTTTCGATTTCCACCTTCTCTTCTGTGAAATGAATAGGTTAAATTATATTGTCTTTAACAAATTTCATCCCCCCCTAGTTTAGATAGTTTGTGTCACACTGAAGCAGGATTTCTCAACCTTGGCATTATCGGCATCGCATGGCAGATAGTTCTTTGCTGTCCTGTGTATTGTAGAATGTTTAGTGGCAACTTTGGCCTCTAGCCACAAATGTCAGAAGCAGCTCTCCCCCAAGTCTTAACAACTAAAAATGCCCCCAGACATTGCCAAACATCCAAGGGAGCAGGGTGAGGGGAGCACAGTTACCCTGGTTGAGATACTGACCATCTTTGTTGAGTTCTTTTTGCCAGCCACAGTGCTGGGATTTCCATGCTGGGATTTTATTCAGTCCTAACAATATCCTGGTGAGGTAGGTGTTAATAGCCTCTGTTTTGCAAATGAGGATGTTGAGCTATTAATAAATGATAAAGCTGGGATTTGAACCCATGTGTTCCCAACATTAGCGCTTGTGATGCTTCATCACATTAAATGTTTAGAAATACAAGGGCAATCTTTTGAAAAGTACAGCAGTGGTGTTTATTTAGTGAGAACACAGAATTTGGAAACAGATCTCATCTAGAATATCAACTTCAAACCGATGAGCTGATCGTCGGCCCCTCACTGAGCTCCGTTTCTCCCATTGTTAAATCGAGGGTAATACCAGCCTTGTAGATCCTTGGAGGAAAGAGACACGCCAGGTCCTTCCCCAGCTAGACGATGTGCTCAGCGACAATGGGAAAAACCGTTGCTGTCGCTTTCATTCCTTCCCTGCAGCCCTGGGTGTGTGAGCCCTGCAGCCCTCACGCCATAGTGTATCCCCTCATTACTCATCCCACCCACTCTTGGGTGTCCAGGCCTTTCTTCTGAGCTCCAGGCCAACATGGCGGTTTTCAGAACCGAAATAGTTGTGCTGCCCCTAATCTACTTCTCCGTTGTGTTCCCTGTCTCAGCGACCCCAGTCACCTAAGCCAGGATTCTGGGAGTCATTCTTGACTCCTCCCAACTCCTCCCCGCCATCGCCAAGCAGTAACTGGGCACTGTTCAGCATGCCTGCTGAGACCTGCCCGCATTTATCTGTATCTCTCGCCCTCCCCCACTCCCGCCCCGGCCCCAGAGTCGGGTTGCCATACGTGGCATCAGGGTGCTGAAAGTGCTGTCAAACCAGCACCTCCCCGCCGCCCCCACCCCGGCCCCTCTCTGTTTCTGTCAGAGCATAGTTGCTTTATAGTGTTGTGTTAGTGTGTGCTGTACAGCAAAGGGAATCAGCCATACATAAACACATTATCCCCTCTTCCTTGGAGTTCCTTCCCATTTAGGTCACCGCAGAGCATTGGGTAGAGTTCCCTGTGCTGTACAGTAAGTTCTCATTAGTTAGCTCTTTTATACATAGTAGTGTATATATGTGGAGAAGGAAATGGCAACCCACTCCAGTGTTCTTGCCTGGAGAATCCCAGGGACGGGGGAGCCTGGTGGGCTGCCGACTATGGGGTCGCATAGAGTCGGACACGACTGAAGTGACTTAGCAGCAGCAGCAGCAGTGTATATATGCCAGTCCCAATCCCCCAATCCATCCTACCCCACACCCCACCACTGCCTCCCCCTTGGTATCCATACGTTTGTTCTGTATGTCTATCTCTGCTTCCCACACCCCACCATCGCCTCCCCCTTGGTATCTGTACATTTGTTCTGTATGTCTATCTCTGCTTTGCAGAGGAATTCATAAAACCAGTCTTGCTGCCCCCACACTTGCCCTTACAATCCATCCCCAAAGTACAGCTAGAATAATCCTTGGCTGCGTTCTTATTCTCAGGATAAAGCCTACGTCCTTAATTGGCATGGAAGCACTTCTCACTCTGGCTCCATCTTCTCTTCATCCTCACTTTTGGGCTCTCTCCCCATCTCTTTACCTGTTCCAGCCATATGGAACCACTCACACTTTCTCACAGAGCCATGCTCACCCTTCCCTTTAGCTATCTGCGTATGTTTTCGCCTAGTAGAGAACACTTGGCTGCCACTTTTGCTCTGAACTAGATAATTCCATAAGCCGCAGCTCAGAGCTCCTGTCCCCTTGGGAGCCTTCTCTGATCCCTAAGCCTGTCAGGCATCTCCTGGGGCTTCCTCACTAAGGCAGTTACTATGCTGCGTCGTCATGGACTGGTCTGTCTCCCCCTACTAGACTGCGATTTTTCCGGGTAGCCAGTGTGCCTTTTGCTGTAATCCCTAGTATCCAGCACAGGCCTTGTTGTAATAAATGTTTGTAGCACAGATGAACAGTACTCAGTGTTGCCCCAGTTAAAGAGTGGCTGTCCAAAAGTGGGAGGAAACCAGACAGTGAGGTAATAGAAATGGATGGAAACTGGTCCAGAAACTGGCTCAGAGACCCCTCTTTCCATCTTGAAATCTCCAGGGAGTCAACAGTAAGTTTATATTGTTTGGTGGAAATGTGACTCAAGCAGCTTTGTCTTTGACATTTAGATAGACAATAAACCATCTTCATTCCTGACAAGGAGCTTCTGTTTCCTTTTGTGTTATAAATGTCAGATGGAGAGGATCAAAGAACCAGGAGTTATGTGACCTAGGATTCACTTTCAACTTAGCTGTCAGAAACTTTATGAATGAGTCTTTCAGATGCTGTAACTTGAAAAACTAGGTGAGCTTTTGGTATGTTTTAGAGCAGGATTTCTCAACGTTGTTGACATTTTGGGCCAGATAATTCTTTTTTGTGGGAGCTACTCTGTCCCTTGTGGGATCCTTGGCAGCGTGCCTTCACTAGATGCCAGTAGATCTTTGTGGCACTGTGGCAAGCCAGAATGTCTCCGGACGTTGCCAGATGGCCCCGTGGAGGCACAGCTGACCCTGGCTGAGAAGCATGGCCCAGAGGAATTAGAGTAGGAATCCATCTGATGGAGCCAAGGGAGCACTGGACGAGAGTTGGGTTTAAAGGTCATTTCCAACTTTGCCACTTAGAGAAGATGTTTTTTTAATAAGTTCTATATGAATCTAAAAGTAGCATGTTCGAGGGATCAGTTTGACCTCCATAGATTACAGCCTCCTCATCTGAAGTAGTAAATAATGCAAGGCCATTTTTGGCTTTGGAAGGTTTTAGATCCTTCCAAGTTCAGTTTTGGTGTTAGGAGTGATCAGGGAGATGGAGTGCGCTCAGAACTTGGGATGAGGATCTGTGGTCTGGCACCTACAATCAGTTGATGAGCTTCAGGCCTCTGCTTGCTCAGGATGGCCTATCCCCACCTCGGGCCTCTCCCTAAAAACTCCTCAAGATGCCTTGGGAAGGACGGTCTCGTTCAGTCACTTTGGCCATTCTCCCTCCCCAGAAGCAGAGACTGTCAGAACTGGGAAGTGCTTAGGGACCTTTGGTCTGAGTCCTTTGTTAGAGGGGAAGTGGAGACTCAGAAGAGGGAAGAGGCTTAGCTGAGGTCGCACGGCTAGAGTAGGGCCTCTTATTGACCAAATTTCTTTCTTTCTTTTTTTTGAACTGCTTTTTTGAGGTATGATGACATGTGAAAAGGTATATGTATTTTGTTGTTATTGTTGTTTAGTCGCTAAGTCATGTCCAGCTTTTCTACAGCCCGATGGACTGTAGCCTGCCAGGCTCCTCTGTCCATGGAATTTCCCAGACAAGCGTATTGTAGCGGGTAGCCATTTCCTTCTCTAGGGGATCTTCCCGACTCAGGGACTGAAGCTTTGTCTCTTCGTTGGCAGGTGGATTCTCTACTGCTGAGCCCACAGGGATGTGTATAGCTCAGTGGGTTTGGGGTTGAAGTGTGCAGCTGTGAAACCATCACTGCTGTCAAGGGCACAGCCACGTCCATCACCTCCCAGAGTTTGCTCCTGCCCCGTTTATCGTCATTGTTATTATTGGTGATAAGAACACTTAGCAAGAACACCCTCTTGGCAGATTCTGAGTATACAGCACAGCTTTGTTAGCCACAGGCACTCTCCTATACAGTAGAGTTCTAGAACTTACTTATCAATGTCAGTTATTATTTCTCCCACTCTGTCGTGCCTAGCTCTGGGAGCCTACCCATGTCTGTTCAGCTCCTGATGGGAGTCTTTATTTCATTGAACCTTGACATGTCTTTGGTTTTACACTTCCTATATCCTGATTCCTGCTTGCTGATAGCCATCTAATGCAAACATAGGGCCATAACACTTCAGCAGGAAATAATGTGTTTACCTCCCAGCAGAAACATTTGGCTTTTAGTTGAGCTTTAACCTAATGAAATGAAACTAATAGTACGAATTTGAAGGAGGGGCTGGGTTTAGAAAGACTTCTGGACCAGCTGGATTCTTTTGGGAAATTCCCCATCTTTTGGAGGTCATGTCATCTACCATTGAATATAGAGTTGCACACTGGGGTTGTTTCCCAGCATGTGATACAGAGGAAGGAACCTCAGCTTTGGACATAGGTTCAGATTCCAGCTCCACCTCTTCATAGCTGTGTGAATTTACCACAAGGATAACACCGTTGTTGAATGGTCTGTGTGGGCTGGTCATGTTACCTACATTATCTTATTAATTCTTGTGACAGCTGTGGGCAGAAGGGTTCACAGTTTATGAGTGAGAAACCTGAGTATCAGAGAATTTAAAAGCTACAAAGGTACGTTGATTAACAAAGTTAGAAGCGGTGGGGTGAGGAGTTTAACCCACGGCAGTTGGGCTCTAGATGGTGAGCAGTCAAACTGAGATCAAAAACAAATCATTAGGGCTTCCCCGGTGGCTCAGTGGTAAAGACTCTGCCTGCCAATGAAGGAGACATGGGTTCGATCCGTGGCCTCGGAGGATCCCACCTGCTGCTGAGCAATTAAGCTGTGTGCCACACTACTGAGCCTGTGCTCTAAAGCCCAGGGGCCACAGCTACTGAAGCCCACTGCTCTAGAGCCCATCCTCTGCACCGTGAGAAGTCATGGCAGGGAGAAGCCCTCACTCAGTACAACTCGAGAAAAGCCTGCTCAGCAACAGAGATCCAGCACAGCCAAAAATAAATAAAATGACTAAAAAAAATGATCAGGCATAACTGCCTGGAACTTCAGTTTCTTAATATGCTGACTTGTGATGGCAGCATCTCTGCAGTATTGCTGGGAGGACTAAATGTTAATAAAATAATGCCTGTACAGCACCTGGTGTCCACTAAGCGATAGATGGTTAGTTCCTTTAGCTCATGCGTGTTTAGTACCAGTTATGATTTGTTGTTAACTTCGTGTAAGCAAAGTGCTAGGTAAGTTTACATATATAATTTCACTAAACTTTGCAAAAGCTATGTGAAGGAGGCCAGTGTTATTTCCCCCTTTCCCGTGGAACAAATAGAGGCATAGAGACATGTAGGAAGCTGCAGAGTCAAACAGCGAGGAGACGGCAGAGTCAAGATTTGTGTTCATGCCTGGCTGACTCTAAAGCAGTGTTGCTGCACCCTCCCCTATGTTCACCCCACTAACTTCTCAAAGCCACAAATGAGCTTCAGAAAATCACAGATGCTCCAAGCCTTCCGCTTGGCATGCCATTCACCTTATGAGACTAAAATTAAAAAAAAAAAAAAAAATTAGTAGAAACCTCTTGCTGCTGATACCTGGAAGACCATCTGAGTACTATGAAGCCTTGGTTTATCTTTGGTGAATGTCTAATTCAGACTCATATCCATCCCTCTTCCATCCTGCCCAATATGGCCTCAGGGACTTCAGACTCATCTTCAGCCAAATTGCTGAATTCAGCGAGTGAGATCTAATTAAAGCTGCTCGTGGTCTGCACCCAGCTCACCTAGCCAGCCTCATTTCCCAGCACGCTCTCCCCTCTTGGAGCCCCTCGAGAATCATAGCTCCCTCCGTGCCTTTTAACCTGTCAGGTCCCTGTTCCTCTGCTGGATGCAAACCTGTCTTCATCTGATTCAAATTCCTTCTCTCCAAACCCATGCCCGCAATTGTGAAAAAGTTGGGTAGGGTCAGAGTCACATCTTTTTTCAGACCAAAATGATGAGACTGGAAACCAATTTTCTCTTTATTCTTTCTCTGTAAGAGCTCCCCATGGCGCTAAAACCTGTAGGCCTTAGTGAGTGCCTGGTGCTGGAAGAGGGAACTTCATATGGCACACCAGCAAGGGCTATGGACACGGACAGACCTGGATGTGGATCCCAGCACTTCTTAGCAATCTGGTCTGAAACAAGTCATATGAACCTCCTTGTGCCTGAAGTCTCCTTATCAGTAAAGTAGGGACCACAGTGTGGCAGTGGCGAAGGTCCAAAAAGGCCACATCTGTGAAAGCACTTAGCACTGCTGAATTGGACCTGAGCAGATGTTTGCTGGATCATAGAGGGCCCATAGGTTTCTCTTCTCTGATCTGATCTTGTGGTATTTCGCTGTGCCTCGTTAAGCCACTGTACACTTTCCATCTGGGTTGTGATAAATGGGATGTATACAGATGTTCTCCTGCTACTCGGAGCTCCTTGAAGAGAGATCTCATAACAGACTTGACTTTGAGTTTCTGCTCCTTGTATAGAGATAGTCTGAAGAAACAGAACGGGAGAAAGAAAAATTTGCTCCAAAGAGACACTGGTAAGAACCAGTTTGTGAAGGTTGGGATCAAGTCCATCTTGGTCACAGCTGCGTCCTTATCACTTGGCACAATGACAAGTGATAGTCAGTGTTTAACAGATGCCTACTGAATACATGAATATGAGGTCCAGGAAGATTTAACTTCCCAGAGTCCATAGCCATCACTGGGGCTGGTGCCTACCTAGTCTCACATGGAGAAAGGGAGGCTCAGGGAAGGGGAAGAACTTTATAGTTTCACACAGGAACTCAGAGCAGGTATTTTAGATCACCTGATATATAAGATTACCTATAATCTGGTACAGCCATAGCTCTTGGTTGGCAGAGACTGGCTTCATTTTCCACCCAGAATTGAACCTAGCTTCATTCTTGTGCCCTCAATGACTGGCAGGAGCTGAACCAACCAGAGGATTAAAAGCTTTCAAGGGGTCCTTTTGGGCTGAGGTTCAGTACGTTCCTAAATCAAACTGTGTGTTTTGGGAGGAAAAAAGAGTTTTGGTGATTTTTAAAATTGTGTGCCTTGACTTTTACCATGTGGGGTCTGCAACCAGATTCTGCCTCACCCTCCCCACCCCCCACCCCCAAGTTGTGCTAAACCATCCAGTTATGCTAGTTGGAGGCATTCTCCTTGGGAACCAGAGTCTTGCCTTACAAAGCATCAGGGTATGTTGTGTGGTCCAACACAATAGTCAGAATTGAATTCTCTTTTGATTTTCTGTGACTTCTCTGAAAAAAATAAATATTTCCTGTGATTCAGATGAGTCCATAAAAAATTACGTAAGAAACTAGAATGTAAGTTTCATGAGGGCAGAAACTGTTTTGTTGCTACAGTGTCCCCAGTACCTGGAATGTTGGTAGGAACCCAGAACAAGCATGTGAGGAGCCAAAAGAAAGAAAGAAAAAGAAGAAAGGGAAAATGAATGAATGAGGCTACTGTTCCTGCAGATGGAACAGAACCTTAAAAACCGGTGCTGGGAGACCCTGAAGACATCTCTACTTGTGCTTGTAACCAACGGTGCAACCTTGGGCAAAAGCCCTACCCTCTCTGGATTGTTCGTTGGTCGGTAAAATGAAGTGGGTAAGATCAGTGGTTGTGAAGAGGATTGAGTTCAGTAATGGATATGAAAATATTTGGGGAAAAATACTTGGCTTTTATCACTTTCCTTTCTTTAAAGTTTCTCTATAGGAAAAATCTCCAAACATGTTTGTTTTGGGGCTGTTGTAGACAGCCAGCTTCACACCAGGGTGGACTGTGAAGGTGTTGCTGGATGGTTTATGATGGGTGGGTTATAACCGGATCCAGCACGTGTAAATGGCAAAGGCTGAGGTGTATTCTGGAAGCTTGTACCGGGGGCAGCGTTGTGTGCCTTCCTGATAATCTGAGCAGAATCCAGAAACCACGGAGGTAGATGGAGATGCAGGGAGAGGTGCATGGATGCTCACTGCACTGCTTCGGAAGAGCACCTCAGGAAAACTGAAAGTTGAAATGTCAGGCTCTTCAGGTCAGGTTTTTATCCACAAAAGGATGGAAGGAAGAAATTAAGAAAGGTGAAAACACTAGTGCTGAGAGATTGCATGAAAGCAGGTGAGGAAGTGAGCTTATCAAGAGCTGGTTCACATGTGACCTCTTCCACTTGTATGACCTTGGACAAGCCATTCTGAGAAGAACCGGGTGTTGTTTCCAGCCTTCCAGGGGATTTTTTTGTTTAGCTGCTAAGTTGTGTCTGACTCTTTTATGACCCCATGGACTGTAGCCCACTAGGCTCCTCTGTCTATGGAATTTCACAGGCAAGAGTACTGGAGTGGGTTGCATTTCCTTCTCCAGGGGATCTTCCCAACCCAGGGATCGAACCTGCGCCTCCTGCATTGCGGGAAGATTCTTTACAGCTGAGCCACCAGGGAGCTCTTAGAGATGAGTATAATGCAGTCTCAGTTCTCACAACCCTTGGAGATGCAGATAGGTAAGGCAGAGATGAGTGATGACTGCAGCACTTGAGTCTGCATAAATACAAGATTCTGTGGAAACAGGAAAGCGGGAGGGAACTGCACCTGCTTGAGTGGTTCTGGGAGGTGGTATTTGAGATAGGCATTAAGAGAAGAGGAGACCTTTACCCGGTGAGCAGGGATAACGGTGGGCCAGATGGCAGTGTTCTCACAGGAGAGAGTAACTTCTTGAAAGCGTGAAGGCAGGAAGGAGCATGGTGTCTTTGGACAGTCAATTGCGATTGGACACAGCTCCAGCACAGGCTGTATGGAGAAGAAAGCAGGGCAGAAGGAGGGCATACACCGTAAAGATCCAGTGAAACCAGGCTCACTGGGACTTCTGTTCCTGTGTACAGAAGCTCCTAGTGACGAGCTATGGAAAAATTGTAGGCAGAGGAGGAACACAGTTGCATTTCAAAATAATCATTCCCAAATGCAGAGGATGAGTTGGAGTGAGAGAGGCTGGCAGGAAGGCCGCTGGTGGAAGCTGGTGGCACTTGTCCAGGTGAGAGATGATTAAGGCAGAGGCCAGGGAGATGGAATGGGGGGCCTGGGATTCCCCGTCCATAAAGTCAAATCAAGTTAAATATTTCTGAACCCAAGTTTCTTAGGGTGGCCTCAAAGGCAAAAATGAAGTGTAACTATGGTTGAGATTGGAGACACCCTGGAAAATGAGTGTCCTCAGGAGGAATGCCATTTTGTTTACTCCTCGTAATCCTATTGGCTGAGTCTGTGGCAGGGAGGGACTGCCCCAGTTTTCATAACAGCCCTGCCAAAGGGTGAAGAAGCTATGCTGTGAAGCTTGAAGGATGGGAGCCAAGGCTGGTATATTTGAATTGCCTGGAAACTCCCATGGACGGAGGAGCCTGGTGGGCTGCAGTCCGTGGAGTCGCACAGAGTCGGACACAACTGAGTGACTTCACTTTCACTTTTCATTTTCGTGCATTGGAGAAGGAAATGGCAACCCACTCCAGTGTTCTTGCCTGGAGAATCCCAGGGATGGCGGAGCCTGGTGGGCTGCCGTCTATGGGGTCACACAGAGTCAGACACGACTGAAGCTACTTAGCAGCAGCAGCAGCATACTCTCAGGTTTGGAAGAATCTTGAGAAATCAGCCTGTTGGGTACTCTCTACACCTCTCTGACATGCTAAAGACGTTATCTCTTCTTTGTCCTTCCTATAATGCGAAGACACTCATCTCCTGAATTTTGCCTGTTCTGTTGCTGAAAAGCCTCAGCGCTGAACATCAACCCATTTCTACCCCCACCTTGGCCAGAGAATGCAGTATTTTTGAAAGAGATGGGTCTTAAGAATCCTTGCATGAAAATGCCTGCTTAAAAAAGGCACCCCTAAAGCAAACCATTGCCTTGATTTGAAATTGATTTTCTTTTTTTTCTCATTCAAGGCCTCGCAGTATTTCCAGCTTCATGTCTGACAGAGACAGTGGCATGGTTGAGCTCAAGAAGGACTTTTGTCCAAATAGAGCTCCGGGCCTCAGATAATGCTAATGCCAACTGTAGTTAAGATGGTTCCACCCATGATGAGGAAGGAATACGTGTGGGTCAGGAAGGTCACAGGGTATAGGCTAAGAAAGCCAGAATCCATTCTTGGTGTTCAGGATGGTGTAAAAGCGCCCTAGATGAGCGTGGGAACTATTAAGAAATAAGGCAGAACCTGCTGCAGTGAGTGTGGCCAGAGGGTTTGCAAAACACAGAGGAATGTCTCCAAATGCAATGGGCTGCTTTCTGCCCTCTCGCCCCCGCTTCCCTTATCTTCCTCCTACTCCCAGCCTCTTCTTCCCCGTTTCTTCCATTGTCCCCTGTCTAAATTGGCTGCCTTCTTCCTCCTTCCCACCCAGCTCTTCTCACTCCGGTTTCTGTCTCATTCCCCACATAGAAGAAATGCCTTACGTGTTTATGATGCTTTGCAGTTCACAGAGTCAGTTGGAATATATGAGCTCATCAGCCTCACAGCCACACTTATAAGTAGGTACTGTCCCCATTCTGCAGATGATGAAATTGAGGCTGTGGGAGATGATGTCACTTGCCTGAAGACACAGCCATGTAGCAGCAGAGGCAGGTGGTGCCCCACACTGCTTTTCTCCCTCGCCCCAGCTTTACAGATCCAGTCTCTGGTATTCCAGTGTACTGACTTACGCTGGGTTTTCCCTGAACCTAGGAAGTTGATTAACTCCTCATTCAAAGACCCCAAAGACTGACTACTTTCTCCTGGAGGGATTTTTAGAGAAAGTCAAATTTGTCTCCCTAAACTTGCCTTGAGTTCTGGGGATGTCTTGTTGGTCTTTGAAGTCTTTAGATGTTCAGGCCCGCTGAATTTGCCCACACTCCATTCTGATGATACTGATCCAGTGGGCAGAAGCAGACCAGAGTTAGCACTGTGCTGGAGTCAGTTCACACTGGCCCATTTGTTAAATTTTCAGGAATTTTGCAAGCTGGTTGTGAAACACAGCCACTATTGAAAACTATATAAACTTCTAATCAAATGAATTATAATGAAAGTAGAGGTAAGGGAATATTCAGGACAGCACTTCTTAATTGTTTTACTGCATTTTCCTGTGCTGTGATTACTTTACTCTTTAGGTTATTTGCGTCTATTGTATCTGAACGGTGAAAATACAACACAATGATATGCATTAGCACCAACTTTGTGCTCTGTATCTTCAGCAGTTTGAAATTGCACTTGGGGGAGATATTTACACCATGGAAACTGGCACAAGCTACAAATCAAGGCCCCCTTTTCTCCCATAGAGAAGCAGTTATTAAACCTTTTCTAGCCCAGCACTGGCTGGGGAAGTTTAGGGGAAGGTTTGTGATAAGTGACTCTGAAATCCTGAATACACAGCTTGGTCTTCACCCTGCCAGCAGGAGCTTGGGCAGAAGGGTAATGATATCTGGAGAGGAATGCAGAAGGATGGAGGCAGTAGACATTAGGAGGATGGCCACTCACTGGCTGCCCTTCCCTCCTCTCCCTTGGTGGTGATAAAACACCAGCAGTGGGATATATCGTTTAACACCTGCTGTGGGCCAGGCACTGTGAGTCATTTGATATACCCCGTTTTGTTTAATTCTCACAAAGACCCTATGAGGTCAGTGTTAGTGGTCCCTTTTACTGATGGAAACCCACAGTTCAGGGAAGTGGAATAACTTGCCCAAATTTACCCAGAGAGAAAGAAGTAGGGCCAGGCTTTGAGGCCAGGTCCATCTGACCCCTAATCAGTACTTTTTCTGACATGCTGGTGGGAGGAAAGTTGCAGACATGCTATGGACCACCCTGCACATCTGTTCTCAACCCCAGATGAGACAGATATGTATGGATCAGTGATATATCAGGTGTCTTTCACTAAAATTAATCACTAATGCCAAATGAAAACCAAAATTGGGGCATCTATTCATCCATCCAAACAAATTTTCAAGTGCATGTTGAGCCCAAGGCACTATCTTAGGTGCTTGGGATCCAGCAGTGGACAAGACTGGCAAGATCCCTGCTTTTGAGGAGTTGGCCAGCCAAGAATCAGCTTTAGGCCTGGTGACACACAGATCTTGCTCTGAGGTTACGATGTTCAGAAAACTGGGTAGCGACTGTGTGCTCTCCCTCAGTTACCAGGCCTTGCCCAGGTCTAGCAGTATCCTCCTCTAGGGTTATCAGAACTCCCTTTCTTTCCCCTCTTTCCAAAGAAGCTGGGTCTCCAGTTGTCAAATTCTATACTACTGCCCAATAGGAGAAGTGGCCCTGGACACAGTCCTCAGATTGTTTCTGCTTCCAGGGCTAGGCAATTGGAGACCAGTGTGTACGTGGTTTCCTCAAATCGTGGTTTCCTGTTTGGGTTTGTGGTTTAAATCCCTATGTTTGGGAGTTATCTCAGCTACAGATCAACCACTCACACAGGTAATTCTGTTCCACACCCCATGGACAGCTTTTGATGTTCGATTGGAGGTGTATGATTTATTATGATTTCATTCTTCTTTGGGGTGAGGAGAGGCACAGCTAGATGTTGGGGAAATTTTTGTTTTTCTTCTTCAAGGGCAAGGTCAGACCTTTCTAGAGTGCTTTACTGCAGCCACATTGAAGTTGCTAATGAGATATTTCCTGAAGTCTATATTTTGGCTCCGACAATAGAACTCTTGTGGCAGGTAGAAGGGATCAATCATTTTGATCGATACAACATTGATTTCCTTAGGCTAGCTGGGGTCATTTCCCCTGTAGTGATGGTGGGAGAAACATCTTGCAAAGCCTAGAAACCTACAGAGGAAAGTCCCTCAGGAAGCTTGATTGTTGAATGAGTCTGACCACGGCTTCATCCGACTGTGATTGGTTTTCAGTGATCAGAAGATTTGGGCTTTCCATGGCGGCCTGCTCTTCCCCTCTTGCCATTTGTAAAGAGAGGTGAGTATTGATTCTGCTTGAAAAGTATGCCCAGAAGATGTCCTTCATTCCAGTGGAATGATGAGAGTGGCACTTTGGTACTAGCAAACATCAGGCTGGGAGTCTAGAAATGAAAGAGAGGAAAGCACCCTGAAGAGCTGGTGAGGTGTGAGCTTGGAGAGTCCCCAGCCTGGCTGGGAGGGGCTGCAGAAGCAGGTGTGGTCTCAGCTGACCTGGCTTCCTCCTCAGGCTGCCTTCCTTGCCCTTCTATCAAGGACATAGACTAAATCCTCTTTGATAGACCCCCTCCCCTTGCCCCAGTGGGGTCCTGTTTCAGTAATCCAGGCAAATGGAGTGGTTTCCCCAAGCTGGAGTCACACACACAGGGAGGAGCAGTGCTTCTGTCCCCTGGAGTTCTTGACCGTTTCATTGCCTTTGACAGCATCCACCCCTTCTCCTCTGAAATCCCTGCCCACGACCAGACGCCTGTAGTTCTGCTGCCAAACAGAACTCTATATGTCTTGAAAGATGTTTTCATTAGTAATTTATTTCCCTAGTATATATGAATCAAAGACCTCGGACGGGATGATTAGAGCTTCAGAACTGCCTGAGATAATCAGAGAGACCAATAGCTGCAAGATCTTGGAGATCTCATCTTGCGTAAACTGCTGTTACTTCGGTGAACATAATAACAGCACAACAACATGCCCCTCAAAGAGTTGCTGAGCAGATTTTCTAAGACAGGGATAAAGCATGCTTAGCCTTGAGCCTGGACTTGTCATGGTCTCTTTGATTATCCCATGTGTGATGGATTGTGCTTAGTCGCTCAATTGTGTCCAATTCTTTGCGACACCCTGGACTATAGTCTGCCAGGCTCCTCTGTCCATGGGGATTCTCCAGGCAAGAATACTGGAGTGGGTTGCCATGCCATCCTCCAGGTGTGTGATGGATTAGAAGAACAATATTCGAGGAAAGCCTGCTCTGTGTCCAACCCTGAACTTGGCTTTGGAAATACATTGATAAGCATCCCTGCTCACAGTCTCTCTGTTCTCCTGGAATTTTGAGTTGAGAAGGAAAGAAAATCAGAGCAGAATAAAGCCAGTGGGTGAGAAAGTCTGTTGCGTCGACTCCTCGTGCTCCAGATGTCCCACTTTGTGGAGAGTTCTGTTTCCACCATCTTAACTCTTACCTCAATGGAAGCTGTCCCAAAGCCTCTTTTCCTCCCTGTGACTTATCTTCCGAGAGTTTCATGTTTCCAGCTTTCTAGTAAACATTTCCTTGGCTTTACCATCATGACTTTAAACCCACTGTGTCTAGAAGCAAGTTTCTTCTCCCTGTCCTGACCTTCCCTCTGAGTAGCACTGAGGTTTCCTTGTTTAGCTGGGATCTCTGGGTCATCTTTAGTGCTTTTCTGTCCCCTCTTCTTTCCCCTGTCCTGACACTCCTTCTGGAAGGCACTGATGCTCTCTCATTAGCTGATCAGCTGGGTCTCAACTATCAGCGTCCTCCTTAGTCTTGCCTATGTCTTGTGCCCTCTGTCCTCTTTACTCCAACCCTTGCAGGATTCCAAGCCATCCGCCCAACTTGCCTGTAAGCTATAGTGATCTCTCTGCCTCTGATCCCTCATGCATACCCCCCTCTGGTAGATTAAGTTTCCTCAAACATGACTTCATAATATGACTTGACAGTCACCATTTATCAAGCACCTGTTTTATGCCAGGTGCTATGCTAAGCATTTTATGGTCATTGTCTTTTAAAATCCTTCCACCAACTCTTTGAGGTCTTTATAATTATGTTCACTTAAATAGCAGAAGCTTATGGGAAGTGAGCAGTCTAAGATCTTACCATTAAGTGATGTGATATGAATGTGTTCTTTTCTCTGATCCCAAAGGCCATGTTATACCAAATGTCCTGTGGATTTTTATTTTAAACGTCTGTTGTCAGCTAAAAAAATATTTGGTGGCTCCCCATTGCCTAAAAGGTAGGGTTCAAATAGCTAGCCAGTTTCTCTTGTTGCCTATTCTTTGTCAGTTTTTCTAGCATGAACTTGTTGCTTGGGCCAGGGCTGGGTCCTGAATTCCCCTTCAGTGCTGGGTTCATTCCAGCCTTTCTATTTTTGGTCATACTGAGAGCTAGCTGAAAAGTCAAGAGACTGATAAAGGAACCTAATCTAAGCACTAGAGAACAGGAAAAATTACTCCACTCTGCTTGAATTAGAACAAGAAATATCATACGTAAGTTTGGTGAAAATGACAAATGTTATGAAATAAATTTGTATCCCATGCTGTTAAGTCATGGCAACATAAGGTCAGTCTTTCTTCTGATGTTCCTGAGCTAAGGCACTTGATGAGTTCCATGAATGAATGAAGGAGTTTCAGAGTGGTGAATAAGAAAACAAAAAGGCAAGACAAGAGAGATGGACATCTTTGTATTTGGGGAGAACGAATGATGTAGGCATGTTTTATTTACAATGGTGAGGGCCTTACAGTTTAAGCAAAGATTAAAAAGCAAAAATACAGAATTTATATGTTATATTCATTGTAAAAATTTAACAAGCTTCAACTTGTACTGCAAAAAATATACTGTAATACATTTGTGCTATTTGTAAGATGAAACAGACCTCATAAAAAATATTACTCTGTATGCCCAAATACAACCTGATGTAGTCATTTGGAATGATAAGCAAGTAAATCTAACCATGTTTAGTCATTTTTCTTGGGTTCTGCCTTCCTAGAATGTAAGTGAAGGGTGAAAATTAAACAGATGGTTTTATTAAAAAATAGAATTAGTGTGATTATGCTTTGAGTATCACAATTATGCACCAGAAGATAAAGAAAAGCAAAACCTTCCAGTATTCTGAAAATGGAACTTGTTGCCTTGGATTGCATTTGAGGTGTGAGTATGGTTTGTGGATCAGCTCATAGTTCTGAAGCAGGAGTGTAGATGACACACTCTGCAGAACGGGGTTTGATGACCCCCAGAATGGCTCTACCAGTGGCAAAGACAGTGATGTTGAAGACGAGCATGAATATTTTTATTAAAGTTATTCCAAGATACATGAGAATGGGAGACTTTTATTGATATTTTGTCAGGGATTGTAAGCTTCTCCCTATATATGGACTTGCTTTATAGTTGGTCATATGTGGAACTCACTGAGCTCCCTGGAAATTGTGCTTTTTGGTTATTGGCACAAATTAAAAGTTGCAAGATGAGTGCCATCTTTAATCCTGATAGTACTGGTCTGTGATAAAAACCGCAATTGAAATTAAGGTTAAGAAGTCTTTCAGGAATCTTGAGACCTGCCATGAATCTGAGGTCCTTCACGCTGGGACCTTGACATGATTTTTCTGAGAGAAGATGAGCCATAGGAGAGGCTTAGGTGAGGAGATCATAGGGAATTTCAAGTATTTAAAGTTTTAGATCGTTCTTTTCCTCCCAGGCCTAAAATATCTAAGAAACCCTCCTTCTCATGTCATATGTCCAGCAATCCAGCTCCTGAGTCCTGCCTCCTTCCATCCCAGCCTTTCTCAACTGGGACCTCGTCCATGTCACAAACACAGAACAGGATTTGAGCAATCATTTTCTTGTTTCTTCCAAGGGTGGTTGGTAACTGGTACAATTCTGGATGCATAAGAGAGAGATAAGAGAATACCACAAGGCCTCTATTCTATCTCTTGGGGTGTCTTTCTTTCCCGGGATTCCTAGGTATGAAGGCTCATCTTCCCATTAGATGAGAGAAACTATTGTTGCACATGTCCTAGGGGCTAGGACTGTGCGGGACATTTTGCTTACTTCTCATTTATTCTTTCTACCAAGGCCGTGGCCTGTGTGCCATTATTTGCATTTTATGGCTAAGGATATTGGAGCTCAGAGAAGCTAATTACTTGGTGATGAAGATGGTTATTTAGAAAACTAGAATTTGATCCCAGGTCATCTGGACTCCAAAGACCTTGCTTTTAATGCCTGCTCTTCATTGCATGTAGCTTGATATCAGTTAGATTTCATCCCTTTGGTTGATGAACAATTTCATAAGACTAAGGTTTATAAGAATCATGAGCAGACCTCTCAGTCTGTTGTTTGGACTTTGTTTCCTTTCTCTTAAGTCTTACATGAGTCCATTCTTACCGGAGTCTGTCTGGATGCTTTCTGAAAATCTGACTTAAATTGATAGAATACCTACCATGAAGTTGGTGCTGTTCTGGGTGGCAGTGTAAGAAGAGAATTAGAAACTAACCCAAGAATTCCTCCTGGGGATAAGTAGTACCTGGGGTTGTGAGTGAGCCCTCCCTAAGGGGTCTGGCTGCTGTTGTTGTTCAGTTGCTAAGTTGTGTCTGACTCTTTGTGACCCAGTGGACTGCAACACACCAGGCTCCTCTGTCCTCCATTGTCTCCAGGAGTTTGCTCAGATTCATGTCTTTGGAGTTGGTGATGCTCTCTAACCATCTCATCCTCTGCTGCCCCCTTCTCCTTTTGCCTGAAATCTTTCCCAGCATCAGGATCTTTTACAGTGAGTCAGCTCTTCGCTTCAGGAGAAGAGGTTAAGGGGTCTAGTTAGAGAAAAGGAAAAAGAAGGAGCTGAAAGAGTCAGAGTAACAAGCCCACAGGAATTTGGGTAGAGCGGGTGAGGAGAGAAGAGAGGCATGAGGGTTGTTGATGTTGGCAGGGAGGCAGCAGCTGGGGAACTTGTTGAAGCCCGGGGTTGTCTACCATGGAATTTTAACATGCTTGAGCTATAAGGTTGGCTTGAAGATCAACATTCAGAAAACAAAGATCATGGCATCTGGTCCCATCACTTCATGGGAAATAGATGGAAAAATAGTGGAAACAGTGTCAGACTTTGTTTTTTTGGGCTCCAAAATCACTGCAGATGCTGATTGCAGCCATGAAATTAAAAGACGCTTACTCCTTGGAGGGAAAGTTATGACCAACCTTGATAATATATTGAAAAGCAGAGACATTACTTTGCCAACAAAGGTCTGTCTAGTCAAGGCTATGGTTTTTCCAGTGGTCACGTATGGATGTGAGAGTTGGACTGTGAAGAAAGCTGATCGCTGAAGAATTGATGTTTTTGAACTGTGGTGTTTGAGAAGACTCTTGAGAGTCCCTTGTACCGCAAGGAGATCCAACCAGTCCATTCTAAGGGAGATCAATCCTGGGTGTTCATTGGAAGGACTGATGCTAAAGCTGAAGCTGCAATACTTTGGCCACCTCATACGACGAGTTGACTCACTGGAAAAGAGTTTGATGCTGGGAAAGGTTGGGAGCGGGAGGAGAAGGGGACGACTGAGAATGAGATGGCTGGATGGTATCACCGACTCTGTGGACACGAGTTTGAGTGAACTCCGGGAGTTGGTGATGGACAGGGAGGCCTGGCGTGCTGTGATTCATGGGGTCGCGGAGAGTCGAACACGACTGAGCGACTGAACTGAACTGAACTGAACTGGGCTATTGTCATGCAGCACCATCTTCACTCCTGTCATCTCTGTAAACCTCTTGCAGAGTCCGCTGCACGTGTCAAGGCTCTGTGAGCTCACGTACAGTAAGAGACGAAATGAGTCAATTCCAGACCTGCGTCGACTTCTAAGGACGTGAGGGAGTGCCTCCAATAAGCAGGACAAGGTATAAACGAACTGATTCTGTTGGTAGGAGCTGGAGCTCAGAGGGTTCATGAAAATGTCAGTTCCCTGGGAATTGTCAGAAAACTTGAGGAGGTGCCCCAGCTTTCTTCAAGATGAGTGATGGGGATTCAAGACAATCTCATCCAGGTCTTAAGAGGCACATCGTTTGTAGCTCTGAACTTGATGTCTGCCCTACTCAGTGAGCAGGTATAGTCTCTGTCCCCAAGAAACTTGCAGTCTGGGCAGAAAGGCAGTTATTAGTACATAGAGGTTGTTTGAAAATCAAATCATGTCTCAAGCTTCAGAAGAAGGTTGGAATACTGAGTTCTATGAGTTCAAAGGAAGAGGGCAAGGATAGGTTGTGCCAGGGCCAAGCATGGCTTCTTGGAGGCAATGACAAGAGGCTTAAAGTAGGATTGGAAATTGTCCAGGGGAAAAAGAATGGAAAGAACTTCCTGGGTAGACAGTTAGTCTGAGAATTCTACTGCTGCTGCTACTACCACAACCACTAGTTAACATTTATTGAGTATCTACTATATGTACCAGATATTCTTAGCAATTTCGATCTACCTAAATTTGAGCCTCACAGCTCTTACGAGATACATACCATCGCTGTCAGTATTTTACACATGAAGGAACTGGTCAGGTGGCTTGCCCAGGGTCACACAGCCAAGTAAGTGGTGGTGAGTGGCACCCAGACAGTCTGACACTAGGACCTGATAAGCTTAATCACCATTTGAGAGTGACTCCCCATACTGGTAGGGAAATTTAGGTAGTTTGGTATTATTAAGTATAAGGATAAATGTTGGATGTGGTTAGAGATGAAGCTAGGATTGGTAATTAAAGGCCTGGTCATGGGATACCATTGTTCTTTTCTTCTGGGGGAAGGAGTTCCTGGAATTTCCCTTTATCTCTCTTTGCTGCCAAGGAATCTGTTTCCAGTTGAAATGGACCAATATTTGCATGTTAGTTGGTGTTGCATCAGCTGTGTATTGCCACAAAAATATTATGTGACAACCAACCACAAAATATTTATTTAGCTCAGGAGTCAGTGCGATTCAGATGATCTGGGTTGGACTTGACCCTGGGTGGGTTTGCTCATGAGTTTGTGGACAGAGGTGAATCAGTTCCGTAGCTCTGCTGGTCTTGGGGGAGCGTGCTCACATGTCTGGGAGTAGGCTGACTGCTGGCTGATCTGGGCTGGCATGCCTCTGCTCTGCTCCACATGACTCTCATCCTCCAGCATCCATTTAGCTCAGGCCAGGTCACATGGCAGGGGCAGAAATAAAAGAAGCAAGTTGAAATGGTCAAACCCTTTTTCAAGTCTCTGATTGCTTCCTATTTGCTAACATCTCATTAGCCAAAGCATGTCAATAGGCCAGCCCAGATTCAAGGAATGGAGAAATAAACCAAGAAGCTCATGACACAGGGCGTGGTACATGAGCATAAGAAGAGCTGGATCATTAATCCAATCAGCCTACCATCTATGCCCACCTGCTCTCAGTCTGTTGCTGCCAGCCATTTATAGGATCACTTGGGGGAGTTGCTTGAGGCCTGTGCTTATTAAAACAAGGAAGGAACAGAAGAGAAATAAATGAGTAAGTAAGTGTTAGTCGCTCAGTCGTGCCCGACTCTTTGCAACCCCATGGACTGCAGCTCACCAGGCTCCTCTGCCCATGAGATTTTCCAGGCAATGATACTGGAGTGGGTTGCCATTTCCTTCTCCAGGGGATCTTCCCAACCCAGGGATCGAACCCAGGTCTCCTGCACTGCAGGCAGATTCTTTACCTACTGAGCTACAAGGGAAGCCCAAAAGAAGAGAGGAGAGAAGCAAAACAGGACAGCGATCCTTTTGGAATGGGAAGAAAAAGAAGACATAGAAAAACGTTATAATTCTACATTGAGTTTCTTTAAAAAAAAAAAAAACACAACTTATTTTAGAAATTTTAGAATAACTTTAGATTTACAGAAAATTACAAAGTATAGAGAGTTCCACATACCTATAACCAATTTTCCCCTCTTACTAATATTTTATATTAGTGTGGTACATTTGCCATAATTAATGGACCATTATTGGTATAAGATTATTAACAAAATTTCATATTTTATTCATACTTCCCAGTTTTTACCTAACGCTTTTTTTCTGTTCCAGGACCTTACAGGGTGTTACATCACATTGTAGTCATCGTGTCTACCCAGACTCCTCTTGTCTGTGGCCGTTTTGCAGACTTCTCTTGTTTTTGATGATGCTGGCACTTTTGAGGTGAGTTGGTCAGGTGTTTTATAGCGTACCCTTCATTGGACTTTGATATTTTTCTTATGATTAGACTAGAGTTATAGGTTTTGAGGAGGAAAACCACAGAGATTGTGTCATTTTCACCACATCGAATCAAGGGTTCATGCTTTCAACATGGCTTATCACTGCTGATATTAACCTACACTGAGTTTGAAAAATGACTCATATATAGTCATTTACTTTTAATTACGTAAACTAAAGAACTACACATGTTTTTCCTAATTCCAAGAGAACTTGGGCCATTTAAACTACTATTTGGATTAAATATGGCGAGATGGATGAGATCTTAAGTCAGTAGATTAACTATTTTAAGCATGGTGTGTGAGTGCATGCGTGCTAAGTTGCTTCAGTTGTGTCCAGCTCTTTGCGACTTTATGAACTGCAGCCTGCTAGGCTCCTTTGTCCCTGGGATTCTCCAGGCAAGAATACTGGAGTGGGCTGTCATGCTCTACTCCAGGGGATCTTTCTGACCCAGGGATCGAACCCAGGTCTTCTATACTGTAGGCAGATTCTTTACCATCTGGGCCACCAGGGAAGCCCTATAAGCATATTAAATAAGTTTAATTTCGCGTGACAAATACAAGATGAGTAAATACAATTCCCCAAAGCAAACAAACAAAGAAAGCATCTTAATGTCAAGGTGACAATTACGTCACCATGAACCACTGCTGTTGAAGGAGTATCTCATATAAGAGATACATTAAATATGCAAATACATATGTGTGAAATTATCTCCTATTTCCTAGAAATAAGCTCCTTTTCATGATTATTGGATATATAATAGCAGCTCTAATTTTCAGTAAGATCTTTCTTCCTCTTAACTATTGCTCTCCACCTTCCCCCATCTTGGTTTCTTCTGGTCTTTGGAAAAGTGATATTGTCGACTCTAGAGTATTTCATTCTCAAAAGAAGTCTTGGGAAGAATTTCAGGATCCTTCATGTCCTACCGTAAAAGCGTGGGACCTCTGGTTTCAATGACAACTCAACCAAAGTGGAAACAAGGTATTGGGACACATAATTCTCTGTTTCCATAGGGGCAAAAGCAAGAAGAAGCGGATAGAGGGAGCCTTCACTTATTCAAGCAACATTTATTAAACACCGGTTATGTGCCCGACTCTTTCCCAAGGATGATGGGACGGTCACTGCCTTGAAGGAGTTCAGATGTGATGTAGAAGCGATGAGAAACCGGTGTGGACGGTGTGATGGGAAAGAAGTCCCACGTGTGGGGCTGTGGGCACGGCTCAGGGAAGATTTCTCAGAGTGCTGGACTTGCAGGACGTGAAGCAAAAGTAGGGTTAGGGGAAAGAGGCGTTTACGTGCGTGCATTTGAGCACACATGGATGTGGATTTGTGTGTGCAAGTAAATAAAGACTGTTTTGGTGGAGGGAAAATCATATCTGTGAAACCTAGAGATAAGCATGGTTGTGGCGTGCCCGTACAAAAAAGATCTTCACGAGCAAGATAGTCACGATAACGTGATCACTGACCTAGAGCCAGACATCTTGGAATGTGAAGTCAAGTGGGCCTTAGAAAGCATCACTACTAACAAAACTAGTGGAGGTGATGGAATTCCAGTTGAGCTATTTCAAGTCTTGAAAGATGATGCTGTGAAAGTGCTGCACTCAATATGCCAGCAGATTTGGAAAACTCAGCAGTGGCCACAGGACTGGAAGAGGTCAGTCTCCATTCCAATCCCAAAGAAAGGCAATGCCAAAGAATGCTCAAACTACCGGACAATTGCCCTCATCTCACACGCTAGCAAAGTCATGCTCAAAATTCTCCAAGCCAGGCTTCAGCAATATGTGAAGCGTGAACTCCCAGATGTTCAAGCAGGTTTTAGAAAAGGCAGAGGCACCAGAGATCAAATTGCCAACATCCACTGGATCATGGAGAAAGCAAGAGAGTTTCAGAAAAACATCTATTTCTGCTTCATTGACTATGCCAAAGCCTTTGACTGTGTGGATCACAATAAACTGTGGAACATTCTGAAAGAGATGGGAATCCCAGACCACCTGACCTGCCTCTTGAGAAACCTGTATGCAGGTCAGGAAGCAACAGTTAGAACTGGACATGGAACAACAGACTGGTTCCAAATAGGAAAAGGTGTACGTCAAGGTTGTATATTGTCACCTTGCTTATTTAACTTATATGCAGAGTACATCATGAGGAACGCTGGGCTGGAAGAAGCACAAGCTGGAATCAAGATTGCTGGGAGAAATATCAATAACCTCAGATATGCAGATGACACTACCCTTATGGCAGAAAGTGAAGAGGAACTCAAAAGCCTCTTGATGAAAGTGAAAGAGGAGAGTGAAAATGTTGGTTTGAAGCTCAACATTCAGAAAACAAAGATCATGGCATCTGGTCCCATCACTTCATGGGAAATAGATGGAAAAACAGTGAAAACAGTGTCAAACTTTGTTTTTTTGGGCTCCAAAATCACTGCAGATGCTGACTGCAGCCATGAAATTAAAAGACGCTTGCTCCTTGGAAGGAAAGTTATGACCAACCCTGATAGTATATTAAAAAGCAGAGACATTACTTTGCCAACCAAGGTCCGTCTAGTCAAGGCAATGGTTTTTCCCGTGGTCATGTATGGATGTGAGAGTTGGACTGTGAAGAAGACTGATCGCCGAAGAATCGATGCTTTTGAACTGTGGTGTTGGAGAAGACTCTTGAGAGTCCCTTATACTGCAAGGAGATCCAACCAGTCCATTCTAAAGGAGATCAATCCTGGATGTTCATTGGAGGGACTGATGCTAAAGCTGAAACTGCAATACTTTGGCCACCTCATGCGACGAGTTGACTCACTGGAAAAGACTCTGATGCTGGGAAAGGTTGGGGGCGGGAGGAGAAGGGGACGACGGAGAACGAGATGGCTGGATGGCATCACCAACTCTGTGGACGTGAGTTTGAGTGAACTCTGGGAGTTGGTGATGGACAGGGAGGCCTGGCGTGCTGTGATTCATGGGGTCGCGGAGAGTCGGACACGACTGAGCGACTGAACGGAACGGAACAGAACGTGGCGTGCCCAGAGAAGGTCAAGAATGATTTAATCTGAGAGTTTGTTGAGGAGGGTTTCGTGGATGCCGAACTGTCAACCTGGTCTTACATGATGGGCAGGAGTCAGCCAGCCAAACCAGGGGTTGAGAGGCCAGGAGTCTCTGAACAGGGACCACAGCTTCAGCAAAGGCACAGACAACATGAAGTGCCTGGTGCCTTCAGGTGAACTACAACCAGCTCAGCCAGACCAGAAAATAGATTGGAGAGAGGGGAGAACAGAGAGACGGGAGGGTACCAAGAGAGGGGAGGTGTATTGGGGTCCAGCCTCGATATGGCCCAGGGTATCCTCGGGATGAACGGCGTCGGCGTCAGAGAGAGAGAGAGAAAGAGAGAGACAGGGGCTGATGATTCCTTGGTTTACGCTGGAAACCAATAAAACCCCAGCATGGGGTTTGCTCTGTTTACGTAGGCCGCAGGCACCCTCTTGAATCACTGGAGGCACCCCACCAGGGCACCCCCTCGAGTGAGTCTTAGAAGCCCAGGCAGATAAGTAAACTCAGAGGGCCCAGCGCTCCAAGGATCTCAACCAGAAAAAGGAGAATAGAGAAAAGGATGGAAAAAGAGAAAGAACGACACGGGGAGACCAAGCTTCAGTGAGCAAGGCCCAAAACTTTATTTTCCAGTGCTGCTTTTATACCCTAAGTTATGCGCATAAGAAACAGAGAAAGGGAGGTATAGAGTCACGCCAAAATCACGTGGGGTCAGCAGTCTTGATTCTTATCAGGATCAGGGCTTATTTTTGTGTGTCTCGTGATAAAAGTTTTAGGTGGTTTACATCATCTTCTGGCCAGAGGGCTTGCTAACAGTTTTATAGCCCTCTCTCCTAACAATAGGTTAGTTAGCAAGTAAAAGGCTTATATTCTTTTAAGGTGACTTTCCTAAAGTTAGGTGCTAGACACATAACAAAGTTACATTCCTATAAGGCACCGGTGGAGTGAGCTGCAAGAAAGGAATTTAAGATCTGATGTGGTTAAATCAAAGGCTACTACTTATATTCTCTATATGTGATTAATATATTTCCAAGGATACAATAGATAGAGGAAACTTTGCAGCAAGCATTGATTCAACAATGAAATCTTTTTTAGTACTATTCTAATGATTTTAACTTCTTCAACAGATTTCTGTATTTTAGAATATTAGGCTTTCTGTCCTTGCATGGCTGGGAGGCTATAAACAGTCACATTCATAGTTGTAAGAGCCCGGACAAACTTGTCATGCAAGTTAGAAAGCTATCAGAGGGGCTTGGATTGGAACACTCCTATTAAGCCGAGGAGAACTTTTAAACTACAGCTCTGAATTAATGTTTTCAGAGAAAGGTGGTTGGGGGGAAGCCCCCGTAAGTATTAGAGGACTTGGTAAGAGGCGTAAGATAGTAAAGCAGTCAGACTCCGGTTTTCTTTGGGGTAGATGCTCAGGTAAGTCCGGGGGGTTCCTCGAGTCCTGATTAGCCTTTGCCCGTCAGGCCCAGTTGACCTTTGCCACGGGTAGGATTTCCCTCACTGGCTCCCGGCAGAGGTGGGAAGGTGACAAGAGTCTCAGGCCTGCCACTCAGTAGCCTTGAGATCTTGGATGAATTATTTGAGGTCTTTGAGCCTCAGCTTTTTTTCTGCCTTAAAATAGGGACAACAGACAACAGCAGTTATGGACGCTGCTCCATAGCATCGTTGTGAGCCTCAAATGAGATCAGCAGGCAGACAATCTAGGACGTTGCTTGGCACCTAGAGAGAGCTCAGAAAGAGGCAGATTTGATTGTCGTTCATTACCTTTAAATTGTTAATGCACTGATCAGTAGCCACTGTTTGCTGCAGCGAGTGGGGGTTTCCTGAACTTCCTTGGCTAGGCAGGGGGCCTAGAATGATCCTGGTAGTCAGGCTAGGCAGAGAGGTGAAGGACGATTATTCTCTAGGTTTTGGTCACAGGATCAGACATGTGTCCTTGAAGGCTACTCTTAGTTCTTGTTCCAATTTTTCATCCCCTTTCCTCAGGTTTTTTTTCCCCTAAAATAAAAGTGTGCACACTGGAATTGATGGTGGTTCTAAGAAGGAGCATTAGGCAATACATATATTTTTTTCATTTATTAAAGTACTGCTCTGCTAAAAATTCTACTTGTGCTTTCAGCTTCTCAGTTAATTGGCTGACTCTGGATATGTAGAATGTTTAACAAGACAGAAAAATTTGTGTCTTTAAGAAAGAATCTGGAGAGAGAACCTGCTTGCAATGGACTGAATGTTTGTTTGTGTCCCTCCAAAATTCTTATGTTGAAATCCTAACCCCCAGTGTGACAGCATTAGGAGGTGGGGCATTTGGGAGGTGATTAGGTCATGACTGTGGAAGGACCCTTATAACAGGACCCTGGAGAACTGGTGCCCTCTTTCTGCCATGGGTGATCTAGTCACTAAGTCATATCTGACTCTTGCGACCCGATGGACTGTAGCCTGCCAGACTCCTCTGTCCATGGGATTCTCCAGGTAAGAACACTGGAGTGGGTTGCCATTTCCTTCTCCATCTGCCATGGGAGGATGCAGTAATTCTGAAACCCAGAAGAGGATTCTCCTCAGAAGTCTACTGCTGGCACCCTGCTCTTGGACTTCCAGCTGTCAAAATGTGAGAAATAAGTAACTGCTGGTTATAAGTCATTTGGCCTGTGGTAGTCTGTCACAGCAGCCCAGATGGACTAAGACACTGCCTATCTATGGCCAGTGCCCACTGAGAGTCAGACCAGTGAGGCCCCCATGGCTCTCCTCTGGAGGTATTTGGGGCCATCAGCTCAGGGCCTTAGGGTTAGAGCACTGGGTATGGAGTTAGTAATGATATCCCTACACACAAACATGAACAGGCTAGCAGGAACTCACTAAAACCTCATTACTTCTCTCTATAAATTAAGAAAAATGCCTAACCAGCTTTTGACCAAATCAGCTTTTCTGGCTATTTCTTTACAGTCACCATACTCTTGGATATTTATCAGAAAAAAACAAAATGAAACTACTTTGAACAGATGTGTGTACCCACCTTGGTCACTGCAGCATGATTTACAGTGGCAAAGATCTGGGAATGGTCTAAGTGTCCATTAATGGTGAATGGGCACAGAACGCGTGATATGTAAAGAATGGAATTAGTAAGAAGAGAAGCTGAGCGTAGGCTGAGAAGAACCCTCCTGAGTAACTGCTTTAGCTTTTTAGAATACTTTAAAGAGAATAGTCTTGACACGTTTTCACTCTTTATGTTAATAATATCTCAGTAAAGATTGAATTATAAACTTTATTAAAAAAATCATTTCAAAAGTAACTATTTATTGTAAATATTTCAGAATTTACCAGTAAGGCACAAAGTACAGCCTCCTACAATTTTGCCATAATTTTATAATATTTTTATATATACATTTATAGTTTATCAAATATGTATATAATTCTAAATATTATGTTCTATCGAACCCGGGTCTCCCGCATTGGAGGCAGATGCTTTAACCTCTGAACCACCAGGGAAGCCCCATTATGTTCTGTAACCTTTCTTTAATCACTTTCTATATCATGAAAATCTTTCTTGCTATTAAATATTTTTGTTATAATAGCTGCATGATACTCTTCTATGAATCACACTTTGCTTAATGGTTTGCCTGGAAGCAGGCCGTTTAGATGGCTTCTGTTTTTTTCTTTGCTGTTATGACTAGTGCCATAGTGAACATTCTTGCAGTTAAATATTTGTGCAAATTTATGTTTTACTTTCCTGCTTTAGGATACATTCTCAGAAATAAAATTCTGGAGTCAAAGAGTGTGTGTTTAAGATTTTGACACATATTGCCTCTTTGCAGTTGAGGGTGTTTTGTATACCATTGAAGTGAACCCCTAGCACTAGGCATTGCCATTAGTTTTAATACTTGGCAATTAAGCAAGTAGAGAATGATATCTTATTTGGAGATGCATTTCTTTGATGATTGATGAGGTTCAGCATCCTCTTTGTTAATTGATCATTTATTTTTCTTCTTTCATGAGTTACCTACCTATAATGACCTTCATCTATTTTCCAACTTCTGGGTTCATCTTTTTTCTCCCTAGTAGCAATGATGATCCTAATATTTTATTGAGGCCCACTGTTTGCTAAACGTCTTGCATCAATTATCTCATCTAATTCACATAGTTACTCTCTGAGGACATAAGAGACATTTTTCCTCCTGACATCGAACGTGTGATGTTTTTTCCAAGATCCCATTTCTACCTCGGACACCACCTAGGTGTCAGTTCTGACACTAACTGCCCAGAGTTAGCATCAGTCACAGGTTGAAGGGCTCAGTCTCACAAGACTGCCTTCAGTTCAGATGCTAATTACAAGTATCAGGTGACTGAGAGACTGGCTGTAAACTGGGGTTCCTACAACCCCATTCTCAGGTTTGATGGATCACCAAAATGGCTCACAGCTCAGAATAGCACTGCACTTACTGTTACAGGTCTATTATGAAAGATGTAAGTGAACAGCCGGATGAAGAGGTCCAAAGAGTGAAGTCCAGAGGGTCTTGAGTGCAGGATTCTCTGTTCCCATGGGCAGACCTCGTGTTTACCAACTCTGAATCTCTTGAAACTCTGTGGTTTGGGCGTTTCTATGGAGACTTCATTCATTAATCTTTGCACATGGTATATTACATCACTGCACACTGGTGATTAACTGTCTCCATCCTCATTCTGCATAGAGGCTGGGGAACAGGACTGAAAGTTACAAATCTCTAACCAAGTGTTGGTCTTTCTAGTGACCATCCCCATCCTCTCCGAGGGGCCCACCGAGAGCCACTCGTTAGAACAAGTCATGCTTCTCTCACCCATATCATCAGGGCTTAAGGAGCTCTCTACCAGGACCTGGGGACAGAGATCAGATATTTCACTTGTGGCACTCTAAGAGGTATTATCTTCATTTTGCAGAGAAAGAAACTGAGGCAAAGAGAGAACATGGGCTAAGACTTGCATTTGGCAAGAGGGAGTCTTGGAGCTGATTTGATTTGTCTGTCTGCAAGGCCCATTTCTGAACAAAGGGCTGCATGGCATTATTAATATTTATTAGTTCATGAAATAAATATAGCAGCCTATTCTGTGATAGATGTTGCAAATACGTTTTCTTTCTGGAATATAATTTGTCTTTCAGTTTTTGACTATGGAAGTTAAAATTTTTGCATTATTATTTTATCATTTGAAAAGCTCACCTAGGGACTTCTCTGGTAACCAGTGGTTAAGAAACCACCTTCCAATGCAGGGGATGTGGGTCAATCCCTGATCCGAAAAGATTCCACATGGTGTGGAGCAACTAAGCCTGTGTGGCACAATTGCGGAAGTCCAGACACCCTAGAGCCCGTGCTCTGAAATCAGAGAAGCCACTGCAGAGAGAAGCCCACGCACGGCGACTACAGAGTAGCCCCCACTCGCTGCAACTAGAGAAAAGCCCATGCAGCAACAGAGACGCAGCACAGACAAAAATAAAATAAATACATAAAAATTAATTAAAAACATTATCTTTAAAAAAAAAGAGAAGAGCTAATCTCCAGGTATAAAAACAGCACAGTGACAAGTTAGTCACCTTCCTATTCTTGGTTCCCAGGCTTCAGTTTTCCACTCCAAGAGTTAAAAAAAAAAAAAAATTATAGCTGAATCCATCATTTTTTTTATATTGTGACTTCTACCTTAAGTGCTGTATAGAAAGCATATCACTACTACAAGATGTTATGAATATTGATTTATGTTTTCCTTACAACTTTTATAGTATTTTAAGATCTAAAATTTTAAATCCATGAAATTTTTTTACTTATGGCATAAAATGTAGTTCACTTACATTTGAATTTTAAATTTCAAGGGAAGGCAGGGCATATTTCATGTCCAATTTCAGAATCCAAGAACATGAATTATGCAATAATAAAAAGAGAAGATTCCTCATCTGGAGGGAATACTGAGGATGACACAAGAAGAACTGCTTCTTTGAGAGAAAGTGAATGTGCTCATCATCTCACCAGTGGAATCCACAACTTTTAACAGAACCAGTTTGAACAAATTCATGTGATGAAAGAGTATCTCACAGGGCCACTCCCTGCAGACTCTGCCAGTTGGATTTCTGCCACCATATTCTGCTGCAACCCCCAGGAAAGAATGAAGGAAGGGATTCTCCTCTGCACACTAAGTTTGGGGACTTTCTCAATTTTCCTGGGTGAAGATCCATCCTCTCTCATGGTTAGTGCAACCAGGGCCTTTGGCAAATAGCCAGTCCTGTGACCTATGATGGCAGATCTTGACTCCTGAACCTTATTTGGCTAAACCAATGACAAATGGAAACTGGACCTCAGGAGCCACAGTCCTGGGGGAAAGTGATGAGTTAGATGGAGTCTGGTCGGGGGAAGTCCACCTGTTCCACTTTCCATTTCCTTACTGGTGAACATACTCAAATTCAACAGGATCTCTGAAATCCTTTCCAACTTGAAGTTTATGATCCTTCTGGGCATGTCCCATTATCACCCTGACTTATTCATTCATTCGTCAAATATTTATTAAGTACCTACTGTGTAGATACAAATTGTTCTCATAACTAACCGAAATGAAATGTATTGAAAGCTCTTCAAGAAAATAAGGCTCTCTTTAAATCTCATGTAAATAATAAGACTTATGAAAATCTTACATAACAAGATGTCCCAAGATAGGAAGATTTCAAAATAGGTTAATTCAGCTGCCAAATGACATCAGACACCAGCTTCTTTCTGCCTTTCCTCTGTTCCATTTTCAGCGTGTTAGTTGGGTCCCCTCAGTTTCTCAATATAGCTGAAGCAGCTCATTGTATCCTCATGTATCTAGGGGTACACAGAGTATTGAAATGCCTTGAGCTTTCTTTTTAAGATTTAAGAAACTGTTCCTAAAGCCTTTCTCAATATGTTTCTATCAAATATCATTAGCCAGAATGGGAGTATGTGTCCCTTCCCAAGTCAGTCACTGACAAGAATGGAAGCTCATACTAATCCAAGTTCTTCCTTACTGGGATAGGGTGGGCCTGGGATCTAGAAAAATGAAGCCAGTCAGAAGAGTCTGGATAACTCAACAAATCCAGAGTTCTGTTAGCAAGGAAAAATGTGTTGGGTAGACAACCAAGTGTCTGCCTCACCAATCTTTGTATTTTTTTTTTCCCCAATCTTAGATGCAAAATGTGATATCTCATATTTTTGTTTCTGTTTGCTTTTTAGTTCAGTTGGATATTTCTTCCATATTTCTTGGCCATTAAAATTTTTTCTTTTATACTTTTCTTGTCTATACTCATGGCCTGTTTTTCTCCTGGTATATTCATTTTTCTTATCAATTTGTAAGAGTTCTTTGTTTATTATTTTTCTAGTGGGACTGTTATTTCCTTCCCCATTCCTTTGCTCTGGATCAGGCAATCCTGAGTTCTTTCTTTTCCTTCAGTCCCATATACTTTCCAGGTTTGCCTTTTTGGAGCTGTTTCCACAATTCTTTCCCTTATAACAGACACATCCCTGGTCTAGTACAGAATAGTTTCCCACCAACGTTTCACTGGTCCCCAGTCCATTGTATTCTTTTAGGATAAATGTCACATCCTCTTTTCGTCCTCCAATTGCAGATGCCCCAACTACAGCTTTCTTTGGACTGTTGCCATGGCCTCACAATTGTTTTCCTCTCCTCCAGGGCCTGCTTTTTCATCATCCCCTGGTATATCAGTAACCAAACACTAAAGTGTGGATGACACAGCTTTACAGCCTTTGTGACTAAGGCTGACCTCTCGCTTGTTCAGTGACCTCTAGGCCTCTGAGCCTAGCGTGTAAGATGTGCTCTCTTCAGCTCCAAACATCCTTTTTCACTGTTGCCTTTTGCTCCTATTATGTCTGTCTACTGTGCCTAATCTTGCTTTCTGCCAGCTCCATTTCCTCTTCTCTCAAGTCCTTATGGTGAAATCTCACCCGGACCTCAGCATCCACCTCAGAGCTACCACCTTAGCAAAGTCCGCCCAGATTCCTCAAGTCAGAATGACCTTCTCTTTCCTCTTTTGTAAGCATTTTTTACTGCCAGTGTTTGAGTGTTTAGGATGTCTTACCTGTATCACTCACTGTCCCATGCGTGTGGGGCTCTCCACAGCCCTTAACACCTCCTAGAGTTTATGTGAGGGATGCTCAGTGTGAGCTTGCTGAGTCTGTTAGTGCTCGATAAATCCCTGACCATAACACTTCCTCTTGGTGTGCAATTAACCTGGGGGTCAACTTAAATTTGCTTGCCATTTAGCACTTGCTGGGGCAAGGTTGATGACCTCTACATGCAAAAACACTTTTGGGAAAGGAGATGTTTTCCACAGTTTCTTTGTAGTATGGATTTTCAAGCCTCAGTTTTGATTTCTTAGTAGATGACTCCATGATGGTACTTCAATCAATCAACTCTTTTAGCTATTTTAAGTGAATTCAGCCTTGAAATTGCAACTACAAACAAATCTTTATAAGTCATGCTAAATTATGGGGAATGGAATCAATTAAAGAAATTTACTTTTCCAGTTCCTCTTAAGAAACTTTAAAAGATATATAATAGTTATTGACCATTTGCTACACACCCCACTCCAGTACCCTTGCCTGGAAAATCCCATGGACGGAGAAGCCTGGTAGGCTACAGTACATGGGGTCGCAAAGAGTCGGACACGACTGAACACTTCCTTCACTATGCACTATTTTAAGTACTCTATGTATGTGAATTAATTTAATCCTTATCACACTTTTAAGAGATAGGTGCAATGATCATTTTCATCTTAGATGTGGGAAACTGAGGCCAGAGAGTTTAAGTAACTTGCTTTAAGTCACAAAGCTAGTAAGCAGAGGAACCAGGGTTTAAATCCAAGCAGTTGGATTTCTGAACTTGCACAGTGAAATGAACTCTGAGTTGTATATTTACTGACCTCCAAGGAGATAAGTAGTCATATCAGAGCCATTCAATGTAAAGTACTTTTTTAGCAACCTTAGGTTTTCTGGGACAGGAGGACACAGAGGAGAAGGGTTGGGTGGGGAAACTTTTTGGCTATGTCTCCAGTTGTAAGAATTAAAAGCTTTATTCATCTGCCATCTCACATTACCCTTGGTTTTCTTGCTAGAACTCCTGATGATCTGGAAGGCCCAGTTAAGGATGCAGATATATGATGGGAGGTAAGTTAGATGGAACATTACAGAAACTGCAGTTTTGTGCTGCTGTGATGAATTTTCTGTTTTGTGAAGATAAGCTTTTTGTAGATTTTAACAACTATGATATTTTAATCATTTAATGAGAATGTGCCTTCCAATTTCTCTGACAATGGCATCCTAGAATAAAAGGATTTATCCTAATGGATAAAACTTTATATGTATTTAGAAAAAAAGAAAAATATATCCTTTGATTAATTTTCCCTACTGTGTGTAGAACATGTATTGTGAAATGCGCTTAGCAGTGGTTCTCAAAGTGTGGGCTGGGGATCTCTAGGGGTCCCTTGGGCCCTTTCAAGTAGTCCATGAGGCCAAGACTGTTTTCATGGTGACACTGAGATATTGTGGAACTGCTTCACTTGCATCCTCTCACAAGTGCACAGTGGGGTTTTCCAGAGGCAGCAAGCTGAATGCAGAAGCTGACCTGAAAAACTGTTGACTTTAATTAAGCCAAACATTAACGAGATTTCCAAAATGAAAAAAAAAAAAAAACAGTGCCACTTTTCACATTAAGTTATTTTTATTTTTGCTCTTTGCGACCCCATGAACTACAGTCCATGGAATTCTCCAAGCCAGAATACCGGAGTGGGTAGCTGTTCCCTTCTCTAGGGGATCTTCCCAACCTAGGGATTGAATCCAGGTCTCCCACATTGCAGGTGGATTCTTTACCAGCTGAGCCAACGAACACTGGAGTGGGTAGCTTATCTCTTCTCCAGTGGATCTTCCCGACCCAGGAATCGAACTGGGGTCTCCTGCATTGCAGGTGGATTCTTTACCAACTGAGCTATCAGGGAAGTCCTTTTGAAAAATACTTTCATAAAAATATGTTGTTTGTGTTAACCTATTACAATATAATGAGTTTATTACTGTTGTTTTAAAATAAATATTCTCAAATGATCAGTTTTAATTCATAATACTTTGGTTACCTGATGCAAAGAGCTGACTCATTTGAAAAGACCCTGATTCTGGGAAAGATTGAGGGCAAGAGGAGAAGGGGATGACAGAGGATGAGATGGTTGGATGGCCTCACCAGCTCAATGGACATGAGTTTGGGTAAACTCCGGGAGTTGGTGATGGACAGAGAGGCCTGGTGTGCTGCGGTCCATGGGGTCACAAAAAGTCAGACACAACTGAACTGAACTGAATTCATAATACAGCCCATATCAGTAGGTATGACCCATGTAAGCAAAAGCTCTTTAAGATTCTCAATCAATTTAGGAGTGAAAGAGGATTCTGAGACCTTAAAGTGTGAGAACCATGGGTATAGACTAGAACAGATCTAAGTCATGAGTTATATTTAGGTTAGACTCTTAGATCATGATTTCAATTCTGTACTTGCTGAATATTTAATGCTTGAAGTATATTAATTTAGTTTTTCACAGATTCAGTGGCTATTTGTTCAATCCTTGCTGTGTGCTGGTGCTGCATGGAGCATTGAGGGTACAGTGGGGAGCAAGACAGCCTCCCCTCCCTGAGCTTAACCTTGACATTCATTGAGGCAGCTTTCCCTTTGTCACTGATATCCAGGGTCTACTCTAGTCTTAGCAGAGCTCCTAAAGGATTTATAGTCTAGGGAGGCAAGACACCTGTGTGGAATACTTAAGCAAATCAGGATGAATATAGTTACATCATCTTTAGCAGCTCTCATGATGTAGGAGCTCAGAGAAGGGAGAAATCAGTGTGGATTGGTATGATAAGGAATTCTAGGACTGGACTTCAACCCAGAAGGACAGTCAGGCTTAAGAGAGCTCAGTTTAAGAGGGAGGGTCCAGGCTGGGTGGGGGGGAATGAATGAGCAGATTTGTGGAGGTGAATCGCTGTCACTGTCTAGCATGTAGTGAAGGGAAGAGACTTGCCTAATGGAAGAGTCTGATGGAGGGGAACTCCTGGGTTTTCTTCTGAGGTTGATGGAAACCTCCTTATGTCTAAGCTGCTGGTCATCTGCTGTGGTGGGTCTCCTGGATGTGATTACAAATCTATGCCATCATTCAGTTCAGTTCAATTCATTTTTGTTTTGTTTTGTTTTTTTAATTGGAGGCCAATTATTTTACAATATTATATTGGTTGGTTTTGCCATACATTGACATGAATCCGCCCCGGGTGTACATGAGTTCCCCCTCCCGAACCCCCCTCCCACCTCCCTCCTCCCCTTATCCTCCCTCTGGGTCATCCCCGCATACCAGCCCCGAGCATCCTGTAACATGCATCAACCCTGAACTGGCGATTCGTTTCACATATGATAATATACATGTTTCAATGCCACTCTCCCAAACCATCCCACCCTCACCCTCTCCCACAGAGTCCCAAAGACTGTTCTATACATCTGTGTCTCTTTTGCTGTCTCGTATACAGGGTTATCATTTGCATCTTTCTAAATTCCATATATATGCGTTAGTATATTGTATTGGTGTTTTTCTTTCTGGCTTACTTCACTCTGTATAATAGGCTCTAGTTTCATCCACCTCATTAGAACTGGTTCAAATCCATCTTTTTAATGGCTGAGTAATACTCCATTATATATATGTACCAAAGCTTTCTTATCCATTTGTCTGCAGATGGACATCTAGGTTGCTTCCATGTCCTGGCTATTATAAACAGTGCTGCAGTGAACACTGGACAGTTCAGTCGCTCAGTCATGTCTGACTCTTTGCGACTGCATGAGCTGCAGCATGCCAGGCCTTCCTGTCCATCACCAACTCCAAGAGTTTACCCAAACTCATGTCTATTGCGTCAGTGATGCCATCCAACCATCTCATCCTCTGTCGTCCCCTTCTCCTGCCCTCAATCTTTCCCAGCATTGGGGTCTTTTCAGATGAGTCAGCTCTTCACATCAGGTGGCCAAAGTATTGGAATTTCAGCTTCAACATCAGTCCTTCCAATGAACACCTAGGACTGATTTCCTTTAGGATGGAGTGGTTGGATCTCTTTACAGTCCAAGGGACTCTCAAGAGTCTTCTCCAACACCACAGTTCAAAAGCATCAATTCTTCGGTGCTCAGCTTTCTTCACAGTCCAACTCTCTTATCCATACATAACTACTGGAAAAACCATAGCCTTGACTAGACGGACCTTTGTTGGCAAAGTAATGTCTCTGCGTTTTAATATGCTGTCTAAGCTGGTCATAACTTTGCTTCCAAGGAGTAAGTGTCTGTTAATTTCATGGCTGCAATCACCATCTGAAGTGATTTTGGAGCCCAGAAAAATAAAGTCAGCTACTGTTTCCACTATTTCCCCATCTATTTCCCATGAAGTGATGGGACCAGATGCCATGATCTTGGTTTTCTGAATGTTGAGCTTTAAACCAACTTTTTCACTCTCCTCTTTCACTTTCATCAAGAGGCCTTTGAGTTCCTCTTCACTTTCTGCCCTAAGGGTGGTGTCATCTGCATATCTGAGGTTATTGATATTTCTCCCGGCAATCTTGATTCCAGCTTGTGCTTCTTCCAGCCCAGCATTTCTCATGATGTACTCTGCATATAAGTTGAATAAGCAGGGTCACAATATACAGCCTTGACGTACTCCTTTTCCTATTTGGAACCAGTCTGTTGTTCCATGTCCAGTTCTAACTGTTGCTTCCTGACCTGCATACAGGTTTCTCAAGAGGCAGGTCAGGTGGTCTGGTATGCCCATCTCTTTCAGAATGTTCCACAGCTTATTGTGATCCACACAGCAAAGGCTTTGGCATAGTCAATAAAGCAGAAATAGATGTTTTTCTGGAACTCTCTTGCTTTTTCAGTGATCCAGCAGATGTTGGCAATTTGATCTCCGATTCCTCTGCCTTTTCTAAAACCAGCTTGAACCTCTGGAAGTTGATGGTTCAGGTATTGCTGAAGCCTGGCTTGGAGAATCTTGAGCATGACTTTACTAGTGTGTGAGATGAGTGCAGTTGTGCCATTATTCAGTGTTTCCCAAACTTGCAAGAGCCAAAACTTTCCCAAATAACAGAATTATCTGGAAGAACTTGTTAAGGTCACAGATTCCAGGGCTTCATCCAAGATGTACTAATCTGGAGGGGGGCCTTGTGTTCTTTGTCTTTATCGGGAATACTCGGTGATTTTCTTTTTTTAGATTATGCGCAGGCTTGGGAACTGTAGCTTACCCCATTAATAGTGATTCCAGCCTGGATGGTACACACAGGGAAACTTCAGAAAAATGCTACTGCTCAGGCCCTGCGTACAGTGGCCTAATCAATAACGACAAAGTGATGAAAGTAAACGTTGACTAATAATAATTCGAGTGAAATTCGGCGGTTTTTGGTCCATAATTTTTCATCAGTTGCACCATGTTTCCCACAGTCTAAGAATCAGTCAGGAATGTCACATCTGTCTCCAATAACAGTTTTTATCTAGTTTCAAGATACCAAGAATCCAGCAGTGCAAACAGCATGTGTTTATTTGTGGGGTGGAGGTCGGGAGTGACATCACTTGATTTGAGGAAGAATAAAAGAACATTTACTGTTGCTTGAGGCTACCAGTGTCTGTTCAGGTCACAGCAGAAGTTGAAAGCATACGCTTGAGGCCCCACAGGAAGTAATCTCCTGGCTTCACTTAACTGGAAACTTTGGGAAGAAGGAGAGAAACCAAGTCACACCAGGGCCTCATTGTTCCTGAGAACTTTCTGTGTAAATGTGAAGTATGTGCCACTTGATCCCACAGGAAAATCAGTTTAGTTTTACTGAGAAAATGTTTGCATTTTTCCATATGAAATCGTGGACTCCAGGTTTCGGGACGTCACAGGGTCAGGAAACCTGTGGGAGGCCACTTGCCTGTGCTGCTTGCTCTCTGCCCCTCTGCTCTTCCTCGCTCAGCTGGACCAGGCACCAGGAGACGGTGAACTCTGAGCTGCCTCTGGCTGCTGGCTTGCTGTGTGACCTTGAGCAAACACCTTGCCCGCTCTGGGCCTCAGCTTCCCTATCTGTTTGAAGAAAGGTGTGCTCTGTTGAGCCCTTCCAGCTGCATTTTTGGAAAAGTATAAACCTCAATTATGACATTTCTCTGGTTTCTTTTTAGAAAAAGAATACGTAGTTTATAGAGCCAAAAGGTTAAACTGCATCTAGAAAGAACTATGCCTGTAATGTCGTCCAGTGGAAGAGCATCTGTGTAGGGACTTAGAAGACAGTCTGAGTAGTTAGGAAGGCATATCTGAAATCTGAAGAAAGGAAGTGTCTGGAGCTTGACCTTCTTGATTCATCTTCCTGCCAGCTTGTATAGTCCTGAGCTTGTTCTCTATGGGATCCGTTTTCTTCATTCATAAAATATGGTTGATAACAGTGATACTCGTCTCCTGAAGTTGTTCTGACAGGTAGATAAAGCGATATGCTCAGTATCTCAATAAAAACTAGCTGTTGGTATTTTCCTCTTATAATTTTGGTTGCAGTGGATGTTTTCTCCTTTCTTTCCTGTGTCCCTTGGTAGTGCTCCAGCTTAGTTTTGTTAATACATCTTTATTCTTTCTACTCTATAATTCTTTAGCCTTGGTTTACCTAAGGAAAGAAGAAAAGAAATGCTTTTTATGAAGTGAAGTTTTAAAGAACAAATAATATACCTGGATTGTAAGATTCAAAGAAGGTGAAAAATTACCTGTATTTCATGGGGAAACAGAAATAGAGTCCAAAATTTGGAAAGGGTAACAGATCTCTGGGTGAGGGATTGCTTCCTAGCACTGTGCCTTTTGACCTTCATTTCCTGAGCAAGAACTTTCTATGCAGCCCGTTGGCATGAATCAGAGAACATCTGGGTTCTCTCAAAGGGCAGCTTCCAGAGCAGAGCCAAGAGTCAGGGCCTTCCTCCCACTTTGTCTGCCTCTCATCTTCCTGGCTCCAGTCCCTCAGAATGGAGCGATGATGGTGAGGAGTCCATGGCTGCAGAAGAGCTGGTCCTGGAAGTCAGCTTCATATTCTCTGTGGGTCCTTGAGTGACCCACAACCAACCCCTCAACCTCACGCAGAGTCTGTGCCTGTGAATGGCTTGTTGGAATGGATGTTAGGTTCCATGCATCAGGACCAGCTAATTTTATTAAAAATACAACAGGTTCAGACCTCAGGGATCCTGGCTCAGGAAAGCCGAAGATGAGTTGAGAGCCACTGCTCCTGAAACCGTAAAACCGTCGATGTCCTCCATTCATGACTCACCCTGCTAATGGAAGTGAGAGAATTCAAACAAGTTTCCTCTTGCACAGGGTTGTCATCTAGCACATGGTTCTGGAAGTGTGGTCTCCTGTGAGCCATGATGATTTGTCTGAAAGTCTCAGACAGAATCATGCATGAGTCTTGCCTTTGCTTTTTGATTTGTTGTTGTTGAGTTGCTGAATCATGTCCAACTCTTTGCTACCCCATGAACTGCAGACACCAGGCTTCCCTGTCCTTCACTATCTCCTGGAGTTTGCTCAAACTCATGTCCATCAAGTCAATGATGCCATCCAACCATCTCATCCTCTGTCACTCCCTTCTCCTCCTGCCCTTAATCTTTCCCAGCATCAGGGTCTTTTCAAGTTAGTCAGCTCTTTGCATCAGGTGGCCAAAGTATTGGAGCTTCAGCATCAGACCTTCCAATGAATTTTCAGGGTTGATTTCCTTTAGGATTGATTGGTTTGATCTCTTTGCTATCCAAGGGACTCTTAAGAGTCTTCTCCAACACCACAGTTCAAAAACATCAAGTCTTCACCACTTAGTCTTTTTAGAAGATCAGTGACATAAATTTTCATAAGTTATGATCTTTTATATCAGTATAATTAAGGACTATTTGTTAATCTAATATCTGAGTTTGAGTTCCCCTGAAAACAAAGCCCAAGGCAAGGTTTTAGGGGAGATGTTTATATGGAAGGTGATCCCAGGAAATAGAAAGAAGGGATGGGAGAAAAACCAGTAAAGGCTATGTCACTGAATTAGTCACTGTTGTGGGCAGCTGGGCTTAATGCCTTGGGGACCCTCTGTCAGTCCATATAGTTCAGTGGTTTCTAACCAAGTGATTTTTCTCAGTGGCATTTGGCAATGTATGGAGATGTTTACAGATGTCACAACTGGGGAGGGCTACTGGGATCCAGGTTGCTGCTAAATATCCTACAATACACAGGGTAACCCCCACAACAAGGAATTGTTCAGCCCAAAACGTCAATGGTGCTGATGTTGGGAAACCTGTCTCAGAACTGTTCCTCTTATGGATAATGACATCTACCCATCAACCCTCACTGCCTCTGGGTGAAGGCTGCCTCTGGGAGTGTGAACATCTTCAGACCAGCAGGCTGTACTTGAATTAAGGCTGAGCAGGTTTCCATGGTTTTGGAGAAGTCCCTGAGGCAGAAAAGCATAAGGTAGCCTGATGTGTGCTAAAATCAGGCCAAGGTCAAAGGGGATGTGACTAAATGTAAGTTTCCTAGCTGAGTTTTGGGGCTGTGGAGAATATGGTACAGCTGAAAAAAAAATGTAGACCTTAAAACTACCATAATTTAATTTGACCATGAAAATGACTGAAGGCTGGAAATCCAATATATTACAGAGTCACTGTACGGTGAAGTGGTTAAAAGCATGGTATCTGGAACAAGACTGGCTGCATTCAAATTCTGCCTCCAACAGTTTTTAGCTTTGTGACCTTGGATAAATTAGTTCATGTTTCTGTCCCTCAGTTTTCTCATCTAGAAAATAGGCTTAATAATGATTCCCCCCTCATAAAGTTATTGTGAGGATTAACTTTTATTTTACATGTATAGATGTAACATATATATTTAATGTAACATTTTAACAGTACCTGGCATTTGGTGAGCTGACTGCTGCTGCTGCTGCTAAGTCACATCAGTCATGTCTGACTCTTTGTGACCCCATAGACGGCAGCCCACCAGGCTCCCCTGTCCCTGGGATTCTCCAGTCAAGAACACTGGAGTGGGTTGCCATTTCCTTCTCCAATGCATGAAAGTAAAAAGTGAAAGCGAAGTCGCTCAGTTGTGTCCGACTCTTAGCGACCCCTCGGACTGAAGCCTACCAGACTTCTCCGTCCATGGGATTTTCCAGGCAAGAGTACTGGAGTGGGGTGCCATTGCCTTCTCTGGGTGAGCTGACTGACCGACTGGCTATTGGCATCATGAGGGTTGAGTTCTCGACTTGGGGAATTACAGCGTTAATCTAGCTTGGCCCTTTTCCATTGGTAGTCAGCACAAGTCTTTCGATTCAATTGACAAATGTTCATTGAGTGAGCTCTTATTGTAAGCCAGATGCTGTGGCAGGCTCTTGGCCAGTCTCTTAGTAATGAGGCTGGGAATTTCTCTCTTTCCTCCTCTTCTCTTTATTTATGTACTACCATTCTGGTCTGCATCCCACGGGGTCGGGAAGAGCAGCTCACACACACAATTCTTTCTTTGATTTCATGAGGTGTGTGTGGAGAGGAAAGAGTGCAGAACTCAGAGAAATGACCTCCAGTCAGCTCTGGGCGCCACGTCAACATCCACAGGTTATGGGTCTGGGAAATCACTTTGCTTCTCATTCTGACATTTGTAAGTGAATATAACCCACTTCTGCATCCCTGAGAGGCTGAGACAACGTGGTAGAAGGAAAGCTATTGCAAGAATTTCTAAATGTGCCAGTAGTTCTTTGTTTCTCTGGAATGTCCAGTCGTCCCCATTCTGTGGGACAGGGAAACTGTGGAACAAATTTCTGGGCCTTAGCCATGTGCTTCTTGAGAATATCTTGAGGGATACCAAGGGACTCCTTAATCAAAAATATTTTTTCCCAGTCAGTTTTGATGATCAGCCAAATCCAATCCCAAAGAAAGGCAATGCCAAAGAATGCTCAAACTACCGAACAATTGTACTCATCTCACACGCTAGTAAACTAACGCTCAAAATTCTCCAAGCCAGGCTTCAGCAATCCGTGAACCATGAACTTCCAGATGTTCAAGCTGGTTTTAGAAAAGGCAGAAGAACCAGAGATCAAATTTGCCAACATCTGCTGGATCATGGAAAAAGCAAGAGAGTTCCAGAAAAACATCTATTTCTGCCTTATTGACTATGCCAAAACCTTTGACTCTGTTGGTCACAATAAACTGTGGAAAATTCTGAAAGAGATGGGAATACCAGACCACTTGACCTGCTTCTTGAGAAACCTGTATACAGGTCAGGAAGCAACAGTTAGAACTGCACATGGAACAACAGACTGGTTCCAAATAGGAAAAGGAGTACATCAAGGCTGTATATTGTCACCCTGCTTATTTAACTTATATGTAGAGTACATCATGAGGAACGCTGGGCTGGAAGAAGCACAGGCTGGAATCAAGATTGCTGCTAAGTCACTTCAGTCGTGTCCGACTCTGTGTGACCCCATAGACGGCAGTCCACCAGGCCCCCCGTCCCTGGGATTCTCCAGGCAAGAACACTGGAGTGGGTTGCCATTTCCTTCTCCAATGTGTGAAAGTGAAAGTGAAGTTGCTCAGTCATGTCTGACTTGTAGCGACTCCACGGACTGCAGCCCATCAGGCTCCTCCGTCCATGGGATTTTCTAGGCAAGAGTACTGGAGTGGCTTGCCATTGCCTTCTCCGAATCAAGATTGCCAGGAGAAATATCAATAACCTCAGATATGCAGATGACACCACCCTTATGGCAGAAAGTGAAGAGGAACTAAAAAGCCTCTTGATGAAAGTGAAAGAGGAGAGTGAAAACGTTGGTTTAAAGCTCAACATTCAGAAAACTAAGATCATGGCATCCGGTCCCATCACTTCATGGGAAATAGATGGGGAAACAGTGGAAACAGTGTCAGACTTTATTTTTGGGCTCCAAAATCACTGCAGATGGTGATTGCAGCAATGAAACTAAAAGACATTGACTCCTTGGAAGGAAAGTTATGACCAACCTAGATAGCATATTAAAAAGCAGAGACATTACTTTGTCAACAAAGGCCCTTCTAGTCAAAACTACAGTTTTTCCAATAGTCATGTATGAATGTGAGAGTTGGACTATAAAGAAAGATGAATGCCAAAGAATTGATGCTTTTGAAGTGTGGTGTTGGAGAAGACTCTTGAGAGTCCCCTGGACTGCAAGGAGATCCAACCAGTCCATTCTAAAGGAGCTCAGTCCTGAATATTCATTGGAAGGACTGATGTTGAAGCTGAAACTCTAATACTTTGGCCACCTGATGCGAAGAATTGACTCATTGGAAAAAACCCCGATGCTGGGAGGGATTGGGGGCAGGAGTAGAAGGGGACGACAGAGGATGAGATGGCTGGATGGCATCAGCGACTTGATGGACATGAGTTTGGATAAACTCAGGGAGTTGGTGATGGACAGGGAGGTCTGGCGTGCTGTGATTCATGGGGTCTCAAAGAGTTGGACACGACTGAGCTACTGGACTGAACTGAACTGTAACTATACTGTGAGTGCCATGGAGCAGAGATGATGTCTTTTATTTTTTTAAAGTGTATTTATTTTTGGCTGTGCTGGGTCTTTGTTGCTGCATGGGCTTTTGTCTAATTGTAGTGAGTGGGCGCTGCTCTCTACCTGCAGTGCATGGGTTTCTTATTATGGCCGCATCTCTGTCGTGGAGCACAAGCTGTAGGGCATGTGGGCTCAGTAGTTGCCACTCCCAGGCTCTAGAGCACAGGCCCAGTAGTTTTGTTTTCTGGCTTAGCTGCTCCATAGCATGTGGGATCTTCCCAATCAGGGATCAAAGCAGTGTCTCCTGCAGTGGCAGGCAGACTCTTATCCGCTACATCACCAGGGAGCCCCAGGAATGATGTCTTATTCAACTTTGTGTTCCCACTGCCTGACAAAGTTCTTCATATACAGTATAGTAAATAACTGTTTTTTTGAATGAACAAAAGGCTAAACCTCTCTATACTTAAGAAAAAAGAAGAAAAATGCAACACTCCAGGAGTCACCCTGTCTCCCCATCTGCATGTTTGCTGACGCACATTTTTTCCACTAAATTAGTTTCTGAAGCACCTGAGCTAACTTACACCTGGGACTATAATACTTGAACAACTTGTACTGTATGTTCAGATTCACCATGAGTGACAATATCTGCTCTTTCTACTTCAAAGGTAGTTGTGAAGATTAAGCAGATAATAGATAAGAAAGTGACTATTCAGACTGCAGTGTGCTAAAGGGAATTAATGTTATTAAGAAGAATATGCTAAAGAGCTTCGTGGTTCTCCAAGGCTCAATAGTTACAGTGGCTGTAGAAGAGAGACGAGTCTTTAATCGGGGTCTATAAGCCCACAGATTCACTACTGAGCTTACTAAAGCTATTTAGAGGCTAGATGTAAAATGAAGCAACATAGAGAGTTGAAGTGTAAGACTGGGCAGAGGTACACAGGCCAAGGAAACCCCAAAGAATCCAGAGAGGTCTTAGTGTTGATATCAGGAAATTAGAACTCAAGGCAAAAGATGCTAAACAGGTCAGAAAAGAACCTTTTATAATGATGGAGGATGTGAATTCCATGCTGTAACAGAATATACTGGCATGAATATATGCATCAATAAACATAGTACTAAAATACAGAAAGTGAAATCATCAGAAAACATCACTGTAAACAGCAAGGGCAAAAACCCTGATGGAATCGAATTTGTAGTGGGAACATTTGTTATACTTTGGCAGATCCAGTGGATACAAGAGTTAAGATAAAGAGGGCATAAAGGCAATTGAAAAGCTATTTCTAGTAGAAATACACTGAAACCTACAACAAAGAATGAACCTTTTTTTTTTTTTTTTTAAAGCACCTATGGAACAAAATTTTACCATACTCTAAGCCTAAAAATACTCTAATAATTTCTTTAAAAAACAAATAATATTGACCTAAGCTATCCAATACATTAACCACAATTCACATCTGGCCATTGCGCACCTGAAATGTGCCTTCCCTGGTGACTCAGACGGTAAAGAATCTGCCTGCAGTGCAGGAGCCCTGGGTTCAATCCCTGGGTCAGGAAGATCCCCTGGAGAAGGGAATGGCTACACATTCCAGTATTCTTGCCTGGAGAAATCTATGGAACAGAGAAGCCTGCAGGCTGCAGTTCATGGGGTCACAAAAAGTTGGACACCACTGATTTAGCTACTAAAAGCAACCTAAAAAAAAAATCCAGTATGGTAGCCACAGTTCACATCCAGCCACTGAACACTTGAAATGTGGCTAGTTTTAATGGAGATGGGACTTGAGTATAAAACACACATCAGATTTCAATGACTTAGTACCAAAAAAAGGAATGTTAAATATATCATTAACATCTTGATATTGAATAATATTCAAATGGTAATGTTTTATATATTGAATTAGATAAAAATATTATTAAAATTAATTTTGCCTGTTTCTTTTTACCTTTTCTAGTCTTAATACTAGAATATTTTAAATTATATGTGTGACTCACATTTGTGGCTTGCATTATATTTCTATTGGTTAACACTTGTATAGGTCATATTTATTTTCCACAATGTGATAAAGGCAAAACGTAAAGTGCAACAATAATTTAAAAACCCAAACTAGTTACAACTTGAAAAAATAAAAGTACAAATTATAAACTCCCATTTAAAAATCTTGCTGCCTTCAATAAAAATTTTAAAAAATATAAAAAATCTTTTTGGGCCAAGATGACAATGTCAGAACATTTCATAAAGTAAATTTGAAGGATGAAAATAATTTTTATCAAAATATATGGGATTTATCCAAAAGAAAATTAGGAGCCCTAATTATTTTCATTACTAAATAAGCAAAAGTGGAAATAAATGAAAAACAGTCAACAGTCAACTCAAAAAATCAGGAAAATGAAACTACATTCTCCAGGGGTCTTGTGGTCCAGAAAAAGAAGGCTGCCAGTGTACAATGCTTGTCTGGTTGTTCTCATTATTCAGTGTCTCCTGTGAGTCAAACAGCAGGGGCTCACCTACATTATCTCAAATCCTTTCAAACACACTGCAAGATTGGCATAATTATACCCATTTTTCAGGTGATTAGACAGACTTAGCTAGGTTAAGCATCTTTTTCAAGGACTCAAAACAGTAGACAGGTGTGATTGGCATTCTGGCTCTAATGCCCACGCTGTTTCCAATTCATCACGCTTGATTTCACAGAATGTTCATCTGCATGATTTGGAGTCCATAAGTTATGGGATAGGACTTCAGATGTGAGAGAATTGAAAAGTCCAAACCGTTGATTCACTTTTATTTGGTTGGTATTCCTTGGGTTAGGTTTAGGAACTTCAGTCTCCTCCTTTATCAGACAAGGAAACAAAAATAGGTCATTGCTGGAACAGGATAGAAAGCTCAAAAATACGCCCATGCCTCTATGGTCAATTAATCTATAACAGAGGACGCAAGACTACACAACGTTGGAAAGACAGTCTCTTCAACAAATGGTGCTGGGAAAACTGGACAACCACATGTAAAATAATGAAATTAGATCATCCTTTAACTCCATCTACAAAAATAAGCTCAAAATGCCTTAAAGACCTAAACATGAGACCAGACACTGTAAAACTCCTAGAGGAAAGCATAGGTAGAACACTCTGACATAAATCACAGCAACATCTTTTTTTGGTACATCTCTCAGAATAATGGGAAAAAAAAAAAAAAAACACCAAAAGGAAAAATAAACCAATAGGACCTACTTAAACTTAACTCAAAAGCTTTTGCATAGCAAGGGAAACAAAAAGCAAATCAAAAAGACAAACCACAGATTAGGAGAAAATATTTGCAAATGATGTGACCAATAAGGGACTAGTCTCTAAAATTCACAAACAGCTTATGATACTTAACAGCATAAAAAAAAAAAACAACACCCCACTCAGAAAATAGAAGAACTGAACAGACATTTCTCCAAAGAGGACACACAGATGGCCAAGAAGCACATAAAAAGATGTTCAACCTTGCTAGTTATTAGAGAAATGCAAGCCAAAACTACAGTGAGATATCACCTCACATTGGTCAGCATGGCTTTCATCAAAAAATCCACAAAAAACAAGTGCTGGAGAATTGTGGAGAGAAGGGAACCTTTCTGCACTGCTGGTGGGAATGTAAATTGGTACAGCCACCATGGAGAACAATTCAGAGGTTCCCTAAAAAACTAAAGACAGAGCTACCATTATGACCCTGCATCTCAGTCCTGGGCATGAATCTGGAGACAAAGATGATCCGAAAGAATGCACGCGTCCCAGTGTTCACTGTAGCACTGTTTACAGTAGCCAAGACATGGAAGCACCTAAATGTCCATTAACAGAGGAATGGATAAGAAGGTGTGGTACATATATACAACGAAATAGTACTCCGCCATCAAGCAGAATGAAACAGTGCCATTTGCAGCACCATGGATGGACCTGGAGGGTGTCATACTGAGTGAAGTAAGTCAGACAGAGGAGGAATACAATACATAGGACACTCCTTATATGTGGGATCAAAACAGAAATGATACAAATGAACTTACTTTCAAAACAGAGACTCACAGACCTAGAAAGCAAACTTATGGTTCCCTGGGGGAGGGGAAAGGATAGGGAGTTTGGGAATGTCATGTACGCACTGCCCCATTCCACATGGATAACCAACAAGGACCTATTGTATAGCACACGGAACTGTCTCTACTCTGTATTACATGCCAGCCTGGATGAGAGGATGGTTTGGAGAAGAGTGGATACATGTACATGTATGGCTGAGTCCCTTTGCTTTCACCTGAAACTACCACAGCATTGTTAATTGGCTATAGCAAAACAAGTAAGTTTAAAATTTGAAAAAAACAGGTCACTGTTTACAGTCTTTTTTTGGAAGGTAGCAATGAAAGGTGCTTTGGGCCCGGTCAGTTTTCAGGGTATATGGTGGTATTACTGGTGCCTTCCAGAACAGGCCCTTCTCTCCAGCAGGGTTGTCTATCCAAGTACTGCTCTAGTAATAACTTTGGACACTTTGCAGCTGGAGTTTCATTGCCTGAAAAATAGACTTCACCAGAATTTATTCTCTAATCTTTTTAAAAGAAAGGGGGAGTGGGAATCAAAAAAATCTAGATTTAATCCATTTCTTGGAGCATTCTTACCAGTTGAATTCATTTCAACATAGACTTTTCAGGCTTCTACTATGTGCCAGAACCAGGGCCAGATTTGCAAACAACAGAACACTAACCCTAGCAGGAGCCATATGAATGTGTGATAGGTATGTTATTGTTCGATTTGGAAGAACACAGACCATCCCATGTCAGCTCAGGATATGTTCAGTATTAGAGAATTACTTGAATAAACAACCCAAATTCCAGGCAACTCAGGAATCCCTCAACCTGCCATAAGGATACGTGTAAGAGGAAGAAGACTCCAGCCATCTACTTCTTCCCAGTCACAAAGCTTGATCCCCAAAAGACTGGCTGATCTTGGGGGCACCAGAAGGCTCAGGGCTTCCCCAGAACACGACCGAATACTACCACAGTTTCAGCTACCACCACCAAATCTCTCTAATAATAGTTGTGCCATGGGAAACAGTGGAAGCAGTGTCAGACTTTATTTTTTGGGCTCCAAAATCACTGCAGATGCTGATTGCAGCCAGGAAGTTAAAAGACGCTTACTCCTTGGAAGGAAAGTTATGACCAACCTAGATAGCATATTAAAAAGCAGAGACATTACTTTGCTAACCAAGGTCCGTCTAGTCAAAGCTATGGTTTTTCCCGTGGTTTGTATGGATGTGAGAGTTGGACTGTGAAGAAAGCTGATCGCTGAAGAATTGATGCTTTTGAACTGTGGTGCTGGAGAAGACTCTTGAGAGTCCCTTGGACTGCAAGGAGATCCAATCAGTCCATTCTGAAGGAGCTCAATCCTGGGTGTTCATTGGAAGGACTGATGCTAAAGCTGAAACTCCAATACTTTGGCCACCTCATGCGACGAGCTGACTCACTGGAAAAGACTCTGATGCTGGGAGGGACGGGGACGACAGAGAATGAGATGGCTGGATGGCATCACCAACTCGATGGACATGAGTCTGAGTGAACTCCGGGAGTTGGTGATGGACAGGAGGCCTGGCGTGCTGTGATTCATGGGGTCGCAAAGAGACGGACACGACTGAGCGACTGAACTGAACTGAGAGAGCAGGAGGCACGGAGGAGAATAGAAGATGTTAAAAAACTTTAGACAATTTATATCTGAGATATCAGGGAAAATTTTTGAATTTGGAAAGATGGATCTCAGAGGAGCTGTCTAGAGTAGAAATATAAATTCGATAGTTCTGACATATAGATGGAACTTATTTTGTTGTTCGGTCAAGCTAAGTTGCGTCTGACTCTTTGTGACCCCGTGGACTGCAGCACGCCAGGCTTCCCTGTATTTCACTGTCTCCCAGCTTTGCTCAAACTCATGTCCTTTGAGTCGGTGATGCCATGCAAATGTCTCATCCTCTGTTGCCCGCTTCTCCTTCAGCCCTCAATCTTTTCCAACATCAGGGTCTTTTCCAGAGTCGGCTGTTCGCATCAGGTGCCCAACCTATTGGATTTTCAGCTTCGGCATCTGTCTTTCCAGTTAATATTCAGTGTTGATTTCCTTTAGGATTGATTGACTTGATCTTCTTGCTGTCCAAGAGACTCTCAAGACTCTTCTCCAGCACCACAGCTTGAAAACATTGTGTCTATAACTCCTGGCAAATTTGGACTTGAGTGGAGGATAGAAGATGGTATAGGCACTACAGAGATCAAACTTTGGCTTTCTGATGAGGGCAGACATTCAAGCATTTTTGCCACTTGTTGGGAATTGTCTAGGAGGAGGGACAGAGGCTGGCATATTCCATAAAGGGTATAATAGGCAAGTGAGGTCCTTCAGAAGGCCAGATGGATCAGCAGGATGGAATTCAAAGCCCAAGCGGAGGGGCTGGCCTTTGTTAGGCCTAAGCACACTTCCTCTGTCACGGTAGGTTAAAATAAGAAGAAAAATGAGTACAAATACCTAAGGCTTGAGCATGGGTAGTGATAAGCTAGGGAAATTTGCTTCTGGTGACTTGTATTTTTCTCAACTATGAGACAAGATCATCAGAGGCAACTGTGGGTGGAGGAGGACTTGTGGGAGGCACAGGAGAGAGCTTATTCATCTTGGCGAGTGGAAAAGGGAGCTCGTGACAGAAAGATGGTCAGCTCTCCATTCTCTCAATTCATCCTACCTTCTCCTTCCCCCACTGTGTCCACATGTCCATTCTCTCTGTCTGGTGTCTATATCTACATTCCTGTCCTGCAAATGGGTTCATCAGTACCGTTTTTCTAGATTCCTTATGGAACATGGAGTGAGGGGAAGAGAGGGTAGGATGAACTGAGAGAATCAGTTCAGTTCAGTTGCTCAGTTGTGTCCAACTCTTTGCAACCCCATGGACTGCAGCACGCCAGACTTCTGTGTCCATCACCAACTCCTAGAGCTTGCTCAAACTCATGTCCTTCGAGTTGGTGATGCCATCTAACCATCTCATCTTGTTGACCCCTTCTCCTCCCGTCTTCAGTCTTTCCCAGCATCAGGGTCTTTTCCAATGAGTCAGTTCTTTGCATCAGGTGGCTAAAATATTGGAGCTTCAAATTCAGCATCAGTTCTTCTAATGAATATTCAAGATTGATTTCTTTTAGGATTGACTGGTTGGATCTCCTTGCAGTCCAAGGGACTCTCAAGAGTCTTCTCCAACACCACAGTTCAAAAGCATCAATTCTTCAGTGCTCAGCTTTCTTTATAGTCAAACTCTCACATCCATATGTGACTACTGGAAAAACCATAGCTTTGACTAGATGGACCTTTGTTGACAAAGTAATGTCTTTCCTTTTTAATATGCTGTCTAGGTTGGTCATAGCTTTCCTTCCAAGGAGTAAGCGTCTTTTAATTCCATGGCTGCAGTCACCATCTGCAGTGATTTTGGAGCCCCCCCCAAAATAAAGTCAGCCACTGTTTCCATTGTTTCTTCATCTAGTTGCCATGAAGTGATGGGACCAGATGCCATGATCTTAGTTTTATGAATGTTGAGCTTTAAGCCAACTTTTTCTCTCTCCTACTTCACTTTCATCAAGAGGCCCTTTAGTTTTTCTTCACTTTCTGTCATAAAGGTGATGTCATCTGCATATCTGAGGTTTTTGATATTTCTCCGAGCAATCTTGATTCCAGCTTGTGCTTTATGCAGCCTGGCATTTTGCATAATGTACTCCGCATATAAGTTAAATAAGCAAGGTGACAACATACAACCTTGGCATACTCCTTTCCTGACTTGGAACCAGTCTGTTGTTCCATGTCCAGTTCTATCTGTTGCTTTTTGACCTGTGTATAGATTTCTCAGGAGATACATGAGGTGATCTGGGATTGCCATCTCTTTAAGAATTTTTCACAGCTTATTGTGACCCACACAGTCAAAGGCTTTGGCATAACCAATAAAGCAGAAGTAGATGTTTTTCTAGAACTCCCTTGCTTTTTTGATGATTCAACAGATGTTGGCAATTTGATCTCTGGTTCCTCTGCCTTTTCTAAATGCAGCTTGAACATCTTGAACTTCACGGTTCACATACTATTGAAGCCTGTCTTGGGAGAATTTTGAGCATTACTTTGCTAGCCTGTGAGATGAGTGCAATTGTGTGATAGTTTGAACATTCTTTGGCATTGGAATGAAAACTAACTTTTTCTAGTCCTATGGCCACTGCTGAGTTTTCCAAATTTGCTGGCATATTGAGTGCAGCACTTTCACAGCATCATCTTTTAGGATCTGAAACAGCTCAACTGGAATTCTATCACCTCTACTAGCTTTGTTCGAGGTGATGCTTCCTAAGGCCCACTTGACTTCACATTCCAGGGTGTCTGGCTCTAGGTGAGTGACCATCACTCCATCATGGTCATGAAGATCTTTTCTTTTTTGTATAGTTCTTCTGTGTATTCTTGCTACCTCTTCTTAATATGTTCTGCACTGTACAAATCTTCATTCAACCATGCCCCACACTGGCCTTCAAAGACATCTTTGCTTTTGCGTGCATTCCATTCCTGAGCTTGCTGGGCTCTGCAGCATTCACCAACCAGCCTCTGAGCGACTCCATCCACTGAGGCTTCCTCTGTTCTGTCGCCTCAGCTGTCACTCCACCGTCCCACACTTCTCACCGATCAAGATTCTAGTGACATCGCATGCCTGTTGCTGTCTCCTCTGCCACTTCCCTCATCCTGTGGGTTTATACTTTATATCTCTCTTACTTTCACTTTGGGCTTCCCTTGTGACTCAGCTGGTAAAGAATCTGCCTGCAGTGTGGGAGACCTGGCTTTGATCCCTGGGTTTGGAAGATCCCCTGGAGAAGGGAAAGGCTAACCGCTCCAGTATTCTGACCTGGAGAATTCTCAAAGAGTCAGATGCGACTGAGTGACTTTCACTCACTGAGAGAATAGCACTGTTATATATACACTACCATGTGTAAAATAGATAGCTACTGGGAAGCTGCTGTATAGTACCAGAAGCTCAGCTTGGTGTTCTATGATGACCTAGATGGGTGGATGGGGCGCCAGGGAAGGAGCCTGGGGCCAACAAAAGAGGAGCGATGGCTGGTGTGTGCAGGCAAGGATGAAGGAAAGGGTTATGGGGAGGAAGTTGACGGCATTTTCTAGGAAGTAACTAAAGTGAAACCCAGGATATCTAGGATGGTCAAGAACGGACGTGAGGTCAGAGGAGACTAAGTGATGAACATGATGGGGACTGAAGGATAAGGTCAAAGAACTGTTTGGGTGTGTGTGGGGGGGAGCTGTTCAGGAGGCTGTGATTTGAAGTGACGGGAGGTATGTTTAGAGTATGGGGTGTTTCAGTTGACATTTCACAGATGGTACGTGGTTTCTTTTGGTGGGGAGATACAGGATATAGCTGAGGATGGGCAGCTGAGATAGAGTACAAGAAAGGGTGAAGGACCTGAGCCCAGGGAACATGATGCAGACTTTGGGGTGAAGAGGAAAACTGAGCCAGGAGCTCAGGTCATTCAGGACTAAGTGGTCAGGAGGTCAGTAGATTATAGCTGCAAGGAAAAGGTGTGAGCTCCCAAGAGCCCGAGTATTTTATAAGAACAAGGGGGAGGAAGGGTGCAGGAGAGGAATGAGGAATAAGCTGGACAGCCACCCCATCTCAGGATGTGGACAGCATGGGGTGTAGGAGAACGACTCCACTGAGAGGGCCACGGGAGGAATGGTGTCTCAGAGAACAGCCAGGTTCCAACAAAAACAAAAAGGTCTAAAGGGCTCACCAAGAAACTCTGATAGTTTATAGATGTTTGCTGACTCCAGAATAAGATTGCCAGCGGGTAACAGTGGAAGGGTTTGTTGGGGAGAGATTGGGTTAAATTAGGGGGTATGGAAAGCAACACAGAGGTCTGTACCCGTTTGCTCCCCATTGTCTCTGTAGAGCCCAGTCTGCTCTCCAGGTTCATTCATAGGTAACTGACCAGTCTGTAGGCTTGCCCAGGGGAACCTATCCCTGGTCAAACCATCTGAAGTCAGGTCATACAGATGTGGCTACAGAGTGCAGCTTCTTATGCTGAGAAGCTATCAACTTTCCTCTGCAAAGGCTGGTAGGACAGGGCAGACACTCTGAGGGCAGTAAATTCCTGTACAAAACCATAACCAATCCCAACCCCTTTTCAGAACAGTAGTCTTCCCAATAGCATGGTTAGTAACTTATTTTTAAACATGTTAAATTAATAGGATAATATTTCTAGAGTCAGTTCATATTAGTGTTGGCAGTTTCCATCATAGATATGTGGGTATTTTTAAATGCCAAAGAAAATGTCAATGAAATGTCATCTAAGCTCCCTTAGATTAGCCAAAATATTTAAGATTGGTAGGACCCATGATGGTGCAAGTGTACGAGGTGGGCACCACTATGCACTGTTGGGGGGACAGTGAACTGGTTCAAAACTCAGGGGTGATCATTTATGATATATGTTAAAATCCTAAATGTTCATATCTGGTGGCATTAAATTTACTTCTGGGATTCTAGTCTATACAAATTTCTCACTGTATCTTAGGCACATGAAGATGCATTTTTTAGGGGTGTTGATTGTAATACTGTTGAAACAGCAACAAACTTCAATCTGCTTATCAGTGGAGAAATGGTTTGAAAATTACCTCTTTATAAAATATTAGACAGTCATTTAAAAGATTGGAGGAAAACAACAACAAAGACAGATCTGGAATGTAAACCGATACAGCCACTATGGAAGATGGCATGAAGATTCCTTAGAAAACTGGGAATAAAACCACCATATGACCCAATGATCCCTTCCCTAGGCATATATACCCTGAGGATATCAAAACTGAAAAAGACATATGTATCCCAATGTTCATTGCCACACTATTTACAATCTAGAACATGGAAGCAGCCTTAGATGTCCGTTGACAGATGAGTGGATAAAGAAGTTGTGGTACATATATACAATGAAATATTCCGTTCCGTTCCGTTCAGTCGCTCAGTCGTGTCCGACTCTATGCGACCCCGTGGACTGTAGCCTACCAGGCTTCTCTGTCCATGGGATTCTCCAGGCAAGAATACTGGAGTGGGTTACCGTTTCCTTCTCCAGGGGATCTTCCCGACCCAGGGATCGAACCCGGGTCTCCCGCATTGGAGGCAGACGCTTTAACCTCTGAGCCACCTACTCAGCCATAAAAAGGAACACATTTGAGTCAGTTCTAATGAGGAGGAAGAGCCTAGAGCCTATTATACAGAGTGAAGTAAGTCAGAAAGAGAAAGATAAATATCGTATTCTAACACATATATACGGAATCTAGAAAAATGGTCCTGAAGAATTTGTTTACAGGGCAACAGTGGAGAAACAGACGTGGGGAGACGGGAGGAGAGGGTGAGACGTATGGAGAGAGTAACATGGAAACTTACATCACCATATGTAAAATAGACAATGGGAATTTGCTGTATGGCTCAGGAAACTCATGCAGGAGCTCTGTATTAACCTAGAGGGGTGGGATGGGGAGGAAAATGGGAGGGAGGATCAAAATGGAAGGGATATATGTATACCTGTGGCTGATTCATGTTCAGCTTTGACAGAAAACAACAAAAATCTGTAAAGCAATTGTCCTTCAATAAAAAATAAATTAATTTAAAAATAAATGTAAAATTAAAAAAAATACAGATCTGTAGGCAATGACTTGAGCAAAGGATGTCTTTGGTGTATTATTAAAGAAAAATATAAATTGCAGACCTATCTATGTATATGTGTGTGTGTGTGTGTGTGTATATATGTATATATATATACTTTTTGTAAAAGAAAATATATCTGTGTATGTGTATCATGTGTGTTTGTGTGTATTTCACCAACTCTAAGGCTTACATTTTTTCATATTTTCAAATCTCTGAAATCAAGATGTGTCTTATAATGTGTGATGTGTTACAGTTTGGCAAAAGTATTTTTTTTCTCTCTTTCTTGGTGGTACAGAAATTAATGGTGCATTTTACAATCAACAGAGACCTAGGCATGACAAAATATGGTAGATGAATAGATAGAAGGAAAGATAAAAATGTATGCACATAGAAAAAAGGTGCACATCAAATAAGTTACTAGAGGTTATCTTTAGGGAGAATTTAAATAGCAGCAAGTGGGTGTTTTTCCTTTTTTTTCTTTAAAATATTTCTAAATTTAAATTTCCAAATGATTAGAAGTGCCCAGATCTTCAGTTAACAAAGTAAACAGTTTGATGAGTTTTTTGGGGTGTATATAACCTGTGTAAGCATCACTCAGAACAGATTTAGGTATTTTCATCACTCAGTCACCACCTGCCCCACCACCATAAATGTTCAGCTTCTATCAACAGATAGATTTGGCTGTTCTGAACTTTATATATTTGGCCAACCCAATAAATATAATGATATATGAATGTATTACATTCATCCAATGCAATGAAATGGAATGGATTCTTTTGTATCTGTCTTCTTTTGCTTAATAAAATGTCTGAGATGCCTTCATATTGCTGTACATGGCAGCAGCTTCCCCCACCCACCCACACCATATTTTTGCTGCGTAAGTACATCGTATAAATATACCACTATTTATTTATCCATTCTTCTGTTGGTGGACATCTGAATTCTTTTCATTTTGGGACTTATGAATAAAGGTGCTATGTTCTTCTACCTGCTTTCTGTAGACTATGACCTCAGTTCTCTTAAGAGTAGGGCTATGAGTGTAATGGTTAAGTCATAGGACAAACATATGCTTGGCTTTAGTAAGTATTGCTGAACAGTTTTCCAAAGTGCTTGTACCCGTTTCACTTCTCCTAGCAATTTATGAGATTTCCAGTTGATTTGTACCCTCACTGACACCTAATATCATCAGTCTTCTTAATTTTAGCAATTCTGATGCATGTGGTATCTCATTGTGGTTTTAATTTTCATATCCCTGACCACTAATGATACAAAACACCTTTTCATATCCTTATTGGTGGCTTGGATTTTCTCTTTTTTTGAAGTCCTGTTCAATTCTTTTGCCTATTTAAAAGTTAGATTGGTTTGTCTTTTCAATTGATTTATAGGAGTTTTATGTATTGTGGGTATGAATTCTTTGTCATATATATGTAGCAACAAGTGAAAGTGAAAGTCACTCAGTCGTGTCCAACTCTTTGTGACCCTGTGGACTATACAGTCCATGGAATTTTCCAGATCAGAATACTGGAGTGGGTAGCTATTCCCTTCTCCAGGGGATCTTCCCAACTCAGGGATCGAACCCACATGTAGCAAATGTTTTCCCAAATATATGTGGCATTTTGTTCACTTTTATAATGTCTTTTGACGAAAAGAAGTTCCTAATTTAAATGAACACCAATATATCAATCTTGTATGGTTGTGTCTTTCATATCCTATATAAGATGTTTTTGCCTATCTCAAAATCATGAGAATATTCTCCTATATTTTATTGCAGAAGTTTAATATTTTATTATTTACATCTAGGGCCATGGTCCATCTCAAATTTTTATGTACGGTGCAAGGCAGGGGGTAAAAAACTTATTTTTAATACCATTGTTTTAGCATCATTTATTGAAAAGAACATTGTTTCTCCACCGAGCCTTTTGTCACAATTCAAATGACCGTGTATGTGCAGATCTATTGTTAGACCTGCTTCTGTGATTACCTTAACCTTATAGCAAATTGAAGTCTGATAGTGTAAGTCTTGCAACATGCTCATTTTCTTTAAGACTGTCTTGTCTATTCTAGGCTCTTTGCATTTCCAAATAAATTTCACACTTTGCTAATTTCCATACATAAAATACCTCCAGGCATCTTAATGAAGGTAAAATTTATTCTTATAGGTCCATTTGAGGAGAATTTGCATCATAATATATTGAGTCTTCCAATTCATATACCGGAAATATCTCTCCTTTTAAGTCTAATATCTCTTAGCAATATTTTATAATTTCTAATGCAGAGGTCTTGTACAGCTTTCATTAGATTTAGTCCTATATATTTGATACTTCAGGGTACTGCTAGAAAGGGTATATTTTTGTGAATTTTGTTTTCTAATTGTTGATAGTATATAGAAATATAATTGATTTTTATATGTTGATGTTTTTACCCAGTAACTTTGCTAAGTTTGTTTATAGATTATTTGTAATTTTACAATACAATATTTATATTATCTATTAATTAAGATAGGCTCACTTCTTATCTGATCTTTGCACAGTGTATTTGTTTTTCTTCCCTTACTGCTCCAGCTAGGACTGCAGGTTCAGTGTTAAAAAAAGTGGTAGCAATGGACATACTTGTCTTACTGCCAGCCAGTGAACAAATGGTCAGTATTTCACCACTGAATATGGTTTTCATTGTAAGCTTTTGTAAATATAATCTTTTTGTTTCTTAATATGAAATTTTTAAAATAATGATGAGTGTTTATGAGGAGCACGTCTCTTTTCCAGATGTTTCTTTCACAGGAAGGAAGCTCACAGTGTGACAGCTCTTTTTGCTCTTTGGTTCATTCTGCCACAGGAATGATGGAGTAGCTTTATATGCTTCATAAATCTGAGAAGAATATAGTGAACATGTTCCTCTCAAATACTCTCTTTATCTTCCTCTTGGCAGACCCTTGTTCTTGTCCAGGGTTCAGGCATGCTAAAACAGGCAGTTTTCTTTAGATAAGGAATTTAGCTAGAAGAGATGGCGTACTTGACTCTGAAGCCTAGTGACGTCACCTCACTTGGCCTTTCACAGTAACAGAGTTGATCCTTTAATTTCCCCACTGCCTTAATTTTTGCCTTAATTTTCTATTTGTCCAAGAACCTGGGTGCAAAAAGAAAGGTCTTGCTATTGACTGTCTCTTTCTTACCCCTGAAGTTTGGACAGGACCATCAAGGGATTCTGATATTGTTGCATTATTTTATAATTTTTGGAACTTTCTTTGTGTGATTTTGGCTGTGTTGGGTCTTTGCTGCTGCACAGACTTTTTCCTCTAGTTGCAGCGACTGGGGGCTGCTGTTCATTGTGGAGCCTGGGCTTCTCTTGATGGTGGCGTCTCTTGTGGACCATGGGCTCTTGGACGTGAGGGCTTCAGTGGTTACATGGGCTCAGTAGCTGTGGCTTCCGGGGTCTAGAGCCCAGGTTCAATAGTTGTGGTGCATGAATTAGCTGCTCCGAAGCATGTGGGATCTTCCCAGATCAGGGATTGAACCTGTGTCTCCTACATTGGCAGGTGGATTCTTTACTACTGAACCACCAGGAAAGCCTACACTAGTTTTAAATACAACAAGAATTTTAAAAAATGAAGAATTGAAAAATGTCATGAAGAATTAAAAAAGATCTGTTAAGACAGGATGTTTTCAAGGTCCGATCTTCATAAGCCGTTTGAGCATCCTTCCTATTTTGCTTATCCTGACCCTTTTGCCGTACCCTTTCCTCCTCCAAGTCTTCCTATTGTGCTTTGGTCAAGTTTCAGCCTCAGACAGAAAACTGCTTGACACCCTTCCTTTTTTTTTTTTTTTGGCCGCATCGGGTTTCGGTTAGAGCAAGGAGTCTCTGCTGCAGCTCATGGACTTCTGTCTAGTTGTGATTCCTGGGCTTAGTTGCTCTTGAGCATGTGGGATCTTTGTTCCCCAACCAGGGATTGAACCTGCATCCTCAGCACTGCAAGGTGGATTCTTAACCACCGGACCGCCAGGGAAGTCCCAGGACCGCTTCCCTTTGAAGCCCTTGGTTTGTCCCTCAGCGCCACCACCCCCTCACAGCTGATTCATCTCGTGGATTGCCTTCTTCCCCGTGGGCCTGCAAAGTCATGGCCCTGCAAAGTCACATCCTGCAGTTATCACGGAAATTCTACCTCCCAAAGGCCCTGAAGTAAATTAACCTTTCAGGGCTTCATTTCCACATCTTAAATTGGCGATTGTCATAGGACCAACCTCATAGGTTACCTGTGAGGATTAAAGAGTTATTTGGATGCAGAGCACTTCTAGGAATGTCTGGCTCCGTGTGCTCTCATTAGAAGTTAGATATTATTATTAGCTGATATTATCACATTCGTTGGGCTTTTTAATATGTCATCTTTTACTTCTGTCTGCATGTTTTGGGTACGTATAACTTATTTTCCAAATCAATTTTTTAAGCTCTATAAAAGCACATCTGAGTCTTGTACTGTTCTTACATTTCTTTGTGCTAGTCAAATTTATTGTCTGTAATAGAATAGCAAAATGGTCGTATGGGGATTTCAGCACTTCTTTTCCACCTGTATTTTTAAAATACCATTAGCCTGATCCTTTTTGAAGTGGTGATATTTTGGGAATAATGGATGTGTCTCTGTTATGTGGAGATTTTACTTCTTTAGGTATTCAGAGAAGGAGATGAAGAAAGCTTCTCTGAAGAAATAGCGTAAGAACTAATTTGATTCCTAAAAATCTGAGTTAGAGTCCTGGTTTTTCTACTTAGTATTTATTAGCTAAGTGATTTTCATCTCTAATTCTCAGTAAAATAGGGACAATAAGGCCTACTTTTCAATGCAGCATTTACCTTTCTTCTGTATTTTAATGTTCAGATGAAAAATAGCAAAAAATCTTATTTACCGAACAAAAATACTGTTGTAGCCATGTGTTCCGGGAAACAAACTCACTCAGAAGGACAATGCAGATAGTGGAGTGCAGTTTATTACACCGGCGGGCCCAAGGCAGAGTCTCCTCTTAGCCAAGGACCCCGACCAGCATTTGTGAAAATCTTTTATACCCCATGTGTATGTGTCTGAACCCACCACTCCAGATTCCTTGAGACTTACATAAACCAAGGAAAATACAACCCCAGTAACCCCATCATTCACGTGCTATGTGCTCATGTGCTCAAACAGTCAAACAATTAGCCAAGAATCAAAAAACTCAAGGTTACACTCTGATAGATACAGAAAAATTTATGGCCTGTCTGGAGGAAGGGGTGATTAGTGTATGTTTTCTCTTAGGCGATGAGTAACCTAGATACGATCTTCAAGGTTCCCCTGTCTGGGGGGGGTCTTATCCTTCTGTTGTAGTTTTCATAGGCACTAAACACAGAGTTCTAAAGGAGATCAATCCTGGGTGTTCATTGGAAGGACTGATGCTAAAGCTGAAACTCCAATACTTTGGTCACCTCATGCAACGAGTTGACTCACTGGAAAAGACTCTGATGCTGGGAGGGATTGGGGGCGGGAGGAGACGGGGACGACAGAGAATGAGATGGCTGGATGGCATCACCGACTTGATGGAGATGAGTTTGAGTGAACTCCGGGAGTTGGTGATGGACAGGGAGGCCTGGCATGCTGTGATTCATGGGGTCGCAAAGAGTCAGACACGACTGAGCGACTGAACTGAACTGAACTGAAACACAGAGTTCAGAGTCAATTGGAAAGGTGGCTGAGCATGATCAGCATGAACAGGCCTAAGATGGAGTCCAAGCTCTATGAATTCCTTCTTCAATACTACTTAAAAATAGCTGGACTACAAGAATGCCATAAATGTGTACCACCATCACTAGTACATGTACACATTTGAGTATGAGATATACATGTATTAATATATGTAGTTCAGTTCAGTTTAGTCGCTCAGTCATGTCCGACTCTTTGTGACCCCATAAACCATAGCATGCCAGGCCTCCCTGTCCATCACCAGCTCCTGAAGTTCACCCAAACACATGTCCATTGAGCCGGTGATGCCATCCAACTATCTCATCCTGTGTCATCCCCTTCTCCTCCTGCCCTCAATCTTTCCCAGCATCAGGTTCTTTTCAAATGAGTCAGCTCTTCGCATCAGGTGGCCAAAGTATTGGAGTTTCAGCTACAACATCAGTCCTTAGATTGAACACCCAGGACTGATCTCCTTTAGGATGGACTGGTTGGATCTCCTTGCAGTCCAAGAGACCCTCAAGAGTCTTCTCCAACACCACAGTTCAAAAGCATCAATTCTTTGGCACTCAACTTTCTTCACAGTCCAACTCACATCCATACATGACTACTGGAAAAGCCATAGCCTTGACCAAACAGATCATTGTTGGCAAAGTAATGTCGCTGCTTTTTAATATGCTATCTAGGTTGGTCATAACTTTCCTTCCAAGGAGTAAGTGTCTTTTAATTTCATGGCTGCAGTCACCATCTATGGTGATTTTGGAGCCCAGAAAAATAAAGTCAGCCACTGTTTCTACTGTTTCCCCATTTATTTGCCATGACGTGATGGAACCAGATGCCATGATCTTAGTTTTCTGAATGTTGAGCTTTAAGCCACCTTTTTCACTCTCCTCTTTCTCTTTAATCGAGAGGTTCTTTAGTTCTTTGCTTTCTGCCATAAGGGTAGTGTGATCTGCATATCTGAGGTAATTGATTTTTCTCCTGGCAATCTTGATTCCAGCTTGTACTTCATTTAGCCCAGCATTTCTCATGATGTACTCTGCATATAAGTTAAATAAGCAGGGTGACAATATACAGCCTTGACGTACTCCTTTTCCTATTTGGAACCAGTCTGTTGTTCCATGTCCAGTTATTACTTCCTGATCTGCATACAGGTTTCTTAAGAGGCAGGTCAGGTGGTCTGGTAATCCCATCTCTTTCAGAATTTTCCATAGCTTATCGTGATCCACACAAAGGCTTTGGTATAGTCAATAAAGTCGAAATAGATGTTTTTCTGGAACTCTCTTGATTTTTCAATGACCCAACGGATGTTGGCAATTTGATCTCTGGCTCCTCTGCCTTTTCTAAATCCAGCTTGAACATCTGGAGATTCATGGTTCACGTATTGCTGAAGCCTGGCTTGGAGAATTTTGAGCATTACTTTACTAGTGTGTGAGATGAGTGCAATTGTGCAGTAGTTTGAGCATTCTTTGGCATTGCCTTTCTTTGGGATTGGCATGCAAACTGACCTTTTCCAGTCCTGTGGCCACTGCTGAGTTTTCCAAATTTGCTGACATATTGAGTGCAGCACTTTCACAGCATCATCTTTTAGGATTTGAAATAGCTCAACTGGAATTCCATCACATCCACTAGCTTTGTTCATAGTGATGCTTCCTAAGGCCCACTTGACTTCACATCCCAGGATATATGTATATATATATGAATATACATAATGAATGTATATGTTCATATATATATGTATATTCATGAATATATGTATATTCGTATATATGATAGGGACAGAATTAAGGGACAAAGTAGGTGATTAAATAATTAACCCCACTAGTGGGAGAAGGCAATGGCAAGCCACTCCAGTACTGTTGCCTGGAAAATCCCATGGACGGAGAAGCCTGGTAGGCTGCAGTCCATGGGGTCGCTACGAGTCAGACATGACTGAGCGACTTCACTTTAACTTTTCACTTTCACACATTGGAGAAGGAAATGGCAACCCACTCCAGTGTTATTGCCTGGAGAATCCCAGGGATGGGCGAGCCTGGTGGGCTGCCGTCTATGGGGTCACACAGAGTCGGACACGACTGAAGTGACTTAGCAGCAGCAGCAGCAGCAGGGGATTGTGAATAGAAAAATATGGGAGACCCTTGTAAATTAGCAATTACTCAAGATAGCAGGTTGTTTAAAAAACAAACCCCAGCAGGCTTGCTTAGGAGCAAAACCATGTGACAAAGGAAGGAGACATGCCCGAAAAGAATAAAAAAATGATGGCATGAGACTCACATTCTGCCCAGTGAGCTCAGTAAGTTAGGATATACTCTCTATAAACATAAAAACCTAGTTTGTTGACCTAGCTTGACCATGTAGGGACAAGAAAACTCCCGTGCTCAACTGGAGGAGGAGCTGATGATGGAAGCATGAAGTCTACTCAAGAAAGACAAAGACCTTCTTCTCCCAATCTCCACTTTTCATTTGATTATAAAACTATAGCCCAGTAAGTTTTCAAGGGATGGCATTTCTCACCTCCCCACTTGTAAACCTCACATGCATTCTCTTCTAATAAATCACTTATCTATCACTTTCTCTCTCGCTGAATTCTTTTCTACTCTGAGATATAAAGGACTATAGTACTGGGGCTTTTCAGAGCCCTCTCCACAAATGACACCCAAAAGGGTTTCATATACATACATACATATCCACAGAATGATAATCAGTTGCATTGCGTGGAGCATAATTTGCATTTTTATGGACAAGAATTATTTGCATTACTGTCATTTTCCTGCAGCTTTAGGGTTTGTAAAAATATCAGAGACAACAAAAGCTTGAAATAATTCAAATTTAGAAGCTAGTTTTAATTTCACTAAATTTCAGTCTTTCATAATTTTTTCCTATACTTCATGTTTTCTGAAGTAGAAGGCTATACTTGCCAATCCTTTATTTAAAAGGAGCCTTGAGTTAATTATTTTTAAAAAATATATGAATATAGAGCTTACTTAATGAGTTTTTGGATAGAATATTTTCAGTTTAAAAGAGATTGAACTTAAAAAAAATGAAAAAATTCAATATAGGTAGTTTTTTTAAGGTGATTTCAGCTTCTATTCAAGTCAATAAATGCTTCATGAGTACCTACCATGTGATTCAAAGAGGAGTAATAAGGATTCCTTGTCTTTTGTTGTTCTTGTTCGGTTGCTAAATCATGTGCAACTCTTTGTGACCCCGTGGGCTTCAGGACGTCAGACTTCCCTGTCCTTCATCTCTGGGAGTCTGCTCAAACTCGTGTCCATTATGTCAGTGATGCCATCCAACCATCCCATCCTCTGCTGCCCCCTACTCCTTTTGCCTTCAGTCTTTCTCAGCAGCAGGGTCTTTTCCAGTGAGTCAACTCTTTGAATCAGATGGCCAAAGTATTGCAGCTTCAGCTTCAGCATCAATTCTTCCAATGAATATTCAGAGTTGATTTCCTTTAGGATTTACTGGTTTAATCTCCTTGCAGTCCAAGGGACTCTCATATTGTCACCAATAATGTTCCACTACCCACAGTGTTGGGTTTGGCCCCATGTTTGAGTAGGACCTTATGTTTGATAGTTTATTTCTGGAAGTCTGGATAATTCAGTCAAGAAAATAGCTGTATATGGGTTTCTGTAATTCACATAGAACTCACTTTAGTCCACTTTACTAGTGTAAATTGAAGGTATGTTCTCCTGTTCCCTCCAGTTACCTGTATCCAAACTCCCCTTGGTAGCTGATTGAAGAAAAACATACACATCTAAGAGCAAACAATAATTTTCCTTGAAAGGTACATTCTGAATCCCTATTTTAGAAAGAGACATCTATTTAAAAAGTCTTTTCAAGAAATGTATCCCTGACTTGTTTAGTGTTCTTTATTCGGACAAGGTATAAAACTGTTTTGAGAACCATGATTTTCTGAATCAGTTTCTCAGACTAATCTGGGAAGTAGGTGTCCAGAAAAGTCCTCAGTTTGGCTCAAGTACCTCTTTTCTATTAAAAAAAAAACCAACAACTTTTCATTATTATAAAGAACTTTAAATCTCATCTCCATCTTCTTTTACTTAGAAAAAGATCTTTGCTTTGTTTTGCAAACCAAATTGTTGTTGTTCGGTTGCTAAGTCCTGTCTGGCTCTTTCCTACCCCATGGATTGCAGCACTCCAGGCTGCTCTGTCCCCACTATCTTCTGGAATTTGCTCACATTCATGTCCATTCAGTTGGTAATGCTTTCTAATCATCTCATGGGCTTCCCTGGTGGCTCAGCAGTAGAGAATCCACCTACAATGCAGGAGACTTGGAGAAGACACGGGTTCGATCCCTGGGTCAGGAAGATCTACTGGAGAAGGAAATGGCAACCTGCTCCAGTATTCTTGCCTGGAAATTCCCATGGACAGAGGAGCCTAAGCAATTAAACAACAAACAACAGTTTGCATAACTAAAAGGTCCCATCAAATGTGTTTTTCCCAAAACAAAAAACTCATGGTCCTCAAAGATTAGTTCAGGCTCTTGATTTATAAAGCTCCTGGCATCTTTTTTTTCTAACTGAAATCATCAAGATTTAATGATAATTAAAAATAATATAAGAAATATTTTTCAGCATCAGCCGTCATATTACTACAAGACTGAACTGGGTCACTTGTAAGAGTGTGTAGGGTTTTCACAAAACCATGAGCTAAAGAGGTCCAAGTTGTGATTTTAAAATTCTTCTCTTTTTTTCATGGTTTTGTGTCCTCTTATTGAAAGTTATTCCTTCTCCTTGTTTTTGATAGACTTGCCTCAAACCTTTTTTTCTTATAGTTTGTTACTCATAAAGTTAGGATACTGCCGTGATCAAAGCTCATGAACTGGCCCACCATTGTTTCATTGTCTTGGGGCGTGTCTCTTGCTTCTGTTGCATAGTTTGGTTGCTAAGCAAGCCTCTTTGGTTTTGTGATTAAACAAACCTGCTTTCTTGAATAATCATTAATTTACAGGGGTCTCCCATAGTTTTCTACTTAAAATCCCCTGGTGGGATTAACTATTTAATCACCGACTCTGTGCATTTACCGTGTCCCTGTCATAACCACTGATTTTGTAATCATTGTGGTACAAAAGCAGTAATAGTATTAGACTGTATGTAAATGAGTGGACACAGCTGTTCCCAATAAAACTTTATCTACAAAACATGCAACTGCCCCAAAGCGATTGTTTGCTGACCCCAGAATATAGTATAGTCTGGGCAAGAAATCAGAATACCAGGGGCCCCCTACTCTGCCCCTTACCAGCTGAGTGCATAAGTTAGTTCCCTCAACGGTGACTTGAAAGAGTGGTTTTGTAAACTCGAACGTGCTGTGCAGACATCTAAGACGGTATTCACCAAACCTTTCATTTATTCATCAAATATCTATCATATGCCCATTGTGTGTCAAGAACTCTCCTCGACTTTAGTAATGCGCATAAATCATCAATGTACAGCTCAGCAAAATTTTAAAGTGAAACACCCGTGTATTCATCGCCTCCAGGTTGAAATATATGCATAATATGTAAATAAATATTACCTTTGCTAGTGCCTTCTCTCCAAAGTTTTAATAGCCTTTTGGATGCTCAAGTTGTTCTAGCTTTGGTTCTTTCCGATTGACTCCCATGTCCAATAAAAACTACCCCCAAAATGAAAAAAAAAAAAAAATCTATCCTAGAACAACAAGGTGCTGGTAGATAAGGATGAGTCACATAAACTTTGGCGGGGGGGGGGGGGGTTACTGATACTGAGCTGTTAGGTGATCGTCAGGTTGGGGTCACAGGGTAAGATGACAGCCTGGTAGGTGGGGGTGGGGTTTTCCCCTGAAGGGAATGGAAGTCCAGAGAATCATTCATTTTGGGGAAGTGGTTAATTCTGGGCAGGAAATGAGTTGGCACTTTGGGTTGGGGGTGGTCACACTTTTCTCTGTCTCTCTCTGGGTCCAGGAAAAGTTGGGTTAGGATTCTCAGTCATGAAAAGGCCTGGATAATTCTGGTAGTGGGGAGTGAGACGTTGCCTGACTGTGCAGAGTTAGGCCTAGAGTGACTGTATCTTCAAGTTCATGGTTTTCCACTTAGCAATGGCAGTGACCAAAAGGAGAAGCAGCCAAGGTTTCTTGAGCAGCCAGAATGAACCGTGAAGTTTCAGGGATGTAGAGTGACAGGCTTCAAGAATCCAAAGTAAGGTATGAATGGTGGAGGACCATGCCAAAATAACCTGGAAGCAAAAATCACTTTATTTTGTAGACACAGGCAGGGGCCATGTACTCTGTTTAAGCCTTGTCTTATTAAGAAGCCTACAGGCTTGACGAGTGAGGCAAACACATAATTATACAGTTATAGTACAAGGTGATAAGTGTTTTTGATGAAGATGAAATTACCAAGGCCCAGGTTGGAATGCCTAACTTAGCCTGGGAATGGTTCTTGAGAAATAATGCTTGGGTTGAGATTGTACAAATGAGGTCAGCAAACCAAGATGAAAAGGAAGGGCACGGACCTTGTAGACAAAGAAATCTCATGTGTGAAGTCAAGTGGCTTCACAGTAGAGCAGGGTAGTGTCCTTTGGGATGTGGTTCTCGAGTCAGACTCTGGGCATGTACATCCTGACCTGCTTAAACCTGGACTTGCTGATGCGTTTCTTCGAGCCTCAGTTTCCTCATCTGTAACATGGGCCTGGCAGTCTCTCATAAGATGGTGTGAGAATGTAAGAGCCTACAGTCTTTGAAGGCTTCAATATGATGTCCAGAACCTGGTAAAGAAGCATTCAGAAAGTGTTGTCAATTACATCGATTCATATAATATTAAGCTAGGTGTGAACGAGAATGGACAAATCAGATCCAGTTGAGACTGTGTATTCGAGGGTAAGAATGTAACTTTGGCTGTAGAAATTAAGCCTCCCTTAATGTTTTCTTGATTTTCCTCATCTTGCTGGGTCAGTCCCGTGACGGGTGTCCTTTCTTCCCTTGTCATCTTCCGTTCCCACTGCTGTGTGCCTCAGGCCAGCTGGTACAAGGAAACTAACTGTGAGAGCAGAAGGCACTCAGGTTACAGCGGTTCTGTCTCCCGTGCCCGTGCCCCTGCAAGAGGGAATGGAATGTTGAAATACTTGAGCTGGTTTTCCCTTGGAGCCTTCCAGTGGCAAGAGGCATAAAGCTTCAGTTCAGCTTTTTCCTGCTTCAGACTAGCTGCACTGATAGCCTCATCCGCTGATTCCCTATCTTGGTGCAGGTGAGATCTACTTTTCTGAGTGCTGACTTTGTGCCAGACGCAGGTCTAGGTACTGGGGGTTCAGAGAAGGAGTCTTGCCTTCCAGACGCTCTGTACTCAGTGGGGAAAAAGACATGCAAACACCAGTAGTCCAGTGCTGCCATGAGGGAGCACTTGAAGGGGAACCCCAACGCTCTGTCTCCAAGTATTCCTTTGGCTTATGCAGGCCAGTTTTTCCTGAAGCAGCAGTCCACAACCTTTTTGGCACCAGGGACTAATTTCATGGGAGACAGTTTTTCCAGGGACTGGGGGTGGGAGGAAGGTTTGGGAATGATTCAGGTGCATCATGTGTATTGTGGACTTTATTTTTAATCTAATGCCACTGCTGATCTGACAGGAGGTACCGGTACGTAGCCTGGAGATTGGGAACCCCTGCCCTAAGGTACAGAAGCACCCGCTGGGTGTCTGTCTCACGGACGCCTTTGCTGGTCAATGGTGAGTTTTTCTGGCCACAGATGAGAGGTGGCTTCGGTGAGTTTGAGGAACCTTCCTTCACCTTCATTCCCCTTAAGCATTGCCCCTGCTCCTCTCCCCACCGTCAGCCTCCCCTGTGAATGTGAAATAGAATGCAGTTACTTCACGTCTGTGTACTTTTCAAGCTTGTGGTGTGTTTGTTCTCCCACAGCTTTGGGAAGGATTATGCTTCTCGTTTTTCAGCGGCAGAAATTTCAGTTTAAAGAGTGTTTGTAACTCATGAAGCTCATGTCAATGATTGCCCGAGCCAGGAGTCACACAGGTTTCTAAGCTGTCCTTTCTCACCTGCTGACCTCAGACTTGTTTTCTCCGTTCCTTGGCCACAGGGAAAGTACGGTACATCCCCATCTCTCTACCATGGCCAAAGCTTTCGACATATTGGCCATAACTTTGTCCTCAGCTCTTGCCTAAGATTCTCAGGGGAGAGAGCTGGGCCAGAAAAGCAAATTGAAAAACTCTGATAGTCATTTCAAATGAATACCGTCATAGTGACTTAACGATGCCCTTGGCAGTTTCCAGACCCTCACATTTGTATATACAGCAGAAGGGAAGGGAGAGTTCATTTCCCAAAATCAATCTGGGGGAAACTGGGAAGCATAATGGGTTCAGAGTATTCTCCACTTACCAGGGAAAGTCATGGAAACCAGTGTTGCTCAAACCGTTAGGTGCCTGTGAATCTCTTTCGGATCTTATTAAAATGCACATTCTGTTTTAATAGGTCTGGTTGAGTGTGAAAGTCTGCATTTTAGTAACTATCTTGTGATGCTAAGGTTGCTAGTCCAGGGCACAATATGGATACCATGGATTTAAACTATTGACTTTTAAACTTAGTTTACATTGTGGGAGCTCAATCCTGGGGCCTGGGACCTAACCCTAGAGATTCTAATTTAACAGATGTGAGATGTGGCCTGGGCATGAGGAGTTTAAGAAGTCTTTCAGTTGGCTCTAAGGTGCACTAAAATTTGATTTAAAATCTCTAGGGAGAGTGTCTCTAGCTATGACAGGATTCCAATAGCATATAGTCTTATGGTGATAGTAAGAGAATAGCAAGAAGAGATAAGAAAGCCTTCCTCAGTGATCAAGGCAAAGAAATAGAGGAAAGCAATAGAATGGGAAAGACAAGAGATCTCTTCAAGAAAATTAGAGATACCAAGGGAACATTTCATGCAAAGATGGGTACAATAAAGGACAGAAATGGTATGGACCTAACAGAAACAGAAGATATTAAGAAGAGGTGGCAAGAATACACAGAAGAACTATACAAAAAAAATCTTCATGACCCAGATAACCATGATGGTGTGATCACTCACCTCGAGCCAGACATCCTGGAATGCAAAGTCAAGTGGGCCTTACGAAGCATCACTACAAACAAAGCTAGTGGAGGTGATGGAATTCCAGCTGAGCTATTTCAAGTCCTAAAAGATAATGCTGTGAAAGTCCTTCACTCAATATGCCAACAAATTTGGAAAACTCAGCAGGGGCCACAGGACTGGAAAAGGTCAGTTTGCTTTCCAATCCCAAAGAAAGACAGTGCCCAAAATTTTCAAATTACCACACAGTTGTGCTCATCTCACATGCTAGCAAAGTAATGCTCAAAATTCTCCAAGCCAGACTTCAAAAGTATGTTAACTGTGAACTTCCAGATGTTCAAGCTGAATTTAGAAAAGGCAGAGGAACCAGAGATCAAACTGCCAACATCCGCTGGATCATTGAAAAAGCAAGAGGGTTCCAGAAAAACATCTGCTGCTTTATTGACTATGTTAAAGCCTTTGACTATGTGGATCACAATAAACCGTGGAAAATTCTTCAAGAGATGAGAATACCAGGCCCCCTTGCCTGCCTTCTGAGACATCTGTATGCAGGTCAAGAAGCAACAGTGAGAACTGGACATGGAACAACAGACTGGTTCCAAATTGGGAAAGGAGTACGTCAAGGCTGTATATTGTCACCCTGCTTATTTAACTTATATGCAGAGTACATCATGCGAAATGCCAGGCTGGATGAAGCACACGCTGGAATCAAGATTTCTGGGAGAAATATCAATAATTTCAGATATGCAGATGACACCAACCTTATGGCTGAAAGCCACGAAGAACTAAAAAGGCTCTTGATGAAAGTGAAAGAGGAGAGTGAAAAAGTTGGCTTAAAACTCAACATTCAGAAAACGAAGATCATGGCATCCAGTCCCATCACTTCATGGCAACTAGATGGGGAAATAATGGAAACAGTGGCTGACTTTAGTTTTGGGGACTCAAAATTATTGGCAGGTGGTGATTGTAGCTGTGAAATTAAAAGACACTTGCTCTTTGGAAGAAAAACTGTGACCAACCTAGAGAACATATTAAGAAGCAGAGACATTACTTTGCTGACAAAGGTCCCTCTAGTCAAAGCTATGGTTTTTCCAGTAGTCATGTATGGACATGAGAGTTGGACTATAAAGAAAGCTGAATGCTGAAGAATCGATGTTTTTGAACTGTGGTGTTGGAGAAGATGCTTGTGAGTCCCTTGGACTTCAAGGAGATCCAACCAGTCCATCCTAAAGGAAATCAGTCCTGAATATTCACTAGAAGGACTGATGCTGAAGCTGTAACTACAATACTTTGACCACCTGATATGAAGAACCGACTGATTTGAAAAGACCCTGATGCTGGGAAAGATTGAAGGTGGGAGAAGAAGGGTATGACAGAGGATGAGATGGTTGGGTGGGATCACCAACTTGATGGACATGAGTTTGAACAAGCTCTGGGAGTCGGTGATAGACAGGGAAGCCTGGCATGCTTCAGTTAATGGGGTCGCAAAGAGTCGGACATGGCTGAGTGACTGAACTGAACTGAACTGAAGAGGTGGATCATATAGCAAATATTACACCTGGCTTATAGAAAAGGTTTAATGAAATAGGTCATGGTTTGTATTTTTCCAGATTCTCTAATGGCAGAGGTGGGTTTTGTCTTTTGAAAATTTGCCATCTCTTTAATCAGCATTCTTGACCCTCTTGAGTGCTGTAAAACATTTGTAACAGAAAAGATGGCTTTCAATCTTTTAAAATTTTTTTAATTTTTGGGGGGCTTATTTGATATTTTTTCTCTAGAATAGGGCCCATGTTTAAAGGGATTTTCTCTGGTTACTTATTTAAGAAATATAGCTATGGAACAGCTGTCTGATACATCAGGAACTGTGCTAGACGGTGAGGACTGAGCGCTGAATAAGACTGGCGGGGCCCCTGCCGTTGAGGACTCTGGATGTTGGGGAGGAGCTCTAGGGAGAAGCAGGGGTGGACAGTCAAGTGTCATGCAGTTAAGGATGGGACAAGGGTGAGAGCAGACAGCAGGGGATTAGGTGAGGCCCGAAGAGCCAGAAGGACTTCGTTGAGGAGCTCAGAACAATGGTAGGAGTTAATCAAGTAAAAGAGAGTGAAACGAGCATTCCAGGAAGAAGGAAAAAAACATATGCAAATACTTGGTGGGAAGGCTGAACACAGAAGGTTTGAGGAATTGGGAGAAGTTCAGTGTCCTTTGAGCAGAGGACGTAGGAGGTGGGAGGTGGGTATAAAGGTGTGGTGCTGGAGAGAAAGGCAGGCTCTGGAGAGAGACAGAGCTGGTTTGGAAAGCTTGGATTTTAGGAAGGCTGGGCTCATAGCGGGCTTCCCTTGTAGCTCAGTAGGTAAAGAATCTGCCTGCAGTGCAGGAGACCTGGGTTCGATCCCTGGGTTGGGAAGATCCCCTGGAGAAGGAAATGGCAACCCACTCCAGTATCATTGCCTGGAAAATCTCATGGGCAGAGGAGCCTGGTGAGCTGCAGTCCATGGGGTTGCAAAGAGTCGGGCTCATAGCAGCTGGTGCGGGGATGTTGAGAGGTGGATGCTCACTAAGCGGGGCTTGCGTCCCAGCCCTGCTGCCCCTGGCCTGTGTGGCGCTGGCCACACCTCTGTGTCTCAGAGTGTTGGTGTCGCTGCTGCCTGCAGCATGGGGGTGATAATGCCTCCCTCCCAGGGCTGATTCGAGGACTGAACGAGTGAGTACGTGACAAGTGCATAACAGACAAGAGCTTGGTAAACGATCACATTGCTGTCAGTTCCAAGAACAATGGAAAGCTGTTCTTCTGTCTGGAGGTGTAATTTGTAAGGAGTGAGACAGGGATGTGAGTTAGGAGGGGATGCGAATAATGCACGCGAGGTGGTGGTGGCTGGGACCAGAGGACCAGCAGATATTGGACAGAGACTGATTGGATGGGAGGCAGGAAACAAGGGTCATGGAGTCTCGGGTAGCCCTTGGGATTTGGACATGGGGATGGTGACAAGTGTGGGATGTGTATCATGAGGTTGGCTGTATACATGTTGAGTTTGTATCCATCAGGGATCAGTTGCAGGGAGCAGACTTCACTCCAGCCTGTTTAGCAGGAAGACATTTATCCCAGTGTATTAAATGGCTTGGGCTTCCCAGGTGGTGCTAGTGGTAAAGAACCTGCCTGTCAGTGCTGGAGACATAAGAGATGTAGGTTCGATCCCTGGGTCAGGAAGATCCCCTGGAGGAGGGAATGGCTACCCACTCCAGTATTCTTGCCTGGCGAATCCCATGGACAGAGGAGCCTGGTGGGCTACAGCCCATTTGGTTGCAAAGAGTTGGGCACGACTGAAGCAACTTAGCGTGCATGCATTAAATGGCTTACGGATCGTCAGGAGGGCTGAGGAAACAGAATCCAGGTTGAGCTCTCAGGAGCAACCTCTAAGGCTGTTCCTAGAAACTGAGCCTCTGTGGTCCCTGCTGTCTCTTCAACAGTCTTGCAGGCAGGAAGTTGCCCCCTCTACAGCCACAGCATCACCGTTTCAAACAGGAAACCGCCCCCTATAAGGAAGCCGCAGGTACTGCCAGCTCTGGAGCCAACGTGAATCTGCAACAGACCATGTCAGCAGGATGGATGCTCCTCTCCTTGTAGCCAGGCTCGCCACACCTGCTAAGCTGGACACTGGAACCCCAGCAGATCCCTGCAGCTACAAGACGGCCACAGGCCTCCACAGCTGTGCGTGCCGAGGGAGTGGATGAACATTCCAAACCTAGGACCAAACTGTTCTAAAGCCTGAGCTGCAAGGGAATAAGGAAAGTCTGTTTTTGACTTTCCCACCTGTGGGGTAGGGAAAGGCAAGCTTGAACAGTTGTGGGATGTTACTCATGAGAACACCATAAAATCAATTCAGGTTGGCACAACAAGATTATTTCCTTAGTCACAAATAAGGGTAAGGATTACTTAATGAAATGTTTGTCTTCAGGGTGTGTGTTGTTTGTATGTGCACACACACATGCAGTTGTTTGCAAAGTAAGGGTTTTTCCCCCTGGGTCATGGTAAAAAAGTGAAACAAAGCTTGAGAGCCACTGCACTGGGTGGTCACTGAGTTCAGTCTTCCACTGCAAGCTCTCAGAGAGAGCTGGAACACAATAGCTACTGAACGTATCGGACTGGATTTTCGGAAAAGAACCAAACTGAATGTAGAGATGATGCAGTCACTGACAAGAAAATGCCATTTGAAGGTAACGGGGTTGGTTCAGTCACCCAGGGAGACAGGGTGGAATGGGAAGAGGAAAGGGACCTCAGCCCAAGGAACATGGACGTTTCGTCTCAGGGGAGAAATTTCCTTCTGGTGGTGTGCTCACCCCTCTTGCAGTCTGGATTTTTCGTTCATTCTCCAGATAGAGAACCAGGTCCAGGGGGGCCCTGGAGTGCTTTGGCAAGACGTTCCAAGCACATGCTAACTAGAGCTGATTTTGCAGCAGCCTGGCAGAGCCGTGGCACACTGGCACTCAGGACTGTATGTGGGATGGTAGTACAGAGCAGAGAGCTTCTTAGGAAATACAGAAATGGCTCTTTAGATTCCAAGGCTCCAGCTTGTGAGTTGTAACTACAGTCACTGGTCAAGGTGAACTTAGTAATTTTAGGGAACTATTTCTAATTATTTTTTATTTTTTTAATATTTATTGGAGGCTAATTATTTTACAATATTATATTGGTTGGTTTTGCCATACATTGACATGAATCTGCCCCAGGTGTACATGAGTTCCCCTTCCTGAACCCCCCTCCCACTCCCTCCTCCCCTTATCTTCCCTCTGGGTCATCCCCGCACACCAGCCCCGAGCATCCTGTAACATGTACCGACCCTGAACTGGCGATTCGTTTCACATATGATAATATACATGTTTCAATGCCATTCTCCCAAACCATCCCACCCTCACCCTCTCCCACAGAGTCCCAAAGACTGTTCTATACATCTGTGTCTCTTTTGCTGTCTCGTATACAGGGTTATCATTTCCATCTTTCTAAATTCCATATATATGCGTTAGTATACTGTATTGGTGTTTTTCTTTCTGTCTTACTTCACTCTGTATAATAGGCTCTAGTTTCATCCACCTCATTAGAACTGATTCAAATGCATTCTTTTTAATGGCTGAGTACTCCATTAAATAATACTACATTGTGTAGTACAATACAATAATACTCCATTGTGTATATGTACCAAAGCTTTCTTATCTATTCATCTGCAGATGGACATCTAGGTTGCTTTTTAAAGAGAATTATTTTGCTGCATTGAAAAATGGCACCAAGGGATGGGAACTATGCAGGAAGATCCTTATTGCAGCAAGATCAGAAGGCAAGCTACATCCTTATCCATAGGAGAATGAGCATACTCAGATGTATTCAAACAATGAAATAGAATAATAGCAGTTAAATGAATGAGCTATTAATAGACCTGTGTGTGTCAGCTTAGATAAGTCTCAGAACATTAATGTTATATGAAAATTTCAAGTCACAAAATGCCATATAAAATAGGATACCATTTATTGAAATTTTTAAAAACACACAGACTTGTACTATATATTCCTATGGGAAAACAAATATAAAACTATATAAGTGAAAGTGTTAGTCACTCAGTTCAGTCATGTCCAACTCTTTGTGACCCTATGGACTATAGCCCCCCGCCAAGTTCCTCTGTCCATGGAATTCTCCAGGCAAGAATACTGGAGTGCGTAGCCATTCCCTTCTCCATGGAATCTTCCTGACCCAGGAATCGAACCCAGGTCTCCTGCAGAATAGCAGGTGGATTCTTTACCATCTGAGCCACCAAATGAAGGGGACACTTCACTGAAGTGAAACTCCCATGCTGTAGTTAGCTCTGGGGAGGGCACAGGTAAGTGAACAGAGCGGGGAGGCTTCAGCTCTACCTGTATTTTTTATTGTTTAAAAGAAGCAGAAGCAAATATAGTAAAATATTAATAGTTATTAAATACTGGTGAGTCTGGGAGAAGTACTACTTTCTGTTATTTTCATAATTAAAAATAAATACAAGAATATTTAAATTTTGCAGTGACCAGAGCAATAGTCAGGCTTCTTCCCCTGACCCCAGGTTAAGCAGATGAACTGCAAAACAATTATTAGGGGAAAGGGTATACACACACACACACTCACCTGTGCATATATAGAGTATACATATATGCACGTGCATACACACATCCCTGCTTACACACACATATGTACACTCACCTATCAATGTAACCTCAAATAAAACAAAAAGCTTTTAATTTTTTATTGCAAAATATTGTTCATATCATATATCTCTTCATTTTCTGAGAGATGAAACACTTACATCATGGGACCGTAAACTTTTTCCATGATTTGACCATGTACAAAAATCTACAGACCACCTGTCTCACATTAGAATGATGATCCTGGATTGTTTTGAGAGAGTCAGGGAGAAACAGAGGAATCCCTGAGGATTGAGGCCTGCTGCAGGGCAGTGCTGGACAGATGTGACTTGAGGAATTATGAAAAGGCTACAGGGGGGTCAGAAGGGCCTGGGGGGTAGTAATGGGGTCAGGAGGCTGGGCTTGAACCCCCACTTCAGTCTCTGCCCTGTATTGGGCTTCCATTCCAGCACTGGCTCAGCTGATCTCTCAGTATCTTTCCAGAGATGACACTGACTGACTCCTCTATGCTCTTAACAGCTTTGTCCCCTGGTGCCAGGACAGTCAGCAGTGTTCCAGGGATTCTGGAAGCTTCCCTCATTCGGTGAATCCTGCCCTGTTTCTCGTGCACTCCTTTCTTTAACGCCTGATCTTATCAGCCGCGCCCCCCCCCCCCACCGCCCCCGGGACGTGCAGGGCCCTTCTCCCAGCCAAGAATTGTGTGATGCATGGCTTCTGAGAAGGAATTGGATGAGGAAGTCACAGAGGCATCCATGTGTGATGGAGAAATGGGGTGAGGAAGAAGTCACCAAATGTGGAGAAAGACAGTCCTGTGAATTTTCCCAAGGGCAGAAATACATTTAAACTCACTCGTTCATCAACTTGTCCATCACCGTCCTCTGCAAGTTCTACAAGTATAGTTTGTGTGTGTGTGTGTGTGTATTTGTGTGCTGGGGATGGGAGAGGGCAGAATGAGTGAGCACCAGATGAGTTTTTACCAAAGAGGCATGTGTTTAGGCAGCCTGGACTCCCAGTTTGAAAAATGACTTATTTTACTTGAGTAGATGGTGTCATTTGCTCGCAGCATTTCCAGGGGGTTGGTAACCCTCAGGGGGTGACAGAATTCCATTTTAAACTTTCTAGGCCACCCACTTCCTATGGGTTGCCATTCCCTTCTCTGGGGGTCTTCCCAACCCAAGGATTGAATCCAGGTCTCCTGCATTAAAGGCAGATTCTGTACCATCTGAGCCACCAGGGATTCTGTATTATCCCTACATTGGGTTATTAATGATTATTAATATGATTATTATTCTTTTACAATTGTTTGTCTTGCTACTGGATTACTTTAAATTCTGTGTCTTCAGATGCTGGCTTTCAGTTCAAAAGAGACTGAGATTAGGAACCCCTCAGGAGGTAAATATCAGGTATCTCTGCTTTGGAGTGTTGGTTAAAAATGAAAATGGAAACTTTCTCAAGTTAATATATGAGACAGTAGAAAATTTACTTAGCTTCCACATGCTTAGGTTGCAGATACTTTGTCAAGAATGCATGAGTTGGTTTAAGCAGGATTCTTTTGTCCTACAGAGTTAGGGTGTAAATGCCAGGTGCCCCCTTATTCTGTGGCTTCATGTGCTCAAAACCTATTTTTTTTTTTTTAACCACAGACCACTTGACTTGCTGAATTCAACATCTCTTTCAATGCCCACTCCTCCCAAAGAATCTACTCCAAAAAGTGTTGAAGAGAAATGTAGACTTTGCTGAACATTTCTTAGTGGAGACCAAGGAAGCGGTCAATGTAACACCTGGTCAGCAAATTAATCTTTCCCTTAGCCATTTTTATTCCCCGAAGTCCCTCTCATCCATACCACCACTGCTGTTCTTTTACTTCCCTTCTTTTAAATCATTTCTAGCCCTTCTCTGACACTTTCCTGAGTTCCTACTCCCTTCTCTTCTTTCCTCCTAATTGAGAAAAACGCAAATCTTACTCCCTTCCTTTTCATAGCAGTTAAGGCATTCCTTTTTCCTCTGAAGCATAACTTCATGAGCTTATATTTCAAGTCAGTGGCCCTTTTCTCAGATGAACAAGGTGCTCCCTCACAGACGGACAAATGTAAACGGAGGCTGAAATGTCCTGACCATCCAGATCAGGAGAGGAGGCAGCCGTTTGTCAGAAGTCCTCACCATTTTCAGAGTCGTCATTGTCTGTCAACAACGCAGTGAGGCCTTAAAAACCCTCCACAGAATGGTTTCCTGAGAGCTGTTTGAAGTGGGGAAGGAGTTCATGTGGGAGACAGCAGCCGCTCTTCTCTTACCCAACGGCTGATCACCTTGACGGCTGTGCGCTGAGTGCACGCTGGCTGCACTCACGGCGCTTTTCTGACGGGAAGCAAAAGCTGTCTGTGGTCTTATCGTCAGTCTCAGGTCCAGCAGAGTCAAGCCTGGTGGGTGGTTTTCCGAATACCCACAAGGTATTAGATTCAGGATGGTCAGTTTTGCACACTTTAGATCCTACTGTTCACTCCATTTGTCAAGCAAGGTGCCCTGAACCTTGTCCCCAAATCCCGACTCTGCTGAGGTGACATGACAGCCAGAAGGCTACTAAGTGCAGTCAGTTTTGTGCCAGTGTGGGGGCCTTTCCTTTGGCTGGGGGCTTCGGGAACAGCGCCTGGAATCGTAGTTCTCAGGTCTGGAATGAGAGAGGCTGCTTTTCTGAGACGGAGGAGACTTGGAAAGATTAAAACTCAGTCCCTTGGCTTTTCTGACATGAAATCCAAGTTCCAGGGAAGGGAAAGGACTAGCTCCAGGTCACACAGTGAGTTAGTGATTGGGCTGGGCCTAAACCCATCCCTTCTGGTTCCCATGTGCGGCTCTGTCCGCCATGCCACATTGCGTCCCCTCCTTCTATCTGGAAGATGCTTCACTCGAAAGTCTCTTTTTAACCCTGAGTTGGATCTTTCCAGAGGATGGAAGTGTACTATTTAATTCCCTTTGTGTTTTTCAGTCTTGGCCTAAAGTTTTCTTTTTTTTCCCCAAGTGTCTGGAAGGATAAGTGCTGTGTGGTAGGGAGTTGCTTTCTTCCCAAAGGCCAGGAGGGGTGGTTCAGTCTGAACTACTGTATAAGAAGATGGACAACACGTTCTCAAGGGGAAAGGTGTTTGTATCCACGTACTGGAATTTATCCACCTTGACTGATATGGTGGTGTTGACCTGCAGGTGCTCCAACAAGAACTGGGAGAGGTTCTGGTATATGTGTTTGGTCTGCGCTCCAGACTCACACACTGTCACCAGAGTCTGCTTTTTGACGTCTTTGTTGATGAGGAGCTCCAGCTTCAGGTCGACGGAATGCTCTGGGCATTTCACAAGAAACTGCAGCTGGCAGATGATGAAGTACCAACCTGGGAACTGGATCACCAGGTTCCCATCCTGATATCTGACTCCATGGATGATGCCATCTTTGTTCCAAGACAACTTGGTTTTGTTTATATGCTTTGACACTGGAAGGAGAAAGACAAAAGGACCTCAAAGTCATTAGGCAAGTTTCGGATGCAGATTGGAAAATTTGAAATCTTTGTTCAAGGTTCCCCATTCAAGCCCTGTGTTTTCTGTAATAGTGCCTGCTGGTTCAGCTGTCTGGAATACCTTCCATGTTACTCCTAGGCATTGCTGAGTGTTTAAGGTACAAAACAATCCCTCTGCTTTTTCTCTAAACCATAAAGCTGGAGGGTCAGAAAACACACAGTCCTAGACCTTTACCCCCTATAGTGGTAATTGTTTTCTACTTAATCATTTTATCATTCTGTTAGTATTATTATAAGTTCTACTTTTCCCTTTTCAGACTATAAGTTCCTGGACTGTATTCCTTATAAGTTTTGGGCTATCATGGACATATATTCAATCAATCAATGAACATTTGATCAACAGGGGACTGCTATTGGGTAAGCATTGCACAAAGTATCAGAGAAAAAGCATTCAGTTTGGTTCACTTAGTAATCAATTCAGGCATCAAGAAGTTGAGGAGAATCTCAGTCTATTCTTTCACATTCAGATGTGTCCCTTAACTATTCATTTTCTGAAGTTTTAAAGGTCTTCCTCTCTTTAAAAGGGCAGCCAGACATCATTTTGTAGACCTCTTAAGTTCACAATAAGGGATTCCTCCCAGCTGGGATTTACAGAGGAGCAGAGAATTAGCAGGCTCTCTAAGCAGACATGTTGGTGTCAGAAGCCAAGTCTCTGAGTCTTTTCACTGACAAGTTAAAATCAGCCCTGATGGGTCCAGGTGTCTTTCAGAATTGGGAAGCTGGCATGTTCATTTTAATTGCTTCCCTTTAAACCTCGTTGCAATTCAACTGAAGAATGAGAACTAATCTAACTGCAAAATTGAATTTTGAAAATGAGCAGGATGGCTATTGCAGAGAATCTTGGCCATCTCCTCTGTACCTCATCTATCCTAACATAAATGCCTCTTATTATTTCGTCTCTAAGAGACCTCTTACCTGAAGCATGCTGCAATATGCAAGTGGGGCCTGTGCCAACATGGTCATTAAGCTATTGATCTGGACACCAGGAAGTTTTGTGACTATCTTGTGAATGACTTGATAGAGGCAGAGATTAAGAGCCTGCTTCCCACGTATGAGGGAAAGGACAGTACCCTTGGCCTGCAGCCCGTAGATGAATGAAGAGGTGTGGGGGTGGAGCACCAATTCCCTCACAGGCCAGGAGGCAAACTTAAAGGAGTGGATGAGGTTCAGGAAGCAGGAATCTTGCAGCTTTTCAGAGTAATGCTCTCCCCTTTCCCCCTAAGCCATTTAAATTCAAATTATAAAAAATATCACACAGGTTAAACAAAATACACATGCAGGTCACATTTGGCCGTGAGCCTCTACTTGTGACCTCTGGCTTAGAAATCTGAGAAAGGCCACAGGAAGTGACGCTCATATGGTTGGGGTTCCTGGTTTTGGTTACTGACCTTGGAGGTAGGCCCATGATTTCTTGAATGGAGCCCTTTCCAGGATACATGAGATGTCCTCTGAGCAATTCCCTAAAAATAAGACCACATGTTAAATGCCTCTCTCTGCTCTGGGAACTGGAGACACCAGATCTTTTCCCATGACCCTTTGATGGAGACAATTACTCTTCTGTTTCCATCTGGGGGATAAAAGGAAAACCTGTTTATTTCTCATTTTGCCATCAAGTACCTTAGGAGTTTTTTTTTCTTTAAACTTGATTGCTTCCACATGGACTTTTACAGAAGATTGTGGAAGTTGGAGGAAGGAAACAAACAGGGCCTGAGTTCCTGTATGTACCTGGTGCCATTCTTGTCTCTTCACATACTCTACCTCACTGGATCTTTGCAACAGCTCTGTGGGGGAGGGTTGATTAAGTCCCTTTGAAAGACGGAGAAAAGCGTGGGCACTAGACAAATTCAGCGCATTGTCCTGTGTCACTCAGTCAGGCAGTGGTGGTTAGAACACGAAGGCTGGTAGTAAGTATTGCCATCCTTCCTTTAAGAGTGTACTTCTGTGTATTCCAGCTGATTGAATTCTCAGAATAGCTCTGCACGGCTAACCCTGGTGTCCAGAAATGGTCAGCAATACAAGGTCATTGCAAGTTGGAGGAAACCCTGATATCCACTCCCATGTCTATCTGATTTCAGAGACCAGGCGCCCTCCTCAAGGCCATTTTGCCAGACAGAGGAGGTAAATACATCCTAGTGTTCAATTTTAAAAGGATATAAGATCATAGAGACCTAAGCAGGGAGCCTGCTATATGGAGCTTCCTTGGCAGGGAGAATAGACAATGTTTATGTCATTGTAGAATTTAAGAAATCAGAATATTTTAAATGTATTCACTGGTGACGGCAGCTTCATTTCTTAGTACAGCAACTATTTTGTATGCACAGAATCAAACTATACATTTCCTGCAACGACTCATGAATTCAACTTATTCTGAGCATTTTTTTCTTCTCGTTGGGTCTTGGTTTCCCTAATCTATAGAACTGGCAGATCTAGGATCTGACATTGACATCTTTTTGACGGTGTCACCAGAGATGACAGAGACGACCGATGATTCCATCTGTCAGAGACTAGGCAGCCATTCAGTCGAGGTGACCACATCCTAGCAGGCTTGCTCACGGGGATTTTAGAGTAGCATCTGTTGGACTTACAGTCTTCCCCATTGCCCTCTGTCCTGGCCTGGGAAAAATCCCTCCTGGCCTTCCTCACAGTGGGGCTTGCAGTGGTAGAAAGTTAAGTGAAGAGTTCCCCCTGCTGTCGGAACAAGCTCACTGCTAGAGGCACCCCCAGCAGAAGCAGGGGTCTGTCTTCATTCTTATCTCCCCGGAGGCGTGAAGAGGCTCTGGTCCACAGGTCTCTTGAGTGAGGAGGGCTGGAGGGCCAGCTGCCCTGTTCTTTCGTTCTTTTGATTTCATCTCTCACTCCTCCTCCAGCTTGAGAATCTTGTCCTGCCTGTAACCCACACTCTGGGTCACAGTACTCTGGTGTACAGTCATAGCAAGGAGGCAACAGGGACTGCTCATTCTTTTTTTTTTTTGAGCCATGCCCCACAGGACTTGTGGAATCTCGGTTTCTTGACCAGGGATTGAACCTGGGCCAAGGCAGTGAGAGCCCGAATTCTAACCAGTAGGCCACCAGGGAACACTGAGGGCTGTTCATTCTTAAATGTGCTGTGGCTGTGAGTAGAAGGCCCAGCCTTCTCTTTTTGTGGGTGTGGAACATCAGGTCAAAAGGAGCCGCAGAGAGGCACGTCTGCCTGTGTCTCTTTGCTCGGAACCCCTTTCTGACCCCGCTGTGACTGCAGGATCGGGGCAGCTCCTCCCCATGGCGTCTGTGTCCCGCTGTGTTCCAGTCCCTGATGAGCGCTGCAGTCTCCGCCTCAGCGTCCCTCTTCCCCCGCTGCCTCTTGTCCCAGTGCAAGTAGCAGTGGTGCTGGGAATAATAATAATACCAGCTAATACGTAGTGACTGGTGGCTATTTTCTTTTTACTCGGCTAAGCCTGTTACATGCATTATTTTATTTCATTCTCACCATCACCCCACAAGAAAAACTGAGTCTTAAAAAGTTATGTGGCTTGTCACATTTTCACAGCTAGTGAAAGGGGCAATTCAAGCTGAGGCTGTCTGACTCTAATGCCCGAGTGGATTTTTGACCATTCTACTGGAGGTTGGGCCCTTGGGATGCCCCCAGCTACACCATGCTGGTTTTCCATTTCATCTGTAATCCCCCTCTTCACTGGCAAGTTGTGCCTTGTTTAAAGCACTGCCCGGCAGCCACCCCCTCTGGGAACCCTTCTCTGACCTCTCCTTCCATTTATTTGCCTGCTTCATTGAACCATGAATCCTCAGGGCAGAGACTACTGTTTCCATATCCTCACTGCCAGCCCAGAAGATACTCTGTAAATGTTTGTCAAGCTGAATCATGTAGTCTGTCTCTGCTCCTTCCCTCTGTGGATGTCAGCTCAGCTCTCAGGACTTGAGGAAGGGAATGCGGATGCTTGGCCTGACCTCCCCTTCCAGGCTGGACGACACCTGGCCTCATTCTCTCCTTGGTTCTGCAGGTCAGGTTAGATTACATGGGAGGTTAAGATTCAAGCCCTTGGCTCAGGCCAGCACATCACACCGTGAACAGCTCTACTTCTCGGCCAAGGACCCCCTCACACCTTGTCACTTGTGGCATCTGTCAGGTGAGCCTCTCTTAACAGTTGGATGTGGAAGTACAAGCCTGGACTCGCCTCTCACACATTCAGGTGCTTTTTTTTTCTTTCCCCTTTGGTCTTTGCATGTTTGTTGGGTTGACCTCAGCTGTAATTCTGAGAAACCCAAGGATGGAAAAAAAAACTTATTTTGAAGCTTTTGCATTTCCTGAAGTCAAATGCCACAGTGTATCTTAGTTTTTCTTAAAGAATCTGTTAGATATTTCAAAAAGAAGGGAAAACAGAGGTAACTCTCTTGAAGAATGATATCACTGAATTGGCTAAGGGAAGGGACTGGGGAAGCAGGGCTCCGGAGGAGCTCTCGGTGGAGAGGAGCCTGGAGAAGGCACACTGCTGGTGCTAAGCGTCTTTCAAGGCTGTTAGGAGGGCCAGAGCTGATGGGGGCTGGCTCTGTGGGCCCAAACAGCATGGCTCTTGGAAGTGTAAGGAGACGATGCACTCAGTTAATGGTGAATGCCACTGTTGTCCCCGTTTCCCGGATGAGTCAGTGGGAAGACTTTCATTAAGGACGTGCAACACACACTGTAAGTCACAGTGCCGGCAACTCAAATATTGGACCAGTTAGTGCTGTTCAGAGATGTGTTGGGCTGGTGTGAGAGTCACGTGGCTCTTGTCAAGACCCGGATGAATATTCCATGGGTCATTAGCCACGTGGCTTTGAGTGTCTTTATCACCCTGGGAGCCCATGAGGTAATCTTTTTTGGTTATGAGACAGGACTCCTATAGCATTCCTGGAAGTTTGAATTTGGGGAGCACTGGGAGCAAAACACACCTCTGTTTCATTTATTTCCCAACCAAATTCGCTGCACAGAGGGGTTTAATTTGAAGAGCTAAACACTAGGGAGGAGAAGTGAGACTAGTCCGCACATCAAGGCAAGTAGATGGCCCGGGAGTTAGAATCTAGTACTTTTCCCTGTCTGGGCTACTGTGTCTCAAGCTATATGAAGAGCGGGGTGGATCAGATGATCCAGAAGGGCCCTTCTAGCTGATTCTAGCCGGCTGTGTAGACTCAAGTGTACACTGTCAGGCCTGCTGCAGGGACACGAAGTCAGTCCCAGCTCCAACTGTCTGTCTTTTGAGCATGTTGCTGTACCCCAGCTAGGCGTCTGTCTGTGCGCATTAAGGTTTCCAGACACCTGCAACAGTAGAACAGGGTGTTTTAGGTCTGGGAATAACCTGAGTTACGAACAACCTGGTTCTGTCAGGGTTTTCATGGACTGGAAGTTCCCTGAGAAATCATCTGGCCCAGCCTTGCTAACTACATAACATACATGCTCCCCAATGTAACCCCCACAGCAGACTTGTCCGAGGTCACCCTCTGAGTCAGTATTGGGGCCGGGCCACAGTCTGGGACCCCTTGCTTCTGTCGGGCATTCCATCTTTCAGACAACTCAGGTTCTCTGTGAGTACTCCTGAGAACCAAGGCCTTTGGGTGGTCAAGATTTGTAAGCCATCCTCTCAAGCTCTGGTCTCCTCTAGAGGGATAATGAAATTTTCTTGGGTTTTGTTAGGAAGCCTGGAGAGAAATATTTGCTAACAAAACCCTCCTGGTCAGGTCCATAGAAGTCAGAGATAGGGAGAGAGATGTTGCTTTAGGTGGTTGGAAGGGTCGTGTTCTAGACAGAAGTCAGAACTACGCAGCATGAAGATGGGAGCCCTGCTTGGGATCTCGAAGTATTAGACCCAAAAGGACCATTGGATGCCAAGTTAACTGTGACGCTAGATTTATGAGTGGAGAGGCTGAACCCAGAGAGACTAAGGGTCTGGCTCAAGACCCCACAGTAGGTTAAGTGGCAGAGCTGGGTTCAGAGCACAGAGTTCCTGACTCCTAGTCCTGGGCTCTGCCCTGGTTTTCAGTCTTCCCATGCAGCAGAGAGGCTTAAATGTAGGAATACGTGGGTTTGCAGCCACCATACACTCTGGCCTGAAAACTGCCTAGACAGCTATGGGTGCCTGGAAAACAAGCACTAATGAGCCATCTGACTTCCTCTTCCCTGGGGAATGCCAGCAGGTGACTTCAGGTTCATGGGCTGAACCCTGCCAAGTAATAATAAATCAGGGGCTATCAGGCTTCCATTAAGATGCAACAATGCCCAAAGGCAAAACAAGCCACACCTACCATTTCAGCCAGAAAGTATGTGGTCTGAGTGCCAAGTACCTTCCAGGTTAATATCGGAGCAAAACAGACACAGTTCATCTCAAAGAAAGCACCTGGGTTCTGGTCAAGGCTTCTGACGTCAGACCTGTCATTTCCCGTTGCTGCTGCTGCTGCTAAGTCGCGTCAGTCGTGTCCGACTCTGTGCGACCCCATAGACGGCAGCCCACCAGGCTCCCCCGTCCCTGGGTCTCCAGGCAAGAACACTGGAGTGGGTTGCCATTTCGTTACTGACCCTCGATTACTGCATCTGTTAAGCGGGGATAGTAACAGTCAACCCAAGCATGTGCATGTTGCGAAGATGCAATGGGGTTATGGACATCAAATGGCCTGCACAGCACACGGCTTGGAGGAGATACCCGGCACGCGGTATTCCCTCTTCCCCCACTCCTCTTTCCTTGGTTCTTAAGTAGCACAGCTTAGCAGCATGCTTAGCAGACTCGTCTGGCCAATGAGACGCTCATTAAACCAGAGCCCATGGCATTATCTGGTGGACTGAAGTTTCTTAATTATGTACCTAAGTGTTTGAGGCCATTGGATGCTCTCAGGAAAGTGTGAATAGGCCTTCATCCATCTATTGAAATATTTTAATCCTTACAAGAAGGAGAGGAATTATCCTTATGACTCTGCATCTACCATGTCCTGGCTTCTGAGTTCCACCCTTTTGGCGCGATATCCAGGAGAGTCCCAAAAGCGACATCTAGGGGAGAGCCTCGCCATTATCAGTGGAATTCGGAATCAAAGTGAATCCTTAACCTAAGGGTCATTTCAGCTAACTTTGACGTGAAGGTTTCCTTGGCTAACTAGCCATGGAGAAACTCCAGAATAGGCCATTTGTTAAACAAAGGACTAGGTAGCCTTGGGGTCACAGACGGCATTTGAGGAATAGCTATTCTGGCATGCTCAGTGTTAAACACATAGAAAGTCACCAGTAAATACAAGTTGAGATCAAGTGAAAATTCATCTGAATCCCTTGAAGGTTCCTTGGGATTTTGAGGGTTCTTTTTTTGGCCACATGGCACAGCTTGTGGGATCTTAGTTCCTGACCAGGTATGGAACGGGGCCCACAGCAGTAACGGCAGAGTCCTATCCACTGGACCGCCAGGGAATTCCCTTGGGGTCTCTTCAATCCTGACCTGTTGTAGTATGTAAGATAGAGCTATCTGACTTGATGTGTAATTCATTGAAATTCACTTATGCTAAGTGCAGATTGGATTGATATTATTGGAGGGTACTTAAGAAGCACCTTTAAAGTCTAATTGAAAGGCAAAGAGAGATCTGCTCATGTCTAGCTCCCATTTCCTGGCCCAGGGCTTGCACAGCGGGGCTTGTAGAAATTGAAGACAACACGTGTGGTGTCCAGAGAGCATGGACGAAGCCGGTTTGAGAAACAAGCCTGCTTTCCTTCCCTCTTTCCCTTGTTCCTTCTGTCCTTCCCTCCTTCCCCCACCTCGGTTTCTTTTTTTCTGCTCTTCCCCAAAGTGAAAGATGGGGCTTTTCCCCCTAGATTTAGAGACTTGTGACATGTGTATGTGCAAAATCCAAGTATAAATGTTAGTATGCGCCTCAACGATCCGAATTCTTTTCCTTTTTCTTCCCCTCCTCCTGTCTCTCCCACCGCATGTCCCCCTCCATCTCCTCTCCTCTGGGTGACAAGGGGCAGGGATTAGACACAGATGGCTTTAGCACTCTGATGGCCTCTCCAGGGCTCTGTCCCCCCTTATTCTGTGTGGCCCATTTTCTAGTTTATTTCTGTTAGAGAGATTCCTGATCCTGGTTAGCTCTGCCTTAAGAAAAAGACAGTTTCAGAGTGAGCTTTGAGTGAATAGGTTTAAAGTAAACATAGAGGCAAATAAGTTCTTTGAGGCCTGTGACTATGTGAAAAGCAGTGACTGCTAAGCAGTTGTATCCGCACTTAGTGTGGGGGAAAAAAAAACCTAAACTACAACAGCCAGCGGACTGGGCAGTTAGATCCAGCTCTGTCCATCTGACAGATGTGAGGCCTCTGCTGTTTCTAGAGGAGGATGCTGCTGCATCTATACCTGCCTCCTGTGCAGCCTGCATCCAGATCCCAGCTACATGACACCAGGTACAGCGGGTGATTGGTGAGCAACCAGCTCCTTGGTTTAGTTTCACTGCCTTCCGTGGGCAGCTTGTATTGTTTCTTTGGGGGTGGGTTCACTCGCTGCAATTAGCCAACCTTATTTGATCTCTTTTCAATGCCCACTTTTTAGCAGAGGGAGTAGGGGAGGAGGGTAGCTTGCAAGCCAGGCAAACATGGGACGTTGCTGGAATGGTATTAATAAAGTGGTGAGAGAATCCTAAGATATTTGTTTGCTTCCTGGAATGTCATATTCAGAGCAAAATCCACACCAGATCAGGTCAGCTGGTTTGCCCCCCTCACGCCTGATGTTTTCAAAAACAAGAAACACCAGTCCCTGGGAGTTCAAGTGCCAGGACTGGAATGTAGGTCCTGCAAAGTTCAACCCAGTTCTCAGCCTTTTGCACCTCTTGCTGGGGATTGAATTCAGGTGGGAGATGGGGAACACACAAGAGGGGTTCGGGACTCCTCCAGGTGGTCTGTCCACTATTCCCACCTCCTCAGGGCCCCCGGGAACCTCTGGATATGAGGGGCCACGTGACACTCACAGGAAAGGCAGACTCTCTTAACTGGCCGGCAGTGGGGGTGCGGAGAGGACCCTCCCAGGTCTCAGGATCCTCCGCAGTGAAGCTGAGGCCTGAATTTGGCCTCCAGATGCCCTGCTGCAGGCTGTTCACGCTCCCCACAGCCCCACCCCTCATGCAAAGCCACGTGTGGAGGTGCCCACGTGGCCTTCTCTGGCCTGGAGCTCAATAGCAGAGAGCAGGCTTCAGTGGCTGTAAGACAAACAGCCACAGGAGCAGCTGTGGAGGAAGAGCCCTGGGCGGATTCCTGGCCTTGGAGCCCTGGTGGGGACACTGAGGAAGCACATTCATGTTGCACTCAACAACGTGACCGTGACCTCCTGGATAAGCCAAAGGGCTCCCAGGCACGTCAGCCTGGATTTTGAGGTCAGGCCCCACTCCTTGCTAGCTGTGCAATCTTAGGCAAGTCGGTAAATCTGTCTCCCTACTTAAAATTACCAAGGGGCTAATAATTATCCTGGGGTTTGTTGTGAGACCGCACAAGTGAATCAAGAAGCCCTCGGCCCAGTGCTTGGCCCGAAACAAACGCCCCATTGGAGTTTATCATCTTCATCCCATCACATCCTCACACCTGCCCAGCTGGGGAATAAAAGAAAAACTGATTTACAAGTCATTTATGGAATTCCTCCAGTGCAAGTAAGAACCGACATTTGGTTGTTGGGATGTTGGAAACGCCTGGGTCTGAGACCAAGGTGACCAAAATTATTTTACAATGAAGTCAGGAGCTTGAATTTCTGCCGAGTTTGTGAGGGGAAGTGATGGGTAGTGAAATTGGGAAGAAGGGCATGGAAGCAGGTGTGGTGGGTCCGTATGCGTGCTAGCGGGCTGAACCCAAGGGGAGAGCACTGTCTCCTGAGACTGTTCCACCTGGTGGGTGGCGCAGAGGCCTCGCGGTCGTGTAGGATCTGAGACTCCGTTCTGCCTCATCGTCCGTGTTGGAAGGCACCGCCCCACCAGCCTTTCCACATTCCCTAAACCCTGCTGTCAGCTTTGCTGCACACAAACGTGGGTGCTTCTGGAACTCTGGGGCGATCAGGCATGGGAGCTTGCTCTGGGGTTGGGGCCAATATGGCACATACACGAGAACGTGTGGGATTCAGCATGTAGGGGAGGCAGGAGACAGGAACGAGGATGACGAGAAGCAGCACAGCCCCCTTCTCCGGTCCCTCCCGGAACCCGTGCCCAGCCGTGTGGCGGACAAGGGTCGTATCTATGGTCCCGTCCTGCCCTCGGAGCAGCTTTGTGAGGGAGCCCTTAGTGACTCTGTTTGCTAGAGGAAAGGCCCTGCCCTGCCTGGCTGCCCACAGCCCCAGTTGAGCCTCCGCCCAGGCCACTGAGTCCTAAGCAAGGGAGAGTGGGGGTGAGGTGACGAGTCTCCTGGCCGGGAGTGGGGGGTGAGTGCTGGGACTCGGACGTCTGCTCCTTACAGAAAAGGCTTGGCGTTCTGTGGTTCCCCTGCAGCTGTTGTTCTGTGTTAACGTTACTTTGGTGTGTGTGCCTGGTCCTGTTTGCCAGTCTCTGGGCTGCTCCTGGCTTCCTGGTGGGCAGTTTCCACCAGCCGGTGGCACAGGGCTCCTGGTAAGAGTCCAGCTTCTGCTTTCATCCACCCCAGTGGCAAACCACACGCTGCCCCCTGGAGCCTCCTCCCTGGAGCCACTGGGTGACAGCACCCCTCTGCCCGGAATGTCTTGCCATGGCTTTTCCAAAGGGAGTTCCCTGCCTCTGCCTGTTCACAGGGGGTTTGTTGGGGAGGAGGCTGTGCCTCCTGCAGGAAGCCTGCAGACTTCCTCAAGATTATTAGAAATCATCTTTTGTACTTTCTTTTTTCTGTATTTACATATTGAAGGAGAGGTTAGAACAACATAAAGCATCACAGCTGGAAGGACCCTTCCAGTTCATTCGGTGCACCGTCTTTTTATGTTTCAGACTTGCCCTGAGAGACGCAGCCTGCTAGTGTGGAGGTCAACTGTGGAGCCCAGGTCTTGCTCCAAGGTGGTATTCTTTCCACCTCATCTGACCACCGTGTCTGTAGGTGGCCAAGTTAAGACAGGTGGAGACTTTCATGAAAAAGCAAGAGAAAGTCAAGGACCACACGCAGTAGGTTACTGACATTTATAGCCGAAGCACATCATGAAACTGTGTACAAGCCCCTGTGTCCTTGTCTTAAAATGCCGACTCAAGAGTCAGTGTTTGGGAAATGTGAAGATGTAGAAGCAAGGAATAGCTGTTGGGCTAAGAAACTGGTAACAATCTATAGACTATAATTCAGCCACATAACAGAATCACTAAACTCCAATTTCCTGAAAGATACAGATAAAAGCCTGACACACATTCCTAAGTTGTTCTTACAGGAAGCAGACCCCTTTCCAGATGAAAACTGCTGACCACAAGAACATAGACCCTAGACTGCTTGAAACCAGAAGGTTGACCCAGAAGGCTGACGATGCTTGAAATTTCACCTTGTTGTCAACCAATCCAAAAACAAGCTGACCACACCCTGCTCCTTGAACACAACTCACTGTCTCCTCCAGGGTGGGTCACATAGTCTTCAGGGCATGAACCGACTGTAGCCCACTTTGCCTGGCAAACCAATAAAAGCTTTTCTCTTTCCTACTCCACCCAAAACTCTGTTCGCATGTTTCTATTCAGCACCAGTGAACAGAGGCTGAGTTTCGGCAACAATCATGTGGGGCTAGAGAGGAGCCCTGGATTCTGACTCCTGCTTTGCCATCAGTTCCCTAGACGACCTTCCACAAATCACCTTGATTCCCTGGGCCTCAGCTTACCGCCTGGCAAACAGAACTATTAATCCCCAAGTTGTTTGCTTATAGGACGGAGGCCAAGTAAATCCAGGGTAAGTGTGGGAAGGGCTTTAACAGGAGTTTCATGGCCCTAGGGAGAATTATTAGCACTTTTTAATCTGGTTGCAAAGACATTGAATTGTGAACTGTGTTTGGTTTTGAATTAGTTTGTGTTCTGATATCCACAGTGATGGCCCATATAAGAAGCGATCTGACAAGTGTTCTAGTCCATGGCTGCCAAAATTTTGAATTTCTGTGGACCAAAATAATTACTTCAAAACCAAAATTAATGACTCCAAAATTTAAATTCAGTGACCAGTATATAATGGGCAACTTCTTATTTTGCCTGTTGTTGTTCAAACAAACAGACAAAATAACTCTGAGTAAAAAGCAAACCAACCTGATTCCCATCTGTATCAACCTTGTGTTGTCAGAGAAGGGACATTTTCACACCAAAACAACATAGAAAAGGACATGCTCTCAGAGGAAAGTATAGTTGACTGCAGGAAAAGGGGATCACTTGTGAGACCCCCTGTAATTGACAACCTACAATGATGGAAGTGCAGAAGCCAAGTCCCAGAATGACTGAGGTCACGTTGCCTGGTCAAAACTGTCCTTGTCACTAAGGTCATGCTTTCCTTAAAGAGCCACCTCACCTCTTGAAAAGTGAAGCTCTTGCCAAAGCTTGGAGAATCTGGATGGATGTGGAACAATGGGGCAGCGGAAGGGAAAATGACATGTACTCAGCGTGTTTGGTTTTTTGCAAGGCTCCGTATCCTGGTTCCAGAGCCGGCACTGTTTCCGTGAAGGTGGGCAGCAAACCTTGGCCTGTGGGTGAGATCCTGGCCACCACCTCACTTGTGAATGAAGTTTGGTAGGACCGCAAATGTGCCCACTCATTTGCACAGCCTGTGGCCACTTCTGCTCTGCAACAGTGGACTTGTTGCAACAGGGACCTCGTGGCCTGCAAAGCCTAAAATGTTTGCTGTCTAGCTGTTTGCAGAAGAAGTTGCTAGCTTCTGCATTATGCCATGCTCCCTTCACCTTGGTGTGATGGTCTGCAGAGGCTTAGTGGGAATCGAGGTCACACGCTGAGTAATTCCAGCCAAAGTTCAGCTACTGTTGACAAAGCTGTGATTATCAGTCTGCCTTGAAATACCCAGAGTGCTGCCCATTTAGGGGATTCTGCCCTTGCTTTCCAAGTCTCTGGGTGACAAACAGAAGGATAAGCAGGCTCAGGGTGTCCTGAAGGAGCCCGAGGTGTGACTGTTCTTGGTGTGGGGACTGTATGCACACACGTGTGTCCTCTGGTCCCAAGCGTGCCCTGGTGTGTCTGTCCAGGCGCCTATGACAACCCACTCTTTCTCTCTTAGTTTTTTCTTCTGAGCTGTCTGGTTACCCAACTGTGCTTGCTATCTAGGTTCTAAAGGTGACAGGACTGAGATGGGGTTAGTGTTCTGAGATGAGGACATTTGGATTCTAAGTTTGACTCCATAATACCCTGAACAAGACCCTTCACTTGGCCTTACTTTTCATTTTCTGTGAAATGAAAACATTTATCAGATGGTCTCAAAGTTTTTCACTTTTCCATGTTAACCTAACTCTGCATCTCACCAATCTGGGGCTAGTACAGACAACCCATTGATTAGTGACTTTAGTGATAGAAAAATATGGGGCGTGGGAAGGTCTGTTTGACAAACGCTCAACTTCATTATGCATTTGGGCTGTAACTAGTAATTTAGTAATTACTCTGTGTTGGTCACCATGCAAAGCAGTTTCCAGAAAAGATCTAATAGTTTCTCCAATACTTTCGTGAGGTTGTTATTATTACTCTCACTTCATAGATAAGGAACTGAGTTTCTCAGGTGGGATGTAGAGCCAAGAGTCGTATCCATATCACCTGACTCTAGATTTTAAGCTCTGAACACAATACCGCTTTGTGTTCCTCTCTGTGTCCATGGGCCAGCCTGTACCAGAGCCAGAATTTTCACTAGTGGGAGAGTTGAGAGCTGGTGGGCGAACTTGGGGATGTGAGTACAGCTCAGAAGCTGCTCAGATGAGTGGAGATGCATTGGCTTGGCCCTGACAGCCCTCTTCCACCCCTGCCCACTCTGTTGGACACTCATGATGTTCCTGGTGGTTAATCATCCGTGATGTGATATGTACTGCCCCCTGCACAGTTACTCCTAATTCCAAAGTCTTACCTCCTTTAAGGGGGAATTGGCCCGGCGGGTTGGGAATGGAGTCCTGAAAGAGAAGAAAGAGAAAAGTTAAAAAAAAAAAATGGATGCGGATGTCGTCAGATAGAAACAGCTAGTCTTTTTCTTTTCCACTTTCAGTCAGTTCAGTTCAGTTCAGTCGCTCAGTCGTGTCCAACTCTCTGTGACCCCATGAATCACAGCACACCAGGCCTCCCTGTCCATCACCAACTCCCGGAGTTCACTCAAACTCATGTGCATCGATTTGGTGATGCCATCTAGCCATCTCACCCTCTGTCATCCCCTTCTCCTCCTGAGCCCAGTCCCTCCCAGCATCAGGGTCTTTTCCAATGAGTCAACTCTTCGCATGAAGTGGCCAAAGTATTGGAGTTTCAGCCTCAGCATCAGTCCTTCCAATGAACACCCAGGACTGATCTCCTTTAGGATGGACTGGTTGGATCTCCTTGCAGTCCAAGGGACTCTCAAGAGTCTTTTCCAACACCACAGTTCAAAAGCATCAATTCTTCAGCGCTCAGCTTTCTTCACAGTCCAACTCTCACATCCATACATGACCACTGGAAAAACTCTGTGACCCTATGGACTGCAGCACACCAGGCTCCTCTGTCCATGGGATTCTCCAATCAAGAATACTGGAGTAGGTTGCCATGCTCTTCTCCAGGGTATCTTCCTGGCCCAGGGATCGAACCCGCATCTCTTATGTCTCCTGCATGGGCATTCGGGTTCTTCACCACTAGCGTCACTTGGGAAGCCTATATGTGTGTATATATGTATATATATATATATGACTGATTCTCATTGATATACGGCAGAGACCACCACAACGTTGTAAAGCAATTATCCTCCAATTAAAAACATAAAAATAAATAAAGGTAAAAAATTCTTCAGAGACTAGTTTTCCCACCCTTGGGCTCTCTTCCCCTTTCCCCCACCTCAACCTTGGAGACACCCCTCATTGCCCTGCCAATAAGGAATGAAGTGTCTTATTTTTCTTCTGACCTACCCAGGTTGAGGTCTCCTGTAGTGTATTGGATTGAGATATTAATAAAGACCTAAAGAAATGTGAGCATTTTCATGGATGAAAACAACTTCCCAGCGTCTAATGGAGCGAGAAATTAGTGGCTGCCTGCATCTTATTTTCTTAGTGTTGTGTCAGAACACCTGGGACCATACAGAGTTCTTTTTATTCTGCCACCGCTCTAGGGACTCTGCCCTTTCCCTTCCACTGACAGCTCTTCTGATCAGTGACTCTCCTCTCCAGCTCCAGTGGATGGTCCTGAGTCGAGGAGGCCTCCTGAGGCACAGCCCTGCAGGGCACTGATCTGGAGGCGGGAGTCAGTACAAACTCGGGGGCTTCAGCTCGTCAGGAGAAAAGAAATGAACTTGGCTTGGAAGGCCGTTTCTTCTTTGCTGCCATAGTCTATGATTTTATTGCCTGGGCTGAGAGCGCTTAACCTAATAAACGGTGCTGTACATCTGTGGTCGCGCAGGTACACACAGTGCAAAGGAGAATCTGGTGTCATAGACTTCCCTCCTGGTTTTGCCTCCTGAGGCAACAAACCGCCTTTCATAAGTCAATAAACATCTGGCTTACTGCCAGGCATGTCCGTCAATCAGTGCGATGTGCACACACGTGAAGAAAAACATCTACGTTAAAGTGTGGTGCTAAGACGGTGGACTTCATTGGCTGCCCTGGAACATATCCAGGGACAAGGAGAGAGTCCCAGAGCGACAACCCCTGAGGAGCCATTGTGGTGGCTACTGGCAGTTGGGAAGTACCAGAGAATTGTACATTCGGCACACGTCGAATGGGCACCTAGTGTGTGCCAGGCTCTAAGTCATTGGAAGACATCCTGCGGCTTTTATGGCTCACTCATTAAAGCAGCCGTTCAGAACATACAAATAAATATAGAAATAGAATTGCAAGTTGTGGCAAGAGCTATGAGGAAGAGAGGCAGCCTGTTTCCAGATAGCACTCGAACATGTGTACGAATCACTCGGGCAGTTGTTAAAATGAAAATCCTGATTCAGCAGGTGTGGGTGGAGCCTATTTCTGATAAGCTCCCAGGTGACAGCAGAGCTTCTGGCCCACGGAACACAATTTGAGTAGCAAGGTTGTAAGAGATACTGTCTGAGAAGAGATCTAATTTACTTGTGGAGTCTGGGTTGGTGAGGTGGGGGTGTGGTCATTTGAAGCCTTTCTGGTTTTCTAGCTTCAGACAGAGGATGTCAAAAACAAAGCGTCATAGTACAGGGAAGAATCCTGTTGCTTAAACCTTAGCCCAGGACCCGTGGCATCCAAGACAGAAGTGTGACTCTTGCTGCCTTGAAGAGCTCCTGGTGTGAGAACAGGTCTCTATAGCTTCCCTTAGCTACCCACAGTAGACAGGATCAAAGAATCAGGGCCAGAGGGGAACCAAGGCATCCTCTGGTCCATCAAGCCAATTTTTACAGACAAGGAGACTGAGATACTCGTGAGTTGGTGGCAGATCCTAGAATGAAATTCTCCAGTGCTCTTTCTATGCCCCAAGAGAGATGCTGTCTTCAGAAGCCAAGGATAGACCAGCTCATTCTCCTTCCTCTCCATGCGCCCTACTGTTAGTAGTCTTTGCATTTGGAGGTAGAGAAGTAGGGTATAAAGAGATGACAAATTAAATTTTGTTGAGGAACCTCTATGCCCTTGACACTATGCTGAGTGCTATCCATTTATCTACTCCTCTTTAGTAAGGTACCTCCCAGTCTAAGAATTCTTTCCCAAACCTAGCCTGGGGATCTGGGTCTCAGCTGGAGAAATGTGAACTACCATGCTTAGCAACTTGGCTTTGAGGTAAATAGTAAACAGGCTAGACACAGACAGAAGCAAATGGGCCCTCCCAGGTTGTCATTCTCAGCTCCATCATAGCTCAGTCGGGAAGATCTGCTGAAGAAGGGACAGGCTACCCACTCCAGTATTCTGGGGCTTCCCTTGTGGCTCAGCTGGTAAAGAATCCTCCTGCAATGAGGGAGACCTGGGTTCGATCCCTGGGTTGGGAAGATCCCCTGGAGAAGGGAAAGGCCACTCTAGTATTCTGGCCTGGAGAATTCCATGGACTATACAGTCCATGAGGTAGCAAAGAGTCAGACAGGACTAAGCAACTTCCACTTGAGTAGCTCAGGAAACTTGGTTTCCATGGATACCAACTAGCTACACTTCCTTAAGTATGCTTCTCTCTCTCTCTTTTTTTTTTCAGACTCTGAGTATCTCATGGGTATCCTCAACAATGTCTCTGTGTATGGAGGGAGGAACCCTCCCTACATTTAACCTTTTTGTTCTCAGGTGAAATGAGCTGTTCCAGTCATCTTCACTGTCTGGGACTCTTGTTTTCCCATTTCCTTCAATCACTGTGATTGCAAGGCTAATAATCCCTCCCTCCACTGGATTATTGACACAATAAGATATTATACATAAAGTTATGGACATTGTAAGATATTATAAAGTGTTAGCAAGTGCTTGGAAATGGTGGCTATTTTGGTTACCCTCTTAATCCTAACGAAGTGTGTAATTTGTCTCAATACCTTGTGAAGATTTTCTTTTCACAGAGCAATCCTGTGCAGGGAAATCAGCTCCTAAATCTACTTTGACAAAAGATGCCCTCTCTTATTGAAAATAGCCAAAGACAACTGATGTTTGGACTATGCCAGGTGGCTTCACATCTTGTAAGGTGGCCCATGGAGACCTTTAACAGGAATGCCTCTCTTATTTTTGAACTAACGTGATTAAGCACTTAATGAGGGTACTTTAGAGGGGACGACAGAGGATGAGATGGTTGGGTGGCATCACTGACTCAATGGATATGAGTTTGAGCAAACTCCAGGAGTTGATGATGCACAGGGAGGCCTGGCGTGCTGCAGTCCATGGGGCTGCAAAGAGTCAGACAAGACTGAGCAACTGAACTGACTGCCTGAGGGTGCTGAATCATCAGGGGCTAAATGCTTTACATGTATTATCTTATTTTATCTTTTCCCCAAGAGTTAGTGATTGACTGAGACTTAGAGAAATAGTTTACGGCTATAGCGGGTCCCTTAGATGGTGAATAGGAGGGAAAGGATTCAAACTGGGGCATATTGACTTCAAAGGCAATGCTCTTCAATCCCAAGCCACGTCGCCCCTTTGGGTAAGGCAGGATGCAGCTGGGGCAGGAAATTCTCTTGAGACTCCATGAGAAAGTGGATTGAGGTCCTAGAAAATTTTCCTCAGTAGCCTTGATTTTGCTAATGTTAGTGAAAGTGGTCATTATAATACAGGGGCTTAAAGCAGTGCTTCTCTCACTAGGGATCTTGTTAAAATGCTAATTATGATTCTGTAGGTCAGGGATGGGCCCTTAGGTTTTACATTTCTAATGAAATGACTTCTAAAGAAATCATCTTCCAGATGATGCCAATGCTTTGGGGCCAGGGACCACACTTTGAATAACAAGGGCTTAAAGACATTACTCAACAGACAGTCAGAACACTGAGGTCTGCCTGTCCACAGGAATGGGGGAAATGGCTACTGGAAGCTGAGTGTGGAGCTGAGCTTATGGATGGGTTCGGAAAACCTTCCTAGTCTGTTGATTGGGTGGCTTCCTGTCATCATCTTCTATCTGTGCTTCTTGCCACCTGGCTCTAAGTCCTGCCGCTCCCTGGTGCAGTCTGGACTGATCTCTGTTCTGCACCTCGCCTTACTCCGGCCCCACCTAGAATGCCTGGCACCGTCTTCTCTTGTCCCCATCCTTTCAATGGAGAGCTCTTCTCCACTGACTCATGCCAGCTAGCAAATACAGAAGAAGTGAAAGAATTAGGCAGTCATCATCCCTCAACCCTCAGTGCACTGGCTGATTCAGATGAGAGTCATCACCAAAGAATGCCACAACCATGGAATGAAGGATCTTTGAATGCCTTCGAAGTATTACCCTGTAGATTACTTAATAAGAAAGATTAAAGTGGTTTACTAAGACGACTTCCCTAGTGGCTCAGATGGTAAAGCGTCTGCCTACAATGCAGGAGACCCGGATTCAATCACTGGGTCGGGAAGATCCCCTGGCGAAGGAAATGGCAACCCACTCCAGTACTCTTGCCTAGAAAATCCCATGGATGGAGGAGCCTGGTAGGCTACAGTCCATGGGGTGGCAAAGAGTCGGAAACGACTGAGCGACTTCACTTTCACTTTCACTATGAAGACAGACAGTGGTCATGCCTTGATCAAGTGACTAAATGTTATTGCCAGTAATGGGGCAAGCTGACATATGCATCTAGCCCTGCTGCAAAAAAGAAGAATATAACATTGCTTATGTCCTTTCCTTGCTAAAAATGTTTCATCTGAATATTATTGTGAGTAAACACTGACAGTCCCAAAACGTGACAATAGAGCTGTCCTGGATCCTTTGAAAAAGTCAGTGTCATGAAAAAACAACAGAGAACAGAGGAGATTGTTAGATCACTGCTTCTCAAACTTTAAAGAGCGTATAGATCACCAAAAAAAAAAGTGAAGTTGCTCAATCATGTCTGACTCTTTGTGACCCCATGAACTGTAGCCTGGCCGGCTTGTCCATCCATGGGAGTTTCCAGGCAAGAGTACTGGAGTGGGTTGCCATTTCCTTCTCCAATAACCTTATTAAAATGCAGATTTTGATTCATTACATCTAAGGTGGGACCCAAGAGCCTGCATTTCTAATAAGCTCCCAGAGCCACCTTTTAAATAGTAACATTCCAAGTTAAAACAGATGAAACCAACCCTGTATGTGACCTGAGACTGGATCGAGAGACAAAAGGCACAACAGCTGTAGGAGACATTTTTGAATAAGTGGAGGAAATTAAAGTATGGACTATGTATTATTATAAACCGATGTGCCGAGATAACGTTAAATTTCTTGGCCATGATGATGACACGCAGGAAGTAGGAGATGGGTGCCGGAATACGTGCAGGTGAAAGGTCACCCTGACTGAAACTTACTTTCATATATATATAGAAAGAAGCAGAAATATGACAAGATATTAATACTTATTGAATTTAGGTGAAAGATTATATGGGTATTTATTGTTCTATTTTTCAGAGGTTTAAAATTTCAAAATAAAACTTTGGGAATCAGACACGATCCTTTTAACTCTTGGAGGAGGTTCAGCTTCCCTTCTAACCTCTTGCAAACCCCTTCCTCACCCCGAGCAGAAATTGTCTTCCTCTCTTCTGGCCTATGGCACTGAGTGCTGTGCATGCGTGCTAAGTTACTTCAGCCATGTCTGACTCTTTGTGACCTTATGGACTGTAGCCCGCCAGGCTCCTCTGTCCCTGGGGATTCTCTAGGCAAGAACACTGCAGTGGGTTGCCATGCCTCCCCCAGGGGGTCTTCCCACCCAGGGATCAAACCTGCATCTCTTCCATCTGCTGCATTGGCAGGTGGGTTCTTTACCGCTAGTGCCACCTGGGAAGCACACATTTAGTGCCATTCTGCCCCAAATTCAAGCACTTGCGGGTTTGGGCCTCACCTCTCCAACTTAGAGATTCTCAGGAAACAGGGCTCCCACCTTGTCCACTTGGGTTCTTCCCTTACAGCTTAGCCTAGGGCTTTCCCTGGAGAAGTTGCTCAGTGGACTTCTTTGGATAAATAACTGACTGTGTTGGAGAGAGTAAATTGGGTCGAGAGAAGTATCACAGGGCATTTCAGTTCACCCCTGTGTTTTATCTGGAGTGAAAGCAAAGCTAAAACCTTACCACCATCACCACCAATCACTACCCCTAAATTCAGCTTTTGGTGGGGAAGTAGAGTGGTATTGTAAGGGTAAATTTTTTTCTTTTAAATAAAAGGAGTTTTCTTTGTTTATAAAGGGGAAGAAGGCAGTTGCTTTCTCTTCTTTCTAGAATACATGAGCCCTTCCTTACTCTAACATTGTGAAATGTAAATAGATCTCTCCAGGGGCTAGACAAGACCAGGCTTCTGGTTTATAACAGAAACATTTCTTCAGACTGAAGGCCTCCAAGCCACCTGAACTGTGAGCACCTCTAGTGCCGACCTTATTGCTGTTGTTTAGTTGCTGAGTTCTGTCCTCTGTCCATGGGATTTCGCAGGTAATAATACTGGAGTGGGTTGCCATTTCCTTCTCCAGGGGATCTTCCTGATCCAGTGATCAAACCCTCGTCTCCCACTTGGCAGGTGGATTCTTTATCACTGAACTACATGGGAAGCCTGTCCACCTTATAGCCTATATATGATCTATTTATAACCCTTTGTCTCTGGAGGAGATATGAGAATTTTTTTTCTCTTTGCTTTGCTGTATAAGTTGTGTGACATTTCATTCGGGCTCATATGCATATGCTCTGTTATAATTACTTCATAAGAAATCAATTTTCTTTCTTTTCCATGAAGATCCGTCTTTTTGCTGGTAGGACTTCTACTTCCTCAAGAGTATTGAGTACAATCTCTTGAAAAATACACATTGTATTCCCACCTCCAGGGATTTATCCCGCAGACAGACTTGCAGATGTACACAGTGAGCAAAACCTCTAGAGAAAAACTTGTGTCAGTCACTAGACACAGATGAAATACGAAGTACAATAAAATGCTATGTGACTCTTCAAAAGAATGAGGTAGACTTCCATGTATTGACATGGAAGGATCTCCAAGATATATTAAGTCAATAAAGCAAGCTGCAAATTTATGGGTTTGCTATAATGACACGTGTGTACTATATATTTGTAGATCATAGATTTTTGGAAGGACATGAAAGAATCTGTCAGTTGTCCTTATCTCAGAAAAGAGGGACTGGTGGTTGGGTGGAGAGGGTGTGAGAGATTTCTACTTTTTTCTTTGTCCTTGTTTACTTTTCTTAAACCACGTGAATATATATTTTAAATGAATATAATGGTTTAAAGGTAAATAAAATACAGCCACTGCAGAGACTTAAGACATCAGTAGAAAATAAGTTCCATAAGTCACATGAAAGCAGAGATATTTTTGGCTTTGATCAAGGTTCTGTATCCATTACTTAGAGCATTACTGTCCTGCACACAGTAGATGCTCAATAAATCTTGAAGGTTGAAACCTAAATTCTTTGCCTCTCCCAAGGAGTCTGACTGTGCAGTTATTCGGTTTTCAAGTCAAATCTCAAGGCGCTCTTTGTTGACTTGCCTGCATGTCCTACACGTCTCACTTTTCTCAGGCTGATCCATTGGCCAGAAATACTCTCGCCTCTGATCTCCGGAAACCTGTCTGTGCACATTTCTCAAGTCAGACTGAAACTCCAGTCTCCAGTGAGGATTCCTTAGATCTGCCTGGGAAAATGTTCCATCTCCTTAACTTGTTGTTTCATGGTAGCTCTGTGTGCCTACATTCCACCACTTATTATATATTCTAAGTTAACTTTGGTTTAATTTTGTCTGTACATGTGTCTTTTTATTTAGAACTGTGACTTCTGGGGGCTTCCCAGCTGGTTTAGTGGTTAAGAATCCACCTATCAATGCAGCAGATTCAGGAGACCCGGGTTTGATCCCTGGGTCAGGAAGATTCCCCTGAAGGGGGAAATGGCCACTCACTGCAGTATTCTTGCCTGGAAAATTTCATGGACAGAGGAGCCTGGGGGGCTACTGTCTATGGGGATGCAAAGAGTCAGACACGACCAAGCGCACGCACAGTAATGGTGGGGACTTCCTAGGCCAGTAGAACCAGCTCATGGTCCTCACCCTTGCCCCCATCCACCCTCACAAGACTGCTGGGTGGCCAGCAATCCACTTAATGTTTAATAACTGGGATATGAGTTTAAGGTCCTTAGGTATCTCCCATTGATTCCTTTGTCAGGAGTCCTGTTAAGAGTCGATTCATTTGCAAGTTGTACCTGTACTAAAGCCTCTTCCCGCAGGAAGTCTTTCCTGATAACTCAAGTTCAAGACGATGACTCTCCTTAGTTTTTCTGACAGTTCATATCTGAACAAATTATTGGAAATGATATGTGTAAAACACTTAACTTCTATATCACAATACTTTTAAGCAAGTTACTGATATTTCTCAGGCTAAGAGATCATAGTACATCAAACCCTAGAGTCAGATTGTGAAGTGAATCTTTTCATCTCCCAGAGTGAGGGGAAGTCAAGGAATTGGATGCCAGGAAGGTCACACTCCCAGGAGAAGAGGAGGAAGAGTCTTTTCAGCGCTGCTGTGGCTGTCTGTGTGCTCAAAGGGAGCAGTGTCCTCATTAAATAGCCGAGCAGCCCTGACTGCCACCTTCTCAGGACAACTTAGATCAAGCCCTATCCCCTTTCTGTCCCTCATTGTCCACATTTACAAAAACGAGGCAGAAAGATCCACTCCAGTTCCTTCATGGAAGGAATCAATTCAGCCAAATGCAAGACTTGAATTAGGACTGTTCTAATTCAAGAACTCTTTCTAGCTTTGTATGTCACCACCACACCATGTCCACTATCATATCCTTCTCTCTCTCTTTTTCCCTCTTTCCTTCCTTCCTTGTTTCTTTCTCTCTCTCTCATACCAGTTCTAGCTACAACCTTTAACTAAAGAAATTTTCGAAGGCCACTTTGATTTCTTTTCTTTGGCTCTTGCTGTAAAATGATACACCTCTGGTTTACTTCAGATTAGAATTATAGAAGTCATAGAGTCTGTACAGTATAAAAAGTGTCTTAGAATATTCTCAAGTGTGCTGTTCCTAGTAGGTGTAGATGAGCCCAATAAATGAGAAGTTTCATAAACTTTACAGTCTAAGTCCCAAGTGCTAGCAATTCTGTTATGTTTCACTTTTATGGAGGTATGAGTTTCAAAGCTTCATTTAAATGTCAGTTCTTGAGGACACTTGAGAAGCAGATACCAAAGCCTTTTAAAGCCTGGTTCTTTTTAGCAATCAATAGGGTAAATAGCATTCAACCTAAGACAACTGAAGGAAACCTGAAAAAATTCTGCAGGATTGCAATACTATGAAAAATGAGAGCTTTGAGGGAATAAGTAGAAATGTACGTACTTTGAAGGGGTGGTAGTATTGGGGGTACAGTTCTTAAACTATCAAAATTACTTCATTAAAAAACTCATGAGCAATATATACTATTAGTACAGTATTTTTCTAAAATATATCCTGGTGGCTTTGCTGTAAACACCAATTTCCTAAAATATGAATAAGCTTCCTCCTTCACCTCCTCTGTTTTCATAGTAATTCTTACCATGTACTTAAAAAAAAAAAAAAGAAAAGATAAATTTCCTGAGACAGCTGAACTTCACAGTGTGTACCCATAATTGCTTGTAGTTTAGGGTTCTGAGCAGTCTCAGAGGAACAAAACATTTCTACATGCTGCTTCTATGCGCTGTGTTTTTGTGACACACTAAGCTCTTCAAAGCAGTGGCTTAGGAGAAGCTTTGAACTTGTCTTGTGAGCTTTAACACTGACATGCCCAAGCTCTAAAGAGCCCTGGTCTTCTCTCTGGCCTCCTTTCCTTGCTCCCTTTCCTTGTTCTGGCCTCTGAAACTTAACTCCTGGCTAAAAAAGTGCTTAGCACTTGCCGAGGCCTCTGAAATCTCAGGAACATTTGGACTGAGAATACAGAATCTTGGAATCTGGTCTGAAGTCATCAAAGACATGATACTGGTTGTACAGATGTGTTATTAAGTTTCCTTGTCTCTTCCATCTTGAATAGAAGTCTTTAGCTCAGCAACATTTCTTATTTTCTTATTGCAATATAATTTCTTTAAAGTGTTGCCTTCGTTTCTGTTGTACAATGAAGTGAGTCAGCTTATATGTGAATATATATCCCGTTCCTCTCGGAAAATTTCTCAAGGCTAATGGCTCCTTTTCCTTCTTTGGCTCACGTGTATACAGAAAGTTTGGAGGTGATGGCTCAACAAAATTTTCCCTCAAAGAGCCAAATTATTTGAGAGGATTGAGTTTCCCATTTCTCTGCCCCCTCTCTGTTGATCTCGGTTCTTTGTTTCGTCTATCCCCAAGTCTCCATGGAGAAAACCGAACATAAATCAGAAAGGAAAGGCAAAGAAGAGAAGCCCACTTACCGTCTTCTGAGCGACCAGCACCATGATGGTCGCCAGAGCAAAGACGAGACACAGAGCCAGCGAGGCTGTAGTGAAGCAGAAATACCCGCGGCCAGTGGCTCCCCGGTGGCTGGCGACGGAGCCTGCGGGCACATGCATGGCTGTGTCTTGAGACGGGGCCAGTGGGTTGAGTGCTCGCTGCAGCCCTGGGTCCATTCTTATATAGGCTTCCCCACATCACACCTTATCTCTCCTCATCTGATTCGGTTCTGGGCCCATCTCTGTTCCAAGAAGGATTCTCCCCCTGCATCCTGGATCATGTGACTTGGAAAAAAACCTTCACCGGCTGCCTCACGAAGAAACTCTTCTCTGGGGGCGTGAGGCGAAAGGCAGCAGGACGGGTGGGGGACAGGCTCATTTTTCATCGCCAGGGACCAGTTTGAGTGAAGAGAAACTGTAGCTATAGAGAAGGTGGCTGATGTCAGAGGGCGAGTAGGAAAATGACGGTTTCCCTGCGCTGCTCTGTGTGTGTGTGTGTGTGTGTGTGTGCACGCGCGTACACACAAAGCAACTTCTGTTTCAGTCAGACTCAGCCACAAAACGCCTTCCGGCTTGAGAAGCTGCACATTCTCCTCAGCGGGGCCTGCAGCTCAGAAGCCCTCATCAGAAAATATCTATTTGCTGGGCCTGGAGGGCATGGCAACCCCTACTCCAGTGTTCTTGCCTGGAGAATCCCATGGACAGAGGGGCCTGGAGGACTGCCGTCCACGGGGTCACACAGAGTCAGACACGACTGAAGCCACTTAGCACACACAGGGAGGCTGGATCCCTTGGACTGTGGTGGAATGACTCAGAGGGGTTGGTGATATCGGCTCCTCTTAAGAACTGGAAATGCTACCAGATCTCTGGCAAGGAGGAGCCCACAAACGTGGAAGTTTCTCCACAGGGAGACAAGCTTAATGGCAGGATGAAATTGGGGGACAGGTTCACAGATACTGTCCGAGAGCAGCGAACTGGCAACACCGATCTTTTGAACAAAAAAGTCCTCCAGAGTATATTGGGATCTGTTACATTTGCATATAAAGTTGGGCCTGCCTAAAACTCAGAGAAAGGGGAAGGAGTTGGCAGCGAGGGTGGGGGTAGGGAAGTGGTGTGGTGAAGAGTGTAGGGGCGGGTGTGTCCTGGGTGGTGTGTGCGTGTGAGCGGAGGGTGTGTGCTGTGCATGTGCTGTGTGTGTGAGGTGCATCTGCACGCTGTGTGGCACGTGTTGTATATCGTATGTGCTGTGTGTGTGCGCGCGCGTGTGTGACTACTACAGTCGAGCCTCTTCTGTCTCAGATTGACACAATGCCTCACTTCACCCTCACCTCTGCCCTCCGAGGCAGCTAAGGTTTTTGTTTTTTTTTACAGATAAGGGAAAATTGAGAATCAGAAAGGATAGACACTGTCTCAGTCAAAGTTGCAAATGTTGATCAATGGAATCACTTGGGTAAATAGTTAATCCTGCAGACCACGGAATCCCTGCTACTGTCATTGTACGTGAAGGCTGAAAAACGGAGGTCCTCTCTCAGCCTCCCCCCACCCTAATGGTCTTGGCTCCTTGTGCAAACCCTTAGGCCCGCTCTTTATTTCCCTGTCTGCACTGACAGCCACCATAAGGATCAAATGACAGCGTGATGTAAGAGTACTTCTTGAATGGGAAGAGACTTGGCAGAGGGTATCGTACCATTCTGGTTAAATGTTCCAAACAGTCTGGAATTTAGACAGAGTGGATAGATTCTCAAGGCAGGCAGAGCTGGCCACATCTGTGGTTACTAATCATCTCCATTTCAAAAGACCATTTAAAAAGTGAATCACTGCATAACCGGTGCCTCCGGATGTAGCTCTTTGCAAAGTTCATTTGGATGTACCCCTGTCCTTCGCAGCACCTCTCCCCTTTCTGCTCGCTTTTCAGTTGCCGGGTATCTGCGAGCCCACAGAAATCCCAGAGCCCCCCAAGGAACTGTTCTGTGTCCAGAGCCGAGCTTGGATTACTGCGACTTTGGTCTTTGCAGAGATCCCACTACTGAGCATCACCTGATTTGGGTCACTCTTAAGAACTGGTCTGGATATTCCTTCCCCGTGAATCCATAAAATCATAGGGATCCTGGAGATGGAAGAGCCAAAAAGAGGTAAATTTGGTGGGGGGGGCTATGTAGAGTGGTATTAAATGTACCATCAGTTCAGTTTAGTTGCTCAGTTGTGTCCGACTCTTTGCGACCCCATGGACTGCAGCATGCCAGGCTTCCCTATCCATCACCAACTCCTGAAATTTACTCAATCTTATGTCCATCGAGTCGGTGATGCCATCCAACCACCTCATCTTCTGTCGTCCCCTTCTCCTCCCGCCTTCAAATGTACCGTAGACAAGGAAGATGAGGTCCCCTTGATTGCAAGTGGGCCTTGGTTTTGGAAGAAGCAGGTGCACACATCCATTGGATCTGTCACTGAGGTGGGAAGAAAGTATCTTCGGGGGTACGCACCTGGCTGGTTCAGGGAGAAGACTGTGTCCCGTGGTGGGCCCAGGAGAGTGAGTGGGAAGCAGAGGGCTCTGTGTCTGCCCAGAGCCGCTGAGAACGGGCTGCTCCCTCGGCCTTTCTCTGCAGTCTCTTTGATGAAAGTGGAAAACTTCTGATTGTTGAATGGAAGCTGTGGGTGTTGAAAAATAAAAAGACTTTGCTTGAAGTGCAGGTCTTCCTGAAGGCCTGCGGGGCTCAGAAGGGCAGTGGAAAAAAATGTTTGTCTTACAGTCACACATTTTTGCATACAGTATAATGTCCTGGGAGGGAAGGCTGACAAGGGGAAAAAAAATCTTTGTTTTTTATTCAAAGATTTTTATTTTGTTTTTATTCAAAACCCTTTGTTTTCATTCGAAAACTTCTGAACAGTTCAGATTTTCACATCAGTTCGGTTCCCTGTCGGCCTGAGGACCCAATTTTGCTCCTCGCCGTATGGCACTCCTCTGTGGTTGAACAACCCGTGGTTCCCTGTTTCTCAGCCCCGTTGGTCTAAACTCTCCTCTGCTGTCAAGCTGTGCCTGAAGCTAGCCCGGCCCACCTGGTGGTCCCATCTCATGGGCTAACTGGCTTTTTTCTCCTCTCTATTCAGCCACCCAGTGCACAAATGGAAAGAGTTTCTACAGAGCTTCTTGTTGAGTGATTTTCAAATCCTTTCTGGAAGCACCAGCTGTCCAGTGAGTGTAAAAGTCATGAAAGTGGAGTTCTCCGGCTAGGGCAGAGTCAGGAGAAGAAGGGCTGATTGCAGACTGCTCATTCATCATTTAATAGCCAGAGGTCTTTCCAAGGTGGAACAATATTGGGAAACTTGTGATTTAGCTCAAACCCCTCAATCCTCAAACCAGGAAACTGAGCTAAAGAAATGGAAGTGACCAAGATGGAGTGGGGTGGGGAGTTTCCCTGGGGAGGGGTAGACAACTTAGAAGTCTCTATGCTCGGGCTCATCCCCTTCCTACTGACATTCCAGGCACACTCAGGCTGCTTGTCACATTCCCATCGCCCCTCCACAGCTTCATACCCTTCCTGTCCCTGGAGGCCCCTGCCAGCCTGGCTCCATCCTCTGGGAAAGCCTATCCAGACCTCTCGGGTCCAGCATCCTCACTCCAGAGCCCACTGTCTTCATGCCACGTAACACTGCATCTCATTATCTGCTTGTCTTGACGTCTGTCAAGTGTATGAACATGTGTGAATTTGCCTGCCCCGTAAGATTAAGAGTTCCTGAAGGCAGTCTGCACTTTTCTAGTCTTCTGAATCCTCGAATCCCACCCCGCATTACTTGATGCAGGGGCTACTACCTATGGTCAGTCTACACTCAATGATTGAGTTGATTTTATGTTTATGGAAAGAGAAAGTTCTAAAAGTTTGGCTTATGGAAAAGAACTGTGTGGTGGCATAGGTGTCCCTGACTTCTCAGTGGTCCCGCCTTTCCCTGTCCTGCTCCAGATGGCTCACGCATTGGCTTTTACGTTCCACCACAGCTGCATGAAAGTCACTACCAGCCTCCTTTCAGCCTGTAGTTGCTGAGGAGTGGCTGCAACATCTGAGACTCAGTGAGCAAACAGACCTAATCTCTCATCCCTTCAAGGATGAATTCCATTTAAAAACACAAATAGGAGCCAGCTGTAGCATCCCCCTACCCTCCACTGTTTCCCCATAAGAGAGACTGAGATTGCTATCATGTAGACAACTAGATGTTCCCAAAGTGTGGTCCCTGAACCAGTAATAGCAGAACTTAGTGGCTGGCACTGCAAATTTTTGGGCTCCACTCTACACCTACTGAGTTAGAAACTCAGGCTGGGGTATGGTAATCTGTTTTAACAAGCACCCAAGGGAATTCTGACTTCTGAAACCATTTGGAAATCATTGGTTTAGGGAAATAACTTCTCCAGCTTCTAGAAAGAACCTAGAAGGGATCATCTTGTCCATACTCTGGCCTTTGGGCAGGTGAAATCCTACCCTTATTTTGTAGATGAGAAAATTGAAGCTCATAAAAAGAAGTGTTGCCATGAAGACTCATTTTTTTAAATCCCTTGATTGAACCCTCTTTCTAACCTCAAATATGGCTATACACTGCAGAAATACTATTGCTTATGCAGATGGAGATATATTTGTAGTACTTATCTAAACTTCTCTTGTGATCATCACTGTATGTAATAAAAACAAATCTTAAAAAAAAAAACCCAAAAAAAACACCTCCTGGTGTAAAAATACCCTCAGGGCATTTTAAAACATTAAAACTGGCAGTGAAACTACCTACTGAGGAGAGTGGGTCCTTTCCTGTTAACTGGAGTGGCCTTTATCTTGCTGAAGGTATCTAACTTGAATACATCAGACATTCGTGTTGGCCAGAGTGATTGTTCCCTAAGAGGATCCAGTGATGACAGATATAGTCAGGGCAGGTTTATGGCAGGGTCAGCGAACTGTGGTCACTGGCCAGTTTCAACCTACCACCTATTTTAACAAATGCAGTTTTATTAAAACAGTCGTGCATGTTTATTTATGCACCATCTGTGGCTCTGTTTGCATTGTAACAGCAGAATTAAGTAGTTGTAACAGAGATCTCAGGGTCCATAAAGTCTAAATTATGGCTATCTAGCGCTTCACTGGAAAAGTTTAGTGATCCCTGGTTTAGTGTATTAAGCTCAGGGCAGAATAACCAAAGAAAGAATCTGGAGAAAGTAATAGAAATGTGTTTCCCAAGACTCCTCTATAAAATCTTCACTTACGTTTACATTATTAAGTCATGCTTACATAAGAACTGAGAGTGAGGTGTGGCAGAAAACATCTAGGAAATACATAGATGGATATACTTTCAGTATTGGATATATCCACATGTGTCTGTTTATAAATACTATATAATATACATGTATACATGAATACACACATGTTACTTCTGCCTACTTTAAAAAGGGTTTGAGGCAACTTGAAATAAATGCACAAATATGTAAGCACTGAAGCCATTACAACAGGCAAACAGTGGGAGCCAAGATATGAAGGTAGAGTGTGGAGTGAATGGATTAAGGAATGCTGGGTGATGACATTGTCATTGAGCAAAGCACACACACCCCAGGGCTTCCTGGTAACCAGGGCAAAGAAGAAAGCAAGCACATTGGGTTGCAGAACTCTTTGATTGTGAAAAGCAGGTGAGTTCAAACAAAGATGTGGACCCTTTGCTGCTTGTACAGGTGCTTTGAAATATACACTCTCTGATTTAGGGTAGTTCAACTGACAATTTTTTGACTTGACGATGGTGTGAAAGTGATATGAATTTAGTAGAAACCTCACTTTGAGTTTTGGATTTTGAAACCTCACTTTGAGTTTTGGATTTTGATCTTTTCTCAGGCTAGAAACACAGGTATGATGCTTTGTCCTGATGCTGGGCAGTGGTGGCTGCAGCTCTGCACTTTCAGGGTAGTTTTCAATAAATTACATGAGCTACTCAGCATTTATCATAAAATAGGCTCTATGGAAGGTGATTTTGTCCAACTATAGGCTAATGTAAGAGTTCGAGCACGTTTAAGGTAGGCTTGGCTAAGCTTTGCTTTTCAGCAGGTTAGGTGTATTAAATACATTTTCAATTTTCAAATTATAAAAATTGCTTTCAATTTACGATGGGTTTATCAGAGCATAATTCTACTCTAGTTTGGCAAATGATTGTAACCTATGAATTGAAAATATGACATGACAATGACTAAGGATAAAAGCCATTTTAACAAGTTGAAAATACTGGAATATTTAAAGAGACATGTTGTTTTATGATTTTCAGTGACACAGAACTAATGATAGGTAAATACTAGGGAAGCGAGAGATTCAAGGGAAAAAAGAAGGAGAAGTAAATGGCAACCCACTCCAGTATTCTTGCCTAGAGAATTCTCTGGACAGAGGACCCTTGCCGGCTACTGTCCATGGGGTTGCAAAGAGTCGGACACAACTGAGTGACTAACACTTTCACTTTTACTTTCCTAACGTCTAGGGTCTTCCAGTAGAGTTGAAGGACTAGAAAGCACTTTAATTTACATGGTGTTAAGGACTCAATTATGGCCTGATATGCTGCAGTCCAAGGGGTCGAAAAGAGTCAGATGGGACTGGGCGACTGAACAGCAACAATAAGGACTCGGTTGTCATTCAAAGAAGAGAGGTGGGTCTGAACCTTTTTGCAAAGCCGAGGAAAGGTCTTTCCATACCAATAAAATAGACATGAGAAGATAAAGGATGATGTGGTACACACCATCCTTTGGGTGTACGGGAGCTTACTATGCTGCCTTCAGGAAGCTTATAATTGGGTGAGATGGCAATTAAATAAGTGATTAAAATATAACATGGCTGATATTAATAACAGATGATTCAGGGCATACGTACACAGAGGGAATATTCGAACTCACCTGTCCCTCTCTGGGACTTCCTTGAGGTGACCCCTTTGATGTCTACGTTGGTTTAATTAGCAACAATCCACCCAAACTCTACTAGGTTGTCCTATTGGCTTTCTTTTCCAGTTTAAAATCTTTCAGCATCCCTCCTGGCCTGTGGAACCCTGGTTGTGTTTCCTGTGCAAGGCTTCCCTGGCCTCCCCTAAGTTTCATTTTCAGTCTCTGATCCCACATAAACCTTCCCACTGCTCCAGGTACAGTTTATGCTGATCCCCTGACCTGCTAATCTCTCCCCTGAATCTGTTTCTCTGCAGGCAGCATCCTCACTTCAACATCAAACTCCCTGTCTTATATCTCTTGCTCCAACAATTCAACAGTTTGTTTTTAAGTTGCTGTTCAAATGTTATCTCTTCTCTGAGCTTCCACTCCCAACTTCGAGTAAGAAATGTTAATATATCCCTCTTTTCTCTGTAGGACTTCATAGGACACTGATACCTCCAAGCAATAATGATGAGAGTAATAATTAATAATAATAATAATTTTATGATTACAACCACCACTTACATTTAATGAGTTCATATTGTATGCCACACACATTACATTGATAATCTCATATATTAGTTTTTACAACTATCCCATAAATGCTGTTATTCTCATTTGGCTGATAAGGAAACTTAGACTTGGAGATGGCATTCTGACACAGGCCTCCCTAATGGCAGAGCAGGTTGCTGTAAGCACCGTGTGATTATATTGCCTGTACTCTAGGAAGCTAGGCTTCCCTGAATGCTCAGCGGGTAAACAATCCGCCTGCAGTGCAGGAGACACAAGGAGATGCGAATTAGATCCCTGGGTCGGGAAGATCCCCAGGGGAGGAAATGGCAACCAGCTCCAGTATTCCTGCCTGAAAAATTCCGTGGGCATAGTAGACTGGCAGGCTACAGTCCAAAACGGTCACGAAGAGCGGGACACCGACTGAGCGTCTGGGCACTCTAGGTGGCCACCGAGGGCTTCGTCCCCCTAGATGGACTGTGATCACCTTGAGAACACAGCATGTCCCTGCAGGAAACGACTTATCCACAACTAGCAGGCACGCGATAAAGGCTTAATCCATAATCTACCGACCAAACCCATTTAAAATACATAATACTGGGAAAAACACCATTTAAAAAGTTTTTTTCATAAATGAGGTCCAAACATGAGCTGTCCCAGAGAAGAGATCCCAGGCCTGGTCCCCTCCCCATCCCACTCCTTCTTGTTGCCTTCCGTCTTCCAAATCCCTGCCTCTCTCCCTACCCCGGTCCTTGCTTCTAAGCATATGTGTTCACCCATGTCCAGAAATGGAAGCAGAGAGAAGCTCTGACATAGAGATGTCAAAGGACATTAGGGTGTCCTTGGGATGTACTCGGTGAACGAAGAATCAGACGAACATGTTATTTGGAGGAAAGGAGAAAGAGAAAGTGTGGAGAGGGAGCGGCAGAAGTTTGGAAACTTTTCAGAAGTTCAGGGTCTATTCTTTTGAAGAGAAGAATGCCTTGTTTCTAAGATATTCAGACTTTTTTCATGTAAAGTCCAGCCCCTGTTCTCTGATTGTGTTAGATTTTCGGACTTCACTGAGGGTGGAGATTGACACTGAAAGATGTCCCAAAGTGTTGTTTCCTGATGCTAACAAAACCAGGAAATGACCTTTTCTTTTCTCTTTAAAGTGAGCTAACTTTTTTTTTTTTCAATTTCTACGAAATCTGCCGCTCAATGGGTCTTTGTTTTGAAGTAAAAATCGATTTATCCCTGGAATAAACAATTCAAATTAAATAGGCGCTTTAAGCGTGCAGTGCTGCATATTTTTAGTTGTAAAGGGCCAAGCAAAGGAGAAGAGATCTGAACCACGGCAGAATGCTCCAATCTACTTTTTGTGGCTGTTATTTTTACTAGAAAGGAGAGCAAAGAAGCCCCAACCTAATCTAACTTCTTAACACCAACTTTTCAGTTGTGCAAAGAAAGAGGGTATTGGCAGATGAAAAATACCAAAATATGAGTGCTTGCACGGGGCATAATGCAGGAAGTGGGGCGATAAGGGTGTGAAAAAATAGAAAAGCGGGTAGTGGAGCATTCTCCAGGAAAGGCATTGACAGCGAAGCTATAGAGGAGTACAGATGTTTGGAGAGGGTTTAGAGAAGTGTCCTGAAAACGCAGACCTGACTTCAAATCCCTTCCCCTTCCTTCTATTCAAAAATGGACATCTGTTGAGCACTTGCATAAGATGCTTGTGATTTTTGAGAGGGAGCCTACTTAGTCACCACAAGTCTCAGCTGTTTTTGTTGGTAATATGACAACAATCATTGTCACTTTTAGGGTAGTTAAAAGATAGATCTTGTGTTTAAAAACACCTTAGAACACCTCCTGGTACACAGCGGGTAGTTGGTTTACATTTGTTGGAAAGATCTGATCTTTTCTTCTGTTGACTTGAAGTCTTAGATGCTAGTTTAGTGAAATACACCATGGGGTGCATATTCAGGCAACAGAACTCTTCCTCCATCGTACCCCGTCCGGCACCGAAGATGTCTATTCTCTTTCCTTTCTTCCTTGTTCTCTCCTCCCAAACTCTTTCCCTTTCTTTTCTCATCTGTCCTTGTGCCCTTCTTGGTTTAACTTCCCAACTGCAATCTAACCAAGTATACTTATCTCTTTTATTTTCACGTTATGTGTCTTTTTGTTGGTCCCTGATTGTTTATAATGAATATGTATTGCTTTTTGTAAAGAAGATACTGGAAACAACCTATAATCCACATCCATAGGGAAATCACTAGCAGTCCTTGGGATTGTACTAAATATATATTATACTGTTGTTTGCTTTTTAAATGTGTGTAGTTTCCCATAGGTCATAGGAAATATGTTATTTTCTTGTCTGAATATCATACTATCTTTCACTACCTCTTTCCAGGGAATGTGGAATATATAAGAAATAAAATTAAGTTTCTCCCTCTGAAACCAGCCCAAAGGGTGGTTAGCACATGCTCTGTGCCCTTTTCTTCCTGACTTGTAAAGTTGCTTTCTGGGATATCCCATTCTGTCCTTCAGATCGAGAAATGTAGGCAGTAACTGACAAATAGCTGGACAAGCTGAAAATCTTCTATAGGAACTGAGAAAGCACAGTGCATCAGTGTAAGGGGGGCTTCCCAGGTGGCACTAGTGGTAAAGAATCTGCCTGCCAATGCAGGAGACATAAGGGACTCTGGTTCAATCCCTGGGTCAGAAAAATCCCTTGAGGAGGGCATGGCAACCCACTCCAGTATTCTTGCCTGGAGAATTCCATGGACAAAGGAGCCTGGTAAGCTACAGGCCATAGGGTTGCAAAGAGTCAGACATGACTAAAGTGACTTAGCACACACACACACTTTGGTACAGGGACTCATCTTCCAGTTTGGCAAAACCTTAGAAGATTCCCTACCCTTAAAGGACTAATACCCAGGTGTGGCTTGGCAAGGTGTTCTTAATGGCAAGCTCCTCCCATGAGGTCCTGCCTTTGATTTCCCTGTGAATGCCCCTTGGAGCATCCAGACTGAGCAAAATTGGCCCAGCTCTCCTGGACTTTCATGGGACTAAAGAGACCTGTACCCTGGAGGCCATATGGCTTTGCCTTTCTTTCCTTTTTTTCTTCTTTGAAGTGATAGAACTTGATAAGCACTTTTGGGGAGAGAAAATAAAGCTCCAAAATGAATACATTTAAAACACTGTGGAAGCTGTAGTCCCTGTTGCATTGGGCAAAGAGTTACTTGATTAATTAGGTTAAAATAAAAAGACCTCATCGTTCTGATAGGGTTATCTGGAAAACATCATAATGTTGTGATTAAAGAATTACAAATAAAAAGTGGAAACAACAATGGGAAAATATGCATGGATATTGATTTGCTCTGGGAGTGTACAAGAGCTTCTTAGGAGTGGCAGCCATTGGCTGGTGTCCACAGTTATGCTGTGCTATGTGACCACTGGTTCTAGTCCTGGGCTCATCTGTACTACTGCTTCTCAAACTTTAGTTATGCATAGGAATTGCCGGAGGATTTTGTTAAAATGCTGATTCTAATTCAGGAGATCTGGACTGGGGCTGACTCTTAATGAGTTCTGGGTAATGATGATGCTATCTCTCCAAGGGCCACACTTTGAATAGCAAGGATAAATAACCGGATCTACGCAACCACAGAGACATGCCTCACCTAGAATATAGCAGAGGAAATATAGCAGGCCGAGAGGCAGCATCAAATGTGTCTCTTCACTGAGTCTTCATGGCAGCCGCTCCCCAGCCACAGTGGTGTTGGTGCTGTAATGACTGCACAGTTGGGTATAGGGGCCACTCTGGTTTAAAAGCCCAAAGCTCCACTGGAACCAGGGTCTATATGCACAGCTTCCAGGTCCCACGCGGTGAGAAGCCTAAATCTATGGCTTCCCACCCAGTGTTCATAGTTTGTTCACAGTTGCCCAGTCTAGAGGCAGTTTATCATTTAAAGATCATGTTTCCCATTCACAGTGTCATTCCACCTTTGTCGGGGAATAGTGCTTTGAAGTTAATGTGTAGTCACTTTTCTGTGGAGAAAACAAAGGCATTTTGTTAAACGTTTGCTCATGCTCCCCAAATTGTTTTTGTTTCTGAAGATCATCATGAAGTCTATGACAGTCTGATTTTCCCTTACACAGAGAGTGGAGCCATGTGGCTAGTTTGAAGCAATGAAATATGATGAGGAGGTATGAGTTGGCATATTTCTCTGAACTCTTTTTTAGCTACTGGGCTGGGGACAGAGGATCCAGCAAAGGACTCCAGGGAAGATGTTGGGAGTGGGGTGGAAGATGGTGGAGTCTCAAGGTGAAAGGAGAATATAAGTTTGAACAGAGAGATGTCTGATAAGTGTTGCTTTATGTTGTATGAGATATAACCAGCTTACCCTTCAATGTATGTTTAAACCAGGATGCCTAGAGAACAAGGGGGTTCTTCTAATATTAATTTCACTGAAATACACTGGGACAGTAGGTCTAAAGGAGCGCTGTCCTAGTCAAACCCCAATACATATGGTCTCTCCAGATACAATCCATTTTGTGATCAGCCAACAGATTTGTCAGCAAAGCAGTGTGGTTTACCATCGCTTTTGGAGCTGTGTGTGTGTGAGGGAGAGAGGAATTTAATGAAATGTTTAGGTCAGCTTCCAGGTAATATGCAAAGTCAAGGACCATCCATGGTAATCTGTTCACGTTTGAGAAAATACAGAGCTGAACAGGTGAATTTCCCATGTCATGTCATAAGCTAATGGTGGAGTTGGGCCTCAAACTCTTGTGTCCTTCGTTTCTTTTCCTATTGTTCTACTCCGCCTCTCTGTATTAGTTAGGATACTACTAGGAGATGCAGCAGTAACAAGTTAGCTCTGAACTGTCAGGAACTTAATAAAATCAAAATTTCTCACTTGTGTGAAGTCTTGTGAATGACAGATGGCCCTCATGGCCTCCAAGCGCTGGAAGATTGCACGTGGGATATCGATGGGTCAGGCCAGGGAGTGGCTTATGCCACTGCTGCCTGCAATTCTATTGGTCAGAACTCAGTCATAGGACTGCACTGTAAATACAGTGGTGGCTGAGAAGTGTAGCCTTTCTGTGTGTACAGGAAGTAGAGTGGTGAACAAAAAGCCTCTTCTCCACACACTCTCTCAGAGCTGTGTGTTAACAGTTGGTGTTAACAATTGCACAGGAAACCATATAAATGAGACAGAAGGCCTCCCGAGTGTAGCGCGGTATCCCTCATTCCCACACCTGCTCACCATAGAAGACTGTATTAGTCTGCTCCGGCTGCTAGAACAAAACACCACAGACTACGAGGCTTAAACACCAGGCATCTATTTCTTACATCTCTGGAGACTGGGAAGTCCAAAATCAGGGTGCCACCAAGGCTGGGCTCTGACCAGAGCACCCTTCCTGTACTGCAGATGGCTGCTTTTTTGCTGTGCCTCACACAGCAGAGAGAAAGAGAGAAAGCCCTCTGTTCTCATCTTAAAAGATCACTAATCCCGTCATAAGGAACCTGCCCGCATGATCTCACCTAAATCGAATTACCTCCAAAGTTCCCATCTCCTAATAGTATCACACTTAGGGTTAGGACTTCAGCATATGAATTTTGGGAGGACATAAACATTCAGTACAGGGCTTCCCAGGTGGCTCAGTGGTAAAGAATCCACCTGCCAATGCAGGAGACACAGGTTCGATCCCTAGTCCAGGAAGATCCCCTGGAGAAGGAAATGGCAGTCCACTCCATTATTATTGCCTGGGAAATCCCGCGGACAGAGGAGCCTGGCAGGCTAAGGTTCATGGGGTAACAAAAGAGTTGGACATGACTTAATCACTAAACAACAACACAACAAACATTCAGTCCATAACAGGACCTTCTGCCAAGACCCAGGACTCTACATGGTTGGAAATAGAGTTGGGTTCTGGCCCACTTGTGACTCTGGGAAGGGGGTCTCTGGTCATGTGACTTCTCATTGCATCAGTTTCCTCAAATACTTACCTTTAGAGCTCTTGAAATAACGAACATGGAAAAAACGTAAGGAAAGGAGTGGTGGTTACTGTGCCACAGAGGAGGCGAGGTTGTGCATCTTTTCATTGAACATGTAATTTGACCACTGAGTGTGAAACACTTTTCCTAGAAACTAGGAATACAGTGGTGATCAACAACAAATTCACTTGCTGCTCAAATCCTCACAGAATTTTTTGCCTATTTAGAACACATACATTGTTTTGCGATGACAGTTGACCCTTGAAAAGCCCAGCTTTGAACTGCGTGGTCCATTTACATGCAGACTTTTAAATACTACAGTGCTACATGGTTTGTGGTTGGTTGACTCTGAGGATGCAGAACAGCAGATATGGAGGAACTGGATACCAGAGGGTGCACCACAAGTTGTACTTGGATTTTCAACAGCACAGAGGACTGGCGCCTCTAACCCTCCGTGTTGCTCAAGGGTTAACGATATTCGGATCATATGGATTGTAGTTAGTGCAGTGAGAGAAAGTTACCCAGTTACATGAATGGGCATGCTTGGGTCACTTGATCTTGTTCAGGGGACGTAAAATCTTCCTGGAGCAAGTGACACATGATTAGAGATCCGAAGGATAAGTTGGACGTGATCATTGATGATGATAACACTTCTTGAGCTTTTACTATGTGTCAGGAGCTATTGTACGTGCCTTACATGTGTGATGTCAGTTATCTTACTGTCTTGATTCTTCCTCCAGCCAATTTAGGATTCAGGTGTTAACTTTAGCCTGTTTTTTACAGAACAAGTTGGAGAAAAGAGGGGTGCGTCTTCCAGTAAAAGGGGCCCCAAACACAAGAGTCTTGTGGTTGCAGAGAATAGGCACATGAGTCATTTGAGGAGCTGAGAGAAAGGTGAAGTGTTTGGAATCATACTGTGTAAAATGCTATCAGGAAAAAGACCTCCCCTCTTCTCATCAAAGTGAGAATGTGTTGGGGGATAGGGGAGAGAAGCAAATGTGAACATTTGTGTTTTGGCATCAGATTCAACTATCAATAAAATACACTTACCAGATAATATGTAGAACTCCATTTAAAAGTTTTGTCTGTGTTCTTCAGAATGGGACCGCAAGACCTCAGAGAAATCGAGGCTTTTGGAAGATGCAGAAAATCCTTAGGCCAGGAGGAGGGAATTTAGGGTTTGCTACCACTTACCTTCTTTTGAAGCTAATAAGCTGGATATGGGAGCTATTCAGTTTTATTGAGAAGAGAGGGTTGCAGGGAGGAATTCTTCCACTTGACCTTATTTCAATCTGCAATGTGGATTGGGGGCGATAACAATTTTGTATAATACAGCGATAGCTTATCTAGTCTGGCTCAGCTTGTTTTCACAGCAAGTTAATAGGAAGGACATTTTTTCTTCTCTTCTTAGAAAATGATCAGCTCTTTTTGAAGTTAGAGTGATTTCTCTATGCTAGGCAGCATTTTGTTTTCATCGAATTGACTTTGATGTGAAATTTCCTGGCATTTCTTAATTCTGTAAAGAAGGTTTCTCCCTTTGAAATTGAAATGTGTACGTGCGTAATTATATGTGCTACCGTGTCTCTGGCTGATGAGTGCATTCACACATTCACTAGCAAGTATTTATTCAGTACCTCTTATATGTTAGATCCTGAGAGTGCTGCAGTGGGCACATGGGATTTCCGTGGCCATGGAGTTTACCATCTGAAAGTGCTTATAGACATTCAGCAAAGAGATATGAAAGCGAAAATTGTATCAAACACGAAAAAGGAAGAGAATGGATTTCTATGAGGCGGAATAAAATAGGAGGGTCTACCTGAGAATGGATGGCGTGCTGGTTAGCTTCTGCTCATGCCTGCTATCCTTTTTCCCACCTTTCCTCATCCTTCTGGGGAGGTTGGCCTTCAGGGACTGCCTTAAAAGGCTCCTTTGCTCCCAGTGGGAGATGGGCTATTTGGATGGTGGGAGAAGAATGAAGCTGGGGTATTTACTTCCTTAGTTGCTTTCTCTACAGGTCCCGACCCTGCTTAGTTGTGACCCTCTACTGAGGGCCACCAAAACTTCAAGGTAACCTTCTCTTACACTACTCTCTCCAGATTCTGGTACATCCTCCCTTCCTGCCTCAGGCCTGAGAGAGGTAACAGACCCTTCCTGTTGGTGCCCGTAAAGCCTGTCCAGACCTCTGTATTGTTGTTCAGCCACTCAGTCATGTCTGACTCTGCGACCCCATGGACTGCAGCACGCCAGGCTTCCCTGTCCTTCCCCGTCTCCCGGAGCTTTCTCAAACTCATGTCCATGGGGTCAGTGATGCCATCCAACCATCTCATCCTCTGTTGTCCCCTTCTCCTCCTGCCTTCAGTCTTTCTCAGCATCAGGGTCGTTTGCAATAAGTCGACTCTTCGCCAAAGTATTGGAGCTTCAGCTTCACCATCAGTCCTTCTAACGAATATTCAGGATTGATTTCCTTTAGGATTGACTGGTTTGCTCTCCTTGCAGGCCATGGGACTCTGTATAGAGCCCCTCTATCCCCTTTTTAGCTGCCTTAACGTGTGACACCTGCTTCCTGCCAGGGTCCAGACTGATAGGTATCCAAGAGGGTTTTTCTGAGGATGTGGCTTTTAAGTTGAAACCTGAAGTGCCAAAAATTGTGGACTAGGAAATTAATGGGAGGAAGTGGGTTTTAGAAGAGGGAAGAGTGTGTGTGAAAGCCCTGAGGCCAGACAGAGTTTTACATGCTCAACGGACTTATCAGGGAGAGACATACGTGTAAGGCAAAGGGAAGGTAGCACCAGATGAGGCTGGAGAAGTGAGCAGGGACAGTCACTCGTGGCTTTATAGCTGCTGTTAGGGAGCTGGGGCTTAATCTGAGAGCAGTGGAAGTCATTGATGGAGTTTAGTCAGGGATCAGATACGTCAGGATCAGATATGACATACTTGCTTGTTAGTTTGCTTAAGGCCATTAGTTGACCCTAACACTAACTGTATGCCAGGACCTGTGCAGAGGGTGGGGGTGAGGGAGGCAGGTGTAGAGGCATAAAGACAGAGCCCTTCCATCAGGTAGGAAGAGGACTGGGAACACTGGGAGAGTTAGAATATGTACATGTTAGTGAGTGTATGCCGAGTCGCTTCAGTTGTATCTGACTCTTTGCAACCCCATGGACTGTAGCCAGCCAGGCTCCTCTGTCCACAGGATTCTCCAGGCAAGAATATTGGAGTGGGTTGCCGTTTCCTCTTCCAAGGGTTCTTCCCAACCCAGGAATTGAACCTGTGTCTCCTGCCTTGCAGATGGACTCTTTACCGCTGAACCACCAAGGAAACCCAGAATATGTACATACAGAATGCTAATAAGAAGACATGACTTCAGTAGTGTAAGAGGGAGCACCAGTGACCATGGAGATGAACAGAGAAGACTTCCTGGGGATGGTAGCATCTGAATCAGCTTTAAAGAATAGAGGGATCTTAGATATTGATGATGGGGAGGCATTCCAGGGAAAGAGAACAGTATTAGCGGTACTGTTCATAGTAGCTAGTATGTGTACCAGTAACAGAAGAAACTTCTGTCTGAATGTAAATCAGTACTTTGCTTCTTTAATAAAGAGAGTTTTGCAACAGACTGGATAAATCACAAGTTGGAATCAAGACTGCCAAGAGAAATATCAATAACCTCAGATATGTAGATGATACCACTTTAATAGTTGAAAGTAAAAGGGAACTGAAGAGCCTCTTGATGAGGGTGAAAGAGGAGAGTGAAAATGCTGCCTTGAAATTCAACATTAAGAAAACAAAGATTATGGCATCTAATCCCATCACTTCATGGCAAATAGAAGGTGAAAAATTGGAAGCTGACAGATTTTATTTTCTTGGGCTCCAAAATCTCTGCAGACAGTGACTGCAGTCATGAAATTAAAAGATGCTCCTTGCAAGGACAAGCTATGACAAAACTAGACAGCGTATTAAAAAGCAGAGACTTCACTTTGCTGAAAAGGTCCATATAGTCAAAGCTATGATTTTTCCAGTTGTCATGTATGGATATGAGAGTTGGACGATAAAGAAGACTGAGGACCGAAGAACTAATGTTTTTGAATTGTGGTGCTGGAGAAAACTCTTGAGAGTCCCTTGGACTGCAAGGAGATCAAAGTGGTCAGTCCTAAAGGAAATCAACCCTGAATATGCATTGGAAGGATTGATGCTGAAGCTGAAGCTCCAATACTTTGGCCACCTGATGTGAAGAGTCGACTTTATTGGAAAAGACCCTGATGCTGAGAAAGATTGAAGGCAAAAGGATAAGGGGGTGGCAGAGAAAGAGATAGTTAGATTGCATCTCAGACTCAATGTACATGAAATTAAGCAAACTGTGAGAGATAGTGGAGGATGGAGTAGCATGGTGTACTACAGTCCATGGGGTCACAAAGAGTCAGACACGACTTAGCGACTGAACAGCAACAACACATCTGGCATTCAGAAGTAAAGGAGTTTGGTAAAGAGGGCTGTAGCCAGATCACAGAAGGATGCAAACAGCAGGGTAAAGAGTTGGGATTTTAGGCTTTGGACAGTGATGGGATGGACACTGGACATTTTGGGGAAGAATGGCAAGTTTAGAGCTGTGTTTAGAAAAGTAATGAAGCAGAACAAGGCAGGATAGCTCCAAGGGGGAAAATGTGAGGCAGTGATTAGAGATACAGTTCTCTCTTATGTGGTCTTATTAATTTTTTTGTAGTTGATTTGCAAAATTCTGTGTTAATTTCTGCTGTACAGCAAATTGATTCTGTTAATTTCAGAAATCACAGCAAATTGATTCCTATAAATACATTCTTTTCTGTGTTCTTTTCCATTATGGTTTATGCCAGGACGTTGAATATAGTTCCCTGCACTATACAGTAGCAGCTGGCTTTCCATCCATTCTATTGTGTATAGTAGTTTGCATTTGTTAACCCCCAGACTCCCAGTCTACTCCTCTCCCAACCTCCTTCCCATTGGCAGCCACGTCTGTTAGTCTGTTTCTCCTCTGTAGACATGTTCATTTGTGTCGTATTTTAGGTTCCGTATATAAGTGATTTCATATGGTATTCTTCTTTATCTGACTTAGGATGGTAATCTCTAGTTGCATGCATGTTGCTACAAGTAACATTATTTAGCTCTTTTTTGTGGCTGAGTAGTATTCCATTGTACATATATGTGCCACTTTTCTTTGTCCACTAACCTGTCGATGGACCTTTAGGTTGTTTCCATGTCTTGGCTATTGTGAATAGTGCTGCCATAAACATAGGTGTGAATCTATCTTTTCAAAGGATAGTTTCGTGTGGGTATATGCCTAGGAGTGGGATTGCCGGATCATATGGTAATTCTATTTTTTGTCTTGTGAGGAACTTCCACACTATTTTACACGTGGCGAGACCAAATTAAATTCTTATCAATAGTGTCAGAGGGTCCCCTTTTCTCCAATCCTCTCCAGTGTGTGTTACTAATAGACATCTTCATGATGGCCGTTCTGATAGGTGTGAGGTGATACCTAACTGTAGTTTTGATTTATATTTATCTAATGATTATTGATGTTCTGACAGGTGTGAGGTGATACCTAACTGTAGTTTTGATTTATATTTATCTAATGATTATTGATGTTAACCATCTTTTCATGTACCTCTTGGCCATATGTATGTCTTCTTTGGAGAAATGTCTATTTAGGTATTCTGCCCATTTTTGATTGAGTTGTTTGGATTTTTTTGGTAGTTGTTGAGTTGTATGAGCTGTCTGTATATTTTGGAAGTTAAGACTTTGTTGGTTACATCATTTACAAGTAATTTCTCTCATTCTGTAGGTTGTCTTTTCTTTGTTTATGGCTTCCTTTGCTGTACAAAAGTTTGTAAGTTTGATTAGGTCCCACTTGTTTATTCTTGCTGTTATTTCTATTGCCTTTGGAGACTGACCTAAAAAAACATTGGTATAACTTATGTCAGAGAATGTTTTGCCTATCATCTCTTCTAAGAGTTTTAACATGTAATATATTTCGGTCTTTAAGCCATTTTGAGTTTATTTTTGTATACAGTGTGAGGATGTGTTCTAACTTCATTGAGTTACACGCAGCTGACTGACTTTCCCAACACCACTTGCTGAAGAAACTACCTTGTTCCCATTTTATATTCTTTCCTCCTCCAAAATTAATTGCCCGTAGGTGTGTGGGTATATTTCTGGGCTCTCTACGCTATTCCACTGATCCACATATCTATTTTTGTGCCAGTACTATAATGTTTTGATTACTATTGTTGCTTAATAGCTAAGTCATGTCCAGATCTTTTATGACCCCATGGACTGTATCCCACCAGGCTCCTCTGTCCATGGGATTTCACAGGGAAAAATACTTTAGATCCCCTTCTCCAGGGGATCTTCCTGACCCAGGGATCAAATTTGAGTTTCCTGCATTGGCAGGTGGATTCTTTACTGATGAACCATTCGGGAAGTTCCTTTGATTACTATAGCTTTGTAGCTTTATCTGAGGTCTGGGAAGTTTATGCCTCCTGCCTTATTCTTTTCCTCAGGATTGCCTTGACAATTTTGTGTTTTTTATGGTTCCATATAAATTTTAGGATTATCTGTTCTAGTTCTGTGAAAAATGTCATCAGTAATTTAATAGGGATCATGTTAAATCTGTAGATTGCTTTGGTATTATGGCCATTTTAACAATATTATTTCTTCCCATCCAAGATCATGGGATATCTTTCCATGTCTAAATCATCTCAAGTTTCTTCCATTAATGTTTTATATTTCTCAGCGCATATGTCTTTCACCTCTTTGGTCAGGTTTATTCCTAAGTAATTTTTTAAAAGTTTTTTTTTATTAACATTCCCTTTCTAGTAGATCATTGCTAGTGTAAAAAATGCAGCTGATTTCTGTATGCTAATCGTGTATCCTTCTACCTTGCTGAATTAATTTATCAAGTTTTATTCTTTAACAAAAATTGTTTCTATCTTTGAAATGATGGCTGTGGCCTAAAATGTGGTGTTATTTTCCTAGTCCTTTTTCCATGCTAATTTTTTTCTGGAACAAAGTGAGATATCTTCAATGAAATAAAACAAGATTCTTGAGAGCAAAAGTGAATTGTAGTCGCTAATTTTTAGCTTGTTAATTTGGTGGAGAGAAGGAGGCTATAGTACTCTATTCTGTGTGAACTTTGGCACTTTACAGAATTTTACTAGAACCCATCACTTCCTAAGCAATATCAACGAATCATGCAGAGAAACTTGGTGGATTAACAGCACTGTGTTTATTTGTAGATAAAACAGATCAGTCATTTTAATTAACAAAGGTCCAAAATAAGATTTATGGAAGAGAAAGCGGTGGGGACAGAAACAAAACTGCAGGCAGTCTAGGAAAAGTGAACTTGGGGCACATTTTCTGGGTGAGCTGATTGGCTGGCATCAAGCAGATGGTCAGTGTGAACTGTATCCTTGAGAAGACTGGGTAGGGGTGACAAAAAAAACCAAACCAAAAACCCATTCCAGTTGTTTACAAATTCTCTGGAAAACCTGAAGGGTTTAGCTGTGGAACATACATGACAGACTGGGTGACTGTGCGTTTGGCGTGATTCAGAGTGCTGCTGAGCAGAGGCGATAGCATTTAGGAAAGCACGGAGGCTGGGGTGAGCCTGGCATAATTGAGGATCTGAAAGATGGCTCTTGTGGCTGGAATGCAGGGAGAGCAGGAAGGCTACAGCCTCGGCTTGGAGGCCCCTCTGTGGGTCCTGGAATCAGCTGGCTGCCGACATCATCATGATTATGGCCCACATCATCACGACCAAGGCCCACATCATCACAGCTGCCGTTTCTGGGGCTCTCAGTATATTAGGCTCAGTGGTAGCACTTTCCACACATTATCCTATAAGCGCTTCCCTCAAACCCACGGAGACTGCTGTGGTCATCCCCGTTTTGCCAGTGAAGACACTGAGGTTCACTCACGTGCCCAGGTTGCACAGTTTGTAAGTGGCAGAAAGGAACCAATTTCAACTTAACGTACAGCCACAGACTTCATACGCGTTGCTTATTGCGATGGTCCTCTATTCCTCCTTGACTCCAGCTCTCAGCAAAGTGGGAATCCATGTTTATTCAGCTGATTATGATTTTGCTCAGCAAATGCCAGTTTTAGGTCAGTGCTCTCCCCAAAAGTGGTACCCAAATAAGACACCCTGTTTCCTTAAATAGGAATCTATATTCTAGACAATGAAATAGAATTGAGATATTGAATGAAAATTTTCCAAATAGGAAAAGGAGTACGTCAAGGTTGTAATATTGTCACCCTGCTTATTTAACTTATATGCAGAGTACATCATGAGGAACGCTGGGCTGGAAGAAGCACAAGCTGGAATCAAGATTGCTGGGAGAAATATCAATAACCTCAGATATGCAGATGACACCACCCTTAGGGCGGAAAGTGAAGAGGAACTAAAAAGTCTCTTGATGAAAGTGAAAGAGGAGAGTGAAAAGGTTGGCTTGAAGCTCAACATTCAGAAAACGAAGATCATGGCATCTGGTCCCATCACTTCATGGGAAATAGATGGGGAAACAGTGGAAACAGTGTCAGACTTTATTTTGGGGGGCTCCAAAATCACTGCAGATGCTGATTGCAGCCAGGAAATTAAAAGACGCTTACTCCTTGGAAGGAAAGTTATGACCAACCTAGATAGCATATTAAAAAGCAGAGACATTACTTTGCCAACCAAGGTCCGTCTAATCAAGGCTATGGTTTTTCCCGTGGGCATATATGGATGTGAGAGTTGGACTGTGAAGAAAGCTGATCGCCGAAGAATTGATGCTTTTGAACTGTGGTATTGGAGAAGACTCTTGAGAGTCCCTTGGACTGCAAGGAGATCCAACCAGTCCATTCTGGAGGAGATCAGTCCTGGGTGTTCATTGGAAGGACTGATGCTAAAGCTGAAACTCCAATACTTTGGCCACCTCATGTGAAGAGCTGACTCACTGGAAAAGAGTCTGATGCTAGGAGGGATTGGGGGTGGGAGGAGACGGGGACAACAGAGAATGAGATGGCTGGATTGCATCACCAACTCGATGGACATGAGTTTGAGTGAACTCTGGGAGTTGGTGATGGACAGGGAGGCCTGGCGTGCTGTGATTCATGGGGTCGCAAAGAGTCGGACTCGACGGAGCAACTGAACTAATTGAATGAATGATGGATCCAAATGAATTGCTCACAAATGACTATTCAAGAACAGGGAGAACTACTTCTTTTTTTAACTTTTTAGTTTGTATTGGGGTATAGATAATGAACAATGTTGTGACAGTTTCAGGTGAACAGTGTAGAGACTCAGCCATATATATGCATGTATCCTTTCTTCATCCAAACTCTCCTCCTGTCTAGGCTGCCACATAGTATTGAGCAGAGTTCCCGAGAATAGGATGAACTACTTAAATCTAGCATCTTCTTTTGCATGTCATCACTTTGGCCATTGGGTGTCCCAGTGAATCCCACAGACCCTGAGATATGGCTTATGCATCTAAATGCTTTAAAACAAATTTGCCAATGTCCTTACTTACTAACAAACACTTTCTTTTGTGGAATAGGATATAAACATACCTTCTGCTTGCTTGATTGGGAAGATTAAGAGAAACCTCTCATGTGAAAACACTAACATTTGAATAAATAAATATATTTTGCTTTTTAAATTTTAATTATGCTAGCTATTCTCAAAATGTGGTCCAGGACTACTGAGGTCAGTAAGGTGCCTGTGAGGTCAGAGCTACTTTCATGACAATACCAAGATGACTTTGGCCTTTTCTCAGCTCTTTTTCTCATCAGTGTAAGTAGAGTGTTCCAGAGACCGCATGATGCGTTTTATCCACATCTGAATGAAGACACAGATGTGAGAATCCAACTGACATCTATTAATCCAGACATGAGAGAGACTGGCAAACATGTAAAACCAATGCCACTCTTCTCAGTACATATTTTTTTACATATAGTTTTTTAAAAAATAAAAAATATCATTTATATTTGTATGGAGTGGTATTTACAGTTGGCATTTTAAAAGAAATTAATAAGCAAAGATTCTTAAAGTTCCTCAGGTTTTACTTATAAGAATATTTATAAATAAATGCATACAAACACACACTTTGGGGTCTTTGGTTTTTGAAAACCTGAGGAGTTTAGAGACAAAGTGACTGAGAACCACGGAATAAATTAATGGTTCAGTTCAGTTCAGTTCAGTCGCTCAGTTGTGTCCGACTCTTTGTGACCCCATGAATCACAGCACGCCAGGCCTCCCTGTCCATCACCAACTCCCGGAGTTCACTCAAACTCATGTCCATCGAGTCGGTGATGCCATCCAGCCATCTCATTCTCTGTCATCCCCGTCTCCTCCCACCCTCAATCCCTCCTAGCATCAGACAAGGCTATGGTTTTTCCCGTGGTCATGTATGGATGTGAGAGTTGGACTGTGAAGAAAGCTGATCGCCGAAGAATTGATGCTTTTGAACTGTGGTACTGGAAAAGACTCTTGAGAGTCCCTTGGACTGCAAGGAGATCCAACCAGTCCATTCTAGAGAAGATCAATCCTGGGTGTTCATTGGAAGGACTGATGCTAAAGCTGAAACTGCAATACTTTGGCCACTTCATGCGACGATTGACTCACTGGAAAAATTAATGTTTAGGACACATTATTAATTCAGTGCTGTACAATAAAAATAATTTGTAATTAATATTTAGTAATGACTTAAAGAAAATGTGAGTAACAATAATGTAGAGGCTTCCTGATGCTTCTAAGAAGGCGAGTTAACATATGGAGAATAATTGCTATTAAACAAGAACATTTAAATTTGGGTACATGTTAACAGAAGGGCATGAATTGCAGAATGTAATTAGAACATGTTTCCCTATTATTAATCATAATTTCTTTAGTAAAATCCTCTATTAATAGAGGGTACAAAAAGGAAATTTCACCTCTTAGAATTTCACAGTTCAGGTTCCTGCCGATAGATGTGTAGTAGCTGTGTTTTTGGTTTTTTTTAAATTATTCCTGTAGGGTCTTGAAGGAAGGACCTCACCAACCTAAAGTGGTGCAGTATGCATTGTGTCCTGGTTTTCTGTCATCAGCTTATTGCCTGAGGTTGGGAAGATGCATCCAAGGTCCATTTTCCTCATGAAAATATGGAGAGGGCATCTCTCAGGCTCTTCCTTGGAAAATCCAAATCCGTTCCATGACATTTGGGACAGAATGTTCAGAGGTTGGAGAATAGGGCACGTAAAAAGTCAATCAAGTGATGGCAAACCCCAAGACTTTGGAATTTGATTAAATAGAGGTAAGTAGGAGCCAGAAAAGAGATTAGAGGAAATCTTGCATCCAAAATTCCTGGAGGGATCGAGGGAATGGAATAGGAAGATATGGGAGCAGGAGTTTAGTGGAGAAAGGCAGGTCGCTTGCAAAGCCCACAGGGACACTGGGAAGTCACCTTACTGCTTGTGGGTGAGTCTAACACATCTAACACATCATCTTGAAAGAAACAGATACAGTCTGGCTCAACTTTCTGACTGCCCAGTAGTTTCTTCTATCAGGTTCTAGATTTGAGTCTTTTTTTTTTTTTTTAATATAAATATTTTTAGTTAAATATAAACACATAAACACAAATCATCAAAGTTCATCAATTAATCAATTTTTTTTTTCCTGATCAAGATAGGGTCTTTATTTTTTTTTTTTTGGCAGTTTCTTATTTATTTATTTATTTTTATATTTATTGGAGGCTAATTATTTTACATTATTACATTGGTTGGTTTTGCTATACATTGAAATGAATCTGCCCCGGGTGTACATGAGTTCCCCCTCCTGAACCCCCCTCCCACCTCCCTCCTCCCCTTATCTTCCCTCTGGGTCATCCTCGCACACCAGCCCCGAGCATCCTGTAACATGCATCGACCCTGAACTGTTTTTTTAATGCAAAAATAATGAAAAGAAGAAACGTGCTCCAAATGTTCATCATGGTCTTGCAGCACATTCTTATGGATGCATTGATGGTGTCATCAATCAGTGAGTCAGCAATCTCTTTGCCAGACTTCACGGTGGCTTAATGATCCCCTTCTTGCTGTTTTTGTTAGTTGTTCCTGAACATTTTTGACCCTCGGCCAATCATGTCCACTTCAAGTCTTTTAAATCATCCTGCTTGATCTTACCCTGGACCTTTGCTCATGCTGGTCTGTTGCCTGGGAGTCCCTTTTGCCTAAACTGGCTGGCTAGCTTGCAAGTTCTCAATGTAAAGTGCATCTCCTTAAAACCCACTTCTCTGAAGATGAATGTAAATTTATAGTTTATCCTCTTCCATTATTCTTTACCATTATATCTTGTTTTGGGGCTTTATAACACCTATTATCTTGTGAAATTTTTGAGATTGTATGTTTTTGAAAGTTAGCTGCCTTTTTATTAAATAATATAATCTCAGATATGCAGATGACACCACCCTAATGGCGAAAGAGAAGAGGAACTAAAGAACCTTTGGATGAAGGTGAAAGAGGAGAGTGAAAAATCTGGCCTAAAACTCAACATTCAAAAAACTAAGATCATGGCATATGGCCCCATCACTTCAAGGTAAATAGATGGGGAAAAATGGAAACAGTGACAGACTTTATTTTCTTGGGCTCCAAAATCTCTGTGGCCAGTGACTGTAGCCATAAAATTAAAAGACACTTGTTCCTTGGAAGAAAAACTATGACAAACCTAGACAGAGTATTAAAAAGCAGAGACATCACTTTGCCGACAAAGGTCAGTCTAGTCAAAGCTATGGTCTTTCCAGTAGATATGAGAGCTGGACCACAAAGAAGGCTGAATGACAAAAAATTGATGCTTTCGAACTGTGGTGTTGGAAGACTCTTGAGAGTCCCTTGGACAGCCAGGAGATCAAAGCAGTCAATCAGGACATCAACCCTAAAGGAAATCAATCCTGAACATTCATTGGAAGGACAGTTGCTGAAGCTGAAGCTCCAATATTGGCCACCTGATACAAAGAGCCGACTCACTGGAAAAGACCCTGATGTTGGGAAAGATTGAGGGCAGGAAGAGAAGGAGGCGACAGAGGTTGAGATGGTTGGATGGCATCATCGACTCAATGGACAGGAGTTTGAGCAAACTTTGGGCCACAGTGAAGGACAGAGAAGCCTGGCGTGCTGCAGTCCATGGGGTCACAAAGAGTCGGACACAACTGAGCGACTGAACAACAATACACAGTTAAAAGCAGAAAACAATGTTGAAAAATTTATAATGAAAATAGCAGTGCCTGTTTACTAATCCCTTCCTTATGTTGTTCTGCTCACCAGACAAATCTCTTTTTAACTCTTTTAGTTGTTTCTTATGACAGATACTTCTAGCATTTCTAGCAAATATACTTACATTGTTATCTATTGATTTTTTTTTCCTTTTTAAATCCGGGATTGGCAAAATCTTCTTAGTAAAGGATTATATAGTAAAAGTTTTACACTTTTCAGTCTAGACAGTCTCTGTCGCAATGGCTCAACTCAGCTGTTGCAGAGGGAGAGGTCATGGGCAATATGTAAATGAATGGATGGGGCTGTGCGTCGATGCAACTTTATTTACAAAAGTGAGTGGCAGTCAGAATTTTGTCCATGGTCTGGAGTGTGCAATGCCCTGTTCTAATTGGTAAGTATGTATTGGATATTAGTGTCTGCCATTTTCAGTTTTCCTGCAGCCCTTGTCCTGAAGCCCTCCACCCTGTGCTGTCTGTACAGCTTGTTTTCTTTATGTCTTGCTCTGCTGGTGTCCTGGAACTTCCCTTCCTTGCTTTCCTGTTTTGGACCCCTTATTTCTTGGGTCTCTGCATCTTCCTCTTTTTTGAGTTATTCCTTTGCTGAGCGGGAGGATGTTCTCAAGTAACTTCCTAAAACAGAGGGTGTGTATGGGAGAAAACATTTCTGAGCCTTCATATGCCTGAAAATGTATATATGTGTCCCCTGATGTTTGTTGATAAGGTAGCTAAGTGATGGGTTCTAGATGAACAATTTCCTTGGAAACCTGAAGACTTTCTCTAGTTCTTTTCCAGCTTCTAGCATTTCTGGTAGAAGCCTCATTGCACATGTGATTCCTGCTTATTTGTGTGCGATCATCTTCTCTCTCCCTACCACCCCTACCTGGCGCTTTTGGGATCATCTTTTCTGGAATGTCACAGCAATGGGCCCAGGCATGATCATCTTCAGACCCACGCATCTCTGTTCTGCTCTGTGCCTGACGTTCTTGAATCTGGATCTTCTTCAAGAAATTTCTCCAGACACTCACTCTTCTGTCTTCTGCCCAGAGGGTGGCTGTCGGGCTCTGCAGGGCAAAGGGGGAACCTAAGTGTTTAATCCTCTCTGTGTCCAGGTGTTCAGCCTTATGCCTCTGCAGAAGATAGGTCTGTGAGAGCCTCAACTTGCCAGTGGTTCTATAGAGTCCGTGACTGACCACACTCAGAATATGCCTCTCCATGTTGTGAAGGCTATAGTTTTTTTTTTCCCACTCTGTTAACAATCATTGCTCATTAATCTATAACCTGTCTTCCAAAGCTTCATTATGATGTGTTGTTATACCCTATACTTTAAACAGGTTTTTGTTATTCTTGTTGTTATTTATTTCATTGGAGGAAGAAAAATATATAAATGCTGTGGTCAATTTGTCCTGCTTAACCAAGAGTTCGCAATTTGTCATCATGCATGTATTTACATATATAAAGATTGTTCTACTACAGAGAGACTGTGTCTCTCTATTTACTCCCTGTATCTTCATGACCCAGATAACCACGATGGTGTGATCACTCACCTAGGGCCAGACATCCTGGACTGCGAAGTCAAATGCGCCTTAGGAAGCATCACTCCAAACAGAACTAGTGGAGGTTGTGGGATTCTAGTTGAGCTATTTCAAATCCTAAAAGATGATGCTGTGAAAGTGCTGCACTCAATATGCCAGCAAATTTGGAAAACTTAGCAGTGGCCACAGGACTGGAAAATGTCAGTTTGCATTCCAATCCCAAAGATAGACACTGCCAAAGAATGCCCAAACCACTGCACAATTGCAGTCATCTCACACGCCAGTAAATTAATGCTCAAAATTCTCCAAGCCAGACTTCAACAATTCGTGAACCATGGAATTCCAGAATTTCAAGCTGGATTTAGAAAAGGCAGACGAACCAGAGGTCAAATTCCCAACATCCGTTGGATCATCAAAAAAGGAAGAGTGTTCCAGAAAAAAACATCTATTTCTGCTTTATTGACTATGCCAAAGACTTTGACTGTGTGGATTACAACAAGCTGTGAAAAATTCTGAAAGAGATGGGAATACCAGACCACCTGACCTGCCTCCTGCAAAATCTGTATGCAGGTCAAGAAGCGACAGTTAGAACCGGACTTGGAACAACAGACTGGTTCCAAATCGGGAAGGGAGTACGCCAAAGCTGTATATTGTCACCCTGCTTATTTAACTTACATGCAGAGTATATCATGAGAAATGCTTGGCTAGATGAAGCACAAGCTGGAATCAAGATTTCTAGGAGAAATATCAATAATCTCAGATACTAAGATAACACCACCCTTCTGGCAGAAAGTGAAGAAGAACTCAAGAGCCTCTTGATGAAAGTGAAAAAGGAGAGTGAAAAAGCTGACTTAGAACTCAGAATTCAAAAAGCTAAGATCATGGCACCTGGTCCCATCACTTCAATGCAAATAGATGGGGAAACAATGGAAACAGTGACAGATTTTATTTTGGGGTTCTCTAAAATCACTACAGATGGTGACTGCAGCCTTGAAATTAAAAGACACTTGCTGCTTGAAAGAAAAGCTATGACCAACCTAGATAGCATATTAAGAAGCAGAGACATTACTTTGCCAACAAAGGTCCATCTAGTCAAAGCTATGGCTTTTCCAGTAGTCATGTGTGGATGTGAGAGTTGGACTATAAAGAAAGCTGAGTGCCAAAGAATTGATGCGTTTGAACTGTGGTGTTGGAGAAGACTCTTGAGAGTCCCTTGGACTGTAAGGAGATCAAACCAATCAATCCTAAAGGAAATCAGTCCTGAATATTCATTGGAGGGACTGATGTTGAAGCTGAAACTCCATTACTTTGGCCACCTGATGCAAAGAACTGACTCATTTGAAAAGACCCTGATGCTAGGAAAGATAGAAGGCAGTAAGAGAAGGGCTTGACAGAGGATGAGATGGTTGGATGGTATCACTGGCTCAATGGACATGAGTTTGAGCAAGCTCCGGGAGTTGGTGATTGACAGGGAAGCCTGGCATGCTGCAGTCCACGGGGTCGCAAAAAGTCAGACATGACTGAGCAAATGAAATGAACTGATCCCACATACTTGGCTCAATGTGGGCATTCCACTAATATTTAGTTAATGGAATGTGTATGTGATGAGTGAAATATTTGATGGGAGGAGAGGCCTTAGGTAGGGAGCCCTGGGAGATGATGCTGGAAAAAACTGAGCCCAGATATGGAGAGCCTTGAGTAGCAGGCTAAAGAGTATATACTTTTCTAGTTGGAATTTTGTTGATGGCTCTTCAATGGTGGTGAAGGTGGTGATGGAAGGGTAGTTTTGTCAAGGTGATTTCAGAAAGAATTTTTCTGGTTGTGGAATAAAGGCTGGTCTGAAAGTGAAACTGTGTAACTTAGATTGAGGCTTGAACCCATGTGCCAGGACCCAAACCTGGCCAAAACCCAGGTTGGGACTTGAACTCATGGCCATTTAATTGAGATCATACACCTGGTCTCAAGACTTAAAGAAACTTGGACTCTTGATGTCTTGTTGCGGAAAGAATTCAGTGAGAGACAAAGTCATAGGTAAGAAATGAATTTTTTTAGAAACACACTCCAAAGACGGAGTATGGTCTGTCTCTGAAGGTGAGAGACCCCAAAGTATAGCATGGTTAATTTTCATAGACAGTGTAATTTCATAGGCTAATGAGTGGGAGGATTATTCCAACTATTTCAGAGAAGGGGCAGGAATTTCCAAGAATTGGACTATGGTCCACTTTTTGGCCTTTTCTTGTTGGAACTGTCATGGTACTGGGAGGTGTGCTTTTTAGATTGTAATGTCTTACAATGAGCATATAATGAGGCTCAAGATCCACTGGAAGTCAAATGTTTTGCCATCTTGAACCTAGCTGGTTCTAAACAGTTTTTTGTCCTGTTCTATGGCTATGTCATTCTTTTGAAGGTTGTGCCCTGCCCCTTCCCCTCCTATTTCAAAAGGAGTACACATATAGGGGAATATCATGTCATAAACTGACCCAAATCTGTGAGAAAGGAAGAGTGGGACTGCAGAAAACTATATGGAGCAATGATCAAAAAGATTTATGTTCTAATTCAATATGGAAAGTTAAAAATGGATCTCAAGGACTGGTGGCTCCATTAGCAGAAAGAAAGAACAGTACAAAGGCTTTGGGGAGATGGGGAAGTATAAGAGATGCTTTTAGTTCATCATATTTAAGGCAATAAAGGAATATCTAAGTAGAAGTGTTTAGAAGGCAGTTGGTTATATTAAAGGTAGGGGATAAAAACATAATTAGGGAGTTCTCACAGAGAAGTCAAAGGAGAGATTGGCATGAAGAAAGATCACTAGTTGCATAAAAGTACATAGATGTCAATAGACAGACCTAGAATTTGAAGTCAGATCTGCTTAAATCCAAGCCCATGTTCAACCACAATAGTATACTAACTTGCCAAGATGTGGCCCAGAAGAGCAGAGGTTTAGGATTGCTCTTGGAAAAGACTACCATTTAATGGGACACGTGGCTTTTTAAGAATGAAGGTAAGATGCAATAGGAAGCTAATGAGGTGTGAGAGAGGAACACTGATGCTACAACCCTGCCCGAAGCCTGGACAGGGGCAGGCCTGACAGCCTCGCTTAGCTGGCCACCTCGGGCTTGGCCTTCGCTAGAACTGAGGTCGCCTGCAGACCCCACTTGGTTTGACTCCCCCAAGGACATCAGTTGCCCTGACGTAAAACTTTCCACCTTGCCTGCTGCTATGGTTCAAGCCGGAGAAAACTATGGCCAAGGAGCAATTCTCAGAACCCAAGTGGGGCTAACATCCTGCCTGGTTTCCTTGACTTCTTGCTTAGACCAGAGCTGCTAGAGAGACTCATAGAGAGGTGGTATTTAGAGAGTTTCAGAAGTGCCACATGCAGGGAAGGACTCCCGGGCCCCTCCCTGCTGGCCCCTCCCTGTAGCATGCCTTCGGGTTCATGGCATGGAGGAGGAGGAAGCAGACTCATGAGAGTGGGGGCGTGTGGAGTGTAGGTTGTGAAACAATACGAGAACCCTCCAGAGCTAGCAAAGAAAGTTTTGTTTCTGGAATTTCGAATTCAAACTTTTTTCACAGTCAACATTTCTGTGACTAGAAGGTGAGATAAAAATCTATGTCATTCCACTGGTTTTCACCTTTGTTTTAAGTTATCAGATTTTAAACAGAAATTATTATCAGTCTGATATTGTTTCCTTTTCTAAAATGTGGTTTAATTTTGTAAAGAGCCGAGTAAGACGGCAGAGCTGAATCATAGGAAGTGTGAGCAGGCAAGCTCTACACCCATGATTACAAAACCATGGCCGAGTGACCTTTTTCATTCTCCTTGAAAAAGTGTTTTTTAATCCTGTATGTTTTTAGCTAGGGGAATTTCCTCTTCCTTTCTCCTACCAATATGGCTTCTTTGATTTCATGTGAGAAAGTGTTTAATCAAGCTGAGAAAGTGTGTGCCTTGAATTTGAATCTCACTTTCTTTACCTTATTGAGTAGTAGTACCGGGATAGTCACTTAACTGCTCTAAGCCTCAGTGGTCTTCCTCTAATTGCACTAATAAGAGGAGGATATTTGATTAATTAATGACTGAGCGACTAACACTTTCACATTTGATTAATTAATAATATACAATTAATTATTGTGCTAGTTACTCAGTTGTGTCCGACTCTTTGTGACCCCATGAACTGTAGCCCGCCAGGCCCCTCTGTCCATGGAGTTCTCTAGGCAAGAATACTGGAATGGGTAGCCATAGGTAGCCTTCTCCAGAGGATCTTCCCAACCCAGGGATTCAAACCATTGCAGACCAATTCTTTACTGTCTGAGCCACCAGGGAAGCCTAATTATTAGTATACAATTAATGATTAATATATTATATATTATTAATCATTGTATATTTATGATTCATGCATTGCCGGTACTTAGTACGTGCTAAAATCATGTTAATTCCTACCGTCGAACAGGGTTGGATAATTTTTTCCCTATTGATAGTCACTGACTCACCAAAAAATGAAAAAAAAATTATTTAATTCAAGGGAGAGAGTTGTGGGTGTTTTTGTTTTGGATCTTATTTTTAGACACTACAAATATGTTCCATCCACTGTATTTTGAAATTAAGAATGGGGAACATTATTTATATCTGAATCATATGTTAGAGTGCATGAAAATATGACATGAATGACTTCAGCTCTGTATTATAGGCATTTAAAAGAGAGACACAGGGAGGAGAGAGAAAAGGAAGGGAAGAGAATAGAGGAGAGGAGAAACAGGGGTGAGAGGAGACACGCAAAACTGGCAGAGATGGAAAAGAAACAGCACCAGCAAGATTTACTGGGCTTAAGCACCAGTGTTTTTAGATGAATAACTTTGTTTTTTCCCTCATTAACACTTGAGCTATCTATACTAAAATCATGCATTTCAGTGGGTTTCCCATTCATCTATCCGTCCATCAACAGACAACTACTAAATGTGCCCTGTGTGTTTAGCCCTGCCCTAGGTGGCAGTGATGCAGGAGATCAAGCCAACCTTACCTTCTAAGAGCTCACAGTTTTGTGGGAGAGATGTACAGGTAAACAAATGAACTAAGTGACTGACTCAGATTTGGGGTGGTGGGAAAGCTTCATAAAGGAGGTGATGCATTACTGGGTCTTGAAGAAAATGCAATAATTCGTTAGGCAGATAAGATTGTTTGGTGGGTGGGCAGAGATTAAGGTGTATTCTGGGCAGAGTAAAGCTCTGGATAGCTTGTAGCTGTTTGAACTGGGAACTGGTTCCTCTGAAACATAGCTCTGTGTGTTCATGGAGCCAGTGTGGCAGGTGGTTAAGGTCAGGAATGATTCAGGCAGATAGACATGGGTTTAATCTTGATTTACTAGGTGTGTAACCTCGATTTACTTGATCTACTAGCTTTGGTCAAGCTGTTCATCCTTTCTGAAACCTAGCTTCCTCATATTTGAAAGGAGGATAAAACTGAGGAATGTTTTAAACTTAAAGGAATTGACATAATGCATGTAAAAGATTTGCACATTGTTGGGCACACTGTAGACCCTCAAGCTTGAACATTATTTTCATTTCAAAATATTGGATCTTTGGTGTATTAGAATCTTAGTGGCTTTCTGAGCAAGTTCGGTTGGGGATGAGAAGCAATGCCCTTGTGACGACAACAACAGCAACAAAAGATTTTTTTATATATGACTTTTAAACTGTCCTCTTGAACCTTCTTAGAAACTTTTCTGAATCATAATAACTCAGGTGCCAATCGAAATTAAATTTTTTTCTTTGGGTTGCCTCTCCCTCTATGTTTCCTAAGGCTGGAATAAAGCCAAACCAAAGATAAGAGATTCACTGTCTTTGTTGTCGATTGTTGTTTAGTCACCTAGTCGTGTCTGACTCTTTGCCACCCTATGGACTCTGGAGTCTGCCAGGCTCCTCTGGCCATGGGATTTCCCAGCTAAGAATGGAGTGGGTTGCCATTTCCTTCACCAAGGGATCTTCCCAACCCAGGGATCGAACCTGTGTTTCCTGCACTGGCAGGCAGATTCTCTACCACTGAGCCACCAGGGAAACCGTTGCTATAGATTACCTCTTACTGAAAAACAAACAAACAAACAAACACGTTAAACCGCTAGCTTCTGAGAGTAAAACTCTTTGGAAGGCTATCAGCCACACCTTCAGCGCAAAGCTGCTTCTAAAGCTTGTATTATCAATAGCACCAGAGATCCCCAGTGCTGAGAATGCTGTAGAACAGGGTCAACTCTCTCAGGATAGACACAGGAGGTAGAGAGAGCACGTGAAAACACACAACTAGAATGTGAGTGGGTGGGAGTCATTTTCAACACAGACCAACTAGAAGTGAGCTCTCTCTTCCATAGAACTACTGTTAATGACTGGTGCTTGGACTGTAATTCATATCAACTTGCACATCAACTTGGAGACTGACTATCCAATTTATAATCACTCTTTCTCTGAGAACACAGTGGCCTGCAACACCATGGCCACATTTGTTCTTGACCTCCCTGTGCCCTTGGCCATAACTAATCCTAAGGCAGTTGTTTCCAGACTTGAGTGTCCCTCAGAACCTTCCTGTTAATGGGATTGCTGGGTCCCAAAACCCAGACTTTCTGGTCCAGTAGATTTAGGGTTCAGTTCAGTTCAGTCGCTCAGTCATATCCAACTCCTTGCAACCCCATGAATCACAGCACGATAGGACTCCCTGTCCATCACCAACTCCCGGAGTTCACTCAAACTCATGTCCATCGAGTCGGTGATGCCATCCAGCCATCTCATTCTCTGTCGTCCCCTTCTCCTTCTGCCTCCAATCCCTCCCAGCATCAGAGTCTTTTCCAGTGAGTCAACTCTTCACATGAGGTGGCCAAAGTATTGGAGTTTCAGCCTCAGCATCTGTCCTTCCAATGAACACCCAGGACTGATCTCCTTCAGAATGGACTGGTTGGATCTCCTTGCAGTCCAAGGGACTCTCAAGAGTCTTCTCCAACACCACACTTCAAAAGCATCAATTCTTTGGCACTCAGCTTTCTTCACCATCCAACTCTCACATCCATACATGACCACGGGAAAAACCATAGCCTTAACTAGATGGACCTTGGTTGGCAAAGTAATGTCTCTGCTTTTTAATATGCTGTCTAGGTTGGTCATAACTTTCCTTCCAAGGAGAAACTGTCTTTTAATTTCATGGCTGCAATCACCATCCACAGTGATTTTGGAGCCCCCCCAAAAAAAGTCTGACACTGTTTCCATTGTTTCCCCATCTATTTCCCATGAAGTGACGGGACCAGATGCTGTGATCTTTGTTTTCTGAATGTTGAGCTTCAAGCCAACCTTTTCACTCTCCTCTTTCACTTTCATCAAGAGGCTTTTGAGTTCCTCTTCACTTTCTGCCATAAGGGTGGTGTCATCTGCATATTTGAGGTTATTGATATTTCTCCTGGCAATCTTGATTTCAGTTTGTGCTTCTTCCAGCCCAGCGTTCCTTATGATGTACTCTGCATATAAGTTAAATAAGCAGGGTGACAATATACAACCTTGATGTACTCCTTTTCCTATTTGGAACCCGTCTGTTGTTCCATGTCCAGTTCTAACTGTTGCTTCCTCTCCCGAATACAGGTTTCTCAAGAGGCAGGTCAGGTGGTCTGGTATTCCCATCTCTTTCAGAATGTTCCACAGTTTATTGTGATCCACACAGTCAAAGGCTTTGGCACAGTCAATGAAGCAGAAATAGATGTTTTTCTGGAACTCTCTTGCTTTCTCCATGATCCAGTGGATGTTGGCAATTTGATCTCTGGTTCCTCTGCCTTTTCTGAAACCTGCTTGAACATCTGGAAGTTCATGGTTGACGTACTGCTGAAGCCTGGCTTGGAGAATTTTGAGCATGACTTTACTAGCATGTGAGATGAAAGAATTTGCAATTCAGCAACTTCTCAAGTATGCTGCTGCTGTTGTTCTGGGAACATGTGTTGAAAACTACTGACCTATGGAGTAGGCAACTCTAAGCTATCTCAGTATTCTTCCTTCCAATGCACTGGTCTCCTCTCAACATTTTTTTGTGTGTTTGCTGGCTGTTGTTTCTATCACACACAAATAAAATATTGGGTTGGCCAAAAAGTTCATTTGGGTTTTTCCATGGCATCTTATGGAAAACCCAAATGTACTTTTTGACCAACCCAATACTTTTAATGAATACTGTAGGGGAGTTTGTCTTTATCCTGAAGAGAGGAATCAAAGTGTAAAGGAGATGTGGAGGTGTTCTCTGAATAACTGAAGATTTGCTGTGTCAAAACAAGAACAGGAGATGGATCTTATTAGGTTGCTTGTTTTCCTCAAACTAAGACATTTTCAACTAATTAAATTGTTTGAGAATGGGTGAATTTTGCTTAAAGATAATAAATTGAACACACCCATTTATCCCTGGTCTCTTTTACAACACCAATAAAATGACAGTGACTGAACTTTTAACATAATGTATGGTCTCGTGTTTGGCTTGAAGCTCAACATTCAGAAAACAACAATCATGGCATCTGGTCTCATCACTTCATGGGAAATAGATGGAAAAACAGTGGAAACAGTGTCAGACTTTATTTTGGGGGGCTTCAAAATCACTGCAGATGCTGATTGCAGCCATGAAATTAAAAGACGCTTACTCCTTGGAAGGAAAGTTATGACCAACCTTGATAGTATATTAAAAAGCAGAGACATTACTTTGCCAACAAAGGTCCGTCTAGTCAAGGCTATGGTTTTTCCCGTGGTCATGTATGGATGTGAGAGTTGGACTGTGAAGAAAGCTGATCGCCGAAGAATCGATGCTTTTGAACTGTGGTACTGGAGAAGACTCTTGAGAGTCCCTTGTATTGCAAGGAGATCCAACCAGTCCATTCTGAAGGAGATCAGTCCTGGGTGTTCATTGGAAGGACTGATGCTAAAGTTGAAACTGCAATACATTGGCCACCTCATGCGACAGGTTGACTCACTGGAAAAGACTGATGCTAGGAAAGGTTGGGGGTGGGAGGAGAAGGGGACGACCGAGAATGAGATGGCTGGATGGCATCACCGACTCTGTGGACATGAGTTTGAGTGAACTCCGGGAGTTGGTGATAGACAGGGAGGCCTGGCGTGCTGTGATTCATGGGGTCACGGAGAGTCGGACACGACTGAGCGACTGAACTGAACTGAACTGAACTGATGGTCTCGTGTTTGCCAGGTATAGTGGGAAGCAAGATTATCTAGAAAATACATGGTGGGGGGAATTCAGTGGGAATCAACACATGGAACCTTTATGCTTCAGTCTTCTTTCCATACTGAACTCCAAGGATCTGAACCTTCAAGCGAGTGCCTTCTCCATAGTGATATAGTGTCGGGATTTAGAAGGCGCTCAACAGCTGGTAGCTGTTAACACAGAAAGACTGGAAGAGGAGGACATGAAAGGAGCTCTACTGAGGGTGTCTAAGCTGAGTTTAAGTCAATAGTATGTACTGAGCAGCTGCTCAGCACCAAATAGCAAGCTGCAAGTTCTGATGATTCAGTAGAGAGTAAGGCTCAGTGTGCCCATCCCTCAGTGAGCCAGGTGGCAGGGTTGGGGGAGGGAGGAGCATATGCGGAGGCAGGCGATAGTGAAACAGCATGCTGAGTTTGTGGAACTACAAGAGATTCAGTATTGTTGGCATGGAAAGTGTAGACACACAAGGAGTGTGGGAGGAGGAGAGGCCAAAGAGATGCTGTTGGGTTTATGTCACTCTCTTCATTTGTGTGAATTCTCTCAAAATGCATATTCTTTTATATGCATGCATTTTGGGTTTTTATAAATGTATCTATTCTGGTTTTCCTTTTTTTTTTTTTCCATCAAGGGCAGTGTTTTTAAGATCCATCAGCATGCTCTAACAATCACACAAGCTATTCCTATGAACTCCTATCTGATATTTTGTGGTATTTCATGCTGTGTCTCAACATACTTTTGTCTATTCGGTCTCTCAGGAGTGAGCATCACAATTATTTTCCATCTCATATTCCCACTTGCTCCAAAAAAGAAATGCAACAGTAAACATCCCCAGGCATGTCCTCTGATGAACCTTTATGAGGATTTCTTGTGCTTTATGCCCTGGAGGGAGATTGCTGGGTATGTGTAGATATCATGGGACTCACTGGAAAAGACTCTGATGCTAAGAAAGGTTGGGGGCGATAGGAGAAGGGGATGACAGAGGATGAGGTGGCTGGATGGCATCACCGACTCTGTGGACATGAGTTTGAGTGAACTCCGGGAGTTGGTGATGGACAGGGAGGCCTGGCGTGCTGTGACTCATGGGGTCGCAAAGAGTCGGACACGACTGAGCGACTGAACTGAACTGGAGCATTGTTAGCCTGCCTTCCAGGATGACCCACCACTGGGACATGATGCCATTATACTCCTACATCATTGCTAGTTCACTTTTTTTGCTTTGTTTTAATTTACTTGTCTGTGCTGGGCCTTGCAGCATGCAGGATTTTTAGTTGCAGCGTGTGAACTATTAGCTGTGACATGTGGGACCTAGTTCCTGGACCAGGGATCCAACCTGGGAGCCTTGCATTGGGAGTGTGGAGTCTTAGACACTAAATCACCAGGGAAGTCCTGCTGCTAATTCAGTTTTATTTTTTGCTTTTCTTTCATCAGCAAAAGTTTCCTTGTGCCTCTTTGGATTCTTATTATTATTGTGAGAACACTTACTATATGGGATCTACCTTCCTAACACATCTTTAAGTATATAACCCTGATGCTGGGAAAGACTGAGGGCAGAAGGAGAAGGGGGTATCAGAGGATAAGATAGTTGGGGTGCTTCACTGAGTCAATGGACGTGAGTGTGAGCAAACTCCAGGAGTTGGTAAAGGACAGGGAAGCCTGGCGTGCAGCAGTCCATGGGGTCAACAAGAGTCAGACATGACTTAGTTGACTGAACAACAGAAACAGGAACAGTAGAACTGTTGACTGTGCTGTACAGCAGAGCTCTAGAACTTATTCATCCTTCACAACTGAAACTTTATCTCCATTGAATAGCTCTTTTTTTCCGCTCTCCCCAACCTCTGGAAACCATCATTCTAGTATCTGCTTCTGAGTCTGACCATGTTTTTGGCCACAACGTGCAGCTTATGCAATCTTAGTTCTCCAACCAGGGATTGAACTCACACCCTTGACAGTGAAAGCAAGGAGTCTTAACCACTGGACCGCCAGGGGATTCCCCAAGTTTGACTATTTTAAATACCTCATATAAGCAGGATCCTGTAGCATTTGTTCTTCTGTGATTGGCTTATTTCATCTAGCATGATGTATTCCAGGTTCATCCATGTTACCATATGTGTCAGGATTTCCTTCTTTTGTTAATGCCGAATAATATTTTATTGTATATTGATACCATGTTCTCCTTACCTATTCAAGTGTCAATGGATGTTTAGGTTGTTTCCATGTCTTTAGTTTTTGTGAATAGTGTTGCCTTGAACATGGGCTTGCAGATAATTCTTCCAGATCCTGATTTTGATTCTTTTTGATATAAACCCAGAAGCGGGACTCCTGGACCGTATGCTAGCTTATATTTTTAACTTTCTGAAGGACTCCATCTTGTTTTCCATAGTAGCTGCACCATTTCGCATTCCAGCCAACAATGTAGAGCTCCAGTTTCTGCACATCCTCACCAACAAAGTTTTTAACACAGTTTTTTTTTTTTTAATCATTTTTGTTAGTGCAAAATGTTTGTAATTTTTCTTAGGTTCAAAATGTCATTTGTATTTCTTTGATTGCTGGTGGTTTTGAACATCTCTTTATAAGCTTGTTAGCTTTTGAGGGTTCCTTTTCTGTAAATTGACTCTTTGTATCCTGTTACCTTATTTTTCTTGGGGCAGCTCTGTTTCTTGTTGATTTGTATGATTTTGTGATATATTTTACATCTGAATCTCTTGTTGCCTGCTTATCTTAGAGCTGAGGAGTTCCCTTCAATTGCAAGTCCAGCCTCAAGATGTAGCCACAGAGTCTCAGAAACAGAAAAACAACCTTAGGACTTAAGACAGAATAAACTGGCAGCGACCCCTTTGGGTGACATATACTTTCTTATGTCCCCAAGGACCACTGGGATTATCTTGTCATTAAATTTCTGAAAATCAGACATCCCCCTTCATTAGTTCCTTCAGTTATAGACATGAAATACTGTTATCATTATTATATTACTTTTATTATACCAATGAAAAATGTTTCCCTGCTGAAAAATTGTAAAATGCTCAAACTAATAATAAAATTATTAAAACCCACGCACAACTCTGCCACCTAGAAATTACTACAGTTAGTCTTTTAGAATGTGTTCCAGTCCCTGAAGTGGAATGGCTGAGAAGATGTACACCATCATGACAAATGAACCTCCCCCTTCCACCCCAGGGCTCTATATTAGTCTCTCTTGTAGAACTTTGCGCGTTTTAGTATAGTTGTTTGTTCAGGGATTATTAGAACAGGAGTCAGTTGACTTATGTTTGAGTTCCATCTTAGATTTGCCAAAGCTTCTTTAAAAAAAAGAAAAATTAAGAAAGACCTTGAAAAGCATGCTGAGGTCTTGGACTTTCTTTTGTAAGTAATTGGGAGCCATTAACAGGAGATCAATCCTGGGTGTTCATTGGAAGGACTGATGCTAAAGCTGAAACTCCAATACTTTGGCCACCTCATGCGACAAGTTGATTCACTGGAAAAGACTCTGATGCTGGGAGGGATTGGGGGCGGGAGCAGACGGGGATGACAGAGAATGAGATGGCTGGATGGCATCACTGGCTCAATGGACATGAGTTTGAGTGAACTCCAGGAGTTGGTGATGGACAGGGAGGCCTGGCATGGTGCGATTCATGGGGTCGCGAAGAGTCGGACACGACTGAGCGACTGAACTGAACTGAACTGAACTGAACAGAGTTGACTGAGCAACTGAACTGAACTGAACTGAACAGAGTTGAGGTGGTGAATCATCCAATATAGTTCTGGTAAAGAAAGCTTTTCCTGGAAGCAGTGATACATGAAGGTAAGGGGATAAAAGTTACGTTTATCAAGGACCAGCTCCTGTGCTCAAGGCATTATCTGTGGTATTTCACTAGATTCTTTTCGTGCTATAGCATAGGTTGATCACCCTCGAGTGAGAGGTAAGAAATTTGAAGTTCAGTGGAGTTAAGCTGTGTACTCCTAAAGAAATGGCAATGCCAAAGAATACTCAAACTACTGCACAATTATACTCATCTTACATGCTAGTAAAGTAATGCTCAAAATTCTCCAAGCCAGGCTTCAACAGTACACAAACTGTGAACTTCCAGATGTTCAAGCTGGATTTAGAAAAGGCAGAGGAACCAGGGTTCAAATTCCTAACATCCATTGGGTCATCAAAAAATCGAGAGAGTTCCAGAAAAACATCTATTTCTGCTTTATTGACTATGTCAAAGCCTTTGACTCTGTGGAACACAACAAACTGTGGAAAATTCTTCAAGAGATGGGAGTACCAGACCACCTGACCTGCCTCTTGAGAAATCTGTATGCAGGTGAGGAAGAAAGAGTTGGAACAACAGACTGGTTCCAAATAGGGGAAGGAGTACATCAAGTCTGTATATTGTCACCCTGCTTATTTAACTATATGCAGAGTACATCATGAGAAACCCTGGGCTGGAAGAAGCACAAGCTGGAATCAAGATTACTGGGAGATAAATCAGTAATCTCAGATATGCTGATGACACCATCCTTATGGCAGAAACAGAAGAACTAAAGAGCCTCTTGAAAGTGAAAGAGGAGAGTGAAAAAGCTGGCTTAAAGCTCAACATTCAGAAAACTAAGATCATGGCATCTGATCCCATTACTTCATGGCAAATAGATGGGAAAACAGTGGAAACAATCACAGACTTTATTTTGGGGGGCTCCAAAATCACTGCAGATGCTGACTGCCACCATGAAATTAAAAGATGCTTGCTACTTGGAAGAAAAGTTATGACCAACCTAGACAGCATATTAAAAAGTAGAGAAGTTATTTTGCCAACAAAGGTCCGTCTAGTAAATGCTATGGCTTTTCCTATAGTCATGTATGAATATGAGAGTTGCACTATAAAGAAAGCTAAGCACTGAAGAATTGATGCTTTTGAACTGTGGTGTTGGAGAAGACTTTTGAAATTCCTTGGACAGGAGGGAGATCCAACCAGTCCATCCTAAAGGAAATCAGTCCTGAATATTCATTGGAAGGACTGATGCTGAATCTGAAACTCCAATACTTTGGCCACCTGATGGGGATAACTGACTCATTGAAAAGACCCTGAAGCTGGGAAAGATTGAGGGCAGGAGGAGAAGGGGACGACAGCGGATGAGATGGTTGGATGGCATCACTGACTCAATGGACATGAGTTTGAGTAAACTCCAGGAGTTGGTGATGGACAGGGAGGCCTAGTGTGCTGCATCCATGAGGTCGCAAAGAGTCGGACACAACTGAGGGACTGAATTGAATTAAGCCGTGTACTCGAGGACATGCAGCTAGTGTGGGATCAGGGAGTTAAATCCAGCGTGTTTGTTTAACTGGTTTCTTTCCATGCACAGATGCTGGTGTGATAGATACTTCAGCAGTCTAGGTGGGATCAATTTCCATTTAATAATGAGAAGTTCAAGCACCTAGCAAGCTACTTTCTTACAGTAGCAGCTTTGTTATTTGCTGACTGTCCCCAGGGGTTTTTCTCTATGACTCATACAACCGGGGAATCCTGAGGGAAGCTCAGCTTTTACTTCTTGAATTTCAGAGTCCCAACAAACTCTGTAGTGATTGCAGATAGAGATCTGAGTTCTTGCCAACAAAGAGACTGAAGCAGGGATCTTGGGTAAGTCCCTTGTCTCTGGATCTCAGTTTTCTTAACCACAAGGGATTAAATGATCTCTGAGGTTTTCTTTCATTCTAACACTCAAGGATCTCTCTTGGTGCATGATGTAGTGCTGAGTTCTGTGTGGAGCTTAGTAATGGTGATTAGTAGGAACTAAACCAACAAAATCTAATTACACAAACTAGCTGAAAATAGACTGTAGGCAGGGAATAAAAGGTATGTGTTCTCCACATTGTTAATCTGCGATACTCCAATATAATAGGAAAAGTTTATTAAGTAAAGATATGTGTTCTTAGTTCATGTGGGAGGAACTGTATGTTCATTCTTATAGTCTGTCACTAGTGCCTTTTATATTGGTGGAGAGACAGTTTTGTTGAAGGAAAGAATTAGCCAATAAGAAACAAAGGCTGTTTGTCCCCTAATATCTGTCCCCCACTGTCGTCAATAATGCAGGGTCTAAAAGTCATTTGGAAGCAGTAACCCGGAACAAAAAGCTCATTTCCCAGACTTCCTTGTAGTTAATGTGACCATGTTATTAAATTCTGACTGACGGGTTATAAATGGAATTAGTGTGGACATTTTTTCAGGAAATGTTTTTAAAGGCAGGTGCATGATTTTCTCCTCCTGACTGTCATGGAGTCGGTGGGTATGTCCTTTAGCTTACTGATACGTTACAGTGAGTGTGCACTAAGGCTCAAGGTCTAGAGGAAAATGACTCATCCACTATCTTGGACCTATTTGGTTCTGGTCAGTTTATGTCACGTCCTTGGGCTATGTCATTCTTTTAAAGGTTGTGTCCTGCCCCCTCTCCTCCTGTTTCAGTTCCAAATCATTTATCTCATAGCATATATGATTGCCAGGAGAAATATCAACAACCTCAGAGATGCAGATGATAACACTCTAATGGCAGAAAGCGAAGAGGAACTGAAGAGCCTCTTGATGAAGGTGAAAGAGGAGGGTGAAAAAACTAGTGAGACTCAACATTAAAAAAAAAAAAAGAAAGACCATGGCATCCAGTACCATCACTTGATGGCAAATAGAAGGGGGAAAAGTGGAAACAGTGGCAGTTTTTATTTTCTTGGCCTACAAGTCACTGCTGACAGTGTCTTCAGCCATGAAATTAAAAGACACTTGCTCCTTGGAAGGAAAGCTATGAGAAACCTAGACAGCATATTAAGAAGCAGAGGCGTCACTTTACTAACAAAGGTCTGTACAGTCAAAGCTATGGTTTTTCCAGGAATCATGTATGGATGTGAGAGTGGGACCATAAATAAGACTGATTGCCAAAGACTTGATGCTTTTGAACTGTGGTGCTGGAGAAGACTCTTGAGAGTCCCTTGGACTACAAGGAGATCCAACCAGTCAATCCTAAATGAAATCAATCTGAATATTCATTGGAGGGACTGATGCTGAAGCTGAAACTCTAATACTTTGGCCACCTGATGCGAAGAGCAGACTCATATGAAAAGACCCTGATGCAGGGAAAGAATGAAGGCAAAAGAAGAACAGAGCAGCAGAGGATGAGATGGTTAGATAGCATTATCGATTCAGTGGACGTGAATCTGCGCAAGCTCTGGGAGATAGTGAAGGACACCGGAGCCTGATGTGCTGCAGTCCATGGGGTCTCAAAGAGTTGGACATGACTTAGCAACTGAACATCAACAGTGTTTGCCACTGATTTAACAAACACATTTGTCATATATTAAATTCATATCTATACAGAAACATTAGAAGAATACTGACAAGAAACTTCACAAATTTGATTTAAAAATAAATATTCACAGATCCAATGTGTTCATCAAATCTCAGGGTGGAAAAACACAGAGAAAACCACACAAAGGAGCATATTAATTAAATTTCTGAAAGCAAAAGATACAGAGAAAAATCTTAAAAAATCCAAAAAAGTTTGAATAAATGGATAAATCTATTAATACAATTTCTCATGAAGGACTATCCATGTCAGAAGAATAGAAAAAAAATTTTTAAGGTGTTGAAAGAAAAAAGGAAACTGTAAAACTAGATTTACATATCTGAGAAAATATCCTTCAATATTGAAAGGAAAATAAAGACTTTTTCAGAAAAAAAATCAGTAAATTTTGGCTAACAAATCTGGATTATAAGAAGTATTAAAAACAAAGTTCTTTACATGAAAGGAATATGATGAAAATTTGGATCTACAGAGAGAAATGAAAAGCTGCAGAAATAGTATATATAAAATAATTTTTATTTAAATATATTAAATTTCTAAAACTACTGATTAAGGAAAGCAAAATCCAGTATATTGTGGATTTTAATCTATGTACAAATGTGCTTTACCATAAAATAGCACAAGTACATGAAGGGGTGAATGGAAGAATACTATTACAAGGTTTTTAATTTGTATGTGAATTAGCATATATAGTGAAGATAGATTGCAGTGAGTTAGAGATGCATACGGTGAACTTAGTAAACAAACAGCAAAGTATTGTTAAACAAAGAAGTATTGCTTGTAAGGCAATAGTGGAATTAAAATAAAATGATAAAACATATTCAAAAATAACCAAAAGAAGATGGAAAGAGAAAAGAGGGAACATGGAACATTTGGACAAATTCAAAACAAACATTATTAATTATATTGAATATAAATGGTAAACATTCCCATGAAAAGGCAGAAGTTAGTCAGTTCAGTTCAGTTCAGTCGCTCAGTCGTGTCCAACTCTCCGCGACCCCATGAATCACAGCACGCCAGGCCTCTCTGTCCATCACCAACTATCGGAGTTCACTCAAACTCATGTACACAGAGTCAGTGATGCCATCCAGCTATGTCATTCTCGGTCATCCTGTTCTCCTCCCGCCCCCAACCTTTCCGAGCATCAGAGTCTTTTCCAGTGAGTCAACTCATCGCATGAGGTGGCCAAAGTATTGCAGTTTCAGCTTTAGCATCAGTCCTTCCAATGAACACCCAGGATCGATCTCCCTTAGAATGGACTGGTTGGATCTCCTTGCAGTCCAAGGGACTCTCAAGAGTCTTCTCCAACACCACACTTCAAAAGCATCAATTCTTCGGCGATCAGCTTTCTTCACAGTCCAACTCTCACATCCATACATGTCCACGGGAAAAACCATAGCCTTGACTAGATGGACCTTTGTTGGCAAAGTAATGTCTCTGCTTTTTAATATACTATCAAGGTTGGTCATAACTTTCCTTCCAAGGAGTAAGTGTCTTTTAATTTCATGGCTGCAATCAGCATCTGCAGTGATTTTGGAGCCCCCCAAAATAAAGTCTGACACTGTTTCCACTGTTTTTCCATCTATTTCCCATGAAGTGTTGGGACCAGATGCCATGATCTTTGTTTTCTGAATGTTGAGCTTCAAGCCAACCTTTTCACTCTCCTCTTTCACTTTCATCAAGAGGCTTTTGAGTTCCTCTTCGCTTTCTGCCATAAGGGTGGTGTCATCTGCATATCTGAAGTTATTGATATTTCTCCCAGCAATCTCGATTCCAGCTTGTGCTTCTTCCAGCCCAGCGTTCCTCATGATGTACTCTGCATAAAAGTTAAATAAGCAGGATGACAATATACAGCCTTGATGTACTCCTTTTCCTATTTGGAACCATTCTGTTGTTCCATGTACAGTTTTGACTGTTGCTTCCTGACCTGCATACAGGTTTCTCAAGAGGCAGGTCAGGTGGTCTGGTATTCCCATCTCTTTCAGAATGTTCCACAGTTTATTGTGATCCACACAGTCAAAGGCTTTGGCATAGTCAATGAAGCAGAAATAGATGTTTTTCTGGAACTCTCTTGCTTTCTCCATGATCCAATGGATGTTGGCAATTTGATCTCTGGTTCCTCTGCCTTTTTTAAAACCTGTTTGAACATCTGGGAGTTCACGGTTCACATATTGCTGAAGCCTGGCTTGGAGAATTTTGAGCATGACTTTACTAGCGTGTGCGATGAGTGCAATTATGCGGTAGTTTGAGCATTCTTTGGCATTGCCTTTCTTTGGGATTGGAATGAAGACTGACCTCTTCCAGTCCTGTGGTCACTGCTGAGTTTTCCAAATCTGCTGGGATATTGAGTGCAGCACTTTCACAGCATCATCTTTCAAGATTTGAAATAGCTCAACTGGAATTCCATCACCTCCACTAGCTTTGTTCGTAGTGATGCTTCCTAAGGCGCACTTGACTTCACATTCCAAGATGTCAGTGATCACGTTATCGTGACTATCTTGGTCATGAAGATCTTTTTTGTACAGTTCTTCTGTGTATTCTTGCCACCTCTTCTTAATATCTTCTGCTTCTGTTAGGTCCATACCATTTCTGTCCTTTATCGAGCCCATCTTTGCATGAAATGTTCCCTTGATATCTCTAATTTTCTTGAAGAGATCTCTTGTTTTTCCTCTTCTGTTGTTTTCCTCTATTTCTTTGCATTGATCGCTGAGGAAGACTTTCTTATCTCTCCTTGCTATTTTTTGGAACTCTGCATTCAGATGCTTATATCTTTCCTTTTCTCCTTTGCTTTTCACTTCTCTTCTTTTCACAGCTATTTGTAAGGCTTCCTCAGACAGCCATTTTGCCTTTTTCCATTTCTTTTCCATGGGGATGGTCTTGGTCCCTGCCTCCTGTACAATGTCACGATCCTCCGTCCAGAGTTCATCAGGCACTCTATCTATCAGATCTAGTCCCTTAAATCTATTTCTCACTTCCACTGTATAATCATAAGGGATTTGATTTAGATCATATCTGAATGGTCTAGTGGTTTTCCCTACTTTCTTCAATTTAAGTCTGAATTTGGCAATAAGGAGTTCATGATCTGAGCCACAGTCAGCTCCTGGTCTTGTTTTTGCTAACTGTATAGATCTTCTCCATCTTTGGCTGCAAAGAACATAATCAATCTGATTTCGGTGTTGACCATCTGGTGATGTCCATGTGTAGAATCTTCTCTTGTGTTGTTGGAAGAGGGTGTTTGCTATGACGAGTGCATTCTCTTGACAAAACTCTATTAGCCTTTGCCCTGCTTCATTCCGTGCTCCAAGGCCAAATTTGCCTGTTAATCCAGGTGTTTCTTGACTTCCTACTTTTGCATTCCAGTCCCCTATTATGAAAAGGACATCTTTTTTGGGTGTTAGTTCTAAAAGGTCTTGTAGGTCTTCATAACTGTTCAACTTCGGCTTCTTCAGCATTACTGGTTGGGGCATAGGCCTGGATTACTGTAATATTGAATGGTTTGCCTTGGAAACGAACAGAAATCATTCTGTCATTTTTAAGATTGCATCCAAGTACTGCATTTCGGACTCTTTTGTTGACCATCATGGCTACTCCATTTCTTCTAAGGGATTCTTGCCCACAGTAGTAGATATAATGGTCATCTGAGTTAAATTCACCCATTCCAGTCCATTTTAATTCACTGATTCCTAGAATGTCTGTGTTCACTCTTGCCATCTCCTGTTTGACCACTTCCAATTTGCCTTGATTCATGGACCTAACATTCCAGGTTCCTATGCAATATTGCTCTTTACAGCACTGGACCTTGCTTCTATCACCAGTCACATCCACAACTGGGTATTGGTTTTGCTTTTGCTCCATCCCTTCATTCCTTCCAGAGTTATTTCTCCACTGATCTCCAGTAGCATACTGGGCACCTACCGACCTGGGGAATTCCTCATTCAGTATCCTATCATTTTGCCCTTTGATACTGTTCATGGGGTTCTCAAGGCAAGTATACTGAAGTGGTTTGCCATTCTCGGCTGTGGTCCATGTGATCAGATCGACTAGTTTCCTGTGATTATGATTTCAGTGTGTCTGCCCTCTGATGCCCCCTTGCAATACCTACCATCTTATTTGGGTTTCTCTTACCTTGGGCGTGGGATATCTCTTCACAGCTGCTCTAAGAAAGCACAGCCGCTGCACCTTACCTTGGATGAGGGGTATCTCCTCAAGGCCGCCCCTCCTGACCTTGAACGTGGAGTAGCTCCTCTTGGCCCTTCTGCGCCCACGCTGCCACTGCCTATTGGACGTGGGGCAGCTCTCTTGCGTCTGCGCCGCCTGGGCGGCGTCTCCTGGATGAAAATGCAGGACCCACTGTGTACTGCCTATAAGGAAATCACTTTAACCACAAAGGCATGGATAGTTAAAATTCAAAGTACTGAAAAAAGATGTAAACTTTTTAAAAAGATGTACACATACTAATTATAAGAAAGAAAAATGGCTATGTTAATATCAGACAAAGTAAAGTTCAAAATAAAAAATATTATCAGGACTAACAAGGGATGTTTTATAGGAATATGAAGGTAATTCATCAAGAAGACATAATCCTAAACAGTACCAGATTAACATAGCCTTAAAATGCAATGGACAAAATTGAAAGAAGAATTATTTTAAGGGGGAGAAGTAGTAATATCTGTGTGGCGTGTTGGGTCTTAGATCTCTGATCAGGGATCGAACCCATGCCCCCTGCACTGGAAGTGTGGCGTCATAACCTCTGGGCTGCCGGGGAAATTCCTGAAAGAAGAATTAGATAAATCCACAGTTACGTCGGAGACTTTACCATTGTGCTGCACTCAATATGCCAGCAAATGTGGAAAACTCAGCGATGGCCACATGACTGGAAACGGTGAGTTTTCCTCCAGTCCATAAGAAAGGCAATGCCAAAGAATGTTCAAACTACCACACAACTCCACTCATCTCACATGCTAGCAAAGTCACGCTCAAAATTCTCCAAGCCAGGCTTCAGCAGCACGTGAACCATAAACTTCCAGATGTTCAAGCTGAATTTAGAAAAGTCAGAGGAGCCAGAGATCAAATTGCCAACACCTGTTGGATCTTTGGAAAAGCAAGAGAGTTCCAGAGAAACATCTATTTCTGCTTTATTGACTATGCCAAAGCCTTTGACTGTGTGGATCACAACAAACTATGGAAAATTCTTTAGTTCAGTTCAGTCACTCAATCATATCCAACTCTTTGCGACCCTATGAACTGCAGCACGCCAGGCCTCCCTGTCCATCACCAACTCCCAGAGTCCCCCCAAACGCATGTCCATTGAGTTGATGATGCCATCCAACCATCTCATCCTCTGTCGTCCCCTTCTCCTCCTGCCCTCAATCTTTCCCAGCATCAGGGTCTTTTCAAGTGAGTCAGCTCTTCGCATCAGGTGGCCAAAGTATTGGTGTTTCAGCTTCAACATCAGTTCTTCCAATGAACACCCAGGACTGATCTCCTTTAGGATGGACTGGTTGGATCTCCTTGCAGTCCAAAGGACTCTCAAGAGTCTTCTCCAGCACCACAGTTCAAAAGCATCAATTCTTCGGCGATCAGCTTTCTTCACAGTCCAACTCTCACATCCATACATGACCACTGGAAAAAGCATAGCCTTGACTAGACGGACCTTGGTTGGCAAAGTAATGTTTCTGCTTTTTAATATGCTGTTTATGTTGGTCATAACTTTCCTTCCAAGGAGTAAGCGTCATGGCTGCAATCACCATCTGCAGTGATTTTGGAGCCCAGAAAAATAAAGTTAGCCACTGTTTCCACTGTTTCTCCATCTATCTGCCATGAAGTGATTGGACCGGATGCCATGATCTTAGTTTTCTGAATGTTGAGATAAACGATGGAAATACTAGACCACCTGACCTGCCTCCTGAGAAATCTGTATGCAGGTCAGGAATCAACAGTTAGAACTGGACATGGAACAACAAACTTGTTTCAAATCAGGAAAGGAGTGTATCAAGGCTGTAAATTGTCACCCTGCTTTTTTAACTTATATGCAGAATACATTATGTGAAATGCTGGGCTGAATGAAGCACAAACTGGAATCAAGATTTCTGGGAGAAATATGAATAACCTCAGAAATGCAGATGACACCACCCTTATGGCAGAAAGGGAAGAAGAACTGAAGAGCCTCTTGATGAAAGTGAAAGAGGAGAGTGAAAAAAGTAGACTTAAAGCTCAACAGTCAGAAAACTAAGATCATGCTATCCAGTCCCATCACTTCATGGCAAATAGAGGGGGAAACAACGGAAATAGTGACAGACTTGATTTTTCTGGGCTCCAAAATCACTGCAGATGCTGACTGCAGCCATGAAATTAAAAGATGTTTGCTTCTTGGAAGAAAAGTTATGACTAACCTAGACAGCATATTAAAAAGCAGAGACATTACTTTGCTGACAAAGGTCCATCTAGTCAATATGGTTTTTCCAGTAGTCGTGTATGGACGTGAGATTTGGACTATTTTCAGATTAGACGCTGTGACCTAATGTAGAACTTAATGCTCCTGTAATGCATTTTTGCTTCTGTACTTTGCTTGCTGCTCATGAAACCAGAGTTACTCCATCTTAAGATAAGGTTGTTTTAAGTAAAGATTCCTAAAATTGTTTTTGAAAAAATAAAAAAAAAAGAAAAAAAATAATAATAATAAAAGAAGAAAGTTGAACGCCAAATAATTGATGCTTTTGAACTGTGGTGTTGGAGAAGACTCTTAAGAGTCCCTTGAACTGCAAGGAGTCAAATCAATCAATCCTAAAGGAAATCAGCCCTGAATATTCATTGGAAGGACTGATGCTGAAGCTGAAACTCCATTACTTTGGCCACCTGATGCGACGAACTGACTCATTTGAAAAGACCCTGATGCTGGGAAAGATTGAAGGTTCGAGGAGAAGGGGATAACAGGATGAGATATTTGGATGGCATCACTGACTCGATGGATATGAGTTTGAGCAAGCTCTGGGAGTTGGTGATGAACTTGGAAAGCTGGTGGCTGTAGTCCATGGGGTGGCAAAGAGTCGGATGTAACTGAGCGACTGAGCTGAACTGAACCTTTGCTCTTCTTATGACTGATAGACATTTAGACAGAAAGTTGCTAAAAGATACAGAAGAACTGAACAGCATCAACAAAACTGACCTATAAATAACATTTATAGATGTTATGAAATTCTATAATTGACATTTATAGAACACTCTACCCACGGCAGCAGAATTTACAGTCTTTTCAAGAACTTATGGTGCATTTACCAAGATAGTCTTGTCTGTATGCTGAATCATGAAACAGTTCTCAATAAAATTGAAAGGACTGAAGTTGTGCAGGGTATATTAATTGATGATAGAAGAACTAAATTAGAAATCAGTAACAAAATGGTAATTCCTGAATATTTGGGAATTGAGCAACATACTTCTAAATAATTCATAGTTCCAAAAAGATAATACCAATAAACTTAAGAAAAGCATTTGAACTGGAAAGTAGAGGGAAGTTCTACCTTTAAATACTTACATTAGGAAATTAAAAAGATTAAAAATTAATGATCTGGTATTTTACCCCTAAGCACTGTGTCAGTTATTTCTCACAAATTATCATAAGTTGTGTTCATTGTCATTCCAGTAAAAATGTTTTCTAGCTTCCCTTAAGTTGTTAGAACAATATTACATGCTGTGGGAAGCGACAGAGATCAGGCCACCTTCAAGACCTAAACCACAATGGGTTGGTTGTCTTTACCTCCTTTAATTCATTAGTGTGACCCCTACAAAAGTCACGTGGTTCCTGGAGGACAATTGAATCTGTTGCAGACTCAACCCAGATGGAACTCCTGTTGCAGCTGTTATGCAAGACATGGTATCTTTAATAGGGTAGTTAATAGAGTCTTAAATATATGACATGTGGCCACTTGTATGAAAAATATGTTCTCCCCATCTCTTACAGAAAAGGGAGTAATATACAGTCTGCATTACTTAGAGCATGTGACAACCTACGTTAGTCATGCCCCAGGGTTATATTAACTTTCTTTCCCTTTGTCATAATATATTCTGAGGAAACATGAACTATCTGAAGATTAGGAAGACTATCACACTTATATTTATGATGTTGTGATTATTGGACCATATATGGAAGGACTGTTAGGTACATTAGACCTGTTGATGAGACATACGCACTCTTTCTAGGGGATAAGAGATAAACCCTATGAAGATTCCCTTTGAATGAGCAGTGATTCCTTTTGATAGGAGTAGACACATAAGTCAGGTGTGGCCTTGCCTTTGTTGCCTGCTGAGCCCTACCTAATATCATCACTGTCTGGGAACTTAAAAGACTCTACTGTTCACTGCCAGAAGATCCCCCATGCCATTGTGTCAGACAAGGGGACCCATTTTATTTTTAATTGATTAGTTAGTGCCTTCACTGTGTCACGTAGATTGTTTCATTGTGGTGCACAGACTCTCAAATTGTGGCTTGCGGGCTCAGTTGCTGCAGTACTAGGGCATAGGTGCACCGTGGCATGTGGGGTCTTAGTTCACCAACCAGGGATCAAACCCGTATCCCCAGCATTGCATGGTGGATTCTAAACCACTGGACCACCAGGGAAGTCCCAGGGACCCACTTTACAGTGAAAGAGGCATTGGGGATTCACTTATCATATCATGTTCCACTCCGTCCAGATGCTGACAACCTAATAGAGTGATGGAATGGGTTGCTGAAGACACGGCTGAGGCATTAGTGTGAGAGCAATGTGTCATCTTGCAGGACACAACATGTGTGTGTACTCTACACTTATGATCTTTGTATGTTGCTGTGCCCTCAAAAGGTATATATGGACTGGTAACCAAGGGGGATGACACTGGGAGTATCCTTGGGGAATTTATGAGTCCCTTATGGAAAGTCCCAAGGCAAATTGCAGTATGGTTGGGGGTGTAGTTTCTCCTTAAAACTTTTAGAATCCTGAAGGCATGTTTCCAGAACTAATATGAAGTGGGTCCAAGCAACGCAGGCAGTGGACTCTAGTGGTTGCTATAATATGCTGCCCTGGTGATTATGGAGGCAACATCCTAGCCCTGGAAAGAGAACTAACACATAACCTTGTTTGTACCATTGCTACTTTGAGTCTGTGTTACATCAGCCAAACCTATAACCTATCTATCTAGTGCAGCCGTAATGCAGGTAATACCTACCACTGTCATGTTGGGACACCTAGGGTTGTTTATAGGAGATCAGGTTGTGAGGCTAGCACTTTACCATTATAAGTGAAACTCTGCCTAGAGAGTCATAACTTCTTCTCTATCTCCCCAGTTACATCTCTCAGCAGATGCATTCCTGTGGCTCAGGGCTCGCCCCACCGTTTTTGCTTAGTGCTTTGGCAGATATAACTCATGGTGGAGAAGATGGAAAAGAGCACACGGAGATGTTTCCCCAAAGCTTTCAGGTTTCAGTTCAAAAACCATCATTCTTTGTTTTTTCTCCTTTTTGAGAATGTTTGAAATAATCTCTCAATCAGTTAATACAGAATTGAATTGCTTTGCAAGTGTGTGACTCACTCACATAATTTCACATCATTAAAGCCTCTTCAGAGATGTAAAGCTCTTCATTATCCTTCTGCTAGAAAGGGGGGACATGGCAAGAAATTCCAGGGATGCCTCTATTTCTGACTCCTCACCTGTTCTTCTAGGGTCCTGAGTGCAAAGGTCATTATTTGAATAAGTCACATCAAGTCAGGGTCAAATGTTTTTCACTTGTAAGATGGGACACATAGTCTTAGGGCAAAAATTACCATTGACAGTTACACAGAGGAGCTGAGTGAACTGACCAAGATTACACAGTGTGTGACAGAGATGTAGCTTGAGCAGAAGTCTCTTGAGACAAAGTTCAGTGCTCCTCCTCAGGTTCCATCAAGGAGGCTGCCTATAGCTGAGAGAAACAGAAGGGCTCTCTGTGAAGTCGCTTGACTGGAGCTAAGGGTGGTTGGATGAAGGCAAACGTGAGATTATGCTGCCCTTGGGGGAGCTTCAGAGCAGAGCTTGAGATGGCCCAGAGTTGGACTTGAAAAAGCCAAAAGTTAGAACCTTCAAATAAGAACCAGAGAAGTGCCTTAAAAGGGTCCATGTTCTTTAGGCAAGCGATTCTCTTCTTGGGATTCATCTGAAGGTGAGTTTAATGGGTATGAGCAGCTGTATCCACAAAAACAGCCAGGGTAGAATTGCTTATGGCATTGATGTGATGGGAACAGCCTAAATATTTAATAGTAGGCAAGTATTAAAGCATGGCACAATTGCATAGTGGAATATTGTGTGTCCAATAGAAATGATGATGGGTTATTAATTTTTGGCTCTTAGACCCTTTTGAATCTCCAGAAACCATAGATCTTCTCCCCATCAATTTTAGAAATCTTCCCAATTTCTATGTGACACTATGTTAAGAATCCCTACGTTAGATGTATTTTTGTGAACAGCATACATTTTGCATGAAAAAAACAGTTCACAAAATGGCATGTGTGAGATGACAAAATTTTCTAAGAAAAGTGTAAATATCCTTCCAGTGACGCAGAAAACATCTGAAAGTTGGCCGTTGTTCAAGGAAAGTACACAGGATAGAGCTCACAGCTCCGAGGACTCTGGAGGAAGCCCAGTGTGTGGCGAGTGTACCCAGGGGCCCCATCTTCTGCTGAGGTAGATCTAGGGGCCTGGGCTTCCCAGGCGGTTCAGTAGTAAAGAATTTGCCTGCAATGCAGGAGACCCGGGTTCGATCCCTGGGTCAGGAAGGTCCCCTGCAGGAGGACATGGCAATCCAATCCAGTATTCTTGCCTGGAAAACCCTATGAACAGAGGAGTCTGGCAGGCTACAGTCCCTGCGGTCACAAAATAGTCAGACATGACTGAGCGACTGAGCACACATGCAAGCGTGCACACACACCCTGAGGGCCTGGCACTGCCTGATCCGAGGGGCCCTATAGCTGCTCTTGCAGGGAATGCACTCCTGAATATTTGCATGCTCACAATCACTTCTTCCTCCAGGTGCCATTTCTTGAGGACCTGTAGGGATCTCCTGAAAGTATGATGTTGAGTCCCCAGTGTCAGACCTTGGGGGATGGGAACATATACAAGGGAGAGAGACAAAGATGGAAAGGGAGCCAGGGTCCACGTGAAGGAAAGATCAGTGGAAGATTCTAGGAGTCTAACCCGGAGAAGAGATGACTAAGAATGACCCAGGTCATCGTCTTCACGCATTTGAAGACTATCAGAGGGAAGAGGAGATACCGTTTTTGTACAGTAATTCAAACCAATGTATATTATGCACAGTGGCCTAGGCTTTGTGTTAAGAGCAGGAGAAATCAATGAGGAAGTTTCTGTTATGTAATAAGGAAAGGAAGACGGTTAAACAAACATTCCAGTATGGTCTGCTGTATGCTCTACAGTAAAGGTATGTCAGAGTGGAAAGGAAAACAAAGGAGCAGGTGAACTACTCTACCTGGGGAGGTTGTAGTGGATTTTAAGGATGAACAGAACTTTTCCAGGTTTAGAAATACAGATTCCAGACAGGAAAAACAATATATACCATTTCCAGAGGCGTGAAAAGTAGATTATGTAGAGGAAAGAGGAGGGCGGGAAGGCTAGAGGTTTAGGTGGCTTCCAAAGAGTGAAGAGCCTCAAAGTCTGTGCTGAGATGTTCAAAGCTGTGCTGTGGGAGCCACAGAACTATCACGTCTCCCTCACCTGCCTATGAATCCAGGTCCAACGATGGCAGGCCAGAATCGCCGTGGGAAAGAAGGACTCTCCATCAGGCAGGCGCTGGCCAGCCCCTTTTTGGACGTGAATCAAAGAGTGACAACTACTGGATGGGGTGCTGGACAAGGCTTTATGATCCCGTCCACCCCAAAGAGTGACCCCGGCCTCAGCTTTTCAGGGAGGTATGTTTACGTGTCTCCCTCTGCGAAAGATATGTCTTTCACATCTCTTTCACAAAGGTATCACTCGTTTCTGCTTTCTAACTCAGTAAACTTTTTCTTTTTCTTTTTTTATTTTACAATATTATATTGGTTGGTTTTGCCATACATTGACATGAATTCGCCCCGGGTTTACATAAGTTTCCCCTCCTGAACCCCCCTCCCACCTCCCTCCTCCCTCTGGGTCATCCCCACACGCCAGCCCCGAGCATCCTATAACATGCATTGACCCTGAACTAGTGATTCGTTTCACATATGACAAAATATGTGTTTCAATGCCATTCTCCCAAATCATCCCACCCTCACCCTCTCCCACAGAGTCCCAAAGACTGATCTATATATCTCTGTCTCTTTTGCTGTCTCGTATACAGGGTTATCGTTTGCATCTTTCTAAATTCCATATATATGTGTTAGTATACTGTATTGGTGTTTTTCTTTCTGGCTTACTTCACTCTGTATAATAGGCTCCAGTTTCATCCACCTCATTAGAACTGATTCAAATTTATTCTTTTTAATGGCTGAATAATACTCCATTGTGTATATGTACCAAAGCTTTCTTATCCATTCGTCTGCAGATGGACATCTAGGTTGCTTCCATGTCCTGGCTATTATAAACAGTGCTGCAATGAACATTGGAGTACATGTGTCTCTTTCAATTCTGGTTTCCTCGGTGTGTATGCCCAGGAGTGCGATTGCTGGATCATATGGCAGTTCTATATCCAGTTTTTTGAGGAATCTCCACTCTGTTCTCCATAGTGGCTGTACTAGTTTGCATTCCCACCAACAGTGTAAGAGGGTTCCTTTCTCTCCACATCCTCTCCAGCATTTATTGCATGTAGACTTTTGGATAGCAGCCATTCTGACAGGTGTGAAATGGTATCTCATTGTGGTTTTGATTTGCATCTCTCTGATTATGAGGGATGTTGAGCATTTTTTCATGTGTTTGTTAGCCATCTGTATGTCTTCTTTGGAGAAATGTCTGTTTAGTTCTTTGGCCCATTTTTTGATTGGGTCATTTATTTTTCTGGAATTGAGCTGCAGGAGCTGCTTGTATATTTTGGAAATTAATCCTTTATCAGTTGCTTCATTTGCTATTATTTTCTCCCATTCTGAAGGCTGTCTTTTCACCTTGCTTATAGTTTTCTTTGCTGTGCAGAAGCTTTTGATTTTAATTAGGTCCCATTTGTTTATTTTTGCTTTTATTTCCAATATTCTGGGAGGTGGGTCATGGAGGATCCTGCTGTGATTTATGTCGGAGAGTGTTTTGCCTACGTTCTCCTCTAGGAGTTTTATAGTTTCTGGTCTTACATTTAGCTCTCTAATCCATTTTGAGTTTATTTTGGTGTGTGGTGTTAGGAAGTGTTCTAGTTTCATTCTTTTACAAGTGGCTGACCACTTTTCCCAGCACCATTTGTTAAAGAGACTGTCTTTTCTCCATTCTATATTCTTGCCTCCTTTGTCAAAGATGAGGTGTCCATAGGTGCGTGGTTTTATCTCTGGGCTTTCTATTTTGTTCCATTGATCTATATTTCTGTCTTTATGCCAGTACCATACTGTCTTGATGACTGTGGCTTTGTAGTAGAGCCTGAAGTCCGGCAGGTTAATTCCCCCAGTTCCATTTTTCTTCCTCAAGATTGCTTTGGCTATTCGAGGTTTTTTGTATTTCCATACAAATTGTGAGATTATTTGTTCTAGTTCTGTGAAAAATATCATTGGTAGCTTGATAGGGATTGCATTGAATGTATAAATTACTTTGGGTAGTATACTCATTTTTATAATATTTATTCTTCCAATCCATGAGCATAGTATATTTCTCCATTTATTAGTGTCCTCTTTGATTGCTTTCAGTAGTGTTTTATAGTTTTCTATGTACAAGTCTTTTGTTTCCTTAGGTAGATATATTCCTAAGTATTTAATTCTTTTTGTTGCAACAGTGAATGGAATAGTTTCCTTAATTTCTTTTTCTATTTTCTCATTATTAGTGTATAGGAATGCAAGGGATTTCTGTGTGTTGACTTTATATCCTGCAGCGTTACTGTAATCATTGATTAGCTCTAGTAGTTTTCTGGTAGAGTCTCTAGGGTTTTCTGTGTAGAGGATCATGTCATCAGCGAACAGTGAAAGTTTTACTTCTTCTTTTCCAATTTGTATTCCTTTTATGTCTTTTTCTGCTCTGATTGCTGTGGCCAAAACTTCCAGAACTATTTTGAATAGTAGTGGTGAGAGTGGGCACCCTTATCTTGTTCCTGCCTTTAGGGGAAATGCTTTCAATTTTTCATCATTGAGGATAATGTTTGCTGTTGGTTTGTCATATATAGCTTTTATTATGTTGAGGTATGTCCCTTCTATTCCCACTTTCTGGAGGGTTTTTATCATAAATGGATGTTGAATTTTGTCAAAGGCTTTCTCTGCATCTATTGAGATAATCATATGATTTTTATTTTTCAGTTTGTTAATGTGGTGTATTACGTTGGTTGATTTGCGGATATTGAAGAATCGTTGCATTCCTGGGATAAAGCCCACTTGGTCATGATGTATGATCTTCTTAATATGTTGTTGGATTCTGATTGCTAGAATTTTGTTAAGGATTTTTGCATCTATGTTCATCAGTGATATTGGCCTGTAGTTTTCTTTTTTTGTGGGGTCTTTACCAGGTTTTGGGATTAGGGTGATGGTGGCCTCATAGAATGAGTTTGGAAGTTTCCCTTCCTCAGCAATTTTCTGGAAGAGTTTGAGTAGAATAGGTGTTAGCTCTTCTCTAAATTTTTGGTAGAATTCGGCTGTGAAGCCGTCTGGACCTGGGCTTCTGTTTGCTGGAAGATTCCTGATTACAGCCTCTAGTTCCGTGCTTGTGATGGGTCTGTTCAGATTTTCTATTTCTTCCTGGTTCAGTTTTGGAAAGTTGTACTTTTCTCGGAATTTGTCCATTTCTTCCAGGTTATTCATTTTATTGCCATACAATTGCTGATAGTATTCTCTAATAATCCTTTGTATTTCTGTGTTGTCAGTTGTGATCTCTCCATTTTCATTTCTAATTTTATTGATTTGGTTCTTCTCCCTTTGTTTCTTGATAAGTCTGGCTAGCGGTTTGTCCATTTTATTTACCTTCTCAAAGAACCAGCTTTTGGCTTTGTTGATTTTTGCTATGGTCTCTTTTGTTTCTTTTGCATTTATCTCTGCCCTAATTTTTACAATTTCTTTCCTTCTACTGACCCTGGGGTTCTTCATTTCTTCCTTTTCTAGTTGCTTTAGATGTAGAGTTAGGTTATTTAGTTGACTTTTTTCTTGTTTCTTGAGGTGTGCCTGTATTGCTATGAACTTCCCCCTTAGCACTGCTTTTACAGTGTCCCAGAGGTTTTGGGTTGTTGTGTTTTCATTTTCATTCATTTCTATGCATATTTTGATTTCTCTTTTGATTTCTTCTATGATTTATTCATTATTCAGCAGCGTGTTGTTCAGCCTCCATATGTTGGCATTTTTAATAGTTTTTCTCCTGTAACTGAGATCTAATCTTACTGCATTGTGGTCAGAAAAGATGCATGGAATGATTTCAACTTTTTTGGATTTACCAAGGCTAGATTTATGGCCCAGGATGTGATCTATCCTGGAAAAGGTTCCGTGTGCGCTTGAGAAAAAGGTGAAATTCATTGTTTTGGGGTGAAATGTCCTATAGATATCTATTAGGTCTAACTGGTCTATTGTATCATTTAAAGTTTGTGTTTCCTTGTTAATTTTCTGTTTAGTTGATCTATCCATAGATGTAAGTGGGGTATTAAAATCTCCCACTATTATTGCCTTATTGTTAATTTCCCCTTTCATACTTGTTAGTAATTGTCTTACATATTGCGGTGCTCCTATGTTGGGTGCATAAATATTTATAATTGTTATATCTTCATCTTGGATTGATCCTTTGATCATTATGTAGTTTCCTTCTTTGTCTCTTTTCACAGCCTTTGTTTTAAAGTCTATTTTATCTGATATGAGTATTGCTACTCCTGCTTTCTTTTGGTCTCTATTTGCATGGAATATCTTTTTCCAGCCCTTCACTTTCAGTCTGTATGTGTCCCTCGTTTTGAGGTGGGTCTCTTGCAGACAACATATATGGGGGTCTTGTTTTTTTATCCATTCAGCCAGCCTTTGTCTTTTGGTTGGGGCATTCAACCCATTTACGTTTAAGGTAATTATTGATAAGTACGATCCCATAGCCATTTTCTTTATTGCTTTGGGTTCGAGTTTATACACCCTTTCTGTGTTTCCTGTCTAGAAAAGATCCTTTAGCATTTGTTGGAGAGCTGGTTTGGTAATGCTGAATTCTCTCAGCTTTTGCTTGTCTGTAAAGCTTTTGATTTCTCCTTCATATTTGAATGAGATCCTTGCTGGGTACAGTAGTCTGGGCTGTAGGTTATTTTCTTTCATCACTTTAAGTATGTCTTGCCATTCCCTCCTGGCCTGAAGAGTTTCTGTTGAAAGATTGGCTGTTATCCTTATGGGAATCCCCTTGTGTGTTATTTGCTATTTTTCCCTTGCTGCTTTTAATATTTGTTCTTTGTGTTTGATCTTTGTTAATGTGATTAATATGTGTCTTGGAGTATTTTGCCTTGGGTTTATCCTGTTGGGGACTCTGGGTTTCTTGGACTTGGGTGATTATTTCTTTCCCTATTTTAGGGAAGTTTTCAACTATTATCTCCTCAAGTATTCTTTCATGGTCTTTCTTTTTGTCTTCTTCTTCTGGGATTCCTATGATTCGAATGTTGGAGCATTTAACATTGTCCCAGAGGTCTCTAATATTGTTCTCATTTCTTTTAATTTGTTTTTCTTTTTTTCCTCTCTGTTTCATTTATTTCTACAATTCTATCTTCTAACTCGCTTATCCTGTCTTCTGCCTCTGTTATTCTACTGTTTGTTCCTTCCAGAGTGTTTCTGATCTCATCTATTGCATTATTCACTGTATATTGACTCTTTTTTATTTCCTCTAAGTCCTTATTAAACCTTTCTTCCATCTTCTCAATCTTTTTCTCCAGGTTATTTATCTGTAACTCCATTTTGCTTTCAAGATTTTGAATCATTTTCACCATCAAAATTCGAAATTCTTTATCAGGTAGATTTCCTATATCTTCCTCTTTTGTTTGTGTTGGTGGGCATTTATCTTGTTCCTTTACTTTCTGGGTATTTCTCTGCCTCTTCATCTTGCTTATAATGCTTTGCTTGGGGTGGCCTTTCCCTCTTCTGGCCGTTTGTGGAGTTCTCTTTATTATGTAGTTTCCTCGTTGTGTGTGGGGTTGGACAGGTGACTTGTCAAGGTTCCCTGGTTACGGAAGCTTGTGTCGGTGTTCTGGTGGGTGGAGCTGGATTTGTTCTCTCTGGAGTGCAATGAAGTGTCCAGTAATGAGTTATGAGATGTCAGTGGGTTAGGAGTGACTTTGGGCAGCCTGTATATTGAAGCTCAGGGCTAGTTTCCTGTGTTACTGGAGAATTTGCGTGGTATGTCTTGCTCTGGAACTTGTTGACCCTTGGGTGGTGCTTGGTTTTAGTGTAGGTATGGAGACGTATGATGAGCTCCTATCGATTAATGTTCCCTGGAGTCAGGAGTTCTCTGGTGTTCTCAGGATTTGGGCTTAAGCCTCTTGCCTCTGGTTTTTGGTCTTATTCTTGGAGTAGCCTCTAGACGTCTCTATTTGTCATTTCCAAGGTGGTTCCCTCTGTTTTAGCTTCTGTTTGCTGGTCTCTTCAGTGTCTAATTTCTGCCCTGATACTAGGAGGCGGGTGGACACTTTTTAAGGCTCAGTTGTTCAGTCCTGTTCTGGGAAGGGAGGAACACTGCAGACAAATATTTCTGGCGTCTGTGGGGAGTGCTCGCAGCATCTCGGCCACACTGGGTTTGCCCCCGCTCACAGCACGTATGCTGTCCCAGTCTACACAGCACAGGCTCTAGGTTGCTCTGCCGGGAACTGTCTGAGGCCGGCGCCGGGTTGTATGCACTTCCCAGGTCTGAGCGGCTCAAGTTCAGGTTCTCCGGTACTCCACAAAGGCGCAGACTTGGTTGGGCCTGCGTTTTGTGCTTTCCCGGTCCGAGAAGCTCAGGGGACCAGGTGTTTGGCGAGCGCGGTCTCTGCGACTTATCGCCTCCCCAGTCTCCACCACTCGGTTTTCTGGGTGTACAACCGGCGCACCTTCTCAGGGGCATATCGACCGGCCCGAGCCCAGGAAGTCCTGATTAGCAACAAGCCTGTCTGCAGTTTGTATCCGATGCCTTTCTGGGGCCGCGGTTGCCCGCTCCGGCTCTGGCTGCGCTCCCTGCCTGTCTCGGCGGGGGATGGGGGATGGGCCGACCGCAGCTGGCTCACTCTGCTCAGTCCTTTATTCTGTGAGCAGGGCTGGCCGAGTCTTAGGCTAGAGCTTTCCGCCTTTTCGTGGGGAAGCTATCCCAGTCTGCTTTGCTCTCCCCAGTTCTCTCAAATTGTTCTCGCGGCATTCAAGCCCAGTCCTCTCTCTAAGCAGTTCAGCCGGCTCCTCCCTGCCCAGCGCCCGCTTGCTAATGGCGTATGCAGGCGTCTGCGCTGCTTCTCCGCTGGGAGTTACCGTTTGGCGGGTAGTCTCCTTTCGAAGACAATGGGCTGCTTTTCTGGGTGCCTGACGTCCTCTGCCAGCATTCAGAAGTTGTTTTGTGGACTTTACTCCGCGTTCAAATGTTCTTTTGATGAATTTGTGGAGGAGAGAGTGGTCTCACCGTCCTATTCCTCCTCCATCTTGTTCCTTCCCCCCTCAGTAAACTTTTTATTATCTTAATAGCTGGGTACCAGAATTCATCTACAAAATGATCATTCTTACTTGGAAGGCTCACCTGTCAGGTTAGTCTGAGTGCCAGGTAAGACTCCAAGGGGGTTGGTAAGAATGCAAGCAACACAAATGAACAAACAAACAAACTAGTTAAGCCGTCCAACTTGGGAACATGAGTTCATAGATCTGTCTCTGTCTCTGTATCAGCAGGAGGAGGGATTAGAGAGAGGGGCTGCGACCAAGGACCACGCGGAGTAAGGCCAGAGCCACTGTGTACAGATTCTGCAGGTTGCAGTGGCTCAAGTTGGCTGGCTGAGGGGCCAGGTGAGGATTGCAATGAAACCACTGCTTCCCTCTCCAAGTCCCTTGGTCTGTGAGCACGTGGACGGAGTGCCTCTGTGGCTTCGAGGTGACCCTGGGGAAAAACATCCTGTGGAATTCCCAGGTGTCAGGGTGGCCAACAGAGTTTCACAAGGGAGATCTTCAACGTCGGATTTGAAGCTGTCGGTAGGTAACCCCTTTCCTATCTCTATGTAAATCTTCAAGTAAATATGCTATTCTTATCTGCTCTTTGTGCAAGACGCCACACGTGTGAATGTGTGTGTAGAATTGACGAAGGGTGGGTTTCTTGCCTGGTTTGTAGTCACATGGTATAAACAGCCCTTGAAGAATCAGGAATCAGATTTGGAGACACCAGAATGCAGTCTGTTGCTGGAAAGCCACAGAAATCTCAAAGGCTTTGCTTTTCCACTGAGTGTGAAGTTAATTATTTGAGCCAGTTTATCTGAATTTTAAAGGGCAGGAGGAAGCAAGGGACACCGGGATTATATTTATAGTTTCGGTGCCTCCAGCAAGATGTCATTGATACATTTATTTTATGACTGTCTGTCTCTTTCTCAAGTAAGCTGTTATTGTATCATGAGAAGTTTACACAAATCATGGGAGTTTTAAGGAAGCTGTTTAAAACACCTCTTACATAAGCAAATGGAGATTCTTATGTCCAGGATCCAAAGGATAGTTCATTTATGCACTGCTGCTGCTGCTGCTAAGTCACTTCAGTCGTGTCTGACTCTGGGTGACCCCATAGACGGCAGCCCACCAGGCTCCACCATCCCTGGGATTCTCCAGGCAAGAACACTGGAGTGGGTTGCCATTTCCTTCTCCAACGTGTGAAAGTGAACAGTGAAAGTGAAGTCGTTCAGTCATGTCTGACTCGTAGCGACCCCATGGACTGCAGCCCACCAGGCTCCTCTGTCCATGGGATTTTCTAGGCAAGAGTACTGGAGTGGCTTGCCATTGCCTTCTCCGATTTATGCACTAGATCTTCTGAAATGTATTTTATAGACAATAATTGGATGAACTAGCTGAATGCAGCACAAGGTATGGAAGGGTAAGCGGTTACTTGTCCTGAGTTCAAGACCCAGCTCAGGTGTTAACGTTACTGTGTGATTATGGGTGCCCCCAACTTTCTGACACGTAATTGTCCCACGAGCCTGAAGTGTTAAGCATAAATGGTGCTTCACTACAACGTGGAAGCCTAAAAGATTTCTAACAATATGTGTGATGTCCTAATCCTCTTTTTAAGTTGACTCCTTCCCAGAGGGTCCTCATGTTGCCTGTCTTTGCTTTGCTGTCTTTTAGTCCCTGCTTCTCTCCCTCCTTTTTCATATGTCCTGAGTGAACCTTTATTTTCATCTAGGTCAGGCTTCCTTAACCTCTACACTCCTGAGCTCATGGGTTCAATGATCGTTTGTTGCAGGCAGGGGCTGGGATGTCCTATGCTTTGTAAGACACTGAGCAGCAGCATCCCTGTTTTCTCCTTGCCAGATGCCAGTGTGCTATTCTCCCGGCTGAGATGGATGGAAATATCTCCAGACATGTGCCAATATCCCGCCGGGAGCCAAACCATACACCCTGTCCTCCAGTTTGGTGAATATCCAAGTTTGAGGATTATTAAATTATTCTTGCCAGTGAGAGGTGGAAATTGAGGATTCTTCCAGGTTCCCATCCCCCTTTCCTTTCTCTCTCTCTCACACGCACACATACACACACATCATTGATGCTCATCTTCATCCTCTCATATTAACACAGATATTATTTCTCTAAGGCAGCTCAGTCGGTGGCCTAGTAGGTATTTCCCATTGTGGGAGCACTCCTATCATGGGAGCAGGACTCGGTGAAGATGGAGGGCAGTCTTTCCTCTCTGGGTTCATCCTCTGATTTTCAGGGTGGGTGGAGACAACCTGCACTGCTAGAGCTCTGTGATCAAACTTGAAGGTGAGGCCCAACGTGACTTTACAATTTGTTCCAGAAAATGTTTGCTGAGAAAGACAAACCAGTAAGTAACTTTATTCTGAACCTGAGGCAGTTCATTTAAAAAAAAAAATTGTCCTTCTCAGTATGATTGATGCTCACTTGGGCAAACATCACCTTTCTCAGGACAATAAATTGCTCAACTGGGCAAACCATCTTGTTCGTTAAACAACTGTTTACTCATGAACACACCCTTCAGGACTCTAGCCTTTCTAGTCCTAAGCTATTAGAACAAAGACCTTCCTGAAACACTTAGGTTCAGACCACAGGACTCTCTAATAATGTCACCCTTGACCTCCCCTTTCTGAGACACAAATACCTCTCTGGGTGGTATTCTCCCTTATGTGGCAGTAAAAACTCAACTCCGCCTGCTAAATGAAGTCCTCTTTGGGGAACTGGCAGTCCCTAGAGCCTGTCTACTTTTAAAGGAGGGGTTGCCATCGGAAAGCATGGATCCAGTGATGCTTATCAAAAGACCAGGAAGAAATGTTGAAGCAGCAGATTGTCTGCATCTTTGCCCAGATAGATTCTTCTTTACGGTGTCCCTACATTGCACTCTATAAGCAGAAAGGAAGCAACATGTGGATTTAGGATTCTCCTGCCCACAAAGGGTGAGTTTAAGCAGAGTAGAGTCAGGGTCGTGAGTTTCATAAGCAGAGAAAATATGAAAAGCATAGGAACACACGTACACAAACACACAGCACACACGTGCACACATGTACATACATACTCTGGAGTGATGGAATATTTCACTTTTATTACTTTGCCGTATTTAACATGTGTTTCTTAATGAATATGTCTTCTTATTCATCAGAATACTTGCTGCTATAATTTTAGATGAAATTATATGTGCATATAATTCTCTCCTAGCATATACTGGGATATTCAGGATCTTGGCTTCAAAAACTACTGCAGAGTTGGGAGTGTATCATTTGTAGAAAGTGTTAATTAATATGAAGTGTGAATGAAAGGGATTGTGGTTACTTCTCTTTTTTTCCCCTTTGCATTTCTTTAACCATCTCAAGGTTACTAGAAAACACACTTATTGGTGAGATGGAATGGGTAACCTATGGGCATGTGACAGGATACAATAGCTGCTAATACTCAGAGAGAGGGATGGATATAAAAACAGGATATCCTTGACCCAGTAGGTCACTGCCAAGATGAACTTTCTAGGTCTGGCTTCATCTCTGGTTGTAGTTCTTGTTCAGTCACTAAGTCATATGACTTTAGCCACTAAGTCAAGTCTTTGCAACCCCATGGACTGTAGCCCTTCATGCTCCTCTGTCCATGGGGTTTCCCAGGTAATAATGCAAGTGGGTTGCCATTTCCTTCTCCAGGGGGTCTTCCTGGCTTTACCTCTACTGCTGACTAGCTGTGAAACCATGAGGAAAATGCTTCACTATTTAGCTATAGTTTATTCACCTGCTAAGGTGAGATATCTGTACCTGCCCAGTGAGCCTCATGAATTTGTTGTAAAAACCAAAAGAGATACTGCAGATAAACATGTTTAGGAACCAGTTCAAATTCATTTTATTATGATATTACCTCTTAATTTTTCAAGTTGATATTAACGTTGGTTGACATAAACTCCCTGGAGAGGGAAATGTCAACCCACTCCAGTATTCTTGCCTGGGAAATCCCATGGACAGAGGAGCCTGGGGGGCTTATAGTGCATGGGGTCACGAAGAGCTGGACATAGTGCAGCGACTAAACACCACCACCGCCGCCACCAACAGCAACATAGACTCCCACACCTGGTGTGAATTCTAGAGCTATTCAGTTCAACGGGATTGCTCCAGGCAGACACAGGCATTTGGGGATCTCCATCTTATCTTAGAGCTCTGTGGCCTGGCACTGTACCAGGAACCTGGCTGGAGACTCCAGCTTGCAGCCTAGTTCCCCTAGTGCTGTGCAGGCGCTGGGTACACCCACTGAGAGAATCCCTAGGTGGAATGCGGGGGATTGCTTGCATCACGATCCCTCAGCCTAGCCTGTAATCCACAAATTGGATTTTCTAGGGTGGAGCCTATGGATTTTTCTAGTGGCTCAGCCGGTAAAGAAACTGCCTGCATGTGGGAGACCTGGGTTCGATCCCTGGGTCAGGAAGATGCCCTAGAGAAGGTAATGGCAACCCTCTCCAGTATTCTTGCCTGGAGAGTTCCATGGACAGATGAGCCTGGAGGACTATGGTACATAGGTTGCAGAGAGTCGGACAGGGCTGAGCAAGCAGCGCTTTCATTTTGAGGGTGGAGTCAGAGGCATGGGAGGAATGAGGAACAGATAAATAAGCATATCTCCTGCCTCCATTGCTGTGTTCTCACCAGCTTCTAGTAAGTGTTATCTCATATAATACCCAGAGTCAATGCAAGTGTAAGGTCTATGTGATTGTGCCCATTACAAGTTTTAAGAGCTTAAGTAATTTGCCCCAGGTCACAGAGTTCATCAATAGCAGAGCAAAAATTCACATCTAGCTGCATAAATTCCATTCTGCTTTACTCCATCTGAGCAAGGAAAGACTTGAGGGATTTGTAGATTAGCGCTGTGGGGTGGGACAGCATCAGTACTAGAAGTCAATTATGTTAGTATCAGGCAGTTCCTAGACCTTAATGCCTTCGATTTCCTTTTCCTCTGCCACACTCTTTATTTTGATTCCAAGAATCAAGTAATCCAAGAATATCATAATCCAATGTTAATGAGATCTGCATGGAATTCACAAAAATAGCTAAGTATTATTTTCCTTTTCTTTCTTTCTTAAGGCTCTTTTTGAGTGGTGGTCGAGAATGGCCTTAAGCAACAGCTTCCCACTTTTTTTGACTTTTGAAATATGAACTGGAGAAAGTAGGTGAAAACAGAATCTGACAGCTTGCAGGCAAGGTTATTCTAAAATATCTACAGCCTGCTTAGGATATGAATAGGGAAACTCACACTCATTGTTGCTTGCCAGCCTACTCGCCCACTAGAAGGAAATGTAGTATTTCCTTTTTATTTTCAGACTCTTGCCACTTCTCCAGATTTTCTAGGAACATTAGATGCTTACTCAGATCAAGGTGAGTCAGTCCTTTTCTAAATGTCAGGCCCAGAAGGAAGGCTGGGTTCTGAGCATTGGCTTCTCCCTGCTACACAGCAGTGCTGTGTGGAGCAGCCCTGTGGAACCCTGTGGTGGGTTTTCCTGTCTGCAGTAAAGTGCTTACTGATCCAGATTCTTGTCCAGGCTGAAAGTATCACTTTGTCTCCAAAGTGGTGGTTCTTTTTAAATCGTGTCTGCAAGCCCAGGCATTTCTACCCACCTCACTTCACTCTACCTGAACAAGCTAGCATGCATATGTGCATGCTAGCTTGTGCTTCCTTTCCCTAAAGGCAATTTTATTTCTGGTATCTGTTATCTCTCCCTGGACCTCTGATAGAATCTCAGTGAGCAGCGGTAGAGTCCTCTTGTTAAGTCTCTCCCAGAAGACCCACCCTGTACCCCTTACATAACTTGACCCCTATTTCTCAGTGAATGACTTTGTGTACCATTGGTCTCCAGAAGTAACAGCTCTGGTGCAATAATACAAGATTCTGTTCCTGATTCTCCTTGCTCCTGAGTATCACCTATATTTACATAATTCAGGGATCCCAGAAGGTCTTTTTTCCTAAGTAATTTGTTTTTTCATATCTAAACAGAAGAATGATTTAGCATAACTTTAAAATCCACCCCTTCAACATATACCCTGTTTGATGTCTTAACAGGTGCCTTATAGCTGATATATTATATGACACCTTGAAAAAAAGGTTGAGGTTTGCAGTCTGAGAGAAACTGGGCTTTGAAGCCTGGCTCCCAGTCATCACTTGTGTGACCAGGTTATTGCTGTCTCAAACTAGGATTCTTTCTCCTGCCTCCTGCCTCTGCCCCAAACCTCCACAATGCAGACTGATTCCAGACTGATTCATTGAAATCACTGCTCTGTGTAATAGGCCTTTTAAAAAAATCCCCTCTTATATATTCTAACCTTTCTGTATTGATCATGCATTCATTTTGTGTTTTAGAGAAAAAATAAAACAAGGGATGCATAAGTGAAACATGATGGCATGCATGCATGCACGCTCGGTTGCTTCTGACTCTTTGCAACCCACCAGGCTCCTCTGTCCATGGGATTCTCCAGGCAAGAGTACTGGAGTGGGTTGCTGTGCCCTCTTTCAGGGGATCTTCCAGACCTAGGGATCTAATCCAAGTCTCCTGAGTCTCCTGTATTGCAGATGGATTCTTTACCCTTGAGCCACCAGGAAAGCCCAGTGGCATACTGTATAGCACTTAAAACTGAACGAACTAGATCTGTATGTATAGCAGCAAGGATAAACCTCCAAATCACTCAAAGGAGAGAGAAAAGCATGTTGTACATATATTCTATTTGTGTTCAACTTCAGACATGCAAAGAGTAAAATAAGTTGAGATTTGAAGGATCTGGCAGATAGTTTTCCCTTCCCTACCAGAGTTCAATGACCTCAGGTCGAACGCCCTGTATAGCTTCTGGAAAGACCCTTTGTTTGGGTTGAGGTTGGGTTGGGGGTGTTGCACTCCCCTTCGTCCCCTTTGATGGGATGGGGTGAAGGAAAGCTGAACACCTGGCAAATTCTTTCTCTAAAAAAAGCCCCAGTTCTTTGATCTCTTCATCCTTTGGAAGAATGGATTGCAAGCCCTTTCATAAAGCCTGAAGGTGAGTGATGGAGTCAGCTGGGCCACCTCTTCTCAAGTCTTGACCTAGAATGTCTGTGCTTGAGAATATGGGGTATTTCAGAGGCACTGATTTGTAAGTGGTCTTTGGTGGGGGGCAGAAGTGGATTTCTGCACAGACTCCAGGGTAGTAGCAGATGACATTGTAACACATTTTCACATATCAGTAAGTCCCCAGGGTTTCACAGTCAGCCTTCAGTGCTGTTCATCTGGGGCCTGGTTCTTCTATGTTCAGCCCTGTACGGGGTATTCGGACATGAATAAGGCCAGGTTTCCGGCTGTGGGGGTTTCAGGGCTGGCTGGAATTGCCTTCCTAGTTGGTTCTCTGCCACTGTCTCCTGCAAACAAGCTAAGCGTCATCACAGCGCTGACTCACCAGGATGTACTGCGTACTTCCCCACCTTGGGGCCTTCGCTGTGTGTGTCCCTCTGTTTGCAGTGATCTTAGCTTCCTCCAGGGAAGCCATGCCCACCCCGCAGGCCAGGAAGCCTTCGCTGATTCCCAGCCGCCACATCTCTCCCGTTCTCACCGTCGCGCCTTCCTCTGTGCGCCTCTAACCCTCTCCCGGTGGGCCTGCCGTCGGCTTGAGCTGTGCGTGTCGCTGGCTCCCCCATGGACTGGGAGCTTTGGGAGCGCACAGCTCTTGGTTCTTTCATTTCCATGTTCACTATGATACCCCACGCAGTGACTGGCACCCAGGAGAGTGGAGGGCATCTAAGTGCACTTTGCCATAATCTGCTCAGTCCCCAGTGCATGAAGCTGCCTCTCCTCCTCCCTCGGGGGTCTTAGGAGAAGTGGCTATCAGGATGTGTGGCAAGAGCATTGGGCAAGGCATCTTGAAGCCCGGGTTTTCCTTCCTGAGCTTTCAGCCTCCTGGTCCTTGGGCTGTCATTGTCCCTCTCTGGGCCCAAGGCTCTGCTTCTCAGGAGGGAGATCAGGGCTCACTGCTCAGAATGTGTGCGAATCCGTTGCTGTTTGCTGTGCTTCTTTCAGATCTGACCTCCCCCGTCTGTCTGTCTGTCTCTGTTTCCCCTTGTCCTTCCTCGTAGGTGCGTAATAAACCAAGAGTTTACAGTAAAAGCACAGGAAAAGTCGAATGATGTGTTCTCTTCAGGAAAGTACCCGGTCCCCCAGGTAGCCAGCGACTGCCTCAGGAACCCGGAGCCTCCCTGAGCTGTGGCTCCTGAGGACTTTCAGTGTAGACCCGGTAACCCACCTCAAGCCTTTGATGTGGCTTTGACAGGGCATGCTACACAAGCAGCCCTGGTTCAGAGCTGCAGAAAGGCTTGCTGCTTGCCGCCACCAGCCCCAGGGATGAAACAGTGGTGGGGGTCAGTTGGACAAATGATGGAGAACATGAACCTCAGCAGTCACACCCGCCTGCTCCCCAAACTTCAGGTGGAGCCAACGTTTTTTTCCGCCAAAGCTCTCCTAAAGAGGGAAATAGATGTGCCCTTTGAATCTCTGTGCATCATGAGAAGCCAGGAGATGGTCGAAGGAAGTCCCTGGAGAGACAACAGATTGAATAGTCAGTCCCCGAATATTCAGAGGTGTCTGTGCTCTTATAAAGAACTGAGGAATCCCCAGTTGGTTTACTCAAGTCTTCTTGGTAGAAATGAAGATGACGGAGGAGCCTGAAGATATGGTTTCTACTGACGGCTTTCATTCCTTTATTTTCTTACTTAGCAAAGATCTGAAGACTGACGCTGTACACAGCACTGTGCTGGCACCAGGAACACACTGGTTTTAGGCAAATAGGTGGTAGGTACATAGATATCGATGCGGCCGTAGATAAGGCTGTAGATGTGGATATAGAGAGACTGAGATAGTGACCCTCGCAAAGCTCAGAATCCGGTAGTGGACACAGGCGTTTATATCAACAGTGGCGCCGATAACTGTGGTAACTGCCCAGGGTGAAAAGAGTGGTGAGCCACAAACCTACTAAATGGGGGGACTCTTGTTTGTTTTTTTTTCTGGGCTCAGGCAAAGCTTCCTGCATAGAGTCATTTGAGAACTGAGCTCCGGTGAAAGGAGACCATCCCCCCCAGCACCCCACCCCTGCAACACACACACATCTCAAATGAATTGCAATGTGGACTCTGGAGTCTGCGTGAGTTTCCATCTGTCTCCACGATAACAAAGTCAGTCGTTTTACACAGTCATCAAGGGACCCAGGCTCCTTCCTTCTACCCTCCCATCTGCAGCTCAAGAATGTTGCTTTCAGTTTCAGCTGACAGGATGCCTGCTGCTCCTGTAGGCGTTATGATTGCTTTCAGGTGCCAAGAAAGGAAGGACCAGATGCCAAAGGGGGCATTTTCTTTCAAAGAGGTTACCCACAAGCCCCAGCCATTGGATTCTGCCCATGTCTCATTGGCCAGGAATGGATCTCGCAGCTACTCCTAGCTGCAAGAGTGTCTGGGAGGAAGGCGGGGGGTGTTAAACTGGGCACGTTGCCTCTCTGAGCCAAATCAGAGGAGACTGGGTGGTAACCTAGCTGCGTCTGCCCAAACTGTAGCCAGCGTTTACCTTCCTTTGGCTGTGTCTGTCTTTTCCTCACTTTAGGCAACACCTGCTTCCACGGTGCGCATTCCTCTCTTCCTGCCTTCTTGAAAGCAGAGGATGGTCCTTCGTCCCAAACAAAAGAGACAAAGATGGAAAAATAGTTGGAGTACATTCATTCCAAGGTACGGTCACAACTGTTGGTCATTTCCTGCCGCCTAGAACCCTGGAATTGCCCACTTTCTGTTGTTTTCACACTTGGTTTTCTAGTCTTCTCTCAGATTCAGTAAGCTGAACTCCTGGAGCCTCTGTTCTTTCTTCCTGATGCCTTTTATTTGGTGCCTGCTTCTCCCTTGTACCTGTCCCCTCTCCTCTCCGCCCCCTTTCCCCCCAGCACCCTGCTCTTCACTTGAAGCTCAGCCTAGTAGTCAGGTGTTCAACTCTCCTCTCCAGGTGGCTGGCTGTGTGTCTATGCCTCTCCCCAGCCCCACCCTCTAGACTGCAGACTCCTTGAGGGCAGGGGTAAGGTCTAGTTCACTTTAGGATTTGACTTCTAGCACCTAGTGTTGTGAACAGTGTGTGAGGTTTCTCAACGCATGGTTATTATTGCTGTTGTTTATAGGTCCAGCAAGGTGCTGGGAACTATTGCAAAATTATTACAGAACAGACAAAGCAGAAGGCAAAGGTCTTGGCAGTGGAGAGATTCCTAACACACCTTCAGACCGTTTCTCAGACAGACGTGGTGAGTCCTCGTTTTTCAGTGAGGCCTGGCTCCTGCAGCCACCCTCTCCTCCCTGTCACATTTCTTACTGCACCGTCTTCCTCCTCTTCTTCCTCCCTCTTCCTTGCTGTCATCATCACCCTTTTCTTCATCCTCAACATTATCCTCATCACTGTTAGCTCTTGTTGTGTATTTATTAATACTACGTGCCAGGCCTTTTATAAGTAATATCTAAGAGGATAAGCTTCTTGCCCAAGATTATAGCTAATTTCATAGCAAAGTTAGGACTCAAACTGAAGTCAGCTTGACCACAAACCTGTGTTCTTGACCCTTCCCTCTCTCAGTCACAGGGGTCTCTGGCAGAGGACAGGGAATGGCTCAAGCCATTGTCCACCTTAAAATCCCTCCAGTGACCGCTGCAGTGCCCGCTGTGGTGCTCATAGACCCCTCATCCTGCCGCCAGTGCTTCCCGCTACCTCAGGGAGCCATCCTTCACACTCACCGACCTGTCCCTACTCCACCCCCTTCCCGCCCAGCTTGTTGCACTGCGCTGCTTGGTGCACCAAGCCTGCACGGTGCTTTTCCAGCCCTGCGTTCTCTCCAGCTGAAACGCCCTCCCCAGTCCACCTGTACCAATAATAGTCTTCATTTAAGACCTCTGTCAAGTGGTGGAGACACGTGAAATCCTCCTGGGTCCCCACCCGCCCCGCTTCAAACCTTAGCTCCTTCTCTAAACCTCCTTGGAACGTCTTACTGTCTTTTGGGGGTCTAAGAGAGCAATCTAGGGTGGGGAGTGGGGAACCCAGGCTTTGGAGATAGACATCCTCTGTGAAATCCCTATTTAGCCTCTCACTAGCTTTATGAACAATTTCGGCAAGTTGCTTAGCCTTTTGAGTCTCTTAGTTTCTGTAAGAAGGAGGTAAAAGTAAACACTTTGGGAATATGAAACAGTGCTCATAAAATGACTTATGCCCCCGCCCCGTCTCCTGACCACCCCTTTTATTACATCTGCCAGCCACCCTTTCTCTGAGTCAAAGATGCCGGGCAGCCAATGGGCCTATCTCTCCATCATTTTTGGTGATCGTCTTCACTGATCAGTCAGGAAGAAATGACACCCTTGGCAGTCATTGCTTCTTTCTGTCTAGTCTGCTAGGATACTCATGGACTCCTGATGTCTCAGTCCCCCAGTGGCTGGTGAGCAGCACCCTAGACAGGAATAGCTGCCACATCAAGGATGGCAATTCTGTCCCAATGGCCTTGCCACTGGTTTACGTGGCAAGTGTGTGGAGAAGAGGACGAGGTGTGCATGCAGGGGAGGAAAGGAGCTGGTTCCAGTCATGGAACTGCCTCTTACTGTGTGATTGCATCACGTCTCTCTCTCTCTGGCCTCAGTTTCCCATCTGTCATATCTGATACTGGGGCTCAGTCCCTAAGCAGTGTCTGCCTGGATCAACTCTTCAGTCTGGAAGACTGTCTCAGAGAAGTCATCTTGGCTTCGGATACCCCATGGTGTTGGGGAGGAGTGATTGTTGGTGGTGGGTCATCCTGAACTAGAGGAGTCCAGGATGTGTGTGTGTGTGTGTGTGTGTGCGCGCGCGCGCGTCAGAGGATTTGTGACATCAGCCTAGAAACAGCTACTGGGAACTCCGGGCCATTTGGAATTCTTGAAGACACTCTGGACTGTCTTTGTAGATTATCCTAAAGTCAAGCAATTAGCATTCACTGACTCCCTACTGTATACTCTATGACACTGATAGGAGTTTTACATTTAGAGTTCTATTTTTATAAGGATAGTTGAGTTATCCCTATATTCTTTCTCAGAGCTAAGGATCATCATTGGTCCAAACATCCTTTCATTTTGTTTTTATTTTATTTATATTATTTTCCTCCTTGTACTCTTGGTTCCCTCTCCTACTCTCTTCACACTCCATCATAAAGATATGTATATGTTTTTAAAAATGTGTAGTGTTTATGGTGAATCTGTAAGCTCTTAATTTACATGTATGATGCCATGATACATATCTTACTCCATTTCTTCTTCCTTCACTCAATATTTTGTTTCGAGACCCTATCCACCTTGTAGTTGACTTTTCTAATGGCTACATAGTATCTCTCTGGACCCACTGCACTACACCCTTCTCTTCTGCTAGGGGCTGCACGTGTATCGTCTCTAATTCCCAGAAGCGGTGAGTCAGGTTTTATCTGCTGTGTTACTCACTGCTTTTTTTTTTTAACCTTTAAAAAAAATTGGAATATAGATGCTTTACAATTTTGTGTTAGTTTCTATTCTACAACAAAGTGAATCAGCTGTGCGTATACACACATCCCCTCCATCTTGAACCTCCCTCCCACCCCACCCCTCCAGGTCCTCACAGAGCCCCGAGCCCCGAGCTGAGCTCCCCGTGTCACACAGAAGCTTCCCACTAGCTGTCTGTTCTGCACACGATCGTGTAGATGTGTCAGCGCCACCCTCTCAATTCTCCGCACCCTCCCGTTCCCCACCCTGTGTCCACACGTCTATTTTCCATGTCTGTGCTGCGAGTCCTGCCTTGCAAAGAGTGTCAACAGTACCATTTTTCTAGATTCCATATACATGCACTAAAATACAATGTTCGCTTTTCTCGTTCTGACTTACTTCACTCTGAATGACAGGCTCAGGGTTCATCCACATCCCTATAATTGATTCAAGGCAGACACTTGCTGCTGATGGAGATAGCTTTAGGTGCTGTACAGTGTAACTATTAGCAACATGGAATTATATACTATATTACATCATGAAGATCCTATCAGTTTAGTGATAGTAAGTCATTACTAACCCTCTTTGCTCACTAAATTTTCCTTTTAAATAGATCAGGAGCAGGCCTCAGGCTAACATGTTTGCAGGCAGCACACTCTGGCTGAAATTTAATTACGTTGGAAATTCAATTAAAAGGTAACTTAATAAAAACCTATCTATTTAAATGTTTCCATCTATTTTAAATAAACAACCTGTATTTCCACTTAAAGAAGTGACTTTCCATATATAAGAGAATCTAAATGTTGCTGATTATACATACATCATTATTGTATATTCCATTAAGAAAAAAAAATCATACTGATTGTTATACACCATTGAGTATGAACATGCTGCCTTCAAAGATGTTAAAATGTGAACAAACATATATCTGTTTTTGTTTCCTTTGACAAACAAGGGTAGTTATATAAAGAAGACAGTTGATTTAATGGAAAAAAAAGTAAATAAATGACAATTCTCGAATTAAGTGAATTTGGTAAAAATGAAGATGCCGGTGTAGGAATGACTGGAGTTTGGGAAACACTGAATTATGTCATGTAGGTTATCCTCAGACCAGGTTTGTGAGGAAGGCATAGTTATTCCCGCTTAGCAGACAGGGAGGTTTAGAGTAAATTCATATTCAGGCAAGTAGGTCAAAAGTCCTCACCTCCAGGTACTAAGAGTCCATCACTTGTGACTTCATTTCGGGGTGGCCACTCCTTGCCCCTCCTTTTGGAGAGGCTTTGAAGAGTGCCTGGATCTTGGTTGTTTCCTCCCAATCTTGAACCCTTCAAAACACTTGAATGCTTTTGGGTTAGTAACCACGGTCACTTCACCCCAAATATGAAGTAGTGTGTTCTGGTATCTTTCTTACAATGGCTACATTATCAACAGAGAAGTCAAATGATGAGTGAATGTTTCTGATACTGAAGCACCCACCAAGGGAGGTATGTTGAGGACAGAGAACGTTCTAGAATGGGGGAGGTATGAGCAGTGGAAGCAGCAGCAGCAGTTGTAATGCTTTGTTAGTTACAAGTTTTTTTCATTTTTTTAAAAATTTGATCCTTACCGCCATCATGAGTAGATATTATCCCCATTTTACAGGTGGAAAAACTGACAATGTTAATTTGCCCAGAATCACACAATTAATAACTGGTAGGAATGTAAGTAGATCTGTGAAGGAACTGCCTTTTCCTCTCTCTTTTTAAATTAAATTCCCTTCTGAGTTAGCTGTAGATTCACTAGTTAGAAATAATGTAGACCAGTCCAAGAGATCTGGTGTGCTGCTGGATTTATCTTTTCCCCCACTGGTAACATTTTGAAAACTCGTTACACCATATCACAACCAGGGCCAGGACATCGATACAACTAAGAAGTAGGGTCTGTCCAGTCATCTTGCCCGTTTATATTCGCATCCACTTTCCTCTCCTCACTGAAGCCCTTTCCTGACACCTGGCAATCACGAATCTGTTCTCCATTTCTGAGATTTTGTCATTTCCAAAATGTTACATGAATGTCATTATACGGTACGTAACCTTTAGAGGCTGTTTTTCCACCCAGCTTGATCCTCCGAAGATTTACCCAAGTTGTTTAGTGTGTCAAGAGTTTCTTCCTCTTACCCTGACTAGCTGTTCCGTGGTTTGTCCATCCAGCTTTTTAGTAGGTTGTTTTCAGTTTTCAGCTATTACAAATAAGGCTTCTATGAATAACCTTACACAGGTTTTTGCTTGAACATACAGGTTCATTTCTCTGGAATAAGTGCCTAAGAATGTGATTACTGGTTTTTGGGGCTGCTGCTGCTGCTGCTAAGTCACTTCAGTCGTGTCCGACTCTGTGTGACCCCATAGATGGAAGCCCACCAGGCTCCCCCGTCCCTGGGATTCTCCGAGCAGTTGCATGTTTTTCATGAGAAACTGTCCGACTGTTTTCCAGAATGGTTGTGTTGTTTATGTCTCTCACCAGCAACGTATGTGACCCAGCTTCTCTTCATGTTTACTCACGTTTGGTTTGTCATTAATTTCTATTTTGGCCAGTTTGACAGGTATGTAGCTATATCCCACTGTCGTTTTCATTTACTTTTCCCTCATGGCTAATAATATCAAGCATCTTTTATGTGCTTGATTGCCATCTGTATATCCTCTCTGTTGAAACTTGGCTGCTTTTTTCACCTAAGTATCCTTCCATTTTCCCCAGTATTCTTTCTTTTTAAGAAAAATTAAATTTTGTATTGAGATAATTGTAGATTCATAACACTATGGCATTGTTAGAAATAATCCAGAGATCAATAATATGAACAACTAAAAAAGCAGACAAAAGATTAGAAAAGACATTGATCCAGAGAAAATATACAAATGACCAATAAGCACATAAAAAGATGGGCAGCCTCACGAGCCACCAGGGGAATACAGGTCAAAACCATGGTGAGATTCCATTTCACATCCACTAGAATGGCTGTAATAAAGGGAGCAAGAAAATGACAAGCGTTGGCAAGGACGTGGAGAAACTGGAAACTTCCCACACTGCCGATGGAAATGTGAAATGGTGGAGCTGTTTTAAAACAGTCTGGCAGTCTGTCAAAAGGTTAAGCTCAAACACAGCAATCCCATTCCTAGGTGTATGTTTAAGAGAACTGAAAGCATATGTTCACCCAAAAACTCATACATAAATATTTATAGTAGCAATATTCATTATTAACAGCCAGAAATGCAAACAACCCAATGTCCATCAACTGATGATTAGATAATAAAATGCAGTATAGCCATATGATGGGATATTGTTCATCAAGAAAAAGAAATGAAATATTGATACATGCTACAACAAATGTGTGAAAGAAGCCAGTCACAAAGAACCACCTATTGTATGATTTCAATTCTATGAAATACCCAAAACAGACCAATCTACAGAGACAGAAAGTAGATTAGCAGTTTCCTAGGGCTTTGGAGTAGCGGGCTATGGAAGAATGATAGATAAAAGATGCAGGGTTTCTTTTGGCAGATAATTAAAATGTTCTAAAACTGTGATGATGGATATGAGATTCTGTGAATACACTAAAAGCTATTGAATTGTATGAGTTACATGAGCGAATTCTATGTTACATGATGCGTATCTTTATAAACTTGTTTTTTTAAAATAAATAATAAGGGAATATTCTGTGTACCCTTTACCCAATTTCTGCCAATGGAATTAGTTTGCAAAACTATGGTGGGAGAGCCTGCTGAGCCCGGGATGCTGAGACTGATGCAGCCCCTGTTACTTGGGTTTCCCCGAATCTGCCTGTGTCTCTGTTTGTCCCTCTCTGTCTCCCATCCTCTGTGCCTGGGTGTGTTGCTCTATATATTTTGATCACAAACACTGGTTTGTGATATTTGTGATAAAGTCATAGTCAGGACACCAAATGAAATATTGCCTCTTTTAAAGCTCTGTTCACTGTAGATTCTGTCTAAGGAAGTGCTCCAAAGACCTTTCGTTTGCCCTCCCTGTTAATAACCCAAAGCAGAGCAGATACCGCGCCCCCCATCCTTTGTCCCCAAGCATACCCCTTCTTGTCAAAGGGCAGAGGTCATAAAGGAGCATGAATTCCCACCCACACTGGAGAGACAGAAGGTTGGGATTGCAGGCGCAATTCATCTAGATTCTAGAATCACCCACACTTCTGAAAGAGTAGGAAATTATCTTACCAAAAGGAGGAACATGAATTCTGGAAGGGGGATACGCCCCCATGTCTCCACTCCTGCTTTCTCCTCCCACCAATTTCGGAAGCGATCTCTGACTCCCAGGCCCGGTGGGTGACTTGTCAGCGTTTTCGGAGATCCGGTCTTTATTGGGTTGCTACTAGCAAATGCTCTCAGGGAGAGGACTGGCAATGATTCATCTGTACTAATCCCTGTGTTTTCATCAGCCCTGCTTCTGTGCGAGGGGACAGCCCCGGTCGCTCTTCCACATCATCATGTTTGGTTTCTCTCAAAATGTTTGCTCAGAAAAAAGCCCAGAGTTTGGCCTGGGCTCATTCTGGGCTTCCAGGGGAATTCCCCATCCGCAGACTCCAGGCGTGTAGTTGCTAGAACATTCGCTCCTCACCTGGCAGGGCAGAAGGTGAAGCTGGCTCCAGCACAGAGGTTTTGAGGGGGGATCACAGACAAGCTTACTGGGACCCCGTCTTCCAGGACAAGAGATGAGGGAAGAAATAGCTGCTGTTACTGTGTCTCCACCGTGACCCCACTGCCTCCACAGCGCGGGTCCTATCACAGCTGACCACGTGTCAGCCTCAGCTCTACCCTCCATCTGGATCTCAGAATCCAGCCATGCTGGGCCACCTAACACGGCCCTTGTGCACTTCTGGTCTCTGCAACCCTCACTGTGGTCCCCGAACGCTGACTTCATCATCTGATCCCCACCTCTGCAAAACTTCAAACTCCAACAGTCACCATCCCAAGATCCCAGGAAAACTTTGCCCTGTGACTGGTATGTGGTAGAATCTCCAAAAACAATTACTACCACGGAGGATGATAATATCTTGATCATATCTTGATTAGTGGAGGAACTTTGTGAGACTAATAGAAGCTCAAAGATGTGAAAAGACCTGTCCAAAGCCACATAATGTATAAGCGATGAGAATTTGTAATAACACATTTTAAATGTCTCTCTTTTAACCATGGTTTCCTTAAAGTCTCCTACCTCTTTCAAGCCCATCCTCCCAGGTCCTGTGTTCTTTAGTAAGACCATAGCCTTGCAAACCAGAGGGAAAGAAAGGTGATCAGCTGGCCCTCGGAGACCCAAGGTAGAGTTGGTGTTGCAGCTTGAGTCTGAAGCCCGTTGGCTTGCAGAACTCCCTTTTCTTTGAGAGAGGTCAGTTTTTTCCTTGAGGCTTTCAAATGATCGGTTGAGGCCCACCTACATTAAGGAGAGCCATATTCTTTCCTCAAAGTTGACTGATTTAAATGTTTATTGTTGTTCAGTCCCTCAGTTTTGTCTGACTCTTTGCGACCCTATGGACTGCAGCATGCCAGGCTTCCCTGTCCTTTGCTATCTCCCGGAGTTAGTTCAAACTCATGTCCATTGAGTTAATGATGCCATCCAACCATCTCATCCTATGCTGACATTATCTAAACAAATACCTCCACAGCAACATCCAGACATGCTTGATCAAATATCTGGGTATCATAGCCTAGCTAAGTTGACACACAGGATTAACCATCACATCAGCCAAGGCGTTTATGGAAAGGAGACTAGGAGGGAAGGAGGGGGAACTGAATCATCTGTGTGGTATTTGACCAAGAAAACAGAATACGTTAGATAAATGAAAGAGACATCTAGAACAGAATGCTGTTCTTGTTTCCACTCTCTGGTCGGGGAGCTGCCAGCAGAACTGCCTCACAGGATATCAGACAAACATAAGGGCAGGTACCTAACAGTAAAGATAGCAGGGCGTCATCTGGGAGGCCACGAGCCTTAGTCCTCTAAAGTTGCCTTTGGTTCCCACGTGCTTTGGTTCCCGTGTGCTATGGACAGCTGGGTGCTGGGGTCAGGGACCGGTTAGCAGATCCATCATAGCAGAACTAGGATCGTTCTGTGGAGAACTGCAGAGATAACAAACCACTGGATCTGAGGTCCAGTGGACTCACAGCCAGACCTCAGAAAGGTGTGGAGTGGTAGGGCTGAGTTACCAGACTTTGCCCAAGCAGAGAAAGAGAGAGAAATGCATAGTCCTCCAACTGCACGTGTTTCATACTTTTTTGTCAGTGCTAGAAGGTCAGTCTGGAACCAGGGAGATCGATGGCGTTTCTTCTGATACCAGCCTCCAACAGGCCTTGTGTCTCGGGGCTCCAGAGTTTCCCTTCTATCCTAAGGTTCCATAAGCCGCACCTGGGTGCAATCCTGAAGAAGAATTGGGGATGGCAGAGTCAAACCATCGCTTTAGAGATTGGACCTTCCTCTTGTAGAGAAACTGAGAAGTTTCTAAAGAGTTTATTAATATTTCAATTACTGGTGCAAATTAAGTATAAATTATATAAAACTTAAAGTCCACCTTTTTATCTGGCTCCCTGGCTTGAAGATTAGATCTCTGGGTTCGTTAGAGAAAGCAACACATTTCAAAGCTGATGTTCAGTCCAAGGTCAGCGTAGGCAAACTGAAGGAGAGACACGCCCATCATTCTTCCTTGTGCAATGCATTGCTACACTTCCATTACTTTTATTTTGAGAAATAAAGAAAACACTGAAAGGTATAAAGAATAATATCACATGCATTATCACTACCCAGAGTAACAACTGCTAAGGCCTTGTCACGTTTTCTAGTTTTCTAGACACATTGAAACACTATGGATGAAATTACAGCCCCCTTTCCCCTTCCCTAGATCCGTTTTCTTCCTGTCCTCCCCAGAAGCAACCAGGCTCACGAGTTTGATGTGTGTTCTTGTCCACTGGAAAATATCTTTATCTATACAAATGCACACATCCATGAAAAATACAAAATATTGTGCATGTGTTTTAAGATACAACCAGATGGTACCCAACTGTACATATAATTCAGCGACTGCGTTTTTCACTCATGCTTAGTGAGACACATTCTAATGATTCTCGTTACTCAGCACTTTCCTGATGATAGGCATTTTGTTTTTTTCCTACTTTAAAACGTGTATCCAGATTTCAGTGGACATCTCTGTACGGTGGTCTGCCTTGACTTGTGCTTTTGCTTTCTGTGGTTTCACTTTACCTATGGTCAATGATGGTCCAAAAACTACTAAATGGAAAATTCCAGAAATGAGCAATTTATATACGTTTTCATTCGCTCGCCATTATGATGAAACCCCTCACTGTCCTGCTCCGTCCCAGCCAGGATGTGAGTCATCCCTTTGTCCACTGCTTCTCATCTATTAGCCACTTTGTAGACGTATTAGTTGTCAGGGCAACTATTGCAGTGTCTCAGTGCTTCTGTTCAAGTCACCCTAATGGGCCCAAAGTGCAAGAGTACTGACGCTGACAAGACACCATGTGTGAAGAGTCCTGTATGACCTGTGATTCCGGGCGTGCCCTGGGGGGTCTTGGAACACATCCGCTGAAAATAAGTGGGGGCACAGTATGCGTTTCCATGAACACAGATGCTTATCTCTCTCGGTTGTGCTTTGCGAAGCGGACTGCTGGCTTTCTTGTATGAGGTTGTTCTCACACAAGGGCCTCAATAAGCTGTGTGTGTGTCTGTCTTTGCCTCAGACGCTGAATTCCTTGAGGCTGGGGGCTGGCATCCCTTACTGCCCGCTCCTGGCACAGAATGTTGAGATAAATGAGCAGATACACGAATGAAGGACATGCTCCCCCTGCTCTCCCAAGCTAGCTTCTTCCCTCTCCCCAGCTTGACGAGAGTAAAAGGAAGTCCCTGCCATGGCTTGCAACACGTATTACTCAAATGAGCTCTTTTAATTAATTTCCACAGCTTTCTGAGATATTGCATTTTATAGGTGATAAAACAGAGGCTTAGAGACGTGACGTGAGTTCCTGCCATCACAGTGAGTTGGGAGTGAAGGTAGGATTTGAACCCAGGTTGGTCCAGACCCCGCAGCCCGTGGCCTCGCCACTCCCTCCTCTACCTCTCCAACAGAGGGACTTGCTAACACGAAGCTGGTCGGATCCTTTGCCTTCATCATGACTTCAGCCACAGTTCTCTCCACCTCAGCTAAATCTTTTTCTTTTTTCCCTCAGAGCCTGGGGAAATCACCTTCATTAATTATCCCACAGCTTTGACCGATTAACCTACATCTTTCTCTCTTGGGCCTTGGGTGTACATATTAAGATTTAAAACGTGAGCAAGATGCTTTGGTATCGGTGAAGCTGACCCTGTAATTCCCATAATAGTGGGAAAGCTAGACCAGGGAGCTGAGGACGCAGGCTGCAAGTGACATGGTGAATTAGAAGCCAGGCTGAAGTCCATACCAGTCTGCTGCGTGTAGGTCTGGAGCCCTTGGATCTGACTTTTGGCTCTCCTCTGACAGAGGGGAGAGTGGGTGGTGAATGGATTTACGGTCTCACTGATCTTAGGGCCGAATCAGAAGGGCACAGGGAAAGGCCTGGGGGCAGGAGCAAATACCACAGAAGCCGGGGAACACGCCTGCAGGAAAGTCCAACTTGTAAGTGTCAGATGCACACGCTGAGTTCTCTGGACTCAGGTCAGAGGAGAAAGCTGTCTGGACGGCATGAGACTGTACTGGCCAGGGTTGGCTCACTGCCACAGCAGGCACCATGATACCATGTGGTAAAATGCTGTACCGATTCATGGCTTGATCATATCATGGCCCGATGCTCCTGTTGGGTGGGCTTGGTCTCCGCTCTCTGGGGTTGTTGGGGGAGTCAGGCTCCTTCATCTGCAGACTCTTCCATCTCCCACCCCCAGCCTGCAACGTCAGTGTCCAAGGTGGGTAGAGGGAGCCGTGAGTCTGGGCCAGTCCAGGGCATAGCAGGGCTGGAGGAGGCGTTCCTGGCCCCAGGGCCCAGGGCTAGTATTTCAGCCACACTGTCCTGCCTGTCAGTGTCTTTGATCCTGTTCACTCCTCTCAGGAATGGGAACCTTGCAGCCTGTTCTTCCCACCTGCTGCCCCGAGATTTCAAGCCCTGGAATATGTTTTATAAATGGGCGTGTGCCCTGCAGATGGAAGCCTGGCTGTGGTTTCTTCTCCATGTGACAGAGAACTCATCAGCCTGTCCACCCTCACCTGGAACCTCTTTACTTCAGACCCTGAAAGGAGATCTGAGAAGCCTCACTCATGGATGGAAAGAGAGCAGGAGTGTGACTGCCTCGGGCACGGTCACCGCCGCTGCATTTGAGGCGCAGGGGGTCATCTCTGCCCAGATGCTGAGCCTCCGAGCACTGTGTGTGCATGTAGACACAGGCAATCCGTTCCCGCTTCTCCCTGCCCTTGCCACCCGGAGCCATCCAGCTCACGGCCGCGGGGCCAGTGGTTGACCTTGAAGCTGGGCTGCCGTGCCCTTGGAGACTGGAAGGGTGGTTGGCTGGCCTTTGCGTGGAATCGGGAATCCAGTCTTGGGCTGTAGCGCTCAGCGGGCTCGCTTTCCTCATCTGCACCACAGGGAGAATGCCTTACACGGCCGTTATGAGAACGAAAGCGTCTCATTATGAAAACTGCTGAGCAGAGTGAAAAGAGGCAGCAGTCAGGAAAGCTGCGGTTCTTTTTATGCCATGTCCAACATGCTAGAGACACGAGTTCTGGGCACTTGTATAAGGGCTGAGTCAGAATGCTACCTTGTGGCTTCCCGGGTGGCCCCATTTCAATAAGCGGACTTTTGCCTCAGTGTCCCCTCCCTGTCTGTCCCAATTCCTTCCCTGCTTCTCAGAGGATCCAGTCAAGGCGGGACCCCCCCAGCCACAATGGCTGGTGGGCTGGTTCCCTGGCGGGGCTCCTCTGTCCTGACCGCCGGTCCGGCTCGTGTCGAGCTCACGGACCTGGTCTGAGATGGCCCTCCTGCTCCTCATTACAGCCACCCTGAGCTTCACCGCTTCAATCTGGCAGGCCTGAGGCTGAGCCTGGGAGGAGAGCTCTGCAGCTGGTCCTGGGATGCAGGCGTGAGGGCGTGGGCAGGCTGTGGCAGGGAGGACCAGCGCGGCTCTGGTCTTTAGTTCTTGCCCTGGGCAGCTGTGGCTCCATCCCACTTTGGCTCCTGTGAGAAGCCTTACCAGTCGCGCCTCCAAATTGTCCCGGGGAGAGGTTGTAGCACTGTCTTCATCCCACTTGGGATGTCAAAGCTTCTCAGGGCAGTCCCACCTCCCACTTCAGAAACATCCCTGAGTTAGACCCCAGGAGGCTTCCCAGGCTCTGAAGACAGCCCTGAGACTTAGAGGCACGTGCTTGAAGGACAGCCGCCCACTGCAGCCACCCTGATAGCCCGGAGGATGGTGGATACAGGCAGAGTCCACGGGAGCCAGCTCAGTGAGCTGCTTCTCACTCGGGGCCTCCACTTGGCCCATGCCCTTCTCACTCTAATGGTCTAGGTTCAAAAGTCACCTTCTTGAAAGGGGCTTTCCTAGCATCCTATCTGAAGGTGCCTAGCTGTGATTACTCCACTCCCCATTTTTCCTTCCAGACCCTTCTCTGGCAGACTGGCCAGTGGAGCTGCCTAGATAGGTTGTCTGGGTGTTGGGACAGGTTCACACAAGACCCGCCCCAGGCTTGGGTTGGGGTGGGTGGTTACAAAAGTGCATGCGTGCTAAGTCACTTCAGTCGTGTCTGACTCTTCGTGACCCTATGAACTATAACCCACCAGGCTCCTCTGTCCATGGGGTTTTCCCGGCAGGACTACTGCAGTGGGTTGCTGTGCCCTCTTGCAGGGGATCTTCCCGATGCAGGGATCGAACCCACGTCTCTTATGTCTCCTGCATTTGCAGATGGATTCTTTACTACTAGCAGCACTGCCTGGGAAGCCCTCTTTACAGAAGTGTGTGTGTGTGCTAAGTCGCTTCAGCCGTGTCCAACTCTTTGCGACCCTATGGACTGTAACCCACAAGGCTCCCCTGTCCATGGGATACTGGGGTGGGTTGCCATTTCTTTCTTCATCTTTATAGAAAACTAGGGGTCAGATGTCAGTGCTGGTCCAGGGAGAAGGTGCCAAAGGAATGCTAAAGCTTTGATTGATTTTCTGATATTAGGGTAGGAAATGTCCGAGTCAGGCATGCAGGCAAGGTAAACACCTAGCAAAAACTAACCAGGCAACAAGAAGTAGGAACTCAGGAGGAGACTGAAGGTCCGGTGTTATTTCCACAGACAGTGCCAGGCGGGCAGGAGTATCTTGGGGAAGGACCAGATGTAAGTTCTAGTTCTGCTTTGTCATTTGAAGGGCACGTTCCCATCTCTGGGTTTGTCTCCCTCAGTGTGACCACAACAGTGATGTCATTCAAGGTTGGGAGAAGTGACTACTTGTGTACACACCTCAGTGAAGACACATTTCTATCCTATAGGTCATTTTGAAACCCTGAAGGTAATGGGATTTTAAGACCGGGAAAGAGTCTCTTTTTGAGCCTTGGTACAAAGGGGAAGTGACCTGAAGTGGCCCCGAGAATTCTGGAGTGCCCTGCCTTCTAGTGACCATAGTTTTCCAAGCTCCAGATGAGAGCGGTCACTCCTGCATAGGCCAGCTCAGGTGTTCCTTTCTCAGCGACCTAGAGATCCCTGTCTCAATTCCCCACGCTGGGAGACAGGCCTCAGTTCAGGAGGAGCCTGCAGAATGTGTCGGCCTGGTAGACAGAGAAAACAGTAGGTCGTGGGCCTTGCGAGTGTGGATCTTCTTCCCTTCTGACTCAGTTACAACCAGCAACCTCTTTCATTGTTTGTACAGTCAGGTTCTACAGTTCCTGAGAGCGAAGCTTGAGTGGTGGGCGAAAGACTGGCTCCCTTACCCTTAAAACCAGTGTCTACAGCGTGGGCTGGCTCCATGGCCAACCTTTGCAGTGTATCAAGTGTCCAGTTGAACTTTGAACAACAGGAGTTTGAACTGTTCACCTCCTGTACACAGGGATTTTTTTTCAATAAATATGTACTGCTGGGTCCGTGGTCGGCTGAATCTGGGAATACAGAACTGTAGATGCAGAGGGCAGACTGACTACGTCCATAGCCGTTGTCGTGATTCCTGGGTGATGAGGCTCTGAGTTAAAGTGTTCCATGTTAATCCTAATTGCTGTAAATAAACAACCACCTCAGGAGTGTAGTTTTGAAGTTATCTAGTCTTTCTGCATCTCAGTTTCCTCCTCTGGATGATGGACATAATGGCATTATTTATCTCCTAGGATTTGTGCGTGCATGTGTGTGTGTGTGTGTGTAAGTTACATGTGTTTCTACCTGAGAAGCACTTATAATAGTACTTGGCATATATATAGAGCTGTTTCAAGTGTTTGATGATATTATTTTTGGCATCATCACTCATTTAAAGATGGTGAATTTGAGGGAGAGAAATCAGGTATTGTTTTCAAACTAGAGGAACTCATGTTGGGAGCTGGTGTGCACTTTTGCGTTTATCTTAGATCTTACTTTTCTGCAGAGAGATTTGTGATGGTTTATACTTCCCTGGTGGCTCTATCAGTAAAGAATCTGCCTGCTGTGCAGGACCCCTAGGTTCAATCCCTAGGTTGGGAAGATCCCTTGGAGAGGGAAATGGCAACCCACTCCAGTATTCTTGCCTGGGAAATCCCATGGACCGGGGAGCCTGATAGGTTACAGTCCAAGGGGTCGCAGAGTCAGACACAACTTAGCTACTAAACCTACCTACCTATGGGTTAAACAGAAGCAAAATTGAGTCATTGGGGTGCAAAAGGAAACAGGAAGGATCTAGAAGGAATAGATTATGCTTCAGACCTGAGCCGTGACAATTTGAATAGTGGCCAGTGAACTTGTCTTTAATTTACTCACAGTTTAGACAGCGAGGGAACATGCCAGATGGCATATGTTTCTCTTCCTGATCACAACCTCAAGTACACACTCATCTGCAGAAATGAACTCATTGGAGGCAGGGAGGGGGGACCAGACTCAATATGAATCTGTTATGTGGTTCCTTTATGTATAAATGATTCTGAGTGGAATTTACTATGGCTGTGTATCCAGGTTTACAAATGAAAAGCTGTCAAATGTGTGAATCTTACGTGACTCCTTTGGAAGATCCAGGGACTTTGCTTTTTGGAGCTGAAATATTAAATTAAAAATCATCGTGTAAATGAAAAACACATTATGAGTGTTAGTTGCCTCTCACCTAGCAGATGTATACTTAAATTTTAGATTTCTTTCCCTCCCTCTGCCCCAAACTCTTCCACGGAGCAGCTGCCTGAACCTAGGGCACGTGAACACGCCTGTCTGCTACTCCTGAATTAACTGCAAGAATTCACATCAGTCCCATCTATATACCAGCCAGGCAGATGCTCAGTAGCCAGTCACCGTGTCAAGTGTGGCCCTAGGGAGCAGAAGGAGGAGACCGTTTACTGAGTACCAAGTCTATGCCAGACACTTTCAGGGACACTTTATACATACTGTTGCATTTGCCGTAGTCATTTGAGGCAGCTGTTGTTATTTCTGATTTATGGATAAAAGCGTTTGAGGCTTAGAGAAGTTGCGGAGCTTAACCAAGATCACATAGCTGGTTCTGTAGCAGAGCTAGAACTTGAAACCATCGGTCAATTGGTTTGTTCATCGATTTAGCGCATCTGTCTTCCGTGTCTGATTCTGCTAAGGAGTGATTCCTGCCCTCACCACATCTGCAGTCTGGTTGGGGAGGCAGTTTTCTAATTCCTTGCCTAGTGGCCTTGTTATAATCAATCTCAAGCCTTAGTATTAAAGACATGTATTGTGTTCTGTCCATGAAGCCATTTACATTCCATTTGACTGCTCTTGGAGTTTCCGTTAAGTGGAGAAGAAAGAATGACGTGTGACTGAGAAAGGGAGCTGAATGATAATGTTAAATACTTCTTACACCGAAGATCTCCTGTATGGAGACGGTGTCTCGGAGCCAGCCTCCAGTAATTTCCCAAGAGACGTTTAGAAAGTGAAATCTGGCCTGGAGCAGTCCCTTGGAGCAAAGTCCTGGCCCAGGGAGGCCGTGAACTTCTCTGGCGACAAGTCGGAGTTGAGGGTGCAGGTTTGTCTTCCTATAAGAAGCTGGCTTCGGAGAAACTAATGAAACAGACTTCTTAGGAGGTTCGTAGTGTTGCCAGCTTGCAAATATAGCTCCCCCACCATGGTGTTCCCTGGAGGAAGGGCCAGTCAACACTATTCTTCTTTTCTTTCACCCCTCTGTCTCCCCAAGGGGCCACCTTCCCTATAAGACCAACATCTGCGTTTCGTGGTATCTTCACTCTTTCTTGACAGCCCTTCCTTTTGTTGTATTAGAGACTCAGGATGGTGCCGGAAAGCCTGGAGTAGAAATTTTCTAGATGCCTTGTAGCTGAACCAGAGGTGCAGAGTAAGTCCATTTGGGGGCTGAAAGGACCTTGCACTACTCTGTTTAATGTCTGGCCACTACCAAGGCCTAGGATGCCTCCACTGCCAGGGGCTCACTGCTCCTGTGACTGCCTGTTCCCTAGATGGCTTTGGTCACTAGATTTCTTTTCTGACGTGAGGGCCACTTGTCCCTGTGTAGATTTCACTGTCGGACTCTCATTCTTCTTCTGTCACCTAGTAGAGTAAGTCTGCTCTGTCCTTTCCATGACAGGCCTTTAGAGAGCTGGAAACAGAGGGTCCCTCCCTTGCTGCAGTGAGCAGGGGCTATTCCATTTTTCTTTGTCTAAAGAGCTGGGGAGTCCAGAATTCTCACGATCCCCTCTGTCTCAATATGCAGCATTCAGAAACTGAAAGATTGATTGGGACTTCCCTGGTGGTTCAGTGGTTCGCAATACACCTTGCAATCCCGGGGACACGCGTTCCGATCCCTGGTCCTGGAAGATCCCGCAGGCCGAGGGGCAATAAGGCCGATGCATCACAACTGCTGAGCCCACACCCTGGAACCTGTGCTCCACAGATGCAGTGAGAAGCCTGTTCGCTGCAACTGGAGAGCAGCCTGAGCATCAGTGAAGACCCAGAATAGCCAAAAGTAAATTAAGGAAAAAAAAAAGACAAATATATTAATGAAACATCTATTAATTGAGTGCAACCTTTTCAAATGGGCCTGTTTGTGACCTCACAATTCTTCCCAATAACTTCCAGGCAGCTATTATAAATTTGCTGTTGTTCTTTAGTCACTCAGTTGTGTCTGACTCTGCAACCCCATGGACTGCAGCCTACCAGGCTCCTCTGTCCATGGAGATTGCCAGGCAGGAGTACTGGAGTGGGTTGCCATTTCCTTCTCTAAGGGATCTTCCCAACACAGGGATCGAACCCACATCTCCTGCAAGTCTCTTGCATTGCAGGCAGATTCTTTACCTCTGAACCACTGGGGAAGCCCTTATTATAAATTGATTTCTTAATAATCAAACCTTAATTGTGCAGCTGATGTGTTGAAGCTCTGTGTCCTACAGATGTGAAAACAGAAGAACAGTCCATGCCCTCATGGAATTCTCAGCTTGCTTTGAAGCTAACCCTGTGAGCTAACTGAGTTGGAAGCCCTTTGCTGCCTTGAACTGGGATTTGGGGTGGAGGTAGATGAATTTTCAAAGCTTATTCTAATGCTCACCTTAAGGGTGTCCATGTGGAGGGTAGTCATTTGCCTCCATTGAACTGAGTCTGCTGTGTTCTTGTCTCCCAAATTATGTTTGAACACCTGGGACCTGCTCCACTCTGCCTTCTGCAAATTGCTTAGAAGTCCTTGATTGTGGGAAAGCATAGCTACAGAGACTCTCAGTGCCCCTGGGGCGTTGAGGTAATTGGGGTACTCCAGGCCTCATTTTGCTCTGGAAAGCAGAGGCACTTTTGGATAAGCTTTTCTACCCACACCTGCTGCTGCTGCTGCTGCTGCTAAGTCACCTCAGTCGTGTCCGACTCTGTGTGACCCCATAGACGGAAGCCCACCAGGCTCCCCCATCCCTGGGATTCTCCAGGCAAGAACACTGGAGTGGGTTTCCATTTCCTTCTCCAATGTGTCAAAGTGAAAAGTGAAAGTGAAGTCGCTCAGTCGAGTCCTACCCTTAGCGACCCCACGGACTGCAGCCTACCAGGCTCCTCCATCCATGGGATTTTCTAGGCAAGAGTACTGGAGTGGCTTGCCATTGCCTTCTCCGGTACCCACACCTAGGTCAATTCAATTCAGTGATGTTCCAGCCGTACCTGGAAAATTCCCTTTCTTTCTTTCTTTCATTTTAGTAACCCTTCATAGTTAATGCTTGTAAATAAAAAACTCGAGAGGTCCGCTGCTTTTGCTCACTTCTCATCCGCCCTTGAGAAAGGAGGGTTCTCAGCGTGGTGGGGCTTCTGTCCAAAATTGGAGAATGCTCTCCAAGAGGCCACATGTGTGGAAAGTCCCTGGAGAAGTCATTTTCATGGGGCATGTCTTTGAAATGACTGATATTATGGTGGTTTTTTTCCTCTGAATGTCCACTGGATTTCACCCTCTTTGGCTGTGAGACAGTCTCATCCCATAGTCACAGGAGAGGCTGCTGTCTGGGGCTCTTGATAGAGCAGTTCCTTTCCTGTTTCTTAAAATCCCGCCATTAGATTCTGACCCAGTGAGATAAAGAGGTGGGTGAATGGGAACTGAGTTCGAATCCATATTGACTGTCTGGCCACTTGGGAGAAATTACTTCTTTTCTGAGTTTGTTTCCACTTGCAGTGATGATCAGGGAACAGTCAGTGATCTGAATAGCAAAATAAGATGAGGCTTAAAGACCTCCCCTCCTAGGCCTGATCAAATGTATTCTATTAACATGTAATGATTGAGAAACAACGGAACAAGCTCCATTCTAGGTGCTGAAATGCAGCAGAGGGAAAATGCATTTGAAGTCCCTGCTGTCACGAAGCTTGATTTCTGGAAAACATATACACAACTAAGTAGACCAGTAGAATGTTCTGTGGAAATACACGCTATTGAGAAAAAGAGAGTCCTGGGGGTGGGAGAGCATGTGTGTGTTTATGTAGGAGATGAGGGAAAGGTTCATCAAGAAGACGACATTGGGAGGACACCTGAAGGATGTGCGCCATGCTTGAGTGGGTGGGGAATATTCCAGGCCAAGGGTCTGCAGTGGGAGAGCAATCGCTGATTGCTGGATTCACAGAGCAGCAGGAAGCCAGTGTGTCAGAGCATCTTGTGATCAGGATAAAAGAATTGAGGCCAGGGAAGCATCAGGACACAGATCACTCAGGGCTTCGAAGGCCACTGTGACACTTTGGCTGTGCTCTAAGCCAGAAGGTGAGCTCTGGAGGCTTTTAAGCAGAGGAATGCAACCCAGCATTTCAGGAAGATGGCACTGGGGGACCAGGCCCTGGAACAGAGGGTCCTTGGCTTCCTTTTCAATGCTGCCCCAGCTGCTCAAGAGAATCTGGAGCGATTGCTGTCTAAACCAGGCTTTAGAGGCTGAGAGAAGGTAAAACAAGAGCAACTAAGTCATCAGGTGTCAGTCTGCAGTCTGGACGAGCCTCCCTCTGTCTGCAGGGAGAAGCGGTCAGGAGGGAGGACAGAAGTCTCAAAGCTGCAAGGCCTGGGACAAACCAAAGGCATAGAGAAGTAGAAAATGTGAATTTGGCCTTCACAAGCAGTGATTGGGGATTAGCACACAAAAGTTAATTAGTGATGGGACATCCATACCTATGGATGCATGCCGGGGAAGTGGGGTCCTCGTCAGGGGTCCTGGCAGAGTCTGAGTGGGGACTGGACACATGGCCATAACCTTCCCTCCCTGTCCCCACCCTGTTCTGCCCATCCCCCCACACAGTGTACTTTTGCAACAGGTGATGAGCAAGAGGGTTTGTGGTTGTTGATGGGAAGCTCTGTGTAGCATAGCGGGAGGCGAGGGCAGAAGGGGCGCCTGCCATGCCTTGCTGCCTTGGACTGGGTGTGAACCCCTCCTAGAAAGAGGGACTAGAGTAATAGCAGAGAAAGAGTTTTCCCGAGAGTGTCCTGTGAGTCTGGGAGCCCCTAGCCCTATCAACACATCTGCAAGGAAGCGTTCTCTTAAAGCCGGAGGAGGCTGCCATCTGCTGGTTGAATGCGGTATTTCACCCAGGTGCTCAGCTTTGGACAAAAATCTTTCAATGCTAAAGAATCATCTGCGTGGGCATTTTCTCCAGGTCAGGCGCTGCCCGTAAAACATTGCAGGCAGATTCTTTACCATCTGAGTCATCAGGGAAGCCCTTTAAATCATCACCAATTCTCATCAGCATATGTCCTCTTTATTCTCGTTTTTAGGGATGCTCAAAAAAATTAAGTACCTAGATCCAGGTCATTCACGAAGTGAAAAACTTGGAATTCAACCTCAGCCTTGACTACAAACATGACTACTTGAAGAAGTTGTTATGATCAAATCAGCTCTGCGAACTGTGAGTGTTGTGAGGGGACTGGCAAATGCAGGTGTTCTGTGTGTGCTGAGCGTAAAACTGGAGACAGGATAGATCTGCGGATGGATGGATGCACCTCAAGGTGCTCCCTCCCAGGGGCCCACAGACTCAGGTTTCAGTCCCATCTCTGGCCTTTCAGGTCTTTTGACCTTGGAGAGGTCATCTCAGAGCTCTGATATACAACTTTATCTAACTGCAAATGTACTGGGCTAATTGTGGGAGCTACTTATTTTGACTGAGTGTATGTGTGTCTCTGTGTGTGTTTTCTTCTGTAACATCTTGCAATCTGTTTTCTAGTCTTGGTGAGGCTGGGGCGATTCTCAAGAGGACAGCGTCTCCCTGTTCCCCTTCCCAGACGGTAAAGAATCTGCCTACAATTCAGGAAACCCAGGTTCGATCTCTGGGTCGGGAAGATCCCCTGGAGAAGGGAATGGCTACCCACTCCAGTATTCTTGCCTGGAGAATTCGATGGACAGAGGAGCCTGGCGGGCTACTCTGGGGTCGAAAAGAGTTGGACACAACTGAGCGACTAACACTTTCTGGTGAGGGGGCGGGGCGAGGGAGTAAGCCCTCTGCTGGCTCCTGATATACCACAGCACCCAAATCCTGGCATGGTGCAGGCGGCTGGAGTCCAGGGCCCCGCTGGACACAAGTGGACAGACAGATGCCTTTCTAGTGCAGGAGTGAGCTTTCTCATGGGTGACGCTGGTTATGTATCTCTTGGCCTAAACACCTCCGGCACTCTCAGCTCTGCCCAGAAGATGCAAAGCCTTCAAGGTGAGGCCCTGCACGCCTCCACCCGTGGTGTCCAGCCTCAGCTTGCCCTGGCATCACCATGGTCCTCATGCTAGCCACAGCAACCTCGAGGGGCCTCCCCGATTCTCCTACCCAAATGCTGAAGAGCAATGCCCTAGCACTCCCAGGCCCTGCAGCCCTCCCCGTTCCGGGAGCTAATGGAACCTTGACTATAGCTCGCCACATCCTTAATTAGTCTGGCTTCACTGAGACCACAGGGAAAATCCCTTGCAGGAATAGAAGGCACCTCAAAAACAGGGGTGTAGACATGAATAGCAAGCCTGTTTTTGAGCTGCTCTCAACTCCTAGAGGGGATTTTCCCTGTTGTCTCAATGAAGCAGGGTTTCTCTGGTGGCTCAGTGGTAAAGAATCTACCTACCAAGCAGGAGACACAAGTTTGATGCCTGGGTTGGGAAGATTCCCCTGGAGAAGGAAATGGCAACCCACTCCAGTATTCTTGCCTGGGAAATTCTATTTACAGAGGAGCCTGGCAGGTTACAGTCCATGGGGGCTGCAAAGAGTCAGACGGGACTTAGTGACTAAACAGCAGCAGCAGCAGACATAGATAACTTGCTGAGACTTCAAGCCCTATGGATTTTCCCTTCTAAACATCTCTCAGAACTATATGCTTCGTGTCTGTTAATAGGAACACACTTACACATACTCCATCACCTTTAACCTGGACTCCTGCAGTGACCTTCTTACAGCTGTCTCCCATCTGTACCTCCAGCCCAAGTACAAAGTGCAGCAAAAAGGTTTTTTCTTTAATTGAAGAGTAATTGATTTATAGCATTGTGTTAATTTTAGGTGCAAGCAGAGATTCACGCATTTACTCGTTCATTTACACATATATGTTCTTTTCCATATTCTTTTCCCCTATCGGTCATTACAAAATATTGAGTAGAGCTCCTGTGCTATATAGTAGGCCCTGTTTATCTGTGTTAATACAGAGTAGTGTGTGTGTGTTAATCCCAACCTCTTAAATTATCCCTTCTTCCGCTCCTGTTTCCCCTTTGTTTTCTATGTCTGTGAGTCTCTTTCTGTTTTGGAAAAAAGTTCTTTCTTTTTTCTGATTCCACATATAAGTGATATCATGTGATATTTGTCTTTGTCTAATTTACTTCACTCAGTATGATAATCTCGAAGTCCATCCAGGTTGCTGCACATGGCGTTATTTCATTCTCAAAAAGATGTTTAAAAAAAAAAAACAGCATGAGCATTATACTCCTCTGCTTAAAATTCCTTGGTAGCTTCCCATTGCATTCAGGGAAAAGAGCAAAATCCTTATTCTGGACCCAAAGAACCTGTGGAGTTGGAGTTGCTGCTGCAGCCTCCCTTGCTCCGGGCCTCTGGCTCGCTTTCTGAGCAGCCTGGCAGCCCCGGGACCTCTGGGAACACGCTGCCCTCTGCCTCGGCTCCCTCTCTCACTGGTTAACTCCTGCTCATCATGTACGTTGTGATTCACGTGCCCTTCCTCAGGGAAGCCATCCTACTCCGGTCCCGGCTAGATGTTCTGCTAGTCTCTTGCATGTGCTTCCAAAGCGTGCCTTCAGTCTGCAGGAACGCATTTGCTTGTCTGATGTGAACGTACAACTCAGAACGCCAGCCTCTTCCTGGCATGAAGACTGTGTGAGGGCGGGACGCGTGCTGGTTTGTTCACTTAGTGCTGGGCACGTGTGGGTCACTCAGCACGGACTTTTAAATGAAAAGTGAAACGAGAATCTTGGGAGATGAGAGCCCATCAGCGGAGCCCCCAGGGAACCCCCGGATACTCTGGGGCTGGCCAGGTGTGGTGGGGAGGAGAGTGGCAGGGGCGGGGCAAGCCGAGAAGGGGAGAAGGTGGGATGGCTCGTGGTCCCAAAGGATGGGGCTCTGTGGCGGATGCTGAAGGTGGTGGTGGGGAAGCAGCTCAGAGGCTCTTTGGCCTGCATTCCTTGCTGAAGGTCAGACGTCCCTCCGCAGGTGTCCGGGGGGCCGTGCTCAGGCTGTGTGCCCAAACCCCGCTCCCACGGGGAGGAGGCCGGAGTATTTCCCCCTGTGGCTTCCATGGTGGGAGGTAGGGTTCGCATCCGGTGGGAGATTCTCCAAAACTAGGAAGGAGTTGAGATTCTGGGAAGCCGTTAAATGACCAGCGTCCACTGCAGGGAGAGAGGCATGAGTAGAAATGGCGGGGCGGCTGTAACGGTGCTGCAGGGTGTCTGCGTGTCCCCAGGAGTGGGCACACCTGTCACGGTGCCCCAGAAAGGTTGAAGGAGAGGGACTATTTCCAATGGAGTGGGTCGGCTGGAGGAGGACCAGAGGGGCCAGCACGATTCCCCAGGTCTACTAGCAGCTGATATGCACAGAACATTGCTGCTGGAAGGGGCAAGTACGGGGAGCAGTTTTCTGAAACTTGTAGAGGGATTTGTGTGGAGACAGTCAGTCGATGAGGGGCTGAGACTCTTCTGGGGGAAACTCACACCCATCTTGATGGCTAACTCTCCACGATGGCCTCGAGATGGCGCTGGAAAAGGGGTTCCCTGACTCATCCCCCACCCCTTCTCCACCAGTCTGCTTCCTTCCATGACCCTGTGCTGGCCGCCAGAAGCCTGGGGTCACGGGAGTCCATCGGTCTCATTCTTGAAGGGCGGTCTTTAGGATGCAGAGCAGGAAGCAGGGAGCAGAGCAGATGGGGAAGGGCAAAGAGAAGACCAGACACCCTGGAAATGCGTTTCTGGTGGAGGCCTATGGAGTGCATCATGGGAGTGGTGGTGGGCTTGCACGTTGAGGGTGGAACAGGATTTCATAGGACCTTTGAAGATGGAGGCGGGTGCTTGAACAAAGCCACCGAGCCAGCCACCGAAAGATTGTTTGAGAAATACTGAGCTCACACTTTGGACCAGCACTTGTGGAGTGCAGAAACCCAGTGCGGAGGTTTTGAGTGCCATGGCCTCATGCCTTCTGCCCACCTAGTCCCTGAGTGGACGCAGCTGCAATCTTCTGAAGGCCGTGAATAAAGGCTCTTGTTTGACGTGGCCTCTTCACCAAGAGACTTTGACTCTTGTGTAGCTTCTGGGGAACGCCTTTCCAGCTTACTGTATCTGTCTTTCTTGGGAGGGGTAGGCTGAGGCTCAGGGGCTCCCGAGTCGGCAGTCAGGAGAGGGTTAAGTCCCCCACGTAAGGCTTGGTTGTTCCAGGGAGCCGGTTTATTTGGGTTTACACAGCAAGGCTAGTGTTGCTATGGCTGGCTTGCAGGCAACAAGTCTTATGATCTGGAAGAGCAAACTGTGTATATAACATGACAGCATTTATTAAAGCAAGATAAACTCAGCAGCAAAGGATCTGGCTGGAACCATAAATTCCTCTGATTCTCCTTTCTGAGCCATCACATTCCATTTGAGTGAGGCCTATCAGCCCCAAACATTTCCATTAAATAAAGTCGATTTGTTGAAAATCCCTAAGAGAATGAATTGAGAATCGCCCCCTCCCTCCACCCCCAATCCCTGTTTGAAAAGAGAAATGTGTAATGTGTGGTTCTGACTCACACTGTCTGAGTACAAACAGGTCTGCTGTTCTGGGCAGTGAGTCCCTCCATCACTAGAGGTATTCAGACCACACTGGGTGATGCAGAGCTCTCTTCCTTTTAGGGGGCATCGAGCGGGGAGAAGGGGGCATTCCTAGGAGACATTGTCCCTCAGACTTCAGGTCATATGAGCCTAATGACAGATCCTGGTGACTTCCCCACACCCCGCATTCTGCACCGCGGCACATGTACCCCAGGGAAGGAGGGATTGTCATCAGAGACTTGGGGGAGAGCAGGGACATGGGGACCAGAAAACCTGAGTTTAAATCCTAGTTCTACTATTAACTGGGCTGGTAGCCACTGAAATCAACCCTGAATCTTCACTGGAAGGACTGACGCTGAAGCTGAAGCTCCAATACTTTGGCCACCTGATGCAAAGAGCTCACTTGTCCCAAAGACTCATTGGAAAAGACCATGATGCTGGAAAAGACTGAAGGCAGGAGGAGAAGGGGACGACAGAGGGTGAGATGGTTGGATGGACTCTGGGAGATGGTGAGGGATAGGGAGGCCGGGCGTGCTGCCATCCGTGGGGTCACAAAGAGTCGGACACGACTGAGAGCTGAACAGTAAGAACAAAGTATCCATGCACAGGTCATTCCATCCTATGACCCCCCCAGTCCCCCATGTATCGAGTGACAGTAGCCATCACCCATATTTATGCTGGGCGCCTTGCAAAGGGCCTCGTGGGATGATATCTTTTATTTTCCACAGAAATGCTATGAAATTAAGAAGTCTGTGTACCCCTACTTTATCGATCAGAAAACTGAGGCCTGGAGAGGTTAAGGAGCTAAGGAACGGTGGAGCCAAGGTCAGAACTTAAGCCTCTGGGGACCGTCACCCTTGCTCCATCACAGTCGCCACCTCATCTGTGGCGTTTAGGAGATTACTTTAGAAAACGGGTATAAAGGTATCTTTTAAAGTAATAAACTGCTAGTTTTGGAAGCGTTGAGCAGGAAGCTGAACCTTTTTTTTATATTAATGTTTTTGGCTGCTCCAGGTCTTATTTGAAGCTCATGGTAACTTTAACTGAGGCATGGGGGCTCTGGTTCCCTGTGCAGGAACTTTAACTGAGGCATGGGGGCTCTGGTTCCCTGTGCAGGAACTTTAACTGAGGCATGGGGGCTCTGGTTCCCTGTGCAGGAGCCGAACCCAGATTCCCAGCACTGCCAGTGTGCAGCCTTAGCCACTGGGCCACCAGGGAAGTCCCTGAATCTTCAGTTACAAGCATTTTCCAAACTTGTTCAAATTGGAAAATATTTTCCTCTCTCCCAGCCCGCAGTCTCCCTTTCCTTCCTCCCCTCCCTCTTGGCCACCACCCCTCCTTACCTCTCCCTTCCCTCCTCTCCCACTTTGTTCAGATACATTGTCTTCGGTGGAATTCAGGCTTGACAATCAATGAAAGGAAAACCAACAGTCAAATTTAAAAGTACTTGTGCTTTTATTAAAAAAAAAAAATACAATCAGGTACTGTCCAGATGTGTTTTGGAAAGGAAGATCTCTTTAAAAATCCTTAGTTTACATCATCATCATTATTATTATTATATTAATAATATTAATCGTATCCTTAAAATTGAAACAGCATTGCTTTTCTGAACGTAAAAAAAGGGACGGCTTCAAGACACACATTGAATCACTACTAACAAAAATAATGATAATTAATTATACACCTTTGTGTAAAATACAATTGGTTCTAAGACAAACTACCACTGTACAGCCTACCCCGCTCCCATCCCCAGAGCCACCCAAGAGAAAGAAAATCATTGTGATGCTGCTGCTGGAAGACTTTTGCTGAATCAAACAACAGAATGGAAACCTGCTGGACACTGTGGTCTTTGGTGTGAAGGAAGTCATCGCGGAGTGGCTGAGGCCGGCTGCTGCAGGCCCCGACGATCCATGGTCAACTTTCACTCCTGCCGGACGCCCAGGTGTGGCTTAATGGTCAGACGCTCACATGGATGCTTTGGTAAAATCATCTTCGATCTCTGGGCCCTACTCCTCTCCCCGAGTTGTCCCCGGAAACTTATGCCCTTTTGCGCCTGCCTTCGAGGTTTCGGAAGTTGCTGGGTCTCAGCTTCATCTCAGCAAACTGGATTGAATGCTCGTGGCCCTTCCAGTGGAACCAGTTAACACCCTGTGAAGGAGAGAAGACCTTCAGATTGGTTTCCATCAGACAAGGTATTCGCTGACCATTGCTATTTAGGTCGGGGGACAAAATGAGCCCCATTTCAAACGTGTGGATCCCAAGGGGGAAGGGGAGGGTGAATTGGGAGATGGGGATTGTCATATATACACTATTGACAACTATGTATAAAATAGGTAACTATTTATCTGGTTAATAGTAGGTTCTATTAACTTGAAGCTACTATATAGCACAGGGAACTCTTCTCAATGCTCTGTGATGATGTAAATGGGAAGGAGATCCAAAAATGAGTGGATATATATATACGTGGGGCTTCCCTGGTGGCTCAACAGTAAAGAATCCACCTGTCAATGCAGGAGACGTGGGTTTGATCCCTGGGTCAGGAAGATCCCCTGGAGAAGAATATGGCAACCCACTCCAGAATTCTTGCCTGGGAAACCCCATGGACAGAGGAGCCTGGCTGGCTACAGGTCATGGGGTGGCAAAAAGTCAGATATGACTTAGCAACTAAATAACAACAGCAACATATATATATGTGTGTGTGTGTGTGTGTGTGTGAGCGTGCGTGCATGCACATGTAGCTGATTGACTTTGTTGTACAGTGGAAACTAACACAACATTCTAAAACAACTATACTTCAATAAAAATTAATTTAAAGGAAGAAGATGAGCTCTGTTTCAGCTTGGCCATTTGGAAGCTCACGGCTGTATCCTGCTGATCTGTTTATTGATTTGTATAATGAAAACTTTCAAAAGACCTGGCTGAAACAGTTTTTTTTTTTTTTTCTTTCTAACTTTAGGCAGAAGTCACCTGAGTTTGCATTGAACTTTGATCTGCCATCTTGAGATAAAGTGGTGGCTGATGAAACTGGCCATCATTAGGATTACATGCTGCAAGAATTTGGGTCATGATCAGAGCTTATGGAATTGAGTGGCTATATGCGGGGCGGGGTGGGGGCGGGGTGGGTGGGTCTGTACTTCACAGGATTCCTACGACGTGTTTTATTAACAATAGGGGTTGGTATGGCACAGCACAAAGAACATAGGTGGACTCAGGTTTTGCAACCTTACACAGGAAGCTGAATCTTTGTGTTCTTACTTGAGAGATAAACATCTTGAACAAGTTATCAAAAGGTTCTGGGCCTCGGTTTTACTATTTTTCTTCTTCAGGGCTAATAATGCTAACCTTGGAAGGACACTGTGAAGATTAAATTAGTCTGTAGAGGAGCTGCCGCCATGCTGGGCCCATCATAGGCGCTCAGTAAATATCACTCCCCTATCTCAAGTACCGGAGAAGGCAATGGCAAGCCACTCCAGTATTATTGCCTAGAAAATCCCATGGATGGAGGAGCCTGGTAGGCTGCAGTCCGTGGGGTTGCTAAGGGTCAGACATGACTGAGCGACTTTACTTTCACTTTTCACTTTCACACATTGGAGAAGGAAATGGCAACCCACTCCAGTGTTCTTGCCTGGAGAATCCCAGGGACGGGGGAGCCTGGTGGGCTTCCGTCTATGGGGTCACAGAGACTCGGACACGACTGAAGTGACTTAGCAGCAGCAGTAGCATCTCAAGTACGGAGGCATAGCCTCAGAACTCTGGCCAAAGATTTTCCTTAAGAAAAGACTGTACTCGTCTCAGGGCCTCCTGGTTCTGGGTTTGGCCCTTCAGCAAAGTCGGCAGGAGGTCGACTCTGCCGGCTGAGCCCCACAGACCGCTTGTCCTCCTAGGGTGGGGGTCAGCTTCAGAGAGTCCTCCTGTGGGGCCTCCCCTACCCACCGCCCACCCCACTCCATGCACCGAGCCCGCTTCTCTTCAGGTTTCACAGGGCTGGGATGGAGCACGTCCACAGAGAAGACAGTGGCTGGTGAAATGGTGGAAAGTATAGAGGCTTTGTTTAATGCTAATTTTTGGCATTGATTGATACTGGACAGCCTCTGAACCTGATGGGGATGGGCTCTGAGAATACCCAGAGGTGAGCTGGACTCAGTTTAGGGGCAGATGTGTCTGTAGTTAACTCAGCTTGGTCCTGCGCTGCCTCCCCCTGCCCTCGTCCTCTCCTCCGATTGAGGTTCAGAGCTGGAAGTGAGTCCTCCTTGTGCTACAGTGGAGACTGAAGCCAGAGAGGGAAAGCGACTTCACGGAGGCCACACAACAGCCAGAGCAGAGCCAGAGCTGGGACTGAGCTCCCAGTGGCCTTTTATGTCAGCTCCTTCTTCCAAAGTTGGATGCTGCTGCTGCTACTGCTGCTAAGTCGCTTCAGTCATGTCTGACTCTGTGCAACCCCATAGACGGCAGCCCACCAGGCTCCCCCATCCCTGGGATTCTCCAGGCAAGAACACTGGAGTGGGTTGCCATTTCCTTCTCCAATGCATGAAAGTGAAAAGTGAAAGTGAAGTCGCTCAGTCGTGTCCGACTCTTTGCGACCCCATAGATGGCAGCCCACCAGGCTCCTCCATCCCTGGGATTCTCCAGGCAAGAACACTGGAGTGGGTTGCTATTTCCTTCTCCAATGCATGAAAGTGAAAAGTGAAAGTGAAGTCGCTCAGTCGTGTCCGACTCTTCCCAACCCCATGGACTGCAGCCCACCGGGCTCCTCCGTCCATGGGATTTTCCAGGTGAGAGTACTGGAGTGGGGTGCCATTGCCTTCTCCAAAAGTTGGATGGAAGGATGGAAAAAGAAGTTTCCTTCTTGCATGTAGCTTTTTTTTTCCCCTCCCAAAGGACCTTGTGTTATACTGATGTTAGGGAACCAGGAGATAAAGGAGGGCAGTAGTTCTCAGAGTGGGTGTAGTATTGAGGCCACATATAGGGTGGAGAAAACACAAGACTGGTGTTCAGATGTGTCCTTCAAGTCTTGCCTCCTCTATAAAACAGATACGAAAAGCCATGTCCTGGTCCCCTCGCAGAGCAAAGGTGATGCACACAGAGAGAGAAGGCGACAATGCTTTGAAAAGGGTCAGAAATTATGTCAAGATAAGGTGTGCATTTAAGGCCACAACAATCATTTGCAGGTAGTTAACTCAACATAAAGAAATAGAGGAAAACAACAGAATAGGAAAAACAAGAGAGCTCTTCAAGAAAATTAGAGATTCCAAGGGAACATTTCATGCAAAGATGGGCTCGATAAAGGACAGAAATGGTATGGACCTAACAGAAGCAGAAGATATTAAGAAGAGGTGGCAGGAATACACAGAAGAACTGTACAAAAAAGATCTTCACGACCAAGATAGTCACGATAACGTGATCACTGACCTAGAGCCAGACATCTTGGAATGTGAAGTCAAGTGGGCCTTAGAAAGCATCACTACGAACAAAGCTAGTGGAGGTGATGGAATTCCAGTTGAGCTATTTCAAGTCTTGAAAGATGATGCTGTGAAAGTGCTGCACTCAATATGCCAGCAGATTTGGAAAACTCAGCAGTGGCCACAGGACTGGAAGAGGTCAGTCTTCATTCCAATCCCAAAGAAAGGCAATGCCAAAGAATGCTCAAACTACCGCACAATTGCACTCATCTCACACGCTAGTAAAGTCATGCTCAAAATTCTCCAAGCCAGGCTTCAGCAGTATGTAAACCGTGAACTCCCAGATGTTCAAGCAGGTTTTAGAAAAGGCAGAGGCACCAGAGATCAAATTGCCAACATCCGCTGGATCATGGAGAAAGCAAGAGAGTTTCAGAAAAACATCTATTTCTGCTTTATTGACTATGCCAAAGCCTTTGACTGTGTCGATCACAATAAACTGTGGAACATTCTGAAAGAGATGGGAATCCCAGACCACCTGACCTGCCTCTTGAGAAACCTGTATGCAGGTCAGGAAGCAACTGTTAGAACTGGACATGGAACAACAGACTGGTTCCAAATAGGAAAAGGTGTACGTCAAGGTTGTATATTGTCACCTTGCTTATTTAACTTATATGCAGAGTACATCATGAGGAACGCTGGGCTGGAAGAAGCACAAGCTGGAATCAAGATTGCCGGGAGAAATATCAATAACCTCAGATATGCAGATGACACTACCCTTATGGCAGAAAGTGAAGAGGAACTCAAAAGCCTCTTGATGAAAGTGAAAGAGGAGAGTGAAAAGGTTGGCTTGAAGCTCAACATTCAGAAAACGAAGATCATGGCATCTGGTCCCAACACTTCATGGGAAATAGATGGAAAAACAGTGGAAACAGTGTCAGACTTTGTTTTTTTGGGCTCCAAAATCACTGCAGATGCTGATTGCAGCCATGAAATTAAAAGACGCTTGCTCCTTGGAAGGAAAGTTATGACCAACCTTGATAGTATATTAAAAAGCAGAGACATTACTTTGCCAACCAAGGTCCGTCTAGTCAAGGCTATGGTTTTTCCCGTGGTCATGTATGGATGTGAGAGTTGGACTGTGAAGAAGGCTGACCGCCGAAGAATCGATGCTTTTGAACTGTGGTGTTGGAGAAGACTCTTAAGAGTCCCTTATACTGCAAGGAGATCCAACCAGTCCATTCTAGAGGAGATCAATCCTGGATGTTCATTGGAAGGACTGATGCTAAAGCTGAAACTGCAATACTTTGGCCACCTCATGCGATGAGCTGACTCACTGGAAAAGACTCTGATGCTGGGAAAGGTTGGGGGCGGGAGGAGAAGGGGACGACAGAGAATGAGATGGCTGGATGGCATCACCGACTCTGTGGACATGAGTTTGAGTGAACTCCGGGAGTTGGTGATGGACAGGGAGGCCTGGCGTGCTGTGATTCATGGGGTCGCGGAGAGTCGGACACGACTGAGCGACTGAACTGAACTGAACTGAACTCAACATAGAAACATGTATCAAAACCATTAATAGCAGAGCTGTTATTTTTGTTTAGTAACTAAGTTGTGTCCGACTCTTTTGTAACCCCATGGACTATAGCCTGCCAGGCTCCTTTGTCCATGCAGCTGGTAAAAACAAAACAAAACAACCTCCCCGCCCCAAACTCAGCAACCCAACAACTGCAAAAAAAAAAAGCCCAAGAACAAAAGTATAAGCAAGATGATGAGATGCTGCATCCTGCCTAGGACACCCGATCGGAATCCCTGGGGCCATTTGGTGTGATTCGAACCTCTGCCTTCTTACAAAGGGACCCCAGATTGCTGGGAGAAATACCAGCAACGTCCGATATGCAGATGATTCGACTCTACTGGCAGAAAGTGAAGAGGAACTAAAGAGCCTCTTGATGAGAGTGAAAGAGGAGAGTGAAAAAGCTGGCTTAAAACTCAACATTAAAAGGTAAGATCATGGCATCTGGTCCCATCACTTCATGGCAAATAGAAAGGGGAATAGTGGGAACAATGGCAGATTTTATCTTTTGGGTCTCTAAAATCACTGTGGATGGTGACTGCAGCCATGAAATTAAAAGACACTTGTTCCTTGGGAGGAAAGATATGACAAATCTAGACAGTGGATTAAAAAGTAGAGACATCACTTTGCCGACAAAGGTCAAAGCTATGGTTTTCCCAGTTGTCAGGTACGGACGTGAGAGCTGGACCATAAGAAGACTGAGTGCTGAAGATTGATACTTTTGAAGTGTGGTGCTGGAGGAGACTCTTGAGAATCCCCTGGACTGCAAGGAGATCCAACCAGTCCATCCTAAAGGACATCAACCCTGCATCTACACTGGAAGGATTACTGCTAAAGTTGAAGCTCCTATACTTTGGCCACCTGGTACAAAGAGCTGACTCATTGGAAAAGACCCTGATGCTGGGAAAGATTGAGGATGAATGGAGAAGGGAACCGCAGGAGATGAGATGGTTAGTTAGCATCAGCAGCTCAGTGGACCTGAACTTGAGCAAACTCCAGGAGAGAGTGGAGGACAGAGGACCCTGGCCTGCTGCAGTCCAGGGAGTCACAAAGAGTCGGACATGACTTAGTGACTGAACAGCAACCAGCGCCCGGGTTGCAGGCCGGATAAGATATGACAAATGTCTTAGACGCAGCCCAGGGATCAGTCCGGATGGCTCTGTGCAAATACTGTTCCCTCCTGTGTGGTGCAGGGGCGGCTGTGAGGAGGGACCATCATGGTTAAGTAGCTGGGCCCACTTGACTTCGTTCACTTTTCAAGCGCCTGCTCATGTAGGCAGGGCTCAGTGTGAGAAAATGGTTGAATTTGGTTTTGTTCACCCATTTCCACAGAAACTGCAAAAAAATCTGTTTCTATGATTGCAGAAATTGTGTCATAGCATCCTGCATGGTGCAGGGAAATTAGGGGGGTGGGGGTGGTGGCCTGGAGAATTTGGGTCTGTCCCCAGCTTTGGTCCATGACCTCGGGAAAGTCACCTTTTTCTGGACCTCGGTCTTATGATTCATAAGAGGAAGGAATTTAAAATCTGGGATCTTCATTCTGAGATGTTCTTGGGGCTCTGGAGGTGCCTCCAGGCCAGGGCCTGCATCACCCCTGCTTTACCCAAACAGCCTCCACTGTCGTCAGTTTCCTTGTGGGGTTCAGACACGGACAATCCGAGGAAAGCTTTGTATGCCTGGCATCCCCTCGACCAGTGCTTCTCCTCGGGATCTTCATGGGTTAATACACACTGTCTCCATGGTTTACCTGGCCCGTGGCGCCATGGAGCTCTCCCTGATGTGAAGACCCCTGCAGTCTTGCCCCGGAGGCCCCTGCCTCCCTGTCTCAGCCCTGCTCGGGCCCTGGCAGGTGCTCACCTGACTGTGGCTGTTGTCCCCGTACCTCCCCATCAGGTTGACGCGGTGGCAGTTCTTGTACCAGAAAGCCCCCTTGTAGGACAGGGCACAGTTGGTGATGGCTGAGTCTGTGTCCTTGTCGAAGGTGGAGAAGGATCTGCCATTGTGGTAGGCCATGGAGTCACCTGGGAGAGAGAACGTACCGACTGAGGGCTGGAGCTCCTGGTGGGCTGTGGAAGCACTGGGGCGACCACCGAAGGGCCTTGGGGTGGGCCGGTCTCAAACGATAGGCCCAGAATTAGAATCCAACACAGGCTTGGATAGAACATGAGTGCCACCTGGAGCCTCATTTCTGATAGAAGCAGCACAGGTGGTAGAAAGGGGGCTGCAGGTATGTTTGGAGGGTCTTGCTCCAATCCCATCTTTTTCATACCCTAGTTTTATCCTTGCACAAATCAAGCCACTTGTGGAACCTCAGTTCTCCCATCTGTAGAATGGAACTAGCATAGCACATTGATTTGATTCACCTCAGGGGGCTATTGGAACAACTTATAAGAAAGTATATACTGAACAGGTGGTATGGTGTGCAAACAGCTATGATTGCTGTTACTTTCATGACTGTTTTTGCATTCACTTGACGTAAAGGAACTCAGAGAGTAAGGTGGGAAATCTGTGTTTCATAATGATGTGCTTTTCCCCCAAGTGCAAGTATTTAGACTTCAATTTTTTTTTCATGTATTTATTTATGCTTAGTCACTCAGTCGTGTCTGACTCTTTGCAATCCCATGGACTGCAGCCCACCAGGCTCCTCTGTCCATGGGATTCTCCAGGCAAGAATACTGGAGTGGGTTGCCATGCCCTCCTCCAGGGATGTATATTTATTACCCATTTATTCCTAGGTAGCGCTAGTGGTAAAGGACTTGACTGCCAGTGAGGGAGACATCAGAGATACAGGTTCAATCCCTGGGTTGGGAAGATCCGCTGAAGGAGGAAATGGCAAGCCACTCCAGTATTCTTGCCTGGAGAATCCCACGGACAGAGGAGCCTGGTGGGCTAGTCAGGCACAACTGAAGTGACTAGCACACACACACTTACTCATGAACTCACACTCACTCGCTCACTCACTTACACATCTAATATTTAGCAAGTTCTGATGAGTTGGTGATGGACAGGGAGGCCTGGTGTGCTGTGATTCATGGGGTCACAAAGAGTCGGACACGACTGAGCGACTGAACTGAACTGAATGAGTTTAGTTTTCCACTCTCCCAGGCTGCTTTTCCAGAGCTATCCTGAGCCAGTCTGCTTTAAGTCTAAGCCTACAGAGCCATACTTAGAATCAAACCTTTCAGGTTTTAGATGTCACCAAATAGCTTGTATATTGTGCATTTATTTTTCAAAGTGTTAATGGGACCAATTTCCCCTGATTCTTAGACACAAAGCCTGTTCACATGCAGTGCTACATGGGACTCTAGCTTGTAATTTATTATATTGAATTTTAGGAGCATCTAAGCGCCATTTCTGTGTTCTCTCATTTCCAGTGCTGGGCAGAAAAGTTCCAAGACATTGAGGCCGTCTATCCTGTTATGTTGGAGCAATAGGGGCTTGATAGGGACCTTCCCAACCTAGGGATTGGACCTGGGTCTCCTGCACTGCAGGCAGACTCTTTATCCATAGGGACTTGAGTGCCTTGTTAACTGATGAAGCTACCAAGAGCTTGAGGCTGGAAGCTACATATGATCAAACAAGACACTCTCCTGGGAAGGGGCTGGCTGCCCTCAGCACACACAGGAGGAGGCAGTTCCAAGGGTGAGCTTCTGAAATGAAGGGGCAGATTATGGCTCGTTTTCTGTTGGAAATACAGAGAGAGATGGGTGGAGGCCACATTCCTGCTGCTTGCTTGCCCAAGGTGCCTTTGCTTGCCCTGTAACAAGATCTTCCTTGCCTGAAGCCATCTCAACAAAAGAGGTATTTGTTGCTAGGTAATAAAATGTCAGAATTCCTTGAGGATACAAGAATGAAAACAATGTTAGTTCCTGGTCTCTCTCTTCATTACCACCAGCCTGATCTCTAAAGAGCTCCGACTATCCTTAGGTTGAGACCTGCTTCTGGCAAATCATACCTGGAGACTTTTCCCATTATGGTGTGTTCTTTCAGGGCCCAGAGATTGGGAATGTGCTATAGCATCTGTCTCCTCTGTTCTCATAAACGTAATGGGGAGCCACCCCAAAGCAGGCAGGGGTTTGGCATGGGATGGTCACTGTCTTACACCTGATCTTCCTTGTTACCAAAACCACCTGTCAGCAGCTAGGCTTGTCCCCTGGGCCCACCTTCCTCAAGCTGTTACATCTTGGGCAAATTGCCAAACTTCTCTGAGCCTCAGTTTCCTCATCTGTATAATAGCAATATCTCCCTGGATAAATATATATATATATATATGAGGTCTGTATCATATATGTATCATATATTATATAACATATAATGCAAATGAAATGAGGCTTCCCTGGTGGCTCAAATGGTAAAGAATCTGCCTGCAATGCAGGAGACCCAGGTTTGATCCCTGGGTTGGGAAGATCCCCTGGTGAAGGAAATGGCACCCCACTCCAATGCTCTTGCCTGGAGAATTCTGTGGACAGAGGAGCCTGGTGGGCTACAGTTCATGGGGTCACAAAGAGTTGGACACGACTGAGTGACGAACACTTTCATTTTCACAATGCATTATGAAACAGCAGCAAAAAGAGGCTGCCACCTCATTTGCCCGAATGTGTATGGTTTCCTTGTTTTTCTTGTAACATGGCGCCAGAAAACCACACAAAGTTCATTTTACGTCAAAGACATCTTCAAAACCTGAGCTAGGTTCTTTACTGGTCAGAGAGTGAAGGATTGCCAGAGAGGTAGGGAGCTTGTCTGGTCATGGGGATGTGCTGGCTGCGGCTGGAGGGCCATGTGGCAGGAAGGCCTTAGAAAAGATTCATCCAGGTGAGTAACGAAGTGGGCTGTCTACGACTCAAAGTGCAGGCCATGGACCAGCAGTGCCACCAACAGTGGTATCATGAGGGCCCTTGTCAGAAATGGGCCGTCTCTGTTTCACCCCAGACACACTGTGTCAGCTCACTAACAGGATCCCCCAGTGGCCATATGTGTGTGATAAATGGAGAAGCATGGGAATGCATGAGTATTAAGGCTCCCAAGATACTGCTTGCCTCTCTGTCTAAAACTGGTACCTAAACATGGAGGAGAAAAAGACTTAGTTTCTGAGTGACAGTAGGTAGCTACAAATATGTCTTCAATGTCCTATTTCCCAACCTACCCTAGGTTTTGGTGACCAAGTATCTACCTGCTGCTGCTGCTGCTGTTAAGTCGCTTCAGTTGTGTACGACCCAGTGTGACCCCATAGACAGCAGCCCACCTGGCTCCCCTGTCCCTGGGATTCTCCAGGCAAGAACACTGGAGTGGGGTGCCATTTCCTTCTCCAAGGTATGAAAGTGAAAAGTGAAAGTGAAGTCGTTCAGTCGTGTCCGACTCTTCCCAACCCCATGGACTGCAGCCCACCAGGCTCCTCCATCCATGGGATTTTCCAGGCAAGAATACTGGAGTGGGGTACCATTGCCTTCTCCCAAGTATCTACCTAGGTTGTTAAATTGTAGTTCTTCCAGATTCAGTTCAGTTCAGTCGCTCAGTCATGTCTGACTCTTTGCGACCCCATGAATCACAGCACGCCAGGCCTCCCTGTCCATCACCAACTCCCGGAGTTCACTCAAACTCATGTCCATCGAGTCGGTGATGCCATCCAGCCATCTCATTCTCTGTTGTCCCCTTCTCCTCCTGCCCCCAATCCTTCCCAGCATCAGAGTCTTTTCCAGTGAGTCAACTCTTCGCATGAGGTGGCCAAAGTATTGGCGTTTCAGCTTTAGCATCAGTCCCTCCAATGAACACCCAGGACTGATCTCCTTAGATTCAGCTCAGCTCAGTTCAGTTCAGTTGCTCAGAAGTGTCCGACTCTTTGCGACCCCATGAACCACAGCACTCCAGGACTCCCTGTCCATCACCAACTCCCGGAGTTCACTCAAACTCATGTCCATCGAGTCGGCCCTTAGATTGCTGCTGCTGCTAAGTCACTTCAGTCATGTCCAACTCTGTGTGACCCCATAGATGGAAGCCCACCAGGCTCCCCCGTCCCTGGGATTCTCCAGGCAAGAACACTGGAGTGGGTTGCCATTTCCTTCTCCAATGTGTGAAAGTGAAAAGTGAAAGTGAAGTCGCTCAGTTGTGTCCGACCCTTAGTGACCACACAGACTGCAGCCTACCAGGCTCCTCCATCCATGGGATTTTCTAGGCAATAGTACTGGAGTGGCTTGCCATTGCCGGCCCTTAGATTAGCACCTAGCAAATGTTTGTGGATAAGTGGATGGGCCGATGCAGGAAGGACTGCTGAGTGGGGGAACTAGAGGAAAGCCTGAGACGTGCTCGAGGTCCCGTGGGCTCGTGAGTGGCTGGACCCACCTGCCGTGCCGCTGTACCCACCTGCCGTGCCGCTGTACCCCTCCACCTTCAGCCGGTAGCGCGTCCGGGCGTCGCCCACGCTGAACTTGTCATAGACGGCGTAGGCCGACTCCCCATGGTCCCGCAGGTCCACCCGGAGCTCGTACTGCCCCTGGGCTGTGATTTTGCTCAAAGTGTCCAGCCCTGTGGACGACAGGCGAGGGTTACCAAAGCAGCACAGTGACCGAGGCGTTCACTTCACCGCGTGAGGGCAGCGGCTCCGTTTGTACTAAAGAGCTTTGCGCGATGCCCCTGCTCAGCTCCTTGCTGGTGCAATACCAGGTAACATATACGCAGTGTCTGAGTCTCAGCGAAGATTGGGTTGACCTCTTTGCCCTACCCATCTCCTAGTGTGTTGTGAAGATCAAAGGAAATAAGGTGGAGAGCATACCTTTTCCACTCTAAGGCTTGTTACCTGTGAAAGGCAACGTGCAGTTACTCCCAGGCTCAGACGCTGGAATGTAGGACGGTGCCCTGTGCCCGGGGCAGGTTGTTGCAAAGTGTGAGTCACCACGGGGGATGGGTAATGCCCTTGTAGTGCAGGCTGAGAGAATTCGAGTGCCATTCACGTCTTTATTGGCTAGATCCCTGTGGTCAGCAGCTTAACCTCTTTGGGGCAGTTTTCCCAGGGGCAAGATGGGAACTTTGTACACCGTGGGACTACTGGGAGGCTTGGAGGTTGTGGCTCTGAGGGACCCAGTCAGCACAGGTGAAGGACATCAGTGAGGATAATGCTCCAAGTGGCCCAGGGGTTGACTTAAGGCCAGGCTTATTCTTAGGGCCGGGCTGTTGGCTCTCCTCTGATCAGATTTTTATTTTTAATGACCCAGAGAATCTCAAGTTTTTTCCATTGAGAATCTGATAGTCTATGTCGACCACCAGAGCTATCATTTTTTCCTAATCCGTTTCTCTCCCACGTTTCGCTGTGGGTTAAGACAGACAACAGGGGGGCTGAATGGGTATTTGGGGCATGAACACGCAGGCTGTATTACCAAGCCAGAACTCTTCTTTTAGGTCCCCAAATCCAGCAGTGTAGGCCTTCCAGTTTCGATAGAAGTCCTCACGTCCATTTTTGCGTCTCAGAAACACCTATAAACACAAGCCGTGAATCCGGGTGAGCTTAAGCCATTGAAAGAACGAGAAGACATCTTCCTGAGGGGAGGAAATGCTCACTGTGGGAAAGGCACCCGGCCCCACCTCTGTCCTCACTAATTAGTGTACACACGTCACCTCCCCTCTCGGGGCCTCAGTGTTCTCCCCCGAGAAACAGAGATGAATAAGACCACCACCCAGCTTTGGGTGATTGTGATGTGTCCATGTAGGCCATACATGTGGACAGGGGCGATATGGGAACTCAGTGAACCTCCTGCTCAATTCTGCCGCCAATCTAAAACTGCTCTGAAACATAAAATTTAATAAAATATTCATTGGGAGGACTGATGCTGAAGTTCCAATACTTTGGGCACATGATGTGAAGAGCCGACTCATTGGAAAAGACCCTGATGCTGGGAAAGACTAAAAGCAGGAGGAGAAGCGGGCAACAGAGGGTGAAATGGTTGGATGGCATCACTGACTCAATGGACATGAGTTTGAGCAAGCTTCAGGAGATAGTGAAGGACAGGGAAGCCTGGCGTGCTGCAGTCTATGGGGTCGCAAAGAGTCGGACACCACTAAGCAACTGAATAACAGCAATGATTTTAAAAATTACTACTTAGCTCATATGGAAATGGAACTGAAATCATTCATGGAAAACTCTTAGCACAGCAGTGCCTGGTAGATGGCCAGTGTTAATCAGTAAACTTAATGGGCTCGAGGACCACTGCCGTTTATACATCACAGAGCTGTTTGAGGATCAAATGAGATAAATTATGAGAAAATGAGGAACTGCTGTTTATCCTCAGCTTCTTTCCCATTACTTTAAGAGAGAATTCCTGAGTGTTTCCGTGTGACAGGCAGTCTTGCAAGTCCTCAGGCATATTAGGGTCAGAGGGCACGGAGGGGACCTCCCTGCCTCGCCTCTGCCCCCACCCCTCCTGTCTGAGAGGCCTGGAGCCTGTCTCCATGATACTCACGATCCATCCACCCCCGTCAGAGGTCATGTCACAGAAGACTTCCTGCTTCTGGGTCTTGTCGTTGTTCAGATAAATGGTGTAGACGCCAGAGGTCGTGTCTCCATTCAACATTGCCTGGGAGCAGTCCCTGGGGAACTGGTACAGGACTCCAACTGCAGGATGAGAAGGAGGAGTCTTTCTCGGAGCAGCAGCTTTGAATTCACAGGTCAAGTGCTGTTGGCCAGACGCCTAAGGGCAAGCAGCTGCACCTCTCCGAGACTCTGTTCTCTCGTGTGCAAGGGGGAGGATTAAAACTATTTTGTGGGTGTGCAGCGAGGCGCAGAGGATATGGATCAAAGGGACCCATTTCAACCTTTTATACTGATGGAAGCCACCATGATATCAGTGGGAGGAGCGCTGAGGGCTGAGGGCTGTGTGTCAGGTTGACTGTGATCAGTCAGGAGCGTGCAGGTAGCACCTCATGAACACCTGATGGGCACCCAGGTGTTGGCCAGGATGACCGGGCCTCTAGCACCCAGGGCGTGGCTCACTGTGGGTCAGAACGCTCTGGCAGGCTGCATGCATCTCAAACTCTTCGGAGGATTCTGAAGCCAAAGATAAGGAAGGGTTCTAGTCCTGAACTTGCAGCTTCCTTGCCTTCAGACACTAGAGAGGTCATGTAACTGCTGTGAGCCTGGGACTCTTAGAAGGTTAACATGGGAATGTCTGGGGAATTTCTATTTGTGGTAACGTGGTGCAAAAAATTCAACACTTGATAGAAATGGAGTATCTTGGGACTATGCTTATTAGCAGGTAGACTTGAGACGTGATGGTCATAGCAGCTCTTTTTGTTGTTGTTCTGACCTCCTCAAAGTATGTTACCTTCCCCTGAGGTTGTCTCATTAGGTATTTTCTTGTCTATTTCACAACCTGGCCTGAGAGCATCTTTAGGGCACATTCAAATTGTTGGTGCTCTTAGCACCTGGCATGAAATCTGGAAGACAGGTGCTTTAGCATCCACCCCTCCTCCAGCAGGTGTGTGCGGAGTGACCAGAGTGAAGTGTGAAGGGCAGGAGGCAGCGCTGACACAGCCCGTGTACCCAGTTCAAGGCTCTCCAGAGCCCCCTCCTCCCTTCCTCTTCTCCATTAACAGATCCTCTTGCAACTCTGCCGTCTGCAGAGAACATCCAGTGGCTGGGTTTGGGTGTGGTTCCCTGCTCCTGGAATGCCTGAGCCCAGACCAGACTCTAACTCATGGTATAACCCTGAGCAGGTCATCTAGTCTCTGGGGGCCTCTGTTCCCCACCAGAAAACTGGGCATGATAATCTTGGCCTACATGGGAGGCCTGTTTGTGACTTTAGAGTATGAGCAGGCTTTATAAATGCTCACATGCTGAAGGAGAACACTGAGCTTATAAGGAGCCCCAACAATGGCTACCCAGTGGGCTAGGAGTTCAATATAGAGATTCTCCGAAGGTCCTTATGAAGAAGGGATCATTATTAATCCCATTATATGGATAAAGAAACTGAGACTTGCAGAATGGCAGTAACTCTCCCCCATCACACAGAGCAGGTGGAGATGGGGAGCGAATCCAGCTGTTCCAACTGCTGGCCCTGCTTCCCTCCCACCATGAAGCCTGTAACCTGCTACATCCACATTCCTCCGGCTTTCCAGGTAACTGCAGGTAATTGATTCTTATCAAAATGTGATAGAAGCATTTAAAGTAGCAGTCAGAGGAGAAGTGGAGGGTTAGTTGAGTCTCACAGAGTGTGATCTCAAGACCCCTCCCCAGAGCCCCTTACTCGTGGTGAAGACGGTCTTGACTGTCTTGCTCCTTCGGGCCCCATTCAGAGCCTGAATCCTGGCTGTGTAGTAGGTGGATGGGCTCAGATCCGTCAGGCTGTAAGAGGTGGTGTCTGGATCCACAACGACTTCCTAAGGGCAGAAGATAAAACAGCCTTTGGCCACGTGAATCCGCAGGGTATGGACGATGTATTCCTTCATTCACCCACCCACTCATTTCTTTGTTCAGCAAGAATCCACTGAGCCCACTCTGTTCCGGGCTCCATGCTCGTGTCAGGGACTTAGACATGAGGAGGGTACCCTGTGAGTGAAGCTGCTGGTGCCAGAAGGAGCAGAGCAAATTCAAGTCAGAGGAGGAGGCAATGAGCTGCGCCAACCATACTTCACTGCGGGGAGCAGCAGAAGAGGTGAGCAGACCCCAGGTCATAAAAGACCTTCAGTGTCAGCCTATGGACTTTGAAGTTTATCATGATAAGGAATGGAGGTTCCCGGAAAGTTCTTTGAAAAAGCAAATGCCATGATCTCAGCTTAATCTGGTAGGAAGATGAATCACACAAAGGGCAAAGGTTTTAACTTTGAGACCAGCTAAGTCAGTCGTCGCTAACATGGCTCTTTTTCACAGCCCTCTGGGAAGCTTTAAAATAAAACAGTGCCTGGGCCCCATCTTAGAGTGACTGAATCGTAAGAGCCTGATCGGGGCGTGATGATGGCGTGAGCCGACCCAGCAGGTCTCTTGTCTAGAATGGACATATCTGGGAGAGGCAGCGGTGCACAGCTGCTGTGGGCCCATTCTAACCACACTTGCAGTTTGGGACGTGTCACTGTGCTGCTGTCCAGAGGCGGGGATCGCTTTCAGATTTGCAGGAGATCCTCGTTCTTTTCAGATCCTCTTTTTCAAAACATCTAGTGCCTGTGAAATCACCTTTTAGGAGACGACCCTGGTGTCAGGGATTGGAATTCAACCTGCATTCCTAGCAAACCAAATACAACGGTGCTCTCTACAACCTGCAGACATAGCCGCTTGGATTTAGGCAGTAATAAGTCAGTGTGGAGGCCCCTGGAAGGTTCATTGGCATCCTCACCACCAGTAATATGACATTATTCTGACTTTTTCCAATATGGGAGTAGGGGGGTGGGTGTGGAGGGGTGAGTAGTTTCAGAGACACTAAGAGACCTGCATTCACTCCATAATTTGTCGGTGACAGGGTGGTCTTGCATCTGTCTCCTAACTCCCTGTCCAGGACTCTTTCCTCCTCTACCAGGCTGATTTCCTTGAGTGAAACAGATAAAGCTGGGGATTGGACATGCAGGGAAAGAGACCCAGGTGAGAGCCCATCTGATGCCAGTGACCCAGTGACTTTTGTGTAGCTCCCAGGTCTGGTCCCTGCGGAAGGATAAGGTACAAAGCTGGCTTCCTTAAATTACCTAGGGATACAGTTACCGATCAGCTTTCTATGCTGCTGCACAAAGTCTGTTTCTAAGCAATTAGGGTAGATCGAAATGAGACTCATGGCTTCAGGCAAACAGGATGCCTGACCAGGAAGGGCATTCAATGCACTCATTTCAGAGATGTGAACATGGCCACGCAGAGAAGACAAGGGGCTTGTCTCTGCTCACACAGTGAGCTACTTCACTGTTACACCGACTCCTAGAAGAGCCATGATGGTAACTAGAGATGTGTGTCCACTTCTGGTTAACCATAGCATATTGAACACGCCAGTTTATTTCTACTTGCTTCTGATACCCCTGAAATGAGAGGAAGAGATATAAAATATAAACCCACAGGATGAGGGAAGTGGCAGAGGAGACAGCAACAGGCATGCGATGTCACCAGAATCTTGATCGGTGAGAAGTGTGGGACGGTGGAGTGACAGCTGAGGCGACAGAACAGAGGAAGCCTCAGTGGATGGAGTCGCTCAGAGGCTGGTTGATGAATGCTGCAGAGCCCAGCAAGCTCAGGAATGGAATGCCCTCAAAAGCAAAGATGCCTTTGAAGGCCAGTGTGGGGTGTGGTTGAACAAAGGTTTGTTTAAAACTTTGTACAATAAACAGATTCCCAGTTCTCTCCATCCCCCAGCAGTCTAGATGACTGTCCTTCCCAGCCCAGGTGAAAGGCTGAGGTTTCCTCTCAGGACAGACTGAGCTAGAGAGGAGACTCTGGATTCAAATCTATCATGCCCAGCTGCAGGGGAGCCTCAGGTGCTGCACTGGCTAGAGGAGAACTGAAGGTGTATATACAGTGGGAGCCCAGGTCTCTTCTCTAGCGAGGCTTCTGGTAGCCTGGTGTGAAGGAGTTTTGTGGAGGATCCTCCAAGGAGAGTGATGAGCTCAAGAGAAAGGGCTTATAGTCCTGATGCTTGGGAATCCTCCCAAGATAATTGTTGGTTATGTGCCAAACAACCGATGCTTTTGAACTGTGGTGTTGGAGAAGACTCTTGAGAGTCCCTTGGACTGCAAGGAGATCCAACCAGTCAATCCTAAAGGAGATCAGTCCTGAATATTCACTGGAGGGACTGATGTTGAAGCTGAAGCTCCAATACTTTGGCCACTTGATGTGAAGAACTGACTCATTGGAAAAGACCCTGATGCTGGGAAAGATTGAGGGCAGGAGGAGAAGGGGACAACAGAGGATGAGATGGTTGGATGGCATCACCGATGCAATGGACATGAGTTTGAGTAGGCTCCAGGAGTTGGTGATGGACAGGGAAGCCTGGCGTGCTGCAGTCCACGGCGTCACAAAGAGTCAGACATGACTGAATGACTGAACTGAACTGACTGTGCCCAATTGCTCTATAGCGAGCTCCAAAGTTGACAAGCCCTTCCTGTGCACGTAGACCTCCCAATCAGCTATTTCATTCTTGGCTCCAGTACAAAAAGGTCAACCAACATTAGGGGCAAGTCTCCAACATGAAACATGGTGACCCAGATCAAACCAAACAGCTGCAAACCAGAAAAGAGATCTTGGAGGAAACACTCTGCAGACGGGGGAAGAAAAATGCCAAAAACATATATTCTTAGAGGTAAAGAGAAGATACGGGATATAGAAAAAATATGCTCAAAAAAGGTCCATGTGCAGAAAATAAGGAAAAGATCTTGGAAACGTAAAGAATGGTAACCGACATTAAGACGTCAGTAACACGTTTAGAAGGTCAAGGTTAGAAAACTTCTTTCACTTTCTAGAGTTATTTCAAGTTAAAAAGTAGAAGGAAAAAAATTCATGGCTAGAGAATATAAATAAAAACTGCTGTAAACAGTTGATGTCATACGCACGTGGTGATATGGATATCATTATGTAACGGAATGATGCCATCTGTGAGATATATGGCAAAGATGCAGAAGAAGCTTTTGGCCTTTGCTCAATAAAACACTAAAGGACAGTCCAGCTCCTAAAATGCCCTCCGGTCTTGTGAGCAGTAGTTCTTGACCTTGACTGGCTATCAAAACTGGAGTCTGGTTAAAATGAGACTGGAGGCTACAACTTATGATTCAGAAAGTCTGGCATGGTGTCCAGTTCCTACTAATTTTTTTCCAGCTCCCTAGTCACACTAGCGTAGGAGAAACAGACTTCAGATAATTCTTCCTGACTCTGAGACTCAGGTAACTGTTTCATTCAGCTGTGGGGATTTGTTTATATACCTTGATTGTACCATCCACGGATTCATACACCAATAGGTAACCAGTGACAGATGCCCGGGGAGGTCTCCAGGTGAGGAGGGCAGTTTCCGACTGAACCTCCGTAGCAGTGAAGTCTCTTGGAGAATCGAGGTCTGGAGAAGAGAAGACATTTAATATCAAATAACTCAGCAGGTGTGGGCTTCCCCGGTAGCTCAGACAGTAAAGAATCCGCCTGCAATGTGGGAGACCTGGGTTTGATCCCTGGGTTGGGAAGATCCCCTGGAGGAGGGCCTGGCAACCCACTCTAGTATTCTTGCCTGGAGAATCCCCATGGACAGAGGAGCCTGGTGGGCTACAGTCCATGGGGTCACAAAGAGTTGGACACGACTGAGCGCACAGCACAGCACAGGTCATCAGGTGGAGGATAAGGTCCCTGGCTGGGCATCAGGAGGCCTGAGTTCAAGTCCTTTTCCTAGCATTGACCTATATGACCTCGGGCGAAACCTTCTCCATCTGTAAATGAAGAGGTTGAGCCATGTGACCTCTAAAGGCACATGTTCTATGTTTCAGCTTCTCCTAAGGGCCATGTTTTCCTGAGCCCAAAAGGATCGCAACTGGCTTTAGTTGAACTGGGGAAGAAAGAGGCAGCCATGAATGTAATTAGAATGCCTCCCCTTTGTTTCTAAAAAGGACAGATGAATGCTGGTATTGGCCCTCCCCACTACTCAGTGGACACTGCTTCCATTCCTTTGCCCATTGCAGTCTGAAAAAAAGATCTCAATGTATATAAAAAAACCCAGTGGACATCTAGGAAAATTTGCCTTTAAAATCTTTCTCTTAAAAATATTTCCCTGCCTAGAACATGGATCATTAACTACTGGGTTTAGGGCCAGTGGGGACTGGTTTTCCACTTAAAAAGCCCTCCTCTTAAAATCATTTCCTAGTCTGTGGGGAGAGCAAGGTCATTTCAGTTCAAGAGGAAATGGTGTGTTTCTTAAGGTCTTGACTGAGGGGGCACTGGTGGATTGAGTTGCTGCTGACATCATCACACTGCAGGCAGCTGACGGGAAATAAGAGATGGAGAGGGATACTGTTAAAGACAGAGGCAGTGGGTGGGCTTTTTCCAGCTCTTGGTGTCTTTGTACCTGTGGTGAACTTGGCGGTGACGGTTGGGCTCTTCTGGGGCCCTTTCTCTGCAAAGATCCTCAGCGTGTATTCCGTGGCGGGCTCGAGATTGGTCAGCGCATACTCCACCGTGTTCCCGGACACTGTGCGGGTAATTTCTGGCACTACACAGGAAATATACACACCATGGCAGTTACCTCTCCCTGTCTGGGCCATCAGTGGGCCGGGCCATCAGTGGGCCTGGCCAACCGTGCACACACCTCCTAACACAGAAGCTTCCAGCGGTCCTACAGAAAAGCAGGTCTGATCTCTGAGATGACTCACACTCCTTTCTCTCTCCTGAGCACTCACTGTGTATACAAAGGATTTATCCTATGGTGACTGGATTTTTCCAGGCACCAGATCAGAAGGAAGAGGAACTCGGGGTCAGAAGATTTTGCACATGGTACCCTGGGGACAGTGCTGCACAGGCTCCAGCTAGAGGAGAGGTACGGGAGCGTCCCCATGCCTCAGGCTGCCCAGATGGAACTTGTCCCATTGCTTGCTCTCCCGTTTTTTCCCACTTACTCTCACGACCTTTTATAACTTGCCAAATGTCGTATCTTTAGGCTGGGGAACCAGAAAAATCAGATGGCATAGACAGACCAAAACCTGACTACTGCCTCTCAATCCCATTGGGTCAGGACCAAGGGTGGACCCCAAGCCATGGTGTCCAGGTGTCCATGCTCATCACAGGTGACCAGCTGGCCTGGCTGGCCAAGGCCTAAGAGGTTTCCCAGGGTATGGGATTCAAAAGGTTAAAATTGGGAAAGTTCGGGGCAAACTGGGATGAGATGCTCACCCTCCTTATCATCCATGATCCCGCTGCGCACACACACATACACACACACGCACACTTCTGGATGAGGACGTGTCTATGCCTGCATCCACAGTTTCCATGATTCCCACAAACTATACTCTGGTTTATTTTAGGTGAGACAACATCATCTTCCCTGACTTGCAAGAGTTTGCTCACGGGGAATATTGAAAAATAAAAAAGTAGAAAAAAAGAAACCCAAGAATTCCTCTAGCCCCACCCCATCTTTCCTCCAGTCCTCACAAGGAACCCTCTCTCATAAGAGGTTGCCAGGACTGAGGTAAGATTTTCAGAGACCCTCGCACAGTTTATGGTGTGCTCTCATGTTGCTACTGAAAGTCAAACAATACTGAACCATCAGATATGAAACTCACATATACTGTGAGATCAAAATAACATATTTTTTCCTAATCTCATTCCTGAAAAATAGGGATTTGTTCATTGAAAAGGAATCTTTCTTTTCTCTCTTATTTGTATTTAATTTTACGTGCTAATGGCCGTAATTCACTGGCGCCCCAGACAAGTTATCAATATTGAATCTGCCAGCTGAGTAAATGAACACCGAACGTTGAAAAGGCAAGGGGAGAACATTTCTGATTTCTTAATCAGATCAGCTCTAACTGGCCCCGTCTGCGGCATCTAGGAAATGCAGTCTCCCCAAAGCGGCCTGAAGTCGTCTGTTGAAGATTTCAGATTGTGGACCCCTTTGTAAGAGGTGAGGGCTGTGCCTGTAGAGGGTGGCTCACGGCAATGGCAGAGACCAGCAGGAGAGGAGGAACAGGCTGGAGACGCACCCTCGGCTTTGCTTTAAATGGCCTGTTGGCCTCCTTGATAGAACCGTGGTGTTAATGCTCTTCCATTTGACCACAGCAGGAAGACACAGGTTGGGCTGCTCCCGCCACCACTTGCACAGGCCCCTTCACTCCCATCCATTCACCAGCCCCTGTCCCAGCCAACGAGTCTGTTCTCAGGTGGCAGCTGAGAACCATAAGGACATTGCTGGACTCACCAACCTACCCTTGCATCTTTGTACATCAATCCTAAAAGAAATCAACACTGAGTATTTATTGAAAGGACTGATGCTGAAGCTCCTGTACTTTGGCCACCTGATGCATAGAGATGACTCCCTGGAAAAGACCCTGATGCTGGGAAAGATTGAAGGCGGGAGGAGAAGGGGACGACAGAGGATGAGGTGGTTGGATGGCATCACCAACTCGATGGACATGAGTTTGAGCAAACTGGGAGATGGTGAAGGACAGGGAAGCCTGGCGTGTGCAGTCCACGGGGTCACAAAGAGTTGGACACGACTTAGTGACTAAACAACAAAAACAACCAAAAGTGCCACAAAGAAAGGAGAACAGGAAGTTTAGAGCTGGACAGACACTCCTCAGAGAGGAGAGGGTCTTGGACATGACCTTACCTCTCTCCCCTGTGTAGGAGATGACATAATTATCCACAGGGGCGATGGCTGGCTGCCACATGGCCAAGGCTTCTGAGTCAGTGATGTTGGCTGTCACCAAGCTAGATGGGCCATCCAGAGCTGCAAGGAAAGACAGTGATGCATTGGAGAGAAGGTCAGCCATGGGGTAGGACAGGAGACCACCGCTACTCTCCTGGACTCCTGGTGTGGGACACAGTGTCAGAAGCATGCAGAGTTCTGTCCTTGGAGCCAGGATGACCTGAGTTTGAGACATGACCCCTTCCCTTGCTGTCCGGGTCATCTTGGGTCTCTGTTGCTCATCTGTAAAATCGGTGTAGAAACTCTGCTTGGCTTTGTCTTCAGTGATACTTTGGTTTTCACATGTAATAGGTGGAAAGGTGCTCTGTGAACTGCAAAGAGCCGAACACATGGCATGGATTTATATTTATAGTTCACGTTACTTTCTCCAGGGAAAGGCCTTACAAACACAGGACAGGTAGAGAGTGAAGGCTGCCTGTGGCGTCTTTGGTTTTGAGTAATAGCTCTGGTTCAGTGGGCTATGGAGAACACAGAGGCAGGCTCCGGGGGCCGGTGGTCCCAGGCTCTACCTTGGATTCCCTGTTGTGGGTATGTGTGCCTTTGAGTCATTTTCCTTCTCCACACCTCAGTGTCCTCAGCTGTCGCAGAGTGGCTGCTATAAGGATGAATGAGATGATGTGTGTGAAATGTGCTCGGGGCAGCAGTCAATAATTGCAGTTGGTCTTAACGTGACTATTAAAGTTATTTGGAGTCTTCAGAATGATTCCTAAGTGACTTGTGCTGAGAAGGGATGGAGAGTCACAGTTCTTGGCCCTTTGAACTGACCACTGCTACAACCCAACACCCCCTTCTTAGAAACCAACCTACATGTGACTTTTCTGATTTCGTTCACATTTATGACTCAGTTGCTCTGGGACCACAGCCCTGGGAAGATGGAGGGCAGCCATCATCAGCTGACTTCACAGCTGAGGTGCCTGAGCCCCAGGAGATGAAACGACTGGCCTGAGGGTCTCAGGAAGTGGTGGAGTAATTTGGGGGCACCCACCCCGTCCGCCCAGAGGTCCTTCCTGTCTCATCTTACATGGACAGACTCTCCTTTAACAATGAGGACAATGGGGCCTCCAGAGGAAAAAGATCCAGGCTTTGCAATAAGTTGCCATGGAGAAGCCACAAATGAAAAATTTCTAGGCGGGGGATGAGGATCTGTGGCAGGGTGGGCAGGACTCTGGGTTCAGATGGGAGGTTTTAATTGCATATTAGCAACCCTTTTAGACTATTAGGATATTTTTTAAATTTCCTGTGAGGCCCATTCTTCAGATCCCTTAATGGATTAGGCTGGATAATTGCTCATATATCAAAGGATAAATTGTTTAGAGACATGGGAGCCTGAAGAGAAATTTTCCACTTCATTTTCCTTCAATGCAATTCATTATTTTTTCCCTCCTTACAATGTGCTGTACAAATCAGGTTATAATAGGAAAATCATCCTTTATCTAAGAGGAACGCACAGTTCGGAGGCAGACTGACTTAAGTTCAGGTTTGCTTCCAGCATTTACTAGTTATGCGGACTTGGCCAAGGCATGTAATTGCCCTGACTTCAGTTTTTTCCTCTGTGAAATGGGAAGGATATTAGCTATGAGAAGGATGTTAGCTGTATTAGTTTACATGAGAATGGTTGAGCAACAGCCCTGAAATTCTGTAGCTGCCAGATGGAGAGTTGTTACTTTACAGCTGTCACCGTTCACGTGTCTGTGTGAAGCATCTTCTTGGAAGGGTCCTTGTGGTGGTCCCTGCACTGAGGAAGGGAAGGAGGTGGATTGATGCGTCCAATGGTCTATATTTACAGATGCTTTACATGCACAGTCTCCTGCAAAGGAAGAAGAACTGCGCCCTCAGGACATTAACGGACAGCTCGCGTATCAGTGGCAGAACCTGGGATTCACACCGGGTCAGTACGACTCCCCAGCTTCTGCCCTTTTCCCCACAATTCCCTGGGAAATGGAGGATGAGGCTGAGGATGGCGCTCCAAAGAGGCTACAACTGCACCGAAAATGAGACCTCTGGTGCTCCCGAGCCAGCCCACTTCCCACTAGAATTTCCTAGACTAAAAGGTTTTTCTTCTAACTGCTGAATCCTGAGCAATGATGCTGAAGGTGAGAAAAGCACCTGTGATGAGCGTCCCTGAGACAGGCTCGCTTTCCTCAAAGCCCTTCAGGGCGATGACGCTGACCAGGTAATCCGCTCCAGGTAAGAGTCTCAGCAGCCGGGTCTGGGTCTTGGTCCCATCCACAGTCACCGCTGAGGGTGTGCCTGGAACACAGGAGAAGCAGGAGGAAGCAGTGAGCCTCACAGGAGCTTAAACACGCCTGTGCCAAGAACAGGCGTGACCGGTTTGGCAGTGGCAGCACGCCTTTACCCAGCACCATTTTCTTCACTTCTCATTTGCTCCTACCCTCTGGCATAAGAGAAGAGGTTTTACTCTTTGTATAATGTTTTTTTCCATCCATGCAGAGGCCAAAAACTAAGCCGGGGGAGGAAAAATTATGAGGTCACAATGTGTTAAAAATGGCAAGTTTCCATTCAGTAGAGATCTGGCATGTTGTATAAATTTTATTTATCTATTTCTTCCCACAAAGGATATGGGAAGCTCACTGTGTAATGTATATATGATATATTTAATCCATTGTATTCGCTTAACTATATATAGACTTATCTCTTACTAGCAGATATTCTGCTATTGAAGAAGACGGCCATGGTCTAATTTGTACTCTTATATATATCTATTAAAAGGTCCACAATTTATATTTTTTAGAATCTGGGGGCTGGTGAGGAACTTGTGTATTAGTTGACCAAACTCCCTACAGAGATGCTACAGTGTGTCTCTGAAGAGACAATCATCTTTGTATACACTTTGGATACACAGCAACTGAACTGAACTGAATCAACTATCATCTTTGTATACACTTCCACTAACAGGGAGCTCACTACCTCTGAGAATGTCTTTAGATAGATCTGAATATGCTTCCTCCCCCGCCCCCCACCCTGTGGTCTTGTGGTCTCTATTATGGCCCATGTGCCTGAACTGGAACTTCCAACTCTGCAAAGTCACAGCTTCCCATCCTTTGCTGAGACGGACAGATCTGGGGAGCAAGAGGCAAAGATCAGTTTTGCCAAACAAAAAAGGTCAATGGGTTTAGAGTCTTCTGTCCTTGTGTGAAAACATTATTGGGGATCTATTGCTCATAGAATTTTAGAATTATGAGTCTGAAAATGATCTTTATAACACGATCCCTCACAGTATAGTTTCTTTCAAGGATCTCATAGCACTTTACAAATGAAGTCTATTCAGATGGTCTCAAGTATGAAGAAGGAGGATGGAATTGTCTGAGTCACGCTTCCACCCAAACACTCCAGATCCCTTCCCTCTCCCCACCAAGTGCCCTACCTCCTGCAATGGGCACATAGGTAATCCGGAAGCTCTCCACCTGTGTAGTGGGTGCCATCCAGCTGACAGTGGCTGCGTTTTCAGTGATGTCTGAGAAAATGATTTCCTTCGGGGAGCCCATGGCTGTTGAGGAGAAAGCACAGGAGAAACCCAGAAACAGTTAACTCTCTTGCTCATCACTGATTCTTCCTGAATTCCTTATCCATGAAAACTCAGTTTACATCTGAGCCAAGCCTTTAGGATGGAGGATGTGGTGATCTCTGGTCAAGTTATGACTTGACGGAAACAATTGCTCTTTCATTCAGGTACAGAACCCAGAGCTGCCATTTAGTTTCATCCAAGAAGAATGTTAGCACCATAGCTGACGTCTAAAAAGTGAGGGTAAGTGGGTAGTTTCACAGTTTGAAATAACCTTCCTTTCATTTTTGATGTTTAGCATTTTTTTTTCAAATCTTTGCCTTTTAATTCCTTTTATGACTAAAGAAAATTTGATATTAAATGATACCAAGTCTTGATGGGGGCTTCTCTGGTGGCTCAGATGGTAGACAATCTGCCTGCAATGTGAGAGACCCGGGTTTGATCCCTGGGTCTGGAATATCCCCCAAAGAAGGGAATACTACCCACTCCAGTATTCTTGCCTGGAGAATTCCACGGTCAGAGGAGCCTGGTGGGCTACAGTCCATGGCGTTACAAAGAGTTGGACATGACTGAACGACTAACACTTTCACTTTCAAGACTTGATAAGTGCTCAGTTCTTTCACTTTGTAAGGATTAAACCTCACTTAGAAACCACTGAGAAGAAGGTGTGGTTGTAGCCAATTTACAGGAGACTAAACTGACGCTCAGTTCTCCAATGAATATTCTTGTGATGTGATCTAAGTCCCAGGACTGGGCATAGCCCTGGGATTCTGGAAATAATGTTTATGTGGAAACTGACCTCGACAAACTCATTCCCAGAATTGGATGGAGATTCAGAGCCAGAGGAGGGAGCTCAGAACCATCCCCAAGGCAAGCCCCGCCTTGGATACTGGGTCTACCTGTGGGGAAAGCCGTGTCCTGGGGGACAGTTTTTGCTATGTAAATACCTCCCCCGCAAGCCCAGTTTCCTTTGGTTTTTCTCTGTGTAGTTCTCGGCTTAGCTTTTTGCCCTCTTCAGCTGACCATGCTTAGCCATACAATCCAGGAAACAATTTTCGGGTCTCCAAGGAGCTCATTTCCTCATCTTTCTCCCTCTGCAGCCCACGTTGATCATTAAGTTCTGGAACCCACAGCCCACTCCGGGAGCTTTTTTTTCCCTGTCTGTTTCTACTCTTTGTCCCTCCTCCGCCGGCATTCTCCTGTGATCTGCTAGCCACCCCCGGATTCTGTGGCTGCCTGGGGTTTTGCCTTCTCCTTGGAGGGCTTTGGAAGCCACATGGCTCTGGAGTGGGATGATCTTGATTGTCCAAACACCGTGGAGAGGCTGGGCAACTAGGGGCAGCTCCTGGGACTTATAGGAGCCTCCCTTGCTCCATCTCAGTGGGAAAAGCGGTGCCCACTTTTAGGAATGTTTTGAGGATTAGCAGAGATGATGGATGTAAAACCCTAGCACAGAACTGGGCACACAGTGAGAATTCAGTAAACATCTTGCTTTTTTTTTTCTTTCCCATGTGACTCTTTCCGCTCCCCCGCCCCCCATGGGCAACCCGAATTTTGAGGTAGTCACCCAGGAAAGATCTAGATGAGGCAGAATGAGAAAAAAGAAACCCAGTGCGGTGTGTAAACTCAGGCACGGGGCTCTCTTGCTGCAAGACTGGTGCACTCTGACATTACTCTGGGAAACTTATCCGGGTAGGTCCCGGCACATTTCAGAAGGTGCATCTTGCCACAGCTCCCCTATCTAGATCCCAGTTTTCTAAACTGCAAAATGGCATTATCTGTCTTATCTTAAAAAACAAAACAAAACATGAGAATTAGTGACGTCATCTGTCATGCACTCCTGAGGGATGTACTTGGTGAAAGCGACAGCAGGCGGATAGCCACGTGTCATCTGAAGAATGGCACAGTCGTGGTGAAATTCCAGGGCTAGTGGTATTTTTAGACAACAGGCCTTCCTAGGTGTGGACGACAATGTGTTACTTTAGCGTGTGTCCTGTTGCCATAAATACGGCCCACAAGTCCCCAGCTCTGAAGTGGAAGAGATGGCCGATGGGAACCTGGAGGCTGAGCCTCATAGAATAACTAAAGTTTGCCTGTTGAAAAGCTAGGAAGACCCAGGAAAGGCAACGCCTCTGACTCTCTGAGTAGACTCTTGGTTTTCAATAAAAGTTCCTTAGGGAAACATTGGAGATTGCTAGAAATTCTCAAGGAGGTTGAAGAGGACTTCTATTTGTTCTCTGCATAAAATGTTGCCTCCCCAAATCTGGAGCAAATGTCTTTAATAATGTCTCCATTCACAATCATTTAAAAACATTTTACCGTCAACATATTTTTATAAATACTTAATATATGTGAATCCTGTGAGAAGCTAAGGAGATGGTTATTGTAGCCAGTATGACTTAAGAGCCAGAGCTTGGGGGGTACACGGACCTGTTCTGAATTCCATTCCGGCTTTACTAGATAACAGCACCTTAGCCCCTCAGGTCTCTGTGAATGGGGCTGAGTGTGGCGCTCAGCTGCACTGTTTGTGTCACGTGAATCAGTGAGGTAGTGTGTCAGCTGCACTGCTATGGGTGGCATGAAGTGCAAGCTTTAGAATAGGTGGTTATCATCCTTACACTTAATGAGAGTCAGAGCCAGAGGCACCGGGCACAAAGAGCCTGGTTCCTGAAGAAGGAAGGATTGCTGAGCACATGTCTCTGTAGACCCGCTGACCCAGGTCCCCAGACACGATGCTGCTGCAGCTCTGTGGTTTGTGGTTTCACGTGCATCTGAACTGGAACTGAGTAGAAGGGCTGGGAGGCTGCCTGGCTGGGAAAAGTGAGATGGGGTGAGAGGGGGGACATTCTGGGGCTTGGAGAGGGGTTGCCCCCTTGGCTTCAGGGTGCGGAAGGGGTATACAATTAGGGCGGTGATGGGGCAGGTTAGAAGAAACATTTGAAGGTCCTCACTATCCCCAGGTAGGCAGTAGGAACCTCCAGAAGAGAATGACACAGTCATCTTACTCTGGTTTCGGATTTTGAAGTATTTTCTTTTCTATTCTGGGGACCATCCAGATGGTACTCAGAGGCATGTTGGCATTTAACTTCCCAGAGGCAAGAGAAGCTCCTCTGGGCTTCCCAAAGGGGGACCAAGGCCCTTGTGAAGAAGTGGCTCAATCCATGAAGAGGAAGAGAAGCCACTGTAGATGCAGAGACTGGCAGAGGAGGGAACAGCCCATAACCTAAGGTCTGTCTGTATGGGGATAGTTAAATAAACAAGATATGTGGGAATATACCTCAGTTCTATTAATAACCAAGGAACACACACAGACACACCAATATGTGGAAGAGTGGGTGTGTTAATCACTGTGCCAAAAAAAAAAAGCTGGAAAAAAGAGAGAACACAGACTTAGGTCTAATCTTGTCGGTTTGTAAGAGCATTTCTGCAAAGATTCAGAAGAAAGTAGTCATACTGACTGCTTCTAGATAGAGCAACTTAGTAGTGAGGACAGCAGAATAGAGACCTCACTGTATATTCTTTTTTTTAACCTTTAAATTTTCAACCAAGTGGACCATTAAAAAATGTACATTAAATCACCCAAACATATTATCAGCTAATATTGTTACAATGGGCAAGGAAAAATACTCAACATTCCTGATCTGACGGGAACCTCATAGCTGACCTTTGAGTTAGAGCCTATTGGCCAAGTGAGGGGACAGACACTCAGAGGGGAAAGGAGACTTGCTCAGGAGCAGGGATCAGACTCCGGGAGATCTGCCCAGAAGCTGTGGGCTTAACCACTTGGCTACACTGCCTCCAGCCACTTTCTCTGCTGCGGGGGCACTTGGGGCTGCCAGCCTGTGCTCAGGGAGTGAGAGGAGATGTTGTGGCAGCTTTCATAAAGAAAAAGAGGAGCAGAAAGAAGGGTTTACAAGGATAAAGAGTGAAAAAACAAAAGGGAAACTTTCTGAAGCTGATGAGGTGACTGAGATGTCTACTGGGCTCCAGAGTCACCTCTCCTGTCACTCCAAATACCAGGGCACACATGGGCACACACACACACACACACACACACACACACACACACACACCCAGACCCAGACACATCTCTTCAGCTGTGAAATACAATGCCCCAGAGAAAGAAACCAAAGAGAGGGCTATCTTAACAGAGCCTTTTCTTTTGTTCTTAAAAAAAGAGCTCATGATTATTTGTTCTTTTTTTTTTTTTTTCTTTAAAACTGCGGAGCCTCTGGGAAAAAAAAAGATCAGCAAAACAAAATCAGTGATCAGAAATAAACTTTGAAAAGCAGTGTTTATAAACCAGGGTCAAAATCAGCCTCTGCCTCTGATCTAGAGTTGTTTTGTGGGAAGCCACAGGGAGGAGGAGACAGGGGCTCATGTCCCGGGAGATAGGGTATCTGTGTTAATAAGAAACAGGGCATTTCCTCTGGCTGAATTACTGCCTGGATCTCAGCATTTCCTCCACGTCTACAAATCCCGATTTTTGCTTCTACAGGTGGCTCCTCAGAGCTCATTTGGTCCTGAAGGTTGGCATCGCAATGTGCTCTGGACAAAGGGAAGGTGCTGCCTAGTGTTGTGCTCTTTGCGTGTTAGAGGTGGCAAGCGTGTGTGGTAGTTGGTTATGTCGTCTAGCCTGCCTCTATTTAATAGTAGTAAAATAGCTCGATATTTAGGCTCTGCCCCAAAGCTAGCTGTGTGACCTCAGGCCAATCACGTCACCCTTCTGGGTCACAGATTCCTCGCGCACAGACGGAAGGGTCTGGGACACATCATTCCTCAGGCCCGTCGTACTTCTGCTTGTGGTTCTATGATTGTCTCCTCTGGTTCCTCTGAAGCAGCTGTCTCTAGCAAACGCTGCATTTCTGTACCTCCCTCGGCTTCCTGAAGGAATTCACCCACCTTATCATTGAAGGTCTGTCCTTTTCTCTTTAAAGAATCATGCTAATCTTAATATTATCATTTTAAACCATCTTGTAATGACCATCTTTCTTTATTCTTCTGGAAAGAACTCACATTGAATAGAATTTTCATTTCTGCCTCTAGGGCCTTTTAGAGTTGCTGTGAGTATCAAATAAAATGCGTGAGCCTGCCAAACCTGCTAACCTCTTCCTTTTTCCTTCTTGATCAAGGTACTGACTATTCACATGTAGAATTTTATAAGTATTCATCTTTAGAGGCAGAGGTACCACTTCTCCATTATACCCTGCATAGCTTGAACATTTGACCAAAGAACATGGAAGTATATCTCTGGATAAAACATGATAACAGGCAGAAAGAAGGGTCTTTGGAATTTGAAGAAAAAGCAATGATTATCTTAATGACGATAATGAAAATGTTACTCACTCTCATTAGCTCAGCCCTTGTTATGTGCCAGGCCCCCGCTATGGGCTTTCCATGAATCATCTCATTTAATCCTCACAACACTATTAGGTAAGTGGCATCATACTCTTTTTGCATAAACACTTAGCCACAATCACAATCACAATCATCCAGTCCATAATCAAGAGTCATGATTCAAACACAAGCTTGTCTGCATGCAAATCTAATAATTTCCCAGCCCTGTGAGAAGAGGAACAGAGAACTTTTCTCTATTCGCTCGCATTTATATATGGTACCTGTTGTTGCTATAGCAGTGACTGGCTGGGATCGCCTTCCACTGCTTATTCCATAGAGTTCAATTTCATATTCAGTGGCCTCTCTGAGACCTGTTATGTCCCTGGTTCGTTCGGGGGCAAGTAGGGTTATCTCCAGTGACTCGGAGTGCTTTTTGGCATCTCTGATTTTGAGAACAAAACTGTCGAAGACTCCTTCATCAGCTGTCCAGGACAGACGGAAACCATCTGGGGTGGCATCTGAAACCAAAAGGTTGTCGACTTCCGGCTCGGCTTCTAGAAGGGAAGAGAGTGGTGGAAGGAGGACAGAGAAGATCATTCAGCAGCCCGTGCCATAGTCTCTCTGGTGGGGGTATTGATATGCAGTCATGTCCTGGCTCTCAGAGTGAGACGTGTCCTGAGATACCGAAAATAAAACGATTCAACATGGACATGTCTAGTAGGTAGAGGAGAGGAGAAAGATGGAGTTGATACGTTCAGCACAAGTCAAGTGGGTGCTTACACGTGTGAGTTTTGTCTAAAGCAATTCTGTAAATCCACATCTGGACTCAGCAAAGACCCCTTCCCTGCATTATTAAACAAGTTCAAAGCCAGTAACTTGTTTACATTTGCTCTCTGTCTGCCAGTGGCTGAACGCCCATGTCTGTGAGACCTTCTTCTTTTCTTTTTGCAAAGACAAATAAACCAGCATTAACGATCTGCAGAGCTGCCCATGATGATACGGCTGATTATATTTCCCTTGATCTTGAGCATTTGGCTTTTAAAACGTTATAAATGTTATGCTCTTTTTCTTGGAGCTGCTATACTAGAGGAGGCTCCTACTCTTGACTGGCTTGTTCGTTAACCATTCAGTAAGTGTTCAGATGGTAGAACTAAGACTTGGAACCTCTTGTGCTACATACTTTAGACCCACTGTTGCTATCTTGGATTGCCTTAACTAGACAAAACTCAGTGTCGAGGTAGATTTAGAGCTGAGTTTCCCAAAGTACACTCAGAGCAAACTATATCTGTTTAATCATCATCCATTGTCAAATAAATGTGGGAAATATTTCCTGGGTAAGCCCCTCTTGGAGGGAAGCATGCACTTTACAATGCTCTCTAGAGCCTTGTGGTCAAGGATCTTGTTAAACTTATGTTTAACTCAGTGTTTCAGAAATTTATTTGAACATGGAACTTCTTTATTAAGTAGGACCTCTGAATATGGAGTTAGTCCCCTCTAGAAAGACTTTGGGAAACACAGATTTTTGACTGTTAAAGTTGTTCATGCTATATTTCTCTAGGAATTATGAGTGTGCAGAAAATTATGGATTTAGTCTGTATTGAAGAATCTCAATGATATTAGTGTTTACCAGTATAAGTTCACAGTTGGTTTTCCAATGACAAGCACACCTGGCAAGTTTGGCAAGACCACAGTTGAGGCTTTGAGATGACGAATGCAGTAAATAAGTTTTTGAAATATACTCCTTGGTATATTTCTTTTGAGAAGGCGGAAACGTAGCTGGGGACCAGCTGGATGAACACAGAGGAAGATTAACACACAAGAGCTATGGACAAGACGTGGTCAAAGGATTCGGGACACCTAGTGGAGACATCTCGACCTTCTCGTTTCTGGAGTGGGAGGAAAGGAGCACTCGTTAGAGACGGGAGACAAGAGAGAGTGCTGGGGCGGGGTGGGGGGGACACAGAGACTAGCCACATCTACGGATTAAGTAGGAAACATGGACAAGGGTGTTAAAACCACGGTGGTCTCAGATGGATTACATGGAGGGAACCGGGAAGAGGAGAAAATGGCTCACTTGAGCCAAAATACCTGTAATAATCTCAGCCCTCAAGGGCTTGGTTTGGTGCCCTTGGGTGAAGCCAGAGACCATGACCTCATAGCCAATGCCAGTTATAAGGCCTCTGAGCTCCAGCTTCCTCTGGGTTCCTGCAAGGGTGAATTCCTGGGGGTCCAGCAGCTTCCCAGAATCCACCACCGTGACTAGGAAGCTGTCAAAGGCATTCTCCGATGCCATCCAGGAAACTGTGAACCCGTAGGGATTAATGTCGGAAATGGTTAGGTTTTCCAGAAGGGGCAGGGCCTCTGAAAGAAGGGAGGGGTGAAAAGAACTCAGGTTAGCGGTGCTGACTCTGCTGGGACAGCACAAGTCTCCATGAACACTGATAAGATACACAATCAATCATCAAGCGTGTTAAACGTGCTCTGTGGTAAAAGCTTTTCAGATGCCAGATGATGTTGTTTTTGTGCAGATCTCTTAACAAGTCTATGAGATGGACGTTATTCCCATGACATAGGTAAGAAAACTGAACTTCAAAAGAAGTTGACTGACTTGGCTGAAGTCGCAGGGCTAGTATGTGACAGTGCAAGGTTCTAGCTGGGTCTGACTCCAAAGGCCATGGATTTTTCCCAATAAAACTGAATATCTTGTAATGGGTTTGGACTCCTCTGTCTATTTCCCACTAACTTGTGGTCTTGAAGAAAATCAGCTTATTTATTTATTTTTAAAACAGACTCCCTTTTCAGTGTATTTTATATGTTTCTATTCCACTTCTAGATCTTCTTTAGAATTAAGTTGACCAGGCCAGTAAGTGATGTACATCCTCACCAGCTGAGATAAAGGGATGAGGTAAGATTTTTTGTGTGTGTCCAAATTTAACCAATTATGATTATGGCCTAGTAAAGGAATACTAAGATGTGCTAATTCTTTCACTATTTGTTTTCCTGAATAAAGGTAGGATCTTCAGTAAATTCTGTCATTATTTGTTCATTCATTCACCAGACATCTGTGTCTCAGATACTCTTATTCCATAGGTACCAAGGGGTCTTTTTCTACATCGGATTCCCCACAGGAGTGACCTTGTATCAACTGGTCTTCTGTTAATAATTCTCAGCTGACAAGGCTTCACATCCGTTATCCTACTGAACCCTCATAATGACATTGTAAGTAGATATTACTGTCCTCTCTTCTCACCCATGACAACAAAGGAAGCAGAGAGGTCAGGGATTTCTCCATGACTCAGTAGTAAAGGGACTTCCCAGGTGGTGCAGTGGTAAAGAACCCGCCTGCCAATGCAGGAGACATAAAAGATATGAGTTCAATCTCTGGGTCAGGGAGATCCCCTGGAGGAGGGCATGGCAACCCACTCCAGTATTCTTGCCCAGAGAATCCCATGGACAGAGAAGCCTGGCAGGGTATGGTTCATAGGGTCGCAAAGAGTTGGACACGACTAAATGACCAAGTGAGCGACATATCCACTGGGTGGCTGAGCTGAGATCCAACCTTGGTCAACTGACTCCAGGTTCCATGTTCTTTCCATACCCGAAGCCAAAGTCTAATCAGTCAACCCCATTGGTGCTGGCAAGACCTGAGGCATAAGCACGGGCACTGGAGAAGGTCCAGGGCCTTCCCTCTAGTGAAACAAAACACAGTAAGAGCATGTGTGTTTATTTTTGTCAGAGCGGGTATGGCAGTGGGAATTCCATGGCCAAGGCTGCTTTAGCCTCATCTAGTTTAGAGCCTGCGATTTCACTGATGCTAAATGGAAACATTCAAAGAGATAAATGACCTTATACTGATGCCCAGAGTCTAATACACGGAATGTAAAGGAAAACGTTTTAAGAAGGCATGTTTGGTGACTGAATGAACAAGGAATGAACGCCCTCACCCCCTAGGCAGAGACTAAATTTTGCCACAGCTTGGATTTCCTGTACGTACTTTGAACTGCATGGTGTTTGTCTTGAGGCTTTTTTAAAAAAACCAAATGAAGATCTCCTCTAAATCATATCTCTATCAAAGGCAAAGATGAAATCACATATACTGTGCTGACAGACTCCTTTGTCTGCAAGACAAGGGTCTCAAATTCTGCTGCAGAACTTTGTTTAGATATGTGGCGCCTTTCTCTGACAACTGGCCTCCGTGAACTTCCAGGCCATCAAAGCAGAGAATTCCAATGAACAGGAGGACGTTCAGGCTAATTAGTCCATCAAGGGCTTGCTATTTATAGTCCCTTGTGTTCAGTTTTGTTGTTTTTTTTTTAATCTCTTAAAAATATGCTTCTTTTAAACTGCAGAGTCTTTTCACATCCAGGATTAGCTGAGACAATACTGTAACTGGATCTAGGGTTCCCTAAACCAGCTCTCCCAGCCCCTTTCTTCTCTCTGTTCTGTGGGAGACCCTGCAAGAAGCTACAAGTAAGGGCCTGAGGATCTGCTTCTGGCCACACTTTCCCTCCTGGGCAGTGAAGTTCTCTGTCATCTGTCTGTCTGTTCATTGCCCTGCCCCACTAAAGAATGACCATGTTCTGCATTTGAAGACAGGACAGTTGAATTCACATTAGATAACTATACAGAAAACATTACCTCTCTTTGACCTTACAGTAAAAAAAAATATAGTTTTCTCTTAAAAAATAATAGGAAAAGTCATGACTGCCAGATCTATTTTTTCCATCTAGGCTGTTGCTTTTATTTATTTTATTGTTGTTGTCGCTTATCTTTCAGAACCTGACTTTTCTCATACTGTTGGGAGACAGAGGAAAGGACTCAGCATCTGTAAAATGCCTCCTGGATGCCAGGCAGTTACATTTCACCATATCCATTAAATCCTGAAACTGCCAGAGGTGCCTGTTAGTAATCTGTTTTCATACACATGAGAGTGGGGTTTTGGAGAAGTTAAGAGCTGGTCAAGGTTATGTAGTTAAAAAGATGTGGGAGAGAATTAGAAACTGCATAGGCCTGATCCCAAGATCCTCACTCTTCTAGGAAACCTATGCTGACTCCAATTAGCTGATCTTATTGATATATCTTACTTATGTCAATAAACAGCAATTTATAGCAATTTGGACCTCAAGAGACGCCTGGTTTCATGTGAAAATCAGCCAGCAAAGTTGGTCTCCTAAAAATGATCATTAGTGGAAAGCAAGAGACTTCTAAATATTTTCTGAGGCTTTGCAGGTTAGAGATTTGGTAAACTGATACCACTTTCAGCTTTTGCCATTGATTTAGGATAATTTCAGGAAAGGGAATAGAAAACCATTTCTTTATGTAATTCAAAGAGAAGAAGTCGAGTTCAATAAATAGATCGGGTTTAATTAAAATTGGGATTTATCTGCTTTAAGGTTGAACCTTCGTTAATCTGTTGTAGATGTCAGTTTTAAAAAGTAACCCCTTTATGGAAGAAAGAGTAAATCATTTTATTTCTGGGGCAGGTAGTTTATGGGCTGCTTTACCTAGCATGATTTATGGACAAAATTCCTGCCTTGGGCCATTACCAACTTAAAACTCACTCTCCAGCCAGAATCTCCAAACTGTGAATCAGACAGCCTATAAAACTGGGCACAGAATTCCTCAGCAGCTTTATATGACTGTTGAGTCTACCGTTTTCATTTCCTAAGAGTGGCTGTGAAGGGTCTCTCTTGGAAATAGCACTTGCTCTCTTTTCATGTAGAAGTTCGCATATGGAATGAAGACTATACTGGGGGTTGAATTTCCCTTTAGAACGCCTATCCCCCTTCCTCCCTTCCCCAGTTTAGAATTCTGAACAAAACCAGAGCCTGTGAAAGAGTACCTGTCAGGACAAAGGCACTGAGGGGCCTGGTGGAGCCCCCAGCCCGGGCGGCCCCTGCCACACTAACGTCATAGCCAGTGCTCCCCACCAAGCCCGTGACATGAGCGTGCTGTGCGTCTCCTGAGATCATGAACTGCGGGGGCTCGTGCAGTGAGTGAGAATCGCTGGCATTGATAACCATCTGTGCCAAAGGCCCAGCTTGAGTGGTCCATGACACGTTGAAGCTGTCAGGAGTGATATTACTAAGGACGAGCGTGCCCAACTGTGGCTCTGGCTCCAGGGGGAAAGGAACAGGGGCAGAGAGAAAGAGAGACATGTTATCAAAGGGAGCAGACGATTTCTCTAGCATGTAGCCATGGAACATGGAAGTATCAATCCCTCCAAATATTTGCTGAAAGGTATATCAAGCTTTGTCCATACCTGCATCGGTTATAATGCTAGGAAATATACTGCTTTCTCTGCAGGTGTGGATTTGCATTTTTATTTTTTTAAAGTAGAGACTTGACCATTTCCTGGTCATGTGTAAAGAAAAGTGAAGAAGCCGTTATAGCAGTAGATAGAATTATTGTAAAGATGTATTAAGGGTACATTTTATAAGGTTTGTGATGGGACACTAGCTCTGTGAGATATTCCAAGACAAGGTAGTTTCACATTTTATTGACTAATATATCTCACCCTAGAGATTCTTGAAGAGTACTAGCATTTTAAAGGAATGCTGGTTCTGTAAAGAAACCTACTTAATTTCATTTAGCCCAGCATTTCATAGGGCTTCCCTGGTGGCTCAGATGGTAAAGAATCCACCTGAAATGTGGGAGACCTGAGTTTGATCCCTGGGTGGGGAAGATCCCCTGGAGGAGGGCATGGCAGTCCACTCCAGTATTCTTGCCTGGAGAAGCGTCATGGACAGAGCCTGGCGGGCTACAGTCTATGGGATCACAAAGAGTCAGACACGACCGAGTGACTAAGTATAGCACTTCATGAACTTATGGATGAATGGATGCCCTATCTGAGGAACAGTCTCTGAACATCTCAGGTTGCTTGTGTGCCGCTGAGCATGCCTTAGAAAATGCTATTTTGGAATTTCCTGATTTAGTCTTTCATCTGTTTGGATTGTAGAGATTAAAGGTTTATATCCACACAAGAGAAATCCTTTGTAGTAGTCAGAAACCCAAATGTATGCACCATGTAGAAAATCTACATCTCATTCTAAATACTATAAAGGTGAAGCTGTCTTTCACTCAAAAATCCCTGGTATATGTAAAAGTTAAAGGAAAACATGATGGTAGACTCTGCATTTTCTGATATGAAATTCACTTATTGGTTAATTTGGAAAGATGGGTGGTTCCACTGAGGTTAAGTTTCTCTTGTTGCTTAAAATCTAGATGATCTGTGATGAGAGCAACTCAATTTTAATGTAGGGGGACTACACTACTAGTTTCAGCTTAGACATATATGGTCTGGCCACCTAAATGCACATTTATTAAATAATTCTAACATTAAAATAAGTTCAACCTAGACGCATTTTGGAGAGAAGCAACAGTCCAGGATAAATGAGATACTAGGATTAGGATTTAGTGTTGGGAAGAAGCAAACTCTTTCTTCCAAAGACTCAGATATTGTTCCACCGCAGTTCCAGGATTTGGAGGAAAGAAGGGGCTCATTTGGATAAACTGTAAGTGGACAACTGCAGAGCATAACTTGAAGCCATGAAGTCTCGAAGGACAAATGGATCTATCTGGCTCAGAGGCAGAGTGTAGCCAGAAGTAATGTCATGGGATTTCCTACTTAGCAATTAGTTTGAGAAGTTAATGATGCTATAGCTTTCAGCTACAGCATTGCAAATTACCTCAACCACACAAAAAGTGAAATCCTCCAATGAGTCTCTGTTTGCTTTTGCCTTATATGTTGCTGTGGAAGGAATCTCCTGAAATAAGGATGAATGTTAGGGCTCTTTCTATGCTACTGGACGGAAACTGGCAGTGCCAACACATTAACAATCATGCAGAATAAGACCTGGGTTTTCGAGGTCAGCTGGACCTCTAACTGTCTCCCAAAGGATGCAACCAAGTTGAAAAGTGAGATGCAAGAAGAAACTCAGAGAATGGTAGTGAGGGTCCAGTCAGTGCTCCATGCAAACTAGGGATGTTTCTCTGTTACCACTTCTAACCCTTTGAAACAACTTCTTGGCATGCTGTCCCCTTCTGGGAAAAACAGACATTTCCAAAAACCTCATACTCTGGATGTTTACCGCATGCACCAAGATTTGAATAAGATGGCAGATGAAAGGAAGACAGTCTGTTATAGATACCAGTGGATGGCGAAACATGCTTGATGGAGTCAGTGTCAAAAGAGAGCAGTCTCTAGAGAATGCAAGCAAATAAAAGTTCTCAAGAACAAGATGAGACCACTGGGTCCTCTCATGTGAGTCTTGGGGTGTGCTTTGGGGTGTTTTTCTCTGCATGCTAGTAACACCACTTTTAAAAGCTTGGTGGAGAGAAAGAATGTGGATCATTGTGACCGAGGGATCAACAACGGCATGCACACTCTCCTTTAAATGAGACATGGGAACACTGATTAGAGAGACCACAAGCAGACGGTCATGTTCAAGACCAGATGAAAGGATGGTTTAGGAATTCAACCAAAGCACATCAGGTTAACCCTATATAGACCATGCCAGATGTGAGCAGATATTTAGGAAAAAGAGGTTGACACCAAAGTTCCTTAATTTGGGGTGAAAGATTTTCTTTTAAAGCTCTAGTTGGAGTGGTTCTTTCAAATTTGAGAAGGATCTGGAGGAATCGAAGGGTGAAAAGTGCGTCGAAGGTGATTTTGGGGGGAATCCTCTTCAGAGGAAGTTCATCGGACAGGGAAGAACCCATCATGGGAAATACCTGTGGTTGCTTGGACCATCAGGGTCTGAGCATGCTGCCTGCCAATCAGCCCGTGGAGGTGGGCAGTGTAATCAGAAGAAGCTTTGAGGTTGGTGATGACAAAGCTGCGAGACGCTGCAGGCAGAGAATGGACCACTGACTCCTGGAGGGGGTCAGAATTCCTAACTTCTACAAGGAAGCTATCAAAGGCAGACTCCTGAGCTTTCCACGAGATGGCCACACTGCCCGAAGTCACATTTGAGACAGTGAGGTGGCTAAGGAGAGGCTCAGCTACTAAAGTGAGAAGAAAAAAAGAAAATACAAACAGCATGTCAGTGTAAAACTCTATCAGGTCAAAATCAAAACATGTAAGACTAAATCCATCAAGTTTTAACCTTTATCCTCTGATAAAGGAGCTTGCCCTTTTTTGAAAACCAACTTGCGCCATGAGAAAGAAACCCATGTGTTTGATTTCCGTAGGTTTTGATGAACTTTCATCTGGTTGGGATGAGGATGAGGTACTGCTGGCTAGCTCATTGTTTTTCCTGTGATCCGTGCCGATAACAATTTGTAGTCTCATGTAGCGGAGAAGGCAACGGCACCCACTCCAGTGCTCTTGCCTGGACAATCCCATGGATGGAGAAGCCTGGTGGGCTACAGTCCATGGGGTCGCTAAGAGTCGGACACGCCTGAAGTGACTTAGCAGCAGCAGCAGTCTCATGTAGAGTGAGGACAGACCCTCCCTCAGCCTTGGGCAACTTAAAATGAGGGAGTTTGGATACTGCAATGTTAATCCTTTCCTTGAATTCTCCTAGAATATGGGAACCATTTTTGTGAGAAGAAGAGAATCTCCTGTTACTCCACAAATGATTTTTAATTTCAGTCTGTGATGTCTAATTTTATCTGTCAGGAGAAGGCATTGTCCAAAAATGTGCTAAGAATGCTATTTTGAAATGGACAAGGCTCTCCTTTTTGAATTCACACTGAATTGTCTTTTGCTGCATTCCAAACAGCATCTCTGATAGTGTGTATGTCACAGATAACACAGATTTACTGAGGGCGGTTCACCAAGTTCCTTTTATAAACATGTCTACTCTGTTTCTGCCATCTACCATTCACTGTTCTGGGAGCTGGCTCTAGTCTTTTCTCCTAGAGGTGGCCTTGCAATTGGGGTGGTCTGATTAGCGTGACTTCCTCCTTAACTCATCTGATGAATAACCTTTGCTGACTGTCATCACTTTCCCAATTCAATGTCATTCAGTCATTGGAATATTGGGGTTTTGGGAACTCAAAGTCACCGGGGAGACAAAAACCATCATATAACACACAATATAATTTTTAAGACCTCTTTGACCAATATAGACATCTTTCCAAGTCAAGAACAGCTCTCATCAGAGTTTTTTAGTTACTGAGGAAGAGAATTCTTTTTTCCAGATCCAGCTTGGCAATCTGGACCACATTATATATTATGCTGTAAATGACTTGGTCAGTGATAAATTAGGAAAGTCACCATATGGGCTGCTGCTGGAAGAGAGGTACGGTCAACAGTGCTCCAGCCTAGTGTCAGGGAACAGTTGCTGCCCTGTGACCTGGGCTTCCGTGGGAGGGAAGGAGTGACTTCATCCTGCAAAAAAGACTCTGGAGAGAGGGCGTTAGGAATGGGCGAATGTGCGTGTACCTGTGGTGGCCGTGGCACTGATGGTTTTGGTCTGCATGCTGGGAGCGAGTCCAGAGAGGTAGACAATAAAGTCATTACTAGGGCGGAGCCCTGAGATGTGGGCTGTTCGTTCAGCACCAGAGACATTATATTCCATGGTCTCCAGGAACCTATTGGAATCAATAATTTCAACGGTAAAGGTCTCGAAGGCACCATCGGTAGCAGTCCAGGAGAGATTGAAACTCTCAGAAGTGATGTCGGAAACACTTAAGTTTCCAAGTTCAGGTTCTCCGGCTGAAAAAGGAGGACAGAAGAAACAAATAAATCTGAATTAATCACGGGGCTTGGGTTTTAAGACTGTAGTTGTTAATAGCTGAGTAGAAAGATCTGACAGCACAGGGTCAGGGCAAAACGAAGCAATGTTACCACTCAGTGCCAATAGGCAAAAAAAGGGGGATTTGTTAAAAGGAAAAATATAAAAAGGAAGGTACAGTAAGTAGATTTGTCTGCTCTGGAGCTGCCACACCTGATCAGGGCCTGCCTGAGATCTGGTCTGATGAGGAGACAGGCTGAGTGTTGGCAGCAGGAACTGCTCTGCCAAAGACCCAGTGCTTCTGGGAGCCGCACCTCAGGGATGCTGGCCGTCAGTCAAAAGATACGCGTGCTGGCAGCTTTCAGTCTCTTAAATTGCACTCAGGAGACCATGTGTACTTGCTTCCCGCAGGCAGGCAGATATCCTCTACTTTGAGGGAGTTCCCATCTATTCAGATGATGACTAAATAATTCTGATGCCATTTCCCTCCCACGGTGGTACCTTGAGGCTTCTGATTTTGTGACTTAAAGGGAATTGGCAATTTGTCAGTGTGATTCTTCGTACTTCTGACAAGGGCCAGCTGTTCTCAGATTCTGTTAAAATAGCTTGTCCTTTCTTAACTGCTTCTCCGGGGGCCAAGAAGGCTAGTATCGCCTTGCCAACTGAGAGAGCTGAGCCAGGATAAGGCCATCAGGCAGCCCTGTTTGGCCAAGAAGTAACATTTTGTCTCAATGCTTTTCTGAGCAACAGGAATAAAACATGCAGTGGGCAGGCAGGAGCAGGGTTTGCAAAGCTAGTATTGTCTCTCTAGCAGGGCAGGAGAAAGCTTTCCCTTCCCAAGAGATCTGATGAAATGCAGACCACATGGAATTATGGCTCTTCCTCCCCACAGACCGACTCATCAGAAGCAAGCATGTTGGTATCGTTATAAAGAAAAAACAAAACAAAATAAAACATAAAAATACTAAAAACACCCAAACCACAAGATCTACAGGAAAGATGAAAAGTGGTGGGTGATTTCTCTGCCTTCTGAGAGGGAATGGTTTATGGATGTTAGATAAAAGGGCCCTGGGTCCATCCAGGGCAGCCTCAGCTGCAATTCTTAGGTATTTCAGGGTCACCATTCATGCATCAGTTGTCTGTGCTGTATGTTTATATCAGCAAGAGTTACTGAAATGGTGGGGGCTAAAAAGGAGAGCCATGTTTTTAGTAGAATCAACTAGGACATAAAAGTTCACACAAAATTTAAGTTGCAATAATTATCGGAAAATGGGAAAGGCATATTCAAAACCAAACCAAACAGCCTCTGCTCAACTTCAGACCAATGGAGCCACAAACCAGGGCCAGAAAGGGCTGTGCTCTTGAGCAAGGTCCAGGGAAACACTGAATGCTCCGTCATTGGAGCAGATTGATGAGCACACTAAAATGCACCCTCCTGGGTCTGGGCTGAGAGTGCGCCATCCAAAGGCCAATAGTCCAGGGAGCAACTCTTGATTAAAAGAACAGAAAGGGCATCGGATCTTTGACATTCATAGCCTGGGACATTACTTGCTTCAAAAGCTGCTGTGTGTACTTCTGCTAATGAATGGCTTTTTCTTTGGTACAGTCTCCAGTCATAATTATGTGATCTTTTTTTTTTTCTGGTCTAGCTATTTGCTAATTTGATGTTCTAACAATGACTCAGTATCTGAGAGAACTGCTAGGAGCAGGGTAATTCAGTTCTCTTATTATACTCAGTTCATTTTAGAGAAACATCATTTAAATTAAAACATTTCTTTTTAAATGCAAGAACCACAGTGCCCATATCCTTGAGGGATTTGGGATAGTAAAGCACCATTTCCAACTTCCAACAAAAAGACTCTAAAGTAAATAACATGTGCTCCATCAGAACTCACACGTGGGAAGGTTGGCTTTTGGTTACATCCAACCACGAGGGAAGAGAATGGAGACCATCAAGCTGGCTCATGAAACGGAAAGCTGTCATTCAAAAGAGATGCAGTTACAGGACTAGACAGGTAAGGTCTGGGAGAAGTTAGAGGTCAGAAAAGGCCACATCTGCACGTACATTCCTGAGATGTCAAAGGCATCTGGACCAAGGCACAGCCCACGGGCAGGTCTCTGAGCATGCAAGGTCAGCAGCTAATGGGCACATGGGAAGGATTTAGGTATGGATGCAAGCTGACTCTTCGCACGATCTCGGAGAGAAATCACCCTGGACAGGGAGAACAAGGTACCTGTGGAGGCCTCAGCAGAGAGCACTGGGGTCTGATAGCCCCGGATCACCCCGTGGATGGTGACTCTGTAAGGGGTGGCGGCCTTCAGGCCTGGGACGTCCACAGCCCGCAGGCTACCGGGCACCGTGAGGTTCTGAGCCGCCTCTACCCTGTTGGCTTCCTGCACCTGAATGACAAAGTGCTCAAAGGCCTGCTCAGCTGCGGTCCAGTTGAGTCTGAGGCCATCCCAGCCAGCCTCGGTCACGACTAAGTCTCCCAGCTGGGGGAGCTCCGCTGGAGAAGGACAGAGAGGAATTTGTCAGTCCCGTCAACCAAACACAAGGAAGGAACGTCCCACAGCCCAGCTCTAGGGAAGACAGAAAGGGGCAAGAGGTTTCCTTGTGTTTGTGTGTGTGTGGTCATTCCTGATCTCAGGAAATTTTCCATTTGAACTGCAGTAACTGGCCACAGCTTTCTTAGGGAGATGAAGATGGTCAGAAAGGGGATCATCTGTGTTGCTTATCCTTGACTTGGTGATGCCAATATTTCTCCGAATATTTTCAACCAGTGAAAAACCAATGGGAGGTCTCTGAGGATCATGCACGACTAGCACCTAAAAGGCCATGGAAAAGGTGGCACTGTGGGTCAGGGTAAGGGAAGTAAGAATTGGTTAAAAGTACAGGGACTTCCCTCGTGGCTCAGATGGTAAAGAATCTGCTTGCAATGCAGGAGACCTGGGCTCCATCCCTGGGTCAGAAAGATCCCCTGGAGGAGGAGATGGCAACCCACTCTGGTATTCTTGCCTGGAGAATCCCAGGGACGGGGGAGCCTGGTGGGCTGCCATCTATGGGTCGCACAGAGTCGGACACGACTGAAGTGACTTAGCAGCAGCAGCAGCCCGTGCATCCTCCTGTATACTTTAAAAATCGTCTCCAGATTACTTATAATATCTAATGCAATGTAAATGCTATGTATGTAGTTACCAGCACATGGCAAATTCAAGTTTTGCTTTTTGAAGCTCCCCAGAATTCTTTCCCCTAATATTTTTGATATTGGTTAGTTGAATTCAAGAATGTAGAACCCACAGATACAGAGATGTTTTGATGTTTCTCCTTGGAAATTCTTGGTCACAGGGGAGAGAATTCCCTGCTTCATCTCATTTCTGAACTCTGGAGAGATCCTCTCTTTGCTGGCCACAGGCTAGCTGACTGGGTGCACAAAGCATGTGCTGAACTGGTTTGGACAAGTCTGATGTTTTATCTCCAGACTTTTCTCATCTGTCAGGGATCAAAGTTTCCCTACTGGGTTCTTGGCTTGGCACGTTCCCTCCCAGCTTCTCCTGACAGCACTTTGTGTCTGAATGAAGAATGTTTGCTTCACAAAGCAAGGCCCTGTGTGTGAAATGAGTGTCTACTCTTAATTAAAAGTGATTTATGTTTTGCTCTGCATATGGTGCAGAGCGGTGCCCACCATTCATTTTTCTACAGTGTAGGACAGGGAGGCCTGGCGTGCTGCGGTTCATGGGGTCGCAAAGAGTCGGACACGACTGAGCGACTGAACTGAACAATCTAGGAAGGAAATTTAATGCAGTCATTACTGATTTAGAAAGTTTGGGTTCCCGATAAGGAAAAACTCACTGCTGCTCAGGGTTAAATGTAATCTCCCAGCCTTTTTTTTTTTTTGAGGCTGAAGTGACCATGGATTCAAAGTCAGAAAAGCAAATATCTGCAAGATTTTAGTCAGAAAAAGTATGAGGTACTGGTTCTCAGGTATTCCAGGATTTGGTGCTCATGGGGAATCTGGGCAAACTGGACCTTTTGGAGGGGCTGCATTTAGACTATAGAACTGGTCCTTTCATGGAAGAACTGGGTTGGAGACATGGGTGCCGATGGCCCTCTCCTCCTTCGCAGCTCACCAAGAACAGCTGTTCATTTACTTGTCATATAGTGGGTCTCTTTGTAAGACTGCCCATGCAAAAGGAATTCTACTGCTAAAAACACAAAGTTTACAGATGTAGATCACTATACCCTGCTCTGAGATCTCATGTGTCCCCAAGGCCCCTTTTGCTCCTGTTTGGTTTGATAATATTTCAGGAAACACAGGCCATTCATAATCTGGCCAGTTAAGGTGTACTGCCACATAACTTTTCTTATATAGTTTCTAGCAAGGACCAGGTTTATTTAGTATATCTCAGCAAGAAAGACAATTCGTTTGATTAGGTTATTTGGGTGGGATTAAAACACAGGACGTGTAGAGAAGGGCATGGGCTTACAGCCCAGCATAAAAACACTCCAGGCCAGAATACTGGAGTGGGTAGCCTTTCCCTTCTCCAGGAAAACTTCCCAACCCAGGGATCAAACCCAGGTATCCCTCATTGCAGGCAGCTTCTTTTCCAGCTGAGCCACAAGGGAAGCCCATAACAACCCTAATCCCCCAAATCAGACCCATTTCTCCATGATCCTTTTAAAGCTGTTTCTAGCAACCTCATGACCAGCACAGTTTTCTGTAACAGATGGAGTTGCATATTTTCAGGGGACAAATTGAGATGAATTGTTTTTCCTCTCTAAACTGAATCTAAAACACTGAAGTCCAACATGACTGTCCTTTCTTGGAAATAGCCCTACTTCTAGGATCTGCTAAGGAGACAGAGACAGACTTGGCTAACTTCAGCAGATGATGATAGATCATTTCAGAGGTTATTCTGCAGTGGTCTGACTACCAGATGGATGGCCATCAGTGACTCTGAGTCCACGAATGCTAAGATTTCTTTAGAAACTTCTGACCGTATTCTGTGTCACAGCCCTGCTGTGTATGTTAATTACACTATGATATGTTGCTGTTGGATAAATTTAGCTATTTGCCATTCAAAATTTACTACAGAATGGGTGCCTTGCTAAGTACTTTCATCCATTACCTCGTTTACTGTTCATGACAGTGTTCTGAGGTCAGAGTATTATCTCTGATTCAAAGGTGAGAAAAGAAGGCTCAGAGGTACAAAATGAGATACCCAAGAATATTCAGCCAGTAAGGTAGAATTTCAACCCAGACCCTCTGGAGTCAGAGCTTGTGTTCATGCTGATTGCCAACAGCTTTGAGAGCAGTCCCTGAATTCCTGGGGAATTTTCTCTATTCCAATGACAGGCTGGGGTCCCTGGCATGGGGGAGAGGGTTGTATACCTGTGATGACCTCCACAGCAAGAGGTTGAGTGCTGTGGTCCCTGACCTCGCCGTGCAGGGTGATTGTATAAGAGGTACCAGCCTTGAGGCCTGGAATCTCCACGGAGTGCTGGCTGCCGGGAACCATGAGACTGTGAACTTCTTGGGGCTGGCCAGTCTCCTGGATCTTAACGACAAACTGCTCATAGATCCCATCGGGGCTGGTCCAGTGGAGTCTGAGGGCATCCCAGGTAACCTCGGTCACTGTGAGGTTCCCCAGACCTGGAACCTCCTCTGCACAAGGAGACAGAGTTGCTGAGTTACTAAAAAAAGGCCATGGCATTCTGGGATTCAGGTGAGATGACGTTGTGGCTGAGGCCGGGATAGCTGTCTGGTTGGTGTTGATCACAGATTTGTGATTTACAGCGGGTGCTGAGCACACTCCAGCTGTTGGCACTGAAGCCAGGGCCTTTCTAGTCAGCCTTTGTCTTTTACGGACAGTTCTCAGAATTGTTCACAACTTCCATTCTTGACATACAGATGGGGCTTCAGGGAGTCCTTTGGTGCGTTCTTAAAATGAGCTCAGATCAATTTTTTTTTTTTTTTCCACTCTCCAAGTGTGCTTTCCAGCTTCTTAGACAATATGGCTGAAACTTGCTTTGAAAGAAAAGTCTCCTCTTAATTTATGCAAGAGAAGAGAACATGGAGCTTTCCATGGAACTGGCTCCCATGCTAGGACTAGGACCTGGCCAAACAAGGGACAGGACCTCTGGGTGCAACATGGCATTCCCTGCTGGTGCAGGAGCAGAGCCCAGTTCAGATGAGGGAAGAGAGTGGATCCCTCCTAAGTGGGAGGAAGCAAGTTAGTGAAGCAGTCTAGAGTACCTGTTAAGACTTCAACAGAGTGAGGGGCTGTGCTGAAGTCCCGAGTGACCCCACGGATGGTGATGCTATAGTGAGTGGCTGCCTTGAGCCCAGGCAGGTCCACAGACCTCAGCCCTCCTGGGACAGTGAGGTTCTGGGCTGCCTCCTCCGTGCCAGGCTCCTGCACCTGAATGAGAAACTGCTCGTAGACTCCTTCTGGAGCCGTCCAGTTGAGTTTGAGGGCCTCCCAGCCCACCTCGGACACCGTGACCTCTCCCAAGGGGGGAGTGTCTCCTGGAGAAGGACAAAGAACTTGTTTAATGATCAAATCACACACGCCAATCCAGGGACTCTGTAATGAAACAGCAGGCCTGACATTACTTTTTTAAAGGAGTGTGACTTTCTTTAGAGAGCCGTGCATCATGCAGCTCCCTAAATGGGAGAAATGGAGCCGATGGGGTGCGGTGTAGGAAAACATCTGTGATCTTATTTTATTAAGGAATTGCCCTCTCCTCCAGAAGACAAGAAAATTATTATGATTATTTTTCCTTTTAGATATAATGCCTTAGCCTCCCTCCCCAGGAGGAAGCCTGTGAAGCCAAAGGGCCCTGCCATAGGGGCTCAGCGCATAGTCCCCAGGCTGGGCGTTGAAGAGCCCCAAAGGCTGTGGTTCACATGATGGGCACTGTAAAAGCTGCCCCAGGAGCTGTGCAGCCTGATTTCTTCCCATTATGAGGCACCACAGTGCTATAACTTGGGGTATTCAAGTCTGTTCAGAAACGAACTGCGTCTGATTATCCTTGGGCAGTTCCCTGTTGGGAAAAACAGAAGCTAGAGACAGAAAGGTAAGAGGTACCTGTGGAGGCCTCAGCAGAGAGCACTGGGGTCCGATAGCCCCGGATCACCCCGTGGATGGTGACTCTGTAAGGGGTGGAGGCCTTCAGGCCCGGGACGTCCACAACCCGCAGGTTGCCAGGCACTGTGAGGTTCTGAGCCTCCTCCACCCCATTGGCCTCCTGCACCTGAATGACAAAGTGCTCATAGACCTGGTCAGCTGCGGTCCAGTTGAGTCTGAGGCCATCCCAGCCAGCCTCGGTGACGGTGAGGTTTTCCAGTTCAGGGGCGTGGTCTGAATAATGACAGAGATGGGGTCGTTAAACCATGCCTAAGATGCTTTCCGTTTGGGAACTCGGAAACGCAAACCTGCTTCGGGTGCTGAGAGGCCGTGGGGCCAGTCTCATGCTTCACTCACCACACCCTGACCCATGCTGTTGCCATCAAAGCACTAGCAGGAAAGTCAATATAATACTTATTTTGCCTTGTTGCGTATTGGGGTTTGTCTTTTGAAAATGGTTTTCCATTGACCAGCGTCCTGTGGATTTAGAAAATGTTACACGTCTGTGTTAGCCCTGCTCTAGGCTGCAGTCTCCATTTTGAAACGCGTCTCTCATCCTAAGGATGTGGTCATAAAGAAGAGCCTTCAGCTGCTCCTCTTGGGATCCTTGGTCTGAGCTGGCCGGCCTGCTGTATTTTGAGAAAACTGGCTCCTCTTAGATCCCCTTCCTTTCTGTGCTTCCTCCGTCTCCCTGGGAAGGCATGTTTCACATTCTCTTTATGCTGGGACTTTTGTCAGTTTGTGGGGCTGAAATCAGTTTACATAAACCACTGCGGACAGATCAGAGATAAATTAACACGGGACAAGTAAGGCTGTCCTGAACAAAGAGCTGAGTCTCTGCAAGGTTCTCCCTCATTGGACAGAAAGAAATGCCCTGGGAGAAACAGTTATTAAGCTCCATTAAAGCTGCATTTGCTGTCTTTATTCATCTCTGGAATGAGCACAGCACAGAACACTCACATGTCTCACTTCAAGGTGATAATTTTCCCAGGACTGAGCCTAAGCGACCTCTGTATCACTGGGAAGAAAGGATTTTCTCTGGAAACATCCTCTAAACAAAAGAGTAAGAACTGACTTGAGCTCATATAAGTGAATGCATTGTTTCTCTCCATGTATACTTTATATTGATGCTTATTTCAAATCAGCCTCATGTGTCCATTGAAGCTGACTTCTCATTCGAAAATCTTAGCCTGCAGTTGGATTGAAGATATCGGTTCAGAAGGGAAAACATTTCTTCTCCAGAATCTATTTGATTCAGACTTTTCTACTTTCTGGGAATGTTCTTCCTGATTGTTCTAGTTTGGCAAAACCTGACACTACTTCAAATCCTATTTGATCTACAACAGGGGACTGCTAACTAGGATCTGAGGGTCAGATCCAGACTGCTGCATATTTTCGTAACCAGTGAGCTAACGACACTTTAAAATTTTTTAAATGGTTAGAAAAATCTAAAGAACGCTTCATAAAGATGAAATGTATGAGATCCAAATTTTGATGTCATAAGTAAAATGTCCCTGGGACTCAGCCATGCCTGTGCATCCACGCACTGCTGGTGGCTGCCGGGTGCTGCAGTGGTGCAACAGGGGAGCTGAGACCATATGGCCTGGAAAGTCTAAAATACCGACTGTCCCTTCAGAACGTATATGCCATACTTGACCGTGACTGTCATTCTTACGGACACGTCATTTAGCCTAAATCTGTGTCCTGGAGCCCTTGTCCGAGACCACACAGCAGTTCTTAACCACACAAGCGTGGTCCAGGCAAGGAAGAGAGGGCTCCAAGCTCAAAGGGATGTATCTATCCACACTTCTGGGGAAAGAAGGGGAAAATGGTCAGCCATCTCTCAACCCAATGGCCTCTGTGCAGCCAGGCACAGTGCTCCAGGAGTAGCAATTATTTCCTTGAACTTGGAAAGTTCAAAGTTCTAGCACAACTAGACTCAGGAGTGTGACCTTTTCAAATATGCCAAGAGCCCTCATCCATAAAGAGACAGGGGACAAAAACCAATTTAAGTAAGACTGCAAAGTTAAGGGAATCAATTCTGTGGCTCGTAAACTCTCTCTCCTTTTTTATCCCACTTTCTTCTTTTTTTTTCCTCCTGCTGCTGTCAAAACTACTTGTCAGGGACTTAGCTGACATTGACAGTTGATCCCCTTCATGTGAATTAAGTCCGTGTTTCCTCTCAGGTAACTGCTCTTTAAGCTCTATCTCTAAATTATGACATAAAATATATTTTTCCCCCCATGGAAGAAATTTCAGATACCAGATTGCAAGAGATGTGGGGAGAATTACCTAATCGGGGAAGGGAGGGTTACAGATGGTCTATTAAGCTGTTGCAGTAACGATCATTGGAAAGGGGAGATCCACCTTAGAAAACGTCTCTTTCTCATGAGAGCCATCTTTTCTCTTTGCATCAGCTTTTATACATGCCTCAGACACTATTATACAATGTCCCTCATTCTGCTTCATCGCTTGGTACAGCTGATAGAGTAATTTTCATATAATGTCATGTTGCTCAGCAAATGATAATAGTCATTTACTATTATAATGAAAATGAAATGAAAGTCACTCAGTCGTGTTTGACTCTTTGTAACCCCATGGACTATACAGTCCATGGAATTCTCCAGGCCAGAATATTGGAGTAGTTAGCCATTACCTTCTCCAAGTCCACCAAAATTTTTGGCTATTGGTGCCCTACCCAAAACACTTCGCTAAACAAATGCTGGACAGATAAGTAAAAGTGGAATTCCAATGAATAAAATCAGTAGTTAAAGGGAGGTGGGTAAGAATTATGAAAAGAGAGGGAATGCTATGAATAAAGATACAGCAAACACACTTGAGATGGAGACCAAGAGGCTGCATGTAAATGCGGACTCTGCACTTCAGCAGCAAATGACACACTTGTGGGCTCACTGCCCCAGAAGGCCAGCGTTTCCGTTGTATATTCCACACTGAATTTCTTGGCCTTTCTTGATGAAAAGGCTGTTGTCTTTTTTTCTTACAGCTGTGCACTGGCATCTACCCTCTGAACAATGTCAGTGGGCCTGGGAAATTAGAATTTCAAAATCCCATTTCTGGGCTTATGGTGAGTTGGCCAGCTGGCCTGGAGGAATTTCTGGCTGTGCCAACTTTAAATCTCTAGATTTCCACCATCATGGAGATGGTCATTACCAAGTGCTGACTGATGAGGCATCCACTTTTAATGCTCGCTGACGGGAAACAGAGTGATTCTCCCACAGCAGCAGAATGGCCAAAGTCAAGCCTGGGGACCACCCAAGGGGAGAGTAAATTGTTTTAATCTCCTCTTGTAAAGTTAATGGAAATTCAAAGCTTTGCCTGCTCTAACAGTTTTGGGGGACTCAACACTGTCAAGAATGAAACCCAAGCCCCTTAGCATAAACTTCACTGCCCTTTGTAGAAGATACTGATGACGTCCGTGACCTTGAACCCGGTTCTCTCCAGCTCCATCATACAGCAGACTGTATGGCTGGCGTTGCACTAACATAAAGTTTCTCATGTTTTTGAACTTCCCACATGCCGTTCATCTAGCTGGAAATGTCATCACTCCCTTCTCCACTTGCCCAATTCTTGTTTCTTTTTGAGGACTCGGTAAAGTACCACCTCTCCGAAGAAGCCTTCTCTGATACCCTGCCTTCACTTTGCTCAAGTTTGGGGTGGGTATTCGCCTCTGTGCTCCTGTAGCTTCCCACACTTGCCTCTAAACAAATTGGCTACAGTCTTATAATTCTGGTTTCCATTCTCTCATTCTCTTTGCAGTATGCATCATTTCCTGAGGGGAGGGGTTGTGTCTTTCTGTTCGCTATGCCACTGCTGCCTGACCCATGGCAGGTAAGAAATAAATATTTGTTGGATGGATAAATATTTGACTAAATTTCAGTTTGCTCCATGAGAAAAATCAAAGAGGCCAATTAGAGCAGAGTGTTCTCTATTATTTACAGCTGTTGCTAAAAACAGAATTCCACCTCTCTGCTTCCCCAGACCCTTGAGAATTATGGGGGCATCGCTGTTGAGTCTTACATGGTGTGGAAAGATGCTTTATCGGCCTTGCGTATCTGCATATTCTCCCTGCTTTATGCCCCTTACTGCTCACAGCAAATCATGGCTTCCACTTCAAGCAGGGTTTGTTGAGTTTATTAGAATACAGATGCTGGGTGTGGGATAGACACTTGGCACACACTAATTTTGTTTAGTGCTAACAGGGATGTGTGCATGCTAAGTTGCTCCAGTCGTGTCTGACTCTTTGTGACCTGATGAACTGTAGTCTGCCAGGTTCCTCAGTCCATGGGATTCTCAAGGCAAGAATACTGGAGTGGGTTGCCATGTCCTCCTCCAGGGGATCTTCCCAACCCAGGGATTGGATCTGCATCTCTTAGGTCTCCTGCATTGGCAGGCAGGTTCTTTACCACTAGTGCCTTTTTTAATTTCTTTCCTTCTCTTATTCCCTCTTTCTTTCTCTCTCCCTCCTATCTTTCCTTCTTTCTTTCCTCCCAGTTTTATCCAGAGTAAGATTAATTATGGAGAGGGAAATGGTAGCCCACTCCAGTATTCTTGCCTGGAAAATCCCATAAACAGAGGAGCCTGGTGGGCTACAGTTCATGGGGTTGCAAAGAGTCGGACACGACTGAGCACAAGCTTAGTTAAAGACTCCAGGAGAATAACTTCCTCTAATTCTTAAGGAAGAGAATTTGGGCTGTTGCTACAGGGGTGAAAGCAAAAGACCAGGCGCTTCAGTGGAAATGCTGGCTCTGGAAGGAGCTGCGGTCCCCAGAGGCTCCTGAAGCCTATGCCATGTATTCAAGGCACGGAGGCTGCAGCTCTGAGTGAAAGAGATGGAGTCCTTACACTCTGGTTGGAAGCAGGAGGCCGGCCACGCAGCAGGGTGTGCAACCCGCTCCAGGGTGCTTGCCTGGAGAATCCCAGGGACAGAGGAGCCTGGTGGGCTACAGCCCATGGGGTCTCAAAGAGTCGCAGATGACTGAAGCGACTGAACACGCACGCACTTGCTATCGGGCCAGGCAAGGGTCCTAAGAAACTCTGGAGCAGTCTGAAGGGGTAAATGAGGTCAGACTGGCAGACAGAGAGGTCTTTTGAGATGACACGTGAGCTGACTGAAATGAAGGAGGTGCTGGGTGAAGGCCTGGGAGAGGAGGGGTATATAGGCAGCGGCAGAAGCATGTGCCAAGGCCCTCAGGTAGGAGCCAGCTTGGCGTATGTCAGGAACAGCAAGAGGGCCGGGGTGACCACAGTGAGATGAGCAAGCAGACAAGCGGTGGGAGCGAGCCAAGTCAGGGCGATGGGAGGGACCAGATTGTTTAGGGCTGTGTAGCCTGGGGCAGGGTCCCTGCATTATATTTCAGGCATGATGGGCTGTCAGGTAATGCACACTTTTAACTTGATGCTGCCTCCAGGAAAAGGCTTGTGCTTTGGCTCAGTGCTATGAGTAGAGTGCTGGAATTCTCTGGGGAAAATGCTTTGGGGCAGCCGATTTCTCATTTTCTCTATAAAGCTCACAGACAGTAAGCAGCGTTTTTCAGACTTCTGCTATTAAGAATCTAGGATGCAGAGCTGGGAACCCCTTTCTTCTGTGTTTGAACCTACAGCCCTTTGATATTTCAAGGCTCATAGCCACATGGTACATTCCCCCAAGGGCTTCCACTTTTCCTGGTTCTTTTTTCTCCCCATGTATTTAGCAAGGCCAGGTGCCTGGGCTTCTACTTCTTTACGTATTCCACAACACAGTCCTGCCTGCCTCCTCTGTGTCTAGCCAAAGGCTTTGTCCCACACTAAGCCTTTCTTGATACTTAGGAGGTATCCTTTGCTCCCACTGCACCCCCACACCCCCAGTTACAGCAAGGAAAGCGTCTCTGTACTAGTGAGCTCCCTGGAAACACAGACCTGTCTTCATTGCCCTAGTGTCCCCAGAACTCAGCGTGGAACGTGGCTGTAGTGCATTGCCAACTGAGTAAATGTGGGAGATATTTACTGGGAAGATATTGTATGAGATGCTTATTGGGAAAGATAGACTTCAGGAGACAGCAATGTCCACCTCACTCTTAATGAAATAAAACAGTTCTATGGGGAAAGCTCTTGAGAGTCCCTTGTACTGCAAGGAGATCTAACCAGTCCATTCTAAAGGAGATCAGTCCTGGGTGTTCATTGGAAGGACTGATGCTGAAGCTGAAACTCCAATACTTTGGCCACCTCATGCGACGAGTTGACTCACTGGAAAAGACTCTGATGCTGGGAGGGATTCGGGGCAGGAGGAGAAGGGGACGACAGAGAATGAGATGGCTGGACGGCATTACCGACTCGATGGACATGAGTTTGAGTGAACTCCAGGAGATGGTGATGGACAGGGAGGGCTGGCGTGCTGTGATTCATGGGGTCGCAAAGAGTCAGACACGACTGAGCGACTGAACTGAACTGAACTGATGGGGAAAGCCATAGAGAGAAATATTCCAGAGACAGCGGGGGAGGAACCCATACAAGGAACTCGCACATTTTTCCTGTAATGAGTGAGGAATGTCTTTAAATATACAATGTGAGTTCTTTGAAATGGTGTTAAAAAGGCACGGCTGGGAAAATGAAACCACTGAGCCTCTGGGATGCCAAACTGGGCTCTTAGTCAGAGGCAAAGTAATTCCAGCCTGTGATTCACTTGAAAGCTTTCATCTCCCTGAGCGGCTGAAGCCTGGGGATTCCCTGCCGGAGATAAGAAATAAAGTGGTCATGGCCAGAGGGTAAGATGACTGAGAGGAGCCAGGAAACCCTCTGTCATCTAGCATTTGTGAAACTGAGGGAAAAGGAAGGCGAGAGGGAGACAGAGAGGAAGGAAGGGAGGAGCAAGAAGACAAGGAGGGAAAGAAGAAGAAACCATCCTCTTGTTTCTCTGATTCACTTGTTGTCCCTTCACATCGTGCAGCAAGCCCATGCTTAACAAGCTGAACCATTCAAATCTCTCCCATAGACTTATTTCTTTCCAGTTTATTCTCCCCACCTCATCTATGATTAAGCTACCCCTGCCCCATCCAAGGATCCTGGTTGCTCATAACTGGGTGGAAGCAGTCCATGCATACAGTCAATAGAAGTGACCGCCTAAGTTCACTTTAGCAAATGGATCTATAGCTCAGCTGATAAAAAAAAAAAAAAATCTCCTGCCAGTGCAGGAGATACTGAAGACACAGGTTCAGTCCCTGGGTCAGGAAGATCTGCTGGAGAAAGAAGTGACAACCCACTCCAATATTCTTGCCTGGAAAATTCATGGACAGAGGAGCCTGGCAGGTTGAGGTCCTTTCTGGAGAGGCTATTCTTTGTCTACCAAATACCCACACCCTCTTTCTTACAAAGGACTACAATTTTATGAGGGCAGCAATGCAGACAGCTAGAAGACTACCCTTCCTAGACTTACAGCTAGAAGTGGCCAGTAACATGTAAGAAGTCACTGGTGAGGATCCCAGAAAGACTCATCTGGGAGGCACTACCTTTTGTTCTTGTTTCTCCTTCATGCTGCCTAGAACACAGATGCGAAGGCTGCGCTGAAGCAGCCATATTGTGATATGGAGGTTGGTTTCAGAATGCAGGCCAAGGGCTAGGACTAGTGGAACAGAAGGACAGAAGGAGCCCAAACCCCTGATAATCTGGAATTGCCGAGCCAGCACTGAGACACCTAACCTCTGACTTACTTTACGAGAGAGGAAACCACCCTGTGTCTTGCTAGAGTTCTGTAATTTGAGATTTCCATTATGTGTAAGTGAAAGTATTTATAAATGACTAAGGTGGCTCAGAGGTTAAAGCGTCTGCCTCCAATGCGGGAGACCTGGGTTCGATCCCTGGGTCGGGAAGATCCCCTGGAGAAGGAAATGGTAACCCACTCCAGTATTCTTGCCTGGAGAATCCCATGGACGGAGAAGCCTGGTAGGCTACAGTCCACGGGGTCACAAAGAGTCAGACACGACTGAGCGACTGAACGGACAGAACGGAAGACTTTTCAAGGCGTTTCCAAATATGCGCATCACTGCAACCCCTTTTCTGCTTATGGAGATTCAGCTGGAATAGTGTCTCTGTCAAGACACTTTCTCTGGCTCATCCTGATTACCCCAATTACTTCCTTTCCTTGGGTGAGTTTCATCTAACACTCTGACCATCTGGTCTTACCCACAGACTAAGACCAGGAGCATACGAGTCAAAATAACAATGCTAAGTACAAGGTCAATTTTTCTTCAAATATCAGCATGATACCATGTATTCAATGGGTTCTCAATAAATACTAATTAAATTGAAACTAAGCCTTTATCATATTCTGAAGAATTAACATTTTCCACCTATACCTCTTGACTATTTGGGAGCCAAAATTAAATATGCATATTCATAAAAGAAGAACTGATTTTTTTTTCCAATTTAGCCATTGAAGAAACATGGGGGCAAGTACAAAGAACAGGATACTTGGCCTAGAAGGGATACTGGAGGTCAGGATTAAGCTGTCATGGATAAACAAAGTTCATCACTTAATGAGTAAGAGAAAAATGAGAAGGGCTCTGTGACAGGCTCACAGGACTGTGAACAGCATTTCGGGTAACCTGAGAGGAGAGCAAAAGACCTGGAATAAAAATATTTAATGGGTAGTAGCCAAAGAATTACTCTGAACCTCTTGGTCATCTTGAAAAGAAATAAAATGAAAGGTTAATGGATTGTGCTAAAGAGGGGGAAAACAAGAAAAAAAAAAACAAAACATTCACTTCTATGAAAACATAAAATTAAAATAAAAAGAACCAAAGACAATCACAAACTCTCATGCTTTAAGTTCTCCTAGGAAGAAATATTTAAAAGCCATTATTGACTGTCCAGCTAGGGAACTTCGCTATGGACATGTCAGTGGACAAGAGGAAAAGGTGTGTAAGTGACTCAAATGGCATTTAGAGGATTCGTGAATAGAGAAAGTCCCCCGTCTTCTCATCTGATCTTCTCTTTTGAAGACAACCTGGCTGATGGGTCTGCCAGCCTCAGCGTCATCAGAGGGTCTGAGAGAGCTCAGAGCACATCCACCTCACCTGTGGACGCCTGTACCCGTGCTGGCTTGCTCTTGTGTCTGCCCTTCTCTGCTGTGAGCAGGACGGTGTATTCCTGCCCAGGTTCCAGGCCTCTCAGGACGTAGGAGGTGGTGTCTCTGGGGAGCTGCACTTCCACTGGCTGGCCCGAGGGAAGACTGTAGTTAAGGCGGTAACGGTCAAACTTGGCCACCGGCGTCTGCCAGAGGAGGGTCAGGCTGGTCTCCGTAGGCTCCGAGACCCGAAGGTCCTTGGGTGTGTCCAGCTCTGGGAGGAAAACAGAGAGTTGGAGACCCTTCAGGCTTCAGGGCAGAGCTGCTTCTGGGACTGGAGGGTGGGTGTGGGCCACAGTGCTAGGTCTGCTGTAGAGCTGTGTGGCTTCAGGCATCTCACCTGAGTTTCAGTTTTCACCTGTGTGAAATGCCATTCTATGGTACCTCATTGTGTTTTGGGAAGATTAAAAATATTATAGTGATATATCCATACCATGAGATGATATGCAAAAGCATTTAGAAGGAGCTGCTGCTGCTGCTAAGTCACTTCAGTCGTGTCCGACTCTGTGTGACCCCATAGACGGAAGCCCACCAGGCTCCCCCGTCCCTGGGATTCTCCAGGCAAGAACACTGGAGTGGGTTGCCATTTCCTTCTCCAATGTGTGAAAGTGAAAAGCGAAAGTGAAGTCGCTCAGTCGTGTCCAACCCTTAGCAATCCCACAGACTGCAGCCCACCAGGCTCCTCCATCCATGGGATTTTCTAGGCAAGAGTACTGGAGTGGCTTGCCATTGCCTTCTCTGTAGAAGGAGCTGATTACTGATAAAAGGCACAATTTGAATGCATCTCAAGAAAATTAGTGGGGCTTCCCTGGTGGCTCAGATGATAAAGCATCTGCCTACAATGTGGGAGACCCAGGTTCAATTCCTGGGTTGGGAAGATCTCCTGGAGAAAGAAATGGCAACCCATTCCAGTACTCTTGCCTGGAAAATCCCAAGGACCAAGGAGCCTGGTAGGCTACAGTCCATGGCTTAAGGTGAAGGTGCCAAGGGTTAAGGTGAAATGGAGGCAGGGTGGTGACCATGGTGATAGGAAAGTGTAGCAAGAAGGATTCAGTGTGACGCAACTATTTGTTCTTGACTGAAGTGGTGCATTCCAAATCTACAGGTGACAGATTACACAGAGGTAAATGTTGTCATCCACTCCCTAAGTCATATCCGACCCTTTGAGACCCCATGGACTGCAGCATACCAGGCCTCCCTGTCCCATACCATCTCCCGGAGTTTGCCCAGAACTAAACATACACGTACAAACACACACGCACACATTCGAGTGAAATCTGAATAAACTTGATAGATTATATCAGTGTGAATTTCGTGGTTGTGACAGTGTTCTGAAGTTAGACAAAAGGTACAGATCTCTCTGTGTTCTTTCTTACAATGCATGTGAGTCTACAATTACCTCCAAATAAAAAGGTAACTAAAGGATATGTATACGTGGTCAGCATTGGATCCCGGGTGCTTATGCCCTTTATGAATGTGAACATCTGGGCTGGATGAATCCTAGAAGCCTTGTTTTCCTCTGGGCCTCTACTCCTTCTTTTTAAGTGGGTTTCCTGCCTCCTGGCCCCGGTAGTGTCTGTTGGTACCTGTCCCGTGGTGGTGGGAAGCCAGGCCGGCTCACCTGTGGCCGCATTGATGGTGGCTGGGTCACTCTCCTTGTCCCCCTTCACCGCAGACACTCCAATCCCATATTCAGTTCCTGGCCTCAGCCCTACGAGAGAACGAACAGGTTGAGATTCAGTCCAAAACTGGACAAACTTTCGGAGGACCATAAAAAGGCCCCTGAGCTAGGCCCTGAAGGCTACGATTTCTCAACAGCTGGACTGTTCCACAGCCTAACTCACTGACGCCAGGGTGAGAGGGACAGTGGGGCACTGGCTATTTTTCTCTCTTTGGAGGGTTGCAAGATAGGGACATGCTCCCAGGGACGGTCGGGTCGGGGATGTGGAGCCCACCTGTGAGCGTGGTTCTGGTTGTAGTTTGTTGGCTTCTGGGGACTTCTACCTCTGCATGGTCACCTCCAGAGATGGGTGCGTACTTAATTCTGTAACTGTCGGCGGCCGCCTTGACGTTCCTCCACTCCAGGGTGATGCTGTTGTCTGTCTGGGAGATGCGGCGGAGATTCCTGGGAGCATCCAGGCCTGTTTGGGAGAGGAAACGGCATTGGTACTGAGAACTCCAGGCCCGGGAGACTGGGAGTCCTTGTAGTTCATGGTGAGACGTGAAAGGTGTCTGCCATTGGAAAGAAATGACCCACTCACCCTCTGGCTCAATAGCTAAAGCACACATCTGGACAAGTACTACACATTGGACACTTTCTTCATTATTAAATCACCGTGATACTTCAATCGTTCATGTTTGCCACTGATTTTGTACTTAATAAAAACTATACAAATTGCAAATTGGCTCTGTGACTGGAAGAACAGGTTTGCCGTCTTCATCACTGGATTTTTAATGATTTACAGAGAGCTTACCGAGCTGTCAAAAAATATTTAATGAATGAATGATTGACATTCTGGTACCTTGAAAATAGCTCCCTAGTACCAGAAAAGACTCTGATGCTGGGAGGGATTGGGGGCAGGAGGAGAAGGGGACGACAGAGAATGAGATGGCTGGATGGCATCACCGACTCGATGGACGTGAGTTTGAGTGAACTCCGGGAGTTGGTGATGGACAGGGAGGCCTGGCGTGCTGTGATTCATGGGGTCGCAAAGAGTCGGACACGACTGAGCGACTGAACTGAACTGATAAAAGGTTAGAAGTCATCTTTGTCATTCATGCTTTCTGTATACTACATTTTACTATTACAACATTTATTTGAATTTTATTTTAACCAAAATGTCTGAGAATCTCAGACCAGCATCTTCTATGCAGGCAAAAAGTTTTCTTTATCCTTAGAAGGTTATTGGGGAAAATTTTTTTTTCCTTGAAAAATGGATCAATCGCTACAGTATTCTAAAATAAAAACCCTCTTTCCGTTTTTTTCTTAGTAAAAGGAGGCTGGGACACGCACTGCCATGGAGTGTGGGAGGAGCCCGGCGAGCCTCCCTTCCCCGGGGCAGTCATCAGCTGGCAGTGGGGCGCGTTACCCGTTGTGAAGGTCTCTCTGGCGGGGTTGCTGGACATGTCGGCCCTGCGGGAGGTGAGGGCCACCTCGTACTCGGCGTCCGGCTTCAGGTTCCCAATGGAGTACTGGCTCTCCTCGTGTGTGAGATCAATGCTGGTGCGGTCTCCTGGCACGTCTTTGATCCCGTACGTGAGCTCAATGCTGTCGATCTCGGCCAGGGGCTTGGACCAAGTGATCAGAGCGGTGGTGTCTGTGACATCTTTCACCTCGATCTGGCTGGGGGCGTCCAAGCCTGTGACAGGCAGAGGAGACAGGAGTTTTAGAGACCAGGGCCAGTGCCAAGGGCTGAGCAGAGAGGGGGCTTGCAGTCTTCCAAGTGCATGAGTGTACATTTAGGTGTATACTGGCCAGTTGACTTATTTTGTCTTTTGGAATCTCAGTTTCCTATCTGATAAGCTCTAAGTACAGAGGATGATTGCTACCTTGTAGACTTTTTTTGTTTGGTTTTCAAATGTTAATGGAAATAAAGCATGCAAAGCATCTAGCACAGAGCCTGCTACATAGTAGTTATATGACAAACAGTCATGATTATTATTATTATGACTATCACCATTATCATGAGTTTAAGAAACACACAGGGGCTGTTTCACTTGAAAAACACTGACTCAGTTTCTGTGGTTTTCCAGTGAGACAAAACTCCCTAATTGGTGACGTCTCCATCAGAATAATGGAGCAGAAAACCGATAACGTACGGAAAGTTAGCTCTGAAGGGAACGATTCAGGTAAGAAGGTCATGGCTATCTCAAGCCTGCCAGTCTCTGAGTCCTCATCTCGGCCCTCCTCCTGCCCCACTGGCCTTGTGCTTGCTACTCAGACGGCGGACCTCTCCTCCAAAGTGCGTTGCTGCCCCTGCACTTTCGGTTCCCCTGTTTCTTCTCTCTGAGATTGCTCTCTCCCTAGAAATCTCCTCTTCATCCTGCAAAATCCTTCTTATGTGTCACTTTCTAACACAAACCCTTCCTGGACCCTGTTGCAAACAGATAAACACACACTCCCTCCTCTAGGAAAGAGTTTCAGCTTGCAGGATGACTGAGCTCTAGAGATGTGTTGTACACCATCGTGCCTCCAGTTGACAATACTGTCTTACACACTTGAAAGCGTGTTCCCACTGAGTCAGTGGTGCCATCTGACCATCTCATCCTCTGTCATCCCCTTCTCCTCTTGCCCTCAGTTTTCCCTAGCATCAGGATTAAGAGGGTGGAGCTCAGGATATGTGTTCTTATCAAAACAAAAAGGAAGAGCTTCTGTATATTGTACTTTCCTAACTATTCCAAACCAGATTTCTCTATGGTTTATTCAGACTGCATCATACCATCTGTATAGTCATTCTTTCATTGAGAGACTGGGTCTTTGACCTTTCTGAATCCACAGCGTAGCATCAGGCTTTGCCATCTATGTTTTACCTTTTTTCTAATTATGTAAAAATTTTAATGCATTAAAACATACCAAGCCTAAAATTAAGACATTACGGCATCCAGTCAATGTTTCTTTCTTCATTTTTAAACATAGTTAGGTTTGTGTTTTCAGCATTCATGAGAAAACAATATTGAGTGAAAGGAACTCGGTTTATAAAGGGAATGAGAAGGAGGAATAATGCAGAGTTGACTGAGAGAAAGCTGCAACGTCTATTCTTTGAACCCGAGGTGTTGATGTGTCAGCCTCAGCTCACAGACGGTGAAACTAAGGCACAGTGAAAGTGATGCTGCAATTCAACAGCGGAGCTCGTGTTCCATGTTCTTTGAGGTGCTAGGAAACACCCAAACCATACCTACTGTCTTTCTTAACAGCCCTTTCACTAAAGAAATAGAGATTCAATTAAGGACACTGATCTTCTCCTAGACTGGGATCCCTTCAATCCAGGAGATTAACATGGTCTTGCGTTACTGTGTGCCAAGCACAGCACTTTGTCACTTTAAGTCTTAACTCTCATGACTGCGCCATAGGGAGATACTAGGAACCCAGTTTCCAGATGGTAAATCTGAGGCTCAAAGAAGTGAGTCTGCCTAAAGTGGTGGTGAGTGGTGAAGCTAGAATTCAAACTCAGGGCTGTTTGGGTCCAAAACCCATGTTCCTTCTCCTTAAATGTCAGTGCCTCTCAAAACCACTTACACATCAGAAATGGTTGTTATACAATCTCTATATAGAGCCGAGAGGGAAGGAGTTGAAAATGAAAACATTAAGATCCTTTCTTTAAATTTGGAAAAAGATCAGGTATCAGCAAAATAAACAGGTAAGAATCTGCCTCTGAATGTTAGTATTTATGTGATTATGAAACTTCAGATGTTGGGATGTTTGTCCTGCAAGAAGAAAATAAAGCAACCAGTCCCCAAATTCAGATTAAAAAGAAAAGGGCAGATGAAAGAAACGCCGTTTGTATTTTCAGTGTACTGTCTCTGTGTTTGATCTTTTCTATGCCTTTCTGGTGATCTAATGATTTTTTTTCTTGTTGGTGCCCTTCTTCTACCTACCACAGTGGTATGTTGTCAAGAGGATGGAAAACACTTGCTTATAAAAAAAGACAGTCTTATGAATTGGATTGTTGGATCTGAGTTAAGCAAAATGTGCAAATATTTAAATGCAAGATGTTCTTTCTTGTCATTAGTCAACAGATGTAAATTTTCCAATCACTCCCTGCCAAGAAGAGTCAATTCCTTGAGCAGCTGGCATACATGCTATCTTGAAGAAGATAAAGAGATTTTCCCAAATGTCAGCACAAAATAATTTTATTTATTTATTTATAAAAATTTGCTTCTCTGTAGAACAATTCCAAATTCAGGATTTTTATTCCGCAAATGATCTAACAGTGCCACATCGACCCCCAAGAAGTTCTGACATCTTAAGTACTGAGTTACATTTTTATTTAGGTTCCTGTTGAAGACAAGGAATTAACACTGCATAACCCAGAGCCTAGTCAATGTTATTGGTAATGGGGTTAAAGTCATAAAACTAAACCTGGGCTTAAAATTCTTGCCCTGATAGGACTGACCCCATGGTATTAGTTAAGTTGATTCCGCTTCTCTAAGCCTCAGTTTCTACTCTTTAAAAGAACAGCATTAACAGTTGCCCTACCTCTTTCATTAAGACTGGTTACTAATATCAAATCGGATGATGTGGATTCGCTAGAATCTCAGGTATTTTCCCGAATCAGTGCCCCTTTGAAATGTCACACTGAAGCGTCTCTCATAAAGAGATGCGTCCATTTCCCCACCCTTTCCATCTGGACCGGCCCTGAGATTTGCTCTGATGGAAGTGGCCCACTGCTGGTTGTGAATTTGCTCAGCTGCTGAGAGGCCAGGTCCAGGCTAGCCTGTGGGAGGCTGGGGGTCTGTGTGGGGCAGAAGGACACCATCCTGGCTGAGGCCATCCTAGGTCAACCGTCCCCCAGCCCACACAGATGCTTTAAGTGAGTTCAGTCGTGAACAGGAAGATCGTCCAGCCCCAGATAACAAACGTGAAATCGTTTCAAGCTACTAAGTTTGGAGCTTGTTTTTTAGGTCGCAAAAGCGAATTGATACTGCTGCTTTGTAAGAGAGCATGCTATTGACTAGAGGTGCTTTGCAGTACAACAAGCTTTACAGTGGTATTAAAGGCAATACTCACGGGTAGTTGTCACTCTCTTCAGGCCAGGGCCCCGGGTATTGTTTTTCACGATGTGCAAGGATATCTCATACTCCTGCCCGGGAGCCAGGCCAGTCTGCCGGTACGTGGTCTCCGGCCTCCGCAGGCTCTTGGTGATCTCTCCCTCATCTTCTTTATTCTGAAATACAGAGGCACCTTCGTGAGACCTAAGGCGACGCCAGACCCTTCGTTTATGTGATTCATTCATTTTGTGTTCCTTCTCCCCGCTTTCATTCTTTCATCTGTTCACTAGGCACTTACTAGGCATCTGATCAGTATGGGGGTGCTGAGGATAGAGAGACGATAAAGACACATCTGTCAAGATGGTTTCTCCCTCCCATAGACCTCTCTATTCACCCCTTTGACGCTCAAGATAACTGAGAGGCGTGAGAAGCACGGGCACTCTGGAGCCACGAAATCAATCCTCCCTTTCACAGATGAGAAACTGGCACCCTAACAGTCAGGTGACTGTCCCATCGTCACATAGTTGTAAGTGGCAGAGCCTGGCTTTGAACTCAGGGACCCACTTCCCTGTCTCATATGTGCTTTCAGGCAGAGAGAGAAAGGATACTCAATCTCAGATATGCCCGGAGGCATTTGAGACAGGGACCATTTCATTTTCTTTGTCTAAAACATTATTGGAGTATAGTTGATTTACCATGTTGTGTTAGCTTCTGCTGTATAGAATCAGTCACTACATATTCGGTTATTATATACACATTATTGCCTCTGAGTGGAGATTTGCAAGACTGTAACAGGCAATTCGGAGAAGGCAATGGCAAGCCACTCCAGTTCTCTGGCCTAGAAAATCCCACGGACGGAGGAGCCTGGTGGGCGGCAGTCCGTGGGGTCGCTAAGGGTCGGACACGACTGAGCGACTTCACTTTCACTTTTCCCTTTCACACATTGGAGAAGGAAGTGGCGACCCACTCCAGCGTTCTTGCCTGGAGAATCCCAGGGACGGGGGAGCCTGGTGAGCTTCCGTCTATGCGGTCACACAGAGTCGGACACGACTGGAATGACTTAGCAGCAGCAGCAGCAGCAGCAACAGGCAATCAGAAGCTAGAGATGACTTGCCATCTATTTGTCTAGGCACTCAGTCCTAAATGCCATGCTTTTTGACTTCTTAAAATCAAATCAAATAGATGCAGACTCACAGGGGGCTAATTAGAGCCTTGAGTGCATGTGTGCTTAGACATGTCCAACTCTTTGCAACCCCATGGATTGTAGTCCACCAGGCTCCTCTGTCTATGGGATATCCCAGGCAAGAACAGGGGACTGGGTTGCCATTTCCTTCTCCAGGGAACCTTCTGGACCCAGGGATAGAACCCACATCTCTTGAGTCTTCTGCATTCGCAGGAAGAGTCTTTACCACTGTGCCACCTAGGAAGCCCTTTAAATTAGAGCCTTTCCCCCCACCCAAAGCCAAGGAAGCGGAGTCGATGGAAAAGCCTACAGAGCCCCGTGAGCATCTCTCTGGTTCTCATGGACAAACATGCCCGCTCATCTTCTGTACTCCTTACCATATTCCGGAAGATGACCTCCCATGTTTCAAAAGCGATGTCCAGAGGATCCCACTCCACTTCCACAGATGTCTCCTTGATGGACTTGAATTTGAGACCTTCAGGTGTAGGCAGGTCTGTCAGCAAGAGCACAGAGAGGAGGTAAGAATGAGTCCATGCGTGACAGGGAGGGAGAGACATGATTCCACTAAACCTCACGGGGCTGATCGTCAGAGCTGGAGTCTTTTTAAGGGTTCTTCTTGGATGCTGTTGACTTTGAGGCATCATGAAAATTAATATAAGGGCCAGCCATACAACTGAATATTTGTAATTTCATACGCTTAAACTTAATATGAGCATAAACTTTAGAATCAGACATATGGACTGATCACATGTAATGATCATAAGCTCTATCTTTACAACTTTTGTGTGCTTGGTTGAGTTGGACAAAATGCCCTGAACCTTAGTTTCTTCACCCAAGAGAAGGAGGGTAAGTATGCCTGCCCCTGGGGAATGTTTTGAGACTAAATGATGAATTCCACAATGACTGCTGGCCGTGGTTCCTGGCCTGAAGCACAAGTTTAATAAAAAGCAGCCAAGGTTATTCTTACGAAGCAAAAAAAGACCAATTTCTAACCACAACTTGCATTTTAAGAGTGGAGGTAATTTTTCTGATGTTGAACTCTTAAAGGAAGAATAACTTGAAATGTAATGTTTCCACTTTTGTATATTTTAAATATTTGTACAGTGAGTTCCATAGAAAAGTAATAGTAGAACAGAGTACTTAAGACTGCCAGGGTTCAAATTCCATCACGACTACATATTAGCTGTTTGGTTTGGAACAAAAGGCTTAACCATTTGGGGGTCTCAGTTTCCTAATCTGTAAAATGGGTTAACAATAGCTCCTGTCTCATAGGGTTATTGTGAGTTATATGAGTTAGCATGTGAGGAGTGTCTTTAAAAATATTCAGTAAGCTGTAGGAAAACATATGTATATGTGTGTGTGTGTGTGTATAGCTGAATCTGCCATATGGCAGAAATTAACATTGTAAATCAACTACATTTCAACTTTTTTTTTTAAATTCAGTGGACATCACTGGATTCCAGAGTTTTAGCTGGTGTAACTGTATGAAGTCAGCCATTGACCTGTGGGGCAAAAGTGAGGCAGTAACACATGCTGGTGGGGGTGGGTTATGCATTGGACAGGCGGGGGGCAGTTGAGACTGCCATGAGGGGTTCTGTGCACTCACATGTGGCCACCCTGGCACTGACTGGAATGCTCTTCTTGTTCTCCAGGATGGCGAACACACGGATAAAGTACTCCACACCAGGCTCCAGTTCCCGGATGGTGGTGGACGTCTGGTCTCCAGGGACCCGGAACTGCATTTCCAGGCCATCCTCGTGGGTGGGCGTGTACACAATGAGGTACTCCGTGACCCGCATCTCATTCTCCCAGGCCAGGTTTACGGTCTCTTCCGTCACTTCTGTCACGATGAGGTCTTTGGGAGGGGACACTGGCAGGAATAAGGAAGGACAGCTTGGGTCAGATGGTTCAGTAACACACTCTATGGCTCACAGCAGGGGCATGATTGATGAGTCTGCATTTTAGAAGGTTTGGGGCCTCTGTGATTGGCAGGGGAAGACACAGGTCCAGCCTACTGTGTCTCATCTTCAAAACTCTTTGGGGCCACCCCTTGCCTTCAGGGTCAAGTTCCAGGTCTGCAGTGTGGCTTTCAACTTGTTTCTACTCCCTGGACCTTAGTTCATATTCAGGCCATCTGCAGGAGAAAGTGAAGCTTGAGCCTGGCTTTCTGCTCTGAACTTCAAGTCATACATCCTTATTTAGCCCTTGAAGGGTGTTTTAGGCTCATCTGGTCCAACTCTTTCCTTTTCTTGGAGGTGAGTGGGACTTGCTGTACTTTGCTTACTCATCAGATTTGGAACTCACTTTTCCTCCCTGCCAGATTGGTGTGTTCCTTCCATACAGGCTTCCCTGGCTTGGCCACGTCAAACAGAGCCCCATGTTTATTCTTATGTGCTGATGGCTTTAATCAAGCTGAAATTCTCTGTTACAAGTATATATGGTGGATAAGGGAAGTACAAAGACCCTCATTAAACATGAACAATATTGGTCTTTGTGTGTTTCTCTTGACTTGAATAAATGCCCTGTGCTAACTGCTGGGCTAATGCTCCTCTAAGGCACTCAGAGTCCTTGGGATCAAGGACAGCAACAAAAAGTTGATTTAAGAGACAAGCCTGCTTCATAGGTAATCAACATTGGTCTTTAGCTGGGCATGCATTTAAAACAGTTTGTTTTATGTAATCTCACTGTCCATTCAATTGAGTTGAATTTTAACTCCATCCAAATAGAGGGATTTAGTTTATGATGTCATGTCAGTTTTACACGTCAGTGTGTAGAGTAGGAAAGAAGGTTGATGTTTAGCAAAAGGGAGGTAATCATTTCATCTACCTTGTCTTGGGCACCGGGTGTGAAACTCAGAGTAGACAAGTTACCAAGATTCAGGTACCAGCTGTGTGATCTATAAGCTGTGTGTCCTTGGGACAATTCCAGACCCTCTCTGAGCCTCTGACCCTCAAATAGGAAGCTCTGAAACAGGTGAGAGACCAGGGATCCTTCAAAGAGTGTGTGCTTGTGTGTGTGCATGTGTGTGGAGTGTAACACGGAGACCTCCAGCACATGCCAACCGCTGACGCCAGTTCGCTGGAGGCTGCTACTCACCCTGGGAGCAGTCTTCGCCGGTGTATCCCTCATTGCAAATGCAGCGGCCAGAGACGCACTGCCCCCAGTTGCTGCAGTCGTTGGGGCAGGAGCGCTGTGCACAGTCGGGCCCGGTGAAGCCCTCGTGGCACACGCACTGGCCGTCCACGCAGCGGCCCTGGCCGTGACAGTCGCCGGGACACCTGCGCTGTGCGCAGTCGGGCCCGGTGAAGCCCTCGAGGCACACGCACTGGCCGTCCACGCAGCGCCCGCGGCCGCGGCAGTCGCCGGGGCAGGCGAGGTCGGCGCAGTCGGGGCCCGCGAAGCCGTCCTCGCACACGCAGCGCCCGTCCACGCAGCGGCCGCGCTGGCTGCAGTCCCGGGGGCAGCGGAGCTCGCGGCAGTCCTCGCCCGTGTAGGCGTCGTCGCACACGCACATGCCGTTCACGCAGCGCCCGTGCTGGTGGCAGTCGTGCGGGCAGCTCATCTCGCTGCAGTCGTCACCCTGGAAGCCGGGCTGGCACTCACAGCGCCCGTCCACGCAGCGCCCGCGGCCGTGGCAGTCGGAGGGGCACCGCCGCTGCCCGCAGTCCTCGCCGGTGTGGCCCTCGTCGCACACGCACTGGCCGTCCACGCAGCGCCCGTGGCCGCTGCAGTCGCGGGGGCACTGCAGCTCTCCGCAGTCCGCGCCCGTGAAGCCGTCGTTGCACTCGCAACGCCCGTCCACGCAGCGGCCGCGCTCGTGGCAGTCCGAGGGGCAGCGCCGCTCGCTGCAGTCCGGGCCCGCGAAGCCCTCGTCGCACACGCACTGGCCCTCGTCACAGCGGCCGCGGCCGTGGCAGGCGTGGGGACAGGCGAGCTGGCCGCAGTCCTCGCCCGCGAAGCCCTGGTCGCAGGAGCAGGTGCCGTTGAGGCAGCGGCCGCGGTCGAAGCAGTCGTTGGGGCAGACGAGCTCCCCGCAGTCGTCGCCCGTGAAGCCCTCGTCGCACACGCACTCGTTCTCCACGCAGCGCCCGTGGCCGCGGCAGTTGTGCAGACACAGGGGCTCCCTGCAGTCGTCGCCCGCAAAGCCCTCCTGGCACACGCAGCGGCCGTCCACGCAGCGGCCGTGCTCCTCACTGCAGGGCACCGGGCAGGTCTCCTGGCTGCAGTCGAGCCCGGAGTAGCCTTCGAAGCAGACGCAGGCCCCATCCACACACTTGCCCTGGTCGTTGCAGTCGCTGGGACAGGCCAGCTGGCCGCAGTCCTCGCCGGTGAAGCCCTCGTCGCACACGCACTGGCCGTCCAGGCACTGGCCGCGCAGGTGACAGTTGCCTGGGCACTCGGGCTCAGAGCAGTTGGGGCCTTTCCAGCCGGGTTCGCACACGCAACCGCAGCCTTCCGTGCTGAAGTTGCCCCTGCCGCTGCAGAAGGGCCTGGTGTCCACGCGGCCTGCAGGGAAGAGAAGAGAGTCTCTCTCTGAGCAGGGGTAGCTCGCTTTCTTGGTTTCTACCCAAAAAACCCAGATTCAAATTTCGTTAGAGCAAGGTGGCATCTCAGGCCCCGGTCTGGCTTGAAAATCAATTGCTTATTGTGTGAAATCAGGTGAGGTTGCCTGGCTAGCTCAGTCTGTTAGAGCATGAGACTCTTAATCTCAGGGTCATGGGTTGGAGCCCCACATTGGGCTGGTCTTCTATTTTGGGTTTCCCTGGTGGCTCAGATGGTAAAGGATCTGCCTGCAATGCAGGAGACCTGGGTTTGATCCCTGGGTCAGGAAGATCCCCTGGAGAAGGGAATAGCAGGCTTCTCCAGTATTTTTGCCTGAAGAATTACGTGGACAGAGGAGCCTGGTAGGCTGCAGTCCATAGGGTTGCAAAGAGTTGGACACGACTGAGTGACTATCACTTTCACAGCCAATGACACTAGGAAGGCATTCTTAAGCTATTCTCTCTGAAATTGTGTGTGTGTGTGTGTGTGTGTGTGTGTGTGTGTGTGTCCATCCCTGGGGAGAAGACTTGTTTTCATCAAATTTTCAGGTGTTCCTGTGACCCCAAGGGTTACAAACCACTGCCTGTGGAATGCATCTTGCTGGGCTATGTTTTTACTTCTCCCGTAGTTAGCCAAGGTTAGCCACGTAAAAGAATAAGTGTTTCACCAAGAAATAATTGTTGAACTGAACTCAGTTCTGATGTCTTGATTCAATAACTGTGCTGCATCTGTAAAATGACTTAGACACTCTGGAGCTTAGATTCTCCGTCAGGTGGGACCCATGGCCCACTCACCTGGGGTCGATTGGGTTAAATGGGGTCCACGGTTGTGCTGATTCTGATTTCCTCTTGCAGAGGATCTTGGTTGACTTTAGTCGGTATATGTGCTTATGTGAGCAAAGGTTTCTAAATTTTCGGTAACTGAAACGAGGCAGCTAAGGAGTGGCTTTCTAATTCTGCTAGGACAACTTTCCATTAGACTCAGCCTCCACAAAGCTCATGTGCATCCATCTTTTTCTATAATGTCTTGGCTTAAGTTGCAGCAGTGGCTGGTGTGGCCTCCATGGAACCAAGGGAAAGAAACAAACAAAATTTGCTCCATTTTATCTGTATCTAAATACAGTTGCATTCATACAGTGTATCTCTTTCCTGACAGCAGGAAGGAAGTCAATTCTAAGAAAAAAGTTGGCTTGAAAAGTGAGAATCTAAAACTATGTCATCTAGTATGGTAGCTGTTAGACACATTTGGCCTCTAAACCATTAAACTGTGGCTTACCTGAACTTTGTTTTTTTTTTTTTTAATTTATTTTTTATTGGAGGCAGATTATTTTACAATATTATATTGGTTGGTTTTGCCATACATTGATATGAATTTGCCCCGGGTTTACATAAGTTCCCCCTCCTGAACCCCCCTCCCACCTCCCTCCTCCCTTTATCCTCCCTCTGGGTCATCCCCGCATGCCAGCCCCGAGCATCCTATAACATGCATTGACCCTGAACTAGTGATTCGTTTCACATATGACAACATACGTGTTTCAATGCCATTCTCCCAAATCATCCCACCCTCACCCTCTCCCATAGAGTCCGAAAGACTGTTCTATACATCTGTGTCTCTTTTGCTGTCTCGTATACAGGGTTATCATTTGCATCTTTCTAAATTCCATATATATGTGTTAGTATACTGTATTGGTGTTTTTCTTTCTGGCTTACTTCACTCTGTATAATAGGCTCCAGTTTCATCCACCTCATTAGAACTGATTCAAATGTATTCTTTTTAATGGCTGAATAATACTCCATTGTGTATATGTACCAAAGCTTTCTTATCCATTCGTCTGCAGATGGACATCTAGGTTGCTTCCATGTCCTGGCTATTATAAACAGTGCTGCAATGAACATTGGAGTACACGTGTCTCTTTCAATTCTGGTTTCCTCGGTGTGTATGCCCAGGAGTGCGATTGCTGGATCATATGGCAGCTCTATTTCCAGTTTTTTGAGGAATCTCCACACTGTTCTCCATAGTGGCTGTACTAGTTTGCATTCCCACCAACAGTGTAAGAGGGTTCCTTTCTCTCCATATCCTCTCCAGCATTTATTGCATGTAGACTTTCGGATAGCAGCCATTCTGACTGGTGTGAAATGGTATCTCATTGTGGTTTTGATTTGCATCTCTCTGATTATGAGGGATGTTGAGCATTTTTTCATGTGTTTGTTAGCCATTTTTATGTCTTCTTTGGAGAAATGTCTGTTTAGTTCTTTGGCCCATTTTTTGATTGGGTCATTTATTTTTCTGGAATTGAGCTGCAAGAGCTGCTTGTATAATTTGGAGACTAATCCTTTATCAGTTGCTTCATTTGCTATTATTTTCTCCCATTCTGAAGGCTGTCTTTTCACCTTACTTATAGTTTCCTTTGCTGTGCAGAAGCTTTTGATTTTAATTAGGTCCCATTTGTTTATTTTTGCTTTTATTTCCAATATTCTGGGAGGTGGGTCATGGAGGATCCTGCTGTGATTTATGTCGGAGAGTGTTTTGCCTACGTTCTCCTCTAGGAGTTTTATAGTTTCTGGTCTTACATTTAGCTCTCTAATCCATTTTGAGTTTATTTTGGTGTATGGTGTTAGGAAGTGTTCTAGTTTCATTCTTTTACAAGTGGCTGACCAGTTTTCCCAGCACCATTTGTTAAAGAGACTGTCTTTTCTCCATTTTATATTCTTGCCTCCTTTGTCAAAGATGAGGTGTCCATAGATGCGTGGATTTATCTCTGGGCTTTCTATTTTGTTCCATTGATCTATATTTCTGTCTTTATGCCAGTACCATACTGTCTTGATGACTGTGGCTTTGTAGTAGAGCCTGAAGTCCGGCAGGTTAATTCCCCCAGTTCCATTTTTCTTCCTCAAGATTGTTACCTGAACTTTGATGTGCTCTAAATGTGAACTACAAACACTCTGTATTTCAAAGAGGGCATACAAGAAAAGAATGTAAAATAGCCATTAATAATTTTCATATAGTTTCCAAGCTGAAAGATTATTTACTTATATTGGATGAATGATTAAAATCACTTTACCTTTTCCTTTTTCATTTAATTAGTGTTGACTACTGGAAAAGTTATGATTAATTACGTAAGTGGCTCAGATCATAGTTCTAATGGATAGCACTGCATTAATGAGTTTTTAAAGCTATTCTTTTGGGTTCTATTAGTCCTATTCTGTGAATCCCCTCTGCATTTTACTAGGGGTTGAAAGAAGTGGAAGATGAACTAATTTGTACATAAACTTTTTTTTTTTTTTTGCCTTGGAAACCTAAGGGATGGCCTTCAGCACTCTCAATTTATGATGATTAGGGTTTATTATGATGATGACTAGCCTTTCCAGCCGGGTTCCGACATGCAGCCACAGCCTTCAGTGCTGAAGTTGCCCCAACCACTGCAGAAGGGCCGGTGTCCACGCAGTTACAGTAGCCTCAATTTATGATGATTCGGGTTGCTCTTGATTGGAGCGACTCTTGAAATAATCTGTCAAATACTTTCTAGTATTTTTTTTTATTTTATGAGTGGCAGAAATAGAGATATTTTTCACCTCTGATTTAGCCTTGTTGAAACCTGTGTATTTCTATCAACTTCAGGGAGAAATATCAATAACCTCAGATATGCAGATGACACCACCCTTATGGCAGAAAGTGAAGAGGAACTAAAAAGCCTCTTGATGAAAGTGAAAGAGGAGAGTGAAAAGGTTGGCTTGAAGTTCAACATTCAGAAAACAAAGATCATGGCCTCTGGTCCCATCACTTCATGGGAGATAGATGGGGAAACAGTAGAAACAGTGTCAGACTTTACTTTTTTGAGCTCCAAAATCACTGCGGATGCTGACTGCAGCCATGAAATTAAAAGATGCTTACTCCTTGGAAGGAAAGTTATGACCAACCTAGATAGCATATTAAAAAGCAGAGACATTACTTTGCCAACAAAGGTCCGTCTATGGCTATGGTTTTTCCAGTGGTCATGTATGGATGTGAGAGTTGGACTGTGAAGAAAGCTGAGTGCCGAAGAATTGATGTTTTTGAACTGTGGTGTTGGAGAAGACTGTTGAGAGTCCCTTGGACTGCAAGGAGATCCAACCAGTCCATTCTGAAGGAGATCAGTCCTGGGTGTTCATTGGAAGGACTGATGCTAAAGCTGAAATTTCAATACTTTGGCCACCTCATGCGACGAGTTGACTCACTGGAAAAGACTGATGCTGGGAGGGATTGGGGGTGGGAGGAGAAGGGGACGACAGAGAATGAGATGGCTGGATGGCATCACTGACTCGATGGACATGGGTTTGAGTGAACTCTGGGAGTTGGTGATGGACAGGGGGGTCTGGTGTGCTGTGATTTATGGGGTCGCAAAGAATCGGACACGACTGAGTGACTGAACTGAACTGAACTGAACTTAGGGAATGGAAATGAAGACAAAATTCCAAAGTGGCGAAATTCCTTAAAAAAAAGATGCACCTAGAGACAGGCAGAGTTCTGGAGAAACACAGGCGCCTCCAAAGCTCCTGTTTCTTATTGCTCTTTATGTCTTCTTGTGTCAGGTGCTTAACTTTTTTGAGTCTCGTTTCTTAGATCTATAGAATGGGGGTATTAAACCTTATCCCAAAGGGTTGTTGGGAGGATTAAATGAGACAGTGAATTATAGTACCTGGTATTTGAGTGGCCAAAAAGTTCATTCGGGTTTTTTGTGGGCTGCAAGCCACCCCAATGCATAAAGGACTCAGTTCACATGTGATTATCATCATTGTTGCCTTTAAACTGGAACTTTTTTCCTATTTCCCCCAAATTTTACATCACTGTAGGCGGTGCTGTAACTTTGTGAGAACACCAGGGTATGGAATACTGTCATTTCAGTCCTAACTTGGCCACTTATGTCAGGACCTTGGGGAATCCCAGCTTCCTTCTTGGCCTTAGTTTTCTTATTTATACAACAGGGTGATGGGGGTACATTACTACCTTTCAGAGAATGATTTTTCGGTTAGGGATTTCAAAATACATTCTTAGGGTTTCAGGGTATGGAATGAGCAGATGTCATCGTCAAATAAGTTTTAGAAGTGAAGTGAAAGTCGCTCAGTCGTGTCTGACTCTTTGCGACCCCATGGACTAAACAGTCCTTGGAATTCTCCAGGCCAGAATAGTGGAGTGGGTAGCCTTTCCCTTCTCCAGGGGATCTTCCCAACCCAGGGATCAAACCCAGGTCTCTGGCCTTGCAGGAGGTTTCTTTGCCAGCTGAGCCACAAGGGAAGCCCTAGTTTTAGAAACTAGTACTTAAAAGTAAGATAGGATTTTTCGAAGCAAGATTTCTCAGAGGCCTGAAAATTCCTCTGAAATATTTGTCACCATGACTCTCCAAGAGCCTACTAGATATGGTTACATTCTCCACAGTCGTTTGTTCATTAAATCTCTTTTGAATGAACACCTTCTGAGGCTGGTTCCACAGGGAACCCACTCTAGAAACAACTGACAGATCCTGCCCGGCTCACCGTCCCTCCCGTTCTTACAGTGAGGGGCTGGACCGGTCACCAGCTCCTACCTTCAGCAGACTGGAGGCAGCAGCCTGCTCCCGAGGTGCACTGTTCCCGCAGGGAAGACACCAGGTTCTCCAGCTCCTCCAGTCTGCTCAGAAGCTCCTTGACATCAGGAGCAGCCGCACAGCCACAGGCCCGGCGGGGGATGTTGATGCGGTGAGTGAAGACGATCTGGTTTTCCCCGTCCACTGTGTGCTCCTGGAAGCTTTCCCTGGGCTCTGATGGTGGGGCCAAGTCTTTCTCCCCGCTGGCAGATTCCAGATCCACCGAACACTGGGACCCCACGGGCAGCTTGATATTGTAGACGTGATTAAACACCACCGGCTGGTTTTCCTCTGGCAGGGTGACATTCATCCCACTCTGTCGCTTGTGTCGGATGACTTTCTTGAGGACGCCACCTTTGGCCGGGAGGGCAAGCAGAGCTAGGAAGAGGCCTGCCAATAGCCGAGTCATGACCCCCATGGTGGAGGTGGGTTTGGCTGAATGTCTCAGGGTGCTTGAGGTCCTAGGGTATCTCACTCTTCGGCGGAATTGGGGATTCAGAAGCAGAGAGCAGAATCCAAATCAGTTGTTCCTGATCTTCTTGAAGGCGTTCTCTCCTACGAGTAAATAAAGGATAGCAAAAGCTTGTTAGTATCTATTGCTAATTGAATCCGTTGAATATCTCCAGTTCTTAGTTAATTTTGATGTTCTGTTTCCTGTGTGTGAAGATCTCCTTTTATTCCTTCAGTATGTGCTGAAGTGTAGTCATAAAAAGGTCTCTAAAAGAATTTTGCAATCATGAAGGAATGATTTCACTCACAATTCAGTATTTGGAAATATAAGGAGACAGGAGAAAGGACAAAACTTTGGAATAAGACAGATCAGATGTGGTTTGGATCTAAGCCCTAACTCTGGGCCTTTGGGTAAGTTATATAACTTTCATTTGTCTTATTTTACTTCTGTACAGTGAAGATCATAATATCAGAGTCAAAGTAATGATGTAAGTGAAAACATTAAGGCAGTCATTCATATATTCCTGAATCCCTTCAATATTTGCTGAATGAGCACACTGAGTGATATGAAGGTCACAGTCCCATAGATGTTGAATAATTTCTCCCTTCATTATTGACTCTCCAATCTGAAATTAATTGCATCTGCTGGTTTGCCTCTGCTGTGGGAAGCAAAGGTTAAAATGCAAGACTTTAAAAGGCAAATCGAGTTTTTATTCCAACTGAACATCTTACTAGTAATGTGATGGTTGGAACAGTATTCTATATCTTTGAACTTTAGTTTCTCTTCCTTTTTATTTCTAAAACTTTAAAATATCAGGTTTTTAGAAGAACCTGACAGAATGTTCCAGGACCAGTTATCCAAGCTATGACCAAGGGCAAAAGATGACTCAGAAAAGGTATCCATGAGCCCTTGCTGTCTTCTGCAATCAACAAGGACTTAAAGTACTCTTACTGAGTGTTTTTTCTTCCTCTCCCCTCAAACTCATAATTGAAGCCTTAACTCTCAGTATGACTATATTTGGAGATAAGGCTCTTAGGGAGGTAATCAAGGTTAACTGAAGATCATGAGGGCTGCATCCTAATCTGATGATAGTATCAGTGTCCTTATAGAAGAGGAAGGGACTCCACGTATCTCTCTGACTTGGCCTTTCTATCTTGTGCACAGAGGAAAGGCCATCTGAGGACACAGAGAGAAGGTGGCCATCAGTCTGCTTTATTATTCAAATTAGTTTCCTAATAAGAATTTGTGGATCTTTGATGTAGGCAAACCCACCGGATGAAAATTATTATGAAGAAGAGAACTTGGCAAGTTGTCTTCTTTCAAACTACCATAGCCCATCTTAGTTGTTTACTGGACAAACATTTATTGATTGGGTATTCTACTGCAATTGTTTGAACTCTCTTAGCCTTCCACAGAGTCCTTCTTTCTCACCCTCTTCCCATCAGGTCTTCGCTTTTTTTTTTTTTTTTTTTATGAGGAAGGGCCACAGGCCAAGTTTGAAATGCTTTTGGACTTTCACCCAAGACTTTTTTGTGTGTTGCTAAATGACTTAAATTTCCATCTAAAAGGCTGTTAGAATCATTGGTTGAGACTTAAAGGCAACGAGTCTAGGGAGATAATGTCCGGAGTATGGGTTGAGTGAGGGTTTCTCGCTCTGTGTGTAAGACACATGCACTGGCACAGCCAGATGCTCTATCGTTTGGAGGACGGAAATGTGATTCTTGAGGTTGTGTATTTCCCATATTGGCTCCCGGTGGTTTGAGGGCAGTGGGGTATTTTTGCACTTCAGGAAAGACTCATTATACCTTCAACGTGGTGGAAAATGTCTAGACTTTGGAACTAGACATACCAGAGTACAAATGCCACTCACTAACTTTATGACTTGGGCAAGCTACTTGTCTGTCCATCCTAAGTCGCTCAGTTGTGTCCTACTCTTCGAGACCCTATGGATCATAGCCGACCAAGCTCCTCTGTCCATGGAACTCTCCAGGCAAGAATACTGTAGTGGGTTGCCATTTCCTTCTCCAGGGGATCTTCCCGACCCAGGGACTGAACCTGCATCTCTTATGTCTCCTGCACTGGTGGGCAGGTTCTTTACCACTAGGGCCACCTAGGAAGCCCGGGCAAGCCATTAATCCTCTCTAAACCAAGACTCTTTCGAGTCCCTTGGACTGCAAGGAAATCCAACCAGTCCATCCTAAAGTAGACCAGTCCTGGGTGTTCATTGGAAGGACTGATGCTGAAGCTGAAACTCCAACATTTTGGCCACCTCATGTGATGAACTGACTCACTGGAAAAGACCCTGAGGGAGGGATTGGGGGCAGGAGGAGAAGGGGACGACAGAGGATGAGATGGCTGGATGGCATCACCGACTCGATGCACACGAGTTTGGGTGAACTCCGGGAGTTGGTGATGGACAGGGAGGCCTGGCGTGCTGCGGTTCATGGGGTCACAAAGAGTTGGACACAACTGAGTGACTGAACTGAACTGAAACCATGACCTCACTTGTACAATGAGGGATCAAAATCCTTCCAGAGGGAATTATGAATTAAAGATCTGCATGGAAAACACCCAAAATGGTATCGAGGCCATAGTAGGCACACATGAAAAAATAGCTGCTGTTTTTTGTACTCTGAGGACCAAAACCTAGCATGAGTCCAAGCCAATAGCCTACTTTTGCTTCAGTTTGACCTCCTCACTGAATCCCGTCCTAAGCCCAGCAGCCACCTGGATCTAGATCAAAGAGGAGCTGCAGAAATCACTGGTGTGTAAGGGGGTAAACCTTATGAAGATAAATTTACTAGAACTGGAAATATTTATACCAGAGAAGCAAACATACAAAGCAAATAACAACCTTTAAAAATGTAAAATATTCTCATACAGACAGCTGGCTGGTTCATGTCTCCTCTGAGGACAGACCTGGGGAAAATTACTTTAGGTTGCAGTTTGTTACATATAAGTTAGACATGAAGGATCATGTTCTGATAGTAGGGCTTTTAAAATCAGAGGATGAGTCTTTAAGAAAGCACCAGCAGAAGCACTTCTTATCTTCCTAGGAAGCAATCAGGTGACGGAAGGTCTGGAAAAGGTCTCGCAGGAGGAAAGAATGCAGACCTGTGCATATTTATTCTGTGGTTGAGAAAACCAACGTGGGGAGGAACAGGATTACTCTATAATCCCTGGGGTACCAGGAGCTGGCTTGTCCCCTGTGGCCTGAAAGGACAGAACAAGTGCCCATATGTGTGTGCGTTGCAGGTGGAGAGGAGGATTGGTTATGAGAAGGCACATTTCAGCACAATAGGAGAAATACATTTCTTTTTCTAGATTTATTGGAGGATAGCTGTTTTACAGTGTTGCGCTGGTTTCTGCATACAACAACACAGATCAGTTATAATCACAACTATATGTGTGTGTGTGTGTGTGTGTGTGTGTGTGTGTGTATCCACTCCCTCTTGAGCCTGACTCCCACCACTCTAGGTCATCATGGAGCACCAGGCTGGGATCCCTGTGTTATGCGGCAGCTTCCCATTAGCTAGCTATTTTATACATGATCGTGTATGTATGTCAATGCTACTTTCTCCATTCACCCCATCCTTTCCTTCTCCCGCTGTGTCCATAAGTCCAGCAGGAAGAGAGATGCAGATGTAGAGAGAGGCCTTGAGAAATACATTTCTAATTGGAATTACCCAATAGAAAGGGCTTTGGATAATATAGCAAACTCTGAGTCGCTGGTATATAAAATGAAGAGTGTTGAAGAGCACAGATATATAGACAAACTGTCTTGAGTCTGAGTCATTGTTCAACCACTTCCTTGGACAAACTATTAGCTATAATGCAAGCCAGAGTCACGTCATCAATAAAACATGCTATGAGTGTTATTGTAGGACTCCTGTAGAGTCTGTATGAGATACTGTGTGTAGAAGGAACAGGACAGTCTTTGGCAGCAATGAGAGCTTTTGTAGTGAAAAATATGAACTTCAATGAGTATCTTTTTTCCAGGATTTTCTTTTTCCCAACTCTTGAAAATCCTATCTTGGCATAGGTAAGTCTGTGTTTCCTTTTTAAGCAAGGATGAGTTCTGCAGTGGAGTGAAGCTCTCTCTTTCTCAGAACTCCCAGGCGAATGTGTCTTGGGAGACTGTCTATCTTTATCCATATCCATACATCTACATCTCCATCTTTAAGTCTACGTCTATACCCACACCTACACCTCTACCTAAGTCTATATCTCTGTGCCTATACCTAAAACTCTCATCTATCTCCCATCTATCAAGTCATCTATGTTCTGTCTTCTATGGCCAGACTAAAGGAGCTGTTTGTCAATGTTTGCCAAGGAGGGCTGCAGGAAGACACACAGCTTTTGTATTGACTCAGTACATAGATGCTTGGGGTCACACATCCAGGACAAAGTGCTCTATCCAAGCCATGAATGTTGCCATGCTCTGTAACCTGTCTTGGCATATATGCTAAATGCAGAAAAACACACATGTGGATCATACTCTGCTTTCTGTTTTTATCAAAAGAAAATGTTACAGCCAGATTAACTCTTGCGATTGCGCTGGTGATCCTTTAGATGCCTCCTTTCCTGTTAACTTCTTAAGCCCCATTCATCTGGAGAATAACGACAACAACAAAAGCACCTTAAAAATTTTGTCATGAGACAAAAGGGTTAAGAGGAAGAAAATTCTTTGGATTCGTTGGTCTAGAGCTGCACTGTTCAGTATGGAGGTCACTAGCCACAAATACAACTGAAAATTCCATCCTCAGTGGTACTACTCACATTTCAAGTGCTTAATAGCAATGTGATGAGTGGCCATAATATCAGACAATCTGGCTAGGGAACAATTCCATTGTTGTAGGAAGTTCTATTCACCAGTACTCGTATAGAAGGCTGCTTGGTAATATTAAGCCTATAGTGCAAATGAGGAAACTGAAGCTTAGAGGTCAAAGAAAGTCTAAAAAAGAAAGTCAGGAGAGTTGTTAAGTCTCCTGTATTAGTATAATACAATTGGCCTGCACCTCACATGCAGGTGCCAGGAGACTAGAGAAGATGACTGCTTTTCCGTAACACAAACAGGTATGTACGTGCACTAATTGCATACCTTCTATGTTCAAACATATCCAGGTACAAGTGTATGTACCTGGATACATATGTGGTCTTTATAGGTTTTGTCCTCCTTAAATATGAAAGGACTCAGACCTTGCCCCAGGTTATCATCCTGTCCCCCTCCTACACCTGCAATACAAGGTGATTTTTCTTTTTCTTTCTGCATACGTTACAGCCCCAAGTGCTCCATGAGATTCTTCTCAAATCAAACCAAAGATAATTTGCCCAGGAACCACTCTATGTCTAACATCTTGTCCTGCCCAGCCTCACCCTTCTCTTGGGAGCCAGTCAAGATCAACTCATGTCTCTCCTGCTTCTGTTGACTCTGCAGTGCCTTGCTCCAGACTTTTTGAGGGGACTCAGTCCATCCCTTCAGCTGTCTGGAGAGATCTATCAATGAAGCAGCTAGTATGGGAGAAAGAGGCTGGGCTTTGCAGAGAAATAGACCTATGTTAGAATCCAACTCTTCTAGTTAGTAGCTGATACCTGTGGCCATTCACTTCCCCTGCTAAGTATCACTTGCCTCATCTCCTACAAGGCTATATATATACATATATATGTATACGCCTATTTCATCGAGTTATGAGAAGATGGGATAAGATGAGAAAGTGTACTTAAAGCTACTAGCATGTGCCTGGCACACAGTAGGTACTTAATATGGTACCTAATGATAACAGGAACAACCATAATGACACTGGTCAAGCAGACAGTAGATTAGAAAGTTTGCATTCAGAAGGCACGGGAGAATCAGGGAGGTACAGCATGGCTATGATTATGATGTAATAGTAATAAAGGAGATTTGTTAACCTAAGTCTGTTAAGTTTCAAAGTGGAGGGTGACTACATTTTTTTTGAGGGGCTGAAAAAAGACACCTTAAAAGAGGTAGCACCTGAGGTGAGCCTGAAGGTTGGGTGGGATTCTAAAAAGTGGTTGGACACAATTGAGTAGATGGATTGAATTTGCTCCTCACCCACCTACCTTTCCTGATTCGGTGTCTAGAAGGCGGGAGCAGCAAGAGGAAAGGCAAGGTGAGGAGGAAACTAAGGAGGATGACAGCAGTAGCAGCAGCTTCCCTTTGTGACTCCCTGATGTGGGTGAAAGTGGGGTCACACGTACGGAATCCTGACATCCTGGTTCTAGGGGTGTGGGTGAGACAAGAGCAGGAGTGGAAAGAAGGGAGCACGTGGAGCTGACAGAACTGGTAAGGAGCGCAGTAATGGTCCACGTGAAGAGCTGGTACTGAGGTGGGTGAGCACTGCTATGTCTTTTTAAGGCCAGGTGCCTAACTGCTCAGTGCCGTCTATGCAAAACATAGGCTTCTGTATTTGGTCCCGTGGTCTGCAAATTCCTGGCACCTTATGGTGCCTGCTATTAAAGAAAAAAAAGATGAAAACAATAGTCTTGAAGGTTCTATTTTTTTTGAGGGGGTGAGTGTTAATATGTCAGGATTTTATCATTGATGGAAGATAAAAATTAGTTCTCGTTTCAGTCTTTTCATTATTAGATGTTGCCAGTATAGGATGATATTTCCAAGTTTCAGCATTATAGATTTTTATTTGGAACATTACTCTGTGGTACCACTTCATCCAGTAGATGGGGAACCACGGTATGGTCATGGCAGCCATGTCCCAAGAGTTTTTTGGTTTATAATTGGATATTCTGAGGTGCCTCAGCAGAACTGTTTGATAGCTAACCTTTTGGAAGCAGCATGAAATAAACTAACAGTTATTTTTAGGCACTTCACCACAGGACAAAGACCACTGCTTAGATGAAGGAGTCAACGATCTTTGAATATTTTCCGGGTCACAGCTGGAGAATAAACAGTTTCATTTCTAGATAAAGATAAAACTTCCAACTGGCTAGAATCATATTTCAGAATACTTATGACTTCACTCTTAGTAACTCACAGAATATATTTATCTTGTTGACTTAGGCATTTACGTCAAATAGCCTGGGCTTGGGGGAACAAGGGAGATTCCTGATGGTTTAAAAATCCAGATGAATTTCTTTCCACATCATTTTGGCAACACCTGAGGCAGATCATATTTTTCTTCCTGCTTACAGGAAAGAGAATTTTATTGTGCACAGCCAGTTAAGCATGGAGTTGCTTACATGGGCATTCTTAAAGGTTCTAGAAATTCCTCACCCCTTGTCCTTCCCAACATCCATAAATTCCTTCTTGGACTGTGTCAGGAAGAGAGAGGAGCCAAGAAACAGCCTGAAGTGTGGATTTTTTCCGAGGACATCTGATCCTTCCACTTGAGGGAGTCCAGTACAACCTGTGTCTTAAAGGAATTGAGCAGACACTGCCTGCCAAACCAAAAGCCCTCCAAGCCCTAGGTGTTGGAGTTCCAGCACTGAGAAGCACTTATCCCTTTGGGCAGTACGATGGCGCATAGCTGGCACCCAGTTAGGATGCTTGTGGAGCTAGCAGTCATTTCATAGCCCTGGGAATTAAATTGCTTTTTAAATCATTCATTCTTGCATTCAACAGAGAGGAGTTGAATGATGATTAAGACCAGGCTATGGGACAGCTCAAGAGGTAGTCAGGTGTTTCAGAGACCAGTGATGGATAGTTCCTGTTCTCAGAGAGCTCACAGCTCAGTAAAGGAAACAGACAGGTAAACAGATACTTACAGGGAAGAATGATAGATGCTAAAACTGACAAATCTCCAAGGAGATTCTGTGCAGTTTTCGAGAGTATCTGCTCTAGAATCAGCCAAATACTATGGATTCTGGTCCTGCCACTGGCTATTAATTTGAATCTAATGGAATTGTCAGTTTCAAGGTCAAATATGGTTGGATAGGGACAACCGCATATGACTCCATCTAGTGGCTTTGACCTTAGATGGGTAATACTGCCTCTGTGAGCCTCAGCTTGGGGCTTCCCAAGTGGCGCAGTGGTAGAGAATGCCAGTGGAGGAGAGGCAAGAGACACAGGTTCGATCCCTGGGTCAGGAAGATCCCCTGAAGTAGGAAATGGGAAACCACTCCAGTATTCTTGCCTGGAGAATTCCATAGACAGAGAAGCCTGGTGGGATGTCAGTCCATGGGATGGCAAAGAGTTGGACATGACTAAACACACACACACATACACACACACACACACAAGCCTCAACTTTCCCGTCTGTAAGAGGGCAATACTCATAAGAACCCCACAATAAAGTTCTTTCAACTGAAAGTGAGAAAAAAGTGAGATCAAATGGGGTAACGCATGGAAATATTTAGGACAGTGGGTGACAGGGAGAAGGTCTTAGTACCTGGTGTGCTGTTGTTGTGTGGTGACCTGTGTCTTTTGTTTGGAGAAGGCAGTTTGTGGAAGGCTAGCCTCTGAAGGATGAGGGATTCCTGAGGGAATTTTGGGGAGCCACCTCATGCCCACTGTTTGCTTTTTCCATGGAAGTGCACAATGTGTAATATTTTAGTTTGTCGAGCGACAAAGACACGCTGAAATCCTCAGGAGAAGAGGAGGCTTGGTCTGTAGCCCTGGTTTTCCTCCACACCTACGTATTCTCATTCAGTCGCAAGAAAAGCAAGCCCTCGGCCCCAGGGTGGGGCTCTTCTCTGGCGGGCCTTGGCCAAGAGGCGGTGCTGCTACTGGGATGGTTGTCCGTGCTGCTCAGGCAGGTCTTTCTCCACAACAGACTGCCTGTGGTTTAGTTTTTCAGGACACTGCTTCTGACGGGAAACGTTTGGCTCAGATTTTCAGTACTTTCCATAGACACAAACAGACATTGGATTAGAGAATCTAAATCAGACTTCAGAAGGCTTAGAGGCAACTGAGAAGATCACCGCGTCCTTGGTGGCAAATCTGAGGCACCCACGCAAACCTTAATGTGTGTGTGGCAGACATTGCTCATCGATGCCTGCACAGTTCCTTGGTGCTCCCTTCACAATTATGACTGTACACTGCAGGCAGCCACAAGGAATTGAGTAAAAGTGATACATGCCATGAAAGAGAATGCCCAGACCTAAACACCCAAAGAGGGTCACTGGCTGTTAGTGTAAGGCAAGCATTAAATCCCAGATATCCTACCTATTTTGTCAATGAATTTGATTAAGGTTTACCTATTTGTAAACTTTTACCTATTTTTGTGCTTCCCTGGTGGCTCAGACGGTAAAGCGTCTGCCTGCAATGTGGGCGACCCGGGTTCAGTCCTTGGCTTGGGAAGATTCCCTGGAGAAGGAAATGGCGACCCACTCCAGTACTCTTGTCTGGAAAATTCCATGGACAGAGGAGCCTTGTAGGCTACAGTCCATGGGGTTGCGAAGAGTCGGACACGACTGAGCAACTTCACTTCACTTCACTTTACCTATTTGCTGAGACCCTTGGGCGGGGGTCAACAAAAGTGCATATGAAAGACTTCTAGTAATTCTTAGTCTGAGGTCACTATCATGGTCCCCAGAAAGAAAGATCTGCAATGGGATCTTAGAGAGCATCTGTGTTGAGATGTTTAGATTTCTTGGTCCTATAGGATTTCTTCAATTGCCATCCATCCATTCATCCATCCAATTATATATCTTTTTAGTATGCTTTTATTAAGTCCCTACCATGTGCCAAGCCCTGAGTTAAGCATGAGGGATACAAAAGTGAAGAAGATAAGCATGTTCTCTATTATCAAAAAGCTTATAGTTTCCTCTGGAAAGGTCATGAAATAGAATCGACTTTATTTTTTATGCATTTACAATGATTATTTATTGATAGTCACATTTCATTGGAAGAATTGACTTTAAATCCTGTACTGTGGATTGAATATATGTGATATTCTTAAGTGTCCCAGCATACTCTAAGCCAGTAGCAGGAGCAGAAATGTTAAGCCTATTTCAGGAGCTACCTGCAGTTTACTTATAATGTGCCTCATGATGTGTTGTTGGGTGCTGGGAAAACTAAGCAGCATTAAGGACCTCTTCGCTGTTTCCAGATACCTGACAAATTAGAACATACACAAGGTTCCATGGCAGTGATAGTATGAATGAAGGCATTGAGAGAAGAGGTGTCACTCTGAGCTTGGAATTTCACAGAGGACTTCCTGGAGGAGGAAGTGCTCAGGATCCCCAAATACCAATTGAAGAGGCCTTGTAAGATCAAGACAAGATTGAAATGATGACAGTGATAATAAAATGTAATAAAGTGTCATTCACTGAGTGCTTAATTGCCAGAGCTTGTGCCAAGCATTTTAAATGCCTGGTTTAAATTCTTACAAAGTGATATGAGGTGGTATCTTCATTCTCACTTTGCAGATGAAGAAACTGAGTCAGAGGACAATTAAGCGGCTATGCCAGCTCAGATATTCATTAAGTAGTGGAGTCAGGACTTGAACGTGGATCCATCCAAGTCCAAAGTAAGGGCTCTGATAAAGTCTTTTGTGCTGGGCCAAGGAAAGGAGTTATGATTCAAGACCAAACCCAAGATCTGCCTAAATAGCTTCTAAGCACCTGGCTCAAAGAGGGATACTATCAGTATCCTGGAATCGGGGCCTTAAGATGCCACATAACCTGCCAGTTCTGTAGAAATGAAGCATGCTGACAGACACGTTGGAGATGCTGTCAAGCTCAGTTATCACCGAGGAAGGATTTCAGACGCCTTGAAGTCTCCTCAGTAGTCCTTTTCCCATCTGAGCAGGCACGTTTCTCTACCCTTCAACATCCAGCTCCCCAAAAAATCATCTGTTATTAGAAGGTTTCTCAGGTAACTTTTTTTCCTCTTCTGAATTCTCTGAGTATTGATCTGGTATTATTTCCATCACATGTCACTCTAAAAATGATTTGGGTAGCTTTATAATGTATGTGTATCTTCATCTTTTAGAGCAATAAGCAAATTCTATCTTGTACTTACATTCAACTAAGCAGTTCATCTCCATTCAACTAAGCAGTTCATCTCCATACAGCTAGACTCTATGTATACTGCAAGCCCCATGAGGGCAGGAACCATATCTGTGTCATTCATCTCTTAATACTCAACACCAAGTATTATGTTCTGAATATCATAAATGCATAGTATAATTATATTTGAATAAAATGTATCTAAATATATTTCTTGATTTGAGCTTACATACAGTTAGCTGATGCTGTTTTTTGTGGAATTAATGAACAAACAAATAATCTTTGTTTCATATGGCCTTAATGTAATTGACTCTCCTGTGATCTCTTCTAAGGCACGATGAATCAAGGAATTCATTATAGCTCTACTCCTGGAATTAGTTCATTTTGCTCATTTGGCTATTCAGTGAGTTTGTATCAGTTCTATGTGCCAGATGCCATAAGCACAAGTGTTACAAAAAATATCCAAGACAGACCTGACTCTTTCCTATGAGATTCTGATCAATGCCTCAAGAGTTCTGGAGGCCCCAGTACTGCCTGCTTTCTGTCTGACTGAAGTATACTCAGCTGGACCTTTGGCAGGGGGTGGACTTCACCAGGCCTGTAAGATAGGGTAAAACTCTTATTTCAATGCAAAGGCAGCATCCTGGGTTACTAGGAATCCTTCCAGTTTCATTGTATTGTTATTTGCTAAATTTAGGTCCCACTCTCTCTCCTTTTGTATTTTGAATTTTCATTATTTATTTTTAAGCTCCTGGAGGTCAGAGGCTCTCATGGGGCCACATAGTAGCGCGTGCCATAGACTGAAAAGCTACACAATGAGCTGCGAGCCACGCTTCTGCCAATCACTGTGGGCAAGTCACAGCTACTCTTGGGGCTGCAGACTCGCCTGGGAAATAAGGAGGCGTGTATGGTTTCAATTCTAGAGTCTCTTCTATTCTAGTGACGTGTGGTCTACTGCTGATTCGGCAATATTTCTGCTGAACCTAATTTTGGATTTCATTTTTTTGGACACAAGTCACACGGCCAGTATTAAGAACACCTCCCACCCCCCACCTCCGCCCAGCCCTGAGTGTTTCTTTCTTTAGAGTTTGGCCTAAGCACCGGAAGTGCTTCGTGGCTTCCTCCCTCCCATCCCTTGAACATACGTTTCATTACCAACCAAGCTAAGCCCACAAGTCTTAATCCATAAAGTAGTTCCACCCAGACACAATAATGAGATTCATACTTGCGGTTTAGTATACCTAAGAAAAGCTCAGATGAAATATGACTAGATCCATTGATACATTCAGACCACAAACTGCCCTGGTATGGTCTGGTTTCAATTTTTGAAATAAAAATTCTGCAGAGCACTTGCTTTCTCTGTCCTATTTCTTTGCCTAGACAGAAAAGAAAATAATAAAAAAAAGTGGTTCTGACCACGTGGCAACAATATAGGTTCCTATAAAATTCTGGAAAACTGTTTCAAAAATAGATTTGAATTCATTTCCCAGTGGAACAATGACCTCCTCTGTTTCATCTTTCATCCAGAATTTTAAGAAATCTTGTTGACTCTTGCACAAGTATTGGAAAGGGGGTTCCTGAACTCTTGAGCAAGGTACAAAAATAAAGAGATTTATCTAGGAAAGACAGGTTATAGATGGACTCATAACTCAACCCTAAAAAAAGAGACTTTTCTAAAAAGAGCTGCATAACATGGTGGCCTTTGTGAACTTGTTATCAGTCACCCAAGGCCAGAGATGGAGCCTTGAGAGGGGCTATGGAAACTCTTTACGGGAATTATGTTGGGAGAGAGAAGGAAATTGTCTTCTCAGTTAGGAAGACCTGAAATCAAATTGTGTACCTGCTGTGAGCCCTTGACAAAGTCCTATAACTTTTCTGAATTGTGACTTCTTCAGTGTAACATAAAGATTTTTCCAGGGTTTTTGGAGCCAGAGTGTGATAAGGAGTTATAAATGCCTGTGTATTAATAATAAGTGCTACCCAGATGATAGTATTTATTCTCCTTGTCTGTCCTTTTCCTTCTTGTCCTCCCCTATTAGGAAGCTCTACAACACTGAACATATTTTTTAAAAAAATAAATAATAATATTGTAGAGGTCACTCAAGTATTGGTTAAGAGGCTGAATCCGGTTTGAGATGACAAGTTTCAGTTTATGTGTCAGTTTCAATCAGCTGATAATGGCTGCCTGGAGCCACTTTGAGAAAGACTCTATGGCCATGTTTGAACTCAAGGGAAAGAGGTACTGTGATGGATTAGCAATGTCTGCCATGGGTAGACAAGTAGGGGCTGGTGTTAGTATGTGTGCAAATATTTGGCATGGCGAGACTGCCTAGCTTTGGCAATCTTTGTGCTGATATTTAAATGGATGGAATGCAGCTTGACTGATGCCTGTGTCAGAGGGAGCCAGATGGAGTCACTGATGATTATAAAAGCCTGTATGAATCAACTTCAATAAAGTTTGATACATTTTGATGAAAGTTGACTCCTGAAATGGAAATATGCCTCTAAGACTTAGAAGCAGGAAACTAGACCCTCAGAAGATAACAGACTACTGTAGTAATTAATGAGTATGATCCCAGGCAAGGCAGACATACCTCCATTGTCTACTTTTTCTTTCTCAAAAAGGGGGTGATTTACATGCAATAATAACTAAGATTGATTAAGCACATTTGAGCCAGGAACTGCATAAGGCATCTTATGTGGATTATCTTATTGCATCTTCTCCAAGACCTTTGAGGTGACTGACTTTATTTTCCTCAGTTTCTAGATGAGGAAACAGAGGCTCGCACAGCTCAAGGTCACAAAGCAAAAAAGGGGAAACAGGAGTTGAATTTGGGTAGACTGACTCATGAGTCAGAGACTCCATTCCTAACCATCGGCTCCGCTTTAAATTTAAATTTAAAGCTTTCCTTTAATGATGTCCAGGAGTGGTTTGCATGACTGAGTTAAAAGGGCTAATTGCAAAAGGACTCAGTGATAAAGAATAATTACTGGCAATGAAAGACCTTTATGACTTACACAGAGAACAGGAGAAGCTTCACATAGCCGGAAAAGTAGAGATTATTTCCAGCCCTTGTCTTGAGTTTGATCTAGCTGGGTGGCTTTAAGCAGCATTTTCTAGAGTGTTATTTACAGCATGTTGACAGTTATTAACGCAAAGAGAAGAGATTCCTAATTCAACCTACTTGGAAAACGTTATTTTAAACCAAACAAATTACCCCAGGCTTCTTTACTTCAGGATCTTCTAGGGTCTTTCATATGTTTGTGTTTATCTGAAATCGCCAAGAAAGGGAACATTCATAGTGTTTCCCAGACTTACCTGATTCTTCTGTTTGAAGTATGTCATAAGTTTGATGGCATAGAATGGGGCAAGCGCAGATTTGGAAGCAATCCTTCACCTTCTTCTCTTTCATTTCCTTGTGTTAGATGAGAGTAGTGACATACCCAGTGATGACTGGTCCATGATAAGTGTGTCGCTCCAGGATGGAGCCTCTCTAGCAACTGAACATTTGTGCTGTGCCAGGAACTTTCAGTTCAGTTCAGTCGCTCAGTCGTGTCCGACTCTTTGCGACCCCATGAATCACAGCACACCAGGCCTCCCTGTCCATCACCAACTTCCGGAATTCACTCAAACTCATGTCCATCGAGTTGGTGATGCCATCCAGCCGTCTCATTCTCTGTGGTCCCCTTCTCCTTCTGCCCCCAATCCCTCCCAGCATCAGTCTTTTCCAGTGAGTCAACTCTCCGCATGAGGTGGCCAAAGTATTGGAGTTTCAGCTTTAGCATCAGTCCTTCCAATGACCACCCAGGACTGATCTCCTTTAGAATGGACTGGTTGGATCTCTTCAGTGAGGCCATTTAACTTTGACACAAACCTTATGACTTAGGAAGCACTGTTTGCGTTTTACTGTTAAGAGAATTGAAGGCTTAAGGACTTCCCTGGTGATCCAGTGGTTAAGAACTGGCTTTCCAATGCAGGGTATGCAGGTTTGATCCCTGGTCAGAGAACTAAGATCCCACAGGCTGTACAGCATCTAAGCCTGTGCGCCACATAATGAGCCCACACGCTCTGGAGCCTGTGCACCACCAGAGAGAAGCCCACATGTGACAACAGAGCTGTGAATAAACAATAAATCGACTCTATAAACAAGAGAGAGAACTGAAGATTTGAGAAGGTGAAATAAGTCACCTGGTTAGTAATCGGTTGGCTCGGAATGAAGAACCAAGTCTCATAATTCCAAAGCCTAGGCTTTTTCTGCCATTCTATGTTATCTTTCGCAACAAGATTCACTGTTCAGTTTAATGATTTAGTATTCATGCAATAAATATCAGCAGGAAACCCACCATGGTTGAGATAAAGAGAGTTACTGAAATTCTAAAATGGGACCATTTGGGAAGGAGATCCTGGGGATGTGGGGTGCATGTAACTCTTACACGGTTTTGAACTTGAAGGGAAGGCACGAAGCCAAATGCGCTATACTATCTGTGTCTCAGGCAAATCTCTAAAGCCCCTGGAAACAGCCTATTCTCCATGTGTCTGGCCTGGAGAGAAAGTGAGTAAGTGAGAGGGAGATACAGTGAGAAGCAGCAGACCGGGGAGCTTAAAAAGCTCTCCTGGACGGAAGACTGGGCCTCATTCTATGTGCTTTCCAAAAAAAAAGAGTATGACTTCTAAGATATTAGTTAAGACATGAGAGCATTTTAGAGGGCCTAGAAACTACAGCTCTCATTTTTTTTTAATCTTTTTATTTTTTATTTTTTAACATTTATTTTATTGGAGGCAAATTACCTTACATTAATATATTGGTTGGTTTTGCCATACATTGACATGAATCCACCCCGGGTATACATGTGTTCTCTTTCTTGAACCCCCCTCCCACCTCCCTCTTCCCCATATCCTCCCTCCATGTCATCCCCGTGCACCAGCCCCAGGCATCCTGTATCATGCGTCGAACCTGGACTGGTCACTTATGATAATATACATGCTACAATGCCGTTCTCCCCAATCATCCCACCTTCACCCTCTCCCACAGAGTCCCAAAGACTGTTCTATATAAGAATGGACTTATATGAATAAACGGATCGATAAATAAGGAAACAGATGGGGTGGGGAGGGAACTTTTCCATACAGGATCATTTAGTTCAGCATATACTTTGGCCCCTTAATGTGAAGAGCCAGCTCATTGGAAAAAGATCCTGATGCTGGGAGAGATTGAGGGCAGAAGGAGAAGGGGGCGACAGAGGATGAGACGGTTGGATGGCATCACCAACTCAATGGACATGAGTTTGAACAAACTCCAAGCAATAGTGAAGGACAGGGAAGCCTGGTGTGCTGCAGTCCATGAGGTCGCAAAGAGTCGGAGATGACTTAGTAGCTGAGCAACAACAGTAGCCAAAAGGTCAAGAAATTTAGACTGAGAGACATAAAAGTCAGAGGTAGTCAGGAGCAAATCAAGGCTGGGTCATACAAATGAATAACTTTTTTATCATTTTTCTAAGCATCCTTTAGGTATAGAATTTGGCTTCATGTTCTTGGAGGAAGACTTACTAGATGAACCTTTATTTCTGCTTCAATTTCTTCATTCGTATAAATATAATATATCCAATTTTCAGCATTGTAGTGATTGGAAATTACATGTATAAATTTAACACACTGACTAGTCAACAAACTTTTTCTTAAGTAAATATGTTTGAGTAGACAGTAAATTGGAGAAGGCAATGGCAAGCCACTCCAGTACTCTTGCCTAGAAAATCCCATGGATGGAGGAGCCTGGTAGGCTACAGTCTGTGGGGTCGCTAAGGGTCAGACACGACTGAGCGACTTCACTTTCACTTTTCACTTTCACACATTGGAGAAGGAAATGGCAACCCGCTCCAGTGTTCTTGCCTGGAGAATCCCAGGGACGGGGGAGACTGGTGGGCTTCCGTCTATGGGGTCACACTGAGTCGGACACGACTGAAGTGACCTAGCAGCAGCAGCAGCAGCAGACAGTAAATACATTTGGCTTTGCTGTCAGATGGTCTGTCACAACCATTCAACTCTACAATAGTAAAGGAGCCCTAATCATGGCATAAATGAATGATTATGGATGTGTTCGAGTAAAACTTTATTTACAAAATAGGCTGTCACCCCATAGTATCCTGATGCTTGCTAGAATGTAGTAATTAGTTAATAAGTGATGACTTTATTATAAAAGCAAATACAGATTGAAATGGGCAGGAAGGAAACTAACATGATCGAACCTGCATCTCCTGCATTAGCAGGCAGATTCTTTACCACTGAGCCACTGGGGAAGCCTGTTGATGCTACTGCTTAGTCGCTTCAATTGTGTCCGACTCTGTGTGACCCCACGGACTGCATCCCTCCAGGCTCATCTGTCCATGGGACTCTCCAGGCAAGAATACTTGAGTGGGTTGCCATTTCCTTGGCAGATTCTTTACCCCTGAGCCACTGGGGAAGCCTACTATATATCTATTTTGTTCCAAGCCTTATGCCAGCTGCTTTTTAAAAACATGTAATCATTTATCTTGTCATTTGTCATGACAACCTGGTGAGACAGGTATTAATAGACCTATTTAGAAGTTAAATCTAGACTCAGGGAGCTTCAGCGACTGACAGAAGAGGCAAAGGCACTTTTGGACCCTGATTTGCCACTCTAAAACACATGTTTCCAACCACTACACTGGGGTGACGCACCAAGAAATGTCCTGCAGTTCATATAAGGTGAAAACTGAAATTAGCACTTCTTGATAAGGGGAGCAGACACCGTCAGCTTCCATTTCCCAGAGCTTCGACAGCAAGCTGGTGGCTGTCCGTGTGTAAGCGCAGAAATATTTGACCTGTCTTTCTTTCAGAGCGTCTGGCTGGACCTCAAGTTTCATAACCCCCATCCCCAGCCCCCTTGGAGAATGCTTAAGCCAAGGTGTATTGTTTGCAAATGCTTATTAGATGCTAGACAGATGTTGGCAAGTTTTATTTGGCCTGAGATGGAGTTCCAGAGTCTGCTGAAGCCTGGCTGTGCTCACTGACCATCTTCGCCAAAAAGAGCTGCTAATTAGAGTGACGCTCTGCTTGTCTCTACCTCTGGAGCTAGGTTTTCCCACTCTGAGCTTGCCTGTTTCAGCCTGAGTTTGTTTGACTTTTTACTATAGATCTAGAGAGCAAATTTACAGTCCTTTTAAAATCTATGAAGCCTGGTACGCCAATGCAGAGTTTACCAGACTATGCTCCAAGATGTTCTTAGGTGGCTGGGCTAAGGGTTAAGGGCTGGGTAAGGGTTAAGAGTATAGCTCTGGCATCAGAAAGCTCCAGGTCTGAGAGTGGGAAAGGGTGTCTGTGTTCAAATAAGTCTGAAGGTACTGGGTTAAATGAAGCTGAACATTAACTGCTACAAAATGTCTCACCTCATGCATTCTTCTACCTCAAATCTCCCACTGGCTTCCTATCACAGTGAATAAAATCCTAACTCTTCACCACTGCCTACAGAGCTCATTTCCTCATTGCATTCAGATCTCTGCTCAAAGGTCATCTCTCTGTCTTATCCTAGTTAAAAGAACAGACCCCCTCACCACCAGCTATTGTCTGATCCCTTGCCTTGCTTTAGACTTCTTCTCAGCAAGTATCTACTGGAGACGGGCCTATAAGTTTGATTTCCTTTTTTTTCGTCTACCTCTTTCACCATAAGTTCCACAAATAAAAGCACCTCACGTGTCTTGTCTTCTGTTGTATTTCTAGCCCTTGGAATTACGCATTGAATGAACACATGAGCCATGAATTTCCAAGAACAGGACAGTGTCAAGTGTTCTCCACTCTTTTGGCCACAGACACTTTTTAAACTTATTTAACTTTTTTTATTTTTATCCTGGAGTATAGACTATTAACAGTGTTGCGATAGTTCCAGTTGGAGTGCAGAGGGACTCAGCCATACGTGTATCCATTCTCCCTCAAATCCCCCTTCCATCCAGGCTACTGTGTAATACTGAGCAGAGTTCCCTGTGAGTTGGTCCTTGTTGGTTATCCATCTTAAATGTAGCAGTGCGCACCTGTCCACCCCAAACTACCTAACGATCCCTTCCCCCCACCCTTCCCCCGGCATCAGTTCGTTCTGTCAGCCTGTGAGTCTGCACAGAACCCTTTTTTGAGGTGCACCTCATGGGGAGACTGTCCCACAGGACACACCTTGGGGAACTGCTTCAGTGGTGAGATAGCAAGAGCAGCAGTAACCACAGGGTGCTGACACTGAGCGCATTTCTGGGCTAAGCGACGCAGTGGCACTGTATCATTTAATCATCACCGTAACTTTACGGAGTAGGTGTTACTAATGTTCTGCCTTTAATACAGATGAAAAGAAGTGAGGCTTAGAGCAAATAGCAAACTCTCAGACCTGGAGCTTTCTGATGCCAGAACCACCCTCTTAACCCTTACCCAGCCCTTTCCCTGGGCTGTGAATTTCTCCATGCCCTAAGACAGAAACTCCTTATCTTCATCCCTTCTCTGCCCTCTCCTGCCTCCCTCTAGTTGTAGACAGGTCCTTGCTATAGCTGCCAGACTTTCCGCTGTCTCTAGTGACTCAGCCTCAGATCCCTAGATGGGCCTCCTCTGTCCTTGGTACTGGTTTTTCAAAGTCCCAGGCGATGCAAACTTTGATCCTGAGGGCCACCTCTGAAAGCAAGGACATTCCCTAAAGTCTGCATCCTGAGACGGTTTCCTGTCTCAGGGCTGGGCTGGCTTCCCCCTGTCATGTATTATGACATCACTTTGCGCAATTGAGAGCCTAGAGGACTAAGCAGGAAAACAAGTTCAAGTTGTAGGCTTTCTGAACACGCTCTGGTGAGGAAGGAAAATCCAAATTTGGAACACAATGGATTTTATTCCAGTTGTATTTGATTTTAGAAAAACTAGATAGATCCTTCTTTTTAAAACTTTAAAGGAAGAGTTGACCTATGAGCGGACCAGGATTCCATAATGATAATAAAGTGATGATAGAGAAAAATATGCATGGACTGGGATGACAGCAAAGGGACACTCACTCTGTCTAGAGGAGGTGGGTCCTGAACTTAATTTTGACAAAAGAATATGAGTAGGTGACAAACAGAGGGAAGGACATTCTGGGAAAGAAGGAATGGCATTTGGAAAAACATAAAAAGCAGAAAATGGTTGGTGTGGAAAGCATGGATTATAGCTGAAGTTACAAGGTTCATTCGGAGACCTGGGCCAGATCATGGGGAAAACTGATGCCTTCCTAGGGATTCTTTTGTGGCCAAAAGAGAATCATTTGGCAAAAGTTTTATGCCTGGGAATCTTGATTTCTATAATCCAATGTTGAGGGACAGATTGGAAGGGAAAGCTGGGAAGTAGTAGGGAAACTGTTGCAGTCATCCATCTGTGAGACATCACAGTCTGAGCTGGCATGATGATGGCGGTGTTGGGAGGCAGTGAACTGATTTACAGGTCAAGGCGGTAGAGTCCACAGAATTGGTGTATGGTGGGATAGTAAAAAAATGTGGAAAAGGAGAGGGAGTTAATCCTAGAGTTATGTTTTCATTATAATATCTGCTAAGAGAGAAACAGGTCAGGGAAGGGGGACGATGGCTGAGTTTCAGTTTGGGTCACTTTGAATTATCTTGCCCTTTAGTAAAATGCATTTTGAAGTCATTCCTTGGAAGATCCTACCCTGGGGTTATATTCAAGAGGACTCATGGCTCTCCTGTGACATCTAATGCAACATACCAGGCTCCACTTGGTATTGAATGGATAAGAAGTTTAAATAAGACAAAGTCCACACTTGTGTTTACCATGAGTATTGACTGCTCATCCATGTGAGAGCAGGTGGGTTGGGTGAACTTTCTGATAAGTTGTTCGGCATTGGTGACATTGGAGAGATGGCGGCGGTAGCAGGTGAATGGCAGGTAAAGGATTGGCTCCAATTTCTGCCTCCCGCTTTTACGGTCTTGTGTAATTCCTTGTTGCCTGTGGGGTGGCTAGAGGCTTCCTTCAAACCAATGGAATGTGGCTAAGATACAGTGATGTCACACCCACCATTAGGCTACTCAAGATTGTGATATCTATCTTGTTTGCAAGTTCTCTCTCTCGCTGGCTTTGCTGGAGAGGCCCGCATGGCAATAAAGTGAGGGTGGCCTCAGACCAGCAGCTAGAAAGGAACTGAATCTAGCCAACAACCACAAAAGTGATAATCATTCCCCAGTTGACCCTTCAGACGAGACCCCAATCCTGGTCAACCCTGTGATCGCAGCCTCTTGAGAGACCATGATGCAGGATGTCCATCTAAGCCATGCTTGAAATCCTGACCTACAGAAACTTGCAGGATAATTGATGTGTGTTGTTCTAAACGATCAGATTTTGTGGGAATTTGTATTGTAACGATGGATCACTAATACAGAGGACTCCTTGGCTCAGCCCATGTGCGCTAAAGCTGTTCAGGGAATGAAACCCTGCTGATTTTTCCTTTCTAAAGAGTGGATTAGCTCTGACACTTTTTACATTGCCCCCGTCTCCCAAGAGCATGAGTTAGAAGACCTCAGATTCAGTGCTGACCCTGTTGCCAACTGGCACGAGGTCTTAGAAGGACTTTTTCGTTTTCCATGTCTCCGTTTCACCATCTTTAAAGTGAGGGAAGATAAATTATGCCAGCAATTTCCAAAACCTTTTGTTTTTCCTTGGCCATGGAACTATTTCATCAAATGACATTTCATGAGGAAGCTAGTGCCCCAGAGATGAGTGGAAGGATTTCAGAATGAAATAATGCCATTTGCAGCAACATGGATGGACTTAGAGATTGTCTTGCTGAGTGCAGGTAAGTCAGAGAAGGAGAAATATCACATGATTTCCTTACATGCAGAACCTAAAAAGAAGTGATACAGATGAACTTATTTACAAGACAGAAACAGACTCACAGACTTAGAGAAAAACTTATGGTTGCCGGGGAGACGAACTGGGGAAAGAGATAGGGGGTTTGGGATGGACATGTACACACTGCTTATTTAAAATGGATAACCAACAAAGACCTACTGTATAGCACAGGGAACTCCATTCAACGTTATGTGCCAACCTGGATGGGAGGGAGTTTAGAGGAGAATGGATACGTGTGTATGTATGGCTGAGTCCCTTTGCTGTTCACCTGAACCTATCACAGCACTGATAATCAGCTACACTCTAATATAAAATATTTTTTAAAAAAAGATTGGAAGGGCTTTGGTTGAAATAAGGCTGAGTGTTTGGCCTTTCCACCTCTACCCGGCAGCCCCCAGAACACCTTGGAGTCTGGTGTCTAGGACCTACTGTCCAGGACCCTGGCTTGGAGGCTACCAACAAGCCCTTTTAGTTTCAACATTCTATGGGCTGAAGGGAAATTCTTTTTACCCTCACCCCCCTGCCCCCACCTATCATTTGGAGCATCCTTCTGTGACATCTCGGCATAGGGCTACCCCTGTGCATCCACCCTAGGACCCAGGACATAAGGACCTCAAAGAGCAGACCACTTCCTTGGGGGCAGCACTGCAGGTGTCTCTGCCCACTGCAAGCCCCCTCCCCAGCAGGCGCGTTCCTCCTGTTCCATCAGAGCGCGTTAGGTGTGTGCTTCCCCCAGCTGTCTCTTCCTTAGGTGGACAGTCATGGCGTCCTTGGCTGGAGGTCCTCACAAGCTTTATTGCTATTATTGTTGTTGTTGTCGGTTGGTTGGTTTCTTGGTGCCGCAGTGTTCCTGAGGGTCTCTGGCTAGCAGGGAGTCCAGTGTTGCTCTGAGTTCTCTTGTGCTGGCTGTGGTGTGTCGCTTTCTGCAGCAAGGTTATACATACGCTTATTGCATGGCATGCCTAGCAGAGTTCCCCAGGGCACTGCTATTAGCCAGCCTTTCCCTATGTGGCGTCCATAGGCATAGAGCTAGATGCAAAATATACTTGCACTTGCTCTCAATATTCAATCTGCTTTGAACCAAAATATACTGACTTGCACTCAATATTCAGTGTTCCATCTCTTTTTTTCTTGTGTGTGTGCATGCTCAGTCGTGACCGACTGTTATCGACCTCATGGACTGTAGCCTGCCACGCTTGTCCATCCATGGGATTTCCCAGGCAAGAATATTGGAGAGGGTTGCCATTTCCTCCTCCAGGGGATCTTCCTGATATAGGGCCAGTAGCAGAAGCCTCATTTTTTCCTGCCTACCACCAAGTGCGGTTTTATCCTGAACACACCCCTGGGAGATTAAATTTAAGTTGTCTGATATATCTCTTTATCTAAAGCCTACCATTGGAAAATCTTATATTTGTGTTAAGCATTACTTTCTCTATTGAATACTCTTTAAAAATGTGACTGTTCCTCTAGCAAGTAGCCTGTTACCTCTAATCTCTTTTCTCATCTGGAGAATGGAAATAATACCTGAATGTCCAATGACACAGCAAGAGAAGCACAGTTTTGGGAGTTACTGGAGAAAGATCCCAACGCCACCACTTTCTACTTTGTGCAGGTGATAACCTTTTGTGGCCGCAGTTTACTTAACTGTGAAATAATATTTGGTTGCTGGGAAAATCTGAGAGTGACCCACAGAAAACTTATTTTATATCTTTGTAAATGTATGAGAATCCTGCTTTATCAAAACTGTGTCTGGCCTGTGAAAATGTTTCTGTCACCATAGGACCCAGTTCAGAAGCCAACCGGTGTTGTGCTTTTCGTTCATTTCCATTAGGACAGCAGAGTTTCTTCAGCAATACTTTACTGAGGGCCTGACACCTGCCAGCAGGTAAGCTAAGCTCTGGGGAGAATGAGCTTCCAGCAGACAGGGTTCCCGCCTCTCTGATGATTTTGGCCTCAATGCTGTGCAGTCAGGTGGTGGAGGAAGGAGATCATCAGGGCAGTTATGATGCACAGAGGTGCGTGAGGAAAGTGCAGAGCTCTGCGGAAACTGTCAGAGGGGTGTGTGAACCCACCAGCAGGGTGAGCATTTGCTTGCCTGTGTGTGTCCCTGCTTCGTATCTCAGGCTGGCATCAGCGGTGAGGCCTGGATCAGGCTTCACCCTCCTGCAGTTTCCAGCCTGGTAGGGGAAACATGTGTGTGCACGCTTACTAAGTCACTCCAGTCGTGTCCGACTCTTTGAGACCTGGTGGACTGTAGCCCACCAGGCTCCTCTATCCATGGGATTCTCCAAGCCAGAAATACTGGAGTGGGTTGCCGTTCCCTCCTCCAGGGGATCTTTCCAACCCACAGATCGAACCCGTGTCTCCCGAGGCTCCTGCATTGGCAGGTGTATTCTTTACCACTGAGCCACCAGGAAAGCCCCAAGCCACTAGTAATAGGCCCTAATAAATGACTGTAGGATACTACAAGCAAGGTGGTGGTGGTGCAGTTGTTCCATTGTGTCTGACTCTTGTGGCCCCATGCACTGTAGCTCACCAGGCTCCCCTGTCCATGGGATTCTCCAGGCAAGAACACTGGAGTGGGTTGCCATTTCCTTCTCCAGGGGATCTTCCTGACCCAGGGATCAAACCCAAGTCTCTTGTTTCCTGCATTGGCAGGCTGGTTCTTTGCCACTAGCGCCACCTGGGAAGCCCCAGGGGAAACATATTATGCTAGAAATCACACACTACTTATTTCATTACAGTTTCTGCAGGGAGTGGGCTCTGAAGGAATGAGCTGGAGAGAGCAGCCGTAGCCACCTGCTGGAGAGAGCACTAGGGTCTGAAAGACGCATCTCTGATTCTTTCTGGGCCCTGCTTTCTGTCCAGCCTTGTCTGTTGTCAGAGATGAATAGAATTTCAGCGTGGAGTGTGACGGTTATAACCACGTGCTCAGGATTGGAACTGCCTCTGAGTTCTGACTCCGGCAATCACTATCTGCGTGGCCTTGGGGAAGCAGATAAACTTTTCCAGCCTCGAGTCCCCTAGGTTTGAACTGAGAGGCATTTCTACTTGCTGGAAGCAATTGTTGTGGATTAAATGGCACAATGCCTGTAGAGTCCTCAGTAAATATTAGTTATTACCATTGTCAGTCCCTCCTAGAAGAACTTTTTGGACATGTTCATGTAGGAGTTAGTAGCTGCCAACTCACCTTCTCCAGGGTAACAGTTGGTCAATGGTTAATTCTGAAATAAGCCGTCTACTTTCAAAGCTTATGAAATATTTCTGGCTCTTGACAGAGGGGAGGTTAAAGGACCATCCAAAGCTATTCAAGTTACCATGGCTGCATAATTAAGGGCCTGTGAATTTCAGGATATTTAAAAAATCTGAAACAACTTGGCATGAAATGATTTTTTTTTTCATTTTCACTCACAAATAGACTAAAAATACACATGAAAGGGATTTTCCATTCCCGATCTGCTTTCAGTGTGGGCATCTGACTTTTTTTCCATGATGGAGGGTCAAAGGGAGTGATGAGGTGTTGAACTTACATTGCTGCTAAAGTTAAGGAGAGACCAGAAAAATGAGACAACAGAGAAGGGAACAGAAAAAAGATTTCTAGGCTTCAGGGCATAACTAAAATAAGCAGTCTGGTCACCAGAGTGAGAATCAGGTAGGCATGCAGGTGTGTACAGTCCCTTTTGATAGTAAGGCCACTGCTCTTTGTTTTGGATGGAATTATTGCCTAGAGTTTACGGGAGTTTAGAGGGGCTTTCCTTCTTGGAAAGGAACCTTCATCTAACGTTTCCCACATGTCAAAGGTGTGTATACTAGCTTGGGATTAGAGTCAAGGGGATTCCCTGTGATCTTCTCAGAGTGAGATGTGATTGAACCATGTTGGTTTTTAGTCACTAAGTTGAATTCTACTCTTTTTTGACCCCATGGACTGTAGCCTGCTAGGCTCCTCTGTCCATGGGATTTCTTAGACAAGAAAACTGAAGTGGGTTGCCATTTCTTTTTCCAGGGGATCTTCCCGACTGGGGATCAAACCTGCGTCTCCTGCATTGCAGGTGGATCCCTTACCACTGAGCCACCAGGGAAGCCAGGAGGGCTTTTAGAGGGGTTCCAAAAGTCAGGAAGAAATAGAGGAGGCTTGGTGCAGCCAGGGAGGACTTGAGACATAGATGAACATAGGTAGCGAAGGACACACCCAGGGAGAGGGGTCAGGGAGGAGCACGTCTGAGGGGTTATGGTCCAGGACAGCATCACATATACTGATCTTCAGGATGAAGGCTTGGAGCAGCTGCTCCACAGGAGACAGCAGGGAGTCTGAGCTGAACCATAACCCAGGGGAATTTGTGGCTCAGAGCTTACAACTATTTCCCGATCTCCTGGGATTCAGTGCCCCAAGCCTGGCCACACTGACTTCACTTCATCTTCCAATCAGCCCTTTTAAACACAGAAGCTCTCACTTGCCTGGCTCTCGGAGAGGATGCAGGCACAGGTACAGCCTTGCTTTCCCAGTCAGAGCTCCCACCTGTCCAAAAAGGCAAAGGGCATGCCTACTTTTCTAGGATGAAACTCAGCAGTAATGACCTGACCGCTGCCTCTAGGGTCATCCTTCTCTCTCCCAGGCATGAAATTTGAACGTTTCTGTCTCCAGGCAGAGCATTTCAACACCAGGAGCTGACCTTTTCTGAGCACCATGAAAAATGATATACGCAGGGCTATTCTGCAAAATCAATAGACACCAAAGCCAGCTGAGGGCTTCTCTGCCACCTTGGCCAACCACTAAAAGACATCCTTCAGGGTTTCATGGAAGTCTGCCCAGCCTGACTGCTGGAGGTGATACAGCCTAGTGGAAAGAATAGTAGGGTGTTGGTCCAAAAGTTTGGGTTCAAAGCCAGCTCTGTCCTCACTTATGGAAACCCTCAGACGCATCATTTCAACTTCCTTGGGTCTCAGTTTCTCTGGCCATGAAATAGGGCCAGTAATTCACAACTTGCAGTCCTGGAGTGAGAAATTGATGAGGAACCAAAGGCAAACCCTTCTATCACATATGTGATAAATAGTTCCGCATTAACTGTTTTGAGTGTGTGCGTGTGTTTTATCATCACAGAGGGCTTGTATATGGAGTTAACTTAAATGCCTGTTCCCTACTCTGCATTCCAAACCACTGTGACTTCAGCGTGACTTGTGTATTAAGCCAGCTGGATACTTTTTCCTCTAAGAAAGCACGGCTGTTTGTAGAAATCCAGGGGGGAGGTGAGAATAGGTGTTCGCAGTCCATTGTGAGCATTAGAAAGGGTAGGATTAAGGGGGATATGTTTTTCATTCTGTCAGCTTGAATTCACTTTCCAAATTCCATTCTGGTTATATGATCAGGCTACTGCTGTATTTATGGGTGGCCACAGTCTGGCTGGAGGGGCAGATTCAGTCAGAAAGAACTTTTTTTTTTTTCCCTTCTAAAAGCAGTTGAAGAAGCAGCAGCATTCAGCAGGAATGTGGCAGAATGGGTCCTGATTTGAGGGTCGCGGGGACCTGGGTCTGAAATGTGGCGCCCGCTCTGGGCCCCGTTACTCGTTCTCTCTGCTTTTTGGGCTTTGTCCACTAGGTATGGTCCCTTTCTGACACATGCGCATCTTCAGTGAGATGAGGTGTACAGAGATTTAGAGAGTGGGCTTTCCATGTGTTTTGGCTGTTGCTGTCATCACTGTTAATTAAAAACTCGTACTTACTAAACATTTAACACGCTCCCCCTGCCCCGGCATATATGTCTATCTACTGTGTTACCTGGGAAACTTCTTGGAATTCCACTGGATCACGAGGGGCACACATCTTTGTCAAAGAGCAAAAGTGCAGCCTGAACACACGCTACCCAGCTTCCTAATTTTTAACTGTATTCTGCATGTTCAAGATTTTGTGGAAATGTCCCAGAAGCTGAGGGCCCTAGAGTGAGTTTTGGAACCTCCAACCCTGCTCCAGTCAAACCAGCCCACATTGACCTGCGGTATATCAGGATTTTGCCTGATTCATTTCCATTTCACTTGATGAATATTTCCACTGCCTTTTGAAAACCACTGTCTCGGAACACTAATCTTGGCCAAGTCCTTGCAAACTGATAAACAGGAAAACCTCCATTTATTGAGCTCTTACTCCATGCCAGGTGCTGTGCCAAGTTTGATATATATTATCTCACTGAGGGTCACAAGAGCCCTATGAGATACAGGTGGTCCTCCTCTCTATGGATGATAAAGCCAATGTTTGGAAGGCTGGTTCCTTTGGGTGAGGGAGGGAGTTGGTGAAAGGAGATAGGGGAGCTAGGTTTTTCAAAATATAGAAAAAAAAATGTTAACACCTGAAGAGCTTGGCAACACACTTCTCAATTCTCATCCAGTTCACACTGCTTGTGCAAATCAGAGAATAGGCATATTCGTTTTCTTCCCCCAAACGCCATCACCTCCCAGCGACGCAGTTTCAACACACACTCACGTCTGTCTGCTCCAAAGGACTGGATGCCCACAATGCCAACAGACTTCCCACAGGTTTCAACAGCACCCAGCAAAGCTTTCCCCCACTCCCAAGTTAGCCTCGCCACATCTCAGGACAAGGCAGAAAGCCAGCTGGGGCAGGCAGCAGGTTTTATTTCTAAAGCACACATGGGAAAACACCATCAAAAGGGGGAAAGTTCGCAAAAACATGAAAAAGAGGCATTCATTCTTCAAGGGAGGCTCCCTGTCCTGCTCTCCCTCTGGACGGAACACATTCCAAGGACTCCCTCGGCGGCAGCATGGTACTTTATAACCGACAGCTTCAGAATCCGCAAAGGCCCAAACTCAAAACCTGTGCCTTCTGGCATCGGTACTCGACATTTTACATCCAACCCAGGCTGCTCCCCTTTCTCCCAAGCTGCGCCAACATAACCTCCAGCTTGTAAAATACAGCCAAGAGTCCGACCTGCCAGCTAGAGAGGTGCCTTCAAGACCTGGTGGGACAGAAAGTCAGGGAGCAGGAGTCGGGGTGGGGTGAGGAGCGCACAAGAAACAATCCAAGGCTGACTTAGTGCCTCTTTCAACCCCCAAGGTGGTAGCAGTTTGGGGCAATGACAGTGATTACCCAGACTTCCAGTTCTGGAGCCCTTGCTCCTCCAATCTCTTTATATTTCATTTCCTCATAATGACAACAGAAGGTATTGTCCCCATTTTAAAGAAATGAAAACCGAGGCTCGGAGAGGTTACATATTTTTACCATCATCCTGTGTGTGGTGTGGCGGTTATGGGGGCACTAAAGGGAACCTTGGCTTCAAAACCCAAGTTCCTAATCCCCTTACAACACTGCTGGGACCAAGAAATCCCCCTATGTTCTTTCCAGTTTGCCAGGGGAGCTGTGCTTCCCATCCCCAGGGGCAGATGTTTCTCAGGGCTTTCTGCAATGAGAGGTGAGAAGGGAGAGGTGATTCTAGAAAGATATGGGATGCTTCTGACTCTGAGCACCTCAAACATACCCAGGTGCCCAGCCCAGGGATCAGTGAATCAGGAGGCATCCTTGGGGAGTCCCCCCCCCGTCCTTCAGAACAGAAGCCCTGTCTACCACTCCTGTCCTGTAGTCGGCACTTGTCCACCTGACCCTAGGAGTTACCTTCTCTGTTCACCCAGCCTGCATCCCTTGCCAAGTCTGACCACAGGCTGGATGTCATAGGGACAAGCGGATGGTACACAACTCTTTGTAAACTGTAAAGTAAGGGTTGCTGAGATGTAAAATCTTATTGTTCTTCTACCATCTTCTATGAATCTCCTCCTAACCTACCCCATGGAAAGGCCAAGAGCAAACTCCACTGTAAAACTCTGCTACCTTAACCCTCAAACAGAAATAGTCACAGGTGAGTCAGACAGGTAGCCAGTTAAGAGTGAATTCTTACTCTCCCTCTGAAGAATGGCAGCGATAAAAACTTCCTAAAAAGTTCCCTGCACGTGGAACTCTTCATAGAACTAAAACAAACAGACAGAAATCTCCAAGACTGGAAGCGGGCAAGTAGAAAACAAGTCAAGGTGCATCCGATCATAGCAAATACATTCTGCCAGCAACCAAAATAAAGCCAAAGTTTTATCATTTAGGAAACCACAACCCACTTGGTACCGGAAATGCAAGCAGTCTATCATAGTGATCTTTGGTAATGGGGTGAAACAGACTTACCTTTCAGGAGCTGGGAAAGCCCTAGATTCTTGAGTGAACCGGCTCCATGGAACAAGTACCTGGATGGGAGCAGCGGGGCTCCCTGCGCGCGGCCCCCAGTGTCACCGCGAACCCGCTGTCTTTGTGCGGAGGACCGCGGCGCGGAGTGTGTGCCTGCGCGCGGGAGAGCTTGTGACAGTAGGCAGACTGTGGCCGGTGCAGCCAGCTTTGGCTGGCTTATATAGCGAGCTCCTTCCTCTGAAATGGGACGCCTCGCCTCCAGACATCCTTTCCCACTTTTTCAGTTGGTGAATTAAAGGAACAGCCCTCCCAGCGGAACAGCGTTAGCTCATGAAAGACGCACTCACTCCCTGCTCTCTGCCAGGGAAAGAACCTATTTGCATACAATTTATTGCAAAAGTAGGAATTCCCTCTTCCCTCTTCTCCTGCCCCCGACCGAGAGCAGCTGTTAGTAAAGTGTGACTTTTGCTTTGCTCCCCAAAAGGGTTTTCTAATTGTGAGACAGCCGCGCAGGGAGCGAGGGGGAACTCTGGCTCTCTCCCCAGGCAGGCTGGAAACGTGGAAACAAGACCCGGGCTGGCCAGCCCCGGGTGCTCACTGGGCAGCAGCTGCTCGGTGGCACCTTGGAGAGAGCGGAGGGGCTGAGCCGAATTCCTGGAAAGAGGAGATAAAGCCTTTCAAAAGCCTGGGGTGTTCCGGGTTTCTGGGGCCAGCAGAGAGATAAGGGATTAGTTCTCAGCAGGTGGGAACAGCGCTGGGCACACCGATCAGTTCCCAGTCTATTTTGGGGGCGGGGGCAGCCTTGCCCAGCTGCTTACAGGCAGTATTGTCCCAGCCCTGGTATCCTACAGGGGAGTAGCTTTTTGACATCATTCATGCCCTGTGCAGTGATCCTGTCTTCTAAGCTGGGTCTTCTAAGAGAGTTCCCTGAGGTTTCTTCTCAATTGCTGAAAGGTATCCATCATAAGGGAGAAAAAAAAAAGTAGCTAGCCAATCTTTGAAACATAAGCTGTGCCTTTGCTCTCCAGCCTGCTGTGGATTCTTTCCAAGCTCTGAGTCATTGGTGAGTTTGGTGGTTAGCATGCAGTGGGAATCCTCAGGGCACGCACAGGCATGGGAGGGAGCAGGGAAGTGGCCAGGCCAGGGAGCCCAAGCTTGAGTTTGTCACAGCTCTTAGTACTTTGGGGGATCCTGGAGGGAAATGAGGCATCACTTAACCTGCAGCTACCCAGACCCTCCTTTATGAAGTCTGTATTAGGAGTCATGCAAAGTGCTTTATGGACATTGTTTCATCACACCCTCTAACCAGAAAGTGTAATAGGCATACCTGCTGTCCCCTTTTTACAGACAAAGAAACTGAGGTTCAGAGAAGTACTGGAATACACCCTGGGAGCATTTAAATTACAGCCCTGGGATCCACAGTTCTAATGCGTGTTACAGCCCAGGAATATTGTTCAGATGATATGTAGACAATGTTTTATGCCCTGTTAGGCTGTAACATTGTTTGTATAAAAATCATGCTGTATTTGTATATGGAAGCTATGTGTCTTTGTTCCATAGGGCTAATTCAGAGATCCTTATTTTTTTTTTTTTTTAGAATTAAGCACTAATAACAGAGATTTAAATAATTCAGCTGTTTTCAGTACTGAAAATATCACCCCACACTTACCATTATTGCTGTGGGCCTCAGTTTCCCCATCTGTACAAAGTGGGACAAGATTAGGTCATTCCTATGGTCTCTCTCGGAGAAGGCAATGGCAAGCCACTCCAGTGTTCTTGCCTGGAGAATCCCAGGGACGGGGGAGCCTGGTGGGCTTCCGTCTATGGGGTCACACAGAGTCGGACACGACTGAAGTGACTTAGCAGCAGCAGCAGCAGCATGGTCTCTCTGGCGCTGGTATTCTAGGATTCTTTGTTTTAGTGACCTTCCCAGATGGCAAGAAAGCCCATAAATAGTCATGTCATTAAACAGTTCATTTGAACTTTTGAACCATTTTGGCTGATTCAAATGTTGACTATTTCAGAAGTTTTTAATTCTGTGTTTTAGACAAAACATATTGTTGTAGCATGAGGCCATGTCTTCTTACCATTTGTGCGTGCTTCCATTTCTCTTAGCTTTCCAATGCCTGCTCGCTTTATCTCCTGGGGTAGGGAATACAATCTTAGAATAGTATATTATACACGTTATATGACATAAAGACTATATGTACATGTAATACATAATCAATACATATTTGTTACCATGTGTATATTTAAATGGGATAAGAGTGTGTGCTGTAAAGCTGGGTGATACCTATGACTTCTTCTGGGAAACTCCCAAGCCCGGCCCCCATCCTTGTAGTGACTTTGCCAGTGGCTCAGCAGTAAAGAGTCCCACCTGCCAATACAGGAGACATGCATTTGATCCCTGGGTTGGGAAGATCCCCTGGAGAAGGAAGTGGCAACCCGGTTTAGTATTCATGCCTGGAGAATTCCATGGACAGAGGAGCCTGGTAGGCTCATGGGGTCGCAAAGAGTCTGATTCGACTGAAGCGACTTGGCACGCATTACAAGTGGCTCCCGCAATTGCAGGGAAAAGAAAAAACAAAAAACAAAGCCAAATGTAATCAGGCTGGTCCTTAAGGCAGGAAAAAGGCCGGTGGAACAAACAAATAAGAACATTATAAAGTATTAAGTTAGCTGTCACAGAAGTATATTCCAGTAACATAAAAATGAAATGTTTTGCTTTATTTGTGTTTTAGAAGAGGCTACTTATAAAAGGAGTTTTCTCCAAAACCTTTGTGGTATCTTAAGCCATACCTTGCTTTTAAGTAAGAGGAACCCAGATAAGACACTTGTTTTCATCTTTCTCTGGGGCTTTTGCAGCCTCCCTTCCAGGGAGATGGGTCTGCATACACCATATGCTCTCCGATACCTGGAGATGGCCCACTCATGGTCCATTACTGGTACCGTTGCTAATGGTCCACTCTGCCTGGAATCTTCACCTCTACCTGCGCACAGCCACTTGGCATCCAATTTGGATCTAACTTCACCATGAAAGTGTAAGAAAGTGTTTATTGCTCGGTCATGTCTGACTTTGTGACTCCTTGGACTCTAGCCCTCCAGGCTCCTCTGTCCATGGAATTCTCTGGGCAAGAATACTAGAGTGGGTTGTCATTTCCTTCTCCAGGAGATCTTACTGAGCCAGGGATGAAACCCAGGTCTCCCACATTCCAGGCAAATTCCTTACCATCTGAGCCACTGGAGAAGCCCAGCTTCACCATGGAGCTTTCTAGATGTCTTCCACAAGAAGTGCTTCCATGCACCATAGCCTATTACGACGCTGTTAGGGCATTCGTTGCCTGTACATGGCAGAACTACGTGTGTATATGTCTAGTTTCTTCTCCTACTCAATAGGCTTCCAAAGGACGGTAGTGACACCTGCTCTTCCTTCCCTAGCAGAGAACCTTGGGGATTGTAGAAGCTCAGTAAATGTTTATTGAGTGAAAGAAGACATGGAGGAACAAGTGAACGTTTGACACGCTGTATCTTATAATTGGATTTTTCTTGTTTCGCTCTTAGAACAGAAGAGGGAAACTAGATTGCCCAACACATCCATTTTACAGACGAGGAGAGGGGACCTAGGGAGGCTAAATGACTTACCCAAGGCCATCTTGGCTGCGTTCCATGTAGATGGTCATCAAGGTCAGAATTGAGCAACCAAACCATGTTAGATGTTACAGCAGGAGATGTGAATGGAATTCAGCCTCCTGTTTGGCAGAGGCAGCACCTCTTGGCGTCCCGCCTCTTATGGTTGCATTCTTCTCCCTACAGTAAGCACTTTTTCCTGCGTGAGAGGGTAGAGTGAATACGTGTGCACATCACCTCTGCACGGAGTCCTCAGCCCAAGCCTGGTTTTTTATTGTTGCTTGCTTGCTATGCTCATTCACAGGTGGCCAGTGGAGAATGTGGTTTGGAGGCTGAGGGTTGTAGGGGTTCACCTCAGGTGAAATCATTCTCACTTACTTGAAGGTCTGTTAGATGCAATACATTTTTTTTCCCCAAGATAAAACATCCAGTGAGTGGAATATTGGCCAGGACCAGTACTATCTGAGGAAGCTGAGGGTCCATTTCTTTGAGAAGTCTAGCATTCACTTCCCATAGGACCCCTTGACTCCTCTACTGCTCCCAACCTCCTCCTCCTCTTCTGGGGATTCATCTAATGTGTTAACTCCTTCCAAAAGTCCCACGTGACTCTGTATTTGCCGAAGTCTCTCCCGAAGCAGTGAAGGAGCTCGGGTCCCACACAATGGGCTAGTCATTCAATTAGATGCACTTGCTTAGGGTCAGGGTTCCCTGACTTGCTGTCTGCAAGGCTCGGTCCAGTGCTATTCCTCTCCATCTCTTCTCACTGCTTAGACAACTAAAGACAGAAAAGCTCAAAGACATCACTGGTCGGTGAGTGAGTGCAAGGACAGAGGAGAGCCTCCCTGCCTGCTGGAATACGGTGAATCAACCAAAAGTAGGTTGTCTGGTCAGCAGAGCAGAGTGGAAAGAGCTTTGGTGTAGAGTACGTTTGAGTTCTGAAGCTGCGGACCTTAGTGTGTGACTCCGAGCAAATCTCCTCTCTTTTATGGCTCTCAGGGCACAGGTTACCAAATGAGAGATCCCTGAGGATATGAGCAACTTAAAAATGTTAAGTAAAAAATTCAAAAGGTTATTTAGAGGCCTCTAAGCCTCTGTACATTCCCAGTCCCTAAAATAACCTGCCCTGGACTTTAGCCTCATGGCAAGTTCCTATATTATTTTTCAAGACTTACTTCTAAGACATTTTCCATGACCTTACCTTCAGAGAGAAGGATGCCTCATCCATGCTCATCTAGACTTGCATGTTGTAATTTTTAGCACATTGTATACTGGCCTTTTTTAGCTCATTAGGTCATAAATACTTTGAGGGTAGGCACCGTACCTTTTCCCATGCTTACTAACAGACCTGTCTGTAGCCAGCATCTGTTTATTGTTGGCACCTATGCCATACCACTAGTTAATTATTTTGAATATTGCTCCTACACAGCATGGTTTTCAGAATGGCTTCTAATCTGTGGCAGAATTTTTAGGTAAACCATAAAGCTTTCTTGAAATGATTTCTTAGGTGATGAGAGCCTTTGCCTTTATTGTTATCACTGACTTACTCATCCATTTCCTCAAAGGCACTGTGAGAGTTCCCTGTGGTCAAGAACTGTGCCTTCCAACTTGGAGCACTGAGAAGTCAATTAATGTTCCTGTGAAAAGACTGAATGATGAGTTGAATGATGGAAAAGGTGGAAAAGGCATAAGACTGGCACAAGCAGTTTTGGATTCCAGCCATCTTAACCATTTTCAAGGTGAATTATCCTGAGAAAATCATGTCTCTTCTCTGAAACTCAGAATCCTCATTAGTGAGACCAAGTGCTGTCTTGTATGCTAATTCTTCCTTCCTTCCTGTCTTTCTTTCTTGTATTTTTTTAAACTGAATTTTCTGTTATTTGTTTAACACTTTTTATTGGAGTTGATTTACCCCAATAGTTGACTTACAATATTGTGTTAGTTTCAACCATACAACAAAGTGAATCAGTTGTACATATACACGTACCCACTCTTTTTTGGACTCCTTTCCTGTATAGGCCGTCGCAGAGCCTTGGGTAGAGGTCCTTGTGCTATGCAGCAGGTCTTTATTAGCTATCTGCTTTGCACACAGTTGTGTGTATGTGTCAGTCCAAATCTTCCATTTCATCCCTCCCCGTCTCCCTCACCCCCTGGTAACCGTAGGACTGTGTTCTGCATCTGTGACTCTGTTTCTTACAGCTAAGTTCCCTATTTGTCTTTCTCTGTGTGACCTGCTTCACTTAGTATGACTGTTAATACTTTCTGAGGATGACCTCTTAGCTGGAACTGAAGAAGAGGGGAGAGGGGATGAGTCCGAAGACCAGCCTTGACCAGTGCTAAGTTGGAAGGTCTGGAGTTGTGGAAGGGCTGGGGGGCTGCTTTTGGTCATGTTTACTGGTGTGTGTGCAGGCAACTGTGATGAATACAAGTGAGTCAAACCATCTCAAGACTTAATGCAAATTGCAGAGGGAATGCACAGCTCTGAGTCAACGAAGATTGATTTTTTTTTTTTTTGACTGATTTGTCACAACTGAGTTAGATACTAGCCAGGACATTTAATTTGCCCCTTTTCCTTTTTCTCTTCTTGGTTTCTCTTAGATTTCTTGTGTGGACAACGATGGATAGCAGTGGCTCATGTTGACTGAATGGTTCCCACTAGGCACTTTTTACGTAGTTTGCACATAAGAAGTACAGTGGCCTTTACAGCGAGTACATTGAGTAGATATTATCATTATTCCTGTTTTACAGACGGAGGGAGGGGTGAGGAATAGAGAGCTTAGGTAAATTGTGCAAGACACATGGGTAATAAATGGCAGCAGGAAGATCTAAATCCAAGCAGTGGACTCGATCCCCAACCTCCTGTGATTGGGGGTGCTTCCTTACGTATTTAACAGTTACCTAAAGGCAAAGATGTCACTCTTGGACTCAGTTGGACCACCCTCAATGATTATAGAGTTTGCGCATAGCAGTCTAGTGAGGCAAGGTGAGTTTGCTTGTATTTCTTCAGGCCATGTGGCCGCAGCAAACAGTGAGAAGTCCGCATCTTTGGTGCTAATGCAGGAATTATGAAAGTTTCTGGTATGGATTTGGTTCCTTTGTAATTAACCACTAACTAGTTAGGAAAAGGCTTGGAGTCTTAGACAAATTATTTAACTTCTTTGTTATCAGTCCCTCGTTTGTAAAATGGGTACATTAAAAACCAATACTTCTGAAAGTTATCCCCAAGTTTAAATAAAATACACTTAATCAAATGGTTATGCTTGCCTCACTTTTAAGTAATCTCAAAATGATGGCTATTGACTATTCTAGGCCTTTATTTTCTCATTTTTTAAATGATGGAAAAGTTAACCTCAAGCCATGTTCCAGAAATGTGCTCACTAAAATAAAAAGGTTTAAGGAAAATAATATGTAAGCATATAAAAAATACATAGCACCTTTTGTTACAGGCCTTGGGACTCTAGGCTGACCAAACTGAGGGTACCTGTTACTCTGTTCAATCAAATACCTTTCATTGGTTCCCCCTCCATCTTGCTTTGCACCTGCAATCAATAGCAGCCTTTATGGGTCCTGTTCTTCCGCTGTTTTCCCAGTCATCAAGCATTCTATGTCTTCAGGTGATGCTGGAAAATTCTCACTATTCAGAGTCAGATGGATGGTATTGCTTGCCTCAGAGCTAGAGGCTTTCCCAGCCGGGCCTCGAGGTTGATGTACAGCTATCATAGAGGTACAGAAATCACTTTCCTCCCTGGGGAGTTGCCCTGGGCTGGCCTTGGTCCTGAGAAGCAGTCTCACCTTTACTCCTTTCCTACCCCACAAAGGACCTCCAGTTTTCTAGGCACCAATTATTGACAAGACTGTCTTTTCTCCGTTGTATATTCTTGTCTCCTTTGTCACAGATTAACTGAACATAGGTGCATGGGTTTACCTCTGGATTTTGTGTCCTGTTCCATTGACCTATATTTCCATTTGTGTGCCAGTGCCAGTATGACACTGTCTTGATTACTGTAGCTTTGTAGTATCCTTTGAAGTCAAGCAGCCTGATTCATCCAGCTCTGTTTTTTTTTTTTTTCTCAGAATAGCTTTGACTATTCAGAGTCTGTTGTATTTCTATACAAATTAAAAAAATTTTTTTTTGTTACAGTTCTGTGAAAAATGCCATTGGTAACTTAATAGGGATTGCACTGAAACTGAGGGATTCCCCAGGTGATGCAGTGGTGAAGAATCCACCTGCCAATGCAGGAGACTTGGGAGGCGCAGGGTACGTGGTTTGGTCCCTGGGTCTGGAAGATCCCTTGGAGTAGGAAATGGCAACCCACTCAGTATTCTTGCCTGGAAAAATTCCATAGAGTCCTTGCAGTCACAAAGAGCTGGACACGACTGAGCACATACACATTGAATTTATAGATTACTTTGAGTAGTATAGTCATTTTGACAATATTGATACTTCTAGTCCAAGAGCGGAGAAGGCAATGGCAACCCACTCCAGTACTCTCGCCTGGAAAATCCCATGGATGGAGGAGCCTGGTAGGCTGCAGTCCATGGGATTGCTAGGAGACTGAGTGACTTCACTTTCACTTTTCCTTTCATGCATTGGCGAAGGAAATGACAACCCACTCCAGTGTTCTTGCCTGGAGAATCCCAGGGATGGGGAAGCCTGGTGGGCTGCCGTCTATGGAGTCGCACAGAGTCGGACATGACTGAAGTGACTTTGCAGCAGCAGTCCAAGAGCATGGCGTATCTTTCCATCTGTCTCTTTCATCTTTAGTGCTTTTCATCAGCATCTTATAGTTTTCAGAGCACAGGCCTTTTGCCTCCTTCAGTATGCTTATTCCTAGATAGTTCATTCTTTTTGATGCAATGATAAATGGGATTATTTCCTTAATTTCTCTTTCTGATCTTGTGTTGTTAGTGTATAGAAATGCAAGAGATTTCTGTATATTAATTTTGTATTGTGAAACTTTACCAAAGTCATTGAAAAGCTCTAGTAGCTTTTGGTAGCATCTTTAGGAATTTCTATGTATAGTATCATGTTATCTGCAAACAGTCACAGTTTTACTTCTTTTCCAATTTGGGTTCCTTTTATTTCTTTTTCTTCTCTGAATGCCATGGCTAGACTTCCAAAACTATGTTGAATAAAATTGGTGAGAGTAGACATCCTTGTCTTGCTCCTGATCTTAGAGGAAATGCTTTCAGCTTCTCACCATTGAGCATGTTAGCTATTGGTTTGTCACGTATGGTCTATATTATGTTGAGGTAGGTTCCCTCTATGCCAACTTTCTGAAAAGTTTTTATCATAAATGGGTGTTGAATTTTGTCAAAAACTTTTTCAGCATCTATTGAGATTATCGTATGGTTTTTATTCTTCAGTTAATATGGTGCATCACAATGTTTAATTTGCAGATATTAAAAAAATTTGCATCCCTGTGATAAATCCCACTCGATTGTGGTGTATGATCATTTTAAATGTATTGTTGGTTCAGTTAGCTAGCATTTTGTTGAGGATTTTTGCACCCATGTTAATCAGAGCTATTGATCTGTAATTTCTTATAAGTACAAGAAACAAAAAAGCTGTAATAAACACAAACTCTTGGAGGCTAAACAATATGCCACTAAACAACCAATGGACTACTGAAAAAATCAGAGGAAATTTTAAAAAATCCTAGAGACAAATAGAAATGAAAGTACAAGGATCCAAAACCTACGGAATGCAGTAAAAGCAGTGCTAAGAGGGAACATATAGTGATCAGTGGAAAGAAATAGAAGAAAATAATAGAATGGGAAAGATTAGAGATATCTTCAAGAAAATTGGAGATACCAAGGGAACATTTCATGCAAAGATGGGCACAATAAAGGACAGAAATGGTATGGACTTAACAAAAGCAGATATTAAGAAGAGGTGGTAAGAATACACAGAAGAACTATACAAAAAAGATCTTCATGATCAGATAACCACCATGGTGCGTTCACTCATCTAGAGCCAGACATCCCGGAATGAGAAGTCAAGTGGGCCTTAGGAAGCATCACTACGAACAAAGCTAGTGGAGGTGATAGAATTCCAGTTGAGCTCTTTCAAATCCTAAAAGATGATGCTGTGAACGTGCTGCACTCAATATGCCAGCAAATTTAGAAAACTCAATGGTTGCCACAGGACTGGAAAAGGTCAGTTTTCATTCCAGTCCCAAAGAAAGGCAATGCCAAAGAATGCTCAAACTACTGCACAATTACACTCATCTCACACACTAGCAAAGTAATGCTCAAAATTCACCAAACCAAGCTTCAACAGTATGTGAACTGTGAACTTCTGAATGTTCAAGCTGGATTTAGAAAAGGCAGAGGAACCAGAGATCAAACTGCCAACATCTGTTGGATCACTGAAAAAGCAAGAGAGTTCCAGAAAAATATCTACTTCTGCTTTATTGACTATGCCAAAGCCTTTGACTGTGTGGATCACAACAAACTGTGGAAAATCCTGAAAGAAATGGGAATACCTGACCACCTGACCTGGCTCCTGTCAAGAAGCAACAGTTAGAACTGGACAAGGAATACAAAGACTGGTTTCAAATTGGGGAAAGAGTACGTCAAGGCTGTATATTGTCACCCTGCTTATTTAACTTCTATGCAGAGTACATCATGAGGAACGCTGGGCTGGAAGAAGCACAAGCTGGAATCAGAATTGCCGGGAGAAATATCAATAACCTCAGATATGCAGATGACACCACCCTTATGGCAGAAAGCAAAGAGGAACGAAAGAGCCTCTTCATGGAAGTGAAAGAGGAGAGTGAAAAAGTTGGCTTAAAACTCAACATTCAGAAAACTAAGACCATGGCATCTGGTCCCATCACTTCATGGCAAATAGATGGGGAAGCAATGGAAACAGTGAGAGACTTTATTTTTTTTTGCTCCAAAATCATTGCAGATGGTGACTACAGCCATGGAATTAAAAGACGCTTGCTCCTTGGAAGAAAAGCTATGATCAAGCTAGACAGCATATTAAAAAGCAGAGACATTACTTTGCCAACAAATGTCCATCTAGTCAAAGCTATGGTTTTTCCAGTAGTCATGTATAGATGTGAGAGTTGGAATATAAAGAAAGCTGAGTGCTGAAGAACTGATGCTTTTGAACTGTGGTGTTTAGCCAGTTTCCCCAGAAAAAAATGGAGAGCGCTCAAATCAATAAAATCAGAAACGAAAAAGGGGAAGTTACAACTTATACCACAGAAATGCAAAGAATCATAGGAAACTATTACAAGCAATGCTATGGAGATAAAATGGAGAACCTAGAAGAAATGGATTAGTTCTTAGAAAGGTACAGTCTTCTAAGACTGAACAAAGAAGAAATAGAAAATGTCAACAGACCAATCACTTAAGTAATGAAATTGAAACTGTTGTTAATAAACTAAAAGTCCAGGACCTGATGGCTTCACAGGTGAATCCTATCAAACATTTAGAGAGGAGTTAACACCTATCCTTCTGAAACTATTCCAAAAAATTGCAGAGGAAGGAACACTCCCAGTCTCACTCCATGAGGCCACCATCACCTGTTACCAAAGCCAGACAAAGATTTCAACAATACCTTCTGGTTTTATCTCCTTTAATATGACTTTTAGGTGTTCGCTGGAAGATAGGCAGGGAAAGGGAAGTCAGAGGGAGCTGCAACCTCCACCATCAGCCTGACAGTTTTGAAGTGGCCTCTTGATATGGAAGCTCTGCAGTGTCGAGTGATTTAGCCCAGGGAGAAGAGTGAAACTGACTTAAAACACTGCATCCTTATCATTCCAGTCAGCCTGACTCCAATAAATGTCAAACTTATCTGAATAGCTGCCCATCTATAACTCAGGATGCATCCACAGCACACTTTGTCAAGTTGAAAAGAGCTAAGAGATCATCCTGCTCAAATCACAGATAAGAAACAGAGTCCCAGAGTGTTGCCTTCTCTGCCCATACACTATGAATCATGGTTAGCTGAGGCTAAACTCCAGGTCTGCTCATTCTATACTGTTTCTCATAGAGGGATCAACTTGTTGAGATTTCTGTAAGACCCACAAACATTAAAGAAGTTTATGGCTTAATAAATTCTTCACATAGATCGAGAGTTTTCTCCTTCGGAAATACTCAGAAAGGTGCTTGGGAGGGGCAAGCAGACACATGATCTGCAAGCTCTGTATTTCTCTCTCCTGTTTCCCTCTGGTTTTCATTTGGCTCAGTGACCTCATCCAAGGGAGCTTTGGTGTGTGGGGACCAGAGGCTCCCCGTCGTGAGACGTCAAGCAAGTCTTTCCGACACTGTCTCAAAGAGTGGCCTCTTTAGGGGAAGTTCAAAGGCTTTCTAAAGGACTTGGAACACCTGCCCAGGCTAGGATTGACTTGGCTTGCAGATGAGTGGTATACAGGAGTGTTCTTCTGAGAGTGTAGATACATGACTCATAGCTTGAGGCAGATGATAGACGATTTCCTCCATGAAAATACTTTATAAGGAAATTACGGTGAAGACTTGATAATCCCCATGGACAGGAGGGAGCGGGGGCTGGGATGAACCAGTGAGACAGCTGCACTGTGGCAGACCAGCTGAGGGCTGCTTACCCTGAAGTCTCTTCTGCCAGTACTCCTCCAAGTTGGCATAGTATTGCCAGTGTGGATTCTTCTGGGAGCCTGGTGCAGTGAGCAGAAATTAGTAGTACATGGTTGTTTTCCAAAGAAGTAGAAGTGCTTTGGCTCTCTGGCAAGTTGCAATCTTGTCTGCACACTTAATCAGTAGGTGATTCACATAAAATTACTGGTATTTGATGACGTTTTACCTACAAAAATGGCACTTATGTATTAGTTCAACTAATGAGCTCAGACCTTGCTAAGATCTCTGCACCATGATGGGGTATGGAAAGAGCAGAGCCACTCACTTTTAGGGCTGTTGTCTTGCAAAGTAAGGATACCTGTCATGGCCAGAGAGGAATGAGACATGTAACTGGTTCCCAGATGTTCTGGGCCATGTTCTGGGTCCCTTAACTCCTGAATAAGCCAGCAGGTGAGAGAAACAATGTCCAACAGCTGAAATTAAGTTTTGCCAGTTATTTGAGTTTTATATTTTGTCAGCTACTTTGGTGAGAACTTAGCACAGAAAGGCACGGTTGAGAGAAATGAAGAGAAATAAAGAAATGTTTCTTATGCTCCAGTACTATATTGTACCTGTTCCTGGGTTATATACGTGAACCTATCAACTTATGGCCAGCCACAGAAATGTTAGTTCTCTAGTTTCTTCCCATGGAGAATAAGCAAAGATGACATAATAGACTTTTCCTGCTTTCAGGGAAGTCGCGTGATAATTAGAGAGAGAAAACCTACAGGTATGCCATCCTTCCCAATGCCTGAACATTCTGCTTTGAAGGATCTTTCTCTTTAGCTAGGAAGTATTTGTTGCTTAATTAACTATTTCCTTTAAGCACAAGTTCCCTTCTTCACAGGTGCTGAGACCAGAGGATGAAGAGTTTATCTCCAAGATTTCTGAGCTCCTCTTTTTTGTCTCTCTAACCCAAAGAATCCAATAGGAACATCTGGCTCCTTTGGGAAACTGAGAAGACTGCCCAGTGTCAAAATCATTCTCTCAGTCTTAAATGACCCAACAGGATTTAACCATCATATTTAACCAGAAAGGAAGTCAGTCCTGAATATTCATTGGAAGGACTGATGTTGAAGATGAAATTCAAATACTTTGGCCACCTGATGTGAAGAGCTGACTCATTTGAAAAGACCCTGGATGCTGGGAAAGATTGAGGGCAGGAGGAGAAGGGGACAACAGAGGATGAGATGGTTGGGTGTCATCACCGACTCAATGGACATGAGTTTGAGTAAACTCCAGAAGCTGGTGGTGGACAGGGAGGCCTAGCATGCTGTAGTCCATGGGGTCTCAAAGAGTTGGACACGATTGAGTGACTGAACTGAACTGAACAGTGGCTGGCACTCCATATATATTTATTCTATGAAAGGTTGAATTTAATTATCTTTGAAGTGCAAAGTTAGAAATGGAAAATCTGGTTCACTATTTTTCTTTGTAAATATGGCCAATTTAATTTAATACAGTTATTGATTGCCTGTGTTTGTCTGAAACAGTAGAAGTAACAACTTGAATCTTCTGTTTCTGATTGTTGGATGTTGTGTGAGCAGAGTTGGCAACCACTAGGGTTTCTGAGGCTTAGAACTTGTGACGTGAAAGATAACTGAGTGGCAACTTTGCCTGAGTTCTAATTTGGCCAATGGATGCCCTCTAGGGCCTCAAAATCTTTATTTTACTAATTTTATTTATGAGACTTGGGCATGTATCCCACCTTGGAACCATTCATGGGGATTAAAAGGTGATCCATTCAGCTCTGAAGTAGTTTATAGACTTACAGGGAAGACAGGTACAGAAATGGGTAATTGCAAAACAGTATGATGTATGCTTAGGGTGAAAGGCGCCCTAAGAGACGGTGGTAGGGACACAGAAGAATAGAGAATCTAATTGTTCCATTGCTTGAATATCTCCAGTGTCAGGAAACTCATTATCTTAGAGGAAAGAGTGCACTGATGTCTATGATTCACTCAACATTTTTAAAATGAGTGTCTCCTATGTGCTGGGCTTCCCAGGTAGTACTAGTGCTTGCCAGTACAAGAGATGTAAGAGACAGGGGTTCAGTCCTTGGGTCAGGAGGATCCCTGGAGGAGGGCATGGCAACCGACATCAGTATTCTTGCCTGGAGAATCCCCTGGACAGAGGAGCCTGGTGGGCTACAGTCCATGGGGTCACAAAGAGTGGGCATGACTGAAGTGACCCAGCACACACGTACTACTGTGTGCCAAGTCCTGTGTCAAGTGCTGGAGAGGCAGTTCCCACTCTTCCAGGGCTTTCAGAATCATGGGTGAGAGATCCATTAAACATGTGAATATACAAATCAGGACAAACTTGCAAACAGTGGTGACTGTGATGAAAAATGTCAGGTAGCTGTAGGATACTTTAAGTTGGTTCCCATTACCTGGTGTCAGTTCACTGTTGAGAGGTCAGTGGCTTAACCTCTATCCTGCTGAGGAGTTAGCTGAGGATCCCAGTTGTAAATTGCCTTGTCCCAAACCATACAACTGGTCAGTGTCAGAGCAGGGATTAGAACCCAGGACTGTCCAATGTCAAGTACATGCTTTTAACTCCAAGTCTTCACTGAGGAGCCTCATGGTACGTGGGCCACCTCACTCGGGGACAGATAATCGGAGACAGAGTTGTTAAAGCTTATTCGTTTTCTTCAGCATGCTGTTATATGCCTTTAACATGTGCCACCAATTAAGGGGTTAATTATGTACTTTTCTCGTGTTGATTTATAAGTGGGATTTGTTTAAGTAAGAGCATGGAAAGTCTGATTCTTTCACTCAAATCCACCCACCTTCTGTCTAGGCTGTTGCTGAGTGTAGGCAGTCTCATTAAATACTCATTGGTTTAAATCACAGGCTTTGGAATTTTTATAACGTTGCATACAGACTCCGCAATGATGGACTGAGATAACACAGTGGCTCTGAGTTTGGACTTTAAATCATGCAGACCTGGGTTCAAATTCCAGCTCAGTTCCTTGTAAGCTGTATGCTCCTGGGAGAGACTTCTCACCTCCCCAGGTCCCAGTGTCTCCATGTGTAAAGCAGAGATAAGAACACCGATGCTCAGGTCTGTCATTAGGAGTCCATGAGATGCACTGCCTAGACATATGTTAGGATATAGAACTGCTAAATAGTTGGCGCTGATCATTACGTTTGTATTTGCCAATTTATTGAACAAGTATCATCTGAACGAACAAAGCTAACTCCCAGCTTTTTGCTTCACTTCTAAAACTAGATAAGGAGTTGGGGACTTAACTGTGTTTTACTTTTTCCCTGAATTCTTACCCCTGCCTTTAATAAGAGGAGGTCTGATTTGTTTCAATCTTCAGTTTATGCCAGTGGTTTTCTGTAGGGGGGTGGGTGATCTTGCACCCAGGGGGCATTTGGAAATGACTGGAGACACGTTTGGCTGTCACACCTTGGGGGGAAAGTGCTACTGGAAACTAATGGGTAGAAACCAGAGATGCTAGTGAATATCTTACAAGGTACAGGACAGCCCCCTACTAATAGGATTCAGTTCAGTTCAGTTCAGTTCAGTCGCTCAGTCATGTCCGACTCTTTGCGACCCCATGCTGCTGCTGCTGCTGCTAAGTCACTTCAGTCGTGTCCGACTCTGTGTGACCCCATAGACGGAAGCCCACCAGGCTCCCCCGTCCCTGGGATTCTCCAGGCAAGAACACTGGAGTGGGTTGCCATTTCCTTCTCCAATGTGTGAAAGTGAAAAGTAAAAGTGAAAGTGAAGTTGCTCAGTCGTGTTCGACCCTTATCCAACGTAAATATGTCAGTACTGGCGAGACTGAGAAATCCTGGCTTATGCTCTCCAGCAGCACACACACACACACACATGCCCCACCATATGCACGCTTACACACACCCACATCCCCGCTTGGGAGCTCCAGGATGATATCATGCCGGGGAGACCCACACGAGCCGATGGTGAGACACAGTGCCCGTGGGGAACCTCTACATTTCCGTGCAGACCCCTCGCCTTGCCGTCGCCGCCGCCTCATATCCTGCTCGGGTCCCCCGTGGGACCAGAGGGAAACCTCACAGCAGATGGGGTTTCGCTTAGTCACATTCTCTGTGGCCAGATCCGATTACATCAACAGCAGCTCTGGCTCAGAGACCCACAGTTGCCTGATGGTCTCCAGGCTGGCCTTTCACCTTCCAAGGTCCGAACTCATCCCAAGACAGGCTAGGAGACGAGTTCCTTTGCAACTCCATCTATTGAAAGGAAGACAGCTGAGAAATAGAAGCAAGTCAAGAGGTATCATTTTCCTCTTTTGAAGTGCAGGATATTTCTGTCTGTGTATTTTTTTGTGTTTGTCATGACAGGGAAGTACTCAGTAACCTTTAAAAAAGAAGTATATAAAAGATAGAAATCTTGAAGGTATTTGTATTTCATAGGAAAGAGTATGAATGGGTACTAGTTATGAGCATTTATAATATTCCAAGAGCTGTGTTATGCGTTTAACAAATATCGTCTCCTGTAATTCTAAGACACTGATGTGCAGATTAGCATCTCCACTTGAGAGCTGAGAAAATGATTAGAAATCCAGGAGCTACCAAGAGGCAAGGCCTGGATTCCAACCTCACTTCCTTTGAGGCCCGGGTCTTCACCACTTAGTTAGATGCTGCTCTTTAATGAGGAGAGAGCTGATCTCTGGCAGAAACCATTGCTAATTCAGGGGTTTTCCAAGTGGCACCAGTGGTAAGGAACCTGCCTACTAATGCAGGAGATGTATCAGTCGTGGGTTCGATCCCTGGCTTGGGGAGATCCCCTAACGAAGGAAATGGCAACCTGCTCCAGTATCCTTGCCTAAAAAACTCCATGGACAGAAGAGCCTGACCCTGGATAGAGGAGCCTGGCAGGCTACAGTCAACGAGGTCGCCAAAGAGTTGGACAAGACTCAGCAACTAAACAAGAGTGACAACTGCGTACTCACCTGTGGAGCGTGCATTTATTCAGATGTTCTGACCTTCCAAAAATGACATTGTCCACTTGGGAGCAGGGAGTTTCATGGCACCACCCACGACTGGCCTTGGTGTGAACGGGTTGTTTGTCCATGGTGACTGGAGCGCCACCGGCACCCCCGTGTGCATGTCACTGGGCACTTCCCCTAATCACCTGCCCTCCTGGCTGCAGTCCACATACGATCTCTGCCACCTGTTCTCACAGAAAAATGTGAGCCACAGAGGGCTCTGATCTCTACCCTCATGAGGACTACTCTGTTTCCCACAGACTCTCTGATACAAGGGTGTCCTTCTTGTCCCCCTCCATCCGAGCAGAACCTATCCATGGCTGTTTCCACTCTTCACAGAAGGAGACTGAGTCCCCATAGCGGCCCTTCCTGACTTACCTCCCCCTAGCCTTCAGCATTCGTGGAAGAGACCGAATATGAAGATGTGTTGGGAACTAGAATCTCAGGTTCTTGTTTGTAATCTGTTTTTGGATAGGAAGCAGAGCCACATGGAAAAGATTTGATAAAGTTAACAAATGACACAATAGCAAGATGAGCCAGCAAGTGTTTCTTTCCGTGCTCAAGTGATGTGCTGCACTCACACAGTCTTCAGGGAAAACGGCCTTCTCGCCGCATCTAAAACGTCATTTCATCTTCTGATGCTCAGGGCAAATGCCACCTGCTCCGTAAATCATTCCTCAGTATTCAGTTCAGAACGTCTCTCCCTATTTAACTTGTCTCTGTTCCTTGATGAGGATTCTCCAGGCAAGAACACTGGAGTGAGTTGCCATGCCCTCCTCCAGGGGATCTTTCCAATCCAGGGATTGAACCCAGCTCTCCCGCATGGCAGGTGAATTCTTTACTGTCTGAGCCATCAGAGAAGCCCAAGAATACACCTGGATCTTCAGTGACTATTTCCAGATGTGTCTTTCTCATGAGATTATAAAATAAGGTAATATTTATTATGAGCCCACAGGTGTCAGGCACTGAGATAATTGTTCTACACATTCTGTTTCATGGAATCTTCTCAAATTGACTGTGGATAAACATTAGTAGAAGCTTCCCTGGTGGCTCAGTGGTAAAGAATTTGCCTGCAACACAGGACGCTTGGGTTCAATCCCTGGTTGGGGAAGATCCCCTGGAGAAGGAAATGGCAACCCACTCCAGTATTTTTGTCCAGGAAATCCCATGGACAGAGGAGCCTGGTGGTGTACAGTCCTTGGGATTGCAAGAGTCAGACACGATTTAGCGACTAAACCACCACCACAGACGTTACTGTATCTGTATTAAAAATAAGTTAATGGAAGTTCCTAGGTGTTAAACGCCATGAAGACTTAGAAAAGTATGTCTTCATCTAGATCTGCATACTCCACCAGGATGGGTCCTCAAAATGGTAGGAACAAAATATGTTTTCTTGAAATCCTTGGAATTCTTCCTTTCCTTACTCCCTAGTCTTACAACATCCATCAAGGCTCATTTTATATTTAGAAAATGGTACTAGGAAAGATCAACAGTGGGGTAATCAAGGAGTCAGAACACTCAGCATCTTGGACTTCTGCCAGGGCATTTCCCACAGGAGGTGCATTGTTCTGTGCTTCATCATGATAGAAAGAATGTTCAGTGACATCATGATATATTTTAGAATCAGATTTGCAAAACTTCTTCCAAACAGCTGTGTGTCACAGTGTAGGAAGGTCCTGGACATCTGGACCACCTTGTGTTCTGCTCCTTTTAATCTTTTTTCCTGACCTTTAGTGAGCCCAATGTGACTTTCTCTTGATGAAATGGCTCATGAGACACAAGCCCTCCCCAGTTTCGGAAAGTCCTCAAACATCTGCTCCTAAGTGCGTGAGTGTCTGCATGCGTATGTGTGTTTTCGGGAAAGGGAGGGAAGAGTGAGGAAATGATTTCCACTCAGTAGTCTGGGGTTCAATGTATTGGAAAACTGCCCCCCACCCCGCCACTGCAAATAAATATTACAAGAACTCTTCTTTTGCAGAGTTTGGAGTCGATTCCTTTCTGGACTTGGAAAAGTGGGTGTGAAAAATCCATCACGTTCTCATCCATAGTCAGAAGGCCTGTTCAGACATTTAAAACTGCAGAGGGAGTGTTTGGTAGCCCATTTTCAATTAGATGAGCTAGTTCCCCTACTAAAGGAATGTGTTCCCATAGAGGAGATGAAGCTGCTTTTACTATTCCTGGGAGAGGGAGGCTGGGGTGGCCCTGGTGAGTTGAAAGTGAAAGTGAAATTCACTCAGTCATGTCCATCTCTTTGTGACTCCATGGACTATACAGTCCATGGAATTCTCCAGGCCAGAATACTGCTGTAGGTAGCCATTCCCTTCTCCAGGGGATCTTCTCAACACGGGAATTGAACCCAGGTCTCCCACATTGCAGGCAGATTCTTTATCAGCTGAGCCACCAAGGAAGCCCAATGCAGGTTTATCAATGTAAGCACACAGCATCTATTGTGAGAACACAGACCTTCCCTGGGCCACCCAAGTGGCTCAGCAGTAAAGAAGCTGCCTGCCACTGCAAGAGACACAGGGGACTAGGGTTGTATCTCTGGATCGGGAAGGTCCCCTGCAGGAGGAAAAGGCACCCCACTCCAGTATTCTTGCCTGGACAATTCCATGGACAGAGGAGCCTGGCGGGCTACAGTCTAGGGGGTCACAAAGAATTGGACACGACTGGGCGACAGAGGACGTGTAGCATCCATTATGAGGTGAACTTGACAATGAAGGTATTTATCCATTTATTTAATTCATATTTACTGATCACAGGAGGTGTGTTTAGCGTTGTTCTAGGCAGTAGAGAATTTAGATGCATGAAGGGGCTTGTCCTTAGCAGGCATCTAGCTCAGAAGAAGAGACAAATCAGTAACAATTGTAATTCATGGGGCAGGGGACCGTGAGAGAGCAAGTAGAGGTTGCAGATGCAAGGGGGAGAAGTCTTACTAGAGCGGGTGACACCTGAACAGAATCTTGAATATGCTTTAGAGTGTGGAAGAGAGGGGAAGAAGGCAGAGGGATTGGCCCTACCAGGTGTGGAGCTGAGAAGCAGCGGCACCTTCTAGGAATCTTAGACGAGCAAGGGTAGGGGGAGGACTGGTGGGGAGGCTAGATGGCAGGTTCTCATGCAGGGCCCTTGAGAGCCAAGTGAAGGATTTCCAACTCTTCTCCTATAGGGGTTTGATGACAGGCCATTCCGGGGTGACAAGGGGACCGTCAGGCTTTAGAAACATCATCCCAGCTACAGAATGAAGGGGACCAGCGAGAGGCAGCCATAGTCAAGTCAGAAGAGGCGACGGCTTTCTGGACCGGAGTGGGAGCTGTGGAGACGGAGGACACTGGGAAGATTTTATTTAGCTCTCTGTCTTTAGTCGCTTAGTCCTGTCCGACTCTTGCGACCCCATGGACTGTAGACCACCAGGCTTCTCTGTCCATGGGATTCTTCAGGCAAGAATACTGGAGTGGGTTGCCATTTCCTTCTCCAGGGGATCTTCCCGGCCCAAGAATCGAACCCAGGTCTCCTGCACTGCAGGCAGATTCAGCTATTATTTATGCTAAAGACACGCTTATCAAGACTTGGTGACTGAATGGATGTGGGGGGTGAGGTAGAGAGAAGCAGCATCCTGGATTGGGGGCCCAGCGGATGGTGATGCCATTCACCGAAATGGGATCAAGGGAAGAGCAAGGATGACCTCTGTGTGGATCTGGTCATTTCAGGTCAGTGGTGGCAAAGGGCTTCTTGGTGAGCCTGGCCTGAGCCAGACGCATGCCCACGCTCCATTCTTCTCCAGATGAGGCCTGAGAACATACAAGTAGAACCGCTTCGCTTGACCTGGAGCCAAGGATAAACCACATTGGTCTCTAGAGACACTCACTCTCCCCACTGCTTTGGTGTGTTTTTCTTCTCACGGTGTGTAACAGGCATCCTGATAGTCACAGAGAGACACTTCGGTGGTTAAGTGCATGTAAGCCAGACTGATGCTAAAGCTGAAACTCCAATACTTTGGCCACCTCATGCGACGAGTTGACTCACTGGAAAAGAGTCTGATGCTAGGAGGGATTGGGGGTGGGAGGAGACGGGGATGACAGAGAATGAGATGGCTGGATGGCATCACCGACTCGATGGACTTGAGTTTGAGTGAACTCCAGGAGTTGGTGATGGACAGGGAGGCCTGGTGTGCTGTGATTCATGGGGTCGCAAAGAGTCGGACACAACTGAGCGACTGAACTGAACTGAAGCCAGACTGCTTGGGTTTGTAAGTAGTATAATTCTTATCTAGTTCTTACTGCTGTGTGACCTCAGGCAAGTTACTCAACCATCTGTAACTCAGGGTCCACATCATTAACGTGGGGATCGTAGTTCCTACTTGGCAGATTAGTTGTAGAGGGGAAAAAAAAAAGAAAAATAAAACTTAGAAGCACATGTAAGAGAGTAGGTACCTGATAAACATTGATGAAACAGATAAATAGTTCTGACCTATTCTTGGCTCGTTTTCTTTTCTTCTCAGTATAAAACATGGATATTTTATTTTATACTGGATGCATGGCATTTCACGTATTCAGAGTTTTGCTTTTTTTTAAGAGAGGGGAAGCAGTTGAGAGGCCAACCAAGGGTTTTTGGGAGAATCTGTTTGCATGCAGTGTCGGGTGAGGCCATTGCTCATATCTTCTAACCAGTGGTCACCTAGAATTATCACATACAAATTCTGAGCTAGTCATGCTTCTTCCCCTGGCTCGAAAGATCAAACCCAAACTCCAGATGCCTTAGCAGGGCTTTCAGTGTCATTTGTGGCCTATTGTCAGTGTGTTTCTTGTTCATCTCCCGTTCTCACCTCCTACATGCATATTCTACTCTCTACTTTAGCCATGATATAATCTCCATTCTTCAAATGTCATGACCCTACAGGCTTTCGTGTCAAAATGTGTGCTGTGCCTTATGCCAGGACTGCCCTTACTTCTCACTTCTGAATTAAGACCCTGCTCAGATATCAACCACCTCTTGTTGAATTAATCACGCCATCTCCTCTGATCCCCAGCATTTTTGTGATTCCTCTAATATAATGTTTAACAAGAATATCTTGGGGCTTCCCTGGTGGCTCAGATAGTAAAGAATCTGCCTGCAATGAAGGAGACCTGGATGCGATTTCTGGGTCACGAAGATCCCCTGGAGAAGGGCATGGCAACCCACTTCAGTATTCTTCCCTGGACAGTCCCATAGACAGAGGAGCCTGGTGGGTTAAAGTCCACCGGGTCGCAAAGAGTCAGACACGACTAAGCGACTAAGCGACTAAGCATGCACGTACGGAGTATCTTAATTTGTTCAGGTTTTTGTCTTCCCAGAAGTAAACCATTAGCTCTTCAAGGGCAGAACCTATGTCAGCTTGGCCTTGTAGCCCCAAATTCTAACCTAAAATTCGGTACAAAGTGAGTGTTGGGGTAAACTTACTGAATATGAGCAATGGATAAATAAACCCCATTTTAAAATAGAAGTAACTTACTTTGCCTTCACCCCAGCTCTACAATCTGCCAAGAAAGGGAGAGTATCTGGAACTGACCTAAGAAGGAATGGAGATCCTAAGATATAGTACAGATATTTACTGCTTTACTTGTGTTTCCAGATAAGGCATTGTATCTAAGACACCGCCATTATTTACTGTAACTAAGGAGATATTTTTTAACCTCTCAACAAAGACCCAGGGCTTAAAAACGTTAATTTTTCTAATGCAAGTTGCTGTTGTTATTCAGTTGCTCGGTCGTGTATGACTCTGCAACCCCGTGGACTACAGCACGCTGGGCCTCCCTGTCTGTCACCAACTCCCAGAGCTTCCTCAAATTTGTGTCCATTGAGTCAGGGATGCCATCCAACCATGTCGTCCTCTGTCGTCCCCTTCTCCTCCTGCCTTCAATCTTTCCCAGCATCAGGGTCTTTTCAAATGAGTCAGTTCTTCACATCAGGTGGCCAAATTATTGGAGCTTCAGCTTCAGCATCAGTCCTTCCAATGAATTTTCAGGGCTGATTTCCTTTAGGATTGACTAGTTTGATTCCTTGCATTCCAAGGGACTCTCAAGAGTCTTCTCCAACATCACATACAGTTCAAAAGCATCAGTTCTTCATCATTCAGCCTTCTTTATGGTCCAACTCTCACATCCATACACGACTACTGGGAAAACCATAGTTTTGGCTATACCGACCTTTGTTGGCAAAGTAATGTGTCTGGTTTTTAATACACTGAGTTTGTCATAGCTTTTCTTCCAAGGAGCAAGCATCTTTTAATTTCAGCGCTGCAGTCACCATCTGCAGTGATTTTGGAGCCCAAGAAAATAGTTTCTCACTGTTTCCATTGTTTCCCCATCTATTCGCCATGAAATGGTGGGACCAGATGCCATGATCTTAGTTTTCTGAATGTTGAGTTTTAAGCCAGCCTTTTCATGCTCCTCTTTCACTTTCATCAAAGGCTCTTTAATTCTTCTTTGCTTTCTGCCATAAGGGTGGTGTCATCTGAATATCTGAGGTTGTTGATATTTCTCCCAGCAATCCCGATTCCAGCTTGTACTTCATCCAGCCCTGCATTTTGCATGGTATACTCTGCATATAAATTAAATAAGGAGGGTGACAACATACAGCCTTGATGTACTCCTTTCCCAATTTGGAACCAGTCTGTTGTTCCATGTCCAGTTCTAACTGTTGCTTCTTGACCTGCATACAGATTTCTCAGGAAGCAGGTCAGGAGGTCCGGTATTCCTATCTCTTGAAGAATTTTCCAGTTTGTTTTGATTCACACAGTCAAAGGCTTTCACTTAGTCAATGAAGCAGAAGTAGATGTGTTTCTGGAATTCTCTTGCTTTTTCTATGATCCACCGGATGTTGGCAATTTGATCACTGATTCATCTGCCTTTTCTAATTTCATCTTGAACATCTGCAATTTCTCAGTTTATGTACTGTTGAAGCCTGGCTTGGAGAATTTTGAGCATTAGTGTGCTGGCATGTAAAATGAGTGCTATTGTGCAGTAGTTTGAACATTCTTTGGCATTGCCCTTCTTTGGGACTGGAATGAAAACTGATCTTTTCCAATGCAAGTTAGGGCACCCTGTTACAAAGGGTGACATGCGTCCAGAGTTAGAAACACTGGGGATGGACAAATAGGCTCAGAGTGAGTTCAGTCTCAGTCCAACTTGACAAATAACATTTATACTTAGAAAATGTGATATCCTCTCCCTCTTTACACAGACTGATTCACAGCAAATCATATCCCCTTGAACAGCTAACATTTGATTTGACCCTATTATAATTAATGAAGAGAATTCACTTTGGTAAAATTCACTTTAGGGGTTTATTTTAGTACCCTTTAAAATAATCTTAGGAAACTATGTACCTTTTAAAGTTGACAGATGTTCTTATTATACATTTAAATATTTGCAAAGGGTAGAACTTCAAATATATTAAAAATATGGTCATTTAAAAATTAAACTGTCATATCACTGTTTTATTTTTTTATTTTTTATTTTTGCTGGTTCTTTTTTTTTTTTTAGGTAATTAATTTATTTTTTATTGGAGGCAAATTATTTTACAATATTATATTGGTTGGTTTTGCCATACATTGATATGAATTTGCCCCGGGTTTACATAAGTTCCCCCTCCTGAACCGCCCTCCCACCTCCCTCCTCCCTTTATCCTCCCTCTGGGTCATCCCCGCATGCCAGCCCCGAGCATCCTATAACATGCATTGACCCTGAACTAGTGATTCGTTTCACATATGACAACATACGTGTTTCAATGCCAATATAGATCAATGGAACAAAATAGAAAGCCCAGAGATAAATCCACGCATCTATGGACACCTCATCTTTGACAAAGGAGGCAAGAATATAAAATGGAGAAAGGACAGTCTCTTTAACAAGTGGTGCTGGGAAAACTGGTCAGCCACTTGTAAAAGAATGAAACTAGAACACTTCCTAACACCATACACAAAAATAAACTCAAAATGGATTAGAGAGCTAAATGTAAGACCAGAAACTATAAAACTCCTAGAGGAGAACGTAGGCAAAACACTCTCCGACATAAATCACAACAGGATCCTCCATGACCCACCTCCCAGAATATTGGAAATAAAAGCAAAAATAAACAAATGGGACCTAATTAAAATCAAAAGCTTCTGCACAGCAAAGGAAACTATAAGTAAGGTGAAAAGACAGCCTTCAGAATGGGAGAAAATAATAGCAAATGAAACAACTGATAAAGGATTAATCTCCAAATTATACAAGCAGCTCCTGCAGCTCAATTCCAGAAAAATAAATGACCCATATCACTGTTTTAAATAGATTTAATGAAATCTAAATTCCATGGTGATTTGATACTATCATTTACCCATTAAAAATATATGAATAATGTTATAGGATGCTCGGGGCTGGCATGCGGGGATGACCCAGAGGGAGGATAAAGGGAGGAGGGAGGTGGGAGGGGGGTTCAGGAGGGGGAACTTATGTAAACCCAGGGCGAATTCATGTCAATGTATGGCAAAACCAACCAATATAATATTGTAAAATAAAAAAAAAATTTAAAAAAAAGAGAATTAAAAAAATATATATATGAATAAAATCTTCTTTAACAATTAAACATTTATGTATTTCCTTTTTCTTCTTAAATGTGTATTTCAATTCCATTTCCTTCACAGGAGTTGATCCTAATGTAGTACATTTTTATGCTTGAAAGTCCTTCACTGATCATTTTATTATATTCCTCTGAAATAAAATGCATATAGATCAATATTAAAATTTCTTTAATGTTCTGTAAGGTCCTAGCACAAAATTATTTCTTTTAGATTGAATTGTCTTAACAATTATTAGAAGTACTCAGTTGATCAATTTGCTATATATATATCAAAATTTTGATAAATGCTTATGACATGAAACAAAATTTTATTGGAAATACTTTTCCAAGAGATAAATTTTTTCAATTAGATTATTTATCTGTTAAATATTTACTATTGCTAGCACAAGATTGTATTATAAAAATTATACTCTTAGTTTTCATTTTTTGGTGGTAATCACTAAGAAACCTATTCACCAAAATAAATAAAACAGAAAGGATGATTTTTGTTAGAGCAGAGTTATAACCATCAACCAGGTTATATGCCAAAACTGAATAAGGATAATCATCAAAAAAGCATTTTAAAATGATTTCTCAACTGATATTTTAATTAGATTTTCATTCAGTTTCATTTTAACCAAAGCATTGGAAGTCATCTGATTTGCAAAATATTACTGGATCACGAGTCATTCACTTTAAACAGTTACAACAGAATTTTGAATTGTTCCTTTGTTTGGTCCCCTGGGTTTTTGATACCCCAAGGCAATTGAAGATAAGTGAAACTTATGACTTCCTTTTGTGAAGTGGGAAAAAGGCATTTATGAGAAGGAAAATCCTTATCTTCAGATTCTTGACAGGGAGTGAAAATGGAAGCTGATAATCTGAAAATGTCCTTAAACCCAACTGGAGCCCTTGGAAAACCCTTGGATACCTGTGACAGTATAGTGCATAGCAGCTTGAAAATTGCTATATAGGATATGTTTTCCACTAATTATATTCAGTCACCCAGAGAGGCAACATGGTTGTAGAGGTATCAACATAAGACAGGAATGCAGAGCAGCCAGAAGTCAAGTTCACGTTGACTTATACGAACCAGTTTCTTTAACTCAGAAGTGGGAAAAACTAACCTGTGTTTTAACAATCTAGGTTGATGTCATGAATGAGCTAGGATTCAAATAAATCTGTGAATTAAGGAAACAGAATACCAAATCTGGAATAAACTTCAGAGATCATCTAGTCTGGAGAAGGGGATTAAGCCTTATCTTTTATATCACTTGGATTAACTGTGAGTGAACTGATCATATAACTCTTCTATATCAGGAAGGATTCAGAGGATCTGTAGGAAAGAATGGTATGAGTGACTGGTTGTATCTGTTGGAGGAAGCAAGAAGAAAAATGGTACTGATGCTCTGTATCTGCCATCCTTGAGCTGGTCTGAGTATACATGGTCCCTATCATACAGACCCCAGGGAGAGCTGAAGCTGAGTGAGAGCAGGAAGTTTTGATCCAAATTCCACAGCTACCTAGCGGCAAAAAGATCTTCATGACTCAGATAATCATGATCGTGTAATCACTAACCTAGAGCCAGACATCCTGGAGTGCAAAGTCGAGTGGGCCTAAGGAAGCATCACTACAAACAAAGCTAGTGGGAGTGATGGAATTCCAGTTGAGCTATTTCAAATCCTAAGAAATGATGTTGTGAAAGTGCTGCACTCAATATGCCAGCAAATTTGGAAAACTCAGCAGTGGCCACAGGGCTGGAAAAAGTCAGTTTTCATTCCAATCCCTAAGAAAAGCAATGCCAAAGAATGCTCAAACTACTGCACAAATGCACTCATCTCTAACACTAGTAAAGTAATGCTCAAAATTCGACAAGCCAGGTTTCAACAGTATGTGAACCGTGAACTTCCAGATGTTCAAGCTGGTTTCAGAAAAGGCAGAGGAACCAGAGATCAAATTGCCAACATCTGTTGGATCATCGAAAAAGCTAGAGTTCCAGAAAAACATCTACTTCTGCTTTATTGACTATGCCAAAGTCTTTGACTGTGTGAATCACAACAAACTATGAAAAATTCTTCAAGAGATGGGAATACCAGACCACCTTACCTGCCTCCTGAGAAATCTGTATGCAGGTCAGGAAGCAACAGTTAGAACTGGACATGGAACAACAGACTGGTTCCAAATAGGGAAAGGAGTATGTCAGGGCTGTATATTGTCACCCTGCTTATTTAACTTATATTCAGAGTACATCATGAGAAACCCTAGGCTGAATGAAACACAAGCTGGAATCAAGGTTTCTGGGAGAAATGTCAATGACCTCAGATCTTCAGATGACACCATACTTATGGCAGTAAGGGTAGAAGAACTAAAGAGCCTCTTCATGAAAGTGAAAGAGGAGAGTGAAAAAGTTGGCTTAATACTCAACATTCATAAAATTAAGATCATGGCATCCGGTCCCATCACTTCATGGCAAATAGATGGGGAAACAATGGAAACAGTGACAGACTTTATTTTTTGGGGGCTCAAAAATCACTGCAGATGGTGACTGCAGCCATGAAATTAAAAGATGCTTGCTCCTTGGAAGAAAAGCTATGACCAACCTAGACAGCATATTGAAAAGCAGAGACATTTCTTTACCACCAAATGTCCATCTAGTCAAAGCTATGGTTTTTCTAGTAGTCATGTACAGATGTGAGAGTTGGACTATAAAGAAAGCTGAGCGCTGAAGAAACGATGCTCTTGAACTGTGGTGTTGGAGAAGACTCTTTAGAGTTCCTTGGACTGCAAGGAGATCCAACCTGTCCATCCTAAAGATCAGTCCTGAATATTCATTAGAAGGACTAATGTTGAAGGTGAAACTCCAATACTTTGGCCACCTGGTACAAAGAACTGACTCACTGGAAAAGACCCTGATGCTGGGAAAGATTGAAGGTGGGAGGAGAAGGGGATAACAGAGGATGAGATGGTTGGATGGCATCACTGACTCAATGGACATGAGTTTGAGTAAGCTCCAGGAGTTGGTGATGGACAGGGAGGCCTGGCGTACTGCAGTCCATGGGGTCACAAAGAGTCAGACACGACTGAGTGACTGAACTGATCTAGTGGCAGGGTGAACAGAATTACTTATTTTTTCTTAATATTTGGTGCTCACCATGAACTTGGTAACATTGGTGACTAGAAAAATCTGAATGTTTTAGAGCTCAAAGGGAGCAAATTCTGATTGTGCCAGTAGGAACTGGTGTTTTCATTTAGGGAGTTATTAGGCTCCTTTATGTTTGTTCTCTGTGCTGTTTGTTGAAAGAAGGAAATAGGTCATCCATTATGAAGAGACTGAAAACCTGAAAATACTGAGAGTCGAGTTTTAGTTATCCATTCAAATGAAGCTCAGAAAAAGTCATAAACTGTATAAGCAAATTGCCACCTATCTGGCTACTGAGTCTATTTCATCCTGGTGCAGAAAAACAGGTCTAAATATAGAAAGGACTGAACAGAGGCTTTCAGGTCCTTTTATTCTGCCATCTGCCTATGATACGTGTTAATCCCTAGCATTTTGCACACCTGTAGGACACCACATCGGTCCTTTTGCCATGTGAGATGACCACATCTTGGGATCTAGATAGAACTATGAACAAAAGTACAGCAGGATGTCTACACTGATAGAGGATGTACCTTTATAACAGATTGATTTTGCCATACATAGAAAGTTACATTTTGCTTTACTCCTTTTTCTTTTGGGTCTCCTTCCACTTAAATCTACACGTGCATGTGTGCATGCTAAGTCACTTCAGTCGTGTCCAACTCTTTGTGACCCTATGGACTGTAGCCTGCCAGGCTCCTCTGTTCATAGAATTCTCCAGGTAAGAATACTGGAGTGGGTTGCCATATTCTCCAGGAGATCTCCCGAACCCAGGGATCGAACCTATGTCTTTGAGGTCTTCTTGCATTGGCAGGTGAGTTCTTTACCACTAGCAGTACAATGGCAAGCCACTCCAGTACTCTTGCCTAGAAAATCCCATGGATGGAGGAGCCTGGTAGGCTGCAGTCCGTGGGGTCGCTAAGGGTCGGACACGACTGAGCGACTTCACTTTCACTTTTCATTTTCACACATTGGAGAAGGAAATGGCAACCCACTCCAGTGTTCTTGCCTGGAGAATCCCAGGGACGGGGGAGCCTGGTGGGCTTCCGTCTATGGGGTCACACAGAGTCGGACACGACTGAAGTGACTTAGCAGCAGCAGCACTACCTGGGAATCCCAAATCTACAAGTACCTCTTTTTTTTTTAGCTGCAACATAATATTTAGTTGATTCCAGATGTTGGCTAGTTCAAATGATGCTGCAATAAAGATCCCCCCTGCACATATCTTGGTGCACTTCTGAGAATTTATCTGAAGGATAAATTCCTAGAAACAGACTGCTGTAATAAACTCAGTTTCCATGAATACATCACATGGGTCTCTGAAGAGGCTGCATCAGTTTAGAGGCTACTCCTAATCATGGCATATGGGAGCACTGGCTCTCCCACATCCAGCTAACACGTATTCTCTCATGAGAAGAAGAGGAGGATATGGGAGCACTGGCTCTCCCACATCCAGCTAACACGTATTCTCTCATGAGAAGAAGAGGAGGATTTGAATAGTTACAGTTTTGAATCAGAAACGAGACATCCCTCTTGGCTATCCCAACCTGTGTCTCACCAATACAGCTGGCTGGTGGCTGATGCCACAGACTCTTCAGGAGGCTGAATGCTCCTGCTTCAGTGGGAACAGGGGGTGTTTCTTCAGTCTGTGCCCTACTTGGCGTCTGTCCCCGACAGAGCCAGCCAGTGTCGGGGAGCCAGCCTCTCTGACGGTAAGAGAAAGTGGGCTGGAAACAAATCGATCTTTTCACAGCTGGCCGTTCCCTTCTTTCCCTTCGACTTGGACCCAGCTCAGAACAAGGTCGCTGATGTTCTCCAGCAACAAAGATGGCATTATTGAGGACTGCCTTCTTTGAGGGGAAGTCTCAGGCCCCAAGAGTTGTCTCTGTCATGTCAGCTATGACAAGTCCGGAGACAGCATAGTTGCAAGTCCCCAAGGGTCTCTAAAGAGACACCCAGGCTGTCCATCCTGTTGACCATGTACTTGTCTATTGGTGTCTACGACTTTAATTCAATGATGTCAGATGACTCAGTTCAGCAGACTCTAACTTTTTACTCATGCTTCCTGGAGGCCCAGATCAGAGGGTGGGAGAGTGTGAAATTCTAAAGGAGAAGAAATGTGTGAACAAAGGGGAAAAAATCTTGTGTTTATTTCTGGCACCATCACTCTTACCACTGTACATCCTGCTTCTTTTCCTTCTTTATGGTTGGGAGAAACCTATTTGTTTATCTTTTAATTGACCGTTTTCTCTACAGTTCGTGAGGACAAAGGCAGAGCTTAGCTCACGGCTGCATCACGGGTCCCTGGGGTACCTCTGGGCACTCTGGAGGTGCTTGGTGCCCATTTGTTGCATGAATGAGTGAGTGACGGAAGGAAGAAGAATGAGCGCGTGAAAGATTGAAGTTGATGAGCACCTCCTGGACAATTTCATATCTTTGGTAACTTCTAATGTTTAACCTTTAGGAGGAATAGATATTATCTTCATTTGTGGCAAAGGAAATGGGGCTTCAGAGATTAAATAACACTTTCAGAACTACACATGGGTAACTGGTAGAACTGAGATTTTTGTCCTAAGCATGACTGACCCTAAAACTGTCATCTAGACACAATTCTGAATTTTCAAACTTTAAAAAATATTAATGATTTTGCGAGCAGTGTGGGGCACAGCCGTCAAGACACTTCCAGGTGGGCATGACGCGTTCACCATGAGCAGATATTCCTCCTTGCCCTCCCCAACATGGGCCATTCCTGAAGCCTGTGCTTATTAAATCCTTGTTCCCTAGAGGACAACAGTAGAGCTCATTTATGTTCATTTGCTCAAATTTGGAACATCTGAACTGAGTAACAGTTCAGTTCAGTTGCTCAGTCATGTCCAACTCTTTGTGACCCCATGGACTGCAGCACGCCAGGCTTCCCTGTCCATCACCAACGCTTGGAGCTTGTCCAAACTCAAGTCCACTGAGTCAGTGATGCCATCCAACCATCTCATCCTCTCTCTTGCCCTTCTTCGCCTGCCTTCAGTCTTTCCCAGCATCAGCGTCTTTTCCAATGAGTCTGAGTTACGAGGGGACTTTAAAAGGCCCTTCTGTTGACAGTGAGCAAATGTAAGGAAGGGCGCCAGTCATGTTGTGGGCAAGGAATTGTGCTTTCGATATGCGATTTCTTCATTCTCACAGCAGCGTAGTTCTGTTTGATGTTCTTTTCTCCTTTCTTTCTCTTCCTTCCTTCTCCCCTTCATTCTATCCTTTATAACTTTCTTTTTTTTTTTTTAATTTCCAGACAAAATTTGGAATATTTAGCTTGGGTAAGCAATGCATAATGGTAGGGCCAGCAATTGAAGGTACATCTTAATATCTGTAAGGACTCTTCTCTTCCTATCCACCGTGCCATGAGTGTTGGGCAAGGACTGTTGTCTCAGTACAGTCATAGACGCAGAGGGTGCTGTGTAAATGATTGATTGGCAGACCCCTGTTGGCCTGATTCTTAGCCAGTGACCCTTAGGGCTACTTGGTGTTTGGCACCATGCCTGGTATGACTCTATCCTCTAACTGTTTCTTTCTTCTGCCAGCCAACCCCCAAAGGGAGACTTATCTCCTTGAAACCCTGGTCTGGAATGAATGGTCTCCATAGGGTCCCAGGAGCCCACACTTAGTGCCGTGGTTTTTTTCTGAGAACTGGCTGCAAGGTAGTGCTCTGAGGTCAGTCCTTCCAGCTCCCAACTTAACGATCTACAAGCTCCAGGCCCCCAGGAGTGTTGAACTGCCAGCTGTGATGAAATAATAGCACAAAAGAAAATCACTTTTTTTCTATTTTGGGATTCTAATCAGGAAAGCATGACTCTGGATGATTTACGTACTTCTGTGTATTTTCAAAAAGTTTCATTTAATATTGTTCCTTCTCTACTCAGCTCTCTTATCACTTGGGCTCAGAGTGATGCTTACTCAGAATCTTCCCTTTTTCTCTCCCATCTGTAAAATGACAAACACATGTCCCCATTCTGGCTCCCTGAAACTGGAAATCTTTGGGGATTTCTTTAGAAAAAGTCCTGTCAATTGTGTTCTGGACACAGTGAGCCCTGAGTTGGGGATAGAATTGTTCCTCTCAAATATTAGAAATCCTTAAAAATGAACAAAAGGACTTTCTACAAAGTCCTAAGAGCATTCTGCTCTTTATCCATAGCTTGTTCATTCAAGTAATCATTTGAAGAATACTCATGGGGCTTCCCTTATAGCTGAGATGATAAAGAATCTGCCTGTGATGCAGGAGACCCCAGTTTGATCCCTGAGTTGGGAAGATCCCCTGGAGAAAGGAATGACAACCCACTCCAGTATTCTTGCCTGGAGAATTCCATGGACAGACTATGGGGTCACAAAGAGTCAGACATGACTGAGTGACTAACACACACACACACACACACACGGTGCTTAGTCTGTGTTAGATGTTGTGCGGGGTAATGAGGCGCGGAGGTAAATGAGACGACAGCATCCCTTTCTCAGGAGTCGAGTCACCTGCGTGATGAGGCCAGTGGAGCCCCCCCTCCTGACCCTCTCTGGCAGCTCTTCCTTCCTGACTTTGCTGTCCTCCCCATTCCATTCCCCAACGTGTCCGGCCTACATCCTCATTCTGTCTTTTGATCACACACTTCTCTCCACTCTAGATGTTTACAACTTTTCTCCATCCAAATAACCCATTCTTCAAGTCCAAACCTGGATGCCACATCCCCCAAGAAGCCTTCTCTTCGCCCTCTCCCAGGTTGGGTTTGTGCCCCTCCATTTGCTCTCAGGGCTGCTCCTATTATGAGACTGGGTCTATTGTATTGAAACCAGCTGCTTCCTTGCCTGTCTCTTCCATTAGATTGTAAGCATCTTGAGGACAGAGGCAACACAGTTCAACACTGTGAACATTTCTTGTTCACAGAAATGACAGAAATGGGCCTAACGCATGGCCATAAGTAGGTGCCCAAATTATTTCTGAACAAACAAGTGGCCTAGAAAACAGATAAAGCAAATACATTTAAAGAACTTCATAGGGATTCTTATGAGGATTAAATGAATTAATATTTGTAAACTACAATAATGCCTGTTCTTAAAAAATGGATTCCAACTCTGTACAATAAATGCTAGGATAAACCTTGTTGGAAGAAAAAACAAAAAAGCTGCTCTAATGCAGCCCATGAATCAGGATGGAGAGAAGACTTAAACAATTTAAAAAGGAGATGAGGGGATGACCCTGAGGGATGGGATGGGGAGGGAGGTGGGAGGGGTGTTCAGGATGGGGAACACATGTATACCCTTGGCTGATTCATGTCAGTGTATGGCAAAACCACTACAATATTGTAAAGTAATTAGTCTCCAATTAAAATAAATAAATTAATTTAAAAAAGAAACAGAAAATAAAAAGGAGGTAAATGTCAAAGGATGAGTAGGACTTTGAGATGGGCAGAGGGGTAGGGTCTCTGAGGTAGAAGAAATGGCGTGGAGGTAGCAGGGAGCCTGACTTGTTTGGGGAGATGTAGCTTTTTTGGGTGGGAGGAAAGTGGATTTGGGTAGGTGTGAGTAGGCAGATGGTAAGAGGAGATTTGCAAATGACTGACTGTGGTTCAGTGGCAGAAGTACTGGAGGGAGAATGAGGGGACTAGAGTGGAGACCAGACTGTGACGTTAACTCTAGGAGATCTCGCGTGGGCCACTTCACTGTCCTGACCTCAGTGTTCTCACGGCTCTAATGGGGGCCACGCACTAGATGATCCCCAAAGCCCCCTTTCGTCTTGGACATTCAGAGAATCTGGGGGGTAGGAGCTCCTGGGGTTCAGGGCCCATGTCTGGTGCCTGTCAAATACCACTGCCATTACAGCCGTGCTTCAATACTGTTACTTCTGCTAGTACTACTTTAAAACTCTTTCTAGTGTTTTATCAGCTTGATCCGACTTCCATTACAACTATATAACTACCTACCATTCCTACTACTATGAAAACTACGCCTCTCTAGTATATTGCCATTAATATACTACTACACCATTACTATGACGTGACCACTGATACTATTGTGTCAGCTACTATGAATACTGTACTACTTGTGTTGCTAGGCTCCTCTGTTACTCTACTGGGCTTCCCAGGTAACTCTGGGTAAAAGAACCTGCCTGTAGTGCAGGAGACACCAGAGATAAGCATTTGATTCTTGAGTCAGGAAGATCCCCTGGAGAAGGGCATGGCAACCCACTCCAGTACTCTTGCCTGGAAAATCCCATGGATGGAGGAGCCTGGTAGGCTGCAGTCCGTGGGATCGCTAAGGGTTGGACATGACTGAGCGACTGAGCACAGCACATTACTGTACTATTATAAGTACTAGCACCGTTGTTACTGCTGCCCAGCCACTATTTCTATACTGCTACCACTAGTCTCAGAAATAGTGGCTAACATCTACTGAGATCCTCAATGTCCAGCACTACTTTCCATGTGTTGACCCTTTGGTTCAGTTCAGTCGCTCAGTCGTATCCGACTCTTTGCGACCCCATGAATTGCAGCACGCCAGGCCTCCCTGTCCATCACCAACTCCCAGAGTTCACTCAAACTCATGTCCATCGAGTCGGTGACCCTTACTCCAACCAATAAGCCTGGGAGACAGACTCTTATTATTGCCATTTAATGACTTTTCTAAGAGATAAGTCTCAAGGTTCAGAGACATTAGGAAACTTGCTCAGAAGGCTGGGGCTGAAGTTCAACTTCAGGATCCAAGAACTCCACGAAGATCCCCTGGAGTAAGGAATGGCAACCCACTCTAGTATTCTTGCCTGGGAAACCCTGTGGGCACAGGAGCTTGGCGAGTTATAGTCCATGAGGTCGCGAAGTGTCGGACACGACTGAAGCAACTGAGCACACACATCGAAAGAGAAAGGAATAGCCATTTCCTAAGTCAGGTTGGCCAAGAGTCTTTAATGATCTATTCAGCACTCACCTCTGCACTCATCATGGATCAAGCATTAGCTAGCTACGTGAAAGGAAGGATGAAGTGATTTATCAAATTTATCCTTGATTCAGCAATATGAGAACATGTGCATGCTTGACATTCCCTGAGACTTTGTGGTCTCCTTGAAGAAAGAAGAGGGTGAGGTTTACATGAAAGCCCTCATGCCTGTGTGGAGGGGCCTGCTGGCAGACTGGCAAGTAAAGAGTTATATGCACTCTGCAGTGTGCTTAGCTGAAGTTCTTTTAAGGGTCCCCAACATTTGGGAAGTCTAGTGAGAAGGAACATCATTCGTGGCGTCAGGGGGCTGCTGATGAATGAAAGTGTCTATGAGAGGACAGGTGTTAATACTTTCACATTTGATCCATTTCCAAGTCCTCTAGAAGTATATCTAGGATCTTCTCATTTTTTATTAAATTTATTTTTAGTTGAAAGATAATTGCTTTATGAGACTGTGTCGGTTTCTGCCATACATCAGTATGAATCAGTCGCAGGTATACATGTGTCCCCTGCCTCCTGAAGCTTCCTCCTAGAACTTCTCATTAACTGTACTTCAAGGCTGTGCCATCTGCTGACTTGGAATTTCCCCTAATGGATTTGGAGCCTGTGCGTTATCTCCCTGGATCCCCTCGGCTCTGTCTTAGGCTGCTGGAACGTTTTGCTCCCACAGCTGTTGGAAACAACCCCTTGATGTAGCCAGAGACAGTTGCTCAGCATCTTAACAGCAAGACCAAAAGGGGTGAAAAAAATGGAAGTCTCGGATAGTGAGCGACTGACCTCATTCTGTAGGAATCCTTTCTGGAAAGGGAGCTGCGGAGTGTTGTGACAGGCGGTAAGTCATCTGTAAGAATGTTTACTGTGGAATTCTAGCAAAGAAATGGCTCCAGAAACTTCCCGGGTAACACAGTTGCAGTCTGCTCAGGGGCCCCAATGGGGAGATCTGGAAAACCTTAGTCTTGTGAGAGGGGCTGTCTCTTCCCGTTTTGGGGTCGGCGGACTCTGAAGCAGCATTTGAGATCTTTATACTGCCGAGTGGTGTTTATAGAATAATTTTCTAGTTCTTTAGGCAACTTGACCTAAAAGACTCATCATGGGATATATGAGGAAGGGCAAAACATGGCACCCTTTATTGAGCTGTGCTCTGCTTAGTCGCTCAGCTGTGTCTGACTCTTTGTGACACCATGGACTATAGCCCGCCATGGTGCTCTGTCCATGAAATTTTCCAGGCGAGAAGACTGGAGTGGGTTGCCATTTCCTTCTCCAGGGGATCTTCCCAACCCAGGGACTGAACTAGTGTCTCCTGCATTAGCAGGTGGATTCTCTACCACTGTGCCACACAGGGAAGCCCCTAGACTAATTATGCATTTTCCTAAATTCACAGAGTTTGTAAATTCCAGCATCTGGGTTCAAATCCAGTTGGCTTTGGCTCTAAATCCTTGCCTGGTTGCCTTTTCTGAGGATGTATGCATTCTGTATATATTTTTACTCCATTGCGGTGTTCACTGTCCTAGGTATATCGAATCCTGAAAGGACATGGGCACTTTTAGAGTACTCTCCTCACTGTTTGGATGGGAATGGCCCATGACATATAGGCCATGGCTAGAATAGAGACTGACTGTCCCTCAATGCAAAATGCTGCTTTCTGACCAAGGATATCACTCTGAATGGTCATTTAATATATCTTGTGACTGATTGAAATGCCATTTACGGCAGCGCCATCTCGCCTTCTTCTTGGTGAATCATTGCTAAACCCATGAGTCCACCTTTCGTCCCACTGCTTGGTTATTGGTATCTATTGTGTAAAACCTTTCCCCTTCAGCCCAGTGAACAGTGGTACCGTGTGAGACGCCAGACAGACAAAGATAAACCAGCCACGATTCATGACCTTCAGGAGCTTCCCAACACCTGGGAGGGCCAGACACGAGAACAGTTTATTCTAATGCATCATATAATCACGTGACATAGACACCTGGAAGGTGTGGAAGCAGAGATGAGAGGCACCTACCCAAGCCTGGGAGAATAGAAGTGCCTTCCTGGAGGCTTAATGGATTAATCCATTCACGATTTCACCCATTCACCAAATATTTATTGGGCACCTCTTCTGTGCCGGGTACTCCACACTTAGTACCGGGGATACGGTACTAAGGCAAAATACTCCTCTATCTAGTGGGAGAGCTCAAACACATAAATAATTATTCAAGTAGCAGTATTGTGAAGAATATGACAAGGCAAAGGTCTAAAGAATGCTATAGGGTTAGGATTTGTTTTTTACGTGTGTATGTCTTTTATTGAAGTATAGTTGCTTTACAACGTTGCGTTAGTTTCTGCTGTATGACAATGTGAATTATGTTCTGAATTGTATGCATGCATGTGTGAATTATATGTATGCAGACATCCCCTCCCTCTTGGACCTCCCTCCCACCACCCCACCCCACTCATCTAGGTCACCCCAGAGCATTGAGCTGAGCTCCCCGTGCTATCCAGTAGGTTCCCAGCAGGATTTACTTTAAAAAGAGTAGTCAGAGAAGGCCTTTTCAGGGGCATATCTTTTAATCAAAGAAGAGATGGAGAAGAACCTTGAAAATACCTTCTAGACAGAGGGAAAACAAGACTGATGTCTTGAGCCTGGTCCAGTTTGATGTATTTGAACGACAGTGAAAGCCGGTGTGGGTGGAGCTGGGTGAGCGAGGGTCACTGGTAAAAGTGATGGAGATGGAGACGAAGGCAAGAACCAGGTCACGGGCTGCGTGGGTCAGAGGTAAGTGAGCGGCAGTCAGACGGAGGAGGGCTTGTCCATCTTTTCCTTCCCAGGAGTCATCACTGACAACATCTCAACACTAACACACAGAAAGACAGAGCTAACAGCAAACGAATCATTCTGATGGCCCGTCTTGAGATGTTCCTACAGGTTATGATTAATGTGTCCCTGCCTGTAAGGTCAAATTCCATCCAAACAGCTCTCTGGAAAATGCAGTGCTCAGAAGCCCCTGCCCCGGGCACTCCCACCCACCTCACTGTGCATCCTGCATTCATCATCTCGCTCTTGTTCTTGGTCATGTGGCTAAGATCCCTTGATGGAGATGGTCCAACTCCAAGTAAAGCTCTCTCCATAAATATTTAGACTGAACAGAAGATGTGCCAGAGATGCAAAGAATCCGTCTAGAGGGAGAAGAGAACTTTCTCTTTGTTGTCTCTTCGGTCTTGTAATTTAATTCATGGATCCGTGTCTTTGAATAATACATAAGCATCAATTTACCACAGAGAGTTCCTCAGAAGCCTTAGCTTCTTAGCCTTCTGCGTGGCGTGGCGTTTTCTTCTCACCCTGGAATGTGCGCTCCTCTGGTTTGCCTTTGTCACTTTCTTCTCCACCCCCATGTTTCTGATCACATACTGTGTGTTGGGCTCTGCTAAACGTATCATCGCAGAGTCTGTGTTCAGTCCCCCCCCTCTTCTCAGAGTCACTGGTCAATTCCTTTTGTTCAGGCTTCTCCCTCTGCCCCCGCTTCCCTGTCTGTTCCCGCTGAGGTCAGTTCAGTCTCCGTGTTACTAAGCCCAGCGGCCTTCTTTCTCGTCTTCTTTCACCAGGACTCATCGCTTACGTGGATGGTGCTAATTGGCCCTTGCTGAGGCTCACGTCTCTTTTGGTGTCTGTTTGTGTCACTCTTTTGCTTGGACCCCTCTGACCGGTCCTTCTCTGTCTCTCAAATTTTTGGCTCCTAGTGGTTGTGTCGTTGGCAGACTTCTTTCTCCCGCTCCATCCATCTTTGCCACCAGGCTCTCAACCATGCCTTGGCTTCGGCTCTAATGGCTTCCAACCCTCTATGCACCCCTGCCCAGACTTGATAGCTGGTTACCATCTGTGGGCTTGGAATGCCAAGCCTAGCCAACCAACACTCGCAGTTGATGAATGGGTTTTAACGTGAGCCCCGATGGATCTGCCTCATTCTATTCCAGGCCTGGAACTCTTCCACCTCCAGTAGGTTTCCTGAATGAGCTTGAGTAAGTGCCTTCCCCTCTCTAGGCTTCAGTTGCCTTAAGTGTAGAGTAAGGGAGCTGGACCCCTTCAAGTCTCCTTTAAATCTACATGGGCATGGCATCTGGCCACGAGGAAACATAAATAACTGTTGCGGTTATAAGGGGCCCAATAAATGATACCCCACCCTTCTCCCCAAATTCAGAACCAACAGCATAATGGAAATTAAATCCATATTTAAACAAGAGAATTCAAATGTCAGCTTCGTCAGACACAAGGAGACCCATCTACTGGGTCCTCTTTCAGTTCAGTTCAGTTCAATCGCTCAGTCATGTCCGACTCTCCGCGACCCCATGGATCACAGCACGCCAGGCCTCCCTGTCCATCACCAACTCCCGGAGTTCACTCAAACTCATGTCCACAGAGTCGGTGATGCCATCCAGCCATCTTATTCTCCGTCGTCCCCTTCTCCTCCTGCCCCCAATCGCTCCCAGCATCAGAGTCTTTTCCAGTGAGTCAACCCGTCGCATGAGGTGGCCAAGGTATTGCAGTTTGAGCTTTAGCATCAGTCCCTCCAATGAACACCCAGGATTGATCTCCTCTAGAGTGGACTGGTTGGATCTCCTTGCAGTCCAAGGGACTCTCAAGAGTCTTCTCCAACACCACAGTTCAAAAGCATCGATTCTTCGGCGGTCAGCCTTCTTCACAGTCCAGCTCTCACATCCATACATGAGCACGGGAGAAACCACAGCCTCTTTACCTGTCTCCAAACCCTCCTAACAGGTGTTTCCCCAAGCAGGCAGACAAACCACACTCTCCTTGCATGATGAAAATTATTTCTCTCGAATGCTTGATGATGACAAAATTTTTATTTGATTTAGCTTTTTCAACCTTGGGAGATATTCTAAGGCTGGAGGAATGTTTAAACTCCTTCTGGCTGTTTGTTTAGCAAAAAGATCTCTTCTCTAGACCCAGGGGTGGGAGTCACTCTTATCTTCTCCTTTAATCAAATCAGTTCAGGCTGAAAAGAAGGCCAATGTGGCAGTCAGCATTTCACCAGCCTTCTCCCCCCCAGTAGCCATGTTTTTTTTTGTTTGTTTGTTTTTTCTGCTTTACTGAATGAGATGAGTTACTTGATTTCAAGGGCTCTCAATCAGCATGAACCAGATGAACTTGTATCGTGCAGAAATAGAAAGTACTCAAGGCTGACCAGAGGAAGGTAAGAGGGTAAAGACCTTTCTGTTGTCTTTTACAGATAAGGAAAGTGGGTCAGAAAGAAGATGGGACACCCCCAAGGTCAATGAACTTGAAAACTTGCCAAGGTGTACAACAATCCTGATCCTGTAAGCTCCTAGTACTGACTTTTGCCAGCACACAGCGTACCAGAAGATACTAATCCCCTCAGTGTTTCTTTAATGAAGATTGCCAACTGTTTAAATCAGTAGCACAAGTGTAAAGTCTAGAGCAGCTTCCAATTCAACATTACTTATAACTTCAAGGAGGAGAATTATAAGAATGCTCCCCTTGTCCAATCTGTTATGCTGTTTCATTTTATGTCAACACATTGAAAATTATGAAACTTTATTTTTAACTAGAAGGGTAATATAACTATTCTTAGGATTTATGCCGGTATTGTAACAAAGAATCTTGTAGTTAATACAATAAAGTACAATTATAATAGCATTGCTTTTATTTTTGTCAGTAAATCAATAAGTACTCCATGAACAAGAATCACTAAAGATGCAACAGGCTGGGGTTGTGGGGGGACACCCATATCTCACTCCATGCGGAAAGCTATCTGCCCGGGTCTCTGGAGACTCTGTATTACCTTCCTCCTCCCTGCTGCCCTTCAGCAGGGGAGCAGTGACTTGATTAGGTTGCTGAATTGAGAGAAGTTGCTGGGGATACTTAGCTTAGATGAGCGGCTCTCAATTGAAAATACTGAGCTTAGATTAGAGGCTTCCTGGGTAGTACAGCTGGTAAGAAAATCACCTGCAAGGCAGGAGACCCTGGTTTGAGTCCTGGGTCAGGAAGTTCCTCTGGAGAAGGGATAAGCTACCCACTCCAGTATTCTTGGCTTCCCTGGTGGCTCAGATGCTTAAGAATCTGCTCGCAATGTGGGAGAACTGGGTTCGGTCCCTGGATTGAGAAGATCCCCTGGGGGAGGGCATGGCAACCTACTCCAGCATTGTTGCCTGGAGAATCCCTGTGGACAGAGGAGCCTGGCGGGCTACAGTCCATGGGGTCGCAAAGAGTCAGACACGGCTGAGCGACTACGCACAGCACAGCTTAGATTAGAGGTCCCAAGACCTGCAGCATCAGTATCATTAGGAAAGGTGATAGAGGTGCAGATTATCAGGCCGCAGCCCAGCCTGTTGAGTCGGAAGCTTGTTGGATGGGCCCTCGCATATGTGTGTTAAGGCCGCTGGGTAGCTGTGATGCCCACTCAAGTTTGAGAGCCACTGGTTAGTTGATTTCTCTTTTCTCTCTTTGGATCTGCCTGCCTGCAGAGGGGCAACGTTCTGGTCTGTTTTCTGCCATATGGTTAAGAAAACTGTCTGGCCTCATGGGACTGAGGAGGGTACACAGTTATGCAGAACTGCCCTTGACTGGATGCTTTCAAATGCTAGTTTCAGGTGAAGTGTTAGGAAGCCCATGATTTCACAGCCTTACGTGCTCAAACCAAACTTTTATGTGATGAATCTGACATTTGGATTCTCTTGTTTAAATATGACTCTAATTCAATTGTGCAGTTGGTTCTGAATTTGGGGAGAGGAATGGGGTGTCATTTATTTGTTGTTGTTCAATTGCTACGTTGTGTCCGACTCTTTGCAGCCTCTTGAACTGTAGCACACCAGCCTTCCCTGTTCTTCACTATCTTCCAGAGTTTGCTTAAACACATGTCCATTGAGCTGATGATGCCATCCAAACATCTCATCCTCTGTCACCCCCTTTTCCTCCTGCTTTCAATCTTTCCCAGCATCAGGGTCTTTTCCAATGAGTCATTTCTTCATATCAAGTGACCAAGGTATTAGAGCTTCAGCATCAGTTCTTCCAATGAATATTAAGGATTTATTTCCTTAAGGATTGACTGGTTTGATCTCCTTGCTATCAAAGGGACTCTCAAGAGTCTTCTCCAGCACCACAGTTTGAAGCATCAATTCTTTGGTTCTTCAACCATCTTTATAGTCATTTATTGGGCTGAAGGATTGATGTTTTTGAACTGTGGTGTTGGAAAAGACTCTTGAAAATCCCTTAGATTTTGAGGAGATCAAACCAGTCAATCCTAGAGGAAATCAGTCCTGAATATTCATTGGAAGTGCTGATGCTGAAGCTGAAGCTCCAATACCTCAGCCATCTGATGCAAAGAACTGACTCATTGGAAAAGACTCTGCTACTGGGAAAGATTGAGGGCATGAGGAAAAGGGGAGGACAGAGGATGAGACGGTTGGATGGCATCACTGACTTGGTGGACATGAATTTGAGCACGCTCCAGGAGTTTGTGGTGGACAGGGAGGCCTGGTGTGCTGCAAGCCCAAAGGGTCACAAAGAGTCGGACACAACTGAGTGAACTGAGCTGATTGGGCCCCTTAAAATGATGAGTCAGTTCTTTGTGTTTCTTTATGGTCACATGTCATCCATCAAAAACTGAATGAGATTTGGAGTGGTCCACTCACTTCACACTTAAGATAACTGAAACCCAAAAAATGTAGCAAGTGAGCTTGAGTGAGCAGCTCCCAGTCCACATGTCTAGTTAATATACCCACCATGCACTTTAACCAGTTCCAAGTTGAAACAGAAGAAATTCATATTCAGAGAAATTCATCTCACCACGTGGAGGACTTCCTAATTTACATTTCAGCCTGGGAATCACGGATGCCTCTGTATCTGCCTCATTTCTGTGGCCCCTTGGTGAATATGGCCTCTCTGGGTGTCACGTTCTTGCATTCCTGCCCTGGCTTCTCTCAACCGTCTTGACAGGAATTGTAAATGAATTGCAGCTGTTCAGCATCTCCATGGAGAAGACCGAATTCTTGATCCTGAACTGAGCTCATCCCCAGGAAAGCAGTCGGGCGATGAGGAAGTGCTCTCAGCTCTGACTCTGCTGCCCTCTTCCCCTTTTAGGCATTGTTTTCAGTCCGCAGTCGAATGATTTCTCTGTATCGGGATACTTGATCTGCTGCCAGAGACATTTCCTATGAATTAACAGATGGCTTTCAGAAATGTGTTTTGGCCAATCTAATTTTTATTGACCTTATGCTTTTCTGATTCCTGTCCTTGGTCATCTACTCTAATACAATTTTCATGTTCAAAAGGTTCACAGAAACTCCCAGCTTTGGTGATAGAAACAAACCAATTTACCTTTATCTTCCTAGCTTGATAGTGTACTAGCTAAAATTTATTGAGCAATTATTATGTGCCAGACAATGTGGTAAACATTTTACATATGTTAGATTAATTTACTGTCACTATAATCTATGAGGTAGGTAGTGTTATAATGCCCACTTTTTAGATGAGAAACCATGTCACTGTGACACTATTTAACTTTTTCAAGGTCACACAACCATTAAGTGGTAGACCAACATTTAAGTCCTGGTTTTTCAAATCCATAAGCTGTGCTTTAGCCCTGGCTATACCGTGATCTCTACACACAAGGGTCTGGAAGATGTTCTTTACACTGCAGAAACACTTTTTGAGATGCTACTCTTTTCTTTGTTCTGCTGTGGTAGAGGTTTGAATCTAGGGCTTGAGCTTCCCAGACAGTTCTACACCATGAGATGTGATGGTTTTCTGGGAATGACCCAACCGGGCGGGATCGGGGGAAGGTTTGCTGAGTTAGAGAGCAGTGTAATTGACAGCCTTTGCAAAAGCCGAAGAGAGGGCACATTTAGTTCAAATCCCATGCCAAAAAGAACTTGAGAGTGATATTCTTGGGGAAATATTCAGGAATCTTGTGGAAATATTCAGGAATCTGTCAGTAGTGTACAACGACCAAGGCCCATCCTCATGGGCATTTTTGGGTCTGAAAATACCCAGGAACCTGAGTGTGTGATAGATCCTGGAGATCTTGCTGCTGGCCTGCTATCCCATGTTGTCCCTAGGTGACAGTCAGGCCCCTGGGATTTTACAGAAGGGACCCTCAAGTCCCTAAAACAAGCAGAGAAAGAAACTTACAACAACAAAACAAACAAACAAAAAAGCATGATGTTTGTGTTGGAAGAGAAATTTCTAGTAGACAATACATGCCATATGTTTTTTATATAGATTGAAAACAAATAAAAATTAACCATAAATTGTTTATGCATTAATTATATATGTGAAAAGAATGAAGAAATGACAGTAATAGTAGCTAAGTCTGAAGGGAAGACTTAGGAATGAATCAGGAAAGGCTTATAGAATTAACTATAAGTAATACTTGACCTGCCTCTTGAGAAACCTGTATGCAGGTCAGGAAGCAACAGTTAGAACTGGACATGGAACAACAGACTGGTTCCAAATAGGAAAAGGAGTACGTCAAGGCTGTATATTGTCACCTTGCTTATTTAACTTATATGCAGAGTACATCATGAGGAACGCTGGGCTGGAAGAAGCACAAGCTGGAATCAAGATTGCCGGGAGAAATATCAATAACCTCAGATATGCAGATGACACCACCCTTATGGCAGAAAGTGAAGAGGAACTCAAAAGCCTCTTGATGAAAGTGAAAGAGGAGAGTGAAAAGGTTGGCTTGAAACTCAACATTCAGAAAACTAAGATCATGGCACCTGGTCCTATCACTTCATGGCAAATAGATGGGGAAACAGTGGAGACAGTGTCAGACTTTATTTTTTTGGGCTCCAAAATCACTGCAGATGGTGATTGCAGCAATGAAATTAAAAGATGCTTACTCCTTGGAAGGAAAGTTATGACCAACCTAAATAGCATATCAAAAAGCAGAGATGTTACTTTGCCAACCAAGGTCCTTCTAGTCAAGGCTATGGTTTTTCCAGTGGTCATGTATGGATGTGAGAGTTGGACTGTGAAGAAAGCTGATCGCCGAAGAATTGATGCTTTTGAACTGTGGTGCTGGAGAAGACTCTTGTGAGTCCCCTGGACTGCAAGGAGATCCAACCAGTCCATCCTAAAGGAGACCAGTCCCGGGTGTTCATTGGAAGGACTGATGTTGAAGCAGAAACTCCAATACTTTGGCCACCTCATGCGAAGAGTTGACTCACTGGAAAAGACCCTGATGCTTGGAGGGATTGGGGGCAGGAGGAGAAGGGGATGACAGAGGATGAGATGGCTGGATGGCATCATTGACTCAATGCACATGAGTTTGGGTAAACTCCAGGAGTTGGTGATGGACAGGGAGGCCTGTTATGCTGCGATTCATGGGGTCGCAAAGAGTCAGACGTGACTGAGTGACTGAACTGAACTGAATACAGAATGTAGGGCTTTCCATTCCCAGGTGGCGCAAGTGGTCAAGAATATGCCTGCCAATGCAGGAGATACCAGAGATGTGGGTTTGATCCCTCGCTCCTGAAAATCCTCTGAAAATCCTCATGCAGTACTCTTGCTTGGAAAATTCCTTGGACAGAGCCTGGCAGGCTACAGTCCATGGGGTCGCAAAGAGTCAGACATGACTATGCATACACACACAGCAGAGGGTGTAACTAGTTTTGAGGTTGGATAGTATGTATGATGATTTAATATATTATGAAGTTTGTGAGTGCAATTGCATAAAATTTACCATTAAGAAGAATTGTAAGTATATCCACAGTGATGATATGTCATGAACTGAAGATAGTGATAAATTCAATTTTATGTATCTAAGTTTCAGTTAAGGGAAAAAGCAATCAAGGGAACAAATAAACTCATTTGTGTTTTCAAATTCTTAGTGTTTTGCTAATTAAAAATAAACTCTGTCTTTCAATCTAAAAAAAGAAAATGGGGAGAGGAAGGTTAAAATTTGCAATCCAAGAAGAATGAATTAATTGGGGACACACCTCACGCGAAGAGTTGACTCACTGGAAAAGACTCTGATGCTGGGAGGGATTGGGGGCAGGAGGAGAAGGGGATGACAGAGGATGAGATGGCTGAATGGCATCACCAACTTGATGGACATGAGTTTGAGTGAATTCCGGGAGTTGGTGATGGACAGGGAGGCCTGGCGTGCTGCGATTCATGGGGTCGCAAAGAATCAGACGCGACTGAGCGACTGAACTGAATTGAACTGAGCAGACATCAAAGATCTGAGCAGCATTTATCATTAGGAAGAAGTGTAGGGATAAAGCAACTACTTTTTCGTAGGAACTTCACTTGGCAAACATATCCACTTATAAATGAGCTTGTTTGCCTGATCCAGGCAAGCTAAGTCTAGGGTTTTGTAAATAGACCTTAGGAGGATTAAATAACCAAGTTGAGTCTAAAACGGTCAGTAGGAGCTAGATGATGAAGGCAAATAACAAAGGCTGGTGTTCCAAAAATAACCAACTTATTTCCTGTATTGTTTAGGATGTATTTGGTTGCTAGTGACAGAAACCTAACAATGGCAAAAAACAACTCTGAATTTATTTATTTTGCACCTATCAGGAAGTCCAGCCTTAACAATGTCAAGGCAGGTTTCTGCTTTTTTTGTTGTTGTTTTTTGCTTTGTTTTTCCTTACCCCATAACCATGTTAAGTAGGCTGTCAGAGCTCTAGGCATCTTACTCACCTTCAGATCAGGAAGAAGAGGGGTGAGTGACATTATCAACACTCAATCCTTTTATCAGGAGAAAGACAGTTTTCCTGGAATAGTCAGAAAATCTCCACATATTTTTCACTGTCTGGAACCAAGTTACATGCCCATTCTTGGTAGCTTTTCCAGCTTTCACAGAGGAGATGAGTAAGGATGTCAGCAGGAGTGTGTGTTAGGTTAGCTAACTGACCGTGTTTGCCACACTACCCCTGCTCTCCTGGGAGCTTTATGAAGGCAACATTGGTAATTACATTATTGCCTTATTTCTCCCAAGTATAGAGCACAACGTTATGCCCAAAGAAGGGATAGCAGAAAACATTAATTGCAAAATAAATTCAAATAAATAAATTCAGTTTATTTCAATAAGCATTTATTAAATGGGGTCCATATGTTAGTAACTGTTTAAGTACGGTTTGATACTGAGACTCTGGGGGCTGGTGGATGGATAGTCAACACATGCCAGGCACAGGTTAGGAAATAGGGGCACATGTGGGACTCTTTCAGGGAATCCAGAGAGGAAGCACACGGCCCACTTTAGTGAGTTGGAGAAGAAAGGCAAAAAGGGAGTCAGAGACAGGATACTGTAGGTTGTGCTTAGGTAACAAATGGCCCCTAAATCTCAATGCGTAACCACAGAGTTTATTTCTCCATGATGGTAGGTGGACATCATCCTCAGCTGTGGTTTTGGTCCACTTCAACCACAGCCTGGGACTCAAGCCAAGTGAGCAGCGTCTCTCTGGAGAATGGACAGCAGGAGCAGAGGATGAGGCAACCACACACTGGCCCTTAGAAGCTTCTTCTTAGAAGTGACACATGTCAGTTCGCTCATGCCAAACTAAGTCACGTGTCTGTAACAAAATGAACACTGTAAGGGCGTATGATCCTCCACTGGGAGGCACAAAGCGGCTATACGGTGATAGTGTCTCAGGGGAGGGTCTAACCATGCTCTTTGTGCCTCTGGTCTACCCCTCCCAACTTCTCCTTTCCCTAGAGCCCAGTCGTCAAGCTCTCTTGGTGTGGGAGAGCCGTGGGATGAGTTGAGTGGCCAGAGATGAGCTGAAGGAGCCAGGACACTGACTTCATCACGACCTGGTCCAGAAAGGGAGACAGAGAAGAAGACTATGTCCAGAGCTTAGAGGATCCCGGCAGGACGTGGCTGTTCAGGAGGTGGAGAGAGATGTCACCATCTGTGTCTTCCCTATTGCTCTTCTCCCAGCATGTAGAAGCTGGTGGCCCAGTCTCCTGAGATTTTCTATGGCTGCCAGCACCAGCTCAACAAGTGCCAGCTACGAGGATGGCCCTGGTGGCATGCGTGGGGCTCGGAGTCCTCGGAGGCCAGGGGAAGTGAGCCAGGCACCGGGACAGTGACCAGACATTTTGTTGTTGTCAGTGGAAGGAGACGTGTGCAAATACGGCTTCAGCACACGAAGGGCCAGGTTAAGACTGAGCGCTGGAGGAGAGACCATCTTAGGTTTTTTGCCTTTTTAAGATGTCTTAAACTCCCTTGCCGTGTCTCCTGCTTCTCACCTGGGATTCAAGTCCTCCTTTAAAATCCTCCCTACACAACCAGTTTTAAGATTGACTGTTATTAAGCCACTCACAAACTCAGGGTCCTGTCTGTGGGTGCCAAAATTATCCCCTTGGACTCCAGCATGGAGGTACTTAGAACACCTAGCTAAGACCACATGAAGTTTAATTTCATTCCTAGCTCTGGAATTTTCTTGGGCCCTCAAGTTCTCATTAACTTCTCCAAGCCTCAGTTTTCCCATTTGTAAAAGGAAGATGCGGATGACAACTCTCCTGCTTATCTCAAAGAACTATTTGGGAAATCTCGTGAAAGCCTGTATTTATTAAACCCCTACTGAATAGCAGACTTATCTGGACATAAGCAGGAACACATTATCACTTAAAATATTTATATAAGTGTAATGTAGAAGGTGCAGGTTCGATCCCTGGGTTGGGAATATCCCTTGGAGTAGGAGATGGCAACCCGCTCCAGTATTCTTGCTTGGGAAATCCCATGGACAGAGGAGCCTGGCTGGCTACAGTACATGGGGTCACAAAGAGTCGGACACAATTTAGCAACTGAGAATGCATGCATGCAAGGAATTTTTGTTTTTTTAATTGTATTTGAGAAAATTATAATTGCTTCCACAAAAGGAACATAATTATAGCAACTAAATATTAATTCTGGCATCAGAATCTATACTAAAGGCTTCAGAATATTCTGAACAATCTCCAGTTGTCCAGCTGAGAACATGAAGCTTCTGACACAGAAATTGCTTAAATTAGGTCATCAGTATTTCCCACTTGGTTTATGATGATGGACTTCTGTCTCTCTGCTCCCAACCGCTCCAATCCTTTCTATTCGTAGCAGATGAATTGAAGGACATTTTGCTCCTGCTGAGAATATTTTAATGAATTTCAGCTCTTCCAAGAAATTCACTTTGTTTAGATTTTCCATATGTTTAAAAACCCAGCCTCTGTCCATCTCTCCAGCGTCGTCTCTTGACACACCTGAAGAGGTGCCTTCAACATTGCTGTCCTGTGCATTCCACACATAGACTCACAATTGTGTATGCATTTTCCCTGGGATCCCCAAACCCTTGAAGAGGTCCCAGTGCCTTGAGCCTTTGCGTACTTCTGTCTAGACCCTCTTTATGCTTGTAAATTATGACTTAGTTTCAACTAAAATGTGTCTTCCAGAGCTCAACTTGAAAGTCACTCTGGGGAGCCCTGCATGACATCTGTCTTCTTCTTCTGCCTTCACAGCCTGGATCACAACTGACATCTAACGACTGGAGTCACTATTAGTGTTGTGTTTCTTTTCCAGAAACACAGTGTCATTAGACTCTGAGTTCTTTGAAGACAGGGATGAAATCTCATTAATTTTCTCCTTCCCTCACTTCTTTCCTTCCTTAAGTAGTGCACGAGTTCCTACTTTGGGCCAGACACTGTGTTCTGAAGATTCTTACATCTTTAGGCCTAATATGGTGACAGACACAAAGCAAGCCAGCAATGAAGATGAGTGATGGAATGAAGCAACCGATTAATCAAAGGTTCAGTTCAAACAGGCGCAGCCCTTTCTCCCGTCTAAAGCTATGCGGAGCTTCAGGAAGATCAGCAGGTTTTCTGACCTTTGCTTTTCCCCACATTGGTATTCATTTTCTGCTTTTAGCTTCTGACAGACAGAAATAGACTGCCACATTTTTCTAGGATATATCACCTAATCAGTGAATCACCCGGGCCCTTGATCTAGCTTATTATTTTGCTTTATGGTCTTGTGAGCTTGTTCTCCTGTGTAGCAGGAAAGGCACAGGCAAGGAGTCCAAGGGGTTCAGGCGCTCCTGCCTACAGACATGTCCTCTGGACCGGTCACTTACCCTTAATGAGCATCAGTGTCCTTATCTATAAAAAGAAAATGCTCATATGCAGTCCTGGGAGGAATAGTTTGGAAGATGGGCTTCCCCTAAGTCTCAGCGGGTAAAGAATCCACCTGCAATGCAGGAGACTCAGGAGAAATGGGTTCGATCCCTGGGTCTGGAAGATGCCCTGGAGAAGGAAATGGCAACCCGTTCCAATATTCTTGCCTTGAAAATCCCATGGACTGAGGGACCTGGCAGGCTATCGTTTAAAGAGTCACAAAAAGTCAGACATGACTGTGACTTAACGGCTAATGTTTATCATAAGTAACTGACGCAGGGCTTGGTAAGGAATGGATTCTCCCAAAATGTGTCTGCCTGTGTCTCTCACCCAATACCCATGCTGCCAGAGGAAGACTCTAAAGAGGCAGAGGGGGATTAAGACATACCAGTTAATGGATATTATCTACCGAGAAGGGGGGAGTTAGAAGCACTGGCTAAGGAGAAGTGTCATATCACTCTTAGAATTGTTGGCCTAATCATTATGCCTCATTATTTTCATGTATAAAATTGAGATATTTTGTTTTGTACGAGGGTGTCACAATTACTCAATGAGAGAATGAAATTAAGGTCCTTCCCCAAGGCTCTGTCACAGAGGGAAGCCTCTGTCAATTTTGTGATGATGATATTGTATTGCACATATTCATTCCATCAGTTTGGATGGGTAAGCTGAACTTCAAATCTGAGATTCTTTAACTCTGACCGCTGGTCCGGACTGGCATAGATCCTGGGGGCAGTGACAGAGTCCAGATACCCTCCCGAGCGTGACCCGCAGATTCTATACTCTGAAGGAGTGTGGTGAGACAAGAACCAGACTACACATCACTTTATTCTCAAGCCAACCGCAGAGCCCAGATGTGTTTTCTGACACCTCTGAACCTTCCTGGGGATGGACTTTCTGGGCCGGCTGCTGGGGCGTGTGGGGATTTTGTTATTCTCCCTCTCTCGTGGGTCTTAATAGAAAAGTTCTGTCACCGGCAACAGAAAAAGAGTGGTGTCAGCATTGTTGAGACTTTCCATGAATTCCCATCACACATCATTTCCAGTTACCAAAAAAAAAAAAAGCAGAGGTACTGGGCCCTGTTGCCCAACCACGGGGTTCAGAAGGCCCTTTTACCAGAATGCATTTCTCAACATGGCACGGTGACCAGTGGTCTGCAGTGTGACCTTGCATAAATCTATAACTCTGCATGATCCGGATAGCCGCCCATCTAGAAGTGGAGGCTGTATAAGGGGCTCGAGCTCATGATTCGAGCTCAGGTTCTAATGCGGGACAGAATCAGACTTAGAGTGCAGCGCCATACAGACCAGCGTGTGCCACTGGTAGCATGAGAATCTCCTCAGTTTTCCCTCCTAGCCTCAGTTTTCCCTCCTATTAAATGGGCACCCTGGTCTTTACTGGGAGGATTAAATGAGATCATTTTATGTAAATGCTTTAGTCAATTGCCTGGTACCAAGAAATCTGTCCACTTCTGCTTCCATTATTATTAGATACTCATTGAGAACCTACCATGTTCAGTAACCTCTGAGTGGTTATTACCACTTTCAGTCCTTACAACAGCACTGCAAACCGGCTCTTTTCGTTAACACTGAATACAAGAAAAGTGAAACTTAGAGACTTCAGGTAACTCACCCAGTCACCCGAGGGTAAGAGGCAGGGCTGGAATTTAACCTGTGGCCTCTTTGATGCCAACACCTATGAGGATCTTTCCACTGATAGAAAGATGTTGACCTTTGACGCTTCACTTTTCCTGACAAACACAGACAGGGAATGACTAATCAGAGGGAACCAATTCTTTTCAGACAAACAAACACGCTTAGAGCACTTCGTACGTGCCTAGTGGTGTGAGAGATGAAGGAAAGTGGACGTCCTGATCCTTGGCCGCAGCCTATTGTTTATTTGAGGTTGTAAGACTGGAAGATTGATGGGAGTGCCCTGGAGCCCCGAGGATGCCAGGATCGCAGACAGTGTCTTAATGTCTATAACCAGAATACCAGAGAGTGGGTGGCTTAAACAGCAAACTTTTATTTCTTGCGGCTCTGGAGCCTCAGAAGCCCAAGATGGAAGAGCTGGCAGATTCTTGTCTGCTGGGAACCCACTTCCCTGTCTTCTCTCTGTGTCCTTATACTGCGGAAGGGACAGGAGAACATGTTGGGCTTTCTTTGATAAGGACACAAATCTCATTCATGAGGGCTCCACTTCCAAGGGGCCTCACCTCCCAAGACCATCACATTGGAGGTTAAGATTTTAACCTATGAATTGTGTGTGTGTGTGTGTGTGTGTGCGCACGCGCTCAGCTGTGTCCAACTATTTGTGATGCTATGGACTATAGCCCGCCAAGCTCCTCTGTTTATGGGATTTCCCAGGCAAGAATATCAGGGTGGGTTTTCATTTCCTTCTCCAGGGGATCTTTCTGACCCAGGGAGAGAACCCACATCTCCTGCACTGACAGGCAGATTCTTTACCACGGTGCCAACTGGGAAGACTTATGAATTTTGAGGGGAACACAAACACAGCAGACAATGATTCCTGGGTGATGTGGTCAAAATATCATCCAAGAAGGGTTGAAGAACTTGTAGATTCTGGCAGAGTCATGGGAGCTGCCGTGGGAGGAAGGAAGGTCACCCAATCCTTGGTGGTGTGGAGTTTCTATAAGCACTCAGGAGACATCTCAGTTAGTCCTTCTCTGAGAGGTCTTCCCTGATGCCCAGGTAAGATCCCCCGGAGGAGGAAGTGGCAACCCACTCCAATATGCTTGCCTGGAAAATCCCATGGACAGAGGAGCCTGGCGGGCTACATCCATAGGGTCACAAAGAGTCAGACACGACAGAGTGAGCATGCACACATATCCTCAGCACACCCCTTGACACATACTAAATGCAAGTCTCATTCTCACAGACTTGTAGGGAGGAATGAGCATCTGCCTTGCCGGCTGGATGGCCCTGATGTAGGCTGATGATGCGGGGAGCTGTTTCCCTGTCGGCCTTCTGGCAGAGGGTTAACAAGTGCTGGATTTCAGAGGAAAGAGGCACTGCCTGAGTCCTGAGCTTTCCCTACAGCTTTTTGCAGTGCTAAGTTCTGCCTGTTCCTGCAGCCATGGGTCATGATACGCACAGTGAACACTGTCCCCACCTTGTCATGCTTCCTATGCGAAGTTTCCCTGTGCAGCCAGACAGCTCCTTGCGATAGTCTCATCCTGCAGTATCTCTGGGGCTCTCAGAAATACCCACTTTAGGGTGGTTCAGGACCAGCTGGGTACATATAAGCCAGAGTTAGCATCCATCCTTCAGCTTTCAAGATATATTGTTTTCTTTTGCTCACAGACATTTTTTTTCTTCTTCTCTTTCACTTCAATAACTCCTACTGCCCTTTTGAGCTCAGCTTAAATCTTCCATTGGAAGCCTTTGTACCCTTAGGTACCACCTCTTTGGGTCTTTCTCATCTTGGCCATGAGGCAGATTAATTATTGAATTACTTTTCTACAGGGTCAGTTATATTTAACTTTGATTAGTTTATTAAGTGAGTTTATCATCTGTAGCACTTTGGAGACTTAAGGGAAATCTTTCACAGAACTGAAAGTTTTTGATGAAGGGGAATTGGAAGCAAAAGCGATACGTGCCCCAGTGGGGGTCTCGGAGCCTCATAACATTGAGCAACTTTCTGAGTGAGTCCCAGGGGGAGAGGCTGGAGAGGAAGAATATAACAATGGAAAACTTGACTCACTTGAAAATTCGTCCATGAGCCAGTCCTGAAATCAAATATGATCTCATCGAAACTTTCCCCCTTGATCATAGTCATATATTAATGCATATGTGTTTGTGAATGCATGTGTGTGTGCTTTTCAGACAGAAAAGGGCTGTTACACAGTGTTTCAGCAGCCTTGTGTATTAAGCACAATAGAGTTCCTCTCATTTGTTAGTGAGGAGGAGTCTAGGGTTTAAGGAGTGACCTGCCCAAGTCCTGCAGCATGGACATACGCTGCTGGACTTCTAACCCCTATGGCAGCTAGTCTACTCCATTTTCATGCCTTGAAGCTGAAAGGTCTAGACACCTAAGAGGTAGGTATTTGCCTTCATCTCGTTCCTCAAAGAATTCAATGCACCTTATTGTATTGAATGTTAGCAAGACAGTTTGCAATGATATTCCATAGCAGTATCACATGGTATTCTTGACCATGGAAGAAGATGGCAAAAATCCATCCTGACAAAGGGTGAGTAAATGCAAGATATCAATAAACAAATGGAGAGACAACTGATGGACTGGGGGAAATAATTTGCAAATGATGCTACTGACAAAGGATTAATTTCCAAAATATACAAACAGCTCTTACAGTCTCACACAAAAAAGACAAAACAAGAAAAACAGCTGAATCAAAACTGGGAAGACCCAGATACACATTTTTCAAAAAAGTCATACAGATGGTCATCGGGCACGTGACGCTCAGTATTGACAATTATTAGAGAAATGCAAATCCAAACTACAGCTAGTGCTCAGACCAGTCAGAATGACCCTTGTTAAATTTAGAAGTCTACAATAAATTTACATTAAATAAATAAATAAAAGTCTACAGTAAAGTCTATAAATACTGGATAGGGTGTGGAGGAAAGGAAATCCTTCTATACTATTGATAGGAGTGTAAATTGGTTCAGCCACTAGTGAGAACAGTATGGAGGTTCTTAAAAAACTAAACCAGAGCTACCATATTATTCAGCTCCACTGAAATGACTGTATTCAATCCCATTCCTGGGCACTTATCTGGAGAAAATTCTAATTAGAAAGGATGCACACACCCCTATTTTCATAATAACACTATCTGCAATATCCATGACATGGAGACAGCCTAACTGTCCATCAACAGATGAATGGATAAGGAAGATGTGGTTCATATATATACAGTGGAATACTACTCAGTCACAAAAAAGAATGAAATAATGTCATTTGCAGCAACACAGATGGACCTACAAATGATCATACTAAGTGAAGTCAGACAGAGAAAGACAAATATATGACATCACTAATATATGAAATCTAAAATAAAATACAAATGAACTTATTTACAAAATAGACTTACAGACAAATTTATGATTACCAAAGAGGATAGTGGAGGGTGAGAGGAGAGATAAACTAGGAGTTTTAGATAAACAGATACACATTACTATATATAGAATAGATAAACAACAAGAACCTACTGTAGAGTACAGGGAGCTATTAATATATTCAATATCTTATAATAATCTATAACAGAAAATAATTAAGAAAACAGATATTTACATATACACACATGTAGGTATAACTGAATCACTTTTCTGTGCTCCTGAAACTAACATAAAACTGTAATCAACTATACTTCAGTTTTAAAGAATGGTTAAAAATCTAGGAAATCAAGACCAAGGGAAGAGAAGATGCACATATGCAAACTCCATGTATCCCCAAGATTGGAATATTTGAGCCTTACTGAGGGCTTTGACTTCCTAGCAGCCAAGATAAAAAAGGAAAATGTATTTAATCCTTTGTACTTAGGAAAGCCTCAAAAGCCTCTTGATGAAAGTGAAAGAGGAGAGTGAAAAGGTTGGCTTGAAGCTCAACATTCAGAAAACAAAGATCATGGCATCTGGTCCCATCACTTCATGGGAAATAGATGGAAAAACAGTGGAAACAGTGTCAGACTTTGTTTTTTTGGGCTCCAAAATCACTGCAGATGCTGATTGCAGCCATGAAATTAAAAGACGCTTGCTCCTTGGAAGGAAAGTTATGACCAACCTTGATAATATATTAAAAAGCAGAGACATTACTTTGCCAACCAAGGTCCGTCTAGTCAAGGCAATGGTTTTTCCCGTGGTCATGTATGGATGTGAGAATTGGACTGTGAAGAAGGCTGACCGCCGAAGAATCGATGCTTTTGAACTGTGGTGTTGGAGAAGACTCTTGAGAGTCCCTTATACTGCAAGGAGATCCAACCAGTCCATTCTAGAGGAGATCAATCCTGGATGTTCATTGGAGGGACTGATGCTAAAGCTGAAACTGCAATACTTTGGCCACCTCATGCGACGAGTTGACTCACTGGAAAAGACTCTGATGCTGGGAAAGGTTGGGGGCGGGAGGAGAAGGGGACGACGGAGAATGAGATGGCTGGATGGCATCACCGACTCTGTGGACATGAGTTTGAGTGAACTCCGGGAGTTGGTGATGGACAGGGAGGCCTGGCGTGCTGTGATTCATGGGGTCGCGGAGAGTCGGACACGACTGAGCGACTGAACTGAACTGAACTGAACTTAGGAAAGCAATAGTTTCTGAGCCAAAGGAATCATTTGAAAGCCTTTAGGCATCAGAGAATTCTTTTCAAGGGGCGTTAGCATTTATTCAACAAATACTTACTTACTAGTTACTCTATACCAGGCACTATGCTAAGACATGGGCTCAGAGGACGAACAAATATTGTCTTTGTCCCTGTGATGATTAGTCAATGATTAATAATGTCTTTCTTGCCTCGGTTTGCTCAGCAGGAGCCATCTAGGGAGAATGTGTGTGTTAGTCACTGAGTTGTGTCCGACTTGTTTGCAACCCCATGGACTGTAGCCCGCCAGGCTTCTCTGTCCATGGGATTCTCTAGGCAGGCATACTGGAGTGGGTTGCCATTTCCTTCTCCAGGGGATCTTCCCGACCCGAGGATCGACCGCAGGTCTCCTGTACTGCAGGCAGTTTCTTTCCACACTCAAAACCCAGATGTGCACCCCACACGGCCATTGTAGCTCTCATCTGGGAAAGTTTTCAGCAAGCAATTGAAAAGAAGGTATTTTCAGTTCTTTCCTTATGCTGTTTAGGTCCTAAGTGGGTAGTTTGGTCCCACAGTTGCAGCAGTGAGAAACTGGATTGACAGCTTCTGGCATTGCCAAGTAGAAGTATCGCAGGCAGACTTTTTTTCCTGGGTAAATGGGTCTTTCTCTGAGGACAGATGCTGGCACTTCTTGATGACTCACTTCTGAGGGGCTCAGCCCCATCAGGGTCTGAAGAAAGGAAGAGGGCTGGCGCCAGGCCCAGTGCTGGTGACATCCTGGCTTCTTGCCTGCCTTTTAGAATTGCCCCAGTGGGCACATGTGTGCCCGGAATTTGTCGACTTGTGTCAAAAGACAATGAAGTTTTGTTGCCTGCATCCGAACCGATGACTTCATGGTTCTTTTAAGGGAGAATAACAGTTAGGATGGAGGAGGTGGGAGATTTGTGGAGTTAAACGGGCACATTGCAATGTTTGAGTTTCATGTTAGATGAAATCTAAAATGCTTCTTATCTGGGAAACTGTAAAGTCCAAAGCATTAACCCTGTTGGCCATAAAAGAACCCAAGTTTCCTCCCATTTAGCTAATTTTGAAAGGAATGATGAGTCTCCAAGTCGTTGGGGTGACGTGAATAGACTTATTTTCCATTCCTGTGCTAAAAGCCTGATGTAGAGCAGTGGCTTTTAAAATTTTTTGACAGTGATCCATAGCTAGAAGTACATTTTACATTGTGACTCTGAACATACAAATGTACTGAGAAAGGTTTCATGGAAAATGCCACTGCAGTGTGTAATACCCGAGAACAGTTTCTGTTATATTTTATTTGTTCATTTACTTCATCTATAAAAATCAGCTTGTGGTTTGGTTCCAGGACTTTCTAACAGGTCATGACCTCCAGTTGGAAAATATACATGTGGAGGAAAGACCGTGGGGTCTTAGAGGTCTCAAAACAATAAGATACTTGTCTGTCATTGACATCAGGGGCTTTATGCACTGTGGTGACTCAGGGACCCAGGTGGCTGGAGTCTCCATGTTAATCCCTCTCCAGTGGCTTGGAAAGCAATTTGACTTCCAGCCATGAACTCAGGCCTGGTTTCACGGGTGTGTGACCTGTGCAGTTATGAGGCCTTGTGCTAGGCTCACTGCTCTGCGGTCACTGTCTTGAATTATTAATACTTTTTGAAGAAGCCCCTTGCTTTAATTTTCCACCAGGCCCCACCAGTTATGTAGCCAGTCTGTATACAATGTCATTGAGTCTCCAGTTTTTCATCTGTAAAATGGGTGCTCTTGATAAAACTCTTAAAAGGATTAAAAGAAGAATGGCCGAGGGTTCGTATATACGAGCTACTGTTTTCAGCTTGCTGGTCCATCTTCAGTGGTACATCCGCGGAAAACCTCTACTTAATTAAACATGTCTGGTCACCCTGAAGTGCTGTACTTCCTTATGCTGCCTTCCGCTTATCTGAGTTTTGTTCATTACTCAAGAAATCACTCCAGCTTCTCCTTGGGGGCCATCTTCCATGACTTCTCAGCACCCCTACAGCATCAGTCATAGGTCCTTCCTTCATGAACCTATCACTTTAATTCCATCCTCTCCATCTGACTCCCTCTGCCCCAGCTCAGGACTCTTCGCTTCTTGCCCGGAACATTGAAACAGCCTCCTAATTAGTTGTCCCATGTCTAGCTGGCCCTTCCATTCTATCCTCCACCACACCAGGGTCATTTTCCCATTATTCTCAAATGACTTTTCCAGGATGCCACTCATAGGTAGAAAGCTTCAGTGGCTCCCGTCACCTGTAGGCCTCGGTCTCACAGCCATTGGCTCCATGGCCCCTGCTATTCTGCTCCCCTCCTGAGCCCTGCCTGCCTGCTCACGCACCATCTCTGGAAGAGAGTTTATTCTCCGGCCTTTGGTTCTTCACACATTCTCTTCCTTCTGCTGAAGTGACCTGCCCTCAACTCTCCCTGGGAAGATTTCAACCCACCTTTCACTGCTCCTGTGAAGCTCAGCGTCCTCGCCAAAGATCTCCTGGGCAGGATGGAATGACTCCCTCTTGCCTCTGAATTCTATAGTGTTTCTTGGAATTTAACCTTCATCTTGAAGTTATTAGGCAATTCACCCAAGGTCTTAATTGCATTTTCAGCTGGGTCTGTGTTCCAGAGAGTAGAGACAATTAGGTGATACGCCTGTTGCATCAGGCATTCTTTAGGGGAGGCCCCTGGAGTACAGACTCCTGCAAAGATTGCTTGGGGCTTGTCCTGGTCCCCTCAGCTGGTCTGAATCATCCCTCCTCCTCTGACTCTCTTGGCACTTTGCACATCCCTCTAGCATAGCACTCACCACTTTCCATTTGAGTTATTTCTTGACACGACTGGCTTCCCCACTAGGCATGTCTTATTCATTATTGCAGCTCCAATGCCTCTCCCAGGGCTTGGTGCTCAGTTTGCACTCAGGAAATGGATGAATAGTTGAAAGGACAGAGATCCAGAGAGAAGGGGAAATCGCTGGCTACTGTGGGGGTGTGTGGAAGGAGGGTCTTGCGTTTATCTCTAAGATAAGTTAGGCTGAAATAACAATTGTTTCTCAAATCTTACTGACTCCAAACAACACATATTTATTTCTCGTTCAGGCTTGTGTCCATTGTGAGCAGTAACAATTCTGCTCTGTTCTCTCTTCACTCTGGGACCAAGGCTGATGTCGGTCACAGAGACATGACGGTCTATGGCAGAAGAAAAGGACAGATGGCGGAGGCGTGCGGTGGCTCTGGGGAGAAATGGCTCAGATTATTTCAACTCACATCTTGTTGACTGAAGCAGGTCTTAGGGTTCTAGGAAAGAGAATACTCTCAGAGGGTTGGGCCCAGGAGAGAGGGGCAGTGGGTATTTTGAAAACACAACCTGCTACAGTGGGGCAGTGCTTCAGAGTGGGGTAGTACCCCGGAGTTACTGGTGCAATGCTCTGGCTCTCTGTGCTCCCATACTCACTCTGACCCTGATGGGGGTGGTGGAGGGGCTCATCCACTTGGTGTGTTTGGCCAGAAACTGGGCCCAGAGTTCCGCATCTGGTCCATCCTTTCTAATCCAGCGTGGGTAGCCCATAGGGACTGTGTTTTCTACTTTGCCCTTTCAGGGATGGAGGGAGAGACTCTCTAGTCCGGGGTTCCTGTGACTTGGTAGGTTCTGTCTAATCCTGAAGTCCTGTTTATCACTGGTAGAAGCCACATTCTCTGATATCAAGTGTACACACAACAAAGGTGATGAGTTAGGAGATGCTCCCTTCTCCTCCTTCCTCTGTCCCATTTCACAGCTTGTTTGGAGCTTGGGTGAGAAAGACGGTGCAACCTTTCGAGACCTCTCTAGTGCCCCAGTGCCTGAGATTGCAGAAATGCCAGGTTATGAAAATGGCGTTCACTCAAACACAGAGAGGTTCCAATGTTGCTACTGCTAGTATTGTTTCACTTAAAGGACTTGGCCAGTGGGAAAGGAAGACTGATTCTCACATACAGTATCTAAACATGCTGCTTCCTACCCCAGGATCAGCTGCAAAAGACTATTCAGGACTTCCCTGGTGGTCCAGTGGCTAAGACTGCGCTCTCAATGCAAGGGGCTCGGGGTTCTATCCCTGGTCAGGGAACTAAATCCCACATGCCACAGCTAAGACCCAGAGTGGTCAAATAAATAATAAATAAAATAAAAATTTAAAAAGAGTGTTCATGCTGGGCCATCTGGTTCCTGTATAATCAGAAATCAGAGCACTCTGTGGTGGCCTAAATGACAAGAAAATCCCAAAAACAGAAAACAATTTTTATACATATATGCATATGTATTATACGTACAGCTGATTCACTTGGCTGTACAGTAGAAGCTCATGTAACATTGTAAGGCAACTGTACTCCAATAAAATTTAATTTTAAAAAAGAGAAATCAGAACACTGTAGGAAATGGCCCTGGGGGACATCTGAAGTGAACACTATCCTTTTCCAAGCAAAGCAGACCCTCAGGGAAAATCCTGAAACCTGACTATTCATACTCATTTTGACCAGTACATATGGTATCCAGAGGGTCCTTGTGAGGGGAACACACCTATCCTTACTTAACAGGGTGTTTTGCAGGGGCCAGGCCTGGGATTCATATATTTCTGGTAAGTGGAATCAGTGATACCCTTCCCTACCAAGCACCTCTTTGTATCAGCTTTTATCCGTGACCTCTTTGTATCAGCTGTTATCTATGGATGGTGCTTCAGTTCTTAACCAGAGGAAGAGGAACACATTCTGATGGGAGGAGGAGGTTGGTGGGTGGGCAGAGAAAGATGAGCAAAGGTGAGAGGGGAGCTGTCATGATTTGTTTCTAATCAGTCTGGCTGCATGATAGAGTATGGGGAGGGGAATGATGTCTAGAGCAAAAGTCCTATTTATGGAAAAGTGCGAGATGCAGGGAAGAAGCAGTGCAGCTTCGGGAACAGGCACCAAATTTGGCAGTTTGCTCATAAGATTTCTCTTCCCTCTGGTTCCAGAGCTCAGTCTTTGGCAGGGCTTGTAGGCCATGATGTTGACCACAGGAGGGGCAGAGAGAGAAGCAGGGCTCTCACCAAGGGTGCCTGGTGTCTGTGGCACTCAAGTTTTTTTTTTTCCTAAAACTGTTTGCTCAAAGAATATTTCAAAGAGAGACTGGGTGAGTTTGTTCTTGAGTCATTTCAGAGTATGGTGCTGAATGATACTGCATGCGTGCTCAGTCATCTCTGACTCTTTGCGACTCCATGGACCCACTGTCCGTGAAATTTTCCAGGCAAGAATACTGGAATGGGTTGCCATTTCCTACTCTAGGGAATCATCCCAACTTAGGGATTGAACCTGCATCTCTTGTGTCTCCTGCACTGGCAGGCAGATTCTCTACCTCTAAGCCACCTAGTTAAAGACTATGTTATTGAGAATTGATGGTGATGGTGGGGAGTATTTAAGAATCATTATCATTTATCCACTGACACATCTATGACCTCATATACATTCCCAGGATGTTGGACCCTGAGACACAGGGGTACACCTACAGGTAAGCCCTTGATACTGGGGTGACTATTGTGTTTGTGATATATCCTTCTGCATTAGTTTCTTATTGGTGATGTAACAGTTTACATTGGAAGGATTGTTGCGGAAGCTGAAGCTCCAATACTATGGCCACCTGATGGAAAGAACCGACTTATTAGAAAAGACCCTGATGCTGGGAAAGACTGAGGGCAGGAGGAGAAGGGGGTGGCAAAGGAAGAGATGGTTAGATAGTATCACTGACTCAATGGACATAAATTTAGGAGATAGAGGAGGACAGAGGAAGCTGGCGTGCTACGGTTCGTGGGATTGCAAAGAGTTGGACACGACTTAGTGACTGAACAAAACAACAACTTAGCACAAACTTAGTGATTAAAAAAAAAAAAACACAAAAATTTATTATCTTATAGTCCTAGAGGTCAGAAGTCCGAAATCAGTTTTACAGAGCTAAAATCACGGTGTCAGCTGGCTATGTCTTTTCTGAAGCCTCTAGAGAAAAGCTCATTTTTAATTTTTTTGTATCTTCTACATTCTGGCAGTCACCAACTTTCCTTGACTTTTATTCATCATCAAAGCCAGTGGTGTAGCATCTTTCAGTCTGTTTCCCCTGACTCTGACACTCCTGCTCCCTTTCTTAAGGACCTTGTAAAACTAACCTCATCTCAAGATCCTGAGCTTAATCCCTTTTACCATATATTCTCCAGTTTCGTTTGGCTTTGATTCAGCCTTATCAAGAGGACACACAACTGCAACATTTATTAAGTACCTGCTGTATACCTTTTCTCTGCTAGAAACTTTTCATACTCTTAAAATTGAATCCCCACTGAGACTCTGAACATGCACACATGTTCGTGCTCAGTCATATCTGACTCTGCAACACCTTGGACTGTGGCCTGCCAGTCTCCTCTGTCTGTGGAATTTTCCAGGCAAGAATACTGAAGTCGGTTGCCATTTCCTCCTCCAGGAGATCTTCCCAACTTAAGGATGGAACCTAAGTCTTTTGTGTCTCCTGCATTGGCAGGCGGATTCTTTACCACTGCGCCACCTAGGAAGCCTCTGCATGAGAGGTATTTTTTATGTCTGTTGTATAAATGAGGAAGCTGAGGGTGGCATGTGTCAGATTACTTGTTTGTTTTATAAGAGATGGAAATAGGATTTGAGTGTAAATGGGTCTGGCTTTCCGGCTTAAAAACTCACTCTTTCCCTACAATTTCAAGTACTCCATCTCTGAAGCTGCTACTTTCTCACGACTGAAACGATTCAGTTAAAAAAAAAAAAAAAAGCCAAGAAATGTCTTGTCCATTCTCTGCTGGTAGCTACAGAGGAATGTTCAAGGGGCCTTTCAGTACGTCTTGATAGCCATGTTCTCTATCCTGGGAATAGGGGAGACCCCTGATTTCATCTTTTGCCTGGGGTTCTGACCAGAATACCCTGGCGTTGTGGAAGAGACAAACCCAGATTCTTCAGATGAGTCATAGACTGTGCCCAGAGCTAAAGTGTGGTGAAGAGGGAAGGCTTCTGCTGCCCCAGCCTGTGAAATGGTTTCCATTACGGTGTTTCTGCCAAGAGAGCAGCGGAGTGCTGCCCTTTGGTCCCCTCCCCGCGACTTCGGCGCCTCCGGCGTCCGACTGAGTCAGCAGAAGCACGAATAGGGCACTGGAGAAAGCCTGGGACTGGAGCCCCGCGACCTGGATGCCTGTGTCAGCATCGCCACTGACTGATCCTTTGACTGCTCCATCCTCTGAGTCTTGGGTTCTACCTGGACTGAGTGTCTGCAGCCTTCTCTTTCCTTACACTTTAGAGTGGCACTGCTTCACCACAGGTACTGCTGTCAGTGGAACAGGTAAGTATCAGAAAGTTACCGTGCCCATGGAGATAACTTTGCCACGGCTGCACCCTTTCTCCATAGAGTGGCTAAGAGCCCTGCATTAGAATTCTGGTTCTTCCCCTACTGGCTGGGTTATCTTGGGCAAACCTCACTTTCTTCACTTATGAAATGGGGATAATGATAATTATACTGCCCTCCTTCTGAGGTTGTTGTGGGGAAAGCCCAGCCACTAGAATATCACTGGTGACTCTTTAGTTCTATACGAATGCTCATCTCATGCCTCCCTATCCACTCTTATGGAAGCTCTAGTAGAGAAAGGAACTTGCGCTCTTGAGTCAGAACCACTAGCCTTTTCTATTAGACTCTGCTACTCATCAGCTGCATGACCTTAGACGACTCAATTCAAACCCTCTGACCCTTAGGACTTTGCATAAACTGTGAACAATGATAATAGAAATGTCTTAATGGGGGGATGAGAATTAATAGAATAATACATGTAAAGTTCCAAGCAGAGTGCCTGGCATATGGAAAGTATTTGCTCCTTTTGGGTCATGTGACTGACTTCTTTCACATTTCTAGGATGCTTTGAATTTCATTCCAGTTTCAAAGGTGTCAAGAAACATTTTAACATTTTAGGTTTAGTCAAGCTTTTATATTGAGGTCACATACTTATAAATATGTGTGTTAAACTACATCCTGATGTAAAACAAGTGGTACTGATTTTTCCAGTGCCTTCCACCCCCTAACTTCTAGCCTCAATGTCTGCAAATAATTAATGCAGAGAGGAGGTTTACAGTTGGCTACACATATGCACATTAAACATTTAATTTGAAAAAGTAAAAGGATGAACCCAACAAGCTGCAATAATCTTCAAAAGCTCTGTTAAGGATTTAGACAAACGGTATTGACTTATGGATAAAACCAAGACTTTTGGCTTTGAATCCACTAAAAAATAGAGGAGCCACTGCTTCTATATGGAGTAACAGAAAATAATGCGGAGGTGGTCCTGTGGCCTGGTTTCTGGTTCAGACTGATCTTGAAAGTAGAATCAGTTAGCAGTAGCCTTTGCTCAACTTTTGGCTCTTCCAGATGCAACCAAATATTCAGAAGATTTAGGGCAGTGAGAATATACTGAACAGAGAACTGCCAAAGGAAGATAACAGATTGGATCCTTTTTGGATTTAGCTTTTTTCTGCTTGGAATAGAGGCAATGGTAACTAAGGCAACTAGCATTTAAGGAATTATAGTTTACTGGATGGTTTTATATTATTCTCATTTTACAGATGAGAAAAATAAGGCTCAGAAACATTTCATAACTTGCTCAGAACCATATAGTTCATAAATGGAAATCAAGAATTTGAATACAAGTCTATTTGAGCCTGGACTGCTTTTGTGAAATTGTTAAAGGGAACCATTAACATCTGATAGGAATGGTTCTTCCATTGATCTATTAAATACTTGCTTAAAGGCTGAGCAATGGATCAAATGACCTCTTGCAAAGCCAAGATATTGGTAGTTTAAGGCTCTTTTCATCTTTCTGAGTTGAATATGTTGTACATTTTCATGAACCCTTCCAAGTACGCTGCTCTACATTCCTGGCCTGTGGATCCCTTGTAACTATTGCCTCCTTTCAAAAGCAAAGCATTGATTTGCACCCTCTCAGAAGCTATTTGTCTGCCTGCTGTTACCTGGAGAGGAAATTTCCTGTTTGACCACATTCCTACAAAACTCTCAGTAAAGCCCAGGACATGTTTTTAAATTGATCATAATGTTTGTTGAGCTTTTATTTCCCTGGTTTTGATGAAAGGAGGAACAGAAAAGGTTCCATTGGACCTTATACATTGACAATTGTTATCAGTGTGACCTTGAGCCCAAAGTTTGGGGATGGGATTTTCTGCTTTCAGTCGTGGTTTATAACGTTTCCTGAGATGTGGCATCCATCCCCACACTCCCACCATCCATCACCCATCCATCATGGTCCAAACTACCACTGTGCTTCACCTAAAATATCGAATGACCTCATTGTTCCCCCTGCCTAGAGCTTTACCTCCTCTAATTCATTTATAAAAAGGTTTCTGTGTTATAAAATAACACAGGCATATGCAAAAGTATCACATGATATAATGAATTATATTGTAGTTCACTTAGGATTAGAAACTTGAAAAATTACACATGTGCATTCATAAAAGCAATATATAAAGAATTGCTTCCAATGCGTTTAAACTTGGCATAAATTGTATCACACTCCACACATCCTCTGGTAAATTGCTTTTTTCCAGGGCAGCCTTGTGTCTTGAGAATTAGTCATGTTGTTACGTGTAGATAAAACTTATTCATTTTGAAACTGCTCTATGGGGTACCCTTTTGGGAATAGCCCACAAATTTAGTTTTTCCACTCTCCTACTTGTTGGTGTTCATCTAGTTGGTTTCAATGGTACCTGATTACAGAGAGCACTACACTAGGGATCCTTGCACACATCTCCTTGTGCGTATTTGTGTAAAGCCCTGTGGAGTGTATACCTACATATGGACCTTCCAGGTTATGGAATATGCCCGTATTTATATTTACCAGATGATATCAGGGCTTCCCTGGTGGCTCAGATGGTAAAGAATCTGTCTGTGATGCAGGAGACCTGGGTTCGATCCCTTGGTTGGAAAGATCCCTTAGAGAAGGAAAGGCTACCCATTCCAGTATTCTTGCCTGGAGAATTCCATGGGCAGAGGAACCTGGTGGGCTACAGTCCACGGCGACTGTAGTTGGACATGTTATCAAACAGATTGGTTTCCAAAATATTGTGGCAGTTTACCTTCTCAGCTGCGTGTATGGAGAATCGAGAGTTTCCATTTCCCTACATCCTTGCTAGTAGTTGATATTGTCAGATCAATCTGATGGACTCATTTGAAAAGTATCTCATTTCCTAAATTTGTATTTGCTAGTGAGAATATTTTTCTTATTATATTTTGATTTGCTTTAGTTAGCATAATTATCTTTTTATGTACTTAGAGCAGTAAAGAATCCACCTGCCAATGCAGGAGACTCAGGTTTGACCCCTGGGTTGGGAAGATCCCCTGGAGAAGGAAATGGTTACCCATTGCAGTATTCTTGCCTGGGAAATCCCATGGACAGGGTAGCCTGGCAGGCTGCAATCCATGGAGTTGCAGTGAGTCGGACATGACTGAGCCACTAAACAAAACGAAGCAGAAACTGGCTGCTGGGAATGTTCTCTATCACGTAGTTACTATTTTTTTGTCTTGCGTTTTTAGTGTCATTGTTTTGTAGAAATATTTACCCTATGTGGACTGCATATTAATGCTTAAAAAATTTGTAAATAACTTTTCCAAGTCTGTGACTTTTTTTTGCATTTTTTGTTGTGTCTTTATCATGTAAAACATTTTTGGTTTCGCTGTAGTCAAGCATTTTGCTTTGTTTGATTTAAGCTTTACTATCTGCTTCAGTTAATTCTTGATTCTGAGATCAAAGAGTTATTTTTCAATCATTTTCTTATAAAGGTTTTACTTCTCATATTGTGATCTTCGAGGCACTTGACATTTATTTTGTTATAAAGTAGTTTATTACTTTGTTTTGTCTCCATGTGGACAGTTCATTGTCCTTGTGCCATTTATTGAATAGTCCATTCTTTTCCTGTTTATTTATAAGGGCATAACTGATTACGCCACGTTTCCATGGGTATGTTTCAAGGTGCTTGGTTCTATTATATTAATTTGTTTGTTCTTATATCAATAGCACATTCTCTTGAATATTCTATTGTTAGAATAAACCTTGATATCTGATTTTGGTAATCTTTGTTATTCTTCAAAATTTTCTTATTTCTTTATGCTTCTGTAGGAATAGTATGAGCTTTGGCCTGTCAATTTCAATGAAAACTTAATTTTAATTGTAAGTACAACAAATGTATCAATCATCTTTGTGGCAGAACAGAAGTCTGTTTAAAGCAGAATCTTCTCTTCCATAAATATTTATTCAGGCTATATTTTATGTCCTTTAAAAATGTCTTAAATTATTTTCCCTAAAAGTTTATTTACATTTTTATTAGAAATATTTATAGGAGCCCTGAAGTTTTGCTTGCTTTTATGAAATTATCTTTAATTTTCACTATATTTTATAATTGATAGGGTGGTTTTCTGAGAACACTAATGAATTTGTGAGTTGATCTTGTAACTTGCAGAATTCTCTTATCTTTTCTAATATTTTCTCTGTAATTTTCCTGGATTTTCTAATGATGTTTTCTGCAAATGGAGATCCATTTTGTCTTTTTATCTATTTTAAAAATCATTTGTTTATTTTTCTTATTAACCAGGGCTCTTGGATAATGTTGAATAGTAGGGGTGACACCAGGCCTCCTTGGCTTCCTCCAGAATTTTTTCAAGGAAATATTTCTAGCATTCTATCATAGAGAGGCCATTCAGTATAGCGGTTAAAAATGCAAGCTCTGGGGTCAAGTGAATTTGAGACTAGACTCTGTCACTAAAGTGTTGTATTACTTGGAGTATAGGAACTTCCATACAGTTCTGCGTATTGGCTGTACCTATTTATATTCCCACCAACAGTGTAGGAGGAGTCCCTTTTCTACATACCCTCCCCAACATTTATAACATGTAGATGATGGCCATTCTGACCAGAGTGATGCGATACCTCATTGTAGTTTTGATTTGCATTTCTCTAACAATTAGCGTAGAGAAGGCAATGGCAACCCACTCCAGTATTCTTGTCTGGAAAATCCCATGGACGGAGGAGCCTGGTAGGCTGCAGTCCATGGGGTTGCTAAGAGTCGGACACGACTGAGCGACTTCACTTTCAATTTTCACTTTCATGCACTGGAGAAGGAAATGGCAACCCACTCCAGTGTTCTTTCCTGGAGAATCCCAGGGATGGGGGAGCCTGGTGGGCTGCTGTCTATGGGGTCGCACAGAGTCAGACATGACTGAAATGACTTAGCAGCAGCAGCAGCAACAATTAGTGATTTTGCACATTTTTTTCGTGTGGTTATTGGGCATCTATACGTCTTTGAAGAAATATCTATTTAGATCTTCTGCCCATTTTTTTGATTGGGTTATTTGTTTTCAGTTTGTTTTGATATTTAGCTGTGTGAGCTGTTGTCATATTTTGGAAATTAATTGCTTGTCAGTCACATTGTTTGCAAATATATTCTCCCATTTTGTAGGTTGTCTTTTTATTTTGTTTATGGTTTCCTTTGCTGTGCAAAAGTTTTAAGTTTAATTAGGTTCCACTTGTTTATTTTTGTTTTTATTTCCATTAATCTAGGAGATGAATCTAAAAAGATATTGCTGTGATTTTTGTCGATGAGGGTTTTGCCTGTGTTTCCCTCTAGGAGTTTTATAGTATCCAGTCTTACATTTAGGTCTTACATTTTGAGCGTAGTTTGTATAGGGTGTTAGAGAATGTTCTTATTTCATTCTTTTACATGTACCTACTCGGTGAAGCTCAACATTCAGAAAACAAAGATCATGGCATCTGGTCCCATCACTTCATGGGAAATAGATGGAGAAACATTGGAAACAGTGTCAGACTTTATTTTTTTGGGCTCCAAAAGCACTGCAGATGGTGACTGCAGCCATGAAATTAAGAGACGCTTGCTCCTTGGAAGGAAAGTTATGACCAACCTTGATAGCATATTAAAAAGCAGAGACATTACTTTGCCAACCAAGGTCCGTCTAGTCAAGGCTATGGTTTTTCCCGTGGTCATGTATGGATGTGAGAGTTGAACTGTGAAGAAAGCTGATCGCCGAAGACTTGATGCTTTTGAACTGTGGTGCTGGAGAAGACTCTTGAGAGTCCCTTGGACTGCAAGGAGATCCAACCAGTCCATTCTAAAGGAGATCAATCCTGGGTGTTCATTAGAAAGACTGATGCTAAAGCTGAAACTGCAATACTTTGGCCACCTCATGTGACGAGTTGACTCACTGGAAAAGACTCTGATGCTGGGAGGGATTGGGGGCAGGAGGAAAAGGGGATGACAGAGAAGGAGATAGCTGGATGGCATAACCGACTCAACGGACATGAGTTTGAGTGAACTCCCGGGAGTTGATGATGGACAGGGAGGCCTGGCGTGTTGTGATTCACGGGGTCACAAAGAGTCGGACATGACTGAGCGACTGAACTGAACTGATTCAGTTTTTCTAGCACCACTTATTGACGAGATCTTTTCTCTATTGTATATTCTTACTTCTTTTTCTATAAATTTATTGACCGTAGGTACATGGGTTTATTTCTGTACTTTCTATGCTGTTCCATTGATCTATATGTCTGTTTTGTGCCAATACCATACTGTCTTGATTACTGAAGCTTTGTAGTATCGTTTCAATTTGAGGAGCCTGATTCTTCCAGCTCCATTTTTCTTTCTCAAAATTGCTTTGGTTATTTGGGGTCTGTTTTGTTTCCGTACAAATTTTAAAATGTTTTGTTCTGTCAAATGCCCTTGATAATTTGATAGAAGTTGCACTGCATCACTGAATCTGTTGATCGCCTTAGGTAGTACAGTCATTTTAACAGTATGGATTCTTCCAGTCTAAGAACACGGTGCATCTTCCCATTTTTCTGTGTCAGCCTCAGTTAATTTTATCAGCATATTATAGCTATTGGAGTACAAGCCTTTGTCTTCTAGGTTGTTGTTGCTGTTTTCTGATGTGATGGCAGATGGGGTTGTTTCTTTAATTTCTCTTTTTGAGCTGTTGTTGTTAGTGTATAGAAATGCAGCAGGCATAGTCTGGAGAGAAGCCAATCTTATAATAACATTTCTCTCTCCCTTTCTTTCCTTCCTCAGCTATTGTGATATTGATTTATCCTTTGAGTTTTTTAAAATTATTTTAATCATATTTTTCAATTACACGTTTTCTTAGATGTTTTATCCTCTTCAGTATTCCTGCTCCCATTTTACCTACTTTTGGTAGTTTTTGTTCTTTATTGTCTCTTTGATGATTATAACCTTACTTGCTACTTTTATTGGACTGAAAAAATGTACTCTGTGTAATTTATTTATCTCATGATCATTGTTTTGATTTCTGATTTTTATATGGTTTGATGTTATTTTTAATATTCATTTGCTTTAGATTTTGCTGATGGGGGATGGTGTGCTTTCTTTTTTAAGATTATTAATAGCTTCTTCATGAGTTTTGTAATTTTGCTCTGCAGGATAATCTTACACAGAAAGAGTTTTATTTTCTTCTGATGTATTTCCTCCCTTTTCTAGAAGATTTGTAATGTTTTCCTCCAATGGACTCTTGGTCTGCTATCCAGAACTATGTTTTATGTCAACCATTTGGGATTACTGCTCCGTGGACACAGTGGGAATATTTTGATGCTATTACTTCAGCGAGTTTATGGCTTGGATCACCTTGATTCCTGACTACAAGGATGGGTCTGCATACACTGGTCTCTTTTTTCAAGTGTATGTAACCCCAGACAGTGGTCACAGCAGTAGTTAATTTTCCATCTCTTCTTATTAACAGGGGAGCTCAATCTCCAACTTGACTCTCAGCAGGGAGCCTAACTGAAATCTTCAGCCTTGCTTCATAGTTAGCAAATTGAAACTTTATTCCCTGTAGAAATTCTGAGTCCCCTGGCCTGCTTTGGACTGGGGATCCAGGGGCCTGTAGCTTCAGCCTATTTCTTAGCTTGTTTTTGTTCTGTTTCTCATGCACAGAGATGTTTACGGTGGATTTGAGGCCAGCTTTGTGTTTTGGATGTTCTCTTTGAGACTGTTATTTATCATTATTATGACTTTGGAGCATTGCCATCTGCCTGGATTTCTGCTTCTGTTTCCTACCTGGCAGGACAAATGGTATTCCCTAAATTCTGCATACCATCCCCCTGTTTATAAGGTTTCTTTGTGTTTCCATCAAACATAGAGTGAGTGAAATGCATTACCAGGCATTTTTAGATCTTTGTGCACCTGGCCTCTGTTCTCTACTTATATGGAGCTGCTTCTTATTCCCTGATGACACTTGCTTCCAGGCTTTATCTCAGGCTGTTTCTCCAACGGATACATGTTCAACCTTCCATCTGGTTTGTATTTGATCTCCCTGATCTTTCTCATCTGCCCCTAATGTCACTTCCTCCCCTACTCCTCATTCCACATACTTTCATTCTCCTGCCCCCACCTTATATTTGATAACACCTGTCTCCATCCTGAAACTACTGCTCCATCAGTCTCTCCCCCAAGACAGAAGGTCCTTGTGGGTGTCTATCAATCAGTCCTTCACCACTACAACTAGCATGGCAGAGACACCCAGTAAGTGTTAGGAAAACAAATGCATGATAGGAAGCACAATTCTCTCTTGCACTTCATTTCTTCCTTGCTGTCCAGAGGGAGCCCTGACTTGCATGTGATGTGGAGGGGAAAATCATTCCATCCACATTGCCAACTCTCTGATGAGTTCCCAGGGATCAACCTTGAATTCATCAAGGAAATCTGGAGCTTTTTGAAGGGATGGAGGACGAAGAGGTGGGATTCCAGTGTGGAACTAGGAGGGTCCAGAAGAGGTGAGTCAGGATGTCCAGTGCTCTGTAATATTCCTTCACCACCGCCTTGTGTTGCTAGAGAAAGATTTTCCAGGACTGCTGTGATTTATGGCGCTGTGGTAGTTATTAGAGCGTATCCCCATCTCTTGAACCTGCTGATTCTTGTCGATTCACAAGTGAAACCTGGTCTAAGCCCTGAGGTCCTGGGAAAGCAAGATCACCTTCCTTCAATCTGAAGCAGACATCGTTCTGTGTATTTGGACATAGTCTTGTGACATTGGCTGAAGCCAGTTGATGCTGGGGCATCTGAGTTCTAGCATTGATCACCGAAGCAGTTGTTGACCCTGGCTTTCAAGGCCATCCCTCTTTGGAAGGCTTTGGAGTGCCAAAATCTCTCACCCCCTTTCCTGCACCATTTTTATATGCAATCTTGTTAAAATCCTTGCCTTTCATGTGGAGGCCAAGATGGTGACTTCACAAAGGTCAGGAACTGGGGACGTGAAAAAAAATTTCCTTGAAAGCTTTAAAATGAATTATTTATAGGAATAATAACCAGTAAACTGAAAGATTTGAGACGAGGAGCCTGGTATGTAGACAAGATGAAAACTGTGATATTGGGGGGATTGTTGCCAATCTTTTCCCAGCACTTAAGTGGTTTTATCTTTGCATTTTCTCTACTACCCTTCATATGCTATCCCTCCTTTAGAATGAAGCTATGTGTAAATTTCTAAAATTTCCTTCTTCACAAGAGGGAGGGTTTATATGTATACTTATAACTGATTCATGTTGTTGTATAGCAGAAACTAACACAACTTTGTAGAGCAATTGTCCTCCAATTTAAAAAAAAAAATCCTTCTTTAGACTATGGTAATGGAATTGTGCTATCCCATTCCTTTTTCGTGAAATCCTCTATTCTGTTGTGGGACATGAGACAGCTGTTCAGGCTTAAAGTGCAGTGAAGGGAGGGGAGGAGAGACCTAAAGCAAGCAATTCAGAATGCCCTGCAGTTGTTTGGAAGCCTATTTATGAAAGAAGCTGAGGAGTGATCTGGGAAGAGTGTGAAGTTAGGCAGGAGAGTAACCCACCGCTGTCTTTGCCCTACCACTTCACCAGCCAGTTGGCCTTGGTAAGTCACTGAATACCTGACCGTCCACCAACTCTCAAGGTCTCAGTTTGCCCACTTATAATTGGGAGAGTTGGGTTGATTCAAGGATAGTCAGTGAAATCGCTTGTGAAAAATAAGAAGGGAATTTAAGCAACCAGAGCAGTGGCAGGAATCCTGGCAAACAAAGAATTGTGTGTTACCAAAATGTAACCCCAGTACATGGTTACCATGCAGAAAAACAGACCAGGCATTGCTAGCATTTCTAATTATTTCAAGGGAAGCCCCAGATCCAGATTTTTATGTGAAATATCCTAATTTCACATCTAATTAACAACTCATTAAAAAAACAGAACAAACTAGCAATGCCCTGTTTAGATCAAACAGACATATCTGTGGGTTGAACACAGTCTGTGAACAGTCAGTTTGCAACCTCAGGGGCAAATGATCTTTGACTCCAGATTCACAATCTGTCTTCAAAATCAGGAAACATGGATTGACCCAGCCCTGGATGAGGATTCTGAGATCCTGGTAACTGACTACAGCATCAGCTTCCTGTTGGAGACTGGGAATGCCATCTGACTCCTGTCCAGATAGCACTGTCTGCAGAAAGCTTTAACCCTAAGATAGCTTATTTCTTTGTTAATAAGGTAGATGAACCAGAGTTTAAGGGATATTAAAGGTACGTTGGCATCAACTGAGACTTTCTCCTGGAAGTAAATAAGAATTGAAAGGACACTGAGCAGGGAATAACTTTCTCACAATGAAATTTGATGTCAAAATGCCCTCTCCATCTAAACCCCCAAAACTACCTTGTAGGGCTGCCTCTGGATTTAAGTGTTGTGGTTGTTTAGTCACTCAGTCATGCCCGACTCTTTGTGACCCCATGGACTGTAGCTTGCCAGGCGCCTCTGTCAATGACATTTCTCCAGCAAAATACTGAAGTGGGTTGCTATTTCTTCCTCCAGGGGATCTTCCCGACCCAAGAATTGAGCTCCCATCTCTTGCATCACAGGTGGGTTCTTTACCACTGAGGCACCAGTGTTATTAATCTAATAACTTTTTGTTTTTAAAGGATGTACCATTTATAAATCCCTGTTGCATTTACTGGGCTTTTGTAGCAGCCAAGAGAGAAGACCTGTCCACGGATTATCATCCTAAGTGGACAGTTCAGGAAGCTCAGAGAAGGGACATAAGGCATTCCAAATCCCTCAGCTCAGAGTTTGCAGGGCTGGGTTAGAACCTGGGTCTCCTGACTCCTCTGTTCCCGCTACTACCCTGTGCTGCCCACACAGAATCAGCCCCCCAGCCTCTTCACAGGTTGGGTTTGCAGCCCAGCTCAATCCCTGAGTAGCCCTAACACATCAGGGCTTGAGATAGGGTGGCACACGTGCACATTCTAACGCCTACCTGGTGTCATGTGAACCCAAGATAATGCTCCGGGCCGCATGAGGTGCTCAGGTAAACACCTGGTCTCTTCAACTGCTTGCCTAACTCCCTAGACCCTACTTCCCAACTTCGCTGTTTGAATTCAATTCCTATTAAAAAGCAAAACCGGAATCTCCACACTGTTCTCCATAGTGGCTGTACTAGTTTGCATTCCCACCAACAGTGTAAGAGAGTTCCCTTTTCACCCTCTCCAGCATTTATTGCATGTAGACTTTTGGATAGCAGCCATTCTTACTGGTGTGAAATGGAACCTCATTGTGGTTTTGATTTGCATTTCTCTGATTATGAGTGACGTTGAGCATCTTTTCATGTGTTTTGTTAGCCATCTTTATGTCTTCTTTGGAGAAATGTCTGTTTAGTTCTTTGGCCCATTTTTTGATTGGGTCATTTATTTTTCTGGAATTGAGCTGCAGGAGCTGCTTGTATATTTTTGAGATTAATCCTTTATCAGTTGCTTCATTTGCTATTATTTTCTCCCATTCTGAAGGCTGTCTTTTCACCTTGCTTATAGTTTCCTTTGCTGTGCAGAAGATTTTAATTTTAATTAGGTCCCATTTGTTTATTTTTGCTTTTATTTCCAATATTCTGGGAGGTGGGTCATGGAGGATCCTGCTGTGATTTATGTCGGAGAGTGTTTTGCCTATGTTCTCCTCTAGGAGTTTTATAGTACAGCCACTATGGAAAACAGTATGGAGATTCCTTAAAAAACTGGAAATAGAACTGCCATACGACCCAGCAATCCCACTCCTGGGCATACACACCGAGGAAACCAAAATTGAAAGAGACACATGTACTCCAATGTTCATTGCAGCACTGTTTATTATAGCCAGGATATGGAAGCAACCTAGATGTCCATCAGCAGATGAATGGATAAGAAAGCTGTGGTACATTTACACAATGGCGTACTACTCAGCAATTAAAAAGAATACATTTGAATCAGTTCTAATGAGGTGGATGAAACTGGAGCCTATTATACAGAGTGAAGTAAGCCAGAAAGAAAAACACGAATACAGTATGTTAACACATATATATGGAATATAGCAAGGGGATAACGATAACCCTGTATATAAGACAACAGCAGAGACTTGGATGTGTGGAGCAGTCTTTCAAACTCTGTGGGAGAGGGCGAGGGTGGGATAATTTGGGAGAATGGATTGAAACATGTATATTATCATATGTGAAACGAATCTGACGTGGTTGGGGGCTCAACCACCTCAACATTCTGTGGATTTAAGAGGCTGTTCCTTCCGGAAGTGTATAAATTAGCCTGGGATAGAAGCTGCATGCTGAATTTACTAATTAAGAAATGAGAAACCAGAACTATAAAGGTGGCATAGAAATACAAGAAACTATTCTTAAGTAATCTTTTAAAACTTTGAACAGAGTTACAGAATTTACCGTTTGTTATAAACTGGTATATATAGTTTAACCAGAACCATAAGAAAAGTAGTATTGTGTGAATTCTGAAGCACTTTCAACATGTTGTAGGAATAACGTGGACTTTCTTGAGTTTTACACATTTGTAAGTGAATGGTCTGTATCTTGTGCCTTTGTTGGATTTCTGTGAGCTGTAGTTTCTGGGAAATGAGCAGCTCTCATTCCTGTAACTCTTGTAATCCAGTCATTCGTGTGCCTCCTTCATTAGGATTCAGTACGGCTGTGGTGCTGTTATCCCTCTGATAGGAACTCTAACTGTGTGTAAAGCCCCAAAGGTCTGTTACTTACTTTTATTTTATATTGTACTATATTTTATTTACAGTGTTGTGTTTGTTTCAGGTGTATAGCAAATTGATATAGTCATATATATATCATTTGGTGAAATTTTAACTGTTAATGTTTTTGGCATTGTGCTTTGTACCATTTATTAAATAAAAATTAAAAACAAACAAACAACAAAAAAAGCAAAACCGAACCAAACCACATCTGAATCTCCATCCGTCCTGGATTTGTCCAGTGCTAAAGAGAGAAGGCGGAGAAGGCAATGGCAAGCCACTCCAGTACTCTTGCCTAGAAAATCCCATGGATGGAGCAGCCTGGTAGGCTGCACTCTGGGGTCGCTAGGGGTCGGACATGACTGAGCGACTTCACTTTCACTTTTCACTTTCACACATTGGAGAGGGAAATGGCAACCCACTCCAGTGTTCTTGCCTGGAGAATCCCAGGGACGGGGGACCCTGGTGGGCTTCCGTCTATGGGGTCACACAGAGTCGGACACGACTGAAGTGACTTAGCAGCCGCAGCAGCAGCAAAGAGAGAAGGGGCTTCCTGGGTGGCACTACCGGTAAAGAATATGTCTCTCAGTGCAGGAAACGTAGAGACTTGGGTTCGATCCCTGGGTCGGGAGGATCCCCTGGAGGCGGGCATGGCAACCCGCTCCAGTATTCTTGCCTGGAGAATCCTGTGGACAAAGGAGCCTGGTGGGCCACAGTCCATTGTGTCACAGAGTCTAACACGACTGAAGCGACTTAGCACACACAGAGAAAAATTTATTGTAACATTCAGGAGTGCTTGGAGTCGTGTGATTCTCTACAAAGTAGAGTCACATTTTAGTGAGTGTTGGGTGACAAAACATTCAAACCAGAGAGAAAGCAAACATTAATGCATTTGCTGAGATAGTTTGGTGGCTAATTCTAGACCTAAAAATATTCCTGTTTTTTTTTCTTTCACTTGTGTTCTTTGTCCTATTTAAACACTTATTGTCAGAGTTGGTAATTAATTGTATTTTACTAAGACATTTTAAAGATCCTGGAACACAAGACTGCAGCCCTGGAAGGTTCTGATTTTCTTATTCTGCTAGAGGACTAAATGGCAACCCACTCCAGTGTTCTTCCTGGAGAATCCCAGGGACGGCAGAGCCTGGTGGGCTGCCGTCTATGGGGTCACACAGAGTCGGACACGACTGAAGTGACTTAGCAGCAGCAGCAGCAGCAGAGGACTAGGGAACTGAGGGGATCAAGGAACAAGGGACCACGGTGAGTGAGCTTTTAGCAGATGGTGGACTAGCTGATTGTATAAATGAAGTCACATTTTTATAAAGAAACACATTTTGCTATCTTTCTGTTTCATAAAATTAGTTTTAAACTGCTCAGTGGCTCCCCCCGCCCCAACCACTCTACTTCCCTGCAAGTTTGGAAACCAGTGATGTTCCCGGCAGGCAGAGATCTTGTGATAAAGGACTTGCTTCAGGCTTCAGACTTGAATCCATTTTACAGCTTGCATATCAAACTATGTAAGTTGGCCTAATGATGGAAAGGCTGATGCTGTCAAATTCTAACTGGTGCGATTAGAGGGACATTCAGATCTCTCTGAGGCTGCCTTCTCTTCCTGGTACCCAAAGGCACAGGTCCTTCCTGGCAGCAAGTCAGTTTCCTCGTTAATTTCTGGGGTCGGCACACTTGTCTGCTCTGCCAGGTGTCAGGCCCAGGGAGTCAGCAAAGCCAAGCCGCTGGGCCAGGCTGGTGTCTGACAAGAGCAGAGGCAGTGCTCCTGTGCCAGTAGCCAGGGATGGTTGTGAGCAGGCAGAACCACAGCGATGCTGCAGCATGGAGCTCCAAAAAGCACAGATATCCCAGGACCCGGAGCAGTGACAAAGGCCCAGGGACACAGGTTGCTTCTGCTTTCCTGTTTGATCTGACACTTACCCAACTGATGGTTTAGAGAGAGGGTATGAGAGTGGGGGAGAAGGCAATGGCAAGCCACTCCAGTACTCTTGCCTAGAAAATCCCATAGATGGAGGAACCTGGTAGGCTGCAGTCCGTGGGGTCGCTAAAGGTCGGACACGACTGAGCAACTTCACTTTCACACATTGGAGAAAGAAATGGCAACCCACTCCAGTGTTCTTGCCTGGAGAATCCTAGGGACGGGGGAGCCTGGTGGGCTTCCATCTATGGGGTCACACAGAGTCGGACACGACTGAAGTGACTTAGCAGCAGCAGCAGCATGAGAGTGGGGCTATTCCTTGTAGTTTTAGAAATCCAGTTTGCAACAGAAAAGCTAGCTCAGACCATAACATTTTGCCCTGCACAAACTTATTTCAACATAGGTCACAGTAAAGCATTTAGTCATCAAATTCAAGCCAAATCCTAAAGTGTGGGTCTCCTGGTCTCCTTCAACTACTCCATTGTATAGTCTGTATCAGGAAAAATGACTTTTGTCAGTAGCAAAGTCAGAAAGCAGAACTTCTGAGAGTGTCATGTTTAACACAGTGTTTTAAATTTCAGATATGAATATCTGAGCTAAATAGCTAAATGTCACCAAGATATATATGCAGAGGTGGTAATAACAACCAAAATAACATGTTGATAGCATCTGGCACTTGCTCAGCATGTACTGTGCTGTGCTCCAGCCACGTGGCTGAGAAATTTACCTTTTGTGGATGCTACCTCCGTGGTGGGCTTCCCCAGTGGCTCAACTGCAAAGAATCTGCCTGTAATGAAGGAGACACAGGAGACAGGTTCAATCCCTGAATCAGGATGACCCCCTGGAGGAGGAAATGGCAGCCCACTCCAGTACTCCTGCCTGAAAAATCCCATGGACAGAGGCGCCTGATGGGCTACAGTCCATGGGGTCGCGAAGAATCAGACACAACTGAGTGACTGAACACGCAACACACACTCACTTCCATGGTTCCCTCAGCTCCAAATGATTGTGTCTAAAGTTTCAGGCAATTATATGAGGTAGTTGATATCATCTTCAGAAACATTTGTTACCAACGGATTTGTATTGAGTATTTATTATGTTCCAGGTGTGATTCTAGGTCCTTGTGATCCATAAAAGTTCGATGAGACAGATATGCCCCCTGTCCTGCTGCTTGTGGTCTTGTGGGGAGAAAATGTTAACCACAAAATGCTTCTTTTACAAAGTGATGAGAAGAAGGTTCAGATAGGGTCTGGAAGGAGGACATCTGTCTGTGCGATGAGTTTGTAGACTGACCCCAGACCAAGCTCTGAAGTGGGCAAGATGCTGGCATGTTCTGGAAGCTGCAAGAGTGACCGTGTGATTGGTGATGGTGGGGAGGGTGGTTCAAGTGAGGCTGGTGAGGTCAGGAGGAGCCGGAGTGACCAGGGATGTTCACAGCTCCTCTCTGAGTCCTTCGTCTCTCCCTGGTACCCAAAAGAGAATCCTGTGGGTCCTGGGGGAACCGAGATGAGGAAACGGAGTCGAGGAGGCATTCACGCTTCTCTTTCTCATGGCTGCATAGCTTGTAAGAGCTCTAAAGTACAAAATGACCAAATGGGATTGTTTCTTCTCTCTCATCGCTTTATAGATGTTTGTCAGCCTCTTTCCTCCTTCGCCACCCTCCCCTCCCCCACGTCTCCATCTTCCTCTTCCTCTCCTTTTCCTCTTCTTCATCTCTCTCTACCCATCCTACCTCCGTCAGCAACTACGTGCCAGGAACTTAATTCTAGGCTCATGATATGTGATCGAGTTCTCGTACTCACGGCTCCTTTTTCCTCTGAGTTCCCATTCTCATGGGTCTTGTTTTCAGTAACTGATGATGCCAGCTAAGGTAGGGAAAAGGGCTATAGACAGAAGGGGACTCTTAGATAAGGTGCTTTACACAGAGGCTACCTCTGAGCAGAGGCATGAATTCCTGAGGAAGAAGTCATCAACCCTGCAGTTAAGAGAGCTTTGTAATTAGCATTATCAAAGTCAAGGGGAAACGTTGTTGTCCTCATGGAGTAGGTTGACACACACACTATGTTGCGTGTGTGTGTATATTGGTCAAATTTTTTCCCAGACCAGAGCCAGCAAGGAAAGGTCAGCCTAGGTTATATAAACAAAGGGGATTTGGAGGCTTCAGGTTAATAAAATTTTACTCAGTTTGGAGAATCATGGGGGCAGAATTCATGAAAAGAAACACTCTAGCCAGATGGAAGTTTGAGTGTATTTGGGCTGTAAAGCAATGCAGCCTTTGGTGTCCACGCATCAGGAATCAGTTACACCTGGAGAGGCAATTATGGCATTTTCAGTAGAACATTCTTTTGGCTCATTCAAGAGCAGACTTCCATAAAAGAGTGAGGGAGATTAATGAGCCCAGCAACAACCAATAGGAATTCATGGGAAGACCAAATGCTAACGCTTAATTGCCATTGGGTCTGACAAGTGCACTCTATCCCCATAAAAGACTGAAGATTAAGCCATACTTTGCTCTCTCCATTTTATTCTCTATTTTTTTTTTCTTTTTCCGAACAGAATTACTGTTGCTTGGAAAATTTAATAGAGTAGAATTCTGCGCCTGATTAGGATTAGCTGTTATAGTATAAGGTGAATAGCAAAGGACCATTTCTCATGTTGATTTTTTGGAATGTCTAGACATGAATGAAAAATTAAACAGCGTAATTATTCTTTTTTATGGTTGTCAAGTGAAGTCATCTATTCGGGATTAAATCTGACAATTCACAGATCAATTCCACCCATTTTGAGTTTCTTTATGGCTATGGCCAAGATAGTTTAGAGGGTGCTAGGTGATTTATTGGGTTTTTTGCAATGATTATACAGAGAAGAATGATGTGCCTTTGACTTGTTCTAGAAATTGCCTGTATATCTAACCATGCTTCTGTGCATCCATCCAGAAGGTCCTTATGGAATATCATGAATGACAGAGAGATGAGTAAGTCCAGACCTTTGTTCCCAAAATGCGTTCAGGCTCCTGACCGAAAGCATTAGGACATTACCCCCTAAAAGTAGAGAACTGAAAGATGGTGGCAGGGATCAGATGCTTTGGCACCGGGGGAAGGGCCTTAGTGGGATGAGGGTGCTGGGGGGAGTTTCTCATTAACACCAGTGGTGGCGCGCAGCCCGAAGAAGAATGTGTGGGAATCACGGAGGCCGAGAAGTGAGAAGTTCTCCAAGAGAAGGAGATTCTGAGCCTGTGCACAGGCAAGAGGGTGGAAGAGCAAGGCTTACTCGGTGAACCGCAGGAAGCTGGCCCAGCTGAAGTCTAGTCTGCATAGGTGGCCAGATACTAAGGGTAGGGGATGGCTGGGGAGGAGTAATCAGCCCTGAGGCTCAGAAACCTTCATGGGCAAAGTTATGAGAACCAGGTTATAAAGTCTGGGATCCACTAGAGTGAACTTAGATTTGATGTTAGCAGTTATGGGGAAGCATGACCGTATTTTAAATTGAAAGTATCTGGCCAGCATCTTGGAAGTTTCACTGGCCTCTTATGGAATCATTGTTTTTATATGAGCAATTTTTTGCAAGGATTGTCTCAGAGAATAAGGCCTAGAGTAAATGGTTATAGGTTATGGAGCATGGAAGCCACTTGATTCTTTGTCTGTTGGTCCTAAAAGCGTGCATAGCTCTTTCATAGACTATGTCTAGATCAAGTAAATAATCTGAACATGAAATCTTGCAGATAATTTTAAAAGGAAAGAGAAAAAAAACTTCAAAAACAAAAAGTTCTTTATTATACTTCTATGACCCATGTTACCTTGGAAACGTGGCCATGGTCTGATATGGTTTCTTATTTGGTCTGGAACTCTTTCTATTTTGCATTCTCACAGTGTCTGCCCCAGCGCCTGGGGCAGAGAAAGATACTCAGTTAAAGATGCAAAACATTGGTTTGCTAATGACTGAAACCAAGCCGTGGGAGGCCCGTTTGAAAATTCTGTGAATCCCACGTGTGTTGAAGGTGGGGAATACCAGTGATAATAGCAGGTCACTCAGCATGAGAGCAACAGCTTAATAGTTACATCTTACTGGGGACTGAGTGGAAACTATAGCACAGTGTCAGGCTCTCCACATCATCTGACTTAACCTGGCCCTCCCCTTATTGCTCAGAATTACTACCCCCTTTACAGAGAGGAGTGCTGAGGTCAGCCAAGTTCACTCTTAAGATCACACAGATGAAGATAGAAGAGCAGGACATGATTGCAGGTCTGCTTCACAACGGTGTCTATGACTTTTCTTTCCTATTGCTATCTCCAAATATTTCCAGGTGTTTCTTGTGAAAGAGGAAGCACATTTGTTCCCCTGGCCCCAGAGGAGAGAAAGCAGACCTGGGGGATCCCCTGCTGGGACAGTGAAGGGCTTGGCAGGACTCTGTGCTTGCCTTGGCTCCCAGAAAACAGAACTGACTTTTCTGCAAGACTGCCCACCCTGTCCCTGGAGATGAAACACTGCTGTGAAAAGTAGCTAACCATCTCTCAGGGGATCTGTAGAATAGTTTCTGCTCTGGCTGGTAGAACAAAATATATTTACTTCTATATTTACAATCTTGAGATGTTCTTTGGATAGTAACAGCCATTCCTGACATCTGGATAATATTTCACATTAGACAAAACACTTACATGGAGCATCTTATTTAATCTCAAATGGCCTCCTTTTGGGAAGAAACAGCAGGACTTGCCCAAGGATATGCAGAGTGAATGGAAGATGCAGAAGACAGACCTGGATCAAATAATTCCAAGATCAGAGCTCCTGCCTATCTGCACATTGTCTGTACAATGGAGTGAATATCTGGGTCTGTGGGGAAGCAGCTTATACTGTAGATCTGGGGAGTCCCTTCCCACCATGAGCATAGGCCACATGCTGAGGCTATTTCTGAGACAGTCCCCGCTTTTTCATGGCTCAGTATCCCCAAGGCTGGCAGCGCACTCTGGGAACAAAGCCTCCATCAAGGGCTCCCTTAATCATTCTCGTCAGTGTAATAGGCTGCTTCCCGTCCAGCTGCCCCGTTTCCATCGGCAGTTTATGCACTCAGAGGTGCCACAGTGTGGATTCTCACTCCCTTCATTCCATGTCTAGGCTCTCCTCCCTCCCACATGAATCCAGTACACAAGTCTAAGTCCAGACTTCACAGCCCAGAGGGGCCGCCCCCTGCTCAGCCAGGAGCACGCTGACTCCCGACTGTGGAAAGTTTGCTGAGTCTAAGTGTGAGCAGATGTCTCCAGCTGCTGGATCATGCAGTCATATGAAACCAATCACCCGCTGTGCACAACCACAGATCATCAGGCCAAAGTCTGAGGATGCAACCGACTCATGCTGCTTCCCATAAGACTGTGGGTGAGTAGGAGTGTGGGGTGCGGGGAGACAGGTCAAGGCAATCCATCTAAGGGCAAAATGTGTAAGGTTCAAAGGCATCCATGCGTGCTAGGTCACTTCAGGTATGTCCAACTCTTTGTGATCCTATGGACTGTATCCTACCAATTTCCTCTGTCCATGAGATTCTCCAGGCAAGAACACTAGAGTGGGTTGCCATACTCTCCTCAGGGGATCTTCCCAACTCAGGGACCAAACCCACATCTCTTATATCTCTTGCATTGGCAGGTGGGTTCTTTACCACTAGTGCCACCTGAGGAGTCCTTCCAAAGCATAAGGATGGTGAAATTGGACCAAAGGATGTGCTGCTCAAAGTTATAACAGACACTCAGACTCATCCTGTGATACCATCTGAGCACTTTCCATACTGTACTCCTGGGATAACAAAGGTTTTGGAGTGGGGGTGATGACTTCCTCATGATCTTATTGCAATCTAGTGGCCCAGACAGGGCTCTATCAAAGATTAAAATGTCCAGTCCAGTACTCTTTTCATCACTAAGCCTGCCTGTGGCTTCCTGGTGGGCTTCTCCATGTGCAGTCTCTTTTGTTTTGAGTCCTGTTAGCTTTTGGGATGACTTTTCCTAGCTGAGTGAACTTTTCTAAAGAATGATGATAATTAATGCCAGTTATTAAGGGTTAATATTAGCTTAGGTTAGATGTTCTATGTAGTGTGTTATACATAAAAATGTTCAAATACCATGAAGTAGGCTTTCCCCTCTTCTATTTTAAAAAAGAGGAAATTGATACTCAGGAACAGAAAATTGCTCAAAGTCACAGAGCCTTTGTAGGTGGTACAGTCCAGATTCCTATCAAGATGAGCCCCCAAAGTTTTCCTTTAAAGGAATTTTCAACTGAAAAATTATTCACAACCTTAAAGTTGAGAGTTGTGTTTTATTCAGTGGGAATTTTTAGGACTTCAAGCCCGAGAGGCAGGATCTCAAGTAACCCTGAGAGAACTGCTCCAAGGAGGTGAGCAGGGAGTGACCATGTATAGGATTTTTGCAACAAAGGGCAGTTAGTCAGAAACATCAGAAGATTATTGCAAACTAAAGAAAACCAGCTGCCCTAAGTAAAGGAATTTAGCGCTTTTCTATGTATGGGAAGATGCAAGAGTCTGTGATCACTAAATTCACTCCTCTGACGGGCACATCTGGGGCCAGTATCTTGGGTTTTCCCATCTCAGGTTTCTTCAGTGCTCACCACAGGGAGTGGCTGCAGCCTAATGGCTGCAAGATGGCAGGTGTTCTTTCCTTCCTGAGTTCCCTCAGGGCTGACCAGCTCACCATCCAGGGTGGCTGCAATCACTGATGACTGTGCCATCCTTGTTTACTGATACGGCAGGAACTTTTCCATTTCTCAGAATCAATATATCATCCTGAGGTATTCAGTTGATCAGCCCTGAAAGATGGCTGGGTAATCACATTTATACAGTTGAAGGGAATTTTTTAAACATCAGTTTTGTGCGTGGCAGTATAAGTGGCTTCAAAGATGAACATGACACCATTACAGCCCTCTGGCAAAACAGTCTAGCGGTGGAGTCAGAAATAAAAACAACCTCTTAGTAGGTGTTGAAGTCATGATGAAAGGAATGACTGATTAGGACAATTGGAATAGGGTAGAAGGAGCACATGTGTTTGCCCAAGTGGTAAGAGATGGTTTGTCAGAGAAAGTGGCACTTTCTCATCTGTCAAATGAGTGAAGGTGATATTCAAAGCCGAAGCTGACAATATATGTAGAGACATTCGCAGGACAAATTGTGACTACCCAGGACATGCAGATCACTCAGCATAGCTAGTTTGTTAAAACAGAAACAGGAAGCTTAAAATAAGTAGTTTAAAAATGTATAGGTTGTTAGGACCTTGAATGTTTTGCTAAGAGGGTTGGAATTTTCTCTGAGGTCAGTTGGGAATCATGCATAGGTTTTAAGCTAAGAGTGACCTGCTTGACCTATTATTTAGGATTACGTCTGAGTGCTGGTAACGGAATATTCTAAATCAGTACTGGTTTTAAGGCAGTTGCAGTCTGGATTTCAGGTGAAAGTCTGGAGTTAAGTGGTCCAGGACAACCCTAGTGGCTCTTCTCAGGAAATCTCAGTCTTTCCAACATGCCTGTATGTGGCCTTTAAAGTCATATTCCAAATTCTTAGTCCAAGGGGCACGTGGGGAACAGTGCTAATTAAGAGAACTATAGGAAGTGTCCTAGTTCATGGGCTTACTGTATAGCACAGGGAAGAAAAAGACGATACGGTCTGTTCATAGGACACGTATTGTGTTTACCTTAAAAGTCTATTGCAATATTCATTACGTACAAACACTGTTTGATTCTACTTACATAAGAGACCTAGAATAATCAAATTCACTGAGTCAGAAAATACATTGGTGAGTGCCAGGAGCTGAGATGTGGGGGCGTGGGGAGGGGGGAATGGGAGTTAGTATTTCATGGGGACAGATTTTCAGCTGAGGATATTGACAAATTTGGGAGATGGATGATGGTGAAGGTTGCATAACAATGTGAATGCTTAGTGCCCCTAAACTGTACAGTTAAATATGGTTAAAATAGGATGCTCTATACACAAGTAGATCTGAAATTTAGAGGTAACCTCAATATCCTTGTAGTAGATGGACAGCTTCCCAAATGGCACTAGTGGTAAGGAACCTGACTGCCAATGCAGGAAACCCAATAGATGCAGTTTCAATCCCTGTGTTGGGAAGATCTCCTAGAGAAGATGGACAAGGATATAAGGCCATGACCAAAGATTTGGGACTAAGGCAGTGGTTGCCATGGGGTTATGAATGCTCTTCCCTCCTCATTCCCAGTTATCTAGGCTTTGCCCTATTAAGCAACTTGGTCTTCCCTTTATTTCTCCACTATTGAATTAGGGTTACTATACATCTGGTTCAGCAAATGAGTTATACTCAGGGTTGGGCAAACCTGTTTGGATATGCAGAATGGACCATAATATGAACTGGTTTGGACCACACACATTCTTCATTGACTTGAAACACTGCTCACTGTACTTCTGACCTCCAGTGGATGTATCAGATTTCTTCTTCTGATCATTTATAAAGCCAGGATAGGGAAGAGGAAGTTTTTATACATATTATTCAGATTAGCAGAGTTAGTACATTTTTATCTATGGATATTCATAGAGTTAGTTGGTTAAGAGCATGTGCTTTAGAGGGCTTCCCAGTTGGCTCAGTGGTAAAGAATCCGCATGCCAATGCAGGAGACATGGGTTTGATCCCTGGATTGGAAAGATCCTCTGGAGAAGGAAATGGTAGCCCACTACAATATTCTTGCCTGGGAAATCCCACGGACAGAGGAACCTGGTGGGCTACAGTCCACTGGGTTGCAAAAGTTGGACACAACTTGGTGATTAAACAACAACAACAGCATATGCTTTAGAACCAAAAAACATCAAGTCAAAGCTCTGCCTTGGTCGGGATCTCAGGCTGTCTGATTTCAGAGTCAGTCTTCTTAATCACCATGCTGTCTTGCCTCCTCTTGGACATTTTGTTGACTTTTCCCACTTCCTTAAACTTCCTTCAAGTAAGATGAGGGAAACAGTCGCAGTAGCCTGGATGAGTATCTCTAGAAGGTGGTGGCAGGAGAATGGACCCAAAGATCTAAGAGGTTAGCCTTGGTCCCTGACTGCTTTCCTCTGGCTGCCTACCTCCATGAAGACCCTTTAATAATCAGCTCCTGTCCCAGCAAAGGGGTCTGTGGCCCCATGAAAGAAAGCCCGGCATAGGCCCAAACACTGTCCCCGAGCCACGTGCTCTCTCAGCATCTCACTGTTTCTGCTCATGTCCTTATGCCCCCTGCTTTCCTGGCCTCCCTAGTCTACTCATGACGCCTCACATTAGACACCCGCGCTATATGCATTTGTCCCATTATCGCAAGAGGAGTTTTCCTTATATATTTTCAAGCCTTTTCGTGAGGGCCTGCCAGTTAATTCTCATGGACTCAGTAAAATATGTTATTGTCTTTGTGGTTTAGGTGCCAAAGACCTTGAATTTAAGTGCTGTTAATTGTCTCATGATTCCCCTTTATGGGGCTTAGGGGCCAGTGACTCATCCCTACTGACCATGCTGGGAGAGCCTTGGGCCTGAACGTGCTGGACTCCAGAGAAAAATGCCTGGTTTTCTTCGAGGATTTAAAGCACAAGTCTGAGAGGGGAACCCCTACTGCTTTCTGGAATGTAGTGTGACGATTCTTCTGCTCGTGGTTCTGAGGCTATTTGTTTACCAAGTACTGGTCTTCTGACCCATTGGAGAACCTCACCAAAGGTCTGCAAGACAGGATCAAATGAGTTTCTTTTTTTTTTTTTTAAACCTAGAATCCCTCTCCATTGCTCCCCTACCTGGTATAACAGAATTAGATTCAAGAAGCATTTGCTGAAGATCACACTGTTTGCATGAACTTTCTATTGATACATCTGGTTTTCCTTTTGAAAAGAGCCCTCAAACCTCATAAAACCAAAGTCTTTTGAATCAAACCACAAATTCCTTATAGCTAACCTCAGCGAAACTCCCTCCCCTTCTGTGTGTTTAGTCCCTCTAACCCCATTTCTCCTCTCTTCTGTCTTCATTAACTTAGCTGGAGCCAAGCTCACAAGAATAAATCATTTTTTAAAAATTCACCTCATGTTAATGAAAATTACAGGTTGTTTTTTCTGTCTGAGACCTTTGATTTCGAATAGACACCATTTATTGAGCCCTAACAACGTGCCAAGTGCTTTACCTAGTATCACATTTAATCCTACAACATCTTGCAAGGTAGGTGGTATTTTTCCAGTCTTTCCAATGAGGAAAAAGAAACAAAGAGAAGTCAAATAACATGTCTTGCTCCTGCTAAGTGGTGGATTTAGTAAATCGAATCCGGTTGGTCATCTCTGATGCCCTCAGTTCTCATGCTTGTCTCGCTACATAATACATACCTAAACTTAATTTTCAAATGTCATTTGCTATTTAAAATGACTCCTTGTTGACCTCAGACAATCGTTATCCTACTTGTTAGCTCCATGGTAATGATGATTCTTGCTATTACTAAAAATATCGGCCACTGTTCTCTGAGTAATCACTTACCGTAACTTGAGTTCTTGCAACAGTCTTCTGAGGCAAATGTTGATATCAGTGTTTAGCAACTGAAATGCAAAAAGGCATGTTAACCTGCCCAAGGTCACAAGCAATCAATTAATTAGAATTGCAATTTTTAAATTAATTTTTATTGGAGGATAGTTGATTCAAAATGCTGTGTTAGTTTCTGCAGTATAGCAACGTGACTCAGTTACACATATATCCACTCTTTTTAGATTGATTTCCCTATTCTTCTTTACAGAGGTCATTACAGAGTATTGAGTAGAGTTTACAGGTCCTTTCAGAGTATTGAGTAGAGTTCCCTGTGTTATATAGTAGGTTCTTTTCAGTTATCTATTTAATATATAGCAGTGTGGATGTGAGAGTTGGACTGTGAAGAAAGCTGATTGCCAAAGAATTGATGCTTTTGAGCTGTGGTGCTGGAGAAGACTCTTGAGAATCCCTTGGACTGCAAGGAGATCCAACCAGTCCATTCTAAAGGAAGTCGATCCTGGGTGTTCATTGAAAGGACTGATGCTAAAGCTAAAACTCCAGTACTTTGGCCACCTCATGCGAAGAGTTGACTCACTGGAAAAGACTCTGATGCTTGGAAGGATTGGGGGTGGGAGGAGAAGGGGACGACAGAGAAAGAGATGGCTGGATGGCATCACCGACTCGATGGACATGAGTTTGAGTGAACTCCAGGAGTTGGTGATGGACAGGGAGGCCTGGTGTGCTGTGATTCATGGGGTCGCAAAGAGTCGGTCATGACTGAGTGACTGAACTGAACTGAACTGAATGTATATATGCCAATCCCTGAAATAAAACCTTTATATATGCCAACACCTTTGAAATATTTTATCCAGTTAACTCATTTAGTTCCCACAACAATTTTGTAAGGTCAGTTGCATTGCCATTTGTGTTGCACAAATAGGGAAACTGAGGCAAAGAGGAATGAACTTACTTCCGAAGGCCACACAGCTAGTCAGTGGTTCAGGGTGCTTGGCCATGAGTCAGTTCATCTCTGCTTCCTGACTCGGAGCTCAGAGCCCCCTCTTGCTGCCTGACTGATTTCAGAACCTCTGTGCTCTGGACAGGTGTCTATGTGAATGGATTTAAAACTATATTACTCGTCCAATTCTTTTAGTCTCTGGTGACCTCATTGTGTCAAAAGGACAGGGGGTGATGCATGTCCTGTCAGTGGTGATCATAGTTACTGGGATGGATCTGCACTGATGTCTGGGAGTTTGAACTTAATGTTAATGTCACACAAAGCTGACCCGTAAGAAAAATACTGCTCTATTGGAAAGCTGGAGCTAAACAGGAGAAGTCATGGCACACTGTGGCTGATTCCCCTCCCATCAGACTCTTTCATGAGCCGTGTTCATGTAGAAAAAGCTTATCTGAAGGCTGAACAAATCACAATGGACTCTTTTGGAATGTGGGAAAGGGATGGGGGCAAGAAGCAAGTATTGGGTATGAGTGGGGACGTGGGTAGGTGGTTCAACAGGAAGATGGAACATGAACTAGAACAAAGGGAAAAGTGATGTCAGCCAGTTTTCTTTTCAAGAATAAAGGACCAGGAATGGAAGAAAAAGCAGAGGGATTTTCTTTAATTGCAGGCATAGAAATAGAGAAGCCAGCATCTTTAAGAATCCCACGTGGAAAGCTGGGCTCTGGCTAGGTGTTACCCTGCTTTTGATTCTTAAACTTTTTCCTCCCAAATCTTCTCAATAATAGGAACAAGCATATAGCATAGCCTAAAGTGGACCAGTCCATTGAAAATTAATTAAATACCAGTCAGAAATGAATTACATGTAGGCTTTTTAAGTATGAAATACTTGTTTAGATTGGTGTTCAGCTAAATTTTTTAAATTTAATTCAGTGAAAATGATGCCCAATATTTATTATCAGATGAGTATTCCCAAGAACGATGTTTTAAAAAGCATCTTCCTATTCTGAATTTATGGGGAGATACCCTTCAGCAATGCAGAGGCTCAGGGGAAGAAAGTTTGAAGGAGACTAATATTTATTTGTGATCTATGTTGTGTTTGGCACTGTATTGTGTTGTGTGTATACCATCTCACTTAATAATCATAGTAGACATGCATAGTATTTTTTTTTTTTTTGTCACCAAATCATGTCTGACTCCTTGCAAGACCATGGACTATAGCTCACCAGGCTCCTCTATCCATGAGATTTTCTAGGCAAGAATACTGGAGTGGGTTGCCATTTCATTACTATTATTTTTAGAATTTTTATAGAAGTATAGTTGATTTACAATGCTGTGTTAGTTTCAGGTGTATAGCAAAGTAAATCTATCATACGAACACATATATCCATTCTTTGGAAAGTTCTTTTCCCATATGGGCCACTACAGAGTACTGAGCAGAATTCTGTGTGCTACACAACGGGTTTTTATTAGTTATCTACTTTTCATATAGTAGTATGCGTGTGTCCATTCCAGTCTTCTAACTGATCCCCCCTACACTACTCCCCGGTTAGACTGTTTTCTCCATCCAGAGCTCTATTTCTATCTCGTAGACAAGTTCATTTGTACCTCTTTTCTTAGATTCCAAGTAGAGTTGAGTCATATATTTGTCTTCGTCTGTCTGACTTGCATCCTGGTTATTGTTAATCCCTATATTGCAAAGAAACCGACTCAGAAGAGTGAGTTAAATTACACAAGGTCAGGTGACTGGAACATGCAGGAGCCAGAATTTGATACACAGTCTGTCTGACTCCAAAGCATGTTCATTCACCAAATCATCCAACACTGCCTTTCAGGGTAAAACTGAGACTTGTCATTATTAACTTAGATTCTTGCAGACAATTAGGTCAGGAGACTCTTGTTCTCCTAAGGGAACAATCAAACCAAACAAAACCCGTGAATTTCAGTCTTCTAATTTGGAACATCAAACCTTTTGGGTCCCATGTTATGATCTTTGTAGCATGTGGAGTATGGGCCATCTTGTGTCCCCATTGGGGACCTCTGTCTCCTTCTTCTGGGTTAGAAAGTAAATTATTTATGAAGGGGGCATTCATTTTAGTGAGAAAATAGATCACATATTAAAACTTGATATGCTGTGCATTTCATTCATGGCAAATATTTTGTTTGTTTTCGGTTGGAGATCAAACCAGTCAGTCCTAAAGGAAATCAACCCTGAATATTCATTGGAAGGACTGATGTTGAAGCTGAAACTCTAATACTTTGGCCACCTGATGCGAAGAACTGTCTCAATGGAGAAGACCTGATGCTGGGAAAGATTGAGGGCAGGAGGAGAAGGGGATGACAGAGGATGAGATGGTTGGATGGCATTGCCGACTTGATGGGCATGAGTTTGAGCAAGCTCAGGGAGTTGGTGATGGACAGGGAAGCCTGGCATGCTTCAGCCCATGGGGTCACAAAGAGTCGGACACGACTGAGCGACTGAACTGAACTGGAAACATTTCCCCAATTCTCTGCTCATCCCACACCCTTGCCATGAGATGCTGCTGCCCTTTCTTCAAGAGGTGGTCTATTTCCCCATGCTTTGAATCTAGCTACCTCCCATTTCTAGATGCATCCAATAGAATGTGACAAAGTTATAAGGTGCCAGTCTGAATCTAGGCTGTAAGAAGTTTTGTTTCCGGCGTGCTTCTGTTTCTCTCGCTTATTCTTGCATCCCTGTCATGCCATGGGAACAGAACTGGGCTAGCGTGCAGCTCACCATGTTCTCATGAGGGGGCCAGGCAGCAGCCACAAGAGCCACCCGGTCATACCTGCCTACATTGCTGATCTGCAGAATTGTGAGCTCAAGAAATGGCTGTTACTTTAAGCCACACATTTTGGAGGGGTTTGTTTTGCAGCAGCAGGTAGCTGACATCCATTTACTAAAATCTGATGGAGTGCCAGCCCCATGTCACGCTACAGGGACCCAGAGATCACTCAGGCATCGTTCCCATTCTCCAGGGATAGCCAGCACTCCAAATGGAAAATCAGCCATGTAAACAGATAATCACCACCCGGCAAGTTACATGATGAATCAAAGTCACTTGTGAAATAATTTTAGTGGGAATAGTTCTACTTGCTCTGTAAAGAAGGCATCATTCTAAACACTGAAATACTAGTTATTTCCAGTACTTCCTATGACAGTTTCATCCAAACCTCAGACTGCATCAGCGGTCACTCGGTGAGGAGCCTTGAGGATTACTCCAATGCTATTTATGTCTATTATGGGAGCCTTGCTGAATAACCTCAGATGGGAGTAAGGAGCTGGGGGCCAGAACTTTTTGGAAGAACTAGTTGAAAGAGGTATTATCCTGTGTTTAAATGTGGAACTGCTAGATATTTAGTGGGTACCAAGAAAAAATTTCAACTCCTTGGACATTTAATGATTGAAAATTTTAATAGAGGTGTGGACACCAGAAATCATGGACTCCTTGACTATCTCTGACTTTTGAGAGAAAATGAAGGCTATGGAGGGCTAAGACAGAAAGTCAGGACAACTTTGTTTGGAGTAAACTCTTTGCACTGAATGCAAGTGGCCCATAGCAACAGCCAGTCCCTTTTGTCCACAGAAAGAATGGTGGTTTCCTGCCATCCTGGGCACCACAGTGGAATAGATCTCAATTGGCTGTTGCATTACCCATGACCAAAGACACAGCTGGAGAGACTGTCTAGAATGCTTTCTTCAAATGTAGTGACGAATTCAATATTTGTATGCAAACCAGAGAGGAAGTGGGCTCATTCTTTCCTCTTGCTTTCCTTTGCTATTAACCTCAATCACATAACTCTTACTTTAATTTTCCTCCTCTAGAAAGAACATCTAACAGAAACCACATGTGAAAATTAAATAAAAGCAGAATTGAGTGAGAGCTGAATCTGTGATATATATGTGTGTGTGTGTATATATATATATGTATGTACATATATGGAATTCCTCTATAGAGAAGGAGTATGACAGCATCTTAGAGACACAGCTTTATCACCTGTATGATTTTATGATGATGGAAAGATTCTCTCCAGGGGTTAGCAGGGGGCTGTGGGCTTACAGGGATTATCCAAGATGATGGTTGTGAGAAACGGTAGCCTTTCTACTAAATCACTCTGTAGTCTCAGAACCTTTGCCCTTACTGCTCTCTCTGCTTTGCAATCCCTTCCTTTCCTCTAGAGATGTTTGTTGGTACATCTTTCAATTCATAATGACCTCTGCTCAGATATGACCTCCTTCCCCTGGTGGTTCAGATGGTAAAGAATCTGCCTTCAGTGCAGGGGACCTGGGTTTGACCCCTGGGTTGGGTAGACCCCCTGGAGAAGGGAATGGATACCCACTCCAGTATTCTTCCCTGTAGAATTCCATGGACAGAGGAACCTGGCGGGTACAGTCCGTGGGGTTACAAAAAGTCAGACATGACTGAGCGACTAACACTTTCCCTTTTAGAAGGACTTACCTTGATCATCTCATCCAAAAATAGCCATCCTATACTCTCTATCTTCTCGTCCTGGTTCATTTTACTCTGGAGCACTTCTCTGACTTTGTCTCGTATACAGTGAGGCCCGTACCTATGAACCTTCAAGTTGCAAACTGTCAAAAATATGACTGCGTGTGCTAGGCCGGTATGCCAGCTGTTGTACTATACTACTCTGCTTTTCAAGATACTGTACTGTAAGATTAAAAATGGTTTCATTATTTTTTGATGTTTTTTATGTCTGCGTTATTTTGTGGAAAGTACTGAAATGGAGCAGAACCCTGTGGTCCTTGCCTCCCTTGTTCCCTGCCTGCCTTTTGTCTGGAAAACTTTAGTCAAAGGATAAGTTTAATCAGAGCAGTGAGAATATGCGGGAACAAAGGAAGGCAGTCAGAGGAGACTAAATCATCATGACGTGGTCACTAAGCACAGTCAAGGGCCTGTAGTTCTGTAGATGATATTCTGAGCCACATCCTGTGAGCTGTCTTATAGATACCAAAACACCAGGGTGAGGAAGTTGACTACATGATGGCCAGACTGTACCCATGATATGCTGCTGCCGCCGCCGCTAAGTTGCTTCAGTCGTGTCCGACTCTGTGTGACCCCATAGACGGCAGCCCACCAGGCTCCTCCGTCCCTGGGATTCTCCAGGCAAGAACAGTGGAGTGGGTTGCCATTTCCTTCTCCATTGCATGAAAGTGAAAAGTGAAAGAGAAGTCGCTCAGTCGTGTCTGACTCTTAACGACCCCGTGGACTGTAGCCCATCAGGCTCCTTCGTCCTTGGGATTTTCCAGGCAAGAGTACTGGAGTGGGGTGCCATTGCCTTCTCCGACACATGATATAAGTTGCCACAATTCAGAGAGTTGGCCTCAAAGAATTGGGAACAAATGGGCCCTGGAACTGGAGATTAACTGCACCTAAAACAACCAAGATGATGCTGGACAGACCACCAATGTCAATTTGAAGATGAGTGTCAGAGTTGGTTGTGCTATTTCTACATGTACCCCCCATCATTTTGTCTATAAAAGCTCTTGCCCCACTAGTTGCCAGTCAGGGAGAAGTCAGCCTTTGGACAGACATCCGTCACCCTCTCCCAGGCCCCTGGTTGCCATCTTCTGCGATAAAGCAAACTTTCCTTTCCACCAACACGCCCAGCTCATTGGCTTCTGAGTGGTTGTTTCTTCCATGGTCCTTTGTGATCAACCGGACCTCACACACTCTGTCAGGAACAGTACTAGAAACCTATTATGGTACAGTACTATGGGCTTCCCTGAGAACTCAGCTGGTAAAGAATTTGTCTGCAAAGCGGGAGATCTGGGTTTGATCCCTGGGTTGGGAAGATCCCCTGGAGGAGGGCATGGCAACTCTTTCCAGTATTCTTGCCTGGAGAATACTCATGGACAGAGGAGCCTGGTGGGCTATAGTTCATGGGGTCGCAAAGAGTCGGACATGACTGAGCAGCTAAGCACAACACTGCACAGCACTATATAACCCACTGTGTTTGTTGGGTACCTAGGCTAACTTCGTTGAACTTAGGAAAAAATTGGACTTAGGAACACGCTCTCAGAATGGAACTCACTTGTATGTAGAGGGCTTATTGTAGTTTGATGTTGATTTGTTAATTGACCATCTCTTGCAGTAAAATGCCAGCCACGTGGGTTTTGTTAACCTCTATATCCCCAGCGCCTGTATTAGTACCTGTTAAGAAGTGAACACTCAAAATAGACATTCATTAGGTAAAAGAACAAGTTAATGAACATGCAAGTTTATCTTTGGATTGAAAATCATAGGCAACCAGTGGGCGTTCTATAACTGCTGACAGAGTTCACAGGCGTGCGTGCTCCTGTGTGAGTGGGTATCACGTAGAGCAAGCAGTGTCTCCCTGGCTTCACACCCCTGCACATTGTGTAAGGAGTATCCAGACACTTTCTCTTTCCAGCATGATGTAATGCGGAATGAGAAGACCTGCAGAGCATGCTGCTCACAGACCAGACAGATGATCTCATCCCCTTCTTGGGCATTCCCAGGCTCTGCTGTTCAAAAAGAAATAAATAAAACCTGCAACGTTTGGTTCACAGGTGGTTGTTTCGGCTGTGGTCCTGTGTTGGCAAAATCTTGAAGCTCAGCTCTCAGCTCTCTGGTGGCCAAGGGGGAGGGAAGTCATGTCGGATATTGTCTGGGCTCTTCCTTCAGCCAAATGGAATGGATTTAGCCTGAGAAACTAGGACATTCAGGGGGAGAAATGCATTTCAGCATCAGCCACAGGGGACAGGCTGTGAGTAACTAACTGGGGGTGATGGGAGAGTTTAAAACACAAAGTAAGCAAAGTATTTCATTGACACCAGAAATCCGAGGTTGTTCTTGGGATGGTTTCAAAGGTTTAGGGCCTGAAGGAAGAATGTACCCAATTTTTCTTACATGGCTCACTTTCATATAAAAATTCCTTTGGTTTTGATGTCTGTGTATACATTAAAATAATCTTATGATTTATAGATGTTTATTGTTCTACAGTTTGCGATGCCTTTTTTGGTCTATTTTTTAATATTTTTTAAAATATAATTCTTTGTTTTATAGGAACGTGTAAGCCAAATTTTGCCCCTGGGAAGTTTTTCTTTTTAATTGAGGTAACGTTGGTTTATCCCATTATATGTGTTATGTGTGGTTGTGTTTTTACTTCTGTATACATTTCCAGGGTGCTCACTGCCCAAAATTTAGCCTCCCTCCATCACCGTGCAGTTGATCCCCTTCACTCAGTTCACTCTCCCTGCCCTTTCCTGTCTGGTAACTGCTACTCTGTTCTAACCATGTGTTTGGTTTTGTTTGGTTTGGTCGATTTGTTTATTGTTTGTTTTTTATATTCCACATCAGAATGAAATTGTGTTGTGTGCAATGCCTTCTAGCACACGGATTGTCACAAAAACCCTGAAAGTGAGAGGTGTCGGATTATTCCCATTTACAATTGAGGAAGCTAAGGTTCTGAAGAGATGGTGAACTGACCATGTTCACACAGCCAGAGTATAAGAGAACTGGTCATGGAACCCAAATCTGGGTATCTGGTTACTTTAAGTGCAAACTCTTCCAGTGAAAAGTTTAAGACTTAAAAGGTGATCTCTGTTTGTCCATCACAGTGTCTGTATTCCTAAAGTTTCCCTGGTCAGCTACCCTATTTTAGAGCCTAGTCTGGGGCAGTTTTGGGCAGACAGGTCTGTGTACAAACCAAACTGAAGTCCACTCAGATATCCCATGAACAATGACCATACCCAAATGGAGCTGTCAGTTCTGCCCCCCAAACTTGCCCTCTCCCCCTTTGCTGTCCTCTTCCTACCGATCTCTTTATCCAGCAATTGGCATCACCAGTTGCTCAAGTCTAAGAAGCCATCCTTGGTTCCTCCCTTGCCGTAACCACTTTCTCCAACCAGTCCACGATCAAATCTTCCAGTTTTCATCTCCAAAGTTTTTCCTGGCCTCATCCTCTCTTCTTCATCTTTGTTGCCAGCATCTTAGTTCAAGTCACCATATTCATGCTCCCTAGGTTTTTACAAATGCCTTGAAGCAGCTGACCCTGTCCCACTCTATACCTCTCCCGTTCATTTTCTCTAACAGAAACAAAAGTGATGGTCCTAGCATATTTTTTTTGTATTTAGATCCCCCAAGGCTTCCTGGTACTTTTGTAAAACCCAGAGTCCTTAGCATGACCACCGGTCTCTGCTTGATCTAGCCCTTGGCTTTCTCTCCAAACTTATTTGTGCCCTTTTTGCACTTGCTTATTCTATTCTAGGAGCTACTGTGTGGAGGGAAGAGTTTCATGAGAATGAGGTCCATAGAGAAGAAGGAAGGAAAGTAGAGCTCGGATGCTAGCGGAGGTGGAATTCCAATGATACCACTTGAGCTGCAGAGTCCCGCTGTGGCCTAAGTGCTGCACTGACTTATTGAGTCAATAGATCCTTTATCCTATTTTAAAAAAATTAAGGTCATACCGATTTGCATTTACCATTGTTTGCAATAAGATATTCTTGGATTTTTAGAAACTCATAGTCAGATGCCCCCATCTGACTCAACGTGTGAATAGGAAAACACTCAACAAAGTGGTTGCTATGATGCAAGTAAATCGCAGGAACTTTTGCTCAGCCTGGGAGAGGAAAAAACACCATGGAAGGCTTCCTGCAGGTCTTAAAGCATGATTAAAAGTTGACAGGATGCGTCTACCAATGAGAGGACAGTGCCGAGACATTCCAGGGCTCAAGAAAAGCATGAATCAAGGTATGTTGTGAAACCATATGATATGTTCAAGGAACCACAAGTTGTTCAGCATAACTTTAATGCATCACAGGCAATGGAGTTAAGGAAAGAGAAGCTGGAGGGGGAGGCAGAGGCCAGACTAGGAAGAGACAAATAGGTCATCCTAACAAGATAAATATTATCTTGGAAATTTGGAGAGGACACTGAAAACTGAAATCTCCACTTTTAATAATGGGGATGCCAATCCCTGCCTAGCGTACCCTAAAAGATAAGGGTGAGAGTCTCTCAATAAAATGGCTGCAAAGATGCTTTGAACCAGATATGAATAAGCGATTTAGGCAAAGAAGAAAGAAGACTGAAATCTATCGGTCATCTCCTATTTGCCAGCCTCTGGACCAGGAGAGATTCAGGCAGGTAGGAGAAACTGAGGAGCTGTGTAGATGGGTTTGGTGAGTCCCCCAAGCTTTTTGTTCCTACAGTAAAGGCAGAGGTGGAGCCCCTTTGGGAGTTTGGCGTTACCCCTGAAGGGACGGCAGAGAGTATTGTTTATGAGCCCAGCCTACTTCACAGGTGCCCCAAGCTGGATTCACTCTCTGTCCCTCTGTACCTCCTTCTGGCATCCCAGCAGCATGATTCCGGGATGGCTTTTCTGATGCTTAAGTCCAAACCACTTCAGCAGTGGGCAGCTTTGTTCTCAGAAACCGTCCCCTATGTTCCCTTCCTGTTAACTCTCTCCTACCCAGCCCTGGATCGTTACTTGAGCAAAGCCAAGAAAATGCCACAGCTGCAGACTTTTATAGCACCAGTGTGGGGAGATGACTGGCCTCTTGGGGGATCTGTGGTCTGGAAAGCAGGACTGTAATTAACAAGGCACAAGAACCCAGGGTTTGTCCTCCTGGGGAGATCCATCCATGAGATTGGCAACTCTCAAACTGGACTCTTGGTATCAGCTTTTCTGGACCATTTGCTCTGGCCGTGAAGTATGGACTGGCCCTGGGCTAATTGTTTCTGGTAATTAGTGAGCTGGGATGGTCACCCTGAGGTCTGAGATGTTGCAATGTGGATCTACCCAAATCAAACCGCTTGGGATTGCCACAAGAAAGGAAACAATGTATTTCCTCAGTTTAGAGGGTGACTTGGTAAGGTTGAGAACTTTAAAGCATTCCCTCCATTTCTTTTTTAAAAAATATTTATTTGTTTATTTTGCCACATAGGGTCTTAGTAGAGGCATGTGGAATCTTCACTGTGTCATGTGGGATCTTTTTCATTATGGCACACAGACTCGGGCTTACTTTCTCGGTGGCATGTTGGATCTTAGTTCCCCGACCAGGGATTGAACCTGTCTCCCCTGCATTGCAAGGTGGATTCTTAACCACTAGACCATCAGGGAAAGGCCTCACCTCCATTTCTTAGGAGTGGAAAGAACGTGGAGGATTACATGATGCCTTGATTAATTATTTCATTCATTCCTTGATTTACTCAACCGTTAATGAGAACCTGTTTGTGTCAGGTATTGGGGTCGGACCTGAATAAGATAAATGAGACCCTTGTCTGCCCTCCAGAAGCTTGCCGTCTGTCAGTGGTGCTGCACGGTGGTGTTAATTTACAACCAGAAGTCAGAGAATTGCGTTCTCTCCCTAGCTCCGCCGTAGAGCTGTGTATGCCCGTGTAGAAGGAGGCAGCATTTTGTCCACAAAAATTCTATCTTGACAAACAGGAACCATGTTATAATCAATGTCTGACAAGTCTTGCATATTATTGGACAATCTCACAATTGCTTTATTTTTAATAGCAAAAATAGTATTTGGGAAAAACATATTAATATCAACACCAACTTTGAATATGTATTGAGATCACTTGAACAAATGGTAAAGCGGGAGGCAAAGTTTATTACATTTTGCAATTATTCCTCATAAACTGCCTTGTGGAATTCAAGACTGTACATGCCGGCAGAATGGATTTAAAAAGAAATGAACAGTGCTTTCTTGCTAAACAAATCTCTACTTGTGGCTTGTGGGTTTAAAAAGAACTAGAACTCATATAAATTGGATAACTGCAAAGTTGGTGGGATCTGGAAAGCAGTTAGATGACTTATAATGGATGGATCTTGATGTCAAGAGTTTGTTTAAAAGAGGTTCATGAAAATTGAAAGTTGGAAGAACAAGTAATGACGAAATATGTTAATAATTTATGTCTTTAGATATATGGTGACTTCACTGATAAATAATTAGACATTTTATTATTTTATCCAAATCTTTAATGTTTAAGTATATAAATAGGCCAAATAACTTGTCTCTTTGAGTCATCTTGAAAAGATGAGGGATACACCATCATTAGATGCTGTCCTGGGCTGGGCAAATGTAATAAGTGGCTAATAAGCTGCTTGGTTTTCACAAAGGTACTTCCATCTCCTCATCTGTGAAATCAGAGTGATGAGGTATTTACTTTCCCCTTCATTTGGAATCATGGCTTTTGTAAGTGAAAATGCTATGGGAAATCATACAACTACACACTGGCTTTGTTTTGAATCTGCCCTCCCTTTATTCTCAGCTAATTGAGTTGGAAAACTTCATTAAGTAAATGCACCTCCAGAACTTAACAATACCCTCTTCCCTAAGACTCTGTGTAGGGAAAGCAAATACTTTTTCCTTTCCTTTAACTGTTAAAGAAATTGAAGATGTATACGGCATCTCAGGAGAAAGGAAATGCTTATTGATTTTCTGATACTGTTACCTCTTGTCCTCATCCAGATGGAGCAGGGCAGTAAGTATTGTATGAGGAGCACAATGACATTTAAGGGAGAGGATGTGGAAGTTATCACTATTTTGAAGCAAATGAAGCTTTTGCAAACCCAGTTGATCTGACACATGAGCTGTTCCCATGGGATCGGTTATTCCAGGTGGTCCATAGAATCTCCTGAGGTATCGTCCATTAAATGGCCTCTGCCACTACTGGAGGAGCCTGGTAGGCTGCAGTCCGTGGGGTCACTAAGGGTCGGACACGACTGAGCGACTTCACTTTCACTTTTCACTTTCACACATTGGAGAAGGAAATGGCAACCCACTCCAGTGTTTTTGCCTGGAGAATCCCAGGGACGGGGGAGCCTGGTAGGCTGCCATCTATGGGGTCGCACAGAGTCGGACACGACTGAAGTGACTTAGCAGCAGCAGCAGCAGGAAACTAGAAATACAGTTGAGCTTTATAGGTGGGCTCTGCCTAGTTATTAAAGTCTGTGTGTAACTGGATTGGATACATCTGCAGAACAGATAGGCTGGGCATGTTTTTATTTAATCTAATAAACGTAAACTCTTCAGAACTTTGGGCATTCAGGATTTACGTGTGACCTATAACTGCTGCTTCTAGTTGCAGAGAAAGAAAATCATGTTTAATAGCTTTGTTAAAAGTTTTTGCTTTTTCTGACCTCATTGCTGTAGAGTCTAACTCAATCTGTGTGTATTTAAGAAAGAAGGGGAAACAGGCTGGGAGCAAAATTGTCTTCTGGTCTCTACTCAAAACATCCTTTTTTTTTTTTTTTTTGTAAACTCTGAAAGCCTTTAAAAAGGTTCTTTGATTAACTTCCACACCACAGCCCCAGCTCAGAGTGAGATCCTGGTTTGTGGCCCCAGATGAGAGAAACAGGGGAGCCGCGACTCTCACGGGACAACTCGGCCACTCAAGTCTTCCAAACCCAAGAGACTTGACTAAATTGGAGATGCCCTGGAAGGGGACCAGCAGCCTTTGGAGCTCTTTACCCATCACTAATTCTGGCTCCAGCTGGACTCCAGCTCTGGTGATGAAAGGGGCTGAATGCAAACACTTTGGATGGGATCTATTCAGTCTGCACTTACTCACCCTGCATCCTACGGTTTCCATGGCAACAGGGGCATGTTTCAGTGTGTCACGTGTGGAGGGGCTGTGCCTTATTGTCTTCCCTTGTCAGGAAATTCTGGTCATATGTCCTTCTCATCTGATTGGGTTTGACCAGGAGCCAGTCTCTTCTCTTTCCAGGTGATATGCAGAGTCAAATGCCCGAGACCACTGTCTAAGATCCTGAACTGTGGGTCTCCGTGGAGACACAGGAGAATGGGTCCAAAGACACTTGGCAAGGTTGTGGAAGATCAGAAATTGAGCCACAGGCCCCTTTCCTGCTCTCACTTGGCTCCCAGGCTTGGCTGGGTTTTGAGGGCCACGAGATGAAAAGATCACCTGGACACTGTCCATCTTGGTTCTGCTCCAGGAAGTGGGATTCGTTAGGCAGCTGGAGAACTGCCAGAGAGAACTCCTTGCATGAGCCTGGAATAATTGTTTTCTGTGATATCTATTAGTCATTTGACGAACCTGAGAGTTGGCTGTTTGCTAACAGTTCATGGGGTTCCCCAGGTGGCACGAGTGGTAAAGAACCCACTTGCCAGTGCAGGAGACATAAGAAAAGTGGGTTCGAAACCTGGATTGGGAAGATTCCCTGGAGGAAAGCATGGCAGCCTACTCCAGTATTCATGCCGGGAGAATCCCATAGAAAGAGAAGCCTGGTGGGCTATGGCCCATAAGGTTGCAAAGTCGGACACGGCTGAGTGACTTAGCATGCATGCAAGCAGTTTATAGGATTGTCAAACTGTGTTAAAGAGGAGTCTAGTTTATTATCACTGTTGTAAGAGAAACATCCTCTCTCTTCTTCTCCTGTTTCCACCCATCTCAGTTCACAAAAATGGGGTCCTCTGTCATCTGAGAAGTTTCAGGAAGAATGAGTTGATTCTTCTTTCCAGTCGCTTCATTTACTCATCCCCATAAGACAAGGTATCACTTGTCTGGTAGTAAACAAGAGTCTGACATCCCCCTGTCCATATTTCTCTGTAGGGTGGGTCCACGTGTTAAAGACTGTGTGATATGTGAGCTATCTTAGGTTCCAATGTGTCTTGGTGCCCTGTCCTCTTTATTAGATTATATTTTCCATTTTTTAAATTTATCTAGTTCTCCAGTTCAGAAATTTCATTTATGAATCTATAATGATTCAGAGAGGAAAATCAGTAGCCCTTACAGCAGATTTGATCCACTGATGCTTTTTATTGCTTCACTTGGAGACTAACCATGGAGTTTTGATTTAGACATCAAACTTTGAGCTTTGCGAAGTTGTACAGTAAGTTTCCAGATTTCCAAATTATCTTGGAAAATCTGGCAACATGGAGCCTATAGGGTAATGATGAGTAGGAGGTAGCCAACTTTACCCCTCTGGCTGTGGCTGTTCTTTCCAGTTTGCCAGAGCTCCCTCCAGGCCCATTCCCGCACTCAGAGTATCTAACACCTGGGTGGGTGTTTGAGCGCGTGACCCCTGCTAATTCAAGATGTGTGCCTCACTCTCTGTAAGGTTCACATGTCACAGTTTGTGTGATGTGTGACCTTGTCCTTTTGTGTGTTTTGGTGGGGTGCCTGGGGAGCCAGGATGTCCCTTGTGGCTGACTGGGTTAGGGTTTTGGAGCACCAGTCTCCCTATATCAGGATGCTGAGATCTAATGATTTTCCCAGAAGTCCAGTTGCTGCTGAGATGGCAGAGAAGAGTGAGGAGCAGCTTCACCTGGGAAGAGCAGAGAAAATAATACTAGAGCTGGGTTCTGGAGCATTAGTAGGACATCACTGGGCAAAGAAGGAGGACAGAGTCTCTCTGAGCTGAAGATCCTAACATGGGGGAAAAGGCTATTAAGAAGCACATGAAACTTCAAAAGATGATACGTATTTTGCTATGCCAAAAATGTCAAACGTGGGAGAGGGTTCTTGGAGAGAGAGGCAGGGACCAGGGAATAGAGGATCCTCCATGGTCAGTGAAAATCTAATGAAAGTTAATTTTTAATTAATTTGTAATGACAAAAGTCATGTACAATTGCATCTTATTTGGAAGGTCTAAAATATTAAAGATAAATTTGGACATCTATGTATTTCTCAGGCCCTCTGGGTTTACCTAGGGCTTTTCAACTTTGTTACTACTCATATTTTGAGCTGGATAAATCCTTGCTGGGGTGACTGTCCTGTACACCCCAGATTCCGTCCACTTCATGATGGTAGCACATCCCTCCTTCCAACCGTTTTGATAGCCAGCAGCATTCTGGAGATGTTGTTGCTCCCAGATGAAAACCAATGGCCTAGATGTCACCAACATCCTCCGTTTGCTATAAACGCTCATGAGCTTATTTCCCTGGTGTCTCAGGGGTAAAGAATCTGCCTGGAATGCAGGAGACTTGCAAGAGATGTGAGTTCAGCCCCTGGGTTGGGAAGACCCTCTAGAAAAGGAAATGTAACCCACTCCAGTATTCTGGCCTGGAAAATCCCATGGACAGAGCAGCCTGGTGAGCTACAGTCCATGGAGGAGATTGAGCAAAAGAGTCTCAAAAGGGTCGAACACGACTGAGCAACTAACCAACGAACAAAAGCACCTGTATATGTACTTACCATGTTCTGCTTGTTTTCTGTTTCTCCTTCTCTCGCATGTAGTATTTTGTTAGTAAATGTTCTGTTTTCCTTTTCCACAAATACTATTATGTGAAATGCATCAATTTTTAACTTGCTTACTTCACAAACCTGTATGTGTTTGGATAGTTCACATACCTTTATGTTTTGGTCTTCCCTGGTGGCTCAGCTGGTAAAGAATCCACCTGCAATGAGGGAGACCAGGGTTCAATCCCTGGTTGGGAAGATCCCCTGCAGAAGGGAACGCCTACCCACTCCAGTATTCTGGCCTGGAGAATTCCATGGACTGTACAGTCCATGGGATGGCAGAGATTCAGACACAACTGAGTGACTTTTACTTTGTTTTCGGATACCTATGTATGTGCTGGTAAAAAGCAAGGTGTCGGGTTTTTTTCTTTTTAATGGTATAATATTCTGTTGTAGGGATACAGCACAGTTTATCAATAGCTCTGTTATTCGATCTTTAATTTGTTTTACTTCCTTTCTTTTTTGTATTTCAAACAATTTGGCCATGAATGTCCTGACATATTACCTCATGGACACAGAAGCCTGTATTCAAACGACGAAGCTGTCTTGCCGTTTTTCATTTCCAAAATGACGAAACCATTAACTAGGTTCATTGTGCTTCTTAGGGAAATGCTTCTTTCCTATTGGAAACAATCCGAAAGGGAAGAGAAAAAAGGGGCAAAGAAAGGAAGGGCGCAGGAGAGGGAAAAGCGAAGAAGAGAGAGACGGGCTTGCCGGCCACTCCAGTGACTGGAGCTGAGCTCTGTTCGTTCAGAAAAAAAAAAAAGGAAAAACATTTTTTTTGGTGAGAAGATGAATAGCATGACATTTCAAATGTCAAAGGAGACATCCCGGTGCAAGCTGGAGGGAGAAGGATGAAGTTTCCAAATTTCTTTCCCCAAAGCTTCTCAAGCCTTTGCCTCCCAGCCTCTGATTTGCCCTATAGTCAAAACCAACTGACCTCTCATATTCCTTATTCCAAAGAAAAAGAAATGTGTCCCTTTAACTCCAGCTTAAGCCAATTATCTGAGACAGGTCTCATGTTCTGAAAAAAGTCCGTATGCTTTTAATAAACCCCTTCCTTCGTGGACTGATAGGCTGCCACTGGCCTGGACTCCTTAGTGGGGAATTCGTTCATAACCTTGCCCTTGTTCATCCCACCACATTAGTGGGTGTTCAGTTAGGGTTAGCCTTCCCTATAATTTATCCAGAAGGAGGAGGGCCAGAGCCTTCGGGATTAATCAGCTCTGTCCTGGGAGAAGCTGAAGCTCAAGGTTCCCATTCTGGCTGTGTCCTCGACATGCCTGACCAGCAATCTCCCTCCCATCCTTCAGGACCTGGCTTCCCCTGGGAAATATTTTAACCCCCTTGCTCTCCTGACCCACTTCCTTGATGCCTCCACAGCCCCAGCCGCTCCTACCCTCGCCCTTCCATAATAAGTTTCCCCGTGCACTTGTTACAACCTTAGAACCTCTGAGGCCTCCTCTCCTGTGTTCCTGACCATCCCTTGGGTCAAGGTGCCAATACCTTAAGGGCAAGACTGTACCTAAGGCAGTTCCACGTCCCATACTCTGTGTTCAGTGCCGCATTCCACTGATCAGCTAGTCACAGAGTCCACCCAAACTCAAGGGGTGGAGAAAAGGACACCACCTTACAGGGCGAAGAGAGCAAGATTTCACGTTGCAAAGGAGATTTCATGTGGCGAAGGAGACCGGATACAGGAAAGGATTTTTTGCAGGGATTTGTAAATTTTTATAAACAATCTATTCAAAGTGGTTTTATTAAAATTAAAAATGCACATACTTTAGGACCCAATAATTCACCTTTCTCTGTCTGAGAGACAATTTACACAGGTGCATAAGGAAATATATATCAGGACAGTTATTGCAAATTTATTTGAAATACGAAACAAACAAGATCCACTAGCATAGATACAGATATGATACATACATACCACAAAATACTACGTCACTAAAGAAAAGCAAAACAAAAAACGGATAGCTTCTTATGTACCAGACTACTTAGATATCCCAAATGCTAAGGTTTATGCAATAAGCAGGTTAAAAATTAATGAGTATAATGTAAAATAATATATGTGAAAAAGAGAAACGGAACATGTACTGTTGGTAAACCCATGCGCAGGTAAATCTACAGAAATGGGCCCATGAGCTGCTACAGCAAATAGATCACACCGGTTACTGCTCTTCTCAGCAGGCCTGTTGTTCTCAGCTGGGAGTCTTGCCCTCAGGGGACATTTGGCAATGTCTGGAGATGTTTTTTGGTTGTGATGATTGAGGAGGTGAATGAAGCTACCAGGCACGTAGCAGGTGGAGGCCAGGAATGCTGCTAAGCATCTTCCCGGGCACAGGAGAGCCCCTCCAGCCAAGCATTACCCAGCCCCAAATGTCAGTCGTACCAAGGTTGAGAAGTCCTGCTGCTCTAGATAGACACAGAAGAGATGTTTTAGACCATTTTTAAATAAAATATAATTGTGAATTATACATGTAATTACAAACTGATTCAGACTTAGCCTTCAGTAGATCTCAATTGGCCACGGAGGTCTGTATGTATAGCTTGGTCTCTGTCTTGTCTCTCCCTGGTTCCTGCAATGCATCCTCCATTTTTGGAAAACCAAAATGTCTGTCATCCTCCAAAGTGCCATGTGTTTCATGCTTTTCTTTATTTCAGCTCATGTTCTGAGATCCATACACTTGGAGTGTCTAATTTCTTATTGAGTGTCTGATAACTAAGCCAGAATTAACCTGCACAGAACAGACTTCTTTCTTTTAACTAATTTTTAAGAATTATTTACTTGTTTGTTTTGGCTGCTGGGTTTTCGTTGTTGCGTGCAGGCTTTCTCTAGTTGCAGTGAGCGGGGGCTTCTCTCTGCAGTGGCTTCTCTTGTCGTGGAGTATGGGCTCTAGGGCTCTCAGGGTTCAGTAGTTATGGCACACAGGCTTGGTTTCCCCATGGCATGTGGGATCAAACTGGTGCCCCTGCATTGCAAGGCAGGTTCCTAACCACTGGGCGACCAGGGAAGACCTGATTTCTATCAGCTTCGCGTTTGCTTTCTCTCCACACTTTCCCTTGTCAAGACATGGCATTTCTCTCCACCTTGTTGTTCACTTTACTTCCCCACATCCACTCCAACAACAGGACCTAGAAGCTCTATCAGCAAACTATACTTTGAACTGACCATTTCTTGCAACCTCCTGTCACTTTCCTGCCTCTCCAAGTAAGCCATCTTAGCAGCTTTTCTAAGTCACAGAAAAGGGCCAGAGGGGATAAAGGGGCTGAAATTGAAGTGAAAGTGAAAGTCGCTCAGTTGTGTCCAGCTCTTTGCGATCCCATGGACTACACAATCCACGGAATTCTCCCGGCCAGAATACTAGAGTGAGGAGATACTCCCTTCTCCAGGGGATCTTCCCAACCCAGGGATTGAACCCAGATCTCCCACATTGCAGGTGGATTTTTTACTGGCTGAGCCACAAGGGAAGCCCAAGAATACTGGAGTGGGTAGCCTATCCCATCTCCAGGGGAGCTTCCCGACCCAGGAATCCAACTGGGGTCTCCTGCATTGCAGGTGGATTCTTTTTAACTGGGCTATCTAGGAAAGCAGGTTGTGGGGAGTGAAACAGAGCTGAGGGGAGCATATTCCCTAAGAGTTTCAGTGAAGACCGCAATATAGAAATACGCCCCCAATTTTTGGAAATGGAAGAACATGTTAAATTAGAAGGAGACAAGGAAGATAGCCAGCTGTGTTTTGAAGGAGCTTTTCCAAGCTGGGTTTGCATGTGGCAATCAGACCTTGTGGCAGGATTTACTTAGAGGGCACAGCAGTCCTTTGTTAGTGGGACTGCATGGGGTTTGCCATGGCAACAGAGGGGGACTGCCCGGTGTTCTTGAGGAGGGGAGCAGAAATGGATCCACTCAGTGAATAGACGGGGGAGCTGGTCCAGATGGGAGCTTGGATTGCAGTCTCATCTATTAATAGGATTGAAGTGGAAACTGGATTAAGTTTGATGAGTTCTGGAGTTTGAGATGGAGAGGCTAGTATAAATTCCAGTCTCAGCCTACACTAAATGTTTGAGCCTACTAAACATCTGAAAGTCTCATTTTCCTTACCTATTAAATAGATTAAATAATTTCTGGCTAGCTTCTATTCACCACTGTACTGTGAGTCCTAGCCAGAGGAATTAGAGAATTAAAAAAAAAAAAAGAAAGAAAAATATCCAAATCAGAAAGGAAGAAGTAAAAGTGGCCCTGTTTCGGGATGGCATAATTAGTTATGTAGAAAACCCTAAATGCTCAACAACAAAAATTGTTGGAACTAATAAATTCAGTAAACATCCAGGATACAAAATCGATAAAATCAGTGGCACACAAACAATGAAACCTCTGAAAAGGAAATGATGACAGCATTCCCAATGACAGCAGCAATAACAAGATGAAAATGCTTAGGAATGAACTTAACCACAGAGGCGAGAAAGTTATACACTGAAAACTATACTATGTTATTGAAGAGATGAAAGAGGATACAGACAATTGAAAATCCACCCCAAATTCCTGCATTAGAAGAATTAACATTGTTAATTCTCCTGCAATGCAGGAGGCTTGGGTTCAATCCCCAGGTGGGGAAGATTACCTGAAGAAGAAAATGGCAATCCACTCCAGTATTCTTACCTGGGAAATTCCATGGACCGAGAATCCTGGTGAGCTACAGTCTATGGGGTCGCAAAAGAGTCAGACACAACTGAGCCACTTAACAACAACAACTGTCTAAACCCCAGTGACATTCTTTACACAACGGTCCTAAAATTTATGTGGAATGATGAAAGACTCAGAATAGTGAAAACAATCTTGAGCAAGAAGAACAAAGACAGAGGAATCACACCAAGTGATTTCAAAATACACTACAGAGTTATTGTACTCAAAATACGATTATTCCAGTAAAACCCTGGACTAACAGTATGCATATTGACCAGTGGAACAGCATAGAGAGCCCCGAAGTAAGTTCATGCATCTACAGTGAACTGATCTTTGACAAGGGTGCTAAGGGCTTCTGGTGAGGAAAGGATAATCTCTTGCAGCAATGATACTGGGAAAAGAAGGTGCCCATATTGCTAGAGCGTGACGCTGGACTAAAGCCTTAAGTGCAAGACCTGAAACTGTAAAACCACCAGGGGAAACAGGGGAAAACCTTCTTGACCTTGGTATGGGCAATGACGTTATGACCCCAAAAGCACCTTGCCAACAAAGCAGAAATAGACAAGATTGAATCAAGCTAAAACCCTTCTGCTCAGTAAGGAAAACGATAGGGTGAAAAGACAGCCCGTGGAATGAGAGAAAATATTTAAAGACTATGTCTTTGAGAAGGGCTTAGTATCCAAAACATGTGAGGAACTCAATTCAATAACACACTTATTTTTAAAAGTGCATCTAATGTTTCATTGGGATACAAGGAGGACACCATAAAATTCTTTCTAAGTGCATAACTCAGTGATTTTTAATATGTTCATGACGTTGTGAAGCCATCATTACCGTGTAGTTCTAGAACATTTATGTTAGCACAAAAGAAATTCCTTGCTGTACCCATCAGCAGTCCCTCCCACAGTCTTCTCCCAGCCCTTCACAATCCAGCCATCTCTCTTCTGTCTCTACAGTTTTTGCCTATTGTGGATGGAACTGTACAAATGGAACTATGTGATATATGCCATTTAGTGTCTGGCTTCTTAACTTTCCATGATATTTTCAATATTTATCCATGTTGTAGATTTTATCAGTACTTCAGTACTTTTTCATAGCCATAAAAAATAAAAAATATGGTTAATTCCACCGTATGAAAACATGACCATGCAAAAACGCGTATGCAAATGTTCATAGCATAACGTTATTCGTAACAACCAAAAGGCATAACAACCCAGTGTAGTGCAATTAATGAATGGATTTTTAAATTTACAGAACTCAGGACGCCCTAATGGCAGGAACCATGTATGATTTGATGTTTTATACTTTACAGGTGTTAGATGAGAGTTTGGTCAGTTGATGAATGAATGACCACCACTGCTGTGATAATATGTGATAATTGACTGTTAATAATAATGGAGATAGCAGCATTGAGGATGATGGAAATTACTGCGTGGCTGAGCTTGGGTAGATTTCTGACTCTCTTTGGATTTCAGTTCCTTTGCTAATGAAACAGGGCTAATGGTAATTGTTAAAATGAGATCGGGGATGTAAATGTTATTCCTGTATGTAAGCTGCATTCCCCATTGCAACCCTCCTTTGCCAGCCCTGCCATATATATCACAAAAACAGCCAATCACTGGGCATTTAATAAATGTACCAGTGATCAAGAGTAAAGGACTCGCTTCTCAAGAATCTCTTTATAACAAGTACATTTCCATTTCTTTCCTAATTAAAAGAAAACTACATTTTTCTCCTGGATAGTGTAAACAATTAGTTATAAATGGTTTATGAATATCTGAAGAAAGGCTGAGGTTGAGGCTCACACATTTTAGGATTTCAGTGTTTGTTTCGTGTTTTATCAGTTTCAGTAAAAATCACTGAATCTCAAGCTTCCTAAGGCAGGCTGTATCTTCATCATTATGTTTTCAGTGATAAGCAGAAGGGCTGATGCTTAGAATGCACTTCTTTGTTTTTTGCAGATACATACATCGACAGCACTTGACATAAAAAGGTGTCAAAACTGATCTCTAGGTTCTGTGTCAACACAAGAACACAATGCTCCATCGATTTCATCTCAAACAAATCCAAGCCACAGAGAAGTGGAGTAGGTCCATCCAAGGAAATTGTGCCCTGCAGACATGCCCTGTTTCCCAGGCTCACTTCTTGGGAAAGGGTATGAACTCAGCGCAGACGGACTGTCCCCCCCGCACTGAACAGTGGTGAGCCCTTTAGGAGACACAACCTTCCAGGATCCGAGTTTGCTGCAGGAGAAAGTCATGTCATGAGAAATCAAGTACAGGACCCATGGCCTTTACAGATGGAGGGACAGGGCAGATTATTTGTGGTGGGGACAGACAGTCATTTTAACCAATATCTCCAGACATTTAAAAAAAAGCTAGTCAGTCTTTGTGGCTAAGTCCTGGAGAACTAACCTCAGAGCCATATGGCTGATGGGGATGAGGAGGCAAATTTCATCTGTAAAATGATAGGCCTGGTGGAGATAATGATCACTCTCCTCCCTCCCAGCTCAGCCTCGTGGTTTCTTTGTGAAACCCTATGGAGGGGGATGTGGGATCCCAGGGCCCCCAGGACCTAGGGGAACCTAGAGAGGTCCAAGGGGCTGCCAGGGGGGTCCTGCTGGGGGGTTTCTGACTTTTCCCGGCAGCTGTGTGCTCCCAGCTCCCCCTCTTTCTACATGCTGCGCTTCTCCTCTGCACACTCAGGCTCTCCTACAGCACATGTGTCAGCTACACAACAGAGATGCTGAACCTGAAGGAGGAAGGCTCTTAGCCACGGCCGGGTGTCTGGAGCCATCGCTGTCGCTGATGTGTTTCTGAAACACCAATCCAACATCCCTCTGTGGCTTCTTCCACAGCACCCATTGCACTGGGTTAGAGTCCAGATCCTTGCCATAGCCCCTAAGACCCCGGAGCGTGGGTCTTAGTCAGCCTTTCCTGGATATTCCTTGGTCACCCTCTCCTCCAGCTGAATGTGCTGATTTTCTTTCCCTTTTTTCTTTCCTTTTGTTTTTTTCTCACACAGACCATGTCTTCTCTCATCTGGAACTTTTGCATATACAGTCGACTCTAGAACAACATAGGGTTGAACTGTGTGAGTCTACTTACAGATTTTTAGTCTACTAAGCAGATTTTTTTTTTTTTTTTTAAGAAAGTAACTGAGTTACTGCATTAAGTAAGTGTAGTTTGATCAGGGATCATTATATTTGAAACAAAGGAACTTAGGGCTTGAGTTCTGATTCTATTCAGAGTGTTTAAGTAGTACTTCCCCTGAGTAGGTCGTTTATCAGTTCCTTTGTTTTTGAGGCAGAGAAAGTGGATTTTTGGCTGCGTGTAGGCTCAAAGCCCTAAACCCTCACATTGTTCAAGGGTCAACTGTATTGTGCTTTATGATCTTCCAAGAATTAGAGTGACCTTTAAATACGAAAATCAGATCACAACTCTTCCCCATTGAAACCTCCAATGGCTTCTCATCACACTTAAAATTTAAACATCTTACTGTTCCCTACATGATTCTACAAGAGCTGGCCCTGCCCTCATTCCTAGGCTTCCGTTTTCGTGCTGTGACAGCCAGAGCACCTTCTCTGTGTGCCCAGAACGTGCTGGGCTTGCTCTGAATTTAAGAGCTTGGTGTCAGTGCTTGTCTGTTTATACTTCGGTTTATACTTCACATGGTGGCCTGGCTGGCCCTTCTCCTCTCTCAGATTTCAGTTGAGATGGAACTTCCCTGGAGTGGTCTTCTATCACCATCAAATCCGAAATAGCTCCTTTCCACTGCAGTCTTCAGGTCATGGATCACTTCCTGGTGTTCTGTTAATTATTTGGTACTGATCAACCATCTGGAAGAGTGACTCTATAAGATCAAAGACCTTGTCCTTCATATTCAATACTGTACCCTCAGTTTGTAGAACATGTCAGGCACTCAGGACTCGTTTGTTGAGTGAATGAATAAACGCGTCTCATTATCCTTCTTCTGCTTTCATGTGTCTAACTTTTGCACATCCCTTGGCTCCTTGCTTAGACATCACTTCCTCCAGGAAGCATTCCATGACCCTGGAAGATGTTCCCTTAGCAGTTCCCAAGTCTACTTTCAGAAACAGAGCATTATGATGCTGTGCCATTCATCCCTTAACTATGTCCTTATGGACAAAACCTTTAACATGTACGTTGCCACATGCCAGAAGTGAGACTACTTGTGAACAGCTCAGTAGCTTTAAAGATTCAGAATAAACTGTGTGTGCTTTTGCTAAAACAGTGAGGTGTTTCCTAGGTAGTTGCCCTGTTGTCCCTCTGGGTTAATTCACTCAAGGTTGAGGATGGGAAACTCTCTGGGGTTGCTAGACCCAATCCAACTTGTATGTGTTGGGCAGCTTCCCACAGAACAGCAAGCAATTCTTGGACCCTACTGGCACAGTGGTGAAGAATCAGCCTGCCAATTCAAGAGACACAAGAGACACAGGTTCGATCCCTGGGTCAGGAGGATCCCCTAGAGTAGGAAATTTCAATCCAGTCCAGTAATTTTGCTTGGAAAATCCCATGGACAGAGGAGCCTGGCGGGCTACAACCCATGGGGTTGCAAAGTTGAACATGACTGAGCACACAGAGCAAGCACACACATAGACACACACACGCTGGTGTCCAAGAATTCAACTCAGTTCTGACCCCATCTACCCAGAGATAGCACCAGATCCCAGAGGCTAAGCATTCAGTCCTATCAGACTGCTCCCCTCCCTGTTTCAGAAACCAGTCCCAAGTCTAGGTTGTTACCTGTTCTTCTGACTGCTGCTGCTGCTGCTAAGTCACTTCAGTCATGTCCGACTCTGTGTAACCCCATAGACAGAAGCCCACCAGGCTCCCCCGTCCCTGGGATTCTCCAGGCAAGAACACTGGAGTGGGTTGCCATTTCCTTCTCCAATGTGTGAAAGTGAAAATTGAAAGTGAAGTCGCTCAGTCGTGTCCGACCCTTAGCGACCACACGGACTGCAGCCTACCAGGCTCCTCTATCCATGGGATTTTTCTAGGCAAGAGTACTGGAGTGGCTTGCCATAACTGGCTCTAAATCAGATATTCCCACAACCTCCTCCTCAGGTCTGTCAGGTCTGACTAATTTGCCAGAGCAGATCAAAGAACTCAGATAAACATTTTACTTACAAGGTTGTCAGTTTATTATGACAGATATCCTGTCATCAGGAACGGCCAGATGGAAGAGAGATATTGACAAATCATGGGGAAAGGGCTCAGAGCTTCTGTGCCTTCTCTGGGCACATTGCTATCCCCAAATCTCCACATCTACCAGTCTGGAAGCTTACTGAATGCAGTCCTTTTTGGGGTTTTTATGGAAGTTTCATCATGTAGGCTTGATTGAATGAACCACTGGCCATTGGTGATTGAAGTTCATCTCCAGCTCCTCTTCCCTCCCTGGGGGTCAGGGAGGTGAAACTGCCTTCCAACACTCTAATCTGGTTGGTCCTCCTAGCAATCATTCTTCAACATTAAATGCTGTCCAATAATCACCTCAGTCACATAACAAAAGACACCTTTATGCTCTCATCACTTAGGAAACGCCAAGGGCTTTAGAAACTCTGTGCCAGAAATGAAGACAAAGGCCAAATGTAACTTTCGTCTTATAAACTGCAGCACCCCAGGGAGTGCCTGAGTGCCTTGACAGTGCTGGTATTTTGCTTTCTTTCTCTCCTCTTAGGCTCAGCGAGCCCTCACTAGGAGTGAACGCTGGCTCCATCCTATGTGGGTGGGACTCGAGGCTCACAGAGAGAGCAGGGACTTGGTCAAGTTCAGAAGACAGAAGCAGCATTCTGTCCTAACTGTACGTTTTCTCCTCTGTCCCACACCTGCCCACAACAGTGCAGAGGGCACAGCTGGCCTTCCTGAGAATTTGACTGGCAATCTTCACATTAACAGCTTCCCTCTGACCTTCCAGAAAGGAGGCCACGATCAGAAGTCCAGCCTCAGAAGTGGAAGAGCCCCTGAGGCTCTGGTTCCAGGTACCCTGCAGGGAAGCAGCTGGTGGAAGCCAGTGTTATTACTCAGCTAAGCCCCAGTGTCCATCTGCCCCCTTTTCTGAGAGGGTCCGCATCTGACCTGAGCAGTTTCCCAGTGACATGATTCGATTCTGCAGATCATTAGATAAGAAACGAGGGACCTTCATGACTGGCTGGTGATGATTTGTTTTTGATTAAAAAAATGGAATTTGGGTTAAACCCCAAGTGCACTGGTGCCAGGTTCTTTCCACCCTGGCAGGGCTGAGGACGATCTCTGCATGGAGACATCTTCTGTCTCAGCGGTTACCTGCTCCATCAGTTAATGCCTTTCGATGCTTGACACCCCTCCTGGTCTTGCTGAGTCTCCTACTACCCTCTGTTAGCCTCCTCAGAGCTCACTGCAGTGGATTCAGGAAGAAACCACATCCAAAACTACGTGGGCAACTAAAAGCTCCACAGTTTAGACAGGTGCAAGCTGGGCTCTGTGCACGAGTCAGCTGCTCTGCCTCCCCTCCGTCGCCTCTGGAAAGCTCGGAGTGGATACCTCTGTTTCAGTGATTGTCTTCCAAAAAACTGTGAATGCCTTCCTCATCCTTCAGAGTCCACCCCTTGGATGGTGAAAGCGATTGCCTTTCCTTTCCCAGCCTTCATGGGACATATATCAGAGCCCCTCAGGACACCTAGCTGGCGGTCTTACTATAAACTTGCTGTGTGACCTTTTGAAAGTCATTCTACCCCCTTGCGTATCAACTAATTGAGCCATTAATCGAGTGATATATTCTTATCTCAAGATTCCCCTCTGACTTCTTAATTTTGTGATTTTAAAGCCACTCTGAACTGACAGGGGATGGCATCCACCACAGATTAAATAGAAGAGGCAAGTTACACAAGAGTCATCAAGGGGATCATCCCAATCCAGGAAACAAACCCAGATCTCTTGCGTTGCAGGCAGATTCTTTATCATCGGAGCCACCAGGGAAGCCCTCAAAGAATCCCACGTTTGTTAAAATTCATATGTCTGCATTGTATGTATTGTTTCGGTAATTGAAAATAACTTATCAGCCATGTTTGGTAAGCTGCTCGTTCCACTAAATAATGGACTCATTCCAAAGGCTGTGTTGAGCGCCTACTTGATATCAGACATTTGGGATACAGAAGTATGAAAACAGGGTCATTGTCCTGCAGGAATTTGAAGTCTAGGGAGTTTATGGGGACTTACAATTTATTTTTTAAAGATTTTCACAAAGTAATTACTCTTCATTGAGGCTGGCCTGCCTCCATGTCTGATACACTGAAAGGGCACTGAAGCTCATTTTCTCAAGACAAAGCGAGTATTGTTCACACTCTCTTCAGCAACACATCCTCTCTTTAGTGTTCCCACTGGACTCACCCTTCCTGAACTCCTACCCGACCCGGAGTTTGTGCCAGTAATTTAGCACTAGATCGTACAGCATCTTCTCCTGCGGTTTTCCCCTCTTTACCACCCTTTCTTTCCTTGGCTCGCTCCAAACAGTCTGTCACCTCCATTCTGCTGAAAATATTCTTGTCAAGGTTATGATGCTACAGAGGTTTCAATCCACAAAAAAAGGGCAAAAGGCACACTTGCCATGTCAAGCGGTAGATGGACTGCTGAAGTCCATCTGACACTGCCTCCTGGATCCTATGGGCTGTGGGGTGGCTCTTCAGTGTGGTGCATGTGACCCTTCATTTTCTGATCTGTTTATACTCAGTCTCACCTGTACTTTGCTATCTCAGGATTCTGTTCCCTGCGTACGTCTTTCTCACCAGATCTTAAGCTGTGCTGCTCTCCCGTGCTCCTCTCTCTGCCTGAGTGATCATCTTTGTCTTGTTCAAGTAGAAAATTCCCACCCTTGTTTGCAACAGACACATTTCTGTCTTGTTTTCCTTACCCTTTGGGGGGTTTAGTTGTCCTTTCTTCCCTCTTCCCAGAGCACCTTCATTTCCCTTTGTGGAATTGTGTCTCCCCTACTGTGGGCAGGAAAGCCCTGCTGGATCCTTCATCCCAGCTACTTGGGGCAGTTATGAAATGGCCACTGACCTACTCTAGGCCAACTGGACTTTCTCTCCAGGTGAATGCATGAATTCTCTCATTCCAAGAGTGGCTCTGGGTACCATTATCAGGTAATTTCAGCCTCCATCTATTCCAGTCTCTTTCTTGAGCCTTCTCACTTGATCTCAGTTTACTTTTAAACTCCTGACACGTGCTTTTTGAGACTCCCATCCAAAATTTATTTCTGCTTCTTGCAATGGAAAAGCCTCATCATACTCCTTTCTGAGTATGTTGGTGATACATTCTGAGCAATAACAAGATTGATGCATCTTTTGAAACTCAGATGAGCAGTAACCTTCCCTGCAAAGTTCACAGGCTTCCTCCTTTGTCTTTCCTTGGCCTCTGGGTTGCTCTAGTGGATTCCTCTTCTATGGCGTTATAACTGACATCTCCTCCTCTTAGGGGCTCCTAGTGGGTAGAGATCATAGCTTATTCAAAGTTGGGTCTCTAGGGCCTAGGGCACTTTATCTGACTTACTGCTGCAATGCAGATCAAATTTGTTTAAGGATGAAGGAAGAATCAGAACGCTTGTACTTACAGGACAAGTACATGCTTCTTATCGACAGAGATGGCAGAGTAGTCTCCTTTTAAAACAGTTAACAGTTTGTTTTTTCATAGAATGTCCTTGTAAGAGATTTGACAGCATTACATTTAAGCTACAGATGCCCTTTGTATCCATCAGGTTCCAGTCAGGAAAATGGAAAGCATATCAGGAACTTCAAATAGAGGGATTTAATATAGGAAATTGACTGCACATGTGTTTGGAAGCTTAACTTGCAAACAGAGGATGTGAGATAATCCAGACATTTGTAAATGCAGGAAGTAACTACTACCCCTCGGGCAGGCAGAACAAAAATGGAAAGATAGTGTAAGAAGTTTTCCCCAATGGCTCAGCGGTAAAGAATCTGCCTGCAATGCAGGAGACGCAGGAGACATGGGTTTGATCCCTGGGTTGGGAAGATCCCCTGAAGAAGGAAATGGAAACCCACTCCAGCATTCTTGCCTGAAGATTCCCATGGACAAAGAAGCCTGGAGAGATACAGTCCACTGGGTCACAAAGAGTTGAACACAACTGAGCACAGCACGGTGTTCTTCTTCCTAAGAAGTTAGGAATGAAGAGAGGAAGACTGCATGGCTGATTCTCATCTGGAGTAGGGGTGGGTGGGGGGAGTGTCTTACAACTGTGCCTCAACCTCTGGGGTGGGGGTACCCTGCAGTCAATGCTTAGACATCTGGGAAGGTGCCCCAAGCCTGATACTCAGGTCTCAGTGGGGTACACTGTGGCCAGTCCCAGAGTTCAGGGAGTATGAACTGAATGCCTGAGCTCAGAGCTGATGGGCCAGCCAGTGCTGGTACCTCTAATGAGGCATCTCGGGTACCGGAAGTGCTGGAGGAGGCTGAGGCTGGAACCTCAGCTGCCTTGCTTCTAGAAGGTGTGTGAATCTCCATCTGCCACCATCTCGTCTCCGGTCAACTCCTCCTGTAGAGGGACCCTCATGGGAAGTGAGCCAGCAAGGAGTCTGGGAAAGGCAGTTAGCAGACTCCCAGCTCCAGCATCACTGAGCATGGAAGTGGGTGAGGAGCCTCGAGGCTGAGAGACGCTGAGTAAATACCTGGCCTCGTCTCTTCCAGGAAGGAGAGACTAAGTGGAATTGGCCTCCAAGGTGATGTGGCAAAATACTGTCTTCCTATTTTGTAACCCCTTTCCAGCATGATTCCCCATAACTCTTCAGTCAGAAGTTGCAGCTTGGGATAGGCCCTCCCTCTGTGGAAAATTCTGATGCCCATGTGAAAAGCAGCTCCAAAGTCAAAGCATTCCTACAAGCCGGGGCACATGGAGCCCATGATTCATTCTAGCTTCTCTTTATTTTGCCTCGTTCTGCCGTCCCTGCTTCCAAGAACACCTTCTGGGCCAGAGGCCCCCCTGGTTCTGACACTTGGAAACACAGCCATTTACTACCACGCCTGCTGTTCCTCAGACCACCCTGCCAAACTCCTGGCTGGGCAACCATGCCCTGTCCTGCAGGCTTGCCCCCTCCATGTGTCACCACCCCCTGTGTCTGTACCCCCTTCCTGGGGAAGAGCACGCTGTGACTCATCACGTCCCATCTCCAGACTCAGTGTTTTTCTTCCTCATTTTCCATTGCTTTTGCTCATCCCTTCATTCCGATATAGGATGGAGACCCCTGGATTTCTGTCTAACTTCCAGGCTCTTCTCATAGGACTCTACTATGTAAAGAGAATCCATTATAATAGTGACAGTGACATTTCTTATACAGCCACACATTTTCTATTTTTTTTTTCCCATCTACAACCTCACTGACATAGTTAGGAGGAGAAATAGGCTTTTGGATTCAAGTAATCATATTTAAATCCTGCTTCTAACTTGAAAAAAATGTAGCCACTTTAAATTCTCTGAGCCTGGGCTTCCTCTATTTTAAGACAACTAATAACTACTTCTGAAAGTTACAAGGAGTGACACAAGCTATGTGCTGCATCCAGCATATAGTAGACAGGGTAAATCTCAGTTCTCTTTCCCATGTGAGAGTGGTGTTTCTCTTGAATACTTCAGGGAAAAGGAGGATTCAGTGTTATATAAGCCTGGCCTGAGCCATATAATAGATATTATAATAAGAAAGGATTTAAGATCGAAAATCTGGGCAATGCCATGGGGAGGAGCATTATTTATCTGTTCCTACAGGAAAATGGGAGTGACGTTATCATCAGATAAGGTTTGACGATGGACTGGTGTCCCTCCTCCAAGTTTCCCTGGCTTCTGGAAGATCTTTTCTGTTATTCGAACACACCTGTTATTTGTATATGCATCAGAGCAGGAAGTAAGGAGGCTTGGAGCAATAGCCTGGGACTGGGACGATATGAGGTGTTCCAAGGGAAAGAAGGGCAGATTATAGAACTAGGAAGGAAGCTTTGAGTCACACTATGCGGATCCTTGAATATCTTGCTAAGGAGTTTTGCATTTAATTTCTTAGGCAATCGAAAAATTAAAACCAGAAAGAATAAAAAATAGAGAAGCTTATAAAACGGATTTGACATTTTATTTACAAAACTCTTACTTAAGGAAGGACAGGCAAAGAGATTCAGAAAAAAACACAAGATCCAGGGAGATTTGTCTTTGGCAGTTCTTTTCTCCCCGCAAATGACTTGAGGAAAGTTATATTTAAAGTAAGTGCTAGAGGCCGAGGCGTTCCTGTCATTTCTTTCTTTTTTTTTTCTATTCACAAGGAACATGGCCTGCTTCTGCCTCAAGCCCAGGAAAGACTGCCAGTGGACCAGCTGCAGTTCTGTGTGAAGGAGGAGAACAGGGTCTCATGGTGGCTTTATTGAGTCATTTCTGCCTTTAAGTAGTTAACACTCTGGTGGAGAGGACAGATGCAGTGGAATATTACTCAGTGGGTCATTTGTAGAGATGTGGATGGACCTGGAGTCGATCGTACAGAGTGAAGTAAGTCAGCAAGAGAAAAACAAATGTCATATTAACATATTAACACACACATGTGTAATCTAGAAAAACAGTGCAGATGATCCTGTTTCCAGGGCAGAAATAGAGATGCAGATGTCGAGAATGGACATGTCGACATGCGAGGGGAAAGGGGAAGAGTGGGGTGAGCTGGGGGCTGAAAATCAACAATATGCACCTCCATGTGTAAAGCAGAGCGCTGGTGGGAGCCTGTTGTATAGCACAGGGAGCTAAGCTCTGTGTTCTGTGATGACCGAGAGGAGTGGCATGAGCAGGGTGGGAGGGAGGTCTAAGACGGAGGTGATGTGTATACATTTAGCTGATTTATTTCATTATAGAGCAGAGACTGGGCTTGCCAGGTGGTGCAAGTGGTAGACAACCCACCTGCTAATGCAGGAGATATAAGAGATATGGAGTCAATCCCTAGGTCAGGAAGATCCCCTGGAGAAGGGCATGGCAACCCACTCCAGTATTTTTCTCTGGAGAATGCCCATAGACAGAGGCGCATGGCTGGCCATAGTCCATAGGATCACATAGAGTCAGACATGACTGAAGCGACTTAGCATGCTGGCAGGCATAGCAGAGACTAACACGGCATTTTAAAGCGATCATAGGCCATGAAAACTAAATAAATAAAGAGAAACCAGGATAATCAATAAAGTAGACAGAATGAGAAGTGCTGGTTGGTATTGGATCCTCAAGGTGGAGTTGGTAGGGCTTCGGGGAAAGCTTTATGGAAATACACATAACATTAGAACGGAATAGCAGCTAAACTGATCCTTGGGCTTCCCAGGTGGCCCACACTGTAAAGAATCTGCCTACCACTGCAGGAGACACAAGAGACGTGGGTTCGATCCCTGGGTCAGGAAGGAAGATCCCCTGGAGAAGGGAATGGCAACCCGTTCCAGTATTCTTGCCTGAAAAATTCCACGGACTGAGGAGGTTAGTGGGCCACAGTCCATGGGGCCACAAAGAGTTGGACATGACTGAGGGACTGAGCACACACAAGCTGAACCTTAAAGGAGGAGGAAGAATCAACCGCATGGCGCCAGAGCCTGAAGGAGAGTGGTAGGGGAGCACCCGGGGGGTGATGAGAAACACATTCACCAGGAGAGACCACAAGGACGATCTGGTTCTGGAGGCCAATGAGGCAGAGAGCAATGGGGACAGAGGAGCTGAGCAGATGAGGCAGCACCAGAAGGAACAGGGTCCTTATATGCTTGCAAGGCCAAGAAGCTTGCAACTTATCCTGTAGGTGGTGTGGGAAGGGGGAAGGCTCTGAGCAGGATGGTGACATTGGAGAATGAACATCTCATCTGCTCCCCAGTGACTGTATGAAGCAGGGGACAAGATGAGAGCAGACAGGAGGTATGAGCAGCATTCTGGATCAACTCGTAGGGGGAATGGGGCTCCAAGGGGTGCCAAGCTGTGTGTGGAAATGGGTCTGAGGGCTTGGTGCTTGACTGAAACAAGGAGATGAGCCACCCCAGATGTTTAGTCACCGGGACTGGTGGGTGTTGCTGACAACCACAAAACAGGGGCCACACGAGGAGCTGCCACTTCAGGAGAAGGCAGCAATGAACTTGAGGTGTCTTGAAGATTCAGAGACAATGAACTTGAGGTGCCTTTGGGCGGCTGAAAGCTCATCCTCCCAGCTGTCTCATTTACTGACTTTTTGTTGTTTAGTCTCTCAGTCATGTCCGACTCTCTATGACCCCATGGGCTGCAGCACACCAGGCCTCCCTGTCCTTCACCATCTCCTGGAGTTTGCTCAAACTCATGTCAATTGAGTCAGTGATACCATCCAACCATCTCATCCTCTGTCTCCCCCTTCTCCTGCCCTCAGTCTTTCCTAGCATCAGGGTTTTTCCAATGAGTCGGCTCGTCACATCAGGTAGCCAAAGTATTGGAGCTTCAGCTTTAGCATCAGTCCTTCCAATGAATATTCAGAGTTGATTTCCTTTAGGATTGTCTGGTTTGATCTTGCTGTCTAAGGGATTCTCAAGAGTCTTCTCCAACTCCGCAGTTCGAAAGCATCAATTCTTTGGCGCTCAGACCTTTTTATGGTCCAACTCTCACAGCTGCACATGACAAGTGGAAAAACCGTAGCTTTGACTATATGGACCTTTGTTGGCAAAGTGATGTCTCTGTTTTTTAGTATGCTGTCTAGGTTTGTCATTGCTTTACTTCCAAGGAGCAAGTGTCTTTTAATTTCATGGCTGCAGTCACCATCCACAGTGATTTTGGAGCCCAAGAAAATAAAGTCTGTCACTGTTTCCACTTTTTCCCTAATGATTTAATCTCCTGAGCCACAACTTCCTCATCTCACTTGAAGATGGGAAAATAATAAATAGTTTTCAGGGAAAGATAAATTTGCTCAAGGAACTCAAGGTATTGCTTTCATCAAACTCTTTCCATTTGTACCTTCTTCACATTAACTATAATATAGGAAACAAACGGACAAGCCTCTGTCCTAAAAGTTGACAAATGTTCCTATCTGAGCCAAGGTTCTGCTTCTGTTGGTCATCTTCAGCTTCAGGAAATGCCCCACCTGTAGTACTGGCCCTTGGGTTTCATGCATGTCCTGCAGGATGTTCTTTCTGTTCCCTCTTAATAGCAAAGTGACAGATTACAGTGGGAAGTTCCCAGAGGTGGAGACACTCCTGCTGAGAATCCACATCAAAAATTTCAGAAGCCTTGAGAAACAAAGGTGATCCAGAAAGGATTTTGAAATGTGTGAAAGCTTTGAAATAATACTTAGTTTATATTTATTTCTCTCCTATCATATTTCTAAACATTTTGACATTCATTTCATCCTTAAATATTGTCTTTTTTCTAAAAAACAATGTTACATAAAATTTTCATCTCTATAAAAGTCATCATTTTTGAACCCAAAGATTTTGGGGTAGGGGTGTGTGTGTGTGTGTGTTTTGGTGGCAGGATAGAAAAGGGGACAGACCCAAACCCTAAATTCACATTTACTTCTAGTAAGTCACAAAATGAACAAGTCTTACCAGCCCCACCACATGTGTCCCTGCAAAATGAAAAGGATTTTGGTGTGACAGGTCCAATATTTTGCTATGAACTGTGGACTAGCATATTTTAAACTTGGCTTCTAAGGCTGACGAAGAGAGCTTTCTTGTCCCTCTCTAATAAAATGCAGATGGCTGTCCTCTTGCAAGCTCCTAAATCCACAAAGCTGTGTTTAAGCATGAATTTCATCTTCTTCACGGATAAGAACAGATTGGTAATTCAGTAAGCCACACTGCACATCATTTTCATTCTTCATCCCAAAATAGTTTCTAAAGGTTTTTGCATACAGTAAGTGTGCATTAGTATGTAGTAAATGAGTATATAAGAAGGCATTACCAGTAGCCCACGAATATGAGTATCTGGGTTTAAATTCTGACATTGCAGGCCACTGTGTATAATGGAAAGGAGCCTCGGGTTCCAGTTTAGAATAAAATCCTTTAAGTTGGTTAAATCAGGATTGGATTCTGAGTGCGTAACTCCCTAGCCATTTGTGGGGAGGATTCGGGTCAAATTTCATAACCTCTTTACAACTCAAATGGCTGCAGTGGCTGACCATAAGGATTTGGGGTTTGAATCCTGGTTCTGTCTCTTATTATCTACAGTATTTTGGCAGTTTACTCAAATGGCTTGATTTTCTCACTTGCAAAATATATATATAAAATAGCTATTGTTATGAGTTTGGTGTGAAGATTTAAAATTTAATATATGCCAAGTGCTTAGAGTAGAGCTTGGCATACGGTCAGCACTCTGTATGTGTTAACTATTATTCCATTATTTTTATTATGCTACCTCTTACTGTGCTATTGGGACTCAGAGAATGTGCAGTTTTTCCTAGGGAGGGAGCTTCCCCACCATGCATCTTGGGGGTGGTGCTAGGATGGTCAATCGTTCAACCTCAGCCACTTCGGGTTTCAGTTTTCCACACATGCCAGTGAGATAATGTTCCCCATTCCTCCTCTCTCTATATAGCATAGACTTTAGTGAGTCTCAAATAAGATCAAATGTGAAAACACTTAGCTAACTCTCTAGTGTTCCATAAATGTGAGTTTATTAGTTGGAAGCCTTTCCACTACAAATGACAAAGCCCCGACTCAAATCGATGAATGCCAAAAAAAGAGGATTTGTTGGCTCTTGCAGCTTGACTCTAGGGTAGCTCACACAGTCCCAGAGGAAGAACTTTGGGAGCCCAAACTGATGCTCAAAATAACTTGAGCACCTAGTTTACCTCTGAATGTCATCTCTGGCGGCTGCTTTCTCTCCCTCACACAGACTTTTTGGATATAATAAGGAAGATGGCCCCAGGAGATCAGCTTCCTATTGTTCCAGTATTCCACACCAGCAAAAAGGAAATCTCCTAATCATCTCCTGTATATTCACTTCGAGGAAGAATTCTGATTGACCCTAATTTAATCTCCTGTCTAACTTTGAGCCAATTATTAGATATGAGGGACTGGACAACTAAGACTCTTTAGGCTTGTTCACAGACCTTTCTATTTAAAGTGGGACAGAGCAGTAGTGTATTCGAGTTCTCCAGAGAAACAGAACCAATAGGATATATACATTTCTATACAGAGAGTTTTATTTTAAGGAAATGGCCTTTTATGAAAGTTGGCTAGTCCCAGGTTCTAAGAGAGCTGGTGGTATAATTCCAGTCCAATTCTGAAACCCTAAGAGTCAAGGAAGGTGATAGCATACAGTAAGTCCCCTACACACAAGCAGGATCTGTTCCGAGAGCACATTTATAAGTCCAATTTGTTGGTAAGTCCAGCAAAGTTAGCCTAGGTAACAAACTAACACAGCTGGCTATACAGTGCTGAGCTGTAAGGTTTATAATACTTGTCACACAAATAACATGTAGAAAGCAAACGCAAAAAGTAGAGAAAACATCTTCAATCTTACAGCACAGTACCTTGAAAAGTACAGTGGCACTGTTCAGCTGCTGGCTTACAGGGGCTGGCAGGGAGTGAGCAGGTAAGAAAAGTCACTGAGTGGAGGAGACGGGAGCCGGCAGAGCTGGAGAACTGTTAGCAATAGGAGGCAGAGGGAAAGCTGCAGCTTCACGCCTGATGTTAATGGAATGCGCATTCACATTTTTGAAATTTCACAACCTAAAGGTTTGTGTGTTAGGGACTGAACTGTAGTGCAAAAGTCAGCAAGGTCAAATCCAAGGAAAGCCAGTGTTTCAATTCAAGTCTAAAGACAGAAGATAAGCAAATGTACCAGTTGAAAGGAAATCAGACAAGAAAAATTTTCTTACTCGGGGAAGAGTTATTTTATTCGTTTTAATTAGGCCTTCAACTGATTGGATGAGGCCCACCCACACTAGGGAGAACAATTTGGTTTACTCATTCAACTGATTTAAATGTTAATCTCATCCAAAAGCATCCAGAAACACCCAGGGTAATATTTGACCGAATATCTGGACACTGTGGCCCAGACAAGTTGACTCATAAAACCGACCATCACAGATTCCACATATATTCATCAATATGTATTTGTTTTCCTCTTTCTGACTTACTTCACTCTGCATGACAGATTCTAAGTTCATCCACATCTCTGCAAATGACCCAACGTTGTCCCTTTTTACGGCCGAGCAATATTCTGTTGTACAGATGAACCTATTTACAGGGCAGGAATGGAGAACAGACGCATGGCCATGGCAGGGAGGATGGGGAGGAGAGGTGGCATGACCTGGAAGAGCTGCACTGACACAGCATGCCGTCGTGTGTGAAATAGGTAGCGAGTGGGGAGTTGCTGTATGTCACAGGGGGCTCAGCTGGCTGATTCCACGATGACCTAGAGGGACCGGGTGAGGAGGAGGTTCAAGAGGGAGAAGACATATATATATATAGAAAGACAGATAAATAAATAGCTGATTCCCTTCACTGTAAAGCAGAAACTAACACAACATTGTAAAGCAATTATATTCCAATAAAAAATAACCATCATAGATATATTACCAGATGAAAGAAAAAAGTATTGAGCAGATTTTCAAAAATAGTACTATCATAGATTATCATTATTAATAGTAGTTTCTTTCTTTATTTCAGTTCAGTTCAGTTGCTCAGTCGTGTCCGACTCTTTGCAACCCCATAAATCACAGCACGCCAGGCCTCCCTGTCCATCACCAACTCCCGGAGTTCACTCAAACTCATGTCCACAGAGTCGGTGATGCCATCCAGCCATCTCATTCTCTGTTGTCCCCGTCTCCTCCCGCCCCCAATCCTTCCAAGCATCAGAGTCTTTTCCAGTGAATCAACTCGTCGCATGAGGTGGCCAAAGTATTAGAGTTTCAGTTTTAGCATCAGTCCTTCCAATGAACACCCAGGATTGATCTCCTTTATAATGGACTGGTTGGATCTCCTTGAAGTCCAAGGGACTCTCAAGAGTCTTCTCCAACACCACAGTTCAAAAGCATCAATTCTTTGGCGATCAGCTTTCTTCACAGTCCAACTCTCACATCCATATATGACCACTGGAAAAACCATAGCCTTGACTAGACAGACCTTGGTTTGCAAAGTAATGTCTCTGTTTTTTAATATTCTATCTGGGTTGGTCATAACTTTCCTTCCAAGGAGTAAGGGTCTTTTAATTTCATGGCTGCAATCAGCATCTGCAGTGATTTTGGAGCCCCAAACAATTAAGACTGACACTGTTTCCACTGTTTTTCCATCTATTTCCCATGAAGTGATGGGACCAGATGCCATGATCTTTGTTTTCTGAATGTTTCTTTATTTAGGGTAACCTGATAAAGGTACCCCAAATTCCTGAATATTTCTCAATCTCTGGCAGAGAGAGGTTACCAGAATATTGATCCCATTAGAAATTGTTTGCGTAAAGGAGAAATCCTACTAGTACAAGACGGATTCTTAACCTTGGAAATACTGACATTTGGACTGGAAAATACTTTGTTGTGGGGGATTGTCCTATTCAATGTGAGACGTTTACAGCATTCCTGGCCTCTACCCGCTAGATGCCAGCAGCACCCAGCCCCCTGCCCCTTCCACCTTTTGGACAATCAAAAATGTCTCCAGACATTGTCAGATGTTCCCTGGGGAACAAAATCTCCTACCATTTCTGGTTGAGAAGAATTGTACTAATAGCTCCCAGCTAATGGCATCACCGACTCTGTGGATATGAGTTTGAGTGAACTTCGGGAGCTGGTGATGGACAGGGAGGCCTGGCGTGCTGTGATTCATGGGGTCGCGGAGAGTCGGACACGACTGAGCGACTGAACTGAACTGAACTGAAGTAGTAAGTCATACCTCTCTATCCTTCACCCTAAGTCCCAAAGGATGGAGGAAATGGTGCTGTACTAGGCTGATTTTGCAACTTTGTAACTTCCCTCCATTCCATTTATACACACCCCAATACACTGAAGCTCCCCACCACTGGGAAATCACATTGTTAAAAAAAATGCAGAGTATACCATTCACAATATTTAGAGGTGTAATTCTTCCTCTGTCACTGATTTATGGTTTAAGGGGGCATCTCTTTTCTCTCCTGGCTTTAGTTTTCCATACTGGCAAAAGGAGAAGATGTCCTATAATTGTACATGCTAATATAAAATTCTGTGATACAAATGGTTGAGATTTGAACTATGAAATAGGAAATCAGCATAGAGAATTCACTGATTGAGTGACTAAGATCCTAAATTTCCCATAAGCAACTCTTTTGCTTCTTGAAAGTGAAGATTGCACTGGGTTACTTGTACAAGTAATCTGGGCAAAAGATAGGACTGTACCAGGTCAGGACTTCTGCTGCAACTTGATGTTTCATTTGGGGTGTCACTCAAGATTCTGTCTGTGTGTAGGAACACAGTATTGAGCGGAGAATCATTTGGTGTGGCTGCATTGTGTAGGAAATGACTGGGAGATGGTACAAAGCTTAGATGCCAGAGTAAGGGCTCCAGTACTATTAACAGAGCGGGGGTGGTAGAGTTCATAATAAAACAGGTATCTGTACAACTGGATGAATTATTTTTCATCTTTATGTTTGAAATTTAGATGGAAGAGTGAATTTGATGCAATTGGAATAGATGTGGATTCAATGTGGAATAGATGACAGTTATTGTGTCTTTATTTTCCTTGGCAAAATTATAGGGCACCCAACATTGACTTTATTGACGAGAAAACTGACACTCAAAAAGATGAAATCATGAGCAGTGGACACACTCTGAGTTAGTGGCAGAATTTAGGCACACTTCCAGGCTTCACAGCACCCAGCCCAGTGATGTTCCTGCCATATAACCCCCTGGGACAAGGCCATATTGGAAAAAAAAAAAAAAATTCCCTTTCCTCTTCCCTCCTGGTATTACAGTTCAAACAGAAAGTTCGGTTGATGCTGATTTTTCCATCTCCCCCTCCTCTGCCTCCCCGTTCTTAGGCAGACTTTTCACAAAGATTTCCGTCTTCTTGCCATTGGTTCCTTGCTGGAGGCACAGCAGAGCTTATGACGGGCCCAGGACGGAGCTCAGTGAGCAGATGTCTCCTTGTCCCAGCCCCCTTCTTGCCCAGCTGAAGAAAAAGCAAAAGAACAGAAATAAAGACATCAGTTGTGTTTTCATAATGGCCTCTCCAGCTGATAGAGATGAGAAATTAAGTATAGTTTTTGAACCGCTGAGTTTTCCAGTTCCTGTGTTCATTTCCTGTGGCTGTCATAATACATTATCACAAACTTGGTGGCTTGTAACAGCAGAAATGTATTCTCTTATAGTTCTGGAGGACAGAGGTGTGAAGTCAAGGTGTCAGCACCCCCTCCCCCCACCACTCCCCCAGCCGAGGCTCTAGAGGAGACGATGTTCCTAGTTTCTGTTTTCTGGTGGTTCCTGGCATTTCTAGGTTTGTGAGATTGTTCCAATCTCTACCTCTCTGGCCATCTTTCTGTTCCTCTCTGTATCTCTCATAAGGACACAGGTTTCAGGCTCATCTGGGTAATAGGATGGGTAATCAATCTCCTTATCTCAACATCCTTGACTTGATCACATCTGCAAAGATTCCTTTTCCAAATAAGGTTACAGTCGTAGGTTCTGGATAGTAGAACATGCATGTATGTCTGTGGGCACCATTATCTTGCCCACTACACATTGGAACTGTGCTATTTTTTATATATAGGTGTAGAATCTCTTGGACTTCTCACAGGTTTTTGATTTATGAGTGAATACTCTCATTTTATGAAGGGGTGAAGACATAGCAATAAATTTGTAAATGGATACAGAGTTAGAAAATCACGGAGGCAGGGTGCACAGACCAAGTATTTGTTAGTGAGTTCGTAATCTTCCTCAGAACTTTGTATCTTCCCTCGAAGAGTTTAGTTGCCGTGACTTTTGTTGTTGATGAATTTGTTTTAGGGCAAGTCCGTGCAGAACTGGGAGCATCATCCATAGAGCACACACGTACTGACACACTAGGCTGGATGGGGACTTCCCTCTAAGGTACTCAACTGGATACAATTGTTACCCTCGTGATTTAAGAGGATCTTCATTCAATTATTCAACTCTAGTCCAGTCTCTGTTGTGAATAAATTTCATCAAGTCTATTTACCTCGTTTCTCAGATTTTTCCAACTGTGAAATGAGCACACTGGTCTCTGAACTTTCAGTTTTGCTTTGTTTCATTTTGTTTTGATGTGGACAATTGTTAAAGTCTTTATTGAATTTGTTACAGTATAGCTTCTGTTTCGTGTTTTGGTTTTTTGACCACAAGGCCTGTGGGATCTTAACTCCCCATCCAGGGATCGAACCTACACCGCCTGCATTGGAAGGTGAGCTAGGGAAGCTCTCCCAAGCTCTTCACTGGAAGAGCTAGGGAAGTCCCCCGGCTCTGGATTTCTGAATTGCACTTTTCATCGGTGTCAATCCTCAATGACACACAGTTTTTTAAGAAATGATGCTATATTTGCAAGGGTAGTGACTGCTGAGCATATTCAAACTCTTCCCACCACTGCTCCACTGGTGGGATGGGACTCAGATTTAAGGAAGCTGTTGGAGTCACTCTGATGAAGCTCATCTTTCCTAGCTACTCTTCTCTCCTAAATTCTACCTTCTCCTCGGCCTTGAAAACTCTTCTCAAATATTCCTCCTGCCCTGATCGTACTGGGAAGAATTAGCTACTCCTTTCTCTCTCTTCCTACCCAGTGTACACTTGAATAATGACAAGCATCTTTACATATGGGGCTTCCCAGGAGGCTCCATGGGTAAAGAATCTGCTTACAATGAGGGAGACACAGGAGACATAGGTTCAGTCCCTGGGTTGGGAAGATCCCCTGGAGGAGGACATGCAACCCACTCCAGCATTCTTGCCTGGAGAATCCTCATGGACAGAGGAGCCTGGTGAGCTACAGTCTGTGGGGATGCAAAGAGTCAGACAGGACTGAAGCTGCTTAGCATGCTTGCATGCACTCATTTTTATGCGTGCTTGTTCTCCTTATCTCACTCCTCAAGAGAGCATGCAAACAAACAAGGGAATCCAGGCTTTCTTTCAGGTGTTTTGAAGACAGGGAACCTGCATTCTCACTTTTTTTATATTTGATAAAAAAAAAAGTGCCAGAGCCCTTAGAGAGTCAGTCTGAGATAATCAGATATGGAAGCCATTTTTAAAAGAAGACTAGAGTTTGCTTTTATGCAAGATCATTATTTCCTTTGTTTCTTTCCTCTTTTTCATCCTTTCCTTTCCATTCCTGCTCTTCCTTTATCAAAAACACACCCTGAGCTCCTACTAATTTTCAGATGCTCTTAGGTCTAAGGATATGATGGTGAATAAGTTACCGCTCTACAGCCAAGTAGATTTTAGTCTCATGGCCAGTGTAATCAAGGAAACAAAGAATTACAGCAATCATATTATACGGTATTACGTCATATATAATATATACAGTGTAATACACTTCAGTTCAGTTCAGTTCAGTCGCTCAGTCGTGTCTGACTCTCTGCGACCCCATGAACCACAGCACACCAGGCCTCCCTGTCCATCACCAACTCCAAAAGTTCACTCAAACTCAGGTCCATCGAGTCGGTGATGCCATCCAGCCATCTCATTCTCTGTCGTCCCCTTCTCCTCCCGCCCCCAACCTTTCCCAGCATCAGAGTCTTTTCCAGTGAGTCAACTCGTTGCATGAGGTGGCCAAAGTATTGGAGTTTCAGTTTTAGCATCAGTCCTTCCAATGAACACCCAGGATTGAGCTCCTTTAGAATGGACTGGTTGGATCTCCTTGCAGGGACTCTCAAGAGTCTTCTCCAACACCACAGTTCAAAAGCATCAATTCTTTGGCGAGCAGCTTTCTTCACAGTCCAACTCTCACATCCATACATGACCACGGGAAAAACCATAGCCTTGACTAGATGGACCTTGGTTGGCAAAGTAATGTCTCTGCTTTTTAATATGCTCTCTAGGTTGGTCATAACTTTCCTTCCAAGGAGTAATTTCCTGGCTGCAATCAGCATCTGCAGTGATTTTGGAGCCCCCAAAATAAAGGCTGACACTGTTTCCACTGTTTCCCCGCTATGCCAAAGCCTTTGACTGTGTGGATCACAATAGACTGTGGGACATTCTGAAAGAGATGGGAATACCAGACCACCAGACCTGCCTCTTGAGAAACCTGTATGCAGGTCAGGAAGCAACAGTTAGAACTGGTCATGGAACAACAGACTGGTTCCAAATAGGAAAAAGTGTACTTCAAGGTTGTATATTGTCACCCTGCTTATTTAACTTATATGCAGAGTACCTCATGAGGAATGCTGGGCTGGAAAAACACAAGCTGGAATCAAGATTGCCGGGAGAAATATCAATAACCTCAGTTATGCAGATGACACCACCCTTATGGCAGAAAGTGAAGAGGAACTCAAAAGCCTCTTGATGAAAGTGAAAGAGGAGAGTGAAAAGGTTGGCTTGAAGCTCAACATTCAGGAAATGAAGATCATGGCATCTGGTAATACACTTAGTATCTATTGTTTTGCTATATATTTTGCATCACACTTTACACTATAATATGTTTCACATTGCATACTATGGACTTGCCTGGTGGCTCAGCCAGTATGTACTAAACTCTTCAGAAGTTCTTTTCTTGGCTTCAGGGGAGGTCCTACAGAAAAAGTGTTAGAAAATGAATTTGTGTTGATCAGATTGGGGGGGGTGATATTTAGAATGGAACATTCTCTAACCTTCTCTAAAGCTCAGACCCTATGCACTTGAAAGGCAAACTCAGATATGATAGCCAAAAATTTTCACTGGGGGACAATTTATGCAAGTTGTTTAGCGGCTTCTCTGGGTGTTCCAGGGCCATTGTACAGCCTGAGCCTCCATACCGCTGTAGGACAGCAGACTGAGCCAGCATCACCTTTTGCCCACCGTTCAGAATTCCACCCAAACCAGACTGTAGGACAACTGCGAGCAGAGATCCAGCCCATGGCCTTTCTCACTGAGCACTCGGCCTGGTCCTCTGTAACTGCCCTCTCAAGCTGCTTGGGACTCCACAGAAACCATGTGGATTTCCACTGCTAACCTAATCTGCAAAGCATTCACTGAACTTCTTAATTTTCTTTTATTTCTCTCTAATCTGATGTTGCAAATAAAAACAAATTATAAAATGGGGCAATCAGTGAATGACTGACATTATCAATTACTGTATTTTAATGCCACAGATAGCTGTTCATTGTTAGGTCATGAACGTACAAAGTATGATCCATTTTATCTTGATATCCCTGTGCCTGGCATTGGGTAAATTGGGTAATGAGTAAATGGGAATTAGATTCAGTTGAACAATACTGAAAGATGAATGAAGAAGGCTTTATGGATTCTCTTCATATACGTGAAAATGGATTAGAATTGCATATATACCAACTGGTCCTGTGTGTGTCTGTTTCTCCAGCTCAGCTCTGAGCTCCATGTTTCTGTTCTCAGTTCTAATCCTAGGATTTAGCATCTATCGGTTGCTCAACTAATGAGAGAAGGAAACAGAGAGAGGAAAGGTAGAAGGAAGGAGGGAGGGAGGAAGTAATTATGAATGGATGGATTAGAAGAGTGGCACAGCCACAACCAAACGGCAGCAGGAGACACACACAGTCCCGTGGTCAAGCCCAGCCTAGATTGTTTTGTGCGTAAGCTCTTCAGGAAGAATTTTCAACAGCTGCCCCCTATCTGGCTTTGGGGGGCCAGGGATATATGGCTGCTCAACTGCTCCATAAACAGTGCTGGGGAGCTAAAGAGGTCTTCACTCTTCAACCACGGAAGCCTGGGATTGCTTTTGTTTGTTGTGTCTCTGCTGCCATGGCTCCCAGATGACACCCCATCTCTGCGAGTGCTGCTACAAATAGACTCGAAGCTGCCAGGCGGGATTTCTCAAACCCAAGAACCTCAGCAAAGCAGCAGCTGACAAAGGCTAGGAGCAGGCCCCAGACAGAGGGAAAGGAATGCGGATTTGTCTTGATCTGCCTCATCAGAGGGGAAATGATAAAGAAGGAGTCATAAAAAACTGGCGGCAGCTCAACTATTTGGCACTGAAGGCCTTGTCCAAAGAATCATTTTCCAAGAAGGGTCTGCTCCCCTGCAAACATGCTCACATTCGTATAAGGTTCTGCTTGCCATTTCCTTTTTTTCTTTTTTTTCCTATCTTTTTAAAATTTCCCTGATCTTTCACAGAAAATAATTAGTAGAAGGGTCAGGTCTCAGGCATCAGGTAAAAATAGAAAATAAAATAAGGAAGTGAAGCAAACACTCCTCAGGGGAGAAGTTTGGTCTGTCTGGAAGGAGGGGCACCCTCAGCCCCCACCCTCCCTTCCCAGGCTGTCTCCACCCTGGAAGAGCCGGTTGCAGAGCCCATTGTATTCTTGCTACTCGTTGACAGGATCTCAGAAATTCTAACCCCATCGTTTCCCCCTAATGACTCTCCTTCTCCGAATATCTGCCTGACTTCCCTCTGGGGAAGATACGACAATGAGATGCTGCTTGTCAGCTTTTCTTTTTCACGGCTGACAGCAGGTAGAACTAAATGCATTCCCTTCCCTGAGAGAGGGGCCGTCTCCTCCTCCCCGCTCTTCTTGCTCCTGACCTGCTGTCATTCATTTCCACTTGTCTTCATTGTCAGCCTCCACTTGTCCCATAGCTGTTCAGCTTGCAGGGGCCAGCTTGTTGGTTTTGATGAAAGTGCACCTTGGCTGGAAGACCCATTCCATGATGGTGGGATCCTGAGTGACCTGTGTGACTTTCTGGGACTCAGGCTGGTCACCTCTGGCCCTGCCCTTGTGACTCGTGTATGGTCTATTCCTTTGCTTCCTCCAGGGGCCATTCCTATGCTCCACTGTTGCTATGCTGCCTGGAAAATAAAACTCCCTTTAATTAATCTCCCCCAAACTCCCACACTTGCCTGGAGAATCCACGGACAAAGGAGCCTGGCAGGCTGTGTCCATGGGGCTTCAAAGTCAGACACGACTGAGCAACTAACACTAAACTTCACACTCCCGCATGGGAGCTGTGGAGAGCAGACCTTTACTGAGAGCCCACCCTGAATGTGCACAAGTGTGCAACTGTGTAGACATGCAGCTCGACGTGGATGTCATTCCAGCCCAGGCTCCAGGCTTATCATTCCTTTTCCTCCCTCCCCTTTCCAATACCTTAACCCTCCCTCCCCAATGTTTCAATTTACTTGCTGGGTAGAACTGTTTAACTGTTTTATTCTAGCCCTGACCAGTGTCACCATTTCACAACAGAATAGCCCAAAGGAGATCTTGCTATTTAGAAAGCTATCTTCTCCCTCAAGTAGAATTTCATCACTGGTTCTTAACATTACAAGGTACTTAAATTTTTAATTGGGGTATAGTTGCTTTATAAAATTGTGATAGTTTCTTCTGTACAACAAAGTGAATCAGTCACATGTATACATGCATCCACTCCCTCTTGAACTTCCCTCCCACCCCCTGCTCCATGTCACCCCTCTAGATCATCTCAGAGCACCGAACTGGTGGCTCAGATGGTAAAGAATCTGCCTGCAATGCCAGAGACCTGGGTTTGATCCTTAGGTTGGGAAGATCCCCTGGAGAAGGGAATGGCTACCCACTTCAGTATTGTCACCTGGAGAATTCCATGAACAGAACAGCCTGGTGGGCTACAGTCTATGGGGTTGCAAAGAGCCAGACACGACTAAGCAATGAACACTCTGACTATCCATGTGTTATGTGTTATACACATTGAGTGTATATATGTCAAACTCATTCTCCTAATTCATCCCACACCCCCTCCCCATCCACCGGCCCTGTGTCTACAAGTCCCTTTTCTACATCTGCATCTCTGCTCTTTCCCTGCAGATACGTTTGTCTGCGCCATTTTTCTTGATTCCACGTGTACGCATTAATTACCCTGGCAGCTTTCTACACGACACACTCACTCAGTAGACAGCGGTGGATATCCTGTGTGATGCCCTGGGCCCTGCTGACTGTGGGGGTGAGAAAGGGAAGACTCTCATCTCCTTCATGCACTTTAATTTTTTGCATAACGATCTTTTCCAAGTCTTGAGAACAGATGCCATGTTTCATTTATTTCTACATTCCTAGCTTCTAGTAGCATGTGTAGTATATTTTGACAGTGTGTAATCAATAATTGTGGCAACAGAGTTTCTGATATTATTATGGTGCACATTTTATAGGTGAGAAGAAGACAGTCAGAAACCCCCTAAAGTGAGGCCTTCACCACATAGTAAATTGCAGAGACAAGTCTTCAAATATCTACATGTTCAGATACCAAACACCCCACTTTTCTTTCTCTACCGTATTGATGTCAGGTCTCCTGCAAAAAGTTTTTTTTTTTTTTTTTTTTCAGATTTTACACACGTATAAAGTTATGTGTTCCTGTCATACTGGTCATCCATACCCATCGGACAGTATCCCACTGCTTTGTAATACTTGTGCAGGAATGGGTGCGAGGCAAGGATTGGTAGTTGGCCATGCAGGCTCCATTCTTGGCTGTCCTCTGGTACCAACTGTTCCATAAGTCTCTAAGGCTGACTGCTGAAGAAAGCCTCGACAATCAGTCCAGAAGAGTTCCTGGGCTCTTTCTTACACAGTTGGCTCCTGAAGGCACAGCCTCAATCATGGCAGTAGAATATTACATCTTAGAGAATGGAAATATGAACATAGGAGTATCTCCCAGTGTATCCATTTTCTGGTGTATGACAAATAATCACAAATTTATTAGCTTTAAAATAGTTCACAGACATTATCTCACAGTTCCTTTAGACCAACAGTCTAGGTATGATTTAGCTGGATCTTAGAAAGTTGCAAAGTTTCTGCAAAACTGGGATATGTTTACATCTGGGGACTGGACTGGAGATTAATCCATTTCCAAGCTCATGCAGGTTGTTTGCAGAATTCATCTCCCTAGTAAACATCTCCCCTAATATCCCAGATTGTTCAACTCAGCCCACGGCTGAACTCATCTTCTTTGCAAAACTCTCCTTCCTCACATGTTCTCTAAAATAATGTGTCACCATCATAAACCCTCCCTCTGACCAAAGCCAAATTTAGGAGTCCACCTTGACTCCACTTCTGCCTTATCCACTAAGGCAGAAATTAACTCATCTCCCTAATATCTGCCTTGCCCCGTTCCAAAGTTGTAGGATTTTTAGCTAGGTCTAAGAGTATCAATCCTGGGTGTTCATTGGAAGGACTGATGCTGCAGCTGAAACTCCAATACTTTGGCCACCTCATGTGACGAGTTGACTCACTGGAAAAGACTCTGATGCTGGGAGGGATTGGGGGCGGGAGGAGATGGGGACGACAGAGAATGAGATGGCTGGATGGCATCGCCAGCTCGATGGACATGAGTTTGAGTGAACTCCGGGAGTTGGTGATGGACAGGGAGGCCTGGCGTGCTGTGATTCACGGGGTCGCAAAGAGTCAGACACGACTGAGCGACTGAACTGAACTGAACTGAACTGAGGACTCTAAGGCTAAGGCCAATGTTTTGGTGGATGTGCATGGATTTAAATTTCTTCTCTCTGGATTCATTTCCATTTCCATTTTAATGAAAGCAATATAAAGAATTTTTCTTCAGTGTAAAACACTAAAATTCACTCAGAAATCATGTGGGGAGTCATTTTGAAGTTGATGTTTGATCATTAAACTCAACTCAAATAATAAGAATGTAAGACTCTTACCCTGTGGAATAATGGTCAAAGCAGGATCACAGAGGCCTGATGCTTTCTCCTCTAGTATGTGTCCACAGGTTGTGCAGATAGCAGGAGTGTGGATTAAGCTCCGTGAGAAACTCCCAGCAGTTGGCGCCACTTGACCATTCTATTCCATCCCCCCATCCCCCCCCCCCAACAGTACCCTTCTCTGCTACCACAGTGCTGGAGACTCAGCTGGGAGCCATGAGACATCCCAACTCCTGAAGACTCAACTCAGAGCAATACTATGAACTTGGAGTTGAATGTATCACTGTTCTAGCAACTGAAACTTAAAATCATTTTTAAGATAAAAATGTTGACATTTAAGCAGTTACAAATCCTTTATATTTTTCTGGGGTAAAGCCTTGGACTTTCTTTACAACAGCGGATTGTGTCTTTTGGACTTTTAAGAGGGACCACATTAGAAGGCTCTTTCAATCATATAGGTAGGGGGTTGAAAAACTTTTTCGGTAAAACTCCAAGTAGTAAATCTATAAGACTTTTCAGGGAGTCAGTGCTGCCATTTTAGCATAAAAAGTAACCCTCAGTTCAGTTCAGTTCAGTTTAGTCACTCAGTCGTGTCCGACTTTGCGACCCCATGAATCATAGCACGCCAGGCCTCCCTGTCCATCACCAACTCCCAGAGTTCACTCAAACTCACCTCCATCGAGTCGGCAATGCCATCCCCTCTGTCATTCCCTTCTCCTCCTGCCCCCAATCCCTCCCATCATCAGTCTTTTCCAGCGAGTCAACTCCTCACATGACAACATATAAATGAAGAAGCATGACTGCATTCCAATAAAACTTAATGTATAGACCTTGAAATTTGAATTTTATATTTTCTCATGGGTCATAGATATTCTTCTTTTGACTTTCTTCCAACCATATGCAAATGCAGAAACCATTCTCGTTTTTAGCATTGAATTTTTAACTGGAAGATAGTTGCTTCATAATGTGTTGGTTTATGCCATACAACAACAGAAATTGGTCATAATTATATGCTCTTGGTTTGTGGGATGCATATAATGGGCAGCAGGCTAGATCTGGCTCATGGGGCATTGTTTGTTAACCCTTGCTATAGGACTAAAACAAGCACCGGTCCATTGTTCTTGGAGAAACCAAGTTTTCTCCCTTATACTCTTGGGAGTTAGTTGGGGTTGCTCTGAGGGTTGCAAGTATTCTTGGTGGGGAGGACTGTCTCTGAGGTTGCACTTTCAACATAAGTGCTTGTTATGTGTGGGGACGGCAGCTGAAGGGTGAGCTTCTTAGACTCCTGGGACCAGCTCCATGGAGGACAGTTGGGCCCAGCCAAGCCAGGATATCAGTGATCTCGTGAGCAGGTGAGGTGGCCACACCAGGGAGATGAAGAAAAGAAGAAGCTGCAACCTAGTGAACCCATCTCAGTAGAGAAAGAATTGACCTGCAGGAGAGCAGATGGTGGTCCAGAGACAAATGCCTGGTTTATTCGGAAAGTGACAATCAGGACAAATTTGCTGAACTTTCCCAAAAGATACTTGATGGAGCATGGTAAAAGGATGGATTATCTGTATTTATTTCTATATCTAAATGTCCTATTCTTGAGGGATAATTCCACTATAATTTGGAAATAAAGAAGTGCAGTGGTTTTGGTCGAGGTTGGCTTGTGAGGCCTGAGATGTATGTTATCATAAACACACTTGGTTGCCAAGCAATGTGCATGTTCCCATTCATCCTCTTTAAACTTTCTATTTTAAAATAATGCAAAATATTCAGAAAAGTTGCAAAATAGTACATACTTCTGTCACCCAGATTCTTTGGTTATTAATACTTTTCCACATTTGTCTTAGCATTCTTTCTCTATTACATATGCGTTCATACACACGGCGCACATATTCATGTATACCATTGTTTCTAAACCATTTGCAAGTTAAGTTGTATTGATCTGTATATCTAAAAAAACAAGGATAATCCCCCACATAATGACAGCACAACTATCAAAATAAGAAAGTTAGCATTGACCCAATACTGCGTTTTAAAACGTATACCCAACTGAAATTTCCCTCATGTATGAATAATGTCCTTTTTATGTTCTGGATCAAATCCAGTAATATTAGTTCACTTAGATGACATGTATTTTTAATTTCCTCCATTCTGAAACAATTCTTCAGCCTTTTTTTAATTGAAGTTGCAGTTGCTTTATAAATTAGCTTCATGTGTACAGCATAGGAATTAGATATGTTTATAGATTAGGCTCCAAACAAAGTCATTATAAAATACTGACTATGTTCCCTGTGCTCTACACTGTCGTTCAGTCACAAAGTCATGTCCGACTCTTTGGTGACCCCAGGAAATGTAGCCTTCCAGGCTCCTCTATCCATGGGATTTCCCAGGCGAGAGTACTGGACTGGGTTGCCATTTCCTTCTCCAGGAGATCTTCCTGACCCAGGGATCTAACCCACATCTCCTGAACTGACAGGCAGATTCTTTACTGCTGAGCCATCAGGGAAGCCTGTGTTGTACATTATGTCCTTGTAAATTATTTATTTTATTCCTAGTAGTTCTTTATCTTTCATGACATTTTTGAACAGGCCAGGCCAGTTACTTTGTAGAATATCCCTCAGTTTGAATTTGTATGATGTTTCCTCATGATTTATGCCTCCTAGCAGTATTATCTGCCAAATATTCTTTTCACAGCATATACCACTAAGCACCAAACAGTAATTTCTCCCACTACTGGTAACACTAACCTTTTTTTCACTTGGTTAAGTTTCTATAAGGTTTCTCTATGGTGAGGTTAATTAATAAGTATTTTATATTCATTCATCAACAGTGACTGATAAAATATATTTTGAGGATTGATACTTCAAGTCTTCTACTATAAATTGTAACTTTTCTCTCTCCCCCATTTATTTAAATCAGTATATACAAATGCATTTCTATTTCACTCAAAAGGTTGCAATCTGTCGATATTGTTATCAGCTTGATTCACAAATGTCTTGGACTCCACCAATGGAGTCCCTCAGACTGGCTCTGATGGTGTTTTGATCTGTCGCCATCATTCTTTCAGCAATTCCTTGTTTTATGAAACAACAAGATGTCTTGGACCCGTCTTGAATTTTCCCTTTCTCAGTTCTCAGGAAGCCATTACTCTTAGGGGCTCAAGTTTCTTTAGCAGAGAGAAGCTTCCCACAAGGCACTAGTAAAGAACCTGCCTGTTGATGCAGGAGACATAACAGACACAGCTTCCATCCCTGGGTTGAGCAAATCCCCTGGAGGAGGCAAGAAGTGGCATCCCACTCCAGTAGACTTGCCTGGAGAATTCCATCGACAGAGGAGCACACAGTACGTAGAAACCAAGAACTAAACATGCTCATTGTGAAACGAGTGCCACTGCTTTAGATCCTTTTAATGGGCAGAGATAGACCATACACACATGGACATACATATAATCAAATCTATCTATATTTGTGTATGTATGCATATAAATGAAAAATGATGAGTCAGCTCATTGCTTTCCATTTCAATCTACAACTTATTATGAGATTTACTGTAGTCTCACTCCCCTCCATTTTTTTAAACAACTTCTCCATCAGCGAAAAACCAGACCTGTAGCATTTCTGATATACTTACTTATATTTTCAATCCCTCCTGTGTATAACCCACTGAAACAAGCATGAGGGAAAGACCAAGAGCATCTCACACGTGCCCGTCCTCGTAACTTTAGGTGTCTGAGTTAATTCTGGTAGACACCTGGCTCTTGTTATGTGAAAGAAATAAACCCGTGCTAATTTAACCACTACAGGTCTCGTGGTTACCTTCCGCTGAATACGTTCTCAGCTTAACCTGGACTTGGACAGTGTCTTTGTGCTGTGGGTGACGATGACCCCTCTCTAGCTCTGTGGATAAATCTGATTTATTTCTTCCTCTCATTTCACTTTCCAGTAATTGGACATTATGTGGAAGGTGAATTTGGCCACGGGAAGAATCAGTCTTTCTCTTCCTCTGTAAGTTACTGTGTGTGGGTATGAGGTTCATGATTTCTGTAGTCTAGCTACTTGCACAGAGAAGACCCTCATCCAGAACTGCAGCAGGAAACCCAAACTAGTATCTGCCTTGCCTTTTGACCCTCAGTTATTTGAATTGGTACATTTTTCCACCAACTAATCTGATTTGAATTGAATTTTCCATTCCTTGCTGCTAACAGCAAACTAATTGATAAATGCAGATAACAATATACATATTAGTGTTAGTTCTTGGCAGTAAAAATACAGAAAGAGATGTCTACTTTCAATGAGATCAAACCACATACAAGTCTATGTGCCATCAGTGGAAAGGAAGATGTATGACACAGTAAGAGCTCAGAGGAAGCCTGGAGAAGGGCTGCCGTCACTGACCAAGATTTTACTGTGTATACAAGGCAAGACAGGGGCAAAGACCACTATAGACAAATTATTTAGTACAAGGACATGAAACACTGCATGGTGAGGCAGCTTGGCGATAGGGGTGTTAATACTAGAGTGAAAACTGTGCAATGTGGATTTCATGAAGATACATATGTTGGTCACATATGGGTGCTATAAAGATATCTCTGGCGACTAAAGGGGATACTTATGTGCAGAAGTTTTAGGGGATATAAAGATGAAAGGCTAAATGTTGCCAGGGTAGAAGTTATAAATTGAATCCTCTGAAATGCCTCTTCTTGTTAGACTGGATTGTGGAGTGGACCCTACTTCTCTGAAGGGTATACTGATTTGATCTAATAATTTGAATTTTCTTTAGTTTACTGACAGCTCTGTGTTTCATGGACCTGAAAGTACAAGCCAGGAAGCAGTCCCTCTCAAGACATGAGGCTGCCCACACCCTCTAATCCAAGATGGTGGGTATAGTTCAGTTCAGTTGCTCAGTCGTGTCCGACTCTTTGTGACCCCATGAATCACAGCACGCCAGGCCTCCCTGTCCATCACCAACTCCTGGAGTTCACTCAGACTCACCTCCATCGACTTGGTGATGCCATCCAGCCATCTCATTCTCTGTCGTCCCCTTCTCCTCATGTCCCCAATCCCTCCCAGCATCAGAGTCTTTTCCAGTGAGTCAACTCGTCGCATGAGGTGGCCAAAGTATTGGAGTTTCAGCTTTAGCATCAGTCCTTCCAGTGAACACCCAGGACTGATCTCCTTTAGAATGGACTGGTTGGATCTCCTTGCAGTCCAAGGGACTCTCAAGAGTTTTCTCTAGCACCACAGTTCAAAAGCATCAATTCTTCGGCGATCAGCTTTCTTCACAGTCCAACTCTCACATCCATACATGACCATGGGAAAAACCATAGCCTTGACTAGACGGAGCTTGGTTGGCAAAGTAATGTCTCTGCTTTTTAATATGCTGTCTAGGTTGGTCAAAACTTTCCTTCCAAGGAGTAAGCGTCTTTTAATTTAGTGGCTGCAATCAGCATCCACAGTGATTTTGGAACCCCCCATAAATAATGTCTGATACTACTTCCACTGTTTTCCCATCTATTTCCCATGAAGTGATGGGACCGGATGCCATGATCTTAGTTTTCTGAATGTTGAGCTTTATGCCAACTTTTTCACTCTCCTCTTTCACTTTCATCAAGAGGCTCTTTAGTTCCTCTTCACTTTCTGCCATAAGGGTGGTGTCATCTGCATATCTGAGGTTATTGATATTTCTCCCGGCAATCTTGATTCCAACCTGTCCTTCTTCCAGCCCAGCATTTCTCATGATGTACTCTGCATATAAGTTAAATAAGCAGGGTGACAATATACAACCTTGACGTACTCCTTTTCCTATTTGGAACCAGTCTGTTGTTCCATGTCCAGTTCTGACTGTTGCTTCCTGACCTGCATACAGGTTTCTCAAGAGGCAGGTCAGGTGGTCTGGTATTCCCATCTCTTTCAGAATTTTCCACAGTTTGTTGTGATCCACACAGTCAAAGGCTTTGGCATAGTCCATGAAGCAGAAATACATGTTTTTCTGGAACTCTCTTGCTTTTTCCGTGATCCAGCAGATGTTGGCAATTTGATCTCTGGTTTCTCTGCCTTTTCTAAAACCAGCTTGAACAGCTGCAGGTTCACGGTTCACATATTGCTGAAGCCTGGCTTGGAGAATTTTGAGCATGACTTTACTGTCATGTGAGATGAGTGCAATTGTGCGATAGTTTGAGCATTCTTTGGCATTCCCTTTCTTTGGGATTGGAATGAAAACTGACCTTTTCCAGTCCTGTGGCCACTGCTGAGTTTTCCAAATTTGTTGGCATATTGAGTGCAGCACTTTCACAGCATCATCTTTCAGGATTTGAAATAACTCAACTGGAATTCCATCACCTCCACTAGCTTTGTTCGGCGTGAAGCTTTCTAAGGCCCACTTGACTTCACATTCCAAGATGTCTGGCTCTAGGTGAGTGATCACATCATCATGATTATCTTGGTCATGAAGATCTTTTTTGTACAGTTCTTCTGTGTATACTTGCCACCTGTTCTTAATACCTTCTGCTTCTGTTAGGTCCATACCATTTCTGTCCTTTATCGAGCCCATCTTTGCATGAAATGTTCCCTTGATATCTCTAATTTTCTTGAAGAGATCTGTCTTTCCTATTCTGTTGTTTTCCTCTATTTCTTGGCATTGATCGCTGAGGAAGGCTTTCTTATCTCTCCTTGCTATTCTTTGGAACTCTGCATTCAGATACTTATGTCTTTCCTTTTCTCCTTTGCTTTTCACTTCTCTTCTTTTCACAGCTGTTTGTAAGGCCTCCTCATTCAGCCATTTTGCTATTTGCATTTCTTTTCCATGGGGATGGTCTTGGTGCCTGTCTCCTGTACAATGTCACGAACCTCTGTCCATGATTTCTTCAATGAGATTATGAAACAAAATTCCCTGGGGCAAAGTGAAGTCTTTTTTTGAATTAGCAGAATCTGTTTGGTGGCTTCTTTCTACCATCCCGGAATTGGTCCTTACCCACAATGGCCCAGATCTGGTGCAGCTTTTTTGATGTTGGTGCTAGATGCACCTTTTGGGAGTAGACAATAGAAATGTCTTCTCCTTTGCTATCACTATGGAAATCTAAAGCACCAGTCAAGTCACTAAGCTAATTATTTCATTCAAAAAAATTTGTATTACTTGAATTAATTGAAATCCAACAAAAGACCATGATGCAATGGAAAAAAGAGGTAAATGTTGGGAAAAAAAGACATAAAACAATAATTATTTTAGAGTATGGGATTTTATGGACTTCCCTGGTGACTCAGATGGTAAAGAATCTGTCAGCAGTGTGGGAGATCCGGATTCAATCCCTAGGTCAGGAAGATCTCCTGGAGAAGGGGATTCTATGTCTGGGGAATAAAGATAATTAGAAAAAATAACCTTAGGATAGATAAGGCAATTTAGAAAGTTGGTCAGATACAGGATAAATATACTAAAAATCAATATTTTAAATAGATATTAGCATTCAGGAGATAGAAAATTTAATGATGTACATTAAACAAAATAATCAAAGCATTAACAATTGATGGAGAGATCCAGAATGTTCATTAGTCCTGCTAAGTCACCTCAGTCACGTCCGACTCTTTGAGACCCTATAGACTGTAACCCACTAGGTTCCTCTGTCCATGGGATTCTTCAGGCAAGAATACTGGAGTGGGTTGCTGTGCCTTCCTAAGGGGATCTTCCCCACCCAGAGATAGAACTTACTTTTCTTACTTACATCTCCTGCATTGGCAGGCAGGTTCTTTACCACTAGTGCCACCTGGGAAGCCTTCAACTGTCTAACCTTCCATTAGATAACCAAATGTCACTATCAGTTGATCAGAACTGAATGTAGAGACCCCCCCTTTATTTAGCATATACTATGTCTTTTCTTGTTGCTAAGCACTCTTCCAACTTGTACCATAATCCTTAAGGCAATCTGTATGATACATACTATGAAACTCCTTTTGATATGAACAAATTGAGAGTGGAGAAATCTCCAAGCTCACACAGTTGGTAAATGGCACAGTGGAGTTTAAATTGCTCTGTTTCTCTGACTGGCTCTCAAATTGAGTTTTATCACTATTTTCACTGAAATTATTTTCCTCTGTTGTAGAACTTTCTCTTTAAGTTGAAGATGTTCCTTTTCATGGAAAGACTACTACTGCAATTTTCCTCCTTGGTTTTTCCACACTAGTAGGTCAAAAGTTTTTATATTTGGCTTCTGTTGCAATTTCCTTCCTATTTTCACAGGTGAAATGCACCTAACTGAAGTCAGTAGCTGATTATCTGCTTTGATTTAGAAAAACTGCTCACTTGTAAATAAGGAAAACAGAACTGTAGTCATATACTTTTCAAATTTTCCTTTTTGCTTTCAAAGTTGAATGTAGAGAATCTGCGGCATTTTGTCATTGTTTTTCAAATTAAATCTTGAAAGAGGAGGAGAAAAGATGGTGGAGGTCCTGCATGTCTCTGACTTGATTGGATTAAGTGTCCTCAGTAGACTGGCGTTTTCATGGAGAATTCCTCAAATGTGAATCCCCAAATGTCAAGGACTTATTAATCAATGCCATAGCTCAGCATTCTTACTGCCTTGTCTCTAGTGACATTTTCCACAAGAATGGGGTCTTTCCATTATTTTTGTTTTTGAGAAATGTATCTGTGTATAAATTGGAAGAAAGGAAAACACGGAAGAGTCTTTTGAAACATTTTGGCTTTAGCCTAAAATAACTAATGCGAATGTCTTGGGGAGTTATTCTACAGAGAATTTTTTTTTTTTTTAAAGGGAAAGTAATGTGAAGTCCAAAATTTGCCTGCAATGCAGGATACTGACCTTTAAGAAACAGATCTCATTATTCCTTCTTGTGCTGAATAGTATTTCACACTTGGTGGATTGAGACTAAATAAGAATTAATGGCTAATACAGGACCTCCCTGGTGGTCCAGTGGCTAAGACTGCGCTCCCATTGCAGGCAGCCTGGAACCAATCCCTGGTCAAGAAATAGATTCCTCATGCTGCAACTAAGACCCCTGTGCCCCAGCTAAGACTCAGTGAAGCCAAATGAATAAGAAACATCTTAAAACAAGCAAACCCCTCCCTCAAAAAACGAAAGTAGCTGACTTAGTCCTACAGTCTCTCCACCGTGTCTTCATTACACTCGATGGGGAAAACGTGGAAACAGTGACAGACCCTGATACTGGGAAAGACGGAGGGCAGGAGACGGGGTTACAGAGTATGAGCTGGTTGGATGGCATCATTGATTCAATGGATGTGAGTTTGAGTGAACCCCAGGAGTCCTGCAGTCCATGGTATCCCAAAGAATCGGACCGACTTAGTGACTGACCAGCAACAATAGCTAAACAACGATGAGGATTCAGATGTGAATGGCCAATATGATACGATACAGTAGAAAGAACATGGGTTTGGAATTGTATGCAACTCCATTCAACACCTGGTTCTCTTATAAAGTACCTAGAATAGTTACATGACTGCTTTTGTTCGCACAAAAAAACAGAGTAAGAAAATGCACTTTACCTATTAGGTTTACCATTCAGCACTTTTTCTCATGCTTTTCCATCTGCTTGGAATGTCTTATCCTTCTTATATGCTTAGATAATATCTGTCAGGCTTCAAGGTTTAACACAGTGTTCACCTTTCTGTGAAGACTATTTTGGCTATTCCTCTTTATTGGGAAGAGGTTTTTCTTTTTTTCCCTCTCTGGCTCCCAAGTTATTTCTCACAGTTATAAATATCCCAATAAATTAAAGATACTCATTTCCCCATGTGTGTCTCTGGTTAGACTGTGCCAGGGGCCTCTGTGCTTCACCTCCACGTCCTCAATGCCTAGATTGGTGTCTGATGACATGAAGGTATTAGAAATGTTTATTTTGATAGACTTGGAATATAGAAATGGACTCATTTTCAAAAGAAAGCTACATTTGTCTGTATTGTCCAGTTGATTTTCCCAATTAGCCACTAGCAATAGAATTGTATAACCAAAAGCTAGAATGACAGATCCTGTTCGGTCATCTCATCTGACACCAATTTATGATCTACCTTCCCAGTTTCTTTCACATCCACATACTCCCTCCGCCTATATTCATAATTTCTAATGTGATTAAAAAAAAGAAACTACTTACTTTGACCTTTTTAATCAGTTACTTATGTGATGTCAAGCATCTGCTGTGATAATTATTTTCTAGCACACATTACAATAATTCACAGCTGCAGAAATGTTTACAAGTTTGTCCTTGTAGTACCTGTAAACATTCCACATACCACCAGTGGTGCGCACACTCTTTGTGAAACACTGAACTTTGGGTCCTTGTTTACACGTGAGGACTTTATTTGCTTAGAGAAATACGTGCCCAACCAAGGGTCTTGCAACAGCAGAGCTTTGACACAAATCTAAGTCTTCTGAGCAGGTCTTCAATAGATGTTTCACGAATTAAACCAAATATGTACATTTCCCTGGAGCTCCAGCACGTCGAACAGCCTTTGTCATCACGCCCAGCCTTCATGGCTCGGGTGAAAGCAAGACTCCATGTACACAGCTCCCTGCCTGTGCCATAGCAACCCAGCACAACACAGATGGCTGGCGTGGCAATCTGCCCACCAGACGCTGATCGCATACCTGGTGGTGAGATACAATGACAGCTTCCCCCACGCAGGGATAGCATGCATTTCATAGTGTGACTAGAGTTTATGTGATACGCAACAGAGATTGCGTCTCCTGCTTTCAGGCCAATTTGCTAGTTTCGAGTCTAGAGGCAATAACTTTCCACTGGTGTAATGACAACTTGTCTCTGGCAGCTGGATCACGTTAGGGCAGTAGGAATTTTCTTTTTTGGTCCCCTTTCAATAGTGTCTTGTAATAGTAGGGTAGCATTTTCACAAGTTGTCTCTTGCCAATTGCACACATGTATTGGCTCATGAAGTCTTGAGCATTTCCTGGCATCAAAGAATGAGAATTGTCTCTATTTCCAGAAGAGAACAGTCTCCATTATACAGGTGGAGAGACAAAAACTCATTCCAACCCATAAAGTATTTATTACGTGTTGATTATTGTTTGTTAAATTGAATGACTGACTATCGTGTATAAGCCTTTCCACCAGGATCTGGACTTGCGAAGATAAATAATGCACAGTGTGATTAAATAGGCACTCGGACAAGTAGAGGAGACAAACCTTTACAAGAGATCTAATACAACATTGTGAGTGGTCCAAAGCAGGGTGTATCCAGTGCTGTGGGTGTACAGGGGAGGGGGCAGTTAACTCTCCCTGGAGGAGGTGGAAAGTGAAGGTTACGTGTGAGCTGGACGTCACATCCAGGAGAATGCATTCTGGCAACGTGGTGAGACTTCTGCTTTGCTGCCTGATGAATCTGTTCGCAAGTTCTCGCTTTACTGCTTACGCATTTTGTGACTTCAGGAAAGTCATTCAAAGTTCCAGACCTGTTTCTTTATCTATAAAATGGTGACAAAAAGAGTTCAAGTCATACATGTTTACATAAAGTGAGAACAAAATGAAATAATTATGAAGCCCTTAGCATCTTTTCTGGCATCTGAAGCTGGGGCAATAAATATTAGCTCTGGCTGTCATTTTTATCATTGTTATTGTTAATGTGATGGTGACGTGAGTTGCCTTGCAGGCAGACTTGTGATGCGGTAGTGTCATCGGCATCAGAAAGCACTGACTATAAATTTGGCTCAGAATTTTACTACCTGTTTGTCCTTAGACAGTCTTCTCTATTCTGAAGTAGTTTATACTAGTTAACCAAGATGGAGTAGGAAGCCACTGTAAATAATATATGTATATTTGGTTTCTGTCCCTGGTTTCTGGCACACAGCTCCTAAAGTCATTGAAATTTCTGGAGCGATAAGAGTGTTCTTTGCCGATGAGATGACTGGTATTGGGGGACCCCTAGATATCTTCAGTATGGGGGCTGGTCTCCAGAAGGACCATAGCAGGATTTAGTGGATTGGAACTTTCAGTCCCACTCCCTACCTCTAGGGAGAGGAGAGGTGATGGAACTTGCATTAATTGCCAATGGTCAACAATTTATCAATCATTCCTGTATCATAAAACCTCCATAAAAACCTCAAAAGTTTTGGGGTTGGTGAGCACATCAAGGAGCTGAGGGGTGGGGATTGTGCACCTGGAGAGGGCATGGCAGCTCCTTGAATAGGATCTCCATCCCCATTCTTGCCCAACTTTTCCATTTGGCTGTTCCTGAGTTTTGTCCTTCATGGTAAGCCAGAAATAGTAAGTAAAGTACTTTCCTGAGTTCTATGACTGTTTTAGCAAATTATCAAACCTGAGGAGGGCTTGGCTGTGGGAACACCCTCTATAATTGGTTGGTCTGAGTACTGGTGACAGCCTGGGACTTGCAACTGGTATCTGAATGGAGCTTGTGGCCCTGAGTCCTAAAGCTATGGGATCTGATGCTCACTCTAGGAAGACAGTGCCAGAGTTGAATTGTAGAACACTAGTGGTATTGAACGGAGAAGGCAATGGCAAGCCACTCCAGTACTCTTGCCTAGAAAATCCCATGGATGGAGGAGCCTGGTAGGCTGCAGTCCGTGGGGTCACTAAGGGTCGGACACGACTGAGCGACTTCACTTTCACTTTTAACTTTCACACATTGGAGAAGGAAGTGGCAACCCACTCCAGTGTTCTTGCCTGGAGAATCCCAGGGATGGGGGACCCTGGTGGGCTTCCATCTATGGGGTCACACAGAGTCGGACACGACTGAAGTGACTTAGCAGTAGCAGCAGCAGCAGTGGTGTTGAAGAGTTGGAGAAATTGTATGGGAAAAACACTACATGTGTGGTGTTGGTCAGGTTGTGAGTAAATGGTTCAGAGCCACTTATCCTCATCCATCGGGTTTCATTCCGAAGGCAAATCATTTGAACACAGTGACATTTCTGGAATTGTGGTTCTTTCCAAACATCTCACTGTACCACTCATTAGGTTGTGGAGATCACACTTTTTTTCAGAGAAACAGCACAATGTGATCATGGCACATTCCATTTTCCAGTATGAGTCAAGTTTAGACTAGGTGTACCATTGCAAGATGCATATCATACTGAGAACTCGAATGCCAATGAAGCAGAGACAATGGACAGAAGTTGGGGTGTTGTCCAGGAAGAGAAGAAGTCTGTGTTGTGTTGAAGGGGAATGCTTCCAGGCAGAGAAATGGTCACAGCTAATGGGGATTCAGGGTATGTAGTGTGCACTGTTTTGTGGAAGCAGAGATGGAAGTCTTCGGTCCTTCCAGGGGAGCTGGGGAAGTTGGCAGAGTCCTGAAAGCTGAATCAGAGTCTCCAGGAATAGTTGAGAAACGGTCGTCTGGGCAGAGAGAAGAGAGTTGCAAAGATCTGGGAGAATAGGTGTTTGGAGGATATTTGGTGAATGATGAGATGTGAGTGGTCTGGTGTATCAGGGAAGGAGTGTCAGACTAGACTGGAAGGACTGTGCAATCGTGCTAAGTCACTTTAGTTTTGTCTGACTCTGAGACCCTATGGACTGTAGCCCACCAGGCTGCTTTGTCTTGGGATTCTCCAAGCAAGAATACTGGAGTGGGTTGCCATGTCTTCCCCCAAGGAATCTTCTCGACCCAGGGATCAAACTGCACCTCTTTTGTCTTCCGTATTGTTATGTGGGTTCTTTACCACTAGTGCCGCCTGGATAGATCAGACTGGAAAGAGTGGTTGGGGGAAAGTTTGGGAAAGGGAAGACAATGAAAAACTGCTTCCAGTTGAGAATTTTCAACGTGTTTCAGTCCCCACCCAATCGCTCTCACCACTGCAACTGAGAATAGTCAGGAACGAATGCCAGCTGTGTGCTATGTTGCTGTTCAGTCGCTCAGTCATGTCCAGCTCTTTTTGACCCCATGGATTGCAGCGTGCCAGGCTTCCCTGTCCCTCACCATCTCCTGGAGTGGGCTCATGCCCACTGAGTCGGTGATGCCATCCAACCATCTTACCCTCTATCATCCCCTTATTCTCCTGCCTTCAATCTTTCCCAGCATCAGGGTCTTTTCTAATGAGTCAGCTCTATGTGCTATGCATCACACTAAATGGTTTATTCATTAAATATCTTTTAATCCTCACAAAAAATGGAAAGAATTAACATTTCAGCTAGGATAAATTTGGCCGAGAATAATGTGTGCATGTCCCCAACCCTGAATGACAGTGACATAAACAAGATGCAAGTTTGGTTTTCTCTCTTGTACAGTCTGGAGTTCAAGGATGTAATGATGGATCTGATCTAGGAAGGCCTCAGATATTGGGCTTCTTCTGCTTTGTTGTTTTCCCATCTTTATGTTCCAGGCCATGTCATAGCCCAAATCTGACTAGTCTAGCTCTAGTTATTTAGTCCACCTTCTTATCAGTAGCAAGGAGGAAGAACTGAAAAAAATAAGATCATAAAAATATACTGGAAGTGTTCTCAGAAAGCTTTCTAGAAGCTTCCTCACAATATTTTTGTTTGCATTCTTTTGATTCAGTTAGTCCTGTAGCTACACCTAGCTGCAGAGGATGCTAGAAGATATGATATTTGTCCTGGGAAGTCTTGTGCTCAACTAATAATGTAGAAAAAGGGTGAATGGATAGCTGTATTTCCAGATAAGGATACTAAGGTTTAGAAAATCAAGGGAACTTGCCTATACTGACACAGATATCAGGTGCCTATAGGACATGGAACAATAGACTGGTTCCAAATTGGGAAAGGAGTACGTCAAGGTTGTATATTGTCATCCTGCTTATTTAACTTCTATGCAGAGTACATCATGCAGAATGCCAGTCTGGATGAAGCACAAGCTGGAATCAAGATTGCTGGGAGAAATATCAATAACCTCAGATATGTAGATGACACCACCCTTACGGCAGAGAGCAAAGAGGAACTGAAGAGCCTCTTGATGAAAGTGAAAGAGGAAAGTGAAAAAGCTGGCTTAAAACTAAGCATTCAAAAAACTAAGATCATGGCATCCAGTCCCATCACTTCATGGCAAATAGATGGGGAAGCAATGGAAACAGCGACAGACTTTATTTTCTTGGCTCCAAAATCACTGCAGATGGTGGCTGCAGCCATGAAATTAAAAGACGCTTGCTCCTTGGAAGAAAAGCTATGACAAACCTAGACAGCATATTAAAAAGCAGACACATTACTTTGCCAACCAAGGTCCATATAATCAAAGCTATGGTTTTTCCAGTGGTCATGTATGGATGTGAGAGTTGAATCATAAAGAAGGCTGAGCACCGAAGAATTGATGCTTTTGAACTATGGTGTTGGAGAAAACTCTTGAGAGTACCTTGGACTCCTAGGAGATCAAACCAGTCCATCCTAAAGGAGATCCACCTGAATATTCACTGGAGCGACTGATGCTGAGGCTGAAGCTCCAATACTTTGACCATCTGTTGCAAAGAAAAGATTAATTAGAAAATACCCTGATGCTGGGAAAGACAGAAGGCAAAAGGATAAGGGGATGAAAGAGGATGAGATAGTTGGATGGCATCACTGACTCAATGGACATGACTTTGAGCCAGCTCCAGGAGATGGTGAAGGACCGGGAAGCCTGGCATGCTGCAGTCCATGGGATCGCAAAGAGTCAGACAAGACTGAGTGAAATGAACCACAGGACTTCAACTGATTCAAGTTCCAGTGTCTTAACAACAGGACTTTATCTCCAGTATCACTTATATAGTCTAATTAATAATTCCGCCAAAGTATAGCCAAAGTCAAAGACTTGGGTGGAAATATTTGGAAGGGAATTATGGGATAGCCTATCATTCTGGTTTGTCCAGGGTGTTCCTGGTAAACTGAAGGAGTTCCCGGGATGCAGGACTTACAGTTTTAAAGGTGGGACTGCTGTCTATGGGAGGGAGACAGGCAATGGAGCAAAGTGGATGTGAAGGTCCATCATGAAGCAGTGGGACTCCATTTTATCAGGACCTCTGAGACACATGCAGAATTCCTTTCCAATGTTTGCCTGAAAGACAGGTACTTTATTTATCCATCCCTCTGTTAATGAGCATTTGGATTGTTTCCATGTGTTGGCTATTGTAAATAGAGCTGCTGTTAACATGGGGGTGCATGTATCTTTTTGAATTATAGTTTTATCTGAACATATGCCCAGGAGTGGGATTGAGGGATCATATAGAAACTCTGTTTTTTAAAACTGAACTCCTTTAATTCCCTAGGGTAGTGATCTCAGTTCATCACTGGGATGGGGGACCAGAGTCGTTGCCATCTCCCAGTGCAAGTAGTCTTGTTGACTTCTTGTACTCTCTTTCAGTTCAGTCGCTCAGTCGTGTCCGACTCTCCGCGACCCCATGAATCACAGCACGCCAGGCCTCCCTGTCCATCACCAACTCCCGGAGTTCACTCAAACTCATGTCCATCGCGTCGGTGATGCCATCCAGCCATCTCATTCTCTGTCGTGCCCTTCTCCTCCCGCCCCCAATCCCTCCCAGTGTCAGAGTCTTTTCCAGTGAGTCAACTCTTTGCATGAAGTGGCCAAAGTATTGGAGCTTCAGCTTTAGTATCAGTCCTTCCAGTGAACACCCAGGACTGATCTCCTCTAGAATGGACTGGTTGGATCTCCTTGCAGTCCAAGGGACTCTCAAGAGTCTTCTCCAACACCACAGTTCAAAAGCATCAATTCTTCGGCGATCAGCTTTCTTCACAGTCCAACTCTCACATCCATACATGACCACAGGAAAAACCATAGCCTTGACTAGATGGACCTTGGTTGGCAAAGTAATGTCTCTGCTTTTTAATATGCTATCTAGGTTGGTCGTAACTTTCCTTCCAAGGAGTAAGCGTCTTTTAATTTCATGGCTGCAGTCACCATCTGCAGTGATTTTGGAGCCCCCCAAATGAAGTCTGACACTGTTTCCACCATTTCCCCATCTATTTCCCATGAAGTGATGGGACCAGATGCCATGATCTTAGTTTTCTGAATGTTGAGCTTTAAGCCAACTTTTTCACTCTCCTCTTTCACTTTTATCAAGAGGCTTTTTAGTTCCTCTTCACTTTCTGCCATAAGGGTGGTGTCATCTGCATATCTGAGGTTATTGATATTTCTCCCGGCAATCTGATTCCAGCTTGTGTTTCTTCCAGCCCAACGTTTCTCATGATGCACTCTGCATATAAGTTAAATAAGCAGGGTGACAATATACAACTTTGATGTACTCCTTTTCCTATTTGGAACCAGTCTGTTTTTTCACGTCCAGTTCTAGATAATACCTTTTTCACAAGTTTGTTCATGAGATCATTAAAAGGGAAGCTAGGAGAGAGGTCTGGTTATCTGTTAAGTAATTATTCTTCATTCCTTCTTTTTATCTTTGCAAAGAATCAATAAGTTAGGCAAGGTTTTGTGTGATCAGAGATTGGAAAACTGTACTTGGGCCTGACATGAGCAAAGCATGGCATGTGCTTGATTTAAGGGTAGTTAAACTACCCTTCACTAAATTGACAAGACATAAGGGGTTTCCTGCTGAGGGTGGTTTCTTGCTAAGAGTTAATTGTAAACAAATCCAGATAATTTTTTGAGCTTCCTATAGTCTCTTTGACTTGGAAACTGTGTTTTAACGCTTCCATAATCCTTAGCATGTTGCATATCTACTAAGGAGAACAGAGTCACTTATGGAGAAAATATATACAGTGGAAGGAGCTAAATTTGTAGGATAATGATTCATCCATTTATTGAGAAAATGGTCAGCACCGAAGGCCCTTTGTTCTATGATAGGGGAGAGTCTGTGGTTGGGGTGGGCTATACCAATTTAGAGAAGACCCCAGGCCCCTGCCTCCTCTTGGGCCCCCACATAGGGCAAATCCTCCAGGCAGAGCATCCTTTGTCCACAGGGCCCTTGGAGAAAGGAATTCAATTCCTCCTTCTCCAAATACACTAATCAAAGAGTATTTTGATTAGCTTTGATTAGTGTTTTGATTACTTCTCCACCCCTTGAAGAAGCTCTGAGCCCTGAATTCAGTGAGGACGCTCAGGGGACAATGTCACATGGAGTGAAATTAATTTTCGTTAATTTGTTCACATGTGGGAATACCAATGGAAAAGCTTTGTTGACAAAACTATTTGAAAAAGAGGAATAAGTTGGAAATGGCATGACTCTTTGGGAGGCTTCCTGACTGTCTGTTTTTTCGCTCATGTAACACATACTGATAAAATGAATAAAAATTAAAACAGCAGACACACACAAAAATTCACCATGTAATAACAAATAGAATAAAGTCAATAATCTTTAAACCCTACTTGGAAACTATTAGATATAAACAGAAGAAAGAATAAGCTTAAACTCTGGATCTCAGTCACATGTGTGTGGTGGTCATTTTGATGTTTTAAGATCTAGTATGAGACAGCCAAGAAATTTTGAAATGACTTCTTTAGGGTTATGCTTATATTCCTGTAAGGCCATTCCTGGCTCAGAATTCATCCTTATTCACCTTTTAAAATAACGGTTGTTTTGGAGGGAAATTTCAAGTACAAAATTATCTGAAAGTACTTTTAAATATCTGTGCTTAAAAGAATAAGAGAAATATAATGAATATTTAGAAATATAATGATGATTCACTCTAACTCATACCAACTGGATACATCAGCCTGACAACCAAGCATCTCTGGAGTCCAAACTGTCTTTCCCTTGGTTAGACATTAGCCTCCAGTAACTTAGTTGCAGGGCTGCTGTTCATGACAAGAGTGCTGAAATTCTCACACTATTTCATGTCCAGCTGAGGGGGTGGAGACTGCCATACTCGGGTTATCCTATACTCTTTCCCAGTTGAGACGACTCACTCATGAGTACCAAAAAGCACAGAGCCAGACCTTGTAAACATTATGTGAAAGCCAACATTTTATTAAGTGTGGCCACTCCCCATCACTCTGGGATCCTGATGCTGTCCCAATCACGCCAAGAGCCCATGAACCTTCTAGCCCTGAAGCATATTCTTTTCAGGCCAAGTGATTTAATTCTTGGCAGTGACAGAATCCTTTATTTAAATGAGATCTTTTATGAAAATTCTACATGTGACATGAATAAGATCAACTTTGCTGAAATATGACAACTTTGCAGCCCATTTCTCAGAGAGGATTCCTCACCACATTTGCAGTTTCTAGGGTTCTGCAGAACCAAGTTTGCAAATTTGTGATGTAGACAATTCCCATTTTAAGTGCCCATGGAAGCTTACCTGAGTCAGACTTTGTATGTTTGAATCCCAGCTCATCCAAGCTAAAATTTTCACTAGTTCTCTGATTTTGGAAGACATTGCTTAACTTCTCTCTTCTTCAATTTCTTTACCTCCTAAGTGAATAACATTTTGTTTGCTATAAACAGGGTTGATGTGGGGATAACACAATGCAAGACACGTGAAAGAACCTAGAAGAAGGCCTGTCCCGTAGTGTGTCTGTGCTCGGTCAACTTCAGTTGTGTCTGACTCTTTGTGACCCTGTGGATTGTATCCCGCCAGGCTCCTCGGTCCATGGGATTTTCTATGACCAGCAACACTGGAGTGGGTTCCCATTTCCTCCTCCAGAGGATCTTCCCACCCCAGAGATCAAGCCTGTGCTTCCTGCATCTCCTGCATTGCAGGAAGACTCTTTACCACTGAGACATCAGGGAAGCCCCTGTCCCATCGTACTCACCCAGTAGATATTATGTGTCATTGTTTTGATTATTGTTATAGCCCAAAGTTAAGTCATTAGTTATAACTTAGTATGATAAATCAGTGCATGCTTATGAGCTCATCTTCCCTGGGATAAACATAGCCAAAATAACAACACTAATGAGAAAAATATCAACAACCATGAAACACAGCAGTAATCACAATAATCGCTTTGCAATGATCACTCTATTTAGTCACTTTTTAAATATGTAGCCTTGTAAGGTAAATACTTCTTAGACCCATTTTACAGATGAGGAAATCAAGGTTCTAAAATGTTAAACCACTTGTCCACAGCCAGAGGGTTAATATGTGCCATAGTCAGGGTGTACAGCTTCAGTTCAGTTCAGTTGCTCAGTCATGTCCGACTCTTTGCGACCCCATGAATCACAGCACGCCAGGCCTCCCTGTCCATCACCAACTCCTGGACTTCACTCAAACTCATGTCCATCGAGGCGGTGATGCCATCCAGCCATCTCATTCTCTGTCGTCCCCGTCTCCTCCCACCCCCAATCCTTCCCAGCATCAGACTCTTTTCCAGTGAGTCAACTCGTCGCATGAGGTGGCCAAAGTATTGGAGTTTCAGCTTTAGCATCAGTCCCTCCAATGAACACCCAGGATGGATCTCCTTTAGCTTAGAATTGTCTAATTCAAAATCCCAAGCTCTTCACTGTTCTGTGAATGGCCGCATGCCCTCCCAATTTCATTTTTTTAAAGGAACTTTTCAAGAGATGGTTCTGAGGATGAAGATTTCAAGTCCTGGCTTCTAGAAGCATGGATGATACTGAGGAGTAAGTGTCATCTTCCTTGGTGTTCTATAAACTCTAATGGTGGTAGTTACGTAACCAAGGGCTCCAAGTTCTTCATTTTTACCAAAGGAAGTGGCCTCATGATCATCACACATGAAATCCTAACTCGTGAGAAATGCTCCTGCACTTTGTATGTCCTCTAGGTCTTGTTTCAACTAGTTGCAGATCTCAGTTCAGTTCAGTCGCTCAGTCGTGTTTGACTCTTTGCCACTCTATGAACTGCAGCACTTCAGGCTTCCCTGTCCGTACCAACTCCTGAACAACTTGCTCAAACTCATGTCCATCGAGTCGGTGTTCTCTTTACTCAAACACTGAAAGATAAGACAGTATAATGTGGATTTTGTTGTCAGACTGGGGTTCAAGTAATGCCTTGGCTGTGTGCTACCTGTGTGATAATTGCTGGTCTTTTCTGTTCTCTAAGACTCAACGTTTTCCTTTATAGAGGTGATTAATTCCATCCATAAAGTCCTGTGAGGCTAAATACAATAGAAAGTTCTCAGCCCCATGCCTGGAGTCCTCAGTATGGGGGAGCTATGACTGTAATTATTAAGTTCAACGTCCTCATCAGTTTCAGGAATCTGTTTCCAGCCACATTTCACCCAAATGTGAGTTTCTTTCCCAGGAGTCTGTGTGCTCTGCATGGTTGAGGAGGTGCAGGGCTATTCTCTCTGCTCCCTTGATAAAGGCACTTTCACCATCAAATGGCTCCACTGAAGCAGCCCAACATTTTCCCTCCCTGCTCCCTCCCCGCTAACTACATTTTGGCACTTCTTCAAGGGGCTTTCTGTAATGAGCAGGTTCCCAGAGAAAGCCGTTTCCTGAAAGGCTTATAGCATTTAAAAGAAAACAAGTTTAGGGTCTCAGCATTCTTGCTTTTGAAGAAAGAAAGAAAGAAGCTTAATCTGCAAGCCTGGCAGCTCTGGCCAGAGCCTCAGGCTTTCCTGATCACAACCCTAAAGAACCATCATCTCTTCTTGCCTGCTATTTCCCAGCTCCCTTTGCAACTTCATTCTGGCTTGCCTGGGGAGGGTTTGGTGGGAAACCCAGCTTCTCTTCTAGTCCTTTGTTCCTCAAATTAGGGCTGAGTACTGTTGCCATTCTGATCAGATAAGCATAAATAAGCCCTTCCCTTCCAGTAGCATGAAATATAGTGATTTCGTGGCAGAAAGAAAGTGCTTAGGTACCTAGGAGCCAGACCAACAGAGTGTCGATCTTTTGGCCACCTGCTGTGGCACCTTGAACAAATTGCTGATTCTCTCTGAACCTCCATTGTCCTTCTTAGTTAAATTGGAATCACTGTGTCTACTTGGCTTGTGTTGTGAAGACTGTGTTGACAATGCATATTTAGGTCTGGAATATTCTACGTGCTTCACAAATGTCAGTCCGTTTATAAAGCTTGTATTCATCCATTTGATGCAATAGCTTTTGAGCTCTTGCTGGGTGTCACACAGTATTAGGCATTGGAAATAAAGAAGTGTTACACAGTATGGCTACTTTCATGGTAGTTACAGACTGGCAACCTGTGCTTTGTGCCATGGATAAGGAGAGGTGAGGATAAATGACAAGTATGATATAGTTCATCATAAAACTACTAAATATTAAAGTTATATGAGGACTTAGAGACCAAATCACCTCTTTATAAATAAGAACAAATGACATAGCCAAGAAGAGAAGTGATCTATTTAGAATCACACAGAAAGTCACAGAGAAAACTGAAACTTTGTGCATAGTGTGGTGCTTTTCCTTTTCTTTGCTCTTAAGAAGCTTATAGCTTCACTGACATGTGAAATACTTTGCAAAGAGAACATATGAGTATGCATTAATTAATTTGTTTAAAAAATACTTGGGGACTTCCCTGTTGGTCCACTGGTTAAGAACCTACCTGCAAGTTCAGGGGACATGGGTTCTATTCCTGGTCTGGGAAGAGCCTGTATGCTGCACAGCAACTAAGCCCGTACTCCACGGATACTGAGCCGTGTGCTGCCACTACTGAAGCCCACTCGGTAGAGCCCATGCTCTGCAAAAAGAGAAGCCAATACACTGAAAACTCCATGCACCGCAACAAAGGCTAGCGCCCGCTCACTGCAACTAGAGAAGGGCTGGCATGAAGCAAGGAAGACCCAGCTCAGCCAAAAGTAAAAATAAATTTTAAAAAATACTTGGAAGGAGCTCTGAAGTTGGGGAGGTGATTTAGGAAAGACTTCTACAGGAGGGAAAATCTCATCTAGGTCTTGGGTGGTGAGTTGGGAGAGAATGTTCTGGACACAAAGAAATACATGAAAAACACTGCCATTTGGGGGCTTTTTCTAAGACCATAAAGTCAGCATTTTTGTTTTGTTTTGCTTTTGTTTTTACAAACTCTTAATCTCGAGTCTTTTCTCTTGGAAGTCACTCTGTTCAATGTAGATATTAGGCTTAGTGGGTGATAAATTACAAATAAATGGGCATTAGACACATAGGTTTGTTTCCATGACTCTTCATTATAAAAATATTACCTCACAGGAATATTATACTCCATCTCTGATCTTTTTCTGAGGGGCATTGGAGATTAAGCTTATTCCTGCCCCAACATGAATATCTTATTAAAGAGTCACTAACAAAACAGCTTTTCTATCTCTAAAATCTGTGAATTGGAAAGTAGTCCTACCTTTTTCTTTTCTTTTTCTTGTGGGACCTCACACATGCATTTCTGTAGAAGCCTTTGTGTGCTTCCAGAAAGCATCATTGGCCAAAAACAATGTTAGTTACTCAGTTTAAATCAATTGGAAGGAAGTTGCAGTCAACAATCAGTATGACTCATAGGTATTTGGGCTTTAAGGAGAAACCGTAAATTTTAGGGCAGTTAACTCAGATCTGGGAATATGTAGGTAGTTTCATGCTAACCCCAGGAATTTCTCAGGACAGGGATTCCATCAAGTATAATTATATCCTACGAGATTTATGTGATGTTAGTTTTCTTGGAAACCAAATTATTTTTGATACAGTAAGAACTCTTGGAATCTTATCCCTGCTTGTGAAATGGGCAAATTGGCTCTCTTTTAGAGAGCTCCATGTCCAGGTAGAGTGGGACAAGGTATCTTGGGCATCTGTAATGCCTTAAGGAATTGGTTTGTAAGGGTAGTTTGTCAGCTCAGCTGAGTCTAGCAACTGCTCTCCACTGAATGGTGAAAATGGTGTGTTGGAATTGACCTAGGTTCAAGCTCTCACAGATTTCCACTCAAATGCTTCAATAGCTCTTGACAGGTTGCTGAGCTGGTTCAGGCAGGGTGGGGGACCACTCCTTAGGACTAAATGGATATAGGTTTCTTACAGCCTAGAGTTAAGGCAAGAGGATATTCATAGTTCAGAATATTGTCTTACCCTTCTCACCAAAGAGACAATCCAGGGGGGAAAGGCAACAAGGTGAGGTGGACTTGGAGTTGCCTGCGGGCTCCATCCTTTACTCAATGAGCTCTTGGAGAAGTTACGGGACCCTTTTCAGTGTTGGCCTCAACTACAAAATAGAGACACCAACATCTAATTCATAGGATTTTTAAAATGCTCAAATGAAGGGCAACAAGCAAAGCACATGGCAAATAACTAATACAACCTAAAAGAGATCAGTCCTGGGTGTTCATTGGAAGGACTGATGTTGAAGCTGAAACTCCGATACTTTAGCCACCTGATGCAAAGAGCTGACTCATTTGAAAAGACCCTGATGCTGGGAAAGATTGAGGGCAGGAGGAGAAGGGGATAACAGAGGATGAGATGGCTGGATGGCATCACCGACTCAATGGACATGGGTTTGGGTGGACTCTGGGAGCTGGTGATGGACAGGGAGGCCTGGCGTGCTGTAGTTCATGGGGTTGCAAAGATTCGGACACGACTGAGTGACTGAACTGACTGACTAACTGATTCCAGTAAAAATTTAACAAATAGATAAATATCAGATAAAAATGACTATGATTTAGGGGAAAAAGCATCAGATTGTGAAAGAATTTTAGATGATTTTTAAAGGATGAGCAATCTAAGAAGTGGACACATTGACAGTCAGAAAGATCCCTGTTGGAATGAAACAACAGAGTTCTGAATTTTAGCCCAAGTTTTCCACGCTTGTTCTCTTTCATAAGGGCACACTCATTTCATCAGGATACCAAGAAGTGACTGGGTGTACTCACACCAAACACCTCTGCAAGTGACCAAAATCCATCGAGTAGAGTCCTCTGTGTTATACAGTAGGTCCTTATTAGTTATCTATATAGCCGTGTGTATATGTCAATCCCAATCTCCCAATTTATACCTTCCCCCATCTGCTTTTCCCCCAATAGTCATAAGTTTGTTTTCTCAATCTGTGGCTCTATTTCTGTTTTGCAAATTTGTACCATTTTTAAAGAGGTTACTGTTCAATATAATGCAGAAAACACAGCCAAGGAAGTGAAAGAGATCTCAAAAGACCACGGGATTGGGAACTCCTGAGAAGTAAAAGTCGATGAAAAGATGAGTCTTTTGTTCTGGATGTGTCATGATGTCTTCCTACTAGAGTAAAACCTCAGCACACAAGGCTCGCCTCCCACTTGCTGCCTTCCTGTTGATTTTGTTCCCTTGTAGTAATGGCTTTGTTCCATCAGTGAAAGGGGTAGAACTCGGCAGTTGAACCTCATGTGGTTTGATGCCCCTCTGGTTCCCAGAGGTAGGAAAAAGGCAGCCTGCTCGCCTGGGTCTGGTGAACCCTCACCCACACCCTGCATTAGTGCCTCAGGTCTGGAGCTCAGACATCCAAGGCAGGCCTCCTCGGGCTAAAATCAAGGTGTTGGCAGGGCTGCATTCCTCTGGAGCTTCTAGGGAAGAATCTGAGTCCTTGCCTTTTCTAGTTCAGATGTGTTCTGCATTCCTTAGCTCATGGATCCTTCCTGCACCTTCAAAACCAGCAACTTCCAATCCCTCCATGACTTGCTTTTCTAGTCACTGATTCTGATTTTTAATAGTATATAATTTAGAGTGTATATGTGTATGGATAGATAGAAAGAGAATAGAGATATTGACATGGTACCCGCGAAAGAGGGCAATTGTATTTATCTCCTGTCAACTATGTATAAGAAATATAGTCCAGTAATCACCAACTCAATGGACATGAGTTTGAACAAACTCCAGGAGATTATGAAGGACAGGGAAGGCTGGTGTGATGCAGTCCATGGAGTCACAGAGTCAGACACAATTTAGTGACTGAACAAAGAAACTACTTGAGTGTCACTAATGTTGGTTGATTTTGTTAAATTCCTATTTTATATTTCTTTCCTTTTTAAAAACTACAATTTAAAGTTTCCTATGACTACCTAGGGTAGATTATATTCTGAATGTCAGGATCTAAACTTTCCATAAAATCAGCTTTCTCCTGGCATGAAATTGAACTGAGCTATTATTATCATGGCTCCACCATGACATAAAGCATTGGTACTATCATCTGACCAATTTTAGGAGCTCAGTCTTGTCCTTAAATTGTATCAAGAAAACCGTGATCCACATTGCCAAATCTGACGAGAACAAATTCACCTTTCTCCTAATCTGAGTCATGAATATTTCACTTCTATTCACATTATACCTTTCCAACCTGTATCTAAATTCACTGGGTTCTTTTCTCTTACACCAACCCTGAAGCCTAAACCCTGCAAAACGTACCATGTGTTGGATTCTGGTTTCCTTTTTCAATGATTCTCCACACTATTCTAAAGAATAAATGAGATAATGCATGTAAAGAGCTGAGCACATGCTAAGTATGCAACAATAGAAGAATAAAGTTTGCTACTTTATTGTGTCACTAGCCTTACAAGAGATTTTAGTAATGTATGGATCTCTCTTAAACCCCGGTTATGACTGAGACTAGTTACAAGTGGCATTCCCATCAACCGAGTTCCAAATTAGCTCTTTTCTTATCCCCACCCTCTTCCTCACCCTGGTTACTTATTTCACATGTCACTAGGATGCCAAAGACAGCCACCCTCTTCCTAGCTGGACTTTTAATCATGGTGACTGAGTCTGAATCCAGTTTCTGCAGCTTATTCGCTGTGTGATCTCTTTGTAGTCTAAGGGACCCTGATGAATCTTCTTCAGTCAATCCTAAAGGAAATCATCCCTGAATATTCATTGGAAGGACTGTTGCTGAAGCTCAAATAATCTGACTTGATGAGAAGAGCTGACTCATTGGAAAAGACCCTGATGCTGGGAAGGACTGAGGCAGGAGGAGAAGAGGGTGGCAGAGGATGAGATGTTTGGATAGCATTGTACTCAGTCTCTAGGTCGTGTCTAACTCTTTGGGACCCCATGGACTGTAGCTCGCCAGGCTCCTCTGTCCATGGAATTCTCCAGGAAAGAGTACTGAAACAGGTTGCCATTTCCTTCTCCAGGGGATCTTCCCAACCCTAGGGTTGAACCCACGTCTCTTGCATCTTCTACACTGGCAGGCATATTCTTTACCATTGCACCACCTGGGAAGCTCTAGATAGTATCACCAACTCAGTAAACATGAATTTGAGCAAACTATGGGAGATAGTAGAGGACAGAGGAACCTAGTGTGCCACAGTCCATAGGGTCACAAAGAGTCAGATACGACTTAGTGGCTGAGCAGCAACAAAGCTATATGACCCTGGGCAAGTTACTTCTCTGTGTCTTAGCTTACTGCTCTGTAGAGAGGGCATCCTACAGTGCTTGTCTCTTAAGGTTCCTGCAAAAATTAATTGGGTTAAAATGTGCAAAGTAATTTGCAAACTGTATGATTTAAGAGAGGGGCTTCCCTGATAGCTCAGTTGGTAAAGAATCTGCCTCCAATGCAGAAGACCCAGTTCAATTCCAGGGTCGGGAAGATCCACTGGAGGAGGGATAGGCTACCCACTGCGGTATTCTTGGCTCCCTAGTGGCTCAGCTGGTAAAGAATCTGCCTGCAATGCAAATCACACTCTGAGGGCATATTACTACTACCATGAATCTCCCTGCATTTAGTCCAGAGATCATCTGAAATTCCCCAAGAAAGGAAAAAAAAAATCACACAGTGACTTTCATGAAAGAAAAAAGTAATCTCAGAGATGCATATCTGCCCACAATGCCATTATGCAAAGAAAACTTTATTTTCTCATTGTCTTCAAATAAAATGGAATTCTGAGCTTATCTTTGAGGAACAAAAGGTTCCTTAAAACCTGGAATTCCCTTCTCGCCCAGACAAAAGTGCCAAGAGCCCGCAAAGGTGAATTTGAACATCTGCTTTTAGATAAACTTGAAAAATAGCTTATTAATCATTAAATAAGACTATTTCCTGCCAAAAGTATTATAGCACAGTTTCACCTAGGGTCCCTGATGACATGAAAAATGCATGTGAAATGCAGTGAATTTTCAATAAATACAGCAGACTCTCAAATAAGATTTGTAATGGAAGTAATAAATTGTTAAATAAATATTAAAGGTTAGAACATATTACATCAATCCCAATATAATAATTATTATATATTTTAAATATATTTTACATTAGTATGATTACCTTCATCATCTTCATTTGATACTGAAGGAAAGTCTTTGATTACATTTTGCACCTGGGAGATCTCACTTACAATTATATGATTCCATGATACAAGTAACATGAACAACCTTGATCAATATCATAGCACCGTTCCAAGGACATGGGACCTGCATTTACATTTCACAGACAGTTTTTACAATATGATGAATAATGTACTTTGCTCCTTTCTGTCTCTGACGTTAACTTACACCTGAATAAGATGTGAAAGAATTTGGAACAGTGAAAGGTTCTCCTGTACCAAATTGTTGGCACATTTCTCGTTTAGTACAGTAATATAGTTGAGAAAAGAAGAGAAGCAAAAGGCAAAAAAGAAAGTGGAAGATATACCCAACTAAATGCAGAGTTTCAGAGAAAAGCAAGGAGAGATAAGAAAGCCTTCCTAAGTCAGCAATGGAAAGCAATAGAGGAAAACAATAGAATGGGAAAGACTAGAGATCTCTTCAAGAAAACTGGAGATACCAAGGGAACATTTCATGCAAAGATGGGCAGAATAAAGGACAAAAGCGGTAAGGACTTAACAGGAGCAGATGAGACTAAGGAGAAGTGGCAAAAATACACCAAAGAACTATACAGAAAAAGGTCTTAATGACCTGGATAACCACGATGGTGTGGTCACTCAGCTGGAGCCAGACATCCTGGAGTGTGGAGTCAAGTGGGCCTTAGAAAACATTGTGCATGCGTCCTAAGTCACTTTAGTCGTGTCTGACTGTGTGGCCCTATGGACTGTAGCCTGCCAGGTTCCTCTGTCCATGGCAAGAATACTGGAGTGAATTGCTGTGCCTACCTCTAAGGCATCTTCTTAACCCAGGGATCAAACCTGGATCTCTTACATCTACCTGCATTGGTAGGTGGGTTCTTTAACACTAGCATAACTGCAGAAGCCCTTAGAAAGCATTACTATGAACAAAGCTAGTGGAAGTGATCAAATTCCAGCTGAGCTGTTTAAAATCCTAAAAGATGATGCTGTTAAAGTGTTGCACTCAATATGTCAGCAAATTTGGAAAACACAGACGTGGTCATAGGATTGAAAAAGGTCAGTTTTCATTCCAATCTTCAAGAAGGGCAATGTCAAAGAATGTTCAAATCACCACACAATTGCACTCTCTTCACCTGATAGCAAGATAATGATCAAAATCTTTCAAGCTAGGTTTCAGTAGTAGGTGAACTAAGAACTTCCAGATGTACAAACTGGATTTAGAAAAGGCAGAGGAACCAGAGATCAAATTGCCAACATGTACTGGATCATAGGGAATAAAAAGGGAATTCTAGAAAAACGTCTACTTCTGCTTCACTGAATATGCTAAAGCCTTGAACTTTGTGGATCACAACAAACTACGGAAAATTCTTAAAGAGGTGGGAGTACCAGACCACCTGATCTGTCTGCTGAGAAACCTGTATGCAGGTCAAGAAGCAACAGTTAGAACTTGACATGGTACAAATGACTGCTTCAAAATTGGAAAAGGAATATGTCAGGTTATATATTGTCACTCTGTTTTTTTAACTTATATGCAGAGTACAACATGTGAAATGCCAGGCTGCACGAATCATAAGCTGGAATCATGATTGCTGGGAGAAATATCAGCAACCTCAGATATGCAGATGACACCACTCTAATGGCAGAAAGTGAAGAGGAATTAAAGAGCCTCTTGATGAGGGTAAAAGAGGAGAGTGAAAAAGCTGGCTTAAAACTCAACAGTCTAAAAACCAAAATGATGGCATCCCATGATGCTGGTCCCATCACGTCATGGCAAATAGATGGGGGAAAAGTAGAAACAGTGAAAGATTTTATTTTCTTGGGCTCCAAATTCACTGCAGATGGTGACTGCAGCCTCAAAATTAAAAACATTTGCTTCTGGAAGAAAAGTTATGACAAACCTAGACAGCCTATTAAAAAGCAGAGACATGACTTTGCTGACAAAGGACTGTGTAGTCAAAGTTAAGATTTTCCCAGTAGTCATGTACAGATGTGAGAGTTGGGCCATAAAGAAGACTGAGCGCCAAAGAACTGATGCTTTTGAACTGTGGTGCTGGAGAAGACTCTTGAGAGTCCCTCGGACTGCAAGGACATCAAACCAGTCCATCCTAAAGGAAACCAACCCTGAATATTCATTAGAAGGACCGATGCTGAAGCTGAAGCTCCAATACTTTGGCCACCTGGTGCAAAGAGTTGACTCATTGGAAAAGACCCTGAAGCTGGGAAAGACTGAAAGCAGGAGGAGAAGGGGGAGACAGAGGATGAGATGGTTAGATGGCATCACTGACTCAACTGACATGAATTTGAACAAACTCCAGGAGATAGTGAAGGACAGGGAAGCCTGGTGTGCTACGGTCCATGGGATGCGAAGAACTGGACACAAGTAGGTGACTGAACAATAAAAACAAGGGCCTTATAAACATTTAAAATTAAATCACAGTATTGAACAAACTATAGGCATATATTTAAGACATTATTTCAAGGATGGAATGCACAAAGGGATCCAGTTTTAAGTTCTGTGACAAGGTAAGTGCGGGATAGTCATCTTACCCTGAGTTTAGAAGACCTGGAGTTCTTCTCTACAGTGAAAATATCATTAAAGTTGCCTTTAAAGCTCAATTACCTAAATGTTTCTGAATTACCTGCAGTGACAATTATTTACATTTGACAATGTTTTTAATAATAAACCATATGAGAACAGCATGAACCATATGAATTACATGAATTTCTACAAAAGAAATACAATGAGTTAACGTTATATTGTTCCATTACAAGATTTAAAGAAAGAAAGAAAGATCTCTATTATGGGCTAAAATGTGTCCTCCTCCTTCCTCTTATGTGGAAGACCTAACCCCCAAAGTGACTGTATTTGTTGGGAGGAAATTAAAGTTAAATGGGGTCACAAAGTTGAGGCCCTAATCTAAAAGGACTGACGTCCTTATAAGAAAAGAGACACCAGAGACTTGCTCTCTCTCTGAAAAGAGAAGAGGCCATCCACAAGCCAAGAAGGGCCTCACTAGAAACTAGCTCTAAAATCACCTTGATCTTGGACTGCTAATTTCCAGAATTGTGAGACGATAAATTCTGTTAAGTCACTCAGTCTGTGATGTTCTGTTACGGCAGCCTGAGCAGACTAATGCAATAGCATTCATTAAGCGTTCTCTAGGTGATAATTATACTGTCAAGAATCAGGCCACATGCTAAGGGCTGGTACCCAGAGGTAAACTAGATATGGTCCCTCATATTGGACAGGTCCCTAAAGTTTCTCTGTTGTTCAGTGCGGGGATAGACTCATAGAGGGGATAATTTTGCTCAAGGTCTCAGAGCTAGTTAATAGCAAAGTTGGGTACAAATTGCATATCTCTTGATTAACTTCAGTTAGGTTCAGTTCAGTTCAGTTGCTCAGTCGTATCCGACTCTCCACGACCCCATGAATCACAGCACGCCAGGCCTCCCTGTCCATCACCATCTCCCAGAGTTCACTCAAACCCATGTCCACAGAGTCGGTGATGCCATCCAGCCATCTCACTCTCCGTCGTCCCCTTCTCCTCCCGCCCCCAACCTTTCCCAGCATCAGAGTCTTTTCCAGTGAGTCAACTCGTCGCATGAGGTGGCCAAAGTATTGCAGTTTCAGCTTTAGCATCAGTCCTTCCAATGAACACCCAGGATTGATCTCCTTTAGAATGGACTGGTTGGATCTCCTTGCAGTATAAGGGACTTTCAAGAGTCTTCTCCAACACCACAGTTCAAAAGCATCAATTCTTCGGTGATCAGCTTTCTTCACAGTCCAACTCTCACATCCATACATGACCACAGGAAAAACCATAGCCTTGACTAGACGGACCTTTGTTGGCAAAGTAATGTCTCTGCTTTTTAATATACTATCAAGGTTGGTCATAACTTTCCTTCCAAGGAGTAAGCGTCTTTTAATTTCAATTTCATGGCTGCAATCAGCATCTGCAGTCAGTTAGGTACCAGACTCTTTTTATGAAGATAAATGGTAATCTCAGTTAAGACAGAAAGTATCAGGAATGTCATTTTGGAAAATTTGAAGAGTACTAGAGAAGTGTCACTTGAATAGGAGACTGTTTCTTGCAGTTCCCTGTCTCTAGTTCCTGACCTTGGACCTCCAATGTGCACTCAAAGCTTGATCATTTCTTTGCGACTTTGAATCAAGCGAAGTCTGGTTCCTCTCCATTAACTAACTGCGACTTAAGCAACAAGGCCTGCTCTCTACTGAGGATAGAAGTGGAACCTTTAATTTCCTGTCATCCATGGCCCATACTGGATTTCCCTAGAATTTTCTGGAGGCAAAAGGCTACCACAGGAAGAAAACCATAGAATGCAACTGGAAACCGTCCACATTTCCTCATTCTTAGCTCCATCTCTGACAAGCCATGGGCAAAGAGACCCAAACCGCAAGGCTATGATGTAATTCTTGCTCTCCTGCCAAAAGAGAAAGAAAATGATGAGGAAGAAGAGTTTTATATGGGAGAAAAGGCTTACAGAAATGTGTTTTTTAAACGTGGGGAATGATATTCTGAGACTAAGATCTGTCAGAGTAAATCATATATAAGGATATTAAATGAAAGCAGATAAAGGAAGCTGAGTAAGTAACAAGGGTAAAACTAGCTTTAGTCCTTGGTATTTTCTTTGGGCAATGGAAAAAAAAAAACAATCTCTGCGTATTACCCTATCATTTATATTTTAGGTAAGTGCCAGAGGAAAGGAATTGGATCGGGAGAGAGACACAGCTATTATATATTGAACCTGACCTAGAGAGTTGGTATGGAATGGTTGCAGATTTAAGAAAAGATGACAGTGTCAGAACGGCTGACCAATTTTGTTTTCTTTCGAGTGGAGACTCACAATTGGCAACACTTGCCGGAGGAAGCACAGTTATGGCTCTGTGAATTGCCCACTGAGACATAGCCTGCGGGTCTTACTGATACCTGTGCTCTCCTAGACATTTCCCAGCCTCCTTTGCATGAGGGTTGACCACGTGACTATAACAGACTCGGAGTAAATGAGAAATAAACTTTTGTTTAAAAGAGTTGGGCATGAATGAGCAATAGAACAACGAGGCCTGCTGTCTAAAGAGGATAGAACAAGGCCTGCTATCTACTGAGGATAGAAGAGTCACAAAGAGTCAGACATGACTGAGCAATTGAACAACAACAGCAAGATTTCTAGATTGTTAGGGCAGCTACGGATGAATGCAGGTATACTAAATGCCTTCTCCTCATTTTCTTGCATCCACAGCACTGATCTTGTTTAGATGTCACCTCCCCCATAAGGCTCAGGGAGGGTGATGCTATCTTTTGCTCCTTTGCTCTAAAGAAAATCCTTATTAGCTTCTTATCGTCCATTCCCTTTGCCAGTGATTGGTTTGGAGGTGGACACGGGACCAGCTTGTGAAGCTTTCCAGGAAACTCTTCTTGTTTTTAAGAAAAATCACAGACTTTTTCCTTTCTGATTAGAGAAGGAAAGCTGACGGAGTGATGCAATAAAGCAAGCTAAGGTGGTTTGCTCAATAAAGTACAGTCATTTCATTGTCTAGCTGAAATGATTCCCATTCTTTGGAGCCCTGGAACTGAGGACGAGGGGAGAGGGGCAAGATGAGGCTCCAGGGGCACTGCGTGGGCAGGGGGCAAGGACATGCAGAGTAACAGCCTCTCACGAGGGCAACGGCCCATAACCTCTCAGAACAGTAACGTCTGACCTCTGATTCAGCTGAAAATAAATATACTCAGAGCAGGAAAATACCCTCCATTCCTGCAAATCTCAGAAGCGTGCCAGATGGGGAGCATGGCACCAAATTTGAATGTTTAAAACAAAAGAGTAGATCCATTGACAGAGGAATAGATACAGAAGAGGGTACATACAGTCAATGGAATATTCAGTTCAGTTCAGTTCAGTCGCTCAGTCGTGTCCGACTCTCCACGACCCCGTGAATCACAGCACGCCAGGCCTCCCTGTCCATCACCAACTCCCGGAGTTCACTCAAACTCATGTCCACAGAGTCGGTGATGCCATCCAGCCATCTCATTCTCCGTCGTCCCCTTCTCCTCCCGCCCCCAACCTTTCCCAGCATCAGAGTCTTTTCCAGTGAGTCAACTCGTCGCATGAGGTGGCCAAAGTATTGCAGTTTCAGCTTTAGCATCAGTCCCTCCAATGAACATCCAGGACTGATCTCCTTTAGAATGGACTGGTTGGATCTCCTTGCAGTACAAGGGACTCTCAAGAGTCTTCTCCAACACCACAGTTCAAAAGCATCGATTCTTCGGCCATCAGCTTTCTTCACAGTCCAACTCTCACATCCATACATGACCACGGGAAAAACCATTGCCCATTACGTAGTCATAAAAAAGGAATGAAATTGGGTCATTTATAGTGATGTGGGTGGACCTAGAGTCTATCATACAGAGTCAAGGAAGTCAGAAAGAGAGAAAAAAATGTATATTAATGCATACACATAGAATCTAGAAAAATGGTACTGCAGGGCAGGAATAGAGGCACAGACATGGAGAATGGACATGTGGAAACAGAGGGGAAAAGAGGGTGGGAAGAACTGAGAGAGTATCATTGACAAACATTCTCTATAATGTGTAGAATAGACGGCTAGTGGGAAGCTTCTCTGTAACACGGGGACTCAGCTCGGTGCTCAGTGATGACCTACGTGGTGGGTTGGGGTTGGGGTGGGAGGGAGGCTAATAAGGGAAGGGATGCATGTATCCATAATAACTGGTTGACACTGTTATACAGAAAAAACTAACACAACATGGTAAAGCAATTATACTCCAATTAAAAAAAATAAAAATAAAAGAGAGTAGAGAGAACTCTGTAGAAAGGGAGAAGAAATGACTTGTTGCACCAGACAGTTAGTTTGATATCTTGGCTTTGCCATTTACAGGTTTTATTTTATTCAGCACTTTACATCACCTCTCTGAGCTTCAGAGAAATTGCTGTCTTTGCACTTCTATTAATATACTGTTTAAATTTTTTTTCAGTATGCTCTGTACCTTTGGCTTCCCAGGTGGCGATAGTGGTAAATAACCCGCCTGCCAACGCAGGAGATGTAAAACACACAGGTTTGATCCCTGGATTGGGAAGATCCCCTGGAGGAGGGCATGGCAATCCATTCCATATTCTTGCCTGGGGAATCCCATGGACAGAGGAACCCGGAGAGCTACAGTCCATGAGTCTCAAAGAGTCAGACATGACTGAAGTGACTCAGCACTCACACACGTACCATGTAAACTTATGCAGTCTTATCCAGGATTCAGAAGTTCTGCATTCTAGTATTCACTCAGCAGCATTTAGATGTTTGCATAAATGGTTTCATTTGTAAAAGGAGGAAGATGCCATGGCCGTACTCCACCAGCTTATCTGGAGGAATACATGTGACACACACCTTCTCAGTTCAGTGCAGTTCAGTTGCTCAGTCATGTCCGACTCTTTGCGACCCCATGAATCACAGCACGCCAGGCCTCCCTGTCCATCACCAACTCCCGGAGTTCACTCAAACTCAGGTCCATCGAGTCGGTGATGTCATCCAGCCATCTCATGCTCTGTTATCCCCTTCTCCTCCTGCCCCCAATCCCTCCCAGCATCAGAGTCTTATCCAGTGAGTCAACTCTTTGCATGAGGTGGCCAAAGTATTGGAGTTTCAGCTTCAGCATCAGTCCTTCCAATGAACACCCAGGATTGATCTCCTTTAGAATGGACTGGTTGGATCTCCTTGCAGTCCAAGGGACTCTCAAAAGTCTTCTCCAGCACCACAGTTCAAAAGCATCAATTCTTCAGTGATCAGTTTTCTTCACAATCCAACTCTCACATCCATACATGACCACTGGAAAAACCATAGCCTGGACTAGACGGACCTTGGTTGGCAAAGTAATGTCTCTGCTTTTTAATATGCTATCTAGGTTGTTCATAACTTTCCTTCCAAGGAGTAAGCGTCTTTTAATTTCATGGCTGCAATCAGCATCTGCAGTGGGCAAATAGACTCTTCACTATTGCATCCATTCAATCTGAGGGCCCCCTGTTTTGCCTGAAGATGTGCTGTGACTTCTTTTATAAACAGTCACTTTTACGCATTATTTAGACAAAGAGTGACAAAGTCAACCTCAATTCCCAGAAAAACCTGGACTCTTTTCACTTGACCTTGTATTTAGACTGGCTTTGAGACCTCAGGAGCTGAGAAACATCGTTGTTGGAAACTCTGAACATGCCCTGTCACCCACACAGCTTTGCCCCTTCTGGCTTTTCAGTCATCCACCCACCAGCCTCAGCTGGCTGAGGTTTTGGTCAGGAGAAGAGAGAGGAATCTGTTGGGCTGAGTCATGATCCCAGTGCTGCACATGGTACAAAATCAATTAAAGCCCCTTTGTCTGCGGTCTGAATCCATGACACAGTGGCCTTGAGGAAGTGGACCCCTGGCTTCATTTCTCTTGGCAACCCCCTTTCCCTAGGAAGGCAAGGGGTTGGAGTCCCTGTGGGTCATAAACCATGAATAAGGCATACAGACAAGGTGGGTAATTGCTTCCACTTCACCCCCGCTCCCTCCCCCAGAAGTGTTCTCTGGCCAAACCAAATCCAGAGCTCTCAGAAGATCCAGCCGACCCAGAGCCAAGAGTAACTCCCACCTTCCTGCCGCCACTTGCTGTCCCCACGGGCCTGTCCAGAAGATCTGGTCAGGAAGCTGAAAAATAGTTGAGTGTGTGGTGACAAGCATTGCGGGTTTGCTTTGTAAAAATATTGAGCAGGGAAATAAAGCTTTCAGCAGCTTATTTTTCCACCGCTCAGGGAAGCACCCACTTTCTGCTGCGGTAAGCACTTCAGATACCTTGAAGGTCGGGGGCAGGGGGCTGGAAGGGAGAGGAGAGCCCACTCAAGGCTTGGATGGGGATGACTCGGTGAGGGAGAGAAGAGTCTTGTCGGAGAAGCTGGCCCTCTCATATCTGGGTCTTAGGATTCAGAGGGACATGATCCAGGCAAGGTAACATTTCTACACATGCTGGATACAAAAGGAAATGTAATGTCAAATTCCTGAGTTTTGGCTCCAAGGCCCTTCCGAATCTCCTCTGTTTACTTAGCATCGCCCCTCCCAGGCATAATTAAGGCAAACAAACCTAAATGTTAGCAGTTGTCTGATCACATCATGATGTTTCATGAAGACTTACCTTCCCAAACTGTATTCCTTCTATTCGGAAGGCCCTTTCCAGCCCTAGACCCTCACCACCATCCCCATCTCCCTAGCCACCAATTCGATCATCAAAATCCAGCCAGGAAGTTTGCTTTCCCCTTGAGATTTTCTGATTCCCTTCACAATTGATCACTCTATTTCCTAAGCAACAATCCTGCCATCGCTGCCTGTATCACGCGGTGGGGTGTTTCCTCACACACGGGATTTGTGTTTCATTCATTTTGATATTTTTGTAGCTTCATACAGGATGTGGCAAGAGTAAGTACTGCCAAACAGGTTAACTGAACAAATTAAAGTCTGACCTATTTCTGCCGAAGAGGAGAAAGGGAGAGAACTGCTGGTTTCCAAGAAGCTTGGGTAAATTCAAGACCCTGTGGGGCTGAGAGTTTGTGCCCACTTCTTTGCAAGTGGACATTTGTCCCAGTAAACCCCTCAGTTAGAAGCTGTCATAAATCACACAGTCAAGGCCTCTGAGAACATTTGAGTTGACGGAGAATCTAAGCATAATTTTTTTTCTCCTTCCAGCACTCCTTTGAGTTAAGATGCAATGATCCTGTTTTTACAGGTGAGAAAACAGTTTTCACAGAGGAGGCAGGAGGCAAGGAGAGCAGAGCTGGGGCTCAACAGAGATTGCCTATTTCCAGGAATTTTCTCTTTCTACAAGTGACCAAAAACTACCGAGAATAGAAAAAAAAAAATGTATGCAAAACTCTTTCTGATAGATTACTAATATTATTTTTATTATTTTCAGAAAATGGAAAGCCCAGTTAAGATTTTGTTTGTCCAAATTCAAGAGAATCACCTAGGGGTCTGGCACAGGGCAGCAGAGAATATGATGTGTCCTCTCGGGGATCGCTAACTCAGAAGGGCTTGACCACCCTCCTTAGGATGATGGTGATGCTAACACTGCCATCTACTGAGAAGCTCCATCAGGATTGGGACTCAGTGGTCATGAGAGGTCAGGCTCTGTCTCTAAGGCTCAAATCCATGTTACTCAATCTTTCTGTGCCTCCGTTCCCCCATCTTTAAACTGATGGCTGCCATTAGACTTAACTCACAGTTTTGTGAGTTATGTCATTGCTGTTTAGTTGCTAAGCTGTGTCTGATTCTTTTGTGACCCCATGGAATTTAGCCCACTAGGCTCCTCTGTCCATGGAATTTCCCAGGCAAGAATACTGGAGTGGGCTGCCATTTCCTTCTTCACGGACCTTCCTGACCCAGGGATTGAATTCACATCTCCTGGTTGGCAGGTGGATTATTTACCACTGAGTCACCAGGGAAGCTCAGGTTATGCCATTCTTTGTACGTATAATTAAACAATCAGTGTCACCTCCTAAGTGCCAGGTATCCCCCTGAAACCTTCAGATTCTTTATCTTTCATCCTAACACCAGCTCATTCAGGTATTATCATTTCTGTTTTGCCTATTAAATGCCTGGGGCTCAGAGATTCATATTTTTCCTCCTGCATATTCTGGATTTTGAATCCCAGTTTTTCTGAATTTCAAAATTCTGTATGTATTGTCTCTGTTTTCTCTGAAACTTCTGGGAACGTTGCTCCTTTAAGACTCTACCAGAGGGAGTTCAGTGTCTTGGATAATCGATGAGGGTTCAGATAGTGAGCAGGACAGATTGGGAGGCCCTGACCTCTCTAACTTTCTTAGTCAAGGTCTGAAAGTTCTACTCAGAGCATGGGTTTATCTTGGATAAATACCCAGAGGCTTGGGGGCAGGTAGAGGGAAACGATTTGGAGCCGGGAAGGCTAGTCCATTAACACATGCTTATGAGTCAATTTCAAAGCTGAAAGATCTTTCCTAAGTGCCAAGTGATATTCAATCAGTCTGAGGACAGATCTTGCCAGCTGAGTGGGAGATGCCCAAACCGACGTGTGTGCATGTGAACTCTCTACTGTTGACGCTGTAGATGCTTGATCCTCCAGGTGAGGTCAGAGCTCAGTACATGGGTGCTCCTGGGAGTGAGGCAGGAAGAGGCTGAGCGTCGCCTTTGCCTGGGTGTAGGGATTTGGTCTTACAGGAAAGTTTGCCATCAGTCTTTGACAGGGTCCTTTTTGGAGGGTCAAGGTCTAAGCAGGACCACCCATAGGGAATGAGTGTGCTGAGGCCTATAGTCTGGTTTGGATCAGGCAAAGTGGGAGAAGTGTGGTTAGTGTTTAGCCAAAGGGTACAGCAGGGCCATACATGGGAGAAAAATGAACCCTGAGCTTAGAGACAATATACAACCTGTCAGGAAGTGGAACCCAGGGAAGGTCTGGAAAGTGGTTCAGGAGGGAGTGATTAATGGTGTGAGGGCCTGGCGGCTCTGAGTCTGCTGGACGCCCCCTGCTCAGTTTAGGGTGACCTGGTCTCTGCAAAGCTCTTGGGAGGGTCAGGGAGTCACCCTTCCCTTTTTGAACCTAAAATCTGCAGTGCCTCAGGTGGATTTCACTTTATATCTTAGGAATGTTTGTTTTTCCTTGCTTGAAGGGTGACGGGTGGGGAGAGCGGGTAGAGTCGAGTCTACTTTTGGAGGCAGAAGTCTGAATCCAGGTCTATTCCCCAGTGAGCTCTCTGTGGCTGTGAGCAAAATGGCCTTCTTTCCTTTTGCAATCAGTTGCTGATCTGGGAAATGAGGAATGGGCTCAAAATAGTCCTCAAGCTTTCTTCCAGTGTCAGCTTTCCATAATTTACAGAACTGACTGTTCTCTTTTTTGTTGACTCTGTAGAACTCAAGGGTCTTTCTGAAATGTCCTGTCTACCAGTTCAGTAAATTTGGGAATATTTAGTGAGTAAGGCTGAGTTCAAAAGAACAGCCTGTTTTTTAAATCGATTTTAGAGGTTCATTAAAGTGTTGTAAGACATCCTTTGGAGAGAAAATGATGCATACTTATACACTTATTTGTATGTATGATTTTTTCCTTTTGTTAGCTTAATTCTTTAAATGAAATCTATGACGGTATAAAGGTAAGTTTTGCAACATGAATAATAATCCCCACTTGTTGTTTTAGAATATTACATTTTATTTATAATGATTTCACCTTGTATCTATGAAGAATGTTAAAGTGTATAAAGTTCATTGCTTGCATAATCTTTCAGTTCAGTCAGTTCAGTCGCTCAGTCGTGTCCGACTCTGCGACCCCATGAATCACAGCACGCCAGGCCTCCCTGTCCATCACCAACTCCCGGAGTTCACTCAAACTCATGTCCATCGAGCCGGTGATGCCATCCAGCCATCTCATTTCTGTCGTCCCCGTCTCCTCCCACCCCCAATCCCTCCCAGTGTCAGAGTCTTTTCCAGTGAGTCAACTCATCGCATGATGTGGCCAAGTATTGGAGTTTCAGCTTTAGCAACAGTCCTTCCAATGAACACCCAGGATTGATCTCCCTTAGAATGGACTAGTTGGATCTCCTTGCAGTCCAAGGGACTCTCAAGAGTCTTCTCCAGCACCACAGTTCAAAAGCATCAATTCTTTGGCGATCAGCTTTCTTCACAGTCCAACTCTCACATCCATACATGACCACAGGAAAAACCATAGCCTTGACTGGACGGACCTTTGTTGGCAAAGTAATGTCTCTGCTTTTTAATATGCTATCTGGTTGGTCATAACTTTCCTTCCAAGGAGTAAGCGTCTTTTAATTTCATGGCTGCAATCAGCATCTGCAGTGATTTTGGAGCCCAAAAAAATAAAGTCTGACACTGTCTCCACTGTTTCCCCATCTATTTCCCATGAAGTGATGGGACTAGATGCCATGATCTTTGTTTTCTGAATGTTGAGTTTCAAGCCTACCTTTTCACTCTCCTCTTTCACTTTCATCAAGAGGCCTTTGAGTTCCTCTTCACTTTCTTCCATAAGGGTGGTGTCATCTGCATATCTGAGGTTATTGATATTTCTCCCGGCAATCTTGATTCCAGCTTGTTTTTCTTCCAGCCCAGCGTTCCTCATGATATACTCTGCATATAAGTTAAATAAACAGGGTGACAATATACAATCTTGACGTACTCCTTTTCCTGTTTGGAACCTCAAAACCATGTGTGATCTAGGCTTTTTTCTTTTTATTAGTTTTTTGAAATAGCCTTATGCTTTTTTCAATTATAAAATGAATAATATATAACAGGATACCGAGTTAAATATTTAACATTATATTCTCCATTTGGTGAAAAAAGAGTCAGAAACTACCATGATCATTCTTGGAAATATGATTCATTTTTTCAATTTAATTAAAGTATAATTAATTTACAGTGTTGTGTTAGCTTCTGGTGTACAGCAAAGTGATTCTGCTATATATATATATATATATACAGTAAACTAGTAGAGTTTGCATAGTAAACTATGTAAATTAGAGAGTTTCCAAGCTCCCCTAATGCTAAACTCCTAACTCATCTGTCCCACAGACCCCATCTCCCTTGGCAACCACAAGTCTGTTCTCCATGTCTGTGAGTTTCTTTCTGTTTCATAGATATGTTCATTTGTGTTCTATCTTATTTTGTGAGTGTGTGTTCTATTTGAATTGTGCATATAAATGATATCATGTGGTTTTTGCCTTTGTCTAACTTACTTCAGTTAGCATAATAATCTCTAAGTCCATTCATGTGGCTGCATATGGCTTTATTTCATTCTTTTTTATGACTAAAAATTCCACTGTATCTATATCTATCATCTATCCATCTCCCTATCGATAGATCAACTCTTCTTTGGGTTTCCCTGGTGACTCATATGGTAAAGAATCTGCCTGCAATGTGGGAGACCCAGGCTTGATCCCTGGGTCAGAAAGATCCCTTGAAGAAGGGAATGGCTATCTACTCCAGTATTCTTGCCTGGAGAATTCCATGGATAGAGGAGCCTAGTGAGCTACAGTCCATGGGATCACAAAGAGTCAGACAAGACTGAGCGACTGACACTTTCAAAGCTATCCTTTCTTCTTTATCCATTAAGATAATTCTCTTTTGAGACAAGAATGTGGCTCCCTTTCCCCAAATTGAAAGAGGGGTCTACCATCAGAGGCAACTGATACTCCTTGTTATACTCCCTCTGAATCTGCTTCTTCAAACATAAAATTGAGAGCAGTAACATGTCCCTCTCAAGATATTCATAAAGATTCAGTATTTACACACAGGTAGGGTGTCTAGTCAAATGGGAGGTATGATTTGTCCAATCCCAGGGCATTACTCATAAACCTGGAATGTAACTTAGCACTGGGCATCTAAGAAGAACAGAATTAGTGAGGTCTCTCAAATCACATTTCATAGGTAATTATCTGCATGGAGAGTAAGTAGGAATTACTAATTAGGGATTAGGTCCATCAGTCTAGTTCAGGAGAAGTTGATTTGGTCCTCCCTCAAAAAAAAAAAAAAAAGACACTTTAAATACATACAACACCAGGTCCTGTGTTTTATTCTTAGAATACATAAACAAACCAGAAACTAATCCTGGTTCTAAGGAGACTAACATCATAGAGAGAAATAGAAGAATTTAACATGAAACATTTTGATAAAATATTTGATGGGAAATCATAGGATGCTGTGGAGATAAAGACAAAAAGTTCTTAACCCAATGGTTAGAATGGCTGGGATTAAGGAAGTCTTCTCACAGGAGGAGCTTGAAGAGTTTAAGACTTATGGAATGAAGATATGGTGTGTATGTGAGTGTGTTAATGCCAGTGTGTAAGTGTGTGTGTGAAAGAGAGAGAGAATGGGAATAAAGGCACTCGAGAGAAGGAAGCCACGAGTGAAGGAGTGAAACTGAAGGATGCACACTGAAAGAACAGAAATTCGGCGGTGCGGGAGATGTACGGTGATAGTTGGGGTAACAGCAAAAATAACGAAGTCGGTTATGAAAGGCTGGTCAAAGTTTGAGGTCTTCATTCTTTGGAAGCCACTGAAAGGTGTCATATAGGGCAGTAACAAGATCAGATGAATACTTCAGTACTTTACAAAAAGCCCCTTGGCTTCAGCACAGAGCATGGATCGAGTGGACAAACCAGAGGCAGAGATATCATTTAGAGACTATTGCAGCAGTTCAGGTGAGATGGAGGTGGCTGAACTGGAAAAGTGTATTAGGGAATGGAAAGGAAATATATTTAGCCAATATTAATTGCTAAAATTAGCAAGAGAGGGAATGTTCTTCATGTGGAGGATGAAAGAGAGTGGTGATAACTCCCAAGCTTGTGATTTGAGCTCTGGGGCTTGGTGGGGCCATTCCTTGAGGAGGGAAGAGTAGAGAAGGTGGAGATGAGTTTAGAGAGAAGAGAGATTCTGCTCTGGGAATTCTGGGCTGAAGCCTGACGCTCTGGCTTCTGACAATCTTTGCCATTGTCTATGGGCAAATCATGATCCTTCTTTAGCTTTAGCTTCTCCAGTTCTATCATGAAGGTACAAGACTCAAGACTGGTTCCCAAATGTGTGTCTGTAGTCTCATAATTCTGACTTAGAATGTCTGTTGTGTACTCCCGGAATCAGGATTTTTGAAAGTTTCCCCTGATGATGTTGCTATTTGTTTGGAGGCCCAAGTGGTATTCTGGTTGGTTTGGACACCTGTGGATCAGGAGATCCCTCAGGAAACCGGTAGCTCAACCACCTCAGTGCCCTTTTCCCCTAGCTCTCTCTCTGTCCTGCTGACTCTGCAGAGGCAAGCTGGCATCTGTGTGGCTCCACAGTCACTGCCACTGCCTGCCAGTAACCACAGCCAGTCTCACTTCCGCCCCCGCAGCCCCCCACCGCCACCTCCGCCCCACAGGTTGGTCAGGGGGACGAAGCCAAGACGATTGCCCTTCGCACAAAGTGAAGCAACTCCCTGCCATGTTTTTTTAAGGATATATGGTTAATCTCCTACTGAGGTAATCTGTAAAAATTGCTCCTGTGGTTCACTGGAATGAAGGGTTGGTTATTTTTTTTTTCCAAGTGTGGTAGTCAGTGCAGAAAAAAGAAACCAACCAACTTCTTTAAAATCAAGGTTTTGAAGAGAAAATACATTTAGACATTGAGTTTTATTCTTCCAGCTATGCTCAGAGAGTACATGGCCTACCCACCCTTTTGATGTTTTCACTGATCCCACTTCCTGCTACAGATGAGCTCAGCAGACTCTGCATGTAGACATGAGGAAAAGTCATTCAACGCACCTGAAAAATTCATTGAGGCCTGGCCATCAATGAGCGGCTTTAGGTGTTACTTCTAGCAACTTGCAAACAACTTTAATTGCACTGAGACCTCCAGGCTGGACCAAGAAGGGCTTCCCTCACAACACACGTGAAAGCATTTGGCTGAAATGAGACAGTACAGGTCTTTCCCTCACTGCAAGGCTGGGATCAATTGTTGGCCCCCTAAACCAAAAGGGATGTGGGAATCTGGTGAGAATATAAGACTTACATGCAAAGATGAAAAGTAGCAGCTTTTTCAGCCTGTGGCACTTTAGAATGGTTTAATTAAAACCTCCCTGTATAAAGAGGGTTCTCCAGTGAGGTAACCCGCTACTGGATCCCAGGCTTTTCTATAGGAGAGACCACATCTTATTTACTTTTTTATTCTTTCCATGGTTTCCAAAGCTCTGAATGAAACAGTGGCTGAAGAAACTGATTCAGCAATTGTATTGCCAGGTATCCCTATGGAGCTTAACTTTGGGGCCCTGAATTCAATTATAAACTGTGTAACTTTGGAGAAGACACTTGAACTGTGTGTGTTGTAATCTTCTTACCTATAAAATGAAGTTAAAACACTGACCATGTAGCAAAATTTTGAGGATTAAGAGAGAGCATGTGTACCTAAGGGCTTCTCTAAGCATGGCTCAGTGGTAAAAAGTCCGCCTGCAATGCAGGAGACACAGGAGACGTGGGTTTGATCCCTGGATCAGGAAGATCCCCTGGAGAGGTCATGGCAACTCACTCCAGTATTCTTCCTGGGAGAATTCCAAGGGCAGAGGAGCCTGGTGTGCTGTGGTCCATGGGATCACAAAGAATTGGACACGACTGTAACGACTGAGCAGGGGGACAGGCAGGCATGCGTATTTAAAATACCTACTAGAAAACCTGGAAAATTTATTTAATGTTTGTTGAGTGAAGGACCACATTAAAGCTATGGAGAGAATTCAGACTGGCTACAGAAGAAAGGTAAGTAGAATGACTTGAAGTACTTGTTTTCCTCAGACAGTGCAGGCTTAATTAAGTAGGTTGAACATATGTGCAAATAGATCCCCGATTGAAGGGGCAAGGTGACCACCCTCTAGCCTTGGGAGAACCTTAACTTCCTGGCTTGTGGCCACTTATGACTGTGGTTGCGCACCACAGTGTGTGTGTGTGTGTGCAGTGCGTGTGTGCGTGTGCAGGTGTGTGCACACACATGTGAGTGCATACATGCATGTGATGTCTACTGTCTGTTAGTGTGAAGTGAAAGTCACTCAGTCGTATCCAACTCTTTGCGACCCCATGGACTGTACAGTGCATGGAATTCTCCAGGCCAGAATACTGGAGTGGGTAGCCTTTCCCTTCTCCAGGGGATCTTCCCAACCCAGGGATCGAACCTAGGTCTCACATATTGCAGGTGGATTTTTTACCAGCTGAGCCACAATAAGAATGAGTATAAATGAGTAAACACATCATTGAATGAATAAATACTCTTAAGGACATTAAATGCCTAATTATTTTTGCAATAGCATCTAGTAAGTGATTAAAAATGGTGCAACATATAGATTGTCTCTTTTGAAAGCTGGTATTGGAGTGATGGAGGAGAGTCAAAAACAACCATATTCAAACACATACCTATGAATATAATAATATCCAATGGCTTTATATGATTTAAATTCTCTGTTCAAACAATTACCATGTTTTTCCCCTAAATTGCATCAGTTCAGTTCAGTTCAGTCACTTAGTCATGTCCAACTCTTTGTGACCCCATGGACTGCAGCATACTAGGCTTCCCTACTAGCTTGATGTATTTTGAACTTTCTGGAAACTTCAGTTCAGTTTAGTCGCTCAGTCATGTCTGACTCTTTGTGACCCCATGGACTGCAGTATCCCAGGCTTCCCTGTCCATCACCAACTCCCGGAGCTTGCTCACACTGGCGTCCACTGAGTAGGTGATGCCATGCAACCATCTCATCCTCTGTCGTCCCCTTCTCTTCCCACCTTCAATCATTCCATCCCATCTCTGCATTTCCCCCTCTCCTGGAGACTGGAAGCCCCCTGGGTTTCAATGCATGTTAGAGAAGAGCCAGGAGTGATTTGGCGTCTTCTGTGATCTGAGAATAGAATCAAAACAAACAGAAACTACTCTCTCCCTCCCAGTGCTTACATTCTCGCGGTAAAGTCAGATTTTGTTTTGGAAGCCTTCCCCAACTACAGTTGTGATAATGTACTCACCACACAATTGATTCATTTAAAAAGAATAGAACATTATAGATAAAAGTGAAGCTTCTTTCTCGCCTCCCTGCAAGGCAATCACCAGCATGAATTTTGTCACTCCTGTTTTCCCTGTTTATTGTGAAATGTATCATGTATCCATAAATGACACATGTAGTTGCTGTTTTTTCTAAAAAAAAAACAAACAAACTTTTTACATAATGATTTCATACAATTTTTTTTAACAAACTTGCTTTCCCACACTTTTCTATTCAATATTGCATTTTTGAGATCCATTCATGTCTTTAGACGATAGCTCTCATTAATTTAATTCATTTAGTTTTTTATCATTAGAGAACATTGTATGAACATACCACCATTTAATTGCCTATTTCCTGTTGAAAAACAAAAAGATTGTTACAATTTTTCTCCATTCAAAACAAGCAGTGTTACAATGAACATCCAGGATACCCTGATACATGTGAGCAATGGCTTCTCTAAAGTAGAATTGTGAAGTTATTGGGTATGCACATTTTAAATGTCATTATCCTCAGCCAGTTTCTCTCCAAAGTGATTGTACTAATTTACACTCCCACCAGCAAGGTTTGAGAGTTCTGCCTTCTGGAGTCTTTACCTAAAGTTGATGTTGACAGACTCTTTCATGTCTGTCAGATTATTTGGTGTGAAATGGTGTTTCCCTCTTGTTTTAGTTTGTATTTCCTTTGTGAGGATAATCATCTTTTCATACATTCACCAACTCCTCTGAATTGTCTATTTTCATCATTTGCCCACTTTTAAAGTCAGAACTGTACATGGAACAACAGACTGGTTCCAAATAGGAAAAGGAGTGCGTCAAGCTGTATATTGTCACCTTGCTTATTTAACTTATATGCAGAGTACCTCATGAGGAACGCTGGGCTGGAAGAAGCACAAGCTGGAATCAAGATTACCGGGAGAAATATCAATAACCTCAGATATGCAGATAACACTACCCTTATGGAAGAAAGTGAAGAGGAGCTAAAAAGCCTCTTGATGAAAGTGAAAGAGGAGACTGAAAAGGTAGGCTTGAAGCTCAACATTCAGAAAACAAAGATCATGGCATCTGGTCCCATCACTTCATGGGAAATAGATGGGGAAACAGTGGAAACAGTGTCAGACTTATTTTTTTGGACTCCAAAATCACTGCAGATGCTGACTGCAGCCATGAAATTAAAAGACGCTTACTCCTTGGAAGGAAAGTTATGACCAACCTTGATAGTATATTAAAAAGCAGAGACATTACTTTGCCAACCAAGGTCCGTCTAGTCAAGGCTATGGTTTTTCCTGTGGTCATGTATGGATGTGAGAGTTGGACTGTGAAGAAAGCTGATTGCCAAAGAATTGATGCTTTTGAACTGTGGTGCTGGAGAAGACTCTTGAGAGTCCCTTGGACTGCAAGGAGATCCAACCAGTCCATTCTAGAGGAGATCAATCCTGGGTGTTCATTGGAAGGACTGATGCTGAAGCTGAAACTGCAATACTTTGGCCACCTCATGCGACAAGTTGACTCACTGGAAAAGACTGACGCTGGGAAAGGTTGGGGGCGGGAGGAGAAGGGGACGACAGAGAATGAGATGGCTGGATGGCATCACCGACTGTGGACATGAGTTTGAGTGAACTCCGGGAGTTGGTGATGGACAGGGAGGCCTGGCGTGCTGTGATTCATGGGGTCGCGGAGAGTCGGACACGACTGAGCGACTGAACTGAACTGAACTGAACTGAAAGTTATATTTGTTTAAATTGACATACAATTTCTCTACCAATTCAAGATTCTAATTCATGTTGATTTTATATATTGCAGATATCCTTCCCACATGTGTTCTTTTTTCCTTTAGTATGTTTTGTAAAAGAGAATAGTTTAATTTTTAGGTTCTCAGTTTTATCAATGCTTTCCTATAAACTACTGATTTGATAGTTATATAAAAAATCTGGTTCTTTTCTCCTACTCAAAAATTACCACACTTGATTTTCTTCTAATTAATTTGTTTTCTCTCTTTTTTAAATAATTTTATTAAACACAATGCCATAAACATTAACAGTTAAAATATCACCAAATGAAAAAAATACTATAGAATACACAGTTGCAAAAAGCTACATTAAGTTATTTTACAACTTCCTCAAGCTGCAAATAGAAAACAAAACCCAATGCCTTACCTAAGTTATCCCTCTCTCAAAATAATGCCATTTATATTATAAACCACGAACTCCCCATCAAAAGACGGGAACTGCTTATGACTGTATCGCTTTGCTATACACCTAAATGTTTTCTCATTTATCATTTTATTTCATTATTTTCATGTGAGATGCATGTTTTGAATGAAAAGTCTTGCCATTGTTTATTTTTTTCCTTTCACTGATTTTTCATGCTACCTTTATCCATGCCTGTTTCTCGCATGTATTTGAGCTTATTTAAGGGTTTCAAATTCTGTTCCATTCATCTGATTTTCCTCCCCCGATCCAATGTCACTGTTTTCATTTCAGCAGGTTGAAAATGTAATGTCTTAATAGATACATAGCTAAATGCTACCTCCTCTAGAATTCTTGCCTGGGAAATCTCATGGACAGGGTTGCCCAGCAGGCTATAGTCCATGAGGTCACAGCTAAGCCAGACGTGACTTAGCAGCTAAACAATAGCAACAATGCAGAGTTGTAAAGGAAATATCTTGTTGAGATTTTGTTTGAAATCTCACTGAATATATTAAAAACTTGGATCAAATTAATAGGTTTCTGAATTTTAACATTTCTATCCATGGAAGTGGAAAGGTTCTCCATATATTTTGTTGTCTTTTATTTTTGTTAAGAACAAATGTTCTCCTCAAGATTTTACTTCAACTATTTATAGACAATTTTGATTTTTTATTATATTACTTTGTTACCGATATGATACATTTTTGTGTATTATTCAACCATTCTGAAACTTCATGGTTGCTCCATTAGTTCGTTTACAGCTTTTCTTGATTTACTATATTGATAATCTTATAATCAGTAAATACATAATTACAGCTTCCAAATCTTATGCCTCATTTGCTTCTCTTGTCTTATTTCATAGTTAAGACATGCAGTTGACTAGTAATGGTGCATTATGGGGACTATACTCTTATCTTTTCGTGACTTGAATAGAAAGGCTTCTCAATTTCAGCATTAAATTTTATATTTACAGGTTTTTGATAGCTCCCTAATATTAGGTTAAGGAAGTTCCCTGCAGTTGATAATTTGCTAAAAATTTCATCTTAAATAAATGTTGAATTTTATGGCAAATTTTGTGTATCTGTTGGGACATCTATTTGTTTTCTCTTTTCAGTCACTCACATGTTGAATAATAATACCTTGATAGATTTTTTTCTTGGGGACACATATCTGTCTTTTTGTGACAAATTCTGGAAGATAACAATGCTTGTTGATTAGGTTTAGAACAGTGCTAGGTTTAACATGCTAGTATCTTGCTTAGGATGTTTAAAATAAAAATTTTTGCAACCTGTAAATTTTTTGTGCCTAAATTTTTTAAGGGGGATTTGTGTCTAGTGTTACTATTTTTTCTGACATTCTAATTTCAATCTATATAACTCCTCTATACTAAAGTTTTCCACTTACTGTTTTCTCCATCCTGTTAGAACTGAAAGCCACATTCTATCTTGGTCTGCAATCTAGTTGTGTTACCTAAATCTGCACTTTTTCAAATGTAAGACAAATTGCTATTTTTTTGATAATCATTTGCTATACCAAGTGTGCTCTCACAGTAGTAAGTGGGATTCTTAAGTCGAGAAAATCTAGATATTCTTCATTTAGTCTAATCATCCTAGCAATGGCTAGTAGTGAAATTCTCAGATAAATCAAAGAAATATCTCAACAACCTTCCACAAAATGGTTCTTTAATAAGTATGAATTAAATTGAGAGCTTTCTATGTGCTGGACACTGTGCTCAGCACTTTATATACATGTTATTACATAAAATTTACAAAAAATCTTATGGGATAGGTAGGGTTATTCTCAGTTTAGAGATACTGAAACTTGAGTTTATGGGGTTAAATAATTTGCTTAAGTTGCATAATACCATCCATGGTAACTCCATTGCCAGCATATAACAGAGTTCAACTTGTTGACTATAAATAATGCACAATCTAAAGCTGAGAGTTATGCTTTTATTCAGTGGACTTGAAGAGGACTTAAGTCTGGGAGACAACCTCTCAGATAATTCTCAGGGTCTGTTCCAACGAGGTAAGGAAGGAACCGGGATGTATAGGAATTCAAACAAACCAACAAAACTCAGGAAGTTGAACACAAGATTATTGCTAATTAAAGAAAACCAGACATCTCAAGTTAATGAATTTAATGTATTTTTGTGTGTGTTTGGGAAGATACAACAGTCTGCTCATTAAACCATTCCTTTGATTTGCACCATTACTATCTAGGGTCAGTATTCTGTTTTTCTCTATCCTGAATCCTCTCAGAGTGCACAGTGTGTGGATGGGGGTGGGCAGCTGCCTTGTTGGTACAACATCCTTTACTTGTGACACAGCACCAAAATTTTTCATCCACAAACCCAACACTGTCTCTTGGTTAATGTACTCCTTTTATATTAGTCCTCTGATTAAGTGATAAGAATTCTGTTCCAGGGCATACATATTTTGTTTTGCCTTATATATATATTATTTTCCTTTGTTACTTCTTACACCACATCAAAGAAATACCTACTCACACTCTGATATCTTTCTTCTGTTTTCCTGCCCTTACGTTTGGTTTGCTCATTTCTAGTTATTCTTGTTAATTCTTAATGATTTTTTTTAACTTTTTGCTAAACAACAAGAAACCAGGAAAGAATGAAAAAAGAAACATGTATGTTGTCATATGTGAAACGAATCACCAGTTCAGGGTCGATGCATGTTACAGGATGCTCGGGGCTGATGTGCGGGGATGAACCAGAGGGAGCATAAAGGGAGGAGGGAGGTGGGAGGGAGGTTCAGGAGGGAGAACTCATGTACACCCAGGGCGAATTCATGTCAATATATGGCAAAACCAACCAATATAATATTGTAAAATAATTTGCCTCCAATAAAAAATAAATTAATTAAAAAATAAAAAAATAAAAGATGACAAATAATAAAGCAAATGATGCTAAATATTAAGAAAAGGTGAAGTTGGGGATAGGCTGTCCAGGCGTTCCATGTATGATTCTTTATCTTGCAACTCTTAAGTTTGAAATTATTTCCAAATTAAAAGTTTTTAAAAAATCTTAAAAAAAAAAGAAAAGAAGTTTTCCTATACTGGGCTATTGTGCCTTCAAGGTGGAAAGTTGATGTTGGATTTTCGGATACCCTGGAAACCTGAGTGGTGGCTGAAGTTGAGAGAAGGTCAAAGGTTCATGAACTATTTTGAATGTTTCTCTACCCTGGGCCTCTCTGACAGGCAAGATGCCTCAACTTTGTCAATGGGTAAGGGTTTATTTGAATAGCCAGGCGTAGGACAGAACATGAAGATGAAGCTGCTTGCCCAGTGGTGAATGTTTTCCTGTTTTTATAACCTACTTGCTGTCAATTCTGTCTTTTCCTTTATGATGTTTAACTGAAATCACAGCCTAATGAGTTCTGGCCAGTCTCTTTCCTTTGGCTGAAGACCTGATGTTACTGCCAACATATCTGAATAAGAAGAGAACAATTTCTGGAGAAATGGAAAACTTCAACGGCTATTAAAGGCCACTAGAAAGGAATTGTTTATATGATGCATTTTCCTCCCTTACATTTCAACAGATTAATTTGTTACTAATCTGGTGTTTCTCTCAACAATGATAATTTTTATTTAATTAGTCTTGGAATATCCCTGGAACTCAGGTCCAACCAGTGAATCTAGATTTTTCATTGATTGAAGTTCAGCATCAGTGATCTCACTTGAATTATCTCCTGGTAGTAGGCTTGGAAATTTTCAATTTTTTTTTTGTTGTTGTTAGTCACTCAGTCACGTCCGACTCTTTGTGAACCATGGACTGTAGGCCACCAGGCTCCTCTGTATGTTTCCTCTTTCTTTTCAGCCCAGTTCAGATGTCATGTCCCAACAAATTTTCCCTTATTTCCCAAACTGCAATAATATGTCCGTTACCTGCACATTTAGAGAGCTTGTATTTGACCCGTGTTATTTACACCAGGGCAATGAGATGCAGTGTGGTAGAGAGAGGTAAGAGTATTGGAGCAGAGCAGGAATATGTTTGCATCCTGGGATGAGTATTTACCAGCTGGGTGATCGTGACATCTCAATATTTCATTTTCTGTGGATGATAATATTCAAAATAAAATAATATGCTGATTATAATACCTGCCTCATCTGGTTGTTGGGAGACCTTAATGAGGTCACATATGTATCCAGAAGAGATGATAACCATGGTTTTCCATTTATTTGTGTTTATTTCCACCATCACCAGTACATGTAAAGAACAGCACTTGTAGAAAAATTAGTCTATCTTTCCATAATATTAATCTTGCAAATTAAGAGATTTTCATCAGGATAATATGTCTCATTAAGTGGCATGCCTTTTTTGGAACATGTAGTAAATCCCACATGCTTTATTTGAGATAACCTCATAAAAGTGTTTTTTTGTTTCATGTAGTGACTTGATTCTTGAATGTTACTTAATGTTATTTTATTTTATTGGAATATAATTGCTTTATAATGTTGTGTTTAGTTTCTGCTGTACAAGGAAGTGAATCAGTTGCATGTATATTAGACTTGTACATATATATATATGTACACCACATCCCCATCTCACTCCTTTGGGTCACCACAGAGCACTGAGCTGAGCTCCCTGTGCTATACAGCAAGTTCCCACTAGCTATCTATCTGTTTTTCTTTTTTTTTTAATCCAAATCCTCTTTTATATCCACTTGGGGAACATACTGAGTCATGTGGTTAATCTTTTCTCTTTTGTAAAGTAGCCTTCTGGAAAGTAAATAATCCTTTGTAATTTATCATACTTATATCCAGATACCAGTATATCTTACAGAGGTGCCCAATCCATGTGCATCAGGTACTCTGTCTTTACATTTTAATGAAGTAGTGTAGAAATGTGCTAGTATATATTTAGATTCTTCACAGTGCAAGCTCATAAAACTAATTTTAGTTAGGCTCTAATGGCGACTAAACCACCACCACCAAAGGCCTAGGGAGAACAAGAAGGAGAGTAATATTATTGAGCGTCTGTATGCCACGCATTGTAGTGAGCATTTTCACCAACTCATCACGATTATTCCTCCTCACAGTGCTATGAATAGTATTGTTCCCATTTCACTGGTCAGAAAAATTGGAAAAGTAATCTATGCAAGTATCAAAGCCAAGATTTGAAATGAAGTCTGCCTAAGGCCAAATCCCTTACTAATTCCAATAACACATTCCTTCTTGAATACAATCCACTGAGCTTAGGCAGGAAGTAATATCTAAGATTTATGTGGTATTTACCTTATTTGGTGAGAACTTTAAAAATATCTTATTGTGCATTATCTTGGTGCCTTATTTTCATCTGGATATGCAACATGGATTTAAGCCTTGGCTCTGAAGCATGCTTCAGTGAGGTTTAGAAGGAGTTAATACTTTCCCTTGTTTTTTTGATAGAAGATGAAACGTGGCCCATTGCTAGAAGCCACAAAGCTGAGCATTTATTAAATATACTTACTTCCCTTTCATCTATTTGGCCAGTGTTCCCAACTATAATCTAATTTCCTCTAAAATTTTCCATGGAGCAGGATAGTGGCTCCAAATCCTGAAATGCTGAAGGAATCATTTAATGACCTGTGGTGAGTTGCTATGAACTTATTCCAGACTTGCTAATGAGTATTTAGAGAAGACGTATGGGTAAGCTCCAAGTCTTTTCAAAAATGATCCTGCTAGTTGCAATCAAGGACTTTCTGTGATATTTGGAAGTTCTAGATGATTCTTGAGGGAGTCTATTTAGTTCAGTTTGAGAATATGGCGCTACTAAAGGCCAATGGTTTGCCCATCCTAGGGCTCATAGATTATCCTTTTCACTTTGGACAGCTGTTTAGTACATAAATGGTGTAGGTTGTGAATGGGCGAAACAACACAGAACACCCAGTGGGAATGGCTTAGTGTGTACCTTAACTCTGGGTACTCATTTAACCTGATTATTTTTTTGTGTGTGTGGCCTCACCATGGGAGCATGTGAGACCTTGGTTCTTTGCTCAGGGATTGAATCTGAGCTCCTTACAGTGGAAGCACAGAGTCTTGACCCCTGGACTGCCAAAGAAGTCCCCAGCCTGAGTTTTCTAAGAGCACATTTGGTACTAAACCCTAGGGACATATGGACAATTTGAATTAAGACTTCATTAAGTCATAGACTATGGGGGATACATAAGCACATAATTATGTAATGTTATGGTGCATACCACGCCAAAAGTAGCTATAGATAACATCTGTACGATAAACACCGGGAAGGTATTGATTAATAACAGGTGAAGTTTATTAAATATCATAATGAGAATTATTAAAATGGTGATTAGAACTATTATTGTTGATCTCTTAGTGCTTATCCTACTATTAACACATGTCCCTGAATTATTCTAATCAACCCAACAATCTTGAGATACTGGTGATGATGATAAGGAATATAATGAGAGTCCCTTGGACTGCAAGGAGATCCAACCAGTCCATTCTAAAGGAGATCAATCCTGGGTGTTCATTGGAAGGACTGATGCTAAAGCTGAAACTGCAATACTTTGGCCACCTCATGCGACTAGTTGACTCACTGGAAAAGACTCTGATGCTGGGAAAGGTTGGGGGCGGGAGGAGAAGGGGACGACAGAGAATGAGATGGCTGGATGGCATCACCGACTCTGTGGACATGAGTTTGAGTGAACTCCGGGATTTGGTGATGGACAGGGAGGCCTGGCGTGCTGTGATTCATGGGGTCGCAGAGAGTCGGACACGACTGAGCGACTGAACTGAACTGAAGACACTGTACTGGATATTTAAAGATATTATTTTATTGGATTATACCAATGACTCTTGGTTGGTTTTGCTTTTTGTCGGGGGGGTGGAATCAAAAACAAAACTTCTTGAGATATTATTATCACCATTTTGGAAAGGAAAAGTTTGATGTTAAGAGTTTCCATAAATTCTCCAATCATTCACTGATATTAAAGAAGCTTCAAACTTGGGCTAATTGACTCCTCTTTTCATTTTTCCATCTTTCCTACCTTTTTTATTCCTCTTCGCTTGGCCTCTTGTATTTGTTTGTTTTTGCCTATGCTGGGTTTTTGTCATTGCGTTCAGGTTTCCTCTAATTGTGGATGGAAGCGGCCACTCTTCGTTGTGGTACACTGGCCTCTTTGCTGTGACATCCTGTTGCAGAGCACGGGCTCTAGGGGGCATGGGTTTCAGTAACTGCAGCCCATGGGCTTAAGTAGCCCTGCAGTGTGTGCACTCTTCTTGACCAGGGATTGAATCTGCTTCCCCTGCATTGCAAGGTGGATTCTTAACCACTGGACCACCTGGAAAGTCCTCTTGGCCTCTTTTCATCTTCATTTCTTTTCCCATCTGCTAGATAATTCTCTTTTTCATCTTAGTTTCCCTAACTCATGTTTCAGATCACCAAAAGCATGCCAGTCTGCCGGGAACTGTTATACAGAAGAAAGCAAAATACAGTCCCTGCCTTCCTGGTGCTCATGGTCCAGTGAGAAAAATAAATAAGTAAATATATAACTATAGTAATAATGTGGTAGATGTTCTGATGAAGATACCCACTTTGGACTTCCCGCCTTATTCATGGTTTCACTTTCTCTGGTTTTAGTTACCCATGATCAACCACAGTCTGAAGATATGAAATGGAAAATCCCAGAAATAAACAATTTGTGTTTTTAATTCCACACCATTCTGAGTAGCGTGATGAAATCTCCCACCCTCTCACTTTGTCCTGCCTGGGACATGAATCGTCCCTTTGTCCAGCATGTCTTATTTGTTAGTCACTTAGTAGCCCTCTGGATTATCAGATTATTTAGCACTATGGTTAATAAAAATGAAAAAAATAAGCCATAGATTGGGAGAAAATGTTTGCGATGTGTATGTCTAGCAAAGGACATATTTTTTTTAAATCTAGAATATACTGACACAACCAAAAAATAAAAAGAAACAGCTAAATAAAAATAGGCAAAAATTTTAACAGACACTTCACAAAAGAAGACACAAATGGCCAATAAGTCTATAGAATTAAGCACAACATCATCAGGCAAATATTAATACAAACTGAAACCACAAGAGATACCACTACCCAACCATTATAATGGTTATAGATAAAAAAAAAAAAAACTGACATTAAGCTTCGGTGATAAGGCAACCTAGAATCTCAAAGGTTGCTAGTGGGAATACATACTATTTTAGAAAAGAGTGGCACTTTCTTATGAAGTTAAACATACATTTGCTGTTCAGTTGCTCAGTCGTGTCTGACTCTTTGCGACTCCATGAACCGCAGCATGCCAGGCCTGCCTGTCCCTCACCAACTCCCGGGGTTTAGTCAAACTCGTGTCCATTGAGTCAGTGATGCCATCCAGCCATCTCATCCTCTGTCGTCCCCTTCTCCTCCTGCCCTCAATCTTTCCCAGCATCATGGTCTTTTCAAATGAGTCAGCTCTTCTCATCAGGTGGCCAAAGGATTGGAGTTTCAGCTTCAACATCAGTCCTTCCAATGAACACCCAGGACTGATCTCCTTTAGAATGGACTGGTTGGATCGCCTTGCAGTCCAAGGGACTCTCAAGAGTCTTCTCCAACACCACAGTTCAAAAGCACCAATTCTTCGGTGCTCAACTTTCTTCACATTCCAACTCTCACATCCATACATGACCACTGGAAAAAGCATAGCCTTGACTCAACGGACCTTTGTTGGCAAAGTAATGTCTCTGCTTTTTGATATGCTGTCTAGGTTGGTCATAACTTTCCTTCTAAGGAGTAAGCGTCTTTTAATTTCATGGCTGCAATCACCATCTACAGTGATTTTGGAGCCCCCCCAAAATAAAGTCAGCCACTATTTCCCCATCTATTTGCCATGAAGTGATGGGACCGGATGCCATGATCTTAATTTTCTAAATGTTGAATTTTATGCCAACTTTTTCACTCTTCTCTTTCACTTTCATCAAGAGGTTCTTTAGCTCCTCTTCACTTTCTGCCATAAGGGTGGTGTCATCTGCATATCTGAGGTTATTGATATTTCTCTTGGCAATCTTGATTCCAGCTTGTGCTTCTTCCAGTCCAGTGTTTCTCATGATGTACTCTGCATATAAGTTAAATAAGCAGGGTGACAATATACAGCCTTGACATACTCCTTTTCCTATTTGGAACCAGTCTGTTCCATGTCCAGTTCTAACTGTTGCTTCCTGACCTGCATACAGGTTTCTCAAGAGGCAGGTCAGGTGGTCTGACATTCTCATGTCTTTCAGAATTTTCTACAGTTTATTGTGATCCACACAGTCAAAGGCTTTGGCATAGTCAAAATTTTCCAAGTCAGGCTTCAGCAGCATGTGAATCGTGAACTTCTAGATGTTCAAGCTGGTTTTAAAAAAGGCAGAGGAACCAGAGATCAAATTGCCAACATCCTCTGGATCATCGAAAAAGCAAGAGCGTTCCAGAAAAATATCTATTTCTGCTTTATTGACTATGCCAAAGCCTTTGACTGTGTGGATCACAATAAACTGTGGAACATTCTGAAAGAGATTTACTGTACGATCTGGTAATTTCACTCTTAGGTGTGGAAATGTAAAGATGTTCCCCAGAGAAATGTAAACACGTTGACGTAAAGACTTGTGCTTGGATGTTTAAAACAGCTTTCTTCATAATAGCCCCAAGTAGGAAATGATCTACAAGAACACTGGTTGGTGATGGATAAGCTATTTGTTGTCTATGCATATGGTGAAATACTATTCTGCAAAAAAATGAATGAACTGATACTACCCATCACATCATTTGTTGTTTAGTCTCTAAGTTACGTCTGACTCTTTGGTGATCCCATGGACTATATGTTTCCAGGTTCCTGTCCGTGGGCTTTTCCAGGCAAGAATGCTGGGGTAGGTTGCATTTCATTCTCCAGGGGATCTTCCTAACCCAGAGACTGAACCTTCACCTCCTGCATTGACCGATGAATTCCTTACCACTGAGCAAGCAGGAAAGTCCACACATCATCATAAATGTATCTCAAAAACATGACGCTAAGTGAAAGAAATCAGACTCAGAAGACTACTCCCTTTATGATTCAAATTGTATAAATTTTTAGAAAAGACAAAACTATAGTGATAGAAACAGCTAAGTCATTGCCAGGGTTTTATTTTTTTGTGTGTGTGTGTGGCAATGAAGCAGGAGGGAAGGGATTTATTTGCTAATTTTTTTTTCAGCGTGGCACAAGGGTAATTTTTGCAGTGATAGAAATTTTCTATGCTATTATTGTGGTGTTAGTTGTACAATTCTATAATTTGCCAAAACTCGTTGCAATTTGCACTTAGTGAATTTTATTGTATATAAATTTTATTTCAAGAAAGCTGACTTTTAAAAGAACAGCCATACACTCATTGAGTAGTAACATGCTTGTACACCACTGCACAATTAATAGAAAACAAAGTTGTAGTATAAAAAATTTCACAAATATTGAATGACCACTAATTATACATCAAAGGCTGGGCTAGGTGTTCCAAGACAAAAAGTTATAAGCTAGGCAGTGGGTGGTAAGACAGGTGAGTAAACAAACAATTAAAATGCAGTGTGAGTGATATGATGAAGATAATCACAAGATGCTGCAGCTACAAAGAGAAGTGGTACCCAATCCAGCCTCGAGGGCATCAGAGGTTCTTATTCAAGGCAATGTCAAGGTGCAAATACGATGGAAGAATATAAGTAAGTTAAGCAAATGAAGGCCTGTGGGTAATGATCCAAAAGGAGGGTCACACACAGTTGAAACTTGGAGTAAGAGAGCAAGTGGTGACCTGTGAGTGAAAGTGAAGCTAGATGTAAGCAAGTATATTCAAGATATAGCTGAGAATAGAATTCATAGAATTAAATAATTCTTACATATGGGAACGGAGGCAAAGCAAGAGGATGACGGTACTGTTACTTTCCTAGCTTGAAAATTTGGGTAAATGTTGGCAGTATTCACCGAAAAAAGCGGGAAGACAAGGAGTGGGTTTAGTGAAGGGGGTTTGGCCACGTTATATGAGTGCTGACTACAAAGTCTGTGAAACATCCCGGTGCAATCAGTAGAAGGTCATTGAACATAAAGGGCTGGAGCACAGGAAATGGACCAGAAATAGAGATGCAGGCTTAAGGGGTGTGAACCTACCACAAGAGAGGATGAGATCAACCAGGGAGATTGAAACAGGAACCACGATGGCCCCAGACAGGAAAAAGAAGGGATAGCGAGGCGGCTAGGAGGATAAATAGAAAGCCAGGTACCAGAAGTCAAGCAAAGAGAGTACTTTGAGTGGCCAGTGGTATCAAACTGAAGAAAAGTCAAGCGAGATGAAAGGCAAAAATTGCACATGCGACCTGGAAGAGGGGAATAACGGGCCAGTTTTCAAGCGTGGATTCCACGCGTAATGGTCGGAAAGCCAGATACAGAGGCCTGAAGACTGAGTGGAAGGTGATGAAAAGGAGATAGCTAATGTACTTTAGAGAAACTTCTCTGTGACAGAAATGAGAGTGTGTGGAATCTGGAGGAGGACTTGGGGGTTATAGGCAGCACCTTGCCCACATGCTCATGGGGTCCAGCCAGTAGGAAGGGAGAGATGGACGGAGTAACATTCCTGAAAAGCCAGGAATGGATGGGATCCAGTTTTTAGTAACATTGAGGGTTTTTCTTCTGAGTCATGAAGAGGGAAGGAGCGGGGGAAGAAGTAAAGATGCAAATATGCAAGTTTTATAGCAGGAAGTTGAAGAATTTTGACTCATATCTCCTATTTATCTGTGGGAGGTGAGGTCAAATGGAAACTAAGGATGAAACAGGGGTCATACATTTTAGGGAAGAGGTGACAGTTTGAAATGGCTGCCTCAGAAAAGTGAAAGTTGCTCAGTTGTGTCCGACTCTTTGCAACCCAATGGACTATACAGTCCACGGAATTCTCCAGGCCAGAATGCTGGAGTGGGTAGCATTTCCCTTCTCCAGGGGATCTTCCCAACTGAGGGTTCGAACCCAGGTCTCCCGCATTGCAGGCGGATACTTTACCAGCTGAGCCACAAGGTAAGACCAAGAATACTGGAGTGGGTAGCTTATCCCTTCTCCAGCAGATCTACCCAACCCAGAAATTGAACTGGAGTCTCCTGCATTGCAGGCGGATTCTTTACCAACTGAGCTATCAGGGAAGCCCCCAGAGAAGGGGGAAACATAATAAACTTCCTGGGCATCATTAATGGCCCAGTTAAAGTTGGGCACCATAAATTAAGACTCTTTCAAATTCAGAGTGGTTTTCCCCCTCAATTTACCCAACAACCCAAGTGCAAGTGTAGAGAAGATAGTAAGTTGAGTTCTTTCAGGTTTTGGTCTATGTAGGACTCTATTAGATCCTTACAAGGTAAGACATTGAAGATTTTGAGAAAGTAATTGCTTTGAAATGAATGTTATCTTAGCTGGATCATGAAGGAAGTGAAATCAAGGGATTCCTGAGAGATGAAGGGAAAGTAGAGCCATCTGTAAACTGGAAGTTCCCAGAAGGTCTATCAAATGGTATATTGGGGATAACTGAATTGAGATAAGGTGGAAAGATGGGGGAGATCATAGGAAATGAAGTAGGCAAGGAATCTGAAAGGCCAGGATGTTGAATTATCCCACGCTGAAGTCACCAAAAATGAAATCACTATCTGGGTTGGACAGAAAGACTGGCTGACTGGATCTTCAAAGCTAATTTCAGGTGTACAGAAGGGTGACTCTGTTAAACATACGTGTTTATCCACTGTTTTGTTGTTTTTAAAGGTTCTTTCCCCACACAGGTCGTTACAGAGTATTGACTAGGGTTCCCTGTGCTATACACTGTCTTTGTTGGGTGTCTATGCTACTTACAGTAGTGTGCACGCAAGGATCTGGTTACGGAAGGAAGACAGGTTGGAGAGGGCACACTCAGTCCAAGTATCTTTGTGCTGTGCTGTGCTTAGCCACTCAGTTGTGTCCGACTCTTTGCGGCCCCACGGACTGTAGCCCACCAGGATCTTCTGTCCATGGGGATTCTTGAGGCAATAATACTGGAGTGGGTTGCCGTACCCTCCTCCAGAGGATCTTCCCAACCCAGGGATTGAACCCAGGTCTCCCACATTGCAGGCAGATTCTTTCCCATCTGAGCCACTGAAGAAGCCCAAGAATACTGGAGTGGGTAGCCTATGCCTTCTCCAGGGGCTCTTCCTGACCCAGGAATGGAAGGGTCTCCTGCATTGCAGGCAGATTCTTTATCAGCTTCCCTTTACCAGGGAAGCCCAGAGTATCTTTAACCACAGTGAAAAGAATTTACTGCATAGGAAAATTTTCCACCTAAGAAATAGTTGACGTGGATCTCGGTTTACCTATTCCTTTCCAGATTTGCATTAGAAGGGAGAGGAAAGAGCATTTGGTTCTAGAATTTGTTTGAAGAGAGAGTGTGAGTTCCTTATTAGAAGGCAGAGATGAGATCTCACACATTTTTATATTCACAGCTCTACACTGGTATATTTTATGAAGTCTCCAAATATACCTACACTGGTATACTCTATAAAGTCTAACAGAAGGTATAGGGTGACAATGTTAAGGAGGATAATGAGGTAAAACCCCAAGGTAAACATCTTAAGGGATCGGGAACTGTGCAGAGGCCTGAGAAAATCTAACCTGGAAGAAGAGGCTGTTAGAAGCAAAGAGGACCCAGGCCCACAACTTTTCATGACATGAAGGAAGAAGAATGTGAAGAAGAAAACAGCCTCCACGTGGGTGCCTGAATGGGTATCGCCTGAATGGGTCAAGGCCATGAAGAGTCTCAGAGCTTAATATCACTGGTGTAGACAGAGGTGGTTTGGTGATGAGAGCCGTTGCAGGCAGACGAGGGAGCAGACAGTCTGGCCGGGGAGGCTGTGAGAGCTGCTGTCTTCTCTACAAGTGTCAGTGGCTGTATCTCAGCTGCAGCCCTTAGTGTGGTAACTAAAGCTCCGGAATCAGCCGAACTGGGGTCCAGTCCAACTTCTGTCATTCGCTGCTCTTGGGAACTTCTCTGCACTTCGGGTTTTTCAACTCTAAAATGAAGACAGTGTTGCTTGCTTCAGAGTTGTCTTCAAACATCTATAAGGTTGTGCTTGCCAAATATCATGGTGTCTTCGTATAGCAAGTATTTAACAAAGAGTATTGTTATTATCCGGAGAAAGCAATGGCAAGCCACTCCAGTACTCTTGCCTGGAAAATCCCATGGATGGAGGAGCCTGGTAGGCTGCAGTCCATGGGGTCACTAAAAGTCGGACACGACTTAGCGACTTCACTTTCACTTTTCACTTTCACACATTGGAGAAGGAAATGGCAACCCACTCCAGTGTTCTTGCCTGGAGAATCCCAGGGATGGGGGAGCCTGGTGGGCTTCCATCTATGGGGTCACACAGAGTCGGACACGACTGAAGTGACTTAGCAGCAGCAGCAGCAGCATTGTTATTATCATTATAATTCTGGGTGTATGTGATGCTAGCGTTCCCAAAGAAAGTATGCCCTGTGCATAATGAGATAACCTTTCAGCCAGCCTGGGTGGAGGAAAAGGTGAGGGAGAGAGTTTGCCAAATGGAAAAAATGAAATCATTCATAAGTGAGAGCTTTTAACTCAAGCTAGGTCTTTTTAAACCACGTCAAATGTCAGAGAACCTAACCACCAGAGTGATTTTCCTACTCTTCCTTAATAATGGGTCTGGAAATTCAGGATGATTGAACTTTTCCTTTGTCGACAGGAGCAAAGTGTTTAGAAAGAGGAGCCTCGGGAGAGGACTGTAACTCCCTGAGCTCGTTAAGACGCCCCAGCCATAGTTACGCAGTCCTTTGACTTTTGATTAGAGCTGTACTCTTTTAACAGACATCTTTGTCCAGATGCAGACACACTATGGTGGCTTCCAAGTAGGAAATAAGGATCGCTTGGAAGTGGAAACTTTCCTGACTTTATTCCTCTGACGAGGAGCCCTTCCTTTGCAGTCACTTGAGTCTTCATATTACGGAGAACACTCTCCTCCTGTCTCTTTATAACCTCCGTCTCCTCCCAGGAGTTTCCAAAAGGAAGCAGCCTGTGAAGCGGCCATGATGCTCTTCCTGATGGTATGGAAGACAGATGATACAGTTTAAAACACAGTCCTCCTTGACCCAATTTAACTCCTGAGCATAACTTTTCAGAGTGTGATCAATGTTCCTAATGCTTGCTTGTCCCACGGGCTGCCTCTGTTCCTTCTGAAAGTACCTTCTTAGATCTTACTATCGTTTTAACCCTGATAGTTTCTGTCCTACTTTTTGTGGCATATATATATATATATATACATATTTTCTAAAACCCCAAAGCTGTGCATCAGTTTTAACTCATTAATTTATTTTGTAAATTAATAACATTCCTTTGTTTCATAGTGACTTAAGAGGGGGGAGGGATATCTAACTGCTAGATCCTAGGCTGGTAGAATTTCATGTTGTTACTCAGTTGCTAAGTTGTGTCTGACTTTGTGACCCCAGGCACTGTAGGCTTCCCTGTCCTTCACCATCTCATTTACAATCACCAAAAAGGCATAGAAAGTAGACTTTATTTAATGCCCGAACAACCCCAATACACAGATCATACTGCTGTTATGAAGAAGGGCATGGTGAAAAGAGAAGATCCATAGTTATAGGCCTGAGTGGATTTTAAAGTCAGATAAGCCAAAAGTTGATTGATTGATGACTTTACCACATTCACTCTGTAGAATCTTGAGCCAAGTTCCTAACTTCTATGAGCATCCATTTTCTGCGAACAAAGAGATCTTACAGGACTGAGAGAGGATTATAATGAGTGTCGGTCTCTTTGTAAATACCAATAAAATAGTGATGCTATTATTTTGGTGTTTTCTTACAAACAATTTTTTTGCATGTGTAGGCATTAAACGTCTAACATCTTAGAGACAAAAATTAAGTAAAATTATTTTCCTAAACTAGACTGCTGTAGTCACTTTAACTCCGGCATACAGTTCACAATGAATCTCTATGTTCTTTGTGTGGAAAAATCTGCTTGATTTATCAGCTCTGCCAAGTTCTTATAAAGACAAGAAAAAAAAAAAAAAAAAGGTGAAGAGGCAGCAGAGAAAAAAAAATTAACAGTATTCTTTATGGAGTCTTTTGCTGTTGACATTATATATTTCCTCTCCAGCAGAGAACTAAAACTAAAACTGGTCTGCGTCATACTCAGAAGGAACCAGACCTGGTCTGGAATTCACTGGCTCTGAACTGGAAGGGTTAGCTACCTCAGAATCTTTCATGGGCTGGTTCAAACAGGGTTCTTTGGTTTATTGTTCCCTTTTTAAAGAAGTTCCAGGTAGTAAAGAAGGAAACTGCCATGACGTCTTCGACTTTGGCCCTTGCCCCGGTCATGTTGGTGGAGCAGTGGAGTGTCTGTGGACCAGATGCATAAGCAGAGGATGGGTTGCAATCTAGACTTTTGATTGAGAAACCTTCTGTGCTGCTGCAGATGTGGGGCTGCTTTCTCCGCCTTTCTTCCTCCTGAGACTGAAACATAGAGGCACCAAGCGCCTCACACAAGACTGACTGGGATGAAAGGGTCTTTGTGGAAAGAAGGCCATTTATCAACCATGGGGCCATTTTGGCTAAGCATTGAACTGTAGTCACTGCACTGCTTATGGCAACTTTACATCCAAACCCACAGACTCACCTCTGCCAACCAGTTTGCAAGCCTTCACTGGTCCACACCTATGCTGAGCTGGTGTTTGGGGGACTATCCCTGGGTTTCCAAATATTTAATTTTTATTGCACTTGAGGAACTACACAGAAGGGAGAGGGGGAGAAAGAAAACTCTTAAAAAGAGACCTTTTTTTTTTTTTCAGGAAATTTAGCCAATGTTCCAATGAGCTGTGTTGATGAAATGAAGCAGCTCAAGTGAAAACAAATTGAATTTGGAAAAAAAAAAATTCCTCCACCCAGTGGCAGTTGGAGCTTCCATTCTGAGTTACTTCTAACTTCCTGGAGCCACGTTTGCTTTGCTGAGCATACTGAATCATTTAGATCTGTCAGCTTCTTTCTGCCCCTGCCAGACCTCACTCAAAGAAAGCTTCCAGAGCCATGGGAGCTCACTGAGGCTGCCGGCTGCCCAAGCCACTCCCTGGAGGCCACGTAGCCACAGTGCAAGTTCCTCTGTCCTAATTTAAGGCTACTCAAAGTCAGGGGAGAGCATTTCTGTTCCCATCCACAAAAACAGACCAAAAGGCTATGATAAAAGCGATAATTATTATTTGATTGAGTTCTCCTTGTGTGTAGCAAGCACCGTACCGAGAACTTTATATCCATTAATTCATGAGTTCTTCACAATGATGTGATGTGGAGAGCAAATATTCTCCTGGCTATATTGATAAGATGCCTTAAACTCTGCCCAGAAGGAGTGAGAATTCTAGAGATGAGGCCAGTATATAACAGGCCACAGGACGGAGTAATGGTGTGGCCAGTCTAGAAGTACTAAGGAGGAATGAGCATATATCTCTAGCTCTGTGTAAGAAAGTTCAGTCACTCAGTCGTGTCCAACTATCTGTGACCACATGGACTGCAGCCCACCAGGCTTCCCTGTCCATCACCAACTCCCAAATCTTGCTCAAACTCATGTCACTTGCTCAAACTTCTTGCTGGGTAAGAAAAGGACCCAGTAAAGGAAGACCAGGGCTTCCTAGGTGGCATTAGTGCTAAAGAGCCTGTCTGCCAATGCAGGAGACATAAGAGACACAGATTTGATCCCTGCGTTCGGAAGATCCTCTGAGAGAATGCATGGCAACCCACTCCAGTGTTCTTGCTTGCAGAATCCCATGGACAGAGGAGCCTGGTGGGCTACAGTCCACAGGGTAGTAAAGGGTCAGACATGACTGGAGTGACTCGGCACGCACACAAAAGGAGACTTGAAGAGAAGGTAATGTTTGGACAAGAACTACAGGATAAAAAGAAGCTTACCTAAAGAGTTGCTGACAGAGAAACCAGCAGGGTCATAGGCATAGAGATGCAGACCTGAATGGTATAGCAGAAAGACAGTTGGGGTCTAGTGTCACTCTCATGTCAATTGAAGGGAAGAAGGCAAAGAATATAAGCGATCAGCAATATCAGATTTCCCAGCCTCCTTTGTGTTTAGATGAAGCAATATTCTAATTTCCTTTGTGGCCAATAGAATGGAGCAGGAAGCGATGGGCATGTCTTCCAGGTCCATAAACCTTTTCATGAGTGATACTTTCTCTCTTGTCTCATATTTTGGCCAACAGAGAGAACTCTGAGAACCCAGAGGAGGGTGACCCACAAGACCAAAGGAAGCAAGGGTTCTGGATTATGGCCTGAAACATATCACCTCTTTCTCAGCCAAACCACATTAGGTGGCGGCAGGAATGAGAAACAGACTCTTGTGTTATTCCGTTGAAACCTGGAGATTATTTCTTCTAGCATTTTGTCTACTCTAGTCAGGGCGGTCAGTGAAAAGAAGACAACAGTCTAGTCCCTGAGAGCCTTGCACAGGGGGAGGAAGAATTTAGGATTTCTCTTTATAGGAATGGGGAGTTGTTGGAGAGCAACTAGCCATGGAATGCCCAGAGTTTAATTCAGGGAGTTTTCTCTGGATGCTATGTGTGCAGTGAGTTGGAGCCAGAGGCAAGACAGTGGGAATGGAAGGAGGTATGCTTGGCCAGGGATCTATCTGTACTGCCCTCCAGAGTGTACCTGCCTTCTGCCTTCTTGTTCTGTTGTCATGGGCTGTAGACAGTGTACATAGTGAGGCCTTGTGAGATTGTGCAGGTATCCGTAATTAAAACACCTGTGACATTTTGATTCCACTAGTTTGACTTAGTATGAATAGAATGTTAGATTTCTAATTAAAAAAAAATAGACAATGCAACAAGCAACAAAGATTTACTGTATCACACAGTGAACTATAGCCAATATCTTATAATAAGCTATAAGAGAAAATAATCTGAAAAGGAACATATGTGCATGTGTGTAACTGAATCATCTTGTTGTGCCCCTGAAACACGGTTCAGTCAGCTAAACTTCAATAAAACGCATCTACCAAGGAAAAAAATAAACATCTGAAAAGCAGTAGTCCAGGCATCCAGTAGCGTGAATGAATGAATTACTTCATCACTGCCAATCACTTCACGCTAACCGTGGTGCGTGGTGTTGACACATATCATCTCATTGCAAACTCACCACAGTCCCAGGAGGAAGGTATCGTCATTGTGATCCAATGGGCAAGGAACCAGTGACTTAGACAGCCCGTGCTGCTCTCCTGAAGACCTACAGCCACTAAATTCTAGAGCTGAGCCTTGAACCCTGGCTTCTGTAACTTCAGAGCTCATACTCCTTCCTTACATCCTGCTTGCTCCGTAATCTTTAAGTAAGGAGAAGATTTTTGGGTTGAGTTTAATGGTCCCTATGGTGGGGAATCCCTTTTACTACACGCTGTTAACGTAGTGGCTGCCTGGTATATGTCATCACAGAAAATAGCTTCACTTATCATAAATTCAATGTGATTTAGAACAAAGCCCTCAGCTATGTGGAACAAGTTTTTCATTCCACAGATGAGGGAATTGCAGCCTTCAGAAGTGGGAAGGGAAGGGTTACACAGGCTTGCAATATAGTTTCTCCCTTTCTTGGGGACACCCTCGGGGAAGAAATGTGACCTGGTCAAATCTCCTTGTAAATAAGCTATTAAGGGTTCCTGGGAAACCACTGATGGTTTTTATTAGTGGTGGAATTTTTATCTTTGGGCCACTTTTAGCAGCATGTACCTTATCCTTCTAGGATTACTTATAGTAAATAAGCCTGGAATTCACTGATTCACAGGGCAAGGTGCCCTGAAAAATGTCACGTAAGCTATGCAGTTGCTGGAGTATAAAATGGAAATGTTTCATGACCAGGAAAGCTGGCTTTCATGTAAGTAATGTGTTGGATACATCTTTTAGAGACCCATGTGTTAGAGCCTGGGACAGAGCAAGTCCTAATGTGGCAAGAAAGTCCCTGGGAAGTGGTATTGGCTGTTTCCATCTCTACCCCTTTTCCTGGGCCTCGTGATGACTTGTAGCTTAGAAATGATTTGTAAAGCTTGATACTTGGTAAGATACTTGCTTCTTGTGAGTCTAATTTGAAAATCTCACATTAGTGTTATGTCTAAATGTACTGTCTTATCCAAAATCACAGAGTTTGGCAGCAATGGAAGATGCAAACTTGGACCTCTTATCTCCTGTATCCCAGACCACTTAGATGCTGAGGCTTCCTCTGCTTCTGCCTCTTCCTCATGACTTAGAATGCTGATGATAATGACGATGGGGATGGGGATGACACAGTGATGGCAAAGCAACTGCTGCTGCTGCTGCTGCTAAGTCACTTCAGTCGTGTCCGACTCTGTGTGACCCCATAGATGGAAGCCCACCAGGCTCCCCCGTCCCTGGGATTCTCCAGGCAAGAACACTGGAGTGGGTTGCCATTTCCTTCTCCAATGTGTGAAAGTGAAAAGTGAAAGTGAAGTCGCTCAGTCGTGTCCGACCCATAGCAACCCCACGGACTGCAGCCTACCAGGCTCCTCCATCCGTGGGATTTTTTAGGCAAGAGTACTGGAGTGGCTTGCCATTGCCTTCTCCGGGCAAAGCAACTACCTTTGATAATACCAACTACATATCAGATGTGGAGGAGGGAATGCCAACCCACTCCAGTATTCTTGCCAGGAGAATCCCATAGACAGAAGAACCTGGCAGGCTACAGCCCATGGGATCACAAAGAGTCAGACATGACTGAATGACTGACACACACACACACAGACACACACAAACATACACACATATCAGATGGGTTTCCATGTGGTCCAGTGGTAAAGAACCCACCTGCCAATGCAGGAGATGCAGGTTGAATTCCTGCATCAGGAAGATCCCCTGGAGAAGGAAATGGCAACGCACTCCAGTATTCTTGCCTGGGAAATCTCATGCACAGAAGGAGCCTGGTGGGCTATAGTCCACGGGGTCACAAAAGAGTCAGACATGACTTGTGACTAAACAACAACAGCATCATATCAGACACAATGCTATGTACTCTATAAATACAGTGTGAACAACGCAAACATATGTAAAAACTTACAATTCATACAAGACAAATACGTGCAGAGCTTTTATTGGATTCAACCTTATGAAACTTCCAAGATTCAACCCACCAAACAGCAATTTCATATGGCTCCACCTAATACTCGGTCAGGTCATCTAAATTAGCCTCTGAAGATCTTCAGTCTTAACCATATGAGGGAGCCTAATACATAGAAATAAAAAGCAAAAACAATCCAAGAAAAGGGAGCTTCTACTGTAAGGGCTCCTAGGAGGGAACCAATCCAGAAGTCTGGGAAATTGAAAGAGGACTGACCCAACTGGGGTACAGTGAATGAGGCAGACTGACAGGAGTCAAGTTTAGACACAGAGGCAAGAACAAACTCACTGGGCTTTATAGGCAGAACTAGAGAAGTTAACTTTCATAAGTGGGTTTTGACTTGAGTCTGGAGAGTGGGGAATGGGATGTGATTTATATTTTTTCAAGAGTCTCTCTAGCTGCCTAGTGAAGAGTAGACTCCAGTTCAGTTCAGTCGCTCAGTCATGTCCGACTCTTTGTGACCCCATGAATCACAGCACACCAGGCCTCCCTGTCCATCAGGGGTGCAAAAGTGGTGATGGAGAGACCATGTGGTATGCTTCTGTCATGGGTCAGGTAGCAGCTAGTGGTGGCCTAGGCTGGAGTGATAGAAATGGGGGTGGAGATAACTCCTTAGATTTGGGATTCATGTGGTCGCTTCTGACAGGCAGAGGTTCCCCATGCTCCCAACAGCCTCATTAGGAAAGCTCTTGTTGATGTCTCAGAGCATGTTTGCTAGCAGCCTCCCAGCTTAGACAAGGCTGTGGGAGCAGACAGAGGTTGCACTCTCTTACTTTGATGTATGACTTGTGCATAAGATATTGCACATTTATTTTCTCTTTTGTCTCAGGGAAGGATTTGCTTTGGACGGGTGGGGAACTTGACAGGAAACCTTTATGGAGGGTCTGTCTTTAGTGTAGGAGAAGCTGAAGACTGGAATTCATACACTTTTTTCCAGAAAATGAAACCACTTCCAGGTCCAGAGATAATTAGACAAAAGTCTCACGGTTGCAGTAAGCAGAAAGGGGCTATGATGGGCAGATTCTTGGCATAGCTGTTCAGGATACACAAGGGCTTATCCAGGGACCAGGAGAGTAGGGGCCACTGAGGGAAACTGGCTGAGGATTAATTGAATGATGAGGAGGAGAGGAAAGGGAGGCAGGGGTCTGGGACAGCGCCCGGTCTGCCTTTGTAGGCCAGTTCCCTAACAACGCGCTCTGGGGGAAGTCAGGGGCTTGACTGAGGCTTAATTCAGATTCTCTGAATGTGCCTTAAGTAGACAGACTAAGAAATGATCTGCTGAAATGCAACGGGAAGCAAAACTTGGCAAGGGCACAGTGGCAAATGAGCTAAGAATATGGGGGGATATCCTGCCAAGACCCCCTTCCCCCCAGGACCACCCTCAGCGTATCCGGAGAAATCAATCAATTGGACGGGACTGCATGGCTCCCACAGAACAGCAGTGGGGGACCCCTGTGAGGGATGGGGGGTCTTCCATTTACAAACAGGATTTGAGTCTCAACAGAGCATTAAGACGGGTCAATGGAGGCACAGGGGATGAGTTCAACATCCCTTAACATCCTGTGGGTGACTCAGTGGTGCCAAGTGCTATGCCCACTGCTGGACTACACCCAAGGAATTCTAGCCCTGCCTCCTACTTCGTGTGAAGGCTCTGGGGCCGAGACGTGACATGATTTCAATGTCCTGCCACACTGGGGAAATTTGTAAGAACTTTGCCAAGAGTTCACAAAATTCATCAAGTCTACAGACCATTCCCTGCCCTTGTTCTCATTTCCCTGCACAGGCTCTTTCCTCTCTTGGGTATTCTCAGTACTCTTCTATGAAATGTCTAGCTTGATAAACCCATGATCCACTCAAGAGGTCACTTCCCCATGAATGTCTTCCTATGGGCCACTCACGGGGTCATCTGCTAGGTTCATCAAGATGAAAGGTCAGGTATGTCCCTGGTTGGCACAGTGGATAAAAACCCACCTGCCAATGTAGGGTGCATGGGTTTGATCCCTGGTCCTAGAAGATTCCACATGCCACAGGCAACTAAGCCCGTGGACACCAACTACTGCAGCCTGCACGTTCTAGGACCTGTAAGCCACAATGACTGAGCCTGTGTGCCGCAGCTCCTGAAGCCTATGGGCGCCGGAGCCCAGGCCCCACAGCGAGAGAAGCCACTGCAGTGGGAAGCCCGGGCACTGCCATGAAGAGTTGTCCCTGCTTACTGAAACTAGGGAAAGACCTCACAGCAACAAAGCCCCAGCGCAACCAAAAACAAATAAGAGTCTAAAAGAGATGAAAGGTCAGAAAGAATCTTACGGATCGTCTCCTTTTTATACATTCAGTTTCTGCCTGCAACTCTCATCAATTTCACAAGCAAATTTATACCCCCCCCAAAATCTCTTTACGGTCTCCAAAGAGCTTTACCCAATATATATATATATATCTTTACCCTATATATATATATATATATCTGCATCTCGCCCTAACTTGTGAAGTAGCTATTATTATCCCCAGCTGACTGGTGAGGAAACAGGTTCAGAGAGGACAAGATCTGCCCGAAGTCACACCGCAAGTTTCACACGTCTCCTAGTTTCCATCCAGCTCATTCACCCTGATTCAATGCTGTCTTCATTATCTTCTTTTCTTAATCTGCCATCTCAGTGGATAAAATAGGACAAAATAGTAGCTCTGTTACCGTGTCTGTCCAAATGTAGATCCAGGCTGTAGTCCATTTTGCTTTAGCTCAGCTGAGACAAACTCTCATCTGGAAAATATTTATTTCTTAACATTTCCAGGCTCATTGACTGCCCCCTCCAACCTCACGCATTTTGATCCAACAACCCTCTCCCCCACGACTGTTCATAATGATAAAAGAAAACAAACAAAAACTGTTATTTCACACTGCTCTCTGTTCCTTTGCAAAAGTTCCCTTTCCTATTCCAATTTCCTCCCCCCAGCTTTTGACTTAGAAAACTTCTACTCATCCTTCAAGTGCCAGGAATGCTACTGTTGACTTCCAAGCCCATTGCATGGGTCATCTCAGTTCTCACAGTCCCATCTCTGTGTTTCTTCCATCATAGCGCGTGTCAGACTACAGTATAATCGCCTGCTCACATGCCGTACCTCCTTCTCTGGCCCAGAAGCCCCTGAAGGCAGGGTGTTCCTATCTAGTATTTAACACAGATTTTGACCCACACTAGCACATGTTCAGGAAATATTTCTTGTCCTGATCGAAAATCACAAACCACACAGAGATAATTACATTTCTAGGCAATCAGTTTCCTGTAATTAAATAATCATTTTCTTGCTTCCAGAAACAATTGCATTGGCCTTTTCTTTTAATCTTACATACAATAAAATATATAGTTCTGACTATTCAGTTTCTACTTGTTTTCTTCCTTACTTTCAGTCTACAAGAACAGTCTTCTAAACACCTTGGCTAGAGCTAAGAATCCTAGTTTTAAATCCATATCTCAATGTGAGCTATCCTTTACAGGTACAAATCTTGGCCCAAGGGTCCGTGATGGCTGCAGTGAACTGGCAGGATCATGGTTCATGAAGCAGTGCATGGCATCACTCTTCTGAGCAGAAATTGCACATCTGTAATGTATAGTTAGCTGAATAACATTTTATATTCACGGTTGGTGGTCAATACAAAACCCTCCCTTCTCCTGGCCTAAGGCAAAGAAGTCCCTAGGAATCCAGATCAGCTAGGAACAGATAATGGAGCCTAGGGTCTTAAATCATCCTTAGGCTTGTGGCCTGGTTTTCATTTGGTCCTGGAGAATGTCTTTTCCTTCCATGGACTGTGAGCCAATGTTTCTTTTCTTGCTGATTTATGACCTCCCATAAATTAACAGAGGCCTTTCAACTGGGAACCTCACATCCCAAAAGCATGAATCTTCCATACATAATTTCTCCCCAAGGATGCCAGAGTTAGCTCTCAATTATGTATAATGATGGAGGTACATGGTGGCCGAAACAATAGAAATGTTACTTATATTCCAATCAGAACAGTCACACCAAGTCCTAGGAAGGGAACAGTCAAATCTGCATCCCAGAAGTATAAAAGTTTTGCCTGCTCAGGGCAAAGGAAGGAATTTTGTTCATCTTTAGTTACATGGAGAAGGAAATGGCAACCCACTCCAATATTCTTGCCTGGAGAATCCCATGGATGGAGGAGCCTGGTGGGCTACAGTCCATGGGGTCGCAAAGAGTCGGATACGACTGAGCAACTTCACTTCACTTCACTTTAGTTACATCAAATACTGGTTTATTGAACAACTCCCACGAGATGAGTGATACAGAGACACAGGAACATGCTGTTTCCCTTTAAAGGACTCTCAGTTGGTCATGTAGATGGACGTGTCTATAACTGTAAACAGGCTAAGTTTTCCACTTATTTAAAAATGATTTTTACTAATATTTTAGTGGTTCAGGCATCCAAAGTCATAATGGAATGGAAAAAAAAAAGGACACTAAATTATGATTTTATTGTCTGGTACTGGATTTCTTTGATTCATTTCTTGTTTTCTTCTAACATCCACCAAGTGTCACTAGGTACCAGATGCTATGCCTGGAACCAGGAATAATGTCATGGAGAAGAGGTGGTCTTTACCCATGGGGTCATAACCATAGTGGCTGAGGATTTGTGGTCTATGCGTCAGTAGGGCACAGGTGTGGAGTAAAACAGAGATTCAATGTTTGAGGTAGAGAGTTTACTGATGGGTTGTATCTCTCTTAAGCTGATTTTTTTTCCTTACTGAGAAAGGAAAAACGGGTTGTTGTAGACAGATCTAAGGACTAGGGGTCAGAAAGCCCGTTGTCTACTTTCTGATCTTCTTCCCATTAGCTGGTGATTTGATAAAAGCCATTTGAACCCTTAGCTCCAATTCTTCCATATGTATAATAGGGGCAACGGCTTACCTTAGGAGTTGGAAGTTCTCTGTGCATGTGTATGTGTGGGAGTGTGTGTTAAATAAACATTTTCTATCATACAATTCATTCTTCAACACATTCACCACTCACATATTCATTGCTACTTTGTTTATCTTTCAAAGGAGATTTTCGTAGCTGCTGTAACACATTACTGCTAACTTGATGACTTAAAACAACAGAAATCTATGATATCATAGTTCTAGATGCCAGAGGTCAAAAATTATATCACTAGGCTAAAGTCTAGGTCAGCAGGGAAGGCTCCAAGGGCAAACTTGTCTCTTCCAGGCTTCTGATGGCCACCAGCATTCCTTTGCTTGTGGCCACATCACTTCAATATATATTTCTGTGGTCACATTGCCTTGTCCTCTTCTGTCTGTGATTTCCTTCTACCTTTCTCTTACAAAGACCCTTATGATTTCATTTAGGGCCTACCCAATAATCCAGGGTAATTCGTCCATCTCGAAATCCTTAACTTTATTACATTCACAATATCCTATTTTTGCCATGCTGCCACTGCTGCTGCTAAGTCACTTCAGTTGTGTCCGTCTCTGTGTGACCCCATAGACAGAAGCCCACCAGGCTCCCCCGTCCCTGGGATTCTCCAGGCAAGAACACTGGAGTAGGTACAAAGTAATATTTACAGGCTCCCAGGATTAATTTGTGGTGGTGTATGTATGTTCAGTTGTGTCTGACTCTTTGAGATTGTACAGACCATACCCCACCAGGCTCCTCTGTCCAGGAGATTCTCCAGGCAAGAATATTGGATTTGGTTGCCATTTTCTCCTCCAAGGGATCTTCTCACCCAGGGATAGAACCTGGGTCTCCTGAATCTCTTTGCATTAGCAGGCAGATTCTTTACCACTGAGTCACCTAGAAAGCCCAAGATATCTTTTACAGGGCGATCATTCAGCCTACCATGTCCTGTATTTGTGTGCTTGCTTGGCATGTTGGGGCTTCCGTAATGGCTAAGATGGTAAAGAATCTGCCTGCAATGCAGGAGACCTGAGTTCAGTCTCTGGGTTGGGAAGATCCCCTGGAGAAGGGAATGGCAACCCAGTCCAGTATTCTTGCCTGAGAAATCCCATAGACAGAGGAGCCTGACAGGCTACAGTCCATGGGGTCACAAAGAGACTCACAGGACTGAGCAACAAATACTCTGACTTTCACTTTGGCACTTTGAGAGTGGGTAAAATATATGGATTAAGTGTATGGGTTTTGAAATCAAAAGGGCTTGTTCTTGAGTACCATCTCTGCCACTTCGTAGCTGTGACTTGGGGCAAAGTTACTTATACTTTAATAATATGGACCACATGAGTAGTTAGTACCCTCAGCTTAGGGTATTAATCAAGTTACTCGACAGATGTCAGAAATTAACAACATTAGGCACTCATGGTCTAGAGTTAAAAGTCTTTTTCCCTTTCACTGGAGCACTCAAGATCTGGTTGAGAAAACATAAAATAAACAGTTTCAATGACGTTCAATGACTGCTATTAGCAAGGGAAGGTTGTGGCTGTGGGAACCCAGAGTTGGGCCATATATCCTGCAGGATCTGAAGGAAACGGAGGAATCTTAATGGATGAGAAGTTGTTAACCTAGAAGGAGAAAAAGAATGCAGATGGAGCAGCATATGCAAAAAGGGGGCATGGTAACAGATGAATGGATAAAGAAGATGTGGTAGATATAAGACGGAATACTACGCAGCCATGAAAAAGAATGAAGATGCTATTTGCGGCAACACGGATGCAACCGTGAACTTAGCTACAAAGTAGACAGAGACTCACAGACATAGAGATCAGACTTGTGGTTGCCAAAGTGGACGGAGAGGGAGAGAGGCATGGATTGAGTATTTGGGTTGGTAGATAAAGACTACATTACATTTAGAATGGATGCACAACAAGGTCCTACTGTACAGCACAGGGAACTGTAGCCAATCTCCTGGGATAAACCATAATGGAAAATAACAGTAAAAAATAATGTATGTATGCATGAAACTGAGTCACTTTACTGTATACTACAGGTTGAAATCAGTCCTGGGTGTTCATTGGAAGGACTGATGCTGAAACTGAAACTCCAATACTTTGGCCACCTCATGGGAAGAGTTGACTCATTGGAAAAGACCCTGATACTGGGAGGGATTGGGGGCAGAAGGAGAAGGGGACGACAGAGGATGAGATGGTTGTATGGCATCACCGACTCAATGGACATGAGTTTGGGTAAACTCTGGGAGTTGGTGATGGACAGGGAGGCCTGGCGTGCTGATTCATGGGGTCACAAAGAGTCGGACATGACTGAGTGACTGAACTGAACTGAACTGAACTGATGCTTCAATTAATGAAAAACTTTAAAACATCGATAAAAAATTTGAAACTTCTGTTCGGTAAAAGAACTGTTAAAAAGGAGGGATATGGAATCTGGGCAGCACTGGAGAGGCGCCAGGGGCTGGTTCATGTGGGGCTACTCACACCAGGCAGGGCCTACCTTTTGGGCACGCAGCCTGTGTGGTTGCCAACACCCTGCACTTAAAACGGTCTTGTGTCTTGCTTAATGCTACGCTCTTGCTGTCTTGAAATGCCTAATAATTTTTAAACAAGTTCTGCATTCTCACTTTGCATGGGGCCGGACAAATTGTGCAGCCAGTCCTGGTGCCAAGAGAAAGAGTGTAAGCTTTTGCCTAAGGACAAGAGCTTCCTCTTCAAGGATTTTAAGCAGAGGAGAACAGAATCAGATGTCGGTTTTAGAAACGTTGGTCACAGGTTGTTTCTGGGGAGAATGATGGGTGGGATGTCGGTGGAGAGGCTGCGGTAACAGTTGAGGGTGGAGGGTCTCTGGTCTAAGGCTGGGAGGACAGGATGAAGGCAACATGAGAGTTGGTATATTTAGTGAGCAGAAGCAGTGGTAATTGGATGCTGAAGGTAAAGGGGAGTGAGAAAATCAGGACCATTCTCAGGTTTTTAGCCCAAATGATGGAGTGAGCCAGGACCATTGATGAGACGGGGAACCAGGCAGCAAATGGCAGCAAATTCCCTGTGGAATCAAGCTACTGCGTTGCCAAAGACTGCATAACCCTTCCTCTCCTCCCCTCCCAGCTCCTCTTCCCTAAATCTCTCTTCTTGTCTGTCTCCCTCTCCTCTCCCTCCTCTTCTTTCTCTTGTGGCGCTGGGGAAATACAACCAAGCCAGCAGGAAAAACAGACAGATTTCAGACTTTACAGAAAGTGTCTTTTCCTTTCTGTCCCCCAGACAGCTTTCAGACTGCCAAGAGCTTTCCCATCTAGTGGTCTTTTTCCTGCATATCTGATCCCTCTGACTCTAAGACTTGGTGTAACTCTTAACACCTTCACCTCTCTCCCCATGTCCATGCTTTTCCATATTTACCACACAGACACACAAAGACGCTTAGCTCACTTCTGTCTTCATTCTCTGGCCTGTCTCATTGACAAGTCCTCGGGAAAGTCTTCACGGTTTTTAAGCAGTGCCTCCAACTCCACTCCTGTAACATGGACACACACTCACCTCTGCGAAAGCACACACAGTTCTTTCTCTGCTATACACCTTTCTGATTTCCTTTCAACTTTTTCAGCATTGCCGCAACTACAACAAATGTGTAAACGATTGTTTGTGTAATGCCCCTTCTCGTCCATCAATCTATTATTATAAACGTCAGGAGACAAAAACGATGACTCCTTTGTTTATTGGGTCACGCAATGTGGAAAAGAGTAAGAAATGAATGTTTTCTGAATGCGGCAATATACGTGAATGAATGGTTGAGGAATGGAGGTGGCAGGTTATAATGATGGTAGAGGGAAGGCTTCCTCAAATCCTTGGGAGCCTTGTGTGCTCTACCCTGTAAAATGGGGGTCTCTGGTTAGAAGGATCTAAGAATAGCACCTCTAAAAATAAAATATTAGAAGACTTAATGACAGCGAGAATTGCATATCGATCAGCACTTTACAGTTTATAAACAACTTTTACTAGAATTATCTCATGTTATTAATGGTAGTTTGTGTGCCTGGCACACAGTGAGGCCAAACTGAATCTTTGGAGTTCGGAGCAGAGAAAGGTTTTATTGCAGGGCTGTGCAAGGAGACAAGGTGGCTCATGCCCTGAAAAGCCTGGCGCTCCCCAAGGATTTCAACAAAGCCTTTTTAAAAGTCAGGTCAAGGTGGGAGTCACAGGATACCTGATCAGACCCTGCACAGTTTGCTGACTGACTGATGATGAGGGAACAGGGTGTGTCGCGGAGGTTAACTTTATCAGTCCTTGGGTTCCAAGAGGCCTGTGGCTGTGAACTCATGGTTATCAAGCAGTTAGCGTTTGGTGGGGGGCTGGGGGAGAAGAGTGGGTTCACATCTGCAAAACAACACAGGCAATTTGCATAAAATGCTGTTATCTAGGTACTTCCCAGAGGAGTTAAAGCAGAAGATATGCAGGAAAGGCCCCATAGGGTCCTGTTCCCTTACAATGTGATTTACTCAGCAGTGCTGAATCAGAAGAATTCATATCTCCGTTTGCAAGTGGGGCAAAGGAGACTTGGGAGATGGGATAACGGCCTAAGGTGTCACCAAGGCGAAGGAGCAGAGTCAGTGGTCACACCCCTGTGCGTTTTGCTCTGCAGCCTGTGTTCACTCTGCACACCTTAACGCTGCCGAGGTGGGTAGGCGTTCACCAAACACCAGCTCTGCGTCAGGCCCTGAGCTGTGCGTTCTGCCTGCAGAGACGGATCTGATTGTGCGGGGAGAGGTGAATGGACCAGGAGGCAGAGTGGACACATTCTCGGTGAGAAAGGAGCCCCATGGAGGGGACCACTGAGCCCGCTCTGGGGTTGGCTCGCGTCTGGGGCCAGAAGACACGGAGCGAGGGCAGGCCAGTGGCTTCCAGGCTAGTCCCCGGCGAGCCTGGGTGGCAGGGCATTTGAGGAAGGATCTCAGAGACGGACTGGGGAGAGCCTGCTCACTCCCCGCTGACAGTCAGCTCCTGGGTGGCCCACTCACTGCGGGTGGGGGAGATGCTGGAGCTGCCCTGGTCCTCAGTCCTTCCATGACCTTCCGCCTTCCTTCCCGGCCTCTCCCCTTTGCTGGCATTTTCTCTTCGTGGAGTCTTGTCACAAGCTTCATTCTTTGTCCTCGGTTTTGAGTAAAGAAAACAGCTGACATGGTTTATGGTGATGCTCCCATAAAGTAGAAGAGAAGGAAAATGTGTGTGTTAAGAAAATATAAAGTCATAAAGGAAAATAATATGAAAAAGAATATATATATGTACATATAACTGAATTACTTTGCTATACACTAGAAACTAGCCCAGCACTGTAGATCAACTATTCCTCAATTAAATAAATTTTTAAAAAAAGAAAGAAGAAAAGGTAAAGCCACACTGACCCTAAGAGAAGTAAGGACCAATAGTGGGAAGCCATTCAGTGTGGCTGTGCCTTTACAAGGGTGTGAGTGGTATTTAAAGTGGAATGATAAGGTCTGTTACAGAGAAAGCTAATTTTTTCATTTGTTTCTGCTGCTGCTGCTGCTAAGTTGAGCAGGGCAAAGCGCATGTCTTTGGAAAAGGGACATAATCTGGTGTACTTCCCCACTCATTGGGCTTCCCCTATGGCTCAGTGGGTAAAGAATCTGCCTGCAATGCCGGAGACACAGGAGACAATGGTTTGATCCTTGGGTCAGGAAGATCCCCTGGAGGAGGAAGTGGCAGCCCACTCCAGTATTCTTGATTGAAAAAATTCCGTGGACAGAGGAGCCTGACAGGCTACGGTCCACGGGGTCGCAAAGAGTCGGACATGACTGAGTGACTAAGCATGCATATCCTACGCACCATGTGAGCATGATCACAGTAAATTGCTTCATCACCTTGGGGCTTAGTTTTATCCTCTATAAGGTGAGGATAGTAGTACCTACCCTATGGGGTGATTGTAAGAATTAAATCAAAGAACATACGAGAAGTGTTTGTTCCAGCATCTGCTTTAGGATTGCTTTTTGCTAAAGAGGCGCTGTTCCTATGATCTTTCATTCAGCTCACGGACTCTGATCTTCTGGGCACCAGATGGAGAATATAGAGATAAGTCACAGACTTCGGTCTCAACAATGAGTTTAAAAGTACAGAAAGATACATGAAAACATGGATCCGATGAGTTAGAAGCACTCCCTGAGCTATAAAAATGACCAAGAATTTGAGAGCACAGAAGAAAATGAGATGTTTCTGAATTGTGGGATGGAGGAAGTCAGAGAAGCCTTTGCAGGGGGAGAAATGAGTTGAAGTTCTCTGTTAGAGACATGGACAAGGGGACCATCCTACACGAGGCCACAGAGGAATCCGCTGACTCCGTCAGTAAGGGGGCTCCCTGGCCATGGCCCCTTATCAGCCTGATGCATTTGCGAGACTTTGGTCTGGGTTGGGAGGAGAATTTGGATTATCGTGGATGACTGATAGGAAATGAAGCTCTCAGAGCATTTAAGAGCACAGGCTTTGAAGTCAAAGACCTAGGTTCAAACCTGGACCTCATTGCTTTCTTACTACTTGTTCCATTTGGGGTGAGTTACTTCACATCTATGGATCTCACTCTCATTATTTGCAAAACAGTGGAAGTAGATACCAATTTCCTAGAGCTGGCCCAACATTATAGGCACAGCAGTATTCCAGAAGCAGGTACCCAGTGAATGATGTGTGTGTGTGTGTGTGTGGTGTGTGTGTGTGAAAGAGGGCGAGAGTGAGTTTGTGCATATGAGTGGGCATTTATTGAGTGCTTACTCTTTATGGTAGAAACTATGCTAATTATTATGTGAGCACGACCGTGTGAAATGAAGTCCATTTTACAGATGGGAAAATAAAACTTTAAGGAGGTCAAATACTTTGTCTTAGCTCATAAGGCTAGAGAATGGCAGAGCCAGTTTGCTTGATGCAAATGCGCTTAAGTATTAATTGTCCTGTTAATACCCAGTCCAGTGCAAGCTGCCTGTCTTGGCTACCCTCTGGGGCTAAACTTCCAGTTAACACGCCACCCAGTCAGAATTAGAGACCCTTTGAAGCATGAAGTCCCCAAAATAGCAGGTTGCGTCTCTTGGAGGAGGCGGAGCCCCACCCAAAGCTGGCTCCAAAGCCTTGGGGGAAGGAGAAAGAAGGAAAAAGAAGGGAGGAGGCGTGACTTTACCCAAAAAGGTGACACATGTTTTCCAGGAGATGCCTCTGGAGACGGGATGGAGACTCTGAGTGCAGTGGTTATAAATGTTTCATTCAATCTTTCATTCTTGCTTCAGGCCTGGGCAAGGCTGGATTGTCAAGTCCAAAGCAAAAATGGAAAAAATAAAGAAAAGGTTTTGCATTAGAGTTCCAAAGAAATCACTGCACTGTGCCTGTTTCACATGGTGCTGCCTGCGTAAATGAGCAAACCAGATTCTACAGCCTGGGTTCTCTGAGAATCAAAGGGGCGGATCCTGAATAGGCAAGCTGTCGGGAGAGAGAAAGAGGTTTGGGAAAATATAGGCTTTAGCTTTGAGAAGATGGGATTGACTTTGCACAGTGGATTTGCTGAATTGCACTGCTCAATTGCTCACTGTTTGAATGGTATTGTGTGGTCTGCCTGGAGCTGGGCACTGGAGGGGTCCTATAGGAGCGGAATAGACACAGTTTTTAAGCGGTATAATAGTGGAGTTTGTCCAACGTACAGAACTAACACAGAGAACTAACTCCAGGTTGGTTTTCTCCCCTTGAAGATCTTGTTGTAAACACTGGGGGAAATCATTTCAAAATGATTACTTTCATTGAAGGAGGCTGAGTAAATACAAAGATTCATAGCAAGATGATGATGGGAGCCAGGGCACCTGCTTCTTAAGAACCACGTTGGCAAGTTCAAGTTCCCACCTGCCCTTTTCTGATCACAGGTCTGCCTACCATCTGCCTCGCACGTGCTCTGACTTTTCTCTAGCTGGAAGTAGAGCAGTGGAATTTATAAGCACTGAGGTTTCTTTCTAACATGAGTTTCCCTCACCATCTATGGTATTGTTCAGCCCATATTCTGTCACACTCCAAAAATTATTAGAAAGAAATAAGCAAAAAAAAAATGTTTTTAATACAAAGTCTGTTGTGCATTCAAAGAAGAGATTTTGGTTTAAAGATTAGTAAATCCTTCCTTTAAATCTGAAAATAACAACAAAAATAGAAAGGAAAACTGAAGGAGAGGGAAAATGTACTCCTTCTTCAGTGAAAGAAGGAATAGCTATGGCCCCAGCCACATACTTTGATGTATTCCTATCTGTGAAATCTGGTCTGTGGCAAAGGTGTGGATGCCCAGAATATGTGTGACTTCCTAAACCTGGAACTGGATGCAGATTTTCCTAGAAGTGGCAAAATCCTGAAAAGTATATTCTCTGATTTTCTGATTAAGCAGGAGAATTTAAGATGAAGGAAGAAGAGACGCAATGCTGTGGGAAATCACTTACCCAGAGGCAGGCTCTGCGCACTGGCGTTTGGAATTGTTTCCGGTTTAGCCCACCTTCCTTCCCCATCCGGTCTTGAGCTCCATCTCTGAGAAAGGACCTGAAGGGAGGAGTGCGTATGATGGTCGCCAGCTCACAAAGCAGAAGACCTGCGATGTACAGAGCTTAAGTGGGAACCTCTCTGATCTCCCAAATCCTTAAAATAGAAGGAACCGGCACCCATCCTCCAGCAATGGAGACATTAAATTTGGTGAAGTGTTCTACAAAATTAGCAAAATAAAACTCTGTCACTCCTTCCAGTTTTTACTTCTGCATCCTTCACCATGCACAGTAATTGTCCAGCTAATACTTTGTCACATTCAAAAAATTATCAGAAAGAAATAAGCATAAAAATCTATGCATTTATATAATAGTCAAAGACATGGGTGGGAGGAAGGGACATATATCTCTAGGGAAAGAGTTCAAGCAAATAGCTTTTCAATTCTGAATAATTTCAAGGGAATTTGTTATCTTAATATCTTTCCTACATAAAAAAATGAACTATAAACTGAAAAGCAAAAATTTTAGTAAAAATTAAATCATCATCAAAGGGTGAAAGAGCTCAAGAAATAACTGAAGAAAAATGTAAAGTGTCACTGAGATTAAAGTCACATGAAAAGTTTCCAAAGTTAAGTAAACTTAGATGTAAGCATAGTCAAGGACAAGGTTGTAAAAAAATTACATAAGAAAATGTTGCATAAAGTTAAAAAAAATGATTTAATAGAAACATTAAAACAATTTAATAGAAACTGTATCCTGCTCAAATTTTTATATTGAACGATGAGCACAGATCCTAGCAAATTTATTATATTCCAGTGCTTCTACTACTACTGTTACTAATACTTGGATAATAATAGAAATAATATGGAAGGAAAATATTCAGGTTTGCCTTATGCTTTTCCATAGCAAACACTCAGAGGTGGAACAGTGTTCACAATGTTTGGAGGGAAGGAAACTGGACTCATTAATTTTATATCCAACTGTACTTTGTCCTTGGAATATTAAGTTAATAGATCTGCATCCTCAAATCTGGAGAAATTCAGTGTACTACATGCATAAATCAGCCTTGGAATTAAAGGACAGACACAAGACAAAGAAATGCACTCAATGAAAAGATGAAATTTAAAAACTTATATTAAAACTTGCCAATGATAAATAATATTTAAAATTAGGAATTGGAGAAAGCAAGGATTCAAAAATACTATTTAGGGTGGAAGCATATAATTTGTAAAAATATCTCCAATTACAATGTTTTAAATGAAATTTTCCCCCTTTAACTTTAGAGGGAGTTTTGATAAGTGGGAACTATCCTGGGTGTTCATTGGAAGGACTGATGCTAAAGCTGAAACTGCAATACTTTGGCTACCTCATGCGAAGAGTTGACTCACTGGAAAAGACTCTGATGCTGGAAAAGGTTGGGGGGGGGAGGAGAAGGGGATGACCGAGAATGAGATGGCTGGATGGCATCACCGACTCTGTGGACATGAGTTTGAGTGAACTCCGGGAGTTGGTGATAGACAGGGAGGCCTGGCGTGCTGTGATTCATGGGGTTGCGGAGAGTCGGACATGACTGAGCGACTGAACTGAACTGAACTGAATTTAATTTTTATTTTATATTGGAGTATAGTTGATTTTTTTGGCTTCCCTGATAGCCCAGTTGGTAAAGAATCCACCTGCCTTGCAGGAGACCCTGGTTTGATTCCTGGGTCAGGAATATCCTCTGGAGAAGGGATAGGCTACCCACTCCAGTATTCTTGGGCTTCCCCTGTGGTTCAGTTGGTAAAGAATCTGCCTGTAATGCAGGAGACCTGGGTGCAATCCCTGGGTTGGGAAGATCTCCTGGAGAAGGGAAGGCTGCCCTCTCCAGTGTTCTGGCCTGGGGAGTTCCATGGACCATCACAAAGAGTCAGACCCAACTGAGGGACTCTCACTCACTCACTCATAGTCGATTTACAGTCTTGTGTTATTTTCATGTGTCCCGCAAAACGATTCAGTTAAGTGGGAAGTATTTTTACAGGAAAATTTTTATTTAAGGTTCAGTAATTCTTTTAGTTTGGAGTTGAGCTCTACTTTCTGTTGAATTCAATAAAATGGAATGTAATCCTTTGTATTTTAAATGGCCTACATTGGATGGGATTTCACTGAGAGGTGACATAGGTATTGGCTCTTTTTAAAAGTATATTTATCTGTGACTTTTTTTTCTTAATCAAAGAATACATGCTAATAAAACAGTATAATGCAAATTAGAGTTAGATTGAATTAAAAGTCTATGGACATGAAGAAAGAAAAGGAATAGAGATTAGAGATATGATTGGAAATTGGAAATTGGGAAACATGTACTGTGCGTTAGGCTGACTCAATAAAATAATAAGCCATAATCAGTAGTAATGGAGAATGTTGTAGGAAAAAAATGTTCCAACTGTGAGTTCTGCAGAGCTTACCAACTCTCATATTTTATAGACTTTTAATAATATCTGATACTATTATACCATTTATAATAGTTTCTTTTTTTAATCTTTTCAAAGGTTATCACTAAAGTCTTCAGCACTCACGTTTGATGGAATCTGCTTTTGTCTTCTGAAATCTGTAACTAAAGAGAACTGTATTTCTCTTGCCAGAGTTCTATCAATGGACTCCAGACTCCAATATCTGTTACCCTGATGAGTGCGTGCTCTCTGAAAGATCTGGATTGTATGTTTTCTTATTTTTATTCAACATCCTTCAAAATGTGGCAGTGTGCTTGGCATATAGTAGAATTTAATAAATGTTTGTGAACAGGATAGATGAGTGAATAATGTATGAATGAACTTTAAACCGTATTTCCAATTCAGCCGGCAAGAAACAGATAGAACTGGAATTTAATGCTTGGTTTCCCGAAATTATTCTGTTTTATATTGGAGTGTAGCTGATTTATGATGTGTGTTGGTTTCAGGGGTACAGCAAAGTGATACAGTTACACGTACACATTTATCTATTGATACAGTTACATGCATACATGTATCCTTTTTCAAATTCTTTTCCCATTTGGATTATTACAGAGAATTGGGCAGAATTCCCTGCGCCATCCAGTAGATCCTTGTTGGTTATCTATTTTAAATATAGTGGTGTGTATATGTCAGTTCCAAATGCCCAATCCACCCTTCCCCTATCCTTCCCCCAAAGTTCGTTCTCTGTGGTTTCCCTAACTTTAAAGGCCCTCTGCTCCTTGCTATACTCTGTTCCCTTTCCTAAACTCTGGAGAAAGAAACAGTAGGCATTCTAACCATAAAACCCATGGTCAGTGTCAAGGGACACTTTGGCAACACACACTGGCTTGAGGTCCTGCTGTGTATGTTTATCCTTTTGATATGTTATGAGTTTGAGAGAGGGAAAAAAAAAAAAAAGTTTTAGAAGAGATTACATCTGCAGATACAAAGAAAGAAAAGCTGATGATCCAAGATCCTGAGACACTCTCATTGCTCTGATAATGGGTTCACGGGTTGGAAAGACCTCTTCACATTCTCTGCAAGGTTGCTTTCTGCACTGAGATGTTAAAATGGCACCTTTTGGAAACTTCCCTGGTGGCTTAGATTCTGTGCTCCCATTGCAGGGGGCCTGGCTTCAATCTGTGGTCAGAGAACTAGATCTCACATGCCACAGCTAGAGTTTGCATGCCGCAGTTAAAGGCTCTGCGGCCACAATGAAGCTGGAAGACCCATGTACCAAAACTAAGACCTGGAGCAGTCAAATGAATAAATAATAAAATTATTTTAAAATGGGACCTTTTGTAAGTTAGTTTCAGAATATATAGCGCTGCTGCTGCTAAGTCACTTCAGTCGTGTCCGACTGTGTGACCCCATAGACGGCAGCCCACCAGGCTCCCCCGTCCCTGGGCTAGCAACTTCTGTATGCCAGTCCGGTATTAGATGGCACATGCAGTACTTGTAAAAGATGATCTCAAAGGCTATGTGACCACTAGCCCAATATAAAAGGATAAAAGTGAAGATTTAAACAGTGAGAAGCATTTTCATTGGAAAAAGTTATTAGAGATGTAGCCTCTGGCTCATGGGGGAAGGCCAAAAGCTCATTTTAACTCACTTCAGGCTCACTTCAGGTCGACATTTGAAGGAGACGAATCTGTAGACACTGTGGCTGATAATGGACTCAAGCCCATTAAAGAGTAGTGGAGAAAACTGTGTCTGGTATCTGTTCTGGTGATAGATAAAGACAGGCGATTTTATTGGGAGTGACCTGCTCTCCTGGAGTTCACCAGAGCAAAGAATGTTTGCTTCTAATGGACCAGATGGGTCTCCAGAAAGGAAGGCCCTGGGAGTCATCCAAAAAAGGGTTTTTCCAAAAAGGGCTTCTTAAAAGAAAAATATTATTAGAGCATCATTGATTTACAATGTTGCAATAGTTTCAGGTGAATGGAAAAGTAAATCAGTTATGCATATGCATATATCCATTCTGTTTTAGATTTTTCCATATTGGTCATTACAGAGTCTTAAGTAGCGTTCCCTGTGTTATACAGTTGGTTTTTATCAGTTTTCTATTTTATATATAGGAGTATATATATATCGATATGTACACAGTACAATTCCAATCTCCCAATTTATTCCTGAAGTGGTGTTGAGACCCCAGTAAAGAGTCTCACTGAGGCTGTGCTGTGCTTAGTCACTCAGTCAGGTCCTACTCTTCACGACCTCACAGACTGTAGTCCGCCAGGTGCTTCTGTCCATGGGGATTCTCCAGGCAAGAATGCTGGAGTTGGTTGCCATGCCCTCCTCCAGGGACTTTCCCCACCCAGGGATCAAACCCAAGTCTCCCACATTGCAGGTGGATTCTTTACCATCTGAGCCACCAGGGAAGTCCTGGAAATACTGGAATGGGTGGCCTATCCCTTCTCCAGGAGATCTTCCCAATCCAGATATTGAACCAGGGTCTCCTGCATTGCAGGCAGATTCTTTACCAGATGAGATTCAATGAGGGAAGACCCTCACTGAAGCAATCAGAGGTAAAAGGGAAAGCTATAGAGGCTCCCATTGCATGGAACTGAACAAGAAATATCCAGAAGCAATGGTGGACCATCTATAAAGAACTCACAAATGCACTATAAGAAGGATCAACTTTGAATATTCACTGAATCTAGTCTCTGCATTTACCCACCACGATGCCCAGAGGATACTAATATCAGATTCCATAAGCATTGGTGAAGAAAGACTTTTCCTGGCTTCTGTCTCTCCTTAGCTTTCCATTTCAGTCCCGGAGGAACCAGAGGCAGCCTCACAAGGGGGGAAAAGAAGGAAGACAGAATGGCAATATGAGCACCTTACCTGATGTAGACCTGACCTGGGGAAGGAGGAAACAAATTACAAAGGAAGTGAAAATTGTGATAATTCCACAGGACTGAACATATTAATCACCGAACTGAGGGTGTCCAGGGAGTATTTTTATTATTGGAGAGCAACCAGGGAAGCTATGGAGCCCACTCAGTATTACATCTAGAGAAGAACTAGCATCCAGTATACGTCTGAATGAGCAATAGGGAAAAAATAAAATGCTTCCCTCTGGCCGTGCCACTTGGAATCCTGGTCTTTCAACTCCTTGGTTATATTTTAAGGGTACCTAGAGGGTACGACTTTCACTTTTCACTTTCATGCATTGGAGAAGGAAATGGCAACCCACTCCAGTACTCTTGCCTGGAGAATCCCAGGGATGGCAGAGCCTGGTGGGCTGCCGTCTATGAGGTTGCACAGAGTCGGACACGACTGAAGTGACTTAGCAGCAGCAGCAGCAGAGGGTACAAAGCTCACTAAATTTGAATTCCATCTTTTTTCCTAGCCATACCCTATGCAAGATTCCCCTCTAATATAATTAAATTAACTAGTATCAACAACAGAGCATCTGCTTCATTCCACATACCATGCTAAGTGCTTTATGAACGTGAACTAATTTAATCATGTTCTCAACCCTCCCAAAGCAGTAGGTATCATAGTCTCTTATTACAGTTTAGGAAACTGGGGCTGAGCTAGGGGAAGTGCTTTAATCAATACCACATGACCAGTAAGTAGCAGCGTCCAGGTTTCAGGGAAAATTTAACCAACTCAAAAGCTTCCTCTACTAACCATGATCCCACTATCCGTTTCTCAAGCAGAAGAGAGCCTCACAGACATTGAGAGCAGACCTGGGGTTGCCAACAGGGAGGGGTTGCAGGAGGGAAGGATTGGGTTGGGATTAGCAGATGCAGACTATTATATATAGGATGGACACACAAGGTCCTACTCTATAGCACTGGGAACTGATTCAATACCCCGTGATAAACCATAATGGAAAAGAATATAAAAAATAACCTCAGTATGTGTATACCTGAGTCACTTTATTATACAGCAGAGATTGGCACAACATTGTAAATCAACTGTACATCAAAAAAAATTAAAATAAAAAAGAAGATACTCGCTATAAAGACTTTGCCAGTCTAATTAAACTGTGATGGCTGGGAAAGAACCTTAAACAGCTCACTCCAGCTGAACTCTCCCATCTCAGCTGAGTATCCTTTGTAAGGCAGCAGGAAACAGCTTCTTGGCATTTCTGCTCTTCGCTTTTAACAAAGTATAACAGTGTATAACACTACATTCAGTTCAGTTCAGTTCAGTTCAGTCGCTCAGTCATGTCTGACTCTCCGCGACCAGATGAATCACAGCACGCCAGGCCTCCCTGTCCATCACCAACTCCCGAAGTACACTCAAACTCATGTCCACAGAGTCGGTGATGCCATCCAGCCATCTCATTCTCCGTCGTCCCCTTCTCCTCCCGCCCCCAACCTTTCCCAGCATCAGAGTCTTTTCCAGTGAGTCACCTCGTCGCATGAGGTGGTCAAAGTATTGCAGTTTTAGCTTTAGCATCAGTCCCTCCAATGAACACCCAGGATTGATCTCCTTTAGAATGGACTGGTTGGATCTCCTTGCAGTATAAGGGACTCTCAAGAGTCTTCTCCAACACCACAGTTCAAAAGCATCGATTCTTCGGCGATCAGCTTTCTTCACAGTTAAATCAGTTTAAATACTTGAATGTATGAGAGTCTTTTTGCTACAGTAGCCGTATCTCCTTTAAATAGTCACAAACGTTTTTCTCTAGGCAGAGAGAGTAATTTCTATCTCAGTAATTCCATCTCAGTAATTTCTAATATTTGCCATCCTTTAACTTGTCTTTAAATGATTCCAGTTAAACTTAGGTTCCCTGACAAGTCTCTACTGTGGGATACAGACAGCACTTTGCCTGCTATACCACATTATAGGCGATTTAAATGTCTAGATGTATTAGACTTTATTAGTGAATTTTGGTGGTTGGTTGGGTTGAGGATTCCTTATCAGATTATTCTGAATTCCTTAATCTAGACCTCCCAAGGTGTTAAATATGTCTCTAAAATCATTCTGATTGTATTAAATCTTGACCTTGTCCCCAGGGATGTGATATCTGCTTTGTTTTCCTGAGGGCCATAGCTTCATTTGTGGAGAAGGCAATGGCAAGCCACTCCAGTACTCTTGCCTAGAAAATCGCATGTACGGAGGAGCCTGGTAGGCTGCAGTCCATGGGGTCGCTGAGGGTCGGACACGACTGAGCAACTTCACTTTCACTTTCACACATTGGAGAAGGAAATGGCAACCCATTCCAGTGTTCTTGCCTGGAGAATCCTGGGGACGGGGGAGCCTGGTGGCTGCCATCTATAGGGTCGCACAGAGTCGGACACGACTGAAGTGACTTAGCATAGCATAGCTTCATTTGAGTTATTTAAACAGTTCATGCTTCTGCCTTTCCCTTAGTAGTCTTTTAAGCCATCCCTGATACATCTGAGCTTATTTGTTTTTCAACATTCTGCTGTGGATATAATCCCATGACATGCAAGTAGAGCCATTCTGTAGACTTTTAAAGGCAGAGACGAGACTTCAAGGGGAATGTGAATGACAGAGGAATGTTTTGCATGCTCTTAATTTGCAGCTGGATTAACTTTTAAGAGAATATGTGAACAGAGAAAGAACGATAACAGGGAAGGAAGACAACTTGAAAAAGGCAGGGGTGGATAAGGGAGACATCTAAACAACAGAGATGAATATTAATGACTTCAACAAATGACAACTTTCATTTATGAAGTAGTTCCTACCTTCCAGACTCTGAAAAGTGTTTTATCACCATTATATTGTGTAATGCTTCACAAAATATTAAAAGGTAAATATTCTTTTCATGATTACTAAGAAAATCGAGGCTTGGGGATGTTAAACCATTTGCCAAGGTTCTTATAGCCATTAAATTGCAAAGGTTAGGTTCACACTTACTTTCCTTTTAACTTTAAAGTCTAAGTATATATACAGTGGAATATTCAGTCAGTTCAGTTCAGTTCAGTCGCTCAGTCGTGTCCGACTCTCCGCGACCCCATGAATCACAGCACGCCAGGCCTCCCTGTCCATCACCAACTCCCGGAGTTCACTCAAACTCATGTCCACAGAGTCGGTGATGCCATCCAGCCATCTCATTCTCCGTCGTCCCCTTCTCCTCCCGCCCCCAACCTTTCCCAGCATCAGAGTCTTTTCCAGTGAGTCAACTCGTCGCATGAGGTGGCCAAAGTATTGGAGTTTCAGCTTTAGCATCAGTCCCTCCAATGAACACCCAGGATTGATCTCCTTTAGAATGGACTGGTTGGATCTCCTTGCAGTATAAGGGACTCTCAAGAGTCTTCTCCAACACCACAGTTCAAAAGCATCGATTCTACGGCGATCAGCTTTCTTCACAGTCCAAATCTCACATCCATACATGACCACGGGAAAAACCATTGCCTTGACTAGACGGACCTTGGTTGGCAAAGTAATGTCTCTGCTTTTTAATATACTATCAAGGTTGGTCATAACTTTCCTTCCAAGGAGCAAGAGTCTTTTAATTTCATGACTGCAATCAGCATCTGCAGTGAATTTGGAGCCCAAAAAAATAAAGTCTGACACTGTTTCCACTGTTTTTCCATCTATTTCCCATGAAGTGATGGGACCAGATGCCATGATCTTTGTTTTCTGAATGTTGAGCTTCAAGCCAACCTTTTCACTCTCCTCTTTCACTTTCATCAAGAGGCTTTTGAGTTCCTCTTCACTTTCTGCCATAAGGGTAGTGTCATCTGCATATCTGAGGTTATTGATATTTCTCCCAGCAATCTTGATTCCAGCTTGTGCTTCTTCCAGCCCAGCGTTCCTCATGATGTACTCTGCATATAAATTAAATAAGCAAGGTGACAATATACAACCTTGATGGACACCTTTTCCTATTTGGAACCAGTCTGTTGTTCCATGTACAGTTCTGACTGTTGCTTCCTGACCTGCATACAGGTTTCTCAAGAGGCAGGTCAGGTGGTCTGGTATTCCCATCTCTTTCAGAATGTTCCACAGTTTATTGTGATCGACACAGTCAAAGGCTTTGGCATAGTCAATGAAGCAGAAATAGATGTTTTCTGAAACTCTCTTGCTTTCTCCATGATCCAGCGGATGTTGGCAATTTGATCTCTGGTGCCTCTGCCTCTTCTAAAACCTGCTTGAACATCTGGGAGTTCACGATTTACATACTGCTGAAGCCTGGCTTGGAGAATTTTGAGCATGACTTTACTAGTGTGTGAGATGAGTGCAATTGTGCGGTAGTTTGAGCATTCTTTGGCATTGCCTTTCTTTGGGATTGGAATGATGACTGACCTCTTCCATTCCTGTGGCCACTGCTGAGTTTTCCAAATCTGCTGGCATATTGAGTGCAGCACTTTCACAGCATCATCTTTCAAGACTTGAAATAGCTCAACTGGAATTCCATCACCTCCACTAGCTTTGTTAGTAGTGATGCTTTCTAAGGCCCACTTGACTTCACATTCCAAGATGTCTGGCTCTAGGTCAGTGATCACATTATCGTGACTATCTTGGTCGTGAAGATATTTTTTGTACAGTTCTTCTGTGTATTCCTGCCACCTCTTCTTAATATCTTCTGCTTCTGTTAGGTCCATACCATTTCTGTCCTTTATCGAGCCCATCTTTGCATGAAATGTTCCCTTGGAATCTCTAATTTTCTTGAAGAGATCTCTTGTTTTTCCTATTCTGTTGTTTTCCTCTATTTCTTTGCATTGATCACTGAGGAAGGCTTTCTTATCTCTCCTTGCTATTCTTTGGAACTCTGCATTCAGATGCTTTTATCTTTCCTTTTCTCCTTTGCTTTTAGCCTCTCTTCTTTTCACAGCTGTTTGTAAGGCCTCCTCAGACAGTGGAATATTACTCAGCCATAAAAAGAATGAAATAATGTCATTTGTAGTGACATGGATGGACATAGAGCTTGACAAACTGAGTTAAGTAAGGTAGATAGAGAAAGGCAAATATCTTATGATGTTGCTTACGTGTGGTGTCTAAAGAAAAATGATACAAAGGAAACTGTGCATAAAACAGAAGCAGAGTCACAGATGCAGAAAACAAACTTATGAATACCAAGGGAGAGAGCGAGATGGGAGGGATAAGATGGGAGGCTGGAACTGACATACACGTACTCCTATATGTAAAACATATACAAAACAGATAACTGATAAGAACTTACTGTATAGCACAGGGAACTCTACTCAACTCTCTGTAATGACCGATATGGATAACCCTATACACGAGACAACAAAAGAAACACAGGTGTACAGAACAGTCTTTGGGACTCTGTGGGAGAGTGTGAGGGTGAGAGGATTTGGGAGAATGGCATTGAAACATGTATATTATCATATGTGAAACAAATCACCAGTCCGGGTTCGACGTGTGATACAGGAAGCTCAGGGCTGGTGCACGGGGATGACCTAGAGGGAGGATAAGGAGAGCAGGGAGGTGGGAGGGGGGTTCAAGAAGGGGAACACATGTACACCCAGGGCAGATTCATGTCAATGTATGGCAAAACTAACCAATATAATATTGTAAAGTAATTAGCCTCCAATAAAATAAATAAATAAATAAATAAAAAGGATTGGATATATGTATATATATAAAACTGATTTACTTTGTTGAACCCTTGAGACTAACACAAGATTGTAAATCAATTATACTCCATTGAAACTTAATGAATGAAAAAATCACGTGTCTCCAACACGTCTACCATGCCTTAGCCACTGTGTTATATTGCTTCCCAAACCAGAAAGAGTTTTAAAGAAAATGTCTAAAACACAGAAGCAAAAACCCCAAAAGTCTCCAGTGTCTAAGAGAGATTGAAGAGAATATAAGACTACTAGATTTCGTTAGAAGGTTAAAACTGGAGGGAACGTTTCCGTGGTGTGACTTAGAACTATATTCTCCTTGGGGTTTTTATATATGTATCTGTATATTTGTATATAGGTTTTTTTATATGTATTGCAGGTGTGAGAAGATGATGCTACGACTTTTGGACTGAGAACAGCTCTGTGGTCTTCTACCTGGGGTGAGTTTGTCCCTCAGAAGATACTGAGAATGTTTGGAGACAGCCATGGTTGTCACGGTTGCTGAGGGGAAAAGAGTGAAGGTTTCATTTACTGGGCAGAAGCCACACACACCACTTGTAGTTGTTCACTTGGATGTTCATGCTTGACTCTTTGTGACCCCATGGACTGCAACACACCAGGCTTCCCTGTCCATCACCAACTCCCGCAGTTTGCTCAAACTCATGTCCACTGAGACGGTGATACCATCCAACCATCTCGTCCTCTGTTGTCCCCTTCCCCTCCTGCCCTCAATCTTTCCCAACACCAGGGTCTTTTCTAATGAGTGTCATCTTCTCATCAGGTGGCCAAAGTATTGACGCTTCAGCTTCAGCATCAGTTGTTTCAGTGAATATTCAGGATTGATTTTCTTTAGGATTGACTTGTCTGATCTCCTTGCAGTCCAAAGGACTCTCAAGAGTCTTCACCAACAACACGGTTCAAAAGCATCAATTCTTCGGTCCTCTTTATTGTCCAACTCTCACATCCATACATGACTACTGGAAAAACCATACCTTCAACGATACAGACCTTTGTCATCAAAGTAATGGATCACATGGATCACAGCCTTGTCTAACTCAACGAAACCATGAGTCATGCTGTGTAAGGCCGCCCAAGACGGGTGTGATGGTGGAGAGCTCTAACAAAACGTGGTCCACTGGAGAAGGGAATGGCAAACCATTTCCGCATTCTTGCCTTGATAACCCCATGAACAGTATGAAAAGGCAAAAAGATATGAAAAGAGATACCACTAAATGCCCTTAAATGCACAGGACAACCCCACAACATCCACTTATCTCAACTTGTCAACAATATTGAGACAGAGAAATCCTGGAGTGAACTCAAGGTACTAATCTTTACTAAAATTGTGTTTTTATCTCCTTATTATCAAGTAGCCCCATCATATCTGGAGGGATCAAGACTAGAGACTTTTACAAGGAAATGGTCTTGTCTTGCAAGAAGAAAAGGAAAAGGAATATAATTTTGGGGCGGGAATGTGCTGACCGTGAACGTGTCCTTGTTAATATTCAGTTCTGAGCGGAGACTGCATGCCAGGCATCCTTTACATAGGTTGTTTTTGGGTCTAGCTAGAAAGAATTGGCCTTTGAATCCATACTCAATGACTGTAGCAGATTTGCCTGTCTCCTGTGTTTTCGCTATTCCTTCTTTATGAAAAAAAAAAAATCAATGTCCGTTGTACATTGAAAAAGGAGGATCTGTGACCTGTTATATTTAGCATTGCGAGGGAGGAGAACTGCAATATTTGCTTTCCATAAATTTGCAAAGAGAAAGATATTTTCCACCCACCCCACCCGGTTCCACAGCTTTCCACTGACAGCTGCGTGTATGGATATCCTGCCATATGTCTCTGGAGAAAGGAGAGCTGAGAGGCATGAATGGAGCCATTGACTCAGCTGTTTTTTGGGCACAATTGCTTTGGGGTGGGGGTAGGGGACAGTCCTCCCACTGTGAGTGAACTGGGGGCACAGCTAGTGCATGGACTTCACCCGGTCATTCCTGGTTGATTCCGTACGTGGGTCAGTGATGAGGTGCACAGCACCAGCTGTAACCTCAGGATCCAAAAACGACTTTCCAAGCCTGACCCCTTACAGTCAGGCCCTGTTGATGGAGCCTGGGGGAGGAATATACGGTGGAACTCTCCAGGTATGAGTGGGGGAAGAGGGGAAAAAGAAGGAAATGGTTTCCGTGAATTATTGCTATAGGTTTAGAGAAATAAAAGCATGGTTTTAAGGAAAAGATGGAAAGATCTCTACAGCTGCCACTCCCATTGCTCTTGGGATAAAATTCAAGTTGCCTAATGTGGCCAACTAAGCCTGGCATGAACAAGTCCCTGGCTGTCTCTCTAGTCTCTTTCTGGTCTGCTCGTATCTTCTCCAGCCAGGCTGGCCACCATCTTTTAGTCCCTCTAATCTCTAAATGTTGTTCCTTCATTCTGGAAAGGTTTGCCCCCAACCCTTCTCCTGGCTAACTCCTACTCATCCTTCAGTTCAGTCAGTTCATTTCAGTCGCTCAGTCGTGTCTGACTCTCCGCGACCCCATGAATCACAGCACGCCAGGCCTCCCTGTCCATCACCAACTCCTGGAGTTCACCCAAACTCATGTCCACAGAGTCGGTGATACCATCCAGTCATCTCATTCTCTTCTCCTCCTGCCCCCAACCTTTCCCAGCAACAGAGTCTTTTCCAGTGAGTCAACTCGTCTCATGAGGTGGCCAAAGTATTGGAGTTTCAGCTTTAGCATCAGTCCTTCCAATGAACACCCAGGATTAATCTCCTTTAGAATGGACTGGTTGGATCTCCTTGAAGTGAGAAATAGATTTAAGGGACTAGATCTGATAGATAGAGTGCCTGATGAACTCTGGACGGAGGTTCGTGACATTGTACAGGAGACAGGGACCAAGACCATCCCCATGGAAAAGAAATGCAAAAAAGCTGTGAAAAGAAGAGAAGTGAAAAGCAAAGGAAAAAAGGAAAGATATAAGCATCTGAATGCAGAGTTCCAAAGAATAGCAAGGAGAGATAAGAAAGCCTTCCTCAGTGATCAATGCAAAGAAATAGAGGAAAACAACAGAATAGGAAAAACAAGAGATCTCTTCAAGAAAATTAGAGATTCCAAGGGAACATTTCATGCAAAGATGGGCTCGATAAAGCACAGAAATGGTACTCATCCTTAGGATACAGTTAAAACATAACATCCCTGACCCTCAGACTAGACTGGACTCCTGTCACATGTTTCCACAGTAACTTGATGTTTTCACCGTGGTTATTCCAATTGCCATTCCACAGCTATGTTCCACATCTGTGAGCTCCGTGAAGGTTAGGAGATATCTATGTTCCACATCTGTGAGCTCCGTGAAGGTTAGGAAATATCTATGTTCCACCTCTGTGAGCTCCGTGAAGGTTAGGAGATATCTGCCTTGCTCTTGCCTATATTTCCGATACCTAGCTCAGCTCTTTCGGCCCCTGGCATAAATGGTTGGACATAGTATTAATATAAGAGTAAGTAATGAAGGTAAAAAAGAGGGAAGGAAAGAGAAGGAGGGAGGAAAGGAAAGAAAGAAAGAAAAAAAGACGTTCATACGAAAACAGCATTGTCAATCATCAGGTTCAACTTCTGCACTTATCTGTAGGCCAAGCAGGGAACTAAAGGCCAAAATCTAGACTTCCCGAATCTCAAGTCAATAAAATAAACAAACACAATGAATCTAGAGAGGGTATTCAGAAAGAGGTCAACTGTCCCCAAAACTTGGAGGGAGAATTGAGCCTGTGATATCTCAGTGTGATCCAGTGCCTTGGGCTCTCCTATCAAGTGGCCACATGTTCCGTCTCCTGCCATTATTTTTTAAAATTTTTATTATTATTATTTTGAAAATACTTATTCATCTGGCTGCACTGGGTCTTCATCGCAGCATGCAGGATCCTTAGTTGTGGCAGATGACCTCTTTGTTGAGCAATGTGTGATCTAGCTCTTTGAACAGAGATAGAACCTGGGCCCCCTGCATTGGGAGTATGGAGTCTTAGTTACTGGACCACCAGGGAAGTTCTGTCCTGCCATTATTGAGGGAGTGATTAGGGGCACTGCATTTATAAAGCAGAAATTCTATGCCAAGGACTGTGCACAGTATATAAAGTACATTTTATCATTTATCCTCAAAAAGCCACATTGAGACACAGGTTGGTCCCCAGTGGTGCTGGTGGAGAAACTGAGACTCAGGGTCTCAGGGCACATTATGAGAAAGCACACTCCCGTGGGCACCTGGAAACCTTACTCATTTATCCTCTTTTTGATTCCCCGCTTCCTGTTGACTCTTACTTGCACTTTGCTTCACATATTACTTTCTCAGGAGGGGTTCACTTTACTTTCTTCGCTCACCTGGCTGCTCTTAAAGGCCTCCATCTCCACTTTTTGGTACCTGACATAATTCTAATCAGCCATTTTTGAGTGATTTACAACTATGTGAAGCCAAGGCACATGCCTGGCATGGATTGCCCTTGTTTCCCCAGCCCCTGAATAGTCCTTGACATGTAATAGGTTGCACTTCCCTAGTGGCTCAGTGGTAAAGAAACTACCTGCCAATGGGGGAGACATGAGTTCAATTTCTGGGTCAAGAAGATTCCCTGGAGAAGGGAATGCCAACCCACTCCAATATTCTTACCTGGAAATCCCATCAACAGAGGAGCCTGGCAGACCACAGCGCATGGGGTCGCAAAAGAGTCAGACAGGACTTAACGACCAAACAGTAACAAAAGTATGTATAAGCAAATGAGTTAGATTCTTTTATTGAGTTGTTGTTTAGTCGCTAAGTCGAGTCTGACTCTTTTGCAACCCCATGGACTGTAGCCCACAGGTTCCTCTGTTCAAGTTTTTACTGCATTTTAAACTCTGTGTGGGTCTCTGGATACAAAGAACATTGTTATTGTTGTTCAGTGGCTAAGTGGTGTTCGACTCTTTTTGACCCCAGGATCTGCAGCACACCAGCTTCCCTGTCCTTCTCCATCTCCCGGAGTTTGCTCAAACTAGTGTCTATTGAGACAGTGAAAGAAAATTAGTACATGGCTATTGTGCATAGTCAGACACAACTGAGTGACTTTCACTTCCCTTCCCTCCATTGCTCTAAAAGCATTCATGGTCACATGGGGGAAAAGTACTGCTTAAAAAAATAAGGTAATTGAGGGCTTCCCTGGTGGTCCAGTGGTTAAGAATCTGCCTTGCAACGCAGGGGATGTGGGTTCAATCCCTGGTTGGAGGTCTAAGATCCCACATGCCGCAGTCAGCTAAGCCCGTGATGCAATTAGAAGGTCCCGTTTGCCACAACCAAGACACAACGCAGCCAAGTAATTTTTTTTAATAAGGCAATTGTGTGATTAAACCAATTCTTTCTAGCAAATGGTGGTTAAATAATTTAGTGAGTCACTGTTAATTCTGCTATGGTAATACAGGGATGCTATGCAATTAATCCCATGGATGCCTCCTGGTTATTTTTATCTAAATTAAGCCAACGTGAGAGCAACTATCTAGGACTCTTACTCTGCAAAAGTAAAATAAATGTACAGTGTGTACTTTGAAAAAAGAAAAAATAATAAGGTAATTGAAGTGTATTGTGGGGGAGCAAGTGGGGGGTGGGTGGGAAAGGTAGAGTTATTTAATTTTGTCAGAGGATAGGAAACATTCAGAAAATGTTTATAGGAGGAGAGGAAGCTTGGTGGGAGCTCCCCAAGGTGAGAAGCCTTTTATCAGGTGAACAAGAGCTAAAGTGTGATTGCTGCTACTGCTGCTAAGTCACTTCAGTCGTGTCCGACTCTGTGTGACCCCATAGACGGAAGCCCACCAGGCTCCCCCGTCCCTGGGATTCTCCAGGCAAGAACACTGGAGTGGGTTGCCATTTCCTTCTCCAAAAGTGTGATTACAGTGAAGGAAATGCAGATGGAGGGAGCCCAGTGAGCAGAGGAAAGAGAAAAGGAGGGAGGAAATAGCATTTGTTTTCAGCAATTGCAAACAGATGGGTTTGCCTGGAGCACAGGGCTGGCTCAGGGGCATGGCCAGCATAGTTTGAAGATGGAGGTATGGGCTAAATTATGAAGTGGTTTTCATACCTGACTTGGAAGTTGGAATTCTGTACTGTAAGTGGTAACAAACACATATTGACAGCAAAACGCACTTGGAAGAGTATTGAGCAGTTCACTCGTTATGCAAATATACACTCACTGGTTTCTAACATTGGGGCCAAGCTCTGCTACTGAAGAACATGGGTAAAAATGAAAAAAGACAATGCCCTCTTCTAAGAAAGTGAAAATCGCTTAGTCGTGTCCCACTCTTTGCAACCCCATGGACTATACAGTCTGTGGAACTCTCTAGGCCAGAATACTGGAGTGGGTAGCCTTTCCCTTTGCCAGGGTTCTTCCCAACCCAGGGATCGAACCCAGGTCTCTCGCATTGCAGGTTGATTCTTTACCAGCTGAGCCACAAGGGAAGCTCTCTTCTAAGAAGACTGCCTTTTATTAAACACATAGAAGAAGTCAGGCCCTGCAGTCAGTAGACTCCAAGTCAACCCAACTGTCACATGTTTCACAGTAGGAATCTGAGGCCCAGGGAAATTCAGCACTGGCCCAGTGTGTGCTATTGGTAGAGCCAGGACTGGAACCCATGTTTATAATTCCTGTTCGCCTGATCTTGCCACTAAAAGTATAGTTTCTAATGCAAAGAGCGGACTCACTGGGGAAAAAATCTGATGTTGGGAAAGATTGAAGGCAGCAGGAGAAGGTGATGACAGAGGATGAGATGGTTGGATGGCATCACCGACTCAATGCACGTGCGTTTCAGCAGGATCTGGGAGTTGGTGAAGGCCAGGGAAGCCTGGTTGACGAAGTCCATGGGGTCACAGAGTCGGACACGACTGAGCAGCTGAAAACCAGCAATGCTAGGTTCAGACTCTCGCTTTTCATTTTATCTTCTCCTTGCAGTGAGGTGTGTCAGGAGGGGTATGGGTATTTATTTACTGACTGATTTCTGGTCGTGCCGGGTCTTCGTTGCTCTGCACCAGCTTTCTCTGCTTGCAGTGACGAGGGCTCATCTGCAGTTACTCTGCTTGTGCTTCTCATTGCAGTGGGTTTTCTTGTTGCGGAGCGTGGGTTCCAGAGCTCGCAGGCTCAGCAGTTGTGGCACATGGGCCAAGTTGCCCTGAGGCATGTGGACTTTCTTGGACAAGGATGGAACCTGTGTCCACTGCACTGGCAGGTGGACTCCCAACCACTGTACAAGCAGGGAAGCCCCAGGGTTTGGGTTTTGAAGCCAGTTGGATCTTAGTCCAAATTCAAGCTCTACCACGGACTTTGTCAGTGACTGCAAACAAATCCCTCCCTAGGTTTCAAAGCCCTGTCAAATGGGCTGGAAGCTATCTCTCCCACTGTTTTGTAATGAGTGTGAATAAGTTTGCACATGTACAGTATCCAATACAGGGTGCAACATGTGATAAAACTTGATCCACATTAGTGCTCCAGTATCCCTTGCTGGAAGAAGGAAGGAAGTTGCCTCTTCAAGCATTACCAGGACTCACATCACACAAACCAAAGGATGCAAATCATTTTTGCTCCTTCCCTCCTTGCAACCAAGATTTATTTCTTATCTGTGTGATTGTGCCATCTGAGGGGGAAAAACTGGTCAGAAACATTTCCTTAGACTAGAAAGACTGGCTGGGGTTCAAGGACTGTCTCTCTGGAGTCTCCACGTCAGCAGGCTTCTCCATTCACCAGTTGAGCAGACAATTACCGTTTTGGATAGATAAAGCAATTTCATTATTCATCTACCCATAAAAGTCTGTCCTTCCTTGTCAGGGCTTGAGGTGTTAGTTTTATGATATGAGGGCAGAGGCTACTCTTCAGTCTCCAGTTTCAAAGAACAGCTTTTCTTAGAAATGGTAGGAACAGGCTTGCCTGTTCATGGAAGGATACTTTGCTGAAATAGTAAGGCTTTGTAAATCCCTGAAGGAATGGAGGTGGCTGAATTTCCAGACTTGGATTTGGTTGAAGGAATTTCTGACAGGTACATTCCCTCAATGGTAACTTTGGACTCACTAGAGCTTTGGGAGCAAAATAAAGCATGCTTTGCACTTGGGGAATAAGAACCATGTCCTTCCTTCCCACCTCCCTTCCTCCATCTCATTTATTAAAAAAAAAAAAAAAACTTCACTATCGTTATATTTGTAGAAAGACATGCATCTACATTCTACATTTTCAGTAGAAAAAAATAAGATTTAGACACTTCTCCAGACTGTCTCCAAACCTACAGCTTTAGAATCAGAGGTTTTTTTTTTTCCCCAAAATTTGACAAGTCTCCTTAACCAGATGTTCTCAATGTATGGACACCAGTGTGATCTTCTATTTTTTCTTTTCGTTTTCCTCTAAAAGTTCACTTCTATGTACTCTCGAGTGTTTTTCTTTTTTTCAATAAAATCTTGTTCTTCTTAACTCCCATGATAAGACACTGTAGATAGTGTACATTCCCAGTGAATGAGGCCATGGCATTGTCTGGGATGAAAGTAAAGATCATGAAGTAATGAAGCATTTCCTATTTTTTTTTCAAGGAATAATGTGTGGAGTGCCTGTCACATGACAGACAGTACTGGGAGCTGAAATTACAGCAGAGAAAAAGAAAGGACATGATCTTTTCTCATACAGAGCTATCTTCCTATAAATTTTTGGCAGGATTCATGAACTTGGATTTTTTTTTAAATTAAGACTTTATTTTATTAGTTTCAGTTTAACAGAAAGGTACAAAGAGTTCCCATATATTCCCTAACATCATACATCCATTGTCTCCTCCATCATCCACATCCCCCATCAGAGTGGTACATTTACTACAACTGATGACCATATATCATCACATCATAATCACGCAAAGTCCATAGTTGACATTAGGGTTCATTCTTGGGGGTGTAGGGGCTTCCAGGTGGCTTAGTGGTAAAGAATCTGCCTGCCAATGCGGGAGACCCAGGTTTGATCCCTGGGTCAGGAAGATCCCCTGGAGGAGGAAATGGCAACCCACTCCAGGATTCTTGCCTGGAGAATCCCAGGGACAAATAAGCCTGGCGGGCTACAGTCCATGGGGTCACAAAGAGTTGGACACAACTGAGTGACTAAGCATGGCATGGCTTAGCCTTGCACATTCTATAAATCTGGGCAAATTTATAATGCTAGTATCTATCACACAATTATGCAGAGCATTTTTTTTACCATCCTGAATATCTCTATGCTCTGCCTAATCATCCTTCTGTCTTGGGTATATAGTAAATGTGCAATTAAATTTTGTTCATGTAATTCACTGAAGCCAGAAGAAAATGAAAATTTGTGATGTAGGTAGAGTTTAGTTTGGTTTTGGATGTGTGACTTTGCTAAAACATTTAGTTTTGAGAGGTGTTGTTTCCAACAGAGACTTTTAAAATATTATGCAATTTAAGGGGTTCTGGGAAAGCTACTTATTCTTCCAATTCATATCCTTGAGGACTATTTCCTCCCCAAATTTCCACTTTCTTCACTGGTGTGGAATCTGGTCAGAAAGACAGATCACCTTCCCTTTAGTGAGTAAGCCAAGTCTTTTGCTTGAGTTTGTGATTAAACAAACAAGGGAATTACGGTATCATTCAGTCAGGCGCTCCAATAACAGGGATTCTTAACTGAATTGATAACTGGGATCCCTTGAAACTTGTTAACTTTTAGACTTCTTTTGGCTTCTGTGACTGGAGGAAATGGTGACTCCAATAGCATCTGCCTTTCCTCCCAATTCCACCTTCACTGGTTCAGTGAACACATATCTGATTAACTCACTAATCAAATATTTATTGCATTTACACTGTATATGAAACACTAAGAGTTAATGATTTAGATGTGAATAAAGCACCATCATTCTCTTATGAATGCTGTCTTTCAAGAGAGGATTACATAAGGAGACAAGAAATTTCAGTAGATTACGGCTGATGACATGGCAGTGCAGAAGCAGGGCTAGACCACAAAGCAAGGCTTCTGTTCTTCATGGGTGGGAGCACAGAGGATGAGCTGCCCAAGCTGAGGACTGAAGAACGAATAAATATTAAGCAGACAAAGCGGGCATGGGCTTAGGGGATGCCTTTCAGCCAGTTGTTGTTATTTAGCCACAGAGTTGTGTGTGACTCTTTTGTGACCCCATATACTGTAGCCCTCCAGGCTCCTCTGTCCATGGGATTTCCCAGGCAAGAATACTGGAGTGGGTTGCCATTTCCTTCTCCAGGGGATCCTCCTGATCCAGGGATCAAACCTGCATCTCCTGCATTAGATGGCAAGTTCTTCATTGATGAGCCACTAGGGAAGCATTTCAGCCACAGGTAACAGCATATATAGACCTGCGGATTAGTAAGAGCATGGCACATACAGGAAATAGCACAGTGGATGAAGATTGGTGTGTAAAGTTGGATGTGGCAAAAGCTGAGGATGGAAAAACATAGGAAAGGCAAATCTTGACAGCCTTGTAGATTCCTTAGTAATTTGAAGTAGCAGGGCTTCCCAGGTGGTAAAGAACCTGCCTGCCAAAGCAGAAGATTTAGAGACCCAAGTTTGATCCCTAGGTCAAGATTCCTGGAGTAGGAAATGGCAACCCACTCCAGTATTCTTGCCTGGAGAATCCCATGGACAGAGGAGCCTGATGGGCTATAGCCTATAGGGTCACAAAGAGTTGGACACCCCTGAAGCAACTTAGTATGCAGTGCTTAGAATATTGGTACATCTTTGTTTAAAGGCTGAATGAATCAGTAAACGTTACCCTGAGGCAATAAGGAATCCTTAATTGAGTTTGAATTACCTTCTCATTTTTGTTAGGTGATCATCTGATTGAGGCAAAACGATTAGCCCAGTGCTTTGTATGGAAATTTGACACCACAAGAACGATCCCCTTCCCTGTTTTTGCAAACAATGGGACTAGAGCAGGAGAATGAAGAGAAAGTGACAGAAGAGGATTTCTTCTGGGGAGCAGACTACGTAAGACAGGTTTATGCCAAACCAAAAGAAATGCAGGGAACATCAAGTCACAGACAAGCACGTAAATGGAACACGTGAGGTTTACGCTTTCAGAGATCGGCATTCCAGGCCTGCCTTTGTCCTTTATCATCTTTGCACTTTAACCTCTTTAAGACCCAGCTGTTTCTTCTTGTGAAAAAAAAGGGGCCATCACATCCTGGCACGTGGCTGCTGAGAGTACAATGTCTATATATGTATAGGAATTATATACGTATATATAATTCCTAACCCAGCACCCACACTTCTGTTGGGATATGCAGAACAGATCATTTAAGATAAGCAGCCATCACCTAATTTGGATATTTTGTGAAGCATCACCAAGAATAACTATACCGATGGAATGCTTACTCTGTTTAGGCACTGCTCTAAAGATTTGCAGTGATGATTAGTGTAATCCTCCCAAAGATACTTTGAGTTAGGGAATTCTGTTGTTCTTATTTTTACAAAGGAGGAAAAAGAAGCACAGAGAGAGGAAAATCTGAGCTCACACAAGAGTGTATTGCCACAGGTGTCACAGGGGAGATTCAAACCCACTCTGTCTGCTCCAGAACTCAGACCACAAAGCATTGCTTTCTTATATTATGTATGCTAAAAAAAATAAATAACCAGGCATACTATACATATGAAAATGCTACACATGCAGTTTTTAGATGTGGAAACCCTGATCTGATGTTCCATGGGATTATAAACTAAAGTCCCAAGGAAGCTGTCTTTTGGAATAATAAGTCATCTTATTTAGTCCCCTTATACTCAAATCTGAAATAAGCCTATTTTATGTAGATTTCTAGACAATTACCAGGAATCAAACTACTGTTTTGCCTAAGCCTATGTTTGAGTCACATAGGTTTATCTGGAATAAGTAGTGGTATTTCATAAACTTATTATTATTATTATTATTATTTTTATTATCTAGGTAAGAATCACCTTCTATACACAAAGAAAAACAGGGCTCTGTTTGATCCCAAAGTGCCAGGGATCTGTCCATGAAATAGCTTTCCTAATAGCAAAGATATTTGGGGCAATGGAGTTTGATAAGCAGGAAAGGATATTCAGGTTTGAAATAGTTTTCATCGCTGAACTCAGACAGTTTGCTGGATATAGCTGAATCAATCGAACTTGTTTAGATAAGTAATGGGATTTACTGATGGTCTCAGGAGGTTTTGGGAGTGAAGCTTTCTCACATTTTAAGGAGCTCTAATCCCAGATGATGCTAGTTGGTAAAGAATCCACCTGCCAATGCAGGAGGTGCAAGAGACTTGGGTTCGATCCCTGATTTAGGAAGATCCCCGGGAGAAAGAAATGTCTACCTACTCTAGTATTCTTGCCTTCAAAATACCACAGACAGAGCATCCTGGTGGGCTACAGTCCATGGAGTTGCAAAGAGTCAGCCACGACTGAGCTTCTGAGCACAGCACAGCACTGACGGTCCTCTCTGAAAGTCAGATATAGGGTCAGGGTTTCTGTGGCTGGTAGCTCAATATTATGACCAAAGGTCTGTTTTCTGTTTCTTCGCCCTGCTTTCTACCACTTTGCTATCATTTTAGACTCTGATGGATATAGGATTGCAGCGAACTACTCTAGGTCTGAATATTTATTTATAAGAAGGGATACAAAGAACTTCACTCTTGTTGCCCTCAGTCACATCTGACTCTTTGCTATCCCATGGACTGTAGCCTAACAGGCACCTCTGTCCATGGAATTTTCCAGGCAAGAGTACTGGAGTGGGTTTCCATTTCCTACTCCAGGGGATCTTCCTGACCCAGGGATTGAACACACTTCTTTTTTGTCTCCTGCATTGGTAGGCGGATTCTTTAGCTCTGCACCACCTGGGATTCAGTTCAGTTCAGTCGCTCAGTCATGTCCGACTCTCCGCAACCCCATGAATCACAGCACACCAGGCCTCCCTGTCCATCACCAACTCCCGGAGTTGACTCATGTCCACAGAGTCGGTGATGCCATCCAGCCATCTCATTCTCTGTCGCCCCTTTCTCCTCCCGCCCCCAGCCTTTCCCAGATTCAGAGTTTTTTCCAGTGAGTCAACTCGTCGCATGAGGTGGCCAAAGTATTGGAGTTTCAGCTTTAGCATCAGTCCTTCCAAAGAACACCAAGGATTGATCTCCTTTAGAATGGACTGGTTGGATTTCCTGGCAGTACAAGGGACTCTCAAGAGTCTTCTCCAACACCACAGTTCAAAAGCATCAATTCTTTGGCGATCAGCTTTCTTCACAGTCCAGCTCTCACATCCATACATGACCATGGGAAAAACCATAGCCTTGACTAGACGGACCTTTGTTGGCAAAGTAATGTCTCTGCTTTTTAATATACTATCAAGGTTGGTCATAACTTTCCTTCCAAGGAGTAAGCATCTTTTAATTTCATGGCTGCAATTAGCATTTGCAGTGATTTTGAAGCCCCCCAAAAATAAAGTCTGACACTTTTTCCACTGTTTTTCCATCTATTTCCCATGAAGTGATGGGACCAGATGCCATGATCTTTGTTTTCTGAATGTTGAGCTTCAAGCCAACTTTTTCACTCTCCTCTTTCACTTTCATCAAGAGGCTTTTTAGTTCCTCTTCACTTTCTGCCATAAGGGTGGTGTCATCTGCATATCTGAGGTTATTGATATTTCTCCCAGCGATCTTGATTCCAGCTTGTGCTTCATCCAGCCCAGCGTTCCTCATGATGTACTCTGCATATAAGTTAAATAAGCCAGGTGACAATATACAACCTTGACGTACTCCTTTTCCTATTTGGAACCAGTCTGTTGTTCCATGTACAGTTCTGACTGTTGCTTCCTGACCTGCATACAGGTTTCTCAAGAGGCAGGTCAGGTGGTCTGGTATTCCCATCTCTTTCAGAATGTTCCACAGTTTATTGTGATCCACACAGTCAAAGGCTTTGGCATAGTCAATGAAGCAGAAATAGATGTTTTTCTGGAACTCTCTTGCTCTCTCCATGATCCAGATCTCTGGTGCCTCAGCCTTTTCTAAAACCTGCTTGAACATCTGGGAGTTCACAGTTCACATATTGCTGAAGCCTGGCTTGGAGAATTTTGAGCATGACTTTACTAGTGTGTGAGATGAGTGCAATTGTGCGATAGTTTGAGTATTCTTTGGCATTGCCTTTCTTTGGGATTGGAATGAAAACAGACCTTTTCCAGTCCTGTGGCCACTGCTGAGTTTTCCAAATTTGCTGGCATATTGAGTGCAGCACTTTCACAGCATCATCTTTCAAGATTTGAATTAGCTCAACTGGAATTCTTTCACCTCCACTAGCTTTGTTCGTCGTGATGCTATGTAAGGCCCACTTGACTTCACATTCCAAGATGTCTGGCTCTAGGTCAGTGATCACGTTATCGTGACTATCTTGGTCGTGAAGATCTTTTTTGTACAGTTCTTCTGTGTATTCTTACCACCTCTTCTTAATATCTTCTGCTTCTGTTAGGTCCATACCATTTCTGTCCTTTATCGAGCCCATCTTTGCATGAAATGTTCCCTTGGAATCTCTAAGTTTCTTGAAGAGATCTCTTGTTTTTCCTATTCTGTTGTTTTCCTCTATTTCTTTGCATTGATCACTGAGGAAGGCTTTCTTATCTCTCCTTAAGAGCTCCTTAAAATGTGAGAAAGCTTCATTCTGAGAACCTCAGCCTACACCTCCTTGCATTTCATTAACTTAAACTGTATCATGTGACCATTTCTAAACCAAGCATATCACTGGGATTCACAAATTAGCATCCACCAGTCAACGTCCACCTATAGAGTTGGAGGTGAGTCAGTCCTACCTGGGGGCTTCCCCTGGGTACGTGGTAAAGGGTCTACCTGCAATGAAGGAGACAAAAGACACAGATTCAATCCCTGGGTTGGGAAGAGGCCGTGGAGGAGTAAATGGCAACTCACTCCAGTATTCTTGCTTGGAAAATTCCATAGACAAAGGAGCCTGGTGGCTTACAGTCCATGGGGTCGACTGAACATACACTCACTCACTCACTCCATCCTATCTGAAACGCATAGTTAAAAATGGCAGAGTCAGATCTCCAAAGGAAATTTAGTTTTCATATAATTCATCATTTTTAGAAGTTACCTCCCAACGTGTGGGACTATTACCCTCAAGAGAGAGAAATAGATGATAAATGGTAAACCAAGGTATACCCAGCCATCTCTTTTTAGGAAAGACTCTAAGTTCAAAAGTCACAAACATTGTCTTAAAGCAAGTGTCCTACAAATCCAAACAACATTTACCTTAAGAAGAAACTTTTCATCAACTGGCTTATAAAATCTGGGGTCACTCAGCATGATTGCATCATCTGGTCCGTAACTATCCGGGAAACATTTTCAGAGCTTAGAGTAATATTAAAATGGGAATGTTTTTATTTCCTTAGGAAACTGATGATCTGGCAGAGAAGTTGCCAAGTCTAAGCCCCCCAAGGTGATAAATCTAAGGCAGGCATGAACATAGCAGTCTTTCTTGCTGTCTTAAGGGAGCACACAGAGATAAACAAGTGAGGTTTCAACTAAGTCATGACAAGCACCAAACTATTCAAGTGATTGCCCAGACAACTTAGCTAATTCCTCTGATTATTTTAAACATGAACTCACAAATAGGGCTGGGCAAGAGCATGGCGGAGGCTCATACATGCACTTTAGACATGCGTGTGAGTGGGAGCATGTTTGTGTTCTTATTTATTTACAGGGCTTAGTATCCAAGGGACATGTTGGGTTGCCATTTATCAAGACTGAGTTGAGTTTGACTCTGGTTTAAGTTTTCCATGATCTGCTCGCAACATTTCTTCCTCTAAGCAGCTCTTCCATAATGGTAAAAGCATTAGGCGACAGCTTCCATCTGGCCGATCCCAAGTTACTTTTCATATAATTCATCATTTTTAGAAGCTACCTCCCAAAATGTTGGGTCCAGCTCGACCAGTCACGGCTTTTTATGAGACATCATTCAACTATCTTAGCATCTCAGAAGGAAGAACTCCACAATTGTCTTTTATGGAAAGACTTTGGACACGCATTTTGAAGTTGCATGCCCAGAACTTTATGTGCAGAAGAATCAAGGTATCATATTATCCAATGTCCCTGGCAAGTCCCTAGGACTAAATTTCAGGCTACAAGATGTTTGTTGTTCATCTCAAAGGTCAGCTTTGACCGCATTTATTAAATTACAAACTTGCTTGTCTTTTGTCATCAGAAGATGGTACAAATTAAGGCTTCCTTGCTCTGGTCACAGTGCAGACTGGAGCTGAAAAACAAGTAACAGGAATTGTAGGGACCAAGCACATTGAACCATAAAACCACAACAAACATTCACTGCTCTTAGGGTCCTGCACACTGTTTGATACAACACAGAAATGTACCATTTGTTAAAATACAAGGTAGACTAAATATCATTCCTTCTCTTAAAATAAAAATAAATAAAGCTATCAGAAGATAAGCCCCCATTCAACTGAGCTTGCCTCCTCTAGTTTCCGTGATCCTGACCCGTTCATATCACTTTCGTAATCAAACAATTTCAGTGGGTTTGCATTGCCTCAGTGATAGAGTTCAAACGCTTTAGAAGATATACAAAGCCTGCTCTAGCACCATCTCCTGCCGTTTTTCAGGCTTCCATTTTAGAACAAAGCAAGTGAGTTAATTTTCAGTTACATGCTGTATATAATTAGTCACAAACCTAAGGTTTTTTGCAAATACTGTTCCTTCAGCCTGGAATCTTATTAAAATTAATAAAACTTTGGGACTTCCCTGGTGATCCAGTGGCTAAGGCTCAGTGCTCTCACTGCAAGAGGCCCAGGGTTCGACCCCTGGTCAAGGAACTAGACCCCACATGTTGAAAATAAGTGTTCCCATGCTGTCACCAAAGATCCCACATGCTTCAACTAAGACCCAGTGCAAGAACAAAAGAAAATTAACAAAAATTTGAGAACACTGTTCTGATGAATTTTCTTCTCTTGTCTAACTCTACTACACGTAGGCATCTGCAACCAGATAGCGACACACATATGTATGTGCACACTTGCACAATACCAGGTTCAGTTCAGTTCAGTTCAGTTGCTCAGTCGTGTCCGACTGTGACCCCATGAATCACAGCACTCCAGGCCTCCTTGTCCATCACCAACTCCCGGAGTTCTCTCAAACTTATGTCCATCGAGTCGGTGATGCCATCCAGCCATCTCATCCTCTGTCGTGCCCTTCTCCTCCTGCCCCCAATCCCTCTCAGCATCAGGGTCTTTTCCAGTGAGTCAACTCTTCACATGAGGTGGCCAAAGTATTGAAGTTTCAGCTTCAGCATCAGTCCTTCCAATGAACACCCAGGATTGATCTCCTTTAGAATGGACTGGTTGGATCTCCTTGCAGACCAAGGGATTCTCAAAGGGTCTTCTCCAACACCACAGTTCAAAAGCATTAATTCTTCGGTGATCAAATTTCTTCACTGTCCAACTCTCACATCCATACATGACCACTGGAAAAACCATAGCCTTGACTAGACGGACCTTGTTGGCAAAGTAATGTCTCTGCTTTTTAATATGCTATCTAGATTGGTCATAACTTTCCTTCCAAGGAGTAAGCATCTTTTAATTTCATAGCTAGATACTCATAATTTGCCCTCCCACAACACCCTATATATCTATCTATATTTTGTACTTATGGATTTACTTGTTTATCTTCCATCTAGATTTGGGGTCTCAAGTATGGTAGCCATTAACAACATGTGAATGTTGAGCACTTGAAATGTGGTCCAATCTAAGATAGTGCTGGAAGGGTAAACTTTACACACCAGAGAGTCTTGGTATAATGAATAATATAAAATATATAATTCTTAATTGTGCAATTATTGCATGTTGAAGCTAAAATACCTTCCTGTTTTGGATTAAATGAAAATATTAGAATTAATTTCATCTTTTTTTTAAATCTGTTTAAATGCATCTACTTGAACATTTAAAATGATGTTTGTGGCTCATGTTATGTTATTTGGACAGCACTGATGTAGACTGAGCTCCTTGAAGGAATGAATGGTGTTCTGTTGATTTCTGTTAGAATTGAGCCCATGGTAGGCACTCAGGAATACATATTTGCATAAAGTGAGTGAATGAATGTAATTAAGTCCCATACTGAGAACAATGGGACCACAGGGAAGAAGACACGCCAAAGGTGACAAAGTCTGTGCAAAGGAGCTAAGACTTGAGCCTTGAAGCTGGGAGGAATTTGGGTAATAGAGAATAGATTGTGGGTGACTTTCCCAAGTCATTTCCTTTTACCTGAACTTAGGCTTCCCATTTAAGTATAAAAAGACAGAGCAAAGATACATGCATCCCAATGTTCATAGTAGCGCAATTGCCAAGATATGGAAGCAATCTAAGTGTCCATCAACAGATGAATGGATAAAGAAGATGTATTTCACTTTCACACATTGGAGAAGGAAATGGCAACCCACTCCAGTGTTCTTGCTTGGAGAATCCCAGGGACGGGGGAGCCTGGTGGGCTGCTGTCTATGGGGTCACACAGAGTCGGACACGACTGAAGTGACTTAGCAGCAGCAGCAGCAGCAGCAGTATACATACACACAAACACACCCACACTCACACCCAAATGCACCCCCCCCACACACACACAGAGGAATATTACTGAGTCATAAAAAATAATTGCAATTTTGCCAGCCACACTAATGCAGCAACATGGATGGACTTGGAGGGCATGATGTTAGATGAAACAAGTCAGACAGAGAAGACATACATGATGCTCCATGTGGAGTCTGGGGAACATAGAAAACTGGTGAATATAGCAAAAGGGAGGTGAACTCACAGATACAGAGAGCAAGTTAGTGATTACTAGTGGAGACGGAGGTGGAGAAGGCAATGGCACCCCCTCCAGTCCTCTAGCCTGGAGAATCCCAAGGACGGAGGAGCCCAGTGGGCTGCAGTCCATGGGGTCGCTAAGAGTCGGACACGACTGAGCGACTTCACGTTCACTTTTCACTTCATGCATTGGAGAAGGAAATGGCAACCCACTTCAGTGTTCTTGCCCGGAGAATCCCAGGGATGGGGGAGCCTGGTAAGAGGCCGTCTATGAGGTCACACAGAGTCAGACACGACTGAAGTGACTTAGCAGCAGCAGCAGTGGAGGGAGGAGGGGCAATACAAGGGTAGGGGATTAAAAGGTTCAAACCATTGGGTTTAATATAGGTTAAAGGATGAATTGTACAGCATGGGAAATATAGAAAATATTTTCTAATAACTTTAAAAGGAATGTAACCTTAAAAACTGAAAATCACTAAATTGTACACTTGTAACTTATGTAATATTTTATATTAACTGTGCTTCAAAAAAAAACCCATCACATCCCAGTAAATAAGTAAATAAAAGGGCAGGGCAAAATGGGTTTCGATGTAATTCCATTAAGATTCTGTGATAAAGATGACATCATACAACAGATAATGGTGATCACTCCAGTTGGAATATTTATTTTACTCTTGATTCCACAGTGTCAATTACCTCCCAATATGTGTAGAGGGTCCAGACATACCTGGCGTTTCTCTTAGGAATTTTTACAGGCATGGGTTTTCAATGCCTGTCTCAACTTATCAGTAAGTAATGTTGAGGTTGGACCAGTCTTTTTGGTTCTTATTATGACTGCAAGATGCCTTTTAACGATAACCATCAGGGAACTTCGAGAAAAAAACAAAAACAAATTTCTTACTTGCAAGGTTGAGTGTGGAGAGATTTCGGTGGGGGCTGAGGGAGCGAGAGAAAGGCCTGGCTTCTGTTTTTACTGGTGTCAAGGCTAGGGCCCTAGGGTTTCCAGGGCTCAGTCTTTATTGGTGAATCTGAAACATAAAAGTAGAAATTTAAACCATGAGAAAACAAACAAACAAAAAACAGCTAGTAGCCCAAATGACAGGTTATTGAAATCAAACAAGAACTCATATATCAGAGCCTCAGGGAGAACAGGTAAGCTGGCTGTCTAGTCTTGTGGCTGGCAATGGTTTATTTGAGATACTCTGGAGTGGATGCCTCTTTGAAATGGATACCTCAGCAATCAGAATGTGAGTCAGGCATGTGCACTCCAAAAGCAGAGGAGACCAAACTCTTTACACTACAGGGTGGTTGGTTCAGCTGATGAACTGGACAAATCAACCTAAGGTGGTCTCCACATGAAACATCACGTCCATGGTTTTGGTTCATGGAAGACTCTGTAGGCTGTTCTCTGTGCCTCTGGTTAGGCTTTAAGTGGATATCTAACTGAAGCCAGCCACTGACTGGTGACCAAAGGTGATGTATCCTCAACAATCCAATCAGGGAGACTGCCTCTAGCATTCAGATCTGAAAGTACAACAGAAAATAGGATAGCTATTTGCAAAAGAAAACTTGCCAAACCATGCTGCTGCTGCTGCTAAGTCGCTTCAGTCATGTCCGACTCTGTGTGACCCCAAAGACGGCAGCCCACCAGGCTTGCCCGCCCCTGGGATTCTCCAGGCAAGAACACTGGAGTGGGTTGCCACTTCCTTCTGCAATGCATGAAAGTGAAAAGTGGAAATGAAGTCACTCAGTGGTGTCCGACTCTTAGCGACCCCATGGACTGTACCCTACCAGGCTCCTCCGTCCATGGGATCTTCCAGGCAAGAGTACTGGAGTGGGGTGCCATTGCCTTCTTCGTGCCCAACCAAAAATATAAATAATTTATATAACATGTATTATGGAGCTGATAATAATACTTAACAGCATTGACTGAAAGTTTATACTGTGCAGATTTTGCATCCTATTTATTTACTTTTAATTTTGTTTTATCTTTTATTGAAGGATAATTTCTTTACAGAATTTTGTTGTTTTCTGTCAAACTTCAGCATGAATCAGCCATCAGTTCAGTTCAGTTCAGTCACTCAGTCGTGTCCGACTCTTTGTGACCCCGTGAATCGCAGCACGCCAGGCCTCCCTGTCCATCACCAACTCCTGGAGTTCACCCAAACTCATGTGCATCATGTTGGCAATGCCATCCAGCCATCTCGTCCTCTGTCGTCCCCTTCTTCTCTTGCCCCCAATCCCTCCCAGCATCAATCCCCTCCCTTTTGAACCTCCTCCCCTCTCCCTCCCCACCCCACTCTCTAGGTTGATACAGAGCCCCTGTTTGAGTTTCCTGAGTCATACAGAAAATTCCCATTTGCTGTCTATTTTACATATGGCAATGTAAGTTTCCATGTTACTCTTTCCATACATCTCACCCTCTCCTCCCCTCTCCCCATGTCCATAAGTCTATTCTCTGTGTCTGTTTCTCCACTGTTTTTCTGTAAATCAATTCTTCAGTACCACTTTTTTGAATTCCATATATATGCATTATAATATGATATTTATCTTTCTCTTTCTGACTTACTTCACTGTGTATAATAGGTTCTAAGTTCATCCACCTCATTAGAACTGAATCAAATGAATTCCTTTTTATAGCTGAGTAATATTCCATTGTGTATATGTATCACAACATCTTTATCCATTCATCTGTTGATGGACGTTTAGGTTGCTTCCATGTTCTAGCTGCTGTAAATAGTGCTGCAATGAACATTGGGATACATGTGTATTTTTCAATTTGGTTTCCTCAGGGCATATGTCTAGGAGTGGGATTGCTGTGTCGTATGGTAGTTTTATTCCTAGTTTTTAAAGGACTCTTCATACCATCTTCCATAGTGGCTGTATCAATTTACATTCCCACAAACAGTGCAAGAGTGTTCCCTTTTATCCACACCCTCTCCAGCATTTATTGTTTGTAGACTTTTTGGTGAGGGCCATTCTGACCAGTGTGAGGTGATATCTCATTGTAGTTTTTCTTTGCATTTCTCTAATAATGAGCAATGTTGAACATCTTTTCACATCTTTGTTAGCCATCTGTATGTATTCTTTGGAGAAATGTCTGTTTAGGTCTTTTCCGCACTTTTGGATTGGGTTCTTTGTTTTTCTGGTATTGAGTTGTATGAACTCCTTATATATTTTGGAAATTAGTCCTTTGTCAGTTGTTTAATTTGCCATTCTTTTCTCCCATTCTGAGGGTTGTCTTTTCACCTTTCTTAGAGTTTCCTTTGCTGTGCAAAAGTTTTTAGTTAAATCAGGTCCCAGGTGTTTACTTTTGTTTTTATTTCCATTACTCTAGGATGTGGGCCGTAGAGGATCTTGCTGTGATTTATGTCATTGAGCATTCTGTCTATGTTTTCCTCTAAGAGTTTTATAGTTCCTGGTCTTACATTTAGGTCTTTAATCCATTTTGAGTTTATCTTTGTGTATAGCATTAAGAAATGTTCTAATTTCATTCTTTCACATGTAGCTGTCCAGTTTTCCCAGCACCATTTATTGAAGAGGCTGTCTTTCCCCATTGTATATTTTAGCCTCCTTTGTCAAAAATAAGGTGCCCATAGGTGCATGGGTTTATTTCTGGGCATTCTACCTTGTTCCATTGGTCTGTATTTCTGTTTTTGTGCCAGTACCATACTGTCTTAATGACTGTAGCTTTGTGGTATAATCTGAAGTCAGGAAAGTTGATTCCTCCAGCTCCATTCTTCTTTCTCAAGACTGCTTTGACTCTTTGGGGTCTTTTGTGTTTCCACATGAATTGTAAAACTTTTTATTCTAGTTCTGTGAAAAATACAATTGGTAATTTGATAGGGATCACATTGAATCTGTAGATTGCATTTGGTAGTATAGTCATTTTCACAATATTGATTCTTTCTACCCAGAAATGGGATATGTCTCCATCTGTTTATGTCATCTTTGATTTCTTTCATTAGTGTCTTATACTTTTCTGTGTACAGTTCTTTCATCTCCTTAGGTAAGTTTATTCCTAGATATTTAATTATTTTTATTGCATTAGTGAATGGGATTGATTCCTTAATTTCTCTTTCTGATTTTTCATTGTTAGTATATAGAAATTCAAATGATTTCTCTGTATTGGTTTTGTATACTGAAACTTTGCTAAATTCACTGATTAACTCCAGTAATTTTCTGATAATATCTTTAGGGTTTCCTAAAAGATGCTTACTCCTTGGAAGGAAAGTTATGACCAACCTAGATAGCATATTAAAAAGCAGAGACTGCTTTGCCAACAAAGGTCCATCTAGTGAAGGCTATGGTTTTTCCGGTGGTCATGTATGGATGTGAGAGTTGGACTGTGAAGAAAGTTGATCGCTGAAGAATTGATGCTTTTGAAGTGTGGTGTTGGAGAAGACTCCTGAGAGTCCCTCCATCTGCAAGGAGATCCAAACAGTCCATTCTAAAGGAGATCAGTCCTGGGTGTTCATTGGAAGGACTGATGCTAAAGCTGAAACTCCAATACTTTGGCCACCTCATGTGAAGAGTTGACTCACTGGAAAAGACTCTGATGTTGGGAGGGATTGGGGGTGGGAGGAGAAGGGGACGACAGAGAATGTGATGGCTGGATGGCATCACTGACTCTATGGACATGAGTTTGAGTGAACTCTGGGAGTTGGTGATAGACAGGGAGGCCTGGAGTGCTGTGATTCATGGGGTTGCAGAGTCGGACACGACTGAGCAACTGAACTGAACTGAACTGATGTACAGTATCAAGGCATCTGCAAACAGTGAGAGCTTTACTTCTTTTATGATCTGGATTCCTTTTATTTCTGTTTCTTCTCTGATTGCTGTAGCTGGGACATTCAGAACTATGTTGAATAATAGGGGCAAAAGTGGACACCCTTGTATTGTTCCCGATCTTAGTGTGAATGCTTTCACTTTTTCACCATTGAGAAGAGTGTTTGCTGTAGGCTTATCTTATATGGCCCTTACTATGTTGAGGTAGGTTCCATCTATGCCTATTTTTTGAAGCATTTTGATCATAAATGGGTGCTGAATTTAGTCAAAGTCTTTTTCTGTAAGTATTGAGATTATTATATGATCTTTATCTTCAATTTGTTAATATGGTGTATCACATTGATTGATTTGCATATATTGAAGAATCCTTGTATCCCTGGAATAAGCTCAACTTGATCATGGTGTAAGAGCTTTTCGATATGTTGCTAAGTTCTATTTGTTAAGATTTTGCTGAGGATTTCTGCATCTATGTTCATCAGTGATGTTGGCCTGTAGTTTTCTTTTTCTGTGTTGTCTTTTTCTGGTTTTGGCAGCAGGGTGATGGTGGGCTCGTAGAATGAGTTCGGAAGTGTTCCCTCCTCTGGAATTTTTTGAAAGAGTTTTAGAAGGATAGGCGTTAGTTCATCTCTAAATGTTTCATAGAATTCTCCTGTGAAGCCGTCTGATCCTGGGCTTCAGTATTTTGAGATTTTTGACCTCAGCTTCAATTTTAGTGCTTGTAATTGTGTTGTTCATAATTTCTATTTCTTCCTGGTTCAGTCTTGGAAGATTGAACTTTTCTAAGAATCTGTCTGTTTCTTCCAGGTTATCTATTTTATTGCCACATAGTTGTTCAGAATAGTATCATAATTCTTTGTATTTCTGCATTGTCTGCTGTAACCTCTCCTTTTACATTTCTAATCCGCTGATTTGATTCTTCTCTCTTTTTTCCCTGATGAGTCTGGCTAAAGTTTTGCCAATTTTGTTTATCTTCTCAAAGCCAGCTTTTAGTTTTATTAATCTTTACTATTGCTTCTTTCATTTCTTTTTCACTTATTTCTGCCTGGATCTTTATGATTTCTTTCCTTCTACTAATTTTGTTTTTTTGTTTGTTTGCTTGTTCGTTTTCCAGTTGTTTCAGGTGTAAAGTTACGTTGTCTATTCGGTGTTTTTCTTCTTTCTTGAGGTAGGATTGCATAGCTATAAACTTCCCTCTTAGAACTGCTTTTGCTGCATCCCATAGGTTTTGAGTTGTCGTGTTTTCATTGTCATTTGTTTCTAGAATTTTTTTGATTTCCCTTTTGATTTCTTCAGTAACCATTTGGTTATTTAGAAATGTGTTGTTTATTCTCCATGTGTTTGTGTTTCTTACATTTTTTTTCTTGTAATTGATATCTAGTCTCATAGCATTGTGGTTGGAGGAGATGCTTGATATGACCTCAACTTTCTTAAATTTACTGAGGTTTGATTTGTGACCCAAGATGTGATTGAGCCTGGAGAATGTTCCATGTGTACTTGAGAAGAGGGTGTATTCTTGTGCATTTGGGTGGAATGTCCTGAAGATATCAATGAGATCCATCTCATCTAATAGATCATTTAAGACTTGTGTTTCCTTATTACTTTTCTGTTTTGATGATCTGTCCATTGGTGTGAGTGGGGTGTTAAAGTCTCCTACTATTATTGTGTTTCTGTCAATTTTTCCTTTTATGTCTCTTAGTGTCTGTCTTATGCATTGAGGTGCTCCTATGTTGGGTGCATAGATATTTACAATTGTTCTGTCTCCCTCTTGGATTGATCCTTTGATCATTATGTAGTGTCCTTCCTTATCTCTTGTAATCTTCTTTATTTTAAGGTCTATTTTGTCTGATATGAGGATTGCTACTCCAGCTTCCTTTTGCTTCCCGTTTGTACGGAATATACATTTCCATCCTCTCACTTTCAGTCTGCATGTGTCTTGAGGCCTGCAGTGGGTCTCTTGTAGACAGCGTATACATGGGTCTTGTTTCTGTTTCCATTCTGCCAGTCTGTGTCTTTTGGTTGGGGCATTTAATCCATTTACATTTAAAGTTATTATATATATATATATGTTCCTATTGCCAGTTGTCTGGGGTTGATTTTGTAGATCTTTTTCCTTCTCTTGTATTTCTTGACTATATAAGTCCACTTCACATTTGTTGTAAAGCTGGTTTGGTGGTACTGAATTCTCTTAACTTTTGCTTGTCTGAAAAGCTTTTTATTTCTTCATCAATTTTGAATGAGATCCTTGCTGGGTACAGTAATCATGGTTGTAGATTTTTCCCTTTCAGTACTTTAAATATATCCTGCCATTCCCTTCTGGCCTGTAGAATTTATATTGAAAGGTCAGATGTTAAGTGTATGGGGTTTCCCTGGTATGTTACTTGTTGCTTCTCCCTTGCTGCTTTTATAATATTCTTTCTTTGTGTTTAGTCTTTGTTAGTTTGATTAGTATGTGTCTTGGCGTGTTTCTCCTTGGGTTTAATCCTGTATAGGACTCTTTGTGCCTCTTGGACTTGACTGACTATTTCCTTTTCCATGTTGGGGAAATTTTCAACTATAATCTCTTCAAAATATTTCTTATATCCTTTTTTCTTCTCTTCTTCTTCTGGAGCCCCTATAATTTGAATGTTGGTGCATTTGGTATCATCCCAGATGTCTCTGAGACTATCCGCAGTTCTTTTCATTCTTTTTGCTTTATTCTGCTCTTTAGAACGTATTTCCACCATTTTATCTTCCAGCTCACTGATTCATTCTTCTGATTCAAATATTCTGCTATTGATTCCTTCTAGAGTATTTTTAATTTCAGTAATTGTGTTGTTTGTCTCTGTATGTTTATTTTTTAATTCTTCTAGGTCTTTGTTCATTGATTCTTGCATTTTCTCCATTTTATTTTCAAGGTTTCTGATCATCTTTTTCTTTTGAATTCTTTTTCAGGTAGTTTGCCTATTTCCTCTAATTTTTTTTGGAATTCTGTGTTTCTAGCTTGTTCCTTCATTTGTGTAGTATTTCTATGCCATTTCATTATCTTTTAACTTATTGTGTTTGAGGTCTCCTTTTTCCAGGCTACAATGAAAGTTGAATTCTTTCCTTGAAGAAGGTTGAATTCTTTCTTCCTTTTGGTTTCTGCCTTCCTAAGGTTGGAGAAGGCGATGGCAAGCCACTCCAGTACTCTTGCCTAGAAAATCCCATGGATGGAAGAGCCTGGTAGGCTGCAGTCCGTGGGGTCGCTAAGGGTTGGACACGACTGAGCGACTTCACTTTCACTTTTCACTTTCACACACTGGAGAAGGAAATGGCAATCCACTCCAGTGTTCTTGCCTGGAGAATCTCAGGGACGGGGGACCCTGGTGGGCTTCCGTCTATGGGGTCACACAGAGTCGGACACGACTGAAGTGACGCAGCAGCAGCAGCAGCAGAAGGTTGGTCCAGTGGTTTGTGTAAACTTTGTATAGGGTTCTATTTGTGCTGAGTTTTTGTTTGTTTGTTAATTCTTCCTCTGTTTGGCAAGGCTGAGTGAGGTGGTAATACTGTCTGCTGATGACTGGGTTTGTATTTTTGTTTTGTTGTTTAGATGTGGTGTCCTGCACAGGGTGCTACTGGTGGTTGTGTTATGCTGGGTCTTGTATTCAGGTGGTTTTGTTTCTGTGAGTTCTCACTATTTGATACTCCCTAGGGTCCAGTGGTCATGTATGGATGTGAGAGTTGGACTGTGAAGAAAGCTGATCGCCAAAGAATTGATGCTTTTGAACTGTGGTGTTGGAGAAGACTCCTGAGAATCCCTTGGACTGCAAGGAGATCCAACCAGTCCATTCTAAAGGAGATCAATTCTGGGTGTTCATTGGAAGGACTGATGCTAAAGCTGAAACTCCAATACTTTGGCCACCTCATGTGAAGGGTTGACTCACTGGAAAAGACTCTGATGCTGGGAGGGATTGGGGGCGGGAGGAGAAGGGGACGACAGAGAATGAGATGGCTGGATGGCATCACCGACTCGATGGACATGAGTTTGAGTGAACTCCAGGAGTTGGTGATGGACAGGGAGGCCTGGCGTGCTGTGATTCATGGGGTCACAAAGAGTCGGACACGACTGAGCGACTGAACTGAACTGAACTGAACTGAGGGTTAGTTCTCTGGTGGTCTAGGGTCTTGGAGTCAGTGCTCCCACTCCAAAGGCTAAGGGCTTGATCTCTGGTCAGGAACAGAGATTCCACAAGTGGTTTGTTATGGCATTAAGTGAGATTAAACCAAATATCCAAAAACTGGAAGCCAAAGATGAACCCCAGACAAATGGCAGTTACAAAATCAAGGAAATAATAATTAAAATAATGGAATATACACACATATATATGCACCCATAAGCAAAGTCAAAATAGTCCAATAAAAATAAAGTACAGTAGATTGACCTGGTGAACAAAGGAAATAAAAAATTATAATTACCAGTTAAGAACAAAATTAACTAAAGCACAAACTTGAAAACAAAACTAAAGAAAGGTGCCAAGTGGGGAATAAAGCAATGAAAACAAAACTAACAATATGTTGAGAGGAAAGGAATGAAAAAAAAAAAAAGAAAGAAAGAATAGATATGCAAAGTTAAATAGAGGTAGATGAAGATTTATATTCATTAAAGATTAATTGTAAGGGGAAAAGAACAGTAGAAAAAGCAAATGAAGGAATAAATGTAGAAAAAATGTAATAGGTTTAAAAAAATTAAAGTTAAAAAAGAGAAAAGGAAAAACAATAGAAGAAGAAAGAAAAAAAGGGAGAAAAAAAGGAAAACTCCACAGAACTGCAAAAACTCAACGTAGAGGCAGAGGTTTATTACAACAACAAAAAGTGTGATTGAATATACACACATACATATACACCCATGAGCAAAGTCAAAACAGCCCAACATAAATAAAGTGCAGTATATTGACCTAGTGAACCAAGGAAATCAAAAATTATTATCTACCAAAATAAAACTATCTAAAGCACAGACTGGAAAACAAAACTAAAGCAAGGTGCCAATTGTTGAATAAAGCAATGAAAATAAGACTAACAAATACGTTGAGAGTAAAGAAAGAAAAGAAAGAAAGAAAAACATGCACAGTCAAAGAGAGGTAGATTAAGAAGATTTATATGCATTAAAGATTAATTGCCAGGGAAAAGAACAGTAAGAAAAGAAAACAAAGGATAAATGTAGAAAAAGTAATAATAGGTTTAAAAAATATTAAAATTAAAAAAAGAGAGCCAGAAAAAAAGGGAAACTCCACAGAACTACAAAAACGTGACTGAGGGGGAAAAAAAAGCTCAAAAGCTTAGGTTTCATAGTGCCAATAAAATCAACAACTACAACAGAGGGGTAAAAAAAGGGAAAAATCCAAAAGTGTCTACAGAGCAAGTCAAAACATAAGAATAATAAACATTTTTCTTGAGTTACCTCTGTAAGAGTCCACCTCACCTCCTCAGGGTGCCTTCCAACATTGTGCTGGTCTCTGGACCTGCTGTGGGGGCAGCTCAGATTCTAATCTGATCCTACTCCTGTGTGTTCTTGCCTCCAATGTCCGCAGCTATCAGAACTGGTGCCTTTTCTTCTGTGGGAGCTCTCAATGACCTCTCATATATTCCACAGACACAGAGTCTGGCTAGTTGATCCTGTGGATTTAATCTGCAGCTTGTACAGCTGGTGGGAAGGTTTTGGGTCCTTGTCCTTAGCCACACTGCCCCTGTGTTTCAATTGTGGTTTATTTCCACCTCTGCATGTGGGTCATCCACTGGGGTTCGCTCCTGAGGCTGCCCTGGAGGACTTGGCTTTGCCCCTGTAAGGGTGTGGAGGTGGTTCAGCTGCTTGGGTCGCAGGGATTCTGGCAGCACCAGGTACTCAGGGGAGCTGGTGGCTAGGGCAGCAGGAAATATAGTGCTCTAGAAAGGTATGGCAACCAGTATTGACCAATATGCTCCAATATTCTTGCCTGGAGAACCCCCCTCCCTGACAGAGAAGCCTGACAGGCTGCAGTTTACAGGGTCACAAAGAGTTGGACACAACAGAAGTGACCCTGAGCACATGGACTCAAGACTTTTTTTCCCTATGGCAGCTCTGCCCCAGTAAGAGTTAAGCATGAAGGTGGCATAGTTGCTTGGCTTGCGGGGACCCTGGCTGCTCCAAGTGTGCAGGGACACCTTCCACCGCAGGAGTTATGGCCCTATCTGAGTCTTTTTTCGAGCCTCTTGTAGCTGCCTATCAGAAGGCCTGTTTGGCCAGTCTTTCTCCAAAGCTCCGCCCTTCAGGCACTTAGAGGGCTCCCTTGCCTGGGGTCCTTCTCTGTTGTTCCAAGCATCAGGCACACAGAGGAGCCCCCCCCCCCGGCTGGAGTCCCACTCTGTAGATTGGTGCATCAGTCACTTAAAGGGACACCCTGGGTGGGGTCCACAGTAGTTCAGTTTTGCAGGCATTTAATGGGCCAGCCTCTCTACTGTTCAGCAGCTGATGCTGGCCTGTGGGGAGAGAGAGGCTATGGTGAAGGCTCCACCCCCTACGTGTGACTCAGCAGTATCGCCTTGCTTCCATGGCTGCCTGGCTTTCCTCTACAGGCATTTCCCACCACAATCTCCTCCCTCACATCTCCTTGATCCATCTCTCAGCAGTCAACAGCAGCCCTCACCCTGGGATTGCTCCACAGTCCCTAAACTCCAGCTCCCAGCCACTGCGCCTTCCAGGGGACCAGCATTCCTGTCTGGGGTATCTATGGCTGTGGCAAGGACTGTCTGATTCTCATTCCACTTAGGCTGCCACAGATCAGCTGTTTCACTCTCAGCCTTAAATGTTTCTCCTGTAACTCAGACAGTTGCCCCGATATGGGGATCAGATCCCTGCTTCAGTTTCCCCACCCACCGAGGGCAGGTCCAGTCCTACTATAACTCCTATTTTTCTCCCTAGTTCCTTCATCTTACCGAGTTTTGCGTGGTTCTATGTATTCTTTTCTACTGCTCAGGTACTCCTGTCTGCTCTCAGCTGGTGTTCTGCATGCACTTCTGTGTCTGAAGGTGTATTCCTGATGTATCCATGGAGAGAGATGTACTCCACGTCCATCTACTCCTCCGCCATCTTGTTCTCTTTAAATTTATTTATTTTTAATTGGAGCATAATTGCTTTACAATATTATGTTTATCTCTGCCATACATCAACATAAATCAACCATAGATATACACATATACCCTCTCTTTCGAACCTCCCTCCTGCCTCCCATCCCATCCCACCTCTCTAGGTTGTCACAGAGCCCCTGGTTTGAGCTCCCTGCATCAATATTATCTCATTCAAACTCCATAAAAATTGAATTTGAACTGTTACTTTACACTTGTGGATGATGAGAATGGCTCAGAAAGTAAGTGACTCGGTCAAGTAGTGGAAGAGGAATCACAATGCACATCCCTTTTGCTTATCTTGGTCACAACGTGATGCTCTCTTTAGCAGCCCCGAGTGTACATCTGGTCCATGCCACACTGCTGCTGACTTGATAAACTGATCCTTCAGGTGGAAATGACCTGCAAACAAAACCTACGACTCTCAGCTTGACAGTCTCAGTTGCCACTGAGTACCATCCTCAGCGAAGCATTAGAACTTTTACTGAGGTTCCTGCTTTTTACTCAGCCTTTTAGATTGGCTGAAACAGCCCCTTCTCCCTAAACTCTGGCTAATTTATTTCAACCTTTATTTTTCATTGTAATAACCTCATACAGACTGACATTAGTGAATTGACACGGACAAAAGAAATGTATTTTTAAAATCTGGTCCCGTACCACACGTCTGAATCTAAACCCAAACCCTTTCCTGGATATGTGGAAAAACTGCTGGCTTTTTTCTCCTTTTTAGACTCTGAGTACAAGGTCCTTCTTTTAGAATGGGCAGGAATGTCTATAAGGAGAGGTCTTTTCCTCCCCTGACTTCACTTTTTTTTCCAGATTGCAATTTATATCTGAAAACATTTCCTATAGTTTAGAGATATTTTTAGAAGTAAGAGGATGGTCTTGGGTAAAGCATGAAAGAGTGAATATTTGTAACTTCCAGCTTCTCAGTTTCTATCCTTAGACTCCAGTCTGGATCTTGCACTCCCTCCTGTCCATTTCACTGTCCCAGAAACTCTTCCTTGCTCCCTTTAAATTATATCAGAAAAGCATAGAATAGGAGCCAGAAGGGCTGATATTTGTCATTGATGAGTCATCTCCTTCCAGAGATCACAGTTTCATTCTTACTAAAGCCCTTTTGGGCCTTGAATGAGAGAAACAGCAATTTTCAGGTGTCAGAGAGGGAGAAATTCACCCCTGTCCTTTTAGGTTCTTCTGGCTGGACAAAGAATTCAATTGCCTTGAGACAAGATTAACAACAGAAAACCACGCAGGAGTTTAATCCCATGTATATGCAGCAGAGATCCAGAAGAACTGAGTGAACTCACCTAAAGTCTTAAGCCCTAACCTTAAATACCATCTTCATCTTTGGCTAAAGATAAAAGAGGATGTTGGGGATAGTGGTTTGGGTCTTCAAAAGGAAGGAAGGCAATTCACATGGAAATAAAAAAGCAGAAGTTTGGTAAACAAATGTTAGCCAGGTTCCTGCAGGGACCAGGGGACTTAGAGAGGAATTTTAACAAATGGACTTTGTTGGACTTCTTCGGGTCTCCATATCCAGTTCACACTACAATAATCCAGGGTGGAAGCTCCCTTCTTGGGACAGGACCCTCATCTACATTCTTTAGGCAGAGAAAGGGAGGTAAAAAGAATGACTTTTGTTTCTTAAAATTAATGAGCCTGAATTAAGTCTCATAGACGTTATAAAAAAAAAAAAAAAGCGCAACCTGAAAGTTGAGAGTTATGTTTTATTTGGTGGGAGTTTTTAGTACTTTAAGCCCAGGAGACAGTATCCTAAGTAATCCTGAGAGAAATGCTCCAAGGAGGAAAGTGGGGATCTAGGTCATACAGAAGTTTTGCTGCAAAACTATGTAGTCTGAACATAAACAAAAATATACTGTTAATTAGAGAAAATGAGATATCTCAAGTTAAGGAATTAAGCACTTTTCTATATAAGGGAAGATGCAAGGCACTGGGCTCACTGAAATTATTCCTATGATAATGAGAGAGTCAATTTCTTGGTAGGTCATTAGGAAGTCCGAGGAGCCCGAGGAGGAGAGAGGGGTTTGGGGCCCTCAAAGAGGAGATGGGGTCTGGAGTTCTCGAGGAGAAGAAAAGGACGAACTTTTCTTTCTACATTCCTAGTCTTAGTCACATAAAACTTATATTTTTGTTCTTTAAGCCTGGAGCTGATCTCTATACTAAGGATTATATAACAACAAAATATCCTGCCTGAGGACAATTTCTCCTTCTTGAGAACCGTCTGTCCGTTCAGTCTCTCAGTCATGGCTGACTCTGCGATGCTATGACAGGGTTGGGATGCATGACAGGGTTCCTTGTCCATCATCAACTCCCAAAGCTTGCTCAAACTCATGTCCATGAGTCGGTGATGCCATCCAACCATCTCATCCTCTGTTGTCCCCTTCTCCTCTTGCCTTCAATCTTCCCCAGCATCAGGGGCTTTCCAGTGAGTCCGTTCTTTGCATCAAGTGGCCAAAGGATTGGAGCTTCAGCTTCAGCATCAGTCCTTCTAACGAATATTCAGGACTGATTTCCTTTAGAATTGACTGGTTTACTCTCCTTGCAGTCCAAGGGACTCTCAAGAATTTTATCCAACTCCACAGTTAAAAAGCAACAATTCTTTGGCGCTGGGCTTTCTTTATAGTCCAACTCTCACATCCATACATGACCACAGGAAAAACCATAGCTTTGACTAGATGGATCTTTTTGGCAAACTGATGTCTCTGCTTTTTAATATGCTGTCTCAGTTCAGTTCAGTCACTCAGTCGTGTCCGACTCTTTGCGACCCCAGGAATCACAGCACACCAGGCCTCCCTGTCCATCACCAACTCCCGGAGTTTACTCAAACTCATGTCCATCGAGTCGGTGATTCCATCCAGCCATCTCATTCTCTGTCGTCCCCTTCTCCTCCCTCCCCCAATCCTTCCCAACCTAGATAGTATATTAAAAAGCAGAGACATTACTTTGCCAACAAAGGTCCGTCTAGTCAAGGCTATGGTTTTTCCCGTGGTCATGTATGGATGTGAGAGTTGGACTGTGAAGAAAGTTGATTGTCGAAGAATTGATGCTTTTGAACTGTGGTGCTGGAGAAGACTCTTGAGAGTCCCTTGTACTGCAAAGAGATCCAACCAGTCCATTCTAAAGGAGATCAATCTTGGGTGTTCTTTGGAAGGACTGATGCTAAAGCTGAAACTCCAATATGCTGTCTAGGTTGGTCATAACTTTTCTTCCAAGGAGCAAGCGTCTTTTAATTTCATGTCTGTAGTCACCATCTGCAGTGATTTTGGAGCCCCCCAAAATAAAGTCTATCACTATTTCCATTGTTTCCCCATCTATTTGCCATGAAGTGATGGGACCAGATGACATGATCTTCATTTTTTGAATGCTGAATTTTAATCCAACTTTTCACTCTCCTCTTTCACTTTCATCAAGAGGCTCTGTGGCTCAGATGGTAAAGCGTCTGCCTGCAATGCGGGATATCCAGGTTCGATCCCTGGGTCAGGAAGATCCCCTGGAGAAGGAAATGGCAACCCATTCCAGTACCCTTGCCTGGAAAATTCCATGGATGGAGAAGCCTGGTGGGCTACAGTCCATGGAGTCACAAAAGGTCATGACTGAGTGACTTCACTTCACTTCACTTTCTGCCATAAGGGTGGTGTCATCTGCATATCTGAGGTTATTGATATTTCTCTCGGCAATCTTGATTCCAGTTTGTGCTTCATCCAGCCTGGCATTTCACATAATACACCATGCATATAAGTTAAATAAGCAGGGTGACAATACACCTTGTCGTACTCCTTTCCCTATTTGGAGCCAGTCTGTTGTTCCATGTCCAGTTCTAACTGTTGTTTATTGACCTGCATACAGAAACTTCTAATTCTGTTATCTTAAAATGTGTACTATGGGAGTGGGTCTGGTAAGATCTTTCTATTGTTCGTTCTAATCCTGTCATCTTAAAATGTAAATTGTGGGAATTGGTTTCATAAGATCTTTACAAACATTGAGACATTCTTTTGATTTATTGTAATAACCAGTTCAAAAGTATATAGCTCCCTTACTAAGACTAGTGAGGGGGCACTCTCCGTCCCCCTTATGATGTCTATGTCAGAACCTTTTTCTGTCCCTTTCCATACCTTAATAAAACTCTGTTATACAAGTTTTTGGCTGATTAAGCTTGGTCCCTGGTCCTGAAGCTAAATCTTCTTCGGAGATCACGAATCCAACACTGTTCACCATAAGCTATCAATATGCGCCTTACCTATCTGACTGAGGCCAGGATCCTGTGTTCTCACATCTTGGGTTTCCTCAGGGATTGCACTGGAAAGTGGTTGCAGTCTGATGACTACTAGAGGGTAGATATTCTTTTCTTTCCCAAGTGTCCTCAGGGCTCACTGGCTCATGTTGGAGGGCTGGGATTACTGATGAATGTGACATCCTTGTATACTGATAGGGCAGGAAATATTCCATTTCTCATCCTCATGCCATTATTAAGTGAAGTCGCTCAGTTGTGTCCGACTCATGCAACCCCATGAACGACTACCAGGTTCCACCATCCATGGGATTTTCCAGGCAGAGTACTGGAGTGGGGTACCATTTCCTTCTTATTCAGTATTTAAGTCATGTCTGACTCTTTGTGAGCCCAGAAACTGCAGCACACCAGGCTTCCCTATCCTTCACTGTCTCCCGGAGTTTGCCCAAACTCACGTCCATTGAGTCGGTGATGCCATCCAAACATCTGATGCTCTGTTGCCGTCTTTTCCTCCCGCCCTCTTCCCCAGCATGAGTCTTTTCCAATGAGTTGGCTCTTCACATCAGGTGGCCAAAGTATTGAAGCTTCAGCTTCAATATCAGTCCTTCCAATGAATATTCAGGGTTGATTTTCTTTAGGATTGGCTGGTTTGATCTCCTTGCTGTCCAAGGGACTTTCAAGAGTCTTCTCCAGCACCACAATTCCAATGCATCAATTCTTCAGTGTTCAGCCTTCTATATGGCCCAACTGTCACATCTGTACAGGACTATTAGCAAAAAGGTTTGTTCCCCTACAAAAGTAACAGGCATATGGATTGTACACTGGGAAGTGGGGAGGGGTGGCACTGAGGGCAGCTTCCCACCTCTCTATAAGCTCAGAAGGGCAGAGGAGACTCTGACTGTGTATCTCTTTCAGAAGGTTGGATTTTAATGCCTAGGTGATCTTAGACCAATGCCTTAGTTGATGTGTAATGTTCCTTATACAATGCCCCTGACCAAGGACCATTCAGCCTCTATTTGTATACCTCTGGTGCTAGGCATCTCACTACTTTAGGAAGCTTGCTGTTATTATCTTGTGCATCATGAAGCACATTCTTGGAGTTCATTGAGTGGTAGGAGGATCTCAGGTCCTTTGGGGAAATCCAGTGTTGTGTATTTGCCCTTCAGTCAGATCACCCTCCAGGCTGAGGTCATCATGTTCATGAAAAACTGAATAGTGCAAAAGCAATATGAGATTCACAAGCATCTTTATGCATGCTTGGGAGGAGGAGAGGGAATTTTGGAGATCTGGTTTCTGTAACCAAATAAAGAGCTTATTTGCGGCACAGAAAGGCCAATTCCGACAGCAGGAGTTTGCAGGAAAATAAGGATTTATTGCAGGGCACCCAGCATGGGAGTATGCGACAAGCCTCAGATGTACTTCAGCCTGTCTATGAGCTGAGGTTTTTTTAAAAGGGGAAAATCAAAGAAGCAGGACTTAATTACCATCTCATGACTTTTTTTTTTTTTTTTTTTCTATTTCTTCATCATGGTTTTGGGAGTCAGCGTGTCTCTGATTTAGGGTTCTCTGGCCAAGTGGTCCATAGCTCTGGGGGTCTGTGAGCACATCTTGCCCTGGAGAAACAACCTAAGTTTGAATATTAATGATGATATCGACAACCACAGTCGTAGTAATCTGACTGTGATTGATAAGTGTTCAGTTAGCACAGGATTGAGGTCTGAGGGAATAAGAAAGGGAATAAAGTTTTGGGTAGAGAGATTTAATTATAAACATTGTAAGGGAACTCAGTTTCAGAGGGACTTAGTTTCACTTCAAAGACAATTCTAAAAAAAATTACTGCAATTTATATCAAAGAGTGTTCTGCCCATATTATTTTTGAGGATTTGTATGATTTCACCTCTTACGTTTAGATATTTAATATATTTTGAGAGTTTTTTTTATATGTGGTGTGAAGAAATGTCTTATTTCCTCACATCTTCAGAGACAGAAGCTTCAAACCACTCAAAATGTAGCAGGCACACACTATCTCTTTATAGATACTCTAAGCCTGTGCTCAGGTGCTTAGTCAAGGCCAACTCTGTGACCCCAAGGACTGTAACCCTCCAGCCTCCTCTGTCAACGGGATTTCCCAAGCAAGAATACTGGAGTGAGTTACCATTTCCTTCTCCAGGGGATCTTTCTAACCCAGGGATCAAACTCGCATCTCTTATGTCTCCTGCATTGGCAGATGGATTCTTTACCAACTGTGTCACCTGGGAAGCCACTTTAAGTTTACTGTCTATATATTATTTACTATTATATGCTTTTTCATATATTTCTATCTATGATCTTGTTTATGTTCTGACCCCTCTGAGCTAGAATACAAGTAGTTCTCTAAGAACAGAAGCCCTTTCAGTCTGACCACAGAATCAACCCATAGAACCTGTTTCGTTGCAGTCCTTTGGTAAGTATTTGTGAAAGGAATACACGAAGGGCATCAGGAGGTGTAACAAAAGAGAAGACTTGTTCTGTGAGAGCACTTGAAGGAGCTGGCTTTGCATTCTGGCGCTGTCCCTGATTCCATGACCTTGGGCAATTGACTTCCTGTCTTGAATTAGTGAAATGAGAACAATTATCTCTATCTCCTCTTTGCGGTGGTGAAGAAAAATCAAATATAGTTTACAGATCACTTAGCACAGTGCTGCAAATCATGAGGGCTCATACTCATTTGCGGGGACAGGATCTGTGGGGTTTGGCTTAGAATCCTTCCTGACATGGACTTTGCAGATAGAGCCAATTATGAATAATAGCTGATGGGCTCAGGAAAGTTCAATAAACCAAAATCTATCATTTTTTGTGTCCATTTGGGTATTTCACCTTTGATGGTTATCTTTTATTTTTTTTTTTGCCCTCTCCATGTGGCATGTAGGATCTTAGTTCCCTGACCTGGCATTGAACCAGTGCTCCCTGCATTGCGAGCAACCACTGGACTGTCAGGGAAGTCCAACAGTTATCTTTTAATTGGAGAACTGAACATTCATTATTTTTCTTGCAGGCTAAATGCCCCTTTAAAAAGTAAGCCTCTCAATTCTGCCTCATAGGTAACCATTTATTTCTTCCCACAAGTCCAGGGAATCATGAAAAAAAATCCTGAGACATTAAACTTGGTGGAATGCAGTGAGGGCTTCAAGGTTGCCCAATGTGGCCCCTTTCTATGTTGGGAAACTGCAGCCCAGAGAGGAAAGAGATCAACTTCAGGATGACACAGTGGACAAGCCGGGACTTGAGTCCAGATCTCCTGAGTACACCGTATGGCACATTTCACCAACATTTCTAGAGAAAAACAAAAACAAAAAACATGCATAAGAAAATATAGATTCCAAACTGTTGTGTCTTCACCTCGTCAACCTTGCATTCTTTGTAACCATTCCCAAAGGAAGAACAATGAGTATGACAGGTATACAGTGTTACTTCCCCATTTTAAATTTCCACCCAAGGATTCCCGTTTAGAACATGTTTATGTTAAAGATTGGGCTCCTCTTTGCTCTAATTGATCATTTTTCCACTGAGAAAGAGAGTTTCATCAGAGTTGGATAAGCTCAACCTGAAGCAGGGATGAACACTGATAAATGTATGTTTAAATCTGTCAGAACCAATGAAGAAAGAAAACTGTCACTAACTTTTTGTTCCGACCTCACCAATAAGCCACAGATTTTTGAGAGAGGACCTCATTTACTAAACCAACTGCTCAGTAGCATCAAAACTCATTTCAAATTCCTTTTAAGAGGACTTCATATGACACTCAATCCTTGATTCCCCCCATAAAACAACACAGCTGTTCCCTTGCAGAGTGTCTCTCAGCGGGAGCTGCAAAATCATATTTAATCAACTCTGTTTTAAAAGTCATCTAATTGCCTCTAGGGCTCTGGCTTTCTTCCCCAGGCCAGGATGGTGCCTGCTGGCATGTCAGTGGCAACGACCCAGGCGGAGCCAGCTGCCATTTTAGAGCCATGTCCTCATGTGCTGGGCCCTCAATCGTGTCCTTTACATTCAAGGTTTCTTTTAATCCACACTGCAGTCCCAGGAAATAGCGATGATTGCCAGATGTAGAAACAAAGAAACTGAGGTTTAGAATATAGTCATTGGTCTAAATTAAGAAAAACAAGCGAGAGAATTGGGATTCAGACAAGTCCTCTCTACTTCCAAAATCTGAGTGTTTTCAAGTCTTCGGTCTGGCTTTCTACATGAACAAGTACCAAAGACTTATGTACGGATGAGGATGAGTCAATCTGACCAGCATAAGCAATGCTGGCAATAGAAAGTCCCTGCCAAATGCTTTAGGTCTTAAGTTCCCTTAAAGCTTACTGCTTTGTCTCCCCATGATGACACTTCCTGTTAGAATGTGAATGACTTTCATGTCATCTTTTATCCAACAATCCTTGATGACTTGATGACTACCGTATAAGATTCACTCTCCAAAGTGAAGTGGAGGCATACAGAGATGAAATGGATATGGATCATGCCCTCAAGAAGCTCAAAGTCTAGAAATAGAAGTATAATAGCAACATAAATCATTCTATTGAGAGTTAGACTATGATGTCTCTCACCAGTGGACCAAAGTATTGATATTATGGTGGTCTGAGAAAGAAAAAGTCTATTCCAGCCAGGGAATTAAACTAGGCTTTATGGAAGAGTACAAGAGTAAGGACAATTAACACTAAATTCTGTGACATAAAACCCCCAAATATCAGTTGCTTAACATAATAAGAACACCTTCCTCATTTTCTGTTAAGGTTCAGCTTGACTCTCCTCTAAGGATACAGGCATCTTGCATCATGTGGCTCTATCCTTTGACAGCCCTATGTTTTTGCCCATGTGATCAAGGAAGTGAGAAAGAGAGAGTGGAATGTCAATGAAAGGTTGAGCAGGAAGACACAGCTAGATGTGACTTCATCCATTTCACTCAAATCCCAGGGAACAAACCTCATAACATGACCCTAGGTCTAATACTAAGTGTAACTGCAAAGGAGCCTAGGAGACATGTTTTTGTGTGTGTGTGTGTGCCCTGGACAGAAGAAGTTTCACTGAACAGATAACATTATTTTTTCTACAAAGGATGTTGACACATGTATTGTGGAATAGTTTTAATTGAACAAGTTGAGAGACAAGCAGGATGTTAGTGCAGGGGATGTTAGAGGAACACAAATTCAAAAGATATTTGGTTTGGAAAGATATCAAATATGGAAGGGCCTTGAGTGACAAACATTTCTCAAAATGTGTTTTCCTCGGGGTTAATGATTATCATGTAAAGACTGATTTGTATGGTCAAACAGATTTTGTAAAAACTGAATTAATAAAATTGTAAAATTGTAATTGATTTGGTTCCTGCAGGAGTTCTCTAGATTTTTGGAAAAAGATGTAATATGTAATAAACCTTTTGATCATAAAAATCTCATTTTTTTTCACAGAATACATTGTCAGATTAATATTTGTGAAACATGCTTTGTATAAGGAATTTTAGGCAATGGAGAGCCATGAAGTAGCAGAGAAAAATGATCAGAACTGCTTTTTAAGGTGTAAGATGGAAGGGGAAGGATGGGGGTGGTGATAGTGAGTTTGAGATGGACATGTATACATTGCTATATTTAAACTGGATAACCGACAAGGTCCTACTGTAGAGCACATGGAACTGTGTTCAGTGCTTTGTGGCAGCTTGGATGGGTGGGGAGTTTGGGGGAGAATGGATATATATGGCTGAATCTCTTCACCATTCACCTGAAACTATCACAACATTGTTATTCTGCTTCACCCCAAGACAGAATAAAACACTTTATCTTAAGTACAAGTCAGAGATGCCTTTCAACTCACTTTCCAGAGTTGATCAGTTGGTACTAGCTGGCAACAATGCTGAGATGAAATGAATCACAAAACCTTGTTTGAATTTATCTAGGAAAGTGTAGTGATGGATAAAGGACCTCCTCTGTGGATTAAAGGATGCTAGATTTTCACCAGTGAGGATAATGTTTGCTGTGGGTTTGTCATATATAGCTTTTATTATGTTGAGATATGTCCCTTCTATTCCCACTTTCTGGAGGGTTTTTATTATAAATGGATGTTGAATTTTGTCGAAGGCTTTCTCTGCATCTATTGAGATAATCATATGATTTTTATTTTTCAGTTTGTTAATGTGGTGTATTACGTTGATTGATTTGCGGATATTGAAGAATCCTTGCATTCCTGGGATAAAGTCCACTTGGTCATGATGTATGATCTTCTTAATGTGTTGTTGGATTCTGATTGCTAGAATTTTGTTAAGGATTTTTGCATCTATGTTCATCAGTGATATTGGCCTGTAGTTTTCTTTTTTTGTGGGATCTTTACCAGGTTTTGGGATTAGGGTGACGGTGGCCTCATAGAATGAGTTTGGAAGTTTCCCTTCCTCAGCAATTTTCTGGAAGAGTTTGAGTAGAATAGGTGTTGAAGTGAAGTGAAGTGAAGTCGCTCAGTCGTGTCCGACTCTTTGCGACCCCATAGACTGTAGCCTACCAAGCTCCTCTGTCCATGGGATTTTCCAGACAATAACACTGGAGTGGATTGCCATTTCCTTCTCCAGGGGATCTTCCCAACCCAGGGCTCAAACCCGGGTCTCCCGCACTGTAGACAGACGCTTTACCGTCTGAGCCACCAGGGAAGTCCAGAATAGGTGTTAGCTCTTCTCTAAATTTTTGGAAGAATTCAGCTGGGAAGCCGTCTGGACCTGGGCTTTTGTTTGCTGGAAGATTTCTGATTACAGTCTCTAGTTCCGTGCTTGTGATGGGTCTGTTCAGATTTTCTATTTCTTCTTGGTTCAGTTTTGAAAAGGTGTACTTTTCTAGGAATTTGTCTATTTCTTCCAGGTTATTCATTTTATTGCCATATAATTGCTGATAGTATTCTCTAATAATGTTTGTATTTCTGTTGTCGGTTGTGATCTCTCCATTTTCATTTCTAATTTTATTGATTTGGTTCTTCTCCCTTTGTTTCTTGATGAGTCTGGCTAGTGGTTTGTCAATTTTATTTACCTTTTCAAAGAACCAGCTTTTGGCTTTGTTAATTTTTGCTATGGTCTCTTTTGTTTCTTTTGCATTTATCTCTGCCATAATTTTTACGATTTCTTTCCTTCTACTAACCCTGGGGTTCTTCATTTATTCCTTTTCTAGTTTCTTTAGATGTAGGGTTAGGTTATGTAGTTGACTTTTTTCTTGTTTCTTGAGGCGTGCCTGTATTGCTATGAACTTCCCCCTTAGCACTGCTTTTACAGTGTCCCAGAGGTTTGGGGTTGTTGTGTTTTCATTTTCATTCATTTCTATGCATATTTTGATTTCTCTTTTGATTTCTTCTATGATTTGTTCATTATTCAGCAGCATGTTGTTCATCCTCCATATGTTGGCATTTTTAATGGTTTTTCTCCCATAATTGAGATCTAATCTTACTGCATTGTGGTCAGAAAAGATGCTTGGAATGATTTCAATTTTTTTGAATTTACAGGGCTAGATTTATGGCCCAGGATGTGATCTATCCTGGAAAAGGTTCCGTGTGCACTTGAGAAAAAGGTGAAAATCATTGTTTTGGGGTGAAATGTCCTATAGAGATCTATTAGGTCTAACTGGTCTATTGTATCATTTAAAGTTTGTGTTTCCTTGTTAATTTTCTGTTTAGTTGATCTATCCATAGATGTAACTGGGGTATTAAAATCTCCCACTATTATTGCGTTGTTGTTAATTTCCCCTTTCATCAGTTCAGTTCAGTTCAGTCGCTCAGTCGTGTCCGACTCTCTGCAACCCCGTGAATCACAGCACACCAGGCCTCCCTGTCCATCACCAACTCCCGGAGTTCACTCAAACTCATGTCCACAGAGTCGGTGATGCCATCCAGCCATCTCATTCTCGGTCGTCCCCTTCTCCTCCCGCCCCCAACATTTCCCTGCATCAGAGTCTTTTCCAGTGAGTCAACTCGTTGCATGAGGTGGCCAAAGTATTGCAGTTTCAGCTTTAGCATCAGTCCTTCCAATGAGCACCCAGGATCGATCTCCCTTAGAATGGACTTGTTGGATCTCCTTGTGGTACAAGGGACTCTCAAGAGTCTTCTCCAACACCACAGTTCAAAAGCATCAATTCTTAGGCGATCAGCTTTCTTCACAGTCCAACTCTCACATCCATACATGTCCATGGGAAAAGCCATAGTCTTGACTAGACGGACCTTGGTTGGCAAAGTAATGTCTCTGCTTTTTAATATATTATCAAGGTTTGTTAGTAATTGTCTTACATATTGAGGTGCTCCTATGTTGGGTGCATAAATATTTATGATTGTTATATCTTCTTCTTGGATTGATCCTTTGATCATTATGTAGTTTCCTTCTTTGTCTCTTTTCACAGCCTTTGTTTTAAAGTCTATTTTATCTGATATGAGTATTGCTACTCCTGCTTTCTTTTGGTCTCTATTTGCGTGGAATATTTTTTTTCAGCCCTTCACTTTCAGTCTGTATGTGTCCCTCGTTTTGAGGTGGGTCTCTTGTAGACAACATATATGGGGTTCTTGTTTTTGTATCCATTCAGCCAGCCTTTGTCTTTTGGTTGGGGCATTCAACCCATTTACGTTTAAGGTAATTATTGATAAGTATGATCCCGTTGCCATTTTCTTTATTGTTTTGGGTTCGAGTTTATACACCCTTTCTGTGTTTCCTGTCTAGAGAAGATCCTTTAGCATTTGTTAGAGAGCTGGTTTGGTGATGCTGAATTCTCTCAGCTTTTGTTTGTCTGTAAAGCTTTTGATTTCTCCTTCATATTTGAATGAGATCCTTGCTGGGTACAGTAATCTGGGCTGTAGGTTATTTTCTTTCATCACTTTAAGTATGTCTTGCCATTCCCTCCTGGCCTGAAGAGTTTCTGTTGAAAGATCAGCTATTATCCTTATGGGAATCCCCTTGTGTGTTATTTGCTGCTTTTCCCTTGCTGCTTTTAATATTTGTTCTTTGTGTTTGATCTTTGTTAATGTGATTAATATGTGTCTAGGAGTATTTCGCCTTGGGTTTATCCTGTTGGGGACTCTCTGGGTTTCTTGGACTTGGATGATTATTTCTTTCCCCATTTTAGGGAAGTTTTCAACTATTATCTCCTCAAGTATTCTCTCATGGTCTTTCTTTTTGTCTTCTTCTTTGGGGACTCCTATGATTCGAATGTTGGAACATTTAACATTGTCCCAGAAGTCTCTAATATTGTCCCCATTTATTTTAATTCATTTTTCTTTTTTTCTCTCTGTTTCATTTATTTCTACAATTCTATCTTCTAGCTCACTTATCCTGTTTTCTGCCTCTGTTATTCTACTGTTTGTTCCCTCCAGAGTGTTTCTGATCTCATCTATTGCATTATTCATTGTACATTGACTCTTTTTTCTTTCCTCTAAGTCCTTATTAAACCTTTCTTCCATCTTCTCAATCCTCTTCTCCAGGTTATTTATCTGTAACTCCATTTTGCTTTCAAGATTTTGAATCATTTTCACCATCAAAATTCGAAATTCTTTATCAGGTAGATTCCCTATATCTTCTTCTTTTGTTTGTGTTGGTGGGCATTTATCTTGTTCCTTTACTTGCTGGGTATTTCTCTGCTTCTTCATCTTGCTTATATTGCTTTGCTTGGGGTGGCCTTTTCCTCTTCTGGCAGTTTGTGGAGTTCTCTTTATTATGTAGTTTCCTCGCTGTGTGTGGGGTTGGACAGGTGACTTGTCAAGGTTCTCTGGTTAAGGAAGCTGATTTCGGTGTTCTGGTGGGTGAAGCTGGATTTCTTCTCTCTTGAGTGCAATGAAGTGTCCAGTAATGAGTTATGAGATGTCAGTGGTTTTGGAGTGACCTCAGGAACAAGACAAGGGTGCCCACTCTCACCACTACTGTTCAACATAGTTCTGGAAGTTTTGGCTACAGCAATCAGAGCAGAAAAAGACATAAAAGGAATACAAATTGGAAAAGAAGAAGTAAAACTTTCACTGTTCGCTGATGACATGATCCTCTACACAGAAAACCCTAAAGACTCTACCAGAAAACTACTAGAGATAATCAATGAATACAGTAAAGTTGCAGGATATAAAATCAATACACAGAAATCCCTTGCATTCCTATACACTAATAATGAGAAAATAGAAAGAGAAATTAAGGAAACTATTCCATTCACCATTGCAACGAAAAGAATTAAATACTTAGGAATATATCTACCTAAGGAAACAAAAGACTTGTACATAGAAAACTATAAAACACTAGTGAAAGTAATCAAAGAGGACACTAATAGATGGAGAAATATACCATGTTCGTGGATTGGGAGAACGCTGCTGCTGCTAAGTCACTTCAGTCATGTCCGACTCTGTGCGACCCCATAGACGGAAGCCCACCAGGCTCCCCCTTCCCTGGGATTCTCCAGGCAAGAACACTGGAGTGGGTTGCCATTTCCTTCTCCAATGTGTGAAAGTGAAAAGTGAAAGTGAAGTCACTCAGTCATGTCCGACCCTTAGTGAACCCATGGACTGGAGCCTTCCAGGCTCCTCCATCCATGGGATTTTCTAGGCAATAGTACTGGAGTGGCTTGCCATTGCCTTCTCCGGATTGGGAGAATAAATATTGTAAAAATGAGTATACTACCCAAAGTAATTTATACATTCAATGCAATCCCTATCAAGCTACCAATGATATTTTTCACAGAACTAGAACAAATAATCTCACAATTTGTATGGAAATACAAAAAACCTCGAATAGCCAAAGCAATCTTGAGGAAGAAAAATGGAACTGGGGGAATCAACCTGCCGGACTTCAGGCTCTACTACAAAGCCATAGTAATCAAGACAGTATGGTACTGGCATAAAGACAGAAATATAGATCAATGGAACAAAATAGAAAGCCCAGAGATAAACCCACGCACCTATGGACACCTTATCTTTGACAAGGAGGCAAGAATATAAAATGGAGAAAAGACAGTCTCTTTAACATGTGGTGCTGGGAAAACTGGTCAGCCACTTGTAAAAGAATGAAACTAGAACACTTCCTAACACCACACACCAAAATAAACTCAAAATGGATTAGAGAGCTAAATGTAAGACCAGAAACTATAAAACTCCTAGAGGAGAACATAGGCAAAACACTCTCTGACATAAATCACAGCAGGATCCTCCAAGACCCACCTCCAAGAATATTGGAAATAAAAGCAAAAATAAACAAATGGGACCTAATCAAAATCAAAAACTTTTGCACAGCAAAGGAAATTATAAGTAAGGTGAAAAGACAGCCTTCAGAATGGGAGAAAATAATAGCAAATGAAGCAACTGATAAAGGATTAATCTCCAAAATATACAAGCAGCTCCTGCAGCTCAATTCCAGAAAAACAAATGACCCAATCAAAAAATGGGCCAAAGAACTAAACAGACATTTCTCCAAAGAAGACATAAAGATGGCTAACAAACACATGAAAAAATGCTCAACATCCCTCATAATCAGAGAAATGCAAATCAAAACCACAGTGAGATACCATTTCACACCAGTCAGAATGGCTGCTATCCAAAAGTCTACATGCAATAAATGCTGGAGAGGATGTGAAGAGAAGGGAACCCTCTTACACTGTTGGTGGGAATGCAAACTAGTACAACCACTATGGAGAACAGTATGGAGATTCCTCAAAAAACTGGAAATAGAACTGCCATATGATCCAGCAATCGCACTCCTGGGCATACACACCGAGGAAACCAGAATTGAAAGAGACACATGTACTCCGATGTTCATTGCAGCACTGTTTATAATAGCCAGGACATGGAAGCAACCTAGATGTCTATCTGCAGACGAATGGATAAGAAAGCTTTGGTACATATACACAATGGAGTATTACTCAGCCATTAAAAAGAATGCATTTGAACCAGTTCTAATGAGGTGGATGAAACTAGAGCCTATTATACAGAATGAAGTAAGCCAGAAAGAAAAACACCACTAAAGTATACTAATCCATATATATGAAATTTAGAAAGATGGAAATGATAACCCTGTATACGAGACAGCAAAAGAGACACAGATGTATAGAACAGTCTTTGGGACTCTGGGAGAGGGTGAGGGTGGGATGGTTTGGGAGAATGGCATTGAAACATGTATATTATCATATGTGAAACGAATCACCAGTTCAGGGTCAATGCATGTTACAGGATGCTCGGGGCTGGTATGCGGGGATGACCCAGAGGGAGGATAAGGGGAGGACGGAGTTGGGAGGGGGGTTCGGGAGGGGGAACTCATGTACACCCGGGGCGGATTCATGGCAAAAGCAACCAATATAATATTGTAAAATAATTAGCCTCCAATAAAAATAAAAATTAAAAAATAAGGATGCTAGAGGTGAGATGGTTAATTTTATGTGTCAACTTTTAGCCAGGCTATGGTGCCCAGTGGTTTCCTCAAACAACAGTTTAGATGTTGGTCAAAGGAATTTTTTAGATGTGGTGAACACTTACAATCAGGGATTTTATTTATTTTTTTTCAGGGATTTTAAATAATAGAGATTACACTATATGAACTATCACATCCAGTTGAAGACCATAAGAGCAAAACTAAGGTTTGCTGGAGAAAAAAGAATTCTTCCTCAAGACTAACATATAAATCCAGCCTGAGTTTCCAGCATGCTAGCCTATCCGTAGATTTTGGACTTAAGACTGCGGTGTCTTACCTGAATTTCCATACTGCTATTCTGCCCTACAAATTGTAGATTCACTGGCACCCATGATCATGTGAGCCAACTTAATTTATCTATCTATCTGTCTATCATCTATCTGTCTTTCCTACTGGGTCTCTTTTCCTGGGGTAACAAGAGCATGATGTCCTTTGACTTCTTGTGTTAAGTAAAAGTGTCACATAGGGTAAAAAAGAGAGCTTGGGTATCTGGAAATCAACTCCAAAATAGTGAGGGAATTCAAGAAAAGAAAGAGATGAGTTTTGATTTTGATTCGTAATTTGAATGTCAGAACAGCAATGAATGGACATCCATTAGAAGCACATTCATATAGGGATAAAGAGAAACCAGCATGATTTCCAACATGTAAATTATTTTGGTGAGAAGGGCGTATCTCCTTTAGTATCTTTTGAGAGCTATACCTGTCCGTCTGTAACGTTTCCTGAGGTTGAAGTCTGGGAGAAATGCCTCCAGTGACATGGGAACGAAAGAGCTGCTTTGTCCTGAAAGGAGGCAGGAGTCTTTTGGGGCCAAATGTCCAAAGCACACGTGCATCTGCGTGTTGGGGGAGAAGGAAGAATGAACACAGGGAAGGGTGCAGAGGAACGCCGTTAGTGAAAGCTGAGTAGTGCCGAGTCACTGCTCATGACTAAAGCACGGCTGAGACCTCCAGGGTGATGGATGGAGTTCTCATCACTAGGAGATGGCATGCTTATTAATGCATGTGTGTGTGGTCAGCCAGTTGCTTATGAAAAACCACAGTAGAATCTCTTTATTGTAACAGCTCAATAGTCGTACTGATTTCCACAATGCTTGGCAAGTGCCCAACAGTCACTGAAGTCAGACGAGGAGGACATAAATCCAGCCTCCTTTATGATCAGTCTCCTCTGTGTTTTAACAGCACCCTGGGCTTAACTTTATCCCACTACTCACAGGTGTCATGAGATACCTTTGTTCCTACAGTCATTCGATAAAGATCTATTGAGTTCCTACAATGAGTCATGCGCTGGTCTTGGCATGGGAAATACATTAGGGAACAAAAATGGCAACACTCCTTGCCCTCACAGAGCTAGCATTTTAATGTGGGTGGCAGGAAATAGCTTGAAACATATTTCAACTACATGATGAATCATGACACATTAAGCAAAAATAAGATAAAGCAGATGTATCAATGAGGAGAGGCTAGGTTACGATGGAGTCATCAACAAGTCTTGGATCTCAAAGGCTTCTTCTACAAGTTCCATGCCCATCAATGGCCAAGAGAGTTCTCTGCTCCAACATCCTCACTATCTTCTTCACTTTAGAAGCCAGACTGATGAAAAACAGCTAATGTCTGTAGTATTGCTGGCAACCTTGGCATAAGGAAAAAAAGAGATTCCCCCAACCCCGATGTTACCTTGGTAATGGAATAATACAGCCTGGAAGTGACACAGAGTATTTCTGCACATAACTCATTGGACTGAACTGATTACTCACACTGACCCAAAATATAGTATCAGGAAGTACAGTCCAAACATGTGTCCAGATTGAGGGGAAGCCTATAAACTTGGCAAATGACAATAGGGTTGTTTAGGTCACAGTAAGAAACTTGGCTTCTCCCATGAGCAAAAGGAGAAGTCATTGGAAGGTACGAATGGAAGAGTGAATATAGAGGGAAATAGATGTTCATTGAGATCTTGGCTCTGTTACTTGCAATGGGTGTGTTGGGGTGCTGGGAACTAGGGTAATAAAACCTAGCTTATTGGGTTGGTATGAAGATTAAATGACCCAGATATATAATATTGGGCATGGAAACTTTTCTGTAAACAGAGAGTAATATACTGAAGCAAAAGCCAAATATTCACCACTGAATTCCAAGGCCTCATAATATCTGGCCTACTTTGTTCTCTTATTATGCATGTTTAATTCTCCAAAGGCTGCCTGGGAGTAAGAGTAAGATGCAGAGGGCATCTGCATATGTGTCTTTCTCCTAAGAATTCACATTTTGTCCAAAAAAAGGGGGGGAGCTGTCACCTTGAATATGAAAGGTCAGGGTAGTAATTCACAAGCCACAAGTAATTCGTAAGCCACAGTTACCGATCAAACTCCTGGCATTGCAGCTGCACAGTCCGGTAGAGGCATGTTCCCTGTGGCCTCACGGTTTGGGGGACTTTTGGGGAGTAGGATTAGCTGTCACCTTCTATTTCTGAGAAAAGACATGACCTACCCTTGGCTGACACATCTGTCAGCCCCTCAAAGTCTTTGTTCAAAGAGAAACGTAGCTGAGCAGCAGTTGCAATGCATAGAGATAGAATTACAAGAATCCTGCACAATCTTGTTCTGAGTGTGTGTCATTATCATGAATAGAGGCCCACGGTCCAGGGTCAATTCTAACACACAATGGAGGAGTTAGGAATGTTTTTATACTCCTCTGCCTGTGTCTCCTCTCACTACGAAGTCTCTCGTCCACACCCCTCTCATCTCAGGCTTGTGGTAATGCTAACTGGCCCATCCCAGTTGGCTCTCTTCCCTACCCCCATCCTTGTCTTTTCTCTGGAGGCATTCGTCTTTCAGATTATGGAGCACATTCACTAGTAGCTGTGAATTTAGAGAGATCAGCACATCATAGCTGTGATGATCACACTTTTTGGTTTGCTGAGGACCATCATGTTGTGGTCCTTCAGTCTCTTAGTCACGTCTGACTCTTTGCAGCCCCATGGACTGCAGCACACCAGGCTTTTCTGTTCTTCACCATCTCTCAGAGTTTGCTCAAACTCATGTCCATCCAACCATCTCATCCTCTGTCATCCCCTTCTCCTTCCGCCTTCAATCTTTCCCAGCATTAGTGTCTTTTCCAGTGAGTTGGCTCTTCACATCAGGTGGTCAAAGTATTGGAGCTTTAGCTTCACCATTATTCCTTCCAATGAATATTCAGCATTGATTTTCTTTAGGATGGACTGGTTGGATCTCCTTGCAGTCCAAGGGACTCTCAAGAGTCTTTTCCAACACCATAGTTCAAAAGCATCAATTCTTCAGTCCTCAGCTTTCTTTACAGTCCAGCTCTCACATCCATACGTGACTACTGAAAACACCATAACTTTGACTAGAGACCTTAGTTAGAAAATTAATGTCTCTGTTTTTTAATACACTCACTATGTTGGTCATAACTTTTCTTCCAAGGAGCAAGTGTCTTTTAATCTCATGGCTGCAGTCACCACCTGCAGTGATTTTGGAGCCCAAGAAAATAAAGTCTGTCACTGTTTCCATTGTTTCTCCATCTATTTGCCATGAAGTGATGGGACTGGATGCCGTGATTTTCGTTTTTTGAATGCTGAGTTTTAAACCTGCTTTTTCATGCTCCTCTTTCACCTTGATCAAGAGGCTATTTATTTCCTTTTCACTTTCTACCATAAGTATGTAGGGTGGTGTCATCTGCATATCTGAGGTTACTGATATTTCTCCCAGGAATTCAGCATGAGCTTCATCCAGCCCACATTTTGCACAATGTACTCTGCATAGAAGTTGAATAAGCAGGGTGACAATATACAGCCTTCATATGCTCCTTTCCCAATTTGGAACCAGGCTATTTTTCCATGTACAGTTCTAACTGTTGCTTCTTGAACCGCATACGGGTTTTACAGGAGGCAGGTAAGGTGTTCTGGTATTTCCATCTCTTTAATAATTTCTACAGTTTGTTGTGATCCACAGAGTCAAAGGGTTTAGTGTAGTCAATGAAGGAGAACTGGATGTTTTTCTGGAATTCTTTTGCTTTTTTTATGATCCAGTGTATGTTGGCAACTTGATCTCTGGTTCCTCTGCCTTTTTTGAATCCAGCTTGAACATCTAGAATTTCTCAGTTCAAGCTACTGTTGTATCTACACTCGGAGAATTTTGAACATTACTTTGCTAGTATGTGAAATGAGTGCAATTGAGCAGTAGTTTGAACATTCTTTGGGACTGGAATGAAAACTGACTTTTTCCATCTTGTGGCCACAGCTGTTTTCCAAATTCGCTCTCATATTGAGTGTAGCATTTAAATAGCATCATCTTTTAGGGTTTGAAACAGCTCAGCTGGAATTCCATCACCTCCACTAGCTTTGTTTATGCTTCCTAAGGCCCACTATGACTTCACATTCCTGGATGTCTGGCTCTAGGTGAGTGATCACACCATCGTGGTTATCTGGGTCCTTAAGATCTTTTTTGTGTAGTTCTTCTGTGTATTGTTGCCACCTCTTCTAAATATCTTTTGCTTCTGTTATGTCCATACCATTTCTGTCCTTTATTGTGACCTTTTTTTGCGTGAAATGTTCCCTTGGTAGCTCTGATTTTCTTGTCTGATTTTCTCTAGTCTTTCCCTTTCTATTGATTTCCTCTATTTCATTGCATTCTTGACTTAGGAGGACTTTCATATCTCTTTCTTATCTCTCCTTGCTGTTCTTTGAAACTCTGCATTCAGATGGGTATATCCTTCCTTTTTTCCTTTGCCTTTCATTCGCTTCTCTTCTTTTCTCAGTTATTTGTAAGACCTCCTCAAACTACCGTCATGGCTGTTGCCTAATGTCAGAGTGTATTTATTAATACGATCCTCTTTTGTTTTCAATGTTTTCTCAGTTTGAAAAATATATGGGCTCATTGACCATACGGAGAAGGTAATGGCATCCTACTCCAGTACTCTTGCCTGGAAAATCCCATGGACAGAGGAGTCTGGTAGGCTGCAGTCCATGGGGTCGAGAAGAGTCGGACACGACTGAGAAAATTCACTTTCACTTTTCACTTTCATGCATTGGAGAAGGAAATGGCAACCCATTCTAGCGTTCTTGCCTGGAGAATCCCAGGGACGGGGGAACCTGGTGGGCTGCCATCTATGGGGTCACACAGAGTCGGACATGACTGAAGTGACTTAGCAGCAGCAGCAGCATTAACCATAACATAACTTCATCCTTTCTAAAGGGTCACAGAAAGACCGCGGACTATCAAGTCTCTCCAATAGGGTGATTTAAAGAGAATTAAATATTTATATAATATTAGAGCTGGGGGCAGGGTGGGTAGGTTGGTGGCTATAAATCAGAATAAACTTCTGAGGTTCAGATTGGATAGTGGGTTGTCACAGCACATCCTGGGGGTTAGCAGTCCTGTCTGCTGCCAGTTTCATCTGGACCTTCATTTCCTCATCAAGTTCTGTTGTCATACTCCTCCACTCTGAGCAAAGCACAATGGTGGTGATGAAACACCCAGCCTCTGGTCTCTGATGATCCTGGGTTCAAATGTTGACCCAGGATTTAATCTATGATGGTTGTTTCTTTTCTAAACACACACACACACACAGCTTATTTATTTGAGTATTTGTGGCTGTGCTGGGTCTTCATTGCTGCGAGAGTTTTTTTCAGGTTGCAGTGAGCAGGGGCTACTTGCTAAGTTGCAATGTGCGGGCTTCTCATTCCAGTGGATTCTCTCCGTGGAGCATAGACTCTAGGCACGAGGGCTTCAGTAGCTGTGGCTCCAGGACTCTAGGGAACACTCAGCAGATGTGGCTCCCGGGCTGTACAGGACAGGCTCCGTGTCTGTGGAGCACCGGCCTGGCAGATCCACTGCGTGTAATACCTTCCAGGACCAGGGATGCAACCTGTGTCTACTGCATAAGCAGGCGGATTCTTTACCAGTGACCTGTCCTCTCAGGAAAGCTCAGACAGTTGCTTCTTAATTTCAAGTTCTTAATAAGAATAGTGATATATGACTTAGCCAGGATGCCTTAGCCACATGCAATCACATAGTGTGTGAAACTGTTTACCATAGTCAACTGATAATCAATTAGAGAATCTATTAATATTATTAAAATAAAAATTTATTTTCCATATCACTTCAAACATCCACATCTGAAACCTAGTAGACAGTATGCACTGGTAGTTTCAAGCTGTTGAAATAACCGTCAACCAACTCTTCACCTTGGATCTTGAGATAGAGATATTCAGCATAAATTGGTCTTCCAAATATTTTATTTTTATTAAGACAGGAGAAATCTTGGTTGTGGGGAAACAAAAAGAAACATCAACACAGTCCAAGTAATAGAACACATGGTAAAATATTCCCCTGACTTGAGTTCTGCCTTTACTTAGTATGTAAATGACTCTGCTACCCTTACATTATAGAACAAGCAAGATTAAAAAAAAAATAATGCAAGCAGTCTTAGAGAAGTTAGCACCGTTCTGTCAGCGTCATAAGAATTTATTGTACATAGAATATCAGGTTGCTGTGAGCCTGAGTGATAGCAGGAGTAAAGCTGCTACCTCAGCAAGTGAAAAGGAATCCAACCAAGTCCAGTTGTTCATAATAACGACTGCAGAGAACCTGTGGAGTATGATCACAGTCCTGTACACTGAACATCGGCCCTTGCAGAGGTGCGATGGGTGTGCTCTGGAGTGTCTTACACAGTGTGGTAGCAGGGGATGGCCCTATCACCTCACCTGAGAGCCAGTTAAGATTTGAGATGCAAATGGATGCACTTAACTCACAACCACTCTGGCCAAAACAAAGCTCTTTGATCCCTGGTCCTGTCTCTTTGTCATTTTCCCCCTTTTGAGTATGTCCTTGGGTTTCAGCCCAGCTTGATATCCCAGGGGCAAGAGCATACATGGGAATTGGGCTTAACCTGTTTGGGGGTCCCAAATCACCTGCTGCTGCTAAGTCACTCCAGTCGTGTCCGACTCTGTGTGACCCCATAGATGGCAGTCCAACAGGCTCACCTGTCCCTGGGATTCTCCAGGCAAGTACACTGGAGTGGGTTGCCATTTCCTTCTCCAATGCATGAAAGTCAAAAGTGAAAGTGAAGTCACTCAGTCGTGTCTGACTCTTCGTGACCCCATGGACTGCAGCCTACCAGGCTCCTCCATCCATGGGATTTTCCAGGCAAGAATACTGGAGTGGGGTGCCATTGCCTTCTCCAAAATCACCTAGAGTTTTGAAATTTGCGTTGAAAAAATGCAAAGAACCATTGTAGAGAAACATCCAATTATGGTCTTTAGACCAGGGGTTTAAAAATACCTTGAAAACTGTCTTGAAAATACTGATTTCTGGGTCTTATCTTTGACCTATCTAACAAAACTGTTTTTGCTGTTTCCCCATCTATTTCCCATGAAGTGATGGGACCAGATGCCATGATCTTCGTTCTCTGAATGTTGAGCTTCAAGCCAAACTTTTCACTCTCCTCTTTCACTTTCATCAAGAGAATTTTTAGTTCCTCTTCACTTTCTGCCATAAGCGTGGTGTCATCTGCATATCTGAGGTTATTGATATTTCTCCTGGCAATCTTGATTCCAGCTGGTGCTTCGTCCAGCCCACCGTTCCTCATGATGTACTCTGCATATAATTTCAGGCTCCAAAATTTTGGGTTCTAAAATCACTGTGGATGCTGATTGCAGCCATGAAATTAAAAGACGCTTACTCCTTGGAAGGAAAGTTATGACCAACCTAGATAGCATATTAAAAAGCAGAGACATTACTTTGCCAACCAAGGTCCGTCTAGTCAAGGCTATGGTTTTTCCCGTGGTCATGTATGGATGTGAGAGTTGGACTGTGAAGAAAGCTGATCGCCGAAGAATTGATGCTTTTGAACTGTGGTGCTGGAGAAGACTCTTGAGAGTCCCTTGGCCTGCAAGGAGATCCAACCAGTCCATTCTAGAGGAGATCAATCCTGGGTGTTCATTGGAAGGACTAATGTTAAGCTGAAACTACCAATACTTTGGCCACCTCATGCGACGAGTTGACTCACTAGAAAAGAGTCTGATGCTAGGAGGGATTGGGTGTGGGAGGAGACGGGGACGACAGAGAATGAGATGGCTGGATGGCATCACCGACTCTGTGGACATGAGTTTGAGTGAACTCCGGGAGTTGGTGATGGACAGGGAGGCCTGGCGTGCTGTGATTCATGGGGTCGCAAAGAGTCGGACACGACTGAGCGACTGAACTGAACTGAACTGAACTGAACGAAACTGTTTGGAGACAGGATCTGAAGATGTATAAGCTCACAGGGTATTTCATCCTCATGAATGTTTAGAACCCACTAGGTTAGTGGCTCTATGATCAGTTCAATGTAATGAAGGAAAATTGCCTTTATTAAGATCTGTCAGTGGTAGCCACCACTATTTTCTTCTGACAATTGAGAAAACAAAGGATCAGAGAAATTACAATTAGCAGAAGACCCAAAGGATTTGGTCACAAAGAGTTCTTTGCCACCTTACAGGGAAGTGGCAGTATGATGCTTGCCCAGATTCACATCCTCCTGAAGCAGTAGGGGCATTTCCATGGCCTGGGGAAGATAACATTCAGTCTTATTTTGATCATTTGGTGAGCACTTTTATTAAAAGTCTGAAAAAATGACAATTCAGCATAAAATAATCTTACCACCTTGAATGAATCCTTCTAGACCCTGCCACTTCTGAATACATCTAGAAAGTCAGAGGCATTTTCTATGGGCAAAAATGACTATGCCTTAAGTTTGTATTTTCATTCATGTTAAAGGAATTTGGAAAAAGCTTAGATTTTTCGGGAAATAGTAACTCACAGGTTATTGAGCAGATGGCAATTTCCTCTATGCCTCTTGCCTAAAAACACATGTTGAGTGTGTCAAATGCAAAGCCCAGCTTGGCCACAGCTCTGTTACTCAAGCCTAAAGCATTTGCTTCTGTGTTTATTACACAGCCAAGGGTATCAGTACAGAACTTTGACATTTGTATTCATAGTAAGGTGGTTTTAAGAGCCTGCAGATGAAGCAATATCAGTACAGAATCTGGAGAGAGGATGTTTGTTTTGAAATAGGTTTGATTTCTAGAACAAGCACTCTGGTCCCTTCCCTTAGACTACAATGTTCGTCGGACCAGTTTGCTTCTTGCTATTACATGGAAGGACGAGAGAGGATGAGATGGTTAGGTAGCATCACCTACTCAATGGATATGAATCTGAGCAAACTCTGTGAGACAGTGAAGGACAGGGAAGCCTGGTATGCTACAGTCCGTGGTGTCATGAAGAGTCGGACACGACTGAACAACAATGCTAGGGTTCTAGGAAAAGAAATAGAAGATGTGGTTCTTAACTTCCTAGATCTAATAGCCTGGTAGGTGTAACAGATTGGTAGTACATATGTAGACACATCTCCTGTAAGTTAGAGAATTGATAGGCCAGATTAGCAGATGCTGTGATGGCAGGAATACTGGTCATGGAGTCAGGAGGCCTGGGTCCCATTTTCCTTTGTCATAAAGGATTTTGTGCAAGCCCCTTTCCTTCTCCAGATTGCCATCTCCCCATCCATAACTGAAAAATTATACCAGGCTATATAGTCCAAAAGTCAAGATTTGCTAACTATATGATTGTGGGCAAGTTTCTTCTACTCCTAGGCCTTGTTTTCCTTACTTATAAAGTTGAGGTTATAAAATGATAGTTGCAAGGCCTAAATATATTAGTATACAGTATTTATTTTTATTTTTAAATTAACTTATTTATTTTAATTGGAGTCTAATTACTTTACAATATTGGGGTGGTTTTTGCCATATATTGACATTAATCAGCCACAGGTGTATACAGTATTTAGATAATTATCTTGCTTCCTTGAACAGTCAGTGAGTACCATCATCACCATCATCATTTACTGGATCTTTTTTCTTACTTTTTCAGCTCTGTGACCTTCAGTTCAGTTCAGTTGCTCAGTCATGTCCGACTCTCCGTGACCCCATGAATCACAGCACGCCAGGCCTCCCTGTCCATCACCAACTCCCAGAGTTCACTCAAACTCATGTCCACAGAGTAGGTGATGCCATCCAGCCATCACATTCTCTGTCGTCCCCTTCTCCTCCCGCCCCCAACCTTTCCCAGCATCAGACTCTTTTCCAGTGAGTCAACTTGTCGCATGAGGTGGCCAAAATTTTGCAGTTTCAGCTTTAGCATCAGTCCTTCCAGTGAACACCCAGGATTGATCTCCTTTAGAATGGACTGGTTGGATCTCCTTGCAGTACAAGGGACTCTCAAGAGTCTTCTCTAACATGACCTTAGCCAACTCATATTAACCATTACATATTAGCCATTTGCTTTCTAAAACAGCTCAACTATATGCTGTACTTACTTAAAATTTTTATTTGGAATGGTTCATAAAACCAATCATTCTTTAAACTAAAGGTCAGCAAAAAAAAAAAATTTTTTTTTTCTGTAAAGGGCCAGACAGGAAATAAGCTTAGCCATAAGCAATATGTAAACAAAAGAGAGTGGCTGTTTCAAGAAAGCATTATTTATTGAAAAAGGAAGTGGGCTGGATCTGGCATAAGCACAGGCAATAGATTACTTGCCCCTGCTTTAAACTAAAGAAACTATACATGTTTTTTGATTTATGAGGAACACACACACAGCACAAACCTTTGATCTATGAAATGCTTGATATTGTAGCATAGTTCATGGCTTTGTGCTTCTCTTCACCTATCATCCGGCATGCTTTCACCTTAGAGAGATTTACCTTAGAGAAGAGCTTTGAGGTCAAAACATTGCAGGCAAAAATCAACTCTGATTCCATTTTGGAACTGTTTCTTTGACTTGCTTTTGTTATTATAATCATACATAATGGCCTGCTTCAGAGACTCCTTCCCCTCTGCCTGACTGTTACATTAAAATGCCTTTATTCAAAACCCTGTCCACCTGTAGATAGCAAGAAGGAAAAATGATGACATCCCCTGCCTGACACTTGCCTTTCTAGGAGATATTTGCATATTTGTAAGATTAATGACCTTTTTATTTCCTTCCCTCCCCTTGATCTCTGATCTATAAAAGAACCTGGTATCCAGATCCCAATAAGATGGCTATTTTGAGACATTAGTCTGCCACCTTCTTGAACAGTTGGCTTGTCATGTGGCAAGCAAAGCAAGCTTGGACTCAGTAACAAATTTTCCCTTTTTTACAGCTAAGGTAAACTGAGGCCCAGAGATGAAAGCTGGTTTACTCAGTCAGGTGCTCTAGGGAAAGAACTAGTCCCAGAATCTTAGTCACTTGACTCCAGATCAGAAACTGTATATTTTTTTCTTTAGCTTGAAAGGAGGAAGAAATCATTTCCTTCAAAAAAAAAAAAAGAGAAAAAAAATAAAAGCCTTCATTTTTACTGAGTTCTAACACAGAAGTGGATTTTTTTCAGTCTTCAAGTTAATGGATATGCCATAGTCAGACAAGAAAACACTACTATGACTGCTTAATCGAAATACCAGTCCCCTGTCCTTGTCACTTGGATCTCATATTAAAGGTCTCCTTTCATTTCTAGTAAAACAGAAAAACATACTCTCCCTCCACTCACATCTACTTGAGTTCCAGAATAATTTTTTTTGGCAGTAAATCAGCAGTGAATGAGATGTCCTCTCACAGCCATCCACATCCTATCCCCAAAGAAGAAATGGAAACAGAAAGCCCTGGAATAGAAACAGGCTTTCTTCTGCTCAAATCTGAATGGAAACAATTCCTCTCCCTTTAACGTGCCATTTTGATGTCTTTGTTCTGGTCTTGGTGAACTGTGCTGGGGTGAAAATTGCAATAATAACAGCAGCAGCAACAATAGTTATGATTTATTAAGCAAGTATCATTTACCATGAGCAACTCATTGGAAAAGACCCTGATGGTGGGAAAGATTGAGGGCAAAAGAGGAATCGGGCAGCCGAAGATGAGACGGTTAGACAGTGTCACCAACCCAGTGGATGTGAAACTGAGCACGCTGTGGGAGATAGTGGAGGGCAGAGGAGCCCAGAGTGCTACGGTCCATGGGGTCACAAAGAGTCAGACACTGCTTAGTGACTTAACAACAGCAACACCATTTACTAGACTTTGCACTAAATGCCCTAATCATGAATGGGAGCATTATGAATCCCATTTTATAGATGAAGAAACTAAAGCACAAAAAGCATAAGTCAACCATCCAAAGTAAAGGGGGTCATATGCTCAGATTCTTCCTCCAAATAACAAATAGGTACATAATTTTGACATAAAAGTTAATTATGTGGACTTGCATGATTCCATTTATATGACATGTCCAGAGAAGGTAAATCTATAGAGATAGAATGCAGATTAGTGGTTGTCTGAGGCTGGGAGTGGAGATGGGGACTGATTGCAGTGACCATGAAAGAGATTCTTGGGGTAATGGTTATGCTCTAACATTGCATCATGGGACAGTTGCAATCTACTGCAAATCATTGATCATTTCATACTGGAAATTCATGAACTTTATGGCATGTAAATTAAAACTCAAAAAGTTGCTAGAAATTAATCATGTAGACAGAAGTTTTAAAGGATTTTCTTCATTTTCATAGCTAATCCCTCCACGTGGGTCTCTTCATTTCTGTCACAGACAGATCTGAGCACAGGAAGGTCTCTGCTTATCCAGGATTTTAGCTCCACTTCTTCTTTGAGGATAGGACACAGAAGTATGGGAGTTGCTTTTCTTTCAGTGCTAATTTCTTGCCAAAAAAATAATCCTGGAATTTGAGTGGGTGCACACAGAGGAAGAGGGTGCTTCCTTGTTTTAATAAAAATGAAAAGAGACCATGATTATAAATGAAATATGACAAGAACAGGGGACTGATTTTTCCATCAAGTAGACACATGCATATCTTAATATATTTTAGAAATGGTTATTTCAATAGCTCATGTATATATTTGTTTATTCACTTAATATATATTCATCAAGCCCCTGTTATGTGCGCCTTTCTTAACTCTGGAGATAGGACAAATAATAACATAGTCAGAGCTCACAGCCCAACAGGCAAATTACCTTCCTCTTTCTATCTTTACCTACTCTCCCAGGCTCTATTTGGAGTTAACTTCTCCCATACAATCTCCCATATCATTTTAAAAATTAATTTATTTGTTTTAATTGGAGGGTAATTACTTTACAATATTGTAGTGGTTTTGCCGTAGATTGACACGAATCAGTTATGGGTGTACATGTGTTCTCCATCCTGAACCTGCTTCCCACCTCCCTCCCCATCCCATCCCTCAGGGCTGTCCCAGTGCAGCAGCCCTGAGCACCCTGTCTCATGCATTGAACCTGGACTGGTAATCGATCTATTTTGCATACGGCAGTATACATGTTTCAGTGCTGTTCTCTCAAATCATCCCGCCCTCGCCTTCTCCCACAGAGTCCAAAAATCTGTTCTTTATCTCTGTGTTTCTTTTGTTGTCTTGCATATAGGGTCATCGTTACCTTCTTTCTAAATTCCATATATATGCATTAATAGACTGTATTGGTGTTTTTCATTCTTACTTCATTCTGTATAATAGGCTCCAGTTTCATACCAGATCATTTTACCTATTTCTTTTCTATGAGTCTTTGCTGTGCACTGTGCTCAGTTATGTCCAACTCTGTGAAACCCCATGGAATGTAACCAGTCCATCCTAAAGGAGATCAGTCAAGGGTGTTCATTGGAAGGACTGATGCTAAAGCTGAAACTCCAATACTTTGGCCACCTCATGCAAAGGGTTGACTCATTGGAAGAGACCCTGATGCTGGGAGGATTGGGGGCAGGAGGAAAAGGGGACGACAGAGGATGAGATGGCTGGATGGCATCACTGACTCGATGGACATGAGTTTGAGTAGACTCTGGAAGTTGGTGATGGACAGGGAGGCCTGGCGTGCTGCGATTCATGGGGTCGCAAAGTGTTGGACAAGACTGAGCTACTGAACTAAAAACTGAACTGAAGAATACTGAAGTGGGTCGCCATTTCCTTCTTCAGGGGATTCTCCTGACCCAAGGATTGAACCTGCGTCTTCCATTGCAGGCAGATTCTTTACCACTGAGCCATCTGGGAAATGAACTCCATTGTATGGTCATTCCTTTTAACGTTGTGCATTTCATAATTTCTGTCTTCATTTGGGAAGGAGAAATGATAAAGAGTATTTCTCACATATGGGGCCTTAATGTGGATTTTTAATGACATGTAGAGCAAAATACTTTTCCAGTAGTAATGTATGGATATGAGAGCTGAACCATAAAGAAGGTTGAATGTCAAAGAAATGATGCTTTTGAATTGTGGTGCTGGAGAAGACTCTTAAGAGTACCTTGGATGGCAAAGAGATCAAATCAGTTATTCCGAAAGAAAATCAAGCCTGCATATATATTGGAAGGACTGATGCTGAAGCTGCAATACTTTGGCCACCTGATGAAAAGAGATGACTCATTGGAAAAGACCCTGATGTTGGGAAAGATTAAAGGCAAAAGGACAAGTGGGTGGCAGAAGATGAGATGGTTTGATAGCATCGCTGACTCAGTGGACATGAATTTGAGCAAACTTCAGGAGATAGTGGAAGACAGAGGAGCCTGATGTGCTGCAGAGCATGTGTCTCAAAGAGTCAGACACAACTTAGCGACTGAACACAACAACAAATCACTTTAAAATGCTGTGTTAGTTTCTGCTGTATGACAGTGTGAATGAGCTAAATGTATACATATATCCCCTCCCTCCTGAACCTTCTTTCCCCCTCCCAGGTCACCTCTCCAGGTCATCAGAGGGCAATGAGCTGTGCTGTACAGAACTTTGCTATACAGCATTTTCCCACTAGCTGTCTATTTTACACATGATAGTGTATATATGTCAGTGAGACTCTCTTGAGTCTCAAAAGGGGTCAGTCTTAGGAATAGTTAGAAGGATATTCTACATTGAGAGAACAGTAAATTTAAAAAAAATGCAAGAAAGAATTTGAAGTGCTGGGGAAGAAAAAATTAATAGCTGTGAGGAAGGAGGAAAGTAGAGGACTTTCTAGTAGAGGTGGCCAGGCCATCACATCAGGACATCATGACCATGATGAGGTGTTCCAGTTTCATACTAAGTACAATGGATGAAAGATCTCAAAAAGCCAAGTGACACAGGTCTGAGTTACACTTTAATGAAATCATGTTGACTTCTTTGAGAAGAATGCACAGAGGAAGAAAGCCTAAAGGAATGAAATTGTGAATACTGTGAATAAACATGTGCAGTGTAAGATTCCCTGGGCGGTAGTCTGGAGACCTCGGTCTAGAATACAGAGTGATCAGCACTATCAGATATGCACCTCAGAGTTTACTGTTTTCAAACCCAACTCCCTGAATTTGCTGGCATTAAATCTCCCTATTGATTTCACGCCTCTCCCTATACACATCTGAAATTATACGCAGTACATGTATTATGATCAAGGATCTTCAGGGAGGTCACCCAGAGTTCTGGGCACCTCTTGATGGTGCATCATCTGTTTTGGGGAGTTTCTGCATCTCACTCCTTCTCCAGGGAATCTAATGTACTTCCTGTCACCCCAGTGTAATTCTCACTGCAGTTCTCATAACTGCCTTTTATTGGCCAAATTCTGCTGGCTTTGGCACTCCACATACTTCCCCTCATTAAGAGGAATCACTTCAATCCCAGGCTCCTCGTAAGAATAAATATTTTTATGTGTTCAACAATCCCATTCCATACATCCCAAGAAGAGGAAAATATAGAGCACATTGGGTTAGGAGTCAAGAGAAGTGGTTCTATTCTCCACTCGACTATAACTCATTGCTTAGCCATTTCTCTTCTCTGTGCCCCAGATTCCCTATTTGTAAAATAAGAGCATTGAACTTAATAAGCTGTGTGTAGTAAGTGTTTCTTTACTGACTCTCCAGAATGTGCTTCTTTTGATCTCTAACTCATCTTGCTCTTTATTGTATTGCCCTCTCTGTTGTCCTCAGGACTTTCAGGGGCTGTGGCTTAATATGTTGCCTAAGCTTCAGCAAGTACAACAAACCGTTGCAAGAATTCTCAGATTTTATTCTCATATTTATTTTGCATTTGCATTAGGGTTGTTGGAAGGAGTCAATGAAATTACATATGTGGAGTTTCTAGTGCCGTTCACTAACTAGTGCAGCTCAATATATGTTAACCACAATTACAAATAATTTTGTATTTGTTAACCACTAAGTCCCTTGGACTGCAAGGAGATCCAACCAGTCCATTCTAAAGGAGATCAGTCCTGGATATTCATTGGAAGGACTGATGCTAAAGCTGAAACTCCAATACTTTGGCCACCTCATGCGACGAGTTGACTCACTGGAAAAGACTCTGATGCTAGGAAAGGTTGGGGGCGGGAGGAGAAGGGGACAACAGAGAATGAGATGGCTGGATGGCATCACCGACTCTGTGGACATGAGTTTGGGTAGACTCCGGCAGTTGGTGACGGACGGGGAAGCCTGGTGTGCTGCAGTTCATGCAGTTCAAACAGTCAGACACACCTGAGCGACTGAACAATTACAAATAAATGCTACTCATTCTTTCTTCACTCTCTTCCTTTCTTCCTCTTTTTTTCTTTCCTTCCTTTAATTTCTAGATAAACAGAAGAGGATGAGATTGAAAAAATCATGCATCCCAAGCACTTCCATTTTCCAAATATGTATAATAATGTCCCATCATTTATTTGGTTCAGATGATGTCTAGATGTTGACTCATTTAGAGAGGACTGTTCAGAACTGGGTGATTTGGGTGTGTGTTGGTTAGAGTGGTTCCAAATAGGAAAAGGTGTACGTCAAGGTTGTATATTGTCACCTTGCTTATTTAACTTCTATGCAGAGTACATCATGAGGAACGCTGGGCTGGAAGAAGCACAAGCTGGAATCAAGATTTCTGGGAGAAATATCAATAACTTCAGATATGCAGATGACACTACCCTTATGGCAGAAAGTGAAGAGGAACTCAAGAGCCTCTTGATGAAAGTGAAAGAGGAGAGTGAAAAGGTTGGCTTGAAGCTCAACATTCAGAAAACAAAGATCATGGCATCTGTTCCCATCACTTCATGGGAAATAGATGGAAAAACAGTGGAAACAGTGTCAGACTTTATTTTTTTGGGCTCCAAAATCACTGCAGATGCTGATTGCAGCCATGAAATTAAAAGACGCTTACTCCTTGGAAGGAAAGTTATGACCAACCTTGATAGTATATTAAAAAGCAGAGACATTACTTTGCCAACCAAGGTCCATCTAGTCAAGGCAATGGTTTTTCCCGCGGTCATGTATGGATGTGAGAGTTGGACTGTGAAGAAAGCTGATCGCCGAAGAATCGATGCTTTTGAACTGTGGTGTTGGAGAAGACTCTTGAGAGTCCCTTGGACTGCAAGGAGATCCAACCAGTCCATTCTAAAGGAGATCAATCCTGGGTGTTCATTGGAAGGACTGATGCTAAAGCTGAAACTCCAATACTTTGGCCACCTCATGTGATGAATTTACTCACTGGAAAAGACTCTGATGCTGGGAAAGTTTGGGGGTGGGAGGAGAAGGGGACAACAGAGAAAGAGATGGCTGGATGGTATCACCGACTCTGTGGACATGAGTTTGAGTGTACTCCGGGAGTTGGTAAGGGACAGGGAGGCCTGGCGTGCTGTGATTCATGGGGTCGCGGAGAGTCGGACACGACTGAGCGACTGAACTGAACTGGTGAGAGTGGAGGGTAAAGAGTCAAACCCAGTACAAATGGAACCTGTAGGTTCAACTCAAATCTTCCCTTTTGACGATTCTTCCATGAAGACAGAGGGTCAAATCCCACTCTTTTCTAATGAATGGTCTACTTGACTGCATGGATGAGAAGAGAAGCAGAGTGTTTAAAGTGTGGGCTTCCCAGACAGCTTTGGGCCTTCTTCCAAGCCCTGGTCTTTATTAACTATATGATATAGGCAAGTTACTTAACCTTTGGGACATTAGCTTGTGTTTCTTTTTTTTAATATGTAAAATGAAGATTATATGGTACACTCACAGCTACCCAGAGGTAGAGCAAGAGAAATCTGTAGCAGAGTTTGACACAATGTGAATTTTCGACATATGGCATACTCTTTTTGTTTGTTTTACTGAAGTATAATTGGTTTACAATGGTGTGTTAGTCTCAGGGGTACAGCCAGGGGATTCTTTTCAGAATCTTTTCAGATTCTTTTTCTTTATAGGCTATTACAAAATACAGAGTATAGTTCTCTGTGCTTTATAATAGGCCCTTGTTGATTATCTATTTTATATACAGTAGTGCGTACCCCATGGACGGAGGAGCGTGGTAGGCTGCAGTCCACGGGGTTGCTAAGAGTCGGACACGACTGAAGAGACTTAGCAGCAGCAGCAGCAGCGTGTATATGTTAATCCCAAGCTCCTAATTTATCCCTCACCCTCCCCCCTTTCTCCATTGATAACCATCAGTTTGCTTCCTCTTTCTGTGGGTCTCGTTCTGTTTCATATATTCTTATTAATTTTACTAATGTTGAAATATTTTACCAGTGTATATATCAGAGCCATTACTAGTAAAGACATGAACTTATTATTAATGTTATCTAACAGCACTTGGTAATAATTTATTTTTTGTGTTCTTATTATTTGTATTCGTATTATGAAGTAATAAAGAAGATTAAAAAGACTCCTGGTTGAAGTCTATACCATTGTTCCCATGGTGAAGACCAATAGTTGGGCAAGGTGAGATCATCTCATCTTTTGAAAAGATGGACAGGATGAAGTTTATCCACAAGTTCTATGCTCACAAAACCAAACCTGAGTTTGCTGTTGTATCAGAGGTCATCTGAGATGGTCTTGTTGGGGGCTGCTGGGCAACTTCACATGGGCGGAGCCCAACCTGGTCAGCTCAGGTTCGCAGCACCTGCTCAAATGAGAAAGCACAGTTCTTTCCAAAGAACCTCGAGGCAACATTTTCCTGTGAGGAAAGTGTGAGTAGACTCACAGAGGAGGAATGAAGTGCAGGGCTTGGCTATCTGGGTCAGGAAGAATTTGTAGGGAAATAAACATGGTAACTCATGAGACATCAGAGGCAATTATCTTTAAGAAAAAGATGGGCTTGGCTTAATTCATTTTTCCATGTGGTTACATTTTATTGGTGCTTGCTGGGTGACAAATCACCCATTTTTAGCTTTTATTTAGCTTTAGTTTTGATCTTATGAGTTAAGAATGACTAATGCCCCAAAGAATATGACCCTGGAGAAAGCATGATGGGAAAGCACATTTCTGGGTGCATGGTCCCTCTGTGCCTGGAGACATGGATTCAAATAAAAGTCAAGACTACTACCCCACCAGGGGCCACTGCTTTGGAAAATAAAACAGGGTTATTGAATACGTCTTTGTTTGCCATTCTTATTCAAGGTTATCCAAAGACGAATCTGCTTCAAGAGAAGAGAGAGTAGTAAATTTAACTGGAACTTTTAAATAATGTTCAGTCCAAAGCTAAGAAGCTTAAGATCAAATAAGTATTTGAAACTTCTGGCCAAGAACCAAAATGAGTGTCTTCAAAAGGCGTTATTGCCTGAGTCTTTCTGGCTCAGAAGAACAAGTGCAGGGGATAAAATTCGGTTCTTGCTGAATTCCGTTAATGGTCAGACTGGAGAGGGAGAGAGCCAATCACCTCACTTCCTCTTCTGACTGTTTTTGTTGTTTAGAGTTACTCCCCTAAGAGTTCAACCCTCTATGGCTGAAAGGATTAGAGGAGAGTGGATATCCATTTGTGGACTTTTACAAGCACTGGCTGCCATGTGCTAGTCAAAGGTTAATCCTGTCTATGGGGCTAGTTTGTTTCTCTCCACAGTCCTAGGAGGGAAGCATGGTTATTAGGACCTCTGTTTTTACAGATGGGGAAACAGATTCTCAAAGAGTTTAGTGACTTGCCCAAGATCACATGATAAGCTAGTGGCAGAACCAGGATGTGAACTAAAAATCTCTCGAATTCTACTCTACATCATAATTGAACAGCTACTGATCTTTTTAAATTTTTCAAAGAATTAGAAAAATGTATAGTGGCCTTATTTCTCTTGACAGCTGGGTTGAGATGTCTCCTCTTTCTAAGCCACATAGAATTGCCAGGTGGTAACTTCTCAGCAGATTTAGTAAAAGCAGATATGTGAGTTTACAAATTGGGGGATCTGGCAAGTTTCTTGCTGCCATCATTTACATCTTTAGGGTCCAAGGATGTTGGAGCATGAACAAAGCTTAACCTATCATATTATTTTACAAAAAGGGAAACTGGGATTTAGAGAGGAAGAAGGGATTGCTCAAGGTCACACAGCTGTTTGACCAACAGCAGACCCCTCAGTGTCCTCCAAGAACTGATGAAGTAGCTGATAAAGGAAATTCATGAAGAAGAGATGAGAAAAAAGAAGCATGCATTATCACAAGGCAACCTCAGCATCCTTCCAGCTGTAGAGCCTCAGAGAGTCAGCTCTTTGACCCTCAGCTTGCTCATGTGTAAGAAGAACAGAACCTACTCCACAGGATATGTGGGGTTAAATGACGCTGTACCTTCAGTTCCTCAGTGCAGGGCCTGGCCTGCAGTAGGAACTCAGTACATAAAAGTCGTAGTAAACGGGTATGAGATCAGAAGCATGGAGAGGGACGGAGAGAGTCTGTGAGGTAGGGGCAGTACTAGAGGGAGTGATTTCTGTGTCTGTTCCCACGCTCGGTTCTATTTGGGAAAACAGAGGGGTGAAGATAACAGGAAAAGGGGGCATGTCCTTAAGTACACGATCTATTGTCGCCCAGATGATATTCTGGTAACAAGGAAACCCCCTGAAATTGGTTTGTTCGTGGCTCCCCACATGACCCTCCAGGGCTTTCAGGGGCAAGCGCAGGAATTCCAAGAAGGATCCAGGAATGAGGCGGTCACAGATGGGAACATTTATTTATTTGGGAGTCTTCCTTTTTGGAAGTTCTCAGAGCTATGGATGGACTGGAAGGGATCTTCAGGCTAGAACCTGATGGGGGTGGGGCATGTTTCCCTTCCACCTTGCCTGTGTTTATCTGACTCTCATGGCGGGGCCAGATGCCAACTTTCCTATCCAGTCAACAGATGAGATTCTGGGACGTTTATAAATAGCTTCTAGAAACACTTTCTGATACTTCCCTGAGGACTTCTAAACACTCCTTAATAGGGACAGATTGCAAGAGAAAAAAAAACAATTTTCCAAAGACAAATTGGTAGGGTTAAAAAGAACATTAAATAGAAATCATACTAAAAGTGGGAAGTTGAGGGTGGCAATCTGCTTAGGAAAATTTCTAATTTCAAGTTTATAAATAAAAAAAAATATAGATGAATACTGGGACAGGATGTGGTTTAGATTGGCTCCTTCGTGATAATAATTTTTACACATCAAACAACAATTCATGTTAATAGAACCATATTGGGAAATTAACCTTGTTTGAAATAATACATTTTTTCAAGTCTTTAAGTCTTTTCAGACACTCATTCAATTTTAAGCTGTTATGAAAAATCATTAGCTGTTTAGTTACAAGCAGTTCTTATCCGCTCATGCAGGTAGCCATACACTCCCCACCTTGACCCTGGTGTCCTCCAAGGAAGGTTTGGCATTCAAGTTTCAGGGCAGAGTTGAATCAGGGGTGTTTTCCTCTGGGCAAGCAGATTTTACATGAGGACACAGACTCACAGAGGATGGATGAAGGCCAGGAAGGTTTCAACCTCCTAGGACTCATTTGAACCAGAACACAAAGACAAAGGAAGAGTTCTTAGTCAAAATGGAGCCTTAAGGATTACTGTTTGTTATTTTTCATCTGTCCAGACAAGATTCAGCCTACCAGTTCAAGCTGACTGCATTGGGAAAAATACAGAGGAGATGCCAGACAAGCTATGAATTCTTTGTTCTCTTATCAGAGAGGAGACAGATTTTCTAACAGAAGGTCCCAGTGGGATCAAGGACAGTAGCTCTGATCTGGAGTGTTTCAGGTTGCCTTGGCTGTATCAGAGAGAGCCCTCCATCCTGCTCCATAGGGTCTCTTATGGGACCAACAAGGGGCAGCCTGGATCTTATCAGGGGTAGCCAGGTAAGCAATGGGCAGACAGCAGGCCCCTGGGGGATTGTCCCAGGGATCCCAAACAATCTTTGATCAGAACAACACATAATTTCTGTGCAAGAAGCAGAGCAGTCAAACAATAGATCTTGATAAATAATGTGAATGAATGCTGCTGTTGTTAGAATTATTCCCTTTCATATACGATATTCTTCAAGTTTATAGTGACCTTAAGAGGAAGAGGTAATAAATATGGTGAAAATTCTCATTTTGCAAGGGAGAAAATGAAACACTGTCGAGGCAAAAAAAAAAACAAAACTCTACTGAGATCTAGAACAGCACAAGGTCTGGGGCTTGAAACTGTTCCGAACACAGACAAAGTCTTAGGGCCTTTTCCCTGGGTCCACTGACTCCATTCTGTCTCATTCATTCATTCCTGCAACAAGTGAACTGAGTGCCTGCCACCTTGCCAGCACTATTCTAGGCGTTGGAGTAATGTCAGAGGTCGTGATCGTCAGAAATACCTACAAGATGCAGAATGAAACCTGTACTGTCTTCCATATCACCACTCATCATCTGATGCAGCACAGCTCCCAACTCAGGGCACTTGTTGTCTAGGACACAGCCAATAATCAAAACACTAAACACTAAAAAAAAGGTGTAAGTGATCTGCAAGAAAGACAGCAGAGGAGCAGAGGCATTGGATAGAGAGACAAGTAACATTTTATATAGGTTGGTCATGGTAGACTTCACTGAAAAGGTGAATTTGAGCTTGGCAGAGGTCAGAGATCTGGCTAAGAGCTTTCCAGGCAGAGTTACATAGCCAAGGAAGAGACTCTAAGGAGCCTGGAATAGCTAGAGTGAGGGAGTGAGCAGTCAGAATTGAAGGTAGCAAGATAAGGGGCTGACTCATGTAGGACCATACAAATCATTGTGATGACTTTAGCTTTTACTCTGCAGCAATCAGAGAGCCTCTGTGGAGTTTTCAGCACAGAGACAGCATAATCTTATTATATTGTTAAAACATTCTATTGACTGCTGGGTTGAAATTAAGTTGAAGAGGTCAGGGTAGAAGACAAAAGAAATCCAAACAATGTGTGTGGCAGAGACAATGAAATATATTCATGGACCCTTTCGAGTGTGTCCTAGGCACACAGGAAATCCTTTCCCATTCTCTTTCTGCAGAGAGGTCAGCATGACATGACCAAGTTTTGTCCCAAAGTGATGATACCACTTCCAGGCATGACTCAAAAACCTGATGTGTGACCCTCAAAACTCTGGCCCCACTGTACCACCCCTGGACCTCAACACGTATTGAGGATAGAAGCATTGTAAGATGGAAGAAGCCTGGGTTCTCAGTGGCCACGTGGAGCAGGGTCACTTCCTCCCACAACAGCCACATTGTGCTGTGGCCTGAGTATGTTTGGAAACCATGAAAAAGGTTAAAGAAGAACATTTTAGAAAAAATTCCCAATCCTATCTATTTCTTTCAGTTTTGTTACTAGTGACTGCTGAGATTCACTTCCTGTTTTGATTTTCCAAAGCAAGGAGAGCAGTATACAGCTGGGTCACGCCTCTCTTCCCCGTCTCACTAACAGCTGCTCAAAATCACATCTACGTGCTGTCACACTTTCTAGCATCACAACATGCATCAAAACCAGGGACAGGGAGGGTGCAGAATCTCTGGGTCCCTGCAGTGTTGGGTGTGGAAATTAAGACAACAGTACAGCAGCAACAACAGAATAATTGCAAGTAAGACACACTTCTTTCTTCTTAAAAAGATATTAAATTTGTAGTAAACTTTCCTTGAACTTTTCAGCATTTTTGCTCTTTGTTAAAATTCTTTTTAAAATAGAACATCATTCACTACTCCAATGACTGAGAAAAATATTCAAACTCCTCACCACTATGCTATGTTGTCTATCACCTGTCCATCCATTCACTTCTCCACTTACTCACTCATCACATCTGTCTATCCATTCACCCATTCATTTGTCCAGCCGGCTATTCACTTTTCCATCCATTCAGCATATCTGTCTATTTTCTTTTATCCATGAATTTTGTGATATTTCACAAGGATCATTTATTAGAAAACTTCCAAACTCAGAAACTTAACTGGCATAATGATAGGCAGACAATGAATTTTTCTCCAAGAAACTAGCATGATTCTCCCCTTGGACATAGGAAAGGGGAAAAAGGGATTAACATGGTCATATTAACATGATTTAACATATGCCAGATTTTCTGCAGTGGGGACATTATTTAGAAGATCTCATTGGCCGCTTCAGGATGGCTCCCAGCAGATCTGTGGTCAAGGTGGAGGGAGGCAGTACTAGCATCATCGCCCTCTGACTAACAGGTGAATTAACACTAAGAGCTGATGTCGCTGTCACCGTACCACACCACCAGGGACAGCGTCTGGGCGCAAGGGATGTCGGATATCACCAAGAACCTCTGTGTCATCATGGATGTTCCTACTTTGTCAAGCTGGAGAGGCCGGAGGCTGAGCAACACTGCAGAACCAGCCCAGATCAGTGGTTTAGAAAACCGACTTTGGAATCGGCCAGAATTGAGTGTGGATCCTGATTTTGCCACTTTCTGGATATAGTCCTTATAAATGCTCCATAATCTCTCTTACTCTTTGTTTCCTTAAGCATCAGGAATGGTTATAAAACATTTAGCACAATGCTCCGGCTCACAGTGAGTGCTCAAATTGTAACCACTGTGGTTATTCTAATGGCACTAGAAGGTCTCCTGACTCAGAAAGGAGGATCCCCAGAGCGCTGCTAGGTCCGATCTCAGGTCTATAAAACTGCACACTTAGTTGTAGCCTGAGCAGCTGCCAAATGCCCTCAACAGGTGGTGGCTACGAGTCCTGCTTCCTGAAGGCCAGAGCTGAGCTGAGCAAGGAGGTTTCTTAAGGGCTTCACATGGGAAGAGGGGTTTCTAGGGGCAGAGAGGGAGCCACCCCAGCCAGCTCTTCTCTTTGGTCTCATCTCCAGTCACATATGTGGGTGCTGTGTGGACAGGCTGGGGAGAAGCAGCTTTGACCAGCCCCACAGGTCCCCTTCCACTCCCACCAAGGACAGGGAAGGGCAGAAGCAGGACAGGCACCCAAGAACGAGGGAGCAAGGGCAGAAGTTTAGAGGGCAGGAGGAAACATGATGAACGCGCCAGTTATGCATTCTAGGCCATCTAACGCGTTTTCTACTGAAGCAATGCCCCCAAATCCAAGAAAACTAAAAATGACTGTTTTTTCATCTTCCTCTTTAGAAACCTGTTATGGTGAGATTGTCAGAAAGAACTTACCCTGAGGAGCTCATTGATCACCACCTCTTATAGGAATAGCGTGATTTCCACTGGATGTGCTAGGTAGGTTGGTGAAAGAAGGGGAAACAGTAAATTATAAGCATATGCCTGGTACTGCACACTGATGTGTATCTTATGTTAGTTCCTTCCATCTTTCCAAAAGGTGGCTACCCCCTTTTTAGAGATAAGGGAGGTGCATTTTAAGAAAAATCGCATAGGGAGAAAGTGCCAGAGCTAAAGGCTCAGGTTTGTCTTTTCCAGTCCTTTAGCTGCCCTCTGATCTCTGTTACATCTCCAGATTTAAAACAAAGGCGATGGCATGTGGTCCTACCTTACCAAGGGACTGCTGGATATCCTGAGAGAGTCCCCGAACCTGGAGAGATGGTGGCTGGCCTCAGCCTGTGCAGGAAGTGAAGGTGCCCATCTGGTAGTCTTAAGGATGTGCCACTGAAATTCTTGCAAGGAGTCTGGTTGGAGCTGGTGCTCTTCCCCGTATGTGACCTCAGCCCAGCCAGCGGCCCCAGTGAGACAGACACACCAAGGTTCCCAGGGAGGCTTCTGCTGAATGTCTGTAGTCTTTCCTGGAATTTCTCCTTCTGCTTAGCCATGTAGAAGGAATGAGGAGCATGGTGGAGCCAGAGAAACAGTCCATACAGATAGCTTCTCTGTGCCTCTATTATCTGTGGCTTTTGCTAATGCAGAAGCCTCCCGCCTATAAGAAAAGATGGTCTGTGAACTGGCAGGCAGGACCCTGAGACCACGGAGGACAGGATTTTGTTCCATCTTTAGTTAGGTCCAAGGCTGCCAAGGGCCTTGGTAACATACTTGGATTAATAATAATGTCTAAAATATGTCATCACTTCATTGTATGAGGCAGATATGATTAACCTCACTTTACAGAGGAAAAGAGAGGGACCTGGGACCCAGAGATGCTTGCTTAAAGATTCTTGGTGGATTTCAGGCTAGAATCCAAGTCTCCTGTTTCTTGGGCCAGTGCTCTTTCCAATATAAGATCTTAAGCATGGCAATAAGAGACCTAAAGCTCTTCTTTGAGGCTTGGATAAAGACTTGGGGCATGAGCTTTCACCTAAGTGGAGAGTCGATTCTAGTTTGGTATTTTAAAGGCTTTGAAATGATTCATAGTTTACTGAGTCTCCTTTCCTCCTGTTCTAAGCAGATAAACGTTTTGACCTTGCTTACCTCAAATGGAGGATCAAAACAAAGGATTATGTGTGTTGATGCTTTGGGAAATGTAGAAATCCATGTGTATATAGGCAGAGAGGGTCAGTAATTCATCAAACCTTCAGCGGTCACAAGTTCAAAGTATTGACCATTCATAAGTTAGCCATAAACTCAGACATTTGAAAAGGGTCCTGAAAATGGTAATATGCTTTTTCAAAAAGTTATAGCTCCCAAACAATGCGTTTTATTGCCTGGAACAAGTCACAGCCTGTGGATTATCACAAGGAAGCCCAGTAAATATTTGTAGATGGAAGTTAATGAATGAAGGCACAAACCCTCTGGTTCTCCTGCTGAGGCTCATGAAATCTTATTAAACATCCTTTTTTAGCAAGTTTGGTTATTTGCTCTTTTTTTTTGTTGTTTTTTATCCCCCAGCAGATTAAATATAAGTGACTTGGAAAAGAAAGAGGAGCTATTGAAAACAGTGAAAATGTCAATAGAAGACCTGACAGCTTGAGAATAGAAGAGGAAAAACAAAAGCAAAGCAGACAAAGAAATTTAACTCCCCTGCGACATAGCATTGGGTTGTTGAATCAACAAAAAGTTAAATAAGTTTAAGATCATCAGAGATGTGCACAGACTATTTTGAAATGACTTTTACCTACAATAACTTGCTTTAAAGTGTTTTGACACTTTGAAGAGGGGGTTAAGTCTCAGTTATAACTTATTAGAAAGGCCTCTTTCTATGAGAAGGTACAGATGAGTCTCCTCTGAGCATTTAACTGGGCTTTCCTGCAGGGTATGCATACAACTTGGAGTCACAGATGATCATTGCTTAGAAAATCTGTGTATATAATTTCTCTGGCATACTTTATACCTTATGGTTCTTTTGAATTCTAGTCTGGAGAACTTGGAGTCAGAGGTAAGGCAAAAAAAAAAAAAAAAAAAGCCCAAAACAAAAGCCATCCTTTGCATCTCCTCTTTGTAAGTTCATTATGGTGCAGCTGTCAGAAAAAAGCTCACCCCAAAGATCTCCTTTATCACCAGCTCTTACAGTGAATGCAATGGGTCTGCCGCTATTGATTCTGGCTTCAAGATCTGGTCTTACATCCTTTTCCCCTTTTGTGACAAAATACAAAAACAAACCTGGACTTCCCTGGTGGTCCAGCGGTTAAGAATCAGCCTGCGATGCAAGGGACATGGCTTCAAATCCTTGTCCTTAAGATTTCACATGCCATGGGGCAACTAAGCCAGTGTACTGCAAAGAGTGGACCCCACTTGCCACAAGAAGAGAAAGCCTGCACACAGCACTGAAGACGCAGTGCAGCCATAAATAAACACATGAAATTAAAATTCTTTTTAAAAATGCAAAAACAAGCAAACAACGACAACAGCAATATAATGAAACAAACATGAATACACACACACGCGCGCGTAGATATGGTTGTGAGCAAGAAATAATGAGCAGGTTGTCTGCAGAAAGCAAAAGATAGAAAAGGCTGTGTTTGCATGCTGAGTTTTCCTGACTCCTAAGTCCACAACATATATTAATTCTTCAGTCTCTGTCCACCTGGGATCAATGGAGATGTAAATTCAATGTGTGGCTCTAACCTTTCCCATGAATAAAGGGATAAATGACACTCAAGCGGCTCATTAGAGGCCATAATAGATTTATAGTGCTAAGCCACAAGGGTTTCCTGGAGAGTTAAGAACAAGGAGCAATGTTTAATACTGTCAACAATGGACATAATGATGGAATAGCAGTGTCAACAGAGGGACGAATGGTGGCAGCAATAGATAAGAGTCACCTTTTTATTGGACGTCTGGTGTTTGTCTGCAGTACTCTGAACTCTCACGCTCTCGGAATTAATCCTCCCAAGACACGGTAAGGAAGTTGTTAGCTGCATGAGAGGAAACTGAGGTTCAAGGAATTTAACTCAAAACCGCAACTCCCACAGCTAGTAAGTGACAGTGCTAGACTCAACCCTAGGCCTCCCGGTCGTCAAAATTCAGTTTTCCATCCTTCCCTTCCCCTTGCCCTCTCCTCTCCCTCCTCTGCCTTCTTCATCTTCTTCTTCTACTCTAACTCTGTAGATAACTAACTTCATGGATCTCTTCCTTGATCCATAACTTCCTAACACCCTTTTCAGGAGTAAAAGGATCCAAATAGTACCAAAACTTTATGAGCAGCTACATTTTACAAAGCACCATGGCATACAAACTCAGTTACCAAAAAGAATGGAGGAAACGAGCACATATTTACTAAGATTAGGGCTTCCCAGGTGGTGTGAGTGATAAAGAATCTGCCTGCCAATACCGGAGGTGTAAGAGAAGCAAGTTTGATCCCTGGGTCACGAAGATCCCCTAGAGAAGGGAATGGCAACTCAGTCCAGTATTCCTGCCTGGAAAATTCCATGGGCAGAGGAGCCTGGTGGGCTACAATCCATGGGGCCACAAAAAGTCAGACACGATTAAGTGACTAAGTACACACATATGTAGTAAGTGCCTAAGATGAATCAAGCCTCGTATATTTTATCATTTCAATTTTCTCAATTATAATGTGTATATTATCCCCATTTTATAAGCAAAGGGACTGAGGCCAAGGTATTTTAAGAAAGAAGTTTATCTAGAATCATACATACAGGGGAAATTCCAATTTGGCTAAATATTCACCAATCCAGGCAAGGTGTCTGATACACAGAGTCAGAACCAGTTCTCTGATCCTTCAGATCACCAAGGCTTGGAAAGTCCCTCTTAATACATGACCAGACTTAAATGAAATGCTTCCCAGACATTCTCATACAGCATGTGGAGGGCACTTTGATGATAGCTATCAAATATGCAAAGGAGCGCATCTATTGACAAAATAAGCAATAGGACAGATGCTAAAAATATTCTATATAAGTGATCTTATTGTATGTGCTTATATAAATTATAGTGGAGAAGTAGTAGAAAATAAAAATGAAAATAGAAATGCTATCTTTAGTTAAACATTGTCATTACCATATAATGGAATAAAATAAAGCTTTTAAAATGATGAATTACGCTGACATTTGCTGACATATAACGATGTTTCTAACATATAGTCCAATTAAGAAAAGCATTTCAAAAACTATGTATTAGAATGAATAGATTCATAACTCTGAAATAGAGACCCCCCACACACACCAACATACACACATCCTGAAACAAATGTACATAAACTTTACAATTTTAGCTGTGGCTCACTTTAGACAATGGAATAAAGGATCATCTTTATTTACTTCAAATTTTCTGAGTTTTATTTTGCAATAATAAATTGCATTTATTGAGTGTACTAACTTAACTACACTTCTTTCATTAATTATCGCAATGACTACTCTGTCTATGGAATTCTCCATGCAAGAATACTGGAGTGGGTAACCATTTCCTTCTCCAGGGGATATTCCTGACCCAGGGGTGAAAAATCCAGGTCTCTGCATTGCAAGCAGATTCTTTGCCATCTGAGCCACCATGGAAGCCCAATTTTATTTACTTCTTTGAATTTCCTAAATTTTATTTTGCAATAATAACTTGAATTTATTGAGTGTTCTAACTTAACTACACTTCTTTTATTATCACAATAACCCTACTTTACAAATCTGCAATTTGAAGTTTAGAGAGACTCATAATTTGCCGCCTGCTGCTGCTGCTGCTGCGTCTCTTCAGTCGTGTCCGACTTTGTGCGACCCCAGAGACAGCAGTCCACCAGGCTCCCCTGTCCCTGGGATTCTCCAGGCAAGAACACTGGAGTGGGTTGCCGTTTCCTTCTCCAATGCATGAAAGTGAAAAGTGAAAGTGAAGCCGCTCAGTCGCATTCGACTCAGCGATCCCATGGACTGCAGCCCACCAGGCTCCTCCATCCATGGGACTTTCCAGGCAATGGGTTGCCATTGCCTTCTCTGGCATAATCTGCCTAGTGAACACAAATTATGAGCTGAGATTTAAGCAGATTTTCTTCTTTTATGCCACAATAAATGTGTAATAATTTTGATATAAAATGCAATTTAATTATAACAATAAAAATAACTCAGATTTTTTTTTTTGCTTCTCAGAAAATATACAATGGTCCTTGCATTCTGTACAACATATTAAATTGTTTCAACTATTTTGTCATCTTAGGGTTCAGCCATTCTTTATTTTAGTACCTCCCTTTCTTAATTTCTAATGGACATTTAAAATAAATATTATCTAATGTTTCCTTAACTCCTGAGACAAATTGTTTCATAAGAACTATTTCACCTCCAAGGTGCCATGGGATTTAAGAAGCAAAATATGAGGTTTTCTGGTGGTGTGGTTGTTTTTTGTTTGTTTGTTTCTTGGTAAAGAAATTCCTAGACTGCCAAGTGTCAAAATGCAAGAGGTTTATTTGGAATTTAAGCTCTAAGACACAGGTTTCAAGTGCATTTGATACTTTATAATGTGTAGGGCTGCTCCTCTGAGCACCCACAGCCCTGTGGGATGCCCTGTCTGTAGTATCTATGGCTGCTAAAGCCACTTGTCTTCTTGTCTAAAGGTCTCATTAGGCTGAAGTCTGGTCTGACTCATTCAGCTTCAGCATCCTCAGAACCTGCACATCCACCTTCATAAGTCTGCTTGTCCCTGGGGCCAGAATGCCCTCAAAACTACCCGCAAGTCCTCTTAAGGTTAGTTCCGAAATGTCGGGGTTGGTTTCTTCATTCTGAAAAGAAAGATTAAATCTATATTTTGGTGAAGGTTCTTGGGTCAACATCTGTTGCCTTGGAGAGGTCAGTTCTCACTTGTGCTAGGGAAAGTTCAAAACCAAAGTGGTGGTATGAAAGGTCTGTGCTTGGCCTAGACTATAACTTTCCCAAACAAATGTCAGCAGGGTACAGCTCTTGGGGACTATGATGTTAATTTTTTCCCTCTTTTGGAGGAGACTGCATTCTGAGGCCGTAGATCCATAGAGAGGAATCTGGAGAAAAGGACTGTTTTTCATGACTTCTTAAAAGAGGGATTAAATCTTTTGCTAGGGAGAAAGATGTCCATAGGGAATACGCTGCAAAAAGAAACACTGGGCACTCAAGGTGAGAAAGGTTTGGTATTCAGCTCTGGGTTTCCTTTTTCTGCATTTCCATTCCCTTTATTCATGTTCAGACTTTCGTAAAGCTTGATAAAGTGCAGTGCATCTCAGTTGTGATTGAAGAAATAGAGTGAGATGGCTCTTTCTGTATGTGGTGAAAACAGAGAACAGCAATGAGAAGACGGCAAAATGGAGAAGGAGCTGAAGATATTGACCCGAAGTCAGAGACAGGCCCAACTAAGAGAAATTTGTAGAACATGTAACCACTTGCTAGGAATTTTAGGAAACGCTTGGGAAATAGGCAAGTCTCCCCACGTACACTATTGGGGCTTGGATTATGTCATTTGTATACAAAAGTAAAAGTTGCCCTAAGAATTGAGAACTTCAGGATGCTTGGTTTATTCTTGGTTTAGGAAATTTAAGCTTCCTGTAAGATGAAGAGAACAGGGAAGATATCTGTGAATCATCTGGTAACCGCCAGTAACTGAAATTGTCAATATCCCCAAACCATTGTAGCTTTACAACAATGATTTCATTTTTTATTACCAACCATACAATATACAATCACTGGGTCAGGAAGATCCCCTGGAGAAGGAAATGGCAACACACTTCAGTATTCTTGCCTGGGAAATCCTACGGACAGAGGAGCCTGGTGGGCTATAGCCCATGGGGTCTCAAGAGTCAGAAAACAACTTAATGACTAAACCGCTACCACATACAATATAGGATAAATTCTTCACATACGTAAAATGTCTTTGAGGAAGCGTAGATTTTTTTTTTTCCTTCTCTTGAATCCTGATCTCCTGACAATTTCATCAAAGCACACTGGAGTTCCAGCTTGGAAAAATCAAAATCATGGTCAGAAAAAGGTCCTCGCAAGCCAGGCCTGGTTCTTGCTTTGGTTATAAAAATGACTAAACAATTTTTATGCATTTCTAAGAACAGATTGCAGACATTCCAAGGAGACATTTCAACACATCACCAGCTTGGACACAAAGACTGGAAATGTCAGCTGGGAAAGGGTTTAGAGACAACTGATGGGCCAGCTTAGGCAGAAGTCAAGTCTAAGAGACTTGACTTGGGTAAATCCGAGACCTGGAGGGGCAGGGGCAAATGATCAAGCCCACTCAGAACCTTCTTCTCCATGAACATAAGTCGTTACCACTGTGCAACTCCCTTCCCCACCCCCTGCTGTCCTGTAAAAATTTTTTTCTGTGACAAAGGTAAGGATCTGAATGGGAGAAAGGAGGTACTTGATGGTCCATCTGATAGGATTTCCAGAGCAGAAGTTGAGGTCTCTGAATACAGACTCTGTTTCCTTGACGTCCTCTGCCATTACCCCCACATTTTGATTGATGCAACATCCACCAGGGAAAACCATTTCCTCCCCAGCATCCAGCAGAACATCACCATCTCTGGGTGCCCAGCTCTCAAGTACACTGCCTCATGAGTATGTGATCTGAACTGGTGTCTCTAGTGTCCTAACAACTAAGGGAGAACACAGATCAAAGGCTTTGAGGAAGAGACCAGACCAGGGGTGAGGGGAATCTTTTCCGTGAGGAAAAGTTAATCACTTCTCAAGACTTACCCTGAACGAGCCAGTTAATGTCATCTGCATCTTGCATGACTTCTGTTGGTGGGGCTGAGCCAGCTTGATATTTTGTTATGTTTTAGTGTTTTAATTCTTCTAAATAAAACCATAGCTATTCTATTCATATGACATTATGTGTAAACTAAATAGAAGTTATTTTTAATGTGTGTAATGACTAATCTCAGCTTTTAAGTAAAACACTTGGGAAGATACACACTAAAATTGAAATTTTACATTATACTTAGTCAAGCTTTTGAAGTTTTGCTTTGTTTTAGAAGGATAGAAATGTTCTTTTTTTTAATGTACTTTCTTGAAATATTGCTGATTTACTTTCTGACTGTGAAGACAGAAAGATTTACTATGTTGTATTAATTAAGATTTATTATGTTGTGTTAATTTCTGCTGTATGGCACAGTGATTCAGTTATACATATACAGACATTCATTCTTTTTCGTATTCATTTCCATTATGGTTTATTACAGGATATTTAATATAGTTCCCTGTACCATACAGTAGGACCTTATTTATCCATGCTATGTATAAAAGTTTGAATCTGCTAATCCCAAACTCTCAATCTATTCTTTCCTCACCCTTTTCTCCTGCTTGTCAACCACAAGTCTGTTCTCCATGTTCATGAGTCTGAGAAATATTCACTTTTTTTTGTTAGCACTTTTCTTTTGGCACATGAACAAATGAGGATTATATGAGCCAAGGGCTTGAGTTGGGGGCAAACGTGGGGGCTTTACAGGTTACCCAAGATAGAGGCAATGTTTTGCAGTGAAAAAATAAGTATTGGTAGAAAGGAATCAGACAGATTTGGCCAGAGTGCTGGACTTGGCGATACAATGGCCAGAAACATATGTAGTTTGCCCTCAGGGTTGTCAGTATCATTGTGGAGACTTCTTAGAAGCAGAAAATTATAGTAAAGTAATACAAGACCATCCCCATGGAAAAGAAATGCAAAAGAGCGAAATGGCTGTCTGAGGAGGCCTTACAAATAGCTGTGAAAAGAAGAGAAGCGAAAAGCAAAGGAGAAAAGGAAAGATATAAGCATCTGAATGCAGAGTTCCAAAGAATAGCAAGGAGAGATAAGAAAGACTTCCTCAGTGATCAATGCAAAGAAATAGAGGAAAACAACAGAATAGGAAAAACAAGAGACCTCTTCAAGAAAATTAGAGATTCCAAGGGAACATTTCATGCAAAGATGGGCTCGATAAAGGACAGAAATGGTATGGACCTAACAGAAGCAGAAGATATTAAGAAGAGGTGGCAAGAATACACAGAAGAACTGTACAAAAAAGATCTTCCCGACCAAGATAGTCACGATAACGTGATCACTGACCTAGAGCCAGACATCTTGGAATGTGAAGTCAAGTGGGCCTTAGAAAGCATCACTACTAACAAAGCTAGTGGAGGTGATGGAATTCCAGTTGAGCTATTACAAGTCTTGAAAGATGATGCTATGAAAGTGCTGCACTCAATATGCCAGCAGATTTGGAAAACTCAGCAGTGGCCACAGGACTGGAAGAGGTCAGTCTTCATTCCAATCCCAAAGAAAGGCAATGCCAAAGAATGCTCAAACTACCGGACAATTGCCCTCATCTCACACGCTAGCAAAGTCATGCTCAAAATTCTCCAAGCCAGGCTTCAGCAATATGTAAACCGTGAACTCCCAGATGTTCAAGCAGGTTTTAGAAAAGGCAGAGGCACCAGAGATCAAATTGCCAACATCCGCTGGATCATGGAGAAAGCAAGAGAGTTTCAGAAAAACATCTATTTCTGCTTCATTGACTATGCCAAAGCCTTTGACTGTGTGGATCACAATAAACTGTGGAACATTCTGAAAGAGATGGGAATCCCAGACCACCTGACCTGCCTCTTGAGAAACCTGTATGCAGGTCAGGAAGCAACTGTTAGAACTGGACATGGAACAACAGACTGGTTCCAAATAGGAAAAGGTGTACGTCAAGGTTGTATATTGTCACCTTGCTTATTTAACTTATATGCAGAGTACATCATGAGGAACGCTGGGCTGGAAGAAGCACAAGCTGGAATCAAGATTGCTGGGAGAAATATCAATAACCTCAGATATGCAGATGACACCACCCTTATGGCAGAAAGTGAAGAGGAACTCAAAAGCCTCTTGATGAAAGTGAAAGAGGAGAGTGAAAAGGTTGGTTTGAAGCTCAACATTCAGAAAACAAAGATCATGGCATCTGGTCCCATCACTTCATGGGAAATAGATGGAAAAACAGTGGAAACAGTGTCAGACTTTGTTTTTTTGGGCTCCAAAATCACTGCAGATGCTGATTGCAGCCATGAAATTAAAAGACGCTTGCTCCTTGGAAGGAAAGTTATGACCAACCTTGATAGTATATTAAAAAGCAGAGACATTACTTTGCCAACCAAGGTCCGTCTAGTCAAGGCAATGGTTTTTCCCGTGGTCATGTATGGATGTGAGAGTTGGACTGTGAAGAAGGCTGATCGCTGAAGAATCGATGCTTTTGAACTGTGGTGTTGGAGAAGACTCTTGAGAGTCCCTTATACTGCAAGGAGATCCAACGAGTCCATTCTAAAGGAGATCAATCCTGGATGTTCATTGGAGGGACTGATGCTAAAGCTGAAACTGCAATACTTTGGCCACCTCATGCGATGAGTTGACTCACTGGAAAAGACTCTGATGCTGGGAAAGGTTGGGGGCGGGAGGAGAAGGGGATGACGGAGAATGAGATGGCTGGATGGCATCACCGACTCTGTGGACATGAGTTTGAGTGTACTCCGGGAGTTGGTGATGGACAGTGAGGCCTGGCGTGCTGTGATTCATGGGGTCGCGGAGAGTCGGACACGACTGAGCGACTGAACTGAACTGAACTGAATACAAGCCGCTAGATATTGAAAGTGGAAAATGATGAGGCATTGGAGCAGCCTTACGAAAACCACCCTTTCCATCCACTGGCAATATGATAAGCCAAGGAAGACTTGAAAATAACTGTGAAGACAGAGAGAGTTTTGTCTGCACTTTAAATAGGTATTTAAATGTGGCTGGGACACAGGGTATGTGAGTGTAGATGAGCTGTGATATGCTTGCCATTGAGAGGTAAAGCTCAAGAGAGAGTCAAGAGATTCTGGAAGGTCCTGTTCTCTAATGAATTTAAACTTTATTCTAGGGCAATGGAGAACCATCAATGATGTGGTGAGATTTATTTACTTGTGCATCCATTCATTAAATATTCACCATCAGTGTTTTTTTATTTAACAAACATTTGTTGAGCAATGATTGGCACTGGACATAAAGCACAAACAAACACAAAAATAAAAGAAAAAAACCAAAAAAAAAAACCAGATAAAACATCCTGCCTGGAAAAAGCAGGTGGCAATTTTAGATTTAGGGGGCAGGGGGAGTGGCACCAAGAAGGTGGTCTTTGGGCAAGGAGATAAACAAGGTGAGGGGGTAAGCCATTAGGATATCAGGAGAAAAACATTCCAGATGAAGGGAGATGCCAAGGCAAAGGCCTGGAGGTAAGAGCATGCCTGATGTTTTTGAGGAACACCAAGCCAGCCCACCAGGGCTGGAGCGGACAAGTCAGAGATGATGGACTTTCACTTTCAATCCTGAGTCAGGACAGAAGCTGCCCAGTTGTTCTGAGCAGAGGCAGGAAGTGCATGGGCTTCTGATTTTAACGGATTCTTGGGAACTGGGATGAGTCAAGGGAAGAAACAGGGAAACCAGTGAGGAGGCTAGTACTGGAACCCAGGGATAAAAAATGATGGCGGTCTGGGCTACAGGACAGCAGTGGGCATGGTCAGAAACCCAACAGCATCTGCTGACCACAAGAAGGGGTGCTCAAGGGCAGGTGGGGAGTCCAGAGAATAACCACACCTCTGCCCATATACACAATCCCTCTTCTTGGGCTCTTTCCACAGTTATCTATCTAAATCATTGTGCAGTGAGAAAGAAGACATTCATTTCATTTCCACCCAGGCTTTTAACAATTGAAGAGAAAACTACTGTACTTAACTACAGGATAAATAAAGGGCTTCCTAAGGCCATGTACAGAATGACAATTAGCAGGAACATGGCCCTAGGACAGGAGGGAGCTTCCCACCCAGGCTGAATCACCAGCTCACTGTTGGGAACAATTTATTTGATGCAAGTAAAAACCAAATATTTATAAATCAGCTAAATAAGAAACTGAGGGGGAGAGCTTCTGGGATTTGAACGAAAAAAAAAAAATTCTCCATGGGGGTTGGAGGATTGGAAATCTATCAGGACTTGGGGCATGCACACATCTGGTATGTGTTGCCGGGGCACTTAGTCACTTTGTAAAGCCTTGATCAGTTTAAGACTTTTGTTTATGGGTTTTGCACTCCTATGGTTGGAAAGCCTTTTCTTAATGTCAGAAGGGCATTCTGAAGAAGTCAATTCTATTTCAAAAAGCAAAGCCCTAATTTGCCTCTCTCAGGCTATGTTAATGCCCTTCCTATAGACCGTTCTATTGCCTAGACAACTGTGCATAAGTCATTTAACAAGTTTTCCTGCTTCTATCTTTTCAATAAACTTTTTTACTTTAGAATAATGGTAAATTTATGGAATAGCTGCAAAATTAATACAAAGAGTTTCTATAGATCCCTTACCCAGTTTCCCCTAATGTTGGCATCATACATTAATGACATATTTGTCAAAACTAAGAAATTTTCCATAGGTGCTGACTCCCCAGTCACATTTAATAACTAATAATAGTGACTCTCATTGGTAAAGCAGGTGACCTGCTCATGACTCAGCTTCAGAGGCACTGGGGAATGGCATTCTCTCCATTCTACCATTGTGAGACAGATTCAGAAAGGAAGAAACTCCTGAAAACATAATATGGAAATTCAAAAGGTGCTGGGGGGTAAGAAAATATAAAAAATGTTCCATTCACTAATGTGTGATTGATTCTTAATAAGTATCTACCAAAGAAAGGAAGAAATAAAGGATTTCCAGGTTTAGCCAAAAACAAACAAAAAATTCAGTTCAGTGTGAATTTTAGATAAAAAAGGAATGATTTTTAAAAGTAAGTTTGTCTCATGCAATATTGGGGACACAGTTATACCAGAAATGCATTTGTTCAAGAAGATGTGATACACATATATGGCGGTGGTGGCGGCTTAGTTGCTAATTCGCGTCTGACTCTTGCGACCCCACGCACTGTAGCCTCTCCAGGCTCCGCTGTCCATGTGGTTTCCAGGCACGAATACTAGAGTGGGTTGCCATTTCCTTCTCCAGGGGGTCTTCCCGACCCAGTGATCGAACTGTCATCTTCTGTGTTGCCCACGGATTCTTTCCTGCTGAGGCGCCAGGGAAGCCCATATATATACAGATATACACACATACAGATATATACATACACACACACATATAGCAATATTATTAAGCCATAAAAAAGAAAAATAATGCCATTTTCAGCAACATGGATGGATCTAGAAGTTGTCATACTGAGTGAAGTAAGTCAGATGAAGAAAGACAAACATATCTTTTACACGTGGAATATAAAAAAAATGGTACAAATGAGCTTATTTTCAAAACAGAAATAGAGCTGCAGATGTAGAAAACAAACTTATGGTTGCCCAGGGAGAAGGGGTGGGAGAGATGCTCCAGGAGACTGGGATTGAGATGTACACGTAAATAACTAATAAGGGCTTACTGTGCAGCACAAGGAGCTGTACTCAGTATTCTCTTGTGGGAGTGTTACGCTGATGGCACTTACACACAGACTCTGAAATACAGTACAAATCAGCACATCTATGAAACAAGAACAGGCTCCCAGACACAGAGAACAGACTTGTGGTTGCCAAGGGGGTGGGGGAAGGGAGAGGGAAGAAATGGGAGTGTAGGATTAGCAGAGGCAAACTAGTCTGTACAGAATGGATAAACACGGTCCTACTGTATATCACAGCACTGCAACTCAGCTATTCTTGACCAAAATTAAAAAGAAAAGGAAAATTGCTGTTTACCTGAAGTTCAGATTTAACTGGGTGTTCTGCAACCCTGAGGAGGAAGGGAGGAAAGAAGGAAGAGGAAGGAAGAGGAAGGCCGGGAGGGAACGTGGTATGAATCAGCTACCTCAGGATTCTGCCATTTAACCTTTGGCTCATCTGACTTCAGATTTACCAAGAAAACATCTGTCTATAATTTGACATTTCACGAGGAACTAGCCACTGGGAAAGAATCAATTGGTCAGGCTGTCTGGAATTTCTCACTGCTAACTGACAACCTGACTTTTGACTAAGATGTGGTGTACCCTGTAGCTTGGTACAAGGAAGGAATGTACTAACTTCAGAGACAGTCATAGTGCAGTCCATGTGACAGATTTTGCAACAGAAATTAATAAATTAAAATTCCAACTTTATGTCCCAGTCCTCAGAGTTCCGTTACTGCGATGCCAACTTTGAGAGATCAATCTGCTCCCTTAAGCGTGCTCAGGGTGGGGACTGCAAGATTCCATGGTGATGCCTCCATGTTTTATTTCTTAAACTGAATGATAAGTATATGGTGTTCTTTTATTCTTTGTAACGATTCATGCAACAGAATATTTTATAAGGTATTTTCAAACAAAAAATGAAATGAGAAGCCAAGTGATTTAATGGAAGAAGGATGGACTTGCTTTGAGAAAACATTTGCTTGAGCCCAGATTAGCCACTGTTTCACTTCTTTCTATTTTACATTCCAACAACATAGAGTTAATCAGAGGGTTTCTAGTGAGATCTTATGCTGAGCTCTTTCTTTTACATTTCCATGCGTTATGCTTTGCCTTTTGTCTTGGAAAGCCTTCTTTATCCTTTTTTCCAGCCACTCCCACTCACTTTTAAAGACAACTCACAATTATCATACAGGACAGTTCAGGAATTTTTTTCCCACTGCAAGTCTCTCCGCCAGTCTCCTCTCCCACCACTCAGGGCAAGAGGCTCTACTTCTACCCCTACCTTATTTCTTTATCCCGAATCAGTTGTGTTACGTTCTCTGATGCTCCCACCACATTGTGCTATGATTAGCTTTTTACAGGTCTGTCTTGCCACCAAGTCCTTCATGGAAGGACTGTTGCTAAAGCTGAAGCTTCAATACTTTGGCCACCTGATGTGAAAAGCCGACTCACTGGAAAAGACCCTGATGCTGGGAAAGATTGAAGGCAGGAGAAAGGGACTGAAGAGGATGAGATGGTTGGATGGCATCAGCGACTCAGTGGACATGAGTTTAAGCAAGCTCCAGGAGATGGTGAAGGACAGGGAATCCTGGCGTGCTGCAGTCCATGGGGTCACAAGGAATTGGATATGACTTAGTGACTAAACAACAACTTGCACCAACTGGAGTCTCTTGAAGAGAAGAACTGAGCCTTAATCATGCTCCTACTCCCTGAACCTAGCAACATGGCTAACCCACATTTTGTTGTTTAGTTGCTAAGTCCGATCTGACTCTTTGTGACCCTATGGACTGCAGCACACCAGGCTTCCCTGTCCTTCACCATCTCCTGGAGCTTGCTTAAACTCATGTCCATTGAGTCGGTGATGCCATCCAACCATCTCATCCTCTGCTGTCCCCTTTTCCTCCTGCCTGCAATCTTTCCCAGCATCAGGGTCTTTTCCAATGAGTTGACTCTTTACATCAGGTGCCTAGAGTATTGGAGCTTCAGCTTCAGAATCAGTCCTTATAATGAATAAACCCCTGTTTACCCATCTGAATTGACTCTCCCTAAGCCTTAGTTTCCACCATTATAAAGTTGCTACACACAGGCGCACACACATCAGCAGGTAAATTTTTAGCCACATATTGCCTGCTTAAAGAAAAACTCACTTCTGTATGTTCCCCAAAACATTAGGGCTAATCCAGCTTCCTTCTTTAATAATGAGAAAATTAAGGCCCAGAGAGGGAGAGTAACCTATACAGGGTCACACAGGAGTGGAGTGGCTCGTTCAGAGGAAGAACCCAGGTATCTTTCAGCAATGCCCATTGCTGGGGGATGATAAGCAGGTTGTCTAACTTCCCAGCTTCCCTAAATCTTTAGAGAAGTTGGGTGTTGGTGGCTCTCCCCAGCACGGCCTCATGGCTGATCCAGACCTCAGAAGGGCAGCCTTTAGGAGTGTCCAGAGTCCCATGGCCATTAACACAGCATGTTCACACTTCCTGTGGCCTGGCCCAGCCCAGCGCCCCCGCTTTGTTTTGGTCAAAAGTCTCACTGGCAGAGATGGTAAGTAATATCAGTGGACTCTTTGAAGGCCTTTCCCCTAGAGCCTCATTAGCCTTGACTATTGGCGGCACTGGCCACAGCCGTCCTTTCCATATTCTGCTGACCTGAGGTCATGTGGTATGAATGGAAACAGGGGAGCTGGTGCCCTAGAATTGCTTGCAAAACAAGTTGCTCTTTTTTCAAGCTGCGGATTCCATTAAGTAACTGGAATGGCCTTTATGTATCTGGCATGAGATGTAGGCTCGCCCTTCCTTTGCCCCTTCAGCGTTTTGGAGGTAGGAATGCTCTACCATCAGGGATTTCCAGGGCCAACCTGGAAGGGATACTCCAGCATGGATTTCCCAGATGGGTTGTCCTCTCTTTTGAAAAGTGTCATCCTGTTTATCACCAGTCTCCATTGCTGTGCTGGCTTAAGCATGGCTGTTAATCACTCCTTCTTTTCTCCTCTCTCTTGGTTCTAGAGGTCAATTCCAGAATAGGTCCAATTTGGTTCCGGGTGGACTAGAATATGAACATTCTCAAAGCTGCAAGGGACTCTTGACTTCACCTTGGAGAATTCTTCATCTTTGCAAATGGAGAAACAAGATGAAAGAGGAGGAGCTTTGACTAAGTGCCCATAATATTAGAACTGGGACTCATTCCAGGTTCCCTGCCTTCCTTCTCCAGGACTCAGAACTTCAAGGAATTCTCCAACAGCAAACAACAAAGCACCTCAAACCATGATAGTATTTATCTAAAATTTCCTACCAGTTTGTTCTTTCAGATGCCCTCTCACACTCTCTCTCCTGCTTTCTTTGCTTATCCATTTATTTATTTGTAATTTTTCATCTTTCTTTCATTTCCTAATTTTTTTTCCTACTCCCTTCTATATGCCCTTCAAAACTCAACTCAGCTAAGTTCCATGAAGTAAGTGGAAGGGCTGGAGTTTAACTTATTGGTGTTGATTCTTCAGTTCCCTATAATGGTATTAACCATCCACATCCTTGCTGTGGCCTTAACACAGTGGAGCATACAATCCGCTCTGTGACTCTGGGCCTTGGTTTGTCATCAACATGACAGGACATCTAATGCTCTGTCATCACCATAAGCACAAAGGCCTGGTGTGTACTGTCATTTAGCCTGGGCTCCATAATGAGATAGAAAGGACAGACCTGATTCAGACCTTCAGCTGGAAGCCACACCCAGCAGAGCCCAACAAAACCCAACCAATGTCACAAGGTGTGACGACTGGAAACCTCTGGAAAGAGCCTCGACCTCAGAAGCAACAGTGCTACCCAACTATGTGTATGAAATAGCCTTGCCCCGAGGTAAAATAAATAGGTTTCAACACATGCATTTTCATTAAGTCATTCAACAAATAATCCCTGAGCACCAACTATGATCCCATTAACTCTCTGAAACTATACATCATTAAAACCATTTGTCCATTTTTAATGCATTTTTCTGAGGAAAGGGTTTGCAATTTTCCTGAACTGGGTTCTTGTTATTCAGTTGCTAAGTCACGTCTGGCTCTGCAACCAACAGACTATAGTACGCCAGGCTCCTCTGCCCTCCACTGTCTTATAGAGTTTGCTCACTTTCATGTTCACTGAACTGGTAATTCTATTTAACCATTTCATCCTCTGTTTCCCCTTTCGCCTTTAACCTTTTCCAGCATCAAGGTCTTTTCCAGTGAGTTGTCTTTTTTCCATCAGGTGGCCAAAGTATTGGAGCTTCAGCTTCAGCAACAGTCCTTCCAATGAATATTCAGGGTGGATTTCCTTTAGGATTGTTTCAACCAAATGACTGAAAGACCTCTGGTATGAGGGTTCACTTGGGGGTCTTGTTTCATTTGCCACAAAAGGTCAATATTGAGTCGTAGTACTGTATGGCTGCTCACCTGTGAGTACAGACTAATGAAAAAAAATTGCTTAAATAATCTGAGTTTTATTAGAAGGGTTGACCAGAAAGATTGAATTTGTAATTTGTTAATTACTAAATGGGTGCTTTAGTCATTTGCAATAATCATCTATGCTATTTGCAATTGACACTCTCACCAACTAACTTTCACCCTAAAATTGTACTAAAAATACTGAATGTTCTGTAAATACCATGGTAAATTTTAACTATTACCTTGATAATTGTGTAGGTAGGCCTCTTGTATCTGTCTTTTAGCATCTTAACATTTGTAACTATTTTCTCCTGTTATGGGCTTCCCTTGTGGCTCAGGTGGTAAAGAATCCGCCTGCAATGTGGGAGACCTGGGTTCAATCCCTGGGTTGGGAAGATCCGCTGGATAAGGGAAAGGCACTGCAAGGAGATCCAACCAGTCCATTCTAAAGGAGTTCAGTCCTGGGTGTTCATTGGAAGGACTGATGCTAAAGCCAATACTTTGGTCACTTCACACGAAGAGTTGACTCATTGGAAAAGACTCTGATGCTGGGAGGGATTGGGGGCGGGAGGAGATGGGGACGACAGCGAATGAGATGGCTGGATGGCATCACCAACTCGATGGAGGTGAGTTTGAGTGAACTCCAGGAGTTGGTGATAGACAGGAAGACCTGGCGTGCTGTGATTCATGGGGTCGCAAAGAGTCGGACATGACTGAGCAACTGAACTGAACTGAACCCACTCCAGTATTCTTGCCTGGAGAGTTCCATGGACTGTATAGTTCATGGGATCGCAAAGAGTCAGACACGACTGAGCAACTTTCACTTTCTCCTGTTATACTACTATAGGCCCCCAGCGGTTCCTTTATGGTTGACTTACTATTTTTTCTTGTATAACATGATTTTAAGGTTCTTTACTATTCTGCTTTCTCTTCTCTGCATTTTCTAGTTTGTCACTGTTTCCCTTAAATACATCACTGAAAACTGAACAGAATCCAAATATAACCAAATGCTTAGGTCCTGCTATGGACTAAACTATGTCCTCACCCTCACCAGACTTTCAATGTTGAAGCCCAAACATCTAATGTAATGATATTTGGAGACGGGAACTTTGGGGGTGATTAAATTTAGAGGTTGTGAAGGTGGGACCTGATGATGGGCTTAGTGCCCTTATAAGAAGAGATACCAGAGAGGCTGATCACTCTCTCTCCACTGTGTGGTAACACAGCAAGAAGGCAGCCATCTGCAAGCCAGAAAGAGCTCTTAACAGAAGCCAATCATGCAGGCACCCTGATCGCAGACTTCTAGCCTCCAGAATTCTGAGAAAATAAATGTCTGTTGCCTTAGCCACCCAACATTTTGTCATGGCAGCCTGAGCAAACCAAGACCTCTGCCTCCCTGCTGTCCACACAGTGTCTAGCACAGTGCTTGGCTTCCCTGGTGTGACCGATGGGCAGGGCCTGAGGATGTCAGCCTCAGGGGACCTTTCTTGGTTTGCCCAAGATCAACACATGCTGATGAGACCAGCAGGCCCCCAAGTTTGCGCCAGACTTTTCCACTGCTGGTCTGGATTTCTGGGCTCCTGATGCTGGTCTCTCCATGCCAAACTCTGGGGAGCCAGTGCTTCTTGGGAAAGATACCACATGTGTGAATAATATGACAAGCATCTGAGCTGGCAGCGAGGAGTGACAGAACTTTCCTAGGGATGAGGCCAAGTCTGGCAGGTTTCCCACGTCCATTCAGCTCCTGGAAGCCCAGCAAATTCACGTGGACCTGTCTGGTGCTTAGGTCTCACTGGTGGGAAGATTCAGAGATGGATGGGATGATGTGCTTTTCTGCAGCCTCTGGGAAACCTGCACAGTCCAGTCATCCTTAGGTCGCCTTCAGGGAGCACCGGTGGATACTTGCTCATAGCACTCTTGCCCTGTAGGTGCCTCATGCTGCCCACAAGAACAGGTGAGACGCATGAGGGAGTCAGTTTGGTTCCCTTACCTTTAAAATGGTCATTGCTCCATGGTATTAAAATATTGCTCCAGAGGACTGTGACAATCAAATGAGGTAAAGAGTCACACATAGATGCCAAGTAGTTAGAGCTGCCCTCACAGGGCACTGTTCTCAGAAGCGTCAGTATACTCTTTCCTATAAAGGTGCCAACACCTTGAGGTGGACTGTGTTAGGCTCATTTGACAGATGAGGGAACTGAAGCTTGGGAGATTTACTGACCTGCTTGGGTTTACAAAGCTAGTGAGTGTGAAATTTCTTTCCCAGTGTTTGGTGTATACAGAGCAGTTAGTCTGTACTAATTAAACAAAAAGAAATAACCGAATTTTGTTTTTCTCAGTCCAGGCTGACATCAAAGCCCATGTCCTCAACCACTATGCTGTACTGTTTGACTCTAAACTGTAGAGTGCTGTTCCCCTGGGAGAAACTGTTTCCATGTGGTCATGAGCTCTGATCCACAAACTTATGGCCCTGTGAGTGGGGTCCCAGCAGACCTCCTGGGCCCTCCATGCTCTCCATTACATCGTGTGCTGTCGACCTAATACAGGTTTCCATGTAGGCCAAAAATAGGAATGCTAGCACAGACACTACTATTGGGGATGCTATGCTCCCGGGAAGGGAGGGGAATAAGGGAAATGTCAATCAAAGATAATATGTAGTAATAGCCACTCACTTCCTGAATTTTGATGTGTGGCAATACTTTGTTAAAAAATTTATATATCTGTTATTTTCTCCTCAAACAACCTCATGAACTAGGGACTCTTTCGGGCTCTCTTTTGTGGAAGAGGAATCTGGGAAGATGCATTTAATTACTCTATGCAGGCCTCTGGTTCCTTGGAGAAAACAATCGTAGTTAATCCACATTCTCTCACTTAAAGGTCAAAATTTAGCAAAGTCACCAGCATGATATAGAGGCTGCGTCAGGGCTCCAGTTGGCCCTGAGTTCAGTTCCTTTCTCCATCAAGGAGTGCAGATGAAACAGACACAGGATTGCTGTCTAATTCTGTTTGTGTGTTCGCATGCCACGTCATTTCAACCATGTCTGACTTCTTGAGACCCCATGGACTGGAGCCCGCTAGGCTCATCTGTCCGTGGAATTCTCTAGGCAAGAATGCTGGAATGTGCAGCAATTCCCTCCCTCCAGGGGATCTTCCTGATCTAGGGATTGAACGCTCATCTCCTGCACTGGCAAATGGATCCTTTATCACTGAGCAACCGGAGAAGCCCCACAGTATGATTTGCCTGGCACTTAATAAACGTTTGCTGTTAACATTATTATGCACATGTGATAGAAAACAAATAAAAACCCAACGAAGCCAGCAGATTCAAAGCACAGAAGAGGATTGCAGACATTTTCACAGTTTCCAGGGTTCCCTCACATGCAGGATTTCACCCATGCGGCCCCTCACCTAACATTGTAAGAGCCCCAGCTCCCTCTTGTGAGATGTGGTCATTTAATGGTCATTCAGCTCTCCTGCGTGTTAAGTGCAGTCATGACTCTAACTCTGGTCTGCTCAACCCTAGTTCCAGTGCTCTGTCAGCTCCCAGAAAGTGTCAGTGTATGAACTGCTTAGATGGAATGGAAGGGTTATTTAGGGAATCTTCCTTAGAAGATTCAGACTCTCATATAATTGCACTCATTTCACATGCTAGCAAGATTATGCTCAAAATCCTTCAAGCTAGGCGCCAACAATATGTGAACTGAGAATTTCCAGATGTACAAGCAGGGTTTTGAAGAGGCAGAGAAACTAGAGATCACATTGCCGACATTTGTTGGATCATGGGGAAAGCAAGCAAATTCCAGAAAAACATTTATTTCTGCTTCATTGATTACACTAAAGCCTTTGACTGTGTGGATCACAACAAACTATAGAAAATTCTTAAAGAGATGGGAGCATCAGACCACCTTACCTGTCTCCTGAGAAAGCTGTATGCGGGTCAAGAAGCAAGTTAGAATCAGACATGGAACATCTGACTGATTTAAAATTGAGAAATGAGTGCATCAGGATTGAATATTGTCACCCTGTTTATTTGACTTCTATGCAGAGTACATCATGCAAAATGCCAGGCTGGGTGAATCGCAAGCTGGAATCAAGGGAGAAATATTAACAACCTCAGATGTGAAGATGATACCCCTCTAATGGCAGAAAGTGAAGAGGAACTAAAGAGCTTCTTGATAAGGGTGAAAGAGGAGGGTGAAAAAGGTGGCTTGAAACTCACCATTGAGAAACTAAGATCATGGCATTTGGTCCCATCACTTCATGGCAAATAAAATGAGAAAAAGTGGAAGCAGTGACAGATTTTATCTTCTTAGTCTCTGAAATCACTATGGATGGTGATTTAATTTCATGGTTAAATTAAAGACACTTGCTCCTTGGAAGGAAAGCAATGACAAATCTAGACAATGTGCTGAAAAGCAGAGATATCACTTTGTCGACAAAAGTCCATATAGTCAAACCGATGGTTTTTTCTAGTAGTCATGTATGGATGTGAATGTTGGATCACAAAGAAGGCTGAGGGCCAAAGAATTGATGCTTTTTAATTTTGGTGCTGGAGAAGACTCTTGATAGTCCTTTGGACTAAAAGGAAATCAAACCAGTCAATACCAAAGGAAATCAACCCTGAATATTCATTGGAAGGTCTGATGCTAAAGCTGAAGCACCACTGCTTTGGCCACCTGATGCAAAGAGCTGATTCATTGGAAAAGACCCTGATGCTGGGAAAGATTGAAAGCAAAAGGAGAAGGGGGCAGCAGAGGATGAAATGGTTAGATAACATCACTGACTCGATGGACATGAGGTTGAGCAAACTCCAGGAGATAGTGTAGGACAGAGTGCAGCCTGGTGTACTACAGTCCGTGGGGTTGTAAAGAGTCAGACACGACTTAGCAACCGAAAAGCAACGACATTCTTAGAAGAGAGGGCAGTGAGTCCCAGTGATCCCACCTGCCACAGATGTAATCTTGCTGGTAGGATGGCTAAGCAGTTCTCCACTTCAGGCATCAGTGAGAAAGGCTCTTCCAGAAGGAGAGTCTTTTTCATTTCACTGCAGATGAAAAACAAGTGTTTTCAAGTAATTCATTTTCTTTATTGACTCTTCAAGTACTGCATATCCCACTCTGAAACATTGAGAATCATCTCCATGGAATAAAAAGAACACAGGCTTTGGAATCAGAAGGGTATGTTCTTTTTTATCAACATCAACTCTGACACTTATAGCTGCATAACTTTGGACAAGCCATTAAGCTCTGAGACTTTGTCTTTTCATCTGTGAAATGGAGACAGTAATATCCACTTCCAGGATGGCTGGAGAGGGTTAATTTATATAATATATTCAAGGTGTCTAGATCACAGTGGACTCAGAAAATGTCACATTTTTCATCATTACCCTTTTATTAGTAAACTAGTAAATTGTCGTTTACAAAAGACTTGCTTGCTAGATCCTATGACCCTCACATATGGTGCCTTATGGTTCTAGTAACTGCCAGAGAGTTAGCTTGATTCGCATCTTCAAAAGAAAGCAGAGTTCAGTGGTAGGATGAGAGAGAAACTTACTCTCCAGGCAGATGTGTGGTCAGTTGACATATGTGTCTGAGGGAAGATAGAACAGTAAAGAGAAGTTTTCAGATCTCTAAACTAGGAAAGAATACTCTGGCGTGAGAGCCAGTCCATGGGCAACAGGGGACGGTTTCTGAAGCATGACATCTGTCACAGCTGTTTGGGTTTTGTCCATACAGTTCTCTGCTGAAGGTTTGTTTTGCTGTCACATTGGAGAGGTGGGATTTAAAAGGTCGTGTCACCCACAATGATTCAAACAGGTTGGATCCTTCATCTTCTCATACCTATGCTCTGGACAGTAGAAGTCAGATCCAGCCACACTGCCAAGCAGAACTCTGGAGTTTTATAGGACCTTTATACCATCTGAAATCATTTAGTTGAAAAGCCATCTGAAATCACCTAGCTGAAAAGGACTGACATTAGTGGGAGATACACTAGGTAGAAGGCAGTTTAAACAGACAGCTGACAGCGGCATAGTAGGGGAAGCGTGCGATGCTGTAGGAGCCGATAGGAGGGGCACCTAATGCAATACCAGTGGTCAAGGCCTTACTGAGTCACCCAGAGCAAGTGACCTTGTTGAAACAACAACCAAATGCAGGTGCTTAAGGGGAAGACTGGGATACAGACAACCTCCTTGGACAAAGAAACAGCATGTTCAGAGCAGAGCGGTGGAAGAGAGCATGGCACATTCAAAGAGTTGAAGAGGACCATTCTTGGCCGGAATGGAAGGATTGGTGGGAAAATGGTAGGAGATGAGAATGCAAAGGGAAAAACCATGCAAAGAGCCGGGACTTCACCCCCGAGGTGATGGGAAGCATCTGAAGCGTTAGGCAGGGGCATGCCAGGACATCTTACAGGAAGTAATACAGAAGGTGAATTGGAGGTGGGATGTGAAGATGATGATGATGACAGTGATGAAAAAGAAGAGGGGAATAATCACCACCCACAACACCATCTCCACCAAAGTGGAAAATGTGGTCAAGATTACAAGACACCGAGCCCCTCTTCCACTTTGTGACCTCATATGAAAGTGAAAGTCGCTCAGTCGTGTCTGACTCTTTGCGACCCCATGGCTTATACAGTCCATGGAATTCTCTAGGCCAGAATACTGGCGTGGGTAGCCTTTCCCTTCTCCAGGGGATTTTTCACAACTCACAGATCAAACCTAGGTCTCCCACACTGCAGGCAGATTCTTTACCAGCTGAGCCACAAGGGAAGCCCCAGAATACTGGAGCGAGAAGCCTATCCTTTCTCCAGTGGATCTTCCTGACTCAGGAATTGAAGGGGGATCTCCTGAATTGCAGGTGGATTCTTTACCAGCTGCGCTGTCAGGGAAGACCAACCTCATATGGCTTTACTCAATGCAAAGAATAGGATTGGCAAATGAATTTGATAAACACTGAATGGTACCTTTGAATTTATAGCTCTCTCTCTCTGTTGGCTGGCGTAGGGCTCTCAGAAGGTGGCATGAGATGAGCGTGTGATCTCAAAGAAAAACATTATCTAACAAAATCATGCATTATTCACGAAAACCACAAAATACACTGTGGTTTTATGTTTTGCACGAAGATTTACAGAAATATGTTTAACCAATGAGACTGATTTCTGTCCTTGTGTGATGGACCTCACTGCAATCATCAAAGGATAGGGCTGGAGAAGGCAATGGCAACCCACTCCAGTGCTCTTGCCTGGAAAATTCCATGGATGGAGGAGCCTGGTGGACTACAGTCCATGGGGTCGCAAAGAGTCAGACATGACTGAGTGACTTCACTTTCTTTCTTTCTAGTTTCTTTTGGAAAAGGAAATGGCAACCCACTCCAGTGTTCTTGCCTGGAGAATCCCATGGACAGAGGGGCCTGGTGGGCTGTGGTCTATGGGTTTGCAAAGAGTTGGACACGACTAAGCAACTAACACACACACACACGAGGGTAGGGTAGTAAAGGGAATTGTGGATTATTTTGTACAGCTGATGTATATTTATTGAAGAGATGGCAAAATCAATGCAGGGAAAAAGGAGACTCCTGCTCATGACCATAAAGCAAATTAATGGAAAAAAAATAGTAGTAGGGTCTCCTGAATTATAATGTTTTATTCTTTTGATTGTATCTGTGACTATCATTTACAGAAACGAAAATCAGATAAATAAACATAATAATCTTTCCATAGGGTAGTATGCCTTAAGGTATATTACCAGGATGCAGCGCTGGTAAACAGTAGTAGCTGACGTGTGTATGCGTGTGTCTGTGTGGTGAGGAGAGTTCTAGTTTCACATATGTTTAGAGCAGATGGTAAAAACAAAGCTAAGTCTATTTCTTTATTATAGGATACTAAAGAGATTTTAATAAGCAAATACACCTTTAGAAATTAAAAAAGAAAGGTTTTCATCAGTTACAGCTTTTTTACATTCACATTTTCAACATGAGATTGACATGCTGTTTTACATAAATTATACTCATCATATTGATTTCTTTAACATCTTCAGGACTGACATTATAAATCTATGTTAAATGAAAGGCCCTTAGGGATTTATATGCTTTTCCTATTACTTAAGTATGTATCTCTAGAAGTTGATCAGCTTCTCTTAAAATTCAGGTGGAAGACTTTGACAGATAAAACAGTTTGATGACTAAATAAATCACATCAACCTCTCCCAGATTTCAACATTTTATCTTCTATTTCAGGAGTTTGGCAATGTCTCAGATCAGTTCAGTTCAGTTCAGTCGCTCAGTTGTGTCCGACTCTCCGCGACCCCATGAATCACAGCACGCCAGGCCTCCCTGTCCATCACCAACTCCCGGAGTACACTCAAACTCATGTCCACAGAGTCGGTGATGCCATCCAGCCATCTCATTCTCCGTCGTCCCCTTCTCCTCCCGCCCCCAACCTTTCCCAGCAGCAGAGTCTTTTCCAGTGAGTCAACTCGTCGCATGAGGTGGCCAAAGTATTGGAGTTTCAGCTTTAGCATCAGTCCCTCCAATGAACATCCAGGATTGATCTCCTCTAGAATGGACTGGTTGGATCTCCTTGCAGTATAAGGGACTCTCAAGAGTCTTCTCCAACACCACAGTTCAAAAGTATCGATTCTTCGGCGATCAGCTTTCTTCACAGTCCAACTCTCACATCCATACATGACCACGGGAAAAACCATTGCCTTGACTAGACGGACCTTGGTTGGCAAAGTAATGTCTCTGCTTTTTAATATACTATCAAGGTTGGTCATAACTTTCCTTCCAAGGAGCAAGCGTCTTTTAATTTCATGGCTGCAATCAGCATCTGCAGTGATTTTGGAGCCCAAAAAAACAAAGTCTGACACTGTTTCCACTGTTTTTCCATCTATTTCCCATGAAGTGATGGGACCAGATGCCATGATCTTTGTTTTCTGAATGTTGAGCTTCAAGCCAACCTTTTCACTCTCCTCTTTCACTTTCATCAAGAGGCTTTTGAGTTCCTCTTCACTTTCTGCCATAAGGGTAGTGTCATCTGCATATCTGAGGTTATTGATATTTCTCCCAGCAATCTTGATTCCAGCTTGTGCTTCTTCCAGCCCAGCGTTCCTCATGATGTACTCTGCATATAAGTTAAATAAGCAAGGTGACAATATACAGCCTTGACGTACACCTTTTCCTATTTGGAACCAGTCTGTTGTTCCATGTCCGGTTCTAACTGTTGCTTCCTGACCTGCATACAGGTTTCTCAAGAGGCAGGTCAGGTGGTCTGGGATTCCCATCTCTTTCAGAATGTTCCACAGTTTATTGTGATCCACACAGTCAAAGGCTTTGGCATTGTCAATGAAGCAGAAATAGATGTTTTTCTGGAACTCTCTTGCTTTCTCCATGATCCAGCGGATGTTGGCAATTTGATCTCTGGTGCCTCTGCCTTTTCTAAAACCTGCTTGAACATCTGGGAGTTCACGGTTTACATACTGCTGAAGCCTGGCTTGGAGAATTTTGAGCATGACTTTACTAGCGTGTGAGATGAGGGCAATTGTGCGGTAGTTTGAAACATTCTTTGGCATTGCCTTTCTTTGGGATTGGAATGAAGACTGACCTCTTCCAGTCCTGTGACCACTGCTAAGTTTTCCAAATCTGCTGGCATATTGAGTGCAGCACTTTCACAGCATTATCTTTCAAGACTTGAAATAGCTCAACTGGAATTCCATCACCTCCACTAGCTTTGTTAGTAGTGATGCTTTCTAAGGCCCACTTGACTTCACATTCCAAGATGTCTGGCTCTAGGTCAGTGATCACATTATCGTGACTATCTTGGTCGTGAAGATCTTTTTTGTACAGTTCTTCTGTGTATTCCTGCCTACCACCTTAAATTGGATGACTTGTTATTTGACTGTCAATCTTCTGGCTTCATAAAAATGTTCATCTCAATGCAACATTAAAGTGTAACCTTTTAGAAGCAACAATTGAGGGCTCAAGTTAAATTTAGCCACACAAGTTACAAAAGGCTTCCCAGGTGGCACAGTGGTAAAGAATTCATCTGGCAATTCAGGAGACACAGGTTAAATCCCTGGGTCAGGAAGATTCCCTGGAAGAGGAAACCCACTCCAGTAATCTTGCCTGGAAAATTTCATGGACAGAGGAGCCTGTCGGGCTACAGTCCCTGGGGTCACAAAAGAATCAGACACAACTTACCAACTGAGCATGCACCCATGCATGATGTACAAAAAAATGTATTAACCCAACTGAAGTGATCATCAGATGAAAGGTATCATCCATGTACAGCGAAGGCAGCCCAAGCAAGGCCTATGGAAGTGAAAGATTCCCTTCTCCAGGGGATCTTCCCAGCTCAGAGATTGAACCTATGTCTCCTATATTGCAATTGGATTCTTTACCATCTGAGCCACCAGGGAAGCCTCTAGCTGCTGACAGATATTCTTTGACATTGTGTAATGGGTAGCCTAATTTCAGAGACATTGAAATGGAGGGTGGGTATGTGTTAGATCACCAGGGACCCCCTTCCTAGAAGACAATTTTTCCACAGACGGTGGTGGTAGGGGGATTGTTTCAGGATGAATCAAGTGGATTACATTTATCATAAACTTTATTTCTATTAATATTATTACACCAGCTCCACCTTAGATCATCAGGCATTAGATCTCAGAGGTTGGAGACCCCCGTGATAGAATTAAGGAATTTAATATTATGCAGCTATTTTATAGACTACTTTTTGGGAATTGCAATTTCCCTAGGACAAGGAACGAAATGCCCTAGAATCTTGCCAAACTCTTACAACCCTGTAACCATTCCAACTTGAGATTCACAGATGTCTTCATCCATTAAAACTATATAACAAATTAACATAGACCAGGTGGCTTATTAACAACAGAAATGTATTTCTCACATTTTTGGAACTTAGGAAGTCCAAGATCAAGATGCTGACAGATTCCAAATACTGTGGAGGCCCACTTCCTGATTCATAGAGAAACATCTTCCTCCTGGGTCCTCACACAGTAGATGAGGGGTAGTCTTTCTGGGGTCTCTTTTACAAGGTCATTAATTCATTAATGAGAGCTGACCATCTTGACCTAATCATCTCCCCAAGATCCCACTTCCCAACACCATCACAATGGGGGTTAGGATTTCAAACTACGAATTTAGGGGGAACACAAATACTTAGACAACAGCAACAGATATTCAGATAAATCCTCAGGGCATTTCTCAAAGGCATTGTTATATCTCCACAACCAGAATCTCATTTTTTTCTCTAAGGACTCAAACTATTTCAAGTTTTAGATCAATGAACATTTCTTGAGGTTTTAAAATTTCTGATATCATAAATGTACGAACTGAAAATGTTAGATGTTAAGTGAGACCATATTCCAGTAGTGAAAGTAATATACAAATCTATCTTTAGCCTTAAAACTTACTTCGCTTTTTCATTTTTAAAATCTTTTTACGCATTTTCTCCACAATTTTATTCATTCCAAGTTCACACATCTGAATGACATTTTAAAGCCTGTCAAAGAGTGAAAACTGAAACATATGATCTTAATTATGTCTGAATGAGTGTTTTGCTGATTCAAAGTTGTAGTTAAGAAGGTTACTATTTTACTTTAGAGAAAGTGGAAATTTACAGGTCTATTCAATTCTTGCCCTGCTGCTGCTGCTGCTGCTGAGTCACTTCAGTCGTGTCCGACTCTGTGCGACCCCATAGAAGGAAGCCCACCAGGCTCCCCCGTCCCTGGGATTCTCCAGGCAAGAACACTGGAGTGGGTTGCCATTTCCTTCTCCAATGTGTGAAAGTGAAAAGTAAAAGTAAATTTGCTCAGTCGTGTCCGACCCTTAGCGACCCCACGGACTGCAGCCTACCAGGCTCCTCCATCCATGGGATTTTCTAGGCAAAAGTACTGGAGTGGCTTGCCATTGCCTTATTAAATCAAAATAAGCCTCTCCCTCTCTAAAAAATTTTTTCTCTTTCTAGGTGAGGGTCCTGTATTTGACAATGACCTAGGGCACTCAGTTTGAAGTGCCGGAAAATTACCTCTATTGTAAGCTAACAATTTAGAACTTTGTATTGAACACCATCAAGTTTTGAGAAAGCCCTGAAAGAACTCTCCTAATTATTTATAGTGGGTTGCTTGGTGCCTTCCACTCCAAAATTTGTCCCTGTCCTATCCCTAAAACCTGTAAATGTGACCTTATTTGGGAAAAGATCTTTGCATACCTAATTACATTAAAGATTGATAGATGCAAGCACCCTAAATTACCCTAGTGAGGGCTACCTCCCAGGATAGTGGGGAAAATATAAGCAGCACAGGCCAAGAATTGCCTGGAGCCACTAGAAACTGGAAGAACTAATTCTCCCATGGAGCCTTCAGAGGGGGTATCATCCTGCTGACATGCTGATTTCAGGTGTCTGGGCTCCAGAACTGTGCACGAATAAATTTCATTGCTTAAAGCTACCAAATTTGTGGCAGTTTGTTAAGGCAGCCCTAGAAAACTCATCACAACAAACTGTGGAAAATTCTTAAAGAGAGGGAAATACAAGACCACCTTACCTGCCTCCTGAGAAACCTGTATGCAGATCAAGAAGCAACAGTTAGAACCAGACATAGAACAAAAGACTGGTTCAAAATTGGGAAAGGGGTACGTCAAGTCTGTATATTGTCACCTGCTTATTTAACTTGTATGAAGAGTACGTCATGAGAAACGCTGGGCTGGATGAAGCACAAGCTGGAATCAAGATTGCTGGGAGAAATATCAATAACCTCAGATATGCAGATGATACCACCCTTATGGCAGAAAGTGAAGAGGAAATGAAAAGCCTCTTGATGAAAGTGAAAGAGGAGAGTGAAAAAGTTGGCTTGAAGCTCAACATTCAGAAAACTAAGATCATGGCATCTGGTCCCATCACTTCATGGCAAATAGATGGGGAAACAGTGGAAACGGTGACAAACTTTATTTTTTTGGGCTCCATAATCACTGCAGATGGTGACTGCAACCATGAAATTAAATGACACTTGTTCCTTGGAAGAAAAGCTATGAGAAACCTAGACAGTGTGTTAAAAAGCAGAGACATCACTTTGCTGACAAAAGTCTGTATATTCAAAGTTATATTTTTCCAGAAGCTATGAATGGATGCGAGAGTCAGATCATGAAGGCTGAGTGCTGAAGAATTGATGTTTCTGAGTTGTGCTGGAGAAGACTCTTGAGGGTCCCTTGGACTGCAAGGAAATCATATCAGTCAGTCCTAAAGGAAATCAACCCTGACTATCCATTGGAAGGATTGATGTTGAAGCTGAAGCTCCAGTACTTTGGCCCCCTGATGCGAAGAGTTGGTTCACTGGAAAAGACCCTGACGCTGGCAAAGACCGAAGGCGAGAGGAGAAGGGGGCGACAGAGGGTGGGATGGGTGGGTGGCGTCACCGACTCAACGGGCATGGGTTTGAGCAAGCTCCAGGAGATGGTGAAGAACAGAGCAGCCTGGCGTGTGCAGTCCATGGGGTTGCTGAGAGTCAGACATGACTTACTGAAGAAAAAAAACAAGGAAGCTCATATAATATTCAAATGCTCCAGGTCTTCCCTCTTCTGAAATCATCAGAGACCAATATCACCAACTTGAGACCTGGTTCCACAAATGTGGGGGCAGTGATTTAAGTTTTTTGCAATTTTTATCAAAGAAAGTGGATTTGATATTCTTTTGTTCTTTCTGCAATTGTTTAGATGACTTTAAAAAAAAGCACAGTAAATTGTAAGCACTCTATCTGAGGTTATTGTTAAAATCTTCTGTGCCATTAAAATTTGACACATCCTATTTTACATTTTCTTGTTTACAGTGAATTTATCTTCAATAATTTTCTGATAAATATTGAGTGAAATAAAAATGTATGGCGGCTTCTACTCCCCTCACAATGTTTTAGTTTTCTTATCTGTGAAAGGGAGATCGTAGGGTCACACTGATCTTATAAAGTTGTTGTGAAGGTTTATCCAGTTTACACATGTAAAGAATTTAGGACAATGTCTGTCATATTGTAAAAGTTCAATAGATGTAGATTGTTGTTGTTACCATCATCATCATCATCATCATCATCATTGTTATTATGTTTATCAGCATGGTAATCATGAAATGGGAGCTGAATACTTGTGACCTGAGTATGTATACATCCTGTCTAAGATTAACGTAGCTTGCTGCTGCTGCTGCTGCTAAGTCACTTCAGTCGAGACGGAAGCCCACCAGGCTCCCCCGTCCCTGGGATTCTCCAGGCAAGAACACTGGAGTGGGTTGCCATTTCCTTCTCCATAACGTAGCTTAAGGCTCCCTAAATTAAAAGTTAGATGCCTAAGACATGTGGAGAAATTGTTACGGTCTGTCTTCAAACAAAAAAGCATGATGGCATGCATCATTGCTTGGTAAAAGCATCTTGAACTTCAGATCCAGACAGACCCCAATCCTTGCTCAACAGTGAATTTGCTCTGCAACCAGAGACAAATTATTTATAATAGATGCATCTTAGGCAGTCTGCTCAAGCTTGCTTCTATTCTCCAATCACCTGTTAAAAAAATACCAGTGGCTGTGAACTAGTCCAAGGCTGATGCTGATTGAATCAAAGATGAGGCTGTCACGGAAGCTGAGGCATCAGAGTACCTTTGTGGGGACTGACAACATGACCAAAGAGTAAAAGAGATGAATTCTTTTCCAGGAAATGAAAACCCAAAAGTTAGTCTAGAGAAGAAGTGGGTGAGAGGAACAAGGAAATGAGAATAAGACAAGCCATGCTAAGTGAAGCAGAAAGGGGAAAAGAGAGAGCTCCTTTCTTTTTGCTTCTTCTTTATTATCTTTTTTATTATTGGTAACATTGCTCTCATATAAAGAAAAAGCAGAATCACAAAATTGAGTTTGTATTTGAATTGTGAAGGGACATCAGAACTTTTAAATACATATGTAGGGACAATTTTTTCTACTTTCCAAGGCTTAATAAAGCCCATTTTATTTCATTATACTGTTTTTTCCTGCCTAAAAGTTTCAACTAGGATTAAAAGATATCAAAGCATTTAGTCAATCATATTTTGTATACACTAGTCCAAATGAGCAGATGTTCCTATGTCCTTTTCTGAAATAGTTTTGATATGTGGACATACCCTTGGCTACTAGATGGATGGTTCTGATTAGTCTGGTCAACTAAATCAAATAGTAATTCAGCCAAGCAATCAACTGGCCTCTTTCTACCCTTGTCTCCTTACCAAATTGGCTTATTTGATTGCATTGTTGATCAGCTCTAAATTCAATCTTCTTGTATTTCCCCTTGAATGGAAAACTTAGGCATTACACTATGTAACATATTTTCCTGATAAAAATTAGGGATGTAGCCAGAAATAGATTTGGGATTTTCTAATTTTTGGAGCAGCAGCTTTTCTCCTACAAAGTGCATCATACGCATGTGTACATGTGCACTCACACACAAACACACATACAATCAAGTTATCTTCATTTTACAGGCAGAGAAACTGAAGTTCAGAGAGATATAGTGAGTTCTCTGACGTCACAGAGCATTAGGACACAGGGTATTCCAAGGGACCAAACCATAACCCACATAATCTGGATCAGTTGTCTTCCTGATCCAGGGAAGATCCCCTGGAGGCGGGCATGGCAACTCAGTCCAGCATTCTTGCCTGGAAAATCCCATGGACAGAGGAGCCTGCTGGGCTACAGTCCACGGGGTCATAAAGAGTTGGACACGACTGAAGTGACTTAACACAACAACAACCCAAACAGTACATAAGCAGCAGGAGCCTGGTCTGGGGCTTCCAGAAACATAGTTTTTCCAACAGGACTAAACCATCAAAACTGACGGTAAAAAAATAACATTTATTCTAGAGACAGATGATCACCCCTGTGCCCTGAGCATAAGAAAGAAAGAGTAGAGGGAGGGACAACAGATGAATAAGAAAGGCTATGCTTTCCTCTAACATTACTGAAAAAGCAAAAATATAATCCAAGAGACATGATCAATAGATAATAAACTAGATGGACTATTTGCTTGAAAAATAAGCTAACCCAAGGACACATTCACTTCCAGCTACCTCATACTAAATTAATGTTTTCTCCAATGGTTTACATGATGCAGAAAGCTCCTAGGGTTAAGGTTTATGTCTTTTTTTGCTATAGGCTTGAGGCTCAGTAAAGAACACAAGAAATATTTTTAAGATGCTAAAGGACATTTTCATACTGTTCATGGGGTTCTCAAGGCAAAAATACTGAATTGGTTTGCCATTCCCTTCTCCAGTGGACCACATTTTGTCAGAACACTGCACCATAACCCATCTTGGGTGGCCCTACACTGCATGGCTCATAGTTTCACTGAAAATGACAAGGTTGTGGTCCATGTGATTAGACTGGTTAGTTTTCTGTGATTGTGGTTTTCAGTCTGTCTGCCCTCTGATGGAGAAGCTTCCTGATGGGAGAGACTGACTGAGGGGAAAACTGGGCCTTGTTCTGATGGGCGGGGCCACGCTCAGTAAATCTTTAATCCAATTTATGTTGATGGGTGGAGCTGTGTTGCCTCCCTGCTATGAAAATTCTGAAAGAGATGGAAATACCAGACCACCTGACCTGCCTCTTGAGAAACCTGTATGCGGGTCAGGAAGCAACAGTTAGAACTGGACATGGAACAACAGACTGGTTCCAAATAGGAAAAGGAGTGCGTCAAGGTTGTATATTGTCACCCTGCTTATTTAACTTATATGCAGAGTACCTCATGAGGAACGCTGGGCTGGAAGAAGCACAAGCTGGAATCAAAATTGCTGGGAGAAATATCAATAACCTCAGATTTGCAGATGACACCACCCTTATGGCAGAAAGTGAAGAGGAACTAAAAAGCCACTTGATGAAAGTGAAAGAGGAGAGTGAAAAAGTTGCCTTGAAGTTCAACATTCAGAAAACTAAGATCATGGCCTCTGGTCCCATCACTTCATGGGAAATAGATGGGGAAACAGTTGAAACAGTGTCAGACTAGTTTTTTGGACTCCAAAATCACTGTGGATGCTGATTGCAGCCATGAAATTAAAAGACGCTTACTCCTTGGAAGGAAAGTTATGACCAACCTAGATAGCATATTAAAAAGCAGAGACATTACTTTGCCAACCAAGGTCCATCTAGTCAAGGCTATGGTTTTACCCGTGGTCATGTATGGATGTGAGAGTTGGACTGTGAAGAAAGCTGATCACCGAAGAATTGATGCTTTTGAACTGTGGTGTTGGCGAAGACCCTTGAGAGTCCCTTGGATTATAAGGAGATCCAACCAGTCCATTCTAAAGGAGCTCAATCCTGGATGTTCATTGGAAGGACTGATGCTAAAGCTGAAACTGCAATACTTTGGCCACCTCATGCGACGAGTTGACTCACTGGAAAAGACTCTGATGCTGGGAGGGATTGGGGGCAGGAGGAGAAGGGGACGACAGAGAATGAGATGGCTGGGTGGCATCACTGACTCGATGGACATGAGTTTGAGTGAACTCCGGGAGTTGGTGATAGACAGGGAGGTCTGGCGTGCTGTGATTCATGGGGTCGCAAAGAGTCGGACGCGACTGAGCGACTGAACTGAACTGACCTGAAACAGACGTTAAAGTGTCTGCCCGCAATGCGGGAGACCTGGGTTTGATCCCTGGGTCGGGAAGATCCCCTGGAGAAGGAAATGGCAACCCACTCCAGTATTCTTGCCTAGAGAATCCCATGGACGGAGGAGCCTGGTGGGCTACAGTCCACAGGGTCGCAAAGAGTTGGACATGACTGAGTGCCTTCACTTTTACTTTCTTTCACTTTCAGACTATGGTGAAGGTAATGAAGATAATGGTGACCTCCTTCAGAACATCCCATGCATGTACTGCTGTACTCAGTGCCCCCAACCCTGCAGCAGGCCAGCACAGACCCACGCCTCCACTGGAGACTCCTGGACACTCACAGCAAAGCCTGGGTCCGTCCCTTGTGGGGTCACTGCTCCTTTCTCCTGGGTCCTGGTGCACAAGGTTCTGTTTGTGCCCTCCAGAGGGCACTATTTCCCAGTCCTGTGTAAGTTCTGGCAGCTCTATGGTGGGGCTAATGGCGGTCTCCTCCAAGAGGGCTTATGCCATAGCCAAGTCTGTTGCACCCAGAGCCACTGTCCCTGTGGCAGTCCACTGCTGACCCATACCTTCATAGGAGACGCTCAAACACAGTTCTGTCTCAGTCTCTGCGAGGTCCCTGGGTACTGGTGCACACAAGGTTTGTGTGAGCCCTCTTAGCGTCTGTGGCAGGAATGGGGTTTGATTCTAAATGCAAATTCACCCCTCATACCGTCTTGCTGGGGCTTCTCCTTTGCCCTAGGATGTGGGGTATCTCCTCACAGCTGCTCCAGCACCTACCTGCTTACTGGGGTTTCTCTGATTTGGACGTGGTATCTCCTCATGGCCAGTCCAATGAAGCTCAGCCACCACTTCTGACCTTGGACATGGGGTCTCTCCTCTCAGCTGCTCACTGCTCCAGCGCCACCGCTCACCACTGCCAGTTCAGTAGGTGCCCAATATGCTACTGGAGATCAGTGGAGAAACAACTCCAGAAAGAATGTAGAGATGGAGCCAAAGCAAAAACAACACCCAGTTGTGGATGTGACTGGTGATAGAAGCAAGGTCCGATGCTGTAAAGAGGAACATTGCATAGGAACCTGGAATGTTCAGTTCAGTTCAGTCGCTCAGTCGTGTCCGACTCTTTGCAACCCCATTAATCACAGCACGCCAGGCCTTCCTGTCCATCACCAACACCCAGAGTTCACTCAAACTCACGTCCGTTGAGTCGGTGATGCCATCCAGCCATCTCATTCTCTGTCGTCCCCTTCTCCTCCTGCCCCCAATCCTTCCCAGCATCAGAGTCTTTCCCAGTGAGTCAACACATTGCATGAGGTGGCCAAAGTATTGCAGTTTCAGCTTTAGCATCAGTCCTTCCAATGAACACCCAGGACTGATCTCCCTTACAATGGACTGGTTGGATCTCCTTGCAGTCCAAGGGACTCTCAAGAGTCTTCTCCAGCACCACAGTTCAAAAGCATCAATTCTTCAGCCATCAGCTTTCTTCACAGCCCAACTCTCACATCCATACATGACCACGGGAAAAAATAGCCTTGACTAGACAGACCTTGGTTGGCAAAGTAATGTCTCTGCTTTTTAATATGCTATCTAGGTTGGTCATAACTTTCCTTCCAAGGAGTAAGTGTCTTTTAATTTCATGGCTGCAATCAGCATCCACAGTGATTTTGGAGCCCCCCAAAATAAAGTCTGACACTGTTTCCACTGTTACCCCATCTATTTCACATGGAATGTGAGGTCCATGAATCAAGGCAAATTGGAAGTGGTCAAACAGGAGATGGCAAGAGTGAACGTTGACATTCTAGGAATCAGGGAACTAAGATGGACTGGAATGGTTGAATTTAACTCAGATGACCATTATATCTACTACTGTGGGCAGGAATCCCTTAGAAGAAATGGAGTAGCCATCATAGTCAACAAAACAGTGCAAAATGCAGTACTTAGATGCAATCTCAAAAATGACAGAATGATCTTTGTTCCTTTCCAAGGCAAACCATTCAATATCATGGTAATCCAAGTCTATGCTCCAACCAGTAATGCTAAAGAAGCTGAAATTGAACGATTCTATGCAGACCTACAAAACCTTTTAGGACTAAAACCCCAAAAAGATGTCTTTTTCATTATAGGGGACTGGAATGCAAAAGTAGGAAGTCAAGAAACACCTGGAGGAACAGGCAAGTTTGGCCTTGAGGTAGAGAATGAAGCAGGGCAAAGGTTAATAGAGTTCTGCCAAGAGAACGCACTGGTCAGAGCAAACATCCTCTTCCAACAACAGAAGAGAAGACTCGACACATGGACATCACCAGATGGTTGACACCAAAATCAGACTGACTATATTCTTTGCAGCCAAAGATGGAGAAGCTCTATACAGTCAGCAAAAACAAGACCGGGAGCTGACTGTAGCTCAGATCATGAACTCATTGCCAAATTCAGACTGAAATTGAAGAAGGCAGGGAAAACCACTAGACCATTCAGGTATGACCTAGATCAGATACCTTACGATTATACAGTGGAAGTGAGAAATAGATTCAAGGGACTAGGTCTGATAGGATGCCTGATGAACTATGGATGGAGGTTCATGACATTATAAAGGAGACAGGGAGCAAGACCATCCCCAAGAAAAAGAAATGAAAAAAATCAAAATGACTGTCTGAAGAGGCCATAAAAATAGCTGTGAAAAGAAGAGAAGTGAAAAGCAAAGAAGAAAAGGAAAGATATACCCATTTGAATGCAGAGTTCCAAAGAATAGCAAGGAGAGATAAGAAAGCCTTCCTCAGTGATCAGTGCAAAGAAATAGAGGAGAATAATAAAATGGGAAAGACTAGAGATCTCTTCAAGATAATTAGAGATACCAAGGGGACATTCATGCAAAGATGGGCTCAATAAAGGACAGAAATTGTAGGGACCTAACAGAAGCAGAAGATAGAAGAAGAGGTGCCAAAAATACACAGAAGAACTGTACAAAAAACAACTTTACGACCCAGATAATCATGATGGTGTGATCACTCACCTAGAGCCAGACATCCTGGAATGTGAAGTCAAGTGGACCTTAGGAAGCATCACTATGAACAAAGCTAGTGGAGGTGATGGAATTCCAGTTGAGCTATTTCAAATCCTGAAAGATGATTCGGTGAAAGTGCTGCACTCAATATGCACTCAGCAGTGGCCACAGGACTGGAAAAAGTCAGTTTTCATTCCAACCCTTAAGAAAGGGAATGTCAAAGAATGCTCAAACTACTGCACAATTACAGTCATCTCACACACTAGTAAAGAAATGCTCAAAATTCTCCAAGCTAGTCTTCAACAATATGTGAACCATGAATTTCCAGATGTTCAAGTTGGTTTTAGAAAAAGCAGAGGAACCAGAGATCAAATTGTCAACATCTTCTGGATCATGGAAAAAGCAAGAGAGTTCCAGAAAAACATCTATTTCTGCTTTATTGAATATGCCAAAGTCTTTGACTGTGTGGATCACAATAAAAGGTGGAAAATTCTGAAAGAGATGGGAATACCAGATCACCTGACCTGCCCCATGAGAACTCTGTATGCAGGTCAGGAAGCAACAGTTAGAACTGGACATGGAACAACAGACTGGTTCCAAATAGGAAAAGGAGTACGTCAAGTCTGTATATTGTCACCCTGCTTATTTAACTTGTATGCAGAATACATCATGAGAAACACTGGACTGGAAGAAGCACAAGCTGGAATCAAGATGGCCAGGAGAAATATCAATAACCTCAGATATGCAGATGACACCACCCTTATGGCAGAAAGTGAAGAAGAATTAAAGATCCTTTTGATGAAAGTGAAAGAGGAGAGTGAAAAAGTTGCCTTGAAGCTCAACATTCAGAATGCTAAGATCATGGCATCTGGTCCCATCACTTCATGGGAAATAGATGGGAAAACAGTGGAAATAGTGGCAGAGTGTATTTTAGGGGGCTCCAAAATCACTGCAGATGGTAATTGCAGCCATGAAATTAAAAGACGCTTACTCCTTAGAAGGAAAGTTATGACAAAGCTAGACAGGATATTAAAAAGCAGAGATATTACTTTGCTAGCAAAGTTTAGTCAAGGCTATCATTTTTCCAGTATTCATGTATGGATGTGAGAGTTGGACTATAAAGAAAGCTGAGTGCAGAAGAATTGATGCTTTTGAACTGTGGTGTTGGAAGAAAGACTTGAGAGTCTCTTGGACTGCAAGGAGATCCAACCAGTCCATCCTAAAGGAGCTCAGTCCTGAATGTTCACTGGAAGGACTGATGTTGAAACTGAAATTCTAATACTTTGGCCACTTGTTGTGAAGAGCTGACTCATTTGAGAAGACCCTGATGCTGGGAAAGATCGAAGGTGGACGAAGAAGGGGAAAACAGAGGATGAGATGGCTGGATGGCGTCACTGACTCAATGGACATGAATTTGAGTGAACCCCGGGAGTTGGTGATGGACAGGGAGGCCTGGCGTGGTGCAGTCCTTGGGGTCAGAAAGAGTCAGACACGATTGAGCGATTGAACTGCGAGGATATTTAGGTATGGCATTCTTTTATCCTCAGAATTCCTTTTCCCTGGCATTGACTCTAAAAGGTCCCATGCTCAAGGAATTCTTTCCCATTTTCACCATTTCCCTATTAAAATCAATGTCTCTACTCACTCAACGTGTTGAGTGTTTGTCTTCTGTTATAATCCTGTTTTTCTGGTTTATTACTGTGTTACTTAAATGACATCAGATAGGCTGGCTACTTAGCTATAAGGTCCCAGAAACTTACCATTCTCTACTAAAAAACGTTTGATAAATGAAGTGAATACAAATATAGGTAAGTGTCAAGACGGCCCTAGGAAAATGCTGACAAAGAAGTTTACTCTTGGTGTTTCTTCTCAAAGACTTGGTATTTGTGACTTTCTTTTCTTTCCTTGACTAGTGTTCTTCAGCTCTTTTCTCATCCAGAATTATCCTCATGAGATCATCACAAATTAAATTCTGTGAAAGTGAAAGTTGCTCAGTCTTGTCCAACTCTTTGTGACCCTATGGACTATATAGAGTCCATGGAATTCTCCAGGCCAGAATACTGGAGTGAGTAGCTGTTCCCTTCTCCAGTGGATCTTCCAAACCCAGGGATCGAACCCAGGTCTCCCGCATTGCAGGTGGATTCTTTACCAGCTGAGCCATGTGTGAAGCCCAAGAATACTAGAGTGGGTAGCCTAGTCCTTCTCCAGCAGGTCTTCCTAATCCAGGAATCAAAACAGGGTCTTCTGCATTACAGGCAGATTCTTTACCAATTGAGCTATCAGGAAAGCCAAAGCTCAGAACTAAAAAACTAAGATCTTGGCATCTTGTTCCATCACTTCATAGCATATGTGCATGTTCAGTCACTCAATCGTGTCCAACTCTGTGACCCCATGGACTGTAGCCTGCTAGGCTCCTCTGTCCTTGGGATTTTTCAGGAAAGATTAGTGGAGTGGGTTGCCATTTCCTTTTCCGGAAAATCTTCCCAACCCACAGATCGAAATCTTGTCTGCTGCATCTCCTGCATTGGCAAGCTGATTCTTTACAACTGTGTCACCTGGGAAGCCTTCAAGGCGTACAGAAAGGCGGAAAGTGGAAGCAGTGACAGATTTATTTTCTTGAGCTCCAAAATGACTATGGACAGTGACTGCAGCCTTGAAATAAAGACACTTGCTCCTCGGAAAGAAAGTTATGACAAAGCTAGACAGAGGATTAGAAAGCAGCAGACATCACTTTGCTGACAAAGGTCTGTATAGTCAAAACTATGGTTTTTCTAGTAGTCAGGTATGGATGTGAGAGTTGGACCATAAAGAAGGCTAAGCACCCAAGAACTGATGCTTTTGAACCATGGTGCTGGAGAAGACTCTTGGGAGTCCTTTGGACTGCAAGGAGGTCAAACTAGTCAATCCTAAAGAAACCAACACTTCATTGGAAGGACTGTTGGTGGAGCTAAAGTCCAATACTTTGGCCACTGATGTGAAGAGTTGACTCATTGGAAAAGACCCTGATGCTGGGAAAGATTGAAGGCAAAAAGATAAAGGAGCGGCAGAAGATGAGATGGTTAGATAGCATCACTAACTTAATGGGTATGAGTGTGAGCAAACTCCAGGACACAGTGGAGGATAGAGGAGCCTGGTGTGCTGTAGTAGATGAGGTTGCAAAGAGTTGGACATGACTTAGTGACTGACCAACAACAAAAATGATGTAAAAACTAAATACTCCCAAGGAATTTCACTTTAACCTAGAAAAGGTATTATTATGGAGAATTATGGAAAATCACGATGTCACTGAGCTATCAAGATGACTTTATTTGGATAAATAGACCAAGAAAGCAATATTTCTTACATAGGTTTCAGGCTGTGCATTTTAAAACATGTGTTACCTTGTAGGAGATGTAGGCATGGCTAGTTATGATTAGAGCTGGGCTCACCGGAATCCTGGGATTTGACAAGTCTTAGTTCTGTCAGTCCAGTAGCTCTGGATCACATAAAATGAGTCTCAGATTCCTCACCTATAAAAAGAACTCTGAAGCATTTCCAAAGCTTTTTATCCACTATTTCTAGGATATCAGTTGAAGATAAACTTTAGAACTTACTTTGGAATGTAGGGCTAGAGTTGAATACCAATAGGGCATAATGCCATCAAACAACTAAGTAGGAACTAAGTAGGGCATGTTAAAGATCATTCTGACACTTTGTAAAGATTTTTGTTTTTTTGGTTTTTTTTTTTGACATTAATGCAAAACCAGGATTCAGGATAAGAAGGGAATCTAAAAATATTAGCCATTTGTGTATCAGAAATGGGATAAGTAGGCAAAATATACGGGAATAGGACATTACAAGGAAGGAAGAGAGAGAGAAAAGAAAGAAAAGAAAAAAAAAGAGAGAGAAAATAGTTAAAAGCTAACCCGAGTACATTAAACACCACATCATTAACTGTTGGAAAAACAGACATATCCCACAAAACCCAAGTGCATAGTAACCGACATAAATATTTTCTGCAAAGATCCACTCCATCCTGGGTTTATGTCTGATTGATGACAGCTACATCTTGGCCTCAGAGGACAACCTTTATTCACATCATTCAGTTGGGTTAGTTTTAAATGTCTAAATATAAGTCAATCTTTAAAGTCCATCTTCTTAGCTAGGTAATGTCAACATTGAACTAGGCCAATACGGCGCCAATGGAAAGATACCTATCTTCTTCTCAAATTTTCTGTTAAGGTGGATCACAATCAGAACCTTCTGCTGACTTGGTTTCTCACTGTTTCTCTCCTCTTTGTATTCCACGAGATAAGATTATACAAAGACCAGATATATTTGTCAGCTATTTATCATTCACTCTAATTTGCAGTAATCAAACATATTCAATGTTAATTGAATATTTCCCATGGTTGCTACTTTGAACTTATGTACAGAGCACTGGAATTTCTTGGGCACATACATTTTAATTTTCATTCTCACAGTGATCAAATCAAAATATTTTTCTCTCTCCCACCCCACACCTCCTGCCACCACATCACACAGAAGAAAAAAATATGAATCTTAAGAAAGTTGACTAGTTTATCCAAAATCCAAAGCCAATAAATGACAGAGGTAAATATTGACACATGTGTCTGTTAGAGTCAAAAAACACATCTCATTGCTATTATGCCATCAGAGATGTTTTGAGACTAAATGGGACACAATTACTTGATGAAAAACTATAGCAAGTATTTTCTGGAAAATTCTTTGTCACATATTTGTAGAGATCCTGATAGTTCAGTTGGTAAAGAATCCACCTGCAATGCAGGAGACCCTGTTCAATTCCTGGGTCAGGAAGATCCCCTGGAGAAGGGATAGGCTACCCTCTCCAGTATTATTGGGCTTTGCTTGTGACTCAGCTGGTAAAGAATCTGCCTGTAGTGTGAAGACCTGGGTTTGATCCCAGGGTTGGGAAGATCCCCTGGAGAAGGGAAAGGCTACCCACTCTAGTCTTCTGACCTGGAGAATTTCGTGGACTGTATATAGTACATGGGGTCGCAAGAGTCGAACATGAGTGAATTTTACTTTCACATAGAGATATTTGGTAATAAAAACTTGCCACAAGAGAGCCTTTCATCAAAATTTTTATTAACTATTCATATTTAAAATACTTTACTATTTTTAGAACACTTAAAAATACTTTCTCATTTAATTCTCTGACAATTATTTAAGCAATCCAGTTAGGATAAGCTAGGCTGTAATTCAGTGACAAATATACCCCTAACTTTAAATGGCTGTACAACAACAAAAGTTTGTCTTTTATTCATGCCAAGTTTGATGGCAAACAGGCAGCTATTCTAGACAGCTTTTTATGTGGCAATGCAGGGAACCAGGGTCCTTCCACTCTGTGATTCTAGCATCAACATGTTTTACTGATCACTGCATCTGGAGAAGAGAAAGTATGGAGATCTCATCCTTGCTTCTCTAAAAGGCTCCCATTGAAAGTCATGCTTATCATGGTCCATTGGCCAAGACTGGTCACAAGACCTCAGCCTAACTGCAAAGGACTCTGGGAAGTCTTCCCATACTCCCCAGAAGGAGAAGAAAACCAGATATAGTAAGGGTTATTAATTTCTACTACAGTGATCTTATATTCTTTTCTTTACTTTGCATAACTCTACACTTACACTTGAAAAGTCTGGATTGCTCAGTACCAGAAAGATTCCAGTTATTTATGACCATTCATGAGCAAATGTAGGCATCATAGTTATTTACTGTTTTCCATAGATCACCTGAGTTAGACATTCATAAATCTCACTTTCGTTGTCCTCTCTTTTTCTCCCTTCCCTCTCAGCATCCCCAAACATCTTAACACCACCATCTGTTTTCAAGCTCCTAGTCATGTTTAGCCTGGATCCTCACTTCTTTAGTTTAGTTCACCAGGAGTATAAATGAAACTTTCTACTCTATATTAATAACCTCTGATAGCATGACACTGCTGTGTCATTACTTTTAAAAAAAATCTTATGGTTGTAGAGACAATGAGGAGAAATGCATAACACAAACAGAGAAAGAGTATTTTCTTCCCCCACACAAAAAGAGAATGAAGATTCAGTGACTTTAAGGAATCCAAGGTCACTGAACTGTTCAGTGGTACTGTTATGGGGATGGTGTGTTTTTGAGCAGCAAGGGTAGTCAAGAGGGCAATGACCTTTTGATTAAGTCTTCTTCAGCAATTCTATGGTTGTTTCATATTTTTAAAAAAGTAACATAGTTCATCTTTGTACTACTCAACAGCATTTTTTGGTGGAAAAATAAAAAGGACAGCTTCCATCATTGTGCAAACATTCCCTTCCCTTGAAGTTCCTGCCATTTGCATATACTAAATCTCTCCCTGTGAAGCAGTATGACTGATGTACTTTTTTAAAACAAATATTTTTGAACAATTACCATATGCAGTATTTTAGGTGTTAAGAAAACAGTGCCCACTAAAATGGCTATTCTTGCATTTTCTCACCCCAAATGATGTCTATAATCTCTCCAATTCAGCTCTTCCTACCCGTCTGTATCTTAATTCGCTTATGAAGAAGGACTGCTGATGGCTGACATGTATCATTCTGTGATCTTCTCCCTTATTATCCACAGTTAGGACGCTGTTATTTTCCCTTCTCTGCAAAGGAATCTAGGAATTCCCCGAATTAATACAAGAGTAAGCACAATTAGACTTATTTAAACACAATTTAGACTTAGGAGAGACATGTTTTTCTCATGAGATAGTGGAAAACTTGACATCATATTTAAACTTAATCCAACTGCAGACAGATTTCCAAAGTTGAGAACTGAAATGTCAAAGACAGGAAAAAAAGTGTTATCCTCATAGCTACTGTGCTTGGGACTGAAGATAACTCATGAAAGATTGAGTGTATGCGTGTGTGTTACCCTCAGAGCACTGACAAATTACTAAAACTAGAAACTTGGAAATTACAGAATGTGTGAACAACCAGAAAACGAGGGCTAATTGAAGATTTGAGTTATCTTGGGTAACTTTGAAATATTCTTGAAATGTGTACAAAATTAAAAGTGAACTACAGCACAGGAAGCTCAGTTTGATGCTCTGTGATGACTAGAGGGGTAGGATGGCGCAGTGGGAGAGAGCTCAAGAGGGAGGGCATATATGTATACATTTTAATAATAATGTATACATTTAAAATTATGCTCCAATTTAAAAAATGAAAACTACAAACATAAGGATTCTTTTTTATTTAAATCTGATGAACACTTCCATAGCATTTTTTTAAGCTTTCTGGTTTCCACTTTGCCATCGTTAAAATAATCACAAGCAGGCTAGAATACTTTTCTGGAAAATGAGTTTTAGATTTCAAAATATGAAATTTAATAGTAAGTAAAGTTCAAATTTTTCTCCTTGATTCAATAGATCTAGAAGTTTGTCTATTGGTAAATAGTATACACTTATATCATTTTTAAATCAGTAAAGAAATAGCTATTGAATTAAGGCATTAGAGAAATTTGTTTTAAGATACATTCACTGCTTAACATCTTTTTCTTGTTGAACTAATTTCTTTTTCCTCCTTTTCCTGGCTACTCACTTTTGCTTTCTCTGTGAATTTGGAAAATTCTTACTAAACATCTATGAGAGTCCTTTGGACAGCAAGGAAATCCAACCAGTCCATCCTAAAGGAAATCAGTCCTGAATATTCATTGGAAGGACTGATGCTGAAGCTGAAACTCCAATACTTCAGCCACTCGATGCGAAGAACTGACCCATTTGAAAAGACCTTGATGCTGGGAAAGATTGAAGGCAGGAGGAGAAAGGGATGACAGAGTATGAGATGGTTGGATGGCATCACCAACTCAATGGATATGAGTTTGAGTAACTCCGGGAGTTAGTGATGGACAGGGAGGCCTGGCGTGCTGCAGTTCATGGGGTCGCAAAGAGTCGGATACGACTGAGCGACTGAACTGAACTGAACTGAATGTGCCAAGCACTGAAAGAGAGTCTTTGTAACCCACAGACTGTAGCCTGCTAGGTTCCTCTGTCCATGAAATTCTCCAGGCAACAATACTGAAGTGGGTAGCCATTTCCTTCTCCAGGGATCTTCCTGACTCAGATGGAAACCAGGTCTCCTGCACTGTGCGCAGATTCTTAATCATCTGAACCACCCGGGATTGATGTGCCCTAAAATTCAATTTTTCAAGTAGCTCATGATTTTACTAGAGAACAGGGTATGAAACTATAGGACCAGTCCTGTGAAGTGTAATGTGAGGGTCAGGCTGAGTGGAGAGAGGACAGCTTGTGTAACCCTGCTTAGGAAACTGGGGGCTATTTGCACAGGAGCTGTGCAACTCATGCCATGTTTTGCAGGAGGCTGTCTAGCAGACAGAGAATGAAGGCACTGCAGTCAACTGAAACTGCTCATACAAGTCTATAGATGCAGGAGAGAATGTTATGGCCAGAAGGCAGGGGAGATCAAGTGAGCTGGGGGTGGGAGATGAGGCCGTAGGGAGAAGAGTCATGAAGAGCATGGCAGGCTGTATAAGGAAGGCATTACTTGTGACTCTGTGTATTTTGGCCTCTCTATCTTCCAACCTGTGCAACTGAAGCAATACAAATTGGATATGTTCCCAGATCGACAAGATTAATGCAGTGTGTCTATTTAACTCACAGATGGTACACTACTTGGGTGATGAGATTTGTGGTTTCCCCAGGGAGTGTCCGTGAGTTCATTAAGTAAAATGATGTACCGAGCTCTATGGAGAACTTCCTATATACTCAGCACAGAATCAGAGGTGGTGGAAGAGAATTGAGAAATATCACGTATGTTTTATTCAAAGTAACACATGTATTGATCACCTAGAATATGCAAACTGTTGTGCTAGGAACAGAGGGTACAAAGATAAGTAGGACATTATCGCTACCTTCAGGACTCTTAGAACCCAAGGCACAAATTAGAGGGGATGGAATACCTCCAATTGTTTCAATTACTTACTCCCTTTGTTGCCTGAATTTCTATCATGTGATACTCACTGCATTTAAAGCACAAACAACACACCTTTATACCTGCATCATTTATCAAAAAACCACCTCTCTTCAAGCAACTCACGGCTTGAGGCCTAAATAGTGTACATAAATGATGATAATATAAGGAGAACTATAGACAAAGGGTTTTTTCAGGGTTATTCGGATGGAGAGAAGGCATCCTCTATAAAGCCAGACATTTTACAAGCAGAGCCCTATAATCATCACTGCTAATAGGCATCCTTAGCTCTATTTTGGAGAAGGAAATGGCAACCCACTCCAGTGTTCTTGCCTGGAGAATCCCAGGGACGGGGGAGCCTGGTGGGTTTCCGTCTATGGGGTCGCACAGAGTCGGACACAACTGAAGTGACTTAGCAGTAGCTCTATTTTATGACCAGGGAAATCGCTCGCGAACGTTAAAGTAACCCGCCTAAAGATAACTATTGCTGCAGGTAAGGGCTTGAACTTAAATATTTCTAATTACATAGTCATGTTTTCTCCATTCTTTCTGGGCTATGTGGAATTAATGAGAGTTTAGAAAAAGAAATGGTATTCAAGAAAACCTGATTCAGACATTCTCATAAAGACACAACTTTACGTTAGAGACATGGATCTTCTAGTGGAAGCTGATCTCTGTCTTATTGTACAAATAGGTCAAATTTGAATGGAAAACAGAGCAGTGGAAACTTTCAGACTTCGTATGTTCAGATGGTTTTGTGTGCAGACATGGCATATAATGAGTGTGCATCCTCTCAGGCTTATTTGAAATCATCTGCTGCTATTCCTATGGCAGGAACCAGTTTGCAATCACTCTTATTTGTTCTTTGAACTTTTATAATGACATTGAATAAATTAATAATAGCCCATGCCCATTGTTCCTTGCCAGGGACTATAGTAACAGAAATCTTTGGTATTATATTAATAAGTACAGTTTTGTTGAGAAGACTTATCCTAGTCTCTGGAATTAAAGATGTTATAATCTGGGAATTTCCTGATGGTCTAGTGGTTTGGACTCTGCACTTTCACTGCTGGGGCCTGGGTTCTACCCCTTGTTTGGGGCCATAAGATCCCACAAGCTGCAGAGTGGCCACAAAAAAATTATGAAAGCTTAGGATGTGACAGGACAGAGTGTAAATGACTTTAGTTTGAAGGCCTGTCATTTGGAATGTGGACAGAGCCACAAGAGGCCTTAGCAAAAAATGAACTTGGGATTATAAATTATGTCTGAGCTGACATTTCCCTTTTGGGAACTCCTGTAATGGGGCCCAGGTGCCCAACGCGATGCACCATTAAGTTGTAAAAGAAAACAACAGTTTTTCAAACTGATATTGTAAGTTAAGATTCACGGCTGAATGCCATTTGTTTTTGTACTTTAAAACAATTCAAACCAGATTATTTTATACTAAAGCCACGGAAAAACAATTCCTACTGCCAACCCCCATCCTTCCTTCCTACTGACAGATCTGCTCTTTTGTTCTCAAAATACAGGTTGGAAATGGGAACTGTTGACCAAATTTTTCTAACTGAGGTTCCATGATGAAAAGCTTTTATAACGGAGGTTGAAGTGCTAAGAATGCTTTTAATCAGTGTGTAGGCTTCTAATGAAGCCCAGGGTTGCCTCCTCTGGAAGAAACTCAGGTGCATGACAATATTCCTCTAAGGGTTATGTCTGAGTGCAGGCTAAAGATCCCTCAAAAGAAAAAAAAAAAATGGAGAATACAGAGAGATTTTGTCTGGAAGACAGAAGACTGGGTTTTGCCTTGTTTCTATTACTCTGGGGTTATCGTCCTGTCTATAAAATTAAGGATATTTGAGGAAGAATTCCTGCAAAGCTCTTGTCCATAGAGGATACTGAGAGTATACACAAGCATATTTTGAATTTAAGTGCTATTTTATAGGTGCTCCATAATTAATGATGTCAAAAGCTAAAGCAAGCTCTACTCACATCTTTAGAATTCATAAACTCAGATCTACACAGATATATATAAACGGATCAAACTTATTCCATCTCAGTGTCCTCACTGTAGAATAAAAGGATAGACCTAGAGGTTTAAGTAGAGACTCTATGGCTTCCAGGACAAAGTCTAAACTCCCTGGCTTGGCAATTACGTTCCTTCATGATCTGGCCACTTGACATCCCTCCTGACTTTCTTCTTTGAGCCCTCTGCATAGTCCTGTGCCCTTAGAAATATATACTATTGTATGCTTTATGTCTTCTGATAAGTTACTATCTCTGCCTAATATTTCCTTACTTCCATTATAAAGTTGGAGTACCAAATAGAATATTCCATGTCTGCGTGCGTGTTTGGTCATGTCAGACTTCTTGTGACCCCATGGATTGCACCCTGCCAGACTTCTGTCCATGGAATTTTCCAGGCAAGAATACTGGAGTGGGTTGCCATTTCCTCCTCCAAGGGATCTTCCTGACCTAGGGAGTGTACCTGGGTTTCTTGAGTCTTTTGCATTGGCAGGGGTATTACTGTTGAGCCACCTGGGAAGCCTTTTGACACTGGCATTTTCTTGAGTGAATTCCATGGGATACTGCTCTCAAAAAAGTTTCTCTGATGTGTTGAGCCTGTGTTTTAGGAAGAAGGGGAGGGGATAAGTCTCAATGATTAAGACATTAGGAAAAATGCTGTTTATTTTACTAATCACTTGAAAAACCACAAGAAGTATAATCAAGATTCTGAGAATTCTTGAAAAAGAGAAATGAATTTAAGCCAGCATTTTCCAAACACACATGATGACAAATATCTTTCTGTAAAAGAGTTAAAAATATCCTTCTGTTCACAGTGAGAAACAAGTTAATCTAGAACATATATCACAGCTTATAGATTTTCAAGGAATTATGATACACGCTATTCTTATCAATAAATTTTAATTATTTTTAAAAATTCAGGATAATTGTAGTTGTAACATAAAATGGCAGGAAATAAGAGACATCACAAACATTTTACATAGTTTCTCCCAATTATAATATCTTGCAAAACTACGGGACAATATTACAACCAAGAAATTGACATAGTAAAGAGACAAATCCACTACTCTCTCTTTCACCCTTGGTAACAACTAGTCTGTTTTTTATTTCTAAAATGTTGTCATTTCAAAATGACAAAATGAACATATAAATGGACTAACATATTACACAGCCTTTTGAGACTGATTTTTGTCATTTGGGTCACTTGGCATAATTCGACTGTATATAGATTGTCAAATGCATCAATAATTTGTTCCTTTTTATTTCTGAGTAGTATCCCATGATACAAATATATCATATTTTGTTTAACCATTCACCTATTGAAGGGCATCTGCGTTGTTTCTGGTTTTAGACAATTATTAAACAGTTCAGTTTAGTCACTCAGTTGTGTCCGACTCTTAGCGACCTCAAGGACTACAGCATGCCAGGCCTCCCTGTCCATCGCCAACTCCTGGAGTTTACCCGAACTCATGTCCATTGAGTCAGTGAGGTCATCCAGCCATCTCATTCTCTGTTGTCCCCTTCTCCTCCTGCCCCCAATCCCTCCCAGCATCAGAGTCTTTTCCAATGAGTCACCTCTTTGCATGAGGTGGTCAAAGTATTGGAGTTTCAGCTTTAGCATCTGTCCTTCCAATGAACACCCAGGACTGATCTCCTTTAGAATGGATCTCCTTGCAGTCCAAGGGACTCTCAAGACTCTTCTCCAACATCACAGTTCAAAAGCATCAATTCTTCAGGGCTCAGCTTTCTTTATAGTCCAACTCTCACATTCATACATGACTACTGGAATAACCATAGCTTTGACTAGACAGACTTTCGTTGGCAAAGTAATGTCTCTGCTTTTTAATATGCTGTCTAGCTTGGTCATAACTTTTCTTCCAAGGAGCAAGTGTCTTTTAATTTCATGGCTGCAGTGATTTTGGAGCTGAAAAAAAAAAAAGTCTGTTATTGTTTCCACTGTATCCCATCTATTTGCCATGAAGTGACTGGACTGGATGCCATGATCTTAGTTTTCTGAATATTGAGTTTTAAGCCAACTTTTTCACTCTGCTTTTTCACTTTCATCAAGAGGCTCTTTAGTTCTTCTTTGCTTTCTGCCATAAGGGTGGTGTCATCTGCATATCTGAGGTTATTGACATTTCTCCCAGCAAACTTGATTTCATTTTGTGCTTCATCCAGCCCAGCATTTCTTATGATGTACTCTGAATATAAGTTGAATAAGCAGAGTGACAAACTAATATAAACATTATTATATAGATTTTTGTGTGAATATACATTTTCATGTCTCTGGGTTAAATGCCCAATAGAGCAAGGACTGGGTCATATGGTAGCTGAATGATTAATTTTTAAGGAAATTGTCCAACTATTTTCCAGAGTTGTTCACAGGCTTTTCAATGCTTGACAGTCCTGTAGGGATAAGTCTTATTTCATTTCTGATATTGGTATTCTAATTTGCATCAACACTCTTTTCTCCTTTGACTGCTTCACTAGAAATTTGTCAGTAATATTGATCTTTTCAAAAACCATCTTTCTGCTTACTTGTTTTCTGTGCTATTTTTCTCTTTTAAAGTTCTTTGGTTTCTGTTCTCACCTTATTTTCTTCATTGCTTTAGGGTTACTTTGACTCTTCATCTCTTAGAGTGTATAAATTTAAAGCTATACATTTCCTCCTTTAGCTGTATCCCACAAATTATTTTATATTATATTATTTTCATTAAGTCAATTTTTTTTAATATCCTTGAATTTCCATTTGAACCCTAGACTATTTAGATGTGTATTATTGCTCACTTTTCAGGTGTTCTTACTTTTCTGTTTTTGATTTCTAGTTTGATTACTTTGTGGTCAGAGAATACTGGGTGATTTCAAGTATTTAAAATTTGTTGGGGTTTGTTTTTTGTCCCAAGAAAGTGCTTATCTAGATATATGGTCGGTGGGCACTGAAAAGAATGTGTATTCAATTGTTGTTGGTTGGAGTAATCTTCAAAATGTTCTTTAGATATTATTGTTTGATGATGCTGTGAGTTCTTCTAAATGCTTTCTGATTTTCTGTCTAGTTGTTCTATCATGTAGTGAGAAAGAAAGGAGTGTTGAAGTCCTCCAACATGCTTGCAGGTTTGTCTCTTTTTCCTTTTGGTGCCATCAGTTTCTGCCCCACACGTTTTGCAACTCTGTTGTTAGACACATGCACATTTTGAATTCCTACCTCTTCTTGTTGGACTGACTCCTTTTTAACCATGTAAGATCTCTCTCTATTTCTGATGATTTTCTTTGCCCTGAAGTCTGCTTTATTTTACATTAACATAGGCACTCCTGCTCTGGAGGAGGGCATGGCAACCCACTCCAGTCTTCTTGCCTGGATAATCCTGTGGACAGAGAAGACTGGCAGGCTACAGTCCGTAGGGTTGCAAAGAGCCGGACATGACTGAAAAAACTTAGCACACACGTACAGTCACTCCTGTATTCCTTTGATTAATATTTGCATAGTATATGTTTTTTATCCTTTTACTTTCAAATGTATATATCACACTTAGGTAAGTTTCTTATAGACAAAATTAACTGGGTAATATTTTTAAAGATTCTCTGCTGATCTCTGTTTTTTAATTGGTGTACTTAGATTATTTACATTTATTATAATTTTTGATATTTCAGGGTTTAACTAGGCTACTTTATCTTTGTTTTCTGTTTTAACTCTATTTTTCTTGCCTTCTTGTACCACCTCGATCTTGGGTGTTGGAGTGTTTTGTCTCAGCACGGTGAGGATGGACGTCCGGGCCTCTCCTCGCTTTGCATGTGCTGGTGTGAATATGGGTGGCCCACTGTTTTTTTGCGGAATTTGACTTCAGTATACTGCTTATTGCTTAACATCTTTGTACCCTGCTAGTCTGTTCCTTTTCTAGTCCTCTGATTAAGAGAACGTGCTTTATTGGTGTTTTCTGTCTGTGTCTATTGGTGTTTCCAAGTTGTTGGCTTCTTTATCTCCCAGTTTTGGATATATGAGGCAATAAGAAAACTCAGGGAGTGCCTAATCCTTTTGTTCCTAGAGTCTTCAACTTCCAACTTGCCTGCCTTCTTTTATTCAACTTTCAAAATCTTCTAATGTGTGCCTAACATTTAATGTCTAGACTTTTTAGTTGTATGTACTTGGAAAAAATTAGGTCCCCTCCATTTTCCTGGAGATGGAAGTCCATTTTCAATAATTTTAAAGCATAATGTTTAATGTTTATTACCTCCAAACACAATATAATATACTATTTTTAGACTTTACTTTTAGAGCTGTATCAGGCAATGTGATAATCTTAGTACATTATTTTGTTCCTAATAAACAATAGGCAAGATATCATTACCTCAATTTATTAACAATCGGTGAGGATTGAGGTTCAGAGAATCTAAGCAAAATGTAAAGTCAGGATTTAAACATGATCCCCTGCACAAATTCTTCCTATGTTGATTCAGTTTTAAACACATGTACACCCAGGGTGGATTCATGTCAATGTATGGCACAACAAATACAATATTGTAAAGTAATTAGCCTCCAATTAAAATAAATAAATTTTAAAAAATAAAGTTTTATTGTTAATTCTGTTGCCTAAAGGACTGTTGGTCTACTTTTGGAGTATTTTGGAATTCTTGATGACTGCAAGAGAGATTCTAAGTGGGTAATAAAAATGGTAAGAGATCCAAGAGTCAGACATACGAAAGGTAACTGAAGGGAAAAAAATGATATGGAGAGAGAAGACTGTGTCTTTACATATTTGAACAGCTCTTAGATGGATGACACACTTAAAGCATTGTGGGGGTCTCAAGGGGACATGACCAAGGCTAATGATTAAATGTGACAAAGATAAAGAGTTCAACTTCTTTATAGGGAAGAGCAGTTACAGATGTCTGAAATGAAGATAAATTGTTCCTGGGGGTAATGAAGCCCCATCCCTGAGAGCTTTCAAGCAGGACCTAGATTAATGTCCTGTTGCTGAGAAATATGCAGAGTTTTGGCAGATATGCCCTCAAAGCCCTCTCTGAATCTTAGGGTCTTTAATTCAGGCTCTGCCATGAACAGCTATAGGATTATTGCACATATTACTTCTTTATCAACTTAATTTTTCTCTTCTATGGGGAATAATAATACCAGCCTAATCACAAGATGATTTTGAGGAAGAGATAAGATGATGTGTGTTTAGTGCTATGTCTGGCACATATAAAGCACTGGATGAGTAAACATCAGCAATGGTAATGGTGATGATAATAATAATAATGTACCTTCTGATAGACTGCAGGATCTCTGAGGATTCATGTTATTTTTGCAGAGAACATAGACTTAGGGATTGATTAACAGAATTTTAAATCATAAAATAGATTTAAGTAATGAAAATTTTACTCTACCCAACCTGTCCAGGAATATTTTATTATTCAAGAACTGACTTGAACTTATCATTGACACTTAAAATATCTTCAACTTGGGATAAATCCATGCACAGAGCAAATATACACTGAATGTTACTCACTTACACGAATAAAGCTCTGTGCTAATCAAAGCCTTCAAACTTTGCCCTTCATATGAGTCAACAGGTCTCCACTTTCAAATTTCTGTTTAATTTTTGACAACTATTTTAATATCTCCTAGAGTCCAACTTTCTTTTTTTATAAAATGAGATGTACTGAAGCTCATCTCTATTCTGTGACCTGTCTCTGGGATTTGGTTATTTTGCATTTCAAAATGAACTGACATATCTTAAAAAGGTCAGACAAATTGTTTGTATTACTCAGTTGGCCACTTTTTTCTTCCCAATGTCTGTCCCAGAGTCACCAATAGAAGATTTCATATTATCTGGTCAGTGAAAGACTGCACTCTTGACAGATTCCATTTCAATTTTGCTTCAGCTTTAGAAGCAGTGATCCCACAGACCACGGCCATTCCAGCTGGGCCTCACTTTCATGGATGAATTAGCTATTCCCAGCATTTCTTCTTGCAAAACTCCTAAGCCTGTGGGGAAGAAGTTAGTCTTGCTTATTTCACTTTTTCTCTTGAGAGGAAAAGGCCTTAAGGAGTTTGGGAATTGTGGCTGGTTCCAACAGACACTTTCACAGTTAGATCACTTCTAATGGTGAAATATTTTCCAGACAATCTGTCTCAGCATTTCCATCTATTTAAGCCCTGTAGGCATCAAGAAGGTGACCGCTTCCTACAAAGGAGTTCTATAAGCAGTCACAGCCTTTCAATGGCTTTGGGGTCTGCCCAGTTATAGGAACTATTTCCAAACAGTTTGATAAGTTAGTGGTGGAAACGTCTTTGGAGAAAACTTTATGTACCTTGCCTCTCATCCAGTTGATGGTACAAATGCATCCCAGTAACTCAAACCAAAAATCTCCACACTCTTTCATTTCCCAATCAATCGCTGTCTATGTCTAGTCCATTCTGCTGTAAGTTTTTTTTCTTATATTTTGCACCTCCTTACTATGAACATTTCTGTTAGACTGGACTATTGCTGGGACTACTATAAGTGCTTGACATTCAGTCTCTCTGCTTCACTATTGTCTCTCTATACTCCTCAGCATCTTCATGCTATTCGACCAAGCCATCACTTTTAGTTACAAAACTGGGCACAATCCTTCCTGTGTCAAGCTTTTTAGGCACTTTCCATCACCTAGAGGACAAAACTTAAATCTTATATGCAGCTTGCAGGGTTTCTCATGATCCATCCTGTTCTCTTGTTACAATTTTATTTTTTAAAGAACCCTTTCGCACCCAAAATCTAAACCATTGAATGACTGGCATTTTATAAATATGCCATAGTCTTTTAATTCTTTTGTAATTTTATTCCTTTTACATAAATGACCTTCCCCTTAAAATCCTATACCTAGCAAGATTATACTGTTTCACCATAAAGCATCACTTTAACTATGACCTCTTCTGAATACCTTCCCTGGTTACCTAGGCAATGTTTTTCCTATGTGCTTATTGTGACTTTATGAAAGTATGTTATTATATTTATTTTTATCACTTTTCTTTTGTGGACTAGACACTACAGATACTAGAGGGAAATAATCTCTTTTCCTCTTGTTATGTGGATCTAGTTCTTTAATACTGTTTTAAGAAGCTTAATAAATATGTATATTTTTTGTGGAAAACTAGTATTTATTATTCAGATGTAAGAGCATTTGAGGGAAGTTTAACTTTGGCCCATTAAGAAGGCAACAGCCCATGACTGGAGTCTTTGTTGGTGGCCAGGCTGTAAAACAGCAAGTGGTTATGAAGGATTCAGCTGAAGGTTGATTCCAAGATACCTGGGGGCTAGGGCTGTTAGTAAATCTTGCTCCAGTGAAAGTCTTGATTGGAGATTTGTCATCAGGGAAGGAAGTCATGCCTGTATTTCTAACATTTATCATTCTACTCTGTTTCTGGACATGGAAGGCATGTTTTTGTAAGAATAAATATGCAGAGTTAAAGAGATCAAGAGTCAGCCATCCCTTCTATTCTTGGACTCTCAGGTGTAACAAATGAGAACTGTAGAAACAAAGCTGCAGTGTGTGTGTGCTTAGTCGCTCAATCCCATCTGACTCTCTGTGGCCCCAGGAACTGTAGCCCGCCAGGCCCCTCTGTCCATGGGATTTCCCAGGCAAGAATACTGGAGTGAGTTGCCATTTCCTCCTCTAGGGGATCTTCCCCATCAGGGATCTAGCCCACGTCGCTTGCGTCTCCTGGATTGGCAGATGAGTTCTTTACCACTAGCTCCACCTGGGAAGTCTAGTCTTAATTCTGCTATTGGGAGCAGAGGGTCTTTGGTGACTCACACTGGGCAGAAGAAAGCACAGGTAACTAGAACCCAAGCAGTACTGTGTCTCTCCATCTAGCACTGCCAGACAATCTATCTTGGTGGAGAGTATAAGCAACTCTGCTTGTTGTAGCCATATAAAGATTGTAAAGGGAGAATGAGCAACAGCAAATGGAAGATAAACAGGGGTGGATCTAAAAGTAACTGATCAGCCAAGGAAATGGGACTTGAAAAAAAAAAAAGTGGGAATTCCCTGGCACTCCAGCAGTTAGAACTTGGCACTCTCACTGCTGGGGTCCCAGTTTCAATCTCCAGTCAGGGAACTAATATCCTGCGAGCTGCATGGTGTGGCCAAAAACAAACAAGAACAAAAAAGAGAATGTGGGGGGGAAATGAGGACTTTCCTAGACATCCTCATAGAGCAGGTTTATTATGTGTGCCTTGGTTCTCTTCAGTTTCAACACCTGGGCAGAATCCGTTCCACTTGTCAGACCTCTCCTGTCTTCTGTCTTTTCTTTGTGCTCATCCCTCCACCAGAAGGTTTTTCAAGTCCCAACTCAAACCCCATCTCTTCCCGGAACTGTCTCTGATAATCTACCAACTCTAATCCATAGAATTACCCTGCCTGGAGCAGAGGCCAAGGGTCCTGTGTCTAGCAGCATCTCCCACAAAGCCACTCCTCCTTCCTTAATCCTATCAAACGTGTAAATTTGCTTGATCTCTCCGTATCTTACAAACTCTGACTCCTACTTCTATGGGAAAACACAGAGACATAAAACTGCAAAAGGCTGATATCAGATTCTCTTTTGTTGTTTGCTGTGATAGAGGTGCCAATAAAACAGAGCTCCAGACACTTATTAAAGGTGGAAAAACAGGTTTTTATAAGAGAGAACAGATAGGGAACCAAAAGGGCCTATGGAGGAGTGAAAAGGGGAGAACAAAAGAGGGCTAGAGGAATATGTAAAAGTGGAAGATTTAGAAGGGAGCAAGCCTCTTGATGAAAGTGAAAGAGGAGAGTGAAAAAGTTGGCTTGAAGCTCAACATTCAGAAAACTAAGATCATGGCATCTGGTCCCATCACTTTATGGGAAATAGATGGGGAAACAGTGGAAACAGTGTCAGACTTTACTTTTTTGGGCTCCAAAATCACTGCAGATGCTGACTGCAGCCAGAAAATTAGAAGATGCTTACTCCTTGGAAGGAAAGTTATGACCAACCTAGATAGCATATTAAAAAGAAGAGACATTACTTTGCCAACAAAGGTCCGTCTAGTCAAACTATGGTTTTTCCAGTGGTCATGTATGGATGTGAGAGTTGGACTGTGAAGAAAGCTGACTGCCGAAGAATTGATGCTTTTGAACTGTGGTGTTAGAGAAGACTCTTGAGAGTCCCTTGGACTGCAAGGAGATCCAACCAGTCCATTCTAAAGGAGATCAGTCCCGGGTGTTCATTGGAAGGACTGATGCTAAAGCTGAAACTCCAATACTTTGACCACCTCATGCAAAGAGTTGACTCACTGGAAGACTGATGCTAGAAGGGATTGGGGGCAGGAGGAGAAGGGGCCGACAGAGAATGAGATGGCCGGATGGCATCACCGACTCGATGGACATGAGTTTGAGTGCACTCCGGGAGTTGGTGATGGAGAGGGAGGCCTGGCGTGCTGTGATTCATGGGGTCGCGGAGAGAAGGACACGACAGAGCGACTGAACTGAACTGAAGCAGAGTATTACCGAAAATGCTTTGGTGAGGTGGGTTTGGGCAACATACGTTTTGAGTTTGGTGAACGTAAAAATCGTTCAGTCATGTCTGACTCTTTGCGACTCCATGGACTCTAGCCTGCCAGATTCCTCTGTCCATGGAATTCCCCAGGCCAGAACACTGGAGTGGATAGTTATTCCCTTCTCCAAGGCAATCTTCCCAACGCAGGACTAGAACCCAGGTCTCCAGCATTGCAGGCAGATTCTTTACCCTCTGAGTCACCAGGGAAGCCCAAGAAATAGAAAAGTGAAGTGAATTTGGTAGCCTTGCATTTTCCTGAGCAAAGACTCAGCATCTTGAGGGACACAATCCTGTGTAGGTAGAAGCCACACTAAAGTTTAGTTAAATATTTTAGCACAGTGTTTGGGCAACACTTTGTGCTACAGGGGAGTTCACAGCTCACATAAGAAAGAGCAGGAAATATAGAAGGTATAGGGAGGGGCTTTTGCAGGGTATGTGGTAGACAGAATAACCTTTCCAGAGATGTCCACATCCTAATCCTGGAACCTGAGACTATGTTACCTTCCCGGGCAAGAGGGACTTTGCAGGTGTGGTTAAGTTAAGAACTCTGGAATGAGTGGATGATGCTAGATTATCTGGTTGGGTCTTATAAGAGGAAGTGTCAGGGTTGGAGGAGATGTGATGACAGAAGCAGAGGTCCCAGAGAAAAAACGATCAGAAGATGCTGTGTACTCTGAGAATGCCTAAGGGGTGTCATTGAGGAAGGAAATGGACTTTAGAAGCTGGACTGGGCAGGGAAGTAAATTCTCCCCGGGAGCCTCAGAGGGAACACAGCCCTGTGGACACCTAGATTTTAGCCCCGTAAGACTCAACACAGACTTCTGCTATCCAGAACATTAAGATAATTAATTTGTGTTATTTGAAGCCACTAAAGCTTGTTGGTGTTTGTGGTTGTTCATTACAATAGCGAGTAGGACAACACAGGACAAGAAGCATGAGCCTCACGCTGCCCAGTTCACCATTGCCCCTAGGCCCTCCCCAGCATCCCATCCCAAGGGCTGAAGCATCCCGGGAGCCAAAGAAACCCATGTACACACTGACTTAGTCCTATGAGCACAATTTCTGGCTGGGCAGGAACATGGTGGGTGTTCGTTTTCCCAGGAATGGCGTGGCATTTGCTATGTTGCTTGCGGTTTTGATATTAATAATAAGAGTCTTAATGCAATCAGTATTTTTTCATTTGATTATATTTCCTTGGTGAATCAAATGACTCCCAAGTGAATTGACATTTAAGGACAGAGTGCATGCTCACTACATTGGTTTACTTAAACAGGAAAAGGTTGGGGCGATTAGCACAAGAGAGAACTCATTTCTAAGCTATTTCAGTCGCCTTTTCACATCTGCCAATAATCTCTATTCCAAAAGCAATATTGGCTGGGGCAATGGAAGAATGTACTAGGGTTTTCAGGCAGGCTGCAAACTACCAACCGAGTTTACTGAGTAGCCCTGTTACCAAAGCCACAGAGATGATAGTTCTTTTCCCCGGGGGAAGTCATATGTTCCCCTCGCTTGTTGCTTCTCGCTTCTGCTCTGCAGGTTACAGTGGTCGATGCTGAGCACAGAACATTCTGGAAACGTGGCACTGCACGTTTTATCAGTTTCCTCTTCTGAGAACCAGCTCTGTTCCCCATCAGCCCTCATTCCTTCACACTGATGTCATTGAGTTTCAGACTCAGATTTTAAGTACGATGTCAGGGTGTAAATAATTGCCACGGTAATTATAGCTACTGGGAATAAAGGGCATCTTGTATTCCAGGAACCGTGCTAGGCATTTTGTGTTTATTTCATTTATTCAACCTGAGTTTGTGTGTGTTCAGTTTGACATTGGTTAATGATGTTTGCATTATTGGTTGAAGTCTCAGCTGGGCTGAAAAGTGAGAGGCTAGGATTTCTAATAGCTGGTAGGGTTTCGGGGGTAAGGTATGCTGCAGGTCCCCTTGCCCCAGGAGATAGATCTTGTTCCCTTATTACAGAGCAGGGGTAGGTGGGGTATGCCACATGAGGCTTATGATGCCAAACATTTATGGAAGAGCATATGGGCCCAGACCCTGGAGAAGGAAAAGGCAACCCATTCCAGTATTCTCGCTTGGAAATCCCCGTGGACGGAGGAGACTGGTGGGCTGTAGTCCACGGGGTCACAAAGAGCTGGACACAACTTAGCGACTAAACAACAAGAACACATATGGGCACAGAGACAATTTGAAACACTCCTTGTAGATTAAGCTTTTTAAACATCCACAGTATGAACGCTGGCATTACGTGGTCTAGTTCGGGCCTGTCTCCATCAGCTCACTCATTCCAGCCTTCAGTCACTCATTTATTAATCCAGCAACATTCAAATCACAGTATTGGCGAGCACACCTTTGAGTACTGGGGATACCATTTGAATAAACAAAATTGTTTCTTTCATGAAGTTGTATTCCAGTGAGGGAAAAAAATATATGCAAAGCTATCAAAAACAACAATAAAACCCACTTATATATGTCCAATGGTGATGAATATTGTGTGGAAAAATAAAGCAGGGAAGGGGAAACAAAGAAAGGGAAGTTTTCTCTGGAAGCAGGGATGTTTGGGAAGAGTCCCTCATGAAGGGAGAGTGGCCAGCTGAGTTTCTCTCTGGGAGGAGAGAGGTCCAGACTTAGGGAGAGCACGCACAAAGACAGCCCTGATGGGACAGTGTGTCCAAGGCCAGTGGCTTAGGATGGGCCGCCCAGATTCCCTTATTAGTGATTCATTAAGGAAGTGCACTCAGAAGGAAGCTATAAGGGAGGATGGGAGGTGGGGAAGGAAATGGTAAGAGTTCAGGCAAAGTCTTGGCCTCAGCTTGATCTTTCCTGGAGATGCTAATATACCCCAAGGAGTCTGGAGAAACTAAACTTCCCAGGACTCTATCAGGACAGGATAGAGGGTTAAGTCCCAGGCACACAAAGGTAGTCTTTTAAAGGTCAGCTGTTAGAGGGTATGGGTCCCAGAGGCTGGAGAATGAACACAGAAAACCAACAGAAGGATCCAAGACACCGTGTTGGGGTGTCCACTGTGTCCGCTAGAGCCAGTTCACCGGAGACAGTGAAAAGAGCAGAGGGGTTGAAGAGTGCATCAGGGAGGCGTCCCGGGACCAGGTCCTGGAAGGACTTTGGAGTTCACTTTACTGTTAATGGGACATTTTGGAGATACTGTGAGCGATATAGTGGCACACTCATCTGATTTACATTTTTAAAGCTATTGTGTGAATCACAGACTCAGGGGAATGAGAACAGAAGGAGGAAACTTGTAAGAAGGCTGGTGTAGAATTCCAGGGGGATTATGATCTTGGGTCTGGACTGTCCAGCACAGAAGCCACTGGCCAAATATGGTCACTGAGCCCTTGGAATGTGACTCATTCAAACTGAGATGGGCTGTAAGTGTAAAGTAAGCATCAGGCTTTACAGGCTTAGTAGGAAATAAAGATTGTAAAATACCTCACTAATATTTATTTTGTATTAATCACATCCTGAAATGACAATGTCAATATTTTGCTCAAATAATTACATAAAATGCTATTAAGTATGTTAATAAACTATGTTATAAAATATGTTATTCAGTTAATGTTTTTGGCATTGTGCTTTGTACCATTTATTAAATAAAAATAATAAAATAAAATATGCTATTCAACTGTTTTTTAATTCTTTATTTTTTAATTTTATTATTTACTTCTGGCTGCACTGGGTTTTCATTGCTGCGCAAGGTCTTTCTCGAGTTGGGGCGAGCGTGCATTACTCTTCATTGCAATGCTTGGCTTCTCATTGACTCCACTGGGCTTCTCTTGTTGTGGAGCGCAGGCTCCAGGCGTGTGAGCTTCAGTGGTTGTAACACAAGGGCTCAGTAGTTGTGGCTAGTAGGGTGCTTAGTTGCTCTGGGGTATGGTCCAGACCAGGTATCAAAACCCATGTCCCCTGCACTGGCAAGTGAATTCATATCCATTGCACCACCCGGGAAGTCCTTAACTGTTTCTTTTTACTTTTATAAATTTAAAATCACACATATGGTTCACGTTATATTTCTACTGGACATCCTAGTTTAGATTCAGATGGTGAAGTCTGCTTAAATTCTGGATCTTTTATGAGAGTAGAGGGACCAGGATTTGCTGAAGGACCATACACAAGGGTATAAAAGGTAACCACCAAAGGATGGTGACATTTTCTAAGATGGAAATCATTGGTGGTGTTGGGAATATACTGGGAGAACAGGAAATGGGATTTGGTTCTAGACACAAGTTGGAGATGTCTAATGGATCTTGAAATTGAAGTGATAAATGAGTGGATGTATATGAGTCTGGAGTTCCTTGGAGAGATCTGGGTTGGAGATTTAAGTTTAAGAATGTGTGTGTTTAGTCCCTTAGCCGTAAGAATGTGTGTGTTTAGTCCCTTAGTCCTGTCTGTTGACTCTTGTAACACTCCGGACTCTCCCGCGGAATTTTTCAGGCAAGAATACTGGAGTTGATTGCCGTTTCCTTCCCAAAAGTGTAAGGATACTTTGTCCATAAACCATTTTTAAGGCTATTGTGCTCAGTGTCATTGCTGTAGGAGTGAGAATTAAGAGGTGTATGAACCAAACCCTGAAGAAGACAGTCATTTGGGAGATTAGGAAATAGTGAGCAATCTGAGAAATGATTCTCACTAGTTGCCTGAACTTAGTCAACACCTTTGTTTAAACCTTTGCTTCATAATATATAAAAAGGGATTAATAAAGTACAAACTTCATATAGGTGCAGATGAGAAGTAAATAATAAAATACATATCCACACTTCACAGTGTCTGGCCAAAAGTCAGAGCCCCACAAATACCACTTGTTATACTATTCTCCCCTTCAGAGGGGTCTTATTGGGTCAGTCAGTATGAGCAAGCAAAGAAGCCTCCAATTCTGAAGTTTTTGTCTAGCTTTTCTAGTATAGAAAAAATATTAATCTTTTTGTCTGCTCACTCTGGGCCAGCACGAGTTAGGTACTATATTTGCCCCGCTTCTTTTGCTGCCATTTGTAACTTTTCTGGATGTGATACCACTTTTCTGGATGTGATACCATGAGCTTACAATGAATCCCAAAGGGGAAATATACTTGTCTGTTTTTTAATTTTTTTTTTTTTTTTGTATTTCAGTATAGCCGGTTACCAATGTTGCGAAGTTTCAGGTGAACATTGAAGGGACTCAGCCAGACATATATTGATATCCATTCTCCCACAAGATTCCCTTCCATCCAGCTGCCACCAAACACTGAGCAGAGTGCCATGTCCTATACAATAGGTCCTTGCTGGCTATCCATTCTGAATATAAAATCTGCTTGGTTTTTAATAACTGTACAGAGATGATTCAATTTGGGATCCTGAGTCTAAGATATTCAGGTCTCCATAATATTATAGCGGGAGAAACACCAGAAGTGTCTTCTTGACTGGCCCAGTATAAATGCTAGTTTAGTTTGGTAACTATCCCAAAGGCCAGTCTCCAGTCTGCCAAGTTGGCTGGGTGAGCAAGAGGGAGCACAGTGGAACGGGGATGGCTTAGGGCAGTCCTATGTGGGTAACTACAGTAGACAGCATAAGGCCGCCTCAAGATGCCCAGGTCCTAACCCTTAAAATGGGTGAACGTGCCATCTTACACAGCAAATGGGGCTCTGAAGACGCAATACAGTATTAAAACGGGAAGGTTATCCTGGATGATCCTGGTTGGCCCAAAATAATCACAAGGGTCATTCTAAGAGGGAAGAAGGGGTTTTAGAGTCATAGAATAAGGATGAAAACGTGAAACTGTGGTGAAAGAGAGCGAGAGACGGGAGCTCGGATATGTACGCTGCTGGTGGTTTTGAACACAGAGGAAACTGAAAAGTGAAAGCGAAGCCACTCAGTCGTGTCCGACTCTTTGTGACCCCATGGACTGTAGCCTACCAGGCTCCTCGGTCCATGGGGTTTTCCAGGCAAGAGTACTGGAGTGGGTTGCCATTGCCTTCTCCAGGGGATCTTCCCAACCCAGGGATCGAACCTGGGTCTCCCACATTGCCGGCAGGCACTTTACTGTCTGAGCCACCAGGGGAGTAGAAGAAGAGGCCATAAAGCCAGGGAATGCAGGCAACCTCTAGAATCTAGAAAAAGACAGGAAACAGACTCTCCTCTAGAGCCTGCTCAAGGAACACAGTCCTGCTGACATCTTGGTTTTAGCTCAGTGCACCCCATTTCGAACTGAGCTCTGCAACCATGAGATAACTTATTTGCATTGTTTTAAGCTACTTAGGGCTTCCTTGGTGGGAAATCTGCCTGCAATGCAGGAGACCCAGGTTTTTTCCCTGGGTCAGGAAGATCCCCTGGAGAGGGGAATGGCTACACACTCCAGTATTCTTGCCTGGAGAATTTCATGGACAGAGAAGGATGGTGGGCTACAGTCCATGGGGTCACAAAGAGTCAGACATGACTGAGCAGCTAAGACTTTCACTTACTACTTTCAAGCTATTTAATTTGTGCTTATCTGTTAAACAAACCTTAGGAAACTAACTCGGGGACCCTTAAAAGCCAGGGACATAGAGTATAGCTGTGGTGGAAATGTACCTACCCAGACTCTGTCTTCTAATAATTTTGTAAATACAGAACACGGCTAAGGAGAAAAGAAACAAAAGGTTTCAGAGCCATTCAAACAGATAGTATTTATAAACTAAACAAAAGATCCCAAACTTGCACGGTGCCAGAGGCTATACAAAGTCATTTTAACAAAACTTCCACGAACTTGGCATGTCGCAAATGAGAAGCATCAAACAGAAAGAGGGGGAAGAGTTGTTGAGGGGCAGGAATTTGACAGTAGTGGAAGGCAGAACAGTTTTGAGCCTCACAGCCGGGCAAAGAGAGCTCACTGGTGTAGGAACAAACATGGGCCCTGCCCTGATAGGAGCATCAACATGCTGCACATACTAAAAAATCACATCGAGTAGCCCTGACATATACACACTACCATGTTTAAACAGATAGCTAGTGGGAAGATACCGTATAGCACAGGGAGCTCAGCCCAGTGCTCTGTGATGGGGGTGGAGGGTGGGAGGGAGGCTCAAGAAGGAAGGGATGAATGTATACATTTAGCTGATTCATGCTGTTGTACAGCAGAAACTAACACAGCACTGTAAAGCAGCTACGTTTTGATTTGAAAAGCATTTAAATGAAAAAACAATGATGATGAAAAATAACACAAATGTTGCCTTTGAAAATCCAAGGGAAGAAAAATAGGTTTAGAATGCTCAGGTACTCAAGAAAAAACTGAGTATACTTTATAAACACCTTACCCTCCCCCCCCAAAAAGAGCTAAATTACATTTTAAAAAATTGTTTCTTGAAAGTTTTAACCCTAATTAAGCAAAAATCCATGCTCAAGGGTCTAGTTTGGGTGACTTTTCAGCTGTACATAGACATGTAAGCATATGTATACAGATATGTATTAAGGACTTTAAATGTTTATGCTTGGGTTTGGGAAAACTTAAGAGAACAAAGTTGACAGACCACGAAAAAAGAGGGATGGAGATTTACAGACACACTGCTTTGGTTCATACACTGTACTTTATACTTTGCATTTGTAAACTTCACCTACTTCTCATGAATTATCTATAAAGCTGCTGCCACTTTCCTAGGGGCCTTACATAAATTGCCCCAGCCCACGTTCCCTAAGAGTGGCCCACTAGGGCTTAAACTTAGGTCTTGACTTTAAGATCTAAATGAATCTTCCACTCCATTGCAGAGCTAAAAATATTACTCTTTAACAATATCCCAGAAATAGTCCAATGAATAAAATGGTAAATTTCTGCCTGGGGTTGGTTAGCAGGTGCATGGAAGCCTCTCTCCTGGCTCATCTTTACGCACAGAATTACCTGAGACTTGAAAGAAGCCACGGACATCCAACCAACTTATTTTGCATGTGAGAGAACTGAAGCCAGATATGATTCCGACACCTAAGGTCACATGGTTAATTAGAACAGGAAGTGAAACCCAGGATTTCTGTTGTCTGATACTAACCAGGGTTATCTCCCATCACTTTTCAAAATGGGGCATGTTTAAGGGGCAGAGTTTTGAGGACTCACGTGGGCTCCCATGGAAAGGTAAGATCACCTCCTTTCATGGAAGTGAACTTCAAGGGGCTCCAAACCTCAGTCTTTTGATTGACCCCTCTCCTTCTCAGGCTCAGGCTGGAGAGGAGGATGGAATTAGGGTCCAAGCATTCGTGGCTTTGCCATGTGCTTCCATTCAATGAGGACAGGAACCCACAGACAGGCTGCCCTTATGGGAAGCACTTGTTTGCCAGAGGGGTCTTTTCCCTTTGAACTTCTCTGGGGATTCCACATGTCAGAGAGAACTGATCAAAATAGTGAACGGGGACCCCGACAAGGATTTCCAAAATTGCACACAGATGTTTCTGTTTCAGAGAATTGGAAACACACGTCTTTCTTGGATTGCTATAGCAACAGGGGACAGACAAAACAATGCTTTGCAGGAAGCCGTCCCGTGGGGACTGATAACAATTTGAGGGAGCAGAGCTGGGGGGTTGGAGAGTCTGGGCCAACATGTGCAGAGGCTGGGAATCCCATTGCCATGGAACCTGGAGCTCACGTTCTAATGGAAACCACCAGTCTCTCGGGCACGCTCCCCTAGGTCTGAGCCCCGAAGTGAGAATGTGAAAATGGGAAAGGCAGGGGCCAGAAAGAAGGCCTGTGCTGAAAATGCTGCCTGTTTGGCTCAGCCTCCACTCGCCCAAACCGGTCCTCCAGATCCAGACCAGTGGAGCGCAACAATCGACACGTTCACAGCACTTCACCATTTGCAAGACGTTTTTCCAAATTTATCACCAGAGCTGCTCATTTTGCCATTTCCATTCAGTGAATGGATAACTAGGGCTCAGAGACAGAGCTAGAGTTGGGATTTTAATTTGAACCCTTCTGGCTCAAAAACGCTTGACACAGACCAAGCCCCATAAATCAGAGAGCCCCCTCAGCCACTTTCCTGTTCTTGTGACGTTTTAACTTTCTTCCTACTTTGCCTGTTAGACTTCAGCCTTCCTCTGAGTACCAAACTGAAGCAAGTGAAAGAGACTCTGACCTTTATTTCTGAGCTATCAAGTGGGAAAACGAGAGACTGCCAAGTCCAGGGCCATGCAGTTAGCCAGAATTTGGAAGCGATTGATAAAATCTAATTTATCTCAATAGCTAAAGAATCTTTACAGATCTTCACCTCATTTGCTAATGACAAATGATGTTTAAGCGACACCCCCAAACAAAAGGTTGCTCAGTGACAGCTGGAACCCTGGTTGATTTTTTAAATTAATCTATTTATTTTCATTGGAGGCTAATTACTTTACAACATAGGAGTGGTTTTTCCCATACATTGACATGAATCATCCATGGGTATACATCCATGGTTGATTTTGAATAAAGTGTTTAAACTGATCACTTGACAAGAGCTAGTTGTACTATTGTGACTGTGTTTTTGACATCATGACATTAACCGTGTGTTTTTCTCCAGATGGTTTTATATCAAGGGTCTTCCTAGTGACTCAACCCGTAAAAAAATCTGCCTGCAATGCAGGAGATCCAGGTTCAGTCCCTGGGTTGGGAGGATCCCTTGGAGAAGGGAATGGCTACCCACTCCAGTACTCTTGCCTGGGAAATCCCAAGGACAGAGGAGCCTACCAGGCGACAGTCCACGGGGTTGCAAAGAGTCGGACACGACTGAGCGACCAACACTCTCATTTTCCCTTTCATGGTACCCTGAGTTAAAAATTATCATGTTTACACAAAACAAGGGGTTAACCGAAGACGTTGCTTTGAGGACTAAAGTGACCAGTCCAAGGGTTCTGGCCATCCCAAGAACTGAGGAATAAAATGTCCCTGCATGCCTTGCCTCTGCAGCCTCCTAAATGCCACTAAGGAGCAATGACAATTAGGATAAATTTTAGGGGGGCCAGAAGAAGATTGTCAAAGCTTAGACTGCACCTCATGACTTAAAATAGCACTGTCTTATTACATTTATATGGTATGATGGTTCAAAGGCATTTTAGTTTCTCTATTCCTATTGCAAACTCTGCTGTCAACGCAACAATAGCAATACTATAGATAATGCTTCACATATATTTATAATCAGGATCTGTTTTGTACTTCATAAATACATTTTCTTTAGTCTTGCAGTAATCCTGAGAGCTGAATGCTTTCTTCTTCATTTAACAGAAAGTAGGCGGAAGCCATGAGAAGTAAGAAGATTTGTCCTAGTTCACAGGCAGTGAGACTCAGAGCAAGGACTTGAATTTATATTTGTTTGAATTCAAGGCCATGCTCTTCCTACTTCAGAATTGCACATGGAGGCAATATTACAAATGGCATTTTTAAAGGAAGAAGCTGCCTGATAGTTTCTTATAAATCAACTAATAAAGAAAGTAACTGGAGGTCAAACATAAAAGAGGATATGAAAGAGAGAAGTAACTACATCAGGTTGATGTGAAAAGAAGAAAAAGATAGCAGGACTAGATCAGAGTCTTTTGCTTGCTTTACTTTATTTTGGTTTTGTTCTTTAAATATATTCTAGTTACCATTAGTTTTTCCAGAGTGTCAGTGTTAAATAAAAGTGTTTTGATTATCAACTAATCTATATATTTTGTTCTCCGGGGCAATTACAAAGTAGATTATTATAATAAAGATTGTCTTCAACTAAACAGTAGTTGAAGAAGGTTAGACTGTGTTTAACCCAGGGCTTCCATTTAAACAGCACTACTGTTCTGTTTTAATATACCTATTAACATTCCATGGAAAGAGTCTTCTCAGGAAGTCATTCTGGGGAGCCACATGTTACATCATGGAAAAGCTTCCTCCAAGTTTGCCAAGGGGCTCCAGTATAGATAAAGGATTCTAAAGATACCATATAAATCTTTTCAAACTGTCTTTAACCAGCCACTGGTGTCCAGGAAGCTCAAGCATTAGGACTGTTTCCCATTTCTCTCAGGCAAGTCAAATGGTATTTCCATCAGAAACAGCAGAATTTTTAATTTCAAAATACAAGTGATTCACATGAAGAGCCCATGACACTGCCAAAGGGAAGGATGACACGGGTTAGAGTTTCTAGTGTGTAAGCTTTTGAATCATAGGGACTGGATTGTGGGTGCGGGCCCTTGTGTCTTTCTGCATTGCATCTTATTGTCCTTGAGTCTTGCGCTGCACGTTCCTGCCAGCTGGCCACGATTAAATCTCTGATGTTGACAGGCAATGAGTGAAACAGTTGTTGCTGCGTGAGTATCCTGGGAGCCTGATGGGTGGGGCGTAGAGGGGCAACTTGGTAGGGTGCAGCAGTTTGGGCTGACAAAGACATTCATGGATTTCAAAACGCCAGATGGACTCCCAGATGGAGGGTCTGGACTTTGCAGTTGGGTCTGGCGGATGTGAGACTTCCCAAGGTCCCAGGACTAGTGAAGATGATTTCATCCTTTACCCTAAATCAAGCTGTTCACTGCTGGCTTGGAGCATCCAGTGTGAAGCCAGGGACAGGAGAAAGGTCCTCACTCAAGTTCAAAATAGAAGTCAAAGCCAGCTTTCGAGTTAAAATGGGGAAAAGGCCAGAACTGGTTCTCAGAAGATCAAGGTGCTATTTTTTTCCTTTTTTTAATGTTAGTTTGTCTTTGACTTTGGCCAATGGCAAGCTCAAATTCAACACACATTTATAGAATGCTGACTGGTGTCAGGGACTATAGAGGCTATCAAGATGAATAAAGCACATTGCTCAGATTCCGGGGATCACATTATAGAGGGAGGGAAAAGTAAAGATATGATTACTACACAAAATAAAAACTATAAACTCTTCATTAATTACAGTAAACGGCATCACCGACTCGATGGACATGGGTTTGGGTGGACTCCGGGAGTTGGTGATGGACAGGGAGGCCTGGCATGCTGTGGTTCATGGGGTCGCAAAGAGTCGGTCACAACTGAACGACTGAACTAAACTGAACTGAATCAACTAAAACAGGTATGAGAAACTAGAGGTGGTGTCATATGTATACATGTATCCATTCTCTTTTGGATTTCTTCCCCATCTAGGTCACTGCATGTATACATATGACTGATTCACTTTGCTTTACAGTAGAAACTAATACAACATTGTAAAGCAACTATGTGCCAATAAAAATTAATTAAAATAAATGTGTTACCTTAGCTCAGGTGACAAAATCAGTTTTCTTACAGTGAAAAAAGAAAAAAATCAAGCACCAAGGCTGGGGCACAGTCTCTAACTGTAGGACTAAAACTTGAAGGTAGAGGGTTAAGGTTCTGATCCTATTCAATAAGAAGTCAGCAGGAATTTTGTGGGTGGCACGAATGTGATAATAAGGGGAGCCTCTGGGACTTTTGGAATAATTCATATTAAATTTTAGGAAAACAACAATATATTTCATATATCTGCACTCTGACATTCATGTCAAAAAATCATAAATTTTTGTCACTTTAATGAATGGTGGGGCCTTAGCCAGGTCACATTCCCTCTCCAGACTTCAGTCTGGTGTAAGAAGCTTTAGACTTTGGTTTCCTCGGGCCAAAATCAACACAGTGGAACCTCCAGTGGTCATGGAAATAGAGAAGTGAGTGGCTCCCTTCTTCTCCACTTGGAATCGTGCCCTTAGACATCAGGACAAAAAGAAATCTCTAAACCACTACAGGTCACCTGGCATACACATTGATTAAGTTCAGCTCTGTGCTGGCTGTATTCTTGTGGGGAGTTCTGCTTAGAGGGTGATGCCATAGTTCTCATATCAACCCTAGCTGAGTTCTAACCAGAGATAATTCTGGTAGCATCCTTTCGTGACACCGGTGAGAAACGGGACTTGTATTTCAGTTGTCCCTTGAAGACATGCTTTCACCTCAAGGCTGCATGCCCATTTTTCAGCTATGGGCTAAAAACTATTAGTAAATGTTAATTGGAAATTAGTTGGGGTGTTTACAACACAATCTTCAAAAGTAATGGATTTGTGTACAGTTCCTTAAATGGCACCCTGTGTTAAAGATAAGTCAGTATTTTGAAGAACATCAGTGTTTGACTGGTCCTTCCAAGAATAAGAATGATAATACCACTTTACAGAGACTCAATACCAAGTAAAATCCATAAATTTCCAAAGAGATTCACAATCACTGGAATTTTGATTTTCAGAATCTCATATGAAACCATTGCATTTGGAAAACTCAAGATGTTGGTAAGTATAGCAACGTGCGTGGCTGCGTGGTAAGTTGCTTTAGTCATGTCCGAATCTGTGCATGACACTATGGACTGTAGCCCACCAGGATCCTCTGTCCATGGGATTCTCCAGGCAAGAATCCTGGATAGGGTTGCCATGTCATCCTCCAGGGGATCTTCCGGACTCAGCGATTGAGCCTGCATCTCTTAAGTCTCCTGTATTGGTAGATGGGTTGTTTTTTTTTCACCACTAACACCACCTGGGAAGCCCCCAAGTATGGCAACACGTGCCTAAACATTGTTTTAGACTGGGGCGAATCCCTTCCTCCGCCCTCAGGCTGAATCCAAAACTATCTTGAAAGTTTGGTACTTAAACTTGGATTCAAAAGATAGGTGGGATTTGTGTAGTTAAAAATTTTCCAGGACCGTTTCCTTTGAACCGGTCAGGTTCAAAGATGAAGATGAATGCCATTTATGAGTAGAGTATGGAAGAGATATAAAACATTATGTAGACTGATTTAACTAAAATCACAAATCCTGTGCAAAAACTATGAGCTTACTGTGAGCTCCTAATTAAAAATTCATAAACAATAGAGTGAGTGGCTTTGCTTTTATTTCACTTTCTTTAAAGCTCGTCCATAATTATTAATCAGCTAATTCTCACAGTGAGTTAATTTAGTGAGGTGGGTAGTATCATGGCCCTAGTAAAGAGGTCCATACATCGTTTAGAGAGATGAGGATTTACGTCCAGAAGGTAAGAGGTAGGAGTGACGAAGTTAGGACAAGCCTTTGGTTTCCAGGTGCTTGGTCTTTTCAAAAGGCAAGTAGCCATTGCAATTTCTGGTTTCAATCATTTAACTCCACTCCCAATGTAAACAAAGGTTTCAGAAAGCAACTTAAAAATACCACAGAGAGATCCTGGCAAAATATGCCCAGTGCTTTTCTGTATGCACACAAATCTGTTTCTTTAGAGATAAAAGAAGAAGAAGAAAAGATAAAGAAGAAAAAAAAGGGATTATAGCCTCCAGCAAAGCGTTCTCTAAGGCCACCTGAATTTTCAGAATGACTCTGTTATTCTGATGTGACATTTATAAAAAGTTATAAAATTTTATGAGAGGAAATGCTCCTACTTGTGCTCAAAGACCACCCCTTAATAGTTTCCATGTTAAGAAAATTTACAAGACAGCTCTGAGCATTGGGATCCTGAAATATATGATGATGGAAGATGATTTTGCATTTTTGGTGCTCTTTAAATTGTGTTCATAACTCCCCTCTCTGAGAATATTGCTTGACAAGCCCTTACCTCTCCCAGAACAAATAACCCTGTAAAGTAACAGGGCTTCTCTTCCAAAGAAAGTGAACAGAAATCATCCCAAACAAACTGTCCTGGAATTTTTTTCTTGGAGAACACCTAATCCCTAGAGTAGGTCAGATTTGGTGTAATTTTGTTAGTTGTTTTCATATGTTCCTAGGCATGCTTGGCAAGGGCTTTTAGATACTCCATGTGTACTTTTTAATCAACACCTGATATTCCAGAGGGTCCTGAAAACTAGCATTACTTTGATTGGGACAAACACATTCCCTGTACTTCAGAATGTTGTTGAGAAGAAAGAAATATTCTGGAGCACTTCCCTGAGAGTAGACCTTTAGCATAAGTACTGCTTGATTTAAAAATTGTAGAATCACTTATTTTGCCAAATGCTAACACAAGGAAAATATTAAAGAATATAGGAATCACAGGTTAGAGTAATAGCGGCCAGGAGAGTTAAAGGCATCAAATAATCTCAAAACTTTTTATCACTTTAACTTATTCTATTCACAATTGTTAATAATCTACTAGTTGATTCAATATCTAACAGAGTCCTGGAAATAGTGTAATAAAAATGTCCAGTGAATCTTTGTCTTGGAATTTTCAATCCAGTGGCCCAACCCAACCTAGGAATCTCTTCTGCAGTAATTATGATATGGAGAGAACCTACAACAGCTCAGATATTTCTAAAGATGAAGGTCTAGCACTTATCAAAAATTTCAGCACATAACTGACCCTTAATAACTTGTCTCTTATTCATTGAAATCCACCAAGTACCACTCGGAAGCACGTCCTTGTATGTTCCATTCCACTGATTTTAATCCTCAAACAATGCTGTAAGATGAGAATTCATTGACCTTTCTTTGTTTGTTTTTTTCAGATGGGGAAATTAAGATTCTGGGGAAAAAAGTAATAATACAAATTACTCAGGCAAAGAATCAAAGTTCCACAATGAAACAATTCTAAGGCGTTAACTGGGAATATAAAATGAAAATAATGGCATTTACATTTTAAAGAGGCTAATGCTGTTTTATAAATAGTAAATAATAGAACTGAATCACTTTGTAAATACAAGTTTACGGATTTATCTGTATCAAACTTCCATGAATATTTTATTTGAAGCATGGCTGGACCCTCTTGAATCAAGTAGCTGTTTCTTCATCAGACAGATAAATGCTACTTTCTACCCATATTAACTAACATATAGTGAACTCCTTTCCTAGCTTTCACATGATCTAAAATTACCTTGTTTATTTACCCATTTATCTGATCTGTGTAGTTTTTTCCACCTCCTGCAAACACACAAAACAAGAAAGTTCCATGAGTTCAAGCATTTTGATTTTGTTCTGTTCTCCAGTGAACTTCCTGTCCTAGACCAGAGTCTGACTCCTGTAGATGTTCAATAAAGATTATAAGAGTGAACAAATAACTTTTAAGCATTCTTCAAGAAAGGATTATATATGTGCATGTTATATTTGTGTACTGATGAGATTTTTTATCACTGTAGATTCAGTTTCCACGTGGCAAGGACTATGTCTCAATCATCTCTGAATCTCCAGTACTCAGAATAGGGCCAGCCTAGAATAGCCTGTCAGTTTATATTTGGTATTGAAGGAGCCATCCCAGAGACTGTCCCTCTTTCCAGCACATTTGAGAATACAGGTAGAATCAAGCTGTCAGTGAGCACACAGGCAGAAGTATGGTGAGGCAGCTGGGGAAGAACACATAGAAACATAAACCATAATAAAGGGGCATTGAGGTGATTATAATCACCTGATGCAACTCAGTTCTTCTCACTCAAACTCATCCCAGGGCTTTGGAAACTATGCTTGGGCTCCAGTCATTTTCAATAAATTATTTTAACACTAGAATTCAACAGACTCAAGCAACTTCCTCCTTTTTCAACTCATCTGATCTCCACATTATTGAACAATGATTTCTCTGGTTCTTGGTCATTCATTGTGACTTTGTACTTTGCTTTTTTCTGTTTAGTTGTTAAGTCATGTCTTACTCTTTTGTGATACCATGGACTGTAACCTGCAAGGCTCTTCTATCCATGGGATTTTCCAACAAAAATATTGGAGTGGCTTGCCATTTCCTTCTCCAGGGGATCTTCCAGACCCAGGGATTGAAACTACGTCTCATGCATTGCAGGCAGATTTTTACTGAGCCACCAGGGAAGCCCTGATTTTTTCCTAAGCACCTATCAATTTCTGATACAATTGTTGCTCAGATACTGGAATGGACTTTCCGTCCTTCCGAGTACCAGAGGACTCAGGAAAAATTCCCCGACAGTACCATAGCCTGTGAAAGCCCAGAACTCTTGTCCTAGTCTCTGCCAGTTCTGGGGGATTCATTCTTCTGTCTGGTATCCCTGCAGCCCCACGTGAGGTATCCTGCTGCACATCTGGTTCTAAGAACAAATCTTAGCCGTTTCGTGAGTCCTTTGGAAGACTCTTCCCATATAAATGCATTAGTAAATATTGGAATGTAATTTGAAGATTTTGTGAAGACCTGTGGGACATCATCAAATATACCAACTTATATATAATGTGAATCCGAGAAGAGGGGAGAAAGGAATGGAAAGAATATTTGAAGGACTAAGAGCTGAAAATTTCCCGAATCTATACATTCAAGAATCTCAACAATCCCCAAGAAGGGAAAACACAAAGAGATCCACACTGAGACACGATAAAACTATCAAAAGACAAGGAGGCAATCTTGAAAGCAGCATGAGAGAAGCGAATCGTCATGTACAAGGGGTTCACAATAAGATCAACAAATAATATCTCAGTAGAAAATAGCAGGGAGCAGAAGGCAGCGGGCTGACATAATCAAGGTGTTAAAAGAAAAAAACAAAAAATCACTGCTAACCAAGAATTCCATATCCAGTAAAAACCACTCTAATTAAAAGTTAAAGGAGAAGTTAAGACATTTCCAGATAAACAAAAGCTGAGCACGTTTTTCAGTAGGAGAGCCTCTCTACAAGAAATCTAAAGGGAGTTCTTCAGGTAAAAATGAAGAGATCGTTGACAGTAACTCAATAAAAGAAATAAAGAGCCTTGAAAAAAGGTAATTACATGTATAAATATGTAATGTAGCCAAGTCTAATTTTGAGGATTCTTCAGGGTTTCTGTCAATGTCTCTTTTTTCCCCTGAAAAATGGGCTACACTTTTCTGTGGTTTTGTATGCTCTGTAAGTTTTTGTTGTTGAAAGCTATACTTTTGGGTATTTTAATGTGGTAGCTCTGAAAATCATATCCTCTCTCCCTCCCTAGGGTTTACTATTATTGCTCACTGAGGGCCGCAGTCATCTATTTGCTTGGTAACTATTCCAAACTATTTTACTTGTCATTTTTAGTCTCTAAAGTCTCAGTTTCATTATCTCGGTAGATAGTCAGTGACCTCCAGAGATTTTCTTAAATCTTTGGAACCAAAAGACAAAATATAAAAATACGCTTCTTTCTTTGTAGATGGGCTCTGAGCTAAAATACTCCTTCAATGCTTTGCCAGTGTTGCCTACAACTCTGCCTTAGCCTTCAACTCTTTCTTGTAAAGAAACCAAAGATCAATAGGAGATGCAAGCCTAGAGTTCTCTAAGGACTTTTCAGACCATGTGTTTAGTCCTAGGCGTGCAAAGAGTTGGACACGACCGAGCAACTGAACTGAACTAAACTGATGAGTATTGTACTTGGGATTCCCTTGTATACATGGCAGCCTTTCAGACCATTATTTCCACAAGAATCTTCCTTCTCAGTTTCTTCCTCCCCAATTTGGGATCTGTCTGCTGCTGTCTCATATGTCATCCCTTGCCCCAGGCAGCTATGGGTAATTAATCTTTAATGTTTTCAACAGATGCCACCCAGCCTGCATGGGGGTGAAACAAAAGCAAGTCTTAGTGATAGTCCCTCGGGGAGCTGCCAGCTAGGTCAAAATACACAAATCTTGGAGAACACAGTCTGCATTGCTCCCTGTTCCCTGGCACCAGCAGTTTCAAGAAATGTGTACCATCTTCCCACGGCTGCCAGCAAGCTGCGAAATGGGGGATGGTAGACAGGTAAGAAAAAGCACCACAACTCTCTCTCACCAACAATTTTAGCAGCCTTTTTTTGTCATTAAGCACTCCCCTGGCTGTTCGAAGACTTTTATTAGATTCCAGAGTTTTTCAAAGTTTGCTTCTGTCAGATTTGGCCCCTTATGATTATTTCAATAAAAGGACCAATTTTTGGAACTCCCTAACCTACCGTCTTTCACGACATCTTCAAAAACATACACCTTTGACTCACAGATTTCTGGGAAGTTATCCCACCAGTGGGCTTGTACACATGGCGTAAGGTGTTTGCCTGCAGCCACTAGCTTTTGGTGTTGCTGATAAGAGTAAATCTTGATTTCCGCCTGTGTTCCTCCAGCACAGCGTTCCTCATGATGTACTCTGCATAGAAGTTAAATAAGCAGGGTGACAATAACCTCAGATATGCAGATGACACCACCCTTATGGCAGAAAGCGAAGAGGAACTCAAAAGCCTCTTGATGAAAGTGAAAGGAGAGTGAAAAAGTTGCCTTGAAGCTCTACATTCAGAAAACTAAGATCATGGCATTTGGTCCCATCACTTCATGGGAAATAAATGGGGAAACAGTGGAAACAGTGTCAGACTTTATTTTTTTGGGCTCCAAAATCACTGCAGATGCTGATTGCAGCCATGAAATTACAAGACGCTTACTCCTTGGAAGGAAAGTTATGACCAACCTAGACAGCACATTAAAAAGCAGAGACATTACTTTGCCAACAAAGGTCCGTCTAGTCAAGGCTATGGTTTTTCCAGTGGTCATGTATGGATGTGAGAGTTGGACTGTGAAGAAAGCTGATCACGGAAAAATTGATGTTTTTGAACTGTGGTGCTGGAAAAGACTCTTGAGAGTCCCTTGGACTGCAAGGAGATTCAACCAGTCCATTCTAAAGGAGATCAATCCTGGGTGTTCATTGGAAGGACTGATACTAAAGCTGAAACTCCAATACTTTGGCCACCTCATGCGACGAGTTGACTCACTGGAAAAGACTGATGTTGGGAGGGGTTGGGGGCGGGAGGAGAAGGGGACAACAGAGAATGAGGTGGCTGGATGGCATCACCGACTCGATGGACATGAGTTTGAGTGAACTCCGGGAGTTGGTCATGCACAGGGAAGCCTGGTATGCTGTGATTCATGGGGTCACGGAGAGTTGGACACGACTGAGCGACTGAACTGAACTGAACTGATAACAGTAAATAACTAGAAACAAAGCAAAATAAAAACAAATCCATTGGTGAGACAAAGTTTGGCATCACTCTTAGATGGAGTGCTAGGTACATATTAAAAACAATCAAGGAGATTTTTTTACAGATACAGAGAAAGATTTCTAAGACATATTTGCTGATTAAGCAAGTGGCAGAACAGGGTGTTTTGTGTGTGGATTAGGAGCTTACACAGGATGTATATGCACCTGTTTCCTTTCCTATGAGGGAAAGCTAAGAAACGCAAACAATCTTTGTCTGTGAAGGGCAGGGTGCAGATGGGAACTCTGCAGTTGGGGTAAAGATGGTAAGGACCCATTCCATGGATACTTGCTTAAATTTATGGATTGTGTGAACCATATGAATGTACTAATTATTCAAAAGGTAAGTTAAAATTCAATAATTATCAGTGTCCTCAGGATAAAATTCTAGTGTTCATCGTCTTCAAGGCCGTGCTTGACCCCACCTCTGCTTCTGCGTCATCATCGTTCCCCCGTCTCCTGATGCAGAATGACCCAACTGCAATCAGACAAATCTATATATATTTTTTCCCTCTAAATCCAAAAACTTTCCAAAGTCTTTCTCCCTCAGCACTTCGGTACAAAATGTTTCCTCTCCCAGACATGTTTATTGCTCTGAGATCCACATGCTTAACTATCACTCACATCATTTAGTTTTCACTAAGATTTTCCTTGAACACTTTTGCCCCAGGAGATTTCCTTCATCCCCACCCTTCTTTCTCAGCACCCTGGTTTTATTTTTCCATTATGGTAATTACTGTAATAGAGTTTTAGGCATCTGCTTACTTTCATTTGCCTGTTTCCCCTACAGAACTCTAAGAACCCCATTTGTTTTGCTCACTGTTGGATCCTCATGAGTTCCTGGATCAGTGCTTGGTCCACTGATTTATGCTGAGCTGAGTGGATGAATGTTAATGAAGGGAGTGGGTCCACTAAATCCTCGTCTACAGTGAATATTTTTTAAAGATCTTTTTCTTTTGTTTCTTGGAGTAAATTCTTTTTTTAGTTGAATCTATTTTTCTTTTTTTATTAATTTTTATTGGAATATAGTTGTTTTACAATGCTGTATTAGTTTCTGCTGTATGGCAAAGTGAATACGTCATATGTATGTACATATCCCATCTTTTTTTGGATTTCCTTCCAATTTAGGACACCACGGAGCCTTGAGTAGAGTTCCCTGTGCTCTCCAGTAGGTTCTCATTAGTTATGTATTTTATACATGCTGTCAAGAGGGTATATATATATATATATATATGTATATGTATCCAATTCCAGCTCCCAATTCATCCCACTCTTGGGTAGCTTCTTAGCTTATTTCATCTGTAAAGCAGGGATGCTGAATTTACTGGTCTCTAGAGATCCAACCAGTCCATTCTAAAGATCAGTCCTGGGTGTTCATTGGAAGGACTGATGTTAAAGCTGAAACTGCAATACTTTGGCCACCTCATGCAACGAGTTGATTCACTGGAAAAGACTCTGATGCTGGGAAAGGTTGGGGGAAGGAGGAGAAGGGGATGACAGAGAATGAGATGGCTGGATGGCATCACCGACTCTGTGGACATGAGTTTGAGTGACAGGAGTTGGTGATGGACAGGGAGGCCTGGTGTGCTGTGATTCATGGGGTCGCGGAGAGTCGGACACAACTGAGCGACTGAACTGAACTGAACTGAAGGTTCCCAGAGAGACTTTTCACAATACTCCTTTCCCTTCACTTCTACAACTAGCACACACGTGAACTTGACCTTGCTCTTTCCGCTGTTAAGATAGTGAGCTCCTAGTGCCAGCAGAACAGGTTGTTCTTCTGATACCAGAGACAGGCAGGGGGTCCTTGGTCTTGAGTAAGGGTCTCTGTCTTCTGTCGCAGACCTACCATGCATTGCTGCCTCTTGGCATCTCCCCTGTTTTATCTGCTATGAGTCTCTACCAATAGGGACCCATATTTACATTTTTTCTCCACTTTCCCTCTAATACACAGGGTTCAGACAATAATGACTTTCAAAGTTCAAATTAAAAATCTGGGTCACACTCAACACCTCTGGAGTCATTTAGCTCTGAACAGGGGCACAAGCATGGCCCAACAAACTGCTCCAACCTAATGAATCTTTTAAAAGGCAAAAAACCAAAGCAACAACAACAACGGCAATTACAAAAAAAAAACTTGAAGTTAATACTCTTGTTTCCAAAGCACAGAGAGAGAGACAGACCACATGATTGTGGAGGGACAAGATTCAACTTCCTAGCGACCAAAAACTGCAGGGAGAGAGATCTGCCAACCATCCCCTCGTGCAACCTCTCTAAAAGCAAATATCCAGGGTCCCAGGAGCCAAGGGACACTTTGAGTACATGGACATGCTGGCTGACATGGAGAAAAGGGTGCAATAAAATAATGTGGGACACACTGTTTGCCTTTAAGTCCAGGAGGACCCACCCCACCTCCCCTGCTTCTTGAAGTCCTTTCAGAGAAAGCAGTGAGGCGTGCCATTCACTGGGTGGCTACTAATTTTAGGCGCTAGAGACAACTGCTTCTACTGCTCACGGTGCCCAGATGTCTTTTTGACAAAGTCAGACGCAACCAGTCATCAAGGGGGAGAAAACCATCACAGAATAGAATGGACCCGGCCTCTGGACTTTGCCCAAGAGGTGGGTCTGCCTGAGACAACCAGATATCTACTTCCAAACTGGCTGGCGGCTTCTTTGTCTGAGAGCATTCATCTGGAAAACAGCCGAGTCTCTGCTTCCCTATTTTTCTCTACAAAGAGCTAAAAAGTCAAGGGCCTCGAAAAAGCAGAGGGCCTTGAGAAAAGCCATCATCAATATCGAATTTTATTAAATAGCAGAAACATAGATGTCCAGACCTGACAGAAAAAATCTCCAGAGTAGTGTTATTCCAAGCAAATAGAATGATTTCTTTGAGACTCATTCTGCATTGGCAAAAGAAAAATTCTTCTCATATATTATCATGAAAGTTAAATTAGGTCATGATTAAAAGCACTGGACTCAAAGCTTTACACAGTATTGACGGTTTAATTTTTATTATACACATGTACTCATTAACCCCTGCATTTATGTATAGTGAATATTATGAAATAGCTTCAATACAGATAAATTGACACATGTTTGTTCCCCCAGAAAGGGAGAAGGGTGTCCACAGAAGCTCCTGAGGATTTTAAAACTGAAATTGTTGACTCAGTCTCAAATGTCTACCTCTGAAGTTTGATGCCTTTTTCACATTTCCCACTTCAAAGTAGCGCTTTAAATATATTTGGGTGACACAAGCAACCATCGCTGTTCTGCCGCTTTGAACCCTAGTGTGTTGACCCTTGTGACAGTTATGATACCATCGCATCATATCATCATTGTGAATGGCACAGAATTCTCAGTGTGCCACCGTGTAAAGAACTGCCCTTCATTGAAAACTAACCTAGCAATAATTAGATTGTAGTGATGGCACCCCACTCCAGTACTCTTGCCTGGAAAATCCCATGGACGGAAGAGCCTGGTAGGCTGCAGTCCATGGGGTCGTGAACAGTCGGACACGACTGAGCGACTTCACTTTCACTTTCCACTTTCATGCATTGGATAAGGAAATGGCAACCCACTCCAGTGTTCTTGCCTGGAGAATCCCAGGGACGGGGAGCCTGATGGGCTGCCATCTATGGGATCGCAGAGAGTTGGACACAACTCAAGTGACTTAGCAGCAGCAGCAGATGCAGCAATATTTTACCCAAACATCCTAATCACCAAAAAGCAGATGGATCAATAAAATCAGCAAATGAAGATAAGTCACATTCTAGGCAGAGGAAGCAGCATATGCATAGGCTAAGAATATAGACCACAGGATGAGAGTATAGACCATAGGGTGAGAGTATAGACCACAGGGTGAGAGTATAGACCGTAGGATGAGAGTATAGACCACAGGATGAGAGTATAGACCACAGGATGAGAGTATAGACCATAGGGTGAGAGTATAGACCACAGGATGAGAGTATAGACCACAGGATGAGAGTATAGACCATAGGGTGAGAGTATAGACCGTAGGATGAGAGTATAGACTGTAGGATGAGAGTATAGACAGTAGGATGAGAGTATAGACCACAGGATGAGAGTATAGACCACAGGATGAGAATATAGACCACAGGATGAGAGTATAGACCATAGGGTGAGAGTATAGACCGTAGGATGAGAGTATAGACCGTAGGATGAGAGTATAGACCATAGGGTGAGAGTATAGACCACAGGATGAGAGTATAGACCGTAGGGTGAGAATATAGACCACAGGATGAGAGTATAGAACATAGGGTGAGAGTATAGACCATAGGGTGAGAGTATAGACCACAGGATGAGAGTATAGACCGTAGGATGAGAGTATAGACCGTAGGATGAGAGTATAGACCGTAGGATGAGTATATAGACCGTAGGGTGAGAGTATAGACCACAGGATGAGAGTATAGACCACAGGATGTGAGTATAGACCATAGGGTGAGAGTATAGACCATAGGGTGAGAGTATAGACCGTAGGATGAGAGTATAGACCGTAGGATGAGAGTATAGACCGTAGGATGAGAGTATAGACCACAGGATGAGAGTATAGACCACAGGATGAGAGTATAGACCACAGGATGAGAGTATAGACCACAGGATGAGAGTATAGACCGTAGGATGAGAGTATAGACCACAGGATGAGAGTATAGACCACAGGATGAGAGTATAGACCACAGGATGAGAGTATAGACCACAGGATGAGAGTATAGACCGTAGGATGAGAGTATAGACCGTAGGATGAGAATATAGACCGTAGGATGAGAATGGTTGATCCCATGCAGCCTGGTTCTAACAGATGACGTGTCCCATCCTTGTCAAGCCATCATCCTTGCTAAGGCATCTGTATCCATTCTTGACAGCATCAGCCTCCCAGTGACATTGTGAATTTGGATGCAGAGAACAATGAGAACATGGCTTAAGACCAGTTTCTTAGGTGAGGGGAGTGGATGTTCTAAAGGGCTGGTGTCTGTATGCTGGTAAGGGCAGAGAAAAGCCTTCCCTGTGGAGTCGGGGGTGCAGATACAGCATCAGTTCTCAGGCTCTGGCAGCAGTCACAACAGATGTGAAGTGTCATCATAGTCTCTTCACCGAAGGAACTGCACACAAAGAACTCACCTCTCCTGACGACTTTCCTTTTGCTGCCTTAAGTGTGGGTGGGGGTAGGGAGTGGCTCTCCACTCTTCTCATTTAGAGTACGCTGAAGGGCAGACTTGTACTGATGCCTTCCCGGAGCCCTGCTGCTGTGAACCAAACCTAAAGGGGTGATGCAGCAGATGGAAAATGCCACCCCCAGAGATACATGTGCAAACTGCAGTGGACACTCCAGGTACCATCAAGTCTCCTGCAGCCACTCACTCTAGTTCCCCACTCATCCTCGCTGTCTCAGACAATGTCCTCCAATCTACACACAGTCATAGCTGCTAGTTCTCAAGGGGGCAAGTCTCAGATATGCTTTTACTCTGGAACCAGCTGTCAAGAAATAAAGATGAGCACTTACTGGGTGCCGAATATATGACTTGAGTTGGATGATTCAGGAGTAGGAGAACCACAGAACACTGGTGTTGGGCTGTATTAGATTTAAACCACAAGCTTAGGTGTCTTTATCTTAAAATGGACCGCAGGATTGTTTTCAGTGATGACGAAAGAGAGGGTAGAGGAGGGAAGCTGTGGGGAGGATAGCAAAAAAGCACAAGAGAAGAGCACAGAGATTATAGTCATCGAGCTCAAAGGCATGAATGTAGAGTCAGACACACTGGCTTTGACTCCGAACTCTGGATTCTCTCACTGATGTGGTTTTCTCGTCCAGGAAAGTCCTGTATTATCCTTCTATCTCAGGGTTCATTAGTCAAATGAATTCTGTGATGATTCAATTTTATAAATTATAAGTAGGGCAGGGAGTAACACACAACAAATGGTTCTGCTTTTAATATCCTTTGAATTTTTTCCATCCGTTGCTCCCAACTGTCCTCTGAAGTTAATATTTTCTCCATCCTTCAAATAAGCACAGTAAAGCTTGGGGCAGATAACTTATTTGGTGGAGTTCACACAACACATTCAGTGTGGGATTTGAACCCTGTTTTCTCTAACTTCAAAACCTTATTCCCTTCATTGGTAACAGGCCACTCTGGGGCTTACATAAGTCAATTGGAAAGTTGTGGATCTTTTTGGAGTTAGACTGAATTTATGTTTTATGTGAAATTACTCTGCTCGGTACAAAGAAGGTGGAATATGAGGTGATTTTCCTATTTCCAAAACTTAAAACAGACAGGCACAGAACTTAAAACGGACATGGCCCAGAGGAGGCTTGGGACAGACAGACACACGGTCCCCATGTTGGCCTCAGAAGGGGCCATTATCCATTCCAAAAGGCTATTTAACAGAGAGTCCTCTTATTCTCAATCTCCCAGGCCTCCTGACCCACTTACACCAGAGAGAAAATTCTTGCCAGACCCTATTCCAGGGTCTGAGTTCCCCAGACAGGATGAGATCATCCTTTGGGGTCTGGTCTGCTTTAAAAAGCTGGACGACATCCTGAACGAATGAGTATGTAAATGAATAAGTGAATGACTCCAAGAGAATCCATGAACAGAGTCTATGTCCAGAAGCCATTTAAGTTCCCACAAGGTGTACTGGTCTGCCACCAAGAGTAAAGTCACCTGCCTGTCAGCTTGGTTCCCGGGCGATCCAGCTGCCTGAGCATGGATTTTCCTTGGCTAGTGAGTTCTTCCATTTATTTCAGTTTTTGTACCTACTTTGGGAGACTATTACAGAGCTCAAGTCTCTCTACAGACTACCTTCTGGGGATGCATATTATTAACTATTATGGAAAGGCTAATGAAATAAAAATGGATCTGAAATTAGAGAATGCAATTTCAAGTCTACACTTGGCTGTATAATGAATAAATAATGTTAACTTCTGTAAAGTCTGTTACCTCATGCAATAAATAAATGTGATCAAAAAGATTACCTATTTTGCATTGCTTTTTTAGAATTGTAAAGGTAGAGGATGAGAAATTTCTTTGTAAATAGATATGTGCTTTAAAATTGTTGATTAATGTTTTATTCACTTAAAATCTTGGGCAATAGGTGACAGCTATACTTTATTTAGTCACTTATTTTCTCAGTAATATTTTGGTCCACACATATTATTGAGGAATTGTCATGAGACCGGATTAAGCCTGAAAAGAACTTTAAAGTGTTTCTGAAAACATGCCAGTAATTTTACTACCCTGGACTGTGACATCATGGCAGGCAGGGCAATCTGATGCACTGTTTCCACTCTTTGCCCTTGTCCCAACCTTAGCTCACAGCAATATGCCTGTCACGTAAGTGGTATTGAGGATACATCAGATCAGTCAAGTGTTTTGAAGGTGGAATATCAAATACCTCTAGTTTGGTCCCCTCAATTCATAATCCACATCATTGCCAAAGGGATGTCTCTAAATGTAAATCAGATACATCTGTTCTTTAGTTAAAACACTCCAAAGCTTTTCCATACTCTGAGGTGGAAGTTCAGATGTCTTAGTCTAGTATCACACTGCTAACCTTCTAATCCAAATAGAACCTCCCTTGCCCAGCATAAATGTTTCTGCACAGTAACACTGTTCCTAAATACCAAGCCGTTAGACAGTCCCCGATCTTATCTTACACACACACACACACACACACACACACAGATTTGTTATAAGGAATTGTGTTGTGATTATGGAGATTAAAAAATTTCAGGACTTCTGTAAGCTGGAGACTCAGGGAAGATGATGGTATAGGTTCAGTCGGAGTCTGAGGGCCTGAGAAATGTGAGAGCTGATAGGGTAAGTTCCATTCTGAAAACCAGCCAGCATACTTGAAACCCAAGAAGAGCTGATGTTCTGGCAGGAAGGTAATGATGTCCTAGCTCAAGGCAGGCAGGCAGGAGGAGTTTCCTCTTACTCAGGCCTTTTGTTCCATATGTGCCCTTACAAACTATTACATTTTATCTTCTAGTTAAGAGCGTTTATTAATCATTTCAACACATGCACTGAAGGTCTACTGTGTGCTCATCTTTGTTTGGAAGATATATTTATCACTGTATATCTGCCTAGTTCTTAGTTAAGGGCTCTCCAGTGCTCTCCAGAACCTCACTGGGCACATGCTGAGTGTTTGGAGATGAATCAGATGGAGACCCGCTCCTCCAAGCATGGTAGATGCTTAAAAGTATTTGGAGTATAATGCAAGAACTGTCATGATAGAGGCGGAATTGGAGTTAGGATGATAATTCAACTCGTGGATATTTGGACAGAATCCTCAGGACAAGTGACCTGAGGGGCTTCCCTTGAAGTGCTAGGAATCAGACCAAGACACATCATAGGGACTTTGGGGAACTCCAAGCAGAATGCTATTACAGGAACATAAGGAAAAAATTAGAAGTCAGAGGCAATGAGATGAGGAAACGAGTATAAACTGTGCTATAGCGGGCAGGTATGGCAGACTTCTGTGAGCATTTTCTCAGAATCCTCCAACTGTGCCACTGTGAAAAAAGGAATTCTTTTCATGTGTGGGAATGAACTGAAGTGTGTTATCACTTGTCCAAAGGATGTGGTGATCTTATAGTGGAGGAATGAAGAGATGTCAACATTCCTCCCACCTAGCCTTGTTGGAAAATTTTTTTGCCACATTTAGAGATCAGAGAAGAAAAAATCCCCATTTTATGGCAATCCCCGATGAGAAATTAGTTCCGCCCCTGTGTCTTTAGGTTTGTACTTACTTGGTGACTTTCCTTAGATGGTGGGAAAGAGGGGACCATGATAAACTGTCTCTGAGAAATTGAAGAACTGCTTTAGAACACAGAAGTCTAAATAGCTATTTCAAATGATTTCCCTCTATGAAATTACAGAAATGCTGCTTTGTTTTATATTTGTTTTCATTTGGCAGCAGGAGAAACATGGCAGACCATCCAAGGAGATGTACGGAAAGCTGGGCTAGAAGAATGAAGAGAACTTCAAGAGATGGGAAAAGGCAGTCATGCTCTTTGGCCCAAAGCACCAAGGGAAGGACTGTGGAAGCCATCAAGGCTCATGCTTGGCAATTTAGCTCTTCCTTAGATCAAACTCCTGGAACATATTTAATTTTTGAAAGCAACTTGCAAGAAACTTAATCTTCCTGCCAGCAGCTACTTAGAAAAATAAAATATTAAAATTTAGGGCTGGGAGAAATCTGAAAAGTCAGCCAGTCCAATCAGTCTCCTTAGGCAGATACAAAGAATGAAACCGAAAAAGTAGTTTGCTCAAGGTCAAACAGCTTATATTCCAGGTTCCTACCAGGAGCTCTAGGAAGGATAGAAGTCAAGTGGAACTCTCTGAAAGTTTATGTAATATGGTAATTAAATTATATACTCCCTCAAAACAGAAATTGTCTTTAAGTGACTTTTGAGAATGCAATAGCAGGGAAGAAAACAGAGAAAAAGAGGGAGTAGGAGGAGGCTGGGTCAAATTCAAATTTGACCCACCTGGGTCAATTTAAAGTTACTTGAAGGAATTTTTCAAAATAACAGTAGCCAAGACCCATCCCCATTAGAAAGTGAGAGACATTCCATGGTTTGTTAATCCTGTAACAAAACCCCCAGAGAATCCTTCATCTAGCAAATAGGGTGGTCTTGGACATCTCACGGAACTTGTGGTAAGTATTGTTGCTTGGGATAACTGGAATATTTACAGGAACTTTGACCAGCATCAAGGTCTTGGAATGTAGTCTAAACATGCGGAACAAAGGCCTCCCACTGCCACAGAAGACCAGCGATCTGGAGTCAGGAAGCTAGTATTCTGGTCTGTGCCCTGACAGTTGTTCTAAAACTTCAGGTAAGTACCTTCAACCCACATCCCCTCTCCAGAGGCCAGGAATCTGTCTGTAGAATGATGGAGTTTGCTTTGGAGAAACTATTTAAGCATCTTGCTGTTTCACACCATCAGGCATTTATCCAAAGGATTCCCCCTGCCTGGAATATCTCTCTCCTTCATCCCTTCTGTAGAGTGGTCTTCTTGGCTCTTTGGGCACTGCTTCCTTCCAGAAGACTTCGCTATCGGACATCTTCACCGACATCCCTGTTCCAGTCTGAATCAAGAACTCTTCTTTAGGCTCCCACATCACCTTGCACTTACCTTTATCACAACACTTCACAAAATATTCCAGGCATTCAAAAAGCCATTATGACAATTCAAAACTGACCCACCTGGGGTCCGTCCAAATAACTACCACCCAATTAAAAGATGCTTTAAGTCCATTTTTGTCAAGGGATTTAAAAAATAAACAAAACATTTTCCTGAAATGACCTTTGCACCCAGCCTTCTACTCATTATCTTTAAGGCAGTTTAGAACTGAAAGGGAACTTTTCTGAAATCCATAAAACATGGTAATTCAGGGGTATTTCAAACTGTAAATTATCTTTCAATGACTAAAGCAAGAAAAAATTAAAATGAAGCAGTGGAGGAAAAAGGAGAGCAGGAGAGAAAGGAAATATACAGGGACAGTATTTAATTCACTCTAAAAATATTAGCAATAAACCACATGCCTGGTTCACAGTAGATGTGAAATATGCATTTCTAAAAGTGATCTGAACCACAGTCGTAGTTAAGTTACCTAAAATAATGAGGTTATATTAATAATAAAGATCCAGTTTCTCAGAAGCCCAAGATAAAGATCAACCCAAGTGTTCCTTTTCAATACCTTTAAATGGACTCCTTTGCAACATCTCCATGCAAAGCCATGACATCACCGGTGGGGTCTGTGTCATTTATGTGAGCAATGTCTCAATTGTGCTGTTCCCAAACTGTAGCCAAAACAAGCTGTCCTATTCCCCGAGGCAATGGCCAAGGCTTGGAAACCATGAGTGTACACACACATAAATCTCAAGGGGAAGAATCATGTTTAAACCTTTAAAGAACTTGCACATATTTGGACCTTCAAAGTTGTTTGGTTTTATGGTAAACAGGATAGGACTATCCAGAAAAATTTGAGCATTTAGGGAAGAAGATGTGCATGTGTTTGCTTCATGGAAGGTGATGGCATTTTTTGAAGTATTCATAGAGTTATGAAAGAAGACCCAGACATTCACAAGGCTCCTTCTCCAGATGTGAATTCCCATCCGTAAAGAGCATGTTTCATGTCTGCATAGAGTCTCACGGTCCTAGTGAGAGAAACTGCGCCCCATTACAGTTGTGGAAAGTCCCTTGCAGGGGAAAGGAACACGATGCTGAAACTACCTCCCTCAAGCTTCCCCTGGAGACAGAGAGAGAGAGATTGGGAAAGTCAAAAAGGGACTGATCTACCAGAGGCGTTCAAACAATTGTATGTGTGTTTTCCTTTCTTCCTTATATTTGACCATAGTGTATGCTCCCATACTAAAAAGAAGAAACATTACTTTGCCAACAAAGGTCCATCTAGTCAAGGCTATGGTTTTTCCAGTGGTCATGCATGGATGTGAGAGTTGGACTATAAAGAAAGCTGAGTGCTGAGGAATTGATGTTTTTGAACTGTGGTCTTGGAGAAGACGCTTGAGAGTCCCTTGGACTGCAAGGAGATCCAACCAGTCCGTCCTAAAGGAGATCAGTCCTGAGTATGCATTGGAAGGACTGGTGTTGAAGCTGAAACTCTAATACTTTGGCCAGCTTATGTGAAGAGCTGACTCATCTGAAAAGACACTGATGCTGGGAAAGATTGAAGGTGGGATGAGAAGGGGACAACAGAGGATGAGATGGTTGGATGGCATCACCGACTCAATGGACATGAGTTTGAGTGAACTCCGGGAGTTGGTGATGGACAGGGAGGCCTGGTGTGCTGCAGTCCATGGGGTCGCAAAGAGTGGGACACGACTGAGTGACTGAACGACTGAACTGAACTGAACTGATATGCTCCCATTCCTATATGACACCTACCTGCCTACCTGCTTCCCAAGATACAGGCTGAACCACCTGGTGAACATCAAACAGAACCGTTCACCTAAAGTAAGCCTGCAAACAAACATCATATTATGACCCTTGAATATCTTTGTGTTATCATTTGCAACAACTCCTTAGTTTGCTTGTTATGAGCTACTTGTGATTGCCTAAATACTTCATGCCTTGTCAGGACTCATGCTTTTAACTTTTTCATACCCTCTGCAGTAGTGCTTTTTCCTTACTCCCCTGCCTAAAGGACTGTCAGATAAAATACAGGATACCCAGAACAATATGAATTTCAGATAAACAACAACAAATGTTTAGTATAAGTTTGTCCTAAATACTGCATAACATACACTTTCTATCTGCTTGCTAATTCTAGCAATATATCAGCCTAGTTAACGCTTTTTCATCTTTTCAAATGTTTCATTGTCTATGAAAGAAAGAAAGTGAAAGTTTTGGTTGCTCGGTCATGTCCAACACTTTGCAACCCTTTAGACTGTAGCCCACCAGGATCCTCTGTCCATAGGCTTTTCAGGCAAGAACACTGGAGTGGGGTGCCATTCCCTTCTACAGGGGCTCTTCCTGACTCAGGGATCAAACCAACCCAAGGACTGAACCAACCCAGGGACTGAAGTGACTCGGAAATCAAACCTGGGTCTCCTGCATTGCAGGCAGTTTCTTTACTGTCTGAACCACCAGGAAAGCTCTTCGTTGTCCTTGCTGCTTCTCTAATCCTCTCTCCCCTTTCCCATGGAGTTTAGCACTTCATTTTCCTACCTGCCTTGGTTGTCCCTTGTCCAAGTCACCATTATAGTACTTACATGTTGTACTACAGCAGAACTTCTATATCTACCTGAGTCCTTACCTTCTTTTTCTCTTTCCCACTATCACAAGATAAAGTTTCCCTCTACTTTTCAAAGGTCCAATCTTTCCACCTTTGTTGTCCATCCCTTCCTATAACACCCTTTTGTAATAATTCTGTCAACTAGCCCCACATCTGTATTTCCAGCCCAGACTCTTCACTCGAGTTTTACACCTGTATGTAAGGTGGCCTCCTTGACACTTCTGCTTGGCTGTATCACAGGGATTTCAGGCTTTGCACCCGCAAAAGAGACCTGTCTCCCCACTTCTCTCCCTGACCACTGTGTCTGCTGAAACCTATATCCAGTTCCCCACCCTAGTGATGACGCTTCCACTGACAGAGTGATCAGACTAACACCTCCATTTTCCACCCACTCCTACTCATTCTTCAAGCCTTAACCCTGCTATCACTTTCCCAAGGAAAAGCTCCTTTTTGCCATACCAGATTTGGATCCATTCTCTTGTTATTCACTCACCAAGTGTCCTGCACTTCTCTTTCATACTATTTCAGTTCAGTTCAGTTCAGCTCAGTCGCTCAGTCGTGTCCGACTCTCCGTGACCCCATGAATCACAGCACGCCAGGCCTCCCTGTCCATCATCAACTCCCGGAGTACACTCAAACTCATCCACAGAGTCGGTGATGCCATCCAGCCATCTCATTCTCTGTCGTCCCCTTCTCCTCCCGCCCCCAACCTTCCCCAGCATCAGAGTCTTTTCCAGTGAGTCAACTCGTCGCATGAGGTGGCCAAAGTATTGGAGTTTCAGCTTTAGCATCAGTCCTTCCAATGAACACCCAGGATTGATCTCCTTTAGAATGGACTGGTTGGATCTCCTTGCAGTATAAGGAACTCTCAAGAGTCTTCTCCAACACCACAGTTCAAAAGCATCGATTCTTCGGCGATCAGCTTTCTTCACAGTCCAACTCTCACATCCATACATGACCATGGGAAAAACCATTGCCTTGACTAGACGGACCTTGGTTGGCAAAGTAACGTCTCTGCTTTTTAATATACTATCAAGGTTGGTCATAACTTTCCTTCCAAGGAGTAAGCGTCTTTTAATTTCATGGCTGCAATCAGCATCTGCAGTGATTTTGGAGCCCCAAAAAATAAAGTCTGACACTGTTTCTACTGTTTTTCCATCTATTTCCCATGAAGTGATGGGACCAGATGCCATGATCTTTGTTTTCTGAATGTTGAGCTTCAAGCCAACCTTTTCACTCTCCTCTTTCACTTTCATCAAGAGGCTTTTGAGTTCCTCTTCACTTTCTGCCATAAGGGTAGTGTCATCTGCATATCTGATGTTATTTATATTTCTCCCGGCAATCTTGATTCCAGCTTGTGCTTCTTCCAGCCCAGCATTCCTCATGATGTACTCTGCATATAAGTTAAATAAGCAAGGTGACAATATACAACCTTGACATACACCTTTTCCTATTTGGTACCAGTCTGTTGTTCCATGTACAGTTCTGACTGTTGCTTCCTGACCTGCATACAGGTTTCTCAAGAGGCAGGTCAGGTGGTCTGGGATTAGAACAACTCAAATAGCATATTTACTTGACCTGCCATGTATTTCACTTTTTAAGCCCCTGGAAGTGAGGATTATATCTACTCTAGGCATTGCATCCTCATTGCCTGGAACAATGCTTGCCTCAGAGCATGCCCTGTGTCAAATCAGATCAAATAGATTCTTGAATGAATGAGTGACAGTTTACTTGCATTTTTCCTTCCTTATGATGTGTTCTTCACAGATCTGATATTTTTGCTTTGGATATCATAAGGATTAAAACACAGACTTTGGAGTTCAACAGACATGGATTCAAGTCTCATACTACAATTAATGTGACTGTAGTCAGCTTGCTTCCCCTCATTAAACCTCATTTTTTGCATTTGTCTGTGGGAAATAATCATACATACCTCATAAGTTTCTCTGAATAAAATGCATTTTAAACTCTTGACAATATTAGCGCATAGTTCATTAGCTGTGGCTTATCATTCTGATTTTATTATTTATTTTGTTAGAAATCCCTCGACTCTTATGCACAATTCTACTCCATTCTACGTAAAAATGAAACTATACAACCATTATGCCAAATTATTTTAAAATAAAGAAAATGTATATGTGAAAACAAGATCAAACAATGGAAGATATTCATCAAAATATCTTCAGCAAGAGGTGAAGAGAGAAGACTTTTCCTAAAATTGAAGAATTCCCATTCTTTAAAAATTAATAATGTCTCAAGAATGGCGAGTTCAAGGGAAATAAATGATGCAACTTCTCCATAGTAACAACTCACATTTTCCCCATAACTTAAGAAGACTCACTGAAGTAAGATACTGGCCATTTAAGGGCTTATTTGTCTGGAAAAGATGTGCAAAGGGTCACGCTCAATGTTAATTATTTTGGGGGCACGTTGCACTTTTGAAATGCCATGTGCTGTTGAAATTCTCAGAAGCTTTATCAGAGCTACCAGTCCATGTGAGGCCACAGACCCAGTCATAAACACATGAGAAGTTTTATTGCATTTAATATTTCTGAGCTGGCCCAAAGCAACTTTTATTTATGATGGTTTTACGTTCTCACATATGGACTGCACCAGTCTGTGAAAATAAAGTGAGGAGGAAATAAGAAACCCTTAGTCTTATGTCTCCTTTTAAAGAAGAAGAGTTAGATGTAGGTCTCAAAATGGACCACAGTAGAGAACAAGACTTACTGTGTGTTCAGCAAACACATCATGTGCTGAACTGATTGGGAACTTTCACAAATACATCGCTTAACCCATAAGAGAATCCTGAACAACTAATATTCTCATTTAAAGATGGAAAAGCTACAGCTTTTTATTTTTTCCAGGATTCTCTTAAGGATTAAGTGACATATTTATGAAAGTTCCCAACCAGCTCAGTAAAGAACAGACTTTTGGACTCTGTGGGAGAAGGTGAGGGTGGGGTGATTTGAGAGAATGGCACTGAAACATGTATATTATCACATGTGAAACGGATCACCAGTCCAGGTTCAATGCATGAGACATGGTGCTCCAGGCTGCTGCACTGGGATGACCCAGAGGGATGGGATGGGGAGGGAGGTGGGAGGGGGGTTCAGGGTGGGGAACACATGTACACACATGGCTGATTCCTGTCAATATATGAAGTGGCAAAAACCACTACAGTACTGTAAAGTAATTAGCCTCTAATTAAATAAATTATTTATTTAAAGATATGGAAAAGCTACATTTTGAAAAGATTAAGTTCAGTTCAGTTCAGTTCAGTTCAGTTCAGTCGCTCAGTCGTGTCCGACTCTCCGCGACCCCATGAATCACAGCACGCCAGGCCTCCCTCAGGATTGGCTAAATCATTACAGGATCCAGTAAAAAGTGAAAGTGTATGGCTTCTTGTTAAAAAATTATTGGGAATTTCAAGATGGCAGAATGGAGGACATTCAACCAAGGACATGATGTTTCTAAGTGCGGAGTCTTTTGTGACTACATAGGGCACGTGTCCATGAAGCTGGCCCTGGTCAGGCAGCCCATCTGGTGTCACAAAGCCAGTAAAAGTCAAGGGTTAGTATTCAGCCATCTAAAGTTTAAGCCATGATTTTTGCTCCTCTGAAACTCCCAAGTTTGTTAGTCTTTCTCCACCCCTGCCACCTGGTTTACAATGTTTAGCTGTTCACACTGCCCTTGCTCTATTTGACAGAAGAACATCTGAATCTTCAAAATTTGATATTTATTTTCATGTATATGCTTTGCAGGTACATTACTGGCTGAATTGGGCAGTCTCTCAACTTCCTATTTTCACATTGCTCGCTAATTTCCCAAGATGTGTATTCACATCAGGCAGCTCCCCCTGTGTCTTGGGCATGAATCAGAGAATGTTTTTGAGAATTAATCCCCACAGAAGACTTGCCCCTGGAAGGAGACTCTTAGATAGTGATAGCTGATAAAAGACTTGTTGAGACTTGTGGTTGCCAAGGTGGAGGGTGAGTGGAGAAGGAAGGAGGGGGAGTTTGAGATTAGCAGATGCAAGCTAGCATATAGAAGATGTATTAACAACAAGGCCCTACTATACAGCACAGGGAACTATATTCAATATGCTGAGATGAACCAGAATGGAAAAATATGAGAAGAATATACATAGGTATAACTGAGTCACTCTCCTGTATAGCAGAAACTAACACAGCATTATAAATCAACTGGACTTCAATTTAAAAAAAAAAAGACTTGTTGGATGTCAGTCCCAATCAAGAACTACACATCTTTAGTAATTCTAGTGGTTACTTAATCCCATTTTTGTTTTGTGGTAGTCGTTTTGTATTATTTTAATTCCTTGTTGTCACAGGTATACTGAGACAGACAAATCAATAACTAGCCCAAGAAATGTAGTAAATTAATGGCAAATCTGGGACTAGATTTAAAATATTTTAAACTAGAGACATGGGGTTATTTGTAAAAAGTGAACAACTGATATCTAAATCCTCTTTCTCTTGGCTTATAAAACAGATTTTCAAGGGCCAGACACATTTTAAAATTAAAATAACCACTTAAAAAAGAAAAAAATCACTGCACCTTATAGGCAAGACTTCGAGAAGACCAGGTCTTCTGTTCTATGTCTCCTACTGAGCAACACAGAGAGATGCTGGCTGGGTTATCATGGATCAGATGGGCACCCCTCAAAAACTGTGACGTGCTTGCTACTTACATGCTTGAAGTCTTAACTCAGGTGGCGCTTGAATTTTACAGCTTTTCCAAGACAGTCTGGGATGGTGTCTCTGAAATGTTCATTAACTGCTGTTTGGAAAGACTTCAGATGATGCAAAATAAACAGGAACAGAAAAAAAGCAAGCTGTCTTCTCCTGGGAAAAGACAGCCATGCAAACTGCTTGCCACCCACAGGGGACAGTACAGTGCCAGGTGAAGAGTGGCTCACTGGATTTCCAAATATTGGGTCTACTGGGTAAGCAAAAACTGAGGCTCTTTAGGATATGCTTTAGTGTCCTGTGTAGCTACTACTATATTTGGAGAAATGTCTTGCTCCTGATGACTCTACCATAAAATCCTGACTACGTTCTCATGAGCAGCCTTGATATTGGTGAGATAGTATCAGCAGACACACAAGAAGTTTCACGTTGAGTTTCTTGTCAGATGCCAGCTAACTATGAATGTGGAGTGATTATTTGGTAGTATCTAAGTTTGAGTGAACTCCGGGAGTTGGTGATTGACAGGGAGGCCTGGCGTGCTGTGATTCATGGGGTCGCAAAGAGTTGGACACGACTGAGCGACTGAACTGAACTAAACTGAATGATCCATAAAGTCTAGAGTAAAGTTCAGGGATGTAAATCTCCTGGCCAACTTAAGTATCTCATAAATATTTATTTTGCTAATACTATGTCAGTTCATTGGCCAGAATTCAGCTAGACAGTCTCAGAGAATATAGCGTTCATTTCTTTATTATTCCCAGGATTTGATTCAGCTAAGGATTCCCACTACCTCCAGAAAGCGCTCTTCTTGAACTCAGCATTCATCTGTACCATTCACTGGACTCTAATTCAAGACTGGGTTGGAAGGGATGTCCCTGGCATTCCAGAGGTTAAGATTCCATGCTTCCAATGCAAGGAATGCAAGTTTGATCCCTGGTCAGGGAACTAAGATATGTCTCCCAGCAAGAAAAAAAAACAAAAAACAAAACTGAGTTGGGAAATCATCCAGCCCAGTATTTCATGTGAGGTTTGTATAATACTAGTGATACATAAGATGTTTGGGGGCAGTAAATCAGTAGGTTTAAAAAAAAAAAAAGTAAACATTCAACCATACAGTTTGATGACCATTGTGCAGAAGTCATAATCTAAGCCCAGCATTAATCCATTATCACTCTTATTCAGGGGCTTCCCAGTTGACACAATGGTAAAGAATTCACTTGCCAAGGCAGGAGATGCAGGTTTGATCCCTGGGTGGTGAAGGTCCCCTGGAGGAGGGCATAGCAACTGACTCCATTACTCTTGCCTAAAAATCCCATGGACAGAGGAGCCTGGCAGGCTACAGTCCATGGGGTCTCAAAGAGTTGGACATGACCGAGCACACACACACGCGCGCACACACACACACACACACTCTAATTCAGACAACAAAATTGATTCAACATAAAATCTATTAAGATGTGTTATCATACTGATATTAAAGGATAAAAGTAAGCCTCAATAAAGGCAGGAAAATATTCAGTAAAAGTTAACCTCTACTAGTGAATAAAAATGTCAATTTTCAAGAAGCAATAAGAAGTAATAATTTTTTCCTATTGCTCCTTTCAGATTTATTGAGGTATAGTTGACAAAATTGTATCTATTTAAAGTGTACAAACTTGATTATTTGATATGCATATATGTTATGAAGTGATTACAGCAATCCAGTTAATTAACACGTCTATCACCTCAAATAGTTACCGTTTTGTTTGTTGTGGTGAGATGCTTAGATCTGGTTTTTCAACTAATTTCAAGTATATAGTACATTTTCCATCTAGTCAAGGCTATGGTTTTTCCAGTGGTCATGTATGGATGTGAGAGTTGGGCTATAAAGAAAGGTGAGTGCCGAAGAATTGATGCTTTTGAACTGTGGTGCTGGAGAAGACTCTTGAGAGTCCCTTGGACTGCAAGGAGATTCAACCAGTCCATCCTAAAGATCAGTCCTGGGTGTTCATTGGAGGGACTGATGTTGAAGCTGAAACTCCAATACTTTGTCCACCTGATGCGAAGAGCTGACTCATTGGAAAAGACCCTGATGCTGGGAAAGATTGAGGGCAGGAGGAGAAGGGGACGACAGAGGATGAGATGGTTGGATGGTGTCACCAACACGATGGACATGGGTTTGGGTGAACTCTGGGAGTTGGTGATGGACAGGAGGCCTGGAATGCTGCTGTTCGTGGGGTTGCAAAGAGTTGGACACGCCTGAGCGACTGAACTGAACTGAGTACATTTTATTAACTGTAGTCAACACGCTGTGCATTAGATTCCCAGAACTTAATTCATCGAATTACTGCACAGTTTTACCCTGTAATCAATATCTTCTCATTTTCCCCACCTTCACCCTTCACCCTCTGGCATTCTTCTCTATGTTTCCATGAGTCTGGCTTTTTATTTTTTAAATCAGATTACACAAATAAGTGAGATCATACAGTATTTGTCTTTCTCTCCCAGTTTTTTTCACTTAGCATAATGTCCTCCAGTTTCATCCATATCATATATGACAGGATTTCTTCCTTTCTCATCACTGAATAATATTCTATTATATACAAAATATTATTGTAATACATTATATAAGAAAGCTGTATCATATTTTTTTTTATCCGTTCATTCATTGCCAGACACTTTGATTCTTTCCACATCTTGGCTATGGCAGATAATGTGCAATGAACTTGGGCATATAGGTATTTCTTTCAGATACTGATTTGATTTCCTTCAGAAGTATATCCAGAGTGGGACTGCTGGATCATGTAGTAATTCTATTTTTTAATGTTTTGAAAACTGTCCATAATTTTTTTTCTGTAATGACAGTATCAATTCTACATTCTCACCGAGAGTGCACGAGGGTTCCCTTTTCTCCCCATCCTTGCCAACATTTGTCTTTTCTTTTCTTGATTAAAGCTATCTTAACAGGCTTTTGGTGATTTCTCACTGAGGTTTTGATTTTCAAAACTCGCGATGATTTGAATACCTTTTCACGTACTTGTTGGCCATTTGTATGTCTTCTTTAGAAAAAAATATTTATTCAAATCCTGCACATGCTTTTTAATTGTATTATTATTATCTTGCTATTGAATTTCTGAGTTCTTTACGTATTTTGGGAATTCAACCCCTTATCATGTGTAAAAAAGTAAAAGTAAAGTGTTTGTTGCTCAGTCATGTCTGACCCCACAGCCCCATGAACTGTAGCCTGCCAGGCTCCTCTGTCCATGGAATTCTCCAGGCAGAATTATTGAAGTGGTTAGCCATTCCCTTCTCCAGGGGATCTTCCGGACCCAGGGACTAAACCCAGTTCTGCATTGTAGGCAGATTCTTTACTGTCTGACCCACAGGGAAGCACCTAAGTAATGATGCAGGAATCCACAAAAATTATATAGCTACCTTCATGCTTAATGGTACAACATTAAAACAACTTTATCCATGAAACCAAGAACCAGACAGGATACAATGATATACTAGCAAGCCTAGTCATTTCAGAAAGGCAACATTAACTAACTAATTAATCAATTAAACTAATAAATAAGAAATAAAAATGCTCATCACATATTCTATATATGAATCAGAAATAGACAAATATGTTTAAAATTAATAAGAAACTATAAGACATTTGCTTAAGATAAAATTAATAATGATACTCAAGTGTTTTCTTCTCTCAAGAACAGTTAGATAATTCAATTAAAAATATTTTCTAACAACAAATAGATAAGTTGCCTAGAAATGAATCTATCAAATGATGTTTTTGTAGAAATATTTTTAAAAAGAATCTGTAATAAAAGATATTTAAAAGTCCTAAATAAGTTGATCAATATGACATATTCACAGGTAGAAATACTGACTCTTTGCAACCCCATGGACTGTAGCTGTCCTTTGTCCATGGAATTCTCTAGGCAAGAATATTAGAGTGGGTGGCCATTCTCCTTTCCAAGGGATCTTCCTGACCTAGGGATTTAACTTGGGTCTCCCACATTGCAGGCAGATTCTAAGCCACTAGGGAAGCCCCAATAAAGATATTAATTCTCCCCAAATTGACTAGATAAATTTAATGGAATACCAGTCAACATCTCTGCATGATTTTCTCTCTTTTTTGTGGAATTAACAAACTAATTCTAAAATTTATAAAAGGGCTAACAGAAGCTAAGACACTCCTGAAGAAGACAAATGAGAGAGGAACTTGCCTGGGTATATGGTAAGACTTGTTTGAAACCATGTAATTAAATCACTTTAGCCTGTTGCAGGTATAGACACATAAGCTAATGGAAATAGCAGAAAGCTAAGCAACAGGACAGGCATTTATGTAAATAGTTTATGACAAAAACAACATTGCCGAACAATAGAGGAAAATATGGATAATTATTATAATGAATGGGCTTGGCCACTGGTAAAAGAAAAGAACATATTCATTCATACTCCATGTAAAAATCAATTAAAATGTTAAAGTATTAGAAAAGAATATATATATATGTATGATCTTAAAGCATAAAAATATACATAAATACAAATCAGAAATGGAAAGATTGATAAAACTAATTACATTTCAAAATTAAAAATCTGTTTACTAGAAATCATCATAAAGTGAAAAAAAAGCTACAAATTGGAAAACTTATCCATGAAATTTAGCAACAATAAAAAGTGTTAGTATCTAGAATATATACAGTGTAGAAAATGAAGCCACATATCGAAGTGAACAAAGAGGTGGGCAGACGTCATGAAAACAGAAACATGAGTATACTTTTTGAAAAAATGCTCACTCTCATCAGTTATAAAGGAGATGCTCCCAAAACGGCATAAGAGAACAATTCAGTACACTTGAGATTAGTGATAAAAGAGTCTAATAATACTGATTGCTGTTAAGGGTGCAGAGAAACAGCTCTCATATCTGGCTGATGGACTGTAAATTAATCCAACACATTGAAAATAAACTGGCATAACTTACTAAATTTCAAAAATCCTGAATTAAGTGCGATTCCAGCAATATTGATTTTACTAGGAAAAAGTTGTAAAATATCAAATTCCCATAGTCAGTAGAATGGATACATTGTAGCATAGTCATTACATTAGAATACCATACAGCAGAAAGAAAATAAACTACAGTACAAAAAAATCAATGTAGATTCATTTCAAGGTGCAAGATTAATTGAAAACAGTAATTCATGAGGAAAATATATGTAGTATGATTCCCCCTTGTAATGGTATAAGACAGGCACAATAAACAGAGGGATATGGTAACGTATGTTTCCATGTTAACCTCTTACCCTCTCCTTCCTCTCCCACCTTCCCCCCCGCCTAAACAGAGGGATATATTGGTGAGAAAATCTGTGCAAAAAAAACACAAAATTTAGAACAGTGGTCACTTCTGGATGTTGGGAGAGGGACCGATAATGAAATACATGTAGGAAGGGACACACAGGCAACTTCCAAGGTTCTGTAATGTTCTGTTTCTGAAGCTGGTTGAAATATACATGGTCTTTATTTTCTTTGATTGATCAATTTATCTATCATCTATCTACATGCATTAGATATATTTATATAGTGGCACAGATAGTAAATTATCTGCCTGCAACACAGGAGACCACGGTTTGATCTTTGGGTCAGGAAGATACTCTAGAGAAGGGAATGGCTTACCCACTCCAATATATTTGCCTGGAGAATTCCATGGACGGAGGAGCCTGGCAGGATACAGTCCATGAGGTCACAAAAAGTCAGACACGACTGAGCTTGAGCAACTAACTAACTAACTCTCTCTCTATATATATATACATATATATAGAGAGAGTTAGTTAGTTAGTTGTTTTATATATATATATATAAAACATTTTATAGGAAAAATAAACACAAGTTGACCAGGAGTTTGCCAGCAAATGGGAAAAAAGGAAAATCCAGAGGAAAACATCATGGACAAAGGTGTTAACATGTGAAAAACAGTTATACATGGATGTACTTTTGAAGAATGACACCTAGTTCACATATTCAACTTTGAGGTTGGAGAGTTTCAGAGTCAACTGAAAAACAGGTGAAAGCATTGCTGCTCAGATCTGTGTCCTTTTGGACGTAAGAAATTGAATATGCAACTTCTTGTCTTGTTTCCCCTCCTGAGACATCTAGGCACATACTCTGTGTAATCTACCTTCTGCCCTCAGGGGAAAGGAAACATCTGAAGAGGACTTGGAAGCAAACTGAGGTCCAGGCACTGTGGTTTGTTTGGGGGAAGAACACCTAGCTCAGGTGGCATTAATAATGGTCTCTGGTGCCTGCTGCAACACCTGGCACGCAGTGATGCTCAGCAAATATTTGGGGGAATGAATAGAGGGAGACTTTGACAATGAGGAGTCCTGGGAACATGCCTCCTCTGCTAATGCCGCCTTTTTCTCGTTTCCTTTCTGGCTGTTCTCACCGTGGCTAGAGAGACTTTATAACTTTTTCCCCTTCCCTTTTCAGTAGCTGGTAGGGGTGGGAGGACTTGAAGAGGTCCAAGACAAACTGTGAATGGCCTTGATTTCATGTGGCCTTGATTTCCAATGTCAGCAGAGTGCTGACAGACATCTGACATGGGAGCTAGATTGGAGACGCTGCTAGCTGGGGCCAGGAGCCAACTCTCTTTTCAGAGGAAATCTCCATAGTCGGTGGTGAATTGAGTGCCTCTGTATGCCGACTCTGCTTTTATTTCCTCCTCTTCACCCCTCATTTCTCCAGCTCACATCTCCTTCCATCCCCTACCTGATCATTTTCCTTTCCTTATGCTTCTTAAAAGAGCCCTTCACATCCTTTGCCTTGGTTAATTTCTTCTCGCACCCTTTGGACCATCACATCTCCTCATGGCCAGGAGGACACACAAGAAACTGGGGACATGGTTGAGGCAACATCACTTGATTACAAATTTCATGCTTTTGAAAGTTCATTTTTTCCTATAAAATTTCATTTTTTTCATATAATTTGTCTAGATTTAGTTTATCCTCATTTTTGAATTTTATTATAATTTTCTTTTAGTAGAATTATGCTGCAAATTCACTATAAATGAAATGTGGAGAGGTATAAAAGAGAAAGAAGAGCTACAAACATCATCCAGGGATAATAGTCATTCCATGTAGTTTGGGGAATTGTATTCTAGTCTCTCTCTGATTTTTACTATTCATTTCTCCTTTGGAAGTTAAGGGTACCACTCGTTTAATGTTCTTCCTTTCCAGGTTACAATGAAGATTGGGAAGAAGCTCAAGAAGTAAATGTGGAGCTAATAATAATAATAGAGACTTAATAGTGGTTAATATGTAGGGCTCCTTTATAAGGCAGGATTGGAGAATGGATCTTAGGTCTGAAGTAGCCTGCCCGTGGGACGTGTGCCTTCAAGGCTACTGTGGGCAAAATTACATCAACTATATTCACATAGTTAGCTGCACGGGAAATGGTACCTGCCTCACAAAGAATGGACAGCTGAGGAAATGGGTGAATAGTGGTACCTTCAGCTCCTGTATAGGAGGCTGACCTAAGTCCATCTCCGGGTATTCTTAGATTAAAAGCAGGTAAACCAAAGAGGAACCCATGTCTTCTTCCAAATATAAACAGAGAAATAATATTCCAGAGAAATATGGCTGCTCATTTCTAAAGTTTGGAACAAAACTGTGTCCTCCACTGGTGCAGATTCCAACCTGTATCAGGAAGAATCAGATCAAGAAAGCAGACAGGGACTTCCCTGGTTGGGCCAGTGGTTTAGAATCTACTTTGCAGTGCAAGGGACATGAGTTCAATCCCTGGTCAAGGAACTAAGATCCCATATGCCACAGAGCAATTAAGCCTGAGCGCTGCAGCTACTGAGCCTCTGCACCGCAACTAGAGAGTCTGCTGCCCCAACGAAAGATCCCACGAGACTCAAGGAAGGTACTACTGCTACTACTATATCGCTTCAGTCACGTCCGACTCTGTGCGACCCCATAGACGGCAGCCCACCAGGCTCCCCCGTCCCTGGGATTCTCCAGGCAAGAACACTGGAGTGGGGTGCCATTGCCTTCTCCACTGCATGAAAGTGAAAAGTGAAAGTGAAGTCGCTCAGTCGTGTCCGACCCTTCGCGACCCCACGGACTGCAGCCCACCAGGCTCCTTCGTCCATAGGATTCTCCAGGCAAGAACACTGGAGTGGGGTGCCATCGCCTTCTCCGCAAGGAAGGTACAGTGAGCTGCAGTTAAGACCCTAAGAGGCAACACAGATAACTATTCTTTTTTTAAACTAGGAAAACAGAGAACATAATAGTCATTTTAACAGAGAGATTTAATAGAGGGATTTGGAGAAGTAAAAAGTAAAACTAACTAGATGAATGAGGTAATAAAAAAGTAGCTGTAGGAAAGTTACCAGAGTGAGAGACAAAAAGAGAACAGGCTGAGCTTGGCCATCCTGCGGGCGTGGCCAGCAGGCACTGGGATACCAGGAGCTTGGAGAAGGAACTTAAAGGTCTGTGGCTTAGATCTCAAGAAGAGCAGAGCTGGCTGCAGCCAGTATTTCTCAAGGTGAAGGATGACACTGGCTCTGACTGTGTGTGGGGAGGATGCAGAAGCTAGATCCTTATCATTCCTCAGGCGAGGGGTCACTGCTAGAGCAAAGCTAACGAGAAAAGTAAGTCATCCAGAAGGAACGCGTCCTTCCCCTCCCAGACCAAGGCTGCTTCTAGAGCCTGATGGGAGGAGGAGTGGCTAAGGGGAGAGGTGGCTTGCAAAACCCAGACCCCAGGCTCACTGTTGATGGACACCAGGGTTGACCTTGCAGTCATTCTGCAGAGACAGGGTAGACCTCCGCCCAAAAGTTGGTATCCATGTAGAGACTGATGGTCCCATGCCCACCAAGAAGGCATAAACAGATTTTTTTTTAACTCGCAGAATTAATTTTTCTGGGGAGAGTAGAACATGATCCCAGGCGATCTGGAAATGAACTTCAGGGTGCAGACAAAGGGCACTGGTTTGGGTTGTCAATGTGGCCACAGGGTGGGCTGGAGTGAGGGCCCCCTGTGTGGACAGGGGCTTGCATGGTTTGAATCTTCCACAGGCCCCAAAACAGGGAGTGCCAGGCGTTCTCATCAGTCTTCTCAAATGTGGAAGGGAAAAGCACCCACCATGACCAAGCATCAAAAAGTGGAGTCAGACTCTATTACATTCAGAAGACAGATGGAGACTTTTCCTCTAGCAAAGGCTAAAAGTGCTCCTGCTGGGATTCTCCAAGGGGAGAAGGTCCATGGGTAAAGGATGGAATGGGGGAAAGAGGAGATTCTTTCAGTTGCCACCCTGAGTTCTAGCTGTGCGCTCTATCTTGGAACTTGCACTTCTTACTTAATCTATTTGGAACACCTTGCCAGATTATTCACTATTCTTATAAAATGACTTTTAACAGCTGCGTGTTATTCTTTCTTTGGATATTTGGATTAACTATGCTTTGCATTATACCAGTTCTTAATTGATAGGCATTTAAGTTGTTTCTGGATGTCCTTATATTTTTTAAATAAGTAGTCTATGCTGACGGAGAAGGCAATGGCAAGCCACTCCAGTACTCTTGCCTAGAAAATCCCATGGATGGAGGAGCCTGGTAGGCTGCAGTCCATGGGGTCGCTAAGGGTCGGACATGACTGAGCGACTTCACTTTCACTTTTCATTTTCACACACTGGAGAAGGAAATGGCAACCCACTCCATTGTTCTTGCCTGGAGAATCCCAGGGACAGGGGAGCCTGGTGGGCTTCCGTCTATGGGGTCACACAGAGTCGGACACGACTGAAGTGACTTAGCAGCAGCAGCAGCAGTCTATGCTGAGAAGTCTCTGCTCCAGTCCCCAAGGATTCACTGAGCCCTTATTAGGTGCTGCTGCTGCTGCTGCTAAGTCACTTCAGTCGTGTCCGACTCTGTGTGACCCCACAGACGGAAGCCCACCAGGCTCCCCTGTCCCTGGGATTCTCCAGGCAAGAACACTGGAGTGGGTTGCCATTTCCTTCTCCATTATTAGGTGCTAAGCATAGGATAAAAACAACCTCTGCTCTCCAGACAGAGGTGACCGCTCACAGACAGGGCGGTGCTGATATACCCAGAGGCAGATGAAGATAACCAGGCGAGGCATACAGGCACATTTTTTTCTTTGTATTGCACTTCAATTAAATGATAAACCACGAATACATTCTCATTCAAAAAATTTAACTCTGTCAAAATACACAGGTGAAAAAGCGTAAATATCATCTCATTCTTGCAACCCTGAATACCTGTCCTTCTGGGCTTTTTTGTATGTGTGAAAAAGTACACAGACACACACACAAAGACACAGGATGCACAGGATGCAATTACGGATTCACACAATTTAGAGATGCTTTGGATATGAAGAGGACCAGAAAACAGAAAAACAGAAAGGTAGGTGCATAGATTATGCGTAGTCCTGGCATTCAAGTTCTTTTCAGTTAACCTTGTATCTTAGAAATGTTCTATGTGAAGGCTGCACTGTTCTCACAGGAAGAATCCTTGAGGATTAATGCATGCAACCTTTTATCCACTCTTAGAGTTAGTCTTTCCACTTTTAATAATTATAAAAATGCTGCAAAAGAAAAGAATATCTGTATGTGATTGTGAAAATAAATCTATATAGTATCCTAAAAATAAAATTGTTGGATAAAAGGATTGATGCACATTTCTTTAAATAGATTCTTCCTCTTGAAAAGAGTATACTGATTTAAATTCTCTGCAAGTGTTCCTCTTTCAACATTATCTTGCCATGATTTGTTACTTTTTTATATTTTTAAATATTGCCAATCTAATGGGAAAAATCTCTCTGTAATGTTATATTTTTAGCTCTTTAAACACATAGACTTACTGATGTTAAAGATGTTATTTACTTTATCTATTTATAAGAAGATTTGATGCTTAAGGTATAGGATAATGGTATTTTATTTCTTTGACCTTCATATTAAATCAGGCAGAAACTCTTTACCACTTTTTAAAGTAACGTTTTGTTTTCTAGAAAGAAAAAGCCAATGATGTTAACTTTTCAAAATAATTGTTTATAAAACTTTAGAGCAATTTTTAACTTGTCAAGTATAACACTGCACACCCTTGAAGACAGGTCTAAGGAATGTGACCGACTATGAAGTTATTGAACAGTTACCTAAGACGGATTAGGAGAAATCAGATTAGGTTTTACATCGATGACGATTAGATTTACATCAGTGATGACCCCTACCTTCTCCCAACAGTTCTCTGCAATCTTTAAGGCAACTTGATGCACACTGTCCGCCTTCTTGATTTCCTCCTCAAGATGTGATTTTTATTTCCCAGATGAAGTTTTCGCTTCCTATCACAGACTTTCATAGGATTTTGATTCCCTAATAGAACATGACACTTACGTGGTAATATCTCTCATTTCTGTCACTTCCTCTAAAACATAAGCCAGGGCCATGTCTGGTTTGTTCATCGCTGTATCCCCAGCACCATTTTTTTTTTTTTTGGAGAAATGTAAATTCTCCAATCTGTGATGAGACATTCACTTTCATGAAAGGAAGCAAAACTCTCCCTTCTACAGAAGTGTTGTGGACTCTTGTTATTGGTCAGTTGCTAAGTCGTGTCTGACTCTTTGTGACCCCATAGACTGTAGCCTGTGAGGTTCGTCTGTCCATGGGGTTTCCCAGGCAAGAGTACTGGAGTGAGTTGCCATATCCTTCTCCAGGGGATCTTCTTGACCCAGGGGTCAAACCTGTGTCTCCTGCATTAGCAGGTGGATTCTTTACCACTGATCCACTTGGGAGCTGTTTGTATAGTTAATTTACAGTAAGTGAAAGTGAAAGAGATAGTCACTCAGTCGTGTCCAACTCTTTGCGACCCCAAAACTCTACCCACAGTGTGGTGAGAAGCATAACTTCTAGATAACTCACCTTCTCATTTGTGTGGGGCTTCCCAGGTGGCGCTAGTTGTTAAGAATCCACCTTTCAATGCAGGAGATGTAAGAGACGTGGGTTCAATCCCTGGGTCAGGAAAATCCCCTGGTGGAGGGCATGGCAACCCACTCCAGTACTCTTGCCTGGAGAATCCCATGGACAGAGGAGCCTGGCAGGCTACAGTCAATAGGGTCACAAAGAGTCGCACACGACTGAAGTGACTTCACAAGCAGCTACGCATATTTATGTCACTCATTAGTCACTTGATCTCCTGCCTGAACCCCCATCTTCCTCCCTTTCTGATTCCATGATTTGTGTATTTCCATGGAAGTCAAAGGCTTAACCAAATATTCAGTAGACACCCAGCTCATTTCTCAGGGTCTCCTCTGCCTCCTGAGGTCCTTATCTTTCTGGTCTCTGATTCTCTGATAACATGAGAAACTCAGCCCTGTCTTCAGGTTCCATAAAACCACATACAACACAAGTCAGTTTTTGACCCAGTAGAGTTTAAAGTTAGGGTTCATATGAGATTAATTCAAGTAGGGAAATGAAATATAGGAGTATCTTCAATTTAAAAATATTCCTCCAATAAAATAAAATATTCTTTCATACCACCAAAGACTTTCTCTTATCTTTTCTGAGCTTTCAACTCTTTCTCTTCCCTTTCTCTAAAGAACCCCAGATCCACTCTCTTCCTTTCTTTTCATGGGCTACTTTGCCTTTTTTCTCTTAAGTCCTAGAATTAGCCAATGCCAAGGCCCATGGTACTTCCATTTCTGTCATAGTCATGTATTAAGGGACTTTTCCCTGATAAAAGAAAATTTACTCCCAAAGAGGAAAATGGTGCTGGTTGCTAAAACAACAATATGTTGCTTTACTAGTTACATATACGTAATACATCTGGGAATGTTTTGCATAGGTGAATTTCAGTTTGTTTTCTGTAAATAAAGGAGCAGCACAGTAATTACTGCTCTCTCCTTCCATAAACAGGCAAGACTATGTTATCATTCAGAGAAAGCAGAGCTGGGGCCTCTTGACCCTTTCAGAACACAGATCATGGATAAGACCCAGAAAAACATGTCTTTAATATCAAGGTAATTTGTGAGAAGGGTGGATTCAGAAGCATTCCACTGAGAGAATGCAAGTGCAAAAGTAATTAATTTTCAAACCAGTAAGGACTAGTTCAGATTTTTTTTAATGATATGTATTATATCACAGCACATTTATGGGAATAACTTAGCTATCTTTCCAGAGCAATTGATGCAGGCAATTCAGGGCAAGGTTTACTTAAAAAAATAAATTGTTTTTAGATTCCATGGAAATATAATATATGTATAGAAAAGCACACAAATCACAGATTAATAAATGTTCACAAATGGAACACACATCTGTAACCAGGAGAAAAACAGAATATTGCCATTTACATTCTCCTATGCCCCTCCAGGACTTCTACCAGGCTGATCACCCTTCTCACTGCTGATACCATAGGTGCCAATACCTTCATTTTGTCTATTGTTGAAGTTTACATTGATGGAATCATGCATTGTGTACTTTTTGGGGTCTGAGTTCCTTACCTCAACACTATATTTGTGGGATTCCTCCTACTAGTGGTGTTTACCATTATCAATATTTGATATTTTTAACTATGCTGTAAATACCATTTATTGAATTGCAACATTGAATTCCTTCTGTTGGAATATTTTAGCTTAGCCTTTTCTTTTTTCCTGTTGTTTGTATTTTTCAAAAAATAATTTTAAAAAGCCACAGAAAACATAAACTATGTATAATTTCAACACACACACATACAAAGACCTGCACTGTCCAGGGAGTGTGACTGACCTCACTTATGGTAGAGGCTACAGGTTCTAAGTCTTAAGTACTCTCCTCCTCCTCTCCTCCTCCCCATCTCTCTCTCTCACACATACGCATCCTTCCTTGGTATGCTCTCTGATCAAGGAGATCAAGGACTAACCCTAGCGCAACCTAGATCTCCCTGTGACTTGGTAATTGGGAGCTAAAAGGCTCCTTCCTCCACCAGGGCCTTATAGATTGAGGAACGATGTTACTATAGGAAGAGATGTCATTATCAGACAGAGAGGGTTGAAGTCAGACTGGGTAGAAGAAAAATATGAATTGCACAGCAGAGCATGCTCAGTGTATATTGGTCCTACTCTATTATCTTAGCTTGTGTCAGTACAACAACAACCCAATTTTCACTCCTGGTATCTCCATCTAAGGGATATCTTTTGTCTGATGCAAAATACATTTTTAGCAGGATTTACAGAAAACTTGAAATGACTCCCATTGAGTTGGCTAGGAAGTCAAGCATGGCCCCATTTACATCTATAAGGAGACCTGGGATAAGTTGTCGGCTGCTGGACCAAAGTCCAAAAAAAATAGCCAACCCAGGGTTGCTCCCCAACCCTTGGCCCAGTTCAGTTCAATCGCTCAGTCGTGTCTGACTCTTTGTGACCCCATGAATCGCAGCATGCCAGGCCTCCCTGTCCATCACCAACTCCAGGAGTTTACCCAAACTCATGTCCATCGAGTCGGTGATGCCATCCAGCCATCTCATTCTCTGTTGTCCCCTTCTCCTCCTTCCCCCAATCCCTCCCAGCATCAGAGTCTTTTCCAATGAGTCAGTTTGTCGCATGAGGTGGCCAAAGTATTGCAGTTTCAGCTTCACCATCAGTCCTTCCAATGAACAGCCAGGACTGACCTCCTTTAGAAAGAACTGATTGGAACTCCTTGCAGTCCAAGGGACTCTCAAGAGTCTTCTCCAACACCACAGTTCAAAAGCATCAATTCTTCAGCGATCAGCTTTCTTCACAGTTCAATTCTCACATCCATACGTGACCACTAGAAAAACCATAGCCTTGACTGATGGACCTTTGTTGGCACAGTAATGTCTCTGCTTTTTAATATGCTATCTAGATTGGTTATAACTTTCCTTCCAAGGAGCAAGTGTCTTTTAATTTCATGGCTGCAATCAGCATCTGCAGTGATTTTGGAGCCCCCCAAAATAAAATCTGACACTATTTCCACTGTTTCCCCATCTATTTCCTATGAAGTGATGGGACCAGATGCCATGATGTTAGTTTTCTGAATGTTGAGCTTTAAGCCAACTTTTTCACTCTCCTCTTTCACTTTCATCAAGAGGCTCTTTAGTTCCTCTTCACTTTCTGCCATAAGAGTGGTGTCATCTGCATATCTGAGGTTATTGATATTTCTCCTGGCCATCTTGATTCTAGCTTGTGCTTCTTCCAGCCCAGTGTTTCTCATGATGTACTCTGCATATAAGTTAAATAAGCAGGGTAACAATATACAGCCTTGACGTACTCCTTTTCCTATTTGGAACCAGTCTGTTGTTCCATGTCCAGTTCTAACAGTTGCTTCCTGTCCTGCATACAGGTTTCTCAAGAGGCAGGTCAGGTGGTCTGGTATTCCCATCTCTTTCAGAATGTTCCACAGTTTATTGTGATCCACACAGTCAAAGGCTTTGACATGGTCAATAAAGCAGAAATAGATGTTTTTCTGGAACTCACTCCGTGATCCAGCGGATGTTGGCAATTTGATCTCTGCTTCCTCTGTCTTTTCTAAAACCAGCTTGAACATCTGGCCCAAGAGGAAGCTTAATGCAGTATAGTCTCCTTAGAGTGTACTCTGTGTACCTTGGAGACAAGGTGCCAACCCAGGGGGAGACTGGACTTGTCTGCTGGAGACATAGATCCAGGCTTTCCAGCCGGCAGTCATGGTAATGGCACATGTCTGACTTCCGTATATCACTAGTGCCTGTTCTCCCTAGATGAAGGTGGGGTGAGAAGAATGAATAGTCAGAGTTTCTCTGATGTCTCCATTTCTGGTAGCTGAGATTCCGTAATTGGCACCATTATTGCATGGGCTGCTGTTGCTGCTAAGTCACTTCAGTCATGTCCAACTCTGTGCAACCCCATAGACAGCAGCCCACCGGGGTCCCCCATCCCTGGGATTCTCCAGGCAAGAACACTGGAGTGGGTTGCCATTTCCTTCTCCAATGCATGAAAGTGAATAGTGAAAGTGAAGTCTCTCAGTCATGTCTGACTCCTAACGACCCCATGGGCCGTAGCCTACCAGGCTCCTCTGTCCATGGGATTTTCCAGGCAAGAGTACTGGAGTGGGTGCCATTGCCTTCTCCAGCATGGGCTGCTACTTGCCCACATTTCCAGAAAACCAGATTAAGCATTTCTTTTAATGGATGCTGATGTGCATATTTTGGAGGCAGAGAACTGGTAAGATGCTGCTGCTCTTCAGTTGCTAAGTTGTGTCCAATTCTTGTGACCCCCATGGACTTCAGCACGCCAAGCTACAGGTAATGTGTAGACTCCTTTAATACAATGAGTGCTTGGCACTGCCTTTGAGACTTAAGTCACCGTTTCCTGGGCATTTACATTGGAAGGTTAAAATAGAATGAAGACCCCTGATGCTCTGTTGTTTTTTTGTAGCGTTCCCTCTGCAAACAGTAGGTTCTCATTAGTTATTTTTTTTATACATAGTAGTATATATATGTCAATCCCAATCTCCCAGTTCACCCCACGCACCCGCTTTCCCCTATGGCATCCATACATTTGTTCTCTATATGTCTGTGCCTCTATTTCTCTTTGTAAATAAGATCATCCATACCACTTTTCTAGATTCTGCATGTATGCGTCAATATAGAAGATTTGTTTTTCTCTTTCTGACTTATTTCACTTTGTATGACAGTCTCTAGGTTTATTTATGTCTCTGCAAATGACCCAATTCTGTTCTTTTTTGTGTGTTAATTTTAAGAACTGTGGGCTCATACTATATTTGAGGGGTGCAGAATTCCACATTCATTCATACCTTTAATGTAATAAATAGAGGATAGACAGTTGGATAGGTAGACAGGGTCGTGTTTAATTTTGTGTGTTGACTTAGCTAGGCCACAGTACCTAGACATTTGATCAAACATTATTCCGGATGTTTTTCTGAGGGTATTATTTAGATGAGATTGGTATTTAGATCAGTAGACTTTAAAGCAGAGTACCTTCCATCATGTGGGTGGGCCTCATTTAATCAAGTGAAGTCCTTAAGGAAGAAGACTGACCTTTCCCAAGAAAGAGAGAATTCTGCCAGGAGACTGACTTTGGACCGGAGCTGCAGCAGCAGTTCTTCCCCGGGTCTCTAGGTAGCCAGTCTGCCCTGCAGGTTTTGGACCTCAGGCTCCCCAAGCACACGAGTCAGTTTCTTATAATCAATCTCTCTCTGTCTCTTTGTCCCATTGGCTCTATTTCTCTGGAGAAACTGGACAGACAGACAGACCAAGCTTATGATTACTCAGCACTCACTGAAGCAGCCCGAGGGAATCATTTCATCTTATCTTTCAAACATGCCTAAGAATTAGGGACTGAGATCAGTCTGATTTAACAGGTAAGAAACTGGAGTTTGGAAGATCAGTCCTTTGTCCAAGGTCACCCTGATGGTTCGTGAAGACCTGCCTTCTCACTCCAGGAAGTGCACCTCCCTCCACACTCGAAGCTCTCGTTCTGCAGAGTCCCCAGTGTTTGAGGGTCCCCCGTCTTTGGCTCTCATCCATGTCCTTTACACCTGCATTTCCTTCCTGCTCTTTCCGAGTGCTTTCAGAACAGCCCCTGCACACCAGAGGTATTCTTCCCAACTGCAGCTCTGGCCCGGAGTCTGTTCACACAGCCTGGTGCTAATAGAGATCCCAGACGCTCCTGGCTTCACAGACAACACCAGAGGCACAAGAATGCAAAGTAGAAGCAGAGAACACTTTTCAGAGGAAAATGGGCTTCGTTCTTGAGTAGACCTTGCTTGACCCCTTGAGCAAGGGCAGAACGTGGGAACATGCCTGTGAGAGACAGAACAGAGGCTCCCCAAGCTGCCATGGAGACACGGGCGCGTATTCCTCTGGAAACTTGTTATGTTTCTGCTCACCGCTCCCTCTAAATTCTCACAAATTGTCCACGCTAGTTTCTTCATTCATTTATCTACTCATCTAATTGATATATACTTTTTGAACACCCGTGATTGTCAAATGCCACACTTGGTGTTGGAGAGATGACGCAGAATAGGAGAGGTCTCCCTACAGTTGCTAGAGTCTATTTCTCTGATGAAAAAGATGGGTAAATAGGCAGGCAATTCCAGGACATTGTGGTGAGTGTGAGGGAAGAAGGAACACACTAGGAAAGCACAGGGAGGATTCAGAAACAAGTCTAGTCATTGAGTCGGGGAAGGATTTCTGGAGGAGGTGATGTCTAACCCAAGACTGGAGCAAAGAATGGGAATTCTCCATTAATGGTAGGCGGAATGGAAAGGATTGCTTTCTGGTTGAAGTAAAAATGTGCTAAGGTTGGAAGACTGGATTTGCACCTGATGGTTGCCAAGAATTTAAAGGTATTCATGACTTAGACTTAGGTGGGGTACTAGGAATGGGGTTTCAGGGTATGAGTGTCAGGAGACGAAGCAGGAGGAGAAAGTGCTTGGAGTCAGATTCTGTAACAAAGTGGACTAAATGGAAGGAAGTGAAGTTGCTCAGTCATGTCTGACTCTTTGCCACAACATGGCCTATAGCCCACCAGGCTCCTCTATCCATGGAATTTTCTAGGCAAGAGTACTGGAGTGGGTTGCCATTTCCTTCTCCAGGGGAGCAGTGGACTACAGAAAGCAATAAGGAGAACAGAGGGGAGATGACAGAAAGCGTGATCGGAACTCAGTTTGCTTTTATCACGTGCAGCTCCTGGTGTGAGTCCAGGTTCTGTCCTTCCCTCTCAAGCACAGTGTGTTCTGGAGCACATGTTCCTCCCCCATCAAAGGGGAATAGCCCTGCCCTGTTGACCTTCTGGATAGTGATGAGGAGCAAGTCAACAGGGCCTGGGAAGTGATGGTGCACTCCTTGACCAGCTCTGTCCTTGCAGATCTCCAGCACAGGATAGAGATACTAATCAGTGCCCCACATTCTGGGGGTGGGGAGGCTATTCTGGAAGCCAAGAGGTTCTTCCACTTTGGTGTTTCCCACAGCCTGGAAGATAACCTCTGACTCTAACCCACTGAGCAAGGCCAGTAGCCGCTGTTCTTTCTGCTCATGAACTCTAGGCTTTGGCCATACAAAATTCCAAAGCTGGTGTGCCAGAAACAAAACAAAGCAAACAAGCAGAATAGAATTAAGCCCTCCACCGGCCTAAACATCTTATTCCCCCCAACAGTACAAGGTTAATGAAAAAGACCTGAGACCTGGATCTGATTTTCAGATGGAAAGCTACTCACCGGCCAAACTCCTCCCTTTGATAATTTCCCTGAGTTCATCTGCACTCATTTTCAGGCCTCCCTCCTTGGGAAGGTTCCTGACACGTGGTACAGCCCTTGCTGGGGTCCCTCCTTATACATCTGCAGCAAACCGCACCTTCGGTATCATTTTAACCGCTGCTAATTGCTCCTCAAATGCAAAGGTAAAAAATGGTCACATATGTGACCCGCAGTTCCCCATTTGATTCATTACTGCATACTACTCCATTACACGGGGCTAGCCAAAACGTTCGCTTGGGCTTTTCCATAAGATGTTGTAACAACCCAGTATTACTTCATTATTACACAGAATTGATTTTTTAGAATACCCTTTCCCAGACTTATTTTCCCCAAAATAAGCAAACAATAACAGCAACAGGTAAGCCTGGCATGTTGTAATCCATGGGGTCACAAAGAGTCAAACATGATTTAGCAATTGAACAATGGCAACAACAAACAAACACAATTTGGGTTTATAAAATCCAAAATGCAAGTCAGTTTAGCTTCTGAAATAAAGTACACATGTACTTATTTGCAAAGCAGAAATAGAGACACATACACAGAGAACAAATGCATGGATACCCACGGGGAAATGGCATGAATTGAGAGACTGGAATTGACATATATACACTATTGATACTATGTATAAAATAGACAGCTAATGAGAAAAATATGACATTCTAAATCAAATATACTTCAATAAAATTTAAAAAAAATTAGAGGAGTGGCATCAAATAGGAACGTTTTTGTTTGTAGAGCTGCTGAATCTCTCCTTTGGGAAATCCCTAATCTCTGCTCTGACAGACAATCCTGGGCTAATCTTCTCATGAGGCCTCACTTGTCCAAACTCTGTGCCACCTGCTACTACTCTTCCAAGAAGAACATGCTCTCACCCTCTGAACTAAACCAGGCAAAGAGGCCCCAGTGGCTGACTCTCGGTTTGAAAATTCTCATGCTAAGTTCATTCAAGTGCATACTCAGCCCTTCTCAGGCTATCAGCTATGCATAAAAATTCTGGTCAAATTGAGTATGAAATCTGATATTTCACCACTTTAGAATCCCTGTGTCCTTTTCTTGGGAATAAGTTTAAGAGGAAAAGCAGATTTTTTCAGGTGCATAGGATCAGATTATCCTTCCCCATTTGTTGAAGCTCCATACTCATCCTTCCAAGAGATGTGCTTTAGTTTCCAACTCTCTTTTGTGAAGGCAAAAGAAGCGGGGTGGCAGAGGATGAGATGGTTAGATGGCATCACAGACTCAATGGACATGAATCTGAGCAAACTCCAGGAGATAGTGAAGGACAGGGAAGCCTGGCGTGCTACAGTTCATGGAGTCACAAAGAGTCAGACACAATTTAGTGACTGAACAGCAGCAACAACAACAATCTCAGTAATTCAGGAGTGATTGCCCTTTCCAATCAATTGATTCCAATGTATCTATATGTGCATCCATACCTCCAAGGTGCCTTACTCTGCTCATGACTTCCTGTAAGAGAGACCACTCTTGGTAAATTGAAATGGACTCCTGGTAGATAGTTTGCTAGCAAAAAGAAGGGAAAACAGAAATGCAATCTCTGGCATGTATCCTAACAAAACAAAATCTATGATTCTCTACTGCAGTTATCTAGTTTCTTGACAGGGCGTGCCACTAGACTGTGGAACTGTATCTCCTGTACAGCCACAAGGTATTACTTCTCATTTTTGTTCATTTCCATAATTTCTAATATGGATCCTAAGGCAGAGTTGGACTCCAGTATTATTTAACGAAAGGAAAAGAATAAGTGAGTGCACTGATGTCCTGCTAGAGTCCTTTCTGGGCACCTCATGTACAATGAGGATGAGCCTTTATTTGTGGCCACAATAAATATATTTCTAAAAAAGGCATTTGCCTTTTCCTGTAGTATATCCATTTTTTATGTTACCTGGATTTGTGGCTGTCTTCTATAGAGATGCCGTAAACCCAGGTTTGCCTAATAACTATGCAGATGGAAGTGCTACGTGCAAAGTCCTTTGCAAAGTCCCAGGATGGAAAGACCCACCAGGAAGAAAAGCTGCTGACTCCTCTTTAATAATACCAGATACGAATGGTATCAGAATCTCTCACACATATGTACCTACTTGTCAACAAGTGAGTCTGTGTGTGAACATGGTGTTCATGGGTTCTGGCTCCAGCTCTGCTGCCAACTTACTGGGTAACCTTGAGTAAATCTCTTTCTGCCTCTGAGCCTCAGTTTCCCCTTCTCTAAGGAACAGGGGCTTGTATGTATCATCTCCTTGCTCACTTGAAACATTGTATTTAATTCCCTGAAGCTCTTACGGTCTCCTTGTCTGTAGTTAGGGCTGACCTTGTTCTGGCTCACAGGTCTCTGCTGCTGCTGCTGCAGCTGCTAAGTCGCTTCAGTCGTGTCCGACTCTGTGCGACCCCATAGACGGCAGCCCACCAGGCTCCCCCGTCCCTGGGATTCTCCAGGCAAGAACACTGGAGTGGGTTGCCATTTCCTTCTCCAATGCATGAAAGTGAAAAGTCAAAGTGAAGTCAGTCGTGCCTGACTCTTAGCGACCCCACGGACTGCAGCCCACCAGGCTCCTCCTACCTTCATCATTTACCCTCAGGTGGCAACTTGGCCAGGAGAGACTTACTCAAGGTACGTCAGCATATTGTATCCCAAGAGAAGTGCAGTTATCTGACACTGAGTAGTTAGAGTTTTCAAAATCCTCAATTGTGGCTGTTTACTGCTCCCTGGTGGTGCAAGGAGGATTCTGCAGATGCCCAGAGAAAATATTTCTCTGAAATGTAGATTTTACTCTTTCTTTATTGGAAGGCTTAATGAGCAAAATATGTAACATGCCAACACAAAGCCTGCTACCAAATAGCTACTGAATAAATTCATGTTCACTTGTCCCTTCCAAAGGAAACTTGCTTCAGATTGTTGTGTTTAGAAGATCCTTTAAAATATTAGAGTTGTAGAACAGGAATTTAGAGCATGTAAGAACGACAACAAAACATCACCGGTAAATTATGGGCATTAAGCAAAATCAATACATTAAAAGCGATCAAAGTAGAGAAGAAGCAAAGCAACTCTGAAAAAAATATTCATTCATTTCTTTTTCATTCATAGTTCATGGAGGTGGCAGGAATAGGGAAAGTCTCTGATGCTGGGAGGGATTGGGGGCGGGAGGAGAAGGGGACGACAGAGAATGAGATGGCTGGATGGCATCACTGACTCAACGGACATGAGTTTGAGTGAACTCCGGGAGTTGGTGATGGACAGGGAGGCCTGGCGTGCTGTGATTCGTGGGGTCTCAAAGAGTCGGTCACGACTGAGCGACTGAACTGAACTGAACATTTATTAGCTTCTATACGTCCCATTATTGAAAAGCAGAGACATTATTTTGTCAACAAAGGTCTGTCTAGTCAAGGCTATGGCTTTTCCAGTGGTCATGTATGGATGTGAGAGTTGGACTATAAAGAAAGCTGAGTGCTGAAGAATTGATGCTTTTGAACTGCGGTGTTGGAGAAGACTCTTGAGAGTCCCTTGGACTGCAAGATCCAACCAGTCCATCCTAAAGGAAATCAGTCCTGAATATTCATTGGAAGGACTGATGCTGAAGCTGAAACTCCAATACTTTGTCCACCTGATGAGAAGAGCTGACCCATTTGAAAAGACCCTGATGCTGGGAAAGATTGAAGGCAGGAGGAGAAGGGGACAACAGAGGATGAGATAGTTGGATGGCGTCACCGACTCGATGGACATGAGTCTGGGTGATCTCCAGGAGTTGGTGATGGAAAGGGAGGCCTGGCGTGCTGTGGTCCATGGAATCGCAAAGAGTCGGTGAGCGACTGAACTGAAAAAACTGATAGGTCCCATGTTTTTATAACATTTGATGCACAGAAAAGCCTAATGATATAGGAGTTAGCAGCCTCATTCTACACAGGAGGGAACTGAGCCTCAGAGAGGCAAATAACTCTCTGAATGTCCATAGTTAACCCAGGGCCATCATCTTGAACTTATCTAGTTCTGTGCTATTTCAAACCATGGTTTCTCCAAATACAACACCCAGGCTTCTAGGGGTTTTAAAATTATTTCATTCTTCTACCCTTTTTACGAGTGGAGAAACTGAGACTTGAAGAGAGATGCTCCACCAGTGGTGTGTTGGTGAGGGTTTAAAACCAGCTCAGGGTGGTGGTAGTGGTGTCAGATTAATTTTATACTATTTGCTCTATAAATTATAGCATTTGCTATACAAATTATAAATACTATAATTTATTTGAAAGAAAGTGAAAGTCACACCGTCGTGTCTGACTCTTTGCAACCCTGTGCACTATAGAGTCCATGGAATGCTCCAGGCCAGAATACTGAAGTGGGTAGCCTTTCCCTTCTCCAGGGGATCTTCCCAACCCAGGGATGGAATCCAGGTCCCCTGCATTGCAGGCAGATTCTTTACCAGCTGAGCCACAAGGGAAGCCCATAATTTACACAGTTTTCTATAACTTACATGGTCTATTTTATTGAACATGGCTTGGGAGGAAATGTGCACAGTCCAGCTGACCACTGATCTCAGGTCTTCCAGTGACATCTCACAAGTACATATTTAGTACCAACATGTTCTAGACTGATGTGTGCGAGAGCTGAAGTGCCTGTGTCTAACTCCAGCCTTCTTTTGTCTTGTCTGGAAAGTACAACCTGAGAATTGAGGATGTCATTCTGCTAATGGTATCACCAGTTAACCATGTTCAGTCTGATTCTGCCCTTATCCTACTGGCTTCTTGACATGAGGAGATTAAGCATCAAGGTGAAATACCAAGACATTCATCAGTTTGAAATGAGTGGCCATCAATCTGGAGAAATAGACCTCCATGCAGAGAAGAGGTGATGCCCTGATGGTGTGGCTCCAAACGGCAATAGTCAGAACTCGACCATATTTTTTATCCCAGTGAATGGTATGCTCTATGGAAACAGAATGTTTGTCTTTTTTATATACATTGCTTCCCCAGCTCATAGCATGATGGACCGTTCCGCAATAGGTACTGAACCACTACTTGTTGAATGCCTCTACCTCTGGCCATTGTAATAAGATTTCACTGTAAGGTGAAATCTCACAGAGGGTATTAGTACTCTGTGGTATTGCATACATCACTTGAACTCTCTGGACATTGGCTTTTCTACTTTTAAAATGGAGAAAATATTAGCTACTGTGAGAGTTTGTTGTCGCACGAGAGTAATATACTATATACCCAGTGCTAAGTACACAGTAGATAATCAACAGAGAGTAATTCTTGTTGTTGTTGTTGTTAGACTTTTCAGTTTTTTAAGATACTCGTGAAGCAGGATTCCTGAGGAAAGTACAGACTGATCATAATACTTTACATATGTTGGGTGGGCAATGTTATATCATGTATCTCAGCTGATACTCATAACCTCTATTTATGATAGATATCAAATACCTTATTTTATAGATGAAAAAAAAAGTGAAGCTTGTTCAGTCAGTAGCTTCTGGGAGTTTTCCCACCAAATAACTTCTCTACTTGGATAATTTTTCTGTGGTGTGCTTTAAAGCCACACTTCATTGCCCTATTCTCCATGAAGGATTACCCATTTCCTCCTTCCAAAGCAGACTTTGCCATTCCTCTCTCCATGCTCCCATTGCATGGGAAAACTGGATTTGCCATAGTAGCTCTCAGCTGTCATTCATTGTTCCATTTATTTAAAAACTTTTTATTGACTGGCTGCTGTCAGGAATACTGCTCAGTTTAGGGTTTTGGCAGGTGAAACAGGTAAGTAAGTAAGAAAGTAAGTGTTAATTGCTCTGTCGTGTCCAACTCTGCAACCCCAAGGACCATAGATAGCCACCAGCCTACTGTGTCTGTGGGATTCTCCAGGCAAGAATACTGGAGTGGGTTGCCATACCCTCCTCCGGGGGATTTTCCCAATGCAAAGATCAAACCTGGGACTCCTGCATTGCAGGTGGATTCTTTACAGTCTGAGCCATCAGGGAAACAGATAAGAGTTCTTGACAAACAGAGCTCAGATCTAGTGAAAGAGACAGACATTAATAGATAACCATAAACATGACATGTATATATACATTGGCTTCCTCGATGGTTCAGTGGGTAAAGAATCCACCTGCAATGCAGGGGACACGGGAAACACAGGTTCAATCCCTGAGAAGATCCCCTGGAGAAGGAAATGGCAACCTGCTTCAGTATTCTTGTCTGGAAAACCCCATGGACAGAGGAGCCTGGCAGACTACAGTCCAAAGGGTCAGAAAGAGTCGTACATGACTAAGCACACAGGCACATATATACATAAAACCAAGATGCTGGAGTGAGATAGTAGAGGGTAGCTTTAGAGTAGATTGATTTTATTTTAAGCAGGAGCAACATAGCATCATACATGTTCTTATGTGTCACTTTAAGCATCTCATGTTTTTATTCTAGGAACAATAGGAATGCCCAAAAGAACTTGAGAAGAATGAATTGATCAGAATTTTATTTTAAAACATCAGTGTCTCGGTTTTTAGAGAATATGGTTATTCTCCACACAGCATCTAGCATTGTGGATGGCATAATAGGTACTCAGGGATGTTGCTGAAATAATGAAGTAAGTATATATATATATATATATATATACACCTATTGGAGAAGGAAATGGCAACCCACTCCAGTGTTCTTGCCTGGAGAATCCCAGAGACGGTGGAGCCTGGTGGGCTACCATCTATGGGGTCGCACAGAGTCGGACACGACTGAAGCGACTTAGCATATATGTATATACATGTTCAATATATTATATTATAATAATATAATACAATATATATAATATATAGCACTTCCTGGGGGGAGCTAGTGGTAAAGAATCCAGCTGTCAAGTCAGAGACATAAGAGACTTGGGTTCGATCTCCGGGTCTGCAAGATCCCCTGGAGGAGGACATAGGAAACCCACCTCAGTACTCTTGCCTGTAGAATCTCATGGACACAGGAGCCCACGGGGCTACAGTCCATACGGTTGCAAAGAGTCGGACACGGCTGAAGCAACTTAGCACACACACATGTAACATACTACAGCAACAACAACAACAAATCTGGAAGCCAGCAGTCGAGGGCTCCTATAGCCGTTTTGAGATGCCAGTAGGAATACAGGCTGCTCCTGTCTTTTCCCCAGCCCTTCTTTATTAGGTGTTGTGCCGCTGAAATGGCTGAACCACTTTCAGTAATACAATCATGATCCAGACAAAGAGGGGAAGAGCATGGATAAAAGGTACGTGCTGGCTGAGTGGGCTCCTTTTAAATCACGTGTGCGTGCTCAGTCACTCAGTCGTGTCTGATTCTTCACGACCCCACGGACTATATAGTCTGCCAGGCTCCTCTGTCCATGGGATTCACCAGGCAAGAAACTGGAGTGGGTTGCCATGTCCTTCTTTAGGGGATCTTTTCAACCCAAGGATCAAACCCATGTCTCTTGCACTGGCACATGGATTCTTTACCACTCAGCCACCTGGGAAGACCCTCCTTTTAAAGACCGTTCTCCAAAACCCTACCAAATATTCTGCTTATGTCTGGTTGGCTAGCACCTAGTCACATGGGCACTCCCTGTGAATGGTTTTAGTTGAATTGTTGATATTGACACACCAAAGTCATCATTTACTGAATGCCAGTGATGTCAATGTCCTCCCTCTGTATTATTTCATTTACCCATTTAAAATAGACCTTTTAAAAGTATGAATTGTAGGCATAAAGTCACTTTTTAAATGACTTTGGAGATTCCTGTGATCCCCTTTGGGTGGAAACACATTCTGCATTCATCGCATTTATCAGGTACTTTCTCTTTGTTTTGTGAAGACACAGCCTCCTTGAAGCCTAATATTTGTATGAGCGAGAGATCACTTGTTAGTCCCATTTTCCAAATAATGCAACTGAGGCTAATGAGATCAAGTCACTTGATTAAGGGCACATGGCTAATATATGGCATTTCCAGAATTCCAACCTGAGTCGGTCTGACTCTGAGGCTCATGGAGTTTTCCATTCTGATGTGTTGCCATATTTGAATCTGCCTAGCAAAGGAGGAAGGGCATCCTTGAAGCACGCGAGAATCATTTCTCACCAGCATCCCCAAAGGCTGACTGAAAATGCTGACTGAAAAATGCCTATACACATCTTGTATCACTGTTTCCCATCATTCCTTGCCTCCATGATTTTCCCAGACATGTTCTCAAGGTCCCCAAAGGACTGAAAATGTCATCTCTGCAGACAAATTGGGAGCAAGTTAAAGGATGGCAGAGGGATGAATGGGAAGATTGAGCCAAGGTAAAAAAAAAATAATAACATTCCAAACAATTTTCATTTGGCACAGAGTGATTTTTCCTTGGGCATTTTTCCTCTTCCAGTTTTGTAATTCATGTTTATTTTCAGTGAAACTCACTCCATCTGTATCTGATTCATTCACACTTAATTCATCAGCAGACAGTTTTGTCAAAGAAAAAAGATTCCGACGTGCCTCTAGCATTTGACTATGGAATTGGGGTCTGTCTATGGAATGCCAGGGCGAGGTGGCCTGTGAGAAACTACAGAGAAGCAGGTGGAGTGGCTTCACACTTCTGCCACTGTGCACAGCCCTCTGCTGTTTTCTCTTTGTTTTAGGCAGCTCTGGTGGTCTTCCCAATGATTTTGTAATAGGGCTTGGGCGCAGATCTTTCCCACTCTGTTGGCTCCATTTCATCTGCCCATAAACACACTCACATTTCTCTCATTCTATAACACAAAAGAGCCAAGTCACCTCTCAACAAAAGGATCATAAACCACAATTTCCTTTCCCAGCCCCATTCATCCTCAAACACATTTCCACACCGGCATCTCAGAAGTTTGCACCCCGCATTCATCACCTCTGCTTTATTCCTCATGCCTCCATCATGGACCTCCTCCTCCTGTACCCGACCAAGACTTTTTAATGAAAGTCACCTTTCAATTGCCAAGTCCAACGGTTAACATTCTATTCCTCTGTGATTAGTGTCTCGGTTGCACTGGCAGATGTTGACACTTCTCTCCTTCCTTACTCTCTGCTCCACTGGCTCCCTTCCATCCCTCCACTTCTTTATTCCCTTCTTTTTAGTCTCATATGTCTCCATCCTTTTTTATTCATTAAAAAAAGAAGAATTATGCACCATGACCCATAAGTCTTGACTGAAGGTTCTGGAACCAGAATGTCTGGGTCCAAAGCCCACTGTGCCATTTCCAAACGTGTGACCTTGGGCAAGTTTCTCAATCCTCTCTGTGTCTCAACTGAGAACTAGGGAAAGTTATAAATTCTTGCCTCATAGGGTTAGAAAGGGATTAAATTAATTTATTACTTATAAATGTCTTTAAACAGCACCCAATATCATATTAATAACTACACAATAGATTTTAACTGAGAGGACCAGTACTAAACACAATCTAGTAATCTCTAAAAGCGTATATAATAGGATGGATGATAGATGGGGATGTACTCTAGTAAAATCATTGTGATATTTTTAAGTTATGTTGGGGACTTCCCTGGTGTTTCCATGGTTGAGAATCCACCTGCCAGGGAGAGTATGCAGGTCCGATCCCATGACACGGGGCAACTAAGCCCTGTGCACCACAACTGCTGAGGCCCTGGCGCCCAGGCTCCGCAACAAGAGAAGCCACTGCAGTGGGAAGGCTGCTGACCGAAACTAGCAAGCCCATGTGCTGCCGTCCAGAGCAGCCAAAAATACATCAAATAACGCTGGATGCATATGCTAGTCTACAGGATACTATGTCCAAACCTATGGATGGAAAACAAGTCCATACGATTTTACTAATGCATATACACGTGAAGATAGAAAGTGAGGCTAAATCACTGCCTAATATTGTCACCCTGCTTATTTAACTTATATGCAGAGTACATCATGAGGAATGCTGGGCTGGAAGAAGCACAAGCTGGAATCAAGATGGCCTGGAGAAATATCAATAACTTCAGATATACAGATGACACCACCCTTATGGCAGAAAGAGAAGAGGACCTAAAAAGCCTCTTGATGAAAGTGAAAGAGGACAGTGAAAAAGTTAGCTTGAAGCTCAACATTCAGAAAACTAAGACCATGGCATCTGGTCCCATCACTTCATGGGAAATAGATGGGGAAACAGTGTCAGACTTTATTTTGGGGGGCTCCAAAATCACTGTGGACGCTGATTGGAAGGAAAGTTATGACCAACCTAGATAGTATATTAAAAAGCAGAGACATTACTTTGCCAACAAAGGTCCATCTAGTCAAGGCTATGGTTTTTCCAATGGTCATGTATGGATGTGAGAGCTGGACTGTGAAGAAAGCTGATCGCCGAAGAATTGATGCTTTTGAACTGTGGTGCTGGAGAAGACTCTTGAGAGTCCCTTGGACTGCAAGGAGATCCAATCAGTCCATTCTAAAGGAGATCATCTATTAGTGTCCTCTTTGATTACTTTCACTAGTGTTTTATAGTTTTCTATGTACAAGTCTTTTGTTTCCTTATGTAGATATATTCCTAATTATTTAATTCTTTTCATTGCAACAGTGAATGGAATAGTTTCCTTAATTTCTCTTTCTATTTTCTCATTATTAGTGTATAGGAATGCAAGGGATTTCTATGTGTTGATTTTATATCCTGCAACTTTACTGTATTCATTGATTAGCTCTAGTGGTTTTCTGGTAGAGTCTTTAGGGTTTTCTGTGTAGAGGATCATGTCATCAGTGAATAGTGAAAGTTTTACTTATTCTTTTCCAATTTGTATTCCTTTTATGTCTTTTTCTGCTCTGATTGCTGTGGCCAAAACTTCCAGAACTACGTTAGATAGTAGTGGGGAGAGTGGGCACCCTTGTCTTGTTCCTGACTTTAGGGGAAATGCTTTCAGTTTTTCACCATTGAGGATAATGTTTGCTGTGGGTTTGTCATATATAGCTTTTGTTATGTTGAGGTATGTCCCTTCTATTCCCACTTTCTGGAGGGTTTTTTATCATAAATGGATGTTGAATTTTGTCAAAGGCTTTCTCTGCATCTATTGAGATAATCATATGATTTTTATTTTTCAGTTTGTTAATGTGGTATATTACGTTAAAAATGAGTATACTACCCAAAGTAATTTATACATTCAATGCAATCCCTATCAAGCTACCAACGATATTTTTCACAGAACTAGAACAAATAATCTCACAATTTGTATGGAAATACAAAAAACCTCAAATAGCCAAAGCAATCTTGAGGAAGAAGAATGGAACTGGGGGAATTAACCTGCCGGACTTCAGGCTCTACTACAAAGCCACAGTCATCAAGACAGTATGGTACTGGCATAAAGACAGAAATATAGACCAATGGAACAAAATAGAAAGCCCAAGATAAACCCACGCACCTATGGACACCTTATCTTTGACAAAGGAGGCAAGAATATAAAATGGAGAAAAGACAGTCTCTTTAACAAGTGGTGCTGGGAAAACTGGTCAGCCACTTGTAAAAGAATGAAACTAAAACACTTCCTAACACCATACACCAAAAATAAACTCAAAATGGATTATAGAGCTAAATGTAAGACCAGAAACTATAAAACTCCTAGAGGAGAACGTAGGCAAAACACTCTCCGACACAGATCACAGCAGGATCCTCCAAGACCCACCTCCAAGAATACTGGAAACAAAAATAAACAAATGGGACCTAATCAAAATCAAAAACTTCTGCACAGCAAAGGAAATTATAAGTAAGGTGAAAAGACAGCCTTCAGAATGGGAGAAAATAATAGCAAATGAAGCAACTGATAAAGGATTAATCTCCAAAATATACAAGAAGCTCCTGCAGCTCAATTCCAGAAAAACAAATGACCCAATCAAAAAAATGGGCCAAAGAACTAAACAGACATTTCTCCAAAGAAGACATAAAGATGGCTAACAAACACATGAATAAATGCTCAACATTCCTCATAATCAGAGAAATGCAAATCAAAACCACAATGAGATACCATTTCACACCAGTCAGAATGGCTGCTATCCAAAAGTCTACATGCAATAAATGCTGGAGAGGGTGTGGAGAGAAGGGAACCCTCTTACACTGTTGGTGGGAATGCAAACTAGTACAGCCACTATGGAGAACAGTGTGGAGATTCCTCAAAAAACTGGAAATAGAACTGCCATATGATCCAGCAATCGCACTCCTGGGCATACACACCGAGGAAACCAGAATTAAAAGAGACACATGTACTCCAATGTTCATTGCAGCACTGGCTATTATAATAGCCAGGACATGGAAGCAACCCAGATGTCCATCTGCAGACGAATGGATAAGAAAGCTTTGGTACATATACACAATGGAGTATTACTCAGCCATTAAAAAGAACGCATTTGAATCAGTTCTAATGAGGTGGATGAAACTGGAGCCTATTAAACAGAGCGAAGTAAGCCAGAAAGGAAAACACCAATACAGTATACTAACGCATATATATGGAATTTAGAAAGATGGAAATGATAACCTTGTATACGAGACAGCAAAAGAGATACAGATGTATAGAACAGTCTTTGGGACTCTGTGGGAGAGGGTGAGGGTGGGATGATTTGGGAGAATGGCATTGAAACATGTATGTTGTCTTATGTGAAATGAATCACCAGTTCAGGGTCGATGCATGTTACAGGATGCTTGGGGCTGGTGTGTGGGGATGACCCAGAGGGAGGATAAGGGGAAGAGGGAGGGGGGAGGGGGTTCAGGAGGGGGAACTCATGTATACCCGGGGCGGATTCATGTCAATGTATGGCAAAACCAACCAATATAATATTGTAAAATAATTAGCCTCCAATAAAAATAAATAAACTAAAAAACAATAATAATAAAGGAGATCAATCCTGGGTGTTCATTGGAAGGACTGATGCTAAAGCTGAAACTCTAATACTTTGGCCACCTCATGCGAAGAGTTGACTCACTGGAAAAGACTCTGATGCTGGGAGGGATTGGGGGCGGGAGGAGAAGGGGACGACAGAGAATGAGATGGCTGGATGGCATCACTGACTCGATGGACATGAGTTTGAGTGAACTCCGGGAGTTGGTGGTGGACAGGGAGGCCTGGCGTGCTGTGATTCATGGGGTCGCAGAGAGTCGGACATGACTGAGCTAATGAACTGAACTGAACTTACCTTGCTGACAAAGGTCCGTCTAGTCAAAGCTATGGTTTTTCCAGTAGTCATGTATGGATGTGAGAGTTGGACCATAAAGAAAGTTGAGCACCGAAGAATTGATGCTTTTGAACTGTGGTGCTGGATAAGACTCTTAAGAGTCCCTTGGACTGCAAGGAAATCAAACCAGTAAATCCTAAAGGAAATCAGTCCTGAATATTCATTGGAAGGACTGATGCTGAAGCTGAAGTTCCAATACTTTGGCCATCTGATGTAAAAAAAATACTGACTCATTGGAAAAGACCCTGATACTGGGAAAGATCGAAGGCAGGGGGAGAAGGGGATGACAGAGGATGAAATGGTTAGATGGCATCACCGACTTGATGGACATGAGTCTGAGCAAACTCCGTGAATTGGTGATGAACAGGGAAGCCTGGCATACTGCAGTCCATGGGTTCACAAAAAGTCGGACACGACTGAGAGACTGAACTGAACTGAATGATTCCATGGGAGTGCATGTATCCTTTTGAGCCATGTTTTTCTCTGGATATATGTCCAGGAGTGGGATTGCTGAGTCATATGGCTCTAGTGGTAGAGAACATACCTGCCAATGCAGAAGACATAAGAGATGTGGGTTCAATTCCTGGGTCAAGAAGATCCCGTGGAGGGGGCCATGGCAACCCACTCTAGTATTCTTGCCTGGAGAATCCCAACGACGGAGAAGACTGACAGGCTACAGTCCATAGGGTCGCACAGAGTGGGACATGACTGACGCAATTTAGCATTCATGGCAGATCTATTTTTAGTTTATTAAAGAACCTTCATCCATCCCTATAAATTCTCCTCCATATATTCCCATAAATTCTCCTATCAGCAGAGTAAGAAGGTTCCCTTTTCCCCACACCCTCTCTAGCATTTATTATTTGCAGGATTTTTGTTTTTGGTCATTCTGACTGGTGTGAGATGACATCTTATTGTATCTTAGATTTGTACTTCTTTAATAGTTAGTGAAGTTAAGCATCTTTTCATGTGCCTCTAGGCCATCTGAATGTCGTCTACGGAGAAATGTCTCTTTAGGTCTTCTGCCAAATTATGATTGGGTGTTTTATTTTGTTTTGATATTGAGCTGCATGAACTATTTGTAAATTTTGGAAATTAACTCCTTGTCATTTGCATTATTTGCAACTAAATAGTTATCTTTTAAAACCATGGTTTTATAAGTGTGCCCCTCACCTAACCAGAGCTGTCAATATCATACCTTACTGTATTAAAATGAAAATTTTTTATCCTCACCTCAAAACTAGTGAACCAGGAACCATGAAAACAATGTTCAATAGTTTTTTTAAAGCCATCCAGGAATGAGCCTAGGAGAAACATCCAAAACAAAATATTACCAAATTAAATCTAAAACACATACAAACGATTAAGAGACCTGTGTCCCAAGTAAAATAGGTCACTTTCATATTTAAAAAATCAAGCAATGAGATTAATTACATTATTAATACACTTTCAGTTCAGTTCAGTCGCTCAGTCATGTCCGACTCTTTGCGATCCCATGAATCACAGCACGCCAGGCCTCCCTGTCCATCACCAACTCCCGGAGTTCACTCAAACTCATGTCCATCGAGTCAGTGATGCCATCCAGCCATCTCATTCTCTGTCGTCCCCTTCTCCTCCTGCCCCCAATCCCTCCCAGCATCAGAGTCTTTTCCAGTGAGTCAACTCTTCGCATGAGGTGGCCAAAGTATTGGAGTTTCAGCTTTAGCATCAGTCCTTCCAATGAACACCTAGGATTGCTCTCCTTTAGTATGCATAAAATATATTAATATATAACATATATCAGTTACACTGAGTAAAAGAGAAAACTAATAATATCTTGTATGTCAAGTTCCTTCAGTCTATCTGACTCTTTGAAAACTTATGGACTGTAGCCCACCAGGCTCCTCTGTCCATGGGATTCTCCAGGCAAGAATATCAGAGTGCGCTACAGTGCCTTCCTGGAGGAGATCTTCCCAACCCAGGGAGAGAACCCACGTCTCTTATGTCTCCTGAATCTGCAGATGGGTTCTTCACCACTAGTGCCATCTGGGAAGCCCAATAATATCTTAGTAAGTTCAAAAAAGCTATTTTGAATGATTTAATATCTATGCATGATAAAAACTTAACAGGCTAGGAATAGAACACAACTTTATCAATATGTGAAAGGCATCTCCAATAGCAGTACTAACAAAGGATCAACTGTGAATAGCCTATAAGCACATGAAAAGTTCTTAGCAGCACTAATCATCAGGGAAGTAAATATGCACCACAATGAAGTGCCACTAAGAGAACAGTAACATAAATACTGGTAAGGCTGGGAGGACCGTACTCTAAAATGTGTCTGGCAGGAGTGTAAAACTGCACAACTACTTTGGGACTGCTGCTGCTGCTGCTACGTCACTTCAGTCGTGTCCGACTCTGTGTGACCCCATAGACGGAAGCCCACCAGGCTCCCCCGTCCCTGGGATTCTCCAGGCAAGAACACTGGAGTGGGTTGCCATTTCCTTCTCCAATGTGTGAAAGTGAAAAGTGAAAGTGAAGTCGCTCAGTCGTGTCCGACCCTTAGCGACCCCACGGACTGCAGCCTACCAGGCTCCTCCATCCATGGGATTTTCTAGGCAAGAGTACTGGAGTGGCTTGCCATTGCCTTCTCCGTACTTTGGGACAATGTTTCGATATTTTCTTATAAACACACCTCTGCTGTGTGACCTGGCAATTCTAAGCGTTTAGCCAAAGGAAATGAAAATCTGTTTTTACAAAATGACCTGCAAAAAAACGTCCACAGTAACCTTATTCATAATAGTCTAAAACTGAAATGGGTAAGCAAACAGTGGTATATTCAAATAATGGAATAATATTAAGTAATAACACCAGCACCTTACTTGTATATTCAGTAACATGGTTGGATTGTACAGATATTATGCTGAGCACAGAGGCTAGACACAACAGAGAAGGCACTGTTATAAACAATTCCATTTATATGAATTCCTACCATAGGCAAAACTAATCTAAGTTGAAGAAAAATTCAGAATAGCTGTGCCTCTGGGGGATAGTTAAACTGGGAAGAGACTGAAGGGAAAATTCTAGGTTGACAGTTAAACTCTATAGATAGGTATATAGGTTGCATGCTTGGATGCATTTGTCAAAACTAATGGAATTGTAACTTAAGATTGTGCATCTCTTAGAATTGAGTTTTATCTTAAAAAATGTGTATTATGAAAAAAATATCTGTATGCTTCTTGAATCGACAGCCAAATTGCTGGCTTGGTTAATCTTCAAAAGCAAAAATATTGATTGAAATCTCACTTAAATGGAAAGATACTGAATGCAATATTGTAAGGTTTTTCAAATCTTCCATGTGTCTATTGTATTTGATTTTGCATGTGATTATTGCTGCCTTAAAGCCAATATCAATATTTATCTGCAGCTTGGGAAGCCCTTTTCTTGCCAGAAATGTGTAAGCTCTCTTTTCCTCTTGCTATAAAGGGGATAAGTCCTACCAAACACTTTTCAAAAATAAATGAGTGGAACATTAATTTCCTGATAGCTCAACACCCCAGCTTTTCAACAGCATTAACTGATTTCATGTGTTTAGACCTTCATTGGTGGAGTTATTCATTTCTGAATATAAATCTCTTTTTTTCTGGGAAATTAGAGATAGTTTAGTTTATACTTTCCTTCTAATCATTTTCTAAACTTAATAACCTTCATTTTATTTTGACATTGCTTAGCAGGAACACACAGCTGAAATAATCTGTTGATGCCCACAGTTGGATAGACATATAAACAGGGAAACTGTTCTTTTGTTTTTGCATAATACTGAACATATTGGAGAATGAAACAAGATGAGAAGAGGTAAGTAAAGTGCTGGTGAAATGTTTGGTGTTGACTCACATGATGTTATCTTTATGTGTCAACATTATATAATACACATATTTTTTAAAATTTGAAATTTCATTCAACACCTGCTTACTCTACAGGTCTAGCAAGCTATCATGTTTTATCACTTTGGCAAAGATTTCTGAAAATTATTGAATCTCAAACCTTGAAAATGCAGAAATGAAAATAAAATTCTATCAAGATATGCAGCCTAGGGGTAGGGGGACAGACAACCATACTAGCAATAGTCATTTTAATAGGATATGTTACATGCTAATACATGGAAACAATGGGTTATGAATATATCAATAGCTGTTCATGGACACTAACCCAGTTCTGTGTGAGTATATTGGGCAAGATTCTAGAATTCTTCACTCTCCTTACATTTCCCTCTCATCACCTTCAACTTTACCTGGCTTATTTTAATTTCTTTCGGTCTCAGATTAAATATCATGATTTCAGAGACGTCTTTTCCAAACTCTCAGACTATGCTGTTGCTGCTGCTGCTAAGTCGCTTCAGTCGTGTCCGACTCTGTGCGATCCCATAGACGGCAGCCGACCAGGCTCCGACGTCCCTGGGATTCTCCAGGCAAGAACACTGGAGTGGGTTGCCATTTCCTTCTCCACTCAGACTATGAGGTATCCTTATTTTATACTTTTATGGTTCCACACAATTTTCTTCATAACATCCCAGCTGTAATTAAAGAATTTGAGGATAATTATTTCTCTAACACTGAATTCATCTGCTGGAGTGTAGGTGTCTTGTTTGTTCTAGTCTTTGCTTTATCAGGTTCCCCTGGTAGCTTAGTGGTAAAGAATCTGCCTGCGATGCAGGAGACCAGGGTTTGATCCCTGGGTCAGGAAGATCACCTGGAGGAGGGGAGGCTACCCACTCAAGTATTCATACCTGGAAAATTCCATGGACAGAGGAGCCTCACAGGATACAGTCCATGGGGTCACAAAGGGTTGGACATGACTGAGCAACTATCATCTTCACTTTTGCTTTATCACCAGTGATTGCCATGTTATTCATGGCATGATCAGTGGATGATCAACAGATTCTTATTTAACAGCAGCAACAGCAAAAAATGAGCTAAGACTTGAAGGGTCAATGTTTTTCAATGCAGAACTTTCCAAAGTTCTTTTCTTCTGATACCTAAACTATAACATGCAGCTGATGTGGTTACTCTGTCAGCCAAGGTACTGATCAGAAGAAGCCTATCACACAACCATGCAGTGTGAGCAAAATTAAACCTGTGTTGCTGTAAGCTACCAAGATTTGGGGGTTCTTTGTTATAGCAACATAACTCATCCTAACTAATACAATGATCACATCCAAAATGCACTTTCACTAACTAACCCAGTATCAAATATGCACTGAGTACTATGGGAGTACATCAGTTCAGTTCAGTTCAGTTCAGTCGCTCAGTCGTGTCCGACTCTCCGCGACCCCATGAATCACAGCACACCAGGCCTCCCTGTCCATCACCAACTCCCAGAGTTCACTCAACCTCATGTCCATCGAGTCGGTGATGCCATCCAGCCATCTCATTCTCGGTCGTCACCTTCTCCTCCTGCCCCCAATCCCTCCCAGCATCAGAGTCTTTTCCAGTGGAAGTACATACAGATTAATTAAATGTAGCTCCCAAATTACTACACCTCATAATTTCATAGTTCCTTCTTTGTAATGAAATGAGTCCTCCCTCAGTCCAGGAAAGACTCCATCTTCATATTTAATATGAACTCATATATGAGCGGTTTAGGTATGAATCATGAAGTCAGATCTCAGTTATAAAAGCTAGAGGTTAAGTTTTCTAATCTCTCTGAAGTTTATATTATTTTTGTCATTGTTAAGATGGGAATAATCCTCCTCATGTAGAAGTTAACTTTAATTTTATAAATGTCTTTACCTCAGTCCAGGCAGTAATTATCAATTATTTATAATAAAATAAGAGGGGAAGTGTGATGTGTTGTTATTGTCACAATTTTCTTTTAAGTTCTTTGATATGAAATCAACTCTTATTCATTATTAGAGAAGAATGTGTCTTACTTGTCTTTATGTATCTAGTGATTAGTACAGAGTTGGACACACAGTTGGCACGTGATAAATGGTTGTTGACTTGAAATCTGTGAGGGTTGAGAGGAGAATAACAGGAATTTCCAGTCTGAAGATGTCAGGGGAAATTTCAAAATGTCAAGGAATTAGAAACATTTCAACTTAAATCTTGAAGGTTAGGCATAATTTTGACATGCTGAAGATAGAGCATAATTGTCAGAGAAAATAGGAAAAGGAAAGACGTGAGTTAGGACCTTCTGGGATATGTGAGGCAGATAGTGATAGTTTAGTTTGGGTATACTTGGACACATAAAATGAGAATTTTTAAAAAGATAGCCAAGGTCAGAATATAGAGAGCATCTGAAGGCCACATAAGGAGCTGAGTTTAGTCTATAGCAAGAAAGAGTTGGTGAGAGCAGCAAAGAGAAAGCGAGAGGTGTAGAAGCAGTGCTTCAGGAAACCTGTCTTAAGATGCAGTACTGTATTATGGGCTTTACAACCACAATCATTCTATGAGATGGAAAATGTTATTTCCATTTTCCATGAGAAAACTGAGGCTCAGATTTCAAATAACCTGCCTCAGTTATAGTCACCCATCAGAGGAAAAGAATATTTAAATCCAACATTTTGTTTGATATCAATCTATATTTTTTCCATTTAAAATCAAACAGAATAAATTTTACTTCAAGATTTTCCAGATGTACAGGAAAAAGCATTATTGTAGATAATGCAGCTCTATGATTTGTGAAGCAAGTCCTAGTGAGTTTCTTTAAAATATTTATTTTTCTTTAAGATGTATTTCAAAGATGACTTGCAAAGTGCAAAATGTTCAAAGAATACAAACTATTAATATTAATGTTAATTAGATAAATTATGCTTGTAACAGTGTTGTTTAGATCATATAGATCTTATGTTACTATAGCACAAAAAAGAGATTAATTGCTTTCTCGTTTTTAATCTTATTTCCCTAAGCACAATATTTACAAATCAAGAAGAAATTCATCCCAGAACCTATTTTTCATTTTAAGTTCTTTAGGAGGTTAAAAAGATGTCCAGACTATGCAAGTTGAAAAAATCCAAGTGCTTGTCCTACAGTGGAGACCAAATCCAAGGAACATTTTTGTGGTGTGGGATATGACCTTTTTAGTCCAAGTGACATAGGACATCTGCACGAGATTCAGATGGTTTAAACAATGTTTTAAAGGATCCATGTGTGCTGAGGCCTTATTCCTAGCAATTCAGCCTTTACACTCCGATGGTGAGTCCTGGGACAGAGTAAATAGAGAGGTCAATATAACAGTCGTTGTCTTTTACTAAGGTCGCCCATGAACTGGATTCTTTATTCATCTTATTTGTAACCTTCACTACATCTTTTCAGAGCTTGTTTTGCTATCTCCACTTTGCAGCTAGAGAAGATGACCTTCAGAATGCTTTTAGAAACTCCTTGTGCTTGGACTTCCCTACTGATCCAGTGGCTGAGAATCTGCCTGTCAATGCAGGAGACATGGGTTCCTGGTCAGGGAGAATGACACAGGCTGCAGAGCAATTAAGCCCATGTGCCACAACTTCTGGTCTGCATGCCCTAGAGCCTGCGCTCTGCAACACAAGAAGCCACCTCAGTGAGAAGTGCACCACAGGAGGGTAGCCCCCACTCGCAACAAATAAAGAAAGCCCACACGCAGCAAAGAAGACCCAGAACAGTCCCCAAAACCAAGTAAATAAATAAGTAAACATAAATAAATAATAAAAGTTTATAAAACCTCAAAACAAAACGAGCATGTTCTTAGGTGGAGATCTTTAACCTGCAGTTTTGGAGTCATGACCTCACATGCTTTCTATTTAACCACCCTGACCAAGTTCCCTTCAAATGTGATGCTCTGTGATTCTACCTGTCACCTCTGGTTCTTTCTCTTAAAATGGAAAGAGAAGTTTATTGCAATTGAGTCCACATGAGTTGACTTGTTTTATCCAAGAATGACCTCAGTGGAACATTTTCTTCTTGCGTTTGGTTTCCCAAACATTGAGACATGACTATAATCCCTCTGTTCTATGGTTTACGGCCACTCTCCCCATTATACTCTTGATGAGCAACAACTGTTGACACGGAACTCTATAAAACAGTCAGTCCCATAAGGCCTGAGGGGGCTTCCCTTGTGGCTCAGCTGGTAAAGAATCTGCCTACAATGTGGGAGACCTGGGTTCAATCCCTGGGCTGGGACGATTCGCCTGGAGAAGGGAAAGGCTACCCACTGCAGTATTCTGGCCTGGAGAATTCCGTGGACTCTAGAGGTCATGGGGTCACAAAGAGTCGGACACGACTGAGTGACTTTGACTCACTCACTCGTAAGACCTGAGGAGGTCCCTTCTCTCTTCACCCCATCTCACCCTTTCTCCTGCAGAAGCAGTCGGTGCCCTGAAAGCGGTGGGACTTACAACACTTGCGAGGTAGTGATGGGTAGTGTAATCTTGGCATACAGACCATCTCCGAGTAAAGGCGAAGACCACGGGACAATTAATTCTTCTGAAATGGCCTAAGTGCACATAGAAACTGATCCTTGAGCTAGGCAGGCTTTGTCTGACTCAATTTCATGGACATTTTATAATTGTTATGTATCAGAAACCGGCTCTATTTGTCTAAAGGATTAGACTAAGGAACAAACTTCAAAAAATGTTTGTGTCTCCAGACCTACTGAGAAAGAATAACAAACAGAGAAAAACTCTAAAACCCAGCCCTGGATGACTGTTCCATCGTTCCTCTTTCTCATGCCTCCTGTCTCCATACGCACCACAGAGACTCATTTCCTTGTCTTTCTGTCACCCTCTCCCCGCTTGTGAGGCTCTAGCTTTTGCTGCAGCTGTTACTTCTGCCAGGCTGGTCTTTTTCCACTACACCAGCTTAAGAAAACTCACTCATTTTCTTAGGTCTTAGTAAGATGCTTTTACTCTCTGGAGCTCTCCCTAGATCATCACCACCACACAGAATACACGTTTCCCTCATCTGTACATGCTTAGTATGAACATCTTTTCTGTGCTGTATTATCTTTTATGGTTTATTGATGAATACTGCGTTTTCTTCCCCCTCCTATTTAAACCCCAAGTATAGTGCCAGAGACCCAGCATGAACTCAGTAAATTGTTATTTAATGTACACAACCTAGATCAGCTGCCCTTTTCTCAGGGTGCCACTACTCCATTTATACCAGCAGTCTTTAGCCCCATGCCAAACCAGACAGGAGCAGGGTTCCACCGTGACTTCTCCAGATGCAACATGATATAGACTTTACTGAAGCTCTCAAGATAGACACAAACATTGCATATGACTAAACTCACTGTGCTTAGTCGCTTAGTTGTGTCTGACTCTGCAACCCCATGGATTGTAGCCCTTAAGTCTCCTCTGTCCTTGGGGTTCTCCAGACAAAAATACTGGAGTGGGTTGCTATTTCCTACTCCAGGGGATCTTGCTGACAGGGATCAAACCTGTGTTTCTCGCATCTCCTGCATTGGTAGGAAGATTCTTTATCACTGTGCCACCTGGAAAGCCCATCAAATTTCTCATTGTATAGGTCTATTCTCTCTAAAGTCCTTTTACCTTTAGGTCACTGCTGCTGCTGCTGCTGCTGCTAAGTCGCTTCAGTCGTGTCCGACTCTGTGCGACCCCATAGATAGAAGCCCACCAGGTTCCCCCGTCCCTGCTTACTAACAGGATGTTTTTCTTTTTATTTTATTTTGCAAGCAGTAAATAACAATTTTCAGACACTCTCTTCACTTAATTCTCCTTCGATAATAGTCCCAATTGAACTTTAATTGCAAGGAGATCCAACTATTCCATCCTTAAGGAGATCAGTCCTGGGTGGTCATTGGAGGGACAGATGTTGAAGCTGAAACTCCAATACTTTGTCCACCTGATGAGAAGAGATGACTCATTTGAAAAGACCCTGATGCTGGGAAAGATTGAGGGCAGGAGGAGAAGGGGACGACAGAGGATGAGATGGTTGAATGGCATCACCGACTCAATGGACATGGGTTTGTGTAAACTCCGGGAGTTGGTGACGGACAGGCAGGGCTGGCGTGCTGTGGTTCATGGGGTTGCAAACAGTCGGAAACGACTGAGCGACTGAACTGAACTTTAATTTTCATACCTTTGTATTATTTAATAACAACTTCAAGTAATCCTCTACTTTTTACCACTTTTCCAAAATACAGACCTATACCCATCAGGGTACTCATTAAATATGGGTAGTTTGTGTTTATCTTATGGATGACATGTTAACTTCACCTCACCCAGGGCTCTGCAGTAATTTCTTTCTCTAAGAAATATAATACTTTCTCCAAGGCAGGATTTGGTGAATGTGGCTGCCCACATTTGATTACATGAATATTTTCTTATTGGACTGTCTTATTTGATGGCTGCTGAATCATCTTAAATTCTTCTAAATACACAAAGGTTAGATAAAGAAAGCAAGTTAATGTCAGAAGTGGGATTAGAAACCAGGTGGTCTGACACTCCTGTGTCTTGTTTCACATATTGAATAATGGAGAAAGTAGAAACTAGATAAACAACGAAAAAAAATAATTGTCTACCATTTATTTCTATTTTCTCACTGACTGTGCTAGGTATCTCATAAACATGTGCTGTTTTATTTCTCACCACTGTCCTGAAATTCAAACATTATCTCCATTTTACAGGTGAGGAAACTGAGGCTCAGAGTGGTAGGGTCCCTTATCTATATAGGTCTTCCATGCTGTTCTCATCATGTGCTTTGACACAGCACTTCTCAAATCCTAGTTTAAGTGTAATAGGGCACTAGCTATTTGAAGGATGTTTTTTTGAAAATTAATTCTTATTTGAATTAGTTTTGAAAGAATATCATACTGCCCTGAACTTTCATACTGAGGTTTGTTTAAAGTGGAGGTAGTAGGAAGTGCTTGGATTGGACTGCTGGAGAGATAAATAGGGATAAAAAACAGAGCCAAAATGTCCAGCGTATATTTACATACCATGCAGTGGTGAAATGGGCCAGCTGAGAAAGTGATGCTTGGAAACAGCTTCTTTATGCAGCAAAGCCTTGTTCATTATGTCATAATATGGGGATCCCCAAGATCCCAGGACACCAAAATGTAATATAGGGTAGTGGCGGTTGGAAGACATCTCATTGCAGTTAATATGGTTCCCTACAGTGACCTTCAAATGTTGCAGCTGGCTGACTAAGGTCACGGTGAAGGGACTTTGACAAACGGTATGTGGCTTTTCTAAGAACAATCACCTCCTTGAATCTTTTCTGGACAGACTGCCGGTAGGAAAATTCAAAGAGAACCCTGCTAATATTTTGCCAATGCTGTTCTGTTCCATGTGGGCAATGTAATTCAGCCACCAGACTGTGCAACTCTGGGACACAGGTACTGGAACTTATTTATCTTGATACTTGCCACTCCTGGCGTATTGCTTATCAGTTGCTTTTAATTCAGTTTTCACCATGCCTGTCAGCTATCGGAGATTCAGTCTAGGAAGACAACAGAGGAAGAAATAAGCACAGCCTTGCAGAAGAGACAATGGGGTAATTCATCTTTGAGAAAGGATAGGAGTTAATGGGCCAAGAGGAAGTGATGATAGTCATCTCAGGAAGAGAAAACAGCGCGTGCCAATGCACTGAGGGTTAGGGCAACAGCATGTTGGGTTTGTACTTGTGCCTGGGGTGTGGATGCAGAGCTGGTGCAGAGGACCAAGAGATAAAACTGAGGGCTTTTAGAAACGACAGCATTAAAAGCCCTGTAAGTCTCACTGGAAAAGACTCTGATGCTGGGAAAGGTTGGGGGTGGAAGGAGAAGGGGACGACAGAGAATGAGATGGCTGGATGGCATCACCGACTCTGTGGACATGAGTTTGAGTGAACTCCGGGAGTTGGTGATGGACAGGGAGGCCTGGCGTGCTGTGATTCATGGGGTAGCGGAGAGTTGGACACGACTGAGCGACTGAACTGAACTGAACTGAAGTCAGCAAAGGGATTTAGACTTTATCCTGAAGGCAGGTAGCAGCCACTGATGAGTCTTCAGATAAAGGTCAGATTTATGTTTTGGAAACCTGACTCTAAGCAAAACAAAAAGTACCCTAAACTAGCATATGGTGAAGGCTACTTAAGGAAAGAAGAAAGGCAAGTTGAATAAAGATTGGCAATTAAGGAACCAAATATCTAATAAAAACAGGAAGTTGACTGAGGTGATCTCATTGCATACTTAGGAAATCATTTCTGATCTCATTAGTCACCTAGGGAATGCAGAATAAAACAGTAATAATTGTGTCAGCCGATCAACACATTTAAGGCATTAAAAACATCTACTGCTAATAAAGGTGCATATACAGTGTTGTGAAATCGCTACAGTTTTGGGGGGGTAATTAGATAGCAATCGTAAACATTTAAGACTTCCAACACCCTCTGAGTTGACCATCCTGCAAGTAATCATCTATCTAGCAGAACTAAAAGCCCAGTATGCGAAGATGCACATTATAGCATTTCTTGAAAGAAGTCAAATAGAGCAAAAAATTAAAGAGGAATGACCTCTGTTGGTGGGGCTTCCCAGGTGGCGCTAGTGGTAAAGAACCCACCTGCCAATGCAAGAGATGTAAGAGACGTGGGTTTGATCCCTGGGTTGGGAAGATGCCCTCGAGAAGGAGATGGAAACCTACTCCAGTATTCGTGCCTGGATAATCCCATGGGCAGAGGAGCCCGACATGCTACAGTCCGCGGGGTCATAAAGAGTCAGGCAGGACTGACGTGACTTAGCACATGTGCCCGCATGCAGCCTCTCTGGTTGCCTCCTTGTACCTCCCTAGTGCCATTCCCAGTCTCTAATAACTGCGTCTCACTGGGCTCCTGGCCATCTGGTTCCCAGCAGGCGTTGGAATACGGGAGCAGAGAGAGGGTATTTACCCCTCACCTCGTCCTCGCTCCACAGGTGTTCACTCTTTACAGTGGTTGCGAATCCCTGCCACGCCCACAGCTTTATGAAGGTCATCTCTATCAAGAAACCACAGCTCTCATCAGATCCTGGTCACTATGTTCTGCTCCCCTTCCTCTGCAGGCTTGGGGTTTAGTGGTTTCTCTCCCTAAATACTTGCTCTTTTAACTCTCTTAAGTCACTTTTTGTGGGGCTTCCCAGGTGGCTCAGATGGTTAAAAAAAAAAAAAAATTGCCAGTTTGATCCCTGGGTTGGGAAGATCCCCTGGAGAAGGACATGGCAACCCACTCCAGTATTCTTGCCTACAAATCCCATGGATAGAGGAGCTTGGTGGGCTACAGTCCACGGACTTGCAAAGAGTTGGACGTGACTGAGCGACTAACATTTTCACTTTCAAGTCACTTTTTGAGTATGTCAACTGTTCCCTGCTGGAACTCAAATGAAGACTCAGGGATGAGTTAGAGGGGGTAAAACTGAATATGAACAGGTAGGCTGGTCCTTACAGGATTCCCACGTGACCTGAGTGAGAGAATGGGGATAAATCCGAGTGATGATTCAGACAATAATGTGTCTAGTATACAAAGTCTGTCTCTCTCTCAGCTCAGTTCAGTTGCGTTGCTCAGTCGTGTCCGACTCTTTGTGACGCCATGGACTGCAGCACACCAGGCCTCCCTGTCCATCACCAGCTCCCGGAGTTTACCCAAACTCATGTCCATCGAGTCGGTGATGCCATCCTGCCATCTCATCCTCTGTCGTCCCTTCTCCCACCTTCAGTCTTTCCCAGCATCGGGGTCTTTCCAAATGAGTCAGTTCACATCAGTTACTTTCTTTCTGTTATTCTCAGTTACTCCCAATTAATTGTCAACTCATTGTTTAAGATTAAGAAACAGGGGGCCAAAAGAAAGGGCAGGTGCTGCCCCACCATAAGAAACTTTCAAGGAGACTTAACTTTCCTTAAATTTGCTTGCCTCTAACACTGGAAGAACTGATGCTGAAGCTGAAACTCCAATACTTTGGCCACCTGAAGCAAAAAACGGACTCATTAGAAAAGACCCTGATGCTGGGAAAGATTGAAGGTGGAGAAGAAGGTGATGACAGAGGATGAGATGGTTGGATGGCATCACTGACTCAATGGACATGAGTTTGGGTAAACTCTGGGAGTTGGTGATGGATAGGGAGGCCTAGTGTGTTGCAGTCCATGGGGTTGCAAAGAGTCGGACACAACTGAGCAACTGAAGTGACTGAACTGAACTTCAGGAGCATTTGTTGATTCTCTTAAAGATTCAAGAGCTCACGGGAGGCAGTAGAAAGTGCTTAGGGTTACACACGCAGGCTTTAGCAGCCAGCTCCCTGAATTCATACCCTGGTTCCTCACTATCTGTATGATCTTAACAAGTTGCCTACCCTCCTCCAGACCTCAGTTCCCTCATTGTGAAGTAGGGATACTGCTAAGTATCTCTCTTATTTAGTAGTTATGAGGAATAAATGAGCTACTACACATGAATATCTTACAACTGTGCCCAGCACATGGGTAGAGGCTTAATAAATATGGACAGTTGTCACTGGCTACTCATGCTGGGATGTTATATACAGAATGGACACAGAATCAAGCTGCAAAGACAAAAAGGAGCAAATGAAAATGATGACCTCATCCTACTTCTCTGCCTATGCCTGTGGTTTGGCACCTAAGATCATAAAAAAGAGAGCATGTGGAAACCATTATCCAGACAGTCTCATTTCCGTTTTTGATAGGGTTGCTAGACTGATGGATGGGGAATGGTTTTGGAAGCAGAGAGTCTTGATTTTTGAAAAGCACTTGATAGGGTTCTCCCTCTGTCCCAGTTCAAATCCCTTCCTTTCCAGATAACTCCTGGAGCCCCTGCATGGGGTTATTCCCTCACTATTTTAAATGCCAGGAGTCCTATGGCCTTCTCCTTTTCAGGAGAGATGGCAGCTTGCCCTGTGACTGAGTCCTTTATGTGTTCATGACATCCTCCTGGATTGAGCTGCTGAGGTCAGTGTTCTCAGCCTTAAGAAGCTGGCAGACAACAGAGGGTAGCACAAACTACCTAGACGTTGGCCTCAGACCAACATAAGTACAAGCACTGGCTCTGCCTCTCAACAGGGGGGTGTCACACACACACCCTCTGAGTCTTTCCCTCTCAGCTTCACTTCCTTCGTCTCTGAACCTGAGCTAGTGGTGTCACTCCTTGTATTGCAGATAACCATTTATCACCATTCATTCTATTTTGGGCCTCCCTGATAGCTCAGTTGGTAAAGAATTCACCTGCAATGCAGGAGACCCTGGTTCGATTCCTAGGTCGGGCAGATTCACTGGGGAAGGGATAGGCTTCCCACTCCAGTATTGTTGGGCTTCCCTTGTGGCTCAGCTGGTAAAGAATTCTGACTGCAATGCAGGAGTCCTGGGTTCGATCCCTGGGTTGGGAAGATCCCCTGGAGAAGGGAAAGGCTACCCACTCCACAATTCTGGCCTGCAGAATTCCATGGACTATCCATGGGGTCGCAAAGAGTTGGACACGACTGAGTGACTTTCACGGTCACTTTCACTTTCGTTCTGTTTCAGGTAAAGCATCCGATCATTCCATGATAAAGATACTATCAGGTATATCATACAAGAGCACATGTGCACCCATGGCTGATTCGTGCGAATGTATGGCAAAACCCACCACAATACTGGAAAGTAATTAGCCTCCAATTGAAATAAATTTAAAAAATAATAAAAAATACTACAATGGAAGTCTGTACTCTGACTAACATCTCTTTGCTTTTCCCACCTCCCAGCTCCTGATAACTGCCATTCCACTCTGTCTCTATGAGTTCACTTTTCTGGATTCCACACACAAGTGATATCATGCACTATTTGTCTTTTTCTATCTCACTTATTTAACTTAGAATAATGCCCTCAAGGTTTATCCAAGTTGTTGCAAAAGGTAGGATTTCCTTCTTTCTCATGGCTGAATAATATTCGATTGTATATATATATGTATATATATATATGTGTATATATATATATATATATATATATTACTGTATCTTTACCCAGTCATCTGTTGACGGACAGTTTGGTTGTTTCCATGTCTTGGCTATTGTGAATATTGCTGTGACAAACATGGGAATGCAGCTATCTCTTCAAGATCCTGTCTTCATATCCTCTAGAGGTATACCCAGAAGTGAGATTTCTGGATCATATGATAGTTCTGTCCCCAAGTTTTTGAAGCACCTCTGTACAGTTTTCCGTATTGGCTGAACACATTTTTGTGCCTGCTAATAGTGGAGAAGGAAACGGTAACCCACTCCAGTATTCTTGCCTGGAGAATCCCATGGACGGAGAAGCCTGGTGGGCTACAGCCCACGGGGTCGCAGAGTCGGACACGACTGAGCGACGGAACAAACGAATACTGCATAGTGTGTTAGTCGCTCAGCTGTGTGCTGCTGTTTACAACCACAAGGATTAAAGCCCACCAGGCTCCTCTGTCCATGTAATTCTCCAGGCAAGAATACTGCAGTGGGTTGCCATTCCCTTCTCCAGGGAATCTTCCTGACCCAGGGATCGAACCAAGGTCTCCTGCATTGCAGGCAGATTGGTTACCACCTGAGCCACTAGGGTTGCCTCATATTGATGTACTTGAAAGTTGCTAAATGAATGCAACTTAAACGTTCTCATCACACAAAAAAGAAATGCTATTCAGGTGACATGATGGATGCGTTAGCTAATGCTACAGTAGTCATCATTTTATATTATGTAAGTGGATAAAATCAACATGATATATACCTTAAACTAATACATCAGCTATATTAGGAGTATTTCAGTAAATCTTGGGAGAAAAAGAAAGTTAGTATTGTGATTACCAATTTACAAAGATGAATACATTGAAACACAGAAAGGTATCCAACAGAAGATCATCCAAGCTACAGAAATGATAAGTAGTTCAGTTAAAACTGAGCCTCAGGCAGTTACCATTGTACAGTTTCACAGACATGCAGTGCCTGCCTTTTCTCAGATGTTCCATCCCATTGCTTGTTGAACAAAGGTTTACGAAGTGCCTAAGGTGTTTTTTATTAAATTCTGGGCATAAGGCAGGAATGCAGGCTTGATCTCAGCAATCTCAACCTCTAATGTAGAATACAGACAATAATCTTAGAGAAAAGTAAAGAACTCCCTACAATACTTTGGCCACCTCATGCAACGAGTTGACTCACTGGAAAAGAGTCTGATGCTAGGAGGGATTGGGGGTAGGAGGAGACGGGGACGACAGAGAATGAGATGGCTGGATGGCATCACCGACTCGATGGACATGAGTTTGAGTGAACTCCGGGAGTTGGTGATGGACAGGGAGGCCTGGCGTGCTGTGGTTCATGGGGTCGCGGAGAGTCGGACACGACTAAGTGACTGAACTGAACTGAACTGAACTGAACAGCTTGCAAATAGTGCTCTGAATGAAATAAACAAAGTGATGAAATAGAGAAACTTGGAATAATAGAGAAAACCTCTTGCAATACCTTTGTCCTAGTGAGGATTCTGGAAAGGAACAAAGAGGGGGCTGCTATGAAATACATGGTAGATTTACAACAGATCGACTTGCTTTTGCAAAGGCTGCTCATCAGTACACTGCTGCCAGTTTGGAGACAGTGCTTTCCCTGTCCAGGTCCTGAATCATTTAAAAAATGATATCCAGTTTAATACCTTCCAGAAATTATGAGACTGGATTTTGAAACATGGGAAGTTTCAGTCAGATAGTGTGGAAATGATAGAGAAATGCTGCTTTGTTTGCAAAACAGTATGGAAGTCATTCATTTTAGACATCTACAAAGACAGGGTTTTAAATTGAGAAGCCCCAGTATTTCCAAACTTTACCTTCTGTGTTGTGTCTGCATATTTCAGGGATTAGCTAAGAACAAACACAATCGTCCTGACCAGCTGAGTGTTCCTTATGGAGCCTCTATATTGGTTCCAAGGTAGGTAGGATGTTCCAAGTACTTTCAGCAAGTCATTTCTCATCCACGCACAAAGGAATTTATGAAGGAGAAAGACCAGAGTTCTGTGTCATACAGCAGTCATCTTAAACATCTTCTCCCCACCTGGAGCATGTGCCATGGGCAGCTTTCAGTTTTCTATCTCCTGAACTTGGCCTTAGTTCCTCAGACTCTGAATTCCCCTAGACAAGAATGTTATCTTGATAAGAAATCGTCTCAGAAATCTGACACCAGCTGATAACTTATAAGGTCATCAAATACTGATTTTGATTAAAGTTTTCGGGTCTTTCTGGTTTCTAAATGTGCACCAGGATGAATGAATTTAGAAAATTAATATCTATTGGCAGATAAACTCCCTACATATTTTTTAAATGACGGTATTTATTTTGGAATTGATTATTTGAAACACTACAGGATGGAGAAACCAAAGCAGAAGAAAAAGGGGGTTGGCCATGTAACAAGAACATAAGGGAGAACTGGGGAACGCAGGGGATTTGATGAGGCCTGTATATGAGAGCTAGCTGTCACTGAATGGTTGTGCCATCTTGGACAAGTCCTTATACACTCTGGGCCTCTTCCATACTCAAGGTCTCAAGTTCTTTCTTTGAAAAATAAGAATGTGCAACTACATAAGTGGTGGTATTCTGGGTACATAGAATAAAAACCTGCAGACCTTTGTGTTATGGTTTCTTTTGGGGGTATGGTTTTGACTGCTTTCTTTTTATTCTTTTGAGTTTTTGACAACTTTTTTTTGGATAAAATTTTCATCTTGTAGAAATGTTGCAAGGATAGCACAATACACTCCCAAATATGAGACTCACAAATGGTTATTTTATCTCTGATCAATTTGAGAGTAGGCTGGGACTGTTGTGGTCCTTTATTATAATTACTTCTGTGTATTTCTTCAAATACAGGAAAGCATGCTTATAACAATAGTATATTTATCAAAATCTTTTGCTCTATTTGTTGTTCAGTTGCCCAGTCATGTCTGACTCTTTGCAACCCCATGGACTACAGCACACCAGGCTTCCCTGTCCTTCACTATCTCCCGGAGTTTGTGCAAACTCATATCCGTTGAGTCAATGATGCTATCCAACCATCTTATTTTCTGTTGTCCCCTTTTCCTCTTGCCCTCAATCTTTCCCAGCATCAGGGTCTTTTCCAATGAGCTGCTTCTTCACATCAAGTGGCCAAAGTACTGGAGCTTCAGCTTCAGCATCAGTACTTCCAATGAAAAATCTATACTTAACATCATACTTAATCACAAAGGAGTGACTGCTTTCCTTCTAAGATTAGGAATAAAGGAAAGCTAGATGATCTTAAGCATTCTTTTAACCCTCTACTGGTGTTGGTTGCAGATAAATTAAAGAAGACCTAAGTAAATGTAGATATAGTCCATATTTATTGATCAAATTATATCTATGAGTTAAGATATCAATGATCCCTAAATCTATAGATTCAAAGCAATTCTAATCAAAATCCCATCATGCTTTTTTTCTTTTAGAAATGAATAAACTAACTCTATATTTATAAGGAAAAGCAGAGGACCTAAAAGACCTAGAATAGTCAAAACAACTTCAAAAGTGAATGAATTTGGACCATTTTAGAAGAAAGCTGATCGCCGAAGAACTGATGCTTTTGAACTGTGGTATTGGAGAAGACTCTTGAGAGTCCCTTGGACTGCAAGGAGATCCAACCAGTCCATTCTAAAGGAGATCAATCCTGGGTGTTCACTGGAAGGACTGATGCTAAAGCTGAAACTCCAATACTTTGGTCACCTCATGTGAAGAGTTGACTCATTGGAAAAGACTCTGATGCTGGGAGGGATTGGGGGCAGGAGAAGAAGGGGATGACCGAGAATGAGATGGCTGGATGGCATCATTGACTCTGTGGACATGAGTTTGAGTGAACTCCGGGAGTTGGTGATGGACAGGGAGGCCTGGCGTGCTGTGATTCATGGGGTTGCAAAGAGTTGGACACGACTGAGAGACTGAACTGAACTGAACTGATGCTGTCTTATCTCATGATTTACTATAAAGCTGCATTGTTTCAGGCAATGTGGTATTGCCATCATAGTAGACAGATAGATCAATGCAACAGAACAAAGAATTCAAAAATAGGTCTGTCAACTGCATACTGGCATTTGCTATTGGCACTCACAGTCTAGCTCTGCAAGGATAAAATCACATGCTAGCGCAGCTGCTGACTTTCAACACCCCTAAAAAGAGTTCAGGGTGGCCAGTAGAAAACGAGGCAGGCTGTGCTCAGGGAGCAACTGTGGCAGAATAGGTCTTCAGATAGTTATATAGTTTTAGGAGACGATTTTATGAGGCCAATTCTTGTATCTCTTCCTATCTAGAAATGTTCTCAAATCATTCATGGTGATGACTGCTCCTCATGACTATCAGAACTCTTCTGCAAAAAATATGTGCCCTATTGTGTGTACTCCCCCGTCACCAAAATCACATGCTGTACTGACCTCCCCCTGACCTCTTTGGAGCAGTATCTAAGAGCTCTCTGAGATGCTATCTCCTGGGCCTCTGTCCTCATTTTTCCCCAGATAATTTTTAACCCACAAACTTCACACTATGCATTTTTAAGAGGGTGAGTTTAAACATATGATAAATAGATTTTCAACAAAGTTTCAAAAGCAATTGAAAGGAGAAATAGCAGTGTTTTTTCAACCAAGGCCCTATAAAAATTAAATACAGGTAGGCAAAATTTAACTTTGATCCACATCTCATAGCATATACTAAAATTAACTCAAAATAATCATATATCTACGTATATATCCTAAAAGTATAAAGTTTCTGGTAGAAAATATAAAAGAACATCTTTGAGGTCTCAGGGATTTCTTAGATACAGCGGAATTTTTAAAAATGAACAAATTGAATTTCATCAAGTTATTAAGGTCTATTCTTTGAAAGACATTGTTAAGAGAATGAAAAGGCAAGATATGACCTTTCAGAAAACAACTGTGAATCATATATGTGGTAAAAGAGTTTTCCCATATTATATAACAATGTTTCAAATAGTCAAATAATAGGAAAACAACTTATACGGTAAAAAAAAAAACAAAAACCAACTGTTTAAAGACACTATCAGAGAATGTACACATCTGGTAAATAAGCACACCGTTGTTACTCCTGAAAGAAAAGGAAAGCAAAACCATGTTGAGATGTAGGTTTTCCCACTATCTAAAAGCAGCACATTCCTATGAAACCTTTCTTGAGGCAAAACAGCATAGAGCGAAGAGTATCCACTGCTTTCTGAAAATTTGAGTTCAGTCGTTTTGCTTTTTGGAAAGACCCACATTAGTGTGGTGATTTTATAAAAGGTAAAGTCCTATTTGAATTTCTTTCAGTTAGTGAAAACAAGTACTAACATAAGTCTTTTGTAAAAGGAAAGCTGCATAACTCTTAAAAAAGCAGAATAAACCTAACTATACTCATTACCTGGGGGAAGGCAATGGCAAGCCACTCCAGGAGCCTGGTAGGCTGCAGTCCGTGGGGTCGCTAAGGGTCGGACACGACTGAGCGACTTCACTTTCACTTTTCACTTTCACACATTGGAGAAGGAAATGGCAACCCACTCCAGTGTTCTTGCCTGGAGAATCCCAGGGACGGGGGAGCCTGGTGGTCTTCCGTCTATGGGGTCACACAGAGTCGGACACGACTGAAGTGACTTAGCAGCAGCAGTAGCAGTAGCAGCATACTCATTACATGGACTAACATTAAAACAACGGATCATCCACACCAAACTAAGTATTGACAATGACATGGGATAACTTTCATTCTCTTCTAGTGAGAAGTAGAATAGCATATCTGCTTAAGAAAACAGTTGGTCAATTTATTTAAAATGTAGACATGTATCACTTGTCATATAATGTACCCATTCCACTCCTAGGTATTACCCAAGAGGAAGGAAAGCATAGGCACATACAAAGGTTTGTAACCAAATATTCTTAGTAGCTCTACTTGTAATAGTCAAAACGTAGAAACAGCCCAAATGTTAATTAAAGGAGAAATAGATAAATTATGGTATCACTATGATACAGAATATTACTTAGGAATATATAGGAATAAACTATTGGCATACATTGAAATAAGAATACATCTTAAGTATACATCTTATACTGAAATAAGGCCCAAATCCAGCATGCATTGCAGAAGTCCATTTGTAGAATTCTGAAAACACAGACTAATGTCATGACAGAAAACAGCTCATTGGTATGTGGGTTAGGGACAGGAAGGGGATGGGCAAGAGGGAAGGATTACAAGGTGATTCTGGAAAACTTGTGGAAGACGAGTATATGCTTATTATCTTGACTATGGTGATAGTTTTACAGTTGCATACATATGTTAAAACTTGAGATATAGTACAATTTAAATATGTGAAGTTTATTATAGTCCGATTATACCTCAACAAAGTTTTTAAAATACGTATCAATACATTTGATTAAGTAAAAGCAACAGACTGCTGAAATAAACATCACAGATTCCCAAGACACCAAAGTGTAAATGACAGAATGCACCGGAAAGTAAATTAAGCCCAAAGAAATGGAAAGCATGTTAGTCACTCAGTCATGTCCAACTCACTTATGAACCTCATTTTAAAATAGCTCTATTGATATATATTTTGAGACATTAAGACAACACAGTCAGAAAGCATCTCCTTTTTGTATGTTCATGCTTGTCTGACAGTAGATAGTAGGCAAGTGTGTGCTAAAATCCAGCTTGCTCTTCACTCGCCAAGACAAGCACACTTGGCTGCATTTCTCCTGAGAGATCTCCTATTTTCACTAAAGCTCTTTATGCTGTCTCCATATTCTTACAACTAATAATAATAATCACTAATCAGTGACGTGTATTCATGCAATTCTCCTAAAAATCCTGATAGAGTCTGCATTGCTTTCTATATTTTCCAACGGAGGAAGATGAAGAAACTTAGAAACTTTGCCCAAAGCTACACATCATCAAATGGGAGATTCTGGATTCAATCCAGATCAATGTTATTTTTAAAAGTGCCCCTAGAGGAGAAGCAAAAGGAGACACACCACTTTCTCTTGACTTCAGCGCCTCTGAAGCCCACAACCTCTCCACAACATCTCCTGTGTACTCAGAATGAAAGCAACAACAGCAGCATGAATGATCATCCCATGGTAGTCATCCCAGCCTACACACCATTCTAAAAAGTCTTGTTCTTTTAGTGTTTCAGAGGGGTAGTGATAAAGTTATCAACAGCCTGACATCTTATGCTCCAATAGAGTTACAGTTAATCCCGTTCAGTCAAAGCCCAATCCTAAGTAAGCTAATTTCTATTTTATTTTGAGATCATTTTAGACTTACAGAGGAGTTGTAAAATCAGCATCAGTTCAGTTTAGTTCAGTAACTCAGTCATGTCTGACTCTTTGCGACCTCATGAATCACAGCATGCCAGGCCTCCCTGTCCATCACCAACTCCCAGAGTTCACTCAAACTCATGTCCATCGAGTTGGTGATGCCATCCAGCCATCTCATTCTCTGTCGTCCCCTTCTCCTCCCGCCCCCAACCCCTCCCAGCATCAGAGTCTTTTCCAATGAGTCAACTCTTCACATGAGGTGACCAAAGTATTGGAGTTTCAGCTTTAGCATCAGTTCTTCCAGTGAACACCCAGGATTGATCTCCTTTAGAATGGACTGGTTGGATCTCCTTGCAGTCCAAGGGACTCTCAAGAGTCTTCTCCAACACCACAGTTCAAAAGCATCAATTCTTCGGCGATCAGCTTTCTTCACAGTCCAACTCTCACATCCATACATGACCACTGGAAAAGCCATCGCCTTGACTAGACGGACCTTTGTTGGCAAAGTAATGTCTCTGTTTTTTAATATGCTATCTAGGTTGGTCATAACTTTCCTTCCAAGGAGTAAGCGTCTTTTAATTTCATAGTTTTCATAAATCCTTCGCTCAGATTCCCTCATAATGTAATGTAATGCAAGGTCCTCTAATAATGTAAGCTACATTACATTATTAGAGGACATTGCCCAAACTAAGAAATTATTTTGATATAATACTATACGTCCAAAATGCTGCACTGGATCAAGCACAAGCTGGAATCAAAATTTCCAGGAGAAATATCAATAACTTCAGATATGCAGATGACACCACCCTTATGGCAGAAAGCAAAGTGGAACTAAAGAGCCTCTTGATGTAAGTGAAAGAGGAGAGTGAAAATGCTGGCTTAAAGCTCAACATTCAGAGAACAAGATGGCGGAGGAATAGGTGGACGTGGAGTACGTCTCTCTCCATGGATACAACAGGAATACAACTTCAGACACAGAAGTTCAGCAGAACACCAGCTGAGAGCAGACAGGAGTACCTGACCAGAGGAAAAGAATATATAGAACCATGCAAAACTTGGTAGGAAGAAGGAACTAGGGGAAAAAACAGGAGTGTGAGTAGGACTGGATCTGCCCTTGGTGGGTGGGGGAACTGAACCAGGGATCTGATCCCCATATCGGGGCAACTGCCTGAGTTACAGGAGAAACATTTAAGGCTGAGAGTGAAACAGCTGATCTATGACAGCCTAAGTGGAACGAGAAAGACTGGCCAAAGAGGCCTTACAGGGTCCTGGGGTGGAGGCAGTCTGTGTCCTTGCATACTTAGCACTGCCACCAGGTTCCCCTCAAGCCACGCAGCTGTGCCACCTTCATGCTCAACTCTCACAGAGGCAGAGCTGGCACAGGCAAAGAAGTCTTGTGTCTGTGTGAGCAGGGTTGTTTCAGCAGAGTCCGACTCTTCGCGACCCAGTAGACTGTGGGCTGCCAGGCTTCTCTGTCAGCAAGGTGGGTTCTCTAGGCAAGAACACTGGAGCGTATTGGCCAATACTGGTTGCCATACCCCTCTAGAGCACTGTATTTCCTGCTGCCCTAGCCATCATCTCCCCTACTTGGTGCTGCCAGAAGCCCTGCGACCCAAGCAGCTATACCGCCTTCACACCTGGGCCTCACAAAGGCAAACCCAAGTCCTCCAGGGCAGCCTCAGGAGCAAACCCCAGAGGGCAACCCACTCGCAGAGGTGGCAAAAAAGCACAATTGAAACCCTGGGGCAGTATGTCTAAGGAAGATGACCCCAAACCTTCCCACCAGCTGTATAAGCTGCAGATTAAATCCACAGGATCAACTAGCCAGACTCTGTGTCTGTGGAATATATGAGAGGTCATTGAGAGCTCCCACAGAAGAAAAGGCACCAGTTCTGATAGCTGTGGACATTGGGGTCAAGAAGACACAGGAGTAGGATCAGATTAGAACCTGAGCTGCCCCCACAGCAGGTCCAGAGACAGCACAGTGTTGGAGTGCATCCTGGGGAGGTGAGGTGGACTGTGACTCCCAGCGAGGGAAAGGACTCTGAGAGCAGCGGCTCAAGAAAAACATTTATTATTCGCGTGCTTTGACTTGTTCTATAGATTCTTTTGGAATTTTTCTTTTTCTTCCTTTTTTTAACCCCCTCTGTTGTAGTTGTTGATTTCATTGGCATTATGAAATTTAAGCTTTTGAGCTTTTTTAAATTTTTTCCTCAGTCACATTTTTTATTGTTGTTATAAACCTCAGTCTCTATCTTGAGCTTTTGCAGCTCTGTGGAGTTTCCCTTTTTTTTTTCTCTGTTTTTTAATTAAAAAATTTTAAACCTATTGTTATTTTGCTACATTTATTACTTTGTTTTCTTTTCCTACTGTTCTTTTCCCCCTGCAGTTAATGTTTATTAAATATAAATCTTCTGCATCTACTTCTGTTTAACTTTGCATATGTGTTCTTTCTTTCTTTTCTTCCTCTCCTTTCCTCTCAACACGTTGCTAGTCTTATTTTCATTGCTTTATTCCCCAATTGGCACCTTGCTTTAGTTTTGTTTTCCAGTTTGTGCTTTAGTTAGTTTTTTTCTGGTAGATATAATTTTTGGTTTCCTTTGCCCACTGGTCAGTCTATTGTACTTTATTTTTGTTGGATTGTTTTGATTTTGCTTATGGGCGTGCATATATATGTGTATATTCAGTCACACTTTTTATTGTTGTTATAAACCTCTGCCTCTATGCTGGGCTTTTGCAGTTCTGTGGAGCTTTCCTTTTTCCCTTTTTTCTTTCTTCTTCCATTTTTTTTCTTTTCTGTTCTTTATATTTTTTAATTTTTAAAATCTATTATATTTTCCCACATTTCTCCTTTGTTTGCTTCCCTACTGTTCTTTTCCCCTTGCAATTGATCTTTAATGTATATAAATCTTCTTCATCTACCTCTACTTAACTTTGCATATCGTCTTTCTTTTCTTTCTTTCCTTTCCTCTCAATATACTTGTTAGTTTTGTTTTCACTGCTTTATTCTCCACTTGGCACCTTGCTTTAGTTTTGTTTTCAAGTTTGTGCTTTAGTTAGTTTTCTTCTTAATTGGTAAATATAATTTTTGATTTCCATTGTTCACTGGGTCACTCTACTGTACTTTATTTTTGTTGGATTGTTTTGACTTTGCTCATGGGTATATACGTATATGTGTATATTCCATTATTTTAATCATTATTTACCTGATTTTGTAACTGCCATTTGTCTGGGGTTCATCTTTGGCTTCTCATTTTTGGATATTTGGTTTAATCTCACTTAATGCCATAACAAACCACTTGTGGAATCTTCGTTCCTGACCAGGGATCAAGCCCTGAGCCTTTGGAGTGGGAGCACTGACTCCAAGACCCTAGACCACCAAAGAACTAACCCTAGGGAGTATCAAACAGTGATAACTCACACAAAGGAAACCACTTGAATAAGAGACCCTGCATCATCCAACAACCAGTAGCACCCTGTGCAGGATGCCTCATCTAACCAACAACACAACAAACATACAAACCCAACCATCAGCAGATAGGATTACCACCTCACTCAGTCTTGCCCATCAGAGGAAAGACAAACAAAAACTCAGCACAAGTCTCACCCTATAGGAAGCTTACACAAACCACTGGACCAAACTTAGGAGGGCAGAAACCAATAGGAAGAAAGAATTCAAACTTGAAGCCTGGGAAAAGTAAACCTGAAACACAATAAGTTAAAAAAAATAATAATGAAAATGCAGAGAAATACTACACAAATGAAGGAACAAACTAGAAACACAGAAGTCCAAATAAATGAAGAGGAAACTCATTTTAAACTACCTGAAAAAGAATTCAGAATAATGATAGTAAAGATGATCAAAAACCTTGAAAACAAAATGGAGAAAATGCAAAAATCAATGAGCAAAGACTTAGAAGAATTAAAAAATAAACATAGAGACAAACAACACAATTACTGAAATTAAAAATACCCTAGAAGGAATCAACAGCAGAATATCTGAAGCAGAAGGACGAATAAGTGAGCTGGAAGATAAAATGGTGAAAATAACTTCCGAAGAACAGAATAAAGTAAAAATAATGAACTGAGGATAGTCTCAGAGACCTCTGGGACAATATCAAATACACCAAAATTTGAATAATAGGGATCCCTGAAGAAGAAGAGAAAAAGAAAAGGTATGAGAACATTTTTGAAGAGATAATAGCTGAATATTTCCTCAACATGGAAAAGGAAATAATAATCAATGAAGTGCAAGAGGCAAAAAGAGTCCCATACAGGATAAACCCAAGGAGAAACCCATCAAGACACATACTAATCAAACTAACAAAGACTAAACACAAAGAAAGAATATTAAAAGCAGCAAGGGAGAAGCAACAAGTAATATACAAGGGAAACCCCATAGGCTTAACAGCTGGTCTTTCAGCATAAACTCTGTAGGCCAAAGGGAATGGAAGGATATATATAAAGTACTTACAGGGAAAAATCTACAAACAAGATTACTGTACCTGGCAAGGATCTCATTCAAAATTGATGAGAAATAAAATGCTTTTCAGACAAGTGAAAGTTAAGAGGATTCAGTACCACCAACCAACTTTACAACAAATGTTAAAGGGACTTATATAGTCAAGAAATACAAAAGAAGAAAAAAGAACTACAAAATCAACCCCAAACAATTAAGAAAATGGCAAAAGGAACAGTTATATCAATAATAACTTTAAATGTAAATGGATTAACTGTTTCAGCCAAAAGACACAGACTGGATGCAAAAACAAGACCCATATACATTCTGTCTACAAGAAACTCACTTCAGACATAAAGACCGAAAGTGAGAGGATGGAAAAATATACCCCAAGCAAATGGGAAGCAAAAGAAAGCTGGAGTAGCAATCCTCATATCAGACAAAATAGACCTTAAAATAAAGAAGATTACAAGAGATAAGGAAGGACACTACATAATGATCAAGGGATCAATCCAAGAGGAAGACAGAACAATTGTAAATATCTATGCACCCAACATAGGAGCACCTCAATGCATAAGACAAACACTAACAGACATAAAAGGAGAAATTGACAGAAACACAATAATAGTAAGAGACTTTAACACCCCGCTCACACCAATAGACAGATCATCAATACAGAAAATTAACAAGGAAACACAAGTCTTAAATGATCCATTAGATGAGATGAATTTCATTGATATCTTCAGGACATTCCATTCAAATGCAGAAGAAACACCTTCTTCTTAAGTGCACATGGAACATTCTCCAGGATGGACCATATCTTGGGTCACAAGTCAAACTTCAGTAAATTTAAGAAAACTGAAATAGTATCAAACATCTTCTCTAACCACAAGGCTATGATACTAGATAACAATTACAAGAATAAGACTGTAAGAAACATAAATACATGGAGATTAAACAACACCTTTCTAAATAACCAACAGGTTACTGAAGAAACCCAAAGGGAAATCAAAATAACAAATGACAATGAAAACATGACAACTCAAAACCCATGGGAAGCAGTGAAAGCAGTTCTAAGAGGGAAGTTTATAGCAATATGATCCTACCTCAAGAAACAAGAAAAACATCAAATAGACAACCTAACTTTACCCCTAAAACAATTGGGAATAGAACCAAAAAATCCCAATATTAGTAGAAGGAAAGAAATCATAAAGATCTGAGCAGAAATAAGAGAAAAAGAAGGAAACAATGGTAAAGATTAATGAAACTAAAAGTTGGTTCTTTGAGAAGATAAATATAATTGACAAGCTTCTAACCAGACTCATCAAGAAAAAAAAGAGAGAAGAATCAAATCAACAAAATTAGAAATGAAGAAGGAGAGGTTATAACAGACAATGCAGAAATATAAAGGATTATAAGAGACTATTATGAACAACTATGTGGCAATAAAATAGATAACCTGGAGAAATGGACAGATTCTTAGAAAAGTTCAATCTTCCAAGACTGAACCAGGAAGGAATAGAAACTATGAACGACCCAATTACAAGCACTGAAATTGAAGTTGTGACAAAAAATTTCCCAAATAACAAATGCCCAGGACCAGATGGCTTCACAGGAGAATTCTATGAAACATTTAGAGAAGAGGTAGTGCCTATCCTTCTAAAATTCTTTCAAGTAATTCCAGAAGAAAGAAAACTTCCAAACTCATTCTATGAGGCCACCATCACCTGATACCAACCCCAGACAAAGACAACACGCAAAATAACCAGAACTACAGGCCGACATCACTGATGAACATAGGTGCAAAAGTCCTGAACAAACTTTTAGCAAACAGAATTCAGCAGCACATCAGGTAGCTCATACACCATGATCAAGTTGGGTTTATTCCAAGAATGCAAGAATTCTTCAATATATGGAAATCAATCAATGTGATACACCATATTAACCAATTGAAAGATAAAAACCATATGATGATAATCTCATAGATGCAGAAAAAAATCTTTGACAAAATTCAGCACCCATTTATGATTATAACTCTTCAAAAAATGGGCATAGAAGGAACATATCTCAACATCAGTTCAGTCAGTTCAGTTCAGTCGCTCAGTCGTGTCCGACTCTTAGCGACCCCATGAACCACAACACGAAAGGCCTCCCTGTCCATCACCAACTCCCGGAGTTCACTCAAACTCATGTCCATCGAATCGGTGATGTCACCCAGCCACCTCATTCTCCGTCGTCCCCGTCTCCTCCTACCCCCAATCGCCCCCAGCGTCAGAGTCTTTTCCAGTGAGTCAACTTGTCGCATGAGGTGCCCAAAGTATTGGAGTTTCAGCTTTAGCATAAGTCCCTCCAATGAACACCCAGGATTGATCTCCTCCAGAATGGACTGGTTGGATCTCCTTGCAGTCCAAGGGACTCTCAAGAGTCTTCTCCAACACCACAGTTCAAAAGCATCAATTCTTCAGCAATCAGCTTTCTTCACAGTCCAACTCTCACATCCATACATGACCCGGGAAAAACCAAAGCCTTGACTAGACGGACCTTGGTTGGCAAAGTAATGTCCCTGCTCTTTAATATGCTATCTAGGCTGGTCATAACTTTCCTTCCAAGGAGCAAGCGTCTTTTAATTTCCTGGCTGCAATCAGCATCTGCAGTGATTTTGGAGCCCAAAAAAATAAAGTCTGACACGGTTTCCACTGTTTCCCCATCTATTTCCCATGAAGTGATGGGACCAGATGCCATGATCTTCATTTTCTGAATGTTGAGCTTCAAGCCAACCTTTTCACTCTCCTCTTTTACTGTCATCAAGAGGTCTTTGAGTTCCTCTTCACTTTCTGCCATAAGAGTAGTGTCATCTGCATATCTGAGGTTATTGATATTTCTCCCAGCAATCTTGATTCCAGCTTGTGCTTCTTCCAGCCCAGCATTCCTCATGATGTACTCTGCATATAAGTTAAATAAGCAGGGTGACAATATACAACCTTGACATACTTCTTTTCCTATTTGGAACCAGTCTGTTGTTCCATGGACAGTTCTGGCTGTTGCTTCCTGACCTGCATACAGGTTTCTCAAGAGGCAGGTCAGGTGGTCTGGTATTCCCATCTCTTTCAGAATGTTCCACAGTTTATTGTGATTCATGCAGTCAAAGGCCTTGGCATAGTCAATGAAGCAGTAATAGACGTTTTTCTGGAACTCTCTTGCTTTCTCCATGATCCAGCGGATGTCGGCAATTTGATCTCTGGTGCCTCTGCCTTTTCTAAAACCTGCTTGAATATCTGGAAGTTCACGATTCACATATTGCTGAAGCCTAGCTTGGAGAATTTTGAGCATGACTTTACTAGCGTGTGAGATGAGTGCAATTGTGCGGTAGTTCGAGCATTCTTTGGCATTGTCTTTCTTTGGGATTGGAATGAAAACTGACCTTATCCAGTCCTGTGGCCACTGCTGAGTTTTCCAAATCTGCTGGCATATTGAGTGCAGCACTTTCACAGCATCATCTTTCAAGATTTGAAATAGCTCAACTGGAATTCCATCACCTCCACTAGCTTTGTTAGTAGTGATGCTCTCTAAGGCCCACTTGACTTCACATTCCAAGATGTCTGGTTCCAGGTGAGTGATCACGCCATTGTGATTATCTTCATCATGAAGATCTTTTTTGTACAGTTCTTCTGTGTATTCTTGCCACCTCTTCTTAATATCTTCTGCTTCTGTTAGGTCCATACCATTTCTGTCCTTTATCGAGCCCATCTTTGCATGAAATGTTCCCTTGATATCTCTAATTTTCTTGAAAAGATATCTTGTTTTTCCTATTCTGTTGTTTTCCTCTATTTCTTTGCATTGATTGCTGAGGAAGGCTTTCTTATCTCTCCTTGCTATTCTTTGGAATTCTGCATTCAGATGCTTATATCTTTCCTTTCCTCCTTTACTTTTCACTTCTCTTCTTTTCACAGCTATTTGTAAGGCCTCCTCAGACAGCCACTTTGCTTTTTTGCATTTCTTTTCCATGGGGATGGTCTTGGTCCCTGTCTCCTGTACAATGTCACAAACCTCCGTCCAGAGTTCATCAGGCACTCTATCAGATCTAGACCCTTAAATCTATTTCTTACTTCCACTGTATAATCATAAGGGATTTAATTTAGGTCTTATCTGAATGGTCTAGTGGTTTTCCCTACTTTCTTCAATTTCAGTCTGAATTTGGCAATAAGGAGTTCATGATCTGAGCCACAGTCAGCTCCTGGTCTTGTTTTTGCTAACTGTATACAGCTTCTCCATCTTTGGCTGCAAAGAATATAATCAATCTGATTTCGGTGTTGACCATCTGGTGATGTCCATGTGTAGAGTCTTCTCTTGTGTTGTTGGAAGAGGGTGTTTGCTATGACCAGTGCGTTCTCTTGACAAAACTCTATTAGCCTTTGCCCTGCTTCATTTCATGCTCCAAGGCCAAATTCGCTTGTTATTCCAGGGGTTTCTTGACTTCCTACTTTTGCATTCCAGTCCCCTATAATTAAAAGGGCATCTTTTTTGGGTGTTAGTTCTAAAAGGTCTTGTGGGTCTTCATAGAACTGTTCAACTTCGGCTTCTTCAGCATTACTCGTTGAGGCATAGACTTGGATTACTGTGATATTGAATGGTTTGCCTTGGAAACGAACAGAAATCATTTTGTCGTTTTTAAGATTGCATCCAAGTACTGCATTTTGGACTCTTTTGTTGACCACGATGGCTACTCCATTTCTTCTAAGGGATTCCTGCCCACAGTAGTAGATATAGTCATCTGAGTTAAATTCACCCATTCCAGTCCATTTTAATTCACTGATTCCTAGAATGTCTACGTTCACTCTTGCCATCTCCTGTTTGACCACTTCCAATTTGCCTTGATTCATGGACCTAACATTCCAGGTTCCTATGCAATATTGCTCTTTACAGCACCGGACCTTGCTTCTATCACCGGTCACATCCACAACTGGGTATTGGTTTTGCTTTGGATCCATCCCTTCATTCTTTCTGGAGTTATTTCTCCACTGATCTCCAGTAGCATACTGGGCACCTACCGACCTAGGGAATTCCTCATTAAGTATCCTATCATTTTTCCCTTTGATACTGTTCATGGGGTTCTCAAGGCAATTATACTGAAGTGGTTTGCCATTCCCTTCTCCAGTGGACCACATACTGTCAGACCTCTCAACCATGACCCGTCCATCCTGGGTGGCCGGCCCCACACGGTGTGGCTTAGCTTCATTGAGTTAGACAGGGCTGTGATCCATATGATCAGATCAACTAGTTTTTTGTGATTATGATTTCAATGTGTCTGCCCTCTAATGCCCCCTCCCAATACCTACCCTCTTATTTGGGTTTCACTTACCTTGGTCATGGAGTATCTCTTCACAGCTGCTCCAGCAGTGAGAGACGCAGGCCCCGGCGGCGCAGACGCGAGAGACGGTGGCCCCCGGCGGCGCAGACGCCAGAGATGGCGGCTCGGGGCAACCAACCACGTGCAGAATCGTGGCCAAGAGGAGCTACTTAAGGACCATATATAATAAGCCTACAGCAAACACTATTCTCAATGGTGAAAAACCAAAAGCATTTCCCCTAAGATCAGGAACAAGACAAGTGTGCCCGCTTTCCCCATTATTCTTCAACATAGTTCAGGAAGTCCCAGCTACAGCAATCAGAGAAGAAACAGAAATAAAAGGAATCCAGATCGGAAAAGAAGAAGTAAAGCTCTCACTGTTTGCAGATGACATGGTACTGTACATAGGAAACCCTAAAGATAGTATCAGAAAATTACTAGAGCTAATCAGTGAATTTATCAAAGTTGCAGGATAGAAAATCAATACACAGAAATCGCTTGAAATTTATATATTAACAATGAAAAATCGGAAAGAGAATTTAAGGAATCAATTCCATTCACCATTGCAACAAAAAGAATTAAATATCTAGGAATAAACCTACCTAAGGAGAAGGCAATGGCAAGCCACTCCAGTATTCTTGCCTAGAAAATCCCATGGATGGAGGAGCCTGGTGGGCTGCAGTCCGTGGGGTCGCTAAGGGTCGGACACGACTGAGCGACTTCACTTTCACTTTTCACTTTCACACATTGGAGAAGGAAATGGCAACCCACTCCAGTGTTCTTGCCTGGAGAATCCCAGGGACAGGGGAGCCTGGTGGGCTTCTGTCTATGGGGTCACACAGAGTCGGACACGACTGAAGTGACTTAGCAGTAGCAGCAGCAAGGAGACAAAGGAACTGTACACAGAAAATTATAAGACACTACTGGGGGTGGGCGGAGAAGGCAATGGCAAGCCACTCCAGTACTCTTGCTGGAAAATCCCATGGATGGAGGAGCCTGGTAGGCTGCAGTCCGTGGGGTCGCTACTAGTCGGACACGACTGAGTGACTTCACTTTCACTTTTCACTTTCACACATTGGAGAAGGAAATGGCAACCCACTCCAGTGTTCTTGCCTGGAGAATCCCAGGGACAGGGGAGCCTGGTGGGCTTCCGTCTATGGGGTCACACAGAGTCGGACACGACTGAAGTGACTAGCAGCAGCAGCAGCATTGGGGGTGGGAGGAGACGTGGACAACAGAGAATGTGATGGCTGGATGGCATCACCGACTCGATGGACATGAGTTTGGTTGAACTCGGGGAGATGGTGATGGACAGGGAGGCCTGGCATGCTGTGGTTCATGGGGTAGTGAGGAGTTGGACACGACTGAGCGACTGAACTGAACTGAATGAAAGAAATGAAAGATGACATAAACAGATGGAGAGATGTTCCATGTTCCTGGGTAGGAAGAATCAATACTGTGAAAATGACTATACTACCAAACACAATCTACAGATTCAGTGTGATCCCTATCAAAGTACCAATGGCATTTTTCACCGAACTAGAATAAAAAATTTCACAATTTACATGGAAACACAAAAGACCCAGAAAGCCAAATCAGTCTTGAGAAAGAAGAATGGAGATGGAGGAATCAACCTTCCTGACTTCAATTATACTACAAAGCTATAGTCACCAAGACAATATGGTACTGGCACAAAAACAGAAATATAGACCAATGGAACAAGATAGAAAGCCCAGAAATAAACCCTTGCACCTATGGATACCTTATTTTTTGCAAAGAAGGCAAGAATATACAATGGAGCAAAGACATCCTCTTCAATAAATGGTGTTGGGACAACTGGACAGTTACATGTAAAAGGATGAAATTAGAACACTTCCTAACACCATACACAGAGAAAAACTCAAAATGGATTAAAGACCTAAATATAAGACCAGAAACTACAAAGCTCTTTGAGGAAAACATTGGCAGAACACTCGATGACATAAGTCAAAGCAAGATCCTCTATGACACACCTCCCAGCTCAATTCAGTTGCTCAGTAGTGTCCGACTCTTTGCGACCTCATGAATCACAGCACGCCAGGCCTCCCTGTCAATCTCCAACTCCCGGAGTTCACTCAAACTCATGTCCACCGAGTCGGTGATGCCATCCAGCCATCTCATTCTCTGTCATCCTTGTCTCCTCCCACCCCCAATCCTTCCTAGCATCAGACTGTTTTCCAGTGAGTCAACTCGTCGCATGAGGTGGCCAAAGTATTGGAGTTTCAGCTTTAGCATCAGTCCTTCCAATGAACACCCAGGATTGATCTCCTTTAGAATGGACTGGTTGGATCTCCTTTCAGTCCAAGGCACCTCCCTGAGTAATGGCAATAAAAACAAAAGTAAACAAGCGGGACCTGATTAAACTTAAAAGCTTTTGCACAGCAAAGGAAACTATAAGCAAGATGAAAAGACAACCCTCAGAATGGGAGAGAACAATAGCAAATGAAACAACTGACAAAGGATTAATTTCCAAAATATACAAGAAGCTCATACAACTCAATACCAGGGGAAAATAAAAAACAATCAAAAAGTGGGAAAAGACCTATACAGACATTTCGCAAAAGAAGACATACAGATGGCTAACAAACACATGAAAAGATGCTCAACATCGCTCATTATTAGAGAAATTCAAATCAAAACTACGAGATATCACCTCACACCAGTCAGAACGACCATCAACAAAAAGTCTACAAACAAAAAATGCTGGAGAGGGTGTGGGGAAAAGGGAACACTCTTGCACTGTTGGTGGGAATGTAAACTGATACAGCCACTATGGAAGATGGTATGGAGATTCCTTAAAAAACTAGCAATAAAACCACCATATGACCCAGCAATACCACTCCGAGGCATATACCCTGAGGAAACCAAAACTGAAAAAGACATGTGTATCCCATAGTTCATTGCAGCACTATTTACAACAGCTAGAACATGGAAGCGGAGAAGGCAATGGCACCCCACTCCAGTACTCTTGCCTGGGAAATCCCATGGATGGCAGAGCCTGGTAGGCTCAGTCCATGGGGTCATGAAGAGTCAGACACGACTGAGCGAATTCACTTTCACTTTTCACTTTTATGCACTGGAGAAGGAAATGGCAACCCACTCCAGTATTTTTGCCTGGAGGATCCCAGGGAAGGCAGTCTGCTGGGCTGCTGTCCAGGGGGTCACACAGAGTCGGACACGACTGATGTGAATTAGCAGCAGCAGCAGCAGAACATGGAAGCAACGTAGATGTCCATTGACAGGCGAATGGATAAAGAATTCGTGGTACATATGCACAGTAGAATAGTAAGAAGAGGTGGCAAGAATACACAGAAGAACTGTACAAAAAAGATCTTCACGACCAAGATAGTCACGATAACGTGATCACTGACCTAGAGCCGGACATCTTGGAATGTGAAGTCAAATGGACCTTAAAAAGCATCACTACAAACAAAGCTAGTGGAGGTGATGGAATTCCAGTTGAGCTATTTCAAATCTTGAAAGATGATGCTGTGAAAGTGCTGCACTCAATATGCCAGCAAATTTGGAAAACTCAGCAGTGGCCACAGGACTGGAAAAGGTCAGTCTTCATTCCAATCCCAAAGAAAGGCAATGCCAAAGAATGCTCAAACTACCACACAATTGCACTCATCTCACACGCTAGTAAAGTCATGCTCAAAATTCTCCAAGCCAGGCTTTAGCAATATGTGAACCGAGAACTCCCAGATGTTCAAGCAGGTTTTAGAAAAGGCAGAGGCATCAGAGATAAAACTGCCAACATCCGCTGGATCATGGAGAAAGCAAGAGAGTTTCAGAAAAACATCTATTTCTGCTTCATTGACTATGCCAAATCCTTTGACTGTGTGGATCACAATAAACTGTGGAACATTCTGAAAGAGATGGGAATACCAGACCACCTGACCTGCCTCTTGAGAAACCTGTATGCAGGTCAGGAAGCAACAGCCAGAACTGTACATGGAACAACAGACTGGTTCCAAATAGGAAAAGGAGTACGTCAAGGCTGTATATTGTCACCTTGCTTATTTAACTTATATGCAGAGTACATCATGAGGAACGCTGGGCTGGAAGAAGCACAAGCTGGAATCAAGATTGCTGGGAGAAATATCAATAACCTCAGATATGCAGATGACACCACCCTTATGGCAGAAAGTGAAGAGGAACTAAAAAGCCTCTTGTTGAAAGTGAAAGAGGAGAGTGAAAATGTTGGCTTGAAGCTCAACATTCAGAAAACAAAGATCATGGCATCTGGTCCCAAGACTTCATGGGAAATAGATGGAAAAACAGTGGAAACCGTGTCAGACTTTATTTTTTTGGGCTCCAAAATCACTGCAGATGCTGATTGCAGCCAGGAAACTAAAAGATGCTTACTCCTTGGAAGGAAAGTTATGACCAACCTAGACAGTATATTAAAGAGCAGAGACATTACTTTGCCAACCAAGGTCCGTCTAGTCAAAGCTGTGGTTTTTCCCGTGGTCATGTATGGATGTGAGAGTTGGACTGTGAAGAAAGCTGATCGCCGAAGAATGGATGTTTTTGAACTGTTGTGCTGGAGAAGACTCTTGAGAGTCCCTTGGACTGCAGGGAGATCCAACCAGTCCATTCTGGAGGAGATCAATCCTGGGTGTTCATTGGAAGGACTGATGCTAAAGCTGAAACTGCAATACTTTAGCCACCTCATGCGACGAGTTGACTCACTGGCAAAGACTCTGAATCTGGGAAAGGTTGGGGGCAGGAGGAGAAGGGGACAACCAAGGATGAGATGGCTGGATGGCATCACTGACTCTGTGGACATGAGTTTGAGTGAACTCCAGGATTGGAGATTGACAGGGAGGCCTGGCGTGCTGTGATTCATGGGGTCATAGAGAGTCGGACATGACTGAGCGACTGAACTGACTGATAAAAAGGAACACAATTGAGTCAGTACTAATGAAATGGATGAACCTAGAACCTACTGTATAGACTGAAATGAGTCAGAAAGGGAAAGATAAACACCGTATTCTAACACATACATACGGAACCTAGAAAAATGCTACTGAAGTATTTATTTATAGGGCAACAGTGGAGAAACAGGCATAGAGGATTTACTTATGGACATGAGAAGAGGGGAGGAGAGGGTGAGATGTAGGGAAAGAGTAACATGGAAACTTACATTCAGTTCAGTTCAGTTCAGTTCAGTCGCTCAGTCGTGTCCGACTCTCCACGACACCATGAATCACAGCATGCCAGGCCTCCCTGTCCATCACATTACGATATGTAAAATAGATATTCAACAGGAATTTTTTGTATGGCTCTGGAAACTCAAACAGGGGCTCTGTATCAATCTAGAGAGGTGGGATGGGGTGGGAGATGGGACAGAGGTTCAAAAGGGGAGGGGATATATGTATACCTTTGGCTGATTCATGTTGAAGTTTGGCAGAAAACAACAAAATTCTGTAAAGCAATTATCTTTCAATTAAAAAAATAAATTAAAAAAGAAAAACTCAACATTCAAAAAACTAAAATCATGGCATCCAATACCATCACTTTGTGGCAAATAGATGGGGAAACAATGGAAATAGTGACAGACATTATTTTCTTGGGCTCCAAAATTACTGCAGATGGTGGCTGCAGCCATGAAATTAAAAGATATTTGCTTCTTGGAAGAAAAGCTATAACAAACGTAGACAGCATAGTAAAAAGCTGATACATTACTTTGTGGACAAAGATCTGTCTAGTCATAGCTATGACTTTCCAGTAGTCATGTATGGATGTGAGAGTTGGACTGTAAAGAAAGCTGAGTGCTGAAGAATTGATGCTTTTGAACTGTGGTGTTGGAGAAGACTCTTGAGAGTCCCTTGGACAGCAAGGAGGTCAAACCAGTCAGTCCTAAAGGAAATCAACCCTGAATATTCCCTGGGAGGACTGATGCTGAAGCTGAAACTCCAATCCTTTGGCCATCTGATGCAAAGATCTGACTGATTAGGAAAGACCCTGATGCTGGGAAAGATTGAAGGCAGGAGGAGAAGGGGACGAGAGAGGATGAGATCGTTGGCTGGCATCTCCAACAATGAACATGAGTTTGAGCAAGCTCCACGAGTGGTGATGGACTGGGAAGCCCAACATGCTGTCGTCCATGGGGTCACAAAGAGTCAAACATGAAACAGTGACTGAAGTTAACTGAACTGAATACTATTCAGCGGGCTTCTCTGATGCTCAGACAGTAAAGAATCCACCTGCAATGCAAGAGACTCGGGTTCAACCACTGGGTCAGGAAAATCCCCTGGAGAGGGAATGGCTACCCACTTTTGTATTCTTGCCTGGAGAATTCCATGGACAGGGAAGCCTGGCAGACTACAGTCCATGGGTTTGCAAAGTCAGACACACTGAGCAACTGAGACTTTCACTTAACTTTTCATAATACCATTCACTAGAGTTTACTGGTTTCAATAGTTATTACACTAAAGTTCCTTTTCTGCTCTAGGATCCAATCCAGTTTTCCACATCACATTTAGTTGTCCTGTTTCGATAGACACCTCTAATCCCGATAATTTGTCAGATTTTGCTTGTTTTTCATGGCCTTAATACTTTTGAAGAGTAATGGTCAGTTCAGTTATTTTGCAGAAAATCCCTCTACCTGGATTTTCTATTTTCTTGTGATTATATTCAGGTTTTGTATTACTTCCCAATAAGAAAACCACAGAGGTGACTTGCCCATTTTCACTGTACTTTTTTAACTTTTTGTTTATGTTATTACAACATACTTTACTTTCTTGGATGTTATTGTAAATGAAATTTCAAGGAAATTTTCTTTCTCTTTCCATGAAACAGAGGGGACAGAAACATTTTTGCTTTTAGTAAGTCTTCCAAACTTTGAGTGAGATTTATCTCTAACCACGCAAGCAGGATCTGATGAAATTTTCCATCTTGTCAGGCATTCCTCAAACTTAAAGGAATACACATGGTTCATACTCTACAAGATATATCATACATCAATGTCAAAATGTATTATTGGGTAGAGTGATACACCATCATTTGGCTATGGTGAGTGATGACAGAATTATTTCCTGCAAATATAATAGTTTAGCTTTATAATCATGTAATATTTTGGTAGATTCTTTGACATTGTGCAAATATCCCATTTCTGCTTAATAGTCTATGGCCCGTTTTAGCAACCCTTGATGGATCTTGCCTATTGCAATTATTTCTGTGATGTTCTAATGGTTATTTTCTATTTCTTCTTTCCTTCTATAATACATTTATTATTTGGAATTCTTCAGTAAGCAAATGTGTATATTTCTATATCTATTTATCTGAAATCTGGAAATTTTTTTTCCTATGACGGACTTTCAACAGGAAAAAATGACCTTAAAAGATAGTTTTTAAAACTACTACTTGGCAATGAGAACTAGTTTCAAGGAACATGTCCAGCCCTTTCTAGGTAAGAGAGGAGACAGAGATTTTTTTTTTTTTTAATAAGTGTTACAAATCTTAAGTGAGATTTACCTCTAGCCACGTAGGCAGGAGTTGATAAAACTTTCTATCTTCAAGGCTTACCTGTGTTGGTACCAGAGAGATATACATAATTCACACCTGCAATACCCCATCACCATTCCCCTGCTCTTCCTACCTCCCTCTTATTCTTGGGAACAGAACCTTGCCCTGTTATACAGGTGAATTCAAGAACCACTAGCTTTGAGCCCAAAAATAAACCCATGTACCTAGGTCCATTAATCTATGACAAAGAAGGCCAGGATATGCAGTGGAGAAACAGTCTACCCAACAAAGCGGTGTTGAGAAAGCTGAATAGCTGCATGCAAATCAATGAAATTAAGACACTCCCCTGCATCATTCATATATAAAAATAAACTCAAAATGGTTTAAAAACTTAACTATACGTCATGACTCCATAAAATTCCTGGAAGTTTTACAGGCAAAACATTCTCTGACATACACTGTAGCAACAACTCAATATCAATAAAACAAATAACTCAGTCAAAAAAATGGGCAGAAGACCTAAATAGATATTTTCCCAAAGAAGACGTACAGATGGCCAGCAGGCACATGGCAAGATGCTCAGCGTCACTAATTGCCACGCTGAGCCACTCTGTCCTGACCCGCTCTGTGTGTCCTCGTGAACTATAGCTCACCAGGCTTCTAGGCAAGAACACTGGAGTCAGCTGTCCTTTCCTCCTCTGTGGGATCTTCCCAACCCAGAGATCAAACTCAATCTGTGTATCTTACATTGGCAGGCAGATTCTGTACCACTGTGCCATCTAAGAAGCCCTAATTATTAGGTAAATGTAAATCAAAACCACAAATCACATACCTATCAGAATAACTATCATCAGAAAGTCTATATAATGAATGCTGAAGAGGGTGTGAAGAAAAGAGAAACTTTATAAACTGTTGGTGGGAATGTAAATTGATGCAGCCAGCATAAAAGCAGTATGGAGTTTCCTTAAAAAAATAGAGCTCCTATATGACACAACAATCTCACTCCTGGTTATATATCCGAAAAAAATCGAACACTTCAAAAACATACATGTACCCCAATGTTAATAGCAGCATTATTTGCGATAGGCAAGGCATTGAAACAGCACAAGTGCCTGTTAGCAGATGACTAGCTTCAGAAGATTTGATGTATATATATATACATCAAATGTATATATATACACACACAATGGAATATTAGTCAATAAAAGAATAAAATATTGCCATTTGCAGCAACATGGATGCACCTAGTGAATATTACAATTAGTTAAGTAAGTCAGAGAAAGTCACAAGCTATGTGGCATCTCTTATATGTGAAATCTAACAAAATAATACAAATGGATCCATATACAAAACAGAAACAGTCTCACAGACATAGAAAACAGTTCTATTGTTACCAAGGAAAGAGGGAGGTGGGAAGGAACAAATCAAAAATATGGGGTTAACAGATACAAACTATTACACATAAAATAGATAAGCAACAGGGATTTATGTATAACACAGGGAACTATATTCAACATTTTATAATAACCTATAATGGAATATAATCAGAAAAAATAACTGAATCACTATGCTATACTGAAGAATTAACTATTCTTCAATAAAAAAGGAAGAGAATAATTCGCTTTAATTGGACATTTTTTTCAAGGCCCCAAATCCTAAGATTGTTCCAATCTTCTCTGCCACAGAAGTGTCCCTAATGACAAAAGATGATCCTCGAGATTTTGGAAGACAGTATGATAGATGGATGAAAGTCAGTTGTATTTCTATATACTAACAATGAACAATCCCAAAAGGAAATTATAAAAAGAATTTCATTTATGATAGCATTCAAAAGAACAAAATACCTAGGAATAAATTTAACCAAGGATGTGGAAGACTTTTGCACTGAAATCAACAAGACTTTGCTGAAGGAAATTTTAAAAGACCAAACAAATGCAAAGATCCTGTGCTCATGGATTATAAGACAATGTTGTTAAGATGGCACTACTGTCCAAAGTTATCTACGTATTCAATTCAATTCCCATTAAAACTGCTTGTTGAAGAAATGGAAAAATTGATCCTCAGATTCATATAGAGTTACAAAAGTTTTCTCAAGTGGCGCTAGGGGTAAAGAACACCCCCGCCAACACAGGAGATCTAAGAGACGCAAGTTTGATCCGTGGGTCAGGGAGATCCCCTGGAGAAGGGCTCGGCAATGAATTCCAGTATTCTTGACTGGAGAATCCCATGGACAGCGAAGCCTGGCGGGCTTAGGGTCACAAAGAATCAGACACATCTGAAGCGACTTAGCATGCAGAGTCGCCAAAACAATGTTGTAGAAGAACAAGCTAGAGGAACTGCACTCCCCAGTTTCAAAGCTGACCGTAAAGCTCCAGTGTGGCACTGACCCAAAGCCACACATAAACACCAAGGGAACAGAATCAGTAACCAGGTAACACGCTTAAACATTGAAGGGAGACTCATTTCGGACAAGTGGGCCAAGATCTTTTAAAGGGGAAAGGATAGTCTCCTTAACAAATGGTGCTGGGACAACTGTATATTTACTGGAAAGAATGAATTTAGATTTCTGCCTTACACCATGTAAAAGAAATTAACACAAAATAAAACAAACCATTACAAATGTTCAGTTGTTTACTCCCTCCTTCCCAAAATATATAGAAACAAAATGACCAAGAGTACTTTAAAGTCTCATCTGCTTCATTAAAAATGCTAAGAAATGAGAATTAAAGTCATTAAATTAAATCCTTAGTAGATGGATGAAACAGCACATTAAGCATAACTCATGAGAAAATTATCCTAAGGTTGTTCTGAAAATAACACACAAAGAAACAGAGATGCACCATGTCAGAACTGGTTAAAGAGACCTAGGGAATGGAATAGAATAAAATAGTCTAATAATACTCACTGTTCTTAAAGTGAAGAACAATCCCAGAGCAATAATACAAAGAATATCTTTAAAGCATCCATACAGAAAAGCCACCTAACTACAAAGGAATAGCAAATGGACTAACAGTAGATTTCTCAACAATCAAAATCAAATGACATTAGCAAAATGCATACACGTGCATGTATAATTGTGTACCTACCAAAATCCCTCTCAAGAAGAAGAGTGAAGATGGCAGAGTAGGAAGTTCCCTAGCGCTCACCTCCTCCCACAGACAGTACGACGACATACAGGACAACTCTCTCTGAGAATGGCCTGAAGACTAGTGGGGCAGCTCTTCTACAGCTAAGGAAGTAACACACACACACACACACACACCCAGGTGGGTGACCCAAAGAGGAAGTGTGTGCATTCACTTATGTCATAGACTCTTCGTGACCCCATAGACTGCAGCCCGCCAGGCTCCTCTGTCCATGGAGTTTTCCAGGCAAGAGTACTGGAGCAGGTTGCCGTTTCACACTCCAGGGGATCTTCCCAATCCAGGGGCTGAATCCATATCTCTCGTCTCCTACACTGGCAGGCAGATTCTTCACCACTTGCTTTTGTTGTTCAGTCACTAAGTCTTGTCTGAGTTTTTGTGACCCTAGGGACTGCAGCACACCAGGCTTCCCTGTCCTTCACCATCGCCAGACTTTGCTCAAACTCATGTCCATTGAGTTGGTGATGCCATCCAACCATCTCATCTTCTGTCACCCAGTTCTTCTGCCCTCAATTTTTCCTAGCATCAGAGTCTTTTCCAATGAGTTGGCTCTTCTCATCAAGTGGCCAAAGGACTGGAGTTTCAGCTTTAGCATCAGTCCTTCCAATGAATATTCAGGGTTGTTTTCCTTTAGGATTGACTGGTTTGATCTCCTTGCTGTCCAAGGGACTCTCAGGAGTCTTCTCCGGCACCACAGTTCGAAAGTCAGTTCAGTGCTCAGCCTTCTTTATGGCCCAACTGTCACATTCATACATGACTACTGGAAAAACCACAGCTTTGACTATATGGTCCTTTGCTTTTACCACTAGCACCACTCAAACTCAGAGGTCCTCCCTAAGGAGTGAGGGGCTTGAGCCCCACATTCGGCATCGCAGCCCGGGGGACTGGCACCAGTAAGGCAAGTCGTCATTACTGGTTTTGCAAACCGGCAGGGTTTTCTACCAGGATAACCGAGAGCTGTAGGAGACTGACAGCCTGCTCCCAAAGGCTGTGTGCACGAACGGGCTTGCTCCGAGTCCCATACGGAGGCTGCCGACTGAACAGTGCTTGGCTCTCCAGCTGGTCTGCCAAGGCTGCTCCAGCATAGCCCCCCAGCCTGCATCTGACTCTACTTCTACCCTCACTCCCTGCCAAGGTAGTGGCTTTGGACATGCCTGGGGAGGCCATACCTCCAGCTCTAGCCCACCTGGCTCCAGCCCAGCCCTGACAAGGTGGCAGCTCCCAATGTGCCCAGGGAGAAGCCCCAGCCCACAATTGCTCCAGCTCCAGCTCCAACTTTCCCCCTAAAGCCACCAGGCACACACTGTCCGCATAGAGATACTCCTACAGGCATTAGTGCAGTGAAATACTTATCTGTCACAAGTGTGGGATGTGGTAAGAACGGTGTTAGCCTCAATCATATTAGAAAAGGGAAACAGCTATAGATTAGTCACACTAGCATTGAACAAGTTAGAAAGTAACAAGCAAAACTAAAGAAAATAAAATTAATGAGTTAATTAAATAATGATATGAATAAAAAGAAATTTAAATGCAGATTTTTAAAATGTTAACAAAATCAAGGAGGGATTGTTTGAAAATGAGGCCTGGGAACTTCCCTGGGAGTACAGTAGCTAAGATTCTATGATATTAATGCAGGGAGCATGGGTTCAATCCCTGGTCAGAAAACTAGATCCCACCTGCCAAAATTAAAAGATCCTGAGTGCACAAATAAGACACAGCACGGCCAAATAAATAAATATTTTTAAAAAAGAAAAATGATGCCTATAGATTCAACCCAATAAATATGGAGGGGAAAAGAAGGGCTGACTAACTGCCTTGGGTCAGAGCCAGAGAAGCTGCTGTACTGCGACTGACCTGCAGGTGGGTTTGCCAAGGAGGGCACCTTTGTTTGTTTCCCCAGGAACATGTGTAGGAGAAAGAGAGCTAAGTGGGGTCTTCTTGCTGGGCCTTGTCCAATAGATCTGCGTGGAGGATCAAGGAAAACTCAGCGAAAAGGGAACTGGGGGTGGGCCTCTGAAGGCCTGTGGAATGAGGGCAGAGCCCCAGAGACCTCCCAGAATAGAGCTGGAGAAGCCTGGGGTCAAGCAAACGGAGGGAGAGGTGTTTGACGTGGAAACTCTGACGAGTGGAGGAAATTACCCTCAAGAGACAAAAGGGCTGTAATTCTCTCCTAGACGCAGAGAGTGAAGAAGTCCACCAGGCAAGAGAGATGGCCCGTCTTCTTGCCCCGAGCACGCCTTAACCCAGAGAGGGGCACAGCAGATGCTGGCAAGTGGAAGGTGTGGGATATTACTCTGGCTAGGCAAGGTGCTGCTGCAGTGCAGATAACCCAGTGCTCTCAATGACGCTGAAGAGCTGACTTCCTGTTCTCACTGCAGCCCGTCGTGGGTTGGTGGGAGTCTCACCTGAGCACAGCTCATGCAAGCGCATAGCCTAACGAAGCCTCCTTCCGGACACATACTTCCAGAAGACTTTGTCTACAATGTCACTGTGTGAGCCCTATGCTGGACCGCTGCATGGTGACCGTCCTTCCATGGGCCTCAACAGTCTCCTTTTACAATGGAAATTAATGTCAAGGTGCAGGAAAAAGCGCACTAGATCGGCACTTACTTTACAAATTGTGTTCCAAGGAGCGAGTGTTGTCTGTGTGTGTCTGCCTAACTCAGATTTGAACATTTTAATTTAAAACATGGTTTCCTCTAAGGTATATTTTCAACAGCACATTTTTGCAAAGATGAAAATACGGGTCACGATGTTGCTGCTGTCGTCACCCCCTTCTTCTGAGACCAGACGGTGACCACACCAGACAGTCTCTGGGGAAACAGCATCCAGCTTTTATACTGTGATTCATAATTCTGAGATGCCATCAAAAGCATAAGAACTGGACAGCTTCGTGTAAAAGAATGACATTAGAACACTCCCTAACACCATACAGAAAAATAACCTCTAAATGGATTAAAGACCTAAATGCAAGACCAGAAACTATAAAACTCTTAGAGGAAAACATAGGCAGAACACTTTGACATAAATCACAATAAGATCCTCTATGTCCCACTTCTCAGAGTAACAGAAATAAAAACAAAAATAAACCAATGGGACTCAATTAAAAGCTTTTGCACAGTGAAGGAAACTATAAACAAGGTGAAATGACAACTCTCAAAGGGAGAAATGAAACAACTAACAAAGGATTAATCTCCAAAGTATACAAGCAGCTCATGCAGCTTAATACTAGAAAATTAAAAAAAAAAAAAATCAAAAAGTGGGCAGAAGACCTAAACAGACACTGCTCCAAAGAAGACATACAGATGGCTAACAAACACATGAAAAGGTGCTCAACATCACTCATTATTAGAGAAATGCAAAACAAAACTACAATCAGGTATCCCCTCCACCTGTCAGAATGGCTATCATCAAAAAATCTACGAAAAAGTGCTAGAGAGGTGGAGACATATGGAGGAAAGGGAACCTTCTGGCACCACTGGTATGAATACAAATTGATATAGCCACTGTGGAGAATATTATAGAGAGTCCTTAAAAACCTAGGGATAAAACTACCATATGACCCAGAAATCCCACTACTGGCCATATACCCTGAGAAAACCATAGGTGTAAAAAGACATACGTATGCCAAATTTCAGAGTAGCATTATTTACAATATCCAGGGCGTGAAAGCAATTTACATGTCTGTTGACAGATGAATGGATAAATAAGATGTGGTACATATACACAACGGGGTATTGCTCAGCCATCAAAAGGAACACATTTGACTCAATTCTAATGAGGTGGATGAACCTAGAGTCTATTAGATAGAGTGAAGCAAGTCGGGAAGACAAATGTCTTTATTAACACATTTATATGGAATCTAGAAAGATGGTACTGATACGCACCTGTTTGCAGGGCAGCCATGGGGATGCAGATGCAGAGAACAGACTTGTGGACACATTGTGGGAAGGAGAGGCTGGGACACATTGAGAGAGGAGCACTGAACCATATGCTTTACCATGTGTAAGGTTAGACAGCCAGCGGGAATTCAATGTATGACACAGGGAGCCCAAACCTGGTGTTCTGTGACAACCTAGTGGGGTAGGATGGGGTGGGAGGCGGGAAGGAGGTCCACGAGGGAGGGGGCATACACACACCTATGGCTGTTTCATGTTGAAGGATGGCAGAAATGAACACAATATTTTAATGATACTCCAATTAAAAATACATGATTTTTTTAAAAAAGAAAGCATCTTTTAGCTTGAAGGCAATATAACCACTAGAGGGAAGCAACCGCCAGACAGAGTGGTTTCTTTGCACCAGGCATGCATTTCATCTCTCTTGATCAGACTCTTAACGGTTTGAGCAAATGTCTCGTTGTATCAGCATTCTGGAGGAATGAGAGCTGAGGTTTTTCAAGCTCTTTCTCTGAGCAAACTGTTTTGGGCTCTCTCTGTCTCTAGGTCCTTCTAGGCACATAGTACAGTGACTACAGGAGAGGAGTGGCCTCTGTCTTTCTTTTCCTAACCATCGTTAGTAGCTGTCTTGGTGAAACCCTTCAGTCTCCATTTTTAAAGCTAACCATAGAGCAAGGGACTCCTCTAGGGAATCAGAACCGACCTTCTCTCCATCCAGCCAGGTGGCTCTCTGTCCTCACAATTCTCTGAGCTGTAGGGGGCTTTGTACGTGAAAGTCAACGCTCACTTCCCTGTGGGCAGGAAAACAGGTCACAGTTAAATGATCCAGGGACCTTAATAAATGCAGATGTCTTTAAATAAACAAGTAATTGGGAGGACATAAATATAAACAGAGCCATGCATGACAATTAGAGATGAATGATAAGTGAATGAATCGGCTGAAGGGGGATTAAAGCAGAGGGTCTGTGATCAGAAAGTCTGAATCCCAGCCCTCTCCCTCATTGCTGATGCTTGCCCCATGAGTTAGTCTCTTTGAACTTCAGCTTCTCCACGTGCGCATAGAAAGTGAGGATATCTACATGTCAGTTGAATAAAAAAATGCATGCACAAAGTCAAGTCCATTGACTAAATATTCACCGTAAGAAAAAACGGTGTATATTGGAGGGTAGGGGAGGAAAAGCAAACTTTGTGTGTCTACTAACTGGTACGGTGGAATCAACAGGAGTTTAGAACATATCAGACTTGTTTTCAAACCCCAGTTCTGCCTCATATAGGCTGTGTGATCTTGGACATGCCACTAACTTATAGTGGACTTCAGTTTCTTATTTGGAAAGCTGAGGTTATTGATGGCTATTGTGTTGAGATGACAAGGAACGTGAAGTAGCATCAAATCGGCAGATACCAAATTGATTATTATTTTTTATATCAGACTCTTGTCCAAATGCCTATAGATTCATGCTATAACACAAGCTTATCATCAACCTTCTAAATCAGATATTATTGTTACAATTTTGCAGACCAAGAAACTGAGGGTTAGAGTTTAAGTGACATGCTCAGAGGCACAGAATTTGAAAGCAAAGAGTATTTGGTTTCTGACCGGATCGAGTTCTTAGTCTAATGTCTCATGATGCCATTAGCCGTGGTACGGACATGTAGACCCATGCTGACTCCCAGAGCTACAGACTAAGGCTCCTATCTTAGTAGAGGCTGTTACCACAGCAGAATCTCCTTTGAACGGAGAGAGTACACTTCTTCGCTCACCTTTTTCTCCCCTGGAGTGTGCACTGGCTACATATGCCCACTAGATGGCGCTGATATCCTAGCTTTGGTTTACTTTGGTTTCCACCTTGGGTATGAATTAAAAATTTACCTTCTGCAACAACAGATCTAAATCTCTACATAAATCCCAGCTTGTGAGACTCATATACTTGTAAAGATTTAAAAAAATATTCAGAGTGAATAGAGGCTTAGTTATCTTGCTTAAAAATGTGGACCAGCCCTGTATAAAATTCACTAGTGGAGGCCCCTCAATGGCCATGGGCCATCACAGTGCTGTGTGGTGTCTCTGCTTCAGGGCAAAGTGGGAATTATTAGCAGCTTTTTCTCGGAGTGTATAGATCGATGGGCCCATGAGAGCCTACCTGCACTTTGTGGCTTTTGCTTACTGCTCTATGGAATGAGACACAGAATATGGGAAGGCTCACAGCTGGTAGGAGGACAGGGCAGGGTGTTCTAGGAGGACAGACGACTCCCTCACCCCAAATTCTTCCCCCTACTAGCCTGTTACAAATGTCTATAACAACACCATCCATTTAAGGCAATGTACTCCTTTATTATGGGGCTTCTCTGGTGGCTCAGTGGTAAAGAATCTGCCTGCCAATTCAAGAGACTCAGGTTGGATCCCTGGGTGGGGAAGATCCCCTGGGTGGAGAAGGAAATAGCAACCCACTCCAGTATTTTTGCCTGGAGAATTCCACAAACAGGGGATTCTGGTGGGCTACAGTCCACAGGGTCGCAGAGTCAGACTTGACTTAGCCACTGAGTTACTTCTTTATTATAATAATCATAACAATAACATAGCAACAAAAACCAACCTCTACATTGTCTTGCATAGTTTACAAAGTCCAGCTCTCTCAATTATTTTATTTAACACACCTGAATTAACACGGCTTAGGGCATTTACTGGGTTGGCCAAAAATTTCATTTGGGTTTTTCTGTACCAACGTCGGGAAAAATCCAAATGAACTTTTTGGCCACCCCAATATTCCATTTTACAGAGTAGAAATTCAGCTCAACGGGGTAAGTCAATTCCTAAGAATCTCCAATCTATTCAACTAAAAGGCTAGAACTCGAATCTGAGACTTCTGATTACAAGTATCATATTCATGCCACTGCATGAGATAAACTTGTATTGCATCCTAAGACATTCGTTTCTAATGGACAGTTCCTCTATTGCTATTCCCCTACTCTTCTGATCGTCTCTGAATTTCACCTCTCCCCAAAGGTCAGTCCTTGGAGGGAGATCCCCGCTCTCCGTGCTTCCTCTCCTTTCTTCCTCCTCCCAGTCTCCATCTCAGTCCCCAGCCCAACAGAGAACACAGGTCGGTGTCCTCCGTTCAGAACACCAGAGCTGGAAGAGATGGTTGGAATTATCTCCTCTAACGACCCTCTTTCTATGTAAGGAAACCAAGTGAGGGAGGAGGAGAGATATTCCTATACGTGATGTCAGGGGATCATCTCAAGTAACCTGCTTTCCATGAAAGCCAGTCTACACCTTCATAGCAACACATTGGTTTGGAAACTGTGTTCATGCCAGCCATGTTACCCTTTAAAACAGGGTCTCACGTAAGTGTTCCACAGATGGGATTGCTTCCCCACACACATATGTACAGTCACCAAAGAAACTTTGTGATGTGAAATTTCATCAGCGCTGAAATCTGTATGTCACAACTTTTGTGCTTTGGAATCTAAGGTGAAGCCAATTCAGCAGAAATCTGAGCTGTAATTAGCCTTTCTGTGTTTCCTTTGCCTCATACCTTGCATTTGTCTCGTCCACGCTGTTGTGGAACCCATCTCAGTGGATCATGATGGCTGCTCTCCTTGCTCGATTCCTCCATGGAGCAGAACATCCCCAAGCCAAGAGCTAAATCTTAGAAATCTTTGTAACTCCATATGCTAGTATAGTTTCTGGCAAAGAGTAGTTGATCAATAATTAATTGCCAAATTGAATTACACTGCATTGAATTGAACCTACGCATTACAAACTGCCTCCCTGCACACGTATCATCAGGGTTTTAAAATCCAGATACAGATGGGAAAGGTACCTGTTAATAGATATTTAAGCTTTAAGATCTTTTGAGACATTTAAAGTTTAACAAGCACATTCTTTACCCTTAGCCCAAGGTCCTTACTGTGTCTCTGGTCAAATGAAGGCAGGTAAATTAAAGATTAAGTTACATGGAATCTGGTAATTGAATAAAGATTTATTGAGCTCCTTCTGTGTGGAGAAGTAAGTAATCAAGAGTTCTAAAGACAACAGAAGAATTGATGCTTTTTCACTGTGGTGCTGGAGAAGACTCTTGAGAGTCCCTTGGACTGCAAGGAGATCAAACCAGTCAATCCTAAAGGAGATCAACCCTGGATATTCATTGGAAGGACTGATGCTGAAGCCGAAACTCCAACACTTTGGCCACCTGATGTGAAGAACAAACTCCTTGGGAAAGACCTTGCTGCTGGGAAAGACTGAAGGCAGAGGAGAAGGGGGGTGACAGAGGATGAGATGGTTGGACGGCATCACCGACTCAGTGGACACGAGTTTGAGCAAACTCTAGGAGATCATTAGTGAAGGATTGGGGAAGCCTGGCACACTGCAGTCCATGGGGTAGCAAAGATTCGGACACAACTGAGAGACAGAACATCATCAAAAGGCAGCAGAATTTCTCTGGGCAGCAACAAGTCAAGAACCAGCACCAGTAGGAGGGTGGGTGGGCCCAGGTCTTGAATGGAGGGTTGACTACGGAAGGAGAAGTCCTTCCAGAAGGAATGATTGTTGTGTGGCTTAGGCACCACCATAATAAGAAAGGATGCCTGGTGCTCTGACTCCGTGCATGTAGAGCTCCGTCATTCTGAGAAGGGGCTTTCAGGTAGGTGTTCTAGCTGAAACTTGCCTCCGCTGGGGAGACTGAGGCCCAGAGCAGGGAGATGACTTAGGCACGGCGCCCCCCCGCCCAAGTGCGAGACAGAGCTGGGATCAGAGCCCAGGCTCCTGACTCCCAGCCCATTACTCTTTACTTGAATAATCTGCTGTGCACCTGGCGATGCTTTTCTTTCGGAGTCCAGCCACTACTCCATTTTCTCTGCATGGCAGGCAGCCAAGAGCCTTGAACTTCTTCATGTTACCATTTTGCCCTCTGCAGAATGGGATATTCAAGTATTCACTTGGGGTGGGGGATGGGTCACGGGGTTCTGTCAATAAATGTTTTTGAATTGCTCTAAGCTCTTTGGGCCAGAGGGACTCCAGAAATGGGAGATCCCAGTGGCAGTGGTGGTGGTATCCAAGCCCTTTTTGAGGGCTTGCCTTTACTCTCCAGAATGAAGAGAGATGGTTGAAGTGATAAACTATTCCTTATGAGCTGTATTTCTGTTGAAAGCCCAGCATGAGTTCCCTAAGCGCTTCCTCTCGCACAACCACAGCTATGCACCAATCCTCCTGGGTTCAGAGATGGAACTTTGCTTAAATGCATGGAATTTATTCTTAGTCCTTTTCTTAATTATGACTTTATTTCTCTTGTGTTCTCTAGGGGAGGGGTTAGAGAGCAGAGGAAAAGGAAGGCAGGAGGCAGGGAAATGTGTTATAGATCCAAGATTTTTTTGTTTTGTTTTGTTTGTTTCTGAGCTGCTTTCTGTCTGAAAAGTAGAGGGATGGAAAGGATCTTACAGAGATGCAAACTTCATTCCAAGGAAACCAGAGCCCAGAAGACATGTCCCAAACACAATGAAAACATGACTTGAGGTGAGGTTAATTAATATTTGACTAATCGATCCCCTAGGCTGATAGAAAAAATAAAAAAAGGACTGAACCTTTTTATTCATCATTTATGTCGGTAAACAAAGTGGGTGGACCTTTGGGGTAAAAGGACCTTGTGGTCAAGCTGAGGGTATTTCAGCAAATGGCTGTGTCATAAGCACCCCATTGCTATCCCAGTTTAGTCATGTCCTTGCCTCCTGTGTCCAATTTGGCCTCTCACGACACTGAGAACTTTACCCACTCTTATGCAATGGTCCATGTTCAAAATTCAAGTCAGAACAGGTCAACTGGAGGCCTACATCTGTGTCCCATCCTAGGGAGATGTCCTCGATATCTAGAAGTCTGGTAAAGTCAATGACACAAAAGTAGGCACATTCTGACCACCTTTTCTCTTCCTCCTCCCCCTGCTCCGTCTGCATCTCCCTTTCCTTCTTCTTCCTCCCTGCCATTTTTATCTTCCCTTTTCACCAGGGTCGTTATGCCACCTGCTCTGGGACACGTTATCATCCACAGAGGAAAGGAGTGAAAACAAATTGGACTTCGAAGGAAAGGAGGGAAATTTCTTACTGGTGATTCTTGGCCCTGGTAGAGACTTGCTGCGGGAAAATAGAGCAAACCCTGATATTACACAAGGCTTGAAATCTCTCACTCACAAATTGAAGGAAATAGTCAGTGGTCCAAAGGCTTCTGGTCAGAATAAGCTGAGACAGTGAAGTGAAACTCCGCAGTGCCACCTGTAATGAGCATTTGACAAATGTGAGTGTGTGCAGTCTCCTTTGATCTTGGGATCAGATGGTGGGGACTAGGAGCTCTATCTTTACAAGCAGAGCTAGAGAGAAGGTGCATGGCCTGGGGGAGACCCAAGGAGACCTCTCCCCAAGTGCTTCCAAAACTGCCTTCTCTCTGTCATGGAACAGCTAAGCCGTTGGCCCAATGAGGTGGTGAGCCTGGTATTTAAGAAGGTGGGTTAAGGAGGAGAAGGCAACTGGGAAGGAGCCCAGCTGCTTCAGTGACTAACCCTGTGATTTTGGACAAATGACTCATCTTTTATATCAGCTCCAGTTTCCACATCCACAAAAATGAGGATCATACCTTCCGCGTATGAGTAGCTAGTGAGGGTGAGGTACTTCAAACGATACCTGGCACATGGCAATCTTGGTTACTATTATTTTCCCAAGATTTGCCGGGGAGGGCAGTTGCTTGGGGCCATGGGACTTTGTGGGGGGGGGGGAGAAGGCATGGGAAGCTGGTGGAGACCATGCTTTCCTTCTGAGTGAGTCATGCTCCCGCCTCCCTCCCTCATGTAGAACTGATCAGTGGTGTGTACACACTTCCAGTCCAGCTCAAGGGTTTCCTGCTCCATAAAGCCTTCTAGTTCTGTCCCTTTCCTCCTGTCCACCCCTAGACGTGGCCACCCTTGCCCCTGCCTCTGAGCGTCTAGAACATGATGTGTCTTTGGTGGCAGTCAGGACTGTCTAACTGGTGCCACTGAAATGGATACTCCGGGCTCAGTTTTCATGCCAGGACGTGGGTTCCGGGAGAGTATAGGTCGTTGCTTTTACCTCTCACTCTCTCTCTTGAGTTAGGCTGCTGTAGTTGGCACTCATAAAATAAACAGGTGAGTGAATGAAGGCCTCCCGGTTGCAACTCAACTATGTCAAGACTGGGACTGTATGGGGTGCTTTCTGAAGGAAGAGTCATGAGCCATGAGATGTGATGAACCTTGGAAAGTGATTTGGCTTTTCAGAAGCAACCGGGAAGGTATTTTCAAGAGTGGATTTGAACTTCCTCAGTCCAGCTGTTCAGGATGAAGCATGATCACTGATTTGTAGTAGCAAATGGCAAAGGCAAAGACCAACGGAACAAAAGGGGAGGCTTGCTCCTGCTCTGAATTGGTTGTTGAAGTTGTCAAAGTAACCCGACATTGTTGAATGCTGTCAAAGAACAGACTGAAAGAAAAACAACTGCATCTCAAATGCCCAGTGCCTGAATGGGCAGAGAGGTTTTACTGTGTTGGTCATAAATAGCTTTCATGAAGCTAGAGTGCTTACTTGAACCCTACTTGAACTAGCTGGCTGCTGGTGTATTCACGACTCAGAGAAGAATTTTTTTTTTTTAAAGCTTTGGGGTTGCTCCCACTTCTTGTCATGGAGAGAGCCAATTTATAAAAATTGTTTATTACTCTGTAGCCCAGCTGGACCCCAGAAGGATGGGGCTGCTGTGACCATGGAAAACAACACAAATGCACGCAGACACCAAAATGAAGCCAGAGATCTTCTGGAGGCTTCGATAAACATTTAGTCTCATAAATAAATACAGTATCAGACCACACAAAGCACTTCCCACCCGGTCTCTTCCTCAGAAGCCACATTCCAAATAGCTTCTTTAATTTGTCCAGGTTCGGAGGATCAAGATGTATTTATTGATTACCTACTGGATAACCAATTTCAAGCCCCGTGCCCTGAGAAAAATGGTAGGAGAAGCCATGGCTCTTTGCTTCTTCTAATGATTTGGAATTGCAGACATAGAGGCAAAATGCACAAGCTTAAATCAACTAGTAACAAACGCAATCCAGGATGAACACCATCCTGTGATATCTTGGGAAATGAATTGCAAGGTATGAGATCTGAGGCCCAAAACTACTATCAATTGGCTGGATGACTATTTATCCATCCAGTCTTTTGATAAGCAAACGAATCAGCATTTATCGTGGATTAATCATTTGATTTGTTTTTTTGTTTGTTTGTTTGCTTATTCAACAGACAGTTAATGATTTTATAATAGGCGAGGGGAACTGTACTAGATGCTAGGGAAGGAGGGAAGATGAGTTCCTGCCCTCTGTAGGGCACACACCTCAACATGACAGTGGTGAGAGCTGGAGTCGGGAAGAGTGGTGGATTCATTGGTCTCTAATGTTCTTTCTGCCAAGAGTATGCTAAGCAGTCCATTGGAGGATTATGTGGTTCATTTGCTTAGTGACAGGTCAAGAAGATGAATGGCCATTTGTAAAAATTGGGATAAACCACTGGGCTTCAAATTGCAGACTTTTAGATGGGAATCCCTTGAGAGCCTCAAAGCACAGCGCTCACGTGCCTGTGTGTTCCTTTAAGAATGCAAGTCAGCCCTGTTCATCCCCTTGCACATGTACATTTCTTTATAGTTTACAAGTCACTTCCATGTGGACAGTTTTATTTGCTCCACATAACACTCTCATGAAGTCAGGGTTTAATACTCTCTTTTTAGCGATAAACTGAGGGCACGAGTGGTGGAGTGACTTACTCATGTCTGTGAGGCACAGTGCTGGGGTCAGAGCCCAGGGCGCCCACGTCCCATTCTGGGGCTTCTGCATTGACAGCGGTATTTATTCATGAGGGATGTGTGTTCTGAGGGCCACTTATGGCTCAGGCATTTGGAGAAGTCCCAGGGAAAGTCATGAGGAACCAGGCAGCCATCTCAGCGATGTTACAGTCAGTTCTCCTCTGACTCTTGCTCAAAATTAGTAAGAACTTACTGCTTTGTGGGGCTTCCCAGATGGTGCTAGTGGTAAAGAACCTGCCTCCCAATGCAGGAGATGTAAGAGATGTGGGTTCGATCCCTGGGTGGGGAAGATCCCCTGGAGGAGGGCATGGCAACCCACTCTAGTATTCTTGCCTGGAGAATCCCATGGAGAGAGGAGCCTGGTGGGCTACGATCCACAGGGTTGCAAAGAGTCGGACATGACTGAGCCGCTTAGCAGGCAAGCATGCACTGCTTTATAGCATCTTGGGTAGTTTTACCTGCAATTTAGAGTATGAGTTCCTAGATCATAAGCTCCTGATGTCAGGCAGCAAGTAAACCACCCTTGATAAAGTACTTTCGTGCCTTTGTATCAGTTTAATTGATATTGATGGTGATGTATGTGTTGCCTGAACACATAAAACATTATCTCTATTCATTAATCATGAAGTGTATATTCTGTGAGACCCAAAAGTATACACATGATTAGTAGAAGATCTAGAATTTAATCCTAACTCGTTCGTCAGCCAGCACTTTATCAGGTCTGTTCCTTAACACTCCATCCCACTGTGCCATGTAGAAGACCTAGGAGAATATTTTACCTACAGTAGCAACTCTAACAGCCATGGTAGAGTGAGTCGCTTGGACATGGATTAGTTTAATCTGTGACTGGGCTCTACATTCACCCCCTAACACTTCACTATCACTAACTCTAAGGAATAAGTTTCCTCCTAGACACAAGAGTACTTTGAGATCTGGGGGAGCAGAGAGGAGAAAACAGACAGTGAAAGATGAAGGGATGATACAGTAAGAGAGGCAGAAAGACTGACAGCTGTGGTGTTAGACTTGGGTTTGATGTTAGCATCGCCAGTTGCTTGTGTATACCCTCAGGCTGACATTTTAACTCTTGGGTCTTAAGGGATGTTTAAGAGGATTAAGGGCAGTAATATATGGTGAACATTTAGCCCAGTGCCTTATCTCCAGTAAATAATCAGTAAACACTAGTTCTTCACTCTAATACAAGCTGAGAGAACTGCAAGTGGAAACACAGAGTTGTGAGGAAATAGGGTGGGGGTAACTCTGGGGAGGATAAAGTAGATGCATAGGGACACAGGAAGAAAAGAGTTTGAAAGAGTAATATAGGATCTTATTTTAAAGGGCTCTCAATGCCAGTCTAAAGGGTTAGACCCTATCCTGTTGCTCCAAGGGGTCTGTAACCAGTTGGGTCTTTTATAAACAAATAGTGAAGTTAGGCAGGGAAGCATCAGTAAGTAGGGAGATGAGAAGCTGCACAAAACTGGAGTAACATCCACAAACATCCTTTCCCCCAATTTGCCTTTAATAATGGCTGAAGGAAAAAGTACCTGGTGCCCCACTGTACAAACCTGAACCACTGAGTTCCTCCAGGACACAAATCTTTATCCACGCCATGGCTGGAAAAGGATACATACATATATTTTATGATGGATTAGTTTTTTTGGACGGTGGCCACACCATAGAGGGTTTTCTAATCTATTTTGAGTTCTAATTGATTACAGCATTTGGAAAAATGTACAGCAAATTGCTCCGTTAATCAAGGTAAATCAAGCTGATGTCATAGATGCTAAATATATGTTTTTGCAGTAACACTATTTACATGGCTGGAACCAAGGCTGCTGTCAGTGTTTCCACTTGACAGCCCTGCCTTCTCAAAAGGGGTTCATGGATTATCTCGGAAAACATTCAGCGGTTCATCTCCAAGGCTAGATGCCTGGGTCCCTCTCCCCACATGTAAGGAAGGGGTCTCAGGAGAAGATGAGGCTGCCTCCTTCTGAACAGACTCCAAAGCAGTGGGAATGAGGTCACACCACAAAGGTTTAGTAGGACAAGGAAGGCTATATCAAAGGCAGATGATTTTATGAAGCCAGAAGGACCCTGAATGTCCCATCCCTTGGCTGATGAGAGAATTTTGGGTAAGCAGAGAACTTTGCTAAGATACGGAAGATCACAGTCTGAAAGAATGCTCGAAGACCTCCTACCCTTCCTCAGAAGATCTTTGAAGCACACACACAAAGAGCAGTTTATCAGCAATCACACAGCAGATTAGTTTCCAGAGCTAGGATTAAAAATTAAGTGTTCTGACTCCTCATGCTCTTTCTGAGTGATAGAAAATGTTATTGTTCTTTTCTTTTTCTTTTCCCTTTTCCTTCTTTCTTCTCGTCATCTCTAATATTCACAGTTATCTCAAATGCTCACTAGGTGCCAGGCTGTTGTAATAAGCACTAAATATTATAACCCTGTGAAGTTAACATTACTTACATCCTAATTTTTTAAATGAAGGAATGAAGACTTAAAGAAATAAATTAACTTGACCAAGGAGACTCTGCTAACATGTAACAGTGACAGGGATTAAAACGTGAAAGGATCTAACACATATGCAAGTGCACTTCATCATCATTATCCATTTGCCATCATGCTTTCATACTTTTAAATGACTCTTTATATATGGTGCTATGTACTTCATGCACAGTATTTTAAAAAGTTACTGATGATATATTTTAAATGATGCAGAGAGTCATAGGTGATCACTCTCTCGCAAATGATCACTCTCTTCAAGTGAAGTAACATGTTGAAATTCACACATCTTGGAGGTTTTCGGGCCAGCCATCAAACCCAGGGGTATTTCTGAGAGTCTGTGTATAGTCATGAGTGCATGATAATGAAGGAAAGCAGAAGACAAAAGAACTAAAAGTCAACTCTGTCCCCGAATGGCGATGTCCTAATCCTAACCATTTTCCTTTTCCCCTTCTGGGTCTCAGCTAGCATATTGGTACCTGAAGACACTGAGGTTCCTGCTGAGTATTGTTATTCAAAGAGAAATACCAATAACAGAAGAAAGAAGGAGGAGGAGAAAAAGAACAAGAAGGAAGGGATTGGAGGAGGAAAAGGAGAAGGCAGAGGGAGAAAGAGATCCAAACACACACACGCGAGCTGCTAAAACCACTAATCATTGAAAAATTTGGGGACAAGAAAAGGGGATCAGAAAACTCATGCTCAGGTCAGTTTTGGATGATCATCCATGGCCTGGGAGGTGCCCCATCAGGACTAGATCAAAAGCAGATGGTGACGCAATCAGCTGTTTGTGTACAGATGCTGGCCTTCACATTCCCACATGCGAACATCTGCTGGGGACAGCCACTTGACGAATAAGGAGGCAATTGGGTAGCAGATCCATCTGTGCCGAGAACATGGGACCACCAGCAGCGGGGAGGCCGCAGCGGGGGTGGGGGCTCTGCTGGGAAAGAGGCTCCTGTGAGAGGCAGACCGTCTAAGACGGAAGAAGGGAGACGGGGTCAGGAGCAGAGTTCACCGCAGAAGATCGTTCGCTGCTTGCTTTGCAGCGTGGCTTCATGATTCTCAGTCTTGGCTAAGTGATAACAACCTGCAGATCTTAAATATCCCAATGTCTACACTGCACCCCCAAACAACTCAATCGGAGTCTTTTGGAATGGAGCATAGGGAGCGGTGTTTTTGAAAGCTACTTAGGTAATGTCCATGTGTTGACAAGGTGGAAAAACAGTGGTCTGGAGGCCTCTAAGCTTAACCAATCGAGTTGGTGACACAGAGATAGCGGTCTATGAGAGCTGCCATTTTAATGCCCCTGTGCTTCTCTTTGGAGCAAATCTAAACATGCCATTTGAGTTTATACAAACCTCATTTCATGCTCTAGGATCAAGTATAGTCCGTCTGTTCTATGAAACAAATACAAACTACTTCTACCTCTTCTGTTAGCTAATCTTAAACAAGCTGGTTCTTTCTTCGAGATCCCATTACCTTATCTGTTGTCCCATAGGGGTATTTGTTGGGAAGTGAAATGGGTCATGTATATCTGAGGGTTTAAAACAGGCTGCAGATATAAGAAGTGCTCAGTAAGTGCTGGTGGAACTGACTCTGAGTCACATACACGAAAGGAAACATTTTAGCAAGTCAGTGGGGTATTGTTCTTGATGTTCTTTTCTCCATTAGACATGACAGCCAGTCTATCACCAATCTTGCAGATATTATGCCCTAAATACTCCCCAACCTATTTCTTTTTCTCCAGTCTCAATGCTGTAGTTTAGACATTCACCATCTCTCTTGTGAACCATCGCAATAGCCAAGAACCAAGAGCTTTACATCCACAGCTGTGTACTGTTAAATGTGTTCCATACTCCACAGACAGAATTCAAAGCAAACAAATATCAGCTCAGCTCAAAACCTGGAAGGGACACTCTACCGTCCAAAAGACAAAGACCAAGCTCTTAATGTGGCACATGAGACTCTTTCAGACTTGCTTCTCCTGGTCTGTCCACACTCACTTGTATATATTAGCTTTTCCCACATGGCCACCTCTCTCCTACCGTGACCACTTCATATCCCAATGCTGTCAACCTACTTGTATTTTTCTCTGTATTCACTCGGATGTTTACACAACAGACAAGGGTCTTTTCTTGTGCCATTCTCATCTCAGAATACCTTTCTGACCCAACTAACACTGGTCTATTCCTTAAGCTCAGCTCAGGCACTACCTTTCTTTAGAAAGCCTTCCCTGGTTCCTTTGCCTTGTTCCTATTAAAGGCTATGCCTTACGTTTCCTTCTGCAATAATATGCTACATTTTGCTGGGATTGTCCAAACACATTCATGAATCTCAGCCAGTGGTTGTTAGCTCCTCCATGGCAGAGGCCTTCTCTGGTCCTCCGCTGTGTACAGTCAGCATACGGCGGAGACGGATGCTGTTCTAATGCAAGTAGATGCTCCATCACTTACGAAACTTCGGTCCGGTGAACCTGAGACATCGTACTGAGCTTTGCTCCCAAGGAAGAGGTGGTTTGCTCTCCCACATCTTCTTTTCTCTTACTCATGGGGAAAGGCCAGGACTGTGAGATCTGTGTTCAAATCTTGCTGGTCAGTCAGCTCCTAACTAAGGCTTAGTTCCTGAAGGCAGTCCCCTGGGTATATTTTGCAGACAGAAATGGAGCCATGCAGAAACAGATCTCAGTCTTTTTTCTTTCCTCTGAACCAAATTGGCTCTGAGTAATGCCTTTGCGATCCTGACCACATCCTCCTCCTCCACTGCCAAAAACAAGGGGCTAGAGATAAACCATAGCTCAAGCTCGAAGAATTTGGAGAAGGTGACTCGCTTGCTGGGTCAGGGCCATATTTTAGGAAGGCTCCTTCAACCCCCTTGGGTCTTAGATTAGACTGTGTCCTTCCAGTCTTGTAAAAAATGGGCTGTCAACAGCAAGTCAGAAAATATTAATGGGGTAGGCAAGAGATGCCCCCCAAAGGGGGAGGATTACAGAAATTGCTTAGAAAACACTCAGTAAGATGACATTTTTAAAGAATTTGCTCTTTGTTTCTAGTGACTTTCATACAAAGTTACTGCTAACTCCCCCAACTGCATTGGAAATGTTTACAGAGAGTCCTTGGACCGCACGGAGATCCCGCCAGTCCACTCTAGAGGAGATCAGTCCTGGTGTTCATTGGAGGGACTGATGCTGAAGCTGAAACTCCAATACTTTGGCCACCTCATGCGACGAGCTGACTCACTCGAAAAGACTCTGATGCTGGGAAGGATTGGGGGTGGGAGGAGAAGGGGACGACAGAGAATGAGATGGCTGGATGGCATCACTGACTTGATGGACATGAGTTTGAGTGAACTCCGGGAGTTGGTGATGGACAGGGAGGCCTGGCATGCTGTGATTCATGGGGTCACAGAGTAGGACACGACTGAGCGACTGAACTGAACTGATATTTGATTTCAAAAATTAAGCATGATTTGAATTGAAAGCGATGTTAGAGATAATCTGGGCCAATCCCAGAGCTTTTGTTGTTGGGTTTTTTTTGTTTTTGTTTTTAAGGGAATGAAGGATTGTGTTTTCCTGGTTGCCCAATATTTAATCTCCTTTTTTTAACCAAACTCCCATTTTCCTGTGGTTGGACAGAATTCCAAGATGGCCCTGAAAATTTCTGCCCCTGTATACATTCTATGTGTAACAAAAGCCAATGGAATATAATGGTAATTATAATAGATTGGCAATCAGCCAACTTTGAGTTGATCAAAAGGAGATTATCTGGGTTACCAGATCTAATCCGATGAGTCATTTACAGAAAGGTGAAACCATTAAAAAAAGAGAGACACACTTGCTGACTTTAGGACAAAGAACACTGTCTCATTGTGAGGCTGGGACCAAGCATGAAGGACCTGAGGATGGCCTCTGAGAGCTGAGAGAGGTCCCTGCCAAAAGCCAGCAAGAAATAGGGACTTCGGTCACATGGCCGAAAAGATGTGAATTCTACCACCAACCATGTGAGCTTGGAAGAGGACTCTGAATCTCAGGTGAGACCACAGGCCTGGCTCACTCACACCTTGCTTTCAGCCTGGTGAGACTTTGAGCAGAGAACTAATTTACGTTTACGCAGTGCCTGGACTTCTGATATCCTAAAATCATGAGATAATAAAAGTATGCTGTCCAAGCTGTTATGCTTGTGGCAGTTTCTTGTGCAGCACCAGAAACTAACACACGGTCCATTTCTTGACCATTGATTATACGAGCAGGACCATCTCACCTCCATCTTCAGCCACGGCATAGGACCCAAGCTTAAATTAAGCATCGTGTTCTCTCCTCCTGTCCACAGGGACTGGCTCAAGATGGGTATGTGAGTCAATCCGTGCCTATGAGAATCAGGCCAAGGCAGTTTGCTGAATCTGTTCAGGGAAAAGAAGTGATCTCTTTTCACCAAAACTGAAGCTGAGGGCATTTAGGTCTGGACCTGTTGTCAACCGTATTACCACCATGTGGAATTTGGGAAGGCAGCAAATGTTGAGAAGGACAGATTTCAGCAGTGTTGAGAAAAACACAGATTTCTTGATGTATTTTGAGTCCTGGATCAAGCTGAACCTAAAGAAGAGATTACCTATGAAGGTTTGAATGATCTAAACCTATAACACCCACCCTTAGTTTAAGACTGGTTGGGAGCAGGTCTTTGTTTCATGAAATAGAAAAAATGCTGTCTGAAATATGGGGCAACGAGGGCCAGACAGGACTATGTTGACCCAATCACACAATTAATAACAAAATGACATAAAAGGAGTGAGACTTCCTCATGCCCAGTCAAAAGGATTCAACATCGCCTTGTTTTTATGCTGAGTATTTTTCCGGGTACCCTGAATTATTGATTTCCCAAGGAAGGAATATAACAGCAGTGGCAACAACAGCAATAGCTACAGTTCAGTGAGAGCTTATTATGAGCCAGGCTGTTTGTGATGAAACACAAACGGCGTTTGATATTATATTCCTATAAGCCTTGTGAATTTTGTATCTTAATCATTTCTGTCCTAAAGATGGAAGTTCAGAAATGTAATGACAAGATCAAAGTCACATAGCTGATAAGTAGAGGAGCCAGGATTTAAACCTTATCTGTTTGGATCCAGAGTCTATTCTCTTAACTAATGGGTTAATTGTTGCTAGGATAAAACAGAAACAAAACAAACCCACGGGATGTTTATTACTTCAAACTGATTGCAAGAATATGTCATAAAGACATCTTTTTTTTATTGATACAGATTCTCAAAGACTGGTGTGTATTTCTCAGTCAATCAGCACTACATGCTTGAATAAATCTTTCATCCCTAATGTTGAAATATTAACTTGTACATCTCTTGTCCCTCCTTTATTTTGAAGATTATACAGGAAGTACATTTGAAAGGAAAAAAAATGCAAGTTTCTATGAGGGGAATAAATTCAAACTAGCATTTGGGGCACTTGTATTCAAATTGCTATCTTCCTGCAATTCCCTGTATGATCTTGTGCGAATCATGCCTCTATTGGCCTTTATTTTGTGGTCTATAAAACAAAGGGATTTACATTAAAATTGATGTACAGAAAACCTTGTTCCATTATGAAGACATTTTGATGGGACTCCAAATACCCCAGGAACATTTTTGGCTAAACGAACATTGACTTCAGTTGGATCCTTTGGTTCAGTCCTGGAATATCTCTGAGATGTTTAGCCACTGGAAAACCACTGTGCCCAAAGTATAAAAGTACAGTACATCACTTAAGCACTTGGGTTTCCCTGATGGCTCAGCGGTAAAGAATCAGCCTGCAATTCAGGAGACCCAGGTTCGATCCCTAGGTCGGAAAGATTTTCTGGAGGAGGACACGGCACCCCACAACCCACTCCAGTATTCTTGCTGGAGAATCCCATGGACAGAGGAGCCTGGCAGGCTACAGTCACCCATAAGGTCACACAGAGCTGGACACAACTGAAGCAACTTAGCATGCATACATTCAGAAATGAAGCATTAAAACACTGACTAGTATATGCCAACATGGATACAGCAAATTAATGATTACAGTTCCCTCAAAAATAATCGCACAAATAATCTCACAAGGGAGGGGTTATTTATTATTAACACCATCATTTGACAGAAGAGGGTACTGAGGCTCAGATGTTAAGTAAGATGCATGAGGGATGAACCAGAATTGGAACTCAGTTCTGTCCGACTCTTGAACCTGTGCAGAAAAGCACTAGATTATAGCTATGCAACCTTTCCTCTTCTGCAGAGACCTTCTGTGTCTGATATAACTGTAGTGTTCTATTTGGGGATTGCTTTGGGTTGAAGCAGAGCCATCACTTTTAACGACTCAATCAACTCATCTGAAGTATACCAGATCCTTTCTAGAAGAGCAGAGGAGAACTAAATATTCCCTAAAAAATGGAGATCACTTTGTTCCTCGAAGAAAAGTCTGCTTTATAGCCACACTGTACAAATCGCTCTAGGGCTCGTTTCATTTTTTTTTTTTTTCTTTTTTCAGTCTTTGTTTCTTTCTTTGAGAGTCATAATTGCTAAGATTTATGCAGGAAACTTTTCTCTAGATAATTCCAAATAATGTTGCAGAATTTCTTAGCCTCTTTAGCTGCCCCTTGGGGTCCCTGCAAATCGCTATCTCATGAAAGAAGGAGTGCCCTACCCAGGCTTTTGGGGAGAACATATTCAACCCTTTCTCAGATGTATCATGTACATAGGAGATGGGTGGGAGTTGGGGGGTCCTCAGGCATTAGATCATTGGGTTTATCCCAACGCTGGGAGATTGTTCCCAGTTGGATATCTCAAGTGTTGTGAATGGCTGCTAATCTGAAGGGCTGCACATCTGTTGTTTGAAGCCAGCCCCCAAGCAGCAAGGGCTCCTGACAGAACAGGTATAGCTTTTCTTTTTTGAGATTATTGGCAAGTTTGCAAGATGAGCAAAGGCCAGAGAACGTCACTCTGTATACACTAATAAGGCTGGATTATGCTGGTGTTATGACTTGATGCTAGAGAAGGCAGAGATACCACGTGCCCGGACCTCGTGCCTCGGCAGGGAGGGAGGGGGCGTAGAGAGGGAAGAAAAAGTAACAGAAGAAATGTGAAACAATGAAAGAGAATCGCCCCCTGTCCTTCTGCCTTTGTAACCAGCATCATCCCCTTCCATCTCCTAACACAGCTCCCATTTCTTCCCCTGCACTTCCCGTGTAACAGGGTTTAATCGATTCAGACAGTGGCAGAATCGGTTGTACTTTCTCTTTGAGTGCATTTGCAGTGGGTCTACAACATGTCTTCATTAACTCTCCGTGACATTTAGAATAGCTTGGGATAAAAAAGACACTCAATCAAGTAGGAAAAATAGTCCCCCACCTTCGCATCTCCAACCCAAGCATCCCCCAGGGCATGTATTAATTACTAAAGATGAATGCTGGACCTTCATTCTCAGCAGGGGCTTTGAAATTGTATTGCTCTGTCAGGTCAGGAGATGGTGTTTCATCTCGCAAACTGGTAACAGAGTTTCAGCTTTTCGTGGAAGTAGCAGCTAGTAACAGCTTCCCTTACTGAGCTCCTACCGCTTGTCTGTGTGATCAGTCGCTCAGTCATGTCTGACTCTGCGACCCCATGGACTGTAGCCTGCCAGGCTCCTCTGTCCGTGGGATTGTCCAGGCAAGATTACTGCAGTGGGTTGCCAAGCCCTCCTCCATGGGATCTTCGTGACCCAGGGATCGAACCCATGTCTCTTACGTCTTCTGTATTGGCAGGTGGGTTCTTTACCACCACCGCCATCTGCAGCATTGCTAAATCTTCTCACGAGTTAGCTCATGTAATCCTCACACCTACCCTACAAATCACATTCAGTTCAGTTCAGTTGAATTCCAGTTGAGCTATTTCAAGTCTTGAAAGATGATGCTGTGAAAGTGCTGCACTCAATATGCCAGCAGATTTGGAAAACTCAGCAGTGGCCACAGGACTGGAAGAGGTCAGTCTTCATTCCAATCCCAAAGAAAGGCAATGCCAAAGAATGCTCAAACTACCGCACGATTGCACTCATCTCACACGCTAGTAAAGTCATGCTCAAAATTCTCCAAGCCAGGCTTCAGCAGTATGTAAACCGTGAACTCCCAGATGTTCAAGCAGGTTTTAGAAAAGGCAGAGGCACCAGAGATCAAATTGCCAACATCCGCTGGATCATGGAGAAAGCAAGAGAGTTTCAGAAAAACATCTATTGAAAGAGATGGGAATCCCAGACCACCTGACCTGCCTCTTGAGAAACAAATCACATTATTATCCACATTTGTTGGGTGAGGAAACTGACTCCAAGCCCCATGCTATTTCCAGACCACAGGTGGCTCCTGATGGTTCAAAGATGGAGGGAGGTCTAGAGTTCCTCAAAGTGATCTTGTGTCCGTGAAGATACTGTTGCAATATCTCCACTGTTGAAGTCTCTCAATTCCACTGTGAATTGAGAAGATGGTTCTCAAATTCCAGTTCATGCATCAACCTTCCAAGGAAGATTTCCAGGCTGCAGATAAGATGAACCTTTTCTTCTGTTATGTATCAAGTGGGGCTGTTACTGGTTCCACAGAGGAAACCACGTTCAGGTGGAGCTGACCTTCCTTTGCCTCACTGTTATGTTGCCAAAGTACCTATCAGACATACTCCTTTTACCTCCTCCCGGCCCAGACTCATCCCAGTAGCTAGCAACATTCCGTAGATGAAGCTAAAGGGATTTTGAAAGTTCAGAAGGGCAATGGGTATCAACCTCTTTTCTTGGAAACACTAGTCTCAGTGTTTGTTTTCAGAATTATAAGTTTTTGAGAAATCCTAAATTGTCTCTCCCCCTCCCTTAGTCCACTCATTATTCCAAGAAACATGTGCTCATTGAATATTCTGAGACGTCTGACAGGAAAAACAAACAAGCAAACAAAAAGAGAAAGAAAGCGAAGTACACACACATTTTCGTTTCACCACTCTGCCTCTTCCTCTGCTTGAATTTTCTTTAAAAAGAAGAATTTCCCCTAGAAACATCTGCTCATAGATGAAACTATGACATAAATGAAATTAGGAGTTAACCGATTTCCCAATGGATGGGCACTCTCCCGCTTCTGAAATCCTGCATTACTTCATCTTTATTTTGGCTTACGGACTAAAGATCCCGAGCTGATGGTGAGAGACAGATAAATAAACAGATAAAGGTGAGCAGTATACCCTATCTTGTTCTTTTTCTCCTGTTTAGCTTGTTTTCCCTGATTACAAATGAGTATACATCTGTTATAGAAAATCCAAGCTGTACAAGCATAGACTCCATAGGCTCTACCTGGGGTTATACCAAGGTTTCCTTCGTGTGCTCTCTCACATACGGAAATGCTCTTAGAGTGGGCATGGAGACTGAGGTCTGGGATATTGTAGATTCTCAGGAAAGGTGATTTGAATGGGTGAATGAGTTTTGTTGTATTAAATTTGCTCACTGCCCTGTGAGTCTTGCTCAAGTAGACGCACTCATCTTTGCTCCTCCATACCTAGCATAGTGCCCAGGGCATGGTGCCTGCTTAGTCACTCAGTCATGTTCGACTTTTCGACCCCAAGGTCTGCAGCCCACCAGGCTCCTCTGTCCATGGGATTCTCCAGGCAAGAATAGTGGAGTGGGTTGCCGTTTCCTGATCCAGGGATCAAACTGCATCTGTTACATCTCCTGCATTGGCAGGTGGATTCTTTACTGCTGAGCCACCAAGGAAGACCCTAGTGCCCAGTAGACACTAAAAAAGAAAAAAGTTTAGCTACAAACTAAAGCCCTGTAGGAGTGCTTCTGAGCATCCTGGGAAGGAAGGTCTCTGCAGTCAGAGCCAGATACACCGCCTGTCATGCGGTTGCCATGTAAGGTTATTAAAAACTTGGTTTCTGTATCAATGAAATAAGGCTAACACTACCTGTCCTATAGAGGTGCCCTTATGCTCACATGAGGAAATATTTGTAAATGTGCTTTGTAAACACCAAGGGGTTATTCAAGTTAGCTATTTTATGATTATAGGGGAAAAAAATGTTCTGTTCTTAAAATGAGCTAAGTTTATTCAAATAAACAAGCATTAACTGAGTTTTAGTGCCAAAGAGAGAATGGATACAGAGGCAATGGTCAGCGGATGTGATCAATCATAAGGCCAAGATTAGGGTGGGCAGAGGATTCCATGAAACCACAGAGGAGGAAGACTTCCTGATGATATTGAGGCTGCAGGTGAAAGAGGCGATGCCACAGGTATGAAAGAGGAGGGAGGAATATTCCAGGCAAAGAGAAGAGTTTGAGCGAAAGAATGTAAAGATGGGTAATACATATATATATAGGGAACTACTGTTGTTTCAACAGGAATGCCAGACAAAAGGTCTTGTGGCAAGCCATCACCTACTTTATATGATGCTGTGCACAGGTTTGCAGAAGAGAAAATCAGGGGTATTTTGTCACGCTGTCTCCCGTCCATCACGTGATAGAGCATGGATCCCTTTGCACCATGTCGTGAGGGTTTCTAGAGCTCAGCGAAGGTGGGTAACTTCTACCAGCATCACACAGCCAGCGCCTGCGTGCTCAGTCACTTCAGCTGTGTTCCACTCTCTGTGATCCCATGGACCGTAGCCCATCAGTTTCCTCTGTCCGTGGAATTCTCCAGGCAAGAATACTGGAGTGGGTTGCCATGTTCTCCTACAGGGGATCTTCCTGACTGAAGGGTCAAGCCTGCACTTCCTGCATTACCGGCAGATTCTTTGCCGACCAAGCCACCAGGGAAGCCCATCACACAGGCAGCTGGGTGTCTAAACTGGGATTACAATTATGGCCTGGACCAAATGGCCCTGTCCATCACACATCCAGCCTTAATCCATCTCTCCTCATTTGTCCTGAGTTGAAGAGAGGAGGAGATGCGAATTCCTTTTCTATAATAAATCCTTCTTTTGTGGTGGGCTAGTGAAGGGCACTCAGGGTCTGAGCAGGGTCTTTTGTTCCAAATGGCCAAGTTAAGCCTCCAATTGCGGCTGCTGTGAAAGTAGGGTCCCATGAAACCTGGCTGGCTGGTTGTAATTAATCACTACAAGGCACCAAAAGGAGCCCAGGCTGTCAGAACACCCAGGAGGCTATGGTTGAAGAGTTCCAACAATTCACATTTGCAGCGCAGTGTCTCTGTAGGAGCCTGGAGTTTTGGAAACTCTGGAGCTCAGCACAGATTCTGAGGCTTGCGAGCCTTGTCCTTTTGGACACCTTACCCCAAGGAGCTCTCCAAGCCCCTGACATTTGGGGGATTGTCAGAGCTCTGGGCTGCCAGCAAAAGACCCTGTCTCAGAAGCCAAAGTCATCAACAGAAATGGAATTGAATGAGCAGGTTTTTCAGAGGCTGGAAGAAAAACTGTTTCTGAAATCTGTTTTGACTTTTGCAAACACTGCCTTTCCCTCTGGCCCCATAACTGAGTAGGGCTGGCGATACTTATTCATCTCTTAGTCTGTGGCTGAGTCACCCCCTCCTTCTCAGCAGAATGTTACGAGTATGCAGAGGAAAGGTGTTTATTGAGCAGTTTCACTCCATTCTAGGGTGGTAGCAATGCTGAGGCTTGCGGCTGTTGTCCTCAAGAGAAACCTGGAAGGGTCCCACACCAAGTAATTGAATAGGAAACCAACCAACTATGGGTAACTGACACAGATGACTTAAGTTCTCTTTCAGTGCGGATGGCAGAAGGAAATCTCTTTGGGCAACAAATCAGGTAGCAAAGTCCCTTGCATTCATTAGGACCTCATTGACAGTTAAGTCAATGCCTTTGAAGGTACTCGGCAAATTCTTGGGGTACTAATGGCTCTGTATTTCCTTACGTGCCTTCTGGTTTTATCTTCCTTTTTACCTGGAGAATTCCATGGACAGAGGAGCCTGGTGGGCTACAGTCCACAGGGTCACAAAGGGTCGGACACGACTGAGTGACTAACACAATTTACTCCCTCCTTTTCTTCCTACCCAGTTCCTTCCCTCTGATTCTATTTGCAAACCAGGACTAAGTTCTAAAGAGCTTTTTTTAGCCCAGGGTCATATATGAAAATAGTACTGTTGGTAGAGATGATGTAAGTGAATCTGATAAAGTTATTCTTTATGCCCCAGGGCTCTACAGTTAATAAGAAACACCTCACAGCTGTATAGCACCATATATACACCAACCAACATTAGATTCACTAACTTATTCATTCTGCATTGCAATTTCATGAACAAGCAGGTAAATAGTATTTTCCTCATTTTACTAAAGCTGAGATCTCAAAAGAGCTGTGAGCTGATGATTCCCTAAATATTTTCTTCTGTTTTCTCTTTCGTGTTCCTTTCAATGTTAGTTTGAAATATATCCATCTACTTACTTGACATCACTACAGTAATAAGCCACAGGCCCTTCAAACTCAGCATATCCACCACTGGCCTTGTTGTTGTTGTTTGAATGTTATGTCCACCTCTTTGAGACCTCGTGAACTGTAGCCCACTAGGCTCTATCCATGGTATTCTTCAGGCACAAATACTGGAGTGGGTTGCCGTTTCCTCCTCAAAGGGATTTTCCTGACCCAGGGGTTGAATCTGGGTCTCCTGCATTGGAGGCAGATTCTTTACCATTGAGCCACCATGGAAGCCCCCTAACTGGCCTTATCACCTCTTATCTCTCCCTCTTTTTCCCTTTAAGTTTTTCCTGGTACTGATTCAATGGAAAGCCCCTGCTGCTCATCCAGTTATCCAAGAGAGACCTTTTTTTTTTCTCCCTCTGCAGTTGCACGTTCAATCAGTTTCCATCTTTTATTGACTCTCCCTTCTTATAATCTCAAAAAGCCACCTCCAACTCAGTCTAAGCCACGATCATTCCCAGCCTCCTAACCAACCTCTGTCCATGGAGATTGGTTCCACACAGTCCACTTTATAGAGCAGACTGAGTGCTCTTTGTAATACGAAGGTCTGATCATAGCACTTTTCCCCTCCTGCAAGTTGAAACTTTCTTTGGTTCCGTGGGCCTAAAGGGTAAATTCATATGCTTGATGACTTGTGTTAGTCTATTTCAGTCTCTTTTTTTATTGGATTCTAGTATTAGCACATTGAACTCCTCATCCCAGCCACAAGACTGCTTCCTCCACGTTGAAACGTTTTACTTCTACCCTCACTCATTTGCACTTCCCCTTTCACGTTTGGCTAACGCCTGTGTGCTTTCAGGTTTCCCAGTGCTTCCTCCCGGAGAAGGCAATGGCAAGCCACTCCAGTACTATTGCCTAGAAAATCCCATGGATGGAGGAGCCTGGTAGGCTGCAGTCCGTGGGGTCGCTAAGGGTCGGACACGACTGAGCGACTTCACTTTCACTTTTCACTTTCCACTTCCACACATTGGAGAAGGAAATGGCAACCCACTCCAGTGTTCTTGCCTGGAGAATCCCAGGGACGGGGGAGCCTGGTGGGCTTCCGTCTATGGGGTCACACAGAGTCGGACACGACTGAAGTGACTTAGCAGCAGCAGCAGCAGTGCTTCCTCCAGGAAGGCTCCTTGAGTCCATTTCTAAGTTGTCTCTATGAGGTGGTCATGGCGTTTTGTGCTTCTCTCTACTATCTCATTTCTTTCACTACAGCAATTTTTGTTTTGTCTTTCTTCTATTTCCTTCCTGAGTGCAGAGGCTGCATCTCATTCACCCTTTCAGTTGTTCTAACAACTCGAAGGTTGAAAAGCCAGAAAAAAATGAACTCTATTTACCCTGGATCCAGAAGCAGTTAGCATCTCATGCTTTTGAGGGAACTGGAAATCTGAGTGCATTTCAAGGGATGGAATGGTCCATTAATCATGGAAACCGATAATATACATTCATCTGACCAATTGTTTTTCAGAGGCAATACTAAATACCCACTATTTTCTATGACATTGATAATCTCTCTATTTCAGAGAAGAATAAAGAAGGGAAGGGAGGAAGGAAGAGAGTGTAGGAAAGAGAGAGGGAGAAGGAAGGAAGGAAGGAACGGAGAGAGAGAGAGAGAGGAAGAAGGAAAAAAGAGAGAGGAAAGGAAGCAGAATGACCCCATGGATGTGTTTGGCTGTGATGGTTTAAATTTGTCAGCTGCTGGCTCAGATTCCCAGTGCCCTGCCTCTGAAGAGTGTTCCTGTTGAGTTTTAAAAGGGAATGAAATTAGGTCTTCACATAGGACCTTTCATACTTTTATTTCCTTGGGTGTTCCTGAATGGCACACCAGGATGGAAAGCGGTGCTGTGTGCATTTGACCCTGTGAGAAGCCACTAGGCTCTGAAGAAGAAATTACTCACCACCTCTGTGCTATTAGTTGAAACACATCTAAGGTCTGGCGATGCAGATGTTAATCATGAGCATCGGGAGGCTTTAAAACATGTTAGAAAAGAAATTTTAGGTTATGAAGACCCTTATTGCGATTCATCTGAATCTATTTTTTTGTTTTTCTAAGTGAGAAAACCATTAGGCAGGGTTAGGAGGTGACATGTCCCAAGGTCACACTGAGTCACAGACAAATCGGGGACGAGGTGACCACCCTGTTTCTTAGCTGAGTTCTGCTAATGACGGGAGCCCTTACAGCACTGTCAGCATGGCTGATGGCAGGGGCCCTCAAAGCAGCACGCAGTCCCTACTCTTTTACTGTTTCCTGTGTAAAAGGACAATCTGTAAAGTCTTCTGTGCTAACTCTCATTTTTAAGGATGGTAACTCTTCCAGGGACCACTCTGCTACTTTTCCAGGGTCTGCCCCTTCACTCTCCTTTCTTCATAATGTTGCAATGTCTTCTATTTTCCTTAGACTTTCTTTAGAGTTACACTTACTAGGTCACTGAAAAGTCTCTTTCCTTTGAACACAAGAGACTGAGGCAATGTTTACATTCTAGTACTTTCTTGGGATTTTCACCCCAAAGGATGGTGGGGGAAGGGAAGTGAGGCAGTGACGGAGCAAAACAAGCCCAAGAGGATGAATTACTGAGCTATCTTCAGCTCCTGGAAGTGACTTTGGAGAGGTGTGCAGGACCACTATGTGCCAGAACCATTCAGGGTTGAGTGAAGAGAAAGGGAAAGCTGCTTGTCTGTTTAGTCTTTACTTATGCTGTATCCCATTGGTCAGAATGTTCTCCAAAGAAGTTGATTCTCCAACATTTTAAATTAGCATCGTCTGGCCCCTCCAGAGATGACTACAGAAGCCAGAGTATCTACCAGTTCATGGTACCTGAATGAGCTGTATGCTGAAGCTGCTGGAACCTATGTTACAGTGGAGGGTGGCCGAGGCCATGCAGAATCCTGTCTTTGGCCCTGGGGAAAGCTCAGACCGGTGTTGAGAGACAAGGTGACACAAAAGTCCAAGAAACACTAGCTCAGATGATTGTCTCAAGCAGATGTAAGATGTGCAACTGTAATTAGAACACTCTGCATATCATGGATGGAGAATGTCAAAGCCCTTAACTAAAGGAGGGGCCTTGAGTAAGCATTTTTCTATTTGAACCAGTGCTTTGCTGAAATATATCAAGTGTTTGTCAACCTTTCTATTTGGCTATCACCCCGCCCTCTGATTCTCTACTTCTCCTTTCTCCCTCTTATATATTCCTCTTTAGATAAAGAGTCTCTTTAGATAAAAGCACTTATCCTTACTTAGTTACTAAAGATGGATTGATACACCCCACACTCCCATTGCCAAAACAAAGCAAATGTTTGAAGATGAAGATTAAGGGTAGGTTTTAGGGTGCCTTAAAAATGAAGTTTAGGAGCTTGGCCATTACCTCCTCCAGTGGAAAGTGATGCTGTAGTTTTGCTTAGAGCAATCCTCACCCCATTCCTCATACTATAGATCCTTTCTTTTCTTCCCTCTAACCCAAGTCTTACACATTTTCAAGACAAACCTAACTTTATCAGCTTTGTTTTTCACCCATGGTTCCACTTATGGGATAATCTGCAGTCATGGATGTATGTCTCATTGTGTGCTCCATCATGTGTAACTTTCTGACTCCATGGACTGTAGCCTGCCAGGCTCCTCTGTCCATGGGATTTTCCAGGCAAGGATATTGGAGTCTGTTGTCATCTCCTCCTCCGGAGGTTCTTTCTGACCCAGAGATCAACCCCAACCTGAGTGGTATCTAACATTTCCAGCGCTGACAGGTAGATTCTTTACCCCTAGCATGACCTGGGAAGCACTTGTAGTTATGGAGCATCTCCTCCATTCTTGGTATGAGGAAGTTTCTGGGTGCTATTTAAGTCTGGCAAGAAGAACTGTTACAAAGAGAACATGGCAGTATCCTGTGAAAAGCTCTGGGCTGTGGGGGGATACCAGGTGCCTGCAGGAGGGGCCCGGAACTGTCTGGGAAGTGATTTAGGGAAGGTTCCTCAGGAAAAATGGCATCGAGCGTACGGACTGGAGGGCAAGAAAGGGTTAAGCTGGATCTCTCCAGAGGAGACTCTGTAACGGCTGGGAGGCAAGAGAGCACAGTGCTTCTGGGGCTTCAGTATAAGCTGACGGGCTGAAATACTTGGAGCAGGAGAGGTGTGGTAGCCAGGCTCCAAAGTGATTTTTGGGGATTCTAGTCTCCTGGTATTTTCATACTCTTGTGTAGTTTCCTCCTGCGTTAAGTAGGGTGAATCTGTGTAATCACCAAGATATTTTGAAAATGGTAGCGTGTGAAATTCAAGGCCAAGTCACAGAGACGTTACAGTTCGTACTGTTCCCTTTCTTGGGTCATTCAGTCTCAGGAATGCCGAGGGCCATGTCATGAGGACACTCAAGCAGTCCTGTGGAGAGGGCCACCCGGAGAAGAACCAAGACCTCTGCCAGCAGTGAGCGTGCCCTTGCCAGGTGTGTGAGTCAGCCCCATTGGAGAAGATCCTCCAGTCCCAGTCCAGCCCTAGATAATGGCACCCCCGGATGACATCCTGACTACCAGCCTCACAAGAATCCCAAGCTAGAGCTCCCCAGCCCAGCTACATGAGAGACTGTGTAAGACAGTAAGCACTAAGCTCTTTAAGGCACGAGACTTCGGGGCCACGCGCCACATGGCAATGGAGGATGGACACAAGAGGAAAGCGGGTGTGTGCTAAGCCTGGGGAAGGAGGCCGGAGTCAAATCACACAGGGACTTGTAGGTCCCATTAAGATGTTGGAACTTTACAGCAGCAGAAAATCTTTAATGAGCTTTATGCTGAGGAGTGAAGTCATCAGGTTTATGATCCGATGGACTCCGAGATCAACTTCATGTTTAAATTCCTCTTTCTTATATGGTACTGAATACAATACTTTTGCATTAAGTATGACAGGTGAACTTTTCAACCAGAGAATGATAGATTGAAGACAGTATAAGATCTCTTGGCTTCCCTTGTGGCTCAGATGGTGAAGAATCTGCCTGCAATGTGGAAGACCCAAGTTTGATCCCTGATTCAGAAAGATCCCCTGGAAAAAGGCATGGCTACCCACTCCAGTATTCTTGCCTGGAGAATTCCATGGACAGAGGAGCCTGGCAGGCTACAGTCCATGGAATCGCAAAGAGTTGGACAAGACTGAGCAACACACACACACAGGATCTCTCAGTAGCATCAAGAAAGGGAGGAGGATCTCCGGCTCCCAGAACAAGTGAAATGGTTGGAATGCAACCTCAACATGCTTCCACTCCGCACGAGACCCATATTTATGGATGAGTGAAGTGCAATGCCTGCTGTCAAGTGTGTTCAATGCTGTCTCTTTACAATGTGGGTGTGGAAGGGGCAGGAAAAACATCTGCCTAACAGACATACCATTATATAACATGATTTTTCCAAATATATTTATATTCTTGGTGTGGGAGTTGGAGCAATGATTTGACCCCAAAATGTCAAAATGTGTGAAATAAAACTATAGAATCATAAGGTCCTAGAGTAATAAAGAGACTGTAGAAGTAATTTAATTCAACGTCCAACTCAATGTTGGATTCGTCTATAGAGAGACTAATAATAGCACATGGGGTCGCGGAGAGTCGGACACGACTGAGCGACTGAACTGAACTGAACTGAACTGAACAATTGATTGAGTATTAATGGTTAGGTACTCTGCTGAAACCTTCCATGACACAATTTGATTTATTGTTGAAGCACACCTGAGACGTAGCTGCTATTTTCACTTTTTAAATAAATAAGTAACCAAGCCAAGGTTTAGAAAACCTAGGTCAGTGCTTCTCAAACTCTAGAGTGCCTATGAATGGCCTGAAGACCTTCAAAATATAGATTCCGACTCTATGTCTAGGGTGGAGCCAAGTTTCTGCATGTTTTTAAGATTGGAGGATCACTGCTTTACAATAACGTGTCGATTTCTGCTGCAGAACAATGTGAATCAGCTGTACGTTCACCTACACTCCCTCCCTGTTGAGCCTCCTTCCTGCCTCCCCATCTCACTCCTCCAGGGCATCACCTCACACTGGTCAGAATGGCCATCATCAAGAAACCTACAAACAGTAAATGCTGGAGAGAATGTGGATAAAAGGGAACTCCCCTGCACTGCTGGTAGGTAGGAGTACAAATCGATACAGCCACTATGGAAAACAGTATGGAGATTCCCTAAAAAACTAGGAATAAAACTACCATATGATCAAGTTTCTACATTTCTAATAAGCTCCCCTGTGATGCTAGCACAGGGCTAAGGTAAGGAAGACAAAGTCTCAAGGCTGGGATGTGGCAGGTTGAAAACACCGTCTGACTTAAACGACTGAGCACTTCAACACACCAACAACCCCTTCTCCTTCTCACTGAAGCAGTGGTTATCCAGTCTCTGCTTGAATGCTTCTACTTATTCGGAGTCCTCCCTGGTGGCTTTGGAGAAGGAAATGGCAACCCCTCCAGTATCCTTGCCTGCAGAAGTACATGGACAGAGGAGCCTGGGGTTGCAAAGGATTGAACACGACTTAGCAACTAAGCCCACACACACTTCGCAAGGTGGCTCTCCTCTGCAATTTTGAATACTAGCGGTAAAGTAACAGTTTTTTCTTACGTTCAGGCAAATCCTGTGCACAATGGAACCTCAGTGGATCAGTTGCTAAAACCATTATTAAAGAAGCACTTTCTCTAGGGTTGAATTACTCCGTTGAGTGCTCCATTCTTCAGGGAGCAATGGGGAGAAGGAGGGGAGAAGCTGGAAACCAACACACCTGCTGAACCCATAACACTAGTTAATGAATGGTTGGGCAAGTAGGGGAGACAGAGGCACTGTGTTTAGAGCAAGTTAAAGCATTTACTAATCTGCACTTGAGTGTGTGTGTGCTTGGTCGTGTCCTCCTCTTTGTGACCCCATGGACTATAGCCTGCCAGGCTCCTCTGTCCATGGAATTCTCTGGGCAAGAATACTGGAGTGGGCTGCCATTTCCTTCTCCAGGGGATCTTCCCAACCCAGGAATCTAACCCGTGTCTCCTGTGTCTCCTGCATTCGCAGGCAGATTCGTTACCACTGTGCCACCAGAGAAGCCCTTTCCAAAACTAAAGCAATGGAAATGTAGAAGAAGGAGCCAATTGTAATCAGGATCAACTTCCCCTTTTCACACTATGCCCAGTCACTAATAGAGATGTGGCCATAGACATGTTGATAAATAAAATACATATTGAATCATATTAACTAGATACTCACCATAAAAATGAAGCCTATTGATTAATTTCGTCCACTCTTGCTCTCATTCATATGGAACAAGGCATAACAAGTTGTCCATTAAAAGATGAGTCAGAGCTGTGGTGGACTGAATTCACAAGCTATGAGCAGTGAGAATAACTTTCCTATAAACTGTCTGTAGGCTCTCAAATACTGAGCTAAATCATTTAGTCTCCAAGAGGACACAGTAGTATGTAGAAAAGACATTGAACCAGGAGTCAGAAAACCTGAGTTCTAAAATTAACTTTATAGCTAATTTACTTATGTCACCATCTAACTTGCAAAAAGAGAGCCTGGGAGGTGATCAGACCAAACATTCATTCCTCTTCTCAATCAGAAATTCTAGGCATTATCTTCAGAGAATGCAAGTGAAACTTCAGGTTCTAAAGGTGTGTGTTAAGTTGCTTCCTTTGTGTCCAGCTCTTTGTGACCCCATGGACTGTAGGCTGTCAGGTTCCTCTGTCCATGGGAAGAACAGACAGCCTCTTCTCTCCAGGAAAGAATACTGGGTTGCCATGCCCTCCTCCAGGGGATCTTCCGATGCAGGAATCAAACCCACTTCTCTCATGTCTCCTGCATCACCAGACAGGTTCTTTACCACTAGCACCACGTGGGAAGTCCACAGGCCCTAAGTACCTCAGAACCAAGAACCAGACTGTCAATTACTTTTCTTCTCTTTCTAACAACATCAGAAGGAAGAAGGAGGAAAAGAAAAAAATCAAGGATGTTAGAACAAGAAACAGGGATGTAGACAAGGATTCTGATGTGTTACTCACTCTTTCAGGACAGGACATATTTCTCAAAGCCAGCTGAGGTAGAAGAACCACAGATGAATGGTGGCAATTCATACCACCTTGCCACTCGGTTCAGAATGTGCTGAATTAATAGACTCTTGGAAACCTCTCTCAGGTCCATATCCTTGACTCACAAACAGGAATTACGAGGTCTTTGACATCCTGCTGATATTCGATTGTTACTTGATGTTCTTTGGGGAAATTTCTTTAAGTGTCTCTACCCTCAGCTGAAATGATATCTTATAATTTTTTCCATCAATAATCCTTAGTGACTTGTAGAAGATGGGCCCTAAAAACGTTGCCATCTACCATAAGGGAGACCAAGTTTCCATTTAGATGATGAACCACAAGAATTTTAGAAGCTATGGGCCAATTTTTATGGAGGTTTCTTGTTAATATTACTCATGATATATTTTCCCCCCATTACTCCAAAGCCATATCCTTTTCAATGACTGGAAAGAGTGTGTATTGTCTGAGTTCAGTGTCTGTAAAGGCTGAGGCTTGGGGAAAATGAGGCTTCTTGGGTGTGGAGTCAGCACCAAGAAAGTGTTCCAATTATAGAATTGCAGAATCAAAAATGTAATAGTGCCAATCATTTTAAAATAGGATTTGAGAGAGTGAAGGGCAAGAAGCAAGGAGGAGCTAGTGTTTATCGACACCAACTATGTGCCAAATGAATGCTATTACCTTTACTCATATTTACCTAAGTCCTAAGAGGGAGCTATTCTCTGCTGTCCAAGTAAGGAAATTAAGTGAGTTTGCAAGAGTTTAAATAACATGTCCATGTTCACACAGCTAGTGAGTTGCAGAGAACCGGTGGCTCCAGCAGGCCTTTTGAGATTTGGAGTCTAAACTCTTTTCAACATTCCTGGCTCTGTTCTTGTTTGCTAAGTTATCCTGGATGAATGACTTAACCCATGGAGCCTCCACTTCTTCGTCTATAAAAGAAGGCGTGGAGGGTGCTTGGGACACTTTTCCCCAGAGGGAACAGAGTCCTTAGCAACAAATAAGCACACTAAAAACTAAACACTAAAGTTGTCAACATCGTCATTATCGTAGCCTGCTGCCTCTTAAACAAATAAATAGATAAATAAAATATTAGAGTAGTGCTAAGGCAGAGGAAGTGGAAGGAGAGGGAGAAGAAGAAATACAAGGCTATTTTCTCCCTGAGTTGTATGCTAACGTGTGTTTTGACTCTGTGGTCATGAAGATGATGCTTTAAGTCTCCACCATGTGTTCCTGACCATAATCAGGATGAATGGAGGCAACATTGATAAATAAAATCCCACTTTCTCTTCTTTTGCCCTCCCTCCAGGTCTATCTCCTCCTTATTTCTTTCTTTTTTTTTACTTTACAATATTGTATTGGTTTTGGCATACATTGACATGAATCCACCCTGGGTGTACATGTGTTCCCCATCTTGAGCCCCCCTCCCACCTCCCTCCCCATCCCATCCCGCTGGGTCATCCCAGTGCACCAGCCCCGAACATCCTGTATCATGCATCGAACCTGGACTGGCAATTCGTTTCACATATGATAATATGCATGTTTCAGTGCCATTCTTCCAAATCATCCCGCCCTCGCCCTCTCCCACAGAGTCCCAAAGACTGTTCTATACACCTGTGTTCTCTTTTGCTGTCTCGTATACAGGGTTATCATTACCATCTTTCTAAATTCCATATGTATGCATTAGTATACTGTATTGGTATTTTTCTTTCTGGCTTACTTCACTCTGTATAATAGGCTCCAGTTTCATCCACCTCATTAGAACTGATTCAAATGCACTGTTTCTAATGGCTGAGTAATACTCCATTGTGTATATGTACCACAGCTTTCTTATCCATTCTTCTGCAGATGGACATCTAGGTTGCTTCCATGTCCTGCCTATTATAAACAGTTCTGGGATGAATATTGGAGTACATGTGTCTCTTTCAATTCTGGTTTCCTCCTCATTTCTTACCCTGGCTTCTTGTCTATTTGTAGGTGAAAGTGTTAGTCTCTCTCAGTTGTGTCCAACTCTTTGCGACTCCATGAACTGTAACTCTCCAGGCTCCTCTGTCCCTGGAATTCTCTAGGCAAGAATACTGGAGTGGGTAGCCATTCCCTTCTCCAGGGGATCTTCCTGACCCATATATAACATCCTTATCCTCTCTTATCTCTGGATGCATCCTCATCTTGCGAGGTGGGCTGTGCTGCTGTGCTGGGCTTAGTCATTTAGTTGTGTCCAACTCTTTGTGACCCCACAGGCTCCTCTGTCCATGGGGATTCTCCAGGCAAGAATACTGGAGTGGGTTTCCATGCCCTCCTCCAGGGGATCTTCCCAACCCAGGGATCAAACCCAGGTCTCCCGCATTGCAGGTGGATTCTTTACCATCTGAACCACCAAGGTTCAGAAGCCCGAGGGCTGCAGAGATACGGAAGAAGTGGTCATAATATCGGCTGTAACTGGTCAGATTTATGTGAGCAAGGGGAGCTGAGAGACAATGCAAAGAAGTAGATAGGTTATACAGTTAGCCAGAGTTACCCAAATTAGCTCCCTAAGCTGCCAGTGTTGAGTGGGGCTGTGAATTGTTTTCTGAAAACTAAAACAGATTGCATAAGAGGACCCTCAGGAATCGGCTAGAATCCTCGGTCAGTTTACACACAAGGAAACTGAGGCACAGGGCAAGGGGTGGAGACGAAGGTCATCCTGGCTGTTAGTCTCTCGGATACACTCTGGCCCTCCATCCCTTTCTTATCTCCTGTTTGGAGGTACGTCAGAGTGATCGCAAGTATTCTGACTTCCATTTTTGCTTTGTCCTCCTTAATCCCAGGTTCCTACTTGGAAGCTTCAAAGGATGTTTATCAATCTTACTTTCTTTATCCACTTCAAAACCATCTAACTTTCCCCAAAATGGATTACTCCTTTTTCCAATCCTAAATTTAAACCCTGGAACATTCTCCAGTAAGAACTCAACAGAAGGAAATCAACCAACAGCAAATATGTTTCAGACTCATAAAACTAATATCTGTACCTATGTATTTTAGGGACTTGTGTGTGTGTGTGTGTGTGTGGCTGGGGGGTTTGGCTAGATTACTCTCAGTTTCCATCAAACCCTGGAAGTCCAGGGTGCCTCTGAGTTGCTTGTTATTGTATCAGTGTTTGAGAGCGCTCTCTTTTCTGACTGTGACCACCTTGGATTATGAGATGGACAAACCAAGTCAACTACCAAAAGCAGGTGTAACCAGGGAGTAGCGATTCATTTTAGAGAAGCCAAACTAATTTTTGCAGAATTGTTATAATTCTTTTCTTTTTCTTTCCTTCTTTTTTTTTTGACGTTTGGAAGACTTAGGATTAAATGTCTTGGTGAAAATAAATCGATCGATGGGGCAAGCTAATGAATTGGTGTTGTCTTCCACTTGGAAATCTTTGTGTTTTCATTTGTGGAATTCCTTACCCCACCCCCTTTTTAGAAGATCAAAAGGTCCTCTTTTGGATCAAGGGGAAAATCAGGTTTTAGAAATGGCCACACTTTCCCCACCCTCCCTCAGAGTAGGCGGCCGCTTCGGCTCCTTGGATCTTAGCAATTGCATTCCCTCTTTGTCCCTGAGGTGGTCCATGGGAGGACCCAGGCCATTGTCCGAGGCTCCAACCTTTGTTGGATTCTTGAGAAAGGGCTGCTGAGGCAGACGCGAGGCCTGCTTTTAAGTTTTCCCGCCTCAAAAAGTCTATTGAGGCGTTTTGTGTGGTTACTTGTGGGGGTCAGGCTTCTGATCTGACCCCTGGCATCCCTGGGTAATTAGAGCATGCAGAACAGCACCTCCTCCCTGGCTAATTGGCTCTCTCAATGAACCTTTCAGGGAGGAAGTCTGTCTATGACTCACTTGCCCTCCACAGCAAACTTCAGGCCCCAACACATTCATTTGTCGATGTGATGGGATGGCGACTTAGGAAGTGATTAGGAGTGGGATCAAACAGGTTCCTGATTGCCCCATTAGGAATGGGGCCCATTAACTCTTTGAGAGCTCTCTACCACCCTGGTGGGAAATTGATTGCAACTGAAGACACTTTCTCAGGCCTGGCGATACTAACACGTTTATAGCTCATTCCTGGAAGATGTGGTAGCTCCCGGGATCTACCTGGAAATCAACTGGCATGGAATAAAATCAGCAACATGTAGCTTGATATTAATAGACACCTTAGAAAAAGATAGGAAGCAGCCAAGGAACGGAGCTGAAGTAAAAAAAAAAGAAAGAAAGAAAAAAAAACAGTTATTTTCCTAAATTACGCTGTGCTTTTAGCAGAAATCGGGGTATTCAGTTCAGTTCAGTCGCTCAGTTGTGTCCTACTCTTTGCGACCCCATGAATCACAGCACGCCAGGCCTCCCTGTCCATCACCAACTCCCGGAGTTCACTCAAACTCATGTCCATTGAGTCGGTGATGCCATCCAGCCATCTCATTCTCTGTCGTCCCCTTCTCCTCCTACCCCCAATCCCTCCCAGCATCAGACTCTTTTCCAGTGAGTCAACTCATCCCATGAGGTGGCCAAAGTATTGGAGTTTCAGCTTTAGCATCAGTCCTTCCAATGAACACCCAGGACTGATCTCCTTTAGAATGGACTGGTTGGATCTCCTTGCAGTCCAAGGGACTCTCAAGAGTCTTCTCCAGCACCACAGTTCAAAAGCATCAATTCTTCAGCGATCAGCTTTCTTCACAGTATAGGAGGCAGTAAAGATTCTGTCCTACAACTACCATTGTGGCCGCCAGCTGTATGGAGATTTGTGCAGTTTGATTCAAGGGAGCAAGTGTGAATGCTCTTAAAATATCCTAGGCACAAGACTCCTTGTGCACAATCTTTGTAGACTGCCCTCAAGCCAGGCCACTCCATCTGGGGATGGCCACATTACGTTTCCTGCTAGAAAGAGTAAGAAGGATTCTTAGCAGGCTCCAGTGCAGGCAAATTAGGCCCTGGTTTTGTAGGTCATCTCTTGTGTTTCATGAATGATTTACCTCTTACTTTCCTGACCGATGCCCAGTTCATTCACAAATGGTAATTTGACTCTTCCCTGACAGTTTGTGACTTTTAGCAGTTCTTCAGTGGTAACTTACACGAGCAAGAAATGCTACATGTTAAAAATAAAGACAAACAGCAGCAGGCTCCTGCTGCTGCTAAGTCACTTCAGTCGTGTCCGACTCTGTGTGACCCCATAGACGGAAGCCCTCCAGGCTCCCCGTCCCTGGGACTGAGACTGATTATTTCAAGTGTGGTGAGGAAGAAAAGGGGAACGAGGGAGTTAGAAAAGAGAACGCTGTGTATATGCATCTTTACTTTTAACAATGTTTATAAACTTAAACGTTTTTAAACTTTATTTTTCACAAAGAAATATACAAATTGGTGTTTATTGATCTTGGCTTTTTCACTCAATGCATCTCGTGTCCCATCAGTTATTAAGCATGAGATTTTGCTGATGATAGAAATTCATACTGAAGAATTCATGTAGAGACTGCCCTGGGGGTCCAGTGACTAAGTTTCTGTGCTCTCAGTGCAGGGCCCCAGGTTTGACCCCTGGTTGAGGAACTAGATCCCGCATGCTGCAGCTAACAGTTTGCATGCCACAACTATAGATCCCGATTGCTTCAACTAAGAGCCGGTGCAGTCACATAAATAAATAATTGTTTTTTTAAAGAGTTCATATAGGTCAACCTATATATTTGTATATTGAATCTCAGTTCTACCTCTTACTTGCTGGATAGTTTGGGACAATAATGTCTTAGGGGGTTGCCATGGGAATATAAAAGAAAAACAGAAAACAGCTCAAGGACATCCCTGATGGTCCAGTGGTTAAGACTTGACCTTCCAATGGAGGGGTGCAGGTTTGATCCCTGGTAGGGGAGCTAAGACCCCACATGCCTTGTGGCCAAAGAAACCAAAACACAAAACAGAAGCAATGTTGTGACAAATTCAATAAAGACTTTAAAAATGGTCCACATCAAAAAATTAAAAAAAAAAAAAAAGACAAGGCACATACAATGTCCAGCAAAACACTGAATTCTGGGGAATGGTTTGTCAGTGGAGTGAATGGTGGTGCTACCATTGTAATTGAGAGCTGTGATCCAGGGGAGCCAAGTCAAGATCACCTGGAGGAGAGACAATGTACACTTCCGACCCTCTGATTCCAAGTTGGCTTCCCTCTTGGGATCCTGGGGCGGAGTTGGCGGGGTTGGGGGTCTGTCCTCTCTGGATCCTACTGTCATCTTGGGAGTTAAACAGAGCATGCTTGCTTTACTATCTACAGTTTATACAAGAGAGAGTAAAATGAAACATCTCATCATGGCTCAAAGAGTCTGGAATTCTCTTCACAGCCTAACCAATGCTACATTTTCTTGGGCCTCCTCCTGAGATTGCTGGGGTACTCTAGATGACTTCCTCATCTGTGGGAGAGCAGCATTCCTGTGATTTTTCTTACCATGGGGTTTTAACAACCTGAACCCACTGGTAGAGATGGTTTGATCCTTTTCTGTTGCACTGTAAGCTCTTTGGAAACATATATCTGTTATCTATTTCCAGTGCCCATCACCTGTCTTCACCTTTGAATGTGCAGTGATAGTGAAAACAAATGAAAAACTCCATGAACATAGCTTAGAGAATTTTCCCAACTGGATTTTAAATGTTAAATGGAGAGACAGTCTTATTCATTTTGACACCCAAGCAAAACATGCTGCACCTATGAATGCTTGTTGAGTGAATTTAGCTAGTATTCAAAGTCTAAGAAAAAATGAAGGAATCAAGGAATCACCACTTCATTTGTTGCTTGCAAGGCATGTCCTTAGATAATCACTCAGAGAGAAAGTTAAGGCCAGACTTTGGATCTCTTTGCACCAAAAGAAAGAAAAGGAGGGAGGGGAGGAGGCCACAGGGAGCGGAGGAACAGGAGGGGCTGTGTGGAGAGGGTGGAGAAGGGAAGGAAGAGAGGAGAAGAAAGAAGTCAGGTTGGTGCCCCTAAATCCTGTCTTATGGAAAGTGCACACAAGGGGCTGGAATGCAAATGAGTCTTGGCATGTGAAAGCAACAAGACAAAGGGTCAGAACTTTCTGAATTAACAATGGCGGTGTTTGTAACATGCTCAGCGGAGTATGTGACAAAGACTTCTGTTTTCAGGCCTTACTATGAATTCATGCCTATTTTACCGAGATGCACATCAACTTCCTTCTCTCATTTTCTCTATATATACATATATGCACACACACACACATACGTACATTTTTTAATCTTTCTAAGTATATATTTTAGAGGTAGCAGTAGATGCTGGAAACTTTTCTTAAGTTTCACATTCAAGTTCATGGTTCAGAGAAAAGTCTGGGACTGGAAGCTGATATTTTTCGGCCGGCCCACTTAGGACTGCACAGTCTAGGAGCACTTAGATACAGGATGCTCTGCTACAAAGCTCCTGGGTCTGGGATCAGAAGACCAGGTTTCTAGCCCTTTGAGTTCTGCCACCATTTACCTAGTCACTTCAGGCATGTCCAACTCTGTGACCCTATGAACTGTAGCCCACCAGGCTGCTCTGTCCATGGGATTCTCCAGGCAAGAATACTGGAGTGGGTTGCCATGCCCTCCTCCAAGGGATCTTCCCAACCCAAGGATCGAGCCCATGTCTCTTATGTCTTCTGCATTGGGAGGCAGATTCTTTACCACTAGCACTGCCTGGGAAGCTACCTGTGGACCTACACCTACCTTTCTCCTCGTACAGCCTCAGGTTGCCCTTGGGAAAGGAAGAATTCAGAAAAAGGAAATCTTTAAGGTTTCTTTGTTTTGGAATTTTCTATTTTGTCTTTTTTTCATGACTACTGAGGCCTGGGCCTTGGTAAGAAGGTGCCCTGTGGGCTGGTAGCTACTTTTATTGAGTGTGGCGTTGTCTGGCTTCACGCTTAGGGCTTTATGTACAGTATCTCATTGAATCCTCACAGCACCCTGAAAGAGGACATTGCTCTTCTGTTTGGTAGGAGAGGACTGGAAGCCTAGGGAAATGAAGTTGGTTCATGTTCTTTTACTGGTACTCTGGAGATGATCCCTTTTATAGGAACACCTTCATAGGGTCTTCACAGCATAAACTCTGCCCAGACATCAGCTGACTGCCTGTTTTCCTTCCAAGTTCTCTACTGCACAGGGCACCTGGTTACACATATCACAGTGACATGAAGGCAATGCCCAGGAGTCATTTGTTGGCATCACCCTCTCCAAGAAACTATCTAGTGAGAAGCCCGTACATAGGCTGGAAGTGGGAGGTATAGAGTTCACCCTTTCTCTTCATAAACTCACTTTTTGTCCTTGAGAAAAACATTCCCTCTTCTTGGCTTCAGTTGCCTCGACCATAAATTATGGGGACAATATGGCACTGATCAAAGTCATTTTAGCGCGCTGGATAATAGCATACAAACCCTCTGTTGCTTAGTTTCAATCCTAAGGTCCTCTTTTCTAGAAGTATGTCCTTTTGCAAGTTACTTAACCTCACTCAAATTCAGTTATTCAGCAATAAAATGGGAACAATATGACTCAGTTCCCTGCAGGACTGGGGTGAGTATCAAGTGAGCTAATGCATGTGAGCTGACTAGCATGATGCCCAGCACATGCCGAGGTCCTAATGAACTATTATCAGCCATCTCTTGATGAAAGTTCTTGTGAATAGCATGTTGTAGACCAACTGGTTTCTAAGAATGCTCCCTGATAGCTTTTAAGAATGAACTCTGTAGAGATATTGAACGTGGGGCCATGAGTATAGTCATAAACTGGGGAAGGGCATTCTAAGAGGATGGCTTAGCATATACACAGGATGGAAGCAACAGAGCAAGTTATATTGAGAAATAAAATCGTTGGGGCACTGGGCATGTGTTTATGGAGTGGGGTGGGCTTCAGTGTGAGAAAAGACAGGGAAGACAGGCAGGGGGCAATCCTATAGCACTTCAGGCTATATCCTGAAGGTACTGGGGACTGGAGTGTCAGATTATGTTTGCAGGGCAAAGCAAAGAACAGGGAAGATGTACATATTTCTATGGAGCACACGCTCAGCTAATGAGCTGGTTTTATTTAGACTGTGTGTTGATTTGGAAATGATTTGGGAGGCTGGGCTTGAATGAGTGATGAGGTGTCCTGGGGGCTCTCCCAAAACCGCTTCTTGGCACTGTCCCTGGTGGGATTCAGAGGGAAGACAGAGAAACTGGATGCCTGGAGGCCTGCAAAGAGGAGCGATGCTATGAGCTGGCCTCTGGCAATGGCCCCGGGCACGGGGAGTAGCAAGTCCCAATCCACTTGGAGGTTGGAAGGGCAGCCGTCTCTAGCCTTACCGCCAGTCTGGCCTTCATGCTTCGGTTTAGAAACCTGACCGCTGAGCCGTTTGTCCATCCCGGGGCTGCTCTGTGGACCCAAGGTCTAGCACCCATGAAGTATGGTGAGCTCAGCTCCCGGGTCCCTGGGAACCATCGCTGCCGGGAGGAGCACAGGTATGCCAGGTAGGAATTTCTCAATGTTCGTCCTCCTCCACCCCTCCATTTCTGGAATGCATAGAGAACTACTGTGGCTTGGATGTGAGACTTGAAGCTCAGCGGCCAAATGAAGTCAGGCTGTCCGTCTGTTCTAAATTTAAATCCTTAACCACGTTTGGGCACAGTACCTTGTCTGAGGTTGTTTTCTACCCCAAATGTATAATGTCAGGGCGTGCCAGGGAGGGATGCGGGCGATGACGGCAGAGGGCCTTGGAGAAGAAAACAGGAGCAGTTCCTGCAGCCAGTCTGATTAGCGCATAAACTCCTAACTCTCCCCTCACCCCGAAACCTCACTCGGTCAACAGTGACTGTCTACAGGCAAGCTGCTGCCTTCCGATGGAATTTCACAGAATGACCATTTCAGAGCCTCTCGGCATAAGTGTGATTCAGTACTCCTTTCCTCTAACTTCTTTTAGGGGCATACCATTTGGAAAATATTAATAACTGCTATTTTAAGTGTTCTCCATGTACAAAACACTGGGCTAAGCATTCCCTATTTGTTATCTCATTTAATCCTCATGGCAACTCTATGAATTAAGTACTATTATTAGCTTCCTTCTGAAGATTGGGAAAAATTAATCATTCAGGAATTAAATAACTTGCCCAAGTCTTCAGAGCTAGGCAGGAAAAGGGTCTAGATTTGAATTCAATATTATCCCAAATTGGACAGTACTGTATATGTTCCTAAATACAGGGAAGTACCTCCGTGGACCACCTGAGCCAGACTGCTACTCGGGCAGAGGTAAAAGATCATCATCCCCTTATAAAGATGAGGGAAAGGAGGACCAGAGAAGTTAGTGACGTGCTCTAAATCACACAGGAAGACACCAGAAGACCAGGTACTATGTCCTGGAACCAGGATGCTTGTCCTCAAGAAAACAATTCAGAATAAGCAGCCAGTTTGCTGTCAGATAGATATCTTTGAAAAAAAAATTTTTTTAAATTTGAACTACTTCTAAACTTAGTAAAAACAGCAAAAATAGAGCACAGAGTTTCTATGTACCCTTTACCCAAACTCCCCCGATAGTAACATCTTCTACAACTAGAGTGTAACCACCAGAACTGGAAAATGAACATTGGTACGATACCATTCACTACAGGCTTTACTGAAGTTTCACCAGGTTTTCCATCTAGGTTCTTTCTCTGTTCCAGAAGCCCATCAGGGTCCTGTGTGACGTGTAGTCATTACTTCTTAGTCTACTGCAGTCTATAACAGTTCTTCAGCCTTTGTCTTTCACGACTTTGGCACTTTTGGGGGGGGGTTGGTGATTATTGCATGTAATGGCCCCCAGTGTGTGTTTGTCTAGAGCTTTCACGTGACCGAACCAAGGCTCTGCATCTGGGGCAAGAGCGTCAGAGAAGGGATGCTGTGGCTTTCTTAGTGGACCATGTCACCAGGAGTGTGCTACCTACGTGCCTTATTGGTGACGCAACCTTGATTGCTCTGACAAAGTGGTTTCTGCAGGGGTGCTCTGCTCTGAAATTGCTATTCCTCCCACCCCTGCTCCTGTGCTTAGCAGATACCTTAGAGAAGATACTTTGAGGCTTCATCCCTCTTTCTGCTCACACTTCCTCTCACTGCTTCACACCATTAGTAAACCTTGCATGCAACAAGTGCTGTTCTGTTTGCTTGCTACTGATTTCCCTTCTACTTATCATTAATATGAATTCTGTCGTAAGGGAGGACTGTCTATTCACTCCCGTCTCTCTATTTAATCAGATATTTTTATATCCTCATAAACTCATGGATGTGTATTTTAGTCTATGGATTACAGTCCAATTCTATTATTTTCTATTTTGTTGCTCAAATTGTTCAGTTCTGGCCACTCAGAGCTCCTGCGGGCTTGCTTCCAGATCTCTTGCATCACAGGGCTCCTCAACTTTCTTTTCATTAATTTCAGCAGCTGCCTAAAATAGATATAGCCATGATCCCCTTATTTCCTCTTTTTCTCTTATTTCCTACACCCTCTTCCAACTTCATCCCTTGTTTCCAAAGGCTGTTAGTTTCAGCTCCAAAATGTCTCTCAAATCATCCCTCACGGTCTCTTCCCAGTGTGGAATGTATTACTTCTCATTTTAACCACTGTGACATTTTGGTCTTTCTCTTTCTAGTGCCTACCCACACCCCCAGTGAGTCCCTTTTCCACACTGCTGATTAAACAGTGTTCTGAAGATGTGAAGATTATATTACCTCTCCCCTACAAAGGCTCCTGCTTGCTCTCAGAGAACTGGAGTTTCTGAGCCCGTCTGTAAGACCATCCATGATTTGGCCACAATCAGCTTCTTTAATGCAGAGAAGGCAATGGCACCCCAGTCCAGTGTTCTTGCCTGGAGAATCCCAGGGACGGGGGAGCCTGGTGGGCTGCCGTCTATGGGGTCGCACAGAGTCGGACACGACTGAAGCGACTCAGCAGCAGCAGCAGCTTCTTTAGCCCCATCGACTGCTTCTCCATCTCTTCTGCCCCTCGAGCCCCTCGCCTTCCCCGTGATGTGCTGCAGCATTTCATCTCTCCGTGTTTCTGCACGCGCTGCTGATTTTGCTTAGAATGCCCTTACTCTTGAAGATGTGTTCTTACCCCAATTCAGAGCTACTTGTGGTCTATGGAATTGGTGAAGAAGTGCCTCTGTCAATAGATACCTATTGATTCAAAGGACTCTCAACTGTTTTCACAACTCCTTGAACACCTAATTTACTTTTTTTTTCTGGAATAAAGAGAAGGAGGGCATATGGAATAGCCTTAGTTATTCTATTTGAATTGTAATCTTGTGGCAGAGCCAGAAGAATGGTGGATGGTGATGGAGGGTTAAATCCATCTTTGTTGAGTTGGCTGCCTCTCTTTTTGTAGGATAACATCACCACCACTCTCATGATTACTTCATCATCACCACCATGGCCTAGCCACTAATACCACCTACTTTAGCACTACCACAGTCACCATCACTGCCACCAATAAATTTGTACTACCACTCTGACCGCTACCAGCACCACCATCAAAGCAACACCAGGACACCACCATCACCATCAGAACCAGGACCACCACACCACTAACCCCCCAAATCTATCCTTTATTGAGTGTCAAAAGGATGCTAAGCATCTCACATATGTTAACTCACTTATCCCTCTTTATACCTTTGTGAAGAAAGAAAGTGAAGTCGCTCAGTCGTGTCCAATTCTTGGCGACACCATTGCCTGTAGACTGCCAGGCTCCTCCATCCATGGGATTTTCCAGGCAAGAATACTGGAATGGGTTGCCATTTCCTTCCCCTGACCCAGGGACTGAACCTGAGTCTCCTGCACTGCAGGCAGACTCTAGCATATGAGCCACCAGGAAAGCCCATGCTTATACCTTTATGCTGAGACAAAGAACTGAGCAATTTATTTAGGATTACTCAATTTGTAAATGCTAGAAAAAAATAGGGATATTGAATGCAAGTACTAAAGGAACTTAGATGTCTGTTAATCCAACTTTTATATTGTCTCATATTTAATTTTTTTTATTTTACAGGTAGAAAAAAGCTGAAGACAAGTAGAGAATGGCTCATATCTTCCTCTGACTCTTAAATCAGGACTATGTTCATTGTGCTATGGTCTGTGCTAAACAGACCACTTTCCTCTCTGTGGTCTGAGATTATCTTTGGATTTTTCCAACTGCAAAATTATTTAAGCATCTCATACATGCATGTATTGGATCAAATAACAGAAAATTAATACAAAATCCAGGAAGAAGACTTCAAAGATAAAAGAGTAATTTTCCTTCTTCCCCAAATCCCAAAACTAAACTTGACAATAAATAGCTTTCTATTCACTTGAATTCACCCCATTAACACTGCATGAATTAAACGTGCCATTTCAGAAGGAACATGGTGGCATCACTTGGTGTCCCAGACCACAACTTGGCAGCCAAAAGAGAATCCAGAGTCCGTGACAAGGGAGAGAAGATGAAGTCTTCCAATGTGTTTTACAGAGATGGAGAGGCAGTGATGCAGAGAAATAAAGGATGGCAGTGCCAAAGGGTAGGGATGGATTTGGACAGTCCTCTTTAATCTCAGTGGTGGGAAAAGGCTTGGCTTTGAGTGACATGGATTAGTTGCATATTTGAGGGATAAAAGGGTTTGTAGCTTCTGAATGGTTCTCTTCCTCAGGTGAGTCCCAGCCAGGTCTGCAGGAAGAAAGAACAAAGCTGCCACAAGTTGAAAAGAGTTTTGAACTGGGTCTTCTGGGAACTGGCTTGGCCATAGAGCCTCTGGGTAGGTCCAAGATATGCTCCTCTGGTCATGTTATACAATGCTGTCAACATCCTACAACTCCTCCTTTGATAAATTCAGGCCTATTGCATGGCCCCCTCTGCACTTAGCCTTTCTAGTGTTCTCATTTCTGTGGACACTGAAGTCCCAACTGAAGCAAAGTCAAGGCTTAATTGCCAACTTTAGATTCTCTGTGGATATCTGGTCTACCCTGTAGTGATCCCTCAATTCTATATCCTTATTAGAATATTCATGGATGTAGGGGTTAATAGAAAGAGCACTGGACAGAGAGACAGGAGGCTAGGACCTGGTTCCAGAACATACACGGAATGAAGGAAGCAGGAATCTTACACACAAGGCTGCATATTGATTTTGAATCTAGTTAAATGTTGCAATTATCAGTAGTAATTATCAGTAGTACCATCTTGATCACTGTGCTATTGCTTTCTGGCCCTTGTTTCTCCAACAAACTTCAACATATTTTCCAGGAGACTTTACGGGTTCCCCAGCTTGCTACCACCCAGCAAACTGTACTTCAGTATTTGGGCTTAGTCACATTTTGTGCTGCATATTGAATGTGTCATTCAGAAAGTCAATAAGTATTTTTGTGACTCTACTATGTATGTGTGTATATATATATATATGGGGAGAAAGAAGAAAAGGAAGAAGGAGAAGGGGAAGGAAGAGGGGTAGGAGTAAGAGAGGATGGTAAGGGTTAGTTTTCTGCCTTTAATGAGATTAGAGTCAAAAGAGGAAGTCACATAATAATGCAGAATTACAAACATTTGAGTGTCCCAAGCATTGTGTGAAAGAGAAGCACAGAGAAAACTTTACTCGGGGACCTAAACTGTATAGGGATATTGTTGTTTAGTTGCTCAGTCATGTCTGACTTTGTGACCGCATTCGCTGTAGCCTGTCAGGCTGAGGAGTCCATGGGATTTTCCAGATGAGAATATTGGAATGGGTTGCTATTTTCTTTTCCAGGAGATCTTTCCAACCCAGGGATCAAACTCGCATCTCCTACATTAGCAGGCATTGGCAGGCAGATTCTTTACAGCTGAGCCAAGAGCCATCCTAAATCTGTGTAGGAGAGTTAGGATGACTGTTTTTGAGTAGCTACCATTTGGAAGGATGACTAGATTTCAGCCAGATGGAAAGAGCAAAATTGGTTCTGCTGCTGCTGCTGCTGCTGGTTCTAGGAAGAGCAAAAAATCAATGAGTCAATCTCACAAATGAGAGAGAACGTTGGAGAAACTTCAGCTGTGGTTGCACGGAATCAGGGTGAGGTGAGGGGAGTGATGAGAGTTAAGGTAGGACATCTAGGCAGTGTTCAGGTCCTGCAGTGCCTTAGAAGTGAGGTAAAGGATGCTAGACTTGTCTGGTGCTGTGTTTGTGTTTATGGGGCCACTGCTGAGTAGAGCCTTGCCTGCAGTACCATCTTAGTAAATGCAAAGTTCAATGTGCAGTTGACCCAGAGGAATCCACTAAAGTGTTTCTCTTTGTTCACTCCTCAGACTCCTCTACTGGTAGAGGTAGTATGGAAAATGGGATCTTCGTGTACCTAGGCCTCAGTTTTCTCATCTGTTTGATGGGGCACTAAGATAATTATATGCAGCAGTATATGAAAAGGCTTCCCAGGTGGTGCTGTTGGTAAAGAACCTGCCTGCCAATGCAGCAGACAAAAGAGACACAGGTTCAATCCCTGGGTTGGGAAGATCCCCTGGAGGAGGGCATGACAACCCACTCCAGTATTCTTGCCTGGAGAATCCCGTGGACAGAGACACCTTAGAGTTGCAAAGAGTCAGACATGACTAAAGAGAGTTAGCATACACACACAGAGTATATGAAAAGGTCCTAGTTTATTGAGCAAAAGTTCTTAAACTTTGTTCCATTCCATGCTTTTAAGTTTAGAAAATCATATAAAAAGTATCCTATATGTTAGGCTATACACACCTGGTGATCCCAGGAAGAATGTCAAAATTTAAAATATGTATATATATATTCCGAAGACTCTTTTACAAAGCATACTGATATCAGAAAGCTGATTCTCAGAAAGCTGAAGCAATTCAACTGTCACTTAGCTACTTAGTGATAATAACTGAAAAGCAGCCCAGGTCTTACTTGTCTAGGCTTCTTCTTCTCTGGTCAGTTTTACCTGCAAGTTCCTCATATTCAGTTCCTTTCCATCCGCACCGCTCACACCACTGCTTAATCCTCATTCTGCCTCTGAATATGTGCCCCAAGGGTAGTTACTCAGGTGTTTAATGTGCAACTCTGCTCTGTAAAGTAAGGACAAGAAGACCTTATCCATGTATTCTCTTCTCAGATCAGCTAATGTAGCCACATGAAACAAGCAAGTGAGAGAATGCACTGGACTGTCCGTTCCCCATGAATCCTTACATCTGTGCTGCCCAGTCTTGTGGGAAATGAGACCAGAAGGAAGCGAAAGGACATTCATTAAAATCCCAGAGGAAGACTAACTCAGAACCCCAAGAGCACTTCAGCATGAACTCAAATGCTAAATGTTCTAATCCTAAGTCTTTCTCAATTAAAACGTTTTGTCTCTATTTGGTCTATAAAACCTAGCTTTCCTCTTATACAATCTCTCAGCAAATCATTCCAAGTTTACCCTTCAAATACCTCTCCCATCAATTTTTCTCTCCATCTACTTGCTATTGTCATGATTCAAGGTCTCAGAACCTTCCCGAGGTCTCTTCACCTTTTTTCTTTTTCTTTTTCCCTATCTCAATTGATGGTTATATTTTCCCAGATGAATCTTTTTCAATCCTAGTGTTGGTCAAGTCTTTACCAAAATTAGGTTATGCTTCCCAATCACCTATAGAAGAGGTTCTAAGCTCAACTCCCAAGCCTGAAATCCCAGGACCATCACAGCTGTTCATGTTTTGCCCTTGTCAACATTGCCAGCTACTGGTCTCCTTTGCATGTGTGCATGCTAAATCACTTCAGTCATGTCCGACTCTGTGTGATGCAAAGAGCCTGCCAGGCTCTTCTGTCCATGGGATGCTCTGGGCAAGAATACTGGAGTGGGTTGTCATGCTCTCATCCAGAGGATCTTCTTGACCCAGGGACTGAGCTCACATCTCTTATGTCTCACGCACTAGCAGGCAGGTTCTCTACCACTGGCGCCACCTAGGAAGCCCCTGGTGTCCTTTATTTTCCCTAAACTTGAGCCAAAGGATTGACTTTGTTTGCTGGTGCTGCTCTTTTGATCAAAAAACTCCCTCTGGTTTTATTCCTCCCTGCCCTCAACCCCAAACTATGCTTACTTTTACATCTTCAGCATAACTGTCTCTTCTTCCGTGGAGGTTCCACTGGTCATCCAACCTTATCCCTAAACACCTAAACACATTTCCAGCTGGAAATGTCCTCCAAAGTCTTTGTATTTTGTTCCCCCATTCTCATGCAAAACATTGGCTTATTCACTTATCAAAAAGCTCATGTATGACAATGTTTTGGTCTCTGATTCTGTACTACAATCCTTTTGAAGCTGGGGGCTATCTCTAATTCTTCACGTCAACCTCAGTACCTGCCATAATACTTGACAAGTAAGAGCTCAGCATATCTTCTGGAAATTAATTGACTCTTCTGAGTACTTTCTATAAATTACAGCAAAGAATCTGAAGAGAGCCAAAGGTAGCCCTGATAGAAACAAGAATAACCCCTGAACAATGGTAATTGATAATGTAATTCAGACTGAGAAACGGCAAACCCAGAGAGGGTTTTCTCCCTTCATGTTTATCTTTGGAGGCCTCATGTGAAATATGGCTATGAGAGTCTTGGTCTTGCTCAAAATTGTTTTGTTTTTCTTCTCTTTCCTGGCCCTCCCCCACCTCACTTTCTTTTTATAATGTTCTTAAAAGTTGAGAATGGTTTATCTTAGCATTTGTAAGTTTATTTGTGGATGCAATTGCAAAGCTCATCATGTCAGTTTTATGAGAAGTCTGAGTCCATTGTCCTTAGAAAACGAAAATGATTAACATTGATTTGTTTTGTTACCCAATTGTTTAAATTGTAATAACTCTCCATCAGGGTTTTTTAAGTACAGCTGTGTTTATGGATTAGGATCTACTGACTCAAATATTTACAGTGTTCCAAAAATTACGAGAACATACAGTGTCAGGAATTTTCCATAGGCTGTTCCTTTGAGCCGAAGTGAGTTTCTGTTCAACTTGAAGAGAAGGCTTTAGACAATTGCAGAGGACATGGACAGGTCTATGCAATTCATCCCCAGACAGGCCAAATGGAATAGCTCCACAGAAGGGAAACGTTGGTTAAATGGTCATATTAACAGTCATCCCAGGCTGTATTAACAGAGCAGAGATAAAAGGGTAGAGGCCCTAACACTATGAAGGACAGACCCTACTAGCTTATCAAATCTAAACTGTTGCTTTCCCTTAACTTCTGTATTGCTTAAAGATGCTTCTGCCTTTAAACATTTGAAACAGAGCTGGCCTGGAGTAGGGACAGAGATATGCCATTTTCTAGTTCTATGATCTGGGACAAAGCATTTTTCTAGTTCTTTTGTTCCAATATATGACATAAAGGTACATAGGGGAACATGAAAAGACATCATGATTCTCTGCATATATACATGTTCAGTGGACTCTCAGGGGATTCTTTTTCCTCTAAGCCAGATTCTGCTCTTGGAAACATTGGCTTCGAAGTGGTAATTTTCCCAGATGAATCTTGTAAATAGATAGAGAGGTCACTGTCTTGGGATTTGAAACTGAGGGTTCCAGCTTGTCTCTTCAGCTGTTCCACTTCTTCTCCCTTGGTTCCATCACATATCTGTCTACTCTTGGTGCCTAGTTGGAGGCTGCTCTATGACAGGTTTGTAAATGCCTTAACCAGCCTTGTGTGCTGTGTCACCATGCCAAGTTCACAGTAAGACCTAAAAAGGGGGTTTGCTGAAGAAACAGAAAAGAGGAAGGAGGTAGAGAGGGAGGGAAATGCAAAGGAAGGAAGGAAGGAAGGAAGAAATCCACAGATAAAATAAGCATATTTCAGTTCAGTTCAGTCGCTCAGTCGTATCCAACTCTTTGTGACCCCATGAAGTGCAGCACGCCAGGCTTCCCTGTCCACCACCAACTCCTGGAGCTTGTTCAAACTCATGTCCATCAAGTCAGTGATGCCATCCAACCATCTCATCCTCTGTTGTCCCCTTCTCCCCCTGCCTTCAATCTCCTCCTGCCTCCAGTTAGGTGAGCATATTTGTCCTACATAATTCATAGGATCGGTGGGAGATGGAGAAAGAACACACACAGAAATAACCCACACCATCTTTATAGCACTTTATAGTTTACAAACCACTTCCACATCCATTATCTAATTTGATTTTCCAAAGTCCCTTGAACTAGGTTCAGTTCAGTTCAGTTCAGTCGCTCAGTCGTGTCCGACTCTTTATGACCCCATGAATCACAGCACGCCAGGCCTCCCTCTCCATCACCAAATCACGGAGTTCACTCAGACACATGTCCATCAAGTCGGTGATGCCATCCAGCCATCTCATTCTCGGTCGTCCCCTTCTCCTCCTGCCCCCAATCCTTCCCAGCATCAGACTCTTTTCCAGTGAGTCAGCTAGTCACATGAGGTGGCCAAAGTATTGCAGTTTCAGCTTTAGCATCAGTCTTTCCAATGAACACCCAGGATTGAGCTCCTTTAGAATGGACCGGTTGGATCTCCTTGCAGTCCAAGGGACTCTCAAGAGTCTTCTCCAGCACCACAGTTCAGAAGCATCAATTCTTCGGTGATCAGCTTTCTTCACAGTCCAACTCTCACATCCATACATGACCACTGGAAAAACCATAGCCTTGACTAGATGGACCTTTGTTGGCAAAGTAATGTCTCTGCTTTTTATTTTTTTTATTTTTGTAATTAATTTATTTTTTATTGGAGGCAAATTATTTTACAATATTATATTGGTTGGTTTTGCCATACATTGACATGAATTCGCCCCGGGTTTACATAAGTTCCCCCTCCTGAACCCCCCTCCCACCTCCCTCCTCCCTTTATCCTCCCTCTGGGTCATCCCCGCTTACCAGCCCCGAGCATCCTATAACATGCATTGACCCTGAACTAGTGATTCATTTCACATATGACAACATACGTGTTTCAATGACATTCTCCCAAATCATCCCACCCTCACCCTCTCCCACAGAGTCCCAAAGACTGATCTCTACATCTGTGTCTCTTTTGCTGTCTCGTATACAGGGTTATCATTTGCATCTTTCTAAATTCCATATATATGCGTTAGTATGCTGTATTGGTGTTTTTCTTTCTGGCTTACTTCACTCTGTATAATAGGCTCCAGTTTCATCCACCTCATTAGAACTGATTCAAATGTATTCTTTTTAATGGCTGAATAATACTCCATTGTGTATATGTACCAAAGCTTTCTTATCCATTCGTCTGCAGATGGACATCTAGGTTGCTTCCATGTCCTGGCTATTATAAACAGTGCTGCAATGAACATTGGAGTACATGTGTCTCTTTCAATTCTGGTTTCCTCGGTGTGTATGCCCAGGAGTGCGATTGCTGGATCATATGGCAGTTCTATTTCCAGTTTTTTGAGGAATCTCCACACTGTTCTCCATAGTGGCTGTACTAGTTTGCATTCCCACCAACAGTGTAAGAGGGTTCCTTTCTCTCCACATCCTCTCCAGCATTTATTGCATGTAGACTTTTGGATAGCAGCCATTCTGACAGGTGTGAAATGGTATCTCATTGTGGTTTTGATTTGCATCTCTCTGATTATGAGGGATGTTGAGCATTTTTTCATGTGTTTGTTAGCCATCTTTCTGTCTTCTTTGGAGAAATGTCTGTTTAGTTCTTTGGCTCATTTTAGTTGTGGAAGTTTTGGCCACAGCAATCAGAGCAGAAAAAGACATAAAAGGAATACAAATTGGAAAAGAAGAAGTAAAACTTTCACTGTTCACTGATGACATGATCCTCTACACAGAAAACCCTAGAGACTCTACCAGAAAACTACTAGAGCTAATCAATGATTACAGTAACGTTGCAGGATATAAAATCAACACACAGAAATCCCTTGCATTCCTATACACTAATAATGAGAAAATAGAAAGAGAAATTAAGGAAACTATTCCATTCACTGTTGCAACGAAAAGAATTAAATACTTAGGAATATATCTACCTAAGGAAACAAAAGACTTGTACATAGAAAACTATAAAACACTACTGAAAGCAATCAAAGAGGACACTAATAGATGGAGAAATATACCATGCTCATGGATTGGAAGAATAAATATTGTAAAAATGAGTATACTACCCAAAGTAATTTATACATTCTGCTTTTTAAAATACTGTCTAGGTTGGTCATAACTTTCCTTCCAAGGAGTAAGCGTCTTTTAATTTCATGGTTGCAATCAGCATCCGCAGTGATTTTGGAGCCCAAAAAAATAAAGTCTGACACTGTTTCCACTGCTTCACCATCTATTTCCCATGAAGTGATGGGACCAGATGACATGATCTTTGTCTTCTGAATGTTGAGCTTCAAGCCAACCTTTTCACTCTCCTCTTTCACTTTCATCAAGAGGCTTTTGAGTTCCTCTTCACTTTCTGCCATAAAGGTAGTGTCATCTGCATATCTGAGGTTATTGATATTTCTCCCAGCAATCTTGATTCCAGCTCGTGCTTCTTCCAGCCCAGCGTTCCTCATGATGTACTCTGCATATAAGTTAAATAAGCAAGGTGACAATATACAACCTTGACGTACTCCTTTTCCTATTTGGAACCAGTCTGTTGTTCCATGTATAGTTCTGACTGTTGCTTCCTGACCTGCATACAGGTTTCTCAAGAGGTAGGTCAGGTGGTCTGGTATTCTCATTTCTTTCAGAATTTTCCAGAGTTTATTGTGATCCACACAGTCAAATGCTTTGGCATAGTCAATGAAGCAGAAATAGATGTTTTTCTGGAACTCTCTTGCTTTCTCCATGACCTGGCGGATGTTGGCAATTTGATCTCTGGTGCCTCTGCCTTTTCTAAAACCTGCTTGAACATCTGGGAGTTCACAGTTCACATATTGCTGAAGCCTGGCTTGGAGAATTTTGAGCATGACTTTATTAGCGTGTGAGATGAATGCAATTGTGCAGTAGTTTCAGCATTCTTTGGCATTGCCTTTCTTTGGGATTGGAATGAAGACTGACCTTTTCCAGTCCTGTGGCCACTGCTGAGTTTTCCAAATTTGCTGGCATATTGAATGCAGCACTTTCACAGCATCATCTTTCAAGATTTGAAATAGCTCAACTGGAATTCCATCACCTCCACTAGCTTTGTTCGTAGTGATGCTTTTTAAGGCCCATTTGACTTCACAGTCCAAGATGTCTGGCTCTAGGTCAGTGATCATGTTATCGTGACTATCTTGGTTGTGAAGATCTTTTTTGTACAGTTCTTCTGTGTATTCTTGCCACCTCTTCTTAATATCTTCTGCTTCTGTTAGGTCCATACCATTTCTGTCCTTTATCGAGCCCATCTTTGCATGAAATGTTCCCTTGGAATCTCTAATTTTCTTGAAGAGATCTCTTGTTTTTCCTTTTCTGTTGTTTTCCTCTATTTCTTTGCATTGATCGCTGAGGAAGGCTTTCTTATCTCTCCTTACTATTCTTTGGAACTCTGCATTCAGATGCTTATATCTTTCCTTTTCTCCTTTGTTCTTAGGTTGGACATGGATAATAACACCCCATCTGATAGGTGACTGAGCTGATACTCAGATCATTGAAATTATTCACCCAAGGTTACACAGGTAAATTGTGGGTTGGGACTTGGCCTCCATTTTTTAACTTAAATTACCCTGAATAATACACCATGCTAGTTAGATGCGCTTTTGGAATTCAGAGAAAGAAAATATAAATTTGAATTAAAAGAATGACAAAGAAGACAGTGAGGAAATATATTTTAGATAAGCTGTTCATCAAACCATTATGTGTTCAGAAAGAGAATTAAGTTCTATAAGAATCGCCAAAGTAATTGATAGAACATATTGCTTAAACCAAAGCACTAATAAATCCAACTAATCGTTATGGTGTTTTGAGGGTAAAGATGAAGGCATTTGAAGTCAGACCTATCTGCTTTTCAGTACCAATTCAGCTACTTATCCATTCTGTGACCCTGGATCATGTGGATTTTGAGTCTGTTTTTCAATCTGTAAGTGGGTTTAGTAATACTTGCTTCATACAGGAGTAATGAAACATGAATACAATAATCTACAGAAAACATTGTACATGTTAATAATATGGCCATTACTCAGAAAGGGAGAACGGTTCCCGTTGAGAACCTCCTTGCGTTTCTGGGATGCTATCATTCTAGGTGAGAACTGTTTCTTGTCCTGGCATTCTCTTCATAACCATAGAACAACAAGCCTAATCCTTGTCACTCCACCTGACAGCAGCTGTAATCCTGAAGAATGCTGAAATATGGGCAGTTCTCTCCATGGGAACATTCTGTGCCAGGCAGTAGGAAAGAGCTCAAAGGGCAGCAGTGGAGGCTTGTTGAACTCTGCTTGCATCAAGTACCTCATCTTCCTGGAGGTACTCCCTCCCAAGATTTCCAGTCAATATCCTAGCCTGGCTTTGCCCACCTTATACACTAATCTATGACTGTGTCTGACTTCTTTGACTTCTTTACGAAAGTGAAACCAATCTGCAAAAACTTGATTGATTCATTCACCCATTGCTCCAATCATTCATTCATTTATCCAGACCATCGTGACTTTGAGTGTCAGGTCCCTTTCTGATTTTGCACAAAAATAATGATTTTTAAGGCAAGGGTCACTGAATCCCGATTCTAATAGCTGAGGACTTAAAGACAGCCTAGTTAAAAGAAAGGGTGCAGGACTGAGAAAAGAGATCTGAACTTGAACTTGAATTCTCAGTAACATCGCAAATTTGGAATAAGTTATTTTATCTCTATGAGCCTCAGTTTCCTCATTTGATAAAAGGATGTGATCCCTTCTATTAAGGGTTCCTGGAAGGATTGTGAAGAGATGTGTTTAAATCATTCAACAGATAATAAATATTCATTGTATGCCTCCTCTTCCTTGACATAATATTTCTGAGAAAAAGGGAATTGATTTCTTTAAAGGAGGTGATGAGAAGACCTAAGAAGGCTAAGACATTCATCTCTCCTTGACATATTCACAATTAAATATTTTTGAATGAATCATTGAAAGAGTGAGACTCTCAAAGACTTGATGTGTGTTTACTTCACATTCTTCAACATTTCTACCAAAACTAACCACTCAATAAAATTCGAATTGTGAAGAGTTCATGTATCCTGAGAACCGAGGAACTGCAACATTCTAAATAGATAAGGGTCTACAGAAATGGTTCAGTACATTTCCATTTTTTCTCTCCTCTTTCTACAGGGATCTTTGCTACTTTATGCCTGTTAAATATTGCTGGACCCATCAGAATAGCTTAAATTTTTTAAAAAAATGACAACACCACATGGACGAGTATGTAGAGTAACTTGGTACAATAAGAAGGGTAATTCAGGAGAGGTTAATGAGGAGATAATTTATGAAGGCGTGATCACGGTCAGAGAAATCAACAAGAGATGGAGCAGCACACGAGTCAAGCAATAGTGGAAGCTACTCGCACCCTCAGCATGACGGGAGGAGTAAAGGGAAGCACGTTATAGGAGTCTAGAGACAGCAGCCTGTGGTTGCGGTTCATGAGCTCTGAAGGTGGTGGGCTTTGGAGGAATGACCAGTCACTGCTCGTATGGGGCCTCACAAGGAGCAGAAGAATAAGGTGCCACTCTCAGTCATCCCTCTCCCTTCAATCTCTCTCCTGTTCCTCCCGGGGGCCAGATCCAACTGAACATCAGTGGGCAGGGGACCTCACTGGTCTATCATGTAGAGGTCTGCCTCTCAGGTCAGAAGGCAGACGGGAAAGCAAAGACTAGTCAACACAAGCCTCATAATCAAGAGAAAATCGAGGCTTGAGGAACGGTGATGTGGCTGGCCCACGTGAAGTTTCCTTAGCAGTTACTTTGTGGCAAGCACTATTCCACATGCTTTTCCTTGCATTAATTAGCTGTGGGGACCTCCATGGAAAGGAAATCCAAAAAGCGGGGGATATATGTACACGTATAGCTGCTTCCCTTTGCTGTATAGGAGAAGCTAACACAACACTATAAAGCAACTATACCCTAACAAAAATTGCAATTAAAAAAATACATTCTCTCTTATTCATTTTAAATAACGACTATTTCATGGGGAAAAAATCCAACAAGGCACTGTGAGTCTTGAGGGATATTCTTTAAATAGCTCAAAAAACAATTATTTATAGAAACTGACTACCAGCACAAGCATTTCATATCCTTTCTGGATATATGAACAAGATTGCTTTCGGGGTTAAACAGCATGTTTCATAGGGTGCTCACGAAAAACACTGCCAACAATAAGATGCCTTAAAAACATGTATATATGCTGCTTAGCGATCCACATTAAAACTTCTTTCTTCTCTCTTTCTCTCTATTGCTGACTTGGAAGTTCAGAGTCTTTGAAAAATGTTCTTAATGATACTTAATATGTTATTTTTGCTCCTTGTATAAAAATAAACACAAAATAAACTCCTTTGGGAACCAAAAAAAAGTTATTTCATTGAATTCTTACACCAATGCTATGAACACTCATAAAACTACCAAGTGAAACTGAAATAGTCCATATTAAGCTGTTCTTGATCAGGTTATATAAAATACCAGAAGCATTTTATCAGAGCTGACAAAATGTTGACGGGGGAAAAACTGTAATAGTGTGGAAGGTGAAACCTCAGACTCCAAAGCTTGTCATCTACCAGAGGCCTGGGCATTTGTCACTTAAAGGAACTGTGGTTGAAGAATAATTGCTCCACGTAGACTCGGTGTCCTAATCCCTGAGTCATGTGAACATGTTGGATTACGTGGCGAAAGAGGCTCTGTAGATGTGATTGAGCTTACATATACTAAGATAGGAAGATTATCCTGATTTATCCAGGCTGGTCTTAATGACATGAGCTCTTAAGCGCAGAGAGCATTTTCCAGGTAGAAGCGGAGGAGTTGTGGTAGAAGGGGAAGTGAGGGTGATTGCAAGTGCGAGTATAATCCCCAACAGCTGGCTCCTGTGATGGAGGGGGCAGGTATGAGAGCTAAAAAGAGGTCCTGAAGAACTCAGAGTGGCCTCCAGCTAACAGCCAGGAAGGAAATAGGGACATTCGTTCTACAACCTTAAGGAGCATGGACTCTGCCAACAACCTACATGAATTCTTCCTTGGAGCCTCCTGTTGAGAGCCCAAGACAGCTGGCAGGTTGATTTCAGCATTGTGATACTGAAGACAGAGGAACAGCCGAGTGAACCCAGGTTTCGGGCCTAGAAAACAGTGAGGTAATAAATATGTGTTGTTTTACTTCACTGTGTGTGGTAGTTTTTTGTTTTGTATTGCTTTTTTAATGGCAGCAATATAAAGCTAACACAAGGATGTATATAACTTGGTTTAGAACCCCAGAAGCTCTGAGCTCTGTGGAGACATTCCTGTCCAAGCTCCTCATACTAAAGGAATCTTAACTTCTGCCCGCCTCTTAAATATTGTTGTACCCCCCCCCCCCAGAATAGCCCAAATTAAAAAAAAAAAAAAATTGCCAACACCAGATGGCTGAGCCTGTGGAGCAACTGGAACTCTCACACAATGCTAATGGAAATGTAAAATGTTATGACCACTTCGGAAATACTTGTTGCAGTTTCTTATAGAACTAAACATATAACAATACTATCCACCAGTAATCCTAAATGTAGGCATTGGCCTAAGAAAATAAAATCATATACCCAAAAAAATACCTTTTACTTGAATATTCAGAGAAGAGATACTCAAAATTGCCCCAAACTGGGAATAACCCAGGTTTATATCAATAGGAGAATGGAGAAAAACAAAACACTGTGATAATTTCATAATAGAGAATATGATATGAAATGTCCAGAATAGGCAAATCCATAGAGATATAAAGTAGAATAATGATTGCCAGAGTCTGGGATGAAAAGATTAAAAGACGCTTACTCCTTGGAAGGAAAGTTATGACCAATCTAGACAGCATATTGAAAAGCAGAGACATTACTTTGCCAACGAAGGTCCATCTAGTCAAGGCTATGGTTTTTCCAGTGGTCATGTATGGATGTGAGAGTTGGACTACAAAGAAAGCTGAGCGCCAAAGAATTGATGCTTTTGAACTATGGTGTCGGAGAAGATTCTTGAGAGTCCCTTGGACTGCAAGGCGATCCAACCAGTCCATCCTAAAGGAGATTAGTCCTGGGTGTTCACTGGAAGGACTGATGCTAAAGCTGAAACTCCAATACTTTGGCCACCTCATGCCAAGAGTTGACTCACGGAAAAGACTCTGATGCTAGGAGGGATTGGGGGCAGGAGGAGAAGGGGACGACAGAAGATGAGATGGCTGGATGGCATCACCAACTCGATGGACATGAGCTTGGGTGAGCTCCGGGAGTTGGTGATGGACAGGGAGGCCTGGTGTGCTGTGATTCATGGGGTCGCAAAGAGTCGGAAATGACTGAGAGACTGAACTGAACTGAACTGAATGGTTATATAACCTTGTGAATATACTAACAACCACTAATTTTTATACTTTAAAGGGGTAAATTTATGCTATATTAATCATATCTCAGATTCTTTTAAAAAGCCATAAAAGAACAAATTACAGACTTATACTATAGAAATCTCTTTTTAATTTATTATTTTTACTGAAGGATAATTGCTTTACAGAACTTTGTTGTTTTCTGTCAAACCTCAAAATGAATCAGCCATTGGTATACACAAAACTATGGAATGCTTCACAAATTTGTATGTCATCCTTGTGCAGGGGCCATGCTAATCTTCTCTGTGTCATTCCAGTTTTAGTATATGTGCTGCTGAAGTGAGCACTACCGGAATCTTAATTACTGTATGTCTTGTAACTATGTAATGACAGACGAATCTCAAAAACTTAGTGCAAAAGAAGGTTCACACAAAAGAGTAAATAATTTCTAATCTCACTGATGTGAAAGTCTAGAAGAAGCAAAATTAAACTATGGCAAAACCAATAAGGAAAAATTGTTGCATTTATGATGATAGGAGTGAAGACTCTGGAGTGGGATGAAAACATTTTGGTGTGATGGTACTGTTTGATATCTTGAGAGATGTTGGGGTCACAAAGGTGTATGCATTTGTCAAACCTCATCAAATAGTAACTTAGGATTTGTGCATCCACTGCAAGTAAATTTCATCCCACAAAAAAATAAACAAATACTGAACTTCAGTAAAGTCTATGTAGGCATAAAAAACAATATTGTATTGTCAGATAAACAGAGGGATGGATGGATAAAGCAAGCATATAGTAAGATGCTAATTGTAGAATCAAGAATTATGTTTGAAATGTTCCTAGTAATAAGTTGGCCAAAAAGTTTGTTTGGGTTTTCCATACCATCTTACAGAAAACTCAAATAAACATTTTGGCCAATCCAATAAAATGACAGAGAAATACTGCTTTCTCTTGTCTTGAATATTTACAATGAAGGGTGCTGTTGTTTAGTCACTAAGTCATGTCTGACTCTTTCTAATCCATGGACTCTAGCCCACAAGGCTCCTCTATCCACGGGGTTTCCCAGGCAAGAATACTGGAATGGGTTACCATTTCCTTCTCCAGGGGATCTTCCCAACCCAGGGGTCAAACCTGCATCTGCTGCACTGGCAGGAGATTTCTTCATAGCTGAGCTGCCAGGAAAGCCCCATAACGAAGGATACTCATAATACCGTCCAAATTATTGTTCAACAACTCTTGATGTCAGAATCATCTTCCGGATAGTAAGATTTTGCTAAAATTCAATCCAGCAGCCCTTGTTTCATCTTCTGGGATCCTCTAGATAAAGTCTACTTCCAAAACCCTTTAGAAGGTTGCCTGGGGTAGTGTGAGAACATGCATTATGGAGGGTTCATGACCTGCTTCCATCCCTACTACATCATGCTCTAAGTGTAGTTCTTCAACCAGCCACCAAGGCATCACCTGATAGTCTGTTAGAAATGCAGAATCCTGGGCCTCCTCTCAGCACTACTGAATCAGAATCTGCAATTTAACAAGATCCTTGAATCCTCTGAATGCAAGTCAAAATTTAAAGAATAAGCTGGAGCAATAAAGCAAAAATATAAATGTGCTTGTACCAGGGTAGCAGCATTAGGGAGAGTGAATTCAACAGAGTAAAGACATATTTACGAGCAATAACTTCAAGAACTAGTAGAGTGACAGTTGGGGGGGGGATGGGTAAGAGAGAACTTGGACCTGAGTGTTCTTAGTGTCTGCTGTTTGGCTGACATGGACACAATGCCAGACTTACAGGAATATGTCTGTCCTTAGTTGCTTCATCTCTCGAGCTTTACTTTGATACGCTCTCCAAAGAGTTTTTGCTTTGATATCCTCTCCAAAGCTTCCCTGGTGGCTCAGATGATAAAGAACCCACCTGCAATGTGGGAGACCTGGGTTTAATCCCTGAGTGGGGAAGATCCCCTGGAGGAGGACATGGCAACCCACTCCAGTATTCTTGCCTGGAGAATCCGCATTGACAGAGGAGCCTGGTGGGCTACAATCCATGGGGTCACAAAGAGTCGGACATGACTGAGTGATTAAGCACACACCAGATATAACCTCCTTCTTCCAGTCTGGGGCTTCTGTGAACAAAACTCTTGAAAACCTTCTTTGCAAGGTTTTGCCCTCATTTTGCTCATCCAAAAGCACTTTTGAAGTGAATAATATGGCTTTCCTTCCATTTCCTGCCTCCTCCTTCCAATTATGTAAATACACCACCAGTGTTTTAAGCGTTAAAAAGGAAAACATGATACAGATCAATTCATCAATATTTCTAAATGAGGCTTTTTCATGATAGAACGTCTACCCAGGGACTAGGGCTCTGCTTTTTTAATACTGATAACCTTGGTTACTGGGACTTCCTGGAGGGTCTTTTGTTTTGATGCTGTTTTAATGAACACACAAACACTGTTTTTCAACTCAGAACAAATGTCCAGAAACACCTCCCCTCCTCACCCTTCAGGAGTCCTTTCCTGATTTTGCAACTTGTTTTAAATCTAATGGTCCTTGCTGGTGGTGAATGTTCCCTCTGAGCACGCTGGGAGCTCACCTAATTGGGTCTGTCTCATTGTCACCTGAAATAGCATTGACCTAGGGCTGACTCCCTGGCTATCTCATCCTTCAAGGTTCAGCTCCAATAGCACAAATGACGCATGCTTAGTGAAGCCCGCTCTAACTTTCCTACCTGCCTCTCAGTGTGGCTCAGGCAGTTAGTAACCTCTTGGATTATGTACATCCTTCTGTTCTAATTATAGGGTGAAGAAATAGATATATTAACCTAACAGCTGCCATAAAATCCTCCTAGGGTGGGAAATGTTTGTCTATCAAAGTACCTTGATTAACTCCTTGTAGTGGAAGGTGAGACCCTGAGGACACAGAGAAAATCAGGAAGTAAAAGAGATTCGTAAATTGCTCAGTATTAGAAAATCAGTGAGGCTGAGGAGTAGAAGAGAGCCGAGAAGTGAGGGGAAAGGCAATACGGCAATGATTAGAGACCGAATGCTGAGCACCTGTGAAGCTTGCAGGTTGCACTCTGGTCACCTGACTGCCATGGCTGATGGCACAGCGGTTATCTCCACCTCTCCCTGGAGGAGAGAGAGCGTGGGAAATAAAGAACAGAAAGTCTTTATGGAAACGGTGCTATGGGTGTGGAGATAACATTGATAAGCACAATATCTCACTTATTCAAAAATAACAAATTCTAACACAGCCCATGACCTGGGAAACAGACCATGAATGGCATGTAACTGACATAAAAGTGTAAATAGCAATCCTCAATAATAAGGCATAGCTGTCATTGACAGAGCTTGCACAAGACATCAGACACTTAACTGAATGTTTCTCCCCATACACCATATTGTGCAATACATGCCAAAATCACGTGCATAGTTCCCGTATTTCTGATAAGGAAACTAAATCTTGGAAGACGAAACGAATGCCAAAGTTCTCTGCATTAGACTATGATAGACCTTGTTCTCATTCCCAAAAACTCATTCTTCACCAGACACATCTTCCGCAAGATAACCCAAAGTGCCTATTAAACCATATCTCCATCTTTTAGCCATAAAATAGTCCCTTGGGTTACAGAAGAGTTTATTTACACTTTATATAACAATTTAAGGATTCCCCAGGTGGCAGTAGTGGTAAAGAACTGCCTGCCAATACAGAATATATGAGAGACACGGGTTCGATCCCTGGGTCAGGACGGTCCCCTGGAGGAGGGAATGGCAACCCACTCCAGTATTCTTGCCTGAAGAATCCTGTGGACATATAAGCCTGGTGGGCTTCAGTCCATGGGGTTGCTCAAAGTCAGACACAACTGAAGCGACTTAGCGTGCATACACACACACAACAACAAAAACAATTAATGTTATGCAACTATTTGGGTGATTTATTTAAACATCCAAAACTAAACATTTGATGAGAGATGGTGGTAAGGAAATCTGAGAAGTAGATGCATTGATAACGCCAACAAGTGTTGTGAAACTGAATACCACCGAGTAAAGATAAAAGGAACAACAACAAAACTAAACACAATCCAAACATGAAAAATCGTGTTTTCTATGTCGAGCAGCCAAAGTTGTCACAGTACTTGGGTACAGAACATGGCTACAAAGAGTGTTAAAAAGAAATCTTGTTTTCTGTTTCCCATCTCAACATAGCACGAAAGGACAAAATCAAATAAAAATTCAACGCAAATGGCTAAAATTAAGAGTGGTGCAATGGAACAGCTCTTGCTATGGAAAGAGGTTTACACTGGCCTTGCTCATGTCGGGAGGACCCCACCGTCCTGAGTCATCCCTTGCTCTTCTCCATAGCTGGAATATTAATTGTACCTATTTCTGAGGATCTTTGTGAAGAGGAAATGATGACATCTGTAACAGGCTTTGGTGCATATTATGTTCAGTACAGCTCTGTTAAGTCACATTTAAGGACAGCCTCATCACCCAAATGGAAAAGTTCTGGCATTCGGAAGGGATTTCCAACATGGAGCAGGTCTTTTCTGAAGAAGCGTACAGGATTTAGTCATCATTAGGAGGAGAAACAGGAGGCAGCTTTCCCACCCCTGGGTTATCTGTCTCTACTCTGTGAGGAGAGCCATAGTGTGTCAGATCCACTCTCTCTTGCTCTTCCCATCCCAAGCAGCATCGCCCAGGAGACAGAAATAGCATTCATAGAAAGCCGCAATTACCTCATTTCACTGGCCTGTTTATATGAGATGTGCCTTGCCTCACAGTGACTGCACGGGGCCAAAAGTCCAGCAAACAGAGCCGCTGCTTGTCCAAGAAATGGCCCTGCAAACAGGAGGGGACAGCATGTTCCCTGAGTAGATTGGGACCCTTGGCTGTTTTGTGGGTGTTTTTGTTTTTCAAGCCAGAAACAGTGTCTGCAAACTCCTGGGGATTTCCCAAGCCCTATTCGTCAGGCGGCCAGGCTTCCTCTGACATCATCTCTGAGTGATGCGGGGCAGAGAGAGGGTCACACACGAGGCAATCCCGGGGCAACACTAGCTCGATTGCGGGAAGTAAGAGGGCTGGTGCCAGCGTGGTCAGAAAAACAAGGCGAGCTTTCTAAAGCAGTGCCTGGCATTTGGTGGGCATTCAAGCAGTAGGTCTTGAACAAAATTGACTTCCAGATTGTGCATCCAGTATATGACAGAGATGAGATTTCAACTAGGGTGACCAGTTTTCATGGTTTACCTGGGGCTAATGGGCTTCTCTGGATATGTGACTTTGGGTGCTAAAATCAGGAAGCGTGTGCATGCTAAGTTACTTCAGTCATGTCCTGTCTTTGTGACCCCATGGACGGTAGCCCACCAGGTTCCTTTGTTCTAGAGGTTCTCCAGGCAAGGATACTGGGGTGGGTTGTCATGCCCTCCTCCAGGGGATCTTCCTGACCCAGAGATCAAACCCACTTCTCTTATATTTCTTGAATTAGCAGGTAGGTTCTTTACCACTGGCACCACCTGGGAAGCCCCCCAAATCAGGAAAGTCTTGGGCAAATTGGAATGAGTTTATCACATTAGTTTCAACACAGATTTGTCTGACTCTAGAACTCATGCCATTAAACATAAAACAAAAACCTGTCCTCAAGGAGACTTAAGTTTAATAGGGGAATTAAACATGGGAACAAATAATCATCATGTATATTGAGAGGGCCTATTGCTTTAGAGAAGGATTAACAGCTAAGCCAAGCACCATTCGTCAGCATCCATCATTCCTCCTTTCTAAGAGCAATCCAGTTTTGTTCAGGAAATCCTTCTACTAAACATGTGTTTCAGTGAGCCAGGCCCTGAAACTGCATTCCCCTTGTCAGTGACTGGTTTAGGAATGGACATGTGACATTATGCTGGCCAATGAAACATGAGAAGAAGTCTTAGGGTCAGATTCTTGGAAATGTTTCCTTGTTCTTAAAAAGAAACCAAGGTCAACAAAAGCCCTTTTCACACACTGGCTGTATTTATGTCTGTAAGTGACATTTAGAACCACGATGGCTGTTTTAGATTTACCAAGGGACTAGAGCTAGCCTGGATGATGGGGATGGTAGAAAGGACCTGCATCTTTTATGACATCATTGAGCTATTAAAGAACTGACCTACAGCCATCATACCTCAGGATTGAAGTGCATTGCCTTTATGACTGAAATTATTTGAGACAAGGTGTTTTGTTCTATAGTCTACAACATTCAAAAAGATACACTATCCAAATGTGACATGCCATCAGAGGAAGCAGAGATGCTCACCGGTTGATGACACAAGGGAAGGCTTTAGGAAGGATAAAACACTTTAATTGTGCTGTGGAGGAAGGATATACTTTCAGTCGAAAAAGCGGGCATAGGACATAACACTAGTAAAACTACAGAGGAAGTGTAACTTAGGAATAGCTGGAGAAAAGCAAGTAGTCTAATTTGGCTAACGCAGAAGTTTATGAAAGTGATCAATGGAACAGGAAGCAGAAAATGTACTGAGGAAGTAAATCATAGCAGACTTGAATTCCAGGCTAAGTAAACTAGACTTTTCCCATAAATGATGAGAGAGTCACTAAAGACAGGTGGCTAGAATATCACCAGACACCATCCCCAAACTATTGTTCACCACTGAGATTTCTCCTTCATTTAGATTTGCTGAGTACATAGAGCTATAATTCTCAACTTTGGAAGCATGCTAGAATCATCTGAAGGTGATTATAATCACCTCTTTCCTCTCTAAATATGCCACATACATGGGATGTGAACAGAGTATATTGCTCTGGGACTGCATGATTTTTACTTTGTGTTAAGCTCCTCGGTGCAAATCATGTTTGAGAATAATAGACTTGGCCATCTATAACTGCGTATTTTCAGTTTACTAATACCAAAAGTCTACTAGAATGTCAATCTGCAAGGAATACTTCAGGCTTTCTAACACTTCTCATTTTTGGGTAGTCACTGTCCTATCTACCTCTAAAATAATGTAAAAACATTGGCCTTGTAAATATACTATTACCACCATGACTGGTATCATTTTAATTGGGATTAAAAGGAAATACAGAGAAGTTAAATGACCTGTTCAAACCCAACCTGAATATTAGTATAAGATCTGGGACTAGAAACAAAGCTTCCAAATTATTTATCTAGCTAGCATTCCTTCCACTAAACTGAGTTGTTGTTCCAGTTATATCTATTTCCCCCGAAGTTTTCTATTCTTTCTGTAGAAAACGTGTTATATTTCTTTATCTCCTCCCATCTACATCCTCCCACTGTAGCATTCCTGAGTACCTTCCTTTTATATGATTGATTAAATCGCACTTATCTGGCAATTCCAAAACAGTAGCCTGCATCAGAATTACCTGGAGAGCTTGTTAAAACCAACATCTGGGCTTCACCTCCAGAATCCTTAATTCAGTATGTACAAAGTGATTCATATTCATAGAATATTCTCGGGTGAGGTCTAAGCTACTAGTCCAAAGACCACACTGAGAATCACTGTCGGTGTGTGCTAAGTTGCTTCAGTCGTGTCTGACTTTTTGTAACCCGACAGGCTCCTCTCTCCAAGGGATTCCCCAGGCAAGAATACTAGAGTGGGTTGTCATTCCCTTCTCCAGGTGATGGGGGCTTTCCAGGTGAGAATCACTGCACTCGTCCAAATTCAGAGGTGGATTTTTTTGTCTGAAGTTTATTTTTTAGCCAAGAAAATCTGGTCTGGATCCTGGATCTGGTGCTGCGTGACTTTGAGCAAATTGCCTCCTCTGTTTAAGTCTCAGTTTTCCGATCTATAGAATGGAACTATTTATAAATACCTAGAACACTGTATCATGCAGTTGGTAGCATACAGAAAAGATTCACTAATTGTCCATTTCCTAGTTCCTCGTCCCTTTATTGACTTTCTGTTGATGCTCTACCTTTCCCAAGAGGGGGAAATACAGTCTGGCTCTAGTCTTAGATTCATGACTCCTCTTGTAATTGGCTCTCCTTCAATGAGCTTGAGTTTGCACTTCCTCTACCAACTGCTAACAGACATATGGAGTCTATTTCTAGGAAATGTTATGCAAATCATTTCAAAGAGGGGGAAATATGATAGGCAAATTATGTCAATATTATCCTCAAAGCAGTGTTTTGGAGATAAAACCTACCCCATATGTTCTGCTTCACTTACTTTCAAATTTTTAACAGTTTAACCATAGCAGCTGCTCCTGATCACTAATTGCCTGCAACATTAAACAATGGCTGTGTATCAGTTCCCAGATTTTTCCTTCTGTGTCAACCTTAGAGCTTCCAGATATTTACAGATTTCTCCAGGTCGCTTCATTCTTCTCATGCTAAACTCTGTCAGCCAATGACTGAGCAAAGGATGGGATGGGATGGATCCAGGTGACCTTTGGCACAAACCTTGGTGAAACCAGAGCAGTAACAGATAGGGTTCCAGACCCAGAGGCAACATGACTCCACACCAAATCTTTCCATGACTCAAAGGGCCTTGACTAAGTTTCCATCACCACTTCTGGTTGACCGGTGCTTTTCCATGTGGATTTGCTGGGAGCTTCTTCATCAGAAACTATGTATAGCCATGCATCTCGTTGTCCACGCAAGGAACTCAACATTCGCTGCATTTTTTTTTTTTTAATCTACTATTTCAGGTCAGTTTCCAAGGACTATTGGTGTTTCCATTTAAGCTCTTGATTTTCTCTGTTCTCTCAGTCTCCACTGCTCCTGGATAAGCTATCATTTTTTTAAAGTTAGGGTCAATATAATATCACCCCAACCTATATCTCCTGACTTCTATTGAACCCCATTCCACCCATGCTTACCACATTTGGAATGATCTAAGACACAAATTGTATCATACCATTCCCTTGAATCCCTTTCCAACAACAAGACTCAGTCAAAACTAAGCTAAGTCCAATCTCATCATCCTGGTTGATCCTAAAGCTGCACTGTCCAATATGGTAACCACTAACCACATATGGCTATTTAACTTACATTTAAATTAACTACAATTTCATAAAGTTGGAAATGACATTCCTCAATCACACAGGCTACATTTCAAGTACTCAGTAACCATGTATACCTAGAAGTTACCGTTTTGGGTAATGAAGATACAGACTATTTTCATGATCACAAAACTTTTTATTAGAAAGCACCGCTCTAAATATTGAAAACTGGTTAACACTGTTTATTCTGTAATGCTATGAATGGCCATCACATCAGGAAACGGTGACTTCAAACACTGCTGAAGCTAACGTAAACTGATGTGAGCATTCTATAGTGCAGCCGTTCTTAACGAAATTAAGGATGCTTATAAGCGCCAAAGAACTATCACACAACTCACAAAGCATACACTCAAGGATATTTGTCATGGCATTATTTGGGCTAGTAGATTATGGAAGACAACCAAAGTATTTATGACCAGGGGACTGATGAGTAAAATATACAAGATGCATATAGCAGAATACTGTGAAGCAGCCAGAAGCAAGTGACTAGATACATACATATCTGTCTTAAAAACATTATATTCGTACTGTGGAATATGACTTAGCAATAAAATAATAATTTTAAAAGTTCTAATACATGCCAAAACTTGGATGGATCTCACAGATATTGAGTACAAAACATTAGACATAAAAGAGTGCATACTTTGTGATTCCATGTTTATGAAGTTCATTGAACATTCAAAATAATTTTGAGTAATTGAAATCAGAAGAGAGGTTGCCTCTAATTGTAGATTTACTGTAAAGGGACTGAAGGAAACTTTCTGGGGTGATGGAAATGTTCAATGTTTTGATCAGGGTGTCCATTACATGGAAATATACATCTGTCAAATTTCCTTAACTATATGCTTAAGATTTGTGTGTTTTACCATATGTAAATAGACCCCAATAAAATTAGCTATTTTTTAAAAAAAAATGTAGTTTTAAAAGCAAAAAGATTAGTTTCAGATGAGATACCCATGTATATATGCATTCAAAAACCACAATACATATTTTACAAAGTTACTTATAAACAAAAGGATATATAACAAAAACTTTGAATCAGTATTTTTGGTGAGGATCAGGGGACATAAATGCTAATGGGGATTAGGGATGAAAGAGATATAAATTAGGATAAAGTAAACTAGTAAAGTAAATTAGTAAGGGTCCTTAAATGGACCAGAGGTGATTTAGCCAAGTGTGATCAAGTAACCCAACTTTTGTACATGTGTGCTAAGTCGCCTCAGACAAGTCCAGCTCTTTGCTACCCTGTGAACTGTAGCCCGCAAGGTTCCTCTGTCCATGGGATTCTCCAGACAAGAATACTGGAGTGGGTTCCCACGTCCTCCTCCAGGGGGTCTTCTCAACCCAGGGATTGAACCTGTGTCTCCAATGTCTCCAGCATACGCAGGCAGGTTCTTTCCCACTAGTAACACCTGGGAAACCCCAGCTTTCTGTACCTGAAGCCAATAAGACCTTCACTGGAAGAGGGTCTCTTTCTCCATGGGTGGCTGATCTAGGATTGTGTGATTCTTGTGTGAAGTGGAGCCTTGGGGAAAGACAGGGGATGAGGTAGACAGGAGGGAAGGAGAAAACAGCAGGAGGGGAAGAAGAAGACAGGAGGGAGCAGGGGAAGAAATGGAACATCTAGACATTCGAATCTTCAGAGTTTCTGAGCCAGCTCCATCTCTGGAACTTTCAGGAATGTGAACACGTACATTTCCTTTTTTCTCCCCTTAAATTGGTTTGAGTGGATTTCTCTTATTTGCTCTCAAAATGTACTAGTATCCTAAAGTAATTTAGTGTTTAAAAGAATCTGTGTTAAGCCCTATTTTAGCATTTAAAAAACTTTTTAATGAGGAAATATTCAAATATATACACAAATTGAAACATTAACATAAAGAATTCTCAGGTTGAACAAGTTTTGGTATATTACTATACACTATATATTTCACAAGAACACTGGAGTGGGTTTCCATGTCCTGTTATATATTCTTGTGAAAGTGCTGCACTCAATATGCCAGCAAATTTGGAAAACTCAGTGGCCACAGGACTGGAAAAGGTCAGTTTTCATTCCAATTCCAGAGAAAAGCAATGCCAAAGAATATTCGAACTACTGGACAATTGCAATCATCTCACACGCTAGTAAAGTCATGCTCAAAATTCTCCAAGCCAGGCTTCAGCAATACGTGAACCGTGAACTTCCAGATGTTCAAGCTGGGTTTAGAAAAGGCAGAGAAACCAGAAATCAAATTGCCAATATCCACTGGATCATGGAAAAAGCAAGAGAGTTCCAGAAAAACATCTATTTCTGTTTTATTGACTATACCAAAGTCTTTGACTGTATGGATCACAATAAATTGTGGGAAATTCTGAATGAGATAGGAATACCAGACCACCTGACCTGTCTCTTGAAAAATCTATATGCAGGTCAGGAAGCAACAGTCAGAACTGTACATGGAACAACAGACTGGTTCCAAATAGGAAAAGGAGTACGTCAAGGCTGTATATTGTCACCCTGCTTATTTAACTTATATGCAGAGTACATCATGAGGAACGCTGGGCTGGAAGAAGCACAAGCTGGAATCAAGATTGCTGGGAGAAATATCAATAACCTCAGATATGCAGATGACACTACCCTTATGGCAGAAAGTGAAGAGGAACTAAAAAGCCTCTTGATGAAGGTGAAAGAAGAGAGTGAAGAATTTGGCTTAAAGCTCAACATTCAGAAAACTAAGATCTTGACATCTGGTCCCATCTTTTCATGGCAAATAGATGGGGAAACAGTGGAAACAGTGTCAGATTTTATTTTTGGGGGGCTCCAAAATCACTGCGGATGCTGATTGCAGCCATGAAATTAAAAGACACTTACTCCTTGGAAGGAAAGTTATGACCAAGTTAGAAGCATATTAAAAAGCAGAGACATTACTTTGCCAATAAAGGTCTGTCTGGTCAAGGCTAGGGTTTTTCCAGTGGTCATTATGGATGTGAGAGTTGGACTGTGAAGAAAGCTCAGCGCCGAAGAATTGATGCTTTTGAACTGTGGTGTTGGAGAAGACTCTTGAGAGTCCCTTGGACTGCAAAGAGGTCCAACCAGTCCATTCTAAAGGAGATCAGTCCTGGGTGTTCATTGGAAGGACTGATGCTGAGGCTGAAACTCCAATACTTTGGCCACCTCATGTGAAGAGTTGACTCATTGGAAAAGACCCTGATGCTAGGACTGATTGGGAGAGGAGAAGGGGACGACAGAGAATGAGATGGCTGGATGGCATCACCGACTCGATGGACATGAGTTTGAGTGAACTCCGGGAGTTGGTGAAGGACAGGGAGGCCTGGCATGCTGTGGTTCATGGGGTCGCAAAGAGTCGGACACGACTGAGTGACTGAACTGAACTATTTCACACAGTAATACTTACCTATTTCTAAAGTTAGCTTTTTAAAACAATTTAACCACAATACTGAGATCATACCAATTTTTTTCCCCTCAAACATCACCAAATACACAATATTCACATTTCCCTGATTGCTTAATAAATGTCATTTACCATGTTTTTTTTTAAAGAAGGATTCAAATAATATCTAAAACAATCTGAGTAACACATCTCTTAACTTTATTTTAATTTACAACTTTCCCATCGCACTGTGCGTTTGTGTATGTGTTTGCACAAGCACAGGAGTCTGCATTTATTTGTTGAAGAAACTTGGCACCTTCTGCAGAATTATCTTTTTCTGGATTTTTAGATTGTGTTCTTGCTTAATATCTTGCTCTGGCTCTATTTATTTTTTAAGCCACACCTTAGTTCCCCAACCAAGTATGGACCTCTGGCCCTCTCGGTAAAAGTGTGGAGTTCTAACCACTGGACAGCCAGGGAATTCTCAGTCCTGTATTTTCTATGAGCTGATAAGTTTTATTTTAATTTAGAGACATGAATATTTTATCAGAGGTAGTCTATAGTTTCTGTTGTATGTTAGAGGAAAATTGGTGAAGAAAATTCATGTCTGATTATATCTCTCCCTGTGATGCTGAGAGTGATCAGTACATTCTGGTGTTTTCAACTGGATCCAAAGACATGATACAATGAACTTATTTACAAAACATAGACGTCCTTATCAGCTTTTAATCTAAGGTTTGAGAAGCCACTGATGACCATTCATCGTTTCATTAAAGGTGCTAAAATGTTCATATTATGTTACTCCTGTGTATAACAGTTGTAATTTCTCCATAAAGAAAGATTTCTTTCCAACTATTTGGTACATGAGGTACAGTTCTTATAGGAAATATAAGTTAATGCCTGATTCTTTCCCCATGTTTAACAGTTTTCAGAGTAAGCTGAAGCCTATAAAGGTAAAAAATGAGAGTTTGGGATTTTTGTTTAAAAGTATCTTTATAAGCTCATGAAATATAAAATATTTTATATGTCTAAATCTATTTCATTTATTACTCTCTTTGTGGACCAAATGTCCTCTTTTTGGCCAATGGGAGCTCTTGAATCATTTTGACACAGTCTTATTCACGGATAGAATTACCTTCAAGTGGATAAGATGTCCCAGGCTTCTCTCCTGTTCCTGACTCCAGATCTGGAAGTAATCAATTATTTCTCTGTGGTGCCTTTTCTCTTTTTGGTGGGAAATGGCATTTTGAAACAACAACCATCTGGGGACTAAGGGTGATCATCACTACCAGTCATTACCAATCAAACTTTTTTTTTTTTTTCAAAATTTTCAGTGATCAGATCTAGGAAATAGACACATTTTAAAGAGGAAACCACATGTGGGCAATTTTTTATCTCGCTTAACACCTTGATTTTAAATTTTTATCTCACCTGCTGACAAAATTTTGATTTTTAATACTTATTTTCTTTCTCTAATACTAATAGATAATATATTAGTATTAGACTAAGGAGGCCAATATTATTACTAACAATATCATTGTTGAAAGCAGGGTTATTCTGGCAGTTTATTTTGTCTTTGGTATATGTTACCACATTATCCTATTTTTAGTCAATTAAAATGAGTCTTCCATGTGTGTCTAAGTCACCAACTTTGTTATGTTTTGCTTTTTGATGGCTTGGTATTTGATTTTTATGAATTGTCATTTTTATATCTGATTTTTTAAAAATTATTTAAAATATTTTCATGGCTTCAAAGCCATGTTTACAAAGTAAAGTATTTTCAGACAAAGTCAGATTTTATTTTAACCTTTACCTGTCTCCCTCTTCTTCCTTATAGATAAAGGCTTTAATTTGCTTATGTTTGTTTATTATTCTATTTCAATATATGTGTGTATATGAATCTCAGATAAGAGGTTACATAGGCTATACATGCTGTTCTGGACCTTGTCAAGACTTATTTCAAAAATGAAGAATCCTTCCTTTGAAATATTCTATTTTCCTGCACCTACCCCAATTAGTTAAGTAAAAGCAGGGGTTTACTTAGACCAAGTTTTATTAATAAAAGGCACACATAATTTGTAACCAATGGGAAAAGGACTTGAAAAGTTAAGAGGTTCCTTTGAAGGCTAATGTCTATAACTATTAAGACTCAGAGCAGAGTTTCTTTCCTCTTTGGAGCCGAACAGATTTTTGATGAAGAAAGTGTAGGTTTTGCTAATGGAAATGGCCTTGTGTATATACCGAGCTGGGTTTGTGGACATTAAAAGCTATTTTACATGCACCGATCTTCTACTAGTAAGAATTTGGGAATAGCAATTTCTTTCCTGCCCCTTTGATCTGCTCCCAAACCCCGTGGTGGTATATTATGGCTGCAGAGAGCTGTAAATGTTAGCAAGCAGCAATTTGAAAGCCCTAAAAAATGTAGTTGCAAAGGCAATTCAAACATCAGGTATCCTTCTCATCATCCAGACTCCGGTTTTAGAGCTATTGAGGGAATTCTGTCAAATCTCAAAATGCAGTGGATCACTGATCTGGTATGAATACTCAAGTTACTCTGAATAGCTGTATTTTCAGTGCAAGAAAGCAGCTATTCCTTTTTTTTCCCCCTTTCCTTAAAACTCAAAAACAAAAAATACATACACACACACAAACATATTTCACTGAAAAAGCATTTCTTTCTGAGGACAAATACAGTGGTTTTGAATCAGGAGGCTACCAGTCTGGATGAATTTTGATTCCTACTCTTCTCTCACTGAGGCTTCCCCGGTAGCTCAGATGGTAGAGAATCCACCGGCAGTGCAGGAGACTGGGATTCGATCCCTGGGTCAAGAAGATCCCCTAGAGAATGGAATGGCCGCTGACTCTAATATTCTTGCCTGGAGAATCCCATGAACAGAGGAGCCTGGCAGGCTACACTCTACGGGTTGCAAAGAGTCAGACACGACTGAGCGACTAAGTAGGCATGCACATTCTCTCACTGAGGGCTTAAGACATCCATTTGCAATTTGGGAATCATATTCAGTAAGTGTGTTGGCACGGCCAATGACAAAGAGAAACACTGTATACCTCCTGCAAGAATAACTGAGGAATTTGAAGGATAAAAAGGCAAAGATACATATGGAAAATCCTATGCTCTCTTTCTCCTTCTTATAATTTGCAGTGTAAAAGATAAATGCATAGTTTATTTTTAGTTGTGCAAAATAAATTGTCTTTTACTAATATTGTTCACATTCAAACACACACACTGTATGATAAGTATTTAACTCTGTTGATGCTATTTATTGGAGTTTCCCATCTTCCACCATTCTGAATGATAAAAAAACAATCTCTGTCCACAAAAATGGAAGGTATTAATACTTGCCTCAGGGAGACTAGAGAAGGGGGATGAGGGTGGTGGGGAGGATATACCTTTCCTTAAAGATCTTTGTCACTAACACTTAAGGACGTTTGTGACCTCAAAACCTCTGAGTATCTGCCTCCATCCTTCTGAGTAGATAAAACAGAAATTAATGTCAAAACAACTGGCCATCTCCATACATTCTAACCAAGTCAGTAATAACTCCAGAAGAGATGAGCTGCCTTTTACTGTGTCCTTTGGGATTCTCAAACTGTCTGGCAAAGTATTTAAGCACCTTTTCTAAACTGATCTGCCCACACTCCCACTGCCTCCCTGCCTGCCCTCCCCAAACCACCCTTACGTCTCCAGAATCAATGGAGATGCGTTCAGGAGAGATAGTTGAACTAGGCGCTGAGTGGGTTTCTTCTCCAACTAACAGCATGCTGTGTGGCCTGAGGCCAGCCATTTTCCTCTCTGCAAATCAGCTCCTCTCACCATAAAATGAGAGCCTTGGAATAGTGATCTCCATGGCTTCTTTCAACTCTGACATTTGGGGGGAATCTACAAAAATGCTCCAAGATATTAGAAGAGTTCCATTTAAACACCTGGCCACTTTAGAAGGGCTTTGCATATATATTGTATTTCACTTGCTAAATTGCCAAATAAATCTGATGTGAGTGATCCCCAAGAGGACCCAAGACCAAATTGCAAATGTCTGTTTGTGATGATGGAGGTCTTGTAATCTGAGCATTGATCCTAGAAAGCCTTTGGGTGCTTCTCAGAGTAACGTAAAATTATAAAGTGATGTATTACCCACGAGAAATCCTTTTCCATTTACATTTCATTTTCCTCTGTGGTATTTAACTTATTTTTTTTATTATGTGCAGCCATTATAAATATTTATACTGCAATGTATGATTGGTCAATAAAGAAAAATCAATACTGGGTTTTTGCTGCCCAGAAAAGAGATTGTGCTTTACCTGATTCTAATTAAGAATGAATCTAAAAAAGAAAAAATCAAAGGTGAGAAGGTAAAATAGGGAGCCAAGTGGAAAAAAGAAAGAAAAAATATATTATTTATTTTATGTTTTAAAATATTATATGTATTTTACACTTACACTCACATTGATACACAAAGATTTTTAGTTTACAATTGTCTTTGCTAGTAACCCTCAGTTCAGCCTAACTGACTTCCTATAGTACCTGCGAACTACAGAAAACGATGAGCTGTAACACAGAAAGCTGTCACGGTTACTTCCGCACAGCTTTATCTGTCGTTATATAAGGAAGATGAACTTGGAAGTAAGAAAAAAAGTTTGCTTCTCACGGTCATAAACCATATTTCACTTCAGTTCAGTTCAGTCGCTCAGTTGTGTCTGACTCTTTGCGACCCCATGAACCACAGCACGCCAGGCCTCCCTGTCCATCACCAACTCCCGGAGTACACTCAAACTCATGTCCACAGAGTCGGTGATGCCATCCAGCCATCTCATTCTCTGTTGTCCCCTTCTCCTCCCGCCCCCAATCCTTCCCAGCATCAGAGTCTTTTCCAGTGAGTCAACTCGTCTCATGAGGTGGCCAAAGTATTGGAGTTTCAGCTTCAACATCAGTCCCTCCAATGAACACCCAGGATTGATCCCCTTTAGAATGGACTGGTTGGATCTCCTTGCAGTCCAAGGGACTCTCAAGAGTCTTCTCCAACACCACAGTTCAGAAGCATCAATTCTTCGGCGATCAGCTTTCTTCACAGTCCAACTCTCACATCCATACATGACCACGGGAAAAAACCATAGCCTTAACTAGACAGACCTTCGTTGCCAAAGTAATGTCTCTGCTTTTTAATATGTTGTCTAGGTTGGTCATAACTTTGCTTCCAAGGAGTAAGTGTCTTTTAATTTCATGACTGCAATCACCATCTGCAGTGATTTTGGAGCCCAGAAAAATAAAGTCAGCCACTGTTTCCACTGTTTCCCCATCTATTTGCCATGAAGTGATGGGACTGGATGCCATGATCTTAGTTTTCTGAGTGTTGAGCTTTAAGCCAACTTTTTCACTCTCCTCTTTCACTTTAATCAAGTGGCTCTTTAGTTCTTCTTCACTTTCTGCCTTAAGGGTGGATTTACCAAGTATCAACTCTATGCCAGGTAGTATTTTGATGTTTGTGTTCCAGCTGAAAAGAGCATGCTCTTTCTTTATAATAGAAAGGGTAGACAGAGAGGATAAATCCTGTTAGGTGATTCAAAAGCTTATGTGATAGTCACTGGATGTCTGTTCAGATTGGCCAGAGAAATTTTTGAGAACTAATTTTAAGATTTACAATCAGATCATCAAGAAAACTTCTACAATCCAATTGAGCAAGTCAAACACGGAAACAAGTGGTTGTAATATAAGACAAGAAGTGACCAGTGCTCAAAAAACTCTCGCTCTCTTCACTGGGTGGTTTTTAAGCGTGCAGCATCAGCATTACCTAGGAACTCGATAGCATAGGAGGATAGAAGACCCCACCCTAGACCTGTTTCACTTTAACACATTTTCCAGGTAACTCATATGCACATGCACATTAGAACAATATTGCTCATTAAACAAACAAACAAACACACAGGGAATTCAGAGGAAAAATAAATCATATCCAGCTTGCAGTTGGAAGGGGTCCTTGAGGAATAATTACAAAAGCAACCCAAGAAAATGAATAAGATGCAAGTCATGCTCTGTTTATCATTTCTTCTCAACATTATTTAGAGGGATTCATAGCTAGACCATATGACAAGAGCCATCAAGCTAGAATTAATTGTAGCATCAAAAAGAATAATATACTTAGGAGTAAATTTAATCAAGGAGGTGAAATGTATGTACACTGAAAACTATAAACATTGAGGAAGGAAAGCAAAGAATTCACAAATAAATAGAAAGCTATCCCACATTCAAGTATTGGAAGGATTAATATTGTTAAAAAATTTCATACTACCCAAAGAGATAGAAAGATTCAATGCAATTCCTACCATGACTCCAATTGCATCTTTCAGGAAAAAAAAAAATTCTAAAATTTACATAGAACTGTAGCAGTCTCCACATAGTCAAATTAATCTTGCAAAATAAGAATACAGTTGAAAGCATCACACTTCTTGATTTCAAATGGCATTACTAAGCTATAGTAATCAAAATAGTATAGGAGGACCATCTTAAAAACAGTCACACAGACTAATGGAACAGAATCAATACCCCAGAAGCAAACCTATGCACATATAGTCAACTAAGTTTCAACAGAAGTACCAAAAATATACAATGCCAAAAGGATAGCCTTCAGTAAACAGTGCTAGGCAAAGTGTATGAAAGTGTTGGTCATTCAGTCGTGTTTGACTCTTTGCAACCCCGTGAACTGGAGCCTACCTCTGTCCATGGACTTCTCTAGGCAGGAGTACTGGAGTGAGTTGCCATTCCCTTCTCCAGGAGATCTTCCCGACAAAGAGACTGAATCCAGATCTCCTGCATTGCAGGCAGATTCTTTCCTCGCTGAGCCACCAGGGAAGCCTCCAAGCAAAGTATATATCCACACAAAAAATAATGAAATTTAACCCTTATCTTATACTATGAGCAAAAATCAACTCAAAAATGGCTTAAAGACTTAAATGTAAGACTTCCAGAAGAAAACATAGGGTAAAATTTCCTTAATATTGGCCTTCACAATGATTTTTGGATGTGGCATAAAATGCTTGGGTAACAAAAGGAAAAATAAACAAATGGAATTAATTAAAACTAAAAAGCTTATGCAAAAAAAAGCAAAAAAATCATCAAAATGAAAAGATAACTATGATTGGGAGAAAGTATTTGCAAACCATACATCTGAAAAGAGATTACTATTCAAAATCTATAAGAAGCTCATACAATTCAATAGCAAAAACCCATCCAGTTACAAATGGCAGAGTCTTCAAATCAATGTTTTTCCAAAGAATACATACATGTGGCCAATAGTATATGAAAAGATGCTCACTAACCGTAATTGGGGAAATGCAAATCAAAATGACCATGAAATATCTGTTAGGTTGACTACCATCTAAGAGACAACGGATAGAAAGTATTGGCCGGGAAAATGGAACTCTTGGACACTTTTGGTAGAAATGTAAATTGGTACAACCGCTATGGAGAAAGCATGAAGGTTCCTGAAAAACTTAAAAATCAGAACGACTATATGGTCCAGCAACCCCACTTCTGAGGATATATCCAAAGGAAATAAAATCACTATATTGAAGAGAAATCTGTACTCCCATTTTAATCACAGCTCTATTCGCTATAACCAAGATATGAAAACAGCCTAAGTCTCCCCTCACAGATGAATGGATAAAGAAAATGAACTACATGCATCTGTCTGGCTAGCTAGTTAGCTACAATAGGATATTATTCAGCCTTTAAAAAGAAGGAAATCCCACCATTTGTGGCAACATAGATGAATCTGGGCTTCCCATGTGGTGCAGTGGTAAAGGATCTGCCTGCCAACGCAGGAGATGCAAGAGGTACAGATTTGACCTCTGGATTGGGAAGATCCCCTGGGGTGGGAAATGGCAACCCACTCCAGTATTCTTGTGTGGGAAATTCCACTGATGGAGGAGTCTGGCAAGTTACAGTCCATGGTGGTGGCAAAGAGTCAGACACAACTGAGAGCTAGAACAAGCTGAAGGAAATGAATCTGGAGGACATTATGCTAACTGAAATAAGCCAGACAAAGAAGGAAAAACACTTCATGATCTCACTTTTATGTAGAACCTAAAAAGTCGAATATATAGAAGCAGAGAGTAAAATGGTGCTTACCAAGAGCAGAGAGGTGAGGGAAATGGGGAGATATTGGTCAAATGGTACACATTTGCAGTTGTGTGGGATGGATAAATCTAAAGTTTTAATATACGGCAGGATGCTATAGCTAATATTATATTGATTACTGGAGATTTTCTAAGAGAGTGTGTTTCAAATGCTATACGGTGGCTCAAATGGTAAAAAATCTGCCTGCTATGTGGGAGACGTGGATTCAACCTCTGGGTTGGGAAGATCCCTTAGAGAAGGGAATGGCAATCCACTCCAGTATTCTTGTCTGGAGAATCACCATGGTCAGAGGAGCCTGGTGGGCTACAGTCCATGGAGTTGCAAGAGTCAGACATGACTGAGCAACTAGCACTTAGGTATTAAAAAAGGGAAAAAAGAGGTACCTAAGTGGGGAGATACGTTAATTAACTTGCCTGCAGTAGGAATTTTGCCTGCAATGCAGGAGGCACAGGAAATGCAGGTTTGATCCCTGGGTCAAGGAGATCCTTTGGAGGATAAAATGGCAACCCACTCCAGCATTCTCACCTGGGAAATCCCAAGGATGAGGAGCCTGGCAGGCTACAGTCCATGGGGTCACAAAAGAGTTGGACACGACTCAGTGACTAAAGAACAAGTAGGCATTTCACTGTCCATACGTATGTCCAATCATCACATACACCTTAAATATATACAGTGTTTACTTGTCAACTCCCTCAAAAGGAAACTATATACTGGGAAGGTTTGGTCTTCCCATTCCTGGGGTGGAAATTTAAATTCCAAGTATAAAAGTTTTGTTGTGGTGGTATCTTCAGCTCTGGCAGTACTTCATCTGTATTAAGAATGGTCTCTAAAATCAGTCTCATTAGGGCAAAGCCATCTTGAGACATGCTTCATTAATTCCTGCACTATGGACCACCTTTGTAAACCTGGCTAAGTAAACTTGATATTTTATTAGGAAAAAGACAACTTATGTGTCTCACCAACATAGTTAGGTATTTTGGAAAGATCACCAATTAAAATGGTATAGTCTGTTATGTGGTGATTTCTGGTTGTGTGACCCTGGAAGAACTCTGCTAAACAGATCATTTGTCGTGTTGTGCCTGTGTCAAATCAGAAGTTCAGTGCAAATACAAATGGACATATATGTATATTTGTGTGTCTGTGTGCATATGCGTAGCGATGGAGAGGAAAGAGCACAGCCTTGAAAATGAGATAAATCTGATTTCTCTAAGCCTCAGAGTTCTCCACAAAACAGGGTTAATTAAAACTACTTCATAAATTTGTCAGAAGAATTAAATGAGATAAATGCAAGTTACCTAGTCCCGTGCCTGGCACAGTATTTGTGCTCAATGCTAGTTACTTTCTGTTTAATAAAAACAATATATTATCTATATAACCTGTCCTAAGGGGAAAAAAATTCTAGACATTATTATCTCTACAACTAGGAGACATTCAGAGAAGGCAATGGCAAGCCACTCCAGTACTCTTGCCTGGAAAATCCCATGGACGGAGGAGCCTGGTGGGCTACAGTCCATGGGGTCGCTAAGAGTCTGACACGACTGAGCAACTTCACTTTCATGCATTGGAGAAGGAAGTGGCAACCCACTCCAGTATTCTTGCCTGGAGAATCCCAGGGACGGGGGAGCCTGGTGGGCTGATGTCTATGGGGTCGCACAGAGCCTGACATGACTGACGTGACTTAGCAGCAGCAGCAGCAGGAGACATTACTTAGAATCACCACACCACAGATAATGAAAAATAAGATTTCCTGATACTGAGTCATTACCACTGGAGTGGCAGGTAGCTTTTATGGACAAATGTATGGCATAAGTAATAAATAAATATACACTGAACAAATCAACATCTCTTGGACTTTGCTTGTCATTATGACACAATTCCATTTGGGAAAGGAACAGAATAAATAATGCTCTGTCAGTTCCTTGGTTAATTACCAGCGATCACGTCAGCTGTTTTATGAGGAAAAGATGTAATAGTCACATGTTCAGATCTAACCTTACTAATAACCCTTTAAGAAAATCTGTTAATTATTAACTTGCCTGGCAAATTTGGTTAAGACCCCAATATACCTGCTACATTCTCCTCATAGTTTAGAATGCTCAAAACTTGTGAGAAAATATGACTGGCTTGAGTTTTCTTATTTCCATTAGGAATCATTCTTTATTAGATTCTACCCCATCTTCCGCCCCAGTTCCTAAGTTATCTTTGATGAAGCGTCAAGAAAGACAGGACTTTGGGGAGGGCCACCAGGGGTCACACGATTGAATACGGCTCTCAAAGCTAAGGAATCAGGGACCTTGAAGGTATTAAATTCTGGCACGGAGAAAGAGACATGAAGAGCCAAAAAGGAGAAAAAATGAAAAGGAACCGAAGACTCGTTAAAGTCAGGGTGAGCACACCATGCTGGCTTATTTGCTCTCATCCAGCCTGCACTGGGTAAGACCTCAAGGAGTCAAGGTCTTTATGAAAGAAATTAAGATAAATGATAAAAATGTCTCTGAGGTAAGAAGTGGTTAAAAGGGAGAGAGTGGTGGAGTTTTGCAGCTAATGTAGACTAAAAGACATTCCAGGCTCTCTTTTCTTTCTTTTTCTTTTCTTGTAGCTCCCTCCCACCCTATGCTCCGGTGTCATGAGACAAAAACATCTTGAAGTGGTTTCTTCCATGTTATGTTCTTAGGGGGAAGGGAGGAGGAGTCGTGGCATTTCAGCCTTGCTTGGAAGATGGCCCATGACACCCCTATGGCCTCACCGGCACACTGAAATATTTAAAGTGAAGGCGTTAGTCACTCAGTCGTGTCTGACTCTTTGCGAGCCCATGTACCATAGCCCACCAGGCTCCTCTGTTCATGGAATTGTCCAGGCAAGAATACTGGAGTGGATTGTCATTCTCTTCTCCAGGGAATCAAACCTGAGTCTCCTGCATTACAGGCAGATTCTTTACTGTCTGAGCCACCAGGAAATCTGGAAATATTTAAAGCATATGCTCATCTTAGACCTGTCCTTGCCTAGACTGAAATAGAATAAAGTTGAGGAAGTATAAGGAGAGGAGACCTGAGCGGGCATCTAGGGAGGTGTGAGCTCAGAGGACTCCCTGCCTCCTTTGCTGCAGGATCAGTCTGCTAATCGGTGTAAAGCAGTGTGAAGTGCCACGTCACAGGGCCACATATACGTAACTTCTGCCTGGATTTTACTGTGGGGGGAGTCTAGCTTTCAGCAGAGTGGTGTTGTAGCACTTCAGTAGTTAAAGGCTCACCCTTTGGAATATTTTCAGTTCAGTTCAGTCGCTCAGTCGTGTCCGACTCTTTGCAACCCCATGAATCACAGCACGCCAGGCCTCCCTGTCCATCACCAACTCCCGGAGTTCACTCAAACTCATGTCCACAGAGTCAGTGATGCCATCCAGCCATCTCATTCTCTGTCGTCCCCTTCTCCTCCTGCCCCCAATCCCTCCCAGCATCAGAGTCTTTTCCAGTGAGTCAACTCGTCGCATGAGGTGGCCAAAGTATTGGAGTTTCAGCTTTAGCATCAGTCCTTCCAATGAACACCCAGAATTGATCTCCTTTAGAATGGACTGGTTGGAATATTTTAGACCTGATTTTAATTCAGAGCCCATGTCTTGTGAAAATTAAATTATCCTTCAGTCACCTTATCTCTAAAGTGTAGACAATAAGCTTTTCAGTGTTACTCGTGTGTGTGTGTGTGTGTGTGAAAACTAAGTGAGACAAACACAGTGCCTGATGAAGAGTAAGTCTCTGATGAAAAGACGGAGCCTTTTACAGAACCCACTTCTTTGTCTTCTGATCTACTAGTTTGAGTATTGGGGTCTGTTGCTTCAGAAGCCTTTGTAAGCTCATGAGATAAGTACATAGATGAAATCCTGGGTCCCTGTTGGCATCAGTGAGCCACAGAACCAGCCCTGGAATTGTCAAATACCAGATTTCTTGATAAATCAGTTAATACACACGTGCATGCTCAGTCACTCAGTCACGTCTGACCCTCTGCGAACCCATGGACTGAAGCTCACAAGGCTCCTCTGTCCCTGGGATTCTCCAAGCAAGCATACTGAAGCGGGTTGCCATTTCTTCTTCCAGGGGATATTCCTGACCCACAAGCAAAACTACATCTCCTGTGTCTCCTGCATTGGCAGGCTGATTCTTTACCACTGAGCCACAGTGAATACATATCTGCATTCTTTTAATGACTATTATTCAGAATTTGCTTACTTCTAATTGACATTCTAGATGGTACACAATAAGTGCCTAATTGTGAAGAGGTTGTGGTAAAAACTCAAGTATGGCCTTTTGAAACGATAAACATTCAGAATGATAGTTGCAATTTAAGTGCTGTATAAAGGTTTTATTTTTCTCCCTTTTCCCAACTTGACTCTGAGTTCCTTGGGAGCATGAATCTCTGTCACCAGTGTCCAACCCTGAAGATGACACACTGTAAAGCTTCTGGCCTATTGGCAGGGATCACACTCACTTTTACAATGCAATTTTATTATAAAGTCTGGCGGAAGAGAGGTATGTAAATTTGGGTTAGAATTCCAGTCTCACTCAGACTTTCTTGCTGTGTCACTTTGGGTAGGTCACTGATACTCTCTAAATCTTATATTCCCCCTGTAAACAATGGTGACAATACTTTCTATGTCTCAGGGCTACAGGCATTCAAAGATATAAAGGAAGTGGAAGATGCTACAAATATTATAAAATTTTAAAGTGTGTCCCCACTCCGATTTATTACCCTAAACTTGGTCATTGGAACAAACTAGAAAAATGAGGATCCTCTTTAAATCTACATCTCAAATGTGGCTCAGCTTGGTCATCCCTGTGCATTCTCTAGCATGTTTGGAGGCTTTGCTCCAACACATCTGGCTGTTTTATGACTTTAATCCCAATTTAAAATTCCACAATGCTTCACACAATCATTTTTCTTTATCCAGAAAATGCTTTGCATCAGACCAGATAAGGAAAGCAAGAGCCTCATGTGTAACCCTTCCAGTTGCCTTTTGATCTCTCTTCTGCTTCTACCAAGAGTTCAATGCATAAGTCACTTCTCCACCACTAAAACAAGGGGTTGTGCCATAAAGGCCAGTGATCCTTTATTTCATAGTGGTAAAAGCATTTTAGCAAGTAAGCTAGGTTTAGGTCTCTGTTCTGACACATATCAACTATGGTATCCTGGGAAGACAGCTCGCTGAATTACTGTCTTCTCATGAATAAAATAACATGGAAAATACAGGCTTGATGTGGGAACAAAATGAGATCATGCATGTGAAAGAAAGGTCCTCGTAAACAAAGAAATTCTGCACGCCATCATCTGTATTAAAAATCACATGATTTGTGAATCATTTCAGTGGCCTGTTTCTTTTTCTACAGAAAGCAACTGGAACGATGGTTTGCAATGCACTGTAGGTGCTTCCCCTGATTTTTCCGAGGAAATTTATTTTAAGAACTCTTTCCTGTGTAATGAAATCAACAGATCCAGATAGGGCTTGCAAAAGAACAATCAGATATCAGCTATTTTCTTTTCACTCTTTTTCTAACCAGTGCCTATAGAATCTTCCTGCAGAGGTACTCCTTGAGGCTAAAGAAGGAAACGTATATAGAAGAAGCTACAGGATGTGAAACAAACACACCCACATGTATATTCCTTTCCTAGGACTGCTGAAACAAACTACGAAAAACTTGGTGATCCAAACCAACAGAAATTTATTCTCTACAGATCTGGAGCCTGGGAGTCTGAAGGGTGGCAGTGTTGGGTCTCTTTGGAGGGCCTGAGGGATACTCTCTTCCATGCTTTTCTCCTCGCTTCAAGCGGCTGCCAGCACCCCTGCACTCCACCCCTTATAGCCACATCACTCCGCTCTCTGCCTCCGTCTCCACACCACCTGCTTCTCTGTGTGTCTGTGCCTTCCTTGTCTCTTTATAAGGACGGTTGGCCTTGGATTTAGGATTCACCAGGATGGTCTCATCTCAAGAGCCTTAGCTTAATTAGATCAGCAAAGACTCTCTTCCCAAATAAGGTCACGTTCACATGTTCCAGGGGGACTTCTTCCTTGGGTTCCGTTCAATCTTCTGCCGTGTTCTTAGTGTTATACTCACCTGGATTTGAATCCCAACTCGTACACTAATCCCAGTGCAATTTCTGCTCTTTGTAGAAATCACATCCTCACTTGTAAAATGTTGCCATGAGAATATCTTTACAAGATTGTGGTGACCTTAAAAGAAACCATGAATAGTGAATGCCTGCCAGGCGCTGGGCACTCAATACGTGGTAACAATTAAATAAATAAGTAAATAAAAGCTGTCTTTGGCATATCTAATATTCCTAAAATAAAAGTCAATCCAAAGGAGGACAGAAACACTCAGATTTAGTAGAAAGTGCCCCGGACTAGGTCTCAGAAGTCCTTTCTTTCAAATTCTGCCACTCACCAACTAAATCTAATAACTTTGAACAGTCCTTTCCCCCTAGTGGTACAAATTTTAACTAACTCTCCCCATTTGTATGGGTTGAACTAGATAATATATGTATACATTTAAATTATGGCCTCACAGCATGTTCCCTAACCAGAGATTGAACCCATGTCCCCCACACTGAACGGTAGAGTGTCTTATCACTGAGCCATCAGAGAAGTCTCTGAACTAGATAAGCTTTAATTGCTTCCCTTTTTCTGACATTCTGGAGTTTCACAAATATAACATTTTGGATTGCCTTGGGAGTAATTGGGTGAACAAACCACCTAAAATTTGTACAGTCCAACAGGAATTTTACAATTCCTGGCCACTGTCTTGACTTCTCATAGTTTTGAATATTTGATTTTAGGGGCAGATTTTGTTAGGCACTACTCCTATTCGCTTCTGGAAAGGGCAGTGAGCTGGCTAAAGTGAGACTCTGAGGCTAACTCTTACCTTTCCAGACTTTCAGCTCAGCTCCTCCGACCCCAACCACCAAGCACTCAGCCACTGCTCTTCTGAACCCTATCCCTGCCTTTGAAAAATGGTCTCCCTGCCTTCTTGTGCAGAGAAAGGCTAGGGGCTGGAACACAGAGATTATCTGGACAGTCACAAAATGATGCATGCAACCAGGCCTGGCTGTGTAATCCATGAGGTTTCTTGTTCAAAATCAGGATAAAAATGCCATTAGGTACTAAAATATGGTAGCGTCCTTCCTTCAACAGCCTCTCTCAAGCTATCAGAATGCTTTCTGTCTGCTAATGAATGCTGCACTCCCTCTTGCAGGAGGACACTTATCGTGTAAGACCTTCCTGGATGCCCTGGGCCCACCACACACTTGTGTGCACTCATCTGGATCTTGGTGGGATGCTCCAGACTGATGTAGTGTGCCCTGACTGGAAGTTGAGAGGCAATCTTCCTACCTAGGGGCCTCTGCTCCAACCACCAGGGATGCACAACCATCAGAGAATTGCAGCCTTCACATTGAGTCACATTTAGCACCTAGATCATGGGTGGGTGAAAAGTTCACCCCCACCACAGATTTCCCTGGTAGCTGAGACAGTAAAGAATCTACCTACAATGCAGGAGACCCAAGTTTGACCCCTGGGTAGGGAAGATTCCCTGGGGAAGGGAATGGCAACCCACTCCAGTATTCTTGCCTGGAAAATTCCATGGACAGAGGAGCCTGGTGGACTACAGTCCACGTGGTTGCAAAGAGTCAGACACGACTGAGTGACTAGCAGTAACACCACTGACTCACCTGTCGAATGGGCTGAGTCCCTGCCTACCTGGGGCAGGGAGCGTTGCTGCCACACTCCTCGCAGATGCACCACAGAGCAGGTGTGCTCAACCCCCGGGCGTCCTGCACTCAGGGACCACAGGAGGCAGAGAGCGACAGTGGATGAAGGGCCTTACCCTGCCCACCACGATCTGGTCATCATTCTGGATGAAGGAGCCTGAGGGTGAGGCTGGGATGGGGAGGTCTGCCTGGAGCTCTGACTCCATACCTCTGCTGTATGGTCCATTTTCCCATCAGACTTCCCTTAGACCATACAAGTCCAAACAAAAATTTAAGGATTTCAAGGCAGTGGCTGGGGAGCACTGAACCCAGATTGTGCAACCCTTCTGAATGCAAGGTCTTTGTGACTGCACGGTCCCACATCCACGGAGCTGGCCCGACTAGCAACATAAGCATGAATATATTCCAGCAACTGACCTCCTTCAGATATGACTTATTCAGTCTTCCCCTCTCAATTCAAGATGTTTCCCTGGGGGTTGGAAATGTTTCAATAAGCCCCTTTCCACACATTCTCCCATGTGGAGTTCTGTGAGGCTCTAGGAAGGACTCAGTTATCTTCCAAATTGAGATTTGATGGGAAAAAAAAAAGACTATGTTTAGCTTCTGGAGGGACATTGGAAAGATTGTGAGGGTCCTGGCTTCCTTGGTAGCTCAGCTGGTAAAGAATCCACTCTCAATGGAGGGACTCCAGTTAGATTCCTGGGTCAGGAAGATGCCCTGGAGAAGGGAATAGCAACCCACTCCAGTATTCTTGGGCTTTTCTGGTGGCTCAGACAGTAAAGAGTCTGTCTGCAATGCAGGAGACCTGGGTTCGATCCCTGGGTTGGGAAGATCCCCTGGAGGAGGTAATGGCTACCCACTCCAGTACTCTGGCCTGGAGAATTCCATGGACTGTATGTATAGTCCATGGGGTCACAAAGAGTTGGACATGACTGAGTGACTTCACTTTTTTTCACTTTGAGAGAATCTGAAACTACTTAGCCAACTGTGAGCTCCCTGAGGGTCCCTGTGTGGTCTCACATTTCTATGTGAGCTGTTTGTCATGGGACAAAGAGCTCATGAATCCAAAATAAGCCATACTTTGTTTTATACCTAAATAACTATAGCATGGACTCTTCAGTTCAGTTCAGTTGCTCAGTCGTGTCAGACTCTGCAACCCCATGAACCGCAGCAAGCCAGGCCTCCCTGTCCATCACCAACTCCTGGAATCCACCCAAACCCACATCTATTGAGTCGGTGATGCCATCCAATCATCTCATCCTCTGTCATCCCCTTCTCCTCCTGCCTTCAATCTTTCCCAGCATCAGGGTCTGTTCAAATGAGGCAGCTCTTTGCATGAGGTGGCCAAAGTGTTGGGGTTTCAGCTTCAACATCAGTCATTCCAATGAACACCCAGGACTGATCTTTAGGATGGACTGGTTGGATCTCCTTGCAGTCCAAGGGACTCTCAAGAGTCTTCTCCAACACCACAGTTCAAAAGCATCAATTCTTCGGTGCTCAGCTTTCTTCACAGTCCAACTCTCACATCCATACATGACCACTGGAAAAACCATAGCCTTGACTAGACAGACCTTTGTTGACAAAGTAATGTCTCTGCTTTTTAATATGCTGTCTAGGTTGGTCATAACTTTCCTTCCAAGGAGTAAGCGTCTTTTAATTTCATGGCTGCAATCACCATCTGCAGTGATTTTGGAGCCCAGAAAAATAGTCTGCCACTGTTTCCACTGTTTCCCCATCTATTTCCCATGAAGTGATGGGGCCAGATGCCATGATCTTAGTTTTCTGAATGTTGAGCTTTAAGCCAACTTTTTCACTCTCCTCTTTCATTTTCATCAAGAGCGTGTACTCTAACCAGTCTAAATTTCCAAAGTGGTACACCACCTCACCTAGTGTTTCCTGGATGTTTAAGAGACTTTTGCAGTTTATACTCTGATACATACATGCAGAGAGAGATCCTTTGCTCTTCTCACACCTCCTGGCTAGTTACACATTATCTAACTTTTATGTTGCCTTGGTCCTAACTAGACTGCCATTTCACTGGGCAAAACTACCCTCATGGGCTAGGTTCATTTCTACTCCTGCCCTGACCAAGGAGGAGGAAAACTCTTAGACATTGAGGATAACAAAAGGACTGGGACACAGAGAGTAATATATAATTGCTCCAAGAACAAGTTTCACTCAAAATCCACATGCTAGCAACGTAATGCTCAAAATCCTTCAAGTTAGGCCTCAATAATGTGTGAACCAAGAACTTACAGATATACTTCCAGATGTGCAAGCTGGATTTAGAAAAGGCAGAGGAACTACAGATCAAATTGCCATGATCCGCTGGATCATAGAACAAGCTAGAGAATTCCAGGAAAAACAAAAACAAAAACAGAACATCTACTTCTGCTTCATTGACTATGCTAAAACCTTTGACTGTGTGGGTCACAACAAACTGGAAAATTCTTAGAGAGATGAGAAAACCAGACCACCTTACCTGCTTCCTGAGAAACCTGTATGCAGGTCAAGAAGTGCAGTTAGAACCAGACATGGAACAATGTCCCAAATTGAGAAAGGAGTACAAGGCTGTATATTGTCACCCTGCTTATTTATCTTATATGCAGAGTTCCGTTCCGTTCCGTCGCTCAGTCGTGTCCGACTCTATGCGACCCCGTGGACTGTAGCCTACCAGGCTTCTCCCGTCCATGGGATTCTCCAGGCAAGAGTACTGGAGTGGGTTACCGTTTCTTTCTCCAGGGGATCTTCCTGACCCAAGGATCGAACCTGGGTCTCCCGCACTGGAGGCAGACGCTTTAACCTCTGAGCCATCAGGGATATGCAGAGTACATCATGCAAAATGCTGGACTGGATGATCACAAGCTGGAATAAAGACTGCTGAGAGAAATATGAATAACCTCAGATATGCAGATGACACCACCTTTATGGCAGAAAGTGAAGAGGAACTGAAGAGCCTCTTGATGAAGGTGAAAGAAGAGAGTGAGAAAGCTTGGTGGTCTCTTACTTAGCCATGCCTGCCTAGTTCTCGCTCCTACACAGGAACCCATTCCTGTCATGCCCCACCCGCAATCCCCGGTCCGCCACATCCCAGTTGCCTGGGTTTGCTAAGCGTCTCCTCATCACAGTCAAGTCTAATGAAGCCTGCCTCCATATAAAAGAGGGAGCTTTTATTTTCTTTTCCCATTTCTATAAATGTCTTGCCCCAGGCCTTATCTTCTGCAACAGGATTAGATTGGTCCCCAGATGACCAACAAAGGGGATTAAGCATTCTCTTTGGGGGAAACTTAACATCTGCCCACGAGTGGGTATTATGGCCCCTTGATAAAAGCAGACAGTCCTCCATTGATTGGTATTTTTCTATTCTCTGTAATTCCATAGGAATCCATGCTCTGTTCTCTCTACTGTTTAGTTCTATTCAATCCTCTCTTTTGAACAAGCTTTCCACTAGATTTATATGATGAACGTATCCAATCTACACACCCCATGCTTATAATTTCCTTCTACCTACTCTCCTCCTGTATTCAGCTGCTCATAGTTCCACACAAATACCCCATGATTTAGGGAAAATATTTTTCCCAAGGAAGTAACTTTCTGAAGTCTGATCTTATTCAAAATACATATATATATGTTATGTATGTGTATGCACACTTCTCAACATTACCTCAATCTGAGGTGTTTACAGTAGGTGTGTTCAACTGACATTATCCTGAATAAAGAGGAGTGAGCTTTTGTTTTACATTTATACTTAAAAGTCAGAGAAGGCAATGGCAACCCACTCCAGTACTCTTGCCTAGAAAATCCCATGGACGGAGGAGCCTGGTAGGCTACAGTCCGTGGGGTCGCAAAGAGTTGGACACGACTGAGCGACTTCACTTTCACTTTTAACTTTCATGCACTGGAGAAGGAAATGGCAACCCACTCCAGTATTCTTGCCTGGAGAATCCCAGGGATGGGAGCCTGGTGGGGCTGCCCTCTATTGGGTCGCACAGAGTCGGACCCGACTGAGGTGACTTAGCAGCAGCAGCAGCATACTTAAAAGTCACTATAAAATTATTTTCTCAATATAAAAGGGCCCATTTCATCTACTATAAAGATACTGATTGTGAGGTTCTTATCTATTTGGTCGTCCAAAAATTTTATTCAGGCTTTTTGTAAGATCTTCCAGAAAACCCCAAGCAAACTTTTTGCTCAACCTAACACTAGATGCTATTTCATACTTGTATCAAAGTGAGATCAGCAGCCAGACTGAGTATGGAACTAGATTAATCTAAAAGATTCCTGCTTTCCTGGATTTTCTAGTTTAGGTGGAGACAGATGTAAGCAAATCAGCAAGATATTTGCAGATATTGAAAAATGCTAGGAAAACAAAAGGTAGCATGCTGAGAAATTGACTAGGCTGGTAATCCTTAGACTGGGTGGTCAGAGAAGCATCTCTAATTCAAGATGTTTGACTGAGACTTGATTGAGAAGAAGGAGGCAGCCATGCAAAGATCTGGGATCAAAGTTTTCAGTCAAGGACTTCCATGGTGGTCCAGTGCTTAAGACTGAATTTCCAAACCAGGGCGCATGGATTCAAAACCTGCTCAAGGAGCTAAGATCCCACATGCAGCAGTGCACAACCAAAAAGGAAATAAAAAGATTTCAGGCCAAGGAAACAGCTAGGGAAATGCCCAGAGATGGGAATAATCAGCTCTGGAGGAATAGAATGGACGCTGAAATGATTAGAGTAGAGTGAACAGGTAGAGAGGGATGAGCTGAGCTCTGAGTGGAGACAGAGTCCAATCATGCGGAGCACGAGCGGTCACGCGAAGGAACTGGAAACCCAGATAATTTGATTCTTTTAAGCAAGAGAATGACCTGATATACTTAAATAATCCTTTAGACTGCTTTCAAGAAAATATATAGGAGATGATGATAGTGAAAGCAGAAAAAGCATTTGGCAAACCATCATGATAGGTGAGATGAGAGATGAGTATGGCTTTTATCTGAACAGTAGCCATAGAAATACACGGGGAGGAGAGCTTTCAGAATATTTTCTGCAGGTGGAGGAAGTAGGATTCTGATAGACTAGACATGGAAGAGTTAAGGAAAGAGAAATCAAAGGTGACTCCTATACTTCTGACTTGAGTGACTGGGTGGGCGTCATGTGAAAGCACCTTCTGAGATGGAAAGCCTGGAGGCTAGATGATGAACAACTGCCTCCTAAGGTGAGCCCAAAGGAGTCAGTGAAACTGTTTATACCTTCAAAATTACCAGTAAGGTCACCTTTGTAAGCAAACAGAGCAATGTTTAAGTTTCTTTCTCTACTGGGTCTCTCACTGTGGTTCAGTTTCCGGACTTAGAGCAAGGGCCACTCACAGCGTGAGTCTTGAAGATAAATATAGATACATAAGAGTTGAATCGTATGAGAGTAAAATAAACTTACACTGGCAACCAAACTTGGGGTTTACAAAGCACTTTCCCATCCCGGCCCTCATATTAACCCTACAGAGGTAATACTATTGCTTCCTCTATTTTACGGAAGGGAAAACTGAAGCCAAAGGAATAAAGTGAACATCTCAGGCTTATACAACTCCTCTGGATCCTGAGCCTCCAGTCCTTTGCTGATAAGACAAAGAGTCCTGGAAAATCTCCCTATGTATAAACCTCCAGGAGGCTTTCTCTCCATCACTTTACATCAGCCAGACTCTGACTCACAGCTGGAGAATCAGCCTCCTCATTATGTAGTGAATTCCATGAGTACACACCAAGTGTTGTTTTCTGTAACAGACTGAAGTCTCTTCCCCTCTATTTCTTCCATTGCTGTTGCTGTTCAGTCGCTAAGTCATGTCCAGCTCTTTGTGACCCCATGGACTGCAGCACACCAGGCTTCCTTGTCCGTCAGTATCTCCCAGAGTTTGCTCAGATTCATGTCCATGGAGTCACTGATGCTATCTAACCATCTTATCCTCTGCTGCCCTCTTCTCCTTTTGCCTTCAATCTTTAAACATCAACTAGTTTTTCTTGGAAAACTGTGCCCAGGTTAAGGGGACTTCTGCCTAGTTTTGCATAGATGCTTTGATACGCTCCAAACTCAATGACTTTCCTTCAATCCCTGGGACTTTGGGAACAGCCAACCCACATGTGGTGGGAAGCAGGGCAAGAGGGAAGGAGGAATGTGAGGGAGACACAAACACAGCACAATGTTTTCTTTCTGAGAAACTACATCAAGGCTCTGATTCCAGTGACCTCACCTTCAAGCAATGCCAGCTCCTTTGCTCTAAATCAAAGTTGACTTGTGGTGGTTCACATGTTTTGAGTCTAATGAGCCTACAGCTTCTGATGTTGCAAAAGAAATCCTGAAGGTAGTCAGCATCTGTTCTTTGAAATCAGGACAGTCCATGACCCTAATATGCTTGACATGCTTGTTGACATGTCTCAGTGCAGAAACCTGAAGGATGTTGTACATGGGATGCTGGTCTGTCCACACAGTAAGCCCCCTTCAAACAGGGAAACTTGCTGAAACCTAGCAGGGCTTGTTCTGTGCTCTCCTTTCAAGTACGTGAAACTAATTATATAAACAGGCTCTTAAGGTAGCTCCATGCTTTCATTCTCGTCCCTTCCTGTAACTTCTCTGCACATATTCTTCTAGTGCTGACTTTTCAGAATTAGAATATAATCCATGTGTTTTTGGTGTCTACAAGGCAATTCATAACCTGATCCCTGGCTGTACCTCTGACTTCTTTTATAGCGATTTCCAATACTCATTCCCATACAAGTTACTCTGGTTTTCTTGCTATTCCTAAAACGTATTTAGGATTCTCTGAAAACACTGTTGCCTTTCCAACTGAACGGAAACTCTTTCCATGAGTCTCACGACTCATTTCTTCAGCACATTCAGGTTTCTGCTCAAATATGACATCTTAAGAGAATCCTGATAGTATTATGGTGGTCTCTTATAGTCCTGTAATAACTAATTTCATGGTCAACTTGACTGGGTCACGGGGTGCCCAGATATTTTCTTAAACATTATTCTAAGGGCATTTTTGGATAATATTAACATTTAAATCTGAGTAAAGCAGATTACAGAACCAGAGATGGAATTGGCAACCTCTTTGGATCATAGAAAAAGCAAGGGAATTAAAAAAAAAAAATCTACTTCTGCTTCATTGACTATGCTGAAGTCTATCACTGTGTGAATCACAGCAAACTGTGGAAAATTCTTATAGATGGGAACACCAGGCCACCTTACCTCTTTCCTAGAAACCTGTATGCAGGTCAAGAAGCAACAGAACTGGACATGAAACAACAGACTGGTTCAAAATTGGGAAAGGAGTACATCAAGGGTGTATCAACTTGCTTATTTAACTTATATGTAGAGTACATCATGGGGTTTCCCTCACAGCTCAGTTGGTAAAGAATCCACCTGTAATGCAGGAGACCCCCATTCGATTCCTGGGTTAGGAAGATCCGCTGAAGAAGGGATAGGCTACTCACTCCAGTGCAAAATGCTAGGATGGATGAATAACAAGCTGGAATCAAGACTGCTGGGAGAAGTATCAACAACTTCAGATACACAGGTGATACCACTCTAATGGCATAAAGTGAAGAGGAACTAAAGAGCCTTTTGATAAAGGAGACTGGAAAAGCTAGCTTAAAATTCAACATTCAAAATCTAAGATCATTGCATCCAGTCCCATCACTTCATGGCAAATAGATGGTGAAAAAATGGAAACAGTGGAAGATTTTATCTTCTTGGACTCCCAAATCACTGCAGATGGTAACTGTAGCCACACAATTCAAAGACACTTTCTCCTTGAAAGAAAAGCTATGACAAACATAGATAGGATATTAAAAAGTAGAGACATCATTTTGCCAGCAACGGTCTGTGTAGTCAAAGCTATGTTTTTTTTTTTTTTTTCCCAGTAGTCATGCACAAATGTGAGAGTTGAACCATAAAAAAGGCTGAGTACCGAAGAATTGATGTTTTCAAATTGTGGTGCTGGAGAAGACTCTTGAGAGTCCCTTGGACAGCAAGGAGATCAAATCAGTCAATCCTAAAGGAAATCAACCCTGAATATTCATTGGATGGACTGATGCTGAAGCTGAAGCTCCAGTACTTTGGCCACCTGATGTGAAGAGCCAACTCATGGGAAAATATCTTGATGCTGGGAAAGATTGAGGGCAGGAGGAGAAGGGAGTGACAGAGGATGAGATGGCTGGATGGCAGCACTGACTCAGTGGACATGAGTTTGAGAAAACTCTGAGAGATGTGAAGGACAGGGAAGCCTGGTGTGCTGCCGTCTGTGGGGTTACAGAGATTTGGACATGAGTTAGCAACTGACCAATAGCAAATCAAATTGCTCTCGCTAATGTGGGTGGTTCTCATCAATCAATTGAAAGCCTGAATAAAATGAAAAGGCTGACCCTCCTTGATAAGAGAGAATACTTCTTTTCTAACAGTTTTTAAACTGGGGTATCAGCTGTTTTCCTGATTGATATTCTTTAAACTAGGACATCTGATTTTTTTTGTCTCCAGATTCAAACTGAAACATTGTCTCTTCCTGAGTCTCAAGCCTGCTGGCCTACTGATTAAAACTATGCTACTGGCTTACCTGATTTCAGGCCTTGAGACCAGATTGGAACTAAATCATTGACCCTCCTAGGTATCAAACTTGCTGACTTATTCTGCACATCTTAGGGCTTAGTTGGCCTCCATAACTGCATGAGCCAATTTCTTATCATCTATCTATCCATTCTATTTGTTCTGTTCTTCCATATAACCCTAACAAATACCAAATTAAGAGTAAAGTAGGATAAAATGTAGCAAACTTAAAGGGTTTTTAGTTAAACACCAGTATACCATCAGATATCTAGATCGCAAAGAGTCGGACGCGACAGCGACTGAACTGACCGACTGAACTGATCTAGATCGCATCGTTACTATTTTACATTACTTGTCTCCTCTGATGTGAACTTGAACACCTCAAAGAAGTCTAAGAGGTCATCAACAACTGTGACAGTCTAAAGTTATGCCTTTTAATGAATCTAAATCTGCCTTTAGTGTCAACTTATTGCTTTTAATGTTTGTCATTTAAATATCAAATTACTAAGAAAGCATCTTTTAAATGCCAAACCATAAGCTGAATAGTTATGACAAAGTAAATTAATTCCTCTTTGCCAATTTTATATACACTTGAATATATTTTTATAAAATATTTTTGCATTAATATGTTTCACTAGGATTTCATTGAGTCTACTGATCAGTTTGGGAGCATTGACATTTTGATAACATTGAGTGTTTGACCAACAACACAATATACTTCTATAATTATTTAGTTCTTATTTAATTTTCTCAGCAATGCTGTGGAATTGGCAGCATACAGATCTTTGCCAGATTCATTCCTAAGTACATCATATTTAGTCTGCTAATATGAAGAATTGTATTACTTTCAAATGTTAAACTAACCTTGCATTCCTGGGATAAATCTCACCTGAATATTGTGCATTATCTATGTCACATATTGTTTTTTTGATTTACTAAAAGTTTATTGAGAATTTTGTATTTATATTCATAAAAGATCCTGGAATATGTTTTCCTTTTATTTTTAATGTACTTCTTTTTTGTTATTTTTGGATAAGAATGCTGTTTGGCTCATAGAATGAGTTTGGCAATAGTCCCTCCTCTACAATTTTCTGGAAGAGGTCAAGTAGAATGGAATACTGTTCCCATAAATGTTTGGTAGCATTATCAGTGAAGGCATTGAAGACTGGGATTTTCCCTGTGGGATATTTAAATACAAAGTCAATTTATTTAATAGAGATTATTTACTTGTAGCTGTTTCTTCTTGAATGAACTTTGGAATTTTCTGTCTTTCAGGGATTCTTTTCTCCCATTTCATTTAATTGTTGAAGTTTTTAGCATAAATTGATGTAGTATTTCCTGAACACCCTTTTAGAAAGTGCAGAATGTGTAATATGTCAGTTCTCTCACTCACAAACGATCATGTGTGCTCCCGCTCTCTCAGCGTCTAATGGTCTCTCTTCTCCATCTGCCTCTCAGTCACTCTCAATTAGTCTTAAAAGTTTGGAAGTGAAAGTCGCTCAGCCATGTCCGACTCTGTGACCACACAGACTGCACAGTCAATGGAATTCTTCAGGTCAGAATACTGGAGTGGGTAGCCTTTCCCTTCTCCAGGGGATCTTCCCAACCTAGGGATCAAACCCAGGCCTCCCGCATTGCAGGTGGATCCTTTACCAGGCTTACCTAAAGGCTTCCAATTAGCCTTCAGTTCAGTTCAGTCGCTCAGTCGTGTCCGACTCTTTGCGACCCCATGAATCCCTGTCCATCACCAACTCCCGGAGTTCACTCAAACTCATGTCCACAGAGTCAGTGATGCCATCCAGCCATAGTTATTAATTTCATTGATATTGTAAAAGAATCAGATATTGGGTTCAATTATTTATGTGTATTATTTTTCTATTTTCTACTTTATTGATTGCTGCACTAATTTTTAATGTGTCCCTTCTCCAGCTTACTTTAGATTTAGTTTATTTTTCTTTTTCTAGTTTTCAAAAGTGGACATGATGTCACTGTATTGGGATCTTTCTTCTTTCTTAATAAAGATATTAATGCTATAAGTTTCCCATAAAGAACTGCATTAGCAGTTTGATATGTTGTTTTATTTTTATTAGTTCATTTTTTTCCAATTTAATTTTTAATTTTCTTTTTGTCCTATGGTCACTTAGAAGTGAGTTATTTATTTCCCAAAGTTTTTGGGTTTTCTAGAGATAATTCTGATTTAATTCTATCTTGATCAAGGCAATGCTTTACATGAATTGAATCTTTCAAAATTTATTGATACTTGTTTCATAGCCTAAAATGTATTCTGTGTAGGTAAAAAATAAAATTTGCACTTGAATGTTTACTATTTTGTGGTTGAACAGTGTACTATAAAAGCCAGTTAAGTCAAGTTGGTTAATAGTTTTGTTCAAATCTTTTGTCTCTCTTCTTGTTTTGTGTCAACTACTTCCATTAATTACAGAGATGAGTATTAATATTGTTAAGCATAATGATGAATTTGTCTACTTTCTAAAAAAATTATTGGAATATATTTATAATATGTTACATTCAAATGTACAGTACAGTGAATCTGCTTTACATATATCCACTCTTTTTCTAGATTGTTTCCCCGTATAGGCGAGAAGTGTATTGAGTAGAGTTACCTGTGCTATACAGTATGTCCTTATTAGTTCAGTCATTTCAGTCACTCAGTCGTGTCCGACTCTTTGTGACCCCATGAATCACAGCATGCCAGGCCGCCCTGTCCATCACCAACTCCCAGAGTTCACTCAAACTCATGTCCATCGAGTCGGTGATGCCATCCAACCATCTATTCTCTGTCGTCCCCTTCTCCTCCTACCCCCAATCCCTCCTAGCATCAGACTCTTTTCCAGTGAGTCAACTCTTTGCATGAGGTGGCCAAAGTATTGGAGTTTCAGCTTTAGCATCAGTCCTTCCAATGAACACCCAGGACTGATCTCCTTTAGAATGGACTGGTTGGATCTCCTTGCAGTCCAAGGGACTCTCAAGAGTCTTCTCCAGCACCACAGTTCAAAAGCATCAATTCTTCGGTGCTCAGCTTTCTTCACAGTCCAACTCTCACATCCATACATGACCACGGGAAAAACCATAGCCTTGACTAGACGGACCTTTGTCAGCAAAGTAATGTCTCTGCTTTTTAAACTGCTGTCTAGGTTTCTCATAGCTTTGCTTCCAAAGAGTGTCTTTTCATTTCATGGCTACAATCACCATCAACAGTGATTTTGGAGCCCAAGAAAATAAAGTCTCTCACTATTTCCACTGTTTCCCCATCTATTTGCCATGAAGTGGTGGGACTGAATGCCATGATCTTAGTTTTTTGAATGTTGAGCTTTAAGCCAGCTTTTTCACTCTTCTCTTTCACTTTCATCAATTGACTCTTTAGTTATTCTTCACTTTCTGCCATTAGGGTGGTGTCATCTGCATATCTGAGGTTATTGATATTTCTCCCAGTAATCTGGATTCCAGATTGTGCTTCATACAGTCTGGCATTTTGCATGATGTACTCTGTATATAAGTTAATTAAGCAAGGTGACAGTATACAGCCTTGAAGTACTCCTGTCTCAATTTGGAACCAATCTGTTATTCCATGTCTGGTTCAAACTGTTGCTTCTTGACCTGCATACAGATTTCTCAGGAGACAAGTAAGGTGGTCTGGAAAATTTAAGAATTTTCCACAGTTTGCTGTAATCTAGTCACAGGCCTTAGTGTAGTCAGTGAAGAAGTTTTTTTTGAATTCTCTTGCTTTTTCTATGATCCAGCGGATGTTGGCAATTTGATCTCTTGTTCCTCTGCCTTTTCTAAGTCTAGCTTGAAAATCTGGAAGTTCTCATGTCATGCACTGTTGAAGCCTAGCTTGGAGAATTTTGAACATTGCTTTACTAGCGTGTGAGATGAGTGCAATTGTGCGGTAGTTTGAGCATTCTTTGGCATTGCCTTTCTTTGGGATTGGAATGAAAACTGACTTTTTCCAGTCATGTGACCAGTCATGAGTTTTCCAGCCATGAGTTTTCCACATTTGTTGGCATATAGAGTGCAGCACTTTCATAGCATCATCTTTTAGGATTTGAAATAGCTCAACTGGAATTCCATCACCTCCACTAGCTTTATTTGTAGTGATGCTTCCCAAGGCCCACTTGACTTCACATTCCAGGATGTCTGGCTCTAGGTGAGTGATCACACCATCATGGTTACCTGGGTCACAGAGATCTTTTTTATATAGTGCTTCTGTGTATTCATGCCACCTCTTCTTAATATTTTCTGCTTCTGTTAGGTCTATACCATTTCTGTCCTTTATTGAGCCCATCTTTGCATGAAATGTTCCCTTGGTATCTCTAATTTTCTTGTAGAGATCTCTAGGCTCTCCCATTCTATTGTGTTCCTCTATTTCTTTGCATTGATCACTGAGGAAGGCTTTCTCATCTCTCCTAGCCATTCTTTGGAACTCTGCATTCAGATGGATATATTTTTCCTTTTCTCCTTTGCATTTAGCTTCTCTTCTTCGCTCAGCTATTTGTAAGGCCTCCTCAGACAACCATTTTGCCTTTTTGCATTTCTTCTTCTTGGGGACGGTTTTGATCACCACCTCTTGTACAATGTCACTAACTTCCATCCATAGTTCTTCAGGCACTCTATCAGATTTAATCCCTTGAATCTATTTGTCACTTCCACTGTATAGTTTTAAGGGATTTAGGTCATACCTGAATGATCTAGTGGTTTTCCCTACTTTCTTCAATTTAACTCTGAATTTTGCAAGAAGGAGTTCATGATCTGAGTCACAGTCAGGTCCTGATCTTGCTTTTGCTGATTGTAGAGAATATCTCCTTATCGGTTACTTACTTTATATATAGCAGTGTGTTTGTGTCAATCCCAGTCTTCCAACTTACCCTTCCCGCTCTTATCCCTGGGTAACTATATATAAGTTTGTGTTCTATATCTATAACTTTGCTTTTATTTTGTACATAGAATCTTTTCTACATTTTTTTTTTAATTTCACAAGTCCAGGTGATCTTAAGGTATAGTCAGGTTTGAGAAGACTGAATTACAGATCAGGAGAAGGGTAGTGAGCAGAGTAGAAGTGATTTGAAAACTTCATTAGGGTTCATCATTGAAAAGCTCCTCTGGGTTCTGATTTCACTGAGACCTGAAAGCCATGTAAATGAGTTGGACTGAATCTAGAGGTCAACTGGAACCACTGACGTTTTCAACAGAGAAGAAACAAAATGCCGTTCCCATTTGAAGCTGCCATATGGAGAACACATCCATCAACAAAGAAGGGCACCATTAAGAAGTCAGTTGCAAAGATAATTGTGGTAACATATACACTGGAGATGGAAGAAAAATAAAAGTATTTGAGAATGTTAGGTGTTAGGAGTATGAAAACTCGGGAAATGATTCTTTGTGAAAGGTGCATCCAAAACAGGAGTCAAGAATAATTCCCTACATTTTTGTCTTGCTTTTGTCACTCATTGAGATAAGTCAGTTGTGGATAATGGAGGATATTTGAATAGAAATTATTAAACAGAAATTATTGAGTATTGAGCATTTTGGTTAGGAGTACTTGCGGGATATTCAGGTAGAAATATTTGAGAGGCACCAAGCACACAAGTTGGGAAGATCCCTTGGAGGAGGAACTGGCAACCCACTCCAGTATCCTTGCCTGGAGAATCCTACGGACAAAGGAGGCTGGCAGGCTACAGTCCACAGGTTTGCAAAGAGGTGGACATGACTCAAGGAACTTAGCACAAGCACACAAGACTGGAGCCCCTGAGGAGAGCAACATGCCCTGGGTCCTTGGAGTGAAACGCCCTTTGCAGTCGGTGGTGATCGAAACCATGCATTTTCTGGTATTGTTGCTGGTGGCTGGTTGGGTATTTGATTGGTTTTAAGAATTTTCTTTTGGAATAAAAATATGTATATGTAAAACTGAATGATTCTGCTGTATATCTGAAAGAAACACAACATTGTAAATCAACTAGATGGCAATAAAATAAAAATTAAAACAAAAATAATTTGCTTTGTTTGATTGGATTTTATAATTATTATTATTTTGGTATTTTCTTGTTTGGGAAAAATATTCTAAAAAGGAGAGAGCAGACAGGGTTTATAAAACGCAGCTGCTTATAACTTGTTGCTCTTTTGTCAGTTTCTGTTATTTTTGTTTTCTTTGGAGAGAGAAATAATTCAAGCTTATTTATAGGTTTACTCATGCTTTAAAGTCATCTCCTCTATAATACAGATGAGATGGTAAATGTTAAAAAAGTAAATTTTTGTGGCAGGAGAAACACGTGGGTCATGAATGTATACATTCAGTCCGGTCATAGTGGAAGGTAAGAATAAATTTCAAAAATTAATTTTTGTTCTCCTGGCAAATGCTTCGAAGTAGAAGGGCTTATTCTGCTTTTGGCCACAAAACCGATGTTCACTTTCTATACTGTGGATACCATCAGACATTTTGCAAAAGAATACCATAAATTGGGTTCTGTGCCTGTGGCGAGGGCTTAGCAGATAACCACTTCTCCTGATGTTTTCTAAAGTGCTCCAGGAAATGCCCGAACAATATTTGAGTAGTTGCGATGATGTGGTTAATTAAAGAATACTACTCTGACAAAAATTTAGTGAGGTGGAAGTAAAATATGTTGAATATTTTGTGTAATCCTAATCACATTAAATACTCTCATTTTACATATGGGGAAATTGAGTCTAATGAGGGGAAGTCATGTGCCTGAGGGTGCAGAGCAGGGATCAAAGCAGGATCTGTCTGGATCCAATGTTCTCATTACCAGTTTCCTAAACTGGGAAGAGTGGGTCCAGCTTCCAAGCACAAATGAGAATAAAGAACGGTATACAAACGGGATTTAGTTGGCCTCAAATGGGCCAGATGATGGGCTGTGGGACACAATAAACTATTGTTATTTTAGTTAAACTATGTAGGACAGCACTCCCACTGAGAACTTTTCCTCCCTGCGTATGGTTGTAGAGAAGAGAGGACTTTGCACACAATTACATTAGTACTTGATGTTGTCTAATGTGAATTTGGAAATGGAAAAATTAGATTAAATCAGTAAGTGAGGCCTAGTCACCTACTGGGTGAGACAAAGAAAGTCAGGAGGTAGAAGAAAGGAAGTCAGGGGGTGGGACTGGCTGTCCATTTCAAGCAGAAACACTGGATTTCTTTAAACCGGTAGACCTCTTGAATTTCCCAAGAGAGGAAACAGTGCTAAAAGGGGAATATAACCCTTCAGATGGAAAGAAAACATATGATTCCAGCACATTTGTTTAGTCTTTCTGCAACTCAGATAAAGCAAAAAGCTCATTAATTTAGAATTGGTGATAATTTGTACAGGGCCTATTCTGAAGTTTACCTTTGCTTTATCTGGCTAAAAGGATTTGGAAAGCAAATTAACAGTGTAAACAGGATGGCAGGCAGCAATATTTAACCTCTTTGAGAGAGCAAACTTTCTCCCAATATCTTTAAGACACAATTTATACATACAGATATGACATGCTAGTTATAGATTATTTTTATCTATTGCGTGTAGCAGGACCCTGATGATTTCTACCTAGGACACTTAGCTTAGTTTGACCCAATGTGTGTGTTTCTAAAAGAAGTCAATTTGCATTGATTTTATAATCATCATACTTTTAAAATATTGATACTAACTTGGACAGGCTCTGAGTATCATCATTAGTTCCATTTAATAACCTCTGACTCTGTTTCTATCAGGCAGGAAACACAAGGTTTTAAGCAGCATATGGCATAGGACAGAGAGTGGGTGTAGAAACCAAAGTTCTTGAGTTCAAGTCAGTGTTCTTGTGTTTATTTGTGGTTTGTCTCCTTGAATATACTTTGCTGCTGCTCCTGCTAAGTAGCTTCAGTCGTGTCCGACTCTGTGCGACACATAGATGGCAGCCCACCAGGCTCCCCCGTCGCTGGGATTCTCCAGGCAAGAACACTGGAGTGGGTTGCCATTTCCTTCTCCAATGCATGCAAGTGAAAAGTGAAAGTGAAGTCGCTCAGTCGTGTCCGACTCTTCGCGACCCCACGGACTGCAACCTACCAGGCTCCTCTGTTCGTGGGAGTTTTCAGGCAAGAGTACTGGAGTGGGTTGCCATGGGGCTTAATCTTCTTTCTAGAACCATCTTAAATAGGAATAAAGAGAGTTCTACTGTTAGACTCATAGGGTTAACTCAAAGATGAATTTTACTAACAGATATGAAAGTTCATGATAAGGCAGTATCAGAATGCAAAATAACTCTATTAGTACATTTAGCATTATTAAAGACTGAACGCTAAAGCAAAGAGAAAGACTCTTTCATAAACCAACTTGTACTTTTCCCAGGAATTCCATTGTTTGGACATTTCTTGCTAGTATAAACTCTTAGCTAGAATTGCACATCTTTGAGGTAGTTAGCTTCATTAAGCTATTATTAATCATTGCAACTTCCATTAAGAGGTCCTAGGGAATTCCCTGTCAGTCCAGTGGTTAAGGCTCCACATTCTCACTGCAGAGGCCCCGGGTTTGATCCCGGGTCTGGAAACTAAGATCCCACAAGCTGTGTGTTGTGGGCATAAAAAAGAATTCTTTCAATGAAGGAGTCAAGGTACATTTGCCTTCCTCCTGCTCCACTACTCAGGCTCCTTTTCTGTATAAAAACTGGCCCTCTTTAAGTCTGTATGTGCACTTCGACATACTTCAACACTAGCACACTAAGGTGCCTTATTAACCTCCCTGTATATTTCTGTATCCACACCAATACCATGGACTCCTTTCTTCCTACCTTATGTCTGATTCATTCCTGTGTCCAAAGTGCTTGGCATACAGTAGGCAGTCCACAGAGGCTTAATAAACGAAGAATTGAATAAGCAAGAAAGATGACATATAGAAGGTGAATGGGTGAGAAAGGCACAGGATCGTGGTTCTAACAACTCCTTAAACCCCATCTGAAGAAAAATGCTCCATTCACAGTTTCTGTCACAGGGAAATGCACCTTTTCGACCATGTGGTCTCTTGATCACAATTTACTGGATTTATAGTGGATACCAGATCTAAGAGTAGACACATCCATAGGTTAGCTAGACAGCCAGGATGTGCCCTGGCATGACATCCTACTTGGCCTTGGCTGTAGACAAAAGGACAGGAAGTGGCCACTCAATCCAAAGTCAGCTGAATCAGATACCATTACCACCAATATCTAAATCCATCTTCTTCTTGATAACACAATCTGATGTTTGTACAAACATCAGTCATTTAGGAAAGTTGACTTTATCTCCTGCTCAGAAGGAAAACCTAAACCCATCTTAGTAATCTTGTTCCCTTTGATAGCATTTGTTTTAGACATGGCATGTGTCATAATTCCAGTAAACGAAATGTGAAGCTGATGTGGGAAAGTCTCCTGATGAACTTCTGGGAAAAGTTTCCTCATTCTTAAAAAGCAAAACTTAGTAAGTGTCTTCATGTACAGGATGTTGCGATGTTTGGTTGAGATGCTTAGACTGGCTACAACAAAGATCATGACAGGGGAGTCAGCCTTAGAACAGACCTAGCATCCAAAGAGAGCAAAGAAGACTGAAATAAAGAACCCAGATCCTTGGGTCATCAAAGAGATGCTGAATTAAATGACCTAGGAGAAGTCCTACTGTAGGACCTTATAACTAGAAGGCAGACTTACCTTGCTGTTTAAGCTAATTGAATCAGGGTTTTCTCTTATGAGTAACCAAAGCCTCAGTAATGACTACAAACACCAGTCCATATGCAGAGCGATTATCTATGTTGCTATCTAGTGCAAAATGAGGACTGACCTTTTAGATTCTTTTTTTATTTTTTCAGAAACTAGAATTTGGGATTACTGAAATAAAAAAAAAAAAGTAAGCTTGGAGCTAAATCCCTAACATTACTAATCAGAGAAAGAATTTAGAATTGCCTTAATGAGTCATGAACCAACTCAACTCTTAAGGAAGTAATAATTGTAAGTGAGCAAGGGTAGCCAGCTGGTGGAAAGAGGACAACATCACAAAAGGTCAGACAGACATCGAAAGGCTGACCGTGAGCCCCAGAAGGACACAGTGATGCTGGGAGTATTAAGTCCTATGAAATACCTTGATATTTAATGTCACCCCCTCCCATTTCCTGTACATATGAATTCCTTGCTGCTGCTGCTAAGTCACTTCAGTCATGTCCGACTCTGTGCGACCCCATAGACGGAAGCCCACCATGCTCCCCCGTCCCTGGGATTCTCCAGGCAAGAACACTGGAGTGGGTTGCCATTTCCTTCTCCAATGCATGCAAGTGAAAAGTGAAAATGAAGTCGCTCAGTCGTATCTGACTCTTAGTGACCCCATGGATTGCAGCCTACCAGGCTCCTCCATCCGTGGGATTTTCCAGGCAAGAGTACTGGAGTGGGGTACCATTGCCATTCCTTACCTGGAGTTAAACTGGGCCTCGTTGGCTTTTTGTAATCAAAATAACTGAACAGAGACACATATCTACTGAGTAAGCAGAGTAAAATGGTCTAATAAATGATTCTGAATTTTTTCATTTATATGAATAATGGAACCAAACATATAAACATAAAACACACCTACCTGACATCCCTTTCTCCCTATAGCATCTCTAACTAGTATTACCCAGTGTCTGCTTAATATCCCTAGACATGGAGTGAATTCTCTCCTTGCAAGGACACATTCTACCATTATTGAATGGTATTGACTGATAAAATGTTCCCTTCCCGGTAGAAATTAAATTGATTCTGTGAATCCCTGGGGTCATCTCCAAACATAGAGATCAGTAGTTAATAAGACTAATCTCCCACCCACCTCAAAAAACATCCTGCCAGTGGAAAATTGGTTAAAAAAAAAAAAAGAGAGAGACATTTTTAGCTGTCAGGACTGAGGAATTGCTGCTGGCATCTGGTGGGTGGAAGAGGAGGATGCGGCTCAATTGCCAGCAATGGACAGAACAGCCTCTCAAAATAATTGTAAATAATTAACCAGCCCCAAATGTCAACAGTGCCAAAGCAGGGAAGCCCTGATCCAAAAGGGATCTTATGCTGTTGATTTAGTGGCTAAGTCATGTCCAACTCTTGAGACTCCATGGACTGTAGTTCACCAGGCTCCTCTGTCTGTGGGATTTTCCCAGGCAAGAATACTGGAGGAGGTTGCCATTTCCTTCTCCAGGGGATCTTCCCAACCCAGGGATCAAACTCACATCTCTTGCATTGGAAGGCAGATTTTTTTTTTTACCACTAAGCCACCAGGGAAGCCCATCAAAGGCTCTGATATATACCAAATAAATCCCTTCTTTGGAAGAGAAGACAAAAAATAAATACTGTGATTTTGAAGCATTTCTATTAAGCCTTTCACATTTTCCATTAGTACCGAGGCCCCGGGTATTCATTAAATGGTCTTATATATAATACCTGGTCCCCAGGTACTAAAATATAGTTGACCATTGAACAACATGGATTTGAACTGTGTACATCTACATATGTAATAAATATGTACTATAGTACTACATGATCAGTGGTTGCTTGAATCTAAAGATGGGAGGACTGTGGACACAGAAGGCCAAATGTATAGTTACAAGCAGATTGGCAGCGAGATAGTTCTTCATCCCCTCTGAGTTGTTCAAGCATCAGCCATAGTTGGAGGTGAAATAGTCCTTATTTGGAGAGCAGTGGAGCAAGCAATACTGAGGAAGAGTTGCACCAGAGACTTAGAGGCACACAGGCCTTCCTTGCTTTGGAGCTAAGGCATCAGCAATGCATAGGGAACTCACCCAGTGAGAGAGAATTCATGCTGTGGTCTATGAGTAGATGCTTCATGACTCTCCTTTGGAAATGCCTGAGTCATATCCTTGGCTTTGTTCCTGCAGTGGACATCTGTTGTTTTTGTCTCCCTTCTCCCTTCTTTTTTGGAATAGCATGCAATTTTCCTTTGGGAAAATACTTCTCCCTATAGAGGTATTTCCTAAAATGTCTTAAAGGAGCCATCCATCAGGGGCTCATATTTTCTTGTCATGTGTTGGCAAGTGTATCAAGCTAGGCCGATCAGTCTTGATCTCCTTGGGATTTAATCTTGAGTGAAGTAATATAAGAATGGGAAATATTTGAAACTGATTTATAATGAACTGTGATGGTGTCCTAAAGAGACAGCCTATAATTTCTTCTAGATTCCTTGTTTCTGATCCAATTGTTCCATTGTCCTCTCAGTCTTACAAATTGCTCCTGCATACTTCTACCCCCACTGCAGGACTAGTTTTAGTTTCTTATAGTTAATAATCCTTCACTTTTACAACAAGAGAATTGGGTACTAGTAGGAAGTCAATACATTTGGATTCTCTGTCTATGGCTGCTGTTCACTGACTATAACATTCATGGGAAGGGTACTATTGCTGTCTGAGTCTGTCTCCTCATGCATAAAATAGAAATAACAGACTAGGTCATTTCTAAAGGTCCTTCTAGTTCTAAGGTCTCAAATTGCTAGTATTAAATATTGGATCTTCTTTGACTGGGAAAGGCAAAAAAAAATGAAGTCGCTCAGTCGTGTCCGACTCTTCGTGACCCCATGGACTGCAGCCCAGCAGGCTCCTCCATCCATGGGATTTTCCAGGCAAGAGTACTGGAGTGGGGTGCCATTGCCTTCTCAAACTAAACCTCAAATACAGCCAGGAGGTGGTGCTCCAGGACCACAATGATCCAGCCACTAACAATGTCAAAGTAGTACTGCCCTTTTTGGGGATAAGGGCTTCCAAAAATCCTGCAAGGTCATTTCCACACTGTCTGGTTGATCAGGCACATTTTCTTCCTCTATTGCTAAACACAACTCTGTGTGTGGCAAGCATGAGAAGTCTTTGCTTCATCTCTGTTGAGATAGATAAACGTTCTTCCCCAAATATTTCCCTATTGGACAGTGGAAATATTCTTTCTTGATATTTGGTGAGTCACAGTGATGTTTGATAGAGATAGGTGGTAGAATTATGCATGTATCAGAAATATCAGTAGACAAGCAGTTCCAAATGCCATGGGAGATAAAAACGAATATGGACCTTGCATGCTGGTATCAGCTCTGCCATGTATTTGCTGCGTAAAATTGGGGAAATGACCTTGTATTTTCCTTCAGTTACCTCCTCTGTAAGCAATTACATTGGATGAGATCAGCAGTTCCCAAATTTATATTTTGTCAGAGAAAAACAGTGGAAAAAATCTTTCCTTTAATAAAGTCATACATGAAATCCCCATGTATAAATACATCTCAAAACTTTTTACATTACAAGTGGCAGAAATGGAATTCAAACAAGTTTAAAAAATAAAACAGGAGGAAAAAAATAATCAACGCATGCCAGACCTGACTGGGTCGGGGATCAAAAGCTGTCATCAGAGATCCATTTCGCTACCCGTCATGTACCTATAACTACTTGGCTTCATTCTCAGCCAGACCTTCAACGTGCGGTAGCAAGATGGTCCTAGAAGAGAGATAGAGGGAGAACATATCTGCTCCCCCCACCCCGACTTCCTGTCTCTTATGTTCTGAGAAATCCCAATGAAAAGGCACCTCTCTGCTGCTCAAGAAGCAAGACTGCATGCTTGCCAGTTCTTTCAGAATAATACAGAGTTAGAAAGGGAGTATTCCACATGGCAGGCAAGAAGAAGGAGGGAAAGATATTCAGTATGAGAAATATATGTAAAACTGGGATTTCTCTCATTGGAGAAGAAGAAAGAACTATCTTTCTACCAGGTTATGGTGGAATAGAAACTGAAAACCATAGGACTAGGGATCTATAAAATTTCTTGAGGCTCTAAGGGTCCAGACCTCTAAACTGAGAAAAAGGTGACACAGTTCTTTTCTCACTCTTCGTCATGTTAACTCTGAGGCCTCCTCATTTTTTATGGGCTAGCTATTTATTCAGAAAACAAACTGATAGTTTACTATCTTGGCTTTTTCTCATTCTTCAAAATTATTTGTGACCTTGTTTACACAATGAACTTTCTTTGTACATGGTTGAAAATCCAGAAATTATTCTATTATTCAAATAATGTAATTGAGGAACAGATAATTATACAAGTCAGTTACAAAGTATTGGTATAAAATGTTAATAATATACCTGTAAGAACCCAGTGAAATCACCTTGTCCAACTCAATCATTTTCTACCGGAGAAGACTGAGATCCCAATGTCATGAAAAGATTTTGTCCCCAGATAAGAATTAGAAATCCAGATTGCTATTTCCAAATCTATTGCTGTTGCTGTTGTTCAGTCACTAAGTCAGACTCTTTGCAATCCCATGGGCTGCAGCACACCAGGCTTCCCTGTCCTTTACTACCTCTCAGAGTTTGCTCAAACTCCTGTCCATTGAGTCACTGATGCTATCTACCCATCTCATCCTCTCCCACCTGCTGCTTCTTTGCCTTCTATCTTTCCTAGCGTCAGGGTCTTTTCCAATGAGTCAGTTCTTAGCATCAGGTGGCCAAGAAGCTTCACCTAAATCCATTAGTCCCTCTAATTGTTGCTTTGGTGTGTGTTGTTACCAATGATATCTTTTTCCTAACACAGTTCTGATCATGTCACTTCTGTGCTTAATTATTTACATGATTCCCATCTTTATTGAATAGTGTAAACACTTTAGCATGACATTCAAGACCCTTTTTGATACAGGCCCTTGCTTACTTATAGCTTCATTGCTGTCACTCCTGCTTTCCCTTTAAGCACACTGCTTTTCCCTGGCAGCTCTCAGGCACTGTGGGATTTCTGGCTCCTGGCTTTCACTCAGACAAGCTCTCTGTCTAGGACACTGTGCTCTCCTGTCTTATCTCGAGAGACTCTCCTCCTCCCCCAAGGCTCAGTTCGTCTGTCAGTCCCTTCGAAGCATGCTGGGACACGTGCTCTCTCTTTAGACTAGCTGTGATGCCCCTTCATTTCTCTTAGGCAATTCTTTCTATGGTTGCTCTTGATAAATTGAATAGAATTGTCAGTTTATTGACTCAGCACTGTGCATGTCATTTTGAGTACATGAATCATATGATGTTAGTCTTCATGAGAGAGGAAGCTGGGGGCAAAATTGCTTTCCCAGGACCTCTGAAAATACACTGCTGCTGCTGCTGCTAAGTCGCTTCAGTCGTGTCCGACTCTGTGTGACCCCATAGACGGCAGCCGACCAGGCTCCACCATCCCTGGGATTCTCCAGGCAAGAACACTGGAGTGGGTTGCCATTTCCTTCTCCAATGTGTGAAAGTGAAGTCGCCCAGCCGCGTCCTACTAGTAACGACCCCATGGACCACAGCCCACCAGGCTCCTTAGTCCATGCGATTCTCCAGGCAAGAGTACTGGAGTGGCTTGACTACTAGAACAGGCTAATGATTCTCTTTCTTAAAAGCCTGAGCAAAACCAGAATCCTCCTCCACAATATAATGTAGCCACTACCATTTAATTGGAGTTGGTTACTAAATGGAAATGTAACTTACCATCCCCATCTTTATCTAAAACAAAAGGCTTTAAAAAGGTATACTTCTTCTAAGATGTCACATTCATTTGATACTGGTTATTGAAGGCTACATCTGGGTGCAAAAACAAGCTCTGTGATTTGACAGTCCTGTCTGTCAATGCAGAGGAAGATATAATAGTGATGTACATTAGTTCACTTGCTGCCTCCACCTCAATTCAGTGGCTCTCAGTCTTTTAATCCCTTTTTCACATTTGAGGTTTAGTTTTCGCTGCTTGACACACCTTAATCACATCATAGTGATGGCTCAATATTGGCCATGCTTCCATAGGTATTCTTTACCAGCTGAGCCACAAGGGAAGCCCCATAGGTAAAAGCAGGTTGCAATTTATATGCACCCCCTACCTCTTACTATAATAGCACTCATTTCTCTTTCTCTGAAAAAAATGAAATTAGCCTTCCTGCAACCCAGACCTTCCAATTATTTGACTCTCCACAAAGCATCATCGCCGACTCAATGGACATGAGTTTGAGTAAACTCCGGGAGACGGTGATGGACAGGGAGGCCTGGCATGCTGCAGTCCATGGGGCTCACAAAGAGTCGGACACGACTGAGCGACTGAACTGAACTGAACAAAGCATCGTAGTGACTGGGGTTCTCGCCTACCCAGGCATATATAGCACTCAAAGGTGAGAGAAGCTATTTTCCCATCTTTGCATCCAAAGTTCCTCCTTAGGTAAGATAAGCTCAAACTACTTAACTTGTTCTGTCTTTGCACCAGTACCTTACAAATATGATCCCATTTCATCTTTATGGCAATTCTATACAGTCAGTATAATTATTCTCACTTTCAGGAAAATGATGTTGGAATCAGATAAAATAACTGATTTACTCAAAACCAAACTGTTTATAAATCCCAAAGTTGGAGTTTGAACCAAGCCATTCTAAATACAATACGGAAACTTCCCTGGTGGTCCAGGGGCTAAGATTCCATGCTCCCAATAGAGGGGTGGGGCCAGGTTCAATCTCTGGCCAGGGAACTAGATCTCACATGATGCAACTAAGAGTTTGCATCCTGCAACTAAAGATTCCCTAACTAGGACCCGGTGCAGCAAAATATTTTTTCAAATACATTTAAGTACAAAATGTATTTATTTAAATTCTGTTAATAAGTATTTTTCAAAAGAATAAATGGACAAATGGATGGATGTTCAGGGTGTAAGACATTTTTCAAATATTTTCCACCTCTGAAAATATATATACATATATATATTTTTTGTGCCCACCTCTGGTGCAATTTATGTATTTTTCCAGAAATTTACATATTTTGGGATCACAACCTTGTCAGGGCAAATGGGCTTGTGTAACTCAGTAAAGCTATGAACCATGCCTTGCACCCAAGATGGACCAGTCTTAATGAAGAGTTTTGACAAAATGTGGTCCACTGGAGGAGGGGATGGCAAATCACTCCAGTATTCTTGCCTTGAGAACCCCATGACAAGGCTGTATATTGCCACCCTGCTTATTATCATGTAAAATGCCAGGTTGAATGAATCACAAACTGGAATCAAGATTGCATGGAGAAATATCAACAACTTTAGATATGCAGATGATACCACCATGCTAATGGCAGAAAGTGAAGAGGAACTAAAGAGCCTCTTGATGAGGGTGAAAGAGGTAAGTAAAAAAGCTGGCTTAAAACTCAACATTCAAAAAATCAAGATCATGGCATCCAGCCCCATCACTTCATGGCAAATAGAAGGGAAAAAAGTGGAAACAGTGACAGATTTATTTTCTTGGGCTCCAAAATCAGTGTAGATGGTGACTACAGCCATGAAATTAAAAGACACTTGCTCCTTGGAAGAAAAGTTAGGACAAACCTAGGCATTATATTAAAAAGCAGAGACATCACTTGGCTGACAGAGGTCCATATAGTCAAAGCTATAGTTTTCCCAGTAGTCATGCATGGATATGAGAGTTGGACCATAAAGAAGGCTGAGTGCCAAGGAATTGATGCTTTTGAATTGTGGTGCTGGAGAAGACTCTTGAGAGTCCCTTGGAGATCAAACCAGTCAATCGTAGTGGAAATAAGTCCTGAATATTCTTTGGAAAGACTGATGCTGAAGCTGAAACTCCAATACTTTGGCCACCTGATGTGAAGAACCAATTCACTGGAAAGACCCTGATGCTCGGAAAGATTGAAAGCAAAATGAGAAGGGGTCAGCAGAGGATGAGATGGTTAGACAGAATCACCAACTCAATGGACATGAATTTGAGCAAACTCTGGGAGATAGTGAAGGACAGGGGAGCCTGGCAAGCTGCAGTCCACGGGATCCTAAAGAGTCAGACACAATTTGGTGACTGAGCAACAACAAATTACATATTTTTCTACCTTTGTGCCATTGGCAAAGAAATGGCAGATTATAATAACACTTGAAATTCTTAAATAGTTTTAATTAGGTTTCTATAACTAGAGACTAAAAGAATTTTCACTAATATATGTAAAGGAAGTGAATATATGGTACAGTTGGTTGAGTCTGAGTCGAAAGTCATGTCACCAAGGAAAAACTTCTGGAAAAGTGCCATTGCTGATAATCAGTTGATTATCTGGAACCTCAAGTCACAAGGCATGTCTACTCTTCACAGTGTCACAGATTAAATCCCAAAGAAATATTTGAAAATACTTCATCCAGTCTTTCCCAAAGAATGCTGTAAGACTTTGCTTCTATAGGAAGCTTTTAAGTGGTTCCATGGAAAAATGAATTTCACTAATAAAGGATTTATTGGGATTTTGATTTTTATACACATCATGAATCATATAGTGTTATGTATGTCATAGTATCTAGCGAACTCATTTTACCACAGATTCTGTACTTAATCTTGAAAAGTGATGTCCTGAGGGATATACTCTGTGGAATTCTAGCATATTTTGAGCTCTCTGTTTTAAAAGTGGGGGATCAGAGGCTCAGAGAATTTGAGTCACTTGCTTGAGGTATATGGGAGCAGAACTTGAGGGTTATCTCTCAGTTTCTATTCCAAAGTTCTATTATTCTCCTTGGGCTGACATGTGGTCACTATTAAATCAATTAAACAAGGAGGTCATTACATAGGCTAAAGTGGCTTTCATGCTGTGAGAGTCCATATAAGCAAACCAAAATCTAAGCCGATAAATGCCTCAAGTTTAGGAAATAAAATACTAAGGACAACAATCACAAACAGTAAACTAGTTCTAAGCTATTGCCCATTAATAATTGCTTTATTTCACCTCTGCCTCTGCTCTATAAATGTCTCTCCCCTGCACTTCTTGGTGGTGTGCTCCTGCTGATTTAATCCACCCAATTTCATTTGACTTTTGCTCAAATAAACTCTTAAAAATTGTACCAGTTTATCCTTTAACAGCACTAGGGAAGCTATGACAAACCTAGACAGTGTATTAAAAAGCAGAGATACCACTTTGCCAACAAAGGTCCATATAGTCAAAGCTGTGGTTTTTCCAGTAGTCGTGTACAGATGTGAGTGTTGGACCATAAAGCACCAAAGAATTGATGCTTTCGAACTGTGGAGTTGGAGAAGACTCTTGAGAGTCCTTGGACTGCAAGGAGATCCAACCAGTTAATCCTAAAGGAAATCAAACCTGGATATTCATTGGAAAGACTGATGCTGAAGCCGAAGCTCCAATACTTTGGCCACATGATGCAAAGAGCTGACTCATTGGAAAAGACCCTGATGCTCGGAAAGACAGAAGGCAGGAGGAGAAGGGGACGACAGAGGATGAGACGGTTGGATGGCATCACCAACCCAATGGGCATGAGTTTGAGCAAGCTCCAGAACACGGCGAAGGACAGGGAGGCCTGGTGTGCTGCAGGCCATGGGGCTGCAAAGAGTGAGACATGATTGAGTGACTGAACAACAACAGCGGGGACAGAAAAGAAACCAAGAGCCCCGAGGAGCAACAAGCAGCAAGGCGTGGGTGCCCGCTGGGCTTCTTGAGTTCACTGTTTCCTCAGTGCCTCTGCAGGAGGGGTAAGTCTCTCTCAGATCCCGGATGCTAGACCCACGGCTTTTTTGCCATAATGTTTCAGATTTTATTTGTGATTTTTTTTATTTTTTGGGAACTGGATCCAGAAAGCACTGGAGTTGAACTAGGTGAACCTTAAAAACCAGACCGGGTCTAGGGTCAGACTAGGTTAAACTTAGGAACTGGACTGGATCTGACTTAAATTTGACCGGGTTCACTGTAGAGGCTTAGGTGAATAAAATTTTGTTTTAAGGGTAACCTTACATGGGTTATACTTACCGAAGAGACTCAAATTACAGTGGCCATAGTAAAGAACTTTTAATCATCTGAGATAAGCTTATTCATTTACAAGGTGCCCTAGAGAAAGAGGTGTCTCAGCAAGGCACTCAGTATAAAAAGTAGATTAAAAAAATGTTTCCTCCCCTACAGTTTCTGGTGACCAGAGTGGGATCCTCTGGAATACCCTACTTGTTCTAGAGCCTGCAGAAGGCATCCTAGAAAACTTTGCAGAAACTGGAAAAAAATTCATATCAAAGTCATGGCTGGTGGAGAGAGGAAGGAAGAATTTCACATTGTCAGGAGAAAAAGTCATACATCCTTTTTCTTTCAGGGACAGCTACTGCTTCCTTGTTTGTGACCTGAGAATTTGGCAACTGTCATTGATGGCCCCTGAAGTATTACCAAACCAGAAATATGGTTATACCTCGTGCATGCTTGCATGCTAAGTTGCTTCAGTCTTGTTAATCTGTGTGACCCTACGGACTGCAGCTTGCCAGGCTTCTCTGTCCATGGGGATTCTCCAGACAATAATACTGTAGTGGGTTGCCACGCCTTCCTCCAGGGGATCTTTCGGACCCAGGGATCCAACCTGTGTCTCTTCCATCTGACCTGCATTGGCAGGCAGGTTCTTGACCACTAGTGCCACCTGTGGCTAAATATGGCTGGCTTGGACATGTGGTTTGGTATGTCCTTAAAGTGTGCCTACTTAAAAATATTTTCCAAAACATCTTTGTTAACTTAAAACTTTAAAGTTATACTGAGATAAGGTAAACAATGAGTATTTATTGACAGTCCAGATTATTTCCAAATAAGATAAACTGACACATTAACCACTAAGCATAGGTTTATCCACTTTAGACTTCCTTTTTTCTAGAAACTTAAGATATTTGGATTTATTTGTAAACATATTTTGTGCTACATTAAAAAATTTATTATGAGGAAGAATGTATCTCTGGAAATCGTTAAATATATTTATAATATGTTGGTCCACAGAATACTAGTGTAGCAGACAGTCCACAATTTCTTACTTTCAGTTTTTACTAGGAATAAAGGGTTCTAGCAGTTAAGAATTCTCATCAATATATGTAATTAAAGTGATTTAGAAATAGCAAAGGTGAAAGGAAACAACTGTGTATGAAAAGTAAGTGAGGAAAGTAGAATGATTACTTGTTCCAAAATGAGAGAGAGAAAACACACAGAACAAAACTGGAATGGAAAACAAAGTTGTAGATTTGTGAAAAAGAAATTATGTGTGTGGGGGATGGGGGTGGGGTGGGGGAATCAAGCTGACTAAAGCTGGAATAGATTTACTTAAGTTTTCAAAGAGTGAGTTTTAATGCCAGAAGTACACTGGTGCAAAATCAAAATTTGATTTTCTCTGTTAAAATGATACAGTGTTTTTGAACTATTGGTTTTCTCTTGACAGGAGATTATGAAAGGTTTTGGATAATCAACACTGAATATTCACTGGAAGGACTGATGCTGAAGCTCCAATACTTTGGCCACCTGATGCAAAGAACTGAGTCATTGAAAAAGACCCTGATGCTGGGAAAGATTGAGAGCAAGAGGAAAAGGGGGAGAAAGAGGAAGAGATGGTTGGATGGCATCACTGACTTTATGGATAGGAATTTGAGCAAACTCTGGATGATCAAGAAGGACAGGGAAGTCTGGCATGCTGCAGTTCACGGGCACTCAAAGAGTTGGGCACAACTTAGTGATTAAACAATAGCAATAACCTAGAAAGTCAAGATTTTGTGTCTTATCAAAATGATGTATTATACTTCATGTTGTCTTTATCAGGTCTTTGGCTACCTAAGAAAGTCCAGTCTTCTCAATATTAAAAGGTAAGCTTTATTTACAACTATGCAACCTTATGTATTTGTCTTTAACATCTTCTATTTTCATAGTTATGTATGTAGCTAAATATTGTTTCATAATTATCTGAGATTTTACTTATCCAAATGTTCAAACTTTTTAACATTTGACAACTTCCCCAAATCAAATTCTAAGTGGAGATTTCTTTTTAACATCAAAATAACTGAGATTTCCCAGAGAGCTCCTGAAAAATCTCCATTGTTTTGCCTCTCACCTTATAGAAGAGAGATATTAAAATAATTAGGTTTATTTGAAATGTTAAAATTACAAGGAAAACCCTGTTGAATAAGAAATGATCATTATTTTTCTTGAGCTATGTGTGCATGCTGATGCTGCTGCTGCTAAGTCGCTTCAGTCATGTCCGACTCTGTGCGACCCCATAGACGGAAGCCCACCAGGCTCCCCCGTCCCTGGGATTCTCCAGGCAAGAACACTGGAGTGGGTTGCCATTTCCTTCTCCAATGTGTGAAAGTGAAAAGTGAAAGTGAAGTCGCTCAGTCGCGTCCGACCCTTAGCGACCCCACGGACTGCAGCCTACCAGGCTCCTCCATCCATGGGATTTTCTAGGCAATAGTACTGGAGTGGCTTACCATTGCCTTAGATGTTACTAATATAGGTATTCCAGAAATTGTTTCAAGCTTCTAGAAATTTGTCAGTACTATCATTATCCAATTACCCTAAATTTTCATATGTCATGAAAATAAGTACATTTTCTTATCAAATGAACTCTCATCAGATCTTTAACCATGACCTTTTTAAAGTCTTTTTGTCATTTATAGGCAGTTACTATTTCACTCTGATACTTTTGCCAAAGTGCTTCATCCTCAGAGAGATTCATGGAAAGGACTCTGACAAGTACCCTAAAATATAGGTTTCTGACAACTTTAAGATCATAAAACTGAACTGCCTATTAATTACCAGAAGTAGTGAAAAAACTGGATTGAAGCAGAATAAGAATTAAGAATAAGTTAAATGTAAAAATTTGGGGATTGAATAAATTTATGAGGATGATTCTAATGTTTTCACAAGTTTTTTTTTGAAATGTTGCTGGTTCCTTAAGGTTTTATTTTTCTAGATTTAAGGAAAGCTTTTTCTCTTCAGCTATCTATGACATACAATAATTTTGTAAATTATACCTCCATAAATATAATTGAAACATTTACTTATTCTCCCTATCTGATCCTTCTAGAATACAGAAATTTATTAAGTATTCTTATTTCATGGCAATATAGTTATTCACATAAGTTCAATAGGAATATATAACAAGACACAATTGGGAACACTGGTTATATCACTAAGGCTTGGACTGGGATATCGGAGAAGGCAATGGCAACCCACCCCAGTGTTCTTGCCTGGAGGATCCCAGAGACAGGGTAGCCTGGTGGGAGGCCGTCTATGGGGTCACACAGAGTCAGACATGACTGAAGCGACTTAGCAGTAGCAGCAGGACTGGGATATCATACTTGAGAATACGTTTAGGATCATATATGACCAGTCTTAAGGAACTAAGATTGACTTTATAAAGCCAATAAAAGTCCCTTGGAGAAGTTGGCCTGGTATCTTATTACATGGCTCTCAGTAGTCTTACCAGGTGAGTAAGGAAGGTCACTTTCTGGCACGCCTGGAACCTCAGGAAATCCTGGGAACCTCAAGAAGAGAGGATTTTACCTGCTTCATTGACTATGCCAAAGCCTTTGACTGTGTGGATCACAATAAACTGTGGAACATTCTGAAAGAGATGGGAATACCAGACCATCTGACCTGCCTCTTGAGAAACCTGTATGCAGGTCAGGAAGCAACAGTTAGAACTGGACATGGAACAACAGACTGGTTCCAAATAGGAAAAGAAGTACGTCAAGGCTGTATATTGTCACCCTGCTTATTTAGCTTATATGCAGAGTACATCATGAGGAACGCTGGGCTGGAAGAAGCACAAGCTGAAATCAAGATTTTCGGGAGAAATATCAATAACCTCAGATATGCAGATCAGTGTCAGACTTTATTTTTTTGGGCTCCAAAATCACTGCCAATGGTGATTGCAGCCAGGAAATTAAAAGACGCTTACTCCTTGGAAGGAAAGTTATGACCAACTTAGATAGTATATTAAAGAGCAGAGACATTACTTTGCCAACAAAGGTCCGTCTAGTCAAGGCTATGGTTTTTCCCGTGGTCATGTATGGATGTGAGAGTTGGACTGTGAAGAAAGCTCAGTGCCGAAGAATTGATGCTTTTGAACTTGGTGCTGGAGAAGACTCTTGAGAGTCCCTTGGGCTGCAAGGAGATCCAACCAGTCCATTCTAAAGGAGATCAGTCCTGGGTGTTCATTGGAAGGACTGATGCTAAAGCTGAAACTCCAATACTTTGGCCACCTCATGCGAAGAGTTGACTCACTGGAAAAGACTCTGATGCTGGGAGGGATTGGGGGCAGGAGGAGAAGGGGACGACAGAGAATGAGATGGTTGGATGGCATCACCAACTCGATGGACATGAGTTTGAGTGAACTCTGGGAGTTGGTGATAGACAGGGAGGCCTGGCATGCTGTCATTCATGGGGTCGCAAAGAGTCGGACACGACTGAGCGACTGAACTGAACTGAACTGGTAGGGATTCCAGGCAAACTTTGATGGTACATTCTTGGCTTGGCTTCTAGTCTGCAGAGGTTTTTTAAATCTAATTTAAGATTATGGTAAGTTCATAATCTTTAAGTTATAAAAAGTTCCAGCAAAGTAAATTTTAAAAGAGCCTGTATTGTTAATCACTATTCTTGCTTCACTTACGTAAAAATCAGGCCAAGTTTAATGAGACTAGATTTTTTTTTTTTGCTAACAAATTGCTCACTGTGATTATTTTTGATAGAAGTGAGAGTGATTGTAGAGAAAAAAATACATTTCAGTAGAAAATTATGATACAGTCTTGTGGATATCAGATTATAGTTCTATTCATTGCCTTTGCGGATTTGTACATATCTGTAATCCAAATTGAATCCTGAATTCTTCTAGTTTCCTCAAACATCTAGCTACAACTCTCCAAACTAATGTTTCCAATTTCCTCCAAACCTTCTGATTTGGAATTACTAAAAGCAAACTTCTTTTGAACCTACTTGGAAGGGATTATACCAGATCCTTCTCAATACCGAGATGAAGCCCAAACTCCAGAAATTTTATAACTGAGTACACATCCCCCAATTAAAAAGGGCTCCTCTAGACTCTTAGAATAGCCCACAAGCTGGACATTAAAGTTAAAGTTGACTAAGGAGGTTCTTTCCCCAAAGTTTTGATCATCTCGTAGTGGACAGCTCTCCCAGGATCATGGGTCGAGATCTTTATCTCCAACCTGAAAACTTTACTCCTTTTGCCTCTTTGCCACTTGCTTTTTCTTTCTGTCAGTGCACTAGAAGACAATGCTTTTTAACTTTGGCAACTACAGCTGAATCTACTGCTAAGGTCATTGCTGCACAATAAATGTCCCTAAATTTTCTGGCTGAGGCGGTTTTAGATAATAGAATTGCTTTAGTTTATTTTTATTGGCTGAACAAGGAAGAGTATGAGGCATAGCAAATAGTTTTTGCTGCACCTAGATCAGCACCTGTGGTATCCTAGCAAACACAAGAAATTAATAATCTACTCAGGTAATACAGGATGATGTGAGTTCAGGTATATCCTTTATTTGACACCAACTGGTTTGGTTACTGTTGTCCCTGGCTAAGGAGTGTACCTCCTTCTTGAGGTATTACCCTGCTAATACTTGCCATTCAGTCTCCCTGGGGTGCCTCATTATCTCAAGTGTATTAAATTCATCATCACAGCCACACCAGGACACAGTGATCTCACGGTGCATGGAGAAATCGAAACAAAACAATTCACAACCACAACAGTTCTTCCAGTGATCTGACATTGTAACCCATGCAGTTCACCTTGAGATACTAGCAACTCGACTCACAGTGACAGAGTGGCACTAACGCCAAATTGTGAGTCAGCCTCTCATATATAAGAGGACCACCAAAAGAGGGGAATGGTTGGCATAAGTAAACAAGGGGGCCGTTAGAATGATGTGGCTTAGTGCTGTGATGATATATGTAACCAAACTAAAACCTAAGCATGTAAATGGGGCAAGGTTAAGAAATCAAAACACTAGGGACAGCCATTCACAGCCAACCAGGTTCTGCTGCTGCTGCTGCTGCTAAGTCACTTCAGTCGTGTCCGACTCTGTGTGACCCCATAGACGGAAGCCCACCAGGTTCCCCCTTCCCTGGGATTCTCCAGGCAAGAACACTGGAGTGGGTGTTTCACTTTCCTTCTCCAATGTATGAAAGTGAAAGTGAAGTTGCTCGGTTGTGACCGACCCTTAGCGACCCCACGGACTGCAGCCCACCAGGCTCCTCCATCCATGGGGTTTTCTAGCTATAGCCAATTAATATTTGCCTTACTTTGCCTCCACCTTTTCTCTGTAAAAGTGTTCCTAACCACTTCTGGTTTGATTTGAATTCCTTTTTGCGCAAATAGACTCTTAAAAATTTTAATATAGCTCACTTTATCTTTCAACAACACATAGCACAGGAATATATATTTTTTTCCCTGCTACTTTAAGCTCCTTGAGTCCTCTTTATTTATTCTCTCCACTCCCAATCCATTCTGAAAGACTCCGCAACTATGGAACAACAGAAAGGTAGGCTCAGATTGAGTTGACATACCCCAGGCATTGGGGAGCATCCTGTCAGAACTTCAATAACAGATTTCCCCTTGGTTGGAAATGTCATTGTGCCATTATTAAGAAATACACAAAATCAGTACTCTTTTATTATCAAAGGTCTTCTAAGACAAATTTCTCCCTGGAGCTCATTCTGATACTTCATAGATTATCAACTTCCGTATACTTTTTGGGAAAACTTCCACTGTACTAAATCAACTTCCAAAACCTCCATCCTTCTCCATGAAAACACATGCTTTTGAGTACCTACGTTTGTTTTCCAGACAACCTAAGTGCTTTGGATACATTCTCCTTGACCAACTTGGAGTTCTGGTCTGATGGGAAAACATTCCACTCTTTCATGTTTTCCAGACAGTGTCTAATTGGAATGGAAACTAGCACAGAATTGGGTGTTTGGTGAAGGAAATGACATGTGGCCCTCTGAGAACTAAGGGGTGATGTCACTCACTAAGGTGAAGACTCTGTTGCACGATGCCTTTATGACCAGGGATTAGAGAGGTGTGGTGAACAGAGCACTGGACTGGGAGTCAGCAGGCCATCCTGCTGTAGCTGCTACCTTTCTGTCTGACCCTGCATACATCCCTTTCCTCCAGCCTGGTGTGACTCCGTATCCATACTGTAAGCCCTCCCCACCCGAGTCTTGTTTTCACTAAGCTAGATCTATCAACTTAGAAAGTCTTGGTGGAGGGGCTAAGGGATAAACAATTGTCAAGCTTTCTACCCAATTAGATGAACAGTAAAATTCTGTAGAATAAACAGAGGAGGAATCACTGAATTCTTCTTAGTTGGTTCATTCATTCAGGAAAATATGGGGAAGATGAACTAACCTGATTAAAATGTTATGAGATTCTCCTGGCTTCTGTGTAGATAATGGATCATAAGGGACATTAGAGGAAGTGGAAGGGGCAGTTAGGACACTAATCAAATATAGGGATACCTTGTTTTATTGTACTTCACTTCATTGTGCTTTGGGAAAATAAATTAAGAAACTGTGCTTTTTACAAATTGAAAGTCTGTGGTAACCCTGCATCAAGCAATTCTATGGCTGCTATTATCCTATTTGCTCACTTTGTGTCTTTGCGTCACATTTCTGGTAATTCTTGCAATATGTCAAACTTTTTCATGATTATTATATTCATTATAGTCATTTTGTGATCAGTGATCTTTGATGCTACTATTGCAAAAAAAAGCCATAAAAAAATGAAATAATGCCATTTGCAGCAACATGGTTGGACATAGAGATTATCATACTAAATGAAATGTTAAAAAGAAATAAATACCATATGATGTTACTTATATGTGGAATCTGACATACGACAGTGAACTTATCTATGAAAGAGAAACAGACTCACAGACATAGAAAACAGACCTGTGGTTGCCTAGGGGATGAGGGAGTAGGAGAGGCATGAATTGGGAGTTTGGGATTAACAGATACAAACTATTATACACAGAATGGATAAACAACAAGGTCCTATGGTATAGCACAGGGAACTATATTCAATATCCTGTGATAAACCATACTGGAAAAGACTATGAAAAAGAATATATATGTATATAGAGCCACTTTTCTATACAACAGAAACTAGTAAACTTTGTAAATCAACTATATTTCAACTAAAAATAAACAAAAAATTACAGCTAAAAGCAGTTTGCTTAAGGATAATGAGAGAGCCTACAGTTTATTTCATTTTTCCTCAGATTAAATAAAAAGTCTCTCTCTCTTTTTCTTTCTTTCTTTCTTTTTTTATGCCATTGAATTCATTAGTGTTTGTCTTCTCCCAGGTCTGGCAGCCCCGTCCAGCATAATTCAGTTCAGACTTCAGTGTCACTACCTGAGACAGCAGGGTAGATTAAAAGCAATTGAGAGATTTTGAGTTTATTTCTGAACGTTTTCCTTTCAAATCAGTTCCAAAAATAAGCTCTGATGTCCACCTTTTAGACTCTGCCCAGTGGAAAATGTTCTTACAACATAAACATCCAGGAAACCTCTAGCCCCATGTTGCTTTAGGTTTTATTATCTCAGGATGTTCCCACAAGGCTCTTCTTCTATAAGCAGAGTTGTCACTCTCTTTGTTCTCTCTGGCTTTGCCACCTTCTCCTGAGTTCATTGGCTCTCTTTCTTAATCCTGCTCTCATGCTTGCCCTAGCAATCTAGAAGACTCTGACATGGTCTAGACTGACATTTTCACTTCAGGGGTGATGCATCATTTTTCCATTGCTGTTGTAACAAGTTACTATAACCTTAGTGTCTTAAAGCAACCAAAATGTATCATCTCACTGTCCACAGGTTCGGGCGTTTGGTTTAAGTCTCCCAGGACTCAAATCAAGATGTTGAAAGCCTGTGTTCCTTTGTGGATCGTGTAGGGGAAAATCAAATGTCTTACATGGTAACAGAACTTAGATCGCTGTCTCCTTGTTGGGGATCTCTCTTAGGCTCAGAAAAAGCACCAGCGACTCAAATTTTATTCACCTTGTTTCACTCTTGCCCACTCTTCTGCCTTCCTCCTTTATTCCCAACGACTTATCTAGAGTCATCTCCCCCACTTTAAGGTCTTTTAACTTTAATCACATTAGTAAAGTCTCTTTTGCTAATGTCACCTTGGAGCATATTCAGAGGTTCTGAGTAGGGGCTGGACATCTATGGGAGACATTAATCTGCCTACCACAGTTGAAAAAACTGAGGCCCCAAAGATCAGCATGCCTTGCTCATAATCAGTAAGTTAGTTTAAATTTAAATCCAGGTGTGTGATTTCTAGGGGCTTCCCAGGTAAGCAGTAAAGAATCCATCTGCCAATGCAGGAGCGGCAGGAGACGTGGGGAAGATCCCCTGGAGGAGGAAGTGGCAACCTTCTTCAGTATTCTTGCTAGGGAAATCCCATGGACAGAGGAGCCTGGTGGGCTACAGTCCATGAGGGTTGCAAAGTGTCGGACGCAACTGAAGTTGACTGAGCACGTGAGATTTCTAACTTAGAATTCTTTCCAATATATCAAAATATATGCAGCTCAAGTGTGAATTCAGGTCTCTCCTAAGAGCTGAATGATGTCTGGGGACTAATACAACCTCTAAGATAAGACACACGTATGTTTAGAAGCTTATTCCTCCACTCACTAGCCATTTGTGTGAAAGTGAAAGTATTAGTCTCATCCAACTCTTTGCATCCCCACGGACTGCAGCCCACCAGGCTCCTCTGTCGATGGAATTCTCCAGTCAAGAATACTGGAGTGCGTTGCCATTCTCTTCTCCAGGAGATCTTCCTGATCCAGGGGTTGAACCCCGGTCTCCTGCACTGTAGGCAGGATTTTACTATCTGAGCCACCAGGGAAGTCCTGCACTAGCCACGTGACATTGAGCAATTCAGCTTGCGTATCTGAGCCACAATTTTCTCATCTATAAAATGAAAGGAGAGGACCCATGTAGCAGGGATTTAGGGAGCATTTAATAAGCTATTTCTTGAGCACTTAGCACAGGGTTTATATTTTTAAAAAATCACTGAAAGGGCCGATTTGAGTTCCTATACTTCGTCGATGCGAAAACAGACCCAGAGAGGAGAAGCAAGTGCACAAGGTCATACAGTGGGTTAGTGGCAAACCCCAAGCCAGATTACACAATAGCATGAGAATTCAGAGGGAGAGTAATTACAAGAACGAAATTCCACACCTGCTTTCGACAACATTCCTCAACCAGCCCGGAGGCTGAGCCTCAATTTCCTTCCACCAGGGTATCCCACAGGAATTAGAGGTTGAAAGGCAGGCATGCTGGATTCATCTGATGTGACAACTTTGGTCTTCCCCGGCATTTTCAGTTTCCACATTCCTCTATGAACCTCTGCCCTACAGCCCAATCGATGTCAGCTCACTTAGCGCTAAATGCTTCCTGCGCACTGAGCCATTTTGCATTCACTTAGTAAAAATGGAGCCATCCAGCATCAATTCACATGAAATAATTTTTCACTTCATGTCAACCGAAAATCACTCATTTCCTGCTACAAGTGACACTTAGTACTGGGGAGCACTTGGAGTCGTTATGAGCTATCGTCGCCTGGGCTGCCTGCCTTTGTGTGATCAGATCCTGTATCTAGAGAGAATATGGATCAAGACTCTATTTTCATGTGATTAAATATAAGGATTAAAATATAGCCCATCTTCTTAGCAAGCTGAAATATTTTCACCACCCAAAGATGGAAAATAGTCATTGCATTTGTAACTCCAAAAATGGGGCAGGTCAGAGCAGATTGTTCAATCATTCAGTGAGTGTATAGAGACCTCCTATATTCCAGACATTCTTGCAAATACAAAGATAACAAAATATAATCTCTACTTTTAAAAGATTCTTACTGTCCAGCCAGGACAGTTAAATGTGTATATAGTCAGCTACAATAAAAGGCATGTTTAATCATATGCAGCTGTTAAAATATTATGTCTTAAGCCAATGATGTGCAAATACTTTCAACTGTGAAACTTCATTTAAGTTAAATTCAATAAATAAAACTGATAATAGGGGACCTGCAGTGGCTGAAGTGGGAACAAGAGACCTGGAGACCTATCATTAACACATTATAGTTTCTGATAGCTCTTCATAATATATTTAAAAGGATCTGTTTTGTGATATTTGTAACTGCTTTACTGAATGTACTGATCTGTAAATACAAGTAGGAAGTCATTCTTTTTATCATTTCCTCTTTGAACTTACTCTATAGGTTGACATTTCTCATATTCCTGGCTTGCATCTCAGGGGGATTCTATAGTTTCTCTGGTCCTTCTCAGGTGTTAATAAATAATCTTGTTTCCCAGCTCATTGTAGAACTAAAGCTAATCTCAGGGAAAGGGGAAGATTTTTCCCTTTCCCAAGCTTTGCTCCACACAGTTGGAAAGTGTATAGAGAAGAGACTTGCTATCCACCTCTCCCCCATTTCCCCACCATGCTTTTCTATGCCACTTCCCTCACTTATTACGACTCCTATGAATTCTCCTGATTAGAGAGGGAATTAGGGTGATGGTGACAGAAGAAAGAGGCAATGAATGTCTTACTTGCTCAACAGGGTTGCCACATACAGTTGTGGAGGTTGCATACTGCACAATGGTACCCAGGCAATAGAACATGGAATCTAGTTCTCTTTGCTTGTGAAGCTAGACTTACCAAGTACTTTGGTGTGGAGCTGCATCCATTTGAGGGAAGGAAACATTTTTGTAAATTGTCACCTTGTTTTATCACCTAGTTCTGCGCTGCCTCCAAAAGGACGGTGTGTCTTTTATAAAATTCTCACATGGTATATAGGGATAGAGGCAGTCCTGTTGACTAGTACAATTTAAAGCTGATGCGTGACTAAAGGTGGCAGGTGTTCAAAGACTGGTTCTTTCTTTTGCTCTGGAAATTACCAGGCTTTCTCCTGGTGACTCAGGTGGTAAAGAATCTGCCTGCAATGCAGGAAACCCGGGTTCAACCTGGGCTCGATCTGGGTTGGGAAGATCCTCTGGAAGAGGACATAGCTACCCACTCCAGCATTCTTGCCTGGAGAATTCCATCAACAGAGGAGCCTGGTGGGCTAATAGTCCATGAGGCAGTAAAGAGTCAGACATGACTGAATGACTAACAATTTCACTTCCACTCCCACTCTAGAACTCTCCCATTTGATGATCTCTGACTCCAGTGGCTGAATATTCCTGATTGTACTTCAGTTCTGCAACCCATATCTCCACCCCACTCAGACCATCTCTGTTGGGTCTCCTCTACTTGCAGGTGGTCTCTGAATAGAGTCTATTTCAAGACGCCTGGAGGCTTACTGCCTCATCTGCACCAGAGAACACATATGCCCTTCCTCCACCATGCCAGGAAGTAGAGCTCCACAGCCACCCCCTCACCCCAGCTGTCCAAGACTCCTTCAGAAAGTCTCTCCCTGTTAGGCCTTTTCAAGAATTGATCAAATTCCTGTCTCCATATTCACCAAAGTCAGGGGTATTTATATAATTTTCAGGAGTCTCTACCATCTGAATAAATCTCCTAGCATCCTCTCTGTATCCACACCTGGAAGATATACCAAGTGGCAAAACCAGTTCCACAGCTGTCCTATATCAACAGGTGGCAACTGAGAATCTGGGCCTTTGGAGCATCTGCTGACACTCAAAGAGATAAGGGAATATCTTGATACATAATGTTTAGTGACATGAGTAAATTCTCAAGAAATAATAAATGGAAGGATGGATAAACATATTAACTTGAATCTGTGTATACATATATATATATATATATATGTATATTGTGTGTATATGTGTCTATCTATCACTATAGAATTGGATGAAGTAGAGAAGATATTTAAGATTTTTTTTTTCATTTAAAGTATGCTTTATTTAGCACTTGTGAAAGTAGCTTAGAGTCCCTGCCTACACCACAAAGACATAGGATATAAATTCTAGGTACCACCTGTATTAGTTTTCTATTACTGCTTTAACAAATTACCTCCAATGCTGTGACTTAAAAGCACAGATTTATTACACTAACATTCTGGAGGTCAAGAATCTGAAAAAGGGGCTTTATAACGCTAAACTCAAGGTATCAGTAGAGGCATGAATACTTCTGGAGGCTCCAGGAGAGAATCTGTTTTCTTGGCTTTTGAGTTCCTAGAGGCTGTCTACATGACTTAGCTCATGATACCACATCACTACAAACTCTGCTTCTGTCATTGTATGTTTCCTCCAACTTAGACAGTCTGGCCTCCTTGTTATAAGGACTACTATGATCTCATGGGACTTAGATACTCCAGGGTGATTTCCCATCTCAAGATCCTCATTAATTACATCTGGTCTGTTTTGCCACGTAAGGTCATGTATTTGTAGGTATTGATAGAGCTCTATTATTCTACCTGAAACATCATTCTTAACAAGAGGTCGTGAATAGAGAAAATGAAAAGTGGTAACAAATACGAGTGCTTTAAAGTGCGAACCTCAGCGAGTGACTTAACCTCACTCAGCCCACAGTTTCTTCCATCTGTCAAATAATAGTACCTGTCTCAGGCAATTGTTATTAGTGTTAAGTCAATACTTTTAAAATGCTGAGAATAGGGCTGGCTCATAGTGAGTGCCACATAATTATTTTTTAAAAGCCCCAAGGAAGCGAATTTCCAGGTGGTCCAGTGGTTAGGACTCCATGATTTCACTCCTGAGGGCAAGGGTTCAGTCCCTGGTCAGGGAACTAAGATCTCATAAGCCAGTCACATGGCCAAAGGGGGAAAAACAAAACAAAGAGTAGTTTAAAAAAAAAGAAAGAAAAAATAAGTCACAAGGGAGGATGCTCTGCGTTACAAAGTAGACTCAGGATACAGCTGCTTCTTATCTGGTTGACACTGTGTTACATGTTCCAGGATTAATAGCATCAGTTCAGTTCAGTTCAGTTCCGTTCAGTCGCTCAGTCGTGTCCGACTCTCCACGACCCCATGAATCACAGCACGCCAGGCCTCCCTGTCCATCACCAACTCCCGGAGTTCACTCAAACTCATGTCCACAGAGTTGGTGATGCCATCCAGCCATCTCATTCTCTGTAGTCCCCTTCTCCTCCCACCCCCAGTCCCTCCTAGCATCAGAGTCTTTTCCAGTGAGTCAACTCGTTGCATGAGGTGGCCAAAGTATTGCAGTTTCAGCTTTAGCATCAGTCCTTCCAATGAACACCCAGGATTGATCTCCTTTAGAATGGACTGGTTGGATCTCCTTGCAGTACAAGGGACTCTGGGCTTATTAACTTAATGAATGTTAATAAATCTCTGAAGTAAGTCTGATACAATAGTACATGCAAATACTATTTTTTTAAGAACGTATTCTAACATGTTAACAGTTCTGTGAGATTATGGGTGATTTTTATACTCTTCTTTACACTTGCTCAATGTTCTATACTTTGTTCAATTAACCTAGATCCCAGTTATAGCAGAGGGAGAAGATAAATATATATATATATTTATATACACACATATAAAGAGATCGGAGTGTTTTTGTTGTGGTGGTCTTTTATTTGTGGGGTCTGGGGTGGTTTCCTAGACTTGATATCTGATGTATATAGGCTGGCTTCCCTATACATTCAGGCAATGCTCCAACACCAGCTATATGGGGAAGGCAGCCTATATACATCAGATCCCATGGACTATAGCCTACCAGGCTCCTCCATCCATGGGATTTTCCAGGCAAGAGTACTGGAGTGCGTTGCCATTTCCTTTTCCAGGGTATCTTCCTGACCCAGGGATCAAACCTGGGTCTCCTGCATTGCAGGCAGATGCTTTACCATCTGAGCCACCAGGGAGAAGGACACCAGCTGGGTGTCCTATAAATCAATTAAATTCTGACACCATCTATCCAAAGATAGCATCAGATTCACAGGTTGATGGCTCAGCCAACAAGACTGCTCCCCCCACCCCAAGTTCCTGATCAACTGGCTATAGATTGGAGACCACCATGTATTTCTCCTTGGGCTCTAAAGTCAATTGCAAGGCCAGGCTCTTTTATTTCTGACCAACTGGCTATTAATATAAATAGTAGACTCCCGAGACACCTCCTAGGATTCTATTAATTTGCTAGAGTGGCTCACAGAATTCAGAAAATCATTTCAATAACTGGGTTACCAGTTTATTATAAAAGAATATGACTCAAGAGTAGCCAGATGGAAATGATGGGTAGGGCAAATTATGGGAAAAGAGCATAAGCTTCCATGTCCTCAGAGCATACCACTCTCCCCAAATCTCCACTTGCTCACCAACCTGGAAGCCCTCCGAACCCTGTTCATTTGGATTTTCATGAAGGCTTCAATACATTCCTGCCTTCCTTGACCCCCTCCTTCTTTTCTTGCTTCCTTTTTATTAATCAGTGAAGGTCTATATATCTTTAGGGCTTCCCAGGTGGCACTAGTGATAAAGAACCCACCTGCCAATGCAGGAGACATTAGAGATGTGGGTTCAATACCTGGGTTGGGAAGATCCCCTGGAGAAGGGCATAGAAACCCACTTCAGTATTCTTGCCTGGAGAATCCCATGGACAGAGGAGCCTGGCGGGCTATGGTCCATAGGGTAACAAAGAGTCAGACATGACTGACGTGACTTAGCACACAGCACATGAATCTTTAAGTTCTTTAGTTCAACTTCAATGGGCTTCACTTGAGCTGCTTATTTCAAATGCAAGTTTTTATACTTCGGCCCTTAAAATTCTGATCAATAGGTCTGAATTGGGGTTGCAGGAATCTATCCTGAAAACATTCACACCTAGCCACATACCAGGTGGGAATATTGAGGAATGTTGTTCAAATGTGATCTAATCCCCTCACCTAATGGTTCTGAGAAACTAAAACCCAGAAAGAGAAAATGATCTCCCTGGTAAGTCAAATGTTGATATGGTAGCAATTTTGAAGAAGGTCTATACCTGATCATCTGATTTATTTTCAGAGCCCTTATAACTGTAGGTTCCTGAAATCATAAAAATGCAAGGACCTCTAAAAGCACTAGGGTGATCTCTAGGGAATTTCAATGTTTAAGGCAAATCATACCTATTCGTCTTCTTATCCCACAACTGAAATCAGACTGAAAAAATCATGTGGGAGAATCCTGAAAGGGAGGATAAATCAGAAAAGAGAAGCTTACAGCCCTGCCCTGGTGTGGATATGAGAAGGACTGGCTTCCCAGTGTCCAAGATGCTCATACTGGGCAGTGCTCCGTGTGCCAGCCAGAACAGTCTTTTAAAAAGACAAACCTCCCTGGTGACCCTCTACCCTGGCATAGCACTGCCCATATGGAGTTTGGTATGATATGTACACTAGGATTGGATGGATTAGAATTCATAGCTATGTAACCTGGGACTGAAGCTCCAATATTCTGACCACCTGATGCAAAGCGCCGACTCATTGGAAAAGACCCTCGTGCTGGGAAACATTGAGGGCAAGAGGAGAAGGGGGTGACAGAGGATGAGATGGTTGGATGGCATCACTCATGACTCAATGAATATGTATTTGAGCAAACTCTGGAAGACAGTGAAAGACAGAGAAGCCTAGAATGCTGCAGTCCACGGTGTTGAAAAGAGCTGGACACGACTTAGAGATTGAACAGCAACACCACCAACAATCTGGGGCAAATCTTCGGCTCTCTGTGCCTTGGTTTCAAGATTTTTAAAAAATTGACAGAATGGTAACCAACACACTGGGTTTGTAGTGGAGAGGCAGTATAATACTAACTTGTTAAGCACTTAAGGCTCTGAAATTGAACACCTACGTTCAAATCGTGTCTCCTCTTCGTAATAGCTGTGACTTTGAGCAGGTTATTTCACTCTCTGGGACAGATGAGCACTATGATCAGACATTCCTTGTGGGTCATTATACAGATGAAAGGAAACACTGTACGAAGGCTCTTGATTAAGTACTTAGCAAGGGCTCAGTGAATGGTAGTTGGATGAAGCATGGTAGATGCTTGATAAACCAGTGGGAAATCAAATGAGTGGGAGAAAGGAGAACTTCAGACAAGGTGTAGTCACTCAAAGCAACGTGTCTCATCTCCTCTACGAAAATGCTCTCCAAACCCAGTGAGGTTTCACCGATGGGGCAGAAGCTGGGAGGGTAGGCCGAATTAGGATAATTGTTTTCCTTGGAAGCTGAAAAGTCACAGCTAGTTTGCCCCAGGCACCTCTATTACCATCATTTCACTGCAATCCCCAAATCCCATTGAAGCAGTGAATGAAATTGAAAAGCTGCAAAGGAAGAGAAGGAAAAACTGAGAAGAGGAGCCAAAATGCTTCAGGCTCTGTTTGGGTCCTCTCTTGCCATCTCCCCACCCTGTCTTGGGCTCAAGCCTCTGCAAGCTTCCTCTCTTTCTGTGGCTTTCTGGGGAGAGGCGGGAGGGAGGGAAATCTTTGTACCTGCTGTTGGCCCTGAGAAGTTCTTTTCTCTAAGGGCAAGTGCAGAAGAGGGGTGAGCAAGCTGAGGCGCTGAGGGAGAGAAGCCTGAGGAAGAGAGCAGGGCCTTGGTCTCAGACTGAGAACACGAACAGTTCAGCTCTCCATCAAGGTTCTCATCAAACCATTGTAGCTGCTGCTCTACCTGCCTGTGTTTGCACAGACATGGGGGTATCCGTACGTCAATGCCAAGGCCATGAGCAGTCAGATTTGGTGTTAATCCAGGCCCCTCAACAGCTTCATAGTTTATCTGTTGAAACCTTGGTTTCAACATGTTCAACATTCGTAAAATGAGATAAGTTGGGTGAAATACTTGGCACCGTGCTCAATAGAATACCCTTTCTCCTGCCCCTGCCCCTCCTTGTTCATCTTTTCCTTCTTTTGCGCCTCCTCTTTCTCCGTCCTCTTTGTAAACATTTTTTTTTTTTAATATGGACCATTTTTAAAGTCTTTATTGAACTTGTTACAATATTGCTTCTGTTTTTTCTTCTTCTTCTTCTTTTTTGCCACAAAGCATGTGGGGTCTTAGCTCCCTGACCAAGATTCGAACCTGCATCCCTTGCATTGGAAGTCAACATCTTAACTGTTGGACCACCGGAGAAGTCCCTCTTTGTCCCTTCTAATCCTCATGCTTTTCTTCCTCTTTCATTCTCTGTCTCTGCTCCTGAAGTCAGGGGCTGTGTTAAACTCAACTCTGCCTCTCCTTAGGCCTTGTACACAGCAATTGCTCAACGGATACTTGTAGAATGGAGAAAGAAACAAGCTCTCCATTGCCCTTTCTCTGTGTATTAGAAAGCACCCTCATATCTGTGTTCTCAACCATGAGTACTTAGCTATTAAAATACAAAGCTTCTAAGTAAAGAATTAGAGAATCATGAAAACCTAAAACAACCCATGCACTGGTCTAGGCTCCAACTCTGACTTTACGTAAAGGACCCTGGAGACTCAGAGAAGACTACAGATTTGTTTATGACCCTTGTGGGGGCCGGGGCAGAGTTACCTGTCTTGATCCTCATCCATTTCTATTTCTCTAGATCACAGCAGCTCCCTCTGTGGAGGTGAGTCTCCTGATTGTCCCATTGATACATTTGCTCAAATATTTATTCAGTGAAGAAATGTCTAATAACACAACATGTCAGATAGTTATGCTACCAAGGACAGTTCAGTTCAGTTCAGTTCAGTCGCTCAGTCGTGTCCGACTCTCCGCGACCCCATGAATCACAGCACGCCAGGCCTCCCTGTCCATCACCAACTCCCGGAGTACACTCAAACTCATGTCCACAGAGTCGGTGATGCCATCCAGCCATCTCATTCTCCGTCGTCCCCTTCTCCTCCCGCCCCCAACCTTTCCCAGCATTAGAGTCTTTTCCAGTGAGTCAACTCGTCGCATGAGGTGGCCAAAGTATTGCAGTTTCAGCTTTAGCATCAGTCCCTCCAATGAACATCCAGGATTGGACTGGATGGACTCTAGAATGGACTGGTTGGATCTCCTTGCAGTATAAGGGACTCTCAAGAGTCTTCTCCAACACCACAGTTCAAAAGCATCGATTCTTCAGCGGTCAGCCTTCTTCACAGTCCAACTCTCACATCCATACATGACCACGGGAAAAACCATTGCCTTGACTAGACGGACCTTGGTTGGCAAAGTAATGTCTCTGCTTTTTAATATACTATCAAGGTTGGTCATAACTTTCCTTCCAAGGAGCAAGCGTCTTTTAATTTCATGGCTGCAATCAGCATCTGCAGTGATTTTGGAGCCCAAAAAAACAAAGTCTGACACTGTTTCCACTGTTTTTCCATCTATTTCCCATGAAGTGATGGGACCAGATGCCATGATCTTTGTTTTCTGAATGTTGAGCTTGAAGCCAACCTTTTCACTCTCCTCTTTCACTTTCATCAAGAGGCTTTTGAGTTCCTCTTCACTTTCTGCCATAAGGGTAGTGTCATCTGCATATCTGAGGTTATTGATATTTCTCCCGGCAATCTTGATTCCAGCTTGTGCTTCTTCCAGCCCAGCGTTCCTCATGATGTACTCTGCATATAAGTTAAATAAGCAAGGTGACAATATACAACCTTGACGTACACCTTTTCCTATTTGGAACCAGTCTGTTGTTCCATGTCCAGTTCTAACAGTTGCTTCCTGACCTGCATACAGGTTTCTCAAGAGGCAGGTCAGGTGGTCTGGGATTCCCATCTCTTTCAGAATGTTCCACAGTTTATTGTGATCCGCACAGTCAAAGGCTTTGGCATAGTCAATAAAGCAGAAATAGATAACTATACATTAAAATAGTCCTAGTATCTATCCTCACAGAGCAAACAAGGAGACTACTGTTAAGTGAAAACATGTGAATATCACTCTCCTGTCCTCAACACAGATGGATAAATTTAAGGTTTTAAATAATGATAACATGCTTCACAGGAAAATGGCAAGACACTATGAAGGAGAAAATAAACGGCGGATGCTATTGAACTGGGGCACTGAGGAAAGCATTTCTGACGAAGTGACTCTTAAGAGGAAGCCTAAAGATTAGAGAACATTCTTGTGGGCAAGTTCTGCTAGTCCTTTCTCTCCACCTGGAATGCCCTCTCCTCGTCTCTTCCTTCGTCGAAGGCCACATGTTCTTCAAGTCCCAGTACAAAGGGCACACTTCTTTCCTTATCATCCTAACTCTGCCATTAAAAAAAAAAAAAAAATCCAGTCTTCCCTCCAAAAATAGATTTTCATCATTTCAATTCATATTCAGCAAATACTTTAACAGAGATGTTTGACTCTTTTTGCCAAGGCAAATCAGTATCCTTTATGTGGATGAAATTGGTTATGCTTATCTGATTTATTAAAGCATATTGGATTTATATGAGCTGAAGCCTGGTATAAAAAGTTCCATAAGCAATATATTACCTAACTGCTTCGTAGATATGTATAAGAGAGAGAGAGGCAGATAGATAGGTAGGTGATAGGTAGATTTATCACCAGGTATTTTATATTGGAACAATGAACTTTGCTGGAAAAAATGTAAACTCTTCATCAAGAGATTAGAAATACCAGAGTGGAGAACAAAAGGTGAATTTGAAGACGGAAGACAGGAATATGGATTCTACTCTTAGTTTTTAATGACCACACCGGCAACAGTTACAGCAGGACTAATCTCCAGCCTTTTGGAGCTCTTCATTTATTCTAAGCATTGTGCTAAGAGTTTCATGTACACTACCGTGTTAATCTGATTCAACAGAAATAATGATGAGTTTTACTCCAGTTTTCACAGATAAGGAAACTGAAGCTTGGGAAATGAAGTAACTTGCTCAAAGTAACACACTTAACAAGTAATAAAGGCAGAATTTACACTGCGTGGTTTTATTCTAAAACTCAACACGACATGCTCACTTGCAAGTTCAGAGCAAGCTTAATAAGCAATTTAGCTACAGTTTGCATCAATTTTTCTAACCTAAAATAACAAGGGGAGTGGACACAGTACATGACAACTCAGCACCTCTGTTTTAAAGGGCCACTTCTTCCTGTTCTTTCATAATTTGGGAGGATCAGGAGAGGCTTCCGAGTTGCAGGAAGATCTGGAATCTGGAGAAACTCTCAGTCTCCTGGGTTCCTTTCACTTCATTCAAACCCCCATCCTGCAATTCTTTGATTATTTATAGAAGATATTCCCAAAAGGAGGGCAGCTCCTTATTCTGCCTTAGAGATTGCGAAGAGAGATAAATAACAGATTCCTCATTCTCTTACTCGCTGGGGAAACTGGGGGCTGTGTTTACGTCGCTTCCTTGGCATTTATCCTCCTGCTGACTGTCCCATCCCCTCTATTTCACGTTGCTATTTTACTTCCATTAGGGGAGCAGAAAAAACATGAGAAGCCATTCTGATCCACCCCAATCCTCAGAGGGCATTGCTCGGTCAAAGTCAGCATCCTCTCCCTTGTAATTTTCCCTACAAACATCTCATTCAAGAGGCGTTTTCCTCCCTCTGAGTGCTAATGTCCTGATGATGATAAAAACAAATAAATATCACACACACACACACATCAAAACAAAACAGAAGGGAAGAAAAGAGAACAGAAAATCAATTGCACGCTTGGTTCATTTCATGTTTATATACTTCTGTATTTCCTTCCTGGGCTCCTGAGAATTGCCTAGTTAGCAGTTAGGAAGGGCTGGCCGGGTCACTGCAGTTTTAATGTGGCATGCTTGTCTTCCGTGGCTTTTCTTGAGCAGGGGCTGGACTTTATTAAGAAAACTTCTGAACATATGAGCTCCTTTATTTATCCATCATGTCTATGGAGACATTGAGGCAGTCCATTTTGTATGGGGAACTGACAAGATTATTTGTTATTTTCTGTACTTTTCCAGAAATAGAGGCTTTGCTTCAAGAAAACCCTGTGGTTGGTTAAAACAATTTTGACCACTGAAGTCCTTATTTGGTTAAATTTTCTTTATGCTGGCTCTTCAGTGAAGTACAAGATACCCTGAGCATCTAGCTGTGTGTTAAGAACTACGCCAGGCACTTTTCACATGTTATTCCATTAGATTAAACAAACAAATATATTGACGTAAACAGCAACGTCCTAATGCCACAGATGGAGAAAATGAGACTCAGAGTATAAATACAATTCTGATTGGGAGACTGTGAGAAGTCTTTGCAGCTCACTGATATAAATTTACTTCCCTCTGATAACTTTTTAAAAATTCTATGTTATAGTTGATTGACAATGCTGTGCTAGTTTCAGGTATACACAAAGTGAGTTATTTGCACATATACAAACATGCATTCATTTTTCAGATTCTTTTCCCATATGGGCTATTACAAACTATTGACTATAGTTCCCTGTGTAGGCAGCAGGTCCTTGTTGATTATCTATTTTATGTATCAGTTCAATTCAGTTGCTCAGTTGTGTCCAACTCTTTGTGACCCCATGGACTATAGTACGCTAGGCTTCCCTGTCCATCATCAACTCCTGGAGCTTGCTCAAACTCATGCCCATCGAGTCAGTGATGCCATCCAACCATAATATCCTCTGTCATCCCCTTCTCTTCCTACTTTCAATCTTGCCCAGGATCAAGGTCTTTTCCTAAGGAGTCAGTTCTTCACATTAGGTGGCCAAAGGATAGGAATGTCAGCTTCAGCATCAGTCCTTCCAAAGGATATTCAGGGTTGATTTCCTTTAGGATTTACTGGTTTGATTTCTTTGCTGTCCAAGGGACTCTCAAGAGTCTTCTCCAACACCATAGTTCAAAAGCATCAGTTCTTTGGTGCTCAGCTTTCTTTATAGTCCAACTCCCACATCCATACATGACTACTGGAAAAACCATAGCTTTGACTAAATGGACTTTTGTCTGTAATGTCTCAGCTTTTTGATATGCTTTATAGGCTGGTCATAACTTTTCTTCCAAGGAGTAAGTGTCTTTTAATTTCATGGCTGTAGTCACCATCTGCAGTGATGTTGGAGCCCAAGAAAATAAAGTCTGTCACTGTTTCCATTGTTTCCGCATCTCTTTGCCATGAAGTGATGGGACTGGATGCCATGATCTTAGTTTTCTGAATGTTGAGTTTTAAGCCAGCTTTTTCACGCTCCTCTTTCACCTTCATCAAGAGGCTCTTTTTTTCCACTTCACTTTCTGCCATAAGGGTGGTGTCATCTACATGTCTGAGGTTATTGATATTTCTGCTGGCAATCTTGACTTCAATTTGTGCTTCATCCAGTCTGGAATTTCTCATGATGTATTCTGTATATAAGTTAAATAAGCAGTGTAATTATATACAGCCTTGACATACTCCTTTCCCAGTTTGGAACCATTGTCCATTGTTCCATGCTTGGTTCTAACTGTTGCTTCTTGACCTGCATATAGATTTCTCAGGAGGCAGGTAAGGAGGTCTAGTATTCCCATCTCTTGAAGAATTTTCCACAGTTTGTTGTGATCCACACAGTCATCTTAGGTTAGCTTTTCCAAAAGCAATGTTTGGCATGTAGATTCACGCGTGTGTTATTTGTTAGGGAAATGGTCCTAGGAGAGAATGACAAGCGAGCAGCAGGAGAGAGAGAGGGTGAAATCAAGTAGGGGTGTAATTTCGAGTGGGCTCCCATCTCAGTCTGATCCTGCTCCGGAACATGTTACTCCTCAGTGTGTCCTGACTCAGGGCAAAAGAGCTGGATCTTCACACTGCCTTCCTTGTCTATCACCGATAAAAGCTAGGTCTTCACACTGCCATCCCTGTCTATCACCGACAAGAGCTGGATCTTCACACTGCCATCCCTGTCTGTCACCGATAAGAGCTGCCTGAGAAGGCTGTGAACCCCTATGTACTTGTTTGTTTGTTTGTTTTGAATTGCCTTCTTTTATATGTTCATTTTTATCGGAGTAGAGTTGATTTACAACATTGTGGTAGTTTCTGCTGTACAACAAAGTGCATCAGTTATACGTCCATGTCCACTCTTTGTTTAGATATTTTCCCATATAGGCCATTACAGAGTCTTGAGTGGAGCTTGTGCTTTACAGTAAGTGCTTATTAGTTATCTGTCATACTGACCCTACTTGCACTGAGCAGAGGTCAGGGGTAAGGCCTAAACAGACCTGGGTAGAGCAATCTGTGTTCCTAGGTATGACATTTCACATTCCTATTTTATCTTCCTGTCTTTAAGTTGGTCAGCCAGATTCTACAGCTTCAATTTGTGTAATTTCTTCCCATGAAATTGGAAGAAAAAGCTAAGTTCCTTCCACTAGAACTGAAGTTTCTTGGGCCAGGAGTCTTGACTTTATTCAGTCACATAGCTGATACTCCTACGAGGCTAATAGTTTTGTTTAGTCACCAAGTCATGTCCCATTTGTTGCGACCCCATGGACTTCAGCATGCCAGGCTTCTCTCTTCTCTGTCTCCCAGGGTTTGCTCAAACTCATGTCCACTGAGTCCTTACTACTATCCAACCATCTCAGTCTCTGCCACCCCATTTTCCTCCTGCCTTCAATCTTTCCCAGCATCAGAGTCTTTTCCAGTGAGTCAACTCTTCATGTCAGGGGGCCAGTAGAAGGAGCCTAACAAAGGAATGAATGGTGAACAAATGGGTATCTGCCAATTGCTGAAGAAGAGTTGCATACATGATTAGATCAATCTTCTAACTATATCATCAAATATTTTGTATTCTCACATTGTCACATGTATCATAGAGCTTTAATCACTGGAAAGACACCAATGGACCCGGAGAATGTAAAGTTACTTTAATGAAAAACGACATGGAAGCATACAAAGATATATAATGAAAGAAGGAGATAACACAGTATACCCTAGACCAGGGTGAAACATTCCAGGCCCCAACCCCACAAGGATGAGCTGCTTTGAATGATAATAGTTCCTAGAATGAAGATTACCCCTTCTCCATCTTCACGGGATTTTATGTCCTCTGAGTGCCTCCCATCTTGGAGACTTGGCTAAGCAATAGCCTTCTACTCAGTATAAGAAACTGGAATTAGTAACAACCCCAGACTCTATAAAATACCGACTTGAGCACTATGTGGGTTTGAGGATTTAATTTATATAACTAACTTTGTCCATTAATCTTCATGCTGAGAAAATAATATAAAAATATTTTGATAAGTGAAAGAATACAGTCACAAAAAGCACATATTGTATGATATCATTTACATGAATTGTTCCAAGATGTCCTTTGTACCCTTGGAGACAATAGTACCTATCCTATAGGATTAATTATCAGGAATAAATGAATAATAGCAAGTCAAGCATAGAAAATGGTGCTTGATGCCAAGACATAAATGCCTTATAAATATTAAGTATAATTAACTATCAGTAAGAAAAATGCACTCGTGGTAAAGAAACCACCTGCCAATGGAGTAGACATAAGAGACACGGGTTTGATCCCTGGGTTGGGAAGATTCCCTAGAAAAGGGCATGGCAACCCAGTCCAGCATTCTTGCCTAGAGAATCCCATGGACAGAGGAGCCTGTCAGGCTACAGTCCATAGGGTCGCAGAGTCAGACACAACTCAGTGACTGAGCACGCAAGAAAAACAAATGAACAAAAAATCACCCAGACTGAAAACTGGAAATTGACACATAGACCTGTAATAATAACTCACAACTGACGCAGTTGAAACACAGGAAGGGATGTTTGGGCTTCACAGAAAAGCAACCTCATGCACCTTAAATTTTAAAAGATACATTATTCTATCACATTGGCAAAGGCTACCGTTCGTAGCACACCCAGCAGTCAGTAAGAAGAGACACCAAAGTGGTTTGTCACACACAGTTAGGAATGTGTAAACTGCAGCAAACCGTTCTAATGAGCATCTGGACAAGTTTATCAAAAAGCATTCATATCATTATGAAATCTCTCATTATATTATTTTCAACCAAGAGCCAAGGGCAGGAGAAAGAACTTCCTTTAAGGGAAATGATACAGAACATATAGAGGTATTTACATAAAAGGAGATAACCGCCCTCTTTAGAATGGGTTGCAAATTTCCAGGCTTTGAAGGGATGGAGTGCTGTGAAATACACCTTTGCTGAGAAGGGCAAATTCAAGTTCAGTTCACCTTTAATTGAGGTGTAGAATACTGAGAGGCCTGACTTGATGATGATGGTGTCTAAATTTCAGCTCCTACTCATGAGCGGGCCTAAATTCTCCTTCCCGCATCCTTATATCACCAGGATCCCAAGAACAGCCCTCCATATTTTCCCTTGCTATACTAGCACAGCGACAACATCCTTTCACTTGGTCATATTCTGGATCTCAATTCCTTCTTCATTTGTGTGTGTGCATATGTGGTTGTGTGTGTGCTTGTAAAATTCTCTTTTATTGTGCACTCAGCTGTGCATTTGAAACAACTTCTTATATAATATCTAGGGTTTCCAGGTGTTGTATGGCAGTGGAACTTTCCAATTCTCCAGCCCATTCTATGGCCCAAGCCACATATCTATTTTTAAAGGATCTACAAATTTGCCAAATCCCATGGTCCTTTGGTTCTAAGTGGAAAACCTAGAATCACACATAATTAAAGGCCTTTTTGAATGAGAATAAGCCTGAGAGAACAAGAAAACACTACACTTGGCCACACACCGGAGCAGCTCGTGCTTTCATCTCTTTCAACGGTTATCTATAGAGTCCTCTGCAATGCTGTCCCAACCCTATGTGCATGTCCCTGGGACTAATGACACTGTCCATCTGCAAGCCTGTGTTCAAACCTGCCAGCCTATAAGCCTGTCTGTCCTAGAAGAAAGCTGTCTCTCTAGAAGCTAGCATTCCTATTCTTACAAATCTGTATCCCAGTTTCTAGAACTATGTCTCCTACTAGAATATATGCTCTTGTATGTTTGTTGAAAGAATTAGTGATTTCTCTTTTAGAAATAGATCTGATGAGGTGGTAGAGAGACAGAAGGTCTTGGATGAAACGCTTTGGGTCGACAGTAATAAAGGATGTATTTTTAATTTCACAAATATCAGTTGAACACCAAATATAATTGTACCTACTCTCTAAGTTCTGAAGAATGAATATACTTTGTTTGATTAAAAAAAAAAGGCTGTTTTTAAAATCAAGATTTCACTTACATTATATAGGAAGAATTTCTGCGCATGTCTGTAGTATGAATGTGTGTGTGTGTGTGTGTGTGTGTGTGAGAGAGATTTCTCCCTTGCAAATTGTCAATATGGTTTTTCATAGGATCTGAAGAGAAATGCTTCACTATAGTAGCAAAAACATTTGCCAGACAAGTTAGATACTTTCTAGCTCTGTGACCTTTAGCAAGTTACTTCCTTTCACCAAGTTTCAATTTTCTCCTACATGCCTTCAAGGGTTGTTATGAGAATTGAGAATTGTAAATAATGTCTATAAACTACCTTGCCCCATAGTAAATGCTCAATAAATCAGAGTTGCTGCTATGACATCATAACATGAGACTCCTCAAATGTGAGGGTTAACTCCCTTGTTGAGTTTCTCTTCCAAGTTCAGGGCCTGGGCACTTGTTTTCTTTAAAATCGGGCACAGTGTGACTCCCTGGTACTGATTCTAATCCTGTGAAAAGCATATTATAATGGGCAATTCTGCCAGTTAGGAAAAGACAAGATTGAGCTTGCACATTCTCTTTAGATGTCAAGTAAGCATGAAGCAAGCCTCGTTTATTGGCATTTCCGATTCAGAGCCAACAGGGGAAATGAAGATAGTGCCATAACCTTGATGCCTTGAGAGTCTCTAAAACACAAACCTATTTGATATGACAAAAAGTTGACCACAGTGGTTACTAGGAAAACCTCAGGATGTCCAGAGGAGCCCTTAGGGCATCAAGGGCTAGGGTATCTCACTGCCCCCCGTCTCTAAATGGATAGCAACTCACAGAGACATTTTACCGCATTACCACATTACTCTCATCTGGTGCCAAGAATGTGCTGGAAAAGCCAACAGGAAACAAAAACTAGCCAATTTGTAAAATTTTCTCATGCCTCTTTTATTTCTCAGTGTATGCTTCCATTGATCTCTCAGAGTTCTTGAGGTTGGAATGGTGAATAATAACCTCAGGCAATGCATGTCTGACCTTGGCAGAGGTCTTTCCTTTTGCCTTTCCTGGCCTCCATGGGTCAGATTCCCATGGGTGTGCAGCACAGCCCCAGAAGAATCGCTTCTGTAGTTCCTCTGTCTGCTTATTGAGAGGAAGAAGACACGGAAAGGGGTAACAGGGTGAATATCAGACTTCGAGTTCTACCACTCATGGGCTTAGAGGTCTTGGGTAAATCATTTTACATCCCCAGACCATCATTTTTCAGCTGTAAAACAGGATCAACGTCTAGCTGCCCTGAGAACACATTGGTGAGAGTAGTTTATAAACACTAAATCCCGAAGCATGTGGATCCTTTTATTTTTGCCGTCTCCAGCACTAGAGGGAAATGAAACACCCTCCATTCATCTTTCAAGCTAATACCATTTCCAACACTGTCTTATCCACAGTTGGAACAACAAGCTAGAAATAAGACTATGAAAAGATCCTGCATTGCAGAGAGAGAAAAATAAAAACAAACAAAAAAAAAAGCGGGGAGAGAAAGACAGAAGGTTACATAAGGGACTGGATTATGTGAATGTGGGGTCCTTTTTGTCTGAAATCCATAGGGCAAGTTGGCAGGCTGGAAATTCAGGTAAGAGTTGATGTTGCTACTGCAGTCTTGAATCCAAATTCTTCAGGGTAGCAAGTTGGAAACTCAAGCAAGATTTCTATCTTCCAGTCTTGAGAATTCCTTTCACTTTGGAGAAACTTAGCCTTTGCTCTTAAGGCCTTCAATTGACTGGATAAGGTCCACCCGTGAGATGGAGAAAATTCTACTTTCTTGAAAATCTAGTGATTTAAATGTTAATCATATCTAAAATATACTTTCACAGGTATTCATATCATATCCAGACTAGTATTGACAAAACAATTGGATGCCATAGCCTATTCAAGTTCACACGTAAAATTAACCATCACGGCACCAAACACAATAGAGGATTTCCAAGTGGAAAGGACTAGATGGTGGTTCGGAAACAAAATGACTGAGGGAGCACATGACCTCTGATCTGCACCAGCAGAAAGGCAGTTGTTGAGGGGGACTTACTTTTAGGAGTCACTGAAGACCCAATAATGACCAAGAAGTACAGCTCCCAAGAGACCAACTCTGGCTGAAAATAAGGAGGAACATATGATCAGTGACATGTGTTGGAAACCAGCTGTTTTGATTCAGTGGAGGTCTTCAGCACTAAGTGGAGCTGCTGCGCACCATGAATGCTCTGCTCAGATGGGATGCCGCGTCAGACGGGAAGCCCCTAAGGTGGCACGGGAGGCCTTCCTAAGGCATGAGGTTCTGTGATGCTAAGTAGACTCTTCAGATCAGTTCGAGCAGATTTCAAGTTTATTTCATTACTCCGAGTGCTACTTTCCTCTTCTGAGGCCAGAGTGCTTCTTTTCAAGAAGCAAATTCATTAACAGCTTAATGTAAAATCATTTATTCTTTTCACAGTACCTGCTACCTGCCTCTGAAATAAAAATTGCAAGCATGACCTGTAGGTTGTCTGCTGTTCAATGCAGTTAGTTTTCTGCACGGCAAAACCACCCATCTTCCCTTTGCCCTTGACTCATGTATAGTAGCCACTAGCTGGAAGGAGAGGTCCTCAAATGAAGCAGGCACAAAACGGAGTGCCAGATTGAGCTAAGTCTTTCAGATCCTGTGTAAGCTCTTGATAAAATATATGTGTGTATATATATATATATATGTATATCAATCTCTCTCTATTGCCCATGGGATAAGCAGAGGTAGGGGTGGCACTGGGACTCATGTTCCTTTGCACAGAAGGATCAGGGCAAGGGAAACAGTAGAAGAATCCAGTAACTCTAACAGAAGGGAGTGATGAGAGCCTGAGCTCGGATGAAAAGTTGGATGTGGTGATCTCTGAGATATCCTTAAAGTTCTGAGATCAGGTGATCAGTAAGATACAGGGGATCATCTTCAGGCTTGATCATCATTGATTACATTAATAATTGATAAATGCTTTGCAAACAGCAAAATCACTGGATGATAACAGGTCTTTTCATACATTATATATTAAAGAGCAATTAACTACAAAAAAGAAGCAAATCCATTTATTCATTTTACCTAACATTTTCCTTTTCTCTGTTGGCATTTTTTTTTTCTCAAAGGTACTCATTCCTATCTGATGTAAGACTCATTTTATGAGATTTATCCTGATTGTTTTCTTAATATTATGCCAGAGCAAGACTGAAGTACATAAAAGATGGTGTTACACTCAGGAATTCTTTTTCTTTGGTGTACTGATCATATAAGCTTTAAAATTGGTATCAGAAGGGCTTTGATCACACTTCAAATTAATGTACTCAACTCTACAGGATACAAATAAATATGATTATTTACCCACCTATTTCAGGTTTTCCTAAATTTGATGGTATGGGTAGCACTTTGTTTTTGCATGCCTGCTCAGTTCCTCAGTCATGTCTGACTCTTTGCAACCCCATGCACTGTGGCCCACCAGGCTTTTCTATCCATGGGATTTCCCAGGCAAGAATACTGGAGTGGATTGCTCTTTCCTTCTCCAGGGGATCTTCCCCACCCAGGGATCAATCCTGCGTCTCCTGCATGGCAGGTGGGTTCTTTACAACTGAGCCACCAGGTAAGTCCCTATTTTGTCTTTGACTCATTTGCTGATCGTAGGCAAGTGAACTTCTCCGTCTTAGCCCCTCCATCTGTAGAATGGGTATGATGGATTTACCTGAGCACTCAAATTTCCAGATCCTAGCTCTTATATTTGGTGGTAGTGATTCCAAGTCATCTTCAGAAGCCTTTCAGAATTCTACTAAAGTTTGATGTATGCTGCTATTGCTAAACTCCTAAAGTATTTGGGATTAACTGATATTTTCTTCCTGCAAACCAAATCTGTTAGAATATCAGAACTTCCCAGACAAGTATTGGCTCAGAGTTCAAACCCAGCGTCATGAAGAAATCCAGCTTATTTTCCATTATAAGAGAACACATTTAATAAAACTTGTCATATTTTTCTCTCCAGTGAAAGATATTTAGAGGTGCAGTTATGTCCCTTGGTACCAATCTGATTGGAAAAATAATTCTTAAATACTCCCATGCGATGACTCTCAACACAGCCATGCTTTTATCCCATGCTGTTCATCTTCTTTTGCTGTGTATGTCCCTTTGTGAGGCTCATGTATTCTTATTATTTCCTAGGTTTTAAATTCTTGTTTCCAGGGTAGAATTACAAAGGAGGGAGCAATTGGAAACATCTGCTCTGGTTTTGGACATCGGGCAGGCACTTCCATCACGCACCTTTCTGCTGCTGGGTGATCAGATACAACTGAAAGCAGAATCTAGACTTCCCAGTTGGTGCAATGGTAAAAACCTTGCCTGCCAACACAGGAGATGTGGGTTTGATCCCTGAGTCAGAAAGATCCCCTGGAGTAGATAAACAGCAACCCCCTTATTATTCTTTCCTGGAATAGCCCATAGACAGAGGATTCTGGCAGGCCACAGTCCATAGGGGTCACAAAGAGTTGGATGCAACTGAGCACACACACACACAGACAGAATTGCTTTAACTTTGGACTGGGATTTTCTTCTTGGCAGTGAGAGAATGAAATGCACAAGATGGAACTCTCTTTCCTCGCCCACTGAATGGATGGGAACTGTCTGTCACTCAATCTGATCAGGAAGACTATCTTACCAAGACAGGAGTGGAAAGAATCATGAATAGCTGAATACCCCAAAGCCGGTTTGTTTTCCTAATGTTGGGCTGATTCTAAGGCAGCACAGTAATGGATTTTGTCTACGTTGCCATGAGGGGATGGTTGTAAAAATTAAAAAAACAAAACAATGCCTGTCATGAGTTTCCAAAGTGAATGAAGGCTGAAGACGCTGAACAGACCATGTACATCATCCTTTCGATGCAGGTGTGCGAAGGGTATCAACACAGTTGCTGAGAGTTGCACACGCAGCCCTTGATTATGAGAACCAGAGAAACTGTGGAGAATTCTTGCCAAGATATGGGCGTTCATAAATGGGTAAATCACTGCCCAGAAAAATAGGTTGACATAATATTACTGATAGCACACAAAATTCACTGAACATTTACCATGTTAAGTACCATGGAAGGCACTTCACAAAGGCAAACTAAATTTTCATGAAATCTTTCAGAGTTTGGTACTATTTTCCTTCCTTCCTTTCTTTTTTTTTTTCTTCTCTTGGAATTCTCCAGGCCAGAATACTGGAGTTGGTAGCTGGTCCCTTCTCCAGGGGATCTCCCTAACCAGGGATTGAACCCAGGTCTCCTGCATTGCAGGTGGATTCTTTACCAGCTGAGCCACCAGGGAAGCCCTGTATAGAAAATAGCAATTACCTCACAGAGTGGTCACTAGAATTAAATCAGTAACACTAAAATGATGGTTTTAGTATATGATGGGTCCTCAGAAAATGCGACAGGTACTTGACAGATATTTCAGAGGGCATGATGTTACTACCCTGTGCATGGAGGGGGTGCAGTGAGTGGTGTGTTGGCATTTCTAATGCTTTTCAACCTGGTGCTCCCATGATGCTGTGAATCATCTGCTTGGGATCAAAGGTACGTGTCTTTCCTGATTCACAGCCCCGCAATCTTAACTCTAACTCAGAGCTGTCAAAAAGAGACAAGCATACATTGCTGCCCAAAACTAACAGGAATATCAAATATTGATTCTAAAAGCTTCGCATTTTCAATTAAAATTCCAGTCCCTTCAGTATATACTTAGAGAAACAAAAAGCAAACTTTTACCTGGCACTATTAGATTCCCCCTCCTTAGGAAAGAATAAGCACAGATGTGTGAGGAGGGAGCCGGATGGGGCTTAGATGTAGCAGACTCTCCTCTGCTACGCCTACTGAGTAAGTGGGTCCTGGCCCTCTCTACTGGGATGGACATACCCTAGACTCCTAATCAGGCTTAGTTTTCCCATTTTTTTAATGAATAAATTAACTTTAACTAAATGGACTCTTAGAACCTTTCCAACACAGTGTAGTATCTATATGAAAAACAGAAAACTCTAGTCTTTTACCTACATGGTAGCTACCATGTAACAATGTCTACAGGTCTTCCATTGAAATGGAATTGAGTACCTCCCAATGTGCCTAGCACTGTGTCATTTAATCCTGGAGAGCATCTAGCGATGAAAATGATTTAAGACAACAAGCAGACCTTATCGTTCCATTCCCCCAAATCTTTCCCACGTCCATCCTGACCACTATAAGAGTGAGTCTGGCAGATTGCATTCCACTGTGGTTGAAAGACGCATCCGGGGTCTGTAGTGTATTCCCCTTCCTCATGTTTCCATTACTCAAAGAACATTTTCAAAGGATGAGATCTGCTCGATTTTCGAATAGTTTCCAGAGGGATGTGGCAGAGTGCCACCTCATTTGATTCACTTAAAATTAGACCACAGTGAGGAATCCCAGTGTCCCGCTGGGAGCAGCTCTGTACCGGTGGGAGGAGAGACCTACCCATTTGCTGCTGGAATACAAGAAGGGGTCTCCATCCTTGCCTCACAAGTCTCCCCAGTTCTGATTATTTTGAGCACTAAGCCTCTCAATGAAAACAGGATATAATATTATTTCTGAGCTCCCCCTCCCTCTTCCGCCTATCACCTCACATTGCAGTTAGGAATTTGTGGATACTAATTCTAACTGAAATGAAGGGCACTTATGGGAAAAAAAAAAGTCATTGCAAATTCATATCCTATTTTCATGCTCTAAGAAGTCAACCACAGGTTACATTTGGTGAAGACTTAAAATATACTCACCCTGCATGTGGGGCATATTGTTGTTCAGTCGCTCAGTCTCGTCTCACTCGTTTCGAACCCATGGACTGCAGCATGCCAGGCTTCCCTGTCCTTCACCATCTCCTGGAACTTGCTCAAACTTATGTCCATCAGGTCAATGATGCCATCCAAACATCTCATCCCCTGTCATCCCCTTCTCCTCCTGCCTTCAATTTTTCTACTATCAGGGTCTTTTCTAATGAGTCAGCTCTTCACATCAGGTTGTCAAAGCATTGGAGCTTCAGCCTTAGCATCAGTCCCTCCAATGAATGTTTAGGATTGATTTCCTTTAAGACTGACTGGTTTGATCTCCTTATACCCAAATGCAGTACTTGGGTGTAGTCTCAAAAATGACAGAATGATCTCGGTTCATTTCCAAGGCAAACCATTCAATATCACAGTAATCCAAGTCTATGCCCCAACAACTAATGTTGAAGAAGCTGAACTGTTATATGAAGACATAAGATCTAGAACTAACACCAAAAGAAGATGTCCTTTTCATCACAGGGGACTGGAATGCAAAAGTAGGAAGTCAAGAGATACCTGGAGTAACAGACAAGCTTGGCCTCAGAGTACAACATGAAGCAGGGCAAAGGCTAACAGAGTTTTGCTAAGAAAACACATCAGTCATAGCAAACACCCTCTTCCAACAACACACCTCTTCCAAGAGATGACACTATACATAGACACCATGAGATAGTCAATACTGAGATCAGACTGATTATATTCTTTGCCTGTGGGATATAATCCTGGGTATATTAGCTAACTTGGGTTGTCATAACAAAATGCCATAAAATTTAAATCTATGTTCTTACACCTGTGTGTGCTGGAAACCCAAGACTAGGCTGCCAGTGTGAGCAGTTCTGGTGTGAGCATACACAGACAAAAAGAAAAAGAGGGCTCTCATCCTTTTCTTATAAGGCCAGTCACATTACGTTAGAGCTCCATCCTTACAATCTTCTTTAACCTTCAGTTCAGTTCAGTTCAGTCGCTCAGTCGTGTCTGACTCCCTGAGACGTTAATAACTCCTAAAAGGGGGCTTTCCCAGTGGCTTAGTGGTAAAGAACCCACTTGCAATGTGGGTTCAATCCCTGGGTTGGGAAGATTCCCTGGAGGAGGGCATGGCAACCCACTCCAATATTCTTGCCTGGAGAATCCCAAGGACAAAGTAGCCTAGCTGGAAGGCCTCAGTCCATGATGTTGCAAAGAGTCTGACATGTCTGAAGTGATTTAGAACACATGTACAACCCTTGAAAAGACCTTCTCTCCAAATACAATCACATTGAGAGCTGGGGCTTCAGCACATGAATTTTGGTAGAGAAGAGAGGGGAACAGTTCAGTTCATAGCACTGGAGTTTCCAAAATTTTCTTTAATTTCTCTGTCCTCAGAGATAAGTCCCCAAAGAGAAATCAAACTTGGCTTAGATTTCTCAAGGATTTCCATATCTATAAACTAAAGGAAAATTTGGACTAATTTGCCTGAAATGGGTAAGTTCAGTGATCTGGTTTTGTTTTTTTCATGTACCTATTTATGGGTTGGAAAGAATTCAATATTTGGAGAGAGCAGATTGAGTTCTAATCTTGGTAATATTACTAATTTGCTTTATGACCTCAGCTTTTTCCATCTGTAAAGTGAAGTCTTCTGGGAAGACTCCTTCCCACTCTGATATTCTGGGGATCTGAGATGTATGGATTGGTATTTGTGTTCCTTTTGGAATAGAGACTTGTAATCAAAATCCAAAGGGTGCTCTAATGTCATTGGATCTACATTTTCAGTGGCCTCATGGCTAGAATAATGGAATAGAGATAGCTTAAACAAAATATGAAAACAAACTTCCTGGGGAGAGGTGGAAGACAGACACTAAACTGTAATCTAGAAGTGGAATTGGGAGCAGTCAGGTGAAATATTCATATGTCAAAAGGAACGGTTCTTGGAGTGTTCTTCCTGCCTGCTGGTTTACATCTTATGGAGTGTTGGATAGATGAGACATCTCAGTGATTTATAGAGTCTAGTCACTAGTTAAAGGAGAGAATAATGATAAGTGTTTTCTTAACAGGCATTTTCTAAAAGTAAGAGATTTATTCATAAGCACTTTACATTTATTATTATGTTCAAATTAATTCTAACCACAAACCTTGGAGTACCACTTTGATTCTTAAATTCCAGAAAAGAAAAAAATGACACTTAGAGCACTTAAAGCAATTTGTCGGAAATCGTATGATTGGAGAGAATCAGGGAACAGATTCCAAACAAGCCAGTTGGCCTGAGATCTCCTAAGGACTAGCCCATTCTGTCTTATCAGGAAAGCTGAGGTTTAGCAATGTCTTTTCCACCAGACAGTGTTCCAGGAAGATGGGGCTGCATGCAACCCTTTACCTCCAACACGACGCGGCGTAAAACATACTTGGGTGTAGAAAATACAGGATGATGGCAAACTCCAAATAAGTATCCTCAAATCCAAACAGTCAGGAGCATCCTCAAGAAGGAAACGAAGCCTATGGTGAGGGCGAAAGACTGAGAATGACTTATGCGGGTGAGAACGGGGCAGTGAGAGGGGCAAGAGGGACAGAGCGAAGCGAGCCGGGACCCAAGGACAGTCTCACGCCAAACGGGATCTGTCTTCCACGCTCCGTTACTCCACGTCCCCCAGCACATGATTTACTCAAAAGTACGTTCTGAATGCCACAGCTACGTATGCCACAGCATGTTCATCACACCCTAACTGCATGTTATTCGTCTGTCTTTACTGACAGTGAATTCTGGCTATTTGTCTTGGATTTACCATTGAATCTTATCCAATGAATGTCTTCTTTTCACTTCATTTGCACCAGGTGGGTCTTCTAGGCATCACAGAAGTGAATAAACAAGATCCAATGCACTGCTTTCCAGGACTTCATCCTCTCTGTTGGAGATGGTAGACAAATATGCAAGGTGCTGAACTTCAGGATCTCTATATGTAAACTGGAGATGAGAAAACCTCTACCAGCTATCTCACAGGAAAAATGGAGTGCCCAGTAAAATAACGCATCAAAAACACTTTACAAAGTATCATTTGTGTGTAAGCTTATAGCTATAAATAGTTAATGATGACGGTGTAATCACTCACCTAGAGCCAGACATCTTGGTGCAAAGTCAAGTGGGTCTTAGAAAGCATCACTACACACGAAGTCAGTGGAGGTGATGGAATTCCAGCTGAGTTATTTCAAATTGTAAAAGACGATGCTGTGAAAGTGCTGCACTCAACATGCCAGCAAATTTGGAAAACTCAGCAGTGGTCACAGGACTGGAAGAGGTCAGTTTTCATTCAAATCCCAAGGAAGGGCAATGCCAAAGAATGTTCAAACTACCACACAGTTGCACTCATCTCACACATTAGTAAAGTAATGCTCAAAATTCTCCAAGCTAGCCTTCAACACTACATGAACCAAGAACTTCCAGCTGTTCAAATTGGATTCAGAAAAGGCAGAGGAACCAGAGATTGAATTTTCAACATTCATTGGATCATAGAAAAAGCAAAAGAATTCCAGAAAAACATCTACTTCTGCTTCATTGATTATGCTAAAGCCTTTGACTGTGTGGATCACAACAAACTGTGGAAAATTCTACAAGAGATGGGAATACCAGACCACCTTACCTGCCTCCCGAGAAATCTGTATGCAGGTCAAGAAGCAACTATTAGAACTGAACATGGAACATGGAACAAGGGACTGGTTCCAAATTGGGAAAGGAGTATGTCAAGGCTGTATATTGTCACCCTGCTTATTTAACTTATATACAGAATATAACACATGAAATGTTGGGCTAGATGAAGCACAGGATGAAATCTTGATTGCTGGCTCGAGAAGTATCAAAAACCTCAGATATGCAGATGGCACCACCCTTATGACAGAAAGGAAAGAGGAACTAATTTAGAGCCTCCTGATGAAGGCAGAAGAGGAGAGTGAAAAAGCTGGCTTAAAACTCAACATTCAAAAAATGAAGTTCATGGCATCTGGTCCCATCACTTAATGGCAAATAGATGGGGAAACAATGGAAACAGTGACAGACTTTATTTTCCTGGGCTCCCAAATCACTGCAGATGGTGACTGCAGCCATAAAATTAAAAGACGCTTGCTCCTTGGAAGACAAGCTATGACAAACCTAGACAACGTATTAAAAAGCAGAGACATTACTTTGTCAGCGAAGGTCCATATAGTCAAAGCTTTTGTTTTTCCAGTGGTCATGTATGGATGTGAGAGTTGCACCATAAAGAAGGCTGAATGCTGAAGACTTGATACTTTTGAACTGTGGTGTTGGAGACTCTAGAGAGTCCCTTGGACTGCAAGAAAATCAAACCAGTCCATCCTAAAGGAAAGCAATCCTGAATATTCATTAGAAGGACTGATGTTGAAGCTGAATCTCCAATACTTTGATACAAAGAGCTGATTCCACTTGATGCCAAGAGCCAACTCATTAGAGAAGACCCTAATGCTAGGAAAGTTTGAAGGCAGGAGAAGGGGGTGACAGAATGAGATGGTTGGATGGCACCGCTGACTCAATGGACATGACTTTGAGCCAGCTCCAGGAGATGGTGAAGGTAGGGAAGCCTGGTGTGCTGCAGTCCGTGGGGTGACAGAGTCGGACACGACTGAGCAACTGAAAAACAAAGCTCTTTCCTTTAGCTGCTGCTCAGTTGTTTTCTTAAGTTTGTGTTGTCGTTGTTCATTTGCTGTTAAGTCTGATGAAATGTGTTCCACAGGAGAAGGGAAGAGCAAACCACTCAGGTATTCTTGGCTTGAGAACTCCACGAACAGTATGAAAAGCTCTTTCCTCAGTAAACTTCCAATTTTTAAATGAAGAAGCGGTGTTGGGCATTATCGCTTAGTGAACACCATGACACTAACTGTTTCAAGCGAGGTTCTTCAATAGAAATGAAAGCCAATGGATTAAGGATACAAAGGGAAATTAAATATTAATATGAGGAAACAACAGATGATAGACCTTCCACCAAAAGACTGACCTGTATCCTGTATTGTTCCAAAGTGTCACAATCATTTAAAATAAAAGAGAGAAAAAAAAAACAGGAATTCCTCAGATTGGGAGAAACCAAGGGGACATGACAACTAAAAGTAACATTTAATCCAGGAGTGAACCCTGGGCCAGAAAGGACATCTGTGGCACAAGTAGAAAGCCTCATATAAGGTCTGTAGTTTACAGGGTTGCAACCATAATTTTATAATTCCATAACTGCGCCAAGGTTATATAAGATGTCAACATCTAGGGAAATCTGCTGACAGGTGCACAGGGACATTTTGTCCTATTTTTTCAACTTTTTTGTATGCCAATTTTTTGTTTTTCAAATAATAAAAAGAAGGTACTTCACTCATGCATCCAGGCCCCTGAAGTTAGAAGAAAATGGTCATGTGATCTGCCGCCAGCATCTGAGGGTGTATTTTGTTGTTCCTATAATTCAATGGGAATATCTGTCTGACCTGCTCAGAGTCCCCAAACCCACAAATCCATATTCAGAATCTTTGGGTGATGAAAACAGGCAAACACCAGCACACAGCGTGCCAGGCACTGTGCTGGCCGCTTTATTCACGTCCCTGTGTCACTCTTCACTTTGCATTGTGTCCTTTCGATGCCCTCTACCTCGTCTCATAGTTTGAATTCTGTGTCACAGAAGGAGGTCCAAACCAGTCCCCTCCTTCCTCTGAACACAGAAAGCAAACAGCTTAATTGGAAATTGCTGTTTTTCTTCTCCCTGAGATGGTAAAAATCATTTTCCATTTCTTCAGGCAGTTGAGAGTCACTGCCCTCCAGGAAATGAGGAACGTTTCCCTGGACTTTATTTTTCTACATGCTATAAAATTAATTACAGTTTTGTTTCATTTCAGGGTTGAGGTAGGGTTAACAGAGGAGGGAAAATGCATTAAGGCAAAGGAGTAAATAATATACAAACGTAAAAGATATTTTGAAAGGTTGCCAGAAGCCAGGTGAATAATTGATGATCATCTGAAGCATCCAGATCTTTCCCATGAAGTGGTAGTTATGCCAAAATGAATTGTAAGTGATCCTTTCCCACACACACACACACACACACACAAGTCCCTTTACTGACCCCCTTCACAGATAAGAGATACTATCATTCACCCATTCAGAGTGTCCTGAAAGTCAGACCCATTCACCTCTTCCCTCATTCTTAAGCCCACTGCCCTTACATGAATCTTGTCTACATTTATATGCAGGTTGAGTGAGCTCCGGGAGTTGGTGATGGACAGGGAGGCCTGGCGTGCTGTGATTCATGGGGTCACGGAGTCGGACACAACTGAGCGACTGAAATGAACTGAACTGAACTGAACTGAATTTTATGCATTGTAGGAGGAAATGGCAACCCATTCCAGTATTCTTGCCTGGGTTATCCCATGGACAGAGGAGACTGGTGGGCTACCATCCATGGAATAGCAGAAGAGTCACAGAAGAGTCAGGCATGTTTAGTGAGGGAACAGTAACAGCAACAATCGTAGGCGTCTGGTCTCCCGGCCCAAGTCTGGACAGACTACTGCCTCCTACAGAGCTTTTCCTGCTCTGCTTTGATGGTGCTCTGCTCAGCAGAACACCTCTGTCCTTGATTCCTGCCTATGAACAGCAGTCCAGTCCTTCTAAGCTCTGGCTTCTGACTTCATTTCCACTGGACAATCTAGCAACCCTGAGCACTTTTCATTAAACATTTATTCCCTTCCTTTGTCCACACAGCCTGCTCACCAGGAATGAATATACTCGGCCCTCATTTCAGCCTGCTAAAATCCTCTCTCTCATGATTATGTAAGTGCCACCTCTTTCCTGAAACCCTCCCCCAATTTTCAGTTATTCTGGTACTAACTCGCCTGAGATTACATTTGTAGGCAGTTGCCTCTACTCGACTAGAAACCTCCTGAAGGTAGAAAATGTGTGTTTTAGTATTTGCTCCTCTTAAGAGCATAAAGATACGGTTCAGAAAGATTTTAAGAGAAAAAGTTTATGGAATGTTGGGAGATTGTATCTATTTTATATCTGATGAATAGGCTCGTAACATGGAGAATCTAATTCTGTGGCACACAGCATGCCATCACGATTCTGAAAAATGTGATGCTCTGTGAACATTTTCATAACACTATTTTACAATTTTCTTTCCACATCATTAATTCTCAGAATCCACTCAGTACAGTAGGCTTGATTCTCCTCATCTTTCTGATGAGAAAACTGTGAATTGGGCAGGGATCAAGTCTAGCCTGATGCAAAGAGGTGACTCATTGGAAAAGACTGATGCTGGGTAAGATTGAGGGAAGGAGGAGAAGGGGGCGACAGAGGATGAGATGATTTGATGGCATCACCAACTCAACAGACATGAGTTTGAGAAAACTCCAGGAGACAGTGAAGGACAGGAAGGCTGGCATGCTGCATTTCATAGGTTTGCAAAGAGTCAGACATGACTTAGAGACTTCTGAACAACCAGAGTCTAGCTGGGGCAGAGTGAGAGGAGTTATAGCTGTACCACCCTAGGTAATCACTGGAAGAGGAAGCCATTGACAGGGGCGGGGGGTACACTCGACTCAAAGATCTACAGACTGATTCTTTAGCCTCATCTATTCCATCTAGGAGCTCAGTGGTCTTGCCTAAGTCATTTGGTTTTCCTGTCTTTTATTTCCTGTTTATCGTGTGTGTGTGTGGTATTCATATATGGAATCATTCAACCATTCTTATATTTTTGGACGTGGGGGAATGTTTCTTTTTTTAAGCCATGATGAATAGCCCTGTGATGAATATCTATTTTTTAAAAAATTACTGGAGTGTAGTTGATTTACGGTGTTGTATTAGTTGCGGCTGTACAGCAACGTGAATCTGTAGTACCCATACGCATATCCACTCCTTTTAGATTATTTTCCCATACAGGCCGTTACATAATATGGAGCAGAGTTCCCTGTTCTATACGGTAGGTCCTTACTAGTTATCTACTTTATATGCAGTAGTGGGTATATGCCTGTCCCATAGACGCACTCACACAGTGATGCCTCTAGAAGGTATATAATGTGGCAAGCTATGTCCATAGTAGAGGCCCCACTTAGCCAGGTTAAGAGGCCCCAGAGGTCTCTCAACTGCTAGAGATGAGTCCTCTACGCTACTCTCTGCCCACCGAGAGGCCCTTCTGTCTCGTCCATGCTTCCACTTGCGTCTTCCTGTATGTGAGTTGTGAAGAGTGAGCATTGCTCTGGCCTCAGGAGACACTCCAGTGCAGTGGTTAAGAACACAGCCTACGGGGCCAGACGGCCTGGGTGTGTATCTCACCCCAACCCCCAGACTCAGTCTGTGACCTTAAGAACGTCTCTTCCCCTCCCCACGCCTCACTTCCCCCATCTGCAAAACGGCAGCGCTCCTACTGACCTCAGGACTGCCTGCGCATCCGTGAGGTAAATCTCTGCTAACAGCACCTCTCGTAAATGGTAGCTATTTTTACTTCTGTACCAACCACTCAGGCTCCTGGGAGGATCAAACGAGAACAGTTTGTAAACTTTAGAGCACTAATGGAAAATGAAAACTTCGTGCAAAGAATATGCTTTTTTCTCTAAAACTGGAAAAAATAAAAAAGTGCCCTCTTGTTCCAAAATCCTTCTGAGATCATGAGCTAAAAAACTCAAAGACTATTCATACGCTTTATGGGATATAATTTTCTTCTAAGACATTTTCAAAGTTAACTTTACAGTGAACTTTCTCCAAAATGTCTCTTGTTAGAATCCGTTTTTGCAGACTTGAGCTTTTGACTACTTTGTTTTAAATATCCTCCCTTTCAAAGTTAGAAAAACAATTACAATAAATAACATGAAGTTATAAGTTACAAAAGCCATTTTTTTAATCTGTGAAGATTTTTTAACTTGAAATGGGTGTATCTTATACCCTCCACAGATAGCTTCTCCCTATAAATTACATATTCAAATAGTAACGTTAAGCCATCAACTCAGAAATCAGTAAGGGAAAGTGCCTTTTTTATTTTGGAAGCACCTCAGTGCTAAATGAAATGGATGGCTGGTACATGCTTTTCCTACCATTTGCAAAGTAATAAATAAGAGCAGAATAATAGCATCTTTTAAAATGCCACACTGATATATACACACTGACTAAAATATACACATGTAGTAAATAACCTGCGAGATGGTTTAGGTCAGCTTCCAAACTGGTTGACAGTCATAATTTGGTACAATTACCCAATTTTTAGTAATACTCTGTGAAGGGTATTGTCTTAGAACTGTGGAAGATACAAGACAGCTGGGATCTAGTAAAGCTAAAATATTGATTTCAATCCAAAATCCATATTTATTGACAAGACTGTATTTGAGTTTGAAAAGGTCAAGTGGAGCTCCTGGAATGACTTTTTTTTTTTTTTTTCTCATTACCTCTTTGTTCAGGCCTTTATTCAAAATTAGCTGTCCAAAATGATTTGGCATTTACGGAATAAACAAGTTTAAGCTTATGCAGCAGCCTTCTTTTCCTCTGTGGTAGGTTTCTTTTCTGGAGGCTTCTTTTCAGCTGCTGGTTTCTTGGTCCCTGCGGGAATGGCTTTGATCGGGCTCAGGGCTTTCTGTTCTCAGATCTACCCACCATCATCTTTCCTAACTGGGTTTCCTTCCCTAACTCTGATGACATTTTCCATAGATTGCAAGTTCTACATGATGTTATACTAAACACATACGTTTCTGAAGTCAAATAAACAGCATAAGTTGAGTTAGTTTATATTTGATTCTTACAAGGCTTCTCAGAGTCTTTAATAAATTCATGACTCTTTTGGCAGGAGATGGAGGAAGTTGTGTTGCTCAAACCCATTAGATTAAACAGTATATTCACAGATTAGTGTTCTGCAGAATAACTAGGGAAACACTGGGTTAAGAATTAGCTTAGATTCCTTTGTTCAATAAAGAGGAACTTGATGTGGGTAATGGAGATACAGCTGTTAACACATAACCGCTGTCCTATTTTCAGCTCACACCTGGGAGGTGAAGCCTAGCACATGAATATTTTAGCAGGAAGTGTTAAAGGCTGGGGAACACCTTGTGGGAAGAGCGATGCCTTATTAACTTTAGATGCATGATGTGTTGCCTGATGTGGAACCAATGCATAGTTGATGTTCAACTGATGTTGGTGAACAGGTTGGAGAAGGAGAAAAAAATCAAGGGAGCCTGGAAGGAAAAAGATTTGGGGTGGGGGGAAAAAATGGGCTGCAAGGAGACCAGTCTGGGAGTATAATAAAAGGCAGACAGGTAGTTGACCAACATTGAAAAATCCCGAGAGTTTCTAAGAGAATGGGGGATGAATCTGTCTGGGAAAACTGGGGGTAGCAGTTAAAATGACACATTCTGCATCACAGAGCTGCTTCAAGTTGGTCTCATTATAGACAGAGGCACATTCTATAAAGTGAGGCACTCTAGGAAGTTCCTGCTCCAAGAGATCTTGGAGATGCCCCAGTGTGAACTTCTTTCCTTGGTCTGTCCATGTGACATCTCACACACAATTTTTTTTTAAAGTAGACAATGAGATCCACTTAATTCACTGTGCACCGTTCTGCTTTGGCCTTTAGGAAGTTCAGAGCTTAATTTGGTCTGCAATTGCAGTAACACTTACCTCTCCATTCCAGTTTGTTCATATCTCCCCTTTCTGCCAATACGTCCAAAACTGCTACAATGTCTCAGAAACTATCCTAGGCTCTGTGAGCGCTGTACATAATGCCTCAAAGAGCTCTGACCAGTCATGGGACAGGCAATTTTTATTCCCTGATTCATTCATTAACTCATGAAGTTATTGGCTATCTAACATGGGTCAAGATCTTTCAGTTCAGTTCAGTTGCTCAGCCGTGTCCGACTCTTTGCGACCCCATGAATCACAGCACGCCAGGCCTCCCTGTCCATCACCAACTCCTGGAGTTCACTCAAACTCATGTCCATTGAGTCAGTGATGCCATCCAGCCATCTCATCCTCTGTTGTCCCCGTCTCCTCCTGCCCCCAATCCCTCCCTACCAGGAGTATTAAAGAAGATAAAAATGTAAATAATAATGACATTTTCCACCTTGATTGTAGCTTCCTTTGCTGTGCAAAAGCTTTTAAGTTTAATCAGGTCCTGCTTGTTTACTTTTGTTTTTATTTCTGTTACTCTAGGAGGTGGGTCATAGAGGATCTTGCTTTGACTTATGTCATTGAATGTTCTGCCTATGTTTTCCTCTAAGAGTTTTATAGTTTCTGGTCTTACATTTAGGTCTTTAATACATTTTGAGTTTATCTTTGTGTATTATGTTAGGAAGTGTTCTAATTTCATTCTTTTACATGTACTTGTCCAGTTTTCCAGCACCATTTATTGAAGAGGCTCTCTTTGCCCCATTGTATATTCTTGCCTCCTTTGTCAAAATTAAGGTACCCATAGGTGCATGGGTTTATTTCTGGGCTTTCTATCTTGTTCCTTTGGTCTATATTTCTGTTTTTGTGCCAGTACCATACTATCTCAATGACTGAAGTCAGGAAGGTTGATTCCTCCAGCTCCATTCTCCTTTCTCAAGACTGCTTTGGCTTTCAGGGTCTTTTGTGTTTCAATATGATTTTTTGTTGTAGTTCTGTGAAAAATGCCATTGGTAATTTGATAGGGGTTGCAGTGAATCTGTAGATTGCATTTGGTAGTATAGTCATTTTCACCATATTGATTCTTCCTACCCAGGAACATGGAACATCTCTCCATCTGTTTATGTCATCTTTGATTTCTTTCATTAGTGTCTTATAATTTTCTGTGTACAGTTCTTTTGTCTCCTCAGGTAAGTTTATTCCTAGATATTTAATTATTTTTGTTGCAATGGTGAATGGGATTGAGTCCTTAAATTCTCTTTCTGATTTTTCATTGTTAGTATATAGAAATGCAAGTGATTTCTGTGTATTGATTTGGGATCCTGCAACTTTGCTAAATTCACTGATTAGCTCTAGTAATTTTCTGATACTATCTTTAGGGTTTCTTTAGGGTTTTCTATGTACAGTATCATGTCATCTGCAAACAGTGAGAGCCTTACTTCTTTTCTGATCTGGATTCCTTTAATTTCTTTTCCTTCTCTGATTGCTGTAGCTAGGGCTTCCAGAACTATGATGAATAATAGTGGGGAAAGTGGACACCCTTGTCATGTTTCTGATCTTAAGGGGAATGTTTTCAGTTTTTCACCATTGAGAATAATGTTTGCTGTAAGCTTATCATATATGGCTTTTGCTATGTTTAAGTAGGTTCCTTCTATGCCCATTTTTGGAGAGTTTTAATTATAAATGGGTGCTGAATTTTGTCAAAGGCTTTTTCTGCATCTATTGAGATTATCATATGGTTTTTATCTTTCAAATTGTTAATATGGTGTATCACATTGATTGATTTGCATATATTGAAGAATCCTTTCATCCCTGGAATAAACCCAACTTGACCATGTTGTATGAGCTTTTTGATGTGTTGCTGAATTCTGTTTGCTAAAATTTTGTGGAGGATTTTTGCATCTATGTTCATCAGCGGTACTGGCCTGTAGTTTTCCTTTCCTGCGTTGTCTTTTTCTGGTTTTGGTGTCAGGGTGATGGTGGCCTTGTAGAATGAGTTTGGAAGCGCTCCTTCCTCTGAAATCTTTTGAGTTTTAGAAAGATAGGCAGTAGCTCGTCTTTAAACGTTTTACAGAATTGTCCTGTGAAGCCATCTGGTCCTGGGCTTTTGTTTTTTGGGAGATTTTTGATCACAGCTTCAATTTCAGCGCTTGCAATTGGGTTGTTCATAATTTCTATTTCTTCCTGGTTCAGTCTTGGAAGATTTAACTTTTCTAAGAATCTGTCCATTTCCTCCAGGTTATCCATTTTATTGCCATATCAGTTCAGTTCAGTCGCTCAGTCGTGTCCGACTCTTTGCGACCCCATGAATCAAAGCATGCCAGGCCTCCCTGTCCATCATCAACTCCCGGAGTTCACCCAAACTCATGTCCATCGAGTCGGTGATGCCATCCAGCCATCTCATTCCCTCCTCCTGCCCCCAATCCCTTCCAGCATCAGAGTCTTTTCCAGTTAGTTAACTCTTTGCATGAGGTGGCCAAAGTATTGGAGTTTCAGCTTTAGCATCAGTCCTTCCAATGAACACCCACGACTGGTCTCCTTTAGGATGGACTGGTTGGATCTCCTTGCAATGGAATATTACTTAGCCATAAAAAGGAATGCCTTTCAGTCAGTTCTTAGGAGGTGGATGAAAATAGAACCTATTATACAGAGTGAAGTGAGCAGAAAGAGAAAGATAAATATCATATTCTAATGCACATATACAGAATCTAGGAGAATGGTACTGAAGAATTTATTTACACGGAAGCAATGGACAAACAGACATAGAGAATAGACTTATGGAGAGGGGAGGAGAGGCTGAGATGTATGGAAACAGTAATATGGAAACTTACATTAAATATATAAAATAGATAGCCAATGGGAATTGCTGTATGGCTCAGGAAATTCAAACAGGGGTTTTTGTATGAAACTAGAGGGGCAGGATGGGGAGGAGATGAGAGGAAGGTTCAAAAGGGAGGGGATATCTATATACAAAAAAAAATCACAATAATGACAATAATAATAAGTAAATAACTTTAAAACAGTTTAAATGAGTTGTACTCATTCTTTTAACAATTTGCTTAATATGCAAATATTGATAATAATTTGTGTACATATGCAAATTACTTCAAAAACTGGTTCTAATGAGTGCTCAAATCTATTATCATCATTATTTTTACAACAGATATCCTTAAATGTTGTAAACATATAAAACCTGAATCTTGCAAAAGCACAAATCTGAACTGTGTAAAATCTAAGTGGGTATAATTTTTAATGAAAGAGTTCTGAAGCCCTTAAAAATTATAGGGCTTGTCCATTGTCATGTATCTATTCAGTGTCCCAGCTAGACTTCCACTACTGAATTACACTGGATTTGGGATAATTACCCAGGAACCATAGGAAAGTTAACTCCAGTTCATTCACTCAACATGTGTTTGGAGGGTCCCTACCAATGCCAGGTCCTGAGCTAGGCAACAGGGTTCTGAGTTTCCTTTCGGGTAACTCTGAATGAGGGCCCCCTGCCTATCAGCACTATAAATGTATTATCTAGGTGCTCAGCACAGAGAACCCACGTTCCAGTCTTATGCTTGCATAAGCACCGTGATCAAACTCTGGGCAGAGTCATCAGGAAATAACTGCTCTTTGGCTTCACGTTCCTTTGTTAAGCGTGATACCCTCACAAAAGGAGGATTATACAAGGAAGTAAGAGATAAACTGAGGACACTTCATGTAAACACGTTCTTTTCAGAATGGGGCAGCCTGCCTGGGGAGAGAGTTAAGGCAAATGTCTCACGCAATCCAGTAAAGAAGCTTTAGGGTGTGGACCTGACATTCTCCGACACTTTTAATTCCTCATCATTGGCCAAAACAGTGTGTCAACAGCATTTTCTTGGTGGCCAAAACGTAGAAAGACTTGCATTTGGAACAGCAGATGGAAAATGTAGAGGAGTCAGAGATACTTCTGGACGCACCTCCAGAGGGCACCCTTCACATGGTGTGCTCAGTCATGTCTGACTCGCTGTGACCCTGTGGATTGCAGCCCACCAGGCTCCTCTGTCCATGGAGATTCTCCAAGCAAGAATACTGGAGTCTGTTGCCGTACCCTCCTCCAGAGGATCTTCCCCACCCAGGGATCGGACCCAGGTCTCCCGCATTGCAGGTGGGTTCTTTACAATCTGAGCCACCAGGGAAGCCCCCCTTCACCTGGACAACAGCATAAATGGCGCCCTCTAGAGCTGTGCAGTGCACAGTCTTTACAGTTGTATCAAATGTGACTGAGAAGCATTCCCCACATCCACCTGTTTGTATATGAACAACAGGGATGAAGAAGGTGAAAATACAAGGCCATGGACTATAAGAAAATATTGATGAGAGCAAGTAACAAACTGTATAGCTCAGGTTTAGGGAAGGGTATGGGCTTCCCTGGTGGCTCAGGGGTAAAGAATCTGCCTGCAATTCAGGACACTCAGGAGACATGGGTTCGATTCCTGGGTCAGGAAGATACCCTTGGAGGAGGGCTTGAACTCACTCCAGTCTTCTTGCCTGGAGAATCCCTTGGACAGAGGAACCTGGTGGGCTATAGTCCATAGAGTCACAAAGGGTCGGACACAACTGCAGCGACTGACCACAGTACACAGAGAAGGGTATGGTAGGTTTAGATTTGTCAGGCTCAGATTTGAATTCAATCTGCAGGCAACATTAGGAATCCATGATGCAAGCTGATGGAAAAACAGACCTGATCAGAAGCTGTGACTAAGATTAGAAATTTGGGTTTAAGATTGTCAATAGGAAGTTGATAACTGGAAAACATGAGAAGGGGGTAATTTCTCTCATGGAAACAGAACACAGAATTATAATAAAAGTGAAAGGGGTGCAGACTTAGACCTTGCAAATCCCTGTTAGGGAAAAGGATTAGGAAGAAGAGGACCTGGAAAAGCAGCTGGAGGCTGACACTTTCATCCTTTGGAAAACACTATCCAGTGTTTTGAGTGAATTGCAGTGGCATATCTCGGACCACAAAGACTCTGTGGGTTACAGAAACTTTGTTTGGCAAAGTAGAGTTTGCCATATAAGGGTACAAGCTGTCATTTTTCACAGATTCCAACCTTCTGTTTCTCAAGATAGGCTTCAAATGCATTCATCAGTTTCATCAAGGATGTTTCCCAGTGGTGAGGGAATCATAAATCTCACAATGTTCTTACGAATTCTTTAAAAAAAGAACAAAACTTTGGTTATTTAGATAGCAAATTAGTTTAAACTACCACTGTTTTTATATTCAGGGGTGCTTAGTCTCAATAAACATCCCATGAAATACAATAGATGGGCAGAATTTAACAGAAATTCCTTCCATTCAGTAGGTATTTAATCCAGACCTGACCATGCGACAGTGTTAGGTACTGAGGTAAAATGGAGAATAAGCCTGACACCACCCTTATCTTATAAATCTACATTCTGATGGGAGAAACAAACAAAAAATAAAGACAAAAACAAATATATATCGAGTATGAGATAAAGACTGTGAATAAGGAATTAAAGTAGAGACTAACAGGGGCTCACCTCTTAGGTGGGGTAGTAAGCAAAGGCCATTCTGCAGAGATAATATTTTAGCCAAGGACTAAAAGAGAAAAAAGTACAGCCTCATGAAGAGGCAGAAGGAAGAACAACTCAAGTCAATGGAAGGGCATGACCAGAGGCTCTGAAGGAGGAAAGAACTGGATGAGCTTTAGGACCTGCAAGAACCAGGAGAAGAGTTCAGAGGACGGAAGGGGGAGGAAGTCAAGGGGCAGATTATTGCTGTGTGGACAATGAGTTGAAGGTGAGTGATAAAGGAGACTGCCCTCGTGGTCCAGTGGCTGAGTCTGTGCTCCCAATGCAGAGGGCCCAGGTTCAATCCCTGCTCGGGGGACTAGGTCCTACTCGCCACAGGTAAACATCAAAGATCTTGTGTGCTACAGCTAAGTCCTGACACAGGCAAATATGTGTGTGTATATATATATATACATACACACACACACACATTAACAGGTGAACAATAGCGTGCCTAGAAATCATGAAGGGATGGCTGTCACAGTCATTCTGGGCTTCCAGACTAAGACACTGGCCATCAGAGAGACAGAGAGGGAAGGAAAGAGAGATGAGTGGATACAGGGATATATGTGGAGATAGAGTTTACAGCACTCATGGACCTGCATGTAGCCCCAAAGACACGGCTGTCTCTCCATGTATTTTGTTTGAGAAACAAGGTAAATGGTGGAAACCTTTGTTGATATAAAGAAGACCTGAGGGGGAACCATGTTTCAGGAGGGAAAGCCACAGTTCTATTTTAAACATGCTATGCTTGAGATATCTGTGAATGATATAGTCAAACATAATATTAGCACAATTTCAGAGGGAAAAGGAACCCTTGGCTCTGTGGTAACTCTCAACAAGGTGAACAAAAATGTGATCAATTCATTTGTTACCTTAAGCCTGTCTATGGCTTCAATTTACCTCTTGCATAAGGACCTTGATTTTTAGCCTGGAATTTGTTTTTGAAAATATGCAATACTCATTATTTTTCCTTCTCAGCTATATGTCATCTAAATACAATGATACTAAGAACAATAAGAAAATGAAAAAGAAAGGAAATGTTGATTTACTCTGATCCATGAATCATGGACTTCTGGTCCAAGTCTGTTGTATTACGGAGTTTGAAAGGTAGAAAAATAAATACATGCTAAGCCCCTGGTTTTTGCTTTTCTGCTATCAGCTGACAAGCTCACTATGAAGAATGAAGAACTGGCTACTAGATAAGTAAACTGTCAAAATGCTAAACCTTCTCAAAGAAACAGGAGTGGTATTATGAAGCTCCAATATTTTGGTCACCTGATGTGGAAGAGCCAACTCATTGGAAAAGACCTTGATGCTGGGAAAGATTGAAGGAAGGAAGAGAAGGGGGTGGAAGAGGATGAGATGGTTAGACATCACTGACTCAATGGACATGAGATTGAGCAAACTCCTGGAGATAGTGAAGGACAGGGAAGCCTGGTGTGCTATAGTACATGGGATCACAAAGAGTAGGACATGACTTAGCAACTGAACAACAACAACAAATATACAGAATATGTGTCTCCAGAAAAATGACCCCCAAAACCCACTGGCTGATCTACAATATTCAGGGCAGGTACTTGGTACTCTAAGGCAATCAAGGAGAAGGGAGGCACAGTCTTGTTTCTCAGAGAACTTGCATCATCTAGAAGAGACCCATACACAGTATCAGTAGGAGAATAGATTGGAAGTTATCCAACTCAGAATGCCAGGAAATAAACATTGCTATGGAAATACTTTGGCCACCTCATGCGACGAGTTGACTCACTGGAAGAGTCTGATGCTGGGAGGGATTGGGGGTGGGAAGAGACGGGGACGACAGAGAATGAGATGGCTGGATGGCATCACCAACTCGATGGACATGAGTTTGAGAGAACTCCGGGAGTTGGTGATGGACAGGGAGGCCTGGTGTGCTGTGATCCATGGGGTCGCAAAGAGTCAGACACGACTAAGCAACTGAACTGAACTGAACTGATAGGAAAAAAATGATGATAGAGAACTTCCAACTGAGAATATTATGGAAGAGCTTCATGGAAGAGGCATTGTTTGAATAGGACCTTAAAGGATGGGTTTGATTTTGAAAATATGATGAGAGGGACAGTTTAGAAGGAAAGTAGAATGGAGCAAGGGCTGGAAGATGAAGGTGTGTTTGTGAAACTAGAAATAGTTCAGTATGCATGCTTGTACAGAAAGTAAAATCCAAAGTGGGAGGTAAGGATGGAAAAATTGGTTGATTCAGAAGTTCAAGAAACGGGTTGATAATAGAGTATCCAATCTAGCAACTTCCACATTTCTGAGCCTTGAAAATTTGATGGGATTATTTCCACTCCCAGTTGATGAGGGTAGGTCCTGTTTTGGAAGGAAGTGTTAGTTGCTCAGCTGTGTCCAACTCTTCACAACCTCATAGACTATAGCCCGCCAGTTTCCTCTGTCCATAGAATTCTCCAGGCAGGAATACTAGAGTGTGTTGCCATTCCCTTCTCCAGGGGATCTTGAACCCAGGTCTCCTGTGGCTCCTGCATTGCATTCTTTACCTCCTGAGCCATCAGGGAACCCCATATTTGTATGTATTTATATATGTATCAGTTCAGTTCAGTCACTCAGTCATGTCCGACTCTTTGCGACCCCATGACTGCAGCACACCAGGCTTCCTTATCCATCACCAACTCCCGAGAATGCTCAAACTCATGTCCATTGAGTCAGTGATGCCATCCAACCATCTCATCCTCTGCCGTCCCCTTCTCCTTCTCCCTTCAATCTTTCCCAGCATCAGGGTTTTTTCCAGTGAGTCAGTTCTTTGCATCAGGTGGCCACAGTATTGGAGTTTCTCAACTTCAGCATCAGTCCTTCCAATGAATATTCAGGACTGATTTCCTTTAGGATGGACTGGTTGGGTATCCTTGCAGTCCAAGGGACTCTCAAGAGTCTTCTCCAACACCACAGTTCAAAAGCGTCAATTCTTCAGCATTCGGCTTTCTTTATAGTCCAACTCTCTCATCCATATATCACTACTGGAAAACCCATAGCTTTGACTACATAGATCTTTGTTGGTAAAGTAATGTCTCTGCTTTTTAATATGCTGCCTAGATTGGTCGTAACTTTCCTTCCAAGGAACAAGCGTCTTTTAATTTCATGGCTGCAGTCATAACCTGCAGTGATTTTGGAGCCCAAGACAATAATGTCTCTCACTATTTCCATTGTTTCCTCATCTATTTGCCATGAAGTGATGGGACCAGATGCCATGATCTTAGTTTTCTGAATGTTGAGCTTTAAGCCAACTTTTTCACTCTCCTCTTTCACCTTCATCAAGAGACTCTTTAGTTCTTCTTTGCTTTCTGCCATAGGGTGGTGTCATCTGCACATCTGAGGTTATTGATATTTCTCCTGGCAATCTTGATTCCAGCTTGTGCTTCATCCAGCCCAGCATTTCTCATGATGTACTCTGCATATAAGTTAAATAAGCAGGGTGGCAATATACAGCCTTGATGTACTCCTTTCCCGATTTGGAACCAGCCTGTATATATATACACACACACGCATATATACATACACTGATCTGTTGACTTTATGCAAGAAAATCTCTTTCGCTTCAGTGTGTGTTATAAGATAATGTTCTTTTTTTCCCCCTGGATGTGAACAAGGAAACCTGAAGCTTTGAGAACTCCTGACAGCCATCTTTGGACCAGAGGAAAAATAAATTTAAAAAAAATTAAAAATAAATCTGTCACTGAGAAAACAAGGCTGAAAAATGAAGAGAGAGAAAAACTGTGTCCTAACATTTTTTGAGTCAATGGATTAAGCTTCACATGAGAGCAGTGCTATTTCTGGACTTTTGAGTTACATGAGCCAATAAATCCCCTTTATGGCTTAAACCAGTTTGACTTGAGTGTGCTATTATTTGCCACTCAAAGTATCTTGATACAGAACCCTTGGAAGGCACAGTAAGGTTTTGGTTGGCAGTAAGGATCTACCAAAATTTGTAGCCCCAAGAGTGTCATAATCTGGAAAGAAACCCTCCTAACAGTGGACAATGCAAAACACCATGAAATCAAGGTAGTCTAAAAGAGAAGCCAAAAAAGTCAGCCAGTGTTTTAAGCTGAAATTTGTCTTATTTTTTTCTCTCCTTCCCTGTCTAGTCATTTGACTTCTGTCTCTGTCCCCCAGAAGAGGAAAGGAAATAATTCTACTTAAGTCTTTCCTTGAGACCAGCCATCTCCCCTGGGCTTGGAGCCTGACACCATTTTTCTCTCTTCCACTGACGCCATAGATATATTCATTTCTCTTTGGGTATTTAATGTAAACCAGATAAGCCACAAACTTATAAAAACTTTAGTCAATTTCAATTCTCAGGCAAGCTGAATCACTGAGGCCAATGCTTCAAGTACAAGATACTGTGATTTCACCGATGGTGAGGCTGTTTGGGGAATTGCTTTCCTAAACTTTCCTTCCAGTGTTTAGATTATGGCACGCAGTCTAGAGGTATATTATGAGTGATCCTCTTGAACTTAGTCAGAAATTCCTCATAAATCACATTCAAGAAAATATATTTAACTTCCATATACATATATATGAAACTCAAGAACTCAGACAAGTGGAATGAATTCCAAACTGTCAGTTTATAGCAGTAACTTGCCTTTCCAATTTGAGGATTGAAATTTGGGGTGAGAAAGCTCTAATGGAAATAATATGTTCTTAGAGAAACAAGAGGATCTGCCTGACTTCTAAAATATTTTATATAGAATGATATTTAACCTTGGAATTTAAAAAAGGTTAGGTTATGATCACGGGTATTGGTGGGATTCCAATAGATCCCAGTTGCTAAACCTTAGTCTTTCATCAAAGAAATGGGCTTAATTATTCCATTTTGTGTTATAACTCTAAAAGAAAATATTCTTGAATTAATACAATGTTTACAATTGACTGTACCCTTAATATATGCCAGGTACTGTATTACAGACATTAGTTATTATCATTTATTGAACTCTTAATAGGTACCAGGCTGGAGTAAAAAATGGTAACCCACTCCAGTTTGCATGCCTGGAAAATTCCATGGACAGAGGAGCCTGGTGGGCTATAGTCCATGAGGTTGCAAAGAGTCAGACACAACTGGGCATGTGTATGTGTGCGCAAACACACTCACACACACATGTACTAAGAATTCATGTGTATGAACATACTTAATACTCACCCCATTCAAATGTATGGGTACTAATATCTTTGCAATTTTATAGATGAGAAAATTGAGGTACGGAAATGTGAAGAATTTTCCCAAGGTCACATATGGCAGAGGAGAGAACCAAAGGGAAAAGGGAGGCAGTATGCTCTTGGTATGTCTTATCATTTTTATGCTTCCTAATAGCACTGAGAACTCAGGGTTGTGAATACTAGTTTTTAGATAAGAAAAATAAGACCAGCAGAGGATATATACATTTCTCAAGGATACACGGCCTATTAATAAAAGAGCCTAGACTTAAACCTTAACTCCAGGAGTTCCCTGGTGATCTAGTGGTTAAGACTGTGCTTCCACTGCAGGCGGTAGGGGTTGATCTGGTTGGAGAAGTTGCACATGCGTGGTGTGGCCAAATCCCACCCCTCCCCCCAAAAAACACTGAAGTCCAATATTGCTTTTATCTTGTAGTTTCCATAGTACTGTCCTCATACACTCAGGCTCTTCACTTCAAAGCTTTCCATTCCATGCTGTCTTCAAATTACATTGTCACCATTCTCTTTCTGAGCTAGAGTTGAGTGACATAGGAAAGGAGATAAATATTAGATAAATCACAAATCACTAGATTTGGTATGTACCCACGCTATGTTTTAGGAAATTATTGGAAGAACTTGATATAAATAAGATATTTGGCTCAGTGGCATATTCATTTTCAAATATAATTTCCAGTTTCATTTTGAAATTTAGCATGCATTTTGATTTTTTACCACATTTATTCATGTCTTAAAATTATTAACACATTAGCACATTCCCCTAAAATAGGGAAGGATTATTGATTCCAAACTCAAATTTAATCAGGATTAGGATTTCTGAGTTCTCATTCTTTGTTATTGGTAAATTATATGTGTGTGTGTGTGTGTGTGTGTTAGTTGCTCAATCATGTCTGACTCTGCAACCCCATGGACTGTGGCCCAACAAGTTCCTCTGTCTATGAAATTCTCCAGGCAAGAATACTGGGTGGGTTGCCATGCCCTTCTCCAGGGGATCTTCCAAACCTAGGGATTGAACCTAGGTGTCCCACATTGCAGGCAGATTCTTTACCATTTGAGCTACCCAGGAAGCCCAAATTGTGCATTAGTACTGCAAGGAGATCCAACCAGTCCATTCTAAAGGAGATCAATCCTGGTGTTCATTGGAAGGACTGATGCTAAAGCTGAAACTGCAATACTTTGGCCACCTCATGTGACGAGTTGACTCACTGGAGAAGACTCTGATGCTTGGAAAGGTTGGGAGCGGGAGGAGAAGGGGACGACAGAGAATGAGATGGCTGGATGGCATCACCGACTCTGTAGACATGAGTTTGAGTGAACTCCAGGAGTTGGTGATGGACAGGGAGGCCTGGCGTGCTGTGATTCATGGGGTCGCAAAGAGTCGGACATGACTGAGTGACTGAACTGAACTGAATGTAGAAATAATCTGTTGTATTTTATTGTTAAGTTTGGCAGAGTCTCCTAAACTTTTTCTCGAAGACAGAAAGTGTAGAATAACTGTTAGTATTTATAGTTTTTGCCTCATTGTCACCTTGTGAAATCTGGTTTTTACCTTGACCGACTTTCACAACCCCATTCCATACAAGGTGTTCAACAGATAAGGTGTAAAGCAATGAGGCATCACAATTTGACTTATGCTAACTGGAAAGAATTTGTTAGTGTTATGAAACCACCAAAACCATGAGATAGAAATGGGCCATACTGGAATAAGGACAAGGTATAGAAAGTTATTGGTTACAGAATCATTAGAATAAGAAGGAATGCTATATGGAACTATATGAGATGTTCAAATGAATATTGTGTTTTGTAACTTACAGAGATCTTTCAGATAACTCATCTCTTATAATTCACACAACCACCCTGTGAGGCAAGTATCCTTTATAAAATATTCTTGGAATAAGGATCAGAGACATGAGAAAATTACCCAAGTGTCTGCAGTTAGTAAGTAGGAATGCCAGGATATGAATCAAATTCTGACGCCAGAATCCAAGTAGACGGAGTGTTAAAATCCCACGGGCTTTCGTTCTGCTCTCGCACAGGAATCTCCTGGGTGATTTGGGTTTCTCATCCTTTCTGTCCTCTTCTTTTCTCTGAGTTTTCTCAGCCACATTCATGGAAAAGGACTCCATTTAGAACTTTGGGAGACCAAGGCTGGTTAATGCATCATTGACCACAGATGCTCCAGGATGTGGCCAAACCTTGGTTCCTCAATTGTCTGCTGTCCATTCCAGTCCTGTCTGGCCGCCTCCAGACCTTCTATTGCCAGGACTCAGAGCTGGTCTCTTTGCCCGGCTTTGGCCTGCAGACCTAGAGACCAGACAATCGTTCAGATCCCCAGACTGGGCCATTTCTGTGCCCTGTTTTCGTGTGAACACCTTAAAACCACAAAGCCCTAATGAACTCTACTTTCTTTTATACCTTCCCTAGGTGAAGGCCTTATTTTCAAGGTCCTCATCATCTTCTGCTCCAAGACAACATCTTGGGCCTAGAGCAGGGCAAACGCTAACTTAGCCCTGGCTCTAGCACGTCTATGCTCTTTGGGGCCTTGTGCACTCAAACTATGGTTCCTGAGGACCCTGACCTCTAACACTCTAACACATTGTACCAGTTACTCCCTTGGGTTCACTCAGATTACCAACATCTGCATACGTGCACATGTACATACATACATATGCACAGATACATATATACGTACATAAAGCATAACTGTGGCGCTCTTATTACCTACCATGTATTGTCATAGGATGGAGATGGAGCCAAGTTTCATATCTGGATCCACTCTTCGAGTAGTCCAATTATATCTTTATTCCCGTCTAAACCATCCACATAGAGAGAAAAGGGATGAAGCCCAAGTTTGCTTGGTGTTGAAGCCAGGATTCTTACCATCTCCCTGTAGGGATACTTAAGATGAGACACAAAATTTGTTGCTGTTGTTGTAGAGTTACTAAGTCTTGTCTGACTCTTTGTGGCCCCACAGACTATGGCACGCCTGGCTTCTCCTCCACTATGTTCCCAGAATTTGCTCAGATTCATGTCCATTGATTTGGCAATGCTTTCCAACCATCTTATCCTCTGCCACACCTTTCTACTTTTGCCTTTAATATTTCCAGTATGCATGCATGCATACTAAGTCACCTCAGTTGTGTCTGACTTTTTGCAACCCTATGGACAGTAGAGGAGAGGTAAGAAAGCCTTCCTCAGCGATCAATGCAAAGAAATAGAGGAAAACAACAGAATAGGAAAAACAAGAGATCTTTTCAAGAAAATTAGAGATATCAAGGGAACATTTCATGCAAAGATGGGCTCGATAAAGGACAGAAATGGTATGGACCTAACAGAAGCAGCAGATATTCAGAAGAGGTGGCAAGAACACACAGAAGAACTGTACAAAAAGATCTTCACGACATAGATAATCACGATGGCGTGATCACTCACCTGGAACCAGACATCTTGGAATGTGAAGTCAAGTGGGCCTTAGAGAGCATCACGACGAACAAAGCTAGTGGAGGTGATGGAATTCCAATTGAGCTATTTCAAATCCTGAAAGATGATGCTGTGAAAGTGCTTCACTCACTATGCCAGCAAATTTGGAAAACTCAGCAGTGGCCACAGGACTGGAAAGGGTCAGTCTTCATTCCAATCCCAAAGAAAGGGAATGCCAAAGAATGCTCAAACTACCGCACAATTGCACTCATCTCACACGCTAGTAAAGTCATGCTCAAAATTCTCCAAGCCAGGCTTCAGCAATATGTGAATCGTGAACTTCCAGATGTTCAAGCAGGTTTTAGAAAAGGCAGAGGCACCAGAGATCAAATTGCCAACATCCGCTGGATCATGGAGAAAGCAAGAGAGTTCCAGAAAAACATCTATTTCTGCTTCATTGACTATGCCAAGGCCTTTGACTGTGTGGATCACAATAAACTGCGGAACATTCTGAAAGAGATAGGAATACCAGACCACCTGACCTGCCTCTTGAGAAACCTGTATGCAGGTCAGGAAGCAACAGTTAGAACTATACATGGAACAACAGACTGGTTCCAAATAGGAAAAGGAGTACGTCAAGGTTGTATATTGTCACCCTGCTTATTTAACTTATATGCAGAGTACATCATGACGATCGCTGGGCTGGAAGAAGCACAAGCTGGAATCAAGATTGCCGGGAGAAATATCAATAACCTCAGATATGCAGATGACATCACCCTTATGGCAGAAAGTGAAGAGGAACTCAAAAGCCTCTTGATGAAAGTGAAAGAGGAGAGTGAAAAGGTTGGCTTGAAGCTCAACATCCAGAAAACGAAGATCATGGCATCTGGTCCCATCACTTCTTGGGAAATAGATGGAAAAACAGTGGAAACCGTGTCAGACTTTATTTTTTGGGGCTCCAAAATCACCGCGGATGCTGATTGCAGCCATGAAATTAAAAGACGTTTACTCCTTGGAAGGAAAGTTATGACCAGCCTAGACAGCATACTAAAAAGCAGAGACATTACTTTGCCAACCAAGGTCTGTCTAGTCAAGACTATGGTTTTTCCCATGGTCATGTATGGATGTGAGAGTTGGACTGTGAAGAAAGCTGATCGCCGAAGAATTGATGCTTTTGAACTGTGGTGCTGGAGAAGACTCTTGAGAGTCCCTTGTACTGCAAGGAGATCCAACCAGTCCATTCTAGAGGAGATCAATCCTGGGTGTTCATTGGAAGGACTTATGCTAAAGTTGAAACTCCAATACTTTGGCCACCTCATGCAATGTGTTGACTCACTGGAAAAGACTCTGATGCTGGGAGCGATTGGGGGTAGGAGGAGACGGGGACGACAGAGAATGAGGTGGCTGGATGGCATCACTGACTCTATGGACATGAGTTTGAGTGAACTCCGGGAGTTCGTGATGGACAGGGAGGCCTGGCGTGCTGTGGTTCACGGGGTCGCAGAGAGTCGGACAGGACTGAGCGACTGAACTGAACTGATGGACAGTAGACCTCCTGGCTCCTCTGTCCATGGGATTACCAGGCAAGAATACTGAAGAGGGTTGCCTTGCCCTCCTCCCGGGGATCTTGCAAACCCAGGGATGGAACCCACATCACTTATTTCTCCTGCATTGTCAGGTGGGTTCTTTACCACTAGTGCCATCTGGGACGCCAAGACAAAAATTCTATGGTAAATGTTAGGCTTTCTACTTTTGGTCCCAGTATCTGTCTACTGGACTAGTTTTCATACTCCCAGTAGCTTTGAGTCACAGCTATCAGCTGAGCACATTACCATCCACCTATAAGATTACATTTCCATTCCAATTTTCTCTTGTATTATTAGTTGCCACCATGGGATGAAGTTCTGGCTAAAGATATGTAAACTAGTGTGTAGAAGATTGTTCTGGGAAGTTTTCTTAAATGAGAAGTTATGTGTCCTTCCTTCTTTTTGTCCCTCCTGATTCTTAGTGCGCAGTTTCAATGGGTACCACTGCAGCAGCCAATTGGTAATGTGAATGAGGTACACACTCAAAGGATGCTGGAGAAGGGAGGTATAAGGATCGTGTTCTCTGACATCAACAGAGCCACCATACCAAACTCAGATCTCCAACGCGTAATACACTTTCAAATACAGGACAGCTGAACTGTGGTGTTGGAGAAGACTCTTGAGAGTCCCTTATACTGCAAGGAGATCCAACCAGTCCATTCTAAAGGAGATCAATCCTGGGTGTTCATTGGAGGGACTGATGCTAACGCTGAAACTGCAATACTTTGGCCACCTCATGCGACGAGTTGACTCACTGGAAAAGACTCTGATGCTGGGAAAGGTTGGGGGCGGGAGGAGAAGGGGACGACAGAGAAAGAGATGGCTGGATGGCATCACCGACTCTGTGGACATGAGTTTGAGTGAGCTCCGGGAGTTGGTGATGGACAGGGAGGCCTGGCGTTCTGTGATTCATGGGGTCGTGGAGAGTCGGACACAACTGAGCGACTGAACTGAACTGAACTGAACTGAAACTTGCCTTATTTTAAGATATTACCGTTTATTTCTCTTATATAGAACTGAAAGTAATGACAATTGATATAGATGGATATATCTCTTTAGAAAGAATAGATAGCTAGCGCTACATACTGATAAACTAAAGAAAATTGGCATGGATGGAGAATGTGCCTATTGTATTGAGCCAAGAGAAATCTTTTCAGAGATGTAGATTATTCCAGTGTTGCCTATAATCTTTGTATTCAGATAACTTGCATATAATACCCTCTAGTCCTTCCAGTTTTACCTTAAAGGATAAAGCCTACAATCAAATTCCTAGAATCTCCACTTGCTAGGTGTTTGATGTCAGATGAACTCACTTATCCCTTAAAGCCTTCTTTCTACATCAATGCAATGGATTATGAGTTATCAATACATCACAGCATGTGTGCCTGGAATAGAGAAGACACCAAGCAGTGGGGATTCCCAGAGAGTCAGACACTGTCTTCAAATCCAGGGACTTCATTTCCAGTTAGCTTTGAAGGAGCTGGATAACTGTATCTGCTGAGAAAATCTGTCCCCCATATTTGCATTCTGTTCCCTTTCCTCTTTGGACACACAGGGAGATAAGATCCTGTGATTTCACTATGATTCCATTAGCATTAAATGGAGTGCACACAACCCAGGAGAATCGAGACTCTGTCAGTGGAAAACTCTAAGTGGGAAGGTTCTTGTCCACAAAGCTATGCTTTAGAGACCTTGTCAGTAAGAGCTTTTGTCTTAGGGGTTTGTAAATATTTATATTTTCAAACTACTATGAGAGGAACAACAGCCATTCCACATGAATGGATTACGTTAAATGTACCCAAAGTCTGTAATTCAAGCTGTCAAACGTGAGGAAATACCAGACTTAAGGCTGCCATTCCAATCCACTCAGAATAAATAAGGACTTTGGGCAGAGTTCGTCCGCACAATGGCTCACAGACATATGGAAGACGTTACTAGGGAAGACGACTGAAGAGAAGAAAAAACAAACTAAATGAATTCAAGAAGTACCTAGTCTTTCGTCCAGAAAGGAAAGGGATTGGGGCCTGAGGGAGAAGGCTGTTGGCCCAGAAGCAAGGAATTGGGATTAACATTAAACCAAGAATGAGGGGTGGCACGTGGAGGCTTTTCCTGTTCCTAAGACACTTGTCTGGTTTTCATTTATTGTTTATGGTGTTTGGTGATAGGACACCAATACAGGAATCAAAATGTGTGTCTGGATGGGCTGGATGAAGGGTAGGGTATTTATTTGCTGTGAAAGTTCTGTGTTAAGCATGCAGTGGAGTTTCCTAGACCATACAACACAGGTGGAAGCTGTTTTTATTGAACAGAAAAAAATTTCAGGGAGATGTTGACCAGTGGGTCATATAAATTTGATTCAATCCTACAGACGTGTACTAGTCACCTACTTTGTGCCAGACATGGGCAGTGAAGCTTGAGAGACAATCTGCTTTAATGGAAAGAGATTTAGCTTCTTGTCCTTACTCTGAAGTTCACAGATTTTGCAGAGTGAGACAAGTCACTCTGCCTCTCTGAGCGTCAGCTTAAAATGCCAATATTTTCTTTTTAACAACTAAATACTAAGTTAGATGACTTGGCAAAGGTACGGGGCAAACTGGGCTTGCTAATGCTCTCCTGTTAACCAGGTGTGATACTGTGCTACTGTTCACTCTCATTCCACGCTCTTCTCTGTAGTAGCCCTAACGTGACAGGATGTAACACCCCACTCTTTCTTTAATTCAGGCGAGGTCAAAAGAGTTGGTTGCTGAGTGAGGTAAACGGAAGTGATACATCCGAGAGGAGTATATGAGAGCCATTGAGAGGTTCACTGTATCTATGTTTTCTTTCCTTCTGCTCTGATGATCAATAATGGTCCAAATGGAAGCAGCCTGGGTTCTGGAATGATAACATGAAGCTGCACTGTTGCCTTCCTGCTATGAACATACACCATTAGTGGTTTTAATCACTAAAATATGGGGGTCTTTCATTACTGCAGCAAAACCTACCCTTGCTGAGACTGGAACTCACAGAATAAGAGACAGCCCTAGTCTACAAAGTATACATTCTTACCTTAGAACAGCCTAAGTCACAGTGACCCTAAGTATCAACCTAGTCCATGGCAGAAAAGTAAGAAAGAACAAATCCTAAATGTTCATGGTCTTTCAATAAACTAGCTCCACCCAGTTAAGAAATGTAGGCCAATCTCTATCTATGGTTTGCTTGTTTTCCCTCTATGAGAAGGAGACAGTAAAATTAGGGTCAATGACAAAATGTGTTACTTTTGCAAAGTCTCCTAAGAAAGAAAGTATGGTGCCTGTTCCCTATTAACAGCACTGAAGACTTCTTGAAGAAGGAGGTGACACACTCAAGTCTTTGTCTGAAATATCTCTTGACACACTTTGGAGGATGGACTGGGCTATATATGCCTGCAGCTAGGCTGACCAAGTAGAAGGGAGTATAGTAATAAAGATGAATGTGGACAACAGTTTTAATAAGGACATTTGCAATAGAGATTAAAATGCAAATATGAAAAGTCTTTTTCAGCAGAATTAATAGTGAGGGTTTAGATGTGTGGAAGATGGGTAGTTAAAGATGACAGTGACAAGACAATGGTCAACTCATTAATAGACAGGAAGCCTGCATAAGGTGACTCAGTGAGTAAGTAATTTAGTTATGGGTTCCTCTTATGCTTCTGCATGGAATATCAGTCATCACACGGTTCTGTCCTTTGGGACCATATTTAGATGCAGACCACTGGGCAAGATGCATCATTCAATTGGCCAGCTGTGACCCTTTTAGAAAATCTATGTCAGATTTACTGGAAGACCACATTGTTTATGATTCGTGGGAGGCATTCACAGCAAGTTAAAAAAGCAGAGCTTTGACCACAGTTGTGGACCCTGAGAAAGGAGACAGCTGGGCAGGATGCCAGAACAACCTGAGGAATTCTACAGGCTTGGGTTCAAATTCCAGCTCTACCACTCTCTTGATGTTTGGTTTAGAACAAATTATTCAAAACCGCTGAGTCTCAGTTTTTTCACCTATAAAACTGGGTATAATAATATGGACTTCAAAGGATTGTTGTGAAGATCCCAGAACGCAATCAATGTAATGTGACCAAAACATAGTAGGCATTCCATAAATGCCGTTTCCTTTTTCCTTCCCACATACCACTTAAAGATGTGAAATGAGGCTGTCTCTAAAAGACACCATTGCATGATGTGCTTGTTATCGGTCGACTCACCCCTTCATTTTGGGAGCCCCAAAACAATTCTTTATGGTAAATCAAAGGGATTGTGCCATCAAAGAAAAGAAAGGGACCAAACACTTTTGGTTCACTACCCACTGAAAATAGCTTAAGCCAGAGGGCATTGTGCCTGGAGGAGATGATGACTTCTATTGGTATGTGCACAGTGGGAGTGGTTCGAGGAAGCCAGTGGCCACCATTTCCAAGTATCAGATGGCCATCCAAAAGGTGGGGGAAGTGATTCGCTTTGTGGTCCAGACAAGAAAACTCTGGCCAGTAGGTTAGTTATCATGAGACATTTCTCAGTTCAGTTCACTGCAACTAATCACCCCACCACGCCTCTGGAGGCAGTAAGTACTGTTGCTGGATGCATGAAAGCCGAAGTCAGGCAAACACCACATAATTAAGCAAGGAGTCGAGTTGCCCACACTAGGTGGGTGGGTCTACTAGACGCAGTTTAAAGTAGCAAACATGTAATGAGGACCTAGAACATGAAGGATTCTGGCTGTAATCTCGGCAAGAAACAGATTCAAAGAAGACAACCATGTGATAAGTAGGTACTAAATATATACTATAAATCAGATGCCCTCTAAGGAAAGGAAGTAAGGAAAGTAACAGGCATAGACCCTGTCCTGGAAGAATTCACATCTGGTAGATAAAGCTGAAAATGGTTACAGGAAAAAAAACCATAAAAGCTTGTTGATACTAGACCTAATGCTTATGAAAATGAATAAACATATGATTTTTGCCTTGAAAGATTAAGGAAGGCCTTTTTAACTGGGTTTGCTGTAAGGTTTTGCATGTCAGAATGATGTGGAAAATCAAGATGATTCTCTTGAAAATACAGATTCCAACATGTGCTTTAACTAGAACCTTGTAGATTCATGTGCTGTAGGCTGGATAAAGGAAAGCCAGTAAACGGTGGTGAGAAAGAACTGAGTGCCAGGCACTGTAGGCCACGCAGCGTGCTAAGCGCATCGTGTGCATTAACTCACTTGGCCCTCCTGACAGCTTATGGTTGATGGTACCACCTCCATGTTCACTTTACAGAAAAGGAAACCACGGCACACTATTTTAAGTTTAGTTAAAGTTACAATTCAGATACAATGGTAGTAGCTAACAGCAGGGGTTTTGAAAGGATCTGGAAGCCACACGTGATAAGAATGGTGACCTAAGCGGGAAGGAAACCCAAAAAAGAGGGGCTGTATGTTTTATGTAGAGCTGATTTACCTTGCTGTACAGCAGAAATTAACACAACACTGCAAAGCAACTATACTCCAATGAAAATAAAAAAATGAATGAATAGAATGACACGCTTGATTAGGAATTCGTACCAGAAATATTACTGAAGCCTTTCTACGTTTTACGCATTCTTGTAAATGAGTGGAAAAGACTGGTAAACAAAAGCAGACAAGGGACTCTGCTCTTCTGTTGCTGATTTCTAGAGGAAGACATAAGGAACAGTAAATATAAAAAATAATAAAATGCATCGCTTTTCAGCCGTTGAAAAGAGCTATGGAAAACCAAGACAGTGTATCCAGGGTATGTGGGCTGTGCAAGCTGACAGAGGTGTTACAAGTTTCATGTGCTGGACAACGCAGGTCTTAATGAGAAGATGGTATTTAAGCAAAGACTTGAGCATGGTTCAAGGGTTAGCAACGGCAGGGACATGAGCATGGGTGCGTGTGAGACATCACAACAGCAAAATGGACGGTAAGGCCAATTTCTAATTATAGGTCTTGGCGGCTCAGAAGCTTCAATAACAGATTTCTGGTTAAGTAAAACAAAAACTGTGATTTCAATCCTAGTAGAACCATTTCAAGCTTAAGGTATATTTACATTTTCAAGCTATGAGATTCTGAAAACAGTTATTTTCCCTTTTCTGAGCTCCAGTCTTCTCATCCGGAAAATGGGCTTCAAAATATCTGACTGACTATTTGTGGTGATTTAATGAGACGGTGATGGTGACTGTAAAAACCTGGTGTGGAGTCTGACACAGAGCTGGTGCTCCATAAGTGGTGTTGTTTGTTTTTTTCTTTTTCCCCACTCTCTTGAAAGTTTTAGGCACTACAGGGGGAAAAGAAATAGTGAATGTTTTGCTTTGGATAATCCACTCATTGTGCAGATGTTTCTGGAATCTGCAAGCCACCATTCACCAGTTTCATTGCATTGTTGCAGGCTTACGTTCAAGTCTTTGCTCAAGTATTCATATAGCTTTGACTTATATTTGGGGTATCCAGAATATTTCTCTTTCCTGTTCTCTGTCGGATCTTACCACCCTCTTACCAGCTCCCTCTGTGACTGTCAATTTTGTGAATTTAAAGACTATATCTACTGTCATGGAAGTGTAGCAATTTTCTTTTTATGGGTTAAAAAAAGAGGAAATAGAAAATTGATAGGCAATCAAAGTATATAGTAGGAGAGAATTTTAAAGTAGGAAGAGTAAATGAACCTGACTTGTAGGCTGGTAATAGTTCATACCAGCCTCAAACATAAATTCATGAAGACATTTCTTCACACACGTCTTTGGAATTAGAAGCTCTACCTAAAGATGGTTTAAATAAACCTCACTGAAGGGCACACGAAACAGTGTTTTATGAAATTTTACTTTGGTTCAAATCTCAGTTACAATACCTACAGTGCATTTACTGATATTCTATGTACCCTAGGCACCATGGAAGGGACGTTAATACCTTATATAACTGAAGCCTTACAGCAACTCTGAGACATGGGAACTTTTTATCCCTTCACATAAGGAAATCGAAGTCTTCTATATCCTTACTGTGCTGTGTTTAGTCCCTCCATCACGTCTGACTCTTTGCGACACTACGGACTGCAGCCCACCAGGCTCCTCTGTCCATGGGGATTCTCCAGGCAAGAATATAAAGTGGGTTGCCATGCCCTTCTCCAGGGGACCTTCCCAACGCAGGGATCGAACCCAGGTCTCCCTCATTGCAGGCAGATTCTTTACCGTCTGAACCACTAGGGAAGCCCTATACCCTTATGACATAAGGAAATAGACTTGTTTGGAAAAAAAAAGTTTGTATTCAAAGAATAAAAATAGAACTCCTAACTTTCAGAGTCAATAGTCAAATTCGAATCCCCCTTAAGCCTATGCTTTTTCCTTCCATTATACAACGCCATTCTGTATTTTTAATAAAGTGGGTTTAGTATGAGAAATTCGAAGAATAGATTTGCATTTTATATCACACAATTCAGAAAGCTCTGTTTTGGGAGAGAATTTTCATAGCGTTTTAGAATAATTTTTAACAGAGGGGGATACCCAGTGTTTATTGCAGCACTATTTACAATAGCCAGGGTATAGAACCAACCTAGATGTCCATCAATAGATGAATGGATAAAGAAGTTGTGGTACATATATACAATGGAATATTACTCAGCCATGAAAAGGAACAGATTTGAGTCAGTTCTAGTGAGGTGGATGAACCTAGAGCCTATTATACAGAGTGAAGTAAGTCAGAAAGGAAAAAAACAAATTTTGTATGTTAATGCATACACACACACACACATACACAATCTAGAAAAATGGTGCTGATGAGCCTCTCTGCAGGCCAGAATCGTGACACAGACATAGAGAACAGGCTTGTGGACACAGCGAGGGAAGGAGAGGGTGGGACGAAGTGAGAGAGTAGCACTGAAACCTGTACGTCACCATATGTGAAAGAGACGGATAGTGGGACGCTACTGAATAACACAAGGAGCTCAGGATGGTGCTCCGTGGCAACCTAGAGGGGTAGGGTGGGGCAGGGAGTGGGAGGAGAGTTTCAAGAGGGAGGGGACATATGTACATTCATGGCTGATTCATGTTGCTGTATGGCAGAAACCAATGCAACATTGTAAAGCAATTATCCTGCAATTAAAAGTAAATTTTAAGAGAGTTATGTTTAACTTTCAAATATAAAAGTTATCTAATGGTAGAGCTAAATTTCAAAGCATTGTTCTTTGCTTCAGCATAGCAACTGAAAACATGGTGTGAATGCCATACTTGCATCTTCTAACTCTTTACTTCCAACCAAGGCAGAAGTGTAGACCGATGAGACATGCAGGAGACCATATCTGAGTGGTTTCCTGGGGCAGAGGGATAGAACAGAGACATCTATCCTGGGAGGCAAGAGACAGACCTTCTGGCTCTTGACTGGAGGGTAATTTGTTTTTCAGAGATCTTGCGCAAGTTGCTTTGTCTTCTCTCAGATTGGAAACGGGTAACAAGTGCCTCTCTGGCATCCAGCCCCCACCTGCAGTTTCTGCGTCTCTCCAGATTGGATGAGTGTTTTTGGCTCCCTTGTGTGGGAAGCTCCTTGGATCGGCCATTGAATGTAACTCCTCTGATTTGGTTCTTTCCTATTATAAACACTGCTGCTGCTGCTACTGCTGCTAAGTCGATTCAGTCGTGTCCAACTCTGTGCAACCCCATAGATGGCAGCCCACCAGGCTCCCCAGTCCCTGGGATTCTCCAGGCAAGAGTACTGGAGTGGGAAAGTCAAAAGTGAAAGTGAAGCCGCTCAGTCATGTCCAACTCTTCGCAACCCCATGGGCAGCAGCCTACCAGGCTCCTCCGTCCATGGGATTTTCCAGGCAAGAGTACTGGAGCGGGGTGCCATTGCCTTCTCCGATTATAAACACTAGAAATGAGAAAAGGTAAAATTTTCTCTAAACATCACCCGACCCTACCCCTTAATGATCAAATGAGAGACACAGAGGATCACAAAAGGCTAAACTTTGGCTTCCCAAAGCCACATGTCAATTTAGAGCAGAGCAGGGCCAGACCCAGGTCCCTGCGTCCCGGTTCTGCAACCTCCATTGCTTCAGTGTGATTAAATCTGACGTCAGACCTCACAGAGAGATGATGTTTGTTGTTTTGTTCTGTTATCTCAGTCCAGACCATACAAGTTTTTCCTCCATAATGAAAAATGATCACCCTTCCTAAAGAATAACTGAAATGAAAAAGACAGTGTAATCATACTGCATCTGCAGCTATTAGCATTTCAAAATACTGAGTGCATAATGAAATAATCCTTAAGGAAATTAGTTGCTGTCCAAGCACACTGCCTGCTTTGACTCCTTCCAGTGCACTCTCACATATATTAACACTGAGCCGAAAAATGGTCAGGGTCTTCTTTCTCTGGTCTGTGTGACGATGCCTGAAAAGAAATGAGATGCTTTAATATTATAGAGAAGTGTCATTTAATAGAAGTGTGATGGCAAAAGTCATGGTGATGAGACTCCAGCTTTGCAATCGACTTGGAACTATTTTTCCCTCCAGACCCCTGGGCTTCCTGGGAGACAAGCAGAAGCCGTGCGTGGTAAAGGGGCATGAAGTCATATATCCTGTCAGGTTTGTAAAGACAGAAGAAAAGCCAGTGCAGAGTGGGGGAAAGAAGAGGGCTCACCATAGCAAAGGCTTCCTGTGCTTCCTCTCATTCATCCCCATGATGATCCTGTGATACAGGATTAATTGCCCATTAGTTAAAAATGAAGAAGCTGGGGCTCATGGACATTAAATAGAGAGTTCAAGGTCACTAGTGTGCCAGTGGAAGACTTTGTTGTTGTTCGGTTGCTCAGCGTGTCTGACTTTTCGTGACCCCATGGACTGCTGCACACCAGGCTTCTCTGTCCTTCACTAACTTCCAGGTAGTGAAAGCTTGAACTTGCTCAAATTCATGGCCATTGAGTCAGTGATGCCATCCAGCCATCTCATCCGCTGCCTTCCTGTTTTCCTCTTGCCTTCAATCTTTCCCAGCATCAGGGTCTTTTTCCAATGAGTTGGCTCTTCACATCAAGTGGCCAAAGAATTGGAGCTTCAACTTCAGCATCCGTCTTTCTGATGAAGATTCAGGGTTGATGTCCTTTAGGATTGACTGGTTTGATCTCCTTGCAGTCCAAGGGACTCTCAAAAGTCTTCTCTAGCACCATAATTCTAAAGGATCAATTCTCTGGTGCTCAGACTTCTTTATGGCCCAACTCTCACATCTGTACATGGCTACTGGAAAAACCATAGCTTTGACTATATGGACCTTTGTTGGCAAAGTGATGTCTCTGCTTCTTAATGCATTGTCTAGGTTTGTTACAGCTTTCTTTCCAAAGAGCAAGCATCTTTTCATTTCATGGTTGGTTTTACTGAAACTGCAGGACTTTCTGAATTCGAAGACTTCGCTTTATTTTGCTTGTTCATGTTACGTCCAGTGAAGGAACAGGCTTTTATATTTTTATACATGGCAGATCCTCTTTTTCAGCTTCAGTACTCAGTGTCGCTTCAGAGACTGACAGTGAGACTTTTCTTCCCTTGGACCCTCAGAATGGTGAGCAGGGGTACAGATGGGAAAAACAGAAAACACACTTTTAAGAGAAGAGAGGCCTTCCTAATGGAAAGACGTATGACTTTGATAGGTCAGCTCCAGAAACTGCATGTTTTCAAAATAAGTATGATCAGTAAATTAAGCAATGACCTCACAGAGATATAGGGAAGGTCCAAGTCTTAGATAGGACTTTGGGCTAAAGAATCTGTACATTTCTGTGATTTATCATTTGATTTGCAGCACTTTGGTTAACACAGAAGGTACATTCGATTCCTGTAATTTTAGGTTCCTAAGTTTTGTCCAAATGCATATTTTTGCAAGAAAAGAAAAAGATCCTCGGCAGTGTTATATTATGGCTTTTGGCTGAAATCTCACGCCTAAAATGTGCAACTGAAATATGGCTTTATGGAGGCGCTCCAAGCTTTTCAGAATTATGTACTGTTTGAGAGGGGTCAACCGCAGAGCTGCACATCTCCAAAGTGTCCTCACACACTCTGAATTGCTGAGGTCTGCAAAACCAATTTGGAAACCTTCAGAATGGGAGGTCCTTTTGGCTTTCCATCCCCAAGCTGCTCTCCAGCAGAACAGGAACCAGGAAACCCTACGCACTCACTCAGAGCCACCAGGTTAGAAATTCACTGGCGTTAGAAAAAGAGAACTGCCAATGGTGAAACTCTTCCTTGATGCCCTGGCGCCTCCATGAAACTGCGAAATATTGTAGGTGAGAACTCAGCACTTTTTTTTTCAGCCAGAGACACTGAGACTCAGAAACAGGAAGGAAATTGTTTAATAAAACACAGTAACTTTGTTCCAAGATTAGTACTAAATTCTAAGTTGCTTGACTCATTTGGTGCTTGAGGAATTGCAGAATTCCAGGATGAGACAGAACTTCAGAGGTTATCATTTCACCACCATTACTCCAACTGGATATTAGTAGGTTTCCAGGGAAAGGGAGTTTCCTGAACAAGTAAGTTTATGAATCAGTGCCTATGTATTAGAGATCCGTAATGTCTTTGTGCAAAGTTCTGAAGAGTCTAGCATAAAAGATTTTTGTTTCGTTTTTATCACAGTATAACTGGAGTATAATTGCTTTGCAACGTTGTGTTAGTTTCTGCTGTCCAACAAAGAGCATCGGTTACTTGTATACATATATTCCCTCCCTCTTGAGGTCATCGCCGAGCTGATCTCCCTGTGCTGTATAACAATTTCACAACAGCCACCTATTTTACACATAGTAGTGTACATGTGTCGATGCTGCTCCCCCAGTTCATCCCCCTCTTCCTTTCCCCCTCCTGTGTCCCCATGTCTGTACTTCTGCATCTTTATCCCTGTCCTGCAAACAGGTTTATCTGCACCATTTTTAAAAACTTCTACATATAAATACATTTGATTTTAATTGTTTCCCTAACTCATTTGACTACACAGCCATTCTCCTCCAGGCCACCTATTGACATACTGGGAAACACTTGGACTTTTGCAGAACACAGTTTGGAAATGCTGGCTTTGGCTGTTCTCACTGGATACTTGGTTCCTCTACCAGACGGGCTATCATGTAGTGTCCAGATAGTGTCTAGAGCAATGAGGATCTCATCAAACCATAAGTTTATCAAGCAGATGATCATAATATGCTCCCAGTCAGGTTTCCTGTGCATGAAAACAAGGGCTTAATAATTACACAACTATTGCTCCCACAGGCATCCCTGCCACAGCTTTCAACAATTCCAGTCGTCAGAATGTCAGTCCTAACATTTGGCTCCAATTGACTTGCTGCAAGCCTGTTTCTCCTCAACGGGATCTCTCTATGCAGATGATAGCCTTGCAAAGATTTCAAGATGTTGATCATAACTCTCTTTCTCTCAGAAGCCTGAATTTCTTCTTCTTGTTAATCACTCCCTCGTTCTTTTTCTGTTTCCCACACAGAATGGTTTCAAGTCTCTTCACCATTTTGGCCACTGATTTCACTTAAAACCACAGGCTTTTATGCTGTGAGACAAATTTAGGTTCAAATTTTTAGTTATTATACTTGGTACAATAGATGCATGAGATTCTCAAAACATTTCCGACCTTTGTTAATCTCATTTTTTTTTTTTACCTAATAAGAGGTATTTATCTCATATCCATCTTATAAAATCAACCCCATAAAGCTATGTTGATAAATAAACTACAGTGTATGTATGACCTACAATATAGTACTCGATATGTTTTAGCTATGATACCATTATTTCCAGAACCACACTAATTGATAGGAATCTACTCCAAAGCAGCATCATTTCAGCCAATCTTGTGAACATTTGGTTAACAAGTAAAAATAGAAGGCGATACTAAGGGAGGTGACAGTCCCTCTGTTTCTGACCACTTTCAGCGGACTGAGGTTCAGTCCTTTCTCGTGTTACACTTGAGTTCTCTAGCTGGCCCTGCTCCCCTCTGTTCTTTACAGATGTTTCTGAGAGCACTCCTCAATAAACCACCCACGTGCAAGTCTCCACTGACATTCTGCTTCTGAGACCCCACCAATGACACAGAAATGACATGGGGATTTGGGAGGAGGGAAGAGTAACTGAGATCTTGATATCTGAAAGAGCAATGAGCGAGGAAATTTCAAGTCACAACAGCAATGTGCTCTCACTTCATACACTTGAGGTGGAGAAATCTGAGAATACACAAGTTAACTTGTATGGGAAAGTTATGGTTTGAAGAGAACCTCATTGCTATAGACACTATCCGGACATTATGTGGTAGCCTGGCTGGTAGAGGAACTAAGTATCCAGTGAGAATAGCCAAAGCCAGCCTTTCCAAACTGTATTCTGCAAAGTGCTTTCCAGTTACAAGTTACGTCTGTCACTTGGATTTAATTCAGTTTGTAGTTGGACAGGGAATCCTTTTCTTCTCTTTAAGGATATACACATTTTACAAAGTTCTGACTAGTGAAAAGACATAAGAAATGAGTGAACACTAGTTTAAACCTGTTGGGCCAGTCTTACTTTTTTTTCTAGGTCTCAGTTTCCCAACAACACAATGGAAAAGTTGAACCAGATAATCTCTGAAGGGTTGTGCAGGCTCTGTCCTTACAATGTTCTATTTCTTCTCCAGAACTTCATTAATTATTCTCCTATCCCTTGAATGGAATTTTGAGATCTTTTAAGCAGTTGACAGGTAATTATAGTGAAACAACCATGGGGTAATTCCGTTGCTTGGTTTTGAAGACATAATAGTAAGAGTGCTAGAAAAAGTCTAGAAGTCCGTGAAGATTTCCAGCTAAGTGGCTAGAAATCCAATTAGATGAACAATACAAAAAGGTAGTGGGTAATAGATAAAGTCCAGGATGCTACAGGAATGCAATAGAGGGAACTCAGCAATACAAAGAAGTGAAGACAGGTTTTGCAAGAGAAATGTCCTTTAAACTAAGGCTTGAAAAATGAGCCACAACAGATAAAGAGTTTCCATACAAAATAGTTGCAAAATCTTAGACGCCTGTATATACTTGACTAATTCGAGCAATTAAAAAAGGCAACCCTTGTAAAAAGGTTCTGCATATGCTGAAGATTATGAAAATAAATAATATGTATTTTAAAAAGAAGGGTCATCTTATATTTTGTCACCAAACTTAAATAGTCTGTGCCATAATTGGTATATGTGAATTGGCACATCTGCATAACTTAAGGGTTTCCAAGGAAAATAAATTCTTGGGCCTCACCCCAGACCCACTGAATCAGAATCTTTTTGGTTGGGGGTCCAAAAATCTGGGTTTCAATTATTTCTTGGGGTAATTCTGATGTAAGCTAGAGTTAAGGTGGACTTTTGACTCATGTTTACATATTCCATTCAGATGCATCTGTGATAAATCATGCTGTATCGATGGCAAAACTTCATGCAAAATGTATCGGGATGCGTGGTAATAGTTATAACAGGGACAAAGAACTCGTAGCTGTTTCTCACATCAAGATTGACTTTTCCTCAGCCACCCAAGGCAGAGAATGATGCCATCTAGTTGTTTTTTGAGTAAAGTTTCTTGGGCTGTGGATATTTTCAATGCAAAATACACTGTTCTATTTCATTTCAAGATATTGAACATAGCCTCCTGAGATATCTGATTCAAATCCTGGTATTTGAAGTTGCTTTCATAAAGACACAGAAAATCAAACACCCAGTCTTAAATTTTTGATGTTCAGAAGCCTGCCTTTTATCCAGAACTCCAAATCCTCTTGCAACGTCCCTAAAATTTGTGTACAAAACATGAGCTCATTTGGATCTAAAATATAGCTCTCTAGAGAGCATGATGTTTATAGAATTTTGGGATATCAATTATAAGACAAAGACACTTTTCTCTCTGCAGCCAGCCAACAATAGCCTGTTTCTCCATAAATATCATTGGGGAGGTGGGGGTTGGTCAGATAGGATCTGGTTGGTGCTGCCATGTGAAATACCTTTTATGTCAGTTTTTAAAGAAAGGGCATAATTTAGCCTCACCCTAGTATCCTACATTAGCATGCTGAAACCCAGGCCCAGATAAGAAAAATTGCCCTTCATTGCTAAGAGTCATGTTAGCACCTCTTTAGGGCAGTAAAGGAAAAGATAAATGATAATGGTAGGAAAAAAAAAAAAACAATTTCCATAGTGCTTTCAGTCATGACTAAAGGCCAGTGTGTGAGGCAGAGACTTTTATTGAGAGATCATAACATATAATGCATCATAAACCCAACAACCATCAAGAGGGACAAATGGCATGTAAGAAAGAAAAGCCTTCCTTGATAAGACACTTGGTGAGTGCACCTGGGGAATCCTAGTTTAATTCAAGCACTGATTTGGTGTATTGAATTTGTAACAGAGCAATCTCCATCCAAATGCTATTGTTTTATTTACAGTCTGAACTAATGGCTCCACCAAGTTGCTCCTCTGGGTTCATATGGCAATCAAATACTCAGAGGGAAAATAAAACAGGTTCTAGGACTTCTGATAAGGCTCCCAAAAGAAGGAAATTGTGAAGTAAATAAGAGCTCTAGATAAGAATGTTTCTCTCTACAGAAACTGATTTGGGTCTTCATTGTTCTTATCCCTGAATTCAGCTACAGAACTTTTTAGTATAACTATACTCAGTAAGGTGCTCAAAACAACTGAAACATCCCTCATTTGGCAGAGTCTATGAGATGGCTGGATGGCATCACCGACTCTATGGACATGAGTTTGGGTGAACTCCGGGAGTTGGTGGTGGACAGGGAGGCCTGGCGTGCTGTGATTCATGGGGTCGCGGAGAGTCGGACACGACTGAGCGACTGAACTGAACTGAACTGAACTCTCTTGAGAGGGCTTCCCTGGTAGCTCAGTGGTAATGAGCCCTCCTGCCAATGTAGGAGACATGGGTTTGATCCCTGGGTCGGGAAGATCCCCTAGAGAAGGAGATGGCAAACCACTCCAGTATTCTTGCCTGAAAAATCCTGTGGACAGAGGAGTTTGGTGAAAACGCAACTTAGTGACTAAACAACAACTCTCATCAGAAGACAATTTTGGCTTTAAATAGCAAATATTTTTCTTCACTATGCATCCATAGGTAATTGATTCTTACACTTGTCAGCTGGCCTTATTTTAGAGCAATTAAATATTCATATTGGTCTTCACCAAATTATATTAGAAGTTTTAAGATAGCACTTGCTGCTGCTGCTAAATCACTTCAGTCGTGTCTGACTGTGTGTGACCCCATAGACGGAAGCCCACCAGGCTCCCCCATCCCTGGGATTCTCCAGGCAAGAACACTGGAGTGGGGTGCCATTTCCTTCTCCAATGCATGAAAGTGAAAAGTGAAAGTGAAGTCACTCAGTCGTGTCCGACCCTTAGTGACCCCACAGACTGCAGCCTACCAGGCTCCTCCATCCATGAGATTTTCTAGGCAAGAGTACTGGAGTGGCTTGCCACTGCCTTCTTATCATGACATAAATCCTTGATTTTCTTTAGAGCATGTAGCATCATGCTTGGGGCATAGAGAACTCTAATTATTCTCATTTTCTTTATGCTAAATCACGTCACTGGATCACAACCCATGAAAACCCATCTGAGTTCCGAGGAAAGGTTCCAAAGCACCCACTTAAGCTGGGGTTTTGACTCATGTTTACTTAATGCATTCAGATGTGTTTGTGATGAATTAAGCTGTTAGCAATGGCAAGATTTTATGCAAAGTACCTTGGGATGCTCAATGATGGTTATAAGAGAGACAGAGAACCTGTGGCTGTTCCTGGTATCAAAACTGACTTTTCTTCAGGCACTTATGGCAGAGAATGAAGTCATCTAGTTGCTTTCAGAGTAAAATTTCTTGGGTTGTGAAGCAACTCTGTCTATAGATGCTTTTAATGAAAATGATTTGACCTGGTAAAGTAGAGAGAGTACCATGATGTTTACCAGAATCACCTGGAGTGTCATCCCAGCTCTCTACTAACTGCCTGCATTGGCTCAGGAATTTCCTTCCCCTCACTTATCTTTGTTGTATTGATCTGTGTAAAGTGATACAAGTAAGTGATCTCTAAGGTCCTTTCAACTCTAAAGTTTAAAGATCTCTGTCAATTTTGAAGTCACCTATTTTGGGTTTCACCATTCTTACACCTAATTTTGCTGTCTCTTGTGAGGCACAGGAAACTAAGTCTTGTAAATGCAGTGTGATGGGTGTTTGAATTTCCCACTCATAAGACTTTTCATCAAATTCAGGTTGGATTAATATAGCAACGAGAATAGAAAAATGCTAATTTTAATGCCTTATAATAAAGAATGCTGATGAGCTAATGGAGAGGAAGGTGCACGAATATGAAAGATTTAATATGAGATAGAACAGGCTTGTGACGAGTGTGGCATAAATAAGATCAAAGAGCTGGAGGGGTCAGAAGAGGAGATTGCTTCCTCATAGTGGGGACTGGGGTGGCTTAATGGAAGCATTTTAATTGACACTTGAAAGTTCAAGTAGGAGACCTTCTAGAGTTTTGACTGATACATAAAATGCGATGAAACAGCATGAAGGATATAAAGCTAGAAGTGAAAGTTAAGGCTGGATTATGAAAGGAAACCCACGCCAGTTCAGGTCTCTGGAGTTTTTAAATTAGTAGTTATCAACCCTGACTGTACAAAAAAATCACCTGGGGAACATTTAAAAATTATCTTCACTGGGGTCTCGTCTTCAGAAATTTCATTAATGGTACATATTGAAGCCCAGGCATCAGTATTTTAATTTTTAACTCTCTAGATAAATGTAACATGCACGCACAGGTAAGAATCAACCATTTATGTACGGTGGGGCAATGGAAGGTGTAAGGCAGGTGAAGGATATAACTACAGTAGCCTTATAATAAGTTGGAGAGATTTATGTCCTCAGGGCAATTGATACATGAATTGCTTTTGGGAAGGGAGACCCCTTCTTTTTTAAAAGATGCCCTTTATAGAGGGAGTCATCTCTGGTTGACTCCAGGTATCATAAGGAAAAAAAGAGTCTACTCTGCATAATTATGGGCTTCCCTTGTGGCTCAGCAGGTGGTAAAGAACCCACCTGCAATGTGGGAGGCCTGGGTTCGATCTTGGTTTGGGAAGATCCCCTGGAGAAGAGAAAGGCTACCCACTTCAGTATTCTGGCCTGGAGAATTCCATGGACTGCATAGTCCATGAGGTCACAAAGAGTCAGAAACGATTGAGAGACTTTCACTTTCACTGCATAATTAAGGAGAGAAGAAGACCAGAGAAAAGCTTGGCACTGCTTGGCAGGAAAGTTAGCCTCAAAAGATGGGTGTGACCTGAATAGGGCTGGGGTGAGAAGACCCTCAGGGAAGGAGATATATCTAATGGGTTTGTTCCAAGTGACAAGCTGTTGCCATACTACATTTCTCTTTCTCAGAACCTCATAAATCTTCAGTAAAATATCTAAGAAATGAGAAATGCTGGCTGTAGTAGGACTCCTTGTGGAAACTCATGAAAGCCTAGATAGTCGTGTTGAGATTTTCATGGTGCAAAAGAGCTACTGTGGACAGCTAGCACATTATATTCTAGGTTAGAGAGGTGTACAGAGCTAACTGGTATGTATACCTTAGAGAAGGTTCTCAAACATGACTAAGCCACAGAAACTGTGAAACAACTAATTATAAACGTAGATGCCTGAACTCAATGCCAAACTTTATGTTAACCTGGGTTTTGATGGTGAGGAACCTGTACTTTTTAAGTTTTTTTTTTTAAACTTTTAATTTTATTTTGAAGTAGAGCCAATTAACAATGTTGTGATAGTTTCAGGTGGATAGCAAAGGAACTCAGTCATATATATACATGTATCCCTCAGCTGCTGTCTCACCCAGGCTGCCAAATAACATTGAGCAGAGTTCCCCGTGCTATACGGTAGAACTTGGTGATTATCCATTTTAAATATACTGGAGTGTTTATGTCTATCCCAAACTCCTTAAGTATCCCTTCCTCCCATTTTCCCCCCTAGCATAGGAACCTGTGTTTTTAACCAGTTCCAAAGACTGAAACTGTGTCAGAAGTCCTGAGTTTGGGCAAGACTTATATGGGAGATATATAAGAGAGTGGGAAGATCCAGAGACGGAAGAAGAGAGACAGCTAGAAGTTCTTATCATAGTTTGAGAAAGAGGAAAAAATGCCTTTGATTTAGATAATTCTAGTGGGTTTATATGAAGAAAATAAGATAGCTAAAATAACTGCAGGTCATATGAAATAAACAAATATTTCCATGTGTCTAGGCCTGGCCAAAGACATCACAAAGCATCTTTATTTTTTCTTTTCTATTTCTGCTACCCCCTGGGACAGATCGCTCTGGGCCTCACAGAGTTATGAATCAGAGTGTTCTGACATATGCAGTTAATAGAACATGCATTAGTCTTAAAATTAGGAGCTCTGTTCTGAGTGTCCATGATTTCATTCTTTATTCCGAGAATATTAGCCTCTCCTAATATAGAAGAGATGTGAAATTTTCATACACGTCTCACTGACTATCTTACAATGGATTCACTACTCATTTAGTCTTTTCTTCACCAATTCTACTCTGACTACCCAGGAGACAGATCACAGGAATGATTCCCTACTAGCTTGATTTCAGAATTACTAAGGCTATCACTCATAGTGTCTTTGAGTCAGGAATTTTCATTTTAGGGTATATATATCTTCTGCAATTAAACAAAAATTAATGCATGTGTGTATGTGAGTTCCTCTAGCACTAGGGAGGGCATCCATAAGATTTTCCAAGAAGACCACAATTCATTTATTATGAAGTATCCCTGGTGTATAAGAAAAGTGAAAGTTGCTCAGCCATATCTGACTCTTTGTGACCCCATGGACTGTAGCTCACCAGGCTCTGTCCATGGAACTCTCCAGGCCAGAATACTGGATTGGGTAGCCATTCCCTTCTCCATGGCATCTTCCCAACCCAGGGATCGAACCCAGGGATTGAACCCAGGTCTCCCGCATTGTAGGCAGATTCTTTAGCAGCTGAGCCACCAGGGAAGCCTGGTATACAAGAAAAAATACTGCTAAATTTAAGTACCATCCCTGACACGTGCATGAGTGTGACTTTGCGGGAGGTCATCACTCCAAGTCTCATTTTCCTTCCACTCTACACAGGGATATGAATTCAAATTATCCAATGCATTTAAATATGCCAGCTAGAAAACAGTAGAATACAGGGGGTTCTTGTAAACCCACAAGCAATCTTATGTACACAGAGATGGAGCACCATAGCTAGAGCCACCACAGATTCCATTAAAAAAAAAAAAGCCATGAATGAAATAAAAAATGATCTTTGTAACTGAAGAATTGTGTTCTTATAAATTAAAGGGTCATGCTCTCTAATTCACTGAACATCAGGATTACGGTGAGGATAAATGTAAGACTTGCTTCCCTGGTGACTCAAACAGTAAAGAATCTGCCTGCAATGTGGGAGACCTGGCTTCATTCGCTGGGTTGGGAAGATCCTCTGGAGAAGGGCATGGCAACCCACTGCAGTATTCTGGCCTGGAGAATCCCCATGGACAGAGGAGCCTGGGGGGGCTACAGTTCATGGGGTCGCAGAGTTGGACACGACTGAGCCACCAAGCACAAATGTAGAACTAGTGACAGTGATGAAAGCGACTCTTGTTTATCAAGTGCTTCCATGTACAGGCACAGTTTTACTGAAGCCCACAGTCCTATCAGGTGGACAAACTTAGATCCATCATAGGAATGAAGAAGGAAACCTGGAAAGGGTTGAGTGAGTAAATGAAGGTCGGAGTTAGGGCCAGAGTCAGGGCTAGTAACTGGGGGAAAGAAGTTTGCAAGAAAGCTGCTCTCACTTACCTTCAAAGACAGCCAAAGGAACGAGAAATTGATTTTCGTCTGTGTGACTCCATAGGGTAGCAGAACCATGATCAGGAGTGGCTCTGCTATGAGGCTGAGTGTCCAGTTTTATCAGAAATATTCAATGCAGGACAGGAATAGGGACACAGACACAGAGAATGGAGGAGCGGACACAGGGTGGGGCAGGGAGAAGCTAGGGGAAGGAGAGGGTGGCGCGAACTGAGGGGGTAACACTGACATACATACACCTCCATGTGTGAAACAGATAGCTAGTGGGAACCTGTGCATTGCACAGGGAGCTCATCTCAGTGCTCTGTGATGACCGAGAAGGGTCTCTTGTCTAGAACATTATAGACAAGGCTCCTGAACCGGATGGAGGGGTTAGGGTGGCCCATTGTAGGGGTCTTTCCCCAAAGCTGGAGCTTATATTTACATGATAAAAGTCATCTGTTTCCTTGGTGATCACTGTAAACTCCTCAGGGAGGAAATGGAATTGACAGGGACATTTGCCCCTTTGACTCAGATTTAATAGGTTTGTCTTAAACGAAACCATAACCTGATTCCATCTCAGCTCTCTCCTGAGACACGCTTGCTGTAACGTCTGTTGCTGATTTCAGAAACAGATGATGTTAGCATATACCCCAGATTCCTTGGGAGGCTCACCTGAAAGGTGGTTTAGCTACTGACATTTTCATAGCTAGGAAGAGGCTAGCCCACTCATTTGGGAACTTACAGATGGTATAATGACCCCTCCCCACGAAAGGATGGGAGACTTGAATGAGATAATGTATGTACAATGGCTAGACACACTGTCTGGCACATAGTAAGTCTTCAGTAAATATCACTTGAGTCCAGTTCAGTTCTAGCAGGCATAGAGATGTCAAGCAGGCATAAGGAAGGTCAAGTTACCCAGGGACTGTTGATGGAGCTGGTAGAGGGTGTCCTACTGCTAGCAACCCCAAACCCATCTCGACTGCAGAGAACTGCCTGAACCCTCCTGGGAGAGTCTACACCCAGAGACTGGGCCGGGCGAGTATTACGTCTTCCTGTTTTGGTCTAACGTGAGACACCCAGACAAGCTCCTCTCTGGCCTGGTGGAGACTTCTCCCTCTCTTAGTCCCACACTTCACAGCTTCCTCCTCCTTTCACAGGCATTGATCCCCAAGAAGCAACGTTTGTTCTAACCTCCACCTCAGTGTCTGCCCAGAGAACCCGACCGGCCACACCTGCCCACACCCCACAGACTCATATATTAACTGAGAGGACCCCCCTCATTCCAGCTTCCTGGAAGGTGTCACAGGGTTTGTACAAAAATACAAAAATCTCTTGCATTTTTAGGGTATTTCTTGGATATTTGTTGGGTATTTCTTTTTTGGGTATTTCTTGGGTAATTCCTGCATATTTCTTTGGGTAATTCTTGGGTATTTCTCTAGCCTTTGGTTGCCTTTGGTCTTCAGCAGGACAGCTGGGGCCAAGGGCCTGTAAGGGCCCTCTCAGTGTTGACCCTGCAGGAGGTTTTATTTCCTCCATTCATATTCTCATCACACCCACTGGGAAACTTCCTTGGTGTCATATTTTCTATCCTATGTTCTCGGAGCATCCTGTGTCCACAGCAGAAAACCCTTCCACTGCATTTAGCTTTCATGCAGCTGTCTTCTTTACTAGGTGGAAATCTTTGGATTAAAGACTCTGTCTTTCATCTTAAAGTCACCTGTGGCACCCACAGCTGAGTCAGAAGCCTTGAAGGTATTTGATAAATGGATGCTCAGTAAATGAACCCACACAGACATTCTCTGGGTTACTCTGACCGAGCAATACATGATGAATGGCACTCCGTAACTCTCTTTCCGATTGTCCTCTCTTTGGGTAAACCATATCCTACTTCATGAAGATCAACTTGTTTTCAAATTGCTGCAGGACACAAATGGGTCTGAGTGAGTGGTTCAGAAAATGAAAACATGGCACTGTATTTTAATCAACTGCCAAAATCAGGTGGTACAATTCGCCAAAATATCATCCTTTCCCAACCAAACATATCTTGCTTAAAATGAAATTTCTTTGTATAGATTTATTTTGTTTCCATGTAAGAAAGTACGGATGACAGCTACCAAAAGACAAAAGGGCAAAGGGCGATGAAGTGATTGACATGAGACAGACTGAAAGGTTGCAGGAAAATTTGGGAAGGGAAAGGAAATTATACATGCCAGGCATTGTTTTAAGCTCTCAGCCTATATTTAACTTAATCATTGTATTTAGCAGACAAGAATGCCGGGGCACACATTGGTTAATGATTTGCCATGAATCCTCTAAGAGAGGTCACAAAAGTGGAAATAGAAACTCAGACATTTCATCTGCATTGAATGGAGCTGTCTGAACAAATACACGGAAAGGAAGACCTGAGAAGTATCTCGATAATGAATCATCAAGTATGTTCTGTGCAAACTGTTCACAGAGTGGGAACAGGGGAAGGAGAGAGAGAGGACTAGGGAATTACCAGCAATCGCTAAATAAGATAATACTTATCTTACCTAAACAGAGAACCTAGAAAATAATAAAGTCAAACTCATAGCAGAGTGAAACAGTGAGTACCGGAGTCTAGGGGGTGGGGGGAAGAGGAGATACTGATCAAAGGGTACAAACTTCCAGTTATAAGATGAGTGCATTCTAATGTATAGCCTGGTGACTACAACTGATAACCGTGTATATTTGAAATTTGCTAAGAGAGTAAATCAGAACTGTTCTTCCCATTCACTACCACCAAAAATGGTGGCTATGGAGGGCAGGTAAAGGCTATGGTAACTTCATTGTGGTAATCATTTTACCATGCAAACATACATCAAAACATCACACTGTATACCTTAAATATGTACAACTTTTATTCGTCAAAAATATATCCAGGGACTTGCCTGGAAGTCCAGTGGTTAAGACTTTGCTTCCAGTAAAGGAAGTGTGGGTTTAATCCCTGATGGGAAAGCTAAGATCCCATATGCCTCATGGCCAAAAAACCAAAACATAAAACAGAAGAAATGCCGTAACAGATTCAATAAAGACTTAAAAATGGCCCACATTAAAAAAAAAAAAACTTTAAAAATAAATAAACAGAAGCTCTAAAAATACTTCCTGAGTAGAAAGCAATGGTCTAAAGATGAGGACATATATAATTGCAAAGCATGCTTCCTGCCCACAAAGAATTTCAATAGATAGTTGGGAAGACAAGACACAAGTGCATTAAAAATAGAACTAAATGGAATACTACTCAGCCATAAAATGGAATGCATTTGACTCAGTTCTAATAAGCTGGATGAACCTCGAGCATCTTATACACAGTGAAGGAAGTCAGAAAGAGAAAAACACATATACCATATATAGCACATACACATGGAATCTAGAAAGATGGTCCAGGGAAGCTATGGAGACACAGACCGAGAACAGACCTGTGGACACAGTGGGCAGGACAAATTGAGAGAGCTGCAAGGAAACATGTGTTACCAGATGCAAAATCGGATTACCAGTAGAAATTTACTGTATGACATGGAGCACAAGTCCAGTGCTCCGTGACAACCCACAGGGTGGGCTGGCGAGAGGGAGATTCAGGAGGAAGGAGGCGTATGTATACCTGCGGCTGATTCACGGTGATGGATGGCAGAAACCAACACAACATTGTAAAGCAATGACCCTCAAATTAAAAGTAAATAAAATTAAATTTAAAAACAGAGAGAGAAATCTGGCTACCCAGGGCAATGAGGCAGGGATGTTCCATTGCCTTCACAGTAAGTTCAGAGTCAAGAGATTGTTTCCAGTAGGGCAGTCAAGATGGACTGGAAGGAAGACCCGTCTCCACTCCAAATTCATCTGGCTGTGAAAGCTAGCGATGTCTTATTTCCTCCACTTCTCTCTGGCACCTCCTTTCAGGGTCTGCTCACACTCACTCCAGAGTTATCAGAGGGGGCCTCTTCCCTGGTGGTCCAGTGGTTAAGAATTTACCTTCCAGTGCAGGGGGCACAGGTTCAATCCCTGGCCTGGGAAGATTCCACACGCTGTGGGACAACTAAGCCCTTGCCCCACAACAACTGAAGCCCTTGCTCCTAGAGCCCGCGAACCACAACTTCAGAAGCCTGCGTGCTCTGGAGCCCAGGTTCTGAGACAAGAGAAGCCACCGCAATGAGAAGCCCACACACCACAAAAAAGGTAGCCCCTGCTCACCACAACCAGAGAAGGCTCTTGAGCCGCAACGAAGACCCAGCACAGCCAAAAATACATACATAAATAAAAAATAAAGAAATAAAGCCAACTGTTTAAAAACAGAAAACAGAGGTTGCACTGTACTCTCCTCCCCCGGCACCTCAGTGGCTCCCTGTCCCCCCAAGGATAAAGGACCTTGCTCTGCATTGCCATGAGTTCTTTACGTGGCAACCTGCTAACTGAATTACTACTAATCCACCGTAAGAGAGGAGGAAAAGAAGTCAATCAGCCCTATAGCCAGACAGGTTGCCCCATTTCATGGAGTCCTGTGGGCCCTGCCCAGAAAATTATCCACATTTTTTTTTAGTTTACTTTCAATTATGAATTGATTTGCAGACATAGAATTTGCCTATAACCACCTCCAGCTGTGTACCTTGAGTATTTTCAAAGAGAGAAAATATAAGATGATATGGAAGAATCAAAAAAATGTCTCCATTAAAAAAAAAAAAAACTACTCATTTCAAACATGGTCCCTAACCAGAAGAAAGGCTTTTGCTGAAAATGCCAGGACTCAAAAATACAAGGCTGCTTTAAAACGGGAAGCTGTTCTGGTGAAAAAGCATAGAAAAGGCAGTCCTCTCTGAAGATTTTGCATCTGGGTGTGTAATATAGACATGGAGGTCTGATTTCCTTTGCAGAGAAGGAATGTAACATTGTGACGTTTTTGAAATTCTAAACCTGAGAACAGAGGTCAGGGGGAGTCATTAGATTCTGAACACAAATGCCAAGGTATTCTTTATGAATGCTGAAGCTGGAAAGATCACTTTTAAGGGCGTCCACAGGTTTCCCTCCTGGCCACCCCTGCATCCGGTCCTTCTTAAAGGGTCTCTCTTGGAAAATAAAGCTGGGGATTTTGCTTTTTTTCTGAAAGGACCCACAAAGCAAGAACAGATGTGACACGAGTAACCCCTACTTTGTGCGTACCTCAGAGGAAAACGACACGGACTAGCGCAGGGGATCTGGCCGCTGGCCAGAGAGGACAGTCGGAGGTAGGGCCTGATGAAAGGACTCACCTCAGCTCACTCCTTTCACCCCATGCAGGGAGTGAGGTGGGGAAAAGGGGCTGTGTCCCCGCGTTGCAGGTAGAGATGAAGGATTTGCAGCACTGCTGTGTTCCTCCCTCTTCCCCACCTCAGAATGCCTCTGCTTTAGCTGACCCCTTTAAGTGCCTGGAAGATGGGACCTGACAAGAGTGCTGGTGGCTTGGGTACCAGATAATGACACCCAGAGTTAGACTTCTGACTCTGCCACCTACCAACTATGTAATTTCTAAATATATATATATATTTATACTTTCTATGTCGCCTTCTTTATTAACAACACAAGGATAATAACACGATCTACTTCACCAAGCTGGTTTCAAGAATTTGACAGTAAATTAGGAACAGGAGCTCCCCTGGTGGCTCAGAGGTAAAGAATCTGCATGCCGGTGCAGGAGATGTGGGTTCGGTCCCTGGGTCAGGAAGATCCCCTGCAGAAGGAAATGGCAATCCACTTCAGTATTCTTGCCTGGGTAATGCCATAGCCAGAGGAGCCCAGTGGGCTACAGTCCATGGGGCTGAAAGAATTGGACATGACTTAGAGACTAAACACCAACAACAAATGAGGAGCACTTCCAACAGTGGCCAACACGTAGCTCATTTTCCACCGCTGTTGTTTGTTCTAAGGATCAAGACTCACTTTCCATTACATTTTATATTCATTTGGGTACATTTCTTGTTTTCCCCTCACCAGAAAGGAAGGCCCTCAAGTGTGGAAAAACATGTCAAATTCATGTTAATATTGTCCTATCTGACTCAGTGTCAGTGGGGTGCTGTTACAGGCTTGACAACAGGCTCTCTGAAAAGGAAGCTGGGATCTGTCCTGTTTGCCAATTTCTGTGGTGTAAATGCTCCCACCATGGTCATTTTCAGAATATCAACAGGACACCAGCTGACTCACAAGATTCCTGAAAATTTAACAGTGGCCTCTTGTAGGGCAATGCAAGCCAGCATCCATACTCTGCTAAATGGATGCATGAGAGACATATGAGAAACAATAAACAAGTCAACAAGCAAGTTTAGAACTTACCTATTCCCAGATTCTCAATGATATGAACGAGCGTGCAACCATTTATTCGCCACCCCCCCAGCTTTACTGAGGCAAAATTGACAAAAACTGTGTGAATTTAAGGTGCACAACAAGATGTTTTGATAAACCTATACATTATGAAATGACTGTCACAAGCTAATGAACATATCCATCACCTCAATTAATTATCTTTTTATTTTATGGAATGGGAACACTAAAGATGTACTTTTTTTTTTTTTTACAAATTTCAAGTATGCAACACATTATTATTAGCTATAGTCACTATACTGTACATTACATCTCCAGAACTTATTCATCTTTTTTTTTTTTTTGGTTATGCTGGGTCTTTATTCCCTGACCAGGGATTGAACCTGGGCCCCCTGCACTGGAAGCATAGAATCTTTGAAGTGTCAAGGAAGTCCAGAACAAATTTATTTTAAACCTGGAAGTTTGTACCCGGTGACCAATTTCTTTCCATTTTCCCCACCACCTGGAACTACCGTTCTACTCTGTGTTTCTATGACTTCAACCTCCTTTATTTTTAGATTTCACATGCAAGTGAGATCATGCAGTATTTATCTTTCATATCTGACTTATTTAACTTAACATAATGTCCTCTAGGTCCATCCACGTTGTCACAAGTATTAGGACTTGCTTTTTTATGGATGAATCATGTATTTAACTCACAGTTACTTTATCCATGCACTTATCAGCAGACAATTCAATTGTTTCTCTGTCATGGTTATTGTGAATAACGCTGCAAAGATGGGAGTATAGAGCTCTCTTTTCTACCATTAACAAGGTTTTGATAATCTTGTCTATCATCTTAAAAGAGGCCTCTGGCCAGAAGGAGTCTGTCCTAAAGATTTCTACAGACCATGGGTCCCTTATGTTGCCTCTCCAGAAGAATGTGCTGTGCTGTTCTGCTCAGTCATGTCCGACTCTTTGCAACACTTTGGACTGTGGTCTGCAAGGCTCCTCTGTCCGTGGGATATTTCATGCAAGTATACTGGAGTTGGGTTTCCATTTCCTTCTCCAGGGGATCCTCCCAACCCAGGGATCAAACCCAAGTCTCCTGCACCAAAGGCAGATTCTTTACCACTAGCCATGGATGTTGTCACACATTATGCCTTTCTTGTGAACATGTAATACACATGAATATGTTACAGACAGTAAGTCTCACAGTAAAGAAACCCATTTCCACACTGTAATGTAAATGTGAAGAAACATTTCCTAACTCTGGAAGTTGGTGATGGACAGGGAGGCCTGGCGTGCTGATTCATGGGGTCAAAAAGAGTCAGACATGACTGAGCAACTGAACCGAACTGAAACATATTTGATCACTAAATCTAGTTTGCCTCAGTAAACAGTAACACAGTAAGGAGTTAATATCTCTGCAAAACACTATCAGGACTACTTTTTATACTTATATAGAAAAAAGTAAATGTCCTTAGTAATTTTTGGAGAATATGATTTATTTTAAACTTGGAACAAAATACATCATGGATATTCATCAAAAGAAAGAATATATAAATAAAAAGTAATAGCCACTCTGTGCCGAGGACTGTTAATGTCTAAATCTGCAAAGTAGATAAAATGACCCCATTGTGCAGATGATAAGATGGAGACTCAAGAAATTTACTTAATTTATTTACTGTCAAACTTCTGAACAGAATTCAGACCCAGCTCTTTGTGGCTGCAAAACCAACATTTTTCTTGTGATGTCACATGTCAACATTAGACATGTGATGTCATGATGAAATTACGGCCGTTAGTTTATGGTTACCCCTTCACTGTTCTAGCCAATTTCAGTAATGTTTTCCTCATTTTATTTTCCTTTTCTTCACAATAATTATTGCAAAATTTCTATATTTTGCCTGCCACCCTACTTGTAAAAGTTTATTTCACTTCCTTTTAACCGACGTTATAAAAACATTAGAAATGAATGTCGTCAATTATTTACAACCTAACCTATACGTTAAGTTTTATGTGTACCCATCCTCCCTTCTTTGTTCTGTTGATCTCAAGAAATAAAGAAAGAGAGGAACAGAAAAGAAAGTCTCTACACCTGTGCTACGTAACACTTGACTTCAGATTCCTTTTTTGTACCTATCCCTACCTCATTCTCTACCTCTCCCTCCGCAATGGATTTGTTCAACATTTTTAACATGTTCAGTTCTTTTCCTACAAGCAGTCTAAAACAACTCTTTCTCCTCCTTCTTTCCTACCTGTATACCTTCCAGTTCACTTTTCCCTCTCCTTAGCCAAGCTTCTTAAAAACCGTGTCTACACTAGCGGTCTACTTATCTCCACTTCTCACTTTTCAAACCTCTTCAGTTAGGCATCTCCCCCTTTTCCCTTGAAGCTTTTTCAACAAGATCATCAGTGAGCTCTTAGTTGCTAAATCTTTGGGCACCTTTCTCTTCTTTATTTAATCAACCGTCCCTTTCCTCTTGCAAAATGCTATTTCTTTCCCATCATTACAACTCGGTTAACTTGGTTTCTTCCTGCTTCTCTAGTAACTTTGTCTCGAACTCTCCTAGAGGTTTCTTTTCCTCTAGCTGTCTTCTAGTTGCTGGTTTTTCTCAGAGAAGTCCAGGTTCATATTCCTTCTCGATAGTCATACTCTTTTTGAATCATCTCATCTGCTCTTGTGGATCCAATTTAACCCTGTTATGCTTATCATTTTAGGTTCACCTGCAATATAGAAGTACTGCTGGCTCAAAAGTATATCCAATTCTTATAAGAAATTTCAACTTGAATGACCTACTGCTGCTGCTGCTAAGTCGCTTCAGTCGTGTCCGACTCTGTGCAACCCCATAGACGGCAGACCACCAGGATCCGCCATCCCTGGGATTCTCCAGGCAAGAACACTGGAGTGGGTTGCCATTTCCTCCTCCAATGCATGAAAGTGAAAAGTGAAAGTGAAGTCGCTCAGCCGTGTCCGACTCTTTGCAACCCCATGGACTGCAGCCTACCAAAGAACCTAATCTGCTCTCAATGTTGAAGCTTTTAGAAATGGGAAAATAGATTTCTCAACATATCTAAAGACTATTGGCTACAGAGTTTCCAATAAGTTTCTTTTCTTTGACTAAAAAGGAAGTAAACAGTCAAGTGTCTTTGTTACACAAATCTCTGGTAAACCATGGGTAAGTTAGCATGCGGTGTGTTTGAATAAAAGATGCATCGTTAGACAGAAGACCACGGAGACCACGGGGCTGGAAGAAAGAAGTCTGACGGCAGCATTTCACCGATGTCTGTTCTGTTACTACAGACACTTGCTCAGGGCACCTTGGGGTTACGTCTGCCTCTCACCCTGGAATTTACTGACAAAAAAAAAGGGACACATCAACATAGAATTAAATATTAATTGTCTGCTCTTTCCAATGGATCTGCTGACGAGCAGATGACATGCTTACTCAGTGTTCCCCTTCCCTTTGTATCTGCAAGCTCCATGCAGGTTGGGACCTTATGTCTTGTGCATTCCTGGATATGCCTGCCATTTGCCTGGCACATTGTGAGAATTAAATACTTAGCAATTGAATGAATGATTGAACTTTTCTTTTTTGCTATTGATTAACCTGAGGTTTGGCCTATGAAAAATTGTATCAGTTCAGTTCAGTCGCTCAGTCATGTTCAACTCTTTGTGACCCCATGAACCGCAGCACACCAGGCCTCCCTGTCCATCACCAACTCCCGGAGTTTACTCAAACTCACGTCCATTGAGTCAGTGACGCCATCCAACCATCTCATCCTCTGTCGTCCCCTTCTCCTCCTGCCCTCAATCCTTCCCAGCATCAGGATCTTTTCAAATGAGTCAGTTCTTCGCATCAGGTGGCGAGAGTATTGGAGTTTCAGCTTCAGCATCAGTCCTTCCAGCGAACACCCAGGACTGATCTCCTTCAGGATGGACTGGATGGATCGCCTTGCAATCAAAGGGTCTCTCAAGAGTTTTCTCCAATACCATAGCCAAATGTTACACTTGTCTGCTTCCCTCTCAGATGACGTAATGATGAGAATGTAAAATTTAATGGCAGAAGACTTCAGTTTAAATCTTGGCAATGTCTTTCACCAACTGTGTCATTTTGAGTAACCCTGCATAGTTCTCTGAGCCTAAGTCCTCTCATCCATGCATCCATCAAATCATGGTTATAAGACTTTTCTTGCTATGGGGAGGGAATGAGTTAATAACTGGGTATTTTATAGACTGTAAAATAAGATATGAATGGCAGTTGGATCTATGACAAATCTTTCTGATATGTATTTTCTAAGTATTGTAACCATTTTATTCACCTCAGTACATGTTAGTTTTCTAAATTGAATTTATAAGCAAGATATTTTGGTGCAATGCTAATAGTCTTCATGAGTTTCTGTGCCACATTGATACAATGGATTATTACTCAGGCATCAGTTCAGTTCAGTTCAGTCTCTCAGTCATGTCCGACTCTTTGCGACCCCATGAATCACAGCACGCCAGGCCTCCCTGTCCATCACAAACTCCCGGAGTTCACTCAAACTCATGTCCACAGAGTCGGTGATGCCATCCAGCCATCTCATTCTCGGTCGTCCCCTTCTCCTCCCACCCCCAACGTTTCCCAGCATCAGAGTCTCTTCCAGTGAGTCAACTCGTCGTATGAGGTGGCCAAAGATTGCAGTTTCAGCTTTAACATCAGTCCTTTCAATGAACACCCAGGATTGATCTCCTTTAGAATGGACTGGTTGGATCTCCTTGCAGTATAAGGGACTCTCAAGAGTCTTCTCCAACACCACAGTTGAAAAGCATCAAGTCTTCGGCGATCAGCTTTCTTCACAGTCCAACTCTCACATCCATACATGACCACGGGAAAAACCATAGCCTTGACTAGACGGACCTTTGTTGGCAAAGTAATGTCTCTGCTTTTTAACATACTATCAAGGTGGTCATAACTTTCCTTCCAAGGAGTAAGCGTCTTTTAATTTCATGGCTGCAATCAGCATCTGCAGTCATTTTGGAGCCCCAAAAATAAAGTCTGACACTGTTTCCACTGTTTCCCCATCTATTTCCCATGAAGTGATGGGACCAGATGCCATGATCTTCATTTTCTGAATGTTGAGCTTCAAGCCAACCTTTTCACTCTCCTCTTTCACTTTCAGCAAGAGGCTTTTTAGTTCCTCTTCACTTTCTGCCATAAGGGTAGTGTCATCTGCATATCTGAGGTTACTGATATTTCTCCCAGCAATCTTGATTCCAGCTTGTGCTTCTTCCAGCCCAGCGTTCCTCATGATGTACTCTGCATAGAAGTTAAATAAGCAAGGTGACAATATATAACCTTGACGTACTCCTTTTCCTATTTGGAACCAGTCGGTTGTTCCATGTCCAGTTCTGACTGTTGCTTCCTGACCTGCATACAGGTTTCTCAAGAGGCAGGTCAGGTGGTCTGGTATTCCCATCTCTTTCAGAATTTTCCACAGTTTATTGTGATCCACACAGTCAAAGGCTTTGGCATAGTCAATGAAGCAGAAATAGATGTTTTTCTGAAACACTCTTGCTTTCTCCATGATCCAGCGGATGTTGGCAATTTGATCTCTGGTTCCTCTGCCTTTTCTAAAACCTGCTTGAACATCTGGGAGTTCATGGTTCACATATTGCTGAAGCCTGGCTTGGAGAATTTTGAGCATGACTTTACTAGCGTGTGAGATGAGTGCAATTCTGCGGTAGTTTGAGCATTCTTTGGCATTGCCTTTCTTTGGGATTGGAATGAAGACTGACCTTTTCCAGTCCTGTGGCCACTGCTGAGTTTTCCACATTTGCTGGCATATTGAGTGCAGCACTTTCACAGCATCATCTTTCAAGATTTGAAATAGCTCAACTGGAATTCCATCACCTCCACTAGCTTTGTTCGTAGTGATGCTTTCTAAGGCCCACTTGACTTCACATTCCAAGATGTCTGGCTCTAGGTCAGTGATCACATTATCATGACTATCCTGGTCGTGAAGATCTTTTTTGTACAGTTCTTCTGTGTATTCTTGCCACCTCTTCTTAATATCTTCTGCTTCTGTTAGGTCCATACCATTTCTGTCCTTTATCGAGCCCATCTTTGCATGAAATGTTCCCTTGGAATCTCTAATTTTCTTGAAGAGATCTCTTGTTTTTCCTATTTTTTTTTTTTGTTTTCCTCTATTTCTTTGCATTGATCACTGAGGAAGGCTTTCTTATCTCTCCTTGCTATTCTTTGGAACTCTGCATTCAGATGCTTATATCTTTCCTTTTCTCCTTTGCTTTTTGCTTCTCTTCTTTTCCCAGCTATTTGTAATAAAAAGGAACAAAACTGTGCCATGTGCAGAGACATGGATGGACTTAGAGACTGTCATATAGAGTGAAGTAAGCCAGAAAGCGAAAAACATGTATCATATATTAATGTATATATGTGGAATCTAAAAATGTACAGATGAGCCTATTTGCAAAGCAAAAATAGAGACACAGGCATAGAAAACTTATGTATGAATACCGGGGGTAGAAGGCGGAGATGGGATGAATTGGGAGATTGGGATTGACATATACACACTACTATGTATAAAATGCTGTGATTCATGGGGTCGCAAAGAGTCGAACACAACTGAACGACTGAACTGAACTAATGTTTAAAATAGCTAGCTAATGATAACCTACTGCATAGCACAGGGAACCTCCCTCAGTGTTCTGTAGTGACCTAGGTGGGAGGGAAGTCCAGAAGGGAAGGGAAGTGTGTATGTTTGGGGCTGATTTATTTTGTTGTATTAGCAGAAACTACCACAGCACTGTAAAGCAACTATTTGTTTTAAACATTTTAAAACTAGAGAAATAATAAGTTCTTACACTGTACACTCACACACAGAAACTGTTAAGATAGGAATTGCCACAAATATTCATGTCTACCTTCTGGAGTCATAAGACCTCAAATGTATGAATCAACTATATTTTGCCCAAGGTACCATTTTCCTGCCATTTTTCTGACAAACACAGAGTTGATCAGTTCTAGTATAAAGTTAAGTCACTAAGATATAGGGAAATAAATCATTTTTATTTTCTTTTTTAAATCACCTATGTTTCAGATAAGTGGATGCTTTATGAATTTACAGATAAAAGTTCACTTAACTATTGAAGAACAAACAAACCCCATCATCATTCAATTAAAACTGTTTCACTATTAGATCTCTGTGTGCACGAATGACCTTTCCTTTAGATCAGTTAACATCTTTGCACTGTAACAAAGATTAGACCTCTATATTAATTATTTAGAAGAGAATCTGATGCAGTGAGGCAAGACAAGGCTTTGTAGCAACATGCCCTGAATTCAAATTCTGACTCAGTCATTAATTTCCCTAAGCCTCAGTTTCCTTACATGCAAAGAAAAATAAAATGAAACAAAAAAATCAGATACTTGAAAGGATGACAGAAATTTTACAGAAGGTGCCTGATTGGCAATCAATTAATGTTGGTAATCAGTGTCAGTAATCATTGTATTAGAGTCAAATTTTGGGCTTTTGAACTCCTCATGCTCAGATATCATTCTCCAGCTATGCTTGTATTTACATACTAAGTTGGATGTGCAAAAAGCAATGGATACCAGCTGATTCCCAAAAAGAAGAAATGTGGCTTGGTTGTGCGGGTGCGGGTCAGCAACATCCCCAGAAGGCGGGAGTGGCTGGGCTGCATCTGTGTGGCTGTGTCACACATGATCAGAGACCCTCAGCTGCCAGAACTGTGCTAAGTGCTTTACATGTGGAACAAGAATGAAAACAAAGGCAGACAGCAAACCAACAGTGTCTGCTCGCTATCCCCAAACCACAACGACGTTCAAAGGAGGGGGAAGCCTGTCAGATAGAAAGAGCTTTGTTCTCCTGAAAACGTGATGGCTTTGGATATGCATGTTTGGTATTAAAACCGAGAAAAGCGGCCAATACCCTGCTTTTAGGCACTGCAAGATGAAGGGAGTAAATGGGAACAAAAGAAAGAGAGAAACAAGAAGCAGGGAAACTCACGCAGGTCTGCGCACAGCCATCCAGGGAAGTCCCCAAATGTTTCAGTAAAGTCTACTAAACGTGTGCACGCTAGTGTGAGTGACTGTGTTGGTACAGTTACGTAAACTGGAGGAAAAAGTGATCCCTAAATCAGTGCGGTAAGGGGAAGAGGTAGGTAGACCATCATATCAAGAGAAACTAAGTATCTCCCAGGGATTCCTATTAACCTTGGGCAGGACTTGGACTTGCATAGGCTATTTGGGAGCTGGAAGTAATTTGATCAAATCTAGGTGTACATGTGTGTACCTTTGTTTGGGGACTCTGACCTAACCCAGGGATTATACACAGATCATAGTACCCTTATCTCTATACTACAAACAAGGCTGGAAGAAGTTTCAATGACTTGTCCAAGGTCAAGTGAACTATAGCTAACTATATGGGGAAGGGGGTGTTGGTATTGGAACCTGTGCCCACCTGTCCACTAAACAGAACCCTCAGTTACCATGTCATGTCGTTTCTGTAAGATGATTCTCTCGATCATCTAGTGGGGGTTAGCTTCCTGGTTACATCATAAATCACATCAGAGCTCTTGAATAAAACCAGCAAGCAAGCTCTGACTGTGTATATTCTGATTCATTAAGTGTAGGCAGTATCAGGGGAACCTGTAGTTTTTTTTTTAATTTTACCGGACATTTCTTATAGGAATTCAGACTTGGGACCCAAAGATAGTCTCGTCTCTTAATATATACATTGGAAGCTCAGGGTCTCCGTTGGGAAGGGTCTAATGCAAAGACAAACACCAAGAACTCAACTTATTCCAGAGTCAGGGATAGAACCTATATTTCTGGTCTCAGCACTCAGTGGGAAATACTCATTAACACGAACTAAGAATCCACACAACACAGAGCCTACAGGAATCAAGTGACAAAAAAGTAGTTTAATGAGATACTTCTTCTTTAAAGAAACTCACTGGAAAGTATACGAACGCTTCAGTAATGTTCCAGTTACTAGTTCTGTAATGTAAGAAGTAGTAGCCTTATTCTGTCAAAAAAGAACACAAGGTTAAGAAGGAAATTATTTGACAAAGACTATAGGAGCAACCCAAATAATCATGACCCAGATAATCACAATAGTGTAATCACTCACCTAGTCAGACATCCTGGAATGTGAAGTCAAATGGGCCTTAGGAAGCGTCATTATGAATAAAGCTAGTGGAGGTGATGGAATTCTAGCTGAGATAGTTAAAATCCTAAAAGGTGATGCTGTGAAAGTGTTGCACTCAATATGTCAGCAAATGTGGAAAACTCAGCAGTGGCTACAGGACTGGAAAAGGTCAGTTTTCATCCCAATCCCAAAGAAAGGCAATGTCAAAGAATACTCAAACTACCACACAATTGCACTCATCTCTGCATCTTTGCACACTAGCAAAGTAATGTTCAAAATTGTCTAAGCCAGGCTTCAACAGTATGTGAACCATGAACTTTAGATGTTCAAGCTGGATTTAGAAAAGGCAGAGGAACCAGAGATCAAATTGCCAACATCCGTTGGATCATAGAGAAAGCAAGAGTTCCAGAAAAACATCTATTTCTGCTTTATTGACTATGCCAAAGCTTTTGAGTTGATCACAACAAACTGTGGAAAATTCTTCAAGAGATGGGATTATTACCTGACCTGCCTCCTGAGAAAATGTATGCAGGCCAAGAAGCAACAGCTAGAACTAGACATGGAACTACAGACTGGTTCCAAATAGGGAAAGGAGTACGTCAAGGTTGTATATCGTCACCCTGCTTATTTAACTTCTATGCAGAGTACATCATGAGAAATGCTAGACTGGTGGCTCAGAGGTTAAAGCGTCTGCCTCCAATGCGGGAGACCCGGGTTCGATCCCTGGGTCGGGAAGATCCCCTGGAGAAGGAAACGGTAACCCACTCCAGGATTCTTGCCTGGAGAATCCCATGGACGGAGAAGCCTGGTAGGCTACAGTCCACGGGGTCGCAAAGAGTCGGACACGACTGAGCGACGGAACAGAACGGAACGGATGAAGCATAAGCTGGAATCAAGATTGCCGGGAGAAATGTCAAAAACCTTAGATATGCAGATGACACCAACCTGAAGGCAGAAAGTGAAGAGGAACTAAAGAGCCTCTTGATGAAAGTGAAAGAGGAGAGTGAAAAAGTTGACTTAAAACTCAACATTCAGAAAACTAAGATCATGGCATCTGGTCCCATCACTTCATGGCAAATAGATGGGGAATCAGTGGAAACTGTGGCTGACTTTATTTTTGGGGCTCCAACATCACTGCAGGTGGTGACTGCAGCCATGGAATTAAAAGATGCTTACTCCTTGGAACAAAAGTTTTGACCAACACAGATAGCATATTTAAAAAGAGACATTACTTTGCCAACAAAGGTCCATCTAGTCAAAGCTATGGTTTTTCCAGTAGTCATGTATGGATGTGAGAGTTGGACTATAAAGCAAGCTGAGCACCGAAGAATTGATGCTTTTGAACTGTGGTGTTGGAGAAGACTCTTGAGAGTCCCTTGGACTGCAAGGAGATCCAACTAGTCCATCCTAAAGGAAATCAGTCCTGAACATTCATTGGAAGGATCGATGTTGAAGCTGAAACTCCAATACTTTGGCCACCTGATGCAAAGAACTGATTCATTTGAAAAGACCCTGATGCTGGGAAAGATTGAAGGAGGGAGGAGAAGGGGACGACAGAGAATGAGATGGTTGGATGGCATCACCGACTCAATGGAGATGAGTTTGAGTGAACTCTGGCAGTTGGTGATGGACAGGGAGGCCTGGCGAGCTGCAGTCCATGGGGTCGCAAAGAGTCCGACATGACTGAGTGACTGAACGGAACTGAACAAGAGCAAACCAGGATTCTAATTCAGCTCTCTCAGCACAAAAAGAAAGAGGACACACTTGATAAACAACGCTCTCAATTTCAAAGCACATGTGTATTACATGAGCTGCTCTGGAGGCTGTAAAAACAGGGTCCTTCTGTGCGTAAGAAGAAGGATTCCTCTGGCTCCCGGTCTCACCCTCTGTTGTGCAATCCCCAGTGCCTTGTAGAGTCTTGCTCAGGCACTCCTGAGGGTGATCAAGGAGAGAATACCACGCTCTTCTTACCAGCCTTCTCTGCCCTCAGGATGCAGCTAGCCTGGAAAACTATAAACCATAGTGGCAATGAAAGGAGGTTCAAGTGAGACAGCATGCAAGTCGAAAGAAATGCAGACCGCTGGATAAGCAAGGAGCTGAAAGTCAGAGAGAGGAGGACACTGCTAGAGAACTGCGTGGGGAAACTCACTCATGACAAGGTTCACAGTCAGATGCCCTTTATATGCTGGAGACCACACCACAGCTGTACCAATGTCTGCATAGCTGTAACTTCCCAACTGTTACACTATTAGAGCTGTGATATAATCAGAATAAGAACAGAATGTCTCTACCCTCTTCCTTTCCTACTTCTCTTCTGTCTTCTTCACAGAAGCAAATGCATGCCCTGAAGTTGAGGAAGTAGAGCTGCGGAGAGATGGGGTCGTGGCAGCATCCGCAGAGCGTGGCTGCTCAGAGGTGCTCCTGTGAGTGTGTGTGCGTGCGGTGGGGGAGAGCGGTAGGATACCTAGTGGCCAAGGGAGCAGCTGGGGGCATGTGAAGATGAGACCAGGATGGTGGGGAGATTGCTTCCATGAAGCAAATGACTGAGGAAAGGAGTAAATATTTTGAGAATAATGACATCGTTTTCTCAATGTTGAAAAAGTGATTTAGAAACATAAATAGGGTGAAATCTAGAAAGAAGCCTGAGGTACTAGAATTAGAAGTTATTCTAGTTACATGCCAAACCTTCCTGAAATTGAGTTGCATATAACAATCACTTTTTCTATTTTCAGATCCTGTGGGTCAGGAATCCAGGCAAACACAAGAGGGCACAGAATGGCCTGGCTCCCTGGTGTCTGGGGCCTGAGCTGGGGGTGGCCTGGGCACAGTGGGATGGAATCATCTGGGATCCCCAGGGTAGCTGAACTTCTTCCATGCTAGCTCAGGGCTTCTGTGCAAGTTTTTCTGATGAACAAGGCAGAACCTGTGTAGTCTTTTCTGCACTGGTCTCAGAAATCATGTAGCATCATTTCTGCCATAATCATGTAATTACATATGAGTCAGAGGTTAACCCAGACTCAAGTGAAGGAGACATGAATTTTCTGTTTGGTGGAAAGAGCGACAAGAAATTTGCGGGTATTCAAAAACATCCAGAGGATTGCCATGAACTCATGTAGGTATGCATATACATACTTAAGCATATATGTATGCATGCATATGGGCTTCCCTGGTGGCTCAGTGCTAAAGAACCTACCTGCAACACAGGGGACACAGGTTTAATCCCCAGGTCGGGAAGATACCCTGGAGGAGGAAATGGTAACCCACTCCAGTATTCTTGCCTGAAGAATCCCATGGATAGAGAAGCCTGGCGGGCTATTGTCCATAGGGTTGCAAAGAGTCAAACGTTACTGAAATGACAGCATGTACACACGTGCATACTTATGTGTATAGATATGACACATACATGCATGTGTGTATATATATATATATATTCATACATATAAAGATATGCATATATATTTCCCTACCTCTGTTCATCAAGAGTTCATTGAGCAATGCCAGAAAAATAATGATGAACACACTGAATACCCAGATGACCTTGGCTTCTCAATATCTTACTTCACAAGAAGGAATGATGATGTTTCCAGAGCTAAGAAAGGAAAAGCGATGATTGTAGGTTATCTGGTTTTGCTGTAAAGTAAGGAAAGGCTCAGGCTCAAAGAATACAAAGCATGTCAAAAAGACATAGGAATCAGCTAGTAGTTGCTCCCAAGGACCAAAGATGGGACAATTTAAGCATCAAAATAAATAGTGATAGTGACATATAACAACTCATTACAGTAACTGGTATTCATAAGTCCATACTTGATACAAATAAAAATATAAATGAACAGCGTGACGGGATATTCCTTGAGAAAATCTGAAAGTGAAAGTCGCTCAGTTGTGTCCGACTCTTTGCGATCCCATGAACTATACAGTCCACGGAATTCTCCAGGCCAGAATACTAGAGTGGGTAGCCTTTCCCTTCTCCAGGGGATCTTCCCAACCCAGGTCTCCCTCACTGCAGGCAGATTCTTCACCAGCTGAGCCACAAGGGAATTCCTTGAGAAAGATGCCAACTGATACCTGTAGAAGGGATAATGGAAATAGAAAAATCACTACTTGGCTATCATCACAGTCTGGATTGATTTAGGTAGAAGTTATTTGTCTCAGATGGTAAAGAGTCTCCCTGTAATATAGGAGACCCAAGTTCGAGCCTTGGGTCAGGAAGATCCCCTGGAGAAGGGAATGGCTACCCACTCCAGTATTCTTGCCTGGAGAGTTCCATGGACAGAGGAGTCTGGCTGGCTACAGTCCATGGGATCGCAAAGAGTTGGACACAACTGAGTGACTAACACTTTCACTTTCTATCAATGGATGCTAAGGCAGTGAGTGGGGTTCTGGAAAAAAAACAAGATGCCAGAGTAATTTCTTGCTTGGACAATCTCATGGACGGAGGAGCCTGGTAGGCTGCAGTCCATGGGGTTGTGAAGAGTTGGACACGACTGAAGAGACTTAGCAGCAGCAGCAGAGTAATTTCTGAATATCCACCTGTCAAAGACTCATTAACTACAGAGGGAAAATGGTGACCTCACTGTAGGGCAATCTGGCAGTTAGCAAGATGACCAGGTGATTCACGTTGTTGTGACCATTGGTGGGACCAGTCACTATCATGTGTCTCCTGACATGAATCACTGAGAAGAAAACAACCCAAGGTCTATGTTGCTTCTATCAAGAAAGCACGGCCTATGTTAGGGCATAAAGAAATAATGGACTCTGGTTGAGGTTTATCCTACAAATTGAACAGATTATGCTCTTAAAAACTGTTAGAGAAAGGACAGAGAAATTCCAGACCACTGTTTCAGGCTGAAGGAGAGTGATGAGAGCTATTAACTGAAACAACATATTTCTGAAGAAGCTCCTTGGCTAGAAGAACATATTGAACACTGTTGAGACTGTGGTGAAATTTGCATGGGACATGGGTAATACATTGGATGGTAGTGCTGTGTCAAGGTTGATTTTCTGATTTGGAGAGTTGTTGTGTGGCGATGCTATAGTGTGTCTTTGCCTGAGAGATATACATACTGGAAATTAAGGAGTCACGGGCAGGGGGTTATACCTCCTATTGCTCTCAGATAGTTCAGAAAGGCTAATGACAATGGGTGTGAGGAGAGAAGAGACAGCAAAGGAGGAGAATCCATGGGCTGAATGACGGTCCCCTTTCTAAATTCACATGTTGAAGTCCTACGCCCCAGAACCTCAGTATGCGACCTTATTTCAAGATAAGGTCTTTAAAGAGAGAATGGAATTAAAGGGAGGTCGTTAGGGTGGGCCTTAAATCAATATGACTGATATCTTTACAAGAAGAGGAAATCTGGACACACATGGACCCACAGAAGGAAGACGGGTAAAGAGACAGAAGAAGACCACCGTCTGTAAGCCGAGGAGAGAGACCTGGAACGGATCCTTCCGTCACAAGCCCCCAGAAGGAATCTGCCCTGGATGCATGTCGATTTCAGATTTCAGACTTGATCTGTGACTCTCCAGAGCTGAGACAGTAAACGTCTATTGTGTAAGCCATCCAGTCTGTGGTACTTTGCTTTAGCACCCCTAGCAAATTAACAGCATGTGGAAAGGATACCGATGTTCTTCACTATGTTCTTTGCAAATTGTCTGCTTAAGTCTGAAGTGACTGTGCGCTATTGTGAGAAGGCATCACTTTACATGTAATCATCTATCAATATTTTCACATGTGCTATTTCCTTTGATCTTCACTACACCTCAAGAGAGGTAGTGATTAATGATTGATTATTAATTATTCATTGATCCATTTCACGGTCCAGTAGGCTCTGAGTAAGTTGCAAAGGGATTTTTATAGTTAACAACTAATGGAGAAAAAAGAAGCTTAATGAAGTATCCTCTGAGCTTCTAATGTTGACAGTATGAAAAGCTACTGGTTCATACATGTTAAACTTTTAATGAAGTAATCAGAAGAACATGGGCAATAAGAAAGTTTCCTTTACAGATTTACAAATTGCTCTAAACTCCGTTTTCTTAAAGAAAGGACTTGGAGGAAGGAGAGAAGAGGAGAGAGAGAGGCAGAGAGAAGTGGGAACAGGAGAAGGATGAAGGGGAGAGAGTAATGGTGATTATCACTGGCTGTCTTTGGCCCTCACCTGGAAGCTGATGAGCAGGCAGATGGGAGACAAAGGGCAGCATCCTCTCCTCACAGGTAGAGATGGTCCCTTCCTGATCTCTCCTGGTTCATAAAATCTTCACAGTGTCCCCTGCCAAGAGGTATTATTATAAAATGCTATATTTTTTCCTTCTCTACTAAAACCTGAGTCATTCTAGCCTCTTCAGGTTCTTGGTTACAGAATCTTGGATAAAGACAGAACCATGATCCTGTAAAAACACAGTCATGGACTTCCTGGGAAGTCCAGTGGCTAAGACTCAGTGCTCTTAATGCAAAGGGCTTTAGTCAGATCCCTGGTCAGGGAACTAGATCCCACAGGCTGCAAGTAAGACCCAGTGCATACAAATATATAAATGAAAATAGACATTTAGAAAATACATAGTCATATGAAGTCATTCCTATGCTCCAAACCCACTGGTGACTCTCAGTAAAATCCAATGTCAGTCCCAAAACGAGCCTCGCCTACTGGATCTGCCCACCTGTTACCTCCCACACTGTACCCCCTCATTCCAACCTCCAGAAGCTCCTTCAGTTCAGTTCAGTTCAGTTCAGTCGCTCAGTTGTGTCCGACTCTTTGCGACCCCATGAATCACAGCACACTCCAGGCCTCCCTGTCCATCACCAACTCCCAGAGTCCACTCAAACTCATGTCCATCGAGTCAGTGATGCCATCCAGCCATCTCATTCTCGGTCGTCCCCGTCTCCTCCCACCCTCAATCCTTCCCAGCATCAGACTCCTTTCCAGTGAGTCAACTCATTGCATGAGGTGGCCAAAGTATTGGAGTTTCAGCTTTAGCATCAGTCCTTCCAATGTACACCCAGGATTGATCTCCTCTAGAATGGACTGGTTGGATCTCCTTGTAGTCCAAGGGACTCTCAAGAGTCTTCTCCAGCACCACAGAAGCTCCTTAAGGTACCTTAAACACACCAAGGTGGCTCCAGTACTGGGGCTGTGTAGAGCAGGGCCCCTTCTCTGCAGTTTCACACTCCTTGGTTTCAGTTTCCCACGGTCAACCAGGGTTTGAAAACACTGAATGGAAAACTCCAGAAATAAACCCTTCCTAACCACAGCACGCCAGGCCTCCCTGTCCATCACCAACTCCTGGAGTTCACTCAAACTCATGTCCATTGAGTCAGTGATGCCATCCAGCCACCTCATTCTCTGTCTTCCCCGTCTCCTCCTACCCCCAATCACTCCCAGCATCAGAGTCTTTTCCAGTGAGTCAACTCGTTGCATGAGGTGGACAAAGTATTGGAGTTTCAGCTTTAGCATAAGTCCTTCCAATGAACACCCAGGATTGATCTCTAGAATGGACTGGTTGGATCTCCTTGCAGTCCAAGGCCTCTTGATGAAAGTGAAAGAGGAGAGTGAAAAGGTTGGCTTAAAGCTCAACATTCAGAAAACGAAGATCATTGCATCTGGTCCCATCATTTCTTGGGAAATAGATGGGGAAACAGTGGAAACCGTGTCAGACTTTATTTTTTGGGGTTCCAAAATCACTGCGGATGCTGATTGAAGCCATGAAATTAAAAGACGCTTGCTCCTTGGAAGGAAAGTTATGACCAGCCTAGATAGCATATTCAAGAGCAGGGACATTACTTTGCCAACCAAGGTCCGTCTAGTCAAGGCTATGGTTTTTCCCGTGGTCATGTATGGATGTGAGAGTTGGACTGTGAAGAAAGCTGATCGCCAAAGAATTGATGCTTTTGAACTGTGGTGCTGGAGAAGACTCTTGAGAGTCCCTTGGACTGCAAGGAGATCCAACCAGTCCATTCTAGAGGAGATCAATCCTGGGTGTTCATTGGAAGGACTGATGCTAAAGCTGAAACTCCAATACTTTGGCCACCTCATGCGACGAGTTGACTCACTGGAAAAGACTCTGATGCTGGGAGCGATTGGGGGTAGGAGGAGATGGGGAAGACAGAGAATGAGGTGGCTGGATGGCATCACTGACTCGATGGACATGAGTTTGAGTGAACTCCGGGAGTTGGTGATGGGACAGGGAGGCCTGGCGTGCTGTGGTTCATGGGGTCGCTAAGAGTCAGACACGACTGAGCGACTGAACTGAACTGAATGTTCAATTGCAGGGATGTTCTGAGTGGCCTGATGAAATCTCGCGAGGTTCTACCAGGGACATGACCCCGCCCTTTCCTCAGCAACCCGTGTCCCTTAGTTGCTTTGCAGCCCTCGCAGTTACCAGACGGACTCCCAGGGTAGCGCAGTGTTGTGTTCAAGGTACCTTTCTTTTGCTCGGTAATGTCCCAAAGTGCAAGAGGAGTGATGCTGACAATTCAGATTCGCCAAAGAGGAGCCACAAAGTCCTTCCATTAGGTGAAAAGCTGAAAGTTCTTGACTTAATAAGGAAAGAAAAACATCATATGCTGAGGTTTATAAGCTCTACCATTAGGGCAAACCTTCCATCTGTGAAATTGTGAAGAAGAGGAAGGAAGCCCCCTGAAGCAGCTGATTCTCCTGCCATTATCATCAGAAGGTCAATAGCAGCCCATGTCATTCATCTCAGCTCGTCACCTAGGCTTTTTATCATCTCTCAGCGTCACCAGAAGCGTGAGTGCAGTGTTTTGAAAGAGAGACCACACCCACATAGCTTTTATCACAGTGTGCTTCTACAGCTGTTCTGTTTTATTACTAGTTATTGTTGTTGATCTGTTACTGTGCTTAGTTCATAAATTGAACTTCACCATAGGTATGTATGTATAGGAGGAAACGATATAGTTAGGGTTTGTTACTGTCTGAGATTTCAGGCACCCACTGGAGGTCTTGGACCATATCCCCCTGTGAATAAGAGTGGGGGTTACTAAACTTGCTATTCCGTGTCCAGTGTGCTTTCTTGAGATGCCCAGAAACCTGGTTGCCTCGCTTCCTCTCATCTTTACTAGACAGCCACCTGCACGGCCAACCCTTTTTAAAACTTTAAAAGCCACCCAAAATGCCCCATTCCCCTTGCCCTAGTTGGTTATCGTCCTCAGAGCTTGTCACTGCGTAACATTCTGTGGTTTTTCCTGTTTGGCTTTCTTTTATACATGGCTTGTCTTTTTCACTGGAGCATCTCTTCCACAGGGACAGGGAGTTTTATTTTATTTACTTTTGTATCCTTAGCACATAGAGTGGTATTTGGCTCAACAAATACTTGTTGAGTGAATAACTGGGGTTACTTGACCACCCTGTGTCCCAGTTACATTATCAAAACCAGTAAAATAAATGTTATATGCTGGTTAGGATGTGGAGAAACCAATCACTCATATACCGCTGGTGAAAGTCTGAAATGACACAGCCACTCTGGAAAACCATTTGGAAGTGTCTTATTAAAGTAAATACACAGTTATTGTATGACGCAGCAATTGTACCTTTGGGCATTTATCCTCAAGAATGAACAGTTATGTTCCCATTTTAAAAAAGTACATAAATATTCTTAACAGCTGTGGTACATCCATACTATGGAATATGACTCAGCACTGAAAACAAATTTAATTGTTGATACAACTCTGATAAATCTTGAAGTAAAAATCAAACAATTAAAAGGAAAAAACACACACAGCAAAAAACAAATCCCAATAGGCTATATACTGTACATTTCCATTTATACAATATTCTCAAATGGTAAATGTAAAGAGATGACGGGATTTCCAGGGATTAGGGATGAAGATGGTGTTGGAGGAAGAAAGGTAAATGTGTTTATTAAAGGATAATATAATGGGGAAAAAAGAGCTATATAAGGAATACGTGATGATCAAATTGCTGTTTGACTGTGGTGGTATATATGCAAACCTACACTTGTGATAAAATTATACACCTCTAAGAGCCAACCAGTCCATTCTAAAGGAGATCAATCCTGGGTGTTCATTGGAAGGACTGATGCTAAAGCTGAAACTCCAATACTTTGGCCACCTCATGCGACGAGTTGACTCACTGGATAAGACTCTGATGCTGGGAAAGGTTGGGGGCGGGAGGAGAAGGGGCCGACAGAGAATGAGATGGCTGGACGGCATCACCGACTGTGGACATGAGTTTGAGTGAACTCCGGGAGTTGGTGATGGACAGGGAGGCCTGGCGTGCTGTGATTCATGGGGTCGCGGAGAGTCAGACACGACTGAGTGACTGAACTGAACTGAACTGAAACACACACGAACTGTTACTGACCCTTTTGAGTTGGCTCCCAACAAACGTCCCCCTGCAGGTTTGCTTGTGCCAGTAGAGTGAGATGGAGTTTGCTTCAGAAGCCAAGTTCTTTGATTGAACTCAGAGGTGCCAGCTCCTGCAGTAGAGTCCATGCTCTCCAGGATAGGGTGCAGGTGGAGCTGTTTTATATCAGAGAAGGCAATGGCAAGCCACTCCAGTACTCTTGCCTAGAAAATCCCATGGATGGAGGAGCCTAGTAGGCTGCAGTCCGTGGGGTCGCTAAGGGTTGGACACGACTGAGCGACTTCACTTTCACTTTCATTACCATCAGCCTTGTAGGAGTCTCCTGAGTGGGGAGGGATGGAGTTCTCGCCTCGAAGCAGCTTTTGCTGCTTGCAGGACCACAAAGCCTTTCTGCACAAGGCCTGCTGCTGCTTTCTTGAGTTGCACTGCCACGCACAGTGCCTCAGCACACATCCTAACTGCTTGGGCCGGCCTCTGCCCCTCACGCTCGTAACTCTGGTCCAAGCACAAGGTGGAGGTTGCTGCATGCAGCATCCTATGAGCAAGTAAAACTAGACGAAGCAGAAAGGAAAACGAAAAAAAAAAAAAAAGATATAATTTTATTACCTGGGATCTATTTTTATTTTGCTGGGAGTTGTGAATGGGTTTTGCTGGTAACAAAACATATCCTTGTCAATTTCTCAACTGTGATCTTGCAAGCTACTACCGTTGTGGGAGACTAGGTAATCAGTGCACATGATCGGTCTGCGTTATTTCTTGCAAATGTCTGTGAATCTACAGTTTTCTCAAAAGAAGAAAGAGTCATTGAAATACTGCAATATTTTTAATTCTGGAAATGTGCATTGAGTGCTCAGTATGTGTGTGCATCACCTTTGCAGGGTAGTTGTAGACATTAAATGGATATATACACATACAAGTGTCTATGTGTGTAAATAATGCACAAAAAGTCTACTCAGGGCACTTCCTTGGTGGTCCAGTGGCTAAGACTCCATGCTTCCAAAACAGGGGACCCAGGTTCAATTCCTGGTCAGGGAGCTAGTTTCTGCATGCTCCAACTACAACCTAGCACAGTCAAATAAATAAACAAAAATAAATATCTTTTTAAAATGCTGCTCAGCATATAATAAACCCTCAGTATATTTCAGCTGTTGTTATTCCAAACCTTGAAGGCAGAGCCTGTGTTCAGTTCATCTGATTCCCAGGACTTGATTATTGTTGATGCATATTGCTAGCACCTGTCAAGGTAAACTGACTAATTGGCTTATCTAATCCCTTGTCGGAGAAGGCAATGGCAAGCCACTCCGGTACTCTTGCCTAGAAAATCCCATGGACGGAGGAGCCTGGTGGCCTGCAGTCCATGGGGTCGCTAAGAGTCGGACACGACTGAGCGACTTCACTTTCACTTTTCACTTTCACACATTGGAGAAGGAAATGGCACCCCACTCCAGTGTTCTTGCCTGGAGAATCCCAGGGACGGGGGAGCCTGGTGGGCTGCCGTCTATGGGGTCACACAGAGTCGGACACGACTGAAGTGACTTAGCAGCAGCAGCAATCCCTTGTACCAGGGTCAGTAGACCTCTCTGTGGAGTCCAGCGTAATCAAGAGCCCTAACCAGAAAGACAAGAGGACTATCTAGACTCCACCTCCCAGCACTGCTAATTTATGAGGAGGAACTGGATGACATTATTTCTAACTCTTAAATGTACATCATTTCATGTCTTATAATACACAGAGTTATTCTTTTTATTTAAACATTTTGTATTGGAGTATAGCTGGTTAACAATGTTGTGATAGTTTCAGGTAAACAGCAAAGAGACTCAGCCATACATATATCCATTCTCCTCCAAGCTCCCTCCCATCCAAGTTTCCACAGAACATTGAGCAGAGTTCCCTGTGCTATTCAGTAGGTCCTTGAAACTTGAGCCTTGGGCTCGGAGTCCAAGGGGAGTTATATACTGACTCCAAAATTCCAGTCTCCAGTTGCACTTCAGTGAAGTAGACTCTTCTCTTTCTGGCCCCCATTAAACCATAGTTATTAGCAGCTGTTTTTTAGAAATTTTATAGGTCTTTGAAGTATGTGGTACTCAGAATATCTGTAGATGATAGCAAGCCAAGATTTTTGAAACCTATAGGGGATAAGAAATTGTAGAAACTTAAGCCGTAATTATGGTATTAATCACTAGCATTGCATCATTATCCTCCAAAGCCGAGGGGAGTTATACTTGCTACATTTAAAAACAATAAAGGCATGTTGGGATTTAGGAAAGTACAAAAAGGCTTCAGAAAAAAAATACCAGTTTGTTTATTTTATCTGATATTTGCAATACAACCTGATGTATTTCTCTAGTGTTTTGGGGAGGACTCCTGGGTAATATTTCATGCTAAAAGTTAGCCAATGACTGACAGATGTTTTACTCAGGTTTTAACATTGTAGTGAGCATTGTATGGATCATTCTTGCCTGTCCTCTTACCCTATGTCAAAGTATCTGGAATGTCTAACCCCTTCAGAGTTGGAATTGCTTATATTTTAGTATCAATTTGGGATTCCTTGAATATTAAATCAAGTGCTTATTAAACACCTTGTGTGAACTCACCCTTGCAGAAACACTATGAACTAATTACAATGAAATATGCAAGTTTCTCTATTAATAGTAAATACGATTTGTTGAGGAACTACTGAAGGCCCACATGATATGCATATTAACTCATCTAGTTCTCATAACTCTATCAAAAGCACATTAGTAACTCCAGTTTACAAAGAAAGCATACCAGGTCAGAGACTTTATGCTAATAAAATCTTAAGTTTTTTTTCCCAATGTGATAGGCTGTTTGTTGCAATCAAATTTTTTAATTCAAGTCAAAATAAATGTATGGATACTGGCATTGAAATTACAATGATTAGAAATAGAAACCAACTATGGTTAGAGTAATTGAAGAAAATGAAAAAATATTTTCAAAGTGCTGAAAAAAGTTGGTTGGTTAGGTTGCATTGCCAGCAAAACCATCCTTTAAGAATCTGGCTGAAATAAAGATATTTTTATATAAACAAAGAATAGATTATGAATAAATTCTCATAAAATAAATTTGGAAAGGATGTACATATGGGAAAAAAATAAATCCAATAATAAGGTTCATAATAAAGGAACAGCAAATGTTTGAGCTTGTCCAAACAAACACTGAGTTTCTGAAAAACAATAATAGTGTTTAATTTGAGTTTAAAAAGCAAAAACCATCCATGATGCAACTTAAATACCGGCAACAACAACACGTATTGGGGAGACGTGGGAAGAGTAAAAGTATTTTCAAGTCCATCATGCTGTTCATCAGTGGAGTGAAAATAGGTGTTAACGGAGGACTTTGCGTTAGTTGTGTTTGTAGTTATCAGCATAGCCACTGAAACATTGGAAAGTGGAGATCGATTAGAGCACATGCTCAAATCTACCCAAGAAAGAAATCCATGCCCCTCCCCCAAAATAAGTCTACCAAAGCAGGAGAATGAGATTCTCAGGCCAGGGTAAGGCAAAAGTATGCTTCGTTATCAGTGGAAACCTACTGAGAGGAACTTGATCCATTCAAGAGCCATTCATTGAAGACAGCATATTGACAGACAGACAGACCTCCCTTTGAAGGAATTCTGTACAGTGGAGGCTCCAAGCTCTCTTCACTGAGGACCAGTTCTTAAGAATATAAACAATATAAATCTTCAAGTTAAAACTTGCCAAAGATAGCCACCTACGTCACTCGTTCTCAAGTGCAGGACTCACGATTATACGTCCAGGCATACTGCCTCAGTAGGTATGTTTTTATTACAAATCCCAAGAGATATTATAAAAATGTGGAAGACTTGAAGGCCACAGATGATAGTCACTATCTGACATGGGAATACCAAAATCCCCTTGGCAGTACTATTTATCAATACGAACTGAGAATGAGGTCCTTGGTTTAGAGCTCAATCTCTGGCAGAATTTGAGAAGAGAAAAAGAAAGTGTACATTCATTTGAATAAGACGTGACTGTTCACAATGGAAAGAAAAAAAAAAAAGACTTCTTAAGCTTTAAACAACAGACCTTGGTATATTTCCTAACTCATGTCTGTGAGGCTCGTACCTCATGGGAGGCAGCCCACCTGGTCTCACCTGGTGAGACCAGCTGGCTCACAGTTCCTGCTCTTTTTTTCATTTCAGGAGAACTGGACAGGAAAAGAGGTTTTGCTGATAAGCCCAGGCCATCTTGCTGAAAGTCCCCCAAATCCCCATCTCAGAACATAAAGAAGAGTCAAACCTCAGACATCACAGAACTAAACTCTTCCTGGGGTGAAAGTACAGTTCAGAATTTATGACTGTGATTCAGACAGGTAAATCAAACCCTTCTGAGCACTAATTCCTACAAAATGAATTCCTTTTTCTAGTGGAAAAATTGACTTAAATAGGTTCTCGTACATATTCCTTTGGTCAATCACATATTCATTTTCATATTCACTTCTCCTTATCATATGTATTCATTCCCGTATTCCTTTACCAACTTTCTTACAATTTATATCAACTTAGTCATTAACTCATTCAAGACTCTCGATCTCTTGATCATTTACATGTTCACTTACACTGTTTTTTTTTTTAATTGGAGTGTAGTTGATTTGCAATGTTGTGTTACGTCCTGGTGTACGGCAATGAATCAGTTATATGTATCCGTATATCCTCTCCCTCGTGAGCCTGCCTCTCCCCACCTGCCCGTGCCACCCCTCTAGGTCATCACAGAGCACTCAACTATACAGCAGCTTCCCACTAGCTGTTTTCTGCGTGGTAGTGTGATACAGATGTCCTTGCTACTCTCCCAGTTTATCCCACCCTCTCCTTCCCTCGCTGTGTCCGCAAGTCCATTCTCAATGTCTGCGTCTCTAGCCCTGCCCTGCCAATAGGTTCATCAGTACCGTTTTTCTAAGTTCCATCAGTTCAGTCACTCAGTATATGTGTTAATAAATACGGCATTAGTTTTTCTTTTTCTAACTTCACTCTGTATGACAGACTCTAGGTCCACCCCTATTACTACAAATAATCCAGTTTAGTTTTCTCAATCTTTGAGTCTCTAATTCATGCATTTTCGTTCACTCATCCTTTAATTCACTTATTCATTCATTTAACACACACACACACAATATCTTCGCGCAAGTCTCCTCTCTGCTAGAGGCATAGGCCGAAATTGGCAGTGCACCCAGGACTCCCTCTCAAGCTTTGAATTATTCCCTTTGACTTTCTCTTTTCGAGATCTCCACCTATGAGTACTTTGGACAGTCTATTCTGCAGGTCCTTAGTTCATACACAGGGATAACATTTTTATCTGTTTCTAGATGCCAATCAGGCCAGACTTGTATCAAAATCCTGTTTCTTTACATCAGACCTCAGTCATCCCAGAAGTTTCAACCTAGCTTTAAGGCTCTAGAAAAGGAAAATCTCAAGCCTTTCATTCCTATGTAGGGAAGACCCTATGTAGTAATTCACAGTAATTCACTGCTGTGAATTACCACCCTGTGAGTCCCTACTACTCATATAAATCAGTTCACTCCTGACACTGCTGCTGCTACTGCTAAGTCACTTCAGTCGTGTCCAACTCTGTGCGACCCCATGGACGGCAGCCCAACAGGCTCCGCCATCCCTGGGATTCTCCAGGCAAGAACACTGGAGTGGGTTGCCATTTCCTTCTCCAACGTGTGAAAGTGAAAAGTGAAAGTGAAGTTGCTCAGTCTTGTCTGACTAGTAGCGACCCCATGGACTGTAGCCCACCAGGCTCCTCTGTCCATGGGATTTTCTAGGCAAGAGTACTGGAGTGGCTTGCCATTGCCTTCTCCGACTCCTGACACTGCTCATCACTAAATGAGTGAAAACTTTTCCCACACCAAGCAATTCTCTGCAACACCAGCTGGGCATCCTAAAACTTAATTCAGTTCTGACATTATTTACCTGGTGATAGCTTCAGTTTCCACAAGTTAGGGGCTCAGTCCCACAAGACTGCCTCCCCCAACAGGCACACACTACAGACACCAGTTGCAAGCCCAGTTTATCACCTGTGCTTCTGACACATGAGCTGTAGGTGGAAGTTTCCTTTAGATTAAATTTACTAGAGCAGCTCACAGAGCTCATGGAGACACGTATGTTTTCCAGTTTATTAGAGGAGACGGTAAAGGTTACAGAGGGAAAGCTAGATGAAGAGGTACATAGTGAGAGGTCCAGGAGGCCCCACGCAGCAGCTTCCGTCGCTGTGGAGTTATATGCCTTGTCCAACTCCCAAGCTCTCTGAACCTTGTCTTTTGTTTTTTTGTGAATGTCAGATTACAGCGGCATGATTGCTTAACTCTTTGGCCATTGGTGATTGATTCAACCCCCAGTCTCTTCCTTCTCCTTAGACTGAGGGGTAGAAGGCACTGAAACTTCAACCCTCTAAACTTGGTTGGTTCTCCTGGCAACCAGGACCCTTCCTCAGGTTACCTGAGGTATTTTGGAAATCATTAACGTAACAAAATAAACCCTGATGGCTCTTAACACAGGGAAGTCTAAGGGTTTTAGGAGTCTGGACCAATAAAAGGTATAAGACCAGATATATCTATTTCTTATAAATCAAAATATCACAGGTTCACAGGGTTCTAGTTCCTGCCTCAAATGAGTGAGTCTTGATCCTGACCTCGGTGGAAGCTGTGTAGTCCTGAGTTCTGGTATTTCCTTAGCTTTCAGTTGATCTATGTCAAAAGAAGAATGTTTACCCTAACTCACTCTTCTCTGATTATATTATAGTCCAACACAAATGACCGTTGACTTGGTTAAAGTCAAGAACTATATTTTCAAAGTACAAAATATTTTTTTTTCTTAATAACACATACAACTGGTGATTGTTTAATATTTGTTTTTATTGCTAGGGAGTGTCAGGAGGGGTAAATTTCTTCTCTGCCCTTCTTTGTTCTTTGGCTGGATTAATTAAATTGACACAAGACAGATTAACAGAAAATAGCTAGTTTAATTTGTGTGTATGGAGGTGTCATAGAAATAGGACCTACGAGGTGACCAAAGCAGACTATTAATATAAATTATCTTAACAATTATTTGTGAAGATTTAACAAAACATAGGGGTTTGTGCTTTGGGTTGCAAACTAATGAAGGAGTAACAAAGTTTGTTATAGAGCTTTCTTAGCCTTGAATTCCCTATATCTGGTGATAAGGATGTTAGTGTAAGGAGGGTACCTTCGGCATGGAAGATTTATTTCCTGCTTTCAGGGGAAAGAAGAGGGTCGGAGTATTGCTGTTGCTGCTGCTGTTTTATTAAAAAAACATGTTGCCCCACACCAGCTGGGACTTCAATGCAAAATAATATGCCAGTGTGGTATATCTTGGGGTAGGCTGTCCTGACCCCTAGCAAGAGTGAGTTCTATGATGATCACAGCTTTGCTGTTCATTGATATATCCCTAGCCACTGGCATAGCTTTTGGCAAAATGTATATTTTTTTAACAGAAATAAGAGCAGCATGCATTGTAATTGAGTAGATGCAAAGGGTCTAGAGAGAGAGGATGTGGAATAAATTGGGCATTTGAGGGGTGGGAATGATGAGGGAGATGGCACAAAGGACAAGAATTTCCAGCTGTGCTTTGAACATAAGTAGGGGCTTCCCTGGTAACCTAAACGGTAAACTGCAATGCGGGAGACCCGGGTTCAATCCCTCGGTTGGGAAGATCCCCTGAAGAAGGGAATGGCTACCCACTAAAGTATTCTTGTCTGGAGAATTCCATGGACAGGGGAGCCTGGTGAGATATAGTCCGTCGGGTCGCAAAGAGTCGGACACCACCAAGCGACTAACACTCTGTCTTTCCACTTGATTTTTCCCAGGAGTTTGTCAGGCTGTTGTGTGGGGGAGGTGGTGGTGGTGATGGTGGTGGTGGCTTCTGGCAAAGGAAACTGCATTTTCAATGACGTCGAAGTGAAACAAAAGAGATGATCACTGTGGTTGAATCACAGTGTATAGGGCAATGGGAGTGGGAATCAGGAAACCATGGGTAAATAAGGCTAAGAAGACGGGCAGAGACCAAATCATACAACGGGCAATCCATGTTAAGGGTCTGGGACTTAATTATGAGGGCACAAGAGTGCCAAGGACCCCACCTAAGCTGCTGCTACCACGCCTGCACTATTTTTGTTGCCTCCTCGATCTTACTCCCTGGAGGAGGAAATGACAATCCACTCCAGTATTCTTGCCTGGAAAATGCCATGAACAGAGGAGGCTGGCAGACTATAGTCCATGGGGTCACAGAGTCGGACACGACTGAGCACAGCACATACAGCAGATCTTTCTCACCAGTCTGTGTTTCCCACTATTTTTTTAAAGGAAGCATTCTGAACATCTTCTTTCCTGTTTAATATTTTCCAATAGCTGCCTGTTCCCTAGAAGATCAAGTCTAAATTCCATAACATTCCATATTTCACAGTGATGTCTCAAGTGGCTTCTCCAGCAGAATTTTCTCCATCATCTGATTATTGCATTTTCATAAAGCCCATCAAATCAGCTAATTAAGAGCCCCTTTCTTACTGTCTGAGCTTCCCAGGTGGGGCTGGTGGTAATGAACCTGCCTGCCAGTGTAGGAGACATAAGAAACCTGGGTGTGATCTCTGGGTTGGGAAGATCCCCTGGAGGAGGAAATGGCAGCCCCATCCAGTATTCCTGCCTAGAGAATCCCATGGACAGAAGAGCCTGGTGGGTTACAGTCCATGGGGTCCAAAGGGTCGGACAGGACTGAAGAGACTTGCTAGCGCCCCTTACTGCCTGCCACAGGAAAGGGCCACCTCCTCGTTGACGCTATTTGTGTATCAGGCCCATCCGTCTCTTGTTACGCTTATTTTACTGCCTTGATTCATTTGTGTGCATGTCTGTCTTTATCTATTAATTCTGTCCTCCTTGGAGACAAACTCTAAGTTATTTGCAAACACCTGTGGTCTGGTACGCTATTTAAATGGATGTCTTCCCTTCCTCCAATTTTATTTTAGTGAGCAAATAAATGAACAATGATAAAGAAAAGAAAAGAATGAATCAAAATAGAGAAATTGGGCCATGTTCAACCAAAGTATTAAAAAATCATGTGCTCTTGTATTTTGGAACCGAGTAATATTTTCAGCTTCTTTATAAGGTGCAGAAGATCTTTCCCTCACTATTCCTCATCCATTATGAATTTCACTATTAAAAATACAAACATGGTATGATGGTTTTACTATTGATCAACTCTGCATATGTTTTAATACCTGGGGAGAAATTGACTCCCAGTGTTTCCAATCACATGACCAAAAAGGACTTTTAACTGGATAGTCACTGGGGTCAGGCCTTGAGAAGGCATGAAATTCAAGAGTTTTCCCTGGGTTCCCTACTAGCTTTCTGAGTCTAATGGGAGCTACTTGGGCTCATCCCTCTGTAAGATTAATGTAGATTCTCAAAAACTAGATTAGGTGGGAAACCCTTCACAAACTGGGACTAATGACCTGAGAAATTCTCTGACGGATGAACTGGGGACTCATTCAGGTCCAATGTAGAACATGGAAGCCAAATAGGAAATGAGGAAGAAGAGGTGAAAGTACCCAGAATACGAGGAGGAATAGTCGATACGGCTGTGGGATAAGCCGTTCTCAAGGAGAGTAACAAAACTGAAAGGATCAGGAAGGAAAGGCAATCTGAGGGTAGAATTTCAAAACTACACGAGTGCAAGAAACACTACGGTGCTCGTTCAGCACTATCCGTACATAAGTGGTGATATGAATGTAACAGTAGGAACATATGGTATCTTAAATCGAGTATAATTTTGATTCCCTTTTCATAAAAAAATTGCATGAGTGTATATCCTTTCTGTGACATTCTGGTGTTGATACTTGTTCCTTTAGGCAACTGGTCAGTGAGGATGGACAAAAGAAGCAACCTGAATTACTCAGCACTTGTGTGTCAGGTGTTCTACCTAGAACTGAAAATTAATCTATAGAACGATGTGAGCACACGTGTGCTAGGTTGCTTTCAGTTCAGTCGTGTCCGACTCTTTGCGACCCCATGAACTACAGTACGCCAGGCCTCCCTGTCCATCACCAACTCTCTCTTTGCATCCCTATGGACTGTAGCCTGACAGACTCCTCTGTCCATGGGATTTTCCGGGCAAGAATTTTGGAGTGGGTTGCCATGAACTCCTCCAGGGGATCTTCCTGACCCAGGTATCAAACACATGTCTCTTACATCCCCTGCATTGGCAGGCTAGTTCTTTACCACTAGCATCACCTGGAAAGTTCATAGAAAAACTTGACATTGCCCTAAATGAGCTCTCCAACACCATGGGAGGTATCTACAGCCATTCCCCTTTTATGAGCAAGAAAAACTGAACTTCAAAGAGGTAAAATAGAAGCTTCTCATCTTGCTGTTTTTGTTCAGTCCCTCAGTCCTGTCTGATTCTTTGCAACCCCATGGACTGCAACTTATCAGGCTTCCCTGTCCTTCACTATCTCCTGATCTTGCTCAAACTCATGTCCATTGAGTCACTGGTGCCATCCAGCCATCCTGTCCTCTGTCATCCCCTTCTCCTCCTGCCCTCAAACTTTCCCAGCATCAGGGTCTTTCCCAGTGAGTCAGCTCTTCTCATCAGGAGGCCAAAGTATTGGAGTTTCAGACTCAGCATCAGTCCCTCCAGTGAATATTCAGGACTGATTTCCTTTTGGATTGACTGGTTGGATCTCCTTGCAGTCCAAGGGACTCTCAAGAGTCTTCTCCAACACCACAGTTCAAAAGCATCAATTCTTCGGCGCTCAGCTTTCTTTATAGTCCAACTCTCACATCCGTACATGACTACTGGAAAAACTATAGCTTTGACTAGACAGACATATGTCAGCAAAGTAATGTCTCTGCTTTATAATATGCTGTCTAGGTTGGTCAAAACTTTTCTTCCAAAGAGCAAGCATCTTTTAATTTCATGGCTGCAGTCACTATCTGCAGTGATGTTGGAGCCCAAGAAAATAAAGTCTGTCACTGATTAAATTGTTTCCCCATCTTTTTGCCATGAAGTGATGGGACTGGATGCCATGATCTTTGTTTTTGAATGTTGCATTTTAAGCCAGCTTTTTCACTCTCCTCTTTCACATTCATCAAGAGGCTCTTTAGTTCCTCTTCACTTTCTGCCATAAGGATGGTATCATCTGCATATCTGAGGTTATTGGTATTTTTCCCGGCAATCTGGACTCCAGCTTGTGCTTCATCCAGCCCAGCATTTCACATGATGTACTCTGCATATAAGTTAAATAAGCAGGGTGACAATATACAGCCTTGACATACTCCTTTCCCTGTTTGGAACCAGTCTGTTGTTCCATATCTGGTTCTAACTGTTTCTTCTTTATCTGCATACAGATTTTTCAGGAGACAGATAATGTGGTCTGGTATTCCTATCTCTTTCAGAATTTTCCACAGTTTGTTGTGATCCACACAGTCAAAGACTTTGGCATACTCAATAAAGCAGAAGTAGATATTTTTCTGGAATTCTCTTGCTTTTTCTATGATCCGGTGGATGTTGACAATTTGATCTCTGGTTCCTCTGTCTTCTCTAAATCCAGCTTCAGCCTCTGGAATTTCTTGGTTCACATATTGTTGATGCCCAGCTTGGGGAATTTGAGCATTATTTTGCTAGCATGTGAAATGAGTGCAATTGTGCTGTACTTTGAATATTTTTTGGCATTGCTCTTCTTTGGGATTGTGATAAAAACTGACCTTTTCCAGTCCTGTGGCCACTGCTGAGTTTTCCAAATTTGCTGGCATACTGAGTGCAGCACTTTCACAGCATCATCTTTCAGGATTTTAACTATCAGCTGAAATTCCATCACCCCCATTAGCTTTGTTTATAGTGATGCTTCCTAAGGCCCATTTGCCTTTGTACTCCAAGATGTCCCAGAGCCTATGACTAGAAGAAAGGACAGGAGGGGAATGCTTTTATAAATTCGTCTCTTCTGCCTATAACACAATGAATCCTAAAAAGATGTTACATTTTTCCCTTTCTGAGAGATATTACTGGGTATGACAGAGTAAGATGCAGAGAAGGACATTGATTTGTTGGATTTAACAGTGCTGTGGTGCCAGAGACGGGCTGCTCCAGTGTTGCTGTTCTGCGTGACCTGGAGCCTGTCTTTCTCCACACTCAATCCCCTCATTCTAAAAGGAGGTGACTCACTTCATCTTTAAGGCTATTCTGAGAATGGGGACTGTTCCAAGCTTATGTGGGATTATTGTCATAAGAAGGGTTCTTATTTTGATTTATTATTTCTGTTACTGAGTTAATGGTTGATCTCTCATTATCCCTGTAGCAAATGCTAGGGACACATGGCAAAACTATGGTTGGGTGATATAAATTGATAGGAGCAAAAATATAGAATATTTTAGGCACTGAATAGAATTTTTAGTTCAAATTGTATAATGTAATATCCCAAAATGACTTTGCCCATACAACTTTGAAATCTTCTAGTCAGTGTACACTGCCTCCAGATTGCTAGAGTTTTCTCAATTAGTGCTCAATAGGTTAACGTAACTATAGATTATAATAGAATAAGCAGTATTATAACTTATCTATTGCTGCTTAATTAATTTACTGTTTCTGTTGCTCCTGATGCTAAGTTGCTTCAGTCGTGTCCGACTCTGTGCGACCCCATAGACGGCAGCCCACCAGGCTCCCCCGTCCCTGGGATTCTCCAGGCAAGATCACTGGAGTGGGTTGCCATTTCCTCCTCCAATACATGAAAGTGAAAAGTGAAAGTGAATTCGCTCAGTCATGTCAGACTCGTAGCGACCTGATGGACTGCAGCCCACCAGGCTCCTCTATCCATGGGATTTTCCAGGCAAGAGTACTGGAGTGGGGTGCCGTTGCCTTCTCCGATTGTTTCTATTGAGATCCTTCTTTTAATTAACTTTACCAATGAACCTTCTCCTACAGATAGAACTAAAGTGAGACAGGCAAACACATCACTGTTCAAAAAGACATGTAAAATATTCACTGTATTCGCTGATACTTTGAACCCCATATGTTAGTTGAGAACCTATGAGCTATGGTCATCCTTCAATTTACAGATGAAAAATTGAAACCCATAGAGGTAAACTGATTTTCCATAAAACTTTGCACATAACCAAAGCATCCAGAATTTGAACTAAGTTTGAGTTCAATAAACTTTCAACAGCATTTTGCCCATTTTCTCCCCTCCCCCCATTTTCTTAGCTGTAATATTTTACTTTTTTAGCAGGCTTGTATTCCCTGGAAAAATCTGAGAAACTCATAGGAAATAGTCCTAGGGGACTGAAAAGCAAATAAATGATAACCAAGTAAGATAGAATTTTAAACAGATAATCCAAGCTGTATGCAGAAACTTGAGGTATTAGCTAGAACAGATAAGAAGTACGGCCTCGCTTCTACATCCTTTGGATGTGGGATTTTACAGCAGTGGCCCTCCACATCAGTATCTTCAGTGCTTTTTCATGGGTCAGCTTTAGAACTTTTTGAACTTTGTTCTTAGGCGACCATCACAAAAACCCTGGAGATACTCTTGTTTGCTGGCTTTTTTGCCAGGGCTGACCACCAGGGTGACTTGGAGGTGTTTCTCCAAATAGAGAAGCTTAAGCCCCATCTGTGAAGATTCTCGCTCACTAGATCATCATGGATTTGAGCATCCTTAGAAACTCTCACCCAGCAATTTTTTTAATAAACCTAATTTAATTTAATTTAACTAAACTTAATTGAGAAATTGCACTCATCTCACATGCTAGTAAAGTCATGCTCAAAATTCTCCAAGCCAGGCTTCAGCAATATGTGAACCGTGAACTTCCAGATGTTCAAGCTGGTTTTAGAAAAGGCAGAGGAACCAGAGATCAAATTGCCAGCATCTGCTGGATCATGGAAAAAGCAAGAGAGTTCCAGAAAAACATCTATTTCTGCTTTATTGACTATGCCAAAGCCTTTGACTGTGTGGATCACAATAAACTGTGGAACATTCTGAAAGAGATGGGAATACCAGACCACCTGACCTGCCTCTTGAGAAACCTGTATGCAGGTCAGGAAGCAACAGTTAGAACTGGACATGGAACAGCAGACTGGTTCCAAATAGGAAAAGGAGTACGTCAAGGCTGTATATTGTCACCCTGCTTATTTAACTTATATGCAGAGTACATCATGAGGAACGCTGAGCTGGAAGAAGAACCAGCTGGAATCAAGATTGCTGGGAGAAATATCAATAACCTCAGATATGCAGATGACACCGCCCTTATGGCAGAAAGTGAAGAGAAACTCAAAGGCCACTTGATGAAAGTGAAAGAGGAGAGTGAAAAGTTTGGCTTGAAGCTCAACATTCAGAAAATGAAGATCATGGCATCTGGTCCCATCACTTCGTGGGAAATAGATGGGGAAACAGTGGAAACAGTGTTAGACTTTATTTTTTTGGACTCCAAAATCACTGCAGATGCTGATTGCAGCCATGAAATTAAAAGACGCTTGCTCCTTGGAAGGAAAGTTATGACCAACCTAGATAGCATATTAAAATCAGAGACATTACTTTGCCAACAAAGGTCTGTCTAGTCAAGGCTATGGTTTTTCCAGTGGTCATGTATAGATGTGAGAGTTGGACTGTGAAGAAAGCTGATCGCCGCAGAATTGATGCTTTTGAACTGTGGTGCTGGAGAAGACTCTTGAGATTCCCTTGGACTGTGGGGAGATCCAACCAGTCCATTCTAAAGGAGATCAATCCTGGGTGTTCACTGGAAGGACTGATGCTAAAGCTGAAACTGCAATACTTTGGCCACCTCATGTGACGAGTTGACTCACTGGAAAAGACTCTGATGCTAGGAAGGATTGGGGTGGGAGGAGAAGGGGACAACAGAGAATGAGATGGCTGGATGGCATCACCGACTCGATGGACATGAGTTTAAGTGAACTCTGGGAGTGGTGATGGACAGGGAGGCCTGGCGTGCTGTGAAAAGCCCAGCACGGACACAACTGAGCAACTGAACTGAACTGAATTGAGAAATAGTCCAGGAACACACATCACTCTTTTCTGTTTTGCAGTTCACAAATTGGAAACCTGGAGAGATGAGTGTTTCCAAAATTCATGCTTAATTTAACCTATTGCTCAAGAACTCCAGAATGTAAACTGTGATTAATTATTACATGATCCTTGAAGCTCTAGTCTCTGAAGATCATGTCCAGATAGAGAAGCCCAGAGGATATAGGAAAACCCAAATTTTGATGTGTTTTAAAATACTATAAGTGGGATTTCAGCTTAGGTCTACAAATACGTATAGATAACCTGCTGCTGCTGCTGCTAAGTCACTTCAGTCATGTCCAACTCTGTGTGACCCCATAGACGGAAGCCCACCAGGCTCCCCCGTCCCTGGGATTCTCCAGGCAAGAACACTGGAGTGGGTTGCCATTTCCTTCTCCAATGTGTGAAAGTGGAAAGTGAAAAGTGAAAGTGAAGTCGCTCAGTCGTGTCCGACCCTTAGCGACCACACGGACTGCAGCCTACCAGGCTCCTCCATCCATGGGATTTTCTAGGCAATAGTACTGGAGTGGCTTGCCATTGCCTTCTCCGATAGATAACCTACTTTGTCCTAATAACTATGCTAGTTTCTTCTCAAGATTTCCCTCCTTGGCAAATGACAGGTGATGCTGGACCTCGTATAGGGGCCTTGGAAGCAGGTGATACAGCAAAGGGAAACTGAAGGCTGAGTGCTAGATGGCACATCTTCCAAAAAAGAGTGATCATGCAGAGCATGAAGTTCCATGGGACAAACAAAGGCAGCTGAGACCCTAACAATATCAGCTCATGTCCTCACGGTCAGGAGCAAAGAGTAAGAGGCAGAATTAGGGGAAATTTCTTGGGTTGAAGGAACACAGGAAGAAGGACCCTTTCTTAAATCTATACCAACCCTAAGAATTGTTCTCAGGTGACTGAGCCTATGTCTATGGCACTGAGAACCAGAGATAAATATGGAAAAAAGTTCTACTTTTAAGCAATCACATTCTGCTTTGATAAGTAGGTGCAATGAACAGTGTTAGGGGTTAAGCAACAAAAGTTTCTGATAAAGCTCTTCAGAGTAAGTCATGCCAAAGCATCATTGTGGAGGATGTTTTGTGGTTGACCACGCAGAGCTGGTTAACAGGACGAGGGCCTTCCTGGCAGAGGAAAAGCATATGCAAACTGCAGAGCGACGAGGCAGGATGGTGAGTTAAGAGAGCAACAAGTCAGAGCCTGCGCTCTGAGTTGCAACACGGAATTTCTGAAAGATGGAAAGGCACCTGGCTGATGGCTCATGAGCCACATAAATGCATAAGGACATTCCCTCTGCTTCCTGTAAACCACGGACTGGCAAGAACGTGCTGTACATTTTACTCCTCCACCATGACAGAACAGTTTTGAGAAATAGGAAGGTTCCCATGTAGTCAGCATTGAAAACGTTTACGCATCAGGCTAAAATTCATATGACTTCAAAGATCTTTTCCCAGCTCTATGATATTCTGTAATATCTAGTTAAGCCTTTTAAACCGGATGTCACTCTTGGGAATGACATGAGACTGTAAAAGAAGAAATAAAAATAAATAAAATAAATATTGAGGTAGAGGAGTAGTGGACAATGCTTAACATCAGCCCTGGAATGGATGGTGACAGGAATAGGGGAGGCAAAGCTGGTCCAAAACATTTTCTTCTGCCTGGATACTCAAAAATTCTCTTAACTGTTCTCTATGATTTGTTCTTATTTCTCTCTAATCCAAGATTATACAGACATCCAACATGCCCTCATACTGAAGCCTGGATAATTTTAATGAAAGGAAAAACAAGGGATGCCATCTGTCCATGCTCAGTTCTTTATTCAGTTCAGTTCAGTCACTCAGTCGTGTCCAACTTTTTGCGACCCCATGAATCACAGCACACCAGGCCTCCCTGTCCATCACCAACTCCCAGAGTTCACTCAAACTCATGTCCATCGAGTTGGTGATGCCATCCAGCCATCTCATTCTCTGTCGCCCCCTTCTCCTCCTGCCCCCAACCCCTCCCAGCATCAGAGTCTTTTCCAGTGAGTCAACTCGTCGCATGAGGTGGCCAAAGTATTGGAGTTTCAGCTTTAACATCAGTCCTTCCAATGAACACCCAGGACTGATCTCCTTTAGAATGGACTGGTTGGATCTCCTTGCAGTCCAAGGGACTCTCGAGAGTCTTCTCCAACACCACAGTTCAAAAGCATCAGTTATTCGGTGCTTAGCTTTCTTCACAGTCCAACTCTCACACCCATACATGACCACTGGAAAAACCATTGCTTTGACTAGACGGACCTTGGTTGGCAAAGTAATGTCTCTGCTTTTTAATATGCAATCTAGGTTGGTCATAACTTTCCTTCCAAGGAGCAAGCATCTTTTAATTTCATGGCTGCAATCAGCATCCACAGTGATTTTGGAGCCCCCAAAAATAAAGTCTGACACTGTTTCCACTGTTTTTCCATCTATTTCCCACGAAGTGATGGGACCAGATGCCATGATCTTAGTTTTCTGAATGTTGAGCTTTAAGCCAACTTTTTCACTCTCCTCTTTCACTTTCATCAAGAGGTTTTTTAGTTCCTCTTCACTTTCTGCCATAGGAGTGGTGTCATCTGCATATCTGAGGTTATCAATACAGTTCTTTATTAGCTCCCTCTTATTCTTCATGGGCTTCCCTGGTTCCTCAGCTGATAAAGAATATGCCTTCAATGCAGGAGACCTTGGTTCAATCCCTGGGTCCAGAAGATGTCCTAGAGAGGGGAATGGCAATCCACTCCAATATTGTTGCCTGGAGAATTCCATGGACAAGAGGAGTCTGGCAGGCTACAGTCTATGGGATCACAAAGAATCAGACACAACTGAGCTACTAACTCTTTCCTTCTTTCTTACTCTTCCTGACCAAACTGTTTCCCCTGGACTACAGAGACCTTCATGATGTTCCCATGTCTGTCTCTTCAGCCTTATTTGATACCAGTTTCCACTAGTTAGTGTGTCTCAGCTTTGGTACTATTGACTTGTTGGGCTGGGTGAGTGTTTGGGGGCTATTGTATTTAATAGCATCCCTGGTCTCTCCCCTCTGGATGGTACTCACTCCCAGTTATTCACAACCAAAAATCTCTCCAGCTTGCCTAACGTCCCTGGGGATGGGGCATTTCCCCTGCTTGAGAACTATTGGTCTAGATCTTTCCTTTTCAGGTACATGTTCATTCAAATGTACCATGTTCCCCTCCCTCTCATTATAAAACTTCTAAAATCACCACCAACTTTCCTTGAGATAATCTCCCTCTCCCCACCCCTATACCAAATTACTAATGTCTAATCATTGCTTCTCTCCAAGCACAATCATTATTCCCTCCATGGAGCCTACACTGAACCACCACTCACAGTGCTGCGATAACCCCCTTTCCTTTAGGGCTTTATTTTCAATCATACGTTCATCACTGGTGTCATTGGAACAATTTCTGAGTTCTCCTCCAGCCATTATACTTCATGAAAATAGGGGCCTTGTCTATTTTTATTCACCATTGTGTCCTCAGTACCTGGCCTGGTAGAAACTCAAGAAACACTCAATGAGTGATTGGAAATGGAACCAAATTAGCAATTATCAGAAAAGTAAAGCAGGACTTTCAGCTTCTGATGCCAACAACTATTTGCTGAGCACTGATTTTGCAATTAAGCAAGATCTGAGCCCTGGGACCACAGTGAAGAATAATACACAGCCTTTGCCTAGGAAGCATACCCTTGGGAAAGAAATTGATTTGTTGGTGAAAAGGATTAATACGATATCCTCAGTGATCAATGGAGGTTTGAGCAAACTGAAGTTGGGTATCTACAGAGGAGTTCCAAGGTCTGCCTACAGAGTAAAGTTTCAGAAAAAAAGATAATTCTTGAGCTCAGACTAAAGGTCAGAATTTGGCCAGATGGACAAGGCTTAGTAGTGTAGACTGGTATTAGAGCTGGTGTAACTGGTGGGAATTAGTCACAACAGTGATACAGGTATACAGCAATCCAGCCAGCTGAGCATCTCCACACAGTTCTGGGAAATGAGCTTAAAGACTTAAGCAGGGATAGAAGCATGAGCACTTCCTGTATAGGCTCAGAGATCTGTACTTTGTCCTGGAGACACTGGGTGGTCATAGATGGATGGAATGCAGTGATGTGAGTCAGATCTGCAGTTTCAGCTTGATAAGCTGAAAGTTTGACCAGTAGATAGGGAAGAACATGACTTCACAACTCAGAGTCTCATTAAAGTTTTTCTTAAATGTTCAAGTGCCTGTATAGCAACTTCTCAACAAGGAAAGTCAGAATGCTAGCTCAGTGTGAGGTTCAAGAGTACACAGATTCTGTTCTTACCAATAGCAGGGCAGAAAATTTCTTGTACCGGGGAGTCCTTACAGCCTCAGTCCTATGAATCCTTATTTATTGTCACTGGCAAGGTATATATTGGGAGATATAGGGATCAAATGATTCAGATGGTAAAGAATCTGCTTGCAGTGCAGGAGACTGGGGTTTGATGGCTGGGTTGGAAAAATCCCCTGGAGAAGGGAATGGCAATCCATTCCAGTATTCTTCCCTGGAGAACTCCGTGAACAGAGGCTACAGTCCTTGGGGTCGCAAAGTTTCGGACACAACTGAGCAATGAACACTTTCACTTTAGGTACCAAGGACTTCCCTTGTAGCTGAGTTGGTAAAGAATCTGCCTGCAGTGTAGGAGACCTGGGTTCGATTCATGGGTCAGGAAGATCCCCTGGAGAAGGAAATGGCAACCCACTCCAGTGTTCTTGTCTGAAAAATACCATGGACAGAGCAGCCTGGCAGGCCACAGTCCACAGGTTCACAAAGACTTGGACATGACTTAGCAATTAAACCACTACCACCATAGGGATCACTTCCCTGGTGGCTCAGATGGTAAAGCATCTGCCTACAATGCAGGAGACCTGGGTTTGATCCCTGGGTAGGGAAGATCTCCTGGAGAAGGAAATGGCAACCCACTCCAATATTCTTGCCTGGAAATTCCCATGGATGGAGGAGCCTGGTAGGCTACAGTCCATGGGGTTGCAGAGTCAGATGCGACTGAGCAAATTCACTTCAGTTCACTTCTTCATCATAGGGATCAAGAGGGCTTCCTAGGTGGCACTAGTGGTAAAGAATCTGCCTACCAATGCATGAGACACAAGAGACCTAGGTTGGCTCCCTGGGTTGGGAAGATCCCTTGGAGGAGGGCATGGCAACCCACTCCAGTATTCTTTCCTAGAGGAGCCTGGTTAGAGGAGCCTGGTAGGCTAAAGTCCATAGGGTCAAAAAGAGTCAGACTTGACTGAATCGACTTAGCACACACATAAGAATCAGTAGGCCAGCTCTAGGTTTCAGAGAAAAAGAGGCAAACATAGGCATTTTCTGGACACTGCAACATTCTGAAACCTGATGATTGAGTGTTTGTTTTCCCATTGTCTGTATTTCTGCTTAGTCCTCCAACATGAATAATTGTCAAGGTTTTGCTAGGCCAAAGTATATTCCAGGGAAATTGGATCTGCAATTTTGCAGAATTTCACAATGCCTTTTTGCAGTTCTGTGTCAAATTGTTTGTTTAAATCTAGTTTATTTTACCTTCTTGGTCCTGGACGTACTATCAGCTGAAATATTTATATCACTGCCTCTTAGGAGTTGTGCATTTCCCTTGTTCTGTGAAAAAATGTGCTGACCTGCTCTATGTATATGAGTAATTGTTTTTATTTTAATTACTTGAGTGCCTGTGGAAGGGGACTGAGTCGTCTGGCCTGTTCTCTTCTTGACCATTTCTTGCTTTCATTCACTACCTCTTACCAAAAAAAGTCTTGTTCTCATCAACAGCAAAGTCTTTGGAGACCATGTGAAGTTGAGATCTCCATGTTAAATCCAGCCTTTTGAAAGGAGGCATGGGGACCATAAACATACCTTACTGCCCAATGCAGAAATCCCCCTCTCCCAGCTAGATTCCAAGATGCTGGAAAAAACAGCCCAAGCACATTCTTGCTGTTGTTCAGATCTTATTTTTGAAAACAGGCCTCCCACAGAGACATCCACGTGTATTCCTTATTACATGGAGCATTCTGTCCTCATCCATTCATTTGACACAATCATTGGATATTCATGGTGTGCCAATCAGTGAGCAAACAGCAAGCCTCTGCCCTCACAGAGGCCACAGTCTAACATAGGAAGCAGACAGTGCAAGAGTTAGTACCATCATGTGGGTAGGAGTGGGAACTCCACAGGAGGGGGTGCTATATGGTTCTAGAAAGTCATGGAAATTATGCCAAGAGCAGTGATATTCAAATTAAGGAAAGAGAGGAATGGGTGGAGGAGGCTAGCACCAGGGAGAAAAAATGTCTCAGATTGGAATTGGAATCTCACTTGATGAGAGATTCAGCTAGAGAGGTAAGGCCACGCTGCATGTACTCAGTCATGTCTGACTCTTTGTGACCCCATGAACTGTAGCCCACTGGGCTCCTCTGTCCATGGAATTCTCCAGGCAAGACCACTTGACTGGGTTGCCATTTCCTATGCCCAGGGATCTTCCCAGCCCAGGAATTGAAACTGTGTCTCTTGTGTCTCCTGAATTGGCAGAATTCTTTACCACTGAGCCACCTGGGAAGTCCCCAGCAAGGTAAGGAGCTGGACGGTATTTTTTAAAACCTGGTTCCTACAGCAGTATGGTCTGACATATTTGAGTTCAACACCAGCTCCAGCTCTTCAGACTGTTTGAATCTGAGCAGATGACTTAACCTTTCTAAGACTGACTGTCATTGTTAGTCATTATTAGATCATAGGGTATATGTAAAGGCTGAATAAGTTACAGCATGTAAATTGTTGACACACCAGCTGAGACTTGGTAAACATGAGGTCATGATGAATGACCTTGATAGACATGAGGTCATGTTATTACTGTTATTATTATGTGTTTATTTTTTAATTTCATCTTCACTTTGCCTTCGTTGTATTTTCCTGTTTTGTTTTGTTTTGGTTATTGTTAATCCCTTGAGTCAAGTGATCTGGGATCAACATCTCCTTTCTGGAAGCCCTGAACCCTGGGTCCTCTCTCTGTCCATCTTCTGTCTTCCCTCTCCATCTTTTCTTTTTGCTTTTCGTTACCCTCTCTCACCTATAGTTAGCACCCCACCATGGTAGGGCCCCGACAACTGGATAATGGGTAATCTCAAATAATGGAGTCCTGGGTATTATCAGTTCCATGCCAGGACCACGTAAAGAACAGTTTCTACATATAGGTCAGCTGGAAATTCATGTTAGCTTGCTCCACCATATATAAGAGGAAATGAGCAGAGCATAAATTATAGGTAAAATGATATTTCTCACTTAGCTGTCAGCATTGAAGAGGCATTTCTGTTTAACTTTGGTAACGTTTCTCAGTTTCTCTGCCCATGTTCATACTGCCATACTTAAAGTTAAGATCCATCTCTCATCCAAACTAGTGTGGTATCATCCCCAGTGTGCCCTCTCCCTTTTCTCTTTCAAACTTGCCTATTTCAGTCCAGCTTTCACTGGAATATCAGAATGTTCTTCCTGTAATATCACACTGATCACTGTATAATCTTGTGTGAAAACCTTCACAGATGTTCTGTTTTCTGAATAATGAGTCTATCAGGACAGCTTTCATTGCAGGGAACAATAACAGACCTATGCAATTAACAGAATAATGAGAATAGATTATTTCACTTACCAGAAAAATCCAGAGGTGATTTGGGCTTTGGACACAATTTGAATAGAATTTTAGCTCTGTCTCTCTTTTGGTTCCTGTCCAAATGTCGGTTTTGTTCTCTAACTGACTTCTATTATTTAGCAACAGGTTTAAAGCAGTCATAGGTATCTTAAATCCACCTCACCATCCAGCACAAGTCAAACCAAGGATTTCTTTCTATTGCTTCATCTGAAGCTGTGGACCCACCTCTGAAACAATCACTGGCTCTAAAGAGATGTCATAAGCCGATTTCCTTAGATTTGAGCTTAAAGCAACCTCTGAGCTGAACGTTGTAGGAAGGTACGTAGGGTGGCTACAGTCTGTTTAGGGAAATCAGCACCAACCCCTGGCCAAACAGTGTGAACCATTGTGGATACAATAAAAGGTTCAGTAGATGCCAGGAAGGCAAGCAGCAAAGCTGCTCCCTCATCCTCTGAGAATGTCATTCAAGATGTGTCACTATTTGACTGCAATTCACAATTTCAATTTCCCATCATTCCTATTCTTATTTTACTCTTGTCAGACTGAATTTATCGCCCCAAATTTCTATCTATGCTTTTGCTCTAGATTGACTTTCCGTGTGGCATGCCAAGCTCCTGCCCTCCTTGGCCACAGAGAACCCTATTTATCCTTTCAGACCCACCATGAAATCTGTCTCCTTATGAATCCTATGGTATCTCCCCCTCCCTGACCCTCTGGCGCCACCGTTCAGCTGGAATGAAGCTAAATTTGTTATCATCCAATTAAGATTCTAGTGGTTTTCCCTACTTTCTTCAATTTAAGTCTGAATTTGCCAATAAGGAGTTCATGATCTGAGCCACAGTCAGCTCCTGGTCTTGTTTTTGTTGACTGTATAGAGCTTCTCCATTTTGACTGCAAAGAATATAATCAATCTGTTTTTGGTGTTGACCATCTGGTGATGTCCATGTGTAGAGTCTTCTCTTGTGTTGTTGGAAGAGGGTATTTGCTATGACCAGTACATTCTCTTGGCAAAACTCTATTAGCCTTTGCCCTGCTTCATTCCATACCCCAAGGCCAAATTTGCCTGTTACTCCAGGCGTTTCTTGACTTCCTACTTTTGCATTCCAGTCCCCTGTAATGAAAAGGACATCTTTTTTGGGTGTTAGTTCTAAAAGGTCTTGTAGGTCTTCATCCGTTCCGTTCCGTTCCGTCGCTCAGTCGTGTCCGACTCTTTGCGACCCCGTGGACTGTAGCCCACCAGGCTTCTCCGTCCACGGGGTTCTCCAGGCAAGAATACTGGAGTGGGTTACCGTTTCCTTCTCCAGGGGATCTTCCCGACCCGGGGATCGAACCCGGGTCTCCCGCATTGGAGGCAGATGCTTTAACCTCTGAGCCACCAGGGGTCTTCATAGAACCATTCAACTTCAGCTTCTTCAGCATTACTGGCTGGGGCATAGGCTTGGATTACTGTGATATTGACTGGTTTGCCTTGGAAACCAACTGAGATCATTCTGTCGTTTTTGAGATTGTATCCAAGTACTGCATTTCAGACTCTTTTGTTGACCATGATGGCTACTCCATTTCTTCTAAGGGATTCCTGCCCACAGTAGTAGATATAATGGTCATCTGAGTTACATTCACCCATTCCAGTCCATTTTAGTTCACTGATTCCTAGAATGTCGACGTTCACTCTTGACATCTCCTGTTGACCACTTACAATTTGCCTTGATTCATGGACCTGGCATTCCAGGTTCCTATGCAATATTGCTCTTAACAGCATCAGAGCTTGCTTCTATCACCATCAACAACTGGGTATTGTTTCTGCTTTGGCTCCATCCCTTCATTCTTTCTGGAGTTATTTCTCCACTGATCTCCAGTAGCATATTGGGCATCTACCAACCCGGGGAGTTCCTCTTTTGGTATCCTATCATTTTGCCTTTTCATGCTGTTCATGGGGTTCTCTCAAGGCAAGAATACTGAAGTGGTTTGCCATTCCCTTCTCCAGTGGACCACATTCTGTCAGACCTCTCCACCATGACCCGTTCGTCTTGAGTGGTCCCACACGGCTTGGCTTAGTTTCACTGAGTTAGATAAGGCTGTGGTCCATATGATCAGATAAACTAGTTTTCTGTGATTATGATTTCAGTGTGTCTGCCCTCTGATGCCCTCTCACAACACCTACCATCTTATTTGGGTTTCTCTTACCTTGGATATGGGGTATCTCTTCACAGCTGCTCCAGCAAAGCGCAGCTGCTGCTCCTTACCTTAGATGAGAGGTATCTCCTCACAGCCACCCCTCCTGACTTTGAACATGGAGTAGCTCCTCTTGGCACTCCTGCACTGGCACAGCCGCTGCTCCTTGGACATGGGGTTATACAGTGGAAGTGAGAAATAGATTTAAAGGGCTAGATCTGATAGAGTGCCTGATGAACTATGGATGGAGGTTCGTGACTTTGTACAGGAGACAGGGACCAAGACCATCCCCATGGAAAAGAAATGCAAAAAAGCAAAATGGCTGTCTGAGGAGGCCTTACAAATAGCTGTGAAAAGAAGAGAAGCGAAAAACAAAGGAGAAAAGGAAAGATATCAGCACCTGAATGCAGAGTTCCAAAGAATAGCAAGGAGAGATAAGAAAGCCTTCCTCATCGATCAATGCAAAGAAATAGAGAAAAACAACAGAATGGGAAAGACTAGAGATCTCTTCAAGAAAATTAGAGATACCAGGGATATTTTCATGCAAAGATGGGCTCAATAAAGGACAGAAATGGTATGGACCTAACAGAGGCAGAAGATAATAAGAAGAGGTGGCAAGAATATACAGAAGAACTGTACAAAAAGAGCTTCACGACCCAGATAATCACGATGGTGTGATCACTAACCTAGAGCCAGACATCCTGGAATGTGAAGTCAAGTGGGTCTTAGAAAGCATCACTGCGAACAAAGCTAGTGGAGGTGATGGAATTCCAGTGGAGCTATTTCAAATCCTGAAAGATGATGCTGTGAAAGTGCTGCACTCAATATGCCAGCAAATGTGGAAAACTCAGCAGTGGCCACAGGACTGGAAAAGTCCGTTTTCATTCCAATCCCAAAGAAAGGCAATGCCAAAGAATGCTCAAACTACCACACAATTGCACTCATCTCACACACTAGTAAAGTCATGCTCAAAATTCTCCAAGCCAGGCTTCAGCAATACGTGAACCGTTAACTTCCAGATGTTCAAGCTGGTTTTAGGAAAGGCAGAGGAACCAGAGATCAAATTGCCAACATCCGCTGGATCATGGAAAAAGCAAGAGAGTTCCAGAAAAACATCTATTTCTGCTTTATTGACTATGCCAAAGCCTTTGACTGTGTGGATCACAATAAACTGTGGAACATTCTGAAAGAGATGGAAATACAGAGCACCTGACCTGTCTCTTGAGAAATCTGTATGCAGGTCAGGAAGCAACAGTTAGAACTGGACATGGAACAACAGATTGGTTCCAAATAGGAAAAGGAGTACATCAAGGCTGTATATTGTCACCCTGCTTATTTATCTTATGTGCAGAGTACATCATGAGAAACGCTAGGCTGGAAGAAGTGCAAGCTGGAATGAAGATTGCCGGCAGAAATACCAATAACCTCAGATATGCAGATGACACCACCCTTATGGCAGAAAGTGAAGAGGAACTAAAAAGCCTCTTGATGAACATGAAAGAGGAGAGTGAAAAAGTTGGCTTAAAGCTCAACATTCAGAAAACTAAGATCATGTCCTCTGGTCCCATCACTTCATGGCAAATAGATGGGGAAACAGTGGAAACGGTGTCAGATCTTATTTTGGGGGGGCTCCAAAATCACTGCAGATGGTGATTGCAGCCATGAAATTAAAAGATGATTTCCTTGGAAGGAAAGTTATGACCAAACGAGATAGTATATTAAAATCAGAGATATTACTTTGCAACAAAGGTCATGTATGAATGTGAGAGTTGGACTGTGAAGAAAGCTGAGTGCCAAAGAATTGATGCTTTTGAACTGTGGTGTTGGAGAAGACTGTTGAGAGTCCCTTGGACTGCAAGGAGGTCCAGTCAGTGCATCCTAAAGGAGATCAGTCCTGGGTGTTCATTGGAAGGACTGATGCTAAAGCTGAAACTCCAATACTTTGGCCACCTCATGCGAAGAGTTGACTCTTTGAGATAGAATCTGATGCTGGGAGGGATTGGGGGCAGGAGGAGAAGGGGACGACAGAGGATGAGATGGCTGGGTGGCCTCACTGACTCCATGGACATGATTTTGAGTGAACTCCAGGAGTTGGTGATGGACAAGGAGGCCTGGCGTGCTGCAATTCATGGGGTCACAAACATTCCGACATTACTGAGCAACCGAACTGAACTGAACTCTACTGAATTAGAATTTTACCTGCTGGAGTAATTCTTCCCTGACTAAGTCTGCCTTCCTCTTCTTTATCATCTTCTTCAAGGACCTACTCTCTGTCTTTTGTTTTCTTATCCATGAAACTATCAGTGCTTTGCCTTAGGACATTTGTCTATAGGTCAATGTTGTCACCACTTATTAAATACCTAAATCCAAATGAGTTAGAACTTTGAGCTAAAAATTAGGAAAATATGGATGACTTCTTATAATTTCAAAGGAATGGTCAAATAATTACATGCTAATAACCTACATATTCTTACTTAAATACATAAAAACTTGGAAATTTAGAAAACTTGGCAGTGGCCACAGGACTGGAAAATGTCACTTTTCATTCTAATCCCACAGAAGAGCAATGCTAAATGATGTTCAAGCTATCATACAATTGAGTTCATGCACATGCTAGCAAGGTAATGCTTAAAATCCTTTAAGCTAGCAGTACATGAACGGAGAACTTTCAAATGTACAAGCTAGATTTAGATAAGGCAGAGAAACCAGAAATGAAATTGCCAACATTTGGTAGATCATAGAGAAAGCAAGGAAATTAAAAAAAAAAAACTACTTCTACTTTATTGACTACACTGTAGCCTTTGAACGTGTGGGTCACAACAAACTGGAAAATTCTTAAAGAGATGGGAATACCAGACTACCTTACGTATCTCCTGAGAAGCCTGTATGCAGATTAAGAAGCAATAGTTAGAACTGGACATGGAACAACAGACTGGTTCAAAATTGGGAAAGCTGTATGCCAAGGTTGTATATTATCACTCTGCTTATTTATTTAACTTTTATGCAGAGTACATCGTGCGAAATACCAGGCTGGATGAATCCTAAGCTGGAATCAAGATTGCTGGGATAAATATCAACAACCTCAGATATTCAGTTTCTCAATCATGTCCACCTCTCTGTGACCCCCATGAACTGCAGCACACCATGCTTCCCTGTCCTCCAACATCTCCTTTTCTGATGTGTCGGCTCTTCGGATCAGGTGGCCAAAGTATTGGAGCTTCAGCAACAGTCCTTCCAATGAATATAACTGGTTTGATCTCCTTGCAGTCCAAGGTACTTTCAAGAATCTTCTCCAACACCACAGTTCAAAAGCATCAATTCTTCAGTGCTCAGCTTTATTTATGGTCCAACTCTCACATACGTACATGACTACTGGAAAAACCATAGCTTTGACTTGATGGACCTTTGTTGGAAAAGGAATGTCTCTGCCTTTTAATATGCTGTCTAGGTTAATCATAGCTTTTCTTCCAAGGGGCAAGTGTCTTATAGTTTCATGACTGCAGTCACCATCTGCTGTGATTTTGGAGCCCAAGAAAAGAAACTCTGTCACTGTTTCCATTGTTTCCCCATTTATTTGCCATGAAGTGATGGGACCAGATGCCATGATCTTAGTTTTTTGCGATCATGAAGATGACATCACCCTAATGGCAGAAAGTGAAACACTAAAAAACTTATTGATGAGGGTGAAAGAGGAGAGTGAAAAAGCTAGCTTAAAACCCAATATTCAAAAAACTAAGGTCATGGCATCTAGTCCTATCTGGGGGAAGAGTGGAAGCAGTGACGAATTTTATTTTCTTGAATTCCAAAATTACTGCAGCCATGAAATTAAAAGATGCTTGCTCCTTGGAAGAAAAGCAATGACAAACCTATTCAGTGTATTAAAAAGCAGAGACATCTCTTTGCCTAGGAAGGTCCATCTAGTTAAAGCTATGGATTTTCTAGTACCCATATATGGATGTGAGAGTTGGACCATAAAGAAGGCTGAGCACTGAAAATTGATACTTTTGAACTGTAGTGTTGGAGAAGACTCTTGAGAGTCTCTTGGACTGCAAAGTGATCAAATCAGTCAGTCCTAAAGGAAATCAACCCCGAATATTCATTGGAAGAACTGAAGCTGAAGCTCTAATACTTTGGCAACCTGATATGGAGAACCAACTTGTTGGAAAAGACCCTGATGCTAGGAAAGATTGAGGGCAGGAGGAGAAGAGACAACAGAGGATGAGATGGTTGGATGGCATCACCGGCTCAGTGGACATGAGTTTGAACAAGCTCCAGGAGATGGTAAAGGACGGGGAGTCCTTGTGTACTGCAGTACATGGGGTTGAGAGGAGTCAGACATGACTAGATGGCTAAAGAATAACAACATGGAAACTAATGAATGCAGGTTACAGAGATTTCAATTCACCATAGATATGAGCTATCAGTATGTATTTTTCTCTCATTTGCAAGTAAGTCTTGTTCTGTGCAACACCTGTGTTTCTGAGAATCCATTTGTAAATCAAATATCAGTCTCATTTACATACATTTTAACTATAGAAATGAACTGTATGCGTTCCTTTTTAATTTTTAGTCACTTCTAATATTTTAGCTCCTTGTCAACTCATTAATAAATTAGTCAATACATACAGCATGTCTGTGACTTAACGGTGGTTTGACTGAAGACGTTTTGGTTTTAGGGTGCTGTAAAAGTGGTATGTATTCAGTAGAAACTGTACTTGGGATTTTAAATTTGACCTTTTCCTAGGCTTAGGAATTGTGTTCTCTTGTGATTCGGGGCAGTGGCAGTAGCCACAGCTCACAGTCAGCCCACCAGATCATGAGAATGGACAACCAGTATAACCATTCTGGACCTGTACAGCCATTCTGTTTTTCACTTTCAGTGAAGCATTTGAAAAATTACATGAGATTCAACACTTTCTTATAAAACAGACATGTTGTTAGATAATTTCTGCCAACTGTAGGCTAACATATGTGTTCTGAACACATTTAAGATAGATTAGTCTAACTGATTCATTAGTTTTGGAAGTTCAAGTTTTGACTACAATGAATTTTTATCAGTGCTGGACACTAGTATTTTGATTTCCTTTCAGGATAAATAAAGATATAAGTAAGGTGACACGAAGGCATTGTGAGACAAAATTATGGTGCAAAATGTCATTTCCAATTGTGAAGTAAGGACATTTCAAGAACTCTTATAATTACCTTTTATGTCAACTCCAAACATTAGACATAAGTAGCTGTGAAGAGCTTTAATCAGACTTTTAAAGATGTGAGAATTTATTTGGCTTTTAACTTCTTTCCTTTTTTGGACTACATTATTTTTCAGGCAGTATCAATTTCACATGTAATCCTGAGAAGCAACTAAGTATATAAAATCTGATTCACAAAGATCAGTATAACACTGGGTTAAAAGTGCGAGACTGTAGGGGAAGAAAATACTTTCATCAAGTGATGGAGATGTAGAAGGACATAGAGTCAGTTTGAAGAAGTTTCCAGTGACCAAATCTGGCATGACTCAGTTCAGTTCAGTTCAGTCGCTCAGTCGTGTCCGACTCTGCGACCCCATGAATCACAGCACGCCAGCCCTCCCTGTCTATCACCAACTCCTGGAGTTCACTCAGACTCATGTCCATCGAGTCGGTGATGCCATCCAGCCATCTCATTCTCTGTTGTCCCCTTCTTCTCCCACCCCCAATCCCTCCCAGCCTCAGACTCTTTTCCAGTGAGTCAACTCTTCGCATGAAGTGGCCAAAGCATTGCAGTTTCAGCTTTAGCATCAGTCCTTCCAATGAACACCCAGGACTGATCTCGTTTATGATGGACTGGTTGGATCTCCTTGCAGCCCAAGGGACTCTCAAGAGTCTTCTCCAGCACCACAGTTCAAAGCATCAATTCTTCGGCGATCAGCTTTCTTCACAGTCCAACTCTCACATCCATACATGACCACGGGAAAAACCATAGCCTTGACTAGACGGACCTTTGTTGGCAAAGTAATGTCTCTGCTTTTTAATATGCTATCTAGGTTGGTCATAACTTTCCTTCCAAGAAGTAAGCGTCTTTTAATTTCCTGGCTGCAATCAGCATCCGCAGTGATTTTGGAGCCCAAGAAAATAAAGTCTGACACTGTTTCCACTGTTTCCCCATCTATTTCCCATGCAGTGATGGGACCGGATGCCGTGATCTTCGTTTTCTGAGTGTTGAGCTTCAGATGACTCAGGCAGCGAAATAAGTGAATGGACGAATAAGAGAGCTGATGAATAAGCGGAGGAAAGGGGCCTCGCTTCCTGATGTAGAACGCATCAGTTTTCTGTTGCCACTGTAAAAAGAATTACCACGATTTAAAAAGATTATAACACAAAAAATTAGTTTAAAATTAAAAAAAAAAATTTAATTCTAGAGGTCAGAAGTCTGAAATGGGTTTCAGTGGGCTAACACCGAGTTGTTGACAAGAATGCATTCCTTTATGTAGGCTCTCTGGGACAATAATTTCTGGTCTTTTCCATGTTCCACAGATTTCCAGCATCCTTAGGGGGGCGCTACCACTGTCCCTCACTCTGAATATCATTAAAGTGAAAAATGGCTAGTAGAGTCTTTCTCACATTATACCATCCTGACACCAAACTCTTCTGCCTCCCATTCAAAGGACCTATTTGATTACACTGGACCAACTAGATAATCCAGGATAATCTCTTTATTTTAAAATCAGCTGATTAGCAACTATAATTCTATCTACACTCTTATTTCTTCCTTTTCATGTAACATTATAACTTACAGGGTCTGGGGTTTAGTATGTAAGTGTCTTTGAGGGAGAGAGTTATTATTCTCTAAATCGTATAGAATTACACTTAATAAATGTAAAAGGAATGACATAAATAGAAAATTACCTTTTGGCAAAAACTGTTGTAATAATTATTGTGTGCATCCATGGATACAAAAGTTAGGGGATGATGAGAAACAGAACTTGTGAATAGTTTCAAAGTTGCTCCTCACGTGACACTTAATAGTTGCAAATGGAGTAACTTTCCATGCATAAACATGACAGATACCACCATAATCTATATAGGTATTACTGGAGTTCCCAAAGGCAAGGAGAAAGAACAGAAAATGTATTTGAAGAAATGACTGAAATTTATCCACACTTGAGAACTGTAAACCCACATATCTGGGAAGGACAACAAAACCCTAGCCAAAGAAATATGAAGAAAACTACACAAAAGCATATCATCAAATTTCTTAAACCAGTGTTAAAGAAATCTTAGGAGGAAAAGAAAAATTAAAAAAAAAAAAACCTTTTGCACAGAGTGTCAAAGACTAGTATAACACTGACAGTTCCTTAGGAAAAGTAGAACTCAAGAACACAGCAAAGTAACTTATTAAGTACTGGATGAGGAGGAAAAGAAAACATCAGTGTTCAATCTGGAACTTTATAATCAGCAAAAATATTTAAAATTTTAAAGCAAAATGAAACATTTTACAAAATAAAGCTGAAATTATTCATCTCTAGTCAATTACCTCTAGAAGTAATGTCTTTAAAAATACTTTAAGAAGACAGAAAATAATACCAAAGGGGAATTTGCCTTTGTACAAAGGAATAGATGACATTGGAAGTGGTAGATATATGTGTAACAATAAATATTTGTATACTATTTAAATTTTGGGACTCCCCTGGTGACTCAGATGGTAAAGAATCTGCCTGCAATGTGGGAGACTTGGGTTTGATTCCTGGGTTGGAAAGATCTCCTGGAGAAGGGAATGGCTACCCACTCTAGTATACTTGCCTGGAGAATCCCATGGACAGAGGAGCCTGGCAGGCTACAGTCCATAGTGTCACAAAGAGACAGACATGACCGAGAGACTAACAGTAACTCATGAAATTAAAATATTCAGCATAATTAAATGACTTTTATTTCCCACAAGAAGAAGCAACAGTGATCATGTTGAGCTTACTCCATTAAAACTAAAAGCAAACAAAATATATGTACCGAGGGTTTTGAAGACACCAGGCAATGAAGGACAGTGGCCCTTCAGAGACGGGAAACAAACAATGTGAGCTGTGTAGTTGTCAGAGCTTGCTGCCTTGAGAGAGTTTCCAGACCTAGCAAAAAGAAAATGGAACACAATCTGAGCCAAAAAGACTCCCTGAGTTGAGATGGAACTCAGAATCTTTGGAAGACCTAGGGGCTTAGAATTTCCAATACAAAGTAATAGAAGAATTGTCTGCATAGAGAGTGCTCTAAACATATGCAAACCATGTGGGTGCATGCTCATTTTTGTCCTATTCTTTGTGACCCCATGGATTGTAGCCCACCAGACTCTGTTCATGGAATTTTCCAGGCAAAGAATACTGAAGTGGATTGCCATTTCCTCCTCCAGAGGATCTTCCTGACTCAGGGATCATACCCTGAGTCTCCTGCATTGGCAGTCAGGTTCTTTACTATATGCAGAGGATGCCCTTCAATTGTTTTTAGCTCATTGTTGTTAGGATGTTAATTCTTCCAAAACTAACCCATAGATGCAAAGCAATACATAGAACACTAGCATTTTTTTTAAAGAAATGAGCAAATTGCTTCTAAAATTCAAAGGAAAATGCAAAAGACCTAGAATAGCTAAATTAAGAAGCGTGGAGGACAAACACAGCTTGATAGTAAGACTTTTCATGGAGTTGGCATTTTTTCAGAAGGCAAGTGTTACTGATGCTTTGCTGCAGAGCTCACTTCTTTTGAGTTCATGGGAGCCAAATACATGGAGACATCTGTTTCCCTTCATGGGCCTCCTCAGTAGCAGCTTTCTGCCACAAAGTTGCACTCCATGTTTCCAAATACACATAACTTGTTCTAGGACTGCCTGTTCTCAATTGTTCTTTTCTTTTCATTCATGGTCTAAAAAACCATTGATTGTAGATACCTGTGATGAAAAATTTTGTAAATACCTTCCACATTAAGTAGATGGATAATAGGTAGAAAGATGAATACGTACATAGATACATAGATCTAGCTCTCCTGGGATAATTGCAGATAGTTGTTTGGAAAAAAAAAATCATCATTTCTTTGAGCTGGTAAGGAGTCTAGAAGTCATGATCATCAGTAATCTGGAGTGCAAGTCTTCTGTTGAATGTATAATGTTCACATAGTTGCTCAAGATTTCTGTAATTATTTCCTATAAAAATTGGAAATGTGAGATTGTTGATTTTTTTTGAAAAATTATATACAATGATATGATTACTTTCTATTTCTTATACCATATTTTCATTCCTTGAATTATCATCCAAGTATATCCTTGCTTCTGTATATTATCATAATTCAGATTTATCCCTGTACTGGACACCAAGAGAAACTCTAAAATAATCTTCTTGATGGACAAAAAATTAATTTAGTTCAGTTCTATAAACTTTTTGAAGCCCTATTGTATTTTCAGCCCTACGTTACAAACATAAATAGCAGTGATTTCTCTCCACAAAAAATTAAACAATGAAAAGGAAACATGAATGTTAATTTTCTTTGCAATTCTCCAGCCTTCAAATGTAAGTTCATATTGCTTCTAAATCTCAGAAGGGAACCTTGAGAAACAAAATGAACCAACATGAAATAAGGTGTGAATGGGTGATCTTTTCTGGGACAAATGCTGTATAATCTAGGATAAAAAACATTGGTTTGGAAAAGACAGTTCTGGGTTTGAATCTTAGCTCCAGACTTTCTCATTGTCCAATTTTGCCAATCCTCTTACACTTTCTGGGCCTCTGTTCTAACACCTTTAAGATGAGAACAATTATACCTATCCACAGGGTTGCTATGAAGGTGAAACTAGATAATTGATATCAATTTTAAGCTCCCAATCCAGGGCAGGACAACCTGGTCAGTGTTCAGTGCAACAAATTCCCTTCCTCTAGAATGGAACAAGGGGACTGTCTGAGAGGCTGCTGATCATCAAGAGAAGGGAGAAGGCTGTCAGCAGTAGAACATAACAATTTATAAATGTCTATTTCACAACAAGCTCTGGGATATCCATCGTCCATGGAAATAAACAAACTCTGAGTCTGGGGCTGGTTCCCAGCTGCAGAGTCCAATGCAAATGCACCTGAATGACTAACGTGTGTTGCAAATGACTCACCAACCCCTGACTGCAATCTGGGTCCATCTGCTTAGCAGGGCCAGCTGCCCCACCCGAGAGGGGCCCATGAGAACTTCTACAGACCATCTCTTGGAAAGAGGAAACTTTGCTTGCTCTCAAGGTGTGTCTCAAGTCCCCATTCCAGTCATTTAGCAGTAGGCAACTTTCCCCAAATGTCTTTAGAGCTCCTCAAGTTCTAGTCCCTCTTTTAGCAAAACTGGTTTCAGGGAGGGGAGGTGTGACTTCTCCAAGGTCTCACAGACATTTAGATCCTTTTTCTTTAATCTGATACATATCTACTTTGCAATGTGCTAATCTCAGTAAGGGTTTCCCTGGTGGCTCTAACAGTAAAGAACCTTTCTGCAGTGCAGGAGACCTGGGTTTGATTCTTCGGTTGGGAAGATCCCCTGGAGAAGGGAATGGCTACCCACGTTAGTATTCTTGTCCAAAGAATCACATACTCAGCAAAGCATTCACTGACATTTTTTCCTTTGAGAATTAAAGGATGAGAACGCAGTGGAAGTGATGGTAAGCATGCCCCAAATCCCTTTGAGAACCACGGATATCTTCACATGCTGAGACATGTGTCTGGATTCCTGGGCCCATACAGTCTGATCCTTGGTTGCTAAACTATCCACACATGGCTTTTCTCTCTTCATCTGCTGTGATCTTTTGAGGCCGCCTTTGCAAGAATTCAGACAATGATGCAAATACATAGTTCCATCACTCACTTCTCTTAGCAGATAATGCTGATCACTGAGTCTGGCCCTTGTTATTACTGAGTCTGGAAGTTATCTAAAATATTGTCTCAATACAATCGTAAGTAGACATTTCCAAATCGTAGGGGACATTTCCAAAGCTACTCACTGTACAATCACTAAGAGAAATAGGCCTCCATCACACAAGGTTCTCCTTCAAAGCAAGCTTACAAAGGTGATTCTGGTATAACACTGCATCTAGGACTCTGGCACACAGTAATTACTCAGCAATTTGTTGAATGAAAGACTGAAACAATCAAATAAAGGTAGTGTTAGATCCACTTTCCCAGGTAACAATCACTTTTATGGAAGATATCACATATAAAAGGGACATTACCAATCAGAGGGAACACCAGATTCAGAGAGAAGGAGGGGACAATTGGACAAGGGTTTCACTGGTGACTGTTAATAAAAACAGAATAGTACATATTCAGTTAAAGGACTTTTCAGTTAAAGGAAAATTAAAATGTCAGATATTTGAGCAGGGGTGGGGATCCCATAAAAACTTGTCTCTGCCTACTTGTCCATAAAATCAACATGCTTTTAATGGATTTTTAATAGTGAATAGCTCTCAGAACACTTTCTAAAATGAAAGCATGTGCACACCCACACTCAGGATCTTACACATAGGATAGTTTTCTCTGTAATGAATAAAATACTGGGAAATGAAGCTGTCCACTCTGTTTTGTTCCTTTCAGAAGACTTTGAACTATATATGTTTATTATACTGTTAATACGCTTATAAAATTTTCGGCTTATGTGGCAGTGAGTGGAGTTGGCTGTTTCTTTCACATTGAGGTGAGTACAGAATTCATGGTGTTCAGAAAAAAAATGAGTTGGGGTAGAAATAGGATTTTGGGGAAATGATGCTGCTCCTTCTTTAATACAAGGATACTTATTGTCAAGTGTGGTCAAAAGCCAATGACTCATCTTTATAACAAAACTTGCTAAGGAATCCGAGCTGAGTCAAAGGTACAATGAAGATCTATGGCAATAACTGTCTGGTTTTTCCATTAGAGAGCCTTTCCACAAATGGTTGCACTGTTTTTGTTTTGTTGTTTTTAAATTAATTCTACTTAGAGAATTTTACCCTGAATTTTTAGAGAAGAGCAAGGAAAACATTTAGGTAGAAGAGCAATGATTGGAATGAACTAACCAGTTTTTATTGGAATGGTTCAGCACAGGAAAAGGGAGTGAGCCCTGGGGCCACAAGGGGCACCAAGTTTTAGAAGGTTGGCAACTTGGGCTCAGCTCACTGTTTTGGTAAGTCCCTCCTCTCAAAGGACCTCACTTGTTCTGTCGCTTGTAGAAATGAGGGGATTTTGTGAGCTGTTCTGAAACTTCTTTTGGCAGTATCTCCTACAGCTGGTTACACGTGGACCCTATGATCCAGCAATTGCACTGCTAATTGTGCACCCAAAGATTCAAACGGGGAAGGTCATAGAAGCATGACTTGTGATGATACAACTTGGAATAGCCCCCGTGTCCATCAACCCTAAAATGTGTTTTAAGGCAGAGTATTATATCGCAATGAAAGGAACATGCAAAGCTGTGGAAATATTGAGGAAGTGTGCCAGGCACAAAAGGTTTCATGCTATGCAGTGCCATCCATGTGCAGTTCAAGAATAGGCACATCTAACCCATAGTGAGAAGGGTGGTTTGGGATGGGACAGATTCTGTTTGAAATTTTGTGTTGGAAAATTAAAATGAATGGCTGCGGTGCTTTGGACATGTTGGATTACCTCTCAAAATCTCAGTTTCCCCATCTGGTATAAAAAACACTTAATACAATGTCTTTCATATTTAAAAAAAAATACACAGAAAATAGTGGCTGTTGTTAGTAGTATTCCAAACTCAGACATCCGGGGTTCCCAAGAGGTGTGTTATTTGAAGGTTAGATGGGGAGTCTTAAATCCGTCGCTCTAGCTCCCCGTCATGTCCTCTGTCACATACATTTTGATTCTTCCTTCTTTTCCTCTCCCCACTCTCCTTGCTATTCTTTTTTTCCCTTTTCTCACAGTGCTTCCATGTTGCTTGCTTTTTATTTGTAGCTCTCCAAGACCCCACCCCACTCCCCCACCCACGCAGTTCCTTTTAAAGCTCTTTCAAGACAAAAAAGAAGTGGCTCATCTCCACATCCTCTCCAACATTTATTGTTTGTAGATTTTTTGATAATGGCCATTCTGATTCCTGTAAGGCAATATCTCACTGCAGTTTTGATTTGCATTTCTCTAATAATTGGTGATGATGAGCATCTTTTCATGTGCCTGTTGGACATCTGTATGTCTTCTTTGGAAAGATGTCTACTGAGTTCTTCCACCCTCTTTTTTTTAATTGGATTGCTTTTATATATATATATATATATATATATATATATATATATATACACACACACATATATTGAGCTCCATGAACTGTTTATGTATCTTGGAGATTAATCCTTTGTCCATTGCTTCATTTGCAAATGTTTTCTCACATTCTGAGGATTGCTTTTTGTCTTGTTTATGGTTTTCTTTGTTGTACAAAGTCAAAGAGAAAAACAAATATTGTATATTAACGTATATATGTGGAATCTAAAACATGGTACAAGTGCACCTATTTCCCGGGCAGGAATAGAAATGCAGATGGAGAGACTGGACATATGGACAAGGGAGTGAGGGAAGGATGGGACAAACTGGGAGGCTGGGTTTGATATAAATACACTACCATGTGTGAAATAGCTGGCGGGAACCTGCTGTACGGCACAGGGAGCTCAGCTCCTTGCTCTGTTGTACAGCAGAAACTAACACAACGTTGGAAAGCAGTTGTATTCCAATTTTTTTAAAGTGGCTAAAATTTTCCCTTCGAGGTTCACTGAGTATATTACTCTCCTGCTTTCTGTGTGCATGGACATTAGTATGCGCATATTACAGTCCCATGTAGATCCATTGCTGGATTCAAGGCACAAATATGTCATGATACAAATGTTTCATAGCATGTGAAGAAAGGTAATAGAATCCTAAGGCTCATTTGACATGTTGGACTGAAGTCGAAGTCCTGCAAATCCCTCACTCTTCAGTTGCCTACCGCCTTGACCACCCCTCCCACCAGGACAGACCAAGTCTTCTAAATAAGTGTTGTGTGTGTGTCTGTGTGTCTGTGTGTGTGTCTGTGTCTGGGTGTGTGTGTTTTCCTATTGGTCACGGACACTGCCCTTCCATATCGCCCTTGCAATAATTTACTGCATTTTCTGTTTAGCAGTCTTTTTAAAAAGTGTAAGTGGTATTCTATATCTTCTTTGTTTAAATCCTTCCAGCAAAGCCCGGTGGAATTGTAGTAAAACCTACGACCTCACCATAACCTACCTTCTCAGTACTAATCCTTTTTCATCTTCTGCCTTTGTTGCGACACTCGTATTTCTGTATCTCACATACATTATACTTACATCCAACTCAGGGATTTTGTATATGTTGAGGCTCCACTAGAAAATCCATCGCCCAGATCTCACAGCTGGCTCCTCGTAACAGTTCAAGACTAAGCATCAACTACCGAGAGAACTTTGCCCAGGACCGCACACTGAAACGGCATTTACGCCAGCCCGGGCCACCACCACATCCGCTTGTTGTGCTTTCTTCATAGCGGTTTTCACCGGTCTCACTGACCTGCCTTTCTGTCGTGTTTACATGGTTACTGATGTGAGTGCTGCACTGGGGGCCGCTAGTGTGGGTTATAGGTGATGACAGTGGTGCTGGTGGCACAGGGAGTGGCTCCTCAGTAACGGTCTTTCTGTGGCCTAGGCCTTCATCACTCCTACTCACTTCCTAACTCCCTGACCCAGGCAGAAGAACCCACGTGGGCAATGAAGGCCTCAGACATCTTCGTCTCCTCGTCTCTGATTCCAACATGGTCACATTCACTGGCTTCCACTCACTGGGTCAAGCCATTTCCCAGGCTTGATTTGAAAATGAGGACATCACAAATTTATCCCTCTTGTTTACAGACTTTAGTATGATCTGAGCACAGGATTCTCTTAAAAAGGAAGAACATTCTCAGCAAATTTCTAGAATATTAACATGAGCATGAATCACTGAAATCTAGCCACTTTAACTTTTCGCTTTCATTGTACATCTTTGATAAAATAAAAACACCTTTTCGGCATTTTGTATTTGTTTGGTTTGTTTGTTTGTATTCTAATCCTGAGGAACCTAAGTACTCCCCAAAGCACTGAGAGATGACCATTCTCTGCCTGCTATGTACTGTAGGAAATAGAAGCACTATGAGTGCTTAACAAATATATTCACCCCCAAAATTTGAAGTTCTTTTAAGACATTACAATGCCATGTTTACTGAATATTTGCTCTAAGGCAGAGACTGCATATGTTCATTTCTCCAGACCCTCTTCCCTTCCTTAAAAGAATACATGGGTTTAGAAAAAACAGATTGGCATTGAGATATAGTATAAATATTTTGGAGTTTGATCTGCACTCAAGTCTTGGTTTAACTCATTATTGTTCGGTTGCTAAGTCATGTCCAGCTCTTTGCAACCCCATGGACTGCAGCACACCAGGCTTCCTTGTCCTTCACTATCTCCTGGAGTTTGCTCAAACTCGTGTCCATTGAGTCAGTGATGCCATCTATCCATCTCATCTTCTGTCGTCCCCTTCTCCTCCTGCCTCCAATCTTCCCCAGTATCCGGATCTTTTCCAGTGAGTCAGCTCTTTGCATCAGGTGGCCAAAGTATTGGAGCTTCAGCTTCAGCATCAGTTCTTCCAATTATATTCAGGGTTGATTTCCTTTAGGATTTTCTGGTTTGATCTTGCAGTCCAAGGGACCCTTAAGAGTCTTCTCCAGCAGCACAGTTCAAAAGCATCAAATCTTTGGGGTTCAGTCTTCTCTAGGGTCTACCTCTCACATTTGTACATGACTACTGGAAAAACCATAGCTTTGACCATATGGACCTTTGTTGGCATAGTGATGTCTCTGCTTTTTAATATACTCTCTGAGCCAAAATTTCCTCAATAGTTCTATGAGACACATAATACCTAATTTGCTTTTTGCTCAGTTATTGAATGATGTAAATGAGTTTATTAAATCCTTGGGAATTAATAACTGTCAAGTCTCTTCATCAGCCACAAGATTCCATAAAACTGTCCTTTACTGGAAATAGAGTCAAATGAAGAATATAGGTCTTTCTGTTACCCCTTGAAGAACACAGTTGCCCTGTATGGGTAATTGAAATTGTTCTGCTATCAGTCTGGACAGTATTAATCTCAGCTGAATGAAATCTTTGTGTATATAAGCACTCACTGAGGGGTAGGATGAGTTTACAGACAATTATGCAAATATGGTTGTATGTTTTTCCCCAGCCCTAACCACAACATGAGAGGAGATTAATCAGTGTGGACATCTTTAGCGAATGGAGCATTTCGTTCTGTTCTTCCTGAGAAGATAAGAATTAGTGTCTAATGCTGAGTTTCAGTTCAGCTGTGTGAGTGGGGTCGAGATGAGCATTGGCTGAATTATCTCTGTTCAGTTTCAAATAATTATCCCCAGGAGAATCTAAATAGTGAAGCATAGCTGGGGCAATGGAGGTGAGCATGATCCAAAAGAAGTACATATTATTCCCTGGTAAATATTGACAGAAATACCTATTCTGTATTGTCAAAACCAGCGCCCTAGGCTACTATACTCTTTTATCTCTTAAATCTCAATAGAAGAATGAATTCTGCCCTTTATGTAGATGTAGAAGAGGTAGAAGATCCCCTAGAGCTGTGAATTTCTTAATCATTGATCAGCTACAGTTAGAGGAGGGGCCATTTATATCTATATCTCAATGTATTGTTATATATGTTATATCCAAATGTATATTTCTTATGTATGATATCTCATAAATATTATAAGTAATATCCAAACTATTGGGTGAGTGATCATGCATAAGTCATTTTATTTCTATGAGCAAAAGTTTTCTTATTTGCACAATGGGAGTAAACTAAATGAAAGTTGTCATTTGAGAGTAAAATACTCTAAAATCTGACTATTTTCATGGCTATTTTTCTATCAAAATCAGACTCATTTATTTAGATAATAATTTGAAACTTTTCGTTAATAAAATAATTTTATTTCATTTTTATTGTGTATTGGAGTATAGCTAGCTATCAGTGGTAGGTTAGTTTCAGGAGTCAACAGTGTGATTCAGTTGTACATTAGTTTCTATTCTTTTCCCAATTCTTTTCCCATTTAAGTTATTGCAGAGTTCCCTGTGCTGTACAGTAGGTCCTTATTCATTATCTATTTTAAACATAGCCATGAGTACATGTCAATCTCACACTCCCGATCTATCCTCCCTGACTCCAGCTCTCTTCTCCTGGTTACCATTAGTTCATTTTCTAAGTCAGTGAGTCTGTTTCTGTTTTCAAGATAAGTTAATTTATATCCATTTTAGATACATATAAGCGATATCATATATTTGTCTTTCTCCATCTGACTTACTTCACTTAATATGGTAATCTCCAGGCCCATCCATGCTGCTGCAAATGGCACTATTTCATTCTTTTTAATGGCTAAGTCATATTCCATTGCATATGTGTATCATATCTTATTTATCCATTTATGTGTTGATGAAGATTTAGGTTGCTTCATCTTGGCTGCAATGAACACCGAGGTGCATGTATCTTTTTAAATTAGAGTTTTCTCTAGATACATGCTTAGGAGTGGGATTGACGGATTATATGATAGTTCTAATTTTAGTTTTGTAACGAAGCTCCATACTATTATCCATAGTGGATTTACCAATTTACACTTCCACCTGACTCCTCTCCAGCACTTATTGTTTGTAAACTTTTTAATGATGGTCATTCTGACTGGTGTGAAGTGATATCTTATTGTAATTTTGATTTGTAGTTCTCTAATTATTAGCAATGTTGAGCATCTTTCCCTGTGCCTGTTGGCCATCTATATGTCTTCTTTGGAGAAATGTCTGTTTATGTCTTCTGCCCATTTTTTGATTGGTCTTTTTTTTTATACTGAACTACATAAACTCTTTTTAAGTTTGCATATTACTCTCTTGTGGGTCACATGGTTTGCAAATATTTTTTTTTCCTAAGAGTTTTATAGTGTTCCAATTTACCTTTAATCCATTTAGAGATTATGTGTATGCTGTTAGAGAATGTTCCAAAAACTGTTTTCTTACATGTAGCTGTCCAGTTTTCCCAGCACCACTTATTGAAAAGGCTGTCTTTTCTTCATTGTATATTCTTGCCTCCTTTGTTGTAGGTTAATTGAGCATAGATGTGTGGCTTTATCCCTGGGCTTTCTATCCTATTTCAGTAATCTCTGTTTCTTTTTTGTGCGAATACCAGCTGTTTTGGTGACTGTAGCCTTATAGTATTGCCTGGAGCCAGGTAGCCTGTTTCCTCCAGCTCTGTTTTTCTTTCTCAAGTTTGCTTTGGCTATTTGGGATCTTTTGTGTCTCCATACAAATTTTAATGTTTTTTTATTCTAGTTCTGTGAAAAATGCCATTGGTAATTTGATAAGGATTGCATTGAATCTGTAGAAGAATTTGAAATTTTTAATTCATTTTTAAACAAACTTTATTGAGTACATATTATGGATCCTGGTGACTAAGACATTAAAGAATTTGCCCACAACACAGGGGACCTGGGTTCAATTTCTGAGTTGGGCAGGTGCCTGGAAAATTCCAAGGTCAGAGGAGCCTGGCGGGTTACCGTCCATGGAGTTGCAAAGAGTCAGGCATGACTGAGCGACTAACACTTTCACTTATTATGGGTCAAATTCAGTTCTAGGCACTGGGATAAATAAAGGTACAAAAACCACTGTCTTCATAGAAACTGTGTTTAGCATAGGGGCATAGACAACAAATAAATTATGTATATTGTATATATATATGAAAGTGTTATTTGTTCAGTTGTGTCCAGCTGTTTGTGACACAATGGACTATAGCCCACCAAGCTCCTCTGTTCATGGAATTCTCCAGGCAGGAATACTGGATTGGGTAGTCATTCCCTTTTCCAGAGGATCTTCTGAACCCAGGGATTGAACTTGGCTCCCCACATTGGCAGCAGGTTCCTTACTCCCGGAGCTTTATTCATATATGCACACATACAAACACGCGTGCACACACACACACACACACACACAAGCTACCTAGTTTATAGTACTATAAGTTTGATAGAAAAATTTGAACAGAGTAAGATTTCCTGAGAAGTTTATATTAGAGTCAAGACTTATAAAAGAATTGAATACCCTGAATATATAAAATATGGATTAAAAGACCAAGTGAATATCTGTGTTGAACACATTGACTTATGACTCTCTGTTTCTCCCTGTCTAATAACAGAGCTTCCAATTCCTTTAACACAAGTAAACAATCTTTAAATTACTCTGGAAAAATATGTAGTAAATAAAGTTACAGCGGTGTGGCTTAAGTAGGATGAAAGTTTCAGAGAATATAGAACTAGGAACTGCAAGATCTGTGTTCTGGCCTTTCTCTGGATGTAACTAGCTCAGAAAACGTGCGTGAAAACTAAACTGATTTTCTCTGTCTCTGAATAGCCCATTTTTTTCCCCCCAAAACTGGTATAATACTTGTTCTACCTATATCCAAAATATCTATAGGGATCACTTGGAGACAGCATAACTGTACTGTGTAAAAGTCCTTTATGGAAGCAAGATGGCTTGAGATAAATTATGCATTTCTTGATAGATTGTAGAAGCATAATGTTTTGTTTGCCTGAGAAGCTCTCAAGTATTATAATCAGTCTACATCCTTGCAATATGTGTCTTACAAGTTTACTGTTACAAGTACAGAAGCTCCTCTGCTAAAATACTTTCAAATTATATGTGTTCATAGGTCTTTTTTGTAAAAAAGCTGATCATCAGACCAAAAGTACACTGACTCTATCCAGGCAGATGAAACAGTCACATGAAATCATTTTAGTCTCATTCATTTTTTTAGTTGGTTTATGTCATATGTACTGTTTGATGTAGCACACTTCTCCATTTTATGATGAAGAAAGCTAAAATGGAAACATCTTTGGATTTGGATTTTTAAGAGTTGACAGGAAACAATAAGGTTAGGAAGTAATACTGTCACCATCTCTGGTTCTCCTGTGAAACTTCACTTTGCATAGATGTTTAGCAATATTTTGCACATGTCAGAAAAGGACTTCTGCACAGCTGCTTGAAATCTGTGTGTGTGTGCTCAATCACTCAATTGTGTCCAACTCTTTGTGAACCCATGGACTGTAGCCCACCAGGCTCCTCTGTCCATGTAATTTTTCCAGGCAAGAATATTGGAGGGCTGCCATTTTCTACTTGAGGGGATCTTCCCAACCCAGGGATCAAACCTGTGTCTCTTGTGTGTCCTGCATTGACCGGCAGGTACTTTACTACTGCACCTCCTTGGAAGTCCCCTTTTGAAAAGATCTTTTTGTGCTCACCTTTATGACAGTTTTGGAAATCATGGGCTCGCACAAATAGGTGCTATTTTTAGGCATATGTTGTAGGCTGGATAACAGCTCCCCGAGATATCTGCATCCTCATCCCCCAAACCAAAGAATGTTACGTCATATGGCAACAGAGATTGTATAGATGTGATTCAGGATCTTGAGATGGGGAGATTGATTTTCCCATATTAGCCAGGTGGGCTCTAAATGTAATCACTATGGTTCTATAAGAAGGAGGCAGAAGGAGATTTGACTTCAGAGACAGAAGAGGAGAAAGTGATGTTATAATGAAACAAAGATTTAAAGATGCTATGCTGCTGGCTCTGAAGCCTCAGGAAGGGGCTGTTAGTCAGGAAATGCAAGAAATGCAGTTCAGAGGTCGGAAGAACCAAGGAAACGGATTTTCCCTGAAAGCTTCCTGAAGGAGCACAGCCATGCTGGCACCTTGGTTTTGGTCCCATGAAAGTGACTTCAGAGCTCTGAACTCTAGAATAAAAGAATAAATGTGTGTTGTCTTAAACTATTGAGTTTGTAATAATTTATAACAGCATAAATAGGAAATTAATACAGTGTGAACCTCAAATTTTTGGCAACATTCCCCAAGGAGATGCAATTCATTAAGTCAACATTGGACTACACTGTTAAACAAGTTTCAGACTCACTGCACCCAGAATGTTGAGAGCATCTGGTGGTGTTATTGTTCAGTCACAGAGTTGTGTCAAACTCTTCACGACACTATGGATTGCTATATACCAGGCGTCCTTGTCCCTCACCATCTCCCAAGAGTTTGCCCAAGTTCATTTCCATTGAATCGGTTATGCCATCCAACTATCTCATCCTCTGTTGCCCTCTTCTCCTTCTGCCTGCATTCTTTCCCAGCATCAGGATCTTTTTCCAGTGAGTCAGCTGTTGGCATCAGGTGGCCAAAGTATTGGAGCTTCAGCATCAGTCCTTCCAAAGAGTATTCAGGATTGATTTCCTTTAAGATTGACTGGTTTGATCTCCTTGTGTCCAAGGGACCTCAAGAGTCTTCTCAAGAGCATCTATTACGTCTGCAATATATCAGAGAGCAGTAAAATTTTTGTTCTGGAAGCACGTGCAACCAGATTAATCATCTACCTCTACTTGGAATAATACAATTTTCAATATGCTGATGAATTTTTCTGGGCCTCAATGTCCTTGTGTATAAAAGGGAACCAATAATAATACTCATGTGCCTTGTGCTCAGTCATATCCAATGATTTGTGAGCCCATGGACTGTAACCTGCCAGTCTCCTCTGTCAATGGGATTTTCCAGGCAAGAATGCTGGAGTGGATTGCCATTTCCTCCTCCAGGGGTTCTTCTCCACCCAGAGATCAAACCTGCATTTCCTGTGTCTCCTGCATTTGCAGGCAGATTCATTACCCACAATAATACACAAGTCTTAGGGCAAGATGAGGTGAAATAATGCATACTCGGCACCTACATATATGGGGTCACACAGAGTCGGACACGACTGAAGTGACTTAGCAGTAGCAGCAGCAGCACCTACATAGATTTTTAAAAAAAATTTTTGGCATAGTGTTTTGTATCAGTTAACATATTAACTTTTTTCTTGACCATAGCAAACCCTAAGCCAAGTCACATCAATCTATTAGAAAGATTAAGCTAAATTCAAGCTAGGTCACCACAAACACTACATGCAAAACTCAAACTAAGAAGAAAACAATTTTGAATATTTAAATTACTGACTCTTAATGGTTGAAAGTACCTGTCCAGATGAGCCAGTGTTATTTGGTTGCACTTCTGAAAAGTGTGCCTGTTACCTGGGTGAAAATTATCATCCAGGATTGGAGACCTGGGCTTTAACGTTGACTAGAAAAATGACCACAAGAGAGTTATTTATCCATATGTGCCTAAATTTTCTTGTATGTAAAATGGAGATACAGTGAAATTTCCTGTATCAGTGGGCTATCTTAAAGGTTCGTTGCTACTTAAACACAGAATTTAGGAAAATAGCGAAGCATAGTGGCTAGAATATAGTAACTGCTCAAAAGATGACAATTATGAACAATAATAATTGTTAGAGACTGGGAATATAAACTCGATTAAAATTATATGATTTATCCAGGATTTCATAAGTCTGGGTATTAAACTTTGAGTGCTTCCAGTAAATAGATGAATAGATAGATAAAAATAACTCTTAAGTGATCTATGTTCTACATCAGCTCTGTCCATTAGAAATATAATGTGTACAGTATATATTGTTTTAATTTTCCTAGCATCCATATTTATAAAAAGAAAAGCTACTGAAATAAGTAACAGTAAATGAGATTATTTTAATAGCATATATTATTAACTCAATACATCTAAAATACTATTATTTCAACACGTCAAGTATTTTGCATTCTTTTTAAAAATACTTTGCCCTTAAGTAAGGTAACCAACCCATTTGGTTTCTCTGGGACTGTTCAGGTTTTACCTCTGAAAGTCTTTATCCTGGAAAGCTTCTCAGAGGCAGTTGTTTATAGCACATCCTGATTTGAACTATAAGCTATAATCAGAAATAGCTGATCGATATATTTCATTCAATTCACAGTTGGGAGAGTCACAGATCAAAGTTCTTCAAATGTACTGGAAAGATATATTTTCAGTAATTGAATTGAACATCCATTGTTTCATTAAATTAATGACAACCTAAAAATGTAGTTCCTTAGTCTTAGCAGCTTTTAGATGTTCCAATAATGGCTAATACATTGGGCAATGCAGTTATCTCCCTTTTTAAAAAATTACACATCAAATAAGCTATGCCTTCTGGAAATTTACTCTCCTAAACTTTTCAAGTGCCATGCTGGAACTGAGCAATGGGATTTCTTACTGTACTGTATATATTTCTGAGCAGTATTATACATTAATACTCAGCACGTTGCAGAAATGTGAGCACTGCTTTAAAGATGGAATAGTATGCATTGTGATTTTATAAAGTGTTGACTTAAGGAGCATCCATCTGAAAAGAAAAATGGATGAAACTTGGTGATAAAGGCAGAAATGCAAAGCGTCAGTAAATGTAAGTTGCGGGAGAGGTAAGGGCAAATAAAGCATGTGGGTATTCATTCATTCTGTGATGGAATTAGCAAAGCAAGCCAGGTCTCCTGGCTCTGTGATGAGAATGCTAAAGACAAAACTTAGTGTTTTGTTTTGCTTTGCTTTCCCCGTCTGGTCTGACTTCACACCTCTTGCAGTATCATGGACTGAGCCTTCAGAGACCCACAGTTACTCTGAACACATAGCGATACTGCATTAATTATAACAACAGCAGCAATATACCAATCAATAGCTAGGATTGGAACAGATGGATTCTAAAGGATAAGAACTGAGGTAGATCTAAGCCAAATGCATACAGTGCCAAGTTAATGGTAACAGTGGCTTAGAAAGGTAACAGATAAGGTAGGAGTTGAATTCTCTGTGGAAACGGGAAGTACAGAGTTACAACTGCAGAAAACTGAGAACCTTCTGTGCATGTGTTTCAGTCGTTTCAGTCCTGTCTGACTCTGTGACCCCAAGGACTGTAGCCCACAAGGCTCCTCTGTCCATGGGATTCTCAAGCCAAGAATACTGGAATGGGTTACCATGTCCTTCCCCAGGGAGGAACCTTCTGTGCTACACATAAAGTCGGGGCCCTGAAACATTGCTCAATCTATGTAATTAGGGGACAAAGATCTTCCTGTAAGTCCAGTAAAGTGGCAAGAGAGCTCATCTTCTGCCTGTGCTCACAGAGGGAAAAGCAAACACATCTACAATGAGAATTTGGAAAACCCAGCATGTGCCATGCATGCATTTGGGTCAGAATATATGCTATTCATATGGAATAGGGAATCACAAGGAGGGAAATAATGCAAAAAAACACTCTTAAGACCATAAACCTCATGGTTTTGGCAGAAGCAAATAAAAGAAACCACGCTGTGAAGATGCTTCCAAAACCCAGAGGACATGTGCCTCCCATTGACAGAGGGGATAGACTGTGGCGGAGAGACCACCACGAAAAATAAACACATAATCCAAAATTATAAATTACTGGAGGAAATGATCGACAACGTGGGAGATCCACAGAAACAACAAAGCATGAAATTAATACCCCAAGACACAGAAATTACAGAACATAAAAAAGAGGCTATCAAATAAATACATTTTAAATGATTAAAGAGAACATAGATGGAAACAAATTAAAATAGAATAAGAACTTATCAAAAATGAATAAATAGAATTTAAAAATGGATATGGTAAAGGAAAAATATGTATATAATTATAAATTTAAAAAACCATCAGTGTCTGGGCCCAATTGATTAGCCATAGCTGGAGAAAGAAGTAAAGACCTCGAAGATAAAAAAAGATCAAGTTACTGAGATGGAAGTGCAGCAGCAATAAATAGATGTGAATAAAGAAAAAACAGGTGAAGAGTTTGGACCAGAAACTTAGAAATTTCAATATTTCACATTGGGGATATATTAGTAATATTCTGAGGCATTATGTGGCACATAGAAAGTATTCTAGAAATATTTGCTGAAAGGATGAAGGAATGAATAGAAATCCCCAGAAGAGAAGACAGATGCTGTGTGCCTAAAGAGTGCAAATTAAAGAGATAATAGCTTTGAACTTTTCAGAACTGGAGAGAGTTATAAGATGTAAGTTTAAGAAATTTAGGGGATTCTAAAGAGGAAAAATCATAATAAATATACACTTAAAAACCATAGACACAGTAAAAATCTTAAAAAGCAAACAAAGGAAAAAACAATATCAAAAAGAGAAGCTAAATGTTTGGTAGACTTAGCAACAATAGAGGCTAGAATTAAATAATACACAGCATTCCAAATGATAATAATTTTAAGCCAATTATTCTATAAGACCTCAATGTTCTTCAAGATTGGTAATAAATTGAATATAATTTCAGTAAAGACTGAAGGCTTACAAAACATAACAAGAAAAGTGCCACTAAAGGTTCTCTTTCAGAAAGCAGCAAATTGTATGTAGAAGGAATTAGAAATGCACATAAAATAATAATAAATTACTTGATACATAGGTAAATCTAAATAAACATAAATAATATTAACTAATTTGAGGTAATAAGAAATAAGGTGAAAACAAAGTATTCCAAAACAATAATATGAAAGATTAGGGTGAAAGATATACCCATTTGAATGCAGAATTCCAACAAATACAAAGGAGAGATAAGAAAGCCTTCCTCAATGATCAGTGCAAAGAAATAGAGGAAAATAATAGAATGGGAAAGATTAGACATCTCGTTAAGAAAATTAGAGACACCAAGGGAACATTTCATGCAAAGATGGGCTCAATAAAGGACAGAAATGGTATGGACCTAACAGAAATGGAAGATATTAAGAACTGGCAAGAATACACAGAAGAACTGTACAAAAAAGATCTTCACGACCCAGATAATCATGATGGTGTGATCACTCACCTAGAGCCAGACATCTTGGAAGGTGAAGTCAAGTGGGCCTTAGAAAGCATCACTACAAACAAAGCTAGTGGAACCGATGGAATTCCAGTTGAGCTATTTCAAATCCTAAAAGATGATGCTGTGAAAGTGCTGCACTCAATATGCCAGCAAATTTGGAAAACTCAGCAGTGGCCAGAGGACTAAAAAAGGTCCGTTTTCATTCTAATCCCAAAGAAAGGCAAAAAGAATGTTTAAACTACCACATAGTGGCACTCATCTCACACGCTAGTAAAGTCATGCTCAAAATTCTCCAAGCCAGGCTTCAGCAATATGTGAACCATGAACTTCCAGATGTTCAAGCTGGTTTTAGAAAAGGCAGAGGAACAAATTGCCAACATGCTCTGGATCATGGAAAAAGCAAGAGAGTTCCAGAAAAACATCTATTTCTGCTTTATTAACTATGCCAAAGCCTTTGACTGTGTGGATCACAATAAACTGTGGAACATTCTGAAAGAGATGGGAATACCAGACCACCTGACCTGCCTCTTGAGAAACCTGTATGCAGGTCAGGAAGCAACAGTTAGAACTGGACATGGAACAACAGACTGGTTCCAAATAGGAAAAGGAGTACATCAAGGTTGTATTGGAGAAGGCAATGGCAAGCCACTCCAGTACTCTTGCCTAGAAAATCACATGGGTGGAGGAGCCTGGTAGCCTGCAGTCCGTGGGGTCGCTAAGGGTTGGACACGATGAGCGACTTCACTTTCACTTTTCACTTTCACACATTGGAGAAGGAAATGGCAACCCACTCCAGTGTTCTTGCCTGGAGAATCCCAGGGACGGGGGAGCCTGGTGGGCTGCCGTCTATGGGGTCACACAGAGTCGGACATGACTGAAGTGACTTAGCAGCAGCAGCAAGGTTGTATATTGTCACCCTGCTTATTTAACTTATATGCAGAGTACATCATGAGAAACGCTGGGCTGGAAGAAGCACAACCTGAATCAAGGAGAAATATCAATAACCTCAGACACGCAGATGACACCACCCTTACGGCAGAAAGCGAAGAGGAACTGCAGAGCCTCTTGATGAAGGTGAAAGAGGAGAGTGAAGAAGTTGGCTTAAAGCTCAACATTTAGAAAACTAAGATCATGGCATCTGGTCCCATCACTTCATGGGAAATAGATGGGGAAACAGTGGAAACAGTGTCAGACTTTATTTTTGGGGGCTCCAAAATCACTGCAGATGGTGATTGCAGCCATGAAATTAAAAGACGCTTACTCCTTGGAAGGAAAGTTATGACCAACCAAGATAGCATATTAAAATCACAGACATTACTTTGCCAACAAAGGTCCGTCTAGTCAAGGCTATGGTTTTGCCAGTGGTCATGTATGGATGTGAGAGTTGGAATATGGAGAAAGCTGAGCGCCAAAGAATTGATGCTTTTGAACTGTGGTGTTAGAGAAGACTCTTGAGAGTCCCTTGGACTGCAAGGAGATCCAACCAGCCCATCCTAAAGGAGATCAGTCCTGGGTGTTCATTGGAAGGACTGATGCTGAAGCTGAAACTGCAATACTTTGGCCACCTCATGTGAAGAGTTGACTCACTGGAAAGGACTCTGATGCTGGGAGGGATTGGGGGCAGGAGGAGAAGGGGATGACAGAGAATGAGATGACTGGATGGCATCACTGACTCGATGGAGGTGGGTTTGAGTGAACTCTGGGAGTTGGTGATGGACAGGGGGGCCTGGTGTGCTGTTGTCCATGGGGTCAGAAAGAATCGGACATGACTGAGTGAATGAACTGAACCGATAAACAAAGTAAAATGTTCTAGGTTCTTTGAATTATTTGGTGGGAGTTTAAAGAAGATATTGATAAGACTATTGCTATATATGCATCTTAAATTTTAAAAGTAAATGATAAAAAATAGATCTGCTATATAGATAGTATTCGATTGGCTAAAAGGTTTGTTCATTTTTCCAATAAGATAGTTCCACTAGCAGTTAGTTATCTTTAACTTCATTCAAAGCAATTTTTTTTAAGATTATATTGTGATAGCTATCATGTCAGCATGCAATCAAAAATATTAACAAAGTTGGTGGATATCTGTATAACCATTTGAATACTGAAGATGGATGAAAAAAGCAACATTTTTGTCATAGTATGCTTTATTATTTCAAGAAAGGTAAAAATGCAAGTGAAACAAAAAAGATTTTTGCAGTGTATAGAGTTGGTGCTATGACTGATTGAATGTGTCCAAAGGATTTTGTGAAGTTTCTTGTGAGTGATTTCTTGTTGGACCATGCGCCATGGTTGGGTAGACCAGTTGAACTTGAAAGCAATAAAATTGAGACTGTACTTGAGAACAATCAATGGTATACCATGTGGGAGGTAGCCAACATACTAAAGTATCCAAATCAAGCACTCAGAATCATTTACACCAGGCTTGGTTATGTGTGATGTGTGGGCTCCACATAAATTAAATGAAGAAACAAAACCTACTGACCGTATTTCCACAGTAGGAAAATGTTCTATTTTTAAAGCAAATTGTGACAGGAGATGAAAAGTGGATACTGTACAATAACGTGAAACAGAAGAGATGGGCAAGTGAAGTGAGCCACCACCCACTGCACCCAAGTCCGATCTTCATCCCGAGAAGCTGATATTTTGTACATGGTGGGATTGGAAGGGAGTCCTCTATTAAGAACTCCTTCCAGAAAAGGCAAACAATGAGTTCCAACAAGCACTGCTCCCAATTAGACTGATTGAAAGCAGCACTCGATGAAAGGTGTCCAGAATTAGTCAACAGAAAATGCATAATCTTCCATCAGGATAATGCAACCCCATGTGTCTCTTTGATGACCAGGCAAAAACTGTGGTAGCCTGATTGGGAAGTTCAGATTCATCCACCGTATTCACCAGATGTTGTACCTTTGAATTTCTATTTATTTTGGTCATTACAAAATTCTCTTAGTGGAAAAAAATTTCCAATTCTCTCGAAGACTGTAAAAGGCACTTGGAATAGTTCTTTGCGCAAAAAGATAAAAAGTTTTGGGAAGACAGAATTATGGAGTTGCCTGAAAAATGGCAGAAGGTTGGAACAAAATAGTGAATATACTGTTCAATAGAGTTCTTGGTGAAAATGAAAAGTTTGGCTCTTATTTTTGTTTAAAAACCAGTTTTATGCATGCATATAGTATATAGGTACTTTCACACACATACCTTCAAAATTATAGAGGATAGACAGAATTTCGTCAATCCAAATGAAGGCAGGAAACGAAAAACAAAGGAAACACATATAGTAGAACAAATACTACTATAAATACACAGTGGAATAACAGATATGAAGTCAGTTCAGTTCAGTCGCTCAGTCGTGTCCGACTCTCCGCGACCCCATGAATCACAGCACGCCAGGCCTCCCTATCTATCACCAACTCCCTGAGTTCACTCAAATTCATGTCCACAGAGTCGGTGATACCATCCAGCCATCTCATTCTCGGTCATCCCCTTCTCCTCCCGCCCCCAATCTTTCCCAGCATCAGAGTCTTTTCCAGTGAGTCAACTCGTCGCATGAGGTGGCCAAAGTATTGCAGTTTCAGCTTTAGCATCAGTCCTTCCAATGAACACCCAGGATCGATCTCCCTTAGAAAGGACTGGTTGGATCTCCATGCGGTACAAGGGACTCTCAAGAGTCTTCTCCAACACCACAGTTCAAAAGCATCGATTCTTCGGTGATCAGCTTTCTTCACAGTCCAACTCTCACATCCATACATGACCACGGGAAAGACCATAGCTTTGACTAGACGGACCTTTGTTGGAAAAGTAATGTCTCTGCTTTTTAATATACTATCTAGGTTGGTCATAACTTTCCTTCCAAGGAGCAAGCGTCTTTTAATTTCATGGCTGCAATCAGCATCTGCAGTGATTTTGGAGCCCAAAAAAATGAAGTCTGACACTGTTTCCACTGTTTTTCCATCTATTTCCTATGAAGTGATGGGACCAGATGCCATGATCTTTGTTTTCTGAATGTTGAGCTTCAAGCCAACCTTTTCACTCTCCTCTTTCACTTTCATCAAGAGGCTTTTGAGTTCCTCTTCACTTTCTGCCATAAGGGTAGTGTCATCTGCATATCTGAGATTATTGATATTTCTCCTGGCAATCTTGATTCCAGCTTGTGCTTCTTCCAGCCCAGCGTTCCTCATGATGTACTCTGCATATAAGTTAAATAAGCAAGGTGACAATATACAGCCTTGACGTACTCCTTTTCCTATTTGGAACCAGTCGGTTGTTCCATGTACAGTTCTGACTGTTGCTTCCTGACCTGCATACAGGTTTCTCAAGAGGCAGGTCAGGTGGTCTGGTATTCCCATCTCTTTCAGAATGTTCCACAGTTTATTGTGATCCACACAGTCAAAGGCTTTGGCATAGTCAATGAAGCAGAAATAGATGTTTTTCTGGAACTGTCTTGCTTTTTCCATGATCCAGCAGATGTTGGCAATTTGATCTCTGGTGCCTCTGCTTTTTCTAAAACCTGCTTGAACATCTGGGAGTTCATGGTTCACATATTGCTGAAGCCTGGCTTGGAGAATTTTGAGCATGACTTTACTAGCGTGTGAGATGAGTGCAATTGTGCGGTAGTTTGAGCATTCTTTGGCAGACGCGAGAGACGCCGGCCCCGGCGCAACCGACCAGGCAAAGAGGCGCAGCCGATTGGAGCTACCCCACGCCTGAGGCCAGGCCCAGCAGCCAAGAGGAGCTGCCCCACGTCCAACAGGGGGTGGCTGCGTGGGCGCAGGAGGGCCGAGAGGATCTACTCCACATTCAAGGTCAGGAGGGGCAGCCTTGAGGAGATACCCCTCACCCAAGGTAAGGTACAGCGGCTGCACTTTGCTGGAGCGGCTGTGAAGAGATTTTCCATGACCAAGGTAAGAGAAATCCAAATAAGACGGTAGGTATTGCGAGGGGGCATCAGAGGGCAGACACAATGAAGTCATAATCACAGGAAACTAGTTGATCTGATCACATGAACCACAGCCAAATGTGGTCCACTGGAGAAGGGAATGGCAAACCACTTCAGTATACTTGCCTTGAGAACCCCATGAACAATATCAAAGGGAAAAATGATGGGATACTGAATGAGGAATTCCCCAGGTCGGTAGGTGCCCAGTATGCTACTGGAGCTCAGTGGAGAAGTAACTCTAGAAGGAATAAAGGGACGGAGCAAAAGCAAAACCAATACCCAGTTGTGGATGTGACCGATGATAGAAGCAAGGTCCGGTGCTGTAAAGAGCAATACTGCATAGGAACCTGGAATGTTAGGTCCATGAATCAAGGCAAATTGGAAGTGGTCAAACAGGAGATGGCAAGAGTGAACGTCGACATTCTAGGAAATCAGTGAATTAAAATGGCCTGGAATGGGTGAATTTAACTCAGATGACCATTATATCTACTACTGTGGGCAGGAATCCCTTAGAAGAAATGGAGTAGCCATCGTGGTCAACAAAAGAGTCCGAAATGCAGTACTTGGATGCAATCTTAAAAACGACAGAATGATTTCTGTTCATTTCCAAGGCAAACCATTCAATATTACAGTAATCCAGGCCTATGCCCCAACCAGTAACGCTGAAGAAGCCGAAGTTGAATGGTTCTATGAAGACCTACAAGACCTTTTAGAACTAACACCCAAAAAAGATGTCCTTTTCATTATAGGGGACTGGAATGCAAAAGTAGGAAGTCAAGAAACACCTGGAGTAACAGGCAAATTTGGCCTTGGAGCACGGAACGAAGCAGGGCAAAGGCTAATAGAGTTTTGTCAAGAGAACGCACTGGTCATAGCAAACACCCTCTTCCAACAACACAAGAGAAGACTCTACAGATGGACATCACCAGATGGTCAACACCAAAATCAGATTGATTATATTCTTTGCAGCCAAAGATGGAGAAGCTGTATACAGTTAGCCAAAACAAGACCAGGAGCTGACTGTGGCTCAGATCATGAACTCCTTATTGCGAAATTCAGACTTAAATTGAAGAAAGTAGGGAAAACCACTAGACCATTCAGGTATGACCTAAATCAAATCCCTTATGATTATACAGTGGAAGTGAGGAATAGATTTAAGGGACTAGATCTGATAGATAGAGTGCCTGATGAACTCTGGACGGAGGTTCGTGACATTGTACAGGAGACAGGGACCAAGACCATCCCCATGGAAAAGAAATGCAAAAAAGCAAAATGGCTGTCTGAGGAGGCCTTACAAATAGCTGTGAAAAGAAGAGAAGCAAAAAACAAAGGAGAAAAGGAAAGATATAAGCATCTGAATGCAGAGTTCCAAAGAATAGCAAGGAGAGATAAGAAAGCCTTCCTCAGCGATCAATGCAAAGAAATAGCGGAAAACAACAGAATAGGAAAAACAAGAGATCTCTTCAAGAAAATTAGAGATTCCAAGGGAACATTTCATGCAAAGATGGGCTAGATAAAGGACAGAAATGGTATGGACCTGACAGAAGCAGAAGATATTAAGAGGTGGCAAGAATACACAGAGGAACTGTACAAAAAATATCTTCACGAGCAAGATAGTCACGATAACGTGATCACTGACCTAGAGCCAGACATCTTGGAATGTGAGGTCAAGTGGGCCTTAGAAAGCATCACTACGAACAAAGCTAGTGGAGGTGATGGAATTCCAGTTGAACTATTTCAAATCTTGAAAGATAATGCTGTGAAAGTTCTGCACTCAATATGCCAGCAAATTTGGAAAACTCAGCAGTGGCCACAGGACTGGAAAAGGTCAGTCTTCATTCCAATCCAAAAGAAAGGCAATGAAGTCAGTAATCACCATTAAAAAACGTCACAGGGTCAATCAGGAAACTCAGACAAGTTTCAGAGCAGTGTCTGCATCTTGAAGAATTTGGCATTTGTTTCATTTCAGATTCTATATAATCCCCATTGTATTTGGCCAAACAGTCTCCCTTGATCTTTTTAAAATCCCAGGTGTAATTTAAGGAAAGCTAAATCTCTAGATTTAATTCACCAAATGTGATTTTCTATAGGATACTTGATATCTTTTAAAAACAAACATTAAAATGATATTTTTTTCTTTCCTTTCAAACACCAGAAGGTTATAGTTAATAGATTTTGGTTTAAAGAATACAAACTCTCAATTCTGAGACTTCTAAGTATAGATAAAAGCATATTTGAGCTTTGTAGGCTGAGATACATATATGCTACCTGCATTTGGATGTGTTTTATTCTCCACCATTTCCAGTCGACCCCACCCCCACCCTTGCCAATTCTGTCTTCAGTTTACAAACAAATAAAAACAGTGATACTCCTGAACAGTGAAAACTGATTATAAGTAACATTATTTTAGGTCCATGGTTTGTAAGATCTGTGCTTTAGAAAGTCTTTATATTCTTTTGTATGTCATAAAATTTTCTGAATTAGAATTGTTATTTAGAATTTGTGCTCTAAACTATTTTTCCTATTTAAACTTTGAAATTGACTTTTTCCCCTACATAATCTTTTATTAATTTGTTGGGGAGAGAAGGTATTCACAAACTGCATACCAAGGTCCTATTTCAAAAAACAGTGGTAACTTAAAAAAAAAATTTTTAGATTTATAGAAAAAAAATAAAAGATAACACAGAGAGCTCGTGTATATCATTGTCTGTTTTCTCCTATTGACATATTTTGTTACTAGGATGCATTTGTCGCAAGTAAGAAACTTAGTTGTTACCCGACTATTAATTAAATTCTTCCCTTTATTTAGATTTCGTCAGTTTTCCTTCATATCCTTTTCCTGTTTGAGAATTCCATCCAGGATACCACATCATGTTTAGCTGGCAAGTCTCTTTAGATGACTCTGTCCTGCGACAATTTCTCAGACTTTCCTTGTTTATGATGACCTTGACAGTTTTGAGGAATACCACTCAGGCATTTTATGGAATGTCCCTCCATGTGGATTTGTCTGATGTTTTTCTCAGGGTTGAACTGGGGTTTGGGGCATTGGAGAGGAGGACCTCAGAGATGAAGGGCCATTCTCATCACATCACATCAAGGGTGCATGCTGACAACATGATTTATAGCTGAGGGTGTTAACCTCAGTGACCCAGCATACATAGTGTTTGCCAGGTTGGAAATGGATTACTTTTCAACAAACTCCTCTTTCTTATTCAGAGAGGCTTTGGGGGAGAGGTTTGTGATGTCTGATCTTGGTTCAGGGAATATAAATTGTTAATCCTGGTCCTGCCATCAATTTCCTGTGTCACTTGGCTTCTTCAGGTCTCAGCTGTCATCTACGGGGTTTAGAGAAAACACCAAAATATCTGAGATTCTATGTTCTCACATTTTTTATAAACTTTATTTGTCTTTAATTGGAGGATAATTGCTTTACAACTTTGTGTTGATTTCTGCTGTTATTTTTATCCCAGTGTGTCAGAGTCCTGGTAGGAAGAAAGATGGGTAATTTGAGGAGAATATGGTAAAGGAAGTATTGACAGAGGTGTGGGTGGGGAATAAGGGAAACCCAAGATTTAGCACAGCCCTCTGGGTCCTATGCCAGCAGGGTGCCTGCGTCACTCCTAGGACTGAAGGGAGGACAGAGTGCTTCTGGGGTCCGTGAGACACAGGCGCCCACGCCACAGGGGAAGGTGCCAGAAAGGAGCTGCGCCATCATCCAAAGGGCACAGCCAGCCTGAGACAAAGCTGCAAGAAGCGAGCAACCACTTTCCTGGTTTTATGCTGCTCTCTCCCTCTAATCTGGATGCTGCTGCTGCTGCTAAGTCGCTTCAGTCGTGTCCGACTCTATGCGACCCCATAGACAGCAGCCAACCAGGCTCCCCCATCCCTGGGATTCTCCAGGCAAGAGTACTGGAGTAGAATCTAAAGCTGGGAGGCAGGGAAGCCTAGAGAGGCGAAGCACACGGGGCACAGGAGAGGGTGGGGAAGAGCAGAAAGTGAACTTGTATCCAGATGACCAAACCGAAGATAGGTTTATTGAACACAGTGAGTTACAACCGAGTCAACTCAGCCCAGCATGTAACATGCCCAGCGGAATTCAATAGTTTACAGTAACTATCACTTAAGTATTTGCAGAGACAAAGGACCCAATGAATTTGCAAACAGCCCATGCTTACGTATTATATAGTTCTAATGATTGTAATTTGCTATTTAGTTTTCGATCATCTCAGACAAGAGATGTAATTTCTCTTCTCTATCAAAATTTGAAGTATATGCAAACAATTCCAATGGGCTATTTCTCCAGCTAGATAGTCCAGGTTTCTTGCAGATGAGGTGGGAAATTAGATCAGGTTACTCTAAAGAGTCACCCAAGTCTAGGATCTGTAATTCCATGTGAATATAGGCCACTTCCTTGGGGAGATTTTTATCCCTGAGATTCATTAATGTTGCACTGAGAATTAACATAAGGAGAAGAAGAAAGGAACAGAGGTTTTGAGGGACTGGATTAAAAAATAGAAGTCTAATGCCTGTATCAGGGCAACATCAATCAAAATGGCAAAGGGGAAACTTAAGGCCCCCTTGTGAGTTAGGAAACCCAAAATTGCACTAGATAGACAAGTGTCCATTGCATAAAAATGACTCCACCTTAAATATAATTCTAGGCACAGAAAAGGTATAGGTGAAAGAAACTTTGCAAAAGTTGTTTTACGTTTGACAAAGCTGTAATATTTCTTATATCACTTACATCGTCCTAATATAGACATTATTAGGCCCATCTCAATGATGAGGAAAAAGAAGCTCACGCGTGAAGCACCTGACCCAAAGTCACAGCCTTTGAGCACAGGGCCAGACATATATTTGACACTCAGCAAACAAATCTGAAGGAGTAAAGTTTAATTAGCTTAAGTGGTGAGCTAATCTAGAAAGGACTGACCAACACACGCTACCTTCTGGCACAATTGCTGGGCACAGGGAGAAGTCAGCCAGGGTTCCTCTTCTATGTTCAAGCCAAAGAGGCTCATTTGAACCCCTGAGTGAAAATAACTTTTATATTCACTAATGACTATAACTCTTTCTATTACTTAATAAATGGGATGAATAAGAGAGTTCTTACAAAGCCAGATAGCATTTGCAAATGGGCTAGTGTGACTTGACGGATGGATCTGGAACCCGACGCCAAGAAGAGTTGCTGAAACCTGCAGGAGTCGGCAGAAACTGACTTCCGAGCCATTTCTCTTTCCTGGGAGGGTGATAATCTGGGCTTTTTAACTGATTAGCAAATCTAAAAGGTGCTCGTGTTTCTTCAGTTTGTGTATAAGAATCAGCTACCTGTTGGAAATTCAGCAGGCCTTTTCTTCCTCCATCTGCCTTAGCTGTAGTTTCCCTCTTTACTTTGAGGACTGTCAAGCAGACGGATAGAAAGTCATGAAACCTAAGGGATTAGAAGGACTGACTTAGAGAATAGGATCTCTGTTTTTGCTGGGAGCTAGAACAATGAGAAAAAGTCAGAGCAGAACTATTTTTACAAGCTGCGCATTGTTTATACTGCTGAGTATTTTTAAAGGGCTTTGAGTATTTATGGAAGGAAAGATTGGATGTTTTAACTACTATACGGTGGTGGGTACAATGGGAAAGAACCTTGATTTGGAGTTAGACAGTCCTAGGTTTGGTTTTGAACATATCACTTATTTTTTTTAAGCTTTGGGCAGTTTTCTTTGTAACCTCTCTGTGTCTTATATGAGAAATAAAATCTGTTTTAAAATGTACCCTTTAGTTCAGTGGTTCTCAATCTTGACTGCTCATTAGAATCTCCTGGGGAGCTTTAAAAAACACAGATGCATGAGTCAATTAAATGCCTATATGTGGGACAAAGGTATTAAAAAGTACTTCCTGAATGTAGAGTAAGAGTAAGTGTAGACAACTAGCGCTCAGCCAATCAGAATGAAATGGTCAGTTTTTCAGGGACATAGAAAATTGCAAGGTTTACTCTAAACCCCCGTGAATGGGGAAGTTGAAACCCAGGAAGATTCCTAAGTTTATATAAAATCACACAATTTAGAGTTCAGGTCTTCTGAAATCTGGGTCATAATATTTTCTAAAATATTATAAGCTTGGCCTGAGTTGCTCATAAGCTACCCAGAGCAGAAAACAGGGTTTGAGACACCTACGTCAATAATAATAATGATAAGCAATACAAGAGGCAGCTTGGCAATGAGGTTATCCTCTGCGATGCCTGCACTCTGATCACCAACATATCAAACCTTGGATTTGGCTTAAACCTAGAGTCACAGTCTCTCTTGTCCACCAAGTTTAGGCAGGCAACGGACCTGGAACAAGACAGGACAGGGAGACGGGAGCCAGGATGAAGTGGAGGGCCTGCTTTTTGAATTCAAATATTTAACAGATTTCAGAACAAGCAGAACAAATTGATGACCTGAAATCCCCCTTGTAATGTGCTGGCTTACATACCTCAGCTTCAGTCTCCACCAGTGTGTCACACTGGATGCTAGATTGTAGGCAGAACTTGACAGCATGATATCGTTCAGATATTGTTGCATCATCTGTTTTCTAGATCCAAAGAAACCAGAGGCTGGAGATGTTGAGTATTGGTCCAAGCTCTCAAGACGATAGAGTGAGAACCAGGAAAGAAGCCTTGGTAGTCCCTACCTTATGCTCTTCTGGGCATTGTCAGAGCCTAAGACCTGGACTTAGAAGAGACAGCAGCTCAAATCCTGGTGACACCACGTCCAACCTGGGAAACTATGAGTTACTTTCTCTTTACTAAGTCTTTTTTTTTTTTTCACTATAAAAATGAGAATGATAAAACTAGTTACCTCATAATCGTAATATGGGGATTCAACAACGTAATGCATGTTAAATGTTTAGCTCGGTGCCAAGTGGCGTTTTTTGTGGTTTAACTGGTTTTTTGTTTTCATGGTTCTTGTTTTGCTGTGCAGTATCATCACTTCCCGTCCTGAAGTATAAACGTTCAGAGTTCTTGATGTTTTTAAGGACCAGATAGTTTCAAACTGGTGTTCTCCTCCTGCAGGAGGAGTCTCTTTGCCATCCACAAGCTAACACGCTTGAGTTCACTCAACTGAGAGTTCCATATGCGGTACATTCTAACCTGCAGCTTGGTGTCTGGAACTAGGGTATCACAGCTTTAGGGTTGACTGGTGTGTGGCAGAGGCCAGGCATTTGCTGGATGGCCTCCCTTCCATCTTCTATTCAGAAGGGGCAGTGCAGTGGCAAACATGAGGGAGTCTTTGTCTGGATGAGAAGGAGAAGTGCACTCATTGGACTAAGGAGAGATGATGGGGCCAGCAGAGCGGAAGCTGGGCCAGTGGGCTCCACTCTGTCCAGTTCATGCAGCTCCTTGGAGCAGGGTGAGGTTGGGGAGGGCGGGAGGAGGAGTCTGGTCTCCACAGTCACCCACCCAATTCCATGTTAGAATGTATCCATGAAGGGGAAAAGAAAGTGCTTTTAAGAAAAAAAAAAAAAAAGAATAGCATCAGAAGCTTGAGAATGTTTAGACCTCCTAGACCCTGGGAACAATGACATCCTTTCCCCATAGCCTGAGCAAGAGGACTTTGGCCTGGAAAACTGGCTCATTTCCTTTCTGTCACCGTCTCCAGTGTCTTGTCCCGGCCTCATCCTATCTGTCATCGTCCTGAAGACACAAGGAAGGGCCTGTATGTGTGGAGTGATGGGGCGGACACGTTTTCCAAGCCTCCAGGGCACCCCAGACTATGTTACAAGAGGATACTCTCAGTGTTTCTAAGCTGGATGAGGCTTCCAAGGTCCCTGAGACTTGGACTTGAAAGAAAACCCCGATAGCCCATTCATTGGATCCAGTCTCCTGGGGAGGGAAGGCTAAGCACTCCCTGCCCTTGGTCATCTGCTGACCCAGCTGCTGTGTTAAGATCATCACACAGCCTTCTGCTTGTCCCCAGTGCCGTCCTTGTTGATAACCACAAGGTGGCATTGCAGATTAAAGTGAAGCACCAGAGACCTGCCTGTTCCCAGGTGGGGCTCCGGCACTCCACACCTGGGAGTTAAGAGAACATCTGTCCCCATCTGCTCACTCTACAGATGGTCACACTGAGGCTCAGAGACAAGATGGAACCTGCTTGGAGAGTTACGGCATAGAACAGAAGCCTCCCAAAACTGCTCAGGCAGGGAGATGCTTAACCCATTATTAGGTACCGAGATAGTGAGATGTGTCCCTTCAATTTAGCGAAGTGTAAAATACATCCATAGCCTTGACTAGACGGACCTTTGTTGGCAAAGTAATGTCTCTGCCTTTTAATACACTATCAAGGTTGATCATAACTTTCCTTCCAAGGAGTAAGTGTCTTTTAATTTCATGGCTGAAATCAGCATCTGCAGTCATTTTGGAGCCCCCAAAAATAAAGTCTGACACCGTTTCCACTGTTTTTCCATCTATTTCCCATGAAGTGATGGGGCCAGATGCCATGATCTTTGTTTTCTAAATGTTGAGCTTCAAGCCAACCTTTTCACTCTCCTCTTTCACTTTTATCAAGAGGCTTTTGAGTTCCTCTTCACTTTCTGCCATAAGGGTGGTGTCATCTGCATATCTGAGGTTATTGATATTTCTCCCAGCAATCTTGATTTCAGCTTGTGCTTCTTCCAGCCCAGCGTTCCTCATGATGTACTCTGCATATAAGTTAAATAAGCAAGGTGACAATATACAGCCTTGACGTGCTCCTTTTCCTATTTGGAACCAGTCTGTTGTTCCAGGTACAGTTCTGACTGTTGCTTCCTGACCTGCATACAGGTTTCTCAAGAGGCAGGTCAGGTGGTCTGGTATTCCCATCTCTTTCAGACGCTGCGATTCATGGGGTCACGGAGAGTCAGACACGACTGAGCGACTGAACTGAACCGAACTGAACTGAACTGAAAATACATCCATGTGATTTCAAAATAAATAAATAACTTCCTTGATTCAAGTGGGTACAAGAAATTAGAGTGTAAATGCCTCAAGGGCAGGGGTTGTACCTACTTCACTTGTCACATTTAAGATCCTGGAACCAGCGTTCAGAGTATTGATTTATGGTCCCTAATACACATTGGGTTCTCTCCTCTTTATAGCTTTTTCATCTCCAGACCAGATTTCTAGAAGTGAATGGGGCAACATTTGCGTTCCCCGTGATCTCTCATCGATTCAGTTAACACGGGGTTACTGAGACCCTCCCAGGTCCGCAGGCTGGGCTGGGCACCTGCTGGGAGGCTGGCCTAGGGTTTGGCATTGAGTCGGTGCCCTGCTCTTGTGGATTTACCGTCGCCTCACCCCCTGACTTAAGGAGTTTGAACAGGGATGTTTTGAATTCCTTCCTCCTTTACCCATCTTTGGTTTCCCCCCAGAATTTGGGGTCCAAGCTTTGTTTCTGATTCTTGGGGAAGCAAGGCCGTCTCTGAAGTCCAATGGCAGAGTGCGTTCCCCTGGACAAGACCTGCAGCGTCCCTCCTGACATGTTACATGGGGATGGCCCCTCATCCTCTCAACTCCGAGGCACCTTGAGGAGATCATTTCATCTTTAGGTCGCAGGTTCCCTGTGTCTAAATTTTGCTCAAAGCTGAATGTGCTATGCTATAGTTCTAGATCATCTAACGCCCTCCCCTCATGAAACTTGTTAGCAACTGAAACTTCTTCCCCACTGCTTCTGCTTGGGTTCCTTTTCACCAAAACATTGGCTGTCCAATGAGGGGTCCCTGATGACTGAGTCTGGAATGTGTACTCTTTGGAAAGCTCTGAGGTTGGGACTTGAGGGAAAAAGAAATGCCAGCATGCTGTTTTAGAAAAATACTCTTCCATCAGAAGAAAAAGATCAGTGATTCTCAGGAGGAAAATGAGAAAACATATCATGTACCCAGAGGAAGCTGTGTTGCTGTTGTGTATTTTAATGCTCATGTAAACCAAAGGATCCTTCTCGGGACCCTGCATGTCTCAGAGTGATGTCCAAGAGGAGACAAGAACTGGTGATGTTCAAGAGTAGATCACATTTTCTAATTCAAAATTTAATAATCCCTACAGGTAAAAATCCCATAGTGTGAAAACTGATCAACATTGAAAAGGGTACTACATTAAACTGTCCATTTACAGATGTGAGTACAGCATCCTTCCTTCCTTGGACTACACTCTAGGTTAGGTCTCTCCAGGCTGCAGGTGTTTTGCTGACTGGTTCCCCATGCTGCCCGCCATCCCCACCCCACCTTCCGCCCTCCTAGTTTAGAGTATTTTCCATTCTTTCACCCGATCCTTACATGACACGGTTTCCAGGCACAAATCCATCTAACCCCAGGGTCCCCGTGTCTTTCTGAAGCCTGATGGCCAGCACTGCATGGTCCCCTATGGCAGCCCCCAAGCACTGGTTTGAGCCCTTTCCTGTGCTAAGCAGGGCAGCGGGGAGACGAGGGAGACCTGGCCTGTGTCTTTGAAGAGCTCATCATACAAAACAAAGGTATCATGTATCTGTAAACACAGAAACAAAAGGCAAGAGGCTTAAAGTAGTTTTCCACAGATGGGACAGAAAATAGCCCATATAACAGACACGGAGTTCTTAGCACGTCATTTGTATTGTCAAGTTTCTGGATGTGCTTATTCTGTTCCTAATATTTCATTAAAATGGGTGTCTGCATTTATTGCCAATGAGTGTCACCCATATGAATATTAAAGAGAGCTCTGTTCCCAGAGAAGAGGCTAGTTACATCCTTCCTTTTGTTTGTCTCCTTTTCTTTCTTGTAAGTCAGGGATGGCTCAGTAGTGGGAGCAGAAAATTTGCTTCTTTTATCCCTTTCTTTTGTATGAATTGACACAGCTGGGACTCAAAGAGGGAATGGTGCTTGCCCTCAGCCCAAGATGGGCCAACGTGCTTGATTCTTCTTGTAGAGGAACTTGCCTTTGCAACAATGTTTGTTTCTTTTTTGTGCTGATTGCACTTGTGAGATGGTTAGACTGAGAAATGCAGTGCTCTGGAGACAGGGTGTGGATGCTCCTGCTTCATGATGGGCTATCTTTGGTGGCGGAGTCCTGCTGCTGGCTCTTCAAGGCTTTGGTGGAGGGGAGAATAATTCCTCAGCTAATTCAGAGGCCCTGGGCTTTTCTTGTAACTAGAGCAGAGCCCACTCTTTACAGTAAGTGTGTAGGAGATACTGCCAGGTGCAGGACAAGGCTATAGCCAGCTTCTTGATTCCTCTTATGACAGCCCTGCAAGGCAAGGGGGGATATCAGTTTATACCCACAGAGACTGAACCTATGTGACTGTAGGAGGTAAGTCCCAATCAATGCAGGAAAGACCAGGCAGAGAAGCAGAGGCTCTAGCTAAACTCAGAATTTTTTACCTCAGAGCATCAGTAAGTCTTCATGTCCTATATCTGCCTCCAGGACAGGCCCCGTTGTGCATGAAGTTACTGTTAGCAAAGCTCTAGTCACATAAACCCAGCCTATTTATTCCTCACAACCACCATATGGGGTTGAGATGACTGTCCCTGATTCTCTTCCCTTCATGGGTAGGAGAAATTGGAAAACTGTAAAACTGAAGGGTGCAGTACTATGTGAGTGTGTGTGAGTGTGTGTGTGTGTGCGTGTGTGTGTGGTGGATGGGGGGCAGTGTTTAATCAACCCCACTCTCCTTCCCACCTCAAGTTCTAGAAAACACAGTGGAGCAAAAAATTAGGATGAACCCGATTCCCTCTGTTCCTCAGTGAAAATATCCCTTCACTAAAGATGTTCCCAAAGCTTTGTCAGATCTAAAAGGTTTAAACAAAATTTACATTATTTGCAATATAATCTATATCCCCTGAAAAAATTGGAATTATGTAGTTTGTAAAGATGTTAAATATGCAAATCAAAGTTTGACTCTCTCAGTTCAGTTCAGTTCAGTTCAGCTGCTCAGTCGTGTCTGACTCTTTGCGACCCCATGAATCGCAGCACGCCAGGCCTCCCTGTCCATCACCAACTCCCGGAGTTCACTCAAACCCAGCTCCATCGAGTTGGTGATGCCATCCAGCCATCTCATTCTCTGTCGTTGCCTTCTCCTCCTGCCCCCAACCCCTTCCAGCATCAGAGATTTTTCCAGTGAGTAAACACTTCACATGAGGTGGCCAAAGTATTGGAGTTTCAGCTTTAGCATCAGTCCTTCCAATGAACACCCAGGACTGATCTCCTTTAGAATGGACTGGTTGGATCTCCTTGCAGTCGGGACTCTCAAGAGTCATCTCCAGCACCACAGTTCAGAAGCATCAATTCTTCGGCGCTCAGCTTTCTTCACAGTCCAACTCTCACATCCATTCATGACCACTGGAAAAACCATAGCCTTGACTAGATGGACCTTGGTTGGCAAAGTAATGTCTCTGCTTTTTAATATACTGTCTAGGTTGGTCATAACTTTCCTTCCAGGGAGTAAGCGTCTTTTAATTTCATGGCTGCAGTCGCCATCTGCAGTGATTTTGGAGCCCCCCAAAATAAAGTCTGACACTGTTTCCACTGTTTCCCCATCTATTTCCCATGAAGTGATGGGACCAGATGCCATGATCTTAGTTTTCTGAATGTTGAGCTTTAAGACAACTTTTTCATTCTCCTCTTTCACTTTCATCAAGAGGCTTTTTAGTTCCTCTTCACTTTCTACCATAAAGGTTAGCAATAATTTATGTTTGTTGGTAGTTTAAAATTGAACAAGCGCTTTTGAATATATTTAATTTAATACTTTTGAAAACATTTAATTTAATACTCTCAGGAATTATACAAGGTAGATATTATCTCCACTGTACAAGATGTGCTGAGGCATAGAGATGATCATAAATTTCCCAGCCACTTACTGACAGATGTCAGTCACCTGTCACTTGATTCAAAATATCATACCCAAGGTCTTGGAATCTTCCGTGGGGCAACTGCTATCTTTTGTTCTTCTGTCCCTAGAAAAAACTCCTTCTGTTAGCTGTTACTGTCTCAATAGCTTTACTTCAAGCAAGTTCTTAATTTAAAAAAAAGTCATATTGCTGGCGATGGGACAGAACTTAAGTGAGAAAGGGCACTTAATTCATTCTGTCAGCTCAACTTATAGTCGCTTGCACATGTAAAAATTACAGATGACAGTTTATCTGTGAGTTTGACACCATGAATCATCAACAACCCTCTAGGGTTTTGCTGAAACAGCAGGAACAATGTGTGTCCAATTGCTGGACAGGTAAATAGTTGGGGCTGAGACCATTAGAGTTATCAGCTTAAGTAATATTCACTCCACTCAGTGGGCAGGGCTCCCAGATTTGCCAGAGGACTTATGAAAGTCTGTGTGTGGATGGCATCATACCCTGGAATTGGAATAAACTCTTTGAAAAAATATACGAAAGTCACCAAAGCATCTCATCCTGTATAGTTTGATGGATTCAATAGCATGATATAATTAGATGGGGCCTTAACCATCATCAAATTCAAACATTCCTAGAAAGGGAAATGATTTGCCTAGGATCCCATAGCAGTTCAGTTGCAAGGCTGGATCTCTTGATTCCTAAGGACGACCCTCTCCTTGAGTTACTAAGTGGAGATGTACTGAACCCCATCACATTTTGGTTAAGGATAAAACAAAGTTAAGTTGTGGACTGCAGTCCAGCTCAAGAAGAAAACAGGGCAGTAAATAGAATTACAGTACATCCCACAGAGTCTATAATAATATAGAATGATAATAATAGCTAACCTATTTTAAGTGAAATATCTTGTATGGGCCTCAGTACTAGGAACGACCACAAAAGTGGGTGTATTCTTGTTTTAAAGATGTGAAAGTAATCATCTATACAGATATTGAGTATTTACCCAATATTATGTCCAGTAAATAACAGAACTAAAATTACGAGTATAACAGAAACTTGGGATAACCAGAGGAAGATAAATAACTATATCGACTTAGGAGAAAGCAGTAAATGATACCTGAACTGAGTTTTCAAGGAAAGCTAGTACTTAGGCAGGTAAAGAAGGGAAAAGGATACTAGAGACTGTGCATTGGTGTAAAAATTATTTCATGGTGACTGTAATAAGGTTTAGAGGCGTACTGTTAAACATTTGAGCAAGGACTAAAGAAAATAAAGGGAGTGATATGATATAGCCAATATTGGAGACGAAAGGTAATCCTAAAAGTTGCTCATTTACTCCATGATAAGACAGAGAATGAGATGGCTGGATGGCATCACCGACTCGATGGACATGAGTTTGAGTGAACTTCGGGAGTTGGTGATGGACAGGGAGGCCTGACGTGCTGTGATTCATGGGGTCGCAAAGAGTCGGACACGACTGAGCGACTGAACTGAACTGAACTGAAGGCAGAAAAAGAAAAGGAAAAAAAAAAAGAGTGAAGAGCACATTAGATTCCAACATGATAGACTTAAACCCAAACATATCAATAGTTACATTAAATGTGAATGATTTAAAGATAAAACACTCCAATAAAAAATCGGAGATCATCCATTGTATTAGAACTTGTCAGATCCAGCCAAAACTGCTGACTACGAGTCCTGTGAGTTTCTTTAGCAAGTAACACTTTAAGTTATTTTTAAAAAACACACAGGCTGAAAAGTAAAAGTACGGAAGGTAAAAGTGAAACTAAAAAGTATAGAAATATATACAAACACTGACTGTAAGAAAACCAAAATGGCTATGTTAATATTAGTCAAAATAGACATTAGAAAAATGGAAATTCTAGAGATAAAGAGGGATGCTTCATCATGGCTGGCAAGTCAGTTAATCTAGAAGACTTAAATGTGCATTTATATAATAATAGAGTTTTAAAGTATACTAGATCAACTGATAAAAATGGAGAAGCTTACAAATCCATGCTGGAGACTATAACATTCCTCTTGTAGTAACTGATAGAACATGTAGACAGAAAATCAGTAAGAGCATAGAAAACTCAAGCAACACTATTAACAATCATTCTAATTGGCATTTATAGACCACTCCACCCAACAACAGCAGAAAACACATTCTTTTCATGTGTACATAGACGTTCACCAAGATAAGCCATTTACTGGACAATAAAAAAGCATCAATACCTTTTAAACGACTGGATAAAAACCAAGGGTAACATTTAGATCTGTTCTTATCTTTACCATAAACTGATCATATCTGCATTATGTCAATAGAATTAATAAATTAACATTATTGCAATTCAAGCCTGTTATTCTGTTAACTCATTGTGTGACTTTTGGCAAGTTTCTCTGTATATCTAAACCTCGATTTTTCCAAAATTATTTGGTATTCACTAAACAACATTTTCTTAAGTTATTCTCTACTTTTTGTTTATGAATCCAGCCCCTTGCACAATGCCTGACATGTAGAAGGACATCTCAATAAATATTTGTCCAAAAAATATTACAAGAATGAATAAGCAATTATTCTGACTGAAGAGATGTTTGATGGACTCTGCTTCATTTCATCCTTTACTTTTCTGACGTTAAAATATACCTTCTTTCCAAAATGCAATAGACTAGGGATTAGAATTCTTGGTCCTTACATAAATACTTACTCCTCGTTAATTTATTGTGAACTATAATGGATATGCAACTCAAGTGCAGTTTTCAGTTCATGCTTTATGGAGTCACAGTCTGATGTCTTTAGGTAAATGGCAGTAATATAAATGTTTGTTGGAGCAGTATATAAGAAACCTGCTGACTTATGTGCTATAGAGAATGTAAGTAATGTTTGTGAAGTGACAGGTAACAATGATGGAACTCTAACATTTTCAGACTAACAAATTTTACACCTAACAAATTCATTTGTCCCAAGCTATGTAGTATATCTTACAAAGTCCATTTTGCTATTTAAAGTATGAATTCCATAATAAAGGTTTAAGTATCACTAACAGTGTACCAGTTGTTTTAGGAATAATAATAAAATGTTATGACTTTGCAACTATTTTTTTAAACCCAAATGATTATATTTATTAATAGCTGACATTCTTTTTGATAAAACAATCTTGTAATATACATAAATTTTACCATTTAAGCAAAACCTGATACTGTAATATTCTGTCCAACTAAGTAAATTAAAAAAATTTAAAGGTCAAATTTATATACAGGGTTCACACTATAAAGAGAAATGTAGGTGGGCCTTAGAGAAAGATGATTGGACCCCTGGACCACCACTCTGTTTTGAAAAGCTAATGGAGACCTGAGATAACTTTCTCCCCTAGGTGGACCAACTGGAAAGCCCACCTTACTTGAGTAGATGGCGTATCAGGCAGAGCACAGGGCTTGGCGAGGAAGAGTTCACTGTTTTATGCACTTAGGTTATTTGCAACTGTTTTTGATCTATTCTTAGGGTGAAGAATATTTAACTCAATATTCTTCAAAGTAAATTCTGCAAAACCATAGTCACATGGGCTGTAAATGTTATAAGGAAAGAAGGAAGGCCTTTTAAAGTTTTGGGAACACTGACTTAAAAACTCTCAGGATGTTAGAAATCTTGAAGTATGTTAATGTGAATTATAAATTTCAAACTGATGAAGAGAGGGGAGCATCTTATAAAGGACTGACTTCCCAAACATTTTACCATGCTTATCAGTATCCTATGGCTGCAACAAATTACCACAAGTGTAGTGGCTCACAGCAATAGAAAATTATTTTCTCACAATTCTGACATATAAAAGTTTAAAAGCAATGTATCAGCAGAGCCACCTTCCTATGGAACCTGTAGGGGAGAATCCATTCTCTGCTTCCCCCAGCTTCTGGTGGCTCTTGGTATTCTCTGGTGTGTGGCAACATCACTCCAATCATGCTCTTTGGTCCGTTGCGACCTCCTTTGTCTTTGTTGACTGTCCCCCTGACTTACTTGTATTAAGGATATCGTCACTTTATTTAGGACCCACCTGGATAATTGAGGGGGCAGGAGGAGAAGGTTTTTCTCTTTCTGACTTACTTCACTGTGTATCTAGGTTCATCCACCTCATTAGAATGTGACTCAAATGTATTCCTTTTTATGGCTGAGTAATATTTCATTGTGTATATGTGCCACAACTTCTTTATCCATTCATCTGTCAATGGACATCTAGGTTGCCTCCATGTTCTATAAGTAGTACTGTTCTATAAATAGTGCTGTAATAAACAATGGGATACATGTATCTTTTTAAATTTTGGTTTTCTCAAGATAAATGCCCAGAAGTGGGATTGCTGGGTTATATGGTGATTTTATTCCTTGTTTTTTAAAGAATCTCCATAACATCTTCCATAGTGGCTGTATCAATTTACATTCCCACCAACAGTGCAAGAGCATTCCCTTTTCTCCACATTATCTCCAACATTTATTCTTTGTAGACTTTTTGCTGATGGCCATTCTGACTACTGTGAGGTGATATCTTATTGTAGTTTTGATTTGCATTTCTCTAATAATGAGCACTTACTCCTTGGAAGGAAAGTTATGACCAACCTAAATAGCATATTAAAAAGGGAGAGACATTACTTTGCCAACAAAGGTCCGTCTAGTCAAGGCTATGGCTTTTCCAGTGGTCACATATGGTTGTGAGAGTTGGACTGTGAAGAAAGCTGAGCACCGAATAACTGATGCTTTTGAACAGTGGTGTTGGAGAAGACTCTTGAGAGTCCCTAGGACTGCAAGGAGATCCAACTAGTCCATTCTAAAGGAGATCAGTCCTGGGTGTTCATTGGAAGGACTGAAACTAAAGCTGAAACTCCAATACTTTGGCCACCTCATGCGAAGAGTTGACTCACTGGAAAAGACTATGATGCTGGGAGGGATTGGGGGCAGGAGGAGAAGGGGACGACAGAGAATGAGATGACTGGATGGCATTACTGACTCGATGGAGGTGGGTTTGAGTGAACTCTGGGAGTTGGTGATGGACAGGGAGGCCTGGCGTGCTGTGATTCATGGGGTCGCAAAGAGTCGGACACAACTGAGTGACTGAACTGAACTGAACTGAACTGAGGGTTAGTTCTTGAAGAAGGAAATGGCAACCCACTCCAGTGTTCTTTCCTGGAGAATCCCAGGGACAGGGGAGCCTGGTGGGCTGTCGTCTTTGGGGTCGCACAGAGTTGGCCACGACTGAAGTGACATAGCAGCAGCAGCAGCAGCAACAGCAGGGTTAGTTCTCCGGTAGTCTAGGGTCTTTGAGTCAGTGATCCCACTCCAAAGGCTCAGGGCTTGATGATTCCACAAATGGTCTGTTATGGCATTAAGTGAGATTAAAACAAATACCCAAAAATGAGAAACCAAAGATGAACCCCAGACATATGGCAGTAACAAAATCAGGCAAATAATTAAAATAATGGAATATACACATATACATATACACACATAAGCAATGTTGAAACAGTCCCACTAAAATAAAGTACAGTAGACTGACCAAGTGAACAAGGGCAATCAGAAATTATATTTACCAGTTAAGAACAAAACTAACTAAAGTGCAAATCAGAAAGCAAAACTAAAGCAAGGTGCCAACTGGGGAATAAAGCAATGAAAACAAAACTAACAAATATGTTGAAGAAAGAAAAGAAAGAAAGAATAGATATGCAAAGTTAAATAGGGGTAGATGAAGAAGATTTATACCCATAAAGATTAACTGCAAGGGGAAATGAACAGTAGGAAAGGCAAACAAAGTAATAATATAGAAATAATATAATAGGCTTAAAAGTTTAAAATTAAAATTATAAAAAAGAGAAAAGAAAAAAAGAAAGGAAGAAGAAATAATTAAAAAGAAAAAAAAGAAAAAGTCTACAGAACTGCAAAACCCCAATGTAAAGCCAGAGGTTTAAAACAACAATAAAAAGTGTGACTGAATATACACATAAGCATATACACTCATGAGCAAAATCAAAACAGTCCAACAAAAATAAAGTAAAACAGATTGACCCAGCAAACAAAGGAAACCAAATATTATATCTACCAGAACAAAACTAACTAAAGCACAAACTGGAAAACAAAACTAAAGTAAGGTGCCAATTGGGGAATAAAGCAATGAAAATAAAACTAACAAAATGTTGAGAGGAAAGGAAAGAAAGAAAAGAAATAACAGATATGCAAAGTTAACTAGAGGTAGATAAAGAAGATTTATATACATTAAAGATTAAGTGCAAGGGGAAAAGAACAGTAGGAAAAGCAAGCAAGGGAATAAATGTAGAAAAAATAATAATAGGTTTAAAAATTAAAATTAAAAAAAGAGAAAAGAAAGAATAAACAAAAAAATGAAAACAGCAAAAGTCCAACATAAAACCAGAGGTGTATAACAACAATAAAAAATGTGATTAAGAAAAGAAGAAAAAGGCTTAAAAGTTTAATTAGATTTCATACTACTAATAAAGTTGATAACTACAACAGAAGAGGGGGAAAAGAAAAAACGTCCAAAAGAATCTGCAGAACAAGTCAAGGCCTGTGAATAATAAATGTCTTTCTTGAGTCACTGCTGTGAGAGTCCTCTCCCTCGCTGGGAGTCACAGTCCACCTCACTCCCTAGGAGGCCCTCCAACACTGTGCTGGTCTCTGGACCTGCTGTGGGGGCAGCTCAGATTCTAATCTGGTCCTACTCCTTTGTGTTTCTTGCCTCCAATGTCCACAGCTATCAGAACTAGTGGGTTTTCTTTTGTGGGAGCTCTCAATGTCCTTTTATATATTCCATAGACACAGAGTCTGGCTAGTTGATCATATGGATTTAATCTGCAGCTTGTACAGCTGGTGGGAAGCTTTTGAGCCTTATTCCTTAGCCACACTGCCTCCGGGTTTCAACTGTGGTTTTATTTCCACCTCTACATGTGGGTCGTCTACTGGGGTTTGCTCCTGAGGCTGCCCTGACAGACTAGGGTTTGCTCCTGTGAGGGCCAGGCGTGGAGGTGGTACAGCTGCTCGGATCACAGGGGTTCTGGCAGCACCAGGTACTCAGGGGAATTGGAGGCTAGGGCAGCAGGAAATGTAGTGTTCTAGAAGGGTATGGCAACCAGTATTGGCCGGTATGCTCCAGTATTCTTGCCTCGAGAATCCCCCTGACAGAGAAACCTGGCAGCCCACAGTCTATAGGGCCGCAAAGAGTTGGACAGGACTGAAGCGGCTCTGCATGCATAGACGCAAGGATTTTTTTGCCTGTGGCAACTCTGCATCCGTGAGAGGTGAGAGTGAATGTGGCACAGCTGCTTGGCTTTCAGGGACCCTAGCGGCGCAAAGTATTCAAGGACAAGACTGCCTCCACCCCAGGAGTTATGACCCTATCAGAGTCCTTTTTCAAGCCTCTCCTGGCTGGCGATCAGAAGGCCTCTTTGGCTAGTTTTTCTCTGTAGCTCTGCCTGTTCAGGCACATAGAAGGGCCCTCATGACTGGGGTCCTACTCTGTAGATGGGCCCATCAGGCACTTAAAGGGGCACCCTGGGTGGGGTCCTACTCTGTATTCAGTGTGTCAGGCATTTGATGGGCCAGCCTCTCTATTGTTCAGCTGCCAATGCTAGTGTATGGAGGGAGAGAGGCTATGGTGCTGACTCCACCCCTCTACGCATGACTCAGCAGTATTGCCTTGCTGCTATGGCTGCCCGGGTCTCCTCTACAGGCATTTACCACCACAATCTCCTCCCTCACATCCCCATGATCCATCTTTCTGCAGTCAACAGCAGCCTTTGCCCTGGGGTTGCTCCACAGTCCCTAAACTCCAGCTCCCAGCCATTGTGCCTTTCAGGGGACCTGCTTCCCTGTCCAGGGTATGTATGGCTGTGGGAAGGGCTGTCTGATTCTCATTCCATTTAGGCTGCCACAGATCAGCTGTTTCACTCTCAGCCTTAAATGTTTCTCCTCTGACTCAGTTGCCTCAATGTGGGGATCAGACTCCTGCTTCAGTTCCCCCACCTGCTGAGGGCAGGTCCAGTCCTACTAAGACACCTGTTTTTCCCCTTAGTTCCTTCGTCCTACTGAATTTTGCATGGTTCTATATTTTCTTTCCAGCTGGTTAGGTACTCCTTTCTGCTCTCAGCTGGGGTACTGCTTGCACTTCTGTGTCTGAAGGTGTATTCCTGATGTATCTGTGGAGAGAGATGTACTCCACGTCCACTGACTTCTCTGCCATCTTGTTCTCTCTTTCCACTTTTTGATTTTTTTTTAATATTGAACTGTATAAACTGTTTATATATTTTTGAAAATTAACCCCTTTCTATTCACATCATTTGCAAATATTTTTCACATTCCATAGATTATCTTTTCATTTTCTTTATGGTTTCCTTTGTTGTGTAAAAGCTTTTAAGTTTAATTATGTCTCATTTGTTTATTTTTGTTTTTGTTTCCATTACACTAGGAAATGGATCCAATAAAATATTGTTATGATTTATGTTAAAGAGTGTCCTGCCAATGTTGTCTTCTAAAAGTTTTAAGGTGTCAAATCTTATAGTTATATCTTTAAGTCTTGAGTTTATTTTTCTGTATGGCATAAGGGTGTGTTCTAACTTCATTGATTTACATGCGGCTATCCCAACTTTCCCAACACCACTTGCTGAAGAGACTATCTTTTCTCCATTGTATATACTTTCCTCTTTTGCTTAAGATTAATTGACCATAGAAGTGTGGGTTTATTTCTGGGCTCTCTCTTTTGTTTCATTGATCTATATGTTTGTTTTTGTGCCAATACCATGCTGTTTTGATTACTGTAACTTAATAGTATCGTCTGAAGTCTAGGATGGTTATTCTTCCTGCTTTGTTCTTTTTCCTCAGAATTGGTTTGGTAACTCTGGTTTTCTGTGATTCCATATAAATTTTGGAACTATTTGTTCAGTTCTGTGAAAACAAATAATCCAGTTCTTAAGGAAGCATTTTATATAGAAAATTCTGAGTGCTAAATAATGTAGATAAAGAAATCAATACAAAGGAGAAGCAAAGAAATAAATAGCTCATCATAGTAAAGCACAAGCAAAAACTTCAGAAGACAGAATTATGTGCATTTCTAGAATAAAAATATATGACTTACAAGGGAGTAGGAAATCAGGTGGAAATCAACATTCTTTATATAGTAGTAGATTCAAGAGGAGAGTGGAGAAATATTTAGCAGTTTTTTATAAGAAGCATATGTATATCAAATTCAAATGCAGAAATGAAATAAGCTTTCAGTTCAGTTCAGTTCAGTCACTCAGTTGTGTCCGACTCTTTTCGACCCCATGAATTACAGCACACCAGGCCTCCCTGTCCATCACCAACTCCCGGAGTTCACTCAAACTCATGTCCATCGAGTCGGTGATGCCATCCAGCCATCTCACTTTCTGTTGTCCCCTTCTCCTCCTGCCCCCAATCCCTCCCAGCGTCAGAGTCATTTCCAGTGAGTCAACTCTTCGCATGAGGTGGCCAAAGTATTGGAGTTTCAGCTTCAGCATCAGTCCTTCCAATGAACACCCAGGATTGATCTCTTCTAGAATGGACTAGTTGGATCTCCTTGCAGTCCAAGGGACTCTCAAGAGTCTTCTCCAACACCACAGTTCAAAAGCATCAATTCTTCGGTGATCAGCTTTCTTCACAGTCCAACTCTCACATCCATACATGACCACGGGAAAAACCAACATAGTCTTAGGTATATAAAGCTCTCAGAAATTGTAATGCAAAAATAATGTCTTTGAATATACTTTTATAGGATGTATTACAACAAGTAGATAATTATTTATCTGGAGAAGAACTGGGAAACAATTACTTTAGCAAAAGTTTTTTATCTTAGTGATACATCTCTTACAAATAGAAGAAAAGGGAAATATATAGGAATTCAGACTAAAACTCAACATGATGTAGTGAGGGAGTAGAGAGGGCAAGTTCAAGAAAGAAAAGAATGGGTTAAAGTGTTTGTCTTGATCAGAAGAAGATATATACATTGAAATTTTAAGCAATGATGACAAAATAAAAAGAAAATAATTACAAATTTTAATAAATTGATTCTAACTATCTGAAAAGAAATTCAATAGAATATGTAACTTTCAAAAACAGCAAGATGAAATTTACTCTGGCCATTGGACAGTTTGAAAGGAGAAATGCAAAGGAAAAAAATACATGGCAAATATAAAGTACAAAATAAAGTTGCAAGAATAAATGCCATTGTATCAGTAAAATGATGATACATTAAATGTATATGGTTTAAATTCATAGCTTATAAGTCAGAGATTTTTCTGATTGTATTTCTTATGCCAAGGTTCACCAATTTGTTATCTTTCAGAGAAAATTTTTAAACAAATGGATATAAAGAGTGTGCACAAAGATAGAGCAGTATATGAGGAAGATGTGTACCATAGGAGGCTGAGGTAGCAGTTTCATAATAGATAAATATAATCTGAGATAAAAGTGGGCATAAGCATTCAATAAAAGCATACTTAAAAGAACAGTATATCCAACAGCTGCAATGTTTGTAAAGATAAATGCACCGAAGATAGACTCAGGATTAATAAAGAAATACCAGCAGAACTATAGGGAGAAATAAATGTGGGAATACTTTGCAGGTTGAGATTTGTTCACATTCCTCTACTAGATCAAGTAGACTTTTAAAATAAGTAAAAATAGTTTAAAGTTGTTAAAATATACTTAATATGTATAAACTATATGTGTAGAGTCTATATCCAACAAAAAGCATGCATTTTTTTTCACGTGAAACAGTATCAAAAATTGTGCTGTGCTATGCTAAGTCAGAGATCAAATTGCCAACATCTGCTGGATCATGGAAAAAGCAAGAGAGTTCCAGAAAAACATCTATTTCTGCTTCATTGACTATGCCAAAGCCTTTGACTGTGTGGATCACAATAAACTGTGGAACATTCTGAAAGAGATGGGAATCCCAGACCACCTGACCTGCCTCTTGAGAAACCTGTATGCAGGTCAGGAAGCAACAGTTAGAACTGGACATGGAACAACAGACTGGTTCCAAATAGGAAAAGGAGTACGTCAAGGTTGTATATTGTCACCTTGCTTATTTAACTTACATGCAGAGTACATCATGAGGAACGCTGGGCTGGAAGAAGCACAAGCTGGAATCAAGATTTCCGGGAGAAATATCAATAACCTCAGATATGCAGATGACAGAAAGTGAAGAGGAACTCAAAAGCCTCTTGATGAAAGTGAAAGAGGAGAGTGAAAAGTTTGGCTTGAAGCTCAACATTCAGAAAACAAAGCTCATGGCATCTGGTCCCATCACTTCATGGGAAATAGATGGAAAGACAGTGGAAACAGTGTCAGACTTTATTTTTTTGGGCTCCAAAATCACTGAAGATGCTGATTGCAGCCATGAAATTAAAAGATGCTTACTCCTTGGAAGGAAAGTTATGACCAACCTAGATAGGATATTAAAAAGCAGAGACACTACTTTGCCAACCAATGTCCGTCTAGTCAAGGCTATGGTTTTTCCCATGGTCATGTATGGATGTGAGAGTTGAACTGTGAAGAAGGCTGATCGCCGAAGAATTAATGCTTTTGAACTGTGGTGCTGGAGAAGAATCTTGAGAGTCGCTTGGACTGTAAGGAGATCTAACCAGTCCATTCTAAAGGAGATCAGTCCTGGGTGTTCATTGGAAGGACTGATGCTAAAGCTGAAACTCCAATACTTTGGCCACCTCATGCGATGAGTTGACTCACCTGAAAAGACTGATTCTGGGAAAGGTTGGGGGCGGGAGGAGAAGGGGACGACAGAGGATGAGATGGCTGGATGGCATCACCGACTCGATGGACATGAGTTTGAAGTGAACTCCGGGAGTTGATGATGGACAGGGAGGCCTGGTGTGCTGTGATTCATGGGGTTGCAGAGAGTCGGATATGCCTGAGCTACTGAACTGAACTGATGCTAAGTCACTTCAGTCATGTCCAACTCTTTGTGACCCTATGTATTATAGTTCATCAGGCTCCTCTATCCATGGGATTCTCTAGGCAAGAATCCTGGAGTGGGTTGCCATGCCCTTCTCCAGAGGTCAAGGCACATAATTTACAAATTTATTCATAAAATGTCTGTGGTTGTGGAGAAGTAGAGCTAACTTAAATGCCAATTACCAGCAGATTGGATAAATTAAAAAGGAGAGGGTACTCATGCTGGAGTAGAGTAGCAGTCAGAAGAAATAAATTAGATGCCCTTGGAGGAATGAGGTTAGCTATTGAAAGCATAGTATTTATTGAATAAATTAAGAAATACAATACAATAGAATAAGCAGGAAATTCATAATTTTATTTCTGTAAATGAAAAATGCATACACATAAAATATTTTTCAAGATTGACTCTATATCTAAGGAAACATCAAATATACTATTTTGTGTGTTTTGGGGAAGAAAGGAAAGAGGAAGGAGAGGAAATAAATGAAACATAAAATATAAGGTAAAATAAAGCAAGTATGGAAAAGAATCAATTATAATTACTATGAAATAAAAAGTAATATTGACTCAATTATATGCCTTATCTGAGGTTGAAAATAACAACACAACGCAGGCAAACAAAAAATATGAATATAAATTTATATAAGGAGTGTGTAAAGAGGAAAAATACACAGATTAAAAGTTGGGAAGAAATAGACCAATAGACTTATAATATTGTGTGTGTATAGCAGGGATGGCTGTGTATGCATGCTTCCAGTTGGTAATATATAGAAGTAATATCTTAATTTTTCCTTTATTTTTCACATTTTTTCCATTAAGCCTTTATTCCTTATATAATCAGGAACAAGAGAAAAAAACAAGAAAAATTTGTGCCTAAGGAACTACAGTCCATTTTGACATGTTGGTTTTTAATGTCATAACATAGGAAAGAAACACAAAATGAATTAGAAGAGATCAAACAGACAAAGAAAATAGCTGATGAAATTATTAAACCAAATACTCAAGTCAAAACAAAGTCATAAATTGTTGACATGCATATTCCCCAGTCCTAAAACCAGTGCACAAGCAAACTTGACTACCTCTAAAAGCTAGTTTTTGCTGCGCCATTAGCTTCATCTGTAGCATATAACAAGCAAAACTTTCCCCCATCCTCTTTAGTTTAAGACTTAAGTGAGTTTCATTCTTTTACAAGTGGCTGACCAGTTTTCCCAGCACCACTTGTTAAAGAGACTGTCTTTTCTCCATTTTATATTCTTGCCTCCTTTGTCAAAGATGAGGTGTCCATAGGTGCGTGGATTTATCTCTGGGCTTTCTATTTTGTTCCATTGATCTATATTTCTGTCTTGATGCCAGTACCATACTGTCTTGATGACTGTGGCTTTGTAGTAGAGCCTGAAGTCCGGCAGGTTAATTCCCCCAGTTCCATTTTTCTTCCTCAAGATTGCTTTGGCTATTCGGGGTTTTTTGTATTTCCATACAAATTGTGAGATTATTTGTTCTAGTTCTGTGAAAAAGATCGTTGGTAGCTTTATAGTTTGCAGCACTGTTTATAATAGCCAGGACATGGAAGCAACCTAGATGTCCATCTGCAGACGAATGGATAAGAAAGCTTTGGTACATATACACAACGGAGTATTATTCAGCCATTAAAAAGAATACATTTGAATCAGTTCTAATGAGGTGGATGAAACTGGAGCCTATTATACAGAGTGAAGTAAGCCAGAAAGAAAAATACCAATACAGCATGCTGCTGCTGCTGCTGCTAAGTCACTTCAGTCGTGTCCGACTCTGTGTGACCCCATAGACGGAAGCCCACCAGGCTCCCCCGTCCCTGGGATTCTCCAGGCAAGAACACTGGAGTGGGTTGCCATTTCCTTCTCCAATGTGTGAAAGTGGAAAGTGAAAAGTGAAAGTGGAAATTGAAAAGTGAAAGTGAAGTCGCTCAGTCGTGTCCGACCCTTAGCGACCCCATGGACTGCAGCCTACCAGGCTCCTCCATCCATGGGATTTTCTAGGCAATAGTACTGGCATACTAATATGGAATTTAGAAAGATGCAAATGATAACCCTGTATACGAGACAGCAAAAGAGACACAGATGTATAGATCAGTCTTTGGGACTCTGTGGGAGAGGGTGAGGGTGGGATGATTTGGGAGAATGTCATTGAAACACGTATGTTGTCATATGTGAAATGAATCACTAGTTCAGGGTCAATGCATGTTATAGGATGCTCGGGGTGGGCATGCGGGGATGACCCAGAGGGAGGATAAAGGGAGGTGGGAGGGGGGTTCAGGAGGGGGAACTTATGTAAACCTGGGGCGAATTCATGTCAATGTATGGCAAAACCAACCAATATAATATTGTAAAATAATTTGCCTCCAATAAAAAATAAATTAATTACAAAAAAATAAAAGACTTAAGTGAGGAGCTCTTGGTTCTCTCCTGAAGGGGCCTCAGCACCGAGACTGAAGTTTAAAAAGAGTGTTATTACTAAGCCTTCAAAAATGGTTGTACCAGTGATGACATGGAAAAAACAAACATGTGGCACTTTCTAAAGAAATAATACTTTTGAAAGAATAATTCCCTGAAGTCAAGTCTTGGCTATTTTTAACTTGCATGAACTATTTAAAAAATCAGACTTTTGAACCTAAATCAGGAAATCCAGCTGATACTCTTGCAATTATTCTGCCTTGGGTCACAGAAAGAAAAGCCATAGCCATCTTCGAATTCCAAGAAATTCACAAGTTCAGAGCACTTCACCCTTAGAGATGTTGACAGGCCTTTTTAAATCATGATGAAAGCATCCTCATCTCAGTTGTTGTTATGGTATCCTTTAGTACAGATGAAACCCACTAGGACTTTTCTGGGCTGTAAACACTAAGAAATAGTTTCCAGTGATAGTACTTACTTTGTCTCAACAAAATGGGTATCACATATTATGCTCCTTGAAAAACTCTTTACATTTTTCATCTTTCTTTAACAATTATCCTCTTACTCCTCTTATCCTCCTCCGTCTCCCCCTCCTCCTTCTTCCTCTCTTCGAAGACAACTACCATCAGGGCCACCACCACTACCGTTGTCACTGTTTTCATTATTTTAATGGATATATGTTGAATGTCATCTACTGCCAGTAATTGGGCATATCATTTTCATAGACATAGCTAAGGACTTAGATGCACCCTGCCCCAAGATCCACCCAAGATAGGTGGGTTTTGAATTTCATATTCAATATGAATTTCATATGAGGTATGCAATGCTAAATTCTTTACTTACATAATTCCATAAAATATTAAGAACACCACATGTGTTACATCTAATTAGACCATTATATGGATGAGATAAATGAGCTTGGAGAATATAAATGCATTTCACCTGTTCACAGAGTTACACAAAGATGCATTCAGGAAGTGAGACAAAATTTGTGCCATGCTGAAGTCAGTATTGCTTCTACTGGATAGTACTGCCTCCAAGAGAAGGCAGGGACCTAAATTAAGTGGCAAGAGCTGGGGTTTGAAATACATTTATGTCAAGTGTAATTGGCTTTCCACTTCAATGCATTGATATTTCTTTGCAATATCATTTCAGCTTACCATGGAATGAGAGATTATTTTTAGCATCCAGACTTTTAAACATTCCCTATGTATTTCTTCAGCTGGACAATATGTGAAGTCTTTTTTATTTGATAGGTGTCTTCCATACCTTTGTAAAAAATAACTAAGTCTTGTGAACATTCATATGAACTCATTATAAAATAATGGCTGGAAATTTCTTCCCAATGGTATGCAGAAGATAACAGTTCAGTTGAAGAAAACTTTATTGAGTATCTATTTTGATAAAAGCACTGGGAAATCTTTGGGGACAGATAGGAGAATAAAATAGTCACTGGTCTCAAAAGGAAGAAGTAAACAAAAACAGAATCACAATTAAAATAGACCATGATGAATAAGAGGTAGGCTCAGGGATCTTTTTTCTTTTTAATTGAAGTATATTTACTTTACAGTGTTGTGTTAATTTCTGCTGTACAGACAGACAGCTATATGTATATATAAACCCCCTGTTTTGGGGATTTCCTTCCCATTTAGGTCACCACAGAGCACTGAGTCAAGCTCGTTGTGGTATACAGTCAATTCTTATTAGCTACATATTTTGTGCATACTAGGGTATATATCCGGAGAAGGCAATGGCAAGCCACTCCAGTACTCTTGCCTAGAAAATCCCATGGACGGAGAAGCCTGGTAGGCTGTAGTCCGTGGGGTCGCTAAGGGTCGGACACGACTGAGTGACTTCACTTTCACTTTTCACTTTCACACATTGGAGAAGGAAATGGCAACCCACTCCAGTGTTCTTGCCTGGAGAATCCCAGGGACGGGGGAGCCTGGTGGGCTTCCATCTATGGGGTCACACAGAGTCGGACACGACTGAAGTGACTTAGCAGCAGCAGCAGCAGCAGCAGGGTATATATCAATCCCAATTTCTCATTTCATCCCACCCTCCCCTTCCTCCCTTGGTATAAATACATTTGTTCTTTATGTCTGTGTCTCTATTACTGCTTTGCAAATAAATTCATCTATAACATCTTTCTAGATTCTATGTATATGTGTTAATATACAATATTCGTTTTTCTCTTTCTGACTTCACCCTGTGTGACAGTCTGTAGGTCATCCATGTCTCAACAAATGGCAAAATTTCATTCCTTTTTGTGCCTGAGTACCCTTCCACTGTATGTATATACACCCCATCTCCTCTATCCATCCCTCTATTAGTCGACATTTAGGTTGCTTCCACGTCCTGGCTGTTGTAAATACTGCTCCAACAAGTACTGGGGGGCATGTATCTTTTTGAATTATGGCTTTCCATGGGTATATGCTCAGAAAGCTCAGGGATCTTTGCCAACACAGTAGAGGAGTTTCTCCCCTACCCTAGATGTGCAGGGTGAGAGAGCATGGTAAATAATATTCCCTGAAGAAAGTTACTGATGCTGGAACTTAAATAACAGGAGAAAGTCAGCTGGGTGAAGAAAAGAGAAGAAAGTCCTTAAGGGAAGTACTGTGAGCCAAAGACCTAGATGCAAGAAACACATTGAAAATTTAGAAGGATGTGATTAGATGGATTGGTCTTGTAGAAGGTTAGTGAGAAATCATATTGAAAATATAACAGAAGGACCTGTAGAAGGTTCTGTCCATGAGACTAAGACATCAGGCCTGAATTGTTTGGGCTACTGAAGCAGGGAGAACTGTGATGGGACTGTGGTCTGGAGTCTTGAGATCAATAATGTCCTTTATTATCTGGAGGAGAAAATCCCTCTATATGGAGTCCCAGATAGAGTTAGTCTATAAGTTTCACGTTGACTTCATTGGCAGAGACAAGTCCATAATTCATATTCTTTTGTTTATTCATTTACCCTTTCAATAAACAGATATTAAGAATTTATAACAGTGAGAAAGATAATGTAAGACATAAGTCCTGCCCTCATAGATGTACCTGCCACTCAGTATTTTTAAATCATTTATTGAGCTGTTATTATGAACCAGCAATTTCATTAAACTCTGGCTTTAGCTGCACATCCCCTATTTCCCAGTAGAATCTGAATTTGCAAGAGCAGGTAACCTGTCTGTCTTGTTTCACTGAGGGATTTTCAGAGATGAGAACCATTGCTCATGTATAATTGGAGTTCAAGAAATATTTCTAAATGAAATAAATCACTTTATTCTTTAGTCCTTTTGTTATTCCCATTTTCTTTCTTTTCTTTTTTTTTCAAATTGAAGTAAGAAATTCTGTCAACTCCCATCCAGTCATCCTGGCTTTGGCCATGTCTTCCCTCTCCCTGTTCCCCATTCTATACCACTCTCTGCGAAGCTGGGGAAATAGCCACAAATATAATCTCATCTTCAAAGAGCTTGGCCTTCTCTCTGACACAACCCCCAGATGTGAACGGAGCAAACGTGTGTCCCAGTGGCCTCTTCTAAGCAGGAGGACAGGCTGTCATGGCATAGCTGTGCAGGTGGTATGAATTCCAACACCGGGGAGATAGGGCTTTTAAGGGGATGTTCCATTCTGGGACAAGAGAGTTGAGGCCTGTAGCACAGATTCCCGGGGGGCTCTGGAAGAAAGGCTACATGTGCGTCTGAGGGCTGTGACATGGCTCCACCTCCCAAAGCTGCAAGTCTGGTGTAAAGACTGAGAGGTGTGTTCTGGCAGAGCTCATGCTGCTATTTGAGCCCTCTGTAGGATTCATCTGGGACCCAAGCCTGCTTTTCCAGGGTTCTAGCTCAGAGTTGGGACCCCTTGGCCTCCTTTTCTTTCTCCACCCTTCTCTCCCTGTCTACCAACCCTCCCTGCACCCCTGTCCTCTAACTTCTTATGAAATACGATGTTGAAAATAATAAAACAGACTTTGGAAAGCTGTGGAGTCATAGGGTCATAAAATTGCACAGAATCTAAAAGGTCACCAAGCCTAATGTCCCTCATAATGCAGGGGAAATGGTCCTTTTAAAAGTACCTTAAAACATGGAAAATTGAAGAGACAGGAACAGAATCAGTCATTTATTAATGAAAGGTTTCATTTTTATCTCAATGCACGGTCTACACATACCTCAGAGTGCGGAGCACCTGGAAACATGCTGGTTAGGTTTTATTAGCCTACAAATATCCACAGTGATCGATGGGGTGGAGGGTGGAAAAAGAAGAAGCCTTCTCTTTCTCGGTAAACAAACATGGGATAAGCAAAGTTTTTAATTTGACTGTGCTCAAAGCTGGCTGTGGAGTGAATAATTTACAAAGTAAAGGGCAAGACTTTGCAAATAAATGGAAAACTTTAAGTAAACAAAATCACAGTGCCCCCTGACCTCTTTTACCACAAAAGATTCTGAGGTTTTTTTAAAGTGACTGAAATACACAGGACTCAGAATGATTAGAATCTATTAAATTATCAAAAGAATATGTCTGACTTTTTTATTTTTGATGAGCTGATGAATGTAAAGTGGTCTGTTTTGATGTTGTTATAGATGTTTGTTTCTGTTTTTGTTTTACTTTCCCCTGATTACTGGTGAGATAGAGCATACTTCCCTAATTTTTAGGCCATTATTGGTTATTAAGATTTCATCTTTTTTGAATTGACTATTCATAACCTTTGCCAATCTTAACTGACTTATTGATTTTTCAAGTTTTTTTTCTATGTTTTAGATATAACTCTCTTTTCTGTTTCTGTATGAAATTTTTATAATTGTTTTTAAAGACAACTGTATAAAGCCCATGGAAACATTGCCTGGCGTGCTGTGATTCATGGGGTCGCAGAGAGTCGGACTCGACTGAGCTACTGAACTGAACTGAACTGAACTGAATTGAAAGGGAACGCTGGGCTGGAAGAAGCACAAACTGGAATCAAGATTGCCGGGAGAAATATCAGTAACCTCAGATATGCAGATGACACCAACCTTATGTCAGAAAGTGAAGAGGAACTACAGAGCCTCTTGATGAAAGTAAAAGAGGAGAGTGAAAAGGATGGCTTGAAGCTCAACATTCAGAAAACTAAGATCATGGCATCTGGTCCCATCACTTCATGGGAAATAGATGGGGAAACAGTGGAAACAGTGTCAGACTTTATTTTTTGGGGCTCCAAAATCACTGCAGATGCTGATTGCAGCCATGAAATTAAAAGACGCTTACTCCTTGGAAGGAAAGTTATGACCAGCCTAGACAGCATATTAAAAAGCAGAGACATTACTTTGCCAACCAAGGTCTGTTTAGTTAAGGCTATGGTTTTTCCCATGGTCATGTATGGATGTGAGAGTTGGACTCTGAAGAAAGCTGATCGCTGAAGAATTGATGCTTTTGAACTGTGGTGTTGGAGAAGACTCTTGAGAGTCCCTTGGACTGCAAGGAGATCCAACCAGTCCATTCTAAAGGAGATCAGTCCTGGGTGTTCATTGGAAGGACTTATGCTAAAGCTGAAACTCCAATACTTTGGCCACCTCACGCGACAAGTTGACTCACTGGAAGAGTCTGATGCTAGGAGGGATTGGGGGTAGGAGGAGACAGGGATGACAGAGAATGAGATGGCTGGATGGCATCACCGACTCATTGGACATGAGTTTGAGTGAACTCCGGGAGTTGGTGATGGACAGGGAGGCCTGGCGTGCTGTGGTGCATGGGGTCGCAAAGAGTCGGACACGACTAAGCGACTGAACTGAACTGACTGAACTGAAAGGGCTTCCCTTGGTGACTCAGATGGTAAAGAAATCTGCCTGCAATGTGGGGGGACCTGGGTTTGATCCCTGGGTTGGGAAGATACCCTGGAGAAGAGAATGTCTACCCACTCTGGTGTCCTTGCCTGGAGAATTCCATGGGCAGAGGAAACTGATGGGCTACAGTCTACTGGATCGCAAAAAGTCGAACATGACTGAGCAACTAACAGGGCTTCCCAGGTGGTGCTAGTGGTAAAGAACCTGCCTGCCAATGCAGGAGACATAAGAGGCACAGGTTTGATCCCTGTGTCAGGAAGATCCCCTGGAGGAGGGCGTGGCAACCCACTGCGGTATTCTTACCTGGAGAATCCCACAACAGAGAAGCCTGGTAGGATACAGTCCACAGGGTCACAAAGAGTAGGACACGACTGAAGCAACTCAGTACATACTCAGGGTGCCTAAGTTCACACAGCTGAAAATCACCGGGACTAAGGGGCAAAATTCAGATCTTCTAGTTCTAGGTCCTTTTGTCTGCTGAGGGCAGAGGCTGTATTTTGATGCATTATTGTGTCCTCTGCTTCTGCTGATGCATTAATTCACTAACAGAGCCACACAGTGTCTTCTATGGTGTAAATTGTCCTATGGAAACTGTATTAACTTTCCCAGCCTTTAAAGGGTGAGATGAGAGCTGTGATTAGTGAATAATTAGTGCAAGTCTCTATAAACTAATATGATGCAAGAAAGCTCAGATGTGCATCATCAATTATTGAAGGCCATCTATATAAGAATCCCTTGCTCAACACAGCCAAGAATGGTCATTTCAATATTAGTAATAATGATAAAAATAAAGTTTGTTTACCCCCTTCTTCCCTAAACAGCATATGTACATAAGCCATATTGTTTTTTCCCCTCAAACATGTTTTCCCCAAATATGTGTGTGATGTGTGTGTGTGTGTGTGTGTGTGTGTGTGTATACTTCTTTTTGTTTTTGTGTTTCTCAGAGTGAAGAGAGACTTCTGGGATGCTGACAGGAGCAATAGATGCTTAATTTTGGATTGTGACCTTCCCAAGGACTATTGCCCAGTCCTCAGTTCTATGAGGCCCTTGTTCATCTCAGGGCCCACAAATAGCACTGCCCTTAGAACCTGAAGAGAAACTCGCTGCTCAGCCACAGTCTCCCGGCTCCACCCCTCCCAGGTCCCCTCTTCCCAGGGTAATAATCCCATCATTAATTTTTTTTTCACATGGAATGACCCTCCTTTCCAACCCATTGTTGCTTATTGAAATGCCACATGAAGACTTGGCTCAAATGAAAACTTAATGCCTTTCCCACCTACTGCTCCTTTCCTTCGGAGAAGGCACTGGCGACCCACTCCAGTACTCTCGCCTGGAAAATCCCATGGATGGAGGAGCCTGGTAGGCTGCAGTCCATGGGGTCGCTAAGAGTCAGACACGACTGAGCGACTTCATTTTCACTTTTCACTTTCACACATTGGAGAAGGAAATGGCAACCCACTCCAGTGTTCTTGCCTGGAGAATCCCAGGGATGGGGGAGCCTGGTGGGCTGCCGTCTATGGGGTCGCACAGAGTCAGACACGACTGACATGATTTAGCAGCAGCAGCAGCAGCTCCTTTGCTTTGCATGCACACGTGGCACTCTGTAATCCATGGCAGCCAGCACACAATGGCAGCTACTTGGGAAGGCCTGGCTTACGCTAGTGAGTCTGCAGGCTATGCCCCTGGTGATTGTCTTGTTCCTTCCTTGGCGAGAGTTGTGCTCATATTGCAGGGGATGTGCTGTCTTTTCCTACACACGAGAGATCTAGCTCTGCCCAGGCCTTCAGCCACAAATGATGACTACACAGGCAGTTTTCCACACCCCTCTCGTGACCTCAGCAGGTGGGAAACACTGATCCCAAAGGGAGGGCTATCACGGGGCACACAAGGTAAATGAGTGCTCACTTACCCTCGAATGGCTAGCAAGCCCCTTCCTGTTACATGGCTAGGGATATGAGGCTCAGGGTGGACCCCGGACTCATGATGCTACTATTGGTGTATATAATGGGTGAATATAGTCCCTGGCAGGTCACAAAGAGTCGGACACAGCGTAGTGACTGAACAACAACAAACAGATAACAAACCACGTAATTAAGTGAAGTATATAGCGGACACGACTGAAGTGACTTAGCAGCAGCAGCAGCAGCATATAGCGTGTCGGACGGGAGAAGGGTCATACAGAAGGACAAACTGGGGAAGGGTAAAGGATTCTATGGCGATGTTCAATGGGACGGTCATGATGGGCCTTGCTGAGAAGAGGTCTTTTGAGCAGACCCCTGAGAAGGGGGGAAAGTGAACCAGGCATATATCTAGGATATTGTTCCCTCTAGCTGAAGAATGACAGGTGCAGAGACCCTGAGATGAAAGCAGAGCAGGGGTGGGGGGGTGGGGGGGGCGGGAAATTTGAGGACAGTCAAGGAGGCCAAGGCAACTGTTGTAGAGAGAGAGAAAAAAATAGGATATTGAAGTTGGGGGGAGGCTGATCAAAGAGAGCTTTGTAGGTCATTTTGAGGACTGGCTTCTGCTCTGCGTAGGATGGAAAATTTAAGATGTTTTTTAAGCTAAGGAGAGATGTCATATGATTTATATCCTAAAAGAACCACTTCTTCCGCTGAGTTGAAAATAGGGAGACCGAGTGGCAGCAGAGAGACTGGTTAAGAAGCTTCTGTTATAATTTAGCAAGAGAAAATGGCACCTTGGACCATTCTGTAGAATAAAAGCTGCGGAAGGAAAAGAAGTGCATAGATGCTGTATTAGCGGATGGATTGGATGGACATGGGGAGGGAGGGGGAAGATGCAGCGGATAAAAGGTGTCAAAACTGGCTCTAGTGTCAACAGATTGAAATGGTTAATTTCTGAGATGGGGAAAGTGCAGGAGAGATTGCTTGCGGAGCGTATATACAGAAGACAGTTAGGTTTTAGTCACGTTAAGTGTGTGATACTGATTGGGCATCCATGTGGAGACAGTGATCAGGCAGTTGGCTGAACACACAAGTCTGAAGTCTAGAAAGCAGGTATGAATTGGAGAAATATTTTGTGATTCATCAACAATAAGAATGCCTGCCCCCCCTACCCCCGGCCACCAAAAAATAATAATTGAGTCTGGATGAGAAAATTTCCAGGCTGAAAGCTGGGCATTTCAATGTTCAGAAGTTCTAACAAAGAGAACCTAGAAAAGGAGACTGAGAAGATGTGAGCATTAATAATATCAGGAGAGTTTGATATTTCAGAAATAAGCAAATTTGGTATTTCAAGAGAAAGTTGTCACAGGGTATTGTGTTAACAAGTTGGTCCCAGCTTCTCAAGGAAGCTGCTTGGTCACTTAGGACATCTCCAGAGAGGTTCTACATGAAACCAGTACATTGCCAAGTAGTCTGTCAAAAGGGAAATGGAAAGGGGCATTTATCTACTGGCAACCTTCTGTCTTCCATTGATAAAAGTCCTTCCTGTGGCCATTACCTCTGGGTTGGAAACAGAGGCTTTGTGGGACCTATCATCATAGCTTAAACTCCCATGGCTCTAAATATCGTGAGCCCAGTGGAAGTCATGGCCAAAATCAGACTCTCACCTGGGGAGAGGTGATAAAATGCCTTTGTAACCATAAGGATATTATGAGCCATCAGCAGGGCCACTGCATCTGGAAGCAAGCAACTGGCTGAATTTCAGGGGGCATTCAGAGCCACATAGATATGGAATACAGCATAAACTGGGTTATGCATTTTAAGAAGGAATTCCTTCATTAATTGCTGTGTCTTTCTCTGTTCTACTAACATCAAACTCTTCTTACTCATATTCATACCCAGGCTGTGTATCGTTTCTTTCAGAAAACCTTCCCAAACCAGTTCAGCCTTTCTTCCTCTCTCCTTCCTTAGTGACCACACTTGATTTCAGATTCAATATCAAGTTTGGCTCTACCAGTCACCAGCCAGGTGAACCTGATTTGACCGTCTTTCCCCTCTGAGTATCAATTTAATTATGAATAAGCTAGGAAAAATTGTTTGCTCACAGTCTCATTTGGAAAGATTTTATTAAATTACAGCATGTGACAATATTTTGATAAACCATAACATTGTAAATTATTATTTTGATTATTCCATCTGTATTTCATGTGATTGAGACCTTGAGGCTAAGGATCACACTCTTTCTTTTATCTGTCTCCCCAATTTCCAACACAGTGATAAGCCTCTCAAAGAAAACTTTTGGCCTGACCTAACTTGGAAAAGAAAAAAATTACAAATCTTTTGCTTCAATTCCTTTTTGGAATTCAGCTAACCATAAATAAATAAATAAGCATAGGAAAATAAACTACAAACCAAACTACATGCTTTGCCCTGAACTATGTATTTGACTTTATAAGTCGAGCCTCCCTCTTTTAAAGTTGAAATATGAAACATCGCTTGTGATGTTTTTTTTTCCTTTTAAAGACAGAGCTGTGGTTGCAGAAATAATTTAATATTCTTCATTGCATTTCCCCTGCAATTGTGCCAATTCTGATTACATGTTTCCAGATGCTGCCGTGTTGTGGTTCTTTCATTACTACCTGGCCAAGGAGCTGAATGGCTTGTCTGTCTCAGCAGCTCTGGCCAGGAGCAGTCAGGTGAGATGTGCTCTCGGTGAAAAAAAAAAAGCCTGTGGATGATTGTCCACCCTGGGGTCAGTGTTCTAGAGCCCTCTGGGTCCCCAAGCTCTGCACCTGTGCCTGATGCATGAAAGCCAAGAGACTGGGGGAGATGTTGAACCCACCAAGATAGGACAGCCGGCAACAATCCTAAAACAGATCTAATAAGAGACCTCATTCCTTTCCACTAAGTTTTTTGTGAGATATTTCATGGGAATTGCTACTTGAGAGATACACGGAGCCAACCTGGGGCCTGGCCAGCCACAAACAGGGAGCTTAAAAGCTTCGCGGGTTGACTGCTGGTGTACGTGCAGAAAACCCTGAGGAGCAGGGACCTCATCTAAGATCCTCCAGCCTCTGGGCTTTCTGCAGACGTGTGAGTGTGGACTCCAGAAAGCACACTGTCTGAGGACAGGGACTTGAATTATAATTCTACTTCAGTCAGCCATCCACAGTTACCTGAGACAAGCTGATTTTTCTCTATGGGGCTCAGAAGCCCTGTCTATATCCTAGGGAGACCTGAGTTTCTAAGGCATCCTTTAACTCTCCTGTAAGCCCCCAGTATCGTGCTCCGTGGAGGGGGACAACAGTGTGGTAGGCGAACCCAGCTTCCAGGTTGGAGCCACTCACCCTGGATTCTCATCTGCTCTAGTCCTTACCTCCTTCTGGAGCTAAGAAGTCAGCCACGATGCCCCCTTCCTGAGCCCAAGCGTTCCCAAGTGTAAATTAAAGGGGGAACTGAGGAAACTTCCTGAGCTCGGTTTTGCTGTCCTGCCTCCTATTCCACCACACACTGTTGTTTCAAAGGAAGGCTGTGCCTTACACCCCATCAGCTCCCATATCACAGGATGGGGAAACCTGTGGACACATCCTCGGGGCGTTCGGGGATGCTTTCTTTGAGCTTTGTTTCCCCACATCCGTTTCTGCTTGCTAGAACTTCCACTCCAGAGAGAGGATCTGTCTGCAGGCCTAACTACAGGGATGGAGGGAAGGGGCCTCCTCGAGGTAGATCAGAGTCTGCATCTTCTGTCCTTGGTTTGTCCTTACTGGTGCAGCGGAGGGGAGCAGGTGGTCCCCAGAGCTGGGCTCCGGTCTCAGGATTTACTTCCTGACTCTCCCGTTTATGACGTGCTGTCAAATCGTGTGCATTCCATGCCTACTCCCTGCATCACACTTGGGGTTCCAGACCAAACACACTTGCTCAGATTGCTCTTATTGTCTAGAAAACCTGTGCACCTTGTCCTGCCCCACTACCTTCAGTAACAACCAGCCAAGACCATACTGCTGTTCCTGCTGCTGCTAGAGTAACAGTAAACACCGGCGGTTATGAATCTTTATGGGAAAGCCAGTGCAGTGTGGTTTATATCCATAGCTCATTTATTCCTCACACCTGTTCTGTGGATAGGTTCTAATCCCTCCCCTCACAGTTCAGTTGGTAAATCATCAGCCTGCAATACAGGAGACCTGGGTTTGATTCCTGGGTCAGGAAGATGCCCTGGAGAAGGAAATGGCAACCCATTCCAGTATTCTTGCCTGGAGAATCCCATGGACAGAGGAGCCTAGCAGGCTACAGTCCACTGGTTTGCAAGAGTTGGACAGGACTTAGTGACTAAACCAGCACGACCTTTTATGGGTCTAGAAACCAAGGCAGATGGAGGCAAATTGATGATGCAGTGGCTGAGACCAGACTTTCTGGTGGGGTCTGAATTGTCTGTCCTGCTCTGCAGTCCTTGCATTTAATACTTGGTATCTTTATGTTGCTCTTGATTCACAGCAATAGCTCTTACTCCCACGATATTTCCTCAGTTTAGATTCCATGTATAAATGTCTCCGTCCCTCTCACCTCAGCTGGTGTCCAGTAAGTAATCAAAAGACAGCAATTCCAGGGGTCTCCTGTAATCACCACAGCAGATTGGAGGAAAACAATGTCGAGATGCTAAGAATCTTCTCAAGGTCACACAGCTAATGTAAATGACAGAGCTGAGTTTCAAACAGAAGCCAGCAAGACTATAAATTCCATGAGGTTCTGAGTCACCACCAAGTGCCTGTGTAAATCTCAAGCTTTTTTTTTTTTTCTTCCCCCTTAAACTTTGGTGGGGAAAGCATAAGGCAGGAATTGGGGCATGGCGAACTAGGAGTAGCAAGAAAAAGCAAGCTGAATCCAGAGGCTTCTGGTGGTTTCTACGTATGCATTCTGTTAGCAGTATTGGAGGGAGCCAATGTGCATACTGTTGCTGGCAGAGAATTCTCCTGGCATCCAAGTGAACGTCCTCTCTCTTGTAAGTATGTGCTAGTCAGAGTCCAAATGCCTCCATTCTATTCATGGCCCAGGGCTTTAGTTCCAGTGGACTCTCGGTTACACCTTTTGGGTCAGTTCTCCGTCCTCCTGTGCCCTCCATCCTCTTTTCAACACAGCAGAACAATGCACTGAAACCACTTTCTCTAAAAGAAAAGAGGGCTTCCCTTGTGACTCAGCTGGTAAAGAATCCGCCTGCAATGTGGGAGACCTGGGTTCCATCCACGGTTTGGGAAGCTCCCCTGGAGAAGGGAACAGCTACCCACTCCAGTATTCTAGTCTGGAGAATTCCATGGGCTGTCTAGATGAATATGAACACTGTCACAGTCATGTTGAAGTTTCAACCTTAATGACCAAGAGAGTCATTTTCCTTGTCAGCCTGATTCCAAGCACTTAACTTAAAAAAAAAAAAATATATATATATATATATACACACACACACACACACATACATATGTTTATATATAGATTGTGTGTGTGTGTGTGTGTAGTCACCCAGTCATGTCTGACTCTTTGCAAGCCCATGGGACTGTAGCCCTCCAGGCTCCTCTGTCCATGGGGTTTCCCAGCCAAGAATACTGGGGTGGGTTGCCATTTCCTTCTCCAGAGGATCTTCCCGACCCAAGGATTGAACCTGAGTCTCTTGTTTCTCCTACATTCACAGGTGGATTCTTTACTACTGTGCCACCTGGGAAACACAGATGTGTATAGTTGTAAAGTAATATTAACAGCACTAGTAATAATAAATCTTAACCACTTTCTGTGTGCCAGATACCATGCTAAAACAAGTATATGCATTATTTCATTAAATGTAATCAACACTCTATTAAAAAGTACTTTTATTATTCCTACTGTTATATAAATCTACAGTATCTAGGTTTAGAAAAGCAAAGAAATTTGCCCAAGTTTGGAGCTAGTGAGTGAACAAGTCTGGAAACTTTTTGGCCCAGAGGCCAAGTTCTCAATTATTAACATAAACTGATTGTCTTAGTGAAAAAGGGGATGATAATTAATAGCCATAAGATCATAAAGTTGGGCCTCAGAGGAGTTAATCCTATGAAAGAAAATGTCCATCCTATTAGCAGAATAAGAAAATGTGTGTGTGGGTGCCTTTGAATTCTTTTTTTTTTTTTTTAAATGAGTTAGGAAGATGCAGGTGACGTCTCCAAATGTCCTAGAACTCCACAGCAGACAGTATACCTCAGTGATCCCTGGCAACAGATATTAATGCCTCTTTAATTTCAGTATCATCCATAGTTATTCTGCAAAGCTCCTCCAATGCCATGGTATTTTGTGAAGTAGCTCACTCAGATGGGGAGATTTCAGCCTAGAAAGTTCAAATGCCTTGCTTCAAGTCATGGAGTTAATAAGTAGCATGGATACACACAGGCTTCCCTGATTGCTCAGTGATAAAGAATCTGCCTGCCAATGTAGGAGATGTAAGTTCAATCCCTGGTTCAGAAAGATCCCCTGGAGAAGGAAAAGGCAACTTACTCCAGTACTCCTGCCTGGGAAATCCCATAGACAGAGGATTCTGGCAGGCTGCAGTTCACGGGGTTACAAAAAGTGTTGGACATAATTCAGTGACTACACAACAACAGATTGGCATATGCACACTACCACGTGTAAAATAGATAGCTGGTGGGGCTCTGCTGCACAGCACAGGGTGCTCAGCTCAGTGCTCTGTGGTGATCTAGAGGAGTGGGGTGGGGGTGGGGGTCAGAGGGAGGCTCAGGAGGGAGGAGGTATATGTGCACTGATAGCTGATTCATGTTGTTGTACAGCAGAAACCAACACAGCATAGTCAATCAATCATCTTCCAATTAAAAATAAATTTTAAAAAACAGCAGCATTCTCAAACGTGTCAAAGTCCAGTCACAGGTCAAATCCTTACGCTGCATGTTTCACCTTATACAGCACTCTATGTCAATTATGTCTCAATAAAAATGGACAAATGTTTTAAACTTAAAAACAGTAGGTAAAGCCAGGAACTAAATTTTTGTCTTCACGTCATGGGTACAAGAAGACACTTATGTTTTGCAAGTAAGAAAAGAGTTTGAGAGATTTTAAGTGTGTCTTGACCAATATTATAGTCGTTTGGTATCAGAGGCAAAGCTATTAGAGACACTGGGTATAATCAGACAGAGTAAAGCACTGCCTTGAGTAGTTCATCGAGAATATGTTTACACCATCCTGACCTTTCAAGAGAACTGAATGCTGTTATAGGTACCAAACATCATCGAAGATCTAGATGATGAAACTCTGGTACAAAGGCTGATATTATGTAGCTCCTCCTGGATGTAGGGAAAGCATGAAGAATTTCCCCTCCTCATAAATACTCAGAAATGAGATCCCAGAAGATACGAGAGTTAAGATTGCAATCTTGAGCAGTTTTCAAGATTCTGAGGTCCATCACTGAAGCTTTTTAAGATGTTAAAGTTGGATTTTGAGTATGAATTAAAAGAGCAGAAACCACTGTGTGTGAGTACGTCTACTAACATTTTCAACCGAAGTAGAGTCCAGATCACGGGGGAAGAAGTCTGAGGGGCAGTGGTTTTGTATTATTGTTCTCTCTATTTTATAAATTCCATTCCAGGATGAAACATTCAAGCTGTGGAAATATAAGAGATCAGTTTCTCTTATCAGTGACTACCATCACTAGGCTGAAGCAGGACCCAGGCTGAAGACCTAGTCTTGTCCTGAGCTTCCTTGTGGAAGCTCATTTGGGATGTCAGTTCCAGGCTTGTTTGTACCCTAGGCAGAAAGAGAGAGTGTGTGTGTGTGTGTTTATTCTATCTTGGTGACTTTTTCCAGACTGATTCCACTAATTGTGATTTCTATTGAGAAAGAAAATAAAATGCCAGCCTCCCTGGTAGCTCAGCTGGTAAAGAATCCACCTGCAATGCAGGAGACCCTGGTTTGATTCCTGGGTCAGGAAGATCCCCTGGAGAAGGGAGAGGCTACCCACTACAGTATTCTTGGGTTTCCTTGGTGGCTCAGATGGTAAAGAATCTGCCTGCAATGCAGGAGACCTGGGCTCTATCCCTGGGTTGGGAAGATCCCATGGAGGAGGGCATGGCAACCCACTCCAGTATTCTTACCTGGAGAATCCCCCAGACACAGGAGCCTGGCGGACTACAGTTTATGTGGTCACAAAGAGTCAGACATGACTGAGGGACTAAGCACAGCAAGTGTGTCATTTGCTGATCTTTGTGGAAGCAAGAAAATGAAGAGGGATGTACAATAGCATGGGGATCCTCCTGAGCAGAGGCTGTCGGAGGCAGGTTGGCAGGGGAGGCCTTGCATTGTGGGTCAGTCTAGGCTAGGACAGTCAAGGTGCCACCCCGTGATTATTTTCTCTATGTGTCACACAATCTGACTCCTTGCAGCCACTGATTCAACAGGCATGTTTCTACCTGAGGACCTTTGCACTGGCTACTATCTATATTTAAAGCAACTTCCCCCTAGGATGGCTCCCACACCTCCTTCAACTCTCGTGGAAAGGTCATTTTCACTGACTTAATGAAGCTCACACTGACCATCTTTTTTTTAAAATGGGTCTTGCATTCTTTCTCAAAATTTTCTTGGTTTCCCTCATAGCACTTACAGCTTTCTAATGTATCTGTCTGTCTAGCTCTCTGTCTAGCTATTTCATGAACCCTTTGACTGAAAGAATGAATTTTTCCCAGTTCTCAAGCCAGAGTGAAATGCTGCACTCAGAACATAGAAAATATTCCCAAATTCCCTGTGTTCTTTCTGTTTCATCTTGTGGAGATAGAGAGTGTTTTGCCAGGAGTCCAGGACTATGGTGGAGAAGGAAAGGGCAACCCACTCCAATATTCTTGCCTGGAAAATCCATGGACAGCCCATGGTGTCACAAGAGTCAGACACAACCTCACAACTCAACAACAATAATCTACCTACCTGCTGCTGCTGCTAAGTTGCTTTAGTCGTGTCCGACTCTGTGCGACCCCATAGACGGCAGCCCACCAGGCTCCCCCGTCCCTGGGATTCTCCAGGCAAGAACACTGGAATGGGTTGCCATTTCCTTCTCCACCTACCTGTCTATATATAAATAAATAAAGACATTTGTGTATCTGTTTATTTGAGTATATATATATATATATATGCATACACAATTGCCTTTTAGAAGTTGTACTCTGATAGAGAGAAGAGTTTCATCTACTTTGTTCACCAATGAATCCCATACATACAAGATAGGCTTGGCACTGGCTTTAGGCACTCAGATATTTGTCAAAGAAATAATTTACTTTATATTGTTTCCTTCAATTACTTTCCATTATTATGTGAAACCATTATGTTTTTATTATATCTATAAGGTAGTTTTTATTATGCTTTTAAAATGTACTTTTTTTTTTTAAGTCCCTGATTTTCAGAACAGGCTGTGGGGATGCGATTGTGCCTTCCCCTAAGTCATTTGCATTTTACAGACACATACTGAGTCAAATCACACAACGCATTTGAGAAGTAAATAAATGTTAAACTGATGTTAAATCATCTTTAAGGAGAAAGAGTAGAAGCAGAGGGGCTTTGCACATATTACTTCCTGGGAGCCAGGCATTGTCATGTACCATTTTGCAAGGAAAAACCTGAAGGATGGAAAAATCAAGCTTGTTACACAGGTCATACTGCTAGTAAAAGAAGAGACATCAGATTTGTTATCCCTGACCCCAAAACCTATGGCTAGCTAGCAACACACTGCACCATCTTCAGACTACGAATTCTCTAGAGATGGTAGTCATAGACAATTGGTGTGTTGCACATGGTGGTGTACCAGGCAGATATTCTCCACTGAAATTAAAGGACTCATGTGCCCAGGTTTTGAGATTGCTGGTCATTGTCAGCTCTCCAGCTACCAGTGGTCCTCCATGGAAGGGAGCCTCCAAGGTTGCAGGGTGAACCCACATCCAGTGATTCTTTCATGTGGGATTCAAAGGCCTGGCCCACTTGCCTCAAGCGGAGTGACTCTGAAGGGTCATCCTAGCTCTAGAGTTCCCTGGTGGGGTCAACTAGGGCCTTTGTTTTAACTACATCACAGCCCAGTCCCTCCTTCTGCCCAGTTCTAGCACCTTCACTCTCCATAGATTTATCTCCAAAAACACTTTCTAATAAACTTCTGGAGATGGAAACCTCTGCCAGAGTCTGGGTCTGAGGAATTTGATCAGAGTCAGTTCATTAGTTGGTACTGTTCAGTTCAGAGATTTGCACTAACAACAGCAGTTGCATTGCATGCCCAGTTATTCAGTCATGTCCAACTCTTAGGGACCCCATGGACTATAGCCCACCAGGATCCTCTGTCCATGGGGTTTCCATGGGAATGGGCTGTATGCCGTACTCAAGGGGGTCTTCCAGACCCAGGGATGGAACCTGTTTGTCCTGCATCTCTCTTGCATTAGTGGGTTGAGTCTTTACCACTGAGTCACACAACGCCATGAGCATACTCCTTAAACCCAGCCTCAGGTAGTAGGACATCATGGAACCCAAGGTTCTATAAGCTTGAGACACTCCTCTTAACTTCCAGGAGCATGCTGGAGAAAGCAACTGTGGTACACAACTTGACTCTTGTGAGATCATCAGTTTTTTTATTGGTTTGATGTGAAACATCACCAGTTTGACAGTCAAGACATCCAGTAAGAACTTGCCCCTGAAATATACTTCAAAAGTAAAGTCCAATCTGTCCCAGGCCTTAAGTTACATTGCACTTGAGAGAATCAAAAATGCATAAACCTAGTTCCTGCTCTCAAGTATCCCTTGGTTTAGAAGGTAAGTTGCTAATGTGGGTACATCAGAACCACTTAGGAACTTGTTATAAAGGCCCAAGATCGACCCTGGATTGGGGGCCAAAATTATTCCTACTTAATTTTTATATTCTTATACAAGTGGTTCATGAGCCCCTTGTGGAGAAACTTGTCCTGAAAATGATGATATAAAATACGCATTGGACATGCATTGTTCTGTCTATTCTTACTGAGTAACAGATTCTTCAGTTGCCTCTATAAAGTATGTGTGTGTGTGTGTGTGTGTGTGTGTGTGTGTGTATGTGTGTGTATACATATATATGTGTATTCTGTACTTATGGAATATAGTCCATAATACATGCATTTCCTGAAAAACCTTATGTGTCAGATGCTATGATAAGCTCCACAGAGGATTGAAGACGAAAAATGCTTGGGTCCTTTTGAAAGGTTGCTGCTGAATCACACAAAGACGCCAGGATCCTTGGTCTATGGAGAAGAATTCAATCCAGGACCAGAGACGAGGCTTGATCGCTCAGAGCTTTTGTGTAATGAAGTTTTGTTAAAGTATTTTCCAATGGTCATGTATGGATGTGAGAGTTGGTCTGTGAAGAAAGCTGATCACCGAAGAATTGATGCTTTTGAACTGTGGTGTTGGAGAAGACTCTTGAGAGTCCCTTGGACTGCAAGGAGATCCAACCAGTCCATTCTAAAGGAGGTCAGTCCTGGGTGTTCATTGGAAGAACTGATGCTAAAGCTGAAACTCCAATACTTTGGCCACCTCATGTGAAGAGTTGACTCACTGGAAAAGACTGATGCCGGGAGGGATTAGGGGCGGGAGGAGAAGGGGACGACAGAGAATGAGATGGCTGGATGACATCACCGACTTGATGGACATGAGTTTAAGTGAACTCCAGGAGTTGGTGATAGACAGGGAGGCCTGGCGTGCTGTGACTCATGGGGTCACAAAGAGTCAAACACGACTGAGCGACTGAACTGAACTGATAAAGGAGATAGAGAAAACTTCTTACCTAGACATCAGAAGGGGGTAGAAAGAGTACCTGCTTGCTTAGTGTTAGCTCACTGAAATGATCACAGGAAACTAGTCGATCTGATCACATGGACCACAGCCGAATGTGGTCCACTGGAGAAGGGAATGGCAAACCACTTCAGTATACTTGCCTTGAGAACCCCATGAACAATATCAAAGGGAAAAATGATGGGATACTGAATGAGGAATTCCCCAGGTCGGTAGGTGCCCAGTATGCTACTGGAGCTCAGTGGAGAAATAACTCTAGAAGGAATAAAGGGAGGGAGCAAAAGCAAAACCAATACCCAGTTGTTTATGTGACCGATGATAGAAGCAAGGTCCGGTGCTGTAAAGAGCAATATTGCATAGGAACCTGGAATGTTAGGTCCATGAATCAAGGCAAATTGGAAGTGGTCAAACAGGAGATGGCAGAGTGAACATAGACATTCTAGGAATCAGTGAATTAAAATGGACTGGAATGGGTGAATTTAACTCAGATGACCATTATATCTACTACTGTGGGCAGGAATCCCTTAGAAGAAATGGAGTAGCCATCATGGTCAACAAAAGAGTCCGAAATGCAGTACTTGGATGCAATCTTAAAAACGACAGAATGATTTCTGTTCATTTCCAAGGCAAACCATTCAATATTACAGTAATCCAGGCCTATGCCCCAACCAGTAACGCTGAAGAAGCCGAAGTTGAATGGTTCTATGAAGACCTACAAGACCTTTTATAACTAACACCCAAAAAAGATGTCCTTTTCATTATAGGGGACCGGAATGCAAAAGTAGGAAGTCAAGAAACACCTTGGGTAACAGGCAAATTTGGCCTTGGAGCACGGAATGAAGCAGGGCAAAGGCTAATAGAGTTTTGTCAAGAGAACGCACTGGTCATAGCAAACACCCTCTTCCAACAACACAAGAGAAGACTCTACACATGGACATCACCAAATGGTCAACACCGAAATCAGATTGATTATATTCTTTGCAACCAAAGATGGAAATCTGTATACAGTTAGCAAAAACAAGACCAGGAGCTGACTGTGGCTCAGATCATGAACTCTTTATTGGCAAATTCCGACTTAAATTGAAGAAACTAGGGAAAACCACTAGACCATTCAGATATGACCTAAATCAAATCCCTTATGATTATACAGTGGAAGTGAGAAACAGATTTAAGGGACTAGATCTGATAGATAGAGTGCCTGATGAACTCTGGACAGAGGTTCGTGACACTGAACAGGAGACAGGGACCAAGACCATCCCCATGGAAAAAAATGCAAAAAAGGGAAATGGCTGTCTGAGGAGGCCTTACAAATAGCTGTGGAAAAGAAGAGAAGCGAAAAGCAAAGGAGAAAAGGAAAGATATAAGCATCTGAATGCAGAGTTCCAAAGAAAACCAAGGAGAGATAAGAAAGCCTTCCTCAGCGATCAATGCAAAGAGATAGAGGAAAACAACAGAATAGGGAAAACAAGAGATCGCTTCAAGAAAATTAGAGATTCCAAGGGAACATTTCATGCAAAGATGGGCTCGATAAAGGACAGAAATGGTATAGACCTAACGGAAACAGAAGATATTAAGAGGTGGCAAGAATATACAGAAGAACTGTACAAAAAAGATCTTCACGACCAAGATAATCACGATAAGGTGATCACTGACCTAGAGCCAGACATCTTGGAATGTGAAGTCAAGTGGGCCTTAGAAAGCATCACTACGAACAAAGCTAGTGGAGGTGATAGAATTCCAGTTGAGCTATTTCAAATCTTGAAAGATGATGCTGTGAAAGTGCTGCACTCAATATGCCAGCAAATGTGGAAAACTCAGCAGTGGCCACAGGACTGGAAAAGGCCAGTCTTCATTCCAATCCCAAAGAAAGGCAATGATAAAGAATGCTCAAACTACCGCACAATTGCACTCATTTCACACGCTAGTAAAGTCATGCTCAAAATTCTCCAAGCCAGGCTTCAACAATATATGAACTGTAAACTCCCAGATGTTCAAGCTGGTTTTAGAAAAGGTAGAGGCACCAGAGATCAAATTGCCAATATCCACTGGATCATGGAGAAAGCAAGAGAGTTCCAGAAAAACATCTATTTCTGCTTCATGGACTATGCCAAAGCCTTTGACTGTATGGATCACAATAAACTGTGGAACATTCTGAAAGAGATGGGAATACCAGACCACCTGACCTGTCTGTTGAGAAACCTGTATGCAGGTCAGGAAGCAACAGTCACAACTGCACATGGAACAACCGACTGGTTCCAAATAGGAAAAGGAGTACGTCAAGGCTGTATATTGTCACCTTGCTTATTTAACTTCTATGCAGAGTACATCATGAGGAACGCTGAGCTGGAAGAAGCACAAGCTGGAATCAAGATTGTTGGGAGAAATATCAATAAGTTCAGATATGCAGATGACACCACCCTTATGGCAGAAAGTGAAGAGGAACTAAAAAGCCTCTTGATGAAAGTGAAAGAGGAGAGTGAAAAGGTTGGCTTGAAGCTCAACATTCAGAAAACAAAGATCATGGCATCTGGTCCCATCACTTCATGGGAAATGGAGAAACAGTGGAAACAGTGTCAGACTTTATTTTTTTGGGCTCCAAAATCACTGCAGATGCTGATTGCAGCCATGAAATTAAAAGACGCTTACTCCTTGGAAGGAAAGTTATGACCAACCTAGATAGTATATTAAAAAGCAGAAACATTACTTTGCCAACAAAGGTCCGTCTAGTCAAGGCTATGGTTTTTCCCGTGATCATGTATGGATGTGAGAGTTGGACTGTGAAGAAAGCTGATCGCCGAAGAATTGATGCTTTTGAACTGTGGTGTTGGAGAAGACTCTTGAGAGTCCCTTATACTGCAAGGAGATCCAACCAGTCCATTCTAAAGGAGATCAATCCTGGGTGTTCATTGGAAGGACTGATGCTAAAGCGAAAACTACAATACTTTGGCCACCTCATGTGACGTGTTGACTCACTGGAAAAGACTGATTCTGGGAAAGGTTAGGGGAGGGAGGAGAAGGGGACGACAGAGATTGAGATGGCTGGATGGCATCACCGACTCTGTGGACATGAGTTTGAGTGAACTCCGGGAGTTGGTGATGGACAGGGAGGCCTGGCGTGCTGTGATTCATGGGGTCGCGGAGAGTGGGACACGACTGAGCGACTGAACTGAACTGAACTGAATGAATCCAAAGAATGTCTGGAGGCTGTAAAGATCTCACCAGACCTACTCCCATAATTTACATTTTAAGATAACTGGATTAGCTAAAAGTTTTAATCCAGAGACTGTCCTCAGGCAGGATACATAATCCTAAGGAATGCAGAGGAAAAAAATTTTGTCCTTTTCTTCTCCTTGAGAATTCCAGACCCCTCTCTCCTTGGGGACCCCTAGACTTCTTATCAATCTACCTAGGAAATGGCTCTCTCACTTTCCTCAAAAGGCTTAATTAGAACTAGATAAGAGTCATTCATTTCTGCCTTCATGTACTTATCTATTTAATTCATTGATGAGTTCATCCCTTCATGTCTTCAAAACATACTGAATACCTACAAAACGAAATGTGCTGTCAAAATGACAAATAAGGAAATATACAAAAAGTACGTTACATGGAAGATCCAATAGCCTACTATGGGAGGGTTGACAGCTCCCATATATTTCGTCAAATTTCAGTTCAGTTCAGTTCAGTTGCGTCTGACTCTTTGCGACGGCATGAATCACAGCACACCAGGCCTCCCTGTCCATCAACAACTCCCGGAGTACACTCAAACTCATGTCCATTGAGTCAGTGATGCCATCCAGCCATCTCATTCTCTGTCGTCCCTGTCTCCTCCCGCCCCTAATCCCTCCCAGCATCAGAGTCTTTTCCAATGAGTCAACTCTTCACATGAGGTGGCCAAAGTATTGGAGTTTCAGCTTTAGCATCAGTCCTTCCAATGTACACCCAGGATTGATCTCCTTCAGAATGGACTGGTTGGACCTCCTTGCAGTCCAAGGGACTCTCAAGAGTCTTCTCTAGCACCACAGTTCAAAAGCATCAATTCTTCAGCAATCAGGTTTCTTCACAGTCCAACTCTCACATCCATACATGAGCACTGGAAAAACCATAGCCTTGACTAGATGGACCATTGTTGGCAAAGTAATGTCTCTGCTCTTTAATACTAATCACTGTTAAAATACTATGTTTGGACCCTCCTGATTCCCTTCAGCACACAAACCTGGGGATTCGATGATAGTAGGAGTAAGAGTTCCTTCTGGTTTGCCTGACTCAAGTGAACCATTTTTTAATTTGGAGAATTTCACAATCATCAGTCAGACTGACCCTTGCTAGCAGTTTTCTGGATTTCTAGGAAAATCTCTGGTATGTGTCATGGTAAGGAAATGTTCAAACAAGGAAAAGGGTACATGAAGAATCATAATCATTTAGAAAGAATTCACCGAGAAACAGAGGCCTCCGTGGTATAAGTGAGGAGTTGCACAATGTGGTTACAGGAAATGCCAGATACATTGACAGGTGGAATTGAGTTCTCCTCTCACTCGCCACCCCCCCAAGGCAGAGAGCTTGAATCTAGCCCAGCTCTCTCTCCTATAGAGGCAGATGGAAACACAGGATCCTTCTAAAGCACTGACCCCAGACCTCCATTATCAGCTCATTACAATCAGTGTGAGAGAGGTTATCTCATTTCCATTCCTAGTGCAGTGATTTAGATTTGAGCGATTTGTGCAGATTTGGGATTGAGGTCCAGATATTTAGGCAGGCTCTCCAGACACCAGTTAACTAGGCTTTCCAGTGGGCTACTTCTCTCCTGCCTGTCTCTGTGTGTTTATGAAAGTCAACAGAGAGGAAATATGGGACTCAGCACTCACAAAAGGAACTCTGAACTATGCCTAAATACAGGACCCTCCTTGTCATGCCTGCCTCAATCCCATGCTCGCTCTCTCCTCCAGCTGCCCCTGCCCACTGGCCATCTACTTTTTTGACTATTTTTGATCTTCTATCACTTTTCTGAGTCCTTTCACTCTATTCTGTATATACTGTGATACTGTTCCTTCTGCCTGGGCAAACTTATCCCTGCCCTCCTCACCTCTTTCTCTCCCCCTTGCCCAAACCCAGGCCACTCATCCCTTGAATACATGATGCATTTAAACTTAGTTTTTAGCTTTATGCTGGCTCTTCCTCTGGGAATTTTTCTCTGATGACACCAGTCTGGCTTCGACTATGTTCTTCCATGATTTCCATTAGTACCCTTATCTTGGCACTAGCCTTTGATTTATTTGCATATAAAGACTATATGCTTGATCTCCATCGTTTGTACAGTGATTTGCATGATGTCAACACACAGTAGGTGCTTAATAAACACTTGGAATGAGTGAATATAACAACAAGCATTTGTTGCTAATAATGAGCAAGATGGTCATACCTCCATTATTTTAAAATGAAAACACTTCTTTTCAGCATTATCCCATATTTTATATAATATACATTTATTTAATAAAATTATATATTTTATTTAATAAAGTAGAAAATAATTTAAAAGAAACATAATAAATGAGAGTTTTGGTCATATGTTTATCCCATTGACATTTACTGAATATCATCTTTTTAAAAAAGTCTTTTCAAGTTCCTGTTATTTTAGTACAATTTTTTTTTAATTTACTTTTGGCTGCACTGGGTCTTTGATGCTTTTGCACAGACTTTCTCTAATTGAAGTGAGTGGGGGCTGTTCTTCATTGTGGTGTGTGGGCTTCTCATTGTCATGGCTTTTTTTTTTTTTTGGTTGTGGAGCACAGATTCTAGGCACTCAGGCTTTAATAGTTGCACCATGCAGGCTCTATAGTTGTGATACACAGGCTTAGTTGCTTCACAGCATGTAGAATCTTCCTGGACCAGAAACTGAACCAGTGTCTGTCGCATTGGCAGGTGGATTTTCATCCATTGCACCACCAGGGGACTCCTAGCATTTACTAAGTATTTTCTAAGTACCAGAAAGTGGAGAAATTAAGTAGAAAATGGCACCATCTCTTCCATCAGGAAATTCAGTCTAGCCGTGGAGACAGACATGAAATGAGTGTTAATCATATGTTCATATTAACTGAATATTTATTATACACCAGACCCTGTTCTAGGCAGTGAGATCCTACCTTCAGGGAGCTTCTATTACAGAGTGATAAGTGACGGGTATCTGAAGAGAAATGACTCATGTAGGAAGAAGCAGGGACTTCTGTAAGGAGGTGACACTTTGGGTAACCTGCGTGGGAAAAAAATGCAGTACTAACTTATAAGGATGAAAGCATGCTTATTTAATTATGGGACATCTAGTGCAGACATGACTGTAGGAACAGAGTTCCTGGAACCCAGTGGTTGCTTGATAAACGTGCCTTTCTGGATTACTAAGCCAAGACCAAAAATGAGTAAAATGTGGCTCTTTCTATCAAGAATCATGCATTCTAGTGGAAAAGAGGGCGAGGGACGAGGTAGTAAAAGAGAGCAGAAGCTGAGAAAAGAGCTGGACACTTTCTTCTCCCCTGCCCCCACCCTCCTTGGTCCTCCTGTCCTTCCTCTGAAAACCAACATCTTCCTGGGAGTTCTAACTTCTCTAGTGTATCTGTTTCTTTTGCTGGGTGCTCCACCTTGGCGTCCTCCCAAATGCCTCCTGCAAATGTTTATTTTTATAAATGTTGCATACACAAGGGCAAGAGATAGGGAAAGGGGTGAGCCAGAGTCATTTACGAAAGCACTTTGGCACTCTGCTCCGGAAATCATTTCCTCAGGAGGCTGCCCTGGACGGAGTGCACTTATTCTCAGACCTTCTATCCCCATTTCCAAGCAGAATTGCAATTCTTATTTACAGTTAGAAGCTCCATAGGCATCCAAGCCAAAAGCCTCCTTTCCTGAAAAGCCAATGATGGACTCCAGCATTCCATCCTCACCTTTAACAAGAAAGCTTTCCTGTTTGATCCAAAGAAATAGCCAGGCTCTTGGGCCAGAAGGTAACTTGAGGCCTAACTTGTCTCCATCAGTGAGCATGGAATCAAGATTGCTGGGAGAAATATCAATAACCTCAGATATGCAGATCACACCACCCTTATGGCAGAAAGTGAAGAGGAACTAAAAAGCCTCTTGATGAAAGTGAAAGAGGAGAGTGAAAAGGTTGGCTTGAAGCTCAACATTCAGAAAATGAAGATCATGGCATCTGGTCCCATCACTTCATGGGAAATAGATGGGAAAACAGTGGAAACAGTGTCAGACTTTATTTTGGGGGGCTCTAAAATCTCTGCAGATGGTGATTGCAGCCATGAAATTAAAAGACGCTTACTCCTTGGAAGGAAAGTTATGACCAACCTTGATAGTATATTAAGAAGCAGAGACATTACTTTGCCAACAAAGGTCCGTCTAGTCAAGGCTATGGTTTTTCCCGTGGTCATGTATGGATGTGAGAGTTGGACTGTGAAGAAAACTGATCGCCAAAGAATTGATGCTTTTGAACTATGGTGTTGGAGAAGACTCATTGAGAGTCCCTTGTATTGCAAGGAGATCCAACCAGTCCATTCTAAAGGAGATCAATCCTGGGTGTTCATTGGAAGGACTGATGCTAAAGCTGAAACTCCAATACTTTGGCCACCTCATGTGATAAGTTGACTCACTGGAAAAGACTCTGATGCTGGGAAAGGTTGGGGGCGGGAGGAGAAGGGGACGACCGAGAATGAGATGGCTGGATGGCATCACCGACTCTGTGGACATGAGTTTGAGTGTACTCCGGGAGTTGGTGATGGACAGGGAGGCCTGGCGTGCTGTGATTCATGGGGTCGTGGAGAGTCGGACACGACTGAGCGACTGAAGTGAACTGAACTGAACTGAACTGAACTGACTTGTGCAGCTCTTGTTCCAGACACTGAGGGTACAAGACATAGGATCCTACAAGGGTAGGAAGGGACTATTTTTTAGGAAGTACATGCCACACCGTACCATGCTTCACATACCAGACATCATACAATTTTCATGAAATAGATATTATTATCCCTTTATAGATACAGATCCCTTTATAGACTTTCTAGATCAAGGAAAAAAAGAAGGCAGGCAGGGCAGGAGAAAGAAAGGGAGGGAGAGAGGGAAGAAGCAAAGGGCGGAGTAAGAAGACAAGGAGGGATGAAGAATTTGAAGCTCTGTACCGTGTACAACTCCTGACAGCTGGTGAGTAGGCTCACCACCCATTTTCCTCCATCACCTCTAATCAAGCTTTCATCTCTACCTCTCCATCAAAATTGCTCTTCTCAAGGTTATCATGGACATCCATGGGGCTACACCAAGGAGTCAGTTATCAGCCCTTATTTTGAGCTCCATCACCTATTAGCAACATATATTTTATCATCCCCTCCTCCTCGAAACTGGAGAAGGAAATGGCAACCACTCCAGTGTGCTTGCCTGGAGAATCCCAGGGACAGCGTAGCCTGGTGGGCTGCCGTCTGTGGGGTCACACAGGGTCAGATACAACTGAAACGACTTAGCAGCAGCAGCAGCCTCCTAGAAACACCCCCTTCACTTGACTTACAAGCCGTCACACACACCATCCTGGTTTCGCTGACTCCTCACTGCCAGATGTCTTACTGTCAGCTGACAGCTTCTCATTAGCTTGATGTCTCGATGTTGGAGTTTCTCGAATCCCAGTCCTTGGACTACTACCTTACTCTGTCTGCATTCACTCCTTGGGCGATCTCTTTCTCTCTCATTGCTCCCAATATTATCTGCATACCAACAGCTCTTTTTTCCTTTCGTTCTGGATCATTTCTTCATATTGGTACTACAACGAGTATTTGATTTATCTCCTTGCATGTCTCAGACTTATTTTCAAAATTAAACTCCTTTCCTTTCCCCATCAAACCCAGTCCTGGGATGGACTCCCCAGTCTCAGCTCTGGCGACTCCATCTTTCCCATTGCTCGGAACAAAACACCCTTCCATTTCACTCATATCATGCACCCAATCTTGTAGGATACCTAGTTTGAGTTACCTTCAAAACACATCCTGGATCCAGCTACTCCTCACCATCTCCATGGTCACCAGTCTGAGGCAAGCCTCCATCAACTCTTGCTGAGGTTATGTGGTCTCCTTCCCCATTGCCTTTGCCCTGAAAGGTTGGTCTCCATTTTGTGTCCAAGCTGATCCCGAAAAATGTATCAGTTGTCCAACTATAACTCTCCAAAGTCTTCTCATCGCACTCAGAGTAAAATCCAAAGTTCGTAAAATAATCGACAGGGTCCTCCTCCATCTGGTCTCATGTTCCTGCCCTGGACTCAGCACCTCCTCACCCCAGCCACCCCGACATACTCTCCTGTGGTCCCACTGGCATCCCTGGAACTCTATCCCCCAGACATCTGCATGGCTGATTCCCCCACCTCCTCAAGGTAGCTTTTTCAGAAGGGATGTAGCTGACCACTCTACTCAAAATTATAACCCTGCCCAGCAGTATTTTTCTGCACCCTCCCTTGTTAGTATTTACCGTAATCTTTTATTCCGTATACTTTGCTGTGTTGTTTTCTTCTCTTTTTCTCTCTCCATACTAGAAACTAAGTCTCTTGAGGGCAGGGCTTTCTGCTGGTTTTCCACTGTTATATAAGAAGCACTTTAGAGAAGTGTGTATAATATACTGGACCTTCAGTTAATATTTATTAAGTAAATAAATTCAAGTGAGTAAGGAAAAGGAAGGCATCAGTGAGATTTAGTGTGGGAAAGGAAGGCTTCATGGAGAAGGAAAAAAGCAACGCTTACTCCTTGGAAAGAAAGTTATGACCAACCTAGAGAGTCTATTAAAAAGCAGAGACATTACTTTGCCAACAAAGGTCCGTCTAGTCAAGGCTATGGTTTTTCCAGTAGTCATGTATGGATGTGAGAGTTGGACTGTGAAGAAAGCTGATTGCTGAAGAACTGATGCTTTTGAACTGTGGTGCTGGAGAAGACTCTTGGGAGTCCCTTGGACTGCAAGGAGATCAGTCCTGGGTGTTCATTGGAAGGACTGATGCTAAAGCTGAAACTCCAATACTCTGGCCACCTCATGTGATGAGTTGACTCACTGGAAAAGACTCTGATGCTGGGAGGGATTGGGGTGGGAGGAGACGGGGATGACAGAGAATGAGATGGCTGGATGGCATCACCAACTCGATGGACATGAGTTTGAGTGAACTCCGGGAGTTGGTGATGGACAGGGAGGCCTGGCGTGCTGTGATTCATGGGGTCGCAAAGAGTCGGACATGACTGAGAGACTGAACTGAACTGAACTGAACTCAGTTCTTACTGTGTGCCAAGTCCTAAGTTGATATCTTATATCCATTATCATGAAATTATCCTACAACCCTGAGAATTGTTATTATTGCTGTTTCCATTTTACAGAATAGAACACTGTAGTGTCAAAAGGCTAATTCACTTTCTCAAGTTCCCTACAACAATTTTTATAGATACCCTGAAGTCAGTTCTTCTCTCTGGTTCCTGACCATGAGATACAATTTTAGAAATCTCTCTTGGGAATAAGGCTATCCTATTTAAAGGAAGGGGGAAAAAAATGAAAGAAATTTTAAGAAAAGAAAGAAGTTATTATATTAATATATTTGTTTATTTGTAAATAGCTACTATGATTTAATTCTTATAACAACTCTATTATAGTATGCTGTGTCTTTAGGGGAGAAGAATGAACAGAGTATTTCCTGCCCTCAGTGAGGTTACAGTCTAGGAGAGCTGACACACAAAAATAAAAGTGCTTTGTGCTTTAGAAGCACAGGGGAGGGAGCAATTGATTTGATGAGGATGGAATCAAACAAGGAAGACCTAAGAGAAAGAGGACATCTAAAGTTAATCCTACAGGATATGGAGGACTTTGTATTCCAAGCAGGGCTGCATCAGGTGCAAAGTAATGTCAGTGTGGGGGAGAGCTTGTTACTGATGTCATTTTGTTGATTCCCTAAGTTGTATCCAACTCTTTCATGACCACATGAACTGTAGCCCATCAGGCTCCTCTGTCCATGGGATTTCCCAGGCAGGGGTACTGAAGTGGGTTGCCATCTCCTCCTCCAAGGGATCTTCCTGACCCAGGGATCTAGCCCATGTCTCCTGCATTGGCAGACCGGTTCTTTACCACTGAGCCACCTGGCAAACCATTTGGGAAAGAGCTTAGCAGGCACAACAAAGAGAAGGTAGATCTGGGACTTTTCCCTAGGGCAATAGGAAACTGTGGCCAGATTTAATCTGGAAAGTGGTCTTGTCAGATCTGTTCTTTGTTGAGATCACTCTGACACTCATCATGAAGAATGTCGGGCACGGGAAAAAAAAAAGATAGGGATAGGATGCTAGTCTAAGGGGCCTAGCAAAATGTGGGAAGACAGGATGAAACTAATGCTGGAGCAGAAGTGGGAACAATGCTGCTGCTGCTGCGAAGTCGCTTCAGTCATGTCCAACTCTGTGTGACCCCATAGATGGCAGCCTGCCAGGTTCTTCTGTCTCTGGGGCTCTCCAGGCAAGAGAGTGGGTTGCCAATGCATGCATGCATGCTAAGTCGCTTCAGTCGTGTCCAACTCTGTGCGACCCTATGGACAGCAGCCCTCCAGGCTCCTCTGTCCACAGGATTCTCTAGGCAAGAATACAGGAGTGGGTTGTCATTTCCTTCTCCAGTGGGAATGATAGATAATGATTAGTTGGGTATACATACTTAGAGTGTTAAAATCAGCAGTTCACTATATTACCTGGGGTGATTAAAATATTCTGATACCCCAGACACAGCTCAAATCAATTGAATCAGAATTTCTGGGATTTACAATTGGTTATAAAGCTCCCTGGACGATTTCAATGTGTACCCAAGTTGGAGAACCATTGGTTTAAAAATTACAGGAATGGATGACTAATTCAATATGGCCAGGAAAAAAAGAAGGAAAACTGAAAGATAAGGTTTTCCAGCCCACATGACTTAAAGGCTTTGTTCATTGTTTCAACATCTTGTCTAAGAATCAGACTGGCTATACCTGGTGCTTGATGAGTAGCCTTGAGCAAATGACCCACTTCTCAGCTATAGAGAATGATGAACTTACCTTATGAAACTATTGTGGAGATTAAATGAGATAATGCTTTTAAAACAGCATGGGGATTTCCCTGGCTGTCCAATAGTTCAGTTCAGTTCAGTCACTCAGTCATGTCCGACTCATTGAGACTCTATGAACAGCAACACGCCAGGCCTCCTTGTCTATCACCAACTCCCAGAGTCTACCCAAACCCATGTCCATCGAGTCGGTGATGCCATCCAGTCATCTCATTCTCTGTCGTCCCCTTCTCCTCCTGCCCCCAATCCCTCCCAGTATCAGAGTCTTTTCCAGTGAGTCAACTCTTCGCATGAGGTGGCCAAAGTATTGGAGTTTCAGCTTCAACATCAGTCCTTGCAAAGAATACCCAGGACTGATCTCCTTTAGGATGGACTGGTTGGATCTCCTTGCAGTCCAAGGGACTCTCAAGAATCTTCTCCAACACCACAGTTCAAAAGCATCAATCCTTTGGCGCTCAGCTTTCTTTACCATCCAACTCTCGCATCCATACATGACCATTGGAAAAACCATAGCCTTGAGTAGACAGACCTTTGTTGGCAAAGTAATGTTTCTGCTTTTTAATATGCTACCTAGGTTGGTCATAACTTTCTTTCCAAGGAGTAAGCGTATTTTAATTTCATGGCTGCAATCACCATCTGCAAAGATTTTATAGCCCCCAAAAATAAAGTCTGACACTGTTTCCACTGTTTCCCCATCTATTTCCCATGAAGTGATGGGGCCAGATGCCATGATCTTCATTTTCTGAATGTTGAGCTTCAAACCAACATTTTCACTCTCCTCTTTCACTTTCATCAAGAGGCTTTTGAGTTCCTCTTCACTTTCTGCCATAAGGGTAGTGTCATCAGCATATCTGAGGTTATTGATATTTCTCCCAGCAATCTTGATTCTAGCTTGTGCTTCTTCCAGCCCAGCGTTCCTCATGATGTACTCTTCATAGAAGTTAAATAAGCAGGGTGACAAAATACAGCCTTGACGTACTCCTTTTCCTATTTGAAACCAGTCTGTTGTTCCATGTCCAGTTCTAACTGCTGCTTCCTGACCTGCATACAGGTTTCTCAAGAGGCAGGTCAGGTGGTCTGGGATTCCCATCTCTTTCAGAATTTTCCACAGTTTATTGTGATCCACACAGTCAAAGGCTTTGGCATAGTCCATGAAGCAGAAATAGATGTTTTTCTGGAACTCTCTTGCTTTTTCCGTGATCCAGAGCATGTTGGCAATTTGATCTCTGGTTCCTCTGCCTTTTCTAAAACCAGCTTGAACATCTGGAAGTTAACGGTTCACGTATTGCTGAAGCCTGGCTTGGAGAATTTTGAGCATGACTTTACTAGCGTGTGAGATGAGTGCCATTGTGTGGTAATTCAAGCATTCTTTGGCATTTCCTTTCTTTGGGATTGGAATGAAAACGGACCTTTTCCAGTCCTGTGGCCACTGCTGAGTTTTCCACATTTGCTGGCATATTGAGTGCAGCACTTTCACAGCATCATCTTTCAAGATTTGAAATAGCTCAACTGGAATTCCATCACCTCCACTAGCTTTGTTCGTAGTGATGCTTTCTAAGGCCCACTTAACTTCACATTCCAGGATGCCTGGCTCTAGGTGAGTGATCACACCATTGTGATTATTTGGGCCGTGAAGCTCTTTTCTGTATAGTTCTTCTGTGTATTCTTGCCACCTCTTCTAAATTCTTCTTCTTCTGTTAGGTCCATACCATTTATGTCCTTTATTGAGCCCATCTTGAAATATTCCCTTGGTATCTCTGATTTTCTTGAAGAAATCTCTAGTGTTTCCCATTCTGTTGTTTTCCTCTATTTCTTTGCATTGATCGCTGAGGAAGGCTTTTTTATTTCTCCTTGCTATTCTTTGGAACTCTGCACTCAGATGGGAATATCTTTCCTTTTCTCCTTTCCTTTTCGCTTCTCTTCTTTTCACAGCTATTTGTAAGTCCAACAGTTAAGACTTTGCTTTTCAATGGAGGGGGTTCACGTTTGATTCCTGGCTGGGGAACTAAGATCCCACATGCCTCATATCCAAAAAAACCAAAACATAAAACAGAAGAAATACTGTAACATGTTCCATAAAGAGTTTAAAAACAGTCAACATCAAAAAAAGTCTTAGAAAAAAATAAAACACACAGCATGGTGCCAGGGACATGGCAGACGCTCAAGTTTTTTTATTTTCTTTCTTTATTTATTTAATTCTTACAGGCAAACATGAGTCTCTGGGAAAAGGAATGGTTTCAAGATGAGGGGTACTAAGTTTGGGTCTCAAGTTATTGAATTTAGGGGGTTTGTAGAGTATCAAACAGTCATTTGGAAGTACTATTTTTGTTTTCAAAAGAGAGTTCAGAGCTATAGGTACAAATTTGTTACTGTTGGCAGCTGATATTAATTATTGTTGACATATAACTATGTTATTGTTTTTCAGTTGCTAAGTCATGTCCAGCTCTTTGGGGACCCCATGGACTGCAGCACATCATGAATATGGTCATATAAGTATATCATGTGTAGGGGGAGAGTATAACGAAAGGAATGGGAGAATGACTAGTGTGTCAGGTAAAGGATGCTACTGCTACTGCTGCTGCTGCTAAGTCACTTCAGTCGTGTCCGACTCTGTGTGACCCCCATAGACGGAGGCCCACCAGGCTCCCCTGTCCCTGGGATTCTCCAGGCAAGAACACTGGAGTGGGTTGCCATTTCCTTCTCCAATGTGTGAAAGTGAAAAGTGAAAGTGAAGTCGCTCAGTCATGTCCGACCCATAGCGACCCCATGGACTGCAGCCTACCAGGCTCCTCCATCCATGGGATTTTCTAGGCAAGAGTACTGGAGTGGCTTGCCATTGCCTTCTCTGCAAGTAAAGGCACATCACTCTAAACTTGTTTCCTTCTGTATAAAGTGAAGATAAGAGTAAATCATGCTTCAGAAGGTTTCTTGGAGATTTAAATACGATGATACAGACAAAGCACATTGAAAATGTGGGATATGGAAGGCATCAAAGTACAATAAGCCAGAAGAGAAGAAAGGGAACAGATTTTCAAAAGAGTAGTTTTTCAAGAAACAAAAGAGTCCCAAATTTGAGGAAAAGATCAATTGTGTCAAGTACATAAAATAAATCATTTGGGGCCACAATGTTCTCCTTGGTATAATGAGCCCTTGAATAAAAGGATATTTACATAACTGGTAATTTATTGTCCTACTTTAAATATGAGCTTCCTACCACTGAAAACAGAACTGCAATCTGTTGTAAGATTCAATACTGCTTCTCAAGAGAAAACAGTTATTTGCTGGTTTTAAGGCTGAAATCAGTTTCTTTCTGGGTTATCACTGAAGAAATCATGTGTAATATAATGGGAGGTGTCATCTTCAATGTTTCTAAAGTACCTTTAAAAATTAGTTTTATGGGCCTCCTCCTTGTAAAATCTCTGTTTACACTACTCCATAAATGCATATTTACTTGGGATCAGATGGTGATAATAGTGTCTAATGTTACCATACTAATGAAATCAGCCATCATTGAGCAAGTATTTCTTACATGTCAATCAGTGTGCAAAGTGCTTTTATTTGCATTGTTTTCATCGATCCCCAGAAGAAGGCAGAGGCAAGTATAATCACCCACGTTTTCCATATTGCGAATCTGAGGTTCCAAGGGGCTGGGTGGCCACCCAAGGTCAAACCGGGAGTAAACAGTGATGCCAGGCAGTCTGCAAGCCTCCAAGATGTGTGCTTGTACTGCTGCTACTCAGCTCCAGAGTTCAGCCTCCTCTTTTGGAAACATGGTTTGTGACATGAGTGGTTAAGGTAAGAATCAAGAAGGAAACGAAGCTCTGAAAAGTGAAGTGCTGTCCCTTAGGGCCCCGAGAGACTCTTGATATGAGGTACCATAGGTTCAGAAGCTGCCCCTTCTGGCTAAAACTCCACCCTGTTGTGCTCTATCAGATATAACACTGGCTGACATGAGCTGAGAACAGAGATCTTTATGTTCCTGCCTTCAGCTGGGCAGAGAATATTTTCAGAAAAGTTTTGAAAATGTCAGGAAGATTGGTTTAGTTGCAACTCCTGACTCTTAAGCAATCAAAAAGGTATTGCTTTTTACTTACTTCTTCTGCACAAAGCACGAATCTTATCTTCACATGAGTTGGTGGCCGATGGGAGAAACCAAGTAGAGGAGCCTTCACCTAAATCATCTGGTTCAGTAAAACCCAGTAAGGGCATACCCTCTCCAGGGCAGTGTTGTCATCCATGCTCCTTGCTCCACAATTTACATTCTCTAGGCTTCCCAGGTGACCCTAGTGGTAAAGGACCCACCTGCCAATGCAGGAGATACAAGGGATGCAGATTTGATCCCTGTGTCAGGAAGATCCAAAGGAGAAGGGCGTAGCAACTGACTCCAGTATTCTTGCCTGGAGAATCCCATGGACAGAGGAGCCTGGCGGGCTACAGTCCACACGGCCATCCAGAGTCAGACACAGCTGAAGCAGCTTAGCACACATGCACACATCCTCTCCTCGGCTACAAAGATAAACGCCCTCAGTACCTAATCAACAGAACCCTGCTAATACCTGCCCTCATCAGTCTCCATTCAAATGCCAGCAAAACAGCCTCCTGGATCAAGGTAGTGAGTTAATAAGTCAGCATCCTTGAGGATGTTTCTTCTTTTAACTGACACAGGGAATTGGAATGACTACCTTTGGTGTGCTGTGATTCATGGGGTCGCAAAGAGTCGAACACGACTGAGCGACTGAAATGAACTGAACTGAACTGAACCTTTGAGAAATAGGCAGTGATGTAATATAGCGTACTGTCTACACCTTTGGGACATGCTGACAGTCCTGTTTTCAAATCTGGCCCGGTTGTTTACTTGCTGTGTGACCTAGAGTAAGGCCCTTCCTCCCTGACTCTCAGATCTCTCACTTGTAAAAAGGGAAAATTAACTGCACCTATTTCCTCTGATAGGCTTCCCTGGTGGCTCAGATGGTAAAGAATCTGCCTGCCAATGCAGAAGATATGGGTTCAATCCCTGGGTTGAGAAGATCCCTGGAGGAGGTCATGGAAACCCCCTCCAGTATTCTTGTCTGGAGAATCCCGTGGACAGAGGAGCCTGGCAGGTTACAGTCCAAAGGGTCACAAAGAGTCAGACGCAACTTAGTGACCAAAACAGCAACAATAGCAATTCCCTATGATAGACGGGAATGTTGTTAGGAGGAAGGGGGTGTGTTCCCATATGGAAGGAGGTCCACAAGCAAATACTTGTAGGTTCTCACCACCGCTCACTTGTCTAACTGGGATGAAGAACTAGGAAGTCATAGCTCAGCAGTATCCCTTTCCTCTTTGGAACCTTCCTGTCTTCTGAGAACTGATGATCTGGTTTGCCTTCTGTCATGCAATAAATCAGGCTGTTATGGCCCTGCTCACGCCCAAGAAGCCTGGGGATGTCCAGGGCCTCTCTGACCAGGTGGACACCTCTGTCTAATTCTGAACGAATGCCACTACCCCTTCTTAAACATCTCTTTCAGTAATAAAGTCTACATTTTCCTCTCCATCTGCCTAATCCTTTGTGTAGCTTGGTTATACAACTTACAAACTTGGGAGAATCTCTAAACTCACAAAGGGGTTTAAATGAAATAATGTGAATCAAGTGAGGAATATGGCGCTCTTGGTTCTGTTTCAGAGGCAGAGTCTCAAGTGCTCTTCTAAGGTGGACTTTGTGTGATGCAAGAGCTAGCATTCTAACGGATGCATCTATTTCCCATTATTAATAATCAATAACTGATTATTGAGAATTTGCCAAATCGTGTTTCAGTTCAGTTCAGTTCAGTCGCTCAGTCATGTCCGACTCTTAGCGACCCCATGAACCACAGCATGCCAGGCCTCCCTGTCCATCACCAACTCCCGGAGTACACTCAAACTCATGTCCATCGAGTCGGTGATGCCATCCAGCCATCTCATTCTCGGTCGTCCCCTTCTCCTCCCGCCCCCAACCTTTCCCAGCATCAGAGTCTTTTCCAGTGAGTCAACTCGTCGCATGAGGTGGCCAAAGTATTGCAGCTTCAGCTTTAGTATCAGTCCCTCCAATGAACATCCAGGATTGATCTCCTCTAGAATGGACTGGTTGGATCTCCTTGCAGTATAAGGAACTCTCAAGAGTCTTCTCCAACACCACAGTTCAAAAGCATCGATTCTTCGGCGATCAGCTTTCTTCACAGTCCAACTCTCACATCCATACGTGACCACGGGAAAAACCATCGCCTTGACTATAGCACTGTGTCTAGTACAGTCGTGAGAAAGGGTGACTCTCATCTTCCAGAGATTCATCAGGCTGTGTGTGTGCTAAGTGTCTTCAGTTGTGTCCAAATCTGAGACCCTATGGACCATAGTTGGCCAGGCTCCTCTGTCCATGGGATTCTCCAGGCAGGAATACTGGAGTGGGTTGCTGTGCCCTTCTCATCAGGCTCCTGGTGTGAAAAATGTGTGCATATATACACAACCAGGCAGGAAAGAAACACACTACAATAGAAAGTCAGATGAAATGCTCTGAGAAGCTGCTGTACAGCGGGTACTGTTCATTGTATTTATTCAACAAGAAGGCTCTTTATTTCATTTTTATTATCATGAAATTGATGTCAGGTCTTGAGTAAGCTCCTTTTGTTGGGGCTAGGTCCCACATCTAAACATAGAAGAAGCTCATGGAATGACATGTCCCTTAGAGCAGTTGTTCCCCACCTTTGGCACCAGGGACCATTTCCACAGAAGAAAAGTTTTTCCATGGTCCTGGGTGGTTGGGGATGATTTCAGGGTGATTCAAGTGCATTACATTTAATGTGCACTTTATTTCTATTATTATTACATCAGCTCCACCTCAGATCATCAGGCATTCGATCCCGGAGGTTGGGGACCCCTGTCTTAGAGTCTTTCCAGGCTCAAAATGCTCCAATCCATTCTTTTCCTCTATCACAAGGTGCTGCAAGGGCAGAAAGTCAGGGAGGATCCTTAAATAAACCTCGTGGTGCCTTGGGGGCTAGGCTACAAGGCATGGGGAGGAAGAGTCCTGCTTCTGTATGCCCATCTTACCTCAGTATGGTTCCATTTTATCCAAGGTCATTCCCTAGAAGAGTGATACATGTTTCACCTTGGTGACATGACCCATCCTCCTGGGTACTGCCTTCACTCTGTCTAAAGGCAAAACTAAAACCAGCTTTGAAGAGAAACAGATATGTCTGTCATCTTGCCCAGGCAAACCATAAGGCGGCAACACCAGATTTTGTCCCCATCTGTATGCAAGCAAAGAGTTACCGGAAACCCCAAGGGGAGCTCTACCTGTGGTGCAGAACCTGGCACCTCCAGGCTTCTCTCTGGAAGAGGCAAGAACAGTGGAGTAGAAGGATGACACAGTGTATTCGAAACAGCCCATCCACTTAGGTCAGCAATGGACTCCCCCGCGTCTGAGGCCAAGGTAGGTTGCTGCTGCTGCTGCTGCTGCTAAGTTGCTTCATTCGTGTCCGACTCTGTGCGACCCCATAGATGGCAGCCCACCAGGCTTCCCCATCCCTGGGATTCTCCAGGCAAGAACACTGGAGTGGGTTGCCATTTCCTTCTCCAATGCATGAAAGTGAAAAGTGAAAGTGAAGGTAGGTTGAGAGAAGGAAAAGATAGGATGATGATCATAGTGATGATTTACTGAGTGCCTGCTATGCACTAGTTACTGCTTTAAATGCTTCGTTCTTTTGAATTCTTGAAACACTATGAAACATCAGTTATTACATTATTATCTTAATTTTACACCTGAGGAAACTGGGAGCACACAGAGTTGCAGTCACTCATTCAAGGTCACACATCTAGCAAATGGCTGAGCTGAGATTGAATTATCTGTCTCCAAACCCTCAGCTCTGTACTGAGGTTTCATATGACATCCCTCTTATGAGGTCTATGTGTGACAAGACAACTTTTCTCCACTGGCCTCAGTTTTTCTTATCAAAACAATGGCTTTTTCCCTCAGTAGAAATTTTCTAAATATCTGCTTTCTTCTCTTTTTCCTGGCAACAGTGCCCTTGTCCAAGGCACTTTTCTCTCTCATCTAAAGTAAATATTCTGAAATTCATCTTCCACAATGACGCACGTGGGATATTTCTTAAAAGTGAAAACGGTACCGATCTAACCCATGCCTGAACTCTGCAGTGGTGTAGTCCCTTTAAATGTAAAACAAATCTTTTACATTCCAGTCCCGTTTTCCCCTCCAGCCTCACCCCCTTGCCACTTTTTAAATATACTTTATTTACTTCTCAGAATAAGTTTCTTCTGCTTCTATTAAACAGCAAAATTTTCCCTTGACCTTGTAACTAAGCATGTGCTGGTCCTTCATTCTGATCATGCTCCATCCCTGACGCGTTCCACCTTGATAATTCCAATAATTCTACTAATTCTGTTACAGAGAGTACTGTGCTCCCCATAATATCCCCTGTCCCTGCCTCCATTATATTCGTTGAGTGAATGAAGTAATAAAGAAAGAAACAGACTAGAGAGAGTCAGGGTGGTTATCATAGAAATCAGAATCCAGTCCCATTGTTTCCCTCGTGCTCCAAAGGTTCTTGAAAATTTGAAATGCAAAAAAGGCTAACAAAGAGGGAACTGCAGCTCATATTAAAGTCACCATTATTCATTCCCACCCCACTTATTGGACTCTCGCCTCCTGAAAACAGAAGTTATATGCCTGGATGCAGTGGGACACGCAGCAGGTGTACTCTGAGCACGTCACACAGCTAGGTGGATTATTAATGTGTTAATTAATAATTCATTAATAATCCACTTTAAAATACCATAAGTATTTTAGATAACAGAAAATAAGCCCTTTTACCCTTGAATGCACTTTGATGTGTCCTGAGAGAAGAGTCTCTCTCAAAAGCAAGTGGAAAAAAAAAAACAACTTCAAAGTTTCTTATACCAGGAAAGATTAGAATTTTCAGACTTCATTTCATTAAAAATACTGTGCAGTTTCCAGTCCTCTAAAGACCCTCACTAAATATTAATTGAATGTGAATTGAATTAAGTAGAAAGCCTATTTATGACTCTTGTCCTTTTTTCCGTCAGAGGAATTTGGTGAGCAGTAATAGCTGCCTATTGCCTTTTGATAATGAAAATTTCTAGATGTCAGATATAGAGAAGGAGGGAAAGACTTGAGAAGAGAGATTAGAATCAATTAGATTTGGGTTCAAATCCCAGCTCTGCCTTGAAACATCTATGTGTCCTCAAAAGACTTATTCAAATGAGTCTTGACTTTCTTGTCTATAAACTGGAGATATTAATACTTATTTTTAGATATTATGATGTATTCTGAGAATAAATCAAATGAATATGTTAAGCTCTAAGTTCGAATCTATATTAAAGAAATCATTCATCTATCCATGCAAGTCATGTCAACATACTGCCATGTCAATGCTGCTGCTAAGTCGCTTCAGTCGTGTCTGACTCTGTGTGACCCCATAGATGGCAGCCCACCAGGCTCCCCCATCCCTGGGATTCTCCAAGCAAGAACACTGGGGTGGGTTGCCATTTCCTTCTCCAATGCATGCAAGTGAAAATGAAAGTGAAGTCGCTCAGTCGTGTCTGACTCTTAGCGACCCCATGGACTGCAGCCCACCAGGCTCCCCCGTCCCTGGGATTCTTCAGGCAAGAACACTGGGGTGGGTTGCCATTTCCTTCTCCGATGCGTGCAAGTGAACAGTGAAAGTGAAGGCGCTCAGTCGTGTCCAATCCTCAGCGACCCCACGTCAATACATCAGCATATTCAGACATCCTCATCTCTCTCTTTCTGCATTTAAGGACCTTATCAAAGGTCAGTGACTGTTCCAAGATTCTCTTTCTGGACGAATGTCAGGGAATCAGTGGTTCTATACCAATTTGAAGACTGTTTGTACCTTCTAAATCCTCCAGGTTTCTGAGATCATCAGTCAGGGTATCATTCTACCTCTGGACTGCAGGACTCCTGAGATTCGGGACTTTTAGTGATAAAATCAGGAAAGTCCCAGATAAACCAGGATAAGTTGGTCAAGCTACTTCCCAGCTTTGGTTCAATTGAAAAATAAGGATCCCATAGGAACAAAACCCACTTCAGAGCTCATCCTATGGCAGCAAGAGCTGAGAAAAGCAAGCACATCCAAAGATTAAGTGAATCCAAAAGAAAGGGAACTTCCAGACAAGATGGAAACAGCAACTTTTAGTTGCTAATGTTGAACTCTAATTGTCCAATCGAATAACAGGGCTCTCAGAAGCCAGACTTTATTGTTTTATTAATCAGGGAACAAGGGGTTAAGAGTTAAAGAAAACAGGGAAAAAGAGTTAAAGGGGAAAATGCGTTAAAGAATGAAAGAGGGTCTGACATTGTTCTCTCTTTGAGATATCCCTTCACCCATCTTTGAGGAGCTAGAAAGTAGAATTCTTGGTTAGGTCATTTATGATTCTTCCAAGTTCCTGAATAAGATGAGTTGTGGTGTCAGCATGAATTGGAGACATTAGGAGACTGAGCTTGAATTCTGGCTTCCCATGATCCCCAGCTGTGTGGTTTTGGACAAGTCATTTACTTTTTCAAAGTCTTAGATGTTGTAAGGAATTTAATATATAATCTATTTAAAGGAGCTTTGCAAAGTACTGCATGAACATGTTGGTTCATACTATTTAAAGTAGTTCTCACCTGGGGGTAATTTCACTCTCTTCCCAGAGGACTTTCAGCAACATCTGGAGGCATTTTGGGTTGTCATGCCTACAGGAAGGGCAATGTGCTACTGGCATCCAGGAGGTAGAGGGCAGGGATGCTACTCAGCTTCCTGCAATACACAAGGCAGCCTCTTCTCCCCTCCCAGATTTCTGTCCAAACCCAAGTTGCAAGAGTGGAGATGCCCTCATTTAAATGCCAATCTGTACCAATTATCTTCTGCTTCAAAGTTTAAAGGTGGTATCAAACAAAAACATTTAAGGATATTTTTCTTCCTACATGACCAACCAGTAATAGCCATCAGCAATTAGATCCATCTCTTAATCTCTTTAGTGTCATCCATATCAGGGGTGAAGATATTTGATTCTTCGATCTAATGGCTTTTCAAAAGAAAACATTTGTTCATGTGTGTATGTATGTGAGCTTCCTTGGTGATTCAGTGGTAAAGAATCCACCTGCCAGGGTAGGACAGTTGGGTTTGATCCCTGGGTCAAGAAGATCCCCTGCAGAAGGAAATGACACCAACTCCAGTATTCTTGTCTGGCAAATCATGGACAGAGGAGTCTGCTAGTGTTAGTGTTGGTTGCTTAGTCATGTCCAGGTCTTTGTGACCCCATGGACTGTGGCCCACCAGGCTCCCCTGTCCATGGGATTTTCCAGTAAGAATGCTAGAAGGAGCTATCATTTCCATCTCCAGGGGACCTTCTTGATTCAGGGACTGAACCCAGGTCTTATTGCAAGCAGATCCTTTACTGTCTGAGCCACAGGAAAGCCCCAACTTGCCTGGGAAATCCCATGGACAGAGAAGCCTGGTGGGCTACAGTCCACAGGGTCACACAAGAGTCGGACACGACTTCACGACTAAACAACAATATGTGTATATGCGTGTGCATGTGTGTTCATTCTCTTTGAGTATTTTCTGGGTTTAACTATAAAATAACAACTTGTAAAAGATAATAACAGGCCTACGACTATAGAAAAATGCTTTATGCTGGGGAAATGACACTGTCCATAACCTCTTACAGCTCTTGCACATTTACCAGAACTCATAGAATTTTCACTTATCTTTGATAATTCTCACTTATCTTTATTATTAGATGATAATAAAATAGCATTCTCATTTAACAAGTAAGCAAATTGGTATCCAGGGATTCCATGACTTTCTTAGAATCACAAAGTTATTAGCTGGTGAAGATTTTTGTGTCTCAGTTCAGTTCAGTTCAGATCAGTCGCTCAGTCGTGTCTGACTCTTTTCGACCCCATGAATCATAGGACGCCAGGCCTTCCTGTCCGTCACCAACTCATGTCCATCGAGTTGGTGATGCCATCCAGCCATCTCATTCTCTGTCGTCCCCTTCTCCTCCCACCCCCAACCCTTCCCAGCATCAGAGTCTTTTCCAGTGAGTCAATTCATCGCATGAGGTGGCCAAAGTATTGGAGTTTCAGCTTTAGCATCAATCCTTCCAATGAACACCCAGGACTGATCTCCTTTAGAATGGACTGGTTGGATCTCCTTGCAGTCCAAGGGACTCTCAAGAGTCTTCTCCAACACCACAGTTCAAAAGCATCAATTCTTCAGCGATCAGCTTTCTTCAGAGTCCAACTCTCACATCCATACATGACCACGGGAAAAACCATAGCCTTGACTAGACAGACCTTGGTTGGCAAAGTAATGTCTCTGCTTTTTAATATGCTATCTAGGCTGGTCATAACTTTCCTTCCAAGGAGTAAGTGTGTTTTAATTTCATAGCTGCAATCAGCATCTGCAGTCATTTTGGAGCCCCCAAAAATAAAGTCTGACACTGTTTCCACTGTTTTCCCATCTATTTCCCATGAAGTGATGGGACCAGATGCCATGATCTTTGTTTTCTGAATGTTGAGCTTCAAGCCAACCTTTTCACTCTCCTCTTTCACTTTCCTCAAGAGGCTTTTTAGTTTCTCTTCACTTTCTGCCATAAGGGTGGTATCATCTGCATATCTGAGGTTATTGATATTTCTCCCAGCAATCTTGATTCCAGCTTGTGCTTCTTCCAGCCCAGCGTTCCTCATGATGTACTCTGCATATAAGTTAAATAAGCAGGTATTTATATGAAGCCAATATAGATATGCATTGGTGCTAAGACTGGTTATTTGTTTTGGCTCAGCATTTCAGTTAAAACCAGCAAATGTTTGTTAAGTACCAACACTAAGTTTGGAGAGACCCAAATGACACAATTCCTGCCATCAAATTTTCAGAGATGAGTAAAAAATTTTATTTTAATGTTGTCTGGATATTATAATGTTAAATAAAACTGTGTTGATTTCTAAATTACTAGAAGGAACAGATGTTCAAATGAGTTTGCTTGGAAAACTGTTTCATCACATGAAAAATAATTAAAAGTTAACAAATAATTAACTCTTTCCAACATAACATATGTTATATACTCAAATATGCATATATACAGACATATTTTGTATTCTCAGTTGGATTTCAAGGCCCGTGAAAGTAGTGACCCTTCTCATATCATATGTAGCATGTTGCCTAACTTATGTTTGGGCCATAATTTAAAGAAAATTCTTGCAGGAAGAGGGGTGGGCAATGACTGAACATATTGAAAAGATAGCTTAGAAAACCAAGGAAGAACTATATGAATAAAGTAATAATCATATTTAAAGTGTGTGATGGATGATGATTTTAAGATTTTCTATGATTAAATGTCACTCTTCCAAACAAGTAGGATGCTCTTTACTGCACTGAATGTATGTCTTCTCATTTACAAATTAAATTATCTGTCAACATAGAATGGAGAAGAGCCAAACAAGACAGGCTTGGATTCCAACCCTGTACTAGGAACTTCCCTCACATTTCCCGTGGGACACTGGAGTAGATTCTTCTCTCTGCCTCACTTATAGGACAGAGTTGTTGTGAAAATCTAATGAGAACTCCTCTGTTCACACTTAGCCATTGAGCTGACCATGTAGTATCCTAAATTGACCTACGTCTCACCCAACTGCCAGTACATTAAGAGTTCTCCAAGAACTGATGAACTCATCCATCAAGAGCATAACCAACTGAGCCGGAAAGCGATTTTAAACAAGCCTCTCTTTAAGAAGGAGATGGAGAAGGAGAAGGCTGGTGGCAAGAGGGGTACGGGGACATAAAAGCAGACCAGCAAAGGGCAGGGAAACCCTCCAGTCTTGTGACCCTCCCCTTCCTCCCTGCCCGTCATGCCCAGGCTTTACTTCCTCCCTGTAGCTTTGATTCCTGACGTCCACTTTAAAGGAATCCTTTGTCCATAAGCTATTTTCATTTCCTTCACCATGGATCATTCACCGGCCTCTCTGGGAAAACTCTCCTGAACACACCCGGAGATCTTCCTCATTAGTGTCACCTCTGAATATGACCGCTAAACCCCGGAAGAAGGAACGATTGCCCAGCGCTGAGGGTTGAAGCTACAGTAAATGTATAGTTCCAAACTCCATGAGCCCTCTTCTGTGAAAGCATTCTTTCATATTTCCAATTCACACTGCTGCTCTCAGGCTTTCTCCTTTGCAGCTGTCTCACCACCTCCTTTTGGGTCTGGAAGTTCCATCAATTCTTTCTTGGCTCTCCACAGATAAACCCTCCTTTATAATAGGAGTCAGCACTGGGGAATTCCTTCAACATTCTCACTCACGTCTTCAAGATAAGCTGCCTATTCATCCTCTGTTCCTCCTATCACACAAAACATTCATTTATGTCTCTCCCTTACTATCTGAAGATAATTCCTTCATCAGAGTTCTGGTGAAGTTCTCCAGAACTTTGTCCTTTGAGCAATCACCTCCCTATTATATGTCAGCAACCTCAGCCCTCTTGCTGCCATGAACTGCTCCCATCAGCAGTAGAGTTTAGTTCACCCATGTTAAGATATTTAAATTTCTGTCAGATTAACAAGTTACAAAGTAGCCTAAATCTATGTCTCTTTTCAAATACTAACATATTTTTTCTGTTCTTTGCAACCAAACGTCTGTAAAAATTGTCTGTACTTCTAATCTCTCCCTTTCTCTTCCTCCATGTTCAGCTCTACACGTTATACCTCTACCTTCTTTTCCTTCATGCATTTCTCATCCGAATGACATATGCCAATGTGTACTTTGCGATTCATGAATACTGACTGACGAATCAAACTTGCTTTCTCCCACCTCTCCACTATCTAACTATCCAGTTCATCAGCAACTGCTGCTGAGTCCCATAAACGTTTCTCATCCCTCTTATCAACGGTCGTTCACAGCATATGATATTGCTGTCACCGTGTCTCCTGACATCCTCTTCTCTTTCTGTAACAGCTCTACTGAGATACAATTCCTGCATCATAAAATTACCTTTAAAAGTACAATTCAGTGTTTTTAAAATATATTTACAGAGTTATGTAACACTAGCCACTATCTCGGAGAAGGCAATGGCACCCCACTCTAGTACTCTTGTCTGGAAACTCCCATGGACGGAGGAGCCTGGTAGGCTGCAGCCCATGGGGTCGCGAAGAGTCGGACACAACTGAGAGACTTCCCTTTCACTTTTCACTTTCATGCATTGGAGAAGGAGATGGCAACCCACTCCAGTGTTCTTGCCTGGAGAATCCCAGGGACAGGGGAGCCTGGTAGCCTGCCGTCTATGGGGTCCTACAGAATCGGACATGACTGAAGCAGTGTAGCAGCAGCAGCAGCCACTACCTAATTACAGAACATTTACATCACTTCAAAGAAATTTCATATCCTGTAGCAGTCATTTCTAATTCCATTCCCCTACCCAGTCCCAGGCAACCACTAAGCTACTTTATTTTACTTTTTTTTTTTTTTGTCTATTCTGGACATTTTAAGTAAGTGTAACTATTCAGTGTGATATTTGGTTACTGGCTCCTTCCACATAAAATAATACTTTCAAGGCTAATTCATGCTGTAGCATTTCAGTATATCATTCTTTTGTGGCTAAATAATGTTCTGCTATATGGATATACCACATTTTGCTTATTCATTTATCTGTTGATGGATATTTGTTTTGGCTACTTTTTTGGCTGCTATGAATAATTATGCTGTGAATATTTGTGTACACGTTTTTATGTGGGAATATGTTTTCATTTTTCTTGGGTATATTCCTAAGAGATAAATGTGCATTCAGACATTTTGCCTGTAAGTTATGTTATCTGTCTTTCAACTATTGAGTTGTAATAAATTTGTATTTATTTTGGATGTAAGTCCTTTATCATAAAAATAATTTTCAAATATTTTCTCCTATTATATGGATTGTCTTTTCATTTTCTTGATGATGCCCTTGAAGCAAAAAGATTTTAAACTAGATAAAGTCCAGTTTATCTACTTATTCTCTTTTCATTTATACTTTTGGTTTCATATCTAAGAAAGGTTTGTTTAATCCAAAGGTATGAATATTTAATACTATGTTTACTTCTAAGAATTCTGTAGTTTAATTTCTGATATTCAAGTCTATGATATAGTTGAGTTAAGTTTTTCATATTGTGAGGGGTCCAACTTCTTTCTTCTCCATGTGTATATCCAGTTGTCACAGAACTATTTGTTGAAAAGACTATTCTTGTGGTTTGTCTGAGAAACCTTATCAAAAATTAATTAACTGCAAATATAAGGATTTATTTCTAGGCATTCAACTGCTATAATAAATGAAATTATTTTCTTATTTTCTTTTTGAAATGTTGATTGTTAGTGTATAGAATACAATTGATTTTTGCATATTGATCCTGTATCCTGTAGCTTTGCTGAACTTCCTTATTACTTTTAATACTTGTTTGTGGATTCCTTGTGTGTGTGTGTGTGTGTGTGTTAGTTACTCAGTCGTGTCTGACTCTTTGCGACCCCATGAACTGTAGCCCACCAGGCTCCTTTGTCCACAGGATTCTCCAGGCAAGAATACTGGAGTGGCTTGCCAGTTCCGTCTCCAGGATTCCTTAGAATTTTCTATATAAATAATCATGTCATCCACAAATAGTTTCATTTTAGTCTTTCTAGTTTGGATGACGTTTTTTCCTTTTTTGACTAATTGTCCTAATTAGGACCTAGAGCAACAGATAGAAGTAATGAGAAGGCGCGTCCTTGTTTCTAATCCTAAGATTTCAGTCTTTCACTATTAAGCATGATATTAGCCATGGGTTTTTCTGAAATGCATTTTAAAGTTGAAAAGTTTCTTTCTATCTATAGTTTTTGAGTTGTTTTATGATGGAAGAGTATCGAATTTTGTCCAGTCATTTTAAAGTGCGTACTGAAATGATAACGTGGTTTTTGTCCTTTATTAATATGGTATGTTATCTTGATTGATTTTTTAGAAATTAAAACAACCTATCTTTCTGGAGTCTTTTGTTGTTCAGTCACTAAGTCGTGTCTCTTGTAACCTCGTAGACTACAGCCCCCCAGGCTTCCCTATCCTTCACTATCCCCCAGAGTTTGCTCAGATTCATGTCCATTGAGTTGAACCATCTCATCCTCTGCCACCCTCTTCTCCTTTTGCCTTCAGTCTTTCCCAGCAGCAGGGTCTTTTCCAATGAGTCGGCTGTCTTTGGGTCAGGTCACATAAAGACAAGCCCTGTGAACGGGTATTCCAGGGAGCTTCCAGACAAATCAAATAGTAATAATTCTCTGAGAATGGGGCTTTTGGGAGATTCCTAAACTCTGTCTTTTCTAGATTGTGCATTTCGCAGCTACCTTGATTATGAGTCTATTGGTTTTCATGGCTATGATTTGGGAAGGCAAAGATAGCTATATGGCATGTTAAAATGCCACAAAGCTGCTTACTATTGTTACTGAGGTTCAGCTGTTTTCCTTCAACAAATCTCTTCAGATTATTGCAAGCTTTTGGTTGATATCTAGCATTCTTCAAAGGTTGATTTTGACAATTGTTTCAGTGTTCTCCTTGCTTGGATGGAGGAGTGGATTTTCAGAGGTCTCTGCCTTGCCATTCTGGAAGTAATCCTGTTTATAATCTCCTCCTATCTCTCTGGCTTCTCTTAGGAACTTTGAAGGCATTCTTCTTAATATGCCTGACCCGTTACTATTTGTTTATTTTTTAGAGTTCTGTATTGGACCTCCTTCCTGCTGTCACATCTTTCATCACGTCCTCAGATGTCCTGATCCATTGCTATGGTTTCACTTAGCATCTCCATGCTGGCAGCTTCACATTTGTAACCCCAGCTCAAATACTTGTTCTGAGCAGCAACCCATGCCTCTAACTTTCTATCAGTGTGTTTTGGAGGGCCTATAGACATCTCAAACCCAAACTGTCCCAAACTAAATGCATCATTAACCATTTTCTCCCACCTCATCTCTATTACTACTACAGACACAGCCAAGAAAACCAACAGTCACCCTTGACACCTTCCTTTCTTTAACCCCTCCAGCAAATCAAATGATCTTTTGATCCGGTTCATGCTTCTTCATCACGTTACTTCCTTTTGGCTCCTCGTTGCCTTTAGAATTGAACCTGAGTGCCTTCCTGGGGTCTACGGAAAACTTCAGGATTTGGAATTCTGTCATCCTCTCTAGTATCATTTCTCCCTATTCTCCAAGGCAGCTTAAATTTTTCCCCCATTGTATTTTACACAGGCTATTATTGCAAGAGAAATCCTGTGTGCTTTGACTAATTCTCACTTTTTTTTTTTTTTTTGCTTACGCTACCTTGAGTTAAATTCTGTTACTTGCAATCAGAGTATCTTAAATGTGCTAAGCTTCTCAGTGTAGCTACAGCATGTTACCTAGCTTTACCTGTGATTGAAACTTCACTCATCAATGTATCTACACTCTTCCTCAACTGATCAGATTGCTCTCACACCCAGTGTTGGCCAGGCTTTTCTGGTCCATCTTCCTGACAGATTTTACCAGCAAAACTCTTTAATCTCTGCTTATAGTATGCTGAGAGATCAGTACCACCCATTATTTCAACCCCTGAAGACAGAGTTTCTCTGTTTCTTTTTTTATTCTCTCCTCTCAAATAGAATTCCCCTTCTCATTGCTTGTCTCAGGAGAGGGAAAAAATGAATATTTACTAGCTAAAATGTATATCTAGTATATAAAATATATTGTCCTTGAGGCAAAACCCTTTTAGGTACTTTTTTCTGTTCTGCATCCAATAGATTATACAACCCCTTTGAAAATTTTAGAATCAAGTATAATGGTTATTCTTTATTCTACCTCTGGGAGAATTTAGATCCTGGGTTCCTTCTTTGTTTAAATCCATGTGAAGTGGTCATGGGAGCATCTCAAGATGTAATACATGGTGGTCTGGGTCTGACTAGCATGTGCTGTAACCTTTTTTTCCTTTTATTTGCTGATTTCTGACCTTGATACAGTTCTCCAACCACTTAATCTAGGTTTCTTTCTTTTTTTTTTTAATATATATAAAATGGGGGCAACTTCAGTTCAAATTCCAAATGATTGGTAGAGCTAATTGTGTGAAGGGATGTGAAAAGTCCAGCCCTGGATCTTGTCAATGGCAGCCACTCAATAGATGGCTGCTCAGCTTACTAGCATTATCATGACTACCAAGCCTGCACCCTCTGTTCTGTTAACAGATTTCAGCCCTCTAATCTTTTGTTTCTTCATCCTAATCCTTCATTTCCTCTGACTGTTCCTTTTTGGTTCCGAGCAAACAGGCCACTCGTATCTGGATCTGGCAGACTCTGAAATCTCTGCTTGGCTTTGTCAGGCAAGTTCAGGCATGTACAGACATGTCCACAAGTTTCTCAGAAGGTTGACTTTGCCAAAGCCAGAGCATCACTCCCCCCTCCCTTCCCACTGGGTTTGGTGCTCCAAGCCATTGGACATCATTTTGTGCTTTCGAAACTCCAATATTTACACAGAGTCTGTGTCTCTGATTTACCCGGTGTCCAGCTGCTGATACTTATCTTGAAATTTCTAAGTGCAAGACTGCAATCAAAGTGTCAGGGTACAGAAATGAACAAATAAAGATGTTTGGGGACTGCCTCCTTTTCTCATGCGATTTGCAAATTTTTCTTGGCTTGCATAATCGGAGGTGGCTGGGACCTTGGGCCCCTTCATTCCTTGGCCCAGTGGTACAGCACATGGCAATGTTACAAATACAGGAGCTGGATGTGCAGGAGGGGGCCTCACCCCTGCTAGGAAAGCGTCCACCTCTGTGCCTCCCAGACAGCGTTGACGCATTCGGACAAGCTGGACAAAGAACGTACAGTCTACATTCCCTGGCCTTTGAAGGGAAGATGTTGCAATGTACAGGCAATTGGAGTGTTTGCCTAATTCGTCAAAACATTCACATTTGCTAGTAATACAAAGCATCTATGATGACAAGGACCCAGGGGGAGCTCTGCGGATTAAGGGCAGAATGGCTCACGTCTCTTAATTTCTACCATTCGGCTCAGCTTTGAAGCAGCCTTCCCTTCATTCAAGAAAGTGTTGCAGTGCTGTTTAAAAGGCATGGGACTTTGGAACCAGATGGATCTGTGGCTCAGACGTGCTGGCTGTGGGATCTTGGGCAATATTCGCTTCCTAAATTCTCTTCTCTCATCTGGAAAGTAAAGGCAGTAAAACTAAACTCAGAGCTTTTATGATGATGCTTTGAGATAATGTGTAGTGCTTTAGCAGGGGAGCAGACACAGCAAGTGCTATAAATGAGCCTTTATCATTCACTTGCTTTTTTAAGTACCTACCATGTACCAAGCACTCTGCTGGGCTCATAGCTTTCTTTTTCCACCTTAGAGATGGTTGAAAACCTGAATGACAGTTGGGAAACAAGGGGAAGCATATTTCAAAAGAGAAAAAGAAGACTCGAGTTTCATGCCAGTATCACCTCTGACTAAGCTCCATGGTCTTAGACGAAAGACTTCTCTCCAAACCTCAGTTTCCTCTGCTGTAAAGCAAATTGATTATTCCTATTCAGAAAGCCAATGGGACAATGTAACAACAACAACATTATTATTATAACTAGTGTTAATACAGAGCTTGTTAGTTTCCTTCCTAAGCAATTTTAATTCACTGCTTTATTTCAACATTACAGCATCTCTGGGAAGACTTATTACACAGCTTTTACAAATGGAAGGACCAAGGGACACAGGATTTAAATGGCTTGTCCACAGCTAGCAATCAGAAAGCAGCCGGTCTGGCTCCAGAGTCTTTTCTCTCAGTCATCATATTTTGTATTAGGTAGACTCTAAAACCCTTTATAAATTTGGAGATTTATTATTGCCACTCTGGAAAAGTCTGCCTAGTAAACTACATTTTGCTTCTGTCATTGCAGGATCCAACATGCTTCTTTTCAAAGAAACGGAAACAGTTGCTCTACAGTGTATTTTCGCCAACATGTTTGCATATAGAAACATTGAAATATTTTACCGTCAACATATATACATATATCTACCATCTGGCTTCTACACCAAGCGTTTTGCTGGACTTGCCTTGTCACACACATGTCCAGCCATCCGTAGGCCTCTCTCACTCTGTCAATCCATCCGGTTCCCGAAAAATTTGAAATGATTTTAGTCATCACCGCAGCTTTACTCAGATTCTGCAGTATGCATACTATTATTCAAAACTGAATATCCTCTATGACTCTTCTTTTCCAAAATGTGTTTTAGGGTCCATATCTGGGATGGCTATTCGGGAACCTGAGAAAATCATTAAACTAACATCAAACCATGGGATAGTTTCCTTTTCACAATATTATTGTATCGTTGTTGCTGTGACAGCTATCGTTGATTTTCACACCTGCATTTGTATCACTAAGGGCCAGTCTGCTCCGGGACTGCTTTCTTCCCTGCTCAGACCTTCCACTTCATCCCAGACATAATGACTCCTGCTCAGCATTTCCCACTCCCACCTCACCCTCTTGTGCCCAGATCCAACCACAGCTCGCTCTCTGCCAGACCTCCATATATCCAGTGGCATTCCAGTGCTGCCACAGCATTCCACATGGTATCCAAGTATCTGTCTGACCCAGCCAATTGTTACAATAACACCTTATATTTAGTTAGTGCTGGTTCATTATTTCATTCAGGAAGTATTTATCAAAAGCCTATTTAACCAGGTGACCAGGAGAGGGAGAGGCAGAGAGTGGGCCTCGGGCACTGAGGAACAAAGGAATCAAATCAATCAGCACACAATTATTGCATGACTTCTGTGTACACACAATCACCATCAAGGAGTTTATCGTCAAGTTGAAGGAAGAAAAAACAAATGCTCAAGAAATAATTGGAGACCAGCTATAGATGGAGAAGCAAGCAAAAGGTGTAAGCAGTCATGTAGGTCTTTGAGTGTGAATATCTGCCAAAGAGATGCAGAATAAGGATGTGACTGGGATTTCTGGAGTGAAATGAGGCTGTAAATACATACAGGGTACACCCTGGGCCATGCACTGTTGGGGGACAAAAGAAGGCTTTTTTGAATAGGGATAAGAATTGTGTTGGGCAATTGTTAAAATATCTTAGACTGTGTAGAGGAGTTGAATGATGACGTCAAATACTTCGAACTAGAAGGACTTGCCACGAGGATAGATTCTATGTAATTAAAAGATGGCCATGTGGCCTTACCGAGACTGCTTCAAGAACTGTCAGGGCTGCAGTTGTTCAGCAGCACACGAGAAGCGCTAAAGACAAAGCTGAGGCCTGTTGTTGGACCTGGCCCTTGATTGGCACTGCCTTTAGTGTGCATAACTGCTTTGAGAGAATAATTTTTAAAAGAAAGAATAAAGCATCCTTTAGGGTAAATTAATTTTTTTGAATTAATGTGTGCTCTTTCAGCAAGTTTAAAACCTACCTCATTTCACCAATCCCAGACACACAACTTGGAGAGCAGAGTGTAGACTGGATTTTGTGTGTGTATTAAAGTTGTTCAGTCATGTCTAACTCTCTACTACCCCATGGACTATGAATTCTCCTGGATTCATAGTCCATGAATTCTCCTGGCAAAAATACTGGAGTGGGTTGCCTTTCCCTTCTCCAGGGGATCTTCCTAACCCAGGGATCAAACCCGGGTCTCCCACATTGCAGACGGATTCTTTCCCAGCTGAGCCACCAGGGAAACCCACTTTGGCTCCCACTAATACTCACCTTCTCAGCCATGATAGCCCTGTCCATGTTTCCAAACAACATGACTAGGAGAGAAGAGAGATAAATTTATCTTGATACACCAAAACAGTGGGCTTCCCTTGTGGCTCAGTGGTAAAGAATCCGCCTGCCAAGCGGGAGATGAAGGTTCAATTCCTGGATCAGGAAGATCCCCTGGAAAAAGAAATGGAAACCCACTCCAGAATTCTTTCCCAGGAAATCCCATGGGCAGAGGAGCCTGGTGGGCTACAGTCCATGGGGTTGTGAAGAGTCGGACATGACTGAGCAACTACACAGAAACAAAACAATATCACCATCTAAAAAGGAGTCATTCAGTCCCATCAGGGGTATTCAGGGAGTGAAAACGTCTCTCTGGGTGGTTGTGGAGCTAGATGAAGATATTAGAAAACCTCCAGTGCCCTCCCCATCTCTAGTGCTTGGGGGCTGAGACGGCATTCTGTGGTAACCGCAGCCCCCCCACATTACACCATCCTTTGTAAATAAACAGGGTCGCATTGATCCCTCCATTCAGCTCAGTCTCTCGGTCATGTCAGACTCTTCGCGACCCCATGGACTGCAGCACGCCGGGCTTCCCTGTCCATCACTGACTCCCGGAGCTTGCGGAAACTCCTGTCCATCGAGTCAGTGATGCCATCCAAATATCTCATCCTCTGTCATCCCCTTCTCCTTCTGCCCTCAATCTTTCCCAGCATCCGGGTCTTTTCCAATGAGTTGGTTCTATGCCTCAGGTGGCCAAAGTATTGGAGCTTCAGCCTCAGCATCAGTCCTTCCAATGAATATTCAGGACTGATTTCCTTTAAGATGGACTGGTTGGATCTCCTTGCAGTCCAAGGAACTCTCAAGAGTCTTCTCCAACACCACAGTTCAAAAGCATCAATTCTTCGGCATTCAGCATTCTTTTGGCCCAACTCTCACATCCAAACATGATTACTAGCTTTGACTCGACAGACCTTTGTCGGTAAAGTGTCACCGTGCCCCTTCTGTAATTTCCCAGCACCCCCTCTTTTACATTGGAAGCTGATGAGTCCACTTGGAGAGGGGCTTTTAGCACTTCCAAGGGCTCTGTTGTATGAGCATAGTCCTGGGACTGGAACTTCCAGATGCTCTGCATTTTCAGACATCTTAAAAATGCCCAGATTTGACTATGGTCTCCCCCAGAGTGATGAAGAGCATATTGCACCCATTCTGTGCCATGTTTCATCTCCCGGGCACTGCGGATGCCCTCTTTGTACTTTTGTGCCTCCCAGAATCTTTGAATAAATAGCTCCTTCAATTTTAGTCCCTGGACCATGCCAGACACATCATAGGCACCGAGTTGTTCTCACCATTCCTCTTTCCCTGCAGCCTTCCCCATTCCACCCCCTCTAACCAGTGCAAACTCCACATATAAATAAACATGCACCCGGCCAGCTCTCCAGACATGTATGAATCCCAGTGTCAGTCTCAGCTTGGGCTCATATTGCTACATAGTAAATCTATCATGAGTATTTGTGAAATCCTCAGAGGATGTCCAACTGAACTGAGTTCTTGGGATACATTTTAGATGGAAAATCATTGGACCCTGCTGTGCAGAAATGCAGTCAAATAAGGACAAGTTTACTTTTGAAACATAACTTTGAGGGGTTTTTTTTTGTTGTTGTTGTACAAAATAAAACAGTCTCATTTTAAACATTTAAGAATACAAACAAACATAAAAGAAAAATGATGACTGAAAAATCTCACTATCCAAGACAAGATATCTGCTAATTTTTGATTTGTATCATTCCACGACTTTTCATAATTTTTTTTTAACTAGGTCAGAAGTTTGAGAAGTGCAAGTTATTTCTAACATTTTGCCATTGCCAATCATGAACGTTCTTATAATGGTATCTTTGTGGAGATCCATGATTATTACCTTAGAATAAATTTCCAGAAGTGAAATTAGTGCCACAGACCTCCATGGTTGATCATCTGGCAAGTTATGCCAGCTCTGACATCAAATGTATCCCAAATCCCAGAACTGTCCACCAATTCCACCTCTTCTGTTTCACTCCATGTCCCTGTACAGCTGGTCCCCTTCCCCCTAATCCATCTCCCTAGTCCATCACCCTAGAACAGCTCCCCTTAGTGAACCACTCCAGTTGACCTGCCCCTCATCCCCCAACCTAGTCTGTCTGCCCCTGGTCCATCTCCCTAGAACATCTCTCCCTAGTCCATCAGTCTAGAACAGCTACCCTACTGCATTGCTCTAGTTGATCTGCCCCCAAATCCATCACCCTAGTCTGTTTCTCCTTGGTCCTAGAACATCTCCCCCTAGTCTATCACCGTCAACTTTATTCCCCTCCGTTCCTTCAACCTGATCTATCTCCTCCTTAGTCCATCACTCCAGAGTATCTCGCACTAATTCAGCCCCCTGGTCCCCCTGCCCCCTAATCCATCATCCTAGTCCATCTTCCCCTAGTCCATGCCCCCCACAGTCCATCACCCTCATCTTTCTCTCCCTAGTCCATCTCCCTAGAACTTCCCTTCTTGTCCATCACCCTAGTCTATCTTTTTTCCTCTTTATTGCTATAGTTTGTTACTTGGTTTCCCAGTTTCTGCTTTGATCATTTTAGATTTTTCCCCACAGAATAAGAAATCTTATAAATGTAAAGGCAGATCATGTCAACCTCCTATACCTAGAGCACTTAGGATCGAGTCCCTATCATGGCTCTCAAAGCTTCAAAGTTCTCTAAGGTCTGAGTCTTACCTGTTTCTATAGGGTCCTACCTGTGTCTCCAGCTGCTCCTTGCTACCCTCTCCCCACAGACACAGTCCTCTCCAGCTTAACTGGTCCCCTCACTGTTCCCTGAATGCAACATTGCTGCCTCTAGACTCTTTTCTCTTCCAGAAACTCTTCATCCAGGTCTTTCTAGGAGCCTCTCCATTAATTCACTCCAAAATAGTTTACCACCCATCACTCTCTCTCCTCCCGCACTTCCAGACTCACGCTGTCAACACCCTGCTTTATTTTCACCACAGCATAAGTCCCCTTATTATAGTATAAATGTACTTTCCTATCGTCCCACACTAGAATTTTTAGTTTCATAAATCCTTCATCAGTGTGCTCCAAAAAAACTAGAAACACCTGCCTTCCTAGATGTTCAATAAGTAGACATGAATTCAACGTATAGATGAGAGAATGGATGTATGACTCTATTTAAGTGTGTGCAGAAAGTTAAAGCTTTGGACCCCCGTTGCCAAATTGGCCTTCAAAAAAAAAAAAAAGTATATCTTACCTCTGCTCTCACTAGCTGAAAATTAAAGGGGATAGTTTTAACTTGCTGTACCCAGATTATTTTCGTATTTATTTTCTTAACGTCTCCACGAAATAATGTTCTTAAAAGCGTTATTGGTTAAGAAAGAAGTATGTCAGATATTTCATCTCGCTGTAACTTTCCCTAGAAAATGACTCAAAATAAGTGTAACACAAAACTCTCTGAAGAGTAAGCAGATTTTCCCCCATAACTGACCTTCCTTCTTTATGCTTGTAAAGTATTTGTGCATAGCAAATAAAAAGTGAAAAGGGTTGAAGTAGGTAAAGCTTAAGAGAGTCTGTTATATAAGAAAACTCTTGCTCTCTAGAATCAGACCTATCTGAATTCAAATTCTAGGACCACCATTTACTCACTGAAAAGCCAGGAAAATTTCTTAATATCTTGTTGAAACACAACTTCCTCATCCTAGAGTATGGAGATAATCATTGCTTCCCTTTCTGAGTTGCAATTAGAATTGAATAGAACACTAGGCAGGGTTATTTTATTGAGCACATCTAGAACAGGGTCTCCTGCGCTCCATAAATGGAAGCTATTTTTAATCTATATCCTTGTCATACTGGTGACTTCGGCTGTTCACTGTGAAACCTTGGGGAAAAAGGACATCCTGAAGTACAAGAACTGTCCTCCAGTATGCGAAGAGTCATTTTTGTGAAGGAAGGAGATGCCTTTAGGAAAGAACTAAAGTTAGTTTAACAGACCCTCGGCAGTACAGTAGGCCTGTCCGGCGGTAATGAGATGTCTCATGAAGCCGTCCTCAAGCAAAGGCTCGGGTGACACTCACGGGAAACTTTGACTCTGGATAATGCCACCTCTGATCTGCCCTTGATGCCTGAAGTACCTCTGTCAATGAACCTCTCTGTTTTGCTTGTCAGTGCCATAGGCATTTAAAGGAGGAATTTTCCTATGGCTTCTAGACCATGCCTCTCTGTTTCCTTCTCCCCTGATACAGAAACTTGGCCTTGGGCACTCATGGGCAATTATGAGAGAAAATGTACCCCAACATTCTTAGTATCTTCGTTGACAAGGAGTATGAACTTGCTAGTTTTCTGTAGAAAACTCTTGTTTACTAATTTGCAGCTCCAAAGTCTTTGGCTGTCAGCAAATTACAGTAAGAATTAAATAGCTTCTTTTATTCTGACACTTACTAAGGAGATCCCACCCATTGTCCACTCTTTCTTCTTCTTTAACACCTTCCCTTGCGTAGCACTGAAGTCAGAGAGCTAGACAGTTCACTGGTTGAACACAGAACAGAAACGGAGGACTTACTGGTATCTTCCCATTGAATTGTAGTTTTGTGTTTTCTCCAGAATGGCTTACGTATATCTACACATAAGCCCTATAATAAAACATCACCAGAGTTTACCTAGCCTTCTCAACCAAAACATGTGCTATGTAGCTCCAGCCCCTATAAAACACTTGCTTACTGAGTGTCCTTGAGTAAGTTGACTCTCTTGATCTCCAGGAATCCTAATTAAGAGTTTAGGCTTTTGTTGGATGCTTTTTAAAAATATTTTTACTTTATTGGTTAGAGCTCATTTACAATGTTACGTTAGTTTCAGGTGGAGAACAAAGTGACTCATTTATGCATATACATATATTTATTCTTTTTTAGACTATTTCCTCATGTAGGCTATCACAGAATACTGAGCAGAGGTTGCTGTGCTATACAGTAGGGCCTTGCTGGTTATCTGTCTTATATATGGCGGCATGTGTGTGTTCCTCTGAGCTCCTAATTCATCCCACCTCCTTCTCCCATGCCTGCCTTTTGGTAACCATGAGTCTGTTTTCAACACTTGTAAGTCTATTTCTGTTTTATAAATAAGCTCACTTGTATCTTTAAACATTTTTAAAATTAGATTCTACATACGAGTGACATCACATGATATTTGTCTTTCTCTAAGAGCGCAGACTGAATTTCACTGACCTGGGTCCAAATTCTGTCTCTGCCATGCACTAGTATTGTGACCTTGAATGATTTTCTTGAGCTTTTAGAGTCTGAATTTCTTTCATCCCTAAAATGACTTTTCTGCAGTAAGTGTTTATTCCTCATAAAGGCATCATGGCCATTAATTGCGATACCATAATGTATAATGCTTAGCTAAGTGCTGATGAGCACATTATAGGAGCTCAGTAAATCTTCCATTATTATAATAACTAGGCAAATATGTCCTAGACCTAGAGAAGTCTTCTGTAAATGAGCTAGTATCCTCAATTCTACATCATTAGTTGAATCCTTGCTACATTGCTGTTTTCCCCATCACCCTAGCCAGGAATGTTTATTCGTGAGCAAGGGGTCGTCAGAGTCCTCTCAGGAGGCGGGCCCTGCGCAGACTGTTTCAGGTGTGTTTCTTCCTCCCGTAGTTCTTACAATGTGCAGCATCATCTTGGGGTTCTTCCTTTCTGAAACCCCTCTCCCAGCCAACAAGTGCCTAAATTCAGTCCACTCTGCCGCCTAAGTGCCCCTTAGTGGCGCCTGCTCCCCCCCTCCATCTCACTCCACGTCCTCAGTTCTAGTTTCAGCATCTCCTGCCTGTATTACCGCGGCAGCAGCTTCCCTGTTTTGCTCCATTCCAGCCTCACCCTCCTGCCGGCTCCTCCCCAAAGTCAGGCTCAGATGTGTCACTCACAAACAAATCTCAGCCTGCTCAGAACAAAAGTCAGACTCCTTGACATCCCATATGAGGTCTTTCATCATTTGACTCTGTGTCGACCTCTAGCCTGAGTTTTTGGCCACTTTCCTACATGTGCAGGCTCTGACCCAAGAAGCAACTTAAAATGACCTGAATATACATTTGCTATTTCACATTTTGGTGCTTCCAAACCTTTGTGTATGCAGTTTGCTCTTTTCAGAAGGCTCTTCCCCCTTGCCTACTGGGAAAACTCACTCTTCAATATTTATTTCAAATGTCACCTCTACCGTGACCTATTCTCAGAGAGCTAATTGCTTCCTCTTCAAAACTATCTTTGCACCCCAAATCTACTGCTCTTTTTTCTCTTAATTACACATCAGTTTTCATATCAGATGTCACCTTCTCAGAGAAGGCTTTCTTGATCACTCTCTACCCCCAAAGAATCCCCAGGCCATGAATTTCTGTACTAAATTATTTCTCCTATGACTTCCTCGGAGAAGGAAATGGCAACCCACTCCAGTATTCTTGCCTAGAGAACCCCATGGACAGAGGAGCCTGGTGGGCTGCTGTCCATAGGGTCGCACAGAGTCGGACACGACTGAAGCAACTTAGCAACAGCAGTAACATGAGTTCCTGCTGTTTACAAATAGAGTTCATTGCATCTTATGGCCAGACTTTTGTGAAACAAACACATAATTATAAAACTAAAAACAATAGCTTTTCTCTTCCTACAAATTAAGAAAAATTATCATGTATTTCTTTTTTCATACAAAAACAAAACAACATTTTCACCATCTCAAGGAAATGTTGGACTAAAAGCATACTAACTATTCAAACCTTTAAATGTTCCACATTTTACTCCTATGTTAAGACAGATCCCTGGACTGTATTCTTTGGGCCCCTTAAAGAATTGCCATTTGGAATTATGATTTAGCATGATTCTGCCAGCATTCATCCATGCTGTTGCTATTATAAAAAAACAGATGTTTGCAGAACATCTTTTGGACTCTCGATCAAAGTGCTACTGAGAACATCTTCCAATGTATTGCTCAGTCTTTTGTGACAAGCTCATCTCAGAAGTAGAATCCAGGCCACCATATGTATCTATGTTTTCTTCTGTTAGATGCCAAGAGATTAATACTCAGCCTATTTCTTTCTTTGCTTAGGCTTCCAGGAAACTCAGAGCTCATTGTGACACTCAAATGCGGTGACTTAATCAAGGTTTTTAAAACTATACTTTTACTTTTTATTTTCATTACTACCCTCCTCTGGCTCTTCTCCAGCTTTTTAAAATGTGACTTTTCCCACCTACTAGAAGAATGTATGGCAAAGAGAGCCGTGTGGTAGTAAAAGATGCATGCATTTTAAAGTCATATGGTACTGAGTTTCAAAGTTGGTTCTGTTGGTTATTAGATGTATGCCTTTAATTTCCTCTATTCTTAGTCATCTAAACTTGAAAACCAAAACATCATGCAATCTAGGTATGGTTATAAATGTTACACACACACACATGCATACTTACTGCAGTCCTTGCGATTCAAGAGTCTTTTTCAGTTATGTTTGGTCTTCCCAAAACCCTATTGGAAAATGAAGAATAAATGCATGATGGATGACGAAGTGGAGAATAACAAGATTGCCCATGATCCCATTTGTAACAGATGATAAGAACTTGATCTTGGATGACTTCATAGAGGAAGTAAAATACTGGGGATTAAATGATGCAGAGGATTTACATACATGAAGACTACAAAGAGGATTCTCTGGATGGGTGAAACTTTGGTGGGAAAGAGTGAATTGGGAAAAAAAAAAACCCAAAGGAGGCCAACCTCATAGTAAATTTATTAACAAAAGCACCAGAGTAAAATTTCTGAAATTCAAAAAGTTCCTGTTTATATAATTGAGAGTCATTAAACATAGAATGAAGAGTTAATTTCTTAGACTATTAGAGGGAAAAACAAGGGTAATACTTGAAGCATTCCTCCTCCTCCTCAAAGTTTAAACAATTGATGATGTATAAACCATAAGCAGGAGTATCTGTGGGAACCTCACAATCATCCATTCATTCTCCAGAAGCCACGACACACATTCAGAGAGTCAGAGAGCAGAGGGGCTGGGCTGGGTTCTCAGCATGAACTCGGGCAGCACGTCTGGAGAAGAGGAGAGAGAGGCTCAGAATCTCAAAAGAAGTCAGAGGCAGAACAGGGACAAAGATTGGAGTCCTCTGACTCTCGGTCCAGCCTGGGACTCCTGCTTTGTCTGGCCACCGGGTCCTCTCCATCTTCAGGCCACTGCGGTCTATCCCATCCCATCTGAGTATGTGAAAGAGAAGCTTGTTTAAGAAAAGCATACTTTTATCTTCCCCCTCTTGAATCTTGATCCATGGGAGTGGCGAATTTTGTGATGATCCATGAGGCTGAAGAGGTCTGCATCATGTTTAGAGCAGGCTTCTTGCTCTTGCACAGGACTAGCTCTGCAATACCACAGAGAGAGTGCCTTGAGAGTCTGCTCTGAGGTTGCCAGCTGAGGGTTTGAATTCAGATGAATCGCACGCAACACTTCAAATGGCCTTCAGCTCAGTATCCAAACATTTGGTTTCTTATCTATGCTAATTCCAAGTTCTCTATAGTTGTTGAAAGTTTATCGTGGATAAATGCATACATGGCCGGAAAAGTCACAGATGATGCAGGTTTCACTTGCTGAGTGGGGCTGGGCCTTGCCTTCCAAAATGTGTAAGAAAAGAATTGTTTAAGTAGAATGAAGAGAAACAGTGATTGTAAATATATATATATATATATATATATAATGTATTTAATGTCTGGGAAGGATATAAAGATACTCTGTTCTGGAGATGAATAATAAATCGGCAGAGGAGACAGCTGCTCTCTAGTGGAACGTGTTGAGGAATGAGTGAAGCTTCTGATGGTAAATTCTTACATATCATGAGAGAAGGTCACATAGATTGGTAATGTCTGCCAGGAGCATGGAAGATGCTGGAAGAAGCACACATCAGACATAAACCATCGACAATCTAATCTAAGGTAATCACACTCCCGTGTCAGAAAGTAGTGGTGACTAGGCAGGTGTCATCCAGGTGCCAAGCCTAGATTTCTTGGCTTCTCTTACATAACTTTTTATCATGCTAGGATGACTTCAACCTGCTATCTTCTAGTCTGATAGAGAAGAAGCTCTGCCCATCAATTTATCCCTGTGTTTGTTTTATTTACTTTTTTTAATTTGAAACTAAAACAGAACTATTAGTGAAATAAGGTTTCTTCCCATTTAAAAAAAAATTCTCAGATGGGGCCCCTAGACCTCCATGTGGCCTTGTCACGGCATCTCAACACTAGCCACTCCACTGGGAGAACTTTTGGATTCCTCACTGATGTTCTCGAGTTAGAAGGAAAAGCCCAGCCTTGTCTGCAAAGAGAGTAAACAAGATCCAGATTTTTATTCATCTGTGGGGATGTGGGTAGCTGATTTTTTCCTTGAGCCTGCCAGGTTCGATATTACATAAAGGAGAACTTTAGAAGAACCCTGCCTCAGTGCAGGGAAGAATCAGAAATGCTTGCAGCATGTGGGAAGAGGCTGGAGCAGACGTGAGCAGTGTTGAACAGATGTGTTGAGGAGGGGTGGTTCAGAACCAGCACTCTCCCCTCCATTTTCTAGTGCTTGCAGCTGATCCCACCCAAACAAACCCTTCTTAGTATGTCACAGCCCCAGAGGGAAGACAGTTCCCCATTTGGTTTCTTGCTCCCTAGTTTTTCCTTAGTGGACTCTGGACCAAGTGGCTTTGAGCTTTCTCCCACTAATTCATAGCATATTTTAGGTTTCTGGGGAAACGCACATCTCCACAAACATGTGTGGACAGAAATAAACATCTAATACAAAAAGCACAAATACTGAATAGCTGGGATTTTGGCTCCAACTTCTAGGATCCATTGTGCTTTCTAAGGAGGGAAGCCTAGTGTCACTGGACCTGAATAGAAGCCTCTCCTAAAAGTTTAGAACACAAAATTCAAACAGCGAGGAGTGAGCAGCCCGGGGATGTGCCAGACAGGTTGGACTTGAGTTTAGAAGGTCTGAACACTATCTGTCTGTCTGCTATCCCTGAATCTGTCTGTTTCGGTATGTCGCTGTCTTTCTCCCTTATACACACAGACACATGTTGCATGTCCTTAGGAAAATTGTTATCTTCTCTGGGTCTGAGTTCCTCCTCTGTAAATGTTTTCTGATCTCCAGATTCCTTGTCCCGTAATAGCAGTTTCTCCTACAGAACTTTGCACTCGGTTCAATTGTCTCATTGTTTTTGCTGCAGAGGACTGTGATTTTATGTTTGGTCTGCTAATGTGGGGTTAGAGAATCTGAGTTTTAAAGCCAGATTTGGATTAAAGTCCTGACTCCACTCCCTCAAGTGTATGACCTTGAGCAAGTCATCTGCCATGCAAAACATGGTGATGACATCTACTCACTAAGGTTCTTTTGAAGGCTAAAAATTAGAGCACATTCAATGTCTTGTAATAACCTATAATTGAAAACAACTTGAAAAAATTTATATATATATATATATAAAACTGAATCACTTTGTTCTACAGCTCAAAATAATACAATTTTGTAATAAATTAACTATACTTCAATGTTTAAAAATTAGAGCAATATAAAAATTCCTAGCTATGTATGGTCTTAAGATATAGTAAATTTTAGTTTCCCTTAAGTTTCCTTGATATCTAGCATAAGCCTAGCCTATGGTAAGTATTCCAAAAATTCCTGTTGGAAAGAAAAATGAAAAAGTGAAAGAAGAGAGAGGGAGGAAAACACAAAAGGAAGGAAGGGAGGGCGGGAAAGACGCATGGAGAGAAAGAGAGAAGGAGGAGAGAGAAAGGAGAGAAATAGCAAGGAAGGAAGGAAGCTGGATCGGGAGGGAAAGTGGGAGGGGAAAGGAAGCACTCTTCAACCTGTTCGTTCCTTGGGGCATCTGCGGCGTACTCCTATCTCTTCCCTTAGTCCCTAGTATTGACATTAGCATGTCACAACCACTCAAGTACTGTTTACTGGCCAGATTTTATTAATCTTTAAAATGAGGATAATGTCATACTTTGTATAAGGCTTCTATGGGCATCAGTTGAAATGTTGAGTATGAGAGTATAATTCTTTTAAATACAGTAAGGGTGCTGGTGACAAACCTCAGGTCTGCTCTAGGATGCTAAATTTCACTGCTTGTCTCAAGTCCCTATATGTATAATCTAATAAACTGGAAAATGAGGAAACTCCTTAGGAAAAGTAGATACAGACACAGCTGATAATACTGTGTGTGGAAGGATGAGAAGAGGAGAGACCCAAAAACTGGATTATATAATCCAGTTGGGCAGTGAGTTTGCTGAGAAAGAGTACATCATAAAAGGCAGAGGTTGGAATAACAAGAGGACTCTGGGAGCAAAAGTTGGGCAGAATGGGAACCAAGCAGCCCTGCTGTGGGACTTCCTCAAGTAGGGGAAGAAATAATCCACTCCCTGTGTAGGAGGGTGCTGCCGCATACCACATAGGATTGAGAACGTGGTATACCAGATAACTCAGTGGAGACACGTGCCAAAGAAAAGGCCAATGTAGACAACTTTGTGCAAATTCCACGGTGCAGAGGCTAGAGACAATGGTTTATCACATTTCTTTATGGTGGACACTAGAGGCTCAAGGTAGGTAGCCAATGCTGATTAATAGACATATAAGATCAAACCAGTCAATCCTAAAGACAATCTGTCCTGAATATTCATTGGAAGGACTGATGCTGAAGCTAAAGCTCCAATATTTTGGTCACCTGATTCAAAGAACTGACTCATTGGAAAAGACCCTGATGCTGGGAAAGATTGAAGGCAGGAGGAGAAGGGGACAACAGAGGATGAGATGGTTGGATGGAGTCACCAACTTGATGTGAATTTGAGCGAGCTCTGGGAGTTGGTGATGGACAGGGAAGTCTGGCATGCTGCGCCCCATGGGGCTGCAAAGAGTTGGACATGACTGAGCAACTGAACTGAAGACAACCCTTGAAGAAAAAATTATTGTGAAAGTGAAGAGAGTACAGGGGGGAATGGCGGAAGAGACTGATACTGTTTTCTGATAAGCTTTGCCAGATTGGAAGCCAGATTTAGCATAATTGCCTTTCCACTCTGAAGGTTCTAAAGAATAGAGACAAAGAAGCATGGTCCATAAACAAGACCGCTGAACTAGATGGTTTAAGTTCACTGACCCAGAGTATACAGAAGGTATAGAAGCCATACATAAAATCTCATATCCCAGCCAGACCAGCTTGTTTGCCTATTAGCATGAGGAAAGAATTGTGGGTCAGTTCAGTTCATTCGCTCAGTTGTGTCCAACTCTTTGCGACCCCATGGACTGCAGCACACCAGACTTCCCAGTCCATCACCAACTCCCGGAGCTTGCTCAAACTCATGTCACACAGCTACTCATGTTACATCACAGTGGGGGTAAAGGATGATTCCCTTCTTAGGGAAGGAGTATATTCTTTTTAGAAATATGGATCTCAGAACATTTTTCCATTCATAGGTGGTATTTGTCCAAATCAAGAAATATATATATATATATATATTAATGGTATATGTATATGTATACCTTTAATTTACAATTGCATAGGTTTTCCCCATAGTATGCTGCTAAGTCGCTTCAGTCGTGGCCGACTGTGCGACCCCATAGACGACAGCCCATCAGGCTCCCCCGTCCCTAGGATTCTCCAGGCAAGAACACTGGAGTGGGTTGCCATTTCCTTCTCCAATGCATGAAAGTGAAAAGTGAAAGTGAAGTCGTTCAGTTGTGTCCAACTCTTCATGATCCCATGGACTTCAGCCTACCAGGCTCCTCCGTCCATGGGATTTTCCAGGCAAGAATACTGGAGTGGGATGCCATTGCCTTCTCCATTCCCCATTGTATAGTACCATGTATATTTCTCCAGCAGGGAATTAAAAAGAAGTTTCCTATTCCTCACCTGATTTTCCAGAACCAGGATGACCTCAGGAATTATTTCTCATAAGAGATAATGCCTTTCTAGGTGTTTCTTACAGTTTGTGAAATCCAGCCAAAGATTAGGGGTGTTGGGGGTCTGGGAGCTAATCTCCTAATGGTGAAGAACCCAAGTCCTCAACATATACACCTGGACTCAGGTCAACCATGTATCAAGCATCAGATACTCTCTAAACTAAAAGTGGCCATACCTCTCTCAACAAGGAAGCATTAAGGCTATGTGAAATAAAACATGCAAAATAATTAGACCAGTACCTAGCAAGAGTAAGTGATTAAAAAGTTGTTAACATCAATATATATTATTATTAGTATGGCTACTGCCAACACACTTAGGATAGAAATTTTACAGGAGGACCTCAGGGATAATCCCACCCTACTGGAGGATGCCTCCATTCAATTCACTAAAATTTATGAGCTCTCAGTACTGACAAGGCATTCAGTTCAATTCGATCACTCAGTTGTGTCCAACTCTTTGCGACCCCATGGACTGCAGAACACGAGGCTTCCTTGTTCATCACCAACTCCTGGACCTTGCTCAAACTCATGTCCATCGAGCTGGTGAGGTCATCCAACTGTCTCATCCTCTGTCGTCCCTTTCTCCTCCTGCCTTCAATCTTTCCCAGCATCAGGGTCTTTCCCAATGAGTCAGTTCTTCGCATCAGGTGGCCAAAGGATTGGAATTTTATAAGGATTATAAAGAGTTATTATTGAGACGTTCTTGTTTTTTCAGTTTCAGAAGCTCAACATTCATAAGATAAGACAGTGAACAAAACTGTCAGTGAGACAACGCTAAGAGCAGTAACACACGTTTATGTTGAAGACTCTTTCGGCCCTTCAAACGAGGGGGTTATTTTACCTGAGGGGGGAATTGGAACAGACTGCAGGAAAGGGAGTTTTCCAGCAATCCTGAAAGAAAACGTGGGGTTTGAACACACAGATGTGAGTGAAAGAGGATGGTTCCTTTAATGTGAAGATGAAGGAAGAACAGAGATGCATAGACTCTCTGTGTGACAGGAGGACAGAAATGAGGCAGAAAATGTAGGCTAGGGGCACATGGTTAAAGGTCTTCAGAAGTGATTAACCTTTATAGGGGAAGCATTACACGCCTTTCCTTAAAAAAAAAAAAAAAAAAAAAGTATCTGTCCGCACTGGGGCTTAGTTGTGGCCCTGGGGATCTTTTATGTTGCTGCATGCAGAATCTTCATTGCAGCGTGTATTAGCTCCCTGAGCAGGGGTCAAGCCCAGACCCCCGAACTAGACCCCCAGGGGATTCCCCTACATGCCTTTCTTGAGTGGACTGTAAATTCTCTGTGGATAGAGTATTTAGCTTTGTGTTTGAATTTCTCATGATCGTAATATAATGACTGACAAATAACACTGGGTTATTGCTTCAGTGAGTAGTGAGTGACTGGATGAACAGATGAATTAAGTAACAGCTTTGGAAAATGAACACCCATCTGTCTTACACTCATCTGCTTGTTCGTTCATTCGTTCAGTATTTATTAGGTATTAAATAAATTGATATTTCAGAAATTTTGCTGCTTACTGTTTGTGCCTTGAACTTGAGAGCAACCATTCTCTCACCATGAGCCCAGGGAAGAACACCTTGCCTACCCTGTGGAAAGAGTAACTTTCTATGTAGGACACTCTACCGAGGGGAAGTCAGGTTTTGGGGGGTTTTTTCTTAGTCATTTTTGTTGAATCATTGAGTTTATTTTAATAAGGAGGACAATTCTTTAAAACTTTGGATCCCCCAAAGCCAATTTTTATGTTTCCCCAAGCACTGAAATTGAGGCTGCTCTGCCTGGCTATTAATACTCTAATGGAACAGCGTGCCCTCTTACAGAGGGGAAGTCAGTCATTGCACTGAGCTGATTAGAAGTGATGGCATGGAGCTTCTTCCTGAGAACGGAAGTCCTGTAACCTCAAATACCAAGGGCTATAAATCTCAGCAATATGTAATGGTAATTGGTTTGAAAGGCCTAATCGACACAGAGAACACAAGCCAAGAGCAGAATGCTCAAAACTGGAAGCTCCAGGCCTCCGCCCCCTTCCAGAAGGAGAAGTGTCATTTTCTCCCTCAGTGCTGGGAGCAGCAGAAAAGGGTTTAAAAAGCTGAGCCTCACTAGAGGCCAAACTGGAGGCCCTGCCAGAGAGCCAGTGAGGTCTAAATGGAAGTCTACCTGCAGCACATTAAGTCAGGAAACTGGTAAAAATCAGGATTCCTAGCTGTGATTTTAACCATATTAAATCAGAATCTCTGAATTTGAGCCTAAAATTAGTGTTTTTGACAAGTTCCTGAGAGAACTTGATTCTCAGCCCCATTGCTTTTTAGCTACAGAGGTGCAGACAAGTCACTTAGCCTCTCTCAACCTCCTACCTGTTATCTGTAAAATGGGCACAAACCATCTGCCTCCCATAGTTACTGTATTAGAGAGATTTTTGTGATGCATTTGGAACTTATGAATACTAACACGTGAGGTCAATAATCACACACATAATTGGCTTGAGGTAGAACTGTTAAAGCCTCTCATGACCTTCCTTAGTCATGCCCCCATAATTCCCCAGAATTCTCTACCATGTATAATGTGTTAGGCAAGCCTCAGGTTCCTAAGCTACCCCTTTCTAAGCAGACAGTTACCTAAGTGCCCCCACCCCAGAGAAACGATGGAGTCCTCGCTCCGTAAATACTTACCCGCTCATCACATCTGTAAGGTGGAGGCGGCTGCTTAGCCGATCGAAGCATCACTCTCCTCCTCTCCACAGTTGCTGTCCTAACTGCACCTTTATTAATCGGGGTGTGTGCTCTGTGCTTCATCGCCAGGCATGTCTGACTCTTTTGCAACTCCATTGGACTGTAGACTGCCAGGCTCCTCTCTCCATGGAATTCTCTGGGAAAGAATATAGGAGTGGGTTGCCATTTCCTTCTCCAGGGGATCTTCCTGATCCAGGGATCGAACCCAAGGCTCCTGTATCTCTTGCATTGCAGGCAGATTCTTTACATGCTGAGCCACTGGGAAAGTCAATGATTAGTTAGAGTGAAAGTGAAAGCCGCTCAGTCATGTCTGACACTTTGCGACCCCATGGACTATACAGTTCATGGAATTCTCCAGGCCAGAATACTGTAGCGGGTAGCCTTTCCCTTTTCCACGGGATCTTCCCAACCCAGAGAATGAGCCCAGGTCTCCCACATTGCAGGCAGATTCCTTACCAGCTGAGCCGCAAAGGAAGCCCACGTATACTGGAGCGAGTAGTCTATCGCTTCTCCAGCGGATCTTCCCCACCCAGGAATCGAACTGGGGTCTCCTGCATTGCAGGCGGATTCACCAACTGAGTTATTGGGAAACTCTATGATTAGTTAGAATGAGTGATGCTAACTGTTCTAATCAATAAACCTTGAAATTCCAGTGCATCCTTATCAAAGTGAAAGATTATTTCATCCAAATCAGATAAGAATTAGCCAGATTTGGAAGATTTTTATCCATCCAGATTTTCAGGAATTCAGTCTCCTTCCACTTTGTGATTCCCATCTTTAACACATTGTTGCCAAAGTCACTGCAGAAAAAAGAAGGGACACCATGCAGACAGAATGCCAGACACTCAAGTGCCTCAATGCAGAAGTGACACGTCTCTTCTGCTCATGCTTCATTGACCAGAACTACTCTCTCAGACCCACGTGAATGCAAGGGGGGCTTAAATAAAGTCCCTGGCAGGCAGCTACTTCCCACCATCAACTTTACATTATGAAAGTGAAAGTTGCTCAGTCATGCCCCACTATTTGTCACTCCATGGACTGTAGCCCACTGGGCTCCACTGTCCATGGGATTTTCTAGGCAAGAACACTGGAGAGGGTTGCCATTCCCTTCTCCAAGGGATCTTCCCAACCCAGGGATCGACCCCAGGTTGCCTGTATTGCAGGCAAATTCTTTACTCTCTGAGCCACCAGAGAATCCCCAAGTGTGTGTGTTACCTGTTCAGTCATGTCCGACTCTTTGCAACCCCATGGATTGTAGTCTGCCAGCCTCATCTGTCCATGGAATTCTCCAGACAAGAATACTGGAGTGGATAGCCATCCCCTTCTCCAGGGTATCTTCCTGACCCAGGGATCGAACCTGGGTCTCCCTCATTGCAGGCAGATTCTTTACCTTCTGAGTGATCAGGGAAGCCCCTTACACTATGAAAGAAGAGTACAAATCTCTGTCTCAGCCACCATTAGTAAGTCATGCAGTTGCTGTGAAGATTGAATGAGAAAGTACACATCAAATTCTTAGTGCAGGGCCTGGTACAAAGTACCTAATCAATAAATGTTAACTGAAGCCATCATTCTTAATACCACAAGGTTAATTTCCTTGTTTGTAAACACTAGTGGGATCCTTTGGATACTAATGACTTATTTAAACACCAGATTGGTTACCTTGATGATCTGTCCTGATTTTAGTCTGATTTTCATTAATTCTTTCAACTCATATTTGCTGAATGACTATTGAGTGCCAGCAGTGAACTACACTTTCCCTTTACCCAAATACTACAAGGGATGGTGGAGAAAAAGGACAGGAACACAATGCAAACACTTACATAAATGGTTGTTTACACTTTAATTGTGATAAGTTACATGACAGAGAAGTGCAGAGTACTAAAAAAGTCCATACCTAAAGGTCTGGCCTAGCCTGTAGGTCAAGCAAGACTTCTCTGAGACCTATGGAATGAATGGAAATTGGCCAAATGAGTAAACAGGGGAAAGATTTTAGGCACAGGGAAAGGACACGAGCCTCTTCTTTCGGATCTCCCTAATCCTGTCCTTGGGATCAGTCAGCTTGGACAGTGGACCTCATGGAATGTTCCAAAGCATCATCAGCTTAAAAAAACACAAATAAATAAAAACATCCTGGTAAATATATCCACAAGGAACATTAGCAATTTACAAAGAACACACAACATCTAAACACTTTAGCAGCTCTGAGGAACTTACAAATGTTTTTGTGTGCTTACAAACTTCCTTTTCTCTTCTGTGAAATCTTCAAAAAGTCTTCTCTCTGTGCATGACTTTTCTCAGATTGATTCTAGTCATTGAAAATGTTCAAAGCCTAAGTGAGAAGGAAAACCAAAAAAGCGGGAATACACACACACACACACTATGCAGCAAAGTCAATCAGCTATATAGCTATATAGCTGATTAACTAACAGAACATTGTAAATCAAATATACTTCCATAAAAGTTAATTTAAAAAATAAAAATACTTTTGTGATCTGTACTGCTGTTGGCTGAATAACCAGTCTTCACCAGTTCTCCCAACACCCCTAAAAATGCAGAATATGATCTCATATTAGATGTTCTTATCATAAACTAATAATAATTATAAATAAATAAGAGGTGAGAAGGAAACTTTTGAAGGTGATATAGGTTTATGGCTTAAGATGGTTGTAATGGTTTCATGGGTGCGTACTTATCTCCAAACTTGTCAAGTTGTATACATCAATTATGTAAAGATTTTTGTATATGAAAAGTAATAACTTCAAAAAGTGAAATACAAATGGACATGTGGACTCCTGAGCGCACACACGCACACGCATGCGCACACAGAGTAGGAAGTATTACAGGCGCGATAGAGAGTTCTATGCTAAGTGGATCTCAGGGTTTGGGGCCCCGCTCTGCCGTTTGCTGGTTGTATGATCCCAGCCCCAGAGCACAGCATTCAAAGCTCCTTGTGGTACCAGAACCTGAGCATCTCCCAGCACTCTTCCCTGCACGTACCCTCAGTTACAACCAGAGCGAGCATCTCCAGGCCCTGATGGGTATCGTGCGTCCACTATTTTATGCAGAATAGGAGCATATGCCCCCTGAGATGCTCCCCATAAACACGGCCTCTGTCTCCACCCTCTTCCACACACACTCCTGTTCAGAATACGGATCTCAATCTCCAGCTTAATTTGGACCTCAATCTCTGTCATTAAATTTTGCTTTATCTTGTATTTGTTTTATTCTGTGTTCCCGTTGTTGTACTTACGCTACTGGTAGCAGCTGTGGTATTTTCTAATTATTTGTGTGCCTTCCTCTCTCACTTTTCTTGTTTGTTGTCGTTCAACTGCTCTGTCATGTCCAACTCTTTGCAGCCCTGTGGACTGCAGCACGCCAGGCTTCCCTGTCCTTCACTGTCTCCCAGAGTATGCGCAAGCTCACGGCCATTGAGTCGATGATGCCATCCAACCATCTCACTAATTCCTCTCTCGCTAATCTGTGTAAATTCCCTGGCATGGGCAGATTTTATGTGTGTGTTTTCCCAACATCTAATGCAACATCTGATACATAATGGATATTTAATGCATGTCTTTTAATCAAATGTCTTTTCTAATCATTTGTCCCTGCTGAGCCTCAGATTTTTCACCTGTGGAAATAAAAAATAATACCAACTTAGTTCATCCAGCCTCCTATTAAATGAAAACACATACCTACGGTGCTTAGCAAAGAATCTGCCATAAAGTAAGTGGGAGTGATTGACAAACATCTGAGTGCCTCCCATATCCTAGATCAGATGTATAAAAATTCTTTGCCAAAGAATTATTAAGCACTCTGCAAAACAAGGCATATATTTAATAATCATAATGAGATTATTATAACATTAAGACAAATATGTGCATGCATTGCTGCTTGTTTAATTATAATAATGATAATAATATAGATAACCCTGTTCCTGCTATTGAAGATTAATGAGAAGAGCCAAGAATATGAAGTTTGCAAACACTGGGGTTCTGAACAAGATGATAATACTTGATGCATAACCAGTTATGAATTCCAGGGTCAGTGAATTTAATACATTTTATATCATTGCAAATGTTTGCTCTACTCCCAGGGAAGATTAAAAAAAAAAGTATTCCTGTGTTTGGCTCAGAAGCTTGCTTCTCTCCTGGCAGTGTGCATCAGACTAAATGTCACTAGAATATTTCAGCATATGTGGGTAAATATTTACACTCATTTTAAACAGATATTCCAAATTCCTTGTTGTTTTTCAGCAGAGGCCTAAACCTGGTGGTAAAAGTCATGAATAGAACTTTTTCATTCTCACTAAGTGAGAAGGGACTTTTCAAGGATCCTTTCCTCCAGGGTGCTCTATTTTTCTTCCCCATTCTCTTAGGGTTGAGCTGTTGGAAGGGAGGACTGGCCCTCTGCCATGGAACTCTCTACCAAGCCACTTGGAATTATTGCTCCATGGTCCCTGAGAGCCAGTAGAGATTCAGCTGTGATCTCAGGAGGAGAAAGAAATATAAAGGAAAGAAATATGGAAGCTGTAATACGAAGAAGTAAATCTTGGAAAAATGCAAAATGCATATTGTTATGGCCTTGGGTTGTAAATGAGTGGACAAAGACCGACTTTTGGATTAAGAGGAATGAGAAATTATCGCTGGCACAAGTCAAAGATTACTTTTGTCCTTTGGAGATGCAGAGCGCTGAAGGGGTACATCAATGGGAGGCCATTGCTGGGCTGACAGGTTGATGTCACACAGAGATTGAGTTGTAGACATTTTCGTTCATGTTTGAGTACACTGAAATGGTGTCTCTGTGTGTAAATATATGTGTATTCTCTTAGCAATTTCTCTTGTTTTCTGAAATTCCTAAACAGTAGAGGATCTCACTGTAGAAAAGGCAACAGGACCTGTGGTAATAGAATAAAGGAAGAAGCAAAACGTCAGCCTTGTCTAATGGGCGACTCAGAAGCATCATTGGTGCCACAGAGTTGTCCCATTTGGGGGCAAAGGATCCAGCCTTATGATCCCGTATCAGTTAATTCTTGTGTCCATAGGGATCCAAAGGGATTGAAGATAAGAGCTTCCTCCTAGGCTGTCTGAGTAGAGTCACTTACCCTTGGCCAAGGGAAGTTGTCTAGCTATGAGGACAATGATCCGTTTGTGACTCATAACTGCTGAGGGATAGAAAGGATCAGTTCCTCTGTCTGAATTCACAATATCCTGTGATTCTTACTTGTCCTTCTGTGGATTTCAACCCCAATGTAGAACCATAGGATGTTGTTGTGAATTCAGACAGAGGAACTGATCCTTTCATTCTGCAGTGATTACACATACATCCATTCCTCTAGTAATACAGCTAGTTACCAGGAATCGCATCCTAGTTTAATCGGGGTAAGAATTATGCCTTAGGATTTAATAAAGGGGGAAGGAAGGACACACGAAGTCCTGATGACAAGATGGCACTTAAGCATATTTGTGCACCTGTGCTAAGTGAGCAGTCCTATGCTTAGTATTATGGAGGCAACAAGGATGTGTAAGTGTGGATTTCACCTTAGGGAAGGTAATGAGTGAATAAGGCTTAATAAAATACTGGGCATGATGTACTCAGTGTTTCATAAGAAGCAGGAAATTTAAGTACAGAAGAACCCAGAGGAAAGAGAGATCATCAGCTGGAAATCTAAGAACTGACTTTGGAGCTGGCTCCAAAGGGGAGGCCAACTATAAGCTTATGTCAGTGGGGTATTCCAAATAGAGGGAATGGTTTAAGTACAGGAAGGGAGAAAAAATTGCGCTACATGATTAGCAAATGGTGACGTTTTGCTAGAGTAGCAGATTGAAAATAGGGAAACAAAAAAAAAATAGGGAAACTATAGGAGATGAATATGGGGAAGTAAGCAGACTTTCAAATCTAGGCAGATAAGGAGTTGAGATTGGTCTTCAGAACAACGGGCAGCCATGAATGGATTCTGAAGAGCAAAAAATTCATAAAGAGAGCAGTGGAAGGGTGAATTTGCTGATGCAGAAGGCAGAGACTGAAGCAGGAAAAGCCAGAAGAGACTCAAGTAAACTACATCATAATTCTGCTTGACAGGCAGTTACCTGTCATGGGGTTGTTAGAACAGAACATTTTAACAGACACAGTGAACCCTAATGTAAACTAGGGATCTTAATTAACAATAATTTACAAATATCGGTGTACCCATGGCAACAAACACACCACAGGAATGCACGACTTGATAAAAGGGGAAAGGCAGGGGAGGGGGCGGAGGAGAAGAGGAGGCATGTGGAAATTTTCTGTACTTTCTGTTCAAGTTTTATGTAAACCTAAAACTGCTCTTTAAAGAAATTATCAATTTTAAAAAAAAAAATTTAAAAACCCACCACTTTTATTCAACCCTTTGGCATGGCCAATTCTTACTTCCCAGAATATTGGTTTAAGCATCGAGTATTTTTCTCTGTTCCTCTCATAACTGAGCTCTTTTCTATATGATTTCATATCACACTGAAGTTATTCTTAATTCTATTATTATTGTTAGAAGGTCGATGACTGGGAATATTTTCATTACACTGTGATGTGAGTAAAAATGGTTTATTGTATTAATCCACTGAGATTATGGTATTTGTCATAGTAACTAAAGTTACTTACTCTAATATATGTGTTCAAAATATACTGAGCATCTTTTGAATTAGGATTGTGTATGTTTTATTTACCGTTAATTTTCTAATGCCTGATAGAGTACCTGGATCATAGAAGATATTCAGTAGATATTTACTGATTGCATGTTTCATTACAAATGATTTTTGTAATACATATGGGATATTGGTTAAGACTGTTGTATTGGAAGTAAGACAGTCTTTGGTTTAAGTGTTAATGTTTTTTTTTTCTTTTTTGATTTGTGATATTGGCCAATTCATTTTACATCTTTAGGTACTTCTCTGTAAACTGGGAATAAAAATATTTCCTATGCCATAGAGTTTCTGTGAGCAGTAAATACGATATTGTATGGTCTTAGCCCAGGTTCCCCAGAAAACAGAGCTTGATGCAAGGACTAAGTGCAAATGCTTAAATTCAGCGGATAACTCCCCAGGGTAGGAAGAATGTGAGAAAAGTAAACTGAGGCAGGGAGGATGGACATAAATGCAAGGTGACACACTACCATGCTGTCTGCTGTTTCATGACAAATCGTGAAGAGACACGACTGTATTGTAAGAGGCGGTCCACTTTGTCACGTGGGCCATCTCTAGGCGGTTAGTAGGGAGAATCCTTTCCCCAGAGGAGGGAGATGGGATGTAACCTACCCTTTGGCATGTTGTTTCTCACAGTTAATAGCCAATGTTTCTGCACTACTGCATCTGGCGCCTTTGACAACTGCTCATAAAACCTGCAGAGAAGGCGATGGCACCCCACTCCAGTACTCTTGCCTAGAAAATCCCATGGACGAAGGAGCCTGGAAGGCTGCAGTCCGTGGGGTCGCTACGAGTCAGACGTGACTGAGCAACTTCACTTTCACTTTTCACTTTCACACATTGGAGAAGGAAATGGCAACCCACTCCAGAGTTCTTGCCTGGAGAATCCCAGGGACGGGGGAGCCTGGTGGGCTGCCGTCTGTGGGGTCACAGAGAGTTGGACACGACTGAAGTGACTTAGCAGCAGCAGCAGCATAAAACCTGATCTCCCACCCTGCGCTGTGAATTTCATCCAAGTCAGGAAGTAGCAAAGGAAACTTGAAATTCAGGATGTGTAGCTAGCTGGTCTTCCCTGGTGGCGCTAGTGGTAAAGAACCTGCCTGCCAATACAGGAGACATAAGAGATGTGGGGTCAGTCCCCAGGTCAGGAAGGTCCCGTGGAGTAGGAAATGGCAAGCCACTGCAGTATTCTTGCCGGGAAAATCTCATAGACAGAGGAGCCTGGTGGGCTATAGTCCGTGGACTCGCAAAGAGTCAGACACGACTGAGTGTCTGAGTACATCTAGTTGATCCGTCTGGCTTTGCAGAGGCAAACAAGGGGTGGGAGGCTGACCTTCCTGGGGAAGCTGCAGACCAGATCCAAGAGGTAGGATCCGTCCAGACTTAAGCAGAGGTAGTTGGCCACAGAGGCAAGCTTCTGAACTACCCCTTGAAAAGGAGATATGAAAACTGAGATACTACCAGCAGTTTAGAGGCAGGACAAGGCAGCACTAAGAAAGCCCAAGGTGGTGCAGAAGAGTTTGATACAATAAGCAAAGAATTGATTTCAGGGCCTGGCGCATAGCAAACACTTCATAAATGTTAGTTTTTATTTTCTCCTCCATCATGAGGATAAAAAGTTTATTTAAAATTAGCATCTCTATGCCAAAGAAGATCAATTAAATAGGAGAGACTCAGACTCTCAGCAAACTTCAAAACAGAAGAAAAATATTTCAAGATTATAAATTATATTGTTATGAGGGCTATGGGCTTCCCAGGTGGCGCTAGTGGTAAGGAGCCCACCTGCCAATGCAGGAGACATAAGGACATGGGTTGGATCCCTGCATCAATCCCATGGACAGAGGAGCCTGGTGGGCTACAGTCCCTGGGGCCACAGAGAGTCATACATGACTGAGCGACCAAGCATGCATGAACACTACATGAGGGCATCTACGTCCATGTCCTACAGGCACACATACTGTTGAGGGCGTACAGAAGGGCTGAATAAAGACTGAATTTTATTTGAAATATTTGTTGAATGAATGGATAAGTGAACAATGAAATCAATTTTTTTAGGTCTAGAATTCTGAGATACTAGACCTAGGAAGGATCGCAGAGACTGGCCCATTCCAAATTCTTCTTTTATAGAGTACAATATTGAGACTCATGGGAGCAAATTACTTTTCTAAGGTCTAATGGCTACTGGGCAGGCATTCAGTTTGTAATTCCTTCATGCCTTACTCCAATAACTCTTTACTGATCACACTCCTGCGGTGCAAAGGTATCTGGTAATTATAATAAAGAGAGCTATCTTATTTTTTCTAGAACTCAGAATATGTCAAGCACTTTTCATCTCCCTGAGATGCTTATTATCCCTATTAAATACATAAGAGAACCATGGTTTCAAACAATAAAATACCCTGTCCAGTTATTAAACAGTAAAAGTCAGAAACCAAACACAAGTCTTGCTGTTCCCAGTGTTCTTACCTTCTATCACTGCATTGCACAAACTGTGGGGCTTGATGAGGAAGTTTTCCTCTTGTGAGTCTTACAAGATTCGTGGGTGGAGAGGAGGTGGAAGTTCCATAATGCATAACAAGAAACCAGGGCACAGAGGGAAAGAAAGGGGAGCCTTGGACCAGCAGAAAATTTAAAACTGAGACACCCGTCCCCCGCCTTCACTATCTGCGGTATTTGCCATTTTTTACAGGAAAAATCCCTTCTGGGAAAGACTCACTCAACTCCAGATCCTTTTCCAAGACATTCTTGGAGCGGAGACTAGCATTTCCAATTTGGCAGCGAGAAGTGTGATTTTAATTAGGCCATTTCCCTCTGGGGGCTCGGGGCTCTGTTGGCTGAACTTCATAAAGAAGCCTGTGGGTGGGCAGCGTGTAAGGAGCTCAGAGGTGAGGAGCCTTCAGAACAAGCCTCCCAGAGGGGCCTGGCTGTCGTGTTGTGGAATTTCCCCTATTCCTTCTTCCTGCTGGAGTAATTGGAAATTGCTACACCCGGAGGGAAGGTGGCCTCCTTCAGACAGGACACAGTTTGGGAGCTCTTACATTAGATATTAGAGCCAGCTAATATCCAGTCCATTTGCTTTTCAGTCCCAGGGCCCCTGTGTGGATCAGTCACTCAACTCAGACAGGTGTCCACCTGCCTTGGTCCACGGCATCCCTCTGGGTATCAGCGAGACGCTTGTGCCCTTCCCCAGGGGAAAAGTTCCTGTTCCTCCTGGTCATGAAAACCGTGGTCCCAACCTTCCCTCCTGGGGTGTGGCCAGTGATTTACAGCTTTTTTACTTCTTCACTGGAGGACGGTACAGAGATAAATTGTTGGCTGCCGACAGTGTCTCTTCCAGGCTGGAGAAAGCCAGGGCAGTGCAGCTGGGTTTGTGGGTGGGCTTGGTCACTCAGGAGAGGCTGGCCAAAAGTTACCCAGAGGATGGAAACCAAAGAGCTCTCAGAAAAACTGAGACTCAGAGGACCCAGAAGACAACTCCTACAAGTCTTCCATGGTTCTTTAATCCTCCTTTGAGAACTGGATGTTCACCTCTGGTTTTCAGAGAACCTGAGGGTTTTTTCCTAAAATGCAAATCAAATCACATCAAGTTTCTGCTTTAAAACACCCCAGTGGGTCCCTGCTTATTAAAGTCATTGGAACTGTGTCAAACTTTCTCTATGTTAGGGTCCCCATATAGTGGAAGCAGTGACAGATTTTATTTTCTTGGGCTCCAAAATCACTGTGGACACTGATTGCAGCCATGAAATTAAAAGATGCTTGCTCTTTGGAAGGAAAGCTATGACAAACCTAGACTGTGCATTAAAAAGCAGAGACATCACTTTGCCGATGAAGATTTGCATAGTCAAAGCTGTGGCTTTTCCAGTAGTCTTGTATGGATCTGAGAGCTGGACTCAGAAGAAGTCTGAGCATCTAAGAATTGAGACTTTTGAGTTGTGGTGCTAGAGAAGACTCTTGCGAGTCCCTTGACTAGCAAAGGAGATCAAACCAGTCAATCCTAAAGGAAATCAACCCTGAATATTCATTGGAAAGACTGATGCTGGAACTCCAGTACTTTGGCCACCTGATGCAAAGAGTGTTGGAAAAAGACCCTGACGCTGGGAAAGATCAAAGGCAAAAGGAAAATGGCATGGCAGAGGATAAGAAGGTTAGATAGCATTGCTGACAATGGACATGAATTTGAGCAAGCTCCGGGATATAGTGAAGGACAGGGAGCCAGGGACGCTGCAGTCCATGGTGTCTCCAAGAGTCGGACACAACTGAGACACTGAGCAACAATAGCAGCCCCAAAGAGTTCTCCAGCTTCCTCTGCTCTTCTTCCATATGCCCGCACCCTGTAGTTCGCAAACTCAATCGTGTCCTTCAATACTCATCCACACCCTTCCCCTCAAGTGCAGTAAGCTTTGCGGCTTCTCCCCAGTCAGTGGGCAAGCTTCCTCTCCATCCCAAAGCCAGTCCTTGCTTGGCTAGGCTTTGCTTGCTATTCAGATTTCCAATTAGAAAATTAGAGGAAGACTCCTCGGAAAAGCCTTCCCCAAATATTCCTTCCAGACTCATTGGCAAAATGAGAACACCTGTCTTGACATCTATTTTAAAACTTAACATACTCTATTATAATTGCCTGCTCAATTTACCTTCCCCGTTCACTGTAAACTATGAAACTAAAGAACAGATTAGTGTTTTGTTTATCATTATAATCCTTGTTCGGTGTCAGGCATATTTTTTTGCACTCAACAAATAGTGGTTAAATTAATAAATTAGGCCCCAGAAGGCATCCTGTTAAACCCGTAATGATCCTCATCATTTTTTGAGGATTAAATACTGGTTAAATGCTTCTCTTGAAAATCTATAGAACTGGAGGGATTGGTGCAGCTTTGCACCAACAATTCATAAGCGGGTAGGAAGGACTGCTGGTAGTAAACAGAGTTTTAAATTTTCCATAAACACTGAGTTTTGGTAATATTTTAAAATATTGGTGTGAAGTAAGGCAAGAACGAGTGAAGGCCTGCTGTGTGTCCTGTCTATACAGTTTCTCAAAGGGATACATGTCAACAAGCTAATTAACATGAATGGAGTCTTTTGCATTCATGATACACAACTAAGGGCTTGGACCTAGGAATGTTGGTGGAGAAGAGTGTAGGCATATTCGGGAGGTCATGAGACTGCAAAGAGGGAGACAGGTGTCCTTCTGTGTTTTTCCAGGAGGGAGAGTGTTAAGTTGAACTTTGAAAATGATTCAGCAAGCGTAAGAACCAAGGAACAGTCAAAAGGAGAGAGAATCTGGCTAGAGGAAAGCTTATTTGTAGTTGAAACAAGGCAATAAGAAGAATAACTGGAAGAAAGGAATGTCTCAAACATAAATTTCAAAAATGCCTTTCCGCTCTGGGCAGCATGCTATGCTTTATGGGGCCCAGACAGACTCTGAAGGTCACAGAGAACCTCAAAGTTGGTTCCTGGCCAGATCATCAGTTTTAGCCAAAGGGATGGCAGAACATACCATGCCATGTTCACATGGAGATAGTTATAGAACTGAAGAGTCATGCGGGAATTTATAACCATTTGACAGAGTGATGACAATTGACTTCCAAGCTCAAATGATCGCCATGACCTAGGCTATCTCTCTCACTTGCTTCTTTCCTGTTTCATGAGTTTTACATCAGGAAGAAAAGTACAACTGGCAGAAATCCCCCAGCACTTCTATTTTTAGGCTCCCCTCATGGCCCCTTAATGTAGCAAAACTGAACAATAGTTCCTCATAAAAATAATGGGCACAACCCTTTCTATTTTCTAATATAGAAATTCCCAAAGTGACTTCCACGGAACATCTGTTCTGAGAAATGTTCATAGAGGCAGAGGGAAAAGTGGTTCCAGGCCAAAAAGTTTGGGAAATTATACACGTTCTAGCCCTTGCATAGGTAATCACATTGTGTACATCAGGATATTTAGGACTTTGAGTGCTTTTGAAGAAAACAGTCAGATATTCCACATTTATTAAACAATAGAACTCTGTTATTAAGAAATATGAAGTTAATAGTCTACTAGGGAAAAAAAACTTTAGGGAAAGTCTACTACCTCACCTAAGGATTGTGACTATATGTACTCAAATGTCTTTACACCCTATTTTGTTTATAAAATAGATACACAATTTGGCTGTTGATTTATCAAAGTTGCATGCTAAACAGCCATCTGTTATTATAAATGTTTGTGATATTTTGTATTGTCTTTGTTGTTTTGGATAAAAGATAGTTTCTCTTTTATATTGGGAACCAAAAATTTTCTCAAAAATTTACATAATGCTTTATAAGTGCAAGATGTTAAGTTATACAGGCTACAGTAATAATGGTAATCCTGCATGTAGTAATGGCTTTATTACAGTGAGCCCTTAAGTATGGATCAAAAACTATATAGGGTACTTTTACATCTATTTTCTCATTTAATGCTCCAAATAGTCCTGTAAAGACTGTGATATTATTATCTCCATTTGATAGGTGGAGAAACTGAAAACTAGAAAGTTTAATTCCCCACAGTTATACAGCTAGTAAGTGTATAGTCTGTCTGATTGCATAATTGGTGCTCTTGACCGTTACCAAACTAGTCTTCTAGATCACAGAAATGAAGAGTTTATGCACAGTTGGTCTAATTTTTGTTGCTTCTGGGGAACTAGTACTTTTTATTCCATCTAAGATCAGAGTGAATTCTCTGCTCAAGCTAAACAGAACATTAGGGGGTCTCCCAGCATTCACTTAGGAAATAATTTGTAAAAGTAAGATGTAACCCAGACTGTCACTGGCTCCATAGATAAACATTCTCAGGTAGCACTCAAGAGAAGAATTCATTGAATGTCTGAGAATACGTAAGCTCTAACCAAGTGAGTTCAAATTTCTAAAATTTGAGGTTGGGCGTGGGGTATAGTAATGGGCCATGAGTATGCACAGTTGTAGTTAACATCCTAACATGTATCTGAGAAGATGTTTGTCATTCAAGTTCAGTTCAGTTCAGACACTCAGTCATGTCCAACTCTTTGTGACCTGATAGATTACTTCACGTCAGGCCTCCCTGTCTATCACCAACTCCTAGAGTTTACACAAACTCATGTCCATTGAGTTGGTGATGTCATGCAACCATCTTATCCTCTGTTGTCCCCTTCTCCTCCCACCTTTAATCTTTCCCAGCATCAGGGTCTTTTCAGATGAGTCAGTTCTTCACATCAGGTGGCCAAAGTATTGGAGTTTCAGCTTCAACATCAGTCCTTCCAATGAATATTCAGGACTGATCTCCTTTAGGATGGACTGGTTGGATCTCCTTGCAGTCCAAGGGACTCTCAAGAGTCTTCTCCAACGCCACAGTTCAAAAGCATCAGTTCTTTGACACTCAACTTCCTTTACAGTGCAACTCTCACATCCATACATGACCTCTAGAAAAACCATAGGTTTGACTAGATGGACCTTTGTTGGCAAAGTAATGTCTCTGCTTTTTAATAACCTGTCTAGGTTGGTCATAACTTTTCTTCCAAGGAGCAAGTATCTTTTAATTTCATGGCTACAGTCACCATCTGAAGTGATTTTGGAGCCCCCCAAAATAAAGTTTGTCACTGTTTCCCCATCTATTTGTTATAAAGTGATGGGACCAGATGACATGATCTTAGTTTTCTGAATGTTGAGTTTTAAACCGACTTTTTCATTCTCCTCTTTCACTTTCATCAAGAGGCTCTTTAGTTCTTCTTCTCTTCCTGCCATAAGTGTGGTGTCATCTGCATATAGGTTATTGATACTTCTCCCAGCAATCCTGATTCCAGCTTGTGCTTCATCCAGCCCAGCATTTCTCATGATGTATTCTGAATATAAGTTAAATAAGCGGAGTGACAATATACAGCCTTGACATATTCCTTTCCTGATTTGGAACCAGTCTGTTGTTCCATGTCCAGTTCTAACTGTTGCTTTCTGACATACATACAGATTTCTTAAGAGGTAGTTCAGATGGTCTGGTATTCCCATCTCTTGAAGAATTTTCCAGTTTATATGATCCACACAGTCAAAGGCTTTAGCATAGTCAATAAAGCAGAAGTAGATGATTTTCTGGAACTCTCTTGATTTTTCAATGATCCAACAAATGTTGGCAATTTGATCTCTGGTTCCTCTGCCTTTTCTAAAACCAGCTTGAACATCTGGAAGTTCATGGTTCACATGCTGGTGAAGCCTTTCTTGGAGAATTTTGAGCATGACTTTTCTAGCCTGTGAGATGAGTGCAATTGTGCGGTAGTTTGAGCATTCTTTGGCATTGCCTTTCTTTGGGATTGGAATGAAGACTGACCTTTTCCAGTCCTGTGGCCACTGCTGAGTCTTCCAAATTTGCTGGCATATTGAGTGGAGCACTTTCAAAGCATCATGTTTTAGGATTAGCTCAACTAGGAATTCCATCACCTCCACTAGGTTTGTTCATAGTGATGCTTCCTAAGGCCCACTTGACTTCACATTCCAAGAAGTCTGGCTCTAGGTGAGTGGTTACACCATCATGGTTATCTGGGTCATGAAGATCTTTTTTTTACAGCTCTTCTGTGTATTCTTGCCACCTCTTCTTAATATCTTTTGCTTCTGTTAGGTCCATACCATTTCTGTCCTTTATTGTTCCCATCTTTGCATAAAAATTCCCTTGATATCTCTGATTTTCTTGAAGTGATCTCAAGCCTTTAACATTCTATTGTTCCCTATACTTCTTTGCATTGATCCCTAATGAAGGCTTTCTTATCTCTCCTAGGTATTCTTTGGAATTCTGCATTCAAATGGGTATATCTTTCCTTTTCTCCTTTGCCTTTAGCTTCTCTTCTTTTCATAGCTGTTTGTAAGGCCTCCTCAGACAACCATTTAGCCTTTTTGCATTTCTTTTATTTTTTTCTTTCATTTGTCCTGATGACATTCTCAGTGACACCAATTATATGCATGTTTTATCTCTTTTGTATGCCTTCGGGAAATAATTTTTCCAATAATTTTTTCAATTGCTTTTACTTTTTTTTTAGCTCACTTTTCTCAAGTCTACAGGCTTCTATAGCTCTAGCATTACTTCTCCCATAGAGATGGTGCTTTTAATGCAAGTTTAAGTGATATTTATATATTTTTTCACTTTTATTTCATTCCTGACCTTTTTGCCTAGTTCATTTATTTTATCATTGCTGTTGCTATTCTTTGAGTTCCTAAATATTTTTTGAGCTTTTATTTTACAAACACTTGTGTTTATATCTTATAAATACAGCAAAATATTTGGCAGCAAATATTTATCTGTGGTAAGATTTTTGAGGGTATTTGTCGGTCGTTATTCCTTTGTAAATTTGCTTTTCCCCTTTCTTCTTGCTGGTATTATTTTAAATCCTGTGCTGACTTTTCTTGTATTAAGATAATCATTGAATAAGGTTTGCTTTTCCTTTATTGTGTTTTTGTGGAAAATTAGTAGTGATGGAAGAGAAGTGCCATTAGAAAGACTCACCAACTCACAGTGTAGCTCCTTAATATATACTCTGTATGTGTGTGTGTGTGTAGGGATGTAAAAATGAGAAAGAAGTATAAAGTCTATTTCTTGTTTGTTTGTTTTTATTGAATTTTGTTGGTTTTAGAGAAAAGAATAAGATTAGAGGTACATATGCCTACATGCTCAGTCGTGTCCAACTCTGTGACCCCATCGACTGTAGCCCTCCAGACTCCTCTGTCCATGTGATTTTCCAGGCAAGAACCCTGGAGTGGATTGCCATTTCCTCCTCCAGGGGATCTTTCCATCCCAGGGATTGAACCCAAGTATCCTGCATCTCCTGCATTGCAGGCAGATTATTTACTGCTGAGCCACCAGGGTAGATTTAATTTTCCTTAAAAAGCCAAGTGAAGCTATGTGTTCTCAAAGATCAGTCTAGCTGCACTGAACAGATTGAAGGGAGGCTCAGAATGAGGTGAAGGAGCTATAAGGAGACGATTATAAAATGTGTCTCCTGAAGTACACGATGGTTGGTGGTGCTGATGACAGACTGAACGGAATGGAGGCGAAATGGTGCTAAGACGTCATGATTGTTCCAGGCTGTGCCCTCAATAGCTGTGATCATTTCAGAGGCTGGAGATATGCTGATTCATCTACACACTCCCATACCCAAACCAGACACCAGGTAAATAACAACAAGTGCTTAGTACAGCCAGCCAAGAATGCATATTTTAATTCCAATTAATTAAAATATTGTCCTGAATTAAACATTTTACGTTTCTCCTTAGAAACCACAGAGGTCACAGCAAAGGAAATTTGTGTTAGACGTTCTTCTGGGGGGTGTCTCTGAGATTACATAGCTTTTTTTTTTTTTTGAGCCCTTTAGTGCTTTGGAAGTAACTGATAAATAATTTATCTCTAAATGTCTGCTTCCACATTTTTAAATGGGAATAATAACAATAATGCTACTACTAATAATAATCTTGATGGGTTCTTCTTGGGATGAGTGAGTAAATGTTCAGCGTGCCTCTCACAGGCCTGACTCGTTCTAGGTAAGCTCCTACAGGTCCCCCACTTGCTCTCTCTCTCTCCTCTCTGAGAAGGGGTCTCAGGCTTGCTTTGCTTCTCTTCTTAATCTTGCCAGCTCTGCGTCTCTTTATTGCAGTCCTTTCCACAAAGTTTGCAGGTATCTGTTTAATGTGCTTGTACCCCTATCAGACCAGGGATGGTGACATTTTCTCCTCCTATCTACTGGCACCTGCATATAAAGGGTTTGCAGTGCATTCTTAATAAAATAATTGGTTCCTAAGGGCAGGTCATTCCTATCATGACTGAGGATGCAAATAGTCCTCCCTACTTCCTTTCTTGGAAACACAAGGATTAAAGCGAGGCCACCCACAGCCTTTGATCCTTGGCTTTAATACGGAGGATCAGCTGTAACAGAAACAACCCAAATGTGCCATATTAGGAAGACTATGTTTCTCAGACATATGGGTTTCAATGAGCAAGAGTCACAAGCTGTCATGTTTTGATGAGTCATAGATGGCTTTAGTGTCAACCAGTTCCAGAAGAAAAAGAGAAAATGGCTTTAATTCATGAAAGACTACGTTCCATCAGAGAAGTTACATATTTCTGAAACAGAATACAGCATCTTAGGAAAACACAGTCTCTCTCTGTAAATGTATAAAATAAAGCAAACTTATATTACCATCTAAAAGCTAGAATTTTTTCTCCTTTGAAAGTGTGATTTGTTACTTAGTAAAGCCTTTATTTTTATTTGGGAAATTGAATAGTTGTAACTAACCCAGTGGAATTGTGCTTTGTAAAAGTTGGCCTCGTACAAATCAATTTCACTTCCTTCTCTCTAGCTGTGCCATAGCTCATCCTAGCAAGACAGTCAGTTGGCAATTGTTTTCTGAACTCCTGCAGGGTCCTCAGCAGCACACTAAATGATGGATGGCTAGAGAGTTGATGACTGAGGATGGGGAGGGGAGTGTCTACTGTTAGTTTAGTCACCATTTTATTGAAGCTGGCAGAAGAACTATTGCCTTTCCTAAAGTCTAGCAATGCTTTTATGAAAACAAGCATTTTTGTAAACTAATTTGTTTTTACAGCCAAACTAAATGCTATGAACCGAACTAAAATTCCAACTTGGAATTTTACCCCTTGTTTGTTATGATGAGGGAATAGCTGTGTGTTTGTGAAGGCTAACTATGTACTAGGTTCTTCTCATGTTCTACAACTTAACTTTTATTTTAAAAGGTTTCAGTTCAGTTCAGTTCAGTCACTCAGTCGTGTCCGACTCTTTGCGACCCCATGAATCACAGCACGCCAGGCCTCCCTGTCCATCACCAACTCCCGGAGTTCACTCAAACTCATGTCCATCGAGTCGGTGATGCCATCCAGCCCTCTCATTCTCTGTCGTCCCCGTCTCCTCGCACCCCCAATCCCGCCCAGCATCAGAGTCTTTTCCAGTGAGTCAACTCGTCGCATGAGGTGGCCAAAGTATTGGAGTTTCAGCTTTAGCATCAGTCCTTCCAATGAACACCCAGGATTGATCTCCTTTAGGATGGACTGGTTGGATCTCCTTGCAGTCCAAGGGACTCTCAAGAGTCTTCTCCAGCACCACAGTTTTAGGGGAGAGGAAAATTTAGCCTGGTCCATAAGAAGTCAAAATTATTTTATTGATTTATTCTATTCTTCTTTAATTTAGAAATTACTGAAAGTATATATTACATATTTTACAAAGACCAAAACATTTTGAAAGGAGATACATAGGCAATGATTCCCTTTTATAGCCCAGATTATCATTGTTCAAAGGGCAGACACATTTAAACATTCTTATCTTTTTTTTTTAATTTGGATTATTTTATGGTTACAAACATTTTAAAAAATCTTATCTTTCTTATCAAAGATAAGAATTTATATTTTTTATAATTCCATATACAAACACATTCACATACATACTGTAATCATGACCTTCCAAGGATAATTACATCACAATAATACCTAAAATACTCTACTGGGTCCCTGGTGTACTTACATTTTAAAGATCTTGCCACTGCATCAAACTTGACTGTATAGTTTAAAATTGCATTCGTACCTATGTAGTTGTATCAGTCAGTCAATCAGTTACATTCACTTAGTCATGTCCGACTTTTTGAGACCCCCATGAACTGCAGCACGCCAGGCCTCCATGTCCACTCCCGGAGTTCACCCAAACTCTTGTCCATTGAGTCGGTGATGCCATCCAACCATCTCATCCTCTGTCGTCCCCTTCTCCTCCCGCCTTCAATCTTTTCCAGCATCAGGGTCTTTTCAAATGAGTCAGCTCTTTGCATCAGGTGGCCAAAGTATTGGAGCTTCAGCTTCAGCATCAGTCCCTCCAATGAATATTTAGGACTGGTTTCCTTTAGGATGGACAGGTTGGATCTCCTTGCCATCCAAGGGACTCTCAAGAGTCATAGTTACAGAATTATTGTCCCAGCTGAGCCACCAGTTTTTACATTGTGATTACATGTCTGCTTTTGGATAGTTTTTTGTTTTTATTGGCGTTGATAGTTTCCTCCTTTTTTAACTTGCTTAATTTCTAATATGTGTGTGTTTCTAAAGTGCCGTTGTGTTAGTCTGTATTTTCAACAGAGCTGCAAGGCCCCTTTCACTGTGAACAGCAGTACTTAGTGAGGTCGGCTCTAGTTTCTGTTTCGGGGGTTGTTTCCAACTTGAGCAGGACACTTCTCGCGTTCTCTGTCCCTCGGCTCCTGGGTGCAGTGGCTGTTTCCCAGGCCTCTCGTCTGTCCTCTGACGGTTTACATCTTCGTCGTTCTATTGCTTTACTGTCTGTCTCTTCTCCTATTTTCTGTCCAAGTCTTCTGGAATTTTCGCCTTCCTCTTCCTTGCGTTACTCCCTCAGGTTTTTTGAGAGCATATCCTCTAATTCTTGGGGGGGAAAAGGAATAGGAGAGGACCATGTATGTCTAAAATTTTTTTCACAACAAATAGCATTTGTGGATAATTTTCATATAGAAATTTAGGTTGCAAGAAAAAGCATAATAGACCACAAGGCCACAATGGTGAGGAAAGACCAGATCATTTAAGATCTTCTGAGTCTTGGTAGAAAGTTCGAAACTTATCCTGAATGAGATGGAAAACCACTGGACAGTATCAAGTAGCAAAATGTCAAGATGTAATTTTAATTTTGAAAGTGTTCTTTTGCCATCATATAAAGAAAGACTATAAGGGGGTCAGAAGTAAGGCATAACATTCTGTTGAAACTGACTGAAATTATCTAGGTGGAAGAAATTTGTGTCTTAAACTTGGTTGGCAATGAAAGAAGAGGCTAATGAGATGGCATGAGTATGTTGTAAAGAGTGATGCCATTTGATCGTATAAAAAAGACTGTGGGGGGATAGAGGGATAAAACATAAAGAGATTTCTTTTAGTACACATTACTTTTGAGAGGAGGTGTCAAGTGACAATTGAGATACGTGAATCTGAAACTTAATTTAGGCATGATGTTGAAAGCTAGGGGACCAGATGAGATTTTCTAGAATAGGGGTTAGCAAACTATAGCCTGTGGGACAAACCTAGTCACTGCATGTTTTTTGTAAACGAGATTTTTTGGAGACACAACCTTTCTCACTTTTTCATATAATGTCTGTGGCTCCTTTCATGCTACAATGGCAGAGTTAAGCAGTAAGAACAGAGGACACATAGCCCCCAAACCTAAAATATTTACAGTATGCCCCTTTATAGAAAAACCTTGTTGACTCCTGACCTAGGGGATAAATATAGGTAAAAAGGAAAAGAAGGTCAAGGATGAGCTCTGGCATTTCCCAACATTTAAAAGTTGGGAGGATAAGGGTGATCCAGCAAAAGACACTGAAAAGAACGTGAAGAGAGGAAAACCAGGTAGACCTTAGGTCCTAGAAACCAAGCAAAGACATTGTCATAAGAAGGGAGTGTTTAACTGTGACATGTTGCTGAGGGTGACCTAAGATGAGGACTGAAACTTGACCACTGGATTTGGCGAGATGAACTGGAGTGTGCTTCACAAGAATCCTTTATGTGGAGTATTAACAGCCAAGTCTAACGGGAATGTGTCCAAGAGAGAAGGGAAGGTGAAGAAGTAAGAATAGTGAATGCGGGTAGTAAGAACACTTAAATGAGACCTACCCTCTTTGCAGAATGTTGAGAGTATAATAAAGTGGTATTCTCTTATAGGCTCAAGGTTGATGTAAAATGGTGCAGACACTGCCGAAAACTATATGCGGGCCCCTTCAAGAATTAAAAATAGAAATATTATATATTGTAATATAATAGAAATAGCAACCCTATTCCCAGGTTTTTATACAAAATGACAGCAACCAGGATCTCAGAGGCATATTCACCCTCCCTCTCCATTGCTGTACTGTTCACAATAGAGAAGATATGGAAACAATCTAAATGTCTACTGATGCATGGTGAATAAAGAATATGAGTGGTATTTTGAGTTTTGCTGTGAAGATTAGCCAAAAAAATGAGGTGATACTGATAGCAGGCAAAGGGTCAAAGAAAGTGGAGCTTGTTGGTTTGTGAGGAAGTAGACTTGGAGATGGATTGGCATGCAGAAGTTTTGCTAGGTCATACTTTCAGAATCAGCGCCTTTGGGAGGGAATACAAAATTGAACAGAAGGTGAAGTTGGCTGAGATGAAGTCCACCAAAAGTGTCAATCAAATCCAGAGAGAGCTTTGAAGCTGAGATGGGCCTTCAGAGATGCCTTTTGACAAAAGTAGAGGGTCAGGCCTATTTATACCCTCATTGATTAGTCATTGGATGAGGACTGCCCTAGAAAGGAGGGGCACTCTTGGTCAAGGTGGCACTGAGACAGTTTCCTAGAAGGGAATGAAAACTGAGAGCTCTTGGTCAGAGTCATCCCCAGTGGCTGAGAGAACAAGTCTCTCATTCCCCAGGAGGGATCTGAATGGCACATTCTAGAATTCACTTCAAAAGGGCTTTTTAAGTATGGGACCCCCTGCTATCTTTCTTTAATCTTGCCATTGCCTCTCCCAAATTGTCCTTTACAGTTTTGAAAATCACAAACATTACCTCATGACTGAACACCAGTTGCTCCATACCTTATGCCTTGTCTAAAAACATTCGCATTTACTTGAAGAATTGAGGATTATTGTTTTGTTCCAGAGATGCTTCTCAAAGACTGCTTGTCCCCTCCCTTTAAAAATCTAACATAAAAGAGATTAAGGGTAACACGAAATCAATATCTGGTACCTTCGACCTTCGGGAATAGAGTTAGGTTTAAAACTAAATGAGAGAGGAAGGAATTTTCATATTGGATGTCTTTTCTTAAATAGTTCTATTACATTCCTCACATCTAATAAGTGTCTCTTATTTATTGGCCTCTTTGTCAAATTGAAATCATAGGTGGAAAGAAACTCAATGAACCGCTGATCTAACCACCTGCCCCATGCAAAGTCACCTTCTATAAATGATGTGGCTTGTGCTGTTCATCTCTGCTTGCAGGCATCAAGGAGTGGGCCTTGATGCTGGACCTTTCAGATGCTTGAGCCTTCAGCTTATGTTTTCTAGTATTAAGTGAAAAATGGTTCTCCCTACAATTTCCATCCTCCAGTTGTAGCTCTATATTCACAGGAGGGTTGGTGTAATTTCTCCACTGAAGGAGAGACTTTCAGAGATTTATAGGTAGCTTTTAGCCTTCTTTCTTGACCTACCTACCCCTAATACTTCTCTTCTGATGGCTAAAAGTGTCCTTCACACTCATTCAACTTAGTCAACAAAGCCATGTTGAGTCACCTGCCCTAGGCTAGGAACAGGGCTAAATTATATGGATAAATATGCACCCTAAACACCAGGAAATAATTTCTGCTATTTTTGTCATTCCAGTTGCTCTCTTGTGTCATTTCTAACCTAAAACAGGGTAATTCCTCTTGGTTAGGGAGGTATTCCTGGCTCTTTTTTCTTTCTCATGCTAGATCCTCTCCATAGAAAAGCTTAGCTGACAGATACCTCTTACTGAACACTAACTCCTTACCTCGTGCTCTTAACTACTAGGCTAATCTTATCTCTGATCTCATGTCCCCAAGATGCATCCAGTGCTTCTTCCCCAAATGGACTTCTACCCTCTTTGGGTTGAACTGCATCCCCAAGAAAGATATGTTGAAGCCTTAGCTCAAGCTTCACATTCTCAGAATGTGAATTCATTTGGAAATAGGATTTTGCAGATGTAATTAGTTAAGATGAGGTCATACTGGAACGAAGCAGACCCTTAATCAAATATGACTGGTGTTCTTAAGAGAAGAGGAAGTTTAGGACATAAGTAGAAGATGCCTATGAAAAGAAAAAAGCTGAGACTGGAGTGATGCTGGCACATACCATGGAATGCCTTGGGGCCACCAGAAGCTGGAAGTGGCAGGATGGATTCCCTCCTAGAGCCTTCTGATGGAACTCAACCATTTCAACTACTTGCTTTCAGGATCCCAGCCCCTAGAACTGGGGGAGACAGGAAGTTTCCGTTGTTTTAAGCTACCCAGGTTTTTGTACTTTGTTATGGCAGTGCTAGGATACTAAATACAATACCTCTAGGCTGTGCCTTAGACTCATTTCCATCTGCTCCTCGACATCCTTCTCTGATGCTCTCTGAGGCAGGCAGCTTTGGGAATGTTGAACATAAATGCAGCATCGTGCCTGCCCTCTTCACTGTGCTCAGCTTACAGTGCTCTCTCTGCTCGATTCTCAGTGCCCGCCTTCACACGGTCACTCCCTAAAAGGTCCTCATTGGCTTTTCATCCCTTTTAAGATACCTGTTGGGTACCTACTTAAGACCAGACACTGGGAGAGGTGGCAAGGACAGCAAAGAGAGCAGTCCAGGTCGCTGCAGCTGAGCTGGTGTCTGTGTAAAGCTCTTCTCAAGGCTTTGCACACATGACCGAATAGATTCCTCATGGCCACCCCAGGAAGTAGGACCAGTAGTCCACACATTTAACAGGTGAGGGAACTGAGGCACGGAGAAGTTGAGTAACTTGCATAGAATCACACAGCTTGCCACTAGAGGGCTAGGACTTGAACCCAAGCAGTCTGGCTCCAGAGTCTGTGTACTTAATGACTTGGCTTTCCTGTCTCTTGGGAGGAAGCAGCTCCTGCTTTCAGGGATGATAGAGAATTTTAGAGGAGCTAAAATATTAAAGAGGTAATTGTGTGAATGAATATAGTGTTATAAACTGTGATAAGTATTATGGAGGAAAATTAAACAGCATTAGGAGAGAGGCTGGAGGATCACATTTCCATGAAGAAGAGACACTTAGACGGTAATCTGACGGGGGAGTAGCCTTTTGCCAGGTAAAGAGCAGAGAAGAGAATTTCGTGGCACAAGAGGCAGAGTACATAGGCCTTGTGATGGACTCAGCCCAGACCCTGGGGTCCCCTCCTTCACATCCCAGGTTCAGTTGGTCACCGAGTGCTGTTGAATCCATTTCCTAAGCATTTCTCAACCTCTCTACTTTTCCACAATCACTTCTACCCAACAGCAACGGCCTAGTGACTTCCCTCTGTGTGTCCGCACCAGAATGCCCTGTCAGAAGGACACAGGGCAGCCGTCATGATCATCTGAAAGCATGTTTGATTGAATATCTCTTCTGGTGAAAACTTTTCAGTGGAGTCCTCTCACTTTCAAATAAATTCCCAGATATCTGCCATGGTGCTCTGGGCATCTGAGATTGCAGTGTGTCCCTGAGAGTTCTCTCTGTGCAGTGTCCTTTCTCAGCTCCGATGATAGCAGTCTGCACACCCTACCTTTGCCTTTGAAAAACACTCCACACCAAACACTTCAAGAGGTTATGATGGCTCTATCAACATTCAGGACCTTGCCCTCCAGGCCCCCAGGGTGAGCAGATGACTAAGAAACGATCAGTCATTGTATCCCATCTCCTTAGTCACAGTGACTTGTCTGAAGCAGTGGTTTTCAAAATTCAGTGTGGATCAGAATTACCTGGAAGGCTTATAAAAACAGATTGCTGGGCTCATCTCAGAGTTTCCAATTCAGTTGGCTTGGGGTGAGGCCTGAGAATTTGGGTTCATAATAGGTTCTAAGGTGATACTGTTGCCAACATGGAGGTGGAAGGTCGAGTACCGGCCAGAGAAAAGCCACAGAAGCTCATGTGCCCTCCATAAAGCTCTCCCTTTTCTTTGGAATCTATTGCTACAGAGATGTCTGGTGTCTCTCTCCGATTGGCCAAGTCTCTCAAGAGCCAAAACCTCTCAATCCCTAACACCTGGAAAGAGTCTGTCTGCAGGCTGAGATAATGTGGATAAAATAGATTAAATAGAGAGGAAAGCAGACCTGGGAGTTGAAGGAGAGTTTGTGCCTCATGATTTCAGACTCTGCATCTAATTATCACCAAAGCTAGTGTTACTTCTATTTTTCTTTTTTAATAGGAACAAAAAACATCCCTTGATAGCCCCAAGCCCCACCCCTCACTCCTGTCCCAAGCACATTTTCTTATTCAAATGAGAATTATGGCATTTTTTTCAAACGCTTGCAACAGATTGGCCCTGATTATAAATGCATGGCCTTCAACACCCTGTCTGATCTGTTCCCAGCCTATTCTACTCTGCCTCATCCAACTTTGGCAGCCTTTCCAATTTCTTTTGCCTCCCTGAGGACTTTCGCACATCTGTGTGTTTATTCCAGAAGGCTCTCCCCCAACAACAACTCCTGTTTATTCTTGCCTACCTAACTCCTGTTTATTCAGGTCTTCAGGAAGTCTTTTCTCACCAAATAGGTCGGTTTGATAAGCTTGGTCTACGCATTCATAGAACTACCTTTAATAACCACACAGTATCTATGCTGCTGCTGCTGCTGCTAAGTCACTTCAGTCATGTCCGACTCTGTGACCCCATAGACAGCAGCCCACCAGGCTCCCCCGTCCCTGGGATTCTCCAGGCAAGAACACTGGAGTGGGTTGCCATTTCCTTTTCCAATGTGACTCCTAGCTACCCCATGGACTGCAGCCCAGCAGGCTCCTCCGTCCATGGGATTTTTCAGGCAAGAGTACTGGAGTGGGGTGCCATTGCCTTCTCCGACACAGTATCTATGGACTTGTGTAATTAATTTTTGAATCTATATCCACTAGCATGCAAATTTTATAAAAGCATAGACCTATGTTTTACTTAAAACTCAATCTGAAAAAAGCTGCATTGTGCCTCATCAGATTTTTTATTTTTAAGTGTGCTTCAAAAGACAGTATGACAGCGAAAGACCATCCACAGAGTGGGAGAAACTATTTGCAGATCATGTGTCTCACGAGTGATTAGCGTCCCAAGTGTATAAGGAGTTCTCACAACTGAAGCAAAGAGTGAACAACTTGGTCTAAAAACAGGCAAAGGTCTTGAGCAGACATTTGTCCAGGTATGGTATACAAAGGCCCAGTGAGCACACGGAAAGAAGCTCAATCTCTCATCGTCAAGGAAATACAAATCAAAACCACAATGAGATACGACAGCATACCCATTCCAAGAGCTCTCATATTTTGGAATTCTGGCACACTGCTGCATCAGCTACTGTAGAAAACTGTGTGGTAGTTCTTCAAAAAATTAGACATGGAATTATGACCCAGCGACTCCACTTCTGGTTATGCCCAAAAGAACTGAAAGCAGACTCAAGTAGATATTTGTACTCTCGTGTACCTAGCAGCATTATTCACCACAGCCGAAAGGGGGAAGCAACCCACATGTCCATCAGCAAACGAACGGATAAACAAGGCAGTATATACATACAGTGAACTATCGTTCATCCTTAAAAAGGAAAGGAATTCTGATGCATGCTACAACATGAATGAACCTTGAAACCTTATGCTAAGTAAACTAAGCCAGACTCAAAAGGACAACTACTGTATGATTTCAGTGATGAGAGTAGTCAAATTCATAGAGACAGAAAACAGAACAATGGTTGCCAGAGGCCAGGGAAAGGGAGAGGGAGGAGTTATTGTTCAATGGATACAGAGTTTTGGTTGAGGAAGATGAAAAAATTCTGGAGATGAATGGTGATGATGGTTGCACAGCAATGCCTATGTGCATCACGCCACTGAACTGTACATGTACAAATGACTACAATAGAAATTTGATGTTATGTATGTTTCACTACAATAAAAAGCAACATGGAGAAGGCAATGGCAACTCACTCCAGTACTCTCTTGCCTGGGAAATCCCATGGATAGAGGAGCCTGGCAGGCTACGTCCATGGGGTCGCAAAAGAATCAGACAGGACACAGTGACTAAACAAGACCACGTTAAAAATATTTTCAAGGATAAAGGATATATTCTTACCTCCATTGTTGCTTTAAAATATTAAAAAATATAAAATTAATATGCCCAAATATTGTTAATAAAAGACAAAGTAACTAAAAGTTATTATATATCCAGTGCTTCTCTGGGAGACAGACAATATATATTGGCTTCTAATTTAAAATTTTTCTTTTTATCAAACATGATTTGACTTTGGTTGGTCTTTTATAGTTTACATAAAACAAAGTTGATTTTCCTTAATTTTGTGATTTGTATATTTCCCACATTGAGCAAATAATAAAATTTTGATTTATATATACAAAAAACAACAGCAACAATCAGTAGCCTACTTGAGTGTGGCACATAATAGGTTCTCAATAAACATTATTGAAAAATGAATAAATAGTAAATGGGTAAAAAACAATCAACCAATGATTCTATTAAATATATGAGAAAGTAAATTTATAAACTTTGACATAGAAGGAAGAACACAACCTCTTTGAAAGCCAAAAATAGTTTATAATTCATTACATACACTAGTGTAATCTTATTTTCCTAAGTGGGGCGGGGGGAGGGGGGAATACACTAGAACATACACATAGAAAAAAAAGTCTGTAAGTCCCATCCATTAATTGTGGTTGTTTCTGGAATAGAATTATGGGTGATGGACTTTTAGCTTCTACTTTATATATTTTAGTACTCCTTGAAGGTTTTAAAATAAGCACAAATTACTTCTTATATTACGAAGTAATCAATACATATACTTTCATTTTGAAAAATAAATGCAGAGTTTGAAATGAAATGCCACAATTTTGATGTGGTCTGACCAGAGCAGGTTGAAGAGGAACATCACTGGCTGGAGTTTCGGAGGCTGGACTTCTAATTTAAGAGGGATGTATCATATGCCAGGCCCCCAACAAGGCGTTTTCTGGCCCTAGGTTAATTCTGGAAAGGTTAATTACTCCCACCACCTAGCAACCCCACTCTCTGGAGGTTTGTTTCCGGACAGAGCATGGTTTTCAATACAAAAGAATGAGGAGATGCCATACGTCAGAAGACCAAGCTCAGAAGTCACCTTTTGTGGCATGGTTATTTTAACCGCCTTCCCTCACCCCCAACATTGCACACAGTTGGTCTAACCAGGAAACCCTACCCAGGAAAAGTCCAGGCCTCAGGTGGAAAGTGAGAGGTGGCATTCAGCGTGGCAGGAAGGATGTTATTGTTGGTGAGTCATGTCCGGTGGCAGCTTTGGGGAGCTGCTGAGGCACCTCCCTGTTTTGTCCCTAGTGGCACTTGAAGTTCACACTGAAGTCATGGATGAGCATCCAGGAGCTGTTTTGGGGAAAATGACTATGCAGAGAAAGAAGTGGATTCTTCAGTTATGCCGTGACTTTTAGTAAATGCAGAGAGGTGACGGGTTGTTTTGGAGGGAACATGGAAGGGGGAAAGGGTTTGGGATGGAAAGAGTCCTCATCTGTCAATCAGACACCCGAGACACACTTTCCAGGTCTGTCACTAACTAGCTCTGGGGTTTAGGACAAACCATGGAATCGCTTAGAATGTCTTTCCTCTGTGCAGCCAAGAGTTTGAACCAGGTGATTATCAAGGTAGGACTTAGTGTAGTGGCCACAGCTTGATGGGGTTTCATCTCCCAGCCGTGTGTCCTAAAGTCAGCCCTCCTGCCTTGCACGGTAAGCCCGGAGAGCAGCCTGCTTCACTGCACACGTGCAGGTGCTCATGGCAGTGCCCTTCGTGCCGCCATGAATGAGATCATATCCCACCCAGCACACTGCATTTGTTAGTCGCAGTGATTAACGTATGTCTTTGTATACGTGGCCCACCCAGGTTGTGGCTGGTCATGGAGGTGGCGTGTGGACCCAGCGGAACATGCCATACCTCTTTAGGGATCATTCTCACTTATCAGCTAATGGAAGGGTTAAAGAACTTGTCCAAAGTCTTACAGCTAGTCAGTGCAGCCGCTGAAACTGAACCTCGGTTGCTTATTTCCAAACCTCTTGCTCTTCACTTCCGTATGACACAGCTCCTTCTGAGTGACATGTCTTAGGAAGCACCTCTTCTTTCCTGTGTGGCACGAATCAATGGTAATTTAACATCTGAAAACACCTTTCAGTTGCCTTGATATTTGCACTTCCCCGGGCCTTTCCGATAAATGTTCACATTCCAACCACTTTTGAATAATCCTTGCCTGGAGTTTGCATTTAAGAAGGATCAGCTTGAGCCACAGCACACATTTAATGTGCACTTCTGAAAGTGTAGGAGTTTTCAAAATATTCTAAATCACTTCCCTAAGAAAAAAGAGGAAATGAACGAGTCATGCTGATGAATATTTGAACACAAACAATTATTGGGAAAACCTACAGAGAATGTGGGCTGGGAAAATTCCTTTGCCCCCGAACAATGTATTGATATCTGTGATCACAGGGATTTGCCTTCCTCCGTGTTTCCTGTGTTCCCTTCACTCTGTTTCCCTGCTGTTGCAGTCAGAAGCCTAGATCTGACCTCATCAACAACCCGCTGACTGGTTTCTGCCTTGCTCCTTAGATCAAAGTCACTGCTATTAATTTCTTGATCTTGCCACTTGTTCATTCCAGAATCAGCCATGGTTCTTCTTTCCCTACTGATGCTTAAGCTGAGTACTAGAGCTTTGTTATCTGACCCCAAGCCGTGGGCCATCATGTCCACCTATTTCTCTCCCTTACCTGTCCTTTGCTCCAGCAATACTGACTGCTGCGTGTTCACTGAGTGTGTTCTCCATCCTTTCTGCCTTTCTGCCTGCCATCCCTTTCGCCTGGGCTGTCTGTCTTCATCCTGTATGCCTAATTCTCACATTTCCTCCAAAACCTAAACCCAGTGTTCCCTCCTGGATGGACCCTTACACTGACTCCATGATGATTTCATCACTCAGTCTCTGAACCCCAGTCCTCTTGGCTGGTTGCAATGCTATGGCTCTAAGAATGCAAAGTTTGGGTCTTAAGTGTCTGAACACTCCATCTATCTGCGACACCCTTACCTGCCCAGTGCAAAGAAAGATCACAGTGAAAGTTGGGAACTGGATATAGAACTCAGGTACTTTGACTCCTATTCCTGCAACAAAAATACGACTCAACATTCATTCAACACGTGTGTTGAGCTCCAATAATAGTGCTGTGAGGAAGGGATCTCATTCAAGGTAAAAGCCCATGGGGCTTCCCTTGCAATCCAGTGGTTGAGACTCTGTGCTTCCACTGAAGAGGGCACGGGTTCAAGCCCTTGTGGGGGAAGTTCCACATACTGTGCAGTGTGGGGGTGGGGGGAAGTAAAAGCCCATGGCTTCGAATGGCCTGTAAAGGCCCTCGTGATGCGAACCTTCATCTCCGATCTAACCCTCCCTCACTTGCGTCTACCTCCATACACTCTTTCCTCTTCTTAAACATGTCCTCACGTCTGTGTTTTGTCCTTGCTCCTCCTCCTGCCCAGGATGATCTTCCTCCTAAACAGACCCGGCGTTTCTTCTTCCTGCTTCAAGTTTTCGCTTAAACACGCCTTCCCCAGTCAGGACGGGTCCCCCTATATCACGAAAACCTGCAGTCACTCCCACGGTGACTCTTCTCATCCCTTGCTCATTCAACTTTCCCCCATAATGCCTATTGTCCTCAGACGCACTTATATTTTTTTTCTATTCATCTATCTTTTGATTCTGTCACTGGAATGTTAGGTTTTTGATTTATTGCTGAACATTTCATATCTAGGAAAGTACCTTATGCAGGCTAGGAGTTCTACCACTCTTTGTTGAATAAATGAATGAATGCAAAGTTGAACAGGACAGGCTGAGCTTTGCCCTCTTTGTGTCTCATGGGCCACCAGATTCAACCCCCAGCTGAGAAGTGTTCTGCTAGGGAAGTTAGAGACAGCCAACTCAGACGAGGGTTCAGTTCAGTTCAGTTCAGTTCAGTCGCTCAGTCGTGTCCGACTCTCCGCGACCCCATGAATCACAGCACGCTGTAGCAGAGGAAAATAAGTCATTATCCTTGCCCTGAAAGAGTTATAGGTTTCCAGATGAATAAATAGATAAATAAGTAGATATCAAACAATATGAAAATGACTTGGCCAAAGCACAAAATAAACGCTCTCTCATGCACTTCTTATCCTTCCTGCTGTTATAAGCCCATTGAGGAGCTGGTTCAGGGCTAATTCATCCATGCATCCTTTCTTCCTTCACCCCCAGGAACATTCCATCCCAGGCTAACAGGTACACCATCTGGAGGGAGGGAACATACAAGAAGATGACTGATGGATGAATGAATGGGCCCTGAAACAATATGCAAGCATGTGGTCCCTCCCTGCCTTAAGTGATATGAATGCCAGTGGTGATTTGGCTGAGGGATGATTATATTTTTCTGTTTATCCATTTGGCTGGCACAGTAAGACGGGGATTTCACAGTCATTCACTGACTGATATACGGCGCGATAAAAGCAGGCATCTGCTTGTGAGGAGCAGTTCTCCATAAAGCTATTCTGAGAAAAACAGGTCCAGTAAACGGAGCTCACACCCATTACTGGAGACATCTCCAGATTTATTACTGGAAGCTGTATTAGGAGGAGAGTTGACATAGCTTTCTCCTGGTCAATTTCATCAATGGTGATTCGGAAGGCATGAGATCAGCTAAGTCATGGAAGACTTGCTGCCCTCATCCATCCCCTGGAGGGCTAATGCAGGCTGCTGGGACACTGCAGTGTCTGAGGGGACACTGCCTCCCTTACGTGACTCCCTTGTCTTCAAATTATAGTCGAGAAAACTGGGGTCCAGAGCAGGAAGGGATTGGTTCAGACTCAAACAGCTGCCTATTTTGGCAGAGTCTGTACCAGAACCTACCATGTAACGCATGTTGGTCACCTAATCATTGCTTGCAACTTCCAGTGACAGAATCTAACACTGACTTGAAGCTCCTAGATTTTTTTATTTTAATATTTTATTTACCTGTAGTTGATTTATAATGTTCTTAATTTCTGGCGTAGAGCAAATTGGTTCAGTGTATATATTTATAGGCTTCCCAGGTGGTGCTAGTGGTAAAGAACCTGCATGAGACTTAAGAAACTCGTCTTCAATCCCTGGGTTGGGGAGATCCCCTGGAGGAGGACATGGAAACCCACTCTAGTATTCTTGCCTGAAGAATTCCACGGACAGAGGAACTGGGCAGTTTATAGTCCATAGAGTGGCTCAGAGTCAGACACAACTGAAGTGACTTCAGTTCAGTTCAGTTCAGTCGCTCAGTCGTGTCCGATTCTTTGCGACCCCATGAATCACAGCACTCCAGGCCTCCCTGTCCATCACCAAATCCCAGAGTTCACTCAGACTCATGTCCATCAAGTCGGTGATGCCATCCAGCCATTTCATTCTCTGTCGTCCCCGTCTCCTCCTGCCCCAATCCTTCCCAGCATCGGACTCTTTTCCCGTGAGTCAGCTAGTTGCATGAGGTGGCCAAGTGAAGTGACTTAGTGTATATATATATATCTTCTTCATTATAGTTTATTACAGGATATTGAATATAGTTCCCTGTGCTCTCCAGTAGGAACTCATTCATCTGCTTTGTATATAGTAGTTTGTATCTGCTTAGCCCAAACTCCTAATTTATCCCTCTCCCATCTCCTTTCCCCTTATGGTAACTATAAAAGCACTCTCTGTGTCTGTGAGACTGTTTTTGTTTTATAAATAAGTTCATTTGTATCTCATTTTAGATTTCACACATAAGTGATAGCATATTTATCTTTCTCTGATTTTTTTGTTTGGATTTTTTAAGGTATTTTAAAACATAGAGTTGCTTGATGCTGCTGTGTCAGTTTCTGCCATACTGCAAAGTGAATCGGCCACATGTATACACACATCCCCTCCTTTTTCGGATTGCTTTCCTGGTTAGGTCACCACAGAGCGCTGAGGAGAGCTCCCTGCGCTTTGCAGTAGGTCTCATTAGTAATCTGTCTTATACATAGTAGTGTGCAAATGCCAATCCCAATCTCCAATTTGTCTCATCCCCCTTTCTCCCTTGGTATCCATAAATTGTTCTCTATGTATAATGTGAAGTCAAGTGGGCCTTAGAAAGCATCACTACTAACAAAGCTAGTGGAGGTGATGGAATTCCAGTTGAGCTATTTCAAGTCTTGAAAGATGATGCTGTGAAAGTGCTGCACTCAATATGCCAGCAGATTTGGAAAACTCAGCAGTGGCCACAGGACTGGAAGAGGTCAGTCTTCATTCCAATCCCAAAGAAAGGCAATGCCAAAGAATGCTCAAACTACCGGACAATTGCACTCATCTCACACGCTAGTAAAGTCATGCTCAAAATTCTCCAAGCCAGGCTTCAGCAGTATGTAAACCGTGAACTCCCAGATGTTCAAGCAGGTTTTAGAAAAGGCAGAGGCACCAGAGATCAAATTGCCAACATCCGCTGGATCATGGAGAAAGCAAGAGAGTTTCAGAAAAACATCTATTTCTGCTTCATTGACTATGCCAAAGCCTTTGACTGTGTGGATCACAATAAACTGTGGAAAATTCTGAAAGAGATGGGAATCCCAGACCACCTGACCTGCCTCTTGAGAAACCTGTATGCAGGTCAGGAAGCAACTGTTAGAACTGGACATGGAACAACAGACTGGTTCCAAATAGGAAAAGGAGTACGTCAAGGTTGTATATTGTCACCTTGCTTATTTAACTTCTATGCAGAGTACATCATGAGGAACGCTGGGCTGGAAGAAGCACAAGCTGGAATCAAGATTGCTGGGAGAAATATCAATAACCTCAGATATGCAGATGACACTACCCTTATGGCAGAAAGTGAAGAGGAACTCAAAAGCCTCTTGATGAAAGTGAAAGAAGAGAGTGAAAAGGTTGGCTTGAAGCTCAACATTCAGAAAACAAAGATCATGGCATCTGGTCCCATCACTTCATGGGAAATAGATGGAAAAACAGTGGAAACAGTGTCAGACTTTGTTTTTTTGGGCTCCAAAATCACTGCAGATGCTGATTGCAGCCATGAAATTAAAAGACGCTTGCTCCTTGGAAGGAAAGTTATGACCAACCTTGATAATATATTAAAAAGCAGAGACATTACTTTGCCAACCAAGGTCCGTCTAGTCAAAGCAATGGTTTTTCCCGTGGTCATGTATGGATGTGAGAGTTGGACTGTGAAGAAGGCTGATCGCCGAAGAATCGATGCTTTTGAACTGTGGTGTTGGAGAAGACTCTTGAGAGTCCCTTATACTGCAAAGGGATCCAACCAGTCCATTCTAAAGGAGATCAATCCTGGATGTTCATTGGAGGGACTGATGCTAAAGCTGAAACTCCAATACTTTGGCCACCTCATGCGACGAGTTGACTCACTGGAAAAGACTCTGATGCTGGGAAAGGTTGGGGGCGGGAGGAGAAGGGGACGACGGAGAATGAGATGGCTGGATGGCATCACCGACTCTGTGGACCTGAGTTTGAGTGTACTCCGGGAGTTGGTGATGGACAGGGAGGCCTGGCGTGCTGTGATTCATGGGGTCGCGGAGAGTCGGACACGCCTGAGCGACTGAACTGAACTGATGTATGTGTCTCTAGTTCTGCTTTACAAATAAGATCACCTATACCATTTTTCTAGATTCTACCCATATGCGTTAATACATGATATCTGCTTTTCTCTTTCTAACTTACTTCACTCTGTATGACAGTCTCTTGGTTCGTCCACAACGTTGCAAACGACACAGTTTTGTTTGTTTCTATGGCTGAGTAATATTACATTATGTAGCACGACATCTTCTGTACCCATTCCCCTGCTGATGGGTATTTAGGTTGCTTCCATGCCCTGGCTCTTGTAAATAGTGCTGCAGTGAACTTCGGGGAACATGTGTCTTTGAACGACGGTTTCCACTGGGTCCATGCCCGGGAGCGGGATATCTGGTCACATGGTAGTTCTATTTTCAGATTTTAAGGAACCTCCACACCCTTTTCCATAGTGGCTGTATTGAGTGTAAGGGTGTTCCCTTTCAACACGTCATGTCCAGCATTTATTGTGTGCAGATTTTTTTATGACCATTCTTACCAGTGTGAGGTGATCCCTAATTGCATTTTCTATCTGCATTTCTCTAATAATTATTGATGCTGAGACCTTTCCATGTGCCTCTTGGCCATCTGTATGTGTTCTCTGAATAAAGGGCTACTTAGATCTTCTGCCCATTTTTTGATTAGGTTGTATGTTTTTTTGATTTTGAGCTGTTTGTATATTTTGAAGATTAATCCATTATCAGTTGCTTCATTTGCAAATATTTTCTCCCATTCTGAGGGTTGTCTTTTTGTCTCAGTTATGGTTTTCTTTGCTTTGCTAAAGCTTTTAAGTTTAAAGTCCCTAAGATCTTGCTGAGATTTGTGTCAGAGAGTGTTCTTCCTATGTTTTCCTCTAATTGTTTTACAGCGTCCAGTGTTACATTTAGGTCTTTCATCCATTTTGAGTTTATTTTCATGTATGGTGTTAGGGAGCATTCTGTTAATAATTTCATTCTTTTACGTGTAGCTGTCCAGTTTTCACAGCATGACTTATTGAAGAAACTGTCTGTATAAATTAGGTGACCGTAAGAGAGTGGCTTTGTCTCTGGGCTGTCTATTCTGTTCTCTTGTACCATTCTGTCTTGATTAATATGGCTTTGTAGTATAGTCTGATGGAGAAGGCAATGGCAAGCCACTCCAGTACTCTTGCCTAGAAAATCCCATGTACGGGGGAGCCTGGTGGGTTGCAGTCCATGGGGTCGCTACGAGTCTGACGTGGCTGAGCGACTTCACTTTCACTTTTCACTTTCACACATTGGAGAAGGAAATGGCAACCCACTCCAGTGTTCTTGCCTGGAGAATCCCAGGGACGGGGGAGCCTGGTGGGCTTCCGTCTATGGGGTCACACAGAGTTGGACACGACTGAAGTGACTTAGCAGTAGCAGTAGCAGCAGTATAGTCTGAAGTCAGGGAGCCTGATTTCTCCAGCTCTGTTTTTCTTTCTGGATATTGCTTTGGCTATTCTGGGTCTTTTGGTTTCCATACATATTGCAAATTTTTTTCTTCTAATTCTATGAAAGAATACCATTGGTAATCTGACAGGGATTGCATTGAATCTGCATATTGCTTTGGATAGTATAGTCATTTTCATAATATTGCTTCTTCAAGTTGAAGGACATGGTATATCTCTCCATCTGTTTGTGTGAGCTTTGATTTTTTTCATCAGTATATCATAGTTTTATGCATACAGGTCTTTTGCCTCCTTAGTTAAGTTTATCCCTAGGTACTTTACTCTTTTTGTTGTAATAGTAAATGGGTTTGTTTCTTTAATTTCTCTTTCTAATCTTTCATTGTTAGTGTATAGGAATGCAAGAGATTTGTGTGTATTAATTTTGTAGCCTTCAACTTTACCAGATTAATAGATTAGCTCTTGTAGTTCTCTGGTGGCATCTGTGTAAAGCATCATGTCATCTGCAAACAGTGACAGTTTTATTATTTTATTTTTTCCAATTTGGATTCCTTTCTTTTTCTTCACTGATTGCTGTGGCTAGGAATTCCAAAACCATATTGAATAATAGTGGCAAGATTGGGCACCCTTGTCTTGTTCCCTATTTTAAAGGAAATGCTTTCAGTTTTTCATCGTTGAGAATGTTTCCTGTGGGTTTATCATATATATCCTTTATTATGTTGAAATAGGTTCCCTCTGCGCTCACTTTCTGGAAAGCTTTCATCACAAGTCCGTGTTGAATTTTGTCAAAAATTTTTTCTACATACATGAGATAATCATATGGTTTTTATTCTTTGATCTGTTAATGTGTTATCACATTTGATTGATTTGTGGATATTGAAAAATTCTTTCATCTCTGGAATAAATCCCACTTGATCATGACAGATGTCCTTTTAATGTATTTCTGGGGTCAGTTTGCTAATAAATGTATCCCTATAGATTTTTTTGAATTATGTGAGTGTTTTTCCTAACATATTCATTTTAATATATTGATAGACCTTAAAATGGTACTGTGCAAAAAAATACTTTAAAAAATTAAGTTTCAAAAAGAACTAACATAGGTTCACATTACACTTTCAGGAATGTTCTTTTTAAAAATTCCATGTATTGATTATCTGAAAAAAGTAAACAATTTTTATCAGTAAGTATTTATATAATATAATGACCTTTGTAACATCTATATCTAATATGGTATCACTAACATATTTGAAGCATATTTTTTGCTCTTAGTATGATATTATCTTAATATTTTCTACAAATTGCTTATAATCTTTTCAATATTATGGGTTTTATTTTAATTGTTGACACCTTCAATTGACTCTATTTATAGACTATAATATTAAGAAAATTCTCAGCAGATACAGAGGTACCCAGGAAGCTCAGAGGAAATTATCAACTCTATTTTTCACATTAAATGCATAAATACTTCAACTCAAATATTTCTAACAGGTAGTATCTTTTCCCTTCTACTTAACCAAATAGCTTTTTCAACAAAAAATTTTTACAAGACAAAAATTTATCTAATGTGTTTATCTATGTTTGATACTAAATTTAGATGCTGCAAAATTGTATACTTTCTCCATCTCATTATACTATGGCACAGAATAGAAAACTATGCAATTAACAAAAGGAGCTCCTTTGAAGGAAAGCCACTAAAAATCTAGATGTTTCCAAATGACATTTAACCACTCCTCTATCCCTGTTCCTATCCAATCATTATCATCTAGCAACCATCTCAAAACAATCTTTAAAAATATTTTGAAATGGATTCAGAAACTCAGTACTTAATTCCTTTTTTAAATATATACTTTCATTTCTTTAAGTTTTATTGATAATAAAAGGGTTATTGAAAATTTTTAAAGCATTAACAGAAAATTAAATCAATATATAGTTTTAGGTTTACACCACACAATAAATTATAAAAACCCCTGTAGCTGGATGACTTAAGAGTCTGTCATACAGAGTGAAGTAAGTCAGAGAAAAGAAAAACAAATACTGTATATTAATACACATATATGGAATCTAGAAAAATGTACAGAAGAGCCTATTTGCAGGGCAGGAATAAAGTAAAGACTCAGACATGGAGAACCAACATGGACAAAGCGGGAGAGGGGAGAGTGGGCCAAACGGAGAGAGTAGCATTGATGTGTCTGTCTGTCTGTCTGTCTGTCATGTATAACATGGATAGCTAGTGGAAAGCTGCTGTATAGCACAGGGAATTCAGCTTGGTGCTCTGCGATGACCTAGCGGGTGGGATGGGGGAGCAGCGGGGACAGAGCCTCAAGACGGTGGGGCTACATGTATACATAAAGCTGATTCATTTTGTTGTACAGCAGAAACTAACACAGCATGGTAAAGCAATTATACTCAAAAAAAGAAAAACCTGTGGCAAGTACAATTCAGACTGCTTTCTATCGGAGGACCACTCAGTCTTTATTTTCATCAAATGTCTCATGCATACTTCACCTATTTAATTTCTCACTGACCTGCCTGACCATCTCCTTCATCTCATAATCTGCAACAGGGTTCACGGCCTTACTGCATGGTTCACCAAATGGCCAACACTGTTGAATTGTTTTTCCAGCACCTCTGGACACAGGAAAGATACAGCTTTTCCTAGTGAGTCCTCAAAGGGAAGTGTTGATTTTATATTTAAGTGTAGAAAAAAGTCTGAAAAGAAAAGTGAGCCACAGATGATTGTCGTTTAGCCTTAACTCTAAGTTACAGGAAGACCTCCCTGGGCAGTGTGTCTTATACTCTATTAGATGAGGCCAAGGTGAGATGGAGAAAAAATATGGATATCTTCCACACCATCCCAAACAATGGAAATGTAGCTTTCAGGTGACTCAGATGGTTAAGAATCTACCTGCAATCCAGGACATCCTGGTTCGACACCTGGATTGGGAAGATCCCCTGGAGAAGGGAATGGCTACCCACTTCAGTATTCTTGCCTGGAGAATTCCACGGACAGAGGAGCGGTGAGCTACAGTCCATGGAGTCGCAGAGAGTCCAACACAACTGAGGAACTAACACTTTCACATTAATAATAACACTTTGCAAACAATGGCCAGATGGTGATCTCTAGGAACATTTTTTCTCAGGTAAATTGAGTTCCCTGGTCACCTTGCTGTAAGGTGTTTCTGTCAGAGTCATATTTTTAAAAAATGGTATTTGACTTAAAATCAAATAGTCTTTTGAAAATAGTCTTTTTGATTGGCCTTAGATGGGTAAGAGAAAAATTTAAATTAGTGTAGATATTAAGAACTATAAAATATTTGCAATTGAAACCAAAGTTAGACCATCTTGTATGTACATTCTACCTTTGTGAAATCTAGAAGGAAATGGTGACTTCCCTTTCATTGCATGAGTACATTTCAGAATCTGGAAAGCAAATCACGTGGTTCCTCCAGTGTCTTTTAGTTTGTTTATTGTTTCATTTGGAGGTGGTACTCTTATTTTAAGCTGTTTAAAACCCCACAGCGGATGCTCCATAGTCTTGAGGTCAGCATTTTAAATTCAACTATATCATCTAGTTGCTGTCTATTACTTTAGGGTTATCACCCTCAAGCTTCTCCGTTATGTTCTTTCTTCCAGCCTAAGTATGATAATTTTCATTTCTTGGAACATGTTTCAAGACTTGTGACCCTGCGTACATTGTTGTCTCTGCCTAAAATTTCCTTTAGCTCCTATCTTTGATTCATTTAGCAAGGATTTACTGAGTGATTACAATACTTCAGATTCTGTGCTGGGCATCATTACGTTTTTAGTTATCAATATGCTTTTAACAAACAAGTGAATGAGTCACCTTTATCAATTTTAAGTATGGGTGGGAACTAGAGTGGGGCTGAGATATAGCAGTCTAGGTAGAAGAAAAGTTACATGGAGGTTTCTCCCCCTTTCTCTCCTACTCTTTGGTTTATTGCAGAAGAAAAGGAGAAAAACAAGAGTTGGAAGGTAGTCTTGACCTCATATCATTTGATTATTCCTACTTTCCAGCTGACCACACCAGATACCTCAATAGAAAGTAAAAATAAATAAAACAGACAATGACATGATTACAAATGGCAGAATCATGGGAGAAATATGATTGTCTTTAAGGAAAAGCTTAAATGCCACCTTCTCCAGGAAGTTTTCATTCATATGCAGACCCACTCCAAGAGGTGTGAACGCTCCCTCTTTTGTCCTCCATAACACTTTACATCCACCATTTTTTTAGTGTTTATTTACTTTATCTTGTATTTATGGTGACTTGTGGCTCCTTGTGTACTTACATATTTTAGAATATTGTGAGCTATCGGAGAACAAGGCACCAGACACATTCATTTCTGCAGCCACTGCCAACATGTCCTTCGTGCTTGGCAATTTGATTGGAAAATCTTATCTATTATTTGGATGCATTTTAGCTTAACCATAGTCACTCAGTTGTTTGTCAGACATTGAACTATCATGTCTTATATGTGGATAATACTTTCCAGCCCCTTCTTCATTGGCCTCCAGTCATATCAGTTTGGTTCTTTAAGCACACCAAATTATTTTCCACTTAACGTTCTTCATGCAAGTTGGTTCTACTGCCTGAAACACCAGTCTTTCCTCCCTTGTACATGTACTGGCTTGGCCAAAAAGTCATTCAGTTTATGGAAAAACCTAAATGAATTTTTTGACCAAGGAGTTATATGGACACACACACACACCTCACACATATACCTTCTGCATGGCCAAGTCTTTCTCAGCCTTCAATGTATGCATGCTAAGTCACTCAGTCATGTCTGACTCTTTGTGACCCTGTGGACTGTAGCCCACCAAGTTCCTCAGTCCATGGGATTCTCCAGGCAAGGATACTAGAATGGGTTGCCATTTCCTCCTCCAGGGAATCTTCCAGACCCAGGGATTGGATTGAACCCATATCTTTTTCATCCTCATTGGCAGACAGATTCTTTACCACTAGCACCACTTGGGAAGCCTTCAATCCTATATCTAAATGTGAACTGCTCAGTGATAATTTCCTAGACCACTGTACAGTTAGTACTTAAAGCATCCAATTTCCTCATCTGCAGATTCAACCAGCCTCAGATTAAAATATCCAAAGAAAAAAAACTCCTAGAAAGGCCCCAAAAGGAAAACTTGACTTTGTCACACAGAGGTAACTATTTTACAGCATTTGCAGTTTGTTTACAACCATTTACATAGTGTTTACATTGTATTAGGTATTGTAGGTGACCAGGGCTTCCCTGGTGACTCAGACAGTAAAGAATGTGCCTGTAAGGAAGAGACCCTAGTTCTATCCCTGGGTTGGCAATATCCCCTGGAGAAGGGAATAGCTACCCCCTCCAGTATTCTTGCCTGGAGAATTCCATGGACAGAGAAACCTGGAAGGCCACAGTCCATGGGTCCCACAGCTAAGCAACCAACACTTCCACTTCTTTCACTTTTCAGAGGTGATATAAAGTATAAGGGAGGATGTGTGTAGATTATATTCAAATATTGCACCATTTCAAATAAGAGACTTGAGCATCCTTGGATTTTGTGATCTGTGTGGGTCCTGGAACCAAAGAAGGACTCTGTTGACTCCCCTTTCCTCACTGTACTTTGTCATACCATGATACTCCCAACCCCTCCTTTCAGAGAGGTTTTCAGTTTGTAACTATATACTTATTTGTATGCCTGCCTGTTTCTCATTTGTCTTTCCAACTGTATTATAAGGCTCCTAATGACACCACCCTTATGGTAGAAAGTGAAAAGGAACTAAAAAGCCTCTTGATGAAAGTGGAAGAGGAGAGGGAAAAGGTTGGCTTGAAGCTCAACATTCGGAAAACAAAAATCATGGCATCTGGTCCCATCACTTCATGGGAAATAGATGGGGAAACAGGGGAAACAGTGTCAGACTTTATTTTTCTGGGCTCCAAAATCACTGCAGATGCTGATTGCAGCCATGAAATTAAAAGACGCTTACTCCTTGGAAGGAAAGTTATGACCAACCTAGAAAGCATATTAAAAAGCAGAGACATTACTTGGCCAACAAAGGTCTGTCTAGTCAAGGCTATGGTTTTTCCTGTGGTCATGTATGAATGTGAGAGTTGGACTGTGAAGAAAGCTGATCACCGAAGAATTGATGCTTTTGAACTGTGGTGCTGGAGAAGACTCTTGAGAGTCCCTTGGACTGCAAGGAGATCCAACCAGTCCATTCTAAAGGAGATCAATCCTGGGTGTTCATTGGAAGGACTGATGCTAAAGCTGAAACTCCAATACTTTGGCCACCTCATGCGACGAGTTGACTCACTGGAAAACACTCTGATGCTGGGAAATGTTGGGGGCGGGAGGAGAAGGGGACAACAGAGAATGAGATGGCTGGATGGCATCATCGACTCTGTGGACATGAGTTTGAGTGAACTCCGGGAGTTGGTGATGGACAGGGAGGCCTGGCGTGCTGTGATTCATGGGGTTGCAAAGAGTCGGACATGACTGAGCGACTGAACTGAACTGAACTGAATGACACATAAGCCTATTATTGTCTTCACAACTGTATATCTGGTACTCAGCATAGTATTCACCATATAGTTGACACTCAACCTCTACCTGTGAAAAGTATGAGCTTCAAAGGGCTGTTACAAAACCTGCTACTACTTCCAAGTCTTCCTACAATCTGGAAGTTGGAGACGGGTGATGGAAACATTGCTGTTTCACAGAGAAGCGTGCTAACCCATAAAGGAATGATTAATACCCAGCAATGAATCTGTGAAGAAGCTGTTTTCATCTTCTAAGTTGTATCCCATTATCTGCAACCCCAGGCTGGCTCTCCTGCTCTTTCCAAATGGGAAATAAAGTTAACAAGTGTCTTTAGCATGACTTTGACCAAGGACTTCTCAGGAGACACTTTGAGAGATCTCAAATGCCCACTTGGGCAAGCTGCCTTCAATCAGAAGCAGGCACGTGCTGTAGGCGCTGAAAGGGGAAACCTTCTCTGTGTCACAGCTGAAAGCAGCACTCTGGATATTTAAAGCAATCCCTCTTTTAAAAAATTAATGACCTGAAAGGGGAGAGAAGAAGCTGCCTATGTAATGCGGAAAGAGGAGCTAGATGACCGCAGTCCTGGTCCCTCTCCAAATGATGTCACCATCAGTCTAGATAATAAATTTGTAACAATGTGGCTGAAAGAGACGGGACACCATTTCTATATAAGTCAAAGGAGCTGGTGGCAGCAGAATTTAAAGGGAGGAATCTTTAAAGTCTGGCTGGCCTGCAGTTTTCTCTTCACTGGATGATTAGATTATCAGGAGAGCAGAGCAGAAACCATCCTGAGCTCTGGCCCTGCGAGTCTGGACGGCCCTAGCCCATCAGAACAGGCAGAGTGGCCAGCCGGCCCTGCTCTGCTGGGAGTCTGCTGGACACACCCTTCTACTTTGAAAGAGGAGAAATGGACGAACACTTGATTTATGGGTTTTGTTTTGTTTGTTTTGTTTAATAGAAATCAGTCACTCACTTAAGATGTATCCTAAGACATGATCGCAGAGAAGGTTTTCCTCAACCGTGTAAGACCATATTATCTTTTGTGGTGTTACTTTGAGGATCCCTTCCTGGTGACTTCTCCCTGGATGTGGTCTAGAGTCTGCCATACTTTCCCATGTATACATTAACCTTCCTTTCCTTTCCCTTCCTTTCCCATTTCGCATATGATCTATATTACAGTGTCTTGTTTTCAAGTATTTTTCATTTCATCGATGGTGTTAGAATGGGACAAAGCTCAGTTTTAGAAGCAAATCTAGTCCCAAGGTCTTATATCATCTATGGTCTAGCAATTTACACAGATCCTCATAAATATAAATGCTTGATAAGAAAATAAATGAATGAATTGATGCATGTATAGGTTTGTAAGCATCACTGGGATGATTTAATTGTGAAGCACATGTTACCACCTCTTTCATCAAAATTTCAGTGCTTTCCCAGTCCCCAAAATAGACTGGCAGGTGATGACTCCATATGTTAAGGATTCAACCATCTCAGCTGGGCCCTTATAAAGGGTGAACTGGCAAGCCCACTTCTCTCCATTCCTATCTTCATCCAAGTGGCTGTCACTTCTCTCTTACTGAAATAATCTTAAAATGTTTCCCCACATTTATACTTTTTAAGTTTCCAACAGAATTTTAATTTATGCATAATATATTCACATGAGATAGAAAAGTTGTCTTTTTTTTACTTTCTATTACTCATTTATTTATTTAATTTTTTTAAAATTTTAATTGGAAGCTAATTGCTTTATAATATTGTGGTGGTTTTGTCATACAGTCACATGAATCAGCCATGGGTGTACATGTGTTCCCCATTCTGATCCTCCCTCCCACCGCCCTCCCCACCCCATCTCTCATTTGCTTAATTGGATAATGCCAAAAAGTTGTTCTACACAGCTCATCACAAACGAGGTTCTGTTCTTATCAGGAACAAATATTTTATATTTATCTAGGCCTTTGTTAGGGCTTCCCCACTGGTTCCGGAGCAAGAAATCTGCCTGCAGTGCAGGGGTCGCAAGAGACGCAGGCTCAATCCCTGGGGCCAGAAGATCCCCCAGGAGGGCCCGGCAACCCACTCCAGTATTCTTGCCTGGAGAATCCCATGGACAGAGGAACCTGGTGAGCTACACACAACCATAGCGTCGCAGAGTCGGACACAACTGAAGCAACGTAACACGTACACACATGCCTTTGTTAAATTAGCAAAGACATTATTGAGACCATCTAAACTAAAAGCAAAATCAGGATTTCAGGTGAATAGACCATAAACATCATTAAAATAAAGCAACCATAATGAAAGCCCCACAATCATACTCCGTCCTCGCTACACTTTCCATAGCCAGTTTCGTCTTTAAAAATGCTTTTTGTTTTTGTTACTCTCTTTCCCAGACACTTAAATGGTTACCCATTCCTCCCTAGATAAGGTCCTTCACTGAATGGCCAACAGACCCTATGTAATCTGAGGTCCACCCACTTCTCCCATCTCCCCTTAAAGACCCGTGTCTTCCTTGAGCACTTTCTCTAGCCACACTATATTTTCTTCACCATGCCTTGCTCCTTCTCATCTCTAAGTCTTCCTATGTACTGCCTCTTTTATCTGGAATGTCCATCCATTCTCATTCATACCTGGTTAATTCTCATTCATGCTTAGCTCTCTAGTTACTGTATCCCTGAAGTCTTAATCCATTCCCTCAACCAAAATCAATACACATACCCACATGAGAGCCTTTCTCACAATAACCAGGCAGAACCTTAGCAGTAGAACCTTAGCAGAATGTTTTCCACTTAGGATAACATTTTCCATTTATAACTGCTAGTTTCTATATGAGCCATTGCTTAATTGAGTGTAAGATGTGGAGGGCACTGTTCACTTTATGAAGTGAAAGTGAAGGTCGCTCAGTTGTGTCTGACTCTTTGCGACCCCATGGACAGTCCAGGGAATTCTCCAGGCCATAGGGTCACAAAGTATCAGACGTGACTGAAGTGACTTGCTTAGCATCCTCACACATGCTTTTGTTATATTAACAAAGACATTACTGATATCTTTTAAACTAAAAGCAAAATCAAAAGCTTGTACCTAAGTTCATTTTATGTGCATTGCTTATTCCCAGAGACTGGAGAGGAGCACATAATTGATATGGTGGTGGCTTAGTTGCTAAATCATGTCCAGCTCTCATGACCCCACGGGCTATAATCTTCCATGCTCCTCTGTCCATGGGATTTCCCAGACAAGGACACTGGAGTGTATTGCCATTTCCTTCTCCAAGGGGACTTCCTGACCCAGACAGTCTCCTGCATTGCTGATGGATTCCTTACCACTGAACCACCAAGGAAGCCCACATGATCAGTGAAAACTTATAAAATGAATAAAAGAAAATTTATCTCATGTTTCATGACCCTGAGAAATCAAAGTCATAAGTTCAATACCAAGGAGTCCCAGGACACGATGACAATGATGGTTGTGGTGGTTATGATCATGTATGTACCACTATGGAGCCTTAATATGGGGCATTAAGCTAAAAACTTTCTATATATTTTTCATTCAACTCTCCCAAAAGTGCTGAGAAAACAGGTCAGGGAAGTTAAAGGCCTTGCCCACGGTCATATAGTTTGGATTTAAAGCCAAGTCTGCCCAACTCCATAATCTTTTTCTTTTACGCTTCACGGTAGAACCTCTTTTGATGATGTGGAAGTAATTTTCTTGCAGCCAGGTGATAAAGCAAGAGTTCAGAGGACATGTTCTGTGGACATAGCACAGGGGTGTGATTTGCGGACAGAGAGAGTCATGGAGGAGAAGTTTTTCACTGAAGAAAGGGTGTCCTGTGTGATGGAGTGCAGGAAAGCTTTTCCCTCCCTGACCGAGGTGTAAAAATATTTCTCACTGATGTATTCTTGACAGTAAAAGCTGAGTTATGATGGTATGTTAATATGCAGAAATAGTAGGACACAGAGTGTAAGCTGTAAGAAAAAGTGGGATATCTCTCTTTGGAGGATCTTGCCAAAAGGCTAGTGGAGAAAAGTTTAACTGCAGTTAAACATCTGGGGAAACTTTCTTCACATCTGTAACTTTCTCGTATCTCCCCCCTCATTCCAGCCTCAATAAAGTTCTTTCTATGGAAATATCTAAAACTGGTAAGAAATCAAGTACTTAAAAAATCAAGTGACAGTCTTGCTTTTTTTTTTACTTGCTTATGTTCTTCCAAAGCATCTTAAAGAGAAATCTGTGAATTTAGTGTCTTAAATATTTGAATAATTGTACAATTGCATGAGTAAGAAATACATGTCAATGAATTAAGCTTACCACTAAACTCTTTTGAGAGAAAGGATTTGCTTAGCAAATAAATAACTTTGATATCGCTGGAAGGAATGTTTAAACACCATAAGAGAACAAGCTTTTCTCAAGCACTTTACATACCAACCCCTGATAAGCTTATTACAAATCACTTGTCTTCATTTACTAAGATATGTCCCTAGAGGCACCTACTTGGCAACTCTAGTTTAAATTAATATATTTTCCTTAAAAGATAATCTGCCTTTACTTTAAAAACTGTGTGTAATTCAAAGCACTGCAGATTCATACCAATAGATATGTATTAGTCAGAATTAGGAAAGCTTCAGAGTGTTTACGTAATGACTTCTATTTAGGAGTCTGTTCAAGGACCACAGAAGCTCAAGGTTCTTTTTTTTCCCCTCTGTCTCTGTTCCTCTGTCCCGGTTTTAAGGCATGACTCTGCTTAGTGTAACTGAATGCCTGGATTCAGGGGAGGAAGTGTACAGGGCAAAACTACATTAACAGCAAGAGCACCATAAAAACGGGAGTTGCGCATTGAATCTTAGAGTCCAGTGTTTGCGGTTCTGAAAAACCGCACAGCGTTCTTTCTCTTTTTTTCTTTTGCATCCATCACAATGCAGTGTTAAAATGGCTATTACATGTGTACATTCTGTGGCACTGGAAAAATACAAAGATGTTCTAAGTCTTCCAGAGCTTTCTCTGGCTAGGGAAACAGAATCTTGCTATGTATATTGATACAGATCAGTGGTGATTTTGCTCCCACCCCGCCAGGACATTTGGCAATGTCAAGAATTGCATTTTGGTCATCACATTTGAGAAGGGTACTGCTGGCACCCAGCACTACAGGCCAGGGATGCCACTCAGCATCCTATGGTTGCCAGGACAGCCCCCCACAACTGTCATCCAACCAGGAATGTCAGTAGTGCCACAACTGAGAAACCCCAACTTGATGTCAGTTCACTGAACTACGAGATCCTGAAGTGTAGGGCTCTTGTGGCCTTTATTTCTGTATCTCCAGTGTCCAGCCACGAGCCTTGGACATTTCAGCTGACATCAGATGTTTGACTGTTACATGAGTGAATGAGTCAGTGATTAGCTGAACTGGGGCATAAGATGGAGAGAGACCACTAATCTCATCCAAAAAACTAGCTACACGTGTTAGAGATTTTTGTTGTTGCTGTTGTTTCATGTAGAAGTTTATTTTCAGACCACTATTAACACTGATACTTCCAACATGACTGCCTTTTGTTGGGAGACAAACCTTTGCCTATATTCTTATCATGTGTCCAGAAATGAAGAAACCCCAGATAGACAGCAATTCTCCAAATTGCCAGTGAGAAAATTAAGACATGTTTGACCAACTGGAAAATGATAGTGATGTAGATTGAATAATTAAATATCTCCTTATATAGTTTATTCATTTAAATATATTCAAAATTACTACTATATTAATTTAGAAACGTGCTTTTTTCCTATACTCTTTTATTTTATAAAACAATTTTATCAAACTTGGAAAAATGTGTTTTCCAATATTGCTCAGTCATTACATCATCTTTTTAAATTTCTTTCATCTAAGTTGTTTCAGATATAGTAGTTTTTTAAATCATACATATTTCTGTTCCCTTGTTTTTTTCCCTCTAAGTCTCTATGTATGATTATCAAAGGTTATTTTTCCTTCCTATAGATAATTACTCAAGACCTTTACAGTACAACCACTTAGTGTATTGCTCCTAAAAGTGCTGTTTACAGGGCTTGTTATTGTTCAGTTGTTCAGTTCAGTCGCTCAGTCGTGTCCAACTCTTTGTGACCTCATGGACTGCAGCACGCCAGGCCTCCCTGTCCATCACCAACTCCCGAGTTCACTCAAACTCATGTCCACCGAGTCAATGATGCCCCTCAACTATCTCGTCCTCTGTCGTCCCCTTCTCCTCCTGCCTTCAATCTTTCCCAGCATTAGGGTCTTTTCAAATGAGTCAGCTCTTCGCATGAGGTGGCCAAAGTATTGGAGTTTCAGTTTCAACATCAGTCCTTCCAATGAACACCCAGGACTGATCTCCTTTAGGATGGACTGGTTGGATCTACTTTCAGTCCAAGGGACTCTCAAGAGTCTTCTCCAACAGCATAGTTCAAAACCATCAATTCCTCGGTGATCAGCTTTCTTTGTAGTCCAACTCTCACATCCATACATGACTACTGGAAAAACTATAGCCTTGACCAGATGGACCTTTGTTGGCAAAGTAATATCTCTGCTTTTTAATATGCTGTCTAGGTTGGTCATAGCCTTTCTTCCAAGGAATAAACGTCTTTTACTTTCATGGCTGCAGTCATTATCTTCAGCGATTTTGAAGCCCCCAAAAAATAAAGTCAGCCACTGTTTCCACTATTTACCCATCTATTTGCCATGAAGTGATGGGACCAGATGCCATGATCTTAGTTTTTTGAATGTTGAGTTTGAAGCCAACTTTTTCATTCTCCTCTTTCACTCTCATCAAGAGACTTTTTAGTTCCTCTTCACTTTCTACCATAAGGGTGGTGTCATCTGCATATCTGAGGTTATTGATATTTCTCCCAGCAATCTTGATTCCAGCTTGTGCTTCATCCAGCACAGCGTTTCTCATGATGTACTCTGCCTATAAGTTCAGTTGCTCAACCATTTCCAAATCTTTGCGACTCCATGGACTGCAATATGCCAGGCTTCCCTGCCCTACACTGTCTCCCAGAGCTTGCTCAAACTCATGTTCATTGAGTTGATGATATCATCCAACCATCTCATCCTCTGCCTCCCCCTTCTCCTGCCCTCATTTGTTCCCAGCTTCAGGATCTTTTCCAGTGAGTCAGCTCTTCGCATCAGGTGGCCAAAGTACTAGAACTTCAGCTTCAGCATCAGCCCTTTCAATGAGTATTCAGGGTTGATTTCCTTTAGGATGGACTGGTTTGATCTTACAGGGCTTGTTCATATGCAGATCTTGCCTAAGAAGACCATCTTCCCTCTCAGCACCCTCTCCCACCCACACCTCACACCCAGTATGGTACAATTACTAAATATTTGTTACATCTGATTGATTTCTTTTGGTACTTGCTTTTGTCAGATGATTTCATAAGAATCCAACTCTAGAACCTAAGTATAGGAAAAGTTGCCTTCCCCCTTCATGGATCACAACCTTGTCACGGCAAAGGGGCTTGTGTAACTCAGTGATGCTATGAGCCATGCTGTGCAGGGCCACCAAAAATGGATGGATCATAGAGGAGAGTTCTGACAAAACACAGTCCACTGGAGGAGGGGGTGGCCAACCACCCCAGTATTTTTGCCACAGGAACTCCATAACCAGTATGAAAAGGCAATAACGATATGACACCGAAAAATGAGCCCCTCAGGTCAGAAGGTGTCCAACATGCTACTGAGGAAGAGTGGAGAAACAGCTCCAGAAAGAATGAAGAGGCTGGGCCAAAGCAGAAGCAGGGCTCAGCTGTGGGCGTGTTGGTGGTGGAAGTGAAGTCCGATGCAGTAAAAAATAATATTGCATAGGAACCTAGAACATTGGGTCCATGAATCAAAGTAAATTGGATGTGGTCAAGCAGAAGATGGCAAGAGTGAACATTGACATTTTAGGAATCGGGGAACTAAAATGGATGTGTGCTAAGTTTCTTCAGTCATATCCGACTCTGCAACTGGATGAACTGTATCCTGCCAGGTGCCTCTGTCCATGGGATTCTCCAAGCAATAACACTGGATTGGATTGCAATTTCCTCCTCCAGGGGATTTTCCTGACCCAGGGATCAAACTTGAGTCTCTTACATCTCCTGAATTGGCAAGTGAGTTCTTTACCATTAGCACCACCTGGGAAGCCCCTAAAATGGATGGGGATGGGCAAATTTAATTCAGATGACCATTATATCTACCACTGTGGGCAAGAACCCCTTAGAAGGAATGCAGTAGCCCTCATAATGAACAGAAGGGTCTGAAACGCAGTACTTGGGTGCAGTCTCAAAATGACAGAATGATCTAGGTTCATTTCCAAGGCAAACCATTCAACATCACAATAATTCAAATCTATACTCCAACCACTAATGCTGAAGAAGCTGAAGTTGATTGGTTCTATGAAGACCTACAAGACCTTCTAGAACTAACACCAAAAAAAAAAAAAAAAAAAGATGCCCTTTTCATGATAGGGGACTGGAATGCAAAAGTAGGAAGCCAAGAGATACCTGGAGTAACAGGCAAGCTTGGCCTTGGAATGAAGCAGGGCAAAGGCTAACAAGATTTTGTCAAGAGAACACACTGGCTGTAGCAAACACCCTCTTCCAACAGCACAAAAGATGACTCTATACATGGACATCACCAGATGATCAACGCCAAAATCTATATTCTTTACAGCCAAAGATGGAAAAGGTCTATAAAAGCTTCGAAAAACAAGACTGGGAGCTGACTGTGGCCCAGATAATGAACCCCTTATTGCAAAATTCAGGCTTAAATTGAAGAAAGTATGGAAAATCACTAGACCATTCAGGTATGACCTAAATCAAATTCCTTATGACTATACAGTGTGAAGAAGGCTGATCGCCGAAAAATTGATGCTTTTGAACTGTGGCGTTGGAGAAGACTCTTGAGAGTCCCTTGTACTGCAAGGAGATCCAACCAGTCCATTCTAAGGGAGATCAATCCTGGGTGTTCATTGGAGGGACTGATTGCTGAAGCTGAAACTGCAATACTTTGGCCACCTCATGCAACGAGTTGACTCACTGGAAAAGACTCTGATGCTGGGAAAGTTTGGGGGCGGGAGAAGAAGGGGACAACCGAGAATGAGATGGCTGGATGGCATCACCGACTCTGTGGACATGGGTTTGAGTGAGCTCCGGGAGTTGGTGATGGACAGGGAGGCCTGGCATGCTGTGATTCATGGGGTCACGGAGAGTAGGACACGACTGAGTGACCGAACTGAACTGAACTGAACTGATACAGTGGAGGCGACAAATGGATTCAAGGGATTAGATCTAGTAGAGTGCCTGAAGAACTATGCACTGAGGTCCATAATATTGTACATGAGACAGTGACCAAAACTATCTCAAAGAAAAATAAATGCAAGAAGGCAAAGTGGTTGTCTGAGGAGGTTTTACAAATAGCTCATAAAAGAAGAGACGCAAAAGGCAAGGGAGAAAGGGAAAGATATACCCAACCAAACGCAGAGTTCCAGAGAATAGCAAGGAGAGATAAGAAAGCCTTTTTAAGTGAACAATGCAAAGAAACAGAAGAAAACAATAGAATGGGAAAGACTAGAGACCTCTTCAAGAAAATTGGTGATATCAGGGGAACACTTCATGCCAAAATTGGCACAATAAAGGACAGAAATGGTATGGAACTAACAGAAGCAGAAGAGATTAGTAAGAGGTAGAAAGAACAGACAGAAGAACTGTCCAAAAAATGTCTCAATGACCCAGGTAACGATGATGGTCACTCACCTAGAGCCAGACATCCTGGAGTGTGAAGCCAAGTGGGCCTTAGGCAACATTATTACAAGCAAAGCTAGTGGAGGTGATGGAATTCCAGCTGAGATATTTAAAAATCCTAAAAGATGATGCTGTTAAAGAACTGCACTCATTATGCCAGCAAATTTGGAAAACTCAGCAGTGGCCACAGGACTCAAAAAGGTCAGTTTTCATTCCAATCCCTGAGGAGGGCAATGCCAAAGAATGCTCAAACTACCGTAAAGTTGTGCTTTATTCACATGCTAGCAAGGTAGCGCTCAAAATCCTTCGAGCCAGGGTTCAACGGTACATGAACCGAGAACTTGCAGATGCACAAGCTGGGTTTTAGAAAAGTCAGAGGAACCAAAGAACAAATTGCCAACATCCACTGGATCATAGAGAAAGCAAAGGAATTCCAGAATTCTTTGGAATTCAACTTCTGCTTCATTGACTACGCTAAAGCCTTTGACAGTGTGGATCACAACAAACTGGAAAATTCTTAAAGAGACAGGAAAACTAGGCCACCTGACCTGTCTCCTGAGAAACCTGTATGTGTGTTAAGAAGCAACAATTAGAACCAGACATGGAACAATGGACTGGTTCAAAATTGGGAAATGAGTTTGTCAAGGCTGTGTATTATCACCTTGCTTATTGAACTTTATGGGGTGTACATCCTGCAAAATGCCAGGCTGGACGAATCATAAGCTGGAATCAAGATTGCTGGGAGAAATATCAACAACCTCAGATATGCAGATGATACCAATTTAATGGCCGAAAACCAAGAGGACCTAAATAGTCTCTTGATGAGAGTGAAAGAGGAGAGTGAAAAAGCTGACTTAAAACCCAGCATTCAAAAATCTAAAAGATCATGGCATCCAGGCCCAGCACTTCATGGCAAGTAGAAGGGGAAAAGTGGAAAAGGTGATAGATTTTATTTTCTTGGGCTCCAAAATCACTGTGGCTGCATCTGTGAAATTAAAAGGCACTTGCTCCTTGGAAGAAATGCTATGACAAACGTAGACTCTGTATTAAAAAACAGAGTCATCACTTTGCTGACAAAGGTCCATGTAGTCAAAGTAAAGGTTTTTCCAGTAGTCATGTACGGATGTGAGACTTAGACCATAAAGAAGTCTCAGTGCCAAAGAGCTGATGCTTTCAAACCGTGGTGCTGGAGAAGACTCTTGAGAGTCCCTTGGACTGCAAGGAGATCGAGCCTACTGGGATTTACTAATCCTAATGGAAATCAGTTCTGAATACTCATTGGAAGGACTGATGCTGAAGCTGAAGCTCCAGTACTTTGACCACCTGATGTGAAGAACTGACTCTTTGGAAAAACCCTGATGCTGGGAAAGATTGAAGGCAAATGGAAAAGAGGATGACAGAGAATGAGATGGTTAGATACCTTCACCGACTCAGTGGACATGCGTTTAAGCAAACTCCAGGAGATACTGAAGGACCCGGAAGTCTGGCCTTCTGCAGTCCATGGGGTCACAAAGAGTCAGAGAAAACTTTGGGACTAAAAAACAACAATGTGCACTCCCCAAAGTCTGTTATTCAAAATATAGTAACTGAGATAACATTGTAAACTCTCAAATGAAAGGCTGTTTTCCTTTTGGGGGGCACAATTTTGAGGGAATGAGAACCTTACCTGCTTTTGAGACATGCAGTTCCTCCTTATCAGTGGAACAAACATTCCGAGACTCCAGTGGACACTGGAAACCACAGACAGTGCAGATCCCTGCAGACACTGTTTTTCCAGTCACTACTCTTGCCCGGGACCACTAGAAAGTAGCACAAGGTGACTTGAACAGAAGCACCGTGATACCACCGTGGTCAAGCTGATAACCACGTCAGCTACTAAGTGACAGACAGGAGGGAGAAGCTGAACAAAGGGTGATTCAGCTTGATTTCAGTGTGCTACTCAGAATGAGCGTAACATAAAACCTATAAATCATTCATTTCTGGGATTTTGCACTTATTATTTTCAGACCTCAGTTGACTATGCCTAACTGAAACTCCAGAAAACAAAACCTTGGCTGAGGGGGCACTCCTGTACTGTTCATTTTCTCATTAAATCCAATGGCAACACTAAGCTCCCTGGTTATTTATATCCCAACCTTATGAAGCTCAGTGTTGCGGCCATGCAAGGCCCAGGCCATGTGGCTAATAGGAACATGAGCACAACCCATACCCAAGTCTCTTAGGCCTCAAAGATGAACCTACTTATCATTCACATAAACAAATTTTTATGCATGAAACCAACTAGGAAGGTGTTGCAGGGGAAATGTGGAAACATAAGCCAAGGAGAAGGAAAAATCCCCATGACACTTCTTCTATGTTCAGTTTCCTTCCCAGTTGATGTCTAAGGCATTAACTAAAATGAGTAATATTTTATTTTGTACATTAGACTTGATTCATTTAACACTCCTTAGAAGTTAAGATTCCAAAGAAAGGTTAATTAAAATCTAGGTACTGAATGCAATCAACTCTTGCAGTCAAAATGTGGGGAAAACATTTGTTTTCATTTTAAAACTAAACACACAATAAAATTTTAAAACAAATCCAAGAAACTAAGTTATCCCTTTCATCAGAAGCCTTTGAGTAATTTTTTCCAATGATAAAACTATTTGTTATAGCCTTCCTGAGTGTGATTCGAGTTTCTTCACCAATAAAATTTCTAAATCGTCATGCTGGTGTGAGGTTGAAAGAGAGAAACTGTTTGAAGCCCAGCACACTAGTTCACAGAAAGCATTCAGCCAAATTTAGTTCCTCTGACTTTGTTCTATTCTTTTCTGATCACTTCAGCTTTCTGATCAATGGTAATACTTGAGGGAGAGTATCAGTAGATGCAGAGAAGGCAATGGCACCCCAATCCAGTACTCTTGCCTGGAAAATCCCATGGACGGAGGAGCCTGGTAGGCTGCAGTCCATGGGGTCGTGAAGAGTCGGACACGACTGAGTGACTTCACTTTCACTTTTCACTTTCACGCATTGGAGAAGGAAATGGCAACCCACTCCAGCGTTCTTGCCTGGAGAATCCCAGGGACTTGGGAGCCTGGTGGACTGCTGTCTATGGGGTCGCACAGACTCGGACACGACTAAAGCGACTTAGCAGCAGCAACAGCAGTCAATGAGGCTGAAGATGTTATGATAGTTATAAATGGGCAACAAGTTAATATGAATATCTTTGGGCGCTACAGTTTTTGCATGGATGTTAATTATTTTAAAAAAATCTTAGAGGGTGAATCAAAAGCCACACTTTACATGCTGAGAGGTTAGAAATAATGTTCCTGAGGCCTTCAGATATTAAGCTGTAAAGCGAAGGAAAGCTTATTTCAATGAGATCAGTGATACTATGACTTTCTTTTAATTATCAAGAAATTCAAGGTCTGGAGTGTCCCAAAATTTGATTGCAGTCCAGGATCTGACACTCAGTTATGGAATTTCACCATCTTTAAAACTCTGCTACACCCACCGGATGCGGATTCCCAACCCCATGCTGCTTAAACCTGGCCGTAGTCAGCCAGCAGAAGGGAACACAGCTTCCTTTCCAAATCCCAGTACAGACTGGCAAGAGTGTTACACTGATGAATTTCATATCTGTTTGAGGCAATGATAATGAAAGACAAAACAAGACCATTGATTTGGTAGCAAAATGTCCTCAGAAGGCTACATCAGTTCCTTAAATGCAATGATATAAATGTTGCCATTGGTCTCCAGTAATAAAGAAAACACAATGGTGGAAAAAGTCTTAGAGATTACCTTTCCAACATAGTTGTCATGCAGATGGAATAACAGAGGTCCAAAAAAGATGAATGGTTTGTCCAAAGTTTCACAACAAATCATGACAGAGCAAGAACCAGAATTCTTAACTCTCAAGTCTCTAGTAACTAACTAGATATCAATATATAGATACATGCATGCATAACCATTTCTTAAGAAAGCACTCTTAGGGTGCTCACAATTTCACTTCAACATCTTTGCACAAAGGCCACTGTCGAGTTATGACCTAAATAGGAAAAAAAGTGACATCACTTCTAGGACATCTGTCCCTGGTAGGTAGCATCAAAGACCCTTGCCAAGGACACCTCCAATCTCCTTGGACATGCTGGTTCAGCTCCTTGTTTGGCTGACATCAGCCTGACTCACAGCTTTAGAAATGGCAAGATGTGCACAGTGAGGAATGAAACAAACTCAGGCTCAAAGCTAGGTCAAGTTTGCCAGAATCATCCCTGAACCCCTTTAGCTAATTGGAAATTGCAGCAGAGGGCCTACCTCTATTCTACAGCTGAGCAACAAAAATGCCTCCAGTGGAGACTTTACCTCCCAGAGGTGAGCTGAGATCATTTCTGGCAATGTAGCACTCCCTGTTTATTTTTAGACTGGTACAGTGGAACTCATTGGTTGAAGGCTGAGCACACAAATAATTTGAAAAAAAAAATAAAAAGCCTTCTGAATAAGTGTTCTTTAATCTGTTTCTGTCTGCATTAATAATTCAAAAAGGTTGATTATTATGTCCACTAAGCTATCCTTTACTGTCTGTGTACACATGGATGTGTATGTTTCTACGTGCTGAAGGACCACATGTAGGATAAGGATTGGCCCTGGAAGACATTTAATAATCATCACTTCTTTTCCATTCATAAATCTACTCAGGTTTCTTTAGTAAATAACAATTGTGTTTTACTGTGAACATTATCATGAACTGTTAGCTCAAATATAATAATAGAATCATTACATCATTAAACAAGCAAGTGTTTGCTGACTGCTTTCTATTTAGTGGACACTGTACAAAATCCTTGGGTCATCACACTAAATGAAATAGAGTCCCAGGAACAGAAGAAGAGCTAACCTAGTGAGGGAGGGAGCTGTGTAAATGAAAAAGGATAATACGGTATGGTCGGTGATGGAAGAAAGGCTGCCTAAAGTGCTATGTAAGCAAAGAGAAGTGAGCAATTAATTCTGCCCAGGAAAAGTTGAGGAGGATTCCTGGAGCAACTGACCTGGGGTTTCCCCAGACTTAGGAGGAACAAAAGGATAACAAGTGTTTTTCAGCCACAGGAAGCAGACCTTGCCTCCTTTCTTTGGAGGACTGAAGCTTCCTGGGAAAAGAGAGTCTTAAGAAGGCCCATGAAGATGCCCCAGTTGACCTGTGGCCAAGAGGAGAACCTCCGTGTCTCTAGCCCTCCTGATCTGGGTGTCTCTACTGAGTCTAGAAACGACTGCTGTCGGAAAAACAGTGAAGGGGCCCATGTGGGTTTGGAAGGTGCTTTCCCTCAGAATCACTGCTCTACCATACCCAAGAAGGACTTCAGGCAGAGGCAGAGTGGGTTTCCCTAGGCCCAGCCAAAGTAAAGCTTATTCAAACCCAAGCTTTACAGGAGAAAAAATGAAGACTCTGTATGTAAGATGCTGGAATAATCAACCTCACCTTTCTAAATTCAGTCTATAGACCCCAAAGGACTTGGAATGCTAACAAAGCTGTTGGGGTACCTAGGAGCAGGGTTCTAGAATTAAGAAAGATGTGAGTTGAGCCCCAGACTGAAATTTTAAAGGTCTTTGGTCTATCATCAACTCTACCACTACAAGTCTAGTCTTGAGAAAATAACATTCCTTTCTCAAGACCTCTCTTTCCCCTAATAAGATGGCAACTGGATCATGCCTTCTTGTGTGATTCTCAAATTTAGGATTCTAAGAGTCTACTTAGACATGTATGCAATCTAAGGGATATCTGTAGATTTGGACCATTCATTGGAAAATCAGCCATTTTGGCCGGATCATGATGGAAACTGCCTATGCAAGAGACAGGTAAACACATACTTACACAGATACTGACACCCCTCAGTGATTGCGGTAGATTGCATCATTTATTTACATTTTTTCCTTCCCTCCCTTCCTTTTTGTCCTTCTCCAGAAGTATCCTCCCTGGACCCACTGTCTTGGGCCAAATTTTATGACTTACTGGCAGCAATGGAGTGTGGGCAGAAATAATAGTATGTCACCGTCTACCTGTGACCTAAAGAGGCACAGCAAATTTATGCCAGCTTTTCGGAGTTCCTTCCCTTGGCCAGGAGATGCAATCCAATTGGCCCCAGAGAGTCATTGCTTTTTCAGTCTGGGTACTGCCGTGAAAATCTTGGCGCTGACCTGAGCCCATCCTGAAGCTTAGAGCCCAGTAAAGCCCACCAGCCTATGATGGTACAGTTTTTTGCATATATTGTGGCTGAGTTATTTGCATCAACCTATCTACCTGTTAACCTGAAATATATTTTCTTGTTTTAACGTACAGAGTTTGGGGATTATTTGTCATGCAAGAGCATTATTTCAGCCAAAAGCTTTCTAGTGTGCTGATCCTCTGATTAGATTCCATAGATTGCCCTGCAGTCTGTGGAATAATGCACTGTATTAATTTCCTGTCGCTGCTATAACAAATGTTACTGGCTTAAGCAACACAGTACTTATCTTATAGTTTTAGAGGTCAGAAGTTTGAAATAAATCTCACGAGGCTAAAATCAAGGTGTTGAAATGGTTGCATTCCTTAGGGCAACTCTAGCTAAGACGCCATCTCCTTATCTTTTCTAGACTCTAGAGTCTGGTGACCTTCCTTGGTTTGTGGCTCCCTTCTTCCATCTTCAAGGACAGCAAAGTCCTTGACACATTGTTGTCTCTCCGATTCTCTTTTCCTACCTCCATTTTCCGTCTAGTCAAGGCAATGGTTTTTCCCGTGGTCATGTATGGATGTGAGAGTTGGACTGTGAAGAAGGCTGATCGCCGAAGAATCGATGCTTTTGAACTGTGGTGTTGGAGAAGACTCTTGAGAGTCCCTTATACTGCAAGGAGATCCAACCAGTCCATTCTAAAGGAGATCAACCCTGGATGTTCATTGGAGGGACTGATGCTAAAGCTGAAACTGCAATACTTTGGCCACCTCATGCGACGAGTTGACTCACTGGAAAAGACTCTGATGCTGGGAAAGGTTGGGGGCGGGAGGAGAAGGGGACGACGGAGAATGAGATGGCTGGATGGCATCACTGACTCTGTGGACATGAGTTTGAGTGTACTCCGGGAGTTGGTGATGGACAGGGAGGCCTGGCGTGCTGTGATTCATGGGGTCGCGGAGAGTCGGACACGACTGAGCGACTGAACTGAACTGAACTGAACTGAACTGAAGGACCTTTATGATATATTCAGTTTCAGTTCAGTCGCTCAGTCGTGTCTGACTCTTTGCTACCCCATGAATCACAGCACTCCAGGCCTCCCTGTCCATCACCGACTCCCAGATGTCACTCAAACTCATGTCCATTGAGTCGATGATGCCATCTCTAATTCAGGATAATCTTGTCTCAAGGCCAGCTGATTAGCAATCAGAATCTCACCTATAGCACTATTTCCTATTTGCTACATAATCTAACGAGTTCCTTATACTGCAAGGAGATCCAACCAGTCCATTCTAAGGGAGATCAATCCTGGGTGTTCATTGGAAGGACTGATGTTAAAGCTGAAACTGCAATACTTTGGCCACCTCATGCGACGAGTTGACTCACTGGAAAAGACTCTGATGCTGGGAAGGATTGGGGGCGGGAGGAGAAGGGGACGACAGAGAATGAGATGGCTGGATGGCATCACCGACTCTGTGGACATGGGTTTGAGTGTATTCCGGGAGTTGGTGATGGACAGGGAGGCCTGGCGTGCTGTGATTCATGGGGTCTCGGAGAGTTGGACACGACTGAGCGACTGAACTGAACTGAACTAAACATAATCTAACATACACAAAGTGAAAGTGTTAGTCGCTCAGCTGTATTCAACTCTTTTTGAACTCATGGACTGTATCCCGCCAGGCTCCTCTGTCTATGGAATTCTCCAGGCAAGAATACTTGGGTTGGGTTGCCATTCCCTTCTCCAGGGGATCTTCCCAACCCAGAGATCAAACTCCAGTTGCCCACATTACTGGAAAATTCTTTACCATCTGAGCCACAAGGGTTCCATGAATTAGGAGGTGAATGTCTTTGAGGGTTTGGAGGACATTTTTCTGCCTGACACAGGAACCGTTGCTAATCCTGTACTCCTGAAAAGAGTGTTAAAATGAAATATACAAATGAGCTTATTTACAAAACAGAAACAGACTTACAGACTTAGAGAGTGAATTTACAGTTACCATGGGGAAATGGTGAGGGGAGATGGGATAGTAAGGGAGCTTGGGATTGACATATATGCACCACAATGTTTAAAATGGATAACAACAAGTACCTACCGTGTAGTACAGGGAACTCCACTTAAAGTCATGTAACAACCTAAATGGGAAAAGAATGTGAAAAAGAATAGATACACATATGTGTATAACTAAAGCTGAAGCTCCAATACTTTGGCCACCTCATGCGACGAGTTGACTCACTGGAAAAGACTCTGATGCTGGGAGGGATTGGGGGCGGGAGGAGAAGGGGACGACAGAGAATGAGATGGCTGGATGGCATCACCGACTCTGTGGACATGAGTTTGAGTGAACTCCGGGAGTTGGTGATGGACCTGGAGGCCTGGCGTGCTGTGATTCATGGGGTCGCAAGGAGTCGGTCATGACTGAGCGACTGAACTGAATTGAACTGAATCATTTTGCCAGACACTTGAAACTATCACAACATTATTAATCAACTATATTCCAACATAAAATAAAAAAGGTTTAAAAAAAAAAAAGACCAGAGTAGAAGGAGCATTTGCCTTGGGGGTTCCTGCTCGTTCCTCCAGACCCCATCCTAAAAACCAAACCACTGCCTAGGTATAGGAAGTGTTTGATGCCCAAGGCCATATCCCTTCAGCCTCTTACCTCAGTGTAGCTGTGATGGATAATTACGCGCGTTTTTGTTTTAGCCCATCTCAGGGGTACACTACCAACTTCTACATGTTTCTCCCTGGGTCTGTTTTGAACTACAGAAGCCTGCTCAGCTTGCTGTGCAGACACAGCCAGCACTGGTTGGGTGCAAGCTGATGAATAAATGCCCAGCCTTCTAGGAGAACATGGATGGAGGCTCGGTTCACGTGGTTTCTGGAAGGGTCTCAGCAGGACCATAATAATCCTCAGCTCGTTAACCCCACTGATTAGCTTTTCCTTCTTCCCTGTCCCTCTCTCCCCACTCTTTATCCTGCTGCCTGGATCACCTCTCAAATAAACTGCCTGACACCCAGACCTTAACTCAGACTCTGCTTTTGGAGGAAACCAAGCTGAGACTTCATGTTTGGTGTTGGCTGAACAACCACGCCTCAAGGTTGAAAGAACCCTAACCATTATGCAGTGCAACTTGTGTAGAAATGTCTAGAGCAGCTTGTGTGATTCAAGAAAGCCCTCTAGTCTGTAACATCTCTCACGAGAGGCTGTGCTGTCTCTGATTACATACCTCCGGGGATGCAGAGGTCACAGTTTGCTCATGTCGCATGAGGAAAACCAGCCTAATGTAAGACAGCTGCCAGTAAAAATGTGCTTCCTTGAGAAAGCTCTCATTACTCCTAGTTCAGTCTTTTGAGTCCTTTTGTAATGTCACATATTCTTATAAAACTGCTCAGAGACTTAGAGACCAAAACACTTTCCTTCTTTATATTAAGGCTAGGGCCTTCAACAATACCACACAAACTCAAAACTCCTTACAGCTGACAGAATCCTCTTTGCCAATATACTTAAATGTTTGTTCGTAGCAAAGCAGAACATAGTATTTCATGAGTAAGCAAGGTGAATTTGTTTAAAAATCTGAGTTCAAAAGTCAGCGATGTTCCTTGTTACCTCTGTGTGCATGAGGAAATCAGTGTCACTTGCCAAGCTTCAGTTTCTTCCTCTGTAAAATGGGGATAATGAGACTCCCCTGAGGGTTGTCATGAGGAGAAAACCTATTAACACATAAATGACGTGGGGAAAGCTCTGAAACATTGTCGTTACTCATAGAAATGATTCAGTTGTTCAATTTCAGCTCTGCCTCCAATCAAGGAATAGAAGATCTTTACAATAAACATGGAAGTAGAGCCAAGATTATAATGAACTGTGTCTCCACTTTTAAATGACTAAGATACTCTGTACTGAAATGACAGAGACCGTGGTGAATTGTGGCACTAAATTTCTGCTGTGCCTTTGTTTTGTTTGGTTACTGATACTGTGAATCAGCTTTATTATATGGGAGCAGATATTGTTCCATGTCCTGACACTTTGCAGTCTACAAATCCTGGTCCTCACCACTTCCCTTTAAAATCTTCTCACAGCAGAGGGAAATGGAGGTACTGAGGAGGAAAGAACTTACTAAATTGGTGAACCGGTGTCAGAAAGCTGGTTGAGAATCTGAGGCAGAATCATACCGGCCACTGGTAAAGCAAGTGCAAAGGCCCTGTGGTTAACCTTGGCCTGTTCAGAGTAGCACATACTCTGGTGTCTCTAGGGAACTGAGTAATGAGTAAAAGGGGCAGTGGTAGTAGATGGGAGCCAAGAGGTAGGCAGGAGTCTGATTATACGGGGCTTTTTAGGATATGGAGGAAAGTTCATAATTTATTTTTAGTAAGATGAGAAATCTTGGGAGGTTTTTGAAGGGGAGTAACATGATCTGGTTTCTGTTTTTTAAATCATGAAGTGTTGATAATTGACTGTGGAAAGGGAGCGTGTCCCAGGGAGACTGGTTAGAAGGCCATTAAGTAGTCTATGTGAAAGACGACGATGGTTTGGAATAGTGTAGTAGTGGTAACAGCCCCTGGATTCAGGACATATTTTAAAAGTAATGCAGTTAAGACGTGGGCTGAATTGGACATAGATGGTTAGAGAATGAGAGGAGTCAAGAATGACTCCTACATTTTTGAGCCTGGACAGATGGGGGCATGACACCATTTGGTGAAAATGGAAAGCTATGTAGAAACTGTGGGTGTGGAGTACAGAGGGAGCCAATGGGAAGAAGACGTTTTGTTTTGAACATATGACATGGAAAATGTCCATTAGGTATTCAAGTGTTGATATCATTTTTATAAATAAAGTTTGAATCTGCAGATAATTGGTGAGATCACAGTGTGAGAAAAAAACAATTGTGTCACCATTATATCCATGGCATTAAACAATCATGAAGTCAATAGAACCACCCAATGGTGTTGAGTGTTCCTCAAATAGGGGAGGGCCTCAGACTGAGACCTAGTCTTCCCAGGTCTCATTACATGGAAAAGAAAAAGGAGCCTGTAAAGGACGCTGAGAGAGGCCAGGGAAATAGAAGGAAACTGAGAGGGAGTAGCTACCTGTATGCCAGCTGGAGCAAGTATTTCAAGGAGAAAACAGGGTCAAATGACGGCAACAGAATAAGAATAAAATAAGGTGACTGACAGCTTGCATAATACACATTCGCATATCAATGTGCCCCCTAGAGACCTCTTTACCTTTATGGAGTCCATTTCCCAAATTCACTTGCCCAAAGCACAATTTTCTTGTTAATATCAGTTACCATGTGTGGATTACTCAGTTCATAAAATGTTGTTGTAAATACAGGGAAGAGAGAGGAACTGATCACCTGTGATCCCCTCATTCCCAACTCCACTGCTTCTTAAGTGAGATCCATGAAAACTGTAAGGAAGGGCAAGATGGCATGCATCCTTGTAAGTGTGTGTAGCCTTTTGGTCTGATGTCAATTGGGCAAGGCCTGATTTCTTGGGTATGAGAAGACCTCACATATGAAAGGAAAGCCACAAGCAAAATCCAAACCACAGCCTTCAGAGGTTTGCTTGTCACAAGCCAGGTCTGAACGTTGGCAGCACCACTCTGGTGGACCTGATGCAGTGTGGGCAGGACCTTGCCTGGCCTCGGCACCACCCTCCCTTCCCCGAGTCCCACATTCCAGCCTTACTTAAAGAGAAGTGTCAGAAAAGATTTTTCTTTTCCAGATCATTGGCAAATGTTTGCTCAGATCTATTTTGGGGGTATTAGCTCAACACTGCTGTCTTTTCTTTGCAAAGAATTAGAAGAGTGTTTAAAAACCACATTTATTTTCCCTCTCTCTCTGTCCCTTTATCCCTCTGTTCTCCCTATTTTCTTTCCTTGCCCCTCTTTCTGTCCTTCCTTCTTCCTTGATGTACTTGCATTCTGCGTGGGTTTTCTCTGTCATGGCATGGAAGGGCAGTTGTGGCCCAGGGCTTGCTCCTCTGTATTGCTGGCCCTTGGCTTAGCATTCATTTACATTGTAAACCAGCGCAGCTGCAATGGATACAGAAACTTCCATCAACCAACTCAATGTAAAACTGATCTCATCCTAGATATTAGGATCATTATTGAAAAAAGGGAAGAGAGATAGATAACTATGGAAAGTGTGAGACACCCATTTTCCTCACTGATGGCTGTGAAAACATTCTCATTGAATCCTTCCGACTGCTCTGTGAGGGGAACCCTGTTGAATCCATTTTAGTTTACAGTTTGGAACACTAAGGCATGTTGAGGTGAAGTGCCTTGCCCACCATCAGTCAGGAGTGGTCCATCCGTCCAGGCCTTCCTCTCTCTGTGGCCTGAGGTTTGAACTTGAAGTGACTCAATAAGGGGCACAGAGAGAAACAGGAAAGCAATGATTGTCTTCCAAGAGGAGGGATAATTTATTTATTTAAGAACACAAGATAAGATGCAGTACCCCTACCCTTTTGGTAAAAATCAGTTTTAAGCACATCTCTGTTCTTTGTTTTTACATGATTCCTATCTACCAGGCACTGATCTGTATACTTTGCATGATCCCTGAAAGTCAAAACAAACTTTTAGGTAAAAAGAAAATGCACACTTTTTTCCTTTCTCCTTTCCTTTCTCCCTTTTGTTAAAATTCCCCTCTAACGTACTTCTCAGCTCACAGAATATTTTAATGATTATGCTGGCCGTAGACACACATACCCTAGAAGAGTCATCAGCGTGTACTCCCAAGTTCTTTTTCCCAGATTGGAAAAAAGTTATCATTTTTTCCCATTTGACATCTTAAAAAACCGTATATACTGAGAATGGCATAAAAAGAACCCATCTCATCATCTTAAAACATCTCCAATTTTTTTTTCCTATTTCTCAGCCAGAAGTTCTCCCTAATTTGGCATCGCAAAATGAACAGGAATGTAGGAGGAAGCTTTTATTTCTCTTAGAAAATATGATCTACTCCTGTTTTTGAATCACCTTCAAAAAACCAGCTATTTGGTCCTACACAGTCATGTTTCAACTGCGAAATATGGGGACATTGACATCTTGGTGAACTGCAGTAAATATTAGATTCTTTCAGCTGTCTTGTTTCTCAGCTCCTACCAGCAACCTCAGTACTGGACCAGCCCATGTTGTAATCCAAGGCATCTAGCCACTGTTCCTTCCAGGAGCCCTCTTCGACCTACCCAGAGACAAACGGTGGTGATCATCTTCTACCCACCCCACTTCGTGAAGAACAATGCCCATAATGGGCTTCCCTAATGGCTCAACTGGTAAAGAATCCGCCTGCAATGCGGAAGATCTGGGTTCCATCCCTGGGTTGGGAAGATCTCCTGGAGAAGGGAAAGGCTACCCACTCCAGCATTCTGGCCTGGAGAGTCCCATGAACTCTATAGTCCATGGGGTCTCAAAGACTCGGACACAACTGAGCGACTTTCGTGCATGCCCTTAGTGAGTGTATGAAACCCTGGTCATTCATGTATTCCCTTCTGGCTTCAGAAACGAGGCAAAGGGATCAAATACAACCATGGCATGAACCTGAAGTGGCAAAAAATACTAATGTATATGTACACACACACTCACACATACATACATCAGCAGTCCAAGTTGTTTTGATAAGTTGCTTATACCATAGCCATTTATCAAGACATCCATTATGCATACAGCTGGAGAAGAATGAAAGTCATGGGTTTATTCCTTCAGGAGTCCAACTAATCCTTCTTTAATGGCTGGTACAAAGATTTGTTCCTCTCCCAGCAGTTTTGAGCTCTGAAGGGCACTAACGTGTTCCACTGAATTATACCGGATATATCAAATTAATTCTATTAACCAGCTTATCCTCTAAATCTTTAACCAGGCCCTGATACATATGCATTCACTGGTGTAAATGACTTCAAGCAATTTCAGAGCCTGCTCGTTGGAGCTGTAGCTACATTGAAAGGTGATCCAGGCTCTGACCTTACTGCATTCCTCAATATTAAATAATCAGCTAAATGGTTACAGCCCGTTTTCAGAAAGGGGTACTGCATTCTCTTCTTACCCGCTCCCACCCCATTGCAAGCTTGGAATTTGCCTTCAAACCAATTGCAGGACCCATGAACTGTAATGGGCAAAAACAAGAGCTGTGAGCAACAAGGTCGCCATTGAAGACGGAATGTAAAGGAAGTCCAGGAGTGTTGTTTCTAAATCCAGACCTTGTCCTTGCTGTCCCCTAACCCCTACCCTTAGATTCGGCATACACCCACTTTCACTCTGCTTCCTAGGAGGTTCTTCCTGATCACCTCCCTCCACAGCTCCACTTCAGTGCCTCTCTGTTTGCTTACAGTATCTTGTACTTCCCACAATCAAAAGTGATCACAATGATAATATAGTAGTGAACATTGAGTCTTTGGGGTTTCCCTGGTGGCTCAGACAGTAAAGAATCTGCCTGCGATGTGGAGACCTGAGTTCAATCCCTGGGTTGGGAAGATCCCCTAGAGAAAGGGAATGGTTGCCCACTCCAGTATTCTTGCCTGAAGAAGTCTACAGACAGAGGAGCCTAGAGGGCTACAGTCCATGGGGTCACAAAGAGTCAAACATGACTGAAAGACTAATACTTTCACCTTTCACTTCAACATTGAGTCTTGACTGTATGCCAAACATTTTTTTAAGTTCTTTATAAATATTAACTTACTTAATCCTTGTTAAGACCCTATGAGGCACGTATCAGCCTTAACCCAGCTTACGTATGGACAACTGAGATGCAGAGTGGCTCAGTACTTTGCTCAGGGACACAAAGCTGGTTGGAGGTAGAACTCAGAGTAGACGCAGGCAAGTGGTCTAATTCCAGTATAAAAACTACCACTGTTGAGCGCTAGTTATGTACACATGACACTTGATGTGAAGAGACAGCTCTTGGAAATGATCCTGATGCTGGGAAAGATTGAAGGCAAAAGGAGAAGGAGGCAGCAGATGGTTAGAGAGCATCACCAACTCAATGGGCATGAATTTGAACAAACTCCAGGAGATGGTGAAGGAAAGACAGAGGAGCCTGGCATGCTGCAGTCCAGGGGGTCACAAAGAGTCAAACATGACTTAATGACTGAACAACAGCAAGAACATGCACACATAGTAAGCTGTCCATGTGCTGTATCCCATCTCATTCTTCAAGTCGTCATGTGCAGTAGGGATGCCATAGCAGCCCCACTTTACAGATGCAAAGGCACAGTGATGTGAGTCCATACAGAGAGTAAGAATACATTCAGGATGTAAACACAGGTTCTCTCTTCATAAAGCCCAAGCTCCCCATCACTATGCCTTAAAAGACATTTTTATAATTGCTCATTTATTTTCCCATGAGCTTTCCTTGTGTACAAGCTCAATAAGTTCATTTTTCTGCGCTGACCACCCCCCACAGCACAATACCTATGATGTACCTCTTTTTATAAGTGTTTGCTATGCTCACATGACCTGAATATATTTTGAGGCTAGCCCTGGCCGTTTGCATCATCAGGGGATGGAGAACTTCATGAGACAGGAGACTGTATGTCTTAGCTTTACCCGTGTGTTGTTTATTCTGCCTTTCTGAAATCTGGTGAACATGTAGACATCTGTAGGCCCTCCTTTCCCGTGGAAGCTCACGAGCTCCATGCAGTATAGCTCCAGTATATGTAACAGGACTATTCTGGTGTCACGTGACATAGCTACCTCGCAATAACAAGGGTGGCTCTTTGTGTGTTGTGTCAAAACGGTTCCAAGCAGTCCAAGGGATTTACAGGTAATCAGAAAAGAGTTCTGGGCTTCTGGTGGCTCAGACAGCAAAGAATCTGCCTGCAGTGCAGGAGACCCAGGTTTGATCCCTGGGTCGTGAAGAGCCCCTGGAGAAGGAAACGACTACCCACTCCGGTATTCTTGCCTGGAGAGTTCCATGGACAGAGGAGCCTGGCGGGCTCTAGTCTATGGGATCGCAGAGAGTCAGACATGACTGAGCAACTAACACTTTCACTTTCAGAGTATGGCAAAAGTCGTAAAGTCAGAAAGTTCTACATTTGAGTCTATTTTGAGGGTACCTTACTTTAGATAAATGACTTTGTTTTGCTTTGATTGCTTGTACAGAAAATGAGTTGTACTTACTTTATAATATCCCATGGTGATTAAATGATTATATTCATTAAGTCAGAGAAGGCAATGGCAAGCCACTCCAGTACTCTTGCCTAGTACATGACACAATGCCAGGTACTTCATAAGTTCTCAGTAAGACGCAGCAATTATAACAATTATGCCAGAATATCTTTGCTTTTCTTCTCCTCACCTCCCGGCCATTTTCTTCACCGTCATATGCCTAGGTACATTCAGCATGTTGTATTTGCAGGACGTTTTATCACTATTAATGAGATAAGCAAGAAACTTTTAGTAATAACCTTGTATTTATGGAGCCCTTGCTATGTGCCAGGCACTGTGCTGAGCATTTTAACATATGTATTCCTCACCGCACCTTATGAGGTAGGCAAAACAGTTTTCCCCATTTTAAAGAAGAGGAAATAAAGGCTTTGAGAGGCTAAGTAGCTTACCCAAGGTCAGGCAGTCAATAAGTAGCAGGAACAGGATCCCAACCGAGGCAGTCTTGACTCTACAGCCCGATCTCATAACCAACCTGGCATGCTAAAATTTCCTCCACGTAATCCTGAGTTAGGTCTCTTGTTTTTAAAATGGGTGACAAGGAAGAGCAAACACTTGGAAGGTCAAATTTACCCAGCTGTAAGCAACATTTGGAACTTGGCTTGACAGCGTGGAAATCTGTTTGTTTGCAGGCTTTTATGAATATCGTTGTTGAGTCCCTTCGCTAGCTGTCTTCTGTGTATTCCATACAGATGATCCTTGGTGAACTTTTGGGTTCTGAGAAGAAGCTGGTTGGTTTGCATACTGCCTTCACCTCTTCTGGCCCAGATGTCAAGCGTTCTTAAATCTGACACAGATAAAACTCAGTGACTATTGATTGGACTCTTGACACAGTGTGCTCAGGTTTTCCTTCTGTCATATTTTACTGCATTCCATGGTGATGCTGGTGACCTTCTAAGCTTTCTTTGAAATGTTATTGATCATGCAATTAAATGGCCTCTCAGTGTGTGTCAGAAGTCCAATTCAGGTAAAGCTCCTGCTGCCTCGTTCTTGTAGATCTGATCCTTAATTCCAAATAGAGGCCCTTCTCAGACTGCCAGTCACTGTGTTTCAAGTGGATGTGGGTTTTGAAAGGCTGACTTCAGGGTGATTTGGAGTCTGCATTACAGAAAGCACATACTAGTATGCATCTTCTCATCTATTTCTCCCGCTTCCAGGAAAGCAGTATTCTGACTTTTAATTGTTCCATGTTCAGAAGGCAGTCCAACTGGAACAAGAAACACACATTCCAAAGCAGATCTTGCAGCTTCTAAAAGGCGTTGGTATTCACTCTACATTGCAGAGTGGCTCAGTGAGAGGCCGAGAGAGTTCATGAGCGAGTCGGAGTTTGAAAGATGGTGAATATACATTGTTCCCATTAAGTAGATGGGATCTGGGCCACATTTAGGAGATGATATGAGGAGTCAACATTGTGGACCCAGCATTTAGAGTGATATCAAAGGCTTTCAAATGTGAGATGTGGCAGAGTAGAGAAGGAAAACAGCAGTAGCCTAGATTGGAATGGTGGTCTTCCATAATTCCTGTATAACCTCTGCAAATCCTGCCTCCTCTCTGGGACTCAACTTTATCATCTATAAACTCAAAACATGAGTCCTGAGATTTCCTACTGTAGGAACAAGTTTCTTGCTCTGTGTAAAGCCTGCTGGAGACAGTATGTACCAGCCTCCCCACCCCCGGCCACCCCCACAACCAGAGCAGTTCTCAGGATGCAAAGTCTGTAAAAACTAGGTGTGAAGAAGAAAGAAATGACTTTCAGCTCTGCTTTCAAGGAGAAAAAACTCACCACTCATTGGCCCAAGGAGGCAGCCAATATTTCCAGAAGTCTGATGTTAACTGATCTCAAATCTGAACCCTTGTGAATTATAAGGCCAATTTTCCAATCAATTCCGGCTGAAATTCAGGACGCTTGTTGAGATTTAGGGCCTGGTGAGAGGATAGAGCTGCAGAATTGCCAGAGATAATTTCTATTGCCATGTTCTGGCAAGAAACAAGTCCTTGTGATGATAATAATAATTTTTTTAAAAAAAGGTACTGGCAAGGTTGCAGAGTGAAAGTAAGAGTAATCCAATCTGGATATAAGGAATGCATTCAAGCCCATTTCCAAATCAGTAACAGGCAGGCAGGATTTAATCCTCAATGTATTTTTAACATCTTACAAAAAGCTGTTGCTTTTGGTGTTTTATTTGTTGTCTTTAAAGGGGGGGTGAAATACAAGCAATAGAAATGGTAAAATTTTCCTCCAAACTGGAAATAGGTTAGAGAGAGTTTTCTGATGTTAGACAGCTAGAAGTTGGTGATTTTGCATTTATTACCACTGTTTAAGATTAGCATTTAGGAAGTAGGACTCACCCAAATGTTAAGTCAGTGTAGGGCTATTCAAGGCTATTACCTGGAGTTAAGTACCGACTGTGTACCTGGAACAGGACTGACCTTTCGTTTAGAGCCCTGATGACTTGGGACCCCACAAGGAGCTTTCACTCTCCTGTTTTAGAGAAGGAAACAGACTCCGAGTAGTTAAGAAATGTATCCAAGAGCCTGTGGTTGATAGCTTTGAGATTTGAACTCAGTTCTGTCTGATTTTATAACTCATACTGTTTCTGGAATTCTGTGCCAACGCTATAGGATGCCTGTGACCTATTTTCTGTGACCATGAACTTGACCTCCTGTACTATTTGAGGCATCTCCCATGGAGCTCACCTTCCACCTAGTCACAATGCAGAAATAGAATCATCGGCCAGTGGACTGATAAAGACAGCAGTTGAGTGAGGGAAATTTTGTTTAATTTTGAACAACTTGAAATGTAGTGTACAAATAATAGTATCTTTCCAGTTAGAAAACCAGTATATATATATATCCATTGTTAAAATTTTGGAAAATCCAAAATGTCACAAAGATGAAAGTAAAACTTACTCCTCATCTTGCAAATGTGAAAAACTATGGCTGATATTCCTTTTTCTGAATTACATAATGGTTAAATGATCAAATTCTGTAGCCAGATAGGCTTTGGTTCAAATCTCAGTTCAAGCAATTATTAGCTGAATGAATTTGCATATATGTAAAATTATGAATTTGCATATATGTAAAATATATGTGTGTATATATATATATATATATATACTGGCTTCCCTGGTGGCTCAGATGGTAAAGAATCTGCCTACAATGTGGAAGACCTGGGTTTGCTCCCTGGGTCAGAAAGAGACCCTGGAGAATGTAATGGCTGTCCATTCCAGTATTCTTGCCTGGATCCTGGAGGGGAGGAGACAGCGGAGCCTGGAGGGCGACAATCCATGGGGTCGCAAAGATTAGGACACAACTCAGTGACTAGCTCACATATATATATAAATATATATATGATTCATCTTTTTGTTTATTTCAAATTTTGTTTTAAAATAACTTATGAATCACATCACTAAAAAATTAAACAAATAGCCAACATTTCTGTAACACTGACTTTATGACAAGGACTGTTCTACAGATTTACCGAACATTTTAATTGTCAGAAAAATCTCTACGAGGTTGTTCGCATTTTACGGGAATAGAAGAGGAAACTGAGACAAACAGAGGTAAAGGATTTCCAAAATCCCGTAGCAAGAAAAGGCCAGAGCTGGATTTGAACCCAGGAGTGCTAACTCCACAGACTGTCCCCAACCATTAACGATACTACTTCTGGTATTATTTAATATTATTATTGTTTCCTTCATAATTTTTATTTTACAAAATTAGAAACATACGGACATATTGTTTTGCTATCTGCTTTCTTCATTTAACAATATGCCTTGAACTTGGTTCCAAGTCATTAAATACTTTTAGAGAACACAATTTTTTGATGTCTGCGTGGTATTCAATTGAATGTCTGAAATGTAATTAACTTAGCCAAATCTCTATTGTCAGGCATTCCAGATGTTTCTAATTTTTCACTGTAATAAACAATGCTGAGATGAACATCATTGTACATGCATTCTCTAGTTATTTCCTTTGGATAAATTCCTAGAAATAGAATTGCACAGTCAAAAGAGTATGACGCGTTTTATGTGGATATTGGTGCTTTTTGTTTGATTTTTGAGAAATTGCAAATCTCTCTGTAACCACACCACATCAGGCATACTCCTGTGACAAGGGAACTATTAAAAGTCACAAAACTAGTCAGGACACACACATTACACATAACTCAATATTTATTGTATATAAAACCAGTGGTTCATCAGAGCACGATTCTTGCTAATTCATGGTTGCAAAATGTAATAGCTACTTAACCCTACACACTGGACAACCCTACTCCATATTCTGGAGACAATCATGTTCATAGGGTATGAAGGGAACAGTGATTTATTGAGCAATTAGTACATGTCTGCACTGAACTCAGTCCTGCAGTGACCCTGCATTGGGCAATGGGAAATGTACTTCACAGATAGGAAGCTGAGAGTTTATGTGACCCATGCAGTGTTGTAGAGATAGTGCGAAGCCGTCAGCCTGAAGCACCGGCCCACCAGTCTTTACCCTGCCCTTCCCATATGCCAACACACTACCCCAGAAGTGTAAGATTTCTGTCTCTGAACTTGTCAGGGGAAATGATCTTGGGTTCCTGCAACTAGACGTTAGGTTTGGTCTTAGGTCTCGTCATCTGTTAATTTCAACTGAGATTGCCTAGCCCCAAACCTCACTGCAGGGGTCTCCAAATTGTCAGTCTTTCTCTCTCTCCCTTCCCCCTTTATCTCACTTCTGAAGGCCAATAACTGTATTGATTTTTTAAAAAAGAATTCTATAAAGACAGTGACTCTTCTACTAAAACAAAACAGAAAAAAAGGAGCCAGAAGGCATAAAATAAATCAGAAGTGAGGGTGGGGTATGGAAAGGAGCTGGGAATCCCTTCAGAAAAATTAATAATTGTTGATACGAAACTGGCAAGGGGAGGAAAAGGTAGAACCAAGAGCAGGAAGTTCAAACATATTGACGTGGTGAAGGAAGCGAGCTCCCTAAAGACCCGGGAGTACACGGAAGATGGGTTAGGATTGCAGTCATCACCTCCTTGTGGAGGCTAGCGCAGGAGTCCTCACTCAGCTATAAAGTTGGGTGTGTACAGGGTGATCAAGTCATCTTCCTTTGCAGGGACTTCTCCAGTTGTAGCACGGAGAGTTGTCTCACATTCAAGACACACCCAGACAGTAGACCATCCTGAGTGGTAACTACACAATAATCCTGGGCCAGACATTCACAGATAGGTTTTCTTAAGAATCACTTAATCTATTCCTTCATGTTCATCATTCACTCCATCCTCTATGCCTGGCCACTGGACAGGCATCTTGTACTCATCCTCATACAAGAGTTGAGTATAGAAGAGATGAGATGGAGATAGAAAAAAAAAATTGACTTCCATCCTCCCCTTGGTTAACTGTTTCCAAGAGGAAAATGACAGAAAATGTAATTCCATTGTGGGATAAATGGAACAATACAAACATGGAGCAGGCACTCCAGGGGCACCATTTAGGAAGAAGAGAAAAGGCTTCCCAGAAAGGGCTCTCTATTCTCAGGACCACAGGTTCTGCAGGACTTGTGCATGGTTAAGGATGGTCCAGGGAGAGGGAACAGCAAGAACAGTTCAGAGGGAAAGATTTGGTAAGTTTGGGAAACTATAAAGAATTGAGAAGGAAGGGATGTACATCTAATTATGACTGATTTGCGTTGTATAGCAGAAACCAACACAGCATTGTTAAAAAAAAAATTAACTGAATTTAAAAATAGAAAAACATAGGATAAGGGCCCTAATGTCAGGACCATAGTCAGAGGGAAACAGAAGGGGGATGTTTGCTGAGCAAATTCCCACTCATTACAGAAAAAGCTGCATTTGGATAGAGGAGCAGAGATATAAGACCAGAGCTAATGCAGAGAATGGGCTTCCCTGGTGGCTCAGATGGTAAAGAATCTGCCTGCAGTGCAGGAGACCCAGGTTCGATCCCTGGGTCGGAGAGATCCCTGAGGGCATGACAACCCACTCCCAGTATTCTGGCCTGGGAAATTCTGTGGACAGAGAAGCCTGGCGGGCTACAGTCCACAGGATGGCAAACAGTCGATCATGACAGAGTGACGAACACACAACGCAGGAAAGCAAAAGTCAAGACCTGGTGTGGAGGGATTTTATTCACAATGTGACAGTCATAGATCATCTGTCCATTTCTGCTCTAATCCGTTCACAAACTGGATATTTATTTAACATCTACAATTTGCCAGAAATTGTTTTAGGTGCTGGAAATACAGCAGTGAATAAAAACGAGGTAAAGTTCCTGCCACCAGGAGTCTCACAAACAAATAAATATATAAGTAAAGGAGTTCACCTCAGCTAGGAACAGATACAGCACAAAAATACGTACAGTAATGTGACAGCAAGGGACTGAGTAGTCAGTGTAAACTGGGTTGTCAGACGAGGCTTCTCTGAAGATATGTCACTTGAGATGCAACCAAAAAATGAGAAAAATTGGCTGTGCTAAGATAGATTTGGTCAAGGGGAGCAGCAAGAGTAAGACAACAACAACCCCAGAAGGCTGGAAACAAAGCTAGTAAAACTGGAAGCTGGGAAATGAAAAGGAGAGGAGAGTGGATGAAGCTGGACCACATAGAATAAGACCTTGCAGAAGGGAGAGTTACTAGAAGTTTACCAGTGAGAGAGAGATGTCATTCAAACTAGAGCTTTCTACACACACACACACACACAGCATCATATACATCCCCACAGACCATCATTCAGTGACCTATATTATTAACATTCCAGCTTTATGACCGTAGGAAAGTCATTTAACATACACACCAGGAAAACAGTGGTGAAGAAACCAACATGGTTCTTATCTCCATGGCCCCTTGTCTCTCTAGTGTTTGGGTTCCTGACCCAAAATAATTCTCAACCTGTGAAGATTATAATGTGTTGAACTCTCTGCAACTCCATGGACTGTAACCCGCCAGATTCCCCTGTCCGTGGAATTCCTCAGGCAAGAATACTGGAGTGGGTAGCCATTCCCTTCTCCAGGGGATCTTCCTGACCTAGAGGCTGAACCCAGGTCTTCTGCATTGCAGGAGGATTCTTTACCATCTGAGCCACTGGAGAACCCCATCAAGTAAGATTATAAGAGAGAAACGCCCAGCGCAGTGTCTGGTACACAGAAAAAGACCAATAAATATTGAGCACTTTCCCTTCCGTTATGTAATCATTCATGAAGCCAGCTCAAGGTCTTTTCTATATTTAGCTAGTGTTATCTTATCAAACCAGTTCAAGAATATGCCACCCCCTACCATGGGAGAAGGGATGATCCACATTTTGGTTACTCTCATTGCTTCTTTGAAGGGCAAGCCCTTTCAAGGGCTACTAATCCATTCCAAACTCCAGTCATGATAACCTTAATTCCTTTTTCTAAACAATCAATGACAAAGTTAGAAAAACAGGATGACCAAGGGTCAGCGTATCACCAGATGTCCCTGGGTTGATGGCCAAAACAGTGGAACACAGGTATGTTCGGGGTAGAAGGCTGTGACCGATGCCAGATGGAGAATCTTCTCAGCTAAGCAATTTTGTTGATGTGGCATCTACTCACATCACTCACTGGAACCAGCATTATGCAGGGTCACGCACTGTACACGAGCTATCAGGAATGGTTACTTATTACCAGCTCAGTAGGTGACCAGGGGCATGTCATTTCCGAAGGAAGCCGTTTGAAGGCTTTCCCTGCACTTACTTTCCCATGTTCAGATATTCTTAGAAAAGTGAATGATTGTCGATAGGTTTCAGAATTTCTTTGACTTGAGCAAACTCCAAAGGCATGGGGAAGTTTCTTCAGCCATGCAGGTTCCCAGATCTGAAAGTCTAGCATCGTCAAGCAGTCACTTTCAACCCCTACTCTGTGCCAGATGTTGCATGCCAGGAAGTGATTCACAAAAATGATATGAACTAGAATTGTGTCCTCAAGTCATTTATATTCCAGAGAGCATGGCTTCCCACTGCCTCCAGGCTAACGCTGAAACGCTCAGCACACCCCAGGAGGCCCTTGGCAGGCTGCCTCTGCTCCACCTTCACACGTCCTCTGGCCAAATAAAGGAGTTCTCTTTCCCTGGACACGTCTCATACTTTACAGTCACTGCAATCATGCCTCTCTTTAAATTTCTCCCAGATGATTCCCCAGGAACAATTTGATGCCGTGAAAAAGACACAAATATCAAAGCCAGGTTCAGCCACTCAACTTGCTGTGTGTTCTTCTGCAGGTCAGTTTCCCTCTCTGAGCCTCAGTTTCCGTAGATGTTAAAGGGGTTCAGTTCAGTTCAGTCGCTCAGTCATATCCAACTCTTTGTGACCCCATGAACCGCAGCACACCAGTGGGGAAGTCTATATCATTTCAACTCTTCCTTCCATCACTGATAAATCCTAGGATTCTAGAGGTAAGCGTAGAATGAACAGGACACCTCAAGAAATGGTAAAGCGTGCCTTTTCGGAGCACGAAAAAACAAACATCTTCCTTCGTGGATTCTATCTGCCCAGAATGGTGAAGATGAGGTCTGCTGAGCTAGTTCTGCACACTATGCATGCTGTTTATCTGCTTCTGTTTCCTGGGAGGCCTCTAATAACACTGATGGAGGGCCCACTTAATGTCATTCATCAGCTCTCACATCTTTATACCACTCCTGAGAAGTGCGGGTTATTGTTTCCATGCTGCGTGTGGGTTAATATAGAGGCTCAGGGAGGATCCTTGTCTGAAGTTGTACAGAATCCTTGACTAGGTTAGGGAGTCCAGATGCAGATCAGAGCTCAGCCTCTTTCTGGGCCAAAACCTCCCCTATCCAGCTGATGTCCTGTCTCTGATCCTCACGTCTGGATCTCCACGCAGAAGCGGCAGCATCGGGAGACAAGCCTTTGAGACTGAACGCCGTGCCAACACACGTGTATACTGACTGGCTTCCCCTCCACGGCAGGCATAGGCGACCTCTGTATGTGATATAGGGAAACCACAACAAGGCAATCCCTGCAACTATAAAATCAAATTAAATCAGGGATTCTGGCTGGGGATTTAAACATCTTAGCCGCTCTGATTTCTCTGGAGAAGCGGGGAGACGGAGCCAACTGCTGGAATGCACTCTCTCCCCAGTAAGAGTGTGTTTTTTTGCCTCAGGCTCTCAATCTGGTTTAAGTTGGCCATTTGGAGAGAAGAGAACTTCCTGGGCTTGGAGAAAAAAGAGCTCTCTGGGCTTGGGGAGAGCTTTCGTCTGCCAGTGTGTTCTGCTCACCATGCTAGGAAATCTGGGATGCTGGTGGGTAAATAAGGGTAAATAAAAGAAGACAGGCTCCTGTTCACTGAGCATGGGCCGCCCTCCAGTTAACTCCACACCTGTTAATTCCCATAGCAGTCCCAACACAGCAATGCAGGTAGGTAAGATCCTCATCCCCAATTTAAAGATGAGGGAACCTAGCCTCAGAAAGTCAAAGTAACTAGTCCAAGTTTATGCAACTGGTAAAGATGGAACCATATTTCAAATTCTGGGACATATGAACATCTCTCTTTTAAGCCACATGACAGTATCACCTCCACTCCCATCCTGAAGGGAAATTTTAAAAGAACAGTAAAACCTGCCCCATGTGTTGTTGTTCAGTCGCTCAGTCGTGTCCGACTCTTTGTGACCCCAAGGACTGCAGCACACCAGGCCTCCCTGTCCATCACCAACTCTCAGAGTTTGCTCAAACTCATGTCCGTTGAGTCAGTGATGCCATCCAACCATCTTATTCTCTGTCATCCCCTTCTCCTCCTGCCTGCAATCTTTCCCAGCATCAGGGTCTTTTTTAACGACTCAGGTCTTCGCATCAGGTGACTGAAGTATTGGAGCTTCAGCATCAGTCTTTCCGATGAATATTCAGGACTGATTTCGTTCAGGACTGACTGGTTTGATCTCCTTACAGTCCAAGGAACTCTCAACAGTCTCCTCCAACACACAGTTCAAAAGCATCAGTTCTTTGGCACTCAGCCTTCTTTATGGTCCAACTCTCACATCCATCCACAACTACTGGAAAAGCCATAGCTTTGACTATACAGACCTTTGTTGACAAAGTGATGTCTCTGCTTTTTAAAATGCTATCTATATTGGTCATAGCTTTTTTTTTTCAAGGAGCAAGCATCTTTTAATTTCATGGATGCAATCACCATCTCCAGTTTACAGCTAACTAGAATTATTTTTTTCTTTTTGGTGTGTGTGGGTGGGGCAACATATATGGGTACTCATGACAAGATTTTACGATGACATTGGCTTTCAAATATATAAAAAATCTCAGCACAAATTCTTTGGTAGGAGGAAATGTACAAAGTAGAATTGAAGAGAGGGGAAGAGGAGAAATACAGAGTTATCATGTGTAGTTTATGGGCTTCCCAGGTGGTGCTAGTGGTAAAGAATCTATCTACCAATGCAGGAGACTTATGAGACACAGGTTTGATTCCTGGGTCAGGAAGATCCTCTGGAGGAGGGCATGACAACCCACTCCAGTATTTTTCCCTGGAGAATCCCATGGACTGAGGAGCCTGGCAGACTTCAGTTCACAGTCACACAGAGTTGGACACGACTGAAGTAACTTTGCATGCAGGCACTCATACATGTGTAGTTTATAACTGATAATAATTGATTCCACATAATAGTTTAGCTTGCATATTCTAGAGGAGTCTATCAAGATTGAAATCTCAAAAAATCTTAAGGAAATGATTTACTCTCTAATTTTTTCAATTCCCAGGTTGTAGTGAAGTTTAAGCGACTATCTATAATAAGCTTATAGGAACTACTTAACAAAGTTAATGACATATATGCCTGATAGTATTATTTTTAACCAGCGTATTGATATATAATTCATGGGCCAAGAAATTCACCCATTTAAAGTGTAAAAAATAAATGGTTTTAAGTATTTTCACAGAGTTGTCAAACTAATATTGTAGTCAGTTTTAGAACCTTTTCATCATCCTAAAAAGAAACCCTGGGTTCATCAGCCATCACTGCCTATTTCCCCAAACTCCTTCACCCTAGATGAGGGGTCCCCAACCTCCAGGATCTAATGCCAGATGATCTGAGGGGGAGCAAATGTAATGTTAATAGAAATAAAGTACACAGGAAATACAAGGTACTTGAGTCATCTGCAAACCACCTGCCTCCCTGCCCAGTCCCTGGAAAAATTGTCTTCCATGAAACCAATCCCTGGTGCCAAAAAGACTGGGAACTGCTGTCCTAGACAACCATTAATTCAGTCTCTATTTCTACATATTGGCCTATGCTGGAGATTTCATTACAGTTGAATCATACAATGCATGGCCTTTTATGACTGGCTTCTTTCACTTAACTTAGTGTTTTCACAGTTCATCTTGTAGCAGGTATCAGCACTTTATTTCTTTTTATGGCTGAATAATGTTCCATGTATCGATATATGCTATTTTCCATTTGTCAGTTGAAGGATGAGTTGTTTCCACTTCGTGGCTACTATAAATAATACTTTTGTGAATACTTGTGTACAAGGTTTTTTGTGGTCGGATGTTTTAATCTTTCTTGCATATATAGCCAGAAGGGGAATTGCTGGGTCATTACAGGCACTCTATTCCTGGGATGCTACTAGACTGCTGCTCAAAGAAGCTACGCGATTTTGTACTCTGACCAGCAATCTATGCAGGCTCCAATTTTCACATCCTTGTCAACACTTGCTATTGTCTATTTATTTTATCCATTTTTGTGAGAGGGCAGTGGTAACTGTGCTTTTGATTTGCATTTCCCTAATGGCTACTGAGATTGAGGACCTTTTCACAGGTTGACTGGCTGTGTGTTTATCTTCTTTGGAGCATTACTTACTCAGATCGATCCCTTGCCCATTTTTTACTCAGGCTATTTGTCCTTTCTGGGTTTTAAGAGCCCCTTATATATTTTAGATATAAATCTCTAATCAGATATATTATTTGCAAATGTTTTATCTTCGATCATAAATTATGGAAAGGAAAGGGGTCCATATTCCTTTGGATTGTGAGCTTTAGAGTCAGTTCTGGATTTGAACCCCTAAGATCACTGATTCCCAGCTATTTAACTTTGGATTGGCTTCTTAACTTTGCCTCTGTTAAACTGGGAACACTAATTCTGATGCTTCAGTTTGTGAGATTAAAATAGCTAATACATGTTCAGGTATGACACAGTGCTGAGCATATAGGAGGCATTCAACAACCAGGATTTGTCATTATGGTACAGTGTATCAGGCAGTTCATAGCATTATTGTGGTAACTGACTTCTTTTTAAGACAATTGGAATGTATAAGATATTGATTATTTTATTTTATAACCTATATCAGTTGCTTCAGGAGGTTAAGTAATAAGCCCAAGAGACATAGTAATTCCACATTAGATCTAAAGCTCAAACTGCTTTTTTTCAACTTGAAGTTTAATGCTGTATTCAAAGGGCTTGGTGAGACGCATGCTGCCTTTGTTCACAAACAGAAAGTGGAAATTTCTGGGAATTGAAACAGCAATCCACATAGGCAGGTTGCAAGCAAGAAAATTAAAACATAATCAATTAATCAAATATACTCTGGCTAAAACAGTATCTTCCACCCCAAATTCCATCTTGTAATGTAAGCTTGCCATTCTTTCATTAAGAAATGTTTATTCCCCTTCATTTAAATCTGAATTGGCCCTTTGGTTTGACTTGACCAATAAAACACGGCAAGATAATATGACACAGTGTAGTTGCTATAAAGTCTAAGTGGTCTTTCGGCCTCTGGCCTCCCTGGTGGCTCAGTTGGTAAAGAACCTGCCTGAAGTTCAAGAGACCTGGATTCGATTCCTGGGTTGGGAAGATCCCTGGAGAAGGGAATGGCTACCTACTCCAGTATTCCCTGGACAGAGGAGCCTGGCAGCAAAAAGTCGGACACAAATGAGTAACTAATACTTTCATTTTGGACTTCCCTGGTGTCTCAGACAGTAAAGAATCTACCTGCAAGACAGGAGACCGGAGTTCAACCCTGGGGTTGGGAAGATCCCTTAGAGATTGGAATGGCTACCCACTCTAGTATTCTTGCCTGGAGGATCCCATGGACAGAGGAGCCTGGCAGGCCCCAGTCAGTGGGGTAGCAAAGAGTCAGACATGACTGATCAACTAACATACACACACACACAAACACACATACACACACTAAGTGGTCACATATATTGCAACCCACATGGAGAAGACCCTTGACCCTTGGCTGTTAGCCCCAAATTAGCTTCCATCCAGCAGCCAGCACCAACTGCCAGCCATGTGAATGAGGCCATTTGGCCAACCCAGCCAATACCAAGTGAAGCAGAGCAATCACTCAGCCAAACCAAACCCAGAATCGTAAGCAAATAAATTATTTCTGTTGCAATCCATTAAATTTTAGGACAAATTATCACATAGTATAATAGGTAGACAAAAACCACTTGAGATTCTCAGGTAAAGGGTATCAGAATACTGTTTATGTTTAGTTTGACATAGCTAAAGAAATGCATTTTCTACCTTTACCTTAAGCGTGATTCTTTCCCCAGCCAGACCCTCATCAGAAAGATATTTATGTATTTGTTCCCATAATTTTCATATTCTAATGTCTCCGTTTATCCTTAACAGAAATAACAGGAATGCAGTCTTGTTCCAGGTAAAACAAAAATCGGGAGCTAGCAATGGCAAGACACTCCAATACTCTTGCCTAGAAAATCCCATGGATGGAGGAGCCTGGTAGGCAGTCCGTGGAGTCGCTAAGGGTCGGACACGACTGAGCGACTTCACTTTCACTTTTCACTTTCACTCATTGGAGAAGGAAATGGCAACCCACTCCAGTGTTCTTGCCTGGAGAATCCCAAGGATGGGGGAGCCTGGTGGGCTTCCGTCTGTGGGGTCACACAGAATCGGACACGACTGAAGTGACTTAGCAGCAGCAGCAGTAGCAACCTTTACCTTAGTCAACTGTAGGTAAAGTTTTGCTTTACTATATTCCTGGGAATTCCCCCTGAAAAGTAATCATATTCATTTAGCCATGCCTCTTTGTATCCATCCATCCAATAAATATTTAATGAATGTCTACTCATTTTCTGGCATTGGGTTAGACCCCGAGTTTATAGAAATGAATGAATGAGAAAGCACAGTTTTCTGCTCTTGTGTATTGTTAGAGGGAAACTGACAGTGAACAAGCATCTGTAAGCTGACAGGCTGGAAAGAACCAGGTATCAGAAATGCTTATAAGAGAAAGAACTAGGCTTTCCTATAGCTCAGGGCTAGCTGTCTTATCAGGGGCCACTTGCTTGGAGGACTGAGAAGGTGGCTGCTTGTATTTCAGTACAAGTGCATCAGAAAAACCTCCTCCCCCATCAGTTCAGTTCAGTCGCTCAGTCGTGTCCGACTCTCCGCGACCCCATGAATCACAGCACGCCAGGCCTCCCTGTCCATCACCAACTCCCGGAGTTCACGCAAACTCACGTCCATCGAGTCGGTGATACCATCCAGCCATCTCATTCTCTGTCGTCCCCTTCTCCTCCTGCCCCCAATCCCTCCCAGCATCAGAGTCTTTTCCAGTGAGTCAACTCTTCACATGAGGTGGCCAAAGTATTGGAGTTTCAGCTTTAGCATCAGTCCTTCCAATGAACACCCAGGACTGATCTCCTTTAGGATGGACTGGTTGGATCTCCTTGCAGTCCAAGCTCAAGAGTCTTCTCCAGCACCACAGTTCAAAAGCATCAGTTCTTCGGTGATCAGCTTTCTTCACAGTCCAACTCTCCTCCCCCATATCTCCACACTAGGTGACGGTATAAAACACCAATTGTGTCATACTCATGAATTCTGTGGGATGGAGCAAAGGGAGGACCAGTTTCGGCTATATGTCTATGGCATCAACAGAGCCGAGTCCTAAACCCGGGATCCCTTGATAGCTGGATGCTGCAGAAATCTCAGGACACCTTCACCCACATGTCTTGCATTTGACAGTGGTGTGAGCCGAGATCTCAAACGGGCTGCCAGGCACAACCTCTCCAATGTGGCCTTTCCACGTGCTGTCTCCACATGCACCAGTTTAGGCCTCCTCATAGCATGGCAGCTGGATGCCAGGAGTAAATACCTCAGAGGAGAAGTAGGCACAAGCCAGGAAACTTGTCTTCTGTAACCCTGCCTCAGGCGTTACGAGTATCGCTTTTTCACGGTGACAAGTCCACTTAAATTTGGACTCTGAGGGAGAGGGCGAGGGTGGGATGATTTGGGAGACTGGCATTGAAACATGTATATTATCATATGTGAAACAAGTCGCCAGTCCAAGTTCGATGCATGATACAGGGTGCTCGGGGCTGGTGCACTGGGATGAACCAGAGGGATGGGATGGGGAGGGAGGTGGGTTCAAGATGGGGAACATATGTACACCCAGGGCAGATTCATGTCAATGTATGGCAAAACCAATACAATATTGTAAAGTAATTAGCCTCCAATTAGAATAAATAAATTTTTAAAAAATTTAAGGGGAGAGCACCTGTAGGTCCACTGCTTTGATCAGAGCAATGTCAAAGTTTCATTGTGAGAGGAATGTGTGGAATGGGAGAAATGATTGCAACCATCTTTGGAAAATACAATCTGCCTGAACAGGTATCAAAATCAATGTTCTTTTGATATTTAAAGATGGGGGAAATATTTATAGTCCTTAACTTTAATAGCTACTCATATGCAGAAGAAATATAAAGGTTGAGAGATGCTGGATCTTTTAAGATCCAGAGTGTTTCAGTAACAAATTCCAGTCTGGGCATTCATGTGCTGAGAAAAGGACCAAAGAGCTCTGTCTCTTCATTCCTGAGGACCCGATGGAAAGGTGTAGATTCTTCTAATTGATCACAGATCCTGAAAGAAACCAACTGCTCAAAAATTTTTTCAGAAAGGGGATCCATGAGTAAATATACTTTGAAAAAAATCTCAAAATGTATTAGATTAGAAGGGCTAAATGAGTTATCAAGAATATGAATTATTCAATTCATTTATTAAATTTATCTCCAGGAAAATCACCTCAGCCTGGGTTAAATGACTGTCTTCTCTACTCCCCTCTAATCTTCAGGTCACCTACCCACCCCACCCCCTCATAATACTTGCTGGATGTATTGTGGTTGCCTGCTTATTTATTTACCTTCTTCATTAGACTATGAACTCTGTAAGACTAGAGACCAGGTCTCAGAAACTGCTGAATCCTCAGCATCTAATTATCTCATAGTGACTGAAATCATAGTAATGTGTCCTATCTCTTGCCAACAGCTTTTCCTGGACCAAACTTCCACAACCCGTGACTACTAGAAGCCCAGTGAGAACTTTCTCATTAGGACTATTCAAGTCATATCAGAATTCCAAGGGGAAAATGACTGGTTCTAGGACAGGAGCAGGAAATATGAAAGATGATCCTGGAGCATTTTGTTTCGTTTTTCTTATTTTATTTTTTAGTTGGTAGAAAATTGTTTTACAACATTGTGTTGGTTTCTGCCCTGTAACCATACACACACACACACACCAAATACACACACACAAAAACACACATAATACACACACACACAACACATACACACAACAAATACACACACACACACACACACACACATATATATATATATATAACAACACACATATATATACAACCCCTCCCTCCCAGGTCTCCCTCCCGAGCCCTGTCCTGCCCCTCTGGATCACCACAGAGTGCCAGGCTGGGCTCCCTGTGTTGTATAGCAGGTTCGCACTAATTATCTGTTTTATCCATGAGAGTGTCTATGTGTCAATTCTCCTTTCTCAATTTGTCCCACCCTCACCTTCTCTGGCTGTGTGCATAAGTCCATTCTCTACTGGGTTCATCAGCACCAGTTTTCTATATTCTGTCAGTCAGTTCAGTCGCTTAGTCGTGTCAGACTCTTTGCAACCCCATGAATCACGGCACGCCAGGCCTCCCTAGCCATCACCAACTCCCGGAGTTCACTCAAACTCATGTCCATCGAGTCGGTGATGCCATCCAGCCATCTTCTCCTCTCCATCCTCTTCAGCCATCTCCTGAAGGGGATCCAGTCAACCCCTTCTCCTCCTGCCCCCAATCCCTCCCAGCATCAGAATCTTTTCCAGTGAGTCAACTCTTCGCATGAGGTGGCCAAAGTATATATACATTAATATAGGATACTTACTTTTCTCTTTCTGACTTACTTCACTCTGTGTAAGAGGCCCTAGGTGCATCCGCCTCACCACTTCTGATTCAAATTCATTCCCTTTTATAATTAATATTCCATTGCATATACGTACCACACCTTCTTTATCCATTCATCTGTCTTTGGGTATCTAGATTGCTTCCATGTGCTGGCTATTGTAAATATTGCTGCAGTGAAATTGGGGTACATATATCTCTTAGAGTTGTGTATGCTCAGTAATGGGATTTCTGGGTCATATGGTAGATTTATTCCTAGTTTTAAAGGAATCTCTATACTGTTTTCCATTTTGGCTGTATCAGTTTATATTCTCTCCAACAGTGCAGGAGGGTTCCCTTTTCTCCCCATCCTCTCCAGCATTTATTGTTTGTACAATTTTTAGAGCATTTTGTAGTGCCAGACAGTAAGGAAGTGCGCAAGAAATAAGCAAACAAATGCTGCAGTGACGAGAGTATGTCAAAAGGAGCTGACTGAAAGAGACGCGATGGCCAAACCAAGAACATTTTGAGCAACGAAATAAATAAGGTGGCAATGGATTATAACCCTAAACATAAAAAAGAACATCCGTGAGTCCATACTAATGTTGAATAAATAAATTAGGGAGAAGGGACAAATCTTCCACCCAGAATGATATCAAGTGATTTATGTAGATTACCTCCACCCTCAGGGAAGCTGAACCTGCTTCCCTCTCCTTAAGCGTGGGCTGTACAAAGGGTGTTCTTTCCAATAAGCACAACACAGAAAGTGGGTAAACAGAGGGAAACTGGACAGTGGAGAAACACGACAGGTGCTACCTCAGCCAGGTGATCAAGGCTAACATCCCCAGTGATAAGTTCCATTATATCTACCCTTAACATGCGGCTTCTCTTACGGCTCAGATGGTAAAGAATCCGCCTTCAATGCAGGAGGGCCAGGTTCGATCTCTGCGTTGGGAAGATCTCCTGAAGAAGGGAATGGCTACACACTCCAATATTCTTGCCTAGAGAATCCCATGGACAGAGGAACCTGGTGGGTTACAGTCTGTGGGGTCACAGGGTCAGACGTGTCAGACTCAGATATGACTGCGCAAATAAGCATGTATGCATGCACCCTTAACATGATGGGGTGAACACAGGTCTTTACATCTGTCATTTTTCTCCTTAAAACACACAAACTCAGTCTAATCACACACACAAAAAAGCCTGTCAGGCAAAGCCCAACTGAGCTCATTCCACTAAATACCTGACCAGTACTCCTCAAAACTGTCAAGATCATAAAAAACAAGGAAAGTCTGAGAAACTGTCAAAGCCAAAAAGAACCTAAAGAGACATGATGCAATATAGCAGCCTGGATGGGATCCTGGAACAGAAGAAAGGACATTAGGTTAGAAGTGAGGAAACTGGAATCGAGTATGGACTGTCATTAGTAATCGTGTATCAGTGCTGGTTTATTAATTACAGAGATCATACCATTCCAGTATAAGATGTTAACAATAGAAAAAAACTTGATATGCAGTATGTGGTAATTCTGCACTATCTTCACAATTTTTCTCTAAGTCTAAACTTGTTCCAAAGTTAAAATTTTTAAGAAGTTTCAAGGAAACACGTATAGTTTTAAACCCTGCCTTTCCCAGTTGAAAACAGAACTGATATAAAGCATCAACACAGTGAAGTTAATAAGTAAAGGACTCAATCTTTCAATGCACTTAGCGCTGGCAGACTTTACATTCTGATTCTCGTCTTGTTTCCTGAAGGAGTTGCAGCAGGGGCATTTAGAAGGTGGGCAAGAAATGGTCTGGAAGCTTTTGCCTCAAGGCCTGGTGCAGAAGATCATCTGAAGTCTGGAGCAGAAACACTTTCAATCTATGTAAATATCAGGAAATTAAATTCCATATGTTGTGTGCCAGACGCTTTCAGCTGCCACAGCTGTGTGCAAAACGGGGAGCAGACAGTTTGGATTGTCAAGCAGGAGGAGTGTCATTCTTCACAAAGGAGAAGACTGTGGCTGCCAGTTGGAGGTCAAGGGGTAATATGTACGAGTGACTTGATTCCAGCAATCTGACAAGTTAAATCACTGGACAGTTGGGAATTCCTTGGGAGGCTTAAAAGTTGGAAGAACTTGTTAAGGGTGTCGTAGTCTTTGGAACCAGAGATTGCCTTTGAAATACACTGTTTATTTTAGAAACCACATGAAAAAGGCACATGTATGACGGGGCAAGGATGGCAGGGAGGTTCCCGTTGTGATTAAATATGAATGGTCATTGTAGCAAAAAAAAAAAAAAAAAGATCATCAAACATGAAAAAGATAATAAAATGTGGTGGTTACGACTAGAATGATACATATGGGATAGCTTTTAAGCTTTCAGCAGGTGTCCCAACCCTCTCTAATGCCTGTCCATTTGGTTTAAATGCTTTTTAAATATGAAGATAGCAAAAAGGCTGGGAGTGACTATTTCAGAAATGAGCGGTAGAGCATAAACATTTAGGGATTAGACATAAGGAGTGATGTACAAACGTCCCAGGTCTAGCCATCTGTGAGAGAATGGGAGGATAGGAGACCTAAGAAAGGGCACATTTCCAGGAAGAACTCTCAGATTCAGGAGATCTGAATTCTGCTTTGAGTTCTTTTGCTAGACTTCTCCCCACACTGTCTCTTGGCTGTGAAACACAAAACATAGCTGAAGCGTTGGAGTTTAAATCCCTGAATTTGAATTCCCATTCTGTACCTTGTTACCTTTGTGACGTTTGAAAAATACCTCTGCTTCCGTTCCATCACTCAGTCGTGTCCGACTCTATGCAACCCCATGGACTATAGCCTACCAGGCTTCTCCAGACAAGAATACTGGAGTGGGTTACCGTTTCCTTCTCCAGGGGATCTTCCCAACCCAGGGATCGAACCCGGGTCTCCCGCACTGGAGGCAGATGCTTTAACCTCTGAGCCACCAGGGAAACCTCTGCTTATTAACCTGTAAAATGGTACCATGTCTCTCTAGGGTCGGGTGGAGAATTCAATTAGTTCAATGCCTTTTAAAGACCTTGCATTCCCAAGTGGCTCTAGTGGTAAAGAACCCACCTGCCAATGCAGGAGATGCAAGAGACATGGGCTTAATTCCCTTAATCCAGGGAAGACCCCCTGGAGAAGGTCATGGCAACCCGTTCCAGCATTCATGCCTGGAGAATCCCATGCACAGAGATGCCTGTCAGGCTATAGTCTGTGGGGTCACAAAGAGTTGGGCAAAACTGAAGTGACTTAGCATGCAACGACCTTACCCCAACCTTTGGTTCTTGCTTAATAAACAGCACCTGTTTTTCTTCCAAGGACTTAAGCAACATTCAGAGTGACCTTGAAAGACTAAAATGCTAATCTGAAACTAACAGAGAAGGATCTTAAAGGAGTTAGTGTGGGACTGAATTTAATCCAAAATGAATCAGTGGCACATGGTTGGGATGGTTCTTGGGATTCAGGTGTGGATTTGTGGAATGAGACCCAAGTCAAAGTCTCATTTTCAAAGCTCATACTGTCTGGTTAGTCTTAATAGGGTGTCCAATCATTTATTTAGACAGAACACACAAAAAGCTTTGGCTTTATTTCTGAACATCTCATTTTAAGAGGGATCTTGACAACCTAGAATCCCAAAGTAGACTGCATAAGATCACAAAAAATTCTCAAAATGTTGTTACATGGCACAGTTGCTAGAGAAGTTTTTTTTTTTTTTTTTGACCATTGCTGTTGTTCAATTGCTAAGTCGTGTCCAATTCTTTGCAACCCCATGAACCACAGCACACGACTTGCCTATCCTTCACTGTCTGCTGGAGTTTGCTTGGATTCATGTCCATTGAGTCAGTGATACCACCCGACCGTCTCATCTTCTGTCACCCTCTTCTGCTGCCCTCAGTCTTTCCCAACATCAGGGTCTTTTCCAGTGAGTCAGCTCTTTGCATAAGGAGGCCAAAGCATTGGAGCTTCAGCTTCAGCACCATCCTTCCAGTGAATATTCAGGTCGATCGTGAAGTCCAAGGGACTGTTTAACCATAGAGAACAAATGATTCTCAAGGTACATGATAGCCCCCTCCAAATATTTGGAGAACACCTGTATAGATAACCATGAAAACCACTCAGTGGCCCTTCAAATGAAGGTTTTGTGTCAGCACAAATTCTCCGTGTCTTATTTTCTCTTGTCTTCTGGAATACCCCAAAGCCTATTCCCCCATCCTGACTCTCAGCTGGCAGCCTTGTTTGATGTTTCACCAAGAAAATGCAGCCATTGAGATCATGTTCGCAAGCTCCTCCCCTCACATCTATACCAATCATCTGCATTCTGATCTACTACAGACGAGATGTTTGCATATTTCTTAGCCACAGCTGAGGTTTCTACTCTTGAATAGACCTATCTTCTCTCTTCTCTGCTCTCTCTCCCTCTCATTTAGTCAAAAACATTCTCCCCTCCTTTCTCCTGCATCAATTCACTTTATCTTCAGGATCTTTCCTTTGTGCATATAAAACTGGTACTATTTCTCCCATTAACCCCTCCAAAGACTGCTTGACCCTATTTTTGTCTCTTTTATGCAAAAACTTGAGTTTCTAATTCCTCTCCTTCCATTTTCCCTTTAATTCACTCGGTCGGACTCTTATCCACATGACTCCCCCACACTACCGTCCCCAAGGTGATGAGCGATTACTGTGTTGCTAATGCCAGTATCCCATTCTTGCTTGACTTAGCAGCAGTATTTGAACCCATTGGTTCTCTTTCCTCTTTGAAGCTCTTAATTGTCTACCAGGAAATTCCTCTCGCAGTCTTCTTCCTTCCTCTCTGACTGATCCTTAGTCTCCTCTAAAGAGTCTTCCTAATCTCTTCATTTCTAAACTCTGAATGTCTAGGACTCAAATCTGGGATGGCGTCTCTGTATTTACATACTCACTGGTTAAGCATGTCCTACTCCAGTCCTTTAAACTGCCACGCCTGTGAAAACTCCCATATTTTACCTGCATCATGGTGTTATAGCCCCTGAACCCTAGATTTTTATAACCAACTGTCAACCCAACATCTTCACACAGACGTATTGTATGGTTTTAAAATGCACTGTTCGGAATTGAATTTGTAATATTTTCCCATCATACCTGTACTAAACCCACCCCGCCCGTAATGTCACTTTCTATATCGTGTATTATGAACCATGGAGAGGCCGTCTTTTTCTTTCCTGAGGCCAGACACCTAACCTCACTCTCTCCCCCCCGCTGCCTTTCTCTCTTTCTGTCCGATCCATCCATCTTCGGCTCTATCTTCTCACCCCTTCCGCTGCTCTCTCCTTGGTCCAAACTTCCATATCCTTTGACATGGCCTATTTTAATAGCCCGTGATCTGTTTAACCTGCCTCCACTTCTCTCCCCTCCAAAATGTTCTCAGTGCAGCAGACGAAGTAGTCTTTTTAAACTTACATCCATGACATCCTTTATTCAGTTTCCTGCAAAAGTGACCTCTCTCATTCAGAGTGAAAGCCAGTGTCCGAAGCACGGCCAACCGGGCGCCACATTCTCTGCCCGTCACTTTCCTTGACCATCTGCCCTGCTCCTCGCCTGTTTTTCTCTCCACTTCAGTCACATCAGCCTCCTCAGCACGTCAAGGATCCTGTGTCGCCTTTGAGGTCTTGTGCATATTGTACCATCTGCTTTGAACACCTTCCTCCAAGTGGTGTCATGACTCGCTGTCTTCCAGTTTGACCCTCTCTGGCCATTTACTTCCCACACCTCCAACAATTCCTGTCCTCCTTTCTTATTTTATTTTGTTCTCCTGAATCTTTTTTGACAGTAACATAGTATTTTGCGTGGGTTTTCCCCTAGACTATGAGTGTCAATGATCTTTATTGTTTACTGACCCATTCTCGGCACCAAGAACAGCCCCTGACACATAGTACATAATCAACAAATGCTTAATGAATAAATGATTGGTTGGAAGGATGGATAGATAAGCAGGACTTCTTAGGAAGGTGGTAAGCTCCCTGCTACTGTGTGTCCATCACTCAGGGATGCTGAATATAAGACTTTTGCATAGGCTTGGTTATTTCCAACTCCATGATTATACGAATGTTACAACTTAAGCGGTTTGGAGATTTGGATGTAATTCTGTGGTACTGACAATTATAGAGGGAAAAGCAGCATGACATAAGGTTATACCTTAAATATTCAAGAAATTACACATGGCCCAACTCCAGCTTATGGATGAACCACTTTTGTCCCAGAGGTTGCAAGTAATCTGTCCTATGTTACATAACTAGTAAGTGGTGGCAAAGAGATCTAATGAAAGTGGCTGTCTTCAATAAACCACACTTAACCCTGGTTTGAAGTATGGATCTATGCAAAGTCTTGTGGGCAAGAATAATTCTTCTTTACTTCTGTTACCACAGTTGAAATTTATTTTAAAGAAGACTCACTTTAACTTGATTCTGAGAAAGTGCTTCCTACATTAGGCACATGTGCTTTTTTACCTAAGTAAATTATTTTTTTAAATATTCTTTTACAGCAGAGTTTTTGAGAAAGAAAAGCAGCATGGGTCCAAGGGAGTGCCATTCTTCAAGTTATTTATGAAAGCAAGTAGAGCATTTGAGAAGCATTCTGCCTTACTGTCCTCAGCTCAGACCTGAGAACTAGGTCTCATGCTGTTCCTTTTGCCGAGGGTTGTACATTTGATCCCAGGAAGGTGAGGTAATGAGGCCCAAGGAGGTGATGACTCAGCAGAAGAACCACAAACAGACCCTGAAAAACTTCTGAATTGGAGACCAGAGTGCCCACTTTCTTCTGTGGTGACAAGAGAGTGACCTGGGCTTTGCCTTATCAACCCCTCATCCCCTGGGGCCTTATGAAGACTGCACACAGCACAGGTCTTTGGGTAGCTGGACCCGAGAACACCAGGAAGAACAGTTCAGTCTTCAGGGTATGGGTCCTCCCCCTAGGTACAAAACACATTTGCCAATACTTTGAAGTGGAAAGAAAAACCACATCTTCAGCTCCCAGGGGAAATCCATGTTCAGCATCAGCAATGGTCATAACCTGGGTGTTGCCCCTTAAGTCTTCTTCGGATTCAACCCAGCCACCTGGCCTCAACTCCAGCTCTCAGTTGTCTCTGGCAACATTACTGGTCAAGCTGGCTTGAACTCCTAGTGATAATGTACAACCCACACCTCTACCTACCACCCATGCAGAGAGACTGAGTGACTTCATCCTGCCCTGCTCCTTTCCCTTTTTTGCTTTCAACCCACATGGAAAACTCTCTCTTCAAAAGAGGAAAAATCATGGGCTCCTGACATCATTACCAAGAGTGTGTGGATCAGAGGGTAGGGCTTGTGATGCGTTTGCTTACAGAAGGTTGGCAGGAATGAGGGGCGTGTATGTGAATCACTCAACACAAGGTGAAAATATTGGTGGAAAAACCCAGCCACCTGATGACTCTGAACTTTATTTAAATATAGTATCTATGACCCATGTTTCCAGGGAATTTAAAACAGTGGTTTCCATCGACCACACAATCCAAATTCCAAAGAATCACATACTTAAGTGTTCTTTTATGGACTTGACACCAGAGGAGGAGGAGAGAGGAGAGAAAAGGGACCAAAATAGTTCACAGTGATATGTAAATAGCTTAGCCATGTGCTGTGTGTGTGTGTCTGTCTGTGTTTACTGAAGCTTGTTGGCCTAAAGGAGAATACAAAGTATTTGGGGTCTGCCAAGGTATATGGTTTCTTTTACATTACTCTATCATATTAGGAAATCTTTCAGCCTCCCCTAGCATCCAAGACGCAAAGAGCTCGAGACACACGTTTGCCAACAAAAACTACCGTTTCCAGTCTCCCTCCTGTGGGGCCCAGCTCAACACCATTTGTCAAAGTAGCTTCCTGCACACCCATTGTTCACCAAAAGTCCTTTGTCTGTTTAACACACTTGGCTCACAGTTTTAGAAGCTAACATTTTCTAACTGAGGACTTTCTGTTGATGCTGCAGGAGAAAAGGGTAATACAACAAAGGCAGGTTTCCTAAACGATTCTGGACTTTCAGAGTGCAGTGGTCACAGAATCTGGGATGCTTCAGTGACTCTCTGCGACTTTGGAGTCTTACAGAAGCCTCTCTTGGCCCTCCTCCAGTTTTCTCTCTGTTTTGTGGATGTAGTTGATATGTTAGGACACATGTTCCCAATTTCCTCTTCTCCCCCTTCTTTGACGAACATCCTTATACTATTTACCTTTGGTATTCACCCCTTGTACGCCATATTGGATCTATGAGACCTTTGATTTTATGGGTTCAACTTCTCAGAACCCATTTCTGTTTTGAGTCAGACTCTTTGCTGCCAACTGTGTCTGGCTTTTGAAGAGCAATTGAGGTGGGGAAGGTACAATTGATCTGTCAGAAGAAAAAGTCATACTACCCTGATCTACAAATGTCCATTTGACACCTTTCTTCTGCTCTGTCCATATTTTTCTAGGAAAGTTGATTCCTGATATCCTAAAAAGTATCCTAAAAAGCCTTTCCTATAAAGTGGGCTTCCCTCGTGGCTCAGACAGTAAGGGAATGGCAACGCACTCCAGTATTCTTGCCTGAAGAATTCCAAGGACAGAGGAGCCTGGTGGGCTACAGTCCATGGTGTAGCAGAGTCAGACATGACTGAGTGGCTAACACTTCCGCTTTCCTAGAAGGTGAACTGACCATATAGAAAGTTTCATTCACTCATTCATTCACTCCTGTTAGGAGTTAATTATTATTGTTTTCCTTCTGGATGGTCCTTCTGCCTTGAACAATTTTATCTCTCAAATTTGCTGCATTTAATAGGTATAAACCATCCCTCCCACCATGAATATGGTGCATATTGCTAATGAATCAAAATGAGTCTGGTCTGTTCAGTTCAGTTCAGTCACTCAGTCATGTCCAACTCTTTGCAACCCCATGAACTGCAGCACGCCAGGCCTCCCTGTCCATCACCAACTCCCGGGATTTACTCAAACTCACGTCCATTGAGTCGGTGATGCCATCCAAACATCTCATCCTCTTTCGTCCCCTTCTCCTCCTGCCTTCAATCTTTCCCAGCATCAGGGTCTTTGCAAATGAGTCAGCTCTTCACATCAGGTGGCCAAAGTATTGGAGTCTCAGCTTCAACATCAGTCCTTCCAATGAACACCCAGGACTGATCTGCTTTAGGATGGACTGGTTGGATCTCCTTGCAGTCCAAGGGACTCTCAAGAGTCTTCAGCACCACAGTTCAAAAGCATCAATTCTTCAGCCATCAGCCTTCTTCACAGTCCAACTCTCACATCCATACATGACTACTGGAAAAACCATAGCCTTGACTAAATAGACCTTTGTTGACAAAGTAATGTCTCTGCTTTTTAATATGCTATCTAGGTTGGTCATAACTTTCCTTCCAAGGAGTAAATGTCTTTTAATTTCATGGCTGCAATCGCCATCTGCAGTGATTTTGGAGCCCAGAAAAATAAAGTCTGCCACTGTTTCCACTGTTTTCCCATCTATTTGCCACGAAGTGATGGGACCAGATGCCATGCTCTTAGTTTTCTGAATGTTTTCTGATCTAGAGTGTTCAAATGTGACATTTAAATTAGTCTTGGTGACCTGAAAATGAATGAATGCCTTATTCCGTAAGACTTAGAACAAAGAAAGTTATTGGTAACTCCAGTATAACCCTCAAGGTAGTTTTCCAGTATGTTCAGGGATTGCCGCTTGCAATGTTCGTGTATTTGGTTTTAGCCCAAGAACATTTTAAATATCTAAATCTAAATTATGTTCAATACACACTTGTATCATTTTCCAATCTAACTCCCTCTGTTCTTTTTCATGGGTTCTATAACTGCATATTCCACTGTTTGTGGGGCATCTCAAACCTGGATTCCCACAGGAGTTTCTAGCTTGGCAAACTTAAAACTGAGTTCCCGCTCCTACCACTCTGCCCCCATCCCAGCAGATGGTGGAACTGTCCACAAGTCACATAGCCAGAAGCCAGGAAACTATTCTTGACACACTGTTCTCTCTTTCCTCTTAAGCCCTGCCATCCCCAGAATCCTGGGACGGCTCCCTCTTCACACTTCCCACCTCTACTCCATCTTGTGAAAGTCGCACCTTTCTTACTATTTGTTCAGTTACAATAACCTCCTCACTGGGCTCTGTACTTGAAATTATATCCCTTCCCTTCTATTTGCGAACCAGAGTGATGTTTCCTATGCACTACGCTCTAGCTTAAATCCTTCCCTGTGAAGTTCCTCACTGTCCTCAAGAGAATTTCGCGTGATTCTTTCTCTTAGGCACAGGCCCATCGATCCTTTGATAGCATTACCTTCCACAAGCACTCTCTGCTGTAAACATACTTGCTGTTCTTGTTTAGTCGCTCAGTCGTGTCGAATTCTTCATGACCCCATGGATTATAGCCTGCCAGGCTCCTCTGTCCATGGCATTATCCAGGCAAGAATACTGGAGTGGGAAGCCATTCCCTTCTCCAGAGGGTCTTCCCAACCCAGGGATCGAACCCGGATCTCTTGCACTGCAGGTGGATTCTTCGCTGTCTGAGCCACCAGGGAAACTGAACTTCCTTTAATTCTTCACATGAGTCATGGTTTCTCACTCAGAGATATCCACGCTTTCCTATGTACTTTCTATGTACTGTCTTGCCTTGGGCATCCCATTCCATGGGAAACATGGAATATTTCACATACCTCGGTGCTCCTAGCACCATCTACATACCTCTGTGCTGAGCTCATTCATTAAATGATTATGGAGTCCCTCCCCATGGTAAGCGCTATGCTAGGCATTTGGGATAAAGAATCAGACACCATCTTTTTGCAAGGGTCAGAGTGCAGAAGAGAAATAAGAGTATCAATAACTCTAATGGGTGGCAAACTGGAAGGAAGAGGGTAGCATAAAGGAAACAGTTTTGGTTGACAAAAGAATTGGCTTTCTAATCATCACAAGCAGAAGGCACAGTGACAAAAACTGGATGCTGGAGGTTTTGCAAGTTTGAATACAGGTTGGTCTCACAAGCCTAAGGTGAGTGCGTGCTTACTGAAGTAATAGTTTGGAACCTCGCTTCGTGATCACAATGGAAGCATTTACACATGTAAGCATGAACACTATGTAACAATAGCAGGGGCTATTGTTGAGGTTTTTCGATAGTTTCAACAATAAGGAATCTTTTGTTTAGACCAGAACTTGAAGTTCATCTACCTTATTCCCGCAACAAATGCTTCAATCTCCTCAATAAAATTTCTACATGTGATCTTTCAATCTCCACTTTGATATCTCCTATGGTGCTGAAGAAGACTCTTGAGAGTCCCTTGGACTGCAAGGAGATCCAACCAGTCCATTCTAAAGGAGATCAATCCTGGGTGTTCATTGGCAGGACTGATGCTAAAGCTGAAACTCCAATACTTTGGCCACCTCATGCGACGAGTTGACTCACTGGAAAAGACTCTGATGCTGGGAGGGGTTGGGGGCGGGCGGAGAAGGGGACGACAGAGAATGAGATGGCTGGATGGCATCACCGACTGTGGACATGAGTTTGAGTGAACTCCGGGAGTTGGTGATGGACAGGGAGGCCTGGTGTGCTGTGATTCATGGGGTCGCGAAGAGTCGGACACGACTGAGCGACTGAACTGAACTGAACTGACTGATTGTGAGAACCCCACTCCAGCTATAAAGAGACAAAGAACACTGTGTTTAAAACTGACTGATACATGCTCAAACCCTGTGTCACCCATGCATTGATGGTAAGTATGCAGCTATCTCAATTTTCCTGTTTGTTCATCTCTGTATTAGAATGAACCCTAGGTTACAGGGCTACATATTGAAAAAGTGTGATAGAAAGTATGCAAAATTTCTCAGCACTGCAGCTAACACATAGTTCAATTCAGTTCAGTCGCTCAGTCATGTCTGACTCTTTGCAACCCCATGAACCGCAGCACGCCATGCCTCCCTGTCCATCACCAACTCCCGGAGTTCACCCAAACCCATGTCCATTGTGTTGATGATGCCATCCAACCATCTCATCCTCTGTCATCCCCTTCTCCCCCTGCCCTCAATCTTTCCCAGCATCAGGGTCTTTTCAAATGAGTCAGCTCTCCGCATCAGGTGGCCAAAGTATTGGAGTTTCAGCTTCAACATCAGTCCCTCCAGTGAACACCCAGGACTGATCTGCTTTAAGATGGACTGGTTGGATCTCCTTGCAGTCCAAGGGACTCTCAAGAGTCTTCTCCAACACCACAGTTCAAAATCATCAATTCTTCTGTGCTCAGCTTTCTTTATAGTCCAACTGTCACATCCATACATGACCACTGGAAAAACCATAGCCTTGACTAGGCGGACCTTTTTTGGCAAAGTAATGTCTCTGCTTTTTAACATGCTATCTAGATTGGTCATAACTTTCCTTCCAAGGAATAAGCGTCTTTTAATTTCATGGCTGCAATCACCATCTGCAGTGATTTTGGAGCCAGCAAAATAAAGTCTGACACTGTTTCCACTGTTTCCCCATCTATTTGCCATGAAGTGATGGGACCAGATGCCATGATCTTTGTTTTCTGAATGTTGAGCTTTAAGCCAACTTTTTTACTCTCTTCTTTCACGTTTATCAGGAGGCTTTTTAGTTCTTCTTCACTTTTGCCATAAGGGTGGTGTCATCTGCATATCTGAGGTTATTGATATTTCTCCCGGCAATCTTGATTCCAGTTTGTGCTTTTTCCAGCCCAGCATTTCTCATGATGTACTCTGCATATAAGTTAAATAAGCAAGGTGACAATGTACAGCCTTGATGTACTCCTTTCCCAATTTGGAACCAGTCTGTTGTTCCATGTCCAGTTCTAACTGTTGCTTCCTGACCTGCATACAGGTTTCTCAAGAGGCAGGTCAGGTGGTCTGGGATTCCCGTCTCTTTCAGAATTTTCCACAGTTTATTGTGATCCACACAGTCAAAGGCTTTGGCATAGTCAATGAAGCAGAAATAGATGTTTTTCTGGAACTCTCTTGCTTTTTTGATGACCCAGCGGATGCTGGCAATTAACACATAGTAGATGCACAAGAAGCAGCAGTGCCCTACACTGTGTGATGCTCTCTCCTTCATAAAATGCCTCTGAAGACTTTACCCTTGCATGACATTTCTGCTTTTATATGTGGCTAGTAGCTATAAAGTTTGCCACCTTGCTTATTAAATTTAACTAACTCCCCCCTAGAGATGCATAATCAAGTGATTTTGACATGTGAAATAAAATTCAGCAAATGTTATTGCTATGATTATTCAGCTGCCAGAATATTTTATAGTAGTACTCAGATGATGGGTTACATAGAAAACTCTAGGGTAAATAAAATGGGTTTTTGCAAACTTGTAAATGGTTCATTTAACCTTATTCTTTAGGGAGAGAGAAGACTTTACCTACCTCCCTTTTGAAAGAATGAATGTTAAAATTTTGCACTAGGCAACTCAGGGAATTTTGTTTATATATATATATATAAAATTTAAAGCTCTCTTCTCAGCCTCTGGACACATTTACAGATATCAGAAAAAAATAAAAATACTGGAATATTTTTACTGTCTTTTACAAATCTTACCCCTACTAGAATGTTAGCTTTGGAAAGATAAGTATTGTATGTATATTCATCAATGTACTAACACTAGCAAATTGAACAGAACTTGACCCTGAATAATTAAATAAAATAATTACTGTTACATATGCTGATATTCTTATGACAAGTAAGTACTTTAATAAAGCAGTCTTCATTCTAAAATGTTTTACATGGAATGAGGGGTTGAAATGGGAGGAAAGGACACATATGTGTGAGGCTTTCAGCATCTTGTAGAAAAAGACCAAAAAAAATTAAAAAGCAAAGTAAAAATTGAATGCCCTAATAGCAGCTCATATTTAACCTATGAAATAGTTGTCGGCTTTCTAACATGAGTATACAGAGAGAATTGCTGACATGAAAGAATGCTAAAAATACACTTTGATTGAGGAAAGGTATTTACATAACACGTTTGTATCTCGAGATGGTGGAAGGTGGATAGTTTTATTCCTTTCCTTTCATTATTCTGTGTAAACTTTATATTTTTAAAAAAATCTTTTTCCATGTTATTGATTAGAGAAGTCTTTTCTCTCAGGAGAAGATTTCTCTATCTTTTTTGTCTGTTATAAATGTAGTTTTTGCTGTTGGCATTGTCCCACACCAATTACTTCCAAAATGTTTTATTGACATAGACTGTGTTTGACTCTCTTACTTGGGCAAGATCTTTGCAAAAACTTCAGAATATTTTTTGTATTAATGATTAGTTATTGGCAATTAGTAATAGAAATTAGCTACTAGTAATCAGTTACATTGAATTTATTTAATATATGTTGCAGATGCTGATTGCAGCCAGGAAATTAAAAGACACTTACTCCTTGGAAGGAAAGTTATGACCAACCTAGATAGCATATTAAAAAGCAGAGACATTACTTTGCCAACAAAGTCCGTCTAGTCAAGGCTATGGTTTTTCCCATGGTCATGTATGGATATGAGAGTTGGACTGTGAAGAAAGCTGATTGCCGAACAATTGATGCTTTGGAACTGTGGTGCTGGAGAAGACTCTTGAGAGTCCCTTGGACTGCAAGGAGATCCAACCAGTCCATTCTAAAGGAGATCAATCCTGGGTGTTCATTGGAAGGACTTATGCTAAAGCTGAAACTCCAGTACTTTGGCCACCTCATGCGACGAGTTGACTCACTGGAAAAGACTCTGATGCTGGGAGGGATTGGGGGTAGGAGGAGAAGGGGACGACAGAGAATGAGATGGCTGGATGGCATCACCGACTTGATGGACATGAGTTTGAGTGAACTCTGGGAGTTGGTGATGGACAGGGAGGCCTGGGGTGCTGTGATTCATGGGGTCACAAAGTGTCGGACACGACTGAGCGACTGAACTGAACTGAACTGAACTGATTCTCTTTGGAAAACTCAGTTTGAACACAGGTTAGGAAACGAAATTTCTCTGTCTAAAACAAATTCTCTAACTCTTGCTGTCTTCCCACCACAAACCACCCCCATTCTTTAGAATGATGTTGGCATAAAATTCCCTTTGCTTCTTTAAATAAAAGAGGAAATTAGCTATTCTTTGGCAGAAAAGAAAAATTTACTCTAAGAAGTATGTTAAATATATGTTTTGATTATCAGAAAATAAAGAAAAATAAATTTAGGCAATATTTTTGGTGGCAGAAATAAAATGTACCCTTTATTTTATTTTACCTTTTTTATGGTAATATAGTTTATTTATATATGTTTCAGGTGTACCACATACTGATTAGACATTTTTATAGATTGCATCCATTATGAAGTTAATATAAAGTATTGGCTATGTCCCCTGTGCTATACGTTATATCCTTGTGTCTTCTTTGTTTTATACCAAGTAGTTTATATCTCTTGATCCCTTCACTGTTAACGATACTGTTAAAAAGCCAATTCCGCGTTGACTGTGGGACTGTGAAGCGTGTAGGGACGCATGTATCAGCTTTGTGTTGGTATGCTCTGACACGCCCCATCCTCCCCCGAAACCACCGTTCTACTCTGTTTCTTTGCTTTGCCTGTTTTAGCTATCTCGTAAGTGAAGATATTTGTCCTTCTCGGGCTGACCTGTTCCATTTACCATAAGGTTTCCAGGTTCATTCATGATGTTGCGTGTGGCAGGATTTTCTTAGCACTGAGTGATATCACATTGTACACGCAAGCCACATTTTCTTTATCCATCCATCAAAGGACAGCGGTTGGCTATTCTGAATAAAGCTGCAGTATGAGAGTAGATTCCTCTTTGATATCCTGATTTCAGTTCTTTTGGCTATATACCCATAAATGGTAATTGTGTGGTAATTTTATTTTTAATGCTTTGAGGAACTGTGGTACTGTTTTGTTTTGTTTTTTTTTAATTGAAGCTACACCATTTTACATTCCCACCAGCCAACAGTGTGCCAGGATTTCAATTTCCCCGTATCCTTGTTGACACTTGCTACCTTTTGTTTTTGTTTTGATATTATCTGTCTTAACACAAGTGAAGTGATATCTCATTGTGGCTTTTATTTGCATTTTCCTCATTGTTAGTGATATTGAGCATCTTTTCACATACCTGTTGGTGATTTGCGTGTCTTCTTTAGAGAAATATCTATTCAAGTCCTTTGCCCATTTAAAAAATTTTTTCTGTTGAGTTGTTGAAATTTATTATGTATTTTGAATCTTAACCCCTTATCACATATATGATTCGCAAATATTTTCTCCCACTTCATAGCTTGTGTTTTACAAGGTATGTTGGTTCCTCCTGTGCAGAAGCTTTTTAGTTTGATGCAGTCTCACTTGTCTGTTTTGCTTTTGCTGCTTGGGCTTTTGGTGTCATCTCCAGGAAATCATTACCTGGACCGATGTCATGAAATTCCGCTCCCCGTGCTTCCCTCTGGGATACTCATGCTGTGAGTCAGTAAGTGTTAACTGAGTCATTTGATCCCAGTTCTGACCTTGATTCGTCATTGATGAGCAGCAAGACAGTTAAACCCAGTGGGCCTCCATTTGCACACCTAGGAAATGGGAGGTGCCATCTGACACACAATTCTCAGGGCTGTAGACAGGATTTAATGAGATGCTGTCTGGAAAACTGCACTGTAAGCTGTGAAACATTACCGCAGCAGTGAGACAGTGCACCCACATAAAACTAAGCTGTGAGCTTTGTTGAAAGAAACACAGCTTGATCTGAGGATGCTGTTAATTGTGTTAATGGGGATATCGTTTCTGACCGCTTTGGGTAGCAAATTAAATCAGTCACTCGCCTCAAGGAGTCCCTCGCCCACAGCCACATTCCATCACCCCACTCAGCTTTCATGGCCACACTTCTCACTGCTTCATGCTTCTTGTCTGCTCTTTGGCTGTGTCTGTTTCCCTGCTTTATAATGTGGCTGCCACGTGAATGGTGACCCTGTCAATCATATTCAGTAACACACCCTCAGAGCCTGAAAGAGCCATGATCTTGGACACCTCATGTGTGATTATGGAATAATCAGATACATGAATAAACAGACTTGAATTTCTGAGCACTGAGAGTGCTTGAAAGAAACATGTTTATTTCTATTTTCCGGTTAAGATTTAGGGTGAGGAATTGGCGCAAGTGGTTATGAAACAAATCCTGCATTTCCTCCTTTGTCCTTCGATCTAATTCTACTTCTGCCCGGGTTTGTGTTAAACTGGAAGACGGAATCTCTGGGATCTAAGACGATGAAAGGTAGAAATCTACATGTGAACAGGCCCTGCTGGGACCAGATTTTTATTTTCCAGTGGCTCTTGAGAGCCATCTCAGTTCCCTCTCCATTCGTGGTCCTTTGCTGGGTTCCTGAGCCATGGGTGGGATGTAAAGCTTCGCATCACTGGCTTGAAGGAGTTCAGAGTCCAACCGGGCAGACAATCAGGGAGGAGATAATTGTAATAAAAAGGCATAAGCATTGCACTGAGGAGCAATCGTGAAGGAGCAGGAGAAATGCAAGAAAGTTTCCCAGTGGAGGTGACCTCTGAAAATAGAAACTGTGAGCAAAGGCACAGAAGCTACAAGCAGCATCATGAGTTACAGCAACATTCAAGGCAAGGAGACGTAGTCACAGGCGGCACGCGGCGAGACAGAGAAAGGGGATGGGTTTCTCATGACCGTGCTGGCCACTTGAAACTTTCTGCAACTTCCACTGTCTTGGTCTGGCTCTAGGATTTTTGAGACACCTAAATCTATTGCTCTCACAGTCCTACTCATCCTCCTATCTTTTTTTCATGTAGAACTCACTACACAACCACAGACTCTCCTTACTCAATTCTCAAGTCAGCCCTCCTACACCATTAATGAGGACACTCTTTGTTCCCAGGGAAAGAACACCAACTTGAATTAGCTTATGCCAAAGGAAGGTGATGTTTGTTTGCTTGTTTTTGTCTGACGTAACTGAGAAGCACAAGAGTTGAACTGGAAAAACTAGAATGGTTTCTCCATGAAGCCACTAGCAGCTTTCAGGATCAAATTTTTCCAAGAAAAGAGAGAGTTTTTCCCTCCTGGTTTCAGCTGGAAAACAAAACTCACAGTCAAGAACCCGTGTTGGCTTCACGTCAGCCAGGCATCGTGCTGAGCGGTGCTTCCTCTGGGGTACACGTTACTGAGGGGAGCAAAGGGGGGAGCTGAGGGAAGGACGAATGCCTGGATGATGGCTGGGAGGGGAGATGTGGAGGAGAATAGTGTGGACGTGGATCCTGGGATGCCTTACGGGCCAGGCCATGCGCTCAGTCATGTCAGACTCTTTGTGACCCCATAGACTGTAGCCTGTCAGGTTCCTCTGTCCATAGAATTTTCCAGGCAAGAATACTGGAGTGGGTTGCCATTTCCTACTCCAGAGGATCTTCCCAACCTAGGGATCGAACCCACATATCCTATGTCTCCCACATCAGCAGGTGGATCCTTTGGCTACTGAGCCATCGGGAAATCCTGTCATGGGCTGTGAAGCCATCCAAATCTGTCTCACTGCATCATCCCTTCTTTTTAATTTGTTGTTCAGTCACTAAGCTGTGTCCGATTCTTTGCTACCCCACGGACTGCAGCACACCAGGCTTCCCTGTCCTTCACCATCTCCCGGAGCTTCCTCAAACTCATGTCCATTGAGTCAGTGATGCCATCTCACCACCTTGTCCTCTACTGTCCCCTTCTCCTCCTGCCTGCAATCTTTCCCAGCATTAGGGGCTTTTCCAGTGAGTCGACTTTTCAGATCAGGCTCCTTTTAATAGCATGGTTTCTCATGCAGCGCCTATTGCTAAGTACCAGAAACCTTCTTGAAGCACAATTATAATGAGAATGAAGGCTGACTATGTAACTCACATGAAATAAGAGAAGACGCCAGACTGGATGAGGGAGCAGAAGGGGGCGTTAGTTGGAGGCAAGGATGGATGAGGGAAGCGAGGGAGAAATCACCACGAAACCAGGACCATCAGATGCCCTTCATGGAAGAAGAAATAGATCTGCATTCCTCAGGCGGATGCTGAGAACATCCGCATGGGCCCGGAAGATTTCTAATGTCCCTGCAAGGTAGACTACTCAGTGAGGCTGGGTAGTCTTTCTCTGCAGGTGCAAGAAAGCATACCTGGGCAGTCTTTCACCAAGTGTAGGAACATCAATGGTTCCAATGGTACCCACCACCCCCACACACCTGCATGGCAAGTAATGAAAGTCAGAGATGCCTTCTCCAGAGGGCAACACAAGGTCCTCCTGGCCCATGCTTGAGTTCAGACCAGGTTTTTTGGAGTCAGGTGGGTGTGTGCAGATATTTTTAAGCTACAAGACTCAGTGCCACTAAAAGAGCCAAACAGCTGAGCCTTTCTTCCAGGCTTCTGAAGACACACGTCAGTGTGCAGGTTTGAGTGAGGAGTATGTTCCTTTGGCGTTCCGCCCAGGCCCCTCTATGTTTCTGCCAGAGGTGGGAATGAGTGGGAGGATACAGCTCATTGTGGCCAACCTCAGCTCCCCGGCATGTCTGGCTCCAGCAACCACCAAAGGTTAAAATAATTTTAATAAAGTCTTAATGAACAGCTCAAAGCCTCAGAGTTATTCCTAGGTCAGTGGAGTTGAAGGCAGAGTTCTGAGATCAGTCCATTTTGTTAGAGCCATTTTACAGTCATTGGTTCATGCCAACCGCTCACCCATGAAACACTGGAAGGGCATTGAAATTTCTATTTATAGTAAGGATAAGAGTTTTGTGCTAAGCACTTTGCAGGCATGATCTCATTTAGTTCTCAAAACAATGCTGGAAGAGCACTCTTAGGATTATCCCTGTTTTACGGATAAGTACACTGAGGCTTAGCCAAGTTAAGTAATTTTCCACAGGGACCTGGAAAGTAAATGGCAGTGAGTGGACTCAAAGCCAAGTCTATCCAACCAAGAGCAAGCCCGTGTATTTTGTTTGTTCACTTGGATTTTGCTATGTCATATGTAGTGCTTGGGCTTCCCTGGTGGCTCAGTGGTAAAGAATCTGTCTGCCAGTGCAGCAGATACAGGAGACGTGGGTTTGATCCCTGGGTTGGGAAGATGCTCTGGAGAGGGAAATGGCAACCCACTCCAGTATTCTTTCCTGGAAAATCCCAAGGACAGAGGAGCCTGGTGGGCTATAGTCCATGGGGTCACAAACAATTGGAAACGACTGAGCACACACACACATCCACAGATGTAGTCCTTACCCATGTGTCAGGCCCCATATTAATTATGGGATCACAGAGACAAATAAAATCATATTTTCTGTCCTCAAATTGCTCGTAGTCTAATAGAATAGATTTAAAAATCAATCATTATACTACAGTAACATATTAAAAATAAATAAATAAAATGTCTTAAAGGCAACCCTAGAGAACCTGTCAAAATACCCCAGGAAGGCAGTTAACCCATTCTGGATCATCAGATATTTCCTGGTCGGGGTGCTTCTAAGCCAGATTCTGAAGGATGAGTAAGGCTTGGTCGTTTGAACAAAGCAAGGATGGAGCAATCAAGTCACAAGAAACCTAGAGTTTGGCGTTTAGGGAGCTTCCAAGTAGTGCAGTGAAGCTTGTATTTACATTAAGCACACAGAGCCAGTGAAGGAGTTTATTTGGGAAGAACTCAGGAGCTGCATACGGGGAAGCTCACACTGGCACCTTGGCCCGAGGCTGGCAGTAGCAAGCTCAGAGGGGGAATCCGGTCAAACGCTGGCCGGCCACGCAGCCCGCGTCTCTTGGCATCAGTGGGTGCACCACCTGTGTGAACACCGACGCACGTGGCCAGCGCCTGGATTGAAACCCACCTGTTTTCCATCTGCTCGTTTTCACCTTCGAGGGTCCAGCTAGTCTCCTGTAGGTCCCTACAGTTATTCAGGCACAGAAATTGAAAAAAAAAAAATACTGAAGTTCGGTTTTTTGTGGTTGCAGTTGATTAAAACCACATTTGACAGAGTGTAAGGAGGAAAATGCCCTGGTATTTGAAGGCAGCGTGTCAGAGGAGGTGAACGATTAGGTGCCTTCATCTGTACTATGATATCCTGTGCTGATCCAGGAATTGACCTGCTGGAATTCTTCTTGAGGCTGGGAATATACAGAAAGATCCTTGAGTCCTGGGACATCTCCCTTCAAAGCTCCTCGGATGGTACACTTAAGCTGCCTGGCCCATGAGCCCATGGCTTTCCTCTACAATCCTATGATTGTGGCAATGTTTCACATCCTGCTTTGCCTCCAGTAGGGAAAGAAATACAGTAAATCACCCTCTGGAGGAAGAAGAGCTGGTGTGATTGATCTATCAAAAAAAGAAAGGTTAAAGGAGCCGTGTAGTGCACAGTTGGATAAAGAACTAAGAAAAACAACAGGAAGGCTTGCAGGTTTGGGGAGCCGCTCCTGGGAGACATTAGAGGAAGGTGGTGCAGATGATTGGAGACAGAATTCGGAGGAAAAAAGAGATGCACAAGTAGGTATTGCCTTTCTCCAGATGAGAAACTGTGTGTACACTGATGCAGTTAGTGTTCCCAGTAATACTGGGAGGTGAGTGTTATTAGTTTCCTTTATGGTGGTACGAGTGGTGAAGAATCCACCTGCCAAAGCAAAAGACACAGGGAATGCAGGTTTGATCCCTGTGTCGGGAAGAGCCTCTGAAGTAGGAAGTGGCAGCCCATTCCAGTACTCTTGCCTGGAATATTCCGGGACAGAGGAGCCTGGTGGGCTGCAGTCCATGCAGCCACAAAGAGTTGGACACAACGGAGCAACTGAGACACATGGAGAAGAAACGGACACTCGGAGTTGTTAAGTTATTAATCCAAAAGTAACACAGTTAGTAAACTATGCAGGTGAGGTTTTTTTTTTTAACTCAAGTCTGTTAGACTACCAACCCCTTGTTCATGAATTTACTACATAAGAAGGGAATCTGTATTTTTTTAAAGAAGTATAGTTGATTTGTAATACTATGTAGTTTCAAGCATACAACCAAGTGATTTAGCTAAGTCAGTTCAGTTCAGTTCAGTCACTCAGTCGTGTCCGACTCTTTGCGACCCCATGAATCACAGCACGCCAGGCCTCCCTGTCCATCACCAACTCCCAGAGTTCACTCAAACTCATGTCCATCGACTCGGTGATGCCATCCAGCCATCTCATTCTCTGTCGTCCCCATCTCCTCCCGCCCCCAATCCCTCCCAGCATCAGAGTCTTTTCCAGTGAGTCAACTTGTTGCATGGGGTGGCCAAAGTATTGGAGTTTCAGCTTTAGCATCAGTCCTTCCAATGAACACCCAGCACTGGTCTCCTTTAGAATGGACTGGTTGGATCGCCTTGCAGTCCAAGGATTGCACAAGAGTCTTCTCCAGCACCACACTTCAAAAGCATCAATTCTTCGGCAATCAGCTTTCTTCACAGTCCAACTCTCACATCCATACATTACCACGGGAAAAACCATAGCCTTGACTAGACGGACCTTGGTTGGCAAAGTAATGTCTCTGCTTTTTAATATGCTATCTAGGTTGGTCATAACTTTCCTTCCAAGGAGCAAACATCTTTTAATTTCCTGGCTGCAATCAGCATCTGCAGTGATTTTGGAGCCCCAAAAAATAAAGTCTGACACTGTTTCCCCATCTATTTCCCATGAAGTGATGGGACCAGATGCCATGATCTTTGTTTTCTGAATGTTGAGCTTCAAGTCAACCTTTTCACTCTCCTCTTTCATTTTCATCAAGAGGCTTTTGAGTTCCTCTTCACTTTCTGCCGTAAGGGTGGTGTCATCTGCATATCTGAGGTTATTGATATTTCTCCTGGCAATCTTGACTCCAGCTTGTGCTTCTTCCAGCCCAGCGTTCCTCAGGATGTACTCTGCATATCAGTTAAATAAGTAGGGTGACAATATACAGCCTTGACATACTCCTTTTCCTTAGAACCAGTCTGTTGTTCCATGTCCAGTTCTAACTGCTGCTTCCTGACCTGCATACAGCTTTCTCAAGAGGCAGGTCAGGTGGTCTGGTATTCCCGTCTCTTTCAGAATTTTCCACAGTTTATTTGTGATCCACACAGTCAAAGGCTTTGGCATAGTCAATGAAGCAGAAATAGATGTTTTTCTGGAACTCTTTAGCTAAATACATATGTATAAATCTGTATTAGTTTTTCAGTTATTTTCCTTTATAGTTTATTATAAGATATTGAATGTAGTTTCTTGGGTTATACACTAAAACCTTGTTGTTTATTTTATGCATAGTAGTGTATTTGTTAATCTGCTGCTCCCAATTTATCCCTCCCCCCACCTTCCCCTTTGGTAACTGTGAGTTTATTTTCTATGTCTGTGAGTCTGTTTCTGGTTTGTAAATTCATTTGGGCTAGTTTTCAGATATCACATATAAGTGACATCATGCAATATTTGTCTTTTTCTGACTTAGAAGTTGGTGATGGACAGGGAGGCCTGGCGCACTGTGGTTCATGTGGTCGCAGAGTCGGACACGACTGAGCGACTGAGCTGAACCCACTTAATGTGATAATACTAAGTGATCTCGAGGTTCATCCATGAGCCAAACAGCACTGTTTCATTGCTTTTATGGCTGAGTATTACTCCACCGTTTACATGGGCCACTTATTTATCCACTCATCTGTTGATGGTTGCTCAGGTTGCCTCCATGTCTTGATTATTATAAATGGCGGCACTATGAATATCGGGGTGCATGCATCATTTGGAATTAGAACTTTCATCTTTTCTGGATTTATGCCCAGGAGTAGGATTGTTCGGTCTTATGGTAAGTCTATTTTTCGCTTTTTAAGGAATCTTCATACAGTTTTCCATTCTTGCTCTACCAATATACTTTCCCACTGACAGTGTAGGAGAGTTCTCTTTTTTCCATTCTCTCTCCAGTATTTAGTACATGTATGCTTTTTGATGGTGGCCATTCTGACCAGTGTGAAGTGACACTTCATTGTAGTTTTTATTTGCATTTCTCTAATAATTAGTGATATTGAGCATCTCTTCATGTGCCTGTTGACCATCTATATGTCTTCTCTGGAGAAATGTCTGTTTATGTTTTCTGTCTTTTTTTTGATTAGGTTGTTTGGCTTTTTTGTTTCTGAGTTTTATGAGCTGCTTGTATATTTTAGAAAGTATACCTTTATCAGTCACATCATTTGAGAATATTTTCTTCCACTCTGCAGGTTGTCTTTTCATTTTTTTTATGATTGCCTTTGCTGTGAAGGACTTCCCTGATAGCTCTGTTGGTTAAAAAAAAAAAAAAAATCCACCTGCAGTACAGGAGATTCCAGTTTGATTCCTGGGTTGGGAATATTCACTGGAGAAGAGATAGCTACCCACTCTAGTATTCTTGGGCTTCCCTTGTGGCTCAGCTGGTAAAGAATCTGCCTGCAATGCAGGAGACCTGGGTTCAATCCCTGGGTTGTGAAGATTCACTGGAAAAGTGAAAGGCTACCCACTCCAGTACCCTGGCCTGGAGAATTCCATGGACTATATAGTCCATGGGGTTGCAAAGAGTTGGACACAACTGAGCAACTTTCACTCACTTGATGTGAAAAAATGTTTAATTAGATCCCATTTGCTAATTATTGTTTTCATTTCCATTACTCTAGAAGATGGATCCAAAAAAGTATCCTGCAATTTATGTCAGCGTCCTGCTTATGTACTCTTCTAGGAATTTTATAATGTCACATGTCAAATTTAAGTAGTTAAGTCATTTTGAGTTTCTTTTTGCATATGATGTAATGGAGTGTTCTGACTTTATGGATTCACATGGCCCTGTCCAGATTTCCCAATACCACTTTCTGAAGAGACTGTCTTTTCTCCATTGTATATTCTTACCTCCTTTGTCAAAGATTAATTGACTATAGGTGTGTGGGTTTATTTCTGGGCTCTCTTTTCTATTCCATTGATCCATATGCCTGTTTTTGTACAATATCATGCTGTTTTCTTTACTGTAGCTTTGTAATGTTGTCTGAAATCTGGAAGGGTTATGTCTCCTGCTTTGATCCCTTTCCTCAGGATTATTTTGGCAATTCTGGGTCTGATGTGGTCCCATGTAAATTTTTGAAGAGTTTGTTCTGAGAATAATGTCATGAGTACTTTGATAGGAATTGCTTTGAGTCTGTGGATTGCTTTGGGAAGTGTGGCCACTTTAGGTGCACTCTTTCGGTCCGAGAGCACTGCCTATCTTTCTCTTTTCTTGTGTCGTCTTTGATTTTCTTTATCAGTGTTTTATAAAGTGTTCTCCGTGTGTACGTTTTCACTTCCTTGGTTAGGTTTATCATTAGGTATGCTTTATGCAGTTTTAAGCAGGGTTGCTTTTTAAAATTTCTCTTTCTGATATTTCATTGTAAGTGTAAAGTAAGAGATTTCTGTATATTAACCTTATATCCTAAAACCTTGATGAACTCATTGATCATTTCTAATGGTTTTTATATGCAATCTTTGGGCTTTTCCTTATAAAGTATCACATCATCAACATATAATGGCAGTTTTACCTCTTCCCTTCTGAGTTGGATAACTTGTATTTCTTTTTCTTGTGTGACTGCTAGGACTGCCAATGCCACACTGAATACAAGTGGTGAGAGGAGGCATCCTTGTCTTGTTCTAGACTTCAGCAGGAAGGCTTTCATTTTTTTCATCGTTTTGTATTATGTTGACTGTGAATTTGTCATAAATGGCTTTTATTACATTATGATATGTTCCCTCCATACCCAATTTGGCAAGAGTTTTTATTATCAACAGATGTTGAGTTTCATTAGATGCTTTTCCTCCATCTATTGAGATGATCCATGTGGTTTTTTAATCTTTTCTTTTGTTGATACGGTGTATCACATTGATTGATTTGCAAGTATTAAACCATCCTTGTGACCCTGGAATGACTCTAACCTGATTATGGTGTAGGATCCTCTTTATTGTTGGATTTGGTTTGCTAATATTATTTGCTAAGTATCATGAGCCTCTTTTATGTAGGGTTAAATTGATACTCAGAGATTAAATTATTAGCTTGCAGAATAATGCAACTAGTAAATGGTTCAAGGGAGTTTTGAACTCAGGTTTGTTAGACTATGAACCTCTTGTTTTTGAACTTACCATAGAAGCAGAGGATTTGTATTTTTGAAGTTGGTTGATCAGATGCAGACCTGATAATTTGATCAAGTCTAACTTTAACACTTTAATACAATTCTACATGTGAAACCAGGATTTTAGTCTTTGCTGTATGGTTCAATGAAATAAAATAACAGATATCATTGAGGAATCAAGACAATAGAGAAGTCAAATCATCTTTCTCAAAAATTCTAACCCAAAACAATGAAAAACAGTCTAAAAATGGTCATCTCGTCTTTTGGAAGAGGAAGTGTGATATAGGCAAGGTCATACTGGACTGAGTTTAAATTACATATCTTCCCATTTTCAACCTGGATGATCTCAATCATATTCAATCATGTTGCATATATTTCTGTCTCTCGGCTTAATTATTTCATCTGTAGAATGGAGATGGCCTTTCCTAATCACAAATTGGTCAGTTCAGTTCAGTTCAGTCGCTCAGTCGTGTCCGACTCTTTGCAACCCCATGAATCACAGCACCCCAGGCTTCCCTGTCCATCACCAACTCCCGGAGTTCACTCAAACTCATGTCCATTGAGTCAGTGATGCCATCCAGCCACCTCATTCTCTGTTGTCCCCATCTCCTCCCGCCCCCAATCCCTCCCAGCATCAGAGTCTTTTCCAGTGAGTTAACTTGTTGCATGAGGTGGCCAAGGTATTGGAGTTTCAGTTTTAGCATCAGTCCTTCCAATGAACACCCAGGATTGATCTCCTCTAGAATGGACTGGTTGGACCTCCTTGCAGTCCAAGGGACTCTCAAGAGTCTTCTCCAGCACCACAGTTCAAAAGCATCAAGTCTTCTGTGATCAGCTTTCTTCACAGTCCAACTCTCACATCCATACATGACCACTGGAAAAACCATAGTCTTGACTAGATGGACCTTTGTTGGCAAAGTAATGTCTCTGCTTTTTAATATGCTTTCTAGGTTGGTCATAACTTTCCTTCCAAGGAGTGAGCGTCTTTTTTAATTTCATGGCTGCAATCAGCATCTGCAGTGATTTTGGAGCCTAAAAAAATAAAGTCTGACACTGTCTCCACTGTTTCCCCATCTATTTCCCATGAAGTGATGGGACCAGATGCCATGGTCACCAGAATTAAATGGGGGCAGTTTTGTTAAAAAAAAAAAAGAAAGAAAGAAAGAAATAGCTAATATAGAGCCTGGCAAACAGCGGGTACTCAGTATATGCCTGGTGGCTTTAAGTTGTTAATAGGATGAAATGGTGATGATACTTTTGCTCTGAGTGTTATCACTGTTTCCACGGCTACTGTTATTGTTGCTGCTCTAAAGTCTTCCTGCCTCTAAGAAAGAAATTCCCTTGATTACCCCTGATGAAAATTGAGTGTCTAGCTCTTTCTTTGATTCTCCCCTCCCCCATACTCCTTTGGCTCTTTTCCACGGAAACAGAAGGAGACTGTCAGGGAAGAAACACACACACAGGCACACAAATGCTTGACAGCCAGAATGGTGGAATGCATCTGCCAAAAATCTACAACTTTATGCCAGGGGCAAACATATGACTTTATTTTCCCCCGCGAGGATGGACTTGTGCTGTCACAGCAAAAATTGATCTTCTGTTTGTGGGAAATTATGCAGAGTTCCCTCTTGTCTGTGCTGGGGAAAATTCAATTCCAAATCCTTGCTCACAGATTCTGGCAAGTGGCTCTCACTTTATAGCTGTTGATTTTTTCCCCACAAATATTTACTGAGCACCTATTATGTGCCAGGCACAGGGCTAGTCATGAGGAATATAACACTGAGCAAAAATTTACTTTACCCCTGCCTTTATGAAGTTTTAGTCCAGGGTGTGGAGAGAAGGGGAAGATAAATAGGAATTAAATACTCATAAAAATGTGATGGCAGCTGAGATGAGAAAGATAAGTAAGACTTGAACAGGTGAAGAGAGAGGAAAAAGTGTCCCTAGTTATAGTAAAGTTATCTATTATTTCCCCAGTTACATGCAATATTATAAACCTTACAGAATAGCAGACTGACAGACTGAAGAGAAGCGATCTGAGTGTGAAGGGGTCTGGGACTTTGATGTCTGACTTGGGGTCCAAGCCCAACATTGCTGCTTATGGGTTAACTGAATAATTCTGAACTTGAAGTGCTAATCTGTTAAATGGGAATAATCCTTGTAAGGCCTAAGATAAATAATGCATAGGAGTCTGTTCTCTGTCTTCACAACTCTCTTCACCTCTGCTTTCTGGTTAACTTCTATACAAATGTAAGGTTTCATTTTAAATGTTTTTTTCTCGGGAACATCTTTGACCCTCCTGCACTAGGCTAGACCCCTCAATTATATAGCACAATATATTGCTCCATGGACTTGGACTAGCCACACTGATCATGAAATATATTTTCATGTATATAACTGTCTTCCCCACTTAACTTTTTGATCGCAGGGGCCATGCATCATCCCTGGGTCTAGGCACACGGCTGAACCATAGTACATGTTTGGAATAAAGCTGAAAAGCTGAATGTGCTGGGGAACACGTACCCGGCAGAGAGTAGGGCTTTAGTAAGTGGAGTTTGTAATGGTTATATTGTTTAATGTCAGTGGTACAGAATACTTTTGTGTAACGAAAACCACTGACAGTAATAATAAAGATTAACCATGACTTAGGTTTGTGATGATGATGCCCCTGTTATTTTACAGCTCAAGAGTTTCTGCCTTCACCACCTTCTCAGAGACAAACATTATCTGAACTTCTATCACTTTTACTTTCTTATCCTGTCTTCCCAACTGTATTCTACTTAGTATATGCTGAAGTTCCTAAATACAGAACCATCCTATTTATTCTAATATCTGAAGTCCCTGGCTCAGTAAACTTGTGATCCCAAAGCACCATTGATTATAAATTCCTCTAACCTTGCAATGGTTCAGCACTTAGAGCTTCCAAAATACTCATGCTGATCTCTTTACTTAATCCTCCTTATACCCGTTTTGTTGATAAGAGAACTGAGACTCATTGATGAAAGTGGAGTCCCCATATCCAAGTCTCACTGCAAAAGATTTAAATCTGAAATCTCAAACTAAATGCTCTCCAGGTAGCTTAAAGGAATATAAGCTGGGGGAGGGGCTGGGGGGGGAGGACCCACATTGAAAGAGGAGCAATTCCCATCAATCGTTGGCAGGCAATGTTGCCAGATACTCCATTAAAAAAAAAACAAAGAGAAATCTGGATTTTTATATGAACCTCACCACTTTTCAATGTTGGCATCTGAACCAAATTCTTTTAAAACACATTGCAGTCCAAATAAAACAGCCACGGGTCAAATTCAGCCCATGGACCACCAATTTACAAGCTATAATTTAAACTTTAGAATCTTCCAAAATAGTTTGTGTTGCCCTTCCCAGAGGGTAGAGTCTCAGAGCTGGGCGGACTTTGGACCCGATAGATCCAGCTGGGTGGCTCCCAGGTTAGTCCATGGCTAGGAAAATTAGGATAGAACATAGTGGGCAATTTAATGTCCTGCCTTGGAAAAAGTGGAAGCATGTTGTACTCTGCTCTTGATTTTCCTAAAGGGTACTGGTTTATGAAATCCAGAAATCTGGAAACAAGTGGCTTAGCACAACCCCCACTTTTTATGGAAGAGAAGACAAAGTTTCATGGACGTTAATGATATGAGCCCAAACATCAGGTTCAGGAGGACGCTACTCCTATGCAAGGCATCTCACTTTGCACAGCTCCCAAAGTGTTCTGGACCCTGTGCCAACAAAACCATCACCTCCTTATGGTCAAGAGTCCCATCCTCCTTGCCACGTGTTAGTTATCACAAGGGATGTGCATACAGTAGGTGCTTTTTCTGTACTCGTAGCTCACATGTCTGCCCATCTTCTCCTGTAAAGTTCTGCGTAAATGTTCACTGTTTTACTGAAAACTCATGTCTTCTGTGATACAAAAGCCTTCTCAAATCCTGTTGGTTAAAGTATTTTCTTTTCCCTGTGTGCCTATGAAATATGACTGCATCTCTATCATGATCCCCACTTGTGCTAGAGTTACTTTTGATTTATACATTTCTGCAGAAAGACTGTGAGCCAGTGGTGGGGAGAGCCCATGTCTTATTCAACTCCACATCCCTCCCAAAAAGAAGAGCTCAGCATCTTGTTTATAGAAGGTACTTAACAAGTATCTATTGAAATGTCTTCCTTTTAATGTCTGAGTGTAGTGCTGGCACATAGCGGGTGCTTAATAAATGTCTTTTGATTGCTGTTCCCTTTTAGAAGTTAACCCAGTGCCCGGAATGTAGTAGGCACTCAAAAAAAAAAAAAAAATTTTTTTTTTTTTTTTTAATGAATGAATGGAAAAATGCCCTGGTAAGCTAAATATAGAGAAATTTCTTGAGAAAGTCCAGGGAATTTTCAGAAAATACCACCTCAGTCCAAATACCCCTATTGAGAGGTTTAAGGGGAGTCTGGTACTAGACTGTCTTTCGATAGTTGTTGGAGGCACGGCACGGACTAGAGCAAATTTTCTGTGATAGAAATTGAAGAAGGTATTTGCTTGTGGGGCTGTGCAAGTCCACATGATATCCTTGTGATGATGGAGTGAGCGCCTGATTTGCCTTGGACTCCCTAGCTCCAGCCTGTCTGAGCTGTGTTATTGGCTCCACTGTTAGTAGTTCAGGCTACTGTGACAAAGTGGTTGATTTAAGCAATAGAAATGTGTTTTCTAATAGTTCTGTAGGCTTGATGTCCAAGGTCACAGTGTCAGCAGGTCTGGTGTCTCCTGGGACCTTTCTCCTGGGCTTGCAGATGGTTGCCTTCTTGCTGGGTCTTCACACGGTTGCCCCTCTGTCTGTGTCCTAATCTCCTTTGCTTACAAAAACACGGGTCATATTGAATAAAGCCCACCCATATGACCTCATTTTACCTTAATTACGTCTTTACAGGCCCTATCTCAAATACAGTCACATGCTACAAACTTAGGGATTAGGACGTAAACGTATGAATTTGGAGGGGGACATAATTCAGCCAATAAGAGCCCCCCACCAGACACTACAGATAACAACTGGTTTGATCTCTTTGAGTTTTTTTTTTTTTAACCTTAGGAAATTGAAAATTGTACCAAAGCCATCAATAATGTCCGTTAAAAGGTTATGTGGATTTTTATACAACTTAACAGTTCTTGCTCCTGTGAGAGATAACAAAATCCCTTCTTTCTGCCATCCATCCCTGTGGCGTGCCAGCACCTTCTCGTACATCTGTCCTCCACCTATAGTGTCAGGCAAAGAAAATTTACTATGTGCTAGACGTCTCTGTGTATGATATATGATTTTTTGTGATGCAAACAGGCAGGGAAAGAAGAAAAGGGCCCAGAATCATTTATGTTGCCCATAAAGCACAGTTACAGACAGTAGGTAAGTTTAAGTGCCCATAAATTCTTATAAAAAATGATTTAAATTATAACCACTCCAGAAATAACTTTCACTGAGGGATGACAAAATGTTTAATTCACCGGTGGAAGTTGTCTGTGGATCCTGGCAGGTTGAAAGGGACAGAACTATTTGCTTGGATCACCTTTAACTAGGGTAGCTGCTAACTATGCTAAAAATATAATATTTAGGTACATGGACAGAACTGGGAACACTTTGAAGTTTAAGATTTATATAGTTCTATGTAGCTCAGAATATTTCAGAAATATGCTTCCTTAGGACAGGCATTATCACGTGAGCAGTTCAAGTCGCTCTTGAAATCTCCCTGCCTTTCTTTTGGAAGCATTGGAATCTGTGCCTCAGCTTCTGTGGACCTGCCACTTTGAGGCAGAAGGATAGATTAGGAGGGCCGTAGAGGCAAAAGAATGGCAGAAAGAAAAAGATATTATTTGGGTAGAGAAGGTTTCTCCATAGTGAAGCTGACCAGGACCTGTCAAACCATCCACCTTCAGAGGTAAGCCTCACAATGTAAACATCATGAAGACATGCTCTCCGAATGATCAAGCCACACAGCCTCCCTGACTCACAGCCTTACTGTACTGTTTTCTAAATCTTGGAATCTCTGTGCCATGTTCTGAGCAATATTCCTAAATTTATTTTCTGTTTCATCAATTCAGTTTTCAGTCATGTCTAAACTGCTATTTGAAACTCTCGTTGGCTTCATACAGTTTGGATGCTCAGCTTAGTTTTCAGACTCTACGTTCTCTTTTGAAAAATTATTTTGCTAGTATAGTGAGGGGGGGTGTGTGTATGTGTGTGTATTGGGTTGGCAAAAAGTTCATTCCAGTTTTTCCGTAAGATGCTATGGAAAAAACCAAATGAACTATTGGCCAACCCAATATAATTCAGGCTATCGTATTAACATTGTCTCACGTGCCTGGAGTTGCTTCTCTCACATCGACTGTCCTTTGTGGTGGGCTATTTCTACGCATGCTTGTTGATATTCCCTTTTTTTAATCTCATCCTTTGTGCGGGCTTTGTTTGTGTATCCAGGGGGAGAATTCTAATGGTGGTGCTCAGGGCATAGACATCAAGCTTAGCCCTGCTCAAGACTTCCAGCAACAATTTAAAGAAAGTTATCAGGTTTCTAAAATGGAGATTGGATTGGAAGAGTAGTTAGCACACTGGACTAGAGTCAGTGTCCCAAGGAGATCCATTGGGTAAAGTTCAGCAAAATATAGGAAGACAACACAGATCCCACGTTCTGCCTACGAAAAGCTGCCTGCGGTTTACTGAACTTTCAACTGCTTTTCTCCCTTTGGAGTCTGTCACACACTCTTCTGCCCAAACTTCACCTTTCCCTGGCTAACCGCCTGCTACTAATCCATCAAGTCTAACTCTCAGCCTTCGTCCTTCAGTTCTAAATCTTAATCTCTTCCATTATAATTAATCTTGGAATTCCCCAAGACTGCAATAAAAGTCCTTTCCTTCTACCGGAGTACAGATGTGTCCTATACTTCCCTCCATCATGGTTCATCCTTGCTCTCTCTCCCATCGTTCAGTAATTTCACTATTCACTAAAATTCTTAAGGGTAAGGATTATATTTTAAGATAATGATTTAAAAATAGCTGCTCTATTGAGCTCTCACCACCTGCCAGAAAGCTACAATAAGCTTTTCACATATATTTTTATCTTTTACTCTTTACCACAAACTTATAAATTTAGGTATTTTAATCTCCAAATTAAAGATGATGAAAAGGAAGCTCACAGAGGTCAAGAAACTTTAAGATGATTCAACACCTAAGTGGCAGGTATAGGATCCAAATTAAGATCTGTCTCCCAGGCTTGTATCCTTAACAATGTTCCATATTATTTTCTGATATCTATATCCTCATAATCTATAAAGTGCATATTCTAATCTATAGAATGCTAGAACGCATATTTAGTGAATGAATCCATGTGATTTCCTGGATACTGAAATAACAGAACTTTCCAAAGGAAAAGGGGAAATGCAATGTTCTGGTGACATATTCTGCATATGAAACTACCCCTCAACCTCAAAAATTAGCTCATCTATATAGCTCATGATATTATGGGCCAGAAACTTTGTGCTGACCAGTTTGGTTGAGCAGTGCTTCCACTCCATGGGGCATCAACAGGGTCACTAGTGGTTCTCAGCTGATGGCTCTTCTGGTCTGTAAGACAAATTGATGGAAGAATCTGGAAGGCTGGGCTTAGCTAGGTCCCTCTCTCTCTTCACGAAGTTTCAAGGCATCTCTGTGTGGTCTCTCTAATAGAGTAGTCAAACTTCTCACAAGGCAGCTCAAGACTCTAGGAGACCACGGTAGAATCTGCCTGTCCTCTCAGGGCAAGGCTGAGAGCTGGCACAGCATGACTTCCCCCGCATTCCATTGGTCAGAGCAGTCACAGGCCAGCCTAGATTCCACAAAAAGTGGAAACAGACACCACATCGCAGGGAGGAGTGACGAAGAATTGGTGACCACCTTTATTTCATTATATACAGTGAATTTAATGACAAAAGCAGTACAGTAAAAAAAACAAAAAGAAAAAACACTTTGACTTAAGGGTACATAGTGTTCACCTCTGGGCTAGAGCAGGTCCCTCAGTACCCTCTCCCATGGCACCCTTTTTTCTTGACTGCAAGGCTTGTGGGATCTTAGTTCCCTGGGACTCTCCAGTGAAAGCACTGAGTCCTAACCAGTGATGTGGAAGTCGTTCAGGCGTGTCCGACTTTGCAACCCCACGGACTATACAGTCCATGGAATTCTCCAGGCCAGAATACCAGAGTGGGTAGCCTTTCCCTTCTCCAGGAGATCTTCCCAACCCAGGGATTGAAGCCAGGTCTTCCGCATTGCAGGCGGATTCTTTACTCCCTGAGCCACCAGGGAAGCCCAGTGGACTGCCAGGGAATTCCCCACCCTAATCTATTCTTTGCCCTGTCCTCATCTCAGAGTAATATACGTATATTTTAATTGAAATTACTTGACTGAGGTCTGGTTCCTGATCTAGACTGTTAGTTCCAAGGAACAGTTTTGTTTGGCTTAGCACTGTCACCCAACCATCAACAGACACATGATGAGGACTCAAGAAATACTTGTTAGATGGATGGGTAGATGGGAAGAAGGATGTGGAGATGGTTCTTCTACCCACTGGAGGAGGTGATTAGATCTCAATTCTTCTTTTATCAGGAATGTTCTTTGAGATTCCTTCTTACCCTGTCGTCCTGTAATTCATCAGCTGCATATAAGTTGACTGCAAGGAAAGCAGGGGCCAATGAAAGGATAAGGCTGCCAAGAAAGTTCGGGAGATCTCAGACTGTTACGAATGAAAATTCTGAATCCAAAACAGAGTCTATTGTGCAGTGTTCTGGCCTCTGACTGGAAACCACCTCTGCTTCTGGGCATAGTGCTTTCAGAAAGATTTAACAAATTGAAAACTCCCCAGAGGTCACTCTACTGGTGAGCAAAGGGCCTAGATGTCATAGAGAAGTTGAGAAACAGGGAATATTTTTTTCCCAGAGAAGAAGGGACTTCAGGCTCATCATAAATGTATTTAAACGTTCCAGTTGTATCTTTAAGGCAGAAGAAGTAGACTTGTCCTCCTGTGTACCCAGAAGGCAGAACTACGACCAATGAATGAAAATTATATGAAAGGACATTTCAGTCCAACTGAAATACACTTCTAACCCTAGAGCTACCTGATAAATGCCATAAAGTTTGCCCTACAGTGTAGGGGCTTTCCCGATGGTGCTAGTGGTAAAGAACCTGCCTACCAATGCAGAAGACTTAAGAAATGCAGGTGTGATCCCTGGGTTGGGAAGATTCCCTGAAGAAGCATATGGCAACCCACTCCCAGTATTCTTGCCTGGGAGAAGATTGCATGGACAGAGGAGTTTGGTGGGCTACTGTCCATAGGGTCACAAAGAGTCAGACATGACTGAAGTTGACTTAGCACATGGGAGTTGCCTGATAAATGCCATCAAGTTTGTTATAAAGTGTGAGTTTTCTAGTACCAGAAGTATTCAAGAAAAGATTCTCAATGCCTAAATACACATCTGAAAAAGAGAGTCAAAGCACAACTAATGATTGGACCCAATGACCTAAACTTCCAAAGAAGAATACTGGGAGGTATGGGTTGCCTTGGATCCAGAGGACCAGGGTTCCGATGTCAGCTGTTAGCTCTTTGATGTGATGTCAGACATGTGACTGTCTCTTCTAGAAGAGGCTGCTGCTGCTGCTAAGTCACTTCAGTCGTGTCCGACTCTGTGCGACCCCGTAGACGGCAGCCCACCAGGCTCCCCCGTCCCTGGGATTCTCCAGGCAAGAACACTGGAGTGGGTTGCCATTTCCTTCTCCAATGCATGAAAGTGAAAAGTGAAAGTGAAGTCGCTCAGTCATGTCCAACTGTTCGCGACCCCATGGGCTGCAGCCTACCAGGCTCCTCTATCCATGGGATTTTCCAGGCAAGAGTACTGGAGTGGGTTGCCATCACCTTCTCCCCAGAAGAAGCTAGTGAGAATTACGTAGGACAATACACACAAGTACCTAGCATGTCAAATGGGGCACAGAACACTTTTAACAAATGGCAGTATTTTTTATTATTTCTATACTATTGCTTCATGAGGGGAAGAAGACAATAAATATTTTGTGAACATCTGTCTTAAAAAAACATACATATATGATACTCTTTATACAGGTATATTTTCTTTTTCATGACCTATGATGTAATTAGTTGCTAAAACTTCCCTCCTACCCAAAGTCACACATCTGAGTGGAGTTCAAATCCAGATATTCTTACCCCAGAGCTTCATCTTTTAGAATTTATCCCATGTAGACTTTCTGCAAGTATGTACTCTTATCCTAATGATGTCATTACGCGAAAAGGGGCTTACCAGGTGACTCAGTAGTAAAGAATTCACCTGCCAATGCAGGAGACCCAGGTTCCATCCCTGGGTTGCGAAGATCCCTGGAAGAGAAAACAGCAGCCCACTTCAGTATTCTTGCCAGGATAATCCCATGGACAGAAGAGCCTGGCAGGTTATAGTCCATGGAGTTGCAGAGAGTGAGACAAGACTGAGTAAGCATGCATGCGCTTTATGCAAAAAAAAATTGCATTTTCCCTTCACTAAGCCGAAACTTTTGGAGGCTAGGAATTATACTCACGTACTGTTGGTACTCTGTATTTCTAGCTCAATTCTTGGCACAGAAAGGATCCCAGTTTTTCTCATGCACTGTAATTTTGCTGCAAATTTATTTCTGGAGAAGATCATTTCTTATAGTATTTATTTGGGACTGTTGGAAGCTCAACACTGAATGCGTACAGTCCACGGCCATTAATATTTGAATATTTCTTTTGGATGATCTGACCAGGCAAATGGACCTCCCTCCAAGTTCTTCTCCCTGTGCTTCCAACTCAAGACTTTTGAAATTGCAGGTGATTTGAGGGCCACATGCTTGTCTGTTGATAATTCTGTGGCATTTTGTAAGTTATTTAATAGCTCGAAACCTCTGTTATCTTATTTACAAATTATGTATAATAAGCCCTCTCTTGCAACAATTTTGCAGACTTTATATGAGGTAATATAGCAGAGGCAAAACTATGTATTCAGAAAAATGTTTCATTTTCTGTCTGGAAACATAGAGCCTTCCCAGCCCCTTTATAGCTAAGTGAGGGTGTTAGTGCTGAAATGTAGTCCAAAGAATGGAGCAGTTGTGATACCGGCCACATCCAGATGCAGAGCTTAGAACCTTCTAGTCATGTGTTGCAAGCTGGATGTAAAGAAAACTCCCACAGGAAACTGAGGTCCTGGAGGAGAGCTGACATGAAAGGTACCATCAAAGACAGGAATGCTGCTCCAGCCACTTTGGAACTGTGATACAAACAGTATAAAAGTGCTTTTCTAGGGATTATTTGTTACAGCAACTAGTACCACTTGCCCTGACTTATACAACTAATAAACACACCAAGCATGGACTTTACACATAATAGCACTCCATAATAAGCATCAGTTGTTTGCATCTTATTTTCCTTCCCATTTATTTAACAGTATGCCTAAGTAAGGCGTACTTCCCTGATGGCTCAGCCAGTAAAGAATCCACCTGCAGTGCAGGAGCCACAGGAGACTTGGGTCCAATCCCTGGGTCAGGAAGATCCCCCAGGAGAAGGTACTGGCAACCCACTCCAGTATTCTTGCCTGGGAAATCCAATGGACAGAGGATCCTGGTGGGCTAGAGTCCACAGGGTTGGAAAGAGTCAGACATGGCTGAGCACATGAGCACAAGGACATTTTCAAATATTAATTTCATTATGATTTATAAAGCTTCTCATCTATGTACAAAAGTATGCATTTATTTTGAATTTTGCAACTCTCTACAACTGGCAGGTAATTACTGCCTTATTTTACAGTTAATGATTCCAAAAAAATAGGAATATTCTTCTCATGAGAATTGTCTGTGAGCCTCATTGCTGAGTAAGTACTTCATTTAAAGTCCTCATTCTTGCTAATGCACATTGCTAATACTGTTTAAACATTTCAGATGAGGACATTGATACTCAGAGCAGGACCCACATTTGCACAGCATAGTTAGTGATAGAGTTAGAAGTTTAACCTGAGCCAGTGTGTCTTCAAAATCTATGCCCTTTGAACATGCAGACAGTCTAGCTAATCCAAGGTCTATAGCAGGCCTACCGGTAGAGCTTATAAGAGACTACAGAAGCGCTGGCTCCTAACCCACTTCCTCTTTCACAACCCCGGGCAGTCTTCCCTTGCAAAGAATCTACCCCGTCATAAGTAGTTGCCATTGTTATTGTTCAGTCGCTAAGTTGTGTCCGACTCTTTGTGACCTCATGGAGTGCAGCACACCAGGCTTCCTTGTCCTTCACCATCTCCTGGAGTTTGCTCAGACTCCTGTCCATTGAGTCAATGATACCATCCAGCTATCTCATCCTCTGTCATCCCCATCTCTTGCCCTCAATCTTTCCCATCATCAAGGTCTTTCCCAATGAGTCAGCACTTCAGCTTCAGCATCAGTCCTTCCAATGAATATACTGGTTTGATCTCCTTGCAGTCCAAGGGATTCTCAAGAGTCTTCTCCAAGACCACAATTGGAAAGCATCAATTCTTCGGCTCTCGACCTTCTTCATGGTCCAGCTCTCACATCCGTACATGACTGATGGAAGAACCATCGCTCTGTGGTTACCAGAGCCATCTGAGAGACAGGAACCTTTTCCAGCTGCATGTCTTCTCAGTGAAAACATTTGTAGCAGTGCTTGAGTGAATCACTCAGATTTCAGATATTTAGAATTAACTGCAATGACCCCTTTACAAAATCAAATCAACCAAAAGAAATACGCTTTTTACATTCCAATAAACATATCTTCCACAAAGAAGAATATGGGTGCCATTTGCCATTGAGTAATATGGCAACAGATGGAACTCAGCGTGAGACACAGAAATCCATGGGTGTTTCCTGGTGGAGATGATGTTTGCCAAAAAAAAAAAAACTGAATTGTGAGGCTGTTTTATAGCAATAAAAATAAACAATGTTATTCAAACATAATTAATCTTCCCCAAAATACACTTCCTTCCTTGGTGTTTTTGTTCTCACCAGTGTTTGGGGAATCTCTACCTAGGTTTGAGTCACCAAATACCTATTTTGATTTTTTTTTTAACATTTTATGTTTGGAATCAGGTGTGTCATTACCCACTGAGAGCTTAGTCATCCTTTCTTAGGATCAGTGCCTCCGCCCATCCCCAGGTTTAGCATTTCAGTCTCAATTACCTCTGCCTCCCTCTGTCCGCCTTCGACTGCAGCTGTACCAGTTGCCCACCGATCTCTGTACATTCCCTGTATTATCCCATCTTTTAATCTGTGTCAGTCTTCCCTCCCTTCTGGTTTTCTCCCCTTCAGAGCATCCTTAGAAAGTTTCTCCACCTTTCCACATCCCCCCTTCTTTCTAAAACAAAAATGAAAACTTTTATTTATTTGTGTGTGTGTGGTTTTAATAACCTTTAACCTGCAGTACTGCCGTAGATGTTCATTTAGCTTAAGTCTCCAATTCCGTTCAATGTTTACGTGAGGGGAAAAAAATAGGGTCTTTTAAAGATTTGCTGAGAGACAAATGGCAAGAATGCAGGAAACCCACATGTTTGGTGCACTTGAACTGTGCCTGGCATTACGCCATATGCTTTACAGATCTTACCTTATTGAAGGCTCATGACAACCCTGGGAAGGAGACTGGCATGTTCCTATTTAACAATTAAGGAACACAAGGAGTTTAAGGAACTTCCCCAAAATTACCCAGCCATAAAATAAGCGGTAGTGTGTAGGATTTAGACACAAAGGGATCTTGACCCAAATTCAAGGACACAATTATATTCAACTTTTTATTTCACTCAGTAAACCAAGAACATAAGGATCAGTAGGATCGTTAAAGAAAAGAGAAACATGCGTCTTTAACTCTCTAAACCTCAGAAGGAACCACATTAGCTATCCTTAGTTTCATGGAGACTTGGATTCTAATCAGTGTCTGCATGATCCATCAGTCCTTGCTTGACAAGCCAAGCTTTCTTTTTTTGTCTCTCAATCTGAACCCCAAAAAATGTAAAGGTAGGCTAATTTGATGCCCCAATAGGAAACCTGACCAATTTCTCCTTCTGTCTATCACTTTGGAGTCGAAAAAGAGTAAATCTCAAATAAATTCTCAATAGTCAAGAAGGAAAAGGAGGGGTAGGGGGAGAAAGATGAGAAGAAAAATTGAAAACGACTGCTCATGTCCTACAAAACACTTTTTAATTCTGTTTTTTGTTTCCTGAAATGCTTCAGGAATGTGACAGTATCCTCCTTTGGGATGTAGGAATATTTCTGAAGAAAGGAATATTTCATATATTGATTAGGTATCTTTGCTAAAGGGAGAGCTCATCACCACTTCACTTTACCAGAGGGGTTGAGCTGAGGCTGAGCAGGCATTGGCATCCAGCCACCATCTTGCAGGAAGTACAGAGGACAAGGGAACAGGTTCTTCCATGCTATGAATGTGCAACAAAGAAAATCCAGGCTATGTGACACTCCTCAAAGGCCATAGGTTTTCATACAGGTGAAATGGAAGGAAAATCAAGAGGTAGAAGGTGAACCTATAGATTAAAAGTCTCATCAGTCTTAAAAAAATAGTGAGCAGGGCTAAACTATAATCTCTGAGGATGCACACTTGGGAGACAAAACTATAAAGAAACAGATGGAAGTTACTAGAAGGAAGTCAAGTTATTTTGTAGAAGAGAAAGTGAGGGTTGATCTGGACAGAACACAAAGTAGGGCTTCTGAAGCAGTAGGCAAAGTTGATATTCTTGACCTGGGTAGCAGTCACAAAGGTGTTGGCTTTATAATGATTAATTAAGCCATACATTTGTTCTCTGTGGTTTTCCTGTATCTGCATTAATAGTTTTCAATTCAAAGAATAAAATACCTAATTAAGTAAATCCCCGAGGCTCTAACTAGAAAATTGAATATTCATCTTAACCAAGTATTGAATTCAGTAAAAGGGAGATTTCCTCCCTGGTGGCTCAGAGGTTAAAAGCGTCTGCCTCCAATGTGGGAGACCTGGGTTTGATCCCTGGGTTGGGAAGATCCCCTGGAGAAGGAAATGGTAACCCACTCCAGTATTCTTGCCTGGAGAATCCCGTGGACAGAGAAGCCTGGTAGGCTACAGTCCACGGGGTCGCAAAGAGTCGGACACGACTGAGCAACGGGACGGAACAGATAGAACATTAACAGAAATAAACAAAGCAAGAAAACATTTCCTCTCATGAAATTTGGAGTCATACATGCCTGGATTCAAAGCATACATTAGATCTTTGATTTTGGTTATCTTTTGACCCTTTTCCTCTCTCAGACCCTTCAGTTCAGTTCAGTCGCGTCCGACTCTTGGCAAACCCCTGTCCATCACCAACTCCCGGAGTTCACTCTTAGTTTCCTCATATTAAAATGATGGTAGCTATATCATTTGCAAAGACTTTTTATCAAGATTAAATACGATTACATGAAAAGTTAAGTTTAAAAAATGCCTAAAGCAGTGCCCCCGTGCAGGAAAGCCTCAAACGCACCTCTGTTTATTGACGGCAGTTTTAAAATATTGATCTTTTGACTATGAGATGGTTCAGATAGGATGTAAGTTACACATTAGAGCTAGAGAGCAGATTGAAACAGTTCAGCTCAGGAAGCAGGTGATGGTCCAGCGGCTTGTACAGATGCACAGGACAAGCAGTAGAAACCCCAAACAGTTATCATCAAATGAAAGATAGCCACGGCATGAGAAAGCCTTGCCCAGCAAAAATGACACAGACCTTGCAGAATAAAATCTAATTTTCTCTTCTGAAGTAGATGTTTGCATTTTTATCTGGGGATAAGAGGGTGAAGGGAGTGTTAAAAGTGCTACAAGAGGCTACTTAGCAAGGTTTCGAGTTTGATACTCCTAGAGTTTATGAACTAGTCAACTTCTCATCAGGTCTGATGTCCAGTGTCTTTCAGACTCTGATGGAGATATATGTTACAGATATGTCAGTTCTTATTCAGTTCAGTTCAGTTCAGTCGCTCAGTCATGTCTGACTCTTTGCAACCCCATAAACCGCAGCACGCCAGGCCTCCCTATCCATCACCAGCTCCCAGAGTCCACCCAAACCCATGTCCACTGAGTCGGTGATGCCATCCAACCATCTCATCCTCTGTCGTCCCCTTCTCCTCCTGCCCTCTATCTTTCCCAGCATCAAGGTCTTTTCAAATGAGTCAGTTCTTCGCATGAGGTGGCCAAAGTATTGGAGTTTTAGCTTCAGCATCAGTCCTTCCAATGAATATTCAGGACTCATCTCCTTTAGGATGGACTGGTTGGATCTCCTTGCAGTCCAAGGGACTCTCAAAAGTCTTCTCCAACACCACAGTTCAAAAGCATCAGTTCTTCAGGGCTCAGTTTTCTTTATAGTTCTTATTCAGTATCCACTAAATGCTAGATATTGTGCTATATGTTAAATATGCATTATCTATCTTTCATACACATAGACACAACTTAAGAATCATATATCATGGTCCCATTTTAGATATGAAAAAAAAAAAGAAACCCGAGGTTCAAGAAGTTTAGACTATTTGTCCGAAATCTTAGAACTGGCGAACAGGGACTTGAAACCAGATGTTTATGATGATAATTTCTATTCTAGGCTATACTGTTTAATTTTAAATCTCCAAATATGCATACATAAATACCTATATATATAATAAAATGTATTCAACATTGAAATATGTTTAACCTTATATATATATATATATATATATATATTAGCCCAAGGCCACCCAACAGCTAACTAACCAGATGACAGAAACAAAGATTTGACCCAGGCAGTCTGATTGAAGAGACCTAACCTATATTCACACTACTGTGATGCCTCTAAATAGAACACCCTCTCTTTCCTTGGGAAATCAGAAAAGGCTAACTCCAAACTAGAATAGAGATGACTAAGTAGTGAAAAGAATATCCGGGAGTTCGGCAACCTCAGCTCTTATTCTGGTTCAGAAACTATATTTTTGCGTAACTGGGACAAATCATTCATTCTCTCTCTCTCTCTCTCTATATATATATATATATATATATATATATAAATAATTATTTTATTCCAAGTCATCCTTTCTTGACTCTCAGTCTTGTCAGAGATTTTTCAAAATGTTAGGAAAATTCTAGGGAACAACCTGAGCTTCTGTAGGGTCTCTGAAGGGGTAGGGGTGGAACCCGTTAGATCATGCCAGGAGAGAAAAGAAGAGGAACTAAAATATCACTTAGTGGGGCCCCCCTCCCCTTAGTATCACATTTCACATATATTATCTCTTTTCACCTTTTCAACAGCTCAGTGAGGTAGGTATCACTTCCCCATTCTGTAGATTGGATAAGCAAGATTTATGGAAACTGAATAAAAGGATTTGAGATTCAACTCTTTATGACTCTAAAGTCAGTTGTTGACTCCCACCCACCACCACACACACAAACATACTCTGGAAGAGGATAATTCTTTCCAAAGTCTCAGAGCCACCAGGGAAGCCCCTAGTAACAATCAACTTGCAACAAAGTTTGACTTATTGCTTATTCATCATAGTTGGCAGGGGAATTTAACTAATTGTTGTCACTCAGGGATCCAGATTTGTAAAGTAGCTACCATCTTTAATATTGTTGATCTCTGCGTTAAAGGGGGAAAGAAGACCGCTGGTTGGTCTCAAGTTCATCCACTAAATTCTTTGGCATGGAAGAGGCATATATTACTTCAGTTCAGTTCAGTTGCTCAGTCGTGTCTGACTCTTTGCGACCCCATGAATCGCAGCACGCCAGGCCTCCCTGTCCATCACCAACTCCCGGAGTTCACTCAATCTCATGTCCATCGAGTCAGTGATGCCATCCAGCCATCTCATTCTCTGTTGTCCCCATCTCCTCCTGCCCCCAATCCCTCCCAGCATCAGGGTCTTTTCCAATGAGTCAACTCTTTGCATGAGGTGGCCAAAATATTGGAGTTTCAGCTTTAGCATCAGTCCTTCCAATGAACACCCAGCACTGATCTCCTTTAGGATGGACTGGTTGGACCTCCTTGCAGTCCAAGGGACTCTCAAGAGTCTTCTCCAATACCATAGTTCAAAAGCATCAATTCTTCGGTGCTCAGCTTTCTTCACAGTCCAATTCTCACATCCATACGTGACCACTGGAAAAACCATAGCCTTGACTAGATGGACCTATGTTGGCAAAGTAATATCTCTGCTTTTTAATATGCTATCTAGGTTGGTCATAACTTCCCTTTCAAGGAGTAAGTGTCTTTTAATTTCATGGCACAATCACCATCTGCAGTGATTTGAGAGCCAGCAAAATGAAGTCTGACACTGTTTCCACTGTTTCCCCATCTATTTGCCATGAAGTGATGGGACCAGATGCCATGATCTTAATTTTCTGAATGTTGAGCTTTAAGCCAACTTTTTTACTCTCCTCTTTCACTTTCATCAAGAGGCTTTTGAGTTCCTCTTCACTTTCTGCCATAAGGGTGGTGTCATCTGCATATCTGAGGTTATTGATATTTCTCCCAGCAATCTTGATTCCAGCTTGTGCTTCCTCCAGCCCAGCGTTTCTCATGATGTACTCTGCGAATAAGTTAAATAAGCCGGGTGACAATATACAACCTTGACATGCTCCTTTTCCTATTTGGAACCAGTCTGTTGTTCCATGTCCAGTTCTAACTGTTGCTTCCTGACCTGCATATAGGTTTCTCAATAGGCAGGTCAGGTGGTCTGGTATTCCCATCTCTTGAAGAATTTTCCACAGTTTATTGTGATCTACACAGTCAAAGGCTTTGGCATAGTCAATGAAGCAGAAATAGATGTTTTTCTGGAACTCTTTTGCTTTTTCGATGATCCAGTGCATGTTGGCAATTTGATTTCTGGTGCCTCTGCCTTTTCTAAAACCAGCTTGAACATCTGGAAGCTCACAGTTCATGTATTGCTGAAGACTGGCTTGGAGACTTTTGAGCATGACTTTACTAGCGTGTGAGATGAGTGCAATTGTGTGGTAGTTTGAGCATTCTTTGGCATTGCCTTTCTTTGGGATTGGAATGAAAACTGACCTTTTCCCAGGTCACTGTGGCCACTGCTGAGTTTTCCAAATTTGCTGGCATATTGAGTGTAATACTTTCACAGCATCATCTTTCAGGATTTGAAATAGCTCAACCGGAATTCCATCACCTCCACTAGCTTTTACTTAATGGTTACAATTAAATTGGTCAGGACTAGTCTCGCGTTCCCCTTGATGACAAGAAGCCTGGAAGTGTAATCCTTCTATGTGCTCAGAAGTTTTCCCATACAATCTAATCAGAATTATTTAGTGAGCAGCAGTAACATCAATCTCAAGGAATAAGTTTTGAGGAATTTCTCTACCTATTGACCAAGAACAAGAATCTTGGACAAAGGGATAATGAGAGAGATGGGATAATGAGAGAGATGGAGTGAAGGATTTCCAAGTGCAGTTCAAGAAGCAGCTTTCTTTGGGCTCTGATGTTAAAACAGTCTTTTCAGACTTCTCTTTTAAATTTCCTTCTGCTTGGAAAGGACAACAGGGATTACTGGAAATTCTGGATGGGTCTGAGTTTGGCTTTGATATTCTAATTTTTCACCATTTCTCCTCCTCTTCACCTAAGGTTACATTTTTTTTTTTTTTTTTTTTTGGGTGGAGAGGTTGATTCACCATATCCTGAGTCCTCAGCTGTGCCACTCTGAGTACTGGAGTGGGTTGAGACCCTTTCTATTTCATGACCTGTTTCCAGTTGATGATCAACTTTTCCTTTTTCTCACGGCTTAAGGAGGTTAGACAAGAATCATCCCATTTGACCTTTGTGGCTTTCACTCCTGGTGTTCTCTTGCTCAGACTTTGGTGCGTGCCTTCCAGGAGCCCCACCCCTGACTAGGGGACGACCTGTCCTGCTGTCTTACCCCAAGAAGACCATCTTAATCAACCCATAGACCTATTTGTTATTTTTTCACTTTTCTTGGAGTAACATGGTATAGTGTTATATACATAGAATGTGGAGTCAGATGTACTGAGTCAAATTCTGGATCTACCACTTCTATCCCTGTGACCTTGGGTGAGTTACTTCTCCCCTCATCAATCTTCCTTTCCTCATATGTAAAATGGGGTCAATGACATCATATACCAGTTGTGACATGTGACAATCTTTGGAAAAGATGGCAGTACCTGAAGATCAGTTCCTAGATCAGTTGACTATTACTACATACCACACAACATAAAAACTTAGTGTCTGAAAATAAAAACAACATGTCATTGCCCCCACTGGGCAACTTATCTGTAGATGCACTGGGAATTTCCGATCTGGCTAGACTTGGAGAATGTCAGTGGATACACACGTGTGTTTATAGTCTGCAGTTGGGTTCACTGGGGTTAACTAGTCTAGGATTGTCACGTATCATTTATCAGTTGGCCAGCTGCTGACTTGGACCACGGGGGAGACGTGAACATGTATCTTTCATCATCTGTTCTGTCCTTGTTCTGCCCTTGTCCTCTCGGCAGCCAGCAAAGAACCAAGACAGAGAGCCGAGGTGTGCAAACCCTGTCTGACGAAAGTTCAGACCTGGCATGGAGTCTCTTCTCCAGCATGCTTTTGGCAAAGCGTCCCAAGACTAGCCCAAATTCCAGGGTTAGCGAGGTAGTCTCCACTCGCCTCCTGATCACAAAAGCTGTTGGTACAGGAATGCGTGGAATATCAGAGCCATTTTTGCAGGCAGCCTACCCAGCTCCATCACGCTTCTTCCCCTCTCAAGTATTTCTTGTCCTGCTCTAGTTCTGGGCTTACTGACTGTGAGCTTCTTGAAGTCAGGCATGACATATTATGCATCAAACGAGCACTACAACCATCATCGTTGAGGACTTCCCTGGCGGCTCAGCAGTAAAGAATCTGGCTGCCAATCCAGGAGACACAAGTTCCATCCCTGGGTTAGAAAGATCCACTGGAGAAGGAACTGGCCACCCACTCCAGTATTCTTGCCTGGAAAACTTCATGGACAGAGGAGCCTGGCAGGCTACAGGCGATGGAGTCATGAGAGTCGGATGTGACTTAGGGACTGAACATGCATGCCTGCACTATCATCCCTGATATTTAGCACATGTCAAATTCATTCCAGACTCTGTTTGAATAGCTTTCATACATATCACCTTATCCTTACAACTATTCTCTTTATAATTGTTGCTCTTCCCTGTCTTCTCCTTCCCATACACTTAGTAGGTACCCAATATCAACAAAAGGAAGCTTTTTTTCCCTACTGTAAGTTTTCTCTGGGGTTAACACCTGCTTTGCATTTCCAGGAGATAGGCCAGAAGTGGGTTGATGAGTCAGTCATTCCCATCTCTGACTTCTCCCAGCACCCTCTCTGGGGGCTCACCTGTCTCACCTCAACTTCACCCCCAGACATGTTATCCTTGGGTGAATCCTGAACTCTTGTAATATTTCCCATGCTCTGAAATGCCCATATTACTCACTTCACTCACCCACACACCTCCTACTCCCCACCATTCATGTCTTTGCCCACATTGCTCCTAGTCTTTTGCTTATGTGAGTTTGTCACAGTTATTTTTCGGAGAGAGATACCATAAACCCTTACATTGAGTCATAAAGGGCAATGAAAATACCTATGTCTTTTTATTGCCAAGTACGTGTCCTGACATCTCACTTGATTTCTGGACCCACCTGACTGGATATGAGGCTGGTGCAATAGTCCCTATTTACAGACATCAAAACTGAGACATAGAGAGGTTCCATGGCTTGCTCTGGGTCCCACAAATACAATGATGTTCAAGATAGAAAGAAATCCAAGGATTTATGATTTATGGGCCAGCAGTAGTTTAATCATCTTATCATTTAACTTCACCTATTCAACCAGTCCATTCTAAAGGAGATTAGTCCTGGGTGTTCACTGGAAGGACTGATGCTAAAGCTGAAACTCCACTACTTTGGCCACCTCATGTGAAGAGTTGACTCACTGGAAAAGAGTCTGATGCTGGGAGGGATTGGGGGCAGGAGGAGATGGGGACGACAGAGAATGAGATGGCTGGATGGCATCACCGACTCGATGGACATGAGTTTGAGTGAACTCTGGGAGTTGGTGATGGACAGGGAGGCCTGGCGTGCTGTGATTCATGGGGTCACAGAGAGTCGGACACGACTGAGCGACTGAACTGAACTGATTCTGCAGTTTCTCATATTTCTGCAGCCTTCCGTACTGTTGTGCAGCAATGCTGACTGACTGTAATCAAGGAAAACCTAATTTACAAATGAGCTATAGCATCAGCGAAACTAACGCACACAGCATCAAGAGGGCTAAGCAGAAAGAAGTAAACACCAACCTGCTTGTAAATAAAAAGCACCGAACAAATACAAGAAAGACGTTGATTTATTTATTATCACAGTATTGTGGAGCATGAAACGCTAGAGGCAGAGTCTTGTAATTTGTCTGGATTTTGACTCTACGCCAAGCGTCATTCAGAAATGGAAGGCATGGGAAGTCTGTTCCCCTTAGGAGAAGTCCTGCTGTGCTGTGCCCAGGCCTTTTGCATGTAGGCAGCCCAGGTTCCTAATCAAGCTTCTGTCCCTTGCTCATGTTGTGATCCTGAACAAGTTGCGTAGCGTGTTTGATCCTCATGTTCTTCACCCCGTGTGAGTGGGCACCAGCCTTCACAGCACAGGTTTATTAGGGGGATGAGATGAGATGGGGCGAACAGCGCTCTGGCACGTCGGAGCCTTCCTGCAGGCTGTTGCTGCTGCTGCTGTTGTTGTTAACAAATACGAGTGAGGTAAGAGTGAGTCACGCTAGTCAATTGCTCAGCCCTCTCCTGCTCGTCTTCATCATGTTTTTGTCTCCATTGTTCACTCCCTGTTCGTTTTCCAGAGGCAAGAGCCTTTTCTGTTTCACGTGCCTAATTCCAGGATGACTTTTAGCTCAGAGGGGTAATTTGGAACATAAGTGATGTATTTGGGTCCCTTTAGTGTCTTTATTCTTTTGCAAAGGTGTATGTAAGCTAGAAGGAATGGTAATTTAGGAAAATATTAATATCCAAAAAAACCTAGGCAGACAAAACAGTGAGTCTGTGACCTCTGGACTGAGTTTCTGAAGGATAAACACAACCACCTTGACCATCACGTTAAGGAGGTCAGTGAGTTCAAACCTTGACGATCTAAAATCCTTTGAATCAGTTTTACATCTATAGTAGCTTTCTTATTTTTTTTTTTTTGAGATGTAATGTATCAAAACCCACAAAAGTTAAAGACAAAAGCCCAATAAATCATAAGAATCTGCCTCTGGTGTTTCATGCTCCACAATACTGTAGTAATAGGTAAGTTGACATCTGTCTTGTATTCTGTGCCTTTTTTATTTACAAACAGGTTTGTGTTTACTTCTTTCTCCTTAGCCCTCACAATATGTGTGTGTTAGTTTAAGTGATGCTGTAACTCATTTGTAAAACTAGAGGTGAAGAAGTTGGACTCAGAGGGGTAAAGCAGCATACCAGTTTATCTAATTAAACATCAGAGAGCTGTTGATCACACCTCGTGAAGGCCGTTTAAAAAATACAACTAGATGTTGAAGGCACTGACACTGGTGTGTTCACCGCCCAGCCCGGCCACCTCTACCCAGGGCAGCACTGCAATAAGATAAAATGGGGTCAAAGTTGGTCTAACCAAGGCACTTCCTGCTACACTCAGCTGTGCAGGAACACTTTAAATCATGGCTTTCTTCCTGAGGATCGGATAGTTGGAAAGAACTGAATGGAATTATAGAAGACAGATCACTCTGATGAAGAAGCAAGGAAGGGACTGAATAATTCAGTGAAATTTAATGGGCTTTCAGAACATGCCAGCAATCTGTTCCCATTCTCAAACCAGATGCCACCGAGCCAGCACTCTTTCTGTCTGCCTGATCCATTTGAGCAGTCTCACTGGGGGCAAATGATGGTTTTTCCTAAAAGGTAGAGAAAGGTTGTCTTCTGAGAAGCCTAGGCATCCCAGGTGTCACTACTAGTCAAGAACCTGTCTGCCAGTTCAGGAGATGTAAAAGACACAGTCTTGATCCCTGGACTGGGAAGATCCCCTGGAGGTGGACATGGCAGCCCACTCCAGTATTCTTGCCTGGAGAATCCCATGAACAGAGGAACCTGGTGGGCTGCAGTCCATAGAGTCTTGAGGACTTCCCTCCTTTTGGATCCATCTTTATGCACTAGAGAAGCAGAGATGGGCTAGACCATCTCTGACCAAGTTCCTGACCTTGTCACAACTCACTCACATCTAGGATGTCACAAAGGTCCATTACTATTCTGCATGATTCCCAACTGTAGAACAAGGAGTTTGGGCCCTTGTCCCAGAACATCTTTTAAATCCCAAAATTCCATGGTTTTTAGTCGCTTGGACATAAAGGAGTGAGCAGCTCCTGCCAGGGCTCCTTTGGGAGAGACAGTCTAGTCCTATCACCAACCTTGAGCAGATTAGTCTAAATGAGCCTTTTCTTCATCTGTAAGAGAAGCATTGTGGTTTTCAGTCTGTGTCCCCTGTGATGGAGACGGATAAGAGGCTTATGGAAGCTCCTGATGGGAGAGACTGACTGAGGGGGAAATTGGGTCTTGTTCTGATGGATGGGGCCATGTTCAGTAAATCTTTAATCCAATTTTCTGTTGATGGGTGGGGCTGTGTTCCCTCTCTGTTATTTCAGTTCAGTTCAGTTCAGTTCAGTCGCTCAGTCGTGTCTGACTCTTTTCGACCCCATGAATCACAGCACGCCAGGCCTCCCTGTCCATCACCAACTCCCGGAGTTCACTCAAACTCATGTCCATCGAGTCGGTGATGCCATCCAGCCATCTCATTCTCTGTCGTCCCCGTCTCCTCCCACCCCCAATCCTTCCTAGCATCAGACTCTTTTCCAGTGAGTCAACTCTTCGCATGAGGTGGCCAAAGTATGGGAGTTTCAGCCTCAGCATCAGTCCTTCCAATGAACACCCAGGACTGATCTCCTTTAGAATGGACTGGTTGGATCTCCTTGCAGTCCAAGGGACTCTCAAGAGTCTTCTCCAGCACCACAGTTCAAAAGCATCAATTCTTCTGTGGTCAGCTTTCTTCACAGTCCAACTCTCACATCCATACATGCCCACTGGAAAAACCATAGCCTTGACTAGACGGACCTTGGGGCCAAACTATGACTGAGGTAACAAAGATAGTGGCAACCTCCTTCAAAACATCCATGCATGCACTGCTGAACTCAGGGCCCCCAACCCTGCAGCAGGCCACCATCGATCGATGACTCTGCTGTAGACTCCTGGACACTCAGGCAAGTCTGGCTCAGTCTCTTGTGGGATCACTGCTCCTTTCTCCTGGGTCCTGGTGCACAAAGTCCTGTTTGTGCCCTCCAAGAGTCCATTTCCCAGTCCTGTGTAAGTTCTAGCAGCTCTATGGTGGGGTTAATGGTGACCTCCTCCAAGAGGGCTTATGCCATACCCAAATCTGCTGCACCCAGAGGCCCTGTCCATGCGGCAGTCTACTGCTGACCCGTAACTCCACAGGAGATGCTGAAACTCAGTGAGTTTTGCCAAAAGAACGCACTGGTCATAGCAAACACCCTCTTCCAACAACACAAGAGAAAACTTTACACATGGGCATCACCAAGTGGTCAACACCAAAATCAGATTGATTATATTCTTTGCAGCCAAAGATGGAGAAGCTCTATACAGTCAGCAAAAACAAGATCAGGAGCTGACTGTGGCTCAGATCATAAACTCCTTATTGCCAAATTCAGACTTAAATTGAAGAAAGTAGGGAAAAACACTAGGCAACTCAGGTATGACCTAAATCAAATCACTTACAACTATACAGTGGAAATGACAAATGGATTCAAGGCATTAGATCTGAAGACAGAGTGCCTGAAGAACTATGGACAGAGGTTCATGACGTTGTACAAGAGGCAGTGATCAAGACCATCCCCAAGAAGAAGAAATGCAAAAAGGCAAAATGGTTGTCTGAGGAGGCCTTACAAACAGCTATGAAAAGAAGAGAAATGAAAGGCAAAGAAGAAAAGGAAAGATACACCCATCTGAATGCAGAGTTCCAAAGAACAGCAAGGAGAGATAAGAAAGCATTCTTCAGTGATTAATTCAAAGAAATAGAGGAAAACAATAGAACGTGAAAGACTAGAGATCTTTTCAAGAAAATAAGAGATATCAAGGGAACATTTCATGCAAAGATGGGCACAATAAAGGACAGAAATGATATGGACCTAAAAGAAGCAGAAGATATTAAGAAGAGGTGGCAAGAATACACAGAAGAACTATACAAAAAAGATCTTCATGACCCAGATAATCACGATGGTGTGATCACTGACCTAGAGCCAGACATCTTGGAATGTGAAGTCAAGTGGGCCTTAGAAAGCATCACTACGAACAAAGCTAGTGGAGGTGATGGAATTCCAGTTGAGCTATTTCAAGTCTTGAAAGATGATGCTGTGAAAGTGCTGCGCTCAATATGCCAGCAAATTCGGAAAACTCAGCAGTGACCACAGGACTAGAAAAGGTCAGTTTTCATTCCAGTCCCAAAGAAAGGCAATGCCAAAGAATGCTCAAAGTACTGCACAATTGAATTCATCTCACACATTAGCAAAGTAATCCTCAAAATTCTTCAAGCCAGGCTTCAACAGTACATAAACTATGAACTTCCATATTTTCAACCTGGATTTAGAAAAGGCAGAGGAACCAGAGATCAAGTTGCCAACATTTGTTGGATCAATGAAAAATCAATAGAGTTTCAGAAAATCATCTACTTCTGCTTTATTGAATATGTCAGAGCCTTTGATTGTGTGGATCACTACAAACTGTGGAAAATTCTTAAAGAGATAGGAATACCAGACCACCTGACTTGCCTTCTGAGAAATGTGTGTGCAGGTCAGGAAACAACAGTCGGAAATGGACATGGAACAACAGACTGGTTCCAAATAGGAAAAGGAATACCTCAAGGCTGTATATTGTCACCCTGCTTATTTAACTTACATGAAGAGTACATCATGAGAAATGCTGGGCTGGATGAAGCAAAAGCTGAAATCAAGATTCCTGGGAGAAATATCAATAACCTCAGATATACAGATGACACCACCCTTATGTCAGAAAGTGAAGAAGAACTAAAGAGCCTCTTGATGAAAGTGAAAGCGGAGAGTGAAAAAGTTGGCTTAAAGCTCAACATTCAGAAAACAAAGATCATGGCATTCAGTCCCATCACTTCATGGCAAATAGATGGGGAAACAATGGAAACAGTGTCAGACTTTATTTTTTTGGACTCCAAAATCACTGCAGATGGTGACTGCAGCCATGAAATTAAAAGACACTTACTCCTTGGAAGAAAAGTTATGACCAATCTAGATAGCATATTAAAAAGCAGAGACATTACTTTGTCAACAAAAATCCATCTTGTCAAGGCTATGGTTTTTCCAGTGGTCATGTATGGATGTGAGAGTTTGACTGTGAAGAAAGCTGAGCGCCGAAAAATTGATGGTTTTGAAGTGTGGTGTTGGAGAAGACTCTTGAGAGTCCCTTGGACTTCAAGGAGATCCAATCTGTCCATCCTGAAGGAGATCAGTCCTGGGTGTTCATTGGAGGGACTGGTGCTGAAGCTGAAACTCCAGTACTTTGGCAAACTTGATGCAAAGAGCTGACTCATTTGAAAAGACCCTGATGTGAAAGACTGAGGGCAGGAGGAGAAGGGGACGACAGAGGATGAGATTGTTGGATGGCATCACCTACTCAATGGACATGAGTTTGGGTAAACTCCAGGAGTTGGTGACGGCCAGGGAGGCCTAGCGTGCTGCAGTTCATGGGGTCACAAAGAGTCGGACACAACTGAGCAACTGAACTGAAGAAAAGCATTGAATGATAACGCTTATCTCATAGACTTTGAAAGAATAGAGTCAGTTCTCGCACATAAAATTCTTTATTTCAGAACTTAGCAGCAAGCACTCACATATTAGCTTCCATTGTTATCAAGATTAGCATCGTCTTTCTTATTTTTTAACTAATTTTATTGGCGTATAATCGACTTAAAATGTTGTGTTAGATTTCACTCTAGAGCAGTCAAACAATTATACATATATCCACTCTTTTAAAGATTCTTTCCCAATATAGATCATTACAGAGTATTGAGTAGAGTTCTCTGTGCTAGACAGTAGGTTCTTATTAGATATCTATTTTAAATACATGTATTATAGGGTGTCTATATCAATTCATAATAGCTGGAACATGGAAGCAACCTAAATGTCCCTCAGTGGATGAATGGATCAAGAAGACATGGTACATACATACAATGGAACATTGTCTTTATTCTTATCAATTAAATCTTTTCTGCTGTCCCATGAGCCTCTGGAGCCAGAGAAAGATGTGAAATGAAAGAGCATCCCTATGGACTTCTCGGGCCTTCAAGGAAAATGAACACTTCCCACTGTCGGTGCTATCAATTAGTAACATTTCCTATGGAAATCAACTCTCCCAAAGAGAGAGCAGTATTTAATTTCAAGCGTAAGAAAAGAGCAGGAAACAAAGATTAGTCACAGCTTTAAAATGTTCAGATGCCATTGGTGCTATTATCTCAGCAGCCAGGTACCCAGTGCTTCCACAGCTATTTAGCATCCTGGATGTTGCTGACAGGCTTCTCAGGAGAGCTGTCACTCGCAAGGTGTACCACCAGGGTATTAACTGGGACTGTATTTAAACAACATGCTCTTCTCATGCCTCAGTGGAAGAGCTTTCACTTTCAGGGCTCAGTGGCTGCTTAACATGGAAAGGCTGGTTTTCAGCTGCTCATAAGTCTCTGCTAGGAGATCCCCCAAGAAGATGTAAGCTCCCCTTCCCTAACACAGAAGCTGCAGCTAAGTCACTTCAGTCGTGTCTGACTCTGTGTGACCCCATAGAAGGCAGCCCACCGGGCTCTTTCAACCCTGGGATTCTCTAGGCAAGAATGCTGGAGTGGGTTGCCATTCCCTAACATACTGGGGTGCTAAGTTCTATCAGTCGGAACAGAGTCAAGTCTCTTTCGGGTGGTTTCTCCTTTCATTTTGCAGCATTTTGTCACCAAACAGGCTGTTTCTCACTTGCCTTATATTCTTCTATTCAAACGGTAGAAACTGGGAACTGGGACTGTGTGTGTCTCCTTTTTTAATTTGATTATAAACAAAAAACATACTGTGTCAGAAACTTCAAGTAACATAGAAATTTGCCCATGAAAGTGTAAAATTCCTTAGCCAACCATATACCCCCATCTCAACAAGCTCATAACCCCAAACATGGTGACAATTAATAGTATAACGTGTAACCTTCCACAGTTTTGACTATGAATTGACTATTGCAATTAGATGTGGTGGGAGGAAGCTGCCGTATTCAGAGGGATTCATTGTATAAAGGACATTCTTCGGGGAATATGTAAGTAAGAAAATAGGAGCCTCTAAAATGGCTATAAGAGTTTGGGAGGAAACATATAAATGTATAAAGAGTCTGCTACCCTGAAGGTGGAGGATGGGCTGGAAGAGGGCTGGAGGAATGAAAGGAGGTGATGCTGAAGCCAGGAAGCCAAACTTGTTTCAATTCCAACCTCAAGAAAACACTGTAACTCTTTAGCAGCATGGACCCAACACAAGAAAAGACTTGGATGTGAGTAGATTCTTGGAGATAAGAGACAAAAGGACTGAGTTTTGCACCCCAGGTTAAAATGGGGTAGGATGGAAGCTGCATGATATGTAGAAGCAGGTAGAAACATGAGGGGGAAAGTCCTGAAACTTGCAGAAACCATGAGGAAGATTTTTAAATATTAAGATATAAAATTTAGATTTGGGTCAAGTGTAACCGTGCTTCAAGAATCAAAGCTCTGCGAATAAGATCTTTATACCATTTTTCTAGATTCCATATATATGCGTATTCAGTGGGATATTTGTTTTTCTGTTAATGAGAACCTACCATGTAGCACAGGAAAATCTACTCAGTGCTGGATGGTGACCTAAATGGAAAGGAAACCCAAAATGGGGGGATGCATGTACACATGTAGCTGACTCACTTTGCTGTGGAGTTAGAAACTAACATTTCAACATAACTTTGCAACATTATAAAGCAAGTATACTCCCATAAAAATTGATTAAACATTAATAAATCTAGGCTAAAAAAGAATCAATGTCATCAGTTGCTGATATTCTATATTATTATACATGTTCATATATATATACATATGCATGTCTATGCATGTATCAGTTCAGTTCAGTCGCTCAATCGTGTCCAACTCTCTGCGACCTCATGAACCGCAGCATGCCAGGCCTCCCTGTCCATCACTATCTCCCGGAGTTCACCCAAACCCATGTCCATAGAGTCGGTGATGCCATCCAACCATCTCATCCTCTATCATCCCCTTCTCCTCCTGCCCTCAATCTTTCCCAGCATCAGGGTCTTTTTCAAATGAGTCAGCTCTTCACATCAGGTGGCCGAAGTTTTGGAGTTTCAGTTTCAGCCTCAGTCCTTCCAGTGAATATTCAGGACTGATCTCCTTTAGGATGGGCTGGTTTCGTCTCCTAGCAGTCCAAGGGACTCTCAAGAGTCTTCTCCAACACCACACTTCAAAACCATCAATTTTTTGGCACTCAGCTTTCTTTACAGTCCAACTCTCACACCCATACATGACTAGTGGAAAAACCATAGCCTTGACTAGATGGACCTTTGTTGGCAAAATAATGTCTCTGCTTTTTAATATGCTGTCTAGGTTGGTCATAACTTTCCTTCCAAGGAGTAAGCGTCTTTTAATTTCATGGCTGCAGTCACCATCTGCAGTGATTTTGGAGCCCAGAAAAATAAAGTCTATGCATGTTTGTGTGCATATATGTATATATACACACATACAAAGGTGTATAGTGCTGCAACTTGCTTTTTCATTCAGAAATAAATTGTGATATTGATTCATTGTATTTCAAAAATATTTAGCAACAGCCTGCAATGAGTCAGGCCCTATGCTACAGACACTGGAAAACAGTCATGAAGAATCTTACCATGTCTATACCGTCAGATCTATATCATTCTTTTTAATGATAAAATTAAAATTCCTCAATGAAAAGCTCTGTTTTGTTTTGTTCTATTTCATTTTGATAACATGTCCTCTAGTGATAGATTTGGAGGTTATTTTTAATCTGAAATATTATACACAGTGATCCAATGTACTGATATATTTGTGAAAATATTTATATGCGAATATTTTTGGAGGTGTCTTTCTTCAGGATGATTGGAGAAGTCAAGGCACATGCATATTTTAAAATTAAATCAGTACTGCCTGATTCACTCCAAAAGCTAATGTCATAAAAATTTACCTTATTGAATCTCAAAGAACCAAAGACTATTGTAGAAGTTAAATCCTTGTTAGATCCTGTCAAGAATACTGATGATGGTTAACTGATCATATTCCTACCATGTACCAGCTTTGGGGCTTCTCAGTTGGCACAGTGGTATAGAATCTGCCTGCCAGTTCAGGAAACGAGAGACATGGGTTCAATCCATGGGCCAGGAAGATCACCTGAAGAAGGAAATAGCAACCCGCTCCAATATTCTTGCTTGGAAAATCCCGTGGACAGAGAAGCCTAGTGGGCTACAGTCCATGGGGTCACAAAGAGTCAGACATGACTAACTGACTGAGCCTGCCTGCCCAAGGTTTTACTTTGTGCCTTTCAAACCTTGGGGCTGTTACACATGAAATAAGGAGGCTCAGAGAAGTAAAAGTAACTTGTCTGAAGATATATGGCTCCTGAATAGCATAGGCAAGAGTTGAGCTCTTTTCTCTCATTCTCCAAAACCCACTCTTCTTCCAACTGTTTATAAGGTTTTGCCAGACACGAGTATTATGTGAGGTGTTCCACTAGGAAAAACTGCTTAATAAGTGAAAGGGTTCAGTGGCCAAACAATTTTTTGAAACATTTTATAGAGTCTGTATGTTTGTTGAAAATTTACAGTATTTGTGATCTGGCTTACAGCATCCTCTATATTCCCAGAGAAGTCAACAAGTTAAAGAGAGCATGTAGGATGGATGATCTGAGGGGAGGACACAATGAAGAGCAAAGGATAAACTATAGAAATTATTTTGGTGAATTTCTCAGGAAAGATTAAAAAAAAAATCAAGTGTACACCAAAAGAAAAGAATTAGAAATGAGAGTAAGAATAGGGTGCAACTGCAGGGAGATCCAACCAGTCCATCCTAAAGGAGATCAGTCCTGGGTGTTCATTGGAAGGACTAATGCTAAAGCCGAAACTCCAATACTTTGGCCACCTCACGTGAAGAGTTGACTCACTGGAAAAGATTCTGATGCTGGGAGGGATTGGGGGCGGGAGGAGAAGGGGACGACAGAGAATGAGATGGCTGGATGGCATCACCGACTCGATGGACATGAGTTTGAGTGAACTCCGGGAGTTGGTGATAGACAGGGAGGCCTGGCGTGCTGTGATTCATGGGGTCGCAAAGAGTCGGACACGACTGAGTGACTGAACTGAAGTGAATGTTTTACATATGTCTCCTCTTTTAAACGTAACATAAAAGATAATATGGTCCTTAATTTGAATGTACAGAAACTAAGGATTTGAGAAGTCAAAAGACTTGCCCAGTTCTAGTTAGCTGGTGGGTTACAGAGTCAAGATTTCTGCCTTGGTATATTTGACCCTACAGCCCTGTTTTTATTCAGTCACTAAGTCACGTCTGGTTCTTTGTGACCCCATAGATTGCAGCATGCTTCACCATCTCCCTGAGTTTGCTCAAACTTATGTTCATTGAGATGGCTGGATGGCATCACTGACTCTGTGGACATGAGTTTGAGTGAACTCTGGGAGTCGGTGATAGACAGGGAGGCCTGGCGTGCTGTGATTCATGGGGTCGCAAAGAGTCGGACACGACTGAGTGACTGAACTGACTGACTGAACTGATGTTCATTGAGTTGGTGATACCATCCAACAATCTCATTCTCTGTCACCCACTTCTCCTCTTGCTCTCAATCTTTCCCATCATCAGGGTCTTTCCCAGTGAATTGGCCCTTTGCAGGTGGCCAAAGTATTAGACGTTAAGCGTCAGTCCTTCCAATGAATATTCAGATGATATCCTTTAAGACTGACTGGTTTGATCTCCTTGCAGTCTCAAGGGAGTCTCAAGAGTCTTCTCCAGTATGACAATTCGAAAGCATCAATTCTTTGGCACTCAGCCTTCTTAATGGTCAGCTCTCACATCCATACATGACTACTGGAAAAACCATAGCTTTGACTATACAGACCCTTGTCAGCGAAGTGATGTCTCTACTTTTTAATACATTGTCTAGGTTTGCCATGGGCTTCCCTGGTGCTCAGATGGTAAAGAATCTGCCTGCAGTGCAGGGGACCTGGGTTCAGTCCCTGGATTGATGGCAGCAGTTACCATCCACAGTGATTTTGGAGCCCAAGAAAATAAAATCTGCCACTGTTTCCATCTTTTCCCCATCTACTTGCCATGAAATACCTAGGTATATTTTACCTTACAGCTATAGAATTCTATAATTCTAGGACTTTTTCCTCAAAACTCCTAGGGGAATCCCAATGGCACTAGGATAGAGTACCAAATCTCACTGAGCCAAGGGCGGGATGGGGGTGGGGCTGGGCCACAAGACCAACTTACAGAGACACGAAGTAGCCACGACTAATCCTCCAGGAAATCAGCCCTCTTCACAGTCTGCCAGAAAGAAACTCTCTCTTCCCCTCGCCCCAGGATGAGTTAATTCTGAAAATCAAAAGCCTTCTAGAGAACATGTTGGAGACTTCCAATTAAGCTTCCTTGAACTCTGCCTTTGAAATTCTCTTGTCCCTTCTTTTCTGTTCCTTTTTCATTATTCTACTTTTTAAATTTTAATTGGAGGATGGTTGCTTTATAATGTTGCATTCGTTTCTGCCATATACTAATGTAAATCAGCCATGAGTATACACATACCCCCTCCCTGCTGGGCCTCTCTCCCGCATCGCATCTTCTAACCCCTCTAGGTTGTCACAGAGCACTGGGCTGAGCTCCTGGTGTTAGACAGCAACTTCCCACTTGCTATATGTTTTACACATGGGTAGTGTATGCACGTCCAGGCTGCCGCTTCGGCTCATCTTACTGTCTCCTTCCCCCACTGTGTCCCTATGTTCATTCTCTTCATCTCTACCCCTGCCCTGCAAATAGGTTCATCGGTACCATTTTTCCTAGATTACATAGATATGCATTAACATATGAAACGTTTTTCTTTCTGACTTACTTCACTCTGTATAATAAGGTCTAAGTTCATCCACCTCAGTTCAACTAACTCAAATCCATTCCTTTTTAATGGCTGAGTAGTGCTCCATTACATATATGTACCAAAACTTCTGTATCTGTCGATGGATATTTAGGTGGCTTCCATGTTCTAGCTATTGTAAATAATGCTGCAGTGAACATTGGGTACATGTATCTTTTTGAATTACAATTTCTCAGGGTGAATGCTCAATGCTGGATCGTATGATAGTTTTATTCCTAGATTTTTAAGAAATCCCCATACTGTTCTCCATAGTAACTGTATCAGTTTACATTCCCACCAACAGTGCAAGAGGGTTTCCTTTTCTCCACACCCTCTCCAGCATTTATTGTCTGTAGGTTTTTTGGAGATAGCCATTCTGACTGATGTGAGGGGATACCTCACAGTAGTTTTGATTTGCATTTCCCTGATGATGAGCAACGTTGAGCATCTTTTCATGTCTCATCTGCACATCTTCTCTGGAGAAATGTCTCTTTAGGTCTTCCACCCATTTTTTGATTGGGTTGTTTCTTTTTCTGATATTGAGTTGCATGAGCTGCTTGTACATTTTGGATATTCATCCTTTGTTAGTTGCTTCACTTGCAATTATTTTCTCCCATTCTGAGGGTTGTCTTTTCGTCTTGTTTTATAGCTTCCTGAAAATCCCCTGGAGAAGGGATGGGCTACCCACTTCACTATTCTTGGGCCTCCCTTGTGGCTTAGCTGGTAAAGAACCCGCCTGCAGTGTGGGAGACCTGGGTTTGATCCCTGGGTTGGGAAGATCCCCTGGAGGAGGGAAAGGCTACCCACTCCAGTATTCTTTCTGGCCTGGAGAATTCCATGGACTGTACAGTCCATGGGGTCACAAAGAGTTGGACATGACTGAGCGACTTTCGCTTTCACTTTGCTGTGCAGAAGCTTAAGTTCCTCTGATCCTGGGGTTAATCTTGCAGTGATAAAGAAGGAACTTAACCGGACTTACTATTGTAAATTTCCTGTATACAGGTTGGGGTTGGCCAAGCTATTTTCATATGAATTTGATGCTATCAGTAATATAAAGATATCTTATTTATTGATTGTTTATGTGCCATGCATATCACCCAATGATCAAAGATCATATTTTTCAAACATTTTAAACATCTCTAAAACAACAACAGTAATGACAGATCACAAAGGGGCAGAAGGAATCTTTTGGACATGACAGTTAAGATTAGTGTCTTTATTGAAATCAGAATTATTATTCTCATTTTTTTCTATAAGGAAACTACAAAACCAAATTGCCCAGATCCCCAGAGTAAATGAAGAGTGGAGCCAAAATTCTAACCCCAATCTGTCTGCAGTCAAAGCCTCGTTAACCCAATATTCAAACTGAGGCATCTCAGACTGAAATGTATTGTAATCTCAGCTTTTTAAGACATAGCCGAAATCAAATTTTGATTTAGTAGGCCATGGAATCTGCATTTTGACAAGAACCACCAGATAACTCTGAGCACCATATTTGTGAAGAAAATGTTTTGAGACTACGAAGAGAGCCCTTTCTTGGTATGAATTGCTTCCCCAAAATGTGAATGTGAATGTTGTGTCCTAAATAGTAATAATAATAAAGCTGAAAAACTGAAACAACGACAAAAAGATCCGTTTCCAGAGAAAGGAAAAGTGAGTCAGGTCGGGATACTGAAGAAGGGTGAAATTATCTTTCCTGAAATATTTGATTTTTAGTTAGATGTAAACAGTGTGTTTTTATCACAGCGATCTTACTTTTCCCTGTCCTACTGGCTTCCTGAATTGCCAGTTGGTGCATTCCTTGCACCAGAGACAAGACAGCATCAGCCCTGAGAAAGGGGGAAGGAAGTGGCTGGGCAGGGGCTTGGCAGACAGATCATTTGCCTCTTCCCTCTTGCGCCCTTCCAGACTCCCACAGCCAAGAGGAGTGCACAGAACTGTGGACACAAGGGGCCTGCAGACAAGTAGCTTCCTCTGGGATATGAAATGTACAACTTACGCATTGCCTGGAAATGCCATAAGGATTTAATATTTGTTACAGAAACAGTGAGGCTGCATTAATATTTTAATGGTGAATGAATATTTAATCCAAAACTCTGAATGGAAAGTAGACAAGATAACCATGGCAGGAAGAGTCACACCACCCAGTTGAAGATGTTAATGATTCGTTGGCTCTGGCAGTGGTGATAATGCCACACAACGTATCCATTATACAATGCCTTTGCAATATTAGTAAGTCACACCTCAGAATCAAAATTGAAGGAAGCGTTGTTTCCTCTTTGAGAAGCAATATGAAGCATTGGATGGAGCAAATCTTTGGAATCATGGGAGCCTGGAATTGAGTACCAAGTGTATGGTTTGCTGGTCATGCAACTGGAAAGAAGACCACTCACTTTTTTAAGCTTTATCTTCAAGATGAGATGAGCACCTCCTTGATATGATTATTGGCTGCATACATTATTCACTCATTTGCTTTCTTTTTTGGTTCTCCTTAAGATATATGAGAAAAAAACTGAAAGTGGTTACAGTGTCTCTTAATTTAGCCCCCTTGTCTACTTCTTGAAGGAAACAATGAAATTTTCATTTTCTTAATTCTCCTAGATACTTATATCTATCATCATTCTATTTCAGTGGAAATTTTTCTAAGTAGCTGGTCCAGTTCAGTTCAGTTCAGTCGCTCAGTTGTGTCTGACTCTTTGCGACCCTATGAATCACAGCACGCCAGGCCTCCCTGTCTATCACCAACTCCCGGAGTTCACTCAAACTCATGTCCATCGAGTCGGTGATGCCATCCAGCCATCTCATTCTCTGTCATCCCCTTCTCCTCCCACCCCCAATCCCTCCCAGCATCAGAGTCTTTTCCAGTGAGTCAACTCTTCGCATGAGGTGGCCAAAGTATTGGAGTTTCAGCTTCAGCATCAGTCCTTCCAATGAACACCCAGGACTGATCTCCTTTAGAATGGACTGGTTGGGTCTCCTTGCAGTCCAAGGGACTCTCAAGAGTCTTCTCCAGCACCACAGTTCAAAAGCATCAATTCTTCGGTGATCAGCTTTCTTCACAGTCCAACTCTCACATCCATACATGACCACGGGAAAAACCATAGCCTTGACTAGACGGACCTTTGTTGGCAAAGTAATGTCTCTGCTTTTTAATATGCTATCTAGGTTGGTCATAACTTTCCTTCCAAGGAGAAAGCATCTTTTAATTTCAGTAGCTGGGGAAAGCTCTAATTTAAAACTCAATTCTATCTATTTAATTTGATCCTTAAAGTTAAATTAAAACACATGGATAATACTTGTTTTTTAAATGCACTGAGGCAACTTTGTATTGTGCCACTGTTAATGGTCACATTTACAATATAATTGCAATGTATCAATAAGTTTCTCCTGGCAGGTAATTATCCCTCATGAAAGGCTAGACTGTGGCTGTGTGCAGGTTGCTCTCCTCTCCCCTCTGTGGCTCCACTAAACTCTATTAGCTTCTTTATTTTGTCACTTGGAACTTTCCATAACTTAATAGACACATGGGCTTTAGAGTTCGAGAGCTTTTAGATACAAGTCTCTACTTGATTCATTATTTGTAGTGTGATCTTGAGCAAGGTCATCAGTCAATCCTCTTGTCAAGGGACTTTCATTTGTAAAATTGTGACAATGACATTTAATCTCATTGCTTCCCAAGCATCTATGAAATATACACACACACACACACACACACACATATATAATATGTGAATGTGGAATATATATATATATATATACACACACATAAAGTGAAATAGTTTGCAGACCATTCCAATTTTTCAAATGAATAAACTGAGATCCTGAGACCAAGTAACTCACTCAAGGTCATTCAGTAAGGACTGGAATACGGTCTTCAGAACAGACTTGAATCCATATTATTGTAATAACTCTTTATAATATACTAAGACACATTTTAAAATCTACAGTTGCAATCAAGAGTTAAAAACAATGCAGTACTAAATACTGTATTCTCTCTGAGAGCAATAAACCTCAGTGGCTTTAGGTTGTAATATTTAAATGCAGTGTCATAATTCTTTGCCTCATGACCCAATCTAAAAATCAGCACATTGAATATAATAAGCCCATCATAAAAGCTAGAATTTTCTTTAATTGCTTTTTACAATTTTTTAATGAATTGAGGTGTTACTGATCTTAATTCTTTTTCTCATATGCACTCTAAATGGAAAGTATTCTAGTTTCTTAGTTATTTCTCCCAAACTTGATAGCTGTCTTTTTCTGCTATATGCACTCCAAGACCCTAAATCTTATTTTTCTGATCCTTTAAGGGGTTATGCATAGTGATGGCATCAGGCTCTATTCAATCCTTACTTCCCTAAGAAATTTAATAAATGAGGACGTAAAAAAAAGATCAAACTATATTGTGTATGAAGAAAATTCCAGTGACTATACTAAAGAACTTCTAGAACTTAGATGAGTTTAGCAAGGTTGCAGAATATGAAGTCAACCAAAAAAAATCATATTTCTATAATCTAGCAATGAGTAATTAGAAACTGAAATTAAAAACAATATTATTTTTAATAGTTCTAACAAATCTGAACTTTCAGGTATAAATCTAACAAACCATGTGTAGGATGTCTACTAATACATAGCTGGAAACTACAAAACATTTGTAAAATATTTTTTTTCAAAGCCTTCAATGGAGAAACATACTATATTCATAGACTAGAAAACTCCACAATGTAAAAATGTCAGTACAACCCAAATTGATCTATGTTTAATGAAATTTCTATCAAATCTTGTGAAGATTTTTGTAGATATAGACAAACTGATTCCAAAATGTATGTGAAAAGTCCAAGTAACTAGAATAGTTAAAATTATTTTTTTAAAAAAAGAATAAAGTTGGAGAAATTACATTACTTGATTTTGAAACTTCATTTATGATTATATTATGAAGTGTAGGGCTGATGGAGGGATAGCCTTATTGATCAATAGAACAGAATAGAGAAAATAGAAATTGATCAATGCAAAGATGCTCAACTTCTTTTGGAAACAAATGGAACAGCAATTTCATAGAGAAAAGGTATCCTTTTCAACAAATGGTTCTGGAACAATTTGGAAAAGGAAGGAAAGGAGGAAGGGAGGGAGGAGTCTTGAAACACACCTCACATCTTACACAAAAATTAACTCGGATCATAGATCTAAATGCAACTATAAATCTCTGAAAAGAATATATAGGGGGAAATCTCTATTACCTAAGTCAAGGGAAGAATTCTTAAGTGTGATTCCAAAAGCATAATCCATACAAGAAAAAAATAAGTTAAATTTAGACTTCATAAAAATTAAAAATGTTAAAGATACTGTTAAGAGATGAAAAGACAGGCCATAAACTAGGAGACAATATTTGCAAATCAGTCATCTAACAAAGAACTTGTGCCCAGAATATAGGAAAAAATACTTTAAACATGAAGATAAGAAAACAAGCCATTCTATTAGAAGATGACAAAAAAATTCACTCAGTTGCCCCACCAGATTGAATATATAGAGCAAATAAACACATAAAAAGATGTTCAGCATCATTCACCATTAGAGAAATAAATAAAATACTGCTATTTCCTGCTTCTGTCAGACCACAAACTACTGTCTTCCTTAATCTCAGCAGTTCCCTAGTCCCTGTGCCCAGCTGTCACAAAGTTTTTGTGCTCTTTGGATTAAAATGTACTGGTAACTAAGCTAACAGTCAGAGCACTGCTCCCTGTCAATAGTGGACCTTTGCCTTTGATAAATCTTCACTGAATGCCAACTAGGTATTACATATAATGTTACAGTGCTGCACAATTATACCCATCTCATACACTAGCAAAGTAATGCTCAAAATTCTCCAAGCCAGACTTCAGCAGTATGTGAACCATGAAATTCCAGATGTTCAAGCTGGATTTAGAAAAAGCAGAGGAACCAGACATCAAATTGCCAACATCCGTTGGATCATTGAAAAAGCAAGAAAGTTCCAGAAAAATATCTATTTCTGCTTTATTGACTATGCCAAAGCCTTGACTGTGTGAATCACAACAAATCGTGGAAAATTCTTAAAGAGATGAGAATACCAGAATACCTGACCTGCCTCTTGAGAAACCTGTATGCAGGTCAAGAAGCAACAGTTACAACTGGACATGGAACAACAGACTGGTTCCAAATCGGGGAAGGAGTACGTCAAGGCTGTATATTGTCACCCTGCTTATTTAACTGATATGCAGAGTATATCATGAGAAACGCTGGGCGGGATGAAACACAAGCTGGAATTAAGATTCCTGGGAGAAATATCAATAATCTCAGATATGCAGATAATATCACCCTGATGGCAGAAAGTGAAGAAGAACAAAAGAGCCTCTTGCTGAGAGTGAAAGAGGAGAGTGAAAAAGTTGGCTTAAAACTCAGCATTCAGAAAACTAAGATCATGGCATCCAGTCCCATCACGTCATGGCAAATAGATGGGGAAACAATGGAAACAGTGACAGACTTTATTTTTTTGGACTCCAAAATCACTGCAGATGGTGACTGCAGCCATGGAATTAAAAAATGCTTGCTCTTTGGAAGAAAAGTTATGACCAACCTAGAGAGCATGTTAAAAAGCAGAGACATTATTTTGCTGACAAATGTCCATCTAGTCAAAGCTATGGTTTTTCCAGTAGTCATGTACGGATGTGAGAGTTGGACTATAAAGAAAGCTGAGTGCCAAAGAATTGATGGTTTTGAAGTGTGGTATTGGAGAAGACTCTTGAGAGTCCCTTGGACTGCAAGGAGATCCAACTATTCCACCCTAAAGGAAATCAGTCCTGAATATTCATTGGAAGGACTGATGCTGAAGCTGAAACTCCAACACTTTGGCCACCTGATGCGAAGAACTGACTCATTGGGAAAGACCCTGATGCTGGGAAAGATTGAGGGCAGGAGGAGAAGGGGACAACAGAGGATGAGATGCTTGGATGGCATCACAGACTCAATGGACATGAGTTTAAGTAAGCTCCAGGAGCTGGTAATGGACAGGGAAGCTTGGCGTGTTGTGGTCCATGGGGTCACAGAGTCGGACACGACTGAGCAGTGGAACTGAACAGAAGTGTGAAGATGAAAATAGTGGTACAGATGTGTTTGTCTGGATGAAGAACCAGAGAAGTGGGAGAAGACCGGTCACTAACTATCACTATGCAAAACAGAAAGTCCTTCTTGGCAAGGGGAAAATATATTGGGAGGCATATTCAAAGTAGCAAGAACTTTTAATTCATATATTGGAGTTCTGTATAGAATTTCACTGGGGAAAAAAAAGAAAAGAAAAGATGTATCTACTGGCAAGAAACTAAAGAGAAAAAAGTGCAAAGTCCCCTGTGATAGATGATGTCAATAAGCTACAACCAAACTAAACAGTCATTGTTCTGTGCCTCCTTCTGAATAGAATTAAATCTGTGAGCGTTTACCTTTTTGTTTTCCTGGGAGAGTATGTGAAATATACATGAGAAAGAGGGCAAATGGAGAAAAAGTCAACAGCCTGAACTCAGATCAGAGTCTGCACTTCTGAAGAGTTTCTGCTTGGTCAAGGAGGGAAAGAAACCATGAGTCCCTGCCAGAAGCTGTACAGAATGCCTTACATAACTAATGTCATTTGATGCCCACAGGAACTCGAGGATGCAGGACTTAGATCAGCAACAAGTCCCCTCTACTTGTCTCAAGCATCAGACAATTTCTGAGCAGCGGCCATACAGTCCTCTGCGAGCCTGCACCACCTATGGAGGCGGACTCTCTCCTAGACATCTCTGTCTCACCTGAGCATCCTCTCTCTCCCGTTCCTTCATATCTTAGACACTCACTCAGCCTCCAAATTTCAAGGCAGGAGCATCCAATCAGCCAGAACCAGGTGAAGACCTCCACACCAGGACACCTAAGAGGATGCACACCCCCAGTTCGGCTTCCCTACTTCCCTCTAGACTCGCCATGAAGTCCCAAAGATTGGGAACAGGTTTATGTCAACAGCAGACCACATGACACGTACCTACTGTGGGTACTATCATACCAGTTTAATGGATGAAAGCACCAAAGGTCACAGAAGTATAAAATTGGTCCTAAGACTACATAGTGAACTGAAAGTCGCTCATTCGTGTCTGACTCTTTGTGACCCCATGGACTCTACAGTCTGTAGAATTCTCCAGGCCAGAACACTGGAGTGGGTAGCCTTTCCCTTCTCCAGTGGATCTTCCCGACCCAGGAATTAAACCGTGGTCTCCTGCATTGCAGGCAGATTCTTTACCAGCTGAGCTACCAGGGAAGACTACATAGCTAGTTTTTTAATAAAACACTTTTTGAGGGATGATTGACATGTAAAAGTTGTACAAATTTAGTGGATACAACTCATTGAGTCTGGGTATAAGTATACAGCCATGAAATCATCATAGCCATCAAAGCCATAAACATAGGCATCACTATTATGTGACTTTTGCCACAAGAAAAAAATAAAGTTTCCTTCCATATGATTATTATAATTGTTGTTGTTCTTATGTTGATAACATGTAACATAAAATCTACCCTCTCAGAAATGTCAGGAGTACAACTCTGTATTGTTAACCGTAGGATCTATGGTATACAGTAGATCTCCAGAACTTATTACTTATATAACTGAAATTGTGTACCTTTTGACCATCACTTCTCCATTTCCCCCTTCCCCTAGCCCCTGGTAACCACCATTCTACTCTTTGCTTCTGTGCGTTTTGACCATTTAAATCCCACATATAAACGAGATCATTACAGACGCGTCTTTCTGTCTGGCTTATTTCACTTAGCTTAATGTCCTCCAGGTTTGTCCATGTGGTCCTAGATGGCAGGGTTCCCTTTCTTCTTAAAGGCATAATAATACCTCATAATATATATGCCATGTTTTCTTTATCTGTAGATGGACATTTGGATTGCTTCCACTTGTGGACAATTGTGAATGATGCTGTTATGACCATGAATGTTCAGATAACTATCTGGGTCCCTGTTTTCCACTCTTTTGGATATAAATAAAGAAGTACAATCTCTGAATCATATGGTAATTCCATTTTTAATTTTTTAAGGAATCACCATAGTACTTTCTACTTTTTACACTCCCTCAACAGTGAGCAAAGTGTCCAATTTCTGTGCTTTCTTAACATGTATTTCTGATTTGTTTTTGAAAGTAGCCATCCTAATGAGAGTGGTAGATACCACTGGATAATTTTTGGTTCATGTTCAAAACTGACTCCCAGAGTCCCCTGGTGGTATGAAAAATAATCCCAGTTGCCCATGCACAGTGGTAACTTGCTTATCAGTTTCTTTCCCTTCCTTGACATACGCATCAACTAGTACTTCCTCAAATTCCCTCCCAAATAAACTCCTTACACTCAAAGTCTTACCTCAGGGTCTGTTTCTGAGGACCCTGGACATAATTGAGATTGTGTTTTGTTTGCTTGTCTGGCTGCAACACGTCTTAGTTGCAGCATGCAAGATCTTTGTTGTGGCTTGTGAGATCTTTAGTTATAGCAAGGGGAATCTAGTTCCCCGACCAGGGATCGAACCCAGGCCCCCTGCATTGAGAGTCCTGAGTCTTAGCCCCCGGACCACCAGGGAAGTGCCTAAGGTTCTGTTTTATCCCTGATAGTGCATATTGACAGCCCCACCTACCTTCATCAGTTCTGTTAGGCTAATTTGCTTCTCAGCCTTGGTTTCACAAAAGATTACCTGTCCCCACAAGTAGTTGGGAGGGAGTCATTTCCTAAATATGACTTGGCTCCATGAACATAATCTCCTGCACACTCTTAAAAAAGTATAGGATTCATGCAGTCTATCCCATTGATACAAAATCTTCCTTTCTTTGGTATTGTCAAAACTCCTAAGACAGCGCAGTTTCAGAGGTGAGTGAGAGCTCGCAGATACACAAAGCAGTTGTTTATAAAATGATGTGCCATAGAACTCCCATGTTTTTTGGACTCTACACATGTTTACTGCTTTTGGTTCAGAACTCTGTTTACAATATTGCTAGTCATCTCTGCTAATTGCAAAATATCAAGTATCCCTGAGGCAAGCTTTGTTTTTTTAACATTGTTGTAAATATCTGCATATCTCTGTCAATCAGGACTTTATCAATACTGTGTCACCATAGCATAGCTCTAAATTTCTTGATTTTTCTATTAATTAAGATGATGTAAATATGAAATCATTTCCCGGAAAAAAATCTGTTGCTACTTTTTCTCTTAAGTATATGCTGGGGGTCCAGTATAGTTTGATTAAACATCAATCAACAACCAGTAAGGTTTCCACAGCCATAAAAGTTTATAAACCATAGATCTAGGTCAAGCCCTCTTGCAATTTATAATTTCCCTCCAGGACTTCTTGACACATGTGCTTAAACATGACACATTAAAGAAAGCTTCTACCTCCCAGAGAAGTCTGCTTTGTTTTAAGATATTACTAATTGCTGTGAAGATTCCTGTTTTTCCCTCTTATTGAAACCCACCTCCCTGCAACTTCCACTCTTACATCTAGGAGAGATTTTGTCTGCTGGCTTTTTCAAGGCAGTCTCAGACCTTGCTGGAGTTACCCAGTGTTCTTACACAAGCAGTCAAGAACCCTTGCAAGTATCTGAACTCCTGTACCTTTGGCATCCAGCAAGTAGAGGGTATCCCAGTCCTCTGCTTGCTGGCAGCAAACCTCTCCTCTCCAGTCCAACTGAAACATATAGGAAAGTGATGGCAAAGACATGGATTTCACAAAACTTAATCAGAGCCTTAAGTGAATCAGTGGGGTGGGGGTAAGATGGGAGTTAGAGGGTACGGAGAAGGGGGCGGGTAACTTTCCAGCCCCACAACATATGGCAATAGTTTCATTGAAAGCTCAAGGCAGTGTTTATTTCATGCGGTGATGTTGCCCCAAGAAGTGCACAGGCAAAATTTCTAATACATGAACCCTAAATCCGATTTTTCAAACTCCTCCTCTTCCTCTAATTCTCCTTCCCCCACCCCACCCTGCTCTTTTTTTTTTTTTTTTTTTAATACTCCATGTTCTCTTTGAAGCCTGGGGCAGAATGAATGGAATGTTTTGATTTATTGCAGCACCCCTTGAATTATATTTTCCCAAACCAATTCATTTCCGCACATTCTGACAACTGAAGGATAGGAGCCAGAGCTGAGGGGGGTAAGGGTTGGGTGGTGAGAAGTGAAGGTATAGCAGGGAGTGAGGCGAGTGGGAGATGGGAGCTCCCTGGAGGGGTGGGACCAGGAGAAGATAAATTACCCCTGTGCTTGGTGTTGAGAGAGAAGGACTCAGGAGATCTTGGCATCTGAGATGAGCACACATGAGTCCTGGGGGTGGGGGTGGGGGTGGGGTCAGCTGTCAATCAGAGGGCTCAAAAAATAGAAGGAAAAAAGGCAACTTCATTCTGAGAAGAGAGAACTGGAGACTTAGACAGTCTCCCCTACCTCCCCTGGTTTCCCAGGGCCATGGTTACGGCTTTTTGATTGCCCATTGACTCCGCTAGCTGCTGGGCAGTGGTACTTCTCTAGATCAAGTGTTCAAGAATTCTGGTCAGAAAGATGAAAAAAGGAAGCTTTTCTTTTCCACGTCCCTTTGTTTCTTTTCAGTCTCTCTTTTTCAAAAATAAAAATATTTACTTTTAATTGAAGGGCAATTTATTTACAATACTGTGTCGGCGTCTGCCATACGGCAGCATGGTCTCTCCAGCCTCTTTTACTTTTCCTCCTTTCTTTCCTCCCTTGCTCCTGCTTCCCACCCCCTGCCCCTTCTTTTCTTTCTTCTTCCTTTCCCCACCCCCATTCTTTCCCTTGATCACTCTTCCAGACTGTATTGAACAGCTGATTTGTGGGACAGTCTGTATTAATTATGGTAAGACCATAGTTCTAAGTTATCAGACAATTCAGCTGAAAAGACATTCATCAAGAAGCTCTGTGCTGCGTGCTGGAGATACAGGTCTAGAAGGAACGCAGCACCAACTGTGGCCACAAGAAACACACTGAAGCAGTCCAGCGGTTAAGACCCTGTGCTTCCAGAGGGCGCGCAGCTTCCATACAAGGTCGGGGAACTAAGATCCCACATGCCCTTTGGCACAGCCAAAAAGGAAACACATTGTTATGTAGGGGAAGACAGACATATCGTTACTCATTTGTTTATTCTCTGAATCCCTATGTGAGGTGCGGGGACCTTTGACTGGTTTTGAATTTATAACATGTAAGACCATGCCTGGCCTCTGGTTGACGTGCAATAAATATTCAATGAGGAAAACAAGTACATTTATCAGTCCACCTGTGATGTGTCAGATATTTTGCATGCTTTACAGTTAATCCTTCCTCTAACCTCAAAACAAAGCTATGATTACCCCCATTTTACAGATGAGAAACAGAGGCGTAGAGAGATTAAGCAATTTGCCAGTGTTAAAAACCACTTAGAGGTAAAATAAAACTAAGATGCTAATTCAGGTCTGCCCGATGCCAGTGTAGAATATTTTCCCACTCTTCCATGCCTCTTTCTGCAAAAATTTGTGAATAAAAAAACCACTAGGTGTTCACGTCAAGTTGATGAGATTAAAACCTTCCTAATTCCAAAAGAGAAATCTTCTCATCATTGGTAGGAAATGTAGGTTATAATGTATTTTGCATTTCATGAACCTTTATAAATCATGAACACCCAAATTTTGCTCTTGCCAGCTTCCACCTGCATAATTGTAGGACCCTGTGGCATCTAGCTGAAGTCTCTTTCGAGTTATTTTTAGTGTCAGCATATGCTCAATAGTGAGTTAACTCCTGTGCCTCTCTTCTGGTCCCTTCACTGGTGTCTTCTGCCCAAAGTCACTTGGGATGGTTGCTCACCATTAACGTGGCATTCATGACCTCGAGTGGAAACAACATGCTCCCACTGCGGACGGTGTATCCCAGGGTCCTTCAGAATACATCACCCAAGACTGAAGCACTCATTTTACAAGACGCCCAAGGTGGGTCACCAGGGAGGTGCTGCTCCTGGAGTAACTGACTCATCACATGCTTTCACCACCTTCTCAGCAATAAGTAGGAGGAGCTCCTGAAGTTGCCAAAGCCTGCTGTTTTGTCTACAGTGCACCTTACATCAGAGCCAAGTGGCGTTCCAGCTAGAGATGAGGCGGACAGCACTCTTCAACTCCCCACGCCTCCATCATTTGAGGCCTGAAGGGAGTTTGCTTGTATGCAATAGATTGACTGCAAAGCTCTCACTCCTCACTGCATCTGTGTCCTTTCATGGTAAACCCACTGACTCTGGGTCGGGCCATGTGACTGACTTCGACCCAGAAGATAACGACAGACTTGGTGTAAGCAGGTGCCTGCAAGAACACGCCTGGGACAGTCTGCAGAGGAGGAGAGGTGAGAACCAGAGGCGGCTGGCCCAGCTAAGACTATTGTAGCTCTGCACACACTCAGCGGATCCCTCAAGTCCCGTGAAGATCGTCAGAGCTTCCCAACCAGCTCAGACACTTGTGAAAAACAACGCATGTTTATTTAACACCAGCACTCTTTTGAAGTGGTTTATTTATTTACTGTGAGTTATGTCTCATGAATCGTTCACGGAAACGTTGTTTAAGCTCCTGCCACCAACATTTCTCTCCAAAGGGTCAGAACCCATCTGAGAAAGATGTATCACGCGCTGCTTTCCATCTCCTGTATTCCCCACCCCGTCTACCTTTTCCCCACAGATCTGCTTCCAGAACCAGCCTGTGGTGCTGTTAGGAAGCAGATGACCTGTGATCCATCCTGTTCTTCCATTCTCTCCGTTTCTCCCTTCTCCCTGTCTCCGCTTTCCACGTCTCTCTCTTGCCCATATTCACCAGGGTACACCAACCTGCTCTCTCATCGAGAGAAAAAAAAAAAGATTAAACTCAAAGCTCTCATATAAATTAATTAGTGCAAATAGATGCCTATGGGTCTACCAAATCTATCAGTTCATTAGGTATATACAGACAAGGCAAAATTCCTTTTAGGCTAAGCCAAGAATTCACAACAGAAGAAAGAAATAAGCGTAAATATAATTGATATACATAAGATGTCCCCGGTGGCTCACACAGTAAAGAATATGCCTGCAACACACGAGACCTGGGTTTGATCCCTGGGTTGGGAAGATCCCCTGGAGACGGGAAAGGCAACCCACTCGAATATTCTTACCTGGAGAATTCATGGACAAAGGAGCCTGGCGGGCTACAGTTCACGGGGTTTACAAGAGTCAGACACAACTTAGTAACTAAACCACCATCACCACATGAATTTGTCCGATATATACACACAGGTAAGACTTTTAAGGAATTACACAGACATAGTAAGATTAAATTGATTAAGATTGAGCAAAGGTGATTCTGAAGATTAAAGTCAGAGAAGGTTGCATTATGCAAAGCCACATTGTTACCACTAAGAGCGGGTGTCATGACTATTTTTGGCCACTATCATAACTGATGCTTTTGAACTGTGGTGTTGGAGAAGACTCTTGAGAGTCCCTTGGACTGCAAGGAGATCCAACCAGTCCATTCTAAAGGAGATCAGTCCTGGGTGTTCATTGGAAGGACTGATGCTAAAGCTGAAGCTCCAATACTTTGGCTACCTCATGCGAAGAGTTGACTCACTGGAAAAGACTCTGATGCTGGGGGGGATTGGGGGCAGGAGGAGGCGGGGACGACAGAAAATGAGATGGCTGGATGGCATCACCGACTCGATGGATATGAGATTGAGTGAACTCTAGGAGTTGGTGATGGACAGGGAGGCCTGGCGTGCTGTGATTCATGGGGTCGAAAAGAGTCGGACACGACTGAGCGACTGAACTGATATAGGAGAAGTTTTTACCTTCCAGGAGTGCATTCTTGGTACCTCATCAGGGACCAGTTCCACATTGCCCAAGTTATCCTGCTAGGCTTCCTTGGTGGCTCAGATGCAAAAAATCTTCGTGCAATGCAGGAAAACTGGGTTCCATCTCTGGGTCGGGAAGACCCCCCAGAGAAAGGCCTGGCAACCCACTCCAGTATTCTGCTGGAGAATTCCATGGACAGAGGAGCCCAGCAGGCTACAGCCATGGGGTCACGGAGAGTCGGACACGACTGGTGACTTAACACTTCCACTTCCTTTTCCTGGTGGCATCAAAGTCAGTCATACTCATGCTTGCGTGTTTCTAGGAAGCTTTGTTTAATTTCCCTGATACCTACAGGCAGGTCCTGTTTCCCTTTGACCCATACTTTTATTTTACCTGTCACAACCCTCAAAATCAAGAACAGCTGAGAAAAAGAAAAAAAAGCCTCTGAATTTCATGAGCAATTTCATATCACAAGCAATGAACTTGTGAAATACAAGGAACAGGTCTGAGCCTGTAAGGGCAGTAAAGGGAGCGCTGGGCCAGGAATCAAGAGGCACAGGTTCTAAACACAGCTCTGCCCCGACTTCCTCACTGAACGTGGACAAGTTACTCCAAGTTGGAGTTTAATTTTTTCTTTTTGCCTGCTTGGCTCTGAAATGCAAAGTTGTACTGACTGTTCTTTAGAGCTCTAACTTCAAAGGCTAAATAAGTTAATCCTAAAGTTCTCAAACGGTGCCACAAAACTCGACCTGCCCTGCTTGAGAGATTAACTGTTGGGAGTCCATCGCTGGACTGTAAGACAACATAATCTTTTGCCTGGACCACTATGGTCAATTTTGAATTAATGTTCCTGCTTTAGCTCTTGTGTTCCTACAATTCATTTCCCAAATAGAGTCCAGAGTGATGTCTGCAAACACAAATGAGGTTGTGTTTGCTTTTCTCCACTGAACTTAGAATAGAATCCAAATATCTGCAAGGCACAATCAGGCCCTTGCCTAAACCCTCAACTTCATCTCCCACCATACTCCCAGACTGGGACCCAACAAGGACTGTAGCCGCCCAAGCTTCACTGTCCATGGGATTCTCCAGGCAAGAATACTGGAGTGGCTAGCCATTCCCTTCTTGAAGGGATCTTCCTGACCCAGGGATCGAACCCAGGTCTGCCTCATTACAGGCAGATTCTTTACCATCTGAGCCACAAGTGAAGCCCAACAAGGAAAGAGCAACTTCCATCTCTCCCCCCTCCCCAACCCTGGCCACACTGCTCAGAGTTTGTGGGATCTTAAGTTCCCCAACCAGGGATCAAACCTGCGCCCCCTACAGTAGAAGCACAAAGTCCTAACCATTGGAACACCAGGGAAGTCCCAGCAACTTCTGTCTTATGACTACATGTAACTGCATTTTTTTAGGAACTTAAATCAGGCTGGAAATGGATTCTCACCCTGGACACCTGAGAAAGAACATAGCCGTGCTGACATCTGAATTTCCACATTGTAAGACCTTAAACAGGGCCCAATGGACTTTTAGTGAGCCTCAGCCAAGCCAAACCGGACTTCAGACATAGAGAACTGGGAGATGATACAGTGTGGTTTTGTAAGCCACTAATGGATCAGCTTTTTTTTTTTTTTTTTTACAGCAGCAATAGAAGACTAATACAAGACACAGAGCTCATCCAAGAAGACTCCATGAAGTGATCCTTGATGTTCCTCCATCTCTTACACCAGGTTTTCCCCTCTTAGAACTTTGGATTCTTCTCTCAAGTAACACAAATCTTAAAATTCAAATCACTCCCAGCTTCTGGATGAAATCACAGCAGATGTAACTGACCCATCCTTCTGCACAAAGACAGCAAAATCAAGCTCTTAAATGTACCAGGTTAATTTCTCCTGGTGTCTTGGGACCAACTCTTGGTACCACACTTTAAGATGGAAGGAACAGGTGGGACATGTACAACCTAAGAAAGAGTCCAAATATTATAAAAAAGAAGGAACGGATCATTTAGCCTAGACAGAAGAGAGCTCAGAGGAAACAAATGTCTATGGACTCAGGGAGACAAGGAAATACACTTATTTGGGCATCAGGAAAGAACAATTAAACTGATGGGTACACATTCTAGACAGCCTAGTGCCCAGGAAAAATAAATTGCTAACCATAAAAGTTGTTCAAGACAGCCTTAGGAAGTACTTTGACCGAAGATGTTGAGTTGGGAGAGTCATGCCAAATTGGCTAGGAGCTGAAGCACTTCAGAGTCCTCGGCCAACATCCTCATTTTATCAATGAGCGAACCAAAGCCCAGGGAGCATGACTTGTCACATGACCTTCAGTCTTCTGCCACGACGAAATTCTATTTCAATGATTCCTGTTTTATGGGATTATCTCAGAGAACACACGGCAGCTCTTCAGGAATTGCTACACCCTCTCCTCCTCTCATTTAGATTCGAGCTCACGGTACAGTTACTGTGACCTAATCCTACTGCTCACACACCAGAAAAAGAAAAACTTACGGGATTTCCAGTTCTTTTCTGACCCCTCAAATAAAAATCCCCAGGCTTCAGCTATATCGAGGACTTCTGTATCCGTTTGTACTGTGTCTTGAAAAGAGATTTGTACAGCAAATTAAGATGCTTCATCAAGTCCAATCAAGATGTTCAAATCCTGTTTACCTACGGAAAGGGATTCAAACCTTCATTTATTCACTCACTTGAAAACAGGAGTTCCTTCTATGTTAAATGTAGGTGTGACAGAAATGAACAAGATATGATGCTCACCCTCTAGTAGCTCATGGAGAAATGCTGTGGAAAGAGACCTCTGTACCATACTGCGTCATAAAGGCTATAGTGTGGGGCTCTCGTAGGTGAAGGGAGAGGAAGTGAGGAGCCCCAAGGCATCCAGAAAGGTCATGCTCCATGTACAGTTCGGAGAAGGCAATGGCACCCCACTCCAGTACTCTTGACTGGAAAATCCCATGGATGGAGGAGCCTGGTAGGTTGCAGTCCACGGGGTCGTGAAGAGTCAGACATGACTGAGCAACTTCACTTTCACTTTTCCCTTTCATGCATTGGAGAAGGAAATGGCAACCCACTCCAGTGTTCTTGCCTGGAGAATCCCAGGGATGGAGGAGGCGGGTGGGCTACCGTCTATGGGGTCGCACAGAGTCAGACACGACTGAAGCAACTTAACAGCAGCAGCAGCATGTACAGTTGGTTTCATGAAGGATGGATGGACTGAGAGCGAATGTGGATAGAAAGTTTGTCTGGGACCAGGCATGCCTACAAAGGTCCGTATAGTCGAATCTATGGTTTTTCCAGTGGCCGTGTATGGATGTGACAGCTGGACAAAAAAAGACTGAGTGCTGAATAATTGATACCTTCGAACTGTGGTGTGAACTGGGGTGCTGGAGAAAACTCTCAAGAGTCCCTTGGAGAGCAAGGAGATTATCCAGTCCATCCTAAAGGAAATCAGTCCTTCATTGGAAGGAATGATGCTGAAGCTGAAGCTCCAATACTTTGGCCACCTGATGCAAAGAACTGACTCACTGGAAAAGACCCTGATGCTGAGAAAAATTGAAGGCAGGAGAATGGGACAGCAGAGGATGAGATGGTTGATGGCATCCCTGACTCGTTGGACATGAGTTTGAGCAAGCTCTGGGGATGGTGATGGACAGGGAACCCTGGCATGCTGCAGTCCATGGGGCCACAAAGAGTCTGACAATGACTGAGCAAAAGAACAATAAGGCGCGCCATGGCAAGGAACTTGCACTTTATTCTGAGACTCATGTGCGGTTGGGAATATTTTTAAAAGAAGGAAAGGACATGGTTTTGTTTTGTAGAAAAAGACTTCTGTTACGACGGAGAAGACCAATTTCCTGAACTCCTCCTGGCAACATTTGATTATAGTTTATGCTAAAAATTATTTCACTCATTATCATATGTTCAGCGGGCTGCTCTTTGGGCTGTATAATGTAAGCTACTAATTTTCAAGCAATATATATCAGTGATGATTAAACAATTTTATAATATTTGCATATTCATATTGTAAGCAGCGTTATTCGCAATTGGCAAAACAACACAAGTATCCATTGATGGACGAATGGATCAACAAAATGGGATATATATACATACACAAAGGGACAGTATTTAATCTTAAAAGGAAGGGCATTCTGATATGTGTTACAGGAGAGACGAACCTTGAGGACGTTATGCTGAATGAAACAGGCCACTCACAAAAGGACAAACACGGAATGATTCCACCTGGATGAGGTACCTAGAGTCATCAAATTCATAAAGACCAAAAGGAAAATGGTGGTTGCCAGGGACTGGAGGAGGAGAAGCTGAGAAGCTACTGTGTAATAGATACTGAGTGTCAGCTGCAGAAATAATAAGTCTTGGAGGTAGATGCTGGCGATGGTTGTACAATGATGTCAACGTACTTAATGCCACAGGACCAAACCTTTTTAAAATGGCTAAATTCTGGTAAATTTTGGGTTGTGCATATCTGATCACATTTTAAAGTTCTATGCTGTGTAAGCAAGAGGCAAAATTCAAATCCACTTCAGACAGAGTTCTGGGGTGAATTTCCAGCCTCTCCAACCTGTCAGCCACCATCGTCACTTCACCTTCCTCTGGATTACTTGTCAGCTACATTCTCCCCTTGGAAAAGGATTTACCTGTCCTCTTCTGGCTCATATAGAAACAGAGACCAGTTCACTCTCCATCAAACCCAAAACGGCAAAAGGTCTGTGAGATCACGTCATACATCCCACATGTTTATGTGTACCAGGAGACAAAATTGGGCCAGCTCTTGTTCATTTCATTCTGCTGCATCACGGAGATTCCATCGCTCTCCTTGCCTGCGATCATACTCGAAGGGCCTCAGGTAGAGAGACACTCTGCCAGAAGTCTCCCTTATACTTGGCAAGAGACCAAGAACTCAGACATCTTCAAAGAGTGGGAGAAGGAACCATCCCAGAGACCTGGCTGGACCACTCTCGGTTGGAAACCAGAGAGGATGTTTGCTGCAGAGTAGGACTCCAAGAACCTTGTGCCTGTTGACATGGCACCAGAAGACAAGCCAAGGGAATAAATGGGAGGTTAGGTCAGAAACAAACGGCCAGGAACAAAAATATAGAAAAATAGAGCAACCCAAGTACCACAGAAAGAGCCCTGAACTAGAGCCAGGTGTCCTGGGTACAAACTGCTCTGTGATTTGAGGCAAATAACTTCACCTCTCTGAGCCTTGCTTGGAGACTTACCTGGCAAATGAACACATTACAGAGTCACATGCATAGTGAATGAGGTGACAAAACAGAAAGTGTGTGATATGCCGTCGGTGGCCACAAATGTTAGTTCCCTTCCTTTGGGGATGCTTGGGAGAGGTGGTCCAGCTGTGGGTTATATGCAGACCTCTCCTTCACACACATCTGTGTGTCTCTCCTACAGAAACTGGCATCCCGCCCTTTCCCCACGTATGTCACCATCTTGCCGAACGCCTACTGTGTACAAGTTGTCGTGCTGACCTCACATCTGAGATCTCATCCCTGCCTTTACTCTTGAATGTATGAATTGCTTTGGGGATTTCCCTCTGATTTCTCATTTCAAGTCCATCTTATTTTGCAGATATTTTGGACCATATGTTGGAAGAAAAATTGCTGTTGGAGTCCTGACTGGGATTAGCCCCGAAAGTGCTTATAGGTCTCCCAGAGGACTTCCTTTCCTTACTCATTCCTAAGTGGGCTTGCATGTCAGATATCATGCAACTCACTACATTTATTTTATCTGCTGAGGGCATCGCGTCAGACTGGGGACTAGCCAGGGCCTTAACAGCCCTTAAGATGATCTCTTCATTTCTCCAGGTGAATTCTGACTCTCTCTCAAAGAGCTCCTTAAGTGATGCCTTCAAAGATATTTTGATAATTGGTTTATTGTTAGCCATGCTGGATCTTTGTTGCTGCATGGACTTCTTTCTCTAATTGCAACGAGCAGTGGCTACTCTCTGGTTTCAACGTGCAGGCTTCTCCCGCCACGGCTTCTCTTGTTGGGAGCATGGGCTCTATCGGTTCAGCTCAGTCTCTCAGCCGTGTCCGGCTCTGGGACCCACAGCCTGCAGCGGCTCTGCATGGGCTCTGTGGGGCGCAGGCTTCAGTAGTTGTGGCACACGGGCTCAGTAGTCGGAGATCCTAGGCTCCAGAGCACAGGCTCAGTCGTTCTGGTGCGTGGGCTCAGTTGTCCTCGGCATCTTCCTGGACCAGGGACTGAACCCACGTCCCCTACACTTGCAGACGGATTCTTTACCAATGAGCCACTAGGGAAGCCACAAGGATAGTTTTTAAATGTACGTTTAGAAAATGTTTATTCTTCAGGGGAAAAATAGTCAGTAGATTGGGAATTCATTGGAAGGACTGATGCTGAAGCTGAAACTCCAGTACTTTGGCCACCTCATGCGAAGAGCTGACTCATTTGAAAAGACCCTGATGCTGGGAAAGACTGAGGGAAGGCGGAGAAGGGGACGACAAAGGATGAGATGGCATCACCAGCTCAATGGACATGGGTTTGGGTGGATTCCGGGAGTTGGTGATGGACAGGGAGGCCTGGCGTGCTGCGGTTCATGGGGTCGCAAAGAATAGGACACGACTAAACGACTGAACTGAACTGAGATAATATTTGCTCCTGATTTTGTCCAATAACCAGGGACTGGCTTTTCCACAGATTTTAAATGTGGAGATCACTGGGTCCAGAGGCGGTGAACTTAGATGTTCATCAAGACCAGGAAGGGAAAGTCAAATATTCAGGCAGTTGTACAACAATGTGATAAGGAAATTAAAGGATTCATTAGAACTCCGAGGTGGGGAGCATAACGCAGCCTGGTGTTCACAAGAAACCTTCCATGCCTGAGGAAGAGAGTTACAAAGCGGGTGGTGGATCAACGGATGACACCGAGGACGTCGTTCCCTGGAGTCTGTAACCCAAAGCACACATTCCCAAGGGGAAAAGGGATGTTATCATTCAACCATCCCCGTGGGGGGCATTTTAATAAATTCCAGCTTTGTGTTGTGGGAAGAGGAAAAGAACCGTTTATGTCCAGCCTTCCTGTCCTTAAACACACTGAAGAAACTGAAAGCCCACTGGTGGGGGTGGCATCGAAGGAACTCAGTCTCCAAGTGGGGTTCAGAACGCTGTCCTGGTTGACAGGTCTCTGGGAAAACAGACTTCCAAACCCAACCACAGGCGTGTGATGCCCAGCTCTACTACTCACTGGTTGTGTGTTCTTGGCTGAGTTCTTCTGACCCTTTTCTGTGTTCAGACTTTCTCCCTATAAAATGGGTATCATCATATTACATGATTGTAGGGTTGTTGTACAGATTAAACTTTCAAATTGCAGAAAGCACTTAGAACTATGCCTGATACCTGGTAGTCATTTCATACAATCACAACTAAAGCTATTATAGAGGTGGGGCTCAGTGATCTTTAAAGTGCCTTCCAGTTCTGGGATGATGTGATTTCCCAGGGAGGTCATGAAATCAGGTCTATATATGCATTTGCACTGGGGATGAGGGAATGGGGAAAACGAATTCCAACTTGAAAATAAATCCACTTGGTGGGTGCAATGATGCTTTCAGTGGGAGCTGAAAGAGATCCTCTTTTTTTTTTTTTTTCAGAACTGTTCAGGGGAACAGGAGAGAAACAGGAAGCGGGATGGGAGGCAGGGAGAAGGGGAAGAGAGAGGCACATGAAGAAACCGGGAAAGGAAGAGAAAAAGAGGAGAGAAATGACGAGAATTTCCAGTTTGGAGGCCCAGAGCTAGTTTCTTTCATTCGCCAACTGATTTGTGATCATCTTCTCTGTGCCTGGAGCTGTCGTCCACGCAGTGATCCAGGAAGGAGGGAGAGGCAGTGGGAGGAGCAGAACTAAAGGAAACTGGGAGAGGCTGGGGTAGAATGGAAAACGCACGATCAGTGCCACTTGGGAGGCACCCAGGTCTCTCGTCATTTTTCATCCGAATTCCCGCAACAGCCTCCCAGCTGACCTCCTTGCCTCCCACCTTGTCCTTCCTGAGCTACTCTCATCACTACCCAGCACGAGCCTCTACGTGATGCGGATCCATGCCACTCCTCGGCTTGTTGGGTGTCACCGGGACCGCGGGTTCTGACAGCGTCCGGGCCTAGTCCACTTCTCCTGCTTCACCTCTTGCCGCTCCACCCGACCCTCGTCACCCAGCTTCTTCTGTCTGGTGAAGCTCTCATGAGCTCGCCGCCCTCGCCTCTAGGCTTCCACCATGCTGTGCCTTGATGGGAACAGACTTCCCTGACACAGTCTGGCTAAATCCTTCTCCTCTTTGTCTCCCGTAAATACCAAGCTACACACGTGCACCCACCACGACTGTCTCATCCACCACTTGCTCTGAGCACATCCCGGGGCCTCTAGCCCAGAGTCGGTACTCAGAAAATGTTTGGTGCTATGACTTTCCTTCTAAGAATGACAACCCAAGAGCACGTGAGCCCCCTAGTACCAACCACTCTGGTATTTTCTGCACTGTCCCCCATCCCTGATCTCCGGAGAGCCTAATTCCCCTCCACTCCATCCCTCTCCTTCTGTGTTAGCTCGCATTGGTTCTGGAATCAGTCTTTGCCTTGCTGGACTTGTGTTTGCTTCGAAGCCGTGGCTAAACACGGCCACACAAACTCTGGCATCCAAGCTTCCAGTCACCCAGATTCTTGGTGATCTGACAACAAAACATCTGGGCAACTGACTCATCTCGGTTTTGTTTTCATGCACATGGTTTGGCACCAGTGAGGACTGCCTGAAGGTCAGGCCCCGAAGCCCTGCTGCCGTGACAATTCTCCTCTGGTCTCTTGAAATCATCAAGGGCTTGTATACATGGGCAAGGCTTTTTTAATCAGGGAACAGCTGGTTGTGGTGGGGGATATATTTGTTGCACCCACTATTAATTAGTAACATGTTAAAAAAGGAGACCCAGCAAAGGGAAAAAGGAAAGTTTCTGACCGGGAGGGAGAATTGGAAGCCATGTGTAAAAGCTGCGGGCTGGATCCACATGGCATGACTGGGGAGTCTCAGGTGAAAGAGATATTTTTCTCCTTGAAGACTTTAGAGAGTAAAGTTGTGATCAAAAATTTCAGGGAAGACTAGTTTAGACTTCATCTTTTCAACAAAAACGATTGAATCATAAGATACTGTTTTGTTGTTTTTCAACAAACATTTACTATGCACCTTTTTATTCTGGGCCAATCCTTCAAAAAGGCATGCGAGGAACAGCTATGAAAATAGAATCCTTGCCCTTAAGGTGGGTACAGTGAAACGGAGGAAAACTGACACAAAGCCAGGAGATGCAGTGTTTAAGTGCGAGGACACACACGTGCCTCATGGCAACAGAGGATTGAGGCATTCTTCTCGGGTTTCAGACCTGGTACCACCACTGCCTGGTGATGTGACCTTGAGTAAATCTCATAACGCACCTGGCATGTTGATAGTGGACCTAATAGGACTTAATACAGGCAACAGCATCTTATAAACTGACAAACGATTTATTGGGGTTAATATCCATCATTAAACTTTCCCAGATTTGCACAGGATGATCTTATAAGTTTTTAAGCTTCTGATCATTAGACGTATTTAAGGAAGCCAGATGACTTCCTGGATAAGGAATGTTTTAAGGGAAATTCCTGAACTGGGGGAAGCCTATAAATGCCTGAGGAGCTCTTATTTACAGCACCATGTTGTAAATAAAATTTGTGAATTTGATTCTGGTTCTAGAACACAGAAAGTGTGTGAAAGTGAGGCTGGCAGCCACCCGGCACTGAAGGACAAGATCCACCCCAACTGAGGGGATGAAGGGGACCACCTCAACCCTGGCCTGACCTTAGCTTCCCGGTTATGAATACCTCATTGTAGACCACCAGCCAGGGTGAAGGCCAGCTTCCTCTTCATTCTCCAGCACACCTGGTCTGCTTCCAAAGTTTCTTTAAAAAAAAAAAAATTTCTGCAACTCTTCCTTCTGTCTCATCCTTCTCCCATCACCAAGTTCTATTCACTTTACTTCCTGAATAAATTTTTATCATCCTCCATCCAGGCATTACCTGTGTTCAGACCTCATCACCTCTCACATTAGTCCTTAGGTGTCTTCACTTCCAGCATCCACAATATTCTTCAAATAGTAGCCAGAGCGATCCTTTTAAAATCCAAATCTCATAATACCAGTCCCTTGTATGAAACCATTCATTATCTCCCATTGGCTTCAGGGTCAAATTCAAGCTTGGTGAACATCCCAAAAGGGCTTCTGATCAACTGGTCAACTATGCCCTGGTCAGCCAAATCAATGGCACATTGCTAATCCTTTGTCTGAGATCTTCCACAGGATCTTTGCGCATGTATTTCCTCTGCCTGGAAATGTCAGCCTTCCCCGTACATGTTTAAACTTGTGTTTTCTTCCTCATTCAAACTTTTCCTAACCTTTGCCCTCTTCACTTCTCATCTAAGTTAGAACTGACCATTTACCCCTTGAGGACTTCCAGCACTCCACTTGCACCTCCACGGGTGCAGTTTTAATGCCTCATTACACTCCTTTCTTTACGAAACTCTTTCTCTCTACACTGTGAAGTCTTTTAGGGCAAAGACTGTGTTCCCAGTTGCTTGATATACAGTGTTTTTAAATGAAGAAATGAAACTGCCCAAATAACCCCTTGATGTTAAAAAAATAATCAGCAGATGTATATATTCATTCTTGGGCTTTTTTTCATTTTATAAGAAATTCCAGGCACTGAGCATTGAGCCAAAGATAAAATCAAGCAAATTTTAAGATTTACTCTCTTTCTTCAAGTAGCTCACAATCTCCGGACAGGGAGCCTGCTAATTAGACTATATAATTAGTGTCATCATGGAGATCTGAAGAATAATCAAGTGAGGTGAGATTTTTCATTTTCCCGTGCCACCTGCGGACATGGACAGCATGACTAACAGGAGCCACACCATGAACAGAACATTTCTTCAACAAGAGATATAGTCCCTTTTATATTTCTGTGGGATAAGGGCATACATGAAGGGTGAGATGCCCGTCTCTAACAAAATCTTGACTCACCCCATCAAAGTTCAGACAGTGGGCAGGTAGGCAATAGCCAGCCCTTCCATCTTCCTCTGTGGAAGTTGCAAGCCAGTGGCACTTTGTTCCACCAGAGACGCTATTGTCTTGAAGGAGAAGCATTCAAGGAACACATCCAGCTTTCAATGGATCACCATCTGGAGCTGTCAGTCTTCTGTCCCCCCAGGAAATAAAGGTGTTGTTAGGAGCTTATTAATCCAGAAAAACAACAACAGCAAAATACATAATGACCTCAGAATTCTAGCGGGATGGGTTGAGAGTTGGCACACCCACACATAATCTTTCTGAGCAGGTGACCGTTCATTGAGAAAAATGTGAAGGGCATAACAGCCATTCTGCAAGGACAAGGAATACTAATGAGCGTTTCTTTAAGTGGCATATTAATCTATGTGGCGACCTTTCTTCTGTGTTGTCGAGATGTGTGACTCCTTTGATGGGAACCACACAATTTGCAAGAGTCACGGACTTCCTCGTAGTGTCATTATTATGAGTGGCTACCAGTTGGGCTTGTTCATGGTCCTGACAAAATTTCTAGGCTTTAAAAGTGTTTCATGAGCATACTCAAAAAAAAAAAAAAAAAGAGATACAGCTGCCTGGCACTCTCCACGGAATTTCAGTAGAGTGGACTGGGCAATTTCTGTAGGATACTGTCTCAGTAAAACCGACGGTTTGTTGACATTTCCCTTCTTCCTCGACTTTTGATTATCTAAAATGGGCATGAGAGCCATTGGAGAGGATAAGTTTCTTTCTAGTTCTGTCTTCCTTGACATCTGCTTCCATGGGTTTTATTAACTCAGTTGTATCTCGCCCAACAATGATAGTAAAACAGCGTAAGGAAAGGTTCAGAGGAATTACATGAGAACAACCGAATTTTCATACTGGTGAGATCAGGAATATATAGCTCTGAGTCCTATGCATGCATGCAAGGTCACTTCAGTGCAAAGTGTCCGACTCTTTGCGAAGCTATGGACTGTAGCCCACCCGGCTCCCTCCCAGGTAGTGCTAGTGGTAAAGAATCCACCTGCCAATGCAGTAGACATAAAGAGAGGCAGGATTGATCCCTGGATCAGCAAGATCACCTGGAGAAGGAAATAGCAACCCACTGCAGTATTCTTGCCTGGAGAATCCCTTGGACAGAGGAGCCTGGCAAGCTACAGCTCATAGGGTCTCAACCAGTCGGACATGACTGAAGTGACTTAGAACGCATAGCACGTGGTACCTGGGCAGAGAGTTTGGGAGCTCTGTGTGTGGACAGTTCACAACTCAAGCTCACTCACTAAGGGGGTGTCTTCTTTTCTGCTTGCCTGGCATGGTAGACACACAAGATGCGGTACAGAGAAGAAGACAGCTGGAAATGCAGAAATTATATATTATTTGCATCAAGTTCTAGGTTGCATAGTCTCTCAGGAGTCTGACATCTAAAAAGAGAGAGAGAAAAGAGAAAAAGAGAACAAAACGTTCTAGTGAAAAGAAAGAATGTCATTTCTCTTAATTCCCTCGTGAACTATAGACTTGAGAATGAATGAGTCCATTTGGGATCCCTTGGAACACATATCTGTGGTTGGAATTGCTCCTTTACAAGTTGTGTAATGCTCCGTCTATCATTCCATGGTTCAGAGCGTTGGCAGCGGGCTGGCTGCGGTGTGAGATAGACACCTAAGGCCGACAGGCACATCACTAAGCACGCACTCCAGGCCGGGCGCCGGGCCAGGGGCTTTAGTGTACTGTCCCATGCGTGCCTCGCAACACTGCAAAGCAGGCAAATCTAAGCCTATTTCCAGATGAGGAAACAGAGGCCCAGGGAGTGGTGAGGTCATTTGCCCAGGGGCATGCATCTTGTAAGGGACAGAGCCAGGAATTAAACCCAGACTTGTCATACTCCAGAGCCTGTTTCCAAGACAGGAACCTTCTTCAGATCCTTGCATCCTGCTTGCCAGGAGAGGGCATTCATATGACCGCAAAGCTAGAAAGCTGCTTCTGCAGGAGACACTCCCTTGAGCAGGCACTGTGGGTATATGGGATCGTCTCAGTTTCATGAGCGCACTTTAGAGTGAAGAACACATTGTTATTTCCATTTCTCGGGTGATGCAACTGAGGGCTAGACGGTTAGAGTGACTGTCAGAAGAATAAGGGTGGGACAGTTGCTCAGGTGTTAAAGAACTTTTCCTTGGGAGTTGGCCCTGGAGGTGAGGTGATGGGGGTCTCCTTTCTCCTTCTCAGGGCTAACAACACAGGCGTTAGTGGAGAGAAACTACAGAGCAGCATCTTCAGGTCAGTGACTTAGACTGAAACCCCCACCCAGCCGCCAGTGAGTCGGTTATCCGCTCCTGGGAAGCCTCAGGCTCCCCGTTCAGAAAGTAGGACTAAAATGGGCATTGAGAAGATTTCAGGAGTTCAGACTCCGCAGGAGGCGATGTCTTAGCAAACACTCTAGAAATCTTAGGTGTTGCGTCATCATCCTCATCACAGTCCTCCTCCCCTTGTGTTTGATTGTCTGACAGCGGTGGGTACTCGCATTGGCCAGCCGAGGTGAAGGAAGCTCAAAAATCGAGGTGCACAGAGAAACTGCAGGCTCACCACCTCTTAGCTATTTAAACCCGCCAGTCACCGGAACCCCTGAGTGTCAAGCGCTTCATCTCTAAAGTAGAAATGGTAGAGATCCAGCTGTTCCACCCACCTTGCAGGGAGGCCCCACGCTCAGGAGGATAGAAGAGAAAACCGCTTTGCAAGGTCTAAAGTGGACGTGGTACAGAGTCTATGCTGCTAATTCACCTTTACATGTTTTTCTCTTCTTAATATCTAAAAATTCATGCACAGATATATCTCTGTTGTAAAATTAGAAGCCAAGCGATACAAAAATCCCTTTGACTCACATACTCTTTGGCTTTTTTGTGCGTTTGTTTGGTTTTTGTTTTTTTAATCCGCGTTAGGCCTTGGTTACAGCATGAGGGATCTTCAGTCTTCATTGTGGTGTGGGGATCTTTAGTGTGGGGTCTAGTTCCTTGACCAGGGGTCAAACCAGGGCCCCCTGCATTAGAGTGTGGATTTTTAGCCACTGGACCATCAGGGAAGTCCCTGACTCATTCCTATCTGCTTGTCCTGGGCTCTCCTGATCTCCTCCCCCAGGGGTCACTAACCCAACACACCTCTATCACATTTGATTCTTTTTTTTTTTTAATTTTCAGTTATGTAATATTTTGTCTTTCCAATGAGATATGTGGCCAAGTAGATGAAGACTAGGTTTTGGACCCAAGCTGCCTAAGTTTGAATTGTGACTTCATCATATTCTAATAATGTGGATAATCTTTATCCTTCCTGGATCTCACTTTCTCTCTCTGTAAAGTGAGGGCACTGGTGGTACCTAACTCAGGACTTCCTTGTGAAGCCTGAGTAAGTTAACAAACATATAAATAGGACGCAGCACCTGTGATTTTCAATGTGTGTTCCTTAGTGGTGTTATTGGACAGATGAGTTCATGAAGTCACGGGTCACAGCTGACTCCTTGGCACTTAGTCTGGTGCCTGTACCCAATGAGTGACTGATAAATAGTTCTTAAACTGGTAAGAGAATGCCACGTTCAATTTTATCTGGGATGCTGCCAAGGAGTAGAGAAGCTTCGCAGAAATATTACAAAAATAAGAATAGCTTGCATTACTTAAGCTCTTAATCTGCACCAGAGAAGCCCTGTCTGCTTAATACATATTGACTCCTTTAATCCTCACAGAAATCCTAATGGATAGATCTTACTCCTACTGCCCTCATTTTACTGAGAGAACCCAACAGGTTAAGTCTCCTGTAACACAGTCACATGGGCTTCCCTGATTCAATGGTAAACTATCCACCTGTCAATGCAGGAGACAGGTTCGATCCCTGGGTCGGAAAAGGAAATGACAAACCCACTCCAGTATTCTTTTCTGGGAAATCCCATAGACAGAGGAGTCTGGCGGGCTACAACCCATGGGGTCACAAAGAGTCAGACAGTACTTAGCTTCTAAACAACAAAGCACACAGTTACGCAGTCAAGATGCAAACCCAGCCAACGTGGGGCCAGTGTGGGCACTCTTCTCTCCAACCTTGTTTCTGTTTCATAAGGGATTTTTAACTGGCTTCACATGAAGATGCCGAGTGACTTTACCAGTTACCATTCACCTGGTGGTTTCCTGCTCGTCTTCCTGGACTGAAAGCGCTTACTCCTATCTCCTTAGAATGATGAGCGTAACGATGCAGAACAGAAAGATAAGTTAATACTGCCTTTGAGAACACATGTGTAGAATGGTCCCAACAGTTTCAGAAAGATGCTGAGACCATTTGGTGGGTTCCCACCTGGCTGTCTGAGTACGGCTGCTATCCAGAGACCCACTTCTCACCTTATAGCCCATTGGGCTTCAAGAGATAGCCCCCCACTCTGAGCTGTGCCAACAGCAATGTGGGGTGACTCCACAGTGCCACCGAGAATGAGGGAAGAATTGGAGTGGAAAGGATTCCTAAGGGGAACATCATCCAGAGGTCCCAGCGGGATTCCCATTGAGATCAGGATGATGAGCGTCAACCCTCTAAGAGCAGATGTAGATTACCAACACAGAGTAGCAACGGTAGGCTATGGGTATCAGCCAATCAGCGTGAACACTGGCCCGAGAGAAGGGGATGGATAGCGGTCCTGGAGCATGGCTGTGGCGGTGCATATCTGTGGGCTTTCAGCCTGCGGGCTGGGTAATTTTCTACCTCTAACATTTTCACAGATTCTCAAAAGGAAAGGAAAAGGATTTGTCTAAGGCAGCACAGAAATTCAGTGGCAAAAATGAGAACACGGTGCAGACTTAGGACTCCCGTAAGAACTCTTTGATCACTCTCGTCTACCCCATGGTCCTTACTGAGCACCAGAGAAACAGGTCCATGCACAAACTGCTCATTTCTCAACATGGCACTACACATTAACTTTCGATGCACCTTTTTTCTGAAGAGCATAAAACGCTTCACGTACACTAGGGCCATTGTCTAAAACTGTCATCGTCATTAGTGTCTATTAACTGTTGAAAGTTTTCGCTTTCATTTGTGGCTCAAGTCAGCCGACGGTCTGTATTCTCTTAGGATTGAGTGGTCTTCTCCCTCAATGCTCATTTCAGCAGTGCTTCCCACTGACTTCACTGTGGAAGACTGGCCATGGAGGGACCTCTGTGTCTGTGGGTTTAAGGACAGGTTTGGGGTGCTGCATGGTAAATCTCCAGTTGTCTGAAAGGAAATTTAAATTTCTCATTGATGTCATTGATCCTCAGTGCCGAGTCTGGGAGGCAAGCATACCTGGTTTTTGGCTGTTAGAAATTCGTGACTGTTCTGGTTCTCTTTTCTATAAAATGGAAGTAGTCATATTACCTGCTTCTTGGAAGTGTTACAAAGATTAAATGATGCTATATGTAAGCATCACATATAAACAAACAATAAACTTTAACTTTAGAGACAGACAAAAGTAATAGTTTGAGAAAGAAAAACTGTGTTAGAAAGCTAGCCAGACCTGGCACAGTGCCAGGTACATAACTGATAATGGATAAACAATTGTTGGATGAATAAGTAAATTATCATCATCATCTGACCTCCTCTCCCCCCCCAAAAAAAGTGTTATAGTGGGAAAATATTGGTTTGGGAATGAAAACCAGAAAATTATTTCTTTGGGATGGTTTAGATGTGTGAGACTTTGGGAGAATCCCTTCCCTTCTGCCTCTTCATATGTACAGTTTAGCAGGCTGTAATGCACTTTTGGGGACTTCCCTGATGACTCGGGTGGTAAAGAATCCACCTGCAATGCAGGAGAAGCAGGAGACGTAGCTTCAGTCCCTCGGTTGGGAAGATCCCCTGGAAGAGTTCATGGCAACTCACTCCAATATTCTTGCCTGGACAATCCTACGTACAGAGGAGCCTGGTGGGCTACAGTCCATAGGGTCGCAAAGAATTGGACCTGACTGAAGCAATTGAGCAATGCACTTTTTAATTTAAACATATATGTATGTCAGTGGGCTGATGCAACCCATACCAACATCATCCCATATACCATCGAGGTACGGTTATGGCCACATGATCAGGTAAGTAGCAATACACGGTAATGCATGATAGTGCTGACTCAATGGCTTGAAAATGAGACAGGAGAGTCTCAGAGAAGGAGGAGCTTAACTCTGATTGGTGGAGGGCACGAGTAAGGTTTCCTGAAAGAGCGACAGCGTTCTTCAACTGGGTTTTAAGAATTTGAAGGACTTCATGTATAAGCAGTACCAAATATTTGTCTCTCACAGACTTCACTCAATCAATCTGTAAGTCTATCCATGTAAAGTTGTAGACATGAACTTATTTCAAAACAGAGTCATAGATATAGAAAACAAACTTATGGTTACTGGGGGGAAGCAGGGAGCAGGATAAGTTGAGAGGATTGACATACACACACTACTATATATAAGACAGATAAGGAAACAAGGACCTACTCTATAGCACAGGGAAATCTACTCAATACTCTGTGATGATGTATATGGGAAGAAAGTGGATACACACACACACACACACACACATATCTATATACCTGACACTAACTCAGCATTGTAAATCAAATGCACTCCAATAAAAATTAAAATAAATAAAAGGTACATGCAAACAAAAATAACAACAACAAAACCAACAAACCACAGAATTTGAAGAACTCAAGCTGAGGTAAAATTAAGGAAGCAGGGCATTATGCTGGAAGTCACACACAGGCAGGAGTTACAGAGGTTTCCAGAGTTCACCCAGTGTTCACTGATCCCCTATTCAGCGTAAACCATAAGAGTGTTAACCCCATGGAGGATCTCAGAAGGCAGAAAACTCAGGCTCATCTTCAGTAAGCTTAAGCTCTGTCACGGAAAGCAATACAAGGACATGCATCTAACAATACAGGACAGGAAACAAAACTAAATAATTCTCTGGGAATGACTTATTTTAATGTTTAATAAAGAAAAACATTATGGAGGAGGTGACATTCCCACTAGGCTGGAGGAAAGCACACAGACTGCGTTTGGGTTTGAACGTGTGCCCGCCAGCCGATGGTTTGGGGTAAACTGCTCCCTCTTTCTGAACTTGCGTTTCCTCGTCAAGTAAAACAAGCAGAGCAGAACCAACCTAATTGAGTAGTCAGAATACATGTCCTCAGGTCCATGCATGGCATACAGAAAGCACTCAACAAGTAATGCTATTCCTAATTGGTAGAGACTGATTTCATCAGAAAGCATTGTTGGATTAGCTTCCTATGAAAAGGTCTTCTTCATTGGACAATAATTAATAGCATGCCTTCAACCTCAGCTGATATAAAAAGCGGCTGGTTGGATGTGATTCTGCAATTTCTGGAAAAAAAAAAAAAACGGAATTGAAAGCATTGTCCATTATGTGACTCAAGGCCTCTCCTCAAATAAGCCACAAGATACATTTGTTCTGGAATTAAGAGGAAAGGTCATCACACATTTTATTTTCCATTCAACTACAACAACAATTAAAAAAAAAAAGGTGAAAGATACCAAATGAAGAAAATGCCCACCATTTCCTATTTATGATTTTTCACAAAGCTTCCTTTTCCTTAAGATTACGGAGATATTCTGACTACAGTTTAAACATACAACAAACGATTAAAGGTAGCTTGGAGTGGACATCACCAAGCAGTGAAGAATATGGACTTTGAAGTGAGACAGATTTGAGTTCAAATGTCATAAAAGCCAACCAACTTTATCGAGTTTCTTTTTTTTTTTAATTTGCAAAATGGGAATAAGGAAAACTACAGATAGTAGTTTTGAGGATGAAACAAAATAGTCTATATAACCACTCAAGATAGTAGCTTATCTCTTATAGTGAGTTCTAGCTAATTATTATTTTACTGAAGAGAATAAAAGATAAAACAAAATTCATAAAATTAGATGTTTTTCTACAAATAAAAAAGGCAGTGTCAAGCAGTGATAAGTCAAAGTGAAGTTGCTCAGTCGTGTCTGACTCTTTGCGACCCCATGAACTGTAGCCTACCGGGATCCTCCCCGTCCATGGGATTTTCCAGGCAAGAGTACTGGAGTGGGTTGCCATTTCCTTCTCCAACCTTCAACTAAAAATCTCAGCTTAAGTAATGCCTTACACAGCGGATGTGAATAAAATGAAATTCCTTGTCATGAGCCAGGGACAGGGGTTGGAGTTTAGAAGTTGCTATTTCAGCTTCCTAGTCATAAAACTGCAGGAAGACTAGAAGAGGTCTCCACTTCATTCCAGGGCCTCCCACTCGGGGACACAAAGTTTCAGAAAATACAGAGGAAAACATTTGGAGCTTACCAGCTCCACCTCCAGCCAGAGTGGTCCCCAAGCCCCATCTACCCATCCTCATCTCAGGCATAACAGCGTGATCCCTGCTGTCTTTTCCTTGTGGCTTTGTAGAACAGACAATTCTTTTTATTTACTCAAAAAAAACTTTTCTTGGCTGTGCTGGGTCTTCATTGCATTACGCAGGCTTCTCTAGTTGAGGTGTGTGGCCTCAGTGGTTACAACTTACGGGCTTAGAACCCCCTCAGCATGTGGGATCTTAGTTCCCCAACCAGGGATCGGACCCATCTCCCCTGCATTGGAAGGCTGATTCTTAACCAGTGGGCCACAAGAGAAGTTGCGAACAGGCAATTATTAAAACAAGAGATTCATGGCTTTTTTCACATGGAGCTTGGAGATGCTAAAAAAAAAAAAAATATGGCTGAAAATAAAATTTATTTTTTAACATGATTTAAGAAGAGAGGATAGGCAGAAAACTACTGAGCGATTCAGATGAATTAGGTTCAAACCTACCTCCTAGTTTTGTGGAAAGTTAAAAGCTGAGTACAATGCTTAACACATCTGTTCCGTTCTGTTCAGTCGCTCAGTCGTGTCCGACTCTTTGCGACCCCATGGACTGTAGCCTACCAGGCTCCTCCATCCGTGGGATTCTCCAGGCAAGAATACTGGAGTGGGTTACCATTTCCTTCTCCAGGGGATCTTCCCGACCCAGGGATCGAACCCGGGTCTCCCGCATTGGAGGCAGACACTTTAACCTCTGAGCCACCAGGGAAGCCCAATAGCTGGTGCTTAATGCAGATGAGTTATTACCATTGCTGGCGTGACTCTTAGGATTGTCAACTTGAGTACATGTGTTAAATTAACGTGATTAAACTACTGAACGGGAGGAAGTAAAGAAGCTAATGTTTCTGCAACACCCACTGAAACGTGTACTCTTCACTACGCAACACGATACCCATCCCATGGCCTCATTTCATCTCCCAGATAGCCCCACGAAATGTGTGAAAATGAAAAATGAGATTCAAAAGGTTAAGTGAGTCTTCTGTCCCCCAGACCTAGAACACAGAGTGCTAGGTCCAGATTTAGTCTATGTGATTCAGGATTTGGTTTTTTCCTCCTGTAAAATGGGATGATTTTTACACTTCCTCTGTAGGCCTGTTCTGCGAGGATTAGATGGCAACATTCCTCCAAAAAGCATTTAAACATTGCTTGGAACACACAGCTTAGTCAATAAATGTAAGGCGTGATTAGAATTGTTCTTTAGCAAAGGTAGGATATGGATTTACTTTCTTTCCCAAAGCCTGAATTCTTTCTAGTAAGCCTCCCTTGGGCAGCCAGTGAACTTCAGTACCTCTGTCTGTGTATCCCTAGATGCATCATCTGGGAAAGAGAAGACTGGCAAAGTAAAGAAACCGTGCATTTATAAGAGCCTGATATATTCATAGCACCGACCAGATTAGCATCATAGCAAAAAGGAAACAAGCATAGAGAAGCAAAAGTGCATGCATACATCTATACATGTATGTGAATTTATGGATTTACAAATCAATCTATAAATATGTGTGTGTGTTTGTGTGTGTGTGCACGAACATGTTCTAAGTTGCTCAGTTGTGTCTGATTCTTTGCAACCCTATGGACTGTAGCCCACCAGGCTCTTCTGCCCATGGAATTTTCCAGGCAAGAATACTGGAGTGGTTTGCTATTTCCTACTCCAGGTGATCTTTTCAACTCAGGGATCAAACTCGCGTTTCTTATATCTTCTGCATTGACAGGCAAATTCTTTATCACTAACACCAGCTGGGAAATCTGTACACACACACACATATATGTTCTGAACGAGAAGCTATAATTTTATGCAAAGTGTTGAACCAAGCATTAGGGCAAACACAAATATGAAGGCAACAGACTCTGTCCCACATGAAAAGCAGGGACGAGCAGATATATAATTAAGCCTGATGGTTGGCTTTGGGAAAATACCCAGAGAAATTCAGAGGAAGTTTTATGAGAGCCCAGAGGAGGGAGCCCTTCAGGCTGGTGGGGAAGGGCATGGTGACAGAACTGGCCCTTGAAGAGCCTTGCCTAGATGGGTTCCAGTCTTGTCAATAAACAAACCAACAAATCACATAAATAGGACCCCAGGAACAAAGCAGGATCCTATCTTATGAAGTTCTGGATTCTACCAGATAGGCAATGCTTGCTTTGGAATTCTTAGATAAGAATAACCCTTCTGGTGTGGAGTAAGAAGGAGGTCGAGCTCAGTGTGTAGATGAAAGGCGACCAAAGCTCAGAGAGCCATAAAATGTAGATTCCCAGAAAGGAAGACAGGGAGCTCGTTGACTGAGCTTCCACCATGCGTCAGATAGCACAGCTTCCTCAGGACAGCTCCATGATAAGGTCACTGAGATCAGAGAAATGAAGTGACTTGCTCATGGCCACAGGAACCCACGAGGGTGTGACTCTGAGATGAGTCCTCTGAACCAGACACACTCCTCCAAGCCCTTCCGAAACTTTAGCACACCTCTCACAGGCTGCCCTCCTGACTTCCAGTAAAGAGATATTGAAGCTTACTGGCTGCCCAAGTGAGGTTTACTAGAATGTAAACTTTGGGCAAGAAACTGGATTCACATCCTACCTTTGCTAAAGGACAACTCTAAGCATTGAATCAATGAGTGTGAGCAAACTCCGGGAGATAGTGAAAGACTGGGGAGCCTGACACACTGCAGTCCATGGGGTCACACAGATTTGGACACTACTTAGTGACTGAACAACAGCAACAATTCTAATAACACCTCACCTTTATTGAGTGTGCACCTTACAACTCCCTGGTAAAATACTCTGCTTCTAGTTATTACCAAATAAAATATTAAAGGAGTATATCCTAAGAGTGGAGGAACAGGTCATTTTGTTCTATCAAAGTAGTTTTCAGAATGAAAATCCTCAGAAACAAAGGGCTATTTCGAGGGTAGGAGAGAATTGACCAAATATGGGGTATTTAGATGGGAATTATTGCCATGTTCCAAAAATATGGTGACTCTATTACATTTCAGATTTGGAAGTGATCTTAGGAATCTCCTGACTGTTAATTTTACATAGGAGCAAATTTAGGTCAGAGTTGACACAGAGTCAGAACTCAAGTCTCCTAACTCTCAGATGATTGCTCTTTGACCATAAATGATAAAAGGAGACGGGCCAAATCCATGAGTGATCAAGGGATGTAGTAAAAGAGGGATGGTAGTATTTGACATATTGTTTGTTACATATAAATAAATAAGAATGACATGCATAGGTCAATGATAAAGGTGGGTCATGAACCAAGGACTATAGTTCATCTAGTTCCAATCACTCAGTTAAAAACAAACACATACATGTGCGCATAGATGTATACATCCATAAGAGTATGTGTGGCTTCCAAGACAGGTGGGATAGAATATTAAATGTATGTTCCATGAAAAGACCAATGAAAAGTCTTTTAAACACATTTAGGGGCGAAGTTCCAGAAGCTCAAAGAGCTATGAGACTCGGATCTCTTTATCCCTTCCCCTCATGCCCATCACAGGACAGGAATGGTGACTTGGCCTCCCAGATTTTGCTAATCATTAAGAACCTAAAGAGTACTTGGTCCTTGACAATAACAGTAGAATAAATGGGTTTATATAGCATTTTTATAGCTTACAAAATATCATATACCCGCGTCTTTTAACCTCAGAGCACATTTGTGAAATGCATATCCCATTTTAAAGGTTCAGAAGTTCTGGGTTAGCAAAGCCCCTGGCTCCGGGCATGGCACTGATACATGTTGGGGTGAGTGAGACTTGGAATTCTAAGTCCCACGTTTTGAGCTTTGGTGGGAGAGCTGACAAAGTCCCAAAAGCCTAGGAATATTCAAAACTATTGTATGCAATGACTTAGAAGCCCTTGGAAGGAATACAGTTTCCAAATGCCTAGTAGCCGTAATTGAAATGAATTAGTAGTCAGGTTCCAATTTCTATTGAGAAAAGAGAGGGATTCTGTAGGATATAACATATGGAGTTCAACATAGGTCTTATTAGTATCATTATTAAATGCCAACTTCATGAGTTTTATACTTGACTTGGAGTTGCAGAAAATGAAAGTTTTGCCTAGGCAAATTCCTTCTCCATGGCATTGTTTCTGGAAATACATTTATAATATAATGCCATTTCCATTTTATAACTGGAGAAGCTGATTTCATCCATTCTGAGCCTAAGACTATATGACAAGTTCTTCCCAAAGCAAGAAGATCTGAATCTGGGATCTCCCGTTTTCAGAACGGTGCCATAATCCCTGCACACCACATGCCGGCTTTTATGGGGCATGTCTGAGTCATTTGCTCATCCTACAAATCCACATACTTCAACCAGCACATATTCTCCATTAGTGTTCACCCTCCCAAAGCAAGCAGGAATGACCCCAGCTCTCAGGCAGGATCCAGGGTAACCCTGAGGACAGGAGACATGGGAGGAAAGTCAAGTTAATCCCACCGCAGGCTTCCAGCTCACTATCCACATGCAAGCCTCACACAGCATATTTTTATCACTGTACTATTTGAACAACCCAGTAACTAACAATTTGTAATCCACCACTGCTAACTCATTTTAACTTACTTAACACTTGGAAGGGGAAAAAAAAAAAAAAACAACTGTTTTGCCATAAGGGGGAGCTTTTGAGTTCTACAAAGAGGGGAAAAAAAAAGAAAAAAAATTACATATATGTCCCAGTTCAAAACAGATCTACAAAGCAGCAAATGGTCAGATCCTTACTTGTGACTTGAACAGTGTCAGAGGGACCTGAATTTCTTAGATGGAAAAAAGAACGCAAAATGATAGGTGTTTTTTTTTATTTTTTATATAAAGTTGAAATAATTTCTAACAAATTTAAAAGTATTCAGGAGTATTCAGAGACCTAGTTGTGCTGAGTCTACAGCTTCGGGAAAGCAAATGCCTTTTCTAGTTGCTTCTGATGATTCCTTGAGGACTTTGGGACAACATTTGGACTAGCTGAAGCCAGCAGCACCGCGGCTCAGGAAAGAGGGAGAGACCTTCACCACTGCATAACTTTAAGGGGATTCCAAGAGGGAAAAGGAGAGGGAAGGCAAGAGAAGGGAAAGAAGAAGGAAGAGAGGGAGAGGGGAGAGGTACGGAGTGGGAGGGGGGCAGAAGAGAATGAGGGTGAGAAGCGGGAGAAAGAGCATTGCCGGAAAAACATCTGAGAATCAAGTTTCAAGACTCCGTATGTGCTATCGAGGCGATGAGGTTGACCAGCAGAGTGCAAAGGGGATCCTGAGAGAAGAGAGATTTTTCTCCCCGCCAGGAGGAAAAAAATAAAAATAAAAAGGGGTGGGGGGGAGTGAAGGAGGAGGGGAAAAAAAAGCAAGCAAAACAAAACAAAAACAGGAATGTGTGTTTTGAGCAGGAATGAGGCGAGCTGGGAGGACCATAAGGGGGTGTGTACAGAATTTCATTAAATTGTTACTTTAAGATTGTCTTCTTAAAAAAAAAAAAAAAAAAAAACAGGAGGGGGTGGAGAAGCGGAGCGAAGGAGGCAAACGGGAAGGTGGAGGACGGCTGGGTAGCTCGGCCTCTCCAAACTGATTGATTAGTCATGATCCCCGCAGTTTTAACTAGGACTCATTCAATTGGGGAGGTGGAGCGCTCGGGAGCAGATTAGCATACGCTTGTTTACTCATCTTCTGAGGGATTTTTCCCCCCTCTTTCCTTTCATTTTCTGAAGAAGCAGGGAGGGGGGACTGGGGTGGGGGGGGAGAAGGGGGCTGTGGCTTGTGTTATAAAGGACGCAAAAAATAAATAAATTAGAGCATCTTTTTGGGGGGAGGGAATTCAGCGGATCAGTGTCTTAGAGGAGCTTTTTTTTTTTAAGAGCGAGAAATCATATAAAATAAAATGAAATAAAACAAGGAGGAAGGCAACCAGCTGTTGGAGGGGGAAATAAGGCAGATAAAGGAGCGGAGAGAGAAATTAATTGCCAACCAGGAGGAGTTGGGCTGTATTTTTTCAAAGGTGGGGGGAGTGGAGCACACACCTTGAGGAGGAAAGCGAGAAAGAAAAGAAAAAAGCAAGTGGAAGGGGGGGCTCGCCCAAGAAGGGTGAAGAGGCGAAGAAAGTCGAGGCGCCGCGGCTCCCAAAGCTGGCAGCTCCGGGCGGCCGTGCAGGGGCGAGGGGGGGCGGGGGGACCGTCGGACATGCGGCTCTGGAGTTGGGTGCTGCGCCTGGGGCTGCTGAGCGCCGCGCTGGGCTGCGCGCTGGCCGAGCGCCCCCGCCGCGCCCGCAGAGACCCGCGGGCCGGCCGCCCCCCGCGCCCCGCCGCCGGCCCGGCCACCTGCGCCACCCGGGCGGCCCGCGGCCGCCGCGCCTCGCCGCCGCCGCCGCCGCCGCCGCCGCCGGGCGGTGCCTGGGAAGCCGCGCGCGTCCCCCGGCGGCGGCGGCAGCGGGAGGCGAGGGGCGCCGCGGAGGAGCCGAGCCCGCCGAGCCGGGCGCTCTATTTCCGCGGGCGAGGCGAGCAGCTGCGCCTGCGAGCCGACCTCGAGCTGCCCCGGGACGCGTTCACGCTGCAAGTGTGGCTGCGAGCAGAGGGGGGCCAGAGCTCTCCGGCGGTGATCGCAGGTAGGCGAGGGCGCCCGGGCGGGCGCCGCGCGGGTGCCTGGGCGCGGGTGGCGGGATGGTCTGGGGGCTGGAGGGTGTGTCTGTGCAGGAGCCGCCGCTCGGCTGGCGGCTCAGAGGCTCCGGGACGAGCCGCGAGCCTCACTTTGCCCCATCTGCGGAATGGGCGCGCTCGGAAGGTGTCTCTGCCTAGCCCCTCGGGAAGAACGCAGGGAGCGCTCCCGGCCACCCCAGACCGCAGTGGGTGAGGGCTGGTCTCAGGGAGCCTTGTGCACGTGAATCGTGTTTCGGATGGTCAGATGGACTGTCTCTGTTCAGGATGGAGGGGAGGATGACCCAGTTGGGATGCATGTGAATAGAAGCTAGGGACCATTGATTTCTTTGGCTTTTTAATGGAGATGACCCCCCCCACCCCCGCTTTACTTAGGCCAGTTACCCTGAAAGCCTCCAAGGTTGTTGTGATCCTCAGGACTTAAAAGTACTCGAAGTGCCCCAAAGTTGCTCTGTACTTGCTGCCTGCCTCTGGGATTAACCCCCTACCCCCAGCCACCCACAAACACGCACACACACTACCATCCCGTGTTCTCGCTTTCCAAGCCCCTTGCCTGTCATTCGGAGCTGGGGTGAGACTTTCCGCATGCACACCCAGCCAGTCTTCCCGGGACTAGGCTGCGAAACGGGGCGCTTTTCTCATTTGGAACTTTTACAAGCCTGTAATGAATTTAGGTTCCCCTCCTCACACCCTCCCCTTTCCATAGCAAAACCCATAGTGAAACCGGACACTTGGCGAGGGTTGCAAACCTTAGAAATCCTCCAGCATCCATTTTTTCCCCCTCTTAATGAATCTGTGGCAATGTCTTTAATAAAACTGGGGGGCGGAAAGGGGGTGGGCGGCGCTGGAGGAGAGGAGGAAAGTTTTGCCTCTTCTGGCTGGGAGATTCCCTCCCTGCGCAAACAGTCTTGCCCCGTCCTCGGACGTCTCAGAGTGAGAGTAGGGGTTCCCCCATCGCTGCAGCCAGGAAACGTGTTGGAGGCGTTTTGCGATCCCACCCCCTTACACACATTTTCTTAGAAGGGAGAGCTCTGACTTCTCCAGGCAGTCCGGCTTCTTTCTGTCGTGGCGTGGACTTTCTCAAATGTTGCCAACTCTGTCCTATTTACATCAAGCCCATTTCGGGGACCCAAACTCTGCTGCCACACTAAGTAAGCATATACCCGCAAAGCTCCGATCTCCCTCTACCAAACCCCAAACGGAGAGCTACAAAGTGACTTTCCCCCATGCCTGACGTCATCACATGCTATTTTTTTCTTTCTTTTTTTTTTTTTTTGCGTCTCAGGAAGAAGAGGGAAACTGAGCTCATTCAGTTGTAGCCCCTAAGCCCCGGTCAGCCAGAGGGGGTTACAATGTAGAGTGGAGAAGAGACGGTGCTCATAATAGTAATGTCGATGCTTGTAATTCAGGGCTGTGGTATGTTTACTTCACTTTCGGAACAAGGAAAAACACAGAGCCTGCTACTTGGAGATTTTTTTTTTTTTATGAGTAGATCTGATTTTTTCCTAGTCTATACCTGTGGTACAGGGGTTTGGAAACCTTCTCCTCCAGAGCGGAGAGCCCAGGGTTATAGAGGTATCATCAATGAAAAGGTAGTAAATGCATTTTTTCAAAACAAACAAACAAATACATATAGCACCTGAGATTCCACAGGAGCCTGCTTTATAAATGTCTGTAATTCAGACAAGGAGCCCCCCCCCCCCCCGCGCCTTGACACACACACACGCTCTCTTGAGCACTCATTCACTCTCTCACACAAAGATTGTGCAGTAAAATACTTTAATTGGATGGGGGACGTTAGGTTATTATTGCTTGTATAAAATGCCTGGTCCATTTTATGTGTGGAAATAACATTCCTCTCAAAACGAGAAAGAAAAAAAAGTCACTGCTGCTGTGTAGCCCCAGAAAGCTCAGAGCTTTTCTCCCGAGGATTCTGGTGGATTTTTTCCCCTCCCCTAGTTGAGTCTGAGCCAGATTTGACGGTGTGTAAACACCTGGCCTTGAGCCAGAAAAGACTCATTCTGCATATCCTCCACACGGTACAGGCTGTGGGACTGAAAAGAACCTGCTTCTCCTTGAATTAAAACGCAAACAAACAGAGGTTCTTTGCAGAAGCACTTCTGCAGCTCCTTCCTCTGTTGTCAGTTCAGACTGGGAGAGGCAGGGCCGGCTGAGGTGGGCAATTTGGACGAGGGTGCCAAGCCACGTCCTCCCGTGGCGACCTCGGGTGCCCGGTTGGCCACCTGACCTCTGCTGGCGCTCTCTGGCGGGGCGTCGCCACTTTCCTAGGAATCCCTGGTCACCTATCTTGAGAGAGCAGGCATCTCCCAGCAGGGACCTCACTGCTATTTCAGGCAGAGGGTTGCTGCCTCGCTGTCAGGCCAGGCTGCCTTACATCACTCTTTGCTGCAGGATTCAATTGGGTTTCGTAAAGGTCTAATTTTATGGTGCTGTTAACCGGGTCTGTCGTCTGGCAGAGGCAGGCCTTGCCGCTGCTGGGAGGCGGGCCGTGCTCCCAGATCCGCCTGGGATGCTATTTCTACCCCGGTTCAAACTTCACTGACACCAGTTCAGACAGGCGTTCAGAGAGGCAGAGAAGAGTGAAGGAGCAGTTTGCTTCTGAAGCTCAGAAAACATGCCTTTTATTTTTTCCAAAAGGGAAGTGGCGGTGGGTGGGGGGAATATATATATATATATATATATATATATATATATATACACACACACACATATCTGTAAATATGTGTGTGTGTGTCAGTTGCTCAGTTGTGTCCAATTCTTTGCAATCCCATGGACTGTAGCCCTCCAGGCTCCTCTGTCTTTGGGATTTCCCAGGCAAGAGTACCAGAGTGGGTTGCCATGCCCTCCTCCAGGGGATCTTCCCAACCCAGGGATTGAACCTGGGTCTCTCATATTGCAGGCAGATTCTTTATCATCTGATCCACCAGGTAAGCCCACATATATATGTGTGTGAGTATTAATAAAAATGAAAAGGCTTATGCAGGCAAAAGCAGAGCTAAAGTTAGAAAGCGCCTGTGTGCAGGAGTCTCTGAACAGCCCACCCACGGTGGATGGTCTGAGGGTTGAAGAGTCCCTTTAAGGCTGTTGTGAAAAGGGTCCTTGGAGGTCCCCCAGGCCGGATCTTGTCTCTTAGGCCAAACAGGGAGATAGACGCAGCCAGGGGAGGGGTCCCCAGTGGCAGGAACTAGGATTTGAGCCTGGGCATGTCCACTCCCAGGCCTTACCCACTACCCTGCTGAGAAAACCTGTCCGAGAAACACTGCCACCTCCCACCCTTCACAGACCCGCCACCCAGGCGCACAGGGCATGGCAGTTGGAGTTCCCTTTCAAGTCTGGGGGTGAGGGGGCTTATTGACACGTCCTTTTGCCTTTATAGCGTACCAGGCAGGATCCAGACTCCTGCCCTTCATCCCCAGCTGCCCTCCCTCACCGTACCTCTCCAGTTTGACAGAAAGAGAAAGAAGGGGAAGAAAAAGAAAACAAGACTCAATTTGCTCCAAGGAGCAGAGGCCCCGAGCAGCAGTTAATCTTGTTAAAGTTTCTCTGACCTGCTAGATAAGTGATATGTGGCCCCCACAAGTACGGCTACCTCCTCCCGCCCCCATCCTTAGTGACCCAGAATCCCTCCTCACAAGGAGGAAAGGATTTACCTGAATCCCCTCCAGCACCTCCTCCTGCCATGCTTCTTTCCTTTGTTCTAAATGTTGGACTGTTGAGTTGACAGGCTACTGAGAAGAGACTTTTATTTCCTCCCTTCTGCAGCCCGCACTTCCCACAACCCACTCAACCCCAAAAAAGCCTTGGCTTTATGGACTGAGGACAGTTAGTGGCAGGAAGGAAAGTGACTCTTCCTGGGTGCCTCCAAGGTGCCAGGCACTGAGCTAGGTGCTTGCCTTGTGTCTGCCAGTTTCACCCTCACAGCCACCCTGCAAGCTGGGCATTGTCACCTCTGTTTTCCAAATGAGGAAACAAAGTCTCATATGGTGGAAGCTGCTTACTCCAAAGTGGACAGAGCCCAGGTAGGACCTCGAGCTGCAAGTGTCCGCTTCTTCTTCAGCAGTCCTTTTGGAGAGAGAAGGAATGACCCCTTTTCCATCTTTAGGCCTGCTGCGGACAACTCCTTTCTGCCCCTCTGTGTGCTAACTGTATTCCTGCAGATGAAACGGGATAAAACGTGAATCTAAACCTCCTTGGAACTCTGGGTGTGACTCGCATATCTGGGTTTTTTTTTTCTTTCTGTTCCCATCAAACTATCTCTCAGACAGATGGGGCTTGGAATTTCTGTTGCCAATGACTTCCTGTGTGATTTGAGTCAGGTCACTTTGTCTTTCTGTCCCTTTGGCTTCCTCTTCTGTAAAATGGGCATAATGGTGTCAGGATAATGCAGGGGAATAGCAGGCAGAAAGTACCTGGCACAGAACCAACTCGTACTGGGGACTCAGTCAATGGCAGAGGCTGCATCTAAGTAAATAACCCTCTTGCCTTTCCTAATTCGCCACCTTGCCTTCAGCCTGTTTATGCCTTGTTTGGGCTTCCGCGCTGGAGTGGCTGGGGAGTCTGTCTAGAGTAGACAGTGTATCTTGGGGAGCAAACAGTTCGGCCCCTTCAGATCCCTTCCTTGCACTTTGATTTCCTCTTCTTTGACCTACTTGGATGACTCCTTGGTGATAAGGGCCAGAGGAGGACCACAAGCTCAGGACCAATGAATAGGAAAGCCAGCTAGCACCCAGGGGGAGAATACACTCTGAGGAACAGAAGCCAGACAGTGGCCGCAGTGCATCCCGGGCACAGCTCTGTGGTCACATGCCTCTCGCTCCTTCCCCAGAAGCCCCCTGACTTTCACGTTGCCCAGTCAGCACTTTACGTGGACAGATCGGGTGATGGAGGCTGCATCACCCTCGCCCCACTACACCGAGGAGGGCAAACTGGAGGCTGAGAGCTGGAGGGCTCAGGAATGTGGGGTTTGCTTGGCCAGCCAGGCGTGGACTGGGTCCAGCAGCCCATGGAGAAACAGGGAAACTGAGAACTAGCATCACACAGGGCTGAGAACTAAACTGTATCCATAAACTGCCCCTCTCAAGGTGGTCTGGGAGATGGTTTGGTTGAGTTGCTCCCATCTCGTAGCACTGAAAATCACCAGCTTTTAAAACCTCCTGCTGCCCAGCTGCCTCCCAGGGATTCAGAGGTTAAGGGTCTGGCACTGGCCTGGGCAGCAGTGTTTTTCAAAACCTTCTCAGGAGATGTGGAAGGGCCAGCAGCAGGAAGAACCACCGATCCTGCTTGGTGTCTCCCTGCTCTGCAGTTGGAGAAACTGAGGCCTCGGGTAGGAGTAAGGAGTAGGGCTTCCTGGTTGCCCAGCTGGTCGGTGGCAGAACTTTTAGAGAAGTTCAGCTGTTCTAGTTCTGAGTTACCATCAGAAGGGATCCCCTTTCCATTCCCAGTTCCACTGAGGTTCCTGTGGGCAGGGTGTGTGTGTGTGTGCACGCGTGTGTGCGCACACGCACACTGACATTCCGTTTCTCCAAAGCTGGTCCTGTATGTGAAGCCACATTCTCCCCTTCTGGCACCCCCTTTAAAGTGCAAACACTCCTAAAACGGGATAATACATGGAATTCCACACACCTGAGTTCAAATGGCTGTCTCACCGTGCTTGAGCGGTGAGGCGTATTTTTTCTTTTTCTGAGGATTAAGGGGTGGAAAGGAGGGAAGGAACCCCAGCTGGAAGGCATTCCCCACTTTGCCCAGGTCTAGTCCTTCCCGGAAGAAGGCAAGTGTTCCTATCATCCCAAACCCCCTCACCTTTCCATCACTCTGAAACCAGTGCTGGCTGCAGGGTGTCTTAGATGAGAGAGAAGACCCCCAAGGACCCAAAGTAGGAGGACCTCCTATACAAGCAGCCTGAGCCTCATCTACCTATGCCTGGTCCAAGGCTTAACAATTCAGTAAGTGCCTGCTGCTCCCCCAGCCTGCTGCCCCGTCTCTGGAATTTAATTTTCTTTCCCTCAGTGTCTCTTTTATCTTTTTTTCTTGCCACGCTGAGGACTCTGCTTCATGCCTTGATGCACTTACTGGAAGCGCTCAACTCAGACCTGACTTGTGGGTCTTGGCCCTTTAGCTCCTTTGGAAACCTGGAACTGAGAGCCAGGAACTCTGGACTCCAATCCGAGCGTGGCCTCCTCTGAGCTGTATGACCTGGAGCCTCTGGGGAGAGAGTTGCAGGTGTGGTTACAGTCAACACCCCCGTCTCACAGGTTGTCACGAGAGCCAGGTGAGGCAGTGGCAGGAGAAGCTCTCGGCCGAGATCAGGGTCTAGTCCATAGGTCCACACTGGCTGGCGGATCCAGAAAGTGAGATGTGGGTGCTTCGTAAGAGCCATTTCGTTCTTGGAAAGGCACCTTTAGCATCGTCGTCACACTGCAGACAATCAACAGTGATCGAGTTAGCAAACCTTTTCCTATGTGTGACCTCACTGGAGTCCTTTGATGTTGGAACTTAACAGGTCTACCTCACTCGCTGTGTGACCTAGACAACTGCTTCTCTGTGTGCTCAGTGTTCTCAACGTGCGTAGTGGGGGGTAGCGATAAAACAGGGGCTTTCAAACTGTTCCCCACAATCTTAGGAATGCCCTGGGGAGAGGTGATGGGGAAGGACATGGCAGTCCACTCCAGTGTTCTTGCCTGGAGAATCCCAGGGACAGAGGAGCCTGCTGGGCTGCTGTCCATGAGGTCACACAGAGTCGGACACGACTGAAGCGACTTAGCAGCAGCAGCAGGGGAAGAAGTGAAGGGAAGCGAAGCACTCTGCTTCCTGCACCTTCCCTTCCCCTGTGCTGCCTGAATTATGTGATTCTACAGGATTTCCTTTGAAGGACTGTGCGAGTTTCTCAGTGACAGAATTCAAGTGGACACTGACCAACGTTGTTAACTGTTAACTTTGTTAGTCATGATGCCGGTATTGTGATTAAATATTTTTAAAGATCCTATTCTGTTAGAAATGCGTACTGAAGTATTTATGGGTAAAATGACGTTATGTCTATTTTGTTTGTTTAAAGTGTTCCAGGAAAAAAAAAATTTAGGATGTTGGTGGGGAAGAGGGGTAGATGAAAGAAGATTGGCAGACGGGTGATCGCTGAAGCCAGGTGACAGAAAACAACGGGCTTCAATACGGTTTTTGTCTGTCCTCCTGTGCCTGATTGAAGAATTCCGTCATAAAAAGTTTAAAAGAGTTGGAGAGCCACAGGAGGAGCTGAAGTCTTAGATCCCTGCGTGATCTGTGAACTGACAGGTTTCCAGCTGCATTTCAGCAACTTGGAGTGGGTTAGGGACTCTCCCAAGGTCACACAGAGAGTGACTGAAAGTCAGGCTGCAGACACCGGGCGCTCCCTCGGCCAGCCGTCCTGTGCACCTGTGAACCCTGGTGGCTGGCCGTCCTGGAGAGCTTGCGCGGAAGACACGAGACAGGAGGGCCGAGTCACAGGGGCATGTGGAGCCCTGCAGGGCAATTAGAAATGTCCATGAGGGCATTCATTGCTGTATGGAACTATCTCCAGCATTGGGGAGCATTCTACATCCTTGGTTTTATGCATAAGAATCCCCTGGAATCTCCTAATCATTGTGACAACCCAAAACACACTGCGACCATTCACACACAGGTGCACACGCGCGCACACACACATACATACTCATTCACGTTTCCACCTACCCCTGTTTCTTTTTTTTTTTGGCTCCTTCTTTCTCTGCATCTCCTATTGCCCTGGAAGCCTTCTAGAACCTTCTAGAGCCCGGTGGGGATGGAGGAGGAGGATAAACTATAGTTGACTAATCTAAGAAAGAGCTGACACCCTCAAGAAATGGGAGGAAGGAGCATATGTTTACTGAGGACGTATTTTGTAATGATCGATGGTAGAACTCGAGTCAGGGTGCCTGAGTTTGATTGGCTGATTCTCCCACCTGCCAGTTGTGTGACCTAGGGCAAGTTACTTAATATCACCAAGCGTCACTTTTCCCCTCTGTGAAATGCGGATAATACTGGCTCCTACTTCATAGGGTTGTTTTGAAGATTAACTGGGCCTCCATGTGGAAAATGCTTAGTAATGGAATCTAGACCATGGGTAAGCACCCAGTAAACGTTAACTCATGTGGGTTTTATGTGTCCGGCCCTTGCTACACACTATTTCTGATTCTCTCAATAACTCTATAAATTAGACATGTTTATCTCCTTTGGCAGAGCTAGGAATTGCCTTTCCCTCCCTCCCCACTCAGGAAAGGCTTGTTCCTGTCATCTTCACATAAAACAAAACCTAAAATGAAAGACAAACAGAATAAACACTTTATCATTTCCTATCACAGAAGCAGTATGGGCTCATTGTAGAGAATCTAAGAAAAGCAGATTAAAAACAAGGAACAGAGTAAGATATGTGCATCCGTGCCCAAGTATTCAACAAGTATTTAGTGAGTTTCTTCTCCAGGCCAGGTAACAGTTTTAGGCTGTCAGTACAAAGCAAGGAACAAAAGAAGATATCCCTGACCTCCGGGAGTTTATATTCTGGAGTCGGGCGTGGGACGTGAGAAGGAAGGGGAGGCAGAAGATGAAGGAGTGAGGAAATTCACCTCATCACGTGGGGTGACTGTTTATGAACACAGACAGAATAGGAAAAGGGAGTTGTGTGGGGCTGGGGTGGCAGGAAGAGGAGGATTTAAATAGGGCAGTGAGGGAGGCAGTGATGAGAAGTCACTCTGGACCAGAGACCTCAGAGCAGAGCGGGGTTGGCTGGAGGTGGCTGTGGGGTTTGGAGGAGGAGGCGCAAGGGACTCAGGGCAGGGGGGTGGAGGGTGGGGGTGAGGTCCAGACCGGTGCAGCCCTTGGCTTGCTGTGTGACTCTGGGTAACACACTTTCCTTCTTGGGGCCCGTTTCCCTCATCCGAACAGGGGGTAAGGAAGGGCTCATCTTTGTGTGTCTTTGCCCTAGAGGCCCGTCCAGCAGAGGTCCCCTGGAGCCCCGTGATCCTCACCAGGCCTGTCCTGAGACAAGGTGCAGTGTTGGCAGTAGTTCTAGGGCTCTCCCTGTTTGAGTGAGGCTTCCTCCACTAGGTGGCGCTGTGCCCCTCGGGGACTAAGTGTCCACACCTTCTGCTTCTGTTTCCCGGCTACATGCATCCTTGAAAAAGGACATGGCGCCCCTTCTTGCTCAGGTACCATTGACCGACCCCAACTTAGAATGTGGTCTTTCATGGACATATATGCTTTAATGTGTCCTCAAAAAGCTTCCCGTCCACAAGCAGAGTACCAATGGGTAGAATTTCCGTCAAAGACTGACTGAAGACATTATGTAGGGAATATTGGTACTTCCCAAGAGCTGGAAGCCATCGCATTAATAATATTGCTAATAATAGCTGCCATAAATAGTTTTTTTAAAGAACTTGCTAAGTGACCTTTTCAGTGATCACATCTTGGCTTATGGCTGGAATACACAGGTTTCATAATTTCTTACTGTACGAAAGCCATTCCAGGCAAGTTACTGGACATTGGCATAGACCACTGGCCTTTTAGTCATGCTTATCATTTTAATCACATCATTGCATGATTAAAATACTAGAACTCTGGAGTCTGTAGCCATCTGTTAGTGTATTTTCTTTCTGGGAATCCCCAGCACTGTCATCCCCAGATTTTTCTTCCAACAAGAGAAAGAGAATGTTTTCCAGTATTATTTGTCACGAACCCAGGACCCATGGAAGAGTAGCAGAGATGGTCCTGTTTCAGCTTTGGAAAACCTGAGATGGTCCTAGGTTCCAGTCCATATGGACGAAACAGAGACAGAAACTCTAGGAGGTGCGGGGTCACAGCTTGGGATCTAAGTGCATGGGTTGCTGTTTAGTCATTCAGTCACATCCAACTCTTTCTGCAACCCCATGGACTGTGGCCCACCAGGCTCTTCTGTTCATGGGTTTCCCGGGTAAGAATACTGGAGTGGGTTGCCATTTCCTTCCCCAGGGGATCTTCTGAACCCAGGGATGGAACCTGCATTCCTGCATTGGATGTAGCTTCTTTACCACCAATTCACCTGGGAGACCCAAGTATGTGGGTGGGGGAGATTATAACTTGTTACAGATTCCTGATCTACTATTTTGCCTTCAAGAGACTACAGGTGGTCTAACCTGTACCTACCACCTTTGTAGTCAAGGAGCTATTCCTGCATCTGTCCCACATCCATTTCTTCTTAATTCTTTTTGCTCTATAAAAAAGAAATACAGCTGAGCAGAATATGACCAGATATGTTTGTAAAGAGGGGTTTATTTCCCCCGATGAAATTGGAGATCTTTCGGCTACAGAGGCTGGTAAGAGTACACAGAAAGAGCTGCTAACAGGCCAATCAGGAACAAGGTGGCCTCTCTCTGAGAGGTGCACAGTATGCAGAAAGTGTGAGGAGGGAAGGCATCCTCTACTCTGGTGAAGAAACATTCATGTAAGTGCCGAGAACCAAGGTGTGTGAGAGCCAGCATCAGAGCCATTCATTCCCAGGATGAGAAACCAAGGGGTGGTGGAAACAGTGACTAGTCCAAACCAGTGACCATTCAGGGTAAGATCCCCTGTCTCCTGAGTCTTAGGCCAGGGTAGGTCTGCTTCCCTCCTCGCTTTGCATCCTTTCCTATCAAAGTACCATCTCTCTGCTGAGGAGCATCATTTATCTCCAGATTCTGCTGGACTCTGGACTCACAGATCCAGCTGTCTATTGAAAATGTCAGCCTGCATTTCAAACTCAACGTGTCCAAAGCTGAATCCTCTTTCTTCCAAAACTCCTGTCCTCATCTAGTGTCACCTGCCCTAGATATGTCACCCACCATGTTTATCCTGTCTGTCCAAACTTACCCTTTCTTAGCTTAGGCTTTCTTCATCTCTTGCTTTGACTCTTTCCTTAGTATTGTAAGTGCCCACTTCTCTGAGCTTCAACTCCAGTACCTCCTTCAACCTGTCTTTCAGCTTTCTGCAGTCAAATCTTGCTACAATGCAAATCTGCCTCTACTGTCTCTAGCTAGAGGCCCTTCAATAGCACTGCAATTATTTACAGTCCCCCAGATAAATGCCCGGAGAAGGCAATGGCAAGCCACTCCAGTACTCTTGCCTAGAAAATCCCATGGATGGAGCAGCCTGGTGGGCTGCAGTCCGTGGGGTCGCTAATGGTCGGACACGACTGAGCAACTTCACTTTCACTTTTCACTTTCACACATTGGAGAAGGAAATGGCAACCCACTCCAGTGTTCTTGCCTGGAGAATCCCAGGGACGGGGGAGCCTGGTGGGCTTCCGTCTATGGGGTCACACAGAGTCGGACACGACTGAAGTGACTCAGCAGCAGCAGCAGATAAACGCCATAGGCTTTTCCCCATCATTTGCTTTACTTGACGTACCTCCTAGATCCCCTGGATCCTTGTACCTTTCTATCCCCACATAGAAATGTTGCAGGCACCGTGTTGCAGAGCACTTAAGCCTCTAGAGGATTCTGCTCAAAGTTCCTCTCTTCTGGGAAACCCTTTCTGACTCTTCCCCAAATACCGCTTGTTTCCCACCTCCCTTATCTCTCTCTCTATACCCTCTGCACACATTTATCAAAACACCTGGAATTCTTTATCACGTTTTACCCTGTGCAAATTAGGGGTCCTCTCAGCTTCTCCGCTGCCTGGCTGAGCGCCTTGCTTATAAAGGAAATACAGGGATTTTTTCTTTAATGAATGCATGAGTGGATAAAGGAACCAGCTACATTTCTAATGATTCTGGGAGAAAGAGCTTGGGAACCTCAGGCATGTTGCATTACGTAACCAAAGCACATGACCTGGCCCGTGCGTCACACTCAGAAACATTACACAGTAGTTAATTCCATTTCCCCTTGAGCAAAGAAGTCAGAAGGGAAAAGATATCTGGCCTTCCCGAACACGGGGTGGGGGAGGGCCAGTGTAGTCAACGCCCCCTCAACTCACTTCTCGGCCTTTCTAATCCGAGCCCCGGGTTAGCCTTGGTCTTTCCCACTCTGTCCTTCGCCCATTTGCAAAGCGTTTGTTTTGTGTGTGCACCGCAGCACATAATCCCAAGCTTTGCTTTCCTCTCCGGTTTCTACCCTGGTCCCCCTTTGCAGGTCCTTTCTGGGCCTCGAGTGTCCTAGCAGGCATATCTGTTGCCTAGGTTTTCCCTCCTTTGTGATTGGCGGGCCTCCCATCAGCTGGCCTTGATCTTGTGAGCCCTTGGGGTGACCTTGGGGTCTGGAATCCTCTGTCCGCTGTTTATATACCCTTGAGGGAGAAGATGCGTTCTCAGCGGTAATAACAGTAATAAAAGCCGCCAGCTGATAATGAGCACTGACTGTGTGCTGGCCCTGAGCCGAGGGCTGCATGCCGGACCCTCGGAGTGTGGTTTAGAAAGTGACATGACTTGCTGAAGGCCTCACGGCTTAAGGGTCGTGGAACTGGAGCTGAGGCTGGTTTAATTTTCTCTCTATCCAGAGGGCCTAGTGCATCGCTTGGAATACAGTAACTGTTCAGTAAATGTTCTGTGAGAGGATGAATGTATGTGAATGCTAAATAGATGGCTGGCTCTCTGGCTGGCTGGCTGAGGCTACCCCCAGGGGCTCAGGCAACCGTCTGCAGAGACTGTTGAACAAGAGAAGGAACAGAGGGAGGGGGAGGGGGAGGAAAACCTGGATCGAGCATTATAAGACTTTAAAGAGACTGGCTCAGAAATCTCTTTGTTGTTCAGAATATATTTTATTTGCCAGTAACTTTTGAACGAAAAGGCCATTGATGTCCACCAGAGCATTTCCCACTTTTGCATAGTCCACCAGGAGCTAATATACTTTCAAAGATTCGCTCTGCCAAATATGTGTCTGGATTCCTCTTTTGGGAATCAGGCTTCCCTGATAGCTCAGCTGGTAAAGAATCCGCGTGCAATGCAGGATACCCCAATTCGATTCCTGGGTCGGGAAGATCCACTGGAGAAGGGATAGGCTACCCACTCCAGTATTCTGGCCTGGAGAATTCCATGGACTATAGTCCCTGGGGTCACAAAGAATCAGACACGACTGAGCGATTTTCACTTTTGGGAATCAGGGCCTGGGAAATGTTCCCCCAGGAACATGCTCAGTAGAGATGCCCTGTCACCATGTGAGGAGGGACCTGATACATTCAGAGCCAGTTTGGGCCTGATGTAGGTGGTATGCTGTGAGACCCAGGGGTTCTGAGCAGAAGAATGACTCTGGAGTAACACGGCTGGTCTGTGATGCGCTCCCATTGGAGCTGATTAAGCCTCTGTAGAGCCAGTAGTGAGTTCTCAGGATTACTCCTTTACAGAAAACCCCACTGGGCTGATTAGAGCTGATCTGCTAGCAACAAATATGATATCTTGTTTTTCCCTTTCCCAAGACAATAGAGTCTGCTTTATAAAATCTGCTCCGTTTTTAGGTGAAGAAACTGAGATCTAGGCAAGTTAACTTGTTAAGCTAAGCTGAGTTGAGTGAGGTTAAGCAGCAAACTGGTAGCAAAATTGAAACTAGAACTTGGATCTCTTGACTCCCAAATCAGTGCTTTTTCCACCAGACCACTTTGTTTTCCTTTACAGTGTCAGATGATGGATACACCTGTGTGTTCATGTTAGTGAGCTTATTAGAAATTGTCATACAGCTGTTTATTAACTTAAGTATTTCTTACATGCCAAACCTCTGTCATAGACATTCTGCCGAGTTGAATAGGAAATGGCAGTTTATTCAGAGAGGTAGGCTTTCCTTCTTTTCTTCCTTCCTTCTACCCATCCATCCATCCATCTATTTGGTAGTTACTGAGCAACCTTTATGTCTTTGTGTCTTACACACTGAGCTAGGAGATGCAGATTAAAAAGAACAGGGCACAGTTCCATCCCTTGGGGAACTCCGAGTCCTGGTGGCGGAAGCAGACTGGTAAACAGCTACATGACATCATGGTAACTGCTATAACTAAGCAATTAATAGAGTCCTGGAAAAGCTCAGAAGCAGAAAAGCTGTGTTGTTGCATATCCATGTTTGTTATAGGGGCTAGAAAGTACTCTGAGATTTTGGAGGCTAAAAGAGGTCCCTTCCCCCAGAGAGGTTGGAGGTTCATGAAGTAGGTGGCATGCGTGTGGAGTGTGCTGCTTGTCTTGCATAAGGATGTATGCCATGCGTGACGTTTTAAATGTCGAACTGTAAGTCAAAGTAGAACAATAAACACTTTTTGATTCATGTCTCCGCTGAGGCCATTGACCTAGAGTAGCTTTTAGGAACGTGACACTCGGAAATGATCGGACGATTCAGTCTGTCACCACCCGAATCTAACCCAGCAGCTCCGTATCGCGTTCGTCACACTGTTGATGCCTCTGTACTTGTCTTTCTCCGCTTGTTTCCAGGCTCCATCAGAGCAGAGACAATTTCGGTCGTTATCGCGGCTTCGTTCCTACCTGTCACACAGCGCCAGCCACGCTGGTGGTGCTCAGTCGACTCTGTGAAATGAATTGGGGATGGCTCCACATAAGGGAGAAAACAGGACAGCTAAAAGGAAGGGTGCTTTGAGAAATGAAGATGCGCCTTCAGAAGGGCCAGGCAACGAGAGCAAGCATGTTGGGAATGACAGCTGTTCGATACGGCTCTGGTTTCTCTGAGCTGAGCCTATCCCTGCATACAGGCCTGCCACCTTTCCCCTGTTGCTAAGCCTCCTTTCTTTCTGTGGAGCCGGTGTATCATTCTGTGGCTTTCAGTCCTTTTCCCCCTGGCTTTCTCTCAGTGTCTCCTATCCTGTCCCTGGAGAGAGCTGCTAAAGAACCAGCTGCAACGGTGGGGGTGTGCCCTGCAACCCTCACCCGTGCCCTGGAGCCCTCCCGAAGGATGAGAGTAGAGAGTAGGGCGAGAAGCACACCTGCCGTCCCAGCACCACTTCGCAGGGCTGGCACGTCGCTGCGTTCGGCAGACGTGTGCACGAGTTCCTGGGTGCATGAACGCCGCACAGTTGCAACACGTCTGCTCTGGTCTCTTCAGTTCACAGGTGGAGAGAAGCTGATGTCCAGAGGAGGCCGGGAAACGATTCCGAGTTCCGCTCCAACTCAGAGACAGAGAAGGACAAGAGTCCAGTTCTCCTGACCATTGTTTTATCTGGTCATATTTTTCTGGGATTTGAGCCCAGCTCACTTGAACTTGGTCATAGAGATTTTAGATCATTGACTCCTATAGTTGGGTAGGACCCAAGTTATCCTTTTATAGCTGGGAAATCTAAAGTCCCAAGAATGGGAGAGGTTAAGCCACACACCAGAGCTTCCCCAAAACCCTCTATTCGTCTCCATAGAGTCAATAAAAATGTAGTATGTGCCCAATAGTCTTAGAGGTGCAGCTCTGAAAGACAGAGCAAGTCCCTGCCCTCGTGGACTTAGTATTCGTATGAGGAGAGAAAGACTATACACAGGGAATCAGTTGTAAGGGCTTATGCAGTGACAAGCAATGAAAGTGGATGCTGTGGAGAGTGACTGGACTAGAAGGACATCGATGTTGGGGTCCAGGCTGAAGCTTGAATGACAGATGAGGAGGAACAAGCCGTATGAAAAGACAAATAGAGTTCCAGAGAGAGAGAAAGAGACAGAAGAGCTAGCGCGTGGACCATGAGGCCGGACACAGAAGCTTTAGCAGGTCGAAGAAGCAGATGGTCAAGCCATTACGAGACCTGTGCTTCTGAAGCTAAAGGTACCCGCGTTGTGGAATGTGGATTTTGATCTAGATGAGCTAGAAAGTTATCAGAGTCTCAGCCAAGGAAGTTACAAGGTCTGGCGTTTGTTTTCCAAAGACCAGCTTGACCTCTGTATGGAAATTGAACCATGTGAGACAAGAGTAGAGTGTCAGTTACGCCGTTGCCATGGTGTGAATTGACTGCTGATGTCATTGCTTAGTTAATTCTTTAGTTATGACTTAATATTTTGGTGAATATCATTGCCACTTATTTCCTTGCTAATACCACTACCAACTAAAATACCTGAATAGCACTAATATTTCAAACCAATAGGGGGAAGAGGGGTTCCTCGCATTTTGCTCCAGGAGGACTTGAAGACACTTGTCCTCAAGGCATCTTCTATAAAAATTGGAGACTGTGCACATTTTTCTGGAGAGTGGGTTGAAAGTTTTCATCACTTTCTAAAAGGGGTCTGTGGCCCCCAAATGATGACTTAAATGCCTAAAAGAAGGAGCCCTAAGAGGTCATTTCCTGAAGCCTGGTCCCAGCTCTCAAATCTGAACACACTAGGAGATCTGTGAAAATGAAAATGTTGATGCTGAGTTGTCATATCAGACTGAGGAATTGCACTTTCCTTCATCTGTACCCTTGTTGGAGTAAATAGAATTGGGGACTTTTTTTCCCTCTGAGGAGAAGTTCGTTTATTCCTTAGAAATATAATCTACAACTTTGTTTATTCAAACTCTGTTCTCTGAGTTTCTCTGAGTTTTAAACTAGGCAAGTTCACTTCCAAAGTGGCCTGAGGTGGTCCTTATCGTAATTATTCACTATGGACTTTACCCAGGAATCTGTGAGTCCAAATATCCATCTGCTCTCCCATCCATCCAAGCATCACCTGACATCCACCCTCCTTCCCTCCACCCCTCCTCCACACCTCGACCTTCCCACCCTTCCAACCGTGCCCTCGCCAATCTGTCCTTCCATCCGTGTAGCCTATTTCCCAGGCTCTCTGCTTCCCTGGTGACCCAGATAGTGAAGCATCTGCCTGCAATGTGGGAGACCTGGGTTCGATCTCTGGGCTGGGAAGATCTCCAGGAGAAGGGGATGTCTACCCACTGCAGCATTCTTGCCTGGAGAATTCCACGGACAGAGGAGCCTGGCGGGCTACAGTCCATGGGCCCGAAAAGAGTCAGACACCACTGAGTGACTAACACTTTCACTGTTTTCACTTTTCTCATGCTAGAGCCAAGACAAGAGTTGCTGCTGCTGCTGCTGCCAAGTCGCTTCAGTCGTGTCCGACTCTGTGCGACCTCATAGACGGCAGCCGACCAGGCTCCGCTGTCCCTGGGATTCTCCAGGCAAGAACACTGGAGTGGGTTGCCATTTCCTTCTCCAATGTGTGAAAGTGAAAGAGTTAGGAGACTCCAATTCTTGTCCTCACACCACTTTGAGTCCTTGACAAAAATCTCCTGAGAAACCTCCACTGAACCGTCCACTTCTACTAGAGCACAGTTAGAAAATCTCACTTCAGAAGTTGAAAACTACTTTGAAAAAAAAATTCAAGTGCTCTTCCTGCTTAGTGACATAGTTTTTAAGTATTCCCAGTAGTGCTCTGGATCTGGGTCTAGATGAATGGAGGCCCCTTTATCAACTCTAATATTTTAGATCAATAACGGCTTCCACCTTGGGTCAGCAGGTGGTGGGAGCCCAATAAAGAATGTGAAATAAAGGCAGGGCTAGTGGGGAAAGAGCTGGCTGCATAGAGCGGGCAGAGAAGGGAGCTGATGGTCACTTAGCTTCTGGGACTGTCTTTTGCCCCCAGACCCTGGTCTAAAGACTCCGAGCCTTCATGATCCATGTGTGTGCCTGGACACATGATGTAGGAGGAAGCCCTCGTGGCATGAAGTTGTTTCAGTTTCTGAAGCATTTTTGACATGTACCTATCATATTCCCACTCGCCTTGTAAAACAAGCATTTTCATTTAATACAGTGAGGTCTTTGTATTCTCAACAACAAACACATGGTCTAAGGCTCGCGGACACAACCTGCCTTTTTCTTCAACACTCTCTGCTACCCACGCCCACCCCCACCCCCACCAGACTCTGGCCGCCCTTACAAAGCCCAGCATCAGCAGAAATATCTGTTTACAAACAAGGGCTCCCAGAGAACAGCATCAGTAGCTCAGACAATCCTCTAGAACACGCCCCCAGCTCTGTCCTTGGAATCCCTCTGAACGGTGTGTGTCGCTGGTAGCCGCTTTCGTGGACGGCTTCCTGCCTTTCCATCTTCCATCTGTCTTCGTGTCTGGCTTCCTCTGTCTTCTTCCGCTTATTCTTTAAAACCGTGATGGTCCTGGACTGAAGAGGCAGTTGGATGTGGGCTTGGGATATCTGGAAAACACAGCCCCGACAGGGAGTGGCTTGAGAACAGCAACCCAGACCCACACACATCCTGCTTGCCGTGTCATCTGAAGCAGGAGCCGATTGAAGGAGGGTTATTCATTGAGTGGATGTGACAGTCACATGGTGGTCACACAGCTCTAGGTCATATTTCTAGCATTACCAGCAGCCGAAGCGATTCTTTTGTTACTCTCTCAAACTTGAGTCTCCTGTAGCTCCCTATTACCTACACGTGGTAAGGATAATAGCTAGCATATTTAGCACGTAATATGTGCCAGACGCTGTTCTGAGGACTTTGTGTGTGTTAACTCTTTAATCTTCACAAGGACGCTCTGAAATAGATACTCTTATAATCCCAGTATTCCAGGTTGAGAGAGCTGAGGGGTATGGGGAAGTTAAGTGATTTCCCAAAGGTCAAGTACTATATAGGGTTAGTCCCAGAGTTCACCACATCCCACTACAAACCCTCTAGGTCAGGCTAGAATTACTTAGCATCACATTCAACTTCCTCCCCAAGCATTATTTTCTACCATAACATTTCCTATTTCCTCATATCAGGGATCCTCAACCTCAGCACAGTGGAGATATTGGAAAGGGTGAATCTCTGTTGTGGGTGTTTGTCCCAGGCACTCTAGGATGTTTAGCAGCATCCCGGGCCTCTGCCCACAAGAAGCAGAAGGAGGCTCCCTTCCCTAGCCGCGCTGATCAAAAATGTCTACGGGAACATCACCGCACGCTCACTCGTTGAGAACAGTTGTCTTAGGAGTAGGACTCGGCTGATGAAACAGAATCATCTGGTGCTCACAGAACACTGTTCCCACCCCTGTGCTTTTTCAGGTTTTGAAATTCGTTTAGTATACTGGAATATGGTTGCTTTACAATATTGTGTTAGTTTCTGCTTTTCAGCAAAGTGAACCACTTATACAGGTACGCCCTCTTTTTTAGATAGTAGATTCCCTTCCCACTTAGGTCACCACAGAGCACTGAGTCGAGTCCCTTATGCTGCACAGTCAGTTCTTATCAGTTATCTGTTTTATACGTAGGCTCTGGGTCAGGAAGATCCCCTGGAGGAGGGCATGGCAACCCACTCCGGTGTTCTTGCCTGGGGAATCCCATGGACAGAGGAGCCTGGCAGGCTACTCTCAATAGGGTCACTAAGAGTCAGACATGACTGAGTGACTAGCTCTTTTACTTTTCACTTGATACATATCAGCGTTTATATGTCAATTCCAGTCTCCCAGTTCACCGCACTCCCCCCCTCCCCCTTGGTATCCGTAAATTCATTCTCTCCGTTTTATCTCTGTTTCTGCTTTGCAAATAAGTTCATCTGTACCATTTCTCTAGGTTCCACGTACAAGCGATGTTATACTATTTGTTTTTCTCTTTCTGACTTACTTCACCCTGGTTGACAGTCTACAGGTTCTATCCATGTCTCTGCAGATGGCACGGTTTGCTGCTTTATGGCTGAATAGTATTCCACTGTGTATATATATACCACATCTTCTTTATCCACTCATCTGTCAATGGCCATTCAGGTTGCTATTGTAAATAGTGCTGTAATCAGCATTTGGATGCATGGATCTTTTTGGATTATGGTTTTTTCCAGGTATCTGCCCAGGAGTGGGATTGCAGGGCCGTACGGGAGCTCTGTTTTTAGTTTTTTAAGGAACCTGCATACCATTCTCCATAGTGGCTGCACCAGTTCACATTCCCACCAGCAGTGGAGGAGGGTTCCCTTCTCTCCACACCCTCTCTGGCATTTACTTCTTTCACATTTGGTTCCCCTTTGACCTTGCAGGGTGCTTCTCCTCCCCTCCTCGGTCTTTTCTCTATTCCAGGGTCTCTGAGTTCCTCAACACCTTTTATGGCTAGAGAGGAAACACTCGCCTGTCTGAGGTATTGATCTGCTGTTTTTATGCTTTTTGCTTTAAAAATAATGGTGACCTGTTTCAAACTTTCTGCTTAAAAATCCGCTGAAGATTCCACAGGAGCTTGAATTAAAAGCTCAGTTTGTTTCATGCATTCAGTGATTATACATTGGCTCTAATTTGTTTCAGGTCCCAGGCTAAGTGCTCAGAGTATGAAGTCACAGGTGATACAACACTGCAGCTCAGGAATTTGTGTGATAGATGATCGGAGTTAGAGAGCAACTTGGAGATTCAACTCTCCACCCTCTCCTAGCTGAGTGAATGAGGGGACCAGGCCCCGCAAGGTAGACGACATTTGATCAAGGTCAGCTAGAGAACAAGCTCGAAGCTGAGCTAGAGCATTCTCCACCTAGTGGAATAACATTTAAATTCTGACGTCCTAGTGAGCGACTAAATACCACTTACCCATCTGGAGTTTTAAGGAGTTCTTTTCAGTTGAGTCATAATTTATGATTTTTTAGTGGGTATTTAAACAATAGAAAACTCATATCTATCTGAAAAGTATATCAGCCCTCTTTTCAAAATTTTTGCTTACATCCCATGCCTTTCATTATAAGTTTTTAGGGCTCAAGGGCTTGGGATTGCCCACAGACACTGGACGGGGTGTCCGAAGAAAGGAGTCCCGGTTCTTTCAGCTCTGTGACTCTATTAGTAAGAGCATCATGAAATACCTACCTGATGGTCCCTACCCCGACAGACTCTGTTTCTGAAAACCCACCAAAGAGCCCCTACTGTCTATGGAATAAACTTCAATCTCTTCACCTGGCATTCACCACCCTGCACAATCTAGCTATGCCATTTCCCTCTGAGGGCTCCCTCGGTGCCATCAAAAGCGGGCGTCTTCGCCATCTCCAGAGTCACCTTCCAGTGACCACACCTCTTGACTGCTGGAAAGCTGGTCTGCCAAGCCTCCCACCCCCTACCCCTCCTCTCCCACCAAATTCCTTGTGCAAGCTTAGTTCTTATGTCATTCGTCCAAGAAAACTTCCCGGAGCCTTCTTGTCTGAATCAAGTGTTCCCTCCGCTGAGCTCTTTGGCTTATACCTCCACTTGAACTTACTCTATTATGCTTTACTTATTTATAATTAAAAACTCTCCTTTGTCCTCGTGTAGTCAGTTTTCCCCTGACTGGCCAGCATAATTCAGAACTTAGGAACGTGGACCCTCGAGACTGATTGCCTGGGTTTGAATCCCACCTCTGACATTTGCCAGCGAACGACTCTGGCCTGGGCTTGTCCGAGTGTCAGTTCTCTCATCTGTAAAGTGGAGGTAACAGTGCTCGGATAACTGTGAAGGGAACCTGAGCTACTCCGCACAAGCAGCCAAGCACAGTGCCTGGCACGCGGTGCGCACGTGGCAAACATCCAGTCCCATTGCCCCCACCCCCTGCTTTGGAGAGTGATTCCAGATGCCCCCAGCCCAGCAAAGCAGGGATCTGCCTGTCTGGCCACATCCCTTCCTCGTCTCTGGTTGCCTTTCCACTCCCCGAGCGGCTCTCCCTAGCTATGTGCGCCAGGGTAAGGTGACAGCAGGCTCACCCCAGGGGCGCTTTTGTGTCCAGAACGCAGCCCACACTGTCTAGGCTGTGTTTTCATATAACTTGTTGTGGGCCTCTGCTGACTAGGAAAGTCACATCACTGGACTCGCCTGTGTGGGAATCCTCTGTATCCCTCCAAGCTCCCTGGATTGGCAGGCAGCAGGTGCTCAATGCCTCCTCCGATGCTATTCTGTAGATGAAGACCCGTCTTCTTCGAGATGGACCCAAGGCCGACTCATCCATTAGCTGCAGTTGACACAATGCCTGAGGTCCACAGCACTTTTAAGAGGCCCATAAAAATGGCTTCATGTTTTTTTTAAAATCAGAAGAAAAAAACTAGTATAATAATATGTATATGATAATGAAACCACCCTTCATTATATATATTTACCCTTTATGCCCTTCATATGTATGTATAAAGATCATGTATGTATATGTATGTATAAAGATTATATACATCTTTATACCAATGCAGTCATAAAATGGCTTCATGTTTTTTTAAAAAATCAGAAGAAAAAAGCTAGTATAATAATATGTATATGATAACGAACCACCCTTCATTATATATATTTACCCTTTATACCCTTCATATGTATGTATAAAGATTATATACATCTTTATACCAATGAAGTCATAAAATATAATTATATATATATATTTAGAAAGAAAGAAAAAGCCTCCAGGGTCCATGAAAGTCATGACGCACCCCGGATGGAAGGAATTTGCACCAGATCAATAGTACCTTAGTGGCAAATCAGGGCACAAGTTCGTGTCTCACTCCCAATTTAGAAATCTCCCTACGTTTGAAGAAAAGCCCCAGAAGCGATTCACCGAGATCTTCTTTCAGAGATGAGAAAAGGAGGCCAGAGAAAGCACGACTTGCCTCGGGTCACACGACTTGGTCGCACAGCAAACGTCTTTCCTGGCCTCTGGTACTCTTTTCAGAATTTTCCGCAATCAACCTAGTGCCCGCCAATGCCAACCTCCTGTTGGATGGATAGACATTTGAGGGCCTGGAGACAGAGGGGCTTACTCATTGTCACCAGGATGCCTGCCCTGCCTCCAAGTCAGGACTCTTACTCAGCACCACAAAGATGGGTCCAAACCTCAGAATCTTCCAGTTGAGTTTCTTCACAAGTGTTGGGCGTTTACTTCATGTGTTCATTCACTCACTTGCTCGTTCGTCTGTTCAACAAATGTTGATTGAGTCCTTGGGTCCTCAGCAGCCTCTTAGGGCTCTAAATGCAGAGAGGTAAAGAGAGGTATACTCCTTAGCTTCTCAGAGCCTCATTTTCCCCATTTGTGTGAATTGTGAACATAACGTCTTAGAGAGTTCTTGGGAGAAGTGAATGAAATAATTGAGGTTCAAGGAGTCTTCAGAATGCTTCTTGTCTTGTTATCACTGACAGTGTGTGATTAACATAAGGCAGAGTAAAACGTTGAGTATACGAGAAAATAAGGATTAAGTAAAAAATAATTTCTGCTTATATTTAGCCATAGAAAACTTAAGGCATTGGCTAAGCGTCTGGCTTTGGAGTTGGAGAGCTGGCACCAAATCCTGCTTGTGCTGTTGTTGACCCTTGCCCAGGCAGTCCAACTCTGAGCTTCAGTTTCCTTACCCATAAACTGGGATCGAGAGAACTTACCCCAGAGAGGAGGAACAGTGATTCAGTGAGACAATACGCATAAAGGTCTTGGCCTTGTACATGGCACACCATCAGTGGTGGCTCTGTGCGTTTCTCAGGAGGTTCCTGCGGCTTGGAGAGCCACTAGAACCAGTCAGATCCTCGGGATGATGTAAGGAGGCAGGCGTGGTGATAGTCCGTTCCGTTCCGTCGCTCAGTCGTGTCCGACTCTTTGCGACCCCGTGGACTGTAGCCTACCAGACTTCTCTGTCCATGGGATTCTCCAGGCAAGAATACTGGAGTGGGTTACCGTTTCCTTCTCCAGGGGATCTTCCCAACCCAGGGATCGAACCCAGGTCTCCCGCATTGGAGGCAGATGCTTTAACCTCTGAGCCACCAGGGAAGCCCGTGGTGATAGTAGACCTTCGTAATTGCATTTATCAGCTCTTACTGTATCTCTGTTGCCTTAACAGAAGGACGGCACTGGCGTTAAGGATCAGCAGTTCTCTCAGCAGAGGGTATATCTCCATGCTTGAACGTCTAGCCGGGGCCTGGTACAGTGGATGCCCAGTGACTGTGTGTTGAAACAATTGGTGAATGGACAGATTAATAAGTCAGAAAGGACTTGAGGATGTTGATTTAGGGAAAAGAAGAGCCAAGGATAACACAGTGAAAAGCCTCAGACATCTCTCGAGCTCCCTTGGGTGAAGCGTACTGAATAACTCTGTGGGTTCCTGCAGTCCAGATCCCCCACCACTGTGTGGAAAGGATCGGGAAGCGATCTTGGCTCACTCTGGGTGAGCACTGGGGCTTCCAGGTGGTGCTGGTAGTAAAGAAGCCACTTGCTAATGCATGAAATGAGGGCTTGATCCCTGGGTGAAGAAGATCCCCTGGAATAAGAAGTGACAATCCGCTCCAGTGTTCTTGCATGGGAAATTCCGTGGACAGAGGGGCCCGGTGTGCTACAATCCATGGGGTTGAAATGAGTCAGACACGACTGAGCATACTGGTAAGCACCCAGAAATGCCCCAAGGTGCAAAGGTCTTGTTCTTCAGGGGTTCAGAAGTTGTTTGATTCTAGAAATAGGCCGTCACTTGTAGAGATGTACGGGCGGCTCAGACGGGAGTTTGGGTGTTAAAGGTTGTTGAATGATTTTTGAGGGAACCTCCAGTCCTGACTGCACCTGATTCTGCGAATGTGAAGGGTGGGCTTGGGGCTGCTGTGCAGAGTGTGGGCCGCAGGGGGCTTTGGCTTGAGGGTTTTCTGAGAAGCAGTGTGATTATCTCTGAAGTTAGTGGGTCTTCATGAAACAGACCAAAGGTCAGCGCTCCTCTCTGGGGCAGCTCTGATGTCAGCACCCCTGAGTCCACCGGGGCCTGCTTCTTGCTGCGGTAACTTTTCAGGCTGAACAAAGGAAAACATGTAACTCTTCCTCCTCCTCCTCCTCTCGTCCCCTCCGCTTCATCCTGACTCCCCTGCCCCTCCACCCCTGCCTCCCTCTCTTTCTTCCTTATCTTCTCCCTCTCCCCCTCCCACTTCCTTTTTTAAAGCCCTTAAGAACCAATTTCAATGACTCATGTGAAAGAGTGATGAACAGGTCTCTCCCTTTCAGAGAACAGCCTCAGAAAGGATCAAGTTTACCCACACAGAAGAAGGGGGAAAATGGTCCCAATTTGGAGGAAAAGGCACAGACGTTTATCATTAATACTGATTAAACAGCATAGCTAACATTTATCATGTGCTATGCAGATGAGTATTTGTATGCTCTAACTAAATCCTCAAAATGTCACTGTGCCTTAAGTACTGTTATTATCAGTTTACAGTTGAGAAAACTATCAGGGAGGTGAAGGGATTTTGCCCAAGGCTACAAGCTAACAAGCAGCAGAGCTGGGATTCCAACAGATAAGTCTCCACAGTACAAATGCTTCAGTTCAGTTCAGTTGCTCAATCAGGGGGTAGTTTGCTACCCCCTGGACTGCAGCATGCCAGGCCTCCCTGTCCATCACCAACTCCCGGAGCTTCCTCAAACTCATGTCCATCGAGTTGGTGATGCCATCCAACCATCACCAGCGCCCACGTGCCAAGTCTGGATACATTGATTATCTCATTAGTTCCCCCTCCAACCAGCAGAGGTAGATCGCATCATCCATATTTCACAGATGAAAATACTAATTCTACGAGAGAGATGCTCTGACTCTCCAAGTCACACGCTCGTGCATGGCAGAGCCAGCATCTGAATGCTTGTTTGCTGGTCTCTAGAACTCTGACCGCGCTATATCCACAGAGCCTGCTTTTGTGTGAGTGAAGGAGGCAGCCTGGAGAGTCACAATCCAGAGGCAAACCCGGAAGCACCTTGAGCCCCTAAGAGCACTGTGCCATCCCCAGGGTGTTATGCAAGTCTGTGTATTAATACAAGAAAATGGATTTTTAGGAACCCTTAGACATACTCTTGTTCACCTTGCCTTACATCCAAATGGCCTTAAATAGTTTACAAGGAAATATGCTTCCATTTATCTCCTTTCTCTCTCTCGCTCTCAAAAAAACAAACTTGTGAAGGATACAGAATGAGACTCTTTAATACCTGGAATACAAATGGGAAAACAGCCTCAGAGAGTTGAATGAGCTCATCCAAGGTCACAAGGCTGGTATAAAAAAAAAGAAGAAGAAGTGAGAGGACCGATAATATCAGGGACTTTTTGGGATGGTTCCCAGCAGGGAAAAAGAACACAGGCTGGGAGCAGACACAGGCGCCACCATGGATGCTGGTCACGCTGCTCCACCTAGACCTGCAAAGGAAAATCTGGCCCCACCCACGGGGCCAACATAGGAGATGCCTGAGCTGATCTTGACCTTGTGCATTGCACCAAAGGGTCACTCTTGATAACCCAGCCTCTCACACCCGGAGGGAGGGACAACCAGAGCTCAGCACAGACTGGAGAAGCCTACTAGCCAAGTGTGATTTCTTCCAAGCCTTCTCCTTCCACTGAGCCTAAGAGCCATCCTTTGAGCCAAGGTCGCCAGCCTGGAGGAGTGGAGATGCTGAAGCCCCTCGGGCACCTGCCTGGTGCTGCTGAGTCCTCCAGGGTCACCCTGGTGGTCCTCCCCTACCACTGAATCAAGTGCAGGGGCCATGGGTATACTTAACCCGAATCTGTCTGTTTTAATCACCCTCCTCTAGACAGATAAAAGCTTTCCATAGGATTGCTCTCTCAAGCATTTCTCTGTGGCTTTGATACCAGCCATTAAACCATGGAAGGGAAAACAAAACAAACAAAAAAAAAGAAGGACCAGCTTCAACTTTTAGCTTTTAATTTTTTTAGCCTCCTGAAAGAAACCAGATTGTTGACCTAAATTCCCCCTTTCATCCCTGCGTCCTCTCACCTCTGCTCGTATTCCCCTGGCTGAGGTTCCACAGCTAGTGGACATCCTGAAGTTGGAGGGCCTGAAATGGCCTTCCTTTCCCTCCTCCCCACTCCTCCATGACCTTATATCCCCTTCAGTAGGAACTGAGGCAGGGACGTCTGAAAGACCTGAGATCTCAGAGTTACAGAGGGTCTCAGGTGGCCATGTGATACAACCTTCCTATTTCATAGGGGAGGATTTGAGGATGCCCTTGGTGGGGGGAACTGCCCACCCATTGACCTGAAGCAGCAAAGTGGCAGAGCTGGGGCACAAGAACCTTGACCGTGGGCTAAGAAATTTTTCCCCCTGAAGGAGAACATCCTAGAAGACAGCTCTGGCTTTAAAGTTAGCCTGAGTGGTATTCCCCCCCTCTCTAGCTGGGATCCTTGGAGGGAAGTCAATTAGCTTCTCTGCACCTGTTCCTTCTCTGTCAAGGAATATCAGTCAAGCCCACTTCACTGGGTTCTTATGAGCATAGAAGAGGATGTCTGTGCTTAGCCGAAAGACTACTCCATTGCCTATTATTATTACAGTTTTCCCTTGGTATCCCCAGTGCATTTGTTCCCAGTCCCACCGCAGTTACCAAAAGCTGTGGGATGCTCAAGTCCCTTGTGTACAGTGGCATAGAATTTGTGTCTAGTCTACACACATCCTCCTGTGTACTTTACATCAGCGCTGCTGCTGCTGCTAAGTCACTTCAGTCGTGTCTGACTCTGTGTGACCCCATAGACGGAAGCCCACCAGGCTCCCCTGTCCCTGGGATTCTCCAGGCAAGAACACTGGAGTGGGTTGCCATTTCCTTCTCCAATGTGTGAAAGTGAAAAGTGAAAGTGAAGTTGCTCAGTCGTGTCCGACTCTTAGCGACCCCACGGACTGCAGCCTACCAGGCTCCTCCATCCATGGGATTTTCTAAGCATACATCAGCGCTAGGCTATTTAAAATGTCTTATGCAATGTAAACGCCAGTGCGTGTCAAGGTCCCCCTAGCGGAGGTCTGGCTCCTCTGTAGGGGAACTGAACTTGAAATCAGGAGTCTTGAACTCCACTCCTTCCTCCCCCTTAGTGCTGTGTGTCCTTGGGCAGGTTGGCCTCACCACTCTGAGTCTCAGTTTTCTCTTCTGTAAACGGCACCTGTTGTACATGGCTGCTCGTGAAGGGAATGGGAGACACCTTGGCCCAGAAGCAGCTATGCACAAGCTCAGTACACAGCAGGGCTCCAGCTGGAACGCAGAAGCATCTCCTTCCTGGAGGAGCGTCTCCTGTGGGTGACCACACTACCTGTGTTTGTATCCTCGCAGTGCCCCTTGCCCTGCCCACAGTAGGAGTTAAGCGGAGACAACGTGTTGTAACCAAGGATGCTGAATTGAGTACAAAGCAGCAAACCATTTTAGAGAAACTTCAGGGGCAGAGCTTACAAAGGCTTGTTGAATGGTAGTATTAGAGTTTGCTAGGGTTACCGTAACACTTCTCCATGACTTGCTGGCTTAAACAACAGAGATCTATTTTCTCACAGGCCTAGAGACTAGGAGTCTGGGATCAAAGTGTCTGCAGGGTTGGATTTTCTGAATCCTCTGCCCTTGGCCAGTATAGCACACCCTTTCCATCCTATGTCTTCATGTTGTCTTCCCCTTGTATCTAATCTCTTCCTCTTAGGACAACCATTATATTGGATTAGGGCCCACCCCAATAACCTCACTGTAGCTTAATTATCTCTTTAAAGACCTATCCCTAGATAAATTCATGTTCTGGGGGATGAGGGGCTAGCCTTCCATCTAGGAGTTTTTTGAGGGGAACATGTTTCATCCCATGGCAGATGGAAGGGAAGATGGCAGGCAGCCATGAGCAGGACAGCAACCTTGAAGGAAAGATGAAGAACATTGCAATACAGAGTCTAGACATTGGAGCAAAGAAACCAATAGGCAAGGAGGCTAGCAATGGGGGTTCAGATCCTGAAGGACAAAGCAGGGAGGCACCCCAAACTCCAGACAGACAACCAGGCCTGGGCAAGTCTCTGGTCCCAGTAAAGCGAGGCAAGTCAGGTAGAATCGACGAAAAGCTAGTCATAAAGAACCACTGATTCTTAGTCCAGATTTTGAGCCCCAGGCAGAAGAATGACACGGAAAGCAGCTATTTTGCAGTTCAATTCCACTTGCTTGTGTTGGTGTTGTTGAACTTACAGAAATGTTTCTGGAGGGGGTGGGACATGTCTTCAGATAGCCCAGGATAACATATGTGGCACTTGACACTTGGTGCAGTAATGTGATTAAGAAGTTGGGACTCCTAAGGATATGGATTCTGAGCTGTGTTGCTTTGGACAAGCAGCTACCTTTCTGAGCCTCTGTTTTCTCTGCAGAATGGGCTGTGTTGGTAGTTTTGTTGTGATGATTAAGTAAGAGAATTCATGTAAAGCACACAGTGCTTAGTAAGCTCTAAACAATGTGACTATATTAATAATATAATGGTGCTCTTATAAGGAACAGGGCGATAGAGGTGTCCCCCTGCTTCCCTTCTCTTGTTTCCTCCCTCCCTTCCTTTATTTTATACTTTTAATGACAGACTCTATGCAGCACCTGCAAGGTACCAGATGCTGTGCTGGATGCTGGGCGTTTAGGAATGACCCAGATAGAGATGTACTCAGGAAGCAGACCCTGAATGCGTAATTAGCAAACAGATGTCTTTTAGGACAGGGAGGAGCGTGATGAATGTGTGGGAGGAAGATTGTCTATACCTGGGCTGGAGTGGCGTGGTCACACCACACTGTCCTGGGGTGGGGACAGTGCAGTGGTCCTGACCCCAAAGCCCAGACAATTCTCGCCGTGTAGCCTGGGCGAAGGTTTTGGGAAACTCCCTACAGGCCCTTCTGCGTTTGAACTTGCCCCCATTGTGCATGCCCTCTGTCTCTGGGGTGAGTTGAGACCAGGAAAAAATAAAAAAGAGAGAGAGACAATAAAAATAAATAAACATCAAGCTTCTACTGGGCTCTGCAGCCCTTTCACAGCAAATCTGGCTGCCAGAAGATAGGGACACATTGGAGAGACTAGGGTTCAAGTGTCTGATGCTGGTCATGAGACCCAGGGCAGCCTCCTTCCCGGGCCTCTACTTCCTCATCCATGCAGATGCCCCGGACGGCCATCGGCTGGTGAATGAAAGGGCTCTGGCACTTTCATCGCCTGCTTCCACGTGCTTATAGCTTTGAGGCAGGCTTATGCTCATGAGATTTGGGTGGTGTGCAGGATTGCCTGTGGCCGTCCCGCGAGGGTGTGTCCCCAGGATCAGCCTCTAGTGCCGCCCAGATGATGCCGACCTTCAGGCTGACTCTGTTTCCTTCGCTCTGTCTCTGTCTCCCTGGAGAACCGTGGGGAAGGGTGCGCGGGAGGGGTCCTGGCAGCCACCCGTGCCCTCCAGAGAACACTGTTCCACGTCTGGTGTGGAGACACGAAGGACGTGTCCTCTAAGCACACAAGAATTGGCAATGACGTGAGGCATTCGATTCAGATCAACACACATTTTTGAAGCATCTCCTCCTTACAAGGAACCATTCTCACAGGGAACAAAAGAGCTCTTAAACTGTAGCAGGGAGATCGTTTACTCGCAACTCCTCCTTTCTCAGAAAAGGGAAATGAGGCCTGGCAGCCAAAGAGGCAGGGTGACTTGTCCCCGGCAAGGTCATGCAGCAGGCCGAGAGCCCAGATCTCTGGTCCCAGGTCCCCAGGTCCAGGCTGGTAAAACAGCGGTGTCTCCCATCCAGCCCTCTGAAATGGGACTGCTGTTGATTACTTCATTTCTGCCCAGAAATAAATCCCATTCACCACTACACACCCCCTCCCCATCCCTATTGAAATTCAGTGATTTCCTTTCACCACTAACACCCCAGGTAAATATTTCCCTCTGAACTTCTGAAGCCACTGCTTCAAGGTTCTCGTTCCCCTTAACGTGTTTCCTCTTGGTTCCACTGAAAACCCTCCCTTGGCCCTTCCTCTCTGCCTCCTGGGGCGAAGCTGCCTCTCGGTCCTCCGCTCCGTGTCACAGAGTCTAGCCTTTCTCGTTGACTGCAAACAGAGGTGGCCGAAGCCCGTGTACCCCAGTCCCGTTAAGGTCCTGAACTGAGGGCGCCCTACAGATGTGTAAACATTTTACCTTGCTACCCCAGCCAGCCACCTTCCAAAGGCAACAGGAAAGCCAGGCCTGAGAGCCCCTGGCCAAATAAAAACCTGCAGAGAGAGAAAGAGAGAGAGGGAGAAAGGATCCTGTTTCAGATGTGATTTTTCTCGTTAGAAGAATTTTCTGTTCGGGGTGGCGGGGGTGGTCAGCCGGGAGAGGAATAGAAGGTGAGTGGAGGGGTAAGATGTGGCAAGGGCAGGGGTGGGGTGGGGGCAAGATCAGGGGGGCGGAGGGTGAAGTCCAGAAGCCTGTTCTCTCATGCTTCCCATAGCTGGCAGTGAAAGACGTAGGGGAGCTCATTCCAAATGTGGAGTCGGAGCTTTGGCCTTGGAGAGGTCGGTGGGGAGGTGGCTTTTAACGTGCAAGTCTTATAACAGTAGAAAAGCCAAGGGGTAGTGGTGGTGGTTATGATTTCTGAGTAGAGTTTGCCAGTAAATTTGAGGAGGACTTGTGCTTTTTTGATTCATGGGGTCGCAAAGAGTCGGACACGACTGAGCGACTGAACTGAACTGTGCTCTTCTGAGCCCTCATCCCACCAGCTCTGACCCGTCAGTCACGTTGTCTTTAGGGTGCCCATGCTCTCTGGTGCTGCTGTATTTTGTTTTTCATCCTTTCCCCCTTTTCATCCTTGGCATCACTCTGAGCCCCTCTAGCATGTTAACAGTGTACTCCCATCTTGACAGCCGTGGTGTGCCAAGGATGGTCTGGCCACTGTGTCTTTTCAGCCTGACAACATACGTAAATAGAGATCCAGAGGAGGGGATTGGGATCCACAGAGGGGAAGTGATTTGCCCTGGATGTACGGCCAATAATTGTTGTCATCAGAATTACCCTGAGTCCAAAGGTCCTGCTCTTTGTATCCGGCCAAGAACACACTCTGTCTTCTGATTCTCTCTGTCCTTTATCGAGGGAGACATAGATTAGTGCCTAGATTCTACTTCACCTTTTCTCTTCTCCCACTCCATTCAGAATCATCCATGTGCGCATTTATGGGACACTTGCTGAGTGCCTGCTGTGTACACTGCATAGTGCAACATGCTGGACAGGGCAGAGATGACCCAGACAGAGCCATCATTCTCAAGAAGTGTCATGTCTAGGGGAGACTCCAAAACCAGGGGGGAGATGTCCAGTTTCCTAAAAGTACAAAGAATTCAGAGGAGAGAGTGATTATTCCTCACAGGACCATTAGGGAAAGCTTGCTGGGAGAGGTGGTTTCTGTTTTAGCCACTGGGAAACCTGGGATCACAGAAAATCCCCCGTCTACCAGGCATATGAGGGAAACCTCATTGATCCCCCTCCTTTGCCGGGAGAGAACCAAGACCCATCAATACTTGGTGTTTCATCAAGGCCAGAGAGCAGGTTGATACTGTAGGAGACCCTGGCCATCAATTGAAAGATGGTAGAACAGGGAATGGTGATAGGGGAGATGTAGGTGGACTTGGAAGCTTGGACAGAACTACTATTCATGTCAGCTACTAACAGATTCACACAAAATCGAAGGCCCCCGTACCCAGAGAGAAGCACAAACTGTGTGGGCCTTCTCTATTGATTTTGCTAGAAGCTCTCTGTGCTTGCTTGATGAGTGCTAATGGCAGGGGTACACTCAGAGTTACGGTGACCACAACAACTCTCCAGCGGGAAGTAGGGACTGGCCTCCTAAAGGAGCACCTTTTATTCATTCTCCTGTCCCTGCTCTTTCTCCTCCCACCTAGCCTCATACATCATCGAACACTTAGAATACGTTCTTAATTAGAAAGTCCTCTTCCCCATCCAATTGCTTGTCTGTGCCAAGGACACTGGGTATATTCCACCAAAGCTGGGAACAGGAGTTGATGAGAGTAGGGAGACTTAGACCCAGAGAGAATCTACTTACTGACTTCCTGGGGTTCCCAGGCCAAGTCTAGAGATGTCTAGCTTGGAACTTTTCCAGTCAACTGAAATTTGAGACAAGCCAGGCAGGTGGTTTTATGCAGATGGACCCCTGGTGACACTGATGGGGGAGAGGGAGGTAAAGTTAGTACCTAGGATGGTGATCCTAGGGTCTGATGGATCTAGGATCTAGTTACCAACCAGTTGACCTTAAACCATCCATCTCTTTCAGTTCAGTTCAGTTCAGTCGCTCAGTCGTGACCGACTCTCCGCGACCCCATGAATCGCAGCACACCAGGCCTCCCTGTCCATCACCAACTCCCGGAGTTCACTCAAACTCATGTCCATCAAGTCAGTGATGCCATCCAGCCATCTCATTCTCTGCTGTCCCCGTCTCCTCCTGCCCCCAATCCCTCCCGGCATCAGTCTTTTCCAGTGAGTCAACTCGTCGCATGAGGTGGCCAAAGTATTGGAGTTTCAGCTTTAGCATCAGTCCTTCCAATGAACACCCAGGATTGATCTCCTTTAGAATGGACTGGTTGGATCTCCTTGCAGTCCAAGGGACTCTCAGGAGTCTTCTCCAACACCACAGTTCAAAAGCATCAATTCTTCGGCGCTCAGCTTTCTTCACAGTCCGACTCCCTTCTCTGTTAACTTAATATCATCACCTTGAGGGTGCTAAATGGGTAAAATGAATTAATGCATATGCAGACTTTAACACAATACCTCACTTGTGACAGAGGCTTGGATTTACTTAATGATGGAGTCCCCAACATCTTTTTATGCTAAGAGGATGCCTTTTACTTTTTAAAATATTAGCATTCATGTTAGAGAAAAGCAGGTTTGAACTGGGTCTCAGGAAATTTGTCAGTGACTATGTAACCTAACAAATACCTTCCGTTTCCTGGGTCTCAACTCCCTTAACTTTTGAGTGAAGGAGTTGGAATTGGTGATGTTTAAAAACCTTTCCAGCTCGGATAGTAAATATGCCTGCCTGTCTTTGGGGGTGAATGTCAGAGCTCATCAGGACTACTGTTACGACAGAAGCTTGGCGGCCCATGACCGTCACTTCTCCAGGCAGCTTTCCTGGCAGCTCACCACCACTGGTCCACGAGTGCTGGTGGCTGATCCACTGCTAGTTATGGTGACTACAGTCGGAGCTGTCGAAATGGGCACCTTCTATTGATCAGTTTCTCTCTTTGAGTCTCCTCTTACCTCTCCCTCTCACCTCGTATGTCATTCAACACTTAAAATACACTTTTAATTCAAAAGTCCTCTTCCTCATCCAACGGTTTTGCAAAATCAAAGATTTTCAGATTTTAATTATTAGCAGTATTACTGTTGTTTTCTTTAGCTCAAGTATGCATCCTGCAAACAAATGTCATTTTTTGTGTGCCCCATACTCAGAACCAAAGTGAAACCACTGGGTTAAAGTTGTGGTCAGAACCTCCCAAAGCCACCTCATCCGCGTTCTCCATCCCTCCGGCCCTCACCTTGCCTTCGGGGCGGTTCCAGAGGCTCAGTTAGTCACTGCCAGGAGGCCACTGAGCACAGTTTGTGAACTTCCTCTTCTGGGACATCCTGAGAGGAATTTTATCAGAAAGAAAGAATTCTCCCCTTCCTTCCTCCACCCTTTATTCATTCATCTTTTTCTTTTGGGGCTACATAGGGCTCTATGACAAATGTTCTTATGCCTCACGTGACCGAGGATGGGTCGTGGGCATTCACACCGTCAGTGACCAAGGCAACAGAGACCCACGCTACTTTTTCTCCTTGAAGACAGACCGGGCCCGGCAAGTGACCACCATCAATGCCCACCGCAGCTACCTCCCAGGCCAGTGGGTATACCTGGCTGCCACCTACGACGGGCGGCTGATGAAGCTCTACATGAACGGTGCCCAGGTGGCCACCTCCGGGGAGCAGGTGGGCGGGATCTTCAGCCCCCTGACCCAGAAGTGTAAGGTCCTCATGCTGGGAGGCAGCGCCCTGAACCATGATTACCGGGGCTATGTGGAGCGCTTCAGCCTGTGGAAGGTGGCCAGGACGCAGCGCGAGATCCTGCTGGACATGGGGACCCGCGGCCCCCAGGGCCCTCTACCTCAGCTCCTCCTGCAGGAGACCTGGGACAATGTGAAGCGAGCCTGGTCCCCCATGAAGGACGGCAGCAGCCCCCGCGTGGAGGTCAGCGGCGCCCACGGCTTCCTGCTGGACACCAGCCTGGAGCCGCCGCTGTGCGGGCAGACGCTGTGCGACAGCCCCGAGGTCATTGCCAACTACAACCAGCTGCCGCGGCTCCGCCGGCACAAGGTGGTCCGCTACCGCGTGGTCAACCTGCACGACGACGGCCGGGAGAACCCCACAGTGAGCCGCGAGCAGATCGACTTCCAGCACCGGCAGCTGGCCGAGGCCTTCAGGCACTACAACATCTCCTGGGAGCTCGAGGTGCTGGAGGTGAGCAACTCCTCCCTGCGCCGCCGCCTCATCCTGGCCAACTGCGACATCAGCAAGATCGGCGACGAGAACTGCGACCCCGAGTGCAACCACACGCTGACCGGCCACGACGGCGGGGACTGCCGCCACCTGCGCCACCCCGCCTTCGCCAGGAAGCAGCAGAACGGGGTGTGTGACATGGACTGCAACTACGAGCGCTTCAACTTCGACGGCGGGGAGTGCTGTGACCCCAACATCACCGACGTCACCCAGACCTGCTTCGACCCCGACAACCTGCACAGGTAAGGGGGTCAGCTCCGCCCCTGTTACCCGTGGGTGTGGCTCCTCACGCCCAATGGGGTTGCGGGAATCTCCCATCCGCCAGGCAGACTGGACCAAGTCATCACAGGACTGCAGCAAGGTTGGGCTTCCCAGGTGGCTCCGTGGTAAAGAATCCCTCTGCCAATGCGGGAGAGGCGGGGTGGATCTCTGGGTCAGGAAGACCCCCTGGAGAAGGAAATGGCAACCCACTCCAGTATTCTTGCCTGGGAAATCCCACGGACAGAGGAGCCTGGCAGCCTGCAGTCCATGGGGTCGCAAGGAGTCCAATACAACTTAGTGACTAAAGAAATATGCAAGGTTAGTCCATTACCAAAATATTTTTGCATCGCCTCCTATGGGCTCACAGGGAGCTCTCAAGATCCTGTCTTCTTAAAGGGCTCAGAGTCTTAAAACTGGACGACCTGGGCTGAGTACTAACAGCTGCAGTTATAAAACACTCTGCTGTCCAGTGCCGTGGTCATTAGCCACATGTGACTGTTTTTAAATTAGTGAAGATGAAATGCAGTTTAAAATCAGTTCTTGCATCACACTAGCCGCGTTTTCAGAATTCAGTAGCCACTTGGGGCCAGTGGCTACCATACTGGACAGAGTCATATGACTGCTTCTGTGCTAGCAGAAGGATCTGTTGGGCAGTTCTGGTGGAGCTGGGATGGGCTGGGGTCAGACAGACAGCACGCTTTATCAATCACTATGTCATATCTGAATCTTTGGGACCCTGTGGACTATAGCCTGCCAGGCTTCTCTGTCCATGGGATTTTCCAGGCAAGAATCCTGGGTTCAGGTCTCTTCCCTTACTTTGTGACCTCTTACAAGCTGTGTCCTCATCTGTACAATGGGAATGACAGTGGCACCTACTTTGTGAAGTTAATTTGAGGATCAAATTAGGTCAGGCAAAGCAAGTCTCTTCTAGGGGCTAGCAGGTGACTACCTCTCAATACATGCATCTGCCGTTTCTTGAACAATGAAAGGCAGCATGTAGCATGCATCAGAGGTCAAAGAGGAACAGCCGACTTGCAGCTTGAACATTTTAGGGAAAGCTCAGGTACGGTTTGGACATCAGAGATTGGGTAGATTGAGTTGAGGGAGAAGGAGAATACTCAAGGCAGAGGAGCTTCACATATCGCTGAGAAGAGGGTGGAAAGGGTGGAGGGCAGATTTTCTGTCTAATGCCTGACTTAGCCTCTGCCTTGTACTACAACTCCGACCAGCAACCCCCCAAAGCACCCAGAGGTAGATGATAGGTGATCGCCATTTGATGTGGGACCCAGGGGGAGTCCGCATCCACTTTCCTGACTTCCCAGGTTCGTGCTGAACTTTTCCATTCTGTCCAGCTCACAGGACCCTGGCTTTGCTGATGACTTGATTGGTTGGCTCATTTGCCAACCTCTGCAGGTTTTCTGCTGACTCTTCTCTTTACGTCTCTCTCACAAGAGCAAGGGCCTCCCATGCACCGACAAAATACCTATGTGCACAGGAATGATGATGCTGGCAAGAGAATGTCATGCCTGGCCCCAAGCCAGAGAGCACGTCAGCTCAGCCTTCTGGCACCAGGCGGGCCCCTGGACTCTCACCTTGGCTCGGAGGCGGGAGCAGCCCGTGTAGGAAGAAGCCTTGGTGTGTGGCAGGTTCCTTCCAGGTCACGATGCACTTTCATCTCTGCTCTCAGTTAGGCTTTGACGGCATTTGATGAGGATGACTAGACAGGGTTAGCATTTGCATTTGACTGATAGGACTTTACAGAGTAAAATGACTCGGCCAAGGTCCTAGATCAGGAAAGACATTTGGCTAAATCACAAGTGCAGGACTTCTGAGATGGATGTGATGTATGCTCTCCTGAGCCGGACCCCAGGAGTTCCTGGGGTGCCCAGGTAGAGTGGGCGTGGGAGGCTGGATGAGGAGCCAGGAATATTGGAAGTCACTCATCTATTTGTCTGTTTATCCACTCATTCACTCATGCAACAAGTGTTTATTCATCACCTTCCCAGTGCCAGGAAGGCGAGCCCCCTTATCCCTGCTTTGTGGAAGGAAACCCAGTCTTCAGAAGAACAAAGAGACTCACCCCTAGTCACTCAGCTAAGGCATGAAGAGCTTAGATTTGAGTCTTGCTCTGCTGGCTCCAAAGCTCCCATGGAAGGAGGGGTATTTCTAAATCCAAGGACCAGTAAGAGGCAGAGTCAAAAAGCAGGAGTGACTGGTGAGGAGGGTTTCCTAAAGCCTTGGGAGAAAACTGCTGAGTATGACTGGGTCGGGACCAAGGGCAGCTGACCTCTGTGGTTGGGGTGCAGGGGCCGTGGGGCCCCAGGTTCCAGAGAGCTGATCATCAGCAGACAGTGCTGGCAGGTGCCAGCGGCCTCCTCTTTTCTAAGTCACAGGACCACATGTCCAGAATGTCCGTGAGCAGCCATGTGCCAGCGCTGTGACCACTCACATGAGGGCCTGTGTGTTTGCTGGCTGGAAAGTCCTGTGCCCCAGGGAGCCCCACCGGGGATGTTTCACCTCCTGATGAAGCTGGTGGGGGAGGCACAGCATTCTGGCTGAATCAGCTCTCCTGTGTGCAGAGAGAAACCTGTGGAAGTTTGCAGAGAAAATACTTGCTTTGTGACTTTTAAAAAAAAGGAGGGAGGGAAGGGGGAGGAAGAGCTGAATGAAAAGGGAAGGAAAGAAGAAAGGACGGGAGAGAGGGAGCCAGGAGAGAAGGACGGCACCTGTAACAACTGACGCTGTCTTGATGATTTTGATAAGGAGATGAACTTGTTTCGTACACAAGGTATGCTCCTGCAGTGCCTGCCTCCCACCCTCCCTCTCTCTCAATGGTTAAAAACAATAATGATAATATCTCAATTACTGCTTCTCAGTCTATGGTAGAGAACCAGTTTTGTTTCCTATACATTGCCAACCAATTCTTGTATAACATAACAGCAAAAATGAATTGCTATAAGTGAAGTACCCCCAGGAATGGGAGCAGTGTCAGAGTTCTCTAGAAGTTTCTGAATGCTGTCTCTCCTCTTCTCTGATCTTTGTGCCATAGACTAATAAGACGTGGTTGGTGCATGGCTTACTTAGAGTGGCGCTGAGGAGCATTCATCATCCTGACAGTTTATGCAGCAGTTCCTTTGAGTAAAATAAGATCCACCAGTGATACAGCAGTGCAGACTCCATCAGAGAGTCACCGTTTCTTCTAACACATTCGAAGTCGTTCTTTACCTGCTAATCCTTGGGCCCCTTAGTCTGTGTTCTCAGGAGTCCATGTGTTACAGAGAGCACCCAATCCTAGCAGAAGGCTACGGAACATATGGAAACGGTGGCAGATGTCAGATCTAGAAATATCCTCAGAGATCAGTGGGTCCAAACCGTGCTTCCCCCATAGAGGGAAGCTGAGGCCTAAGCTCACACAGTCCATTAGTGGTCAAAGTGGGGTTCAGGATCCTCGAGGTTTCTGAGGCCTGGTCATCTGCTGTGATGCAGCTTCTCAGGACTGTGCTGACGTTCTTGCCTTTCACGGATACCTGCTCCCCGCTCTCTGACCTTGCTCTCTTCTTCTGAGCACTTGGGGTGGTGAAATGCTGAGATGAGGGAGTTTGGAAGAGAATCAGATAAGGACTTTGGGTGTCCATGAGCCACTGCAGAACTATTAGAGCTAGATTGGCCATGGGTTTTCCTTGCTAAGAGGCCAGGATAAGGACACCTGAGCGAGGATATGCAGGAAGAAGGGCTGGGGAGCGGACGAGCGAACAGAACACTCAGAAAGCGGGTACTCCAGGAGCGTGCGGCCTCAGCAGGGGGTGGGGAGGGATGGGATGAGGAAGGGCTTCTGGAATAAGGCGTCACTCAGTATGGCTGGGATCCGTTCAGTTTATCTCGTGAAAAACTCCAGCCTGCCTCTCTCCCTTCTTTCCTTTCTTCAGGCCCTCCCTACTTTCTTCCTTCCCTCCCTCCTGCCTTCCTATTTTCCCTTTTCTCTTTAAACGTTCAATGCTCCCTTTGTGCCAGCCTTGTCCCTATACTTTTGGAGTGCACCATCCAGTGGATAATCCTGTCTTCCCTGGTGGCTGAGATGGTAAAGCATCTGTCTGCAATGTGGGAGACCTGGGTTTGATCCCTGGGTCTGGAAGATCCCCTGGAGAAGGAAATGACAACCCACTCCAGTACTCTTGCCTAGAAAATCCCATGGATGGAGGAGCCTGGCGGGCCACAGTCCATGGGGTTGCAAAGAGTCGACACGACTGAGCAGCTTCATTTTCTTTCTTTCACTTATCCAGTGGATAACAGAGATAAGCTAACAAGGCATCACAATCCCTGGTGTGAAAGAAGGACCCCCCCCCGGTCTCAGCCAAGAGGAGCTGTCTTAGAGGGGAGCACAGGTCTTTTCATTGGACTGGACAGTTATAAAAAGACATTCCAATGACTCTTGGCCATTCTATACAGTAGTGGAGACAAGCCAGTTAGGCAGGACTTCATTTGCAGCCATTAGAAATGTCTACAAACAGGTTAGAACGTACTTGGTGCACCTTTTTATAAATGAAGTGAAAAACCTGGTTGTTAATAGAGTTCCCCGGTATCAGGAAATCTGGGGGCAGTTGACAATTTGGGCTGGGCACGCTTCATGGCGAGAGGATGTTGCAACACATCCACCGAGTTCCTGGCGGACCCCTTCAAGCTGCGAGCTCTGGCATGGTTAGGTGAACTTCACTTGAACATCTGTTCATATGGAATAGGACAGATAGGTAAAAGGAGACCTCCCTGACACCCTGAGGACGGCTCACAGAGAAGTCTTTTCTTTGTCTTCTCTGCATTATTATTGTTAATGTAATAAGGGCATTCCCCTGGGGCCATGTTTTGTTTCTTTGAACCCAACTGGGTGTTGGTGGAATCTTTGGAAAGGGCTGGAATAAGCCTCGAGGCAGTCTACTTGACCCCTCTGCTAGCTTCTGTCATCCTCCTCAGTCTCCTCTCCTGCCCCTTATCTGAGGCCAGTAGATGGTTTGCTTTCTAAGGAGACCCTTTATTGGGTTTTTTTTTTTACTTCTTTTCTAGAATGATCTCACAGAGCATGCACTTTCTTCTCTTCCATCCCCTGCATGTCTAACACATTTGCATGGAATCAGGGACTCTCTGAGCTGAAATGAGCAGTGGAGTGGTCCCACCCCCGTGACCATAGGTGAGGAGCCGTGAGCTCCCAAAAGGGGCAGTGCTGACCCAGACCTCACAGAGAGAGGGGGGCCAAGCAGAGCACAAGTCCTGAGGTCTCGTTTCTTCCTCCCAAGGCATTTCAATGCCCTCCGTTGCCTTGATGTCTGAGCAGCTGACAACTTGGAAGCATTCTGTTTAGGAAGGCTGTGTTCTTACTCATCAGCCATATTTTGGTAAGGCACTTTGATATCCAAGGGGCTGTGAAAAATGCCCTAGGTTTTGAAGATATGATCCATGGCCTCCAGGTATCGGTATGCTGTTACAGTCATTCAGGAGATGGCAGGAGAGCAGATGATTCACTTCCAAATGAACCAGACAGATGATAAGACTTACATGAGCTCTGAGAAAAGGCAGACTCATGGCCGTTAGGAGCAATCAGGAAAAGTTTTCGGGCAGAGAAGGTATAGAAACAGGTTTCCAGCATTTGTAGGGTCTGGAGTGGTAGAAAAGAGCTCAAGGCAGGAGCAGAGAGGTGGAGGTGGGCAGGTGTGGGGAGGGCATAAGAAAGAGGTGGGGCAGATGCTTGAGGCTTCACGCGGTAGATGCTCCCGCTTGATCATGAGCTTACGCACCTCCCACAATCAGACTTAGAAAGAATGAAAGAATTCAGGGGAAACAGATTCGAGCCCTGACGTGGCAGCTTCCTAGCTATGCAAGTCTCTTAATGTCCTTGGGCCTCCATTTCCACATCTGTCCAAAGGGAATAATAATAATAATGATATCTGACCGCCAGGATCACACAGTTGCCTCGAGGGTCACACAAAATAACGTAGCAGAAAGAGTTCTGGGAAGAGTTGACCAGCACGCAGATGAAAGAAGGCATTGTTGTTTTTTTCTGTAACTTTGTTCATCCTTTTCCAGTAATCATGTAAGAGAAACTGCTTGGAATTTTATAATCAGAATATCAGAGTTTATTTAACGTGACTAACATTCATTAAAGCAATAACAGCAGTCAAGCCTGGTGGAATGGAGAAATGAGGCGTGTTGGAGACTGACCAGGGTTTGAGTCTTGGTTCCTTGTCTGCCTTGGCCCATCTTGCAATGACAGTGACTTGGGTTGTAAACGGTCACCGTTGGGTGTGGCACATCGTGAGATTTGAATGGAGCCATGGTGAGTGAAGAACCTGGGCCAGTGCCTGGCACACAGCAGGTGCTGGGAGGCTCCCGTCCCTGCCCCCAGGCACACAGGGCTCCTCTTCTACCAGCTCTGTCTTACGGAGACTGCAGGCTCATAAAGAAGGTCTGGCTGAAATTGCAGTGCACACACTGAGGGCATTTGTTCAGATTACTTCCATTCTTAAAATACTTTTTTTTTTTTAAGGACTGACCACAGAATTGGTTTTTTAAATGAAGATCACATAACTTCTATCAAACTCATTGAGGACACACACTAGTTTACTTTGAAAACACCCCAGATGTCTGTGTTAGAGGATACAGCTCTGCAACAGGGGACGATCCCCTCAGTGTTGAGGGGGGTCACAGTGGGTGGGTCACTGATTCAGTCAAAGCTCCTAGATTTTTCGACCATGTCCAGCCCATGTGTGTGCTTGAGTGTAGATACGCAAACACCCCATCCAGACCCCCTGGTCCACGTGGTCTGGTGTCCTCTGATTCACTCATGCTTTTCTTCTGAACAAAGCCCACCTTGACTCAAAGGTTCTGTCTGTGACCCGTGAATACCTGCGACTTTGGTCTTTGAGAGTAGACTAGAGGGGTGATGGGGAGCAGGAGAAGAATTGCTTGTGGCCCCTGAAGATGTGATTAATAAGATGCTCAAGCAATCCAGAAAATAAATAAGAACACAAGCTTCAGAGAGAGAGAGGATGTGAATCAAACCACTTACTATTTCCGTGACCTTGAACTAGTCTTTTCCATGATCAGAGACTCAGTTTTCTCCTCTGTAAAACAAGGAATGAAAGTAATGTTGGGTGGTTTTAGAGGATGTCACAAAAGCATACCCGGTCAACCCTTTCAAACAGTACCTGGGACTTAATGACCGCTCAAAGTAACAATGGTTGTTCGGAGATTTTCTGTCTCTGGGAAACCTTCTGACCTCTGATATGCACATCCCCCAATTCCTAGCCCCTCTCAGATCCTGAGCTCCCTTGCTAGAACCTCCGGGCTGGACTGGGAGTTGGATGTGACCTAATCACTCCATACTACCAAGGGCTCTTGGATTTTGACAACTGTCGATTCCATTTTAAAAGATTTCCTTTACTCGCAAAGCCTGGCATGTACAAAATGCTAATGTATTCGTTTTCCCGAGAGTTAAGCAGCAGGTCACGTGGAGTGTATGCATTTCCACCAAAAAACGCAGGCCTGTTGGGGTCCCAGGATCCTACCAAGACTTCACCTCTGAACATCCTAGGGAGGGGGCTGGAAGCCAGGCTGGTGCCCCCAAGGCTCTCAGGACCCACTGGGCAAGGTAGGATGGAGCTGGTTTTCTACCTGCGCCTGGGGATCTGGCCACAGCACGGCCACCTGAGCGCTTACAGGTGAAGGTTGGACCCTTTCTCCGAGACACACCGGGGAGGCCCCCACCAGGCGGGAGCTGCTCCCCCTCTCACCCCTTTCCTCGACGTACGTTCCCACCCCCAGTGCCCTGGACAGACAAATGGAGCGCCTGGTGCCCTTTCGAGGGCCTCGGTGGGGGGCGGCTGGGCTTTCCCCACCCCGTGTTTGGCTCGGTCAGCCCTCTCATTTTCCTTCCTCCATCCACTGGTGACACTGACCACGCGTGACAGCCTCAGCGCTCAGTCAGACGCCCTTGCAGGTTAGGAAACGGAGCAGCCGGACTGTGAGGAAGGGCTGAACAGACACCGCTACCTTTTGCTTCCGTGAAACACGTTTCCCTCGATTGGTTTCAGCCCAGCTTGTACCTGCCTGCTTGCAGCTGGCCAGTTTCCCACCTCCCGAGAGGGAACCCCCTCCCCACCTCCACTCTCACCTTCTGCAGACACAGAAGCCACTGCGTGGACAGCAGCGTGTAGCTCACGGGTTTGTCTGTAGGCATCGAAGGGGCTCCTGTTTCTTCGTATTTATGGAGGGGTGTTTTCTTTTCTCCTTTCCTCTCTGCTTCTCTTTCTCCCTCTTTCCCAGAGTCTATGTTGTTTTGTGGGTCTGGTGATGATGGGTGGAAGGTGAGGGGATTTGTGTCCTCCATTTCAAGCTTCTGATGTTCGTTGATTCCAGCCTTTTTGGAGCTCAGCCAGCCAGCCACAGCTTTCAGACTTGAGCTTGGCTTCTCACTACGGACCTGTGTTGATGGCCACCGAGGGCAGTGGTGACTGTCACTCTACCAAAGCCTGGAGTGTCTCAGAATCTTCCAGAGTGGGGGGAAGGCAGACCTGAGTGAGTTTGCGTGTGGATTGGCAGAGCATGTGGAAGGAAGTGACTAGATCCTTCCAAGTAACTTCAAAGCCAGTACGGAATAAGTCACTTCTCTGACTTCAAATTCTGCCTCTGTAAAATGGGAGAACTGGGACAGACAAGCTCTGAGAACTGTTACCTACTCAGGCATTATAGTCCAGGCTTGAGGGGACTGGGGCTAGAGGGAAAAAAAAATAAATAAATGGAAGGGGAGAGGTGCTGACTATTGAAAAGTACAAGCACATTGACACTGGGGACATTCAGGGAAATGAGACACAGTCCCTACCTTCAAAGTATCTGCCAGTCCCCATATCTAATTGAGCACGACATGCAGAGAGCAGCAATGAAGGAACAATTATACTCTGTGACAAGTTGAAAAAACAAACCCTCCCACTGTCACCCAGGTCCCGGTGGAAGCCTCAGGAAAGAGCTCCACCTTGGGCAGTCTGCACCTCTGCTCGTTTCTTTTCCCGCAGGCCCCGAACGTGGCAGCCTCTTTCCAAAAATCAATTTGAATTTAATTCTACTTTCGACAGCCTGACATAGAGTGTCATACTTTCCAGCATTATTTCCCCATGTTTGAACCCTGACTTTCACATGACCCTTGGAGAGCTGTCTCTTTTTTTAATCCCTCAAGAGACCCAAGTTTGTGGAAGTTACTAACTAGGCTTGTGCAGGATCATCCAGAGATGGTATGCATCTCTGAGAGATGACACTAATCTCCTAGAATGACTGGGTAGTTCTTACTTTAGATGTGTCTATGATTTGCCTCAGGTTAGGTGATCTGTCTGTTGTGTTGTTGGAAGAGGGGGTTTGCTATGACCAATGTGTTCTCTTAGCAAAAAATCTCTGTTAGCCTTTGCCCTTCTTCATTTTATACTCCAAGGTCAAACTTGCCTGTTACTCCAGGTATCTCTTGACTTTCTACTTTTGCATTCCACTCCCCTATGATGGAAAGGACATCTTTTTTTGGTGTTGTTCTAGAAGGTCTTGTAGGTCTTCATAGAACCATTCAGCTTCAACTGATACAGGGAAAGATTAAGGGCAGGAGGAAAAGGGGGCAACGGAGGATGAGATGGTTGGATGGCCTCACTGACTCAATCAATGGACATGAGTTTGAGCAAACTCCAGGAGATGGTGAAGGACAGGGAAGCCTGGCCTGCTGCAGTCCAAGGGGTCACAAAGAGTCAGACATGATTGAGTGCCTGAACAGCAACAACAAGGTGATCTGTATGGGCCCAGACTAACACCCCGAAGCTGCCATGTTGACTCACATTGAAGACAATGTTGTAATTCTTGCTCAGATCTGCCCAGCTATAAATGTGTGGGGTCAATCTTCACATCACTTACATTTTAAATGGTTAAAAATTAGAGTGACACGACAGAGTCTAGTGAGATTGCCGCCTGTCCTCAGAATTCTGTGGCTGCTACAGCTTGCAACACAGAGGCGATTTGTCTTTATTTAACTGAACATCAACCACAGGGCTGTCGGCGAGCTGTGTATATCCTTCTCAGTGTGGTCAGTTGTACTATTTATCAATTGTGGTTTTGATCCTCTCGGAAGAACGTGAGGGGGTGGGGAGAGATAGCTGAGGGCCCTGGGACTGCGCGTTACTGTTGTGAGAGCAGCGATTCGACGTGCATTCGCCGTATCACCGTCCTCCTGCTTTTGAACACACCACCACAGTTCAGCTGTTGGTCTTCCTCACAGATCGGGGGCATCTTCAAGTTTCATGGCTTCCCTGAAAATCAGTAAAGTTGGAGTCCCTGGGGCTATCAAAGCAGAGATTGTAGAACCCCAGGAGAAGATGTTAGCAGAGTGATGGTTCGTTCATGTGTGTGGGGAGTGGTGGGGGGCAGGGGGGCATGTCTACTATGTGCAAGCACTGTGCGAGGTGCTGGGGTTACAATGAGTGTTTCACAAGATAGGTGTGATTCTGCCCTCGTGGAATTTCCTGCAGGTAAATAAGTAGCCAGTGGGAAAAGTACTGCTGTGGAGAAGTCCAAGGTGCTGAGGGAAGCGAGGGTGGGTACCTGACTCATCAGGGGTCAGAGTCGCTTCTAGGCTGTGTCTGGAAGGATGGAGCACATTAACCAAGTGAGTGGAGCTGAGCTTGCCAGGAACCAGGTGTTCTGATACTTTGCCTTCTGCTCCACAGTCTCTGGAAGCCTTTTTCAGAGTGAGAAATGAGGAAATTAGGAACTGAGTAGTTCCTGATAAATGGTATTCCTTTTAAATTGTTGTCCTTTATTTTGAGATTATTTTATCCCTTCCTTTAGAGTCCTACATCAGTACCCATTATTTTATGATATGAGGGACAGCTTGTATGGGATTTTTACCTTTTGAATACTGTATTTATTTGTCAGAATGAGACATTGCTACTTTCACATCAGTTTTTAAGATGATCCAAAGATCTGAGAACCTGTCCATTGATCCTCCCTGCCTCTCTGAATCAGCACCTTCCTCTCCTGCTGTCCATATCCTCAGGATTCTCAACTCCACCCACCTCCTGGTTTCGTTAGGATCCTATTCTGCAGAGAACTGCAGGTCCGTGATTTTCCTGGGGGTGGACCTTGACCTTCCATGTGACATGACAGCCCCAGAAAAACAGAACCAGTGGACCTAGAGTTTAGGGCAGCAGTGGAGGACGGGAGTGGGTGGCTGATCTATAGAATCTGAGAATCGTAAAAGAGCAACACTCCAGTAGGCCTCGTCAGAACCCAGACCCAGCATTTCACCTCCTCGGACTCCTGACCCCACCAGACATCAAATGACCCTTGTGCGTGAATACCTCTCCTTCTTAGGCGTGCTCACACCCACTCCATTCTCTGCCAGCTACTGTGGATGCCTTTACTTTCATCCCTCTTCCAGTCCATCTTCCACATTTCTCCAGAGGGCTCTTTGGAAAACGTGAACCAGATTGTTTTGTTCTCTTCCATAAAAGTCTGCAAAGATCTGCTTAAAGCTTGCAGAACATTGCCCATCCTCCAGAGCCTGGTGTGCAAGGCCCTTCCTGATGTGGCCATTGCTGACCCCGCCAGCCGTGGTCCCAGCTCTGAAACCAGAGGACTTGTCGTGTCCTCTTCCTGTTGTGTGTTTCCAGGCCCCTTTGGCTCTGTCTCCCACACTTGGTCCAAGGTGTCCTCTTTCTGAGAAAACCACAGTGATATCTGCCCCCTGCCTTCACCTGGGCAAATGCCATCCTTCTGTGCTTCTGTCACATTCAGCACTCGTTCTGTCGTAACACGTATCGGAGGCAAAGAGACTAATGTTAGAGTGTGTGGGATCCGCGAGACTAGAGATTGTATTGTGTGACTTACATCCTGTGAGTGCAAAGGAGGAACTTGAGAAAGTGGTGTCACCCCCACTGAACCCTGGTTTCTTCCCCTGCGAGTACGGGAATCAGTTCAGTTCAGTCACTTAGTCGTGACCGACTCTTTGCACTCATACTGAACACATAAGGTTTTTGTAAAGCTTCAAAGAGACAATTTAAAAAAGGACTTAAGCAGTGCCAGTGTGTATAATAGTAAACTCCCCCAAATGGTAGGTTTTATTAGTATTATCACATCGTGTTGCGATCATCCGATAATTTGTCCTGCTTTGTTCGTAAAACTGCTAGCTCTTTGATAGAGAAAAGTGTTTCTCATTCATGTTTTATGCCCAGCTTCTAGCTTAAAGTATAGTATATGATGTAGTCTCAGTAAGTATTGGAGAATGAAAGAGAAAAAAAAATGAATCATAAGCAAGGAGAAAGAAAATTAAGAAGGAAAGAATGAAAGCAGCCAGACAGGAAAGAAGGGAGGGAGCCTAAAGGATAGATAATGAAAGAATGACTCATTCAATAAAACAATTAAAAAATGATCAATTTTCAATTGATCTTTGATTGCTAGTGTTGCATTTTTCTTAGATTGCATGCCAAGCTTCCATGTAAGAGTTATTATCTTTGAAACCAATCATTCAGGATTCTGAGAATTTAAATCAACTCTTCAAGTGTTTTTTCTTTACCTCTTCTTACACACAAGAGGGGCAGATTTGGGTATTTCTGACAATGAAACTGAGCAGGAGAATAAAGTCCAGATCATTAGGCCCCTTGGGATAAAAGTACAACATCCAGGTTTTAGAACTGGTCACAGTTTAGAGAAAGCTTGTTATTTGGAACAAGGATATGGATGCAGTAAACATTCTGAGGTTTATCTTGTTTTAATGACTTGCGTTGAGTGGCTTTGATCTTTATATTTGATAATCACTTTCAAATGGTCTGGTGTGTTCTGAGAGTGGAGGAGCGCCTCACAGACTTGAGATCTTCCATGGGAATGACAGGCTGCAATCAGAATTTGGAAATGGGCAATGTTACAGGACTTCTTCTGTGAGTTGTAGAAATGGGGCAGCTGCCTATGAGGAAGATAAACACATCGGTCTGTGATGGAACCAGGGTACACTGATGGAAAGGAGACACGATGAACACTGGGATCTAAGACCAGTTTACTCTAGTTCCATAGTGATGGTGGTGGTGTAATCGTTAAGTTGTGTCCAGTTCTTGAGATCCCATGGACTGTAACCTGTCATGCTCCTCTGTTATTGGGATTTCCCAGGCAAGAATACTGGAGTGGGTTCCTTCTCCAGGGGATCTTCCTGACCCAGGGATTGAACCCGTGGCTCCTGCCTTGTAGGCAGTCTCTTGCATGGCAGGCAGATGCTTTAACACTGAGCTACCAGGGAAGCCCCTAGCTCCATGAGCGAGTTAAGTAAAATTGTGCATCTTAGGGCCTTTTCATGAGTTGAGCAGTTTTTTAGGGACTTTCTTGTGTATTACCCCTTTGGATTTTTATATTCCCATTTGTAAGTTGAATTTTAAAATCCCCATTTTACAGATAGGGAAATTGAGGTTCAGAGAGATTGAGTCCCTTCTCCAAGGTCACAGGGTCTCTTGCTAGATAGAAGAGGGAGGATTTGAACCCTATTCTATCTCTGTCTTAAAATATGGCTTTTTTTTTTTTCCAAAAGAAAAGTAAGGCCAGGGATGACAGTAATTAGGTAGGTCTTGGTGTATAATACCAGAAGAAAACAGTGAATACAAAAATGTATCACAGACTTTGACATACATACGCCCCACTGTCATATCATTGCATGAAGAATAGACTTAAGTCCAGAACATTTCTATCTAGAAATCCATCCGAGAACATTTAGTCATGTAGTTCACAGAGTTTTACTGTGTAAGACTGTTCTCTGCATGGCCTACAAGGAGAATAAGGATCTAAGGTATTCTATTTAAATGTTGTTCAGTCGCTAAGTTGTGTCCAATTCTTTGCGACCCCGTGGACTACAGGATGCCAGTCTTCCCTGTCCTTCACTAGCTCCCAGAGTTTGCTCAAGTTTGTGTCCATTGAGTGGGTAAACATTATGCTGTCATATTTAAAGAAATTTCACTTTTAAAAAAAAGATGAGTTTTTCTGTAGCACTTTGCTGTGCTTTCCCTTAATTTGAAAGAGCCACTAGCCCGTTCTCAGCCAGGAGCAGCTCAGACAAACTCTCTTCAAATGGGCAGTATTTACAGATGGGCAGTACCATTCCCATTACCTGCCTGTGCCCATCAAGGGCCCAGGGAGCAGGACTTTGGCTTGGCAGTCCTCAAAGATCTCAGCCATCACTTCTGCAGTGGGGAGTCCATTTGCTTTGAGTGGTAATAGAGACACAGTCTTGACCTGAGCTCACTGTCCTTGCCTCTCACCATCTTGAAAATAGGGAAGCTAGTGCCTTATGGTCTAGAGTTGGAAAAACTTGATGCTTTCATGACTCCATTGGAGGGACTGTTGTTGTTGTTCTGCATTTTGAACGCAGTTCCCTTATGCTTCTCGTTCAATAAAACAGGCCCTGACAGTCCTCTCATTGAGATTATTACCGAGTTGTACCATCTCAGGCCAGTGCATTTAGGAAATATGTTGTTGGCACTCACCAGCGAGTGAGATGCATAAAGAAAATATTCTAATGACAGTTGAGTTGAGAGAGCTTTGATCTCCCTCCAGGACTGCTCTCATGGCTTTGAAATGTAGTTCTGGCAGAAGGGTAAAAGCCATGAGAACGCCTTGGCCCGGCCCAGCCTGAAACTGACATTCCAGGGGACCCACAGCCCTCACAGGAGGAGCCAGGTACAAGGGCTGCGCAGGAAGAAAAGAGACACCAAGACACCTCTCTTGACAGGCAGTCAGGAGAGGATCTGAGTGAGAAGGGACTTTCCAACTTAGCCCAGCATTTCCCAAGCTCTGTTGGTTGTGCTGATATTTGATTTTTGGCAAGGGCAGCGGTGGGGCGGGGGGAAAAGGATTATGGTCAAATGTGTTTGGGAATACTTCATACGCTGTCTGTCTTACTCCCATTTTGTATATTAAAGGCTCTGAAAATTCTTGCAATTAAAAAATATATGTATTGAACCTTGTTTAACAGAGCATGTCCTAAAGCCATCTGACTTGGAAACTCTTTTTTCCTTTAAATATGCCGCTGCTTCTTGTGGATTTAGCCTTCCGTAGACCTCGGTTTGGGAAATGCTGGTAGCTCACAAGCTCACTGAATAGATGGGGACTCAGAGCTGCAGCCTAGGCAGCTGAGCATAGTGGGAGTGGGCCAGAAATCCAGGCAATGAGGTTCTACACAGGGGTGTCCAGCTGAAATGGAGGGTGGATGCTACTACAATCCTCCCCATGCTTAGATCCCCACACTGTGCCCCCTTGCAAGGAACTATGCCCCACCAGCCTCGAAGGGAGAGGTGACTTTATTTGTTGGTACAAAAGTGCTTTCATACATAGGCTAGTGCCTCGAGGCCTTCTACTCCTTACTTGATACTTTGGGCAAGTCCTTCACTTGCCTGACTCCTGGACTTCCTCATCCTGTGTTGAAGTTACACAGTTTATGAGTGTGTGTGTGTGTGTGTGTGTGTGTGTGTGCGCGCGCGCGCTCAGTCACTTAGTTGTGTCTGACTCTTTGCGACCCCATGGACTGCAGCCCACCAGGCTCCTCTGTTCATGGAATTCTCCAGGCAAGAATACTGGAGTGGGTAGCCATTTCCTCCTCCAAGAGATCTTCCCGACCCAGGGATGGAACCTGCGTCTTTTGCATTTCTTGGGTTGGCAGGCAGATTCTTTACTACTGCACCATCTGGGAAGCTTACAAGAGAGGTGCTCAAAAGTGGCCAACCAGAGAGAGCTCTATATCTTGAAGGAAAGTTGTTCGCGATACGGAGAGAATAAAGACACGGCTTAGAAGTTTGACGCTTATTGCAGACTGGTGGAAAGTGCAGCGACGTTAATCCTGAGCAGGATAATAGAAACTAGAATCAAAATCAGGAGCCTCTGAGGAGGGTGAAATCATTTTCAGCTAGAGGTTGATACTGTTGACTTTGCTGTTGCTAATAATTGTCCTTGTAATTAATATAATAATAATGACGCAATACAAATAGCCTCGGCTAATCAATGAGTGCTTTTGAATGTGCCAGGCACATGGGAGGAACGTTTTCTTCTGCCTCTAGTCCTGCTGACAGCCCTGAAGGGTGGACATCATCACCCCATCTTACAGGGGAGAGTGGTCAGGAGTGGACACGTGGCGTGTCGTACATGTGAACTGAGCTTAGCAGGAAGGGTAAGAACTTAAAAGGCCGAGAATCAGAAAGAGAGCCTGTAAGGCAGAAAAGAGAGACTGATGGACGTGCTTCAGGAACGGGCATCACTGGTCAAACCCAGAGGTTCTTAGGAGGAGGAAACCGTAAGAACGTCACTGGGAGGTTGTGGGGGAGGAGACGACTGGGTGGGAGGCATGAGACACTGCAGGCTGAGACCAGAGAGTGACAGGAGGTGGTTTTTCCCACTAGGAGAAAGTAAGAGAAATCACAGGAGACCAGAAAAGGCAGGGTGGTGGGAGGAGGTCTGTGCCAGGATGGTGCTGAGCTGGCTCGGTCCATCCCTCTGGTAGCCCCAGGAGCTAGCTGAGACTCAGAGAAGCGAAGCGAAATGCCCGTGGATCCGGATCCAGGTCTACTGTCCAGCCAAGTAGAACCTGCACATAAATTAATAAACACAGAGTTTTGGATTTAGATGAATTGGGAGGAGATAATTTCTTTTTTTAAAGAAATTTGGCCAATTTAGAGCGCATATAGGGGACCAGCCTCCCCATGGTAACGAAACGGAGAGCAAGTGGCCCTCAGCAAACCCTTTTCCTCCTCTTAGCATCCATCTCCCTCAACTCTGATTGGCCCTTCTCAGTGTGACCTCCTGAGCTCTCTCTTCCATCCATCTACAATGGGAATAAACAAACCTTTTCTTAAAAATTGACTGTTTGGGGCAGTGCATGGTCTTTGTTGCTGTGTGCGGGCTTTCTCTAGTTGCGGCAAGTAGGGGCTACCCTTGGTTGGGGGGGCTTCTCATAACAATGGCTTCTCTAGCTGCAGGGCACAGGCTCCAGGTGTGTGGGCTTCAGTAGTTGCAGCTCGTGGGCCCTGGTGTGCAGGCTCAATGGTTGTGGCACGTGGGCTTAGTTGCTCCAAGGCATATGGAATCTTCCCGGACCAGGGATCAAACCCGTGTCCCTGGCTCTAACAGGTGGACTCTTACCCACTGTGCCACCAGGGAAGTCCAACAGACCTTAAAGAGATGGAGGAGGAAGTTAAAAACATGGACTCCTGTCCCCAAGATATTCCCCTGATACTTTTGGGAAACACCCAGCTTGGCTCTGAACCAGCAGGAAGACCTGAGATAGCAGAAGAAAATCTTTTAGCCACAGAACTATTCTCCTTTGCGTGGGTCCCCCCAAAAATAACTGGAGAGGAAAGGGGACATCTCTTTAGGGAAACAGGAGCTTCTCAAAGTGTGAAAAACAAAAACCAAAAAGGAAAAAAAAAAAAAATATATATATATATATACAAGCAAGGGAGAGTCTATTTATTTAATATCCCACATCTCTGCCAGGATTAATGCCACCCACCAAAAAGATTGGTTTCTGCAATTACATCAGAATAAACAACCAATAAAAACATCTCCCTGCCCCGCCCCGCCCCTCTCCTGAAGCTTTCTGGACCTGGAGCCGTGGGACAGAGAGGTGACTTTCTCTGATGACACTGTGTTCTCTGCCCGAGAGAGCGGTAGATAGAAATGGGCAAATCAATCAGAAAATAATAAATACCATGGGAAGGGCCAATCCAGGGAAACCTCGGCATCTCGGTGTTTTCATTCCGCTCCCACCTGTTGTTTCCTTTCCCTGTGGTCCTGAGAGAGCTCGGGATTGAGGGTGAGGTTGAGGGAAAAGTTGGACACATCGAGATTTGGACTTGGCCTTGTCAGAATTTATGTGATCTCTGAACCCCTTTTCCTTCATCTGTAGGACCGGGATGAATACTGGGAATGGCTAAACATTTACCCAGGGTTTCTGCGTGCCAGCTATTATTCTAAGCCCTTTACACTTCCTTTATCAATGTCTCAAATCTTCAGACCAACTCGATGAGGTGGATACTGTTAGAATCTTTATCTTCTGTATAAAGAGACGGGGACACAGGAAGTTAAGTAAATAACCCAGGGGGACCCAAACATCCAGGGGAAGAGCTGGATTCAAACCCAGGACTTTGGCTTGAGAACAGGTCATCTTCCATGCCCTGCCCCGTGGCTTCAAATTCTGCACAGAGGTGAGACAGCAGGAATAGCCAGGACAGGGGCTTGCATACAGCAAGAACTTACTACGTGTTGTCCTTATCCTTCTCATTTCTACTCGGATCACAGAGAAGACTCGTTCAAACTCCTCACGAGGCTTCTCGTCGTCTCAGCAGCTGAGGGGAGCAGAGGTACAGCAGCGAGATTTCAGGTCAATATCTCAGCTTCTGTCCTTGGAATTACTAGTCAGCTCAGCCTAGACACAGGTGTGGCCTGTCCAGGCCATGCCTGTATCTCCAACACATGTGCAATTTTTTTTGTTTTGTTTTTTTTGGTAATTGAAAAGCTGGAAAAATTATGGTCCCATGACTAATCATGGGCTCTTGATCACACGTGGGGCCAGGAGGGCACTGTAGGTTTCAGACATATTCTCTTCCCCCAGAGTGGAGGCACAGGTTCGTGACCCACAGAAATGCCCCATGAAGCACTGGGCGTCTGTTCCTAACCCCAGTGTATTGATAAGGAAGCTGAAGCCTCATAGGAAGGAAGCTGCAGCTGAGACTGGGGCCTCAAAGTTTTAGAGTTTCTCTTTCCCAGTGTAATTCCCCTTCATCCAGATCCCCTGAGTGCTTGCCAAGGGTCAAGCCCTGTGCTGAGAACTGGGTGATAAACAGATGAATTAGGCACATTCCCTGCCCCCAGAGAGCCGCAGACAGTGGTAGATACAGACCAGTGGAGTGTTTGGAGTGGTGTGAGTGCACGTGCTCATAGGAGGTGGAGGGGCACAGAGACGGTAGAAGAGATGGAGGTGAGGTGGCAATCGGGGAAGGCTTCCTGGAGGAATGACACCAGCACGGATGTTGGATTTGTTCATCAGAGGAGCTAGTCCTTGAGAGGAACAGTGTGAGTAAAGGCACTGAGGATAATGCTTCATGGGGGGGACGGGGGAGGCAGATGTTGCTGAGAGCACGCTGTGGGAAATTCAGGGGAGGGAACAGTGATACGAGGCCAAAGGGGAGGACAGGGTCCTACAGGCCCCGCTGGGGACCTCTGACTTTACTGCTTCACATGTGGGGAGCTTCTTCCGTGACCCCAGGAAGAAAAGAGAAAGGGGGCATCATTAGTGTTTTGCTGGCCAGGCTCTGTGCCAGCCCCCCCAGCCCCCCCCACCCAAGAGGCAGCACGGTGAAAAAGGGAAACACTTCCAGCTAGCTGTGTGACCCAAGCAGTGTCTGAAGTTACGTGAGCCTCTTTTTCCTCTTCTGGAAAATGGGGATAACAATACCACCTACCTCAGTGTCATGAAGATTAACGGTGATTATCCACGTAGTGAGGGACCACAGAGAAGGACCCAGCAAACGTTAAAGATCCTTGTTGTTCTCTCAGTTGTGCCTGGCTCTTTGTGGCCCATGGACTATAACGTGCCAGGCTCCTCTGTCCATAGGATTCTCCAGGCAAGAATATTGAAGTGGGGTGCCATTCCCTTCTCCAGATGATCTTCCCAACCCAGGGATTGAACCTGGGTCTCCCAAATTGCTGGCAGATTCTTTACCATCTAAACCACTAAAGATCATTATTCACAGGCTTTATCTCACCTACTGCACCAGGCTGCCTGCTTGTTTGTTTATATATGTTTTTGTTCACTGATTCATTTCTAACTTTACTCCAAAAATGCTTATTGGCTGTTTGCAAGGATCCTAAGAGAGAATATGCACACATGTGTGCTAAGTCATTTCAGTCGTGTCTGACTCTTTGCGACCCCATGGGCTGCAGCCCCCCAGGCTCTAGTATTCTCCAGGCAAGGATACTGGAATCCGTAGCCATGTCCTTCTCCAGGGGATCTTCCTGACCCAGGGATCGAACGCATGTCTCTTGCATTGCAGGTGGGTTCTTTACCACTAGCACCACCTGAAAGAAGCATGACAGGGGATAAAATAACTCTCTCTGTGATCCATTGAATCCATGACTGGCCCAAAGCTTCATAATTCCTGTTCTGAAGGGAGAGTCGTACTCCACGAGGGAAGTGTTCTTATTTATTGAGAACCCGGGACATGCCAGTCTCTTTCCAAATGCCATTTCTTTCTCTGTCTGACATGTTTGTTTGGTGTGTTAAAGACCTGATGATGATAGTGTGAGGAATTAATTCACTTTCCAAATGCATCAGTATATATTCTAAGGTTTCTGCAATGATGGCTGCCTCCAGTGTGATCTATACCTTGGCCTACTTCATGGACAAAGTAATAAAGGCTTATAGAATACAGAATCATCTATGGGAGGTAGATAGTGTTCCAGGGAAAAGAACATATGTTTCCAAGTCAGACAGACTTGACCTTGAAACCCAGTTCTGCAACTCTGGGCAACCTGTTTAATCACTTTGGACCACATGTTGCTCAAGAGAATAATAACACCTCCTTGCAAGATGGGAATAGAGATACAAAGCAGGCCTCCTAATTTAGCTTGTGTTTGCCTAATAAATGGTCCGAGGTCCATAGTGAATGAAGTAGAGAAGAAGCCAGGATTAGAATATGTGTTATCTCTTCCATGGTCTGTTCTCGATCTATGCCCATATTATGTTGCCCTGTCATCAGTCAATATAGCAGAGCCGCCAGGGACACAGTTGTTGCCTTTAGATTGACTGAGGTTCTAAACTGAACACTACTGTTGTTCATAAGCTGAGAAACCTTCAAGTTTCTCAAACTCACAAGGACATTTTTTTTTTTGTCTGTACAATGTGATCACCTCACTTACTGTATAATATTATTGGGGGAAGTCAATGAGGTCATGTTTATAAAGTGCTTAGCCAGGTGCCTGGCACATGGTGTGACTCAGTGAATCTGGGAGTACCTGTTGTTTGAAAAGTACCTTTTTTTGGATGGTGATGACAGCCGAGGTTCTTTTTCTCTTACAGAGCATACTTGGATGTTAATGAGATGAAGAACATTCTTAGACTGGATGGATCGACACACCTCAATATCTTCTTTGCAAACTCCTCGGAGGAGGAATTGGCAGGAGTAGCAACTTGGCCATGGGACAAGGAGGCCCTGATGCACTTAGGTGAGAACTGAAAACATCTTCAGGAGGAAGTTGGATTAGGACAGGCATACACTGAGTAGTGAGGATGATGACGGGGGTCACGATTCTGATGGTGATTGTGGTGGTAATGGTGGTGAACAACTTAGTTATTGATCTCTTTTAACATTGCAAAGTGAAGTGAAGTGAAGTCACTCAGTCATGTCCGACTCTTTGCGACCCCATAGACTGTAGCCTACCAAGCTCCTCTGTCCACGGGATTTTCCAGACAATAGTACTAGAGTGGATTGCCATTTCCTTCTCCAGGGGATCTTCCCAACCCAGGGCTCGAACCCGGGTCTCCCGCATTGTTGACAGACGCTTTACCGTCTGAGCCACCATGGAAGTCCTTTAGCATTCCTTATCTGTCAGCCATCCAGTGAGGCTCTGAACAATAACACAATACTATTAATTCTGTTCTACCAGTGGAGGAACTAAGATCTGGAGAGCGAATGGGGCTTATCTAAGGTCACACCCAGATCAGGGGGAGAACCACAATTGGAATTTAGGTTTCCAACTCTGTTCATTGGTTGCTTTCTCCTTATACACCCCCTGCCTCTTGGTTCATGTAAATATCTTCTCAGCCTAGTAACAGCTTTGTGCTGGGCCAGCCAGTGATGGGGTGGCTTGAAAGGAGGAAACAGAGAGTTTGCAAGAACTCCCTGTTCCTCCATGTTCCATCCACCAACACGACCAGGAATTCTTCTTACATTCAAATTATGCATATCCATAAACAAGGCGTGTGTTTATACAAACCAATCACCAAGAGTCAGAAATGACAATGGTTTCTGAACCAGGCCCTGTAAGCAAACACTGGTGTCCTGTAATTTCAGTTTTCCCATGTTCTCTACCAGTACTCATCTGTATGTAGATATGCATTTTTTAACTTGTGCGTATCTGAAATCATAGCATAGATGCAAATTTGTGTTCTTTTTTTTTCACATAATATTATGCCATCTACATTTTCCCATGCTGCAGCAGTCTTCAGAGTTACTTCTCATACAGTTTTGTTTTGTTTTTTTTTTTTTCACTTAACATCACAAGAGAAAAGCCTGTCTCTGAGTTATATCCAGTTCTCTAAAGACCAGGATTTTTTAATGGCCATATAAAATGCCACTGGGGGCTTCCCTGGTGGCTCAGTGGTAAAGAATCTGCCTGCCAAAGCAGGAGATGCAGGCTCGATCCCTGGGTCGGGGAGATCCCCTGAAGAAGGAAATGGCAACCCACTCCAGTATTCTTGCCTGAGAAAGCCCATGGACAGAGGAGCCTGGCAGGCAACTTAGTGACTAAATACCAACAATATGCCGCTGAGTGAGGGCACTGCAATTTATTTAGCTCTTTTGCCTGTGTCAGAATGTTCCTATTATTTACACTGGTGAATAGTAATGACTCAATGAGTACCATTTTCTGAGAATGTTAGGGCTCAGCAGAGTGATAGTGCTGGATCTTTCCTCAGGCCTGTCTGATTTTCCAATGATACAGCCAGACTCCAGTAGCTGCTCTAAATCCACAATATCTTGGAGCTGAGGGACTTTGCAACTTCAGACAATAAAGTTGTATTGAGTCAACTTCTAGACTTAGTTTGCTCCAGAGCACTATCTTCTGCTAGTTGTTTTTAAGAGAGTGAAACCAGTTTGTATGTTTGTGTGTGTGTGTGTGCATACACACCTGTGTGTGGTTGTGTAGAGATGGAAACAACAATGAATAGCTGGCAGTTCTCAACCGGGGTATGTTTATGCCCTGGGAGACATTTGACAAGGTCGAGTGAAATTTTTGGATTTCGCAAATGGGGCAGTGCTCCTGGCATCGAGTGGGAAGAGGCCAGAGATGCCGCTGGATCTCCTGTGATGCCCACGACAGAGAGTTACCCGGCCTCGGATGCCAGCAGTGCTGTTGTTGAGACACCGTGAGACAGGTGATGCATGGGTAGACAGACAGACCTAAACAGACAGGGGCTGGGTGAAAGAGAGTGTGCAGCCTAGGCAAGCTGAAGCTGATTAGCTCATATCACATGCCTACATGATGTATGGGAATCTCGCTGGCCCAAAGCCAACAGACAGGCTTGTTCTCAGCTGTGACTTCACTTCGCAGGATGGCCTTAGGCAAGTCTCTTTCCTTCTCCAGGTCTCAATGTCTTCAGATTTTAAGTGAGTTAAGTTAGACTAGAGGGCCTCTGAAGACCCTTCTCAGGACTGAAATTCTCTCCTTTTGAAAAATCAACCGAAAGGGTCGTGATTAGAGGCTTAGAAGGGTTGAGCAGCAAGTTTCTATAGTGAGAGAGAAACACTCCTGATAATTCCTTGAATTTCAGAGACTGGCTCAGGACCAGGAATACAGAAGGCTATAAATCCATAGCATGTTATAGTATTTCAGGATGATGTCAGCCTCAAGCTATTTCACCTTTTAAGAGAAGCAGTGAAACAGGACTCAAGCTCTGTGCTGTCGCTCTCTGAAGAGGGGAGCCTGGGAGACCCAGCCTGGACATCGAGCCTGCAATCCTATCATTATCCCCTGGAAATACCTATGGGGTCCTGCCAGCACCCCGCCCCGCTTTGTTCTCCATTGACCTCAATATTACAGCTTCACAGAGAGACTGAGAATCTTTGGTGCTGTGCTGCTGCTGCTTATTTCAGAACACGCCAGAGGTGCAAAGTTACTTTCTCAAGATCACACAGCCATTGCGAAACAGAATGAAGATTGCAACCCATGTCAGGCTAACTCCAGCCGGCCTCCCAGGCTTCCACCTCTCCGTCCTGAGACGTGCTGATCCTGAGCAGTTCCTCTGCAGTAGGCCCAATCAAGCCCAATTTATTAGAATCATATATACACACCCTCTTTTCCTGCTGTTACACCGTGATCCCTGGAAAAAGCCTTGGGTGGGAAGGGGATTATGTTTCATATTATGATTGACAGAAAATAATTGAGAGAGATTTCCTGTCTCAATTTCTCTTCCTCCCTGCCTCTGCCTGCCGCTTCTCACATATACACGTGCAAGCACGCATACCCCCTCATACATCTTTATCTTTGTGCTGGAAGGCTCTGAGCAGCTCAGAATTAATCGACTCCGCGAGCCCCGTGACTGAGCAAGCTTGCCCTCCCAGCAGTTCAGTCTGAGATAAAACTTCCCCCACGCCTGCTCCAGGCTTGCCAGCAGAGAATAACAAGGGCCTCCCTCCTCACCATGCTCCTGTAACGTGCTGCTCTGCACTTACAGCCACTGCTTACAGATTGCTCAGATGGGAAGCTTCTTCTTTTTTTTTTAACTTTTTATTTTGTATGGGGGGTATAGCTGACTAACAATGTTGTGATGGTTTCAGGTGAACAACGAAGAGACTCAGCCGTGCATATCCTTATATCCATTCTCCCCTCCCTTCTAGACGGTCACATAACATTGAGCAGAGTTGCCTGTGCTATTCAGTCCTTGTTGGTTATGCATTTTGAATATAGCCATGTGTGCATGACCATCCCAAACTCCCTAACTATTCCTTTCCCCCGGCAACTGTATGCACATTCTCTTAAGTCCATGAGGCTCTTTCTGTTTTGTAAGTTCATTTTGTGTCGTTTCTTTCTAGATTCCACATACAAAGGCTGTCATACAATCTTTCTCCTTTTCTGCCTGACCTGCTTCACTCCGTATGGCAACCTCTGGGTCCATCCACGTTGCTGCAGGTGGCATTGTCTCCTTTTTAATGGCTGAGTAGTATTCCACTGCAAATATGTGCCACATCTTCTTTATTCATTCCACTGTGCTCGGACTTGAAGCTTAACCTTCCCTTAAACACACTCGGACCTTCCAGCTGAAATGTCTATCTGTCAACCTGTATGTATTTCTCCAGTAGGTAAAAACAAACACAGAACCATGCTATCTCTTGGTTTCCCTGAGATCCGATCCATCTATCTGCCCAAGGGAAGAAACGGTCATTCTTTTAAGATATGTAGGGTGCTTTATCGCTTCTCAAACTAGAACGTACAGGCGAGTGATCTGGGGCTGTTGGTAAAAGACTTATTATTTTGATTCTTTAGGTCTGGGGTGGGGCCTAAGAGTCTGGATTTCTGATCACCTCCAGGTGAAGCTGATGCTGCTCATTCTTGGGGTGCACTTGGGGTAGCAAATGGGGTTAGACAGTAAGCAAGGCACTTGCTGTGTGTAAGGTGCTATGCTGGCTGCTTACCCGCAATTGCTTAGGCTTCACGAAACCTCTTTCCCGGGTTGGCACTCAGCAGATTTCAGCATTTACTTAATGAGATGCCGTATGCTGTGCCTGCGGTGGGTCTTAGCGGCAGAACTGATTAAGATCCTGGCTTTGGGACCCAGGGGTCTTGGTTTCAGATCGGAACTCCGCACTTACTGATTCGATCGTGGGCCAATTATTTCACCTCCCTGCCAGTCAGCGCCCCTCTCATGGGGTTGTGAGCTGAATAAGTGTGCTTACACATGTGAAACACTGAACACAGGCCTGAAAATGTCTAGTAAATGCTCAAGAAACACTATTATCAGTGTTATAATGTTGAGTACGCCACAGCGCTGGCCTTTAGGAATATTCACTCTTGTAGGGTACAGAGCCTTGGAAATGGGATTCAGAGATGGCAATCAACTTACGTAACTTCACAGCATTAGTGAAGGCAACATGAGAGCCGGAACCAAGGTGTCAGGGCATGAGAGTTTCACGTAAACAATTTGCATCGAATATTCATAAACTGGGGCATGCCTTACTTCCTAAGAAGTTGCAGCTGAAATCTTTGCCAGCCCAGCAATCACAATCCTTGAATTGTCATCATGCCACTACTTCTAAGTAGTTTGACGTTCCCGTGAGTAAGTTGCCTCACTCCTTTCGGCATCCGTGTTTCCAGCTGAAAATAGAGGGCTTGCACAAAATGACTGAGACTTCTCCCTACTCATCAGTGACTCGTGCCACAAGTCAGAACGGCTCTCAGCCATGGAGTCATAGGGGGAGGAGACTGTGGTTACTTCGGGCCGTGCCCCATTCCCCCTTGAGGGACCTGGGGACTCCTGCAGCAGGAAGCAGGGTGCCCGGTTCACCTAACGCTCTGACTTCCCCCTGGCAGGCGGCATCGTCTTGAATCCATCTTTCTACGGCATCCCTGGGCACACCCACACCATGATCCATGAGATTGGGCACAGCCTGGGCCTCTACCACATCTTCCGAGGCATCTCGGAAATCCAGTCTTGCAGCGACCCCTGCATGGAGACGGAGCCCTCCTATGAGACCGGAGACCTCTGCAGTGACACCAACCCGGCTCCGAAACACAAGTTCTGTGGTGACCCAGGGCCAGGGAACGACACGTGCGGCTTCAGCAGCTTCTTCAACACTCCGTACAACAACTTCATGAGCTACGCAGGTAAGGCCCACAGTCTGCACCAGCGTCAGAGTATCAGACGTGGCCTCCCGGCCTGGCGCAAGCCGGCTGCTTGTCTTTCCTCAGATCTCTTCATCCCAACAAGTCCTCATCCCCGATAGTCGAGTACCTGTGCCTTCCATGAGGACCTCAGAGGTGCACGGGAGATGTTGTATCTAAAAACTCCTCAGAAAGATGCTTTAGGAAGCTGACCAGGACTAAAAGTCAGGAAACCTGAGTAGAATGTCCAGTTCTGCTGCTAAGTCACCTGCCGCCTTGGGGTCCATCACTTCCCATCTCTTTTTAAAAAAAAATGGAAACTCTGGAATTGATCTCAGAGGTTTCTCCTACTTTTGCAGCTATAGTTTTCTAAGCTGGTGGTTGTTGAAACTTTTTCTTAAAAAAAAAAAAACAGCACAAAAATTTCACATGCTCTTTTACTGTTTTATTACAGTAAAATAGAATTCTTTTGGTTTTACAAATAATGAAATTAATACATGAGATGGATTTGTTTTTTCCCTCACTGCATATTCCCTCTCAGAGTCCTTTTTAATACTATCAATAACAGTGTTAATAACTCATTCTTTGCATTCCAAGATCCCCTACACTTCCTTTCAGTGTATATCAAGACCAGCTCTAGTCCTTATAACATCTTCGGAAAATTAGCTATCCTGGGACCGTCCTGGTAGTCCAGTGGTTAAGATTTCGGCTTCCAATGCAGGGCGTGCAGGTTCAATCCCTGGTTGGGGAGGTAAGATACCATATTCCTCCTGGCCAGGAAAACCAAAAAACATAAAACCAAAGCAATATTGTAACAGATTCAGTAAAGACTTTACAAATGGTCCACATTCAGTTCAGTTCAGTTGCTCAGTCGTGTCCGACTCTTTGCGACCCCATGAATCACAGCGTGCCAGGCCTCCCTGTCCATCACCAACTCCCGGAGTTCACTCAAACTCATGTCCATCGAGTCGTTGATGCCATCCAGCCATCTGATTCTCTGTTGTCCCCGTCTCCTCCCACCCCCAATCCCTCCTAGCATCAGACTCTTTTCCAGTGAGTCAGCTCGTCGCATGAGGTGGCCAAAGTATTGGAGTTTCAGCTTTAGCATCAGTCCTTCCAATGAACAAAAAAAAAGAAAAAGAACGGACGAGATACCCCTTTCTTAGGATGGTCACAGCCTCACCCCTAGGACAAGAGACTTTGCGTAAAGCAAGATGCTTGTGTGTGTTAGCTGAGCATCCAGATCTATTATAATATTCAATTTAGGTGTTTCTTTCCACCACCAAAGCGAGTGAACTCTATAAAGGCAGAGATTGTCTCTAAGACATCACTGTACTCTACGCGCCTAGCACAGGCCTTGTGTTTTTCAAAATGTTTGCTAAGAAGAAACGGATGAGGGAGGAAGAAAGGGAAGAAGAAAGGCAAGTAGGGAAGAATATGAATAAATTCTCTAACAACAGGTATATAAAGTTGATTTGTATAGCAATATTTCTACTTATATAAAAATTTACTGTTCATGGGACTTCCCTGGTGGTCCATTGGTTAAAACTCCATGCTGCCAAAGCAGGAGATGTGGGTTCGATTCCTGGTCAGGAAACTAAGATCCCACATACCATGCAGCACAGCCAAAAGATTTAAAAAAAAACAATTAAAAAGTTATTATTCACAAAGGACTTTAATGTATGCCATCCTGTTTAATTCTCTCAGCAAGCCTGTGGTGCTGGAACTCTCCCCATTTCACAGGTGACAGAGTTTTCCTTTTCCTCTTGTGCCGCTCTTCCCGTGAGACCTAGCTGATGGCTGAATGGGATAGTGAGCGATTTGAGTGGTTTTCGAGTCTGTGCCAGAGAGATCATTGTCACGGGGCTGGGGGCACTCTAAGTGGCTGTGTGACTCTGAGCCTCCATTTCTGCTTAAACCAGGGAGCCCGCTTCTAGCAGTTTCCATTTCTGATGGGGCTTTGCCTCAGATTGCATTAGAAGAGAGGCTGTCCCTCCTGAAATCCAGTGGGTTCCATGACTGCCTGTGGGTCTTCCCAGTTTCCCATTTGGACTGAACGATCTTCAGGGGCATCCCCAGTTTAAGGTTCATACAGTTCGCACCTGAGGTCTCTTGAACGGTCAGCACCTACCCTTGGCGCCATAAACAGCCCCTAGCTTGGGGTCTCTAAAAAAGACCCGAGTGCTAGGAATTTCCTCAAAAGCAGATTCCTACCATGCTCCCATTCCCAGCTGAGCCGGCATCCATATCCGGTGTCCCGTCCCTTCCCAGAGCCCTGCTTAAGTTCCATTTCTACAGCACCTTTCCTTGGCCAGCTCAGTGTGCGTAGAAAATAAACAATAACATGAGTTTGGAAGTTTGCCGGCCTCTGAGAGGCCAGGAGCTGCCACTCGCTACCGGACCCCCATAAACTAAATCTTTTTGTTGTTGTTGTTGTTCCCGTTTATACTGATCTAAAGGGTGATTGATTTAATGTTGCTCTTTTAAAGGAACCCCTCAGCTCAGTGACCCATTAACAGCAGAACTAATTCACTGAGCTACGATAACAAACTTACACCCGCAAAAGCATATTCAAGGCGACCACGAGCTTTGAAATGTTTGTTTTTCTTAGGATCTCTGATAGATGAGGTGACAAAAGCAGCTGGATGAAATTCAAAATGCAGACCAGGATTGGGTTCTCAGGGCTGGGGAGAGGGACACCCGGGGGCTTTGCAGTCAAGACAAGAGGGTAGAGACCTTGCTGGGTCAGCTGCTTAGAGTTCCTTCCTTTTGAGTGCTCTGGCTTTTTGCAGAAATGGGTGGTATGGTGTTTGTGTTGACCTGCGTGGTAGCCATCAGCCACTTGTGGCTATTGAGCAAGGAGAGTAAAGCTGAGGACCTGAATTAACTGTTAGTCCTAAGACTTTAATGAATTGAACATGGCTGGTGGCAAGTCTGCAGAAACTACTGAGTGTCTAGGACACACCAGACACTGTGGGCAGTTCCCAATAGGCTTGTCTCATTGAATTGTCTAAATAGCCCAATGGGATAAGTGCTATTACCACTGTACCCACTTTACAGATGGAGAAAGTATGGCTTTGGGAACCTGTCGCTTTCCCAGGGTCACACAGAAAAACAAGGCATGCCTTTCATGGCAGAGCCTGCATTTAAGCACCAATTATCTGGCTCCCTTTCTGACACTGGGGGAGTTTGAGAGGGTCCCGACTGCTCAGGTTAAGCAGACACCAGGCAGGTGCGAGGGCAAGCCTAGTTAAGCGCCGGGTGACTGCGGTCACGTTGAGCTGTTGGCTAATCCTCCGGCAGATAGAAAGACGGCAGGTCAGATTCTTACTTCCTGAAGACAATATGCCATAAGGAACCCACTAAGAGGACCTCCAAGCCCAGCTTCCTCAACAGTGCAGAAACCAGGCCTTCCCCAGCTATGAGAGCAAGCATCTTGTCACTGCCCTTCTGTGTGTCCCTTTTAATAGGCACGTAAGCTTTGACACAGCAGCCCCGCCTCTAAGAAGTATGTCTTAAGGAAATAAATCTGTTAATGTGTTTAAAGACTTAGTCCTAAAAATGTTTTTAGTAATGTTTTTTCCTCCACATATTAGTTAGACACTTACTAATTGAAGTGTGTGATAGGCACAGAAGAGGGATGCTTACACGTGTGAAGAATTAGAAGCTTCGTACAAATCCAAAGAGAATGGGCTTCTGAGATCAGTCACAAGGCACTCATATGACAGAACATCCTGTAATCACTTAAGATGACGTAGCAGACGGTTGACAGGAACAGAGTGGTCCGGAGCGTGAAGTCTAGGGTGTGAGAACCAACTTGAATCCTCTGTGTGCCAGCCTTTGACTTTGACCTTAGGCAAGTTCCTTCTGTCTGAGCCTGTTCCTTTACTGGTACATGGAGGACAGTCACCCTCACTTTGCATGACAGTCATACAGGTGAAGGACTTAGAACTGTCCTTGGTACCAAAACTAGTGCTCAGTAAGTGATGATTAGCAGCATTTGTTGACTGCTAATTGTGGAAACACTCCAGAACCTAATGTACAGTATAAGACCTGGCCCATGCATCATATCTCATCACAAGTGTGTGTTTGTGTGTATGTGTATATAAACATAGATATGATGTTCCTGATGATAAGAATTACAGAAATCCACTATAGATATTCATATCCATCTACACATACATATACCCTAGATTTTTTTTTTATCTCTAGGTAATATTTAGGTTGATGTTTATTTCTTTGTAACATGCTTGGCACATACCAAGTGTTCTGCGGTGGATATAATCATCTATTGCTGTTACTGTTATTATCATTGCTTTTAAAACAACAAAACCGTCAGGAGTGGAAGAGCTGGTTGCACGCTTCCCTTGGCTGCAGAAGACAGGTGGAATCATGAGTCCCTGTTTCACAGCAGGTGGAAACAAGGCTGTCAGGGATCAGCATTGTGTCTGAGGTCCCACAGGAAGTGGAGGCCCTGAACCTCCCTGCCCTGTGGCCTTCCAGCTGCAGGTGGAAATTGTTCTTGAGAACTAAGTTTAGATTGCAGACCCGCAGCACAACATCAACAGCATGGGGACTGGTGCAGCCTCCCAGAATACTGAAGCCCCCTCCCCCACCATGTCCTTTCTGGTTGGAGGCAGCATGGGTCAGAAGAATAGGATGGGTCGGCTAGTCCTCGAGACCAGGACGAAGGGGCCACAGGTGTCAGGAGGGGCAGCCTGCGGAGGCAGGAAGCTAAGAGGGGCCAGCTCGAAACATCAGCTAATTGGAGCAGAGCCTTTATGATCGACAGAAACCCTTTGCTACCTCACCCAAGATTCTCGCAGCGGTTCAGTCTCTAAGTGATCTAGCTCTGGGAGGGATGTTTTTTTACTCCAATTTTAAAGTTCAGGTACAGTTCTGTCCTCCTCCCAGCTTCCGTCACCTACCCATTTTTCAAACTTTTAAATTGGCAGACATGGAAATGGCTAATTTTTAAGTTATAAAAGGAGAGTAACTCCTTTGGAGGAAGAAAACCAAACAAATCAGAATATAGAGAGGAAAGCAAGTTGATGTTTATCTCTCTCGTTCGTCTAGATAAATTCCTTGTGTGTTCCAGCTCATGGAAGCCACACCATCTCTCTAGGTTGTGGGGCTGGCTTAAATGTCCCAACTTATACACAAGGGGCCTGAGTTGTAGAGTTACTTCCTGGTTTGGGAAATGACTGACTAGAATTCTGTTCTGTGCATGTGCCTTAATGTACAGAGTCCGCCCCCTATTAATAGACAGATGTGTTATTTCTAACATTTTTCTATGTAATTGATATTTCAAAAGATGTCCTTGTATATATGAGTTCCCTCATGTTTGTTCGTGAGTGTTGATCCATTGAACTCCTAAATGCGATGTTGCAAAATCAAAGAGAATGAATATTTTACATTCTGGTTTTTTTCCTGCTTCTAGTTTCCTAACACTCACCCACAGTAGTGTATGCGTACACGCACACGTGCACGCGCGCGAGCACACACACACACAGAGGTGCCTGCGGTATCCCAAGAGCCGAGGCAGCGAGCATTCACTGAGCATTGATCCTGCATCTTGATGCCACACTTTCCATCACCTTCAGCAGCACTCTGACACCAGCACTCTCATTATCATCATCTCCACTTTACAGACGGGGAAACTGAGGCACAGTGGCCAGAAAATCACTTGACTCCAGATCATTCACACACGAATCTAACTACATAACCCTTACTTCTTTAGCCAGCATGCCCTTCTCCTGCTTTTAACCTATTCAGTGGCTTCTCCAAAGCTTTCGGGATGAAGTACAAAGTCCATGGTAACAAAGGAAAATGTACTAGACCATCCAGTCCTTCTTAGACCACTGGGGGCACTTGGATTCTTATTTTCCAGGCAAAAGCAACCCATAGCTTGTTTTGTATCCAAGGAGTTATATGCAGGTATCTGAGCTTGAGAGTGATTTGTGCAACTAGTCATTCTTTGGTAGTGTTCTTCAAAGGACTCCGGGCTCTTCTGCTTCTTCCAAATGTATAAAAGTCTTCCCCAGGGTGCTGGCAAGGAGATCATCAAAAATTGCTAAGGGGATCAGAGGCAGCTTCTGTGTATAACCTCCTCACACTCCTATCCCTTCCCCAAGCTGGATTCTCAAGGTCATGTCCAACTGCCCAGCACCTGCCCAAACTTATTTTCTGTTTGTTTGATAAGAGAAAGTGAGTTTATGCTGTGGAATTCCCATGGTGGGTTTATTTTAAGATCTGGCGAGCCCCGTTCTCCTCTGTCTGGGGCCCAGCTGCAGAAACCCTGGCCAAGCGGACACCTCTGGGAAGTGGTGTTTTTGGAAACCAAGCCAAAACAGTGCCTTGATCTGCCCCTGGGGCAGCTGAGTAAAGCTGTTGGAGGGAGACGGGAGGCAAGCTTCCTCCTTGGCAGGGAAAAGTCTCGGGTTGTGGCCTTCATTCCGCATCCTAGAAAACAGAGGGTAGAATTGAAGGTCATTAGATCTAAAGACATTCAGAGATGAGATTGTATTCCGGTTCCCTCCGACTCAGGCTCAACTCCTATTTATCAAACACCTGCGGGACACTTTGCCCATACAAGGTCTCATGGACACTCAGAAAAAAGTTCTCATATTGATTAGAAACGTGGCCTTGGAGTCAAGACTGCCTGGGTTCACATCTCAGATCAGCCCCTAGCTCTGTGATCTTTAAAAAGTAGTGAGACCTCTCTCAGCCTCAGCTTCCTCCTCTGTGAAATGGAGTGATCAGAGTATTTACTTCAAAACTAATGAGAGAGTTACACGTGCCCAAAGCACAGTATCCCACGTAGGAAGCATGTACTAAGCCCACAGTCCATATCCCAGCGACAGCGCCATGCAGAAGGTGTCAGTGTCCTTGCATTCCTGCCGTGGACACCGAAGCCTGGACGCTGAGCCTGGACTGCTTCTGAGTCTCCCCGTGCTCACTGCCCAGGGTTCATCACTTCTATGTTCCTGAGCTGCCCCTTCTGCCATCCCTCATCTTCTTCCCCAGTCTTAACGGGGTAACCTGGTTCACCTCCAGGACCTCCCCCAGAAGCCTCTCCAGTTTATCCGTCTTCCTCAACACACCATCTCCTTGTCGTCGGGGACTGGCGTCACAGACTTGAACAGCCTTATAACCACCTTGAGCCACACAGCAAACTGACCTTTGCTCTATAGCTAGACTGGTAGCTCCCCGACGGCAGGACTGTTGTAGGTTTCCATGGCCCTTGGCTTAGAGCAGAGAGTATAGAACTGATGCTCAGAAGGCTGGTTTGGAAGGCAGTATTGCTGCATTAGTAAGGAGCAGAATTAATCAATGAACCGATGAACAAATGTGAAGGTGGAAGTGAAGGAACAATTAAGCATGTGAAAGAATGAGTGAGCAAATAGACAGGACACGAGTGGATGAGTGAGGGAGATTGACTGGCTGGCTGGAGAGGGAGGCGTGAGGGGTGTGTAACTTACTGACCGGTGGGTGGGGGCCCGTGGAAAGCGGCTCGTCTTGCCCTTGTCCTTACCCGTGGCCTCCCTCTCCAGGCTCAGACGTGCCTTTTCAGTCCCATTCGCCCTCCCCCTCCTAATGCTCCCTCTCACCTGTCTGCAGAAGTGATGACTGCACTAATTTGTTCACAGACCATTAACTCTTGAGCACTGGAAGAGGCCAGCTCTGAGTTGGCAAGGGCTGGGGTGCTGGCTTCCGGGCCCCCTGGGAGGCATCATCATTCTCTTGCCTGTCCGTCCGTGCAATGAGGTGCTTATCTCTGCCTCTGCCTGCTTGCAGATGACGACTGCACCGATTCCTTCACACCCAATCAAGTGGCCAGAATGCACTGTTACCTGGACCTGGTGTACCAGGGCTGGCAGCCCTCCAGGAAGCCGGCGCCCATCGCCCTTGCCCCCCAGGTCGTGGGCCACACGACTGATTCTGTGACGCTGGAGTGGTTCCCACCCATCGACGGCCACTTCTTTGAAAGGTGAGTGTGGCCTGTGAAGTGTTGATCCCTCTCTCTCTCCCCTGCCAAGAAGAGGGAAACTTGGAAGGGAAGCAGCCTTGGAGAAGGATTTCACTGTGTCTTTTATTGTTGATCTTGTTTAACAAGTGCCCACAAGTGCCCAGATGGTAAAGAATCTGCCCGCAATGCAGGAGACCTGGGTTTGATCCCTGGGTCGGGAAGATCCCCTGGAGAAGGAAATGGCAATCCACTCCAGTATTCTTGCCTGGAGAATCCCATGGTCAGAGGAGCCTGCCTGGTGCGCTACAGTCCATGGGGTCTCACAGAGTTGAACACGACTAAGGGACTAACACACACACTCAAGGACTAACTAGCACAGCGCCTGCCCCATATAGACATCTTGTAGATTTGGGGACCAGAGAATACATAAATGATTGCTAACAGAAATTAATGAGTAATGATGCGTAATTTCTGTGGTGAATATTAAGCTTTATTTTGTTAAAAACCTGGAAACATCTGTCGCCTGAACATTGTCTGGAATGGAGGTACTGGACATATCTCATGAGCTTGGGCATTTAACCTGTCTCTGGTTAAAGAGCAAACACCTCTGTGTACATGTAGTACAATATAACAAGGGCACACATGCATATATATACACACGTGTATTTCTGTATAATGAGAATCCTTGCCTTTGTTGTTTAATAGAACTGAAGGTACAAGTTTTAGAAGACCAGTTCAGTTCAGTCGCTCAGTCGTGTCCAACTCTTTGCGACCCCATGAATCACAGCACGCCAGGCCTCCCTGTCCATCACCAGCTCCCAGAGTTCACTCAAACTGATGTCTGTCGAGTCGTTGATGCCATCCAGCCATCTCATTCTCCGTTGTCCCCTTCTCCTGCCCCCAATCCTTCCCAGCATCAGAGTCTTTTCCAGTGAGTCAACTCTTCCCATGAGGTGGCCAAAGTTTTGGAGTTTCAGCTTCAGCATCAGTCCTTCCAATGAACACCCAGGACTGATCTCCTTTAAGACGGACTGGTTGGATCTCCTTGCAGTCCAAGGGACTCTCAAGAGTCTTCTCCAGCACCACAGTTCAAAAGCATCAATTCTTCGGCGATCAGCTTTCTTCACAGTCCAACTCTCACATCCATACATGACCACTGGAAAAACCATAGCCTTGACTAGATGGACCTTTGTTGGCAAAGTAATGTCTCTGCTTTCTAATATGCTATCTAGGTTGGTCATAACTTTCCTTCCAAGGAGTGAATGTCTTTTAATTTCATGGCTGCGATCAGCATCCGCAGTGATTTTGGAGCCCCAAAAAATAAAGTCTGACACTGTTTCCACTGTTTCCCCATCTATTTCCCATGAAGTGATGGGACCAGATGCCATGATCTTAGTTTTCTGAATGTTGAGCTTCAAGCCAACTTTTTCACTCCTCTTTCACTTCCATCAAGAGGCTTTTTAGTTCCTCTTCACTTTCTGCCATAAGGGTGGTGTCATCTGCATATCTGGGGTTATTGATATTTCTCCCAGCAATCTTGATTCCAGCTTGTGCTTCTTCCAGCCCAGCGTTCCTCATGACGTACTCTGCATATCCGTTAAATAAGCAGGGTGACAATATACAACCTTGACGTACTCCTTTTCCTATTTGGAACCAGTCTGTTGTTCCATGTCCAGTTCTAACTGTTGCTTCCTGACCTGCATACAGGTTTCTCAAGAGGCAGGTCAGGTGTTCTGGTATTCCCATCTCTTTCAGAATTTTCCACAGTTTGTTGTGATCCACATAGTCAAAGGCTTTGGCATAGTCCATGAAGCAGAAATAGATGTTTTTCTGGAACTCTCTTGTGTTTTCCATGATCCAGCAGATGTTGGAAATTTGATCTCTGGTTCCTCTGCCTTTTCTAAAACCAGCTTGAACATCTGGAAGTTCACGGTTCACATATTGCTGAAGCCTGGCTTGGAGAATTTTGAGCATCACTTTACTCGCGTGTGAGATGAGTGTAATTGTGTGGTAGTTTGAGCATTCTATGGCATTGCCTTTCTTTGGGATTGGAATGAAAACAGACCTTTTCCAGTCCTATGGCCACTGCTGAGTTTTCCAAATTTGCTGGCATATTGAGTGCAGCACTTTCACAGCATCATCTTTCAGGATTTGAAATAACTCAGCTGGAATTCCATCACCTCCACTAGCTTTGTTCGTAGTGATGCTTTCTAAGGCCCACTTGACTTCACCTTCCAGGATGTCTGGCTCTAGGTGAGTGGTCACACCACCATGATTATCTTGGTTGTGAAGATCTATTTTGTACAGTTCTTCTGTGTATTCTTGCCACCTCTTCTTAATATCTTCTGCTTCTGTTAGGTCCATACCATTTCTGTCCTTTATCGAGCCCATCTTTGCATGAAATGTTCCCTTGAAATCTCTAATTTTCTTGAAGAGATCTCTAGTTTTCCCTATTCTGTTGTTTTCCTCTATTTCTTTGCATTGATCACTGAGGAAGGCTTTCTTATCTCTCCTTGGTATTCTTTGGAACTCTGCATTCAGATGCTTATATCTTTCCTTTTCTCCTTTGCTTTTTGCTTCTCTTCTTTTCCCAGTATTTGTAAGGCCTCCTCAGACAGCCATTTTGCTTTTTTTCATTTCTTTTCCATGGAGATGGTCTTGATCCCTGTCTCCTGTACAATGACACGAACCTCCGTCCATAGTTCATCAGGCACTCTATCTATCAGATGTAGTCCCTTTAATCTGTTTGTCACTTCCCCTGTATAATCATAAGGTATTTGATTTAGGTCATATCTGAATGGTCTAGTGGTTTTCCTTACTTTCTTCAATTTCAGTCTGAATTTGGCAATAAGGAGTTCATGATCTGAGCCACAGTCAGCTCCTGGTCTTGTTTTTGCTGACTGTATAAAGCTTCTCCATCTTTGGTTGCAAAGAATATAATCAATCTGATTTCGATGTTGACCATCTGGTGATGTCCATGTGTAGAGTCTTCTCTTGTGTTGTTGGAAGAGGGTGTTTGCTATGACCAATGCGTTCTCTTGGCAAAACTCTATTAGCCTTTGCCCTACTTCATTCCGTACTCCAAGGCCAAATTTGCCTGTTACCCAAGGTGTTTCTTGACTTCCTACTTTTGCATTCCTGTCTCCTATAATGAAAAGGACATCTTTTTTGGGTATTAGTTCTAAAAGGTCTTGTAAATCTTCATAGAACCATTCAACTTCCACTTCTTCAGCATTACTGGTTGGGTCATAGGCTTGGATTACTGTGATATTGAATGGTTTGCCTTGGAATCAAACAGAGATCATTCTGTCGTTTTTGAGATTGCATCCAAGTACTGCATTTTGGACTCTTCTGCTGACCATGATGGCTACTCCATTTCTTCTAAGGGATTTCTGCCCGCAGTAGTAGATATAATAGTCATCTGAGAAGACCAAGGGATGATAAATCAAGGCACAAGATGCCTTAGTTGAGCTCCTGTCAGTCACTTACTAGCCGTGTGGCCTTGGGCAAGTCAGTCTCTCCCCCTGAGGCTATACTGCACTGAAAAGTGGGCCTACTGGCCTCAGTGGTCTGAGAGTGGAAACACGAGTGAAATCATTTCTTGTGGTGCCTTTCAACATGGGTCTCCCCAAGGCGCTGAAGCTTTAGGGGATTTTAAAGGGTCATGAAGATGTACTAACATGTTGACCTTTAATTTGGTTGGAACTTGGCTATAAATTAGTGTGGATTAGTATTTTTGCCCCCTCCCAGCCCCTCTTGGGAATGTTTTATTCAATAATGATAATACAGTATTGACGATGGTGGAAACAATAACCAGCTGATGGTGAATTAATATCACTCAATGGTGGTACAGCTGTTTATCACGTGCTCACTCTGCTCTGGATTCTATACTAAATGCTTGATGTACAGTCTCATTTCATCTCTTCGGTAATTTCTGTAAAAGGGGGATCAACTTATTCATTTGCTAGATGAGGAAGGGATTGGAGTTCAAAGAGGTGGAGACATTTGGCCAGAAGCCCATAGAAAGTGGTGGGAGCCAGGCTTCAACTCACATTTTGCAGTGTCTCATCTCAGGCTCTCATGTTCTTTCATTAAGTTTTTCCAAACCTTGAATTATGAAGGAGGTGTTACTCTCCCCTTCACAAAGGCCGTAAAATGTGGCAAGGAACTCTCAGGAGTATGTGTGTGTGTGCGCATAAGAACATGTTAGATCATGGCATCACAATTAAATTTTCCTTCAGTACTATCAGTCCTCGAATCTAGAACCTTCTTCTGACAGCTGGATGAATGCGATCACGGAGGAAGGAAATGCACTCCTTAGATGCTCTGTAGAAACGCCCTTCCTCTGCCCCAGCCGCCCTCACTGGGATCTCAGAGCTGCGTTTGGGAAACCTCACATGACACTTCAGAGCAGCCTTTCCAGCAGCCCGTGGATTTATTTATTTTTTCTGTAGCAATGAAAAGTATCAGACTTTTGGTCAAGCCTTGGCCTTGATTCCACTTAAAAATGGAAGTTTTGTAAATGAAGCTTCCTGTGTGTGTATTCAATTTGTATTTCATAAAGCAGTTATTGTCCATTAAATAAATACCATCTGATTGTTGGAAACCTATTGGAGGGTTAATTGTTGTGTAATGAGATATGTCTCTGTTACGTGGGGCCCTCAGCTTCAATCAGTATGTTTTTAATAACCTATAGTCAGTTGGTACTTGAGGCTCATACAATAGCTATTCTGTTCAGTCTAAGATTTCATAATGGAGTTATCATATGTTAAATTAAAACTGACATTTTAGAAACATATCTAATTAGGGTTAACGGCTATGTAGACTATAGTCTGTGACTGAAGGAAGTAGGTCAGCAAGTTCAATAAATTGTTTTAAAGAAGTGAATCTATCCATCTCCCATACACAAGGAGTTCATACTCATAGAAATCGGCTTTGTACAAAGTGCACAAGCTTTGATGTCAAGCGGTCTGTATTCCAGTCTCAGCTTTACCACTCCCAGCCTAGGGGACCTTGGGCAAGTTGTCTCACCCTTTTGATCCTTTCTGGCCTTCTTGAGTCTTCTTCCATAAAAAGTGCTAACCATACCCACTCCACCTGGCTTCTGTGGGGAGTTTAATAAGATGACATCTGTGATATGCCTAGCACACACACTCTATGCTCAGGAAACACTAGCTCCCATCTTGTACAAAGTTTTCCAGAGCTGTTGAGCTACTTGAAATTCTCTTTCCCTGCAGGATCTCTGGTGTTTTCCACTACATTCATCAATGCCAACCTCTAGCCGCTGGCCATCCTCACGGCCTCCTGCTGCTCCTCACATCTGTGGTCTAAGAGAATACAAGGGTTTTCCTTAAAAAAACATACTCAGATCCTCCCACCGCCTGTGTCCTCACACATGGGCAACTGAATAAATAATTCAAGGCCACCCCTGGCTTTTTTAACTCCTTTATTTCTATCTGTCTTGCAAACATGTGTTGACTAGATGGTTTCAGTTTTCTGAACAATGGGCTGTGCTATACAGTAGAAAGAATGCTGGACTGGGAACCAAGAGACCTGAGTCTGAAGTCTTTGCAACTTCATTCATTTCTTCTTCCTCTTTGGCTTCAGCTTTCAATCTGTAAACTAAAGGGGAATCTAGCCTTTCTCAACCAAGGTTCTTTTTCCAAGTCTCAGAATGTAGAAAATGACTTGAGTAACTATTTTCTCAATTCTCCTAAGGATAGTACATAACTAGTATCATTCTAGATGTCTAGGAGAGCGCTTAATTCCTTCTGTACAGTGGGTACCTTGGAGAAGCACTGTCCAATAGAACTTTCTGTAATATCCAGTGTGGTAGCCGTCAGCCATCTGTGGCTAGGGAGAAGTTTAACTGTGATGAGTGTAACTGAGGAGCTGAAATGAATTCTATATTAATTTTAATTCATTTAGATTTGAATAACCACATGTTACTAGGGGCTGCTGAAGTAGACGGCACAGATTTGAAGCTTTAAACTTTAATTCTCATGGACCCTGAGTAAGAAAGGTGATCTCTTCCAGTGTTAGCATCCTTTAACATCCTGTGTTTCTATGATTTCAGTGTGTGTGTGTGTGTGTGTGTATGTGTGTGTGTGTGTGTGTATTTCTGTCTGTGTAGGTACAGTTGCCCGTTAAAATCAAATAAATGCCAAAGATTAGAAACACGTTTTACATACCCTGAGTGTGTAGGATGTGGCATGGTTTCAGTAAAGTCTGTTTTGACTCTGTGACTTTCTGAGCTTTGACCTTGGTATAGTTACCCATGATCCTCAGTTTCCTTATCTGTAAAATGGGAACATCACCCACCATATGCAGGATCACATGTTTGCTCTTTATTTCCTGACTTTGCTTTTACCTGTGCTCTTCTTTTCCCAATTTATTTTTCATTCATCATTCAGGCTGGTCTTTTAAAAATGTGAATTATATCATGTCACCCATGTTAGAACCCTCCAGGACCTGCCCATTACGTTTATGTGTAGTCTGCACGGAGTCTGCAGAACCTTCCGTCCTGCAGTCCTTGCTTGCTTGTCCCGCTGGCTCTCTTCCTGATCTTTCTTTCATCTGTGACTCTTGCCACTCGAGTTTCCTTCAGGACCTGTGTGGGCCAAGGCCTTTTCTCCCGCCTAGGTCCTTTCCTCCCTTTAGACTGAACCTGGGCTGCTCTCCTTCCACTCTTGCTGTCACTCTTCAGCATACCTGCGTTAAGATCTGCCACCATTGCTCCCATCTTAAGCCCTGTGCAGCCCCTCATTAGTCTCTCCTACATCATCTGTCAACTTTCCCTCTAGCAGTAATTCAACCTGTACTTTATATACATTATTTTCCTGTTGGTTTATGGACTGTTGCCTCTGCTGCATTGCAGGGTCTCTGAGGGCAGGTACCTCGTCAAACCTCCTCTCCTCATGAATGGTTAATGTCTGGTAGCTGCACAGTGCTAGCAACCAGGGATTGTTCAATGAGTAGCCAGTGAATGAACAGGTGAACTATTGAATGAACACGCGAACCATGATTGAGCATGAGGGGATGCACTTTGTGGAACTCTGTAAATAAGGCCCATTTACTGTCAGGGGGATGATGGTTTGTTAATTCATCAAAGTATTTATAGGGAACCTACAGTTGTCAAGAACTCAGTGAAGCACAGGTGACTACATACATTTCCTCTAAAGCATGGCATCGAGAGTAGAAAGCTCAGTTACCATTAAGATCTGCGCGATCCGGATTCATACAAGGATGTTTGTAGTCTCACTGTCGTCATAAAGCCAGTCCTGTGGCTCTGGGCTGCTACGCATGGATTGTGGTCTTTGCGATGGAACCAGACTGCTGCTGAGCACCCCTCTTTCCACTCGTCATCCTCTGCCTCCAAGTACGTTTGTTTAATCATCGTTATTGCTAGTTTAAGAACACCTCATACATACTGAAAATACAGAGAAAGTTCAGAAAACCAGAAGGAATGGAAGTAGGGACAGAGGAATCATCCTGAGTTCCTCCACCTAGAAATAGTGGCTGGTGGGATTTTGTCATGTTAAGTTATTTGAATAGCATTGAGATGCTGCTATAGGGCACAGTTTTGAATATGACTCTTCCCTTAACATTATAACACATTTTCCATAAATTTTAATGATCTTTATGAGTGTTTGTACCAACTGCTTACTGCTCCATTGGGCGGATTGACCTTAGACTGTTCAGTCATTCTCCTGTCACTAAATATTAGTGTGCTTATAAAATTATACCTATGTATGATTTCATATTTCTGATGATAAAGCTGATGATGCAGAATACGCAATTTGAGGGTCTAGACTAGGTTAGTCATGAGTCTTAGCAACATGTTGGAGTGACTGGTATTTATCCATCTATCCATCCAGCCATTGAACTACACATGTTGGTCACCATATTAGCAGATAAGCAGAGGCATAAAGTATTCAGATTTAGGTTTGGGGATGAGCTCCCTGGCAGCTGGGTGGAGGAGGAACAGGACCACCTGCAGACTGTGAAGTTAGCAAGCACGTGGGCCCAGGGGCTGTGGAGCTGCCCTGTGAAGCAGAAGCCCTAAGATTTGGGACACGGTCCCTCCCTTAAGTCTTTCAAGTTGCTGAAGAATGGTGATTCTTTTAGGAGGAGATTTTGGCAGGACCATTGCATTTTGAGAAATAATGGATTGGGCTATGACCTTTCTTGATATTTTCCCTCTCCAGTTGCTCTGTAGAAGTTGCTCAGATTTTCAGAGCTTTGGGCTTGCTCACCCTAGTACAGGAGAAGAGGGCTATTATCCCTCTCCCTTCCTAGCAACTATCTCCTGAACAGGGGCCAACTCTGGAGAACAAGTAGGATCCCAAAGGCTATTGTGGTTAAACGGAGATTGAATCCAGACACATAAGATACTAGCTGATGGGGAAAGCCACTGTCATATTCCACTGCTGGGGTTTGTCCCATTGAGGGATTGGCTTGCCCCTTGGAAAGCTGCTGAAGTGAATTAGATGGCATGGTAAGGAAACTGCTTTTGATTGTAAAATCCAAGAGTGATTCATCTATCCCCTGAATGTCAGAACTAGAAGGTTCTTTAAGCACTGTCTAGTTCAGCCCAGTCATTTTCAGCTAAAGGAACTGAACCATTCCTTCTTCCTATTTAATACCTGCTGCTGCTGCTAAGTCACTTCAGTCGTGTCCGACTCTGTGCGACCCCATAGACCGCAGCCCACCAGGCTCCCCCGTCGCTGGGATTCTCCAGGCAAGAACACTGGAGTGGGTTACCTAGGATCCTGATAATTCCCACACATAGTAGATACCAGACAGATATTGTTAAAAGAATAAAATTTGAGGTCCGATGGGTAAAGGATTTTCTCATAACCACATATCAGATCTTCAGTGGAACTTTGAATCATTTATAAAATGAAGAAATAGTGCAGGTAGTAAGTCTTTGACCTGTTGATTCTGGGCTGCTTTATATTTAAGTGTGTCCACCAGCAGAATAGATGACGCTTAGACCCAAGAAAGGCCCTCCTGGGTGGTGGGGAGGAATTTCACTTAAGGTCATATTCTGGAAGCTCTGACAAAGATAGGGAGGATTTATTATTGTTGTTTAGCCTCTAAGTCGCGTCCGACTCTTTGTGGCATCATGGACTGTAGCTCGTCAGGCTCCTCTGTCCTCCACTATCTCCTGGAGTTTGCTCAATTCATGTCCATGGACTCAGTGACGCTATCTAAGTCTCTCATTCTTTGTTGGCCCCTTATTTTGCCTTCAGTCTTGGCCAGCATCAGGATTTTTTCCAATGAGTCTGCTCTTCGTGTCAGGTGGTCCAAGTATTGGAGCTTCAGCGTTAGTCCTTCCAGTGAATATTCAGGGTTTATTTCCTTTAGAATTGACTGGTTGGATCTCCTCACAGGCCGTGGGAGAATTAGGACGATAGGAGAGCAGATTTGTTGTCACCGACACCTTTGGCTCAGTTGAGTCAGGAACTCGTTCAACCGTTCCTAAGTCGGTGTGTTTCCTTCTTTCCTTGGCCTCCTAGAGAATTGGGATCAGCGTGTGACCTTTGCCTGGAAGGGAGATTCCTGGTGCAGTATGCCTTCAATGCCTCCTCCCCGATGCCCTGCGGCCCATCAGGACACTGGAGTCCTCGAGAAGCAGAAGGTAAGTCAGACTGGGGCTCTTTTGCAGGTTGGGTGTGCAAAGAACTCTTTCAATGTAGATAGAGCTTTGTGATTTTAATGGTCTTTCTCATGTACCATCTGGAGAAGGCAATGGCACCCCACCCCAGTACTCTTGCCTGGAAAATCCCATGGACGGAGGCACCTGGTAAGCTGCAGTCCGTGGGGTCGCAAAGAGTCAGACACGACTGAGTGACTTCACTTTCACTTTCCACTTTCATGCATAAGAGAAGGAAATGGCAACCCACTCCAGTGTTCTTGCCTGGAGAATCCCAGGGACGGGGAGCCTGGTGGGCTGCGGTCTATGGGGTCGCACAGAGTCGGACACAACTGAAGCGACTTAGCAGCAGCAGCAACATGTACCATCTCATTTGATCTTAAGATTGCCCTGCAAGACCAGTGGTTTTTTTTTTTTTTTCCTTTTTAGGTCTGTTTTTTCTGACCCCCCCAAAAAATGAATTCTTTCTGAGATATAATTGACTTTTAATATGTGTAGGTTAAAGGTGTACACAGAGAAGGCAATGGCAAGCCACTCTAGTACTCTTGCCTAGAAAATCCCATGGATAGAAGAGCCTGGTAGGCTGCAGTCCGTGGGGTCGCTAAGGGTCGGACACGACTGAGCGACTTCGCTTTCACTTTTCACTTTCACACATTGGAGAAGGAAATGGCAACCCACTCCAGTGTTCTTGCCTGGAGAATCCCAGGGACGGGGGAGCCTGGTGGGCTGCCATCTATGCGGTCGCACAGAGTCGGACACGACTGAAGTGACTTAGCAGCAGCAGCAGCAAAGGTGTACAATGTGATGACTGATAGACCCTTGGGTTGGCAAGATCCCCTGGAGAAGGAAATGACAACCCACTCCAGTATTCTTGCTTGGAGAGTTCCATGGACAAAGGAGCCTGGTGGACTGCAGTCTGTGGAGTCGAAGAGAGTCGGACACGGCTACAGCGACTTAGCATGCAGAGCACATTTATTTTAAAGTCACCACACCTGTCACTGCACAATTTTTTTTTTGCGGGGGCGGGGAGAGCGGGGAGCAGTGAGACTGTTTAAAATGTGCTTGTTATACAGTTTTTCAATACGATATTGTTAACTGTTGCCACCATGCTGTATATTAGAGCTCCAGAATTTATTCATTGTATTGCTGGGAGTTTGTACCCTTTCCCCTCCATCAAGGCCAGTATTCATGCATTTGTTCAGCACAAGTCTTTTTGACAACCTGAACTGTCCTGGGTATGTCATCCCACTTTACGTATGAAGAAGCAAAGCCCCTGAGGAATCAAGTACCCAAGGCCACATACCTGATAAGACACCGTGTGTGTATGTTTGTCTGTGCCCTAGACCTTGACAGCCTGTAGGTACAAACAAGCTCACGTCAGAATCAACATACATACTGGAGGACTTCAAGGCATCACGAGTCTTTGATTCTTCTGCAATTATTCCTGGGAATACCCAAGGCAGTCTTCCATGGGTCACAATTTTTCCTCTCAGACTCCTGCCATGTCATTTCCTTGTCAGAATCCATGTATCAGCAAGACACTGGAGGGAAGCTCCTCGGGATGGCCATGGTTGTGGGCTCCACCCACAAACCTTCCATTCTAGGGGTGGGGCGGTCTCCCAGGCCTCCCTGCAGACCAACAGTCTCTCTGCTCCCTTACACTCACTGCCACAGCCCCTCAGTTTTCTAGAGAAATTAAGAAAGTGTCTTTCACCCAATGCTTTGTTGCCCTGTCACTTGGCCCTGAAGGAAGGCAGCTTGCAACATAGCGAATCTCATGGCCAGTTGCCCATTCGGAGTCCTTCTGTGGTGTCTCTTTCTTCAAGGTGCATGTCTAGTCCCTGAAGCCAGGCTGGCAGAAACCCCACACCCGCTCTCAGCCCTCCGTCTCGCCCTCTGTTGCCCTCGGAGACATCCACACAGAAGCCCCCCCCCACCCCAATCCTTCATCGTGCTCTGCGGGGCGGCTCACGCCAACTGTCTTTGGGCAGGGACCCCCGGCTACCTGAGGAAGCAGAATCTGACTCTTCACTGAGGTTCAGCGAGAACTCCCCCGTTCTCCTTTATATTTTTAGAAAGAAGGTTGAAAAAGAGAAAGCCAGAGATAGAATAAAGCAAGGGAGAAGGATCAGAGAGGAAACGTGAGGGAGAAAAATAACAGCGCTGTGCTCTGTTATCTTCTAAAGCAGCTTGAAATAAAAAGGAGAGTCGAACTGGGGAACTCTAAACAGATCCATCAGGAATGGAAAGCCCGAGGGGTGCCTGGGAGAAGCCCTCAGCTTGGCCTCACAGAATCACGGGCTGTCAGATGTGGAAGGGACGCCTGGGGTCATCCGGCCCCAATTCCCACCCTGGTCAGGAATCCCCTTTGTGCGTGCCCAGCACCGGCTCATGTATCTCCTGGGTCTCCCCATTCTGGCACCGTCTGCCAGAAAGGTCTTCCTGAAATCTACAGCGGTGACTTTTTCACCAAACTGAACCCACGTTGGATTCTCCCACAAGAAGCCTCTGTGTCTCTCCCATGCAAGGAACAAACCCATGTCCTCTCCACCCACCGCAGGGACTATGCACCAGGCAGGCACCATGCTGAGCACAGGCACTCTGCAGAGCTGGCTATCCGATAGGAGAGTCAGATGCGTGTCCGGGAGCATTCTCCATCTGGTGTGATGAGGCTTGTGCTGATAGACCTACAGAGTGCAGGGAGAGAAGCAGGAAGTGGGGGACCTCACCCCAAACTGAGACTCACACCCCGCCGAGGAAATATCAGCCTATCAGTCAGCAAGGTGCATTTAAGAATGTGAGAGGAGTTGGCTATGTTGAGAGCACTGGTTATTTTAGTGTGATCTGGAGACTTAAGGGCCTCCGGACATCTTAGGAGAAGGTGATGGCAACCGACTCCAGTACTCTTGCCTGGAAAATCCCATGGACAGAGGAGCCTGGTAGGCTGCAGTCCATGGGGTCGTGAAGAATCGGACACGACTGAAGCGACTTAGCAGCAGCAGAAGGCTTCTTAGCGTGTCCTCCAAGGAAAAGATATTTTCATAACAATCCTATGACTCAGTTTACCTTTTTCACTCGCTTTCTCTCCTGAGTGTCCAGCGGTGCTTCCCAGCGACTACGTGGCACGTGATGCCTTACTGCTTAGACAGCTAATGGGATGCATGCGTATGTGTTCCTGTGTTTTAAAGCCTCTCAGTTTTAATCCACAATATGGTAAAGACATAGATAATATGTCCAAGAACAAAAGCTCTTCAGTAACGGGGTAGGAACTTAAATGGGTGTGGAGAGAAAGGGATAGACTAGGGGGCGGTGGAGCTGCGGTGAGATGTGTAATGGCCGGATGATGGGTTTGGACTGTTCTGAGGGTCGTAAGGAGATGCCACATACCTCGGCAGGGGTCTGAGAGATGGTGAGATGTGCCTGTTATAAAAGATCACCCGGTCTGCTCTGTGATGAAGAGGTTGGGGGTTGAGCAGACCTGGTGTGGGGTTGGGGCGGGGAGAGAAGGGTGCATCTAAGTGGCTGTTGTAGGAACCCAGGAGAAGGAAGGTGGTGGCCTGGTTGAGGTCAGTGGCAGTGAGATTGGAGAAGAGTCAGTGGAATTGAAAGACATTTGGAAGGACGACAGGGCTTCCCAAGTGGCATAGTGGTAAAGAGTTCTGCCTGTCAGTGCAGAACAGCCAAGATGTGTGAGTTTGATCCCTGGGTCAGAAAGATCCACTGGTGTAGGAAATAGCAACCCGCTCCAGTCTTCTTGCCTGGGAAACTCCATGTGCCGAGGAGCCTGGTGTGCTACAGTCCATGGTGTTGCAAAGAGTCAGACATGACTGAGCGTGCACACGTGATGAAGTAGACTCTACCCTGAGACTTTTCTGGCTAAGATCATCTCAGTTTGTTCTACCACTTGAATGAATGAAATAATTCCCTGGTATCACCCCACACCACCATCCAACCAAACTATCAATTGGTTAGGTCTACTCCTGGTTCATCCCTGACCCTCTTAAAGCAGGAGTTGCAGAGCAGAGTCCCACTGAAATGTTGAACCACCTCCCCTGTACCCAGAGTTAACTCAGGCCTCCAAGAAAACCCAGCAGCCTTGGGTTTTCCTTTAGGATATGCAAATTTTAGTACACGCAGGCCAGGAAAAGACACTGTTCTTTTTTTAGAGCATCCTATTACAGGCTCTGTGATCCATTTGGCTCAGACCCTTTTAATATTCTTGAAGAAATAAACTTTTCCATGAGCCAAGCTCTGCAAAGTATTTCTCAACTCATTTTCATCCTATTTATCTTTGTGTGTTTAAGTTTTTGGACTTCCCAAACTAACATAAAACTCCCCAATCTGTGAGCGATCCCAGACGTATCTTTGGGGTAGGGGAAAGAGCATGGGTGCAGGGAGGATGACGGGGTTGGGGTTTTGGTCTGAGCCTGGCCATCAGCGTGCTCTGTGCGCTTGAGTGAGTCACTTTGCCTCTCTGAAGATAGCATCTTATCAACAGAATGTCCTTTCCAGCTAGGATATTCCACAGAGCCACAACCTCATAGTTTTAACTCCACATTAACAAGATAGAAAATTCTTCACTTAACAAATATTTATGGCATATTCACTGTGTTCCACTAACTCCGTCTTGTGAACTTCAGGAAAAATATAATCATAGAAATTCTTGCCTTTGGCCACAGAATGTGGTTGTACCAAAAAGAAATCCTATTTTCCCTTCTCTTGAGCAAACACTGTACTTCACAGATGAATATTTTCTGAGGTTTTCAATACCACGGTACGCTTGTAGCTCAGGAATCAGATAGCTAGATCTGGTTGACTCAAATCTCAGTTCAGATCACTTATGCAAGCATATAATACATTGCAACTGCTGGGTTTTCCGTGAAAGGGTAACGAATGGCACTGGCTGTTTTCATTTTTTTCTTACTTGTGTGAATCTTTTCCCCATTTTTGTGCCCAGAATATTTCAGGTGTGCTGAAGTATACATCTAGAAAAAACTTGGCACCGACTTTTTATAAACAGTATTTGTGTCAACAGCTGCAGTATGTATACACAAAGATATGTAATAGGCGTCTGTACAGATTGTCATAAATGTAAATTTAAACCAGTGTGGGTTTGTGTAAATATATTTCACACACGTATATTGCCTGATCTCTAGTGGATAGCTTATGTAAACATGTGACTTTTCATATAAAAAAGACACGGACTTGTAATGAAGTAACGGTTCCTGTGTACTTTGTTCCTTGCCCCTTCCCTTCTTTCCTTTCCCCTTCCTTCCCTTCTACCCTCCCTCCCATTCCCTTCCCTCTTTCCCCTTCCCTGTCTCTCCTTCTCCTCCCCGCCTTTCCTTCCCTTTCCCTTTCTCAACCCCTCTCCCACACTCGTCACCACCCAGCTTATCAGTCTCCCAGGTGTGTTCCTTTTTCCTCCTTAGGGACTCTGATTTGTCCTCATTGCTTCCCACGTTCCCTTGGAACAGGCGAGCGTTGTGTCTTGTCTGCACTGATGCAGTAGTTTCTTAACTGATTTCACTAGACTGGAAGCCCCATGTGAGCAGAGACCATGTCTGCAAAACCCGTTCTTCCAGGGACTATAACCTAGCCCTGGACACAGATAGAGGCAGCCATTCTCTGGACGGTTGGATGGGTGGGTGGACCAATGGATGGATGGATGGGTGGAAGGGTGGATGAATGGATGGACAGATGGATGGATGGAGAGTGTCTGTGACTCTAAATGTTGGTTTTTCCGAAAGACAACCTTCATTTACTTTCTTGAAAGTCTTCACTAACTCCCCAGCTGTCTTAGCATGAAGTTCAGTTTCCTTAAGGTGACACACAAGACCCTTCATAATCTGGGTTCAGCTTATTTTGCCAGCCTTACCACTTACTGGTTTCCCTCTGCACTCAAAACCACAGTCATCGTATTTCACTTTCTCTCTTAACTATTCTCTTTGCTTGGAATACCTCCTCTTCCCAGACTTTCACTTGCTAATTCTTCTTGATGTGTCAAAGCAGAGCTAATGTATTTGTGAGTATGTTCGTCTGTTAAATATCTCATCCCATTTGAGTTTTATAGTACCCCTTTTATAGACGACATTAGAGTAGGTGATATGGTGAGAAGCTGTATAATTGATATTTGAACCCATATTTTATTCCTTCAAAGTCTGGCATGCTCTCTGGACCCACGGTATCAATAGTATTCTGCTCCCCACCATGGAATTACTTAACCATCTGAGGCTCTGTTTCCTCTTCCATAAAATGAGTTTCATAAGACCAACGTCATGGACTTATTGGCAGGATGAAAAGAGTTGAGGCATGTAACATGCTTGGCACAGTGCCCAGCACACAGGATGGTCAGTGTGTGAAGCCTGGTGTTATTCAAGGGACTCAGTGCCCCTTGAAACTCTTTTTTTTTTTTTTTTTTACATCTAAAAGTTTCTCCTGATAACCAGACAAGCTCACACTTTGCTAACATTTCTAGTCCTATTTACTTACTTGAGCATAATGATCAAGCTTAGTTTTTTATCCTTTGGAAAGCATTTGGTCTCTCTGTTGATTAACAAGAAACCAGGGATGAAAGTCGGAGCCAAACAAATTTGTCATCTTTGCTGTCCTGTGGCTTCCCACCACTGAAAGTCATTTTTTTCAAGGAAGGGAGAAAGATTTCTCCATTCCTTGTCAGCTCCAGGAGAATGCATGGTGGGGGACAGGGGGGTGTTCACCTAGAACATACCATGACATGGCAGGCTCTCATAGTCCATGGATCCTTCACTTCTTTAACTCCATATGAACACACTGGAAGAGTCTTCACTTAAGTATTGATTGAATGTCCCCTGTGTTCCCTGATGCCGTGCCAGGCACTGTATAAAGCACTGAACATGGCAACTGAGCAAAACAGAGCTACAAAACAGAGACAAAAATGATAGCCATCTTACAGGATTTTGGTGAGAATCAGATGAATACATTAATGGCTAAGGAATGTGCTTTGTATGTATTGAAACACTGCCCTTGATAAGGCTTTTTGAATGATTAAGTGCTACATGAGTACCAAAAGACCCACGGCGTCAAAAGGATCAGGAGCTCTTTGGGTTGGAGAATTGACAGGAAGAAAGACTTCAGCCTTATTTGTGGCTTTGACTTGAACAGCTGGTCTCCTGTCCAGCATTTGCTGCAAGTAGTAAATGAAGCTGGCCAAGGGAAGGTGCAGGGAACCTCGTAGTCGTGTCCATCTCTTTTTGTTCTGACGCGTTATATCTAAAACGTCTTTTCAATTGTCCTTGTCCTTGGCCCCTCTCCTACCTCCCTTGCCCGTTCTCCCTCCTCTTTTTCTCTTATCTTTTCCATCTCCCCTGGGCATCATGTCTCTACTCCCTTGGCTGGGCAGAGGCAAGGGGATTGGAGATACTTAACTTTCACTGGAATGGCTTTTCCACCCAAAATCAGTTTCTAGTGTTCATTTTGTGGTGATTTCTATTATGCTGTAACATTATCATAAAGCCTTTTCAGGCTAAGATTGATGGGTTTTTTTCCCCCTTTTGCTTTTGAAATATCCAGCATCTCCACCCCTATCAACCGTGATTTAAGGGGGAAAAAAAAAGAATGTAGCTCATAGGACAACCTGAGATCTTCCATCCTCCCCTCACCAGCTGATGTGTATCTCTTGCTAGACACCCTTAAATAAATCAGAGCCACTCATTGCACTGAATCCTGATTACTTTTCTCAGCAGTGCAAAGGAGAGTTCTCTGAGGGTCTAGGACTAATGATCTCAGCAGAGAAAAATTCAGAAGTCACTGCTCAGGCTGAGATCAGTGGGGATGAGGCATCGTCTCCCTGGGGAAAGACTGGAAGAATCTCTCCTTCCGTCTCCCCGCTCCTAAGTAGCCCTCCCCTCCCTGAGTCCGACTGGACAGAGCTCAGAGAAGCTCCGTGGTATGGAATGACCTCATGTGGAGAAGGGGAGGCAAAAAGATAAGATGGCTCCAGGGCTGTGTTCCAGCTCTGTCATTCAGGGTTCTAGACAGTTTCCTCCACAAAAACTCAGCCCAAGAGGCAGAAGCTATCATAACTCACCTCCTCTTCGCTGGAGGTTTCTGGCCCGTCTGTCCTTACAAGCAGGTTGTACCAGAGGGAGTCTAGTTTATGTTAGTGGCCCTGGCATTCTGTCTGGAGAACAAGGAACTTTAGGATGAGACAGAACTAGGCTCTGGTGCTGACTGTTACACATCAAGCTGTGAGACTCTGGTTAGTTCACTCCACATCTCGAAGCCTTGGTTGCCTCACCTCAGAAATGAGTCCTTGCAAGAATTAAACTGGTTCAGAGGGCATTTAGTGTTTAGTGTGCATCCCTTCTTTCTTTCCATCAAGTGAGAGATGAGGTGAGATATCTTGGGCCTCGACTCAATCGTAAGCAACTTATTTGAAGGTAATTTTGGCCAAACATCTCGTGATTCAGTTCGTTCAGATCCACGTCACTGGGGTAGGAATGAGCAGGGGTGCTGTGCATACAGCAGCTTCACCAAGACACTGAGAATCTTCCCTCTCTTTTGCCTTCCCTCTGAGTCCCAGTCTGGCCATTGTCTCCTGAGGGCTGCCGGAAACTCGGAGGACTTTCCAGAGCTCATATCCTCATTTCTTGTCCGCAGGTCATCCAGACGTTGAGCAGCCCTGTAAGTCCAGTGTCCGCACCTGGAGCCCCAATTCAGCCGTCAACCCACACACGGTCCCTCCAGCCTGCCCTGAGCCCCAGGGCTGCCACCTTGACCTGAGATTCCGCTACCCCTTGGTCCCCGAGTCTTTGACCGTCTGGGTGACCTTTGTCTCCACTGACTGGGACTCCAGTGGGGCTGTCAATGACATCAAACTCTTGAGTGTCAGTGGGAATAACATCTCCCTGGGGCCTCAGAACGTCTTCTGTGATGTCCCGCTGACCATCAAGCTCCGGGATGTGGGCGAGGAGGTGTATGGCGTCCAGATCTACACGTTGGATGAGCACCTGGAGATTGACGCAGCCATGTTGACCTCCGTGGCAGACAGCCCACTCTGCCTGGAGTGTAAGCCTCTGCAGTACAAGGTGGTTCGGGATCCTCCTCTCCAGGTGGACGTGGCCTCCACCCTGCACTTCAGTAGAAGGTTCACAGACACGTAAGTGTGCTCTCTGGACAGGGAAATGACCAGGTAGGGGACGGGGGGTTGTAGAGGGATGTGAGGAGGGTCAGAGTGTCCTGTACTGGAAGGAGGTTGATCACAGACAGACTCACCTCTGGGGATTTGTCACCTGGTGTTGGGTGAGTTGATATGGTGGGAAGAACAGCGGACCAAGAACCACGAGTCCCGAATGCTGGTGGCAGGTCTAATATGTGACTCTAAGCCTCTCTGACCTCTCTGTAACTTACTTTTCCCAACAGTGAAATGAAGGAGGTTGGATGAGGTTAGCAATGAGAAAGTCATTTATTAGTAATGAAAATACAAGAACTGGAGTTTGTTAATGACCTTTTTAGATTACATGGAAGTGTATTCATGCACTGTGGTTGCCTTTTGAGGAAAGGGTGAAGTGACAGCAGATTGGTTGGGAACTGGGCATGTTCCCAGATGTTTGCTTAAAAATAATGACTGCTGCTGGTGCTAAGTCGCTTCAGTCGTGTCCGACTCTGTGTGACCCCATAGACAGCAGCCCACCAGGCTCCCCCGTCCCTGGGATTCTCCAGGCAAGAACACTGGAGTGGGTTACCATTTCCTTCTCCAATGCGTGAAAGGAAAAAGTGAAAGTGAAGTCGCTCAGTCGTATCTGACTTTTAGCGACCCCACGGACTGCAGCCCACCAGGCTCCTCCGTCCATGGGATTTTCCAGGCAAGAGGACTGGAGTGGGGTAATGATGGCAGGTGAGCATAACCTGTAACCGTCTTTGTTTTCCAATGTGGACGAGAGGTTTGTACCCGTTTGATTCTTCGGCGCCCTCACAGCTCTAGGTCTCCATGATCCTTTTTGGGTTCTCGTTGCTTGGATGTGAGATAATGTTTGTTCTTAATATTCCTTTCTCAAGCCGTTTCTCTATCACCTCTTCCTTAAAGACCCTAAGGATTTATGTTTTGTGACAGGCACCACCTTACTATGGAGCCATTAGTGCTTTCCCTCTCCGCCAAGCCATGGGTTAATGTCTTTGCATCTTTGACTTATTTCATCCTCTCCACAACCACAGCCCTAGTCTCCTTCTCATTTTACAGAAGGAAACTGTAGCTTAGGGATGTGAAGTCACTTGTCCAAGATCACATACTTAGGAAGTGGTGAGGTCAGGATTGGAATTCATCCTGGCTCCGAAACCAGTGCACTTAACCACTGTTCAATTAAAGATGCGATTCCAGTTTCTGCTTTAATTTAACAAATGAGGGAGCCTTAGCCTCACCTAGTGTGGATACTAAGAGTCTATGAAGTCACATCTGTTGAACCTTACCTCTTCTATGTACAAACGACACGGATAGGGAACATTTTGAGAACTGAAAAGAACAATACCTCAGGAGTCAGACACCTTGTGTCTAGCCCCAGCTGATCCACTTACTCATGCTAGATAAATCAGTCAATCTCTTTGAGTTTTGATTTACTCTCTGTCTGATGAAAATGTTGAAGTCGATGGTAACTATGGGCCTTTTGTTGCACTTTCTTTGGTTCTAAGATGATATAAGACACAATCTCTGCTCTGTCTGTTTGAAAATATGTGCTAAGCCAGTTATTAATAGAAACCAAGTTCTGGAGGAAACTTTTAATCTCTTTAAGAGACAGAACCACTTTCAGACCCTTTACCAGCACTTCCTTTTACAAGGCCGGCAATTAACGTGCACATTGCAAGCAAACCCTTGCCCGTTCATTGACTCAGAGATGAAGAACATCTGTTTAAGAACTCAGAGGGAGCCCTTGGTTTGTGTTTGAGGATGTACTTAAAAGATCGTCTTGCCTTGAGAATCCTCCATAACCCCGTCTCTTCCATCTCCTCACTTGTCTAGATTGGTAAAGTTCTATGAATATGCATCCACTTAACATTTCTGTGTAAAACAAGGAAGAGAAGATATAATAGATGTCTTAAAACCTCAACTTAGACACAGCTCTTTTTTGGTATTTTTTAGCCTGGAGCTGTGAGCCTGTAAGAGCTAACATAGGTAGATAAGTACAGGATGATAGATTGCACTAAAGAACTAAAAGCACCCTGAGTGCTCTTCTCAGCTAAGCCACTAACTTGCCTATGTTCCTAGACTAGTCACTTACTCTTTCTGGACCTCAGAGGCCTTATATCCACGAGGAGGAGGTTGTACTAGACGAGGGATTCTCAGACTGAGTTGCACATTACAGAACTTGGGGATGTTTTAAAATCATCTCCAGCTCATTTACATCCCTGCCTCCTCCTTCCTCCTGGTCCTGCCCAGGTATTGATTTAATAGGAAAACGAGGCATAACCCTTAGGCCTTTAACATCTCACGGGTTGATTCTAACTTGCAGCCAAGTTTAAGAACCTCTGCACCAAAGCAGGCTCTTGAAGTGTGGCCCAGACCAGCAGCAGCAACAGGGTCTGAGAATTTAGAAAGGGCAGGTTCTTAGGTCCCAGCCCAGACTGCTGACTAAGAAACTCTGCATACAGGACGTCTCCAGATGATTCTGATGCTGTTTGAAGTTTACTTGTTATTATTCTCACTGATCTCTAAGCCCCAGGAAGCTCCAAGTTCTCTTTATTCATACGACTGGCTACTCATTCAATTTACAAGTATGTATTGAGGACATTCTAGGTGCTGTAGTCTGTGCTGGGAGCTGTAGATTTCGGGGATGACTCAGCCCTCTTTCCTTAGACACTCACAGTTTATTGCTGAAGACCTTAACCACTTGGTAAAATTGCCAAGTCCTAGGCCAGTTTGCTTCCCAAATCACCACTCTTCAGGTCCAGACTGTGTACCACTTGTCCTTTCATCCTCAACAAATGTGTCTTTGGCCCCGACTATGTTGCAGGCTCAACGACTAGACTGAGTCCTTCATTGACCTTTTCCTCTTTGTCTTTCTCGAGTCCCAAGGAATTTATTGGAGACCTGGGCTGGTTCGGGCTCCGTTTCCTGACTTGAAAGTTCTCTGAGACTCTGAAAAAATAAAATATCGTTCCAAGTCAACCTACTATTTCAACTCCTTTATCTCTTGGTAATTTGAGTTCTAAACTCCAGCACAAATACCTCTTTGTGTGTGTGTGTGTGTGTGTGTGTGTGTGTGTGTGTGTTTCACTACTTTCACATTTTTTCCATATCAAATAAATTGGCTCTTAGACAAGTTCTATATAAAGACTGTTTTGGAGAAAAAGAGGAGAGACAGAAAAAATGCTTTCTTTTTCTTCCCTGACTCAACCCATTACATGATTCCCTTTGACCTTTGTCTTCATTTTTTTCTCTCAACAAAAATATTTATTCTTTCTGTTATCTATACTGGAGATAGTTTCCCAAGGTATGACATTGATGAAGGAAGAGGCTTCTGTGCTTACCCGATGGACGCTTCTCGTAGACTGATTGCTCTTGGCCAGCACAAGGGAGAACTGCGGACTGTCTCCCTTAAGTGGAAGTGCTCCTTTAAATGAGGTCTGACACTGACGGAGGAAAAGGGGGCCCGTGCTGACTCCACTCCTAACTCACTATGTGACATGAAGGCACGTTGCTTCACCTTTGTTTTTTTTTTTTTCTACATGTAAAGTGAGGGGACAACATATAAAGCTTTTCTCTGTGGATAGGAGTTGTTCTTAGTTGATTCATTCTCTTTGGTTGGTTGTTTTTTAATAGTAAAAGGGACTTGGCGGAGACTGTTTATCTCTGAATCAGTACCCAGCATGGACCTCATGCATGTCCAGTGAAAGGTGTAGTTTGTGGGTAATGATAACAATAATAATCTAATAACCACTTACTGAATGTTGCCTCTGCTTTAAGTGCCTTTCACATATTTATGAGGCAGGTAAAGCTCAGAAAAAAAGGCCCAAGCTCAGAAGAGTGAATTATTCAACCCAATACAGCTGGTAATGGCAGTTGTTGTTTTTGCTTAGTCGCTCAGTCGTATCCGACTCTTTTGCAACCCCATGAACTGTAGCCCAGCAGGCTCTTTTGGCCATGGGATTTCCCAGGCAGGAATACTGGAGTGGGTTGCCATTTCCGCCTCCACGGGATCTTCCCAACCAGGGATCAGAACCCGTGTCTCCTGCATTAGCAGGCAGATTTGTTACCAATGAGCCACCAGGGAAGCCTGGTGATGTCAGAGTCGGGTTTAAAAACCCAGGTCTAATTCCAAATCCCACCTTCTCAGCCACAACACTCCACCTGCTGTAGTAATGCAGAGGCAGAATGTTAGAGCTTAGACCTGCATCCAAGCTGGCTGAAGTTCAAGATACAGAAAGCAGAAGACAGGATTACAGTTCACAGGCTACCAGCCCGCAGACCGTTCCTGAGACCTGCTCGAGTCCAGCAACATGAAATACATGACCAGGTCTGGCTGGGAAGGAGTGAGGACACTTCTGTTTCTAACTTGACTGCCAAGTGCTTCTGCACTGGGCACCATGCTCCTTGGGTCTGTATTGTATCTCCAGTTGTCTCCAATAAATAAAGACTCTGGATAAAACTAAACCTTCTTTTTGGCTTGGAGATGGTGAGATATAAAGCAAACCAGGAACAACAGATAGCAGCTCACTTTCATTATTCATCAATTTATCTGTTCATTCATTCATTGTCAATTCAGTGGTTTCTAACCCAAACTGGGAAGAACTGAGCTGTAATTGAGGAATATAAACTCCTTGAGGACTGGATTTTTGCCTCTTTATCTGCTGATGCAGTCCAAGTGCCTAGAACAATTCCAGGCACAAAGTTGGCATTCAGTAAATATTTTTTTATGATTCTTGAATGAAGAATGGGAAGGGGCTTAGCAGTTGAAGAGATATGGAGAAGTGGTAATTTACTAAGTAGCTGCTGCTGCTGCTAAGTCACTTCAGTCGTGTCCGACTCTGTGCGACCCCATAGATGGCAGCCCACCAGGCTCCCCCGTCCCTGGGATCCTCCAGGCAAGAACACTGGAGTGGGTTGCCATTTCCTTCTCCTACTAAGTAGCTGCTATATGTCAAACACATACTAAGGTCTTTGCTTAAGCAATCTCATTTGACTTAATCTGCACAACAACTCCACAAAGTAGGTGGTCCTATGCCCCAAGTTAGACAGCAGAACCTAAAACTCAGTCTCCACAGCTATCAAACAGTGTAACCATTAATGAGGTTTGCACGGAGTTTCATCAACTTCAATGCTAGTGCTATTAATTATTCATTCTCTAGTTGAACAAATTTGTCTGTGTTGCCTACTTTGGTCGTGCCTCTCTGTTCTTAGAATCGTTGTTTTAGAGCTAGAAATATTCTCAGAAGTTGTTTCTCCCCACCAGCTTATTTGTCTGTCCAAATTAATTTATCTATCAATTCTTTCATATTCAGACCTATTAAGGTGCCAACACAATCTCTATTTATACCTCACATCCTTGGTATTCTCAATATATGTCTTGGAATAAATGAATAATGATAAGGGAAGGATGAACTTTCCTGGTAACTCAGCTGGTAAAGAATCTACGTGCAATGCAGGAGACCCTGGTTTGATTCCTGGGTAGGGAAGATCCCCTGGAAAAGGAACAGGCTACCCACTCCAGTATTCATGGGCTTCCCTGGTGGCTTAGATGGTAAAGTATCTGCCTGCAATGCAGGAGACCTGATTTCAATCCCTGGATTGGGAAGATCCCCTGGAGGAGGGCATGGTAACCCGCTCCAGTATTCTTGCCTGGAGAATCCCCATGGACAGAGGAGCCTGGCAGGCTACAGTCCATAGGATCACAAAGAGTCAGACACAACAGAACTACTAAGCACAGCATAGCACAGCAAAGGAAGGATGTATTCATATGATCTCGGTGGAAATTGTTGTGAATATGAGTCCACATTTTACAAATCACACCCTAAGTCTCGTTCTGTGGATTCCACATACTCAGAACCCCCATCAATAAGCTCAGAAACTTTATAGTTCACTCATCAGTTCATTTTCTGGGTGTATATTTGTTGATTCCCATCATGAACCCAAGCACTTTCAAGGCACTAGCAATGCAGTAGTGAATAGAGCAGAGGACCCTTACTTTTACTTGATCCCTGTGATGTAGTTGGAAGAGACAAAGTCTCTTTGTCTTTGGGAAGCACTACACAGTACCCCAATTGGTTAGAATATAGTAATTTTTAGATAGGTTGTCAGGGAAGGCCTCTGTGATAAGGTGACAATTGAACAGAGACCAGAAGGGTCTCCTCGTGACTTATAATAAAGGCTGGGTGACCTGTCATCATTGAGATCCTAGCCTGTTTGGAAGAAGTATCTTATAACATGATCCTTGGTCTTTGATCACTGTCTAACCTGTCTTATCTTTAGCTATGTATGTTTATTCCTCTTACCTGGTTCAGATTCTTAAGTACGAAATTCAGCACACTTATCTGTAACAGAATCAGGGTTCCATGAATGCTTGTCGGGTGAGTGAGTGAAAATGGGTCAGCAGTAGCACAAAGTGGGACCTCTCAGAGACGAGTTTCTTGCCTCCAGATCTTAGCTGCAAGACTGACATGTGACTCCATATTAAACATCAGAGGACTGGGAAATGCTGGACCAAATCAGGGCCACCTGAAGCAGGTGGCTCTTTCATGCTGTTTCTGTGGCTCTCAAGCTGAGTCACCATTTCATTGTTTTTCTTAGGGCCGTTTCTTCTCCTGGCTGTTTCTGTGTATCACGTAGTCATGTGCTCTTTGTTCTTATATACGCGCCTTTTTTCTCTTTCATTCATCAACCAAATAGTGAAAATCTGTAATTCAATCGTGTTTGGTAATAACTCCTATATTCACAGATATTTACTAGGCGTCTTAGAGAGCCCTGATGCCCGGCCTTATGAGCACACAGTTTAAAGGGGGAAACAGGAAAAAAAATCAAGTGATTATGCTACAGTATGAAAAGTGTGTGGGGTGAGGAGCATAAGAAGGCTATATAAAACACAAGAAGGGTCTCTAACCCAGCTGGAGATGATTTAGGAAGGTTTCTTGGAAGAAGTTATGTCTAAGTTGAGACCTGAAAGAGGTAAGAGTTGATTATTGAAGAAGTTTGCCATAGGATGGATGGTTGAAAAATGGATGCTCATCAAAAATTGATAAATACATAAACAAATGAGTGAGTGAATGAATGGACAAATCTAATGTGCTTCCTGGCAGAAGAGCGTGTTCAATCTCAGATCACATGCAGAGTTTGGAGGAGGGTATGTAGTCATCTGGATTGTCTATCCACTTTGATCCTTAAATCTACTTCATTCCTTTTAACTGCTACATAATATTCCACAGTAAGAATGTGCTGCAGGTTGTTTAGCTGTACTCATGGTCACGACTACTCAACAAATGGAAGTGCTTTGTCTTTGCCCATTGAATGGGTAAAACAAGGCTTTTCATTGGTCTTCCTGTGATTGAGCATCTTGAGTGAGCGTCTTTTCAAATATTGACTGGCTTTGCCTCTCTCTTCTGTGACTTGTCTATTGACATGTTTAAGTGCCGTCTGATTGTTAATCTTATCATATGTCGGTTTTCCTAGCTGCTAAATTGGGATTTTAATGTCAGCCCTCCTGCATATCCATCAGTGTTCTCGGAATCTAGGGTAGAATGGGTAGTCAAGGGTGAGCTAACGTTTATGAAGGAGTTACTCTTAGAAATCATATATTCATTGATATATTTCTCAAATGCCCCTTGGATGGGAACTGTGCCACCTTTGAAGATACAGTGTTTAATTAAAACCAACCCAGGTTCTGACCTCAGTGGAGTCTAAGTTTAGTCTGTCTGTTAACCACCATTACATATGCAGGTAGCGTCTATCACCAGTGGTACTAGCTTCACTACTCCTAGTAATTACCATGTAGAATATACTTCATATATGCTCAGTCATGTCCACCTCTTTGTGACCCATGGGTTGTAGCCACCAAACTCCTCTGGCCATGGGATTTTCCAGGCAAGAATACTGAAGTGGGTTGCCATTTCCCTCTCCAGGGGATCTTTCTGACCTAGGAATCGAACCTGGGTCTCCCACATTGCAGGCAGGCTCTTTACCATCTCAGCCACCAAGGACACCCCCAGGAAATACTTTACATATGCTTAGTATTTTTTATAAGCCCACCAACGAGATATAGCTATCAGCATGCCTTATTTTTAGACGCGTATGGTCAGACTGAAAATGATAAAGTCATTCAGTTATTCATTTAAGAAAGGTCTTACAGTTAATAGATGCTAGAGTCAAGTTTTACATCTCCTTGCCTGACCCTAACAGACGTGCCTGGCAAACTCTAGAGTGTAATCATTGTTATGACAGAAAAAGGATAAGGTGGTATCTTGATGAATGGAGAAAGTAGATGTTAAAACTAGTTTTTCTTGTTTCCAAGAAGTGAGAGAATAAACACACACAAGATAACTTCTTTTCCATCTAATTTTTGACCATCTAAGCAGATGAGGAAAAGCAGGCTTGACCAAGTGTGGTCATGGCCAGACTAGCATGGTTTCCAAGAAGCTGTTGCTGAAATGCATGCCTTGCCTGCATTCTGATGTTCTGTCCACCGGGACAGAGGAGCAGCACCAGGATTGGTAGCTATTTCTACAAGCCCAGAACGAATACCTCTGTTCCTAGCTCAGGCTAGCAGTATACATAGTCAGCACAATCTTCCTCTATTTCTGGAAGCTGGGCATTATCCACCTACAACTCCCTCTCATCCGTCTTAAGCCAAGTACCTCTCAGGATGAAATGCGGGCTCTGGGAACATTAGGGTAAGCAAAACCGTTTAGCAGAATCAACAGATCTCCGGGATCAGCAGCAGCCATAGACGTGCTCTCTGTCTGTAAGTTCCCTCGTGATTCTGAAAGTGTGAAGAGCCCCCGTTTGGTGCTAACACCATTGAGATCTCTCATCTATGGATCAGTCTGATGCATTACTTGACGTTTAAACCAGGTCGTCATTCTAGTGTTCTTCGACATATAGTAAGACTCACCGAAGTTAAGTGTTGAACTCAAGCCTCCGTTGATAAGCATATTCATTCATTTAGTCAGCCTTTTAATACGAAGTGCCTTCTGCATGTTAATCTCCACGCTGGCACTATAATTCTGAATCTTATAATTGGATAGGAAGACTGGTCTGAATAATAGCCCAAATAAAAATATAATTACAGACTGAAGATTATTATTATGAGAGATTATAATAGAGCATAATTCCCTCTTAAACTAAGGGGGGATATACAGAAGACAAGACTGGAGATGCAAGCAAAGGCAGGATGGTGAAGGGAGGCTATGTTATGGAGTTTGGATTTGTTCATTGGGAAGTGGAGGGCTAAACCCATCAGATCTGTATTTTTATAAAATTGCTCTTAGTACTCCATGAAGAAAGGATTGAGGAAGAGTGAGAAACTCCATTTAGAGACTATTGCTAAAGTGCAGGCCAGAGATGATTATTCGCAGGAGAAGTGGATGAATTGAAGGAATGCTTACAATGTAGAACCAACAGGACTTGGCGATATATTGGTCTCCAGGGTTCTGAGAAGGAGCTGTCCAATGGCTCCCAGGTTTCTGGTGTGAGTATCTGGAATGAGGGAAATGTTCTTTCCTGACATGGAGGAATAGATTTTAATCTAGTGTTTTATTAGAGGGTGGGGTGGATCAAGCGCTCCCTTGGAATACAGTGAGTTGGTGAAGCTGGTCTGCACGGGGTGTCCTGACATCACTTGCTTCTCTGTGCATTTGCCATTCTCCCTATGGGTCGGCAGGGTGGGCTGGACTTAGTGGTACAGCACCCATTCCTGACTTTTTAAGAAAACAAATGACTAGAAAAGAGAAGGAAAATAACAGCCGTCAGAGTAATTACAGATGTGGGAAGAATGGAGGAATTTATCTCACACTGGGCATTGGCAAGAGGAGTAGACAAAATCCATTCAGTGTGTGCTCAGAGCCGATGAGAATCCTCAGGACAGAACTTAATGGGTTTATGTTGTGTCTGTTAAAGCAGGAACCTCAGACATGACTGAGGAGAGGCTGAATTCAGAATCAGGAGATCTGATTCCCAGGCCAGCACACAAGGGCCTTGCTGCGTGACCCTGGCCAGATTCTCTCAATGCTTTTGAGCCTTAGCCCTGATCCCTGGGGAAAAAAAAGGGGGCTGATTCCTATCCATACATTCTCACAAGGGGTGTCCTGAAAAACTAATGAGCTAATGGACTTGCAAGAACATGATGCAATCCAGGGGACTGTAAAGACTGAAATGTTCATGATTCTTCCTATTGTTTGGTTTTCATTAGGGTTGTTCTTGGCCTGGCCAGAGAGTCTTTGTGAAAGACAAACACACAGACACGCACAGACACACACATGAAACCGTTTCTACCAGAAACAGCTCTACCCAGAGTTCAGTGCTGGATTTGGAGGCAGAAAAGTCAGTTGCGCTTTAATCTCTGTAGCTGAGCTAAAGAAGAAGAGAGAAAAGCCACGAAGTGCCAGTCCTAGAGTCAGGAGACCTGACTTGGCAGTGCTGATCTCCTGAGATTGTGCTATATTCCTGGCCCATGACTCCCCGGTTGTGGGCCCGAGTCCCCCCCACCCGCACCCCACCCCCATCTATGAAATGAAGTCCTAGATAGATGACTCTCAAAGTCATTTCCTACTCTGACATTCTGTTCAGACCCTCCTGGAGCTCTTACCTGCCCTGAATGTTCAAATTCAGTAAGAGAGAAGGGAGCAGGCTGCATGTCCCATGGGAGCTCAGAGACTAGCCGTCTGTAAAGAAACCCTTCCAGGTGCACTGGGGCCCTCGGAACTCCTCCCTGATCTGCTCTCTCTCTCTCTCTCTGAGAGTTCTCCAAGCTCTCCATGTGGGACAGTTTCAGAATGCATTGGTGCATTTTTTCCCTGATCTGCTCTCTCTCTCTCTGAGAGTTCTCCAAGCTCTCCATGTGGGACAGTTTCAGAATGCATTGGTGCATTTTTTCCCTGATCTGCTCTCTCTCTCTCTGAGAGTTCTCCAAGCTCTCCATCTGGGACAGTTTCAGAATGCACTGGTGCATTTTTTCCCTGATCTGCTCTCTCTCTCTCTGAGAGTTCTCCAAGCTCTCCATCTGGGACAGTTTTAGAATGCATTGGTGCATTTTTTCCCTGATCTGCTCTCTCTCTCTCTGAGAGTTCTCCAAGCTCTCCGTTTGGGACAGTTTTAGAATGCATTGGTGCATTTTTTCCCTGATCTGCTCTCTCTCTCTCTGAGAGTTCTCCAAGCTCTCCATCTGGGACAGTTTCAGAATGCATTGGTGCATTGTTTCCCTGATCTGCTCTCTCTCTCTCTGAGAGTTCTCCAAGCTCTCCATCTGGGACAGTTTCAGAATGCATTGGTGCATTTTTTCCCTGATCTGCTCTCTCTCTCTCTGAGAGTTCTCCAGGCTCTCCATGTGGGACAGTTTCAGAATGCATTGGTGCATTTTTTCCCTGATCTGCTCTCTCTCTCTCTGAGAGTTCTCCAAGCTCTCCGTTTGGGACAGTTTCAGAATGCATTGGTGCATTTTTTCCCTGATCTGCTCTCTCTCTCTCTGAGAGTTCTCCAGGCTCTCCATCTGGGACAGTTTCAGAATGCATTGGTGCATTTTTTCCCTGATCTGCTCTCTCTCTCTCTCAGAGTTCTCCAAGCTCTCCATCTGGGACAGTTTCAGAATGCATTGTTGCATTTTTTCCCCTGATCTGCTCACTCTCTCTCTCTGAGAGTTCTCCAAGCTCTCCGTTTGGGACAGTTTCAGAATGCATTGGTGCATTTTTTCCCTGATCTGCTCTCTCTCTCTCTCAGAGTTCTCCAAGCTCTCCATCTGGGACAGTTTCAGAATGCATTGTTGCATTTTTTCCCCTGATCTGCTCACTCTCTCTCTCTGAGAGTTCTCCAAGCTCTCCGTTTGGGACAGTTTCAGAATGCATTGGTGCATTTTTTCCCTGATCTGCTCTCTCTCTCTCTGAGAGTTCTCCAAGCTCTCCATCTGGGACAGTTTCAGAATGCATTGGTGCATTTTTTCCCTGATCTGCTCTCTCTCTCTCTGAGAGTTCTCCAGGCTCTCCATGTGGGACAGTTTCAGAATGCATTGGTGCATTTTTTCCCTGATCTGCTCTCTCTCTCTCTGAGAGTTCTCCAAGCTCTCCATCTGGGACAGTTTCAGAATGCATTGGTGCATTTTTTCCCTGATCTGCTCTCTCTCTCTCTGAGAGTTCTCCAGGCTCTCCATCTGGGACAGTTTCAGAATGCATTGGTGCATTTTTTCCCTGATCTGCTCTCTCTCTCTCTGAGAGTTCTCCAAGCTCTCCATCTGGGACAGTTTCAGAATGCATTGTTGCATTTTTTCCCCTGATCTGCTCACTCTCTCTCTCTGAGAGTTCTCCAAGCTCTCCGTTTGGGACAGTTTCAGAATGCATTGGTGCATTTTTTCCCTGATCTGCTCTCTCTCTCTCTGAGAGTTCTCCAAGCTCTCCATGTGGGACAGTTTCAGAATGCATTGGTGCGTTTTTTCCCTGATCTGCTCTCTCTCTCTCTGAGAGTTCTCCAAACTCTCCGTTTGGGACAGTTTCAGAATGCATTGGTGCATTTTTTCCCTGATCTGCTCTCTCTCTCTCTGAGAGTTCTCCAAGCTCTCCGTTTGGGACAGTTTCAGAATGCATTGGTGCATTTTTTCCCTGATCTGCTCTCTCTCTCTCTCTGAGAGTTCTCCAAGCTCTCCATGTGGGACAGTTTCAGAATGCATTGGTGCGTTTTTTCCCTGATCTGCTCTCTCTCTCTCTGAGAGTTCTCCAAACTCTCCGTTTGGGACAGTTTCAGAATGCATTGGTGCATTTTTTCCCTGATCTGCTCTCTCTCTCTCTCAGAGTTCTCCAAGCTCTCCGTTTGGGACAGTTTCAGAATGCATTGGTGCATTTTTTCCCTGATCTGCTCTCTCTCTCTCTGAGAGTTCTCCAAGCTCTCCATGTGGGACAGTTTCAGAATGCATTGGTGCGTTTTTTCCCTGATCTGCTCTCTCTCTCTCTGAGAGTTCTCCAAACTCTCCGTTTGGGACAGTTTCAGAATGCATTGGTGCATTTTTTCCCTGCTCCATGACACTTTGGCTTGACAGTGAGATGTCAGAGCTGGGAATTGGATTGTACTTGCTGCCTTGTGTTCAGCTTCTCGTACGGGGACAGGCACGAAGCCGATGGCCGATAAACATAGGTCAGTGAAGGCGTGAAGGGATGAGTGAACGCTTTGGCAGATGAGTAAGTGGTCGGAAATCTGTGATGATACAGATGACACCTGGTATATTGGATGTCTTCCTCTAAATATCTCAACTGGATTAGTCCCCAGAGGAGCAAGAGGAGTAAAGAAAACCTTATGGTTCGGCCTCCTTCTCCTCTTTGGGCCTCAGTGTCCTTATTCCTCAAGTCAAGGGATGAAGCCAGATGATGTAAGTCAGCCTGCCATTCACTCCGCAGGCACTGATTTAGTGCTGTCCTTGCAACCAGCCCCATGCTGGGCAGTGGAGATAAAGGAGGAACCTTTCCTGTCCTCTGGGGGCTTCATCTCATTAATACGAGAAGGGGACACTTAAGTGGTAACAAGAGTGGGAAAAGGGTTACATTAAGAGAAGCAACGGGGCTAGGAGATCCTCACTTCGCTTAAAAGGTCAGCAAAACCCTCTGGGAAAAGGTGGCGTCTTTCCTGGAAAAGTCCATGGACGGAGGAGCCTGGAGGGCTACAGCGCATGGGGTCACAGGGTCAGACACGACTGAAGCAACTCAGCACGCGTGCACACTAAGGCCAGGCCATGTAGATGGGGAAGGGGGGGTGGGTGCTGTTTGTTCCTGCTGACTGTGGGGTAAATTTGCAGGAGGGGGAGGGTTTGAGCAAAGAAGCCAGAGAGATTGAGAGGAGGGGTTCTGTAAGGATGGTTCTAGCGTGCCAGGCTAAAGGGCCTGGACTTCATCCTGAGTGTGGTGAGGAGCCACTCGGTGTCTTCAGGTAAGAGAGGATCCTGATGAGATTCGGTTTTAAGGCCGCTCTTTGGCTGTGTGCGGCTACATGGGTGGATATAAGGTTAGAGACCCGACCATATATGGTGAGGGAGGCTAAACAGTGTTGCCGACAGTGAAGCGGAAGATGGCCCTGCTCTAGGGCCATCGGGGCGGGAGCAGAAGGATCTGGGGAGGGGGCTAGGCAGTGCTGATGGATGGATGGACCCCATGGTGGTCAGAGGGAGGAGGCAAAGGAGTGGGTCCTAGAAGCACTTGTGGTACTGGGGTCACTGAGTCACGTGATGGGAAGACAAGAGGGATGTCTGGTTCGGGATGCGAGGAGGAGGAGGAATGGAAAAGTGTCTTCCCATTGCCAGTCTATGAATCAGTGGCAGGCAGGCAGCTGCAGTTGATTTGAACCATGACATTTCTATATATAGATTCAGGAGCAATGGAGGTGAGCTTGTGCATGTGCGTGTGTGCGTGTGCATGTATATGTGTGTATATGTGTGTGCATGTATGTGTGTGTGTGCATGTGTATATGTGCATGCATGTATACATGTGTTTGCATGTGCATGGATGTGTGCGCACGCGTGTATGTGTGCGCATGTATGTATGTGTGCATGTATATATGTGCATGCATGTATACATGTGTTTGCATGTGTGTGCATGTGTGTATATGTGTATGTGCAGGCATGCATGTGTGTGCATATGTATGTGTGCATGTGTGTGCATGCGTGTGTGTGTGTGTGTGTGTGTGTGCATCAAGGGTGGGCAGACAGGGCCTGTGAGCCACCTGTTTTCATCATCTGTCGATTCTCAAAGTGTTGTCCAGTGTTCTCAAAGGGGGGTCGTGGGGTTAATCTGTCGCTCTAGTACCTGTAGCGTTCCTAGGCATGGGCTTCGTTTTCTGTGGAGGATTAGGGCATGGGCTCTGTTTTCTGTGCAGGGTTAGTCGTCCCTCACGGGCTTTAATACGAGCCGGACGCCACCTTGCTGCGCCCCATGCAGAGCGATGCCAGTGCCCCTTCCATCTTTAGCGCCAGCGCTCACATTGCTGTTGTCAGAGTGGGAAGCAGAGTTTTTCTGCCCCAGCTTCAGTATCCTATAAACCGAATGATTTGAAATCTCCCATCCAAGGATGTCAGTCAAAAAACACCAGGAAAGCTGGACTCTGCCGTTAATTTTCTCTATGACTTAGGGCCATGAGTTTCCTCTCTGGCCTTAAGTACCCAGCGCACAGTGAGATACTGAGCACGGGATAGCCGGAGCCTGATTTCCACATGTCTGTGCGTCCTTCTTCTGCAAAGCTACTTGTATCCAAGCTCCGTCCCCAAGTTTTCAGCAGAGAGAATTCTGAGGTACTCACACCTCCTACCATCTAGGAATTAGACTCAAAACCTCTTGGACTCAAGAGGAGCGTTGAAGCACTGACCCTCTACAAATGAGAGACCTGGGCCCAGGGAAGGGAGGCCACGTCCTCAGAGTCACCCAGCCCTTGGATGGCGGAGGGGGACTTGGACCTCGGGCTTCCTGATTCCCAGGGCAGGTGCTCCTTTCCCTGCAGCGCAGAGGGCTGGGGCTTGGCCAGATCTGGGGATTCAGTGGCTTTGACCTCCGCTCTCTCTGACCACGAAGGAGCCTCGGTCGGCTGCCGGGAGTGAAATCGTAGCCGGCGGACGCTGGTAACGTCATGGCAGCTGGTGCCGGTGAGGGGTGCTGTAGGAAATGAGAGAACGCATTTGGCCCTGCTCCGGGTCCACGTGACCATCCGAGAGCCCTCATTTCAAAACAAACTCGATCTTTTAAGTTCAAGTTCTCCCTCTCGTCAGAAACGTGACTTCCTGCTCCTAAGAAGCCCGGCTTACAGAAGGGGCTCGGCAGACTCCGTGGACATCAAATAGCTCTTACAAAATAGCGTTTTGATGAGTTAAGTGTAAATGAATCAGAAACATAAGGATTACATTTTCCCCAAGCGCGCACGGGTTTCAGAATTTGAGGGGAAATGTCGTTTGCTAGCTGCGCGCCCAGACTTTCACCGAATCCAAAGCATTCTTGGGGAGGGCGAGGGCTGCAGGGGGTGGTGATGGAGAAAAAAGAGACGCCCAGCCCCCCAGATGGTTTTAGATGTGGTGCCAAATTCGAAAATGCTGTGGGGCTCACCCTCTGCCAGTAATAAAATCACTGGCCACCCAGCGAGGCCAAGGGGAGGAGCACGGAGGCTGCCTTGCGCGCTGGCCCCGATCCTCCGCAACTGTGTCCATTTAGCGCCGCTCCGTCCCCGGCTGTCCCCGGTCCCCCGCTCGGCTGCTGGCCCCAGCGTGGCCTCGCGGTCACACCGTGCTGAGCGCCTTGTTTACCTCCCACCGTATCTAGGGTTTCGGCTCCCGGGGGTCTTGGCGACCGGTCAGCTTGTCACAAGCCCCTGCTCTGTAATCAAGAGCCCTGTCCATCACCAGCACGGGTGTTTGGGGAAGCTGTCACACAGCGCCTTTGGTTGCCTTCAGGAAAAACAAGAGTCCCTTGTAGTCCTTTCCTCCCTCCTTGCTTTAATGCTATCCAGGTGTGGCGTTTCCCCCAGACTGGGAAATGTCTTCCCTTCCAATCTCCGCCGGTCGCAAACAGCCAGCTAGCTCTCAGGCCTGCTGTTACCTTATCCCCGGATTTGAAACTCGGAATCTTTTTCTAATTTCCACATAGCCCCTCCATTCTTTGTCTTGTATTTTATTGCACTGCACCAAGAAAGTAGAAAATCATTTCAATTGGTGGTAAAAGATGATCAAAACAAAATAACAAAGGCCTTGGCTGCAAACTGTTAGTTTTATTAAATTTGCTACTGTGTTGTAAATTGGTACCAGGGCAAACCTTTGGACAGTTATTTCAAAAGCTGCTGGAATTCATCAGTTGAGTGTATACATCTGCTCCTTTCTGAGCCTTCTACAGAGTGAGGGCAGCGTCGTCAGCATGGAAAGAATGAGTTGTGTGTTACCTGCGTGAGAGGGGTGGACCCGAGTCCCATTGGGAGGGATGCCCATGCCCAGTGGATTCTCAGATCCCTGCTTTCTCATTCTTTATTCATTTAATCCAGACCGCGAGTTGGAACTCACAGCAGTCACCAAGAGGAATAGTGGACAGACATTGTAAGACAAAAGTTCATTTTCCCAGACAAAGATTCTTTTCTTGGCTTCGGAATCTCGGTATTCTGAGATGTACAGCTTTAACAAAAGGGCACTTGAATGGAAAGAGCCAGTCTACCAGGTACTGGTCAGGTAGGAAGGTAGGTGGCAGTCGAGTTAACCCAGGCTGGCTAAAGACCTGGGTGCTGGTTTGATATCTCAACTTCTGTTAAATCATCTACTTTCTGACTTATACAGCTTGAGGCGGGGGACTTAGGAAATCATTGCGTTCAGTCCCCTGCTTTTACACTGGTGAGTTCCCATCGTTCAGAGACTCATGCCGCAATATCTTCCTCAGAGCCTTCCACCATTTCCCGCACACTCTCATCTGACCATTTTCATTGAATTTTAGCACGTCCTTTGACTTAGCTTGAAGGCCACTCTTAACGCACTGCTCTTTCTCTCAAAACATTTACCTGGGTCCTGTTGTGTGCTGTTCCTACTGAATACCGTGCTCATCCTTTATGTCGTGGCGTTTTCCCTGTGTGCACTCTCTCGGACTGTTCATTCCTTCAGCAGATATTGCTGGAAGCCTCCCCCGTGCCAAGCACTCTCTGGGTACAGAGATGTAGCGATGAAAGGCTACTGTTTCTTTTTGTCCTGAAAACGCTTTAATATGCTCCAGGGACGACATCTGATTGCAACAAAGGGAGCTGAAGTTTATCATCAGTTGTGGGGGGATGGACTCCTGGAGGAGGACTCAGTCTACCAGTGTTAGTTAGTAGTCTTCCCTTTCTCATCCTTCTGAGCGCTCTTGGACCCTCTTTTCTGTTGGTGCTGTTCAATGCTTCCTTGAATTACAGTCAAACTATACTTGACTTATCCTCTCTTTTGCCCACTGAACTATTTTGAGAACAATGATGTTGCCTTCTGCATCTTTGGAATGACTCCTACCAGAAGCTTCTTTCATCCTTTTTATTTGAATTGCACAAGGAAAGCAAGGTTGGGAGAGGACAACTAATTCATCTAAAATCACAACCAGAGTTAATGGAAGAACCCTGACATGTGGTCCAGGTGACATCCACAGTGATGTCAAAATGCCTTTCAAGTTGTCCCTTCCCAAAGGCAGAGGATATGCTCTGCTTCAAATAATTAACAACTGCCCTCTTCCCATGAAAGCTAAGCCCAAAGAACCTCTCAATCTAGACCAAAAATCAAGTGCTCTCATAAAAATTCAGGGTAATACCCAAACAAAATTGGAATTAGGAGTATATTATTACTGCATATGGGGGGGGCAACTGAGTGTATGGATGTTCAGCAGTGCTTTGGAGCAGACTCCTCAGCCGCAGCGATTCAGTGAGGAAGGATATTTTGCTGTCAGTTTTAATCCTCTTTAATCACTTTAGAATATGACAACATCTAGCACAGTGCCCAGACTTGATGGGTAGCTTATTCCCACATCATTCGTCCCATGGGGAATATTTGGTCTTTCTGCCTTTCCTCCAAACCGGTTATCTCTGCTGCTACCAAAATAGGCTTCCTCAGAACAAAGGTGGTTGTGCTTTGCCTTGAAAGCCATTTCTCTCTTCTTCTGGTTGCAGAACAAGGGTGCTTTGCCTCGAAAGCCTTTTCTCTCTTCTCCTGGCATGGTTGCTCCTTACGCCCCCTGTCAAGCCAGTATACCTTCTCTAGAAGTCTTTTCGGACTCCTTCTCTGTGTCTGATACTACCTGTGCTCCCTCTTTAAGCTGTGTGAAAGCCATTCATTTTATTGTCTTTCCTTCCCCACAAGCCTCTGAGTCTCCTAAAGGCAGGACTATTTTATTGATCTTTGAATCCAGGAAACCTAGGAGTTTGGGAAAACTCAGTGAATGCTATTTGGATGAATGAATGGATCAGCCAGGGAAATGATGAACACATATTTATTCAGAATTTGAAAAAGTGGTCAAAGTCATGAAAGTAATTAGATAGCATAAAGCTAACTAGCTGGGCTTACTTATGCCCTTTTTTCATGAACACTAAAGATGAAATGGACTTCCCTGGTGGCTCAGCTGGTAAAGAATCCTCCTGCAATGCGGGAGACCTGGGTTCGATCCCTGGGTTGGGAAGATCCCCTGGAGAAGGGAGAGGCTACCTGCTCCAGTATTCTGGCCTAAAGCATTCCATGGACGGTATAGTCCATGGGGGTCACAAAGAGTTGGACATGACTGAGTGACTTTCACTTCACTTCAAAGATGAAATAGTGTTGACATATTTGTGCAGTTACATTCATAGAAAATTGTGTTTGTGTGTGATAATACATAAAAAGATACGTGAAGGATGCTAACCAGAATGTTCTTTTAAGAAATTATTTATTTGATTATTAATGGTTTTTCTTTGTGGGGGCACTGCGCTGGGTCCTCGTTGCTGCGGGCAGACTTTCTCTAGTTGTGGCAAGCGGAGGCCACCCTCGAGTTGCAGCGTGCAGGCTTCTCATTGCGGCGGCTTCTCTGCTTGCAGAGCACGGGCTCGGGGGCGTGCGTGGATTCAGTAGTTGTGGCGCACAGCTTAGTTGCCCTGTAGCATGTGGGATCTTTCTGGACCAAGGATGGAACCCGTGTTCCCTGCATTGACAGGTGGATTCTTAGCTCCTAGACCACCAGAGAAGTCTGGAGTATTCTTAATAGCTGCTTCAATGTGATGGAATTTGATATAATTTTACTTTAATTATTTTATATAGTGCTTTAATTTGCTAAAGCAAGCATGGGTGATCTTTCTGGTTAGAAAAAAAGTAAAGCAGTTGTGATAATGTTACTATCCCTTCTCAATTAAGACAAAAATCAGCTCTCACTCTGGTAATATGCTAGCATTTAAGCTATTTGTTCTGTAACTCCACATAAGCAATAAAATCTACTTTAGTTTTGAGCTGTAACTTCCTAAAAGACTTTAGAACTACAAGAGGAGCTTGTCTTATCTTCAGATATTTGCAGTGGTCTATACTCGATTGGTGATTAATGCACTGCTCACTAGTGTATACTTATCCAAGGAGTCCTCTCAATATCATGGGAATGTCAAGGGTTCTAGAGTCAAATAGCATGATTTAAATTCTGCTTTATTATTATTATCTCCCTGACCTTGGGCAGATCACTGAACTACACTCAACCCCAATTGAACAGTGCAAATGATTTCTATCTTTCAGGTACATATTAGTAATTGTATGTGAAAATATGGACTAGCAAACTAAAAATATTTCTAGTAGAAACATCTATCCAGTCATTTGAGATAAAATACAACTGATGTAACTAGAGTTCTTCAAAATGCATGACAGAGCAGAGAAGTAAATATATATTTATATATATATGTTGCTACAAGCAAATAATAAAATGGAACTGATAACTAGACAGGTTAGCTCTGAATCTAGTTTTATTGATGTACTTAGGACAAGGGAGAGCCTTCAGTTTGGCAAGTGAATGGATTGAATATTCTCACTTATTCCAGGAGAGAAGATTTGGCCCTGAAATGCTGAAAAGTGAGAAATTGTATCTGAGGGCTTCAAAGTGAAGTTAGGACTTCTGAAAGTTACATGCTTAGTGAAAGGGTGTACTTGGGGGAAAATATCTGTGTCTATGTCATATATCTCACAAAGATTTGAGATTTTAGTTTACATTGCTCACTATGGTCTGGGAGTGCCTGAACTGAAAAAACTAACTGGGAGCAAAATGAAAAAGATGAGTTCTAGATGAATAATGTTGCAAAGCTACCTAGAAATTACCCTCTGAGAGGGAATGTAGACTTGACCTTGGGAATCACATGATTCCTCACGGATTAAAACCAAATGGACATGAGTTGACATGTCAAAATTAAAAAAACACAAAAAACATAAAAACTTAAGAATAGGGGTCAGAAATCAACTGTGTACATTCATATTTTTGTGTAACCAGGAAAAAGAAATAGTAAGAAAGTATAATCTATAAAAATTAGGTGGACTAACTATGGGTAAAGAGTAAAAACAAAGAGGTCCAGTATATCCAAAGGAAGGTAAGAAAGGGAGGAAATAAATAAGCAAGGAAAAAGGATGGTAAATGGAAAGCATAACAGATGGGATAAATTAATCTAATTAATAGTCACCACACTAATCAGATTAAAGTTGACTATAAGGACTTCCCTGGTGATTCAGACGGTAAAGCGTCTGTCTACAATGCGGGAGACCCAGGTTCGATCTCTGGGTTGGCAAGATCCCCTGGAGAAGGAAATGGCAATCCACTCCAGTAATATTGCCTCGAAAATCCCATGGACAGAGGAGCCTGGTGGGCTACAGTCCATGGGGTCGCAAAGAGTCGGACACAACTGTGCAACTTCACTTTCACTTTCACAAAGATGTAGATTCTCATGTTGGATTTAATTGAATATAAATTCATTGAAAGGTTAAAGGTAAAGGAATGGAAAATACTTGCCAGGAAAAAACTAACCAAAACACTAATATTAATATCAGGCAAAAGAAATATTAAGACAAAAATTTTTTTTCTAAGATATAGTGATTACCATATAATAAGTGGAAGTTATATAATGGTTTTGAGCTTGTATATACCAAATAACATACCCATAGTCAATATATAAATTGACTATGACACTTATCTTTAAAAAAACAAGGCAATAAATCCACAGTGGTATTATAATATTTTAACATTCTTTCTCAATAATTAATAAACTAAGCAGAAAAAAAATAGAATAATAATTTAGTTGACTTTGAACAACACACACAAAAAAGTGTTTCATCTGACAAAAATATATAGAACCCTGATACTGAATTAAGTATAAATATTTTCTTCTAGAATGTATAGAACATTTTTTTTTAATTTATTATGTCCCAGGACACAAAATGACAACAGTAAGTATCAAAGAATAAGTATCACATAGAACAGTATTTCTGTCCACAACACAGCATATAAATATATAAGACAGTAAACAAGCAGACAAGTAAATAAATGAAGAGGGTTAAAACATCTTTTTGATCAATTAAGTGTATGATCAAAAAAGCAAGAAATCTTATATACGATACTGTGTGTACTTAGTCGCTCAGTCATGTCTGACTCTTTATGACCCCATGTAGTGTAGCCCACCAGGCTCCTCTGTCCCTGGGGATTCCCCAGGCATGAATACTGGTGTGGGTTGCCATGCCCTCCTCCAGGGAAATCTTCTCAGCCCAGGGATCAAACCCAGGTCTCTCTCATTGCTGGCAGGTTCTTTACCCTCTGAGCCACAAGGGAAGCCCAAAATCACTGGAGTGAGTAGCCTATTCCTTCTCCAGGGGAACTTCTCAACCCAGGAATCGAACTGGGGTCTCTTGCATTGCAGGTGGATTCTTTACCAACTGAGCTACCCCGGAAGCCCATATAAGATACTAGCACATGAAATATATCAATGTATTAAAACCTACAAATTCAAACAAATACATATACATTGCATCAAGTGGATTTTCCCAGGATAAAATGAGATGTTAGAGTTATATGGTCTATGAATGTAATTCACAAGACCAGCATATGAAAATATTTTTTAAATAAAATTGTCTTACTAGATGTAGAATTTTAAAACTCTTAATAAAATCAAGTCCCTTCATGATAAAAAAAAAAAAACAAAACCAGTAACACCATTGGTCCTACCTGACCCAGCTAGGCAAGAAAATGTCAACACAATTTCTGAGGATTGAAAAGGGAGAAACTAAACTATCATGACCGTCGTCTATAAAAGACTTCATAGAAAAAATTAATAAGAATCAGCAAATTAGTGGAACTGATAAAACAGCCTATGAGGACTGATGAATAGAATATCAATCTATAAATTATTTTTGTCAACTCTAAGACATGAAGATAGAAATATAGATATACATGCAAATATGCTTATATATATGGATGGGTAGATAGAGAGATTAAAGCTACCATTTACTGGAACACTGACATCTATAAAATGCTTAGAGTTAGGAATATATCCCTAATAAAAAATCATCACAGTTTTTATGAAGAAAGCTTTAAAAACTTTACTGAAATCATAAAAGGAGACCTAAATAAATATAAAGATAAACTATATAGTTAAATGGGAGGATACAATGTCATAAAGAAGTATTTTATCCTCAAATGCATGTATAAATTCAATGAAATTGGAATTAAAATCCCAACAGGCATTTCAGAAAATAAAACTGAAAATTCACATGAAAGGGTAAAAGGGTCTTTTGATGGAGAAAACGAAAGTATAGAGTGGACTTGTAGATAAATCAAGACTTTTCTAAAACTATGGAAATTAAGACAAACTGCTATTGATAAGGTAATAGGAAAAAAATAAACTAATGAAGCAAGATAACCCCACCCCAAAAAAGAAAGCTTATCTAAGTTGTGAATGATATATGGCAAAGAATGGGTCACAATTCAGTAGTGAAAGGATTAAGTTTTACATAAATAATGTCAGGCAAATGATTCATCTCTATTTGGGGGGACACAGTCCTTACCACCATCCTTTTAAAAACTGTTTGTAGTTGATTGAAGCCATACATGTAAAAATAAAAGCTTAAAACTATTGGGAGAAAATAGGGGAGATGACTTATTTGTGTTTCTGAATACCTTGGAGTAAAGAAACATTTATTTAACAGGCCATGAAAAGGTCAAATCATGAAGGAAATGATTAAAAATGTTTATTCAACAAAACAACCTAAACAGAATGAAAAAAAAAATTGCAAAGGATCAGTATCTAGTATCTGTAAATGCATGGCCTATCAATAAAGACAAAAGAATCCAATTTAAAATAGGCCAGAGTGATGACAATCCGTCAACATAGGTAGAAACATACGTTGTCAGCAAACATATGAAATGATACTCAGGCTTGTTAGTAATCAAGGAAAGGCAAAGTAGAATAATACCACCAGGGAAGCCCCTAAAGCGTTAGTCTATCAGTCATGTCTGACTCTTTGTGACCCCATGGACTACATACAGCCCACCAGGCTCCTCTGTCCATGGGATTCTCTAGGCAAGAGTACTGGAATGGGTTGCCATTTCCTTCTCCAGGGAATCTTTCTGACCCAGGGATTGAACCCACATCTCCTGCATTGCAGGCAGATTCTTTATCATCTGAGCCACCAGGGAAGCCCAAATATCATTCAGTACCCATCAGATTAGCTACAAAGTTACATTTTTGGTAGAATCTAGTGCTGCCAGGGACCTGGAACAATGGAAAATCTATTGGTATGTGTGTTCATTGGTATACTTCTGGAGGGTAATTTAGCAATATGAAAGCTGATCGCCGAAGAATTGATGCTTTTGAACTGTGGTGCTGGAGAAGACTCTTGAGAGTCCCTTGGACTGCAAGGAGATCCAACCAGTCCATTCTAAAGGAGATCAATCCTGGGTGTTCATTGGAAGGACTGATGCTAAAGCTGAAACTGCAATACTTTGGCCACCTCATGGGAAGAGTTGACTCACTGGAAAAGACTCTGATGCTGGGAGGGATTGGGGGCAGGAGGAGAAGGGGACGACAGAGAATGAGATGGCTGGATGGCATCACCGACTCTGTGGACATGAGTTTGAGTGAACTCCGGGAGTTGGTGATGGACAGGGAGGCCTGGCGTGCTGTGATTCATGGGGTCGCAAAGAGTCGGACACAACTGAGCCACTGAACTAAACTGAACTGAATAAAGTTGAAGATGCAATTATCTTCAGCCTAGCAATACCACTTTGGATGTATTTCCTGCAGACACTCATGCTTTATGTGAAAAGGAACGTGAACGTGTATGTTTCAAGCAGTGTTGTTGGAAATAACAAAAAGATTACCAACGATGACAGTAATAATGACAGAGAGATAATCTGGGTGCCTATCAGGAAAAGTGTGCTCAAAGGAAGTATATTACTGCATTGATCTATATGATCAGTATGTGTGATCTCAAAAGCAATGCTGGGTTTAAAAAAAACAGCTACACACAATACATGTAGTATTAAAACACCTAGGAAATTTAAAACATGCAGAGCAACACATAGGCACAAGAGATATAAAAACACTCATGTGAGAGAGAAATAGTGGATTGAAAACAAAAAATACAAAACAGTATCTTTTATTTATTTTTCCCCAAAAAGAAAAGAGGAAGAAAGCATGGCGAAATGTTTTAATTTGACAAAGCTGGGTGGTAAGTCTAGGGGATTTGTTATAATGTTCTTTGTATTTTTCTATATGATTAATATATTTTCTAATCAACACAGTACTAATGGTATGTATAGTGTGCCTGGGCACATCATCTGAGCCTCCAAAAGTGATTGTTTCCTTCCTTTCCCGTGCCTGGAAGCTGGTGTATGAAGCATCCAGGGATTACCCTCTTATCCTTAGCCCAAGGCAGCCCTGGAATACTTGGGCTCTTCCTGAGCCAGAGGCATCCTAGGTGGTCCCCCCCACCATGTCTCCCAGCTTAGTCAGTCTGGGTGGCAGATTTAGAACTACATCCTTCTCAGCACAGAATTTTAAGTGCTGAGGCAGCTTCTAGCTTGTAGAAAAGCCTGTGGCGGGAAGATGCAACACCACATCCCTCGTTCAATTAGAGCTGCTTGTCACACTCTTCCCGAGTCCCATTTTGTAGATGAAGAAACGGATGATCAGAGAGGAGGAACGGCTTGCCCTTGATGAGTGAGCCATTCGTAGTGTTTAAGAGAATGTGTGTCTCTCCTGACTTCTAGAACTTTCCAACTGGTCTTTGTATGCAGATGCTACATGATTCAAAAACTTGATCTTTTCACTTCTGCTGTCTTTTCTGGTTTGTAACAGCCGGGGTCTTCACCTTCAGAGCGCAGTGTCTTGGGATGGAATTAATCAGACTTGGCTAATTTGTCAGACTGTGACAAAAGCAGTGTGACTATAGGCAGGTAGCTTCACCTCTCGAGGTGTGTGTTTCCCCACCTAAAAACTTCTCAGAGTAAATATTCAAGGGACTGCTGTTTTGCTTAAATGATGTTACTCATATGAAGTGCCAGGCATAGTGCCTGGCATGTGGTAAATAGCCAACAAATGGAAACTACAATTGCTATAATTATTTTAGAAGTAGGGTATCAAAAAAGTGTGATACAGTTCAGTTACACAGACTATAGAGAGTGTATGATAAATGAATGCTATTCTATGGAAACAGTCGGAGGTCAGTAAGGAGGAATCAAGAAGCTCAGAGAGAATTTCCTGGAGCAAGCAAAATTGGGTATTTCCACGGTGAAATGATGTTCCCCACCCTCTTTCTCCTGTTGTAGCTCTCATTTTATCTTCACGGTGGCATGGGGCAAGAATCATACATCTTAATTAAAAGGTAGGAAAGCAGACTGAGAGGAAGAAAGTGACTTGCTTGTAGATTTCAGAGGGGTTTTTAATTGACCTGTCATGATACTAATTGCACACCAACATTTTAAGAAACGGACGTTTTTGCCAAAAGCTAGGTCATGGCGTGTTTAGACTCCTTCATAACATATATTTTCTTAAGATAGTGATTTTATAATCTTCACTAAATTTCAGGTTGTGCTCCGAATTTGATGCACGTCACCATCAATACATCTCTGAGGAAAAGTACTGAAAAGTCTGACCACTTAGAAATGGCAGTGTTTTTATTTCTAATTGCCAGAGATGCAAACCTAAGGCAGATGTGTCATTTGAGACATTTGTGAAACAATGATGGTTAAACATAAAAACATTAAAAAAAAAAAGTCATACCAAGGATGCAAAACAAGCCACCCTTCAAAACCAGCCAGACAATCTCATCACATTTAAATACTGCCAGTTAAACTTACTAGCTAAAAGGCTGAAGTTAATCTGAGATGTGACTCATGAATGATTGAATTCTGGCGGAGGTTAGCTTTAAGATAAACTGGCACTCAGAGCTCTATGAGAGAGATCAGGAGTGATGAAACTAGTTGTGTCTCAGACGAACTGGTAGAATTTTAGTTTTAAAGCAAGAGAAATAGGAAGTTTCAGGCAGAGACATGTTCCCATCACTGCCCTACACGGGGAGGTTTTGAGCTGCAGAGTAGCTTTGGATCTAAGAATATTCTGATGGTGTTGGCGATACTGGAAAGGGGATATGCTCGAGGCAAGAGGGCGAGCCAGAGCTGTCAAGGTTGGGATGTAGGTGGTAGCAAGGATGCACAGGGAAAGACATGGAAGCTGTTGGGGGAAGTTGACAAGGCTTAGGGTCTGCCTGGATGTGGGAGACTCAGGAGGGGAAGGGGTTCCAGTGACAGCATTAAGACTTTCCAGATGGTTTTCAGAGCAGCTGAAAGGAACAACCTGACATAAATGTCCTACTTTTAGGCCAACCACTAAATAGGTCCTAACCTCCAGCAAAGCCTTCAGAAGCCATAGCCTGTCCTTCTCAAAAAATTCTCTTCTGCCTTAGGCTCTTGAGAAAAGAGCCCTGGTTTAGCATTCATTGTGACTTTAACTTGGAGAAAATATAGTTTTATCACAGGAATTCTTAAGTGGAAAAATACAATCTTTTTCATGGCATTTTTGCCCTGATTTCCCTTTTCTACCTTTTAATGATGGGAATGGCTTCTAATTTCCTATGTGAAAACTTGGGATAACAACCCCTACTCCAACGAGCCACTCTCAGGCTTCTGAGAGATAATCATGCATGAGCCATGCACTCCCTGTTTGGAAGGAGGGCATTAAGGTTTCTCTACCAGTCAGATACTTCCTGTGTAACGCCAGCAGGTAATAAGAAGGACAGTGGCGGAAGTTGCTGGGGAATCAATTTTGCCCCAGGGTAAAGACAAACCTTCTAGGATCCAGAAATTTCAAAAGTTGAAACAGCCTCCTAGAGAGAGAGAGAGAGAGAGAGCTGCATGCCCTGAGGGTGTTCTCACCAAACAGTGTGGCAGAAAGGAGACTTTCCATCGAACCATGAAGCACGTGGTAGATGACCGTCTTATTCGTCTTCGTGGGTTTACCAAACCAAGTTTATATATAGTTACCTGTCACTCCATTCCCTCTAGTAAAGAGAGCATGGCAAAACTCTCAGTGGATGAGAATGCTGACAATTTAGCATTAATAGTAACAGGTTAGCATTTGTTAACTATTTATCGGGCACATAGGTGCTTTATGTGTTCTCACGTTCACCCTGTGGGAAAATGCTGTGAAACCAGGCTTCTGACTAATTTGAAATAGGCTCAGAGCGCTGGAACACCTGCCGTGACTTCTCAGCGAGCAAGTGAGGAAGCCAGGATGGAAACATGAGTTTGCTCACCTCAAAGTGGTGTTTACTGAGACGGAGGAGGAGGGAGTGGGGAGGAGGCCAGGCACGGTGGGGGAGAAAACAGTCACAAACACTAGCAGAGCCCCTAAATATCATCAGGCGTAAATCATTTGGATGCACACCACGAATGAAAAACACAAGATAGAGGCAGAATCTTCACAGTCTCACGCTTTTCCACCCGAGTGCTCCGTCTGCTTCAGACAGCGACCATATGCCCCAGTAGCCTGGGAGGTAGCCTGTAGAGTTGTTTTAAATTTTATTCCCTAATTGGGCCATAATTGTTAAATATAAAGCATACCTTCATATTTTTTATTTCTTTGAATTTTATTTGGCTGTGTCGAGTCTTAGCTGTGGCATGCCGGATCTTTGTTACATCATGCGGGATCTTTTGTTTGTGGTACATGCACTTTCTAGTTGTGCTGTGTGGGCTTCGAAGTGCACAGGCTCAGTAGTTGCTGTGCATGAGCCTAGTTGCCCTGGGGCATGTGGGAGCTTAGTTCCCTGACCAGGGATCAAACCCACATCCTTGGTGTTACAAGGTGGATTCTTAGCCACTGGACCTCCAGGAAGTCCCAGCCTCCATATTTTAAAGCAAAATTAATGTACAGTAGAGCGCATGTCATCTTTATCTTGGGCCTTCATGCATCCCCTGGGAAAGCCATTCTTCCCCCTGCTCTAATATTTCAGTTTCAAAAGCACCATCTGAAAATGTATACATTCATTGGTCTAGAGGTGGTTCAAATAGCCAATAAACTTTTATAGATGCCTCTAATTATATCAACAAATTAGCATTCCAGAGGTTTACAAGGCAACCATTATTCGTACGGTTATACATATAATATCTCATGACGTTTATGCATCTCACCTACTTGGCTTTCCTTGACAGAGCGCTGCGAGAATCTCCAGGGACTTCTGGTCTACCCTCAATATTCTTACCTGATCCAGCAGTGCTAAAACAAGCTCTCTGCTGGGTCATAAGTCCCACATTCTCAGAAGGGCCGTGTTCTTAGGGAGCCTTCTTCAGTGCTCATAAACTCTAGCTCCTCATTGTGTTGAGAGTCAGGAGATACTGTCTGTGTCACTGCACCTGTTATCTTATCGGTCTTATCCAAACAGCCCCAGCCCGAGCAGCAGCTGAAACAACAGATGAGCAGGAGGACTTGAGATTTTTTGACACCATCCTTTTGTTTATGAATCCCCCTTCACCCCTACTCTGGAATCTGATAGGAATTCTCTTCATTACCATTTTGTGCATTCTTTTTTCCCATGACACATTTTAATTATTAAAACATAATTAATTGGTACAGAGGGAGATGAAAGAGAAGAATAACATTTCCCTTTGAAAATGGTCAAAAAGGGGAATGGGGGTGGTGATTTGGTCATGTGGATAAATATATCTTTGCCCTGGAAGATAATTGCCAGTATCCAGGTTCCTTTCATGGCAGGGAATTCAAGTAAGGAGCTAAGAGATCAGAAGGGGAGGAAGGTGATCTGGTATAAGATTGAGTGCCAGGAAAGTGGAACAGGCATTGCTCTGTGGGGTCTTGAGCGCAGAGGAGAGAGTCAGTCTAGGCAAACTGGAAATCTAACAGGAACCAAAGCCTGGAATTGCAATTGCAGAGCAAGATTTCCCTTTGCAAGGAGTGAAATTGTTCAAGCAGACCTGAAATAGGAATTAGGGAGGCAGAGTGCAGGATATAACTTAATGCCATATGGTTGTAAGCAGGTTGCTTAATCTCTTTATGCCTCAGATTCATCATCTGTAAAATAAACATGAAACTACTAGTATACATGTAGTGTTGTTTTGATTCTCAAATGAGAAAACACAGAGAAAGTGAAAGTGCTTAGCCCCAGGCTTGACATTCATTTAATAGATGCTGCTATTATTATTATTTTAGTCAAGAGTGAGAAGCACAGGGCAGAGCAAGTGGCAGGGATAGTCACTGGATGTGAAACGTAAGGAAAGGGCTAGCTTGCTTATATGGGGTTTCTGCTCAGATCTTAAAATGAGGGCAGTAGATCAGACAGTGCCCGCAGAATCTGGCATGATGCTTTCCCACCTCTGTGTTTTACTCATCCCATTTATTTTTCCTAGATGGCATTCTCCAAGACATCTTCGTTACGGGCCACATACCACCCATTTCTTATCCACCAGGGTTATTCTAAAGAATAAAGAATTAAAGATAAAAAGTGCTCAGTTGTTCAGTCGTATCCAACTCTATGCGGCCCCGTGGACTGTAGCCCGCCAGGCTCTTCTGTTGATGGAATTTTCCAGGCAAGAATACTGGAGTGGTTGCCACTTTCTACTCCAGCCAGGGATCGAACTCACATCTCCTGTGTCTCCTGCATTGGCAGGCAGATTCTTTTCCACTAGCGCCACCTGGTAATATTCATGGTTGTGTGTCAGTTGATGCTACATTTCAGTATAGCCCATCATAGGTGGGAGAGTGGCTTAATCACAGTAGACATGAAAAATTACTGGATAACTAACTTATATGTGGATTCTAAAATGTGACACAAATGAACATATCAACAAGACAGAAACAGACTCATAGAGAACATTCTTGTGGCTGCCAAAGGAGAGTGGGATGGCGGAGGGAAGGATTACAAACTTGGGATTATCAGCTGCCAACTACTATGTACAAGACGAATGAACAGCAAGGTCCTACTGTATATCACAGGGTACTATATTCAATCTCCTGTAACCAACCATAGTGGAAAAGAATTATAAAAGAATGTGTATATGTATACAAAGGAATCACTTTGATGTACGGCAGAAATTAGTATAACACTGTAAATCAACTATGCTTCAATAAAATTTATAAAAACAAATAAAAATTATTGAATGATTAAATATGTGGGTGGTATCAAAAACAAACCAGACTAGTAGAAATGTACTCAAGGGGGTCCATTTGGTCTGTCCGCAGCCTTGCATCTGTATAGTAAATAGTCTTCCTTATGTTTTTATGTTTTCCAGAGATGTACATCTCGGCAGTAGGTACCAGTATTGGGTCATCGCTATTTCAGGAAATGGAGAGAGTGAGCCATCACCTGCTGCCACATACACCCATGGAAGTGGGTACTGTGGCGATGGCATCATTCAGAGGTAAGGAGGTCTAGCTGCAGACATGGTGGGGGTAATGCTAATTATGCCCGAAAGTGGTCAGGGTGCCAAAGAGAAGAGCTTATGGGCTACCCTCCAGGGTGTGAGCTGTGAGGGAGCCCCAGCAATCTGCAAGTCGATTCATCTGCAAGTAGCTTGCAGGCCTCAGAAGGGAAGCAGTGACTCTTTGTTGAGTACACACAGTTCTCAAATGTGCAGTAGCGTGAGATTTCCACAGAGCCACCATTCTGCACTGACCACCACGGTGCTCTTGTTCCTGACCATGTCCCGTGTGCTGCGCAGATTCTATTAGTGTCTTCCACCTCAGTCCACATGCAGTTAACAGGGCACAGGGCACCTGCGTGAGAACACTTTTACCTTCTTTGCTGGTTGCCATTTACATTTGTTAAAACTGAAAGTTTATTTATTATTTCTATTGTGTTATATCAACAATTTACAAAACGGGTCAGAGTCTCATAAAAACAGCAAACTATTTCAACTCTCTGTAATGTTGAAACCATAAATAGTAAACAGTCCTCTAGAGTGAACACTGAACATGGCTGTAAGTACAGGAGGCAAAGGAATCAGTAAATGTAAAGATTCCACACAAGCAGCCGAAAGAAAGGAAAAGTGTGATTAGAAGATATAAAGCTGTGTGTCTAGAAGATGGATTTTATCAGAACATCAGTCCATCCATCCCCTGTCCACAGGGCAAGATGTTACGCAACTGAGAAACAGTGGCACGAAGCCATCAAGACTTTTGTATTGTTGAAAAAGAAAAAAAAAAAGGAAATCTTTGGGATTTTTTTTTTCCCTCCAGAGTAAGCACAAAAATGTCTTGTCACTGAATTAAATAGTTTTGGCCCTCAAGATGAAAAAAGATACTGAGAATCATTCACAATTAAACTCCTTGTTGCTAAATCTGTGTTCTTTATTGTAATCACAGTTACAAATCACACTATTGCTAAGGGACTTTTAAAACTATTGGCAGATTTAATAATAAGCATTACCTATGGAGATGACACAAGACGCTATTGGCAAAATTCCTTCATTAAATGGCACCATTGGGGGTCACGAAGTATCTGTGCACCATGGGATTGCAATCACTATTTCTGTAGGGGGAGGGGCGCTATAAAGAAAATTTATTTCACTGATGTGCAGAACATGAATTGATTCGTAGGTATAGTTCACGTAATGAAAGAAAAGGACTCAGAGACTGTTTCACTGGTTTATCATTGACACTAGTGCTGGAGGTCAAGAGCAGTTTAACTGGATGCTGATGATTTTGTGGTGTGTAATATACACTGGGAAGCTGCTGTGGAATGAAGGGACCAGCTAGGAGCACAGCACGGATGCTGCAGGGATGCAGAGAAAGAGTGTGTACACGAATACGCATTTGCACAGACACCGCTATTGGCGAGCAGTTTGCCTTCTGATCATGGCTTAGCACTGAAGGGAGAAGCAGATGTCGAGAATGTGATCAGATGCTGGCCAGTGAGTTACATCTGCCCAACTTATTGTGCAAAAGGATAGCAGTATATGCAAGACACTGCTCCCCTAAACACCCTGAAATAAACCAGCTGCTACCAGCAGGGGATTAAGTCAAGTTTTTGAAATAACAAATGACTTTTTTTTTTTTTACTATTAACACTGATAAAGACCAGTATTGATTATTTGTGCAATTTCAAGTGATTTGCTGAAGTGATGTAGCTCAGGTATATATATATATTCACGTCTTAAACGTCCTGCATCTATCATTTCAAAGCTGAATTATCTAGATTTCAATATGAAGGGGTTAATAATAAGGATTTTTAAGTGTTGAATTATGATGCAAACCACCTGATTGCCAAGAAGTTGACTCCTCAAGCATATTCCACACTTGTCAGAGATTGACATTGATGGTGTCCTATTGCGTGCATGGAAGATCCTCATCCAAGTGCAACAATCCAACATGAAGATATGGTTTCGGGCACTTAATGTAACAAAAATGGGCAAAGGGAAGATACTCACTGTTTACTTCCACATGAAGACATCGACTTTTAGCTTTTGATCCAGCTGTTGTCTGATAGAACCCTGAGCAAGTGAACAAGATCATCTCCAGGGAAAGTGCTGCATCTTCTGTGGGTCTAAGTTAAGCTACATACCCAGAACATCCAGGAGACAGTCATGGTCATTGCCAACAACCCCTAATTGTGCCTTCAGTTCAGTTGGAATAAAAAAGAAACTCACTACATGTAGGATCTGGTCTACAATTCTGTCTGTCCATTTTGGAATCAGATATAGATAGAGCTTCCTTGATGGCTCAGATGGTAAAGGATCTTCCCACAGTGCAGGAGACACGAGTTCAATCCCTGGGTCAGGAAGATCCCTTGGAATAGGAAATGGCAACCCACTTACTATTCTTGCTTGGAGAATCCCTGGACAGAGGAGTCTGGCAGGCTACAGTCCATGGGATCTCGAAGAGTCAGACAGGACTGAATGACTAACACTTTCACTTTTCATAGATATACAGATAAAACACTGCAAGCAATATTATCACTGACCTAAAACTTCTAGTAGTAGTAGTAATTTAAATATCATTCTGAGCAAAGTTTTTTAGTATTTTATACCTAGGATTAATAACCTTCATAGACATCAAATAGATATTGAATTACCTGCAGGTACCAAATAGTTGTTGAAATAGTTGGTAGAAAACTGAATGCAACTTATGGATGACTGCCTAAGCAAAAATAAATAAATAAACTTTGAGAGTAAGAAGGGCTGTTATCTTCACTAACTGGATTTTTCATGGGATGATACATGCTAATTTGCTATATATATGCAAAGGAATTTACGAAGAAATACAGATAGACTCAACACTCAGTGAGGCCTCTGATGAATAAAAGCACTGGATGACTGTATAATGATAATCATAAATATTTATTGAGACTCTACTAGGCAGGAGGCACTGTGCTACACTATCATCTCCTTGGGTCCTTCCAACAACCATGTGAGATAGGCCTGATTATCTTACTTCACAAAAGAGGCACCTTGCCCCCAAAGATTAAAATGGTTTTCTGAAGCTTACATACCCAGTAAGGAGCAGAAACAAGGTGTAGGCCTAGGACCCACATTCTCATCTGGATTTACCATTGCCTGGCCATGACTGATGGCCCTGCAAAACCAACAAGTGAAGGGATAGCTCCATGCTGTTTCCTCTTTCCCAGACACCGTGCCAGGCGTCAGGGTGCTAGGATGATAAAGACTCTGTCACATCCTTTGGCTTCCTAAAGCCTCGGATGGGGTGCTCTCAAGTAACAGGCAAAGGTAGTTGGTTTGACAAGCCCTGTGATAGATGGAGCCCCTTGTCTTTGGACTTAAAGAAGATGGCCACCCACTCTAGCCCGCGAGGTCAAAGAAGGTTTCTCAGAACTTGTCTATCTAATGATAGATCTGGCATGCCTAGAAGATATTTGTGGTGACCCTAATGTTTTGCTTAAACCAATAGAACATACTGTTTGGGTGGTGAGGGAAGGAGGGTTAGAAGTGTTCTTTGTGGCTTAGGGAAACCAGCCCAGGTTAAAAAAAAAAAAAAAATCTCTCCCCAGATAACCTATGAAATAGTTAAGAATCACAAGGCCGTCGCTGATTTCCAGTGTGCAAGATTTGCTTGAATATGGGCCCTGCTTGGAATATAGAATTCTTTGCTAATGGCTTTGCAAGCAGGAGAGAAGTTGGGGGGCTCTTCAGAGATCAATACAATGTCCTAGTCATCGTAAGCACTGATTACAAGGCCCCATACTGGTACTCTGACACTTCCTAAAAGCAACAAATGTTTCCCTTTGTTATTTCCTCGGGTGAAAGGCAAAGTCTGAGGCCTCTTCCAGGCCGGGACTCCCATCCGGTATCTGGGGAAAGAGGGACAACTGCCACATGCTCTGCGGAGACATCCCAGGACAGGTGGTTGGGCGTGAGGACTGTGGCTCTCTGATCGTCCACTGTGTGTGGCAAACCTGGCCCGCAACCTTAAGTTAGTTTCCATGTTTGCACTGACGCTAAGGAGTAGGTGTAACTATCTCCGTTTTGAAAGCAAAAGTGAAGTCGCTCAGTCGTGTCCGACTCTATGCAACCCCATGGACAGTATCCTACCAGGCTCCGCTGTCCATGGGATTTTCCAGGCAAGGATACTGGAGTGGGCTGCTATTTCCTTCTCCAGGGGATCTTCCCAACCCAGGGATCGAACCTGGGTCTCCTGCATCGCAGACAGACACTTTAGATTCAACATCTAGAATGGCACCGTTCAGGGGATTTTTCTACAATAGTGGAAGTAGATTCTGTGCTCTCTGATCCACTTGCCACTCGCTCCATCCAGCTATTGAGGACTTGAAATGTGCTTACTGTGGCTAAATAATGGAAAGTTTGTTTTCAATTTTTGTTGATGTAAATTGTCAAAGATAGAAAGATCAGAGAGAGATTAACCAGCGGTCCCCCACCTTTTTGGCACTAGGGACCGGTTTCATGGAAGCCACTTTTTCCGTGGACTGGGAGGATGGGAGATGGTTTAGGGATGACTCAAGCTCATTACATTTATTGTGCATTTTATTTCTATTACTGCATCAGCTCCACCTCAGATCATCAGGCATTAGGTGCCAGAGGTTGGAGAGCCTTACGAAGAGACTTGTCTAAGATCACACAATTAGTTGGGAATACGGGTCTCTAAACCCAAGTTTCTGTGACTAAAGGGATGAGATTTTCCAGACAGTGGTAACACAACCAGTCTTTCAGTTGTTAATCCTCCTTCTCTTCTAGATCCAATTCAGAGAGTGTGGCTCAGTTTCTGCCCATCCTAACCACTGCAAAATTATCTTTCGGTGATGGAAATAATTCCTTAAAAAGTAGGAGGAGGCATTTTTAATTCCTAGCAGCATAGGTCCCAGGCCTTAGAGTTCTTGACACCATGAAATGACACACCCAACGGAGAAGGCGGTGTTCTCTGATCTAAGGAAGATCAAATCTGAATGTGTGTAGGAGAAAAAGCTACCTTTATGTACGCTGGGGTTATGACAGAAGGTTCAGAGCAGGGCACAAGGAGAACAGCATTTATACCTTAGAAACTACACAGTTCCCTCAGTCCACCATTGTAGAGTGCAAGTGTGATTTCCTGGACATGGGAGCAAAGTCTGGATCTTTGATTCGTCCTCTTCTTCCTCCCCTCTGACTTACTAACTTAACAGAAGATGTCAGCGAATGAGTCTGAAGCAGGAATTCTGCTTTGTCCTGAGAAACACACAGTAGGACAGCCATAAGGACCTCACAAACTTACATTGTTTGGAACAAACAGAAACTCAGCCAGGGGAAGGGACTTGTCCGAGACCTGATCAAAACGTTCACAGCCCCCAGAGGGCTTTTCCATGTCCCAGTTGGGCTTCTGAAGTTGATGTGATAAATTTTCCTTCCATATCCGTTCTGCAGAAGCCAAGGTGAAGAGTGTGATGACATGAACAAAATCAATGGGGATGGCTGCTCGCTCTTCTGTCGGCAGGAAGTCTCCTTCAATTGTATTGGTAAGTCTGCCCTTTCTCTGGGCCTCACTGGAGGAGTGGACGGTGCCATATGGCTAGTCAGTTACAAGAATAGCAATGGTTATAACTAAATGATGATTCACTCCTTTCTATCGCACGTATGTATTGAGTGCCTCCTGGGAGCCAGACTCTGTTTTAGGCACTAGTGCATACAGGCATGGAAACAGACAGACAGAGGGCAGGTATTCTGCCCTCCTGGAGCTTATGTTCTCATAGATGACCGTGGTAATGGATAACTCTTGTGATCCAGCTTCATCTTGCATTTATTGCTCTTCTTCATGTCAACTGTCTGGGATGGTTATTATTTGTATAGATGTTTAAGGCTTTTATTCTTTCTTTAGAGATGAGAAAAATGTAGAAGCCAGAGAGCTTGTGAAACGTGTCCAGAGTCACACAGGTTAGGCTTGAAGACAGAACCAGGACTTGAACCTGATCTTGTCTGATTCTTGCACACAAGCTTAGTTCATTTTACTCCACAGCCTCCAGCCAGGATCCAGGCTCTCTGTCTTGAGGAAGAGGAATCGCAGACCAGCCCATGTTTAGAAAGCAAATGTCCTTTTCCCACCTTCACCGAGTCAGATGGGAAATTTGTTTTCGGAGTCTGGCTGGTCTTGTTGTTTTAGCCCCACTTGGGAGGCCCCTGGTCAACCCCGGGGGCTGGTAAACAGACAGGGGTTGGGGGGCAGGGATGGAATTTTGAGCTGGCCCAGATGAGATCATGCTTCCTTTAAGATGCAAATCGATACCTGAAGATCAAAGGTCCCCTGGCTAATCCCCTGGGCTGGAGGTGAAAACTAATCACAATTCATTTGCAAGTACAAAAGACAGAGGTGCTCCATCTAAGGAAAGGAGGAAACCCTTGGTGGGAAGATTTCTCTCTGAAAGGCAATTTTCTTGGAGGACTGAAGGGGAGGAAATGTCTTTGGTTCTACTGTTCATGTCTTTGGTTCTACTGTTCGCAGCACATCACAGAGCAGTTTTTAGACCTCCCTTCTCCTGGCATGCTGTGAGCTCTTAACCACATATCATTTATGGTGTGTTCCATTCTCAGACACGTTTACTGACCACTTACTTTCTCCTTGGCACCAAGTGAGGGCTGAGCAACACAATAGAGCTGCCCCACACCTGTTTGCGGATGAAAGAAAAGGAAGATACGGAGGGGGAAGGACAGCAGAGCAGGGACTTGGGTTTTTAAAGAGCAGATTTTTTTTCCCTCTCTCTCTCTTGATTTGAGTGTAATTCATAATCAAATCTTGATATGAACCTAGTGGTATAGTAGAAAGAGCCTTGGATTACATGTCAGAAAACCAGGCACTCTGGTCCCAGCTATGCTGAGAACGTGTTCGTTGAAACTGGCCAAGTCACCTCCCTAGTCTGGACTTCTGATTGACCTCCCATAAATTGAAAGGATTATATTAGGTGGTCTCTAAAAGCCTTACCTGCACTTCTGCTGTGTGGTTTCCAATGTGTGTGACTATTTCTCATTATCGTGAGCTCTGCTTGAACCATCTCTCACCGTGGACATCATCCTCATGACACCCAACAGTACACTCAGATCTTGCTGGATGATGTCCACCCATTTTACTAGCGTTAAGATGGCATGTGGCTCAAGGGCTTCTGGGCAGAGTTAGAATGTGGTGAAGTTAGGACAGTATGGTCTGTGGAACAGGTCTGCAAGTTACAGTCCATGAGCTGGAACTGGTCTACTGCCTATATTTGTAAATAAAGTTTTCTAAAATGTACCAGGGGCCTTCCCTGGTGGCTCAGACCATAAAGAGTCCACCTGCAATGCGGGAGACCTGAGTTTGATTCCTGGGTTGGGTAGATCCCCTGGAGAAGGAAATGGCAACCCACTCCAGTATTCCTACGTGGAAAATCCCATGGACAGAGGAGCCTGGCAACCTACAGTCCATGGAGTTGCGAAGAGTCAGACACGACTGAGAGAATAGTACAGAATGCAGCACCATGCGTGGATGCTCAGTCGTGTCCGGCCGTTTGCGACCCCATGGACCGTAGCCCGCCAGGCTCCTCTGTCCAGGGAGTTCTCCAGACTAGAATACCGGAGTGGGTTGCCATACCCTCCTCCAGGGGGTCTTCCAGACCCAGGGATCGAACCCATGTTTCTTGCATCTCCTGCATCGGTAGATGAATTCTTTGCTACTGCACCACCTGGGAAGTCCTAGAACACAGTGCACCCATCTTTTATTATCTGTGGCTGCTTTTTTTGCTGCAACCATAGAATTGAGTAGTTGCAACAGAGACCCCCGGAGAAGGCAATGGCAAGCCACTCCAGTACTCTTGCCTAGAAAATCCCATGGATGGAGGAGCCTGGTAGGCTGCAGTCCGTGGGATCGCTAAGGGTTGGACACGACTGAGCGACTTCACTTTCACTTTTCACTCTCACACATTGGAGAAGGAAATGGCAACCCACTCCAGTGTTTTTGCCTGGAGAGTCCCAGGGACGGGGGAGCCTGGTGGGCTTCTGTCTATGGGGTCGCACAGAGTCGGACACGACTGAAGTGACTTAGCAGCAGCAGCAGCAGCAGCAACAGAGACCCCAGAGGCTGAAGAGCCTATTTATTATCTGGCTCATTACAGATGACATTTGTTGGTCCACAGATTTGGGGTCTTTGATATTATTGGTTGCTAGAGATTAGTGCAAAGAGGAGATGAACATTATGACGTGGTTCACCGTCTCTTAGGAAAAATAACTGCATTGTATGCCTACAGTCGTGGGGCCTGGGGGACTCTGAGTCTGGTCCTCTCTTGCTTTGCCTCTAGAGGCATTGTTTCCCCACCTACACTTTGGCCCGAGTAACTGGAACTGATCCTGATTTTCAAGCTGTGTTCACGGAAATACTCAAGACGGGGAAGAGTCAAGAGTCAAGATGAGGAAGTTACCACGAGGGTGAGACTCGGAACCTCCAGATCTGCTTTATAGTGTTATTTTTTAAGAATTTGTTTGTCTTTGTATGGCTGCACTGAGTCTTTGCTGCTGTGTGCAGGCTTTTTCTGTTTGTGGCGAGGTGGGGCTGCTGTCTAGCCGCAGTGCTCAGGCTGCTCGTGACAGTGGCTTCTCTCGGCGCAGAGCGCAGGCTCTTGGTGTGCAGGCCTCCGTGGCTGCGGCGCACAGCCTCTGGAGTTGTGGCGCACGGGCTTTGTTGCTCCCTGGCATGTGGAATCTTCTTGCACCAGGGGGAACCATGTCCCCTGCATTGGCAGATGGATTCTTAGCCACTGTTCCATGAGGGAAGGCCCTAGATCTACTTCACATACGATTATTCTCCAGTAGATCCTAAATGTTTTGCTGTTGCTGATGCGATGTATTGAGCACCTCTCATATGCCGGACACATTTCTAAAGTGTCATTCTCCTAACAACTCTTTCAGTACCCTGCATTTACAAACCAGGAAACTGAGGCGTGGGGAGGTGAACTACGGATATTCAGTCAAGTGGTCGAGCTGGGACTTTCACCCAGAGAGTCTGACTCCAGGGCTCACGGTGGTGAGCCTCCTGCAAAATATTTTTTTTACCAGACAGCTCTTGGCCTGGTAGGGCTTTGGGAGTATGAGCAAGGAACATATTGCTATGGAACAGTTCACTTAATGAATTAATGGAATGGAGTTCAGAACTGTCAGTGGTGTGGATGGTGTCCAGGGAAGGCTCTGTGTTCCCCCTGCCTGTTGACTGCGGTTGTGTTAGAGGAGGCACCTCAGTTAGGCACCCCCACCTCACCATGTAGTAGTCCATCCTAGGGACTCTGAGGGACAGGACATTCCAGGAAGAAAGTCTGTCCAGAGATCCCGGCGCCTGGGAACTACATTCCAAGAACAGACTCCACGGCTTTAGAGGAAGAAAAACATCTTCCTTTAAAAAGAATAATGGAAAAACAGACAGTGAATCTGTGGCTCCCAAAAGATCCAGCTTAGATGAGTCAGAGAAATGGGACTGGAATGTGGGAGGCGTTGCTGGGGTGGATGTTCTCATCATGACACATGTCAAGACAGTGGTCAAGGTGGTAGCCAGGAGAACAGGCTTGAATGAGACTTGACTTGGGTTGACACCATGACTTAGACATGTGGCCTTGGCTGAGCTTCAGTGTTCTCATCCGAAAAATGGGAGCAGGCCTGGGACTTCATTGCAGAAGATATTTGCCTGTATTTGTGGACACATTATTTGAATCCCTTTTCTAGATTTAGGAAAGAACTCTCCTTGTTGTAATAATAGTGAGGCAGAGCCCCACTGCAGAAGTTGCTAATGCAGAGACTTCCCTGGCGGTCCAGTGGTTGAGACTCTGCCTTCCAATGCAGAGGGTGTGGGTTCAGTCCCTGATAGAGAAGCTAAGATCCCATATGCCTAGTGGCAGGAAAACCAAAACACGAAACAGAAGCAATATAGTAACACATTCAGTAAAAACTTGAAAAGAAGTTAGTAATGGCAGCACCTCTGCCCTCCAGTCCTCCTTATAGCTGAATGTGGGCATGTGACCTACCCTCTCCCCTGATCACCAGTCAGACACATCGACCTGAGAGTGAATCAGAAGACACAGGGACTCTGATTCATCAAATCAAATCAATCTGATGAAGATGGTGGGAGCGGCCACAACCCGTGTGTTTCCAAAGTACCACTGACAGCGCCCGGCGGTTGTGTAGCCACAGCTCTGAGATGTCTTCACAGAAACAGTCCTGGGGCTTCACTGTGAGCTCAAAATCAGCCTGCAAAACACTCTCCGGGCCTCCCAGGGAGTCTTCCATAAGTATCCAACATTCTTTGAATAGATTTTGCTTGTTTTGCCTGGCTTAGCCAGAGGTGGTTTCTGCTGATTGTCACTTAGAAGCCCTACTGAATATTGTTGTCGTCAGATGCGGTGAGGTTCAGTCCCGTTCCTAGCAAGTTGAATGTGTTTGATGCACATTACCCAGTACTTCCTCAGTGGACAGAGATGGGTGTGAATATCAGCACTGCCCACCACATGTGGATAGAACCAGGTAGCCTGCCCTATGTCATGCACCTTTGTTTAAAGTGAGCCTGTGGAGGTCCCTTACATCCAGATGAGGGATCTGAGACCTACTAGGATGCCTGAAGGGGCTTCCCAGGTGGCACAGTGGTAAAGAATCTGCCTGCCCATGCAGGGGAGACGGGTTCGATCCCTGAGTCGGGAAGATCTCCTGGAGTAGGAAATGGCTACCTGCTCCAGTGTTTTTGCCTGGAAAATCCCGTGGACAGAGGAGCCTGGTGGACTGTAGTCCTCAGGGTTTTGTGAAGAGTTCTGACAAGACTGAGCCCAGAGCATACACACAGGATGCCTTCACTTGTCCAAGGTCACTCATCTCAAAGAACTGTGATTCTATCTCCAGACTAAGTACAGAGCCTCTCTGCCTTCTCTCTGTGGCAGCTGTGCTCCCAGCTGAATGACCCCCTCACTCCCTCCCTTCCTTGCTTCTTTCCATGCTTTCTTCCTGCCTTCTTTTCCTCCTTATTTGTTTTCTTGTCGCTGACCATCGAGCTGAGCCGGGCTGATGTTTTCCCTGGCTCTGGTACCAGCAGTGTGAGGGTGGGTGGCAGATTTATGGTGGCATTCTCGTTCACGCTGCAGAAGCCCACACATCCGGAAGTATTCCCAAGGTGCCAATGTGTTATTATGCAACAGCCCGGGACTTCCCTTTCCCACTGTCCCTCCCCCAGAGCCCTCATCCCCAACACATAATAAGTTGCTTGTTAATAGGAGCACCACCCACAAGACCTCTTAGGCAATGAGGCTGCGTCCCCGGCAACGTGGAAATTATCTTGTCCTTTCTCCCTCTTTCACATATAACATACCCCAGGCCTGAGGTTTTTGGTTAAAAAAATGTGGTATCATCAGTAAACTGATAACTCTCCGCACCCCACCCCGAACGACTCTGGCTGGAGGCATTATTCGCAGAGTTGGGAATTCTGTGTCTAAAGCTCTGAGTCATAAACTACAGACAGGCTGCTGATAAAAGCTGAAGGAGGGGAGGTAATGGTCAAATTAGTCAGACAAAATGGGAAGCATCCCCAACAGGGGTCATACTCAGTCATATATCTCCAGCGTTGCTGGAAACGTGCTACCTTCAGAGATGACATTTAAGCCATTATAGGGGTTGTGACTGCAGAAGGCTCTTCATGCCACCTTGATTTACTGCCCCGGGTTCTTCAGGAGAGCTAGGGTCTCAGCTCAGACCCAGAGCCCGGGTTGCAGCTTGGGATCTCCCCTCGGGGGGTGTCAGTTCCTCCCTTTGTGAAATGAGAGTGAGCGTGCTGAGGGTCAAAAGGCTGCTTTCCCCTGTCTGACAGTGAGGAATCCTCAATTTGTCAAGCATCCATTTAAGGGTTTTGGGGTTTCAAATGCTGCTTGATGCTGATACATAGTTAAGCAAACAAAGCCAGTGGACTCCCACGTTGTCTTTTGCAGACACAAACACCGCGCATTCCCAGCCTGGCTCCCTCTCTCACCTGCTCCGCTCTTTCCTCCTCTCCCCCGTTCCCTGCCATTAGCATCACTTTGTCTCCGCTCAGGACACAGCATCCCCAGCCCTGTCCTAGAGCCAGGGCCAATAACTAAATTATCTGTGAGCAAGCAGATAAGGGGGTTGTGGGGAGGGATCAATCCATTTCCCCACCAGTCCCTGGGAGGGGCGGGGGTCACCGCGCCTTGTGGCCCCTCTGTCAGGCTGCCCTGGCCTGCTCCCAGCCAAGGCGAGAAAGGAAAACAAGAAGATGAATCGCTATGTCTTCTTGGTGGATATTCTGATGAGAGTTTAGAACAACACTGATGAAAAAGGAAAATAGCATCTGGTAGGGGGAGGGGAAGAGGCGGAAGCATGGGCTCTGCTGGGAGTTGTGTTTATTTTTATTTTTCTTTCTAACAACGTGAAATCATAATAGATGACCCACCTCTCACCTTACCAAAAAAAAATTGAAATAAGAAAAAAATAAAACGTCTCCTGGCCGTACATACTTTTTCAGACCTCCCTCCATGGAAAACACAGTGACCGTCGCCAAAATACATTCTTGAAATGAAACGTCTTTTAACTTGAAGACCTGTCTTTAAAAGAAGGAAAGAGAAGTGTGAGTGGTAGTCGTGGAGGTGGTGACAATGGTGGTGATCTGTCAGCTAGAATGGATATCATGATGATGGGCATGGATTTTGGGTGAGAAGCAAGATCCAAACAAATTTTCTCTGTGCTTCAGTTTGCTCATCAGTGAAATGGGTTAGTGATAGTCCCTGCCTCTCACAGTTGTTAAGATGAAATGAGGTTAAGTATGCAAAACATTTTATAAGTGATACCTAGTAGGTGATATGTATGTGCTTGCTAAGGCTGCTGTTGTTGTCATTGATATCATTAATTTGAAACTTATGTCCATCTTCCCAGGACCCCAATGACATAAATGACGTTGATCCCAGTTGTGTAGAGGTTCAGAGAGGTTAAATAACTTGCCCAAGGTCACATAGCTAGGAAAAGCAGAGATGGGATTCACAGTACCTAAGCAAAGTCTGCAGACTTGACCGTGAAATTATTTCATTTATCAGGCACCCAACTGGACCAGCTTCTGTGCTACGAGCCCTTTTGTCAAATGATTTCATTTACCCTTCCTCAGAATAAGAACGCCCATTTTGCTGATGAGGGGACTGGAACACTGAGAGTGTAGGTGAATTGTTCGAAGGCATACAGCCAACTGGGTCAGAGCAGGAGACCCTAACTCCAGCCCACCTGTTTTCAAAGACTGCATCCAGCATCCAGATGAGCCCCACCAGAAGCCGCCGAGAGCCTCTCTTTTCCACTGTTTCTGCTGTGTTGCCGCTGACACAGCAGGAAGCGGAAGTGAATGTATAGATCCTCCCTGTGCCTTTTTCATGAGTCATGAAAACGACAATTTTCAGTTATTATCACCCTATAAACATTCCACTGCACAAACCCCAGGCCCTTGACTTAGGGCCATTCTGTGTTTGGGGCTGCGTTTTTGTTTATAATAGCTCACCCTCCCTTGAATATAGCCACATTGTGTTTTGGCCTAGGAGGAGTTTGACACTTCAGTCCGTTGTCATGGCAATGTCAGGCCAAAGAGCCTGAGTTCAAAGGTCTGTTGATTTTAATCACTCTGTGGGTCATCTTGAGCATCTCCCATCCTCTGAGTCCCAGTCTTCTGTTCTGGAAAATGGACATACTCATAACACAGTTATGTTTAGAGAAAGATGGAAAGAGAGTCCATAGAGTGTCTAGCACCGTGCATGGCAATCAATAGACATGTCTACTATCTTCCGCTCCCCCCCACCCCCCGACCCCCATTTGCCATCTCAGTTGTGAGGGATGCAAAGGCCATAGGTCCATCTCTGGGACAAATGGTCCTTAGCTGCATCCTGTCATCAGGAGAAGTGACAGAGGCCCCTTGATCTCAGTCTTCCCAGCTGTCACGTGATGGGAGTGATCTAGATGAGCTCCAGGACTCTTCCAACCCTGACTTCCAGAATTTAAATCCCACATCGTTATTGTTTTTAAACTGTGCATTTTAAAAGAAATGAGGGCTTAGGGAGGAGAAAGGAATTCCTTTAACCCAGAGGGTCAGAGGGGGTCACTGAGGGGACACAGACAAGGGGAGGAGAGGCATGGGGGCGGAAGGCTGCCGTGCAGGGCGGTCTGAAGGTCTGAAGTCCTCAGCCGGGGGTCTGATGGATGCATTCACACACCCTCGAGTCAGCACCGGTTAGGATCAAGCCTGCCATCCAGCCTCAGACCGCGGCTCACCACCTCCTTTAGAAGCCAGGGAGGCCTGCCCCACAGAGAGGCCAGTCAGGAATGAAAAGAAACAGGATGGCCTCAGATGCCGGGAGGGAGGAATTCTCGCCCCCGTCCAGGTTGGCCTCATACTCCCAGGGAGGGGTCAGGCTCCAAAAGGGCTCAGAGCTTTCCTGAATTCGAGGAATTAAGACCACACTTTGATGTGCGTGTTTGAAGCACAGTCCGAATCCAAGACAGGTGAATCTGGGTAGCCAAGAACAAGGGCTTCTCTGTGGTACTTAAAGGGACCAGAAACCGGACTGCCCCTGCAGGTGCCTTGCTCTGCATCTGTGTGGTCAGGACTTCAGGTCCGAGAGAGCCCGCAGAGGGGAGAGGCCTGGGGGCGGGAGTCTTTCCTAGTCCTTGGCTTTCTCTCCTCTTTCTTGGGGACCATGGTGGGTCAGAAGAGACATTTAATATTCATGAGCTGTGATCTCCACTTGAAGGGAGTGTGCCCTGGGGGAGATTGAAATATTAAGCAAGTGGGGGATATAGGCCTAATTGTATCCTCCTTTTCGGGCAGAGAAGTAATGTGCTTAAAATAAAATGATGGATGGGCAGTCAGGACTGTGTGAAACCCCACTGCTATAGTCTGCAGAATGGAGCGGCTGTGGGCGCTAACGTAAGTCAGAGAACCAGGCCAAGGATGGTGCCGATCAGCCGCTGGGTGACATCATGCATTTAGTCACACAGTTATTGATGTCTGCTGGGTGCCGGACACTGTGCTGCTGGCGAGGGGGATGTCCATGATCAAGGAAGGCCAGGGAGGCGAAGGAAATAGCTCTGGCAATTATGGACATGGAATTGTTGGAAATGCCCCTAAGTGGAAACGTGTAGGGGAGTGTAAGTGATGGGCCGGGAGAGGCCCCCTTGGAGACAGGACCTTCAAGCTGAGACGCTAAGGTTGCAGAGAAAGCGGATAGAGCAGGGAGGTGGGGAGCTGGGTGACGGAGCGAGGCTTGCAAGAAGTTCAGACTGCTCAGTGTTCGAGGCAAGAAAGAGCTTTCGAGGAGGTCAGATCATCGTGGCTGGAGAGTGCTGAGGGGTGGGAGGGAAGAGGTTGGACCCCGCAGGTTCTGGGGACCCAGGGGAGGTTGCTGTTCCTGGCGGGAAAGGAATAGAAGGCAAGCCCTTGTGCGGTCTGTACACAGGGACAGCCCTGCGCAGGGGCCCCGGAGGCGTGTGCATGCTTGCCCGGATCAGGGGTCAGGAAACTACTGCCGGTGGTCAAACCACACATTCTGTCTCTTATGGCAGATCAGGTTTGACTGAAACAGCACTGTGCCCCTTGCTTCAGAGATCTGTGAACGCAGAGACAGTCGAGTAGAGACCCTGTATGGCCCACAAAGTCGAAATATTTACTGCCTGGCCTTGCAGTTGCTGACCAGCTGCTGGCATAGATGGACGAGTCTATAGGTGGGTGGAAGATTAGCCAATCAGGGAGGTCAAGGCAGATCAGAGACGGAGAGGGGGGCATGACCTCTTCTGTGTCGCCCCTCAGCCTGAAGCAGCACAGTTGTAATTCTGTTCACTCCCCACATGATTTGTTTCGAGGTCAGTTTCCCTCACCCTTGAAAGAAGTCATGCTGCCCATCCCTGTGTTTCCAGCATCCAGCTAGAGCCAGACTTTGGCTGATACATCGAGTCCAGTGATATTTGGAAGCAGAAAAGAGTGGCTGGAGATGCTCAGCTCCAGCTTAGTACCTAGAGCTTCAGAAAACATCCTGGATCCTCCCCAGGTTGCAGAAGGGGGCATGTAGACCTTTAATAAGAACCTACTCCGGCCGTCTCATTTCAAACCCCCAACACCCCTGGCATCCAGACATTCTCGTCTCCGCTTTCCAGATGACAGAGCAGAGTCCCCAGTGTTTAAGTGACTTTTGAGAAAGTGACCTCTGTTTCACAAATATTTAGTGAGCGGGAAAACCAGCACAAGAGGACACAAGCTTTCGCGAGCATCACATCCCCGGCCAGCAGCTCTGCCACACACACGGCTGTCCTCTCTCCCCTCTCCATCTTCCCGAGCTGCAGGAAGGCAGGGCCTGTTGCTCCCATTTTACACAGAAAGTAACTGAGGCTCCATGAGATGAAAAGGCTTCTTTAAAGCAGGTGGTTTTTGAGTGGCAGAGCTGAGGTTCAAACCAAGATCTGCCCAGCTCCGAAACTCAAGGAGTCAGTGTCCTCCAGAACATCAGAGCTGCAGAACCAGTAGCAGTGCGGACATCGATAGCTCTGTTGCCAGCCCTCTTCCATCTCTTCGTTTCAAACAGTAGTCCTAACAGGCAAAACTACTGGTTATGCACGTATTGCTTTTCCTCTGTTAACTCCTGTGCTTAATTGTGTTGACCCTATAGATAAGGAAAAAGCACGGAGATGTCAAGGCTCCCCAGTAAGGGATTCCAGCGGTGGAAGTCTGTCTCTTAAACCCTCTAGCTGAACTGCTAATTTATGCTACCTTTTGATCATTAAGATTATCTAATAAAAACATGTGCTCTCGAGAGCTGAGCAGCCTATCAGCAAAGAGATAATGAGAAGAGGAAACAATGCAAGGTGCGAAAGGAATTTCACATCGCACAAGGCTCGGAGGGTCTCTCTAAGAGTTTTGTTTACAGATCATTAGCGACTCAACAGAGGGAGAAACTAAACGCGACTTTTTCTTTGCTGCTACTGATTAAGTACCAGAGAGAAATTAAGATAAAGCAAATCTGAAATTATAATAATTTTTAAGGGACTGGATTTTAATTTTAATTTGCCAGAGAGATAAAATATCCCACACTGGGTGTCTGCAGCTCCCCTCACAAGTGCTAGGATTCCTTTCTCTGGCCTCAAGACAGCAGCCTCAGGGGTTCTATAAAGATGACAGTAAACAGATGTGACCACAGGAGAGAGTCACACTGACATTTGTCTATATTAAGCACCTGTTGTATACAAAGCTCTGTGCTAGGCAGAAGGCAGATGGGAGTGACAATCTGGGGAAGAAGGAGTCCTTCATTGCAGGGCTGTAGAGGGCAGTGGTCCTTAAGGATGTACAGGGATGGTTTGAAGAGACCCCCAGGAGGAGTGGGGAGACCAGTGGTGGGGGTTGGTGAGTCTATGAAGGCTTCCTGAGCAGTTGGACTGAGTGAAACCACATGCAGGGGTTCTGCTGCTATAAAGGTCCAGAAGGAGGGTTCTTTTGCCGTCCTGTGGGCAGACAGGTCCCATAGAAAGATGCTCCAGGGAGTCACAGGATGGGTAGGTGGGTAGGTGTGATTCTGTGTCAAACAGTGGTTTCTGGGCAGAAGCAAGACAAGCTAGGAGCAGTGCTTTAAGAGCAGACTCCTGCTGTGGGATGCTCTTCAAGGGCCAGTGAAGTACTCTTGGCAACTTGACCTGAAGAGAAATCAGAGTGATTTTGGCTTTCAACACCAGTCAGAAGCCCAGCCCAAATGATCGAAAAGATTGAACTGAACTTCCAACGGCTATTGGCAGGATCTTAACTGATTTCTCAGTTCAGGAGTCCAAAACCATGCATTGTAACTCCTTGCTTATGAGAGGGCTGCACCAGCATCTTCAACCCCCAGAATTTCCCATCAGTCTTTGCGCCTTTTGCCAAGAGAACTCCTAGACGGAGAGAGGGAGAGGAGAGGCCAGCTGACATGACCCAGCAACACAGGGGCTGCCTCTTCTCCAGACTTGGTCCCCAACCATCTTTTTCCAACTGTGGAGGGTGGAGAGTGAGGTTCCATACTTCATACGGTAGCTGTGATATATTCTTTCATGCATTTATGGATTTATTCATCATATATTTGTTCAACACCTCTTGCATGTCAGGTCCATGCTAAGGCACCAAGAATACCAGCTGTGCTAGGCTTGGGGCAGTCCCTGTTCTTCAGAAAGTGATGAATAAATATTGATTCTCATAGTTATTATAGATAATAACCTACTTCTTACTCACAAGTAGAGAACACCCTGTCCCTGGAAGAGATCAACCAGAAAGTTGAGAGTCATCATGGAGCAATGAAGGGTGTTCTCTTAGAGAGCATAATTAAACAGACATGTGTGCGTGCTCAGTTTTCAATCATGTCTGACTTTTGTGACTCCATGGGCTGTAGCCCACCAGGCTCCTCCGTCCATGGGATTCTCCAGGCAAGAACGCTGGGTTGGGTTGCCATTTCCTTCTCCACAGGATCTCCCAGGGGTCAAACATGCTTCTCCTGTGTCTCCTGCGTTGGCAGGCAGATTCTTTACCATTGTGCCAAAGAACGATTTTGGGGGGAAGCCAAAAAACAAACATGGAAGTTACCTGGTGGCTCAGACAGTAAAGAATCTGCCTGCAATGCAGGAGACCTGAGTTCGATCCCTGGGTCGGGAAGGTTCCCTGGAGAAGGGAATGGCTACCCACTCCAGTATTCTTGCCTGGAGAATCCCATGGACAGAGGAGCCTGGTGGGCTACAGTCCACGGCGTCACAAAGAGTCGGACACGACTGAGCACTAATACTTTTTCAAAAAGCAAACATACTCCAGTATTTTTCTCCTTCAGCTTACCTGGTTCTCTGTTGAACTTCTTAACTTCCAGGGCCTCTGAAATGTTACCTTCTTCCAATTTTCCTCAACCTCTCTGCCCATCCCTACATAGACATGTTATGCCTACCTTTTAAATATTCCTTCTCCAAAGTTCCATAATGGACTCACTTCCCAATCTCCGCACTGTCTCCCTGACTGCGTCATTCAAAACCAAAGACTGCAAAATCTGTGTGCGGTCTGAGGCCTTTATCCTGACCTCTGGACTAGTCTATCTGATCATTCTATCCGATGCCCCGCAGGCACTCAGACTCAACACAGGTAACACAGGGCTTGCCCTTTTCTCCCCAGAGCTGCTGCAGCTCCTGTTTTTCTCAGTCTCAACGCTGGCGCCACTAGCCAACAGCTGTTGAAGCCAGGAGCTCGGGAAAGTCTCCACTCTTCCCTGTTTCCCACATCCAGTCACCATTCTGCCCATTGTCCTCTGAACACTTACCCTTCCAAATCAATCCTGCTTCTGTCTCCCTGCCCGAGTCTCCAGACCCGCCCCCACATTTAGACTCATGCCTGAGCCACCCCAGGAGAGTTCACCTAGGTCCTGCTCCCATCTTTGCTGGCTCCAGTCTCTGAGCCGGTATAATGAGCATGTGCGTGCATGCTAAGTTGCTTCGGTTGTGTCCAACTCTTTGCGACCCCATGGACTGGGCCCACCTGGCTCCTCTGTCCATGGAATTCTCCAGGCAAGAATACTGGAGTGGGTTGCCATGCCCTCCTCCAGGGGATCTTCCCAACCCAGGGGTCGAACCCACGTCTCTTCCATCTCCTTCACTGGCAGGTGGGTTCTTTACCACTGGTGCCACCTGGGAAGCCTAAACTCCCTAAAAGGCAGATGTCATTCTGTCCCTTTCCTTCTAAGAGCATCGGTGGCTCTCGTTGCCCTTGAGATAAGTCTTAGTTCTTACTGTGGCATGCAGCATCTTCTAGCTTTGCACCCTGTTTTCAGCTTCCTCCTGCTTGCTTTCAGCCACCCTGCCCCCTAGTCTCCTGGAATGTCTGCCTCACCCTAGATTGATTTCTCCTCCAGAAACTTAGCCCAGGCGTTGTGTTGCATCCTAAGGGGAGCTTCTCAAATCTGGGCAAGATCAGGTGAGGGGGTCTCTTCTTTGTGATCCTGCAGCATTTGCTACCTCTGAGCAAAACAGGGTGCAGTCGATAACTTCCTGCCTCTCTCTGCAACCCCTGAGCTCCTGGAGTGCTGAGCCCGGGGTTCATTCATCTCACTTCCCAGCAATCCGTCCAGGACCTGGCACATAATTTGCAGCTCAGTAAATATAGGAGAAGTGAGTGAAGGGAGGATATATTTCTTAAGAGACATTTTTATTTCTGAGGCAACAAACTGTGGTAGAGCTTTGTTGGTCTTTAGAGTCGGACAAACCTCAGTTGGACTCACAGCCTCTCCACTTTCCAGCTATCATCTCAGGCCAGATGTCTCAGTTTGAGGCGCTTATGGAGGTTCCGTGCTCAAGCTCCAGAGCTGGGTTACTTGGTTCAAATTCCAGTTTTCCCACAAAAAAAGGGGTGGGGGCCCCTTCAGTTCCTTCATCTGTGAAAACGGCAGGTTGGCGAGGTTGACAGGCCACAGAACTAGAAAGCACCACAGTGGAGTTTGCCAGGAATGTTCTTGAGGTTTTATTACACCTTCCCCTGAAGAGCTGGGACAGCTGGAATGGTCACTCCTCCGCTATCTCACAATGCCAACCATGGTCATAACTCTGATGAGGTCCACACGTTTTAGAACATTAGCAGAAGCAGCGGGCCGTCCAGTAGCTTGTGTGAACTCTCTGATAACCCCCGAATTGAGCTGCTTTTCAAAACCAAGTCCCTGCTTCCACTAGCTTCCTTTCTGGGAGGGAGCCTAATTAACTAGTAGCTGGAAAGGACTGCAGGTAGGCCACCCCCCCCAGGCAGAGAATTCAAAGGGAAGTGGAGAAACTGTGTAAATAACGCTGCTTTAAGGGGCATTTAAGCCAATGGTCTTTGTTAAGGAAATTGATGGCTTTGTAAGTACTGCCTCTGAAGGGAGTACTTGAGTTGATGGTCCCCCATCTCCCCTCGTAAATTCCCTAATGGACTGTGGGCCCGGAGGCTGGGCCCACGCCTGTTCAATCCCTTGCCAACAAAAACCCAGATTTCCCTTAAATTTTTTTTTTTTTAAGGTTTAACCAAAATATGAGTTACCGAGCTGGTACAGTTTAACTGGCAGAAAGTAGCAGAGACAGATTGTTTCCTTTAGGGAAGGGGAGGCTCGTGATCCTTCGCAGAATCTTGAAGAATCTGTTTGCATGCTAGGCGCATGGTATGCATTTTCTATACAACTTCTCATTTTTATCCTCCTAACGTCTGGGAAGAGTCATTATTTCACCAACTGCCAAAGAAGAAACTGGGAATCCGAGATGAAGCATGCTGCTCATCAACACCCAGCTAATTAGTGGAGAGCAGGGATGTGACCGCAGCTCCGTGAACCCGTGAGCCCCCAAGTACCACGGAATTGCAGGGCATCTCAGAGAGAATCAGATCAGCTTGTCTCATTATCTCCTCCTCAGCACCCACGTCCACACAAAAGACGGGAACTGGGCAGCAGGGGCAGATGGGAGGGTATGGAGTTTGGAATCACGCTAATCAGGGTTTGAGCCTTAAAACCTTAAGTGATGCCTTAAACTTTCTGCACGTCAATTTCCTTGTCTGTTAAATGGGGATAATAATTGCACTAAATACATAGGGCTCTTCTAGGATTAAATGACGTTGCATATTTAAAAACATTTAAGTATGTCATTCACTTAGCAAATACACTTATTGCATGGTGGCTATCATTTTCTGTTTGTTTTTACTGAAGTGCAGTTGATTTACAATGTCATGTTAATTTCTACTGTACAGCAAAGTGATTCGGTTATACACACACACACACATATAGATAGATATACATCCTTTTTAATATTCTTTTCCATTACGGTTTACCATGGGGCTTCCCTGGTGGCTCAGAGGTTAAAGCGTCTGCCTCCAATGCGGGAGACCCAGGTTCGATTCCTGGGTCGGGAAGATCCCCTGGGGAAGGAAACGGTAACCCACTCCAGTATTCTTGCCTGGAGAATCCCATGGACGGAGAAGCCTGGTAGGCTACAGTCCACGGGGTCGCATAGAGTCGGACACGACTGAGCGACAGAACGGAACGGATAGGCTATTGAGTACAGTTCTCTGTACTATAAGAGCTTACTGTTTATTCATCCCATATAGAATAGCTTGCATCGGCATGGTTTGCTGTTGTTCAGTTGCTAAGTTGTGTCCGACTCTTTGCAACCCCATGGACTGCAGCACGCCAGGCTTCCCTGTCCTTCACTGTCTCCCAGAGTTTGCTGAAACTCATGTCCATGGAGCCATCTCTTCCTGTGTTGCCCTCTTCTCCTCCTGCATGGTGGCCATTATTTTAATTAGAGAGGTCGAGGAAGCTGTGGGAAGACAAACACAATCCTGAGCAGATTGCTACAGAGATTTTCCAGAGAAATGTCTGGTTAAATATGGGTGGAGAACGGAGACTAATAAAAAATCAGGGTTAGGAATCTGGGGGGTGGAGTGGGCTTCTGCACGGCAGGGGGTGGGGAGAGGAAAGAGAATCTGGCCCATCTAGGAGATGGCCATGATCTCAGCCTGCCTAGAGCTGAAACTAGAGTACGCTAGAAAGGAGGCTGCAGAATCACACTGGGACCAGACTATGCCTCATGGGCTGTTATCAAGCCTCTGTCTCAGCACCTTCTGAGGTAGCCAATTTTATTCTCAAACCAACTACAGTTTGTTGGAAGAGTTTTCTGCTGTGTCCCCTCTGAGCCTCCTCTCCTTCAGATTAAGCATCTTCATACCTGTGTGAGCACTGCTTCCTGATGACGCCTGCCTTGGGCCCTATCCACTGACTGTATCCTGGTTCATCAATTCAGTGGTCCAGAACTGGTCTGTCCAGCCATCTCTAGGACCGGGGGGGCTTCTCTGACCTCTGTTCTGGAATCTACTGCCTTTTTGTCAGTAAGGTCATCTGCAATCTCACATTCTTGTTTGGGCCAACACTTTCTCCAGTTGGTAGAAACGGATCCCAGGGTGACTGCTACTCTTTGAAACTTTCTTTGAGCATGAATAGTTATGCTGACCCTTATCTGTCATCTCTGATCAAAAACAACAGGGGTTTTGATTGATGTTTTCAAATATTCCAAGTTAGCTTTTAAGACTGAGGACCAATGGCCCTCCTTTTCTTTCTTTCTTCCTCCTTCCATCTCTTCTTCCCATCTTTCCTTCCTTCTTCCCCCTCTCCTTTCCTACTGGGAGGAAAGAGACAGAAATATATGTATACACATTTTTAGAAAAACAAAATACAGTTCACTGATACACATGAAACATATAGATTCAAGTTAACATAGCATGAGTGGCCCACTCATCATGCAAGATAAAGAAAACTTACCTGAGTATAGTTCTGCCCCTTGACTGGGCTTCTGTTTTTCAAAGCACTGCAGCACATGCCCTAACCTGGAGATTAAGCAAGCTGTGGTTTAAATGTCTCATCTTCTTGGTCTTATCTCAATCATATGGCAAGAGGACAGTCTTCAAGGTTGACTAAACCAACCAGGGCTCAGGGTGGAAGGGATCCATTTTTGACACTCTAGCTTCTTGCATTGGAACCCTACCAAGAACCTAACACACTGTGTTCACCCTAGTCATGATTTATGCCAGACTAGGGTGACTGGCTTCGGAGAAGGCAATGGCACCCCACTCCAGTACTCTTGCCTGGGAAATCCCGTGGATGGAGGAGCCTGGTGGGCTGCAGTCCATGGGGTCGCTAAGAGTCAGACACAACTGAGCGACTTCACTTTCATTTTTCACTTTCATGCATTGGAGAAGGAAATGGCAACCCACTCCAGTGTTCTTACCTGGAGAATCCCAGGGACGGGGGAGCTTGGTGGGCTGCCATCTATGGGGTCGCACAGAGTCGGACATGACTGAAGCAACTTAGCAGCAGCAGCAGCAGGGTGACTGGCTTAGTTTCACGTGGTGCCTTCAGATCCTCAGCTACTGTTAACCTAGACTTGTCTAAAGGTCCTTGAGGATGCCTTAGAACACTGATGGGCTGCCTATTTTGCTGGATTGAAGCACAGACGTGCATATGTGCACCTACCAACTTTTATTTGCATTGTTTTGCTTTAGGGTCACATACCTGGATTCCTCACAGTCTGATTCAGTTTCTGTTTGATATTGCATATTCACAATAGTTATATAATAAACCCTAGTTAGCCAGTCAGAACTCTTGGCCTGTAACAATGGACTGTGCAGCATTCAAGGAGACTTACTTAAACTTTCTGAAACTCAGTTGCTGTATCTGCAGAACAAAGCACGTAGACGCGATAATTTCAAAAGACTGTTTCAGTGTTAAACCTTTATTCATTCATTCAGCCAACAGTTCATAATTGTCTTCTGTACTCTGGAATTGGGATGCAGTAGTGGGCAAAATAGCGTTTGTTCCTGCTCTCATGGAGTGGCCATTTTGTTTTAGAGAGAATACAATGGTCGTTACTAAACTTCGAAGAAGCAACATAATGTTATGTAGAAAACAAGATAGACCAGTGGAGTAGAGAAACTGGAGTGAACTTAGCATGATTAGAGAAGTCCTCATTAGGCAGGTGATGGTTGAGGAGAGACTGACATGATGAATTGGAAAAGCCACGTAATGCTTTGGGAGATGAGTTCTAGATTGTACCTCTGATAATAAAATGTAGAAACAGCACCATGCTCGAGTATTTTCCATAACACTGTTTTATCTGATCATTACAACCACTTTCTGTAATGGGGAGAAAAAGTAATATTGTCATTTTTTAATAAACATAAAGAATGGAACCCACAATGATGACGTATGTTGCCCTGTACCAAATAATCTGGTGACAAAGCTGAGCTTCAGATTTTGGTTTCTGGTTCCTGTTCCATATACTTTTTGTTATACATTTTCTTCCATGTTCTTTGGAGAGTTCTTCTGCACTCTTCTTAGTTTTAGTTTTGCTGAACATACTTCCCCATCTTCAGACTGAAGAGTGGATTTAATAAGTAAAAGAAAGTTTTTTAAAATATCAAGAAGCAAATACATTTTAGAGTGACTTAGTTGAAGGGAATCATAAAACTGATTTAACTCTTTTTCACTCAAAGGGAAACTGCAGCCCTGAAAGAGAAATGCCATGGTCCAAGTCATGGGTATATTAGTGGACATCTGAAACTCCGGTACTTTGGCCACCTGATGCTAAGAACTGACTCACTGGAAAAGACCCTGATGCTGGGAGAGAGTGAAGACGGGAGGAGAAGGGGATGACAGAGGATGAGATGGTTGGATGGCATCACCAACTCAATGGACATGAGTTTGAGTGAACTCCGGGAGTTGGTGATGGACAGGGAGGCCTGTGCTGCAGTCCATGGGGTCGCAGAGGGTCGGGCACGACTGAGCGACTGAGCTGACTTGAGATTCCGGCTCTCTTGTCAGTCTGCTGGTCACGAGGAGGTGCTCTCTTTCGTCGTTTCTTTCTTTCTGCTCCCTTCCTCCCTCTGCCTTCCTCTCCTCTTGCCCCCTGGTCCCCCGCTTTGGTTTGGACTGATGAGATCACACTGAAACCACTGACACTTCATTTGTATTTTGCTATCTTTTTGTTGTTGTTTGTACTACTCTCCCTGTGTTTATTTTTTTACTCATTTTTAAAAAGTTAACTTATTTAATTGGAGGCTAATTACTTTACAATATTGTAGTGGTTTTTGCCATACATTGACATGAATCAGCCACGGGAGTGCATGTGGCCCCCATCCTGAATCCCCCTCCCACCTCATCCCATCCCTCTGGGTTGTCCCAGGGCACCGGCTTTGAGTGCCCTGTTTCATGCATCGAATTTGGACTGGTGATCTATTTCACATATGGTCATATACATGTTTCAATGCTATTCTCTCAAATCATCCCACCCTCGCCCTCTCCCACAGAGTCCAAAAGTCTGTTATCCTTTATCATCTTTCTTTTCTGTTACCTTTTTTTCTTTTGCAGACTCTCTGCATATGAATGCTTCAGATTGGTTTTCTGAATTTATTATTAGCTTATATCATCCAAAACAAATCTCATTTTGTTATTTCCTGTTCATACTTTTAAAGGCCTTCAGGTCCTGGGTATCACCCTTCTTCCGTCTGTGCTTAGAATGTCTGTCCTATCCTATTTCATGATCACTGTGTCATTCACTGCAGTGCTAAATTTTACCCTTTCTTTCATTTATGAGATAGCATTGAAACCCAAAAGAGACTCAGCCTGAAAATCATTCAGGGTTTTGAACAGCCTTCTCTGTGGGATGTATTGTTGTTTATTAGGATCACTATCTTTGATTACAATCTTTTTAGGCCATTTAAAAAAAACTATACTAAATTCAAACTGATGTAAATGTATCTTCAATTTCCAATTCATAAGCCCATCAAATCTCTTTATTAAATTTCAGCTTAGTAGACACCACCTTTTCTATCCAGATATTCCATTTCTTTGCAGATTCAGTCAAGAAAGAAAATAAAACAATATATAGGACAGATGGTGAGGCAGGATGTCTCATGGGAAAAAAATAATATGGGATGATTTAGATAGAATTGGATTTCCCCCCTTAATATGTGCTTGATTTATAATATGATATCACTCTAATTAACATTTTCATAAAAAAACTTTCTATAGTATAATCTGCAGAACAGATTCAAATCAGGTTTGAGATTTCATCATTACAGTCAGTAACAGAGATTCTGAAACTCTAAACAACGTTGTTAATTCATAATTTACTGAGTACCTGCTCTGAGACTGGCATTGTTTGAAGAATTAGAGGTGCGAAAAGAAGCGTGACTGGGCCAGCCCAGAAATATCCCACAATCCAAGAGTTACACATATTCACTCACTCAGTCATTCATTTGTCCCTAAATATCAATTATATAATATGGGGAGGTGGTTTTCTTGATCCTACAGAAACTGGCACATGTTGAGATAGTCTTCCAAGAAACTTATGTCATCTAGAAGGAGGGGAACAATAATAAATATACTTTATTTTTAGATAGTGACTAATGCTGTGAAGAAATAAGATTGTGTGCTACGTTCTAATGGGGCTGGAGGAGTAAGATGTGAACTTACTATGAGAAGGCAGAGTTGTTATTAGAAGTAGTGTGTGAACTGAGCCCTAAGTGATGAAAAGAAGCTTCCCCCCATGGGAAAAGCCAGGGTGGGAAAAAGTATTCCAGGTAAAGTAAATAGCAAGTTTGAGTTTTCTGAACACTAGAATTTTGGCTTATTTAAGGAACAGATACTTGTTGAATGATTAGATATATGGATGGATAGATGGATGAATATCTCAGTGGATGGATATATATCAGGATGGATGGATGGAGGAGTGGATGAATATCTGGATGGATGGATGGATAGATAGGGGGGTTAATGAATGGAAGGTGACAAACAAGGATAATTGTAGAAAATGGTCAGATGACGTGGTGACTTGGCTGGGATACAGTCTTTGCATTTTGTTCTATGTGACATGGGAAGCCACTGAAAAGTTTTAGTGGAGAGTGGCCTGAATGTGGTTTATGTTGTTAGAAGAGCCCTCTAGCTGTGTTCTGGAGGAGGGAAGACTGGGAAGCAGACGTGGAAGAGAAACTGATTAAATAAATAAGTGATGCCATAGTGATGGTGACTTGGATTAAGGGTGTTGATGATTGGACAGAAGTGGATCTTTTTGGAATATCCTGAGACAAAAGAATCTATAGGATGTGTCCATGAACTGTATGTGGTATTAGAGGGTGGATGGAAAAAAAAAACAGGATAGATGACTCAGAAGATTTTTAATTTGGCCATTGTTGGACAATGTTATGATTTACTAAGATGGGGAAAAAATAAATTTGGGAAGAAGCCATTACGTGTGTTTTAGACATGTTGATTTAGTGATGACTTTAAATAGGTATTTAAGTAGAGATGTCATTGCAGGAAGCTGGGACTCAGAGGTCATATCTAAAGAGATGTTTGAGTCATTGGTGCATCCATACTTTAAATTTTTATTTAAATATTGGGACTAGATGAGACAATGTAGACAGATAGGAAAAGGGAGCCCAAGACCTTGCCCTGAAAACTGGCAGCATTTAGCAGAGGGAAGCAGCAATAGCAGATAAGTCTATGTGCGAACGTCTGACAGCTGGAGGGGGACTAGGATGCATGTTGTCATGGAATCCAGGGGGAAATGCTTCGGGAAGGAAGGAATGGATGACTTCTTCACATGTTTCAGGACTGTTGGATATTGTAGTTGATTTTGGCAACATTGAATCAATGGTGATCTTGACAAGAAGGTTTTCTGTGTGTGTGTGTGTGTGTGTGTGTGAGGGAGGTGAGTTTGGAAGCTAGATGGGCAAGAACTGCAGAGTGAATTGTCAGAGATAAAGTGGAAAATGCAAGTTTAGATGGTCCTCAGTCAACGTCACTATGAATCATGGGAAGGGAAATGTGACCAAAGGGAGGTTTTATTTTTTAAAAAAATTTTTAAATGTACATTGCTTACTTTTTAAATTAAAAATTTGCATCGGCAACATCCTGCTTTGCTGGTTTGGAAACAGAGAGTCATAACTCAAGGAACAGAGTAAAATAGTTTTTGCTGGACAGCAGTGATGCAGGAGAGTGACAGATGAGGCTTCACGGGGCTGAAGACGCTGGAGTTAGATCTTGACAGAGGACTTGTAGGCAGGGACTAGCCTTTTATGCTAAGGAAATAAGCGGGGAGTGGGCAACTCTGAGGTGTGAGTTCTGGAGAGGAACTCTGTGCTTTTAGAGTAGAGGTGTGGTAGGAAATGAGAGTAGATGGGGAGGTTGGAGCTGGATGATGAAAGGACTTGAGCACTAGATGGGGAGGCTCAGATTTTGCAGGAGTCAATTGAGAATTTCAAACTGGATCGGATTTACATTCTAGATGAATCACTATAGGCTGCTTTGTGAGAAGGTGTTGAAGTGAGGAAGACCCGAAGCCACGGTGAGAGGGGTGTAAGAGGTGAGTGGTCCCTTGGAGGATGCTCTGCTCTCTGTGACCCTGGAGGAAGAGTGCTCATTGGAGACCCCACCCAGATACACTCTTCTTTTCCTAGCACTTCAAGTTTGCTCAGTGGTGCCTGTTAGTCACAGGGAAATGCAGAGAGGGATTTCTGGCCTACTTTGGTAGATGGCCAACCCTGAAAGGAACCAGAAACCCACTTAAGCTCCCCAGATTCAGTAGACCTAATCGGCATCTGAAGCTTGTTAGCAGGTTCATGGTTCTCTAGAAGCCCTTCACCACCCTGACTTTTGTACTCCGAACAGGCTGATCTGGTGGTGGAGGTTAAGAACAAACCTTGGTTTGAATAGAATGAAGTGAGGTCAGTGATGTGGGCTTTGACTTGAAGCCTTTATTTATTTATTTTTTAAATTGGAGGCTAATTATTTTACAATATTATATTGGTTGGTTTTGCCATACACTGACATGAATCTACCCCGGGTGTACATGAGTTCCCCTTCCTGAACCCCCCTCCCCTCCTCCCCTTATCCTCCCTCTGGGTCATCCTGGTGCACCAGCTCAGCCTTTAAAAGATAGGCAATGTAAAGTCCAGATATTTCTGTTCCAGAAGAAACATTTGCCAGGATAGCCATCAGTCCATCTCAGTTCAGTTCAGTTCAGTCGCTCAGTCATGTCCGACTCTCCGCGACCCCATGAATCACAGCACGCCAGGCCTCCCTGTCCATCACCAACTCCCGGAGTACACTCAAACTCATGTCCACAGAGTCGGTGATGTCATCCAGCCATCTCATTCTCCGTCGTCCCCTTCTCCTCCCGCCCCCAGCCTTTCCCAGCATCAGAGTCTTTTCCAGTGAGTCAACTCGTCGCATGAGGTGGCCAAAGTATTGCAGTTTCAGCTTTAGCATCAGTCCATCTCAAGCTCCCCCTTTATAAACTTTTGGGGGTTAAGTACTCCATCCAATTTCCCGCATTCCAAGAAGATATTATTTGGACACAAAGATTGTGCATTTTTTGGTCTCTTTTTGTTGTTGTTTGGATGAATTGTTATGTGGCATGAAGCTTGTTGTGGTTGGACCCATCCCTAAACAAACAGCTGAACTTAAAAAAGAAAATACTATTTTTTCTGGTGTTGAAAAAAATAGTCATCATTGGACTGAAAGAGAATATCCTGATGCCAATCCTGTTCCCTCAGCTGGAAATAGAAACAGATGCTCATTTCTCAAAAGTTGACCCATCTTCAGAGATGGGAAGTTGAGAAAGACAGGTAAATCTACCCATCGTTTGGAAGGCAGGCCACCAGAACAGGTGTGTCTTCCTTGAGTCCAAAGTCAGACATGTCATCTGTCTCCTATTGCTTGTAGCGCTCATTTCTCCATCTGCAGGTAGTTTTTTTGTTTGTTTGTTTTTTCCCCTTATTGGACTGTTGACTTAGTAATCCCAATAGCTTCAGACTTTCTATACTTAGCCAGTACCAGGGGCTATTGTGAAAACTGAAACCAGAGATTCTCAAAAGTGATAGTGAACTTGGATAAAGATACCCTTTGGTTGCCATAATTATATACTGAAAACTTGATACAATAAGGTGGCATGGTACAGTAGAAAAGGAATTGTATTATGAGTTTAAGAACCAATGTTCTAGTCTTGTCTCTCCCAGAAATTTTTTCTGAAGCCTTCAGAAAATGACTTCAACTTTATGAGCCTCAGTTTGCCCATACATAAAATGAAATAATTGCTTTCGGCTCCAGAATCATCAGCATCATGATCACCATGATCATAGGCCATTTTTCAATCACGTTTTATGTTTTAAGTGCTTTACCTGCGTTTACCACTAGTCTGTAAGTTCTGTGGGAATCTCAAGGATTCTAGTGGTATCACAAATTACCAAAGTTTCTAATCAAGCTAAGTTAATTAACATTCTCCAGTTGGATTGAAATAGTTCTGGTCTAAGTAATTATTTTCTTCTTCCTTAGGTTATTACTTCCCCCACCCTTTATGTTTGTTTTCGTTTACTTCGTTTCTGGCTATTTAAATTGAAAATAGCCCATGCACTGTCTTCAATCATTTCTATTCCTGAAGATGCCTTAGGATCTGCTGCTGCTGCTGCTGCTAAGTCACTTCGGTCGTGTCCGACTCTGTGCGACCCCATAGATGGCAGCCCACCAGGCTCCACTGTCCCTGGGATTCTCTAGGCAGTAACACTGGAGTGGGTTGCCATTTCCTTCTCCAGTGCATGAGAAGTCAAAAGAGAAAGTGAAGTCGCTCAGTCATGTCCGACTCTTAGCAACCCCATGGACTGCAGCCTACCAGGTTCCTCTGTCCACGGGATTTCCCAGGCAAGAGTACAGGAGTGGGTTGCCATTGCCTTCTCCCCTTAGGATCTAGGGCTGTGTAAATAAATAGACATTTCAGAAATGTGAGCAACCTCTGGGAGATAGTGAAGGACAGGGGAGCCTGGCATGCTGCAGTCCATGGGGTCGAAAAGAGCAGGACACGACTTAGTGACTGAATACCAAATTTCTAATTAAGAAGACTTCTCCAACCCTAGTATCATCATGGTTAAGAATAAGCCCTGTGCCTTTAAGACTCGCATCACTTTCCATTGGTGTCTACTATGCTGTTTGAGTATACCCAACACTTTGTCAAGGAAGTCTAAAAGGTAATCTTGTTTTCATTTTCCCTATGGGGATTCTGAGGCACGGGGAGGTGAAATACCAAGCCCATATTCACCCAAGAGTCAGGGACAGATAAGGAGCTTGAATCCAGGGTTTCTGACTTCAAGAATGAGAGTTTTTAACAATAGTTCAGATAACAGCCTTTGCTTATACTTAAAAGTAAATTTGTCTCATTTCTCTGAGACCTGGCTTGCTAAGGTTTCAATTAGGTATGACAGTCCCTGCTTATCCCAAATAGTGTCCTTCAGACATGCTTCAGGGGAGCAGAGGCAAGGGAGTTCATCTTGATGCTCCAGACTGATGGCAATTGAAAATTAATTCAGTGAGAAGCAGCATCAGTTGTGTCTGTCCACTTACAGAGCGTCCATCTCCTGTGGGCTCCTGGAGCTGAGCTCAGCCCTGGCAACTGAAAACTCAGCCAGGGAAGACAGACTTGGCAGTGTCTCCCCACCTGCATCAAGTCTCCTAGCTGGTTGGAGCAGATTTCTAAGTCTGTCACTGCATGAAAGGAAGGGAATCTGAAGTGGAGAGTTCCCTGATGTCACGGGAAGATGGGGTGAGATGGAGTAATCAGACTGCCCCCTGGAATTCCGCTGTCAGCAAGTCACTGCTCCCATCCCTTCACCCCGAGACCCAGTCGAAAGAAACGCTTCGCAGTGTACAGAGCCTCAGCTATATCGGGACAGAGTAGTGCATTGAGGGTACTGAATTTTCTCATTCATCCGTTCATTCAGCAAGCATTTGTTTTCAGAATACCCCTCCCGATGGGATGTTTTGTTACCATTGCCACCTAGCTACTGCTGGAGAAGACAGCGGCGCAGGGCAATCATTTGACCTTGGTATGGACTTCAAACTCTTTCTCCCTACAACCTGCTCCACTCCCCGCAGAAAGCATTCCAGAAGCACTGAGGGAACTGGGGTGATGGAAGCAGGAAGGCCGGTTTTGCCCGATTGTTTTGCTGCCGCCTTTGTTTTTCCTGGCCCACACATTTGTATTCCATCCCTCACCCTGCTTTCTTCGGCGCTGGGGGCATGGGAGTAGAGAGGGAAGAGAATTCCCTATACGAAGACTGGCAGACGCAGCTGAAGGGCCCCTGGGATGCTCCTAGCAGGAGAAACTGCATAGCAGAGTGCAGGGATGTTATTCCAAAAAAGGGACTCTCAGTAGCTTTGTCAGCAGAATCTTGTGGGGAAAACAGGTCCCTTTCTCTCTCCCCTCCTCCCTCCCCCTCCCCTCCCTCCCTCCCTCCCCCATCCTTCCCTCTCCCCCATCTCTCCCTCGCTTTCCCTCTCTCTCTTCCTCCCCCCTTCAGCCTCATTTCCTCTCTCTCTTTTAACCCTCCCTCTGCCGATCAATCTATGTATCTACTATCCTCCTGCTCCGGACCACTGTCTATCTAAGTGCATATTGCCCTACCTGTGTCTGCCTCTGCCTCTCCTCCAGAACCTGCAGGATGCACTAGCTCTAAGCAGACAGACAGATTGAGGTCTTCCACATAATCAGGAAGGAACCAGCCTTCACAAGAACTCCACTCTAGCTCCAATTCCTGCCACTCTGCAGTCTCTCTGAGGAAATAAATCAATGTACCCTAGAAAGCAGATCATATGCAATTTTACCATCATAATCTCACCCTATTTGTCTTCATATTAGAGGGGAAGGGAGGTGGTACCAAGAGTCAGACAACCTCATGACCTTGTCCTCAAGGGGGTGTGCCTTCATGATCCTGTAGATAAGATGTGCAGGGGAAGATCTCTCTGCTTGATATAGAAAGTCCAGGCTCCTGCTTCTAGTCCAGGTGGCTCTGTTGTCTGGAGGCAAATGCCTTACCTCTTTCCTCCTATGGTTTTTAGTTTTCCATTCAATAGAATGGGTGAAAGGACTGGGATGATACACCTCATCACATGAAACTATTGCAGCAAGGCCAGATAGATATTATTATCCATTCTTTTTGAATGAGGGAAATGAAGTTCAGAGAGGTTAGGTTATTTAAGCCCTGTGGCACTTGTATATGGGAGAGTTAGCACTTGAAGCTAGCTTTGTTGTTGTTCAATCGCAAAGTCATGTCCGACTCTTTGTGACCCCATGGACTGCAGCATGCCAGGTTTCCTTGTCCTTCACTATCTCCCAGAGATTCCTCAAACTCATGTCTATTGAGTTGATGATGCCATCCAACCATCTCATCCTCTGTCATCCCATTCTCCTCCCACCTTCAATCTTTCCCAGCATCAGGGTCTTCTCCAGCGAGTAGACTCTTCACATCAGGTGGCCAAAGAATTGGAGCTTCCGTATCAATTCTTCCAATGAATACTCAGAGTTGACTTCCTTCAGGATTGACAGTTTGATGTCCTTGCTGTCAAGGGACTCTCAAGAGTCTTAAACCTAGCTTTGCCTGACGCACAAAACCTATGCCCTATGCAGTTCCCTGTATTGGGTTTCTAAAGAGTAACGTCTGGATGGATGACTTGTCACTCTCAGATCAGGGTGAGTTTTATTACCCGTGCGTTGGCCACATTCCCCGAGAGGTTGGGGCTGTTGAGAAGTGCGGAGCCTGTATTCTTTTTGTGCTTGAACTGCCAGGCATGCTGCTGGTCACTGGAGTCCTCAGCTGGCTCACACTCAGCCTTAAAGAATTGAATTAGAATGGATTGATTTATTCTGGCTCTTTTGATAGTATTTCACTATGTAAACTGTTTGCAAAAATAAACAAGGACTTTTGGAGCTTGGAAGGGGCTCAAAATTCTGCTGCCCCTGAATTCAATGATTCCTTTTTTCAGATAGTCAGCATCACAGAAATTCAAGTCTTATTTCTGCTTGACCCAGGCTCTTTCCATTTGGGGGAGTGCCGCTTGAAAGTGTTTCAAGTGAGTACTGATTTTACAAGCTGATTCAATTCAGCCACTTAGGAATAAATTCAGCCCTTACGAGAAGAGTATTTTTTCTCTTGACCATTATTTAAGACATACGCTGTGTGTTTATGTCCATTTCTTATGAAAGTTGTATGGCTATCTTGAGAGGTTGTCCTTTCTGGTTTCTGTACTCCAGAAGAAAAGCCAGAGGCTGAAAAGTGAAGCTGATTGTGCAAAGTTACATACCTAGTATGAGCTTCCCTGGTGGCTCAGACAGTAAAGAATCTGCTTGCAGTGCAGGAGACCCGGGTTCGATCCCTGGGTTGGAAAGATCCCCTGGAGAAGGGAATGGCAACCCATTCCAGTATTCTTGCCTGAGAAACCCTATGGACAGAGGAAACTGGCAGGCCACAGTTCATGGAGTAGCGAAGAGTCAGACACGACTGAGAAACTAGCATACACACCCCCTTCCCTAATACGAGGGGCAGAAGCCAAACCCCGGTTTTAAATGATGCTTCGCTCTCTATTCTTTCAGAGTCAATCAGGGAAGAACGTCCTAGATCAAGCAGCATTCTCAGGGTGACCGTAAGTTCTGCGATATTTAGATTTTCTCAGGATAGGTGTCTCTTGCCTGGGCAGAAATTTTACTAACATTCTCTCTTACTCTCCAAGTGTACCATTTGAAGGAGCTGCTGCAGGTAAATGTGGTGGCAATACAGCAGGATAAGTATTAAGACGGTGAAGTGAAGTGAAAGTTGCTCAGTCATGTCCAACTTTTTGCGACCCCATGGACTATATATAAAGTCCATGGAATTCTCCAGGCCAGAATACTGGAATGGGTAGCCTTTCCCTTCTCCAGGGGTTCTTCCCAGTCTAGGGATCGAACCCAGGTGTCCCGCATTGCAGGCAGATTCAGGCGAATTGCAGGCAGATTATGATGGGGATCTTTGTAAAATAGGAACCCACACAGGAGGAAGTATTCAATTTCCTAGAGGAATTGGGAAAGTGTACCTGGCATTCGATGGGCAAGACGATCGCTTTTAGACAGCTACCTCCAGATTTCTCCTTGTACTATTCTGTTCTGAAACACCAAGACGTATGTACTGTGTAGGTCCTACCTGCTTAGAAGGCATCCAGCGATACATGTATGTGTATGGCCGAGTCCCTTCACTGTTCACCTGAAACTATCACAACATTGGTAATCGACTGTGTTGTTGTTCAGGTGTTAGGTCGTGTCTGACTCCGTGATCCCATGGACTGCAGCACGCCAGGCTTCCCTGTCCATCACCAACTCCCAGAGTTTGCTCACACTCATGTCCATTGAGTTGGTGATGTCATCCAAGCATCTCATCCTCTGTCTCCCCTTTCTCCTCCTGACCTCAACCTTGTCCAGCAGCGGTGTCTTTTCCACTGGATTGACTATATAGCCCAATACAAAATTAAAAGTTAAAAAAATAAGAATAGAAGGCCTCCAGCTAACTCTCCTTCTCTTGAGTTTTGCTCTTGCAGCTCAGTGAGAGCCATTGCAGCCAGCTGAAGCTTTAAACTGTCCCAAGCAGAACTCCTGGCTATGATTTGAGTTACATGGGAGCGTGAGAACTCACTTGGCCTTTAACTGAAATAGCTGATATCCAGCGAATATCTAGGAGATAGCACTTTAGACAGGAAGGGCTCCTGGAGTTTCAGCAGTTTCACCCCCTTCAATGATGATTGAGCCCAGAAGAAGGAAAGAGATTTGTCTAAAGGAACAGAGCAATTTAGTTACACACCTGGGACTGAAGCCAGCGGCTCTCATATAACAGTTCACTCTATGTCAGACTATAATCCTATTTACAGTTAAATAGTCAAAATAGTCAGTTTAAGACTACGAAGTGCTGCGGTGGCAGATAATGTGCCTAGAACTTGGACAGTGAAAGCCAGAGTTTAAAATCAGGATCCGGCATGAGCACATTTCATGACCTTGGGCAAGTTATTTAAGACATGCAGGATTTCAGTTTCCCAATCTAGAAGACTAAAACAATAATTTCAATAATATCTTGCTCACAAGGTTACTGTGGGGCTCACAAGAGGTATGAAGGTGGAAGTGTTTGTTAATGTGTGTGTGTGTTATGCAGTAAAAATCGCATAATACGAGATCTGCCCTCTTAAATTTTTAAGTGCGCATACAGCTTTTTTTAATCTATGGTCACAATGTTGTACCTCAAATCGCTAGAACTTATTCATCTTGTGTAACAAAGCTTTATACCGTTTGAACAGTGGATTTGAAATCTCAGACCCCTGCTTCCAGCCCCTGGCAGTCACCATTCTACTCTCTCCTTCTGTGAGTTTGTTTTCTATGCATCATGTAGGTGGAATCATCCGTTGTTTGTCCTTCCTTCATGTAATGTCCTCCAGGTTCACCCAGGTTGCCTTGTGAGGCACGGTCTCCATTGTAAACAACAGTCAATGGTGACTATCAGCGACTCACAGCCTGAATGATAGTCAGCAGTGACTCTCAGCAGTGGGCTTGACTTTGCTGATGATTCTGTTTATCTGATTCCGTAACTGCTGATGGCAGCCACGGCCAAAGAACAAACACTGATCTGTTCTGGCCCTTCTATGCCTGTCTCCCGCAGATGAACCCAGCCGGTGCTATTTCCATGATGGTGACGGGGTATGTGAGGAGTTTGAACAAAAAACCAGCATCAAGGACTGTGGTGTCTACACGCCCCAGGGGTTCCTGGACCAGTGGGCATCCAATGCTACAGTGTCCCACCAAGACCAGCAGTGCCCAGGCTGGGTCATCATCGGCCAACCGGCAGCGTCCCAGGTGAGCGCCCAGCCATGCATGATATTTCCTGCAGACATTCCAAACTGCTGCTCTGCCCCTCAAGGTCGCCCATCACAAAGGCAGTGTCGTTGGACATGGCCACTTGACCATACCTCTGTTGTGGTTCAGTCGCTAAGTTGTGTCCGACTCTTTGCAATCCCATGGACTACAGCACTCCAGGCTTCCCTGACTTTCACTATCTCCCACAGTTTGAACCCATATCCATTGAGTCGATGATACTATCCAACCATCTCATCTCATCCTCGTCCCCTTCTCCTCCTGCCTTCAATCTCTCCCAGCATCAGGGTCTTTTCCAATGAGTCATCTCATCGCATCAGGTGGCCAAAGTATTGGAGCTTCAGCATCAGTCCTTCCAATGAATATTCAGGGTTGATTTCCTTTAGGAGTGACTGATTTGATCTCCTGGAAAGCTTTGACAAACCTGGACAGCATACGATAATCTCTAGGTCCATCCATGTTGCTGCCAGTAGCCAAATGTAATTCTGAGGTCTCGTGAGACTTGTTTGTCGGCAATTGGAGTTTTTAAGGGCAAGAAACATTAGCACAGAAGGGGTAATGACTGTCCTGTGTCTCCTACTAGAAGTCATATTTGGGGAAAGCACTCCGTTTTGGATATACCACTGGCATTCGATGGTATAAGAGCAAATTCTCAGGGAGAGTCTCACTTTTGACTGGGGAGGGTGTCAAGTCACGTCCTCTAGCACACTCTCATGAATGGGTATCTCCATCATGAATGCACTGTGTGGCTTTGGACTAGGCATCCCACTTCTCCGGGCCCCATTTGCCCCATCTTTAAATTAGAGAGTAGTTGAACTGGGTGATCTCCAAGGACCTTCCCAACACTCAAAAGCTGTGACTCATTCGTCATTCCCGAATGCACTATTTATGTCCCAGGGTTCTTCCCCACGGGACTATCAGCTTAGTTGAGGGAGCGAGAGCATTGGGGCCAACAGAGCTTCTGTGATTCTAGGGATGGCCTTGCTGTCCCCAGAGTCCCCTTTCCAATTATCCTGCTCAGCGTGCACCTGCCTTCTTCCGAGACTCGTTTCCCAGAGACACGTCAGCGCTTCCTACCGCACTGCCCCACAGCCGTTTCAGAGGCCAGCCTCCCACCTGGCCTTGCAGGAGAGCCATGATTTCTCCCCGTTCCTCTCTAACATGGCTCCTCTGACTCATGGTCAGTGGAGGGGTGAGGCGAGGGTGTAGGGGCCTGGTTTCTAGATGAAAGAGACATGGGACCTTCTTCTGGGGCCCAGGGAAAATCACTGGGAGAGGCACAAAAAGGTCTAGCCTCACTTACAGTGTTTATTCGATCAATTGTTCACTTATCTGATTGTGTTCACCTGCGTCAGATTCTTTATGTACGCGTTTGCCTCTGACTGTTTCTGAGGAGGATGGAAAGAAGTGTAAGCGAGGTATTCCCTAACGTTTGTCGTGTGCAGTGCTAGCTGGGTCCATGGACGAAGGACGAATGCATGACTGCTTGCCTACGCTCATCCTCCCCGTGCCCCCTCTGTACTTGCTGAGTTCATTTTGGGCGACAGCCATGCTCTGAACTCTAATGACCTGTTTCCATGTCTGGCTCCCCCCTTAGGCTGCTAATTTTGGGAGAAGAGTTGTAAGGTTTTATTTACTTTGTTCTCCATCTTCAATCACAGATTTAGAGAAGACCAGGAGTTCAAGCAATGTGTGTTTAATGAATTGTAGATGAACACACACGTTGCTACCTTTCTCATAAGGAGTGCCCTGCTTTAGGAACAACAGCACTGGCCAGTGATAGAGCCAGGCATTCCAGATGCAACCCTGCCCATCCAGTTCCTAGAAATGTTTTAGAAACATCATTCAAACAAGGGTATTATTAACGCACTCAGAATCTCACATGACCAAGTGTTGAGGTAACAGCTGTGCTTAAAAACCACCAAAGGTTATTGCTACTAATGTGAGAAAAGGAGAGAAAGAATTTTCCAGTTTTAGCATTTGAAGAGAGACTTCACCCGGGCAATTATTCCAGTCTGGGAAGCGGGGGGGGGGGGGGGGGGGGGGGGGGGGAGGGATGCTGTCAGGAATCATGGGTGATTATCTCTTCCTAAACAACAATCCAATTTAAAAAAATCATTATAAATACTCGCTCTTCGATTTACAAAGAGGAGATGAGGAAACAAAATCATCCTATTGAATTATTCATTGTAACCAATTTTATTTTAATGAAATCGACTAGGTTCCATTACTCTGGGCTTGGACATAATCTTTGTTACAAGGAGGCTTCAGCTGTAACTAAATTTGCCATAATGAGATCAGCTCACTGGAGAATACAGGGTCAGGGGTGAGGAGGTGTGTGCCGCCTGGGTGCAGGGCCGGACGGGAGGTCTGGGGTCCAGCAGAACAAAAGTCCCCCCAATTCCCTGTCTCAAAGCGAGTGCCTGGAAGCCATTCCCACACCATCCCCATCGTGCACAGGCCAACCTGTGCGCGCACACACACACACACACACTGCACGTACAGCCTGTGTGACTGAGTCAAGCCTCTTCCTGGAGTGTAGACATAGCTGCCTTCTGACAGCAAGAGAAGAGGAGGAAGCGTAACCATGGCCTTCATCACCCTGCGCGGCGACTAGAGGAGGCTGGTGGTTAATTTTCACCCTGTCAGGGCCTCCAGGGAGGAGGTTGATGGCCTGAGAGCGGGAGCTGTGGGCTTCTTGGATGCACTGTGAGCACCTCCCCTTCCCTTAACCCAGTTACACACTCCTCCTCCGCTTTCCTCCTCCTCTCTCTCTGTGTCTTTCACACACACACCGAGCGTCCTCCGGGAACAGGCCTCGCAGATGCAGGAGCCCAGGTCCAGACAGCGATCCCGAAGCACAGGGAAGAGAGTGGGAGGGGACCAGCGGCTGTCGAGGTCCACCAGCCCCGGAGCCGGGCCCCCATACATGCTTCATAACCACCCCCACGCCATTCCTCAAGGGAAGAATCACTGCTGACCTTGGAGAAGCTGAGATGTGGAGTGGTTTCCCCGAGGTCACACAGCCCACAGTGGGAAATTTAGGGTGGAAAGGTTCTCCTGGAAGGCGACCCTGGGAGTGTGGAGATGTGTGGTCTTGTTCAGGAGCGGGGAGTAGCTGGGTTCCTGAAAAATGTCACCGCGAGGCAGGTGGAAAGAGCCGTGATGGGTCGATCTTCGTGTCGGTAATACTGTGCACGCTCCGTGAGGTGCTTGAGGAGGAACTGAAGAGCCCCTTGACGAGGGCGGAAGAGCAGAGTGAAGAAGCTGGCTGAAAACTCAACATTCAAAACGCTAAGATCATAGCTTCCAATCTCATTCATTCATGGCAAATGGAAGGGGGAAAAGTGGAGGTAGTGACCGATTTTATTTTCCTGGGTTCCAAAATCACTGCGGACGGTGACTTCAGCCATGAAATAAAAGACGCAAGCTCCTTGGAAGGAAAGCTATGACAAACCTAGACACGTATTAAAAAGCAGAGAAATCACTTTGCGAACAAACGTCCGTCTAGTCAAAGCTATGGCTTTTTCAGTAGTTTTGTATGTATGTGAGAGTTGGACTGTCAAGGAGGCTGAGCACCGAAGAATTGATGCTTTCAAACTGTGGTGCTGGAGAAGACTCTTGAGAGTCTTTTGGACTGCAAGGAGATCCAACCAGTCAATCCTGAAGGAAATCAACCCTGAATATTCATGGAAGGATTGATGCTGAAGCTGAAGCTCTAATTCTTTGGCCACCTGATGCAAAGAGCCGACTCATTGAAAAAGACCCTGATGCTGGGAAAGATTGAGGGTAGGAGGAGAAGGGGGCGACGGAGGATGAGATGGTTGGATGGCATCACCACCTCAATGGACATGAATTTCAGCAAACTTCAGGAGTTTGTGAAGGACAAGGAAGCCTGGTGTGCTGCAGTCCATGGGGTCACAAAGAGTCAGACACAACTTAGCTGTTGAACAACAACAGCAAAAGTCTCCCAGGCACTGCCCACAGATGAGCTCAGGCTGCTCCCTGTCCAGGCGTCCCTGTTGCTGGTACCCTGCTGTTCACTAGGACACTCTGGTCACTTGGAGAGTGACGAAATGACCACGGCCACGTCCGTTTCTTCTTTATAAGTCAGGATTGTCCTGATCTCTGTATTTCCCTTGATGCTGCAAAAATGATAAATGCAGGTGTTTATTGGAGTTATGTTCCTGGCTCTGTGCTGGAGGCCATGGAAGAAACCAAAGAAGAAGGAGACTCAACCTCGACCCTGTGAGTGTGCACGACCATAGTGTGAGGATGCTCCTGAGAGGAGTAGCCCTGTCAGAGCCAGCAGGCAGGCGTCACTGTGGCCACTGCGGTGACACCACCCTCTCTGTGCTAGATGAGTCTAGGAAATGATTAAAATTTCCATTTCCATCTTTGCATGAACCCTCTACTTCTCAAAGTCCCCTGTCTTGCTTGTCCACCCCCCTCAAACAAGAGGCCCAAATTGGGCTAGTGCTAAGCTCCTCTGCCCCGAACATCGAGCATCGAGTCTTCTATCCAAATGTTATCAGAAGCATCAAACCTCCCTGAGTATCCTATAATAAGAGACATTCTTGGGATGTTTTGGCCGTGCACCTTCCCGGCCCTGCTGGAATCCAAGAGGTCCCTGAGACAGAACAAAAATGGAACACGTTGAAAGTACAGAGTTATCTCCCTTCTGGGAAACAGCACAGTTTGGTTTAAGTGTTTGCAAAGGTCCCGTCTTGTTCTTATTTGGTCTTCAGGTCTCACATTTCTCTGGGGCTTTACACCACAAGCTGCCAAAGTGAGATGCAGAGATTCCTTCATCCTGCCCCCGCCCGCCCCCCCCCCACTGCATTTCTACCCAAGCCAGGTTCCTCCTGTCCAAACAGTCCCCTCCCTCCTCCCGAAAAGGAGGTGATGGAGATGCAAAGGCTATCGGAATGCACAGTGCTCTCCCAGGGATTATGGACCTGCAGTCAACCAACCAATGTATTTGGTTGATCCTTTGAGGGTAACATTTAAACTAAGTATTTCCAGGGCTGTAGTTTCAGAGCCAAAGTAAAGACAATCTTGCTTAGAACGAGCGCTATCCCCAATGAGATGGAGTGCCTGTGATGCAGTAAGCTGCCATCACGAGGCACTCAGGCTGAACTGGTGGTCACACAGGAAGACCTGGGCATCTCGCCTTCCTTTGTGACTGATTCTGACTTTGCATCCACTGACCCTAGACATACCGATCCTGTGCCACCTCACTGAGAATCGCTATTACCTGTTCCTTGGCGTATCCAGAACATGGTGTGCCTCTATTAAAATACAAATCATAATTTGTCTTGATGGATTTGTTGACTCATGCATTTGACTAAGTGGACATGTGAAGGAATCCTGCCCTGAGGAGTGTAAGCAGGTAGAAAACACAGCCATCCGTGGGGTCAAGTGGAAATCGTCCTGAGGTGGCTCTGCCCTCATAGCTTTTCTTTTTATTTGGGAATTTTGAGCCAGTTATTCCTCCAGGAACCTCAGTTTTCTCTTCTGGAAAGAGAGAATGGTGGCATCTGTTTGGTGGGGATTAAGGGGCTGAATGCAGAGAAAAAGTTTAGCACTGTTTGTCCTGGTGGTTGCTTTGTTCGTTTCCCATGTATCGGGTAGTGCGTGTTCATTTCCTCTTCGGTGGGTGTCAGGCCTCCTCTCTGCACCCTCCTTCCAGCGAGCCACGCAGTACAGAAACTCAGTTGGCGTTTGGTTGGGTGAATAAGCACAGTTGCATTAACAAATGTTTCCTGCACACTCAGGGCTAGAGCAGGCACTTTGCGAAACTCCAGAGAAGCGCTGGTCCTGTCGGAGCCCTCAGAGTGCTCACTATTCCATGGGAGGGTGTGACCAGCTAGAAATAGCAGCCAAGACCCAAGAGTCTGAGATTCAGAGGGAGTTTCCCTGAGGAAGAAACCACACTGCTATCAGCTTACTCAGCCAGCAGGGATGAAAGCCAGCGTGTAGGGATGGAAAAGTCCTTTGCCCACTTTCAGAAGGTCCTGGACAAATTATAAAAATAATATTTTCCAAGTTCAGTTAGGCTCCGCATCAAATTCCTTGAATTCGACTTAAGCTACTGCAAAATTAGGAATCGCTGCTCTCATCTGACAGATTGGGACAGTAGGGCTCTGAGAGCCGAGGGACTGACTAGTTTGGGGGGCGTGCCCTTCTGAGAGACCACGGCAGAACCAGGATTCATGTCGTGGGGTTCGTCACAGGAGCCCGGGTGCAGGACGAGTCAGCTCGTGCCCGCTTCCGTGGCTGACACTGGAGAACAGGTGAGAACGCCTGCTGTTGGCGTGGTTTCTTGCCTAGTGTGCATTCACGGACCTCGAGCAAAGTGGGAACCGCCGCTCCAGGACCCCCAGTGTGGCCCCACTGTTTCTGCCATGCCTCCAAAGTCTCCACGTAGGGGCAGTCGTTCTTTCAGGTTCAATGTTGCCCTTTCCAGAAAATCACTTAAAACACGTTCATGACAGTATGGGAGAAGCTCAGGAAATGTTTCAAGTTGCTGAACCCTGAGTGTAGATTTCTGGCTCCATGGCTAATGATTAATGGGTTATGGGAAAGAACATGAAGGAAAACACCAACAGGACAGTTATAGGTGGAAGGGGAAACTTCGCTCCATTTGCAGGTTTGTCACAAAAGCCTGTGCTCTATCCAGGAAACCTTGAGATGTTTGTAAGGGAATCACAAGAGATGTGCGTTCCTTGATGCCACCAAGTCTTAGGCCCAGGATGCAGGGACCATTTATCTGTGTCTCCTGCATCCTTGTGTCCAGAGGAAGGGAGCAGAAATCCACTGGGTTCTCTGGACATAAGGGCAAGAGATCTTTCCACTGGCACCCATGGTGCAGGGTAGGAAGTGCTGGGACTGGGGAGCCGAGGGGAGGGTGGGTGAATATTTCCTCTGGGTGTGATCGCTGCGCTGTGACTGGAAGAATAATCTGGGGTAGTGGAGGGGTGTTGAAAGGAAGATCTAGGGAGACAGGCATCCAACAAAAGTTCAATAAGAAATTCAGGGGGAAATACAAAATGAGATCCAGGGGATGTCAAGAGAGAGGGGCTATGAAGATGACGTGGGAACCACCTTCCGATGTTTGAAATTTGGACTTCCCTTATTTATGGGCTGCACGAGGTCTCGGTGGTGGCTCCCGGGATCTTGGGTCGTTACTGGGACATGCGGGATCTTTAGCTGTGCTCACAAACTCTCTGGCATGGAGGATCCAGCTCCCTGATCAGGGATTGAACTCAGGCCCCCTGCCCTGGGCGTGTAGAGTCTTAACCACTGGACAAGGGAACTCCCTACACTTTATTCCAAGTGCGATGAGGAGCCTCTCTGAGGTTGTGAGCTGGGGGCCAACAGGTCAGATGCTTATTTGAGGATGAGGACTGACCTCTAGGAGCGCCTCCTGAAAGAGGGGTTTGAAGCACCTCATGAAACTCAGAAGTTTTGCTTCTCATCTTAGAGTGAAGAGCTGCCTTCCATGCGTATGGGAGGTGGACGGTCTTGCCCATGCCACGCTTTCTTCTACTTCTTTCTTTCCTTGCACCAGCTGCTGGTATTGCACTGAAACAGCCCCATGTGGACACTTTGTATGGATGGGCCATTCTCTGCTGATGCTCGTATTGGCAAAGGGCTGGAGGGGCAACTGTGGGCTCTGTATCCAGTGCTGAGGTCCCTGCTGAGACGTGTCCCTTCACTGGAGTGTTCAGGTCTCCTCGCTGGTGAAATGGGACAGCATCTGCTGGTGGTGGGGGAAGCGGGAGGCCAAGGGGATGCGCCAAAATGTCAGAGAAGATTCCAAGCAGTTTTCCCAAGTACCCAAGGGATCTGCTTTCTTTCGGTGGTTTCTGAATAATTTTTCAAGAGCACGTGTGTGAGTCATCTAAGGAGACAGATCAGCTAGTCCTTTGGTCTGTCCCAGCCTGTCCCATTGGTGTGGGCGCCCAGAGATCCCTCCAGAAGACTGAAAGCCGGTTCCTGCATCAGAAAGGACCCCCTTGCCCTGCTGGCTATAGCATCCTGGACTTGACATGGAAACGTGGGCTGGGGCGGCGGGGGAAGGAGTTTAAATCCATCACATTTTTCATGACCCCGGCGAAGGACTCCACCAGACTCTCCTCCATCCCTCTTCTTTGCTCCCTTTTTAAGTCGTTCACTGTTTCAAGCTTTATTCAAACTTAGGAAATGCTGGATGCCATGATTGTGCCTCCCCAACTTTGAGTGATGAGAGTTTTATAGAAAACCAATGAGGTGTAGGATCAGCTCAACCTGGCTTCTGATTCTAGGGTCATCAATTACCAACTCTGTCCCTCCAAGCAAGCCGGTTCTCCTTGCCTCTACCCAATCTATAGAACAGGAGTGACAGCATTCCTCTGGCAGGTGATTGTCAAGGATGAGACAGTTGATCCACAGATGTAGTTTTCCTTCTGCTATCAACTAAAAACTTCTTAAAGAAGTGCTTCTTTCTGTCCGTGGAGTTTTAGCAACTGAGGGATCCAATGAGGAAATATTGAGTTCTGTGTTGTTATTTTTAAAGAAACACTCTTTAGGACTACAGAAATCTAAGCAGAGAGAGCCTTTGAGAGTCTCTTGGTCTTATTTCACGTAAGATTTGGCTGTGATGAAATAAATTCCCTAAACCCCTCGATCCCTATCTGTTAGAAAGTGATTCTGATATTTGGATTCAAAATCCACTACAGTCTTATTGTGAACCAAGTATTTCTCCATTCAGTTCAGCCACTCAGTCGTGTCCAACTCTTTGCGACCCTATGGACTGCAGCACACCAGGCCTCCCTGTCCATCACCAACCCCCGGAGCTTGCTCAAACTCATGTCCATGGAGCCGGTGATGCCATCCAACCATCTCATCCTCTGTGTCCCCTTCTCCTCTGGCCTTCAATCTTTCACAGTGTCTAGAGCATCCTTTTCAGCAGGGAGCCGAGGCTGAGATGAAGAGTTCAACCACTACCCTCAAGTCATCTGTAGTATCCTTGGAGGACAGGGAACCCTGACACAGGTACTTCTAAGAAGGAAAGAGAAACTTGGGCAAACCACTGTGGTATATGCAGGCATGTGGAGTTATTCTTAGAGACACATACATTGATGGGGAAGAGTGTGTTGGCCTGTGCAGCAGACACGCACGGGTTACCAGGAAGGTACTTCGTGGAGCAGAGAAGGCTCTCGCTTGCCAGTCGACTCCTGTCTTGCAGCCCAAGAACAAGCCAGGCTTTGTGGTTTGGGGCGGCTTCCACTGGCTCTCTGCGGAGAGCAGACACGGCCGGGCCAGTTCACACCACAACCCCTCCTGCAAGATCCCCAGGCCTTTGTCTTTCCTGCATCTCTCAGCCCACCCCTCTCCCATCTTGCTGTCTGTATTCTCTGCATCGTCCCTCCTCCTCATCCCTTCAGGACCAGACCCCTTGCCTCCTTCCTTGCTTTCTACTTAGGCTCCCTCAAGACGCAACTCCATCCTTGTCTTTCATTTTCTCTTCTTTTTGTTTTTTTAAATTATTTTTGTTCTTTTAAGTGGGGGCACCGGTGTTTAGCCAGCATGGTCTTTGCTGTATAATTTAGTTTCATGTCCTGTACCCAAGAAACATGTCAAATATGTAAACAGCGTTTGCTCTCCGAGACCGTAATACGCTTAGGAAGCAGCTGCCGGTCGAGCTTGCTGAACCCACGGCTTCGGCGGTGTTGGATTCTGTCCCCAAAACCACATGCTCATTTCTCCAAGTCTGGAAGTAAACTTTCTCAAGCCAGGCCCGAAGGATGGGGGTCTGAGGAGATTGGATGTTGGTTGTGCACAGCATTTTGCTTCTGGGGGGTGTGTGTGTTCATTTGTTTGTTTTGCAACCCCCTGCCTGCCACTCTCCACCCCAACATCCTTACTTTTAAAAATTAACCTAGGCGGTCTATAGAAGCTGCATGCTCAGTCTCTCAGTCGTGTCTCACTTTTGCGACCCCATGGACTGTAGCCTGCTAGGTTCCTCTGTCCATGAAATTTTTCAGGCAAGAATACTGGAGTGGATTAGTGGGTTGCCATTTCCTTCTCCAGGGGATCTTCCCGAAGCAGGGATCAAATGTGTGTCTCTTGCACCTCCTGCACTGGCACAAGGGTCCTTTACCACCGTGCCACCTGGGAAGCCTGTTATCTATAGAATCATACCAAAAAGATCTTTCTGTCCCCTTCATCATTCCAGACACAGATTTTTTTTAAACTCACCGAATTCTTTGGCCAGATTCATGTACCAGGATATATTTGTAGCGTGTTCATTTTTCAGGGAGAAATGGACTCAGAGAACCATGTGACAGGTACCCAAGGTGAGGGGCAAGCTTCTGTGCCAGGGTGGTCCAGCAAAGTCTTCCCTGGGGGGCTCCTGCCCGCCCTGAGACCTTTCCCAAACTGGACCCATACATCCAGCTGGTGGAAGGGGATGCTTGCCTGAAGCCTGCATTTGTCTCCATCTTGGGAAAGAGACATGAGTTTGGGAGAGATGTGGCCTGCTGTCAGGATACTGCTCTCAGGAATGGTGGCTACTGCCAGGGTGATGCCCAGGTCTGCAACACAGCTGCCTGGGGCAAGGGGTCTGGGAAGAGAAAAGCAATGCCGAGCCATGCAGGAAGGAGAGAAACTGACACGCACTGGGGAGCTGTGGTCAGTTTATGTGCCAGAGAAAGTGGAACTGGGTCAGGGTGGAGAGCCAGCCTCCAGGTCCGTTCTCTGGTAGGACTTCTGGTGACAGTGGAGGTGTTCTATCCTGGCACTACTGCCCCTCGCCACCTATTGTACTGAGCCCTGGAGATGTGGCTCAGGGCACTAAGGAACTAAACTAATGCATTTAAAATTAAATAGCCACAGGCAGACGCTGTGCCCGCCCCCCCATTGGAGCTGTTCTAATCTAGCACACCCTTGTGCTGCCACCTATCGTGAGACCCAGAGCGGCCGTAGTCTCTCTCTACCTCAGTCTTCCCATCTGTAAAACAGGGAGATGAACTGGCAATTGGGAGTATTCTAGAAAATGTCACACAAAGAACACGTGGAACATTGCTTGGCTTGTAATAACTGCTGTCTACACAGATTCACTTTGGTTATGGCATTAAATCCTTATATTCTAGGAAAAACTGTGTTCCCATTTCACAGATGGGGAAGCAAAAGAACCCTTCCTCCAAGTGGTGGAACAGGAGTGAAGCCAGTGCTTTCAGGCTCCACAGCCCACGTGCTTTCCAGTGGACACACTACTTCTCCCAAAAAAAATTTTTTTTTTTGGAGTAACACTTCTTTTGTTCCCAAAGTGAAATATGACATACTTATTTTTTTGTAATACATCATCTTAAATCATTACGTAAGCACGTATCTTTATTGGAGGATTTTTCCTTTTGTAGTACCTTTTCCGTAGTTCACAATAAATATTGGTCTCAGGGATCTCTCGCTTGTGAAAGATCTATATTTATTTATATTTATACGCGTGTTCCCCATGGCGTATAAAATCCCAGTCTTAGCAGGTAAGTCCTTCCACAGTGTTTCCCTCAGCTTTTCCTCACAGCCTGTTGTCTAACAGGTTTATTAGACATGAACCTTCCAGACAGAATGGACCCATTTGCAATCCCCAGACAGACTTTGGAGTTTCCATGTCTCTACATGGAAACATCATCCTTCATTCATCCACCTTGAAAAAAAAATGATTTATTTATTTTTGACTGTGCTGGGTCTCCGTTGCTCTGCACAGGCTTTCTCTAGGTGAGCAGGGCTACTCTTCATTGTGGTATTCAGGCTTCTCATTGTACTGTCTGCCCTTGTTATGGAAAATGGGCTCCAGAGTGGGCAGGCTCAGTACTTGCAGCGTGTAGGCTCGGTACTTACAGCACCCCAGCCCTAGAGCGTGGGCTTCAGTAGTTGTGGCTCAAAATAGTGATTCACAGCACAGCAGCTTCGTGGCATGTGGGATCTTCCCGGCCCCTGGAATGGAACCTTGGTCTCCCGCCTGGGCAGGCGATTCTTAACCACTGGACCACCAGGGAAGTCCTCTCATTTAAAGCTTAACTATCTTTCAGGGTCTGCTTCAACCAGCTCCTCTTTCACGTGGCCTCTTTTGACCATTCCAGTCCATGTGGAGCCCTCACTCTCTGATACTCTCTGAATCATCCATGGCCCAGCATAAGTGGCCTTTTATCAGTACTTTGCATCTGCCTTTGTCTATGACTTTCCATACCACGTGTCCCATGAACTGCCAAGTAGCTGGGCTCCATCTTACACCTTGAGGTATGCCAGGTCTAGAACAGAGTTTGCCACCTGGAAAGCACTGAGTTTCACAGTGTTATAACACATTTATAGCCGCCAACCCCTCTAAGAGATAATGACTAACTTCCACTGGTTGCAGAGGACTAAGCTGAGACTCACAATGGTTACTTGATAATAAAAATGAGGAGCAGATGCAAAGGAATGACTAAATAATAATAAGTGACAGTAATGCCAAGGGCATAATAGTAATAACGATAGCTAACGGTGATAGCAGCACCAATGGTCTGGCTTTCCGCGTGATTACTCCATGTCAGACCTCTGTTTTCAGCACATTTACACCCGCCAGCCCCTTAGGGAAGTAGGGACTAATTTTCACTGGTTTACAGAGGACTAAGTTGGGACTCACAAAGGTTAAGTATTAATAACTTACCCAAGTTTCTACAACCAGCTAGGGGTGAGGCAGGGAAATCTAGAATTCATGCCCAGGACTGTCTTCTTCTAGAACCAGGAGGAAAGAAGTGGGAACGGACAGTGGAGGGGAATGTTAATTGTGTTTCTGGCTTGCAGGGCTGTGTGTCAGCACTTGCATGTGGAAGGGATCTTTGAACCCTGGAACAACCCTCCAAAGTAGATCTCGTCATTTGATTTTTCAGTGGAGGAACTGAAGCATCTTAGAGCATTCAGGCATGATGTCAGTGAACTCTGGCCTGCATCTCTTGGGTGTGTGTGACTTCCACTGCTCATGGAGAGTTCAGGCAAGTGGCAGATGTAGGATTGTTGAGAAGGTCATATTGTGGATCCCAGATCGTGCTGGGAAGGTTCCTATGGACCGTGTCTCAGAACAGCTGCTTCAACACCCTGCTCTTTTGCAGATGTGTGCCGCCTCGGCCAAGGGCCCCCTGGGGGAGAGCACCACTGCAGATGGCCTCTGTCCCCCAGAGGGCTCTGCAGCTGGGGTGGTGGACATGGGAGTCAGCAATGTCCGTTGGACATTTGATGGGCAAAGCCCCCAATTTGCATGTCACTGTCCCTCCTGCTGAAATCTGGAGAGGAAGGCCAGAGAAAGATGCCACCCTCGTCCTTCAGACTGTGAGCCCTTCTTTGGGCCGGAAGGTCAGCAGGCCGCTGATAAAAGCACATGCCAGCCCTGTCCTCGGGTCCTTGTGTGCATCAGAGCATGGCATCCTTCAGAGCCTCTTCCTTGGAGAAATCAAACTGGAGCAGCCCTGCCACAAGGGCTGCGGCTCTTCAAAAGCAAAGAGGAGAGGCACGCACTTGGTGCTTTCTAGCACTTCCTCCCTGGGTGACTGGAGGGGATCAGAAAACCCTGAGGTCTGTGGCGAAGGGCTGAACCCAAGACAAGGCGCTCTGCGTGACCTGGGCACTGAGCGGGGCTCCCTGCAGGCAGTGTGACTCGTCCTTCATCCTGGTGACAGCTTGGGACACACACATCTTGGAAAGTAGACGATGAAGAAGGGGGAGGGAGTAAACAACACCAAAACACCCTGGAAACTCCTAGTTTTATGAACTTGAGAAAGTCTTGTTCTTTTAACGCACAGCTGTTTTTAAGTGAAAAATCACTCCCTTGACCTTTCTAGAATAGGCCAGTGTGGTCAAGACTGCCATTAACCACTGCTCAACTATGCTTAACCGAGGGTTTCAGTGACCGGGCACCACGTTTGGACACGGTCACCGTTTCCCTGATTAACCCGTGCACATCTCAGAGATCCCAGAGTAGGCGAAGGAGCAGTCTGGAGGCTTCCTCAGACAGCCTGTGTGAGTCCGAGTAGCTCTGAGCTGTGTTGGAGATTTCCACGTTCAGTGCTTTGCTCCTCAGTTGGCCGTGTCTCCCAGTTCCACTCCCGAGCCTATAGACAGGGCACTTGAGAGTACAGTTCACTGGATCTGTGTTCTCCGTCTTTGGTGTCTGATTTTCTGACAGGCATTTCGGGGTACTGGATTTAGAGCAGATGGCATTGCTTGGCCCTATTACTAGAATTAACAATATCCTGGTATTCTGGTCTAGAACTGGAAGTGTTTCCATACGGAAAGTCCTGTTTTAAAGCTGACAGTGCCCCCAAACTCTGAAATACATGTCGGATTCATGTTGCTTCAGGATTCATATTGGAGGCTGGCAATGCCTCTGAATTTTCACCTCACGCTGCCAGTATCTTGGGTTTCGATCCCGATTTGACTGCACATTCCAGTTGAAGATAACAGCACCCTCTTTGTCTCTTCCAGAGTCTAGGCTGCTTATATCCTGACCTAGAATTCATGAAATGTCATTCATTGCTTTCAGTACAAAATTTTTTTTTAAAGAGATTTGGAAACACATAAATTTAGCAATGTGATTTTTAAAAATTACTAATGTCCTCAGAATTGTGTTTGCAGCAAAATTCTACATCTCGAACTTTATCCTTCATGCTTCTGCTATTGACATCATCTGGGAAACTGGGTTTGTCATGGCTCAGCTGTGGCCCAGTTTTTCTCCTTCTCTCGCCTTTTTTTTTCCTCCAGCCCTTGCTCTCCAGCCTCTTGATATTAAGATTCATCATTTCAGGCCTGGCACTCGGGCGTGGATTGTCTGGGAACTTCTTTTTCCAAGCTCCTCTCAGCCTGCCCAAACCTTGAGCAAAGAGCCCACCACGTTGTTGGATGGGTGCTTGCTGGCATCATCGTTTACCCTCCATACCCCCCTCCACCCGGGTCTGGGACCTCTTTCAGGGAAGGGATTTTATCTTTATGGCCTTTTTCCCCTTCTCTGGGATGCATTTTCCTTCGACATCATGAGATAAGGATCCTAACTCATAGTAAGTGTCATGTCAGTGTATATTGAATAAGTGTGTGAATGAATGAACAAGAGAGAAACATAAGAAGGACGTGAGCTTCGGCCAGAGCAAAACTGAGTGTTCCAAAAGAAAACTGAGATCTCTGGGAGCCCCCCCAAGCCTCGTCCCTCACCCCTCAAGAATTTTAAGAAGGTCCCACAACCCACTCTTCTAACTCTGTCAGCATCTTAACTGCCGGAGGAGACGCATGTACCGTGAAGTCACCCACGGACCATCTGGCTGGGGATCCCGTGTCCCTCCTCGGCTTCAGGAGATTACGTAAACTGGACGGCAGCCTCCAGATGTTAGCAGTTTCTGCTCATTTTTTTCCCCTCCCTTTCCAACAACAATAATAATAATTAAAACAAACATGGGCCTCATCCTCTACCCGCACCCCTGAAATTACAAACAGGTGGGTCCAGATGCCCTTCCCATCCCAAAGCCTAGTGTCTGAGCCGAGTCCCGAGCCTCAGGAAGGCCTGTCCTGCCGCAAGCCAGCCAACCAGGCCGGCTGCCCTGTGGCTCTGGCCCCAGGCCCCAGAGCAGGCCCAAGGCCATGTCATGAGAAGGGCCTCTGCTGGACTTTCCCTCTCTCTGGCTCCCACCCCTGAAGCCTTGGCCTCCAACTTAAATGGATGTATTTTGGAGGACTAGGTGGCTTAAGAGATTAGTAATGAGATCCCAAGTCTTTCAGTGCCGGGTCAGGAGTTCAGAGGCAGGCCTGGGTGACTGGTGAATGGCGTAATTACGGAGCCGGGAGTGGGCCTGCGGAGGGCCCCCGTGAAATGAGCCCAGCCCGGTGTCTAAAGGGACAAGTTGTCAGCCGCACAAAAGCCGACCGCCACATCCGACACTAATCACTCTCCCTTGTTAGAGGATTTACTAGCTGGAGGAGCCCGAGCCCCCTGCCCAGCGCCTCCTTGAAAAGGGTGGGTAGGTTCCGGTGCTGAGCACGCCTGAGGCCTGGCTCTGCTGTCCGGGAGATGGGAGATGGTGCTGACCCCGAGGGTCGCTGTGGCGAGAACCCCCATGTTGTACAAAGTCAGTGGCTGCCCCGTGTCCTTTTGTTATGAGCACTCCCACTGCCATGGTGATCGTTTCTTCCTCCCCCTTGGCCTCAGTTTTCCCGCCTGAAAACGGGTAATAGGACTCTTCCTTTCACAGTGACACGAGGATGGAGTTGATGGCGGTGAAAGCAGGAGAATGCTCACCATCACTGCCATCACCATCGCCTTTCTGCAGATCACCATTTATCCTGGGTGGGTCTCGGTTTCCTCATCTGTATCAAAGGAGGCAGATTTGTCGTACTGCTGGCGGGAATCAGACCCGGACTTCACAGTCCTGATGGATGTGGCTAAGGGATGCCATCGGTCCCCTTTGAAACTCAGGCCCCCTACCTGGAGAACAGGTGAGGATGGCAATTCCTGCCTTACGTAGGAAGGAGAGGATCTGTGCTTAGTTGTTGGTTTAGATGTTGGCAAAGAAAGTGTGCTTTGTCTTTGCCATTTATCATGGACACCTTCTGAGGCCCCTTGCATAAACACTTTTCCCTTAGAAGAAGGTTGGGGCATCCAATTTCTGTCCCTTAGAAGTCCTGAGTGTCTGTCTGTAAAATTAGGCCATTGAGTGAGTGGTTCCCAAGAATCAATTCTGTGACTCCGAACCATTTCTTTTCTAAGAAAGTTGGTTTCCTCACCTGTCAAAATGTCAGGATGCTGTGTGACAGTGGTGTTTTAAGTGACGTCTTTGCACTTTTCCCCTTGAGAACCTAGGTGTCTTTTCCAGGACCATTTGATCAGGCCTGGGTCTTGTGCCCCAAATCATAGGATTCCAGACACATGTGGGAGTTGTGGGCCAGGAGGATATTAGACCCCTAAGGAGTGTGATGGAGTAGGAAATGGCAACCCACTCCAGTACTCTTGCCTGGAAACTCCCATGGACAGAGGAACCTGGTGGGCTGCTGTCTATGTGGTCGCAGAGTCAGACATGCCTGAAGCGACTTGCAGCAGCAGCAAGGAGTGTGAAATGCCTAATTTGTTAGGGACAGACTCTGGGGGGCCACAAGGTAGTAGCCACCCTGGAGCTGAGCCCCAAGGCTGGAGGACATCTGATGCCAGGTTACCTTATCTCCTCCTGGTTGGGGAGGCCCTGAGGTCTGCCGAGAGGAGGAGGTAACGCTACACCCCAGGCACCTGCCCTGTACACAGGAAATGCTTCTTTGCTCAACTGTCCACAACAAATAACAAATCCCGAGACTGAAAGAAAAGCAATCCAGCCTTCCCCCTCCCCTTTCTGTCTTTTTAAGGCAGGCTTCAAAGGGGACGCTGTTCTGAGGGCCGGGGGAACGTGAGCACTGTTTCTAGTGGTCAGGAGAGAAAGCCTGGCTCCCCCCTTCTGTCTGCGTCTCTGCCTCTGTTCCTCTCTCTCTAGTCACAGCAGCAGCTTAGTCGCTCAGGCGTGTCTGACTCTTTGTGGCCGCGTGGACTCTTTCACTGCTAAGTGTGTAAAATGGAGACTGGAGGAGGAGATTGAAATGTGTTAACGGAAGTTGGATGAGGGGATTGAAAGTGTGTGTGTGTGTGTGTGTGTATCATGTAATGTTAACCTCATTTATGAATACCTTTGAAGATATTTTGTGTGTTCTATTCAGAGGGCCAGTTGGGAGGAAGGAGCACAGGAAGGCGATCAGGAGGGCCCGAGCAGTGAGTGGGGAATAGGGCCCAGGCAGGAGAGGGCCACAGTGTTCCACAGCCGCTGAAAGAGGCCCTGAGCCAGAGGCAGAGCACTTGGTGTCCATGTCACCTTCGTGGAGACTGGGCATGTGGAGCTCGTGTTGGACGCCTGATACATATTAAGGATCAATAACATCCCTGTGATTGGTGTCAGTTTATTCTTTATTCAACTAGCTTAGTGCTTACTTTAGGCTTTCTCCTGGTAGCTCAGTTGATAAAGAATCTGCCTGCAATGCAGGAGACCCGGGTTCAGTCCCTGAGTCGGGACGATGCCCTGGAGAAGGGCATGGCCACCCACTCCAGGATCCTTGCCTGGAAGATCCCACGGACAGAGGAGCCTGGCGGGCTACAGTCCACGGGGTCGCAAGAGTCATATACATCTCAGCGACTAAACGACCTGCGCTTATTAAAGAGGTAGCAAGTAAGGCCTCATGCTTGCCCTCAGTGAGCGAAAAGCCAAGTTCAGCGGCGGCAGATAGGCCCACCTCCTGGGCCAGTCCTGAGCCTGGGTGAGTCTGCAGTCAGGGAGGCAGCAGGCCTGGGCGAAGGATGTCTGTCCTGGGCAGGAGGTGGGGGAACGGCCACCCTGACCCCACATATGGGCCTCAACTGCTCTGCTGGCTCAAGGGCCATTGCGCTTCCTTGAGGTGTCAGTCTCAGCTTCTCACAGGGTGGTTTTAGGGAGTAAATGAAGCAGTGGAGTCAACCAGGCTCTGGAGTGCATTACACTAATGAGAGGGATGACTGTGAGTACCAGTTCTCATTGTCATCAGCTTGTTCATGGCACGTCAGAGCCGCATGAGCCTGGGTGGTAGCTGGGTGCAGCTGCCAGGCGTACTGGTGCTCCTGAACGGATGCTGGGTCTCTGGTGTCTTCCTGCATCCAGCGATCATCATCACCTCCCAGCGCTGGTCGAGGGCCCCGGAGACCCAGGCTTCTGGATCAGACGTTGTCAGCCCTGAACCGTGTCTGCAGCCTTGGAAAAGCCACGTCATCTCAACAAAGGCCACGTTCAAGGAGCCCTGCCCAGTGAGCTGCACTGGACACCAGTGAAAAGGAGAGATCAGTCAGGCGCGGGCGGTGTCCTCGAAGCTCACGCCTGGGGGCAGAGGGACGAGAAACCAGCACAACGTGTTACACAAAGGCTGTGACGGAGCGTCCTCGGCTCGTCCAGCCACAGGGTGGGGGGAGGACGGACGTTAAGTCAGACCACTCGGCTTTGACCTCTAGGTCCCAGGGGAGCGGCCAGTGCCGTCCAAACTCAGAGCCCTTATCTCTGCAGGAGGGACACACACACAAAAAACGGTCACTCCTCAGGGTTATTGTGAGGGTCAGAGGAGATGATACACAGGGCAGCATCAGTCCTAGGGGGCCATCCTTAAGAGCTGGTGCCCTGTCCCTCCCCAACAGGAGCTCTGAGGAGGGAGCAGCATGTTCTCGAAGGAACAGCCAAGCCAGCTTTATAAACGCAGCTTTATTTCATGTTGGCGACTCTATGTCCGGTCTCCCAAGGCCCCTTACAGCCTGCAGTCTTCAGAGCAAGGACCCCTGCCCACCTCTTCAGCCTTGCAGTTCTTGGGGAAATGGCTTGGCATGGGGCCTGTAAACCTGAGGTTAACGTGTGGCCCAAGTAGAAATATTCTGAACCACTGCCTGGGGAGAGTGTGTGTGTGAGTGTGTGTGTGTGTGCGCGCGCGTGCGCATGAGTGCTTGTTGTGCATACACTTCTGCGCTTACGTGTACTGTTATCGTCAGCATGCTCCCCTCCCCCTCCCTATTCCTTTTCCTCTCTTTTTCCGTGAGCCCCTTTCCCAGATCCCTCTGGATTGAAAGAGGAAACTGGAGAAGATGGGCTCGAGGTTTGATGAGCACTTCCTCTGTCCTGTGACTGACAAAAGGGCATGTAAATCTGTAAAAGTGAAATTCAGGAGAAACCTCCCGGCATCTCCCTTGTGCAGGGAAAATGCTAGAACGCCCACTCCCCGCTTCCCTCTCCATCCCCGCCTTTGTGTACATCGTGTGTGGGTGGAAGATAAACTGGATTTAAAAACCCTTTGAAAGCAAGACATCGTTAACTCCTCTAATTGAAAGCAGTCTTCTGCAAGGGAGGAGGTTTGGAGGCGGGTGCTGGGTGTCGTGGCTGGCAGTGCCTGGTATGGACGAAAGTCCCCAAGTCCTAGGGCCACAGAGGCCTCTGCTTCTGTCAGTCGAGAGCCAGCCCAGAGGACTGTGCAGCGTTCTTTCAAGGATGTCTCTCTGTTCCCCACTGGGCTCTGTCCCCCACCTGTCTGTCAGGCATGATGGCTGGAATCAGATCTCTGAGGACTTTCCCAGCTCAAACATCCGACGATCTCAAAGCTCTGGGAGAAGAACTTCAGCTCTTTTGCAGCACACACAAAAAGAAAAGAAAAATAACACAAAACAGAAAACATGTTGCTGGAATGACTGCAGTAAAATTGTAGGTTACTTCTCCAGTTGCCTTAGACAGAAACGCTGGCTGTGATAAGAGTTAGCTTTTGGCCTCAGCGTATCAGAGACATGGGATCCCTGAGCCAACTCAGACCTACAGGAGCGTCACATTTCACTGCAGAGTCGATACTTTTGCTGGAAGGAACTGGACATCAAAAGGTGGCAGAATGTAAGAACAGAAAAGCCCTTTAGGGTTCCATCTTACTCCATCCTTCTACAAGCGGAAACGATGAATGTCAGAGAAAGTCAGCAACTGCGTTGGTTCTAAGAGGCAGGTCCTGGATCCTGGCAGCCCGGGGCTCTTTTAACCACTCAGCCCCTTCCCAGAACAGGCCTGGAAGGGCCTACTTTTGTCTGCTGAACCATTCAGCAGACCAGGAGAAACAGCCAGAAAAAAAACCCAAGTCCATTCTCTATAACAGCCCTGAGCCATTATGTAGACAAGCTCTCTTCAAATTATAACTACTGTTAAGAGCGGGGGCTGAGTTTGTGCCTGGAATTGAGTTTTGGTTTTACTAACTAGTCAGGTGGCCTTCAGTGAACTTTGTTGTCGTTCAGTCGCTAAATCGTGTCCGACTCTTTGCAGCCCCATGGACTGCAGCACACCAGGCTTCCCTGTCCCTCACTAGCCCAGAGTTTGGTCGACTTCATGTCAGTGAATTACTGGGCTTCAATTTCCTTATAGAGAAAATGGGTATAATAATAGCACCTGTCTGCTTTCATACGTACAGAGTCCTGAAAGCAGTGCCCAGCAGACAGCAGGCACTTGGTATACCCTGCTGGCATTATCGGTGTTCACTGGGTGCCTCTTGTGCCCTGTCTGCTGGGCAATTTGCTGGGATTTATTTGCAGGTAAATGAAACATGGTTCTCACCTTGGAAGCCTTCAGAGTTTAAAGGGATAAGACTGAGCTCTAAACAACTATAATCCAAGCTGACAAGTGCTGTAACGGAGGCATATATAAAGAACGATATGGACACATAAGAGGGATTGATTAATTCTGCCTGGGGGGGTGAGCAAAGGCTTTCAGAGGAAGTGTGATATTTGAGACTGGCTTTGAAGTGTGTGTAGTGTTTCACGAAATGGGCCATCGTGGAGTGCCATGGAGGGGAGCGGGGGTGGGGCAGGGGGAAGAAAACTGGCCACAAGCATCGCGCTGGTGGAGTCTGTGGCACGTGCGGGGAGGGTGGTTTGGGGGAAGGGAGCACCCGCGTGCGCCTGCGTGGATGGGGCGCCGCTGGCTGTGCACCTGGGGGCATGGCCGGACCAGCTCCCCAAGGCCCTGGTAAGCTGTGTCCAGGGAAGTTTCCATCCTGTGGTCCAGGGGCAGCCGCGGATGGGGTAAGAACCAGGGCGATATGATGCATTCTTCATTGTGAAAGCGAATCAAGGGAACCTCTGGAGCCGGGATGGAGCAGTGGTAATGAATCTGTCTGCCAGTGCAGGAGGTGCAGGTTTGATCCCTGGGTCGGGAAGATCCCCTGGAGTAGAAAATGACAACCCGCTCCAGTTTGCTTGCCTAGAGAACCCCATGGACAGAGGAGTCTGGCAGGCTACAGTCCATAGGGTCGCAAAGAGGAGGACAAGACAGAGTGCGCGTACACACACAAACACACACACACAGGAGCAGGCAGATGATGTGGGGTGACTGGAGATGAGGAGCGTGGTCCCAGTGCCTACTTCTCCATCAGAGGAAGCAGAGGTTTTAATCAAAACAGCAATTGTGCTGCCATGGGATTGAGTCCACAGAACCTGGACTCGGAGTCCAGCATCCTGCTGTTATACACAATTGGATGTGTAAGCTTGAAAGAGTAATTGAAAGCCTCCGTGCTGCCTTTCCTCATCAGAAAAATGGGATAATTCCAGCCTCCCTGAATAAATGAGAGGATTAAATGATACTGTGCCCGTGAGACCTTGGGGGATAGTGTTCTTAAGCTGCTGGGGCACCACTGCACTTCACAGATGGGGAGACAGGATGGGGGAGGTGTCCAACTGATAAGTGGCAGACAGAACCGGCCCACATCCCCGGTGTCTCTCGGTTTCTATTTTTAAAGTGAGCACAGATATCTCTGAAGATGACAGAGAGTCGAGGCAGTGTGCTAAAGATGAGACTTTCCCCTTCAAGGTCAAGGGGAAAGGGGGCTGTTCACCCCCTGGTTCCTGCACTAAGATGAGGTTGAAAGGCAGTGACTTGCCCAGCTTCCATCAGATCAGAAACAGAGCTGCACTTCCTGCAGAAGCAAGTGACGTGGACACTGGGATTTCTGCTGTGAATCCTTGGGCACGGGGAGAAATCTCACCAGGGATGGTTCTGCGTAAAGGGGGGAGGCTTGAGAGGGCGTCGAACACAGGGGAGGACAGGGCATCCGTTCTGTGGCCAGAAAGTCATTGTTTTCCTATTGGGTTTGCCACTTACTTGCTGTGATGTATTGTGCAACACACCTGCCCTCCCTCGACCACCAAAAAAGAAACGCTTCCAGTTGATAACCTACTTAAGTCCTGCTAACTCTAAAGCTCTACAATGTGGAAGCTTATGAGTGTTGCTGCTTAGAGGAAAGAGTAGAAGAAAGCACAGCTAGACATCTTCCCCTGGCTGTTGGGAAGAATCTCCCCAAAGGTAAGCTGGGTTGTTTATGAATGGAAGAGAGCCTCCCATCTGCGAAGTAATCAAGAAGATGAAGGGTAATTCCTCCTCTTACCCTGAAAAGACTCAAGTGAAGATGCTTGCCAGCCCAACCACATCTGCTCTTTGCATGACAACATCATATGAATTTCTCTTCCCCCCCCTTCACTGGATCATATATTTATTACTGTATTCAGCCATTTATTAATTTATTGATTCATTCACTCAAGCATTTATTCAGTCATTTAATCATTTGTTAATTATTCATTCATACAGTGAATATCAATATCAATCATTCGAAATGATATTATCTATTTTATTTCAGTTTATTGTGATGAGAACACTTAAAAAGAAATCTACCCTCTTAAGTTTTTATGGGCAAAATACAATGATATTGACTATGTTGCTATTGTTTAGTCTCTAATTGTATCTGACTCCTTGTGACCTCATGGACTGTAGCCCGCTGGGCTCCTCTGTCCGTGGGATTTCCCAGGCAAGAATACTGGAGTGGGTTGCCATTTCCTTCTCCAGGGAATCTTCCTGACTCAGGGATCAGACCCACATCTCCTGCAAGTCTCCTGCACTGTGGGTGAATTCTTTACCACTGAGCTACCTAGGAAACCCCATTATTGATTATAGGTGTAGTGTTATACAGCAGATCTATTAAAATTTTAATCAACTTGCTTAACTGAGACTTCATTGTTAAGGTATACGTTGATTTATAAGCTTACACCAACTCCTTTGTCCCTTTCCCTGCTGCCCCTGGCAGCTCCCATTCCGCTCTGCAGTTCTGTGGGTTTGGCCGTGTTCGATACCTCATGTAAGTGGAGTCGTGCAGTGTCTGTCTTAGTGATGACCTCGGTGCACTTAGAGCAGCCTCGAGATTCCTCCGTGTAGTCAGATGTAGCAGCATTTCCTTCTTCTTTCAGGTTTAATACTGTTCTATTGTCTGTACCCACCACATTTAGTTTATCCATTTGTCTGTTGATGACATTTAGGTTGTTCTCACATCTTGGCTGTTGCAAATAATGCTGCCACGAACTTGGGAGTAAACAGTGCAGCGAGATCACTGTTGGCTAGAGGAGACCCTCTCCTTTCTCTCTAGAAGAGCCTAGAGACTGCGATGCTTCTAGAGCCTCCGTGATGTATCCCACAGACCAGTGAGTGATGTAAAGGAAGGGAGGAGAGTTCGTTCATACCAGTAGGACAGAGAGAGTCAAAAGGTTGCTGTGTTCACCTCCTGGACATCACTGGGGCTTGGTCATCTCTTGACCAAGGGGTCAAGGTCGAATCCTTGGCATCATCTGAAGGACTTGTGTCTAGAGACCGGGAGGGTGAGCAGAATGACTCTGCCTGGGATTGAAGAGAGGTGGAGATTGGGAAGGGAGAGGGGGTGAAGGAGGTTGGGGAGGTTGCTGAAGACGCTGGTTGAAGAGAGAGGAGTAAAGAGCAGCCTGGGCGGTGGTGGGAGAGCGTGAGTCCACACGGGGTGAGCAGCGGAAGCACCCCGCTCGCTCCCCGACAACATGTCCAGCGAAGTCCACACTGCTCAGCAAGACTTTGTGGAATTAGATTTGCCTTTTTAGAAGGTACAAAACATGGGTGGATGAAAGCAGAGCTCCTGCATAGAATCAGGTATCTTGGGGATCACACTTAGATATGTGACCCTACCTTTGCCCAAGGGCAAGGATTTTTTCCTCAGAGAGAGCCCGGTGTGCCATCCGCCTTCCATCAGTGGCTGCTAAATGAGCAAATTCACATAAGGTCTGTAAAAGCAGGGGGCTTATAAGTGTTCACCCCCCACACTTCCTCTGTAACCTTCCCCCACCTCCCCAGGAACATAGATGATTTTAACATCGGCTGGGGCTTCGGGCAAAGGTTCAGCTGCATTTGTTTGTTCCTCTCTGACCTGCTTTGACTGTCCATGGTCAGGATCACAGCCAGCCCGAAACAAGCACGACGCTAAATAGGAAACCAGGAGAATAAAATAACAGCAGTACATCCCTCTAAGCCCTGTCTGGTGCTGATAGAGTTGATGAGATAAGAGGAAATTGTGTTTAAGCAGTGAGAGGGCTCTGTTCATGTCGGAGACTTCTCTGACCCTGCATGCTGTAGATGCAGAGATAAGCCCCGGGCTCGGCACTCCAGAGATGCGCTCCACCACGCTCTGCTGGGGGACAGGCAGCTAAGAACACAAGGGGAAAGAATTCCAAAAGGATACATGTCGAATCGCTGGCCTGGATTTCAGATGCCAGAGATAGTTTATGCGAAGTCTCGCACTGTTGTAAAATGTAACCCAATCCCCTGGCGGATCTGCCTGAGCTCAGTCTCCGTTGTTTTTGAGAAAAATAAATAAACTTGAAAAAGTCTGCCAGCCCATGAAATTGGCTGTGTTTTACCCACAGCCTCCTCGGTATTAGGCTTCTAGGGATTTGAATAGCTGAAGTCATCACCTAATTTCTGGCCGATGAGATGGTTGATTCTTGGCACCTTTACTCTCCTTAAGAAGTTACCTGTGACATTCAGGAAACTAACACTGTATTCCCAGGACCCACTGACACCTTGGGGAAGGGGAAGGGGAACTTTGGCAACGAACAAGTTTCAGTCCTTTTCTGTTTTAAAGCAATGAAGCTCTCAAATGAAACAATACAAGGCGTCTTGATGTATAAAACAGATGGGTAGAGATGCTTGGTTGAAACAGGCGGAAGCTAAGCACATCTTCCCCCATCCTGATGCCCAGACTGACACCTCCAAGCAACCCTAGGAATCCATAGGTGACACCTTGGAAAACCATGACCTAATCCAACATTCAGATGTGAGAGATAACCAACGATGGGAGATAGCTAGTCCGCAATTCCACATCAAATGTTGAGGCAGTTGGAACCAGGACCAGGTATCTTAACCCAACTCACCACTGCAGGAACTCCCTGAGTGACGGTGTGATTCTCCAAAGTTGGTTAAGACACTTTTCTTCTTCTATTCGATATTTCAAGAATGAACTGAAGCTGTTAACTTTAAGGGAAACTGGGTGAAGCATATATGGAACTCTTGGTGTTTCTTCCTTTGCAAGTTTCCTGTAAATATAAAATTATTCAACCCAGCAAGTAAAGGAACAAGATAATTGCCCACCAACACAAACAAAAGAAGAAGATATAGGGACTCTACCTGATAAAGAATTTCAAATTTTGATGGTGAAAATGATTCAAAATCTTGAAAGCAAAATGGAGTTACAGATAAATAACCTGGAGAAAAGGATTGAGAAGATGGAAGAAAGATTTAATAAGGACTTAGAAGAAATAAAAAAGAGTCAATATACAATGAATAATGCAATAGATGAGATCAGAAACACTCTGGAGGGAACAAACAATAGAATAACAGAGGCAGAAGACAGGATTAGCGAACTAGAAGATAAAATTGTAGAAATAAATGAAACAGAGAGGAAAAAAGAAAAACGAATTAAAAGAAATGAGGACAATATTAGAGACCTCTGGGACAATGTTAAACGCTCCAACATTCGAATCATAGGAGTCCCAGAAGAAGAAGACAAAAAGAAAGACCATGAGAGAATACTTGAGGAGATAATAGTTGAAAACTTCCCTAAAATAGGGAAAGAAATAATCACCCAAGTCCAAGAAACCCAGAGAGTCCCCAACAGGATAAACCCAAGGCGAAATACTCCAAGACACATATTAATCAAATTAACAAAGATCAAACACAAAGAACAAATATTAAAAGCAGCAAGGGAAAAGCAGCAAATAACACATAAGGGGATTCCCATAAGGATAACAGCTGATCTTTCAACAGAAACTCTTCAGGCCAGAAGGGAGTGGCAAGACATACTTAAAGTGATGAAAGAAAATACCCTACAGCCCAGATTACTATACCCAGCAAGGATCTCATTCAAATATGAAGGAAAAATCAAAAGCTTTACAGACAAGCAAAAGCTGAGGGAATTCAGCATCACCAAACCAGCTCTCCAACAAATGCTAAAGGATCTTCTCTAGACAGGATACACAGAAAGAGTGTATAAACTTGAACCCAAAGTAATAAAGAAAATGGCTACGGGATCGTACTTATCAATAATTACCTTAAACGTAAATGGGTTGAAATTTTCAAAAAGGCTAGGAAACAATTCTCATAGCCATCAATAGTTCAGTGTTGAGTTCGTGAATAGTTTTTAAAGTTTGGGACAAACTGTAGTATTTGCTATTTGAAGTACTATTTGTAATTGGCATATTACGATGTAACATTGGTCTTCATTTCCAACTTAAAACGCCTAAAAATGCCTAACAGATTTTTAGATTTGTGAATTTTAGTTGAAATGTATTTTACGATGTTACTAAACCTGCAGAAATATTGAAATATTTCAGAGAACTTATTCACTGTACATTTAATTTATTTTATTTATAAAAGTTATGAACTGTAGAAAGTTTTACTTGTTGGGTCAAATGCTTGTTGCTTCAAATGCTTGTTGCATTTGAAGTGCTAGTTACAAGAAAATCAAATACCTTCAATGTATAAATGCTATTAAGTTTTTAAAGGACTCTGGAGTATAAGTAAGTTTGTTTAAAGAAATTTAGTCTATTCAACCTGAATCAGCTCTGTCAAACATTAATTAAAAGCCTCATTTTAAAAAAATAAATAAATAAATAAATAATAGTGGTGGAAGGGAGGGTTGGGAAGCTGGCTGGAGGTGGAGGTGGTGAAGTTTATAAATCTAATTAAAAATGAAGTTGCATTTCCATTTTCCAAATCCACCCATCCACCAGCGTACTGTGTCACTAGACATTATGTACGATTTTACTTTGCAACAGAAACCATTACATTTAAAAATTCATTACAGCAAGGTGAGTTAGACACATGATGGATGCAGCTTTAATTCTGCCATATATTATTACAGTTAAAATGTAAATGATGAAAAATATTTTGTGCTTATCAGCATTTATGTGGAAATGTGTTTTACAGTGATATATGATGTTATATTTCTATTATTGTGATAAAAAAAAAAGCAATACAAAAAGACGAAGTGTTTATTAAAACATGAAAAAAAAAAAAAGAAATAAATGGTTTTGCAGCACTGAAGAAATTATAGAAAGTAAATAAGCTAGATCAGACCTGTTTTATGTAGTAATTTTATAGTTTATTTTAATTATTTCAGTTGTAAAATATTGTTATACTGTTAATTAGTTCTGATTGTTCATATTAAACTATTGTAATGCAAAAAAATAAATAAATAAATAAAATTAAAACAAACAAAAAAAAATTATTCCAAAACAAAATGTTTATTTTAAAAGAAAGCATTGCAGCTTGCAATTGTGGATTACAGTGCGACCATGTTTTAGTTTGACTTTGATTAGTAAATTCGATGTGCAACTTTCCATGCTATTTTTAATTCTTCTACCCTCACCTGTATGACTCCCTGGGTATAGTCTAACTTTGTTTGATTTTAATAAATAGAATCCTAATGTACTTATCCACTTATCCCTCGTTCTTTATTTGTTCCATGCCGTGCTTTTGCAATCCCTCTGTGTTGTCATCTGTGAACTCACAAATAGGGCTTCTACTTTTCTTGGCCAGGGTCCATATTGAATCAGGCGTCAGACATTCTCAGGATCATCCCCACATTTCAATCTCATGCAGTCCTCTTAATATTCTTTTGCTTATGGAATCCTACCATGTGAATGTAGTGTCTTTACTCACCCCTTCTTCAACAGGGGAGCATGTAAACTCTCCCTGATATTTTTTTATTTATCTTTAATTGAAAGGTAATTGCTTTACAGGATTGTGTTTCTTTCTGCCAAACATCAACACGAATCAGCCATAGGTTTACCCATGTCCCTTCCCACCTGAGCATCCCTCCCGCCTCCCTGCCCACCTCTAGGTTGTTACAGAGCCCTGGTCTGAATCCCCTGAGTCACACAGCAAGTCCCTTTTGGCTGTCTGTCTTACCTATGGTAATGCATGTTTCCATGTACTATCTCCATTCCTCCCACCCTCTCCTTCCTCACGCCATCGCCGTGTCCATCAGTCTGTTCTCTGTGTCTCCACTGCTGCTCTGCATGTAGGTTCATCAGTACCATCTTTCTAGATTCCATATACATGCGTTGATATACGATATTTGTTTTTCTCTTTCTGACTTACTTCACTCTTTATAATTGGCTCTGGGTTCATCCACCTCATTAGGACTGACTCAAATGCGTCCCATTTTATGGCTGAGTAATATTCCATCGTATATATGTACCACATGGACATCTAGGTCGCTTCCATGTTCTAGCTATTGTAAATAGAGCTGCAGCGAACATTGGAGTGTGTGTGTCTTTCAATTTTGGTTTCCTCAGGGTATATGCCTAGTGGTGGGATTGCTGGGTCATATGATGGTTTTATTCCTAGTTTTTTAAGGACTCTCCATACTGTTCTCCATAGTGGCTGTATCAATTTACATTCCCACCAACAGTGTAAAAGTGTTCCCTTTTCTCCACACCTTTTCTTAATATTTATTGTTTGTAGGTTTTTGATGATGGCATATCCCTGATCTTTTGCTACTTTAGATATTGCCGGAATGGATAGTCTTGATCCTTGTATATATATATATTTTTTCCTTTCCTTTTTTTTTTGTTTTACATGTGTATGTTTGTGTAATTGACATTAGATTATCTCATTTTTCTTTTCATAGCTTATAAGACCTTAGAGTTCTCTAGTTAGCCTTACTTTTTGACGAGTCACCTGAGACCCACAGATCTGGAATGACAGGCCCAAATTCTCAGAGAATATTGAGAAAGAAGTCACAATAGAGATGCAAGGAAAAACACTAATTTGGGATGACCTTTTGCAAAGAGTCTGACGTATCTCGAGTATCATAGCCGCTCTTCCTTTTCCATCATGGTTCTTTTCTGGACTACAGCTGACAGTTACGTAGACATATGTGATTCCTTGATGAGTGCCTGCACGCGTTGTCACCCCAAGCTCCTCACCCTGCCTCCCTTGTCTGATGTCTTGTCCCAGAGTGTTTGACCAATTGCAGTTACTCAATAAATAGTATTGCAATGAATGATTGAACCAACGGGATGAAATGACATTGGGACAGGAAATTCCTCAGTTTGAAGAATTCTACTTGTCTATACATGCTTCGTGTTTCTTGGACTGTCATTTGATATTTCTGTCATTGGGAACGAGGGGCTGTGTGTGTGTGCAGATACGGGCTGTGTGTGTGTGGAGCCGGTGTTCTTCGGGGAGAACAGATGCTGACGCTGTTCCAGCCTGTGTCCTTAATCTGGCTCTGAGCACCACTTATAGATTTGTCCTGAAGGGACGCTTGGTATTCAGTGTCTGTGACAGATTCAGGCCCTGAGGCCTGCCTTTGCTGCCACTTTCCCCAAGTTCTGATTATACCAAGCAGCTCATCATCCGGGGCTTCTACTTTCCTCTGAGCCTTTACTTCTGTTCCTTCCATGGGCGATACCCTTCCGTCTGCAGCCACCCTATTTTTCCAGACCTGACTCAAGTGTCAACTCCTCTAGGACCTGTCCCCACAAGAACTTCTCTGACATCTCTACCACCCAAATGTGTTATCCCTCCTTTCCTGAATACCACTGAAGATTTTCTCATCCGCATTATTAGAGTGTGGGCTCCTGGAATAGACTCTTGTCTGTTCAACACTGTTTCTTCCAGAATAGGTGGATAGTGAGGTGTTGTCAAGTTGAATTTAATTCAACCTCCAAGACCCTCTAAGACGTTTGTTTCCCTTTATTTTTTTTTCCAGGTGTGTCGGACCAAGGTGATCGATCTCAGTGAAGGCATTTCTCAGCACGCCTGGTACCCATGCACCGTCAGCTACCCGTATTCCCAGCTGGCTCAGACCACTTTCTGGGTCCGGGTAAGTCAAAGCTTTGAGAGCCTCAGACTGTCCAGCAGAGGCCCCCAGGAAGCACTGTCTCCCTTGGCCCTTTCTCAGGATGGTTTTGTCTACCCGCTGAGTGTGTTAATGGCACGGACAGAGAACAAAACTGTTAGCAGCAGGGTGCTTCCTGGAATGGAATCCCTTAGTTGCTCGTGGGATGCCTTCAGTCAGTCTTGTTTCGGCCGAGAGTTTAGATATAATTTAGATGTCGTTCTTTTGAATTGCCTTGCCTTGAAGTCTTCACTGAGCCCTCCAGGGAGAAGGAACTGTCCTTTCCCTTCTAATCCTCCACGTGTGGTCATCTGTTGGATGGCACTTGTCATGCGCCGTGGTATTCTGTAGCTGGCCACGGGCCCTTCTGGTCCTCCACGTGTGGTCATCTGTTGGGTGGCACTCGTCATGCGCCGTGGTATTCTGTAGCTGTCCATGGGCCCGTCTTCCTGACTGTGGACTGCGATTGTTTCAAGTGTTGGAAGTGTGTGTTACTCACCTGCATTGACCTCCGCCATCTACAGAAATGCAAAGGCACGCCTTATTTACCTTTGCCTCCTTGATGCCTAGTCCAGAGGTTGGTCAGCAGGGAGCAGTGATGAATAATAAGCCTCGTTTCATGTGGGTTTAGTGTGTGCTGGGCCTCTTGGTATCTTCCCAGAGCCTCCCAGGCATCCTGTGGTGTATCTATTTACAGATCCGTGACTGAGAGGTGAAAGAATTTAGGCCCAGAGTGGCTCAGCCATTACTGGGCATCACACAGCTTGAAAAGAGCAGAGCCAAGATGGGAACAGTCTTTGACCTCAGAGGCTATGCTCTTTGCTCTGAGGTTTCGCTGCCTCCCTGTTCCCATTGTGGACCGTATAAGTAGTCCAGCTCCCGAAATGGAAGATTCTTCTCAAAACCCCTGCCCCATGCTGCCCCATTATGCAGCATGCCTAGCTGCATGGCTGAGCCTCCTGTTTTCTGTATTTCAGGCGTACTTTTCTCAACCAATGGTCGCTACAGCCGTCATCGTCCACCTGGTGACTGATGGGACCTACTATGGGGACCAGAAGCAGGAAACCATCAGCGTCCAGCTTCTTGATACCAATGAACAGAGCCACGATCTAGGTGAGCGTATGGCTTGCTCTTGCTACCTGCCTCCCCATCTGCCCGTGGGTGGTTTGTAAGGATCGGCTGAGAATGAGTTCTCGCCTCCTGTCGCCTCTTCTTGCTGCTCGGTTTACCGTCAGGTTGTCTTCAGATCAGGATGAGTGTGTGTGCATACGTTGAGAAGCCCGAATTGGATGGGTATGAGGGTAAGAGATTCAGGTCAAAGTCCTCTTCTCAGTAGGTCCCTTCTCCCGCAACGCCTTCACCCTCAGGCATCCCAGGAGATCTCAGAGGACCCAGGAAGGAGACTGAGTAAAGATGCTGTTCCATTATATGTATCATCACCTGAGACCCAGAGAGACAACGTCGAGAGGCCCGGGTCACATGGCCAGAGTCAGTCAGCAAGCAGGGAAGCCAGGTTTTCAGAATCATCGCCCCCTGCCCTTCACCCTGTAACGAGGGCCGTCCGTGATAGCAAATGAGCTCTCACTTGAGATGTTGTGACCGGTGCCGAGCACAAGACCCCACACTCAGAAAGCCCCACCATCCCCTCCCACACTACCCAGACACCCTGCCCAGTCTACTCTGGAATTCCAGGCCAGCAGAAGTCCTGGCTTCAAAGCTGTGCCCGTATGATTCCACAAGGAGCTTGTTTCAAAGCCCCATAGGAAGCAAGCTCGCCAGGGGTTACGTCAGGGTCAAGCCGCAGCTCAGGCAGTGGGGAGGGGTTTTGTTTTGTTTTTATGTTTACTTATTTGGTCAGTTTTCAAGGCAAGGGGGAAATGCATTAATAAGGAAGGGAAAGGAAACCCCTCTGGATTCATCCAGATTCCTGGGAAATGTCGCTAAGCGAGAAGCAAATATTTTCATAGCTGTCCTGGCATCGCAAAGGGCTCTGTGGAGAGGTTTTCAGAGGAATGGGAGAGACTTGGGCTCCAGCAGAGAGCCTTGGATCCTGCTATTTGGTACCCTAGTGTCTGTCTGTCCCTCCCCCTCGGCTCCCCTGTCCTGCATCCTCAGCACCCTGGCATTCCCGTGGAGGCTCCGCAGTTCTATGCCGGTGGGCCACAGATGTAGAGCTGCTAGACTGGGGGCCTCACGCCCAGCAGAGCAGGACTCCCGGCGCTTGGTCAGGATGACCTCACTTTGCAGAGGCAGACACTGAGCGTCAGGGGCTCGGTGGACTCACATGGTGAAGAAGCGAGTATCCGTTATCGGTGTCAGCCGCCCGATCGTCTCTGACCCTCTACAACCCATGGACTGTAACCCACAAGTCTGTCCTGTCCATGGGATTCCCCAGGCAAGAACACTGGAGTGGGTAGTCGTTCCCTTCTCCAGGGGATTTTCCCATCACAGGGATCAAACCCGGGTCTCCCGCATAGCAGGCAGACTCTGCCACTCGAGCTGTCAGGGAGGCCGACGAAGCCAAGGGCTGATGTCCATCAAACACCAAAGCTGGCTTTGGTGTTCCCAACTCCAGCCCACCCCATCATTCTCCTCCCTTTCCCTTCCTCCTTGCCCCACTCGCTCCCCACTTTTCAAAGCCTGGCGACTTCTAGAAAGAACTGAGACCTTCTGGGTGGAGCCGTTTGGATTCTCCTTGGACTCTGTATGGCACACTGCTCTGTGTCCCCCTGGAAAGCCACCTCCTGACACGTTTCTGCCTCTCCTCTCTGCCAAATGGATGCAGAGGTCCTTACCGCACAGGTCTGGTCCCAGGTTCCTAGCTTAAAAATGAGAGGAGGCTTTTTTTTACCCCAACAATGACCTATTTCTGTGATTTGTTTCCCTCATCTTGACGACTGCCTGAAAACTAGCAGCTCAGAGGGAGGGAAGTGAGTGCCAGCAAGGCTTGGCCCAGGGGTGGCCCTTTGAGGGGGAGGGAGGGGCCGTGGGCGCTAGGTGAAGGGAGAGCTTAGGGAGCGGCGAGGCGAGGGGATTGGAAAGATTTGGAGCCAAGAGAAAAAGGCAGACAAAGAAACTTTCAATCAAACTCAAAATCCCCACTGGCCACCCAATGGTGCTTTTGTGCAGTGACATGAAAGGGTCTGGGGGCTTCGGGAAGGGCCTGTTGGGGAGGGCGTGACTGGCCTTGAGTAATGAGCCTGGCCCCCCGGCCCTCTGTCTCCCCTGACAGGCCTCCACGTCCTGAGCTGCCGGAACAATCCCCTGATTATCCCTGTGGTCCATGACCTCAGCCAGCCCTTCTACCACAGCCAGGCGGTACGCGTGAGCTTCAGTTCACCCCTGGTCGCCATCTCGGGGGTGGCCCTCCGCTCCTTCGACAACTTTGACCCCGTCACCCTGAGCAGCTGCCAGAGAGGGGAGACCTACAGCTCTGCCGAGCAGAGGTAAGGCACCCAGGCCTGCGCGCCGGGGTGGACCCTGGAGCCGGGCAGCCATGGGTGTTGCAGGAAAATGTCTGTGTGTTTCTCCCTTCTCCATCGTCTGGCCTCTGGCCGGCTCTGCCTTGGGGCTTGGGAGGACCCCACGACTCTGAGTTCCGGGGGGTGCGGGAGGGCAGTAGAGACAAGGCTGTGGAAGGAGGACTCTTTCCCCTTGTCTGAGGTCCCAGCGCTGACGGCAACCTGCAGGGTGACCCTGGGAGCATCACTTTCCCTCTCTGAAGCTCAGCATCCTCATTTGAACGAAGTGAGGGGTGGTGGATTAGCTGTCTTCCTGCTCTGAAATACTGAACATTCTGCTTCCTAAGTAGCACAGGCAAGAGGCATAACCCTCCTGGGAGAGACCCCAGGGGTCCTGGTGGCTGTCTTTTAAGCACATGGCTCTGCAGTGCCTTTGATCTGTATCTGTTAATGTACCTAGTGTGGAGCTAGGAGAGGGCCATCCTTCCTGGACAAAATATGAGCTCTCGTGACACTCTGACCTGAGTTTGAATCTGCCCCTTCCTGACTTGTCCCCCTTCACTTTGGTGAGTCTCAGTTGTCTTCTTTGGAGTAATATCTTCCCGGTAGGGTGGTCGTGAGAATTAAACGGTGTGCCGCAGATGAAAGTGCTCCTGCGAACTCTCAGGCACTGTGCAAAGATAACGTGTTCATAGTGTTGATCACCACTTGCTAGTGTGATGCTGATGCTTCTCTGTGCAGAATTCCACATAAAGTTCTTAGACTTGAGCTGCAAGAAGCCTCGGAACTCATCTAGTATATCCGCACTGTCCAAACTTCCGTGTTACTCTCTGGGTTTTCAGAACAGGAAGGGTTGGTCCAGAGTCACACAGCATCTCTGACATTAAAGAGTTGGGGGTCTCAGTGGGCTCCCCCAGAGCAGGGCCCTCTGAAAGGCAGTTCAGCCCTGCCCTGTATACCTGGGAGCAGGAGAGAAAGGAGGAGTGGGGAGAGGGGACCCCAGCCTTTCCCACGCCCCTGCCACCAGAGGACACAAAAGGTGGTTGCAAAACCCACATTGTTTTGCAGCCACTGTCTCTAGCTTCTGTTGTGCAAAGTCTGTCGCAATCCTTCAGAGGCACAAGCGCTCCTTAAATATCATGCATTGTGTATTTCACCCTGCGAGGGCTTTTTCATCCCTGCCTCTCCAGACTATAAAAATAAGTTAATTCTCAGAACCCAGGGAAACAATGTCGACGGAAAATGCAAATCCATCAGACCCTCTCTGCAACGCTTTCCCATTCCTAACCAGCCACCAAGACCATCCCCAAGTTGACTGAGGCCAGCGCTGGCTTCTTTGAATCCTTCATGAGCAGTTCCCGTGTCCCAAGGAAACAGTAAGAAGTGTTTCACCTTGAAAACAAGCCCATCAGTAAGTGTGTACTGAGTCCTTTGACCTCTCATGGAAACACAGAACTGGGGCAGGACGTTGTCTTTTCTCTGGCTGGTGGTGGGATGGGGAGCCAGACCCCTCTCTCCTCCGGCCTGTCTCCCCACGTGTGGGACGACAGCAGTGATGCGTCTGCATTCTCTGTGGTTCCTTCCACTTGGAACAGTGTGATTCCCCAGAGGCAGGAGCGCTGAGAGGGAAGGGGAGGGACCCACACTGATTTCAGCATCACCCCCGTCTGCTGAGGTCCGGACAGAGTGACTGAGTCCAGGCTGTCGGGGAGTGGGAGGTAAGATCGCGCTTCGTCCGCCCCTGAGAACCACACTCTGCTCACCAGGACCAGACTCACCCAGGAGAGGAGAGGACTTCCCGGGGCGTCTCCCTGTGAGCACTTGTCAGTGAGACAGAGTTGGGTGACGGAGGTGCAGCTCCCGGGGCCGGCCGGCTGGACCCTGAGCTCCCTGGGTCTGAGATAGGCCGCTCCTCCTGAATGCCAGGGCTGTGGGGTGGGAGTGGGGTGGGGAGTCGGGGAGGACCGCAGCTGCTCCTGGGGCGCTGAAGAGGGATTTACCCTAGCAGACAGGACTGTGCAAACGTGCAGATGCATTAAGACAAACAAACCAGGAGGAAAGAAAAGAAAAACAAGCAACAAGTGTAAAAAGCCACGGGATGCTTCTCTTCATTCTCGAAACACCAAGGTAAACAGCATCCGTTTTTATAGCTCAGCTGCTCTAGTGGAACTGGCCCACTTGACTCTCAGCTGCTTCCCAGGTAGTAAAGTGTGGCCCCCACCCCCCAACACACCCCTTCCGCTCCCTGCTCAGAGCCCCGCTCCCATCTCCTCCCCACCTCTTCTCCTTCCGGCTCTCTCTCCTCCCTCCGTCTCTTCCCCTTCCTCCTCTCTCACCCCCTTTTCCCTCCTTGCTTTCTTTCTCTTCTCCTGAGGGCAGCGTGATAGCTAGTGAGCTGCCACGGGAGAAACCTCATCACAGCAAAATCAGTCCAGGCGTGTGTGTTCTGACCCGGATTCAACAGTCTCTGTCCCTGTGCGGAACTTGAAGTAAATTCAGAGACCCAGGGAAACAGGATCTGGTTCCAAAGGAGAGGTCCAGTGGTAGAATTCTAGCTGAGTTCCAGCTCCGCACCAAGAAGGGGAAGGGGGAAGGACGGGGACGCTCTTGATGGTTGGAAGCTATGAGGCTTCTTCAGTGAGAAAAGGGGCCGCCAGGAACTGAGGCTTCGGGGGTTGGAGACACGCATGCGCGCGCATGCGCCATTGGCCTGTAGTTCTAAACAGAGACTGAGCAGTTTAGTATGACCTGCAGTGGGCCGTGTCTTTAGAAAGTTAGCTTCTTCCCTCACTTCTTCCCCTCCCTCACATCTTTTGCATTCTCTTCCTTTCTCTACCTCAAATTCTTCCCACTTTTTCCACGTCAGAGCATCCTGACAGAAGCAGCTCTGATTGACAGCTAGCCTTTAGAGGATCAGCCTTCAGTTCAATTCAGTTCCGTCACTCAGTTGTGGCCAACTCTTTGTAACCCCATGGACTGCAGCACGCCAGGCCTCCCTGTCCATCACCAACTCCCGGAGTCCACCCAAACCCATGTCCATCGAGTCAGTGATGCCATCCAACCATCTCATCCTCTGTCATCCCCTTCTCCTCCTGCCTTCAATCTTCCCCAGTATCGGGGTCTTTTCAAATGAATCAACTCTTCGCATCAGGTGGCCTAAGTATTGGAGTTTCAGCTTCAACATCAGTCCTTCCAATGAATACCCGGGACTGATCTCCTTTAGGATGGACTGGTTGGATCTCCTTTCAGTCCACGGGACTCTCAAGAGTCTCCTCCAACAGCACAGTTCAAAAGCATCAGTTCTTTGGCGCTCAGCTTTCATTATAGTCCAACTTTCACATCCATCCATGACTGCTGGAAAAACCGTAGCCTCGACTAGATGGACCTTTGTTGACAAAGTAATGTCTCTGCTTTTTAATATGCTGTCTAGGCTGGTCATAACTTTCCTTCCAAGGGGACAATAAATTCTTCGTGTGACTAGACTCACTCCTTGCAGCCAGAGTGAACTTAGTCTGGTAGTTATTGGTAGTGGTGGCATCAGAGTGGGTGCCTACAGGCTGGAACCAAGAGACCCTGGAGTCTGTTCCCTGACTGGGGGCTCTCTAGGAATCTGTCTGTAAGATTGGGAGCGTAGAAGGAAGCTTCTCACAGCTGGACGGTCCAGGCCTCAGGTTGCCATCCCCAGGGTCACCCAGTGTCCCACCCTTGAATGGATCAGCATGTCTCGGAACATCTGTTGGGAGTGGCTAGCCTGGGGGATATGCCTGCAAATGGAACTTCCGTGCCTAAGCATGCGCCATCTCACCCATATAGATATGCCTGATAGTTCTCTAAGATGCTGTCCAAGCCACACTCCAGCCTCGGCCTGCCTGTCAAAATCCCTGTACCTCCATATCCTTGTCAAAACGTGGGATTATCAAAGTCTGCTTGTTCCCCTTCCAGCGGGCTCTGAAATTATATGTCTCCATGGTTTTGTCCACACCCTGACTTGACCCCTGGAAGTTAGGAGGCATGAAGAGATTCTCTGGTTCCTTACCCTCGTTCGAGGATGCAAAACCTAAGGTTCAGGCAGGGAAAGTGTTTCCTAAAGTCACCCCAGTGGGTTAGGATGCAGAACCACATGGCATTGGAATCCAGGTCTTGGGACTTCCAGGGCAAAGCTCTTCACCCCTCATCCCCATCGTCAGAGGTATCAAAACAGCTGTCCCAGAGGCCCCAGCAACTTGTGTTTTTTTTGGCCCTTATTTGACATATTTTTAAATTACCTGTAATAGTTAACTATCAGGAGAGTACAGAGTAAAGGCCAGAATCCTTTCCGCTCTTAAACACATCACAAGATTTGGAACATCGGGCCCACTCAGATCCTGGGACTGGAGACGGGGCTCTGGTCAGCAGGCGGCCTCCCACTGGCCACGCCCCACTCAGCTCACCTGGCCATTCAGATGGTCGGCCAGACCCTGTAGCTACTGACCCTGCCTCCCAATGCCGCACCCACCACATCACCGGCTCACTTCTAGAATTCCAGGGAAGAAGAGCCTGCTGGGATCACTTCCTGCGGTAGCCCCACTGCTGGGCAGAAAAACAGTCCTACCGTGCTGACTCTTCGTTTGTCTCACTTCTCAAGTGATCCTGTAGTGCTCGTGCCAAGAGCATTTCCCCCTTCCTTTTCCAGCATCGCACGTGCTGTCTTTTTGGCTGTCCCCAGCCGAGCAGCTCAGAATGATTTATAACCCAGCTGCCTGTTTACTGCCCCCACTGCCCCATGGCATAATTGCAGCTAAGTAACCTCAGGAGTTAAGCCATGGGTCAAGGGGGAGCCAGGAGGGGAGCCCTCACCAGGCCTGTCACCTCTGGCTTCCTCTCTCCCAGTTGAGGGGTACACTGGTATCCCACATTATGCACAATCGGGGGCCCTTTCAGTTGACTGTGGGGGGTGACAATTGGAGGACTGTCAGATCACTTAAGGATCTGCCTCTGTGTGGAATTTGAGTCTCTATGTAAATAACATAGGTATAGGAAGAAAAGACAGTTCATAAGTATCTGATTATCTTTGCACAGGGCAGGGAAGGTGCCTCGTGTCACCTTTGCCCGGGTGTGTGAATTTTATTGGTAAAATTACCTATATCCCTTCCCCCAATGGGATCAACTGCTCTCTTCCCTTCTGAGAAGTGGCTTCTTTTCTTTTCCCCCTTCTTTTGTTATTTTATGACAGCCCATCGCTGGTATGAAATCCCTCCCCACTCCTTTCCTTTTTTAATGAAGGCAGAGGCTTTTGTTTTGTTTTCCTTGTTTTGATTTTTGTTTTTTTGTTTCAGAAATGACAGAGCTGTGTCAGGGAGTTATTTGGGAGGGGCCTCTGGGGTGATGTTTATCATTTTTGGGCAATGTGTTCACACAGCCCTTTCCAGCTAACAGGACAGCAAAGGGAAGAGCAGGGACTTCGGGTCAGAGAGGCAGATCCGTGCCAGAGTCCTGTCCACGCCGAGTGCCTTTGGGCACGTGATTTCAACTCGCTTAGTCTTAGGTCTTCTTCTCAGAAATGGGACTGATAACCCCACCTCATGGAGTTGCAGTGCGGATGCGGATAAGATGATGTAGGTAAAACGCAGCTGCCAGAACCTGGGATGCTTCCTCATCCGCTTTTCTTCCTGTCCTCAAGCCTATAAGCCAGGTGCAGACGGATGTCCTGAAAATGCAGGGAGGCCGCATTCCCTCAGATACACTCCAGAGGACCCTAGTCTTAAGAAATGTGCCACGGGCTAAGGCTATCAGCGCTTGGGAAGTTATGCATGCGTTAGTCCCTTCTGGAAACCCAGCATGTGTGTTAGAATTCATGGTTCTGAGAAGTCCTGCAGTGGAGAAAGTTGACTGGTCATCGGCTCTCCCCATTTGAACAAGGACTTTTGTTGGTCAGGCAGCCCATGTGAATAGGGGATGTTTTCCTTCTGTAGTAGGAGCCAGAGGAGAGGGACCCCCTTCTCAAGGTACATCATAGTTTGCATAGCATGTCTCATGCACTGGCCTTTCTGTTCTGCAAACACGCCAAATTCCAACCTGTCCCGGACCTTTGCACATGCCCTTCCTTCTGCCTGGAATTCGCTCTGCTCCAAACCTTCACGTGGCTGATCCCCTTCCGGAGGAGGCTTCCCGACCCCTCTGTGCAGCGTGCCCCGCCCACCCCTCCCCCAGCCGTCGGCCTCTGCAGTCTCACCTGGGGTGTCCTGTCTAAAACAGGCTCACTTATGACTTGTCTTCGGCACTCGCCTCCCTCCTCAAAGCCACGTAGTGTCTGCAACAGTGTCTGCCATGCAGTGAGATCCCCAGGCAAGTGTGTTGAATAGATGAGCCAGTGGCTGACACGTCACCTGGTTTTGACAGCCTTGAGAGATGGACCACTTTATGGCCTCCACTCAACAGAGGAGGAAACTGAGACTCGGGTTGTTAAATGACGTTCCAAGATCAAACAACTGATAAATGGTGAGCCTGGGCTGGAGCCCAGATCTGCCCACCTGCTAAGCTGTAGGTCCTTTCCGTTTGAGGAAATCAAGTTTTTCAGTTTCTCCTTTTCCTATGAAGAAGAATCTTAATGTGCGTAGAAGGAGGGAGAACACTTTATTTTTTACCTTAATGGCCACATAGCCCAGAGAAGCCCAGAGCCCTTGTCTTTCAAAAAGGGTTCCCAGAGGACCCCGGTCCGTCATCAGATGGGAGACTGGGGGCCTCCTGGGTGTGCAGAGCGAGAATGGTCAAACTGTAAGGCAAAGGTCAGAAGACCTGCTTGGAGGCTGGTAGCTTACAGACGTAAATCTACTTAAATTGGAACCATGTGGCTCTTTCTCCCAGCTCTTACACAACGTGAACAGATGCATTGTTTGGTCTCAAAGACCTCATGTTGACTCCACAGCTACAGTCTTCTGGGTGGCGCAGGGCAGAGGCTGTCAGAGAGAAAAAAGGGCAGGGCATCGGAAAGTCTCTGCGCGTGTCACTTCATCCCAACTCATCCTGCGTTTGTGAAGGGGAGGCGGGTATGTGGAAGCTACAGAGCATACATCAGTGCGGGTCTGAGACCTGAAAGGAATACTTGCCTTTGTCCCAGTGTTTTCAGAAGTGAGTTCATGTGCTAAGTGCCGGAGCTGTTTGTTCCCCACTCCCCACTCAGCCCACCTTCTCACCACACTTTTGAGCAGGGGGTTCAGAGTGGGGATGAGTAACCATGTTCCTGTAGAACCCTCAGTGTGGGGCGTCCTGAAACTGACACCAAGCAAAAAGTTGACAGTTCCTTCCTAAGTTGGATTGACCCCTGCACCACTCCGCGTGTCCTCGATAGAAACAGGAAAACAAACAGTTTGAGGCTCTGAATGGCAACCCCAGCGATCTGTGCATATCGTATGCCAGGAGTTGGGATAGACAGGGCTAGAGGGGCAACATTAGAGAGAACTAACTGCCTCCTAGAAACCTTCGAATTCAATATTCCGATGTTTGCAGAGTGCTTAAGTTATTGCAAGACACTGCCACCATTTGCTCCTTGCTAGTTAGGAAACATCTATTTCATCCAAGGCATTTTCATTGGAAATGCGAAGTACACCGAAATGAAACAGGCTTTATCTCTACCCTCAGGGAAGTTCTAGTCCAGGTGTGGGTGAGGTTAATAATGAGGACTTTGGAGTCACACATCTGGATGGGAACTTAAACAAGTAACTCAATCTCGCCGCTCCCCAACTTTCCAACAGTAAAATGAGTAACACTTAGCTCATATGGTCGCCGCAAGGATGGGTGAGCTCATGTATATAAGCAATCGGTGAACAGTCACTAATGTTATTAAGCGTCTGCGTGACGGTAATATGAGGGGAAAGATCATCTAAGCACGGGGGTTTTATGTTGTTTCCGTTTCCTGAAGGGTTAGCACGCATTCCGGCAGATGGTAGGTACCCCAGGCCTGTGATCAGTACATAGAACAAGAGGCCGGGGCGTGAGAGAAAGGAGGGCCCAGTGCTGCAAGGGAGCTTGCCTGAGACACGAGAAAGCTGCCTGTAGACACTTTCATGGAGCTCAGACTTGAACAAGTAAATTCCAATTGACAGCTACAGTAAGATGCATGGCATGATCTCTGCACAACTTTGTTAACCATTCTGAAGTCACTTTACAGTTTATAAAAGACTTCCACCTTCAGGACCTCAGTTGAATCTCATGGAGCTATGGGTTAGCCGAATCCGGTAGTACACTGAAACTCAGAGAGGTGATGGACCTTGCCCAAAGTTAGACAGCTTCTAGGTAATACAGCATAGATTTATCCATATCTTCGTGCCCTTATGTACCAGGAATTCCACTCCATGCTTTTGCTCAACTATCTGATTTCACAACGACCCCCAGAAGTGAGTGCTGTTATAAAATATGGAAAGGCTTTCATTCAGTTCAGTGCCTGGCAGATAAGAGACTCAGTGGGCACTTGCTGTGATCATAATAATTCCCATTTTGCAGATGGAAAAATGAAGGTTCTAAGTGTTTGCAGACTTGTAAGACTTTTAAGATGTAGGATTTGAGCCCCGCTTTATCTCTTTCCATAAACTGTGCTCTTAGTGATCAACCTTGGCCACTGCTCCTCCGGAATCTGGTCCCCTCTGTGTGTCTCCCGTCTCAGCCTCCTGAAAGTTGGAGCGGAAGCCCACCTGCCTTTGTCTTCCAGCGCGAATGCGTCGGTCCCGCGAGAAAGCGCCGTCTCACCCTCTCGTTCCCTTTCTCCTCAGCTGTGTGCACTTCGCATGCGCGGCCGCGGACTGCCCGAAGCTGGCTGTGGAGAACGCTTCGCTCAACTGCTCCAGCAGCGACGGCTACCACGGTGGCCAGTGCACTGTGCGCTGCCGGACGGGCTACGTGCTCCAAATCCAGCGCGATGACGAGCTGATCAAAAGCCAGGTGTGTGCAGGTGCCGGGCTCGGAGTCCCTCTGCAGCCCACGCAACGCCGAGCGGGTGTTGAGCCTGTTCTCTGCCGAATCCTCAGCATTTGAAACACTGCTGCCACATAATAGATGCTCAATAAAGATGTGTGGATTGAGGGAAAGACTGCCTCAATCCGGGATTTCTGAGACAATGGTTCCTGTGCAGAGTAGTGCCTAATATCACGGGTACCAGAGCCCCCCGTGTAGGTTGAAAATCTGGAAAACCATGGGCTGAGCATGACTTTTGGACTGAAGCCCTCACGGTCAGAACCCTGCTACAGTTGAGTGGGCTGGTCTCACAAGAGGTGAGCCCCCTGTCCATGTGATGCCCGTTCATTCATTCAAACCTCTGTGCACTGGGAAGCAGATGCTATACTGTGTGTGTGCTCAGTCGCGGCCAACTCTTTGTGACCCCATGGACTGCGGCCCACGAGGCTCCTCTTTCCATGGGGATTCTCCAGGCAAGAATACTGGAGTGGGTCGCCATGCCCTTCTCCAGGGGATCTTCCCAACCCAGGGATCAAACCCAGGTCTCCCGCATTGCAGGCAGATTCTTTACTGTCTGAGTCGCCAGGTATGCTGTACTAGGTGCTTGAGAAAAAGAGTCTCTAAAATGAACCTAGTTCCTCTTCTTAAGGAGCTTAGTGACTAGTTACCGGGAGCAGACGATGAGTGAGTAATGGCCGTACTGTGTGATAAACATTGTGAAGGGACGTGCGGGGTGTTGTGGAAGCATAGGGGCAGTCAAGGAAAGCTCCCTGGAAGAGGTGACATGAAAACTGAGAACTGGAGAGATAGGCAGAGGGTTTCTCATTAAAGGAAAGGAAGGAGGCAGGCTCTGGGCACGGACAGGAATATGTGGATGCCCGTTGGTGAGAAGGAGGCTACCACAGACAGATGTTTGTTTTACTGAACTTACCCAAGCAGTGTGGCTGGAGAGGCAAGTGAGGTGTGCTGGTGCATGGCCCTGTTAGCTTGGTCAGGGAGTGGGAGGGTCCTCTTTAGGGCAGCAGGGAGCTGTTGAAGGAAGTGACGTGGTCAGATCATGGGTGAGGAAGGTCCTTCCAGCGGCCCACATGGGTGTGGCTTAGAGTCCAGCCACGGGGGAGCCTTGGGAAGAGGGCTGAGTACTGCACGAGGAGAGTGGCCTTGGGTGGACTTAGATGTGTTGTAATGGTGCTTTCAGCCAGTGTGGCTTGGGGTCTCAGGTGGGTGCGGGGAGGAGCAGGGAATTAAGCCCTGAAATTTGGGGATTCCATGTTCAGACTCTTGTGGGACCCCGCCAACAGACTCCCCCTTCATGCTCTGGGGGCAAGGGCACATTCCTTGTTGCTGGGAACACCTGTTTGCACAGAGCTTCTGGGCTTGCAGAGAGTTCCACTGAGGAGCTCCAGGGCCCTCAGTTGCTTCGACACCTGCTTCCGTGTGTCAGACACGGCAGATCTGAACTCCTGTGAAAGCAATTAAGCTGGCTTTGGCAGTGAGGGACCTCTCATCCCTTTGATGGGTGCTGAAGAGGGGAAGAGTGTCCCATGCTTTTAAAATTCCAGCTCAACATCTGGCATCCCCGATCGCCTGGGATGTGGCAGCTTCCTCCTTGAATGGAGGCCCCCGGGGCTGGGCTGCCGTGGACGGCCCCTGCCTTGGCCCTGCAGTCTGAACTTGCCCTCCTAACCCCAGTCATGCTGTCTTCTAATTTCTGTCGAATCCCTGTCAACAGTTTCATTTGCCTAGCCTCCTTCCTTCTTCACATCCACCTCTCCCAGCTATTGAAGTATCATATGTTGGAGCAGGGAGTGGTTCTTAGAGCAATGCTTGGCTTCGATGCCAAAAGGATAGTTCAAGTGAGGAAAGGGACTTGCCCACGATCTCACAGAACCCAGAACCAAATTCCATTCACCCATCCCCCCAGAGTGATGCCCACTCTGTGCCAAGCACAATCCTCCCCCCGCCCCACCTCCGCCGCTCCCTCAGGGCCAGGGAAAGATACAAAGGTTGACATCCAGCATCTCACTGTTGTGCTGTGTCTCAGAGGCTATTTCATGAAAGAAGTCCTCTGGCCCTGAGAAGTCTGAGTCTTAAGATTCGCAGCAGCACAATGGAAATAACTATCTGGGAGACTCTCCAGACAGCCGTGCGGAGCTGTGTCTTTGGACTCAATTCCCACTTAGCCTTTGTCCAGCTATGAAACTTGGAGCTAGTCATTTAATATCTCTGAGCCTCAGTTTCTGCAGCTGCAAAGTGGGAACTGAAGAACCTCTTTCAAACAGTTGCTGGGATCCCGGAAAGGGAGCTAAAAGTCGAGCGTGGATCTCCGGGTGCCATAGCCCAGGGGAGAAGGGTTTTCCCCACGGGTGGGTCTCCTTCTGCCACATCTCACGGTGCCCACCTCCGTCTTCCAGACAGGACCCAGCGTCACGGTGACCTGCACGGAGGGCAAGTGGAGCAAGCAGGTGGCGTGCGAGCCGGTGGACTGCGGCGTCCCGGACCAGCACCACGTCTCCGCCGCCTCGTTCTCCTGCCTCGAGGGCACCACCTTCGGCAGCAAGTGCTCCTTCCAGTGCCGCCACCCGGCGCAGTTGAAAGGTACGAGGCCCGGCGGCCGCTTCCGGGCCCTCTGGTGGGGACTGAACAGCAGGGCTTGGACAGGCTGTTGTCTTTGCCTCTGATCCCTCCCACCTGTTCTATACAGCCCATCCATGCAAACTGCCTTGTCGTGCAGCTGGGGAGAGAGCAGAGTGTGGACAAGCATGGCGTCTCTGCTGCTGCTGCTGAGTCGCTTCAGTCGTGTCCGACTCTGTGTGACCCCAGAGATAGCAGCCCACCAGGCTCCCCCATCCCTGGGATTCTCCAGGCAAGAATACTGGAGTGGGTTGCCGTTTCCTTCTCCCATGCATGAAAGTGAAAAGTGAAAGTGAAGTCGCTCTTAGCAACCAACTCTTAGTGACCCCATGGACTGCAGCCCACCAGGCTCTTCTGTCCATGGGATTCTCCAGGCAAGAGTACTGTGGGGTGACCGTTGCCTTCTCTGATGGTGTCTCTAAGATCTTCCAAATCTGGCAAAAGAGGAAAGAGAAAAGCAGGAAGGGAGGGAAAGTAGAAGGAAAGAGACGATTCTAAGAAAACAGCATCTGGAACTGATGTGACTAGTTCATTGGGTGGGGTGAGAGTCCAGTAAGTCTAAGAGAAAAGTATTATTATTGTTTTAATTTTCCCGGAGGAGAAACTCAAGGTTCAGAGTTGAAGGAACTTGTCCAAGGCCATGCTGTTACTGGAGGGCTCCACCACGGGGCCCAGGTCTGTCTTTCTCCAAAGCCCATGGCTGCCCCTTAGGAAGGGCTAGCTCCACCGGGAGTCACTCTAGGAGGGAAGAGCTAATGGGCATTCCTGGGCTCGGTACTGGGATATGCAGGGAAGAAGACATAGTCTGGCAAACTGGAGACGAGGACCCACGTTGGAAATGAGTGAGAGGCTGACCTGGGCGACCTCGACTCTCAAGACTGAACAGGCTCTGTCAGCGGGGCAGGAGTCACTGATTATTGGAAAGATGATGAAGCTGAGGTCCAGCTATAAGAAGGAGGGGACTTGCACAGAATCACAGAGCAAGTTAGCAGCAGCATCGGAACGACACTCTTGGCTTCTAGTTGAGTGTTCAGTTCAGTTCAGTTCAGTCACTCAGTCGTGTCCGACTCTTTGCGACCCCATGAATCACAGCACGCCAGGCCTCCCTGTCCATCACCAACTCCCGGAGTTCACTCAAACTCATGTGCATCGAGTTGGTGATGCCATCCAGGTTTGGGCATTATACCCAGTTCTCAGAGGTACCAGGACTTGCCTTTGCTTGACTTATCAGAGGAAACATTGCCCCTTCATCAGACAACCAAAATGATATCTCACTAAGCACGAGTCCTACCTGGGCATCCACCATGCTGTACAGTGGGAATGAGCAGACTTCTGTGGGTCGTGTGGGGGTTTGGAGGGAGGTCTGTAAATTCCCTTTAACTTAGATGTCATATTGGAGAAGGACATGGCAACCCACTCCAGTATTCTTGCCTGGAGAAGTCCATGGATGGAGGAGCCTGCTGGGCTATAGTCCATGGGGTCACAAAGAGTTGGACATGACTGAGCAACTTCACTTTCACTTAGATGTCATATTACAAATTCATGAGTTCCAGGCATTTGGATGATTGGAGAGGGTTGAGAGTATCTCCAAGCTTTCAAGAAGATATAGAACTTCGAAAGATCACTGCACATAGTAAGACTCAATAAAGTGTATAGACTGGGCGGCTGAATGCATTGGTGAAAGTAAAACCACAGGAAATGTCTCTTTTAAGAAATGAATGAAGGACCCAGCTATCTTGCTCAACTGCTGCGAAAGAGAAGCAGAAAACGCTTCTGGAATACACCCTTTCCTATTGTTTAGTCGCGCAGTCCTGTCCGACTCTCTGCGGCCCCACGGACCGCAGCACGCCAGGCCTCCCTGTCCATCCCCAGCTCCTGGAGCTCGCTCAGACTCACATCCATTGAGCTGGTGATGCCGTCCAACCATCCCATCCTGTCTCCCCCTTCTTCTCTTGCCCTTAATCTTTCCCAGCACCAATGTGTTTTCCTGTGAGTCAGCTCTTTGCATCAAGTAACCAAAGTCCCCTCATACTTTTAGCCAAGAAGATTTGAGTGTAAAGGTTACAGACACTTTATTTGAGCCACTCTAGAGATTGAGATCTTGGAGAGATGAAGAGACTAGTAGAAATTGCAAACCCTCCACCTTATCTGCGCCTCTCCCTGGCCCCATCTGCTCAGACACGGGGCTTATTAATAACTCCAGACTAGGACATCACACTTCCCCTCTAAGTCAGAGGTCCTTGGGAAAGGGAGGTGTATAAATCAGCATTGATTATTAGCCACAGTGAGGGCTGCAATAATAATCCTTAATCAAAGTGATTCTTCTGTCATTGCTTCTCTGCTGACTGTGGTGGAGGGGTGACCTCACTGCGGAGATGTGGCCCTAGAAGGACTGTCATTTTGATGGTGTTGATCCCCACTTTGCTCGTCCCTTGAGAATACAGGGCAGCACCTCTCCAGTGGCCACACTGACCCACCAGGACCCACTGACGTACCATGCCCTTGGTTCTCAGCATCATTGGATGCTCATATTCCAGGTCCAGTGCTTTGGCTTGGGTCTGCTGGCGGCAAAGGCTGGGCAGAGGCCTGGTCCTCTCTCTTGAGCTTGTTAACAATTCCTTGCTTCTTAAGCCAAAAGATAAAGTGAAAGTGTTAGTCGCCCAGTCATGTCCGACTCTTTGTGACTCCATGGACTATATAGCCTGCCAGGCTCTCTCCCCATGGAATTCTCCAGACAGGAATACTGGAGTGGATAACCATTCCCTTCTCCAGGGGATCTTCCCAACCCAGGGACTGAACCTGCATCTCTAATGTTTTCTGCATTGGTGGGCAGGTTCTTTACCATCTGGGCCACCAGGGAAGCCCAAAGTGAAAGTGTTAGTCCTTCAGTCATGTCTGACTCTTTGTGACCCCACGGACTGTAGCCCACCAGCCTCCTCTGTCCATGAAATTTTCCAGGCAAGAATACTGGAGTGAGCTGCCATTCCCTTCTGCAGGGAATCTTCCCAACCCTGGGATAGAACCCGGGTCTCCCGCACTGCACGCAGACTCTTAACTGTCTGACCCACTAGGGGTGATCAAAACAAAGTTTTCCTGCATTTCTTGTTTGCGTCCCTTTGCGCCCTTTGGTTTTCCTTCCCCACTGCAAGATTTCAGCAAAAGGAGTGTGAGCTTTCATCTTTCCTCAGACAGAGAGGGATTGAACTCTGGGTTCTGCCCCAGCTGTCTGATCTCGGGAGGTGAATTGCACATTGGGAGACGTTGGTGGATCCTAGAAGAGCAATTCCACCTCCTTGAGCCTCAGTGCTCTCATTCATAAAATGGGTGTAAGAGCGTCCACATTGAAGGGTCATGGTGAGGATTAAAAGAGGTGGTATGAATAAAATTGCCAGAACCAGAGTAAGTACTCAGTAAATACTCCTCTCCAAGAGGCACTCTTGTGAGAATTAGGCAGTGGCTGCCCTCTTGGCCCCTGACCTCTTTATCCCCTGGAGGCCTTAATCCTGGGACCTGTGGAGACGTGCTCCATCCTCCACATTCCACTCAGGACCTAGAGGTTAATGTGCTTGGACCAGAAGCCCCCACCCAGGAGACGCGCTAAGTGTGGCCCCAAGACCAGTGTAATGCGGGCATGAAGAGCACCGCCAACACACCAGTCCCTTAGAATCCGGGCAAACTTTTCTTGAATATCCTGACTTCCCCTTAAGTTCTGAGCCTTCGTCAAGATGTCCACAAGATACCCTGCAAGGCCACAGCTCTGCAGTCACTCCTGCCAGGGCCCTTTATCACGTGGACGCAAACAGCATCCACTGCACCTACACACGCACGGGGGAAAGTCCTCAAGTTTAAGAGAAAGGACCTCAGTCTCAGAGTCGTAAACGTTTAACTCAATGGCTAAAAATGCGTCGTTGCATCCTTGACCTTGTCAACTTCAACTCAACCACGTGAGGTGCACCGGATGTTGATTCTGGAGTGGGGCTTCTAAAGCAAGCATGCCCTCATCCCACAGAGATCTTTCCAGGGACTTCCCTGGTGGTCCAGTGGCTGAGACTCCATGCTTCCACTGCAGGGGGTGTGGGTTTGGTCCCTTGTCAGGGAACTAAGATTCCACATACCATGCAGCTCAGCCAAAAAAAAAAAGTCTTTCTAAAAGACCCACTGTTTACTTCTATCTCAGGCCCGAGATTTAAACTCAGTCTGTTCACTGGATTCTAGAAGACACTCCATACCATGGAGCATTTTCTGGTTTCTTAGACTCTACTGTACTGATGAGCAGAATGGCCATGTTCTTCAGTGTCCAGCAGATAACCTTCCTGCCAGCCCCCCACTCTCTTCCTCACCCCTTACCCTCTCCCTCAGAGTCCTGTCCTGATCCTTCTCCATCTAGGGTTTTCATATCCTCTGCCCTTTCATCATTCTCAGAAGCAGACAGCCAGACCTGGAGGATTCAACTCTTTCCTAAGGGTCTCCTCAGGGCATCTTTCCCACAAAAACAGGGTCACTGCCAAAGAGGACTTCTCATGTCACTCCTGAGGGAAGGCTACTCTCCGCATCTTTTCATCCTAGTGCTTTGGAGATAGCAGGGTCTAGAATGTCACTGGGTCCCAGCCACCCCTAGGTGTTAATGGTAAGTGTTGGTTGCTCAGCCGTGTCTGACTCTTTGCGACCCCATGGACTATACTGACCATGGAATTCTCCAGTTGAGAATGCTGGAGTGGGCTGCCATTTCCTACTCCAATAGGGGTTAATGGTAAACCACTACCCAGTCCTTCCTGGGGACAGAGGAGCACCGTGGAAAAGAAAACCTGTTCAAGATCACACAGCTGCTCCTGATGTCGTCTTTAGACGTAAGCAGTGATAAGAGGAAGCAGCAGATTTCTTTTCTCTCTTAGATAACTCTCAGGTCTCCCTCACCCCCCACCTCCAACTTCACTGCACTCTGAACAGTGCACAGGTTGCAAACGTCAAGCGTATTCTCACCTCAGGGTTCTTAGCTGCTGCTCCAGAATTCCTTTGACCTTTTCTGAACCATGCCTCTCAACCCAGTTGTCGCTGTTCGGTCACTAAGTCATGTCTGATTCTTTGCGACCCCATGAACTGCAGCACGCCAGGCTTCCCTGTCCTTTACTATCTCCTGGAGTTTGCTCAAACTCATGTCCATTGAGTCGGTGATACCACCCAACCATCTCATCCTCTGTCGCCCCCTCCTCCTCCTGCCCTCAATCTTTCCCAGCATCAGGGTCTTTTCCAGTGAGTCGGCTCTTTGCATCAAGTGGCCAAAGTATTAGAGCTTCTCCAGCCAGAGCTGGGAGAAGCCAGAAGTCATCATTTCATTTTGCCATGCAGAAACTGAGGTCCAAGAGAGGAAGACATTCATGCAAGGTTATGTATGCATTACCATGAGCACTGGGGCCAGAAAGTGACCCAGGGGTCCCGACCCTAGAAGAGGTGCCCTCTTGCTAGGCATGCCATTCCCAGCAATCTTGTGAAATCATCTGACTTGCACATTCCCAGCCCCTCCATTATGGCAGGTGTCCAACATTCCAGGCTCCTTTCTGTCTCTTAGGAACTATCCATTCGTTATCCCTGACTGTGACTGCATCTTAGCACATTCTTCTTCTCCTTTGTGTCTAACATGTGAGGCCTTTCAGTAAAGAAATTTGGAAGTGAGAGACACCATTCTGGACAGTGGGGGCAGGAGGGGTGGTGAAAGTATATGACTAGTTTTGCTTTTGACATACTCCACACATTCATGTTTCTGGTTCTGTGAGGTTTTTCTCTAGGCAGCAGTTCCTCTGTGGCCATGCACTTGGGTAAAAGCTCTGTAATGTGGTCAAGGGAGCACTCAGGAGTCAGACATACCTGGAGTGAGCACCAGCTATAGTTTGAAAAGCTCACTTTTCCACACGGGGACTCGGTGTTCCCACCTTCAAAATGAGATTAAGGACAACTTGGGTCACTTGAAGGATCAAGGAGATGGGGCCAGTCATTCTTCCTACGCCTACCTCACGGACTCTGCAAATGTCATTTGTCCTTATCCCAGTCCAGCTACCTGTGTTTTTACTTTCTTAATTCAGTGGCCAATATCCTTCCACATCCTAAAATGTTAGAACTGGACAAGAACGTAAAGATGGCTTTGGTCTAGGGCCAGAGAAGTCAGGTGAATTGTTCAAGGTCACGGTAAATTCATAATACTCCAGGCTTCCCCGGTAGCTCAGTGGTAAAGAATCTATCTGCAATGCAGGAGACTTGAAGGAGATGCGAGTTCAGTCCCTGGGTTGGGAAGATCCCATGGAGAAGGAAATGGCATCCTGCTCCAGTGTTCTCACCTAGAAATCCCCATGGACAGAGGAGCCTGTGGGGCTATAGACCATGGAGTCACAGAGTTGGATACTGCTGAGTGGCTAAACAACAGTATGCATTCAACAAATGGAAATTTAGGGTTTCCTGTATGCTTGGCTGGAGAAGGAAATGGCAACCCACTGCAGTATTCTTGCCTGGAGAATCCCATGAACAGAGTAGCCTGGTGGGCTGCTGTCCATGGGATCACACAGTCAGACACGACTGAAGCAACTTGTCATGCATACATGTGTGTATGCTTGGCACTAGGGTAGGTTCTGGGACTAAAAGAATGAACAAGTTGCCGTCCCAGCCCTTAGGATGTGGGCGATGCCAGCATGGTCAACGAGGCATTAAGAAAACACACCTAGATCTCCTGGCATTTCCCTCCTTCCATTTTACTCTAGGTTAGTTTCAGTCTTAAAGGTATTCTCAAAGAAATGTGGTTTTCTGGGCACTCTTTACAGCAAAATAATAAAAGTAGATATATTTCTTTTGATAGTACATTTGTAATCATTTTAATACTCACTGGAGATTGAAATTTCCTTAGCCACATTTGTAGACAGTCTGAGCAAGATTTGTTTCCTTGACTTTAAAAGATGAACAAACAAAAGTACAGGGACACATCACTCTCTGGAATCTAGTCTCTGCCCTCAGCCTTGCTACCCTCAGCCAGGGACTCCAGGCTCAGAAATGCCTTCACCTCGTGTCCGGAGTCATGTTCCCCCAAGAAGCATAGTGAGAGGAAGACGTGGAAAAGATAGAAGCCTCGGGGCTCCTCTAAAGCCACTACCCCCATGGACAGCCTGAGCTCAGTCCCCCTGGGAAAGCGTGGGAGACAGGGCAGGATTATTCCTCTGAGTTCCTGTAACTCAGGCACTTGTCGTGGTAATGCACCAGCCCCTTCACTGGTTTGGGTGCTACTTCGATGCGCATTGACACCTCACCACTGTGAGCCTGCCCTGCATGCGGGCCAAACACCCCTGATCAGAGGAAAGACCTCTGGCAGCAAACCGCTGTGGGTGCAGTAGGCGTCCTTCAGCGTGTAGAGGTCAGAACCAAGGGCACGGGGGAAGGGCAAGAAGCTGCGTCCTACCTTGCTTTCCTCAGAGCCACATGGAGGCTGCAGGGTGGGGGCCACAGCTGCTGCTGCTGCTAAGTCACTTCAGTCGTGTCCGACTCTGTGTGACCCCATAGACGGAAGCCCACAAAGCTCTCCCGTCCCTGAGATTCTCCAGGCAAGAACACTGGAGTGGGTTGCCATTTCCTTCTCCAATGTGTAAAAGTGAAAAGTGAAAGTGAAGTCGCTCAGTCGCATCCGACCCTTAGCGACCCCATGGACTTCAGCCCACCAGGCTCCTCCATGGGGGCCACAGCTAGGGCCTGGAAATGCTGATTCTGCACACTTGAGGGTCTGCTGTGGTGTGGGGCATGTCCATGGTCCTGAATCTCCAGTTCTTGTGCTAGAATCTCCAGTTCTTCTTCTGACTGCGCTGTTCGGCTAACTCCTATTTACCCTCTCAAAGAATATACATTTCTAGTCTGCGTTTTCTCTCTTGATTAACCTTTTACGATTTTTCTGTTAGCTCACCACCAGAGAACCACAACGTCCTCTTCACAGTCTAGGGTTTGCATAGCTGATAGGGTGTACTTGTAAAGCATCTCGACCCTTTTTCCAGAGGTGTTTTATCCTTCCTGGGAAATTTAGAGAGGGTATGTTCCCCTTATCTTTTGTGGCTCCCAGTCCCCACTAAGCTCTTGCTAAACTCAGGCACTCCAACATGGCCTTCATCACAAGACCACGCAAAAAATAACAATAATAGTAATGATGCAATTTACAATCTCTGCTGTGCTGGAGCCGTCTCTGCTTCTGTAGAAACCAAACGAGTCCCTCTTGCACACCCTTTATTCTCTTTACCGATGTGGAAATATCTGGAGTGTGCAGTGTCACAGCTTATCACGTGGAGTCCTCTGTGGCTGACAGACCCTAAGTTGGCTTGGGCTCCCCGGGCAGCTCGCACCGATATGGGAGGAGGAAGAGCAAAGTGAACAGGGAAAGGAGCAGCAGAGGAGCCCACATGCCCTCTCTTCTGTTTTTCCTGTTTTATTTCTCTCCATAGTTCTTTCTGCCTTCTACACATCAAATAGTTTGCTTTTTTAAAAAGGTAATTTCTTCTCCATATCCCACTAGAATATAAGCTCCAAGAGGGCAGGCTTTGTAAAGCATTTGTTTTGTTCCTTGCTTTGTCTATGTCGAGACATAGACGAGAGTAGCTGGCACATAGTGAGCCATAGATGCTTGCTGAATGAATAGAGTGTGTGTGTGTACTAAGTCACTTCAGTCATGTCTGACTCTTTGCAACCCTATGGACTGTAGTCCACCAGGTTCCTCTGTCCATGGGATTCTCCAGGCAAGAATACTGGAGTGGGTTGCCATGCTCTCCTCCAGGGCATCTTCCCAACCCAGGGATCGAACCCACATCTCTTACATCTCCTGCATTGGGAGGTGGGTTCTTTACCACTAGCGTCACCTGGGAAGCCCCGAATGAATGGAGGTTCTCATGCAGCACCTGTGATCCTTTCAGAACTGCTGCTAAAGGCAGAGGTTCAGAGGACGGAGAGAGGGAGGGGAGACAGAAGGAAACCTGGGAGGGAGGGAAGAGCAAGCAAGGAAATCAGTTTCGTTTTCCTGACCGCTGTTCATCCATCTTGTTTCATTTCATCTTCTCATCACCCTGAAAGGCAGGAGCAACTGCTTTCTTTCTATAGGTAGGAGATTTGGGGTTTGGCTGTCTCAGAACAGAAAACAGAGTCTCTGCTAAGCAGGTATAGCCAACTTTCCACTATAAACCACAGCCGTCTTTGTAGTTACACAAAACCAGCTTTAAACTCCACTCTTGTCTTTTATTAACCAGAGAACTTGGTCAAGTCACTTGCCTCTCTAAGGCTCTGCTTTCAAATACAAGTTGTTGCCCTACTAAGCATACTGTGTGAGGATAAATGAGATCACAAAGCAGAAGTGCTCAGTTGGTTGTAACTGATCAGTAAATGTCAGTCTCACCCTGATCACCCCTCCAATTCCTAGTCCCCGAGCCTCCCACGTGTGTCCAGCCCTGGTTGTCAACACCTATCAGGAATAACTGAGAAGAGGAGAGTTTGGTTGGGAGCCCCAAGTTTCAGGTCCATCTCCAGTTGTCTTGGGGAGATTCTGGGCAGGCTGTGTGAGTCAATAACATATGACCCAGCAGGGAAAAGCCTCCCTCCCTGTGTTTCACTTTTATTTGTGACATTTCACATCAGGCCAGCTTCCCCGTGGCAGTCAGTACGTCTTCTAGAGCTGGCATGGGCTACAGAGAAGTGCTCATCTCTCAGCTGCTTTGGCAAAGCTTCACTGAATACTGGGGCCTGAGAAGAAAATCCAGCCTCCAGATACCGTGAGGCTGCCACTTCCAGGCATAAGTGGGGCTCAGACAAATGCAGGGATGCAGGGCCCAGAGAGGGAGTGGCAGCTGAAGGTCACACAACACCCTGAAATCAGAGCTCCTAGTCGATTCTGATAGGAGCTTGCATGCTTAGTTGCTCAGTTGTGTCCGACTCTTTGCAACCCCATGGTCTGTGGCCTACTAGGCTCTTCTATTCGTGAGAATTCTCCAGGCCAGAATACTGGAGTGGGTTGTCATGCCCTCCTCCAGGGGATCTTCCCAACGCAGGGATCAAACCAAGGTCTCCTGCATTGCAGGCAGATTCTTTACCAACTGAGCCACCAGGGAAGCCCAAGAATAGCCTATCCCTTCTCCAGGGGAACTTCCTGATCCAAGAATCAAATCAGGGTCTCCTGCATTGCAGGCAGAATCTTTATCAGCTGAGCTATCTGGGAAGCTTACTCTGCTAATTACTGGAAAGCGAGGAAGGTGGCAAATGCCCTCGTTGTTGTTCAGTTCAGTCGCTCAGTAGTGTCCGACTCTCCACGACCCCGTGAATCACAGCACGCCAGGCCTCCCTGTCCATCACCAACTCCCGGAGTTCACTCAAACTCATGTCCACAGAGTGGGTGATGCCATCCAGCCATCTCATTCTCTGTCGTCCCCTTCTCCTCCCGCCCCCAACCTTTCCCAGCATCAGAGTCTTTTCCAGTGAGTCAACTCGTCGCACGAGGTGGCCAAAGTATTGGAGCTTCAGCTTCAGCATCAGTCCTTCCAATGAACACCCAGGACTGATCTCCTTTAGAATGGACTGGTTGGATCTCCTTCCAGTCCAAGGGACTCTCAAGAGTCTTCTCCAGAACCACAGTTCAAAAGTATCAATTCTTCGGCGATCAGCTTTCTTTTCTTCGCAGTCCAACTCTCACATCCATACATGACCACAGGAAAAACCCTAGCCTTGACTAGACGGACCTTTGTTGACAAAGTAATGTCTCTGCTTTTTAATATGCTATCTAGGTTGGTCATAACTTTCCTTCCAAGGAGTAAGCGTCTTTTAATTTCATGGCTGTTGTTGTTCAGTCGCTGGCAAATACTCGTGGCAGCTGAGTAGCTGACAAGGACCCATTTGTAGCTGACAAGGATCATGAAGGTCTGTTGTCTATGCAATATAAGAGGTTTCAGAATCAGAAGTCAGGAGCCTTGAATTGGATTCGCTGTAGACATGAGGTACATCACTCCCCAAACTGTGTCTCCCTTTATTTTTATTTTTTTATTTTGTGGCAGCTCTTTCTTCTCCCTAGACTCCTCAGTTGAAGGTAGAATGGTCTGGAATTACATGTGGAAGTGTCTCTGGTTCTTCAGGTTGACTTGAGTCCAGCCAGCACGTGGATTAGCTGGACTGTCAGACCTCCCCACCTCCCACCTCCACTAACCCTGCCTGCCTGTGTCCTCCAGGCAACAACAGCCTCCTGACCTGCATGGAGGATGGGCTGTGGTCCTTCCCGGAGGCCCTGTGCGAGCTCATGTGCCTGGCTCCACCCCCGGTGCCCAACGCAGACCTCCAGACGGCCCGGTGCCGCGAGAACAAGCACAAGGTTGGCTCCTTCTGCAAGTACAAGTGCAGACCTGGATACCACGTGCCCGGCTCCTCCCGGAAGTCCAAGAAGTAAGTGGGGCTGCAGAGGCAAGCTCCCGGCGGCTGGGGCTGGCAGTGGGGCAGGGAGAGCCAGGTCTGTCTAGTTAGAAGGGAGTGCTCACTTCTCTGCCCACCATCATCCCCTGCTCTTCCCTGGGAATCTGGAGGGACATTGTCATCAGCTGCTTGCTGACTGTGTGATCTCAGGTCAGTGACTTCCCTGGGCCTTTACTGTTGAGCAATAAGATGGGGAGGATACTAACAGTAAGATGGCTCTGAAGGATGAATGAGGATGTGTGTGTGAAGTGCTTGCAAAGTGCCTGGTGCAGAGCAAACGGTGGGTATCCATACCATCCCTGTGTCAGCCCCCATCAGCGCCCCTGGAAGGAAGTGGGGGGAAATGGGCCAGCAGGGCTTGATTTTATTTCAGACCACATGAAGCTCTTGCTCGGCCCTGAGAAAAGAGTTCTCTGAATGTTTACCTTAACCTCTCCTCACTCCCTCCGCCACCCAATAGGATGAGCAGGGACTTAGGAATCAGAAAGGTCTGTGTGAGGCCAGCTGGCTCCAGAGACCGTGGGTGTTTTGGTAGAGCGTGGCTGCAGCTGTCTGGTCCTTGAGATGTCTCTACTTTTATCTCTTCCTGAAAGACGGGCCTTCAAGACCCAGTGTACCCAGGATGGCAGCTGGCAGGAGGGAGCTTGTGTTCCTGTGACGTGTGACCCTCCTCCACCGAAATTCCACGGGCTGTACCAGTGCACCAACGGCTTCCAGTTCAACAGTGAGTGCAGGATCAAGTGTGAAGACAGCGACGCCACCCAGGTGAGGCTCCTTGAATTTGGGGTCAACACTTAGATCCCTTTCCCCTCTGTTTACTAAAGCAGCCAGGATTTAAGAACCACATCCTCCAGGAGACTCCCTGCGGATGCCAGAATTGTATAATAACGGTATCACCCACGCAGAAGTTTAGGAGCTGAGTTCTCACCATCTCTTTGTAATCTCTCTGAACCTTGTGGTCCTACCCATCACACTGCATATTATTGGCTCAGAGATTCTTAGCTTTGAAAAAGTCTCAGTATCGGGAACCTTATGAAAGAAATCATAAGTGAAATCCTGATGTCTGAACTTGATCCAAGGTAAGGAGTGACCAAGGCTGTTTTGTTGACTTTTTATCATCATCACCACTTGCATTGCTCTGAAATATGTAGAATCATGATTTCCACTATCTGGAGACATCAGTGGCTCCTCAAGCATTTGGAGAAAGGGAGCCGTATTTAGACCAGATGTAGTTTAGAGACTACTGAAGAAGGATGGAAGGAGAAGGCGGGGACTGAGTTTTGTCTCAATCCACATGTAACTGAGACAGAGTTCAGCACTCCCACCAACCCTGCTGAGGCAGTTCTGTGAATGGCATTTCCTTAATCCTTACGCACACCCACCGCCACCCACTAAGACAGGTAGGGCATCAAGAATGGGAAGGAGAATGAGGGAGCAGCTGGCTCCACGGAAGACTCAGGTCCACAGAGAGCTCCAACCCTGAGAGAGCCCACCATTGAGGGTGGATGCCTCGAGCCCCATGACTTTCAGGTGGGCAAGGATCGTTACTCAGGTGAGGCCAGAGTTCAGTCAACTGGGGCCCAGTGCAAGGATCTCCCTCTTGTCAGTCCTTAATGGGAACTCAGTTCAGTTCAGTTCAGTCGCTCAGTCGTGTCCAACTCTTTGCAACCCCATGAACCACAGCACACCAGGCCTCCCTGTCCATCACCAACTCCCGGAGTTCACCCAAACTCATGTCCATTGAGTCTGTGATGCCATCCAGCCATCTCATCCTCTTTCGTCCCCTTCTCCTCCTGCCCCCAATCCCTCCCAGCATCAGGGTCTTTTCAAATGAGCCAGCTCTTTGCATGAGGTGGCCAGTATTGGAGTTTCAGCTTCAGCATCAGACCTTCCAATGAACACCCAGGACTGATCTCCTTTAGGATGGACTGGTTGGATCTCCTTGCAGTCCAAGGGACTCTCAAGAGCCTTCTCCAGCACCACAGTTCAGAAGCATCCATTCTTCGGCGCTCAGCTTTCTTCACAGTCCGACTCTCCCGTCCACACGTGACAGCGGGAGAACACCTACCGAATACTAGACGCTGTCGGGGCGGCACCCTCAGCCCCCCTTACTCACATTCCCACGTGCACACAGCCGCTGACTTCTGCCCATTCCCATCTCCTCAACTGCCCTTATCGCTCTCCAAGGCCACCAGCCTAACGTGGACCAGCAGCAGCACCCTCCCGGCCCGCATGCAGCTCCCCGACCGCCCCCCTGCCTTCTCCTGGCCTCTCCAGTGTACTGTCCATGTTGCAGCCAGAGCAGCTTGTTGAGAGCACACATGTGATCATGACCATTCTGCTCAAAGTCCTTTGTGAGCCAGCGATCCCGTCTCCCTTAGAGTAACTCTCACCTGTGCATTCAGCTGGTCCCCCCATCACGGCAAGACAGATCTCCCGCTCCACCTGGGTGTTCTCTGTGAAAGAAGCCCTGTCACCTGTTCCCGCCTAACTGTCCTTCACCATTCAGCCCAAGCACCCCTTCTTCCAGGAACCTTTTCCTGCCCCCCCACCGGGGGCTCAGTGCCCCTCCCTCACAGCACTGACCACGCTGCATTGTAATTCATTTCACACTCCCCCACTAGATTTGGGGGCTTCCCAGGTGGCTCAGCCGGTAAAGCGTCTGCCTGCAACATGGGAGACCAGGGTTCTATCCCTGGGTCGGGGTGATCCCCTGGAGAAGGAAATGGCAACCCACTCCAGTGCTTTGTCTGGAGAATTCTGTGGATGGAGGAGCCTGCTGGGCTACAGTCCAAGGGGTTGCAGAGAGTCGGACAGGACTGAGCAACTTCACTGTCGCTCTCACTGCGCTCTGAGATCCCTGACCACAGCTTCCACCGTCCCTGGGTTTTCAGCACTGCGGACAGTGCCATGCACCTAGTAGGCGCTCAGGAAGTGACAGGGCTTGACTCCTGCCATGGACACCCAGGCCGGGCTCCTCATTTTCCAGGTGAGATGGTCACTCAGCCATCCGAGGTGACACAGCCAGCGTCAGCTGGATCAGAATCGGAACCCACAGCGGGCCGACTGAGTCCGGGAGGCAGCCCCTGTGGAGGAGAACGCTCAGGACTCCTGGTGTGCACCCGGGTCCTTCCCCTTCCCCAGCCGCCAGGGAGGCAGAAGCCGGGGCCGGAACAAGCAAAGGCCAGAGATTACCACGGCCTCACGCAGCCGATCAACTTCCCTCTCGCTCCCTTACATGAAACTGTTGCTAACAGTTACCCACACTGCTGAGCCAAATACTATTCTGGCCGTGGTCGTGTTATCAAACTGAAACCCAGTCTGCCTGGGGCCTGCCAAGTACCTTTCATGGCCAGTTTGTATTTAAAGGAGAGGAAAATGTAAATTTATCAGACGACTCAAGCAGTCCTGTTTGGCAACTGGCGGGGAGGCCAGACGCTAAGGAGCAGGGTATTGCTTGCCGGCTAAGGAATGAGGGAGCGCGTGCCAAATGGGCTCCTAATACAATTGACGTTTCTAGTTTGTACTGCAAATGAATTTCCTCTACCCTCAGACCGGGGGCCTGGGAGCCAAATCTAGTATTCACCTCAGATCCCCTCTCGCTGCCTGTAAACACAGTCGAAACGTACGGCGCTGAGTATCTTGAATCGAACAGTGTGTATACGGAGCGGGAACTCTTTGCTTTCCAAACAAGCTCCAGATCCTGGCAAGGGAGGACAGGGGCTGTTCTAGGGGAGGTTCACATACTCCTTCCCACTGCCACTAAAAACAAATGGACAGATCAAACCTCAACTTCATTCATTCCTAGGGAGCCACTGTGACGCTGGATCCAGACTCTGAGTTTGAATCTTGGCTTACTAGCTGGAGGACTTGGGCAGGTTATTTAACTCTTTAAGCTTCAGTTTCCTCAGGCATAACATGGGGGCAGGGAAGTAATTCTGGCTACCTGTTAGTTTATTTGTGAGGATTAACTGAAGCACTGCAAGTAGGGCAGGCCTGTAGAATTGTGCAGTGTGCAACCTGTGCACACCTCCCATATGTATAATGCCTTCCCAAGCAGGGGCAGCTTCTAGGTTCAGGATCATCACATGCTTGCCCAAGGATGCAAGGCTTCCTAGGGGAAGTCCCAAGCCCATACAATATTAGAGGTGGCTGGACCTCAGGGTTTTCCCATTGCAACCCACTTATTTTATAGGTGGGACCACTGAAGCTCAGAGAAGGGAAGCACCGTAGCCCAGGTCACACAGCAAGCTGGTAGCAGAGTCAGATCTCCTAGCCGGGTCATTGCACAAATGACATTTTCTCCCCAGCCTTACTCCTGCAGCTGTGTGGCTACACATCACCCTTGTATCTCACTGGGGGGAAGCAAAATGCACGTGAGGCCATTGACCAGACACAGAGGCAGATAATAAACAACAGCTGCGATTTACTGAGCATGTACTCCACGCCAGTCTGGGCTAAGTGCTTTGTACAGACATTTAAACCCCTCGGTGTCTGGCATCACTGTCCCATTTTGCAGATGAGAAAGGTATGGTTCAGGGAGTTAAGGTGTCTTGCCCACCTTATACAACTAGGAAGTCCAGGCAGAACTGAGATTTCTGTTATCAGGTCAGGCTGCCTCCTTTGTATCTTGTGGTTCACTGTGTAGTTCTGCCCTGATGGTTGGATGGCATCACCCACTCAGTGGACATGAATCTGAGCAAAGTCCGGGAGATGGTGAAGGACGTGGAAGCCTGGCGCGCTGCAGTCTATGGGGTCACAGAGAGTCGGACAGGACTGGGCAGCTGAGCCGGACTGCTCTGTTGCTGTCTTACTTCTCTCTGCCGTTGTTTGGTTTCCGTCTCTGCTAACTAGAAGTCTGGGTCTCCCTCTCGGCCCGTCTCCCAGCCTCTCGTCTCCATCTCCACTCCCCCGCACTGTAGTAAAGCAGAGGCTTATGGGGAAAAGCCTGGCTCCGGCCCTGCCGCCTCCCTATTCTGGCAGCTGCCATTTCTCAAATGCGGGTAGTGCTTGGACTGATTCTAAAGTTCCCTGTGAGACAGTGCAAGAGAGTGGTTAAGAGCTCAGCTAACCCTTAGAGAGCCTGATCAGTGTGTTAAGCTATAAATGCTTCACATAGCCTAACTCACTGATCCCCGTGATGACTTTCTCAGGCAGCGAATTCCAGGCTCATTTAACAGGAAGCCAAAGCAGAGAGAAGTTAAGGAGCTTCCCCAAGTCTGCACAGTGGGAAGGTTGCAGAGATGGAATTGGAACCTGGGAGGTTTGACTGAAGTCCAGACTTTTAACCATCACACCAGCATCATTTAGAAACTCACCTTTTTACTTCCTGGCTGAGCCTTGGTTTTCAAATCTGTAAGAAGGACATGATTTCCACACTAACTGCACCGTTAAAAGCATTTTTAACTGCGTGTGAAACCCTGGGCTCATAGTAGATATTCGATGCTCTATCATATGCTTGTGGCTCTTTGTGGCCTCATGTAGTTAAAGAGGAGTTGAGAAAGCGTAGTATGTTTCTTTTAAATTTTTATTCATCTATTTATTTGGGGCTGTGTTTGACTTTTGTCATTGCACAGGCTTTTCTCCAGTTGCAGCGAGGTTGGCGGGGGGGCTACCCTCTAGTTGCGGTGCATGGTTCTCAGTGCAGCGGCTCCTCTTGTTGCAAAGCATGGACTCTAGGGCACTCAGGCTTCGGTAGTTGCAGCCCAGGGGCTCTAGAGCACAGGCTCCATAGTTGCGGTGCGTGGGCTCGGTTGCTGCACGGCATGTGGGATCTTCCTGGATGAGGGACCAAGCCCGTGTCTCCTGCATTGGCAGGCAGATTCTTTACCATGAGCCACCAGGGCAGCCCTACACAGTATGCCGTTTGGCAAATGAAGCCACAGGCGCAGAGACAAGGCGCTTTGCTGAGAGATGCTCAGCCCTCTGGCGATAGACTTCACCCTAGCATGCAGCTCTGTGCATCCAGAGATGCACAGTGGGCCCCCTGGCTGCCGGTCTTCCCAGATTGGATCCTCCGTGTCAGGCCTTCTGTGGCCGCACTGGGGTCAATAGCATGGCTCTGCTCCGAGCATCTGCACCCAGGTGCTAGGCAGCCCTAAGTGCACCAAAATCTTTTCGCAAAGGAAGACAGGAACTCCAGAGAGGCTCCAGGAAGTCTGCCCTGTAGGAGGCACAGCAGGGCCAAAGGCGTGGTGCTGGGAATCAAGAGAAGTGTGCAGCAGAGACAGGTGACCACAGGCTGCAAGGAAGGATGTGTGTGGAGCAAGAGAAGGGGCTGGACGCGTCATCTGGGTCCCTCTGTGGAAGCCCTGGCTGGCGGCCCTCCAGCAAGCCTGGTTTGAAAGCGCAGGGTATCTTAGCAGAAGGACTCTGTCCTTTGTGACGCTGTTTCAGGAAACAGCAGAAAGTGCCAGATGAGCTGGGCAGGAGGGAGAGAGACCAGCGGCAGCAAGGCCAGAGCGCCTTTATGCTTCCCCCTTCTGCAGTGGCGCCTCCCCAGCATGAAATTCCCTGCGCAGATTCCAGCCGGTCCTAATACATTCTCTGTTGCAAACCCAGCTCCCAGCCAGCTCTGGCCCACGCAGTGCTGAGGTCTGCAGCCCTTCAGGGGCTGGAGGCCAAGTGCACCATAGGCCAAGGCTCCAGGAAATTGGGGTCAATTTCCTACTCCCCCGAGGGCCCAGCAGAATCACGGGGCCTGGGGCTCTGGGAGGGAGAGTCGGGGTTCTCTGAAGCCAAAGGAAGTTGCCTAAACTTTCCCCGCGCTCACACGGAACCTCTGGGTGGACTCAGCCATCACCCCACAGCTCTGGGTGCAGGATGGGCCACCCTTCTCCGTGGCCACAGAGGTTTCCACTGCCACCAGATCCTCCTCATGCTGGCCCACGTGAGGCCCAGAGAGGGGCCCCTGCTCTCTCAGTCCCAGCTCCTTACAGCTGCGTTCTCGGGCGGGGCAGCCTCAGCCTGCGCCCGCCCTCCCCAGGAGTTTGTCTCCGCGCACGCTGCTCCTTTATTCGTGTAACGATTCACTCCTCCATTTATTTCCTCATCCACGCATCTCTCTTCTTACTTTTCAAACAAATTCATTCCACGTCTCTGTGCTCACTCACTGCGTCTTTTGTTAAACAGTTCCTGAGTGAACGAAAATACCTATTGGGGGATGTGTGAATAGGCCAAGTGGCTGGGACCTGTGAAGTGCTGTGGAAGGCCCCCAGGGGTGCGGGGGTGACCCGAGAGAGTACCCTTTAGGAGGGAACAGATGATAAAGAGCAGCAGGTGTCGGAGACCTTTGGCTAGTGCGCTGTGCAGGCCCAGGGTTGGCATTAGGACAGGAGGCTTCTGCCAGAAAGTTCTGTGCCTGTGTCTGGACAAGGGGGCAGGGGGAGGAGACAGAGCAGACAGAAGGTGCAACGCATGCAGAAGAAGCCTGGCCAGGTGAAACCTCATGAGGGGCATTTGAGAATGCAGGCATTGGCAGTGGTGCTGTGGGGAGCAGGGAGCTGGAGAGCTGGGCAGAGCTGAGGCTGTGAGGGCTCGGGAGGCTTGAATGGGAGCTGAAGGGCTTGAGAGGTGTCATTCCACAGGTGTGGAGCTGGTGGAGCACAGTCAGCTCCTCTGGCCTCATGTAGAGTTTCTTTCTTTCCTTTTATTTATCATAAACTTAAAAGAAGGGGACAATATACAGCTTGTTCTCAGATAGGTAGACTCCCTGTGCAGACACTGTTAATGCCTGTGGTTTTCCATTTCCCAGGAGGTAGAGCCCAAACTTCATAAGTGGATATTTAAGGGCTTCCCTGGTGGCTCAGAGGTTAAAGCGTCTGCCTCCAATGCGGGAGACCCAGGTTCGATCCCTGGGTCGGGAAGATCCCCTGGAGAAGGAAATGGTAACCCACTCTAGTATTCTTGCCTGGAGAATCCCATGGACGGAAAAGCCTGATAGGCTACAGTCCACGGGGTCGCAAAGAGTCGGACACGACTGAATGACGGAACGGAAGGCCCCTGCTTGTCTGATGAGCTCACCCTGCCCCATGCCCTCCTGCTCAGACTTTCTCATGCCCTTTGGCTTCCACAGATGTTTTGTTTTGCCGGATTCTACATACACACCCTTGAGAACTCATTTCCGTTTGTCACCTCCTCTCAGAAGCCTTCCCTGCTTTCCTCTCACATCCTGTTACCCTCCCTGTGTGTGCACAAGCCATGGCCACTGGGCACGGTCGTGCTGATGTGGGTGACAGCTCACGACTCTCTTGCCAGCTCTCTGGGGCAAATACTGGCTTACTTCCCATCTGGACCCGACTGAGCTATACCTAGAATGGACTGTAAGGAATGGTCTTTGGATTTGGGGATGGTTCTGAAATTTCAGCAAAGCTGGACCTCCTGTTAGAATGTTAGTGGAAAGTGGCTCGTTTGCCCATGGCTTGGCAGAAGATTGAGAGATGGACTATTGCCTATTTTAAAGACTCAGAGGGAGGGAGCATATAGAAGCATCCTCATGCCACCCTCTCGGTGCCATCATTGCTGGCCTGGAATGGAGTGGAAGGAAGGAAGGAGGGAGGGAGGGGAAGGGAGGCCCTGGAAGAGCAAGCTTCTCGAGGGGCTGGGGCCTGGGATTTTTTCTCATCGATTGAGACGAAGCAAGCTTTGGAGTGTGCCTGGGGCGAGAGTGAAAAGTGATAGTTGCTCAGTCGTGTCCGACTCTTTGTGACCCCATGGACTGTAGCCTGCCAGGCTCTTCTGTTCATGGGATTTTCCAGGCAAGAACGCTGGATTGGGTAGCCATTCCTTTCTCCAGGGGATCTTCCTGATGCAGGGATCAAACCTGGGTCTTCTGCATTGCAGGCAGATTCTTTACCCTCTGAGCCTTGGTGTGTGACTGCCTCCTGACAAATGGCTCCAAGACCCACGCTTCCTCACTGTACACATCGGGGTACACATGGTCCCCTACATTCTCAATTACAAAATAACAAGCCAAACAAATTCCTCTGATTGAACTCTCTGAAAGAACACTACTCGGATGTAGGAAACCTGGGCGTTAAAGTCTCCCAAATGCTTTGAGCAAGTTTCTTCCCCCGCTGAGTCCTCAGTGTCCCCATCTGTAAAATGGAGACATTGCAGTGACTCTCTTGGAGGTTGGTGGGGGGTTTCCGCCACAGTGAAGAACTTGTTTTGGAACGCTTTCAGGGCACTGCGGAGATGAAACATTGGGAGGCTTCTTGTGCAGAGGGGTCTCTCTCTGTCCTGACCGTGTCTCTGTGGCGTGCAGGGCCGCGGGAGCAACGTCATCCACTGCCGGAAAGATGGCACCTGGAGTGGCTCCTTCCACGTCTGCCAGGAGATGCAAGGCGAGTGCTCGGCCCCAGACCAGCTCAACAGCAACCTCAAGCTGCAGTGCCCTGAGGGCTATGCCATAGGTACGATGGGCATGGGTGGTGAGCTATGCATGGGGGAGGGTGCGCATCCTCCCCAGAACTTGGGGCTTGTGTCCTGCTGGGATAATGGGCACCTCACTGGGGAAATGAAGAGGAGTGAGACCAGACCCTGTCCTCCCAGAAAGAAGTTCAGGGCTTGGAATTTGGAGAAGCAATGTTGGGTGGATGTGTGGGATTACACTGGAGGACAGAAACATTGACTGGTGCCTCCAGGGACACAGAAGGCTCCTAGAGGAAGGGCTGCTCACATAGGGATTTGCCAGAGCTCGTTGGGCAAGAAGTGACATTCCAGACAGAAGGGATCAACATGGCAAACAGAGGGAGGTATGAAAATCCACACCCAATTTAGGGAAGCAATAGTGACCCAGTGTGGCTGCCTTTGTTGATAATCTTAAAATATGTGTGATGCTAATCATTCGTAATACTGGCTGTGGGTCAGTGCTGTACCCAGCTCTCTAGAGATGTGATCTCTTATCCTCTCAATAACCTTGAACAGATGAGGAAATTGAGACTTAAAGCGATGATAGAACATGCCCGAATCCTGAGACCACTCCTCCAAAGCCCCAGTTCTTTCCATGGCATTTCAGTTGCCTCCAAAATAAGGAGAAATAGCTTTTTCAAAATATTCTTTGTGTGGTGATAGGCTAGCTCGCCAAGTGAAAGGAGACAAACTGGGGTCTGATGCCAGGGGTTGGCCTGGTTGAGACCAGGCGTCTGGACAGATACATTAATCACAGGCCCACGGCTTTCTGGGGGACTGGGCGCGCATGGAGTCTGACCTCAGTGGAGGGCAGTGCTACTGACCTCTTGGGCAGATTCCTTAATTGACCATGATGAAAAGCCCAGGGAATTGGATGTCCTTTCCCGTGGCCAGTGTGATTTATGGGACAATCACCAGGGATGTCTGGAGCAGAGGGTTATCTGTGCAGACACTCACTCCCAGCCACACAGAGTCAATGTGTTTCTCACCCGCACGTGGTTATCATTTCACGTCCAGAAGGGAGGCCCGCGGCGGGGGAGCAGAGGGGTGAGGGGGCCTGACCACTTCCTTTGAAAGATGGAAATGCAGAGCCTCGCACAGAGGTTCTTCAGCTAAACTTCGAGTAGGTATCAGCCCTCCTGCATTAGTGCAGGGTGGCTCAGAAAACACCCAAGAACGTGGTTCCCCTCCCTGCTGATTTCCAGGGTACTTTAAGATCTAATGGAGTCACCGATCCAAAGGGTCCTAAGCAGGAGGGTTGCAGAGGGGAGATCTCATCGGGTCTGCCAGTATAGGCCTTCTAGAAAGTTGGGGCAACAGGTGGAGTTATGGTCAGTAGTATTGGCTGCTCCATCCCAAGGCCAAGGCTTTCTCCATCATTCCTGAGGGGTGAGCATGGCTCTGGACACTTCTGTCTGTGATGGGGCCCCTGCCCCCGACTCAGTCAGGACACGCGCATGAATACTCCGTCACACTCATGCCTGGCATTGAGCAACCCTGGGAGAAAAAAAATCCTGATTAAAACCAGACTGCCTGCATGTCTGCACTCCCCAATGCTTTCAAGCACACATATTCACGTATGCACAAGCAAACACGCGTGCATGCTTAACAACCAGACGCAAATGCACCCATTATGCGGTGAGCTCATGCCTAGCACAGACACGTCAGCCAGGCACCACCCAAATATGCCACCCATAAACCTACGTGTAGCTCACACACACTCGTACGCAGATACATCACATGGCTGCTTTTTACCTGTTCTGTATGTGCAAGTCGCGAACACATGCAAAGGAGCCAGAATGCCTGGCTCTCTGCTAGCCAGCTGGCTGGTCGAGAGGCGGCGGGGGCGGGGGGAGGGACAGGGTGGTGGTGGCAGTAGCATTTCCTTCACCCCCCCGAGCTTTCTTGTGCTCAGAGCAGAGAGGGAAAGCTGTCTGTCTGACACTGAAGCGGGAATCCCCTTCCCTGCCTCTGTACCCCGTTCTCACTGCCACACCGATGTAGTTTATGAGCATGGTCATCGGGTGGGGGTGGGCGGCTGGAGGGGGCTGAGAGAGTGAAAGCACCCCCCGCCCCCGGGGCTCTGAAGGAGATGCTGGAGCAGAGAGAGGAAAAGCTACCCCCTACCCGCCCGACACTCCCTGCTTGTTCTCCTTCCATCCACCCCCTGGGCTGAGCCCTCCCGGAGGAGACATCCCTCAAGGAGAGGGACCCCAGCCAGAGGCCTCCTAAGTAGGGCAGGGGTGAGGTGGACGGCCTGGGGGCCGGGGCCCACTTTCTGGAGCATCTGCCTCCAGGCCCTCCCCAAGCAGCCTGGGGAGGCCTGTGTTCCCTCTCAGAAGCTCCCAGAAAACTGTGACAGCCACCGGGGCTGCTGCCACCTCCCAGCTCCTCCTGGGAGGGGGAGGCGGGCGCCGGTGAGATCAGCACTCTGTAATGATGCCAATTAGGGCTCATACATCACCATAGGCCTCCTGGTCCCGAGGCCGGCACTGTGGTGGGGGAGCAGGGCAGAGCGGAGCCCGCTGCCAGGACGGGCTTGAGCCGTGTCTGCTGCCCAGGGCAGCCGTGGCCTCCTGGGTGGACCAGCTTTATTTCTTCCCCCTTTTGGGGTGAACAGCCTTCGTCTGTTGCTCAGAGGGGGCGTCTTGTTTCTCCAAAAGACTTTCCCAGCCTGGCTCCGTGAAATCTGTAGAATTGACCTGATACACGCACACACCACGGAGTCTCTCTGAGGGCCAAGGGACCCCGCCTCAGACTCTCCTCTCATCTTTTTGTGTCCTTCTGCATGCTTCTTTTCTCTCTGCTCACCCTTCACCGCTCCCTGTCCCCTTCCACGGCCGCTGGCTTCTCTTCTCTCCCTTGCGGGTCTCCACTGTATGCGTCAGGGGTTTGGGAGCCGGAGAGGCGTGGGCTTTCATTCACGGCCCCCTCCTCATCAGCTCTGGAACTCAAGCGCTTCACACTTCACTCTCTCACGCCCGAGACGGGTGTGGGGATCGCGGTCTCAAGGGCTGGGTGTGCAGGGATGTGAGTGGCAGGTGAAAGCCAGCTGACCAGACCAGAAGTACCCCCACCCCTGCCTTCTGGGCTCAGGGGCCCTGTGTGTAAACTAAAGAGATTCTAAAGACTGTCCCAGATCTGCCATTCCACCCCAGCCCCCTCTTCAGACTTTGTGACTCGCTTAGATTGAAGGGAACACCAAGATGGCAACAGAAGGGCCCTGATGAACTATATGCCCATGTACAGGTGTCTGTATGTGCGCAGATACTGCGTGTATGCATGCACGTAGATGCATTCTGCTTATTTACATACACACATTTGGAAGGGAGCCTCTGGACTGGCTAACGGTAGAGGATATTTTTCAGGAAAGTTGACTCTGGTAAACCACTCAGTGTTCAAGGGTGGTCTTGACACTAAGGCAGGGGAATGGCCTCCCTAGGGCCCTGGTCAGATTCTGACATGTCCGTTCTTTGTCCACATGGATGAGGACCTTTCTGGAGTCCTGGGGACATCCCAGGGGGATAAGCTTGGTTTTAAGGAGGCTTCAGAATCACTGAGGTCGGGACAGAGGATGAATCAGTCAAATTTCAATCGTCCTGCCCACCCACGGCTTGGAGGTCAGCTGGAGCAGGGCCTGGACCTCGGGCTTCTGTGTCCTGAGCCGTCTCTGCTGGCCGTGGTGCCTCCACTGACTCACTGCCTGGTTCGTGCTTTCATTCCTTTAGCCACCTAGTCGGTCACCACTCACTCGTGTGGGGCCCGCTTCCTGCGCCCTGGACGCCCGATTCATTCACTGTGCGCTGCGTTCAATCACGCGTTCCTCTCAGCCGTCTGTGCCCTCGCTCACTCCTGTCCCTGTCACTCACTCACAATATCTCTCGAGTGCCTGCCATCCGCCACGTGCAGTGCCCGGCTCTGGGCATGGAAAGGGGCGCAGGTAGCCCTGGCCTCACGGAGTTGTAGTCGAGCAGGGAAGAGAGCTTTTGGTGCGGCAGTGACAAGGCCTGTGAGAGGGCTTGGCCTGTCAGGAGTGGAGGTCGTCTCCGAGCAAGGGCGCTTGGATTAAGGCCTGAAAGACCGTTGACTGTCCTGCACCAGCTGAAGAGGGGTGGGAAGGATCTCGAGAGCACAGAGGACGGTGTGAACGCCAGCCCTGGGGGAGGACAGTCTGGGTGAAGACGCTGATGTGGCATTCGCATGCTCACCCTTCACTTGGCCGATGCCTGCAGAGCAGACCTTGTGTGTCAGGCGCTGGGTTAGGCTCAGGGAGGACGCGACCCCATCCTTGCCCTCCTGGGGCATTCCTGTAACTGTGGAAAGGAGGGATGGGGAGGGCAGGGCCAGCGCTGGAGTGGGATTCACCGATGGCAAACGCTGCTCTCACTCAGCTGCAGAAATCAGAGCGGGCTTCTTGAAGGATCTGACCTGGGCTTTGAAGAGCTGGTAGGATTTGACCTTGAGAAGGCCAATCAATGGGACAACTCAGGAGAAGGATACACAGGGGCAAGAGTTTAGAGGCCGTGACATGGGGGGTTCGGGTGGAAAACCAAGCACAGTCCATTTAGTGGGAGTGTGTCAGGTGCTTCACGGGAGACAGGGTTGACCAGACCATGGGAGGCCATGGATACTGGACAAAGGGGTTTGTTGTGTACTTTGTCCTGGATGTGGGCAGCCCTGGAAGGGTTTCTGAGCAGAGGAGGAGTAAGACCAGACTGGGCTAAGGGCTGATGAGCGTGGCGGTGGGTGTCAGCTGGACTGGAGACAAGAGAGTCATCAGGGAGACCAGAGGTGGCCCTACTGGAGGGGTGGGAGTGGGGGTCTCTCTTTCCCGCTGCCCCTGAGGGTGGGACGGCCCAGACCAATGGGGTCCAGGGAGCAGCCGGGTCCACTCCAGTGAGGGGAGGGCGGCCCCTGGCATCAGGAGACAGGGCTTGAGCCGCTGCCTCCCTCTCTGCTTCCCCACAGGGTCAGAGTGCACCACCTCCTGCCTGGACCACAACAGCGAGTCCATCGTCCTGCCAGCAAACGTGACCGTCCGTGACATCCCGCACTGGCTGAACCCCACGAGGGTACAGGTGAGTGACCAGGAGGAAAACGACCTCGCTGACCACTTACACGCCCTGGTCCTGCGTTAGTCCCTCTCCGTACGTGAAAGGATCTAACGGCCACACCTGCTCTGTGGGGCAGGCATTGGTTCACCATCATTTCTCCAAGCCTTAAGCATTTAGTCTTCCCCCCTGGCAGCCCCTGTGCTAAGGCTGTTGTGTACCATCCCGCTGAATCCTGATGACGGCCAGGGAGTAAGAGGACAAAGCATCTCGTTTACAGATGAGGAGACTGAGGCTCCAAGAACAGCTGGGGTGAAGGAGCAGAGAAGCCCCCAAAGCTGCGTCTGCCTGGCGGGAACATCCTCGCTCTTCGGGGCAGGGCTCAGGGATTCTCTGGTAGAGGCTCTTGGACACTCCATAGCCGGGGCTTCTGGTATCTTTCTCTAGCTTCACTTGTGTGGTGGAAAGCAGCTCATATGTGATACGGGGAACTAGTAATGCCGGCTGTATATGAAGCCCCGCCCGTGTTTGCACACGCAGCACTCAGCACACAAGTCTGTTGAGACCTCAGCGTGGTCATGTGGACCTAGGGCCACTGTCTGCATCCTCTCCTCGTGGACACTAGACCTCAGGGGTGGGCAGTGGTCTGGTTAGGAGGGTTCGACCCCAGGCCCGAGTCCAAGGGCTGTGCTCGCCTCACGATGCCAGGCGTGTGTGGAAGGCCAAGTTCCCATCAGAATTGGCCAGTCCCATGTTCCTATGTGTCACCTGATCAATCAGGGCCCCCAGAGCCGACTCGTGTCCTCCGGGGCAGCGCGATCCCTGGCGCCATTATCAGCTCTGGGGCATTGGCTCCACACACTGGAGGAAGTAAGAGATGGAGACAGAGGCGCCAGGAAGGTTCAGCTGTGTCTCTCCACCAGCCTTTCTGCTGAGGCACTGGGAGGGCTCCCATCTGCTCGCCTGCCCATTGAAGATCCCGCTCGGAGAGCTGGCAAAACCTGATACCAGGTGTATTGTTTCCCAGACGAGCTGAGGGCTCGACGGTGAGGGCTTACTCAGCACTCCACGCTGGCTGACCTGCCAGCCCTCTGCTGCCCCCGCACCCCAGGGCTGCCACCCCTCACTCTTCCGCTCTTCTGCCGCCACTCTCTGCCCAGCTCCAACTTAGTGCCCTTTTCCTGCCTCTGTTTTCTTTTCTTTCTTCTCTATTTTTAAGAGTTGTGAGTGAAGTTTTATTTGGGGCAAATGAGGACTATAGCCCGGGAGATAGCATCTTAGAGCTCTGAGAAACCACTCCCAAGAGGTAAGGGCAAGGTCAGGATAGATGTGATCTTGGTGAAGACAGAGAACATGCAACCAAGCACATATTTTTGCAGAAGATCCTGCTGGTCTCGTGAAGGTACCACTCGTCAAGAGGAGCAGATGTCACCACGAAGGATTTTCTGGATACAAGGAGATGCAAGAATTGCCTGCCTCTGTTTTCACTGCTTCTCCCTTCCTTCTCCCGAGCCCTCTGTGCCTCTGCCCAGCTCCTTCCTGCCCACCATCTCTGTTGTCCCGTCTGTCTGTCTCTCTGCTTGACTCTCGCACACATCCAAGAGACCTCTCTGTTTCCCTGACCCTGGGCTCCGTCATCCGGTTTTCACACTCTGCGTGCTTTTCCCCGCGCCCCACCCAGAGCCCCACATAGGATCTCACTGAGCGTCCCGTGTACACACCCAAGTGCCCACACAGAGGCCATATGTCAATGTCAAGGCAGATGGGGATCATCCACACCCGCCCCTCACTGCAGAGGTGGAGAAACAGGGTCAGAGTGAGGGCGCTGGGCCGGGTCTCGCGGGAAGCCGCGCCAGGATCTTGACTGGGAGCTCCTTCTAGGCCACCCCACCCTCCCTGAGCGCCACCCCCCACCTCCCATGCACCAAAGGCAGGGGCCCGAGCTCGGCGCAGAGCGGACACCAGAGACCTCCCTCACATCCCAGGGCCGGAGGTGGTCTTTGCCTGGGACCCAGACCAGGGCCCCCCACCCCTCTGCCCTCTGCCCGTCGGCTGAATTCCACCCTTCCCTCCATGAGCCCCGGCACTAAAGAGTTCAGTTACAATTCACGGTGAAATAAATCCAGGGACCTGAAAGTCTGCAAAGCGCCCCTCCTCAGTCGCCCACCCGCCGCCTGCCCACCCCCGCCCGGGTCCCCGGCCTGCTGGCCCTTATTGATGCCGGCCTACCCGGAGAGCCGTAACGAGGTTCAGACCTCCACGGGTCTCAGGAGGCCTCATTATCCAGGAGGAAAAAAAAATGTGGTAGAAAAAGGGAGGAGGGCGAAGGGCAGAGATTGATGATTTCCAGGAATCGGGCAGAGACGCTGGCCTCTGCTGCACCCTTGCCCCCGGTGTGGCGAGAGCTGCAGACACAGGGCTGCGGGGCTGGGCCGGAGCCGGCCCTGGTCGCCCCTCTGCTTTCACAGGGTTTGCGCCAAGCTCCAGCGCGAGGCGGATGTCAGGACAAGGCTTTGCGCCAACCACTGTCAATATATCCCCGTGTGAGAGAGTGAGTGGTGAGCATGATGGGTAATGGACACCCGCTGTGAGCCCAGCGTTGGATCAGACACCTTCGCAGCTTCCTTTGCACTCTGCTCCCACCACACACACGCACGCACGCACGCACAACCCATGAGGTAGGAATTCGTCTCCCTTTTTCCAGTAGAGGAAAGGGCATCTCATACGTAGACACCTTTTCCCTACAGGGAACTGAAGTGGGATCCAGGTCAGTCTGATGCTGCTGTTAACTCTAGCTGCCTACAGCCTCCATGATGATAAAGGGGAAGTGTTTACCATCGCTTAAGTGGCCGACAGCCAGCTCTCCCCACGGATACACCCTCTGATGCGTAGCACTTGCCCACTGCTGTGGTGTAAATATTCCCCCACAGCAGGCTGCAGGTGCTCCAGGTGACTGTTGCTGAACACAAGTCAGAAGGGATGGGCACCGTTGCCTCTCATGAGCCCCTGGGAGCCAGCTGTGGCCCACCCCGGGCGCTTTCCACATAGCAGGCCCCGTTTGAAGCATTAGGCGTAGGTTGGCACGTATGACAAGAACAAGGGCCACCTAGGTAGCTTGGAATGTCGACTCTGAGCTCATGTGCGGGGTGAGCGGCCTTTGTGAAGGCAGGCCCACGCCCAGCGTGTTGACCCTGGTGTGCCCTTTGGGGCCCAGGGCACAGCAGATGCTCCTGTTTACAGTGGCCAAGGTTCAAGACCGAGCCCAGGCCCCTGCTTGCTGCACGTGCCAAGGGTTTCCCCTTCTGTGAAACGAGAGCCAGACTGAAATCAAGAGTCACAGACTCGAAAACCGATGGGAACCAGGCAGGTGGGATGAACGGGTGAAGGAGGCCAAGCGTGTCGCTTTGTATTCTAAATACTGAAGTGCCGTAGCTGTAGTCGTATAAATACATCAGACCAAAAGCCTGAAATAAAACAAACACCCATGTATGTACTCCCCAACCTAAGAAATAAGGTATTGCAAACGTAGTCACTTTCTTATTGAGATAAAGTTCGCATGCTAATCTTAAGCATAAGGCTTGGTCAATTTGCGTGCTGTGTCCACTCATGAGGTCCAGATCGGGGTGGGGACCTTTACAGCTTTTCAGACACCTTTCCACGCCAGGCAGCACCTCCACCGCCAAGGTCTCTTCTGTTGGCTTTGCTTACTTTTGAACTTCATGTAGCTATAATCTTACCATATATATCCAAAGAAATTCTTGTAGCCATATGTTTCACCTTCAGAGAAAAACACTGTCCTGTCCTTTCTTTCAAGTTCTCCCCCATTCCAAGCCTCCCCCCACACATGCACTTTGGAAAGCAGTGAAGATAGAGAAACCTTCCTCTAGTGTAATCCATAGGACGCTGCAAACTCTGAGATAGATGGAAATACCCCTCGGGCTTAAGGCTGGAGAGGCTGCAGGGAATGGTGGGGACTGTGGTCAACTGAGAAACACTCTCTGGCTGCCAAAGGGGGCGCCGCCAGCTGCGTGTGACAGCGTGGAAATGTGGGCTCAGTGTGGCCAGATTTTCTTTGCCTCCTTGGGTACAAGAAATCTGAAGCCTTTAAAATATGAAATCTCTCATTTTTAAAATATGAGCAACTAATTTTGACTTTGGGCTTCCCTGGTGGCTCAGAGGTTAAAGCGTCTGCCTCCAATGCGGGAGACCTGGGTTCGATCCCTGGGTCGGGAAGATCCCCTGGAGAAGGAAACGGTAACCCACTCCAGTATTCTTGCCTGGAGAATCCCGTGGACAGAGAAGCCTTGTAGGCTACAGTCCACGGGGTCGCAAAGAGTCGGACACGACTGAGCGACTGAACCGAACCGAACCGAACCGAATTTTGACTTTGAGCACTTTGTGTGCCACGCCAGACATTTCTGTGGGCTGTGTAGCCTGGAAGCTGTTGGCTTGCCACCTCTGGATGATGAGACACTCTTTGAGGCTGGACCTTCAGAATTCAGGGGGCAGCCCTGCATCAGCACCAAAGGAGCATCTCCAGTCTGCCCTGCAGTCCCCCTGCTTAGGGTGGCAAGAAAGCTCCCCGATAATAAGTGCAGCTCACAACCTCAGAGGGGCATAATGCCTCTGGGTAGCTAGGATCACACCGTTGACTCAAGGGACACGAGTTTGAGCAAACTGCAGAAGGTGGTGAAGGGCAGGGCAGCCTGGCGTGCTGCGGTCCATGGGGTCACAGAGTCCAGCACGACTGAGCGACTGAACAACAAGAGCAACAGCTGGGATCTTGGCTTCTTTAAGAGCTTCTGGGAACAGGATGGAAGGAGGAGAGAAAAGAGAAAGGGAGACAGGAAAGCAGGGCTGAAGGGGAGAGAGAGGGAGTTAAGGAAAGGCAGAGCACCGCGTGCTGACCCTCTGTTGCGACAGGACGGGCACTTTTTGTGAGGAATTCACTACACGCCAGTGAGATCAGTATTATCACCACTTTACAGGGGAAGAAGCTGAGGTTCTCAGAGGTTGTCACTGCCCAATGCACGTAACTTGTGTGATCGAATCAGGATTAGCACGCAGGACTAAGGCTGATGCATTCTGTCCCACAAGACAACCACCTTACACGTGATAAGTAAAAATAAGTGCAGTACATCAGACAAAGGATGCACAATTCATTCCTTGAAGAGAAGGCATCAGACTCTAAAGATCAGAGGTGGAATGGTTCTGCGTGAAGACAAAGTCCAGTCCACCCGTGTGTAGAAGGAGACATCCTGTGCCCTGCAGGGGAAGCCCGGAGGTGGGGAGACGTGTTCCGAGGCCAGCAATTTCTCATTCACTCTGGGGTGCACTTATACATTCACTCATTTGGTGATTTATTCATTAACTCTTTCATTGAACATAGATTGCTGCTGCTGCTACTGCTAAGTCACTTCAGTTGTGTCCGACTGTGTGTGACCCCATAGTCGGCAGCTCACCAGGCTTCCCCGTCCCTGGGATTCTCCAGGCAAGAACACTGGAGTGGGTTGCCATTGCCTTCTCCAATGTGTGAAAGTGAAAAGTGAAAGTGAAGTCGTTCAGTCATGTCCGACCTGTAGCTACCCCATGGACTGCAGCCCACCAGGCTCCTCCGTCCTTGGGATTTTCTAGGCAAGAGTACTGGAGTGGCTTGCCATTGCCTTCTCCGGAACATAGATTAGGTACCTCAAAAAGGAAGGCATTCTTCAAACAAGGGATACAGGGTGGAAAATACTGAGGTTTTAAAAAAAAAAAAAAACGCAGAAGAAAGCCAGAAGCTCAGTAACTGATAAAAAAGGAAAAACAAACAGCTTATGCAGCTGACCCACAGAAGGTCCTATAAATAAGGAAAAACAAAGGAGAAGCGAGGACTTGTCCCAGAAGACATCAGAGCGGGTGTCAGGTCTGGGCTTGGAACAAGGGGGTTCTTCTAAGACTCTTTCTCACGTCTTTGGCTCTGCTTGGGCCCCTCTTCTCTGGAGTTCAGCTTTTAAACAGTCTGCTTCTGTGGCATTGGTCTCAAAGACCCTCCACCTTTCTGAGCCTTGGTCTTTCCATCTGTCCAAAGAGTTAAGTGTTTTTATGCTTACCGGTTTGGGAGCTAGAGGGTTTTGAAGGAGAATATAGTTTTCAAATTACAGATCTGGAAATAGGACAGATACGAGTTTAATTCCTGACGGTCGTTACCTATATGTATGATTTGGGGCAGGTTATTTAACTTCTCTGTACCTCAGTTTCCTCTTGTATCAACCAGCATCAAAAATTGTACATAAATATTGTATGATATCACATATGTGTGAAATCTAGAAACTGTGCAGATGAATCTATATACAGAAAAGAAACAGACTCACAGATATAGAAAACAAACTTCTGGTTACAAAAGCGGGGAGGGAGGGAGGCAAGGACATATAGGAGGATGAGGTTAACAGATACAAACTACTATGTATAAAATAAATAGGCAACGAGGATTTAGTATATAGCATAGGGAATTATGAGGAGGGCATGGCAACCCACTCAGTATTCTTGCCTGGAGAATCCCATGGACAGAGGAGCCCAGTGGGCTGCAGTCCACGGGATCGCAAAGAGTTAGACAAGACTGAAGCTACTCAAAAGCCTCTTGATGAAAGTGAAAGAGGAGAGTGAAAAGGCTGGCTTGAAGCTCAACATTCAGAAAACAAAGATCATGGCATCTGGTCCCATCACTTCATGGGAAATAGATGGGGAAACAGTGTCAGACTTTATTTTTTGGGGCTCCAAAATCACTGTGGATGCTGACTGCAGCCATGAAATTAAAAGACGCTTACTCCTTGGAAGGAAAGTTATGACCAACCTAGATAGTATATTAAAAAGCAGAGACATTACTTTGCCAACAAAGGTCCATCTAGTCAAGACTGTGGTTTTTCCAGTGGTCATGTATGGATGTGAGAGTTGGACTGTGAAGAAAGCTGATCACCGAAGACTTGATGCTTTTGAACTGTGGTGCTGGAGAAGACTCTTGAGAGTCCCTTGGACTGCAAGGAGATCCAACCAGCCCATTCTAAAGGAGATCAATCCTGAGTGTTCATTGGAAGGACTGATGCTAAAGCTGAAATTCCAATACTTTGGCCACCTCATGTGACGAGTTGACTCATTGGAAAAGACTCTGATGCTGGGAGGGATTGGGGGCAGGAGGAGAAGGGGATGACAGAGAATGAGATGGTTGGATGGCATCACCGACTCGATGGACATGAGTTTGAGTGAACTCCGGGAGTTGGTGATGGACAGGGAGGCCTGGCGTGCTGTGATTCATGGGGTTGCAAAGAGTCGGACACGACTGAGCGACTGAACTGAATTGAACTGAACTGAAGTGACTTAGCACAGGCACACAGGGAGTTATGCTCAATGTAATAACCTATATCAGAATATAATCTGAAAAGATAACGGGATCATTGTGCCGTATGCATGAAAAAAGTACCAGTATTGTATATATTACGTATAAGGACCTGTATCAAGTTTTGGTAAATGTGAAATGAAATGGAAATTCTGAGCACAAGGCTTGGAGTCTAACGTGTGCTTCATAGAGGGTTTTGTGTCGAGGAGGCGAGGGAACCCGTGATGGAGCTGTTCGTGGTCCTGTGATGATGATGCTGTTGATGGCAATGGTGGTAGTGGGGGTGCCGTGGTGACGATGGTGGCGCTGGTGTTATGGATGATGGGGTGGTGGTATTGGTGGTGTGACGGTCACTGCAGCCGAGAAGAGACAGTCTCTTCTTCCTGTGCAGCAGGCAGAAAAGAGAGCTGCCTTACAAAGCCTGGTCTGAAAGGGCTCCGACTGGGCTGGCGGTCTCACTGGCATCAAGACGAGCAAGGCTGGCCTCTGTGGGGGCCCGTCTGGGATCTCCCGGCACACGGCGTAAACAGCCTAGTCTTTTCTTCAGCTCCTGCTGCCGCTCCCCTTTCCCAGTCCTCCTGGCAGACAGAGGGGCCCTGTAGGGAGACAGGTGGGGCGTGCAGCCCTGAGGAATAGTGGAAAATCCAGAAGACTTGGAAACATAAATAGGCTCATGCAGATAGTATAAAAGTCCTTTTTCTGAACTCACGTCAGGTAAACCTCAACTGACAGAAACTTGTACAACCACACCGAGACACTCCCACGGATGGATTAAATTAGGTCTCAAATAAACAGGGGGTGGGGACGGGCATCGAATCCCTTGCGGATCCTGACCCTGCTGTTTTCTACTACTTGAGTTCAATTCAGTCGCTCAGTCGTGTCCAACTCTTTGCGCTTATTTTTTTTCTTTTTGAATGTTGAACCATAGCCTAAATGCTCCTCCAAAATCCCTGAATATTGGCCGGGCACAACGCTCAGACCCAGGGATGGAAGTCTGGTTAAAACTTGCTGGATGATGAAAGCAGGTGGTCCCCTCCACTTCTGGCCCCCAGGGTTAGGAAGCAGAAGAGTGAGAAAGTAGCTGAACTGGAAGGAAGGGACTAGACTCCTCAGATTCCTTCATAGGATCCACATGCATTTGTTTGCTGTGCTCCATCCTGAACCTTGGGGGTGGGGATGGCGGCGGGCAGAGATATCTAAAACCAGGGCCTGTCCTCTTACCCACATCTGTTAGTCTTGAATTAACCATTTCCACATTCTTTATCTTAATGCATCTTCACGGGCCTGTGACATTTTCAGGACCCATTTTGCAGATTTGGGAAAACTCGACCTCAGTGGAGATTTAAAGTCAGAAGAGCAGCCATGTCTGTCATGCCTCAGTGTTCAATCTTTCCCACACATCACCTTGTGTTTTAGGAGAAGGCAGACAGTGTCAACAGAGGCAGGAGAAGCTAAAGAGTAGATTTCACATTGTGAGACTGTAGTTGGCAGATCCTAAGTCAAGTTGTTTGTCCAAAATCTGTAATTAATTCAGTGTACACTAAACTTGTCCTCTAAGCTAGACACTCTGCTGGGCTTTGCAGATGCTTTTCTGCTGCTCCGGAAGAAAAAGTGAAAGTATTAGTTGCTCAGCCATGTCCAACTCTTTGCAACCACATGGACTGTAGCCCACCAGACTCCTTCATGAAATTCTTCAGAGAATACTGGAGTGGGTAGCCATTTGGAGTGGGTAGCCATTCTCTTCTCCATGGGATCTTCCCAACCCCAGGATCAAACCTGGGTCTCCCACATTGAAGACAGATTCTTTACTGTCTGAGCCACGAGAGGAGCCCAGGAAGACAAGTAAAGAAAACAAGTGTCCCTTGGTAAAATCATCTCTATTTTGAGATGGATCCATTCATATATAACATAAATATTGACTGATCGCCCTCCATTTACTAAGCACCATTCTAGGCACAGAAGACCCAGGGTGAACCAGAGAAATGGGACAGAGAAGCATGGCACCCAGTCCAACCTCAGCCATATCCTGGAGTCATGTGATTCCATGCTCACCAGGAAACCTAATCACAGCTTTGCTCCCATATAGGTCTGCCCTTGGGGAGAGAATGGGCTGGTCACATGGATTTTCCACAGTCTGACCCTGGTGACTGTTCATTTCTTAATTAAAATTAATCAACTGGCACTCTGCTGAGCCCTGACCATGGAGACTTCAATGGCTGCTCCCTGACATAAAGTTACCTGTCATGACCAAGCTAAGCATTTGCCTCCAGGTTATTTTAATTAAAAAAAAAAAAATCATTGTAGGACCTCTCTGGCATCCCGTGGTTAAGACTCTGTGCTTCCAATACAGGAGGCATAAATTTGATCGATATTCGGAAAGCTAAGATCCCAGATGCTGCATAGCATGGCTAAAAGATTAAAAATAGATAAATAGATAAACAAATCATTGTAATCTGGCATGAAAAGTAGGGCATCTATAGCAGAAGAGGAAAGGGAGCTTTTGGGATTCCTACCTTAGCCCCAGTCCTGATGCTGTTTTATTTTCCTAGTTTTGTTTCTCTTTCTTTTTTCACTGCCTTAAAAAACTACTGTGTTGGATTTTATGTTATGAGCCACCTTAAATCATTCCTAAAAAATATGCTTAGTTTCATATGTTGGTTTCTTCACTTAACAGCTGTGGAGCTTGGGGAATTTCTTCTCCTTATGACACAAGATTAATGCCCACCCCCACCCCCTGCATGCTGGTGAGAAATAAATAAGAAAACGAATAAAGTAAATAGTACCATAAATGCACTCAATACATTTTAGTTGTCATTATAATAATAGTTTTATTAAGGGTGGCTATAAGTAAATGTATATGCATATACCTTAAGTTCTGCCTGAGGGGATTTGGAAAATCATCACAAAGGAAGGTAGTCTGTTTTTTTTTTTTAGTTATAAATGTATATGCTATTTATTTATTTATTTTATTGGAAGAGAAGGAGGCGACAGAGAATGAGATGGTCTGATGGCATTACCGAATCACTGGACTTGATTTTGAGCAAAGTCCAAGAAATAATGAAGGATGGCGAAGCCTGGCATGCTGTAGTCCATGGGGTTGCGAAGACTCAGACACGACCTAGCCACTGAGCAACAACATAGTTCATTTACGATGTGTTAGTCTCAGATGTACAGCAAAGTGAATCAGTTACACACACATCCACTTCCCAGGTGGCGCTAATGGTAAAGAACCCTCCTGCCAGTGGAAGAGACATAAGAGATGCAGGTTCTGTCCCTGAGTCGGGAAGATCCCCTGGAGGAGGGCATGGCAACCCCCTCCAGTATTCTTGATTGGAGAATTCCATGGACAGAGGAGCCTGGTGGGCTACAGTCCAGGGGGTCACAAAGAATTGGCCACGACTAAAGTGACTTAGCACACGCAGCACTCTTCTTTAGATACGTTCCCCACACAGGCCATTACAGAGTATCAAGGAAAGTAGTCTGCACAGAAACGTGAAAGAAACTAAAGATTCTCCAGGTGACAAGATGAGGAAGGGCCTTCCGTGAAGGGGAGCAGCGGGGCCAAAGTCACAGAGATGGGATCGTGGTGATGTTAGTTCATTGCTAAGTCACATCCGACTCTTGCGACCCCAAATGGTGAGCTGGCTTGTATGGCGGCAGCAGGTGGAAGCAGAAAGGGTTTTCTGCCTGTCCGGGGTTCCAAAACCAAAGGTGCATTCATGCATCCTCCAGCCCACCGCTCTCAAACTGTAGTGTGTATTAGAATCATCTGGGAAAGCTTGTTTTTAAAACACAAGAGTCCCAAGTCCTGGCTTCAGGGATTCAGACGCCCTAGACCCAAGGCAGTGCTGAAGAGGTTTCCATTTCAGCGTGCTCCCATGCGATCATGATTCGGGTGGTCCTCAGCGCCGACTTTGGGCAGCCCTGTGCCTTGCCTTGCTCCACCTTCCTGCTGCAGCCACGCACTTGGACATGCATGTGCTCACAAGTGTGCAAGCGCACGTGTGCGCACACACACATGGACACACGCACTCTACCTTCCTCCTTCCTCCCGTCTTATCCCCGACTCTGTCCACGGGGCAAACATCAGCCAGGAATTTCCTGAAGTGCCTTTCCGATCATGTCCCCGTCCTGCAGGTCTGCTTCTCCTCCTCTCGTATTCCTGCCAGAGAAATACAGAATCACGACCCCTACCGTGATCACAAACATTATTTTAATCTTGTGGCTCTGGTTCAGGCAGGTACCTGGGCAAATTCTCCATGTAAATGCCAGGGTGAGGTCAGGATTCAGAAGATCCAAGAAGGGAACAGGGGCGTTGAATGCGTTTTCAGTGAAGAGATGGCTCCCTCGCAGCCGCAAACCCATCTGACCTCTTTCTCCCTCTCTCTGCAGAGAGTTGTCTGCACGGCTGGTCTCAAGTGGTATCCACACCCTGCTCTGATTCACTGTGTCAAAGGTTGTGAGGTGAGTTCCTCAGAATGGTCCCCACTATGGTTATCACTCTTATTGTTAATCATGGTAACATTTTCTATGCCTGCTAAGTACTTTAAATACCCCTTTAACAGACTTCTTGGATAGGAATCAGCAATCCTTTTTTACAGCTCATGAAACTGATGCACAGAGAGGGCAACAAACACATTCAGACACACACTGGATGGCTAGCAGAGTCAGGATTCCAGACCAGGTGTTTCTCAATATAATATTGCCTCTGAAAGGGAGACTGGGAGGGAGAGAGTCCATATTGATTTGGCAGCTATAATACGCCAGACGTTTTACCAGTGTCGACTCATTTAACTTTTCAGAACCACATGAGGCAGGTTTCTTTTTTTTAATTTCTACTTTTTCTGACACCATTAGCTGCCGATCACTTCCTTCTGCGCCACGCCTTTGTCATTCATGTGTTCATCAGCTCCAGAGGAGACAGGGACACTTTATCCCAACTGCTTAGAGCTGGAGGCAGAACAGCTCCTCTGACCCTTCAGGTCTCTGACCCTTCAGAGAAGCCATTCCCTGGAACTTGGCATTTTGGAGCTCTGTCCCTGGGTATCAGCGATAAGCTTGGGGAGGAGCAGTGCCAGGGTACTTGGCCTGTCACCTGTGTTCTCAAGGGGGTGCTGTCCTTGCAGGTCAGAGACATTCTGTGCACCTCTGTGCCCACCTGGGTCTTTTCAGCTGGCATCAAAAGGAAGCCCCAGATCCCATCCAGGTAGATGCCCACATCTCTGTGGTCCCCTCTCAGGAAAAGCCAGGTGGAAGGGACTAGACTGCTCTAGAGAACTTTCTATTTGATGGAATTCTTAAAATGTCACAACCAGAATGCTCTTCTAAATGATGGGGTGACTAAGGCCGAGTTAGCAGCCAAGTCTAATGTTTGATGGAATGCCAAACTGGAGCGGCTCTTAATGTGATCTAGCCTCCTCGTTTGTTGGGTAGACTGGAAGAGGGCTACAGGGGGGTGGGGCCATCTGAGGTTACATAGCATGACAGACATGGAGCTAAAGCATGAACCCCAGTCTCCTGACTTCCAGGCCTGTGAATTTTCTCCTCCACTGGTCACTCCTGCGCACAGACCACCCCCTGACCTGTCAGTGTCTCAGGATAGTGCCTGGGTCATATTTCTTTCTGTGTATGGGTTAGGGACCTCCTGTGGCATCTTCTTAGGGCACAGGACCCTGTAGTTTTTAAGGACTCCCCTTCTCCCAAGATTCAGCAGTATTGGCAAAACCGAAGCCAAGGACCCGAGACAGTTGCATCCTGCCATCTCTCTGGATCAGTCCAGCATTTCAGAAAGAGGAAGCTTGGGTTACCTGGGCATGCCTTCTGCTGAGTCGGCAGTCTGGGCAACCAGGATGACAGCAGAATTCGATCCCTCCTTTGACTCAGCACTAAGGCCTTGGAGACCCTCACCTGCCTGGCTCTGAGCTCTGCCAAGTGATGCTTATCACCTTTGCCCTTGCAGGTGCCCCCTTGTCTCTTTGCCTTCTAATAGTTTTTCTTTTATCTGGGCTGAAAAGTATGCTTAGAGAAGACACAAATGCTGGGTCCAGGGAGGAGCTATCATCCAGGAATATCTACAGTAGCCAAGATTGATAAATGGTTTGGGAACCTTGAGCCCCCTACCCTCTGCCCCAAGCTGTGTCTAAATTAGTAATTTAATTGCTTGTCTATCGAGGCTTCACTGGGGGCCTATTCTGTGCCCATTACTGGTCTAGGTTCCAAGAGTGCAATGGTTTTAGTCACGTGAGAACAGTAAGTACGTTATCTTGACTCATCTAGATATCTTCTTACCTTTCATCCATCCGTCCGTCCACCCTTTTACTGATCATTTTACAAGATAAACACTTAAGGAAAATATATTTGATAAAGGTTTGCTCAAATTGTCAGCATTTTGCTAGGAAATCTAAGATATAGAAATGGATGACATACATTCCCTGTCCGTAAGAAACTCACAGTATAGTAAAAGAGATAAAGAAGAATTCTAAACTGATACACCAAGAGCTATCAGCCAAGCAGGTACAGGAAGCTACAGAAGCACACGGAACCCCAGGGGTTACAGGGAAGGCATTTTGGAAGGGTGATGCTTGAGCTCTATTGTGAAGGATGGATTGTTTTCCGGAACACACTGTTAGTAGAAGTAGCAGCGTGAGAAACACCAGAAAGAGAAGAAACCTCTACAGAGCTTCTCACACGTGATTCTGTCTCTACAGAAAGTCTCCCTTCTCCACCCCCTGATTAACTCCTACTCATCTTATGATCTCAGCTGTAACACTCATTTCATGGAGTTCTCTGATTAGGTCAGATCTTCCTGCTCTTAATTCTAACAGCATCATGTACCTTTCCTCCCAAGCTCTTATCAGAGTTAAAATCGGCAATTAGACAAGCGAGCCTTTGAACAAAGTCTGCCTCCTCCCTGCAATGGCAGGCCTACAGGAGGAGGGGCTCTATTGGGATGGCCAAAAAGTTCACTCAGGTTAGTCTGTAACCTTGTAAGGAAAATCCGAACAATGTTTGGCCAACCCAGTACATCGACTCATTATTACATCCCCCTTTTTTAAATCACAGTGTGTGACACATAGTCGGTGTTCAACAGATAGGGTTGGAGAGAAGATGAATGGATAGATGGGTGAGTGGGTGGATGGATGGATACAGCAGCAGGAAAGGGAACATAGAAGAGAGTAGCTGGTATTGACACTGGAGATACTTTTCAGTAGCCTGAAAAGAAACACTTTTTTAATTTTATTTTTCCTCCTCCTCTTCTTCTCCAGCTACTCCGTTACCAAGCTAGTTCTTTTTATTTTACGAAAAGGACATTTGGTTTCTGTGATTAGTCCTTATATATGATATGGGAAAGAACATAGAGAAGAGAGCCCCCAGACAGATCTCCCAAGGCTCAGAAAAGAGCAAAGGGCTTATCCTTTGTGGTTTGTGCCTCTCTGCTCTAATACGAATGTGGTTAATGTATCTGTTATGGCAGTCACAGGGCAGAGTCCCACCTGAGTTCACAGCCTTGCGTATGTGCACACGCAGTTGAGCACAGCTCTCTCTGCTCTTGGCTTTGTCTTGCTAAGATCTTTTTTAGACCCTAATAGGGTGGTGATGAAATAGAATCAGGCTTCAAGAGTTGGTGGCATAAAGACTCTGTGAATCTGGAGCATATATGCAAGAGACAAGGATGCCACACAGGCTGGACTCCATGTAAATTTGGTTCTCCCCAAAGCAATCCTACAAGAAATCAGGATGGGAGGGAGAGACCACTGGATCACAGAGGTTGTGCTGGGATACAGGGGTCTTAGCCAGCTGTTGACATCTTCTTTCTCATCAACAAGTCACTGAGCATCAGAGACTCCCAACCCAAACTTTAATCAGAGAAGTTCCACTTTCATTTCCTTTCTGTATTAAAGGGTTACACAATATTACCTCTGATGGGGGAAGGGGTATGTTCATCGCTTTGAGAAAACAGTGGTCTAATCCTGCCTCTTTATTTTACCACTGGGAGCCCTGAGGCCCAGAGACAATAAGCCACTTACTCAAAGTGAGCAAGTAGCCAACCAGGTTAGACAGTATGGTAAGTGTTCAGGCGGGAAATGCAACTGCTGGGAGTGGCAGAGACCCCTGCCTCTGCCCTAAGCTGACTGTGGCTTCAGATCAGTAATAACTCCATCATCTTTTCCTCATCTTTCAAGCGTCACAGAGTTGGAGAAACACAGGGAAGAAAAGAGAGAAGTCGGCATATTCTAGGTATAACCTAGAGGGGTAAAGAAAAATGAGATGTCAGCTTAGATTGAAATCTCTACTCTGCCTCTGCCAGTTTGCTTGTGGCCAAGTCCCTTTCTTGCTCTGAGCCTCAAGGTCTTAACGTGTAAAGTGGGAAGAGCAAAGCCTGCCTCACGTGTTTTTTTGAGAACAAGAGGAAAACAGACATGGAAGGTGTGTGACGTCCATGCTCTGATGTTAGAGGAGAAAGTGCCCGCAGTCACACACCAACCGTTGTGCCAAATTCCTATGAATTCTTATGCTCAGTCTCTATAGTTCTTTGTTAGTTTACATGCAGCTTCCCAGTGTATTTGCATATATTTTTATTGTAAATTATGGTTGTAAATATCTACTACCAGGAAGGTAGGGGGAGGGGTCAGATTTTCTTATTTCTCCAAGTGAAAGGAGCCCTGTGCTTCAGGAGGGCGTAGCGGTCTGTCCCGTGCTTTTGCACACCCAGCATATAAGTGTGTCTCCTGGCATAGCTGTAGTGGAGTGGGGGAAAATCTTGACTAGTTAAGAGTCTTTAAAAATGGCAGACGTGATGATTTGTCCAAAAGGATGTAGGGATTTGAAGCCAGGTAGGCTGACTCAGAGGTTTGTGAGAAGGAGAGAGACAGCTGAATATTTACAGAAGCCAGTCGCCGCTCACTCCAGGATGCTAATCAGGCCTCCCTTCTTCCTGCTTGTCTCCTCACGTACAGCCCTTCATGGGAGACAATTACTGTGATGCCATCAATAACCGAGCCTTCTGCAACTATGACGGTGGAGACTGCTGCGCTTCTACGGTGAAGACCAAAAAGGTAGGTAGGCCAGTGCGCCCCCAGCTGCAGCCACCCCTGCAGGGGTCTCCAACTTACTGGCCCAGGCTCACCCCTGGCTGCTGGGCAACCCATTGTCCTGGCTGTGTCAGCATTCCCCAGAAGTTTCACTGTGTTCTACTGCATTGTATTTTCATTCTTTTACTCAGTGGTGTTGGGGGTTTAGGCGCTAAGTCATGTCTGACTCTTGCGACCCCATGCACTGTAGCCCCTCCAGGCTCCTCTGCCCATGGGATTCTCCAGGCAAGAATACTGGAGTGGGTTGCCATGCCCTTCTCCATTTTACTCAGTAGTTGAGTTCATATCATGTGCTGAGCCCTGAACTAGGTGTGGAGGTTCATGGATGATCTTTGTAGATGAGGTCCCTTAACCTCAAAGCTTAGAGTCAGGTATGGAAGCTGGCAAGAGTGATGCTTTTTAAAGGAAAAGACAGAGTTCCCTGAGGGTCCAGGCAAAGGGTTGGAGAAGACTCTGTGGAGGGATCATCATCAATGCACACAATTGAGGGATGAGAAGGGGCAGGGAGGTGGCCAGGAGAAATGTCTGGGGCAGGAGGCTGGCATGTGAAATCGTAGGGAGCACACACGTTTAGGGAGTACGGCTAAAGTCTAGGGGAAGACGGAGGATGAGACGTTCCTGACAAGGTAAGTCATGATCTTTAAGCATTTAATAATCTCCTTCATTGTTCACACCTGGAAAATCACCGGGTGTGGTATTGGTCACCATTTTCTTCCTTAGCATATTAGGATGCAGCGGGAGTGATTCAGGTATTTATAGTGAAACTGGAGCATCCAGTTGAGATGTGGTGGCACCCTCCCACAGAGGGGTGGCCACCTCCACCTTCTTCCTGGTGAGAGCTGGAACCACCGTTTGGGGCCTGAGCCAAGAGTTGGGAGACAGGTCACCAACCTGGCCCAGTAGGCGTTAAAAAGTATTCCTGTGATGAATGAGTTCATCAGAAAGTGTTTCTGTTTTCATGCTCATCTATATTCTAAGCTGAAAAATCATTTGACCTTCTCTCTCATTTTAAAGAGGGGAAACTGTTCTTGAGAGAGGAGGGGGCACAGACTCTTGGTCATTTCGGCTACAGAGCCCTCTGTGATGATGTGGTCCAGACTTTGCATTTCCTTAATGGGGGTTCTGAGACCCATCAAGGAGGGATGATTTGTACAAGGAAGAATAGTGAGTGATAGAGCAAGGTTCCTGGTTCTGTCCTCATCCCTTTGTATTGCAGTGCCCTTAAGACAAATTGTTCCTTCAAGAAAGATGCTCTGATTCTAAATGAAGGGGTAAACATGGCAAAACCCAAGAAACACTCAAATTGGAGACCTGTTACTGCGTCTCTCGGTTGGTGCCAGGCTTATCTGATTGCGTTTGCTCTGCTGTATATTGTTAGTATCCTCAGTATATGGTTGTGATGTACAAAAATTTATGAAACTATTTATCTCCAACTTTTGATTTTAACTTTTCGGTTATTTCATCTTCTCACAATGATAATGATGCTAATGAACATTTTTGCATAGAAATAGCCTATAACTGTAATTATTCATTTACAGCTGATTCTTGGAATTGACTTGAGTGGGATGTAAGATGTGAGCGTTTGTTCATATTTTCATCTTATTGGCTTGTATTTGGTTTTCAGAGTTTTGTCAGTTTCAGGTGTACAGTAAAGTGATTCAGTTACACATATAGTCCTTCTTTTTTAAGATTCTTTTCTCATATAGATGATCACAGAATACTGCATGGAGTTCCCTCTGCTATACAGTACAGCCTTCTTGGTTATCTGTCTTACATAGGTTAGCATGTGTGTGTTTATCCCAAGCTCTTGATTGATGCCTCCCCTGCCATGTTTCCCTTCTGGTGACGTAAGTTTGTTTTTGATATCTGTAAATCTGTTCCTGTTCTATGAATAAGTTCATTGGTATATTTTTAACAACTATATTCCACATGTGAGTGACACCATATTTGTCTTTCTCGGGATGGCTTACTGCACTTCTTATGGCAGTCTCTAGGTCCGTCCATGTTGCTGCAAATGGCATCGTTTCATTCTTCTTTGGGCTGAGTCATAGTCCATTGTAAATATGTGCCACATCTTCTGCATCCCTTCTTCTGTCAGTGGACAGTTAGATGGCTTCCGTGTCTTGGCTATCATAAATAATGCTACAGTGAACAGTGGGGTGGATGATTACTATATTCATTTTGACAGCATTGATTCTTCCAATCCAGTAACATAGGATAATCTCCCACCTGCGTCATATCCGATTTCTTTCATTGGTGTCTTATAATTTTCAGAGTAGATGTCTTTTGTCTCCTTAGGTATATTTATTCGTAGGTATTTTGTTATTTTTGGTGTGATGGTAATTGGGATTGTTTCCTTAATATCTCTTTCTGATCTTTTGTTGTTAATGTATAGGAGTGCGAGAGATGCCTGTGCAGTTGTATCCTGCAACTTTACCACAGTGATTGATTAGCTCTTGTATTTTTCTGGTGACATCTTTAGGATTTTCTATGTATATTATCAGGTCATCTGTACACAGTGAGAGTGTCACATCTTCTTTTCCAGTTTGGATTATTTTTATTTCTTTTCTCTGATTGCCATGGCTAGGACTTCCAAAACTATATTGAATGAAAGTGGTGACAGTAGATTTCCTTGCCTTGTTCCTATCTTAGAGGAGATGCTTTTGGCTTTTTACCATTGAGAATGATGTTAGGTATGGGTTTGTCCTATATAGCTTTTATTATATTGAGTTAAATTCCCACTTTCTGGAGGGCTTTTATCATAAATAAGTGTTAAATTTTATCAGAAGCTTTGCCTGTACCTATTGAGATGATCATATGGTTTTTATTCTTGTTTGTTAATGTAGTGTGTCACACTGATTGACTTGCAGATATTAAAGAATCCTTGCATCCCTAGGATAAATCCTGCTTGCTCATAAAGTATGATCCTTTTAATGTATTGTTGGGTTTGATTTGCTAGTAGTTTTGTATCTATGCTCATCAGTGACATTTACCGGTAATTTTCTTTTTTGTGTGTGTGGTGTATTTTGTCTGGTTTTGGTATCAGGATTATGATGGCCTCATAAAATGAGTTTGAGAGTGTTCCCTCCTCTGCAGTATTGCAGGATTTTCAAAGTGATAAGTGTTAACTCTTCTCTAAATGTTTGATAGAGTTTTCTGTGAAGCCATCTGGTCCTGAACTTTTTGTTTGTTGGAGGTTTTTTAATCTGTGTTTTAATTTCAGTACTTGTGATTGGTCTCTTCATATTTTCTATGTCTCCCTCATTTGGCCTTGAAAGGCTGTATGCTTCAAGAATTTGTCCCTTTTTTTAGGTTGTCCGATTTATTGGTGTGTAGTTGCTTCTAGTAGTCTGTCTTGGTCATTTGTATTTCTGTTGTAACTTCTTTTTCAAGTCTAATTTTATGGATTTGAGTCCTCTCCCTTTTTTTCTTGATGAGTGTGCCTAAAGGTTTATAAATTTTGCTTATCTTCTCAAAGAATCAGCTTTAAGTTTCATTGATCTTTACTACTATTTTCATTTCTATTTCATTTATTTCTGCTCTGATCTTTATGATTTCTTTCCTTCTGCTAACTTGGGATTTTGTTTGTTCCTCTTTAGTTGTCTTAGGTATAAGGCTAGGTTGTTTACTGAAATTTTTCTTGTCTCCTGAGGTAGGATTATATTGCTATAAACTTCCCTCTTAGAAATGGTTTTGCTGCGTCCCAGTGGTTTAGGATAGTTATGTTTTCATTGTCATTTGTCTCTAGATATTTTTTTTTCTTGATTTCTTCAGTGATCCATTGGTTATTTAGTAACATATTGTTCAGTTTCCATGTGTTTGTGTTTTTAAACTTTTTTCCCCTAGTAATTGATGTCTAACTCCTAGCATTGTGGTTGGAAAAGATGTTTAATTTCAATTTTCTAAAATTTACCAAGGCTTGATTTGTGGCCCAAGATGTGATCCATCCTAGAGAATGTTCCACATGCACTTGAGAAAAAAGTGTATTCGGCTGCTTTCATTTGGAATGTTCTATAAATATCAGTTAAGGCCTGTGTTTCCTTCTTGATATTCTGTTTTCCTTTCTTGATTTTCTGGATGATCTGTCCATGTATGAGAGTAGTGTGTTAAAGTCACCCATTATTATTGTGTCTATTTCTCCTTTTCTGGCTGTTAGCACTTGCCATATATATTAAGGCGCTCCTGTGTTGGGTGCATATGTATGTACAATTGTTATATCTTCTTCTCGGATTGATCCCTTGATCATTATGTAGAGTCCTTCCTTGTCTCTTGTACTAGTCTTTATTTTAAAGTCTGTTTTGTCTGACATGAGTGTTGCTACTCCAGCTTTCTTTCGATTTCCATTTGCATGGAACACCTTTTTCCATTCCCTCTCTTTCAGTCTGTATAGGGCCCTAGATCTGAAGTGGGTCTCTTGTAGATAGTATATACATAGGTTTTGTTTTTATATCCATTCAATTTGTGTCTTTTGTTTAGAGCATTTAATCCATTTTCAGTTAAGATGATTATCAGTATGAATATTTCGTATTGCCATTTTGTTCATTGTTTTGAAGGTCTTTTCCCCTTTCTCCTGAGATTTGATGCCTATCTTTAGTAACGAGTTTGGATTGCTTTTTCTTTTGTGTGTGTGTGTGTGTCTGCTGTAGATTTTTGGTTTGTGGCTCCCATTGGATTTTGATATAGCAGTCTATATATGTACCAGATTGTTTTCCGTTGCTGATCTCTCAAACATATTTCTAATATCCTGTACCTGTACTGTCTTCTTCTCATGATTGCTGGCTTTGATACATTTGTGTGTGGATGATTTCCTAACTTTATGTTTGCCTTTACTGGTGAGTTCCCTGTTTGTAATTTTCTTGAATCTTTTTGTGGCCTTTTCTTTCCTATCTAGAGAAGTTCCTTCAGGATTTGTGGTACTGAATTCTCTTAGCTTTTGCTTGTCTGTAAAACTTTTGATTTCTGTGTTGAATCTGAATGAGGGCCTTACTGGGCAGAGTAGTCCTGATTGCAGTGTATGTGAAACCTTGTGTGTCCTGCAAGAGTGAAATCTGTCATTTCCCTGAATCCCGAGGAGCTCCCACACTCGAGCCAAATGCTTTGGGGTTTCTTCTTCCTGATGCCTTGCCCTTAGGATGGGGAGACTGACGCGGGGCTTAGGACACTCACTCTTGCGGGAGAACCTCTGCAACATAGTTATTTTTCCAGTTTGTAGGTCACCTGCCCAGCAGCTATGGGATTTGATTAGGTCAGGAAAGTATCCTTCCTCTTGCGCTCTTATTGTGGCTTCTTCTTAGTCTGTAAAATCTCTGTTTTGGTAGGCTCCAGTCTTTTCTATTGATGGTTGTCAGCAGTTCGTTGTGATCTTGTTGTTTTCCTGAGAGGAGCTGAGCTCAGCTCCTTCCACTCCACCATCTTTTCCAGAATTGAGGGGCTGCTTTTATAGTTCGGATGCTTGCTGCCCCTTTCCTCACCAGGTGCTGGCCGTTGTCCCCTTGCTGTGGGGTTTGCCGCCACGGTGGCCCTTTGCAGGCTCATGGAACAGCAGGGTTGGGGCCTGGCACCTACTCACAGGTCCCGTAGCATCGGCCCCTGCCCCGCTCTGAAGCCCACGACAGCGGTAGGACGAATGCCTGCTCACAGAGCTCCTGGAGGTGGCGTCCTGGTGTCTGGGAGCACACACAGGGAAAGCAGCCCTGATGGTGGTCATACCCCTCTCCTCATATGCCCCCTAATAGCAGCGCCTTGATGCCACTGGGCACAGACTTCTTCCGGGTATACCCTTGGTTGCCACAGTCTAGTCTCTTCAAGCTCTTCTGCGCAGTCAACCGCGTTCTCCCTGGGTCTGACCTCTGAAGCCTCATCTTCTGTACCCGGCTTCCCTGCATGGACAGAGGAGTGTCTCAGAGTGGGGAGAACAGGGGGGTGCTGTGCTTTGTCTGGTTGCTATGCTGTCCTCCGCAGCTCTTCTTCCATCCAGTCTGGTCTTCCCACTGGTGAGGAGGTGGCCCTGGGTGCAGAAACCTTTCCTCCTCCATAGCTCCCTCCCTGAGGCACAGGCTCCGGTCAGATTCTCCCCTGTTCTTTTTCCTTTTGTCCTGCCTGGTTATGAGGAGGCTTTCTTGTCTCTTTGGCGGTCTGAGGTCTGCTGTCGGTATTCGGTAGCTGTTCTGGGTGCATGGCTCTCCTTGTAACTGTATCTGTAGCATCTGGTGGGAGAAGGTGAGCTCCGTGTCCTACGCATCGTCCATTTCAGTACCCCCTCCAGGTGTGAGCAGTTTGAAGGCTCTCGATTCCTGATGCCAAATGAATACAGTGTGTCTCTTTCACTCCCTCGGAGTCAGCCACGTTGGCAGTGAATAGACAATGAAGCTTGTGTAGAATTATGACATATGATTCATCTAACACCATCAGCTAGAGACACAGCAGCTCTGATTGAAATAATTTTCCTACCAACTGTAACTTACATACTAAAACATTAAAATATAAAACTAAGACGTTAAAATATAAACACTAATTTTATTGGGAAGCTTTCCTAAATGGATTGTTATTTCTACAGAGTGCGTGGTAGGGATATGCAGTCGTAACTCGGGTTCAGGCGCAGGTTCCGGGTTGTTGCAGTCACGTGAATATATAGATATATATCTCAAGTGGTCATTTTGACTCTTCCTATACTAGGTTCAGCTGCAGCAGTTTCAGGCTCCAGGGCGCAGAGATGAGTGTTGTCTCTTGAGTCAAGGACCCAGAGTCTGTTTTCTTGCTGGTTCTGAACAGTCCTTTTTTATCCCTTTTCTGTCTACATTATAAATGTAATTTTAGCTTTTTGTGTTAAAAGACTACCTCCTTCCACCTTTTTACTTCTTCCTGTTGCCCAAGGCGATGGAATGTAGGTGAACAGGCTTCCTCCATGAGAGGAGATGTGTGTTCATGGAGCATCTCTATGGACTGAGCCCTGGGCCAGGCTGTGCACACAGCAGAGGCCATGCACCCTACCTGCCCTTGTGGAGCTTGTGGTCTGTTAGGGGAGCCAGATTATAAGCAGTGAGGTATGTTGCTGTTGTTAGTGACTCAGTTGCATCTGACTCTTCTGCAACCCCATGGACTGTAGTCCGCCAGGCTCCTCTATCCATGGGAATTCTCCAGGCAAGAATACTGGAGTGGGTTGCCGTTTCCTTCTCCAGGTGATTGTCTGGAACCCAGGGATCAAACCCACATCTCCTGCTTGACAGGTGGATTCTTTACCACTGAGCCACCAGGAAAGCCCTACTGAGGTATATAGCTATGTATTTAGTGACCTTTGCAGAAGGGACAGTGAAGGGAAGGTGGGGGGTCATTTGGACAACAGTGTGAAGGTCAGAGAAAACATTCCCGAGGAAGAGAGATTTAGACTGAGACCTGAAGAATGAGTAGGAACTTTCCTGGTGCAGGTGAATGGTGATTGGGAGAAGAATGGAGAAAGCTGTGGGAACTCTGTGTGACCTTCACCTGTGGATTAGAGAGCCTGATGGCCTCTGTCATAGTGAGGGTTGCTTTACTTATTACGTGCTCAGAAGTGTCTGGACGTCTCTTCAGATGCGAGACTCCTGAAGTCTGATGTCTGGAGAACAAAGGTGATTCAAATTAAAGTCATACTCCTACAGTTTAAATTCCGCAATCTGACTTCTACATAAACTCCAACTTCTTGAAACCCTTCTACTCTCTCATCTGCAGCCAACTGTCCTTGCAGTGGCTGCTTTATAGAGACAGAAGATAATAAGACAGGACGCCTGTTAGTGAACTGCCGCACGTCAGACTCGCGTCCTCCCTTACCTTCTTTAATCCTCATGTCAACCCTGGCAGGGCAATGGGAACCAGTTTGGGCTTGTGTGTTAGTCACGCAGTCAAGTCCGACTTTGCAACCCCATGGGCTGTAGCCCGTAGCTCGCCAAGCTCCCCAGCCTGTGGAATTCTCCAGGCAAGAATACTGGAGTGGGTAACCATTCCCTTCTCCAGGAGATCTTCCCAGCCCAGTGATCAAACCCGGGTCTCTGCATTGCAGGCAGATTCTTTACCAGCTGAGCCAGCAGGGAAGCCCTTAAGTTCGGGCTTAGCAAGTACTTACAGGACTTGAGTTTACTGGCTGCAAGTGCCACGGGCCAGAGTCGAACCCAGTTCCGTCCGAGTCCCAAGCCCAGCTGGTTCTGCTGCAGGGGCTGCGCCACAGAAGCGGGAGGTGGGGCGGGGGGTGGCAGGACCTGTCCTCGGTGCACCCGGGCATGACCCCGCCTGGGCCAGCTGGAGACATTTCGCTGTGGACCCAGAATGCCAGGGAACCTTGGGTGTGGGACCCCTGCTCACTCACTCTGACAAGGCAAAGCAGCTTTCCCCAGGGTGGGGAATAGCGGAGACTCCCAGCCCTGCCAGTCATCCTTGACTGCGCAGACAGGAGTTTCCCCTGAGCACAAAAAAGTCCTGCCTTTCTGTCTCTAGCTTCCACAGCAGGAAGCCTCTCGGGGCAGGAGAGGGGCCAGAGGCTGGCTTTCTCCCCCCGTACCCCTCCTGTCTCTTACCTGCTGGCCTGTTTCACTCCCACCTGTACTCATGGCCCCCGTTCCATCTCATGGCAAGTCCCCTGCCCGTAAACACCCAGCCTGGCACTCAGAATCTCATTGACAGCGTAGACTGACTCCCTGAACTTTCCAAAATGACCGTAATTGAGCACTTACCATGTGCTTGGCCTTGGGTTAGCATCTCTGTGCATATTATTCCGTTTAGACTCCAGAACCGTCCAACAAAGCCCACATTTGAGACTCAGAGAGGTGGAATCACTTATACAAGGTGGCGGTGGTGTTGGATTTAGGATTTCCTGACACCAAGCAAGTGACAGATAGTGGCTACTGTGCTTCGAGAGCTTACTGTCTACTAAGCACAGTGTCACCTTTTCTTCCATGTGTCATTTTATTTCCTCAGCACAGCAGCCCTGCTGTAGGCACGGTCTTTTTTAGCCTCAACATACAGATGGTACAACTGAGGCTTAGACAGGTTGAGGTCACACAGCTGGTAAGTAGTAGAGCTGAGACACAAACCATGTGATTCCAAGTCACACAGCACCTGCCTCTGACCCTTGTTCTGAACATCTGCCTGCTCTGGGCTTGCGCCGTGCGCTTCCTGGAGTCCCTTTCCTCTTGCTTCCTGGCCCTCCTGGACTGGGGTCCCAGGTAGGAACTCCAGCCCCAGGGCGAAGCACTCGGTGCCTTCTCCTGCACTTCCTTCCTCCTGCTCTCCACCTAAAAGCTCTTTCTGGTCCCTGGAGCTGGGGCCTCCCTGTCTCTTAAGCCAGAACGATGTCTGTCTGCTCCCTTCAGCCTTCCCCCCTCGCTTGTCTGTATAGACCCAGCTGTTCCCCTAATCTGCCTTGTGGGGTGACCTGGGCCCTGCTGGAAGACGAGACAGGAAAGTGCAGGACTGTCTGTCTGAGGAAACTCTACCTGCCAGGCATGCCCAGCCTCCTATCCAGGCACCTGTGTGCACTGCAAGGCAGACAGGAAGGGACGGGACTCAGCATTTTCTTATTGGCGCCAAGAGGAGTCTAGAATACAGAGCAGATTTTCAGAATGGTTGCTTCAATGGCTTCGTCCCATACCAACAGTGAACAATCATTATTTCTAATTGGACTCATTCTAGGTCCGCATGTGTAGTGGGGTATAAGGAAGGAAGGAGAAATAACCTTCAAGTATTTGACATACCGTGTTTTCCAAGGCGTGGTGGCTGGAACAGTGGCGACGGTCATGTTTCGGTTGGCTGCTAACAGACTGATTCTGGAAGATGTCTGGTGAGCTGCGGTGTGGTCCCAGCTCTACTGCTCAGCTCTGCAGCCTTGGCCAGGCCAGGCTTGCCTTGAGTTTTTATCTCTTGATGTTCAGATTAGATTCATGTCTAAGGACTTGCCACGTGGCTTCCTGAGTGAAATGGTCCTTGAGCAGGAACTTCAAGGTTAATCAGGGTCAGGGGACCAGGGGAGAGTAAAAAAATTGGTCCCAGGAGTATGTTTCGGCATAGGATGACACACCCAACTGATGCCATGAAGTGTAGGGGTGCCACCTGTATTTGCTCAAATCTAAGTGAAAACCTGCTTTCTTGAGAAAGAGCATGAATGGGAATACCAGACCACCTGACCTGCCTCTTGAGAAACCTGTATGCAGGTCAGGAAGCAACAGTCAGAACTGTACATGGAACAACAGACTGGTTCCAAATAGGAAAAGGAGTACGTCAAGGCTGTATATTGTCACCTTGCTTATTTAACTTATATGCAGAGTACATCATGAGGAACGCTGGGCTGGAAGAAGCACAAGCTGGAATCAAGATTGCCAGGAGAAATAGCAATAACCTCAGATATGCAGATGACACTACCCTTATGGCAGAAAGTGAAGAGGAACTCAAAAGCCTCTTGATGAAAGTGAAAGAGGAGAGTGAAAAGGTTGGCTTGAAGCTCAACATTCAGAAAACAAAGATCATGGCATCTGGTCCCATCACTTCATGGGAAATAGATGGAAAAACAGTGGAAACAGTGTCAGACTTTACTTTTTGGGGCTCCAAAATCACTGCAGATGCTGATTGCAGCCATGAAATTAAAAGACGCTTACTCCTTGGAAGGAAAGTTATGACCAACCTTGATAGTATATTAAAAAGCAGAGACATTACTTTGCCAACAAAGGTCCGTCTAGTCAAGGCTATGGTTTTTCCTGTGGTCGTGTATGGATGTGAGAGTTGGACTGTGAAGAAAGCTGATCGCCGAAGAATTGATGCTTTTGAACTGTGGTGTTGGAGAAGACTCTTGAGAGTCCCTTGGACTGCAAGGAGATCCAAGCAGTCCATTCTAAAGGAGATCAATCCTGGGTGTTCATTGGAAGGACTGATGCTAAAGCTGAAACTGCAATACTTTGGCCACCTCATGCGACGAGTTGACTCACTGGAAAAGACTCTGATACTAGGAAAGGTTGGGGGCGGGAGGAGAAGGGGATGACCGAGAATGAGATGGCTGGATGGCATCATCGACTCTGTGGACATGAGTTTGAGTGAACTCCGGGAGTTGGTGATGGACAGGGAGGCCTGGCGTGCTGTGATTCATGGGGTCGCAGAGAGTCGGACACGACTGAGCGACTGAACTGAACTGAACTGAGAAAGGGCATGAAACCCCAGTGGAGCTCGTTGGTCTAAGGAAGCTAGTGATTCTGTAAGATAGGGGAAGACAGTCAGAAGCTTTAGATGGGGAGCAGTCATCTCAGCAGAGCTGATAAAGGGTTGTTTGCAGAGTTGGGGTTGCACGTCAACAGCTCTAATGTCTCAGCTCAGCAACCTGAATGGTCCTCTGAAAAGGAGTCAGGAAGGCATCGCATCTCTGTGCACAGCCCTCTGTGCCTCTCCACTTCCCCAGAGTGAACACTGGTCCTCCCAGCAGCCTGCCAGGCCCTGGGTGCTCTGCCACCCCCCCATCGGTGCCTTCCTCCACTTTACTCCAGCCCTCTGGACTCCTTGCCACCCTGCACACAGGCCAGGCATCCTCCTCCCTTCCAGCCTTCACCACGAGCCGTTCTTTTGGCCGAGAACATTCTTCTCCATCAGGCTGATGACTCAATCCAGGTCTCTTTCCCAGTGCTGTGTATTCAGCGTGCCCCACCCCGACCGCCCACCTCCACCACCTCTGGCTCTTCTGTGCCCATTGACCTTGGCTTCCACGTCTTCCTTCCTTCCATCACATGCATCACTTTGGCACATATTGTAAGAATGTATGTATTATTCGTTGCCAGGCTATCTCTATACCTCTTGCTGTTGGAAGGAAAATTTCATGAGAGTGAGAAGGTACATTTATTGTAGTCACTGTTCTATCCCAAGTTCCCATGTCCCCTACTGCTGAGAACCTGCTGTGTGATAGATACTATGCTAGGCCATGAGCAGATGGGCCAGGCCCAGCCGTGCGGTCATGGGGACCCGTGGGCAGGCGCTGAGAGTCCAGGAAATGCTAAGGGAGACACAGCAACGGAGGCAAATCACCAGAGCTTCTCAGAGAAGACAGTGTTAGGTGAGGTGGGGGAGCTGCCGCAGGTCGTAGCCAGGTAAAAGTAGTGAGGGGAAGGCTAGACAGAAGGACGGGAGAGAAGCGTGTCCCTGGCAGAGGGCAGAGTCTGTGCAAAGCCCAGATCAAGGGAACACAGTCAGGAAACTGATTCCCTGAAAATGGCCCGAGCACGGTGCAAGAGATGAAGGCATGAGAGGTGAACCTGGAGGCATGGGCAAGGCTTCTGTAAGCCACGCTGGGGAGCTTGAACTTTATCTAGGGAGTGATGGGAATATTCGATGATTTTAAGCACTGAACGAGCCAAGAGAATCCTAGAAGGCTTCCTGGAAGAGGGAACACATGTGCTCAACTTGGAAGATTCGCAAGACACAGTGGACAAATGACTAAGCAAAATAGACTAATTCTTCCACCCACTGGTTTCTGGAGTGTTATGATTTCTCCCACTTGGGGTGTAACTTTGACTTTTTTTTTCCCCTGTGAGTGAATTCAACACTCATTTCAACTTGATCCTATGAAAAGAACCAGGCCTTTCTAGCCCCCTGGAATGATGATTCTCACAACCATCATCAATGCCATTACCACATCACCACCACTGTCACCAGCACCATTTAGTCAGCATGAATTCTGCACCAGGCCTTATGCAAGTGCTGTCCTTGATTTTATACTTTATCCAAAATACTTCTCTGTGGCAGGGCTGTCATTTCCTCTGTCTTACAGATAGGCAAACTGAGTCCCCCTCCCCACAAAGAAGTCACTTGCTGCTAGCATTTCGCTGCATACTCCACTACACCGCTAACAACACAGGGAATCAGGCCAGGTCTCCCTGTCTTACCTGACGCCTTCCTCTCCATTACCTGCACTTTGTGTTTTCTCCTCCACTTGCCCGTGTCTAAACAAGCTTTGGCATTCCCTGACTGCTGCGTGCCCCGTGCCATGCACGGATCTGCACAGTCCCCAGGGAGCTATAGAGGCGCCCCCAGCATCAGGCCTTGGTCTGCTTAAGGCCAGTAAGTCTTTCCATCATCACTACGGTGACCCAGAGACTCAGGGTGGTGAAGCGAGTCGCCCAGGGCCCCACCATGGGCGGGTGGACAGTCAGGCTTTCTGACCTTCACTGCAGCATGCCTCCTGCTCCCCCACACCACCCACCCTCTGCTGTAACCTCCCTGTTGAGTGAGTCAGAAGCCAGCCTCAGACAGCCCTTCCACCAGGGCCCCGTGGCATTGGCCAGGCTGCATTCCTGAGCCGCTCACACATACGCGGGTGGAGGTGTTACCCTGGGCAGCTCACCCACGGGTTGAAACCCCTGTGCTGAGCACCGTCTCCAGCCCAGAGGAAAAAGCGAGAACCCTGGCCTTCCATCACCGACCTGGGCTTGTTGACAGAATCCCAGAGTGGGTGGCCAAGCCGTTTATGGGACAGCCTAGCTGCATAGTGCTGGGAATCCCAAATGTAAACTGGCTGCTGAGGCCTTGATGCCGTGGGTGGCAGGTTTGCTTGGGAGGCCATCCGGGAGAGAAGGTGGAAAGCTGCTCGGGGAATCCGGGCATCTGGGAGTCGGGCTTGGAGCCAGCTTTATCGGGATGGGACTCGTCTCTACCAGACCTCAGCTTCTTCCTCTGTGAGAGGAGACCCTGCCTCCTACCCTACCTGCCTTTTGGGGGAACAGTGCCGGGGAGTGGTTACAAATGGGGACGCAGGTCCAAGGCGCCCTGCCAGACAAGTGACTCACCCCTTCGCGTCTTCATTTCCTCTAAAATGTAAAACGAGGGTTGTGAGAATAGCTGCCTTATGAGAGCTGCTGGGAAGGGTGAGTAACGGGGCGCCGGGCACATAATAAGAGGTAGAAGGTGAATGACCATTAAATACACCCCACAGCACTCGGCTGGGATGGGGGACGGAGAGCTGCCTTCCCCCTCCTCTTCTGGCTTGCCGACAAGCTCTCGGTGTCCAGAGTAGGGGCTTAAAATCCTGCAGCATCTACCAGGTTTGACAGGTAGTGAGGTCCAGGGCAGGTCTGAGACAGGCTGAGGCCTCTGTTTTACCATCTGTAAGCTGGGTAGCTAAAGGACAGCAGCCTCTCCAGACTGGGTGGCGCCACGTGGGAATCATCCTGCACACGGACAACTTCAGGCAGTACCTGCATGTGTGTGCACACGGCCATGGACCGGACCTGGGCGTGTCTCCTCCAGGTCAGACCTGGGGACACCTGGGGGAGCAGGTGGGGCTGGCGAGCCCCACCTTCTCTTATGAGTTGGAGATGCCCGGTCAGTAAGGGTGCCTGTGAGCAGAGGAGACCCCCGAGGCAGGCTCTGAACGGGCAGGTCACGGAGAGGCGAGAAGGAGGGCGAGATGCCACGCTTGTCCTCTGCACCGGGACCTCCGCGGGTTGGTGTGGAGGCGGCATTGCTCCACTGGTCCTCACCAGATCCCTTGTCTCACTGATGGGGAGTCCAGCTCCACAGGTACCTACCTGCTGAAGGTTGAACAGGGTGCTCCCAGGCCCCTAGCAAGGGCTCCGTCGATATGTTTAAGCATGGAACGACAGAAGGAGCATCCCCGATTGTCCCCCTGAGACCAAACCTTCTAGACTTCGTTGTGTTCTAAGGTTCCTTCCCTGCGGATCCAGACCCATTTCTTTAGGGGAACACTGAAACTCCTTGGGCCAAGCCAGGAGGAAAGCGTGTGCGCACACCACATCCCACACAGCCAGGGTGCCCACACGGGCCTGAGAAGCTCCCTGGCATCATAGGGCCCTGCCGGCTGACAACTCTGGAGAAGCTCCTGGGACTGGGGTGGCAGAAAGGGGGACGTGCAAGCTGTGGAGAAGGGCAGCATTTCCTGGTCTTTTCTGCCCAGGGCATCACCTTCTACCTTTCTTGGGCTGAGAAGGAGTCTCAAGGAAGGTAGAGATCATTAAAATCAGCTCCGTGTACAGATAGGGAACCTGCAGCCCGAGAAGGGAGGTGACTTGTACGAAGTTACGCAACACAGGAGTGCAAGAGCAGAGGCCCCCTGACTGGTGTTGTCCCTGGTATTTGTGCTTTCATATGTCCGTCCATTCACGGGTCCTTTGAATGCCTGCCACATGGTAGATAAAGAGGTCAGCCACAGACACGGGGACTTCCCTGGTGGTCCAGTGGCTCAGACTCCACACTCTCAATGCAGGGGGCCCGGCTGCTATCCCCGGTCAGGGAGCTAGATCCCACGTGTCACAACTAAACAATCTCACATACCACAGCTAAGACCCATCGAGGCCAAATAATACATATTTTCAAAAGCAACAACACAGACGTGGCCCCTGCCCAGATGGCGCAGGCATAGAGACGCAGACGCGATTCCATCCAAGAATGATAGGGTTAGAATGTCAGGGTGAGGGAGGAGCGTGATGGTCCCGCCTTTGGTCAGACTAGCGAGGCAGGAGGCAGTGCTTGCGGTAAGACCTGGCGGATGAAGAGGAGCTGGCCAGGGCAGAGCAGGAGCGGGGAGGAACAGGAACAGCTGAAGACTTAAACGCAGGAAAACACCTGGAGTCTTTGAGGAAACAGGAAACAAGCCGCAGAGAGGGAGGGATGAAGGGAACCAGATGAGGTCTAAGAAGGGTGTGGAGGTCAGGCAGGGCCTTGAACTCTTGCTAAGGACTTTGTGTCTTACCCTAAGAGGCAGAATCTGTTGCACGTTTGCCTGGGTGAGCTGCAACAGGAAGCAGGGGAGAGAAACCATATGTGAGGCTGTCCCGAAAGACTCGTGGAGCCCAGGGGGAAGGGAGACACACTGTGCAGAAGATGGGAGCGGCCACTGTGCCATCCTAACCTTAGCACAGGGGCAGGGGGATGGAACGGGTCCGGGGGAAACCGAGGCCGCTCAGGTCAGGGAGCAGGAAGGGGGTCACAAGCAGGAAGTACGAGCCTGCGAGAAGCCGACCCAGCATCGAGCGACCCGAGTGTGAGACCACGTTCTGGGAGGTTTGGCATCTTTCTTGTTGACTCCTTGCAACCACCTGAATTAGTCAAGGAAGTCCCCTGCATACGAACCTTCAAGGTGCAAACTTGCAAAGACGGGAACGTGCATCTGGTTCCAGTGAGGAACCAGAACCTGTGCTATCGACGCTAGGCGTGGGTGAGACTGCAGCTCGCCCTCCTCCTGTGCCTCTGACCACTGAAGATCCTTCAGTTTTCCTTCCAGGCAGCAACTCTTCTTGCCTGTTCACTCCATCCCAGCCCCTGTATGCCAGTCATTGTACTGTGGTACTTTTCAAGTTTCTGTACCGTAGGATTAAAAATGTTTTCTTTTTGTGTTTGTTTTTTATGTATTATTTGTGCAGAAAGTATTATAAACCTGTTAATAGACTATATAGTACTACAGACGATTGTTAGTTGGGTACCTAGGCTAATTTTGTTGGACTTAGGGCCACATTGGACTTAAGAAACGTGCTCTGGGGATAGAGCTCACTCGTATGGAGAGGACTTACTGTATTTTTTTTTTCATCACCGCTTTCTAGATGCACAAATTCAGGGTGATGGCAGCGAAGGGGTTTTTCCCAGAGCTATTCAGCGAGTATGAGGCCTTGCTGAAGTATTCAGCAAGTAAGGATGCTAATCCAGGCCTCTCTGCTCACAGGGTCTCCCCACTGGACCTCAGCTGTTAGATTTGAACCTGGCTCTGCCCTCAGTCTCCCCACTTTGGAGGATTTTCTCTAGGTCTCTTCCAAGTCTAACGGTCTCTGCTTCTTAGGGCGGTGAAGAAGTTGCAGAAGAACATTTAAGATGGGACAGTACAGCCCCTGCATACGCATGGAGGCTGGGGAGTGTCCTGGAATCAGGGCACAGTGAGCAGCTGATCGCAGCGAGGCTCTGCATGGACGTGGTAGTGTAGAGCTGCTCCCCAGGGCATCCCAGACCTGTGAGCCGGGACCGAAAAGGAAAGCAAGGAGTTGCACTAGCCCTGCAGCCGTGAGAGTCAGAGAGAGGGAGGAGAACAGACCTGCATTCGTGTTCTACAGCTCAGACGCTGGGGACACACGAGTGAGCCAGGCTGACACCTTGCTCACCGGGAAGGAGGCCCACCGGGCATGTGGCGAGCACTGCTTGCCATGCTCATTTTATCGGCTCGTTCATCACCCCTCGTCACCACCACTGGAGGGGCGTGCTTTCGCCTCTCCCCTTTTAGGAAGGCTCACTGAGGCTCAGAGAAATTGTCACCTATTCAAGGTCACACCTCAATGAGGTGAGAGAGCTGGGGCTTCTACTTCAATCTTCCTGTTCATTCCTACACTTTGAAATTATTGAAAAGTTGCAGGATGGAGAGAGGTTGGGGAGGCAAAGAGGGAAGAAAGAAGGGCATAGAGCAGGGAGAAAAAGTGTTCAGGAGAATGAGCCCACAGCCGGAGGAACAGAGATGCTCTCTGAGCCTTGAGAGCACCCGAGACGCTGCCCGGGCAGGAGGTGAATGAGGTCATTACATCCATCTGCGCAGATGGGGGACCCTCTGGGGAAAGTTCTATGCAAATGTCATGATGCAATGAGGTGAAATCCACTCGCGTCAGCCCAGGCTGGGGCTCAAGCAGGGACCGCACTGTGCTTTTTGCAAAGACAGATCTTCTGCCTTGTGGGGAGGACGTTCACTCTGCTGGGCTCTTTATCACAGTTTCTAGAAAGGAAAGCCAGCCCAAGGTCACAAAGCATGTGAAGGAATGGACTGGGAATGAAATGTAGGCCTCCTTTTTCTCTCTTTCTCCCCAATTCTGTAATCTATGCAGATATCAAATTGTCATGTTCTGCACCTCTCACTTTTTCTCATGCTAAAATCTGCTCCTAGGATCCTTCAACCTAATTTTCTGCAAAAAAAAAGAAAAATCTCTCTGTGAAATGTTCCCCACCAGGATTTCAGGCGCTCTAGAACAGGGGTCCCCAACCTCTGGGACCTAATGCCTGATGATCTGAGGTGGAGCTGATGTAATAATAATGGATAAAGTGCATATTAAATGTAATGTGTTTGAATCATCCCCAAACCATCCCCCGACCGCTAGTCCATGGAAAAACTGTCTTCAATGAAACCGGTCCCTGGTCCCAGAAAGGTTGGGGATCACTGTCCTAGAAGATGGTCTGAGCTTGCTGGCAAAAGCTTTTGCCATTTTCATCATCCCCAAATCAAAATCACCAATATGTGCAGAGAGTTAGTTTTTCCTGTAAGACATTGTCGCATTGTTTATATCAGTGGATCGCCACAACAGTCCTAGAAGTTAGATATTCCATTGTACAAGTGTATTAACCAGCTCTCATGTGGTATATGACAACTTTTCACCCATGATTTCATTCAGCCCTCAGAGTCCAACAGTGCAAGGCAGGTCTTATTCTACTGATTTCACAGCTAGGAGGAACCTGAGGCTCGGGGAGAGGTTGCTTGCTTTACTTTTAATACTGGATTTGTCACTTATTGGTCTGGGCTTCCCTGGTGACTCAGTGATAAAGAACCCGCCTGTCAATGTAGGAGCCACTAGAGATGTTGGATTGATCTCTGGGTTAGGAAGATCCCCTAGAGAAAGAAATGGCAACCCACTCCAGTATTCTTACCTGGGAAATCTCATGAACAGCAGAGTCTGGTGGGCTACAGTCCTTAGGGTCGTGAAAAGATGGACACAACTGAAGCAACTAACCACCACCACCACCACTTTGGGTGAATGCCTGCCCCTTTCTGAGCCTCAGTTTCTCCACCTGGAAAAGGGCAGTTGTTCCAGTTCCTACCTTACAGAATCAGCCTTCCCTGGAGGCTCAGACGGTAAAGCGTCTGCCTGCCATGTGGGAGACCCGCGTTCAACCCCTGGGTCGGGAATATCTCCTGGAGAAGGAAACGGCAACCCAGTCCAGTTTTCTTGCCTGGAAAATCCCATGGATGGAGGAGTCTGATAGGTTATAGTCCATGGGGTCGCAAAGAGTCAGACATGACTGAGCAACTTCACTTTCACTTTACAGAGTTGTCAAAGAATTCAGTTCTTTCCTGGTTGTAAAGCATTTAGCACTTTGCCTGACCTGTAATACATGCCCCTGAAAATGGAAACAGCTATGATAATGACCATGGTGATCCTGATAGAAGTTATCATAAGGCTAGCAAGAAGCAGAGTCATGACTTGAACTTGAATCTGCTGCCCCAGCATCCTGTGATGAACCCTCTGCCCTGCACTGCTTCTCTAGAAATTTCTGTTTCAGCCCCAAGCACCTGACTCATGTCTTCTGCCTTTCTCTCTGCAGGTCACACCCTTCCCCATGTCTTGTGACCTACAGGGTGACTGTGCTTGTCGGGACCCCCAGGCCCAAGAACACAGCCGGAAAGACCTCCGAGGATACAGCCATGGCTAAGGAAGGACAAGGAGCTGTCAAAGAATTCCCAACGCCAGGACCCGCATCCCTTTGGTATTGATTTCACAGTCAGCTGCTCAACGGAATGGCCTCTCCACACCAGGGATCCTTAGCACCCAACCGGTCTGCCTTTAATTTCACCCAGGAAGGACTCGTAGTGCGGGCACGTGAACCAGGTCTCGCCATGTTGAATGATGGAATGGAATCCCATCTCAAAGTCTTAGAAAGATTGCACATACAGCGTGCAGTCCCTGAGCCTCCTAAAATTCTAACCATTTGTCACACGATCACAGCGAGAAACATACTCTGTATCTAGGAGCGTGCCCATCTGCGTTTGGTACGCATGCATGCATACGCACCCACGCAGACATCCGTGGGAGGACAGTTTTGGAGACTGCGCGGAGAGAGACTGGGACAGACTCAATCCTTCCTCTCCCAGGCTCTTTCCCAACACTGTCCTTGGTAGAAAGAAAGTTACAGAAACTGCTGAGACCAAGTGTTAAATGCCAACACAGCTCACACCCTGAGGCTTAGAATACTTAAGGTGTGCTTGAGTGCTCAGTCCTCTGGGATTGGAAGTGAAATGGTCTCTGATCACCTCCCTTCTAGGGAAGTAGGACCCGAGGAAGAGGTAAAGAATCCAAGGTATGCGAAGCCCCCAGGGTTCGAGGCCAAGCTGGAAATGGCTTAGGATTGCAATGTCAAGGTATTATAACAGCCCCCGGCTTGAGGCCATAATATCCCTCACACCCCCCACATCTTGCCTTGGGACCACACTTGCTGCTACTTTTCCGGCTGCTCTATCCTATACATTGAGTACCCCAAGGTGGTAGGACTAGGTTAGGAAAAACCCCCACACAACCAAACAGTCTGCCTTAAAAGTGACCCACATTTTCCCACAGCTCCTCACTCCTTAGTCCTTCTGCGAGGGAAAAACCCCTCATTGGCCCGCATGGTGAGAAGTGAAGGCCCCCTGGGTGGGCTTCTCATCCTGGAAGGGAACTGAGGGGCTTCAGATGCTGGAACCCTCACCAAGAGTCCGGAATGTCTAAGCCAGTGTTAGGTTTGTAAGCAAGAGGAACAGTGTTACATTTCTGTGATGTCGGAACCCTCCGGGAGACTGTTGGGATGGCAGGGACTCTTGGGTTAGCATCCTTATCCAAGTCTCCCTGCCTCTCCAAGGCGAGGGCAGGCCTTGGGTCTGAGGACCTCATCATGCCCTGAGTGGCAGTAGCTCTGGAACAGAGAAGCATCTGGGATGGGATCCACACCCAGACTGTGTTCCAGAGGGCCTTCGGGGGCAGCCCACGGCTTCCCAGCCTCGGTCCCCAGCCACCCAGCATGGTCATCGTGCCTTCCACACAGCCTTTGGCTCCCGTCCTCCCGTCCACCTCTGTCCTAGGGTGGCCCTTCCCTCTCTCCCATGTTCAGCCTCCAGACGTTAAGAGGAAATTAGCCAGACGCTCGCGGAAGCCCCCACCTCTTTGGGGTCCTCTCTGTTCAGCCAGTCGCCTGTCCACTCCTTTTGGATGAGTGAGGGAGGCGAGGAACGCAGAATGAGGTGGAAAGCAGGCTGACATTTAACCCGATCTCTGAAACTGAGAAAGTGAGGTGACGGGAGGGTCTGCGGTAGAGAGGTTGCATAAATATTGCCACAAATCATCTCAAGTCCAGTGAAGACAACCAACCAAAAAACAAACAGCGTAGAAATGGAAGCTACCAGGCATGTGGGATGACTCCTCATTCCTGCATCCAACACAGGCGTGCTTCATCAACTAGAGCCCTTTTTTTTTTCCAATGGGGACCAAAAATAACTTCAGAAACCTTCCCACTGTTCTGTCTCCCAGCAGCAGCTAACTGCTGACCAGGAACGCTTGAGAAGACGTCTGCTGGCCATCTGTGGTCTGTTACATTCATAAATTTATCAAGGTGCTTTTCGCACAGGTGCCCACAAATAAGGACTCAGTGCTTAGATAGTTTTGTGTGGCTGATATCATGTTACAGTCTCTGAGATTGGGTTCCAGGCATGCCATTGTTAAGGCCTGACTCAAATCCATTATGTTTCCTTCTTACAAACTTGTATCTCATTTATACTGAGGGCATGTTTTTGTTTCTTTTTTTTTTTCCTTTAATTACCAGGGCCAATCTTTGGCAAGAGACTAATAATTGTTTAAGCATCGATTCCATTTTGTACCCCTCTCCAGTATCTTAGAACTCTTGCCATCTCTTCAGGTCCCCTCATGCCCTTGCTGAGTTACCAACCTGAGTGGTGCTAGATAGGAAGGGACAATTGAGGTAAGATGTTAACAGAGTTGGCTCTCCCCGTTGCTTTTATCAACATCAGTAAATGGCGCTAAGAGTCTGGGAGACCTGAAGACGACATTCCTGACGGTGGGGCGGCAGGAGCCGCAGCAGAACCTCACCAGCTTCCCTTCAGTCCCCTCTCATGCTCTTTCCTCCTCCATTGACAGACATTCTGCAGCTGACTTCTGCCTTCAGAGTCTCAGACTGATCAAGCCCTTCTCAGCAAAGTGTTTCCCAGTCTCCTCCTCACCATCACTCAGACCTGTTACTCACAAATTCCTATTTGCCAGGGATATTAGGTGGGAGAGGCTGCCTGATGGGTGGGCAGCCTCAGTGCCAGTGCAAGGTGTCACTAATAGGTCCTTCTCACACCTTAGCAGAGGACAGTCAGCTCTGTGTGTGCAATGCACTTATACTCGGCTTCATTTTCTTTCTGGGGATAAACTCATCCTCGCACCCCTTTATCAGCTCCCGTTTAGGACGGTGGAGTACTTACAGGAGGAAGCTCTGCAGCACTATTGTCTTACCAGCCGCTCAGAGGTCCTAAAGCACTTGGAGGTTCTGAAGATGGATTAGCTTCTTCAGAACTTTCTTCAGAACATGGAGGTTCTGAAGAAGGATTAGCCTGTTAACAGCAGGAAAGAAAAGATAAGGTGGACAGTCTTTCCGAGCCACAGCCCTACTGGCTGCCAGAGGACCTGTGTTATCCCCTAGATTCTGTGCCAACCACCTTTGACAGGAAGACGACCCTTGGGAAGTCCATTCTGGAGGCTGAGTCGGGGGTGTCCTGAGAGGGGGAGGTGAATGGTTGTACCTAGTAGGCCTCTGAGGGTGGAGGGCATCAGCTGCTTCTCCTGGCGTCAGCATTGAGTTGCTAGACAGTGCTCATGGTCTTTTTCCCATTGTGGCCAATGTTTCGATGCTATCTGTTGAAAATAATTCTTTGAGACAGATTCTGGCTACCTCCCTTCCAGGTTTGGTTTAGCTTGGTTCTGTCAGTTTGTTATAGGTCTTACCTGTGTTAAGAAAGGAAAGAAACAGAAGAAGAAAAAGAGGAGAAAAGAGGGAAGGAAGAAAGGAAACCATAAATTCAAGTTAACAGATTTGAGGTTTTTCTGTTTTTTTTTTTTTTTTTCCTCCTCAAACTACTTCAAAGTAGGGAAAATATAAAAGAAGAAATGGATGGTGACAAAGCTGTACAGATAGAGATTAATAGAAGACAAAGGGATTAAAAAGTAAAGCATGATTAAAACTAAGAATTTTAAGAAAACCTATTTTTGCGATTCCTGAAGAACATTCTTTACTCCGCAGACTGAGTAGGCAGACACAGTCTGAAGATTTCCCTAGCAGGAGTAGAGTGGGGTTTTATATCACTGTCTGTTCTTTTCTGTACATTGTGGTAGGTTCAGGAAATAAGGCATCTTTCCCTTTAATATGTAGTTGATATTGTTGGGGGGTGCATTTTGTCTATTTGTTTGGTTGTCAATCAATGATAGTAGGGAGTGGGGAGGGCTTGAAATTTTTTTTTTCCTAATATTAAGGGGACATGCTGTGCTGCGCTTTTCACATTATAAAGTGTTTGCATTTACCATTGGAGCACTGGGCTTTATAAAGTCTGCACTTAGAATCACACTGCACAGTCCACTTTTCTAAGGAGCTGCTACATGACCAGACAGGTAATTCCCATGGTTTTCAAGAAACAGAACAAACCAAGCAAACAACAGACATGAAACTAAACAGCAAAAGAATCAAAGCCTATTCTTGGGAATCTGCTCACGTTTTGCCAAATTCCTCCCAATTGTTTGATCCTGAAGAGCAATGTGTAATAGCCAAGAGAGGAATTATGTCCTGAGAGTGAGAACACAGAATTCTTGACTCCAGGCAGCAGTTTGCTCAGTGATCTTAAACAAGTCATGGTATTGCCCCTCCATTTGCCTCAGTTTCTCCAGCTGCAAAATGGGGATAATACTACTTAACCTACCTCACAGTGGGAGGGCAGGGGATTGTGAGGCCCTGAGGCTTCTAAGGGGCTGTGGCAATCTACGAGAGCCAGTCTGTGAGAGCCTGACGCAAAGTCTATGGGTTAGTTTTCAAGAGTGCACAGGCCCACCGGCCACTTAAGAGAGACAGGGAATGCTCATTCGGTATTTCAAGGAATGGAAGTGAGCTCCTAGATTAGAACCCACCTTGAGAGAGGCTTGCATTTGAGAATATTTTACTTGTAGATAAGTTGGACTTTCTCCCCCTTATCCGGGCCTTTACCAGTTCTGTAATTTGATTAAAAAAAAAAAAAAAAACAGTGACTTCCTACAGTGTAAAAGTCAGTTTACTGTTTATTCAAGACTTCCAGGCCACTTCCAACTTTACAGAGGAAGGGAGTCCCTAAGTTCTCTTTTTCTTCTCAGACTTAAAATTCCACATCGAATGTTCCATTAAAAGAAGATACGGCATTCTGAGTGCAAACTTGGGGCTTCTTAAATTCTACACCAGCAGTCAGTGAGGAGAAGTTTGAACAATTAATTGACTTGCTTTCTTGGGTCTCTATAATCAATAACCTGTCCGCAGATATCTATCTATATAAAGATATTATATATAAATATAAATTTACATATATATGCACATGTATATATAGTTGTACATATATGTGTGTATATATATACTTAAATGTAATATTTACAAAATAAAACTGTGATCTCGTCTAGAGAAAATGTATTCATATTACAAGCGGCTCTTCCATATTTATGTATCATATTATACCTTTTTATTATTGTTATAATTATTATGGGTATTTCTAATGATGATGATGTTGAAATCTGTTTGGCATCTTCTGGAAACTACCAAAAATGACTCTCCATTGACATGCTTAAAAATCTGTTCTCAAGAAAATTCTACTGGCCTACTATAAAAAAAAAAGAGAAAAGAAAAAAAAAAAAAAAGAAAATAATCTAATCACCAAAAACAAAACACAACTCCAATCCTTTTTCTGTACCTCACGCGCATAAATTTGCTGCTCCTTTTTTGGGTTTTATTTTTTCCTGTTTATGTGTTTTTATGGATCTAAGTTAAGTCTTTCAGCAATATATAAAAATGTAAATAGTAAACTTTATTTATTAAGAATGTCATCTTTTTTTAATTTATATTTACACAATTGTTCATCTAATTTATTTTTTCTATACGGTTTTAAATACTCAGACATATTTTGCTGTTCATGATATTTTTATCCTGTTCTCCTGGATTTGTTTCTCCATACTGTTTTCTCTGGTCTCAATTACAGGTTGGATCTCACGAAAAAATAATGTCAAAGACAGAAATATTTTGCCACTGTTGATTACTATACCTTAAAGTTCTATATTATGAAAATATATAATAGCTTGTATGCTTCAAAAATAGTGGTGTGGTTGTTGTCTGTTGTGGAAATCTACAAGATTCTCACATATACACATTAGCAAATCTAAAAGACTCTCGCATATATACAGTAACATGGAATAGAATACCAGGGCCTAGAAGATCAGTGCCAGAATGAATTTGAATCTAATATACACCCTCTCTTCTATAGAAATAATTCCTGAAAGCACCTATACTTTACATATACAATTAGAAACATTCTTACATGTTAAAGAAAGTTCAGTTTTCATATCACTTCTAGTTATATCTAGTTTTTTGGATGCTGTGTTCAATGATATACTTCAGTATATTCATTATTTTCATTTTTTCTTCATAATTGGACACTCACTCATCCAATTTTCAGAATTGGAAGCTGAGACCAAAGTTCTGCTATTTTCATTCTGCCCATTGGATCTCATTTTTTGGTCTCATCACCACTTAGTAGCTATGAGATCTTTGGAAAGTTATTTAATTGCTTTAAGGTTTAGTTTTCCTATCTATACAATGGAAATAATAAAAATACCCACCCATGAAGTTGTTATTAGAATGAGCTAAGATAAACATCAAAGATTATAGAGCTGTGCCAGACATGGTTTATATTAACTCTTGTTATGATTATTATGAGACATGGCTGCTTATGACAAGTATCGATAAATGACTTTTCTAATATCTAAAAGCATAAAGACAAGGTTCATAAAAGCACTCTAGTACTTGCACATGCAATGTATGGATTGTATTCCGAGCTATAGGCTGGCAGTACCACCATAATATAGGTTTATCTGCTGATACTTGAACTGTTGAATTCTGCACAAAAGAGTCGTTTAGGGACACCGATATGAATACCATAAAAGGGCAGAGAGAGAGAAGCCAGGAACTACCCATAGCAGGTGTTTTGGACTCTTTACAAACACAGTCCACTGAGAGATATGAGGCCGAGCTCCAAATAATAAGATTCATTGCTGAATTCTATCAGATAACTATTTCCAAGGTGAGATAAATTATTAAAGACAATGTTTTACTCAGTTCTATTCAACTCACTGTCAACACTGAAATAAGATTTAAAGAATAGATTCATGAAAAGAGGCAGATATTTCCCAAATAGACCAATAGAGAAAGTGTGTGTGTGTCCGTGCGTGTGTGCCAATACCATAAGCTCTTTTAGTTAGTGCAGTTTGCAGTCAGTCAACAATTTTCAAACACTTGGACCATGCAATCCATTTTTTAAGCACAATATTATGTGAAATACGAACAAGTTGAAGAGCTTCTGTAATCAAAGAGGGGATGAGGGACCCTCCTAGTTATCCCATCTTTGTCTTCTCGAACAAAACCAGGATCGTCCCAGTGCCAATTCCCTAGAGTTTGGTGTTCTAAAGAGCATGTTGTAAAAGCAACCAATCTAATCTTTTTTTTTACAGATGGGGAAATTGACAGAAGCTTAGAACTTGAATTTGAAGTCTAGAATTAGACTTGAATTAGAACTCTAACTTGAAGTTAGAACTTGAATTTGTCACTTGCCCAGAGTCCCTAAGCAGGGGGCAGGTAACACTGCTGACTGACTTGCTGTGATGCCACACGGTATCTGGGCTCTTCAGAAGCAGCTATCTATGCGGTTTCGAAAGACTACACTGCATGCCTAGAGATAAAATAAAGGGGGTTTGGAGTCAGCAAAGGGCCACAGTTTTCTGAGATTCTTTGTTTCTTCTCTGCTTGACACACAGCCAGCCATGGTCCATGCCGAGAGTAAGAGGTTTCTTCCTGTATAGTACTCTGAAGCTGCACCAAACAGAATCCAGCCTGAACTACCTGCCTAACTAAGTGCTTTCATGTCTCTCTTTAACCCGTGGCTTTTCAAGCAAAGAAGACTTCTCAGAGGTTGCAGAGATGGTAACCATGTCCTTTCAACAACCTCTGGGGGTCAACCTGCTGAAACCACAGTACAAATAGATCCTTCCATATGTACATCATTGACTATATTTATTAACCTTTAAATATATTCATTATCCAATTACATGTGGAAGAATGGTTTGTTGAGCAGTACTATATGTAGTGCATCAGACTAAGCAGAGATAAAAACGATGGCCCAGAGAGAGAGCCACAGTCACAGCCCTCACAGGGCGTACTACGCAAATACAGAGAGAGGCAAGCAACTCTCATTAGTGTGCAGAGTCGTAAATAGGAGAGTCCATCCCAGGGGCAAAAGGGTGAATGTTGCAGGCACAGTTAGTGCCATGTACACGGACCAAGACGGTGAAACGGGACACGACTGTCCTGGGGAATGGCAAGGGTTCAGGCCGTTGGAATTGGATTGTTTTTGAGAGTAATCAAGGAACCACTCTGGGGAAGAAAGGTGTCAGCTGATGCCAGAGAGTTATCCAGACACCCAATTGCCAAGGGCTTTGCAATTGTGTGTCTTAGTCTGTGTTGCTTCAGAAGCACACCCGTAAGCAAGTAGTCTATCATTTAATGATTCCAGTTGCTACAGATAGAGAAGAGGGGATGTGAGACAAAGATAGGAAGGTAACCAAGAGAGGATGTATTGCCAAACATGTTACTGCTGTGAGCAACTATAGTTTAATCCCCTTAGAAGCTCTGAGCCAGTGGAGAACACACTCCTTAGAGTTACCCGACCTGAGATGCTGCAGAATTGGGATAGAGTCACTCCCATTTATCCTTTACCACATTTGTATTTCATGCTTATGGGAAGAAGAGACTCGGGGCATCAGAAAAGACTCTCAGGCAAACAGGTGTGGATACTGACCATGGGGATTTGGACCAGAATACCCTTTAAGCTCAGAGAAGTGGGCAGGGAGTCCCTGGATTCTGCTGTAGCACTCGAGAGTTTGAACATCATTCTGAGGAGGATGGATGATATGCTCCACATTTTTAGGGAAAGGGGGTAAGAAAATTTAAATTTTGAGGTAGACTGCTTTGTGGAGAACAAGGGTTATAGGGGAGAAGCAGGATCTGCTGAGACCAAGTGGGAGGTGGAGCAGCGGTCCAGGTGAGCAATGACTAGGTTGTGATGGGCGATAAGGGGAGAAAAGCAGTTGGGATGAAGAGAGTGATAGGAAGTAGTAGGAGTGCACGCTCCGTCGCTTCAGTCATGTCTGACTCTTTGCAACCCCGTGGACTGTAGCCCGTCAGATTCCTCTGTCCATGGGATTTCCCATGCAAGAATACTAGAGTGGGTTCCCATGCTCTCTTCCAGGCGATCTTCCCAGCCCAGGGATTGAACCTGTGTCTCCTGCATTGCATCCAGATTCTTTACCCACTGAGCCACCTAGGAAGCCCAAGTGGGACAGCATAAGTGATTAATTTGGTGCTAATGACTAGAGGGGGAAAGTGGCATGATGTACCTAGAATGCACACACTTCGCAAGGACAACTGGAGAATCCAGGGTGTTTAGGGGCCAAATACAGTCAGAAAAGGTATAAAGGCCACAAGGGACAAATAAGTAGCAATTATTTATTTCTAGGAAAGAAGAACTGAGTGCTGGGGCTACGTGTCATGATGGACATGCATTGCATATTTTTCTTGTAACAGTTTAAATCCACAGAAAACTGCTCCCCTAATTAGACTCCCTTACTGAGTAAGAACATTCTGTCCACAGTTCGTGATGTCCTTGAGTTCCAGTGAAGTTAGTGTCATGTCAGCAGAACATCCGAGGAGCCGTGCCCTTTTCATCGCAATGGTCCAACCCCCTTTTTCAGACCTGTGGCATTAAAACTTCAGCATGCATCAGAACCCCCTAAAAGCCTTATTAAGATTTTACTTCAGAGTTTCTGATTCAGCGCTGGAGTAGGGCCCAAGAATTTGTATTTCTGAAAACTTTCTATGAGATACAGTTGCTGCTGATCAGGGGGTCACACTTGGAGAACCACAGATCCAAACTGTCAACTGTCCATATGCACACACACTTAACTCTGCTAGGTGATGAGGATCCTGAAAGTTACAGGAGTTGTGGCTTGGTTGATAAAGAATCTGCCTGCCATGTGGGAGATCTGGGTTTGATCCCTGGGTCAGGAAGATCCCCTGGAAAAGGACATGGCAACCCATTCCAATATTCTCGCCTGGAGAATTCCATGGACAGAGGACCCTGGCAAGCTACAGTCCATGGGGTCGCAAAGAGTTGGACATGACTTAGGTGATTACCCTAAACAGGTAAAATAAACACCACATGGCCCCTGCCCTCAGGGAGTTTCCTGTCTATTGGTAAAGACATTCCACACCTGTTTTATAATGTCAAAGGCCAAGCCTGAGAGGGACTCAGACTTGAGAATACGAAAGTAAAAGTGTTAGTTGCTCAATCATGTAGAGTCTTTGTGACCCTGTGAACTGTAGCCCACTAGGCTCCTCTGTTCATGGAATTCTCCAGGCAAGAATACTGGAATGGGTAGCTGTTTCCCTTCTCCAGAGATATTCCCAGCCCGGGAATCAAGCCCAGGTCTCCTGCATTGCAGGCAGATTCTTTACCATCTGAGCCACCAGGGACGAAGGCAATGATCGCATGGAGTTTTGAACATGAGGAGGAGTGAGACAGACCAAGAAGGGAGAGAAGGGTGTTCCAGGCAGAGGAAGGAGCCTGGATAAGAGAATGCTGGTGGGAGAATGCATGGTGAAGGATTTAAGGAAGATTATTGTCAATACATGAGCAAGCAGAGGGGATGGGGCTGGAAAGGTACCTGGAGGCTTCTTTGAGGAGTCTTGAGATGAACCTTGAAGAACAAGCAGGGCTTTAGCAAAGAGAAGGAAGGATAGTCTGGCTGAGAAAACCTCAGGTCTGTCTGACTTTGGGGACCCAATGCTGCCTCCCTTATTTCCTCTTCCTTTTTCAAATAGGGAGCATACACATGTCCTTTGACAGAAGTTCATCTAGGAGGTGGGGTCTTGCCCTATGGCTCCTCTCAGGAACCTGTCTGGACTTCACAAGGAAAAGCAGAAGCTCTTTCTCTTTGATCCCTTTGCACTGTATGAACATTCCTTCCCAGGATTAAAGCATGCCAAACAACACCGACCGTGTTTAGGACAAGACGTAACCAGATGTCTCATTTTCTCCAGTTCCTGGATAGGCATGGGGTGTCCATCCTAGCATCCATTCATCTGTACACACACACACACACACACACCCTTTCTACCAGTACAGGCCAGGGAGGCAGAATTCCCAAGGACCAATTTCAAAACCTCTTCCCAAGCAGCCAAAGAGGAAACTTAGTTTCCAGACATTCAGTACACCATCCAAGACCCAAACCCAAAACCTTGATATTTCTCTTCCGCTAGGGGAATGGCTTTCTGTCAAGTCATTGCTAATTTTTCTCTGTGCTGATATTTTTAAAAAAATATTTTCCACGAAGCTCCCTGCCAAAGGCTTTCATCTCAAACATCTGTGGTTCTCTTGTAACTCATGTTAACACATACAAAGCATCAGTTGTTGGGACACTGTTCACCTGTAAATTTGTATTCAGAGCCTGAGATTTGGAAATAGGCTCACATCTCAAGGATACAGCGGCCCAAAGTTTCAGATTCCACCTACGATGCAAGACTTGTCTTCTGCTCCCAACCCCACTGCCACCTACCCACCCCTCACTCTATGCTCCAGCCAAACCGATCTCTCTTTGGTTACTGTAACATGCCATGTCCTCTCAAACCAGTCAATCCTAAAGGAAATCAACCCTGAATATTCATTAGAAGAATTGATGCTGAGGCTGAAGCTCCAATACTTTGGCCACCTGATGCAAAGAGCCAACTCATTGGAGAAGACCTGATGCTGGGAAAGATTGAGGGCAGGAGAAGGGGGTGACAGAGGATGAGATGGTTGGATGGCATCACCGACTCAATGGACATGAGTTTGAGCAAACTCCAGGAGATAGTGAAGGACGGGGAAGGCTGGCGTGCTGCAGTCCACGGGGTCACAGAGTTGGACACGATTGAGCGACTGAACAACAACAAAATGTTCTCTGAGATCTGAGCTTTGGACTCAAGCCCTGTACTACCTGGAGCACGCTCCTTTGACTACACAGAGCTCATTCCCATCCATCCTTTAGGCCTCAACTTAAATAAGTATATTAATATTTATTAGTATCGCTTACACTGATCACAGGCTCACTATATGCCTGACACGGTATTCCCATTTTGTACATGAGGACTTGAGGCAGGAAATTTTAAATAGCGTTCCCAAGGTCATAAGACCACTGAGGGGTGAAATCTGAATGTGAACCCCCAACATAACTATGCCTAGTGATGCTCTTAGAAGTCTTATCCAAGCTCAACCAAGCCTAGAAGACCTGCAGGTCCCCACTAGCCTGTTTCCTCCAAAATCACCTAACTGTCCAATTACTTCTTCCACGTCTCAGAACACACAAGCTGCTTCTCATTCAACTTATATCTCCTGGCTCACCATTGGTCTTCTGTGTTTGTTTGAGGAAGACAGGAATAAATTTGAACAGAGCATGTGTTAAGCGCCACTCATGATGCTAATCCAATTAGTGTTGTAAAACTCCAGGCTGTAACTAAACCAATTAAGAAAACAATTTTCCAGCACTTTGGTGAAGTATACAAACACACACACACACAAATCACATGTTAATTAACAAGTTTATGCATTTTTTCATTAAAGGTGCCCCGAAGACTTTCGATTGCTAAGGCTTAAATAAGACGAGAATGTAGTTAGAGACAGAAAAGACGATTTTAAGAAATAATCAGTAATTCCAACACTTAGCACAGCCTGATTACCTGTGTTTTAATAAATACAGTCAAATATGGATAATCAAGTAGAAGCTTATGTTTAAAGTGTTGATGGTAGGTGGTGTGCTCAGTTGCTTCAATCATGTCCGACTCTTTGCGACCCCATGGACCGTAGCCCTCCAGGCTCCTCTGTCCATGGGATTCTCCAGGCAAGAATACTGGAGTGGGTTGCCATTTCCTCCTCCAGGGGATCTTCCTGACCCAGGGATCGAACCCAAGTCTTCTGTGTCTCTTGCATTGGCAGGTGGGTCCTTTACCACTCGCGCCACCTGGGAAGCCTGATGACAGGTGGGGAAGTGGGTAAACAGAAGGAAATCTGAGCACCTGATAAGGAGCTGTTATAATCAAAACTGGAGAAGGCAATGGCAACCCACTCCAGTACTCTTGCCTAGAAAATCGCATGGACAGAGGAGCCTGGTGGGCTGCAGTCCGTGGGGTCGCTACTAGTCCGACACGACTGAGCGACTTCACTTTCACTTTTCACTTTCACACATTGGAGAAGGAAATGGCAACCCACTCCAGTGTTCTTGCCTGGAGAATCCCAGGGACAGCGGAGCCTGGTGGGCTTCCGTCTATGGGGTCACACAGAGTCGGACATGACTGAAGTGACTTAGCAGCAGCAGCAGCAGCATAATCAAAACTAGCCCACCTATCCAGGAGGTCTAGTGAGTTTTGCTTGAAAGATGGGTCTCGGCCCTCAGAGGCTCAGATGTGAGGGAGTGCCAAGCTTCTGTGCCTCAGGCTGGGGTGGGTTCTGCAATCTGGACCACCAGCTAGCAGCAAGGAGAATGAGGCAGCTTCCTGGGCTGATGTGCCTTCCCACTTGTGACATCCTCAGGTTCTGAATGAGAGGGTTGGCGGTTCTCAGGTAGTTAGCAGAGCTGACCATTGACCAGATGCCTAGGCTTTGACGCCTCATTGTGTGAGCAAGATCTCCCAGACATCTGACCTCTCAACCACTGCCTGTTTAGGTCAGCTGGATATTTGGTTCTATAAGGCCACACACATGCTTTTTCCCTCCCATCCAAAGTAGACCATTCTTCCCTCTTCCTTTCTTCTGCCTTTTGCTTCTCTTCTTTGAGCTTCCTATTCCAAGGCAATGGGTCAGAAATGTAAAGATAACAGGCTGTCCTGCTACCAGAATGATATTGATATATAAAAATCTCACTGCACTTATGCTATAGCTCAGCCTCCACTGAGGCCCCAGACGGCTCTGCATGATCTAGCTTTGGCAGCATCCGACACAGCAGTCACTAGCACATGTGTCTATTGAGCACGGAAAGAAACATGGCTGGTCTGAACTGAGATGTGCTACAAGTGGAACGAACACACTGGATATTAATGAATTAGTACCAAGAAGAAATATTGATAATTGTTTATATTAATCATACATTGATAGGAAAATATTCATAATATATTGTATTAAATAAGACAGACGCATCTTCCTTGATTTATGATGTGGTGACATCTCTATAAACCCATCATCAGCTGAAAATGTCATCATAAATTGGAGATGCATTTAACACACCTAACCTACTGGACATCATGGGCTTCCCTGATGGCTCAGAGGGTAAAGAATCCACCTGCCAATGAAGCAGATGCAGCTTTAATCCCTGGGTTGGGAAGATCCCGTGGAGAAGGAAAAGGCAACCCACTCCAGCATTCTTGCTTGGGAAATCCCATGGACAAAGGAGCCTGGAGGGCTACAGTCCATGGGGTCACAAACAGTCGGACATGGCTGAGCGAGGAACACACTGCACCTCCTAGCTTAGCTGAGCCTCCCTTAAATGTGACCTGAACAGTGACAGAAGCCTGCTGCTGCTGCTGAGTCACTTCAGTCGTGTCTGACTCGTGCGACCCCATAGACGGCAGCCCACCAGGCTCCCCCGTCCCTGGGATGCTCCAGGCAAGAACACTGGAATGGGTTGCCATTTCCTTCTCCAATGTGTGAAAGTGAAAAGTGAAAGTGAAGTCGCTCAGTTGTGTCCGACCCTTAGCGACCCCACGGACTGCAGCCTACCAGGCTGCTCCACCCATGGGATTTTCCAGGCAAGAGTACTGGAGTGGCTTGCCATTGCCTTCTCCGACAGAAGCCTACAGGTGGGCAAAATCATCCAACACTCAGCCTACCTTATAATAAAGCATTGAATATCTCATGTCATTGAATACGGTGTTGAAAGTAGGAAGCAGAATGGGTGCCTGGGTCCAGAATGGTTTAAGTGTATGGGCTGTCTCCCCTCTTGATCATGTACCTGACTGGGAGCTGGGGCTGCCACTGCTCCATGAAAGAGCATCATGAAAGAGGATCATACAGCATATGCCCAGCCTGGGGGAAGATCAGCATTCAAAATTCAAAGTATGGTTTCCACTGAAATGTCTATCACTTTTGAAAAAAGTGAAAGTCACTCAGTTATGTTCAACTCTTTGCAACCTCCTGGTTGGTAGTCAGTCAGGCTCCTCTGTCCATGGATTTCTCCAGGCAGGAACACTGGAGTGGCTAACCATTCCCTTCTCCAGGGGCTCTTCCCAACCCAGGGTTCGAACCCAGGTCTCCTGCATTGCAGGCAGGTTCTCTACTGTGTGAGCCACATGGTAAAGTTGGAAAATTATAAGTCAGGCACCATCTGCATTTTCAGTTCAGTTCAGTTCAGTTGCTCAGTCGTGTCTGACTCTCCGCGACCCCATGAATCACAGCACGCCAGGCCTCCCTGTCCATCACCAACTCCCGGAGTTCACTCAAACTCATGTCCATCGAGTCGGTGATGCCAACCAGCCATCTCATTCTCTGTCGTCCCCTTCTCCTCCCACCCCCAACCTTTCCCAGCATCAGTCTTTTCCAGTGAGTCAACTCGTCGCATGAGGTGGCCAAAGTATTGGAGTTTCAGCTTTAGCATCAGTCCTTCCAATGAACACCCAGGATTGATCTCCTTTAGGATGGACTGGTTGGATCTCCTTGCAGTCCAAGGGACTCTCAAGAGTCTTCTCCAACACCACAGTTCAAAAGCATCAATTCTTCGGCGATCAGCTTTCTTCACAGTCCAACTCTCACATCCATACATGACCCCTGAAAAAACCATTGCCTTGACTAGACGGACCTTGGTTGGCAAAGTAATGTCTCTGCTTTTTAATATACTATCAAGGTTGGTCATAACTTTCCTTCCAAGGAGTAAGTGTCTTTTAATTTCATGGCTGCAATCAGCATCTGCAGTGATTTTGGAGCCCAAAAAAATAAAGTCTGACACTGTTTCCACTGTTTTTCCATCTATTTCCCATGAAGTGATGGGACCAGATGCCATGATCTTCCTTTTCTGAATGTTGAACTTCAAGCCAACCTTTTCACTCTCCTCTTTCACTTTCATCAAGAGGCTTTTGAGTTCCTCTTCACTTTCTGCCATAAAGATAGTGTCATCTGCATATCTGAGGTTATTGATATTTCTCCCAGCCATCTTGATTCCAGCTTGTGCTTCTTCCAGCCCAGCATTCCTCATGATATACTCTGCATATAAGTTAAATAAGCAACTGCTTTTGAACTCTTTAAACCTGGCTTCCCTGGTAGCTCAGCTGGTAAAGAATCCACCTTCAACGCAGAAGACCCTGGTTCAATTCCTAGGTTGGGAAGATCTGCTGGAGAAGAGATAGGCTACCACCAACCTAGGCAGCACATTGAAAAGCAGAGACATTACTTTGCCGACAAAGGTCCGTCTAGTCAAGGCTATAGTTTCCCCAATGGTCGTGTATAGATGTGAGAGTTGGACTGTGAAGAAAGCTGAGTGCTGAAGAATTGATGCTTTTGAACTGTGGTGTTGGAAAAGACTCTTGAGAGTCCCTTGGATGACAAGGAGATCCAACCAGTCCATCCTAAAGGAGATCGGTCCTGGGTGTTCACTGGAAGGACTGATGTTGAAGCTGAAACTCCAATATTTTGGCCACCTCATGCGAAGAACTGACTCATCTGAAAAAATCCTGAGGTTGGGAAAGACTGAAGGCAGAAGAAGGGGCCGACAGAGGATGAGATGGTTAGATGGCATCTCCGACTCAATGGACGTGGGTTTGAGTAAGCTCCAGGACTTGGTGATGGACAGGGAGGCCTGACATGCTGCAGTCCATGGGGTCGCAAAGAGTCGGACACAACTGAGTGACTGAACCTAACCAAGGAGCCTGATGGGCTACAGTCCTTGGGGTTGCAAAGAGGTGGATAGGATTGAGCGAATTCCACTTTCACTAGAAATGTTAAAATCACATATATGATTGACACTGTATTTCTATGGGGTGACGCTGTTCTAATGGATACTTAACATTCAGCCTCATTTCTTGCCGTGCTCCCTACCACAATCTATGCTCCTGAACTCATCTCAGGCCTTCTACCCTTGAACATCTTCTATCTCTCTGTTCCGTTCCGTTCAGTCGCTCAGTCATGTCCGACTCTTTGCGACCCTGTGGACTGTAGCTTACCAGGCTTCTCCGTCCATGGGATTCTCCAGGCAAGAATACTGGAGTGGGTTACCATTTCCTTCTCCATCTTCTATCTCTACCCAGCCTTTATATATCTGGAACATTTTTTTCAGTTCATTTACTCATCTTTTGGGCCGGAACTCAGATATTACTTCCTTGGAGTATGTGGCATATGTTCAACCTTCCAAATTTGGGTTTAAGGGCCTTTTTCTCTGAACCCACGACTCCCTCTCTTTCAATCCATCACAGCACTTGCCAGGGTGCTCTGAGTCTTTCTATCCTGCTAGTCCAACAAGAGTGATGCAACTGCTACTATCCATGCAACATATTAGGTGTTCGAGAAATACTTAAGGGATGAATAAAGGAGGGACATCTGATCATGCTGCCTCAAGAGAACCCAAAACCCGGCAGCGGGGATCAGCAAACTGCAGCCCGCAGGACATATCTAGCCTGCCTCCAATTTCGTAAATAATTTTTTGAGGAATAGAGCTATGCTCATTCATTGGCATACCCTCTATGTCTACCTTTAAAGTAGAGTTGAGTAGTTGCAACGGATGGCCCACAAAGCCTAAAATATTTACTATTTGACCCTTTAAAGAAAGTCTGCTGAGCTCAACCTCATCAGATAACGCACAGCTTTGAGGACACATGACGGTTTGCCTGTCCAGGCTAAGCCCATCTACAATACCTGCTTCAGGTGTGTTGAATACTGGCAGTGCCAGTGACCCTTCCACTCATGTTCTTCCGCTCCAGCCCCAGGGCACACTGTGGTGGTGGTGGTGGTGGTTTAGTCACCAAGTCGCGTCCGACTCTTGCGACCCCACGGACTGTAGGCCTCCAGGCTCCTCTGTCCATGGGATTCTCCAGGCAAGAACACTGCTGCTGCTGCTGCTAGGTCTCTTCAGTCGTGTCCGACTCTGTGTGACCCCATAGACGGCAGCCCACCAAGCTCCCCCATCCCTGGGATTCTCCAGGCAAGAACACTGGAGTGGGTTGCCATTTCCTTCTCCAAAGCATGAAAGTGAAAAGTGAAAGTGAAGTTGCTCAGTTGTGTCCGACCCTTAGCGACCCCATGGACTGCAGCCCACCAGGCTCCTCCATCCATGGGGGTTTCCAGGCAAGAGTGCTGGAGTGGGTTGCAATTGTCTTCTCCAGGACACACTATAACTCTCAACATTCCTATATATGTGTGTGTGTGTCTATGTATGTGTGTATGTACATATATGTGTGTGTGTATACACACACAGATGTAATTGGGCTTCCCTGGTAGCTCAGAGGTTAAAGCATCTGCCTGAAAAGTGGGAGACCTGGGTTTGATCCCTGGGTTGGGAAGATCCCCTGGTGAAGGAAATGGCAACCCACTCCAGTATTCTTGCCTGGAGAATCCCATGGATGGAGGAGCCTGGTGGGCTAAAGTCCATGGGGTTGCAAAGAGCTGGACACGACTGAGCAACTTAACTTCCAATTATACATTATAAAAATGATGTATATATTTAAAGTTTTTTTCCTCCAGACTGTGAACCACACAAAAGCAGGAACAACACATTCACTCAACACCTGACATGTTTTGGGAGCTGGAGATAGTCTTGAGGTTCGTGGCACTTACATGGCCTGTGAGAGGGGGTGCTGAGACCACTCTTCCTGAACCCTGGTCCCCATTGTCCAACAGAAACAGATGTGTTGCAGTCACCCAGCACGTATCTGAGTGGATGAATGAATGTGTCCCACCAGAATGGCACTTTTCTCTGTATACAACACTACCAATCGAAACGAAATTAGGAGTCAGGCCTGTTTCTCTGCCCCGCTTTGATAGGCAGGCAGGCATGGAATAGTGGTTTAGAACATAGATTCTGGAAGCAAACTGTCTGGACTTGAATCTTGGCTATGCCACGGGCTCTCTGTGTGATCTTGGGCCAACTGCTAAACCCTGGTGTGATTCATTCTCCTTGTCTGGAAAGTGAGGATTAAAAAAAACCCATCTTGCAGAAAAGCCATGAAGGTTCAGTAGTGAAGACTCTGTAGGCAGAACACACAGACCAGAGCCCGGCCGGCTCTGAGTGCTTTCTGAGTGCTGGGTTTCCTTACTACCGTCGTCGTCACCATGGTCACTACTGTCCAAGCAGGGGCGTGTGACAACTTTAGGGGCTTCACTGGTCACAAGGGTCAGTGATATTCGCTCTGCCCACTTTGCTGTGGGAATCTGATTACAGAAAACCGAGAAAGGCCTTCACAACCTGCGTGGTGCTCTCCAGATGTGGGCCCCGGTGACAATGATCGTCCAGAAGCATGGGCAGTGCCTTCGGGGGCACAGAGGCCAGGAGTGAACAGCTGGAGGCCTGGCCTTCCATCGTCTTGGGCTCTGCCTCCCTGTCTCCTCCTGCCCTCGTCCTTCCTTCTCAAAGTCCCTTCTCCCACCCAGAGGCGGCTTGCCAGTTCCAGGGTTGGAGCAAGAAGAATAACATTCCTCTGTTCTCTGCCCAAGGTGGAAATTCCATCTCTTTGCAATTTCCATCATGTCCGAGTTGCACTGAAGGTCCATTAAGGCTTCTTGGGGAAAGACAGAAGGGTGTGGGGAGAGGGGGAACGGGAATCCCTTTCACCGGGATTTTTACTAGAACGCCTAGATGAAATCTTTCCATCCAGTCACCAAAGCCCTCAGTGGGTCATGGCTACCACTAGAATGTGATTAAAAAAAAAAAAAAAGACCAACAGCAAACGAGTTCTTCATTGAACGGAAGCACACATCCACTGCAGGGTTTTTCTCTCAACGTTTTGTTTTTTTTTTCCCTTTTTGCTTTACGAAATACGACATGGTCTAAGTTAGTTCTCAAAGATATTTTGGACTTAAGGCTGAGAATGCTTTGTGGGGAGTCCTCCCAGAGTAAGTCAGTTCTGCTCCATCCCCATTATTGAGCATCAAGGATGCTCCGGGCACCATGCCTGGACCTTAGAGGCCCCGAGGTGAATGAAGCGCTATCCGGCTCCTGATAATCACACAGCCTGGAGGGGAGAAAGTCGTAAAACCTAGAGCTCTCTGTCCTGCTGTGGCAGGGCTAACAGAGACGTGATCTCTGCTTATTTGGAGACCCTCAAAGGAGGGGCAGGTACCTAGCTTGTGTGTTGCCTGAGCAATGCACAGAATCAAGCACATCATAGGTAAGGGACAAGGAAGCCTGGCGTGCTGCGGTCCATGGGGTCCCGAAGAGTCGGACACAACTGGATGACTGAATAACAGCAACGGGTCCCACAAGAAGATCACGGATGAACACATGAGCCCTAAATCAGAGCTCAAGGAAGGCTTCCCGAGGAAAACACTCTTGCATCATGGTAGAATATCAGTGCCAGGGTTCACAGGCTGCAAGCGGCAGCAAAAAAATCGGACAGAGAGAGAAGTTAACATGAGCATCTGGGGGAACTTGGCTCCCAGGCTCCCACCAGGGTGGGAAGGAAGGCTGGAGGACAAGACTTGAAAGAGTGAGAAAGCCAGGGACTCGGTAGCAGGAAGAGCTCAAAAAGCTCCTCCAGGCTCTGCAGCCAAGCAGACCCCCAGTGCTCCTCTCTTGAATCACCCTGCTTAAGACCCGAGAGTCCTGAGAGCGAGGCTCTGCTTGGCACCTCCGCCTGGATAATGAGAGAAATCAGCTGCAGCGGGATAGCCTAACACAGTGGTTTACATTCCATTAAGACTATACCCGAGGGGGAGCTTCCCACCCTCTCCTCCCATCCGGGGAGTGCTAAGAAGGAGTGCGTGCGTGCTAAGTCACTTCAGTCGTGTCCAACTCTGCGACCCCGAGGACAGAAATTCAGGCATGCACGCTCAGTCATGTACAACTCTTTGTGATCCTATGGACTATAGCCCACCAGGCTCCTCTATCCATGGGATTCTCCAGGCAAGAATTCAGGAGTGGGTTGTCCTGCCCTCCTCCAGGGGATCTTCCTGATCCAGGGATCAAAACTGTGTCTCCTGTAGCTCCTGCATTGCAGGCAGATTCTTCACTGCTGAATCACCAGGGAAGCCCCAAGTTCCCTGACCAGGGATCAAGAAGGAGTAACTAGCCAAACAGCCAAAAAAGACGCTGCAACCACCTAACAGACTTAGGGCTTTCCTGGTGGCTCAGATGGTAAAGAACCCGTCTGCAATGCAGACGACCTGGGTTTGATCCCTGGGTCAGGACGATCCCTGGAGAAGAAAATGGCAACCCACTCCAGTATTCTTGCCTAGAGAATCCCATGGACAGAGGAGCCTGGTGGGCTACAGTCCATGGGATCCCAGAGAATCGGACATGACTTAATGACTAAACTACCACCACCCAACAGACTAAGGCACGTAAAGACAACCAGAGTATGCAGCTTATGGAAGCAGGATGAGCAAAGTCCTGGAGGTCCGGGAAAAGTGAGGAACAGGGCAGGGATTTCAAGCACCTCGGCATTTCTAAGTGTTAGTTGCTCAGGTGTGTCTGACTCTTTGCAACCCCATGGACTATAGCCTGCTGGGGTCCTCTGTCCATGAAATTCTCCAGGCAGGGATACTGGAGTGGGTAACTATTCCCTTCTCCAGGGGAATCTTTCCGACCCAGGGATCGAACCCAGGTCTCCTGCATTGTGGGCAGATTCTTTACCATCTGAGCCACAGGGAAGCCCACTTGGGTATATAAGGCATGAGACAAAAAGTGACTGGTTATTGTCATGCCAGGGGTGAAACATGGTGATGCTTAAACTTGAAATTGCACCATGGAGTGATTAGGATGATGGAGGAGGCTAGGGAACACCACTCTTGCTTCTGTCCCTTCTGCCTGGAGATATGATGTTGTCTGTGCCCAGTGTCAAGGGCCAAGGTGTGTTCTGTGACTTTTATATCCCACCGATGCTGGGACAAATAGATTAAACAAGTCCAAAACCCATTAAACCCATTACAGATGTGCTGAGCGGGCCCTGAGCTTGGCCCAGCCCCAACTGGAAGTTTCACTTGAACATTTAGAAAGAATAAGGGCAAAAAAATATTTTCATCAGTGGCCCACGCCCCATGCCCTCAGCCAGCTACAGAAACCTCTGTTGTCCAATAATCATCCTGTGTTCTGTTTTTGTTTGTTGATTTTGTATTGAGCACAATCCCCAGTTTCTTATGTAACAGAACATGTGGTCGAGTGAGCAGGTCTCTCTCCCTGAAGTTAGGTTTTCCTGGAACTAAGAGTGGAGCCAAAGGAGTGAGCAAGTGAAAACTAAATAAAAACCAAACCACAGGCCTTCCTTGAGCACCTACTGTGTGCTGGGTTCTACACCAGGCCCTTTGTTATTTATTTGTTTTCCCTACAATGTCCCGGTGAGACAGGTGAATCTGGTGGTGCCTGTTTTTCTGTTGAGAAAATCTAGCTTCAGGGGATACAATCCCCATGCTTGGTGAAGCTGGACTTTAAGTTTTGACTCCAAAGACCCCTCTTCATTCTTCACCCCTTGGAATGACTCTCTTTCTTAACAGCTCCATCTGTGGTTATTTGCCCCTTACTGCAGAGACCTGATTCTGAACGCAGTTGACTCTCATTTTATCCCTGTCTGGTAATGGGAAGCTCACCACCTCACAAAAAAAGCAGCCGTTCATAGGGTGACAAAACCAACCTCTCTGGGCAAACTTCTGGTCTCCACTCTATTCTTCTAAAGCCCAATAAGAGAGTCCATTCCGTGGGCCTCCCTAGTGGCTCAGTAGTAAAGAATCAACCTGCTAATGAAGGAGACACGGGTTCGATCCCTGATCCGGGAAGATCCCACATGCCATGGGGATGTGGGCTACAACTGCTGAGCCTGTCCTCTGCAACAAGAGAAGCTCCACAAGAAACCCGTATGCGGCAACAAGGAGCAGTGCCCACTCGCTACAACAAGACACAGCCTGCGTGCAAAAAGAAGACCCAGCGCAGCCATAAATAAACAAACAAAAAGTTTTAAAAAGAGTCCATTCCTTCAGCTGCATGCCTACTGTTACCATAACGAAAGACGAAACTGGGACTCCATGACTCCTCCAGGGAAAGCCACAAACTCTCTGTGCTCAGGTTGGAAGGCTCTTGAAAATCATCCGGATCTATGTTTCTCATATGGCATGCATCAAAGTCACCCTGGGAGAGGTAAAGATGCAGATTCCCAGGTCTCCCCCAAGACTTACTTCAGTGGAACCTCAACGAGTGGGGACTAAAAATCTGCATTTCCCCTAAACTGTTATTCGGAAGTTTCAACCCAGTTCTCCGAATTACATTATAAGGGGGATCGCGACACAAAGAGGACATGTTCCCAAGGCCCCACAGCCGATGAGTCCTGTTTTACTTTCCGATCAGGCAGCCCCTCTAAACACACAGCTCTTAGTCTGCCCCGGGAAGCCTGTGCCTGTGAGTTGTGAGTTGAACAGCTTGCAAGTGAGTGAAGAAACTACGTCATCCCCTATCATAAAACCCGATGAACCGCAACCAGGCTGGTATTTGGACCACGAAACCGCCTGGGGAGGCCAAGCTGACTTGGCACGGGCCTTGTTCCTTCAACAGAGGTTAGGTTTTCTTCTTTGCCCCTCCCCACCTGCCCAGACGTCAGGAAATGGGATGGGCCTGAGGTTACCAAGGGGTCAGAAAAGCACTGGAGATAAAAATCAGAATATTCCACACTTGATTCCGTCAGCTACATGGCCTGGGACAGGTACTACTTCTTTTCTGGCCCTCAGGTTTCCCCTTGATAGACTGGGAGCATCGGCCTGTGGTGCTGTACCGAGAACAGAGCTGCAGAGTTACCTTGTCTCCTGGCAGACTGTACCCCAGCTCCTTAGGAACGGTGTGACCCAGGCACGTCCCGTGACCTCCCTGAGCCTCAGGACGTGTTCTGTAAAATGGGGGTGCTGGCAGCCACCTCATGGCGTGTGGCTGGCAGCTAAACGAGACAGTGCAACTGATGTGCTTGGCACAGACCCTGGCCCCAGCAAAGGGAAAGTCGCTCTCTCGTGTCCGACGCTTTGCGACCCCATGAACAGCAGCCCACCAGACTCCTCTGTCCATGGGGATTCTCCAAGCAAGAATCCTGGAGTGAGTAGCTGGGCCCTTCTCCAGGGAATCTTCCCAAACCAGGGACCAAACCCAAACAGATTCTTTACCATCTGAGCCACCAGGGAAGCCCTGGCCCTGGAAAGTGTTTGACAAAAGTTAATTACTGCTCCTGTTGTTATCAAAGTTTGTCATCTCTAATCTGAATCCCCAAGAGACCATCCTGCTCTGACCTGGAGGTCCTGTATGACACAAACCCAGCCTTGGTTTCCTTATCTAAAAAGTAGAGCAGGACTCCCCTGGTGGTCCGGGGGTTAAGACGCTGAGATCCCAGTGCCGGGGGCATAGGTTAAATTCCTGGTCAGGGAACTAAGATTTCATGGGCTGCAAGATGGGACCACATTCATGAATTAATTACATGTGCAGATCTTGTAGCCTTGTCCTCGAAGAGTCACATAAACATAGCTTGGCGACCAAGTAGCACTGCATGAGCACACAGTTTCTGGGCACCTGCCATGTGGACTGACCAGTCTTGGGCACAGAAGACATGAAACCTGGCTCCATGAAGGAGTTCACACACATGAGAAGAAAACAGACTCCGAAAGGCACAATCAGGACTCATTGGGCTGAGCAGACTGCACCACAGACAGGTGGAGACTGTGGGAAGCTAAAGGGAGGCCCATCCTGAATCTGGGAGCCAGAGTCAGAGCGGCTTCCCTGGAATCAGGAACACTTCTCTGGGGGTTGACTTGTAAACAACAGCATCTTGAACAAATACAAAGGACCGTTGACTCTCTCCATTCCCGTGTGGGCCCTGAGGGCTGGAGAACCTAGAATGTTAGAGCTGAAGGGTTCTTCAGGGGCATGCTAGTTGGAACAATGTGTTTATGAAAAAACACCCAAAGCAAGGCTGGGGAGGGACTGGCCTGGTCCCCCAGCCTGTCAGTGTTGGAGCTGGGTCTAGGGTCTGAATCCTTAATGTTCCATCTGGGGCACTGGGTGCTACTGGAGTTGACAACCTCCTCACCAGCCTCCTCATTACACACACACACACACACACACACACACACGTCCAGCAGAACACACCTATGGCCGGCCCCTCGCCCTACCCTCCTGCTAACTCCAGTGAAACAGGAAAACAGAGCGGTTGGGCTTCAGCTGTAACATGGACAGACACACGCAGCAGAGCTTCCAAGGCAGACAGACAGTGAACGCCCTTCAGAGCCTGGCAGGTTTATTAGCGGAGGCCAATTAGAAAGTGCACCACCATACAAAGCCCATGGGTGGCTCCTCCTGTGTGGCTCTGATGGTGCCTCTGTTCTCAAGGGGTCTTGGGGATTACTGGGCTTCCCAGGAGCCCCCTAAGAGTTCCCTCCTTCTAGGTCTCAAGCTCTGTTGTGCTGGATGAATGTGCACTTTGCTCTGAGCCTGGGACAAGGAAAGGCCCTTCTGTTCAGAGAGGACTGTACACAGTGCACACCCTTGTGTCCCTGCGATCATGGGCAGGGCAGTGAAACTGGGTGAGGAAACCGCTGGAACAGAAGTCGGGGATTCTCACCCTAACACCTCAGAAGAGACCATTGCTGACCCCCTCTGTGAGAGGCAAGCGGCCTCAGGAAGCCAGTGAGAGAGGCTTCAGCTGGCTATGCCCAAGTTGGAAGGGCATTCCTAGAAGGGTGATCAGCACATGCAAAGACTAAGAGGGAAGGTGTGAGAGGGCATTGATGGGGATTCTTCAGCATGGCTACAGAGTAGGATGCTGAGGACAGAAATGACAACAGCAGCTAACACTTATGTAGTCCTTGTTACGTGCCAAGTGCTGTCCTATGGATCTGACACGCGTGGACTCATTTAACCCTCACCCTAACCTTTCAAGGGCTTCCCTTGTCGTTCAGTTAGTAAAGAATCTGTCTGCAATGCAAGAGACCCAGGTTTGGTTCCTGGGTTAGGACGATCCCCTGGAGAAGGGCATGGGCACCCACTCCAGTATTCTTGCCTGGAGAGTCCCACAGACAGAGGAGCCTGGCAGGCTACTGTCCACAGAGTTGCAAGAGTCGGACACAGCTAAGCGACTAAACCACCACCACATAACCTCATGAGGGGTGTGGCTATCTTCCCCAGTTAGGCAGAGGAGAAGATCCAGCCATGGTCACTTGTCCAAGGCTACCAGGCTCTTAGTAACCAGTGGCTTGTGTGACCATGAGTGGGACTGTCTGCGGGCACTAGAGTTGGCTGAAGATCCGAGATCCGTGGCCTTGCTGAGATCTTAACCCTCCCTGGTGGTGGTGGTGGTGGTTGAGTCGCTAAGTCATGTCCGACTCTTGCGATCCAGTGGACTGGCCAGATGGAGTCATTCATTCTGCCACTGTCAACCTCAAAGGGAAGGTGAGAAGACTAAAGGGACAGAAAGGTGAAAAATGTTCTTTAAACATGAGTCATCATCTGACGCACCTCCTCATATCTATGACACATACATCTTTCCCAATGTGGCAGGAGTATGCGGAGAATCCAAGGTCCGCAGAGGGTGAAGGACTTGCTCAAGGTTAACTGATGAGTTACTCTACTGCAGAGGAGAGACTAGAGTCCAGAGCTCCCCACCCCAGAAGGCAATGGTTAACATTCTGGGGCCAAATGATACCTGGATTCAAACTTTGGTTCCAGCTGCCTGAGGCCAGAAGCTTTCTTAAAACCTCTGGGGTTTAATTCCTTCATCTGTAAAATGGGGTGGCAATGTATATATCATAGAGTTGTTATAGGAAGGATATGAAATACATATGCGAAGAATCTGGAATATGGCAAGGAATCAATCAACTAAATGACAGCGGTGATGAGGATAGTGACGAAGATGATGGTGAGCAGAAGGAAGAGGACAGGTGATGCTGAGAGCGCTCTTTTCGTAAAGTCAGTACTTAACTCTTCCACAAGACGTTACTCCAGCTTTACACAATCCTTTGCAATGGGGCACTGGGAACTCATAGTACATTTTTGCACAGTGACACACAGCTCCATGCATGGCTTCCACATAAAGCTAAATGATATTCTGGGCTCTCTTTTGATCCAATGACTATATTTGAATGATACAAATCCTGCGTCATCCATGCACTGTCCATTGAGACCAAGGGGATTTACCCATCCACTTCGTGTCCCACATTCTGCCCAGTCAAATACTCAGACGCCAGAGGAGAAAGGCAAGGTCTGAGGCTCCGGGCCTCTTAGCTATAGCAAGCCCTGTTGAGTCAACCTCTCCCCTAGCACTCAGCTCCAGCCTCACTTCTGCAGTGGCCTAGCTCTGGTGTCCTTGACTCCCTCCTAAACAACGGTAGCTACCCTACCCAGTGCTGTCTAGTCCCTTTCTCTCCACCCTCCTACTTTTCAACCAGAAGTATCTTTGCAAAAGGCCTACCTGCCTGTGTCACAGCCCTGCTTTCAACCTAAGGTCTTCCAGTGGCCAGTGAGGTCTGTACTGCCAGCCTCTCCAGACACACGCTGCCCTCTGAGCCCACACCGCTTGCTCACCATCCTTCAGACAAAGCACACTCTCTCAAAAACACGCCGTCTCTCTGTCCATGATGCCCTTTTTCTACTGCTCTCCTTACTGAACTTGATTGTCCTTTGACTGTAAAGGCTTTCCTGATGCAAAGTGAATCTCACCTATCATTTCTCATGTAAGTAAGCCATTGTAATAATTGTTTGTTGAGAGCTGTGTTCTCAAGGTTCTATATGTATCATCTAATTTAATCTTCCCAACAGTACTCTGAGATAATGCACTCAGCCCATGAAGAAAGTGAGGATTAGAGAAGTTAATGTCAGCTAACCTGAGTCTCTGAATTAGCAAGACCTGTTGAGTTCGCTTTATACATTTCTCTCAGGGTCTAGCTCTTTGTCACTGTAAACTGCACAGCCAATATTTACACTCAGATTGGCTTGATTCCAAAATGTCTGATTTTATCACTCTGCAGTTAGTTAGTGAAGTTCTGGGAGTTTCATAAGGGCAGGATCTGGGTCCTGTTTGTCTCAGTACTCCAAACCCAGAAATTAGCACTCAAGCATTTGCTGGAAATTAGAGGGATAAGATAAGATGCGGAAGGGGCATTATACCCATTTTCTCTAGGAAGTAGTAAAACAGAACTCATCAGTTTGAAATTCTTAGTCTGTCCAGGTTTAGATCTCAGTATCTCAACACCATGACTTTGAAGCAGGTTCTCCAACCTGCCTAAACCACATTTTCTTTTAGCTGAAGAAATGGTAACCATATTCGCACATGGCTGTTCTGCACTTAGTTAAGCGTGGTAAGTGTGTGTAGACTCATTGCTAGGAAGAGAACTCCCTGAATGGTAGATACCAGCATATGTCCATGAAGCCTGCCTCAGAAAACACATAAAGATCGTACAGAGGATGGGAGTCACGTATAGGCATTTTCTTCTGCACCCCCACCACACACCTCTGTGCGTTCACAACTTCTCTATTCAGTGGTGGAGACCACATGGAAAGTCATCTGTGCCAGTACAATGGGACCTGAGCTTCCCTAGCATTTTCTGTGGCAGCACAAGAATCCATCTGGCTGTGCAGAGCCAGGGCACTGGATCCAGAAGCTTCATTGGCACCTGAAGAATTTTTCTTTTTTCCAGAGAACATCTTAACAAATATTGATTTAATCTATTTGCCTGCAATGGCGAGCCACCCCACCCCCAACACACACCTGTCTCACCAGGCTTCTGTCTCACTTCTGAGGGCCTTGTGGTGACTGGGAATGGCAAGAGCCGGGAAAAGGAGGCTGTAAGCAGGGAGGGGCATGGATGGGAGAATGAGCTGGGGACAGCCTGGTGGTGGGTGTTCTCAGGGGCCAGCCACCGTTGGCAATCTGGGCGGCTACCCAGAAGCCACCACCATCTGCGAGAGCCTCAGAGGGAAGCACAGATTTCTTGGGGCTCTTGCTATTGGGTTGTGTGTGTGTGCAGTCACTGCTCAGTCGTGTCTGGCTCTTCACGACCCCATGGACTGCAGCCCACCAGGCTCTTCTGTCCATGGGATTTCCTAAGCAAGAATACTGGAGCAGCTTGCCATTTTCTCCTCCAGGGGATCTTACCGACCTGGGGATCGAACCTGTGTCTCCTACATCTCCTGTACTGGCAGGTAGATTCTTTACCACTGGGCCACCTGGGAAGGGAGAAAGACCCTACCATATATTGTGCTGGGTGCATTACAACTACTACCATACACAAACCTCATAATAACCCCATGAGAACAGACTGACATTTACCCCATGTTGCTGATGGGGACACTGACTTCAAATTACTCATCCAAGGGCAAAAGCTGGTGAATGGTGGCAGATTCAGATTGGGCTCAGATCACAGCCCCATAACACTGGGGAGTTTAACTTTATGCAACTGTTGAGCTAAACCTTTCCTCAGATTGTGTCAAGACAATGGAAACTACAGCAACGGGGTGACTCGGTGAAGGCCGGGGACCCCGGGTTCAGGAAAGTGTACACATGATAGCAGTTTGAATAGAGCCTGGAAATGCTATACAATGAATGTTTGTGTTCTCCCCAGATTCATATGTTGGAAACTAATCTCCACTATGCTGCTGTCTAAAGGCGGGACCTTTAAGAGATGATTAGGTCATGAGGGTGGTGCCCTCGCAAATGGGATCTGTGCTCTTTTGAGAGACCCCAGAGACATCCCTCTCCCCTTCCACCACATGAGGACACCCCAAGAAGATGGCTGCCTGTGAACTCACCAGTTCTCACCAGACACCAAATCTGCTGATGCCTTGACCTTGGATTTTCCAGCTTCCAGAACTGCGAAAAACAAATTTGTATTGTTTATAAGTCACCTAGTCTATGGTGGTCTGTTATACCAAAAGTAAGACAGGTAAGTGCTCAGTGAATCATAACTATTCCTTTTCTTTTCATCCTCCTTTTAAGATGCTTATTCTTCTCTGAATATACTATCCTTGGAAGAAGAAGAATCATCAACACTGTAGTGGGAATGGATCCATCTAAATTCCACCTATGCGCCCTAAGTCACTTCAGTCGTGTCTGACTCTCTGTGACCCCATGGATTGTAGCCCGCCAGGCTCCTCTGACCATGGGGATTCTCCAAGCAAGAATACTGGTGTGGGTTGCCATGCCCTCCTCCAGGGAACCTTCCCGACCCAGGGATTGAACCTGTGTCTCTTACGTCTCCTGCTTTGACAGGAAAGTTCTTTACCAGTAGCACTACCTGGGAAGCCCTAAATTCCATCTATGTACTTGAAGAAATGTAAATCCAATAATAGTAAAACTTCTTAAAAGAGCACCTTTGAGCTTAGATTGTTGGAGTTGAGCAGATCTTTAGGCACCAGAGTCGTTTGGAAGAATCTCCTTCTGCTTTGTTTCCCCATGTGGATTATTAGGATCCTAGAGGGGAAAAACAACTCAGCATGTTGGTTTTTTTGGGGGATGGGGGAGATTATGGATGTCATCAGCACTCATCAAAATTAAGAAGGAAGCTTATTTTCAACTGCTTTTATTTTACTGATCTTCAGTATTTCCCCATCTGAATTTCCAGTGTGTTCTTCACTCTTTAACAGGTATCATGTCTGCATTATGAAACGACTGACCTGCATCCCATTTCCTCCAGTAAGCCAGCATCTCTGAGCTACAGCCAGAAGCTTAAGGATTTATAAAGCCTCTTTGTGTGCATTACTCTCCCCAGTATGTAACACAATGGAAATAGACAATTGCCACCTAAAAGGAGACTTAATGGTGGAAAGTTTCCCTCATTACCTCAGGATCCAATCTGCAAATCACTTCTGGAAAATGACAGTTGATAGTAGTCACCCTCTGCAATGCCTTTTCCAGTCCGACCTCCATGCTGGCGCTGGAACAGTTTTTCTTAAAGAGCGTGTTGACTCCTCCCCAGTTAACTTGAAACATAGTCAGACTTTCTCTCCACGGCTTCTCCAATGCTCTGCCCAGCTCCCAGCCTTACCTCTTGCTTCCTCCTACTTTGATCTCTATTCCCGACGAAAGTGCTTTCAGTCTTTGAATGACTCTGCTGTTGTCCGGTCGCTCAGTTGTGTCCTGCTCTTTGGACTGCGGCGCGCCAGGCTTCCCTGTCCTTCACCATCTCCCAGAGTTTGCTCAAACTCATGTCCAGACTGACTTACCTTTCCTCTTATCTCTGGGCTTTTGTCCACGGTGTCCCACCTGCCTGGAGCTAATCCCCTCCCTCTCCCCATCTTTAGGGTATTGGCATCACTTTTTCAAGAAAGCATTTTGGAACCCCTTTTGCTTGTCTCATGACCCAGCAAGGAGTTCAGAGAGCCTCCATTCCTCCCCTACCACAGCCCAAAGTAACCGGCTGCTTCTTTCTAATTTCTGATGGACTGTATGCTCCCTGATGACAGGGAGAATCTGTTCTTTAGCTGATTGCCCAGTGCCTGGTATATAGTAGAGAATCAATAAATACCTGTTGAGTGAATAAACAGAGGTCCCCCATCAGTAAGAAAGACAACCCAAGCAGAGAGAGAGAGACAATAGGAATTTTTAATGCATGGGAAGTCCTGCAGGGACTCTGGGCAGACCCACGGGGAGCAGGAAGAGGCAGGGGTCCTGCCAACCCAAACATGTCTGGAAAATGAGCGTCCTAAAGACCCAGGCTTCCTCACTGCCAATGATCCTCGGGGCCTCCGTCCTGAGGCTGAAGGGGGTCCAGCCTGCTCCCCACCAGGCTCCTCCTGGGGTCCACGGCAGGAGGGAAGCCAGGGGGTGGATGGCAGGAGGAAAGGAGAGGAGGAAAGGCCGCTGGGTCTCCAACGGAAAGCTCCTGCCTCGGGACTGACCGCCATCCGTAAGAAAAAGTTTAAAAAGGAGAGACTTTGATAGAGTCAAATAATACCTTAGAAAAAATAAAAGCTGGGGGCAAATGAAGAAATCCAGTGGTGACAAAGTTCTCCGTTGGCTATCCACAAGAGAGTCTGCTTTGGCCTTGCTGGCGAGCCTCCTCCATCAAGCCCATCCTCAGGGTCCTCCACCCCCCGCCAGGCCCCGGGTCCGCGGGAGCACCGCGCGCCCTCCCACGGAGAGTCTCTGTGCTCACGGAGGGCGGCGCCCGCCCTCACCGGCCCTTGGCCTCCCCGTACGTGTTCCGGGCCATGGACACCATCTTCTCCTCACACGTGACTTTGGTGTCCTTGAGGATGCTGTACCACACCATACCCGCGGGCCGGACCTCCTCGCTGCGGCAGAAGAGGTAGGGCACGGTGTCCACACGGCTCTGGATGTAGGCGCTGCGCAGGAGGCTGGAGCAGTGGCTGCTCACCCTCTCCAGCCGCCGGAGGATCAGGTGGGCCTTCCTGGAAGACAGGAGGGGACGGTGAGGAAGCTGGAGAAGCCCAGGTCAAAGGGTCAGGACTTCGAGGTGGCCAGTAAAGGTCAGCGGACGGATGAGGGCTTCTTGTCCCAACAGTTTTCTAGCCATAAGTGTGATATTGTGAACGCTTCTTCAGAAATCACTTTGGAATTTGTCCTCGATTGTGCCATGTGCAAAAAGTGAAAGAGGATGACTGTATGGATACCAAGAGAGGAGGGGGTAGGATGGATTGAGAGACAGGGATTGACATGTATATACTGTGGGCTTCCCTGGTGGCTCAGCTAGTAAAGAATCCGCCTGCAATGCCAGAGACCTGGGTTCAATCCCTGGGTTGGGAAGATACCCTGGAGAAGGGATAGGCTACCCACTCCAGGATTCTAGCCTGGAGAAATCCATGGATAGTATAGCCCATGGGGTCGCAAAGAGTCGGAAACAACTGAGCGACTTTCACTTTCATGAATAAAATAGATAACTTATGAGAAGCTACTGCATAGCACAGGGAACACTACTCAGTGCTCTGTGTGAACTAAATGGGAAGGAAACCCAAGAAACAGAGGATATACGCTTATATGTGTGGTTGATATGCTTATATCATTTTGCTGTACAGCAGAAACTAATACAACATTCAAAGCAGCTATAATAAAAAATAATAACAATAATAAAATAGAGAGAGGTATAAGTTTTGACCTAACATATTCACTTCTACAGATTAAAACTTCTAAGCCTTAGGACTCTGGCCAAGTAGTAATTATTATAATGATCATAAATGACAAAAAGAACAATAACTAAAATAAATTAATGCCACATGCTAGATGCTGGGTAAGCAATGTATATACACTTTAAAATTTGTATTTAACCTGCACGACAACCCTGAGAATACTATCCTTTCCCCTTAGATTCAGTGGGTGCGGAACCCGAGTTTCAGAGAGATTTCCCCACTTAACCGAGCTCAGACATCAAGGCGACCACTGAAGTGGCCACCCACGAGGTCTGAACAGTCACCATTCCCTCTCTGTCTGCTGTCTTACTGCGCTTCCCTTATACTCTTTTCTCACAGTCAGAAAAAAAGCTTGCCTTCTGGGCTTCTACTTCATGAAAGCCTTTATATCTGTATCCCCAAATCAGTCGTCCCTCATTCTCCTCATCTCTAAAACAGTGATGGTAGCCTTACTTTCAGAAACTGGTTGTGAGATTAACTAAGAGAGATGCCCAAAGGCTGGCCTCGAGTACGCTCTCAGGAAAGGGCAGCTTTTATTCCAGAGAACTGTTGTGATGATGTCTCAGGATCAAGGTCATCCCAGACACTAGTCTTAGCAAGAACTGCCTTGGACTGTGGTGATCATCACTGGGAATTTATCTAGAGCTCTTTATGCAGCACCAGAGAGAGGCTCCTCAAAGAGATCTGATGGCTGCAGAGAAAACTAAGGCCAGTGTCTCTGAGATCACCTAGCCCAAGGTTTCTCAACGGGGCACTGTCGACAGGTGGGCTGGGTCATTTTTTGCTGGAGGGGCAGTCATGCAGCACCCCTACACCTCTGCCTGCAAGATACCTGCTCCCGCAGTCCCAGGCAGAACAAGAAAACTGTGTCCAGACATTACCAAATATCCTCTGCGGAGCAAAATCACTCCATTTGAGGGCTTCCCTGGTGCTCCAGTGGTTAGGAATCCACCTTGCCACGTGGGGGGACGTGGTTTTGGTCCCTGGTCCTGGAAGATCCTGCACGCCACGGGGCAACTAAGCCTGAGCACTGCAATGTTGAAGCCCGCGTGCCCTACCACCTGAGCTCCATAAGATAAGCCATCTCAGCAAGAAGCCCCAGCCCCGCAACTAGAGAGTAGCTCCCACTTACCACAACTAGAGAAAGCCCATGTGCCACGATGACCCAGCACAGCAAAAATAAGTCAAAATTAAAAAAAAAAAAAAACAACACCGCATTTGAGAACCAACAACACGGTCTCATGAAAGGTGTGGAAATGGAGGCTTCGAGAGGGTCACACCAGAAGTCAGCTTTGCGGTCCAGGTGTCCGTCTCCACGTGGGATCCGCTTTCCACTACATCTCCGTACCCTCAAGCTGCCTGGAGTTCCTGAGGGGCCAGAGGCAAGGCCCTCTCCTGCTGTCCCCTGCATGCCCCTTGGAGACCCCCAGGAGGGAGGCATTTTACGACAGCAGACCCCACAAATGGGAGACTGTGTCAGGCACCTGCGTGGCGGCTGGAAAGGGCCGGGCTTACGTGTGCGGGTCTTGTGGGCACGATTTATGAGGTGCCTTTCAAAAAGCCCTCTTTGTATCGCTCACCACTTGGGTGGAATATTTCCTGAGGTGCCAAGAATTCATAGCTTCATAATCACACTCGCCCCACAGGGCTCTCTGGCCTCTGGCAGGCGCCTCCCCGGGGTTGGGGGGTACCAGAGGGGCTTACTCCCAGGCCTTCTCATTTCAGCTCTCACTCTGCTCCTTAGCAGCTCTGTGTCCTGGGGAACTTGACTTTACCTCTCTAAACCCGCTTCTTCCTTTGACGAGTGGGATGGGGGTGAAGTTAAAGGAGACAGAGTCGTGGCTTGCACCTTTGCTGAGCATTTGTTGCATGGCAGAGTTCCCAATTCAGTAGGAAAGATACGCATGTGGAAAACTGCAGGGCAGGTGGCAAGAGCAACGATAAGAGGAGATGTGGGAGCTGTGGGGAACAGAAGACGGTACCACGGGGGGATTGGGAAATCCGAGAAGACTTCCTGGAAAGGGAGGAACTTGTGCTGAGTCTCCGTGATGAGCAGGGTTTGGACAAAGAAGAGGGAAAAGGCATAATAGGAAGCCTAGGGAAACTCACAGAGAGAAGGGGTTTACACGTGGAGGACGGTATGCAAGTGGGCTCACAGTGGGAAACTGGAGAACCGGCAGAAGCCAGGCCACTGGAGCTTAGCAGCTGGGGCGTGGCTTGTATAGAGTAATGGTGCACCACACAGGCTCCAGAGCCTGACTGCCGAGGTTCGAATCCTGTCCCAGACACTTACTAGCTCTGTGATACTGAGGACATTGTTTCACAAACTGTGCCTCAGTTTCCTTACCCACAAATGGGAATAATGACTAAGCGTCTGTCTGCAATGCAGGAGACCCGAGTTCGGAAGATCCCGTGGAGAAGGAAATGGCAATCCACTCCAGTACCCTTGCCTGGAAAATCCCATGGATGGAGAAGCCTGGAAGGCTACATACAGTCCATGGGGTCGCAAAGAGGCGGACACGACTGAGCAATTTCACTTCACTTCACTTCACCACAAAGTAGGTAATAGTGAAAGTTACTCAGTCCGACTCTTGCAAAGCCATGGACTGTAGCCTGCCAGGTTCCTCTGTCCATGGGATTCTCCAGGCAAGAATATACTGGAGTGGGTTGCCATTTCCTTCTCCAGGGCATCTTCCCAACCCAGGAATCAAACCCAAGTCTCCTGCCTTGCAGGCAGGTTCTTTACCGACTGAGCTATGAGGGAAGTCTACCACAAAAAGCTACCAAGGGTATTTTTCACGGAGTTAGAACAAATAATTTCACAATTTGTATGGAAATACAAAATCCTCAAATAGCGAAAGCAATCTTGAGAAAGGAGAATGGAACTGGGGGAATCAACCTGCCGGACTTCAGGCTCTAGTACAAAGCCACAGTCATCAAAACAGTATGGTCTTGGCACAAAGACAGAAATATAGATCAATGGAACAAAATAGAAAGCCCAGAGATAAATCCATGCACCTATGGACACCTTACCTTTGACAAAGGAGGCAAAAATATTCAATGGAGAAAAGACAATCTCTTTAACAAGTGGTGCTGGGAAAACTGGTTAACCACTTGTAAAAGAATGAAACTAGAACACTTTCTAACACTATACACAAAAATAAACTCAAAATGGATTAAAGATCTAAATGTAAGACCAGAAACTATAAAACTCCTAGAGGAGAACATAGGCAGAACACTCTCCGACATAAATCACAACAGGATCCTCCATGACCCACCTCCCAGAATATTGGAAATAAAAGCAAAAATAAACAAATGGGACCTAATTAAAATTAAAAGCTTTTGCATAGCAAAGGAAACTATAAGCAAGGTGAAAAGACAGCCTTCAGAATGGGAGAAAATAATAGCAAATGAAGCAACTGACAAAGAATTAATCTCAAAAATATACAAGCAACTCCTGCAGCTCAATTCCAGAAAAATAAATGACCCAATCAAAAAATGGACCAAAGAACTAAATAGACATTTCTCCAAAGAAGACATAAAGATGGCTAACAAACACATGAAAAGATGCTCAACATCCCTCATAATCAGAGAAATGCAAATCAAAACCACAATGAGATACCATTTCACACCAGTCAGAATGGCTGCTATCCAAAAGTCTACATGCAATAAATGCTGGAGAGGGTGTGGAGAGAAGGGAACCCTCTTACACTGTTGGTGGGAATGCAAACTAGTACAGCCACTATGGAGAACAGTGTGGAGATTCCTTAAAAAACTGGAAATAGAACTGCCATATGACCCAGCAATTGCACTCCTGGGCATACACACCGAGGAAACCAGAACTGAAAGAGACACGTGTACTCCAATGTTCATCGCAGCACTGTTTATAATAGCCAGGACATGGAAGCAACCTAGATGTCCATCTGCAGACGAATAGATAAGAAAGTTTTGGTACATATACACAATGGAGTATTACTCAGCCATTAAAAAGAATATATTTGAATCAGTTCTAATGAGGTGGATGAAACTGGAGTCTATTATACAGAGTGAAGTAAGCCAGAAAGAAAAACACCAATACAGTATACTAACGCATATATATGGAATTTAGAAAGATGGTAACGATAACCCTGTATGCAAGACAGCAAAAGAGACACAGATGTATAGAACAGTCTTTGGGACTCTGTGGGAGAGGGCGAGGGTGGGATGATTTGGGAGAATGGCATTGAAACATGTATATTATCATATGTGAAACGAATCACCAGTCCAGGTTCGATGCATGATACAGGATGCTTGGGGCTGGTGAACTGGGATGAACCAGAGGGATGGGATGAGGAGGGAGGTGGGAGGGGGGTTCAAGATGGGGAACACATGTACACCCGGGGCGGATTCATGTCAATGTATGGCAAAACCAATACAATAATGTAAAGTAATTAGCCTCCAATTAAAATTTAAAAAAGAAAAATGAAAAAAGAAATCAATGAATTTATAATCAGCCCTCCATAGGGGTAAGTGGGGACTTACTGAAGACTTCCAAGCAACAGTTGTCAGAGACAAACCACTTAAAAATGTTTCTGGCTGCATTGAGGAGGATTGAACTGGGGGAGGGTAAGATCAGCAGAAAGAAACCGGGAAGAGACACATCCAGGTGTTATGCATTTCTTGTCGTTGTACTTAGGGGTGCAGGCCTGCTTCTTTTCCTACTTTTAAAAAGCTACATATTCTGTTTCCTTATTCATAAAATGGGGATCACATTTGCCCACATTATAGAGTTGAAGCAATAGTTAAGCTAACATGTGCAAAACTCTTAGTAGAAAGCATCATTACCACCACCACCATGATTGGTGTACTGGTTTGAGCTTTGAGCACTTCTATAAGCCATTGCCAGGAGACAGAAATAGTAACAGCTTCTAATCCAGAAGCAGAGTTCCAGGTCTGAGGATACACTCGGAGCTATGGGAATATATAAAGTGGACATTCAGTTATTAATTTGGGGACTCAGACAAATCTTCCCAGGGGGCGTAACATCTGAGCTAGTTGTTCAAAGGTGACACAGGCAGATGGGAAGGCAGAGGAAGTTGCTCACTGGTTTAAAGAGAGTATAAACTATCGGTTTTTTTGAAATGGTTAGTGCAAAGAATGGGTAGGAGACGAGTCGGTGTGGTAGGGATCAGACCATCCAGACTCTCGTGAGCCATGGTAAAGCATTCTGTTTTGAGGGCAATGGAGAGTCGCTGTCTGATCTGCATGGTGCAAGCGTGCTCAGTCATGGCCGACTCTTTCTGACCTCAGTGACTGCGGTCCGGCAGGCTCCTCTGTCCATGAGATTCTCCAGGCAAGAATACTGGGTTGGGTTACCATTTCCTCCTCCAGGGCACCTTCCTGATCCAGGGATTGAACCCACGTATCCTGTGTCTCCTGCATTGGCAGGTCGATTCTTTACCACTGAGCCACCTGGGAAGCCCCTATTGTCCGATCTAGGCAGCCACATAAGTCACAAATACAAAATAAGATCAGGGAGACAAGTCCTCTAAGATGTCTGAACGCTTTGTCTCCACGGGCCCAGCCATTTCCATAGAGATAACCTTGGAACTCAACTGGACAAGCCTTTGTATAGATGGAAACTAAAGACTGAAATGAGAGAACAGTTTGCCTAAAGGACCACCTTAAGTTAGTAACAAAAGCAAATCTAGAGTCGGGGCTCTGAGTGTCTAAAGCTGAGATGATGTATTTGGTTTTGAAGTCCCAGATTCAAATCCTAGTTCTATCACTTAGCTACGTGGATCATAAGCAAGCTCTTCAATGCTACTAACTCCCAGTTACTGCATCAGTAAAATGAGAACAACAGTGTTTCTGGAAGATGAGAGGACCTGGGTGATTTGCTTATGCAGTCCATGGAGTCGCTAAGAGTCAGACATGACTGAGCGACTTCACTTTCACTTTTCACTTTCACACATTGGAGAAGGAAATGGCAACCCACTCCAGTATTCTTGCCTGGAGAATCCCAGGGACGGGGGAGCCTGGTGGGCTGCTGTCTATGGGGTCACACAGAGTCGGACACGACTGAAGTGACTTAGCAGCAGCAGTAGCAGCAGTAACGTTAGCCAAGATGCTTTGCAGTGGAAAGGACATAGGCTCCAGAGTATGTTAGGGCAAGCCGCTTCTTCTCTATGAGCCCCAGTCTCCTCATTTGTAAACTGGGGATACAGATGCTTATTTTGTAGGACTGCTGCTCAGCTACAGTGAAATTACTGCCATAAGCGTCCAACAAGGAATTTGCACATAATAAGAACTAAACCAATGTTAGTTTGCTTAACTGTCTCCTGCTCTCTGTCCACCGTACACGATGCTTCAGTGAGATGTGCAATGAGACAAAGGCAAGAGAATTCAGAAGATGAAGCCATGAAGAGAAGGGTTGGAGGTGTTCGGGGGCTGGAGGGGGTGCGGGTTGGGAGACCAAAGGTGAGAATGCAGGGTAATACACTGCAGGCAACAGAGATTCATAAATCAAAGGCCAGGCATGCCCCCAAGCTTTGCCTGGAGGGGGAAAGCATAGGTCAGAGTGACCACTTTTCTCAAATGTGGAAATGAAATCCTCCTCCTTGGAGACAGGACGCAGGCCCGGCAGGGTGGGAAGCCCGAGGGGAAGGAGGGACAGCCCACGCTAATCTATCACTGTACCGCAGGCGAGCCTGAGACAGGGATGGCTTGTGAAGGAGTCAGCGACTGGGCTGGGACGCTGCTTGTCTGGGAACTGCAGGACCTTAAGTGACGACTCTTCCCAGCACCATTACCCACTTCGCTGTTGACGCAGTTATTGGACAGATCTAATTCTAAGGGGGCCATGGGATGGAGCAAAATAGGACAGACAGCAAGGGAACATTTCCGTTGGCCTCTCCCTAATCTCTGTCTCCTTGAGCTAAGCTTAAGTCTCTGTGTTAGCTGACCTCAAGCTTAATGAGAGTCAAGGGCATGGCGCGGCTGCAAACAAACTGGACCACCACCTCTGGAAGCAGAGAGGGAAGATTCAGGGAAATAATGACTTCCATTCGAGCTGCCCCTGTCAGGCCGCATCTGGAGAACCCCACTCACTTCTGGTAAGAGTGACATGCAAACTGCAGCCAGATCATGATGCCGAAGGTTGTCTCAAAAGCAAGTCTCCTGCGGAAGTGCTGCAAGTAGGAATCAAGTGTGTCCCTGAAGGGGGCCGGGTATTTAGGAAAATAGTTATGATGTTCCAGTAAATGGAAACAAGAGGGGAGAACCCTGAGGATCAGGGATGACGATGACGACAGGTGACCGAGGACCCACCAGGGGCCAGAAACCTAGGGAGCATCATCTTCACTGACACAGGAGCCTCACATGGGCCTAAGGGAGCGATTGGGCAACTGGGCAGAACGTTTATACATGTTTGTTTATAATAAAATAAAGGAAGAACTCTAGTTGGTCTTTCAGTTCAGTTCAGTTCAGTTGCTCAGTCGTGTCCAACTCTCTGCGACCCCATTTAACAGAGGGCTAAATTAATGTGCGATAAATTCATATAATTGAAGGAAACTTTAGAAAGCCAACATATGTGCATATGCATCCGTAGGAAAAGACTTGTGCTATTAACTGTAAACAGGCGGAAAGCAGAGCAAAACGGACGCACTGGACCGACACAGCAGAGTGGACAGAAACGGAACTGTGTGGTCTAGAGCTGTCAACGTATCCTTCAGTCTGAATCAGTTTCCTTGCTCGTGAGCACATCCATGTCACACCCATGTTGATCTCTGGAGAAGCATGTATACATTGTTAACAATTTTCTCTCTGGGCAGAGACTAGGAGTCCAGGGAACGACATTTTAGTTTGCAATTATATACATATATGCAGCCCACCAGGCTCCTCCGCCCATGGGATTCTCCAGGCAAGAGTACTGGAGTGGGTTGCCACTGCCTTCTCCAATATATATACATATATATATATATACACCTGTCTAATTTACACATTACAGAATGAACAAGAATTACTTTTAGGACAAAATACAATAAAAGGCATTTCCATTTTGAAAACATGCATACATACATACATTTTTAAGCTGGTATGATGAATGTGTGCAATGAAGCCATGGTTTTATGGCTTCCCAGTGGTTCACTGGGGTTACTTTCAGAATATCCACATCCAGTTTAGCCTCAGACCACCCCCATTAAACAGAAAATCAGAAGCTCGGGTACTGCTGTGTAAATATATTTCCTCAACACCAGGTTTGAAATACGATTTGTAAGGTGACTAGCAAAAATATTTACATTTGGCTATGTGTCCTCCTTGTTCTCTCATAAGAAACCATGAGGCCTTCCAAGAACTCATTTCTAAACTGATGGTAAGAATGACTAAATCTCAACAAACCCAAAAGTATTTCAGCTTGGAACATATGGAAATTTCAACAACCTCAGATATGCAGACGATACCACCCTAATGGCAGAAAGAGAAGAGGAACTAAAGAGCCTCTTGATGAAGGTGAAAGAAGAGAGTGAAAAAGCTGGCTTAAAATTTAACATTCAGAAAACTAAGATCATGGCATCTGGTCCCATTAGTTCATGGGAAATAGATGGAGAAAAAATGGAAACAGTGGCAAATTTTATTTTCTTGGGTTCCAAAATCACTGCACACAGTGACTGTAGCCATGAAATTCAAAGACACTTGCTCTTTGGAAGAAAAGCTATGACAAAGCATATTAAAAAGCGGAGACATCACTTTGCCAACAAAGGTCCACATAGTCAAAGCTATGGTTTTTCCGTATGGATGTGAGAGTTGGACCATATAGAAGGTTGAGCGCCAAAGAATTGATACCTTCAAACTGTGGTGCTAGAGAAGACGCTTGTGAGTCCCTTGCACAGAAAGGAGACCAAACCAGTCAATCTTAAAGAAAATCAACCCTGAATATTCATTGGAAGGACGGATGCTGAAGCTGAAACTCCAATACTTTGGCCACCTGATGGGAAGAGCCAACTCATTAGAAAAGACCCTGATGCTGGGAAAGATTGAGGGAAGGATAAGGGGGTGACAGAGGATGAGATGGTTGGATGGCATTACTGACTCAATGGACATGAGTTTGAGCAAACTCCAGGATATAGTGATGGACAGGGAAGCCTGGTGTGCTGCAGTCCATGGGGTCACAAGGAATCAGACACAATTTAGCAACTGAACAACAACAAGATAATTAAGTACATTGCTATATTATTAGTGGGGGGATGTTCTGTGGGACATTTGTTCAAACTCATAGAGTGTCTTGCTCATATTTATCTATTCTAAGACGTTGTCAATTTTAAGACATGCTATTGATTTAATAACAGCCTTTCAAGAAATGAAGAAAGAATGCAACATAATGTGCACATTGATTGTGCACAATCCATCTTGATCTCTGAAATGTCAAAATATGCAGGAAAGAAAGTGAAAATGTGTCTGAAATGATAGGAGTATGGTGCTAGGAGCCTAAGCTTGCTCTTGTTTCCAACATCCTAGAAATTCCAAGAGAGTGAATCCAAGATGTCTAAGGAAAGAGCTAACATAATCTTGGACCGAAGAATGCATATTGACATCCCAGGCTTGAATATTTTCACGAAGAACAAAGCATGACAATTCATAGCATGTTCTAATCCTTTTCAGATGGGAAAAGCTTCTTGTCTGGTTATGTTAGAAACAGCCTAGAATGAATCAAGGCTGGAATGATTTCTGTTATCTATTAGCAATGTCCGCCATGGAAATGACAGGGGCTGATAAAAGAAATACAGTGTTTCTACCATAAATGAGGTGAAAAGACAACCCTCAGAATGGGAGAAAATAATAGCAAATGAAGCAAGTGACAACAGATTAATCTCCAAAATACACAAGCAGCTCATGCATCTCAATGTCAGAAAAACAAACAACCCAATCAAAAAATGGGTAGAAGACCTAAACAGACAAGTCTTTGAAGAAGACATACAGATGGCCAATAAACACATGAGAAGAGCTCAACATCATTCATGATTAGAGAAATGCAAATCAAACCTACAATCAGAATGGCCATCATCAAAAAATCTACAAACAATAAATGCTGGAGAAGATGGGGAAAAAAGGGAAAACTTTGGCACAGTGGGTGGGAATATAAACTGATATAGCCACTCTGGAGAGCAGTATGGAGATTTCTTTAAAAACTAGGAATAAAACTACCATATGATCCAGCAATCCCACTACTGGGCATGTACCCTGAGGAAACCATAATTCAAAAAGACACATGTACCCCACTGTTCACTGCAGCACTGTTTACCCCAGCCAGGCCATGGAAGGCAATTTAGATGTCCACTGACAGATGAGTGGGTAAAGAAGCTGTGGTGCATAGACACAGTGGAATATTACTCAGCCATGAAAAGGAGTGAGCTTGGGTCAGTTCTACTGAGGTGGACAAACCCAGAGCCTATTATGAAGAGTGAAGTCCATCAGAAAGAGAAAAACAAATATCATATATTAACACATAAGCATGGAATCTAGAAAAATGTTACTGATGAAAGTATTTGCAGGGCAGGAACAGAGATACAGACAGAGAACAGACTCGTGAACACAGCAGAGGAAGGAGAGGGTGGGACAAATTCAGAGCAGCAGTAAAGAATATACATTACCACATGTAAAATAACCAGTGAGAAGCTGCTGTATAACACAGGGAACTCAACCTCGGGCTCTGTTACAGCCCAGAAGGGTGGGGTAGGAGGGGTTCAAGAAGGCGGGGACATATGTATACTTATGACTGGGTCACACAGCAGAAATTTCTGTATGGCAGAAATCAACACAACATTGTAAAGCAATTATCCTCTAGTTAAAATATATACATATATAACTGAGTCAAAAAAAGAAAATAAAGATATTTTGAAAAATGCAGCAAATATTTTCAAATTAATCAATGTAAAAGTGATTTGTAAAATGTAAATAAAGCATTATATAATATAAAGAAAACCAGAAATATCTAGACATACATTTAATCTAGACAGATCAGTTTCACTGAAACAAAATCTCTTCAAGTGCTGACTCTCTCCTCCCTCTTCATTAGACGTACCTGAAAGGATTGAGAAGCTCAGGAGTGGTCAAGGGTATTTGACTGGAGCAAATTCTGACCCCTGACCACCTATGAGTAAAGTTTGTCTGGTCTCCTAATAGGAACCGTATGGCTGGGACAGCTGGGTGTCAGCAGGTCTTCTCTGAGCAGTTGTTTGCAGGAACCTGTGGTTGCCATGGGAACCAAGCTCCAGAGGACATTGGCCTGATGGATTTAGGTAGCAGCAATAGTCACCCTAATGTCACTAAATTTTATGCAGGTATCCGACCAAAGATCCAAGGAGAAGCAGAGAACATTTGGGGGCTTGGTGGTTAGAGGCCAACAAAATCCTAACAAGCTCATCTCATGATACTAGGGTGCTCCTGGGAAAAACTCTTACTGTCCTAGCCTCTGAGGATCCTGAGGAACATGCCATGCTGGGCTAGAGATGAAAGGACACTTCTGGTGTGTGTCTTCTCTGGTTCCTATGATCTTCAGGGCTGCCTGGTTCCCTGTCTTTGCAGCTGGAAGGGACCTTGGAGTCCAGCCCTTTTATGTTGCAAATGAGGCTCAGGGGGGAGAGGCAACTTATCCAAGGTTGCACAGCAAGCTGGTGACGAAGCTAGAACAGAAACCCAAGGCAGGGTCTTGTTTGTTCTCCTTTACACTTGGATGTTCTGCAGACTTGCTAACCTTTGAGAGGCATGGTACGTCTACCCACATGGATCCTCCGTTTAGAATACTGACCCAGTTTTTGGAAGAAAAATGAGTCATGAATAGGGCTCATAAAGAGCCACTGTGATATGACTTCAGCTGCAGGCTTAGGTCTCCCCTTCTCCTCCTCACCCTGAGCTCTCCGCTCCCCTGAGATCTGTCCTCCTGACTGAAGTATATTCTCTTATCCTGCACTCTCTCACCCTTGGGGTTTCCCTGATGCCTCCATGGTAAAGAATCTGCCTGCAATGTGGGAGACTCAGGAGATGCGGGTTCGATTCCTGGGTCAGGAAGATCCCCTGGAGGAGGAGAAGGCAACCCACTCCAGTATTACTGCCTAGAGAATTCCCTGGACAGAGGAGTCTGGTGGAATACAGCCCATAGGGTCACAAAGAGTCGGATACAACTGAGTACACGCGCACACACACACACCCATAGGGTCACAAAGAGTCGGATACAACTGAGTACACGCGCGCGCATGCACACACACACACACACCCATAGGGTCACAAAGAGTCGGATACAACTGAGTACACGCGCGCGCGGGCGCACACACACACACCCATAGGGTCACAAAGAGTCGGATACAACTGAGTACACACGCGCGCGCACACACACACACACACACACACACACGCACACGCACACTTGCACTGTTTGTTCCTTCTAATGAGAGCACGCCTCCCCTCCCACCTTTAGGATTCCTGCCTATTCTGGACTTGTGAGCAGACATTTCACTTTCTTTTCCAGGCATTCTTCCTTGAGCTCCAGGTCTGGATTAGCTGCATCAACAGCTGCATCTAGCACCTTGTCACTCAAAGCATGTTTTTTAAACGAGTAACACTAGTATCACCTAAGAACTTGCCAGAAATGCAGAAGCTCAAGCCCATTCCAGGACACTGAGTTGATCTAAACTATAACCAGACCTCCAAGTGATTCTCCTGCACATGAAAGTTTGACAGACATTGCTCTAAAATGCACTGCCCACCCTCTTTATCGCACGCTTCTCATAACATATTTCACTGTGTCTCCCTGCTGACCAGTCTGTTTCTTACTAGATGCTGAACCTGTCAAAGATAGGAGCTGTCTTCTTCCCTGTTCTATCTCCAGCCCACAGCCCAAGGTCTGGCACATAGCAAGTACATTAAATGAATCAATGTCTCGATAAATTAATACATACATTGAGGGTCTCTTCAAGTCTCTTAATATTGGACAATGCATTTCTTGATAATGTTATTTCTAAGCTAGAAAAACTCAGATTTTGTAGAGTTCAGTTGTTTCCAATTGTGATCTCTAGATCCTTGACAGCTCAGGTAGACCTCATGGATCCTTGGAATTGGAGCGGGGAAGCTGAAGAGGAGACCAGGAAGGGGGCTCCAGGTCACTGCCTCTTAACTCCTACCAGAACAGCTACAGAGCTGTCATCAGGCTTCCACATCCACTCATCCCATTATCCGATTATTCAGTAAATCATGGTTTAGCACCTGAGTGAATAGGACATAAAGTATAAACTGTAAGCTGACATTGTGGTGGGGATAATATCTTAGAGAAAACACATAAGTGAACACGTAAGTGGACTTCCTTGGTGGCTCAGGAGGTAAAGAATCTACCTGCCAGTACAGGTGACACAGAAGACCTGGGTTTGATCCCGGGGTGGGAAGATCTCCTGGAGAAGGAAATGGCAACCCATCCCAGTATTCTTGCCTGGGAAATCCCATGGATGGAGGAACCTGATAGGCTACAGTCCACAGGGTCACAAGAGTCGGACATAACCAAGTGACTAAACCACCACCACCACGAAATGGGTAAGCAGTATAAGATACAAAACTAGTAGCTACAGCGCAGAAAATGAAAGCCTGAGGATGTGATAGAGTAGAAACTTTAAAGGATTCCCCGAGGTGGTGGCATTCTAGCTAAGAGCTGGGGCTCTTTGTAAGCTTTATTTAGAAAACAGATTTTTCACTGCTTAAAAAAAAAGGAAAGAAAGAAAGGACTACTATCATTTATAGATGAAGAGACTGAGGCCCAGAGAGGCCAGGCTGCCTGGTGAGCTTATCAGCAGTGCCAGGATGGATCAGGATGCAGCTGTCTTGATCCCCGCTCATGCCAGCGTGGGGCATCAAACCTCAGATTCCCTCCAGGGACTAGAAAGACCTAAGAAGGAGGAAGCTGGGTGGCACAGGTTGGGGTTGGCAGACAGTGGCTGGTGACCAGCTGGCTGGAGGTGAGTGGGTTATCACTGTCCATTACTGAGTGGGTTGTTCTGCCTCTTTGAGTGACCAGAAAGGCTTTTGAGAAGATTGATGTCCTGGAGGGTCTTAAAGGATCCCAGAAGATGATAAAGACAAAGTCGGGAGTGAAGCTCTGGTTTAGCTTCCACCCAAACTCCCTGAAGCCTGTGGGAAAGCCCAATAAAGGGAGAACGCCTTTCCCTGTGCCTGGGCAAGATGGCACGAGATGACTCATGCCACAGCTTTCATCTGAGGCTCTGTGCTCCTGTCTGTCTGTCTGCTCTCTTTTCGCTTTTATCTAAAAGAGAGGGAGACAGTTCCAAACCCAGGATCCAACAGAACAGATAAGGTCTGCCCCAGGGAAAGACCCCTTTTATCCCTCAACCAAGCCTTGAATTCTTCGAAGGTTACTGCACGTGTCGCAAGGGCTCAGGGTGAAAGCTCAGGGCAGAAGCAAACCCCACAGCAAACTCTGTGTGCCTCCATGCAGCTCATTTAACCCCGTGGGGGCCTCCAATTCCTTTCCATTCATAAAATGGGAAGGATACCCTATTTTGTCTGTTTTACAGGGCAATTTTAAAGCTATTTAAAGTACTACACGCTGCCCACTAAGTATTTCAGGAAGTCATGCAATTCTCTCCAGTACGACTGACATGATTCTGGCCTGGAGCACTGCACTCTGTCTCCTGGATTTAGTATCACAACAGCCTCTGGGGCCTCCCTGCCTCCCTCTGGTCAGGACTGCTCTAGTCCAGGCTGCCAGCGGCTGTCAGAGGGATCTTTTTCCCTTGAAGATCTGATAACATCTCCCCCTGTGAAAAACACTTGAAAAGCTTCCCATTACCCTAGAGAGATAATCCAAACTCTTTAACCCTACTTAAAGGGCATTCGGAATTGGCCTCTGCTGACCTCTCCTGTCTTATCTCTTCCCACTCCTGCTGTCACACACTTTGCTCCGACTACACAGAAATTCTTTCAGTTCCTCCACACACAGTGTTTACCAAAGTGTGGAAGGGGTTCCCCTGGGGCAGGAGAAAGGGTTTTAGGTGGCACTCAGGAAGATCACACGTCCAGTATTAAACAACAATGAATCACAACGGGGAAAAGCATTTAGATTCCCTTTTTCAATCCCTTGCCCTCCTCCAGATTACTTTCAGAAGGAAAGGTTTAATTCGGGACTGTGTTTTAAAGTACTTCTCTAACACTCACTAATCTTCCCTTTTAAAAGGAAAGCCTCAGGCTCTGTGAGGCTTAAACTGCATTGTTTTCTGGTATTTTGTTTTTCTTCCATTGTACTGAACACTTGAGTTAAATTTTTATTAAGGGTAGATGGTGCTCGTTTTCCCTTTACACAATGATGCAGTGCTTTCTTTTCAAATATACTTGCAATAAATGGGCCTATGGACAAAATAGAAAATAAAGTGCAGATAGTATGGAAATACGGTAAAAATCATAAAGTGAAAGTGTTAGTCACTCAGTCATGTCTGACTCTTTGCAACCCTTTGGACTGCAGCCCACCAGGCTTCTCTGTCCAGGGGATTCTCCAGGAAAGAATACTGGAGTGGGCTGCCATTCCTTCTCCAGGGGAATCTTCCCCAACCCAGGGATCGAACCCAGGTCTCCCGCATGGCAGGCAGATTCTTTACCAGCTGAGCCACCAGGGAAGCCCACAAAAATCATAAAGGTGGAGGCAAATGATAAATTCAGAATTTATGAGGTTTTAACCCCTGTTCTACATAGTATCCCCTGGAGAAGGCAATGGCACCCACTCCAGGACTCTTGCCTGGAAAGTTCCATGGATGGAGGAGCCGGGTGGGCTGCAGTCCATGGGGTCACAAACAGTCAGACATGACTGAGCGACCTCACTTTCACTTTGTGAAAATGTAGTATTACACCTCTGAACATTTCACAGGCTACTCCTTTGGCCCCAGACCCTCCGGTCCTCTTCTTCCACGTGCCTGACCCCAACTTACCCTGTAGGCCTCAGTCTCAGTTCTCGGGAGGGCTTCACTGGGTTCCCCAGGCTGGGAGCCTATGCCTCGCCTCCCCAAAGGGCTCCTCTCTGTCCTTTTGACCTTTATTACTCCTATTCTATTTTTTTAATTGAAAGAAAATTGCTTTACAATGTTGCATTGGTTTCCGCCACACAACAACACAAATCAGTCATAATTATATATATATATATATCTGTATATCTGCTCTCCTTCTTGAGTCCCTCCCCCTGCTTCCCATTCCAGCCCTCTAGGTCATCACGGAGCGCGAGGCTGGACTCCCCGTGTTATACAGCAGCTATCTATTTCACGCATGATAGCGTATGTATGTCAGCGCTCCTTTTTCAGTTTATCCCATCCTCTCCTTCCCTGGCTGTGTACACAGGGCTTTTCTCCATGTCTGCTTCTCCATTCCTTCCCTGCATAAAGGCTCATCAGTACTATTTGTCTAGATTCCATATATATACATTAGTATATGATATTTGTTTTTCCTACTCTTTACAACTGCTTAATTATGTGGAACAGTGAGCTACGCGTAGGTAGTCACTGCTTCAGCCTTTTTAACTGTGCGTGATCAACAACCAACCTAAAAAGGGGGCTGTTAAGTCTGTGTTGAATAAATGAGTGGATGTCACTGTTGGGTGCAGGATATGAAACACAGCCCCGCACTGCAGATGCTACTTCGGGAAGCTTCAGAAGAGAGTGACTGTGTGTCAGTTAGGGGTGATTCCTCTATAGCACCTATCACTGTGGCTGGCATAGTCACTGCTGGTGACAAAAACAAAAACAAAAAAATCACGCCTTAACACATGTTGAATTTATGAATGCATTTAGTCATGGTCACTAATGGACTTTATTCCAGGGGGAAAAAAAAGACAACTCGGATTTCTTATGAAAGAGAAGGAAAAGCCCTAGATTAGGGTCCATGACCCTGTCACCTGCTCTTCTATGATGTTGGTTAGGACAGATCTCCTCAAGGAGGCTACGTTTCCCATTTCTAAAACTGAAAGTGGAAGGTAAAGGGACTGGCTGAAAGAGCACTGAAGTCTCTCTCCTATCTGACATTCCAGAAGTCCAAGAAGCTAAAATTCCAAGATTCTTTCATTCTCCCTACCCGCTTCCCACCTTGAGTCCTGACATGACTTGAGTGACTGCCTCCCTTATTTATTTCATAAAGCCCATTATCAGCCTATGGAGAAAAGGCTCCAATAAAGTCAAATGGGAACAGGAAGAACCTACTGCTCCCCTCACACGTACCTGGGCCCCAGCTCATCCTCACTCCTCCAGACAAAATCGCCGAACTTCTCGTAGTGAGAGTTGTAGTGGTGCTGGACGCGAAACAGCATGGAGGCTGAGACTTCCATCAGCGTGTTGTAGGCAGTCTGCTGCTCCTTGCCGCTTGTGTACCCATTGTACAGATTGTAGATCTTGTCAGCTATCTCTGGGGGAGGAGGAGGTGTAGGCACAGATCACTGGACTGCAGGAAAAAGGGAGGATGGAGGCATACCTTCCAACTAGGAAGGCGCATTCAAGCAGGAGTTCACCTGTGTGGTCTTTTGAGGCAAATAAATCTTAATTCCATCCTGAATATGTCATTGACCAGTTGTATTCCATTTTCTTATCTATCAATTGGAGATAATAATCCTCACACAGAAGGGGCACTGGGAGGACTAAATTAAAAGGTGTATATAAAGCACTTGACACGGGGTCTGGCACAAGTTAGTGCTTATAATTGCACTCATTAACATAAGGTCTGTGCCTATGATTTAACAGAAAACTCCAAACAAGTGCAGAGGCTTCCAGTAAGTGTCCTGAGCTCATCTCAATGGTCCACTTCTAGCTCCTCTCTGCAATATTTCCAACATATTTCTGTGATCAGGTCTAATAACTCTTCATTCGAAAATCTTTCAAAGAAAAATCTCAACTCTTTTGCTTGCCATTCATGGCAATTGCTACTCTTTCAGTTATTCCTGCTAGCTTATGTAACTAAAATTCATTATGGGCTGCTCTCTTGAATAGAAGGCACATTCTTTCATCTTTTAAGATTTTGAACAAAATTTATGTATGCCCCCATGTCACTGCTTAACAACGATTGCCTTCAGGAGAACTTGAGGGACTTGGGTTCAGGATGAGAGGATCATTTACTTTCTAGGGTTTTCTGCTCTGATTTTTATTGTTCTTTTTTTTTTTTTAATGTTGATGTGTCCTTTTAAAATAATAATGATAATAAATTACCAGGAATCCATCTCAAATCCCTTCTCTTTTAGTAAGACTCAATACCACAGTGTCTCCTCTTATCTGGTACGCAGCCTGATCATCAAGCTTATGACTGAGCCATCTGAAGAAATGTCTCTCTCTGCCCTCCTAGAATGGAAATTCCTGAAAGATGGAGAGCATGTCTGTTCTACACTGCTTGTACCAGGGCTCTTAGAAAATATTTGCTCACCTTGAACTGAAGCATCATCCGGACTCATCACATCTTTGTAGAAATTGTATCTACACATGGTCTAAGAACTAAGTATATGGTGGATCTGATTTATTGGTTCTTTTTTTTTTCAGGTGTTTTGTGTAATGTTTACAATTTCATGGACCAGGAACACGCATGCTGATTCTGACAGAAAGTTACTGACTGCAGCTCTTTGCTGAGAATTCTGAGGCCACCCCCTGGGCTAGATGGGAAGGTGTGCTGTGATCAGCTAATGATGTCTGCCATGATCAGCTAATGATGTCTGCCACAGGTACAGCAAAGTCTATTGGTCCTCCATGTGGCCACGGGCTTGCCAACTCTAGGGCACACTGAAGTGGATGAAAGGGATTGGTTTCTAAAAGCCTAGGCCAAGGGGCAGAACAGTCATGTGGTTCTGACTCTCCACCATTCCTCTCCTCAAAGCCAGAACACATATTCTGTAAAAGAGGAGCAAGGCTGTACCCTGGCAAAGATACTGCCGGCTAATCCCAATTTCTTTCATGGCTTTGATTCGTTCAGCCCCATGTTCTTCCTCCAGTTCTTTGGCTTTCTTCTCCCTGTGCCAATATGTGTGTGTGTGTGTGAGGCAGAAAAGGAGTTGTGGATAGGGACTGGTGGGTGCAGAATTATGGGAAGGACCCTGGAAGTGAAGAAAATGGGGCGGGGGGGGTCACCTACCTTCTGCCTTGTTGTCGTCCACCAGCGGACAGGCGGTCCTCAGGGTCACTGTGCTGAGCTCGGAGTGCCTCCCTCGTGTATCCACGGCATAGAGAGTGAACCTGTGATACAACAAGGAAAGAGGGCACAAGGCTGTGACTTCAGAGCAAAAGGCCCTGGAGCTGCAAGAGGAACACAAGACTCACAGCACAGGGGTGATGGTTGAAAGAACTCGGGATGCTTATGCAGGAGAAATGATTCGGAAAGAAAAAAAGACAGTCACTAAGTGTGTATCAAAAACCAACTGATTGCTGGGCATTTTGTGCTTAATCTCTTCATCTACTAGAGCAGGCAATGCACCCCACTCCAGTGCTCCTGCCCAGAAAATCCCATGGATGGAGGAGCCTGGTAGGCTATCGTCCATGGGGTCGCGAAGGGTCGGACACGACTGAGCGACTTCACTTTCTTTCTTTCTTTCTTGATTTACAAGTAGCAAGGCTAGAAGGCAGGGGTCATTATCACTTGTATTTCACCAATGAGAAAACAGACTTATTTGTGTATTTTTGAGTGGTCTCACGCTTATTAGGGGCAAGAGCAGTCTGAGTCAAGTCCAGGCAGGACTTGAGAAGTAAACCCTGATGCCATCTGCTATGATGCTCTATACTCATTTAGATACTCTTTCATTCATTTAACAAACACTAGCTGAGCATTAACTACATGCCAGGAATTACTTTAGGAGCTGAGATTACAAAGATGAGCAACAGAGTCAAGGTCCTTGCTTGCATAAAGCTAAACGAAAGTGAAAAATTAGATCATGGTGTATATGAGAAAGAATATAACAGGATCACGCAGCAAAGCCTGAAGTGAAGGGGGGTGTGGGTGCTTTAGACAGGTGTGTCCTGAAAGGCCTTCTTGTTGAGAGGTTTGAACTGGGACCTGAAAATGAGAAGGAACTAGCTTATGGGAGGAAGACCTGGGGAAAGAGCATTCCAGGCAGAAAGACCAGTAAGTGCACAGTTCTTGAGGACAGAATGATCCAGACTGTTGAAGGAATAGAGAGCTGGTGTGGCGGAAGCAAAGAGAGATGACGGGAACCTAGTGGGTCATGATAGGAAGTCTGGGAGTTAGTCCAGGTACAAGGCATGACCCCAGCTTTCAGCACTGGCAACTGCAGTTCCATGATGTACCAGGAGGGTGGGGCAGGCAGCTTGTGTGGTATTAGAGGGAGAGAACTGGTAAACCACAGACATGGTGGAGTCGGGTCCAGTCCCAGAGGAGACACTGGCCTCTGGCCTACTTTGGGAAGGCTCTCTGACACTTCACACCTCCAGATCTCCAAGTTCTGAAATTAAATAAAGCCAAAAGAGTGAATAAACTTTCAAGAAGAGATCATCCTTGGAGGCCCGTGACAATCTGAACGGAAGTGAGAAGGGCTAAGTGTCTGAGTGCCCTATCTTTGCTGTGCCACCCTCCTTCACCAGCCTTCACGGGTAGGAGCAGGAGTGTGGAGTGGGAACAGGGGCTCCCTGGGTCAAGCACAAGAAACTACAGTCCCAGGGGTCTGATTTCTTCTCCTCCTTCTTCAAAACCTCATCTTCTCGTGCTATGTGTGTGCTAAGTCGCTCAGTCGTGTCTGACTCTGCGACCCCAAGGACTATAGCCCACCGGGCTCCTCTGTCTGTGGCATTCTCCAAGCAAGAATACTGGAGTGGGTTGCCATGCCCTCCTCCAGGGCATCTTCCCGACCCAGGGACTGAACCCACATCTTTTAGGTCTCCTGCATTGGCAGGCAGGCTCTAGTGCCACCCATGGATGTAACACTACCATTGCCAAGTTACAGAATGGTGAGCCCTGATTGATTGCACATATTAGGTAGCTAATATATATTAGTTGGTTCTCCAAATTAACTATGTGCAAGGTTCTTAACATGTGTCAAGCACTGACCTATGCAGTTTCATCTGTATTACTGCAATTAATTTCCCCAGACGATCCTAAAAGATAGCTACTATTACTCTTTTTATGCTATATACGAGGCTCAGAGAGAGAAAGCAACTTGCCCAGAACCATACAGTAATTACTGGGACTGTAAATTAAGTCGAGGCGTATCTGAGTCCAAAGCCCATGCGTTGATCCGCTATCAGCTACTGTCTTCTGCTAAAGGTCTGTAGATGTCACCTCTGTACAAATACAATTCCGTTAGGTACACTTGCCAAATTCCAACTATGTTGAAACAGTGCCATTTCACATGTTTTTCTAATCTTATGAAAACCTGAGAAAATAATCACCCACATTATATTCATCTTTCAGAAGAGGAAACTGAAGATGAAAAAGTTAGGCAATTTGTCCAAAATCAGAGTCAGACAATGAAAGAACCAAGACCTGTACCCTGGTTTGTCTCACTCTGAAAGCCGAACGCTCTGTGCTCTCACTCTGCCTTGCTGCTGCGGATCCACACAGCGGGCTCAGACGGTCAGGACTTGGACCCTCTCAGCCCCAACACCTCATGGCTTGATAATCCAAAGGTGGTTTTCCTAAAAGGCGCTGTACATCAGAACTTCTTGGTACAAGGGGCACAGTAAGCAGAAGCCAGTGTCTTTCTAGAGAAAAGACGGCTTGTCTTCTTTGTGTGTTAAAATCTCCTTCACAATAACCCATTTTCTCTTTTGAAGAGCAGTGAAAAGGTACTCATGCCATCTCAAGAATGTGTGTCTGATTTGTTCCGTGGTATTGATTCTGAGTTTCACTGTAATTCAGATAGTACAATGACATCATCCTGAGTTTTCTGGGAAGCTGACATTTTTGGTGCACGTGGGGATACATCAATCCGTCGTGCTGGTCTGTGTTTAAGATGCCACGAGCGGGGCTGACAGCAAGCCTCAGAACCACATATGCTCCACATTCTTTGCTGCTACGAGTCACTGCCACTAGGCCGATGACCGACCCATGGAGACACCTCCTAGCCCTGGAGGAATGTCAGCACTCACCTGTCCTACCAGGCTGCTGCCATGGCGACTGAGGTGAGGGGTCTAGCAGGGGACAGGTCACCCTGAGCCCAGAAGCAGCCTTGTAGCCCAGTCACCATCTACTCAAACCTCGGCTCTGAGGCTCACTAGATGCGTGACCTTGGGCTAGTTGATTATCCTCTCTGATCCCATGTCGTTCCTCCTTGCAGCATTGCTGGTCCAAGTGCAGGAAACCCCGTACTGTGCCTGAGTATCACGTGAGGCATGGCTGCTGTCCGGTACGCGCTCATCAGGGCTTGTCCTCTTGTCCTCCACATGCGCATTCCAGATAATCTTCGAAATATATCACTTGGGTGGGATTGCTTGCATTTTATCAATGAGGATGCTGGTTCCAAAGAGGTCAAGTAATTGATCTATTTTTACATATTAACTAAGCAGCAGTGAGGCCTGTCTGAATTCAAAGATGATGTTCTTCAGTTCAGTTCAGTTGCTCAGTCGTGTCTGACTCTTTGCGACCCCAAGAACTGCAGCATGCCAGGCCTCCCTGTCCATCACCAACTCCCAGGGTTCACCCCAACTCATGTCCATTGAGTCAGTGACGACATCCAACCATCTCATCCTCTGTCATCCCCATCTCCTCCTGCCCTCAATCTTTCCCAGCATCAGGGTCTTTTCCAGTGAGTTATACCATCTTGTCAAGTCTAATCTCCCCTTTTGTCTTTCATCAGCTGGCTTGGAGTGCTATCACGTGTGGGTCTAGACTTCATGCATGTGACTTTAGAGGCCTGAATATGGGATGTTTGGCCCCATCTTCAGACAGAAGCCCAACTATCCGTCTGCTTTCTGGCTCTCTTGGCTTCAGCCTTTGCCGTGAGAACACAGCACTGTGATGTGGGCATCATCTCTCTCCAGCTGTGACATCTCAGCACTGTGAGCAGGGCTCTGTTCTCGCCCTTACTAAATCCAGTTATTGTCTCAGTCAAGTGAAGCAGAGGTGACGGAGGAGGAAGTCTGGTCTGGGAGATGGCCAGGCATGGGTTCATTCTCCATTTGATTCCCTTCCTCTGTGATGGTAGACTAGTCACTTTACCCTTCTGTGCTTAGGTGACCTCTGCATCAGGCATCTGGGGTGGGGAGGCTGCTCTCCACTTCCTAGGTCAATGTGGATGAGTGCTTAACAAGGTGAGTTCTGACTAAGGAGCCTTGCAGAAGGGCTGGAAGCAAGATCATAGTGAGACTTGAGGATGTGAGAATAAGCAAGAGGCAAAGGAAAGAGGTAAGGACAGCATTTGGTACCATGGCGTAAGCACTAACTACACACAGGACATCTAGAAAGTGGCAGAGGCGGACACCAAACTCTGGCCTGCAGCTTGGGTACAGCGACATCCTGGCACTGAACACAGTACCAGGAGCATGAAAGGCACTTTTAAATATGTGCATAAATGAATGAACGTGAACAGACCACATCTCATTGCTGAATTTCAGTTTCTGCATCAACAAGATGGGGATAACTGTACAGACAGTGTGTGGCAGTCTCAAGGATCACACAGAGGGGCACCTGAAAAGTGGCTTGTAAGTTGCAGACTTTTATAAAGGCCACATAAAGAGTGCTTATTGGGCAAGAGTACTTTCTTGGAGTAGAAGAGAAAGAGAGACGTTTCATTTGAGGGCAACATGGAAGGCTGTAGTAAATAAAATACGTGAATGAATCTCCAAATGTGAGGAGTTGGAAAAAAAACTTAAACACTGCTCTTCCCTTGGAAACTTATGTTCCTGTAATATATTTCCTCCATCAAGAGGGTCTGGCATTACCTCCCTGCTTAGCCAAGCAGCATGAATTACAGCATGCTGGGAAAGAAGCAGTCTTAGGTTTTCAAATGATGAAACCTGGGTAGAATCTTGCTTCCCCAGTCGCCAGCTGAGCATTCTTGGGAAGTCTTTTCCCTGTCTCTGAGCCTCAGTCTCTGAGTCTGTAAAACAGGGTGAAATTAATTGTATCTCACACATTCAGGATAAAGAGTCAGTGATGTTAATGATTGCAGCAGGCCTGGTTCCATCTTGGTTCCCTAAAAGGTAGTTTCTGCTTGTGTCAGTAGAGTGACCCAACGTGTCAGGAAGGGTCTCAGGATGGAGGAGTCTTCGGGCCACCCTGCCAGTGGGGGTGGAGCGGGGGAGAAAGAGGAAGATGCTAGCTTCATGGGCCTGGGTCAGAAGTCACAAGGCCATGCGCTCTCTGCCTGTCTCAGCTGTAATTGTAGAACTGTTCCAGAGACACATCTGAAAGCTGTTAGGGGACCAGGCAGCCCTGGAGGGGCTCTCTGCGAGGGGAAGAGAGTGACAGCCCCTGATGTGGGGAAGGAGGAGAGAATGAGGAGGGAGAGGAACTGAGAAACAAACACACGTGCACAGCCACACAGCAGAGTGGGGAGGGGACGCCAGACACACCGGGAGCGGCCGCGCTCCGGGGTGCTGCTCCGGGGTCGGGGAGCGTGCAGGCCACCTCGGCTCGGTTCTTTCATCGTTACCTGTGCGGGCGGGCTGAGAGCCACTGATAACGTGAACTAGAACGCCTGCGGTTGTTCAGTCATGTCCGACTCTTTGCGACCCCCTGAACTGCAGCACACCTGCCTTCCCTGTCCTTCACTGTCTCCCGGAGTTTACTCAAACTCAAGTTCACTGGGGGCAGGAGGAGAAGGGGGTGACAGAGGATGAGAACTCCCGAGCCATCACCAAGCTCTACAACCTCATTTCACAGGTGGGGAACCACGGCCTGGAGAGGAAAGAGCCTAGCACAGGGACCTGCTGCCAGTCAGTTCAGAATAAAGGCGCCGGCTTCCCTGACCCCTCCCCTGGTGCTCCCTCTCCATGCCACCTTGATTTTGCACAGCTGACTGACTGGGGCCCAGCTGCACCTCTGGGATAGTCACAGAAGAGGTGGCTCCAAGGATCAAGTGGGACGGGCTATTTAGGAGCCTGGAATCCCAGGTTCAAACCCTTGCTACTCCTTCCTCTGACTTTGTTTCAGAGGAAAGAACACTGGCCAAGGAGGTTGAAAACTTGAGTTCATGTCCCAGAGACTGTGGGTCGTGAGATCTCAGATCTGTCCGGTTTCAGCGTATCGGGATTTCAGTGAGTGAGTGGGGACGTACCTTGGGATTGACTACTCAAATGCGAAGTATTTTTCAATGTTTCTTCACCACCTTCAGGACAAAGCACAAACTCCTTACCACGGGCCCCAACGTGACTCCTTGATGTCCTTCTATTTGACACTATCCATCTGAGACTCTATCATTGAGTTTCAAACCCTGGCCACAGATCCAGCCTTGTTGACTGGTCTCTGCTACCTACACTATTTCAGAGTGGAACCACATCCAACCAACTCTTTGTCTTTGCACACACTGCACCCTTCATCGGGGCCCCTCGACTCCTTCTCCACTCAACCTTCTCCACCTTGTCCTTGGAGAAGCAGTCAGCAATCATCTCCTCCACCCGCCCTCCCTGCAGAGTGCCAGGTCCTGGCCCATGTGGCATGACTGGGTTGGTGCCCAGACAATTCTCTCACGTCCACATGCGTGTGTGAGTGTCTTCAGAACCAGAACAGGGCTCTGCCCATCTCTATGCCTGATGCTCCACCTGGCGCTCAGATACCTAAACCATGCGGTGCTCAGCAAATACCGTTCAAAGTGAATGACGGACTGAGCGAATGACTCAATCAACTATAAGGCACCAATAGTAATTCCACTGTCTAGAAAGCAAGTCTCCCCATCTGTCAAAATGAGCAAAATGTGAAGAGATTAAAAGGCCATTAAAGGAGACAGGATAACAGAGTGGCCCAAAGCATGGCTTTGGAATCACGCAGTTTGGCTTTAAGTCCTAGCTCTTCATTTCTTATTTATGTGGGGCCTTGCCTCAATTAACTCACCTGGAAAATAGGAATCATAATATTAAAACCCACTAAATGGGATCGTTGTTGAACTGCTCACCATGATGCCTGGCATGTTAGCAGTCAACGAGAGCAAGCTGTGGGCATCATCATCAACGTTACTGTTATTATTATCATGCCACTGCCCAAGGCTCTGACGCCCTCCCCCTACACCCAGAGTAATCTCTCCTAGTGGAGACCAGGGGAGGGCAGGTGGAGAGGAAGCTGTTGTTGGGCCCATCCGAGACCCCGGGACCCCCTCACAGCAGGGGTGAGAGAATGAAACTGAGACTTTAATTGGCCGTGAGAGCTTCTCACGGATCTGACAAGGGGTAAGAGCAGGGACAGGGGCTCAGAGGCCCACGTCAGAACCGCGTCCCCGAGAGGACGGGAAAATGCGTTTGAAGTCTCCAGGCCAATGCCTGCCCTGCCCCAGCCACTGCGTGATTTAGGCATTCTGGGGAGGCAAGTCTCCTCGCTGATTTGAAGGGAAACAGATGTTTCCAGGCCAGAGGCCCTGGTCTTGTAAAATCCTCCTTCCCCCACACAGCTTTGGCAAACAACTTCCCGTAAGTTCACCACCACCACCCCCCCTCAAGCCGCCACCATCCGCCATCACTCCCCTCCCTGCCATTCCTAGCACAATGTGGAAGGCAGGGGTGGTGGAAAAAACCCTGAGCTTCAGCTTGGGGTCTGGGTAGTCAGATTTCCAGGGACACCCAAAGGCCCTTTTCTGGGGCTCAGTCTCTCATGTCTGCAAGTGTTAGTCACTGTCTTGTCCAACTCTTTGCGACCCTGTGGACTGTAGACTGTCAGGCTCGTCTGTCCATGGGATTCTCCAGCAAGAATACTGGAGTGGATAGCCATGCCCTCCTCCAGGGGATCTTCCCGACCCAGGGATTGAACCTGGGTCTCCCACACTGTGGGCAGATTCTTTACCATCTGAGCCATATATTTAAGCTTCTCTGAAAGGAGGGAGCTAAACTAAAATCAGCACCAAGGGATGGGCTGGACTTGATCTTCCAGGGACTGAGCATGTTTGCTTCTGAAAGAGCTGGTATGATCCTTTCCAGGTCTTTTTCCATTTGGGTCTATGGTGAACATCATGGACTTGCATGTCAGCATCCGGGCTTGAGTCTGAACTCCATCAGCTACCGGATGGGAACAACTGAACCCTTGGGCCTTGGTTTCCTCATTGGTAAAATGTGATCAAGATTCCATCTCTCAGGACTGTGAGAATTAAATCAGAATTCAATCTCTCCCACTCATATTTTAGGCTTCTTATGAACAAAACCGAGCATTGTAGTTCTTTCCTTGGCCTACCCATGATGCTCAGGACAGTCTGAACCCAGAGTGGGTGAGCTAAATGATCGTAACTGGTCGCTGGTAGGAAGACCTGCCAGATACTGGACAGTTGAAAGACTCAGGACCTTAATCCAGTTCTTTTTAAATTAGAGGATAATTACTCTACAATATTGTGATGACTTCTGCCATACATCAACATGAATCGGCCACAGGTAAGTATTTGTCCCTCCCTTGAACCCCCATGCCCACCTTCCTCCTCTTAACCTAGTTCTGCTTAAAGAGTAGAAAGAGCGCTCTCATTTTGAAAATCACAAAGAAGCAGAATGGGTTCTGGTTCGAACAGGCTTTGGAGATTTACCGCCTGAGTCCAAAATGCTGGTTCCATAACCCACTATCTTTATAACCTTGGGCAAGTTAGTTAACCTCTCTGTTCTTCGGCGTTTTGTCTTTAAACTGTGGATGATGATATTACCTCCTTCAAAGGGATGGTAGAGGAATAAAGAACTCGAAATGGTGCCTGGCACAGAGTAAGTGCTACGTAATAAGCATTCACCATTATTCAACACGTGCGTGCTTAAATTATGAATCTCTTCTATAATGGTTTTAAAATGAGCTCCCCCAACCCTAATCCTTTGCCATCGATCTCATTGAGAGGTAGAGAGCATGTCCACTCACCTTGAGTGTGGCAGGTTCATGCATGGTATCACTCACAGAGCACAGCAGAAGGGAAACTGTTCATCTGGGTCATAAAAGGCTATGCAATGCCTACCTTGCTTACTGAAACATTCTCACTTGGAGTCCCAAGCCTCCCATGTGAAACATCCAATTACCCTGGTGTTACGAAGCCAGGCCCCTCAGATAGGCTAAGTCATGGTGTTCAGGTCATTCCAGTCTAATTTCCAGAAGGAAAGTAAAGGAACCTTCAAGCAGTGGAGTCACCCCCAACTTCTGAACCCTTGCAGCTGAGGCTCCAGACTTCATGGAGCAGAGAGCACTGTCTGCTGTGCTCTGTCTGGATGTCTAACCCACAGAATCCACTAGCATAATCATATGGTTGTTTTAAGTCATTACATTCTGGGTCATTTGTTATGTCATCAGTAGTAAATAGAAAAATTTCCAAGCATCTAGAGTAGGCATCAACAAACTACAGTACAAATCTGGTCCGCTGCCTGTTTTTGTAGATAAAGTTTTAATGGAACATAGCTACTTTGGTTTTCTTATAATCTGTTTTCTATAGACGCTTTCACACTATAGTTGTAGAACTGAGTCATTGCATCAGAGACCATACAGTCCATGGAGCCTAAAATATTTACTATCTGGACCTCTAGAGAAAAGATTACTGACCCCTGAATTAGAGTTTTGACGGCACTTAACATTAAAATGGAGAAGGCAATGGCACCCCACTCCAGTACTCTTGCCTGGGAAATCCCATGGTCAGAGGAGCCTGGTAGGCTACAGTCCATGGGGTCGCTAAGAGTCGGACATGACTAAGCGACTTCACTTTCACTTTTCACTTGCATGCACTGGGGAAGGAAATGGCAACCCACTCCAGTGTTCTTGCCTGGAGAATCCCAGGGATGGGGGAGCCTGGTGGGCTGCCATCTATGGGGTCACACAGAGTCGGACACGACTGAAGTGACTTAGCAGCAGCAGCAGCAACATTAAAATCACTTGCTTCCATGATTTCATTTAATCCCAGAGTTAGAAGTCATTCTGATTTTATAGGTAGGCACAATGAGTTCAGGTGACCTGGCCCAGGTTACACAGCTATTCTGACCCCAGGCCTAAGGCTACAATAGCCTGCTGAAGATCCAGACTCTAGTTTCATCCCCTTGAATGAGCAGTGTAACCTTGAACCATGCCCTGCCCTCAGTTTCCCAGCCCATGAAATGAGGGCATTGGGCAAGATGGTGTGGACTGGCTGCCGGAATTCAGATGTCCAAAGCTTCCCCCTGCTGGGTGTCAGTCACGAGGCAAAACGCCTCTGCTCTCCTTTGCTCCAGGTGCATCAAAGCGTGACTTGAAGATGATCAGCCAGGGGCTGCACAATACCACAGGCAGCCCACATACTCCCCAACACCAAAACCCAACCTTCTTATCTCCTAACTCAGGCGGACAACCTGTGCTTTCTGCCAACATAAATATTCAGTTCCCGTGCCGGGCACAGAGAGGCTGTCACGGTATTAAGGACTCTAGTCCTGGTGTCCACTTTCAAAACAACCCAGTCTGAGCTGTGACTGGGAGGCCCTGCTTGGGACAAAGGTGAGGCAGTCGGCAGTTGGGCTCCAATACCAGCACCCCCAACTTGCCCTCCCTTCAACCCCTCCAGCTGCGTGAGCTAACAGGTAAAGAATCAGGGGAGGCAGGAAGCCGGCAGAAAGAGCTCTGGGGGAAGGCCAAGTCTGGAAACCAGTGTGGGCCCAAGCTCAGGCAGAGGCAACAGCAATCTAGAATCATGCACTGCTCTGCCTGCCAAGACCCCCCAGATTCACTGGGTTATGAACATTATCCTAACACCCAGAGTGCCAAGAGTACCAGAATCAGAAATGAATGATGCATGTACTGACATTCAAAATGAAATAAATATAAACTGATTCACCATTAAAGCACGTTGAGTATACCCGACAGGGGGATGAGCTCCTCTCTGTGTGTGCCCGCCACTGGTGGAACTCCTGATGGATGCCCCACAAGGTGCTAAGCAGGAGAGGAACCACTCATGCAGAACAGTGTGGTTCGTACTTTCAAAGAGCTCCCAGAAGAGCAGGGAGATGGTTAAGTGAACAAGAAATGGGATGCAGTGCTACAGAACTTAGATACAAAGTCATTCTTGCCCCTATGTTTCCTTTTCCCATCTTTAAATAGTGGACCAAGCCTTGGGAATGCATTCAAGGGCCACGTGGATCCCCTGTCAGCTGCCACAGACAGGGAATGCCAACTGCCTATAAGAATCTCACTTTTCTCTACCAAAAACATGGTGACAGTCCTAACCTTCTTCACCCAGAAAGCCTGAATGGTGTGACTCTGCCAATGGACTGTAATACACAAGGACTATGCAAATGATTTGTCTAAACTCACTCACTCACTTATCAAGTATAAGTCGACCCCTTGAGAGAAGAATTCTAGTTGGCACTTGACTTTAGCAACAGCTCCTGTCCTTCTCCTCCTTTTTCTTTTCTATCCCTACCCCTTCTCTCCACCCCTCTTTTCTGACTTCTCTTTTTTCAGGGAGTGGACATGATAACATACAGTTGGACTGACTATAGCTCTGAGTTGGAGGATGTTCACCTTTTAATAGGTTGCTTTAGGGTAGAGCAGACACAGGTTAAATTTATGGTTCCAAGTCAAGGAACGAATTATGCATGGAACGCCCAATTCCACTTCAGCTTGTATTCCTGGGCTCTTTAAAGCAAATGTGTGGCCTTTTCTCTTATATCTTTATTGCATGCTGTATGGCCTCTCTGAATCTCAGATAAAAATAATTTTTAAAATGACTTCAGTTATAAAAATTTTTTGCAAGAAAGCATAACTTGGGAATATGTTGATTTGAGAGACAGAGGACATGATTTGTAGGTTTAACCTTGTCAGCAAGCTATGGGCTTTGGCCCTGTGATTTGACTTCTCTCTGCCTCGGGTACCTATTGATAACTCCACAGGGATGCTGTGAGATCAAGCAGTCATCATGAATGTGAAAGCACCTTGGAGATTCCACATATACTTCTTGGGCACCTAACTCTGTATCAGACACATAGCTGGGAAATTTTATATAGTTGTCTTCTGTTCTCTTTACAACTATCTAAGGGATATGTATTATTAAATCCATATTTACAAGGAGGCAAGTGAACCATGGAAATGTGAATTGACTCTCCCAAGGCTATGCAGAGAGCAGCTCAGCCAGGCCCCAGCACAGGTCTCCTAACTCAAAGCCCAGTGCTGTTTCCAAAAAGAATTATTAGGTATTCATTGGTCCCAACTGGGTCTTGAGTCACAGTTCAGAGGAGGTTAGACTTTATTAGGAGGATGAACTCCACGTTCCCAACTTTTGACAAGGAAGCGATCTTAGTACAGGACAACCATCGCCCACTTTCAACACTGCCATTGCTCTTCTTTCCACATCTGACCTGAAAGACTTTCTTTTCCTCCATGGTGCCTTTTGAGACTGCAAGTTGCCAAAGCCAAGTCCAGAGGAAAGGAGGCCAAGTAGAGGTCATCAACTTGGATTTACGCTTGGACACTGAGTTAGGGAACACTATAGGCAGGATGGCGCTTATCTACTTCCAACTGAGCTCAGTCTGCACCACGTGTGTGAGCACTGCTTCCCCACGCATGAAGGGCCGGTGTGCGGAGTGCACACAACCCCTGGGCTTGGAGTCTGAAGGACTGAATTAGATCACAACTCTGTTTCTTGTTCCTGGTATCTCTAAGAGCCTCAGTTTCTGTATCTGTAAACTGGAGTCAATACTATCTGACTGACAACACTGTTGTAAGAATGAAATAACATGCAAAACACCTAAAAGAGTGCTTAGTTCAGTACATGTTATTATTATTATTATTATTTTTTGCTTACTCATGATATTAAAAAAAGTTGGCTTAAAACTCAACATTCATAAAACTAAGATCATGGCATCTGGTCCCATCACTTCATGATGAATGGATGGGGAAAAATTAGAAACAGACTTTATTTCCTTGGGGTCCAAAATCACTGAGGATGGTGACTGCTGCTGCTGCTGCTGCTGCTGCGTCACTTCAGTCGTGTCCGACTCTGTGTGACCCCATAGACGGCAGTCCACCAGGCTCCCCCGTCCCTGGGATTCTCCAGGCAAGAACACTGGAGTGGGTTGCCATTTCCTTCTCCAATGTATGAAAGTGAAAAGTGAAAGTGAAGTCGCTCAGTCGTGTCCGACCCTTAGCGACCCCACGGACTGCAGCCTACCAGGCTCCTCCGTCCATGGGATTTTCTAGGCAAGCGTACTGGAGTGGCTTGCCATTGCCTTCTCCGAGGATGGTGACTGCAACCATGAAATTAAAACATGCTTGCTCCTTGGAAGAAAAGCTATGACAAACCTAGACAGTGTGTTAAAAAGCAGAGACATCACTTTGCTGTCAAAGGTCTATATAGTCAAAGCTATGTCTTCTCAAGCAGTCATGTACAGATTTGAGAGCTGGATCATAAAGAAGGCTGAGCACTGAAGAATTGATGCATTCAAACTGTGGTGCTGGAGAAGACTCTTCAGCGTCCTTTGGACAGCAAGATCAAACCAGTCAGTCAATCCTAAATGAAATCAACTTTGAATATCCATTGGAAGGACTGATGCTGAAGCTTCCATCCGATACTTTGACCCATTGGAAAAGACCCTGATGCTTGGAAAGACTGAGAACAGGAGGAGGAGGAGGCAACAGAGATGGTTGGACGGCATCACCGACTCGGTGGACATGAGTTTGGGCAAACTTGGAGATAACGAAGGACAAGGAAGCCTGGTGTGCCGCAGTCCGTGGGGCTGCAAAGAGTCAGACACGACCGAGCGACTGAACATCAACAACACGTGAGATAAAGGGAGAATGATGCTTCTTTGAAAATCAGCCCCACAGGCAATGGCACTCACCCTGGAGGGTGCTGTAAGCAATGAAACTACTGCTCTTCATAAGGCTTAGTGAGAGCTCTAGCTCAGCCACTGGTATGCAGCCAAGTCATACCATGCCTCTGAATCTGTTTCCTTAACAGTTACACTGTGACAACAATACCTGCTTCAACAGCAGTAGGGACATTAGAGACAGTACTCTGAACCTTGGACTTCCCCAGCTGTTCCCTGATCAACACTGTGAGCAACAGTGACGTCCTTCCCCATGAACCTTGCTTTCGTTTCCTATGAAGCAATGGGTCACCAGATGTCTCCACTCATGAAGTCTACCAAATGTTAACACCAAATCTTTACAGACTCTTCCAAAACAAAAATTAAAGTGGAGGGAACACTGCCAGGTAACTGTATGAAGCCAGCATTACTCTGATACCAAAAAAACAGGTACCACAAGGAAAATACACACACACACACATTCACACAGTCCCATATTCCTTATAAATATCGACACAACAAAATACTCACCAAGTATAGTAACGTATGTTAAAAAGGACTATACACCATGACCAAATGGGATTTATCCCTTGAAAAGATGATTGATTCAGAATAAGAAAATCAACCAACATCATACATCATATTAGGAGAATAAAAGACAAAAATTACATAATCATCTTCTCAATAGGCAAAGAATAAAGCTTTCAGACAGCCCAATACCCTTTCATGATAAAAATACTCAACAAACTATGAATAGAAGGGAACATCCCCAGTCTGATAAAGGACATCTGTGGAACATTTACATCACACTTAATGGTAAAGACGGAATGCTTTCCCCTTAAGATCAGGAACAAGACAAGAATGTCTGCTTTCACTATTTCTGTTCAACATTGCTCTGAAGGTTCTAGACAGGGCAATTAAGCCAAAAAAGGGAAATAAAAGTCACCCAGACAACAGAGGAAAACGTAAAATATCTATATTTGCAGATGACATGATTTTGTATGTACAAAACAAAGGAATCTATACATACACAAAGATCTTCAAAAAAGATAGTTCAGTAAGTTGCAAGTTTAAAGATTAATAAAAATAAATCAATTATATTCTATATACTAGCAATGAATTATCAGAAAAATAAAATTAAGAAACAATTCTACTGACAGTATTGTCAAAAAGAATACAATGATAGAAGTAGTTTTAACAAAGGTTACACACTGAGAACTATAAAACATCATTGAAAGAAATTTTAAAAAGACCTAAATAAATGGAAAGATACCATGTGTATCTTGGAAGACTTAACATTGTAAATATGAAACGACTTCCAAATTTATCTATAGATTCAACACAATCACAGGTGATTTTTTTGGCAAAAATTGACAAACTAGTCCTAAAATTCATATGGGAATACACAATACCCAGAACAGTCAAATGATCTTTAAAAATAAAAAAGACAAACTTGAGTGATTCACATATCCTGATTTCTAAATTTGCTACAAAATTACAGTAATCAAGGCTGTCTACTACTAGTATAAGGATAGATATAGGTGAATGGAGTAAGCTTGAGAGTTTAGAAATGAATATGGTCATCTGATTTTCTACAAGAGTGCTAAGACAATGCAATGGGGGAATAATGATCTATTTCATAATAGTTTCTTCAGTAAATTATGTTGGAACAGATAGCCAAATGCAAGTGAATGAAACTGGACCCCATTGTCACACCATATCAAAAAATAATTCAAAGGGGATCAAAGACCTAAATGCAAAAGCAAAAAATATAAAACTCTTAGAAACAAACATAGGAGTAAAACTTCATGACCCTTAGATTAGGTGATGATTTCTTAGATATGACACCTAAACCACAACCAAAGGAAGAAAGAGATAATTAGACTTCACCAAATATGAAGGAAAAAAAAAGTGCTTTAAAGGTCACTATCAAGAAAGTGAAGATAACCAACATAATAGGAGAAAATATTTATAACTCATCTATCTGATACAGGTCTAATATTTGGAATATATACATATTATAACTCAACAGAAGGACAAACAACACAATGCAAAAATGGGCAAAGGAATTTGAAAAAAACATTTCTGCAGAGAAGATACACAAATGGTCAATAATAAGTCATGGAGATAGGCTCAACATTGTGAGTTACGTAGGGAATGCAAATCAAAGCTCTAAAGAGACATCGCCTCTTAACCATTAAGATGGCTATGATAAAGAAGACAAAAATGGCAAGCATTGGCAAGGATGGAGAAATTGGAACCCTCATACATAGATGGTGAGCATGTAAAATTGTGTAGCCATAGTGGAAGGGAGTTTGGCAGTTTCCTTCAAAGTTATACCTAAAATTAACATCCGACTCAGCAATTACATTCCTAGGTATATACCCAAGAGAACTGAAAACATATGTCTATAGAAAAACTTATACACAAATTTTCATAGTGGTATTATTCCTAATAGCCAAAAAGTGGAAAGCAGTTCAAATAACCATCAACTGATGAATGGATAAACAAAATGTTGTATATTCATACAATTGAATATTATCCAACCATAAAAAGGAATAAAGTCCGTATTCATGCTAGAGTATCAAAGTTGAAAACATTGTGATAAGTGAAAGAATTCAGGCTGAAAAGGCCACATATTATACGGTTCCATTTATATGAAATATCCACAATAGGCAAATTCCTGCAGACAGAGATTAGTGGTTGCTGCCAGAGTTGGGAGAAGGGGGCGATGGGGGCGATTATTAATTGGTATTGAGTTTCATTTTCAGATAATTAAAATATTCTGGAATTGCTGTGGTGGTTGAACAAATTTGTGAATATCCTAAAATCTACTAAACTATATATTTTGAAAGGGTGAAGTTTATGCTCTGTGAATTAGAACTATACACACACACACACACACACACCTCAATAAAAAGAAACAAAACGTGGTGTCAGTCTAGAAGCATCCTGCCTCCAAGTGGTGGCCACAGTAGACAAGTGGAGTCTGGGTCTTTTCCATATGCAGCTTTCTGGCCTCTGAATTTGAGCAAACACCTCTTGCCCAACCCCTATTCCAGAATTTCTTAAAGGGGAAGCAGGACCTGCAATGGAGCCCTAAGTGGATGGTTATGACTTTGGTTTATTTGTAAATGTAGGAGTCTGCAGCAGAACCCTTCAGAACCTCAGTATGTTCCAAAGGCCAGAGGCATAGATTCGGAAATGGAAAGTTCTGGGCTTAAATATCCTCTCTGTTGCTTACAGGCTGTGTGACACTGGCTAAGTATTTCACTGCTTCACCTTAGTTTTCTTGTCAACAAGACAAACACAATTCCACCTGCCTCACAGGATTGTTAAGAGGAGACTCAAGAGTGGATAAGATGCTCTTAGCCAAATTATCAATCCATAGTTAGAATTATCACTTTTAAAGCTCCTCATCTACACTTCCTGTTACTTTGATAAAAACGTACAACTATGTTCAGTGCAGTGGGGCATCACCCCCCATCATGAATTAACAACATTTTAGCCCTGATCCACAAGGCACGCACAACCCTACCTGAACAGATAAGACATGTCCACAGGTGCCAGTGGTGAACAAGACTGGACAGAAGTCAAGCCCTGGTAAAACTGCTTAGAGAAGTGAAAGGGGTCGACAAAGGCTTAGGCAAGACTTACAAGCTGCTGCCTCATCGAGTTATGAAGCCAAAGCAATAGAGGGTAAAGGTGGGTGGCATAAAGCCGGATGACTCAAGATCAACTGTCTAATCCCAAAGGCCAATGAAAGGTGAGAGATGAGAGTACACTGGCCTTGGACTTGTGATATCTCAGGGTTCCCCGCCGAGGTGGAGACTAGAGAAGCTGGACGCAGCTGCCCAGCAAGCCTGAGTGTCAGCCTTAGGTTCCGAAAGAGAACACAAAGCATTCTCACAAGCTGAACAACTCTTAGCACCAGGATAGCATCTTACCAAGTAATTCACTTAAACCCTTTCTTGAACTAAGGCTCAGAGAGGGCAACCAACTTATCTTAAGTCACATAGGAAGTTCAAAGCCAATCCAGAATTTGAATCCATCTGTGATGCTGCACGGACATTTGGCGTGGTAAGCAGATTCACAGTGAGGAGTCAGAATAGCGCTGATGGCGGGTGCCCCTCCCCATGGGGGTCACACTGTCTCTACCCCACTTAGTCTGAGCTGTAGGTGGGGTCTCCAGAGAGCCCTTATACTGGGCAGTTGTCACTGCTTTGATTTTTTTTCCCCACTCCTCTTACTCCTTTGATGATCTCTGGGCCCTATGCCCTGTTCTCTGCTTGCCAGGAGGGCCCACTCACCGCTTCTTCTCACCAGCCATTATTGGCGGTAAGTAAGTGCCAAGTGCTATGGCTGCTATAAGCTGATGCCTGACTCCCCAGGAAACGTGCAAAAGAGGTGCCTCTCCCTCCCCCACGTGCAGACCTGGGACTCAGAGCCCTGCGGTGATAAGGCAGGCAGAGGACCAGATTCAAATCCATATCTATGTCCAGCACCGGCCACACACTCCCCACTATGGGGCTCTTTGCTTTAGCCAGCAGGTCTGATCTCTGCTGTGAACTCAGGCAACCCTACACAGCCTTCGTCTAATATCTCAGAGCCCCAACCGCCATCTGGCTCCCTTTGCCCCGTGAAGATAAGCCTCTCTGGTCGACTGGACACATCGGCCTTAGAAACCTTGAGCCACCAGAATAAGGGAACAGGCTGGCTGGGCACAGTTGGGGCATCCGGCCCTGATAAGACCTCGCCACGGCTGGACAAGCTCTCAGAGACGTAAGGCTTTGCGTAAGCACGAGATTAGAAGAATACATTTTAAAGATACTTATTTATTTTCTTTCAGGTAGTGACATAAACAGAGGGGGGGGAAAGTTTCCCAAGGGAGATAAAACACGGAGGAACTTTCTGTGACTATGGTTGTTACAGAAATTAATATTAATAATAAATAATAACAAAAACTCCACAGTGTCAGTTGGAGGAAGCCGCAGTTTCAATTTTCTAACATACGAAGTGAGGAATGCTGGTGGAAATTAAAAAGCAAAATAACCTAGTGGGTGGGATGGGGAGGTAGGTGGGAGGGAGGTTCAAGAGGGCAGAGACATACACACACCTGTGGCTGATTCATGTTGATATATGGCAGGAACCAACACAATATTGTAAGGCAATTATCCGCCAATTAAAAAATACACACATTTTTTAAAAAGCAAAACAAGTAACCATAAACTCACTCTGTTCTTCAGGCTACACTGATACAAATTTAGGACAGCGGTTACTCTTAGGAGGGAAGGAGAGATCAGAAGATTGGTGATAGGGAGGCAAATTAATCTTCAAGTGTATCTTTAATTTTAATTTCTTTCAGGAGGAAAGAGCTCTGAAACAACCGTGACAGAGGACTGACCTGTATTAATCCTGCATGGTGGGCACATGGAGGCTTACTGTACTGACTCCATACTCTCTGCATTTTCGTTTTCATGATTAAAGCAAACAAACGAATGCCTTCCTGACACCTATCAATTTACACTTTGCAAACTTATTACACAGATAACCTTGAAAGCAAGGCAAAGCAGGCTTTACTGCCCACACTTTACATTCAGGGAATCTGACGTGTGCCGGGAGGGTGGAGCAGGGGCTTCTGAATCAAGGACAGGCACGGAGCGGCAGGGTGATAGAACCGGCACCCCGTCAGCCGCTGGGTGAGGGCTCCTGTGCTGCGTTCACCTTGGCTCTGAAGACAAAACTGTTCTGTCTGACAGAGAAAGCTCTGAGGTCTGGACTGGTCCAAGGACCGAGACGGTGCCGGAGACTTCCGATCTCCAGTGTCTCGGCCAGTCTCCGTACCCCCACAGCTCTGCACTCTCTGACCGTGAGCCTTGATGCCCTTGGCTCAACCGACATTTCCTGAAGCCTGGATGTGAAGCTGGGGCTTCTAGGCAGTTCCCTATAGCACCTGCTTCACAGTCGCACGAGGCCATTCTCTGGGGACGCTCCTGCCTGGTCTCGTTTGGTGAGCTTGGTTGCTGCACCTAAGTACTGTTTGTCTTCCTCGGACAGAACACTCAGCAGCAAGAGAGGCACGAAGGACCCAGTGTCCTGGCATCAGAAATAGCCATTCCTCTTTATAACTTCTCTCTGTGTGACAGTTTCGAGGTCCATATACCCCAGTTTAGACCTGGTTATAGACTCTGCCCTAGGCTTCGCCATCGTGAGCTTCTATTTTCTCATCTGTAGAGTGGCGATGATAAAACTCTAAGGGCAGCAGTTGTCGTTTTCAGTTTCATTTGCTTCCTTTACCTAGTCTTTCTCATTCCTGTTTCTATTTTTTTTTCCCGGAAGCACAGTGCCTGTATCCACTGAACAATTTCTCCATCTCTTATTACGACTTGGGTGGCACTGTCCATCTCATGTCCCTACCTCCCACAACAGAAGTGCTGACATTTCCCAAACACGGCAACTAGAATTCGTTCCTGGGGACTGATAGAATTGGTAGGAGAGGGATATGTCTCTCTTTCTCTGATATCACAGGCATGAAGAACCATTAAAACCTGTACCTGCTGGGGTCCATCTCGGTCCCTCCGTAAGGAAAACTCACCTGAGAATGCAGCCAACACACAGAGGCTGGGGCAGAGATGCAGATACCATGTCACATCACCTGAACTCCTGATGCCTCTGAAGCTGCAGCTAGCATAAAAGTAGGTTCCATTTTTTGTCCATAAGCAATTTTGATTTGAGTTTCTGTTACTTGTATCCAAGAGTTCAGATTCTCACCATACCCTTCTGAAATATCTTATAGAAAGTTATTGTGAAGATTAAACATGCTAATGTTGTTGAATTGTATGTTTAACATAGTGGTGGTGGTTTAGTCACTAAGTCATGTCCGACTCTTGCGACCCCATGGACTGTTGCCTGCCAGGTTCCTCTGTCCATGAGATTCTCCAGGCAAGAGTACTGGAGTGGGTTTCCATTTCCTGCTCCAGGGGATCTTCCTGACCCAGGAATCGAACCCTGGGTCCCCTGAATTGCAGGTAGATTCTTTACCGATTAAGCTATATCTGGGGCATTTGTACATGCTCAAGCGGGGGCTGGGGAGACACCTATCATCATTAATAGGACTGTAGTGGGCTCTTGTCCCAGAAGGAGGACTACCCCTGTGCTTAGGTCTGCAGCTCCACTTGGTAATCAGCAAACAAAACCTCAACTGCTGCCTGATGGCGCACCTTGGGTCAGATCGCTGTCTACCTGGCTCAGGACCACTTTTCCAGGCTCTGGGAAATCCCCACACCTGTTCAGGTGGGACCAATCACTTTTTCCTCTACGTGTCTTTTAGTTCTGGGTTGGCAAAAAAAAGTTGGTTTGGGTTTTTCCATACCATCTCACATACCATTTAACAGCTGATGGAAAAACCCAAACCAACTTTTTAGCCAACACGATACCTAGGACATGAAGCCAGGAAATTACCATCTTCATCTCTCCTTTCCCTGCGGTCAGCCCACTGGCAGGAGGGCTCTCTGGGAGAAGAAACCACATCCCATTCTTTTAACCCCATCTTCACAATAACCCTAGTTGCTCACATGGTAGTGGCACCTCTGGATAATCACTTGCTATTTCAGAAGCAGAGAAGGGTCAAGTACTCTTAAAAACCAGAAACAGAATAACGGGGGCTGTGACCAACTTACATAGACTTACTTAGCTTACTTTTTTTTTTATCTTCCAGAGGACAGTCATAGTTCATAGTAGGTGCTTGGAAGATGCTCTCTATCTTAGGCTAGCCCAAAAAGCAAGAGACTACAGTCAAGTCCTCACGGATGAGCATCAGGTAGGATAAACTGGTGCCTGCTGGGGAGCTGCCTCTGTCTCACCACTTGTCCTCTCTGATCCATTCATCTGAGACTGTAAATTTCAACCACCTTGCTTTCTTCCAATTCTGGTCTACACCAGATGTCACTGCTTCTCACCCAGGCCTTGGGAACAGCTTCCTTATTTGTTGCCAACTGTTCTCTCTTGCCTCCACCCTATTGCCAGCATATTAGCCAAAGGGATCCCCCTAAAATGCAAATCTGACAATGTCTACTGAGCAGCTCCAAACCCTTAACAGCTCTGCTTTCTCTCAAGGTAAAGCCCTTACTATTTAGCTGGGCAATAGCATCCTTTTGTGATTTAAGCCTTATCAACCTCTTCAACTTCATTACCCAAATTTGCCCCATTGCCTCATAGTGACTTGAGTAGTAAACCAGTATATTACCTTGCTCTTCAGTTACATATGACTTCCTCTCCCTGGAAAGCCATTTATTGTCCCTTCTATCCTCTATCTTTACCTAAGTGATCCCGCTTATTCTTTAACACTCAACTAAAATGTCACCCTTTCTGGCCAGCTTTCACTGGACTAGGAGGCATTCTCCCCTCTGAGCTCTCATGGGCTTGACAAGGGCCACATTTTATCATGAGCTGCATGGCAGGAGGAATGATTGTATGGACCCTGTGGGCCTCTGGGATGTAGTGCAGAGCCCTACAGAGAAGCAGATATTCAAAAGCACATGGAATGAACAAACACCCATGCTGAGTGAGGATGCTACACTTGAGCATACCCTTAGAGAGTAAGCAAGCACCGGTTAAGAAAGGCTACCGGAGGTCATTCCTGGTTGTCAAAAAACTTCCTTGTTCTCCCCATCTTTTTCCCCCATGGGTCGTCATTTGTACGGTATTGTAGAACCACTTCACCAGTTTTAATTGGCTTGTGGCAGGGTGGCTTGTGTATGTATCTGGCTCCTCCCAGAGCTCTTTAGGGCAGAGATTGTGCTTCATTCCTCTACATGTCCAGATAGAGCTTCACAGAAGGGAATACACTGCAAAGGCTCAGAACACGGGCTCCGAGATGCCATCTTTACTTTCACAGACTATCAAGTCTAACCGGGGGCACACATGAACACACATCAATATGTCACTGAAAAGTTTAACAACCGTAATAAAGGAAAGGGATGGGGAATCTCATTTAGATTACGGGCTCTGGGGAGGCCATTCCGAGGAAGCAACATTTAGGCTGAGAACTGAATAAGCAGCGCAGCTTACGCCAAGGCCCTGTGATGGGTGAGAGCAAAGATCTGGAGTGTATTGGCTCATTAAATGCTAACGTGGCTTCTGTGGAGGCTGGGCTAGTTAATGATTAGGAGCTTGAGCTCTGGAGCCAGCCTGTCTGAATTTAAACCCTGGCTCTTGACTGGTGTGTGAGTTTAAGCAACTTTCTTAACTTCTCTGCGCTTTGGTTTTCTCATCAGTTCAATGGGAATCATAAAATACTATCCTCATTGGGTTACAGAGAAGATTGGATAAGTTAATTTGTGTAATGCATTTAGAACAGTGTCTGACGTACTGAACGCACTCTAAGTACAAAACATATGTATCATTGATTCTTTTATGTTCCCTCTGAAGTGTTTACATGAATAGTATTATAAAGGGTGAGGCAAAAGTCTTGCCTGGAGAAGACACATCCAGGCTAGGAACTGAGAAAAATAGTGGGGAATTATGGGAAGTTACCCAATAAAATAGCAGGGACTCAATTCACTTCTCTATAAATGGCATAATCCTTGCCTCTAGAGCAGCATGTGCCATGGTGCCAGCAGCAGTCTTGAGACAAAGAGCCTCCTTTGAACACAGTTACTGAGATCCCTGGGAGAAAGTGTAACTCCATGACATGGTATTATTGTAAAAACTCACAGGGGTAAAGCAAGAACAAATAAAAAGCTCCAGGGATTACCACTGCTTATTTTAAAGATGCTTTTGTGGACTTAATATCCATCTAGAAGCCAGCAAAATTGCTGTTTATTTATCCTGTAGCTTCTGCGTGTCTTCCTTGGCCCTGTGTACTCTCTCTCCCCCCTCTCCCTGTTACAGGCCATAGATAGGATTAAGAAAGGTCTATTTATGGTCTTAAGTTACTACACATGTTGAAGGAGAGATTTCTAGGGGGCAGGCCTGTGATAAGGATGAGAGCAGCCAGGTCTAGTTTCGGGAGTCCAGCAGGCAGCTCACCCACCCACCAACCCCTTCACAAGTGAGACGGCTCCCCGGGCCTTCCTTCCTTGTTTGAGTCTGTGAATGTTTCCCAGAAAGACATAGTAACTTTTCCTTTTTCTGGCAGGGGCGCCTGATGAAACTCCCTGAAAACAAGGCCTCTCCTTCCCCTTCAGGCTGGCCTCACACATGCTAATGCAAATGAGTCCTGACCCAGCCTAGGGTCTGCGGGAAGGCGGCCAGAAGTTTTAGAACAAACACGCAAAGAATGTTATTTCATTTCTGGCATCCTGGGGAAAGAGGGACAGAGAGAGGGAAGTTGGGCAGTCAGGAGGTGGAGTGAGGGAGAGAATGAATATGAATGTTTCCTGCAATAGGACTGAAGCAGATGGAAAGACTGGGAGAAAACTGATAGGCGTAAAGAGACTATGAGGTGTCAGAAATTGACATGTAGAATACATATAGTTTTAATCCCACTTGCAATTTTGAAATTGAATATATTCAGTTAAGTTCAGTTCAGCTCAGTCGCTCAGTCGTGTCCAACTCTTTGCAACCCCATGAATCACAACACGCCAGGCCTCCCTGTCCATCACCAACTCCCGGAGTTCACTCAAACTCATGTCCATCGAGTCGGTGATGCCATCCAGCCATCTCATTCTCTTTGTCCCCTTCTTCTCCTGCCCCCAATCCCTCCCAGCATCAGAGTCTTTTCCAGTGAGTCAACTCGTCGCATGAGGTGGCCAAAGTATTGCAGTTTCAGCTTTAGCATCAGTCCTTCCAATTAACACCCAGGATTGATCTCCTTTAGAATGGACTGCTTGGATCTCCCTGCAGTCCAAGGGACTCTCAAGAGTCTTCTCCAGCACCACAGTTCAAAAGCATCAATTCCTTGGCGATCAGCTTTCTTCACAGTCCAACTCTCACATCCATACATGACCACGGGAAAAACCATAGCCTTGACTAGACGGACCTTTGTTGGCAAAGTAATGTCTCTGCTTTTTAATATGCTATCTGCTGCTGCTGCTGCTAAGTCACTTCAGTCGTGTCCGACTCTGTGTGACCCCACAGACGGCAGTGCACCAGGCCCCCCCGTCCCTGGGATTCTCCAGGCAAGAACACTGGAGTGGGTTGCCATTTCCTTCTCCAATGTGTGAAAGTGAAAGTGAAGTCGCTCAGTCATGTCTGACTTGTAGCGACTCCATGGACTACAGCCCACCAGGCTCCTCCATCCATGGGATTTTCCAGGCAAGAGTACTGGAGTGGCTTGCCATTGCCTTCTCCGAATATGCTATCTAGGTTGGTCATAACTTTCCTTCCAAGGAGTAAGCGTCTTTTAATTTCATGGCTGCAATCAGCATCTGCAGTGATTTTGGAGCCCCCCAAAATAAAGTCTGACACTGTTTCCACTGTTTTTCCATCTATTTCCCATGAAGTGATGGGACCAGATGCCATGATCTTTGTTTTCTGAATGTTGAGCTTCAAGCCAACCTTTTCACTCTCCTCTTTCACTTTCATCAAGAGGCTTTTGAGTTCCTCTTCACTTTCTGCCATAAGGGTGGTGTCATCCGCATATCTGAGGTTATTGATATTTCTCCCAGCAATCTTGATCCCAGCTTGTGCTTCTTCCAGCCCAGCGTTCCTCATGATGTACTCTGCATATAAGTTAAATAAGCAGGGTGACAATATACAACCTTGATGTACTCCTTTTCCTATTTGGAACCAGTCTGTTGTTCCATGTCCAGTTCTGACTGTTGCTTCCTGACCTGCATACAGGTTTCTCAAGAGGCAGGTCAGGTGGTCTGGTATTCCATTGCTTTCAGAATTTTCCACAGTTTATTGTGATCTACACAGTCAAAGGCTTTCGCATAGTCAATGAAGCAGAAATAGATGTTTTTCTGGAACTCTCTTGCTTTCTCCATGATCCAGCGGATGTCGGCAATTTGATCTCTGGTGCCTCTGCCTTTTCGAAAACCTGCTTGAACATCTGGAAGTTCATGGTTCACATATTGATGAAGCCTGGCTTGGAGAATTTTGAGCACGACTTTACTCGCGTGTGAGATGAGTGCAATTGTGTGGTAGTTTGAGCATTCTTTGGCATTGCCTTTCTTTGGGATTGGAATGAGGACTGACCTTATCCAGTCCTGTGGCCACTGCTGAGTTTTCCAAATTTGCTGGCATATTGAGTGCAGCACTTTCACAGCATTATCTTTCAGGATTTGAAATAGCTCAACTGGGATTCCATCACCTCCACTAGCTTTGTTCGTAGTGATGCTCTCTAAGGCCCACTTGACTTCACATTCCAAGATATCTGGCTTTAGGTGAGTGATCACGCCATTGTGATTATCTTGGTCATGAAGATCTTTTTTGTACAGTTCTTCTGTGTATTCTTGCCACCTCTTCTTAATATCTTCTGCTTCTGTTAGGTCCATACCATTTCTGTCCTTTATGGAGCCCATCTTTGCATGAAATGTTCCCTTTGTATCTCTAATTTTCTTGAGGAGATCTCTTGTTTTTCCTATTCTGTTGTTTTCTTCTATTTCTTTGCATTGATCGCTGAGGAAGGCTTTCTTATCTCTCCTTCCTATTCTTTGGAACTCTGCATTCAGATGCTTATATCTTTCCTTTTCTCCTTTGTTTTTCGCTTCTCTTCTTTTCACAGCTATTTGTAAGGCCTCCTCAAACAGCCATTTTGCTTTTTTGCATTTCTTTTCCATGGGGATGGTCTTGGTCCCTGTCTCCTGTACAATGTCACGAACCTCTGTCCATAGTTCATCAGGCACTCTATCAGATCTAGTCCCTTAAATCTATTTCTCACTTCCACAGTATACTCATAAGGGATTTGATTTCGGTCATATCTGAATGGTCTAGTGGCTTTCCCTACTTTCTTCAATTTAAGTCTGAATTTGGCAATAAGGAGTTCATGATCTGAGCCACAGTCAGCTCCTGGTCTTGTTTTTGCTTCTCTCCGCCACTGAATACATTACTATCACTTTTTGGATACAGGAAAAGTTTTGGTCTCAAAACTTAAGCGTTTTTTCATAGGCTACCCCAAAGGCAAGATGGTAGAGTCAGGATTTGAACTCCAATCTTAAAATTTCAAATCCCGTGCTGGACTGTCTTCTCAATGAGGCTTATTGTTTGTCATTTGATAGATTCCCCCCACCCCAAAAAAAACTGTGAACATAACCATCCTGCATCGTCCTACTCTCTGCATCCCTCTCTTTCTGCTCTCCTAATTACAGGTTCAGTATCTCTTACCAGGTCTGTTACAACAGCCCCCAATGTCTCCTTTCTTGTTGTTGTTAAGACACTAAGTCATATCTGCCTCTTTTGCAACCCTATGGACTGTTGCCCGCCAGGCTTCTCTGTCCTTGTGATTTCTCAGGCAAGAGTACTGGAGTGGGTTGCTATTTCCTTCTCCAGGGGAATCTTCCCAAACCAGGACTGAACCCATGTCTCCTGCATTGCAGGCAGATGTTTTACTGCTGAGCCACCTGGGAAGCCCTACTGTAACCCATACGCCATAGAGGTCATTCTAAAGCCCAAATGTGGCCTCCTCCTGACTGCTCAAAACAAATCAAAGGCTCCTTGGTCTGCATTACAAAGCCTTGCAAGTCCTGCCTTTCTTCCCTTTTATACTACGGATCTCAACTATGCTCACCTTTCTGCTGTTCCCTACCCCACTGCTGCTGCTGCTGCTAAGTCGCTTCAGTCGTGTCCGACTCTGTGCGACCCCACGGACTACAGCCTACCAGGCTCCTCCGTCTATGGGATTTTCCAGGCGAGAGTACTGGAGTGGGGTGACATTGCCTTCTCCGTCCCTACCCCACATGTCCGTCTAATTTCCCACCTCCTTGTCTTCCCTCAGCTGGCGATGCAATAACAGCCCTAATTCTAAATGGTCACTGCAATCTATTCTTCCAGAGCCAGCTCAAATGCACCTCCCCCAGGTAGGCTGGCTATTAGAGACCACAGCCTCCTCAAAACTTTATCATGAGGCAAATCACCCTCTATTCCAGGATAATTAGCTCCTTACAAGTTTGTTCTTAACACTGGGCAAAGCTCCTTCGGTCTAGGCCATACGTTCTCGAGGCTCAGCTGTGCCACTGGCTATGAGAGGAACACATAAGAATATCCACAGGTGGGCTCTAGATCAAGATATCGTGTGCTAGAATCGTGGTTCTGCCATTTACTAATTAAGGCAGACCTTGAACTAATAATGTAGTCTTTCTGTTTCTTAGTTTACTTACATATAAAAAGTACCTACTATAGTACCTATCATAGAGTACCTACCGTAGAAATTACCATATTGTGAAAATTCAGAGCATCAGTGGACAGAAAGATATTGGCACAATGCATAGCGGTAGTGAGAGCTTAATAAATGGTCAATGACACTGTGGATTGGTAGGCAGGGGCCATGGCATTGCCATGTATGTCCTTGACCAATAGTGACAGATGTTTAATTGAAAGTCTGACTCTATCCATTCAACCTGATATGTCTATTCCTGACCTTTGTTGATTTCTAAATTGAGCGCCTGCTTAATTCCAAGTCATATGTTAGGGATTCATAGACATCTAAAAGTGGTTTCTAAAATCTGTTCTACTCTTGGATTGCTGGCAATTTTATTTCTCTGTGATCATCAGAACTACATTAGACATGGACTCAAGGAATAATTCCCTGGTCGCTCAGACAGTAAAGAATCTGCCTGCAACGTGGAAGACTCAGGTTTGATCCCTGGGTCAGGAAGCACCCTTGGAGAAGGGAATGGCTACCCACTCCAGTATTCTTGCCTAGAGAATTCTAGGGACAGAGGAGTCTGGCAGGCTACAGTCCATGGGGTCGAAAAGAGTTGGACACGACTAGGTGACTAACACTTTCACTTTCAAGGAATGATAGAAGGAAAAAAAAAGGGGGGGCAGGGGGAGGCATTTATTCTGTTAAATATTTGGGGAATGACTCCAAATTTGCCACATCATGTCCAAAGAGTTCCTAAAAGATGCTGGGGGTGAACAGAGACTTGTGGCAATGTGACAGAGGGCAGGCAAGACAATTAGCCAATTATGATTCTCCTTCATTGTCCTGGTGAAGTCCTACTAAAGAAACATCTTGTATGTACTTGATATTGAGCACCTACTGTGTGCCAGACCTGCTATTCCTGTGAGCTTTGCACATATTAAATACTCTATTTGTACCATAATAAAACTCCAGTGCAGGGAGTATCAACACTCTCACCTTACAGATGTGGAAATTAAGGTCCAGGAAAATAAGTATCCTATACAGCCAGAAAGATTTGAATTGACACTAGGACAGCCTAACTTAAAATCCTAGCTTCTTAGCCTCTCAGAAGCTCAGGATGATTGCGGGCACACGGGTACTCAGATTTCAGACAAGAGAGCAGCAGGGGGTCAACAGTGGGGTCAGGAACACTGTCCAGCCCGGCTCTGACACCCGTTCTCTGAGTGACCAGGCCCCTCCCCTCCCCGAGCTGCAGTTTCTTCTAAGAGAGAAGGTTTAGGTCCATGAGGTCTGAATCCTCAAGCTCTGCTGTGCTGTGATTCGAATGTGAAACCAGAAGGGGATTGTTGAAACCTGGGGGAGTCTGTCCTTGGGGGCAAGGAGAACAGAACAGAGGGAAAAATGCCAGAAATCTGGATTCTGTCTGGCCTCTGAGTTTCTACACATCATTCACGGTGATCTCCTGCAGTCTGTTAACACCTTTCCAGCAATGACCTCAAGACTGCTCCTAGCATCAGCCTCTTTCACAGACAGAGGTGGGAGTTTGGAGGTGGGCGGGGGGGGTGCGGGGAGCCCCTCAGACCGTGCTGTTGAACCCACAGCCAAGGCAATGTGAGCAGGAAGAGACCTGGCTTTGAGTGTGGGTCCGTTCCTATTTCAGGGGTCCCTAGAGTCCTAGAAAGTCAGAGGAGGAAGGGATGTCACCATCCAGTCTCCTCACTGTGATATGGAAGACCCTGAAGTTCAGAAAGAGGAAGCTTTTTGTCCAAGGTTGAGAGGGCAGCCTAGCTGGGCTGTATGTGACTTGTGACCCCATCCCGGGGAGTTCTCCCCTTGTTGAGCTGTCTCTGAGCTGCCCCTCAACCAAACACCCCCAAGATAAAAGGCAGGGAGTCAAGGCCTGCTGGTAAGAGCTGTAGATGGAGCTTCAGGAACCCTGTATGCTAATCCTGGTTCTGCCCTCACTGTGAAGCCTGTGGGTCTCTTTGGGCATCAGTTCCCTTATCTATATATACTGAGAGAGTTGATTGAGATAAGAGAGCCTAAATCAACAAATTGCAGGCTCATTGTGACCTACACAGTTGGTTTATATGACCAATTTTGATTTGGCTTCCAGAAAGTACTAATTAATAGATTGCATTTAAGCCTAGGTTTATGTCTTGGAAGGTTATTCAACACTGAATCTACATTCTCACATAGTAGTGATGAGCTGGAGCTGAGTGGCCTCTGCTCCATTTCCAGTTTACCGCAGTCCCCACCACTCCCTGTTATGAAGCACCTGGTCACATTGACCCATTATGTCACTTGCCAGTTCATCCTTATAAAGCCCAGTCCATCTCCCTCAGTTCCCTGCTCCCCAGGTACAGACCACAGCATCCCCTGAGATTATCAGCCACTGAGTCCTGACAGGGACCTGAAATCTGCCTCCCACACATCACCCCATCCTTCCCCCCAGGGGTCAGAGTGGACACATCAGTGTCCTCTGATATCCACGTGGCTATACAGAGGGTTGAGGACAGTGGGCCATCCTCCTGAGTCTTCTCTTAACTTGAAAGAAGAGTCCAGGTCCCTCAAATGTTCTCTAGGGACCTCGCTTCTAGGGCCCTTGGTGACCTCCTCTTTCTCCTCTGGACACTGTCCAGATGCTTGGTTTTCCCCTTGCAAGTCGGGAGGGCATGCCTGGAGCCGTGAGGATCCTTCAGGTCATTCCCGTTGCCTCATCCCACGCTTCGCTCCTCTAGGGGCCCCGACATGGCTGATGAGGCCGTCGCCCGCTCGTAGCCCCAGCTCTCTGACCTCCAGCCCTTGCCGTCCTCACTCCAGCTACACTCTCTGCCTCATCACACTCTCTCTCATTCTCCAGGCTTCTCCTAATCCATCCTCTGCCTGAAACTCCTGTGTTAGTTCCCTGTGGCTGCCATTATGAGTTACCACAGACACAGGGGCTTAAAACAACAGACATATATGATCTCACAGCTCTGGAGGCCAGGAGTCTGAGATCAAGGTGAAGGCAGGACGGAGCTCCCCACCTCCCACCCCAAGGGCTCCTGGGAAGAACCGTTCATTTTCTCTGCCAGCCCCTGAGGGCCCAAGGCGTTACTTAACTTGTAGTTCAGTTCAGTTCAGTCACTCAGTCGTGTCCAACTCTTTGCAACCCCATGAACTGCAGCACGCCAGACCTCCCTGTCCATCACCAACTCTTGGAGTTTACTCAAACTCAGGTCCATCGAGTTGGTGATGCCATCCAACCATCTCATCCTCTGTCGTCCCCTTCTCCTCCCGCTTTCAATCTTTCCCAGCATCAGGGTCTTTTCAAATAAGTCAATTCTTCGCATTAGGTGGCCAAAGTATTGGAGTTTCAGCTTCAGCATCAGTCCCTCCAATGAACACCCAGGACTGATTTCCTTTAGGATGGACTGGTTGGATCTCCTTGCAGTCCAAGGGACTCTCAAGAATCTTCTCCAGCACCACAGTTCAAAAGCATCAATTCTTCGGTGCTCAGCCTTCTTCATAGTCCAACTCTCACATCCATACATGACTACTGGAAAAACCATAGCTTTGACTAGGCAGACCTTTATTGGCAAAGTAACATCTCTGCTTTTTACTATGCCATCTAGGTTGGTCATAGCTTTTCTTCCAAGGAGCAAGCGTCTTTTAATTTCATGGCTGCAGTCACCATCTGCAGTGGTTTTGGAGTCCCCAAAAATAGTCTCTCACTCTTTCCACTGTTTCCCATCTATTTGCCATGAAGTGATGGGAGTGGATGCCATGAGGGAATCCCTTAATCTCTTATATTTTCAAAGAGTCTATTTCCAAGTAAGGTCATACTCTGAGGTTTCAGGTAGTCATGACTTCTGGGGGGACACTGTTCAGCCCAGTGCAACCTGTCCTCTTATTTCTGCAGGAAAACTTCATAGGAGATCTGCAAAATAGCACTGCAGCTGACCTCTCTGGGCTGGGGCCCTTTCTCAGTGTATCCACAGCCCCCGGGCCTTCCCATCGGAGCCTGATATGAAGGGTCATTCTGTCTCCTCGGCCTCCCCAACACAACTGTGAGCCCTACGAGGGCATAGGCCTTGTTTGGCTTGGTTAGCTCTAAATCCCAAGTGACTAGCTTAGTATCAGGCACACTGGATCAGAAAACCATCTATCGTTAGTCTATTAACGTGTGCAGGCGGAATCTAGAAAAATAGTACAATGAACCTAGTTTCCGGAGAAGGCAATGGCATCCCACCCCAGTACTCTTGCCTGGAGAATCCCAGGGACGGGGGAGCCTGGTAGGCTGCAGTCCACGGGGTCGCTAAGAGTTGGACAGGACTGAGCGACTTCACTTTCACTTTTCACTTTCATGCAGTGGAGAAGGCAATGGCACCCCACCCCAGTACTCTTGCCTGGAGAATCCCAGGGACGGGGGAGCCTGGTGGGCTGCCGTCTATGGGGTCGCACAGAGTCGGACACGACTGAGGTGACACAGCAGCAGCACCTAGATTCAGGGCAGGAATAGAGATACAGCGGTAGAGAGCGGATGTGAGGGGAGGAGAGGGTGCGATGAACGGAGAGATCGGGTTTGAAATAATGCACCACTACGTATAAAGTCGACAGCGAGCGGGAAACTGCTGTATAGCACAGTGAGCTCAGCTGGGTGCTCTGTGATGACCTAGAGGGGAGGCCAGGAGGCCGGTCCAAGAGGGAGGGGATATATGTATGCATATGGCTGATTCACTTCACTGTGGAGCAGGAATGAACACACTATAAAGCCCTTATACAATAATTTTTAAAAATCTTTTTTTTTAGAAAAGACATATTCTGGCTACCTGACACATATGTCCTTATCTTGAGCACTCTGCACAGCCGGGCTCAGATATTCAGAAGAGGAAAAGCTGCTTCCGGCTGTTTCCGGAAGTGAGCTGAGCCCACGCTGCTCCACTTGGGCCCCACGCAGGCCCTACTCAGGGCCGCGCTTACGGACCCCAGTGCGCCGGGACCCTGCCTTTACTGCCCGCTGTGGCCTCCGGTGCTCTCCACTGGACCCAGCCTGCCCCCCAAGTCGTGCTCAGAGCTGGCGCTGAAAACACAGGTTTAAGTACATCCTGGGCTTCCTGGCGCCTCACGGTCCATAGGACCGAGTCCAGCTCCTGCGCCCGGCATTCAAGGCCCAGCTGCCCGGCACAGCCTCGGCTTCCAGCCTCCACACCCTCCACGGCTTCGCATCCGCCGTCTGTGCCCTGTCCCTCTGGAAGCCTGGCCGGCCTCCCATTCCTAGATGAAATTCTGACGCAGTTGGAGGAAAGAACAGCCTGCCTGAGAGTCCAGCAGGTCTTAGGAGCCTCGCTGTCTGTCGGCTGAAAAACAGCGTTATTTTTCCTCTACGGGTCTCTCTTGGCTTGGGCCTCCCGGCTGTATTTGCTTCTGGCCTGAGGACAGCTCTTTCCCTCTCTGGGGCCCCGACCGAGCACTTTGGAGAGGTTAGCGCGACCTGATGCTAGATGGAATTGAGTCTCGAGCAGCTTGGCTGCTCGCCCCTTGAGGGAGCACCCCACTCAGCCCACCCCCTGACTGCTAGGACAGGGCACCGCAGCCAGAGCAAGGCCACATTCCATCTGGGTTTAGGGACATCAGAGGCCCCTGGCCCCCGCCGACCTCCAGCTCCTTTGGCCACACTCAACTGACTGTCCACCCCCGTCTCATATAATAGGCCTGGACCCTTGTTCTTAGGCTGGGGTGGGAAGGGCTAGAGGCGGAGGTAGGAAGGAAACACGCAAGAACATGGAAGAAGAGAGATTGGGAGTCGGGGGCAGGACAGATGACTAAAAAGTGAAAAGTTGCTCAGTCGTGTCCGACTCTTTGCGACCCCACGGACTGTAGCCTACCAGGCTCCTCCATCCCTGGAATTCTCCAGGGCAAGAGTCTTGGAGTGAGTTGCCATTTCCTTCTCCAGGGGATCTTCCTGACCCAGGGATCAAGCCCAGGTCTCCCACACTGCGGGCAGACGCTTTACCGTGTGAGCCACCAGGGAATCTCCCCCCGCAAAAAAAGTGAGAAGAAAAGGAGAAAGACAGGCTGTACAGACACAGAGAGGTGAGGATAGGAGAAGCAGACCCAGGAGGTGGGAGAGCAAGGGTGGGGATGGGAGGAAAGGGCGGGGAAGGAGAGCCAGACAGAGACAAGAAGAAAGGGACGAAACGTGTAGGGGGTCGGGGATGACGAAGAGCAGGAGGGGCTCAGAGGAGAGAGGGAGAAAGGAAAGGATGCAGGAAATAAAGGGGGAGGAAGAGGGGAAGGAAGGAAGGAGAGGAAGAGAGGGTTGAAGAGAAAGAAGAGACTGAGAAAGTTTCACAGTGGGAAGAAAACGCCAGCAAAGAGCGCGGCAGGAACCGTCAGGCCCATCCTGGCTCTGTCCCTGCTGTGTCCTGGATCAACCTCGGGCCTCAGCCTCAGCTCTCAGAGGCGGCCGCCCTGGCCCTGGTCAGCATGGGGGGTTTCCTCTGTGTACAGCTCCTTCCCCCTAGGAGCTGAGAGTCCCCTGAGAAGCCAGCCCAGCCATGCCCAGATGGGAGCATGAAGCTGGAAGAGGGAAGACGCACAGAGCCTTGAGCCGGATGAAGCTCTTCATCCCAGACTCCGACCCTTCCGTCTGATCACCAGGGGCTGGAGTCCACATCCTGGGCTCTGCTACCTCCCAGCCTCTGAACTCATCTGAACTCATAAAACATTCTTTGGGGTGGTGGTGCCACTCCACCCCTCTCCCACGAATGGAGAAACACAGGCCTCCGAGGTGGAAATGTCGTGTCGTCCGAGGCCTTGGAGCGTCCTACGGCCAGACGCAGGATGACCCTCAGGCCCCCTGCTTCCCATCCTCTGGGCAAGCACTTATGAAAGCCAGACCTGAAGGGCTCCTGATGACTTTCATGCATTTTCCAGTAAATTCTGTGCTGATTCTTGGCACAAAGAGAGGAAATGAAGAGGGCAGTGTAGGAATGTAAATAAAAGGAAACTTTGGGATTCCATCTAATATGTAATTATAGTATCCATGGCAGTGGCCCTGGATGCTTCTTCAAGGTGCTGCCCAGGCTGTGCCCAGGCAAGGGGTGGGGGGTGTCCTGGAGGTGATGGGGAACCAGCAATGTTCCACCCAAGGCTTCGAGCCCCTGGGCTTTTGGAACAGTATTTTTGAGACAGGGAGCCTGGACTTGTTTGCAGAAACACATGGTCAGGAAACAACTCAGCCCATGCGAGCTGGAGGTCCTGAGCACCTCAGCACTGGCATTGGGACTGCATCCCCAGGAGAAGCAGGGACCTTCACAGACTTGGGGCTCAACTCTTGGTGTGGCATCACCAGGACTGAAGTCTGGGATTGGGGGGAGCCGGGCAGCTCCTGGTGGCAGGACTCAACATCTGTTTCCCATAGTGTTTCCAACTCACCCGAGCAGGGAGCTCCGTATAAGATATCCTAATCCTTTGGCCACCGGAAGCAAAGAGCCGACTCATTGGAAAAGATCCTGATGCTGGGAAAGATTGAAGGCAGGAGGAGAAGGGGACGACAGAGGATGAGAGGGTTGAATGGCATCGAGGACTCAATGGATTTGGGATTATGCAAACTCAGGGAGATAGGATCTAGTGCAGTAATTTCAAATTGAACCTCTGGAAATAAATTGTCTGAATTCAAATCTTATCTTCTCCATTTACTAGCCTTGAGGCTCTGGTCAACTTATCTAACCTCTCCATGCCTTAATTGCCTAATCTGTTGCATAAGAGTAACAGTCACTGCCTTAGTTGTTCTGAGGATTAAGTTAGATAAGATTTAAGATGTTTGTTTTTTTTTTTTCCAGTAGTCAAGTATGGATGTGAGAGTTGTACCATAAAGAAGGCTGAGTGCTGAAGAATTGATGCTTTCAAACTGCGGTGCTAGAGAAGACTCCTGAGAGTCCCTTGGACAGCAAGAAAATCAAATCAGTCAATCCTAAAGGAAATCAACCCTGAATATTCATTGGAAGGACTGATGATGGAACTCCAATACTTTGGCCACCTAATGTGAAGAGCTGACTCACTGGAAAAGACCCTGATGCTGGGAAAGACTGAAGGCAGGAGGAGAAGTGGGCGACAGAGGATGAGATGGTCGGATGGCATCACCAGCTCAATGGAACCAAGTCTGGGCAAACTCCAGGAGATGGTGAAGAACAGGGAAGCCTGTGGGGTCGCAAAGAGTCAGATATGACTTAGCAACCGAACAGCAACAACAAGATAGACAGGTAGCAGCTACAGACACATAGAAACCTCGAGCTAGATATAGAGATATGGTACCAGATCACAGCCTGACACACAGTGGATGTCTTCTGAATATTTGGTGAGAAAGGAAGTGAAGATGAGAAGTCAGTATCCCCAGATTTCTGCATTGACTTCAACATTTTTCCAAAATCATTCAACAACTATTTACTGGATTCTTTACTGGCATCAGACACTGTTCTAGGCACCGGAGATATAGGATGACGAAGGCAGACAGCAGACCCTACCCTACACAGTGGATGGTCTAGTGTGGAAAGGCAGACAACAGAGAAGTAAAAGTGAAAGTGTTAGCCCCTCAGTCGTGTCCAACTCTTTGTGACCTCACGGACTGCAGCCCACCAGGCTCCTCTGTCCATGAAATTTTCCAGGCAAGAATACCGGAATGGGTTGCCATTCCTTTCTCCAGGGGATCTTCCCAACCCAGGGAAGAAAACCAGGTCCCCTGAATTGCAGGCAGATTCTTTACCATCTGAGTCACCGCGGAAACCCAACAGATAAGTAAATTAGATGCTAAATCACTATTGCTCTATTAAGTGGCATGGCTTTGTATGTCTGTGTGTATGGTGGGGGTGATCTATTGCAAATAATGTGGTCAAAGAAGCCCTCTTGAAGAAGATGACATTTGATCATAGACCTGAAGGAGAAGAGCCAGGGGTCATGGGAAGAGCCAGGAGAAGGCCCTCCTGGGGAAAGAACAGGAGAAGCAAAGACCTTAAGGAGGGTACATTCTAGCAATGTCTGCAGAGTGATGAGTAAAGAAATCAAGGTCAGATGAAGGACTGACTCACTCTCCCACTGGAATGTTGTGAACACAGCGGTCAACACAGTGACCCCCAGCGTGACTGCTTAGGTAGAGTCATGTAATAACGAAGAGTAATAACAGTGGTCATCCTCTCATCAGTTGTGAAGTACTGACAGTCAGCTGGAGACTGTCTTGTGGTCTTTCCATGTTTTGGTTCGTTGAATCCTCGTGATCCTGTGAATAGTTTCTATTAGTAAGATGATTCCATTGTACAGATGACAAAACTGAAACGCAGATAGACTGAGAAATTTGCCCAGGGCCACACGGTGTAGGTACTGAAAGTGAAGTAAAAGTCGCCCAGTCGTGCCTGACTCTTTGTGAGCCCGTGGAATATACAGTCCATGGAACTGTCCAGGCCAGCATACTGGAGTGGGAGCCTTTCCCTTCTCCAGGGGATCTTCCCAACCCAGGGATCGAATCCAGGTCTCCCGCATTGCAGGCAGAATCTTTACTAGCTGAGCCAGAAGAGAAGCCCGTAGGTACTGGAACCAAGGTACAAATTTACCTCTGTCTGAGTTCAAAGACCTGAATTAAAAATACGTATGTGTGGCAGGGTGTGGAGAGGGATAGGCCTTCAAAACACTTAGTGCCCTTCCCTTTGCTGCTTTTTTGACAAGGTGATCATGGTAAATTCTTACGTTCACACATCTTAGGACAGATCCAAAGCTCTTTCTCAGATACTATCCAGTTTGCTCTTTGCAACATCTTGGGAAGGTGTAATTATCTCCATTTCATGGATGGATTAATAAGCTCCATTTTCCAGATGAGAAAGATGAGGTGTGAAGTACCTTTCCTGAAGATCCAGGTATCCTTGTCTCCAGCGTTCTTTCCATTGCAAATGTTTGCTTGTGGTTAGAAGGCCCTCCTCCACTATCCCTACCAGGTACTTCTGAGAATTCCACGTGAGTGAGTGGACAAGGACATGGTCAAGAACAGCATGTGAGCGGGGGCGGCGGGGGGGGTCAGCCTGGGTATGACTCTCAGCTCTCTCCCTTCTCATGTGACTCTGGACGAAATGTTTAGTCCTTTAAATCCCAGTTCCCCACCTGTGATACGAAACATGATGACGACAGTGCCAGATCTATAGGGTTATGGTGAGGACGGAATGAGACAGCACAGGGAACATCCTTGGCCTGGTTCCTGCCACTGAGTGCCCAGTACACGCTGATCACTGCTTCACTGCTGTTACCCAGGAGGCCCCGGGGCCTCTGAGAACTGGGCCGTTGGTCTGGAGTCTCCATCGCTGCCTCGGTATGCAAGTCACAGAGCCCACTGAGTTTAACCTTTCCATTTCACAGATGAGAACATCAAGGCCAGAGGCGGGGGAGGAACTTGGGAGAACTCCCAGGTCTTGCTGGGAGCAAGTGTAGGAACTGCTCCCAGTCCGACTCCTGACCTCAGGCTCATCCCTCGCCCTGAGCCTCTGGTCCCCCCGTGGGCGTGGGCATGGAGTTGCAGACCCCAGCTCCCTTGGCATTCCTCTCGCAGAGCTGAGGCCCAGGCGGGGAAGGCAGGCCTGCGGCGAGCCTCTGAATGTGTGGAGATGAGCCCCCACCCCAGGAATTAGGCCTGGCTGCTGCTGTGTGTTTGCTCAGGACCCTTTGGCAGTCATCCATGCTCAGAGAAAGGCAAGGCGGCCAAAACAAGACAGAGGCTAATTACCTCGGATAATAGGAAATTGGGGAGCGGCAACAAAAAGGGTGTCTAGGCCTCCGGCCAGGCAAGGGCAAAAGCGATGGATGCAGCCTGGTCTGACCCTTCCACCTTGAGCAGCAATCCCTGCTCAGGGTCACCCTCAGACTCCAACAACCCAAAGGTGCAGGAGCTGGTCACACAGTCAGAACTACTGGGGACCCGGTCCCTCTGCTGCTCTTTGTTTGTTTTCATTGAGAACTAAAACAAATGAAACAAACAAGAAAATTCAATTTAAACAGGCCTGAGTGCTGATGTTATACCAGGGTGAGCTTAGGACGAAAAAAGAAAAAAAATCAGACTTGACTTTCACTCCTACAATTGGTCTCAACTCTGTGGTGCTGTGTAAAGTTACATGGATGGAGAGGCTGTGAAAGCAATTTGCCTTCCTAGGTGGGGTGGAGGGAGGGAATGGGATAAACGGGGGCCAGAGAGAGAGAGACAGAGAAGGATGAACCAAACTCGAATAAGCAGCAGGACTGAGCAACTGAGACAGACATGTGACGAGTGCCTGCTAAGTCGCTTCAGTTGTGTCTGACTCTTCGTGACCCAGTGGACTGCAGCCCACCAGGCTCCTCTGTCCATGGGATTCTCCAGGCAAGGAAGGATACTGGAGTGGGTTGCCATGCCCTCCTCTGGGGATCTTTGGATTCAGGGGTCAAACCCATGTCTCTTAGGTGTCCTGAACTGGCAGGCAGGTTCTTTACCACCTGGGAAACTTGACACACGCAGAGAAACACAAATTAAGAGAAGAACACATAGAAAGGCAAAGAAGGAATGACTGAAGGATGGCAGACAAAGACAGTAAGCTATGTGGAAAATATTCACACAAGAGAGAATAAAAAACCAGGAGAGATGGACAGAGGGGCAGAGAGGTATGGCAGGGTACAACAAAAGTGAGAAGGTAAGAAAAGTTGGAAGAGCAAGAGCCCAGGAGGAGAAGAGAGAGAATGAGAAAAATCCCCACGGCAGAAGGATGCATATCGAGAAATGTCTGGCTGTGGTGGGTCTAATTCATCTTCATTTTGAAGATGCTGAACTTGTGAAACAGGAGAGGATGTGACCATCCCGCCCAAGGTCCCAGAGACAGAAGTGGTGGTAGTGGGGTGTGAACCCAGACTTTCTGAGACACCGTGCCTCTGGGCCTAAGCACCCGAACTCTTCCATCACTTCTTCTGGCAGCCATGGATCCACCCGTGCTTAATTAAAACTCGGGAGTCTGGACTCATGCTCTCTTTTCAGCCTACTTCTCTCCAAATGATCCTAGATGCTCATTCTTCTCAGGACCAGTGGGACTCCCAGCCTGCCTCTTAGAGAATAGCTCTTCCCAGATTATCCTGGGGGGAAAAAAGAGACACTGAAAACCAGCAACTGGGTCAAACAGAATGAAAGAGGAAGAAGAAAAACTAACATTTCCTGCCGACCTCCCCCCACATGCCGTGCACTCTGGTAAACCCCATTCGCGGAGTTTCTTCATGCTCTTCCCTACAAGTCAATGAGATCAGAAGATTCCCGGCCCCCTTTCTCAAGGGAGGAACTGTTGTCTAGAGCAGTAACCCAGGGCCTTCCCCAGGGCCGGCCGTGGGTACGGGACAGCAGCAGGGTGTACACCCAGCTCTGCTCATCCCCGAAGCCTGAGCTCTTCCCACTGCTACACGTGGCCTTTTTGGCCCAAGAGGAAGAAAACTCATTTTGGTAAGCAATGAGCAAGCAGAAAATGCAAACCCCCAAAAACTGACACTGGAACTCTTTTAAAACTGGAGACTTGAGTCGGTCAGACTTCAGGGCAGGAGAGCCGCCAGTGGGATGAGAGACGGGTCCAAGCAACACGCTGGCTCCTTGTCAGAGCGGCCCGCATCCCAGGCTGGTTAATAAAACTGATTTCAGAAAGAAAATAAAGACGTGTTCAGCATTAGGGATGACAGGCTCATGACGAGCACATTTCCAGGACAGGAGAAGAGATGACGCTCCTGCTTTGAGAGGTGGGAGGGAGTTGGGGGGATGTCGGTCAGGAGGAATGGAAGAGCTGAGGGAAGGTACTCATCACTCCTGGAGGATGGCAGCTTATGTGTCAGCTCTCAGGGTTAATTGCTCTCGGGGTTCCATAAAACAGTCCCTTACTCGACATAACGGGCCTGTAGGACTCCAGCCTGGGTAATGCCGAGTCCCCACAATGTCCCCCAGAGACAGGGTCACTACTCACGTCTCAGCAGACAGGAACCACCTGCTGGAGCTCCGTCCCTCTCTGCTACATCTTCTCCCCCAGCAGTTGGAGAATGGAGGGGGAGGGAGCTGAAACTCATTACTCCTACGACAGGGGCAGCAGGAGCGACAGTGACAACAGCTACTGGTCCTCCCGCTCCCACTGGGGGCTTGTGACAAAGTGAAGAATTTGGGGGCGTTACTAGCTCATCAAACCCTCCAGGGCTCCCAGCAAACCAGACACCATATTGTCTGATTTACACACCGAGGGAAACAGGCTGGAAGGTTGAGAAGCTCCCTTAATGCCAAACAGCTGAGGAAGTGCAGGGTGGATTTCTGCCCGCCTCCAGTCTATGCCCTCAATAAGGGGTGGAGGACCCAGAAGTCAGGCAGCAGGAACTCTTTCCAAAATGCTGCTTTCTTCATATGATCATAGCCTTTAGAGTTGAAGAGGATCATAAAGCTCTTAATCTCTTTGCACACTTGTATTTCACAGATGCAGTGGCCCTAAAGCTCAAGGGATCAGCATCAGAGTTTACTGATTAAGGGCTTTCCTGGTGGCTCAGACGGTAAAGCATCTGCCTACAGTGTGGGAGACCCGGGTTTGATCCCTGGGTCAGAAAGATCCCCTGGAGAAGGAAATGGCAACCCACTCCAGTATTCTTACCTGAAAAATCCCATGGATCGAGGAGCCTGGTAGGCCACAGTCCATGGGGTTGCAAAGAGTCGGACACGACTAAGCGACTTCACTTTTCACTTTCTAGACTCATGCTCCGAAGACCTAAATACCAAGTCATTGCTGAAGGCCTGAGGTAAACACTACCACCGCTGTAAAAGTTGCCCACATGTCCCACTGAAAGATGTCTATAGCCTATTGTACTTTAGGGATTCCATTCTTAGAGTTCTTGCTGTCCCTGACTGATCCTGCCTTTCTGAATAAAATGAAACCTGGACCCTAACACCTATGACACAGTCATTGGCAGAGCCCAGGTCAGAAGCCCTGATTTCCATCTCATGGTGATATTCCTGAGTCTGGTGCATGAACACACTGAGTGTTACAATGAGCCTGAATATGTCAAGAGCTGAAAAGAGCCCAGCGGTCTTCAAAAAAGTCACGGTCTTCCACAGAAAGTAGGGATGGGATATGTTTTAGAGATGAGGAGTAGTCACTCAGTCCACCAGGGAAGCCCTTTGAAGATGGGGGACATTTACAGATTGCAGAGGGGCTACCCTGGTGCCTCGGGTAGTAAATGATCTGCCTGCAATGCAGGAGACCTGGGTTCAATCCCTGGTTCATCCTTCGAGTCGGGAAGATCCCCTAGAGAAGGAAATGACAGCCCACTCTAGTGTTCTTGCCTGGAAAAATCCCATGGACAGAGGAGCCTGGTGGGCTACAGTCCACGGGTTCACAGAGTTGGACACAACTGAGCAACTAACACACACACACAATATTTACTGAGTACATACTTAGACACTCTGCTAAGGTGCTCCTTGTTGAATTCTCATGTAGATCTACAACCTGAGTTTCATTATTTCGGCTTTACTGAGGTTCATAGAGGCAAAGTGACTTAAGGCCACACAACTGAAAATGTCAAACCCAGATGTGAATCCATGGTCTGTGGTCTTTCATACTACCGTTAGGTTTTCAGTTATCTGAGGATAGAGATTTTGTCTTGGGCACATTTATACTTGCCTTCTAACAGTGCCAAGACATAGGAAATATTTAGACAGGTCTATTGAATAAGTAAATGAGTATAAGCGAGTAAATAAAAATGTGAATGGATTAAAGGATGAATAAATAAGTGAAAGAATGATGGCGTATAAGAATGAACGGATAGACAGATGACTGGGATGGGGGGTGGGGGGGTGGGTGGATGGGTGAGGGGGTGGGTGGATGGGTGGATGGGTGGAGGGGTGGGTGGATGGATGGGTGGGGGGGTGGGTGGATGGATGGATGGGTGGGTGGATGGGTGGGTGGATGGATGGGTGGGTGGATGGATGGATGGATGGGTGGATGGGTGGATGGATGGGTGGGTGGATGGGTGGGTGGATGGGTGGGTGGATGGATGGGTGGGTGGATGGGTGGGTGGGTGGATGGATGGGTGGGTGGGTGGATGGATGGGTGGGTGGATGGGTGGATGGATGGGTGGGTGGATGGATGGGTGGGTGGATGGGTGGATGGGTGGATGGGTGGGTGGATGGGTGGGTGGATGGATGGGTGGGTGGGTGGATGGGTGGGTGGATGGATGGATGGGTGGGTGGGTGGATGGGTGGGGGGGTGGGTGAGTGGGTGGGGTGGTGGGTGGATGGGTGGATGGGTAGGTGGATGGATGGATGGGTGGAGGAAAGGAGAGAGGGGTAGAGAGATGGAGAGATAAACAGTGGATAGATGGATGGGTAAGCAAATCAATCAATGGATAAAAGAAAAAATATGAGTGAGCTGAATGATTAATTGGTCAACAGTGCCTACTTAGTCAACAATGGCAGCTTCTAGATGGGAGAGGGAGGTGGCTTACGGTTTCATAATCAGAGAATGAAGAGAGCAGGCCTCTAGAGCTCTATGTTACAGTTCTGTGGCTGTGTGAGGAGCAAACACTCACTGAATTGGGAAACAAAGACAATGAGCCCCCTGTTCCCCTCGGAGAGGAACAGGTGGGTCTCAGGTGAGTCAGCCTCTGCATCTCCAGACACTGGGATGCAATGACTGTGCAATACTCTATGAAACAGTTATAATGGTACTGTTACTAAGGGTCTGGATGGATCTAATAGTGAAAGAGTATATGTATATCCTACAAATGTATATAGACTTTAGATACGCCGATCTACCATCTTTCGGAGGGGATGTCATGAAATCGAGAGAACAGCACGCAGAGACTCCTGTCTCTGCCCTCCCTGCAGCCTCACTGTGTTCCCTCTCTGGCCTGCTGTTTCTTCCTCAGTAGGAGGACTGGTTCTGAGAGACTGGCTTTCCAGGGCCCTTTAGCACTGGCCGTGTATGATTCTGTGACTCACTGTGGTGATATTTCTAAATCTTAGCCTATCACGGTGCACATACAGACTGGTCTATAACACACTCGGCTGGCCTGGACAGATTACTCATGCCTTGCCTCCCAGACTACTTAAACTCCTCCTGTCTGCTTCATGTTTCCCACATACAAAGTATGTCTTACTTGTAGAGACCGTCGGGCTCCAGACACTTGAAGATGACGGAGTAGATACTGACTTCAGGGACCTCTCCATGGCTTCGACCAGCTGCTACACAAGATGTACCCAGGCCAGAGAGTAAGTCATCGGCAAAACTCAGGAATTCTCCTGGAGGGAGACAAAGAAAGATGAGCTCCCCAGCTCAGGCCTTGGTGAGCAGACATTCTTGCTGTTGTCCAAACCCATCCAACGTCTGGATACCATTATTAAGAGGATTAATGGACAGAACAAGCACAGGATATGAAAATGACACAGATCAGGGTCTACTCCTGATGACTCTTTGCTTAAATTTCTGTCTGCATTTTCCCAAATGTGATGTGAGATACTAATACCTACCTTTATAAGATTGTAGCAAATCTCAAATGAGGTATATTACTGTGCAATAAAAATGCTGGACAAGGCAACAGAAGGACAGTGCTCTCTGTCTAGAGTGACTATTTTTCCTTGTCACTGCCATTTACTTCTTCTCCACTTCTCAGCAAGCTTCTTTGGAGGTGCAGTTCCCTTCCTCGCATGATGAAGGTGCTGGACTAAGGTTGTCAGACAGGTCTCATGCCACACGGTCACTGTCACACATCAGTACTGGCTTCATGGCATGTTACGCTGAGGTGGACCGAGAATGTTACAGCTAACAGGGAAAGAGTTCCATGACTGATTAGCGACGAAGCTCATGTGACGGGAAGGGACAGTAGACGAACAAGTGCCTTGGACCCTGTGATTCCTAAACATTGGTCTAGCCGTTGGATTTTAGGAGGCTGCTGAAGTTTACTAGAAATACGGCTGATCACGAAGATCAGATGGGCGTTCCTGGTGGCTCAGTGGCAAAGAATCCACCTGCCAATGAAGGGGACAGAGGTTTGATCCCTAGTCTGGGAAGAGCCCACTGCCCCAGAGACACTGAGCACGCACACCTCAGCTACTGAGCCTGTGCTCCAGAGCCCAAGGGCAGCAGTTACTGAGCCCCTGAGCCACAGCGGTGAAAGCCCACGCACCGAGAGCCCATGCTCCACAGCAAGAGAAGGTGCCACCCCGAGAGGCCCGCGCCCTGCAACGAGTGGACCCTGTTCTCCACCACGGAAGAAAGCCCGCTGCAGCAGGAAGACCCGGCACCGTCAGTAAAGTAACGATTTAAAAAGTGCGCAAACACGTCTTTCTAAAAAATAAAAGAAGGTAAGATGGAGACTAGAGAATAACTAGTCACTGACATCTTGGGATCTAGGCTTTGGCTTGTGAGGAATTAGCTGTGTAACTTTGGACAGCAGAGTCCCCATCTCTGTACTCCAGTTTCCTCCTCGGGAAAGTGAAGGAATCACTGTGTGGATTTCTGCGAAAATAAAATAAAACCAGCTGTGCACTAAGATTCAGTTATAAGGGTAAACACTGTGGTACCACTTACACGGGCAAGAATTTAAAAACAGCTAAATATTTAATGATATGAAGACAGTAACATTAATTATAGGTCAATGATGCAATGAAATATTTCATAGTCATCAAAAATAACACTGAGGAAAACAAAGTTATTTGAAAGGATATCCATAGCATAGTAAAATTTTACATTATTACAGAATAATTTAATTTTTGGTGGAAATTTTACATGTATATCTATCTAGAAAAAGTAATAAGATATAGCAAATGCATAATATGACTTTGAAAAAGTGAGATAATGGGTACTTTCTCTTTTAGTTTTGCTTATCTATCTTTTACAAATTATCTACAATGGACATGTATTGCTTTTGCAACAAGAAAAAAAATAATCAATGAAAATTACTTAAAAATTAAAGTAAATGAGCCAAACTAAATGGCCTCTGGGGCTTCCCTCATAGCTTAGTTGGTAAAGAATCTGCCTGCAATGCAGGAGACCTGGGTTCAATCCCTAGGTTGGGAAGATCCCCTAGAGAAGGAAATGGCAACCCACTCCAGGATTCTTGCCTGGAGAAGCCTATGAACAGAGGAGTCTGGCAGGCTATAGTCTGAGGTGTTGAAAGAGTCAGACACGACTTAGCAACTAAACCACTAAACCACCAAATGGCCTCTAAGTCTTCCAGTTCTGAAACACGATGATTTTAGAGGCAACTGAGTTACTATATATATACTATGTGATATAAGATGAGATGAGGCCTCCAAACTGCTGACTCCTTGTTCTTCTTCATGCGTGATATGGAGGGCTTTGCACTCTTTTCCTTACTTAGATTCTCAGCAATAGGCAAGAGGAGGATGTCCGTTCAACTGTCTTCTCTCCATGTGGTAGAATCATCATGAAACAGTAACGCTGGCTGTGTCTGGGAAGACAGCACTTCTCTACCAGGGAACTGAGTGGACAGAATTTACAGGTCACTTCCTTTTCGTCTTTTAAAGAAGAGTTTCACCTTCACTCACAAATGAACCCCGTGACAGTCATCTGACTGAACTGTCCAGATGACCCTGGGACTCAAAGAGACAACTGTTCTAAAACATATTTGTCCCTGTGGTCCAACAATGCACCTCTCATGCGTAGTGGTTTTGTTTTCTGCTTTTTACAAAGAAAAAAAAAGCAGACTTGATACATGCACGCCAGAGCAAGTGTCTGAACCAGGCTAAAGTCAGTGACATACAAGTTCAGCTGCTATTGCCAGACAGACTTGGGACTGAATTTGGGATGATGACACATCCCTTAACTTCTCAAGTCTCAGTGTGCTTTTCTGCAGCAAGGGGTCAATGACTCTCTTATGAGATTGAAATCAAGAAAGAAAGGCTGAGTCCAGGAAGAAAGTCTGTTTAGAATCAGAGGTTTTGCACCCCCCGCAAAAAAAAAAAAAAATTGAGGAGGTAATTGAAGTGCTTTTTATCACCAATTTTGGCATCCCTATGTTTTCTGTAGGCCTCTTATATCAAGCTTCTTCCATAATAAAATCATAATCCAAGATGTCTTCCAATTGGTACCAAAGCAGAATAGTATATGGGGTGAAAAATAAAGGCGACAAACCAGGGGACTAGTCACTGGGTGGAGTGAGGGCCTTGTTTCTCGTGGTTTTCAGGGTTCCAAGTCTGGCTGCTTGCATCTGTTTTCTTTGAGCCTGAATCCATGTCTGTCTGCTTTTCAATTTGCTTCCAGATAGCCATTGAAAGAGTTGGCCCTCAGTGAGGGAATTCAGTATGCTGTGGCTGTATTAACTGTCTTCAAGCCAAAAGATGGTTGACATTCAATTTCAAATGGACATAGTTTTCCAGACATTTCCATGCATTTCAGAATAACTTAGACCATGGATAAAAGCCCCATTGGTCGGTAAGTTCAGCACATGGCTCAGTTTATAGGTTTAGTTCAAGTAAAGAAACTGGATAATGTGGAGTAGATAGCTAGTCCTGTCAAACACATTATGATGCTGCTTAGTGCTTGGTTCTGTTTGGGACTATATACACATAATAACCGTCCAAACAAAAACAGTTACTATGAAAGAAACTGGTGTTTTCATACCAACTTTTGCTTTTCCCATTTAATTCTCACAACGTTCAGTCTTAAGGAGTTAAATGTTAGTATCTCTGTGATAAAGCTAAAGTTAAGCTCACAAATTTAGGAAGAGACAGAGCTGAGATTTGAACCCATATCCTTCTAATTCCAAAGCCATTCTTTGATGCTATGCTGCCTCCTAGAGAAAGTTCAAAAAACCAATACTATTAGAAAGGGAGCTTTCTCAATTCCTTTCAAATTGCGATTGAATTCGTGCCACTCTCTTAGCTCTACAGGCTTGGGAAATGAAACAATAAAAGAAATGGTCCCTGACCTTCCACAGCTTGTAATCTGACAACAGGAAGGGTTGTTAAATACAAGAACAGACCCATAAAGTAAATTGTAAGATTGCTTGCTTTGGCACTCTATTCCAGAAGGTTTAAATGCAACCTAGAAGGAGACAGGTGAATGCAGCGACCCCTCACTGTCCTTCCTTTCCCGTTGGGGGGGGGGTGGTGGTAAGAAAGGCCTGGGGGCTTCTCCGAGTACAAAGGTGAATTTGTGCAGTTCAACATATGCACTGTGGTATCACAGTGTACACGTCCCATGTCTGGCAGCGGTATAGTTGAATGAACAGCAATAAAGTGCAGTGGTTAAGAGGCTGGGCTCTGCATTTACACTGCCTGAGGCTGAATCCTGGTACATCCCCACTTACAAGCTGCTTTGGACAGGTTCCTTGACGCTCCACGTCTATTTTATCATATGTTACATGGGTAGAATAATGCTATCTAATTCAACAGCATTGTTGTAAACATCATATAAAATACTATATATGTAGACTGTTTACAAACCAACTAGCACAATGTCTGGCATACAGTGAGAGCTCAAAACAAAAATCAGCTATGAGTATTGTTTTTGTTAATATTGTTGTTGTCATCACAATAGAGGAGGGATATAAGGACCGTCCAGGATTATTTTTGTCCACCCTGCTCCTCTTCCAGGTGACAGAACTGAAGCCCAGATAAAGAAAGTGGCCATGTCCACGGCCACACACAAAGTGGGAGGTAGCCCTGGAACAAGCTTGACCTTTCAACTCCTAGAGCCTATGAGACAATTCCTGCCAGTGAGCATATGTGATAAAATCACTGAGAACTGCTGCTGCTGCAGCTGCTGCGAAGTCGCTTCCGTCGTGTCGGACTCTGTGCGACCCCATAGATGACAGCCCACCAGGCTCCCCATCCCTGGGATTCTCCAGGTAAGAACACTGGAGTGGGTTGCCATTTGCTTCTCCAATGCATGAAAGTAAAAAGTGAAAGTGAAGTTGTTCAGTCATGTCCGACCCTTAGCGACCCCATGGACTGCAGCCTACCAGGCTCCTCTGTCCGTGGGATTTTCCAGGCAAGAGTACTGGAGTGGGATGTCATTGCCTTCTCTGCACTGAGAACTGAAGAGCTTCCAAAGCTGCTCAAGGAGCCTGAGCTCCTCAATTTGTGACCAGCTTTAATCAACACGCGTGAGAACCACATGCACTGGACATTTACTATGTGCCGGGCCCTCTACATGGCACACAGGTCCACCCTGCCGTCTTTTCACACCTGAAACCTCCGAGGACAATAGAAAGCCCAGGAAAGACAGAAGGCGTTCCGTAGATTTCACGTCTGCAGTGTAGTCCCACGGTGGTTTGTCAATTAGAACATCTAGACCTCCAGGCAGTTAAGAAGGAACAGTGAATGTGGTAGGGGCTGAAGTCGGTCTCCTGTATACCCACCCCAAACTGCAACCAGATCAACTCCAGTTTGATCTATCTTATAGACTAATGGCCTATGTTTTATTTAGGTTGGGAAGAAAGACTGTCTTTTAAAAATCTTTGCTTAAAAGTTTTATTGCTTAAAATGTTTGACTCTTAAAACCCTGCCGCGTTCCCTGATAGAAATTCAGAGGCTTGGGAATGTTATTAATGCGCCCCCATTCGAGGATCTGCAGCTACCTTCACGCAGAGTCCAGAACCCCAGTCCAGCTCTCCTGCCTCTGAGTGCCATGCGCCTTCCAGCAGGACACTGCTTGGGCCACCTCCGTCCCCTCTTTGCCAGCACGTGGTCTCGGCCACACGGCAGAAGACTTCTAGACCCAGGCTGCTACTGCCACCTGGCCCAGGCCTGTCCCAGACTACCCTACATTCTTTTTCTGTTTTCCTTTCCTTGAAAACAGATAGGGAGTTGGGAGCCGCTGAACAGGAATGTGCCTGTTCCCCATTACGGCCCTTCTGGGGCTGTAACCTGAGTGGGCTCGGGCCAGACCCCCACACATTTCTTGATCCACTCAGGCTCGAGCCTTGTTCTCATTACCATCCGCAGAAAAGGTCAATCACGATTGTGCTGAAGCTTCAGAACCAACCCAGCAAAGCACGGGGCTATTTTCCTGAAGGCCCACTGCCTCTGCCTCGGTGTTCTCCCTCCCCTTCCATCACGGCCTCGGACCTCTTCCTCCTGGCTCACCCTCGCCTCCTCCTCCCTCCCTCTCCCCTCTCCCTCTTGCTTCTGATTGAGTTGAGGTCACAGTCAAAGTTGGCCATGAGAGCAAATTGAAAACAGGTTGGGAGAAAAGCAGCAAAGAAATTCCAAGATGGAAGGGGCTGGGGCAGTGAGTTATTTAGCCCAGGTGGGGAGAAAGGTCCCTGCTCTGAATGCCACGCTCTCTTCAGGAAACGCCGAGAGGATTTAGTAGCCACCCTGGGCCTGGCCTCTCTCTAACCCACAGATGCTCTTCACTGCAGTGCCCAGGGAACAGCAGAGATCTGCATCTCCCTCACCTTTCCTTTACTTGGGCAAATGTAGAAGTTCATTCTGAGACCTTATCGGTGACAAAATGCATCTTCGAGGGCCTCATACCGTTCAGCTGCAGTCGGTTTGTTTCTTCCAAAACCTAATGTTATTTTAAATCAGAAGAGCTGGTTATGGGATGCTTCTCACATTTGCTGTCATGGCAGTATGAGCTAGGAAAAAGAGATTGGGTTTGGGGAGGGGGCGCAGACAAGACCTGCTTTTGAAGCCAGGCTCCACCACTAATGAACTACATTGTCTAGGGATAGATGATTAAATTCTCCAAGACTTCTTCATCTGGAAAGGAGAGGATCATCAGAGAATCAGCAAGGAATAAATGAGATAACGTTTGCAGCGTGCCTGCTGCATGAATGGTTTACCAATGTTAGACTCCCTCCCCCCTGCTACCTCATCCTCATCGTATCTCATCAGTTTGCTGGATGACAGACTCTTCAGTGGTCAGACTCAACTGCTTTCAGATACATTACAAAATACCCAATTCCCCATCACCTACCCTCCCTTTTTTTTTTCTGCAAAATGAAGTAATTTTAATAAGAAGGACAGAAGGTAGGCAATCAAGGAGGCAAGGGAAAAGGAGAAGATGTTTCTTTAGCTCTTATTATATGACATCAGCAGTGCTAGACAGTTTTACGTAATCGCCTTGCTTAAACATTCAAAACGACTCTGGCTTGGTTAATATTCAACACTGTGGCCACCTGATGCTAAGAACTGACTCATTGGAAAATACCCTGATGTTGGGAGAGATTGAAGGCAGGAGGAGAAGGGGACGAGAGAGGATGAGAAGGTTGGATGGCATCACTGACTCAATGGACATGAGTTTGAGCAAGCTCCGGGAGTTGGTGATGGACAGGGAAGCCTGGGATGCTGTAGTCCATGGGGTCACAAAGAGTCAGACATGACTGAGTGACTGAACTGAACTAATATTCAGTAAAACCTAATGAATTAGGTTAATTGTGCATTTACAAATGAAGGAACAGGTTCAAAGAAGGTTGAATGCCCGGCTTAACAAGATCCACCTGGGAATGGTAGCAAAAAGGCCAGAACCAGGACATTCCCCATCCAAAGTCTGTGTTTTTCCTCGTACGTATTTGCCTATGGATGGCAAGATGCTTCTGGTGGGAGCTGTGTTTTGCTTGCTTCTGTGTTGCCAGTACCCAGCACAGGGCTGGCCATGTAGGTATTTGTGGAATTCTATAAAACCAAACTTCAATGGCTGAAGCCTGGATCCAGACACATTTCCCAAACACTATCACTGGTCATCAGAACTTTCTTTTGGGAAACCAGGCTGCCTCCTGTGTGATCTCTTTCAGAAGGGCATAGGACTTCCACGGTGCAGGAGAGAAAGTGAAAGTCACTCAGTCGTGTCCAACTCTTTGCGACCCCATGGACTATACAGTCCATGGAATTCTCTAGTCCACAATAGCAGCATGGGTAGCCTTTTCCTCCTCCAGGGATCTTCCCAATCCAGATTCAAACCCAGGTCTCGTGCATTGCAGGCAGATTCTTTACCAGCTGAGCCACCAGGGAAGCCTAAGAATACTGGGGTGGGTAACCTATCCCTTCTCCAGGGGATCTCCCCGACCTAGGAATCGAACTGGGGTCTCCTGAATTGTAGGTGGATTCTTTACCAACGGAGCGATCAGAAAAGCCCATAGGAGGGAAGGAACTGCCAAAAAATATAAGGGCTCTGAAAAAGGTAGTGGTGGTCTAGCCAATATCTACTGAGAGCTCCTACATGCCTGGTGTTGTGCTAAGGGGCTTCTGGCTCACCCTCATGAGGCTTCCCGGGTGGTGCAGTGGTAAAAGAATCCACCTGCCAATGCAGGAGAAGCAGGTTCAATCCCTGAGTCGGGAAGATGTCCTGGAGAAAGAAATGGCAACCCACTCCAGTATTCTTGCCTGGAGAATCCCAAGGACAGAGGATTATGCAGGGCTACAGTCCATGGGATCACAAAAGAGTCAGACATGACTTGCACACACACATGTCTCCTTGAGGCAGGAGGTACATGTGCACCCCGGGCCCCCACCCCCGCTAGGCAGTTTCAGTTTGTTCCCTGTGGACAGAAACTCCAAAATATCAACAGCAGGGCAATTGAGAGAGGAGACTGGGCCCTGCCCAGATAAAAGGTAAGAGACCAAATATTTCTCATTCTCGAAATCAGGGACTTCCTTGACTAAAAAGCTCGTTGGAGGTTAAAAGGGGAGTGATGCCAAGCTACCCATAGGCCTCTCTGCTGGGATCCACGTTGGCTGAGAGATGCTCACACACACTTGGGAGACCCTGAGATATACCAAATATGGTCTTAGAACCAGGCAAATAAAAATGATTGACAAAGGAAAACTCAGAAGAAATGCCCCAGCAAAATGATTGAAACTACCGTAAGGGCATGACTCTGAGTCTGCCCGTGTGCCTGTCCACACATACTGCACTCTTTCCCTCCTAATAAACCTTTTACTTGTTTCACCACTTTCTGTTTTTGTGGGAATCCTTCCCTGTAAAGCCGAAAGGTCAGGGTCTTGTCACTGACCACTGGTCTAGTGGCTAGGATTCGGTGCTCTCACTGCCATGGCCCATCCTCAATCTCTGGCAGGGAACCGAAACCCTGCTTCAAGCCACTGTGAGCCAAGGCCACCCAAGATTACTCATACCAGCCCTGAAGTGAACATCTGTAGGCTTCACCTGCTCTAAAACCTGCCTCCTGCTACTTAGAGCATGCTGGCTTTCTACCGGGGAGCCAGCTCTCCCCTGAACTTAGTCTATATGATTTAGGTGGAACCCCCCGCCCTCCAGAGATGGGCCTGTGATCAATGGCATGATAGTCCGTGTTGGAGACCAGGCCTGATCTTCAGACTAACTCCTGGGACACAGCCCAAGTCCTGATGACACCATTTGAAGCCGTGGACCGGCTGTGTCTGCAGTTAGATACACCCTTGAATATTTCAAGTGCACGACTCAGTATTTCACCTCTTCTGCCAAAGCTACTTTCCACTTGTTTTCTGTTACTTGCAACCAGGAGTCCTACCAGATACAAATCCGATGAGGTAGACTTTATGATTGCCATTTTATAAATGAGAAAAAAAAAGTGTTCACGGGTCTTAAGCAAGTTGCCCAAGGTCACACTCCATCTAAAATAACAAGGCTGGGCTTCAAATCCAGAGCTGTCAGACGCCAAAACCCGAGCCTTTCCCATCATAAAACACTGTTAGGGCAGAACACACAAAGATTCTATTATTCACCAAATCACTGAGTATTTCCAACATCCTGTTCCCTCTTGCCCTGTCTTCTGACCTCACTGCCCGTGCCCCCTTCCTCACTCACTCACTCCAGCCAGGCTGGCATCCTCCCCCCTTCTCCTCTTCTAGAATGCAGAGCATGCTCCTACCACAGGGCCTTTGCACCTGTGGTCTCCAAGGCTTGAGCGTTCTTCCCCGTGTCTTTGCATAGCTCGCTCCCTCTTCTTACTTAGAGGGGGGCTGTCTAAATGTCACTTCCTCAGAAAGGCCTTCTCCAGCTGCTCAATCTGACTTAATCACTCTCTAGCCCCTACTGCACTTCACATACTGATGAATGACTATACTGCTCACAAGATAAGCCCCACGGTAGAGACTGTTCACTGAGCAAGGTGTCTGTACACAGCACGTTCTCCGTAAATAGTTGTCTAGGGAGTGAGTGTATTTATGGTGTGCTGTAAACCGAGCTGGGCTTCCCAGGTGGTGCGAGTGGTAAATATCCACCGGCCAGTGCAGGAGATGTAAGAGACACAGGTTTGAGCCCTGAGTCGGGAAGATCCCCAGGAGGAGGGCGTGGCAACCCACTCCAGTACTCTTGCCTGCAGAATCCCATGGACGGGGAGCCTGATGGGCTACAGTCCACGGGGTCACAAAAAGTTGGACACGACTGAGGCAACTTAGCACACAGGCACGTAAACCAAGCTGATGGCTGTGAGCATAACAGGAAGAAGAAGGCTTGCATTCTTTGGGGAGGAGAGCCTAAGTGAAGGGCCTGGGTACAGATGGTGTATCTGGGAGATGACTCTGAGCAAACAGGCATGGGGAACAGGAAAGATGAGACAGGGAAGAGGGACAGTCAATACCACTGTTTGTCGCTGTGAGTGATGGGGGCTTGCTTCCAAAGGGACCCTCGAGGAGTGAAGGGAGGGATGTTCCTGCAGCTGTTTGGCTAAAAGTTGAGGGACTGGAACCCATACCTCCCGCTTTCTGACAGCCATTGGTGGAGAGCCTCCTGGGGGGAGCCAGCTTCCCCCCACTCTCTTTAGTATGGCTTGCTCCCAGGCCTAGGGAGCGCAGTCTCATACGAGCCATGGAACAGAAAGTGCAAGTGTGTGTGTGAGGTCGCTGGCAGCACAGGGGAGCCTGAGCACGCACCAGCGCTGCAGCGGAGAGAACCCTGGCCCGAGAGGCTGCGTCGCGGCCCGGCGGCGTCTGCTGTGAAGAGCCAGTCTCTGCCTCTGAGGGACTCATAGGAAGAGCAACCGACGAGCCTTCGTTATCGAGGGCCGGACAGACCTGACAGGTCCCCGGTGAGACAGCCCGCAGTCAGGCACCGGACGCCCACCCCATGCCAGGGGGAGGGCTACGCACGGTGGGCACGGTCCCGAGCCCCTCCCTGGGGTGCTTACAGCTTAACAAGGCATGCTGGCGGGGGCTGCTTTCGTGAGCAACCCTCCGGACAGGGTTGCTGTCTTGCAACTTAATACTAATACGGAATTTAACCATATTAAACTCAGCATTAACGTGCACTTGGCTAACAAAGCCTGTCCTTTTCTACAGCTGGATTAATTAAGGCCGTAAAGCGCTCGTCATCCCCACCATCCCGAGGACCAATGATGCTAATACGCTTGGCTGGACGGGCTATTGCTAACACGTGTGAGGAGAGCCGGTCTGGGGAGCAGACTGCAGGGGAGGGGGTGAACGGAGAGCCCCTTGCCGTCCCTCTTGGAGGACCACAGTGTGTGTTCACCGCCATCACGGCGCTCATCCACCGAGGGCTTTCTTCTCCTCCTTTCCTTTTTAAAATCGCATTCCTAAACGTTACACTATTGTGCAGTGGAAAGAACCCCACGGTACAAAATGTGCTTCTCATCAGACTCTCGGTGCCTCGAACACTTCCAAACGTCTCCAGTTTTCATTCAGCGTCTCCTCCTCTGGGCAGCAAGGCAGAAAGCTTGTGTGCTGACGGTGGGCCCGATCAGCCCCTCTGACCGCAGATGTGATGAAACGGCATACAATCTGGCAGAGCTGGACTATTATTCACATTTGGTCAAGAGGAGAAGAGAGGCTCAGGGATTGGGGCACGGTGCCCAACCACACAGCTACTACGCTGCAAGGCTGGGACTTGAACCCGGGCTGATCCAATTCCAGAGCCTGTGGTTTTCCACCACAACGTGCACTTCCTAATTGTTCTGTCTCCGTGGGCCTCAGTTTCCATGTCTCTTCAGGAGGATGTCACTATCTACCCTGCAAGGGGCTCTGCTGCTGCAGATGTTAAGTTGCTTCAGTCATGTCCAACTCTGTGCGACCCCACAGACGGCAGCCCACCAGGCTCCCCCATCCCTGGGATTCTCCAGGCAAGAACACTGGAGTCAGAAGGAGTGAATTCAATGCAGTCCGTAAAAAAATATAGAAGTGCCTTAAAATTTGCAGAGTGATGCATCCGTAAAAGCATGCTGTTTGGGGAAATCTGCAGAGTATCAGGTAAGATGATAAAAATGCCAGGGGGGTGCTTCTAGAGTCAGAGAAGGGAAGAAGAGACCATCCTTCAGGAGGTAGTGAGGTATATCGGTGTTCAGCCCCCAGGACACACCAGGGCACACATACCGTGATGGCAAAGGACCTTCACCAACCTGGAAACATACCCGCTGGTGACACAGAGGGAAGGAGACAAAACTGGGCATTGAGGAGGCTCAAGAGCAGGGAAATCTAGACTTAACTCCCTGGGCCTAGAGCTTCCAGAATCTTCTCAGCTCTAGAGGACTGCCTTCTCTTCCTTCACGTCAGCTGAAGTTCCACATCCCCAGAACCCTCAGTGCCACTCTGTCTAAAGAACCCATACTGCCTACTCTCGGTTACCCCTGCTCACAGAACTTGTGACTTTCTTTCCCAAGGGCTAGTGACAGCCTGCAGTTACTATAGTTATTTGCTTACCTCTTTATTTTCATTTGATTACTAACATGTTAGTTCCATGGATTCAGGAGCCTGGTCGATCTTGTTGTATCTTGTTTATAGTCTCCCCAGTGGCGGGCAGAGTGTGGGGGACACAGCAGTCATCTGTTAAAGATCCACTGGCTGAATGGAGGTGGGTAAGGCTAGATGCTTCCCTTGTCGCTCAGTCGGTAAAGAACCTGCCTGCAATGCAGCAGTTCAGTTCAGTTCAGTTCAGTTCAGTTGCTCAGTCGTGTCCGACTCTTTGAGACCCCATGAATCACAGCACGCCAGGCCTCCTTGTCCATCACCAACTCCCGGAGTTCACTCAAACTCATGTCCATCGAGTCGGTGATGCCATCCAGCCATCTCATTCTCTGTCGTCCCCTTCTCCTCCCGCCTCCAATCCTTCCCAGCATCAGAGTCTTTTCCAGTGAGTCAACTCGTCGCATGAGGTGGCCAAAGTATTGGAGCTTCAGCTTCAGCATCAGTCCTTCCAATGAACACCCAGGACTGATCTCCTTTAGAATGGACTGGTTGGATCTCCTTGCAGTACAAGGGACTCTCAAAAGTCTTCTCCAGCACCTCAGTTCAAAAGCATCAATTCTTCGGCGATCAGCTTTCTTCACAGTCCAACTCTCACATCCATACATGACCACTGGAAAAACCACAGTCTTGACTAGACGGACCTTTGTTGGCAAAGTAATGTCTCTGCTTTTTAATATACTATCTAGGTTGGTCATAACTTTCCTTCCAAGGAGTAAGCGTCTTTTAATTTCATGGCTGCAATCAGCATCTGCAGTGATTTTGGAGTCCCCAAAAATAAAGTCTGACACTGTTTCCACTGTTGCCCCATCTATTTCCCATGAAGTGATGGGACCAGATGCCATGATCTTTGTTTTCTGAATGTTGAGCTTCAAGCCAACCTTTTCACTCTCCTCTTTCACTTTCATCAAGAGGCTGTTTAGTTCCTCTGCACCTTCTGCCCGGGTTCAATTCCTGTATCAGGAAGATCCCCTGGAGAAGGAAATGGCAACCCACTCCAGTATTCTTGCCTGGAGAAGCCCATGGATGGAGGAACCTGGAGGACTATAGTCCATGGGATCCCAAGAGTTGGACACGTCTTAGCGACTAAACCACCACCACCACCAAGGCTGGAGAGGTCAGTAGCTAATGACACAGCCAGACTTTGTAAACATGTTGTGATAACTTGTTTTCACTCCTCTGCAGTATCTTTCTGGAAGCATTCCGTGGTTACCCCTCCATCCAGCAAGGGTCAGGTTGCTCCCCTGGGTTTCCCTGGCACCTTTGTCTCCCACTATTGTGGTCTTTAACCCACTGTCCTGTGACACCTACTCAGTGCCTCTGTCCCCTGTGCGCTAGGAGGAGCTATGGGAAGGGATCTAGCCTCTTATTCACCATCTCAGCCCTGTCATGGGTGTGCAGAATAAGCAAGCTGATGAACAAGCAGGACTTCTCTCCCAGCTGGAAGGAGGTCCACAGCAGGCACAGTGGGCTAGGACTTCCTCGAACAGCAGCTTTGTTTGTTGTACACATGTACACAACATAATGACTCAATATTTGTGTATATTATAAAGCGATCACCACAAGAAGTCTAGCTAACATCCATGATCACATATAGTTAATTTTTTTTTCTTACCACATGACCCAGCAATCCCACTAATGGGCATATCTCCAGAGAAAACCATGATTCAAAAAGACACAAGCACCCCAATGTTCATAGCAGCACTATTTACAATAACCAGGACATAGAAACAACCTAAGTTTCCATCAACAGATGAATGAATAAAGATGTGACACATACACACAATGGAATATTACTTGAGCAGCAATCTTTGAATTGTGCCAGCAAGAGCCATCCCATGAGGCCAGCAGATCTTGGGTGAAAAAGCACTGAATCCAGAGTCAGGGGAAACGCTGCAGCCCTGCCTCTCTGTGACACTGTGTACAGATCAGTTCCTCTCTTTCTGCAGATGCAAATGGCCATGATGGGGAGAAAGGGCATCAAGCTTCCTCCCAACCTGTACCTGATCTGATCTTGCAGCGAAGGTCAACACTGCGACCCCTCTGTTTTCCTCTAAAGATCACGTTGCTCCCTCAGTCTTAGCTTTCCTGAGCTCTTTGTCTGATTGTCAGATTAACACTCCCCAACACATACGTCTCAGGAAATCTCCCTCATTAATATTCTTGCTTCCTGATCTCTGCCTAGTCCAGGTGCCTCTGTGCTGCTGCTGCTGCTGCTGAGTCACTTCAGTCGTGTCCGACTCTGTGAGACCCCATAGACGGAAGCCCAACAGGCTCCCCCGTCCCTGGGATTCTCCAGGCAAGAACACTGGAGTGGGTTGCCATTTCCTTCTCCAATGCGTGAAAGTGAAAGTGAAGTCGCTCAGTCCGACCCTTAGCGACCCCACGGACTGCAGCCTACCAGGCTCCTCCATCCATGAGATTTTCTAGGCAAGAGTACTGGAGTGGCTTGCCATTGCCTTCTCCGCCTCTGTGCAGCCAAGCCTTTGACAGCATCATCTCAGCACTCACAATGGCTGTCCGTGAACCCTGTAACTCTTGTCTCTACGATGAGAAGCGCCTTTCTCTTCCTTCAGCCTTCTCCTTTTGCAAAGCCTTTTACAGTTTGCATTACATGCCCTATGTCCTCATATTTAAGCTTCACGAGTGACGGGTGAGGTGGGCAAAACAAGATGGAAGTGAAACGTCCCATTCTACAGAAGGGGAAACTGAAGTTCAGCACAGAGGCTGGAACACACGCTTCCTGACTCCCGATCTCATGCATTAGCAGCAGCACAGCCCCAGAGCTGTGTGCTCTTGTCTCTTCATCCACACACTGAGCCCAACCATGGCTGACACAGCTTTACAGCCACCCCGTGAAGTACGGAAGGAGGCACTCCCCCTTATTGAGCCCCCCACACGACACTGTCTTAGGCAACTATATTCACCCAAACACCAGTGTCAGGGCCCCTGTGGGGAGGGGAAAGTAGCAGCAAAGGCAATGCTTTGCTCAGTCCTGGGTTTGAAACCTGAGTTTGCTAAAAGACTCTTCCAATCAACTTAATCTCTCTAAACCTCATTTTGTTCATCTGTAAAATGGATGTGAAAATGCCTACATTAAAGGAACAATGGGATCATACTGAGAATTAATTTAGGCAATCAACATAGTGCCTGGCGCATGGTGAACATTCAACAAAGGGTACCCTTATGATTTTTAGTTCTATTATAAAAACTACCAATTCACAGAACATTTCGTATTGGGTAAGCATAGGATTCAAGAATCCAGAGGAAGTGAATTATCCTCGTGAACTTAGCTCCTCTTTCTCCTCCCAGACAGAGCTGCACAAACTATGTGCTTATTTAGCATTAAAAAATGTTAAATGCCCAAAGCGTCTTCCCTTCACTAAATATAAACCTCAAGGCCTGGGATTAGCAGATAGCTGGGGATTTTCGGCAGATAAGGGAGCCTCTGTTTGACATTCTTCTTTCCCCTTGCAGACAAATCTAACCTTCAAACCCAGTCTGACCAGGGCCCTCCAAAGATGACCTCTGGAGACCCCCATCAAGGCATCAGCGAGGATTGAATGAGACCCTGAGTCCATTTCATTACCCAATGCACTTCCCCACCACACTTGCACACGCACATACACACAAATACACACGCCTCCCTCACCCCAGCCCCGTGCTCAGGCCCCACAGAAGGGAGCCTCCAGGAGGGTGGAGAGGAGGCCAGCAGAGATGAGTCAGGTTTTCTGGTCGTGCGAGCAACACCATTCCACCGCGCTGAGGTCAATCACTGAGAAGGAGGCGGGACCAGAGAGGTGGATTTCCAAGTGAAAGAGACAGAAAGACAGACAGACAGAGACACACAGAGAGGCGGAAATGGGGAGGAGCGGAGGAAGACTGTCAGAGGGAGCCAGAGCCAGGAAGCGCTAAGAGACAGAAAGGCTGAGGCGGAAACGCACAGCACAGAGGCTGTTCCAGAGAGGAACAGAGAAGAAGGAAAAAAGAGTCGTGGAGAGACAGACACAGGCAGACATCCAAGCCACGGCAAGCGCAGACAGGAGGAGACCAGGTGGAGTCGCCAGTTCAGGGTCGACGCATGTGACAGGCTGCTCGGGGCTGGTGCGGGGGGATGACCCAGAGGGAGGATAAGGCGAGGAGGGAGGCGGGAGCGGGAACTCACGGACACCCGGGGCGGATTCATGTCAATCTATGGCAAAACCGACCAACATAATATTGTAAAATAATTAGCCTCCAATAAAAATAAAATAAAATAATAATAAAAAAAGAAACAGGGAGGAAAGGAGGAAGGGAGGCCGGACGGAAAGAGGGGAGAAATTATCCAAAAACAAAGAGAACAGGAGAAGACAAGAGAAAGAAAGAGAGGGACAGAGGCGGGGAGAGAGGCAGAGGGGCGGACGGCAGGGCGCTGACGCCCGCCACTGGAAGGCGAGGCGCAGGGTGCCCGGTGCGCCCCAGGGCCGCCCAGGGCTCCTTCTCACCCCATCCTCCACTGCCCTGCCGCTGCTGACAGAGGAGACGGACCCTGGGCCCAGACAGCGCACGCCGCTCCCTTCTGTCTTCAGCTTTGAACCCAAAACCAACACAGTCAGAGACACTCTTTTCCTACAGCCTGGCTGGAGGAGGGAGGCCTCAGGGTCCCTCCTAAACCCCACAGGGAGAGGTGACTTTCTGGAGGACTTCCACCACACATAGGGGCCCTTGAGCACCTGACCAGGGCAAGCTAAACCCCTCTGGGCCCACCATCCTAGGAGCATTGATCCGGAAGGTAAAGACGGGAGAGTGGGTGGGTGATAGCCATGTTTTCATCTAAATCCTCTCATCTATCCCTCCCCCCACACAGACTTTTTTTTTTTCTTTTCCACTCTCTATTAAAGTGACTCCCTGGCCTCCCCGTTTATATTAAAATTTTCCTTCAAATAGTGAAGGGGAAACAAGTCCTCTCTTCAGTCCACAATGAAAGCTATAAAAGGGTTTTTAAGCTTGGAAAATTTGGCTGGTCAGTTTTTCCTACTGTTTAATACACTCCTTAAGTTACACTGAATGGGTCAACATGGTTTATAAGCGACTAACTCATACCTAACTCTACAAGTTTATGGCCATATATATTATATATAATAATTCATATAAAGTTTATTATACACATCTATCATCTGCATTTATACAGCATATATAAAAGTATCTGTATATACGCATATGAGCGCACACATACACACATACATATATATTTATACGCACAAACATAAACACACACGTGAATACTCACACACACATGCGCATGTGTACATAAACAATCGCGCAACTTTGTACCACTCCTTGGGGTTTACAAAGCCTCCTTTTTCTCTCGTTTGATCCTCACAGTAACCCTGGGAGGCAGACAGGGCAGGATTACTGCCCCCGGTTTACTGGGACCTGTGGTTACAGCAAAGGCTCCAGGGACCCACAGGTCTCGAAGCGGCCATGACCCACGTCAAGTTCTCCTCCCCACAGTCGTGCAGACTGAGTCCATGAGCATGGGTCAGGCGGTGCACACTTCTGGACCCGCAAGGGGCCAAAGCCAAGGGAAGCTTGGGGCAGCTTCATTTTACAGGCTGGAGGACTGAAGCTCAGAATCACCGCTAACCCAGATGCCGCTTCTGTGCGAACTAGAGAAGAATTAGTATCCCTTTGTTCAGTCACCTTCCTTCTCTGTATTTGGAAATCTCCTCAGCATTCGGATTTCTTAGAACAAGACATTTAATCAACGATTAGTACACATCTACGATGTGTGTAACTGAAACGGGGAGCTTTCACAGGTGGCTCACTTTCTGCACAGCAGAACTTGTGCAACCCCATGGGGCACTCCTAGGTGTGAGCTCAACCAAGGCAAGGCAGAGAGGAGGGCGAAGAGACAGTTGGGAAGGGCAGATGAGAGGGGGGCCAACATGCTGGGTCTAGGAAGACAACCCATTTCACTTCAAGCTTAACAGGAGAATGATAACAGCTACTGGTTATTAAGCACTTAGTCATGTCTGATGCTTGCAGTAACCTGTAAGAGTAGGACATAAGTTGAACTACTGCTTGCATTTCTGTCTTGTCTTCTCAACTAACATCAATAATTTAAATGATAATTTGAATATTATTCACAATCTTTTGGGCCTCCTCGATGCTCAGTGGGTAAAGAATCTGCCTGCAATGCAGGAGATGCAGATTTAGTGCCTGGGTCAGGAAGATCCCCTGGAGGATAAAATGGCAACCCACGCCAGTATTCTTGCTTGGGAAATCCCATGGACAGAGGAGCCTGGCGGACTACAGACCAAAGAGTCATAAAGTGTCAGAAACGACTGAGCACGCCCACATAATCTTTTAGGTAGTATGCTTAATGTGCACTTCAGCACATTTCAGTTTCATAAGAACAAGAGCTATTCCCCATCTCAGATTAAGATATCGAGACGTACAGAGGTGTAGTGACCTGCCCAAGGTCATGGAGAAAATTGCTTGGCTGAGATTTCAGTTTTATAAGGAAAGGACAGAGGTGGAGGTATCGCCACAAGTTGCATCCTCTGAAGATAACTGAAACGCTTTCCTCACCCAATCACTACTGACCACCCTAATACACCAGACCCTACTTTGTATGCAGGGCCTCGATATCCAGCGAAGGGAAGGGATTTGCCTCAAGTCACACCACGAGAAGCAGCAGCCAATGTAAGCAGCTCTCTGGCTGCTCACGCTGTGTGTTTCCCAGTGTCCCACAGTCTACCCGTTACTTTAATCACATTGAGGCTGTTGGTGAACGGAGCCATCTGGACGATCCATTCACAGAGTCTCCATTCTGGGGAACCTTTGGTGGGTCCAACTCGGCTTCTCCCTTGCACCTCACTTGCCTCCTTGTTTCCACCTCTCTCTTACCCATGAATGCAAATCGATATGGACGGTCATCAGAAACATAAAAGGGAAGGAAGGAAGAAGAGAGGGAGCAAAAAGGCAAGACAAAATCAACACCAGGAGGCTGCCCCGACAGGCAAAGAAAGCGCTGACTGTGGCCACCAACAGCGCTGGGCTTCCTGCCTTCAGCATCCTCTGGTGTAGGGAGTAAGTGCTCCCACTTGATGGAATGTTTCAAGGAATTAACGTGATGTAAAGCGTCTGGCCCAGTGCTTGCCCTTGATGCATAAAATATGCTTCCAAGGCAAGAAGAAGTGGCTCTGGGCCAGGGGCACTCATGCTGGGCTACACTGTGGCATCTCGTGTCCATCAACTCCTCACCTTGGTCTATAAGACCTGAGTGATCCAGGGCCACCCTGTGGCTGCAGTCACAGCCCCTTCCCCTCTCCCCTGGCTGACGCTGCATCAATGATTCTGAAGTCATGCCATCAGAGAGGTATTCCCTGACCATCTTAACAAAAATGGAATCCCCTGGCCTCCATCCCCAGCTGCTGTCTTATCTATTTTATCATCATCCCCCTACCTCTACTCCATGACAGGGAGACACTTCTGTTGTTGTTTAGTGCTGTGTCCTCAGCTTCTTGAAGTGTTTTTGGTATACAGTAGGTGCTCAATAAGTGTGTGCTGAATGACTGAACTCCTAGTTCCCCAGGAAACACCAAGAGGCTAGGCAAGCTGGCATTTGCATTCCCATTTTATACATCAATAAACTGAGGCCTGGGGATATAAAGAAACTTCTCCAAAGGCCTCCCACTGGTGACGACAGAGGTGAGACTGGTGAGCTGAGCTGTCAGACTCAAACCCAAAGCGCCTTCTCTCCCACCAAGTTGTATTTTGTATCACTGCTTCCCATCACCTCCCAGTGCACCCTGGGGAACAGCACTGTTTGGGATTCTGTTGCTTAGGTAATGCTGCAGGAGGTGGAGGTGTTAGGAGTGATTTCCCTCTGTGGGTTCTCCACCCAGACACAGGCCTTGCCAGGCCCATCCTGTGCACAGGCGAGCACTGGCACTCGCCCTGGAGCAGCAATCAGAGCATCTGTGTTGCAGACCAGCCACCAGTGGCCAAGCGGAGGAAGGGATGGTATCAAGTTGGGACCTCATGGGAAGAGGGCAGGCAGGGCTCACTGCAGCCTCTCCAAGGCTCCGGAGCGCCAAGCAGGAGAAAGCCAATTACCCCTTCAGAGCAATTTCCGCTCTGTAAAGAGGTGATGACTTACTTCATCGCCCGGAGGTTTCCACTTGCCCCCTGGGGATGGCCAAGTCCTGCTGGGGGAGGGTGGACTCACTGGCTCCTCACTTCCCTGGAGGGGAAGGAGCCTGGGCTTGGGCTCGGGCTGCACTTTGACTTCCTCTCTGACTCACCCGCCCTCTCTGAATGTCAGTTCTCGCATCTACCACACTGATTCTGGGTCTAGAGGAACTCTGGGGATTGTTTGGGGGAGATGGTGTCGAGTCATGTCACATGCCCACGCTACAGGCCGGGCACTGTGCTGGGTGCCCTACACACCCGATCTCTTTAACTCTCACAGAAATCTGTGAAGCTGGCATTATTATGCACATTTTTCAACAGAAGTATTGGACGCCCAAGACCAACAACTCATACAGATGGCGAGCAACCACAATGCAATGAGAGCCACGGTCTATCCAGGCTCTGAATCGGTGTCCCCTTCAAATGCAGAGTTGGGGTACTGTCATTTCGCGTCCTCAAAGTCAGAGCCAGGTCCCTTAGAGATCACTGAAGTGAATCTTCTGTTTCCGAGGTGGAGAAGCACACACAGAAAAAGGAAAGTGCCTTGCTTGAGGTCATACAGCAGGATAAAGGCAGAGTCAGGTGGTCCAGGGAGGTGGGCATTAGACACTGGCTACATGGAGGTGGGTCTAATATGGGCATCATCTTTATCATCCTACCCAGCTCTACAACCTGCAGGAATATCACTTCAGTTTCCTTTCAACAGGACCAGTCAACAAACTGTGAGGTCAGGGTGTGTGTGTGTGTGTGTGTGTGTGTGTGTGTGTGTGTGCGTGCATGAACACATGGGAAGGACCCCCACTGTGCCCATAGGCATCGCACTTGACACTTTACAGGGCATTTTCCTTTTCTTTCTTCCTTTCGATCCTTGCAGCAATACTTCTGAGCAAATGTTCTTACTTTCTCTGTACAGAGGAGGAAAGCTAAGGGTCAGAAAGGGAACTGGCTTGCCACAGCAATAAGTATGAATGCGGGGTTACTGTGAAGGATCCAGGATCTGGACACACCTTCACTAATTTCTGTCAAGTGACCTTGCCTCAGCATCCCCACATGAGACGGGGGCTGAGCAGAGAACAAAGAGGGGAGTGCTCCCACACTGGGAAGAAAACAGGCAGGACTGCGGGACACAGAGGAAGCGGTTTGGAAGACGAGAGCACGATGGAGCTGAGAAGATGCCCAGGAGGCCACTTTCCAGGGAGCTCAGCCTCTGCAGCATCTTTTCCATTCTGCACCTCTGCCTCACTTCTGCCTTTTTAAACAAATTCCCCAACAAGCTGAATTGTCAAACAGTTCCCGTCTGGATGTCACTGTGAATCTTGACTTTTTCTTCCTCTTATGGTGACAGAATGCTGATTTTGACTGGGGGCCGCTCTCTCCCCTCAACAGCAAAAGCGAACAGCCAGACCTACATCGTAAGGCAATTGTTACTGAGCAATATTTGCGTTGGTGGTAGGCACATGAGCCAGATGTGAGGAAAGTGCGCTAGAGCTGATCAGGAAAATGTGCTCCTGAGATTTCTTAGGCTGGAAACCCAGGAAGAGAGCCCATTTCCTCTGTTGAACATGTCTGCATACACACTTCACAGACTTGTGGTCATCCTGCAATCAGCGCCAGGCTGCCATCTTGCTGCCAGCTTGGGGAAGGAACTAGCACACAGCTGGGGGAGGAAACAGGAACATCACAGAGAACCTGGATGTGGACCTCTGATAGGCCGCACTTGGATCCACTCTTCCTCTGGACTTCTGGGCACACGAGATAATCCATTTCCTCATTGTTTCAATTGACGTGAGTTGCAGTTACTGTTAGTAGCAGCCAAAGGCCATCTGATTCCTCCTGGTGGCTCTTTCGGGCAGCCTGCTTCATGAACCAGTGTGGTCCTCAGTAATGGTGCTGTGACCCGTTGAGTCAGGTCGTCAGAAGTCATTAGTCACCAATAAGAAAGATAAAATATTTAAGAATGTTCTGCTCTTTAGATAATCTAGACCAATGGTCCTCAACTTTATTATGTATCAGACTCTCCTGGTGGGAGAGTTCCTTATTGAAACAGAGATTGCTGGGCTCTCACTCCCAGAGTTACTAATTCAGTAATCTGTGATGGGGCTAGAGAATTTACATTTTTAACAAGTTCCCAGACACTGCTGTTGCCTCTGGTACAAACCACATTTTGAGAACGAGTGATGTAGACAATTTATAATAATGTCCCAAATGCTTATTTGCATATAAATATGATTTCATGACAGAAAGAAAAATGAAACAGAACTGTAGCAAGAAGACACACACCTAGAAACTTTTGAGGAGGCTGTCTTGCATTGACCACACTCTTCGTGTGTGTCATGTGGAAATGAGGGTTGAGATCCAGGCCTCCAGCTGCCTGTGACTTCAGGCTCAGAAAACCCCTGACTCAGGTGAAGGGACTGAGTGACGAGCTGTAAGACGCTCATCCTCATCCCCGCCACAAAGCTGACACGTCTGAGAGCTCCAAAGGGACTAACTACTGTCACTATCATCATCGCTGCCCCATATAGACTGTATACAGTCCTTTCACATCCGTTATCCCATTTAGTCTCTATAACGACACTGTGAAAATGATCAGAGAGATTATAAAAGGGATGAAGATAGGGAGAGGAGAGGAGCTGAGTGAGGGGGAAAGGAAGAGGCTGACCCCCATTGTACAGGTGTGGCAACTGAGACTTGAATGCCTTGCCCTGTCACACAGAGAGCTAAGACTCAGATCCAGGTCTGCCTGTCATTAAGTTCTGTATTCTCTCTACTAAACTATGATATATGTTTGGTGAGTTGGCATAGGTATTAACTGTTGATAAGAAAAAGAAAATTCAGGTACTCTGGGGCTATCTCACTTTCCGAAAGATAGCTAACTTCTTGCTTGGGAAACAGAACAGACCTGGTCCACTGGGAGTCCAAGAAAATAAAAGTCAGATTTTATTTTCTTGGATTCCAAAATCATTGCTGATGGAGACTGTAGCCATGAAATTAAAAGACGCTTGCTCCTTGGAAGAAAAGCTATTACAAACATAAACAGCATATTACAAAGCAGAGACATCACTTTCCTGACAAAGGTCTGTATAGTCAAAGCTATGCTTTTCTCAGTAGTCAGGTACAGATGTGAGAGCTGGACCACAAAGAAGGCTGAGTGCTGAAGAACTGATGCTTTCAAATTGTTTTGCTAGGGAAGACTCCTTGGACAGCAGTGAGATCAAACCAGTCACTCTTAAAGGAAATCAACCCTGAATATTCACCACAAGGACTGATGTTGAAACTGAAGCTCTACTACTTTGGCCACCTGATATGAAGAGCCGATTCACTGGAAAAGACCATGATGCTGGGAAAGGTTGAGGTCAAGAGGAGAAGGGGGTGACAGAGGATGAGACAGCTGGATGGCATCACCGACTCAATGGGCATGGGTTTGAGCAAACTCCATTTAATATCACAGTAATCCAAGTCTATGCCCCACCAACTTATGCCAAAGAAGTTGAAGTTGAACAGTTCTATGATGACCTACACGATCTTCTGGAACCAACACCCAAAAAAGATGTCTTTTTCATCATAGAGGACTTGATTGCCAAAGTAGGAAGTCAAGATATACCTAGAGTAACAGGCAAGTTTGACCTTTAAGTACAAAATGAAGCAGGGCAAAGGCTAACAGTGTTTTGTCAAGAGAATCCACAAGTGATAGCAAACACCCGCTTCCAACAACACAGGAGAAGACTTTACACAAGGACATCACCAGATGGCCAGTACTAAAATCAGACTGATCATATTCTTTGCAGCTGAAGATGGAGAAGCTCTATACAGTCAGCAAAAACAAGACCAGGAACTAACTGTGGCTCAGATAATGAATTCCTTAATGCAAAATTCAGATTTAAATTGAAGAAAGTAGTGAAAGCCACTAGACCAGTCAGGTGTGACCTAAAACAAATCCCATATGACTATCAGTGGAAATGACAAATAGATTCAAAGGATTAGATCTGATAAAAAGAGTTACTGAAGAACCATGGTCGAAGGTTCGTGACATTGTACAGGAGGCAGTGAGTAAGACCATTTCCAAGAAAAAGAAATTCAAAAAGGCAAAACGGTTGTCTGAGGAGCCCTTACAAATAGCTGAGAAAAGAAGAGGAGCTAAAGGCAAAGGCGAAAAGGAAAGATATACCCATTTGAATGCGGAGTTCCAAAGAACAGCTAGGAGAGGTAAGAAAGCCTTTCTCAGTGATCACTACAAAGAAATAGAGGAAAACAATAGAATGGGAAAGACTAGAGACCTCTTCAAGAAAATTAGAGATACCAAGAGAGCATTTCACGCAAAGATGGGCTCGATAAAGGACAGAAATGGTATGGACCTAACAGAAGCACAAGATATTAAGAAGAGGTGGCAAGAATACACAGAAGAACTGTACAAAAGAGATCTTCAAGACCCAGATAATCACGATGGTGTGGTCACTCACCTAGAGCCAGACATCCTGGAATGTGAAGTCAAGTGGGCCTTAGGAAGCATCATTATGAACAAAGCTAGTGGAGGTGATGGAATTTTAGTTGAGCTGTTTCAAATCCTGAAAGATGATGCTGTGAAAGTGCTGCACTCAATATGCCAGCAAATTTGGAAAACTCAGCAGTGGCCACAGGACTGGAAAAGGTCAGTTTTCATTCCAATCCCAAAGAAAGGCAATGCCAAAGAATGCTAAAACTACCACAAAATTGCAATCATCTCACATGCTAGCAAAACAAGCTAAGCTTTAACAGTATGCTTTAACAGTTAGAACTGGAACAACAGACTGGTTCCAAATTGGGAAAGGAGTATATCAAGGCTGTATATTGTCACTCTGCTTATTTAACTTTATATTCAGAGTACATCATGGAAAACGCCGGGCTGGATGAAGTACAAGCTGGAATCAAGATTGCCAGGAGAAATATCAATGACCTCAGATACCCAGATGACACCACCCTTATAGCAGAAAGTGAAGAGGAACTAAAGAGCCTCTTGATGAAAGTGAAAGAGGAGAGTGAAAAAGCTGGCTTAAAACTCAGCATTCAAAAAATGAAGATCACGGTATCCAGTCCCAGATGGGGAAACAATGGAAACAGTGAGAGACTTTATTTTCTTAGGCTCCAAAATCAATGAAGATGATGACTACACCCATGAAATTAAAAGACACTTGATCCTTGGCAGAAAAGCTATGATACATAAAGACAGAATATTAAAAAGTAGATACGTTACTTTTCCGACAAATGTCTAGTCAAAGCTATGGCTTTTCCAGTAGTCATGTATGGATGTGAGAGTTGGACCATAAAGAAAGCTGAGAACCGAAGAATTGACGCTTTTTAATTGTGGTGTTGGGAGAAGACTCTTGCGTGTCCCTTGGATAGCAAGGAGATCAAACCAGTCAATCCTAAAGGAGATCAGTCCTGAATATTCACTGGAAGGACTGATGCTGAAGTTGAAGTTCCAATATTTTGCTCACCTGATGCAAAGAACCGACTCATTGGAAAAGACCCTGATGCTGGGAACGATTGAAGGCAGGAGGAGCAGGGGACGACAGAGGATGAGATGGTTGGATGGCATCACTGACTCCATGGACATGAGTTTGAGCAATCTCCGCGAGTTGATGATGGACAAGGAAACCTGGCATGCTGCAGTCCATGGAGTTGAAGAGTCAGACAAGACTGAGTGACTGAAGTGAACTGGACTTGAGCAAACTCCAGGAGACAGTGAAGGACAGGAAAGCCTGGTGTGCTGCAGCATGTGGGGTCACAAAGGGTCAGACATGACTGAGTGACTGAACAGCAGTCTATTGGGATGGCATGGTGTAGAAAAAAGAATATGTTGACCTTGGGTGGGTTACTAAACTTCCATCTCCTCAGCTTTACAAGGTCATATGCCTTCCTCTCAGAACTCAGACTGGTATGAATAATATTCTGTAGAAATATCCTTTAACAGCCCCGGGTCCAAAGTGGGCACTGAGTAATAGGAGGATCCTGTGATTTTGATACTGATGATTATTCAAGGAGGTTCTAAGAATGAACATAGATGAGACAGGTAGCAGGAAGAGGTTCAGATGGGCTGGTTGGAAGGGTCGGCTTGCGTAGACGTGGGTATTCCCTGCTTAACCAAGCCTTTGACGCCAGCTTGAATATTCCTTTCTAAAGTCATAATTTGCTAAACCATGAAGTTCACAGGCTTTACTTCACAAATTATTACTTTGCTGCCTCAAGAGCCTCCCATAACTAGAACCAGCCCTCAGTGAAACAGGCAGAGAGTCAGAGCTGACTTCCAGGAGGAAAGCACTGTCTCAGGGGCCGCAGACACATGGAATGTGTTTTTTGATCAAGGCTAATTGGATTTTTAGCAAGGATAGAAAGGCCAAAATGTTTTTGCTTGTTTGTTTTAATCACAAACTTAGATACTTAGATTTGGGCCAAGACTGTCTTACTCTAAAACTCTGATCGTTATGGATGCTGCCTCCCTGCTTCATTGACAGATTCTTTCCAACGTGAGTTGGACACCCTGGTGCAAGGAGCAGAAAGGTGATTCTTGATGGGATGGATATTAAGGCTCCTATATTTGAGAGGCTTCTGCAAACTTCTGTATCCTTCACCGGAGTAAGAACACGTCTTTTTGAAGTTGCGTTCTATCGTCTCGTCTTATAGGCGTTGCGTGAAACATAAGTACGTTGACTGGAAGGCAAGCGAGTTGCTGAAACAGAGGCCTTTACTATGTGAGAAGTAGATCTCAACCACCTTGGGTAAAAATATTTCCATGGGAAAATGTAGTCAGAGTTCCCTTCCACACTGAGGTGCCAGAAACACCTTTCCCTCACAGCCTTTCACCGATTTCTGAGAGGCAGCATGGTGTAATGGAAAGAGCTCTATATTTAGAGAAGGAGGGCACGAGTCCCAGTCCCAGCTCTCCTGACCCCTGAGTTGAATGACCCTTGAAGTCACTCTCTGCATCTCAGTTTCTTTATCTGTCAGACAGGCATGAAAACTCCTATTTTCTCTGTGTTCTTCTGAGCTGAAAGGAAAATAACGTTGACAGAACCGCTTTGAAAACTTTAAAGCCCCTGTGTAATCTGCAGAGTTGTCAGTAACTCTGCAGTCTGTGAGGTTGGGAGCGCCCCACTATACACCTTCTACGTGAAAGTGGGCTTTCACTCCTCGGGGCTCTGCGGCCAAGGTCTCAGGCCTCTCTGTGGAGATGAACCGGCTTTTGTCTCCAAGCTGCCTAGGTGTCTCTGCTCCAAGAGCTCCAGTCTCCAAAGGGCACAAACGCCAAGATAAAGAGAATTAAAAGGGCTGATGACTGCAACACACGTGGGCCCTGTGGAGTAGGTCCTGCTTCTGCAAGGGGCCCTGCAGACAGAGCAGACAATGGCAGGTAGAAGGTGCAGCCGAGGAGGAAGCAGCTAAGCTCAGGGGCGAGGGGCCTCCCAGCGCAGGGGCTGGGGTCTCCGTGCCTCCTCTACCCTTGCGCAGCCTGACAGCCTAGCCACCAAGGACAGCTTCTGCCCTCTATGGCCTCTGTAACATGGTAACAAATCAAGCAACAGATTAAAGCCCCAAAAGCTATCTGTCTCATCTCTCTATCACTGGTCCTTGGCTTTGGGTGATAATGTTAGCCCGGGGCTGCAAGTGAGCAGGGGAGATTTAATTAAAGCCCCATATAATCAACAGTCATGGCAGAAAAGAAGTACTGAGAATTCCCCGCGATGCCAAGGGAGGCTTCTTGCTCCTTTATCCTACAGGTACCAGCCTCAAACAAAGCTCTGAGCATACTGATCTCCTTTTGAGAGGTCCTTAATTGCTCGCCATGACCTCAGAAGAAGTTGAAAGCTCTTTAGACCCAACCTAAGCAGTGACCTCCCAACCACCACTCCAGATCCACTCTTTCCAGAAACCATCCCTTCTGGATCCATTCCCAAATGACTCCCAGTTTCATATCTCCGTGTTTTTGCCTGAGCTACTCCGTCAACTTGGCAGGCCACCTCATCCCATCCCCTTGCTTGTTGCCAGTATCGACCCTTTTATTGAAATCCTACTCTTTTCCAAGGCTTAACTCAAATGCAGTCTTCTCTAGCCTCTTGGTCCAAAACTCGCTCCACAGGCCTATCCATTCCTTCTTCTCTACCCCATAGATGGACTGTATTGTTTGTTGCTGGTATCGTTCACCCAAAGGCTAAGATACCAGAAGGCTCAGGTTTGCATACATGCTGCAGGCTCTCCTACGCACATGGCTGCCATATCGTGGGAACCTCTAACAGCTTCTCTTTCCTTATCTGCAGTATGTGTGTGTCGCTCAGGCGTGTCTGACTCTTTGGGGCCCCGTGGACTGCAGCCCACCAGGCTCCTCTGTCCAAGGAATTTTCCGGGCAAAAATAATGGGGTGGGTTACCACTTACTACTCCAAGGGATCTTCCTGACCCAGGGACTGAACCTGTGTGTCCTATGCCTCCTTCAGTGTCCTACCACTGCCTGGGAAACCCCTGTTTGCAGTATGGGGATAATATACAGATATGCAGATAATATTATAATTACCTGTGGGACAGGAATAATTATATACTTTATGAGTTTGATGTGAGTAGTTACATCTGCTACTCAAACCAAGTTTATAAAGCAATTATTATAGTTATCCTGTGATAATATCTAATAGTTCCCCTCATAGAACCTATCACAGTGTAAATTGTCTACATATCTATATTGGTTTAATATTTCAAGGCTGCATTTGATCAGCCCTCCAATGAGAGAGGCAATTTCTCTTTGTCTATTGCATATCAGGCACCTCAGAAAGTATGTGACTTGCAACAGCCATGAGAAAAACATCTGTGAAGTGAAGGAATACATAGATATTTTAATTTTATTTATAAACAGAAAACCATGCCCCGATGATGTCCCATCTCACCCCCAGTAAGGGTTAAGGGCACAGTCTTTACAGTCTTCATTCCAACTACCTCTCCTGCTTCCTCCATGGAAACATTTGGGCTGTACTGCATTTGTCCATGTCACTGTGTGCTTGCCTGCTAGACTATGGTTTCCAGAACAGAACCACATTTGATTTATCTTGATGTTCTCAAGGAGCAGCACGGATGTGGAAGCACAGTGAGGGAGCACAGCGGTAATTGTAAGGCTCTGTCTGGCACGTGGTTTACGTCTGCTGACTCATAGTTGGGTCATTTTTTCCTTCTTCTATTTGGCCTATTTGTTCACCAAAATATCTCCACATTGACACAATGGCAGAACAAACAGAACTGAAATTTCGGTGCCACAATTGACATTGGTAACTTCACATTCATTTGGCAGCTCTATCATATCTCTGACAACTGCAGATTTTCTATCCAGCTAGGATCTGTGGACATGTAAGAGATGAAGTGACCTGTTAAACGTGTATTTGTGGCGAAGCAACTGATTGATGCTTTTGAACTGTGGTGTTGGAGAAGACTCTTGAGAGTCCCTTGGACTGCAAGGAGATCCAACCAGTCCATTCTAAAGGAGATCGATCCTGGGTGTTCATTGGAAGGACTGATGCTAAAGGACTGATGCAATACTTTGGCCACCTCATGCGACAAGTTGACTCACTGGAAAAGACTCTGATGCTTGGAAAGGTTGGGGGCGGGAGGAGAAGGGGACGACAGAGAATGAGAGGGCTGAATGGCATCACTGACTCTGTGGACATGAGTTTGGGCGAGCTCCGGGAGTTGGTGGTGGACAGGGAGGCCCGGCGTGCTGTGATTCATGGGGTCACGGAGAGTTGGACACGACTGAGCGACTGAACTGAAGTGAACTGAACTGGGAGCTGCAAACACACGGGGAAGCCCTGGGAGGCCCCGAACTGAACTATGACGGAAGCTGACTGTCCTTGAGTTTCTAAAGCCAGAAAACCCAGCAGAGCACCTTGGAGAAAAGTTTTAAGGACAGCATGGGCATCAGAAAGAGTGTCTAATGCCACATGGGTAAAATCAGAGTACCTCATTGACAAGCACATAATCAGAAGAGCTGGGTCAGCTGCCACACATGGGTAACAGGATACCAGCACAGAATCAAAATAAATAAATAAATAAATAAAGTTTTAAGTCGTCAGTACTGAGGGGTGGTGGTAATGATTGAAGCCAGAGAAGACCTGAGCCAGGGCAGCTGGGATTGGGAGAAGTGTTGTTTGTAAACACAAGGCACTCTCATGTGTGATTCGCCAGAGTTATCACAACAACCCTCTAGGCTGCTATCATTTTACAGAGGGTGGCGCTGAGGTTCAGAGAGTCTTAACAATTTGCCCAGGGTCACACTGCTCCTAAGGGGCCACGCAGCACTGGAAACAAATCTGCATGATCCCCGCTCCTCACTGATGCTTGGGATGCTGCTGGCTGATCTGTCAGGAATGAGCTTGAACGGTGGTTCTAGTTATGAATCAGCCTCTAAGAAAAGAAAGAAGGAGAGTGAGAGAGGTTGAGAGAAGAGGAAAAAAAGGAGAAAAGACAGAAAGAGAAAGACTGAAAGAAAGATAAAAGTAAAATGCAAGAGGGAGGGTTGGAAGGGCGGAAGGAAGGAAAGGGAAAGAAAGAAAGAAAAAAGAGAGGGAAAAAAGAGACAGGGGGACAAGGAGGGAAGGAGGCGGGCGGACAGGGAAAGATTCTGCTTCTATGTGAGCCCTACTGCCAAAGGATCTCCATGGCCTGTCCGAATTTTCAAATCTCTCCAAATGGGTCTCATACCCCAGGTCAGAGACGCACTGATCCGGAGGGGACTCTTGCCCTGGGTGGTGTCTGATGCGTGACTTCTAACATCCCTGCAAGTTTCTGGGCTGTGTCCCAAGTCTCTCTGTTCGCTGCTGCTCAGCATGAGTTCTCCTCATGCTGATCTAAGGAAAAGTACTGAAGACATAGTCCAGGCTTTATCAGCTCTAAAATAAATTCCTTTCTTTTCATCTTTCAATGCGTCTGAAATTGAGCCGTGCCCGACAAGCGGTGGTGATGACGTCAAACAACTTCCGCCAGCCTGGAAGCAGCTGTCCGTGCAAGCACCTGCGTGAACTTGGCTGCCGTTCCCAGGGGCACAGCGGGATGGGGCAGCCCTCAACGGCTCAGGCCACTTAAGAACTAGTTGTGGAAGGAACGTGAAGCCTGACTGTAGTTCAGTGGGCTTCACTGACAACTGCTGGTAAGGTCGAGAGAGCACCCGCAATAAAACTTCCAGGAAAATCCCAGAGAGAATAATGGAGTTTTCCTTGAATGAATAAGGCAGTAAAAATGAGTGATGTACTGACGCACGTTACAGCGTGGATGCACCTTAAAAACATTATGCTAAGTGAAACAAACAAACCACAGAAGACCGTATATTGTAAGATTTCATTTCTATGAAAGCTTCAGAAGAGGCATATCCACCGAGGCAGAAAGACTTGGTGACTGTGGAAGACTACGGAAATTAAAGGAATATAGGGAGTGGCTGCTAATGGGTAATGGTTTTATTTGGGCAGAAAGGGGGGTGTTGAAAATGTCCTAAAACTGACTGTGGTGACAGTTACATAACACTGTGAATGTACTAAAGACTATTCAATTGTACACTTTGAATGGGTGAATTACATGGTATGTAAACTATATGTTAAAAAAAATACACTGGGAGAGGGAAAGAAACACAGCATACCCAATCCTATGGTAGGTAAAGAGCACAACAATATAAGGAACACACTGGAATTCAATGACCTTAAGTCAAAAAGTGATTCAGAAAGGCAGAACCTTAATGTGAAAAAGCTTTATGAATATCTGAACATTTTACGTTTATATCATCAGAGTGATGTATTATAAAAATATAATCAGAATAAATGAGCTCTTTCAGTAAGTCTAAAAATTCAACTCATAAGAAAGCATTGGGTTATAGTTCAGCTGGCAGCATTTTCTTTTCTTTCTTAATGGCACCTAAAATAAAGTGGCTCTTAAAATCAACGGCATCTCAAGGTGATGAAATATAGTATTTGAGTCGCAGCTACTTGAGGCTGGTTTTTCCAGGCAATGACTAGCTGTGAAATACTGGATATAACTCTGACTTTCTCCATTCCCATGCTTTTCTATCTCTATAGTAGACTTATTTCTAAGGCTCCTCTTGGCTCTGAGATTTTCTAGTTCTAATTTAAATTGTTATTCATCCCTGGTGGGAAAATTCTCCATTCATTAGGTCTTGCACCAGACCACAGACTTGAAGAAGGAAGGAAGGAAAATATCACATCCACCTAAATTTATCTTTTGAAAGGAGATGCTGGAAGAAAGAAGCAAAAATTATTTCTTGTACTTTTCCCTTGATTATCTGCAGTTTCAGTTCTTAATCCTCTCTGAAGTCCAGCTCCCCAGAGATCTGATGGTGAATGGAATAACATATTAAGAGGGGAAACTCTGGGCTGGTGAAATGTGTTCACCACGGCAGCCAACTGCTTGGGCGGCAGGTTTGGCGCCTGGAAGAGTTCTTGGCGTGTGATTGTCCAGCCTGTAGGTGGCTTCCCGATGTTCTGTGTGCAGGGCGCCAACGAGGACATCTGAAGCAAGAAGTCCAGACGGAGCTCACAGAGATGGGGCTTTCAATAAGAACAGAAACACAATGGGAGAATGGCTTGTACACTCAGTCAGAGAATCCAGTTTTTTTTAGTAGGTTTGAAATTCCTTTCAGTTATCAGACTTTATATAAGATCTTTTTTTTCTTTTTGTCTAAAATGCAAAGGCCTATGTTTATTTTAGCACTCTTCAAAATGAGTGAGAAACTGGAAATGTCTAAATGTCCAAAACTGATGGAATGTTCAATAAAATCGGGAACATCCATATTATTAAACAATGTGTGTGTGTCTGAGTACTTAGTCACTAAGTTGTGCCCAACTCTTTGAGACCCCAATGGACTGTAGCCTGCCAGGCTCCTCTGTCCATGGGGATTCTCCAGGCAAGAATACTGGGGTGGGTTGCCATGCCTTCCTCCAGGGCATCTTCCCAACCCAGGGATCGAATCTAGGTCTCCCGCATGGCAGGCAGATTCTTTACCATCTGAGCTACCAGGCAAGACCAGGAATACTGGAGTGGGTAGCCTATCCTTTCTCCAGGTGATCGTCCCAATCCAGGAATCAAACCAGGGTCTGTTGCATGATGGCAGATTCTTAATCGGCTGAATTACCAGGGAAGCCTTATGGTAATAATTAAATTATTTTCTTCTATTTCCTTTATAGTTAACACTATCATGAACATCCCTTCATGTAAATCTTTTAAGAAATTTTTTTTTTACATATGTTGTTTTCTGATACATATTGATAATGTTCCTTTAGGAAAGTTTTATTAACTCACATTGCAATCAACAAACTATTATAGGAGCCAATGAACATTATTATGATTGTTAATGAAATAAAAAGGTGATATAAATTTTTGGTGGTTTATAAGATCCTCTAACATCCACTGTCTAATAAGGGGGGTGGCTAATAAATTCTGTTGCTTCAACTGAATAAGTTGTTTTAAAATCAGACCAATTCAAGTTAACCTGTATATTACTTTCTGCCACAGATCACTGCAAGGGTGTCATAGCAAAAAAACATAAGTTCATTGTGAAATTTAAAAATCACTGAGACAACTACAAAAAAAAAAGCCTAATTTATAGATTCTAGGAAACAAAGACACCATTTGGAGCTATTAAAGACCAACATCAGTTCCATTCATCAAAGTGTTGTTTTAAGAGCATTATTTTTGGAATAACCTTGATGCTGACCTTTTGAACCATCCAGTCCACACAAAAAGTCATACTGTAGGTGTGGACAGCAATATAGCTTGTTAAAACTATTTTAAATTGAATATTAGCTCTACTAACTATGGATCCTAAGGACCATCTGGCAAGTTTTGTTTTTTTGTTGTTTCTTTCCTTGATGAATAGAAAAAATGTGAAGAAAATAAAGGCATTCTTCATACTCATGGGTTTCATAAAGGGAAACTGATCTTCTCTTGCTGATTATGATATAGTTTTGAAACAGATTGTCAGAAAGAAAAAAAAATAACAAGTTGAAAGAACAAAGCTGTTACCATTTCCTTCAGGATCCTGATTTAAATTCCTTCAGATACACTAGAAATGGGGCTGGTGGAAACCATGGTAGTTCTATGCTTAATTTCTGAGGAGCCTCCACACTGTTTTCCTTTGAGGTTGCACCAGTTTACATTCCCACCAACAGTGTTCAGGACTCAGATTTCCCCACATTCTGGCCAACACGTACTGCCTTTTATTCTTTTGACAACAGCCATCCAGACAGGTGTGAGGTGACATTTCACTGTGATCTGGATTCGCAATAGTCAAGATGTTGAAACAAACTGTTTATCACCAGATAAATGGACAAAGAAAACGTGGAATATACATACAACGGGATTGAATTCAGTCTTAAAAAAAGCAAGTCTGCAATATGTGACAATATGGATGAACCCTGAGGACGCTATGCTAACTGAAATAAGCCCATCACAGAAGGACAAATCATGCAGATCTCCAATCATCAGTTCAGTTCAGTCACTCAGCCGTGTCTGACTCTTTGCGACCCCATGGACTGCAGCACGCCAGGTCCCCCTGTCTATCACCAACTCCTGGAGTCCACCCAAACTCACGTCCATTGAGTCGGTGATGCCATCCAACCATCTCATCCTCTGTCATCCCCTTCTCCTCCTGCCCTCAATCTTTCCCAGCATCAGGGTCTTTTCAAATGAGTCAGTTCTTCACATCAGGTGGTCAAAGTATTGGAGTTTCAGTTTCAGCATCAGTCCTTCCAATGAATATTCAGAACTGCTTTCTTTTAGGATTGACTGGTTGCATCTCCTTGCAGTCCAAGGGACTCTCAAGAGTCTTTCCCAACACCACAGTTCAAAAGCATCAATTCTTCAGCAATCAGCTTTCTTAATGGTTCAACTCTCACATCCACACATGAGTACTGGAAACACCATTGCTTTGACTAAACAGACCTTTGTCGGGAAAGTAATGTCTCTGCTTTTTAATATGCTGTCAATCATATGTGATATCTAGAGCATTCAAAGTCACAGAACCAGAGGGTAGAGTGGTGGGTTTCAGGGCTGGCAGGGGGTGGGGAAGGGAAATGAGGAGTTGCTGCTCAATGGGGCTAAAGTTCCAATTTTGCAAGACGAAAAAATTCCACAGATCTGCTGGGCCATGCTGTCCCTGTATTAACAACACTGAAATCCTGTAAACTTGCCAAGAGGGTTGAGATCCTGTTAAATGTTCTTACCACAGTAAAATAAAGTTCAAACAATTCAAGACATTTAAGGGCTTCTCCTGATGATAAAGAATCTGCGTGCCAATGCAAGAGACGAGGGTTTGATTCCTGGCCTGCGAGGATCCCACACACCTCAGGGCAACTAAGCCCGTGCACTGCAACCACCAAGCCTGGACCCTGGAGCCGGTGAGCCACAGCCACCGAGCCCGTGCGCCCTGGAACCTGTTCTCTGTAACAGAAGAAGCCTCCGCAGCGAGAAGCCTGCACACCCCCAACTGGAGAACAGCCTGCACAGCAACCAAGACCCAGCACAGCCAAAAGTAGATGAATAAAAAATAAACATTAAAAAAACCCTCAGTTTTATAAAAAGAAGCTTACAATTACTTAAAGACCAAAAGCCTGGGAAGGTAGAGTAACATATATTGCTATGCCATAGCCACTATTGCTTAGTTGCATCAGCAATCCTTTCCAAATCATGCTCCCTTAAGACAATAGTTTTTATTTTCCGCATCCCCCCTCTCCAGTGGCCTCTTTTGAAAAATTATCCTCATCCACAGATGGTCAACATTATGATGGAATTTTGTTTTCCTCTTGTGTGAATTTGGAGCTGATAGAAGCTTCTCAGCTCCTTGCTGGGGCCTGCTGACAAACCCGCTGGCCCCAGAACTACTTGTGACGTCAGGATGATGCTTCTGAAGGTCCCGTTGGTACCTTCTGCGGAGCTATGGGGCGCCTGGACGAGCATCAATGAGAACTTTGAGTTCGAGCTTTGTCACTGACCGTTGCAAAGTCAGTGTGACGTGGGCTGGATGACGAAGCCCTCCACTGTCTTTCCTCCCCATTATAACGTGACAAAGTCTGGTTGTAAGAGAGAGAACAGGGGATGGGTTAGTAGTATCGTATTCCCGGAGGAAGTACTTGGGCAGGAGCTGCCAAAAAGGCCCTCGTTTACAAAACCAAGGGGGTTGCACTCAAAACTCTCCAAGGACACTTTATGGCTGACATCCTAGCATTCAATGATGAATCAACCGTGGAACTTGCACTGAGGCAGTCATACTAAGGAATATGCAGTGTCTGGGGAAAAGTGAGATATTTGCGTGAAAAATGGAATGTCCCCAGATAGGAGACAGGAAGCAGCCCAGAAGCCCTCTGTGGCTAATCAAGTTACTCACCTTATGACAGCACCCCCTGCCTGCAATTATCATTAACAAAGGACACAGGTATCTTCGACATGAGAGTGGTAGGTCTTTCCCTGAAATGGTCTACTGTTGTTGTTTTTCTTCTTCTTCTTATGGGTGATTCATTATGTTTGCACATCCCAGATAAAAAGGGAAGATGGTTTGAACTCCTCTATTTACAAAGATTCAATGTGTTTTTGACATTTCTATCACATTTCTGACAGACTGACATTTTTGTGCCCAGGCTGTTTGCTTGCTTAGTTTGCAGGAGTATCAGAAGCTTACAGTGGAGCACAGTCAGGGCTCACAGACCTTCTACTTTGGACACCAAAGGTCACACTTTGGATTAGGCACTGGTCGGGGTGGGCAGGCCTCTAGACCACAGGCGCAAACACAAGAGCAATTTTCCAGGAGCAAAATCAGTGGGAAACGTGGCAAAGAAGATGATGCCGAGAGACATTTTTGTGGCTGTGGTCTCAAGGACATAAAAAGTCATGAAGCATAAAAAGGCCTCGAAGGGATTCCCCCATATTTCTTCCCAGCTGCAGATACATTCTCCAAAGCTTATTTTGGAATCTGAGCCAGAAGACCCTTGGTGGGAATGCCAGCCGCCTGCTCTTGCTTCTGGCCTAACTATCTGCTCCCTGGATGCCTGAGCCCACACGGATGGGCCCTGCTCCCCTGCCCCCTCGGGGACCGTTCCTTCTAGCTTCCCAGAGATGTTCTTGGATTGCCCCAGCAACTCCTGGCTCAGAGCTGGGCCAAGCTCCCACATGTGCCAACTTGCAGTCAGGGATGCCAGACCTGGCACGGGGGGCCGCCTGCCTGGGGCCATGGGCTATCCTCAAGGAACCAGAGGGTTTGAGAGGGCCTGGGGTTTCAGCCCCTAGCTCTGGCCGGATACCAGGGAGGTTCTGTGACTTTCACACGTGTTCCGGCAGAAGCACCCTAAAGATTTATACAGAAAGTATTTCTCCCACAGTTGGAGAATGAACTGTGGATTTCAGTATCCACATACACCCTGCCACTCTATACTCACAGTCTCATTTGGGATAGGCTAATGACTTCTCATTACCTTAAATCGTGTTTCAAACATTTCAAAGCAGTACAGTCCACCTTTCCAGAACTTTACATGTACATTCTTTATGAAGACAGACGAGAGAGAAGTCAAGGGATGCAACCAGTACCTCCCCACCCATCAGCTATTCCAGCACATTGCCTGTCCCCTGAGGTCTAGCCACGGATCCCTTAAGCTTGGAGAAACACATTTGAAAATCATGGCTGAAGGATTTATATATATATATATATATATATATAAACCTGAAAGCTTTAAACTCTAATTTCAAAATCACTAATTTTTAGCAGGGAAAATGTTATAGAGATTCACATATTGTCACTGTCAGAATGCATTCAATAAGCATTTTCTGAATAGAGTGCAGGCCAGGCACTGTGCTAGGTGGTGGGGATGAAGAGATAAATACCACCTGATTCTAACACAAGATAGACCTTACCGCTGAGCGGCCTTAGGAGAGCCACTTGTCTCTCTGCGTTCCTATTGTTTTAGGTCCTTGTGAAGAGAGAAATATGTCACTAATGTGAGGGGTGATGGTTACTGTCATCTGGAGTCTCTTTGTTTCCCATTAAAGAGAAAATGAGCTGCACAGCAGAATGTAAGACTTTGGGATCAGACTCAATTCCTGGTCGCTTGGCTTCCACCTGAGGTTCAGCCCTGGTTGTAGAACACAGGAAAAGTCAGTGAGGAGACACGGATGAGAATGACTTGAGAACAGCGGAAACAGCAGTGATGTCTGAGTCTTCCAACCCCAGAGTGAAGGGCTGAAGATACTGCATCTTAGATGATGCTGTGAAAGGATCCTATGGGTAAGGTGCCCAGACCCTAACAGAAATGCTGCTGTCAGATCAAAGGCATCAGTTAGACAGACACTGAGTTTCCACTACAAAATAACACTCCCTTCTCCTTTCCAAATGTTTACTGGTAGTATCACATTTGAACTTCCTCCCAAGATCTGGATGTGTAGGAGAGACGCTGTGCCCATTTCAGAGATGGAGAAATTGAGTCTCAGACATGTAAGCTGACTTGTCCAAGGACAGACAACTGGTAAATAGCGGAGCCTGGATGTCTCAATAAGTCAGGAATCTCAAGCCCCTCTTCTAGGTGAGTAACAGATTAAGTTAGAGACAGCCCTGGAACTGAACTTTGACCTGGGAGAGTGCAGATGGAGTAATTTTACAAAGGTACATATATGCAATGGAATATTCAGTTCAGTTCAGTTCAGTTGCTCAGTCGTGTCCGACTCTCTGCGACCCCATGAATCACAGCACGCCAGGCCTCCCTGTCCATCACCAACTCCCGGAGTTCACTCAAACTCATGTCCACAAAATGGGTGATGCCATCCAGCCATCTCATTCTCTGTTGTCCCTTTCTCCCGCCCCCAACCTTTCCCAGCATCAGAGTCTTTTCCAGTGAGTTAACTTGTCGCATGAGGTGGCCAAAGTATTGCAGTTTCAGCTTTAGCATCATATTCAGTTCAGTTCAGTTCAGTCGCTCAGTCGTGTCCGACTCTCCGCGACCCCATGAATCACAGCACGCCAGGCCTCCCTGTCCATCACCAACTCCCGGAGTACACTCAAACTCATGTCCACAGAGTCAGTGATGGCATCCAGCCATCTCATTCTCCGTCGTCCCCTTCTCCTCCCGCCCCCAACCTTTCCCAGCATCAGAGTCTTTTCCAGTGAGTCAACTCGTTGCATGAGGTGGCCAAAGTATTGCAGTTTCAGCTTTAGCATCAGTCCCTCCAATGAACACCCAGGATTGATCTCCTTTAGAATGGACTGCTTGGATCTCCTTGCAGTATAAGGGACTCTCAAGAGTCTTCTCCAACACCACAGTTCAAAAGCATCGATTCTTCGGCGATCAGCTTTCTTCACAGTCCAACTCTCACATCCATACATGACCACGGGAAAAACCATTGCCTTGACTAGACGGACCTTGGTTGGCAAAGTAATGTCTCTGCTTTTTAATATACTATCAAGGTTGGTCATAACTTTCCTTCCAAGGAGCAAGCGTCTTTTAATTTCATGGCTGCAATCAGCATCCGCAGTGATTTTGGAGCCCAAAAAAATAAAGTCTGACACTGTTTCCACTGTTTTTCCATCTATTTCCCATCAAGTGATGGGACCAGATGCCATGATCTTTGTTTTCTGAATGTTGAGCTTCAAGCCAACCTTTTCATTCTCCTCTTTCACTTTCATCAAGAGGCTTTTGAGTTCCTCTTCACTTTCTGCCATAAGGGTAGTGTCATCTGCATATCTGAGGTTATTGATATTTCTCCCAGCAATCTCGATTCCAGCTTGTGCTTCTTCCAGCCCAGCGTTCCTCATGATGTACTCTGCATATAAGTTAAATAAGCAAGGTGACAATATACAACCTTGACGTACACCTTTTCCTACTTGGAACCAGTCTGTTGTTCCATGTCCAGTTCTAACTGTTGCTTCCTGACCTGCATACAGGTTTCTCAAGAGGCAGGTCAGGTGGTCTGGGATTCCCATCTCTTTCAGAATGTTCCACAGTTTATTGTGATTAGTCATAAAAAGGGAATATTTTGGATCAGTTGAACTGAGGTGGATGAAACCTAGAGCCTGCTATACAGAGAGAAGTCAGACAGAAAGAGAAAAACAAGTATTGTACATCAACACATATATATGGAGTCTAGGAAAATGGAAAGGTGAACCTATTTGCAGGGCAGGAACAGAGATGCAGACATAGAGAATGGACTTGTGGACACAGTGGGGAAGGAGAGGGTGGGACAAATTGAGAGCACAGCATTGACATACGTACACCACCACGTGTAAAACAGACAGTGGGAAGCTACCATACAACACACGGAGCCCAGCCTGGTGCTCTGTGATGACCTAGAGCGTGGGACAGGAGAGGGCATGAGGGAGGCTCGAGGCAGTGGGGGTGGGGAGGTACATGTATACTTATGGCTGATTTCACATTGTTGTAAGGCAGAAACCGACACAACATTGTAAACCAACCACCCTCCAATTAAAAAAGAGAGAGAGAGAAAGAAGGGAGCTGACATCTATTGAGCACATACCATGATATCCAAGCAAAGCACAGCTATTGCCTTATGGAGCTTTACTGTAGAATGGGGGAGACAGGCATGCCGAGAGGCACAGAGTGTCTAGTTTGATGAGGACTGAAGCTGAAGCTCCAATACTTTGCCCACCTGATGCGAAGAACTGACTCACTGGAAAAGACCCTGATGCTGGCAAAGATTGAGGGCAGGAGGAGAAGGGGACGACAGAGGATGAGATGGCTGGAGGCATCACCAACTTCATGGACATGAGTTTGAGCAAGCTCAAACTTGAGCTGGTGATGGACAGGGAAGCCTGGAGTGCTACCGTCCATGGGGTCACAAAAAGTCGGACATGAGTGAGTGAATGACCTGAACTGATACCAGAGATACCCACAAGAGCTTGCATGATAGCCACCAGGTAATGGATGTGCTTTATTCCCAACTATCTCATGAGAAAACTGGGCTCAGGGATGCTAAGGACCAGCCCCCAGACCACGCAGCCAGCGCATGGAAGGAGCCGGAGTTGTACTTCAGTCACCCTGAGTCCAAAGCCCTTGCTCTCTTGGACCTCACCCAGCTGCCCTGAGCTTCGATGAAGTACATCTGCAGGCATGCTGCAGGGAGGCGGTAGGAATAATATTATTTCATTTATGTTTTATTTATGTGGTGCCATGATATTTATCTAGAGGCTTTCATCTGAGAGATGTGAAGTGTTTTATAAACAGGTTCTTATTATTGCCTCTCTCCCTTTGCACTCCTCCACCTGAGTCCTTGGGAACCACAGAGGCTGCCAGGAATGGCCAAGGTCACAAGTATGGACAGGTGGATGTGTGACGGTGGCCCTCCGTGTGCAGACACAGCTGTGTTTGGCGATAGCAGCGATCCTCTCTTACTTCGTAGATCTGTTGTTTGCTAACCTTGCTCTCACCCACCTTTCACGGGATCCTCACGTCGGTCATGTGAAATAGGGAGAGGAAGCATCCATTTACAGAGGAGGCAACTCAGGCCCAGAGTTGGCTTCAATTCATTTGCTTAAAGGCACAGGACCTGTGATAGAGCAGTGGGGATTCAAACTCAGTGCTGCTGGATCACACGTCCACGGTGTCACAGAGCGGCTCCGGGCCACGGACTTAGGAGTCAGGCTGGCCCCAGACTGAGCTGTGCAACCATCTTCAAGGCTGCATGGCCTGGAAAGGTGACTTCCTCTCTCTGAATTCTGCTCCTTCATCTGTGAGGTGAGCAGACCGATCATTCCTACCCCAGCGTGCTGTGAAGAGTCCCTATGAGAATTATATTGAAAGTAGAAAGAACGTCTCAAAATGCCTGGCACGCAGGGAGTTCTCAATAAACAGCGGCTACAGTGAGGAGCCCAACCAAGGTCTCCATCCACTGTCAGTGCTGTCTGCAGGGAAGAACTGGAGTGTGTGTTGCCCTTCAGAGAGTCTGCTTCGAGGCAGGTCAAGGTGTGGGGTTTACCTGTAACTGCCACCCAAGCTGAGGCATCAGCCTCTGTGTGGGGGGGCGGGGGCATTCTCAGGCAGCCAGTTGGCAGCTGGGGGTGGCATGCGCTCACCCCCCTCACCCCCACAGGTGGCCCTGCCCACCTGTCTGCAGTCCTCCCCATCTGGCAGCCTCGCTTTGCCCGGGAGAAGAGCAGAAAACCTGTGTCCCCGGGTGCTCCCCTCCCAGCTCCCCCACCGGGGGACCCAAGCCAAAGAAAACCAACGCGCTGTGTTTGTTTTCGAAGCCGGAGCCAGCTGCGATTCCCGTAAGGCACGCCTGGCTTAATGGGGCTGTGTCTGGGCCTTGCCTGGAAGCCAGGCTCTGGTGGAGTCAGAGGCGAGTCTCCTGCCTGGCCCCACTGCAGGCGGTGGCATTTGCTTGAGGTGACTCAAAGTCCGGACCGGGGAGGGGGGAGATGGCAAGACGCTTGGCTCTGATTCTCTCTGAGCTGACTCACCATGTGACCCTGGATGGCGTGTCCTTTACCCCCGCTGGCCTCAGTTTCTCCAAAAGGGCGGCTTCTTCTCAATCAGTTAACTGTCCCTGAGGGGGAGCTTTTTTTAAAAGATGAGCCCCACCCTGTAAATTTACATCAAATCCGTCTGATCTGGGGTCTGGGCAACAGTAAGTGTTGAGAGCTCAATAGGTGATTTCAGGAGGCAGCCAGGTGCAGACCCACGGCCCTAAAGGAGTTCTTAGAGCCCTGTCATTTAGGGAATCTGTGAAAGAGGCGAAGATGCAGAAGCAGAGGGTTCTAGAAGGAGGACTCTTGAAGGCTCTTTGTCTTTAAAACCCCATCTAATCAAACTGCCTCACTGGACAGAGGAGCAAAGTGAGGCCCAGAGGAAAGGGATGAGTTCGCAACCTCCCACTGAGTCACTGGTAAGCCTGGTCTAAGCCTGGGTCTCCTGACTCACATCGCAAGCAACAAAATACGGAAGATAAAAGGTTTCGAAGAAGAGGAGAGGCGGGAGCTGGAGGAAAAGGGAAAAAGAAAGCAGAGGAGGGAGAATTTAAAAAGGAAGAAGAAGAAGAGAAGGAAGGGAAAGAAAGGACCGGGGGGCAAGGGAGGAGCAGGGGCACGAGCAGAGGGGAGCAGGGGTACGAGCCACTTGGCTGGCTCCCAGCGAGGCAGGGCAGTCCTGAGCCACGCTTGGCTGTACAGCGCATATTCGGCAAAACGCAACCCAGCCGAGAGCAAGAGCTCTGTCCCCACTGGGGCCCCGGGCTGGAGCCTGCGTGGGGGCGGTCTGACTCACAGCTGCTGCTTCCTCACTTCCAGCCTCTTGCTCAACCCAGGCAGCGGGTGGGATGGATGCTCTTTTGCAAGGTGATCCCAGCAGAGAGGGCCCTGGAACCTTTGGGAAAGGACTCGAGCTAGAGGTAGGGGATGGATGCGGCAGGAGACCCTGGGCTTCTGCTCTGCTGAACAGTGGGTGGCTGACAGAGTGACAGAGGCCTCCAGCACCCCAGCTGATGCTCACTCACCTCCCCTGCAGTTGCCCTTCCCCACGGACACCCTGCCCAGGGGGGCGCTCGACGTCTGGTTCTGTGACGCCTCTGTACTCGCCCGCCAATCCCCACAGTGCTGTTTCACACTGTCTGTAAAACCACTAACTTGCCCCACTCCTTTGCTTATGATATGTTCACTTTCCAGCCAGCTGATTCCATAAGTAGGAGCCTTCAAAATCCTATTGATCACTTTCTAATGAAATGCCCCCTTTAAAAATTATGTCTATGAGGGTAGTCTTTTTTTTCTTTCTCTTTAACCTGAAGCATATTCGGTTTACAATACTGTGTTAGTTTTCAGTGTATAGCAAGGTGATTCAGTTACATATGTATTTTTTCAGATTATTTCCATTCTAGGTTGTTACAAGATACTGAATATTGCTCCCTGTCTCATGCAGTAAATCGTTATTGCTTCCCTATTTTATGTATGGGAGTATGTATCTGTTAACCCCAAACTCCCAGTTCACTCCTCGGCCCTTTGGTAACCACAGGTTTGTTCTCCGTGTCTATGAGTCACTTTCTGTTCTGTGTGTAGATTCATTTGTATTATATTTTAGATTCCACGTGTAAGCGATATCATGTAATATTTGTCTTTCTCTGTCTGACTCACTCCATTTAGTATGGTATTTTCTAGGTCCACCTCTGTTGCTGCAAATGACAGTATTCTTCTTTCTTTTTTATGTCTGAGTAATGTTCCGCTGTGTGTGAATGTGTATGTGTACACACATCTTAAACCAATCGTCTGTTGCTGGGCACTTGGATTGTTTCTGTGTCTTGGCTATTGTCAATAGTTCTGCTACGGACACTGGGGGGCATGGCTCTTTTTTAATTAGAGATTTCCTCTTTTCTGAATTTTCACCCAGGAGTGGGACTTCTGGATCATAAGGAAACTCTATGAAGTACGCCTGTTTTAATTCCACTCTTAACAAGCAGTCCTCCAAGATGAACAGTGAAAAGTGTTAGCTGCTCAGTCATGTCCGACTCTTTGCAACACCCATAGATTGTAGCCCACCAGGCTCCTCTTCCTCTGTCCATGGAATTTTCCAGGCAAGAATACTGGAGTGGGTTGCCATTCCCTTCTCTGGGGTTCTTCCTAAAACCAGGGATCAAACCCAGGTCTCCTGCATTGCAAGCAGATTCTTTACCATCCGAACCACCAGGGGAGCTCTCCAGATACCCATGGTCAAAATCATTCCTTTCATCTCCTATAAGTCTTGTTTCTCCTCCATAACACCTAATACTCTGGACTTTTTATCAGACCGCAGAACTGAAAGATCCAATTTACACCAATATAACATCTCTAAGCATGAGCTGTGAATTCAGACAGATCTGGGTTGCAATCTAGCTACCTCCATTGCTATACTTGTGCTTTGGGGCACAGCACTCTTGCCTATAAGACAAGGCTGTCTGTTCTTACCTCCTTGGGTGGGCGTGGGCATCACCATCAAAGTCTGGGTGAGGAGGAGATTAGGAGATGAGGAGGGGGAGAAACAAGAGCGAAGCCTGAAAGTCTGCGGCTGCAAAAATGACGCTACGTTCTTTCACGGGTAAGGAAACGGAGGCTGGCGGATCTGAACACACTGTACACTCAAGACTTTATTCTGCCTCCTAATAGTCCCGTGAGATAGGCAGGAATTCCCATCCCTAAAAATGGAGAAACACCCCTACCCGATGCAGGGAAGCTTGGGACAAGGCCAAGGCTAGATTGGAACTCAGGCCCTCCTGACCCCTAAGATGCCTTGCTTGCTCTTGTTCCAGCGGTCCTGCTGTCTGCCAGGAAGAGAAGCAGGCTTGGCCCCCGGAGTCAGGAGATGTCAGCCTCTGGGCGCACAGGGACCTACCCTCGGGTCTACAGGAAGCGGAACACACTCAGCCTGCGCCGCCTTTCACAAGAAGCCAGGATGTGGTGCGGGGAGAGGAGAAGGGGCATTCCACGGGCCTGCAGAACCCTTTGGGAAAACATTCATTTGGTTTCATCATCCCACGGAGATTCTCCATCATGGTGACTCGCAAACATTAGGAGACACGGGATCACTTGGGGAGCGTGTAAAAAATAAAGATTCCCAGAAATTCTGATTCAGTAGCTTTGGGGTCAACACAGTAATTTGCATTATTAACATGTTCTCCCTGGTGATTCTCTTATAAATGGACCACACATTGCAAAATAGTTTAGCCCTTCCCTGATCTAAATCCTCTCTCTCTCTCTTCCCAGCCTGGCCTGCGCCCACATCCAAATTCATCTTTGACCCACTGACTAGGTCAGTGTGAACACCCCTTCCTGCTGTCATTACCCACCGTTTCCTCCTATCTGGTTTCATCTGGGCCCTAGATTGGGGAAGGCATATCTGAGGAGGCAACAGAGCCCCTCCACCTCTGTGAGGTCAGCCCCTGCCCAGGAATGTCAGCTCCCTGAAGCCTCCCTTCCTGACTATTTTGGGACTTCATTCTCTTTCTCCAGAATTGCTAATTCTCCTGTATTCCTTTCCACTGGGAAACTGGCGGCAGCATCTACAGTCACCTGTCCTGACTCAACTCTTAAGAGTCTGTGTCCACTCTGTCCATTCAGTCTTCTCCTCCAGCAACACACACACACACACACACACACACACACACCCCACCGCTACTACCAACTCCGCTGCCCTATGGACTCTATGTCTCAGCATCCCTCCCACCCTCCTCACTACCATCATTCCAATTTAGTCCCCACATCCCCCAGACCACTGCAGTTCAATGAGGCTGAAAAGTAGGCTAGGAGGGATAAGAAATCGAGCTGGGGAACAAGGAAGCAGGGCCCTGCTGTCTCAGATTCTTAGGAAATAGAGCTGTGGAGAATTAGGAGCAAAGAAAACCAAGATGATGTCTAACCAAGTTTCCAGTTCTGTCCATAAAGACGCGGCCAGCAGATTTTGAAACAGCCTGCCGTATGTGTAAATATGTGTGCATACATGTATGTGTACATGTGTATCTACACGGGTGTACATATATAGAGACATATATATATATATACATATATACACATGCATATACATGCATATGCCCTCGATTGTAATAAATCTCAGAGAAGAGTGTCCATGAAGAACTTGGTCCCTTGTTCCAGCAGTTTCCAGAGGCCAAAGTTGGCCCACAGGACTCTTGTAACACCAGAGAGTAAGATTCTTCCCTCATGGGATGTGTGAAGGTGTGGGTAAATTAGAAAAGCATGTTCTCATTCAACTTCCCCCTCCATGCCTGAATTAATCTATCATCCAAAATAGGCATATTGGGACTTCTCTGATGGCCCAGTGGCTAAGACTTTGCACCGCCACTGCAGGAGCCCTGGGTTCAATACCTGGTCAGGGAACTAGATCCCATATGCTGCAACTAAGACCCAAATAAATAAATAAATATTTTAAAAGTAATGATAAAATAGGCATATTACTAGGAAAATAATGTGTTTCACTTGTTTTCATTTATTTTCTTTGGGGGTACTGTTGTGTATATATGCATGCATGCATGGGGATTGGTGTTTTAACTGACAGTGAGTTTATAAAATGGGTGCTTCAAACTCTTATTTAATCAGGGAATCACTTATTCCTAATCAAATCTCAGGGGAAAACCCAATAGATAAAGGTGAGGTGCTCTGCTGGTAGCACGAAGTGAATGGGCACAAACTCCTGTCTTCTCTAATTTCCCTCCCGTGGTGGCTCCTGGGGTGTCTCAAGATAAACCTAAATTTCTGATAACATAGTTTGAGAAACTTGATTTTGTCCAAACTCCTTATCCTGAGAACCACAGTGAAGGAGACCATGCAGTGGGCTACAGCAGAACTGGTATATGAACCTTTTCATACCAGTATCCCACCAGCTAAATGACTCTATCTCATATGCTTGTGAGAAAAATCCAACCCAGGGGTTAAAGGAGAGATGAAGATCCAAAGTCTGGTACCCTGAAACTTGGCATCACCTGGGACCAGGTTTGAACTCCAGTATTCTTGCCTGGAGAATCCCATGGATGGAGGAGTCTGACGGGCTACAGTCCATAGGGTCACAAAGAGCCAGACGCAACTGAAGTGACTTAGCATGCATACACTCTGGTCCAAGCCGCCATGGGCAGAACAAAGAAATGACCTCTGTAGATAGTCAAGAACTTTTAGGGGATTTTACAACTTCCTTTGGAGGTCTATGCGTGTATTTGTGTCATGAAGAGAATGGGGCAGATTCTGTGGGGAGGGGCTGGTAGGGCTGCAGAGAACAGACCCAGTAGAGAGGATGCAGGCAGCATCAGAGGAGAGGGCTGGGTGAGACAGAGAAGGTTTCCCCTGGCTGCAAGTCTCAAGAGGTGTCTAAGACCAAACAAACCCCCTCTTTGCTTTTTTAAAAGTACCTTCCTTTTCACTTTTTTTTTAATGGTCTGCTGGTTTGAGGAAGATTATGTGAATCTTCAGATGTGTCTTACATGAGGCCAGTGTCTACCTTTGACTCTAAAACAAGAATGATCAATAACCAGTCTCACTTCACTTCATTTTTGTTCCCAAATTAAAAATAAATAAAATGATGCAACTTCAGATGTTTATAGCATTCACCTCCAAGGAACCCTAGATGAAGGGCTGAAGTCCAGAGAGCACCGAGCAAGGGTTCGTTGCTTATTTTTCTTCACTTTGCTCTTCTGGATCTCAACTTTCCGCATCTGTTATATCACCATTATGGCCGGCAGATATCGACGGGGCAGCAGCTAAGTGTAAGGCACAGAGTTTGGCCCTGAGATGGAATGGAAAGTACGTGTGAGGAAAACTGCCTGCTCTCAAAATGCTGATACACGCGTAGCTCTGACATGCAGTAGAAAGAGTGCTGGGTTTGGAGTCTGAAAGACTCGAGCCCAAGTCAAACTTCTATCTGCCCAGGTGGGCATGACTCAGACAAAAAGCTTCAGCTGAGTCTCTGTTCTATCATGAGGTTGTGATAACAGCTCTTACCTAGGTAGCCCTGGTGCCTTGTGCATATCCAACAAAAGCCACAGCTTTTCTCCCCTCTCTTAGAACGTCTGGGCAAGTCAAATGTGGGGTCTACTAGTCTGCTGACTTGACCTTGAACAAAACTTGAAGTTGAGAAAATTGCCGTGGAAGAACAGGATAGCAGCCTTCAAAGAGTCTTCTACCAGTCTTCTACCAGCTATAAGTAAATATATCTAAGGATGCAAGTTACTCAATGAGTACTGAATGATTAAACTACTAATTAACAGTCCAAGTTCAGCACGTTTGTGGATGATTTATTTTCTAGTTTATATAATTTAGCACAAATTACCTTATCACTATAGTAGTCACTTAATTTATTCAGTAAAGCAGAAAGAAAGTGAAAAAAAAAAATCAGTATCTTTCTTAATGATTCCGTAGACACAGAGTGCTATGATGGAAAACAAAATAGTAATAATATAACCTTTTTCTTGACAAAGTCCTTTCCCAAGAGATCCCACTCCTGAAGAGTGGATTGTTCCCTTCAAAGAGGCAATTTGGCATGTATTTGGGAAGCAAGGGAGAACACACTCTGGAACCCAGAGTACTCGGCCTAGTTCAGTCCCACCATTGGCACAGATTTACTGTGTGACAGCAAGCCAGTCCCCTCTCTGGTTAAAAACAACAACAGAAAAAAAACCACATTCTATTGGGTTACAAGGTGTTTACCAAAGCGTGGGACACATCAGAATTAAATCATTTAGTAATAATAAAAGAATTTTCTAATCTTCTTTCAGCCCTTCCAATTCAGTCATGGAGAATGGCTTGCTTTGGTGCCAAAATGTTTTTGACAATTCTGTAACACCTGCCAACCTTCCTTATTTTAAAAAAAGGAGGGGAAGGGGTTGCAGAACAAGGCTGTAATCCAGAGCCTTCCAGAGGCAATGACAGCTGTCCAGAATTATATAAAAATTGTTTTGTTTTCATTGTATCGATTTTTAGAGTTATCTTCTATTTATGGCAAGTAATCCTGGTTTTTCCATTTACTGGTATGATAAAAATTTCCATTTAAAAATCATTGATTCAGCCAAAAATAAAAACAATGGAAATGGGTCCATTTTAAGAATGCATTAAGTTAATAATATCCCAGGTATGACAAAACTGGGAAGGTGATGTTCAGACGAGGGATAGGAGAAACCGTGCTGGCTGATTTTCCAGCATCCTTTGAGAAGGAAAACCCAGATGATGTGAGCTCTTCAAATCCTGAACCTGCCAGCCAGAACATTCTTAAGGGGATCAAATGGACTTTGGTTTTCAGGGAAACTGAGTTTTGGTTTCCTGGAAAATTCATTCGTATAATGTGATTCCCGGATATTCCAGAGCATCTGTGTTCCTCAGCCAGTCGTGTGGAAGGGAGAGAAGCAGGTCGACAGAGGCCCTGGGGTGAGCCCAGCGCCCTTCCACTTTCGAAGCTCCACGAAACGGCCCACAGCCGCCTGGAGGCCAGCACAACAAGAGGCTGAGGCCCTGCGGCTTCTCTGAGCGTCCCGGCCTGGGCCTCTCTACACCCCGGCCAAGAAGAGAGGCCGGGCCAGAGGCACAGGCCAGCCTGCTTGTGCGCGGCCGGGAACCCTGCAGCAAAAGCAAGTCAACAGCCCTGACCCAGCTCCCCGCTCCTGTACCCTCCCCGAGGCCACCCCAGCCAGAAATACAGCCGAGCAGGAGGCTGAGACCAGGACGAGCCCAAACTGCAGGGAATGGGTTTGAGTGGGAAGGCGGTGGGCTTGTTCCCCACCACTCAGAACACTTCGCACCCTCTACCCACCCCCCCAGGCCATCAGGGTCCATCAAGACCCCTGACTGAAGCTGACCTCAGGGAAAGCTGCTATGAAACAGTGCTCTGAGACACTGGTGAGGTTGGGGGGGGGGTGGGCAGTGGGGAGGAAATCCTCAGCTCTGTAGAGGGAGGAGGGAGCAATGGAGATGGATGTTTCTGTGAATTTCACATTCCCTGAACAATACATGGGGTCAGCTAGATTAAAAAGACTAAATCCCCACCCTGGAGCTGGGAGCTGAATGACAAGAGCTGTGGGCTGTGGAAAGAGGAGAGGCCTTGGGGTGGACAGAGGGGCTATTTAGGATAACTAGCGGCTCCAGTTAGGGGCCGCTAGTTCTGGGAGTACACTGATCCATCATGGGGACAGTTCATAAACTCGCAGCACAGCAGCACCAGACTTAGCAAAAAGGATCTCCTACATTCATCCGGCTGATCGTCCGTTCAGCAACACTGTATTTAACACACACATGGTGCAGGGCTCAGAGCTGAGTACTAAGAACAGCCGGACACCACCCTGCCCTCTGAGTACTTTACCTTCCTGCAGAGAAAGAGACAATCTGAACAAATAATTGCAGTAAATGAAAACAGAGACCTCAGGTGAGTGAATGCTCGAAACCCAAGTCACTCTGCTGAGAAATGTCTGAGACACTTGGAGAGGTGTCTTCGTATTCCTGGTTTTAAATTTCCTCCTTGGTGACAAGCATGAAGGTCTAGATCCAGGGGTTTTAAGTCTAGATCCCTAAGGCACCTGCTTTTAGTTTGTTTTGTACACTTGGCCCTTCTAAATCATGTTTGAATACAGGTTTCTGCTGATATTAAAGGAAGGGGGAGGAGGGAAAGGGGACAGAGAAAAGGATGGGAGGGCCGGACAGAGAGAGAAGATGGGAAAGAGAGAAAGAGAGGGTGGGAGAGAGGGAGGGAGGAAGAAAAACTGAGAAATCAAGAAGGCGGCTGATAAACCAGGTCACCAAGATTCCTTCCAGTTTGGCTTTCAAGGGCGGTGCTGACACAGATGTTCCCAAATTTAAGCCAGTAGCTCCAAGTGATAAGACTGCATCTATGGCATTCTATACCCATGACATTCACATCCACATGCTGAAGTAATTTTCCACCCACTTTACCCATTTGTTTTCCTGCAAGCACCTAGGAAGCCACTGCAGTATGTGTCCACACATGCGCAAGTGCACCTTATAGGTAAAGCACAAGCATTATACAAGGAGGCAGAGGAAGGCAGGCGAAGAGGGCAAACAGCGCCACTGCGTGTGACTAAGCGCTGTTCGATTCAGTGATGGAGCGGTGAAAAGCCCAGTGTTTGGAGCTTAAGTGGCTACTGCTTTCTGGATATGTGATTTGGAGGAGCTGAACTTCAAGTCTCCGTCTCTTGTCCTGTGAAATGGGAGGAAGAATGTCTAACTTGGCAGCGTTCTTGGGTAGATTAAATATGAGAGTGTGATGACAGCACTCCGCCTGATGAGTAGCACATGATAGAAGTCCATAGGTTATATCCTCCTTCCCTGTTTGGTCCTTTCCTAAATGTCTAGGCATGGACAGCCACCATTTTTCTGATGTGCTCTCTGATTTTTCGTTCTTGCTTTCAATTCAGACAGTGACACTGTCACTCGGAAATTGTCCTTGAAGAAACCACAGATTGGTACAGAAGCGAAAGGACTGCAATTTGGAGGAGCTTTGGCTGAGTCTCTTCACATCCCCACATAAATTACCTAAGTAATGTCTGGTCCTCCAGTGCAAAAGTGGAAACTGTATATGAGCAAAGATGGAAAAAAAAAAATGAATTATCTGCAATCACTGCACTTCAAAATAACCACTGTTGGCATCTTGGTGTGCATATGCCCTACTTTTTTTCTAGGTATATATAAACAAACGTAATATTTTCTATAAGCCCCCAGGATGAAACAGCTACTGTGATAATGAAGACAAAGAAAAACACTGCCACAAACCACACGCACCTCTGATTTTGTTCTTTGGTTCCTTAGCAGCTCTGAATCTGTATTTGCTTCAAGGACTGTTCATGTTCCAAGAGGCGGTGACTGAACACACACTGGTGGAGTTTTGTTTTTACAGAAGTCCCATCACAGAGTTATCAGCATAGAAGTAAAATGACCACGTCCAGCTGTTGCAATCCGCCTTGCAGCCACTGAGCCCTGGGCTGTCAGTAGGAACATGTGACGAGGACTGAGATGAAGACTACGTGCCTGGCCCTGGTCTGTGCTGGCTGACAGGGGACCCCCTTCCTGTCTTTCATAAGACTGCTGGAGCACAGAAGAAACGGCCAGGGCTGAGGCCGAGGTGTGGGTCCCAATGATGTGAGCTTGTCTGAGCCCCAGTTCTCCTCTGAGGGAAAACGGAGAGGAGAACCATACATACACTTTACAAGACTGATATGAGGGTTGAGCGGATTGTGTAAAATTGCCTGGCATGTGCTAGCTGTTTAATAACTGCTCACTCTTAATCATTTTCTCATTCATTCAGTAGATATTTATTAAGTACCTACTGTGAGCCCGCCATTCTTGTAGGTGCTTGAAACGGACTGGTCAACAACAAAAAAAGAACAAAAGAAATGGTGACTTACTGCTTTTCTGGAGGTTACACCTGGGGAACAGGGGAAGCAGTTTCAACCCCACTCTCCCAGCCTTCTGTCCTGCCAGCCAGGGCCTCCTGGGGAAGACCTGAGTCTCTGGGGCTGGAAGAGGCCTCCTCTTCTCTGCACGCGGGTATCCAGTGTGGTTCAGGGACCTTGGGTATCTCCACACTAGGCCCTTATTCCAGGGTAAAGCCTCTGTCCTAACCTTACTCCAGCCCCCAGACAGAAGCAGAAGGCAGAGACCTTGGGAATCTAACCAGACCAGATGCACAGTTCAGGGAATGGAAGGTCAACAGACACATGGCGAATCCATCTCTACCAGGCCCTATGGGACTAGTGCTGAGAACTGAGGGGAGACAAAGCCAGTTTTTTTGGGTTTTTTTCCCACAACTTATTTAGAGGCAAATCCTAATCTGGATTCACTGTGAGCTTTCAACAGTCTTTTATCTTTAATTTCACTTAGTGTGCTTATTTCATTATTCGTAGAGCTGCAGAAAAGAAGTTTGACATTATGAAGTTGCTGACTGAAAATGGCATACGCACTGCATTACCTTTCTAAAAAAAAGAAAAAGAAAAACAGATCGGGTGGTAGTTCTAGCCCTCACTTTTTAAGAGATCTCCATACTGTCCCCGTAATGGTTATATCAGTTTACATTCCCACCAACCTTACAAGAAGGTTCCCTCTTCTCCACATTCTGTGCAGCCTCTATTGTTTGTAGGTTTTTTAATGACGGCCATGCTGACCAGTGTGAGGTGACAGCTCATTTGCCAGGCAGTGATGGAGACAGAGAGAGAGCAGCCCCGCGGACACAGTGCGGGAGGGAGAGGGGGGACGGGTTGAGAGAGGAGCGTGGGAACGTGCACATTGTCACGTGTGTCACAGACAGCCTCGTGGCGCAGGGAGTGCAGCCCAGTGCTCTGTGATAACCTAGGGGGGGCGGGAGGGGGCGGGGCGGGGGTGGTGGTGGTGGGGCTCCAAGAGGCAGGGACCATATGTACGCCCCTGGCTGATATATGGCAGAAGCCAGTGTCATGTTGTAAAGCAAATATCTTGCAATTAAAAAAAAAAATTTTTTTTTTTGGAGAGACGCCCGGCTCCCGGCGGCGCAGACGCGAGAGACGCCCGGCTCCCGGCGGCGCAGACGCGAGAGACGCCCGGCTCCCGGCGGCGCAGACGCGAGAGACGCCCGGCTCCCGGCGGCGCAGACGCGAGAGACGCCCGGCTCCCGGCGGCGCAGACGCGAGAGACGCCCGGCTCCCGGCGGCGCAGACGCGAGAGACGCCCGGCTCCCGGCGGCGCAGACGCGAGAGACGCCCGGCTCCCGGCGCAACCGACCACGTGCAGAATCGTGGCTGAGAGGAGCTGCCCCGCGCCCAGAGTTAGGGCGGTGGCCGAGAGGAGCTGTACCACGTCCAGGAGGCGGTGGCTGCTTGGGCACCGGAGGGCCGGGAGGAGCTGATCCACATTCAAAGCAGGAGGGGCGGCCTTGAGGAGATACCCCTCGTCCAAGGTAAGCTGCAGCGGCTGCACCTTGCTGGAGCAGCTGGGAAGAGATACCCCACGACCAAGTGGAATATAAGAATCCAGTGTTCTGGGGAGGAAGGAACAAGACGGCGAGACCACTTTCTTCCCCACAAATTCATCAGAAGAACATTTGAACGTGGAGTAAAGTCCACAAAACAACTTCTGAATACTGGCAGAGGACATCAGGCTCCCAGAAAAGTAGCCCATTGTTTTCTAAAGGAAAGAGAAGAAATCCAGCTCCACCCACCAGAACACTGACACATGCTTCCCTAACCAGGGAACCCGGACAAGTCACCTGTCCAACCCCACACACAGCGAAGAAACTACATAATAAAGAGAACTCCACAAACTGCAAGAAGAGGGAAAGGACACCCCAAGCAAAGCAATATAAGCAAGATGAAGAGGCAGAGAAATACCCAGCAAGTAAAGGAACAAGATAATTGCCCACCAACAAACAAAAGAAGAAGATATAGGGAATCTACCTGATAAAGAATTTCGAATTTTGATGGTGAAAATGATTCAAAATCTTGAAAGTAAAATGGAGTTACAGATAAATAACCTGGAGAAAAGGATTGAGAAGATGGAAGAAAGATTTAATAAGGACTTAGAGGAAATAAAAAAGAGTCAATATACAATGAATAATGCAATAGATGAGATCAGAAACACTCTGGAGGGAACAAACAGTAGAATAACAGAGGCAGAAGACAGGATAAGTGAACTAGAAGATAGAATTGTAGAAATAAATGAAACAGAGAGGAAAAAAGAAAAACGAATTAAAAGAAATGAGGACAATATTAGAGACCTCTGGGACAATGTTAAACGCTCCAACATTCGAATCATAGGAGTCCCAGAAGAAGAAGACAAAAAGAAAGACCATGAGAGAATACTTGAGGAGATAATAGTTGAAAACTTCCCTAAAATAGGGAAAGAAATAATCACCCAAGTCCAAGAAATCCAGAGAGTCCCCAACAGGACAAACCCAAGGCGAAATACTCCAAGACACATATTAATCAAATTAACAAAGAACAAATATTAAAAGCAGCAAGGGAAAAGCAGCAAATAACACTCAAGGGGATTCCCATAAGGATAACAGCTGATCTTTCAACAGAGACTCTTCAGGCCAGAAGGGAGTGGCAAGATATACTTAAAGTGATGAAAGAAAATAACCTACAGCCCAGATTACTATACCCAGCAAGGATCTCATTCAAATATGAAGGAGAAATCAAAAGCTTTACAGACAAGCAAAAGCTGAGGGAATTCAGCATCACCAAACCAGCTCTCCAACAAATGCTAAAGGATCTTCTATAGACAGGAATCACAGAAAGAGTGTATAAACTTGAACCCAAAGCAATAAAGAAAATGGCTACGGGATCCTACTTTTCAATAATTACCTTAAATGTAAATGGGTTGAATGCCCCAACCAAAAGACAAAGGCTGGCTGAATGGATACAAAAACAAAACCCCCATATATGTTGTCTACAAGAGACCCACCTCAAAACGAGGGACGCATACAGACTGAAAGTGAAGGGCTGGAAAAAGATAGTCCATGCAAATAGAGACCAAAAGAAAGCAGGAGTAGCAATACTCATATCAGATAAAATAGACTTTAAAACAAAGGCTGTGAAACGAGACAAAGAAGGAAACTACATAATGATCAAAGGATCAATCCAAGAAGAAGATATAACAATTATAAATATTTATGCACCTAACATAGGAGCACCGCAATATGTAAGACAATTACTAACAAGTATGAAAGGGGAAATTAACAATAACACAATAATAGTGGGAGATTTTAACACCCCACTTACATCTATGGATAGATCAACTAAACAGAAAATTAACAAGGAAACACAATCTTTAAATGATATAATAGAAGAGTTAGACCTAATAGATATCTATAGGACATTTCACCCCAAAACAATGAATTTCACCTTTTTCTCAAGCGCACACGGAACCTTTTCCAGGATAGATCACATCCTGGGACATAAATCTAGCCTTGGTAAATTCAAAAAAATTGAAATCATTCCAAGCATCTTTTCTGACCACAATGCAGTAAGATTAGATCTCAATTACAGGAGAATAACTGTTAAAAGTGCCAACATATGGAGACTGAACAACACGCTGCTGAATAATGAACAAATCATAGAAGAAATCAAAATATGCATAGAAATGAATGAAAATGAAAACACAACAACCCAAAACCTCTGGGACACTGTAAAAGCAGTGCTAAGGGGGAAGTTCATAACAATACAGGCATACCTCAAGAAACAAGAAAAAAGTCAACTAAATAACCTAACTCTACATCTAAAGCAACTAGAAAAGGAAGAAATGAAGAACCCCAGGGTCAGTAGAAGGAAAGAAATCATAAAAATTAGGGCAGAGATAAATGCAAAAGAAACAAAAGAGACCATAGCAAAAATCAACAAAGCCAAAAGCTGGTTCTTTGAGAAGGTGAATAAAATTGACAAACCACTAGCCAGACTCATCAAGAAACAAAGGGAGAAGAACCAAATCAATAAAATTAGAAATGAAAATGGAGAGATCACAACTGACAACACAGAAATACAAAGGATTATTAGAGAATACTATCAGCAATTATATGGCAATAAAATGAATAACCTGGAAGAAATGGACAAATTCCTAGAAAAGTACAACTTTCCAAAACTGAACCAGGAAGAAATAGAAAATCTGAACAAACCCATCACAAGCACGGAAATTGAAACTGTAATCAAAAATCTCTCAGCAAACAAAAGCCCAGGTCCAGACGGCTTCACAGCTGAATTCTACCAAAAATTTAGAGAAGAGCTAACACCTATTCTACTCAAACTCTTCCAGAAAATAGCTGAGGAAGGGAAACTTCCAAACTCATTCTATGAGGCCACCATCACCCTAATCCCAAAACCTGGTAAAGACCCCACAAAAAAAGAAAACTATAGGCCAATATCACTGATGAACATAGATGCAAAAATCCTTAACAAAATTCTAGCAATCAGAATCCAACAACACATTAAGAAGATCATACATCATGACCAAGTGGGCTTTATCCCAAGAATGCAAGGATTCTTCAATATACGCAAATCAATCAACGTAATACACCACATTAACAAACTGAAAAATAAAAATCATATGATTATCTCAGTAGATGCAGAGAAAGCCTTCGACAAAATTCAACATCCATTTTTGATAAAAACTCTCCAGAAAGTGGGAATTGAAGGGACATACCTCAACATAATAAAAGCTATATATGACAAACCCACAGCAAACATTATCCTCAATGGTGAAAAACTGAAAGCATTTCCCCTAAAGTCAGGAACAAGACAAGGGTGCCCACTCTCACCACTACTATTCAACATAGTTCTGGAAGTTTTGGCCACAGCAATCAGAGCAGAAAAAGACATAAAAGGAATACAAATTGGAAAAGAAGAAGTAAAGCTTTCACTGTTCGCTGATGACATGATCCTCTACGCAGAAAACCCTAAAGACTCTACCAGAAAACTACTAGAGCTAATCAATGATTACAGCAAAGTTGCAGGATATAAAATCAACACACAGAAATCCCTTGCATTCCTATACACTAATAATGAGAAAATAGAAAGAGAAATTAAGGAAACTATTCCATTCACTGTTGCAATGAAAACAATTAAATACTTAGGAATATATCTACCTAAGGAAACAAAAGACTTGTACATAGAAAACTATAAAACACTAGTGAAAGTAATCAAAGAGGACATGAATAGATGGAGAAATATACCGTGTTCGTGGATTGGAAGAATAAATATTGTAAAAATGAGTATACTACCCAAAGTAATTTATACATTCAATGCAATCCCTATCAAGCTACCAACAATATTTTTCACAGAACTAGAACAAATAATCTCACAATTTGTATGGAAATACAAAAAACCTCGAATAGCCAAAGCAATCTTGAGGAAGAAGAATGGAACTGGGGGAATTAACCTGCCGGACTTCAGGCCCTATTACAAAGCCACAGTCATCAAGACAGTATGGTACTGGCATAAAGACAGAAATATAGATCAATGGAACAAAATAGAAAGCCCAGAGATAAACCCACGCTCCTATGGACACCTTATCTTCGACAAAGGAGGCAAGAATATAAAATGGAGAAAAGACAGTCTCTTTAACAAGTGGTGCTGGGAAAACTGGTCAGCCACTTGTAAAAGAATGAAACTAGAACACTTCCTAACACCATACACCAAAATAAACTCAAAATGGATTAAAGATCTAAATGTAAGACCAGAAACTATAAAACTCCTAGAGGAGAACGTAGGCAAAACACTCTCCGACATAAATCACAGCAGGATCCTCCAAGACCCACCTCCCAGAATATTGGAAATAAAAGCAAAAATAAACAAATGGGACCTAATTAAAATCAAAAGCTTCTGCACAGCAAAGGAAACTCTAAGCAAGGTGAGAAGACAACCTTCAGAATGGGAGACAATAATAGCAAATGAAGCAACTGATAAAGGATTAATCTCCAAATTATACAAGCAGCTCCTGCAGCTTAATTCCAGAAAACTAAGTGACCCAATCAAAAAATGGGCCAAAGAACTAAACAGACATTTCTCCAAAGAAGACATAAAGATGGCTAATAAACACATGAAAAAATGCTCAACATCCCTCATCATCAGAGAAATGCAAATCAAAACCACAATGAGATACCATTTCACACCAGTCAGAATGGCTGCTATCCAAAAGTCTACATGCAATAAGTGCTGGAGAGGGTGTGGAGAGAAGGGAACCCTCTTACACTGTTGGTGGGAATGCAAACTAGTACAGCCACTATGGAGAACAGTCTGGAGATTCCTCAGAAAACTGGAAATAGAACTGCCATATGATCCAGCGATCGCACTCCTGGGCATACACACCGAGGAAACCAGAATTGAAAGAGACACATGTACTCCAATGTTCATTGCAGCACTGTTTATAATAGCCAGGACATGGAAGCAACCTAGATGTCCATCTGCAGATGAATGGATAAGAAAGCTTTGGTACATATACACAATGGAGTATTTCTCAGCCATCAAAAAGAATGCATTTGAATCAGTTTTAATGAGGTGGATGAAATTGGAGCCAATTATACAGAGTGAAGTAAGCCAGAAAGAAGAACATCAATACCGTATATTAACGCATATATATGGAATTTAGAAAAATGGTAACCTGAACCCTGTATAAGAGACTGCAAAAGAGACATAGGCATTTAGAACAGTCTTTGGGACTCTGTGGGAGAGGGTGAAGGTGGAATGATTGGAGAGAATGGAATTGTAGCATGTATATTATCATAAGTGACCAGTCCAGGTTCGACGCATAAATTTTCCTCTGTTCATTTCTTTGCATTTGTGCTTTTTTAATAAAATTCTTTTTAAAAAAAAAAAATAAATAAATAAATCCAGCTTGGGAAAAAAAAAATTTTTTTTTAATAAATAAATTCTAGCCCTTAAAAAAAAAAAAACAACAAAATCTGAATCCAGAAGCACACCGTGCACTAAGGATTTTGGATAAAGGATGGTGGGCCTGAAGCATTGTTTCTTCTGTTTTACAGGTAAGGAGGCTGAGCTGCAGGAAACCTATGGGACTTGTCCAAGGTTACAGTCTAGTAACAGAGTCCAGATTTGTACTTTGGAAGTCTGATATAAGATACTCTCCATACAGGCCTCTACACTAATCTGCCCTTCTTACTCCCTAAACTATTATTGCTTCCTGGCAATTTATCTCCCTTTATTTTTTCATTTAATCCTCACAACTAAAAAACAGATAGCTACCATTATTGTCCATATTTTGTTGGTAAAGAAGCATTTGTTTAAAGTGACATATTTAAGGTCATGCAGCTTAACAGGCAGTATGACTGGGATTTGAACCCAGGACTGTCTGGTTCCAATGCCTACTCTGAATTACTGTATCATACTTGCCACAGCCCAGCGGGGCCCCAAATGGTCTGCCATCACACATGACTTACATGTATAAAGATATTATTGACATATATGTAAGTTTAAGGTATACAATATGATGACGCGATGCACATAAATATATTGTGAAATGATTAGTATCACAAGGTGAGTTAATAGTTCCATGCACTCTCATAATGGCTTCTTTTTAAAAAACTGTATATTAGTAACTTTTAAGAGCTACTCTTTTAATAACTTTTAAATATATAACTCAGCACTGTTAATTACAGTTGCCAGGCTGTACGTTAGATTCCCAGAACTTACTCAATTTATAACTGAAAATACATACCCTTTGATTAACACTCCCCATTCCCCAACTCTTCCCTACTAGTACCTGGCAACCACCATTCTACTCTGTTTTCTTTGAGTTTTTAGATTCCACACGGTAAGTGAGAGCATACAGTATTTCTCATTTTCTGTTAAACTTATTTCACTTAGGATAGTGACTGGTAGTCCATCTGTGTTGTGTGAAAAGACAGAATTTCCTTCTTTTTATAAATGAACATATATATGTGTGTGTGCGTACATATGTTTTATACATATACATTATATATATGGATATCTAACATATGTCTTTTGTCTACATTTTCTTTATCCATTTATCTATCGCTAGAAACTTAGGTTGTTTTGAAAGTGAAAGTCGCTAAGTCATGTCTGACTCTGTGACCCCGTGGACTATTGAGTCCATGGAATTCTCTAGGCCAGAATACTGGAGTGGGTAGCCTTTCCCTTCTCCAGGGGATCTTCCCAACCCAGGGATCAAACTCAGGTCTCCTGCACTTCAGGTGGATTCTTTACCAGCTGAGTCACCAGGGTTTTAGAGGCACGGAATTCAAATATCCATATTTGGGCCTGGACAGAAGGTGGAGAAAGAAGATGGTGAGGATGCTTCCCAGAGAAAGTGAAAGTTATCTCAAAGAATCACGACTGGTGTTTGACAGGCAAAGGGGCAGAGGAAGGTAACCACAGGGGCAGAAAACAAAGTGTACACATACCAGGATGACTGAACACGGAGGTAGACCCTGATTGTTTGTATATGAGGCTGAGCGAGTTTGGGGGGGGATAAGTCTGCAGACCATCACACACATCAGCTGAAAACTGATGTTCTAAAAATAATAATACAGCTCTGCTTCACACTCAAGCTCGTCTCACGAGCACAGATTCTCCAAACACTCCCGCCCACCCCATCTCATCTTTCACCCTCCCACGCAGCGAGCACCAGGCTATTTGGTCACCTTTCTCTGTATGTCTCCCCAACCAGGCTGGAAAGCTCCTGTGATCAATAGCTATGATTTATTCATCTTCGCTTCCCCAATGTCTGGTATAAAGGCTTTGGTAGAAGTTCAAGAAATGCTTATTGATCCAAACTGAAGTAAAATAAAATAAAAGGCAAAAGCATTTGCATTTTTCTTATCTCTCTGCTGTACCAGTTCTCATCTTTACATCCTAAAGTGTCGCTGGATCGTCAGGTGCCAGATCAGAAAAACCCAAATCAAGTTCCCGAGACAAAAGAGACCACCAATGAGAAAAACAGAAAGACTTTGAGAAAGACAAATATAATGAGACAGAAAAACAACAATCTCCTTGTCAAAATCTGGAGGGGTTCATTGGCATCCCCCACAAGCCCCAGGGAGCAAAGATAAAGACCCCACCCCTATGGCTATCAAGCTGCATTACATACCGCCGCTAATTTAATTTTTACAGCATGAACTGACCTGCCAAACTTTTATTGTTGAGACTACTTGAGAGGGTAGCTATGGAGGGCTGAGACGGAAAAAGCCATGCCCTCCTCTTCCACAGGCCTGGGTCATAGGTGTTCCCTTTTCATTCCCTTGGCTTTCTCCCAATTCTCGTAATTGTGACTCCTTAGATTTCATTAGGGGTTCCCTACTGGCCAGGAAAATTTAAAAGTCTGAGGTCATTTCTGCATCCTGAGCAGCCTTTCTCTCAGCAGACAAGCAGGAGGTAGAAACCCAAACCAAGGTGGCTGCCTCTGGGCCATGAAGCTTGAGTGACAGACATCAGCTGAGGTTAAATCAAACAGCATTGAAGAAGCTGGGAGATTACCAAGCAAGTTTCAACCCAGTATCTCCTAAAGTGGGATCGTAAAGATCGTTTCTTTGTGAGGTGCAGTATAATCAGATACATTTAGGATACATTCCCTGATAATCCCTCTCTTTGAGATTCACAATGACCTTCACCATATTCAAGTCTCTGAGAAGTCACTGAATAAAGAAAACCCACTTTGATTGGATTAACCACCATTTCCCTAACTAATCCCAAAACTGTTTATAGGTTCTACAGCTCACTTATTAGACTGCCATGGTACTATAATGTTCTTTTGTGTAGAGCCTGGAGTTCAGGTCAAGGAAAGGTGAGCATGACCTTGACAATTTAAAGAATTCTTTTTGGAGAATGCAAGGCTTAGGCAGGACCTTGAAGGATGACCAAATGGACCTTTGTTGGCAAAGTAATGTCTCTGCTTTTTAATACGCTGTCAAGGTTGGTCATAGCTTTTCTTCCAAGGAGCAAGCATCATTTAATTTCATGGCTACAGTCACCACCTGTAGTGATTTTGGAGCCTCTCCAAAAAATAAAGTCTCTCACTGTTTCCATTATTTCCCCATCTATTTGCCGTGAAGTGATGGGACCATGTTGAAGCTGAAACTCCAATACTTTGGCCACCTGATGCAAAGAACTGACTCATTTGAAAAGACTCTGATGCTGGGAAAGATTGAAGGCAGGAGGAGAAGGGGACAACAGAGGATGAGATGGTTGGATGGCATCACCAACTCAATGGATGTGAATTTGAGCAAACTCCGGGAGCTGGTGATGGACGGGGAGGTCTAGCGTGCTGCAGTCCATGGGGTTGCAAAGAGTCAGACAAGGCTGAGTGACTGAACTGACTGATGGGACCGGATGCCAAGATCTTAGTTTTCTGAATGTCGACTTTTAAGCCAATTTTTTCACTCTCCTCTTTCACTTTCATCAAGAAGCTCTTTAGTTCTTCCTCACTTTTGGCCATAAGAGTGGTGTCATCTGCGTATCTAAAGTTATTGATATTTCTCCTAGAAATCTTGATTCCAGCTTGTGTTTCATCCAGCCCAGCATCTCGCATGATGTACTCTGCATATAGGTTAAATAAACAAGGTGACAATATACAGCCTTGACATACTCCTTTCCTGATTTGGAACCAGTCTGTTGCTCCATGTCCAGTTCTAATGGTTGCTTCTTAACCTGCATACAGATTTCTCAGGAGGTCTGTCTAGTCAAAGCTGTGGTTTTCCTAGTAGTCATGTATGGATGTGAGAGTTGGATCATAAAGAAAGCTGAGCACTGAAGAATTGATGCTTTTAAAAAACTGTGGTGTTAGAGAAGAATCTTGAGAGTCCCTTGGACTGCAAGGAGATCCAACCAGTCCATCCTAAAGGAGATCAATCCTGAATATTCATGGAAAGGACTGATGTTGAAGCTGAAACTCCAATACTTTGGCCACTGGATGCTAAAAACTGACTCATTTGAAAAGACCCTGATGCTGGGAAAGATTGAAGGTGGGAGGATAAGGGGACGACAGAGGATGAGGTGGTTGGATGGCACCACTGACTCGATGGACATGAGTAAGCTACAGGAGCTGGGGATGGACAGGGAAGCCTGGCGTGCTGCAGTCCATGGGGTCGCAAAGAGTCAGACACGCCTGCGCGACTGAACTGAACTGAGCTGAAGGATGAAGAATGAGGAGGCACTTATCAGACAGAAGAGAGGGGTCAAGTCAGAAGGACTTCGCTCATGGCACTTGCATCCTGCTGTGTGAGAAAAGCTACAAGCAGGCCATCAGCAAGCAGTTCCTCTGACCAGATGCTCAAGGAAAAGGGGACGAGGCCTATGGGTTAATTAAGAATTCTCCCAGCGCAGTGGCAGGGAAAAGGAATTGGAAACAGAACACAGTTCCTTTTCCACCCCTCAAATACAGCAGGTAAGATTCCACCTCAGGGCCTTTGCACATGATTTGGCCCCTGCCAGGGACACTCTTCCTCCAAGTCCCTCACCTCCTTCAGGTCTTGCTCAAAGGCTACCCTCTTCTGACCACATTATTTAAAGTTCTGTAGACCTCCACTTCTAATAACTTTTCTGCTCATCTTTTCCCCCTTATCACCTTCTAATAAATAATATATTTTGCTTTATAAAAAAGAAAAATTGTTTTCCTCTCCTTCTTGAGTCACCTATGTGAGTGGTGCCCCTGAAGTTATGAAACATGATGGTAATCCCACCCCCCGAGTTTTGTCTGTTTCGTTCACTCATGCATCCCCAGCACCTGATGCCTGGTACCCAGTGAGCACTCCACAGGCATCTGTTGAATAAATGAATTAATAAGTGAATTAAAAGTACGGGAAATTTGAAGGACAAAGAAAAGATGGAGATAATAAGCATTTATTTAAGCATAAACTCTTTGCAAAGCATATAGATCATAGAAATAAGACTGGTGTTGTGATGAATTCACTGAAGCTCAGACAGGTAAAGGACTTACCAGTGCCAGACAGCAAATAAGGAGAGAAGCACAGCCTCAAGTCTAGATCTGATTCAAACAGTTAAAATGACTTAGGCTTGGTTAACTTTTAATGATCTCAAGTGGCTCCTTCGGTTCTTGCTCTTCACCTTAATGCACTTTTCCCCTGAACTAAATGTGCAGCTTTCTGAACTGTCCCGGGCTGCATGGAACTGGTTGGCTCCTAGTCATGGGACTGATGAATAATAGCACGGAAGCCCTTGGTGTGGGGATGACTCAGCAGATCAGGGCTGGGGAAAGGAGCCCACCTCTCCTCACCCCAAACACCTCATCCATTCTCTGATGTCAGGCGCCTGACCACCCCAATGTGGGGCCAGTTAATAGCTCACCCTATAAACGAGTGCGTAGCAAAGTCTACTGCAAGGCCATCGTCACTCAGTCAAGTTTGGCTGATCTCTGTGCTGGCCACATGATTATTTCCAACTGGCCACAGTCCCCTGCCTGGGGTCACTCAGAAATTCTTCACTCCTTAGCTGGAAATCTACCGACTCACAGCGCTTCTAATGGGATTCAAGAGCTCCTTCCTGCCTGCCTCCCCTCATTCCCCGCCGCCTTCCTTCATTAATCCGTCCACCCCGTTTTTCATGCAGCTATCTGTTCATCTATCAATTCACTTCATTTACTCGTGAATTATTGCATTAATCTATAAGCTATGCCATTCGTGTATTCCTTCATAAAGGCGTATATCAATCTATTCTTTCTTAGTTTAACCAGGTATTACAAAGAATATTATGAGAATTGTCTGATCTGGTAGAAAGAATGCAACCTCCTCAAATATAATTTTCCAACTAAAAGAAGTAGAGCAGTGGGGGTGGGGGGAGTAGGGTGCAGAGGCAGGGCTTGATGATACAAAACCTCTTAGTCAGAATCAAAGACCTCCTCCAATTCTAGAATTCCTGGAGTTTACAAAGTGTAAGATGCCACTCTTGCCCTACAAAAATTCATAGGCTAGAAAAGGGTCTTTTCTGAGATTCACATATTTTACATCTCAACCTAGTACATACATGCATCGATATGAGTTCAAAACAAAGCTTTAGGAAATAACAGTTACCCTTGCTATATGCAATATAATCTATTATATATTCATTTTAACTGTTGGACAAAATAGAGTAAGTTGATTTCATAATCCACAAACGGTTATGACCTGAAGTTCAGCAACTACAGTTTAGAAAGTCAAGAGATAGACTTAGTTACAAGGATGTATAATTCAAGCTAGCTACTTGGTCACCATCACAGACTCTCTCATAATCCTCCAGATCCAACAGCCATGTACTCATGTAGGTGCTATCACTTAAATGCCTCTTCATTGGCTTTCCTTCTCCAGATGCGTGTCCCTGCGATCTCCCTCTCATGTGGACCTCACTTCCTGTCTCCTGTCCTACCCCTTCAGTCCATCCTCCAAACTGCAGTCAGTGATTATGCTAAAAAACACATTTGATGAGAAGTCTGTAATGCTCCTCCCTCATCCACGGCCTACAAAAGTGAATAAATATAGCCAATCCCTTAGCTTTGTCTGGCCTTGATTCCTTCTCCAGGGTCGTTTCTAACTTCACTCTTGTATCTATGCTGGACCCATGTTGATTGGCTTGCAAATCTTTGGATCTTACGTGCTCTGCCATGTCTCTGAGTCTTCGCCTTTGAAGATTTTTTTCTGTCCAGAATTCCCATTCTACGCAAGACTGGTCCCTATTCAAGGATCATCACGTATTTTTCTAGGCAGCCTTTACTGACAAGCCTCCCTGCCACCCCCCTTACTTTTCACGCTGTCCTGAGTGTGTCTATTTACTTGTCAATCTCACTTGGATGGTCCCCTAAGTTCAAGGACCATATTTTGAACCTCTCTTTATCCTCTAGACTTGGCACAGTGCTTGGCACAGATTTACTTGCTTAGAAAAACTGTCTTTAAAGTTGTATGATGTGATCTGGATAAGACACATCCAGTGGGGTTTGATGTGTTTATATCTGTGGGGGCCAGGAGAATGTGTCTAGGAAGTTCAACAATTAGAGGCTCAGTTAACCAAGAACCCTAGTCTGAGTGTTGCAGATTCCATCACTGCATTAGCATCGAAGCTGAACTTCCTGAAGCCCACTCCCAACCAGTACCTGGGCACAGAGGTGTACTGAGACACAGGACTCCTCTTTGGATGGTACACTGCCTCGAGAGCTCCTGAAAGGCCTCCACAAACATTCCTTAACCTCTCTCTCCTTCTCTCACTTGTATCACAATCTGAAGACACTCCCAGTCTTCACAGCAACTTCTCATCTCCCATACATGTGTTTCTCCTAAGAAAGACCTTCAACATTTCACCCCATCTCAGCATCTGCTTCTCAGATGCTTCAGAGGACCTGCAATAGCAAACTAGCCTTGATGTATATGTGAGGGAACTGAAGGTCAAAGAGGTCACATGACTTGTGAACCATTCATGAGACGGGTCCAGCAGCATGCTGGTAAATGTTTAACAACTGGCTCTCTGGACAGAAAAAAAAAAAGTGGGAGAGGTGCTGACTTGTAGCATCAGCTGATTTCCACGGTATAAATACTTCTACCGTGGCCAGTTTATGATAGTTTTCCACCACTCCCAACGTGACATCAGTGAATGTGGAGCTGGGAAGGGATGTGTGTGACTGTTCTCAGGACTCAGGTGTAAAGTGGCTGCAGCATGCCTCTGCGAGGCTGCGAGCCCTGGATTCTGTCTCTCCACTGGGCATCTTTGCACAGACTTCCCCAGTTCCGCTTCACTCCCGAGTGCTCTTCTCAGGAGAGCCCTGCAGCCATCCTGTCCCTGGAAGTCTCTGTCAGGTCACCGGGCTGGAAACCTTGGGTACCTTCGGCTTCTCCATGAGGCCAGGAGGTGGATCAGGGCTTTCACGTTCCTTGAAATGGAGGCTCTGCTATGGGAGTGGTCATTTGCTGTTTTCTTAGAGAGGGTCTGTGACACCAAGATGGCCTTGGGTAAACTACCTGATTGTGACATGGAAGAAGGGCTGAAGGAGAGAAGGCAGAAGACAAGGATACCAATAAGAGGTGCTTTAAATAAGAGATGCAGAACCTGGGGCTATGGGGACTGTTTCACAAAAGACCTCAAGGAGGGGCGAGAGGGGTAAACAGAGAGAAGGGAGGGGATTAAGACCATGCTCCCTAGTTACTGAGCCTTTACTGTTAACACCTGACAAGTCTACATGAAGCCTCTCTGATTTCACACCGCACTCTCCAACATCAAGGTGAGGATTACTGTCACCATGTTACAGATGGAGAAAATGAGCCTCAGAGAGACTGGACCTCTAATAACACCATGAAAGAGGCAGCAAAGACAGCAGCTAACAGTCACTGAACCTTGACTGTGTATGGCATGTCCCAACAACCCTACAGGGTGTCACTGCCATTCCTTTTTAAAGATGCTATTAAACTCCCAGCAAATGGTGGGGCTGAGACTATAAGCCAGCACTTTGTTTTGCTGTTGTTATTGTTGCTAAGTCACTAAATCATGCCCGACTCAGTGACCCCATGGACTGCAGTAAGCCAGGCTTCCCTGTCCTTCATTATCTCCCAGAGTTTGCTCGAGTCATATCCATTGAGTCGGTGATGCTATCTAAACATCTCATCCTCTGCCTCCCTCTCCTCCTTTTGCCTTCAATCTTTCCTACCATCAGGGTCTTTTCCAATGAGATGACTCTTCATCTCAGGTGGCCAAAGTATTGGAGTTTCAGCATCAGTCTTTCCAATTAATATTCAGGGATGATTTCCTTTAGGATTGACTGGTTTGGTCTCCTTTCAGTCCAAGGCACTTTCAAGAGTCTTCTCCAACACCACAGTTCAAAAGCATCAATTCTTTGGCACTCAGCCTTCTTTATGGTCCAACTCTCACATCCATCCATGACTACTGGAAAAAATATTATATCTTGCTCTCAGTTCAGTTCAGTTCAGTTCAGTCGCTCAGTCGTGTCTGACTCTTTGTGATCCCATGAATCACAGCACGCCAGGCCTCCCTGTCCATCACCAGCTCCTGGAGTTCACTCAAACTCATGTCCATCGAGTCAGTGATGCCATCCAGCCATCTCATTCTCTGTCGTCCCCGTCTCCTCCCACCCCCAATCCCTCCCAGCATCAGAGTCTTTTCCAGTGAGTCAACTCTTTGCATGAGGTGGCCAAAGTATTGCAGTTTCAGCTTTAGCATCAGTCCTTCCAATGAACACCCAGGATTGATCTCCTTTAGAATGGACTGGTTGGATCTCCCTGAAGTCGAAGGGACTCTCAAGAGTCTTCTCCAGCATCACAGTTCAAAAGCATCAATTCTTCGGCGATCAGCTTTCTTCACAGTCCAACTCTCACATCCATACATGACCACTGGAAAAACCATAGCCTTGACTAGATGGACCTTGGTTGGCAAAGTAATGTCTCTGCTTTTTAATATACTATCTAGGTTGGTCATAACTTTCCTTCCAAGGAGTAAGCATCTTTTAATGTCATGGCTGCAATCAGCATCTACAGTCATTTTGGAACCCAAAAAAATAAAGTCTAACACTGTTTCCCCATCTATTTCCAATGAATTGATGGGACCAGATGCCATGATCTTTGTTTTCTGAATGTTGAGCTTCAAGCCAACCTTTTCACTCTCCTCTTTCACTTTCATCAAGAGGCTTTTCAGTTCCTCTTCACTTTCTGCCAAAAGGGTGGTGTCATCTGCATATCTGAGGTTATTGATATTTCTCCCGGCAATCTTGATTCCAGCTTGTGCTTCTTCCAGCCCAGCATTTCTCATGATGTACTCTGCATATAAGTTAAATAAGCAGGGTGACAATATACAGCCTTGACGTACTCCTTTTCCTATTTGGAACCAGTCTGCTGTTCCATGTCCAGTTCTAACTGTTGCTTCCTGACCTGCATACAGGTTTCTCAAGAGGCAGGTCAGGTGGTCTGGTATTCCCATCTCTTTCAGAATGTTCCACAGTTTATTGTGATCCACACAGTCAAAGGCTGTGGCATAGTCAATGAAGCAGAAGTAGATGTTTTTCTGGAGCTCTCTTGCTTTTTCCATGATCCAGCGGATGTTGGCAATTTGATCTCTGGTGCCTCTGCCTTTTCTAAAACCTGCTTGAACAGATTTAAATTCAGACTTAAATTGAAGAAAGTAGGGAAAACCACTAAACCATTCAGATATGACCGAAATCAAATCCCTTATGATTATACAGTGGAAGTGAGAAATAGATTTAAGGGTCTAGATCTGATAGATAGAGTGCCTGATGAACTCTGGACGGAGGATCGTGACATTGTACAGGAGACAGGGACCAAGACCATCCCCATGGAAAAGAAATGCAAAAAAGCAAAATGGCTGTCTGAGGAGGCCTTACAAATAGCTGTGAAAAGAAGAGACGCGAAAAGCAAAGGAGAAAAGGAAAGATAAAAGCATCTGAATGCAGAGTTCCAAAGAATAGCAAGGAGAGATATAAAAGCCTTCCTCAGTGATCAATGCAAAGAAATAGAGGAAAACAACAGAATAGGAAAAACAAGAGATCTCTTCAAGAAAATTAGAGATTCCAAGGGAACATTTCATGCACAGATGGGCTCAATAAAGGACAGAAATGGTATGGACCTAACAGAAGCAGAAGATATTAAGAAGAGGTGGCAGGAATACACAGAAGAACTGTACAAAAAAGATCTTCACGACCAAGACAGTCACGATAACGTGATCACTGACCTAGAGCCAGACATCTTGGACTGTGAAGTGAAGTGGGCCTTAGAAAGCATCTCTACGAACAAAGCTAGTGGAGGGGATGGAATCCCAGTTGAGCTATTTCAAATCCTGAAAGATGATGCTGTGAAAGTGCTGCACTCAATATGCCAGCAAATTTGGAAAACTCAGCAGTGGCCACAGGACTGGAAAAGGTCAGTCTTCATTCCAATCCCAAAGAAAGGCAATGCCAAAGAATGCTCAGACTACCGCACAATTGCACTCATCTCACACGCTAGTAAAGTCATGCTCAAAATTCTCCAAGCTAGGCTTCAGCAATATCTTGCTCTAGAGGCCATTAATAACTCAGATTAGGTCCCCATAGGTGGATATATTCTTTCACCTCTCCTTCTCAAATGGGGACAGAGATTATGAAATGCACAGTGTTAAAAGGAATAACCCTGAGGTCCATTTTGCAGATGGCAAATCTGGGGAGCCCTCCCCGGGGGGACAAAGATGCTTGGAATTTTAGCCTCAGATTGTATCAGCGGATCAGCCTGTAGTTAACTCAGGAGTTTTTGTGGACACTTTGCCCTATGTCATTTGTCTATTAAGAAAAGCTAGGGAGAAACTGAAATATATTTAAGGACAAAGGCAGCCATTGACCTCTTCATCCTGGGAATCTGAGTCTGTAGCCAAATTTCAGATACAGCTGGATAATTCTAGCGTAAATCCCCTTGCTGAGTAAGAGACGGGTCCCACCAGTATAAATAACAACATGTGAACATGGTGGCCTCCTGGCTTCATCAGCTAACCCTCCATTCTCAACGCACAGGCCTTGGTGAGGAAACTCCAGGCTGTTATGTCACCAGTCTGAAGCTGGCCCCTCTCTGATCCCAGGGCCAACTATCACATAGCACTCGCATGTAGTCAGTGCCAGGGTTTAATGAAGACAGCTGATGTCACCTAAAATGGAGCTGGACCACACTCAGCCAGGTGACATTCAAGGGGTCGGGAGGGAGAGGGTTCTCCTTTCCAAAGGAACCACCTGGAAGACAGGCAAGAACTGTGTGATGTGCTAAAGGGGCCCAGGGGAGGGGCAACACCACTTTCCAGTTATTCCAAAGTGGTCTTCTCTAGACAAGATGGGATCTTTTATAACCTTGACACCGTGAGAAGTGATAGGGCCACGCTTGACTCAGGGAGAAGGAGGAAGCTGAGCAGATGAGAGATTGGGGCTCTGGGTTTCGTAATCAGCTCTGCGACCTTGAACAACATTCTCTTCTCCTCCGATCCAAGTGTTCTTCTCCCTAAATCAGGCGAGTGGGGAGGAGTGCCCCTGCCCATGTATCCAGGTTGGTCAGGAAAGCCAGAGGCCAGGACAGTGAGGAATGATTGCTCAGAGTCAGACATGCCTGGTTTGAACCTCAGTGTTGTCACTGGGTAGCTGTGAAGCCCATGGCAAGCCACTACATATCTCTGAGCTTTGATCTGCTTGTGTGTAAAAGTGACAAACACAGTGCCTGCCTTACAGGAGTGCTGTCAACACGTGATGAGACAGCACACGCAAAATGCTAGCACAGCTCCTGGCACAACGGTAAGTATTTAGTAAACAGCGGCTAACACACTTACCAACGAAAGTGTGCATGCTTAGAGGCTTCAGTCGTGTCCAACTCTTTGCAACACCATGGACTGTAGCCCACCAGACTCCTCTGTCCATGGGGATTCTCCAGGCAAGAATACTGGAGTGGGTTACCATGCCCTCCTCCAGGGGATCTTCCCAACCCAGGGATCGAAACTGTGTCTCCCACGTTGCAGGTGGAATCTTTACTGTCTGAGCCACCAGGGAAGCCCAATGAAAGCATAGGAGTAATAAGTTGCCCTTTGATACTGTTCATGGCAACTCAAAATTCTCCAAGCCAGGCTTCAGCAATATGTGAACTGTGAATTCCCAGATGTTCAAGCAGGTTTTAGAAAAGGCAGAGGCACCAGAGATCAAATTGCCAACATCCGCTGGATCATGGAGAAAGCAAGAGAGTTCCAGAAAAACATCTATTTCTGCTTCATTGACTATGCCAAAGCCTTTGACTGTGTGGATCACAATAAACTGTGGAACATTCTGAAAGAGATGGGAATACCAGACCACCTGACCTGCCTCTTGAGAAACCCAAATGCAGGTCAGGAAGCAACAGTCAGAACTGGACAGGGAACAACAGACTGGTTCCAAATAGGAAAAGGAGTACGTCAAGGCTGTATATTGTCACCCTGCTTATTTAACTTATATGCAGAGTACATCACGAGGAACGCTGGGCTGGAAGAAGCACAAGCTGGAATCAAGATTGCCGGGAGAAATATCAATAACCACAGATATGCTGATGACACTACCCTTATGGCAGAAAGTGAAGAGGAACTGAAAAGCCTCTTGATGAAAGTGAAAGAGGAGAGTGAAAAGGTTGGCTTGAAGCTCAACATTCAGAAAACAAAGATCATGGCATCTGGTCCCATCACTTCATGGGAAATAGATGAAAAAACAGTGGAAAGAGTGTCAGACTTTATTTTTTTGGGCTCCAAAATCACTGCAGATGCTGATTGCAGTCATGAAATTAAAAGATGCTTACTCCTTGGAAGGAAAGTTATGACCAACCTTGATAATATACTAAAAAGCAGAGACATTACTTTGCCAACCAAGGTCCGTCTAGTCAAGGCTATGGTTTTTCCCGTGGTCATGTATGGATGTGAGAGTTGGACTGTGAAGAAAGCTGATCACCGAAGAATTGATGCTTTTGAACTGTGGTGTTGGAGAAGACTCTTGAGAGTGCCTTGTACCACAAGGAGATCCAACCAGTCCATTCTAAGGGAGATCGATCCTGGGTGTTCATTGGAAGGACTGATGCTAAAGCTGAAACTGCAATACTTTGGCCACCTCATGCAACGAGTTGACTCACTGGAAAAGACTCTGATGCTGGGAAAGGTTGGGGGTGGGAGGAGAAGGGGACGACCAAGAATGAGATGGCTGGATGGCATCACCGACTCTGTGGACATGAGTTTGAGTGAACTCCGGGAGTTGGTGATGGACAGGGAGGCCTGGCGTGCTGTGATTCATGGGGTCGCGGAGAGTTGGACACGACTGAGCGACTGAACTGAACTGAACTGAATAAATTGAGGTATGTTATTGGACCTCAGCTGTCCATCACTAGATGAGCCCAAATGTTCCTTCCACCTCTGCTGTTATCCAATAACCCACAGCAGGCACTTAGAGAACAGAAAGATGAGTTCCAGACCATATGCACTGGAAAACAGAATTCAGCTCTCCTCAGCCTTAGTCCATGGGGTCACACAGAGTCGGACACGACTGACGTGACTTAGCAGCAGCAGCAACAGCAGCAGCCTTAGTCCTCACTGGGCTCCCTGGTTCTCTGCTATTTCTTCTTTTTTGATCTATAGTCGTTGATCAGTTGCTAAGCTGTGTCCAACTCTTTGTGTCCCATGGACTGCAGCAAGTCATGCTTCCCTGTCCTTCACTGTCTCCCAGAATTTGCTCAGATTCATGTCCATTGAATTGGTGATGCCATCCAACCATCTCATCCTCTATCTATCCCCTTCTCCTCCTGCCTTCAATCTTTCCCAGCATCAGGGTCTTTTTGCGTCAGGTGGCCAAAATATTGGAGCATCAGCTTCAGCATCAAGCCTTCCAGTGAATATTGAGGGTTAATTTCTTTTAGGATTGACTGGTTTGATCTCCTTGCTATCCAAGGGACTCTCAAGAGTCTTCTCCAACACCACAATTTGAAAGCATCCATTTTTCGGCACTCAGCCTTCTTTATGGTCCAACTCTCACATCCATACGTGACTACTGGAAAAACCATACCTTTGACACAGGGACTTTTGTTGGCAAAGTGATGTCTTTGCTTTTTAATACGCTGTCTAGTTTTGTCATAGCTTTTCTTCCAAGGAGGTAGTGTCTGAATTTCATGGCTGCAGTCACCATCCACAGTGATTTTGAAGCCCAAGAATATAACATCTGTCACTGCTTCCATTTTTTTCCTCTCCTGTTTGCCATGAAGTGATGGGACCCAATGTCATGATCTTAGTTTTTCAATGTTGAGTTTCAAGCCAGCTTTTTCACTCTCCTCTTTCATCCTCATCAGGAGGCTCTATAGACCACTAGAGAAATCTGAGAAGCTAGAGATCCATCCCCAACACCCACCTCAAACAGCAGGCAGAATCATGATGGAGCCAAGGGCTGAAGCACACAAAGATGGTGGGTCTCATCAGGAACATGGGAACCACATATCAGCACCTAAGTCAGGGACCTGATGCCAGGCCCAGAAACTGGAGGACATAGGCCCTTGCGGAATGACCAGCAACTTTATCACCCAAGATTCCCTCTTACTATTGGCAGAATACAAAGTATGCCCTCATGCCAGCTAACTCAGAGATCCTTTGCTGAGACTCTCTTTCCCCTTTCCGCTGACTCTCACTGTAGATCTGAAAAGCCAGAGGAAATAATTATTACCATATAGTGACGTGGAGGTGGTGCCTGAAGTCAAGCTGACGGGTTTGAATCTAGACTTCTCACTGTGCAGCCTTGTGCAGGCGGCTTTACATCTGCAGCCTTGGTTTCCTCATCTGTAACATGGAGCTGCTAAGCCCTGTTTTCCAGAGTTTGTTTTATGAGCTGTAACCAAGATAATGCATGCCCAGCACAGTGTGTGTGGTCGACTTTCAATTAATGTTCACCCCTTTGCCCTCTTTTTTCCTAATCAATATAAAAGGAACCAAATTCTATACATTATTCTACACGTTCACTTAACCCTTTGTCCAGTTAACATTCTGTGTCTCTAACCTGCCATTGTTCAGTCGCTCAGTCACCTACAACTCTTCGTGACCCCGTGGACGCAGCACACCAGGCTTCCCTGTCCTTCACTATCTCCCCCAAGTTTGCTCAAACTCGTGTCCATTAAGTCGAAGATGCTATTTAGACCCCCTTATGCTGTACATTTTGGAAGGCGGGTTTTGAGTCTCATTTCTATATGCTGGGACCCTGCATTGGCCTAGACCAGGATGGTTGCTCGAGAAGGTCTGCTGCTCCGAATCTGCTTCACTGAAAATCCTGAGTTTCCAAGAAGTGGGTTATACTTTCCTATGTGATAAGTAAGCTTTCAGGAGCCCTTTACCATCCTGATCTGCCCCGTCCTCTCTGGAGGGACAGCCCCTCACAGGATCACTCAAGTTTTCCATTTTTATTTTGAAAAAAGTGCACTTTCAGAGGGGAGAATGAATCTACCTTGAGAGTCTGGTAAGTTTCTTGGTGATCCTGGGGCCGGGGGCCAGTCAGACTGCAGACTGTACGCAGCTCACAGATCAGGATTAAATGAGACGGGTGGGTCGGGAGAGGTCTCCTGGAGCTGCAGGGCCCCAGGGAGACGGAGCTGTGGTGTGCTGCCTCCGACCCTGTCCCCACGCTGGTGGCTCACGCTCACAGGGGCCACCATCCACCCCAGCTGGAGCCACCAAGTCGGTGTGGCCTCCCCCAGGGGCCCCGCCAGAAGCTGGCTTGCTCTCTGCTCCCCTGACCAGTGAGGGGTGGGGAGGAGGAGAGGCGAGCAGAGTCCCCGACCTGGTCCCCGGCCCTCCTCTCTCACTCTCTCCCATCTCCCTGTCCTCTCTTCCGCCTTTCTCAACCCTCGATCTCTTCTCTTACCCCCATTTCTGGCCTCCTCCTCGCTTCTCTTGTAGAAACACTTACTGAACTCCGAGTGCTTCTGATGCCTGTGGACCCGTGCCCACACAGTGAGTGTGAGCTGTGTGTGCAGTGTGCTCTGCGAGCGGATGACATCTCGTGTGATCGGCACGCCCGTCTGCGCTGGGTGGATCGACGTGGCATATGGTACACAACATATGTCTTTACAGTGAGCCTGTGGGGAGCTGGCCATGTTTGCGCATCCCGCATGCTTCTGCTGCTTGTCTGTGATGCGTCTCTGAGGATGTCTGTTGCGGTGGCGGGCTATCCCCAGGCTGGGTGTCTCTGCGTGTGCATGCGTGCTTGCCATGCGGGTCTGGGTTATCTGCCTTTGGCATAGGGCACATGGCTGAATCTGCCTGGGGGAGCTGTGTTTACACGTGTGTGTCTGTGTGTTGTCTCTGTTGTGGCTTAGCTGGGCAAGACGGCCGTGTGGTGTGTATCTGCCTACTATGGACTGCATTCACGTTGTGGTTCTGCCTCCTGTGTGAAAACAAAAAAATGCGGGCTGTGCGCTGCGTCTGTGCGGTGTTTACTGCACGCGCTGTCTGCAGGCGCGCTGTGCGTCCAACGCCTGCCTCCGGGAAATGCGTGCCTGTGTCTCCCGCCGGCCCTTCCTCCCCTTCGGGTGCCCCAGCCTCCCTCCCTCCCCTCGCCTCCCAGGCTGCGGCCGTTCTCAGCTGACACCTCCGCTGCTCTGGCAACCCGAGAACAGCCTGGAGAAAGGTCAGCCGGCCCCCTCTCCCCGCCGGGAGCCCGGCGGCTGCGTTGCGTGGTGTGGGCGCGCCCTCTGTCGGCCGTGGCCCCCACACACAGCCGGCCCTCGCGACCGGGGCTTCCCCTTCCCTTTCCGGCTCTTCCTTGAGACTTTTCAGCCTCCTTAACACAGGCTGCGGAGAAGGCAATGGCAACCCAATCCAGTCCTCTTGCCTGGAGAATCCCGTGGACAGAGGAGCCTGGTAGGCTACAGTCCATGGGGTCGCTAAGAGTTGGACACAACTGAGCGACTTCACTTTCACTTTTCACTTTCATGCACTGGAGAAGGAAATGGCAACCCACTCCAGTGTTCTTGCCTGGAGAATCCCAGGGACAGAGGAGCCTGTTGGGCTGCCGTCTATGGGGTCACACTGAGTCGGACACGACTGACGCGACTTAGCAGCAGCAGCAGCAGCAACAGAGGCTGCGATGACCAGATTATTTCTTATGCAAAGCAAGATGCTTTTCAGAAGAGGGTGTCCTTAATGGTCCTGAGGCAGTGGGTGCACAGCAGCGGTGGCCTGGGCAGATGGTAGGGAAGACTCCCCTGGCCACCTACTCGGGTCACAGCCCCAGCAAAAGAGACTGCAAAGAGTGCTGGCCCCCGCCGGCCAAAGTACCAGCTGCTCTCAGTTCATAGTCACCAGTTTAGAACCTCAAACCCACACCTACCCAGTGATTTCATGCACACACACCACCCCCCTGCCCAATCCTCCAAGTAATTCCCCAAGGCCTCAATTCCCCTCTTCCACAGAGACCCATGGTTGAGACCCAAGGGTTCCAGTTCCAGAAGGAGGGAGGGGTCAACTGTGCAAAATGAAAAGGGACACTTTTCCAGGGGATTGAACCCAAGGAGGTCAAAGGGGGACTTGTGAGAGGTCGTCAGTGGAAGAAAAAGAATAGTCATGGATGTACCAGGACTTGCAATGTCTGTGGTACGTGATTCTAAGAACCTTGACAGGAGGAGGAAGGAGCCATGGGCCCATGTGGGCACTAGTGCAAACACACACACACACCCCCCCCAAATGCAGAACTCTCCAGTGGCCTCTGTGGCAAATATCCCTGGGACATGGGGGCATGCATGTGGACTACTTCTTGACTTATAGAACAAACAGATCTAAGTGGCACTATTTTTATACAAAAATGTAGGTTTTCATCGCCTTCCTTCTTCCAGTTGATTAAAGAGGAGGTTGATAAGCAGAAGTTATTTCTGCAAACAGTATGACAGGGTTGCTGGAGACCCAAGGACCACTTGCTCAATCGGCTGAAAGTATGTTTTCAGAGCTTACCTCTCATGAGACATGAATAGTTATTTCAAGGTGTGGCCAAATAATTTGCAAAACACAGGATTAAATAAAGTTAAACAGATTTATTTCCCACAGAGTTTTTAATATGAGAATGCATCTTATGAATATCTGAGAAAGGGGGCAGCTACATGCAGTGTTTCTCAAAATACTTGGATAATGGAATTTTTTTTCTTTACTAGACATCCATGGGAGAAAAAAAATTTTTTTAATTAAAAAATACTTTTTATTTTATATTGGAGGATAGCCAATTAACAATGTGATAGTTTCAGGTGGACAGCAAAGGAACTCAGCCCTACATATACATTTATCCATTCTCCCACAAACTCCCCTCTCATCCAGGCTGCCATATAACATCGAGCAGAGTTCCCTGTGCTGTACAGTAGGCCCCTGTTGGTTATCCATTTGAAATATGGCTGTGTGTATGTGTCCATCCCAAACTCCCTAACTATCTCATGGGAGAATTTTAAATTTACACATTGCCAAAGCAAGATACCAAGTAGCGTAAGTCAACTACTATTTAGTTGCCATTTCCCGCAGCAGCAACATGCTATTTTGTTGTGGCTTTTGTCTGTTTTGTTTCTGTGGCTCTGCTGATAATCTGGATGGGGTGTGCTTGTGTTATCAATCTAGATCACAGATGAGAAGGGAAGCTCAGAGAGACGAGGTGACTTGTCCCGAGTCACCACAGTGGCGAGGGAAAGAGCAAGACTTGATACCAGGCGTGTCTCTCGACGAAACACACATACTTCTACTTTGCTAACTACCATTTAACATAACTTGACAGAAAGTTTAAAATGGGCTCCTGCCCACAAGACTGGTACAGTGTACTTAGAGAAACCTTTTTAAAAGTACACATTAGTTCAGTTCAGTTGCTCAGTCGTGTCCGACTCTCCGCGACCCCATGAATTACAGCACGCCAGGCCTCCCTGTCCATCACCAACTCCCGGAGTACACTCAAACTCATGTCCACAGAGTTGGTGATGCATAGAAAAATATGATAGTAATAATTAGTGGATAATCAGTGGCACTGAAATATGGGAGATGAGCATGCTCAGTGAGAACCAGGAAGGTCAGGGACAGCTTCCTGGAGGAGGTGAATTTAAGTTATGCTCCGAAGGATGGAGAAGTCTCGGTCAGATCAGGCATCAGCAACTTTTTAATGTAAAGGGTCAGACAGAAAATATTTTCATGTGAGCCATCCAGTCTCTGTTGCAAATACTTGACATTGAAGTTGTAGTGTGAAAACAGCCGCAGACAAAATGTAAATGAATGGATGTAGGTAGTGTTGCAATAAAACTTTATTTGCAAAATAGGCAGGTAGTCCATGGGCTTTGTTTGCAGAAGCAGATGGAAGGGAGAGGGGGTGTGACCTTTCTGGGCTAGCAGAACCTTTGTACACACGTGCAATGACCGATACACTCTAAGGCCAGCTCCATGGCCCAGGTCTGCTCATAACTGTCCTCTTTCTGCCTCCCACTTCACCTTAACCCACCTCAGTTGCATTCTAAACCTTGAGGGTGAGCTTTCTGCAGCTTTACAAAGGGCAAGCTGCCCGCATTTGAGATACCCTGAGCAAAGAGCTCACCTATCCCAGAGGAAGGCACCTGTGAACTTTTACCTGGATTTAGCCTGTTGCAAAAGCAGAGAAAGATAACAAACCAAGCTCCTTCTTGAAAAGGGGATTGGCCTTTTCTCCTTCCAAAGAAGTTGAGGTCAGTGTAAAATGCTGACCTATTACTGCTGCTGCTAAGTCACTTCAGTCGTGTCGACTCTGTGCGACCCCATAGACGGCAGCCCTATTGCTACTGGATAGCAATTTGCGGAAGAACGCCATATATTGACTCAGATGTAACATGTCAGAGCAGCGATTCCGTTACTCATCTCTAGCACAGGTCCCATAATGTTACTCCTGGTGCATTAAACTTCAGTTCTCTCCACTTAGTACAGAATCAAAATCAGGTGCTCCAGCCTGGCATTCAAGGCACTGTACACCCGACCTCCATCTAAGGCTCAAGCCTCATCCTCTGCAGCATCCACTTCAGTAAACCACATTTGTCTCTGCGTCCCTGGGCATGATTTATAAGTTTTGACCTTCAGGTCTTTGCACTTGCACCTGGAATACCCTCCTCCCTCCTTCCTTCCTTCCTTCCAGGTCCTACTGTGACCTTCACCGCTCTACTCTGAATCCATCCTGGTTGGTGAAGACATACAGTCCTCCCCCTCCAAACTGCCACAACCAGATAGATACTGTGTTTCTTATGAGCAGCAACACTTTCCTTGGCTTGACTTTTCTTTGTTTTTCCAAAATGAAACTAACTTTTTAAAGATTATTTTTAAAAATTCCAAACTTACTGTTTTAAAAGACACAAGAGCCCAGAAAAAACATCCCAGAGAGAGAGAAAGAGAAGTTCAGAAGGGGGTTAAAGCCTAAAAGGATGGGAAGACACAGTCTTTCAGGAAAGGCAGCTGCTTCGGTATGGGTGAACCAAGGATCCCCATAGAGGAGTGAGGAGAGATGAGGCTGGGGAGATGGCAGGGGCATCGCATTCTCAAGTCTGCAGGTTTCATTGAGTCTTAGTTTATAGGTTGACAGAGAAAAAGCAAGAAGACAGACGGCATAACCCCACCAAGTACCGAGGTTGGCACAGAGTAGGCTATCAATAAATATTTATAAATTACCATCACGTGGGTCTTGAGGTCTTAGGCTGAGAAAATACCTCTAAGGGGATTTCCTAACATTGTTCACACGAGAAAGGCATGGGCTAAGAGCCTGCGGTAGAAAGCTCAGGGTGAGTGGCTCTCGCAGAGGGCCCTGTGGACTAATGCCTTAATCATTTCCCCTCCAAACAGTCCCTGAGTGCCTCCGCCTCAAGACCGGCCCACTTGCTGAAGCAAGGCAGGAGAATGTGAGTGATCTCCACCGTGAACTGCTGAGGGCACTCAGAAGACACGATGGGGGGTTATCCATCCACCGTGGCGCTATGCTGAGAGAGAAGCTCAGGGCAGCAGGGGTGGGGAGGGGTACAGCCCCCTTATCTGCACACTGATATCCTCACCTGAGGAGTATTTTACAGAACAGCAGAACTCTAAGTTTGGGCTTCCCTTGTGGCTCTGCCAGTAAGGAATCTGCCTGCAATGTCGGAGACCTGGGTTCAATCCCTGGGTTGAGAAGATCCCCTGGAGAAGGGAAAAACCACCCACTCCAGTATTCTGGCCTGGAGAATTCCATGGCCTGTATAGTCCATGGGGTGGCAAAGAGTCAGATGCGACTGAACGACTTTCAAGTTTGGAAGAACTTAAAGAGTCACTGAGCCCGAGTCCTCTGTCCACATTTAGGTGCCATCTGGCCCCTTCTTGAACACTCCCCGTTACAGGAAACCAACTCAAACTGTGTCCAGGAGGCTGGCACAGAGTCGCTTCCAGGAGGCAAATGTAGATCATGAAAAGAGGAAGGGGACTAACCCCCTAAGAAGACTTAGTGTCTGTTAGGAACTGAGTTGCTGCACTGCCTGCACTGTTTCAGGTAACCCTCATGACAAGCCTGTGAATGGGGATTAATGCCCCTGTTGTACAGGCGAGGAAATGGGGCTCAGGGATATTGAGTCATTGGACTTAATTACAAATCTGGTAAGTAGGAAAGCTGGAATTCAAACCTGGGATAGTCTACCACCCAGAGTCCAGGGTATTTCAGCTTTTCAAAAGGAGCTTCCAGTCAGACCCAGAAAAGGCAAGATGCTTTAGGTAGCCCCCACAGGGGCCAGCGTAGAAGTGGGGTGGTCCTGTTTGTTGGTGTGGCTGCAAAGGCAGTGTGAGAGGCTTCCAGGCTGGGGTGGGAATGCAGGAATTGCTTCAGGACAGGATTAGGGCACCTTGGCAAGGAGGGCCCTGCCGGCTCATGTGTTGCTGGCTTTGTGTGCCTGTCCCGCCCTGCCATGAACACTTGGGCACTTTCTGCTTCCCATCCCCTCCCCGGTTCTGAAACAGAAGAGAGAGAACAGGGCTCAGGGAACAGGACTGCCCTGGCTGACCCCGTAATCACACAAAGCAAGGCCCACCCCGGGTCTGTTACTGTCTCTCCTTTGAAAACCATCAGAACACTCACCCCACACTCCCTCTTGCTCACAGAGCGCTTTCATGCTTTTAACGTTGTATCTTCTCCCTGCCAGGCACTGGTGGTACAGAGCAACAGCAACATCAAGAGCAAACACCTACTGTGTTCTTTTTGTGCGCCAAGAGCTGCGTTAAGTACCTTACACGCATGTTCTTACTTAATGGTGACAAGAGCCTTGTGAGAGGGACGCTGCTATTGCCCCCATTTCACAGACGAGGCAGTGAGACTCAGACTGTTATGCAGAGGGTCATACAGGTGAGAGCTGGGCTCTGAAATCAGTGCCCACACGCAGAGCCTTCAGGAACTAACGCACCGGGCGGTCAGAGGGGACGACGTGGCGGAGGCCTGTGTGTGAAGCCTGTGAGAACAGAGTCCCAGTGGGAAGCAGGGCCCAGCGGGCAAGTGACAAGGACACAGTGAAGACTGACCTTCTGAAAAGCACTTGGTATCTGCCGCCTGCTGAGTGAGTGGTCCCAGCTACCACAGTTGTCCCATCAACCCAGTGCAGAGGGGAGTCACATCCCCAGCTTACAGATGAGCAACTTGGGGCCAGAGACACTGAGTCACTTGATCTAAGTTACAGATTCAATAATAGGTGACCTCCTAAGACAGTCTTAAGTTGAGGGTGAGTTTTTGAAAAGGGGGAGGTATGCAAGGGCATCTCAGCAGAAGGATGAAGACACAGCGGTGGGGGGAAGGGGAGTAGGAGGTAAGGCGGCAGGGCAGGACCAGGGGAAGCGCAGAGAGAGGAGGCTGGAGAGACAGGCAAGGGTAAGATTTTGCAGAACCTTATAAACCATATTAAGAAACAAAGACCTTATTCCAAAGGCACAAGAGAATGATAATGGGCCTAGAATCTTCCCATTGATGGCAAAGTGAAAATCAGAGGGGTAGCAGGGTAAGGATGGACGAAGGCAGGGAGACCAGCTAGGAAAATATTACGAAAACCCAAGAGGACAGTGACAAGGTGAGGGGCCCAGGCTCAGGGGCAGTCGGCTCAGAGAGGATAGTAAGAAAATCATGTCACTATTGGGAAATGGAGGCTCCAGAATGCAAGTCCTGGTTCTTGTTAGAACTGGACTCCAACTCCAATCTTCCGACTCTGAGGGTGCTTTCTGTAACCGCTTACATTCTTTTCTTTCTTCCAGAATTTTCTCTCTCACTTCTACTATTTAGAAAGTGAGTGACTTCTCACAGTGTGAGAAGTACATTGTGACTAGTACATTTTTAATTCTCTAGTTACGACTTTTATCATTCTCATTTTGAAATTATGAAATTGCAAGTTCAGAAAAGCAGAGAGCAATTGTGTCTCAGATTACGTAAAGCAGCAGCAGTGGAGACAGAATCTAGACCTGGAGCGTGTTCTTTTCCGCCCCTAACACACTGATCCCCAAGATAACATCACTCGCTCTTTCCCAAACTGGACCTCCCCACCAACATTTGCTAAGTTGGGTTTTTCAAATGAAAAAAAAAAAAAAAGCCAGACGAGGAAATGTAGTATGTAATTCATTTTTGATAAAGTTACTTTGTCCATGACACTTTCTTCTCTTCAGAAGAATTACAGAAGGTTGAGATCAGCAGAAAAGCAGTCTGGAAATTTCATGCTTTAACAAGTTCCAAATATTTTTGTGTTATTTACTTATTTTCTTAGGAAGTAGATTCCACACTTGGAGGACAGGGAGGCAAAGAAGTAGCCACATACGGAGGTTTTGATTCCCTCCCAAGAAAAAAGGCACTTGAAGAAACTGTGATCTCTGATTGCTGACGGCTTTACTACGGGTCTGTTAGAGCCCCAGCTCATTCAGTTGTTCTGACGGCCCCGGATAGTGGTACTATTATCCCTATTTTATAGATGGGGCTGCTGTTGAGGAGGACATGGCAACCCACTCTTGTCTGGAGAATCCCGTGGACAGAGGAGCCTGGAAGGCTACAGTGCATGAGGTCGCAATGCGTCAGACACGACTGAGGGACTTAGCATGCACTGCTGCCTAGAAGGGCGTAGTGCACGGCCACTTGTCCACTGTCAACCACGTAAAAACACAAGGGTTAAGATTTGAATACGGGATCTGCCACAGATGTTTTTCTCTTCCTACTGTTACCACATCCACCTCAGTGTCAGTCCAGCTCACCGCTCTCTTTTCCCATGACTGACTCTGTGAGAAGGTAGCAGATACAAGCGCCATTGGGGAATACCGTGATGGGTAAAGCACACACCATCCCTTCAAGCCGACGGCGTTTTCTCCCCCCATCTTGTTGCCAGAAATTGTTAGAATCGTCTTTATGAAGACAGGAAAGGACACTGGACTGAGGGTCTGGCCCTCAGGCCTAACCCTGGCTCTGCTGGGTCATGAGTGTGGGTCCACAGACAGTCCATCTCCCTGACCGGCCTTGACTGTCACCAATCTTAAAAAAAAAAAAGAGGCCATCAGAAGGTAACAAGAAGGTTCTTCATGGTTCCAAATTCTTAACACCAAAGAATTGATGCTTTCAAGTTGTGGTGCTGGAGAAGACTCTTGAGAGTCCCTTGGACAGTAAGGAGATTGAACCAGTCAATCCTAAAGGAAATCAAACCTGAATATTCATTGAAAGGACTGATGCTGAAGCTCCAATGCTCTGGCCACCTGATGTGAAGCCCTGGCTCATTGGAGAAGTCCCTGATGCTGGGAAAGACTGAGGGCAGGAAGAGAAGGGGGCAACAGAGGATGAGATGGTTGGATGGCATCCATGGACTCAATCGGCATGAGTCTGCATAAATTCCAGGAGATAGTGAAAGACAGAAGTGTGGCGTGCTGCAGTCCATGGGGTCACAAAGAGTCGGACATGACTTAGTGACTGAACAACACCACCCAAGGGGAGATGCAGGGGTCAGTTCTCAGAGTAAAGCTGAACATAAGCAGGACAGAAGAGGCAGAGATAAGGGGACGGAAGGGGAAATAAGACCGCCTGAAATAGGGAGCAGGTCTCCAATGGAGGGATAAGAAGTGTCCTAGGGTGACACCTCCCCCGTCTTCTCCAGAGCCTCACGTATAAGCTTCATCTCAAATCAAGGGCCCTTGGCCCTGGGAAGACCATCAGTAGTCAGAATTTGAGATGGGGGAGGGGAGTAGCAGATAGCCAGTGATAGACCTTCCATTCTTCTGGATGTACTGTGAGACCAGGCTACGTTCTAAATCCATTCTTTGCAGCAGAACTGCCGGGTTGGTAGCATGGGAGAGCCAGATGTAATTGCAGAGCCAGCCTGGTCTTCCCTCTTTTTACCCTGGTTGCCATTTTCACATGAAAACCAAAAGATCCCAGAAATGGGAGGTGCACTTAATGGGTTTTTTTGGCACCGAGAAATTAATCTTTTTTAAACCAAGGGGATTTTTTTTTTCTTTCCTAAAGATCTTTGGCAAACAGAAGCTAAATTGCTTCCAGACCTCATGAAAGGTATTTTGTGCAAACGAGGTGTGATTTACACTTCCTTTAATTAGTCTGAACCCTGGAAAAAGAGAGAAATAATAGAAAACAAGAGCTATGTAGAAAACAAGTCCAAACAGCCCTAAAATAACAGTTTTGTAAAAGCATCAGTTGAGGGTGTTAGAAGGAGACCAATAACAAAAAAAAAAGAATCCTTCTAATTCTGGGAGTGGAGCAATTATAAGTGAATTGAAGTTTTGTTGGACTCTTTTTCCCTAGGGATGGGGGTGGGGAGAAGGTTTGGCAGAAAGGAGCCTTAGTGTTCTCAGAATGAGTTTCAAGTTCTGATTGACCTTCCTTCCGTTAAGCTTCAGTGTTTTCTGAGGGCATTTGGGGTCTAGCAGCCAGAGTCAGGGAGGGAGCAGACCATTCTGCTTGCATTCACAGACGCTTTACCATCCAGTTTTCCTCGTGGCTGTGTTGCAACATAGCCTTTTGGAAGGCATATGGCTTTTGGAATCACAGATGTGGGTTCAAGTTTTGCCTCTATCAATTTATCACCAATGTGAGTCTGGGCAACTTGAGCCTGCAGTCTCCTGACCACCCCCTTAATCCCTGAAGCTCTCTTTTCTTGGTTGCTCGATCCCCCAGTCTTCTTATTGTCCCATCAGCCTGATCCCGTTTAGTCTCTTTCGTAGGTCAGCTCATTGACCTAGAGCTTATTTTCTGGGGTTGCTCAAGACTCAGTCCCAAGCCCGCTTCCTCTCTAAGTCAGCTGACTTTATCAAGACAGTGTAAGCAAATGCAACGTTTCACCTTTCATCTGATCAACCCTCAAAGGTGCAGTGCCTGCCCCATCTTCTCCCTTGGTTGGTCCTCATATCCAGCTATGTTGCTATTTCTTTATCGAATGTTTCAAGTACCTTAGATACAACATACCTCAAACAGGGGCTCTTTCACCTTAATCAAGTCTGCTTCCCAGAGAAAAGCATCGCTCCTCACATACATGTTATCTTAGCTGGACCCTCATTTTCCTTCTCCTTCTGTGTCTGATCCAACACCCAACCCAGCTGACTGTGTCTGTGCTCTAACACCGGGTGAGCTGAGCCAGTCTTTCATCTCTGTGCAAACTGGGAACCGTGGGCGGGACGGCCTCTGAGCGTGTCCTTGCTCTGACGCTGTGCAGCCCCGCAGTGGCGCTCATCTTCCTCCAGTCACTCGCTTCTTACTCTCTTACTCAGCTCATGGAGACTCCACTGCAGTTTCTGGATCCATCCAGAGCCTGGGCCCAGGAACCCTTGTAGGAGTTGAAGTTATTGAGGCAATATAGGGAGGAGCAAAGCAGCCTCTCTTATAAAATTTATCTTTGTTAATCCCATCCCTTCTGACTGTTCAAATCTATTGCCACAACAAAAGGAATGGCCAAAGTGATGTGCTACATAAACTAAAAGAATGATTTCATTTACCCCTGAGAATATTTAAGGACCTAGGGCTCATTTACCTCTAGAATACTGGAACTCATAAGGCCAATTTCATGGATAAATGCATTGTCCAAACATGAATAAAGAGTAATGAACCAGAAGACCTGGGCTCAAAACCTGGCTCTTTCTCTAACTTGCTGGGATCAGCTCATTCTACTCTCCAGGGCTCGATCCTCTTGACTAAACAATGAAGGAACTGTACTGTACTGGATGATTGACATTGCCTCTGGAAACTCAAAGGTTTGCAGGACATTTTTTATGAACTATGCAGAGAATGAGAGGGTCCAGGGATCATCCTTCGTAGCTTTCCTAGAAAATCAAGCATCTTCCCCATGAAAGGAAGAATACAAATACAAAGGCTGAAATTTATGGAGCACTCATTAGGTGTGTACTAACATCCAAAGTTAAAAAAAAAAAAAAAACTAAGAGGAAGGGAAAAAAAAAGGTTAAGTATTGACCAAGTGTCACATAGCTACTAAACAATATAACTGAGATTTAAACTTCTGAGTGAACTCCGGGAGTTGGTGATGGACAGGGAGGCCCGGTGTGCTGTGATTCATAGGGTCGCAAAGAGTTGGACACGACTGAGCGACTGAACTGAACTGAACAGATGGCTGATTCTGAGCCTGTGCTGGACACCGTATCTCCACCTATCCAGCCATTTCTGTGGTCACCGTGCCTTTGGTTCTTCATGCATCCATTCACTCATACTGTAAACACCCCCTGAGTATTTCCTCTGTACGTGGAACTGAGCTAAACACAGAGAGCCATGAGCAGAAAGTTTAGAAGCGTTACCTTTACCTTTCTTTCCCAAGTGCCACTCTGATCATGTTTATGATCATCCTCAAAAGCCATCCAAGGCTTCCTTTTGCCTGTGGGATGAAGTCCAAACAGCTTAGCCTGTTTTCCAATCCTTCTGTGATCTGGCTCCTGTCTCATCTCCTCTCAGCCACATTCATTCAACAACATTTGTTAAGTATTAACCATGTGCCAGACACTGCTCTAGAGTATTGGAATGCAATGTTGAGTGACAAAGACTTGGGCCTTGCTAAAGATATTACAGATACTAATCAAATATTATAGGTATTAACATTAATATCTGTAACATTTACAGATGCTAATCCCATCAATACAGAAGTAGGCACCCCCGTAAGCTTTCAATGGTCTAGCCGCTCTAGATATAGGCTTCCTGGGCTGGAAGCCATCTGATGGGATGGGAGAGCCTGCAATGATGCAGTTCTCCTTAGACTCACTTAAAGATATGCTGACCTTTTAACAATGTGATCTGTCCTACTAATCATGCAGAAATACCTACTTCTGAACAATGACTCTTTTTCCTTGATGCCATACATTTTTAAAAATTTTATTTCAAAGCAGCTTTTCAACAGTTCTTGCTGGACACTGCCAAAGGACAGCACGCGCTCCCTCCATAGGGATCACTGTGCTCAGAGTCCGCCACTTACTGCTTATCTCCACTTGTCGCTTGTTGTTCAGCGGCTGAGTCGTGTTCAACTCTTTGTGATCGCCACCCCCACGGACTGCAGCACATCAGGGTTCCCTGCCCTTCACTCTCCCACAGAGTTTGCTCAACTCACGTCTGCTGAGTCAGGGATGCCATCCAACCACCCCATCCTCTGCCGTCCCTCTTCTCCTCCTGCCCTCAGGCTTGCCCAGCATCAAGGATTTTTCCAGTGAGTTGGCTGTTCGCATCAGATGACCAGACTACTGGAACTTCAGCTTCAGTCCTTCCAATGAGTATTCTGGGTTGATTTCCCTTAAGATTGCTTGGTTTGATCTCCTTGCTGTCCAAGGGACTCTCAAGAGTCTTCTCTAGCACCGCAATTTGAAAGCATCAGTTCTTCGATGCTCAGACATCTTTACGGTCCAACTCTCACATCCTTACATAACTACTGGAAAAACTGTAGCTTTGGCTATACGGACCTTTGACGGCAAAGTGCTGTTGGAATGTTAGGTCCATGAATCAGGGTAAATCGGACGTGATCAAGCCAGGAGATGGCAACAATAAGCATCGACGTTTTAGGAATCCGTGAACTAAAATGGATGGGGATGGGCAAATTTGACTCAGATGACCATTATACCTACTACTGTGGGCAAGAACCCCTTAGAAGAAATGAAACAGCCCTGAAAAGCAGAGTCCAAAATGCAGTACCTGAGAGCAATCTCAAATGCTCTCAGTTTGTTTCCAAGGCAAAACATTCAGCATCACAGTAATGCAAATCTATCTCCCCTACTCGACTCTCAGTCTCAAGAAGGCAGAGTCCTTGCCTAATCTTGTTCACCAGTGGAATCCAGCACTTTCAACCCAGTGCCTGGCACACCACTGACATTCAGAACGTGTGTCGGTTAGACTGAATCATCCTTAATGAGCCCTAAAGCCTTAATTCAAAAAGAGACTGTGGCAGACATAGATTTCTTTTCTTTTGTTTTTAACCACCACATCCTTCTTTTTTTTTTCAGATGGGGAAACAGAGCCTGAAGGAGAAGCAAGTTTCCAAAGGCTGCAGAGAACGTTGGTAGCTTAATTAAATCAGAACCAAAGAGAATTTGAGGTCCAAAGCTTGTGTGTATCATATCCGTTCACAAACCTTGAGTCTGAAATGGTGAGGAAGTGAGGGGCTCAAGGGAAAAAGAGCATATGACTGTAAGGAGACACGGTCTCTCCAGCCTTTGCTGTATGTACCTTCATATCAGAGAGGGTCACTGAGGGGCCTGATTCAGAGCTAGAAGCCTCTCAGACAAGGCCTCTGAGAAAAAGCTTCAATCGCTGCCTCTAACCCAAACTCTCCAAGGCACTATTTCCTATTATGTCTCAATAACCAAGTTTAACCCGCCCGCGTCTCGAGATTAGATCTGTGAGCTCACAGAGGCTCAATCACTCAATTAAGAGGAGGGAAAATCTTATCCTCTCCAAACAAAGCAAAATGTGACATAAGCCAGTTGCTAGGATTATGTCTCATTCAGGAAGAAGGAGAGGAGCAGAGCAGAGAGAGAATGGGTGGGTCAAACATTACAGGAATTTTCCAGGGAAGTGTGAGTGGTGTGGTCCTCTAAACTTCAATGTCCCAGTCCCCCAGACAAGGCTGAAGGCAAGGTCCTGGCTTCCAGAGAGGCAAAAAGGTGTCGGCGGCTCTTCTCCCCATGCCCTGGAACTCTGGGTGGTATCCAGGTGCATTCTGATTCTTCCCTGGATGCCTGGCATCAGTGGTGAGCTGGATCCCCAAACCCAGAAAATCCTATAGGCAGAGACCAGTCTCCAAAATCTACTTGATTAGGTTAATGCAAAGTACGGGGATATTCCTCTTAATGAATAATCCCTTCCTCCTCCTCTTGGCCTTAATATGCACATCTTTAGAATGGGAGTTGACAGGACATTGACTTGGATAGTTAGTATCTAAAGCTCCTTCCAATATCCATGGTCTATGGCCAGTAGTTAAAAGACACTCTGGAATACCAGAAAGGGCAGGGACACTGGTAGACCTTGTTCAAATTACAGTTCTGCATTGGAAAAATGATTTTGCCTCACTGAGCACCAGTTTTCCCTTCTTTTAAAAAGGACTAAAAGTTTATAACTCACAGAATTGCTGTAAGGTTTTGAGAAAGCCTATGTGATGTCCTTAGCACAGTGTCTGCTTACAGAAACATGCAGTGGATGATAGTAATCATTCGGAGAAGGTCTTTGAGCTTTGGCAAATGAATGACAGATTTTAAGAATGAGATCTTTAAGATACACTCTTGATGGAGACTTTGAATTTAGAAAGAAGCCATGCTCTCAAGTTAAAGATTCTGCTAATTCAATGGCAATTGTCTACTAGAGAGTACTAATTCACAGCCCATGAAACCGGATTTCCAAAAACCAACTGTCCATGCTAAAAAGCAATAGAGTTACAGACCAGAACACCTCGATCTGAGGCCAGGCTTGGAAGGAACCATTCTTTCCATGTGGAGGGTTATTAAGTCCTTGGTATAGATTCAAGGGTAGAAGAACTGGGATAATTTCCATTGAGGACTGAGCCATGTAACTAATTTGGGGCCATCCATATTACCATGCCCAGGTTTCAGTTTTGTCTTTTATATAGCAGAGATCATGATATAAGCTCCTAGGAGTTGCTGAAAGGATTGACTGTGATAACCCCAAGCCTTTGCAGGATGGCTGGTTGGCAACAAGAGCAAGAGTCCTTAACAGTTGAGCCCTAGTTGTACCTCCGACTAGCTGTGTGTCCTTGGTTAAATCACCTTCCCTCTCTGAGTCTCCATTTTCATATCTGGAAAAGGAGGCTAAGGACACTCTGGGTTGCAGGACTATTGTAAGCAACTGATGAGATGATAGATACATGAAGTATATGATATACTTCATATATCAAGTATATCAAGTAGATGTACTTTATCTACTTGATAAAGTAGAAGGATTACCCAAAGGCAAGAAGTTCTTCATGTCTACACCCAGGCCCTTCTAGAGACTATTCCAGCATCTCCCCCTTATTCTTCCAGTTAAAGAGATTATACTTTCTTGTAGACAGGATTTGAAGGTCCTGGTTTCATCTTTGCCCTGTGAAAAGGTTACCAGAAATTTTTCTTGCCATTTAGAGTGACCTGAGGGGAAATTGGCCAGACTGTTGTCCTGGGGCCAGAGTCTTACTACAAAACTGTAACTCCACCCAGAAACCCGAGTCAACTCAAGAATGAGGCACTGGGCATAAACGATGCCAAAACTATCCACCCTCTGCTTTCCAGGATCCCAAATGACACTGGTCACTGAAAACCCATCCCTCTTATCCAGAGGGAAATTTCGGCTCTGCTTAAGATGAACTTAATGCCCAGCATTAGCTGTTAAAACCCAAACAGGCCCTTCCAAAACTGTGACCTTCTGTTCAAAGACTTGCTTTTGTTTGGTTGTATCTTGTAAAATACTTTAGTAGCAAATTTAGGACTTATAAAATAGAGCCAATTGATAGCCTTGGGATCTGAAAACCTGTTTATTCACGAACAGAGAGTGCTGGAAGGGTTCGGGGGTTGGTTAGCTACAGATGAGATGGTCCCTAGGCCAGGGTTTCTGGAGGGAAGATATCTCAGAAACTCAGAATTGTTATAGGTCCTGGAGTGGGGATCAGGAAAGGTTTCATAGAGAAGGTAGAGTCAGTTACAACTCCGCTAGGCTTTGGAACAATGATGGGTAAAAACTGGACACACTGGATCTTAGATATATCAGCATCTCAGAACATGAGTGTCTTCATCAGTAAAATAGAATGGCATGCTTCCTACTTCATTTTGACTGCTGAACAGTATTATATCAAATGGCTCAATAAATGATACTCTTCTCTGAAAACACTGATTTTTTTTAAATTGAGGAATATCATTTATATATAATAAAATGCATAGATTACTTAAGCACAGAGCTCAATGTTTTTGAAAAATAGCTTGAGTTCTCCATTTTTACATGGGTGGCTCACCCGTGTCATAAACTTAAGCAAAATAAACAGGAAAAGATTATCACTCTGGAATCTCAGAAAAAATAGATTTATAAGGAAACTTCTACATGAACTGGTACAATAACTTTCTTTTCTTGTGAAAACTGAGGTCTAGAGGATTGATTTGGGGAGGTGGATGTGGCAGAAGGCCATATTATTCTACAGTGATAACAATGATCCCCCAAATGAGCACATACCTATTCCATTTCTAATGTGTCCCAGGAAGATAACTCTGCCCATGAAATACTTCATCATCAACCATATCAAGAGAGGTGGCCACATGGAGCCTTTTATCCAGAGGTCAACATACCTGTTACATCAAGAAAAGATGGAAAGAATGAAAATTGCTGAAGGGAGGGACAGATTGCAGTTGGAGACATATAACTTCTCAAAGCATCGAGCACATTGAATAGACAGTTAACAGAAATCCAATCCATGATGGCTGAGCGAGTGAATGAGTGTATGATCTGTAGACAATTTCATCAGCTTGGACCACAAACTCTTCTTTCAGTGTTTGGAATGATGTCTCTTAACTTCACACGCACACACTGCTGAGGCACCCACTCTCTCTCTCCAGTCTAACCCTTCTCCCTTTGAACGGTCAAAGAATTCTAGAGGTTTTTGCAGTCAAGGTTTCCCAGTGCCTTGCGGCAAGAGCAGAGAGAATAGAATCAAGTACTTCAGCGAGTACTCTTCCCTTCTTTGCCTGTAATCCCTGCCACATGATATCACTTTGGAGAACAGGTGTTCTGTGTGGCTCTGGGCCAGGTGCTGAAGAAGGAGATGGCACTAGAAAGTTGCCTTACACAGACCGCCGAGGCTCTCCAAGACAGGACACCCCCACTCCGTCGGCCACAAGAGGCCCAGGCTCAGGCTTCCAAGCCGACAACGCCTTAGACTATGTTTCATTCCTCACTCTAGGTCACGCTCACTGTGCCAAGGCAGCTCTGCACACCGTGGCTTTGAGCCCAACACACCATTCAGACGCCTTCCTCTCCCATGCTGAGACCTCCCTCTATGGGCTCAATTGTAATCCCCCTGAGAGTTTCTAGACTACACAAGGGAAGGCGGTGAGGATCTTGTACCTATTTGTCTCCAGCAGCAGCTCACTGTAAAGTCAGATGTTCAGAGCCTCTCCCCTTGAGTTCTGCATGTCAAATGTCACGGAGAGGGTAGCCTTCCTCAGGCCACCAAACGCCCTCATTAAATCCTTCCCCCAGCCTAACAATGGTTACCTATCGATCTCACCTTTACATATCCCAGAGAGGTCATTCACAAGAATCTGCTCAGATGGAAAAGCTCAGCTACCTTGCTCTCACTAGATACAAACACTGTTGCCAACAGATTTATGGGCACAGAGGGTGCGTGCAGGGAGAGGGTGGCGTATGCATGGAGACAGTGGCATGGAAACATATACACTGCCATGTGTAAAACAGACAGTCAGCGGGAGTTTGCTGTATGACCAGGGCTCTGTAACAACATAGATGGGCGGGAGGTTCAAGAGGGGCGCAATATAGGTTTACCTGTGACTGATTCTTGTTGATGTTTGGCAGAAACCAGCACAATATGGTAAAGCAAATATCCTTCAATTAAAAATAAATACATTGAATTAAAAACAAACTGCAGCTTCCCTTGAGAACAAGGGAAATGATAATAATAACAATAAAAATAATGATGATAATGACCTACAACTCTAACAATATGAAGGAATTCCACAACACCGTGATCGCAAGAACCCAGACAGAACAGAATGCATATCGTACAATTTTTTTTTAATATAGCTTCAAAAGCAAGCAGAATTAATCAATATTAAAAGAAGTCAGGGTAGTGATTTACCCTTGAGGAGGGACTGTGTCTGAATGGGAGCACGGAACAAGCTTCTGAAAGGCGGGCTCGCTTTGTGAAAATTCTTCAAGATACACAAGATCAGTGTCATCGGATATATATATATAAGTGCTATACTTCCATAGAAATTTCAAAAAAATAGAGGCACTTTGCCGAGAATGAGTAAAAGAATAGAGCTAATAAATTCATTTAACACCTGAGAGGCTGGAAATCATACACCTTAAAGGCAGAAAGGCCTCAGAGGTGACCCATTTCAACCACCTGGTTTCAGAGACAGGGACACGGAGGCCCACAGGGGAGAGTGCCAAGACTACCCAGGGCCTCAGCTTTCACGTCAGGTCTCCCGACCCAGCCCTTCCTAACGCTGCTTTCCTTCCTCAGGTGATAACAGGGAGATGTGGGTGAGGTCTAAAGCTAAGCCATGCATCTGGATATCAAGGTATAAAATTTCTCAGACACCGATTAGTAGGTGCCTTGCAAATGGCCTTGGCAGCCGAGACGAGGCAGATGTGACCACACACATGCATTGCCCATGACACATAGGTTGGAAGAGTGAGGAAGAGACAGCTCTAAAGGAACACATGAGAACTTGTCTGCCCGGAATGCGCTGGGAATGAGGATTCCAAAGAGGTCATCCCAGGAGAAGCCATGCCTGAACCCCACGGAAGGCTGGGTGCATTTACTGACATTCCAAACATCTGTGCTTTTGCAAGGGAGATAAAAGGGAATCTGCTTCCCTGCCTCGAGGCATGATCTATGGGCTTCCGAGGCACTGGGTGTGGGCTGCTCTTGAAGGCATGATGCCGTGTTTGATGGATGAAGGCTGAGGAAACTCACTAGGCCACACATTAATAAAAATGATCAAACTGCCTCGGTTGGTGGAATGGGATGCAATGCCATTCTCCATGTGGACGTCAGAGGGAGAGAATGTCTGGAGGGAGCTAACCTGCTTTATATCTTTACCTTGATCCCACTTGTCCAAATGAGAGCCTCTGTTCTGTTGCCAAGACCCTATAAAAGCCCAGGCTGGAGGGTCTCACCCTGCACTACCACCACCCATGACACCTCACCTGCAGCCAGCCTTTCTTCACTGAGAAGGTGTATATTCTAACCACCCCTCAGGCCCAGAGACACCTTCCATCACTTTCTCCTGCCCAGAGAATGTGGTCCAAGTATCTTCACCTGGCCTTCACAGCATTCACCCACTTGACCACAAACCCCAGTCCCTCTCAGACTGTGTTCCTCCAGGCATCTTTCTTTTCTATCTTCACACTTATTTTTAGTTCTATGTTTTTTTCTCTGTCTGGATTGCCTCTTACTCATCTCTGCTGTTGAAACTCTTCTTATCCTTCTAAGCTAAGATCAAAGGTCATGAAGACCTCCTTGATTGCCAGTTCCCCAACACAAATTCATCTTATTCCATTGTGCATTTTTTATCTGTTTAGTCATATTTCATTTTTACTTTATGATCATACAGTTGTCTGGTTTTTATTTCTCTCTTTCCAGATTGGGTGCTTCAAGAGAAAAGGGATAATATTTATCATGTCCCCATTGGTTTCCAAAGGGTTTCCCTGGAAGCTCAGTGGTAGAGAATTCACCTGCAATGCAGGAGATGTAACTTAGATTACTGGGTCGGGAAGATCCCCTGGAGAAGGAAATAGCAACCCATCCCAATTTTCTTGCCTAGGATATCTCATGGACACAGGAGTCTGGTGGGCTACAGTCCATGGAGTTGCAAAGAGTTGGACACAACTTAGTGACTAAACAACAAAAACAACAACATTGGTTTCCAAGAGCACAGCAGTATGCTTGGCAAATGTAGTCATTCAATATACAAATTTCCTGAGCAAGTATGAGCTCACCACATATCCCTAGTCTCTGATTTCAGCCTCAACTGAAATAGACAGTTCCAGTGTGAGTTCAGACTTACCTTGTGATGCCCCAGTAACTTTCACCTTAAGACAGGGCAGGTGTATCTTTCTGCTTTCAGGCCTAAGGTCTTGGAAAGGCCTTTCCTTGATGCCATGGAAACTCTCAGCTCAAAGCGTAATTCAGAAGTGGAGGGAACCAAAATCTTCCAACTTCATGTGCAGGGAGCCAGAGCAGACACACTCCAGCTCTGCACCCTCAGGCTGAAATTCTGGGAGGCATCTGCCCCCAGAAGGTACCAGGGGACTCAAGCCCACAGGACCTCCTCGATAACCTGTTGAACACACCCCTGTGTCGGTGTTCACGCCTCCTGCTGTCACTGCCCATTCAGCGTCACAGCCACTTCCTGTGTGTTCCTGTCCAGGAAACCACCTGCTCCCAACCTTCCAGGATTTTCAGGTTCACCAGGATAGAAAAACAAAACAAAAAAACAGCACGAATACATGCCTTCTGACTTTGAATGAGTCAGATAGTCTAATGAACCAATGAACCGTCTCTAACATTTCCCCAGTGCCTGGAAACCATCTTTGGCACATGGTATGTGGCCCATAAGTATGGGTCAGCTAGAAAAGAATTTTAAAATATGAGCCACTGGTATCAACTTGGCACGCAGAGAAAACTCCGACTTAGAACCTACAGAATCATCGACAGAGGGCTCCATGTAGCTGATTCCAGGTGACGAACACTAGGAGAACCCAAGCTCACTGACGGTGGGTTCTGCTGTCACCGTTCAGCCAGTTGAGCCTTCATTGCCTCTCAGTTCTGTCACCTCTCATCTCCTTAATGCTACAGGCCCGGGGCTCTTCTGAGACACTCGGCTGCTGCAGGAAAACCAGATTTAATCTTCCGAAGGTGAGATTCATCATGCACCTGATGCCAGCACATCCATCCCCATAATAATGAACCATGGGCACCCTCAGGCTTGGCCCAGGATATGACCCAGGTGGCTCAGAGTAAGTTCCCCCAGGGCTTGCGCTGTGAAAACAATGCCAAGTCCTTCCTCCCCAATCAAAACAAACCCCTTGAAAACTGTATTTAGTTTTATTGATAATTACATCCTCCCTTTTTTTTCATTTAAAAAGCTGATTTTATTTCTTTCCCCTTCAAGAATTCCTTGGAAGCCATTACGAGTAGGGACAAGAGAATAGAGACTTCCGAAGGAGAAAGAATTTGGTTCAAACCCTAACGCTGTCACTTAACAACTCTATATGCCTCGGAAAGTGACTCTATCCCTCTGAACATCCTGTGAGGTAAAGATAATAATAGCTATTTTCAGACTAGTTCTCGTAATTAAATACTATGGGGACGCCTGCCATATAAATGTTCAGTGAGCACTGGCTCTCTTTCCCGTCCCTCTAGTTTTGTGCGTTCTATCGCGCACACGAAGTTTCCAGTATGGAGCCGGTGCTTGATAAATGCCAGTGCTCTTGCTGCATTCTCCTTTCGCTCTCTTCATAGTGGATGCCTTTCTGCTTCTCCACTCACGGTGCGTAACTGTCTGGTTTCATGAGTTCTGATAATAGCATAATGCATATTTTTGGTGTTAGGGATACAGCATAGATTAAGACAATTGATGTCCTCACCCTTATAGAGCTTACATTCAAGAGCAGGGGAACCAAAAATAAATACACAAAAACATAAACAAGTGAGATTATTTCAGAGAATGGTAAGTGATGTCAGAGCAATACTGCTGGGGGATGTGACAGGAGACCAGAGAAGTAAGCATATATTTGGGTGGTCAGGGAAACCTCAAAGTGAAGAAGAAAACAAAAGAAAGAAGAAACCAACTGCTGTGAAGGTGCTAACAACCCAAACAGGTAGGGGCAGAAATTCTAGGCGGAGGTTAAAAAGAAAGTGAAGTTGCTCAGTCGTGTCCGACTCTTTGTGACCTCGTGGATTGTAGCCCACCAGGCTCCTTTGTCCATGGGATTTTTCCAGGCAAAAGTACTGGAGTGGGTTGCCATTTCCTTCCCCAGGGGATCTTCCTGACCTAGGTGGAGGCTAAATAGAGGCAAAATTTGATATATCTGAGGATGAGAAAGAAGTTGAGTGTTGACTTCTGCCCTCACACATTAGGTTAGGCATCAGCTTCCTAAAAGTCAACTCAGGAAGGGAAAGACTTTGAGTTGTATCATTCTTTTTTTCAAATATAATGGAAATACAGTTCAAGGAGGGTTGTATAAAGGAATTTATTTGCCTACACAAATGCCTGTGTCTTTTCTGGCCTTTGAAAATGGTATGCTCCTTTCTTGGAGGTTTTCTCCCCAAAACTCAGATGCCCCTAACGGATGACTGCTGTCTGGGATGTGAAATAATGAGTGAACCCGAATTCACGATGTTGTGATATAGCTCTTTGGCACTTGAATGGCAGCAATTATTCTAGGACTCTAGATATGCCCTCTAGGCTTACAGAGTTATATTCATGAGAACTTTGACCTCATTCAAGTCACTTAGTCTTATTCCTTATCTGTAATGACTGAGTAAGATGTGAAGGGTGGGGGATGGACAATGGGTAGAGATTTGCCTGTGATCCCTATGGTTTCTTCCAGATTTCCTATGATTCTAAAAGGACCTTGGGAATCATGGAGGGAATACTCCCAGGGAACTCTTAGGTATTGGGAAGCTCTCCTACATCACTGATGCCAACTGTGCCTGAGGCTTTTAAATGATTCAACAGTCTGCAAGACAGTTACAACAAGCCCCATTACCAGTCCCTTATAAGCCCATCTTCACTGTTGGTTAATAACCAGATTCCCTCTCTCCAGGGTATTCCGCCCTTGCCTTCTACCATGAGAGCAGGTGAGGCCAACTCAGGGCAGGGTAACTGAGTTCTTCCTGAGGGGTTTGGGGTCAAGTGAACATAACTCCTTGATCTCATCTCACAGGGCTCCAGGGCCCTACCCAGAATCTCTCCCTTGAGAGGCAGGACAGGATGACTCAAGGAGAGCGATTTCAATCACAGGAAGCTTATAAAGACTAGAAATGGAATTGATGGCCAAATCCAAGCCTGGATACTCCTAAGGGCACATGGTAGGGGAACCAATACTGGGCTGGGCCCAGGAGACCCTGCCTCTGTGCTAATCTGAATTCACCAGGAGACTGAGTGGAAGTCCCTTGACTTCTGCAGTTCAGTCTCTTCATCTGAACTGAGGAGTCTGGCCTAACTGATCTGTAAGGGTCTTGTAAGCAGGATATTTAAGGATTCTGGATGCTCAGGGGGCTACTTCTGAACCTGCTTATGCTGCTGTGAAATTAGAATTAAAACGGTAACTTCACCATGGGATTCTTTTGAAGATTAAATGAGTTTACCACAGCATCTCAACTTTGTTCGTTTAGTGTACTCCTTTAATGACTACCCATTAGGCCTCTACTACAAGTCATACTGTGCGCTAGGGAAAATGAACAAATGAATTCAGTGATCAACTAGACAGACACCCTCAAAAAGCTGGAACTCTTGTGGAGCACACAGTAAAACTCAAAAACTGAGGTGATCTTAGTAAGACATTTCTGTTCTGATTCAACAGTCAGTTCAAACCCCCTGCCCACGTTATGGCAAGAAGCAGGTGAAACTATTTCAGGAAATGGTGAATACAAAACTCTCAAGGGATGATGTCCTCTGTCCCTGGTCTAAGTTAGAGATGGCACATTCAAACATCTACAGGAGCAAAGCACAAAACACATTAAAGTAGCAGACTGGATGTCAGACAAGCTGAAAGAAGAGGACTACGGCGATCTCGAGGATTCACACGTTCTCTCAAACGAGCAATTGCGATAAACCCTCCTGTCCGCTGCTGTCACGCAGGAAGAAGAGCCCAGGGTTAACAAAACTACCCTTTTCCAGTAGAAAAAGATTTCTAAAAACACGTAAAAATATTCCTGATTTTAAGAGTTGACAACTTATTCAAACATTTTAAAAAGCCATTGGCTTGTTACCTATCAGTTCAGTTTAGTTGCTCAGTCATGTCTGACTCTTTGCGACCCCATGAATCACAGCACGCCAGGCCTCCCTGTCCATCACCAACTCCTGGAGTTCACTCAAACTCACGTCCATCGAGTCAGTGATGCCATCCAGCCATCTCATTCTCTGTCATCCCCGTCTCCTCCCGCCCCCAGTCCCTCCCAGCATCAGTCTTTTCCAGTGAGTCAACTCGTCACATGAGGTGGCCAAAGTATTGGAGTTTCAGCTTTAGCATCAGTCCTTCCAATGAACACCCAGTATTGATCTCCTTTAGAATGGACTGGTGGGATCTCCTTGCAGTCCAAGGGACTCTCAAGAGTCTTCTCCAGCACCACAGTTCAAAAGCATCAATTCTTCGGTGCTCAGCTTTCTTCACAGTCCAACTCTCACATCCATATATGACCACGGGAAAACCATAGCCTTGACTAGACAGACCGCCGGCCCCAGTGGCGCAGATTCGAGGGACGCCGGCCCCAACGGCGCAACCGACCACGTGCAGAAGCGTGGCTGAGAAGAGCTACCCCACGTCCAAGGTAAGGTACAGAGGCTGCGCTTTTCTGGAGCAGCTGTGAAGAGATATTCCACGACCAAGGTAAGAGAAACCCAAATAAGACGGTAGGTATTGCGAGGGGGCATCAGAGGGCAGACACGCTGAAATCATAATCACAGAAAATTAGTTGATCTGATCACATGGACCACAGCCCTGTCTAACTCAATGAAACTAAGCCATGCCTTGTGGGGTCACCCAAGACGGACAGGTCATGGTGGAGAAGTCTGACAGAATGTGGTCCACTGGAGAAGGAAAAGGCAAACCACTTCAGTATACTTGTTACCTATAGTTGAAGGGAAATTATTTCAGATAAGAGCATTATGTATATTTTCCAAGATGGTAAGGGCAAAAGAAAGAAGATGTGTGAGTACTGTATATTCTATACACCAGGCATCTCACACACACACATCAGACATGGTTCCTTGGTTGTTCACAACAAGACTGAGAAATACTGGTGTTTAGTCCTGATTTTTTTTTTTCCCCTTAATGCAGTCATATATGGGAAATATGCTTGGGGAGACACAGTATAAACAGATAGGATCCTGGCAGCAGGAGGAAGCTTGAACACAGGGATAAGACTAGGGGCAGAGGAGCCTGGTGAGGAAGCTATCAATAGTGGTCTCAGTGGGGAGGAAAACAGAGAGAGGGTCGCGGTGTAACGGAGAATTAGTTAACGTTTTCAAGGCACTTGATAACGTCTTGGAGGGAAAATCTACTTCTCTCCCACGTCCCCATCAGATGAAGGGGGGGAGAGACTCTACAGGTGTGCCCTTTTCCTATATTCTCTTCCACCTCAGGACTAGCCCTTTGATGCCTCCTGTCGGTTCCATGCTGGCCATCTCTCCAGTGGGCAACAGAAGTGAGACCTAGTCCTCCTGACTGGGCCACCTGGCCCACACCTCACTGCCACACAGGATCCTTTTTAGGGCAATGAAGTTCTGTAGGAAAAAAAAAGTCAGCCATTGTCTTTGCTCCCCAAATCTTAGGGCTTCTTGCCTCTGACTAGTATTACACTCAGAAAAGGCTATGGTACCCCCCTCCAGTACTCTTGCCTGGAAAATCCCAGGGACAGGGGAGCCTGGTGGGCTGCCATCTATGGGGTCATACAGAGTCAGACACGATTGAAGCGACTTAGCAGCAGCAGCAGTATTACACTAGCAGTGAGAAATGGAAAGAAACGTGGATTAAACAGTCAGAAGACCCACATTCGATTCCTGACCCCACTCTTCTTAGAAGCTTGCCCTCCAACTATCAACTTGACAAGCCTCATCTTCAACTCTTCCACCAGTAAATGGAGATGACAATTCCCTCTCCTTTGGAAGGAATAATTTTCAGATAAAATGAAATAATGGTTTCAAAGGCCCTTCGATTAATCTCCAGTAGAGCAGCAGGGTGATGAAACTTTCAGTCTTTAGCCCTAACAACTCACCATGACCTCACCCCTCCTACAGCCTCTTCTATCTCCACCACTCCAAATGTGTCCCCAGCAGGCCACCCTCTTATACTCCAAGGTCACTGCATATGCTTCTCCCTCTACCTGGAATGTTTGCTGTCCTCACTTCCCTCTCAACCTGTACTTCATCTCACTGCTTCCTGCTCACACTTCAGGTCTTTATTATGTGCCTCCTAAAATCCTGGCATTTTATAGGCACTGGGGTAGAGTCGTGAAAAAGATGAATGCCACTCCACTTTGGAGGAGCTGGTATTCCAGAGAGAAAAGGCAAATGTTCTACTCTTCTTCCCCTCCCCAAATCAAAATACATCCATCATAATTGCAGTTAAGTGCAACAAAGGGAATATTAAATGCTAAAAGTTTATATAATCAATGAAAGGGCCAAATATAATCTAGAAATTTAGATAAGTTATATTTAAGCTGAGCTCTGAGTGTAGAAACCTAATTGGGAAAGAAAATCAGTGTAATCAATCAAGAGCAGGTATAAGGCTGGAGAAGTGACCAAAAGCAGTTATTCATAACCTTAGAGGTCATGCCCATTTTTTTTTCATTTAGTTGTAAGAACTATGGGAAGCTCTTAAAGGATTTACATTAGGGAAATGATATATATAAATCTATTCATCAAACACTTATCAAGTGTTTTTGATATGCCAAGCACTGTGCTAGGCACTGGATAGGATCTAAAAGCTGTATTTTGAAGGGTGAGTCTGGCTTTAGAATTGATACCTGAAAGGCATGGAATAGTGGCTAATAGGAAGACTAATTAGAAAGCAGTTGTACAAGACGATGGGTGGTTTAGACCAGCCAATGAGAATAGAAAGAAAGGAATAGATTGAAGAGATAATGTTGTATGTCAGTTATATCTCAGGAAAGCTGGGGGAAAGAATAATGAGGATCAAAGCAAAACAACTCGGTTATAAGTCAAATATAAAGAAAAACTAGAGAAAAGAGCTAAATCTTGGGGATTTGCTTCAAGGAACTGAATTCATAGTGGTACCAGTCGTAGAGAGTGAATGAGCAGGTCGTCAGGAGCACGCTAGCGGGGAGATGGAAATGAGTTCAGTTTTGCATGCTGAGTTTGAATCGCTCGTGTTGGCTACAGAGAACTCGGAAGGAAGAAGTGAAAGCACAAATGTAAGAGGCTTGAGTGTATTGGTGTAACTATGGGAGTGGATGTGAGTCCAGAGAGAGAGTTTAAACTGAAAAAAAGGAGACAAACAGCAAGATCGAAGGTGCTCTAGGATTGAAAGAACAGGGAGGAGGATACAATCTGCCAGGGAGGCTGCAGTGGAGTTCGAGAGGCAGGTGTAAAAACCAGGAAGGAGGGCTTGGTGTCAGAGAAACAGCAACAACAAAACCTCAGTGGTTTCAGAAGGGAATGTTGAATCCTGTGGAATGCTTGAAGATACAAAGTAAACCTATGGCCACAAACAAAGATATTGGATTTAATGACACGGAGGTTACAGATGTTTGTGGAGAAAAAGGTTGCAGTAAACTTGGAAGTCACAGGGGACAGAGTAGAGGGAGTGGAGCAATGAGTGGAAAGTGAAGAAAGGAAGTCAGCCACTGCAGACTCAACTTTCAAAAGTGTTTATAAGGAAAAGGGGTGGGATAGTCATGGTACAGTGTAAGATGGGGGTTATTTTTAAAGAAAAACATAAGAGCACATTTACATGATAGTAAAAAGAAGAGAGATTGGAAGGAGAGATTGGAAACTAAAGAAGGAAAGGTTGGAAACAGAATGTAGGGAGCTAACTGATGGATACATCAAGTTTCCTAGGAAGTTAGTGGGGTACAGGAAACAGTGCAATAGACGGATTAACGTTAGAGAGGAAAAGGGAACCTCCTGCACTGCATCAGGAGAGGAAGAGCGTGCAGAAAGAAGCATGTGGATTTAAAACCGTGAAGGAGAGACGCTTACCTACTTCCTACACTCGGATATCTTCTCTGCAGATGAGGAGACACAATCGTTTGCTGAGAGGGGGGAAGGATAAGTTGCCATGAGGTGAAGGACGGTGAAACAGAAAGCAAATTGATAGAAGTCTAGTAGGACTGCCTGGTAGCATGACGAGCCAGGCTGACACTGGTGACTGATGATACACTGGTATAAGCAACAGAAATGTATTTCTCATAGTTCTGGAAGCGGGGAAGTCCACGATCAAAACATCAACAGGTTTGGGGTACACTCCTCATAGACAGCCTTCTCCTGACTGTAACTTCACGGTGGAAGAGTGAGGAATTTCTCTGGGGTGTCCTTTTAAAGGACACTGATACAATTATGAAGGCCCTGCCTCACGACCTTATCAGTGCCTAAACGCCCCATCTCTCAATACTATCAGGGGATTAAGGTTTCAACATACGGATTTTAGGAGGACATAAGCATGCAATCCATTTCACATGGATAGTGAGGTGACTTTAAAAAAAGTTGAAACCGATGGATGGAGATGGAGCAGTGATACTGAGGAATGGGAAATCAAATTGAGTTAAAAGACGCGGTAGGAAGGAGAGATCAAAAATCAGACAGGACAAAAGACAACGGTCAGAGGGTGGGATACTGGAGCTAGTGATTTTTGATGGGACAACAATGTCACAGGAGGACAAATCCAGGGTGTGGACTGGCAGCAGGGGGCTGAGGGGCACCGGGGGCAAGCCCACGGAGATGAGCAGATTGCGACAGGAGAGACAGCGTGGTTGGGGCATGGAACCTGGGAGGACTTGACCATCTACCGAGTAGAATACAGATGGAGGAAGGGAAAACTCCAAACCAGCATTGACGCTTAGAGCGTCAGTTTCAGTTAAGGAAAGGAGATGGATACTGGACGGTATGTGATTTTATCTTTTGGGGTGGATGACTGCATTTTAGGGTCATAAGGCAGGATGGACTGAATCCTAAAAAAGTCTTTGAATGGGAGGGAGGCACCTGCGTGTATCCTAATTCTTCTCTGGCCTGGAAGGAGGTTCTCGAGAGAACAGAGGGAAAGCTAACTCTTCTTCTCTTGGCATCTATGGTGGGTGATGCGAAGGTGCTTCAAAGGTCAAGCAGGGTGGGAGAAAAGGACACCAGAAGAGCAGTCTTTTCGGCCAGAGGGGGAGTCCTACATGGGAGCTGGTATTCTTAAGTGAGGTTTAACCAGTGTGATTAACTAGTGGGAGCAGGATCTTGAACTCACTTTCTGTATAGCCTTTACTGACACCACTAAACTTGAGTTAGAATCCTCTAATCCGTGCTTTTACAGTATCCAACTTGTCTCATCACCTACCATGCTTAGCGTAATTTCTTGCTAAATTGTATCTATCTCCTAAAACCCAAAACCCATGTGTGCTCAGGAGTATCCAACTCCTTGCAACCCCATGGACTGTGGCCCGCCAGGCTCCTCTGACTGTGGAATTTTCCAGGCAAGAATACTGGAGCAGGCTGCCATCTTCTCCACCAGGGGATCTTCCCGACCCAGGGACTGAACTCGCATCTCCTGTGTCTCCTGCACCGGCAGGTGGATTCTTTGCCACTAGCACCACCTGGAAAGTCCCATCTATCTCCTGGTGGACACGTAAACTCCACGAGAGTGGGAATCAGGCCTGTCCTGCTCCTATTCCATGCCCACCATGTTCTGTAGCATCTGAACCATAGTAAGAGTTCCATATACATGAATGAAACAGATGAGTGTGCTTTGTGAACTGGTTAAAAAAAAAAAGAAAACCCACCCTGTGATACAGAAGGCAGGCTGGGTGGCATGCGGGAATGGAGAGAATTAAGACCCTCCAAGTACCTTTTCCCTTTGGAGGCCCTTGACTTGAGAAACCTCTCACCCCAAGAGAGGCTAGAGTGACAGAAACATTTTCTGAGGACCTGAGATCAGTTCCAGATGTCTGCAGTCATGTTGGTTTGTACCTCACCCTGTAACACATATTTCCCTCACCCCCCTCCACTCGAGCTGGGGGAGCGGGGCCTGGGCTCCAATGACATCACCTCCCTTAAGCTGGTCCAGTGCAGCAGACAGCAGGCGGGTGAGGGCCCCTCTGGCTTCTCAGACAAAGGGTACAGCTCAGCCACGGCCTGCGCTGCGCGAGGAGCTATGAGTAACTCCTACGGTATTTCATAAACAGCTCCGATGCAATCGCTCCATCACAGCCCAGCCACCACCGTCCTCTTGGCTCCTGGGGGCTGGGGGGCCTGGCGGTCCTTTGCCTTGAGTTGATTCCCCAGACAATTCGCCTCCATAACTGCTCCCCTTCACTTGACAAGGCCAGCAATCTGAGGTCTAAGAAGGGATGCTGGGGTGGAGGGGGTGACGAGGGAGAGAGGGTGTGTGTAGCGGTGTCCTTTCTGCTGTAGATGAGGCTGGATGGAAACAGGAGGGAGGGACGAGAGAATGGAGTTGGGGTGGATAGAGACGTCTCCTGACCACTCAGGACATGGGTCCTGACTCAGTTCTGGATGAAACCGATCAGCAGCTCATGCCCAAGCGGATTGAAGAGGTAAAGATAGGAAAAGCAGGCTGAGACACAGACCGAAGGTGGCATGAAGTTAAAAAAGGACAAACGAGCAGACGGAGACAGATGTCAAGAGGGACACGCATGCAGAGAGAGCAGGAAGGAAGGAGAGAGAGACCTGGGGGCTGGAGAATGGGAGGCACGAGATAAGAGGGGAGAGCTGGCAGGAGAGCCAGCGCTGGTCAGCTGGGAGCAGCCCATCAGGCTCCCGGATGCCAGCAGGGAAAGGGGCACGGACCAGCTCCAGATGGTGCTGCCTTTCACGAAGAGATGTGGTGGGGGGTGGAGAGGGCCTGCTGCCTGGTTGGTGTGCAGACCAACAGAGCCAGCTGGCCTTCCAGCCCTGAACCAAAACCCAAAAGCTGGAAGCTGGGAATCTCGTGGTGAGAGAGAGAAGTCTCAGATTTTTAAAAAGGTTAAAGAACTATTTCAGGAGATGACCAAAGACAATGCAGGGGAGTGTGGTGGGGGAGGTTATGGCACTGGGTGAGACCTTTCTCCTTCCCTTTCTGATCCTTGCAGTGAGGGGTTGGACTCACTGCTTCTGGTCCTGCCACTCTAACGTTTGGGGATTCTCAGAACTGCCTTGTAGGACAAAGAAGCAATGTGTCCGAAGGCTACGTTCTCTATTAGGTCAGAGCCCCCAGGGGCCATCAAGTGTCCAAGTACTCCATCCTGCCCATGAACACAGACACCTATGTTCTCTAATTTCTGTCTGCTTCTTGGTTTATTCGCAACAACAGCAATGCACACCAGAGGTAATATCACTGGTGGAAAGGTGTGTGGACTTGGCAGTGAGAGAAGGTATAGAGACCAGGGTCCCCATTCTAGCACTAACCCCTGTATGTAACCTCTGGACAAGCCCCGCCGTCCCACCTTCCTCAGCCTTTTCCTCTGTAGGTCAAACATGGGGTTTGGATTCATTAAATCTGCCTGTGCTTCAGCCCGCCTCCTTATTCCAGCCCCCAGCCCCCAGCCCCCAGCCCCCATGCATCTACTACCCCTGCCCAAGAGGCCCAAACCTATACCAATTGCTCTGATGAGGCCACGTGGGAGGACCAGACGTCTGTTTTTAATATCGATGACAGATTAGTGTGCGGGGAATTCAGCCACCCCCCCAAAACAAGCCCCGTCTCTGCTCCAAACAACTGGAACAGGAGGCTAGTTATGCTTGGCTTTCCCGACAGAATCCCAGGACGGACAGAGCAATGGCTTCTCTGAAGGAAACAAAGCGGGCGCCAAACCCAGGGGTGGGGGCCGGGAGAGGGAGACGGGGAGGGAGAGTGAGCATTTCAACAGCTAGTTCAAAAGGGTGTTGAACAGATGGCAGTCGTAAAGAATGTGTGTGTGCCTGTGTGTGTCCGTGTGTGTGAGAGAGAAAGAGAAAGAATGTGTGTGCATGTATATCTGTGCACACGCATGCATGAGCCTGCGAATAAACAATTACAGCACTGGACTCGGCTGCCAGCAAAACCCAGAGAGATCAAAGAGAAAGCCCACATTTCCTTATTCTGGCCTCACCTGGCCAAATGTGTGAGTAATCCTAATGCTCTAACAAAACACATCTTAAACCTTATTTTATTGTTTATTTTCTTCCTAACACTGAAGTTTCTTTTTTTTTAAATTCAAGGGAATTACAAGCAACTACAGTTTATTAGTACTTACCATGTCCCAAGAACTGTGTTACATTTGACCCTCAAAGTAGCTAGTAGCTATCCCATTCCACAGATGGGGAACCTGAGACTCAGAAAGGATGTTGACTGGCTCTTGACTCCTCAATGAGAAGTACTGGCAACTGAAAGCGGAAGCTAGGTTTTCAAAAAATAAAGAAGCCCAAGCTCCTTCATTAGGCTTGCATTCCCTAAGATAAAGCTCAATAAAGTAGACTGAAGTTGTTCAAATTGGTTCCAAGTTCACCCTTGAGATTGTTGAGATATAGTAAAAGTGGCATGGAGATAAATAGATAAGATTTCTGCTTCAGATATCCACTGCCAATCATCCTTGGCATCAATTAATCATGACACATTTTAGGATTATTATGAACTCAGCTAGTCTCTGGGACTTTATAAGACCACACAGCGCTCAAGGAAGTGAGATAAGAATTGAAAACTTAAGACATGTATATACCTACCCACATACAATTCAATTTAGTGAGCATTAAACATCTATGTATGTCAGGTTCTGTGGAAGGACATCAAATTACAAAGATGTAGAAGTCATTATCTTGCTTCTTTAAAGAAAACTGTCCCTGAAAAAATTCAAGAATTGGATGGTGGAGAGAATCAAGCTCAAGTAGCACAAGGAAGTGGAGAAGGCAATGGCAGCCCACTCCAGTACTCTTGCCTGGAAAATCCCATGGATGGAGGAGCCTGGTGGGCTGCAGTCCATGGGGTCGCTAAGAGTCGGACATGACTGAGTGACTTCACTTTTACTTTTCACTTTCATGTATTGGAGAAGGAAATGGCAGCCCACTCCAGTATTCTTTCCTGGAGAATCCCAGGGATGGAGGAGCCTGGTGGGCTGCAGTCCATGGGGTCGCTAAGAGTCGGACACGACTGAGTGACTTCACTTTTACTTTTCACTTTCATGTTTTGGAGAAGGAAATGGCAGCCCACTCCAGTATTCTTGCCTGGAGAATCCCAGGGATGGGGGACCTGGTGGGCTGCCGTCTATGGGGTCGCACAGAGTCTGACACGACTGAAGCAACTTAGCAGCAGTAGCAGCAACACAAGGAAGAATTAGAAGAACCTGAAAAGATGGTGGTAGATAAGTCATTGTCTTCAAACTTATGAAGGGCAGCAGGGAGAAGAAGGGGTAATATCTGTAGAGTGCTCCCAGATCATGTAACTAAAAAGTTTATCAAAGAAAAAAAAAGAGCTCCTAGGTAAGAACACTGGTTTCTAAACAATCAGAAGAAAGAATCTTAGATTTCCATTTCTGGACTAGATGGTGACATACAGACTAGATTTATTTACCCTACTGCCTGAAATATTAATTTTTTTTTAAAGAAAAGAACATGAGTTTTCAAACTGAAAATCTGGCACCAGAGGCCAGAGATATTGAAATATGGAAAACAAATTCTGTGAGCCCTAAAACTTCCCCAGATTCCTGACTTTAGAAAGTTTCCAAGTCACAGCAAGGAGATGCCTGGTAGACTCCCTAAATTAAGAAGACAGAGTTCTTAGTGTGGGAAGACCAAAAAATCAACAGCTTACAGAACAAAATAAGGGAAAGAAGAGAGTTGTACAGAAAGAAAATTTAAGAGATCTTTCTCAAAATTTAAGAGATCTTTCAACACTCATCAGAGTACTGGTTGATGGATGTGTGTAAGGAGCCTACCAAACCAAGAGGGTTAGATAGAACAATGCCCATTGCTCATAGAGGGGCCAGAATAGTGCTTATTCCTCCCAGTCACACTGGAAAATTTCACAATTCATGGGCCACTGTGTAGAATACATAGAAGTGCCTTGCCTCAGTAGTAGGGAATAACTAGCCCTAGACTAAACACTGCTCTGGTTCCATCTGCTGCTGCTGCTGCTGCTAAGTCGCTTCAGTCATGTCTGACTCTGTGCGACCCCATAGATGGCAGCCCACTAGACTCACCCATCCATGGGATTCTCCAGGCAAGAACACTGGAGTGGGTTGCCATTTCCTTCTCCAATGTGTGAAAGTGAAAAGTGAAGTCACTCAGTCATGCCTGACTCTTAGTGACCACATGGACTGCAGCCTACCAGGCTCCTCTGTCCATGGGATTTTCTAGGCAAGAGTACCGGAGTGGCTTGCCATTGCCTTCTCCGCTGGTTCCATCTAACCAATTCTAAAAGCAAGACCAAAAAGAATCAAACTATTTCCAAGTAAGTTAACTGTCTCAGAATAGAATTAAAAAATATTTATAGGAATACAAAAATATCCAGCACCAAACAAGGCAAATATCACAATGCCTGGCATTCAACCAAAAATTACCTGGCATACAAGAACAAGGGAATTCAACACATAATAAGGAGATAAATGAGTCCATTTAAACGGACCCAGAACTTACACAGATGTTAAAATTATGAAACAAGAACATCAAAGCCATAATTATAACTCTATTCCATAATTCAAAAAGGTTAAGAAATAAATATACTAGCCAAATTCAAACTGAACTCCCTAAGATGAAAATTACAATGTCTGAGTTTAAAAAAAGAAATCACTGCATAGATTAACAGTAGATTAGATTTTGCAGGAAATACTAAAGACACAGCACTGAACACTATTCAAAATGAAACAAACAAAAAATAAATAATTTTTAAAAATATAAAGAGCATCAGTGAGATAAACAACAATTTCAAGTGACTAAATACACTCATTATTAGAGTCACTGAAGGAGAAAAAAGATGGAGAGACAGGAAGAATAATGGCCCCCAATTTTCAAGATGGGATAACACTTTAAACCCATAGATCTAAGAAGCTTAATAAAACTCAAACATAATAAATAATAAATTGCTCAAAGCCAATAGTAAAGAAAAAATCTTAGAAGCAGCCAGGGGGAGGGGAGTATATTTATATAGGGAACCAAAATTAGAAATAAAAGAGATTTCTCAATACAAATAATTTAAGCAAGATATAGGAGCAACATCTTTAAATTACAAAAAGAAAAGTTGTCAGTCTAGAATACTGTATCCAGCAGTAACAACTTTAAAAAAAAAAGTACAATGAATTCATCATTAACAAACCTGAAATATAAAAATAATAAAAGATATCTTTCAGGCAGAAAGATAATAAAGTCAGATGAAAATATGGATGCCTGTGAAAGAATGAAGAGCATCAAAAAAGTAAGTACATGAGTAAATACATAAAACTAATTTTATTAATTAAATATATTCAAAGGGTAATTTACTCTTTAAGGAAAGTAACAATGAATTATGAATCATCTTTATGAATAAAATGTATGACAATACAAGATAAAGACTTGGAGGAGAGAAATAAAAGTACACATATAAGGTTCCTCTACTGTATATGAAGTCTATAACAGCACTTGATGGCACATTGTGATATACTAAATATGAATGCACGAACCTTAAAAGAATCACTAATAAAAGAAAAGAGAGTTATAACTATAATAAGTCAACAAAAGAAACAAAATGGAATCAATTTAAGAAGACAGAAGGGATGGAAAAAGATATTCCACGCAAATGGAAATCAAAGAAAGTTGGAATAGCAGTACTCATATCAGACAAAAATACAGACTGTGACAAGAGACAAGGAAGGCCACTGCATAATGATCAATGGTCAATCCAAGAAGATATAACAGTTGTTAATATTATGCACCCAACACAGAAGAACCTCAATACATATGGCAAATGCTAACAGCCATAAAAATGAAAACTGACATTAACACAATAATAGTGGGGGACTTTAACACTCTGTTTTCTCCAATGGACAGATATACAGACAAATAATTAATAAGGGAACACAAGACTTAAATGACACATTAGACCAGGTAGATTTAATTGATGGCCACCTCATGCGACGAGTTGACTCACTGAAAAAGACTCTGATGCTGGGAGGGATTGGGGGCGGGAGGAGACGGGGACGACAGAGAATGAGATGGCTGGATGGCATCACCGACTCGATGGACATGAGTTTGAGTGAACTCCGGGAGTCGGTGATGGACAGGGAGGCCTGGCGTGCTGTGATTCATGGGGTCGCAAAGAGTAGGACACGACTGAGCGACTGAACTGAACTGATAGGACATTCCATCCAAAAGCAGCAGAATACACTTTCTACTCAAAAGAACACTGAACATTCTCCAAGACAGATCACATCTTGGGTCATGAACTAAACCTTGGTAAACTTAAGACAACTGAAATTGTATCAAGCATCTTTTTTTTGGCCACAGCACTATCAGATTAGGAATAAATTATGGGGGCAGGAGGGAAGAAAAACTGTAAAAAACACAAACACACGGAAGCTAAGCAATATGCTACTGAATAGCCAATGGATCACTGAGGAAATCACAGAGGAAATCAGAAATACCCAGAAACAAGTGACAGTGAGAACATGAGGACTCAAAACCTATGGGATGCAGCAAAAGTTATTCTAAGAGGGAGGTTTACAGCAATGCAATCCCACCTTAAGAACAAGAAATATTTCAAATAAATGACATAACACTGTACCTAAAGCAATCACAGAAAAAACATCTGCAGCAACAGAAGGAAAAAAAAAAGTTAATTGAAGGAAAGAAATCATAAAGAGAAAAGCAGAAATAAATGAAATACAAATGAAGAAAACGATAGCAAAGATCAATAAAACTAAAAGCTGACTCTTTGAGAAAATAAACAAAATTGATAAACCTTTAGCCAAATTCATCAAGAAGAAAAGGGAGAATACACAAATCAATAAAATTAGAAATGAAAGAGAAATTACAACTGACACCATAGAAATACAAGGATCATAAGAGACTACTACAAGCAATTATGTGCAAAAAAACTGAACAAACTGGAAGAATGGACAAATTCTTAGAAAGGAACAAACTTCCAAGACTGAACCAGGAAGAAATATAAAATATGAAAAGACCAATCACAAGTAATGAAATTAAACCCATGATTAAAAGTCTTCCATTAAACAAAAGTCCAGGACCAGAGGGTTTCAAACACAAATTCTACCAAATATAATTGATTAATAAAAACCATATGATCATCTCAATAGATGGAAAAAAAAGCTTTTGACAAAATTCAACACACATTTATGATAAAAACTCTCCAGAAAGTGGACATAGAGGGAATCTACCTCAGAATAATAAAGGTCATATAGGACAATCCACAACAAACATAATTCTCAATGGTGATAAACTGAAAGCATCCCCTCTAAGATCAAGAATAAGATAAGGACGGTCAGTCTCGCTATTTTTATTCGATATTGTTTTGGAATTCCTAGCCAGGCCAAACAGAGAAGAAAATAAATAAACAGAATCCAAATTTGAAAAGAAGTAAAACGGTCACTGCTTGCAGATGACATGATACTGTACATAAAAAAATCCTAAAGATGTCACCAGAAAGCTACTAGAGCTAATCAATGAATATTGTAAAGTTGTAGGATACAAAATTAATACACAGACATCTCTTCCATTCCTATGCACTAATAAAGAAATATAAAAAAGAGTAATTTAAAAAAGAAAGAGTAATTAAGGAAACAATCCCATTTCCACTGCAACAAAAAGAATAAAATACCTAGGAATAAACCTGCTTACAGAGGCAAAAGACCTATACTCAGAAAACTATAAGATACTGATGAAAGAAATCAAAGACAATACAAACAGATGGAGATATACCACAGAAGAACCAATACTGTGAAAATGACTATAATAATACTTAAAGCAATCTACAGATTCGGTGCAATCCCTGTTAAGTTACCAAAGGCATTTTTCACAGAATTAGAACTTTTTTTTTTAACATTTGTATGGAAACACAAAAGACCCCAAACAACCAAAGCAATCTTCAGAAAGAAAAATGGAGCTGAAGGAACCATACTCCCTGAGTTCAGACTATACTAAAAACTTACTGTAATCAAGACAGTATGGTACTGGCATAAAAACAAAAATGTGACTCAACAGAGGATAGAAAACCCAGAGATAAACTCATGCACTGATGTTCACCTAATCTATTATATGACAAAGGAGGAAGGGATACAGACAACCATTTCATAGCAATTAAGGGATCAGTTCATCAAGAGGATATAAATATCCTAAATGTTTATTCAGTGAATAAGAGCTTCAAAATGCATAAAGTAAAAACTGGTAGAACTATAAGGATAAATATATAGATGTATCCACAATCACTGTCAGAGGTTTCCATACTACACTTTCAAGTACTGAACAGTAAGAAGACAGAAAATCAGAAAGAATTCAGAAGACTTGAAAATCACAATCAACAGATTTGATCTAGCTGGTATTCACAGAAAAACTCATCGATAAATAGAAGGGTAGACATGATTTTAAACTGGATATTGAAAACAATGATAGACCAAATTTGATGCCATAAAATCTGTCTCAATAAATTTTAAATGATCCAGCAATTCCACTCCTGGGCATCAATTCAGAGAAAATCATAATTCAAATAGATACTCACTCCTCAATATTCATTGCTGCACTATTTACAGTGACCAAGACAGGAAGCAATCTACGTGTCCATCAACCGAGAAATGGATTTTAAAAAAGCGAGAGAGACACATATATACAATGGACTATTACTAAGGCATTAAAAACAAAATAATGCATTTGCAGCAACACGAATGGACCTGGAGATTATCATACTAAGTGAAGTCAGACAAAGATAAATATTATATGATATCATTTATATGCGGAACCTAAACAAAAAAAAATCCAAATGAACTTATTAACAAAACAGAAGTAGAGAACAAACTTTTGGCTAACGGGGGAAGGATCAGGGAGAGGAAAAGATTGGGAATTTGGAGCTGACATGTACACACTGCTGTATTTAAAACAGATAGTCAACAGGGGCCTAGTGCGTGACACAAGGAGCTCTGCCCAGCATTTTGTAATAAGCTAAACAGGCAAAGTGCTTGAACGGATGGATAACTGAAGCGCTTTGATGTACACCTAAAACACAACTTGCTAATCAACCCTGCTGCTGCTGCTGCTGCTAAGTCGCTTCAGTCGTGTCCGACTCTGTGCGACCCCACAGACTGCAACCCACCAGGCTCCCCCGTCCCTGGTATTCTTCAGGCAAGAACACTGGAGTGGGTTTCCATTTCCTTCTCCAATGCATGAAAGTGAAAAGTGAAAGTGAAGTCACTCAGTCGTGTCAGACTACTAGCGACCCCATGGACTGCAGCCCACGAGGCTCCTCCGTCCATGGGATTTTCCAGGCAGGAGTACTGGAGTGGGGTAATCAACCCTACTCCACTATAAAATAACACAGAAAAATTAAAGTCATAAAAGGTGTGTACTCTGATATAGTAGAATCAAATTAAAATTCGAGGAGAAAGATATCTAAAAAGTCTCCAAATATTTGGAAATTAAGTAATATGCATCTAAAGAATCCATAGGTCAAAAAAGAAAACTAAAGGGAAATTAGAATGTCTTACAAGAAAAATCTCAAATCAACAACTTCAGCTACCAAGTTAAAAATTAACAACAACAAAAAAATAGGAACAAACAAGATGCAAAATAAGCAAAAAGAAAAAAAAAAAACACAACAAAGATCAGAGCAGAAATCAATGAAATGGAAAATAATAGTGAAAATAGGTGAAATTAAAGCTGATTCTTTAAGAACATAGGTATTTCCAGGTGGCTCAGTGGTAAAGAATCTGCCGAGACACAGGCTTGATTCCTGGGTTGGGAAGATCCCCTGGAGTAGGAAATGGCAACCCAAACTCCCGTATTCTTCCCTGAAAAATCACATGGACAGTGGAGCTTGATAGGCTACAGTCCAAAGGGTTCCAAAGAGTTGGACGTGAATGAGCATGCACTTAGAGAAGATAAATAAATTATATAATGCTCTTTCCAGATCAGAAAAAGAGAGAGAGAGGTGAAAGAAATTGCCAATATCAAGAATAAGAGATTGACATCACGGTAAATTCCATAATATTAAAAATAATAACAGAATATCACTAACAAGTTTTTTCCCAGTAAATTTTATGACTTACATGACATAGATAAATCCTTTAAAACACACAAGGTACCAAAATCAGTTAAGAAGAAATACATAGCCTGAGTAGCCCTATATCTTGGGGAAGGAAATGGCAACCCACTCCAGTGTTCTTGCCTGGAGAATCCCAGGGACGGTGGAGCCTGGTCGGCAGAGCCTGGTTGGCTGCCGTCTATGGGGTCGCACAGAGTCGGACACGACTGAAGCGAATTAGCAGCAGCAGCAGCCCTATATCTATCAGAGAATTAAATTAGCAATTTAAACCAAGAAAAGTTCCAAGCTCAGATTATTTCACTTGGGAATTCTACCAAAAATTTTTAAAGCTGTGGTACATATACACAACGGAGTATTACTCAGCAATTAAAAAGAATACATTTGAATCAGTTCTATGAGGTGGATGAAACTGGAGCCTATTATACAGAGTGAAGTAAGCCAGAAAGAAAAATACCAATACAATATACTAACACATATATATGGAATTTAGAAAGATGGCAACGATAACCCTGTATATGAGACAGCAAAAGAGACACAGATGTATAGAACAGTCTTTGGGACTCTGTGGGAGAGGGCGAGGGAGGGATGATTTGGGAGAATGGCATTGAAACATGTATATTATCATATGTGAAACGAATCGCCAGTCCAGGTTCGATGCATGAGACAGGATGCTTGGGGCTGGTGCACTGGGATGACCCTGAGGGATGGGATGGGGAGGGAGTGGGAGGTGGGTTCAAGATGGGGAACACATGTACACCCAGGGCAGATTCATGTCAATGTATGGCAAAACCAATACAATAATGTAAAGTAATTAGCCTCCAATTAAAATAAATAAATTAAAAAAAAATACAGAGAAAAAAAAATATCACCCAAACTCTGATTCTACCCAAACTCTTTGAGAAAATGAAAAAGAAGAAAGCATCTTGCAATTTATTTTTAGAGCCCAGAGTTATCCTGACAGCAACACAGACACAAGCAGTATAAGAAAACTACTGATTAAAACCCCTCAGAAACAAGGATACAAAAATCTAAACAAAATTTTAACACAACAAATACAACAATATATAAAAAAGATAGTGTATCATGACTGTGTGGGATTTATTCCAGGAATGCAAGGCTTTTTTTTTTAATCGTTTGAAGATATACCAATATAATTTACCACATTAACAAACTAGGAAACATAAACTATGATACGCATAATTCAACATTCATTTTCTAATTAAAGCAAAGCAGCTAACTAGCATTCAGCTTTTTACCATCAAATACAATAAATAAAGATACAAGCATTGTGTTGGGAGTAAGACAGACCAGCTGTGGGACTTCGGGAAGGTCACAGACCTCTCTGGGATTCATGACTTGATCTATAAAAATAGACTTGGTAATTGTTCGGCGACTACTATCAGCAAAACAGTGACTTAAGAATTTTTAACACTTCCCTCTCTCCCCCTACCCCCAATACCCCCATCATCCCTCTAACCACCTCCACCGAAAAATGATTTGAACCCATCCGAATCACAACACCATGGGGACAATTTGAGCCGAAATATCAATTTGAATAACTGTCCATGCACAGAAATAATCTCACAAGAACTAAGGTTTCTAGGTAAACAGAGATTGTAGCTCCCAGGTGAAGCACCAAAGTAACAAAAAAATGCTTTGAGGAGGGTCAGGTAGATTCATGTTACTCCTATAACCTCTTCCCCAGGCCTGAGCAGCCAGTGCAGAGAGAGAACTACCCCGATGCAAGGAAAGAGAAAACTGAGACCCACTCCCCCTGCACTCCAGAGTCAGCTCTCACGGCTGCAGGTGGCTCCCAGCAGATGTCTGTGTGGATCCAGGCCTCTGGCTCAACCCAGCAAGTGCTGGGGCAGGGCCCCTGCAGCTTTCGCGGCTCCAGGCTCCCTGTGAGCTCCCCTGAACCCAGGCCCCCATGCCACCTTGGCACCTGCCAGCTCCAAAGGCCCCCAAGTGATCTATCCTTGAACCCAGGTTTCCATGGGCCCAGCATGAGGTCAGCTAGCACCAACTCCAGATTTTGACCCACCCCAGAACCAGGCTGGCTCCATGACACTCACCAGCACCAGGCCTGCCCTCACGGCCCAGGCTCAAATCCAGCTCCCACAGACCCAGGTTCCCTACCTGCCCTAAGCTAGGCCAGCCCTGCAGACCCACCTTCAGGATGAAGCAGCTTGTTATACACTCTTTAAGAATACTCAAAGCACTTGGGTCTAGAGGAGGAAATGGCAACCCACTCCAGTCTTCTTGCCTGGAGAATCCCATGGACAGAAGGGTCACAAAGAGTCGGAGACAACTGAGAGACTGGTCACAAAGCACTCAAGAGCCACTTTTCCCATCTTCTTCTGCAAGTCTGGATGATTTCCATATCCTCTTCCCCAACACAAAAGACAACTATCTCAGTACATCAGAGTAGAAACAGGAATCCCTTGAACGTCTTTATCTCAGTCCCAGAGATAATATATTTACAATTACCAAGGTCTTCAAGAAAGGTAACCTGTAGGCCTTTCCAAGAAGAAAAGGTCAAATCCTTGTTTGAATTAACTAAAACTTTAGTTTACAACTTTGAGGATCCAACTTAGAGACTCAGAAAGTCTTTCCAAGTACAAATTGCTACCTTCCCCTGCTGAAAATCACACCAAAAGCACACAGGTGTGGGCATGAAGTCACAGACGCCAAACGACACTTCCCGATGCCTTCTCAGTTCAGAAAACACCACGTCTGCAGAGGTGTTTAGGTAACCCCAGTTGCCCTCCTCTGTCATACCACCTCAGTAAAAGCGGAAGCCTTGGGCGCTTTACTTACCTGTGTAGAGGTCTGTGTCTGTGTACTGGTCCACTTTCTTGTGCTGCAGAATATAGTCAGAAACCTTGGTCCCAATAGCTGGCTGAACGTCCACCCACTCCAAGGAGACCACGGTGCTGGAGGGCTCTACTGTTGGGGAGAGCCGCAGCCTGGGGGGATGACAGGGAAGATGGGGGGTTTTGGCCAGCCAGTATTGTCTGGGCCCCAAAGAAGGGTGCATGTGTCCAGATTAAAAGTGTGGGTTTCAGTCTGGTTTCAAACCCCGATTCAACCCACCAGTAACCTTTTGCATATACTTAGGCAACTAATTTCACCTCTTTCAGCCTCCGTCTCTTTGTTTATAATGGGGATAAGAAGAGCTACCCTTCAGGATCCATGTGGAATCCAGTAAATTAATCCAAGTGCACAGTATGTGCTCACAGAAAATCGATTAGCTTGACATTTGTTTAAACTATTTCTCCATGATGCTTCATTGTCGATTAAATTGGCAGTGCCTTCAAGCACAGTATCTTCCAGCCTCCCTGCCATTCTCTTCAGCCCTCCAGTATATCAGTCAATGTTTCAATATCCTTAAATCAATAACCCCTCACAGAGGGCCGCCGCCGCCGCCGCCAAGTCACTTCAGTCGTGTCCTACTCTGTGTGACCCCATAGACGGAAGCCCACCAGGCTCCCCCGTCCCTGGGATTCTCCAGGCAAGAACATCAGAGTGGGTTGCCATTTCCTTCTCCAATGTGTGAAAGTGAAAAGTGAAAGTGAAGTCGCTCAGTCGTGTCCAACCCTTAGCGACCCCACGGACTGCAGCCTACCAGGCTCCTCCATCCATGGGATTTTCTAGGCAAGAGTACTGGAGTGGCTTGCCATTGCCTTCTCCGTCACAGAGGGCAGGAATCCTTTTATAAAGCAAGAAATAATGGAATGCTTGAAGGTGAGAACGGGGAGGGTCCTTTGAGAGAAGGACGTACAATCTCTTCCTTTCATAGAAGGTAAAAGCAAGGTCCAGAAAAGAGAATGCTCTGCATAAAGTCACACAGCAAGCTGGGGACAGAAACACGACGGTGACTTTGCGTGTCCCCCAGCCCAGATTCCTTTTCTCTCTCCACCATAGCCGCCAACTCTTCAAGACTGTCTCACAAGGGAGCCTCAATATTGGTTCCTGCCTGGATTTCCTCTGCTCCCCACTCCACCCTCCTTCTTAACCTTACTCTCCTAATCGTGATGACCTTTCTCTACTTCCTCAAATGGTGAACTTCCTGGGTCAGGGCTTTCCCGGGGTTCTGTCTTTTTCCCGAACCATTTCTGTTGCCATTGGCTGCCTGACAAGTCTGACTCTAATTCAGGTCTTCTCAGAGAGGCTTCCAGACTATCTCCCTCTCCTCCGACTACAGCCTCCCCATTCTGTTCTCTCCATTAGCACATCTTTCCTTTTTCTCTCATGCTTTCCTTATTTAAACGTTTAAATGGTGTGTTGTTTCTGTTTTTGCTTTGCCATCTGTCCCCTTCCTAAATGGTCAGCTCCCTAAGTGCACACACTGTGCCTGCCTTGCTCATTAGTGAATTCTCCAGTGTCTGACACATAGCAGGTGTTCAAAACTTATTTGTTGAATAAATGAATAATAGAAAGCTTCTGAGAAAAGGTCCTACCCTTTCTTTATTTCAGTAGCCCTTAGTGGTCAACACGGGACCTGCCAAAGCAGTAGTTGGCATCCAGTAAACTTTGCCGAATGGATGAACTGAAAGAAGTAACGATGGATGGCTAGGCGCTATGAAAACAGCACATGCTGCAGTGTAAGTGTCTACCCCTGAGCCACGATTTTGTTCTGCCAAAGCTACGTGCTTTTGCAAAGGAGGAAGTAGGCCCCACAGACTTCAGGCCTCTGGTGAAGCACCCTGGGAGGAGAAGCAAGCCATGGCCTGGGCTGGCAAGACAGGGGAAAGGGGGGCCATACATACGTACACCGGCTGCGGGAGCGGGCTACAGTTGGGGAGCCCGCTGGCGTCGAAGGCGCTGAGGTCACATCGGCACCAGTCATCGATCACATCCCCTTTCCCCGAGCACCAGTAAGAGCTCATCAGTGCGCTCCTGAAGGCCTGGAACGAAGGTGAACAAAAGAAAGGACCATGACCATGGTGGGGAGCAGAGAGTCAAAGTTCCAGAAGCCATGGCGGTGGCGGGCCCAAGCTGCAGAACTGTCCTCCTGGGCACAGGGCGCCAGCTCCCGCCTGAGTCCCTAGCATTCTACCAGCAGGTTCTTCTGTGTTGACTCATTCCCTACCCAGTAGGCAGAATGATCACTGAAGCAGAAGAGTAATAGCATCCCTTGAAAACTGCTCCTGGGCCTGACACACTGCCTGTGTTGACTTATTTCACCTTCACTAGCCCACAAAATAGCTATAATTAAAAAAAAAAAACTATTATTATTTCCCATTCTACCAACTGGAAAACTAAGACACATAGAAGATAAGTCATTTGTCTGAGGTTCTGGTAACTGATGGGAGCTCGTAACTGATGGAGCTGGGATCTGATCCAAGGCAGTCTGGCTCCAAACCCTGCCCTCTTTAACACCTCAGCACACTGCTTGTTGTAGGAGTCTGACCACCTCACCACGCTGCTTATAAACCTTCAGAGACTCCCCAGAGCCCTCAGGACAAACTCTAAATCCCTTGCTCCACCTCCTGACCACCTCCATAGTCTCATCTCTCTCCGCTTGTCTAATTTTCCTTTGCATGCCACCATCCACACTCATGTGACCATCACCATGCCCATCAACACTGAATTCCTGACCAAGAAAAGTGTGCCCTAAATCAGGAGATGGCAAAGCATTTCTGCAAAGGACCAAACAGCAAATATTTCTGGCTTTATGGCCAGTCTCAGCCACAATGACTCAACTCTGCCCTTGTAGCATGAAAGTGACACAGATGACGCTTTAAACGAATGGGCGTGTTTGAGTTCCAATAAAACTTTATTGACAATGACAGCTGACAGGCTTGATTCACTCTGAAGCTCACCGTTTGCTGACCCTTGCTCCAAGTGGTGAACACTGTTCTATTTAATTGCAATGTGCTTCACTGTCTATTGCTCTTTTTTTTTAAAAAAAAAACACCCTGTCCTCTCTACTGGAATACTCTCAATCTCACCACCATCTTGGAAACCAATTAGCTCTTCTGTTCTCAAATGGATCCTTCTTTATGGGAACCCCACCTTGACTTTAAGCCTGGAAGCAGGTTTCTCTTCCAGACGCCACAGCACGCTACATCACAGCTAACCAACACATCCATTCGCCCGTCTCACCCAACAGACTCTGATGTCACCAAGAACACAGGCCACGCCTTATCCACACGAGTCTTCTCATGAGACTGAGAACACTTATTCGGTCAAGATTTATTGAATAAACTAATGGACACTGAAAAACTGACCATAACGCTTAGGCTCAGATGTGCTTTCCACTTTGCGTGTGTGCTCAGGCTCTCAGGCATATCCGACTCTTTGTGACCCTGTGGCCTGCCAGGCTCCTCTGTCCATGGGATTTCCCAGACTAGAATACTGGAGTGGGTTGCCATTTCCTTCTCCAGGGGATCTTCCCGACCCAGGGATAGAACCCACATCTCCTTCACTGCCAGGTGGATTCTTTACCACTGAGCCACCAGGGAAGCTCCATGCTTTCTCCTTTAATCACTCCATCTGTACTGCCATTTCATGGCACTGGGGATTCATAATGTCTGACAGCTCTTTTTCAAACTTAGGAATTCCAGAGAGTGTTGATCTTTTATTCTTTGCCAGGTAACAGGTTCCACATGCTTTCTTCCTTTCTCTTTTCTTTAATGATTTTTTTTCTTTCTTTGTACTTTTTAAAGCTTCCCAACACCCACTACTAAGGACACTTGATGACCCAGGTGACACTTTTTCCATCTTGCATTGTTCAGAAGACAAGCACAGCACATTCGTGTAAAGTGGCTGTGCCTCCTCAGCAAAGCTCACAGACCTAGGAGGAGAAGACAGGCAACAGGGACACTGTGGTGTGAGACTCCAACACAGTCCTCTCAGCACCTCTGATGAGAAGGCTCTGATTATTCCTGCCATGTGTCCTTTCTCAAATTCTCTCCTAAGGGGTGAAGAAATGATCTAATGCCTCCCAAATTAAGAACTGCGACCCAATGAAATAAAAAAGAACTATAATACAAGCTAACGTCCATGGGGTCGCAAAGAGTCGGACACGACTAAAGTGACTTAGCGTGCATGCACCGTGTTCAGGAAGCACCTACTACACTGCGTAAGATACTTTAAGGGCATTAAAGTGGAATTCTCACAATAGTCCTGAGAAGCAGATTCTATGATCTTCATTTACAGGTGAGGACTAGGAATCAGAGCAGTGAAGGAATGTTCCCAAGATTACACAGCAAGCGGATGATGAAAACAGAATCCCAACACAGACCTCTGTGACTCAGAATCATAGGTCTTTTAAACTTAACCACTTGGGACAGTGGGGTTGGTTCCAAGTAGGATTGCCAGACTCAGTAAATAAAAACACAGGATGCCAACTTAAACTCAAAATTCCCAATAAGCAACTTTTAAAGTATAAATATATCCAATTCAGTGTTTGCATATAAGTTATGTGGGTCAGAGTCTGGCACACAATAATAGCATTGTTCGTATTAAGATTTGATATTACTACATTACCTACAGTTGGCTTCCCTGGTGGCTCAGACTGTAAAGAATCTGCCTGCCAATGCAGGAGACCCAGGTTCCATCCTTGGGTCAGAACGATCTCTTGGAGAAGGAAATGACAGCCCACTCCAGTATTCTTGCCTGAAGAATTCCACGGACAGAGGAGCCTGGCAGGCTACAGTCCATGGGGCCACAAAGAGTCTGACACAACTGAGTGACTAACACTTGACTACAAGTCAGCTGATGTTAGGAATAAGCGTCTGTTCTCCTTCAGCACCAGAGGGGGCGCTCTCGTGAGGGCAGAAACCAGGTGGGCTGGCAGAAGGCCACTCTGACTGTCAGACTTTCTCCTCCCTCCACTCGCAGTTTCCCCCTTACCTGAATTAACATGTAAAATTGCTCATGGCTTATGATTCTGTAACATCTCCAGCTAGAGCTAAGGGCTTAATTATCATAAGGCGCCGGTGAAAGTGACACAGATGGTAAGAGACTGCCTTGGACTCCAGCAAAGGGAGGAGAGAGAACATCCTGTTTTGTGTATGTGTTTTTGTTTTGGTACGTGTGTGTGAACACGTGTGTGTGTGTGTGTGTGTGTGTGTGTATGGTTTTTGTAATCAATAGTCACTGGGGCTTGTGAAAAACAAAACAGGAAATCTCTTTGGACTTTGTGAGTTTCACCATCCAAGCAGCTCTTGGGAAGAAACCCTGCCTGTGGATCTCCATATCCACTGGCTCTTTCCCAAACCCTGGGGAACAGAATGGGGACTGCAGCGATGGCCAGGCAAACCGTGGACAGAGCTCAAACGCACTCTGATAAAAGGCCTGCATCAGACAGGGAGCCCTTGCAAAGGCAGCAGGAGCCAGCATGCGTCAGCTCAGGTCCACACTTTCCTTATGTCTCCAGTGCTTGCAACACTTCATCCCAAATCCAAATAGATCCCGAGGGAGAAGCAGCATAGAATGTTCCAGCTTCCAGGGACTCTGCAAATCATCTAATTGAATCCGTTTTGCAGATGCACATACAGTGGCCCAGAAAGGCTAGCTGGCTCATTCAAGGCGATAGAGCAACTTTGTGATGAAATGACTCTGTTCCTCCATTTAATCCTCAAAATTTCCCTTTGAGATGGGTGTCCTATCCCCATTCACAGATACATGGAGGAGAAGGGATTTGAACTGAAGTCCATCTGATTCTGGCAACCTTGACCATCTCTGGTCACACTGGAACAATAAATGCCAAGATTTCATCCAAAACATCCTTTTCAGCTGCTCGGCTTGTACCACGTGCTTCTGTGCTGTTCGTGTGTGTGCATATGTGTGTGTCTGCGTGTGTTCTCAGAGGAAAATGAAACCTTACACTGGAGGCATTGTTGACTCCTAGCATTTGAGTAAGTGAAGGGACTTAAGAAACAAATCTTGTCCGTAATACAGGGCTAAGGGTTATATTTGCATGGCCGTTTGTTTTCATGACAATGAAGGTTTGCTCACTGCTAGTGAATGTTTCCAACTTCTGGCTAATTAGCCAGCAAACCAAGCCCAGCAGGATGAGAGAACAGCCACAAAAATGTTAAGCAATCAAAATAAACAGGGATTTATTCTCGATCCTGTTGTTACTTCTCTAGTTGGACTCAGCATAAGTTATTTCTCTCATTAAGCCTCAATTTCTCCATCTGTAAAATGAGGACACAGAAGTTTTATTGTGAAAGATTTAATTCACTGAACTTCCTCCTTCGTACCATGTGCCACCTAGATGCTAAGAAAGGTGATGAACGAGACGCAGTCACTGACTTCAAAGGACCTGACTGACACGTGCTCAGTAGTGTCTGACTCTCTGTGACCCCGTGGACTGTAGCCCACCAAGCTCCTCTGTCCATGGAATTTTCCAGGAAAGAACACTGGAGTGGATTGCCATGTTCTCCTCCAGGGGATCTTCCCGACCCAGGGATTGAACCCACGTCTCTTTCGTCTCCTGCCCTGGCAGGCAGATTCATTACCACTGGGCCACCTGGGAAGCCCTCCTGGGAACTGCAAAGGACTCAAGTCTAACAATGAAGACATACACAATTACAATTAATATGGGTCAAATGTTATGAAGTAACTCATGTCAGACGTTATGAAAATGCAAAGGAAGAAGACTTTCCAGCTCTAAAATTTCTGACAATGTCTTAGGAATCTTAAACTTCAAGATGACACTCCGTATTTAAGATAGATACTTGGGATCATATATATATATAATGGAATGTCACTAAGCCAAGGAATTAAATTCTGTATTCTATACTTACCGTGGCTATGTTTTACATTGACAGTTACAATCAGGGGCTGACACCAAGTCTGCTGCTTTTGACACTGAGATGGTTCTAGTTTGTGTCACCACAAAGATGCCCTGATCTTCTCACTCAAGTCTTGATGAATGTTATACTCAGTATTAATAAGTGTGGTCTTGAGGCTGTTCAAGCCATACCGGTTAAGGAGATGAAAGGCCTTCTAGAGACAAAGAAATAGACTACCTTTTTACCACCAGGTTCCCTATTCATGCCTGATTCAGTATCTAGCAGGTAACATAAGTCAGTCAATGTTTGTTCAATTGAATTAAAAGTTCACATGGAATTCTGAATGACATGAACCGAGTTTATAAATGATGTCATAAAGCCAGGTAAACGTGTATTTGTGGTGCTCTCCTTCCCCTAAAATTCCTTGTGTCTCACATCGATTTTACCTCCAAGCCAGAAACTGGGGGGTTACTCTGGGCTCCTCCCTCTACCTCATAATATGTCTCAAACCAACTTCTCTCACCTGACCCCACAGCTGTCATCCTGGTGTGGGTGAGTAATGCCTCTTCTCCAGGCAATTGTCATAACCTCAGCTAGCCTTTCAGCTCCGACCTTTCCCAGAACATCCTCTCCCTGTTTTCTAAAACAGCACTGCTATTCCACCCACCCCGCTTGGACCCCTTCAAAAGCTCCACCACATTCTCACCGAGGCCTCTGCTTCTTAGCCTTCCAAAGCCCTCTGCTGTTCAGCCTGTGGCTCTCCTCCCATCTCCCCAGCGTTGCTGCTCTAGGCGCCAGCATACAGGATCCAACAGGAGTGCCTGCTTCATACCAAGCCTTTCCTCACACTCTCCCTTTGGTCTAGAATGCCTTTCCCCACTTGCGCATCCTTGCTAAAGTCCAGGAAATGCTTTGTTCGCCAGGATCCCATCACACTCGGGGGATTCTGTCTCTCTCTCCCCTGTCATTCGGTTTTTGCACATTTCACGTTCCCTTGCAATGCACTTGTTTATGTGCACTTCTTGCTTATCAGGCTGGGAACTCTTCCAGGCCAAGGTAATATATTTGATTCATCTCTCTCTCCTCAGCTGCAAGCAAAGGAGTCAACACATCATAGAGTCCCAACAATATGTGTTAAATTCCATAGATATAGGTAATAGGATGCTCGGCCAAAGAATGAACTTGTATACTTGCTGTTTTTCTTTTTCCAGCAAAAGAGATGACAGCAATGCAATTGATCACCTTAAAAAGACTAAGTTTCCCTGGAGTCACTGAAACTAGGGTTGGGGTGGGTTTTGGAGACATTTGGGATTACAGCTTGGAGGAGAGTAGGTGGATACCTGTTTGCCCTGGAAGTACTCAGATCTAAATTAAGATGCTCATAGGGCCCAAGAGGGAGATGGGAGGAAAGGGGGCAGTTGGCATTCTAGTTTTGTAGGAGACTAGTTCCTGAGCCCACGCTGACCGTGTTTGATTGGTCAGGAGGCTCTAGGATGGATGGGCAAGGAAGGGCTGAGGAGGGCATCAGAGCAGGGCTTGTGCAGAGACAGAAACAGTATTTTAGAGCCTGGCCTGGACCTCTTGATAGGATATGCCTGAGCCGCCTGCCATACAGTCATCTGCACACCCCCTAGCATGTCTACAGGAAATGTCAATCACTCATTGTCCTGTAGTTACAGGACTTGGAAAACAGGGGCTGGAGGCCAGAGGCTAGAGCCCCCATTCTTCGGGGGAAAAAATAAGTAATGCTGGTATGTCCTGACCGTGAGGAGAGTAACTGGTCATCTTGTTACTAATCAATGGCTGCATACTTAAAACCGATATGTGAGAACAGGTTTTGGAAGAGAAGTGGTTAATGTTAGTTGACTTTACTCTCTTATTCCCAAACAGAGAAGCAAGGCAGTTGTGATGACTTTAAAACATGACCCTAAATATCTTTGACATTTTCCTCATCATGAGGTAGAATCCAGGTTCTCTCCCCTTGAGTCTGCGCTCTACAATTGCTTTACCAAACTAAGTACTGCTGCTTCAATTTCTGGGCTCAGGTTTTAAGAAACTGGCAGCTTCCACATCATGTCTTTTGGGATGCTCACTCTCACAGTCCAACCGCCATGCTGTGAGGAAGCCCAGACCACAGGGAGAGGCCACAAGTAGGTATTGTGCCAACAGACCTAGCTGAGGTCCCAGCCAGTAGCCAGGGTCACCTGCCAGATGGGTGAGCCACAGAGCCCCTTTGACTGAAGCTACAAGAGGGAACCAAGTCAGAACTGCCCAGCAAGGACTTCCCTGGTGGGTACAGTGGGTAAGAACCCACCTGCTGATACAGGGGACGCAGGTTCGATCCCTGGTCCAGGAAGATTCCACATACTGTGGCGCAACGAAAGCCTGTGAGCCACAGCTACTGAGCCCGCATGCTATAACTACTGAGCCCGCATGCCTAGAGCCTCTGCTCCACAACAAGGGAAGCCACTGCAATGAGAAGTCCATGCACTGCAATGAAGAGCAGCCCCTACTTGCCGCAACTAGAGAAAGTACACGGGCAGCAATGAAGACCTAGCACAACCAAAACATAAAAAAAAAAACAAACTGACCAGCTCAGCCCAGTCACCCCCAGAACCATTAGCGACAATAGTAAAATGATCATCATTTTAAGCCGACGATTGTGGGGATTGCATAGGAATAAATAACTGAGTAGCAGGCAATTCATGTCTGAATAATCCTGAAAGGTTACTGAGAAGAGTCAGAACGAGGGAGCAGCTGAGCAAGAGAAGTAGAAACAAACTATGGACTGACTCCAGGAGCGAGAAAGCTCCGAAATGCAGACACGCACACTCACTGCACAGGTCCCTGGCATTCCAGACCTGGAAGAGTCCTGAGACATGAGACGGGCCTTCACAACTGGGCAGATGAGGTGGCCCCAAAGGAAAAGTGACTTGTCCAAGTTTACACCACACACATCTGGCAGAAAACACACTAAGGTCTTCATATCAACTAACATTCACTATACGAGGCTGCCAACCTTTGGAACTGAGTTCAAGCCACTAATTTCTTAGGCTGTTAGATAGGAAACAAATAATAGCAACATTTACTGAGAGTGTGGTAAGCACTTTAAAATACATCATCTCATTCAATCCTGTCCATAGCTTTATGAAGCAGGTTCTACTCTTACTATCCCCATTTTATAGATGAGGAAACTGAGGTTGGAAGGGTGAAATAGCCCATTCAAAGTCATCCAGCTAAAAAGGATAGAACAAGGATTTGAACTCAGGTCCTTTGATCTTATCATCATGAACGATATCCTTACTCACTAGAGGATATTAGTAATAGCACTTAACATTTATTGCATGCTGTGTGTGTGTTTAGTTGCTCAGTCATTCATGTCTGACTCTTCGCTTACTACAAGCCAAGCACTGTTCTAAATGCTTTGTATGTATTATTTCTCACAATAACCCTAAGTACCTTAGATGTATTAACTCTTTTAATTCTCCCAGCAACCTGAGAGGTAGGCACGATTATTGTGTTCCATTTACATTTATGCCCAAGATCCCGGGGCTAGTAAGGGCTGTGGTCAGGGTTTGAGGCCAGGAAGTCTAGCTCTTGAGCCGGTGCTCTGAAATGCAAAGCCTCCAAACACATAATCTGTTGGAGACGATCCATTTTGAAAAAATGCTAAGTTCTTGATTCCATTTAACATATACTGAGATTTTTTACTGTACCTATGGGAATGGGCCAATGAAAATGCAATAGATAACTATCACCTACATTTAAGTCACATGTGACCAATTTTATGTAGTTCAATGTAACGGAAGCCAGAGGAGTGAATAGTCTCACAGGAAGAGGTCCTAGAGCATGAGTGCTTCAGCTTGGAGAATCCCAGGGAACTCTAACATTTTCTGCCTAACTTGCTGTGTGACCTCAGTAAGTCACTTATCCTCTCTGGGCCTTATTGTCACCTGTATTTGCTTCAACTTGGACATACATCCCAGAACACGGCTGTTCTAATCATTATATGATTTGTGTTCTGGATAAAGCTGTTCACAATTCTGTCACCCCCTTGAACACTTCCCATTCTAGACAGACTACCTGGGATCCCTTCAAAGGTCATGCCAGAAGACAAAACTAAGGAGGCAGCAAAAGGATCAGTGGTTGGCAGGGGTGAGGGGGAAGGGCAGAAGGAATGGGGAGTACGGGAGCTTTTAGGGCAGTTACCCTATTCTGTAGGAGACTATTACAGTGGATACATGTCACTGTGTATTTGTCAGGACTCCCAGAATGCACACCAAGAGTGGATCTTCACGTCAACCGTGGGCTTCGGGTGTTAACGATGTTGTCCGCTCCTGATTGTACTGTAGTGAGGAACGACAGCGGTGGGGAAGACTCTGCATGTGGGAAAAACAGCGAGTATTCGGGGACTCCCTGCACGTGACCCTGGGGGTTTTCCTGGGAACGTATATCTGCTCTAAGAAATAGAGCCTACCACAAAACTCCGGCAGTTAGCACCCTCTCTGTAGAAGACAGCCCAGACGCCGAGCAAGCCATTGACGGTCTTCAAGGAAGGGGAGGAGGGGATAAAGAAGGCAGACACCTTTACGCTCTTCTTTACTCCAGGTCTGGTGGCCCCTGTAAGACTCCTAGCAACCTGTGGCTACGGCAGCTCTTCCTGTTCCCAGTCATCCTTACAGATGAGCATGTGTAGGGTCAGAGACCACACCCCAGCCCAGGTCCCCCAGACCGAATGCAGCGGAGCAGAGGCTCTGTAACTCTGAATCCCAGACTTTGCCCCTGGATCTCCCTGACCCCACCCCTCAGTGTCAGCCTCTGAGTCAGAGCCCCCCATACACAAGACCACACAGTAAAGGCATACTAATGGGCAAGGACCCATTTCCTGTATGAGAACCTGTGCAGCTCGATCTATGGCTCTATAAATCACAGGAACGACACCTAATTTCCCATCAGGATAAACTATGCTTTCCAAGCCACTCTCGCCTGAAGGATGAGAGGCCAACAGATCTGCGGGGACACGGGGAAGACAGAGAGATGGCCAAACCCCTTCTTGTCACACGTACCTCTGCTAAATGAAAAAATATTAGAGAAATAAACATACAACCCACTGAGACACTCCTGCATGGGGCTCTGTCAGCTGTCTGTTTCCCAAGATGCACAGAGAGAAGATGACAGGATTATATGATCCTCAGGCAGAGAGCTATTTTTCTTGTCAGTTCACTATATTTTAGCTCTTATCCATCTGAGGTAGAAGATGAAGTGCTGGGTTTTAAAGCATTAAAAGTAACAGCAAGCACTGTTGAGCAATACTACACGCCAGACACAGTGCTCAGTGTTTGGCATGAGGAGTCATTTTCATTTGCACAGTGATGCCATAACTCGGGTGCTTCCATCACTCCCATTATACAGAGGGTGAGACTGAGGCCCCGGGGACTCTGTGTTCCTTGCCTGTGTCTTATAGCCAGTATTTGACAGAGCAAAATTCACATTTGGTGGTGGTGGTTTAGTGGCTAAGTTGTGTCCGACTCTTGCGACCCCATGGACTATAGCCCACCAGCCTCCTCTGTCCATGGAATTCTCCAGGCAAGAATACTGGAGTGGGTACCATTTCCTTCTCCAGATCTTCCTGTCCCAGGGATCGAACCCAGGTCTCCCACATTGCTGGCAGATTTTTTACCAACTGAGCTACTAGAGAAGCCCAGAATTCACGCTTAAGTGTGTCAAATCCCAAAGCCTAAATGCTTCACCACTGTGAGCTAATTCAGTCCTGCGAGCTCAGTCTTTGAGTCACACAAGAAATCACTATCAGTTCAGTTCAGATCAGTCGCTCAGTCGTGTCCGACTCTCCACGACCCCATGAATCACAGCACGCCAGGCCTCCCTGTCCATCACCAACTCCCAGAGTTCACTCAAACTCATGTCCATCGAGTCGGTGATGCCATCCAGCCATCTCACTCTCTGTCGTCCCTGTCTCCTCCCGCCCCCAATCCCTCCCAGCATCAGAGTCTTTTCTAGTGAGTCAACTTGTCGCATGAGGTGGCCAAAGTATTGGAGCTTCAGTTTTAGCATCAGTCCTTCCAATGAACACCCAGGATTGATCTCCTCTAGAATGGACTGTAGCATATAATAATTTCTCCATTCTTTCTTTAGGCAGTTTCAGCTGGGTTTCTGCTTCTTACCAGTGAAAGAGCTATGAATGAGACAAGTATAAATATTCTGTGTCACTGTGTCGAAACAGTGTTATGGGAAACGTGGGTCTCTTTTTCAACGCCCCTCTCTTGCTTATCGTGTAAAATTCTTTCATCGTTCATTTATTAAAAAGTTCTATTCATGAAAAAGCAAAAAAAAATCGAAAACATTAAAAATAAATACTCTGTGTCTTAGCCTGGCACACAGGGCCTTTCACACAGTGATGCTGTACAATCTCTTCAACATCACATCCTACTACTGCAGTCTTCCCCAGCCCTGCATACCATCCCTGTTAGCCACCTGTCACGAACCAGACAGGCAACAGACTGATGCCACTGTGCCTCTGCTCATGGCTTCCCTCAGCCTATTATATCTTTCCTCCATTCTACCATTCTCATTAGTTAGGACCCACTACAATGGCAATCTTCTCTGAAAATTCTCTTCTGATTTCCCAACAGAACTCAAGGCCCCCATGGCACCTTGGACGGCACATCCGTTGATGAACTACAGGATTTTATCTATTTGCATGTCTGTTCTCTCCACTGAACTGTGAATTCGTGGCCTCATTTTATCATAAGCTCCTTGCACAAGGCCTGGCCCAAAGAAGGCGCTCCGTAAATGTCTGTGATAGGAATAAGCGTTGCAGGAATGACTGGTGAATGCTGAGGACCGGAAGGCTGGGAGCTCTTCTCACTTCTGATCTGTTATCCTCGTAGACCTGCCCGGTCATCAGGGCCATAGTGTGCTCACCGTGTTCCAAACCATCTCCAGACCATTTGTCCCGCCTGTCACTGAGCTGCTAGCAATTGTGAAAGTGATGAATAGCAGACCAATTATGAGCAGTAGGAGACATCAGCTGTAACTCCTGGGAGAAGACCCAGCCATATCAGTAGCCTCATCCGTCTAATCGTGAGTCATCTTCCCGAGGCATCTTGCCCTGTGACCTTGAACTGCCAAGGGCTTCTCAGTCCCACACAAATCCGAGTTCTCTAGCGGACCACTCATCCTCCCAGCCTGTCTCCTCCAAGGCATTGTTCCTGGCCAGCTCCATCCCAGAAGGGGAAACCTGGATGGAACTCACACACTTTTCCTAAGGGAAGCCTTTAGCCAGCGATCCCAGCCACACCCAACAGGCCAGACCTGCCTCCCTGGGGCTGCTGTCCTTTGACAGATAGCAACTCCTCTCCCCTCTGGTGAGGCCATCTGGAGCTGGGAGGCGGGTGGGAAGGTTTTGAGAGGGGGATTTGTCCAAGACTGTGGCGTTTCTGTTGCTAAATGCTGCTTCAGCTCGTGGTGAGTTCCTGAGTAAAGGACTGTGCAATTTCCCTTCTGTGGTCACTGGTGACTTCACTTTTCCAGTACGCCCATCTTCCCTCAGGAGGCGTCTCAGGAAGGCAGCCTCCCCAGCAGCTGGGGCCCCCGTGGTCGGGCCTGTGGGTGGGGGCAGGGAGAGAAAGGTCAGGGGGTAGGAGGGGACGTGCTTCGTCTAGACCCACACTGACTTTATCTTTGCCTTGGAGAGGGTGCCTTGGAAACCTGGCTAAGGAAATTATGAAAAGGGAGATTTCTACCAGGTTCACTGGAGCCATATTTCCCCCCTGATCAGCTGGACTCTGAGAAGCCTGATCCCTTAATCCAGCAAAGGATGCTATGCATGCTGGAGACACAGCAGAGCGTGGAGGACAAGAGCATGGGTTCAAGCTTTCGTGTCATCACTGAGCAAACTCAATAGATGTGACTAAACCTCTCTATGCTTCATTCCCCACGTGTGTAAAATGGGGCTGCATTGGTACCTACACCTCAATAAAGAATGGCATGAAAACCCTTTGTAAAGTGCCTAAAACAATGCCAGACCCACCTCAATGTCCACACATACACATACATTTGATAATTATAGAGTACTGACAAAGCTCTAAACTTGAATATTCTCCAAACGGAAGATAATTATGATGAATTATTATTGCTTATTATGAACGTAGTACCACTGTTATTTATAATTATTTACAGGCAACAGTGATTCCAAGCACATCTGTGCTCAGAAATATTTTTATTCTTTTTAGTATTTTTTCCAATGGAGAAAAACATGTCATCAGAACCAACTATCAGAGGCAGTAAGATGACCTCTGCCTTTGGGAAAGCAGGCCTGTTCTAGTCTCTGTGAACTGACTACCCTTTGGTTTTTTAATCAGCAGAAGCTGGAAGGTAAGATGATTATAGTTATCGTGCACCTACTCTGTGCTAGATGCTATATCAGAAGCAAGAGTTGAAGGAGAGAGGAGAAGGAAAAAACAATGAGAAAGGGGATAAAGAGTAAGAAGACAAAGGAAGGGGGAGAAGATGCAACTAACACGGAGCAAGTTTCTAATCACCCTAGGCATCACTAAGTGCTCTGCGTTTATAATCGTATTCAACCTAACAACAATTCTGTGAGTTACATACTGTTACCCTCCTCACTGAGATTCTCAGCAGTTAAGTTACAGCTCCCCAGTATGCAGGCAAAGAAGAATGTAAGCCTAGGTCATCTGATTCTTATACTGCCCATATTCACATATGTCACCCAATATAATATCCAGAACCAGCCTAGGCAGCAAGTCTTATCACTCCGATCTGACTGAAGAGAAAATGAAGTTCAGGTAGGCTAAGTCACCTGTTCACTAACATCCAATGTGCACATGTGTTAGTTGCTTAGTTGTGTCCGACTCTTTGTGACCCATTGACTGTAGCCCACCTGGCTTCTCTGTCCATGGGATTCTCCAGGCAAGAATAATAGAGTGGATAACCATTTCCTTCTCCAGAAGATCTTCCCAACTCAGGGATCGAACCCAGGTCTCCTCCACTGCAGGTGGATTCTTTATGGTTTGAGCTACCACCTTTAAAAGTGTCCATGGAATTGGCAACATCCAACAGGTAAGCATAAAATATGGAATTCAAATCTAGATCTGATGGACTCCAAACCATGGGAAAACAACTCACTAAAACACCTAAAATTTCAAAATCTCACTAATAAATCTTTACTCTGAATGTTACATTAATGCCTTCCTGAAAAAATATATATATTTATATAGATAAATATAAGTATAGATCTATACCAGCACAATAGCTGTACAATATAACTACCTTAAACATATACCCTTAATCCCTATTTCCTCCGGTTCCACTCAAAATGGGAGCTGCACGCTTGAGAAACGGTAACTGTGAGGCACCAGGCAAGGACAGACGGACGGACGGACAGCCTCACTAATGTGTGAGCCCCCACCCTCAGGCAGCCACTGTGCTTCTACTTCCTGGCATTCCCTCTGAGCTTCTGAAGGGAAGCCATAATTTCTGGAAAGGATTCAGGTTGGGCAATCTCAAAGGAACCAAGCACAAGCTCTTTTAAGAATGAATCAATGTTTCTAAAACAATCTTGAGATGAGGGTGTTGGAGTGAGTAAACATACACCAACTTCACGTAGATGGTGTAACCAAAGTCAACTTCCAAAGGGCTGAGAGGTTCCAAAGGGCTGAGAGGTTCCAAAGGGCTGAAAGATAAGAACGGAACAGGATGTTTTACCATCAAGGAAAGGTTAGGAAAAAGATAGTGACAAGAGGTGACTCAAGATCCCAAGAAAGGCCCCTGATGATAGAACAGGCTTGCCCACGTCCAGGAACAGAGAAAGAAGCCAAAGATGCAGCTGTCTCTACAGCTTACATGTTGAGACCACAGGCTATGGGACCACACAGACACGACTTGAAAATTCTGGTTCCGTAACTGCTGGCTGCGTGACACTGATAAGAGATTTTCCCTCTGAGCCCCTGTTTCCTTTAATGAGCCAAAAATTATGTTTTGAATACTATGAGCATAACAGTAAAGATAGAAGCTATTGTGACTCAGGGCAGAGCCAAAAGTCTGGAAGCAAAAACTTGGATGCTACCCTTAATTCTGCAGGCAAGCAAAGCAGTCTGTGTGTGTTCTAACTTCTTTCTTCATCACGCACACATCAAGAAGGATATAGGCATACTGGAGTTCTTTCAGAGGCGAACACTCAGAAAGGCTGAGTCTGAGATGAGAAGCAGACTCAAGTGATGAAAAGCATTCGAAGGAACTGAGGAACTGCGGATGACTACCAGAAGAGCCCAACAGAGCCCAAAGAGGTCATCAAACACCTAAGACACTGTCGCTGAGAGCCAGGAGAGAGGATGGACCTTTATTGAGCTGCTTTCTGTGAGCCCAACATTGCTGCTAAGCATCTTACACGGACCATTTCAGTTAATCTGTGAAACAACTCGACATGGTAGATATTATTAATCCAACTTTCCTCATGAGAAAAAAAAGAAGCTTGAAAAGTAATGTGTTCAAAGGCACAGAGAAATTTTGTAGCAAAGCTGGTATTTGAATCTTTATCTCTCTGATTCCAGAACATATGCTTTGTCTGGTAAGTCAAGAGATAAGTCTATCTTGGTGCCGTGATGACAGATGGGACTGGAGATAACAAAGACATGGCATGCACAAGGAAATATTTTGACTGGATATAAAGAAGGATGCCCCAGTAGTGAGAGATCAGGCTGCTTAGGGCTCCCGGAGCAAGTTCTTCCTGGGAGGATCCAACAGGAGATGGGAGAAAAGAATCAAGCCACAGGCTGGGGCTGGACTAGATGCCTGCAGAATCTCTTCCACTTCTGAGTGTGTCTGCTCGTTCATCCTCACGGGCACTGTTTTGATCGTAAAATATAACAATAAAACAAGGAGGGGAACAAACAGGGGAAGAACAGGAAGGCTGGGGAAGTAAGACAAGTCAGAGCTTGACTATACTCAGCACTTACTAAGCACCAGATGTAAGGCTAAGCAGGTTAGATTCCCATCTCATTTAATACAATAACCTCAGAAATTATGCATCATTATTATTAACCTGACATCACAGCTGAGGTAACGAAGGCGCAGAATCCCTTTCCAAAAGTCACACAAAAGAAAGGGAAGAGACAGGACTTGGTGCCAGAAATGACCGGCATCAAAGATAAACATCAAGCTAATTTATTACATCACTGTGGTCTACAATTCTACCAATACTGGTTGTGGTGGATTGCAAAAAAAAAAAAAAATCAAGCCTGGTTGAGCCTCTACACCTAACTACCAAGTTACAAGAAATGGAGGGGCAGACAGTGAAAGTGAAAGTCACTCAGTCGTGTCCGACTCTTTGCAGCTCCATAGACTATACAGTCCATGGAATTCTCCAGGCCAGAATACTGGAGTGGGTAGAGGAACATGCTAAATAATACCATGAAGCTGCAGTGAGTAAAATCTCCATTTTCCTCAATAAAATATCACAAGGAATAAAAAGATTTGTAGGAACAAGCCAATAGACTAAAAGAGATTTAATTATCAGCCAATCATAATGTTTGGATCTTACTTGGATCTCAGTTTGAATGAAATGATACTGAAAATATAAGAAAATCTGGTAAAAATGAAAAATAACTATATATTTGATGGTATAGAAAATTGTTAGCTTGGAAAGCAAGGCAACAATACTGATATTTTTTGAGTTCTTATATTTTAGAAATACGAAGTTTGCCATTTATATAACAAATTATATTGTGTTTGAGGTGACAGAGCCAGTGATGCAGGGTTGGAATAAGCCGATTATTACTGAACCTTAAAGATGAAAGATACACAGAGATTCACGATATCAGTCACTTTACCTTCGTGTATGTTATAATTCTCTAAACTAAAATGGTTTGGAGTTTGGTAGCAGAAAATCCAGGAATTTGGCAATGCCCTTCCCCTGCATTGGAAAATGTGGAGATGAATCTAAAACGGAAAGGAAACACGTCGTCCAAGAAGACACTAATTCCTTGAGGGTTTCCCCTCTTCCCAGGACTTAACGTTATGGATGGGACCCTTCTGTTCAGAAACACAAGGAATGACGGGACTCTGTTGACCAGATCACCTGCCTGTGTAATGTTACACACTCATGCTGCTTCCAACTGCACCGGCCTGATGAATGGGGAGGCCTATTATTTGGAATGACTTTTTTTTTTTCTTCTAAGATTAGAGAGAAATGGACAGAGAGAGTTGAATTGCAGGTGAATTCTCTCTGTGCCCTCGTGATGGAAGTTGCCTAATGACCCAAGAAGAACCCCCTGTGAACAGGGATAAGCTCCAGCAGGGATGGCGCCTCAGCTTGCTCCATTTCTGGAAGCCCAGCACGTCCCTGGCTTCTGTGACTGACATCCTCAGATAAACGAGTACTGTGTGATGGATGAGTGGTGGTGGGACAGCTGGAAAAGGGATTCCAGCCCCAGCTCTGACCTCTGCCAGTCCTGGGGGCTTCAGAGGGTGGTACCCACTGTCTGTGAGCCTCAGTTTTCTTGCCTGGAAAATGAAGATAAACACTGCTACCTTTATAGGACTATTGCAAGAATTAAGGGAGTTAGTACAAGTGAAAGCACCACTGAAGCATGTCGATGCAAGTTGGTCGTTCATTTTTTACACTTATTTATTCTCATTAAATATATATTTATTGAACTTTACTATGAGTCAGATACTATAGCAGAAGCTATTGGTGCAATGCTGAGCAAAAGTTTGTCTAGATTCTGGTCTTGTGGAGTTTATCTCCTACTGTATAGGAAAATATTTTGACTCAATATCAGAATGGCTATTACAGAAATCAGGGAAACAATGCTTAGGAGTCCCTGAGCGAGCTGCTACTGGGAATGCTCAAATACAGGCACTGTAACATTTGTGAGATGTGGTTCACCTGCTCTTCCCTCTGCAGTGGCACTGCTGTCATAAAATAACAAAATGCAGAGGGGGAGACATTAGTCAAATAACTAGAAAACATGCATAAGAGCATAGTTAGAAACTATGATAACTGTTATGAAAGATAAAAAAGATTCAAGAAAGTAAGTAAACAAAGAAACACACAGGGGATCTTTATCACATTTAGAAGCCTTGGCGATATGGTGGGTGAAAAGCAATTAACTCAGTGGAGAGAAGAAAGGAGCAGGGGGTAAAACAAACTAGAAGGAGAGGAAACAGTGTGTGCAGGAGCCACAGAGGCTGGAGGATCACTGACTTGAGCACGGAAGGAAGAGGGGTATGGCGGGAAAGGAGGTGAAAGAAGTCAGAGAGGCCAGTCCAAGCAGCCCTTGCAGGCCACAGTAAGCACCTTGGTCTGGATCCTGAGAGCACCTGGGAGCCACTTAAGGGTTTTCATTGGAAAAGTGATGGAAGCAAGTCTTAACTTTGAAACTATCAGTCAGGCTACCAGGAAGAAAATAAATTACAGGGGCCAAGGGCCACTGTTAGTCGACTATTACAACCATCCAGCCAAGACTTGGACCAACGTGGGTAAGAGTGGTCATATTTGAGAAATTCCTAAGAAGAAAAATCTGCAGGATTTGTTAACGAGCTGTAGTTTGAGGGGGGATGAGCACAGAAGGAAGGGCAACGTATCATCTAGGACGTCTCGCTGGTTTCCAGACTGTGAGAACCGAATGGAAATCAAAAGATGCCCAGCAAAAGAAAGGAGGAGTCATTTATGGCAAAAACGGTTATCTGCAATAGTTACCAGTGAGGAGAAGCCATCGTCTTTCCATTGGATGGGGCGAGTCAGTCCTGGAGTGAACGGGGCTGAATCGGTGTTGACAGCAGAGGTAATCTATTCTTTCAAATATCTTGGCCATTGAGTGAAAGAAATGAAGACACAGTAGCAGGAGGAGGCAATGTTAGGCAATGATAGTGTCCTCAGTAGACATTAGACTCGTATTTTACACTTCATTGAAATGGACAAGGGAAGTAGCTAAGAGAGCATAGCAAAATGAGAAGCTGCAGAACTGCTCAGATCAAACCTTGACTGCACCAGTTCTTATTTACAGTGCTGTGGGACAAGCGATGTAACTTCTGTGCCTCAGTTTTCCCAACGGGGAAAGAAAGATAATGACACTACTCAACATGTCGAGTTGATGAGAGGGTTCAGTGAAGGGAGTACATAAAGTACTTGAGCGGGCCTCCTTGCATAGTGGAAGTGCTCAGTAAATGGTTGTACTTAAACATACCAGGAAAAGGCATTCTTCAATTCCCCTTTTTTCCTAAATTTGCTAACTGAATTCAATGTCCCATGGAGAAAACAAACAAACAAACAGCTCTACACACTCTGAGACACAAAAATGCTTGCATTTGCTAAGTTTGTATGTCGTGCACATTTACAGAATCTTGCCGTTTTCTGGTCTCATCAAACAGCTATGTTTTTCAGTTTTGCAAGGAGGCAAGCCAAGCATTAAGTTCCTCTTTTGTAATTGACCATGAGCGTGTTGAGTAATATGTGGATTATATCCCCCTCTTCTCTTTGATCTTCCTTCTTGCCAAGAACTGCCTGACAGCCTGGTTCCTGGCCAGTTCACCTCCTTATAATGCACCGATGGAGAGGAAGTGGCCCACAATAGCAGAGGAGATTTACTCCAGATTAGAAGTACTTGACTTTCTTAATCCCTAAGCAAGGAATTCCCTGAAGAATTTCAGAATGAGAACGCCGTAGGAACCACGGTTTGGAGTAGTGGTTCTCAAGTTTGGCATGCAGCAGAATTACCTGGGAAGCTTGTAAAAATGAAAATTCTCCAGCCTCACTCCTCTAGAGAAATGGAATCAGGAAGAGGAAGCCAGGAACCTGCATGAAAAAACAAAACCAAAAAAACGCTTCCCCCATCTTCAATCTAAGTGACCCTGATTGACTTTGTGATATTCTGAGAACCAAGTCTCCACACTCCACTAGGCACTCCTGACCTCTTATTCTGCTTTATTTTCCCTTCTCTTTGCCTTTTAATATACAAGATTATTTACTATTCTGATGGTTTATGTCTCCCACATTCACTCCAGGAGAAATTTAAGTCTCCAAATGGTTGTCATGTGTGCCTGTTTTGCTCCCTAATGTATTCCAAAAACCAAGAACAGTGCCTGGCCCATAAGAGACCCTTAATAAATATTTGTTAAAATCATTTGAACTGAGTAGCTATCCTCCCAGACATCCCATATGCAGACTTCCACTGTGAACACCCCAACTAACTGGTCCTCTTATCACGGTGTTTTGCAACATTTCAGTCAAAAATATTTAGGAACTTTGCTGACGCCATATACCTTTTCCCCGGGGCGGGGTGGGGGATGGAATACTGTAATATATCAGTTCAGCTCAGTTCAGTTCATTCGCTCAGTCGTGTCCGACTCTCCGCGACCCCATGAATCACAGCACGCCAGGCCTCCCTGTCCATCACCAACTCCCGGAATATAATTGTGCACAAACTTTCTGAGGATGGAGATCCAATAACCATTTAAGATCAGTGATCTTCAGACCCCAAATTAATAAGCCTGGACACAAAACCAGTCCTGGTCCCTGCAATTCAAACTTTAACTGTTATTGATGTAGTTATTATCCTAAATTTCACATCCAGTTATGTCCTTCCCTTGACCCCAAATCTTGAAGATTTCCCTGTAGTTCATGTGGTACCCAAATCCCTCAGCCCAGAATTCAACGTTTCCACAAGCCAGTCTTCTGCACACCACTTCTCCAGTTTTATTGCTCCCCAGTTGTAAGAATGACTGGCTTAACACAGACATTTTGGACACGGACTTCCTGGGTCAGAGTCACTAGCTATGTTATGTTAGATAAATAAGTCCTCAGATATTTTTTAATTTGTGGAACAGCATACTAGTGCACACTTCAAATGTGCCAAAGGAAAGAGAGAACACGTATGAATACACACGGAGCACTTTAGAATGCCAGGCATACAGCTGGCACTCAATACTTGCTGGGTTTTACTCTTCTATGTGTTTGGCACATAGTGTCGGACATAACTTTCTTTCCTCTTGTTTTCCAATGTACCTTGTTTGTCAAATTTTTTGCAAAGGACTAGAGTGAATATTTTGGGCTTGGTGTGCCCGACCGTCTCCTGGGGTGACTGCTCAACAGAGCCGTCGTGGCTGGGAAGCAGACAGAGATGACACGGAGAGAGATGAGTGTGTCTGTGTTTCACAGACTGTCTTTATAAAAACACGTGGCCTCCTGGATTTCACCCATGTATCAGAATTTTCCAGCTCTGGCCCAGATGAGCTTCAGAGTCTCAGAGACTAGGTTTCAAGTTTCTCTGAGCCTCAGTCTCCTCATCCATTAAATTGGGATGATGAGAATATTTACCTCCGAAGTTCTTGGATGACTGAATGAGATAAAACACATAGAGCCCTTGGCAGAGTTTTTGGTGTATAATCTAAATATATCGGATACATAGGACTATCTCCATCATCAACAGACTAGTCTCAAGTCTCAAACTATATCCACCGACTGCCCACATCCACCTTCCCTGCAGCAAGAACCTCTTCCAGATTTACCCGCTCCAGTGATTCTTCCTCCCTCTTTTCTAACACTGTTGGAATGTCTGTTGTATTGTTTGAAAGTAAATCATGCATTAATGTAGCATATGCAAGCAATTACAGTTACTTATGTGATGTGGCTCTTCTGCCTCATCCCCTAGACTGTGATGAGCTCCTTGAAGGCACAGCCTGGGTCTTGTTTCCCCTTGTATTAGCTCTCCTAGCACAGTATCTACAGACACCCAGTGCGAGGTGCCGGCAGCAGTGATGATGCTGGCTATGTTAACGGTAGTGGTCACAGCAGTGGGTATGGTTGTGGTAATAATGGTGGTGGAGGGGTGGATCTTGGCTGTTAATTTCTTTTCAAAGAGCAGTCATTTGGAATTTTTCTTCTCGGTTTGAGCCAAGAAGTGTAAATTGAGCAAACAAGTGTTTCTGGCAGAGAGAAAGGATCTGCTGGAAGGTTAGAAAACCATAACAAGACCAAAATTACACATGGCTCTTCCTCGGGCAGCATGGAAAAGAAAAAAAAAAATCACATTATTGGAATTCAGGGGACCCAAGCACTAGAAAAAAAAAAAATCATCCAGATACACAGAGTATTTTATAGTCTTCCAAACACCAGCAAACATTCTCTTAATTTTTCTATATGATCTCTGCAGGGAAAGTCACCACCCACTTCACAGATGAGGACTCTTGAGTCTGAAACAAAAGACATCTCTGAAGTCAGAAACATGGCTGACTACTTTGAATTCAAAATTGGCTGTTTGCACTACAGCAAGTCATTCCTGTCTCTAGGTCTCAGTTGTACTATTTGTAAAATAAAGAGTGTATGATTTTAATATCCGTCTCTCCTCATAAATGCTGGGTCATTGGGCTGGAGTGCAAGATATAAGACTCTCTCTCTGCCCAATGTTAACTTAAGGAGTACAAGTGGTAATATCTTTGGGTGGAAAATAAGTTGCAGGTTACAAGGTGCCTCTTCCAACCTCAAAATACATCCCTTATTTTCAGGGGAGAATCTAGATCTGACCCTGGATCTGCCACAAGGGCCTGTGGGTAAATTAGCCCATACTCTTCAGCCTACAGATAAAGAGACCAGAAGAAAGTGTCTGTCACTCAGTCCTGTCCGAATCTCTGTGACCCCATGGACTGTAGCCCGCCAGGCTCCTCTCTCCATGGGCTTCTCCAGGCGAGAATACTGGAGTGGGTTGCCATTTCCTCCTCCAGGGGATCTTCCCGACCCAGGGATGGAACGAGGGTCTCCCACACGGCAGAGGGATGGAACGAGGGTCTCCCACATGGCAGAGGGATCGAACGAGGGTCTCCCACACGGCAGGCAAACGCTTTACTGTCTGAGTCACCAGGGAAGAAACAAAGACCAAAACAGTAGAAGCACCCAGGCCCAAGAGCAGGCAGTGACCCAGGAGGGAGCCTGCACAGGCCACAGGCCCTCCAGCCCTCTAGTGCTTCCGAAGATCACGCCCAGACCCAAAACAGAAAGCGGTAGATTATGTCATGCCTATTCTACAAGTGAGTGAAATGAAGGTTACCCAGATGATCAGTGGGACAGACAGGACTCAAATCCACCTCAATCTGGCTCTTCCCATGACACAAGCTTTCTCCCACATTTGGCCACTTCCCTAGTACTCGGGGCACTTGCAAAGTGATCGAGTGCCACCTAGACTGAGTGGTACTCCCGAGAAGAGGAGGCACCAAAGGAAGCACGGGAAAACGAAGGGCTCAGTTTAGACAAACAGCACTTTCACCACAGAAAACATAAGCCCACGACATGTTACATTCGGAGCCTCTTCCTCTTTTTCACCCAAAGCCTTGTACATTTAAGCATTTGCTGTGCTTAGCTAAGCTCTGTGGCTTTGGGCTGTATAAGGGTCATTTAACAGGTGGAGGGGGAAGAATAATGTTATTAATCAAGCTCCCCATCATTAAGACTTTTTTCCTGATTTGCTTGTTCAAAACCACATCATTAAGACTTTTTTCCTGCTTTGCTTGTTCAAAACCACAAAGTGTAATGAAGGACTCCTTTCCAGCGGAGGAAGAAGGCATCACTCTTTCCCACACATTCCTGGAGATGGACCGAAGGAGACACCGACCACCAAAGGAGCTAGAGTCCAAGGGTCCCCAAGATTATGCAGAGTATACCCTGGCCCTGGTCTAGAATCAGAGACCAGAACAGCCCCACAAACCTCAGACAAGTCACACCCCTTCTCTGACACTTCCTGACAGTGCCCTGGGACTCAGGAGTTGACTAAGCACCTCAAATAACTCAAGGAGACAGGTGTTCTCACATAGCAGGACAGTTCCATTCTGTTCTGGAAGGTCAACAGAAGGAAATCCTTTTACTTATGTAGAATTCCACCCATGGTACCCTTTCTCTATGAGTTCCAGTGATATTTATAAAGTGAGAGAATACTCCTGAAATCCCTTCATGTGCATTCTGACCTTCTTGGGTTAACCAACCGTCACTCTTGTACAAAATACAGATCCTGCTCTGAAGGCCATGTCCCTGGCACTTTGGGCACTTGCAAGATTGAGTACTACCCAAACGAGGAAGTACCAAAGGAAGCACGGAAAAAGGAAGGGGCAGTTTAGGCAAGTAGCATTTCTGTCACAGAAAAGATAAGCCCATGACCAGCTCCATGCCAGGCACTGCGCACTCACTACCATCTGATCCCCCGAGGTAGGAATCGCAAGACTCTAGGACGTACCCACAGAGCTCCCCACCTGGCCCTCTGGGAGACGGGCCCCACTTGCACATTCTTCCGGCCTCTGTAGGAGCTGCACCTTCAATCTGGGCGCTCTCAGGTCTTCCTCTGCCAAAGCCAGTCCTCCACGCTCACTCTATGCACCTGACCCTCAAGAAATGACCCGCACATCACTCCGCTAAGGAAGCCAAGCCTTCTCTGACCCCACATGGCCCTCGGCCACCCATCGTGAACCCCCAGGCCTGGACCTCTCTTGGGACTCATTGCAGTTTGTTCTCACGTATCTAGTGTGAGTATTTCAGGGAGGTCTTCCTCCTCCAGCCTGTAAATCCGTGAGGAGGAAGCCCATGCCCGTTTGTGTCCACGTGTGTCCATCTGTCCTACTCTTCAGGGCAAACAGGCACTCAGAATCACTGAGGTGGTGCAAGAACGACGCGTGCTTCAGAGGCAGCAGGTGTCCTGTAGGAGAACAGTGACACCTAGCGACCGCTTTCCCACTCCTGGGCTTCTCCAGCCGTGAGCATGTGGATAGGCCTCAGGAAAACCAGTTTTCTAGAACTGGATATATAGGCGATGCGGAGGGAAGCTAGCACGGCATCCAGACATAGAGGAACCTGATTTCTAAGCAAAGAGTAAAGGAACCAGTGCTCATCTTCTGCCACACGTGCCAAGAACACAGCATAAAAGTCCTGTGATCAGCTAGCATCGAAGCACCTCGCAGGTGACGGGAGCGAGGCCCACGAAGAGGAGCACAGGGATAGTCAGGGCCCCTCTCAGCGGCCTTCCCAGGCGGCGCTAGTGGTACAGAATCCGCCTGCCAATCAGGAGACACAAGAGACACCAATTCGATCCCTGGGATAGGAAGATCCCCTGGAGAAGGAAATGGCAACCTGCTCCAGTATTCTAGACTGGAAACTTCCATGGGCAGAGGAGCCTGGCGGGCTACAGTCCATGGGCAGCAAAGAGACGTAACTGAGCACAGTCTTTCCCTTCCCTTTCCTCCTATGGCCTCTCTCACCAGTCCCTGGAGAGCTCAGTCCTACACAGCCAGCAATGTGTTGCTTTGCATGTGTCCTCACTGACAAAACACTCATCAGACGACCGTTCGTGTTAAGTGAAAGCTTCAAGAGCCTCCTCGGGGGTCTCCCTGGCTCTGCTCTTATACTCCCACAGTTGATTCTCACCCTGAAACTAGAGACATGGAGATGTATATGTAATTTGGCTTTTTTGACTTTTTCGTTGTTGGTCTGGGGACCTCTGAGGCACAAAGTTAGATGATTCGAGGTGCGTGGTCCATGAGTCAAGCTCATTGCTGTACCGTGCATGGTTAGGCTTTATGTATTCATCCGGTTAGCCTCAGCTACTTAACTAACTTTAACATTTTAATAGTGAAAGTAGCTCAGTCATGTCTGACTCTTTGCGACCCCATGGACTGTAGCCTGCCAGGCTCCTCTGTCTGTGGAATTCTCCAAGCAAGAATACTGAAGTGGGTTGCCATTTCCTTCTCCAGGGGATATTCCTGACCCAGGGATTGAACCCAGATCTCCTGCATTGTAGGTAGATTCTTTACCATCTGAGCCACCAGGGAAGCCCTAACACTTCAATAAACCCCCACAAATCCAGCACCCAGAACATCAGCTAGAAACTTGGCTACTTTCATGTAACTAATGCTCCCTCATGCCATCACCCTGCCTCCCTGATTCAAGATCACCATCATCCTAAATCCTATGTTCATCATTTCCATGATTTGTTTTATAAACTGTCTATTGCATGCATATTTATTCTTAAAAGGTAGTGTATTTGATGTGTGTGTTTATCTTGCCTCAACTAAAAACAGAGGGAAGGGTATCATGCTATGCAAAATGTATCTTTGGGATTTCCTGTCTTCATTTAACATTATACTCATCCATCTCCTATTAAGTATCATCACAGTTCATTGATCTTGGATATAGTATAGTGTTCCCTGGTATGCACAGTCCACACCTTGATTAACTGCTCTCCCACTGATGGTCGTCTGTGTTGTTTCCAGGAGACTCCTTCTGCTACACAAAGCTAATTCTATCAGCCTCCTGCTAACCATGTCTCTTCAGCATGTCACTGCCCTCCAGACAGTGTCCAAACTCCAGGACCTAGCTTCAGTTCAGTTCAGTTCAGTCGCTCAGTCGTGTCCGACTCTCCGCGACCCCATGAATCACAGAACGCCAGGCCTCCCTGTCCATCACCAACTCCCGGAGTTCCCTCAAACTCATGTCCACAGAGTCAGTGATGCCATCTAGCCATCTCATTCTCGGTCGTCCCCTTCTCCTCCCGCTCCCAACCTTTCCCAGCATCAGAGTCTTTTCCAGTGAGTCAACTCGTCGCATGAGGTGGCCAAAGTACTGCAGCTTCAGCTTTAGCATCAGTCCTTCCAATGAACACCCAGGATTGATCTCCCTTAGAATGGACTGGTTGGATCTCCTGGTGGTACAAGGGACTCTCAAGAGTCTTCTCCAGCACCACAGTTCAAAAGCATCAATTCTTCGGCGATCAGCTTTCTTCACAGTCCAACTCTCACATCCATACATGACCACGGGAAAAACCATAGCCTTGACTAGACGGACCTAGCTTACAATACCCTAAATAATCAGGTTCTTTCTGATCCCTCTGGCCTCATCTCTTGGTCTGAGTCATGGGGAATTTCTATAGGTCTTTGCGGAGACCATGTTCTTTTCTACCTGACACTCTCCTCACTCGTTCTCATCTCCTCTCTGTTCTCTGTGAAGCCCTCCCTGACCATCTCCAGGCACTGGCACTTAGCCCAATCGGATGCCTTGGGAGGGGCACACGATCCATAACATCCTGTGGGGCTTGGTCACTGGTCCACCAGACTGTCTTCTCTGGAGGCCCAGGACTGCCCAGAAGCTGCTGCAGAGGAAAGAGTGGAGACCAAGTAGAGAGGCTTTATCTGCCTCCTTCCTCACTGAAGCAGTGGCATACTATTCCTGGTTTTCTGGGTTGGGGTTGAAAACTGCATTTGAAAACAAAAGAGTTCCATGAATATGAGTTTGAAAATGGTGAACCAAATCAATCACACAGTCTCCTCAAACCCTGACATGCCATAATCAAATGCCAGAGAGACATAAAGATGAAAAAGAGGAGATAAAATTTCACAATTAAGTATTCAGGCTCTGGATCAGACTAACATGGAGCAAATCACTCATCTTCCATTTCCTCACTTGTAAAGTGGGCAGGAGAAAAAGATAAACCACATAAAATTTCCACCTTGATAAATAAATGGTCAAATGTCAGAAATTCCATATGAGTCAGCTCCATACTTATAAAGAAGTCATAGATCTGGAGGGTAAATTAAATGATAGAACCCAAGTAGAGTACTGAGGGAGAGGCTGCTAGGTTTTCACCAAACTCATATCTGCATCTCTTCGGTAGACTCACAGAATACATTCCGTCTTCATCTGCAGACTGGTGTGCCCAATGGCTGAATTCTGGCTAGCAGAATAGGAGTGGAAGTGATAATGTGCCATTTTCAGGCGTGGCCCATTTAAACTTCTCATGTACAATTTCCCAAGTTCTTTCTTCTTCCACAGCAGCCATCGAAGCACCACATTAACAGAGCACAAGACGGAACAGGCTGGGACCCTGAACTGCCTCTCAGAGTAAGGCCACCCGTCAATCATCTGTTTAGGACTCTGCGCAAGCAAGAAATAACCTCAACCGGACTAAGTCACTGGGATTTGAGAATCTGTCCATTACAGCAGCTAGTGTTACCAAGCTACACACATGTTCACCACATGGTAAGCAATCAATAAATGCTGGCCCTCACCATGCTGCTGATGACCATCCTGATGGACACAGGGCCCGCAAGGGCAGGGGGTGGAAGGGCTGGTACCTAGCTGTGGCTCAGCGGCCATGCCGGGGGAGCTCACCTCTTTGGTGCCATTGTCCTGGATAAGAGTGTACAGTGGGACCACGCGGTTGATCTCCAGCAGCACCGGGGTGGGGCTCAGCTGCTCCTTGCCCGGGCGGCGGCAGAGGTGACAGGTAGACGGACAGCGGCCTTTCTCCTCGCAGCGGATCTCCACACCTGAGATGAGCTGGTCATCCGACAGCATCTGGGCCGTCAGCAGGCCTGAGAGGTAGGTGATGAAGGGCATGGACTTCAGCTCCTTCTTGCTGCCCAGCTCAGTGGTCTCTGCAAAAAGAGACAGAAGTTTGGTAAAGGTCAAAAAGTCAGACTCTTGAACCCATCGAGATGTTCTAAAAGGCAGTTATCCACCGGAAAAGGAAAACAGATGATGTGACTCATGATGCTTTAGAAAGAACACTGATCTGAGGGCTCTAAGACCAGAATGATGTGTTGTTCTACCGTTGATATTAAATAACCCTTTGCTTTCTTTGGGCCTCATCTTCTTTGTATTTAAAGTCAGCAGGTTGTACTGTTGTGTGAAAACTGTATAAACCTTAATTATGTTGAATTGGTTCATGGTGCTTTTCAGGTCTACTCTATCCTACTTTTCTGTATATTTATTCTATTAATTTTTGAGAGTTTGATATGGAAACTCCAGCTAAAAATCTTAATGCATCTACTTAAAAAATATATATATATAGAATTATATGTAACTTTGTCCTGTGTTTTTCAAGTCTCCTATAAATGTGTTATCATACTTTCATAATTCACAAAATAAAAAACAGAAAAATAAATTCAGGCAGTAGGTTGGGTTGGAGGGTTTTTCCAAGGACTTTGCAAGATATAAGTATTCCTGCAATATTTTTCCCAATAAGAAGTTCCTTTCTTTACTATCAATTTTATAAATTCTACCTTTGTTTTAAAAACTTATGTGTCCTATATTTTCCATGAAGTTCCATGCAGTGGGGGAAAGACAACCTTTGGAGTCGACTTCAGTTTAAATCTCAGGTCTGCTAGACAGTAGCTCCACTGCCTTGGGCAAGTCTCTGAATATCCAAGAGCCTATAGTGATTAATTCTGTAACGTGAGGTTAGCAATAACTAAAACAGTTGTGACGAGTAGATGAGTGAGGAGGTTGACCTGTCTGGGAAAGGCATTATTTCCCCTTTCTTTTCATGCTCACCTGCCCCTTGTCCAAACGTCTGGTCCTCACATCCTGTCGCGGGCATGAGCGATGTGTGCCCCACTGCGCACTGTCCTTCCTTATCCCCACAACTAGCACTTGACGCCTCCATGCCTTTGCCCGCCCCAGCCTGCTGCTCCCTCTGCCTCTCCAAATGGTGTTCTGGTGCAATGTAGCCGTCTTCAGGAGTCTTTCTTCCTCGCCCCAACCCTGCTTCTCTGATAGGTATTTCTGTCTGCAAGACCTTACCCTGTTACGTTCACTTTCTCATCCCATTTTCTGTCGGCCTCTGCAACCACATTATCAGTTCACTGAGACCACGGACCGTGTCTCCCATCCTGCCCCCACTGACATTCAGTGCCTAGCACAGTGCTAGGGATATATTTGACACCTTACCAAAGAGAGAGATTATACAGCTGTGAACGGTTAGAACAACACATATAATCCAGCGTGCATGTGTGCTAATTCGCTTCAATCGTGTCCAACTCTTTGTGATCCTATGGATCACCGGGCTCCTCTCTCCATGGGGATTCTCCAGGCAAGAATACTGGAGTGGCTTACCATGCTGTCCTCCAGGGGATCTTCCCAACCCAGGGATCAAACCCGCATCTCCTACGGACCCTGCACTGCAGGCAGATTCTTTACCACTGAGCCTACCCGGGGTAATCCAGTCTAGAGGCTCCAAAATTCATCTGAGGGCTTCTAGATCCCAACAGCCATCTCAGCAGCGGTTTGAGGAGAGCAAAAGGAAGACCGAGCGGGCAGTCCGCTACACCTGCCTCTCAGCTTCAAATAGAGCTGCTCCACCTCTATCTCATTTACAGACTCGCCTTCCACGTCGGATTTCATAAGAAGAGCTCAAAGCTTGAAGAAGCAAAGTGATCTGTAGAACTCAAGAGAGTTCTGTTTTCATCATGGATGATATGAATAGTGTCCTCAAAGCTGTGCCATGTACAGTCTGAGTGACAAGGCAAGGCGGTCCTACGCTGAGGGCCAGAGCTTGGTCCAGATGGCAGCTTCATCCAAGCCTAGTGAAGTCAGGGCAAGCTCCAGCCTTGGTGGAATACATAGGCCCTGGGCACCAAGGCCTAGGAGAAAGAAGGTTGTCTCTTGCTCTCACTCTCAGCTTGCAGTGACTTGCAGCTGATCTGGAAATGGGCTTGCCAATTAGAAAGACAAATAAACGCAGTCTTCATTCATTACTCTCTGGGCCCTCGGGCTTCAGATCTGGGCTCCACCTTTTCTGTCTGGCTGTCAGCAAATGCTTATGAGCATCAGATCAAAGGCTCTAGGGGAAGAAGACAAGGCGGATTCCAGCTAACCAATCCTTCAGGGGGATTAAAGAAGGATAGTTACTAAGATAAACAAAACAAAGCTGCGGAGAAGGCATCTCAGCAGCTGGGGAGACAGACAGTCTTGCATACAGACAGTTTTGCATACGGACATGTCAGAAGATGATGATGGCAGTGATGATGACCTTAGGAAGTGCAGGCCAGAGGGATAGTTTTGGAGAAGGGTGACTTCCAACTTGGGAGAGAAGAACTCTTCAGGGGAGAAGGTCAAGGAAAGTCAAAACTGCAGGACATTAGGCAACAGTTTGTCCACACTGCTGACCCATAGTTCACTGAACTACGGTCCATGGGTCAAATCAGCCTCTCCCTGTTTTTGTAAAGAAAGTTTTATTAGAACACGATCACTCTCATTTATTTATATATTGTGTATGGCTACAAATGGCAGAATTAAATAGTTGCAATGAGGACTCCATAAGCTCACAAAGCCTAGAATATTTACTATCTGAGCCTTTTGGAAACCTCTGCTGTGTAGCCTACGTTATGGATGGGGAAACTGAGTCTTAGAGAAAGGTTACAAAGGAATGTGGCAGCATGATGGATTAAAGAAGAAAGATAAATAGATCATAAATACACTTGGATTATTAACCTCCAAAGAGAAAAGATAGAGTGGGGTATCTTTTCTCCATGAAATATCTTTTCAATATGTTTTTTCAATAGTTTTCAAAAGTCTAATCTGGTAAAATCCTCCCATTTTAAATGAGAGGAAACTGTGTCCCAAAGAAGGAAAATGACTTTCCTAGGTAATATGATGAGTTAGTGAATCTTTTCAGCACATGACCACAGTCCTGTTAACCAATTCATCACTTAAACTACTATTGTTATCTCATATTTTAGAACACACATGCCCCAACCCTCATAGCACCTTGCCATAATTTAACTGCGAAAAAATGTGTAACGTGGTGCTGGGAGCAAGTATTCCCTGGATTAAACAAACATTCCTAGTCATCTGGTTAAAAATCTAACTAACAACAGAGCAAGCTGCGGATCTTTGGTGATCTGTTTTCTCACATAATTTTTTTTTTCAACCTATTGGTTCAAAAAACAGGGTTAAAAACCCACAGACCAAGCTGAAAATTGCATTCCAGTATCAGAATAGAATCCATGCTGAATATAAGGGTTTATTTTGCAAAAGAAAGACACTTGGGTATCATCTGGTCCAAACCCGTCGCTTAACAGTGAGGAACCTGAGACCTAAATGGAAAAAGGGATTTACCGCTAAGTCCCATACACATTTATTTACGGAGATCCTTTCTGTAAGGATTGTGTCATGCCTAAGTTATGATCTGGAGGAGAGTTACAACAGGGAAGACCATTAGCCATTCCATTAATTATTCCTCTGTAGACACTACAATTGCAAAAGCTAATTGCTTCTGATCCAACCTCGCTCTGTGGCTAAAGTCATCTTTTCAAAAGGCAAACTATATTCTCCTGCTTAAAGCTCTTTTTAGGAGAGTGCTCACTGTTCTGAGGATGAAGATTAGACTCCTTAAGCTTGGCACATGGGCACTGAAGGACCTAGACCACTGTGTACCTCTCGGGTCTCATCTGTCAGCCTCTTCCTTCCGGCTCCCCTACCTTCAGCGACACTGGCCATTATGCTTCTCGCCTACACCCTGTCCTTTCTCTGTGTCCTGGAGCATGCTCTTCTCTCTGCAGAGAACGCTTTCCCCATCCCAGCCTCTGCCCCTGCCTTCCCTGAGCTCGAACCCCCACTCACCCTTCAGATCTTAGTTCAGGGGCCAGTTTCTCAGAAACAGCTAGCCTGAACTCCAAGCCCGTGCCTCTAATCTCTATGAGAGTGTCATACTAAACTTCCTCACAAGCACCCTGTTCTATATATCACCTGTAGACGAGAAGCTCCATGAGGGCAGGGTCACTGTCGGTCCTTCTGACAACCATATCCACTTCACACATCCCCTGGAGCACGGTAGGCTCTCAATAATATTTTCAACAATGTATTTGAATACATGTATATTTATATGCCCTGATCACTGTGCTATCTCATCGAAGCCTTGATGAGTCTAAGAGCCAAGATTTGTGAATTTCGGGATTGACAGTTAATTGATGGCTTGCAATCAAGTGGCAAGTTCTTCTCAAAGTAAAATTAGCTCTCAATTGAAAGGTTAACAGATGAATAGCTGATCAATTTGCCAGTTGTTCTGACCTCCTCCGGGTTCTCACATAGACCCTTGCCATTGAGGGGATGGGAGAGTTCAGTTAAAACAGGCTGCCTTTAACAGGCCAAGGATAAAGAACATTTTTGAAGAGACTTATCCTCTGTTCACATTTCCCATCCCTCTGAACAATGCTTCCAAAATAGGATCATGTCTGGTTTCAAGCCCAATTCAGTTCCAATGACACTACAGCCCATTCATTTGAGAACCTGCCAACTGAACTCTCTTTTTTCTCCTCCCAAATTCCTGCTGGGTATTATTTTGTTGCCACCAGAAAAAAAAAAATAAAAAAGGCTCGGTTGAAGTGACAACTCCTTGTTGGGAGGGCAGCCAGGGCTTTTCGGCAGGAGGTGATGGCACCGCTTGCCCTCATCCAGAAAACAAAACAAAGGCCTCAGACTGAGGGCTTCTGGGAGAGCCAAAGCCGCTTGAATGTTTGTTCAATATTCGGCAACAGTGCAGGGCGCTGCCTCCGAGTCAGACAGGCTTGCTTTGGCAATAGGCTTGCACTTGAAGCATTTAAAGACTCCACAGGGACCAGAGGGGCTCAAATTAGAAACGTTAAGGGTGGGGGAGAGAGGGGGAGACTTTTATATCATAAAGAATGGCCTTTATTACAGCAATGGCCTCCCAGGAATTGCTGAAATGGGATCATTTCTTAGGCGGAGTTACTGTCTCCTGTTGGAGGAAAGCAACTGCTGTGCAGTTTGACTCAAGGACCCACAGAAATCTGCTTCACAAAGGGGAGGTAGCCGGCTGAAACGGCATCATCAGGGCAGCAAGGGCCACACTTCGGCGCTGCGCAGCCGGAACTGCCCAGCCTGGCGGTGGAAATACAACAGCATCGGTGTGCCCTTTACAGATAACAGTATCGATTCTGAAAGGCGACTGGTAGGGATCAGATAAGGTGCCGGGCAGAAGTTTACACTCAGTCAGTACTAGCTGTTATCAGTGTTGCTGCTGAGGTTGTTTTAATTGTCACTGCGCTGTTGTTGTAACAAGACGTTAAAGCTGAAATGTCTACACCCAGACAGAATGGAAGTGAAATCCCCAAGCCAGGCCCCTATAGGCAGAATGTACAAAGGAGATGAAACCTCACTGGTTTCATAACTCTAGAAACCTCAGCCAGAACAAGGAACTAAAATGAGGTCAGAGAGTAGACAGAAAGGATTTAGGGGAGATTTGCTTTGGAGACAGCTATTACCTAACGTTTAGAGTCCCCAGCACCCCAGGTGGGTCATGTGGAGCAGGCTACCTCCTAATCCTAAATTTTGGACTAAGGGGCCTCAAAAGCGTGCCTCTTAGAGAAACCGCGACATGTCTCAGCAACTCCAGCCTTATGCAAGTCTCAGGACTAGGGTCTTACCCCACCTGCAAAAGCTCCAGTGGCCTGTGGCAGCAGAACAGAAGGGGCTGCAGAAGGGTGAGCCCCAAATCACAGAGGCTGCCAGTGGGAAAAATGCCAGAGTATTTCCCTGGACCAGATGAGGGTCACATAAGAGAATGAGCTGCCCTGGATCTGTTGTGAGTCTTACTCAGGAGGAATGGTGACAGAAATGGGTCCCCACAGCGAGCGTCTCCAGAAGGTGGGAAACAGAGCGTGGAGGGGGATGAGCAGCAGCCAACCAAAGCCAACCTAGAATCATCCTGGGTCTTAGGAGAAGCCCCTGGCCACAGGGACCACTGAAAAGCGCCCCAAGGGAAAGGGTTGGCTTTAAAAATCAGCATCAGCATCCAAGAACACAGAGCCAGAAACAAGGGGAGCAGACAAGTGTGTTGTTCAGCCATTCAGTTGTGTCCAACTCTACAACCCTATGGACTGTAGCCCGCCAGTTTCCCCTGCCCATGAGATTTCTCAGGCAAGAGTACTGGAAAGGGTTGCCATTTCCTACTCCAGGGGATCTTCCCAGCGCAGGGATCAAACCTGCATCTCCTGCTTTGGCAGGTGGATTCTTGACCACTTGGGCCAGCTGGGAAGCCCACCAGGGCGATTATGACCTTCCTAATCCTAACATCCCCCTCTCTTGCTCTGACTATGAAGGAAAAGGAAGAGGAGGGAAAATCCAGAGAAAGAGCACCAAGGCTAACCTTGCCCTGCCTCCTAATGCTCTCACTGAGAAGGGAGAGGAGATTCGACTTGTTGGATTTAGAGATTTGATTAAAAACTTAGACTAGACATCCTAATTCCTGATGTGAAACTGTGATATCAACTTAAAATGTGTATAGCACAGTCTGTTCCATAAAAATGAGAGATTAGGTGTGGCTTGCTAAGATTTTCAGCGAGAGGCAGAGGAAGATTATCTAGTGAATATGATAAAAGGAATATGGGAACCAACTCATATACTTTCGAACATACATATATTCATGAACTGTTTGATCATCCTCGATTTGTACTATCAGCTGAACATCACCTCATCACCATTATTATAGTACTTGAAAGGGAAAATCACTCAATTGTGTCTGACTGTTTGTGACCCCATGGACTCTAGCCCACCAGGCTCCTCTGTCCATGGAATTCTCCAGGCAAGAATACTGGAGTGGGTAGCCATTCCCTTATCCAGGGGATCTTCCTGACCCAGGGATTGAACCCAGGTCTCCCACATTGCAAACATATTCTTTACCATCTGAGCCACCAGGGAAGTCCAATCACACTGCTTATCACATTTTAAATGTTAGTTAATGTTAAATTAATAGCTAAATTAATTTAGCTCCCTGACTAAACTGTGAGCTCCATAAGAGCAAGAAATAGAACCAGTTTCAGTGACTATTTGCATCACCAGCGCATAGTTCAAAGTCTGATGCCCTGTAGATGGTTTGCAGGTAATTATCTAAATCAATACTTGAAAATGTAATCTGATCCTTTAACCCCCTCTATTCCTATAACCTTTATCAGACTTCAAATCCACTTTTTCAATCTATCACCATAGCCCTAAAGGCAGATAGTCTTAACCTTACCTTATTAATGTACTGAAGACAACTTACAGAGGTAATTTGCCCAAGACCATATAGCTTATAAGTAGTCTAGTTTTTTGTACCTGGTTCAACTGCTCCATTCACTGTATTTTTACAAACACTTTGGAGAAGGAAATGGCAACCCACTCCAGTGTTCTTGCCTGGAGAATCCCAGGGATGGGAGCCTGGTGGGCTGCCGTCTATGGGGTCGCATAGAGTTGGACACGACTGAAGCGACTTAGCAGCAGCAGCAGGCCTTCCCAGTTCCTGCCACCCCCAGACAATAACCCTAGGCTCCCATCCCTTTCCATGGGCTAAGGGATCTCATGGGTATAAGAGGCATTTTAAAGGTCGGCTGGTCAGAAATTCCATCTAATGTTTCATTCACCACCAAATAATTCTAATTGCTTTTTGAACATAGAACTCATTACCTTTCTAGGCCTCCAGTTTCATTATGGGGGAGCTCTTTTGAACCGAGACCAGCTTCCCATCTAAAAACTGAAATTCTCATTCTAAGCATAAAACCCAGGCTCGGGGCTATGCACTTGTGCTTTTTTGACACTCTGTCCGTAGTGCTCAAGGCTGCCCCTTACTTGGGGGTCATGATAAAATTAGCCACCTAACTACAGGTAAAGGAACTCCCACACTGGCGAACTGTGGGGGTATTCTTGAGTGGCTTCTGATGAGGGTATGTTTGTCTGAATGTGGTGTGTGTTGTGTGTGCATGCTTGAGGACTGGAAAAAGAAGCAACAGTGGAGTCTCTAAAGAGAGGACAGGTCTACAAAACTGCCAGATCCTAAGACAACTGATGCTCTAATTTGCAGCTTCTTCCCTAAATGCACAATATGCTTAACTGCAGAAGGGCAGCTATAGCACAGTGACTTGCTTGGGTTTAAATTCCAGCTCTTCCATTTCCAACTGGAACACCATGGACAAGTCACTTAACCTCCCCAAGGCTTCACTTTCTCATCTGTAAAAAGTCATCGATGTTGGTAGAGAAATCTTGGATTATTTAGAGAATAAATGAGAAACAGAACCCAAAGAAGACATTATAAGTTCTAGGGTGTCAGGAACATCCTCAGAGGTCATTTATTCCTGCGCTTGGCCTTCAGCTCAGCATAATTCATTCCTGTGCGTGTCTGAATCTGTGAAGCCTCCCTTGCAACCTGCTGGCACTTTAACCACACTGTCAGAAATCTCCTTAAACTAAGTGCTTCCTACCTGGTGGAACATAGGAGACAAAAGTAGGATTGAAAGCTTAAGTCCCAAGCTATTAAGTCAGATTCTGAATTCTGGGCAAGTCACCTTGTCTCGCCAACCTTCGCTTTTCTCATTTGTATAATGAGGATACGAATTCTTCATGGAATCGTTCTGAGCATCAGAGGAGAGATACAGCATCTACGATCTCATACAGTTCTTGCAGTCATCCTACCAAGTAGAAATCGTTCCCCCTTTTATGGAGAGGGGAACTGGGGCTCAGGGTGCCAGTGCATAACCTCCAAGGGGATACCTGCTTCAAAGGACAGCAGGTAGAGCTCTGCGGAAAGTCATATTCTCTGTGGGGCAGGGAAAGCGACCCCTGGACAATACCCAGTAGCCCAGTAGTGGCCAATATCTTATGTCTGCAAATTACATTTTTATGTTTTTAAGAAGTACAAAAATAGCCATATGGTTCTGCTGTATGATATGCCCTAAAGTAAGTAAAAGGCAGAGTGAAGAATCCCAGTGCAGCTCGGTGGGTCCAAAAATGGTTTTTCCCACAGGCTAAGTCATGCTCAGCGCTCGCCTCCCCCTGACCTCTATCTCCCCTGCTGTTCAGGGAGCAGTCAGCCTTGAAGTGGCATCATGGACTCCAGCCTCTTGAGACAAGGTGGGCTGTGGCCAGTCAGGGACGGGAAGGTAAACAAAAGTCCATGTGCGATCTTCTGCTGCCCTCTAGTGCTTGCTTCAGATGACTGCTCTTGGGAAAAAATCTTTTCGTTCTTTCATGCCAAAGTGAGATTACTGTGGGCAAAGCAACTTGCTAGGTTCCTAGGGTAACAAGGAGGATGGTGAAGACGTGGCCTACTGTAAGACTGCAAGGGTTCTGAACAAGCATTTACTCCGAAGGCCTATCAATGCCAGGTCTGGAGCTGGCGTTATGAACCATGATTTGTTTCGAAATCCCAGTGGCACTTAAGTGTACGGATTTGAGTGTGTCAGCTAGGAGGGAAAAGCCAGAAGAGAAGGAAAGGGGAGAGACAGAGATGAGGCAGAAAGAGAAGAGATAAAGGATGGAGCAGGATCTCGAAGGAAGTAGGAAGGAGTGAACTCCCAGGTAGGAATGGAAAGGATGCGGTCAGATCTGGGGCTGAATTTCAGTTTGATCAAAACTATGCATTTGATCAAAATTACGCCTTTGGATGGCATCACCGACTCGATGGACATGAGTTTGAGCAAGCTCCGGGACTTGCTGATGGACAGAGAGGCGTGGCATTGCTACAGTCCATGGGGTCACAAAGAGTCGGACAGGAATGAGTGATTGAGCTGAACTGATGCATTTGACCAGAGCTTCTGTGTACAACTGTGTGAGCTGTGTACCGCACAACAGCTTCACGGCGAGGTGGTGAGAGGGGGCTGAACCCTGCCTCAGCTCCAGTGGCCACCCCTGTGTCCACGGCACTGACCCAAGCAGAGGACAGTGCGTGTGTGCTAAGTCGCTCAGTCGTGTCCAACTCTGCGCCCCTGTGGACTGTAGCCTGCCAGGCTCCTCCACCTATGGGATTCTCCAGGCAGGAACACTAGAGTGGATTGTCATGCCCTTGCTCAGGGTATCTTCCTGAGCCAGGGATTGAACCTGGGTCTCTGAGATCTCCTGCACCAGCAGGCAGGTTCTGTACCACCAGGGATGCAGAGAAGCACCATTTCCTAATTCATGTAAAAGGGGATTAAGGGCAAGCTAAGGCCCTGGGTGTGACCATGGGCAGCCACTTCCAGTCTCAGCACTTTTGATGCTTGCTTCACGCAGAAAATGAGGCTATTATCACCAACATTAAAAGTTACTGTTAAGAATTTAATATAATGTCTGCCCATGCTTTCCAGAGATGTCAGTTCTTACTATAGCAACCTGGTTTTTATTTTGAAGATGTGGTGGGATAAGTGCTTGAAAAAAAGGGAGAGGGTAGAAAGGAAATTCGCATTTCCTGAGCTTCTATTCTTTGCCAAACACAAGAAACTAGAAATCTCATTGAATCATCACAACAGTGCATTGGATGAGGAATATTACCATTTTTATAACCATATTTTATAACCGAGGAAACAAGAGGTTCTGAGAGGTGACAGACTACAGCCAAAGGCCTTTAGGCATTCAGCCTGTGACTTCAAAGCCTCTTTCTGATGAAACACAGAAGCATCGGTAACAGGAAGGCTGCTTTCTTCTCCCTGGGCTCGCATTCCTTCTCTTTCTTAAAAACCCTGCTCAAAACTGATTCCCCTTGAGGGAGGATCCCAACATTAGCTCCTCCCCAACCCCTTCCTCCTCCTCCTAGTAGCTTCTTAGGGATCACAGAGGGAATGCCCAGAAGTAATCATTCCTAGACAAGGTTTAGTGAATAAGAGGCCTTTGAGATGCTAATGGCCTGCCTGAAATGAAGACTCCCAGATCCAGCGGCTCAGGCGTGACAGTGAGGCAGCAATGCATTCAATCCCTGGATCTGGAAGATACCCCTGGAGGAGGAAATGGCAACCTACTGCAGTATCTTTGCCTGGAGAATCCCACGGACAGAGGAGTCTGGTGGGCTACAGTCCATGGGGTCTCAGGGTCAGACACGACTGAGAGACTAACACACACTCTGGGGCAGTACAGCAGGCCACCCAGGGCTGCTGAGATTGCCAGGCTAAATCGCAGGGAGGGCATGAACCTGGGCTGGCTCGGATGGCGTCTTGGAGCCATCAGAAAACAAACTGCCTCCCTCCGACCACTGTTCTAGGGGGCTCCAGTTATCCGTCACACACCCAAGTCTTCATGTTTGCGAAATCTTAGCAACACTCAGTTTAAAAGGTCACCTGTAAACAAGGTGATAGGCAACGCTTTCGGAGAGCATGTTCAAGGTGAGTTACTGCTCCTGCTAGCTTGCAGAGTTTCTAGGGACAGGAAAAGGAACTAATGAGCCTCCCCATCAAGAATACAAAACAGAAACAAAAATAAAGGACTGAGACCCATTTGGGATTCTGTCTTACCACTGAGGAAATCAGTAAAATTAATTATTGCTGTGATTTTACATGCACACATATATTCTAGGCCAGGTGTACTGCTCCTTGCCATGCATACACTGTCAGGGTTCCGTATAAATCATGGTTTCATTATCGTATTTTCAGGTCGAGGAAGTGGAAGCTCAGAGAGGTGAGACTGGGGAGAATTAGGCTTCCAGTTTGACCTATCTCACTTCTAAATACATTCCCACGATCTTAAACTGTCTCCACTCTGCTATTTTGCTGGAGATTCAGGTTGTGAATTCTGGAAATCAAATGTGTGCAATTTCTGTTGCTTCTGTCCATTACATCATAGTGATAGGCAATGTGGCCCTTAAAGAATAATTTACGGATGTCAAATAGGGAATTGGTTAAAAACACTATGGTGCATCCATACAGTGGAGTCTGTTCTTAAGCAGGAACTAGGGGCGATCTTTATATGTGATACGGAGTATTCATAATATGTTTTACTAAATAAAAAACACAAAAAGCATAGTGCTTTACTTTGTATAAGAAAGAAGAGATATGTACATACAAGTGGATATAATCACATTATATCTATGTTATATCTATCTGTATGTAAAGAGATAGATATACTATGTGTTATAATATGTATATAGAGTAGGAGATGGCAAGCCACTCCAGTATTCATGGCTAGAAAATCCCATGGACAGAGAAGCCTGGCAGGCTAGTACATGGGGTTGCAAAGAGTCAGACACGACTGAGCACAACATATTATGTATAATCTGTATTATACATATGTCTAGATTCCGTTCCGTTCCGTCGCTCAGTCGTGTCCGACTCTTTGCGACCCCGTGGACTGTAGCCTACCAGGCTTCTCCGTCCATGGGATTCTCCAGGCAAGAATACTGGAGTGGGTTACCGCTTCCTTCTCCAGGGGATCTTCCTGACCCAGGGATCGAACCCGGGTCTCCCGCATTGGAGGCAGACGCTTTAACCTCTGAGCCACCAGGGAATACGTCTAGATTAGATATGATTTTTCACTAAGAAACACTGGACAATTAACCAAACCTAGTAAAAATGGTTGGACTTGCCTGGTGGCATAGTGGATAAGAATCCGCTTGTCACATGGAAGCAACCTAGATGTCCATCTGCAGACGAATGGATAAGAAAGCTGTGGTACAAATACGCAATGGAGTATTATTCAGCCGTTAAAAAGGATACATTTGAATCAGTTCTAATGAGGTGGATGAAACTGGAGCCTATTATACAGACTGAAGTAAGCCAGAAAGAAAAACACCAATACAGTATACTAACGCATATACATGGAATTTAGAAAGATGGATCACAATAAACTGTGGAAAATTCTGAAAGAGATGGGAATACCAGACCACTTAACCTGCCTCTTGAGAAACCTGTATGCAGGTCAGGAAGCAACAGTTAGAACTGGACACGGAATAACAGACTGGTTCCAAATAGGAAAAGGAGTACGTCAAGGTTGTATATTGTCACCCTGCTTATTTAACTTATATGCAGAGTACATCATAAGGAACACTGGGCTGGAAGAAGCACAAGCTGGAATCAAGATTGCTGGGAGAAATATCAATAACCTCAGATATGCAGATGACACCACCCTAAAGGCAGAAAGTGAAGAGGAACTCAAAAGCCTCTTGATGAAAGTGAAAGAGGAGAGTGAAAAGGTTGGCTTGAAGCTCAACATTCAGAAAACAAAGATCATGGCATCTGGTCCTATCACTTCATGGGAAGTAGATGGGGAAACAGTGGAAACAGTGTCAGACTTTGTTTTTTGGGGCTCCAAAATCACTGCGGATGCTAATTGCAGCCATGAAATTAAAAGACGCTTACTCCTTGGAAGGAAAGTTATGACCAACCTTGATAGTATATTAAAAAGCAGAGACATTACTTTGCCAACAAAGGTCCGTCTAATCAAGGCTATGGTTTTTCCCGTGGTCATGTATGGATGTGAGAGTTGGACTGTGAAGAAAGCTGATCGCCGAAGAACTGATGCTTTGGAACTGTGGTTCTGGAGAAGACTCTTGAGAGTCCCTTGTACCACAAGGAGATCCAACCAGTCCATTCTAAGGGAGATCGATCCTGGGTGTTCATTGAAAGGACTGATGCTAAAGCTGAAACTCCAATACTTTGGCCACCTCACGCGAAGAGTGACTCACTGGAAAAGACTCTGATGCTGGGAGGGATTGGGAGCGGGAGGAGAAGGGGACGACAGAGAATGAGATGGCTGGACGGCGTCACCGACTCGATGGACATGAGTTTGAGTGAACTCCGGGAGTTGGTGGTGGACAGGGAGGCCTGGCATGCTGTGATTCATGGGGTTGTGGAGAGTCTGACACGACTGAGCGACTGAACTGAACTGACTGAACGATAACCCTGTATATGAGACAGCAAAAGAGACACAGGTGTATAGAACCATCTTTTGGACTCTGTGGGAGAGGACGAGGGTGAGATGATTTGGGAGAATGGCATTGAAACATGTATATTATCATATGCGAAACGAATCGCCAGTCCAAGTTCGATGCATGATATAGGATGCTCGGGGCTGGTGCACTGGGATGACCCAGAGGGATGGGGTAGGGAGGGAGGCAGGAGGGGGGTTCAGGATGGGGAACACATGTACACCCGGGGCGGATTCATGTCAATGTATGGCAAAACCAATACAATATTGTAAAGTAATTAGCCTCCAATCATAATAAATAAATTTATATATATATAAAAAAAAGAATCCACTTGTCAAAGCAGGGGAAATGGATTCGATTCCTAGTCCAGGCAGATTCCACATGCCCTGAAGCAACTAAACCTGTGTGCCACAACTCCTGAGCCCGTGCTGTAAAGCCTGCATGACACAGCTACTGAGCCCATGTGTGGTACCTGCTGAAGCCTGCACGCCTAAAGCCTGTGCTCCATGACAAGAAGAGTCACAGCAATGAGAGGCCTTCACGCTGCAACCAACAGCAGTCCCCACTTGTCACAACTGAAGAAAGCATGTGTGCGGCACAGAACTGGAAAAAAAAATTAATGAATTAAATTTTTTTAAAATGTTACCTACTGGGGGAGTGAGGAAATAGGATCAAGGGAACAAGGATTGAAGCCAAAGTTTTCTTAGTGAATTTTGCTTTATAAGCTTTAGCTTTGGAACCACATCAAATTTTTACAGAATTTTTTTTTTTAATCAAAAAAGCAAAACAATCTCTACAAATTATATGCAAATTTTAAATGTACATATCCAGCTATATATCAAAGTGCTGGCATAACAACAGAGAAAATAGTTATAAGGGTTTAAAGCAAGTATTTTGATTTTACATGCTGAGTGAAAAATAGTCCAAAGGAAAAAAAAAATGTTCTGCAAATAAATCCTAAACTAGATGTATTGGGCTCACTGCTATGTGTAATACTGGTATTGCTATTTTGAAACTACTGTGTGTATTCTGTGAGCTACAGAAAACAAGCCATTATGTTACCGTCACTAAGAACTAAGGTTATCACACCTAAGAAATAGCCACTTAGGGAATAAAGTCAAAGGAGTTGAGAAAAATTCTGCACCTTGAAATTTCTATTGGAAATCATATATACACACTAATGATTTTTCTCTTTCAAAAAAAAATAAATAAACATTTCATATCTCTGTCTGCTGAAAAGGCTTGAAAATAATGGTAACCTAACAATTAAAAGACGCTTACTCCTTGGAAGAAAACTTATGACCAACCTTGATAGTATATTAAAAAGCAGAGACATTACTTTGCCAACAAAGGTCTGTCTAGTCAAGGCTATGGTTTTTCCCGTGGTCATGTATGGATGTGAGAGTTGGACTGTGAAGAAAGCTGATCGCCGAAGAATTGATGCTCTGGAACTGTGGTGCTGGAGAAGACTTTTGAGAGTCCCTTGGACTGCAAGGAGATCCAACCAGTCCATTCTAAAGGAGATCAATCCTGGGTGTTCATTGGAAGGACTGATGCTAAAGCTGAAACTGCAATACTTTGGCCACCTCATGCGATGAGTTGACTCACTGGAAAAAACTCTGATGCTGGGAAAGGTTGGGGGCGGGAGGAGAAGGGGATGACAGAGAATGAGATGGCTGGATGGCATCACCGACTCTGTGGACATGAGTTTGAGTGAACTCCGGGAGTTGGTGATGGACAGGGAGGCCTGGCGTGCTGTGATTCATGGGGTCGCGGAGAGTCGGACACGACTGAGCGACTGAACTGAACTGAACAACAATAAATACCCTTACTACCCAGATTCTTGTTTTTAAATATCATTTTCCACTAAAAGGAACACAAAATTCTTGGAAACATTCCTTATTCTAAGTCTGGGATAGGTATGGTACAAGCTGAGCCTAGGATATCTTGCTGTGCCAAAAAGCAATACTGCTGCCAAACACCAGTGTGGTCCTTTCAAAATGACAGGGAGACCCGTTTAGAGGGGCTCACACAGGCCAAACGTTGAAGAAAGGGAACAATGACGGTGACTGATGAACAAAGGTCAGAAAAATGCATTTCCTGTAATTCACAGCGTTCCTCAAACCAAAGCCAAAGCCAAAACCCAAGCTGGAAAAACAAAAATTCTCTGTTCACCACTGGGGATGCCTCAGAGATCAGCTCATTACTCTGAAAATTGGTAAAAGAATCAAGTAGTAGTCAAGATTTTATCACATGAACTTGATTTCAAGGTAACCACAACTTACTTTATGGGAGTATTGCAGTTAATACAAGTGGAAGAATGACAGAATTAGAAAGTTACCATTTTGCAATCCCTAATAAAATAACACATCTAGGCAGCTATCACTGAATGCTAAAAACCATTAGGAGAAAGGCCTATGGGAAATATTCTAATGAATGGGTCAGATTCACAGCACCTCAAGCCAATCAACCTTAACTTCACTAAAAGTAAAAACCAGATATGATATGATGCCATAGGAAGTACATGACACAATCTGTAAACTTCAGCTGGTGATTAGGCTCGTGGATAGAATTCAATGGTCTATAAATTTATATATGGAAAAAATGTACATCCTGGAACTTCCATGGCAGTCTAATGGTTAAGACTCTGCACTTCCACTACAGGGGGCATGGTTTTGATCCTTGGCCTGGGACCTAAGATCCCACATGCCCAGTAGAGCGGCCAAAAGCCTCCTCTAAATCCAATTTAGAACCTTAAATTATGATGCAGGCAACTACAGTAGAGTAGCACTTCCTAAGACTCTGATGCAATCAAACTCACATATTTTTTCATCACAATAGAGTTGCTACAAATATCTCTAAACATTTACATTAAACACTATTTAGAAATCATGACAGTTGCTAGACTCTCAACTAGATCTTGTCCTACATACAGGAGCACATGCTTTGCTACATTGCAAATTTGGTGAAATGAAACACAATGGTCTACAAAAGAAAGAAATCATAAAAATATAATTATACTTCATTTTATGCATTTGAAACCATTACTGAGAAGGCAGTCTAGGGTTTTCATTGTTCTACAAAAGTCCAAGGGACAAAAAAATTAGTGATGAATCTTTAGGAGAGAATAACAAGTTTAAAAACTCCATGGGTTAGTCATTAGCTAAATCTGAGAAGTAGAAAATTATTTTTACAAATTAGAAAATATAAAAAGAAAAAACATGAGTCAATGTCTTCAAGAAATAATACCATGGGTAGAATTATAGATAACTATCACAGATTAAAGGAGACCCAGTACAGTATGGGGAGAAAACAATGGCACCCCACTCCTGTACTCTTGCCTGGAAAATCCCATGGAAGGAGGAGCCTGGTTGGCTGCAGTCCATGGGGTCGCTAAGAGTCGGACATGACTGAGCGACTTCACTTTCACTTTTCACTTACATGCATTGGAGAAGGAAATGGCAACCCACTCCAGTGTTCTTGCCTGTATAATCCCAGGGATGGGGGAGCCTGGTGGGCTGCCGTCTATGGGGTCACACAGAGATGGACACGACTGAAGCGACTTAGCAGCAGCAGCAATACAGTATGGAGACATTTTGATCCTTATTTAAACATATCTAATATACAAAAGGCTGTATATTGTCACCTTGCTTATTTAACTTATATGCAGAGTACATCATGAGGAATGCTGGGCTGGAAGAAGCACAAGCTGGAATCAAGATTGCTGGGAGAAATATCAATAACCTCAGATATGCAGATGACACTACCCTTTTGGCAGAAAGTGAAGAGGAACTACAAAGCCTCTTGATGAAAGTGAAAGAGGAGAGTGAAAAGGTTGGCTTGAAGCTCAACATTCAGAAAACGAAGATCATGGCATCTGGTCCCATCACTTCATGGGAAGTAGATGGAAAAACAGTGGAAACAGTGTCAGACTTTATTTTTTTGGGCTCCAAAATCACTGCAGATGCTGATTGCAGCCATGAAATTAAAAGACGCTTACTCCTTGGAAGGAAAGTTATGACCAACCTTGATAGTATATTAAAAAGCAGAGACATTACTTTGCCAACAAAGGTCCGTCTAGTCAAGGCTATTGTTTTTCCCGTGGTCGTGTATGGATGTGAGACTTGGACTGTGAAGAAAGCTGATCGCCAAAGAATTGATGTTTTTGAACTGTGGTGCTGGAGAAGACTCTTGAGAGTCCCTTGTACCGCAAGGAGATCCAACCAGTCCATTCTAAAGGAGATCAATCCTGGGTGTTCATTGGAAGGACTGATGCTAAAGCTGAAACTGCAATATTTGGCCACCTCATGCGACGAGTTGACTCACTGGAAAAGACTCTGATGCTGGGAAAGGTTGGGGGCGGGAGGAGAAGGGGATGACAGAGAATGAGATGGCTGGATGGCATCACCGACTCTGTGGACATGAGTTTGAGTGAACTCTGGGAGTTGGTGATGGACAGGGAGGCCTGGCGTGCTGTGATTCGTGGGGTCGCGGAGAGTCGGACACGACTGAGGGACTGAACTGAACTGAACTATACAAAGGTATTTTGAAGTAATTAGGGGAATTTGAGCATGGATTGCTAGATGTGATAATGATGTTGAGATGATGTGAAAGCATAATGGTCTGTTAGAGATGTATACTGTATTTACAGAAGGGATGATAGGATATCTGAGGTTTGCTTTAAAAGACTCCAGAAGCAAAAAAAAAGCAAATTGAAGGTGAGAAATGGATGAAGCAACATTGGCAAAATATTGACAACAATATTTGCAGGGTGACGGGCACAAAATGATCCACTATCCTATTTTCTCTCCTTGTATGTGTTCTTTTCTCAATAAAACACTGAAAAAAGTAGGCCACCAGAAGCATTAACACAACATCAGTAAAGGCAATTATTGCTGGAGAGTAGCACCTGTACTATGTACTCACCTGATGCCTTATTCTAAATGTACTTTCATCACCTACCTTATGTTTTTTTAAAATGCCGTAATAACCTCTAATGGAAAACAACCTGAAAAAATATACATACTAAATCACCTTGTTGTATATACCAGAAGCTAACACAATATTGTAAATCAACTAATTCAATTTTAAAAAAATAATATTTTCCTATTCTTAGAAAGGGTCTTTCTAGGTGGCACTCGTGGTAAAGAATCTACCTGTCAGTGCAAGACATGCGGGTTTGAGCTCTAGGTTGGCAGATCCCCTGGAGTATGAAATGGCAACCCGCTCTAGTGTTCTTGACTGGAAAACTTCATGAACAGAGAAGCATGGCAGGTTATAGTCCATGGAATCGCCAAGAGCTGGACACAACTGAGCACATATTTTTTAGAAAAGGGCTGCCCTGATGGCTCAGTGGTAAAGAATCCACCTGCCAATGAAGGAGAAGCAAGAGACATGGGTTCGATCTCTGGGGTGGGAACATCCCCTAAAGAAGGAAATGACAGCCCACCCCATTATTCTTGCCTAGGAAATCCCATGGACAGAGAGGCTTCAGTTCAGTTGCTCAGTCCTGTCTGACTCTTTGTGACCCCATGGACTGCAGCACACCAGGCCTCCCTGTCCATCACCAACTCCCAGAGTCCACCCAAACCCATGTCCATTGAGTTTGTGATGCCATCCAACCATCTCATCCTATGGTGTCCCCTTCTCGTCCTGCCTTCAATCTTGCCCAGCATCAGGGTCTATTCCAATGAGTCAGTTCTTTGCATCAGGAGGCCAAAGTATTGGAGTTTCAGCATTAGTCTTTCCAATGAATACTCAGGACTGATTACCTTTAGGATTGAATGGTTGGATCTCCTTGCAGGCCAAGGGACTCTCAAGAGTCTTATCCAGCACCACAGGTCAAAAGCACCAATTCTTTGGTGTTCAGCTTTCTTTATGGTCCAGCCCTCAAATCCATACATGACTACTGGAAAAACAATAGCTTTGACTAGATGAACCTTTGTTGGCAAAGTAATATCTGCTTTTTAATATGTTGTCTAGGTTGGTCGCAGCTCCTCTTCCAAGGAGAAAGTGTCTTTTAATTTCATGGCTGCAGTCACCATCTGCAGTGATTTTGGAGATCAACAAAACAAAGTCTGTCACTGTTTTCATTGTTTCCCCATCTATTTGCCATGAAGCGATGGGACTGGATATCATGATCTTCGTTTTTTGAATGTTGAGTTTTAAATCAGCTTTTTCACTCTCCTCTTTCACTTTCATCAAGAGGCTCATTAGTTCTTCTTCACTTTCTGCCATAAGGGTGGTATATTGTCACCAGGATATCTGAGGTTATTGATATTTCTCCCAGCAATCTTGATTCCAGCATGTGCTTCATCCAGACCAGCATCTCTCATGATGTACTCTGCATATAAGTTAAATAAGCAGGGTGACAATATACAGCCTTGACCTACTCCCTTCCCAGTTTGGAACCAGTCCATTTTTCCATGTCCGGTTCTAACTGTTGCTTCTTAACCTGAATACAGATTTCTTAGGAGGTAGGCAAGGTGGTCTGGTATTCCAATCTCTTTCAGAATTTTTCAGTTTATTGTGATCCACGCAGTCAAAGCCTTTGGCATAGTCAATAAAGCAGAAGTAGATGTTTTCTGGAACTCTCTTGCTTTTTCGATGATCCAACAAATGTTGGCAATTTGATTTCTGGTTCCTCTGCCTTTTCTAAATCCAGCTTGAACATCTGGAGGTTCTTGGTTCATGTACTGTTGAAGTCTCGCTTGGAGAATTTTGAGCATTACTATACCAGCATGTGAGATGAGTGCGATTGTGTGGTAGTTTGAGCATTCTTTGGCATTGCCTTTCTTTGGGATTGGAATGAAAACTGACCTTTTCTAGTCCCGTGGCCACTGCTGAGTTTTCCAAATTTGCTGGCATATTGAGTGTAGCACTTTCACAGCATCATCTTTTAAGACTTGAAGTAGCTCAGCTAGAATTCCATCACCTCCACTAGCTTTGCTCATTGTGATGATTCCTAAGGCCCTCTGGGCTTCACATTCCAGGATGTCTGGCTCTAGGTGAGTGGTCACACCATCGTGATTATCTTGGTCATGAAGATCTTTTCTGTACAGTTCTTCTGTGTATTCTTGCCACTCCATCTTAATATCTTCTGCTTCTGTTAGGTCCATACCATTTCTGTCCTTTATTGAGCCCATCTTTGCATGATATGTTCCCTTGGTATCTCTGATTTTCTTGAAGAGATCTCTAGTCTTTCCCATTCTATTGTTTTCCTCTATTTCTTTGCATTGATCACTGAGGAAGGCTTTCTTATCTATCCTTGCTATTCTTTGGAACTCTGCATTCAAATGGGTGTATCTTTCCTCTTCTCCTTTGCCTTTCGCTTGTCTTCTTTTCAGTTATTTGTAAGGCCTCCTCAGACAGCCATTTTGACTTTTTGTGTTTCTTTTTCTTGGGGATTGTTTTGATCATCACCTTCTGTAGAATGTCATGAACCTTTGTCCATAGTTCTTCAGGCACACTATCAGATCTAATCCCTTCAATCTGTTTGTCACTTCCACTGTATAATTGTAAGGGATTTGATTTAGGTCATACCTGAATTGTCGAGCGGTTTTCCCTACTTTCTTCAATTTAGGTCTGAATTTTGCAATAAGGAGTTCATGATCTGAGCCATAGTCAGCTCCCAGTCTTGTTTTTGCTGACTGTATAGAGCTTCTCTATCTTTGCCTGCAAAGAATACGATCAATCTGATTTTGGTGTTGACCATCTGGTGATGTCCATGTGTAGAGTCTTCTCTTGTGTTGTTGGAAGAGGGTGTTTGCTATGACCAGTGCGTTCTCTTGGCAAAATGGTATTAGCCTTTGCCCTGCTTCATTCTGTACTCCAAGGCCAAATTTGCCTATTACTCCAGGTGTTTCTTGACTTCCTACTTTTGCATTCCAGTCCCCTATGATGAAAAGGACATCTTTCTTTGGTGTTAGTTCTAGAAGGTCTTGTAGGTTACCATAGAACTGTTCAACTTCAGCTTCTTTGGCATTAGTGGTTGGGGCATAGACTTGGATTACTGTGAAATTGAATGGTTTGCCTTGGAAATGAACAGAGACCATTCTGTCATTTTTAAGGTGCACCCAAGTACTGTGTTTCGGACTATTTTGTTAACTATGATGACTACTCCATTTCTTCTAAGGGATTCTTGCCCACAGTAGTAGCCATAACAGTCATCAGAATTAAATTCACCTATTCTGGTTCATTTTAGTTCACTGATTCCTAAAATGTCTATGCTCACTCTTGCCAGCTCTTGCTTGACCACTTCCAATTTCCAAAGAGTAAATTTAATCAGGGAAGTGAGGGAATGCAGAAAGAAAGGAAAACAGTCAAGCAAGAGAAAATAATAATTTAGCCATTAAAGAAAGTCGAGTAGTTCCTCCTCAAGGTCTGTAGATAATATTCTGAGCCACATCCTTTCAGCTGTTTGGCAGATACTGAAACCAGCCCCCAGGTGGAAAAAGTTAACTTCAAGCTGCCCACAATCACATGGTCCCCAGGTGGGTTGAATTGAGACAGCCAATGATATTGACTCCGGATTACCTTATCAATTAGAGGAATGCCTACAAAGTTGATCACACACCCTACAACCCCCCTCATTCACCTTGTCTTTAAGAACCTTTCCCTGAAACCCACTGGGATGTTCAAGACTTTTGAGCACTAAATACCTGGACCCCTTGCTCTGTGCCCTGCAATAAACACTGCACTTTGCTTCACCACAACCCTGTGTCTGCTGATTGGCTCTATTGCCCACTGTCAAGGAGACCCAGGTTTGGTTCAGTAACACTTTATCCACACAAGTTCAGACCACTACAGACTCGGTCTGGTCCATGCATGGAAGTGTGCATTATGCTAAAATAAAGATTCAAAGTCCTAAACCAGCTGTTTCCATATCTGTACAAAGAAATAAATCAGAACAAAGGAAAGCGCAAAACCTCCCTGTGTAAGGACATTTACGTGGTCTTATTTGTGATGGTTAGATGTTTAAAAACAGGCTTGTCAATTTGATAAGTTATTATGGAGCCAGTTTATATGATTTCAAACATTATTCCATATTAGAAAAAAAAATGTTGCAGGTAAGAGCAGTATGTAAGAACGGTTATGTTTCACAAGTTATTTTTATTTCTCACAAGTATGTAAGAACAGATTAAAAAGGAACATGGTAAATATTTACATTTACATAAACAGAACCAACATAAGGATTCTATAAAGGTGACGGATAAAGTTGACCCTTTAAAAATTCTCTTCTATGCTGTAAATTTAAATCAAACTCAAACATTTGCTGGGCATCTGCTAGGTATTGCGGGTAGGCTAGGTTGAGAAACATGCAAGGATAGAGCACGGCACACAGAGATTAGAGCCAGCGTTTCAGCAGAGTAGCTAAGTGATAGACAGATGGAAGGATAGAAATGGACGTAAGCAGAACAAGACTAAGAGAGGGAGAGAAGAAAGACAGGGACGGGGAGAGGTGAGTCGGAGGGATGGAGGCTCTAGGACGACCCATGATGATCCTACCTCCTGATACACACTGCTGGTTATAACCTCTTCCACTTGAGTAATTTGCTTTCAGCCAAGAGATTACAGCAACATTGAGAGGTGCCACTTCTGTGATCAGGTTACAAAAGACTGTGACCTCTCTTTTGCTGGTTTTGATGAAACAAGCTGTTTTGGAGAGGCTCCTGGGGCAAGGCGGAGAAAGAAATGGCAAGCAACTCCAGTATTCTTGCCTAGAGGATCCCGAGGACAGAGGAGCCTGAGTGGGCTGCTGTCCATATGGTCACACAGAGTCAGACACAACTGAAGGGACTTATCATGCATACATGCATTGGAGAATGGAATGGCAACCCACTCCGGTATTCTTGCCTGGAGAATCCCCAGGGACAGTGGAGCCTGGTGGGCTGCCGCCTATGAGGTCACCCAGAGTCGGACATGACTGAAGCGACTTAGCAGCAGCAGCAGCTGGGGCAAGGAGCTGAGGGCAGCCTCCAGCCAAAAAGCCAGCAAGGAAATGAAGCTCTCAGTTTAACCACAACCAAGTGATTTTAGAGACTGATCCTTCCCAAAACTTTCAGCTGAGACCCCAGCCCTGGTCAGTAACTTCACTGAAGCCTCGTGAGAGACAGTGAAGCAGATCAAGTTCCGCTGTGCTCAGATTCCTCACTCACAGAGCCTGTGAGATGAGAAATCTGTGTTTTAAAGCACAGAAGTTTGGGGGTAGTTTGTTATCCGGTGATAAGCATAAGTAATACAGATACATAGATAAAATTTTCCATTATTTCATGAAAATTCTAAGAGTCATAAATCTCTAGACTCAGACAAATTGGTTAAGATGCATTAGAGTTTTAATTCCTTAGATTTTCTACTTTATTTTCCATAAACAAGGCATTTATCTCTCGCCTCAGCATTCAGCTGCTAGCATGCGAAGGAAAAGAGAACATTTTGTCATAATGTGAGTGTTGGCCGCTCAGTTGTGTCTGACTCTTTGTGACCCCCTGGACTGTAGCCCGCCAGGCTCCTCCGTCCATGGAACTCTCCAGGCAATAATACCGGAGTAGGTTGCTATTCCCTTCTCCAGGGGATCTTCCTGATCCAGGGAGCGAACCCAGGTTTTCTGAATTGCAGGCAGATTGTTTATCAACTCAGCCACTAGGGAAGCCCCTTTGTCATAACAGTAATACTAATAATAACAATAACAGCTATTGTTCACAGAGCACTAACTCAGGTAGGGCTCTAAAAACTTTAGATCTATTAAATCATCTACCATTTACAACATTAGTATGAGGTGTATATGTGCTTAGTTGCTCAGTCGTGTCTGACTCTGCGCAACTCCATGAACTGTAGCCCGCCAGGCTCCTCTGTCCATGGGATTCTCCAGGCAAGAATAATGGAGTGGGTTGCCATGCTCTCCTCCAGGGGATCTTCCCAACCCAGGGACTGAACCTGTATCTCATGTCTCCTGCATTGGCAGGCAGGTTCTTTACCACCAATGCCACCTACTACTATTATTCCCATTTTGCAGAGGTTGAAAATTAAGTACAGAAAAGCTAGGTAAGTTGTCCAAGGTTACCCAGTTTGTCAGCTGCAACAAATCCCAAACGTCACTTCAAATCATTTAATCTATTCCCCAAAATGACCTTTCAGGTGGGCGGAACCAGGGTTCCAACCCAGGTTTGTCTGACTCTGAAGCCCTCCACTGCACAATGATGGACTTAATAAGCAAACCTAACAATAATAAATGCAATGCAATGAACATTACTGCACACTAGGCAGTATCCTAATATGAAAGTGCTTAACATCCGAATCTTATTTTGCTCCCAACAATGCTGTGAGTTAGCCATTGTTATCACTATTTTGAAGAGAATAAAAGAGAGGTTAAACTACAGATCATCTTATAAATGCAGAAAACAGTACTTAGCTGATAAGGGGATGTTATCACTTAAATTGTGCCCCCCCCCAAAAAAAGATATACTGAAATCCTAGCCTCCAGAATGTCAGTATTTGACTATTTAAAAATAAGGTTGTTGCAGAGGAATTAGATGAAGTCACCCTGGAGTTTTAATTGGGTAACATGGAGATCATAATCCAATAGGACAGGTGTCCCTATAAGAAGACACAGTTGTGAATGAAAACTGTTGCCTGTTGCATCAACAGACAAAGGATATTGTAGCCATCAGGTCAGCAGTTGTTGCTGACCACCTCCAACTACGCACCCTGAGGGGATTCAGGATAGAGAAAAGTAGCCTACTGTCCCTAGACAGTTCAGGTGCAAATTGAAGGAATGCTTTCAATGAACCCTCATTCTCATATCTTCCCATACATAAAAGAGCACTAAATTCACTAACTCGAAGCTCTGGTTTTCTTTAACCATAATCTTTTGACGTTCCGACTATCTGGATTTTGTTGCAAAGCTACTATCTATCCTGGTTCCTCCCTTACTTTTTGTGAGCAGCCCTCAGAGCTATCCGAGACACTGTCTTCTGAGCTTAAGTCCTCAGATTGTCGGCCAAGTAAAATATAATTCTCAACTTTTAGGCTGTGCATTTTTTTTCCCACCCAGTACAGATCCACACACAGAGAATGCCATGTAAAGACAGAGACACACGGGGGGCGGGGGTGGGTGAGAATGACCATACGAAGCTGGAGGCTGAGACTGGAGTTCTGTTACCATGAACCAAGGAACACCTGGGGTCACCAGAAGCGGGAAGAGAAACGTGAGGATCCTCCCTGGAGACTTCAGAGAAGTCTTGCCCTGCTGCCACACTGATTTCAGACTTGTAGACTACGGAACAGTGAGAAAATACATTTCCCTGTTTCACCCCCACCCCCCACCCCAGTCTGTGATTCTTTGTTACAACAGCCCAAGGAAACAGATACAAGTGGTATGAATGTTAAATGAAAAAAAAAAAAAGTTATGGTAAAATGCTGAATAAAGTACTCCACAAACAGTATTTTTAAAACATCTCTGTATGTGGAGAACTAATAATGTGTCAAGGATATGCAAAGCCAGAAGATTAAAATAAGTGCATTTCCCTAGGGTGTTTATTTTACTTGGAGATTTTTGTGGGAAGCAACGTAATTAATTTAACTTGTGAGTAATTTAAACACTTTTTAAGTCTAATCGGGTTTTTTTTATTTTGTTTTTTAAGAGAAAAGAAAGGTTTTTGCTGTTTGCTTTTTGAACACATAATTGGATTACACCCCCAGACTGTCAGAAGTCCCATTAGCTCCTCTCTATGGTAGGGGAAAGGTCAGTATAAAAATAGGATGAGTCTTGAATTGAGACTATGGGCTTGTAATTGTGATTTTCATCAAATAGGGTGTTAACTCCGCACCTGGTCTAAGGAGCGGGTATAGGTGAGGTCTCAACTCTCCCATCTCTAATACCTGAAACACAGTGGCTGGTAGAAGAATGGCACGCTTCTGTGCAAGAGGCTCCTTCTCATTTTGGTGAAATCCACTGCACTAAGTCTCCAACATGGCAGAAACCCAGGGCAGAGGGAAGTCCCTCATTTTCACTGGCAATGCTGCTCAGAAAAGCTCATCTAAGTGTCTTTGCCTTAATAGGACCAAGCTCTATGGTCATAATGACAAGCAACTGCCCCACTTTCCTTGAATAACTGAGAAATGGAATGTGTGCTTAGTCGCTCAGTCGTGTTCGACTCTTTGAGACCCCATGGACTGGAGCCCACCAGGCTCCTCTGTCCATAGGATTCTCCAGGCAAGAATACTGGAGTGGGTAGCCATGCCCTCCTCCAGGGCATCTTCCCCACCCAGGAATCAAACCCAGGTCTCCCACCTTGAAGGCAGATTCTTAGGATCTGAGCCACCAGGGAAACTTGAGAAATGGAACACTGCCTGCCATATCAGTAAGCAAGGATGTCACAGTTATCGGTGACTGCAGCCCTCCAATCTGAGTTGGTGGGCACTCAGGAAGGAGAAGAATACCTGCCCTCTAAGATCCATCAGGCTGCAGTCACTCCCTGCAGTGAGCCCCAAGGGGGCTCAGGATGTGGAACACAGGGTACTGGCTCGATAACTGAGATGCACATGAAAGGGATGATTTCAGGGAGTTCAGACTCTTGCATCTTCCCAGGGATGCCGTTTTGTTTTGGTTTAGTTGCCTGGTCCTGACTGACTCTTTGTGACCCCATGGATTCATGCAAGCCCACCAGGATCTTCTGTCCATGGGATTCTTCAGGTAAGCATACTGTACTGGGTTGCCATTTCCCTCTCCATCCCATGCACAGAAAAGCTCTAAATTCCTTAAATTAGGATATCTGTTTTTCTTTCATTGCCAATAATCTTTTGATGTTCAGACTTCAGACTACCTGCCCTTTGATGTAAAACTTCTATATAACCTGGCTCTTCCTCTCTCCTCTTAGAGGAAGTTCATTCAGGATCTCTTGAGATACTGTCTCCTGGGCCTGAAGTCCTAAAAGTTCCCACCAAATAAAATATAGCTCTCAATTTTTAGGTTGTGAATATTTTTAAAGTTGACATTTCTAAGTATCACTTCTCCTCTCTTTTGAGGCTTAAAAATGAAACTTACGTAATAAAATAGACAGCCAGTGTAGGTAGTCTTTGGACAGAGGTCTGTAGCATGTCATGGGTCTAACTGACGTGGGTTTTACTCCAGCCCTGTTCCTTCCCAGAAGGTGACTGTATACAAGTCATTTAATCTTGCTGAGCATCGGTTGCTTCTTTTATAAGATAAAGTAACTGATGCCTACTTGAATCATTGTTGTGAAGATTGTGACATAGGACAATATCTATGGAGTGCCTGGTATATTGCTGTTGTTCAAAAAACAGTCCATTCTTATCCGATTGACCCCACTCAGTTATTTTGCAGCTAAAATAACTCTAGGTTAGACGGGATGTGATTTGCCTAAGGTCACATTTCTGAGTCTGACTCACTCAGCAACTTCTACGTGCTGGACACAGCGCTAAGAGATATGACAACAAACAGGCATTGTCCTTCAGGGAGATCACAGCTGACTGGTGACAATCGCAGGGAAGCAGGTAATTAGGCCCAACCTGGTATATGCTTTGTGAGAAATTATCAACTTGCAAATACTTGCTGAGCATGCTGTGAGCATACCCTTAATTAAATGCAAACCACTATATATTAATAACCTCAGTTAATCCTACAGCAAACCTTATTTTCACTTAGAAATAAAGAATGGGCAGAGAGATTAATCATGGTTAAAAGGGGCAGGGTTCTCAGAATCAGGTTCCAATCTGGGCTTTATGCTTATGAATATGGGGCCATGTTATTTCAATCACCTAGGCATCAGTTGCTTCTCTCACAGGGTCACTGGGAAGATTAAGTGAACTGTGCATGTGAAGGGTTTGATGGCAGCGCGACACTTAGGTTTGTTATTGTTTGTGGTTGTTGCTTTGTCATTGTGAAGGGTCGCTTTACCTACCCTGTCAATTCCAAGCCCATCCTCCTTCCAACCTCTTCCTATGCCTAAGCTATACTGTATAGTCACCCACAGGAACCTGTGTTGGTGGTAGCAGTGGTTTACTTGCTAAGTGGTGTCTGACTCTTGCAACCCCATGGACTGTAGCCCACCAGGATCCTGTGTCCCTGAGATTTCCCAGGCTAGAATACTGGAGTGGGTTGCCATTTCGTTCTCCAGGGGATCCTCCGGACCCAGGCCTCTCTCCTGCATGGCAGGGGGAGTTTTTACCGCTGAGTTGCCAGGGACTGTAGCTGACCCCAAACTATCCAGGGGCTACAGGTCCTCACCAGCCAACAGGCTAGCTCATTTCTCACCTGTGAAGGCTCTTCGCCTTTCTGGCTGCCCAAAAACTAGACTTGGGTTTAGGCTCCTGGGAAGCTTCAATCTGCAGGGACAGATTGCAAAGAGTGTTCCTACGTCTACCTCCCCTGTCGGCCTCCCAGCTGAGCAGGAGTAGGAATCCTTCATAACGGCAATTTGCTCATCAGATAAGCTTATCTCTAGGCTGCACCGTATCACCGGGAGATGAGCCCAGAAGCACTACGTTTCTAAGCGCAGCCAGGTTCTGTGCTTGCCCCAGAGTGAACGTTGCGGTCTTTCCTTGGCCCATTTCTCAGATGGCAAAGCTGAGGTGGAGAGAGGTCTTTCTGAGAGATGCCAAGGCTTGGCTGAGGACCACTCCGGGAGGCTACGGTTTAGCGAAGGGGTTGACACAGACTGCACTCAGACACACGAGTTTCGGTTTAGCTCCCGACTTGCTGAGTAAACTTAGGCCTCGGTTTCTTCAACCGTACAACGGGGACAGAAAGCTGAAATACGTGTCCCCAATATACCTAGGTCCTTGCGGAGGGTTAGCCCACCGCTACCTGGACCTTGGGCCGCCGCGAGCTCGGGTCCACCTGCCTACAACCCCCAGCATGCCTCGGGGGGGGGCGGGGCGCGGTGACGGACAGGCAGCTCTACGAATTGGCGCCCGCCAAGAGGCGCACGTTGGCGCATGCGCACAGGGCGGCGGGCCGGTGGGCTGGCAGCGGCGGACGCGTCGGAGCCGCGGGCGGTCAGGTAGGGGGCGGGATGGAGGGTGGGGGATGCGGGGCCGCGGCCGGAGTCGCGGGCGGTGGCCGAGCGGCGCGACGGTGAGCTGTGACGGCGTGCATCGGTCGGTCCACACCGGAATGGCAGAGCCCGGGGGACCGGATCTGAGGGGCAGGACCGTGGTGGGTGTCTGTGGGGACGGGCGCCGGGGGTGGGTTGCTAGAGGCAGGCTCGGGGCGAACTCGCGGGGGCTGAGGGGCTCGGAGGAGATGCAGCCCGGGAGGGGAGCGAGGGGCTCCGAGATTGGCGGTGCAGCATCTCAGGAGGTATGAGGTAATGTGGGGCCCTGGGGGGAGACGGGCGCAGCATCTGAGAGACGGGAGGGGACCTGAGGGCCCTGGAGGGATCGGGGGTGCAGAACCTCGGCAGTGTGAAGGGATGGGGAGCCTCGATGAGACTCTGGGTGCAGGATCTCAGGCTTTGAGCGGGGTGAGATCTGAGATCAGAGGGAGCAGAGTCCGGGGCTAGTCTAATTGCAGAGGAGGAAGCGTTTTTTTCCCCGAGTGGAATCTGAGGAAGACCGAGGGCCTGAATTCTTGAGGGGATCTGAGAAGCAAGATCTCTTCAGCAGGAAAAAGAGAATTGCCTGAGGTTTGAAGCGACACATGACATGGGTGGGGAAAAGAGGAAGGAGCAAGCTTGGGGGGTGGGGGGATGAGAAAGGGGCACCCAGAGGGTGGGGGCTCAGATTGAGGGAGAGCACAGATCTGAGGTGTGGGATCGGGTGTTTAACTGCGATGCAGGGCTGAAGGCTGCAGCGATTTGGAAATAGATGAAAGGATCTTTGTCTGGGGGATTCCGGGACACATGAGGGAGGAGTTGGTGGGGGTTGCAGTGAAGAGCCCCAAAGGCTGGGACTCTTAGGAGAGTTGAGAACAAGATTTAGCAAGGGTGGAACAGGGGTGTGGAGAGGTATTGGTTGGTCTGTAGAATTAAGAGACTGAATAGAGTTATGGATTGGTGTCTTGGATTGCGAAAGGAATTTTCCTGAAGTCTCTGCATAGGAAGCAAAGGGAGTTCTGGGGACCCAAAGACCTAGAAGCAATCTATGAAACTATATGAGTGTGTGAAGTTTCACAGAGTTCAGGGATTCAGCAAGAAAGTCATCACCCTTTGCGATCAGGACTCCTAATGGAACCTGAGTTTCCCTGCAAGGGGCAGAACCTCCCTCACTTGTTAACCAGACATCCCTCATCATGTGGCTCAGCTGGTAAAGATGCCACCTGCAATGCGGGAGGCCTGGGTTCGATCCCTGGGTTGGGAAGATCCTCTGGAGAAGAGAAAGGCTTCCCACTCCAGTACTCTGTCCTGGAGAATTCCATGGAGGTATAGTCAATGGGGTTGCAAAGAGCTGGACACGACTGAGCGACTTTCACTTCACCTCGTCATGAGGCAGCCATGGTGTGATTACTCCACTCTGAACGTGGACCCACTGAAAGTGGTTGGCTTCAGAGGGAAGAGAATGGCCAGTCATAAAGCAGGAGACTGTTCAAGGTCATCTGCCCAAGCTTCGCTTTGCATGTCCCTCCAAGCTGTGGTGACAGTGTGCGAGACCTCCAGGGGATGAGTGGAATGTGAGGTCAGGTCTTATCTTCCTTATCAGTTATATAAGTAGACAGAATTAATTCTACAGACGGTTCATAACAGTGGCTCTGTGAATGAGGTGTTTGAACTGGGAGACAAGAAAAAGGGATATAAGATGCACTGAGCATTTAGTACTATGACAAGTTCTAAAGAAATGGTTCCTAACTGACAGTGGTTTTGTCCCCCAGGGGGCATCTGGCGATGTCTGGACACATTCTTGGCTGTCACATTGGGGGTGTGGAGTACTGCCAGCCCCTAATAGGTAGACAACAGGAATACTATTAAACATCCTACAGTGCACTGAACGGCCTCCACAACAAAAGAAGTATCTGGCCCAAAATGTCAACAGTGCCAAGGCTGAGGAACTCTGCTCTGGAGTCACATATCCTGGATTCAGATCTTGGTTCTGTCTCTTCCTGACTGTGTGGTCTTGAGTGAGTTACTTAAACTCCCCGTGCTTGGCTCTTCATCTGTAAAACAGGTTTAAGTAACAGGACCTATGTCATAGGTTACTGTGATGGTAATCTATAATGAAGTAACTTAGAATGCTTAGTGTATGGTGCATAGTAAGTGCATAGTGATTTAGTCGTTTTTAACTTTCATATCTGCTTTCTTTACTCAGTTTTCATAACGGCCCTACTAAGCAAGCTACAGTATTCAGTTTTACATGTAAGGAAACTAAGGCTAAGGCAGTGACTTGTCTAAGTTTCCATAGCTAGAGAGGGCAAAAGTAGGCTCATCTTCAGATCTCTGTAACCTGGTATATTCTCTCTTTCCTTGCTTTTTCTTTGCTGGGACCTGCTCAGTCTTACCATATTTACCTCAGCCCATTCCTCTTTCATGAAAGGACTGCCCAGTCTGTATCACTATCAAACTGAACTCTAAAGGGAATAAATCCATCTGACTAGGTAGGGAGTAGCCCTGGACTTTGTTCTTGATTTGCTCTTAGACCAGGACCTGTGGGTACATAAAGGGAGGAGCTTATTGTTGGCAGACAGGATGAGGTGCAAGAAACTAGAGGATGAGGTATGGAGGCCATTGGCTAGAAAAATCACTGCATAGCAGGGGCCGAGGCTGATGGCACCTATACTCTGGAAAGTAACTCCTGTTCTGAATGATCTCTCATGGGCTTCTTTCCCTTGGGACAGAATGACATTTGCTGTGTCAGCTCGAGGACTAGCTGCCGTTCAGAAACAGAGTAGGTCTGCATCGGAAGACCAGAGACTTAGCTGGAATATCCATGCAAACCCCTAATGAAGATGTGTAAGGGAAACTGAGTCAGTCCGGGAATCGGAGATCTGAAGTTCAAAATCCTTCCTCTGCTGCTAATTTACTGGGTGTTCATGGGCAAGTACTTGCTCTTATCAACATCAATCTATTGAAACCACAAATAACTACCATTTATTGAGTGTGCATCATCTCAGTTAACCCTGCCGATGGTCTTACTAACAATTCAGGTGCCATTCTACATTTTACAGATGAAAAGGTGAATAGGCTGAATGATTTACCCAAGGCTCCATAACAAGTTGCAAAGCAGGGATGTGAGTCCAGATCTATCTGACTCACAAGTTACATTATACTAGTTTTGGTAGGAAGGTGTTTCCAAAGCTTAAGAGCCCTCTGGAGAGTGGTTGGTGGTCAAAAGTTTATCAGGTCCTTAAAGTGGATCACTGTCCACGCAGACGGACGTGCGCTGCCTCTGTGACTCTACCTCCCTTGGTTCCTTCGAGTAGAATAGTCAGAGTTAAAAAGCCATTCTTAGGTGTCTTTACCAGCCTCTCAGCCAGAGTGCCTAGAGCTAATGGTAGTGTCATCAGCTAGAAAACTGTAATACATCTTTTGAGTAGGTGTGTTTTTTATGGCTGGGAGTTGACACACCTGGATGTGAATCTTAGTTCTACTGCTTAGTAGGTTTGAGACCTTGGGCAGGTTGCTTTTGTTTGAGCCTAGTTTCCTTATTTAAAAAGAGGAATAACACATATGTCACATAGTGATGACAAGAGGTAATTTGTAAAAAGTGCCTGACTTTCACTGAATGGTGCTTTGAGAGGTAGCAATTATGAGAGGAAGCTGATGCCAGGGGACTGAGTGTAGCTCTGCCAAATCTGTGAACCTAAGCAACCCCTTCCAGTCTCCCCCAAATTCCCCTCCCCTCCTGTACCTTTCCCAGGATCCGCTTCCTGATCCTTTCATCAAAACCTCATGATTAGATGGGTATGCAGAGAAAGGAGCTCAGAGTTGAATGGGTTGAGATGAATTGGAAGTTCCCTGAAAAGACTGATGACTTTCCCCTTGTCCTGTATTCCTTGCGTCACCCGAAGATGCAGAAATCCTTTCTCAGTCCTACGGTTTTGGAGGACAGTAAGACAGACAAGTGTTTTTCCAGCAGACGCCATTATTGATTTAACCTGCCTTTGACCTGCTTTAACTAGAGTTTTCTTTCCCACAGACATGTCCTTCTGGGTTGTTTTGTGTGTCCCAGACAGGTGCAGCTGTGGGGTCATGCTTGCATTTCCCTATACGTACCTGCTTGTGGACTTTATCTTAGCTGTTGGCAGGTACCTTAAATGCCCTGAGTAATCTGACATTCAGAATCCTCTCCCTCCTACAGATCTGGGTGAGTGTCGGATGAACACCTCACTGACTTTCTTAACATCAGCCCTGCTAGCCACTCCTGGAGAGTGACCATCATGCACTTGATAAGCACTCAGTTCAAGCTGGAGGGATAAAAAAGGTTTATCAAGCGGTCATGAAATGTGAACGCCTTGCAGAAACCCCAGTCCAGGGGAGCATATTGTAACAGGGTGCACTTCTGTGTCCTGTCAGAGGAAGTGCAGGTGGTTTCCTGTGTTCTCTGGTTCTTGTGTGAAGAGCACTGCCCCTGTCTATTCTTGCTCACAGTTGTATCCCCGGGGTTTTCATGGGGCTGGACTCAGTATGTGCTCCGTGAGGATCTGTTGTTTAAGTACCTGCTTCAAGTCCTCCAGGTTTGTTCACAGCCTAAGTGCCCCAACGGGCTAACGGAGGTATAGGGAATAGACACTATCTCATGGTAGGGATTCAAGCATTGGATGCAGATTTGAAGGTCATCTTTAATCCTTTGATTGATTCTGAGATCAGTGAAAACAATCTCCAGGGAAGGTTCAGAATTTTAATTTTTGAAATGTATTATCCGATATTTCGGGTACTTTCGCCTTTTGAAAAGTGCCTATTCATTCCTTCTCATTGGCTGGCAGCCACTGTCGCTGCTCCTGCTACTACTAAAAAACTATTATTTATTGCATAGTTAATTGTGTACCCCCTTGGTATTTTCTGCACAAGAGAAGCTGTGAATTCACATGCCCATCAGTTTCTGACATGGATATCTAGTGTCCTCAAATCAGATTCCTTCAGAGCTAGACGGTTCATTAGCAATCTATGTGCCTTTATATGCCATAAGAGTAAAGATTCTTCATCCTTTCCAGTGCAGTTTGTAAACTGAATGCTTTGTTCATCCTGGTACTAATGTTAATAGTGTTCTGATTGTTACTAAAATTATGATTCAGAGCAATTTTTCACTGCGTATCTACCAGTTTATATGCATTATCCCTAATTATCACAATAACCTTCTTATAAAGCAGGAAAACAGATTTAGTGAGGTTAAATAACTTGCTTCCTGGCCCACAACCTGTAAATGACATGCTGATATGATCCCAGTTCTGTCTGACTTCAAGGTTCATGGGTTTTTGTTATTCTGCTCCCCTTGTTATTTATATCATGGACTGGGAAAGGCTAGTGGTGCCAAAAGCAGCCAGGGTTTGAGTATAGAATATTCCTGAGTCTTAGGGCAGCTGGAACAAAAACAGCTTAAGGGGTAGATTCTCATCTGGTGCTGAATCAGAGCTAGGCTAATATCACTGTGAAGTGCGCAGTATGAATCAGGAGATCAAAGAAATTAGTGGGGGGGGCGGGGTAAGCTGAGGTGAGATGAAGTGACAGTGATGGGTCAGGAGCTGACAGTACAAAGTGCATAACAGGAATATATTCGTAGTATCAGGGAGGCGGCCAGAATTATAAACACCAGGTTGAGGGTTCGTTCTGATTGGTTTTAGATTTTACAGCTGACAGAAAATGGGCAGCTAACTGGACTTGGGATGATAAGATAGTTCCTTTCACAGGTACATCTTTTCAAGGGAAATTGAGTTCAAATTGACTTCCCATCAGAATTCCTTTTGGTTTTAACAAGGTGTATCCTTCTGGAAGAGAGGAGCTGCATCTGCATGTCACATAGCTGCGTATCAGACGAGGCACCTGCTGAAAGCAGTGTTCTCAAGTTCCCAGGACATGGTTCAGGCCTTTTCCAGGTCTGAGACTATCTCCATGCCTGATGCTTTAGTGATGGGACTTCATGCTTCCTGGCAAAGCATGGCAGCATTAGGAAAGGAATCCTTGACGTTCTCCTGCCTCGGAGAGACTGGTGGAGCTGCAGACAGCTGAGATATTTTGGGACATAGATGTGGGCATAGTAAATTCGTTTTTTTAAGTGGATGACTTGAAGAGGGAGCCTGGAAGCTTTTTAATTGAAGGAGGTGGTATGATATTTCAGAAAACTGGAGAAAGAATGTGCTGGTATTTTTACAAGTTGGCAGACTTGTTTAATTAGCTGATCTGCAGTGCCAGTTCTGAGAAGAACAGATGTCCCCGTGCATTGTGAGGTAACATGCTCTGGATCCAAATACCAAATGTTGCCCTCAGTCTGTTGTCCCAGATGATGAAAGAGAGAGCTGAAGCCATTGGTTTAGAATTGAGGAGGTTTGCATGGATCCTGAGTTGAGGTTTCTATCTGTATTTCTATACTATTGCACCCAGACCCATGACATTTAAGTATTTAGCATTCACAGCTTCAGATGTTCACATGAGACCTGTTAAGTTCATGACAGGTGGTAATGTGTTATTTTTGTTGAGGCATGGATTTGAGTTATAATAGGTTGCCAGGCTGGTGTGTCGGAGTGGGTCACTCAAATAATAAATCAATCTAACCCACTCTGGCAGCTAAACCTCATTCTTTATTAATTGTGGAGAAAATTATATGCTATAAGGCAGCATTTCTTGGAGTATGGTCCAGAGACCAATGTTAATAAGTGTTATGTGACAGGAAAAGAAAAAGCTTGAAGTAATGTTGGGTTAAACAAAGGTATCGGTTCTGCATGCTTCCCCCACCATGTGACCCTGAGCCAGTTTTTCTGAGCCTTAGCTTCCTCATTTGTAAAATATTGTAATAAAAATAGTACCTGCATCCCAGGGTCATGAAGATTAAATGAGATTAAGTGGAGCATCTGGGCCTTCCCAGGTGGCACAGTGGTAAAGAATCTGCCTGCCAATGCAGGAGACGCAGGTTCCATCCCTGGGTTGGGAAGATCCCTTAAAGGAGGAACTAGCAACCAGCTCCAGTATTCTCACTGGGAAAGTTCCATGGACAGAGGAACCTGGAGAGCTATAGCCTGTGGGGTCGCAGAGTCAGACATGACTGAGTGCCTGGGTGCACACACAGATAATGGAGCATCTAGCCTGATGTCTAGCATATAGTAGGCACTAGATGTATACTCTTTCTCTTTCAGTAGAAGGAAAATGGGATTTCAGGGAGGTTGGATAGACCTTAGACAAATGGTTCATGGCCGCTCCTAAATATCTGTCAGACTGAGATGCAAAGCTAAATACGGGGGACAGTTTGTAATACGTATCTCCACACAGACTCACCTATGGGTGGAGAAAGAATTGATAACATTTGCAAGGCTTTCCTCAGCTTGCTGCATTGCCTTTAAAACCATGCTAGCTTCTCCTCTTCCTCCTCCTCCTTGACGGTTGACCATCTGCAGATCACAAGACTGCACAGGTGCAGCTGTAGGATTTGCATTTAGGAAGGGCTGGATTTACCCTTGTGCTTCACCTTGCTGGAATTATTCTGCTTTTGGGGTATAAACTGACAGTGACATAAGGCTGCAGAGCACGGGGATGTCTGTGGTTCTGCCTCATGAGCATGTGTGGATGGAGGAGGGTGGGAGAATTCATGGCATGCACTGCTTGGGGGGTGGGGGGGCAGGCGTGTTTCAGACCAAAAATAAACTGTCCTGATAAGGCACTACCATTTCTCAGATCTTCTGGGCTTGAGTCTCTGGCCTTCTTAGCTCCACCTCTTCCCACCCCAGTCCACTTGGCTGACAAATCTTAGTGATCGTACTTACTTTCGCATGTTGCTCAAAGGCATCTTCTTTCCATCTCCACAACCTGCTCCCTAGTTCAGGCTGCCCGGAACCTTCGCCAGGCAATTTTGCAGTATCTTCCAAACTAGTTTCTCTCCCTTTTCCCCTACTCCATTCAACCTGTGATCATATAAGTTTCCTGCTCTAAAACATGCACTGTTTCTCTCTGTTCATCAGAAGGAAGTCCCACGGTCTCACTTTGGCTCTGAAGACTCCTTATAATCACTGCCCAGTCTCCCCTTCCACGCTGGTCAGAGACCTAATGAGTGATGGTCAGGATCCACTACATGTGTCTTGAGTGAATGAACTCACAGAGGCAGTGGAATAATGGCTTCCTTTTCTCTTTAGCAGGGTTTGTCCCTCCAGAGCATGCACGCTCAGCCGTTCCGTCCCGGGTGGTGCTAGCAGGCCCCTTGGAAAGAAGTGCCATGGCCGCGGCTGCAGCCTCTCTCCTGAACCTGGACGCGCTGCGGGAAGTGCTGGAATGCCCCATCTGCATGGAGTCCTTCACGGAGGAGCAGCTGCGGCCCAAACTCCTGCACTGCGGCCACACCATCTGCTGCCAGTGCCTGGAGAAGCTCCTGGCCAGCAGCATCAACGGCGTCCGCTGTCCCTTTTGCAGCAAGATCACCCTCATCACCAACCTGGCCCAGCTGACCGACAACCTGACGGTGCTAAAGATCATCGACAAGGCGGGGCTCAGCGAGGCGGTGGGGCTGCTCATGTGCCGCTCCTGTGGACGGCGGCTGCCGCGGCAGTTCTGCCGGAGCTGCGGCGTGGTGGTGTGCGAGCCGTGCCGGGAGGCGGAGCACCCGCCGCCGGGGCACTGCACGCTCCCGGTCAAAGAGGCCGCGGAGGAGCGGCGGCGGGACTTCGGCCGGAAGTTGGCGTGTCTGCGGGAGCTCACGGGAGAGCTGCAGCGGCGGAAGGTGGCCTTGGAAGGCGTCTCCAAGGACCTTCAGGCCCGGTATAAGGCGGTCCTCCAGGAGTACGGGCACGAGGAACGCAGGGTCCAGGAAGAGCTGGCTCGCTCCCGGAAGTTCTTCACGGGCTCGCTGGCCGAGGTGGAGAAGTCCAACAGTCAGGTGGTGGAGGAGCAGAGCTACCTGCTGAACATCGCCGAGGTGCAGGCCGTGTCCCGCTGCGACTACTTCCTGGCCAAGATCAAGCAGGCCGACGTGGCGCTCCTGGAAGAGGCAGCCGACGAGGAGGAGCCCGAGCTCACTGCCAGCCTGCCCCGGGAGCTCACCCTGCAGGACGTGGAGCTTCTCAAGGTCGGCCACGTCGGCCCCCTCCAGATCGGCCAGGCGGTCAAGAAGCCCCGGACGGTCAACATGGAAGACTCGTGGGCCATGGAGGCGGCGGCCTCTGCTGCTCCTTCCTCGGTTACGTTTAGAGAGATGGACGTGAGCCCTGAGGACATGGGCGCCAGCCCGAGGGCCTCGCCTGCCAAGCAGCAGGGTTCCGACCCGGCCGCCAACATCCAGCAGTGCCTCTTTCTCAGGAAGATGGGGGCCAAAGGCAGCACCCCGGGCATGTTCAACCTCCCAGTCAGTCTCTATGTGACCGCTCAAGGCGAGGTGCTGGTTGCTGACCGCGGCAACTACCGCATACAAGTCTTTACCCGCAAAGGCTTTCTGAAGGAGATCCGCCGCAGCTCCAGCGCCATGGATAGCTTTGTGCTGAGCTTCTTTGGGGCCGACCCGCCCAACCTCACTCCTCTGTCAGTGGCCATGAACTGCCACGGGCTGATCGGCGTGACTGACAGCTACGACAACTCGCTCAAGGTATACACCTTGGATGGCCACTGCGTGGCCTGTCACCGGAGCCAGCTGAGCAAACCCTGGGGCATCACAGCCCTCCCATCCGGCCAGTTTGTGGTGACCGACGTGGAAGGTGGAAAGCTCTGGTGCTTCACGGTTGACCGAGGCGCGGGGGTGGTCAAGTACAGCTGCCTCTGCAGCGCCGTGCGGCCCAAGTTCGTCGCCTGTGACGCCGAAGGCACCGTCTACTTCACCCAGGGCCTGGGTCTCAACCTGGAGAACTGGCAGAACGAGCACCATCTGGAGGGCGGCTTCTCCATCGGCTCCGTGGGCCCCGACGGGCAGCTGGGTCGCCAGATCAGCCACTTCTTCTCGGAGAACGAGGACTTCCGCTGCATCACGGGCATGTGTGTGGACGCCCGTGGCGACCTCATCGTGGCTGACAGCAGTCGCAAGGAAATCCTCCACTTCCCCAAGGGTGGGGGCTACAGTGTCCTTATTCGAGAGGGGCTCACCTGTCCGGTGGGCATTGCCCTCACTCCAAAGGGGCAGCTGCTGGTCCTGGACTGTTGGGATCATTGCATCAAGATTTACAGCTACCATCTGAGAAGATACTCTACCCCTTAGGGGCTGGGGAATATCCGTTTCTTCTGCTCCTCAAACACCTACCCTTCCCTTATACCTTGGTCGTTGGCGGTACTGTAGGGTAGACTTGGGCTGTGTCTTGCCTCCACCTGGCTAGTCCTAGAAGTTTAGAAGCTCTGTGTTTTAGCATTGTTGTTGTTTTTAATTTGTATTCTTTCAAAGTTTAGAGCTTTAACAGATGCAGTATCCCCCATAGGACACGTGATTTGAGGTTACCTGACATTTGATTAGAACGTAGGCCCTTCCAGGCTTCAGTAGAGAGCCTTTTGCCCCTGTATTTGAAATTGTCCCTTGTACTGAATCCTTGTTGATTTCCCCCTCTTTTGGCTTTGGTAACTCCGGTCCCTTCCTTCCTTCCTGTTCTAACATGCTCCCTCGGCGGCGCTTTCCCTGTAACTTGCTGCTTTCAGTTTGCACGCTGCACTGGGACTTTCTTCACCTTTCCGTGACACTTCAGACACCACACCCCTGTGATGTGGTGGCTCAGGTCTGACCACCGTTACCAGTCTGAGAGACCATTCGCTTACTGCCACCACGGGAGCTCCCCACTCCCCACTCCCCACCGGGAAGCAGTACTTTCCTGGCTCTAGGGGTTTTGCGATATCTTGGATTGGTCTCTAATTGCAGGTTTGACCAAGAATCCAGGGCAGAAAATGGATCGACCCCCGTTGGTTGGTGTTGAAGACTTTAGCCTGGGAATCGCTTGCCTTTTAAAGGAGCACATGGATTGGAAAAGTTATGCCAAAGCACAGGAAGATGGAAATAAAAATAAATGCTGCTGTAGGCAGCAGACATTCATGAGTAGTCTCTAGAGCGCATCCGATTTTCATATTAACCTCTCTCCACTGACCTGTGGTAGGAGCTGTCTGCAGAATTGTACAACACAGGCCAGGGCCAAGAAAGTGGGGAGGTGGGCGCATCTCATTTTCATTACTAGAGCAAAACTGTTGGGTCCTCATTGTGCATTTTCCCCAAGTGAGTGCATAGTTTTAGGTTGGGGGATTTATTTCCATCCCTCTATCAAGCATTAAATAGTTGATAACTGTTTCTTCATCACTTGTGTTCATGTCTTTTAATTGAAGCTGAGATTTGGGCGGGGAGGGGTGGGGAGGGGTAAGTTGTGCCTTGCTGCATTTTTTGAGAGCAGTATGAATCTGCCTGGGTCACCATTCAGCAAAAAGCACCATTATGTAGAGAGAATCCAAACCTTACTCCCACATACATGGGTACAGAATCAGCCCTCAAGGTCTACAGTCACCAACACCATATTCTAAACTCAGCATCCACCGTCTGCTTTATCCTTGAAATTCATAAAAGAAACCTGTGCTTTTAGGGAGACCAGAGGTGGGTGAGGGACTTGCTGACAAGGTTCCTCAGGCTCTGGTGTTTACCAACCAATGTACTGTGCACTCTGGGTGCAGGGCTAATGACAAATCAAAGAATATGCTTGCACAGAAGCAAAATCTGCTACTAGAAAAAAAAAAGTGGTAGTGGTGTTGCTTTTTCGGGTTCTGTTGTGATAGCCGCCAAAGGATAGGAAAGGAGCTAATTAAAATGATGTTGGACTAGTTTGTCTTGTGCTTTACACCTGGAGAAAGCCCCGTGTTCTGATTATGAACGCGCATCTGATTTCTAAAGATTATATAATTGGGAGGAAATCGATCCAATTAAAAGTACATCACGGATGACTCCACCAGTTATTACAGCCACTTTATCTGTAGGAGCACCTGGTGACAGGAGGTCTATCTCTGCTGTTAGCAGGGGCTTGCTGAGGCAATAATAGTGGCTGAGGACTTTGGCAAAAGGTTTGCGACAGAGAAGTGGATATAACATTGCTGGCTGGCTTGATGTAACAACGCCAGGAATCCTCCCTCTGCCTCCGCTTTGGGGAGGAAGTGCCATGACCGCTGCATTCAGCATTTAGGTGGACCCCATCTCTGAACCACACTCCTGCCATGGCCTTCAAATGCAACAGGCTACCTGCTGGTTCATAATAGAAGTAAACATGAATGCTTTTGTTCCTTTGCTGTGATAGTTTAGGTTGTGTTTGGGACAGTCAATCTTCAGTTATCTACCACGTTGACTAAATTACAGAGTACAGCCCCAAGACTCTAGTTTACCAGTTACAGCCATTTGTGTGTGTGTGGTGTTTTCTTGTTATCTGAATAAGGGCAGTGATTGCCTTATTCAGATAAAGCCTCACATGTGAGTCTGTCATGTAAAACAGATTGAAAAGCAGCTATTCTGACAGAAGCAGGCTTGTGGGCCAGAAGAACAGGCCCTCACCTAAACTCCTGGGTACAATCACTGAACTCTTGCGACTCTACAGAACATGATCTGAAAACCACTGATCACAGCATCACTTATCTTCCAGTTCATGTTATTGGCCATGTGGCTATGGGCAAGTCACTTAACCCTTCGTCTTACGGAAACTGATGAAAATGATCTTTGCCTCTATGATGAGTGTAAGATGTGAAATACTAAATGTCACAATATCTGCTACCATTCTTGGCATACTCAATCAGCCGAGTTGTCTCAAGAGTGGGTTTAGGTTGTTTGACCACTTCAAATAATACCTCCCCGCTTTCCTGTTGTTACAGCTTCCTATTTCCTAACCAAAACCCTTCTCAGGCATTTCTCCCCTCTAGCCCTAAGCCTCCAATTAAATCTGGTCACTTGTTCCTTTCTACTCTCATTCATGTTTCTGTCACTGCATAAATCACTGTGCTGCAATTGTTTACCCATATATCTAAGCTTTACTGAGGGTCAGCTTTAATCTCTAGCTAAGAACATGTAGCATGACGCTTAATACACAGTATGTCCTCAGTTATTTAATTGGCTGTTATTTACATGACTTAATGTGACAGTTCAGTCGCTCAGTCGTGTCCAACTCTTTGCAACCCCATGAATCACAGCATGCCAGGCCTCCCTGTCCATCACCAACTCCCGGAGTTCACTCAAACTCATATCCACAGAGTCGGTGATGCCATCCAGCCATCTCATTCTCTGTCGTCCCCGTCTCCTCCCGCCCCCAATCCCTCCCAGCATCAGAGTTTTTTCCAGTGAGTCAACTCTTCGCGTGAGGTAGGCCCTCCCATAACCTGAGTCTTCCTAACAACACTCTTAACATTGGATGAAAGATACACAAGAGTTTATCTGAGAGTAAGATGTGTTAAAAAAAGAAAACTAAAGACAAGTGACTTACAGGCTCAGTAAGACCCTGCTTTCCTTTATTGTTGTGAAGGCCACTCAGGCGTGTCCAACTCTTCGCAACCGCATGGGCTGTAGCCCGCCAGGCTCCTCTATCCAGGGATTCTCCAGGGAAGAATACTGGAATGGGTTGCCATTTCCTTCTGCAGAGGAGCTTCCCAACCCAGGGACCGAACACACTCCTCCTGCACTGGCAGGCAGATTCTTTAACCCCTGTGCCACCTGGGAAACCCCATCATTCTGAGTAATTATATAGAATTTAAGGTTTCAGAACAATGATTCCTTCCATATCTGAGTACTTACTGTGAGCCTGGCACTATGCCAAATGTTCAGAAATGAAAATAAAAGTTAAGTAATATTATAACTTTCTCATAAGTTATTTTACAGTCTTTCTGGAGCATTTGGAATTGAACTCCATTGCCCTGGTCTTCCTCGTAGGCCAGGGATAGGCACTATGTGAACGATGGTGAGAGTCAACCCCAACGTACTCTCCAGGCTGAGATAGTCCACAGAGGCTACTCCGTTATTCCAATCAGTAGGATAAACTCGCCTGGCGTCTTAGAGTTCCTGTGGGTAAGGCGAATAATGCTTAAGGAGTTGTACTCTTTAATCTCGTACTAATTAATGGCCTCTTAAAAGTGAAGCGTTACCAGCTCCATAGGAGGGAAATGCAAGGCAGAGCCTAGTAGGAAACACAGGGCACTACCTTGTACCTGACTAGGCTGCTGATCTGAACTCAAGCAGCTTCTCAAGGGATCGCAAAACAAATTACAGCTAAGAAATCACAGATGCCTGCATGAATGTTACAAGCAGGGCAGTGGTGAGCAAGGAGGGTGTTTAGCAAAATAACATTCCAGAACTTTGGCTATATCTTGTCAATATCATGAATATTCATGGTACCCTAACTCTGAAGTTAGGAAGTTCTGGGATCAGCAATGCATGCCAGTGGGAAGGCGCTGGCCTTGGTCTGGATCTGAATCACAGCTCTACCCCTAAACTAGCTATGTGGCCTCGGATGAGCACCATACCTCTGCATCAGTTTGCCTATCCTTATAAAGAGAAAGTTGGATTCGATCATCACTAAAGTCTCTTCGAGTTCTATGATTTTATTTTACCAACTAGAACTCTGGTTGAGCCCCACCACCAACACCAATGTTTTTGTGTGATTCTTTTGTGTTATTTTACCGTGTTTACATTAGAGTGGAAAGAACCTGCGCTTTGTAATCCCCCCACTGTGGTTCAGCTGTTTACCCCAGCTGTCGTGACCTTGGGTCTCTTGCTCACTACTGCCACTCTGTTGAGCCACTGTTTTCTCATCTTGGAGAAGATGACAAGTTATGTTTTAAAGGGCTATTATGAGAATTAAAATATACTAATGGGACAGTATGTATAAAAGCTTCTAATTCAGAAAATGGGAGGTACTCAGGAAATGTGATTTCCATTGTAGGGGGCAAAGACCTCCTCCCCCAACCCCCCACCTCCCATGGTGAACTGATGCCGATTTTTCAAGTTAACACTGGGGGAGATTTCAGACCTGCTCTGGTGATTCAACCACACTGCTCAGTTTCTTAATTAAAAAGCCTATTGGAATAAAAGTGGTATGGCCGCAGGGGCAGAGGCAAAACTTTCACAGCAATGTATCCCACTAGGAAAGCTGCACATAAAAGCTAGAGGCTAATCACTGAAGTCAGTAGGATGGCATCTTGACTCTTGGCAGGAACAAGCATGTCTACCTATCCCTCTACATGGCTAGCATAAAGGCATTTTTCTTCCAGGTCAATATTCATTAACTCAAATAATTACAAGAATCAAAATAAGCCGTAAATTTCATTGTTAGGTGGGGGTAATGTATTGCAGTTAAAACTTGGGCTTTGTAAGCCTACGGGGGCCGAGTTCATTCTTGTTTCCCTCACATGTCAGTTCTCTGGCCACGGAGTCATTTAGCCTTTCAGCTTCAGTCTCTTCATAAATAATAAAATGATACTGTTTACTGCATTGCTCTGAAGAGATGATCGATGTAAAACACTTAGCAGGCTGTCTGCTTATAAGAGTTTCACTTTGTAAACTTTCAATAGTGGAAAATATCATATTATACTAAATTAAATGTATGAAAAGGTTACCCACATTTTTGTGACAGCAGAATCGTAGGAACTGGTGAGGAAAACATTTATTTCCCTCAAAGGAAAATTATTTAGTAACTTACTGAAATCTGGAGTGAATAAGAGTTCGATGACTGTAAGTCAAATGCATATCTTCCCTATAAAAATAAAACCAGGGTTTTCTTTAGGTGATTTACTCAGTTTCCCTGGCTATGACTAGTGCCGCTGCACATTTTCACAGAATATTAATATTTAGATCTACTTCTTCCACTTATTCACTCACTTACTCATTAGACATACACGACATCTACTGTGCTTTGCTCACTGCAGTGGTTACATGAGTACTGAAGAGGTGAATCAGTCAGGTAGCTTGTGGTTTGGCTGGAGAGATATGGAATGTAAAAAAAAAAAAAAAAAAATTACAGAATAAGATCAATGGTGCGAGATAGAAATGGAGTACCAAGTGTTTAGGAAAAGACTGCTTCTGGGTGAGAGGATCTGCTTGCTGAAGGGCCCTGCAGGAGGAGGGGCTATCAGGAACACAGGCACAACATTCCAGGGAAAAGTGAGAAGCTGGGACCAGCACGAGGCTCACATCTCAGGAGTGAGGGGGCATTAAAGCAATTCAGAGGCTGAAAGTGATCCATTTGTCCACGACCTTTCAAGTAATAATGCAAGTGGTTGTGTTCATTTTTTTTCCTGCCCAAAGCCATATCATCTATTCGTATCAGTACCCATGGCTCAAGGAGGCTTCATTCTTACGGAGGTGGCAGCATATGAAAGAGAATCTCCTCAGAGACCTAGGGAGGCCAGGGTGGAAGAAGGGATAGTTTGAAAATGCACCAGTCCCTATCCCCGACCCCCGGATTCTACTATATCTCCTTATTGGGAATCCCTCACTGAATCTGTCTCAGAAATTGAACTTTCTGCCTTCCTAAAATCCTGAAATAATATCTAACTGTGTGAGTGCGTGCTTAGTTGTATCTGACTCTTTGCGACCCCATTCGCTGTAGCCCACCAGGCTCCTCTGTCCGTGTAATTTTCCAGGCAAGAATACTCAAGCAGGTTGCCATTTCCTTCTCCAGGGGGTCTTCCCGACTCAGGGGTCAAACCCACGTCTTTTGTCTCCTGCAGTGACGCTGCGCCCCCTGGGAAGCCCCCTCAAAAGCCTAAGACAAATGAGTTTTGGAATCTTGATAAAACTTTGTGCTAGAATCTGACTCCCTTTTGGATACTTGAGGTTGACAGCTTTCCAAACCTTCTGCCCTATATCTGGACATGCTGCTAAGAAAGCTCAAGTACTTCTACCTTTGGTGCCAGTGGGAAGTCCCAACCACACAGGTTCTAGCCCCTGCATAAGAATCCTCACTGCAGCCCCATCTCCAAGTCACCATAAAAACCACGATGGTCTCCTTTTCCTGCTCTCAAGCCATTTCTGAACCTGCTAGGGAGCCCACATTGCTCTTCCTATAAACCCTCATTCCGTGACTTAGAAGCCTTTTCCTATCCACTTGGTGGGTCAATAGCATCATCCGAAACCAAGTTTTGGGTGGGTCCCCCTCTGCGGGATAACCACAACCTCCGGCATAATAAGCAGTGTTTAGGCAATAGCCACCATCCCGGGTGGGGTGGATGGGTGGGGTGCGGGGGTCCTTTATCCTCTTGCTTTGGTTTGCTAACTACCTTGTTTTCTGAGGCAATGCTTGCTGGCAACCGTGTACTTTGAGCTGTGCTGCTTCTGGTGCATTTGCTGAGCCCTACCACACCTCTCTTTTATCAATTTAACTGAACTGAACTGGCAGATGTGATCATTGGTACTTAGGGAGCAGAGTGGTCCTGGGTCATGCGTCCTGGCCCCAACCTATGTGTGTCTTGGAATCATGCGTCGAGATTCCAGCATAATCTGTGACGTCACGGGAATGACTCGTGCCCCGTGACCACTGGTTGGCTGTCTCAACCAAGCATTGCCTCCATTCCATACAGTGCTCAGGGAGACACTGATGCCTCGTGCAATACGTGGGACTACTGGTGGTGGTTCCCAGGCAGGAAGAACAGTCGCCATGTGGAACGCTGTGGGCCACACTCTAAAAGCAGGTGGCTCACGAGGACGCTACGGGATGTCTCTGCTGCCACCATGTCACTGCTGGTCAAAAGGAAAGATCCCAGTCCTCAGCGTTGTAGAGAAAATCATCCCAGGTCTCCCCAGGACATAGGCAGTGGGTTAGTTTAAATTCAGCTTAAGCCTTGAGTCCTTAAACCCTATAAAGAAGCCAATGCCACGAGGAAGGTCCTAGTCTTGATGATACAGATTTGCTACTCTGGAGGAAGAAACTTATAAATATGAGTAGGGTAGTGAAGACGCCCCCTAGTCCCTCACCACAAAACTGTATAGTAGCCACCAAAAGCAAAAAATCAAATAAATACAGGAGGAGGAAATAAGCAACAAACTGAAACAGAGGTCACAAAGTAACCCAAGTAGAAATTCAAAATTTACTAAAAGAATTCATACAAAAAATAAAAAAAGATTGAAGACTGGTAATTGGTTTTTGCACCTTAGCAACCTAAGCTCTGAATTAGAACATCTGCTGAAATGCACCAATTATCAAACTTCCATGACTTTAACCAATACTAGGGATCAAACTAGATTTACACGTGGGGATTCCCCTAAATTTAAAGAAGGTACCCCCTAAAACTTTATGGGAGTTACTGAGGACATTTCAGGATATGTAAGGAAGACAAATAGGTACACCTCACCTTAATCATCAGAACTAATGCCCTGCCTAAATTCCTCATAGCCTTAACACTCATTACCCTGAAATATTCCATACTGAGTATGGATGCTATGACCCAATGAGTAATAAATTAAAATCGAATTAAGTTTTGGCACTTAGAATTGGCTTACCAAAATAGGAGCACATGGACCCTGCTCCCTCCCATTAGTTAAAATAGTTAAGATGGCCCAGTTTAAACAGCCTTTGAGGTTTAAAAGTCATATTCAAGACCTATTTATAAAAAGATTGATTATCCCCACTGCTTCATTATTTTAAAGCCGAATTTACCCTGTTCTTAAACCTGGAAAGATTGAATAAAATCTCACAATGGATTACTGCAACCTTAATGCTGACACCCCACCCATTAAGGCTTCCATACCAATTACGGAAATTATAAATTCCATCCAATCAATAACTGGTAAATACTTTGCAGTCATAGACTTGGCTAATCTGTCATGTGAAAGTGTTAGTCGCTCAGTCATGTCTGACTCTGCCACCCCATGGACTGTAGCCCACCATGCTCCTCTGTCCATGGGATTCTCCCAGCAAGACTACTGGAGTGGGTAGCTATTCCCATCTCCAGGGTATCTTCCCAACCTAGGGATTGAACCCACATCTCTATGTCTCTTGCATTGGCAGGCGGGTTCTTTACCACTGAGCCCCTGGGAAAGCCCCAAAGGAGCGTCCATGAGAGACAAGGAGTCAACTAAAGATGCTTCTGCTAGGGACGTGTGTACCAAGTTGCTTCAGTCATGTCTGACTTTTTGCGGCCACGTGGACCTGCCAGGCTCCTTTGTTCTAGGGAGCTCAGAGGTCATGTCTAGGGCCTATTTCAACAGCCTTTCACACATACTTTACCTTTGGCTTCAAAGGGACACCATCTCCCTTTATTCAGCTACACTGAGGCACCTCAACAAGCCATGCCAACACACAAAATCTTCATAGACAAGATGTCATGCATTCAACTTTCTTCAGGAGCACAGTAATGACATCATACCACTCACACCCTCTTCCAAAGACATTAAATTGACACACTCATTGAAGACACGCAAACGTTCACAAAATAACTCACAAACAGGGCTGGGTCATTGTCTCATGCCTTGTACAAGGTCCTGCCACTTTGGTTCAGTTCAGTTCAGTCGCTCAGTCGTGTCCGACTCTCCGCGACCCCATGAATCACAGCACGCCAGGCCTCCCTGTCCATCACCAACTCCCGGAGCTCACTCAAACTCATGTCCACAGAGTCGGTGATGCCATCCAGCCATCTCATTCTCAGTCGTCCCCTTCTCCTCCTGCCCCCAACCCTTCCCAGCATCAGAGTCTTTTCCAGTGAGTCAACTCGTCGCATGAGGTGGCCAAATATTGCAGTTTCAGCTTTAGCATCAGTCCTTCCAATGAACACCCAGGATCGATCTCCCTTAGAACTGACTGGTTGGATCTCCTTGCGGTACAAGGGACTCTCAAGAGTCTTCTCCAACACCACAGTTCAAAAGCATCGATTCTTCGGCAATCAGCTTTCTTCACAGTCCAACTCTCACATCCATACATGACTACGGGAAAAACCATAGCCTTGACTAGACGGACCTTTGTTGGCAAAGTAATGTCTCTGCTTTTTAATATATTATCAAGGTTGATCATAACTTTCCTTCCAAGGAGTAAGCGTCTTTTAATTTCATGGCTGCAATCAGCATCTGCAGTGATTTTGGAACCCCAAAAAAAAAAAGTCTGACACTGTTTCCACTGTTTTTCCATCTATTTCCCATGAAGTGATGGGACCAGATGCCATGATCTTTGTTTTCTGAATGCTGAGCTTCAAGCCAACCTTTTCACTCTCCTCTTTTACTTTCATCAAGAGGCTTTTGAGTTCCTCTTCACTTTCTGCCATAAGGGTAGTGTCATCTGCATATCTGACATTATCTGACATTATTGATATTTCTCCCAGCAGTCTTGATTCCAGCTTGTGCTTCTTCCAGCCCAGCATTCCTCATGATGTACTCTGCATATAAGTTAAATAAGCAAGGTGACAATATACAGCCTTGACGCACTCCTTTTCCTATTTGGAACCAGTCTGTTGTTCCATGTACAGTTCTGACTGTTGCTTCCTGACCTGCATACAGGTTTCTCAAGAGGCAGGTTAGGTGGTCTGGGATTCCCATCTCTTTCAGAATTTTCCACAGTTTATTGTGATCCACACAGTCAAAGGCTTTGGCATAGTCAATGAAGCAGAAATAGATGTTTTCCTGGAACTCTCTTGCTTTCTCCATGATCTAGCGGATGTTGGCAATTTGATCTCTGGTGCCTCTGCCTTTTCTAAAACCTGCTTGAACATCTGGGAATTCACGGTTCACATATTGCTGAAGCCTGGCTTGGAGAATTTTGAGCATGACTTTACAAGCGTGTGAGATTAGTGCAATTGTGCGGTAGTTTGAGCATTCTTTGGCATTGCCTTTCTTTGGGACTGGAATGAAGACTGACCTTTTCCAGTCCTGTGGCCACTGCTGAGTTTTCCAAATTTGCTGGCATATTGAGTGCAGCACTTTCACAGCATCATCTTTCAAGATTTGAAATAGCTCAACTGGAATTCCATCACCACCACTAGCTTTGTTCGTAGTGATGCTTTCTAAGGCCCACTTGACTTCACATTCCAAGATGTCTGGCTCTAGGTCAGTGATCACGTTATCATGACTATCTTGGTCGTGAAGATCTTTTTTGTACAGTTCTTCTGTGTATTCTTGCCACCTCTTCTTAATATCTTCTGCTTCTGTTAGGTCCATACCATTTCTGTCCTTTATGGAGCCCATCTTTGCATGAAATGTTCCCTTGGAATCTCTAATTTTCTTGAAGAGATCTCTTGTTTTACCTTTTCTGTTGTTTTCCTCTATTTCTTTGCATTGATCGCTGAGGAAGGCTTTCTTATCTCTCCTTGCTGTTCTTTGGAACTCTGCATTCAGATGCTTATATCTTTGCTTTTCTCCTTTGCTTTTCGCTTCTCTTCTTTTCACAGCTATTTGTAAGGCCTCCTCAGACAGTCATTTTGCTTTTTTGCATTTCTTTTCCATGGGGATGTCTTGGTCCCTGTCTCCTGTACAATGTCACGAACCTCCGTCCAGAGTTCATCAGGCACTCTATCAATCAGATCTAGTCCCTTAAATCTATTTCTCACTTCCACTGTATAATCATAAGGGATTTTATTGAGGTCATACCTGAATGGTCTAGTGGTTTTCCCTGCTGCTGCTGCTGCTAAGTCACCTCAGTCGTGTCCGACTCTGTGTGACCCCATAGATGGAAGCCCACCAGGCTCCCCTTTCCCTGGGATTCTCCAGGCAAGAACACTGGAGTGGGTTGCCATTTCCTTCTCCAATGTGTGAAAGTGAAAAGTGAAAGTGAAGTCGCTCAGTCGTGTCCGACCCTTAGCGACCCCACGGACTGCAGCCTACCAGGCTCCTCCATCCATGGGATTTTCTAGGCAAGAGTACTGGAGTGGCTTGCCATTGCCTTCTCCCAGTGGTTTTCCCTACTTTCTTCAATTTAAGTCTGAATTTGGCAATAAGGAGTTCAGGATCTGAGCCACAGTCAGCTCCTGGTCTTGTTTTTGCTAACTGTATACAGCTTCTCCGTCTTTGGCTGCAAAGAATATAATCAATCTGATTTCGGTGTTGACCATCTGGTGATGTCCGTGTGTAGAGTATTCTCTTGTGTTGTTGGAAGAGGGTGTTTGCTATGACCAGTGCGTTCTCTTGACAAAACTCTATTAGCCTTTGCCCTGCTTCATTCCATGCTCCAAGGCCAAATTTGCCTGTTACTCCAGGTGTTTCTTGACTTCCTATTTTTGCATTCCAGTCCTGAAAATTATTCAGCTGATGACCATGCCATTCCTGACACTATCAAAACCAGCATTTATAATGTTGAAATAAAGTCTGACTCTTTTTAGCCTTTTGGGTTCTAGAGACAATGTATTTCTCATTTAGAAATTTTACTTAAGCCCATTTATACTAACACATCAGCCTACCTTGATTGGGTCTTGTATAACAAAAGGCTGTATTATCTGCCCAAATTGCAATACAGCAGGCATGCCATTGGTGACTCCTAGAGACTTCACTGTAAAGGCTTCAGCAGTGTCCTCTCATGCCTCCTGGAGCCTCTGAACCATACAGAACCATAATTTGCCCCTAGACTTCTGGTACAAGAAATAGCCCTCCTCATGTCCATGCTATATGCCATTACAGGGCAACATACTGGGCTCTCCTAGACACAGAGGCTGTGTGACTCTCTATACTCAGCTTCCCACTGCCTTAGATCATGGAAATAGCTCCTTGAAAGCTCAGTGTAGAGCCAAACCTCCAGTATATCACATTTGTAGGTGGGATGCCCCCCATCCTTAGTCCTTTGTCAGATGTCATGGTGCCAGAGAAAATTAGCAACCCCCTTTCCTAGACACCTAGATCATCTGGTGAGTCCCCTGGGGTCAACTGAAGGACCAGCAAAGGGACTTTATATACTTTCAAGTTGGCACCACCACCATCATATGATATGGAGTTTTTGCTTTTTAGTTCTTCACTGAGACCAAACCCAAGAGTCTGTACAGCTGACCAAACTTCATGCAGTCTCCTTTGCACCAGCTGCCCAGGTCAACAGGCAGCCCCATCTGTCATTTCCACAACTCTTGGGCCATCGTCAATGATCTGCTCATCTGGTCTAGCCAATGGCAGCAGCAATTCCCTATCCACCATTGCCTCTTTGGGGTAAAGAATCCTGAGAATCTCTTGTCTCACAGATACCCAGCATATAAATCAAGATCACATATGTCTCTACACATAGTAAATCCACAATAAGGGGCCTCACTAAAACACTTTCTCCCCTTCAGAGTTCCAGACATTGTTGAGACTGACCAAAGAGCTCATTTCATTTCTTAAAATATATGATGTCAGGCTCTTGCACGAGGCATTTAATGGAACTTGCACTTCCCTTACCACTCAGACTGCAGGCTTCATAGAGTGCCATCAGTTCAGTTCAGCTCAGTTATGTCTGACTCTTTGCGACCCCATGGACTGCACCATGCCAGGCTTCCCTGTCCATCACCAACTCCCAGACCTTACACAAACTCACGTCCATTGAGTCAGTGATGCCATCCAACCATCTCATCCTCTGTTGTCCCCTTCTCCTCCCACCTTCAGTCTTTCCCAGCATCAGGGTCTTTTCAAATGAGTCTGTTCTTCACATTAGGTGACCAAAGGACTGGAGTTTCAGCTTCAGCATCAGTCCTTCCAATGAACATTGAGGATTGATTTCCTTTAGGATGGACTGGTTTGATCTCCTTGCTGTCCAAGGGACTCTCAAGAGTTCTCCAACAACACAGTTCAAAAGCATCAATTCTTTGGCACTCAGCTTTCTTTATGGCTCAGCTCACAAATCTATACATGACTACTGGAAAAAACAAAGCTTTGACTAGATGGACCTTTGTCGGCAAAGTAATATCTTTTTAATATTCTGTCTAGGTTGGTCATAGCTTTTCTTCCAAGGAGCAAGCATCTTTTAATTTCATGGCTGCTGTCACCATCTCCAGCGATTTTGGAGCCCCCCAAAAATAAAGTCTGTCACTGTTTCCATTGTTTCCCTATCTATTCACCATGAAGTGATAGGACCGGATGCCATGATCTTAGTTTTCTGAAGGTTGAGTTTTAAGCCAACTTTTTCACTCTACTCTTTCATTTTTCATCAAGAGGCTCTTTCGTTCTTTTTCACTTTCTGCCATAAGGGTGGTGTCATCTGCATATCTGAGGTTATTGATATTTCTCCCAGCAACTTTGATTCCAGCTTGTGCTTCTTCCAGCCCCGCATTTCACATGATGTACTCTGTGTGTAAGTTAAATAAGCAGGGTGACGTATACAGCCTTGATGTACCATTGTTCCATGTCCAGTTCTAACTGTTGCTTCTTGACCTGAATACAGATTTCTCAGGAGGCAGGTAAGTTGGTCTGGTATTCCCATCTCTTGAAGAATTTTCCACAGTTTATTATGATCCACACAGTCAAAGGCTTTGGTGTAGTCAATAAAGCAAAAGTAGATATTTTTCTGGAACTCTTTCGCTTTTTCAATGATCCAGCAGAAGTTGGCAATTTGACCTTGGTTCCTCTGCCTTTTCTAAATCCAGCTTGAACATCTGGAAGTTCATGGTTCACATACTGTTAAAGCCTGGCTTGGAGAATTTTGAGCATTATTTTGCTAGCATGTGAGATAAGTGCAACTGTGTGGTAGTTTGACCATTCTTTGGATTGCCTTTCTTTGGGATTGGAATGAAAACTGACTTCCTGTGGCCACTGCTGAGTTTTCCAAATTTGCTGGCATATTGAGTGCAGCACTTTCACAGCATGATCTTTTAGGATTTGAAATAGTTCAACTGGAATTTCATCACCTCCACTAGCTTTGTTCATAGTGATGTTTCCTAAGGCCCACTTGACTACACATTCCAGGATGTGTGATCACACCATCATGGTTATCTGGGTCATGAAGGTCTTTTTGCATAATTACTCTCTGTATTCTTGTCACCTCTTATATCTTCCGCTTCTGTTAGGTTCCTACCAATTCTGTCCTTTATTGTGCCCATATTAGAATGAAATGTTCCCTTGGTATCTCTAATTTTCTTGAAGAGATCTCTAATCCTTCCCATTCTATTTTTTTCCCTCTATTTCTTTGCACTGATCACTGAGGAAGGCTTTCTTATCTCTCCTTGCTATTCTTTGGAACTCTGCATTCAAATGGGTCTATCTGTTCTCCTTTGCTCTTCACTTCTCTTCCTTTCACAGCTATTTGTAAGGCCTCCTCACACAACCATTTTGCCTTTTTGCATTTCTTTTTCTTGGGGATGGGTCTTGATCACTGCCTCCTGTGCAATGTCACGAACCTCTGTCCATAGTTCTTCAGGCAGCCTTTCAGATCTAATCCCTTCAATCTGTTTGTCACTTCTACTGTATAATCATAAGGGATTTGATTTAGGTCATACCTGAATGGTTTAGTGGTTTTCCCCACTTTCTTCAATTTCAGTCTGAATTTGGCAATAAGGAGTTCATGGTCTGAGCCACAGTCAGCTCCTGGTCTTGTTTTTGCTGACTGTACAGAACTTCTCCATCTTTGGCTGCAAAGAATATAATCAATCTGATTTCAGTGTTGACCATCTGGTGATGTCCATGTGTAGAGTCTTCTATTGTGTTGTTGGAAGAGGGTGTTTGCTATGACCAGTGAGTTCTCTTGACAAAACTCTGTTAGCCTTTGCCCTGCTTCATTCCGTGCTCCAAGGCCAAATTTGCCTGTTACTCCAGGTGTTTCTTGACTTCCTACTTTTGCATTCCAGTCCCCTATAATGAAAAGGACATCTTTTTTGGGTGTTAGTTCTAGAAGTTCTTGTAGGTCTTCATAGAATCGTTCAACTTCAGCTTCTTTGGCATTAGTGGTTGGGGCGTAGACTTAGATTACTGTGATACTGAATGGTTTTCTTTGGAAATGAACAGAGATTATTCTGTCATTTTTGAGATTATATCCAAGTATTGCATTTCAGATTCTTCTGTTGACTATGAGGGCTACTCCATTTCTTCTAAGGGATTCTTGCCCTCAGTAGATTTAATACACAGAACTTAACACACTCAAGTTCAATTAAACGAAACATGACCCATTTCAGTTATCAGACATCCATGGTGACGTGTAATAAAAAATCTGACTCTATATTTGTTGCCTGACCTCTGACAGCTTTAGAGCCCTTTACGCTTTGTTCCCCATCAGCCTCTCATCAAGCCTAAATGCTCCCATCTTTGGTGCCAGTGCTGTGTGCTCAGTCACTTCAATCATGTCCAACTCTGTGACCCTATGGACTGTAGGCCACCAGGCTCCTCAGTCCACGGGATTTCCAGGCAAGAATACTGGAGTGGGTTGCCATTCCCTTCTTCAGGGGATCTTCCCGACCCAGGGGTTGAACCCACATCTCCTATATCTCTTCTATTGGCAGGCAGGTTCTTTACCACTAGTGCAACCTGCAAAGTCCTTGGGATGTTGAAAGCATGCAAACATCAGCCAGCACGTGGAACCCACTCAGCCTCCCTTCCTATTATATAAAAGTCAAGCCAGTCTTTTTCACTTGCTCTCTCAAGCCGTTTTTGTACCTGCTTCAGTGCTGCCTCTGCTTTCCCCCAAAAGCTCCGTCACACGAATGACAAACCTTTCAGTCTTCTTGGTTCGTGTGCGGAGCACCATCCATTTCATCATCTGAACCAAATACTGACCGGGAGTCCACCCCCTACTTCCGAGTGACAACAAGTGTTTGGAGTTAAATATTAAAACAACTTCATAACATGATAATATTTAAAACTGTATACGCTTAATTTCTGAGCAACCACATGAATAAAACTAGGTGCTTTTGTGAAATGGCAGGTAATATTTGCACATAAAAATAATAATGACTCTCTACATCTAACAGACCCAAGGATCTGAAACTTGCTTGACAAATACAGTGATTCTGTAAAAATGTTATAAATAAAGTTAAAAATACTACACTCAAAGAGTGAAGAGGGAGCCGGCATGCATGCTACCTCACCTGACCCATGATTCTCGGGGCTGGATCTAGGAGATTAAAACTTGCGTTGATTGATACCTGAAGAAATGTACGATGCACACACAGATGGCACATATACCCTGGACCGTTCATAAAGGCTAAATAATTGTTACCTAAATGAAAGACGCAAATGATAAAGGAAAAACTCAAAGTATGCATTCTTCTCTTCTGCTCCGGTGGCCACTGCCACAGATACCTGTTTTCCCTCAAAGGAATGGGGATATCAATTCACACTGGTACATAGTATATACCAGGACTATTCCTAATGTCCCATACATTTTACACCAGTAAAAGCTAGCCTATAATCGGCAGCCTGGACAGCCTCTCCAAATGAGATACAGCCTCTCTAAATAAAACATCAGAAACAATACTGGGTGTGGCATGGGGGAAAGAGCTCCCTAAAGAAACAAGGTACAAAGGAGGAACTTTATTTTTATGCTGTGCTTACTGCTTAGTCGCTCAGCCGTGTCCGATTCTTTGTGACCCCACAGACTGTAGCCCACCAGGCTCCTCTGTCCACGGGGATTCTCCAGGCAAGAATACTGGAGTGGGTTGCCATGCCTTCCTCCAGGGGATCTTCCCAACCCAGGGATCAAACTCAGGTCTCCTGCATTGCAGGCGGACTCTTTACCGTCTGACCCACCAAGGAAGAAATGCTTTTATGCTGGGAGATACTGTTGTTTTTCTTCTTTTCCCTGTGACTTCAACAATCTATGCAACCGGATCTCAAACCTGCATTTTTCAGTCCTTACCTTCCTTTTGATCACCAGACTGATACATATTTCCAGATGCTGTTTATCTGGCCAGCTGGCATGCCAGTTGTAGGCTGGTGTGTTCAGTGAAGACATCCCTTAGAAAACATATACTCAGCATATTTAAGACTGAACTCAGCTCTCTAGTACCTGCTCTTCTGCTTCTGTTCCATTTAAGGAACATGGGCATTGACAAAAGCAGGTAGGCCTGCAATTGGCACCATTTCTAATCACCTCCCTCACCTCTCACGTCCTGCCTCCCACTGTTCAATCATAATGTTCTCATCACACTAGCAGCTTAATATTTTTCACATCCCATTATTCTTCTTTCTCATGACTAGAGACATGTTCAGCTCCTATTATTTTCCTCCTGAAACACTGTTACAGCTTCCTAACTGATCTGCCTGCGTGGCCACTTGTTAAATCATGTCTGACTCCTTGTGACCCCATGGACTGTAGCCCGCCAGGCTCCTCTGTCCATGGGATTTTCCAAGTAAGAACACTGGAGCAGGTTACTGTTTCCTTTTGCCAGGGGTCTTCCTGATCCAGGAATCTAACCCACATCTGCATTGGTAGGCAGATTCTTTACCACTAAGCCACCTAGGAAGCCTTCTTTAGTCTAGCACCCCATTAACTACACTTCCCCCTATCCTAAATCAAGCCCAATCCCACACCAGGCAGAGTCAGATTTAAAATGTAGGTGCTAATAATAATACATAAAAGCTTTAAATGACTTTAAAGTGATCCTGGTAAAAGAAAAAAGAAAAAAACCCTTAACACAGCTGTATATCCAGTGGGATTTTGTTCCCACCTATTTATCTTTCTAGGTTTATCTCATCACTGCTTCCATCACTCCCTAGGCCTTTTTAGTACTTGCTTTTCTGCTACCTAAAACATTTTCCCTCTCCCTATTCTCTCATGCCCCTCAAATCTTACCTCCTGCAGGTCTTCTGGGCGCCCTTCCCGATCCACTACACAATCTGAGTCAGGTGTCCACACCAGCTTTTGTGTTTCTGCCTTGTAGCATTGCATGCTAATTTCCTTGTTACCCATCTCTCTCTAAGGCTAGACTGAGCTCTGTGAAGGCAGAGTGAGTTTTAATTTACCACTGCACCTGTGGCATCTCGTACGGTTCCCAAAACAAAGCAGGCACAAAAACTGCTGCTGGATAAAACCAGGGCAGGGGGGCGGGGGGCTCAGCTTAGCTCATATGTTGATATCTATGAATGCTTTGGGTCACATTTAGCACCAGCTGGTTATGCCACCTCCTGCTCCTCCCACCAGCTGCCTCTCTAAATCACTGACTGTTGAGACAGAAAAATGGGATGTGGTTGAAAGGAGCGTGGAGGGGTTCCCTGGGATGTCACTTTCCATAGAGAATCTTCTCAACTATAAAAGCATTAAAAAGCTGGGTTCCCTTCTGGAAATTCAATCCAAACTTTGTCTTGATGCAAAATCAAGACTCACAGAGACACTTTCAATTGTGCGGTTATGTAAATGAGATCTCAATAAAGAAATAAACCTGTTAAAAGACACTTGCTCCTTGGAAGGAAAGTTATGACCAACCTTGATAGTATATTAAAAAGCAGAGACATTACTTTGCCAACCAAGGTCCGTCTAGTCAAGGCTATGGTTTTTCCCGTGGTCATGTATGGATGTGAGAGTTGGACTGTGAAGAAGGCTGATCGCCGAAGAATCGATGCTTTTGAACTGTGGTGTTGGAGAAGACTCTTGAGAATCCCTTATACTGCAAGGAGATCCAACCAGTCCATTCTAAAGGAGATCAATCCTGGGTGTTCATTGGAGGGACTGATGCTAAAGCTGAAACTGCAATACTTTGGCCACCTCATGCGATGAGTTGACTCACTGGAAAAGACTCTAATGCTGGGAAAGGTTGGGGGTGGGAGGAGAAGGGGACGACGGAGAATGAGATGGCTGGATGGCGTCACCGATTCTGTGGACATGAGTTTGAGTGTACTCCGGGAGTTGGTGATGGACAGGGAGGCCTGGTGTGCTGTGATTCATGGGGTCGCGGAGAGTCGGACACGACTGAGCGACTGAACTGAACTGAACTGAACAAACCAAAAAGGATGTACCTTTGGACAAGGGTCCCCTGAATTGCCTCTCAACACACTTTCTGGGATGGGGAAGGGAGACGAGGGAGCCAACTCAAATCCTAATGCTGCCACTAATGCATAATTCTCTGTGAGCAAGTTGCTTACTCTCTCTGGGACTCCATTTCATCAATAATAGAGTTATTAAATTAGGGATATTTCCAGTTGCAGATGCCAATGGTGCTGGGGCCCCAGACCTTAGGGACTTCTTGAGCCAAGAGCTCCAAAAGGAGTCTCCCATTTCCTTGGACACGTGTGGAACAGGAAGAGACAGAAATGCAGATCCCAGGGACCCTAAGGAGGCACTCCTGGGGCCTACAGCTGGTGTCAGATGAAGACAGCCAAGGCCAGCTCCAATCCAATGGATCAAAGGTCCAAGCCATCTCTAAGGCCTGCCTCAAAGCCTTCACCCTTATCCAGAGCCAAGGTGTTGCTAGGAAACAAGGGTCTGGAACCTGTGAGCCAACATCATGCAGGCCGAGATCACGCTGGTCTGTCTGTCTCTTTCCTCATTCCTCCTGACCAAGTCCTTCTAATTACTTTGTGGGAAAAGAAATGCCTCTCAGAGAGACCAGTCCTGTGGGAACGCCCACTGTGGTTAAGTAACAGTAAAAAGTAAACAGGGAGAGAACCGGAGCAAGAAAAGATGGAAGGAAGAGACGGCAAGAAGGGTTGCCTTTGACCAGCTACGTGCCTTTGGATTATACATCCTACCCACTCTGAGTCTCAGCTTCCCAGGCATAAAGATACCAGCTTTAGAGGCTTGCTTTGAGGATTAAATGAGACTGTGCATGTGAAGGGCCACTGCCCTGTCATGGTTCTCAGTACATGAATTCTGTTGTTACAGCGGGGCAGGAGGACATGCGGATTTTGGAGTCAGACAGTCCTGGGATAGAAAAACAGCCTAGGACCAAGTCATGTGGCCTTGAATTTTCTCATTTAGCATACATGGCATATTAATTTTCTCATTTAGAAGATGGGATAACAATCTGGACCTCAGAGGAATGTTTTGGGCTTCCCTGGTGGCTCAGATGGTAAAAAAAAAATCTGCCTGCAGTGTGGGAGACCTGGGTTTGATCCCTGGGTCAGGAAGATCCCCTGGAGGAGGGCACGGCTACCCACTCCAATATTCTTGCCTGGAGAATCCCATGGACAGAGGAGCCTGGCGGGCTACGGTCCACAGGATCACAGAGAGCCGGACAGAGCTGAGCAACAAGCACAGGGCTGTTGCGGAGATGATGTGAGATCACATGACTGATCGGCTCGCAGAGGGAGCAGAAAGTCAGCCAGTCATCGCTGCCCGCTCCTCTGTCACCGCCCCCAACACACACACACACCCACGCAGCCTCAACGACCCTAAGCTTGGCGTTCGGTGGTGCGAGCACTGTGCTCCACTGCTGGGCTCCAGGCTGTGCCTTCCGATGACTCTGCCTTCTAGTCCCACCTCCAGGTTCAGCCAGGACTCAAATTCACAAGCTGGCAAATCAACCAGAGATGGATAGCCATGGGTTTAGAAGGTCTGGCAGGACGAGGGCTTGCATATTAGGCTTCTGGCCTCAGAAATGGAGAGAACTCTTATTGTTAGGCTTTTTGTTTTCGAAAACTAATTGCAATAAGCATCATCACTAATTTGATTGTGTCTCACAGTAACAAAAGATAATAATCCTAGCAAGCATTTCCTGAGCCTTTCTTACATGTAGAGTGCAGAGATAATCACTTTCTGAACAAATGGATTCATTCAAGTCTCAAAACAGTACTGTGAGGCGAGCACGATTAGGCCCATTTTAAAGATAAAGGAATTGAGGCTCAGGAAACCCTAAGTCACATCTGCAAACTCAAGAGATGACTCACACACTGCCTGATTTGTATGCTGTTATTTGCTGAAAGGTATACCTTGTACTGCAAGGAGATCCAACCAGTCCATTCTAAAGGAGATCAATCCTGGGTGTTCATTGGAGGGACTGATGCTAAAGCTGAAACTGCAATACTTTGGCCACCTCATGCGACGAGTTGACTCACTGGAAAAGACTCTGATGCTGGGAAAGGTTGGGGGCGGGAGGAGAAGGGGACGACAGAGAATGAGATGGCTGGATGGCATCACCGACTCTATGGACATGAGTTTGGGTGAACTCCGGGAGTTGGTGATGGACAGGGAGGCCTGGCGTGCTGTGATTCATGGGGTCGCGGAGAGTCGGACACGACTGAGCGACTGAACTGACTGACTGACTGACACCTCTGGTAAGGAGGGGGCAAGAATGATTGATTACTTGTTGATTTCCTACTATGGAACCGATTAACCACCTGATCTCTTGTCATCTTCATAACAGCCCTGAAAGGTCCAGATGCTTTTCCAACAATTCCCCTGGTACCTCCCAAATGGGCCTCCCTTATTCCCAAATGGTACCTCCCTTATTTTCAGGCATTAGGAAGTTCAGCCTCTCCTACTGGTGATAATTCTCTGCTGTGGACACAGCGAGTGGCAGTTTCTCTACCTACCTGGGAGGCAGAAGTGCAAAGACATTCAAAGTTCTAGCAAAGAAGCCAAGGGCCTCTGTCAGGAGCATCTGAGCTGACTCATGTACTGTTGCTCCCAACTGTTCTGGCCAGACTCTGGGAGGCTGCTCTGCACACCCTGCTTTGCATGTTGCCCAGGCTACCTCTGTTCACCTCCCTAGATGGCACAGGTCCTCACATCCCCAGGGCTGGGCTTAACATGGGAAACTTCCCAGCCCATCCCAGGTGGTTAGAGGTCCATTTCCCTACTTTGCCTCCTCCACTCTTGCCCCCCACCCCAAACACAAAAGTGCACACATCAACGCATGCCTTAGGCTTCCCTGTCACAGCATTTGTCCAGAGGGCTGTAATTATCAGTTCACCTATTGAAAATCTTTCCCTTTTGACCGTGAATTCCTTGAGAGCAGGGGGCGTGTCTCATTCACTTTGGCAATCTCAGTACCTCATGCAGGGCGAGGCATCTTCTAGGGGCTCGGAGCACTGTTGTGGAAAGTTAGGGGGTGGTGATAAGCGATGACGGGAACACACAAGACGAGGGAGAGAAGACAGCCCGTGGTGGGAAACTGTGAGTGAGGCTGCTCTCAGGGCGGGAGGTTCGGCCTGCTGGTAATGACCTGGAGAAGCAGAAGCTTCTGTCTGTGTATCTGTGCTCCCTCTAGCCCCTTTTGTTCTCATACAGGAGCTAAGGCAGTGAGAAAACAAAAGCCCCACACTCATCTCTAGGGAAACTCCACATTCTCAGTCAAGGCTGATGTGAGAGAAGGGTCCTATCTAAAATCATGCTCCCCGAGTCCCTGTGCGGCCCCCTGGGACTGGAACTGTGACAGGGGACTCAGTGTGGGCTGGCCCCAGTCTGAGTAGAATCAAGGTAGGTAGTTTACAAGAGTGTCAATCTCTGAAAGCACTGTCTAACCAGAAGGACAATGGGGGCGGTCTCCAGTGCCTCAGGAAGTGAGGTATTTGTGCCCATGTTTGCGCGTATTCAGAAATAGGAAAATGGGCCTGCTGCCAAATGAACGGCTCTGTGACCGATGAGCATGTGGGGGGCGTTCAGGTGTAGAAAGGCAGGATAATGTCTCTAGGTGGTTATTAAACTTCCCCTTTTGCAACTGCAGGTGTTAATGGATTACATAAACCAACCTCAACTTTCCCATCTGTAGAATGGGAAAGGCAGCCTCGATGGGAGTGGACAACACCTTACACGGGAGTCACCGTTTCTCAGTCTCACAGTCACACTGGACGTCGCTAAGTGATCGCTGCAGTCGTTCCCACCAAGCCTGGTCCGGATGAACATCTCGTTCAATGCGGCATGACATTCACTACCATTTGACCATAACTGACACATAAAGAGAAACGCAGGTCTGGTTAGATTCGTGCAAAGGCCTCTCCCCGCCCTGACAGTTTGGAAATGAGCCTCAAGGCAATGACAAGGCACTGACAAGTCTGCATCCAAGGTTTTCTTTTTTAGGATTTTTACTTTATAGCACTGCCCCTGAATTAAGATAGAGAAGCAAGTTGTGCAAGGGGTGAATAGAGAATTGGACACAACTGAAGTTGTGTCCAATTCCTCCTCCCCTGGCAGAGCTGAGGGACTCAACTCCCAGTCTCAGCTCTCCCAGTTCTTTCAGCTCTGGATGAGAGAGACAGAGAGGGGACAGACGGCTCCCCTGGGTCTGATGTCAACATCTAAAGAGCCTCTGAGGCTGCTCTGGGAGAGCTGGATGAGCAAGTTTCATCACTTTCGTGCTGAAAGCAGCCTGGGTTCAAATCCCCGCTCTGCTGAGTCCCCTGGAGTGAACGTCCACAAATCATCTTCCCCATGTGAGCCTCAGTTTGCTCAAGCGTGAAACGCAGATAACGACCTGACTCATAGGCTGCTTGGTAGGAGTGAACTGGATGCAATAAAGTGCGTGGAAGTGCTTTGTGAGACGCACCGCGCGGAGCACAAGCAGAGGGGTATAAAGACACACCATTAGGAAAAGAGACAAGGGTGTTCCGTTCCAGACGGGCTCAATCGAAACCGTGATACAAACGCTTTTTTTTTTTTTTTTGGTAATTTCATCTGGTGGAAATGGCAGTCTCCTGTGCCTATTTGTATTTAATGAACCACATCCTGTATCATCTTTTTGCATGATTCTGAGAACTAGGTTGGCCGTCTTCTCTGGCGTGCTGCAGGCCCCAGAGTGTCCAGCTCATATTCAACCTCCTCCTACCACCTCCAAGAAAACCACCAGCCTGGAGCTAGACCCATCCCACACACAGCTGCACGGGCCGAGGGACTAGGGGAGGGGCAAGGGACACTCAGCTGCCTCCTACCAGCACACGGACCTTGGCACAGGTGAACGTGGCCAGGCTGAGACTTCAACCTACGTGATAGTTAAGGAGTAGGAGGCTCAGTGTGAATCGAAGGCAGAGCATGGGGACAGATGGGGCTAAGGAAGCTGGTGGGGACACAACGGATCTGAGAAGGTCCTGAGGCCACGGGGAGGAGTTTGGACATGAGCCTCAGGGCAATGACAAAGCACCTAGGAGTTCGCATCCGAGGAAGGGCATGATGGGAATCTCCATTTTAGAAACATCCCATGATGCTTCATTTTATTATGTGGCCTTGACTGGGCCGTGAGGTGTGCAGATATCTGTATCCAATTCTTCTGTGACCCTGTGGACCACCAGGCTCCTCTTTCACTGGGATTTTTCAGGCAAAAATACTGGAGTGGGTTGCCATTTCCTTCTCCAGAGGCACTTCCCAACACAGCGATCAAAACCCTTATCTCTTAAGGGTTGTATTATATATATTATTTGTATTATAATAAAATATAAACATTATATATATAAAGAGATTTGTTGCTAGAAATTGACTTATGTGATAAACATTGTGTGTGTGTGTGTGCACATGCTCTGTTGCTTCAGTTGTGTCCAATTCCTTGCAGCCCCATGGATTGTAGCCACTAGGCTTTTCTGTCCGTGGGATTTCCCAGGCAAGAATACTGGAGCAGGTTGCCATTTCCTCCTCCAGGAGACCTTCCCGGCCCAGGGATCAAACCACATCTCTTGCCTCTCCTGCACTGGCAGGTGGATTCTTCACTAGCGCCACCTGGGAAGCAATACATATATATGGATAGATCTGGTCCCATCACTGCATGGGAAGTAGATGGGGAAACAGTGTCAGACTTTATATTTTTGGGCTCCAAAATCACTGCAGATGGTGACTGCAGCCATGAAATTAAAAGACGCTTACTCCTTGGAAGGAAAGTTATGACCAACCTAGATAGCATATTAAAAAGCAGAGACATTACTTTGCCAACCAAGGTCCATCTAGTCAAGGCTATGGTTTTTCCCGTGGTCATGTATGGATGTGAGAGTTGGACTGTGAAGAAAGCTGAGTGCCGAAGAATTGATGCTTTGGAACTGTGGTGCTGGAGAGGACTCTTGAGATTCCCTTGGACTGTTAGGAGATCCAACCAGTCCATTCTAAAGATCAATCCTGGGTGTTCATTGGAAGGACTGATGCTAAAGCTGAAACTCCAATACTTTGGCTACCTCATGCGAAGAGTTCACTCACTGGAAAAGACTCTGATGCTGGGAAGGATTGGGAGTGCTAGGAGAAGGAGACGACAGAGGATGAGATGGCTGGATGGCATCACCGACTCGATGGACATGAGTTTGAGTGAACTCCGGGAGTTGGTGATGGACAGGGAGGCCTGGCGTGCTGTGATGAATGGGGTCGCGGAGAGTCGGACATGACTGAGCGACTGAAATGAACTGAACTGAACTGAGGCTTTTCTGTCCGTGGCATTTCCCAGGCAAGAATACTGGAGCAGGTTGCCATTTCCTCCTCCAGGAGACCTTCCCGGCCCAGGGATCAAACCCACATCTCTTGCCTCTCCTGCACTGGCAGGTGGATTCTTCACTAGCGCCACCTGGGAAGCAATATATATACATGGATAGATATGTGTGTGTACTGTTGCTGTTTGCCACTTCCTTCTCCAGGACATCTTCCCTACCCAGAGACTGAACCTGCGTCTCCTGTATTGCAAGCACGTTCTTTACCACTGAGCCACTGGGGAAGCCCCATGTATATATACCTAGAGATACAGAACCAGTTATATATAGCTTTCATATACATTATCTGTATCATAAATATCATATGAATATATATAATGTATATGTGAATATTATATATGATAAAGATATTTTTATCTACCTGTCTGTCTACCGACCCATCTATCCTGATGGTTCTGTCTCTTTGGAGAACCCAGGCAGGTCCATGTCCTCAGGGCTGCGCAGCTGGACTGATGGGGGCCAGGTGGATGCAGGGAGGCAGGGCAGAGGGCCATGATGGTGGATTCAGGGACGTGGAGAGAAGCGGGCAACTCTAAACGCTGTTTGGAAACTGAAATTGGTAAGACTTGCTGCAGTTTGGAAATGGGGCGGAGCAAGGGAGAGGGAGATGATGAGAAGGATTTCCAGGTTTGTGGCTCTGCCTCTAAGCAGATACAGGTGCTCTGCATGAGAGCACTGGAAACACTCTAGGCTGTGTGGGGCCGAGGCTGGGCAGGCAGGGAGCTAGCATGAGAGCACATTGTCAGAGGAGAGCTTGGGGGCAGACCGCAAAGGGGGAGTCATCCGTGCAGGGATGGCAACAGACAGCATGGCTCTGAGTCCCCACAGAGACAATGGCAGTCCTGCAAAACCACACTGACGCGTTTGGCAGAGAAGAATAAGCCTGTGAAGGAGACAGAGAAGGAACAGGCCGGAAGGAAGGTGGGAAACCACCAGGAAGATTCTCCTGGTGCCAAGGAAGTGTCTGACGGTGCCTCGGGCAGGAAGTGGCCAACCCCATCAAGTGCTAATGAAAGAGCAAGCAAACGGGAGCTGAAACCTGCCCTGAAGATTAAATCACCAGGGAAGTAGAACCAGTGCCCGTACAGGTCTCAGCTCTGAGATCGACTCCTTGCATGTCTAGTTGGCGTCTTTGAAGCAAGTTCCCACAGGAAACTGAAAGCCCCGGAGAGCTCTCCAGCTCCTATCAGCCCCTTGGCCACACCTGTCCTCACAAAAGGAGGTGACACTTGACTACATCTTTCCCTTCTCCTCCCCCACCCCAACCCCTTAGGCTGCCTTTCAAACAGCCAGAATTCCTTTAAAGCGTAATCTAGGTATGCTTCAGCTGACATTCAAAAGTGCATTGTAATTCAAATGGAAATGCAGAAATTCATTCCCTTGGACAGTCTTGGGAAATTATAATAGAGATAAAACATCTTTTAAAGGTGGCCACAGGCATTTATCTGTGGGGACATCTCTGTGCGATAGACTCTCCTGATCCAAACTCAAGAGCAGTCCAACCTTCACACAGAGAATGTCCTTTCAACAGGGTCACTGATTCTCTAAATTTGGAAAAGACATTAATTGCATCCATTTTATCTTCTCCACTTTGTCCCTCCGTTTCTCTTTGTGGATTTTGGTTTCCCTGTGTCTGTCCCTCTTCGTTTTTCTGTCTCCTCCTATCTCCCTCAGTCAATCTTTCTCTGTCTCTCTCTCACACACACAGAACGGACAATTCCTTTACATGCATAAATCCTTTATCTTCCATAGTTACTTTCTCCATGCAGAAGAAGCAACGGTAAAGTCACGAAACCTACCAGATTTGTAATTTCTGTATGCATCACCATCACTTTGGAATACGGAATAACAAGGCATAACAAAAGGGCAGGGGAGTCTTTTGACATCTTTTGAGTAGAGCTTCAAGGCTCCCTCCCTCACCAGTTCTACCCCAGGAGCCCCTCTCAATCTACCCCTGTCCTGGGTCCTAAGTCAGCTGACAAGAGAGGGGAGTAAATTAGTAGCAACATCTCCCCCTACCCCGTGGACACACGTGCATTACAAACACACACACACTCAGACACACACAGACACAGAGACACACACACACAGACAGACAGACACACACAGAGACACACACAACACACACACACAGAGACACAGACACACACACACACACAGACACACACACATAGACACAGAGACACACACACACACAGAGACACACAGACACACACAGACACAGAGACACACACACACAGACACACACCACACACACAGACACACACCACACACACAGACACAGAGACACACACAGAGACACACACACACAGAGACACACAGACACACACACAGACACAGAGACACACACACAGACACAGAGACACACAGAGACACACACACAGACACAGAGACACACACACACAGACACAGAGACACACACACACACACACAGAGACACACACAGACACAGACACACACACACAGAGACACACACACAGACACACAGAGATACACACACACAGACATACACACAGACACACATCAGACACACACACACAGACACACACACAGACACAGAGACACACACAACAGACACATACAACACAGATACAGAGACACACACACAGACACAGAGACACACACACACAGACACAGAGACACACACACACACAGACACAGAGACACACACACAGACACAGATACACACACACAGACACAACACACAGACACACAGAGACACACACACACAGAGACACACACAGACACACACACAGACACAGAGACACACACAACAGACACATACAACACAGACACAGAGACACACACACACAGACACAGAGACACACACAACAGACACATACAACACAGACACAGAGACACACACACACAGACACAGAGACACACACACAGACACAGACACACACACACAGACACACAGAGACACACACACACACAGACACACACACAGACACAGAGACACACACAACAGACACATACAACACAGACACACAGACACACACACAGACACAGAGACACACACACACAGACACAGAGACACACACACAGACACACAGAGACACACATAGACACACACATACAGAGACACACACACAGACATAGAGACACACACACAGAGACACACACACAGACACAGAGACACACACATACAGACACAGAGACACACACACGAGACACACACACAGACACAGACACACAGAGACACACACACAGACACAGAGACACACGGACACAAAGACACACACAGACACAGAGACACACACACAGACACAGAGACACACACAGACACAGAGACACACACACACACAGACACACATCAGACACACACACAGAGACACACACACACACAGAGACACACACACACAGAGACACACACACACTTCTGAGATCACTGTTCCCGAGTGGATGCGGCAGCCACCGGTGGAGGGAGTGGACTGTATCAAGATAACAATGAGGTGCCCAGCTCATTGCTAGATGAGTCATCATTGATTGGTCTATGCTCTCACTGGATCCCATATCTTAAAAATGGAAAAATCGACCTTAGAGTGTGAAGCAATTTGCCCAAGATCACACATCTTGTAAGAGGGAAACTGGGACTGGAACCAAGGTCCATCTGACTGCAACACTTGTCTTTTATCTCCAAATGAGGAAGTCTTTATCCAAGACAGCCAGAAGAAGCATAACTTTATATAAAGAGTCTTCATCATAAGACTCATGTGTCAAGGTCATGGCTAGGAAGTGTATGAATATCAAGTCAAAGAAGGAAATGAAGCCCTGATTGAGAGAAAGGTAGCCTCTCAAAATACAGGTGCATCAGGAACACAGCAGCATAGAGTGAAAATATTAAGCTGGGACAAGAAACTAAAAACTTCACAAGGCACTTGGAGCCTGGCCCGGGAGCAGAGGTGATGGCTGAGGGAAAGTGGCAGACTAAAGAGCTTCCAAGGGAATCGCGCCTGGGCTGGGAGTTTCCTGGGATGACTTCAGCTACTCTAGCTGCCTCCTCAGTTCCAGCTGTCCCTGGCTTCTGCCAGCACCATCCAGCTGCCCTGTCCAGTGCTCCAGTCCCCTTCAGACTGGTGGAATGCCCAGCATATCCGCTCGGTGACAGGAATCCCCTCCTCTCTGCCTGGATCTTTCCAGTTCCCCTTGGCATTCCCGATGCCTATCTGGAATCTTCATCAGAAGCTGGGTCTGTTCCTCTAGCTTTCACTTTGCCCTGTTACTCGGAAGCAGTAGGTAAGTGTCAACCACCACTTCCCCTCTCTGCATCTAGAGGAAGTATTGTTAACTGATCACAGCGCTCTTTTCTAAAGACCCCAGTGACCTCCACACCGTGTCTAGACAAGCCACTCCTCAACTGATTAGAACTGGAATATGAAACAAAAAGCATGGGCCACGGTGTGACAGCAACTGAGTTCCCTAGCACACACCAGCCACCTGCCTTTCCCCAGCTGCCTATCGGTAGATAAAAAAAGTCTTTCTCAAAAATGACGAAGTATTGGAGGGCTAATGCAGGCTGAACCCATATGAGGACAGCACCCACGTCTCGCCTACTGTAATGCCCCAGCGTGCGGCACGAGGTCCGCAGTGAAGAAGCACGTAGGAAATACCCGTGAACCGGAGGGGAGTGAACGATCAATGTGGGATGAACACTGAGAAGCACTTAGGGGAATGAGAGCAAAGCTCTCACGGGAGATATTTTAACCAGGCACATTCACCCCAACCCCCTTGACCTTCCATGATCTCTAGCGGCTGGATCACAACAGTGACCAGAGCCCCACCATTAATCGGTCAGTCTGGAAAGACCGGGACACTGGACTCAGGTTGGAATTTAAACACTAGTTCACTCAGTAACACGCTGTGTGGTCCAGGCAAGCCCCGGCTCACTTCTGAGTTCAGACTTCCCTTCCTCAGTGATGACAGGTGGGTCCTCTTGCCTGTTTTTGCCTCAAGGGGTCGGTGGGAAGGCCAAAGGCAGGCCTGTAAACTGTGAAGGGCTGTACGAGGTCCACGGTTGTTACACATGCCCCATTTGTTCTCTTCTTTCTGAAACTTAGAAATTATTTTGCCTGAGGTTTCCTGACAGGGATGTAAGAAGAAGTACCAGGACTTGAAATCTTTTCTGTCCCACTTGAAAAAGGTTTTCACACTGTTCGCGGGGGTGCTCAAGGCAATAATTCTGAAGTAGTTCGCCATTCCCTTCTCCAGTGGACCGCATGTTGTCAGAACTCTCCACCATGACCCATCGGCCTTGGGTGGCCCTGCCTGGCATGGCTCAGAGTTTCAGTGAGGTAGACAAGGCTGTGATCCATATGATCAGTTTGGTTAGAATTTTGGGATCGTGGTTTTCATTCCGGAGGCCGTGGGACTGAAGTTCCAGAGCTGACTCATTGGAAAAGACCCTGATGCTGGGTAAGATCGAAGGAAGGAGGAGAAGGGGGCGACAGAGGATAAGATGGCATCACCAACTCAATGAACGAGTTTGAACAAACTCCAGGAGATGGTGAAGGACAGGGAAGCCTGGCATGCTTAAGTCCATAGGGTCGCAAAGAGTTAGACACAATTTAGCAACTAAACAACTGTCCCACTTGACATTGTTCTAATTTGTCCTCTTCCCCACAAGCTCTGCCCCCAGAGTGATCAGCTTCCAACCCCAGATTCATCCTGACCTGGTCCCCAGTGAACTCTGGTTTCACAGATGTCAATGACACACAATTGACACACAGATGCTGGTGACACAAAGGTGGTTGGGGAGAGAAGAGACACACCTCAGTATCTGTAAGTCTAGAAGTTTTTCCATCGTTCAGGGTAAAATTTCCAGCTTCTCTACCACTCTCTCCCCAGCATCACTTCCACATTTAAAAAGTAAAACTACAGTGTTTGGTGCACCATCGAGGTGTCACCTCAGGTAAAGACAGAAAGGAAGAAACACCCATGTCGGTTAAGCCGCCTTAACTAAGCTGTCTTAACACCATGCATCACTGTGCTGGTCTGGGGCTTCCCTGGTGGCTCAGATGGTAAGGAAACTGCCTGCAATGCGGAAGACACGGGTTCAGTCCCTGGGTCAGGAAGAGCCCCTCGAGAAGGGAATGGTTACCCACTCCAGCATTCTTGCCTGGAGAATTCCATGGACAGAGGAGGCTGGTGGGCTACAGTCCATGGAGTCGCAAAGAGTCAGACACAACTGAGAGACTAACATTTTCACTTTTCACTATCATCCTGTTCTGGGAGCCAACATGGGAGACAGGAGAGAAAAGTATCTTTGCCTTGTTAAGCCCAGAAGGCAAAGCTACTGGACCAGGTTCAGCCAGCAAGTTTGTGGCAAACTTGAAACCTCTCTGAATCTTGAAGGGGACCCCTGGTGGCTGTGCTAGCTTCTGTCTGCCCCTCTCCCCATCCTACTTGCCATAAACCGCTGGACAAGGAATGGCATTTTCTGGAGTGAAAAAGTCCAGGTCCTGGAAACAGCCGCAGAAGGCTATGGGTGGGGTGCAGCCTGAGAGTCATGTCCCAGGCCCCAAACACAGGACGAAGCAAATTAGTTCAGTGGCCACAGTGAGGAAGGTTTTTATAAACATAACCTAATTGTATTACTTCAAAGTCCAGAAGCTTATTGCTCTGCTTAATGATGTGTCACGTTATTTATAGGGTAGCACAATGAGACTTCTATTGATTTAATGCACTTCCTTAAAGACTGTCATTGTCACAGCCATAAAACGAAGCTATTCCCAGACAACTCAATTATTCCCCTGTGCCTATAAACCACCCCATGCCCCACACAGCTGCACACAGGAGGGAAGGCGGGTGAGAATGTGATGGGGTGGAGGGTGCCAAGGGAAGGGTTCTGGAAAGGTCAAAGGCAGGCGCTCCATCCAGCCAGGGATGAGGGGCAGCAGGAGAGGACCTGGACGGGGAATGGAGGGCCCTGTCCAGGGGAGCTGAGGGACTCTGAGCAAGACTCTTCTTTCCTTTCAGCCTTAGTTTTCCTTTAGCTATAAAACGAGAGTGCTGAGCCCGGTAAGAACTGTCAGATCCCTCCCAGCACCTGCATTCTGTGGTTTCATGAGTTACACTTGGTTTGGTTCTTGGAGGCCATGTGGCCACATGGAGAAGGTACAAGCCTGCTTTTAACTTCGCTCCTCACTCTTCCCATCGACCGAGAGCCTCTCTTTTTAAATTGATAAGACTAGAAACAATGATAACAGGAAGTGATCTTCACCCTGTCGCGTATTAGCTACGTGTCCACGGGGCACTTGACTTGTTGCCCTATCCGACACTCATTCTTTCATCGGTGAAATGAGCCTGTGACTACATGGAACTGCTATATACATACAATGAATGTATGCCATATTTCCATCTTTCTCAAAATGTCATCGCATAAACTACTTCCCTTTAATGCAGGAAGTAGACAGGAATAGCTAAAGTACCCATTTCACAGGAAGGGAAAACTGAGGTGAAAGGGGACAGACTTTCCAAGGGGAGTGACAGAGACTCGTCTCCTGCTTCAGGGAGACGCCAATTCTGACAAATAGCTGAGAAATGGAGGGAAATAAGGCCTGGCGGCGCTGCCTGAGGGTGAAGGCGTCTCCAAGGCAGAGACTGGAAACTGTCCCCTCAAACATGAGTTGGTCACTCCCAAAGGAGCCAGCGCTCTCCTTAGGTTCTTCCAAGAAGCTTGGAGAGAGGGTGTCAATGAGATAGCACTCACCTGCCCTACAGTTTCCCCAGCCTCCTGACCTTGGCGGTTGTTTTGAGAGGATAGAGTGGGAAACAAAGAACTCGCAGCAGAAGGCCAGAGCTCTGGAGTCCACCCTGGGGTCTCAGAAAACGCCTGCACTGAAAGAATCCCGAGGAACCATCACACGGTTCCTCAGTTCATCCCCGGTGACCATGAAGCCCAGAGAGGCGCAGGGACTTGCTTTCGGCCGGCCAGTTTCTACGTGGCAGAGCCAGGATTTGGCTCCCAGGGAGCTCAGTTCTCTCCCCAGCAGCCTGACCTCCACGTCTCCGCTGGCCGCCACCTCCAGCAAGACCTCCAGGCTTACCTTTCTGGTACTGGAGCCACAGCTGCTGCTGGACCTTCTTGCTGGGGAAGTGAATGATGCAGGTGAGCTCGGAGCCATAGAGGGCCTCTGCGATGTAGTGTGAGCCATAGTGCTGGATGAAGGACAGCAGCTCCTCCCGACTGCTCTCCTTGGTCAGGATCTTGAGGACATTGGTGAAGCCTGGACAGAGGAGGAGCATGTGGAGGTGGTCAGAGCTGGGAGGCTGGCGCCCGGCAAACGGCAAGCCCGGATTCGGTACCCTGTCCTTCGCCAGAGCACCGGCCAAATGTGTACAGTGTCCCTCCCTTACTGGCCAAAGACCGCTGTCTCTGGACACACGAGATATCACCAGGAGGGAATCACCAGCAGAGGAAGGGCAAAAGCTGGCAGCCCAAAAGCCACAGTCAGGAAAATTCAAAGCTGAGGTCTCCTGAGCAGCTAACGTGCAGCGGGCACGCTGCTAGGTGCTGCAGCCACTTTGTTGAGTTTAACCTCCATCTAGCACTGCAGTCCCAACCATAATGAGCCCTGTCCAGTAGATGAGCAAGTCAGAGGTCAGAGATTGGAAGTGATTTGCCTTGGTCCTCCCACCAGAGGAGCTAGGATTCCAACCGACTTCTGTTCTCACCCCGAAGTGCACGCACTGCTCACATAGCCAATTACCCTGGGCCTGAACTGTCCACGGCTGGAGCCCGAAGGGGCTGCCCTAGCCCGGGCTCAGCAGACAGTCTGTATCCTCAGATGTAATCCCTGGCTTAGCTTCCTAGAACATAACTTCCCTTTCTGTCTCCAAAACAATGGTACGTTTTCTCCTGCCATTGTCAAGGGTCTCCTTGCTGTCCCATCGTGCTTGGTCCGATGCCAAAGGAGCCTGCGTCCTCAGTGCCTGGCACAGGGCCTGCACAGCCATCTCTCAGTGACCCTGCAGGCAGATCACCAAGCTACGCTTTCAGGAGCCTTAACGCCTTCCGGGCTCCTTTGTACTCTGGATAAAGCCCAGTGACCTTAGCTGGGTATCCCAGGGCTCCAAGCTCGTCTCCCATGAGTGCATACATTAGGCTTCACCTCTGGCCAAATATATTTTCCTGTTTCTCCTGAATGTGATTTGGCATTTCCATCACGCTTTCTTCATTTATATCCCTCCCCGACTCCAAACTCACACACACACACACACACACACTCTCTCTCTCACACCACCATTTACCTGGAATGGTCTTCCACTTCCTCTCTAAGTCACATCTATGTTTCCAGACCCCAGGAAGTCATCCCTCCCCCAAGAAGCTTTTCACACCATGCCGGTCTGGGGCACCTACTCCCTGTACCTTCAACAGGTATCACCTTGAAAGCAGAAGCTCTGTCCCATTTGTCTCTCAATCTGCACATGCGTCCTTTCCCACCCCCACCCCCAACCAGGTTCACGACACAATTTCCAGACACGGCAGGTGCACCAACTCCATTATGAGAATAAGAACGAATGATTCCGCGCCACATCAAAGTAAAATGTAAAAGAGCAAGTGCTGCTTCCACATTGAAATTGAGCTCCAACTTTCAGACATTTGATTTACAAGGGGGTTCTCGGGAGCGTCATTATTGATTAATTAAAGCAGATACACCTTTGTAGTTCTAGCAGGAACGTGGCAGTCATCCACAAGTGCGGTGGAAAGGTGTAGGTGGTGGTGAACACGGAAATAGGACTCAAAGAATGGGTGCTTGATGAGAACAGCCCCTGTCCATCAACCTGTTAACTCATGCAACTGGGCAATTAATACAGCAGAGTTAATAATGAGATGATTTCTGCTCAGCAATAAATAACACCATGGAGCGGCCCTGTGGCTCTTTATCTAGGCAGACAACACTGCCATCAAACCCTGGACACGCTCCTGCTCTGCCACCTACTAGCTGTGTGACCTTGGGCAACTTAACCCCTCTGACCCTTGATTTCCTTATCTGCAAAATAAAGGGATAAAGAATGCCTTCTTCTTGAGATTGATGTAAGTCCCAAGACAAAACATTATAAAGTACTTGGCTGATGTCAACCACAATTACTATTTACACTTCCCCAGTACCCAGGCTAAAGAGTTCCATGGTTCTCATGAACAAAGTGATACTGGAAAAGAAAAAAGATAAGAAAGCAGCTGGCTGATAATCAGGAGACACTCAGACAATAACCCAGTGGCAGTGTTATGAATAAGTCAGGGTCGAAAAATCCAAGTTTGGGCCTTTACCCATCCCTTTTCCAGTTTTGTTTAATTTTTATTCCTTCATCAAAAAGGAGAACCAAAAGGAATATAAGGCACAGGAATAGATAGGATCCAATCCCTACCCACAGTTCGCAGGTCAGAGTTGCGGTGCAGGAGACAGACAGGATCTGATACAAATCAAGTATCTGCTAGTGCTTTAACATCAGCAGTTGAGCACAGGGAGTTCCTCGCATTATTCCCAGGGTAGCAGATAATGGGGGAGGCATCTCCGAGTAACGCAGGGTATGCAAGGAGATCCAGGCTGAGGGAACGGCATATGCAGAGTCGCAAAGCCAAGAGAGGAAATGTCCCATTTTCAGAACTGTAAGTCCTGTTTGAGACTTGTAAGTCTGAAACTAAATGTCTCATTTGAGAATTATAAGCCATCCTATCACGGGGAAAGATTCACGTGGGCAAAGTGTGAACAGTGTGTGTGTGTGTTGGTGAGGGGAGGGGAGCGGGGCTGCATTATTGCTGAGTAGGAGGAGATGGGCAGGAAAGGAAATCAGAAGAGACTAGAGGAACCAGTGCCTGAAAGGACCCACATGCCTGCAATACTTCGAGAACGTAAGCATGACCCAGACTGTCACACCCTGTGCAGAGCCCCCTTCCTCCAGGAGCCCCTCTGGCTTCCCAGAATGGCCGGCGGCCCCATTACTGCACTGCCCTCCCGTAACAGGCGGCCGTCACTGTCTGTCTGCGTGTCCTTCCACCCTCCCTGAGAGCTCCTCGATGGCAGGGGGCAAGGCCTCACTCCTCAGCCATCCCTAGTGCCAGCACGGGGCCTGGCGCGCCCGGGCTTTGCTGAGTTAGGCCAGCTCCCCAGGCTGCGGACGGCTGCTCACCTGCCGAGAGTGTGATGGCGCTGAGCTTCACGCGGTAGAGGTTGCTGCGGACCCGCCACTGCTGCACCATCGGGTACCCCATGGCCTCGTCGTACCTGATGTCTCCTGGGGAGGGAGGAGGAAGGTCACGTGAGCCCCGTGGTTGCAGGCCTCTCCCCACCACCCCGCCCTGCAGCCCTGGGCTCCGGGGAACGGCCCCTCCTCCAAGCTCGGCCCTCTGGGGCCCACGGGGGGATCTGCAGCCTGCCTCAGGCCTCTTCCGTACTGGCCTCTGACCTCAGTCTCACGCCGCCCTTTCCTCTCTGCCCTAGAGCTCACATGGCCCCTTTACCCTACAAGCAAGAGTGGGTTTCTGGTTCCGCCTAACCCCGGAGGCAATTTGCCACGGGGCGCTAGACACTGCGGTGCCTCAGTGTCCCCTTCTGTCCCATGGCTGCCTAGGCTGACCTTGTTTAGTAGGCGTCTGGTGAGACTCAGATAAACGAGGAGCAGTGGAAGCTTCATGGTAACCTGGAGACGCCCCACACGGGCACTGGGGGCCCACCATCACCTGTGGCCTGAGGCTGCTTTCGCACAAGGCCAGCAGAGCGGGGCAGTGGTGACAGAGAGCCCACGCCCAGCCTCACCGGTCCGCCCACCCTGTATAGACTGTTCCTTCCTAACGTGGAAACATGAGCGGTCCTTTGATGTCTCATAAAATACCTGTGTGCACACACAAAGGCTTCCCATTTTAAACAAGACTGAGGAACACTGGCTAAACAAAGGTAAACAAGATGAAAAACACAGGATGTATAATTTCTCAGCTCCTTGAATAAATTAATATCCATTTTAAAGCTACAGGAAGATGGCGGGCAGCATTTTGCACACGTCTTTGGCCTAGGAGCCCCGTTTCTAGGGCCCACGGACACTCAAGTTTCACAGAAAACGTTTTTTGAAACCCAAGGATAGACAAGACATAAACAAAGAAAAAAAAAATAACACAACAAAATGTTAGCAAGTGGTTAACATGGTTAGCAAGTGGATGCGTAAAAGATTCCTGTTTTCTGATTTATATTCATCTCCAGTTTCTAAATTTTGTACTCTTAAGCACTGCAGACTCCCTTTTTTGTAATCAGGAAAAAAAAAGACATGAAAAAGAAATGCTAGTCACATCAGCAGTTATCATTTTTGTTGTTATGTGTCCTCGGCAAATGGCAGGCACATTTCCTATCTTTTTCTCTTGTCCCCTGGTGCGGAGGCACTTAAAGAGGTATTTGATACCAAGATTAAAATGAGAATCTCATTGGAACAAATGATTTCTTCCTGGACATTACTGCAGTATTAAAGTTGTCCATTACTGTCAACTTCTTCTTTTTTTTTTTTTCCTCCCTAGCCTTTTCAGAAATAATGTAATTTTTTAGAGGCTTTCATTTTAAAGTAAAATATTCATGATCCCCGAAGATAAGTCCACTGGAGCGAGGCTGTTTTGTTAGAAATGTGTCCTCTCTGTTTATCTGACCTGCCTGTCCTGCCCTTCCTTGGCAGACTGGGGGGAGACGGGGAGGGGGTGGGGGAGCAGGAGAGGGCCGTGTTTCGCGTCAGGGTGAAGGAAACGGTCTGCGTGGGAAGACGGGACGCCAGCCCGAGGCAGCCTCCGCCCCAACTATTATTATTATTTTCTAAATGTTTAATCTTGTTTCATCTAATTATCTTTTTGGCCGTGCCTCAGCATACAGGCTCTTAGCTCCCCAACAGGGATTACACCCTTGCCCCTTGCAGTGGAAGTGCAGAGTCCTAACCGCTGGCCCATCGGGGAAGTCCCTGCCCCATCTGATTGCCTGTCCTAATTCAGAGCAGACTTGGAGCGGGTTCTGGCAACCAGGGCCATCCCCAAAAGAACACGGCAGGCATTTCAACGCAGGTTGTTGATGCAGCTTATTTACTTGGTGCTCCAGTGTCCAAAGGGCTTCCCTGGTGGCTTAGATGGAAAAGAATCTGCCTGCAGTATGGGAGACCTGGGTTCGATCCCTGGCTTGGAAAGATCCCCTGGAGGAGGGCATGGCAACCCACTCCAGTATTCTTGCCTGGAGAATCCCCATGGACAGAGGAGCCTAGTGGGCCATAGTCTATGAGGTTGCAAACAGTTGGACATGACTGAGCGACTAAGCACCATAGTGTCCAAAAGAAAAAAACAAAACACAAAAGCAGCAACAACAACGTCAAATAAACAAAAGCAAAAGTCCCAAAACCTACTACCTTTTTTGATTGTCAACACATTTACAAGACCAGCTTCTCTGCCCTCATCCCCTCCCTAAGCCTCCCCTGTAAGTGATCATCACTGAATCCTATACCTTCCCCATTCCTGGTCCACACTGGATTCCGCCTGGAATATGAGCTCTTTCACTGAAATATCAATTTCTTGAGGTCAAGGCCATGGTCCATATTATTCCTACTCCTGCACAGCCGGGTGTGTAGAGGTTCCAATACTCCAAAACAGAGCCTGCTATAGCAGGTTCTCAGTAAATACCCGTTTCCTGACGCACTCTCTTGCCTCACTCCTGACCACAAACCATCCTTGGTCCTACTCGACTCCTGACTCCCATCTTAGATTAGAGTCTGTCCTCGATTCCCACCCAAGGACTAGGAGTAACATGAAACCCTGGGATGGGGAGGGGTGTTTTTTCTGATGATCAACAAAAACAAAAAACTAACTCTTAAAATGTAACTGTTCCTTTATTAGGACATTTCCAAGGAACCCCAAATCAAATCAAATAACCCTAAGAGTTTGTACCACTAACACAGAAGCACAACGTTCTGTGTCACAGAGGCAGAGTCAGGGCCCTTACAACTTGGAAAAGTCCCCCATAAAAGGGCGAGAGAGGAACTGGGAACAGATGAGGAGGAGTGGAGGGCATCCTACAGTGGGGCAGAAAACACAAGCGTCAGGAGGGCCTGCCAGAGATTGTTTCCCTGGAGGGAAGAACAGAGGTTGTGGGTGGCGGGGGTTGCAGGGACAGCAGAGGGGAATGGAAAAGGGCAGAAGGCCTGGAGCCACAGCACCTGGTACCAGTCCTGGCAGATCTGCTGCGTGACCTCGAGCTGCTCCCTTCACCTGTCTGAGCCTGGATTCCTCATCTACAGATGGGGAAAATAATGCCCACGTCCAAAAACAAGCTGCATGACTGATGTGCCTTAGGTGAGAGAGGCTCCTGGTGGGGGCGGGGGCGGGGGTGGGGATGGGCCACTTGTTCTATTTTAGAATGACTCAGACATGAACTGCGTGTTTCTAGATTCCATGCATACGTGTAAATACATAGGACTTGTTTTTCTCTTTCTGGCATACTTCGCTCTGTAGAATAGGCTCCAGGTTCATCCAGCTCATTAGACATGACTCCAGTGTGTTCCGTGGTATGGCTAAGAAAGCTGGGACAGGGTGGGCGGTAGGAGGGAGTTTCAAGAGGGAGGGGACATATGGGTACCTATGGCTAATTCATGCCAATGTTGGCTGAAACCAAAGCAATATTGTAAAGCAATTATCTTTCCATTAAAAATAAATAAATTAAAACAAAATGAACTGCATGATCTCACTTCCGTGTGGTATCTAAAACCTTTGAACTCATAAAAGCAGAGAGTAGGATGGTTGGTGGGAGTGAGGTGACGAGCAGACGCTGGCTGAAGGGTCGGGAGGTTCAGTTCTTGGGGGGGATGTGTTTGCTGATCCCGCGTGCAGCCTGGTGACTGTGGTTAATAACACTGAACTGCCTACTGAAGTTTGTCGAGAGGGTAGATCCGGCCTTGGCTCAGAGTCTGGAGTCTCAGGGAAGCCCCAGGTTCTTCACTGTCCCTAAGAGCCCTAGAAACGGCAGGTCCCTTTCACATCCTGTCTGCACTAGCACAGCGGCTTGGCAGGGCCCATCCTGGACGAGCTGAGTGACTGATCCTGGAGACCAGTGTGTGGGGGGCAGAGGGCAGGAATCCAGTATCTGTGTGTCTTACCAGTGAGCAGCTGGAGGTCCGGGAGGGGCTCGGAGAGGACCCCCCGGCACTGCTCCTCCACCGGCAGCGGGATCACCAGCAGCCCGTCGGCCAGCTGTGGGAAGTCCTTGATGAAGTTGTTCTCCCTGTGGAGAGGAGCAGAGAGACTGCCAGGTCGAGCAAGCAGAGGCTGGGGGCTGAGGGTGTGTTGGGGGGTGGGCAGGGTGAGGGGGGCTGTGGGGCAGGAGGGAAGGAAGCTCCGAGTCAGAGGAGAGACCAGTGAGTGGTGGGGGGGCGCGCTTGCTGGGATGGAGGCTTCTGGCTCCCTGAATCCCAGCTCCGAGAAGAGAGTGCTAATGACAGCTTCTAGAATCCAGCAGGCTGGGGCTTGAATCCCGGCCCACCACTGACTAGCTGCACGATCTTGAGAGCAAGCTGCTGGTTACTCGTAACCTCAGTCTCCTTGTCTATAAAAGTGAGATCTCAGGGTAGTTTGAAACATTTAAAGGGATAAAGCTGCCAGCTGCTCAGGACACAGTCTGATGTTCTATAAACTGTATATTTGGCTGTGAAGCGTCCCCTTACATAAGCAGTGACGATGGTGAGCCAGCATGAGAGGGAACTGGGGTAGCGTGGAGTGCTTGAAGAAAGGGGGTGAGACTGAGCTGGAGGGAATGGGTGTCTGCGTGCTCAAGGGGAAGGATCCTAAGGTATCTTTCGGATCGGACTTCTCCTTTCAGAGATGGGCAAACTGAAACCTGCAGAAGGGGTGTGAAACTGTCATGGACAACCAACGGCTCAGACGCAAGACCAGGTGTCCGCACTCCTAGGCCCGTGCTCTCTCTGTCCCAACTTCTTTAGGTGCCTCTGTCACTTCACTGCAAGACCACCCCAGTGAACAGAAGACAGACCTCAGGCTGACCTCAGGGCACTGAACCCTGAACCAAGGTGGCCTTAAGGTGTGGGGAACAGGGTGACTGTGCATTGCAGGGAGACACGCTTCGATCTTCTAGACAATAGATGGGCCTGAAGTTGGGACAGCCTATCATTGAGAGGTGGTGAGCTTGCCTTAGCTGGGGGCATGCAAGGGAAACTTGACAGACACTTGGCATGGACAGTATCCAGGGCATTTTCATATTCAAACCTGACTTCTGAGGTCCCTTTTTACTCATAAATCCTCAGACTTAGAGACACTGACCACTGGACAGGAGGAGGGGGGAAGGCGAAGAACAAAGGGAGGGGATGTTTATCACTTTATTTTGCCACCTGGAATGGACAGCCTTGAAATGAAAATCAGAGAGAGGCAAGCAAAATTCCGTGAGGCCAAAGCAATACCTTTGAAGCCTGGATCTCGGGCAGTTCAAAAGGAAACGTGCAAGCGTTGTGTGGCTTGGGTCACCTTCCTGTCTGTGCTCCACGTCCCCAGGTACTCCACCCCAGGCACCTATGAAACGTGTCCTCTGTTCATTCATTTAGAGAACACGTTCTCCATGTCTGACCCCTGAGCAGGCTGGACTCCAGGGGCGGACACATTATCCCCACCCTCAACATCACCAGCATCTCTGTCATCATCATCTCTGACAATTAGTGAGTAAACCTCTATACTTTGCGAGGACCTGGCTAAGCACTTCACATCCACATCCATTTAATCATTTAATCTTCGCAACGACCCACAAGGCAGTCATCATTATCTTCATTTTACAGAAAAGAAAAAAAAATGAGGTTCAGAGTTAAGAGGTAGTGAAGTTGGGGTTGGAACCAGGTCTGTCGGACCACACACCTGGGGAGGTAAGCGGCTGGGCCTGGGACAGTCGACCGGGCATGTGTGTGCATGATGCTGAGTTTCTGGGTTCAAACTTGCACATATAAGCATGTTATTCTGTGCATCATGCATGTGCCCATGTCCGTCTACATGTGTGCCTGTGATCATGGATTCTGCCCAGGTGTTGGTAGCTGGCCTTTGATTTGTCTGCACACTTGGGTATGTGGAACAGCCCCATGAATATAAAAAGAGAGCCTGCCAGGGGCCACGGAAGTGCACCCAAGTAGCATACAACCCCCACGAGGGTCTAAGGAACAAAGCTTCCTCCTGTCCCCCTCATGTGGTGGCCTCTGGTTTATGGAGCTTCCCTTAGAGACATAATGAGGTGGAGGGTGTCCCCCTGCCCTAGCCATTCAACGAATACATGCTGAGTGGAGCCCTGAGCCGAGCACTCAAGGACCCAGAGACAGACTGGATTCTCCCCCGGCCCTTGAGATCTTCCCAGCCGTGTGGGGGAGACGATACACCAGCCACACAGAACAGTCAGTGGCGCTGGCTACTGAGGATTCAGGAGGGCTTGGAGGCTTCTGCACATGAGACCCAAAGTCTCCTCCTTCCCCACGAGAGCCAGACGCTTGTTTCACGAGGGCATGAGGGAGATGGCTCTGAAGACTGGCATCCTGCTCTGTCCACACTGCATCCTGGCTGGGTAATCTGGAGCAAAGCACTCAAACCTCAGTTTTCTCATCTGTAAATTAGGGACCCTGAGAGCTCTTCATCCTGCCTTAATGAAATCACAGTAATAAGGATGATGGCAATAGCTGTTGGCTGTTGACTCCTAGGTACCAGGCAATGTTCCATGTACTTTACATGAGCTCTCACCCAACCAGGTGAATTAGGTGCTGTCAAGTCACACCCCCACCCCAGTTCAGAGGTGGAAAAGCTGAAGCACAGAGCAGTTATTAGCTGCTTAAAACCACAGCTGGGAAGTGGGAGATCTCAGGTGGTCTGACCCCAGAACCCACACCCTACATTACTGTACAGGTGCAGGGCGCTGAAGATGCTGTCCATGACAGTCACAGGCTCTCAAAGCTGGAAGAGTCGTAGCACCCCGGGGCGTGCAGAGCCCAAACAGGCTGACGCCGAAAGAAGGGGTCTGTTCCTCGTTGCGACTTAAACACCAGTGCTCCGCTCTCATGTGACCTCAGGACTCATCCAACACCATGAGATGGGCATGACCACAGCTCCCCCAGCCCCCGGCCCTGCCCCATACAGGCTCTGAGATGTGAACTGACTTCCCTGGACTTACACGTCGAGCACATTTGGAAAGAGGGATCTGAAGGCAAGCTTATCGCTTCTCACTTTACTGTCTAGCATCACCACTTCACAGCTTCTCCAGCTTTGATTTTCTAATTGCAGAGGAGGGGGACAGTGACTCCCCCTGCCAGTCCCACGTTCCTCTCCTCTAAGTCTTCTGCCTTCTCTCTAAGCCGGGCTTGACTCTGTGGGCAAATCTGACCTTGGTGAGTGGCAGCACAGTGGCCAGCCTCAGGACGGCAGGGAGCCAGCTCATACTCTTCTTGGAGGAAAGTTGACTCCCTGAGCTTCCAGGCCATAGGAAGGGTGTGGAGGAAAAGCATGGGATAGAGGGAGACCATGGAAAGATGGGAGTTCTCAAGCTAGTGCAAAGAGCAGGGAGAAGGGGGTGGGGGCGGATCAGGGAGTGAAAAGGTAGCAGCAGCAAAGACCAAGGACCTAGGGTGGTCCCTCCGGACTGCGCCCCTTCGCGTCTGCCTGGGAGATGGCCACAAGTCCTGCATGGCCTCTGCCAGCAGAGGGCGCCCGGGGCCTTCGCATCAATCAGCTCTCCCAGGAGGCAAAACGATATGCAAGGAAGGGAGCTGGGGATGTTCCCCTGGGCTGGGAACCTCAGACACAGCCCAGAGGGCAGCTTCAGAATCCACCCACCTGGGGAAGGTGACGGGGAGGACAGCAGGGTCCTTGTCTAAACTCAGCTGGCTCGAAAACAAGTCCAGATTCTCAGACTTGGGTATGGGTAGCTGCGTGTGTAGTCAAAGCTACCAGGCAACTAGCAAATCCTAATAAACGGAAGATAGGAAGCAGAGGAAGTACTATCTGTGCATTGATCCTGTTTGCTGATCATCAGCTATGTGCTTGGTAGTGTGCCAAGATACAGGTGAGTGTGTGCATCATTTTAACTGCCTGAGAATTCTATAACCACTATTATTATTCCCATTTTGCACATGAAGAAATGGATACTCAGAAAGGCTTAGGAACTTGTCCACCAGAGGTCCACCATCAGGAAGTGACAATGGGGCTCCTGGTTTAGCATCTGGTACTCAGGAAGCACACATTCAAGGGATCAGTCCAGACCACATGCTCTTGATCCAGAGTAACCTGAGAGCAGGGCAGGGACAGGTGTGCTTCTGAGCCCAGGGATGTAGCCGTGTATGTGTGTCTGCATAAATGTATGTTGTGTCTCAAATAGCAACAGGGGTGCTATTTCTTTGTACAAACATCACCCCCCGAGTAGCCATGAAAATAGTTCCATCTCAACTCTTATTAGATGGAAACAATTCATCAGATGTTTAAAACAGCACATCCTGGGCCCCTGGGTCTGAGGAGAACTTTGGGAGTGGGAGGTCTTTATCCCACAAACTTGTATTGGGGTTCCTCCATGTTCCAGGGACTGTGAACACTTGGGGTACGGGGGGAATCAGCAGAGGTGCCTGCAACAGAATGCAGGCACTGTGTGAAATGGCCTCCACCATCTAGGCCCTGTCTCTTCCTGCTGCTTTGTTTCATGAACCACTACCGTCTGCCCACTGCCAGGCTGCACCGACTGGCCTGATGTTCCTCTTGTGGGGCATACTCACCTCCTGCAGAGGGTCCACTCCAGATTTGCCTTCTCTCGGGAAAGCTCTTGCCCTGCCCCCACCCCAACCAGCCAACTCCTACTTGTCACTCAGACCCCACATTAATCCTCTGCCCTGGAGAAACCTTCCCTGGGTCACTTCCCCTGTTCAGTTCAGTTCAGTCGCTCAGTCGTGTCTGACTCTTTGCGACCCCATGAATCACAGCACGCCAGGCCTCCCTGTCCATCACCAACTCCCGGAGTTCACTCAAACTCATGTCCATGGAGTTGGTGATGCCATCCAGCCATCTCATTCTCTGCCATCCCCGTCTCCTCCCACCCCCAGTCCCTCCTAGCATCAGACTCTTTTCCAGCGAGTCAACTTGTCGCTTGAAGTGGCCAAAGTATTGGAGTTTCAGCTTTAGCATCAGTCCTTCCAATGAACACCCAGGATTGATCTCCTTTAGGATGGACTGGTTGGATCTCCTTGCAGTCCAAGGGACTCTCAAGAGTCTTCTCCAACACCACAGTTCAAAAGCATCAATGCTTCGGTGATCAGCTTTCTTCCCAGTCCAACTCTCACATCCATACATGACCATGGGAAAAACCATAGCCTTGACTAGGCGGACCTTGGTTGGCAAAGTAATGTCTCTGCTTTTTAATATGCTGTCTAGGTTGGTCATAACTTTCCTTCCAAGGAGTAAGCGTCTTTTAATTTCATGGCTGCAATCAGCATCTGGAGTGATTTTGGAGCCCAAAAAAATAAAGTCTGACACTACTTCCTCTGTTACACCCTCATATAAAATTGCTGTTTACTCACAGACTTAGAAAATGATCTTATGGTTGCTGGGGGGAAGGGATAGTTAGGGACTTTGGGAAGGTCATGTATACACTGTTATATTAAAAATGGATAACCAAAAAGACTATTGTATAGCACCTGGAACTCTGCTCAGTGTTATGTGCCAGCCTGGATGGGAGGGGGGCTTGGGGGAGAATGGATACATGTGTGTATATATATATGACTGAATCCCTTTGCCATCCACCTGAAACTATCACAACATTGTTAATACAAGACAAAATGTTTTCAGTGTTAAAAAAATGTTCAAAACTAAAAAAATTCATCTGATAACTATAAAAAAAAAAAAGCTAATTATGAAGCCTGGAAAAAGAAAAAAAGAATCTTGCTCTTTTCTTCCATGAAGAGTTTGATGGTTCCCAACCCAAAGGTAAGCATGGGGACCTGGCTGGATACCTACTCTTCCCACTAAACTGTGGGCTCCATGAGGGCCATCCCATTTACTGTTGCCTCTCCAGGGCCGGGGGCTTCCCTAGTGACTCAGTAGTAAAGAATCTGCCTGCTAAGCAGGAGACATGGGTTCGATTCCTGGGTCCAGAAGATCCCCTGAAGAATGAACTTTCATTTGATGAGTTTTGGTAACTTCATCTGCAAAACAGGAGCGATGAGTTCAACTTCAAGGGGTGAGGAGGAGGATTCACATAGAGTTCTTGTTGCTGTTTTTTTGGCCATTCCACTTGACTTGCTGGATCTTAATTCCCTGACCAGGGATTGAACCTGGGCCCTCGGCAGTGAAAGCTCAGAGTCCCAACTACTGGACCACCAGGAAGCTCTCCCTGAGTTTTCTTTAATGCCAGTCCCTTTTCCTGAATCCCCACACCAGATTCTGGATTTCTTTGAGAGCCTCAGAGAGCCTAGCATAGTGCCTGCTCACAGCCCAAGTTCCCCCAAGCATCTGTTCAACTGTGTGCCAAGGGGGAGGTGGCCTCTTCAGTCCCCATGCCACTGGCATACCACCTCCGAGTCACACAAACCTGGGCAGCATGCCCCCAGAGCACGCGCCTTCCTGTCATCAGCCTTGCTCCATGCTGATAGGAATGCCAAGCGAGGAGAGCTGGGCTCCTTGGCCACCCTCCCCCACCCCTCACAAGGTTTCCCTTCTTGCCCGTCCCCGTCTAAGAATATGTATAAGCATTTTGGATACATTAATACACAGTGACCAGCATGCAAGAGTCGATCACCCCTCAGTTCTAGGGAAATTAGCATTTAAATTGAGGTATTTCAGGGAAGTAAATCATCCCAGAGCCAGCTAGCACTGTATGCACCCTTTTCTTATGGAGAGAAGACAAGGAATCTTGGCCTGCGTGCTGCTGAGTTCGCAGGGAGGGGCCACTCTCCCTGGCACTCTGAGGCTGTCCACCCAACAGCATGCCCCAAAAGGGTGCCCCCAAACTCCCAATGCTCATGAGGGCATCTCCCCTGGTTTAAACCGGGACCTGTAACTTACCTCCAGCTAAGCTGAGTCTTTTTGCCAAGGGAGATGACTTTGGCTGAGATGCGGTTTCTTCTGGGATCAAGGAGTTGGGGGGCCTGTCCTCCTCGTGGCTTGATCACTGCCTGGCTGGGTGGTTGAGGAAAGCTCCTCCCTACCTCTGGAACTGGGAGGGGTGGGCGACCGGTGCCAAATATTTGTTTCTCTGAACCTCATACTGAGAGGCATTGGACTAGATTTTGTAGCCATCCTGTAGGTGCCAGAGTCATAGGGTCTCATGTTGATTAAACTGATGCTCACACTTGTTCACGCCCATCCAAAGTTCTGCCCTTCTGGGAGACAGAAACTGTTCTCATGTGATTTGCTTCTTAATTAGGAGTCTTCAGGCAAGTGCTCTGTTCCCATGTTCCAAACCGAGCCATTCTTTCATTCAACTTTTCATCATTCATTCAACACTTGTTCACTATTATGTGCCCGGCATTGGGAAAACAGAGAACAAACAGACATTCTCCATCCTCAAGGTGCTCACAGTCCAGTGCGAGACACGTGTGCAAATGCTTCCTACATACATGTGTATGTGCGTGCAAGGTGAATAACAGTGTTGAAAATGTTAAAAATGAAGACTTTTTCCTTCCCAATAAACCACATTGGTCTATGGCGGCCCACCTGCTAAATCAAAGACATCCACTCTTCGACAGAAGAGCGGATGCCTTCTAGAAAAGAAAGAAGGCCATCCCTCAGCTTTGGGCGAGAGCTCAAAGCTGACTTTGTAGTGTCTTGAGCCAGACAACAGTTTTGAAAGCCAGCCTGTGCTGGGAGTGAAGGTCCCTTCTATATCAAAGGCAGGCCTGGCCGACCCAGATCATAATATCTTATTTTAACATGCAGTTGGTACAGGCTCTGACCTCAGGTGAGTTCCCAGAGGACAGAGAGAGGAAGGTGAAAATCCTTTTTCTGCCACTAGTGTGGGGAGGAATTGCCTAGGAGAAAAGTCTGAGACCAAGAGGCCAAGAGTTCAGGCCTGAGAGTCATTGACCCTATTTCTGGGCTTTTTGGGAGTCCACACCCCTCCTTACTAACCGCAGCCTCGAGGGCGGTTCCAACAAATGTTTAAATGCCAACAAGAGTTTGGGGAAAAACCCACAGTGATGGGGGCAGACAGCAGCAACAGGGTTTGCTCCCCCAGATCTGAATATAGTCTTGTGGGGGTTGTGAGCCCCTTTTATCTGACAAGCCGACAGGAGGTCCCATGGCTAGCAGTAGGTAGGCAAGAGACCAGGAGAAGTCAGCTCCCCACCCCCAAAGTCTTGTGCCCACAGGGTAAAGAGAATAAGAAAAGACTTTCTGGTACAACCCCACTCCTCCAGGGGAAGCAAGAAGGGGAAGGAGACCCGAGATTAGAACAAGGGTCCCACAGAGAGTGGGGACTTCATGACTTGGACTTGGCAGTGGATGCAGCCCCTCTCAAAGGACGTCTAAGACCATCCACGTATCACCATGGATGACAGCACAAGGGCTGAGAGCCAAACTCAAACAGGAAATCATCATTTGGTGAATGCCAGCAAGGATCGCACTACATCTGGGCCAATGTCATTCTCCCACTAGCCCCTATCTGTACCTTGAGGCCAAGTGGAAGTCAGGGAGATTGCCTGGCAAGGGAGACAGGGCTGGCTGGTGAGGTGTTCAACTCTGAACAGACTAGACAGTTATCTTAAAGAGTATGTTCTGTATCCTTAATTGGCAAGTTGACTCTTTTTTTTTTTTTTTGCTATCGGTGGAAACAAAGCTTGAGGGAAAGATTATATCAACTGTAGAAAATAAAGAACACTACACTGTTCTGTATAACTGAGTTGTAGTGAAAAAAAAATTGAACCCTTAACTAGTTAAAAACACGGGTGCAGGTTAAAATGCGATAGTTTAAGATTCATAGAGGAGGTTCAGAAACCCAGGGAGGGAGCACTTAACTCAGAGAGGAAGGCCAGGAAGGCTCCCTGACGGAGGTGAGTCTTGACCGACTGTGGGGGTGGTAATCCAGGGGAGAGGGAGGGAGGGAGGTGGTCGTGGGGTCCAGGCACAAGTAGCAGCACTGCCCAGTCCAAAGCTGTGTGGGTGCACGGGTGCACATGAAGTCTGTGATGCTAAAGAATGTGGTGATTCTGAGGGCACGGAGACCCCTTTAGGTTTTAAGCAGGAGGGTGATGCCATCCGGCTGGAGCTTTAGAATCACTGCTCGGATGCAGGGTGGAGGATGGGCTGGGAAAGGGACAAGGCTGCGGCAAGGGAGAGCCAGTTTGAGTTTTGCAGCAACCCAGCCAAGACGTGACGGAGGAGCTGGATGGCAGAATACAGAGAGCCTCAGGAGGTAGAAGCTGCTGGTCGCCATCAGCGCTGCCCGTGGTGGGGGGTGGAAGAAGAGTAGCGAGACAATCTGGGCAGTGCTGCCGTGGATGGCTGTGCTCTGTGCACCTGTCTCCACCCCAAGCCTGGTAGGTCTCGGCTGCAGGATCTGTTTGGCAGATCCCCCTCCCATTCCGGAGTCTTGTGGAGACGCAGCACACCCTAGCTGTCTGTTCTGGCCACCATCCCCTCTCCCAGGACCTGTCACTGCAGTCTGTTAACGGAGCTCCCAGTGCCCGGCCTTGTCCCTCCGATGTGTTGGCCATCCCGTGGCGGGAAGGACTGGCTCCGATGTCATCCTAACTCCAGGACACCACTGGCTCCACGTATCGGTGTTCTGCTGCTGTCATGACGAATCACTACAGCCCTCGTGGCTTAAAACGACATGAACTTAACTAGCTTATAGTTCTGTGAGTCAGCTGACAGGGGTTTCCAGGCTAAAGTCGAGGTGTCAGCCAGTAGTACGCACAGTTTCCAAAGGTTCTAGATGAGGATCTATCTCTGCCTTTTCCAGCTTTCTGAGAACACCCCTATTCCTTGGCTCCATCTTCAAAGCTCGTCAAGACAAGTCAAGTCCTTCTGGCATCACAAGGTTCTGAGCTCCTCTCTGGCCTCTGTCTTCCACTTTAAGGACCCTTGAGATTACATTGGGCCCACCTGGATTATACAGGACAAGCCCTTTACTTCAAGATCAACTATTAGCAACCTTATTTCTACTTGCATCCTTAATCTCCCTGTTCCATGTAAGATAATTTATTCAAGGGATTAAAACATACACAGCCCTGGGGCCATTTTTCTGCCTACCACAATCCAGTTTTGTGTCCCCCCCCAAGGGCTTTGTTGGTGTCTCTCTGTTCATTTGGGGGATCAATGCCCCTTCCCTGAGTTTCCACAGCTCCCATCCTTCTCCTATCCTAGCATTTTCTCTCTGGACTTTTGGTCCTGGTCACTTGGTGTCTCTTTCACTGGACCAAGAACACTACAGGACGAGGATCACATCTGTTTTATTCGCATCTGTGTATTCAGCCTTGACACAGTGGCTGAAGCACAAACTAGGGGCGTAATAAGTGTGTATTCAGTGAATGAATGTCTGCCTCCTAGCTGAATGGAAATGGAGTGGGATGGGGGGAGGAATGCATTCAGCTGCAGTCCTGTGATCTCCCTCCTGTGAGGCCTGGATCATCGCCTCAGCCACCTCTTCCAAATTCATATGCTGAAACCTCACCCCAGGTGATGGTATTTGAAGGTGGGGCCTCTGGGAAGGCGGAGCCCTGATGAATGGAATGTGTGTTGTGTTAAAAGAGGCCTCAGAGAACTCCTTGTCCCTTCTGCCCTGTGAGGACACGGGGAGAAAGTGCCATCTGTAAGCCAGAAAGTGAGATTTCAGGCACTGAATCTGTCAGTGCCTCGAGCTTGGACACCCCAGCCTCCAGAATGGTGAGAAATAAATGTCTACTGTTTAAGCCACCCAGCCTACAGTATTTTGATATAGCAGCCTGAACAAACTAGAACACTTTTCAATAATCTGGCAACTTAAGTATCATTACCTCAGTGATACAAGTGGGGGTGCAGAGAAGTGAGGTCATTTTCCTAGGGTCACGTAAAATTAAATCAGGACAGTCACCTCACCTCCCCCCAACCATCCTCTTCTCTGACTGCGCCCAAACCTGTCTTTCTCGCTCCTGCTCCACCCTCAGTCATACACAGGTGTGTATTCACACACAAGGGCTTCCCTGGAGGCTCAGCAGTTAAGAATCCACTGCCAATGCAGGAGATGTGGGTTTGATCCCTGAGTTGGAAAGATCCCCTGTTAAAGGAAATGGCAAACTCCAGTATTTTTGCCTGGGAGATCCCATGGACAGAGAAGGCTGGCAGGCTACAGCCCGTAGGGTCACAAGAGAGTCAGAAACAACTTAGCGACTAAATAACAACAATAATTCACACGCACAGACACACACACACACACAGAATGTGAAGCCTGAGTTTCACACTGCCTAAGTCTTCCCTCTTTAAATGCAAAACTGCTTCCGCCGGTGGCACCAAACTCACTTTAGCATTCCAGGCATGGATGTTACTAACTCCTGCCCTAGTAATTGCAATCCCTGAAATTGAAAGAAATTGCAGGCTAGAGAAACATTATCTTCTCCTCAGCCACTTCGCCCTCCATCTCCTCGCCCGTGTGTGTCAGCACCGGGATTCCTCATCCTGTCATAACACGGGGAACAAGCCGAGTTGCTGTCATCGGTGCCTCTGCAGCATCTTCCTGAATGGTCCCTCCAGTTCTTAAGAGAAGGAATCAAAGTCCTGATAGCCAGGCATAACATTTCAGAGTTGGAGGTGGGGAACGTCTGACATCACTAGGTCCAAACTCTGCATTTTTCCAAGCACATTATCTACCATTATCTCCTTTTTTCAGATGCTATAAGTGAGATCTGAATAGGGAAATTAGCCTTACCCCAGATCACACAGATGTGCAGGTGCAGCCAAATGAGATCCAAGCCTACCCCTGCCTCCTTACACAGAGGTGCAGGTCTGGGTGCAGAATCCCCTGGTCCAAGGAAACAGCTGCCCGGATGATGGAAGGGGTACCATTTAGCCTAGATCTCTCATCTTTCTCCAGCCCCTGGGCTGCAGGTTCCAGGGTCCCTTCCTCTCCCTCGGCGGGTGGGTCTAGCTGCTAATTTTATCACAGTCAAGGTCAGAAGCCAATATCCCTGTACCTTTAAAAATATTTCTATGAGCAAAATATTGAATTCTAGTTATACATGCATGCTGAAGTATTTGGGGAGAAATGCACTAATGCCTGAAATTTACTTTGAATTACATCACAAAATAAGATGGATCGATGGGTAGACAGAAGGATAGAAGTGAAGTGAAGTGGCTCAGTCGTGACCCCATGGACTGTAGCCTACCACGCTCCTCTGTCCATGGGATTTTCCAGGCGAGAGCACTGGAGTGGGTTGCCATTTCCTTCTCCAGAGGATCTTCACAGCCCAGGGATCAAACCTGGGTCTCCACATTGTAGGCAGATGCTTTACCATCTGAACCACCAGGGAAATCAGACAGAAGGATAAATATGTAGTAAAAAAAATGTATAAAAACGTTAATGATTGAATTTAATGGTAGATATATATGACCATTTGCTGTAAAATTCTCTCAACTCTATTGATATTTTAAATTTTTTTATAAAATTGTTGAAAAAGTTAAAAAAAAAGAGAGAGATTTCAAGTCCAATAGGATCTTTATATTCTGGTGATTAGGGCCCCTCCACCCTACACTGTTATTCATGTCTGTCTCAAGGGTCTAGCAGAACAGCAGACACAGGGACACAAAAGCACTTGCTAAATGACTCCAAGGGCTGAGGCAATTGAGTCTCCCTAAATCCGAGTGTGTGTTCTAATTGTTCCTCATGCCTGCTCTGTCCTGACCTGGATGAGACCAGTTCTGTGAAGCTGCGCCATTAACTTGCTGTGTGGCAAGTCACTTCCCATCTCTGAGGGCCTTTTCAGCCCTGAGGCCATTTTTTCAACTAACACAGATGTCTCTGAACAGCTCCAGCCTGAAGGGCTAAGAGGAAATTCCCAAGAGAAGCCCTGATCCTATGGACACTGTAGGTCTTCTTTCTTACCTTTCCCGAAACAGCCTTTGCAGCTGGACACACCTGAATTTGTATCTGGGTTCTACCCCCAGTCCCTGTGTGGCTCTGGTTGGACAGAATGCTGAATTTCTTCTGGGCCACTGTTTGCCTATCAGAAAAACGGGAATATCATTTTTATAAGCAAAAAGGAAATCAATCCTTGATATTCACTGGAAGGACTGATGCTGAAGCTGAAGCTCCAATCCTTTGGCCACCTGATGTGAAGAGTTGGCTCACTGGAAAAGACTTTGATGCTGGGCAAGATTGAGAGCAGAAGGAGAAGGGGGGTGACAGAGCTTGAGACAGTTGGATAGTGTCAACGACTCAATGGACATGAGTGTGAGCAAACTCCGGGAGATGGTGAAGGACAGGGAAGCCTGGCATGCTGCAGTGCATGGGGTCGCAAAGAGTTGGACATGACCGAGCAACTGAACAACAATTGTATGTTTATCAGAAAAAATGGGAATACTGTGGTTCGGATGGTAAAGAATCTGCCTGTGATTGCCTGTGATGCAGGAGACTTGGGTTCGATTCCTGGGTTTGGAAGATTCCCTGGAGGAGGAGATGGCTAACCATTCCAAAATTCTTGCCTGGAGAATTCCATGGACAGAGGAGCCTGGTGGGCTACAGTCCACGGGGTCACAAAGAGTTGGACATGACTGAGCGACTAAAACTTTCATTTCACTTTAGCCTCACACACTTGCTGCAAAGATTAAGCAAGTCTATAATATGAACAGCTCAGCAGAAGGCCAGAGACTAGCAAGCTCTCAGTAAATGGTAGCCACCACTGCTGTAGAAAGCACTGCTCCAGCACAGTTTAATTTAACATTCTTAAAAAGCCTTGATTATGAATAAGAAAGATGCAGATTTTAGAGCTGAAATAGACCTCGAATTCTTTTCTTTTACTCTTTTCCACCCAGTATGCACAGCTTGTCCAAGTCACATGATAGAGCTATAATAAGACTGCAGGGCAGGTGGTCACTAATTTGGGATTTTTTTCTTTATACATGGAATTTTTTTTTCCTGGTTATTTGATTCTTTTGTAACCACATAACCTACTCCTGGTTTCTAGGAGAGTTATTCATGCTCCAGGCAATGCCCCCAGCCCCGTGTGTTGAATACTTCTCTTCCTACCTCAGCATACACTGAAACTGTTGTGGGGTGTCTATTTCTACCACATTCAGAGATTATGTCTTCTCTCCTTCTCCAGCTTCCAGCAAAGCTTTAGGTATATAGAAGAATCTCAAAAACTGTGAAACTGGACCTCCAGTAGGTAGGACTCCAAATTAAAAGAATAAAAAGATGCTTCAATGCTAATTATTAGAGAAATGAAAATCAAGTTACCATAAGGTATCGATATAGTTGCCATTCTGACTGGTCAAAATGACCAACATAAAGAAGTCTGCAGACAATAAATGTCAGAGAGAGTGTAGATAAAGGGAGCCCCCCTACAGTGTTGGTGGAAACATAAATTGGTAGAGCCACTATGGAGAATGGTGTGGAGGTTCCTTAGAAAACTAAAAACAGAGCTATGATACGATCTAGCAATCTCACTCTTGGGCATATATATGAAGAAAACCACAATTCGAAAAGATACACAGACCCCAATATTCACTGTAGCTTACAATAGCCAAGGCATGAAAGCAATCTAAATGTCCATTTAAAAATGAATGGATAAAGAAGATGTAATACATATATACAAGGGAATATTACTCAGCAATAAAAAGAATGAAATCATGCCTTTGCAGCCATATGAACAGACCTAGAGCTTATCTCCCTGGCAGGTCATCTGGTAAAGAATTCACCTGTAATGCAGGAGACTCTGGTTCAATTTCTGGGTTGGGAAGTTCCCCTGGAGAAGGGATAGGCTACCCAGTCCAGTATTCTTGGGCTTCCCTGGTGGCTTATATGGTAAAGAATCCACCTGCAATGTGGGAGTCCTAGGTTCTATCCCTGGGTTGGGAAGATCCCCTGGAGAAGGGAATGGCACCGTAGCCCACCAGGCTCCTCTGTCCATGGGGTCGCCAAGTCAGACACAAGTGAGCGGCTAAGCACAGCACAGAGATGGTGGTACTAAGTGAAGTTAAGTCAGAGAAAAGACAAACAGCATGTGGTATCAGTTATATACGGAATCTAAGCAAATGATACAAATGAACTTATTTATAAAACAGAAACAGGCTCACAAACATAGCAAACAAACTTATGGTTACCGAAGAGGAAAGGTGGGAAGCAGATAAATTAGGAGGCTGGGATTAGCATATACACAATACTCTGCATAAAACTGACAATCAGTAGGGACCTACTTTATAGCACAGGGAACTCCACTCAGCGTTACTCTGTGATAACCTATATGGTAAAATAATCTGAAAAAGAATAAATATATGTGTGTGTGTGTATATATATATATATAACCGAGTCACTTTGCTGTACCCCTGAAACTAATATAACTCTGGAAATCAACTAGACTCTAACAGAAAATAAATTTTAAAAAAAGAAGATGCTTCAAACACTAACTTAAAGCAACAGATAGGAAAAAGTCAGAGGCACATTTGAACTGACCACACAGCATCAAAGCATTTATCATAACACCATTTCTGGTAGTAGATTGAGAGGGAAAACTTTTTTTTTAACCCAAGCCATGAGGTACCCTTTGGAATCTGAACATGTGACCTCAGAATAGCTGGTTCTGGTGTGAATTTGTGGCTGGGGTCACATCTTTGAAAGTTTCTGCTTCCCTTTTCTTTTCCATTCCCCCTAGGGTATCTTGGAAGTCTTCCCATAGAGCCATCTCTAACGAGCTTTGCAAAATGAGAAAACTACTGCTGTAGAAGAAAAACCTAACAGCGACAGCTTTCTTGTTTGCTCGTTCTCTCTCCTCTTTCTCAATCCCTGTTTTTGTTAGTCATTAGTAACGGAGGAAGAAAACACCCAAAGGCAGCAGAGAGGCAGCCACATGTGCACGTGCTTCCTGCAACGCTGAGCGAATGAGGAGCCCTGACCATCTCTCATATTCCCTCATTTCCAATTCCCAGCACGTCTGAAATCAGCTGCAGCCAAATCCAGAACCCAGCTAGGTGGACATCAGCTAGTTTACACAATAACCAAGGTAAAGTATGCATACTGTTATAGGTCAGGTGGAAGTGGCTTTTAAGTGCTCCTTAAAAATCAACGGACGTCAAAATTTTAAAGGGACCTAGGAAAACAAACGGAGAAGGCGATGGCACCCCACTCCAGTACTCTTGCCTGGAAAATCCCATGCGCAGAGGAGCCTGGTAGGCTGTAGTCCATGGGGCCGTGAAGAGTTAGACATGACTGAGCGACTTCGCTTTCACTTTTTGCTTTCATGCACTGGAGAAGGAAATGGCAACCCACTCCAGTGTTCTTGCCTGGAGAATCCCAGGGACGGAGGAGCCTAGTGGGCTGCCATGTCTATGGGGTTGCACACAGTCAGACATGACTGAAGCAACTTAGCAGCAGGAAAACAAAAATCTAGTTAATAAACGCACTTTTTGGCCTCTTCAAAATCTGACATCAAAATTCAATTCAATTCAGTTTCTAAGACCCTGGATCTACCTTTCAACCTTGTTAATTACTGATCACATTGTCATATGCAATCACAGGGTCATTCTGAGCCTCAGGTTTTCCTGCAACAACTGTATCTACATGCACTGAGAATGGATCTTAAACTCCATCTCATAACAGGTATGTGATTCTGGGAAAGTTATTTCATTTCAGAAGCCTCAGTTACCTCGCTTGTAAAATGTGAATCATGATAGTATCAGTTTTGATAGACTCAGTTACAAAGATCAAAGGTGTAATGAGCATAAACAGCTTGGTATATGTTTAACTGAGTGGCAGTTACTGTTACTATGATTATATCCTAGTAAGAAGGACCAAGTTTAAGCCGTGTTTTCCCTGTCTTTTACAACTGCAAATAAACTGCCACACTTTATTAAATTTCACTCTTCTCATTTGTAGTGGGGACTAAGTAACAGTACTGGTGATTCTAAGTTGTGGATTAATTGCATGGTAATGGCACACCACGGGATGCACACGGTTCCTCCGACATGCACTCTTAACTATCATTATCATTATTAGGAATGTAATTTGTTGTTTTTAATAATATACAGTAGAAAGTCCAAAAGAATCAAAAGCAGCAACAAAAAATTCCTAGAACTAATGAACGATTATGCCAGAGTTACAGGATATAAAGTTAATCTACAAAAGTGTAATTATTTCCAATATGCCAGCCATGAACATTTGGAATTTGAAATTAAAAACACAATACCATTTACACTGGCACCAAAAAATGAAAAGCTTAGGAATAAATCTAACAAAATATGTATAAGACCTACATGAGGAAACTATAAAAACACCGATGAAAGAAATCAAAGATCTAAATAAATTGAAAGATATTTATGTTCATGTTCAGTGTTGTCAAAATGTCAGTTTTTCCCAAGTTGATCAACAGATTCAATGCAATCCCAAGAAGTTATTTTGTAGAGGCCGACAAACTCACTCTAAATCTTATATGGAAAGGCCAAAAACCCAGAACAGCCAATAAAAAACTGAAGGAGAAAAACAAAGTCAGAGAACTGATATTATCTGACTGTAAGACTTATTATAAATCTACATTAATTGAGACAATATTGTTTTGGTGAAATAGGCGACCAATTATAGATCAGGAAATAGAACAGAGAACACAGAAACAGAGTCACACAAATCTATCAACTAAGATTTGATAAAGAAGCAAAAGTAATTCAACAGAGAAAAGAAAGTGTTTTCAAAAAAGGGAGTTGGAAGAAACAAACATGCAAAAAAATCTAAACACAGACCTTACACTTTTTACAAAAACTGACCCCAAATTAATCATAGACCTAAATTTAAAACACAAAACTATAAAATTTCTAGAAGACAACATGGGAGAAAACTCTTGATGATCTTGGGTTTAGTGATGAGTTTTTAGATAAAACACAGAAAGTATGATCCATTAAAGAAAAAAAAAATAAACTGGAGTTTATGAAAATTAAGAACTTCTCTGTGAAAGACACTCTTAAAGAGAACAAAAAGAAAATCTATGGTCTGGGAGAAAAACATTGTAAAACACATATTTGATAAAACAGTTGTATCCAAAAAGAAAATAATTCTGTCCAAATTATACAGAGAAAATTTAAAATTTCACAGGAAGAAAACAAACAACCAGATTTAACAAGTGACAAAAGAGCTGAACAGGCATCTAACCAAAGAACACACACAGACAGCAAACAAGCATACGAACAGGCGCACGACACAGGCCATTCTGGAACTGTGAGCAAAAATAAACGGCGTAACTATCAAAATGGCTAAACTGGAGAACGCTGACTGCATCAAATGCTGGTGAGGATGTGGATGGAGCAGCAGGGAGAATTCATCACTGGTGGGAATGGAGGATGGAACAGCAATTCTGAAAGGCAGTTAGGCGGTTTGTGATGAAGCTGTCGTATTTCTTGATATTTACTAAAATGAATGGAAAACTCATGTCGAAACAAAACCCTGCCCATGAATGCTGATGGTGACCTTATTCATCCTTGATAAATTTGAAAGCTACTGAATTATCCTCCAATAGATGACTAGATAAAAAAAAAAAAAAAAAAAACGTGGTGCATCCATACGATGGGGCTGCTCTCAGTGATAAAAATAAATGAGTCATCAAGTCACAAAAAGACATGGAAAAACTTTAAATGCGTGTTGCTACATGAGAATAGCCAGTCAGAAGAGGCCACCTGCTACATGATTCCAACAATAGGACATTTTGGAAAGGTGAAACTTTGAAGACAACTAAAAAGGTCAGTTCAGTTCAGTTCAGTTACTCAGTCGTGTCCAGCTCTCTGCAACCCCATGAATCACAGCACGCCAGGCCTCCCTGTCCAGCACCAACTCCCAGAGTTCACTCAAAGTCATGTCCATCCAGTCGGTGATGCCATCCGTCCATCTCATTCTCTGTCGTCCCCGTCTCCTCCCGCCCCCAATCCCATCCAGGCATTCATGGAGAGAGATGGAGGGAAGAATAGGTGTTCTGGGGGACTTTTAGGATGATGAACCTATTCTGTGTCATACTGTAATGGTGGACACATGACATTATGCATTTGTCGAAACCCCAAGAACTATAAGACACAAAAGAAGCTGTGGGCTGTAGTTAACAGCACTGCATCAATACCAAGTCACCAGCTGTCACATATACACCATCTTAATACAAGATATTAATAATAGGAGGAACCATGTGTTAGGGGATATTGAGGGTAATAGGTACTAGATACTTCCTTCTTCATTTTCTCTAAATCTAAAACTGCTCTAAAATAATCTATTAATTAAAATAATGACAAAACACTCATAGGCAGATAGTTGTTTATTAAACTGTATTGTTATACAGCAGAGGTTGACAGACTCCAGCCTTCTAGTCTATCTTGCCCCCACTTACTTTTTTATTTTTAATTTGGGTATGGTTGCTTTACAATGTTTTATCAGTCTCTGCTGTACAGCGAAGTGAATCAGCGACATGTTTAGCTATATCCCCACTCTCTTGGGCCTCCCTGCCTCCCACCCACTCATCCCATCCCTACAGACCTAAACGGAGCGCCGAGCTGAGCTCCCTGTGCTATACAGCAGGTTCCCACCAGCCATCTATTTTACACTCGGTGGCACATTTATGTCAGTCCTAATCTCCCAGTTCATCCAGTGCCGCCCCCTACCTCCCACTTTCAGAAGTAACATTTAGCTAGAACACAGACCCCCCCCCCCCATTTATTTATATTATCTGTTGCTGCTTTCATGTTATAATGGCAGAGTCTGGAAGTCGCCATTAGAACAGGTATGGCCCACAAAGCTGAAAATATATGCTACCTGGGCCTTTCAGAAGAAAAGTTGGCTGACTCCTGTTTTCAAGTAGAGACTTTTAGGCTGGGGAGTACATTTAGAAGTTGTTCAGTTCCACCGCCTAATAAATTCTGGAATCTGCACTACTTTATCATCCTGGAAGAAGTGGCTCCCTAGTCTCACCTCTGCAGCTGGTGTGAAATTCTGCACGTTAACCCTGACGTCAGAAATCAGCCTCGCTTCCTCCGTCATTCCTTTAACTCCCCAAGCCCACCCTCCCCATCCAGAAATACGACGTGCGTACGTGTGAAGTCGCTTCTGTTACGTCCGACTCTTTGAGACCCTCTGGATTACAGCCCGCCTGGCTCCTCTGTCCATGGGAGTCTCCAGGCAAGAATACTGGATTGAACTGCCATGCCCTCCTCCAGGGGATCTTCCCGACCCAGGGATTGAATCCAAGTCTCTTAAGTCTCCTGCATTAGCAGGCAGATTCTTTACCACTAGCACCACCTGGAAGCACCAAAATACCATGGCAGAGCAGAACTGGGGCATGTACTCATCACTCAGAGCCTTCATTCTGAGCAGCGAGTCCTGACCTAATCACTTCTGCTTCCAGGAACATCCTGGTTATTGGCCTTTTGTTCATATTTGTGCCCCCACCCCCTTCTTCTGATTTTCAGTTTCAATGCCAAGCCCAGGTGCCCCAGCTATGGCCCTGGCTCCTCTGGCTTCATTTAAATTAAAAAGTACTAGGCTAAATAATGGCTCCCAGAGAGAGCCAGGTTCTAATTTCTGGGACCTGTGAATGTTGCCTTATATTATGGGCTGAACTGTGTCTCCGCTCAACATTCTATACATCTGTGCTTTTTGTTGTGCAGTCACTCAGTCGTGTCCGACTCTTTGAGACCCCGTGGACTGCAGCATGCCCTGCCTCCCTGTCCCTCACCATCTCCCGGAGTTTGCACAAGTTCATGTTCATTGCATCAGTGATGCGGTCCAGCCATCTCATCGTCTGATGCCCTCTTCTCCTGCCCTCTTCTCCTGCCCTCCACCTTTCCCAGCATCGGGGACTTTCCCAATGAGTCGTCTGTTCACATCAGATGACCAGAATACTGGAGCTTCTTCTTCAGAATCAGTTCTTCCAGTGAATTCAGGGTTGATCTTCCTTAAGATTGACCGGTTTGATCTCCTTGCAGTCCAAGGGACTCTCAGGAGTCTTCTCCAACACCACAGCTGGAAGGCATCAATTCTTCAGTGCTCAGCCTGCTTTACGGTCCAGCTCTCAAAACCGTACGTGACCACTGGGAGGATCATAGCCTTGACAATACGGACCTTTGTTGGCAGAGTAATGTCTCTGAACACACTGTCTAGGTTTGCCATTGCTTTCCTGCCAAGAAGCAACTGTCTTCTGATTTCATGGCTGCAGTCACTGTCCACAGAGATTTTGGAGCCCCAGAAGAGGAAATCTGTCACTACTTCCACCTTTTCCTCTTTTATTTGTCATGCAGTAATGGGGCCGGATGGCATGATCTTAGCTTTTTGAATATTTAGATTTAAGCCGGCTCTTTCACTCTCCTCCTTCACCCTCATCAAGAGGCTCTTCAGTTCCTCTTCGCTTTCTACCATTAGAGTGGTATCATCTGCATATCTGAGGCTGTTGACGGTTTTCCTGCCTGTCTTGATTCCAGCTTGGAACTCATCCAGCCGGGCATTTCTCATGATGTGTCTCAGCACATAGGTTAAACAAAGAGGGTGACACCAGACAGCCCTGCCATATTCCTTTCTCAATTTGGAACCAATCGTTCCAGTCAGGACTGTAACTGTTGCTTCTTGACCCACACGCAGGTTTCTCAGGAGACAGGTTAGGTGTTCTGGTATTCCCATCTCTCTAAGAGCCTTCCACAGTTTGTCATGATCCACACAGTTAAAGGCTTTAGTGTAGTTGGTGAAACAGAGATAGATGTTTTCTCTGAAATCCCCTTGCTTTCTCTATAATCCATCGAATGTTGGCAATTTGATCTCTAGTTCCTCTTTCTTTTCTAAACCCAGCTTGGCCATCTGGAAGTTCTTGGTTTACATAATGCTGAAGCCTAGCATGCAAGATTTTAAGCATGACCTTATTAACATAGGAGATGAGTAAGACTGTCCAATGGTTAGCACATTTTTTGGTACTACCCTTCTTGGGAATTGGGATGAGGACTGACATTTTCCAGTCCTGTGGCCACTGCTGAGTCTTCTTCCAGATTTGCTGACACAAGGAATGCAGAACCTTGATGGTACCATCCTTTAGGGATTTGAATAGTTCTGCTGGAATATCATCACATCCACTAGGCTTATTAACAGCAGTGCTTCTTAAGACCCACTTGACTTCCCACTCCAGAATGTCTGGCTCTGGGGGACTAACCACACCATCATAGTAATCCGGTTCATTAAGATCTTTGTTATACAGTTCTTCCGTGTATTCTTTCCATCTCATATTGATCTCTCGATCCCCTTCAAGGATCACTGCCTTGTGGTAAAGGAACTTGCATAACTCAATTAAGCTATGAGCCATGCTGTGTAGTGCCACCCAAGAGAGAAGGGTCATAGAAGAGAGGTTCTGACAAAATGTAATCCACTGGAGTAGGGAATGGCAAACTACCCCAGTATACTTGCTGTGAGAACCTCATGAACTACATCTATATGTAGTTCATATATATACGCATATATACATATACATACACACACACATTTATATATTTTTTAAACTGTTATTGGAGTGTAGTATATTAACAATGGTGGGTTTCTGCCATACAGCAAAGTGAATCAGTTATTGTTGTTTTGTCGCTAAGTCGTATCCAACTCTTTTGCAACCCCATGGATCATAGCTTACCAGGCTCCTCTGTCCATGGGATTTCCCAGGAAGGAATACTGGAATGGGTTGCCATTTCCTTCTCCAGGGGATCTTCCTGACCCAGGGATCAAACACATGTCTCCTGCATTGGCAGGCAAAATCTTTATCACTGAGCCACCAGGGAAATCCGAATCAGTTATACATCTACATACATCACTCTTTTTCAGATTCTTTCTCCCATACAGGTGAATGCAGAGTATCGAGTAGAGTTCCTGATGCTATACTGTCCTTGTTAGCTATCTGTTTTATATAAAGTAGTGTGACTCCAATACATAAAGGATTATGATAGACATAGGCTTCTACATATTGAAGTTTTTGCAGTACCCCCCAGAATTTCAGGATATGTCTGTATTTGAAAATGAGACTTCTAAAGAAGTGATTATGTTAAAATGGGGCATTAGGGTAGGCTCAATCAGATATAATTGATGTCCTGTCAGAAGAGGAATCTTGGATGCATGGGAACACTAGGGATGCATAAGGAAGAAACTGTGGTGGCCCAGGGCGAAGGTGACCATCCAAAGCCAGACAGAGAGGCCCTGGAGGAAACCAAACCAGCTGACACCTTGATGTTGGACTCTAGCCTCCAGAGCTACAAAAAATAGCTGTTGTTTAAGCTACCCCATCTGTCCTACTTTTGTATGGCAGTTCTGGGAAGCCAGCACTCTATACAGCAAAAGGGACTTTTGAGAGGAAGAGGCCCCTAATCCAATCTCTCCATTCACTTTAAAGATCTTAAAATTGGGAGATTATCCTAGATCATCTGGTGTGCCCTAAATGCCATCACACATATGTCTCTATAAAAGGAAAGCAGAGCGATATGCCCACCAAAGGGGCAGAAGGGGATATAGAGGTGGAAAGGGAGATTGGAGTGACGGGGCCACAAGCCAAGGAATGCCAGCAGCTGGAAGAGACAGCAGCGGATTCCCCCAGCAGCCTCTAGAAGGAACTCCTCGTAACATTTCACTTTTAACCTCACAAGACTCAGTCTGGATTTTCTGGCCTCTAGACAGTGAGAGAATAAATGTATGTTGTTTTAACCACTAAGTATATAACAGTAATTTGTTACGGCAGCCATATGAAATAAATACGCACACTTTCTCAGATAAATACAATGTTTGGTTTAGTTTGGTACACACACTCTGCTTCTCCAATAGCCACCCAGCTCTCAATCAGGAACCAGACAGCCACTTAACCACTTTTCTGCCCAAATAAGAGCAGTGTGTTCATATAACTACATTTGTAGGAACTCTGAGAGGCAAGGCTTTGCTGTCAGCCAGAACCAAGTTTGAATTCCCATTCCAAAACAACTTATCTACATGATTTGGGGCATGCTATGCAACCCATTTAAATTTCAATTTCCTGATCAGTGTATGGGGCTCAAACTGAGAGTCTTCTAGGATTGTTTTTGAGGATTTTGAATGATATACGTAAAATGAAGAACACATTTGCTGGAATAAAGTTGTTTTTTTATGATCTCAATAGGTAACAGTGTATGCTAAATCGCTTCAGTCATGTCCGACTCTTTGAGACCCTCTGAACCATAGCCTGCCAGGCTCCTCTGTCCATGGGATTCCCAGGCAAGAATAGTGGAGTGGGTTGGCATGCCCTCCTCCAGGGGATCTTCCTGGCCCAGGGACTGAACCCACATCTCTTAAGTTTTCTGCATTGGCAGGTGGATTCTTTACCATTATTGCCACCTGAGAAGCCTAGATAATGTAATAATTGCTATTAACTATACTAGTTTCCGGAGAAGGCACTGGCACCCCACTCCAGTACTCTTGCCTGGAAAATCCCATGGACGGAGGAGCATGGTAGACTGCAGTCCATAAGGTCGCTAAGAGTCGGACACGACTGAGCAACTTCACTTTCACTTTTCACTTTCACGCGTTGGAGAAGGAAATGGCAACCCACTCCAGTGTTCTTGCCTGGAGAATCCCAGGGATGGGGGAGCCTGGTAGGAGGCCGTCTATGGGGTCACACAGAGTTGGACATGAATGAAGTGACTTAGCAGCAGCAGCAGCAGCATGCTAGCTTCTGCAGAAATTCTGAGTATACCTGATTTCCTTTTCTCAAAGCCAAAAAGGAACTTACAGACCATGGTCTGCTGTGTAGCTCTGGCACCAATTAATTTGTACCAACTACTTCCTTCTCTCATTCATTAGTATTGGTTTCTATGAGATCCTTAGAATAATAATAATAATTTAAAAAAAGCATGGTCACTACTAACATCAAATCCTGCCATTTGGCACTTAAGGGAAGTCTTAAATGGCTTAACTTCAGAGAGGTTAAAGCAACTTGGTCAAGGTCACATAGCTCATCAGTGACAGCTTTGGGATTCAAGCCCAGGTTTCCAAGGTCCTGTCCACTCTATCACACTGTGTCACACCAACTAAGCCTGGCTTTCCACGTTTTACACCCAAAGATGGCATGCTGCCACCTACAATACTTCTCGAACTGGCTCAGGTGTTTCCCGACCTACAAGATCAGACTCCCTCCTTCCATCTTGTGAGGACTTCCTCCCCAGGGCAGCTCCTGGTGAGAAGACAGATGGGAGGACTCCCGGCAGGTTGTGGGAAGCTCTGAGCTTCTGTGTCCTTGCATCGGAGAAGGTGGTGACATACCTAAGAGTCCTCCTCTTCATAGGAAACCAAGCAACCGGGCACTTGCCCAGGGTGCCTTCCCGCTCTGTCAGCAATCCAGACCAGATGGCTAATTAGCTGGAATTTGCGACCGCATCTGTGATGCTATTTCTCCTTTTGGCATGTGTGAACTCAATTAGGAAGCCACAGGAGGCTCCTGGCCCACTGGGAGTGTGGTGGGCATGGGGGCTGCAGGGTGCGCCCATGGTTCAGGGAGTGGGACGTGTGGGTGACTGAGGGTCTGAGAAAAGGAGGTGGAGAGGGCCATTTGACCAGCTGAGGATGGGGGGTTTTTGTGGTGGTTATATGGAAGCCAGGACATAATGTCACCAGGCCCCCATCTGTGCTTGCTGGCAAGGCCCCTCAAAGAGAGGCCAATCTTCACATGGTAGGATGTAGGGTTCATCCTCTGGTCAGCGCTGTCCTTCAATTCTACCCTGGGTTACTGCAGAAGATCTGTCTCCCCAGTTCGCACCACTGTCTCCCCAGAACATGGGACAAGGCCCCTGGCATAGGAGGTGTCCAATAAAGAAGGCTGAGGGGCCTAAGGAGTCTTTGTTTCCTCATCTGTAGAATGAATCACAAAAGCTATAGTCTACCATTTTGTTAGGATTAAATGAATTAAAAAAACCCAAAAAGCATGCAGCACCTATAGCAGTCCCTGACCTAATGACAGGTGCTCAGTAATAATGTGCTGAAAGAATGAATGGATATATAGCAGAAGCAAAAGGCTAGTGGATGTCAGTACCGGAAGAAGCCTCAAAATTGAGTCCCATCCGCCCAGTGTGCCTCAGCTTCTTCATCTGTGAAATGGGGACAAGAAAACCACCTCTCTTATGGGGGTGCTGGAGGATGAAAGAAATAACACATGAAGATCTTTGAGAAGAGTTCCTAGAAGGTAGTAGGTGAAAAGTGAAAAGGCTCAGTCAGGTCTGATTTTGGGGCCCCATGGACCGTAACTCACCAGGCTCCTTTGTCCATGGAATTCTCCAGGCAAAAAATACTGGAGTGGGTTGTCATTATCTTCTCCAGGGGATCTTCCCGAGCCAGGGATCAAACGTGGGTCTATTGAACCGTAGGCAGATTCTTTACCATCTGAGCCACCAGAGGAGTTAGTATATGTTTCAGTAAATACTGGTGCTGCTGTTGTGAATAATGATGCTAAAGGGAAATCTGCTGTGGCAGAGAGAAAGGGCTCTGTCCAGACAACTGCAATCTGTGGTGTGTCCTGACCTATGGCTCGGGGCTCCTCCTCCCAGCCCACATTGGTGTCTACTGAGCAGCACATGATGGCATCATGCTCAGAGTCCCAGGGCTCACTTACGGGACAGACATGCGCCAGCTCCCAGGGATCATTGGTGTAATAAGGGACACAGAGCATTCTCCCCCTTTGGGAACCACTTACACTAAGGTGTCAGATCTGGTCCAGGGATGCTCTGACCTCTGCTGGGCCAGAAGAGCCTTGTCCACTATGGGTTAGCGTGAGTGGGAGAAGGGGATCTCTCCAGGACTTTCACATCATATCACTGCTGGGAAGGTGGAGAGAAGGTGAAATTCAGCCTTGCTCTGTAAGCCAAGCTTAATGCCCATGCGCAGAAGAGGGTCCCTGTTCTGATTCATGCACAGGTGCCCTATTTGGTGGGCTTCCCGGTTGACTCAGCAGTAAAGAATTTGACCGCCAGTGCAGGAGATGCAGGTTTGATCCCTGAGTAGGGAAGATCCCCTGGAGGAGGGCATGGCAACCCACTCCAGTATTCTTGCCTGGGAAATCCCATGGACAGAGGAGGCTGGTGGGCTGTCCATGGGGTTGCAAAGAGTCAGACCTGACTCAGCGACTAAACAACAACAGCAATCCTAGTGGCAACTGTGGCCTTGGCACTTGCTCTGGGGCCAGAGGACAGCTTGGAGACAGGAGAATCTGGAGCCTCAGAACACAGGCGGATGTTTACAGAGCAGGACCTGTGTCTGTATTACTCACCTCTGGATCCCTAGTACCTAGCATGGGACCTGGACCGGTGGACACTCAAGCAACTGCTTGTTGAATCAGTGAGCTATTGCATTCTTTATACCTACCATAGTCCCTGCTCTGGGGTGTGGGCTCAGTGAATGCTGGATAAACATATCACTGAAGTGGCAAGAGGAAAGGATGTGTAAGAAAAACCATGACGTCCTGGACTTTGAGCCTGACACAGTAATAGTAGCTGATTTAGTGAGCACTGACATAATCCAGACATAATACGAAGAGCTGTATGTGTGCCATCCCTCGAAATCTTGCAACAGCCTCGTGAGGAAGGTACTGTGATTGTGTGCAACGTACAGACCAGGGCCCAGAGGCTTAAGGAGGCCAAGGGATCTGCTGTGGTCACGTGGCTCCTGGGGCGTAAGGCTGGTGCTAGGACCAGTGTTCTGCTGCCTCGAGGGCCCTTTTTAACCACCATGCTTTTCTCCACTGAGCCTGTGAGCTGGCCTGTGAGCTATCAGGAGACCTCCTGCTCCTTCTGTCTGCTATGCTCTTTCCCTGACTTCATTCAGTCCTCTCTCTTACTGTCACCTCTTACTCTTTCCCCTCCTGCTCCTTCTGTCTGCTATGCTCTTTCCCCTGACTTCATTCAGTCCTCTCTCTTACTGTCACCTCTTACTGTCTGAGAAGCCTGCCAGGACTACTTCCCGTGAAGGGAAACTTTCCAGTTCCTTACCCTGCTTTATCTTCCCTCACATCCCTCACGACCTCCAGAAATATGTGCCGACTTTCTCTCAGCTGCCTCCTCATCCCATCCCTTCCCAGAAGGTTAGCTCGACGAGGACAAGGACCTTATCGGTATTGTTAACTGCCACGCTACTAACATCCAGAATGGTACCTGACACATAAAAGCGCTCGCCGTGTATTTATGAAATGACTGGAAGGATGACTGGACGACCTTGGGCCCATTATTTAAATGTCTGTTTAACGTCTGACATTCCCGTTTGAATTCTCATTCTCTGGCTCTGGTTTCTTCACCTGTCAGACAAGATACAGGTATCAGACCTGACACCTCCCTGAATGTAGAAGGAGCATCAGGACACATGTGGGAGCTCACCAGAATAGACAATATCATCATCATCATTATTAAACACCTGTATATATCTTGTGGATACAGATCTTTTGCCCAGGTCACTGCCAAAGGCTCCCCACTCTGCCAGGGCTGGGACATACACCGTCTCGAAGCCCCAGCTTTTGCCATGCCCAGGACAGGGCTGCCACTAAGACAAAGTTGGTGTTGGGTGACTTAAGACTGTCTTTGGACAGAGAAGCAGGGGGAAGCTTTTCTGGCCAGCATCACTTAGTGGCAACATTATTTTGGGTAAGTCGTTTAGTCTCGGTTGCCTCTTAACACAAAACCAAAGTCAGGGTAACACTAGTCTTAGACGGTGCTTCCTGAGATGGAATAAGCTAATGGTTTTGAAAGTACTTTGTGAAGTGTAAAGCTTTAACAGAGATGGAAGGCCCTAACCTTCAAGGGAAAAGCCAGGCTGGGCAGTTCAGACCTGTTTGAGAATTGGCAACATGGCAGGATGTGGAGCAGGGAAGAGATGCATTAAGACGCGATCATTGGGAAGGAAATCTGATAGTGTGCACAGACAGGCTGGGCCTCCAAGGTTCCTTTTCCTCATCTACCCTGTGTCTGGGGAGGCGGGAGGTAGAGACTGCAGGGCGGGCGGGGGACCCTGCTTCTGTGCATCAGAAAGGAGTAGGGCTGGCAGGGAGCGGGCCTGGGTGACAAGCACCGCTTGTACCACCCTGATTAGCTGGGGAAATGCAGATCCGCACTTCCTTCTCCGCCGCAGCTAACAAGATAATGAATATTTTCATCAGCTGCAGAGAATACAAACATCTGTAGGAACACCAAACCTACTCTCAGGGGTGGGGGGAGGAGGGGAGGATGCGGAGGTGGGGAAACGCAGCCTAGCAGCAGTTTTAGGGAAGAAGGGATGTGCTGAGATGCTGGAAGGTGGCTGGGAACTTGGAGCTCTGGCTGGGGCCTCCTGTACCCGGCACGCCGGGAAACAGTAACTAACCATCCACTGCAACCTATGGCCGCTGCTCATTCAGGGTTGATGTGTGGTCCTGGGAGAACTTGGCTCATCCCCCATCAATCCATCCATCTGCAGCAGCATCCATCTCCCCCTCCACCCACTGACCTGCTCCACAAACATTCACTGCTGTGGGCCAGGAATGAATCTAGGCTCCAAGTACACAGAGGTAAATAAGACCTCCCTTGCCCATCAAGAAGCTCATTCATTCATGTAACTATTAAAGGCCTAATCTTAAAGTGCCAACTCTCTGCTGGGTACTCACATTCTAGCTGGAGAGACAGACCTGTGAACTGGCCCCTACTGGAGGAGGGCTCTAACGAAAGATGAGAGCAGAGAACCACCTAACTTTTCTGGAAGAGGAGTGTTCCAAGAAGACTCCTGGAGGAGGTGGCAGACCCCGGGTGTATATCAAGAACAAATATTTTAAGCAAAGAAACCAGAATAGCATCCTCAGTTCAGTCGCTCAGTCGTGTCCGACTCTTTGCGACCCCATGAACCACAGCACACCAGGCCTCCCTGTCCATCACCAACTCCTGGAGTTCACTCAAACTCATGTCCATCGAGTCAGTGATGCCATCCAGCCACCTCATCCTCTGTCTTCCCCTTCTCCTCCTGCCCTCAATCTTTCCCAGAATCAAGGTCTTTTCAAATGAGTCAGCCCTTCATATCAGGTGGCCAAAGTACTGGAGTTTCAGCTTCAACATCAGTCCTTCCAATGAACACCCAGGACTCACATCCTTTAGGATGGACTGGTTAGATCTCCTTGCAGTCCAAGGGACTCTCAAGAGTCTTCTCCAACACCATAGTTCAAAAGCATCAATTCTTTGACACTCAGCTTTCTTTATAGTCCAACTCTCACATCCATACATGATTACTGGATAAACCAGTCTTGACTAGATAGCCCTTTGTTGACAGTAATGTCTCTGCTTCTTAATATGCTGTCTAGGTTAGTCATAACCTTCCTTCCAAGGAGTAAGCGTCTTTTAATTTCATGGCTGCAATCACCATCTGCAGTGATTCTGGAGCCTCAAAAAATAAAGACAGCCACTGTTTCCCCATCTATTTGCCATGAAGCATCCTAGGCACAGGGAATGGCATATGCCGTCAGGGAGGCAAGAGGAACCCCAGGGAACTCAGGGAAGCACAAGGACTCAATAGAAATGGATGGGACCAGGCAAAGCAATGGCCACAAAGCTTGAGAGGTGAGCTCGAAACTGATCACACAGAGCCCTATCCACCCAGCTAAGGAGGCTGGACTTTCTCCTGGGCATAACAGGGAACGGTTGACCAGTTCTGAGCAGAGGAGTGACATGATCAGATCAGGAAGACCACTCTGGCTGCCACATGGAGAATGGATCAAGCAGCAAGACTGGGGTGGGGTGGGGTGGGGGCGGGCAGAGGTGAGTCGGGGGCTGCTGAGAACATCAGCTGGAGGCAGCCTGGCTCGTATGCAGAGTGGAGAAGGGGAGAAGGGCTGTTCTCTGGGGCCTGACAGATACCCCCAGACACAGACACGGCTGGGCTGCTCCACCAGTGCTGTGGCTTTACAGAGCACAAAAAAGCTCCTGATAACAGCTTCAGCAAAGAACAAATGAGATAATATGTGTCTGAGTGACCTACAAGGTCTAAGGCACTGTAGAAATATTAGTTATCAGTTATTTAATTACAGAAGTACTATTAAATCTAATCATTACTTCACTCTGCTGTCTTTCATCCCCATCCCTGATAACCAGAGACAGAATCAGAGTCTCAAGGCTTCACTTGTGCAGTTTACTGTCTGTGAACTTGGGAAGTCCCCTGAATCTCTGAAATGGGGATACTGTTTTTCTCGTGGCCTATTTTTCAGGGCTCCCAGGAGGACTGATCTGAAGGACTGATATTCAAGAGCTTTGAAAAACATGGATCTTTAGTACCTTGAATGGGAAGCTTGGGTGTGAACTCCAACCCACTGAGCATCTCCACAGGCTCCCTATTTTGGACCAGAGGTTGGCAAACTACCGCCCACAGGCCAAATCCATTCCCCTGCTTGTTTTGTTGTACAAGCCACAAGCTAAGAATGGTTTTTACATGCTTAACTAGCTGAGGAAAAAAAAAGAATAATATTTTGTGTGACATATAAAAATTACAAGATATTAAAAACTTAGTGTTTGTAAATAAAGTTTTATTGGAATAAAACCACAGCACACTGGAGACAACAGAGGATGAGATGGTTGGATGGCATCACTGACTCGATGGACATGAGTTTGAGCAAGCTCCAGGAGTTGGTGATGGACAGGGAGGTCCATGGGGTCTCAGAGAGTCAGACACGACTAAGCGACTGAACTTCAGTTCACTAAGGTCATGAGCAGGAGGCTGGATTCACTGACACCATTGTCTGTGGCTGCTTTCTCTCTGCAACAGCAGAGTTTGTTACTTGTAACAAAAGTCACATGGTTGCCCCCACTATGGAAGACAGAATGGAGTTTCTCAAAAAATTAAGAACAGAACTACTACATGAATCAACTATTCCACTTCTGGATATTTATCCAAAAAACCACCACTAGTTTGTAAAGATATACGCACCCCTATGTTCCCTGAAGGGTTATTTATAATAGCCAAGATATGGAAACAACCCAAGTGTCCATCGACACACAGACGGATAAAGATGTGGTATATATATACACACACAATGGAATAGTACTCAGCCACAAAAAGGATGAAATCTCGCCATTTGCAACAACATGGACCTCGAGGGCATTATCCAAAGTGAAGAGAAAGACAAACACCGTATGATTTCACTTATATGTGAAATATAAAAAAATCTAATAAATAACAACAACATAAACAAAATAATGAACAAACCAAACAAAAAACAAACACACGGATACAGACAACTGAGTCAGTTTAGTTCAGTCACTCAGTCGTGTCCGACTCTCCGCGACCCCATGAATCACAGCACGCCAGGCCTCCCTGTCCATCACCAACTCCCAGAGTTCACTCAAACTCATGTCCACAGAGTCGATCATGCCATCCAGCCATCTCATTCTCCGTCGTCCCCTTCTCCTCCCGCCCCCAACCTTTCCCAGCATCAGAGTCTTTTCCAGTGAGTCAACTCGTCGCATGAGGTGGCCAAAGTATTGCAGTTTCAGCTTTAGCATCAGTCCTTCCAATGAACACCCAGGATTGATCTCCCTTAGTGGTCATCAAAGGGCAGGGTGGGGAGGGTAAAATGGGTAAAGGGGATCAGCTCTATGGTGATGGATGGAGACTGAATTTTGGGTGGTGAGCATGCTGTACTGTACACAGAAGTAGAAATATAATATTGGATGCATAAAACTTACATATAAATCAATGTTACCTCAATTAAAAAAAAAGAATAATCACATGGCTGCAAGACTCATTCTCTTTTTTGTTTTTTCCTTTCTTGGTCAGCTTTTGGGATTTGGATTTTATTTCTCTGACCAGGCACTGTACCCAGGCCCTCAGCAGTGACAGCGAGGAGTCCTAAGCACTGGACTGCCAGAGAATTCCCCAAGCTCATTGTCATAAAGGCCTCAGATATGAGCCCTTTTCAGGAAAACTTGCTGGTATCCACTTTAGCTATACTGGCATTTAACATTTCAGTTCAGTTGAGTTCAGTCGCTCAGTTGTGTCCAACTCTCTGCGATCCCATGAATCACAGCACACCAGGGCTCCCTGTCCATCACCAACTCCCGGAGTTCACTCAAACTCATGTCCACAGAGTCGGTGATGCCATCCAGCCATCTCATTCTCAGTCGCCCCTTCTCCTCCCGCCCCCAACTTTTCCCAACATCAGAGTCTTTTCCAGTGAGTCAACTCGTTGCATGAGGTGGCCAAAGTATTGCAGTTTCAGCTTTAGCATCAGTCCTTCCAATGAACACCCAGGATTGATCTCCTTTAGAATGGACTGGTTGGATCTCCTTGCAGTCCAAGGGACTCTCAAGAGTCTACAATCCTGTAAAATACAGATTTTGTTTTTTCCCCTCTCCATTCACAGATAAGGAAACTGAGGCTCAGAGAAATTGGATCAATCACTGAAAAAGATACAGAATGAAAACTGCCTCAACTCCATGACTACTTTGTTTCAAAGATAATTCTCTTTTGACCTCATCCTGATGCGAAGAGTTGACTCATTTGAAAAGACCCTGATGCTGGGAAAGGTTGGGGGCGGGAGGAGAAGGGGATGACAGAGAATGAGATGGCTGGATGGCATCACTGACTCGATGGACATGAGTTTGAGTGAACTCCGGGAGTTGGTGATGGACAGGGAGGCCTGGCATGCTGTGATTCATGGGGTCGCGGAGAGTCGGACATGACTGAGCGACTGAACTGAACTGAACTGAACTGAACTGAACCCCTTCCCTAAGGGGCTAATTTCCTGCTTCTCTGTAGACATCCACTGATCACACGGCCAGCAGCTGCCTTCTCCACCAGACTACAAACGAAGTGAGGGTGAAGAGTCAGGCCACCTAGTTCCCCACTCTCTGCACAGCCTACCATGGTGTCTGTCACACAATCAGTCCCTGATAAAGAACTTGCCACATCGGACACCTGACTGGGGCAGCCATTCTGTTCTACCACCCTGTCTCCACCCCAATACACACCCCCGCCCCGGAATTCACAGTTACCAGCCATACATTTATAAGACAGACTCCTTTTCTCCTTTGCCCTTCTGGAAAAGAGTATAAACCTGCCGCCCAGTGCAGCGGTTTGGAGATGTCTGCGTAGCCTCTGTTCACAACTTCTCAACAGAAGCTCACAGTTGGTGTCTGCCACGCTTTATGGCATGCAGCTCCTGTGATCGATACCAACCCGTCTTTTCCTCAAACTGCATGGAGGTGGGGAGCCCCTCAAGGCCACCTTCAAACACCTGGAATTTCAACTTGTCTAGGCAACCCTCATCACTCAGACTAAAAATAGGCAAGAGTGCCACCACCAATGGTGGAGCGCCGAGAGGAGACGCCATCTGCATCTGTTCGGGGATGTGGAGTCAGGCAGGTGGCCCTGGATTCTCATCTCAGCCCCACTCTAGCAGCGACTGACTACTGTATGACTGGCCCAGGGCAAGAGCCTTCACCCCCTGAGTCTCAGTTTCCTAGTGGGTGGGGTGGCTAATGCTGGGCTGTGAGGGTTAGAGACAGGATGGGACAGCATATGATAGATGCAGAAAGTACCTTGCAGAGCCAGGCTTACAGAGGGTTTCAGTAAGCGCTGCCATAGTTTCCTTTCTACAGTGTTCACAGCACTGGACGAGGCCCTCAGGAGTAGGCGTCTGGGGTGAGGGTGATGGAGAGAGATGACCAGATAACTATGGTATCAGGCAAGGCAAGAGAGCTGCCGGAGGAGCCCAAAGGAAAAGGGAAAAGAGAATGTAACTTACTAAGGATCCCTTGAGGCAGAAGAGTATGCTGGACAACCCCGTTCATAGGCCCTCTTCATCTTTCTAGCCTTTCTATTATATAACGTGGGTTCTCTGTGTTACATGGATAAGAAAGCCGATCAGAGAAATGACACGGCGGGTCTAAGGTCACACAGCTAGTGTGGCAGTGCTGTGATGCTCCTTCCAGGTCCCCTTTCATTGTCACCCCAGATGCTAGAACCAGATGCTGGGTGTGCCATCAGCATGCGGTCTTCAGCTGACAGCTCTTTCAGGGACCGCTCTGGCCCCCAAAGAACCACCTTGCCTAAGATCCTGCCCCTCCCTGGGTGCTCTGAAACCCCGACTGCTCATGGCAAGAGTACGAAGGATTAGACATCTGGGAACAACTCAGGCCAAGCTAAAGGGCCATTCCAGCCCAGAGCTCCCCATGGGGCAGCTGAGGCTGTGGGTGAGTTTCCAGTGCATTGCATCTTCTTCCTAGGCTTGCACCACACATGCTAACTCCAAATCCACTCCCTAATCCGCATTCTGCTTGTAGAACTTAGGTTCTGAATCCTCAGCAAACCCATGTTGCAAAGACAGCTAGTGAGTGATGCCACTATCATTTGAACCACTTCTATTCAATCCTCAATGAGAACCTCTTTTAGTGGGTGACTTCATGACTAAAGCCATCCATCCATTCATTTCTTCGGCTCTCCACTGAATCCTTCAAGAATTCTGATCCCCTTTGAGTCTGGGGGAGAATGAATACACGCACTCGTACAGCTGAGTTCCTTTGCTGTCCGCCTCTCACAATGTTGTTTGTTAATCGGCTCTATCCGATACAAAATAAAAAGCTTAAAACAAATTCTGATTCTCGTTCTTCAGCCCTGCTTTCACGAGCTCAGAGTGCAACAAACTTATATTTACTGTTTCTGATATCATTATTTCTTTTCACATGAATTTTGGCATCTGAGCATTTTAACCGCCCCGTTACTTTAATTTGAAGTTGATGGCAGAGCAAATTGTAAAAGGTAACAATGGGCTAATGCAGGCATCCACGGGCCCATCAATTGTTCTGAAGGACCCGTCTGTCCTCTGCGTACCTCCGCATTCCGAGCCCCAGCTCTTCAGTTCTGTCTGCATTTCCCCGTCACAGTTCTGCAATAACCCTCTTGATCTTTGAGAGATGCTGTGTGAAATGCAGATACCTCGAAAGCATGCTTGCTAATGACAAATTTGAGCACCACGACAGCAATGGGGCTGAATTAGGGCAATTCAGCCCAAGAGTGTTCCCTCTGAGCAGAGGCCACGTTCTACCTGAGAGCTCTGGCTGATGCGGTGGAGCAGCCTAATGAAGCTCTCCTTGCAGAGGAAGCCCCATGCTGCTTCCCCCCATCAGTCTTCCGCACCCCCTGCAGCGGAACCCGAGTCCCGGACCAGCCAAGCTCCAAGGCTGCCCGAATCCCCCCCTCCCCCGCCCTGCGCCCAACACCAGTGGCGCTGAATCAGGACCAGCTGGCTTCCCTCCGGCTAAGCCATGGCACCTGGGACGCGAAGTGTAAACCTGCTCAACCTTTTCTGAGGCTACGTGGCGCCGGAATCAACAGCTCAATGCGCCTGCCTCTTACCCAAGAGGTTTGGCTTCCAGGATGTATCCTAAGAGACAATCATTCAAATGCGCACAGCTGTATTTACAAAGATGCTTATCACAACATAGTTTGTGACGCTGAAAAGCTGGAAGATATCTACATGTCTATCAATAGGGGACTGATTAAATGAATTATAAGTCTGGGTAATGGAATCTGTGCAGGCATTAAAAACATATAGCTGATCTTTGAAAATTAGAGAAAGATCTCTCGTGGATATTTTAAAATATAAGATAATACGCATATACTGTGCCATCCTAGTTATAGACATCTTTCTATATGTAAAATATGATTCTGAGCACCAAGGGACATTTGGAAGGAGGCTCACAAATGTGAAGACTGATACGACTTCAGGTGGTCTTTACCTTCTTTTTATAAACATATTGCTTGAATTTGCTACAAAAATATGTATTAATTTTATGAAGGTGAATAAAGGCTGTGGCCTTGGACAAGTAATTTTCCCTTTCAATTCTTATTGAAAAAGGGACTAATATTACCTACTAATAAGGCTATTAAATATTCAGTTAAAACTTATCTAAGTCACTTAAAGCAGAGCCTAAGACTAGCCTCAGATGATTACTGTAATAGTTACTATAAGGAACAATGGGGATTGGGCAGACATCTTGCACAAATGGCCTAGACCCCGGACAAGGATTCATGTTGACATCTCAGTTAAACGCCATCTCTCCCATACCCACAGGTACACACACATATACAAACATAAAGGTACACACTCACATACACATAAACACACACACCAATGCACATTCTCACTTATACACCATAAACGAGCTTCCCAGGTGGCTCCAACGGTAAAGAATCTGCCTGCAATACAGGACACCCAGGTTTGATCTGTGGATCAGGAAGATCCCCTGGAGAAGGGAATGGCCACCCACACCAGCATTCTTGCCTGGAGAATCCCAAAGACAGAGGAGCCTGGCAAACTATAGTCCATGGGGCTGAAAAGAGTCGGACCATAAACACACACACAATTACACATAAACACATTCACACTTACCCATAATCCTACACAACAAACACACATACAGTTCACTTCAGTTCAGCTCAGTCGCTCAGTTGGGTCGGACTCTTTGGGACCCCATGGACTGCAGCACACCAGGCCTCCCTGTCCATCACCAACTCCCGGAGTTCACTCAAACTCATGCCCATTGAGTCGGTGATGCCATCTAGCCATCTCATCCTCTGTTGTCCCCTTCTCCTCCTGCCCTCAATCTTTCCCAGCATCAGGGTCTTTTCAAATGAGTCAGCTCTTTGCATCAGGTGGCCAAAAGATTGGAGTTTCAGCTTCAACATCAGTCCTTCCAATGAACACCCAGGACTGATCTCCTTTAGGATGGACTGGTTGGACCTCCTTGCAGTCCAACGGACTCTTGAGTCTTCTCCAGCACCACATTCACACACACACATTCACACTCACAAATGCACACATTTACATACATGTACACATGTACACACAAACCAACACACATTCACACCCACATATGCTGAGGCACATGTAGACATAAACATGTACTTAGGCACATATACACACAGGGCACATGCAGACATACATATACATTCATACACACACATACACACATGTGGCACGCGTGACCAGGAGAGGGCCGAGCCTGTGGCAGTGGCAGAGCTGCATGCCTCTCACTGCTCTGTGCTGGCTCCCAGGGCTCAGCTCCCTGAAAGCGGCGGGCGGAGTGGCTGGGAGCGAGACGAGGGTGACTGCTGGAGTTTAATTAAGCATGATGCCCAGAGACAGGCTTGTAAGACGCATTGTAAGAGACATTCCGCTGAACTCAGAACCCCTGTTCTCTAGGGGAACGCAGGCCTGACAAAACATTTCAAAGAGAAAGAGAACATTAGGGATGAAGGAGCTGACGGCTCTTAATAGCACAATAACAAGGAGACACTAATAATAACGAAGCGTGTCTGTGGGCTGAGCGGCTCCAGAGACAGAGTCAACGCGACTTCTTCAAAGGCGCGTTGGCAACGCCTGGGCCTCCCTTCTGGTGTCCTCTGCCCCCTGCACATTGCAGGAGGGTGACAGAGTTCCTGGTGGATGGTGCTCAGAGCCCGCCCCCCTTCAGCAGGGGTCCCTGAAGCCAGCACTGTCAGATACGACCTTGAGAGCCCCCCTGGAGTTCACGCGGTGGGAAACACAGGGTGACGAGTCAGGGAGTGAATATCAGGAGGGAAGGGCAGGAGCGCAGGAGGAGAGAGGAAGTAAAAATGGAGGGAGGGATGGAGAGAAGAGAAACCCCATCTCCTGATCGCACATCTACAGGAAAGAGAGCTCATTATCTCCACTAACAACCTGTGCCAATGTTGATGCTTCTAATTCTCTTTTCAAGACGACAAGTTACCAAACACCTACTGTGGGTCAGACCCAGCGTATTTAAGATGAAAACAAAACAAAGCAGAGAAACAATGACTCTGCCATCAAGTACTTAGCAGTCTAGTAAGGGAGTCATATAGGGAAAATCAAAAAGATAATGATAGGGACACTTCCCTGGTGGTCCAGTGGTTAAGATACTGCCTTCCAAGCAGGGGGCAAAGGTTCAGTCCCCGGTCAGGGATCTAAGATCCCACATGCTGCACTGCTTGACCAAAAAAAAAAAAACACCAGATAATATATTGTAAATTCCCTGAATCCAAGGTTTTGTCTCCTCTTCCTGGCAATATTCCTCCTTGAGAAAGACTTGTCACGCTGACTCTGGGTTCTCAGCTCTAGCTCTCACTCAGCCCATTCCCATTAGACTGCTCATATGCACCTCACATACCTCACCCTTACCAGGGCTACCCATGACCTTCAACTCGACAAGCCTATTGGTCTCCACCTTCACTGAAGGGACCTCAGAGCAGCATGTAACGCAGATGACCAAACCCCCTTCATGAAGCACGTCCTGGAGACCCCACGACTCCACTCCCCCTGGTGCTTCCCCCAAAACATCCAGTTTCTTTCACTGTCCTTACTCTTCCCAGGCGATCTTATTTAAAACCATTTAAAAACATAATTACCTCCATGCTAGTGACTACCAGTGGGTCAGTTCAGAACTCAACGCTGAGGTGCATTTGCTCATCAAGTACTTAAACTTGGGCGGTTGGATATGCCTGACTTCAGCTGAAGAAGGACTCAGCAGGCGTGCAGGCTTAGAAGAGAGCATACACAGAGCAGGCGGAGGAAGAAAAGATACAAGGACTGAGGATCAAGCCCCAAAAGCCTGGGAAGTGTCCATGGAGGGGAGAAGGAAATCAGAAGTGTGCAGTACTCAAAAGCAAGCAGAGAAGTTTTCAAGAGAGAGTGAACCCTGGGGCTGGATCAAGAGAAGGGCTGGTGTGAGGAGCGGGGAGGGCACGTGAGATGCGAATTGGACGTGACCCTGAGCAGGTGCTCCACCGGCCCTGGGGGGACAACAGTCTCTGTGGGTAACAGGTGCAGACGCCCATGTGGTGGGTGGGGAGGCAAGTGGGGAGTGAGGGAGTGCAGACCATTTGCAAAGACTTCTCTCTCTAGGAGGCTGGCTGTGAATGGAAGCCATACGGTGGGAGCTGATGGGGAGGGGACGGGATGAGAGAAATGAAGACATTTATGGACTAAGGGGAGAAGAGAAGACCAGGTGAGGAGGAGACATTTAAGAAAGAAAGGGGGTGGTGACTGACGATATCAGGCTTCTTAAAAGACTGGAGGGGATGAGGTAAGTATTAGGAGAAGAAATATGTCTCCTGAGACAGGAGTGGGTGCGCATGTAGGTATGTGTGAAGGAAGGTTGGAAGTTGTGCCCTTTCTTGCCGGATGGTATTGCACTTTTTTCTTTAAAACGGAAGGAGAGAGAAGGCTGAGGCCTTTTGGGAGGTTTAAACAAGGGCTCTGAAGGTGTTTTTTAAAGCTACAGCAGGGGTGGGGAGGAGGGAGGAGAGCAGTCTACCAGTTCTGCAGACGCAGGTGATGCTTGGAGACCATGGATGAGTAGTGGCGTCAGCCTGCACTGCGGTGTGAATGGGGCAAGACACAAGTGACTAAATCAAGCGTACTGCAACAAAATTTAAAAAAATAAAATAAAAAATAAACTGCATGTGGCTGTCCCAGGTTGGAAGGAAGATAACTGAGGGGGTTGATTCCGAGTCAGGGAATCTATGCAAGGCTAGTCCTTCCCTCACTTCCTCCGCAGGACAACACTGACAGCAATCACAGTCACCATTTGGTTGAGTGTTGGCCCTGTGTCCAGTATTATTTCTGCATCTCTAATCCTCAGGACAGTACTGTAAAACCACTAAGTATCCCCCATGTTGCCCTAAGGAACTCTGCTGTTCTGTGCTAGTCACTCAGTCGTGTCCGACTCTTTGCAGCTCCATGGACTGTAGCCCATCAGGTTCCTCTGTCCACGGGGATTCTCCAGGCAAGAATACTGGAGTGGGTTGCCATGCCCTCCTCTAGGGGATTTTCCCAACCCAGGGATCGAACCCAGGTCTCCCACATTGCAGACAGATGCTTTACTGTCTGAGCCACCAGGGAAGCTGGAGGAACTCAGCTCCCAGAAAAGTGATGCAATTTTCTTAAGCTTTTACAAGCCCATCTGGCTGCAGAGCGCAGACTCTATTCCTCACTCTATCCCTTGCCATCACCCTTGAGATTTGACTGTAGCTCCCGTTTCCCCCCGTGTGTTTGCTTCTCTAGGATAAACAACTCCAGGCTTTGAACACTTCCTTAAGGGACTTCATTTCCATTCTCTTCAGTCTCCCATCAGCCCCTTCCAGTTTGTTAGTTTCCCGTTCCCAATTACACATGTTCTCCCATGCACTTTTTTCCAGGTGGTAATGAGTTCCCAATAGGAAAGTCAAGACTCCTTAGTAAAAAGTTTTTGAGAAGGACTCTCTGGAAGGCTTTCCCCAAGGACACTTCCACATGCTTCAGTCTAGCTTTCTCCCTGACCCAATTTGCCAATGAGGATGTCCTTCAAAGAGCCAAGGACATAAAACCGAGCGTTCCATGACCTTGATCGTCTCTCCCTCCAAAGATTGACCTCCACGCTCCACAGAGACCAAACCATTTGGAGTCGTATGTGCTGTCTTTTCACATTTTGTGCTTCTTTACCTGCTGATCTCTCTGCCTAAAATATCCTTTCCTCTGTCCTTTCCTAACAACCACTCACTCTTTTTTTTTTCTTTTTATTTATTTTATTGGAGGCTAATTATTTTACAATATCATATTGGTTGGTTTTGCCATACATTGACATGAATCCGTCCCGGGTGTACCACTCACTCTTTAAGATTCAACTTAGGCACCGCCTTTTAGAAACCTTTCCAGATGGCCTGGCTACATCAGGTGCCCCAATTCTCACGCTTCTTCTCTCATAACACAGAACAAGCAGGGGACAATGATTAAAAAAGAGAGTGAGGGGCTTATCTGCTGGACTAGACAAGAGCTATAACCACTTACTTACCACTTGTACCACTTAACCTCTCAACATCTCCTTTTTCTCAGCTGTAGAACAGGCATAATGTACCCATTCTACAGCTGAGTCAACTCTGAGAGGTAGTAACAGTAACTCTGCACTGCCTCACAGAGTTACTGTAGAGAAGAAATAAGCTAATCCCCTTAAAGCACTTAACCTAGTAGCACTCGTCAAACATACTATATTTAGTTTATGCTTATACTTGCCCCACCAGCCCATGAGTGCCCAGAAGGCAGGATGTCATCTGAATCACGTTTCCATCTCCAGCAACTCATTCAGAATACACACTAGGCTGAACATTTGAATCGATGAACCGAAGCCTCCTCTATACTGTGGGCTTTCCAGGGGGCGCTAGTGGTAAGGAGCTGGCCTGCCAGTGCAGGAGACACAGGAGACGTGGGTTTGATTGCTGGGTCTAGAAGATCCCTGGAGAAGGGCATGACAACCCACTCCAGTATTCTTACCTGGAGAATCCCACGGATAGAGGAGCCTGGCGGGCTACAGTCCACAGGGTCGCAGAGTCGGACACAACTGAAGTGACTTAGCATGCACTGTATACTGTCCTTGTAACCACACCTGAAGTTACCTATTTCATTTCCAAATGTTGTGAGTGAAGCTGAGGGATAAAATAGATCTTCTTCACTCGAAGGGCAGGAGGCCTTCTTTAGAACCGCCTGGGTGATGGGAAGATTTGGGCATTGAGTGCCAAGCTCTGTCCAGGACCTTGGACAGCAGTGGTGGTCCTATCCAAGTAGAATACAGTCATGTCCACCTGCTGCTGCTGCTGCTGCATCACTTCAGTCGTGTCCAACTCTGTGTGACCCCATAGATGGAAGTCCACCAGGCTCCCCCGTCCCTTGGATTCTCCAGGCAAGAACACTGGAGTGGGTTGCCATTTCTTTCTCCAATGTGTGAAAGTGAAAAGTGAAAGTGAAGTTGCTCAGTCATGTCCAACCCTTAGCGACCCCATGGACTGCAGCCTACCAGGCTCCTCCATCCATGGGATTTTCTAGGCAAGAGTACTGGAGTCGCTTGCCATTGCCTTCTCCGCATGTCCACCTAGAAGTGGCAAAGATCAGAGGCCAGGCAGACAACAGTGTAAGATGAGGGAAGATCAAAGTCACATGCACAGTGGGGGGGGGGGGGCCTCTGCATCAGGGTGAACTTTCCACCAGTACCCATGCATACAACCATCCTTGTTGTTTATGACTGACAGTCTGAGCACCCCAGAGTCCATCCTGATTGTTTGGTATCCATGACATTACATTTTCAAAATATAGTAGACATTACTCTTTCTCTGAAACATTAGGCTCATGGGTTCCCAGCAGGATTGAGGAAAACAATGAAGAATCCAATTAGAGGATTGCAAAAACCAGACTCGATTCTTGGTGGCCACAAGCTAAGAGCAAAGAAGCAGAGTTCAGGCAAGGTGAAGGCCAGACACTGGGTTGAGTCCATGAATTAGCAACCTGAGCCGTGCAATGTAAACCACCTCTTAGAAGGCTCCACCAGGCAGAGGTCCACTGTGGGTTCAATGATCTGCCCCATTCAGGTTACATGCCTAACAGACATGAATACCATGTGCTAATGTACAGTGAAGCAACCTGAGCTCTGACCTTGAGGTTCATAAATTAGCTTTGACTGGAATTAGGGCCTGGTGACTGCAGCCAAGAGGAAGCTGCTGGCTAGAGTCACAGGGCTCTGATGTAGGAGGAAAAGAGCTGGAGGGAGGATGGCTAAGGAAGAAGGCTGTTCTGGGAATGATGACTGAGGGGGAAGGCAGTCCTAGGAATGGGGCAGACCATTGAACCCATAGTGGACCTCTGCCTGGTGGAGCCTTCTAAGAGGTGGTTTACATTGCACGGCTCAGGTTGCTAATTCATGGACTCAACCCAGTGTCTGGCCTTCACCTTGCCTGAACTCTGCTTCTTTGCTCTTAGCTTGTGGCCACCAAGAATCGAGTCTGGTTTTTGCAATCCTCTAATTGGATTCTTCATTGTTTTCCTCAATCCTGCTGGGAACCCATGAGCCTAATGTTTCAGAGAAAGAGTAATGTCTACTATACTTTGAAAATGTAGTGTCATGGATACCAAACAATCAGGATGGACTCTGGGGTGCTCAGACTGTCAGTCATAAACAACAAGGATGGTTGTATGCATGGGTACTGGTGGAAAGTTCACCCTGATGCAGAGGCCCCCCCCCCCCACTGTGCATGTGACTTTGATCTTCCCTCAACTTACACTGTTGTCTGCCTGGCCTCTGATCTTTGCCACTTCTAGGTGGACATGACTGTGTTCTACTTGGATAGGACCACCACTGCTGTCCAAGGTCCTGGACAGAGCTTGGCACTCAATGCCCAAATCTTCCCATCAACCAGGCAGTTCTTAGGGAGGCCTCCTGCCCTTCGAGTGAAGAAGATCTATCTTATCCCTCAGTTTCTCTCAAAACATATGGACATGAAATAGTTAACTTCAGGTGTGATTGCAAGGACAATATATAGTGCTAGACCATTCAGGTATGACATAAATCAAATCCCTTATGACTATACAGTGGAAGTGAGAAACAGATTTAAGGGACTAGATCTGACAGAGTGCCTAATGAACTATGGACAGAGGTTTGTGACATTGTATAGGAGACAGGGATCAAGACCATCCCCATGGAAAAGAAATGCATAAAAGCAAAATGGCTGTCTGAGAAGGCCTTACAAATAGCTGTGAAAGGAAGGGAAGCAAAAAGCAAAGGAGAAAAGGAAAGATATACCCATTTGAGTGCAGAGTTCCAAAGAATAGCAAGGAGAGATAAGAAAACCTTCCTCAGTGATCAGTGCAAACAAATAGAGGAAAACAATAGAATGGGAAAGATTAGAGATCTCTTCAAGAAAATTAGAGATACCAAGGGAACATATCATGCAAAGATGGGCTCCATAAAGGACAGAAATGGTATGGACCTAACAGAAGCAGGAGATATTAAGAAGAGGTGGCAAGAATACACAGAAGAACTGTACAAAAAGATCTTCACGACCAAGATAATCACAATGGTGTGATCACTGACCTAGAGCCAGACATCTTGGAATGTGAAGTCAAGTGGGCCTTAGGAAGCATCACTACGAACAAAGCTAGTGGAGGTGATGGAATTCCAGTTGAGCTATTTCAAATCCTGAGAGATGATGCTGTGAAAATGCTACACTCAATATGCCAGCAAATTTGGAAAACTCAGCAGTGGCCACAGGACTGGAAAAGGTCAGTCTTCATTCCAATCCCAAAGAAAGGCAATGCCAAAGAATGCTCAAACTACTGCACAATTGCACTCATCTCACATGCTAGTAAAGTCATGCTCAAAATTCTCCATGTCAGGCTTCAGCAATACGTGAACCGTGAACTTCAGATGTTCAAGCTGGTTTTAGAAAAGGCAGAGGAACCAGAGATCAAATTGCCAACATCTGCTGGATCATGGAGAAAGCAAGAGAGTTCCACAAAAACATCTATTTCTGCTTCATTGACTATGCCAATGCCTTTGACTGTGTCGATCACAACAAACTGTGGAAAGTTCTGAAAGAGATGGGAATACCAGACCACCTGACCTGCCTCTTGAGAAACCTGTATGCAGGTCAGAAGGCAACAGTTAGAACTGGACATGGAACAAGACTGGTTCTAAATAGGACAAGGAGTACATCAAGGCTGTATATTGTCACCCTGCTTATTTAACTTATATGCAGAGTACATCATGAGAAACACTGGGCTGGATGAAGCACAAGCTGGAATCAAGACTGCTGGGAGAAATATCAATAACCTCAGATATGCAGATGATACCACCCTTAAGGCAGAAAGTGAAGAAGAACTAAAGAGCCTCTTGATGAAAGTGAAAGAGGACAGTGAAAAAGTTAGCTTGAAGCTCAACATTCAGAAAACTCAGATCATGGCATCTGGTCCCATCACTTCATGGGAAATAGATGGGGAAACAGTGGAAACAGTGGCTGACTTTATTTTTGGGGGCTCCAAAATCACTGTAGATGCTGATTGCAGCCATGAAATTAAAAGACGCTTGCTCCTTGGAAGGAAAGTTATGACCAACCTAGATAGTATATTAAAAAGCAGAGACATTACTTTGCCAACAAAGGTCCGTCTAGTCAAGGTTATGGTTTTTCCCGTGGTCATGTATGGATGTGAGAGTTGGACTGTGATGAATGCTGATCGCCGAAGAATTGATGTTTTTGAACTATGGTGTTGGAGAAGACTCTATGAGAGTCCCTTGGACTGCAAGGAGATCCAACCAGTCCATTCTAAAGGAGATCAGTCCTGGGTCTTCGCTGGAAGGACTGATGCTGAAGCTGAAGCTCCAATACTTTGGCCACCTCATGTGAAGAGTTGACTCACTGGAAAAGACCCTGATGCTGGAAGGGATTTGGGGCAGGAGGAGAAGAGGACGACAGAGGATAAGACGGCTGGATGGCATCACTGACTTGATGGATGAGTTTGAGTGAACTCCGGGAGTTGGTGATGGACAGGGAGGCCTGGCATGCTGTGATTCATGGCGTCACAAAGAGTCGGACTCGACTGAGTGACTGAACTTAACTTAATGGATATGCCATGAGGGGGAAAAGAGATCAGAGATAACATAGCTAATGACAGGAATGGTAGTTTGGACCACGTCCTCTTCATAAGAGAGTACTTGATCTAAGGGCAAGCCTCGAAGTGTAGGAGTAAAACAGAATTCAGAATTCAGCGTGGGGGAGAGGAGAAAAGCAACAAAAAAAGACGTGCACTGTGTGCATATCACACAGCAAACACTGCGAAATTACATACACGATGTCACTCATGAAGTCACTCCTACCCTTGCAGGAGGAGGCACTGCTTCCATTTTGTAGATGAGAAAACTCAGGTTCAGAGAGGTTAAGAATATCACCAAAAAGTTAGGGACACAGCCCAGAACTGAATCAGCTCTAACTGTAAAGTCGCTCCCACTCCTAAAGAACCAGATCTCTGCTCTAGATAAACAGGCTCAGGATGCCACTATATTTTTAAGACATGCCTTGTCCCCAGAATAGCTTAACATCCCCAAGACAACTACCCTTCATAGTTTAGGAGAACAGTTACTGTTCCCTCTGCTTGCCTGGTTCTGCCCATGAAGAAGTTGCAGAATGATGGGTCATCAAAGCTATAAGAACATTAGTGATTGATAGAGCAGTGGTTTTCTCATTTCTTTTAATTATTTGTTTTTGCAGCAGAGTTATGTTTGGAGCTCCCACACATGGCACAGACATTAGGTAGAGTCCTCTCCAGCCCCGATCTCTGCTCCTTTGGAAGGGACCCCTGAAACTCTTTCGAAGACCCTGTGTGCCCACCCCCAAGAAAATGCAGTCTGATCTACTTTGACCCCTCATTTATGGATGACAAGATTGGGGTCCAAGGTCAGGAAGGGGCCCATCCAAGGTTACTCAATGACCTTGAGGCAGAACTGGGGCAAGAGTTCACATCTGTTGTTTCTAGAGTTTTCTGTTCTATTCAGGGGACAAGTCATCTCCATCACAGTAGAAGAAAAGCTGTTCTGTGTTTATGCAGGCAGGCTGCCTGAGAGTGGGATCAGGAGATGAGGGTGTGTGTGTGGGGAAACCATTAACAATAGTGGCCTGTGTTAACTGAGCACCTTCTATGTTGCTTGACACATGACAAAGAGATTTGCTTGCGTTATTCCATTCCATCCCCTCAATGGATTATGATCCCATTACAGAAATAAGGAAGCTGAGTCTTTGTTCTTCAGCATGGACCCAGCCAGCAAACTGCCGTGGTAGGAAGCAATCCCCAAACTTAGTGATAAGAAACCCACCCACCAATACAGGAGATGCAAGAGACACAGGTTCCATCCCTGGGTCAGGAAGATCCCCTGGCGTAGGAAATGGCAACCCACTCCAGTACTCTTGCCTGAAAAATTCCTTGGACAGAGGAGCCTGGTGAGCTGTAGTCCATGAAGTCAGAGAGTCAGATATGACTGAGCAACTGAGCGTGCACACACACACACACCTTACACACACACACCTTACACACACACACACACACACACACACGCCCTTACTTCAGAGACCAGCCCTTAACCAGTCCCCGGTACTATCTTCCAAGTGAAGGCTAGACTCACTCATATTTGCCAGTATCTCTTTCCTCCTGCCAATCTCCCAGCCGACGCTCTGCATGATCAGACATCTCATTTCCTCCCTGTGACCACCAATATGTAGGGTCTTGGGTATAAATGCGCACCCCCTACTCTGCCTCCAACACGACTCTCAGGCTCGGTAGACACAAGCGCCAGGCTTGCTCATGCATAATGCATGACGCCATGGTCTCAAATCCTGCTAAACTGAGAGTCTGCCGGCTGTTGGGTCTGGAGACACCTCAGTGCCTGCGTCATTAGCTGAGCTCTGAAAGCCATCGTTACTGCAGCCACTGTGGCGGAGTCACTGGCATTGCAGGCAGGTAATAGAATGTGGGGACACATAAGGAAAGGGCAGCGAATGGGACGCGGGCGGGAAGGACGCCTGTCGGTTATGCGGGTCTGCAGGGTGATATGTAAACAAGGAACTCAGGCCCCCAAGATGCTGGTCCCACTGAGTCCCTCAGAGGCAGATAATAAACTGCCCAATTATAACCTCCACACTCTGAGATTTCAAAGGAGAGGAAGGGGGAAAAAATCAATGAAATTAATTTAATGTGGACCCATTTTTTATGTTTGCTTTGTCACAGCAATTGTACGAGATACCCCTATGGACCTGGTTATCTTTCCTCCCCTGTTCTTTCCAGCAAACAAATAATCAAAACAAAACAAAACAAAAAAAATAAGGCTTCAGGCATATTTATGATATCTCTAAGAAGGAGGATAGATCTGAGACCCTGGGGCTGGAAGAGGATTTAAAAACTCATCTTCCGTGGCACAGGGCATGATGGAGGGTGTATATGCACACTCGTGAAGGTTGTGGACTGTGCAAGGATCCCAAATGGGGGTTGAATGGGGACTGAGATGTAGCCCATGATCCACCAGATCCTTGTGTGTGATTTCATCCACCTGTAGATAACAGAGAGGAGCAAAAGGAAAATCTAAGGATTCACACTGAACAAGGACCCAGAGACTGTCTTCTGTGGAGTTCTATGTGCTATTTTGCATATCTCTTTCCTAGATTGATTTCCTTCTTTGCAAAGGGAGGTCATTAGATAGAGTACAGGTGAAGGGGGGTTACCATCAACAAGGCATGGCTTTCTCAGCAGGTACAGTGCTGAGAGTGTGAAGCTTCTGACTTATTTAACCCTTGTATTAATCCCCCTTGGAGCTTCCCTGGCAGCTCAGTGGTGAAAGAACCCACCTGCCAATGCAGGAGTCGTGGGTTCGACCCCCGAGTCAGGAAGATCCCCTGGAGAATGAAATAGCAACCCGTTCCAGTACTCTGGCCTAGGAAATCGTATGGACAGAGAAGCCTGGCAGGCTACAGTCCACGGGGGTCACAAAGGGTCAGATGCAACTTAGCGACTAAACAACAGAAACAAGGACGATCCTCCCTGAGGTTTATTCAGTCCCATTTCACAGATGGAGACGGGAGTCGGGGCTCAGAGAGAGGCGGCACCTGCCCCAGGCAATGAAACATGAGAACAGAGAATCCAGTTTGCAATCCAAGTGCAGCTCGGCTCTTTCCCCACAATACACTTCTTCTTTAAGGCTGTTTTCACCTCTAGCTTCCTGTGATTCTATGTAAAATGGCCGTGGTTATTGGAGCTTCAGGGTGTGGGGGATCAAGGAATAATACTATTGTTATCCAAGTCAAATAACAGGGAATGTCACCCAGGAGGAGTGGCGGGTCTGTGCAGAAGGAGGCAGCAAGTTGGGGAACAACAGTGGCAGTGAAACTGACCAAATGCAGAACTGGTCTTCCAAGGAGGTTAATGAGAGGTAATCCTGAAAATCACTGTCAAGTAAGCCTGATGTCAATACTTAGTAAAATAATTGGACAAATGTGCCCAGAAAAAATCTGTAAGCATTCAAGAGATAATGGAATAGTGAGCATTAAGGAGCATTGGAGGTTCATGCAGAACAAATCATCCTAGACAACTTGATAGCTCTTCCTGACAAAATTACAAAATTAGTGGATGGAAGAGATGGAATAAAGGTTATGGATCTGAGCTCCAGCAAAATATTGAATAGTGTCACCTGTGATGTTCAACTTGCCAAATTGATTCAAACTGCCACTGATTCAAGTTGCATTGTGCAGATTAGTGCTATTATTGAGGAACAGAGCCATCAGGTGCTAATATGAGGTGCTGCCCTAAGGGCAAGGGCCAGAGACCTTCTCACCACCCTCTGTGGTATAGAAGGGAGTGTCAGAAAAGCCACTGAGATCCCAGGCAGAAATACAAATATCTTTAAAACAGTGGAAGACTCTGAGGCATCAGGAGAAAAGGATGTTTTACAGACAATTTGATGAGCACAACCTCCCTCCGGGGCAGATGTCATTACCATCATCAGTCATCATCATCATCATTTTGCTTATAAAGTCAGAGGGGCGAGTGGCTGACCATATAGACAGGAAGTGGAGAGACCTAGGCTTCAATCCAAGTGGGCCGATTCTAATAACTGATGGACTTCCCTGAATGTGCAGTCATTCTCTAACTCTGCATACATCAGAACCACCAGGGATGATGGTGGGGTGAAAGGTGAGTTGGGGGAAGGCTATTGCGACAGACTGCTGGGCTCTCCTCCCAGACTTTCTGGTTCAGTAGGTCAGGAGTAGGCCCTGGTGTCTGCATCGCCACCATGTTCACAGGTGCTGCTGAGGTTACCAGCCTAGGGACTAGAGGATGAGAACCCCTGCTCTCTCCTGCTTCTTCTCAGATACTAACCTGCCTATGACTCATCTGGAGATCTTGTGAAAATGCAGACTCTGATTCAGTAGCTCTTCTGGGGGAATGGGAGAGTCTGCATTTCTAATAAGACCCCAAGTGATGCCCATGTTGGTAGTTTGCAACTACACCTTGAGCAGTATAAACAGCTGTGCCATGATGCTGGGAAAGGAGAAATCTAGAGAGACAGTACCACAATGTATAATCTCCTCTGAAATCCAGAGCAGAGGCAACAAATCTTAGAACAAAGAGGGAAATGAGATATGGAAAGGACATGACTTGGGAGATCTGAGATGAAAGTTTGGTCTTTGCTTTCCTTTGACTTACTGTATGATTGCAGGGATTTCTTTAACTGTTTTAGGCACCAGTTTGCTTACTTTAAAAGCAAATACTCTTCTTCTTATGAAGAAGTGAAAGTCGCTCAGTTGTGGCCAGTCCTTTGGGACCCCATGGACTATATGGTCCATGGAATTCTCCACGCCAGAATACTGCAGTGGGTAGTCGTTCCCTTCTCCAGGGGATCTTTCCAACCCATGGATTGTACCCAGGTCTCCCGCACTGTGGGTGGATTCTTTACCAGCTGAGCCACCAGGGAAGCCCTTCTTCTTATAATGTTTATTATGCTTTAATGCCAAGACTTGAATCTGACAGTCAATTAAAAAAAAAAAAATGTTCCTGGAGAAAATATTTGGGATATCTGAACACAGTTGCGGAAGAGGTACTTCATAGTATTGCCCGACATCCTTGTGTGGGAAGTGGTGGATCAAACAGCTCTAAGAGGATGCAGTGCCAACTCAGCTCTCCTTTTCTCCTCCGATGACCGGCTGCCCCTCCTTCCACGTGCAAGCAGAACCCCGGCCACCCCTCAATGTTGGAATTTTCCCTGGACTCACTCATAATGCTGTTACCAGTGTTCTAGAGTCGCTCCATGATCAAAGTTAACATATATCCCTTCTGCGTTAAGTAACTTGCTATATGTGCACAATTTATTTCTACTTGTCTAAAGTCTTTTAGGAGGGCAGAAAGGGCTTAAATCTAAACTCTTGACTAAGTGAATTCACATGGCAGGAGGGAAAGCTTTTCCCCAACCTCCTCTTGAAGCATTTGGAAAATTCACACAAGAGAAATCCAAGAGGGACTGTTGTAGACTGTTAGGTACAGTAGGAACAAAATGGCTAATTAGCATTGTGATTATTATTATACACTAAAACATTACTTATATAGAAACATTACTATATGTTCTTATATATGAATGTTACTATAAAGAAACCTGAGCACCAAAGAATTGATGCTTTTGAACTGTGGTGCTGGAGAAGACTCTGAGAGTCCCTTGGACTGCAAGGACATCCAACCAGTCCATCCTAAAGGAGATCAGTCCTGGGTGTTCATTGGAATGACTGATGCTAAAGCTGAAACTCCAATAGTTTGGCCACCTCATGCGAAGAGCTGACTCCTCAGAAAAGATCCTGATGCTGGAAAAGATTGAAGGCGGGAGGAGAAGGGGATGACAGAGGATGAGATGGTTGGATGGCATCACCATCTCGATGGACATGAGTTTGAGCAAGCTCTGGGAGTTGGTGATGGACAGGGAGGCCTGGCGTGCTGCAGTCCATGGAGTTGCAAAGAGTCGGACACGACTGAGTGGCTGAACTGAACTGAAAACATTACTTATACTTTAAACTTGATACTTAAGGGCCTTGTGACAAACAGAACCCCGCCCCACATAACCCCCCAGCCTCATTTGATCCCTAACACTGTCCTCATAGCCTCTGTGTACCTCCCCCACCTACTCCTCTTCTCCCTGCTGGGCTTGGACCATAGTGCCCAGACAGCATCAGATTGAAAATGTTCATTTATTCCTTAATGCTTTTCAAATTCCAGGAAAGACACTAGTTTTGCTCATCTCCCAGCCTCTTTTATTTTTTCTTCATTATCCCAGAGTGACACAAATTTTCCCCCAAGTCACGTGCCTTACATGGCTCTTCTCCACTAACATGAAATCCAGGTTCCTCCCATACCCACTCTGGACCAATAATTAATTTATCCATTTGCTTACATTTTCATTCATTTTTTTTTCATTCCCTCAATAACATTTCTGCCATTCTCTCATCTATCCTGGCATCTTTTCCTTCATTACTTCACTAATTCATCTGTGGGTTCTTTCATTCACGCATTTATTCTCATATGTATTCATCTATGTATTAATCATATTTTAATATACATTCATGTATATATCCACCCACTGAGTAACTCGTTCCATTTTTCACTCACATCAATTCTCTCATTCAGATGTTCATTCATGCACTCACTGATCATCCACAAAAGTCACTGGGTGCTCACACGGTCAGGATTTGCCTTAACTGATTCATAGAACATGTGACCTCTGTTCTTGAGAAATTCACAAGCCAGTCAAGAAGACAAAGAAAAGACAAAGAAACAAACATTGCAAATGTTGGGTGATCAGGGTTGTGCAAGGGAGGCAGAGGAGGGCATCAAGTTGACAAGAAAAGTAAGTAGTAACAACTGCATGCCTACTATGTACCTAGCAATTTGCATGCATTATCTGATATAAATGGAATTCTCCAGGCAAGAGTCCTGGAGTGGGTTGCCACTTCCTTCTCCAGGGGATCTTCCTGACCCAGGGATCAAACCTGTGTCTCTTACATCTCCTGCATTGGCAGGGAGGTTCTTTGCCACTAGTGCCACCTGGAAGGCCCATATATTCGAATAAGTGTGCTTAATTCAACCCACTTAACTGTTAAATCAGCTGTGCTTCTGTGAGTCTTGATAATGGGATAGAGGCTTCCGAGGTGGCTCAGTGGTAAAGAGGGCATGTGGGGGAGGGGAGAAGGGGAGAGGGAGGAGGGGGAGAGGGAGGAGGGGGAGAGGGAGGAGGGGGAGAGGGAAGAGGGGGCAGGTGCGGACCACCCGGGCTGGTGGTGAGAGGCCTTTTCTACTGGAGAGCTCAGCCTTGGGACTTTGTGGTAGAAACTGTTCTGGAAACTTCTGGAGGCTCCTCCTGTCCCCAGCCTTTGGGGGCTGCACTGGTAGCCAGACATCCCATCTTGCTTCTCCACCATCTTGCAGGATTAGCTAGTCTGAGTGGTGAGCCTCCCTTCTGTCTTGTCTATATGCTGGGTCTCCTACCTTAAAGAATGGATCATTTCACAGGGCTCTCCTTTTTTCCCCCCTCTGACTGACTTGTGTTTTAATTTTCAACATTGTGTTTCTGAGGATTAAGCCCAAGGAGTACAACCCAGGAAAATCTCTGAAAATGATTTCTCGCTTTATAAATCATATAATATACAAACCATAGATTGCTTCCCAGGTGGAGCTAGTGGTAAAGAACCTGCCTGTCAATGCAGGAGTTGCAAGAGAGGCAGGTTTGATCCCTAGGTCGGGAAGATCCCTGGAGTAGGAAATGGCAACCCATTCCAGTATTCTTGACTGGAAAATCCCATGGACAGTGGAGCCTGGTGGGCTGCAGTCCACAGGGTCGCAAAAAGTCGGACATGACTGAGGATGCACGTGTGCACGCACTACCTTTTAAAAGGTGATGAAGCCAACTGTACTGCATACATAGACTCAGTTAAGATCTGAGCCCAGGCATCTTCACTCCACTGCCCAAGCTCATAACCACTCCGCTACATGCGCTAGTAATATCATCTGCGACCTCAGTTTACACTAGCATTTCCGGGAAGTGGTGCAGGAGAAATCAAACTAGAAAAGCGTGAGAAGCAATTGGAAAGGGAGGAAGTGGAGACTATCTGCTCTATGTTTCTGTCAAACTTAAGACAGCCTGTCCTTCCAGAGGAGGAGAGAGACAGCACTGTAACTCAAGAGGGGCTTAGAAGTGAGGCCCAGGCAGAGCGTCAGAAGCGTCTCGTGAATCAGGACGAGCCCGGCTATCGTTTCAGGCTTCTTCCGCGGGTCTTCTAGCAGATGAGGACACTTCTGTTGCCCTCACCGCCACTGTGAGCTGTTTTATTTGCTTCTGTAAATATTACGCCAGGACTCTGTGTGAGTTTTACCATAATATATAGTTGTTAAATAATACCTATAGGATGAATGTCAAGTGCTCCACAATGGAATCACACGCTGCCCAGAATTGCACTTTATAGAGAAGACAGGTCAGCTGGCTGGGACTGCCCACCAAGCAGTCAGCCTAACCAACTGGGTCCCGGAATGCCGGGGACATGGAGCGGGTACTGTGATAGCCATAAAAATAAGTGTAGTCAGTGTTGAAAAGGAAAGTACAGATTCACATACAGGGGACAACTGAACCCGAGTCTAAGCAGGGCGCAGGATCAAAGCTGGGGACTTGAGTAGGTGTGTAGGATTCTCTTAGAGTAGACTGGACACTGGCCATGGAAAATCAAAGCCAAGGAACGAATGCCACATGCCTGTAATATTTGGGTGTTTGCACAAGTTCCTGGCAATCTGCATCGGTTCAGAAGCCCCAGCAGAGAAAATAGTCTTACGAGTGTGGAGAAAATGAAGGTTTCTAGCTCCAGTGGGGTGGGTTTTATTAGAACTGTTATTAGACTGTTGTACAAAAAGCTCATTAGAAACTCATCGGGGCTCTCACAAAGTGCTGCCCATTTTTAATCATTGCCTTCCTTTTGATTCCTCCACGGGTTTCCTGATGTCATCTGAACACTGGATCTGTTAAAGGTGTGGAGAGAAGGACAGTTTCCGGCTCACTTGTCACTGGAATCCAGGGCCAAACACCTGCAGGCCGTGTCCCGCATAGTGTTGAAGGGAAGAAGGGGACCTGGCAGGTGGTAAACTGTAGCAGGTGCTTCGACTTATAGTATTTTATATTACAACAGCCAGAGGAAGCAGAGAATCAGACATGTCAAGTGGCTTTTACAAGGTCACACAGAACCCCTGTAGCACAATCAGCATTCAAACCCCATTTGGTCTAACTGCAAAGCTTCTACTCTTTCTGGGGCTTCATGCTGCCCCCCAGCAATGGGGTAGCTTTTTTCTCTTTTTAATATATGCTGGTGGTGGTGGTGTAGTTGCTAAGTTATGTCCAATTCTTGCTATCCCATGAACTGCAGCCAGCCAGGCTTCTTTGTCCATGAGATTTCCCAGGCAAGAACAATGGATTGGGTTGCCATTTCCTTTTCCATGGGGGTAGCTTTTGTAGAAGGAGGGGTTTCTCATTTCAACTTGGCAACCTAGGATGTGCAGAAAGGAGAGGAAAGGTCAGGAGGAGAGAGGGTGGAGAAAAAGGATCATCTCATGTCAGTTTCAGCCTCAAAGATCACTCTCCAGCTGTCAGCTGAGCCCACAATCACTGTGGAGCTTTATTAAGGAGCAGAAGTCACAGAAGAGTGAGGTGACAGATTTAAAATTAACTTGCCAAACTCCCCATCAGTACTGTGACAGTCCCCAAGTACCAGTTCAGCAACCCAGCGTACCAACTTGACAATATTAACATAACTTTGTCGGAACAAAAGCTTCCCCTCTGTCTTTTCAAGACAAGGTAATTTGGGGGAGACAGGCATTCTTTGCCTTTTTTGGCACCTCTGTGACAGGTCCCTTTGGGCCAACCCAGGAGTGCACGTTCCATAAACTTCCATCCTCCTTCCATCTTTCTGGGGACTGCCACCCACAGCATGATGGCAAAGACAGGCAGAGAGGTGCTTCCCCCCTTTCAGTTCAGTTCAGCTCAGTCGCTCAGTCGTGTCTGACTCTTAGCGACCCCATGAACCACAGCACGCCAGGCCTCCCTGTCCATCACCAACTCCCGGAGTTCACAAACTCATGTCCATCGAGTCGGTCATGCCATCCAGCCACCTCATTCTCTGTCGTCCCCGTCTCCTCCCGCCCCCAATCACTCCCAGCATCAGAGTCTTTTCCAGTGAGTCAACTCGTCGCATGAGGTGGCCAAAGTATTGGAGTTTCAGCTTTAGCATAAGTCCTTCCAATGAACACCCAGGACTGATCTCCTTTAGGATGGACTGGTTGGATCTCCTTGCAGCCCAAGGGACTCTCAAGAGGCTTCTCCAGCACCACAGTTCAAAAGCATCAATTCTTCGGCTTAAGTGCAGACCAGGAAAGAGACCCTCACGTTCCTGCCACTTTCTGAACTCCAGCTTGAATTCCCTTTAGCCTTTCTATTTGGAGCAACATGCTCTCCGTACCAGGTCTCATCAGCACACCATAGTCTGTCCCCTTCTTTCCCGTCACCTAATAACCTCTTGCTCACCTTTTGTATCTCATCTCAAACATTACTCCCTGAGGAACATCTACCTGGACTCCAAACATCCCCGTGTGGGTTCTAGATGTTCGTTCAAGGCGCACCCTGACTTACAAACATCACACTGCACAACTCACTTGATTGACTTTCACTTGAATAAGCACCTTCCTTTTGTAATCTATGAACTCAGTAGGCAGAGTGACTCTATAATTTATCATTTAATCCCAGTGACTTTTGTCCAGGGACAAATGCTAAAGAAGATAGGACTCTGGGAGAAAAGGCATAAACTAGAATCATCCTAGTCAAACTGGAAGGTATGGTCACCCTACGAATTTGGCATACCGCTGCCCCTGTCTGGTTTTCTATCTCCATCACTTAGGACAGTGATGAAAATTTATTAAGTGCAGGATATCTGTTCAGTGAATGAATGAAATGGTTTCTTTTTTTAAAACGAGCCCTAATGACAGAACCTTTTCTGACTTACTTTCTTCCTCTCTTCCTTTCCTTTCCTCCCTTCCTTTTTTCTTCCCTCTCTCCCCACTTTTTTTTTTTTCCTTTTCTTTTCTCCTGCCTTCCAAGTTGTTAATCACTTCCTATGTATTAAGCTCTGTTTTTTGTTATCACTGGGCATACAAATAAACATGGCTTCTGCCTTGAGGGTGAAAAGGAAAAATAAGTAACCAGTACTGAGTATCTACCATGGATCAGCTGATTTAAAGGCCACATATGATTTACCACCTGACCAATCAGGCAATTAATATAACCGATTTGTACAAGCAAGCACAATAAAGTTCAGAGAGGTCAGGTGACCTGACCAAGATCACACAGCTCAGTGGTCCCCAACGTTTTTGGTACCAGGATTTCGTGGAAGACAGTTTTCCCATGGACTGTTGGGGGGGGGGTGGTTTTAGGATGATTCAAGTACATTATATTTATTGTATTTTATTTCTATTACATCAGCTCCACCTCACATTATCAGGCATTTGATCCCAGAGATTGAGGGCCCATGGTGTAGCTAATAGCAACAGAGGTTGAATTCAGCTCCAGGTCTGCCTGAGTCCAAAGCCATAGTCTCACCGCCAAAGGAAACCAAGACATAAAGGAGCACAGGTGTGGCACGCCATGACTGAGGGCGTCTCCAGTCCGTGGGCACGGAAGCTGCTCTGACCGCAAATCTCATACACTGGATCCACAGACAAAATCAGCCTGTAAGTTACAGCGACCACTCTGAGAACTGAGGCGTGCAGACACTTTGCTGGGCCTTGGGGGCTCAGCAAGGCTTTCCTGGCGGCTCGGCTGCTAAAGAACTCACCCGCCAACGCAGGAGACACAAGAGACGTGGGTTCAATCCCTGAGTCGGGAAGATCCCCTGGAGAAGGAAATGGCAACCCACTCCAGTATTATTGCCTGGAAAACCCCACCGACAGAGGCACCTGGCAGGCTATAGTCCACGGGGTTGCGAAGAGTTAGAAATGACTGAGCACACATGCACACACACTTGGGGACTCACTATGAACAATCAATAATGATTCTGGGTCTCATTTTAAGGGGTCTCATTTCTAGGTTTCATTTCAAGCATCACAGAAATATGAATTTAATTTGGATTTCTACAAGTATTTCAGAGGAAAAAGGGTACAAGGACCAGACATTCGATTTCTTTTTTTGATTGCATTTTCTCATACAAGGAAACTAAGACTGTTTAAATAATCAAAACCACATTGCAGAGAGCTAGGATTTGAATCCACTTCTACTTGACCCCAAAGCTTATGTCACCCCCCTTCCTTCCCCCCTTGCCTTCTGAATAATGCATCGTAAACCCATCAGTGGGGCAGAGCGAATTTGTCAGCACCACTTTCTAAGCTGTTACCTCAGTGCCTTTATATGCAGAACGGAGGTAAGATTGGTTCATCTCCATAAACTTGTGAGGATTAAAGAAGATACAACATTTGAAGCACTTCACAGAGTATCTGACCCATAGATACATGCTCAATAAATAGCAATTATTATCATCATTAATATTATTGGGCAGCGTTGAATTATTGACTAATTTGATGGTCGATCACACACATGATGTCCTACACTGTTAGTTATCTTTTAATGTGGCTGTTTTTATAACATTCTCCCTCTCCCTGACTGCCACCCCCGTCAAGTCCCTCAGCCTGGCACAGTGCTACGGAGGCAGTGGAGTGTGTGGCTCTGTGGTGGAAGGGATGGGGTAGATGGGTATTTGAGTTTGGGTTTAGAGCCAGACTGCCTACATCCCAATCCGGGCCCCACTATTTGCAAGCTGGATGACATTAACAAAACGAGTGTCACGTCTTTAAGTCACACTGCTATAAGAACTGAGTGGGTTTAAACAGGCAGAGCTAATTCTGGCTTCTCCTTGTATGTTACTGGGGGCTCCTCCCCAGCCTCCTGCGCTGAAGGCTCTTTAAGCCTCTGACCTCCAAGTATGGGAGCCCCTGGGCTAGGGGCTCAGGTCCTTCGCTTGTCTATCTCCTCCCTGGTGAACTTGTTCCTCTTATTTCTTTTATGCCATCTACAGACTACAACAACATGTGTTTCAAATCTGATCTCTCTTCTGCTGGACTGGCGTCCTGACATCCTAATGAGGATATATATTAGACATAACCAGATGATGAAGCAGGGTGATGAGTGAAAAGGGAAAGCATTAGTCACTCAGTCGAGTCTGAGTCTTTGTGACCCCATGGATTGTAACCCGCCAAGCTCCTGTATCCATGGAAATTCTCCAGGCAAGAATGCTAGAGTGGGTAGCCATTCCCTTTTCCTGAGGATCTTCCAGACCTAGGGATCAAAACTGGGTCTCCCTCATTGCGGGCAGATTCTTACCTTCTGAGATACCAGGGAAGCCCCAGGGTGATGAGTCCCTAGGGTTTAAACGTCTGGGATTTTCCACCATCGAGCTCACTGTTTAACGCGGTCACAAACAAATTTCTATTTCTCCTCCCCTCTCCGTGCCTGCTCCTACCATCCTGTCATCAACGGCTGTCATCAACAGCCATCAACGGCTCCTCCTTCTTTCCAGCTGCTCATCCAGAAGCTGGGGGCCAGCCTGCGCCCCTCCTTCCTCTCCCTCATCAGACTGCCCGGTGACGCCACCCTGAGGACACACCCAGCGTCTGCCCACCTCTCACGGTTGTGGGCACCTCCGCCGCCTTTTACCTGGGCCGCTGCAAAAGCCCTGCAACTGCTTTCCGTGCTTCCACCCTGCCCGCCAAAGCCTATTCTTCACACCCCAGATGGAGTGGTCTTTTAAAAATGTGAGTGATGTTATAGCCCACTTCTGCTCCAACCATGTGTGTGGGCTTCTCTCTCTTCTCGCTCAGAGTAAAATCCAAAGTGCTGGGCCCATGTGACTCATAGGGCCCTGCACAAAATGCCACACTGCCCCTCTTGACATCCATTACCTTTTATTTACCGCCCTTTCCCCTACCATGCACCTGCTCTCTCACTACTTTCCATTCACCGCTGGACTCCTTTTTGTTCCCGGAATGTGTGAAGGGTCTGTGAACTCGCTGTGCCCTCTGCCTGGACGCTTGTCCCTATATATCTGCAAGACTGACCACCTCACTTGTTAAGATCTGTGCCTGAATGTCACCTTATCTATAGAGGGCTTTCCTGTCCAGCCTGTATCAAGTAGAACCCCTTGCCTAGCACACCCCAGCCTCCTGCTCCTGCTTCCTCCAGAGTGTATACACTTGACATAATATATATTTATTTGTTGGTTATCTCCCACACTAGACGATCACTCATGAGGTCAGGGGTTTTGTCTGTCTGTTTCCGCTGCTCTACAGTGCTCTGTTAGGTTCTGCTGTACGACACTGTGAATCAGCGACATGAATACATACGTCCCGCTCTGAATGCCCCGCTCACCCCACCCACCACGGCACCTGTCTAGGTCATCACGGAGCACCAAGCTGAGCTCTCTGTGCTCTACAGCAAGTGCCTACCAGCTGGCTATTTTACACGGGGTAGTGTATATATGTCAGTCCCAATTGGTAAGGGATTAAATGTCAAAATATCCAATTAGCTCATGCAGCTTAATATAAAAAGAAGAAACAACTCAATTATAAAGTGTGCAGAAGCCCTAAATAGACATTTCTCCAAAGAAGATATATAGATGTCCAAGAGTCACATAAAAAGATGATTGACATCACTAATTAAAATAGAGAAATGCAGATTAAAATGACAATGAGATATCTCTTCACACCAGCCAGAATGGCCATCATCAAAAAATCTACAAACAATAAATGCTGGAGAGGGTGTGTAGAAAAGGAGACCTTCTTGCACTGTTGGTGGGAATGTAAATTGATACAGTCACTGTGGAAAACAGTACAGAGATTCTTCAAAAAACTAAAAATAGAACTACCATGTGACCCAACAATCCCATTCCCGGTCACATACCCTAAGAAAACCATAATTCAAAAAGACACATGCACCCCAGTGTTCACTGCAGCACTGTTTACAGTGGCCAGACCCCAGAATCAGCCTAAACGTCCACCGACAGATGAATGGATAAAGAAAGTGTGGCATGCGGACACGAGGGCAGGGTGTTTATGCGTTCTGACCTGTTGAGTCCTGGTTCCCTAGAACCATGAGTGGCATGTAACAGGTATTTAATTGTTGATGGAATGAAGATACAGTGGTACCTGGTAGAAGGTAAACGCTATATATTATTACTATTAATCAGGCTCCTTAGGTGGAAGGATGCTTATTTTACATATGAAGAGATTAGGCCAAGAAGGGTGGCAGCACCTTCGTCACCTGTGTGAGACCCAACAGCCCAAGAAGTGGAATCACCCGCCGTCACAGCCCAGGCCTCCCCATCTCCCTGGGGTCCTCGTTTTTCCACAGTGGGGTGGTATTCACCAGTGGGATCCCAAACCCCAACATTAGAATGTTCTTTGTGTTACTGCTGAAAATGTATTTCCTGTGGAGAGATCTTTAAGAAATATAACTAAGTTGGGAGGATGCGTAAAAAACAATATATTTTATGTATCTTTTGTGACAGAAAAGGGAGAATGCTATTTAATCTTATTTGCTTGAATTTATATAAAGAAACACTGGAAAAATACCCAAGAAACTAATAACAGTGAGGAGGAGGTGGGAGAAAACGAATAGAGAAACATGGAAAGGGGTACCATTCCTCACTGGATTTTTAAGATTTTTACATTTTGTGTTGGTTTCTGTCATGCAGCAATGTAAATCAGCCATAATTATAGGTACATCGCCTCCCTTTTGAGGCTCCCTCCCTTCCCCCCAACTCATTCCTCTAGGTCATCACAGAGCCCTAGAGTGGACTCCCTGTGGACGCCTTTTATACTGTTTTTATTCTTGAACTTTGTAAATGTAATGCCTATTAAAAAAATCAGTTAAAACAATGAGCCTGCCCGACTGTCACAGCCAAGATTAGAGACAAACACCTAAAGGGAAGGTGATGGCTAAGCTGGTTTAAGGTCTGCCCAGCTTGGTCAAACTTCAGGAAGGCTGCTTCTTTAGGTCTGGGTCCCTGACTTTCCTTTTTTCAGAGAGAGTATTTCCTTCAGACGACTCATCACTGTAAATTCCTTCTCTGCCCTGTGATATGTAAATCTTTTAAAAAGCTTCTTGCCAGTTTTATAACCCAAGAATATCTTTCTCAAGGATCTGGGAGTCATCGCTTTGAATGTAATCATCAATGAAAAAAGCAGAGAAACAGAGGTGCAAATTCAGAAACCACTGCACTGTGTGAGGCAGAGCGCCCTGGTCCCCCTTGCCCTGAAGTCCTTCAGGACTTTTCCTCTCCCATAGCCTCAGCTTTGCTTCAGTGGAACTGAGTACAGACCTCCCTCCCTTGATTGCCACAGCCTCAAATAAAGTCCTCCTCGACAGACATTGTCCAGTACAAGTTTGCTGTGATGGAGCCCTAGATGAGAGCCTGGATCAGGAAAACAAAAAACAAAAAACTAAAGCAATCTGAATCTGATCTTATTCAAGGTTACTGCAATAGGGGTGACAAGTCTGAACTCCATTTCATTGAAACAAAGAGCAGGAAACTTTTTAAGGCTGGGGTGAGTGAGTAGAAAGGTCCTGGGGGACTGCAGTGGGACATGGACAAATGGGATATGCCCCACCCACTGCAATGACTCCTGAATTTGCAACTATGTCTCTGCTGTCTTCATTGACGATTATATTTCAGAGATGGATCCCAGCCCCTTGAGAAAGGACAACGTTAACAAGCACAGACTTAAGATAATACCAAGGAAAAGGACATTCTTTTCCCCTTTACAGTAATGTTCAACTCTGTGAGTCTTGTTCAGCTCGCATCTCCAGAACCTAGCACATGATAAATACTTAATGTATTAATTGATTGAATCACAGGGCTGAAGGAGAATATAATTGCAGCTTAGTTTAATTTCAAGCTGAGTTTCTACCTTCTTTGCAAGTACAGCTGCAAGATGCTGGTATGGCTTCTGGGCTTGTATCTTTCCAGTGACTGGGTCCTCAATAACTCCTTGGAAGTAGTTTGTTAATTAACAGCAAACTGGAAAGGTGCCCCTTGGTGTAGCTTTAGTTCTCTCAGCTATGAGATGGCAAGGGAGACCAATCCCTCTATCCTTTTTCTTTCCTCTGACTCCGGAAAGCATTCAAAACAAGCTAAATAGCTTCAAGGTCAAAGTATTAGAACACTCACAGTGGGTGGATGGAGAGGTGGCTGACTGATTTGAGGTTAAGGTTCTTTGAAAGTGGTTAGGGACACACTGAATTAACCAGTCCTGGGGCACCCAAATGCCCACACGATAAGCTCCTGTCATGTGCCTGCTGATTAATTGTCCACTTAATGGGCTCCTCGGAGGATCTTATGAGACATAAAAATAAATGCTCGTTTTGGACTCCTAAAAGCCACCTTTGAGGTGTTTCGTGACATTATCATTAATAGTAATTTTTCAGTGGTGATGTTACATAAAACCCTAGCCACTGCCCTTGGAGCTTTCTGTATTAATTCACATCTAATAAACTGTGATCATGTCTTTCATTGAATTGTTACTAAATACATTTCTATTCAGGGCATCTCCCTGAGATGGAAATATTTCCCTAAAAATTAATTTTCTTGATTCACATGCATAGGCTTATTAATGTGAGCTTAGAATAGACTTACTTTTGCATTTCTCTGGAAGGAATACAAAGAAAGGAATGCTGGTGAATTTGCATCTCACATGATCGCCAATGTGCCAGGATGCACGCTCCAGCACATAATTTTGGAGTAAGTGGTATCTCACAGATGCTCAGATTCATGTTAGGAAAATGTCACTAACATTTGCACACGTCTTTACACTTTGCAGAGCATTTTAACCTGGCTTTTCTCATCACCTCTCCCTCCCCCACTGTAATTCTCCTGTGGGATTGGTATTATTATGTTCCCTGGTTTAGTGATGAGCAGTCTGGGCTCAGAAGGGTTAGAAGACGGTGCAGAGTCTTACAGCCAGTAATGGTCCCATTACTGTGGTGCTTAAATAACCCTTCCTGATCGAAGGTCCATTGTTCACCATGGTTTATTTCCGCTATCCGATCCTCACACCCTCTTCATGATCCACCTTGATGTTCATGTCTGCTGATGTTCTGTGCTTTTACTTGCCTGAAGCACTCTCCCACATAGCTCACTGTTCATCACACCCTCCAGGTTTCACCTAGCATCTCTGTCAGGAAGTCTTCCCTGCTGCCTAGGACACCAAGGCTGGGCCAGCGGTCCATTTACATCAGAGCAGGGACCTTGCCTAGTTCTGTCTTTTCATCCCCCACACATAGAGCATCAGAGGTGTCGTTTAATGAAAACTTATTAAATAACAAATCAGAATAAGTGGTAGAGCCAGGACTGAAATCTCTGACCTCAAGTGCAGTCCTGTGGTGACACCCCATTCCCTCACATAATTAGCAGAATGACAATAACAATAACAAATGACTTCTGAAGTGTGATTTCTTCAGAGAGTAACATACAGTCGTTGCCTTAGCATAATGCAAATGTAACTTTTCAGTGCTGTGGACTCCATTAATTAAGGATGTATAATGCTTGGCCAGGGGCTGGGTTGGCTTGTACCTTTGGAGTGTTTATTTATAAAAGAGATTGCTAAGCACATTAGTGTATTAGCAGTGTAAACAAGATCACCGGGTTGGGGGGCGGAAATGGCAGAAGATACTTAAGAGAACAAAATGCCTGGAGTCACTTTGGAAGCACCCATTATGAACAAATAATCACTGTGCTAATTACAATTGCTCTGCTAATTACAATTACTGTGCTAATTACAATCTATCCTTATCTGCTCTGAAGCTTCCCTACAGACTTTTCCTTCTGAGTACTTAGACCAGCCTGAGTTACTGCCTGCCTCTGAATGTAATGAAAACTGTCTCTGGTTCAGATACCTCAGATACCTCAATAAGTATCCATCTCCAAGAAAAAAAGAATGTAGTCAGGGATTTTGAAAGTTAAAAACAAAACCAAAAGGAGGGGGAGGTTGAGTAGAAAACTGGAAAGAGAAGTGAAATGGACCTGACTCTTTTAACACGTTTTGCAGACAAGAGATGTATCTTCAGGGTAGTTGGAGAATTCAAAATACTCTGTGTATAATTTGTTTTCCTCATAAAATGACCATGCACGATATATTTAGAGATATGAACACTGACTACTAAAATGTTTTTAAAAACAAAGCAGCTATTCTTTCTTCTCTTTCTATAATTAGGGAGGGAGATTGGCGAGGCCTTGTTTAAAAATGGATTGCAATTCCCAGCTCCCCACAAAAATAAATAAATAAAAAGCATCTTCCACTAGGTCTTAATTTTACTACTCTCTTTCTGTCCCCAATTAAACTAATGAGTGTTGATGGTATGAGATTTTGGTCTCAGCACTTAATAATAAAGCTTTGCCCAGACTAATGTCCCTTCCCAAATGGATTTCTCACAGACTTTCAAGGAGTCTGCCTTCCACCTCTGATTTAATACAGACTGCAGCTCAGCTCTCCGCTGGAAAGCATTTTCCATGGCATCTGATGATGGCTGGAACTGTAGAGCGGGCAGATGGAGGGACCTCAGATGTGGGCACCTGCAGCTTCAGGACACTGGAGATGAGACAAGTGCCTCGCCCACTGGTACTGATGCTCAGCATCCCTGTACCCATCAGTGAGCAGAGCCGACAAACGGATGCAGAGAATGAATTATGCTGCATTATGCACTAGGGGCCTCCTGAGTTGCAGGACAGCACTGTCCACCCCAGCTGCTGCAAGTCCAAAACCATCCCTGCACTTGGTCACTCTAGGGAGACTCCTCTGGGACTCTGTGGTGTCCCAGCACCACTGGCCTTGGGGCTCAGTTGTGGCTTTCTAACAGGTAAATGACGGGCCAGCCATCCTTCTCCAGGCTCAGGCCTAACCTGGCCTCGCACTTAGCATAAAGTCCAGCTTAACAGTCTGCTATTCAAACTGGTCCTCGGACCCAGGAGTTCATTTGAAATGCAGAGTCTCAGGCCTTCCCCACAGCCCAACCAGAGCCTGTGCTTCAGCAGGAGCCCCTGGCATCTGTGTGCGCGTATGGGTTTGAGAAGCACTGGCACGTTTCTTGTGTACTGAGTCCTGGCTCTAAGCAGACATATGGGAAAGTCCTATCTTTAGATGGAGGTTTTGTGTATAATGAAGACGATGAGCTGTTATTTGCTCGCCTGCTCTTTGACGATCATATGGTTTCGGACCATCGGCACGTGGCGCATGGAAGCCACGAGTCCTTTTCTAAGCTTCCGTTTCCTCATGTAACAAGTACAACAGGCAACCTGCCCCGTCCACGTGTGCCACAGGAGGAGTGTCTGCCTGTGCCCGTCAGAAACCAGCTTCAGAAAGAAAAGAAGAAACAGCTTGACACTATCGATCATGCTTAAAGGCGTCGAGAATCATCCCAGAGCATGTGATGAGTTGAGAGGAGGGGGGAAATCAGAAAAGCTGGAAGGTGATCGTGACTGCTACAGGGCCCAGCAGGACTTACTGCTGAGCCTTCCCTCTCCCGGGACGGACGTCCTCTTCAATCGGTCAACGCCAGTTCTATGCCACTCACTAAATAATTTTAATATCACCCCAGAGGTGGCAGATAAACATAGCTCTGGAACTTTTGGGTCTGGGCCCAGGTTATCAAGTTTCACACGTGAACATCTCAATTTCACATTTCTGTTTAGATATATTTCACTGTTGTTCATTCAGACAGAAACAAAGGGGGCTACCCTATAGGACGCAGGTGATACGGCACATCGGCCAGATTATATCTTTGCAAAGGCTGGGTAAATACCCACACAAGAAGGTGACCTTGGCTGCTGCCCCATCTCACACTGCTGCCTGAGCTGTCTACCTCCAACAGACCCGTGGAGCAAGCATGAAGGGCTGCACTTCTATCTCTGGGCTGGGCATTTCACCAAAGCAATGTGTTCACCAAAACACCTGTAGAGGCTCGCTGGAAGAAGTTGGGAGGGTGACCGTGACTCCAGTCCAGAGCTGAGATCTGAGGGAACGCTCCAGAAAACATCTTCATCTGCAGCAGGGCTTTTGGAATTGTGGGGAAAGGAATGCAACTGAAAGAAGAGAAAACCACGTTTACTGAAAGCCTACTACATCTAGGACCTTGCTTATTACCTTTTTAAATCCCTACTTTAGCTCTTTTCACATGATACTAGTAAGATTATGCTCAAAATCCTTCAAGCTAGGCTTCCGCAGTACGTGAACTGAGAACTTCCAGATGTTCAAGCTGGATTTAGAAAAGGCAGAGGAACCAGAGATCAAATTGCCAACATATGCTGGATCATAGAAAAAGCAAGAGAATTACAGAAAATAAAATCTACTTCTGCTTCATTGATTATGTTAAAGCCTTTGACTGTGCGGATCACAACAAACTGGAAAATTCTTAGAGAGATGGGAATACCAGACCACCTGAGCTGTCTCCTGAGAAACCTGTATGCAGGTCAGGAAGCAACAGTTTGAACCAGACATGGAACAATTTAGAATTGGGAAAGGAGCATGTCAAGGCTATATATTGTCACCCTGCTTATTTAACTTATATGCACAGTATATTATGCGAAATGCCTGGCTGGATGAAGCACAAGCTGGAATCAAGATTGCTGGGATAAACATCAATAACCTCAGATGTGCAGATTATACCACATTAATGGCAGAAAGTGAAGAGGAACTAAAGAGTCTCTTGATGAAAGGGAAAGAGGAGAATGAAAAAGCTGGCTTAGCAACTGAACAACAAATTGCTCTTTGAGGATATTTTGGGGGTAAAACCCACTTTCACTGTTGAAGATCTTGCAGTTCAGAGAGATTAAGGGATAAGTCCAAAGTCACACAGCAAGGAAATGGCAGGTGTGGGATTTGGATCCTGTTCCTTCTCGTGGTGGCAGCCTGACACCTTGTGTTGGATCACAGCCAAGAACAGGATCAAGTGCCTGCAGAACTGTGCACAGAAGCATGGCATTTGCCTAAGACTCCTCTTAGTTATTGACTTGGCCACTTGCTGTGGCACCACGGGCCTCCCCATCTGCTGAGAATAGGAACAAAACAAGGGTCAGTCTCACTTAATCATCACAGTATCATCAGGAAGTGGGTCTTGTTATTATTCCTAATGTAGAGATAAGAAAGGTGAGCTTAATGAACTAATGCACTCAAGGTCAGACCATTGACAAGTGGCAAGTTAGGACTCAGACTCCAGAACCTGGCATCTTAGACATGCAGCCATGAAATTAAGATGCTTGTTCCTTGGAAGGAAAGCTATGACAAAACTAGACAGCATATTAAAAAGCCAAGACATCACTTTGCTGACAAAGGCCCACATAGTCAAAGCTATGGGTTTTCCAGTGGCCATGTACAGATGTGGGAGTTGAACCCTCAAGAAGACTCTGCAATGAAGAACTGATGCTACTGAACTGTGGTGCTGGAGAAGACTCTTGAGAGTCCTTTGAACTGCAAGGAGATCAAACCAATCAATCCTAAAGGAAATCAACCCTGAATATTCATTGGAAGGACGGATGCTGAAGCTGAAGCTCCAATACTTTGACCCACCTGATGGGAACAGCCTATTCATTGGAAAAGTCCCTGATGCTGGGAAAGATTGAGGGCAGGACGAAAAGGGGGTGGCAGAGGATGAGATGGTTAGATAGCATCACTGACTTAATGGACATGAATTTGAGCAAACTCTGAGAGATAGTGAAGGACAGGGAAGCCTGGTGTGCTGCAGTCCATGGGATCACAGAGTTGGAGACAGCAACTAAATAACAATATCCCCAAACTGGTAGATCATGTGAACCACCTGGGGATACAGTGGAAATTCATTTTCCCAGGCCACTTATCTGGGGAAAAAAAATTGATTGGTGGGTCTCCAAACACTGCAAGGTGATTCTTATGATCAGATGAGTAGGAAAGACTTCACTAGCTTTGAAGCTGAGTTTTAAAAAAAGTGCTATATTCTAGGTCAGAAGCCCTAAGTCTTCATTTGAGCTCTGCCGTCACCTTAATATACAGAAGGGACAACAGGAAATCGGAAGGAGAGAATGATTAAGACTGATCACCAGGAAGTGGCAGAACAGGAATGAAGATTTTCTCACCTAAGGTATACCTGACATGTCGGGCCTGACTCCTATAGGTGATGTTAGTAAACCTTGGAAAAATGGGGACACAGAAAGGAGACTCTTCGCAGCCAGCCAAGGAGTGAGGACCCCAGGGAAAACAGTCCCTGAGACTCTTGTGACCCAGCCTCCAAGTTCTGTCCCTCAGTCATTCCAAGATCTCACCATTAACCCCCCAGAGAAGGCAGCATATAGCTGTGTCTCCAGGTGGTCATTTGAAGATTTCACCAAGAGCTAGAATGTTATTAAATAGAGAGGCTTGGGAATGTCCTTGAAAATCAAAAGCTATACTACTTTCAATTGATAATTTCTCTACTACCTGCCTCCTTTGCTTTTTTTTTCCTTTTAACAATAAGATTATGGTATATTACAAAACACTCAGGCCTAAGAGTACAGAAAAACAGCTCCAGGCCTGACTCTGCTGTTAATTCTTTATGGAACCTTGGCCTTGGTGTTACTATCTGTACAGTGGAGGAGGTGGATGCCATATACCTAAACCCTGGGAGTGAATAGAGAAGCCCAAGAGACTGGGGGTTGGAGGCCTCACTTATTCATTCAATATATGTGATTTTAGGTAATTCGCTTAAATTCCCTCAGGCACCTCACCGCCAAATGAAGCCGTTTATACAAACTCTTCTCCAAACTTCTCCCATCTATAAAGTCTATGGTTCTTTGTTAATTGAATGAAGAAAACTGACAAGAAGAGAACAGAGGTCTAATTACGGTTCTTAGCGGGGCTGATATGAAGGAGGAGCATCCTGGGAGCCTGGTAGGCACAGTACTGCTAAGTGGGCTTTGCGGCTAGACCTCCATGCTGTCAGTTTAGCTGTATGACTATCAGGCTAGGTAGCCTAACATCTCTGAACCTCAGTGTGGTGAACAGTATTGATGTCCCATATATTTCTGGGTCTCTGCTTCTCTGCACATGCTATGCTGTGCTTAGTTACTTAGTCCTGTCTGACTCTTTGTGACCCCATGGACTGTAGCCTGCCAGGCTCCTCTGTCCATGGGCATTCTCCAGGCAAGAATACTGGAGTGGGTTGCCATGCCCTCCTCCAGGGGATCTTCTCAACCCAGGGATCAAACCCAGGTCTCCTGCACTGCAGGCAGATTCTTTACCTTCTGAGCCACCAGGGAAGCCCTGTCTGCCCATAATAGAATTGTATGTCTCAGCTCAGCCCCTGGAGGGACACCATGACTATAAGACTTAAGGTGACCAATGCAGCGTGAGCGGAATGTGACCTTCGGGAGGCAATAGGGAAGCCAAGCTCCATCCCCACTATGACAGCATTCATGGAAACATGGGAAGAGAATGTTCTGTCAGTCCAGATTCCCAAACACCAGAAAGAGCACAACCGCTGTGATTCTCTCCAGAGCGTGTGGTACGAGCATCACACAAGCTTTTCTGTGACGTCTCTGAGGTTTTGAAACCATATGTTACCAAGACACAGCATAATGCAGTCTGACTGACAAACTCATTTCTTTTTCTTTTTGTAAAACCAAGTTGTCAAGGGCTACTTTGCAACAGGTCTTGGATTAAGTGAGAAAACATACAGTCTGTAGTACAGGACCTGGCAAATAAAAAAGTACGCACTTGATTAAAGGGCAGGAAACAGGGGATGATCAAGAGCAGTATGCACAATTAACTGCGTCCCAGGAAGGCGGCAGAGAAACCACAGCTTCGGAGCCACTTGATAAGATGTGACTCAGGACCTTCATCGGGGGAGCAAGTGGGTGTCAGAAGTGAAAGCCAGCTTCCCTCAAATCTTTAAAGAGAATCCTCTGCTTCCCCAAGCGTGGGTTGGTGGTGCTTCATCCCGAATGCCACATCTTACCAAAACTGTCATCTTATTCATCTGTACAGCATGCATGTCTGATAAGCAACCCAGACTGGAAACAGCCTTTCTAGTAACTCTTGCACGAGCTCCTTACACTCCTTGGAGGTCATCTGGGAAGGCCCACGAGCCAGTGTCTGTGGCTGGCAGAACCATCTTCTTTTTGATGAGGCTTCTGCAAAATGTACCATTGTCTTCGCTCAGCCCCCATTCCCAAAGCAATGTTTCCTCGCTGCAACTTCTGAGACTCCAGCCTCCATAACAGTCTTTGACTGAGGTTTATCTGCATTTCGGCCATCTGTGACCAAAGTTGACCTTTCTTTATAATAAAAATGAGGCGGAATGCATAAGGACGGGAGAGAAGGGGGAAATAAAATACAAACCAACAAACGAAACAACAAACACACCAACCTCCTGTGAGTTTCTCTCTCCAGGAGTCTCTGCCAGGCTCTTCCTGATGAGAGTTAAGGGAAGGGAATTCTGACGGTGAGCCTGCACGGGTCATTAAGACCAACAGAGTTCACCAGAAGGGACTAGAAACAGCAAAGCTGAGCATCACTTACCGAGTTTGGGGGCAATTCAGAGGTGAGACATTTGACTTTTCATAGTTCCTCAGAACTTGGCATTTTGCCAAAGGCTTTTATGTGCTTTCATAATCCATCTGAACCTGATTCCTAATCCAGAGCTCTCTCTTAACACCACCCAGACTCTTAAAACAACACTTACTCCCTCCTGGGAGCAAATGATACTGGACTTCGGTCTGCCCTTTCTCTATCGCTTCAGGCCTCTCCTTTAAGCCCTTCATCTTTCACACCTCCCTAACTCCTTCACCTTTCACCACTTAACTCCTCGTCTCTTTGAAGTGCCATCGCTCAGTCGTGTCCGACTCTCTGCGACCCCATGGACTGTAGCCTGCCAGGCTCCTCCATCCACGGGAGTCTCCAGGCAGGAACACTGGAGTGGGTGCCATCTCTTTAGCCCGCCTCAATCCTCTGCATCTCTTTAACCCCTGCTGTGCCTTCGTCCCTCCTTCTGTTGCTCTGAGTGCCACTTAACATCTCCTCCATCCTCGTCTCTGCCTGACTCTGCTTTGTCCCTCTGCCTGCTCCTCTCTGTCACTCTCACCCCGCCACTGTTTCTCTGCGGGTCTTTGGGGTGCTCCGTACTTCATCTTGCCACACAGTGGATGATTTCTGGACTTGTCAGGGTCCTAAACTCTCCACATGTTCCTCTCCCAGAGATGAGCTGCATCCTATATGCGACAGCCTAGGAGGTGGCTAGGAAGGGGGTCAAGTTCCTGCAGAGTCACGTCCATGGAAGTGGGGTTTGCCTAAGATCCCCCCTTTGTTATGAGTCTGACAGTCCCCAAAGGCACCCACGTCCTCACTAGAAGCAGAGTGAAGCAGGTGGCCCTTCTTGTCACGTGCTGGCATGGGGACATGGGGAAGTGACCTACGTCACTTGTAACAGAACCAGAGGCCAGGAGAACAGTGGTTTGGGAGTCACAGCCTCAAACTTTCAGTCTCAGAAGGGCCCAAATCATGACAAAGTGAAGTTGCCCAGTCATGTCCGACTCTTTGCGACCCAGGGGACTGTAGCCCATGGGATTTTCCAGGCAAGAGTACTGGAGTACGTTGCCATTTCCTTCTCTAATCATGACAAGCACTGGCTAAATAATATCCATCCCTGGGTCTCAGTGTCCCCAGCTACACGATAAGAGGTGAGCATCTGTCAATCGTTAAGAGCTTGCCCAGTTCAGAAACTTGAAATGCGAGACTTCTGTGAAGCAGAAATCCAGGTTGTGCTTTCAGAGATTCGAGAGAGGGCACAAGAGGCAGCCCTGTCTCCTGTCAGCAGGTGCTGGGTGTGGGCATCCGGGTAGGGGCACAGGGCTGGGGCACAAAGCTGCACTGGGGCTGTCACTGAGCAGAGTCTGTACCTGGGAGAGAGTTTGAAATCCCAGGCCAGGCCAGGCAGTCATCAGGAAATGGGACATATGGTAAGACGACTGGTGGGGTGCCTGCTGGTTACTCTGGAGGGCTGGACCAGAGATGACTTGAAGGAGGGAGGGAAGGAGGAGGGGCAGGAAAGAAATGACAACAGCCTTTGGTGCTGAAAAACCGTACAGGCCTGCCTTCTGGAACCTGAAGGACAAAGGAGCCGCAGCTCACCCTTATCTGGGGCTCAGGAAAGGAGACTTTTGAAAGAGATAAATTTAGACTCATTAGAAGCCACTCACCTTCCCACAGAGGGAAGCTGACCGCCTTAGCATGGGGCTCCAAGTGGCAACATGGTCTGGGGACAGAAATAATTGCAAAGAAAGTTTAACTGAAGCCAAGGATGAGTGAGCTGAAGTGAAATGGGCTATTCTAATATAATGGGAGTCTAGGGAGTTCCCTAAATCTGGAGGCTGTTGTCAAAAGAGAAGAGTATGATCTGTTCACTATACTCCCTTCCACGAGCAAATCAGGGTGGACTGACCCTAGCTATTCAGGAATAACCCAAGACTGAAGGGTTATATACACAATAAACAGAGTGTTTGAGGCAGAAGGAAGTCTCTTGATGGGACTAAAGTTCCATGTGAGCCCAGAAACTCCCAGATCCGCCTTCAAGGAGCCAAGCTCTCTCTTATCAACCAGTCTATTGATGGGGGAAGGAAAGCCTGCTGGATCATCGGGAGATTTGAGTTCACAGGCCAGTTCTCAAATGACTTGCCTTGTGACCTTAGCCAAGGCCCTTCCCCACATGCAAATGAGATCCCGAGATTCCATGATGCCCCCTCAGGATCCAGTATCTTACTTCCCAATCTGTGTCCTTCATTTGGACCAAGCTAATCTTCACCCTTGAGAGTGTGAACTCATGGATTTGATCATTTATCACATGCCAGTCACTCTGATGTTTGCTATGAGAAATCAAACTACATAAAACAAGCAATGTGCCCATATCACACTGACTGGGATATGGTAAAACACCACTGTTAAAAGATGAGGCAGAAAGACTCTGCTGGCCATGGATAGGGCTGGATTTTGAAGCTGGGTCAATCTGGAGATTTGCTTTCCTATCTCCCCCTCTTCTCTCATTTATCAATACATCCAGGCTTCTGCATGTTCCTTCCTGGACAGGAAAATGACTATAGCTCTTTTCCCTACCAGGAAGCACTATTCTTTGTCATCAGTTCAGACTCCAGTTCATAAGCTTTGTCCTTAAGGAAGCCCTTTATTATTCCTTCTAATTTCTTTTGAAAGTCTTCAGATGGGAACTCTGAAAACCACTGGCATTCCCTGGAATGTATCTGTGCAAATCCAATTTTCACATATTTGTTTTCTATTGTATGGGTGACTTCTTGCACATTTGTAGATTCCTTTCTTGAAGGTGAGGGTCAGTAGATTTTTTTCCTTTTGGTTCCAGGCAGCATTATTCTACCCATCATCATGCACAACATAGGGTTTCATAGACTATTAAAACGATAGAAAATCAAGATTATAGGATCTCAGAATTGAGTAGCTCATCCGGATTGCCCTTAAATATCTCTCAGGGTTTTTCTGATCGAGTGCCATCTGTCTTGGCTTGACCATCTGGGTGGTAGAAAGAACATCACAGGGAGTTGGAGAACTCAATCCCGCCATTAAATTGCTATGAGGCTGCCAGTCTCTCCTACCACCCTTGACTCCTCCCTCAGCCTCCCCCTTTGCCTGCAACTGCTCCCCGGCCCTTGTCCATTATCCCTCTCAACTATATCCCCAGATCTCCTTTCTCAATTTTGTTCCCATCATCCCAGCTTGAAGCTGCTAACATTCTCACGTGGCTTCTATAAGACATCTAGTTGACTCCATTCCACTGTCTCCCTTTCCACTCTCATTGCAATCTGCTCCCCGCACAGCTACCATAAAGTTAAAAAAAAATGCAATGCAATCATGACCTACTCCCTCCTTTATCCATTTAAGAGCTTCCCTCTTTGCTGTTAGAATAAAGCCTTGGCCTGCAAGACCCCCATGATCTGCCATTGCTTCCCACTCTGCCTTCACCTCCCACTCCTCCTCCCCTACTTCCTCAGCTTCAACCACACCAGATTCTTATATTTCTTACATACGGAACAGTTCTCAGTTCTTCTCATGCTATCATCTTATGGCTTTCAGATTTTGAGATATGAATAAATCCCACTGAAGGCCTCTCATCTCCAGAAAGAACAGCCCCAGTTCCTTCAACTCTCCCAGGAAGACTTTCCCAATTAGACTGCATGTCTAATCTTCCTATAATTTGTACAACCCAGTTGCTTTCCGGTTTATTCTCATATGAGAGTACTCTCGTCTTTTAATTTCGCATGTATGTCTATATTTATTAACAAGGAAAGAGGTATTTGACATACCAATGAGAAAAAATCGCAATTTCTAAACAGCTTTCCTGAGAGTTGGCGTGTTTGTGTGTTTGTGTACTCACTGACATACAGATAGAGAAAGAGAGAGGTGTTTTAAGAATGTTCAAGAAAATATTAACTCTGGCTTTATCTGGGTGACGGGAATTTTATCTTCTACTTCATTAAATGTCTTTATTTTTGAACTGCCTGAATAGCCTACTTAAGATACTTACTTTTTAATAGATGGAAAGATTAATTACATTAAAAATTTCAATTAACTATACTTAGAGGATGATTTAAGATTGAAATTAAAATATGTGGAGAGGTAGAAAATAGGAGGATGGGGTCGACAAATGCTTCGGTCAGTGGAAAAGGAACTTCGGAGAATAGACTTTGCTGACTTCTAACACTTTGTGCATAGGCGCTTGTGAGTCTAGGGAGATGCTGACCAGTATACCGGACCTCTGTCCCATGGTGCCCATGGCTTCCACCCCCTGCCCAGATTTTGGGTCAGCGACTCGACCAGTGAAGTGTAGGCGTCTGCCCCATACCTAAAGGTCATCTGGAAGACTTGGCCTTGGTTCACATGCTGGGTCCGGTTGTTGTAACCGTGTAGCATCTCTCCAAAGAGCGTGTCGTTGAACTTGGAGTCAGGCTTGAGGCACTTGGGGCCCTCGCAGACATCTGAGAGCATAAGGCAGGACTTTCCATCAGGAGCCAGCTTGTATTCCTCCACACAGCTGTGTGATAAAACAGGGCCAAGAGTTAGCTTGCACGCTGGATGCCCCTATTGGGAGTGACCTAAAACCCAGGCCTCTTTTGCCTGCAAAACAGGTCAGAGTTTAGGAATGGAAACAGCTATGCTGGCTGGAATTTATCTAGGGCACAGGTGTCTAGAGAGAAGCACATTAATCCTGCAAATTGGTAAATTCAAGGAAAGTCATTTGTGACACTCTGGAGGAGTCGAGGGGGACGCCAGAGAGCACATCCACGCACAAAGCAAATTTAAAAACTGTTTTCCATGAACACACAAACCTTAAAAAGCATGACAGACCAATTTACAGGAAATTATCAACTAGTTTCTCAAATCAGAATCTATTCCCAGTACATCTGGCGGCCAAGGTTGAAGACTGTAGCAAAAACAAGGTTTTCATTGCCCTTGTTGAGCAAAGGTGATAGTTCCAGGACCATGGACAGCACACAGGGCAGCCACCACACCTTCTGTTCAATTAGCAAAGTTAGCAGCCTTTGCTGACTTCTAACTACCTAATCCCGACAGCAGAAGGGCCCTTGGCATGCCTTTGAAACTGGGATGGACTCCTTGGTGGCCCAAATGGGCATCTGAATAGGGTGTGGAAAAAAACATTAGCAATTTGGGGGTGTTTATAGAGTGGAAAATAAAACTCTTAGAGAGATAGGGGAAAACAGAAAGCAGAGGCCCTAGCTTATGAAAAATCAAATGAGAAACTGAAATTCTTTGATTATTGTAGAGTGAACATACTAAGACATACAAGAAAACAGGCTGCCTGGCTGAAGGCATCTTTGTCCCTTGTGATGTGTGTGAAGCCAGGCAAGTCATTTTACTTCTTTGCTTTCTAGTTTCCTCGTCTGTAAAAGGGGGTTAACACTGCTATCCTACCCTACTTCACTAGGCTGCTGTGAGGTTCCATGACACACAGGCTGCATAAACAAAAACTGCAGTATACTTCACAAAATAATTACAGAGAGGTTGTAATGGTGGTGATGGTGATATTTACTTATTGAGCATATGACATTAACTAGGCACTTTGTAAGTTTATTTTATCACCATGAAAAAGGTAGCATCATCATTCCTGCTTTACAGAGGAACAAAATGAGGAGCTAAAAAATAAAGCAAGTCACACAATAAGTGTCAAAGGTGGCATTCAGAATCACGTCTGTTCAGCAACAAAGCCATCTTTTTCTCCACTTGTCTTTTCCAAATCCAGTTGTTCCTATTTGCACGGCATGACCCTGGTTAGGCTGTGCTGACATGACCCTGCTTAGGTTCTGCTGGTTGGAGGCAGCAGGAAGCAGGCAGTCTCTTATCTGCCTTTCTTCCATGAGAGTGAAGATCTGTGGAATCTGACGGCAAAAAGACTCATGCAGGAGGAGGGAGAGACTTGGTTTGAGAAGGAAGTGTAGCCAGGAGGCAGGAACCAGTGGCTGATGCTAGAGACATAGAACCCAGCTGAAGGCAGGGAGTAGGCAGGCGGAGCTGAAAACACGATCCAAGATCACTCCATTTGAAAAGTCAGGAATATCTTGTATTTGATGCAAGCTGATACCCTGGCCGTGTTTTCCTCTAGCCCCTGGTGTATTGTATGGCTACGTTGAGGGTCTTTCCACTGTTTACACGCTCCTGCACAAAGTACAGTGGAAAGTTCTTGGAAGGAGACCTGTTCGGATACCTTGGTCAAGTCTGCCCTGTCTTCATTTAGCATCTACTAATATATGCGATCTCCCCTCATAAAGTTGCAGGACAGATAAAGTGAGTTGCATAAATGGACAGATATACGGTAAGGACTCAATACAATCTAGTTCCACACATTTATTCCAAAAAGTTCCTAGCAAATATGGGAAATGATTTACTGGATAGATCTCACCCTCCTCTCTCTCTCTTACACACACACATACATAGATGCAGCCGTGAGTAAACGCATAGTTGTAAAAGATCAGATATTATCAAAGTCCACAGAGTATAACAAGAAGTTCTTAATTTCCCACTCCACACGTATCCTTGCTTCCTGTCCCAGCGGTCATCATTGTTAATAATTATATATTCTCATAGGGTTTTTTCAATATATTTAAAGATATACATTTCCTCCGCCTTTTCGAAAAGGCAGAGGAACCAGAGATAAAATTGCCAACATCTGCTGGATCATGGAGAAAGCAAGAGAGTTCCAGAAAAACATCTATTTCTGCTTCATTGACTATGCCAAAGCCTTTGACTGTGTGGATCACAATAAACTGTGGAACATTCTGAAAGAGATGGGAATACCAGACCACCTGACCTGCCTCTTGAGAAACCTGTATGAAGGTCAGGAAGCAACAGTTAGAACTGGACATGGAACAACAGACTGGTTCCAAATAGGAAAAGGAGTACATCAAGGTTGTATATTGTCACCCTGCTTATTTAACTTCTATGCAGAGTACATCATGAGGAACGCTGGGCTGGAAGAAGCACAAGCTGGAATCAAGATTGCTGGGAGAAATATCAATAACCTCAGATATGCAGATGACACCACCCTTATGGCAGAAAGTGAAGAGGAACTCAAAAGCCTCTTAATTAAAGTGAAAGAGGAGAGTGAAAAGGTTGGCTTGAAGCTCAACATTCAGAAAACAAAGATCATGGCATCTGGTCCCACCACTTCATGGGAAATAGATGGGGAAACAGTGGAAATGGTGTCAAACTTTATTTTTGGGGGCTCCAAAATCACTGCAGATGCTGATTGCAGCCAGGAAATTAAAAGACGCTTACTCCTTGGAAGGAAAGTTATGACCAACCTAGACAGCATATTAAAAAGCAGAGACATTACTTTGCCAACCAAGGTCCGTCTAGTCAAGGCTATGGTTTTTCCCGTGGTCATGTATGGATGTGAGAGTTGGACTGTGAAGAAAGCTGATCGCTGAAGAATTGATGCTTTTGAACTGTGGTGTTGGAGAAGACTCTTGAGAGTCCCTTGGACTGCAAGGAGATCCAACCAGTCCATTCTAAAGGAGATCAATCCTGGGTGTTCATTGGAAGGACTGATGCTGAAGCTGAAACTCCAATACTTTGGCCACCTCATGCGATGAGTTGACTCACTGGAAAAGAGTCTGATGCTAGGAGGGATTGGGGGTGGGAGGAGAAGGGGACGACAGAGAATGAGATGGCTGGATGGCATCACCAACTCTGTGGACATGAGTTTGAGTGAACTCCGGGAGTTGGTGATGGACAGGGAGACCTGGCGTGCTGTGATTCATGGGTTCGCGGAGAGTCGGACACGACTGAGCGACTGAACTGAACTGAAAGATATACTTTATACATATTGTATTTTTATAATAGAAAACACCTTTTGTTTACTTACTATACCATATATTTTGTTATATATATAACTTTTTTATAATAAACTCATAAACAGAATTACCCTATGTGTTGTTGTGAGATACGCATTTGTACCTAATTTCTTAGAGATCTTTTCAAATCAGTATCCATATAGATCTATCTTTTTAAATAACTCTTTGGCATTGCACAGTATAAATGTACCATAATGATTTTACCAAAAGTTTATTGATAGACATTTCAGTTATTTTTTAATGCTGTCACAATAAAGAATTTTATACATATGTCACTATGCCCCTTTGCATTTCTATAAAACAGATTCTTACAAGAGTAATCGCTGGGTCAGTGTTTTATGAATTTTGAAACTTTGACAGATCTACTAAATGACTATCTGCAGGGGCACGGCCTGCAACCCCATCACTGATGAAAGAGAGACCCCGCTCTGCTGCATCTTTCATGCTCATTACTAAAATCTGGGACGGCTAAAGAGAAACCGTTTTTGTTTGCGGATGTGCATTTTCCTGATTACTGGTGGATCTCACCATATTTTCATGTCATGGCCATTTGCATTTCTCATTCTGTACACTATCTATCTATATGCCTTGACCATTTCTCTACTGTGATACTTGTCTTTTCCTCTTAGTGGCTTATACATGCTTGGCATATATTCTCAACAGTTTTCTTTCACCTTCCAAATATACTGAAGCTTTCTTCCAGTCTGTACTTGTATCTTACTCTTGTTTTTGATGTCTTATAACCTCTTTATCCTGGTCTTTTATTACTTTTGAATTTTGTGTGATGCTTAGGGAGCCACAAAGATGAAAAAAAACATTTTTCTCTATATTCTTCTAGTATTTATATAGTTTTTCCATCTTTGGTTATTTAATCTGTGTGGAATTTATTTTTGTGCATGGTGGGAGTGATTAGTTTAATTTAATTATTTTTTAAATGGGTAGATGATTATCTGAAGGAGCCATCCTTTCACTAAGTAGTTTTAAATGCCATTCTGTCATGTACTAAATCCCTATGTGTATTATGTATACATGATTGGAAATTTTATTTAATTATCTGTATATTCTCATAATAATGCTGCACTATCTTAATTAATAGAGCTTTATGACATGTTTTGAATGTAGCAAAGTAAGTCTTCTCTTCATAAACACTAATTTCTATTTCAAAATTTTCTCACTGTTCCTATTCATTTTTCCCTTCAGATAAATTTTAGAGTTGGCTTGTCAAATTCCCATGTAAAACTTTATTGGAATTTTGTGTGGTTCCAAATTGAATTTGTAGACTAAATTAGGTTATTCAGTCACTAAGTCCTGTCCAACTCTGCAACCCCATGAACTGCAGCTTGCCAGGCTTCCCTATCCTTCACTCTTTCCCAGAGTTTGCTCAAACTCATGTCCATTGAGTCAGTAAGGCTATTCAACCATCTGGTCCTCTGTTGTCCCCTTCTCCTGCCCTCACTCTTTCCCAGCATCAGGGTATGGTCTTTTCCAATGAGTCAGCTCTTCACATCAGGTGGCCAAAATATTGGAGCTTTAACTTCAGCATCAGTTCTTCCAATGAATATTCAGGGTTGATTTCCTTTAGACTGACTGGCTTGATCTCCTTGCAGTCCAAGGGACTCTCTAGAGTCTTCAGCACCACAGTTCAAAAGCATCAATTCTTCAGTGCTCAGTCTGCTTCATGATCCAACTCTCATACCCACACATGACAACTGGTAAAACCATAGCTTGACTATATGGACTTTCGTCAGCACAGTGATGTCTTTGCTTTTTAATACAATGTCGAAGTTTATCATAGCTTTCCTTCCAAGGAGCCAGGATCTTTTAATTTCATGGCTGCAGTCACCATCCACATTGATTTTGGAGCCGAAGAAAATAAAGTCTATCACTGTTTTCACTTTTTCCTCTTCCATTTGCCAAGAAGTGATGAAATCGGATGCCATGACCTTAGTTTTTAATGTTGTGGTGAAGGGATCATGTAACTGAATGGAGCTCTGAGCCATGCCTCGCAGAGCCACTCAAAATGGATGGGCCATAGTGGAGACTTCTGACAAAATGTGGTCGACTAGCAGGGAATGGTGAATCACTCCAGTATTCTTACCACAAGAATCCCATGAACAGTAGGAAAAGGCTACATGACGGCAAGTTGTTGATTTATTTTCTTTCCTTTAAGATATATGCATTGAGAGTCACCTCTGCACTAGAGTCTATTGACAAGTATGAGAGTTGATGTCTTATGTTCACCACACTGGATCCTCTTTGTGGAAACCCTGTAGACTATGCACCTAAGCTACCCTTGCATTTGGGTTTACGGGGCCATGTGCAAGGATTCCAAGAGATGGAGTCTGTATAGATGTGAGGTGAGTCTCTGTCAGACCCCGCCCTTACAGACACCCTGTGTGATTCTCAAGCTCTCTCTTCTCTAGCTGTGGAAAGCTTGGAGAACATGTGTTCCAGATCCATACTGCAAGACGGAAGAAGGCTGCCTTAATTACAGTGGACCGCGTGTCAACCAGGAATCAACTTTCGTGTGCAGTCTTCTGGTTTGGGAGGCTTCATCTGTTGCAGCAACATAGCCTATCTTATCCTCACTGACTGCTGCAGCAGCTTTACAGTCGGGAGTCTTGCAATTCAGAAACATAGCTGGCGTTTCCATTTAGCAAATGTTCTTTTAAAATCTTCACTGAAGTTTTCGACTTGTATTCATAAAAGCCTTGCACATATCTGTTGTTCAGTCACCAAGTTATGTCCAACTCTTGCGACACCGTGGACCATAGCATGCCAGACTTCCCTGCCCTTCACCGTCTCCCAGAGTTTGCTCAAACTCATGTCCATTGAGCCGGAGATGCCATCCAGCCATCTCATCCTCTGCCATCCCCTTCTCCTCCTGCCTTCAATCTCTCCCAGCATCAGGGTCTTTTCCAGTAAGCCAGCTCTTCACAACAGGTGGCCAAAGGATCGGAGCTTCAGCTTCAGCAATAGTCCATCCAATGGATATTCAGGGTTGATTTCCTGTAGGATATACTGGTTTGATCTCTCTGCTGTCCCAGGGACTCTCAAGAGTCTTCTCTAGCACCACAGTTTGAAAGCATCAATTTTTTGGTGCTCAGCCTTCTTGATGGTCCAACTCTCACATCTGTACATGACTACTGAAAAAATCGTAGCTTTGACTGTACGGTCATTGGTCAGCAAGGTAAGGATTTATTCATAAGCATTTATGCAATGCCTTAATGTGGAGAAGTTATAAGCAGGTATTTTGGATCCAGACCACCACAGTCCAAATCCAGATTCCACCCTTTATTGGCTGTGTGACCTTGGAAAAAATGCTTAACTTCTCTGTACTTCCTTTGCTTGTCTATGAAGAAGTTCACACTGCACAGAGGCACCATGAGGATTAAATGAGCTATGTCTGACATACAGTGTGCCCAAGCATATAGCAGAGTGATGGCTTCTGGTATTACAGTCTTTTCCACTTGAGGGATAGGACCAGTTTTTCATGTATTGTTTCCTTTATATTTTCTAGTTAGTTATTGCTGACTTCAAGCAAAGTTATTACTGATTTTTGAAAGCTGATTTTTCATACTACCACATAAGAAGCCCATCAGTTCTAATACATCAACCAGATTTTTCTCGATGAATGAATATATATTTGCCCAGTTTGGGTATTCAGATTATGCTAGGATTATAGAATAAATTAGAAAACTGTCTTTTTTTTTTTTTTATCTTCCTTCTCTGGATTGGTTTACATAAAATAGAGGTTATCCATTCCTTGATAATTTGATAAGACCTGCCTCTAAAGTACACTGGGATCGATGTCATCTTTTCAATCGCAGACACTTAGCTCTCTTATCATTTTATTTTATGTTATCTGGCTATTTAGATGTTCTACTGCATCATGATTCAAACTAGGTAATTTACATTTTTTCTAAGGAAATAATGCATTTCACCAAGACTTTCAAATGTATCGGCATAAAGTTGCTCACAGTATTCTCATTAAAGTTGTTTTATCTTCTGTGCTTCTATGGTTATGACCTCCAGTCTTTACTCATGTCTTTATTTGTGTTCTCTCCTTTGAACAAGCTTTTGCCTTTTATGGGCAAGGCTCCTTTTTTTTTTTTCTATTTATTTCAGCTTTTTATTTGTAATAATTCCTTCCTGCTGCTTTCTTTGAGTCTGTTTTATAATTCTTTTTCTGGCGTCTGGAGTTGAGTGCTTCATTTGTTTATTTTCAGTCTTTCTTGTTTCTTAGTGAATGCTGTACTCTTGCCTAGAAAATCGCATGGACAGAGGAGCCTGGTGGGCTGCAGTCCATGGGGTCGCTATGAGTCAGACATGACTGAGCGACTTCACTTTCACTTTTCACTTTCACACATTGGAGAAGGAAATGGCAACCCACTCCAGTGTTCTTGCCTGGAGATCCCAGGGACGGCGGAGCCTGGTCGGCTGCCGTCTATGGGGTCGCACAGAGTCGGACACGACTGAAGTGACTTAGCAGTAGCAGTGAATGCTGTGGAGCTTCTGGCTACTGCTCTGCATCTATTCCATGGGTTTGATGTGAAACCTTCCAGCTCCTCCTTGTTTCAAAAGAGGTGATAATTTGAGTGTAAGTTTTTTCCTTCAGTTCAGTTCAGTTCAGTCGCTCAGTCATGTCCGACTCTTTGCGACCCCATGAATCACAGCACGCCAGGTCTCCCTGTCCATCACCAACTCCCGGAGTTCACTCAAACTCATGTCCATCGAGTCGGTGATGCCATCCAGCCATCTCAGTCTCTGTCGTCCCCGTCTCCTCCCACCCCCAATCCCTCCCAGCATCAGACTCTTTTCCAGTGAGTCAACTCGTCGCATGAGGTGGCCAAAGTATTGGAGTTTCAGCTTTAGCATCAGTCCTTCCAATGAACACCCAAGATTGATCTCCTCTAGAATGGACTGGTTGGATCTCCTTGCAGTCCAAGGGACTCTCAAGAGTCTTCTCCAACACCACAGTTCAAAAGCATCAATGCTTCGGTGATCAGCTTTCTTCACAGTTCAACTCTCACACATCCATACATGACCACAGGAAAAACCATAGCCTTGACTAGACGGACCTTGGTTGGCAAAGTAATGTCTCTGCTTTTTAATATGCTGTCTAGGTTGGTCATAACTTTCCTTCCAAGGAGTAAGCGTCTTTTAATTTCCTGGCTGCAATCAGCATCTGCAGTGATTTCCTTCAGTTCAGTCGCTCAGTCGTGTCCGACTCTCCGTGACCCCATGAATCACAGCACGCCAGGCCTCCCTGTCCATCACCAACTCCCAGAGTACAGTTGTAATTTAGAAGGTTGCTTTTTGTAATTCATATGGATATATATATATATATATGTGTATGCTAGATAGATTATAGCTAATATCTAATATTATTGCATTCTAGTCTGAGAATGGCTTCTCTGGTGGTTCAAATGGTAAAGAATCTGCCTGCAATGCAGGATACCTGGGTTCGATCCCTGAATCAGGAAGATCCCCTGGAGAAGGGAATGGCTACCCACTCCAGTATTCTTGCATGGACAGAGGAATCTGACGGGCTACAGTCCATGGGGTCACAAAGTCAGAGATGACTGAATGACTAAAACTTTCACTTTCAGTCTGAGAATATAGTTTGTATAATTTCTACTTCGGTGAATCTATTGAGGTTAAAGCATCTGCCTCCAATGCGGGAGACCCGGGTTCGATACCTGGGTCGGGAAGATCCCCTGAAGAAGGAAACGGTAACCTACTCCAGTATTCTTGCCTGGAGAATCCCATGGACGGAGAAGCCTGGTAGGCTACAGTCCACGGGGTCGCAAAGAGTCGGACACGACTGAGCGACGGAACGGAACGGATGGAATCTATTGAGATTCCAGGCTCCCTTAGCTAAAGGAGACACAAGGTATCAAGTTCAGATTTTGGATCTAATTAAATGTGTGGTCAAATAGAGCTGTACCACTTCCCAGCGGAATGACCCCAATCAAGTCTGTTAACTACTCTAGGCCTCAGTATTATAATCTATTAAATGGGGATAACAATGATTTTTATCATAGGGCTGATGTTAGAATTACAGAAAACTTACATAAAGGATAAAATAATATCCATGATGTAGTGCCTAATTAATGCATCAGCTGCTGTGATGTTAATGATAAATGTTACTGTTATTATGCTAGTAGTACCTGTGACTGCTTCTTGATCTAATAGCCCATTTAGACTTCTAAAACAATGTACATTTATTTCCTGTGGTTTTCAGATCTTAGTTGCTGACTTCCTTCTAAATTGCTTCCCTGGTGGTTCAGATGGTAAAGCAGCTGCCTGCAATGTGGGAGACCCGGGTTCAGTCCCTGGGTTGGGAAGATCCCCTGGAGAATGAAATGGCAACCCACTCCAGTATTCTTGCCTGGAGAATCCCATGGATGGAGGAGCCTGGCAGGCTACAGTCCATGGGTTTGTAAAGAGTCGGACACAACTGAGCAACTTCACTTTCACTTTCCTTCTAAATTCAGATTTCCTAAAACCAACAGAATTGCCTTTCTTTGATTCACTTTTTCCTTTTCTTTTCTGCAAACTACATAATTGGGAAATTCTTTGTTCCATTCATTGGAAATGAATTATACATATAAACATGCATTATGTATATATTTTGAATGTATAAATTTACATATTTATAAATATATGCAGAGTACATCATGAGGAACGCTGGGCTGGAAGAAGCACAAGCTGGAATCAAGATTGCTGGGAGAAATATCAAGAACCTCAGACATGAAGATGACACCACCCTTATGGCAGAAAGTGAAGAGGAACTGAAGAGCCTCTTAATGAGAGTGAAAGAGGAGAGTACAAAAGTTGGCTTAAAGCTCAACATTCAGGAAACAAAGCTCATGGCATCTGGCCCCATCACTTCATGGGAAATAGATGGAGAACAGTGGAAACAGTGTCAGACTTTATTTTGGGGGGCTCCAAAATCATTGTGGATGCTGATTTCAGCCATGAAATTAAAAAACTTTTGGAAGGTAAGTTATGAACAACCTAGATAGCACATTAAAAAGCAGAGACATTACTTTGCCAACTAAGATCCGTCTAATCAAGGCTATGGTTTTTCCAGTGGTCATGTATGGATGTGAGAGTTGGACTGTGAAGAGATCTGATCACCGAAGAATTGATGCTTTTGAACTGTGGTGTTGGAGAAGACTCTTGAGAGTCCCTTGGACTTCAAGGAGATCCAACCAGTCCATTCTAAAGGAGATCAGTCCTGGGTGTTCACTGGAAGGACTGATGTTAAAGCTGAAGCTCTAATACTTTGGCCACCTCATGTGAAAAGTTGACTAACTGGAAGAGACTCTGATGCTGGGAGGGATTGGGGGCAGGAGGAGAAGGGGACGACAGAGAATGAAATGGCTGGATGGCATCACTGACTCAATGGACATGATTTGAGTGAACTCCGGGAGTTGGTGATGGACAGGGAGACCTGGCATGCTGTGATTCATGGGGTCTCAAAGAGTCGGACATGACTGAGCGACTGAACTGAACTGAAGCACAAGTATTACATATAATGAGCTAAATATATGCATCATATATGCACATATGTGTAGATACGTGTATATATGTATGAATATGCACATACATGCATACATAAAGCTCACTCTTATATCCAAGATTACACAGTCTAGTGAAATATCTTTTTTGTGCATGACTGTATTTTCTCCTTATTGCAAAGTATAGTAGATGGAGAAATGGTCCCCTCAAAATATCTACCTCCTAATCCCCAGATTCCATGAAATGCTACCTTACATGGTAAAAGGAATTTTGCAAATGAGATTAGGTTAAGATATGAGATGATTATTCTGGATTATCTGAGTGGGCTCAATGTAATCATCATTATCATTAAGTCGCTAAGTCATGTCCTATCCTTTGTTACTTCATGGACTGAAGCCTGCCAGGTTTCTCTGTCCATGGGATTTACCAGGCAAGAATATCAAACTGGGTTGCCATTTCCCTTCTCCAGGAGCCCTTCCTGACTCAGGGATCAAACCTGAGTCTCCTGTACTGGAAAGGCAGATTCTTTACCACTGAAGCATCAATCAGAAGTGTCCTTATAGGAGGACACGTGGTACAGAAGAACATCAGTGGCAGAGAAGGAGATACAACTTGATAGCAAAAGAAAGAGAAAGACAGAGAAACAGACAGACACAGAGACTATGCCTCTGGCTTCAAAGTCCCGTTGATGTCTAGATTTCAGAAATTCTGCCTTCTAGAACTGTAAAATAACAAATCTATATTGTGTTAGATTAATTAAATCTATATTGTCAAGATTGCCGGGAGAAATATCAATAACCTCTGATACCCAGATGATACCACCCTTATGATAGAAAGCAAAGAACTAAATAGCCTCTTGATGAAAGTGAAAGGGGAGAGTGAAAAAGTTGGCTTAAAACTCAACATTCAGAAAACTAAGATCATGGCATCTGGTCCCATCACTTCATGGCAAAGAGATGCGGAAACAATGGAAACAGTAACCGACTTTATTATTCTGGGCTCCAAAATCACTGCAGATGCTGATTGCAGCCATGAAATTAAAAGATGCTTGCTCCTTGGAAGGAAAGTTATGATCAACCTAGATAGCATATTAAAAACAGAGACATTACTTTGCCAACAAATGTCCATCTAGTCAAAGCTACTACTGCTTTTTCCAGTAGTCATGTATGGATGTGAGAGTTGGACTATAAAGAAAGCTGAATGCCAAAGAACTGATTTTTTTGTACTGTGGTGTTGGAGAAGACTCTTGAGAGTCCCTTGGACTGCAAGGAGATCCAACCAGTCAATCCAAAAGAAAATCAGTCCTGACTATTCACTGGAAGGACTGATGTTGAAGCTGAAGCTACAGTACTTTGGCCACCTGATGAGAAGAGTTGACTCATTGGAAAAGACCCTGATGCTGGGAAAGATTGAGGGTGGGAAGAGAAGGGGACGCAGAGAATGAGATGGCTGGATGGCATCACCAACTTGATGGACATGAGTGAGTAAACTCCGGGAGTTGGTGATGGACAGGGAAGCCTGCTGTGCTGCAGTCCATGGGGTCACAGCGTTGGACAGAACTGAGCGACTGAACTGATCTGATATTGTGTGAAGGTGTGTGTATGGTAATGGATCACAGAAGCACTAGGAAACTAATACATAACCCTCATAGGGAGGTGGTGCTCCCATTTTCAGACGAGAGAACTGAAGTTTAGAAAAGTAAAGTGACTCGCCCATGGACATATACCTTGTCAATAGTTGTGTTAGGAATCAAACCTGGAGTTCATATTTCAAGAAGTGTGTATATGAATGTGTGTGCAAGAGCATATGTTTGTGAGTGAGTGTGTGTGAGTGTGTGTGAGTGTGTGTGAGTGTGTATCACTTCAGTCATGTTACAGCTGTAGATGCGTGGTATTTTCCTTTTGCTTGGGGCCAAGAAAGACTGGCATGGCAGGAGAGGAAGGAAGGAACATGAAAGGCCAGGGTTCACTTATTGATAGTGAGACCCTTAGAGATGCAGAGTGAGAGAGCAAGAACAAAAGCGGAGCTCGAAAGGGCGAATGAGCCTTTGAGTTTTCAAACATCAGCAGCTCTCTCCCCCAAGCCACCTCTGGGCACAGTATGATTTATGCAAAGGTCGATCTAGTTGATGGTTTCTGTCTTTTTTTTTTTTTTTTTTAAATCTTATTTTTGTACCATGCAACATAATTATACAGCTCCTTTAGAACATTCTGTCGTCTGGGAGATTTTCTTACAGAAATTCTAAAGAGTGTAGGCTCACAGGAAACCAGCCAAGATCCTCATGAAACTATATTTATACATATGCCAAAATGAAAGACATAAAATAAGTACAAAGATACAAACTGGGCATTTTAGCTGGAGGCAATGAATGTGCTATCCTGAACACACCCATTGCATTACAGAGAATACTAGAGCTGGATGGGGCTTCAGAGATTGTGCCATGAAATCGTGTATGTGTTTAGAGCATGCTTTATTTAATCCTTCCAGCATGTCGTGAGATGGGTACTTTCATTCCAACATTGCCACTAAGGACCCGAAGCTTGGCATTTTAAATTCCTTGACCAAGACCATAGGAGCACTTCGGAAAAGCCAGGATGTGGACTTGGATCTTCCTCCTTCAAATCTAGGGCTATTCCACTTTAGCACAAATGACAGCTTTCAAACAGCTTGTTTTGGGAAAAAAAGAGAAACTAGGACTGAAAAGAAATGGCATTGATACAAATTTCTAAGGCATTGATACAAATTCTCTTATTTATTCAAGTATTTACCTGCTCATTCATTCATTCCTTAATGGCTTATGGAATCAATAAAATTATGTATTAAAACCACAGACTAGAAACTCTTTTTAATAGGGAAGGGAAAAAAATCCAGGGGAGGGGGGAAATAATACAATTCAGAGTAAGAAGATGGCCTCCATTTCTCCCTCCAGGGGATCCTCCCAGTCCAGGAATTGAACCCCTGTCTCCTGACTCTCCTGCTCTGGCAGCAGATTCTTTACCACTAGTGCCACTCAGGAAGCTCAAATTATAGTTAAACACATTTAATATATTCAGATAGAGTAGAATAGGATAGAGTAGCCGGTGACATCTACTATCCTAATGCCACCTCCTCACTGGCTGTGAGACCATTCTGGGCCTCAGGTTTCTCCTCTGAAAGATCTAAGAAACACTGAAACTTCAAATATGTTGATGGCATTGCTCACCACCTCTTATACAGGTATGTATAGGACACATCTCTCTTTGCAAATTATGTTAAGAAACTGAGTGTATCCTCTGGAAAATGACACAAAGCGACCATCCCCTCCCCCCATCACACCCCTCAAACAAAACAAAACAAACTACAAACTTCCTGTTCTCAAACAAGTACAGTTCTATAATCCACCAAGTTCTGTTTTGTTTTCTCCTGTTCACTTTGGCAACCAGGACAAACCAGAGCTAAACTGATCTCATGGTACGTAACCTTCCCATTCCAGGTTCCTGAAATCATTTCCTCCCTTTCCCTTTCTCTCCTTACAAATGGCTCAGATCTGTCCTATCTTTATCCATTTTTTATAGGCTGGATTTATGTGGATAATATTACGTTCTCTTGGAAGAATGCACGGTAAACACAGGCATACAAATGAAACTAACTTGGTTGCTAGGTAACTTGAATAAGTCTTTAGAGAGAAGAAGTGCCTCCTCACCCATAAGATTCATTCTACATGCTTCATCTTAGGAGCCAAGGACCTTCTCAGCCATCTCACATCCACCTGCTGCTCTTAGCACGCTGGACCCTGTGGTCTACCACGACCCGTCGGGTCCGAGTGAGGCTCAGACACCAGGCCCCAGGGTCCACTCTGCCCTTGGTGGGCAAGGACTTGTGCGCGATGCTTCTCCGCATTCTCAGCATCCCAACCACCAAGCACAGAGTCGATGCAACACATCTTAGTGGCAGAATCCTTCAACAATTATGGCTTTGAACTAGTCCTAGAGCAAGCAGTGTGGGATGACCATGAGGACACACAGGTGATTAAGACTTTGTCCCTGCTCGTGAGGGATGCATGGTCAGCCAGGGACCAGGCTGAAAAGCAGGTCAGTCAACAGAGCGATGGGGCTGCACCGTGGAGGGGCGTGGGAAACTGCGAGACCCCAGAGAAAGGCTATTTCATTTAGCTTTGAGGAGTTCGGCCTTACCAGGGCTGACAACCAGGACAGAAAGTCAGAGGTCCAATCTGCAAGAGGTGTCAAGATGTCACTGGGATAAATGAATGTCAATGACCCTTCCTTGGTAAGAGGGCCTTATGGGAAGAAAAGAAAATATAAATAAATAAATATAAAATATATAAAAATACATATAAATATATATATATAAGACAAGAAAAACAGTCCTTTCTGTGCATGCCCTAACCTCGTGTGATAAACACTGTGTGTGTGTGTGTGTGCTCAGCTGCACAGTCATGTCTGGCTCTTTGCAACCCTATGGACTGTAGCCCACCAGGCTCCTCCTTCCATGGAATTTTCCAGGCAAGAATACTGGAGTAGGCTGCCATTTCTTATTACAGGGGATTTTCCTGACCCAGGGATCAAACCCCGGTTTCTTATGTCTCCAGGACTGGCAGGTGGATTCTTTATCACTAGCACCACCTGGGAAGCCCCTGTTAGCATTTAAGCTAATACTTAAATACTATCCACTCAGAAGGACAAGGCATTATATACCCAGCTCCATGGCAACTGCACATCTCTGTCCTGCCCTTCTCTTGGGGCTCAGAGAAGACTTGCTGGGGAAGATAACATCTATACCGAGACTTGAAAATAAAACAGTGTGCAAGTTAAAGCCAGGGAGAAACGAGAGGCAGCGGGGAGGAGAGATGGAGGAGAGGCAGAGGGAGCAATGTTGAAAACTCCAGAAGCTGAAGCCGAGACGCATAGTTCAGGAATAGGGACACAGCTGGAAATACAACTGAAAGGGCTGGCCTGAGAACGGTTTCCTTAGCCAAGTCAACTGAGGAACTCCATTTACCAAGTATTACCTGAGCACCTACCAGGTGTCAGGGACTGTTCTAACGTGAGGGAGATAGTGCAGTAAGCAGGACATACAATTCCGCCGCTGGAAGATGAAATGAGATGTTTTTATACCTGTTAGACTCATCACAGCTACCATTAACTGAGTGCCTAAGTGTGCTGGCCTCTGCTCATACAATTTCATTCAATCCTTCTGATGCTGCTGGAATCACATCTGATTCTATGCTAAATGAGAGACTCAGAGACGTTTAGTGATTTGCTCAAAACCACATGGCTGGAAGTAGCCAGAGGCCAGAAGCGATGTCAGATAAGGGAGCCACACAGACGGGGCTTAAATCCTGAGGCCTCTGCTTACCAGCTGTGTGACCTTAAGTGAGTCACTGAGCCCCTCTGTGCCTGGTTGTCTTGACAGTAAATCACAATCATAACGCTACTACTGATGCAGGAGAAAGACAGGCTCCAGGTTAGACATTTACAACCAGCCAGCCTCCTGTCTGCGTTTCCTGAGACAAGAGATAGGTGGGCTCCAGTTGAGAGGCATTTACAGCTGGCCTCCTGTTTGCCCTCCGGAATGGAAGTTGTAACAACAGGGTAAACAGCCGGTGTTTGAATCTTGTCAGCACCTTAAGGGAACAGTCATGTAAAGAACAAAGAGGAGCAAAACCCCACCCTGTCTACGTAACGGTCAGGGGTCTCCCTTCCCCTCTTTTGGGTCAAGGGAGAGACACTGCTCATGCACAGAAAGCTCCTTGTGGATCAAGAGTCAGGGGATAATTCCAGGCCATAATGAGTCTGGCTTCTCCCAAAGGCCTTCATTTTGAGATCCATCTTGGCTGAGGGGTGCTTGCATACACAGGGGAGTGAGTGTGCCCGGGTCGGTTAGGTGCGGAGAAAGAGACCAGAGAATCGGCCTGGAGGAAGGCAAAGACCCAGAAGAACTGCCCGATATAAATGGCCACCTCCCTACTCTGCGCCTCCTCACTGGGGGAGGCCCACACCCTGTGACTCAGGCTTGCCTCTCTGCCTGCTTCTGCCTCATCTAAACAAACAGTTTCTCTACCTCCTCCCCCACCTGCTGTTGTGCTATGTCCCTAATAATAACTTTGTATCTGGATTTACAGTTTCTGCCTCCGTGATAAATGTATTTTTCACTGGGGGCAAAGATCCAGGGAAAAATAGCTAACAGCCGCTAGCCCTTGCTGGTCTAGGATTCCTGGTTCTCATCTAGGATCAGTTCAGTTCAGTTGAGTCGCTCAGTCATGTCTGATTTTTCGCAGCCCCGTGGACTGCAGCACGCCAGGTTTCCCTGTCCATCACCAACTCCAGGAGCTTGCTCAAACTCACGTCCACTGAGTCGGTGATGCCATCCAACCATTATCCTCTGTTGTCCCCTTCTCTTGCCTTCAATCTTTCCCAGCATCAGGGTCTTTTCAAGTGAGTCAGTTCTTCGCATCAGGTGGCCAAAATATTGGAGTTTCAGCTTCATCATCCGTCCTTCCAATGAATATTCTGGACTGATTTCCTTTAGGATTGACTGGTTTCACCTCCTTGGAGTCCAAGGGACTCTCAAGGGTCTTCTTCAACACCACGTTCAAAAACATCAATTCTTCGGTGTTCAGCTTTCCTTATAGTCCAGCTCTCACATCCATACATGACTACTGGAAAAGTCATAGCTTTGCCTAGATGGACCTTTGTTGGCAGGATACCCAGGTTCAATTCCTGGGCAGGGAATTAAGATCTGACTTCACGCCACCTCTCACTGCTGCCTCGCTGAGATCAGTACCTCCTTTGAAGATTTGTTATGAGAACTCAATGGGCTAATGTAATCAAAGCACTTGGCACAGTCATGGCACATAGGAAGTGCTTAATAAGTGTTAGCTGCTATTTTTAACCTGCCTGCAAAAAGCTTTCTGAAACCTGTGCTACCCAGGAAACTCTCAGCAAGGGCACAGAGCTCTGAACAAGTCAACAAGGTCCCCTTGAGTGAGGGTTTGTTTTCCTTGCTTAATTCAATAGCCTGCCACTTCTCTCCACCAACTTTCACACAAGTACCTGCTAATGGTTTTCATTGTTTTGTTTATAGTGCTTCTAACAAATGCGGCTAACTTCTCATTTGCATCCTTAATAGACAATTTTCAAAGACTGTTGACACTGCAGTTGGTTTTAGGAGACCTGAGTTTTATCCCCATTTTCCTTCTGTTTGTCAGCATTTGGAGGAGCCTCAACAGCTCACAGCACACTTGTACTCTCTTAGTTCAGTCTCACTTAAAACTTTCAGAGACCTTTCTGGGCAGGGACGGTTACTTTGTCCTTGTCTCACAGACAAGTGGTTGAGCCCCTCAAGTCACTGAGCAACTGGAGGCCTGCTGTCATTACTATCATTCACTTTAGCTACTTTATTTAACAAAATACCTAATAGTGCTAAATCTGTGCACTTTATAAACATTAATGTAAATTGTGATGCAGGGGCTTCCCTGGTGGGCTCAGCTAGAAAAATAATCCACCTGCCAATGGAGGAGACTCAGCAGATCCAGGTCTGATCCCTGGGTGGGGAAGATCCCCTGGAGAAGGCAATGACTACCCATTCCAGTATTCTTGCCTGGGAAATCCCATGGACAGAGGAGCCTGGCGGGCTACAGCACATGGGGTTGCAAAGAGTCAGAAATGACCTTGGACCTAGTGACTAAACAACAATAAATTGTGATGCAATTAATGCCATGCATTTAATCCTCAAACAACTCTATAGAGAGACACTGTTATCATCGCTTTTCTACAGATGAGAAAACTGAGGCACAGGGATGTTAAGTAACTCACTGAAGGTCACAGAGTGAGAAGCAGCAAGCTACATTACCAGCCACGTGACCTTGGACACATTACTTAACCTGAATGGAGTAATAAATGCACTTTGCACTCTTTACAACCATCATTAGTTACATTAAGGCAGATATTATTAAAATTTTAGAGATTCTAGAGACTGAAGGTCAAGGGTCCTGAGAATCTTGCCTGATGTCTTAAGAGAAAGTTACAGGTGGTCAGGATTGGAACCCAAGTGTACCAATTCCCCTTGACCCTGGCAGTGTGCTATGGATGCAAGAGGCAGACAGTTTCTATGTCAAAATCCATTACTGCTGTGGTCCCCTGCTGTAAACTGTTATTTGCAACAGAAGGACACCCCTCCCCCCAAGTACAATAACAATGATAAGAACACAGCTGATTCGGTATTCAGGCCTCAGATCTAAACCCATGCATAATTTACTCAGCACTGCCCTGCAGTCACTTCAGCTGAGGAGAGACCCTATAAATTCAGGTCTGCACACACTAATTTATTTCTTATTTATTTTACTGATACATATCTAGGGCCTCCAGCGAGCTGCTCTAACACCTGCTCAAAGGCGCCTCTGGCACCAAGCGTAACTGGGGATGGGGTGGTGAGCCCCTGAAATGAGCCCCAGAAGGAAGACCAGATCCCACAGACTAAAACCATGCAGGTAAAATTAACTTCCTGTTAAACTGAAATTAAACACTTACGCATTCCTCCACCTCCTCTTTCATAGGTCTTGGGGCTGAAAAGGCTGTTGCTTTTTTCTCCTTTTCTATCTTAGTAAAGCACTGGGTGCGTTCAGCTGCTCAGTTGTGTCCGCCTCTTAGCAGCCCTGTGGACGGTAGCCTGCCAGGCTTCTCTGTCCCTGGAATTCTCCAGGCGAGAATACTGGAGCGGCTTGCCGTTTCCTCCTGCAGGGGATCTTCCCAGCCCAGGGATCGAGCCTCTGTCTCTTGCATCTCCTGCACTGACAGGCAGATTCTCTACCTCTGTGCTACCTGGGAAGCCCAGGCAAGCACTAAGGACACTTCAATGACTGGCCATCTCGCAACACAAAAGATCGTTTTTCTGAGTCACAGAATGTCAAAAGGTGAGCAAGCTGTCTCATATGAAGACATCAGCAGAAAGGGAATGAAGAGAAGGAAAAAGGCTGCCATTTTCTTGAATGATGGCTAAGGATCAAACGCGATCCTGGAAGCTCTCCATGGCAGAGGTCCCACTGCAGACATTTTCAACATGGAAAACAAGGTAAATTGGAAGAACCATTAGGCATCATTTTCCCAAAGATCTCATTTTGCAGGTGGTCGAATGGCAGCCCAGAGAGGGAGAATGACTTGTCCCAGGTGACTCAACAAGCCGGTCCTAACGTGACGCCCTCTTTCCATCTCATACCAACCTTAAAACTCAGCTGAATTCTTAACAGGAGTGAGAACTTTCTGAGCTTTGCCTGCATTGCTTCCTCCCCACCTCGCCTCTCCCAGTGAATTATTCTTATCGACAGGGACACGAGGACAAAGAAGGGCTAGCCTCTGAACTCAGCACTGCTTACTCCCTGCAGAAACAGGGTCAAAAGCCTGGGCTCAGCCGACATTCTGAAGCACCACACCTTCAAGACACCTTCAAGATGCCTGCTTTCATCTCCAAAACACACTGACCCAGGCTGTGGGGTAGATGCAGAAAGGGCAGGAGACTTTCACAGAAAAGAAGTCCTGATCCTAGGGTGCAGCCTGAGCGAGTGTACCATTTATTAAAATCACTAATCAATTATTTATCTTTCTTCCTCCACTCTTCTTCTCAACCCCCAACCAAAAGGTTAGACTGTTGCCTCTTGCCCCGGGGGCTGAAAAAGCAGAGGCATAAAGGCCATTTCAGTGAAGGTCAGAGCCAGCTGGGGCCAGGCTGTGGTTCCTGACTTTTTTCCTTTCTGCATCCATCAACTGCTGTGAAGGGAGTGGTCGGCACTCGGGGACAGAGACTCACCCGCAGAACATGAAGATGGTGCTGGAGGTGGCATCGTAGGGCAAGGGCACCGTCTGCTGCAGACACAGCTGCTCGCAGCCGCCGTTGAAGCCGTCGGAGCAGTCGATCCCTTTGGACTGGTCGTAGCAGCCTGAGCCATCCTTCATGGGCCTCAGCTCCTCGGGGCACTGCTCAGAGGGAGAGAGAGGAGTGGGGTGGTTACGGCTGAAGAGGCGGTGGTCTCATCACGCCCTCGCCTCTCACCCCCTGGAAAGGGACAGGGGCCAGGACCCCAGAGAGCAGCTCAAGGTCTTATCTGACCTTGGGACTTCCCTGGCGGCCCAGTGGTTAACCCTTCACCTCCTAACGTAGTGGGTACAGGCTCCATCCCTGGCTGGGGACTCAGATTCCCTCATGCCTTGTGGCCCAAAACACCAAAACATGAAACAGAAACAATTTTGCGACAAATTCACTAAATACTTTAAAAATGGTCTACGTGTTAAAAAAAAAATTCTTTAAAAATAAACAAACAACAACAGAGTCTTATCTGACCAACTATTAAATAATAGCTGTGTTCAGTTCAGTTCAGTTCGGTCGCTCAGTCGTGTCCGACTCTCCGCGACCCTTGGACAAATTCCTTTACCCCTCTGACCTCAGTGTGCCCACTTGTAAAATGGAACTTTTGTCGATACCTGTGTCTTGTAAAGTTGTAAGAATGAAGCGAGTTCATGTGTGCAGAGTGCTAAGAACTCCATGGCTCATATAGCAACCAGGCAAGCAAATGTGAGCTGCTATGAACACTGACCTTGCTGCGGTCATCATCAGTACTGTGTTTATTATTATTGTCCCACTGGGTCACTTGGGGAGGCAGCCAGATACATTTTTAAGAGCGTCTACCAAAATGAGTTTAAATTCCAGTTCATCTCCTTCTTCCTGCCTGAACTGGGGTAAGTTACTCGCCCTCCCTGAGTTTCAACTTCCTTATCTGTTAAACAAGCTCAGCACCTGCTTCGGCGGATTTGGTGTCAAGTTTAAGTTGGATCACAGGGGCTGCATAACTTACTTTGGATTTGGCATGCAGTTTGGTGCTCATCAAGTGTAATTTCTCTTCCTTCCTGTCTTGAATGTGTCACCTACTCTCCAGCCTCGAGTCTGAAGTCCTGAATGAGACTTGTACATCCCCACAAAAGGCCTCCTAAGCAGTTTGCTAACCTCCAGTCTGGCCTCTATCATTCTCCTAGTGGCCACCAGTGTGGTATTTCTAAATAGCATCACTCCCGAGTGCGAATAAATAAATGCATTCTAAACAACAACAGCAAAGTGAACCTTCCTAAAGCTGAGAGCCAAGGTCCAGCTACTGATCCCATGGACAGATGATTTCAAAACCTCTTGTCTAGCCACAGGCACCTTCTTCTGGGTGCCCTCTGGTTCCTTAGAAACCTCACCAGTTCCAACCTTGAGTGACCTCAGTCAAGTGCTCTTTTTGTGGGTGTGCCTGGCACCTGCTAAGTGCTCTATGAATGGAAGCTCTCATAGCCTTGGGAAAACCACCTATTTATCTAATCTAGTTTTCTATCATTTGATGAAGCTGAGCTCATCTCCAGTCCAGCAGATGGAGAACACAGTCCCAACTCTCCTGCGTTCGGGAGAGAAAATGAGGTACTAGGTTTCAATTTCAGTCATCCAGCTCGCATTTCCTGTCCACCAAGATTAACACTCGGAGCCCAGCCCTCTTCATCCATCACTGGACATTGCTGATTAAAATGCCCTCCCCATGTTCCTCTCCTCCCAACCAGCTCCCCTGTCCCCTCCCTCCTCCCTAAACCATCATCCCGAACAACATCAATAACAAAACACACACCCCAAAGTTAATTTACAAAACCCACAGTAACAAAAAAAGGTCAGCTCTCTCGGAAATTAAATTTTGCCTAAGAAGAATTCATAATTACAAATGCACGAGAGAGTTCTTCGAGACACTTGAGACTGGCGCCAGGAACGGTGACAGAGAGAGTTGGTTATAAATGGCCTTTGTCAAGCAGCAGAAAGGTTATAAAACTGGCTACATTTTGTGCTTAAAAAGAAAAATCAATTTTCCATGGGAGTGAAGTGCTGTACATATTAATACAAGCTCAGAGGAGGCCCCTGCTTGTCTCAGAACATTCAGTGTCAGCCAGAAAGGCACTTGGTCATGGGGTCATTTGACAGCACGCGCTGCTCCCCGAGGCTGGGCTGTCTGTATGCAGAGACTCAGGGGTGAGTGCTAGAAGGGAGGGCTGACCTTCTCACCAGGTAACAGAAAATACTACTCAATCAGGTAACTCACGATTCTTTCCATCATCCTCTACTGATTCCCCACCACTCTTGTTCTTTAAGACAATATATCCTATACTCCTGGCATAATCTAAGCACTGTATCTGATTTAATTCAGTTAACCTTTATAGCAAACCTATGAGGTCATGTGAGGCTAATGCACACGTGCTGTGTGAGTACTAAACTGCTTCAGTCGTGTCTGACTCTTTGCAACCCATGGACTGGAGCCTGCCGGGCTCCTCTGTCCACAGGATTCTCCAGGCAAGAATACTGTAGTGGATTGCCACGCTCTCCTCCAGGCGAGATCTTCCTGACCCAGGGATCGAACCCGTGTCTCTTATGACTCCTGCATCGGCAGGTGGGTTCTTTACCACTAGCGCCACCTGGGAAGCCTCCCTAAGATATGCCCCCATCCTGACCTTTGGAACCTGTGAATGTTACCTTCTACGGTAAAAGCTTTTCACAGATATAATTAACGCTGTTGAGATGAGGAGCGTACCCTGGCATGATCCAGTTAGCTCTAAATGCTATCAAAAGGTCCTTTAAAAAGGGAAGCAGAGAGAGGTTGCACACAGAGAGGGCCCTGTGTGTGGGGGGGAAGCAGCAACTGGGGTGACGTGGCTACAAATCACCCAGTGCTGCAGCCATCAGAAGCCTGAGAGGCTGGGACATTCTCCCCTAGAGCCCTGGGATGGGGAAGGACCCTGCTGACACTGTGATCTCACACATCTGGCCTTCAGAACCTCAAGAGAACACATTTCTATTTTCTCAAGCCGCCGAATTTGCAAGGCTGCTCTTAAATTTCTAATCCTCAAAACTGGCGTGAGATAATAAATGCCTTTTGTTTTAAGCTGCCCAATTTGGGGATAATTTGTTACACAGCAATAGATAACTAATACAGTGAGATAAATATATCAAGCGCTTGGCACGGTGTTCGGCAGACGCTAGCTGCCAGCTGCTGTTCTGGGTATGATTAAGGAGCTTAGGATCCAGATTGAGAAATGAGAAATACACCTATCTGTTAGACAGAGAACTAGTTACACAGGAAATGTGAAGAAGCATGGTGTAATCTGAATGGGAAAATGGAAATTCAGCGAATGTGCTTGACTGGGAAGTATCAAAGTAGGGGGGCTTGGGTCAGAGATGTATTCTTACAGGGAAGAGACAGGTGTCACTGAAGCAAAAGGGACACTCTGTTTCTAGGAAGAGGAAGAACAGAACCCTCCCCAGGAATACCACTCAGGTGCCCAGTGACCTTGTACCGAGCTGGGCCTCAGCTTTCTTTCTTTAAATAGGGGGAACAGGTTGGAGATGGGACTTGACGAGACTGGAGACAAGGGTGATTTCAGTCTTGAACTGCACACAGGCCTTTGATGCTGAGCATCTAGGCAAGTGCTTCTGCTCTGAAACACTCTCAGGCTCCTCATCTGTAAGAGAGAAGTAAGAATGTCTTTCTAGGAGGCATCTCTGGAGACCCTATGAGAAAACGACCTAGAATGTCTGGCTCAGAACCTGGCACATCATAAGCACTCAGTGAATGAAGCATAAAAGAATGGGTAAGTGGAACAAACGACCAATGGACGAATCCATCCCCCCACAAAGCCTAAGTGGGACGACCAGCATATCTTTTCTTTCTCACCCATCTAAGTCCTTCACTGGATCATTATACAAATGTACACTGAATGTCTACTCAGTGCTAAGCATGCATGTTGGGTGCTGGACATGCAGTAGTAAAGAACACAAGCAAGACCTTATTCTCAGGGGGAATAACTTCCAGAGAGAAGACAAATAATTAACAGGAAGCAAAATGATTATTTCATAGTGTAAAGAAGTACAACAAAAGTTCAGTTCAGTCGCTCAGTTGTGTCCGACTCTTCGCGACCCCATGAACCGCAGCACGCCAGGCCTCCCTGTCCATCACCAACTCCCGGAGTACACTCAAACTCATGTCCATCGAGTCGGTGATGCCATCCAGCCATCTCATTCTCTGTCGTCCCCATCTCCTCCTGCCCCCAATCCCTCCCAGCATCAGAGTCTTTTCCAGTGAGTCAACTCTTCGCATGAGGTGGCCAGAGTACTGGAGTTTCAGTTTTAGCATCAGTCCTTCCAATGAACACCCAGGACTGATCCCCTTTAGGATGGACTGGTTGGATTTCCTTGCAGTCCAAGGGACTCTCAAGAGTCTTCTCCAGCACCACAGTTCAAAAGCATCAATTCTTTGGCACTCAGCTTTCTTCACAGTCCAACTCTCACATCCATCCATGAGCACCACAAAAGTACAATATGATAAAGCTGAATGTGGATAGAGTCAAAGAGGCATAAACTGAGCACTTGAGCGAAGCCTGAGCAGTAAGTGGAATCTGCCAACAGAATATAAGTGGAGAGAGCTATCCAAGAAGTGATAGCAAGTATGAAAGTCCTGAGTCAGGAACAGTGTCGTCCTATCCATGGAACAGAGGAGACTGATGCAGCTGAAGCTCCATGAGACAGGAATAAACAAGGCTAGTAGAAGGCAAGTGGGGAGAGGTAGGAAGGGACCAGATCACCTAAGCCAGGGGTTGGCAAACTGTGGTCTACAGGACAAATGTAGTCAGAGAACTGTGCTTTTTTCTTTTTAATTATGCATTTAAAAATGTTGAGATACTTAGAGATTCACATGAAGCTTTAAGAAATTAGGGTCAAATGGTAAAGAATCTGCCTGCAATGTGGGAGACCTGGGTTCCATCCCTGGGTCGGGAAGATCCCCTCGAGAAAGGCATGGCAACCCACTCTAGTATTCTTGCCTGGAGAGTCCCCATGGACAGAGAAGCCTGGCGGGCTGCAGTCAATGGGGTCAAAAAGAGTCGGACACGACTGAGCAACTGAGCACACACAGCACAGTACAGGAGATGCGATGCGTCCCCAGTTTCCCTCAATGGTAACATCTCGCAAAACTACAGTAGAGCGTCACAACCAGGGCACATAGACAATCAAGACACAGAACATTTCCACCACTACGTTCACTCCTCCTCTTGCCCTTTTAAAGCCATACCCACCGCTCACCTGACTCCCTTCCTGAGTACTTGGCAACAAGCAGCATGCTCGCTATTTCTATAGTGTTTGTCATTGCAAGACTGTTACATAAATAAAATCATAAATCAGATGAACTTTCTAGGAGCTGAATGTTTTCGTTAACATGTTTCTCATATTCACCCAGGTGGTTTCATGAATCAGTGTTTAGTTCCTTTTTAAATGAAGAGTATTATGCTAGGGTATGGATGGACTCTGCGCGTGTGTGTGTGTTAGCTGCTTCAGTCTTGTCAGACTCTTTGCATCTCCATGGACTGTTGCCTGCCAGTCCATGCCATTTCCCAGCGCAGAATACTTGGAGTGGGTTGCTATTGCATTCTCTCGGGGATCTTCCCGACCCAGGGATTGAAACTGCACATCTGGCATCTTCTGTACTAGCAGGCAGATCCTTTACGTCTGCACCACCTGGTGAGCCCTAACCCTGCACTGGTGTGCAGGTATTTTTGTGAGGACATAAGGTTTTATTCCCCTGGGGGACAAAAAGGCCAAGGAGTATAATTTCTCATTGTATGATAACTGCATGTCTAATATTTTTAGGAAGCTGCCAAAGTTTTCCAGGGTGGTGGTACTAATTTAAATCCCCACAAGCAAAATATGAGCAGTCCAGTTTCTCCACGTCCTGGTCAACATCTGATGTTTGAGTATTTTTCATTTTAGCCACTTGACAGGGGTGCAGTTACACCCCCACTGTGGTTTCAATTTGCATTTTCCTGATAGTTAATGATGCTGAACATCTTTTGTTTATTTCCATCTCCATCTCCTTTTCAGTGAGATGTCTCTCAATGCCTTTTGCTCATTTTCTAATTGGATTGTTTATCATCCTTAAGGCCTGAGAGTTCTTTATATATTCCAGACATTAGACTTTTGTCAGATATGCAGTTTGTAAATATTTTCTTTCCCACTTTGTAACTTGTCTTCTCATCTTCTTCCACTGAGCTTTCACAGAGCAAATGTTTTTCATTTTGATGAAATCCAAGTTATCGTTTTCTCTTTTATGGATCATAAAAACTGTATCTTGGAACCTAAGAACCCTTTGCCAAGCTCAAATCTCAAATAGTTTCTCATGTGTGTGTGTATGTGTGTGTTCTGGAAGTGTTATAGCTTTATGTTTTACATTTAATTCTAATTCTATGATGCATTTCAAGTTAATTTTTATACAAGGTGTGAGACATACCCCGAGGTCTGCATCTCCAGTGAAATTATCCAAGCTTATAGATTTTTTTAAGGGGAGTTTTTAATTTACATTTTCAACTTTCTTAAAAGTTATAGGGGGACTGCCCTGGTGGTCCATGGCTAAGACTTTGAGCTTCTAATACAGGGGACCTGGGCTCAATCCCACATGCTGCAACTAAGATCCAGCAAGCTACAATGGTGATCAAAGATTCTATATGCTGCAGCTAAGACTGAGTGCAGTCAAAATTAAAAACAAAAGTTATAGGGCAATTCAAGTATCTGTTTCATATTGGGTGAATCGTCGTATTTTGCATTTTTCAAGGAAATAGTCCATTTCATTTAGGTTGTCAAATATATGTGGGTATAGCTATTTGCAGCAGTCCTTTATTAACCTTTTTGATGTTTGCAGGGTCTACAGTGATATCATCTGTCTTATTCCTAATACTGGCAACTTGTATCTTCCTTTTTCTTTAAAAGTCATGCCATTTTGTTTATTTTCTCAAGTTTCCTAATGGTTGAGACAGTAAAGAATCTGCCTGCGATTATGCATGAGACCTGGGCTTGATCCCTGGGTCAGGAGAAGGGAACTGCTACCCATTCCAGTATTCTCACCTGGAAAATCCCATGGACAGAGGACCCTAGTGGTCTACAGTCCATGGGTCACAAACAGTTGGACACAACTGAGTGACTAACACTTTATTCCTGATGTTGGTAACTTGGGTCTTCCCTCTTCTTTTCTTTAAAAGTCTTGCCATTTTGTTTATTTTATCAATTTTCTTGACATTTTCAAATAACCTTTTTGTTGTTTCATTGATTTTTCTTTTTTCTGTTTTCAATTGTATTGATTTTTTCTGTTTGATTTGGGTTTATTATTCTCCTTTTAGTAGGTTCTTGAGATAGGAACTTAGATTATTCATTTGAAACTTTTTTTCCCCCTAATATATGCATTTATGGCTATAAATTTCCTCTTCATTAAATATAAAGACTTTCACTTTAAGGAAAAGGATGAATTACTGTGCTAGCTGTGTCCCACAAATTTTGATATATTGTCTTTTTATTTCATTCTGTTCAATGTATTTTTAATTTCCCTTTTGTCTTCCTCTTCGACCCATAGATTATTTAGAAATATGTTGTGTAGTTTTCAGGTATTTAGGTGTTTAGGTATTCCAGGTGTTATCTATCACTGCTTACTAGTTTGATTCTGTGGTGGCTGGAGTACACACTCTGTATGATTTAAATTCATTAAATTTGTTGAGACTTTTACCATGGCTCAGAATACAGTCTATCTCAATACATGTCCCATAGGCACTTAAAAGAATGTGCACTGTTGTTGCTGAGCAGAGAGTTCTATAAATGTTAACCAGATCCTTCCAGTCGGAGGTGTTACTAAGCTAATCTATAACACTGTTCACTTTCTAACTTTTCTATCAGTTGTTGAAGGGGGTTATGGAAGGATCCAGATATAACTGTGCCTAAGTCTATTTTTCCTTTCTGTTCAATTAGTTTTTCCTTCAAACGCTTTGCAGCTGTTGTTCAATGCATAAATATCTATGATTTCTATGTCTTCCTGGTGGACAACCCTTTCATCATTATATTCAGAGTCCTTCTCTTTGCTCTAAGGCCTACTTTACGATATTAATAAAGCTACTTTAGCTTTTGTTTGCTATGTATATGATTTTCTCTGTTTACTCTCAAATCTACCTAAATCATTATATGTGAAATGAATTTCTCATAGAGAGCATATAATTGGGTTTTGATTTTTAACCACTCTGCCAATTTCAGTCTTTTAATTTGTGTAGAAAGATCACTTATATTTAATGTGATTAGTGATATTTTGGAACTTAAGTCTACTGGCTTATTTTCTGCTTACTGATCTCTGCTTTTCATTTCTCTGCTTTCTGTGCCTTACCTTTCTGTGGGTTACTTGAGTGTTTTTTAGAACTTCATTTTAATATATCTATAGTATTTGGGGACACATCTCTTGGCACAGTTTTTAGCGGTTGCTCTAGTATGCATAACTTACCCTAGTGAACTGGTGACAATATTTACCAGTTTAATTGATGTAGAAAACTTACTTCTCTTTATGTCCTTTTATCCTCACCCATTTATAACATAATTTTCTTCAAAGTGAAAGTGAAAGTCACTCAGCTGTGTCTGACTCTTTGTGACCCCGTGGACTATACAGTCCATGGAAGTCTCCAGGCCAGAATACTGGATGGGTAGCCTTTCCCTTCTCCAGGGGATCTTCCCAACCCAGGGATCAAACCCAGGACTCCCACATTGCAGACGAATTGTTTACCAGCTGAGCCACAAGAGAGGCCCAAGAATACTGGAGTGGATAGACTATCCCTTCTCCAGCAGATCTTCCCAACCCAGGGATCAAACCCAGGACTCCCACATTGCAGACGAATTGTTTACCAGCTGAGACACAAGAGAGGCCCAAGAACACTAGAGTGGATAGACTATCCCTTCTCCAGCAGATCTTCCCAACCCAGGAATCGAACTAGAAGGTCCCCTGGAGAAGGGAAACGCTACCCACTTCAGTATTTTGGCCTGGAGAATTCCATGGACTGTATAGTTCATGGGGTCATAAAGATTCAGACACGACTGAGTGACTTTCACTGCATCAGGAAAACCAAGGGTGCAAGAGGATGCGGTAATTTTCTTAAATATTCTTCTAAATACACAGTTGTCTCTCAGTATCCATAGCAGACTGGTTCCAGCACTCCACATGGATACCAAACTCCACTGACGGTTAAGTCCCTTATATGGCCTGGTACAGTGAACACAGTTACAGACACTCCACATCTGCAGGTTTTCTGTCCATAAATCCAACCAAGTGGGAAATTTATATCTGAGGTTGTTGAATCTGTGGACGTGAAACCTGGGGATACTGGGTGGACTGTATTTAGAAGCACATCAGATATTGCTGTCATTTTGGCTTTAATCATAAAAACACAATGAAGATAACTCAAGAGGAGAAAAAAAGTCCAATGCAATTACCTATATTTTTGATAACCAGGTTCTTTCTTCCCTTTCAGTGTTGCAAGATTCATTCTTTTATGATGGCCTTTCTGTTTGGTAACTTTCATTCAGTTCAGTTCAGTCGCTCAGTCATATCCGACGCTTTGCGACCCCATGAATCACAGCACACCAGGCCTCCCTGTCCATCACCAACTCCCAGAGTTCACTCAAACTCATGTCCATCGAGTCGGTGATATCATCCAGCCATCTCATTCTCTGTCGCCCCCTTCTCCTCCTGCCCTCAATCTTTCTCAGCATCAGGGTCTTTTCAAATGACTCAGCTCTCTGCATCAGGTGGCCAAAGTATTGGAGTTTCAGCTTCAACATCAGTCCCTCCAATGAACACCCAGGACTGATCTCCTTTAGGATGGACTGGTTGGATCTCCTTGCAGTATACAAGGGACTCTCAAGAGTCTTCGCCAACACCACAGTTCAAAAGCATCAATTCTTCGGCGATCAGCTTTCTTCACAGTCCAACTCTCACATCCATACATGACCATGGGAAAAACCATAGCCTTGACTAGACGAACCTTGGTTGGTAAAGTAATGTCTCTGCTTTTTAATATGCAATCTAGGTTGGTCATAACTTTCCTTCCAAGGAGTAAGCGTCTTTTAATTTCATGGCTGCAATCAGCATCTGCAGTGATTTTGGAGTCCCAAAAAATAAAGTCTGACACTGTTTCCACTGTTTCTCCATCTATTTCCCAAATAAGTGATGGGACCAGATGCCATGCATGATCTTTGTTTTCTGAATGTTCAGCTTTAAGCCAACTTTTTCACTCTCCTCTTTCACTTTCATCAAGAGACTTTCATTCAGTTCAGTTCAGTTCAGTCGTGTCCGACTCTTTGAGACCCCATGAATCACAGCACGCCAGGCCTCCTTGTCCATCACCAACTCCTGGAGTTCACTCAAACTCATGTCCATCGAGTCGGTGATGCCATCCAGCCATCTCATTTTCTGTCGTCCCCTTCTCCTCCCGCCCCCAATCCTTTGCAGCATCAGAGTCTTTTCCAGTGAGTCAACTCGTTGCATGAGGTGGCCAAAGTATTGGAGTTTCAGCTTTAACATCAGTCCTTCACTGAACATGCAGGATTGATCTCCTTCAGAACAGGTGACACATTTTCTTAGTTTTCCTGCATCCTAGAATATCTTCATTCTCTTTCATTCCTAAAGGATTATTTTATAGGACACAGCTTCTGAGTTGACAGATCTATTTTTTATTCATCATTTGCAAAATCTTAATGCCACTTCCTTCTGGCCTCCATGATTTCTTATGAGAATCCACTGTCATTCAAATGGTTTTTCCCCTGTAGATGTCATTTCTCTCTCCTTGTTTTTAAGATTTTTTTTTTAAAAAGACATTTTTCAGAAATTTGCCTGTGATGTGTTGGTGTGGACTTATGTGTTTATCCTTGAGTTTTCTCAGCTTTTTTAATCTGTAGAATGATTCATTTTGCTAAATCGGGGAAGTTTTTAGCCATTGTTCATTTGTGTACTTTTTCAGTCCTGCTGTTTCTTCTCTTATTCTGGGGCTCCAATGCCACAAATGTTAGATCTTTTTCCCCAGTCCTACAGGCCCATGAGACTGTGTTCATTTTCTTTTGCAGTCTATTTTCTCTTGATGCTCAGAGTGGGTAATTTCTATTGTTCTTTCAGTTCACTGATTATTTCCTTGTCCTCTCCATTCTGCTGGTGAGTCAATCCACTGCTTTAGTTTTAAAAATCATTTATTGTATTTTTCAGCTACATAATTTCCACTTGCTTCTCCTTTATATTTTTTGGTTCTTTGCTGAGATTTTCTCCGTCTCTCCTGTCTTCTTTTTTGGTCTATCTGTGCTTATAATTGGCTTTTTAAGCATTTTTATTGTCAGATAATTCTAATATCACTGTTAGCTTGGTAGCAGACTTTGCTGGCTGTCTTTTTTCATTCTGTTTGAGCTCTCCTTGGTTCTTAGTATGACACGTGATTCCCAATGGAAACCTAGACTTTTGCTGCATTATATTATTGTTTTTTAAAATTCTGAATCTTAAAGATATCTTTTTTTAATCTGTTTTAATCTGTTTTTTTTCTGACACTGCTCCAGCAGGGGAAAGGGGAGACACACCTGGTAATTGTCAGGAGGAGACAGAACTCCAGTTTCCCCACTTGGCCTCCACGGATACCCAAGAGGGAGTGGTCCTCCTTGTTATTTTTGTGAATAGTGGGGATCTGCTGCAGTCCATGGGGTCGCTTAGGGTCGGACACGACTCAGCGACTTCACTTTCACTTTTCACTTTCATGCATTGGAGAAGGAAATGGCAACCCACTCCAGTGTTCTTGCCTGGAGAATCCCAGCGGTGGCGGAGCCTGATGGGCTGCCATCTATGAGGTCGCACAGAGTCAGACACGACTGAAGCGACTTAGCAGCAGCAGCAGCAGCCTCCCTATTAGGACTCTGCTGACACCCTCCTGGATGGGAACATAGCAGTGCCAAGTCACTGTTCCCACTGACAGCATGCAGGTTGAGAGGAGGAGTGGCTTCATCACTACTGCTCAATGGTCCTGACTTTCTACTAGCATCCTCCGGAAATACCTCAGCAGGCTTGGGACAGCAGCGTATTACTGAAGGTTGCGGGTGACGTCCAGGCTCTTCATTTAGTCTCCACTGACGCTGGACGGACCTTGGATGGAGTTAGGAGGGCTGCTCATTACCTCTCAGTGGGGATTAAAGTCCTGGCTCCTCACCTGACCTTCTTATACCCCGCGAGCAGGCAGGGATGACTGGGTTGGCAGACTGTCTCAGTACAGCCTGCTAAAGATGAAATCTAGTTCCCTACTTGACCTTTATTAGCCTGGGTGGGAATAGGCATGTTGTTGCTATTTACTTATTTTTTCTGTGATGTCTGGCTAGAATAGAATGGTCAGTGCCTAAAATCTTCTGTGTTGGTTGGTTGGCTTCCCTTTTCCTGATACTTTGGCTGAAGAAAGCAGGCTTTTGATTGTTTTTTGTTTTATTTGATTTTTTTTTTTGTGGAGGTTTTCTGCTTTTTGTTTGTTTTTGTCTATCTACAGGCATTTATTTCTTAGCTGCTGGCTCCTTTAACTCCAAGCTTGGGACGTGAGGCAAAAAGAAAATGCAGGGAATGACCAACATGTCTTCCTGGGTCTCAAAGCCCCTGAACTGACCTGCCTCCTCCTCTCCACCTTTCATAGTCTTGGCTGTGTCCAGTCGTGTCTGACTCTTTGTGACCTCATGGACTGTAGCCCGCCAGACTCCTCTGTTTACGGAACTCTCCAGGCAAGAATACTGGAGTGGGTTGCCATTTCCTACGCTAGGGAATCTTCCCGACCCAGGGATCGAACCCACATCCCTTGAGTCTCGTGCACTGGCAGGAGCACTCTTGACCGTTAGCGCCACCCGGGAAGCCCACAGTCTTAATTTGTTTCATACATCACCTCCGGAGGCTTTAGTTGTTTTTAGTGGGAGAAACAGAGAAAAGAAATCCACTCCTTCACAGCCTATTTTTGCACAGCTCTAGAGCTAAAAATGTCTCTTTACATTTGAAAAGGGTTTTGCTTGTTTGTTTGTTTTTAAAGATGATGACAAAAGGACCACACATGACTTGCAAAGTCTAAAATGTTTCGCTGCATGGCCCTTTACACAAAAAAGTTGCTAACCCTGGGCTCTAGTCATGAGAAGGCATCTCAAGTTTATTCTAAATGTAACCAGAAGGCACTGCAGGTCTGTTGGCAGAGGAGCGGAGTGATCTGCTTTGCTACTTAGAAGAGATTACTGAAGTAAGTGACTTCAATTGCCTCTAAGTACTTCCTTGGAGCTCACAGAAGCAGCCTTGGGAGGCAGGCTCTGTGGGACGAGAAGTGGGCAGGAGAGAGGGGACAAGCCCAGCTGACCATGACCCCATTTCTTGCAGTGTTGCTCCTTTGCCTGAGGTCTCATGGTAAGTCGGTGACAGAGCTTGGGACCTAACCTAGGCCAGCCAGGCTCCGGAGTTCCACAGCCTCCATTCTGCTCCATCTCAGAAGAGAAACAACAGGAAGATCCCCTTGAGGATCTGAGAGGGGAGGGCTGGGGGATTCCCAGCTGTTTCCCTCACAGGCTGGCACTGCCCTGCTCTCTCCAGCTTCCTCCTCCACCCCCTGTGCCTGCTCTGGCTCCTTCCCAGCCTGACTTTTCATCAGCACCAAGCCATTTGTTTCTGTTTGTAATTATGCATTTTAATGTTCATTAATTATGGAATGCAAATTGCTCCAAGCACAAAATTTGTAATGAGCTGTTCCACCACCCCACCCCCAGGTCTAGAAGGTGGACCAGCTGTTCTAAAGCAGAAGGAAAAACAACCAACTTACAAAACAGAATAACTTTTCCTAGGGCTGACTGACTCTCAGAGTGAATAAGCCTGGGGCATTTTCTAGTGGCACCAGAGGACGAACCCTGCCCTCCATCCCTGGGAGACAGAAGTGTGGTACCTCCATTCTTTTCTACAACCTGGGACATGAGAGGCAGGGAGGGGTCATGGAAGCAGCTCCAGCTTAGACTCAGCCTCTTACTGGCTGTCATTTTGAACTCTTCACGTGGCTTCTCTTAGCCTCAGTTTCTTCTTTTGGAAGAAACTGAGAAAGCCATCCTCAAAGTGGAAGTGGCAGGCAGATGGGATGTTGGAGATAAGAAGCCAGATCCTAGCAAGCCCTCAACAGATACAGGGGAATAGCTCTCCAGAACACTGAATTCCAGTCCTGCCCCGCCTTGGTCTCTTGCTGGATGTCCTCGGGCAAGCACGTCCCACCCTCTGAGTTTGTTTCCTCTGCTACAAAATGAAAGAAATGGGCAACAGCAAGTTGGAGAAGACTCTTGGCTCTGAGCTGCTTGGTGTTTATCAAAGCAACTATGGATCTCGAACAAGGGAGAACTAGGTCTGAAGTATTTCAGAAGAAAATGGAGAATTTCCTTATATTGAGGGAGCATGTTTTAAGAAGGGCTTCCCTGGTGGCTCAGCAATAAAGAATCTGCCTGTCAATGTCGGAGACACAGGTTCGATCCCTGGGTCTGGAAGATCTCTTGGAGAAAGAAATAGCAACTCACTCCAGTATTCTTACCTGGAAAATCCTTTGGACAGCGAAGCCTGGCAGGCTACAGTCCACAGGGTCGCAAAGAGTCAGACACGACTTGGTTACTAAACAACAATAACACTTTAAGAAATTACAAGAATGCCTCTGCACCTGCCGCAGTTCAGTTCAGTTCAGTCACTCAGTCGTGTCCGACTCTTTGCGACCCCATGAATCACAGCACGCCAGGCCTCCCTGTCCATCACCAACTCTCGGAGTTCACTCAAACTCATGTCCATCAAGTTGGTGATGCTATCCAGCCATCTCATTCTCTGTCGCCCCCTTCTCCTCCTGCCCCCAATCCCTCCCAGCATCAGAGTCTTTTCCAGTGAGTGAACTCGTCGCATGAGGTGGTCAAAGTATTGGAGTTTCAGCTTTAGCATCAGTTCTTCCAATGAACACCCAGGATTGATCTCCTTAAGAATGGACTGGTTGGATCTCCTTGCAGTCCAAGGGACTCTCAAGAGTCTTCTTCAGCACCACAGTTCAAAAGCATCAATTCTTCGGTGATCAGCTTTCTTCACAGTCCAACTCTCACATCCATACATGACCATGGGAAAAACCATAGCCTTGATTAGATGGACCTTGGTTGGCAAAGTAATGTCTCTGCTTTTTAATATGCTGTCTAGGTTGGTCATAAGTTTCCTTCCAAGGAGTAAGCGTCTTTTAATTTCCTGGCTGCAATCAGCATCTGCAGTGATTTTGGAGCCCCCCAAAATAAAGTCTGACACTGTTTCCACTGTTTTTCCATCTATTTCCCATGAAGTGATGGGACAAGATGCCATGATCTTCGTTTTCTGAATGTTGAGCTTCAAGCCAACCTTTTCACTCTCCTCTTTCACTTTCATCAAGAGGCTTTTGAGTTCCTCTTCACTTTCTGCCATAAGGGTGGTGTCATCTGCATATCTGAGCTTATTGATACTGCACCTGCCTAATCATGGGCAAAGCTTCATCGTCCTCCAAGGGCTCTACTAGCACTTGCTCTCTCTCATTGCCAAGTGCAAGCAGAATGAGAGCACTGCCTCCTGGGAACAGTGCTGTCTCCGAACAGTAGCGCTGCACCATAGGATCATGGTCAAGGTTAAATGAGACAACGCCATCTGTGAGCTCAGACATGAACGGGAGACTGAGCATGCTGGCAGTTACGTAGCATCCTCACACCTTCGAGTGAAGTGGATCAAACACTGGCCTGCTATGTGCCCTGGCTTCCCCGAGCCTGGGTCTCCACTGAAGAGATGCTCTCTTACCTCTCTGGGCTTGTGGGAGAACCAAACCAGATCACGGACCTGCCACATACCTGCCACAATGGCAGGTGCTCAAAAACTGGTAACTCCCATTGTAGACACCTTGTTGCTTTACCCCAAGTAGGAAACATATCCAAGAAACAATGGAAGGGGAACTGTTTCACGCAGAGAATAGGCAGAATATTGCCACAGGCAAGCTTTGCTTTTCCCAACATTGTTAATGTAGGTCCAGTATCACTCTGTTCACTTAGATGAGGAAACTAAAGGCCAGAGAGGCCAAGTGACTTGCCTAAGGTCACACAGTAAGGGGGAGTTAGGCAAGGCCCACTGCTGAAGGTTCCCTGATTTTAATGAGGTGCTCTTTCCCCTGACCCAATTCAATTCCATCATGTGTGCCTGCTAAGTCACTTCAGTCATGTCCCACTCTTTGCTACCCTATGGCTTGTAGCCCCCCAGATTCCTCTACCCATGGGATTCTCCAGGCAAGAGTACTGGAGTGGGTTGCTATGTCCTCCCCCATGATATCTTCCTGACCAGGGATCGAACCCACAGCTCTTATGTCTCCTGCACTGGCAAGTGGGTTCTTCACCATTGCAGATGGTAAAGAACCTGCCTGTAGTGTGGGGAACCTGGGTAGGGAAGATCCCCTGCAGAAAGGAATGACAATCCACTCCAGTGTTCTTGCCTGGAGAATCCCATGGACAGAGGAGCCTGGCAGGCTACAGTCCATGGGGTGGACTGAAGTGACTCACACTTTCCCTTCCCCTGACCCACATGGAGGCGGCCTGTGATGGCCCCCGTGGATCAGACTGGCTGGGGCTGCACAAGGATTCTGAGAACCCTGCTGGAAGGTCACTATGATGAGTTATGACTTGGGATGCCACAGCGTAGTCCTGAATACACAGATGAGATACAGAATCCTGGGAATAGGGAGAGAGAGCGAAGGAAGCAAGGAAGGAAGTGAAATGGGTGTTTACGGAGCACCTCCCATGTGCTGCATATCTCCCATATGCTATTTCTTCAGATCCCCACAACAAAGCTCAGAGGCACCTCTCAGATATACCTGTCTTGCCATTGAGGTTAGAGAGGATCACAAGAGCTGAATCCTTTAGTAAGAACCGCCCTTTTGATCGGACTTCCTGGTGGCTCAGTGGTAAAGAGTCTGCCTGCATTGTAGGAGACTCGGGTTTGATCCCTGGACTGGGAAGATCCCCTGAAGAAGGCAATGGCAACCCACTCTTTGAGTCACAAAGAGTCAGACATGACTGCAGTGACTGAACACTCACGCACACGCCCTTTAGATTGGAGACTGAGCGGGCCTGAAGCTCCTTGTTCCTGGAGTCCTTGGGAGAACCGCCCAGAAAGGGAGTGAGTTGGGAAGCTCCATGTTCCGGCCCCCTCCCCGCTCAGCCTCAGTCTGTCAACAGGGCCGGCCTGCCCGTCTATTACTACCGATATTGATTTGGACAACCGGGCCAGTGGAGAGCCCATAATTACTGGGAGTTTTAATCAACTCATGTCAATTCAGCTGCCGCTCAGTTTGTGCTGGGCTGCAGTGCTGACATGAAGGGAGGAGGGGCGGGCAGGCAGTGAAGAATCGCAGGGTATGGTGAGCGCCACCAGGGGCCTTGGACCTCCCTGCAAGTGAAGACGGCAGAGCCCACCTGCCTCAGGCCCTCGGAGGGCTTTCAGGCAGGCTCCCCCCAAACACCACCAGGCCTCATCTGTCCTGCCTGCATCCAGAAACCACGTGGGCCCATGCCCAGCAGTGCCGGTTCTAGGCAGGGTCCAACCGCAGCATCTCTGTCCATGCGAGGCCCTCATCCGGGCCTGCCCTCCTCTTCCTGAAGAATCCTACGCATTCTCTAAGTTACAGCATAAATAGCGCCCCCTCCGCAGATGGCCTCCTGAGCTCAAGAAGGAGACGGACGTTGAAGAGACAGAAAGAAACAGTCTAATCTGGATGCTCCTACTTCCTAGCCGTGTGACTTTGGGCAAGTCAACACACCTTTCTGATGCCGGCTTCCCCATTTCACAAAGGACTTGATAATAAATCACAGCCTCCTGAGGTGGCTGGGAACTCTGGGGACCATCACAGATGAGAAATCCCTGTGTGGAAGTCCTGACTTCCTTTTGGTGTCTGGAGTGAGCAAGAATGTTTTTTTTTCCTTTTCTCCCACGTTAATTATTCTTCTAGCACAAACTTTGCTCTGCCAGGCCGGATGGTTTCTGGTTCACAGACTGTCTCCTTCTGAGCCTACGGGCTATTTCAGGACAGAGTGTAACACACACAGCATCCACTTGTCAGCACCACCCCACAGTCCAGCACAGAGCTCGTGTCCACTTTGGTGTCAGGCCGGAACTCCACCGGGTGCTGCCATTTAGCCAGCCATGTATTAACAGTCACTTCATTAACATTTTAAGCCTCAATTTTCTCAATATAAAATGAGCCTAATCCTACCTACCTGATAGAATTGCTGTATGTGTGTGTGTGTGGGCGGGGGTGGCGTGGGAGTAGGGAGTTACACATTTAATGTCCCTTACATAGAGCCTGGTACAGGGTAAAATGTCAGTTGTTATAAAAGTTTAGTTATTATGATGATGATCATTCAATATTCTATGCTTGGTAAATATTTTTGGAATGTAATAAAATGTCTGGTTCTGTTGCTTCATTTTGGCTTGAGTTCCAGTGAAATGCCAACAGGCCATTCGCTCCACATGTCAGCCATCTGTGCAGTTTCGACACGTTCTTACTGAAGACACGAGAAAGGAAATTCAAATGCTTTAAGCACCTACTGCAGGCCAAGCACGAGGTATCTTCCTATCTTCCCTGGTCTACTCTGTTGAAGTCCACGACCCAAGAGCCTGCTGTCATTAGACTCATTTTGCAGAGGAGAAAACTGGTTTGGGGGCCGGAAGTGCTTTTCCCATATCACTCAGCTTTCCAAGAGTAGGGCAGGAGTGCAAACACAGGTGTGTAAAGTGAAAGTTGATTCGCTGAGTTGTGTCCGACTCTTTATGACCCTGTGGACTGTAGCCCACCATGCTCCTCTGTCCATGGAATTCTCTAGGCAAGAATACTGGAGTGGGTAGCCATTGCCTTCTCCAGGGGCTCTTCCTGACCCAGGGATCGAACCTGGGCCTCTTGCACTGCAGGCGGATCCTTTACTGAGCCACCAGGTGTGTCCGAGTCCAAGCCCACGCTCTTTCCACTCGCTATGTCACTCTTGTTGTACGGAGACACAAAGAAATAGACTGTAGTGGCCCCTGACCTGCAGGAGAGTTTAGACCAACTGGAGGAAGTGGGGAAACCCTGACAGGCTTACGCTTGGTTTGTGCTCAAGAATAATGCTGAAATGCCAATGCAGGCAGACCCTGGAAATACTGAGGATTTTGTTCCAGGACAATGCAATAAAGTGAATATCTCACTAACACAAGCCAGACGAAGTTTTTGGTATTTTAGTGCATATCAAAGTTATATTTATAATATACTGTAGTCTATTAAGTGTGCCAAAGCACTATTTCTTAAAAAAAAAGAAAAAGAAAAAATGTACATACCTTAATTAAAAAATACTCTATTAAGGGCTTCTCAGGTGGCTCGGTGGTAAAGAATCTGCCTGTGAGTGCAGTAGATGGAAGAGACATGGGTTTGATCCCTGGGTTGGGAAGATCCCTTGGAGGAGGAAATGGCAATCCATTCCAGTATTCTTGCCTGGGAAATCCCATGGACAGAGGAGCCTGGTGGAATACAGTCTCTGGGGTCACCCAAGAGTCTGACATGACTGGGTGACTGAGCACACAGTAATCATCTCACTGATGGGAAAGATGAAACAGATAAGGCCCCTTCCAAAAATACGCTATTGCTAAAAAATGCTATCATCTGACAATGCAGTGGGGCTGCAAAATTTCAGTTCAGGGACTTCCCCGGTGGTCCAGTGGTTAAGGCTCCATGCTCCCAATGCAGGGGGCCAAGGTTTGATCCATGGTCAGAGAACAGATCCCACGTGCTGCCACTAAGAGCCTGAGAGCCACAACAGAAGACCCCGCGCAGGACAACCAGGACCTGTGCGGCCAGATCTAAACAAAGACGGGAAGCCCTTCAGTCCACAGAAACCACGTCGAGGAAGCACGGCAGCAGGCGCAGTGAGGCCAGGCGCTCTAGCAGTGGCAAAACGCATGGCTGGGGTTGCTTAGGACACGCTGTTTGGGGCCGGCTGTGCGAATGTATGGTCGCCTCCCTTTCCCGTCAGAGGAGCCCCGGGAGTCAGGAGAGGCAGGCTACGATCCCTACTGTGAGCACTTCCCTTCTCTGGCTCTCAGTCTTCCCCTCTGTGCAGTGAGAAAGCTGGCAGTTGGTCTCCAAGGGCCCTTCCATCTTGGACCTCCTCTGGTTCTCTGCAAGCAGCTGACACGGATTCCCAGGGAGGTCAGGCGGTAGGTTCTGAGAGTCAGAGGCCCCTGGGCTGGGGATCCATGGAGAAGGCTGTTCTAGAGGGAGTGGCTTGAGAACATTGCTCGGGGCTCACTCTACAGCCTGGGCCTCTTTCTGGTGGGAGTCACCACGCCTTCTGCAACTCTCTGGAGCCCTGCATAGGCAGGGTGTTCAGTTCAGCAAACCCTTGTTCAAAGCCAGCTGCCCTCCAGGCCATCATGCGTACAAACTCTTAGCCCCAGCTCTCAAGGAGGAACTATTCCAAAGTGGAGAGGCATGCGGAGAAAAAAATAAATGCATGCATTCTTTTTCCTTTTTTTTGGTCATGCTGTGCAGCATGCTGGATTTCAGTTCCCTGACCAGGGATCGAACTGGTGCCCCTTGCAGTGGAAGTGTGGAGACCTCACCCCTGGCTTGCCCAGGAAGTCCCAGTGCACACCTTCTTACAGTCCTAAAGGCTTCCTGCATGGTACAGAGAAACACTGCAAACCAACAGAAGGGAGGAAAGGAAACACTCTCCCAAGAAAATCTGCCAGCAGTCCTGATGAATGTCTATTCAATAACTGTCTAGTGATGATAATAAATAGCCTCCATATAGCTCATTAATAATAATAATAGCTAACATTTAATAGCACTCATGGTGTGCCAGGCCCCGTTCTCAATGTGTGATGAGTATTCATTCACACTGCTGGCCCCAGCCCAGTGGTGTGGGTACCACCACTCTCATCTTCTAGAGAAGGAAACTGAGGCCCAGACAGCTGTCTTCACTTGTCCCAGGGCCACTGGGCCAGTCGGTGGCAGAGCTGAGATGGCAGGTCACGGTCTGTTGCCTTGTGTACGCGTGTCTAGGCTTCTAAAGTACCCCTGTGCTCGGTACCCTGCTCCAGTGTCACGGGATTCAACACAGAGGCTCAGATCCCATTGGAAGAAGAGGACCCTGAGGTGTGAGGTGCCCGAGGGCTTGGCGAAGTCTCACGGTGAGCAGACGTGGGGTGGGCGACAGGCTCAGGTCCGTGCCAGCCCAGCACTGCACCTGCCAGGCCGACGGGGACACTCAGTGAAGAAGGCCCTCTTGTCAAGGTCGGGATGCTAACCATTGGCACCTGGGTTTAGACACTTTGTGTCTTTAGGGCGTGTATGTTAGTTACTCACATCTGATTCTCTGCGACCCCACGGAATGCAGCCTGCCAGGTTCCTCTGTTCAAGGAATTCTCCACAAGAACACTGGAGTGGGCTGCCACCCCCTCCACCAGGGGATCTTTCCCACCAAGGGGTCGAACCCAGGTCTCCTGCATTGCAGGCAGATTCTTCCCCATCTGAGCCATCAGGGAAGCTCTTAGGGTGCCAAGAGGGAAATGGACATTGACAATGCTCTCCTCACACGCCAGGCACACTGCTAGGGTGTATTATCTTATCAAGTCTCCCCAACTACTCAGAGAAGGATGTAATGGGTTGGCCAAAAAGTTTGTTCCATACCACTTTACAGAAAAAAACCCAAACAAACTTTTTGGCCAACTGAACACTATTATTTTCACCACTCGCTGATGGGAAGCAATCTTGGTGAGAAGAGATGACTTGTTCTAGGTCTGCACAACAGATGCTTAGATACCTTTTAGTTTTCAGACGCCTCCTGCTCTCTTTTCTCCGTGAATGGCACAGAGCCAAGAGGCATTTTGAGAAGGTCTGCCTGCTACAGACCTGTGTGCCAGGGAGGACGCAGGGACAATGGTCTTGGAATTGACCTGGGCACTTATGATGGAGCCAGGCCCCATTTGAAGAACTGAACATGCATTAACTCATCCCTTCCTCGGAGCAACCCTCAGCGGTAGAGTCTATTATGCACACTTAGATGAGGAAATGGAGGCACAGATAGATTCACTAATCTGCCCAAGGCCACACAGCCAGTAGTAAGTAGATGGCAGAGACAGAAAATCTAGCACCCGAGTCTGTTTCCTTAACTCTCTGGCTGTACCTTACACATGACCATCAACGGTGGGTACTATTAGAAAACCTCATTTTTGATACTCGGAGTCTAGAACAAAGAGTTTAAGGCAACTTGTCCCAATATGACACTGGAAGTGGCAGAGTCAGGATTTAAGCCCACCCAGCTTGACTCCAAAGAATCCGCTCTTACCCACTCCTGAAGTCATCAAGAGCTAGACACAGAGGGACCACAGGTCCTCAACAGGATAGGCTGGAGATGCAGGCTCTCCAGCGCCTGCTGGATTTTACTGGCTGGTTTTCCTTCCTTGTCCTTTGTAACTAAAAACTCAATTTGCAGCTTAAGGCTGCGTCCTCACGCTGCACCTTCTCATTGATCACCCGGACTCTGCATGAAGAATGATTTTATAAGCTAGTTGGCTTTGAAAAGCAGGGAGTAGCAGCCATTGAACATATGCTTCTGTGGGTATATATTTATTCAGAGTATGTTGAGTGCAATTTGGGGCAGTTTGCATATTTTACTTTTTTTTTGTCTCAGAGAGCAATTTAAGAGAAAGGAGAGGGAAAAAAAAAGTCCATCCCAGAATGGAGACAGATGTCATTATGTTGGACCTTGAGGTTCCCCAATCCAGCATTTCAGGCATGGAGGTGGGTGGATGGAAATTTACAAGAGGTGAGCATCAGAGCTGACGCTCTCACATCCCTTGCAGCCTCAGCACTAACCATCCAGCCCCACAGTAGCATCCATCTTCATTGTCGCAGCCTCCCCAGGGGTCTGTCTGACTCTGTCCTCTAGCTACTGTTGATTGAGTACTAAATACCAGCCAGGCCCTGGGCTAAGCGCAAACCATCATGATCCCACTGAACTCTTCCCTCACCCCATGTTGAAGTACACCATCACACACATGACAGCACTGACTTCTCTTGCTAAATGCCACGCAGTAGCACAGGGGTACCCAATCTCCGGGATCTAATGTTTGATGATCTGAGATGGAGCTGATGTAATCATAATAGAAATAAAATGCACAATAAATGTAACGCACCTGACTCATCCTGAGGCCATCTCTCCTCCATCCCAGTCCCTGGAAAAAGTGTCAGCGTCTTCCACAAAACGGGTCCATGGTGCCACAAAGGTCATGGACCGCCTCAGGAGGGCAACACAGATATGCACTCCAGGAAGCCCATCCGCTGACAAGTGCTCTCAACTTCTCCATCAAGGTTACCAGAGTCTCTCAGATTCGGGTTCTGATACCAGTGCTGCCCATCTCCCCATCGGAGGGACCCTGGGCACACCACATCCCTCCCTGAGCTGGGCTTCCACACTCTCGAAATGGAGACGGTGCGAGCATTTGGCTGGGGTGCTGCAAGGATGCCAAGATCCAAAGTTACACTTACACGCAGCTTAAGAGACATTTGTTCTTTTTCTCTCTTTCCCCACACCCCCTGCCTAAAAGGTTTTCCTCTCACCCAGGATGAACTCGGCACGTAACATTTTCAAGGATACCTTAGGAAAAGCCTGGGAGGTTCTGGACCAACTGGGAAAAGAAGTAAAAGAATATGCTCACATGAGTGCCAAAGAGTCAAAGGCCAGGAAGCAGCCGTCTAGGCCAGGTACACCAGAGGAAATCACGTGGAAAGGACAGTGTTTATCACGCGCTTATGCTGTAAGGAAGCTTCCACGTGCGACTCACGGTGGCAGGACTGAAGCTTCATTTGGGGCCAGGTAAATAGATTAAGAGCTCTCTGCTGCCAGGACACAGTTTATTGCTGTAACTCTGGAGCCTAACAGAGTCTCTGACCTGTCATAGGTCCTTAGAAGTTGCATTGTGATTGCAGCTAAAATTTGAATAAAACTGTGGACCAGCAAATAACCAATTTTGCCCTCGACCAAAGAAGAATTATCAGTTTTACCTAGCTTAATGAGATGTGTCGGATGTTAGCTAATCCATCACCACCAATCAAAAAAATAAAAATAAATCAGTCTAAGTCTACATAGGTGTGAAAACTATTTAAAAAAAGATAAAGGTCTTGATTGGCATAAATGTCAGAGTCATGGCTACTTTTGGAAATGAAGGGTGGCTAAGATCTCAAATAGGGAAATGGTGAGTGTGTTAGGGGAGGGCTTGCGGAATGCAGCAGTATTCGAATCCTTGACCTGGCTGATGGGTAGATGGGTATTGCTTAATTACTGATGAAACTGTATGTAACATTTTACACATTTTTCCATATGTCTATTATATTTCACAATAAAGTTGCTAAATATATACCATGTAGAAAAGCTACTAAAAGGAACTATTGAAATGTTAATGATGATTACTGAACGTGGTGTAACTATGGATGATATTTTTCTTCACTTTCCTCCCTCTGTATTCTAAACATTCCTATATGTGCATATAGTAATTTTATAATTGAAACAAATTAACTTTTAATTGTGATGCCCTGTTATTCAAACGAGGCAACAACAAAATCATAGAGGTTGGTTACAACACTTCTGCTTGAAATCCCACCAAATGGAGAGAGGCCCGTCTTCTCCCTAAGGTTTACTGTGCACGAAGAACCACTCTCCAAGGGATGGTGGGGAGGGCTATAGGTCCCAGTGACTGTTGTAGCCCTATAGGCTGGCCTTCAGGGTGTTCCCTCGAGGGACCATGCACAGCTTTATAGGGGAAGGAAGGAGCACCAGAGAGAGTCAAGTTCAAGTCTGAGTTTGAAGGAAGCATAACGGGTTTCGCTAAGAACACACAATAAGCAGAAAAATATTGAGACAGAGGGTCACGTTACTACCTTGGTCTATATCATCCCCATGACAGTGGGCTACTGAAATCACCTTTCCTTTCAAAGATGGAGAAAAAGAAAAATTTTTTTTGACTCAATGAAATCCAGGATTCCAGGTTTTCTAGCTCACCAAGCTTCTCTTTGTCCAACTAGTTCTGGCCCTGGGAAGTGAGGTTACATAACTGGATCCAGCTGGTACCTGGATATTTACATAGGGCTCAGCCGAAAACAGCATAAAGCACAGAGACCATTCCCAGCTAGCTTATGGACAGACAAGATAACAGAGGCTCAGACACATTTGACAATTTGCCCAAAGTCACCCAGCTTCCCAGTGAAATGGATGCGATTTGAACCCAAGTCAGAATCACGGCCAGGTCTGCTCTTTCCTCTGAATTCTGGAATTTGGAATTTCCTCTGGAATTCTGATTAACTAGCCCACTTCCCAAGAAACATACATAACTCTACCCAAGTGCTGTTTTCTCAGTGAGGAGAAAAGACTAAAGGCGGTTTTATGAAACCTTTCTCTGTTGGCTGCCTCAGGGCTAAAACTTTCCATGGTCGTGACTGGTGGCAGGAGTCCAGGGATCCTTTTTCCTGGGTTCTGAACTGTTTGCCATCCCTGGACAGTGTCTACAGTCTCTGAGAATATCTGGACTGGTGGCAGAAGACTAACTAGGCAGGATTCAGGAAGAAGCTGAAGAACACGAGAAAAAAAGAAAGCTTTCCAAATTAACAGTAATAATGATGATATCATTTCTCATATATTTATCCCAAGATTCATGATAAAAGATAAAAGAATGATGATAAAATGGGACTTCCTTGGAGGTTTTGTGGTTAAGACTCCCAATGCAGGGGACCTCGGTTCAATTCCTAGTGAGAAAACTGGGTTTAATCCCTGGTCAGGGAGCTAGATCCCAATGCCACAACCCAGAACCTGCGTGCTGGATGCAACTGACACCTGGAACAGCCAAACAGATAAAGAAACAGTTTCAAAGATTGACGACAGAAAATAAAAGAAGGGCCCTACACGTGTGGAAGAGAGAGTCCTGGACTAGAATTTAGGACACGTGGGCTCAAGCCAGGATTGGCGCTTCCACTTTTTGGCCTCAATTTGTTCATCTTAATTTCTGACATAAGGGAAAGGGCTTACATATGGTTAAGATCAAGTTAGGGAGCCAAATGAAAAAAACACGGAAATGCTCTTTGAAAAATATATGTAAAGACATGTAGCTCTGACATAGGAAGTTACCCCCAAAAGACACAACTGTATCCTTTTTATGCTTCCAATTTAAAACCTGCACATATAAATTCTTATTTATATTTGCATATGCAGAGGGAGAAAATGTATATGAAGATATATATATATATTGCCCAAAGTGTGGTGCAGTTATCTCTAAAGTAAGTGATAAAGAGGACCATTTTTTTTCTTTTGTACATTTCAGCAATGTTTGAATTGGTTTTATTTTATTTTATAATGAGCATGAGCTACTTAAAAGAAAACTGAAAAAAAAAAAGGAAGTAGAAGATTGAAGACTGGATGGGGAAAAATACCTTTTAAATGCAAAACTTTGACTACTATGATTAAGACAAACACAATTATTCCAGGTTTCCACTTCAGAGCTAAGGAAAAAACTGTCCGGTTGTCAGCATTCCCACAGCTGTGGATCCCTTCCTCACAAGCACTCAGCACGCCCACTAAGAAGTTCGCAGCCACTGTGCTTGACTCCCTTGTGTCCTCATGAGACGACAGCCCTGCTACCTACTTATCGGCCCATCTCCGTGCCGCTCCTCTGCTTTGAGACTCTTTTCTACACGCACTTGTGCACAGGCTCTACCCCCTCAAGTATTACTTTTATTCTATCACTCCCTTCTTCAAGGACACTTTGGATCCAACACCCTTGAGTTGGATCCACAACCAGCACCCTAAAACAGGGAGGGTTTAGAAAACCAGAGACAGTTGCTCTTTTTAATTTTAATCCATCCCACCCCTTCACCCAAATCATGGAGCAAGAATGCAATGTGAAACTGTCCCTACAGACTTTGGGCTTCCCTGTGGCTCAGCCGGTAAAGGATCTGCCTGCAATCGGGAGACCTGGGATCGATCCCTGGGTTGGGAAGATCCCCTGGAAAAGGGAAAGGCTACTCACTCCAGTATTCTGGCCTGGAGAATTCCATGGACTGTATAGTCCATGGGGTCATAAAAAGTCGGACACAACTGAGCAACTTTCACTTCACTACAGACTTTGGGAAATGTGTTCTGAAGAAATGAAACACAGAAGGAGCCATCTACCCAAAGATGCTCAGAGCATGTTGTCTGTAATAAAGGGGGAACCCTCAAAATATCCAACAATAAGACAAAGGTACATGATGTAATATTCCCTTTCATAGAAATCAGGCAATCACTATAAATGATGTTTAAGAAGAATTTGCCCTGGTTAAGGATGAGGGTTCTGGATTGGAGATGCTTGTTTGAAATCCTCTGCTCTAGGATTTCAGAGCTCTGTGGACGTGAGTGAAGCATTTAAGTTCTCCCTGCCTCAGTTTTTCTACCTACATGCAAACGGACAATAAGGAGACCACGTCAGAGGCTGCGTAACACAGTGAACACTCGGGCACCTGGAGCTCTCATCATTACTACCACCACCATCCTCATCATCTCTTCACGAAATATCAGATAATAATAATAATAATAGTAACGATGCTTCCTGCCTGTATAGGGCCCGGAGCCAGCCCATTGTGTGTGCATTATCTCAGTCAGTCCTAATATCAGCTTTGGCAGGTATTATTAGCTGCATTTTACTCAACAGGAATCCAAGACTCAGACGCCTTAAGTAATCTGTCCCAAGGTCACCTGGCTAGTGAATGACAGTGAGTTTTTCTGATGCAGAAACTGTGACCTCCTGAAGGAAGAGGCGACTGCAGGAGGAAATAAACGCATTCTCTCACGGGGTCCCTTCCTACGGTGAAAAGGTGTTTGTGTTCATGAAATTAAAATGCCAACCATGTGTCCAGAGACACTTACAAAAAGGAAGGAAAGGGGCGAAGAGCCCCTTCCCTGTATATTTGCTTTCCCCATTAGCCAATGAGTTAAGCCCTGCCCTCCACTCCACGCTGCCCTTTCCTGCCCTCAGAACCTTCCAACCTTAGAATCACTGCCCTCTTGGAACATATATCATGAGATTTCAGGAACTGAAAGGGCCTTTAGCAATTCTGGCTCCTCTCCAGGCTGGTCCCAAACTCCCTCTCTGGTTCCGGCATGAGGTCCACACAGATGACCAGCATCTGCCCTGAAGGGCTTTATCCCACACTTGAACTTAATAGGTGGCAGAACCAGAATTTCAGCTCCTATTCCCTGTCTCCAGTTTAGAGCTCCTTTCCCCCAACACCATCCTTCCAGGAAGCAAACGGTAAAACCCATCACTTCGGAAGGGCGAGGGCTGTCCCCTGACTTTAACAGATAATGACTTCTACACAATAAAACCAGCTTACCAGAAATACCATCAGACCTAGCAAATCCACATCCCAAATAAATAAAATAAGGGGAAAAAACAGAGATGGCTTCAAATGCCATGGGAGAAATAAAATGTTTAATGTCATAAAAGGGTGCACGGGCTTTATGAGAATGCCACACATTATAATCTTGAAAACCCCGCCCTGCATCCTGCTCACCCCCATACCTGTTAACAGAATGGGGGTGGGAGCTTTACTGGAAATTCACAAAAGGAAGGTGCAGAAGCACAGCTCCCAGCTGAGAGGCCAGGCCCTTCCTTTCGCGCCCTGCCCAGCCCCCGCGAAGTCTGAGTCATCGCACCAAGGGGCACGGATCCAATTTTCCTCTTTGGAAATCTCCTTTTCTGACCCCCCCCTCCACCCCTGCCTTCCAATACTCATTGCCTTTCTCTTCCTCCAGACCTCCCAGATACAGATGAGGTAGACAGCTCGGGGCACAGAAGGGGGGTGAGGAGAAGGAAGTGCCCCCCTGCTGGTATGCTCCCTGACATGGGGACATTTGCCTGATCCCTGGGGAACTCTCCTCAGCCTCCGGAAACTGCCATCTGATGACCTAAGAGGTGGCTTTGGATTCAGATAGACCTGGGTTGAACTTCTGCTCTGCTTTCACCAGGATGGTTGGACTCGGTCACATTTCCCATGCTTTCTGGATCCCTTCTCTCGTGGAAAAGTTGTCATTGCTGTTTAGTCGTTAAATCATGTCCGCCTCTCCTCAGTACGCCAGGCTTCCAGTCCTCCAGCATCTGGGAATCCACTCAAACTCGTGTCCATTGAGCTGCTGCTGATATCTAGTCATCTCATCCAGTTGCCCCCTTCTCCCTTTTTGCTTGCGGTCTCCCCCAGCATTAAAGTCCCCTCCAATGAGTGGGCTCTTCGCATCAGGTGGCCAAAGTATTGGAGCTTCAGCGTCACTATCAGTCCTTCCAATGAATGTTCAGGGTTGACTTCCTTAGGACTGATCAGCGCAATCTCCCTGCAGTGCAAGGGACCCTCAAGAGTCTTCTTCAGTACCACAACTCGAAAGCATCACTCAGCCCTCTCAGAGCCGCACACAACCGCCAGGCAAGATGAGTATAGTAACTGTGCACACCACAGCAGGCAGCTGGGACGATTCACCATGATGGTGCATCTTCATCACTTATCCCAGGACCTGGCCCGGAGTCAGCATTCACATATTCTCCACATGTATCCCCATAAGGGATGCTGCTATTGACAGCATCGGTGTCTTTATCAATGTTACAAGCACTAGTATTACTGATGGTGGTACATGTAGAAAAATCTCTGTCTGTGGACCTGTTTGAAAGTGCTTTGATGAGGATATCATATAAGAGATGCTTCACCCTTTAAATCTTATTTCCCAGACAAAGCATCAATGAAAGAGTCTCCAAAAAGATGCTTTGCCTCTTGACTACATGTTTATGAAGATTTTTAGTAAGAAAAATGTGACAAGCACCATTTTTCCTAGTTTGGACTCTGGCAAAACTATCCTGCTTAAGAAAAGACACAACTTCTTCATCCCTAAGTAGTGGGAAGAATCACTGTACCTACATCACAGAGCAAATGTTGAGTGTTAATAACGAGACAATTCAGCTTCATAAGAAATTTTAACTAAAATAATATGTGTAGCAAGGAACTGTATTCAATATCTTATAATAATCTATAATGGAAAATAATTTGAAAATAGGCTTCCTAGTTGGCGCAGTGGTAAAGAATCACCCTGCCAATACAGGAGATGCAGGAGACACAGGTTCCATCCCCGGGTTGGGAAGATCCCCTGGAGAAGGAAATGGCAACCCACTCCAGTATTCTTGCTTGGGAAATCCCATGGACAGAGGAATCTGGCCGGTTACAGTTTATGGGGTTGCAGAAGAGTTAGACATTCTTGACTGACTGAGCATATAAATATATAAGTATATAAATATATAGGCTTCTGTGGTGTCTATACATACATATGAAGTGAACTGAAGTGAAAGTCATTCAGTCGTGTCAGACTCTTGGAATTCTCTAGGCCAGGATACTGGAATGGGTAGCCTTTCCCTTTTCCAGGGGATCTTCCCAAGCCAGATATCGAACCCAGGTCTCCCACATTGGAGACGATACTTTACTGCATACACACACACACACAAACACACACATACATGCATATCTAAATCATCATGTTGTATACCTGCCACTAACACAATATTGTAAACCAATTATGATTTAGTAAAAAAAAGAAATAAATGGAAAAAATAAAACTATCCTGCTGGTACCCTGAATCCATCACACCGCCTGTGGCTGACCTGTAGGGATGCAGAGTCCCTTTCTGGGGGTGAAGACCCTTCCCAGGCCCCAGATCCCCCTGAGGCTCAGCCCTGCTCCACCCGTCCAGGAGGGCAGGAGGCACTCAGGGCTTGGCTGCCCGCTCAGCAGGGCCTGGGCTGTGCTCCAAGTGATCTCTCACTCTTCCGATCCCCCTCACCTGTCCTCCTCACTCTTCTTGAGTTTTGTTTCCTTTAATGACAGTCCAGTCGAGTCACTGGAAGAGGAAAGCACCAGGAATGGAGAGAAGTAGCCTCTCCCTCCCTAACTGAACCAGACACCAGTTCCCACCTCCCTCTGAGATGTGCCAAAGGGGGGCCTGACCTATAATACATGAAGATTTGTATCTTTACCTATCTCGACTTTTTAAAAGGCAGCATTTTTGGTTGCTGTTGTTGCCTCTCAGCATCTCAGGACAATCAGGGGTCCTCTCGTCCTTCCAAATATCTGGGAGGCCAGATGGCTTTTTAGGTCAAAGTGGGAGGAAAAAAAAAAAAAAAAAGGAGAAGAGGAGGTAGGGGTGTGGCCTGTGATTTGCAGGGAGGTGTGTGGCAGAGTGAGATCGGTCTGGAACTCAGAGGCAGTTCCTGACATTAGACGCACCTCCAAAAAGATGCCATCACTCCACAAGGTCTGGCAGATACACAAACCCCTGCCCATCTTTCAGTCCTAAATTTCTGTGAAAACATCTAGCATGGCCTTTTCCCCCCTTACCCTTCTTTGTTCTTTTCTACATATTCCTCTTCCCCGCTAGACAGTTTCATTTTCCTCATGTGTAAAGTGAAGATAATCATAAAGCCTAGCTCATGGGATGACTGTGAGAATTAAATTGGTTAAAATAAGCAAAGCACTTAGAATCATGTCTGGCACACAGTCACTGTGAGGATGGCTGTTCTTATGTACTAGCTTTTCTCCTTTGTAAAATGGATATAATCATGCCCATCTAGGGGTGGTTATAAGCATTTAACTGCCATGAGCATAAGTGAAATGGAACACAGTAGGTGCTCAGTGAGTGTCAGTTCTCTCCCACATCACCTCCCTTCTCTCTGGGACTCACTTCAGCACCCCCCACCCCCATGGATATTCTTGTGCAGAGATACAAAATGACCTGTTGAAGGTCACACTGCAAGCCCTGCTGAAACCCATCTTGTCTTCTGAACTAGATTACGAAACAAGGCGGGGCTCTTCTTCCTGTATTCTCTGTTACATTCACAGTACTGGATACAGTGTTGCTAAAGTCAACATTTAGATTGCTACTGTGGCAAAGATGATGCTAAAAGACTTGGACTGTAGGAACCTACAATTCCATGGAAGGGGTCTGTGATCAAATCTTGATTCTTATCACCGCTTCCCTACATGAGCTTGAGTGATTCCCACATCTTTCTAGACCTTTGCTTTTCTGTCTGTATGGTGGGAGAGGTTCTGGCTTGGTTGCAAGATCTCCAGGGTGCCCCTTCTTGGTCAGGAAAATGGGTAGACATCAGGAAGATGGCCACACATTCTTGGCTGCTCATATCATGAACAAGCACAGTCTAGTTCCCACCTCTTGAATCTGGCCTGAAATCAATGACCTGTTTGACCAATAGATTGTGGTAGAAATGATGTTCTAGGACTTCTAAGGTTAGGTGTTAAGAAGACCCACAGCTTCTGCATAAGTTCTTGGAGCACTTATTTTAAGGTGTTTCCTCTGCAACCTATGGTGTTAGAAGACTCGTGAAGTCCCTTGGACTGCAAGGAGCTCAACCCAGTAGATCCTAAAGAAAACCAACCTTGAATATGAATATGAAAAGAGCCAACTCACTGGAAAAGATCCTGACGCTGGGCAAGATTGAAGGCAAGAAGGAGGCGGCAGAGGATGAAATGGTTAGATAGCATCACCGACTCAATGAACATGAGTCTGAGCAACTTCTGGGGGATAGTGAAGGACAGACAGAAACGCCTGGTGTGCTGCAGTCTATCGGGTTACGAAGAGTCAGACATGACTTGGCAGATGAACAACAATAACGAATAATGAATAACAGTAACAACAAACTTTGCAAATCCAGCCTCCGTGGCCTGAGAAGCCCGAGCCAAATAGAGACACCACGGGCAAGCGCTCTGGAGAAAGACCCGGCTGAGGTCGAACAGAGCCAGGATGAGTCAGCCCCAGCGCCGGGGAGGCGAAGAGCGCCTCTGGGACGCTCGTTCTCCAACCTCAGATTCCAGCCACCTGCTGCAGGTCAGAGGCAGTCACTCAGCTGAGTCCTTCCCCGTTCCTGACCCACGATGCTGGGAGCAAAACAGACCGGTTACCTCAAGCCAGAGTGGTGGTGGTTGCTTTTAAACTCGTTCTTTCTTTGTATTGTAACTAATGTTTCAAATTGCCAACATGCTCCAACAATCAAACATGCTCTTCATAAAGCCATACATTACAAAGGAACTATAGATTATAACCATTATTCAATAGAACTTTCTTTTCAAAACTTTTTATTTTACATTACAGTTGACTTATAATGTGTTATTTTCAGGTGTACAACAAAGTTCAGTTCAGTTCAGTTCAGTCGCTCAGTCGTGTCTGACTCTCCGCGACCCCATGAATCACAGCACGTCAGGCCTCCCTGTCCATCACCAACTCCCGGAGTTCACTCAAACTCATGTCCACAGTTATATGTATAGCAAAGTGAGTATATATGTATGTATATATATAACTTTGCTTTACTACGCCATCTGGGATATATACGTGTGCTATACAGTGGGTCCTTGTTACCTATTTTATATCTAGTGGTGTGTATACATTAAGCCCAAACTCCTAATTTAGCCTTCCCCCATACTTTTTCCCTTTGATAACCAAAAGTTTGCTTTCTAAGTCTTTGAGTCTGTTTCCGTTATGTAAATAAGTTCATTTGTATCATTTTTTTTATATCCCATATATAAATGATACCATACGATATTTGTCTTTCTTTGACCTACTTCACTCAGGATGACAAATTCTAGCTCCATCCAAATTGCAGCACATTAAGATTGAGACACAATAGCAGAAAATTGTAACAGTGAAGATGAGCTGTAGGCTGAGATTTATAAAGGGGCTGAGGGGGATACACTCTGATCACTGGATTGTCCGGGGTTGAGTTCAGTAAAAGTTCCCTTCTGGAGCTGAGAAAACCAGGGTAAGACAAGGGAACAGCAGGCGTGAATGCTTCGGGGGCAGCAGCTGTTCAGAGACGGTGGGCACGTCCACCACAGGATACCATGATTAAGTGCTTGCAGTTTCTCTGGTTTTGCCCTCTATCTTGATTAAAATCTTGCAACGTTTATGCTGCCACACAGAATAAATGGAACCATAGCTTACTTTTCAAGCCGCACCTTGCTGACATCATTCTGTTTGCCACATTTAGACCACTTCTAATAGATAACAGTTCTGTTTTCACTCTTTAGCACATTGAGGAGGAACACAGCATCCTCCCCCCCCCCCACCTTTTGATGCTTATTCATTGCTACTCTCTCCATCCCTGGTCAGGAGCTGAGGGCTACCTTGGAAATAACTGAAACCCAAAATAACAGGATAATTCTTTATGTATCATCTCTGGGGTCAGCCTCCCTTCCCACATTATTATTCACCTGCATTAGTGTTCTCTGGATGGTATAACAAATTACCATGACTTGGCAGTTTATAAAACACAAATTTGTTATCCTGCAGTTCTATAGGCCAGAAGTACAAAAAAGAAATATCACTGGGTTAAATTCAAGGCAACATTCCTTTTCTAGATTAGGTGGCAGGCGAGGGGAAGTCCGTTTCCTTGTCTCATCCAACTTCCAGAGACTTTCCTTAACTTCTAACCCCTTCCTCTGCCTCAGTGGACATGAATCTGAGCAAACTCTGGGAGACAATGGAGGACAGGGGAACCTGGCATGCTGCGGCCCACGGGGCCATACGTCGGACATGACTTAGTGGCTGAAGGACGACGACAAACCTCTTCCTACATCTTCAAAGCCAGTGATGCTGCATCTCTGCTGCCTTCTTCTCCACATTTAAGGACACTGATTACATTGGGCTCATCCTAATAACCCCAAATAGTCAGTCCCTCTTGTCAAAATTCAGCTTATTAGCAACTAAACTCATAAGTGAATGCAATTCTCCTCTGTCATATAAGATAACATGTATATTATCATAAGTGACCAGTCCAGGTTCGACGCATAAATTTTCCTCTGTTCATTTCTTTGCATTTGTGCTTTTTTAATAAAATTCTTTTTTAGAAATAAAAATTTTTTAAAAATTAAAAAAAAAAAAAAGATAACATATTCACTGGATCTAGGCAGTAGAAAGTAGGCATCCTTCTGCTTTCAACACATTCTACGAAAGTGAAAGTGGCTCAGTCATGTCTGACTCTTTGTGACCATATGGACTATACAGTCCATGGAATTCTCCAGGCCAGAATACTGGAGTGGGTAGCCTTTCCCTTCTCCAGGGGATCTTCCCAGCCCAGTGATCAAACCGGGGTCTCTTGCATTGCAGGCTTATTCTTTACCAGCTGAGCCACAAGGGAAGCCCAAGAATAGTGGAGTGGGTAGCCTATCCCTTCTCTAGCGACTCTTCCTGACCCAGGAATTGAACCGGGGTCCCCTGCACTGCAGGTAGATTCTGTACTTACTGAGCTATCAGGGAAGCCCCCAGCATCCTGTGAGCCTCCCCAGTTTGGCAGCTGCACACCTGAGGGCTACGTTATCCCAGGAGAAGATGAGCACAGCAGAACCAGAATGCCAAGCAAGAGAAGGCATTACTTTTCTAATACGTACTTCAGAGATTGAGGTCTAATTAGAACATATATATAAAATAAGCAGAAGAATCTATAATCTGTTAGAGAAGTGGCCTCCCTTCTAGCCACAAAGACTGTTTGAGCTGGGAGAAGAGAGGAATGCAGACAGTATTAAAGAAGCAAAGACATCACTTTGCTGACAAAGATCCATAGAGTCGAAGTTATGGTTGTTCCAGGAGTCGTGTATGGATGTGAGAGCTGAACTATGAAGAAGACTGAGTGCCAAAAAATGATGCTTCTGGTGCCAGAGAAGACTCTTGAGAGTGCCTTGGGCTGCAAGGAGATCAAACTAGTCAACCCTAAAGGAAATCAATCAGGAATATTCACGGGAAGAACTGATGCTGAAGCTGAGGCTCCAACACTCTGGTCACCTGATGCAAAGAGTCGACTCACTGGAAAGGACCCTGATGCTGGGGAAGACTGAGGGCAGGAGGAAAAGGGGACAAAAGAGGATGAGGTGGTTGGATGGCATCATCAACTCAGCGGACATGAGTTTGAGCAAGCTCTGGAAGACAGTGAAGGACAAGGAAGCCTGGCGTGCTGCAGTCCATGGGGTCACAAAGAACGGATGCGACTTAGCAACTGAAGAACCGCAAAGAGAGGAATGCTGGCCATTAAAGAAGAGGATCTTGTAAGGGGCCTGTGCTCTGCTCCCGCCAGGCTAATGCCACGCGTGGCGGGAGAGGCTGTGGGCTGAGAAAATCAGCTGGGTCTGAGAGGCATCAAGGCAAAGGCATCCGTGTCTCCTTTGCCAGTATCTGGTGGTTGGTAAACATGGTTGCGTGCTCTTCCCGGCATGAAATCTGCCATCTACAAAGGCCTTCACGGTCTGTCTGGATCAAGGCAGCTTCAGCCAGCTTCAGACTCTGAGGTCCGCAGGGTTGGGTAGAAGAGCTCCTGGACGTTCCTCACACCCTAAGTCGGCTGTGGAATGTCTCCGATGGTTGGAACCAACTGACCTCAAATGCTGAGTGGTGGAGATGAAGGGAACATGGCAGCAGATACCAGGCTGGGCCACACACCTATATACTGGGTGGAACAGGGAAGGCCTGCCGTTGGCCAGAAGGGAAGGAGAGTGATGGAGAAGGGCCAGACGAGATAGCGGGTCCTAGAATGGAGTCAGCCCAGCATCAAGCATCCCTTCACACCCGTGCCTTGGAAGTGCATCAGCCTCCATGAACTGAGATGTTCAGAAGCGGTGAGACGCAGAACACCTAAACTGACGAGAACTAAGCCTCCACTGCCAATGGACAGACCAGCAGATAAATAAAATCCAGCTGCAGGAACATCAGAGAAAACTAAATACACAGTGCTCCTGTGGTCTGTATTGTCAAAGCTATGGTTTTTCCAGTAGTCATGTACGGATATGAGAGTTGGACCAGAAAGAATGCTGAGCGCCAAAGAACTGATGCTTTTGAACTGTGGTGCAGGAGAAGACTCTTAATATTTCAGTAATGGTGGCTTCCTCATCTCACATAGAAATGGTACTCTGTAAATCTCAAATAACCTCCAGTTACATTCTTTGATTTTTCAGAAAACCTATGAGTCCAAGAGCTATTGTTCCCTTTGAAAAACTTAACAACTGAAAGCTAATCAGGTCAACACAGATTCTAAAGCTTGACACTGACCAGGTCAGGCTTAACCCACTTCACCCAGACCAGTTCCAGGTCCTTTGCGCCCATCTCCTCTCAGCCACAGGGAAGCAACCCAGTTTTTGGGCCTCTATCCTGCCACCTTGTGTGAAACCGTGGAAAGTCACTCTGCTTCTCACACATGAAAGAACGGTATGTACCCGCCAGGTCTGTTGTGAAAATGAATGAATGATCAGACATGCCTTGAGAACTCTAAAGTGTTCTGAAAATATAAGATATTATTCATTTTTGATAGAATAAGTTTCTTAGAAGATGAGCTACAATAAAAAAATTTACCTTTCCCAGCATTATGGAGACTCTACAGAGAAATGAGAGATTTTTAATTTCCGTGTAAAACTGGGTATTTCCCTGTCTGTTCTGAAGTCACGGAGAAGAGCTGTCCTTCCATCTGTTGAGCTCTGAAGTTGCAGCTTCAACATTAGATCCTTATCTACAGAGGAAGGTCACTGACAACCTCATCAGACAGTTGAAGTTTCTCTTAAGCTCCAGGGAAAGGATGTTCTTTCTCAGTCTCCTCTTATTTTTCCAGTTTACATTAATGAGAGGGGAAAAGAGATAATCCCTGCCTACACATTCAGATACACACACACACATCTCTGCATTTATGAGGTTTCATTTTTTAGGGACATCTATCCTCAAGAAGGAGCTTAATCATTTCAGGAAAGAGAACTGATGAAAAAAGGAGAAAGACAAGTTAATCCTTTCCGAAAGATCAGACTCAAGTTTTGGAGACAACATGGATCATTCAGAACATGTTTTTGAATTTTTTTAACCACTGACCGACCCTAGTTCAGTTGCTCAGTCGTGTCCGACTATTTGTGACCCCATGAACTGCAGCACACCAGGCCTCCCTGTCCATCAGCAACTCCCGGCGTTCACTCAAACTCACATCCATTGAGTCAGTGATGCCATCCAAGCATCTCATCCTCTGTCCTCCCCTTCTTCATCCGCCTTCAATCTTTCCCAGAATCAGTGTCTTTTCAAATGAGTCAGCTCTTCACATCAGCTGGCCAAAGTACTGGAGTTTCAGCTTCAGCATCAGTCCTTCCAATGAACACCCAGGATTGATCTCCTTTAGAATGGACTGGTTGGATCTCCTTGTAGTCCAAGGGACTCTCAAGAGTCTTCTTCAACACCATAGTTCAAAAGCATCAATTCTTCTGCACTCAGCTTCCTTCACAGTCCAACTCTCACATGCATACCTGACCACTGGAAAATCCAAAGCCTTGACTAGATGGACCATTGTTGGCAAAGTAATGTCTCTGCTTTTTAATATGCTATCTAGGTTGGTCATAACTTTCCTTCCAAGGAGTAAGCATCTTTTAATTTCATGGCTGCAGTCACCATCTGCAGTGATTCTGGAGCCCAAAAAAATAAAGTCTGACAAAGTTTCCACTGTTTTCCCATCTATTTCCCATGAAGTGACGGGACAAGATGCCATGATCTGAGTTTTCTGAATATTGAGCTTCAAGCCAAACTTTTCACTCTCCTCTTTCACTTTCATCAAGAGGCTTTTGAGTTCCTCTTCACTTTCTGCCATAAGGGTGGTGTCATCTGCATATCTGAGGTTATTGATATTTCTCCCGGCAATCTTGATTCCAGCTTGTGCTTCTTCCAGCCCAGCGTTCCTCATGATGTACGCTGCATATAAGTTAAATAAGCAGGGTGACAATATACAGCCTTGACGTACTCCATTTCCTATCTGGAACCAGTCTGTTGTTCCATGTCCAGTTCTAACTGTTGCTTCCTGACTTGCATACAGGTTTCTCAAGAGGCAGGTCAGGTGGTCTGGTATTCCCATCCCTTTCAGAATTTTCCACAGTTTATTGTGATTCACACAGTCAAGAGCTTTGGCCTAGTTAATAAAGCAGAAAGAGATGTTTTTCTGGAACTCTCTTGCTTTTCGATGATCCAGAGGATGTTGACAATTTGATCTCTGGTTCCTCTGCCTTTTCTAAAACCAGCTCGAACATCTGGAAGTTCACAGTTCATGTATTGCTTAAGCCTGGCTTGGAGAATTTTGAGCATGACTTTACTAGCGTGTGAGATGAGTGCAATTGTGCAGTAGTCTGAACATTCTTTGGCATTGCCTTTCTTTGGGATTGGAATGAAGACTGACCTTTTCCAGTCCTGTGGCCACTGCTGAGTTTTTCAAATTTGCTGGCATGTTTAGTGCAGCACTTACACAGCATCATATTTTAGGATTTGAAATAGCTCAACTGGAATTCCATCACCTCCACTGGCTTTTTTCATAGTGATGCTTCCTAAGGCCCACTTAACTTCACATACCAGGATGTCTGGCTCTAGGTGAGTGATCACACCATCATGATTATCTGGGTCATGAAGATCTTTTCTATACAGTTCTTCTGTGTATTCTTGCCACCTCTTCTTAATATCTTCTACTTCTGTTAGGTCCATACCATTTCTGTCCTTTACTGAACCCATCTTTGCATGAAATGTTCCCTTGGTATCTCTAATTTTCTTGAGGAGATCTCTGCTGCTGCTGCTAAGTCGCTTCAGTCGTGTCCGCCTCTGTGTGACCCCATAGGTGGCAGCCCACCAGGCTCCCCTGTCCCTGGGATTCTCCAGGCAAGAACACTGGAGTGGGTTGACATTTCCTTCTCCAATGCATGAAAGTGAAGTCACTTAGTTGTTTCCGACTCTTAGCGACCCCATGGACTGCAGCCCATCAGGCTCCTCCGTCCATGGGATTTTCTAGGCAAGAGTACTGAAGTGGATTGCCACTGCCTTCGAAGAGATCTCTAGTCTTTCCCATTCTATTGTTTTCCTCTATTTCTTTGCATTGATTGCTCAGGAAGGCTTTCTTATGTCTCCTTGCTATTCTTTGGAACTCTGCATTTAAATGGGTATATCTTTCCTTTCCTCCTTTGCTTTACACTTCTCTTCTTTTCACAGCTATTTGTAAGGCCTCCTCAGAAAGCCATTTTGCTTTTTTGCATTTCTTTTTCTTGGGGATAGTCTTGATCCCTGTCTCCTGTACAATGTCATGAACCACTGTCCATAGTTCATCAGGCATTCTTTCTATAAGATCTAGTCCCTTAAATCTATTTCTGACTTCCACTGTATAATCGTAAGGGGTTTGATTTAGGTCATACCTGAATGGTCGAGTCGTTTTCCCTATTTTCTTCATTTAAGTCTTAATTTGGCAATAAGGCGTTCATGATGTGACTTCAATAAGGAGTTCATGTTCAGCTCTAAGACTTGGGCAAACCCTCTTCTCTCTCACTGGGCTTCAGTCTTCCAACATGCAGCATGGAGGGCTACTTTGCAAATACTCTGGTGTGGACAGCCATTTATGCACACCCACCCAGCATACACAAGCCGTCTTCCTGTCGCTAGCTCCCTACTTTTCCTTGAGAGTCTATGCCTTCCACAGAGTTAGATGCAGCTGCCTCTGACGCACATCCCAGTTTCTGGGATGAGTTTAGTCCTTCCAATCACAGTGACTGGTACAGGGATGGGCATGAGAAACAAGCTGATCCAATCAGATGGAATTCTGTGACTTTAGTTGGAGGGACTGGGAAACAGAATTGTGGTCCTGGAGAAGATTCTTGAGAGCCCCTTGGACTGCAAGGAGATCAAACCAGTCAATCCTAAAGGAAATGAACCGTGAGTATTCATCAGAAAGACTGATGCTGAACCTGAGCTTCAATCCTTTGGCCACCAGATGCGAAGATCCAATTCACTGGAAAAGGCCCTGATGCCGGGAAAGACTGAGAGAGAAAGGAGAAAAGCAGAGCAGCGGGTGAGATGGTTGGGCAGCATCACCAACTCAATGGACAGGAACTTGACCAGACTCTCAAGTTTGCTCCAGGCAGGCCTGGCGCGCGGTGGTCCTTGGGGGCACAGGAGTTGGGCATGAGCTAGTGACTGATCAGCAGCAACAACAGGAAAGTGATGCTGGTGTCCTGCAGGAATCTCTGTGCAGACGCCCTGCGGTGGCCAAAGACGGCACGGTCCTGAGAGCAGAGCGGGCAGGAGAGGCATCCCAGAGACACCGCTCGAGCCCTCAGTCCTGCTGACCGGACTTCCACTTGAGCCAATACATTGCCTCTTTTTGCCTAAAGTAGTTTATATTGAGTTTCTATCACTTATAATTCTAAAAATTCTAATCAATAAAATCTCCACTGCCCATTGGCTTCTGAAGACCTGTTGATCTTTGCGCCTGAAATAGTCTTATTGTACTATCTCATCCGCTAGAAGCTTCTTTGCATTGGTTTCCTGGCTCTCCTCTATCTCCCGAGAGGTTATGTAGGTACATTAAGAGCTGACTGTGTATTCCCTTGGTCTCTTTCAAAGAACCTAGTCAAGAGCAGGCATTGTTATCTGTGGACTCATTCCTCCCTTCCCGCCCTCTTTCTTTCTTGTTATTTTCTGAGATGGGTACTATTGGGGTGCTGAGCTGAATCAACAGATTCCCTGGGTTCTCCCTCAGCTTATTGGGATAGCCCAGCTGGTAAAGAATCCACCTGCAATGTGGGAGACCTGGCTTCAATCCCTGGGTTGGGAAGATCCCCTGGAGAAGGGAAAGGCTACCCACTCCAGTATTCTGGCCTGGAGAATTCCACGGACTGTATAGTCCATGGGGTCACAGAGTCGGACATGACTGAGCGACTTTCACTTTCAAACGTGAAAAAAGCCAGTCTGGACTGTAAATTATCATAGGTGATATAACCCATAAACATACACAAAAACAGTAATGGTTCTCACAAGAGCAGGGTTATTTCTCCACTGGGGAGAGGGGAAAGGCTTCCTAAAGGAGATGGATCTGAAAGAAGTCTACTTGTTTGCTACACTGTTAGGGGAGCAAGTCACTGAAGCCGAAAGAACGGCATGAGCCATGCTTCTGAGGCACTAAACAGGTAAGTGTGTTCAGGAACAACGACGAATGAGCTCCATTTGGTTCCAGGGGAGAAGGACGTAAACTGATGGAGAGACTGGAGCGAGGCCAGACCAGGAAGGCACTGAATGCCAGGCCAAGGCATTCGGCGTGTAGGATGGGGTTTCCCAAGTGAGCTTCTGAGACACCCCTCCTCTCTCACACACACACTCCTAACAGTGTTACAAGTTCAGGCTCTGGGGCCCGAACCCCCACTACAGAATCAAAACTTCCAGTGTGACATTTCCCCTTCTCGTGGACATTCTACCTGGAACGTGCATTTTAAACGAGCACCCTTGATCATTCCTATAAAACGCATCATCCAGTTTGGGACCAACCGTGCCGCTCACACACCTTCTGTGCTTTTACCGCACATTCGATACTAAAGCTCCGTGCAAAAAAGCACACCATCCCCCTCCGCGGCTTTGCCTCCCCCAGCCCCAGTCTCTTCCCAGTGTACACTGACTCATCTTATTAAGCCCATTACAGCACCACCATCTCCAGGAAGCTTTTCTCACACTTTAGATCTCACCTGCTACTTCTCTTCCGAACAGATGACATGTCCCCCACCGACTGCACAGCGACAAGACAGACCCTACCTCACTCCCAAATGAACTGTGAACTTCCTGAAAGGCTAAATCCCAGTGTCAATACATTGGAGAGGGCAGAGGTGCCAACTCATTTCCATTCTGAGTGCCTTTATACATGATACTATCCAGAGGTGTTTTCCCGAGTCTTATAAACAGAACTCCTTGAGAGATGCTCACTGTTCACGGACTATGCCCTCTGACTCTTAATCCAATTGAGAACCTGCAGTGGTTTAGCGGATTTTGTACCTGTCGGGTGGGGCAGGGGCAGGGCTAGGGTGTTGGTGAGCCAGAGGCCAGGGGCTCTCAAGGACCTACTGAATAGTGGGCACTAAAGCCCTAACAGCTCATTTCATTCTTCCGACACTTACAGGAGGATGTGTGACCAGGATCCCACTGTCCAGATGAGGAAACCAAGGAGGGCAGCCTGATGTACGGAAGGCCACAAGGGTAGGAGCTACGACCTTGACCAGCTGCCCCGTCACAGAAGGGGCCTCCCGCCAGCAGCCTCGGCACCTGGGCTAGCACCATGTTCATGGGCAAGGGCACTTACCACACACCCCGAGGAGTCCACCTGACGGTCAGACACACACTTGAAGTTGCGAGTGCAGCCCCCATTGTTCCGAGAGCAGTCACGGACCGGCCCAAAGGAGGAGAGCAGGTCGTTGATGGTTTCAAAGTACGTGGACAGCATCGCGTCCTCCCTTGGAGAGAAAGGGGATGGTTAAATCCCAGAGACATCGGTATCACTAGCTAAAACTAAGTTTAATGTACATTACTTTTGAGATCGTTATTCATCATATTTGTAATTGAGAAAATGATACAAATGCTTATTTAAAAAGAAAATAAGAAGCAAAGGAAAACAAAAAGAAATAAATTCAATGGTTATACTGTCATATGACATGATGGTTGTTTAGTTTTGATAAATTGAAGTGAAGTCAAGTCGCTCAGTCGTGTCTGACTCTTTGCGACCCCAAGGACTGGGGCTTACCAGACTCCTCCCATGGGATTTTCCAGGCAAGAGTACTGGAGTGGGTTGCCATTTCCTTCTCCAGAGGATCTTCCCCACCCAGGGATCAAACCCAGGTCTCCGGCATTGTAGGCAGACACTTTACCGTCTGAGTCGCCAGGGAAGTCTAGTTTTGATAAAGAGGGATATATTTGGAACTTTGCACCCTTTATTTCAATAACCCTCATAATTTTTGAAAGTAGACATATGATTTCCATTTTGCCAATAAGTGAACTGTGATGTGACTGAAACAGGAGAAGTATTATTTAGAATAGCCAAGACATGGAAGCAACCTAAGTGTCCATGAGCGGATGAATGACTAAAGTAGTTGCAGTATATATACATGATGGAATACCACTCAGTCATAAAAAGAATGAAATAATGCCATTGACAGAAACATGGATGGGCCTAGAGACTGTCACACCTAGTGAAGTAAGTCAAGCAGAGAAAGACAAATATTATCATAAGATATCACTTGTGGAATCTAGAAAAAAAATACAAACAAATTTATTCACAGAACAGAAACAAACTCACAGATATGGGAAATAAACTTATGGTTACCAAAGGGTAAAGCGGGGATAGGGATAAATTAGGAGTATGAGATTAATAGGTACGCACTACAACATATAAAATAAATGGCAAGGATTTACTATAGTGCGTAGGGGACTATATTCATTATCATGTATTAATCTATAGTGGAAAATAATCTGAAAAAATATATATATAAGTGAATCACTTTGTGGTACTCCTGAAACTAACGTAATACTGTAAATCAATTACAAGTCAATTAAAAAAAGAAGAAAAAGGTGAAGCATTTTGCTGACAGCCACCAGCCTGCAATGTGGCAGAATTAAAGTCTGTGCCAAGCTCCATCTGAGTACAAAGAGAAAGTTCTTCCCTCTACACAATTCTTAACTTGCATGATACATGTTTCTACAGATTCCAGATATCCCCATAGCAACTCCGTGAAATGGGCACGTTCCCAGTATTCCAACTTTGCAGGGATAAATTGAAACTATGGGAGGTGTGGCACTCACCCCAAGTTACACAGCCTATAAACAGCAGAGCCAAGACAACAAACACAGAACTCTCTGAGCCTAGTACCATAGACCTGTCTTTTTCAGACTCTTGCCTACAAATCACACCATCAACACCAGCAGCATCAGCTGTTGTAAAGATGAGAAGACTCTAGGCAAATGCATGAGTGAACCTCCCAAATGAGGTTCACAACAGAATAAGACTAGGTACCGTAATCCATGAATCTGTCAAAATTCTACTTGAGAAGAGATAAAACATGGAAGTTTCTGGATGCTGCTTTCTGGGAAAAGGGCGCGCAAAGGAGGAATATCCTAGCCCTGGCTGATCTATGGTGCATTCGTTAGGGTTAGGGTTAGGGTTAGGAGGAGGTTTTATCTGCAGGAGGTTTTATTAAGGGGTCACCACGCGCAGTATAAAGAGGCACCATATTCTTCCATGATGTACATCTCATGGAATCCAGAACGAAGAAAGAGGGGAGGTGCCTGGGGATGCATGTGTCGTACGAGGGCGCCAGTCAGCACCCCTAGTGATGTCTCCGGACCACACCCTTCACCCTTTCTCCCAACCTTCCTATCCTCAGGCTTGGAGCTCCAGGTTTCAGTCTCCCAGCTTCTTCCCTGACTCCAACCTTACCCCCTTCTGTTCCATCTTTCATCCTGACTGCCAGTGAACCTGGAAAATTCCAGCTCTACCTAGATACCCCAGGGATCAATAGGTCTCCATTATTTACAGAAGAAAGTCTAAATTAGTTTCACTGGCATTCAAGGCCCTTCATGATCGGTTCCTGCCTGCCTGACTGGCTACATTTCACTTTGCTCTCAGAGTCTCCATCCCATAGCCACAGCTTCCTTCTCATTCCCTAAGCACACCATCTGAGGTCAGGTTCCCTGCAAACAGATCCTGAAACAGAGTGCTGCTTTCTGGAGGTTTGTCAAGGAGCCCTCCTGGGATATAGGAAGCCAGAAAGGCACGACTGGGCAGGGGAGGCTGTCCTGCCATGTGGTTGATGCCATGTAGAGCTGCAGCCTCAGGTGGTCCTGAGGGGAGCTCTGAAGCTGGAGTGGCCCCTTAAGGATGCCCTGAATGGAGGCAAGAGACCCAGGCCTCTGCGTTACCACATCACCGGCTGCCACGTGGAAGGGGTATCCTCGGGAGAGGCAGCTCCTTGTGGCTGAGGTAATGCCCAGTGAGAGATGGAGCTGTGAGTTTCGGCCACATTCCAGAGGATGGGCGGGTCAGCCGTGCAGCGGGGCTCTGAGTGCAGGGCGTACCATTACCTTCCTGAATTCTTGACCATGCTCTTCTGCCTGGGATGCTCAGCTCTAGCTTGTCTCCCCCACAGAATCCTAAGAGCCCTTGAAGCCATTTTAATCCATCCATCCATTCATTCATCCGTATATTATACATGTTTACTGAGTGCTTACTACGTACTGGGGACCATTCTAGGTACTAGGATTACAGCAGTGACCCTGGACACAGTCCTCGCGTCCAATGAGCTCACTGTGCCTCCTTTGTGAAACCTTCTCTACATCCCAAAACAGAAGCAGTTCCTTCGCACTTTGAGTCCATCGTTGAAATCTATTATTTTATTGATCTTCATCACCAACTCCATACTTTCCCCAAAAGACTGTGAGCTTCTTGAGTGAAAGGCCCAAGGCTTAGTCATTCCTCTTTATTTATTTATTTTTAATGTTTTATTTTATATTGGAGTACAGCTGGACTTCCCTTGTGGCTCAGCTGGTAAAGAATCCACCTGCAATGTGGGAGACCTGGGTTTGACCTCTTGGTTGGAAGATTCCCTGGAGAAGGGAAAGGCTACCCACCCACCCCAGTATTCTGGCCTGGAGAATTCCATGGACTACAGTCCATGGGGTGGCAAAGAGTCCCACACAACTGAGTGACATTGACACCCACATCTGATTAACGATGCTGTGATAGCTTCACGTGGACAGCAAAGGGCCTCAGGTGTACAGGCACATCATTCATTCTCTCCACAAACTGCTCCCCAATCCAGGCTGCACACTGTTACGTTTAAAATGGATAACCACCAAATTGTATTCCACAAAAGCACAAATAACTCTGCTCAATGATATGGAATCATTCCTCTTTAGCCCGCAGCACACAGCCTGGTAAGAGCTTGTGCTAAGTAGATGTTTTGCAAGGGAAACAGAAATTACCAGAAGGCATGGCTACAACCACCACCAATCAGCTGCTTTATCAAGATTATGTCCACAGAGGACACTCCCCCGCCTACCCCAACTCTGGGTTCCCACCCTAGATCCCTCATGCTCAGGGCCGCAGCAGAGGAACAAAGATGAAACAGCAAGGAGGAGAGCCCCCAGCCTCTCCGTCACTTCCCAACTTTGTACACAGTGAGGTCGAGGTGGCACGTGGACGGAGGGAGGCAGTTAACAGTCGCTGAACTCACGCTCTTGGGAGACTCCCACTTTCGAATCACAGAAAGAGTTGGGAATCGCGGAAAGACATTAAGGGTATTAAAATATTCATATCCTTAGTGGGGGGGGGGGAGAAGGCTGACGCGTGAGGGGAGGAGACAAACACAGAGAGCCAATTTGAGAAAGTGTGAGAGCAAGAGAGGCAAACAGAGGATCTGCTAGAAAGAGAGGCTAAGGGGCAGAAACACAGTCATCCAGAGGTGGACGGGTGCCTAGATGGATGGGTGAGCTGACAAGTGGACAGACAGACAGACAGGCAGAGAGCAGTACACCCAGGGGAGTGTCACGGAGAGAGAGCTGTAGACAGGAGGCTGGAGGCAGGGCGTGCAGACAAAACGCAGAGCTAGGTTAGGAGGAAGAGGAGGGAGCGACAGAGACTCAAAAAGGAGCCAGTATGGAGGCAAGCAGAATGAACGTCTGTGCACACTGAGATGGAGGGGGGAGGGCAGGAGAAAGGGGGAAGGAGGGGCAGGGGCAGGAGGGGACTCAGGAAGACCGGGCTTGAACGGGAAGCAAAGACGACCACACACAGAGACAGAAGGGCCGAGAGAAACAAAGGAAGGGACAGAAAATCCAGCAGAAACTGTCACCTTCTCAGGCTATACAAACAAGGAGGCCGTCAGCTTCTCAAAGGATGGATTCTGCATAAGCCTCAGTTACACCCGGGGAACATTATTTAAAACACAAGGCCCTGACACAGGAGGGTTGTTACTGAGTTGAGAACAGCAATGTGTCAGGCTGGGAAAATGAAGTATCTGGGCACAAGTGACAGAGGGAGCTGGGGCAGACGCTGGCATTTTCCTAAGTCAGGACCCAACTCCTCATCCCAGATGCTGAGCGCAGGATCTGGGGTCTGTTGGAGCTCAGAGCTGCCCCACTAGCAGGCCATAGAGGGGTGGAGGTGGACTGCGGTGACAGGGGCAACCGGGCAGAGCCCCGGCTTTGCCCGAAATCACCAGCATCGTGCACATCATCTCCCTCCGCTATCATTTCCTGAGCACCGTGCTAGGTTCTTTCCAGCACTGATCCCACAGCCCGAATGTATACATTTTACTCCACCTATGCAGCCCTAGAAACCAGCTACTGGGGAGAGGCAGGACTTGCCCCGGGTCACATGGGGGTGAGGTGGTTAGGTCAGGGTCTGCGTGCACATTTGCCTGACGTCAGGTCCTGAGCTTTCTCCAGGCCACGGCTCAGCTTGTCCAATTTGTTCTGTGCCCTTGGGCAAGTCAGAGCTCTCCTAACAGTAAAGCTGGTAGAAATCTGTACCCACCCCTCTGGGTCTTACAGGAGGAAGAACTGGAAGGGCAGAGTCTGCGCCATCCTTGCACACCTCCTGGCGCTGCCGGCTGGCCAGGGTGCATGCCACAGTAGCCGCAATCCATACTGGAATAAAAGGGGAAAACAGCAGTGTTTGGGTTTTCTACAGCAGCCGTAGCAAGTACTACAAAACAGGTGACTTAAACAACAGAAACGTACGCTGTCATAGGTCTGGAGATTGGATGTCCAAAATGAAGGTGTCAGCAGGGCCACACTTCCTCTCCAGACTCTAGGGGAGACCCCCTCTTGCCTCTTCACAGCTTCCTTCATAGCTCCTGGCAACCCTCGGCATTCCTTGGCTTGCACCTGCATCACACGGCCTCTTCCTCATGTCTGTCTTTTCCTCTCCTCACAATGATACCATCCACTGGATTTAGTGTCCACTCAGGTAATGGAGAATCCCAGGGACGGGGGAGCCTAGTGGGCTTCCGTCTGTGGGGTCACACAGAGTCGGACACGACTGAAGTGACTTAGCAGCAGCAGCAGCAGCAGGTAAAGAAACTGCCTGCGAACACAGGAGACACACAAAAGATGCGGGTCCGATCCCTGGGTTGGGAAGATCCTCTGGAGGAGGGCATGGCAACCCACTCCAGTATTCTGGAGAATCCCATGGGCAGAAGAGCCTGGCGGGCTACAGCTCACAGGGTTGCAAAGAGCTGCCCATGATTAAAGTGACTTTGCACGCTGTGAGTGCACACACTAATCTATTATGACCTTATTAAATCTGCAAAGACTCTATCTCCAGAAAAGTTCACAATCTGAGGTTCTGGGGGACACTACTCAACCCACAACTCACAGCTCAGAGACACGCCCTCAGTCTCAGTAGGACAGAGCCAAGACTATAGTTCTGGGCTTTGGTCTTAACTCCAGTGCTGCTGACTGACACCACACCTGCCCTCCCAACTCCAGGCTCTGCGTGTTACACTGTGGTATTTACAAAGCCCGTGAAAGCTTAGAAAAAGGACCATGGTGAAGCCATTTCTCCTTCATTTGAGAGGAGAAAAGACCAACAATAATTAAGTACCTAACACACTGCAGGCAGAACAGAGGTTGGCAAACTTCTCCATACAGAAATCCACAGTCAACACCTCAGGCTTCACAAGTCATATGGCCTCTGTTCCAACTACTCAATTCTGCTTTTATAGTGCACAATCAGCCCTAGAAAATATGCAACAACAATATGCAAAATGCAATGAATGAGCGTGGCTATGTTTCAGTAAAACTGTATTTACAAAAAGACACAGTAGTCTGAACCACCATTTCCTGTTTCACATGGGAAAACCTGCAGGTCGGTGTTGGAGTTAGGGTTTGAACCAAGGTATGTCCAACTCCAGAACCCACATTCCTTCTCCTATATGAAGTTTCTTCTGAACCTCACTCTTCTCATCTGTAAAATGGGAACAGCAGCATCTTTCTAGCTCCCAACCACGTAGGATTATTGTGGTAACGATGCAATGATGGGGTGCATAGGACCATGTTTTCTAAACTCTAAAATCCAATGCAAATCTATTTACTGTTCATTCATTCAAAAAATATTTGAGCATCTATTGTATGTCTGGTACTAAGATGATTACTATTATTATTTTTTGAATTGTATACTTTATTTTATTTATATGTAATGCTGTTACAACTGGTGGCTCAGCAGTAAAAGAATCCTGCCATGAAGGAGACGCAGAGAAGCGAGTTCGATCCCTGGGTCAGGAATATCCCTGGAGGAGAAAATGGCAACCCACTCCAGTGTTCTTGCCTGGAGAACCCCACGGACAGGGAAGTGTGGCGGGCTACAGTCCAAGGGGTCTCAAAGAACTGGACACAACTGAACGACTAAACAACAACAAATGCTTTTATAGCCCCCTATATTGTCTTCCCTGGTGGCTGAGATGGTAAAGCATCTGTCTGCAATGTGGGAGACCTGGGTTCAATCCCTGGGTCTGGAAGATCCCCTGGAGAAGGAAATGACAACCCACTCCAGTACTCTTGCCTAGAAAATCCCATGGATGGAGGAGCCTGGCAGGCCACAGTCCATGGGGTTGCAAAGAGTCGGACACGACTGAGCAGCTTCATATTGTCTTTAATTTTTTCAGCATTTTATCAGATGAATCTTAAAAGTTAGTGAAAGAATCATATAATGAACATCCATACTTTCTGGATTTAACAGTTGTTAGCAATACGACAAATGCATATTATCTATTTATGAAATTACTAGTCTATTAATTCACCTTCTGTGATCTCTATTATTATGCCTCTCCTTTGGTATCACTCTGCTTGTCTTTTGTCACCTATTAATTCCAGCCACTAAGATGTCTTGAAGCATCTCTCCAGTTCTAACAGTCTAATTTTTCTTTTTTTTCCTGATAATACTGGTTTCAAAATAGTCACCCAAGCCCTGCCAGGTTGAGTGAGGCTGCCATCCCCTTCCGAGACAGTTGCGTGACTGTGAAGCAGCATTTGGATTCCCTTTGCCCGAGTCGGCTGAGCCCAGTGGAGGGAGAGCATTAGGCAGGGCGGCGGGGAACAGATGCTGACGCGGCCCCCTGTTACTAAGCACCAGGAAAGGTCTGTGTCACTCACAGAGAGGTGCGAATGGATGACTTGGGGCCCAGGCAGTGACAAGCCCCCCAAGGGTACAGACTAATCCTTCTCTGACAACAACAGGCAGCCTGTTTCCTGAGCTCCCAGAGAGGGAGGGAGGAGCTGAGGACAGGGCTTGTCAGGAATCCACTTCCCTCCTCCCCACCCCTCACATGCCCTGCCTCGGGGTTCAGGAGCAGCTGTGGAGCACAGGGTCACAAGGCAGGCTTGTATCCCAGCTTCAGTCACCACGGGACCCTGGGTGAGTCCCGTAAACCCTGAGCCTCCATTTTCTTATCTGAAAAATGGAGATATTAAGACCTGGCTGGCAGAGTTAGCATGGAAAATAAGTTAGATGATATATGCAAAATATCTTACACACAGAAGGTATCCAATGGCAGGCAGAAATCAGCATCATCTGATTTCCTGCGAAATTGCAAGGACTGCAAGTTGAGAATGTAAGGAGCTCGGTGCAGGAGGGAAGGGGAGGACTTGGGGCCTCATAGTGTCGATTTACTCAATTTTTTTTTTTTTTTTATGTCTAATTTGGCCCTGGGCTGCCTCCTGGGCAAATACGGGAATAGGTATGACATAGCATGTGCAGGGGAGGAAGAGAAAAACAACCAAAAAAGTGAACCTTGCCACATAACTGGGCCTTAGGACTATAAAGAAGAGGCTTTCCACCCACCCAGACCTTGGTAGTGAGCAGCTAGACAAGGCTTTTTGGAGGAGGTAATATTGAAGCCGAGACAAAAAGGCTGAGCAGAAACTAACCACATGAAGGAGCCCGCTATGAGATAAGGGTGTTCCAGGCAGAGGGAACAGAATATGTGAAGGCCTAGAGGTAGCAGAGGGTCTACCCTGGTTGGGGGAACTTCAAACGCAGGGAAGCTGAGTATCGGGGAGGAGGTGAGGTTTAGCAAAGGATGGGACAGTGGAGGCTGCTGGGAGACAAGGTTGTGTGCCTGCCCAGTGTTGGCGGTCCTGAAATTCATCCTGGGAGCCACAGGCATCCACCAAAGGGCTCTAGAATCAGATCCCGCTTTATTTAGACTGATAACACAGATCACCCTGGGAGCCACAGGCATCCACCAAAGGGCTCTAGAGTCAGATCCTGCTTTATTTAGACTGATAACACAGATCACCCTGGGAGCCACAGGCATCCACCGAAGGGCTCTAGAATCAGATCCCGCTTTATTTAGACTGATAACACAGATCACCCTGGGAGCCACAGGCATCCACCAAAGGGCTCTAGAATCAGATCCCGCTTTTTTTTAGACTGATAACACAAACTGTGATTTTAGGTAAATTATTATGGCAACAACAACAGTAATAATAGTTCATGATTATTGAACACTCACAATATGCCAGGAAATGTTTCCAGCTGGACATGTGGCAGCCTTCTTCATCCTCATGAAAACACAGTGATGTAAATGATAGGATCACCCTTGTGATCAGAAGAAGGAACCAAGTTCCTGTTTTGAGGATTAGGGCTGCTTTGAGACCAGCTGAAGACCATGTCAGGGACAGTGTTAGGACAATGGCTTGCACATGGCAATGGCTTCATTTAGATTAGGTGGTACAAGGCTTCTAGGCAGGGGTGGGCTGACATAGGGAAGCAGATTGGGTTTTCTGAAAGTCAGAGCCTTTGAGCAATGGGAACGCTGTCTCTTGAGGGCTTGCCCCTGCTGGCCACGGCAGGAACGCAACCTGAGCGGGGATGGCCACTGTCTGGGATGGGTGGAGGAGTCAGGCTTCCTGGGGAGGGCTGTTTTATCACGTGACAGTCACAACAACGGCTGCTCACTGAAAAGGGGAGGGGGGGAGGAAGAGGAGGAGAGATGGATGAGGCCGCCCCATCTGTACGGCGTGGGGACAAAGAGAAAATGATTGTGAGTATCCGCTGCCCATCTGTGAGATGGGGACAATGAAATTCAGCTTACAGGGACATGGTCAGGACTAATGAGATAGAAGATATAGAAGCCCCACAGCAGAGTCAGGCTCAAACAGACGCCTTGATAAGGGGCTGCTGTATTCTGGAAATGCATTTGTTCATTTCAGAGATATTTGCCCAGCACTCACCACCACAGGGGTTCGAGGTTAAGCCGTCGGAAAAGGGCAAGACAGACTTTGCTCTGCTAGAACTTACGGCTCAGTCAGCGGCGCAGCGGCACCCTGGGGTCCCCATCTCTGTGCCTCCACGTCTCGGCCTCTACTGTTCAGCCGCTGAGTCCTGTCCAGCTCTTGCTGACACCGCGGACGGAAGCACGCCAGGCCTCCCTGTCCTTCACCATCTCCTGGAGCTTGCTCAAATTCACGTCCATTGAGTCAGTGATACTAACTAAACATCTCATGCTCTGCCGCCCTCTTCTCCTTTTGCCTTCAATCTTTCCCATCAGGAAAAGCATCAGGGTCTTTTCCAAAGAGTTGGCTCTTTGCATCAGAGGACCCAAGTACTGCAGCTTCAGCTTCAGCATCAGTCTTTCCAATGAATATTCAGGGTTGGTTTCCTTTGGGATTCACTGGTTTAATTTCCTTGCACTCCAAGGGACTATCAAGAGTCTTCTCCAGCACCATGATTCAAAAGGGTCAATTCTTTGGTGCTCAGCTTTCTTTATGGTCCAACTCTCACATCCACACGTGACTGCTGGAAAAAAATCATAGCTTGACTATACAGACCTCTGCCAGCAAAGTGATGTCTTTGCTTTTTAATATGCTGTCTAGGTTTGTCATAGCTTTTCCCTCAAGAGCAAGGGTCTTTAAATTTTATGGCTGCAGTCACCATCCTCAGCGATTTTGGAGCCCAAGAAAATAAAGTCTGTCACTGTTTCTACTTTTTCCCTTCTATTTGCCATGCACTGATGGGACTGGATTCCATGATCTTAGTTTTTTGAATGTTGAGTTTTAAGCCAGCTTTTCACTCTCCTGTTTCACCTTCATCAAGATGCTCTCCTCACTTTCTGCCATTAGAGTGGTAGCATCTGCATATCTGAAGTTGTTGATATTTCTCCCAACAATCTTGATTCCAACTTGCGATTCATCCAGCCCAGCATTTCACATGATGTGCTCTGCATATAAGTTAAATAAACACGGTGACAATATACACCCTTGTCATGTGAGCGTTTAGTCGCTCAGTCGTGTCTGACTCTTTGTGACCCCATGGACTGTAGCCCATCAGGCTCCTCTGTCCATGGGGATTCTCCAGGCAAGAATACTGGAGTGGGTTGACATGCTCTCCTCTAGGGGAATCTTCCCAACCCAGGGATCGAACCCAGGTATCCCACATCATAGGTAGTTTCTTCACCATCTGAGCCACCAGAGAAGCCCACAGCCTTGTCATACTCCTTTCCCAATTTTCAATCAGTCCATTGTTCCATGTCCAGTTCTAACTGTTGTTCCTTGACCTGCATACAGATTTTTCAAGAGGCAGGTCAGGTGGTCTGGTATGTCCATCTCTTTTAGAATTTTCCACAGTTTATTATGATTCACAAGTCAAAGACTTTCACGTAGTCAATGAAGCAGAAGTAGCAACTCCATAGACTGTAGTCCACCAGGATCCTCTGTCCATGGAATTCTCCAGGGAAGAATTCTCCAGGCAAGAATACTGGAGTGGGTAGCCATTCTCTTCTCCAGGGGATCTTCCCGATCCAGGGATCAAACCCGGGTCTCTTGCACTGCAGGCAGATTCTTTGCTGTCTGAGCCACCAGGGAATCCAACTATATCATACAACTACATTCATACCTGTGTCTATATCATAATTAAAAATTACGATAGATGCAATATATATATATATATATATATATATATAGGATACTATGATACCACACGGCAGACGGGTTCATTTAATCCAGGGAGTTGGGTGTCTGGGGAAGGAGATGTCCCTGCAGAGTGTCTGCCCCTGAAGCGACAGCAGCCAGGAGCCTGGAGAAGTTCTGTCATCCCTGGGCTTTCCCCCATGGATCCAGAATAATGTGTGATTCCCCCTGCCCACCCCCCTCCAGCACACACACTGACTTCAGAGTCCATCTGATCTCTGAGGCGATCCTTCTTTGCCACAAAGCCAGTGCCTCCTCCCTGTACTTGGGCTGACTGGCTCAGTCTTAGAAAGCCTCCTCCTCACTCAGCCTCCCACCCCTTGCAAATGCCACCTTTCTCCCATCCCTTGCAAATGCCTTCATTATATTCAAAAGAAACCAAAAAGGTTCAGTGACCATGCTGAGGCTTGACCTCAGAGGGAAGCTCAGAGTTAGGCTCCCGAGGATGCAGGGAGCTGTGTTCTCCTGAAACCCTGTCGCCTGTAGACGGGTGGGGGGAGACTGGTGACCAGCGATGGCAGAGGGGCTTGCCTGAGAGGGGTCGGGGAAAGCCTCCCAGCAGAGAATAAAGGGGGTGTGGGTCTAGCTCAGCCCTGTATTGCTGTGTGTCCCCACATGGCCCTCTGCCCTCTCTGGGTCTCGGCTTCACGTTTATGCAATAATAGGATGAGCACTAAGGGCCACTCCAGCTCAGATTTCCGGTGACCTTATGTGACCTTCCAAGAAGGAGAGGGTGGAAATGCAAGGATGGGGAGGGAGGTGAGAGAAGAGCTGTGGTTTCCACTGTGTCGCTGTAGCCAGTATTTCCCTTGTTTTGTATTGAACGAAATCAAGGGACTTACACCGCCAGTATGGAAATTAGAAATAATTGTAACTGTGCTACTGGGAAGCAGCCCTGGGCTGACGCCCAGACCCTGCCACATATGAGCTGAGAAGCAGCGCACTCCTCCTCTCCGAGCGCCAGTTTCCCCATGGACAGATCACGGATAACACCCCTGACTCTCGGGTTCCATGAGGATGGCAGGAGGGAACAGAAGCGCCACGAAGGGAGGGTCTCAGTCCCGCTCCCTGCAGTGCAGTGCCTGGAACGCGCTCCAGGCGCCCAGCCTGATTTTTACTGGACAGATGAGTGAATGAGCGAATGAATGGCTGGGGACGTAGGGAAACCCCTTCACAGACACACTCACGTTATTTTTGCGATTCTCACTAACAAAAGCCTGCTTTTCAGGCTGAAACCCTGAAAGTTACTCAAGCTGGGAAAACTAGCGTTCTTAACCCAACCTGTAAGTCAGTCTAGAGAAGCATATGGGCCATCTTCGAATAATGTTTTTAAACGCATAAGATCAAATGCAAAAAGCATAACATAAGAAACCATTTATCACAACACTTTTTTTAAAAAGCTAACAGGCATATAATAATATATATGCTTCTTTATTGACACATTAAATAAAAAGATCTAGTAAAAGATGCAATAACAACTCAAAATGGGAAGCAGTGAAGAGAATAACTACATTTTAAGACATTTGCAACAAATGAAACAACAAACGAAGGATGGTATAAAACTCCGTGATTTCTATTGGCAAAAGAGTCACAGGTGTCATTAATACACCCAAGTCTGCAATAGAAGGAAACGTCAAATTTCAGTAACAAGTCGGTGAGAGTTAAACTGTATTATTAGGGAATTTCAAACCAGCAAAGACTCGGGTTGAGAGCCTCAGTCTGGACTCAGAGAGAAAGCCTCTCTGAGTATCTGTCCGTCTGTGAATATAACCAAAAGCTTGGGTGCAGATAAGAAGGGACAGGGAATTAAGATTCAGCTATGATCACACCCAAATCATCCCTTCCTGGAAGGGCATATGTGGTTTGGGGAGAGGCGGACAGATGCTTTTAGAAAAATAAAATTTTAAACTCTTAAGGGTATGTGCTCACCAACCTCCCTCTCTGAACTTCCGTTTTCTTCTCTGTAAACGCATCATCGTGATGCTGGGGGTGACAGAGGACAAGATGGTTGGATGACATCATCCACTCATTGGACGTGAGTTTGAGCAAACTCGGGGAGATGGTTAAAGACAAAGCAGCCTGGCGTGAAACAGTCCACGGGGTCGCAAAGAGCTGGACATGACTTAGTGACCGAACAACAACAGCCATGTTCCCTCAGTGCCCGGGAGGCCGGATGAAGCGAACGAGGCAGTACACAGTACACTTTGCGCAGAGATGAAGTGCTACCCCTCGACGCCCCGCTTCCTTACTTCCCCAGGTGAGAAGACTTCTGCAGCCACTCACACTTAGAGCTGCTGAACGCGCCATAGCAGGGTGCCTGGCCCCAGCCCTGAGCACCTACTGGGTACCAGGCCATCTGCGAGATATTCAGACTCAGAGGCGCCCAGATAGAGCCCCGCCCTCAAGAAGTTCACGGCTGCGGCCAGAGGCAACACCATTTATAAAGCTGAGTGAATGCCTACAACATAGATGCATAAAATTGCATGAGATCCCCAAGAGGGATTTCAAGCAATGAATTCTTCCTGGGCTGGTTGGGGAAGGGTTCCTGGAGGAGGCAGCAATACGCTGACTCTTGAAGGAAGAGGGGAACAAGGATGAGGGTGAGGGGAAGGAAAGGCAGAAGAAAGGAGAAGGCAGAAGGGGCAAGAGGACAGAATGATCAGAGCAGCTAAACTGTGGAAGAGGGAAGCGTTGGGGAAATAGGCAGCAAGCCCATTGGTGAAGGTGTGGGGTGGGCAGGATGAGAGGAAGTCAGCGCTCAGTGGGCTGTGCTGTGTGTATGTCATGTTGTTCTTTAGTCACTAATTTGTGTCTGACACTTTTGGGACCCCATGAACTGTAGCCATTACTTTGCTAACAAAGGTCCGCCTAGACAAGGCAATGGTTTTTCCAGTGGTCATGTATGGATGTGAGAGCTGGACTATAAAGAAAGCTGAGCACCAAAGAATTGATAGTTTCGAACTGTGCTATTGGAGAAGACTTTTGAAAGTCCCTCGGACTACAAGGAGATCCAACCAGTCTATCCTAGGGGAGATCAGTCCTGAGTGTTCATCGGAAGGACTGATGTTGAAGCTGAAACTCCAATACTTTGGCCACCTGATGCAAAGAACTGACTCACTGGAAAAGACCCTGATGTTGGGAAAGATTGAGGGCAGGAGGAGAAGGGGATGACAGAGGATGAGACGGTTGGATGGCATCACCAACTCAATAGACATGGGTTTGGGTAAACTCTAGGAGTTGGTGATGGACAGGGAGGCCTGGCATGCTGCAGTTCATGGGGTTGCAAAGAGTCGAACATGACTGAGCGACTGAACTGAACTGGACTGTATCCCACCATGCTCCTCTGTCCACGGAATTTCCCAGGCAAAAATACTGGAGTGGGTTGCCATTTCCTTCTCCAGGGGATCTTTCCTACCTAGGGATTGAACCTGAATCTCCTGCATCGGCAGGCAGATTCTTTACTACTGAGCCACCAAGGAGCCCACATGTATATCATAGACCATCTCAAATTTAATCCCATAAGGCAGGTCTTACTACCCCATTCAAAAGATGAGACAACTAGGAACCCAGGTGTGCTCCAAAGCCCACGTTCCCCCCGCAGTGTGGCACCAACGCCACTCTGAACACTGTGTTCCCTGAAACTCCACCCAAGTCGGAATCAGGGAGCAAAATGCTTTAGGAACAGGCCTGTGGTGATTGGGGGTGTTGTTTCCCCAATCCTCACCCCTCTTTCTTGCCCTGTACATTCCATCTCCTCCCCCCTCTGATCCTGGTAGTTCCAGTCACCAGTCTGCAGGGCTCACTGGGTGATGCTGAACACAGGGAGTATGGGGTGACAACAGTGACTCCCGCCTGCTCTGCAGACAGCTGCCAACCAGCATCCGGGCTGAGCTGGGCCCTGGGGCTTCTCTCCTGCCTGCCCCAAGCCCACAGTGCTGGGGCCTCTGCTTCTGGCTGCTGGCCGAGCCTCTGCCACATGTTGGCATGTGGTTCCCTGGGCCAGCTCAGGGGTGGGAATGACGGAACCCCTGCCTCCCTTCCAAGGACCTAGCCAGTGGCCTGTAGTGGATCTTAGAGCCTAAGACTCACCAACTATTGCTTTGATATGGGGAGAAGCTTCTGGAAAGTGTTTGACGGAATAGAGGCAGGCAGCAAGTTTCTTTCCCAACTTTAAGAGCTTCTCCTCATCCAGGGCAGGTTAGACACTCTGTGGACAATTGTCTTTGAAGATTCGTTCTTTCATCCAAACCAAATTAAGCCTCACTGAATACTGAGTATGTGTCATTTTTACTAATCAGAGTGATAACCAAGACACTGAATTCTCTACCTGCATTATCTCATGCAAGTATGTGTTAACTGTTCAGTCATGTCTAACTCTTTGCGACTCCACGATCTATAACCCACCAGGCTCCTCTGTCCATGGAATGCTCCAGGCAAGAATACTGGAGTGGGTTGCCACGCCCTTTTCCAGGGGATCCTCCTGACCCAGAGATCAAACCTGGGTCTCCTGCATTGCAGGCAGATTCTTGACCATCTGAGCTTCCAGGGAAGCCTATCTCACGTAGTATTCATAGCAATTCTGCAAGAGAAGGCTGTGCAAATCCATTGTACAGAGTTTTAAGAAACTGAGGCTAGAGAGGTACAGGGGTACAGAGATTCAACTTCAACTCATTCCATGAGCTAAGTGTCTATGGCACATCTTCTCTGAGAGTGACGCAGTGGAAAGCCCGGGACTTGCTTTGAGAGGGATATGGTGGATGTTTGAGCAGAAAAGGAAGGAGGAAGGAAAGGGGAGACTGAGGAGAGAGGGGAAGGAAGGAGAAGAGCCAAACTTTATTCTTCCCACTAGACTGAGTTTCTAAAGGCAGGGATCACTGTAGCTCCATGCCTAATACAATGACATTGAACAGAGGGTGACACATACTGAATCCATCCTGAATATTCATTGGAAGCACTGATGCTGAAGCTGAAACTCCAATACTTTGGCCACCTGATGCGAAGAACTGACTCATTGGAAAAGACCCTGACGCTGGGAAAGATTGAAGTGGGAGAAGGGGGTGACAGAGGATGAGATGGTTGGATGGCATCACCGACTCAATGGACATGAGTTTGAGTGAGCTCAGGGAGTTGGTGATGGACAGGGAAGCCTGGCGAGCTACAGTCCATAGGGTTGCAAAGAGTCAGACATGACTGAGCGACTGAACTGAACTGACACATTCTTACTGAATATTTAAATAAATGGATAGATGTATAAACAAACATGAGCAAACTCACTGAGGAATTAATGAGAGAGTGAATGTCACTGAGCCAATTTCCTGGTAAATTGGTCCTTAAATGAATCTGAGCTTTCAAGAGAGCTGAAGGCCCCATCTTCTTGATGGCTCTTCTTGTGGGATTAAAGTAACGCAGTTTGGGGAGGAAATGAGAACACAGAAATGAAGACCAATGTGGAACCCTCTGCCCACGAAGACCGCATGACACGTGCTGTTGTTTCGTGGGTATAAGTTTTCAGCTATGCCACATGACTAAGTTCTAGAGATCCACTGTACTACACAGCACCCATCATTAACAAGAAGCAACTGTACAGTTAAAACATTTGTCAACTGAAAGGTCACGCTGACCGCAGGCAGGAAATACTGGCCGGAAAGCGCCAACAGAAAATCCCCCGCTGGGAAGTCCCAAGGCAGGGCCCCGAGGGCAGCCATCCACCAATCAACGGCCCGTTGCCGGGCAGACTGATGGACACAGAGGAGCCAAGACGCTGGCCAATTAAAAACCTACACGAGGCCATATAGACCAACCAGCACCTCAGAATCCGATCCTCACCCTATATGGAAAAGGTCTGCCACATCCTCAGTCACCGGGGTATAAAAGTGCTGCCTCCCTTCCCACAACTTGCAGACTCCCGCCCCTCCCTGCTAGCGCCTGGGAGTCCTGCCCCAGAGCGATTGCCCAATAAAGCCTCTTGATCACCCTTCTGGCGCTCCTTTTTGTTCTGCCGTGGCACATTCTTACATCAACAAGGTAGATCTCTGGGACTTCCCTGGTGGTCCAGTGGCTAAGATTCTGTACTTCCAATGCAGGGGCCCTGGGTTTAATCCCTGGTCAGGGAACTAGATCCCACAAACCACAACGAAGATTAAAGATCCTGCCACAACTAAGCCCCAGCACAGCCAAGTAAATAAACGTTTTAAAAAAGATGGCAGACCTCTGGTTAAAGTGTGCTCACCACAAACTGGTCAACCAACAAAGCAACCAAAAGGTCAGGAGGAAATTTTCGGAGGTGATGGATATGTTTATTATCTTTAATGGAGTGATAGTTTCTTGAGTATATACATATGTGCAAACTCATCAAATTGTATATATTAAAGAGGTGTTTTTTTTCATGTCAATCATACTTCGATACAGGTGTCAATCACTAAAACGGAGATTCCTTGTGATCCCGAGCCACTGAAAAGGTCACGGCGTCCGCAGACCTCACTTTCACAAGAGCAGCCTCCAGCCCTTATATTCCTCGGGACACCTGTCCTCTTAGGTGTCCTAAGAGGACAAGCCCTCATGCCTTGATCACCTCCTAACCACAGATGGTCACAGCTCTGTGCCCTCTGGGCCTCTGGATATGGTGGTGCCATGTGGCAGGCATGAAGACAGGGAGGAACTCTAATTAAAGTCCCCGTACGTGAATGGGCTCAGCCCTTTGGGAAATATGAGATCACAGGGGCGCCCTGAGAACAAGACAATCCCATCGAGCCCCTTAAAGCCTCCTGACTACAATGGCCAAGAGGTGGAAAAGCACTGGACCTCACTTTCCCTTTCACTCTCACGCACTGGAGGAGGAAACGGCACCCAGTGTTCCTGCCTGGAGAATCCCAGGGACGGGGAGCCTGGTGGGCTGCAGTCCGTGGGGTCGCTAAGGGTTGGACACGACTGAGCGACTTCACTTTCTCTTTTCACTCTCACGCACTGGAGGAGGAAACGGCACCCAGTGTTCCTGCCTCGAGAATCCCAGGGACGGAGGAGCCTGGTGGGCTGCAGTCGTGGGGTCGCACAGAGTTGGACACGACTGAAGTGACTTAGCAGCAGCAGCTCATTGTACCTTTTAGAATCCACACATAAGTGACAATCATACAGAAGAAGAGCCAAACCCAAAGATACAGAGAACAAACACGTGGTTACTAGAAGCAGTGGGGATAATACAGGGGTGTGGGAGTGGGGGGCACAGACTATTGGGGGTCAGATAGGCCCAAGGGTGTATTATACAACATGGGAATATAGCCAACATTTTGTAATAACTGTAAATGGAAAGTAACCTTTCAAAATTGTATAAAAATAAATTTTCAAATTAAAAAACGCAAAAACAATAGCAATAATAAACACACACACATACACTAAGAATCTGGAGACTTAGATTCCCAGTTGGTTCTGTTGCTTTCTGACTCTGATCATGGGCAAGCTCCTTCCACTCTTTGGGCCTCAGTTTCCCCATCTGTGAAGAGAGGGCTGGACTTAACACTCCTTCAGAAGTCACTCGAGCCCCCTGAGGAAGACGGCTGGGGGCACCCAGGTGCCCTGTGTTTCAGCAGAGCTGGGGGGATGTTTCCCGATTCTCTAGGCCAGTGGAGGGGCTCCTGCCACCTAAGAGGGGTTGGAAGGTTTCCCAGGAGAAGTCCAGGAGGCACAGGTCCCCGCGCACAGCTCAGCAGGGCCCGCCCCTGCCCTGCCTTCACCCTTCATCCAGGCCACACGGCTGAGCCCCACTGGGTACCACCTGGCTGGTGGAGCTGGGAGAGACAGCCCTTGTCTTCAAAGACCTCTCATTTCGGTGGTGAGGCCCTACAAACACACTGGGAAAGAAACTAAGGGCAGAAATGCCAAATTAGCATCAGCAAGCACAGGGTTCATTGTTCTAACAGTCCCTTGCCTGTAGGCAGGGCTGTATCATTCACAGAGTGATGTCACACACATCATCTTACTGGACCATCACAGTGGTCCTTGCTTTGCTGTTTTCATTTAACAAATGAACTGAGCTCCTGTGAGACAGAATGCCCTGCTTAAAATCAGATCCCTCAATTTCTGGGCAGTATCCATGGCTTGCGGTGTTCAGGGAGGGCTTCCTGGAGGAGAGAGGTTTTGAGCTGAGCCCTGAGTGTCGCTGGAGGAGGAAGAGTTTGTATCCCGGGTAATGTGTGCGGGCAGTGGAGGAGACCGTATGCCCATCAAGGGAAAGGAAGCCTGGAGAATGCAATTCCATCCCATAATGTCGGGAAATCTACCTTACAACCTAGCTGCAGGGGGGAGATAGCATTCTGAGCATTGTTGGAACAAAGGAACAAAAGAAATGTGGACAGAGAACAATCTTGAGTCATCAGAAAGGATTCCGGATGCCAGCGAGAGAACCGTGAGCTGGAGTCCCAGCTCTGCCTGGAAGCTTCGCTGTGTGACCTCGAGAGAATCAGTCGGACTCCCTGAGCTGGGCTTCCGTATTGATCAGATGGCGATGATAGCACCTCCCTCTCAGGACAGAGATGAAAACAAAATGAGGTAAACCACCTACAGCACCTACAGCATGTTTCCCAGCACCAACGTGAGTTCAGCTACGGTGAAGTCCCTCTTACCATCTTTCTTAGCACCAAGGAGCCTGCTGTCCCTGGCATGGTGGTTAGAAGGTTAGAAGAAAATCCCATTTTTCAAGTGACTTCAGCTTCTGCAGAACGCAAAGCACTTCCACCAGCCTACAAACAATGACTTTATAAAATGTAAATTCCAGGCAAGAAAAGCCTGTGTCCAGTCTATCGGCTACTTATCAAAAAATATAGTAGTGGATAGTGAGTGATGGTAATTAAACGCTAGTTAATTCAGTTACCGAAAAGAACTATTGCTACTTTGAAGCATCAAGGTTATCTGTGGCACCGTTTAATGAATGGGGTTTTTACGTGGAGGAAATCACTAGGTAATTGCCTACTGATCATCCGTAATTACAAGACTGTTAGTTATGCGAAGCCCAAAACAACGATTTCTAATTTCTTTAGGATCAACAAAACAAGCATCCGTCTATCTGTTCATCCACCCATCCATCCATCCATCCGTCCATCAATCATTTCATCTACCCTCCGTTAAAAAGATACTTGCTGAGCATGGGCTACACCCTTTACTATGATACGGAGAGTCAGAAGTACAGATAAGATGCAGTCATGGGCTGTTATTATTGTTGTCAGTTGCTAAGTTCGACTCTTTTGCAACCCATGGACTGTAGCCCGCCAAGCTCTTCTGTCCATGGGATTTTCCAGGCAAGAACATTGGAGTGGGCTGCCATTTCCTCCTCCAGAGGATCTTCTCAATCCAGGGACTGAATCTGTGTCTCCTGAATTGGCAGGTGGATTTTTTACCACTGAGCCCCCTGGGAAGCCCCCAAGTCATGTTCTACTGCCCTCCAAAAAGACAGCAAGGTTGAAGAACCGAGAAGACAGGGCAGAAAGGTCTATGGGACGTCGGAAGGGAAGGAGAAGCCAGAAGAGGGAGTCAGTGTGGGATGAGAGCAGTGTGGAGGTTGGAGACTTGCGCCTCTCCGTATCTTTGGGATTTTGAATTGTGTGCATGTATATACTTACTCAAAAAATAAACAGACCTTTTATTTAAAAAATAAGCGAGAATTGGAGAAAGAAAGAGGAGGGAAAAAGAAGAGCAAGAGAAAAATACGGCCTGAAAATAGGTCATTAGAACCGAACTCGCACCACCATCACCAGGTAAAAGGCAACTGGTCTCAAAGACAATGCGGCTGAAGAAATGGAAACTTTGAATGGCAGCTATTCTCCCAAATGAATCTGACATGGATATGAGTTTGAGCAAACTCCAGGATTCAGTGGAGGCCAGAGGAGCCTGGCGTGCTACAGTCCAGGGGGTCACAGAGAGTCGATACGACTCAGAGACTGAAGAGCGACCATTCTCCTGAAGCTCACCTGCGTCTTAACTCACATTTGCTTGACAAGAAGGTAGTGCTTCTCACCAGTCAAACTGGCAGATATTTTTGTCAAATGATAATTCTCAGTGCTGGCAAGGGCAAAGTGAAATGATTCTCTCCCTATTCTACTTGTGTTGGTATAAATTTCCAACATTTATGGAGGGCAATCTGGCAAAACCTATCAAAACTTCTGAAGTGTCCATACAGTTTGACCTAGTGATTATAGCAGTGCATTGTAAAGGAAAAAAGAACCAGGTAAAGAAAGATGTCCAACAATGTTCATCACAGTATCACCAATAAAGGGGTTAAAAGTGAGAATGATCAAAATATCCAACAGTGACAGTATGATCCATTCATACAATAAGATATAAAGGAAAAATGTAAAACTATTATTTCTAGATTATAGTGTATGGGAAAACTTTATAACATTAGTTTCCCCCAAATCTAGAAAACATCACATATAAACAAATGCACATGCACATATGACAGAAAAGAAAAAAAAAAAAAAGACTTCAAAGAGGGATTGCCATTTCACTGGTTTGGATATGTGGTAGTAGGGTGATGCTAGACAGCCCTTAGATGTGATTACACAATATCTGTGTGCCCTGCCGCACCCCCTTAGCTGTGAGTAATGTACATCATTCTCCCCGTATACACATCCACCGTGGACAGAGCCTGTAGATTCATCCGTCAAAGTGTTTTGCATTCCTCCGGCCTACAGGTCAGTGAAGGAATTGATAACCAGGCGGGGCAGAGGCTCACTCCAGGGAATCTCAATCTCAGGCACACGAAGGTTGAGGATGTGGAAATCAGCTGCTTACACACTATCCATGATCATGCACCTCTGGAAGTTCTTCAAGGTGCCCTGAAATGGCCGGTCTAGTTGGGTGTACTAACTGTTGTCACAAGCAATGGCCAGCCCTTCTAGTTTCTGGATGGGGGGATGATGTAAATAGAGTTGTATCTCTAAATAGTTAGGGAACACTTCAGTTCAGAACTTCTAGGTGTGATTCAGTGTGTCTCGAGTTCTGCCAACAGAAGATTCAGATGAAGATTCAGGGGTTTTGGAGAAGGGTGCTGAAAGAGGATACTGAGTTTTAGACAATGGTGACCAGGAGGGATGTCTGTTTTGTACCTTTTGAGAGAGACCAGCAGTGGGCAGAGGCAAGGGAGAGGAAGTCTCCATCACGGCCATGTCTCCATCTGGAAGAGCACAGAGCAAGCAGGAGGGGAGGAGGAAAAGCAGAGAAAGTACCTTGAGGCCAGTGCTAATAGAGTTACTTGTAAATTGAATCTCACAGTCAGCCAGGCAGACTTCACCTGCCCAGAGCCTGAGCTCGGGGACCTAGGAGGCCTTGATGCACAGAGAAAACTCCTGAACCTGGAGCACAGGGGAGAAGGTTCCAGTCCTCTGCTCTGCTGCTCATGTGAAAGAACTTGGACAGTCACTTTCGTTCTCCCGAGCCTCGGGATAATTTGCTCATTCATCTGCCAGCACATTCCCTCATTCATCCACTCATTTATCCATTCACTCAGCAAATATCCGGAGAAGGCAATGGCAGGCCACGCCAGTGCTCTTGCCTAGAAAATCCCATGGACGGAGCAGCCTGGTAGGCTGCAGTCCATGGGATCGCTACGAGTCAGACATGACTGAGCGACTTCACTTTCCCTTTTCACTTTCACACATTGGAGAAGGAAATGGCAACCCACTCCAGTGTTCTTGCCTGGAGAATCCCAGGGACGGGGGAGCTTGATGGGCTGCCGTCTATGGGGTCACACAGAGTCGGACACAACTGAAGTGACTTAGCAGCAGCAGCAGCAGCAAATATCTGTTGAATGTCTACTAACTATCATGTACTGGCAGTTTAGACATAAGCAGGAAAATGGGTTCTTTATGTCAAAAGAATGGGAAGGCTGTGGGTGGTACCCTTCAGGGATAATCGGGGAGCTGTGGGCTTCTCCTTCCTGGGTTTATCCTCTTGTCTCTACTTCTTAAGGATCTGGGTGGACATACAACCGTAGGCAGCAAGGAGCCACAGACGTGCTGTCAGAGAGACGTACAGCACAGGGGAAGATGAAATTACTGCCCACGGGCCTGCACAGCCTGTTTCATTCTAGACAGGGCCACAGTTTGGCCTGCTGGGCTGAGCGGAGAGAAAAGAAAGAGTGTGGGGGAGGAAGCAGGTGGAAACCGTGCTTACCAGCGAGTCCCATGGACCGTGAAGCAATCAAGTGCAGACAGTGTACAGACAGGTAGAGGAACTCACTTCTTCTGAAAACTGTGTTTTCTTTTTTGGTAGAGGAAAGACTTTGCTCTTTTAGAAATATGAAAAGATATATAGTGAGCATCTATTATATTGGCATGGGTCTACATGTAGCAAAGACTGTGGTGTATACAAAAAAGGGATCCTTCCCTCATGGTATTTATATTCTGCTAGGGAGAAAACTGCAAACAATTAAAAAAGGATTAAAGAGTTAGATGGCTGAAGTGTTAGACAGTTACTGTAACAGAAGGGGGCTAGGAAGTGTTGGGGTGTGCTGCTTCACTAAGATGCTGGGAAAGGCTTGTGGAGCCATGGAGATAATCAATGGGGTAATGAATGCAGAGTGATGCAGAGCATGGGGGTTCGAGCAAGTTCTCAAGAAACTACTGCTGTTGGTGTTATTGTCAATTACGTTCTAAATTCTTTCTAGACTGTGGGGACAGTGATGCCTATTTCATAAGATTGCTGAAAAGATTAAATTTGGAAATACATAAAACTAAATTTACATGATGAATTCAGTAGAGGATTATCGGGAGCCAGCCACGTTTCAGGCGAGACTGGCATAAACATAAATGCACAGGATAAAGTCAGAGTGGTAAGCGAAGGAAGGAAAAGAAGGCAGGGGCTGAGATGAGGATTGCTAGGGGGAGAGAAAGGACCTCTAAGGCTTGAGAAGATGACCTTTGAACAGAAGCAGGATGAAAGAGTGCTGGAGAGAACAGGGCTGGGGAAGGCACGTCACAAGCGAAGGAAACAGCAGGAGCAAACGTACAGAGGGAGCCGTGGAGTTGGCCCTGCGAGATAGCCAGGATGGAGGAGCAACCTAGATGTCCATCAATAGATGAATAGATAAAGAAAATGTGGTGCATATATACAATGGAATATTACTCAGCCATCAGTTCAGTTCAGTTGCTCAGTCGTGTCCAACTCTTTGTGACCCCGTGAATCACAGCACGCCAGGCCTCCCTGTCCATCACCAACTCCTGGAGTTCACTCAAACTCATGTCCATTGAGTCGGTGATGCCATCCAGCCATCTCATTCTCTGTCGTCCCCTTCTCCTCCTGCCCCCAATCCCTTCTAGCATCAGAGTCTTTTCCAGTGAGTCAACTCTTCCCATGAGGTGGCCAAAGTATTGGAGTTTCAGCTTCATCAGTCCTTCCAATGAACACCCAGGACTGATCTCCTTTAGAATGGACGGGTTGGATCTCCTTGAAGTCCAAGGGACTCTCAAGAGTCTTCTCCAGCACCACAGTTCAAAAGCATCAATTCTTCGGCGATCAGCTTTCTTCACAGTCCAACTCTCACATCCATACATGACCACGGGAAAAACCATAGCCTTGACCTATCTGAGTCAGTGGTAGTGAGGCAGATGAACCTAGAGCCTGCTATACCAAGTGAAGTAAGTCATAAAGAGAAAACGAAATACTGTATGTTAACTCGTATATACGAACCTAGAAAAATGGTGCTCATGAACCCATTTTCAGGGAAAGAATAGAGACACGGATGTAGGGAATGGACTGGTGGACACAGTCAGGGGAAGGGGAGCGTGGGATGGATGGAGACAGTAGCTCTGACATACATACAGTATCTTGTGTAAAATAGATAGCTGGTGGGAAGTTGCTATTACCGGTAACACAGGAAGTCCAGCCTCACACTCTGTGATGACCTGGAGGAGTGGGATGGGGTGGGAAGGGAGGCTTAAGAGGGAGGAGATATATGTATAATCATGGCTGATTCGAGCTTTGTATAGCAGAAACCAACACAGCACTGTACAGCAATTTTCCTCCAATTAAAAAATAAATTAAGAAAAAAAAGCAGCAGCAGGGCCAGTGTGTGGTGGAGGTGCCGGTGGGGGTTTGGGGTTGAATTATGGATATGCAGCAAAGGTGCTGCAGGTGTTAAACAGGAGTCCGGGGATATGATTTGTAACTTAAAAGCTGCCACATGGTGTGGCCCCCAAAAAACTTTTTTTTAATAAATAAATAAATAAAGGAGGGACTTCCTTGGTGGTCCACTGCTTAAGAATCCATGTTTTCTAATGCAGGGGGTGTGGGTTCAATCCCAGGTCAGGCAAGTAAGAGCCCACAGGACACACAGCACAGTCAAAAATAAATAAATTAGTTAAATGAAAAAAAAAAACAAAACATAACTACAGAGAGTTGTCAGAGTTACGTTTTTTTTTCTTTTATTATTATTTTTGACTATGTTGTGGATATGCAAAGGATGTGACATATTCAAAAATCAACATATTCGTTACACTCCTATCATGTGTAGGCTGCTAGATATAACAGCATAGAGACAGCCACCATTCCTTGTCCTCAGAGACCTTCTGATGATTTCACTGGCACCATGCAGATACTTAATAAATTATCACTTGATATGAACTAATATATAATACATTACACCTCATTATGGTATACAGATAACACGGCATTCATATGGTTATCTTTCTTGCCCCCAAAGTGACAGTGTTAAAATTCACCAGTGGCTGATTCTTCAGAAGGGAGCAGCAAAAGGAAAAAAAGGAAGAAAAAAAGAGAAGGTGGAAATAAGCACGAGGGAGCAGGGGCGTGCCACTTTTCACCACTGTAGCTCTGCTTGTGTGCCTATAACCTTCCTCTCATTTGACAGGAGGGCTCCCCTACTCCCATCCCAGGGCGCAGCTCACTCTTCACCTTCCAGAACCCAGAAGCTCCCCCTCCGCTGTGCCACTTGGGCTGAATTGCTGTCCACCCTGTCCACCCCTGAGGGTCCCGGATCCATCTCTGCCGAGGCATCTCACGGGACACACAAGTACTATGTTTGCTCACGACTTTCATTCTTCTCATTTACTTGGATAGCCTCAGAGATGAATGCAGGGCCTGATGTGGCTGATGTAATAAACCTTTGCAGAAGAGAGAGAGGAAGAGAGGGCGGGAGGCAGGGAAGGAGCCAGAGAAGAAAGGAAATGGGAGAAAGAGAAAGGAATCCAAGTCCTTCCTTCTTTTCCAGGCAATGCTAAATCTCACTGCAACCAGCTAGTGCTGAGTGTATTGATCAACATTTCTGAGGTATTGAACTGAGTTTCTATTGACAGAAATAACTACCAACGGGGCTAGAGAGAGAGAGAAATGTGCTGACAGCCAGCAAATCATAGCCCTGGTATCAGAAAGCCTGTCTGTGCCGGGGGAGACGATCATTAATTTCCTGTTCCTTCACAGTTACATTTCTTGGGCTGACTGACAAGTTCATTTTAGGGATTCATCAGGCCCTTTATAAATAAACTCCCTTCTTATTCCATGTTTCTAACTGCACCTGCCACCCAGATGATTGGCTGCCTGCAACTCACATAAACATTTCAAATTGCTAGCAATAGCTCAACATGGTAGTTAGAGGAAATCTTTCTGTTTCTGTATTATATAATCAAGAGAGCTCAGTTCCCCTGGCTTAGGCACCTCTGTTCTGTACACAGGACTGAAGACTTCATTCATCGCTTTCCTGCCCACCCCACACCTTTAAATGATTGATACCCAAGCATTTCGTTATACAATGGTTTGTTGGCATGCAGACCTTGAAATTAAGTCCCCTGGAAAAACTGTGTGACTCTGAGGAGGGCACTTAACCTCTCTGAGCTTGTTTTCTTGCCCGAAACATGTGGATGTATTGTGAATGATACTGCCAAGAAGACAAGAGGTAACAGCAGTGAGCATGTTTAAAGCTCAGGAGAGGAGAAGCAAACTTGTAATATTATTTCGTTAATTCTCATAACGAGTCCCAGGATTGCTATCTCTATTTTACAGACAAGCAAACTGTGTCTCCTAGAAAAGAAGTGGCCTTTTCCAGGCTGGTAGATGGCAGAGGTATGAAATGAACCCAGTTCTGCCTGAGGCAGCTGCTCACAGAAAGACCATTTTTTCATTCATCTTACTAGTGATTTGCCTCCTGTGCCTGGTTGAAAATTCCATTTGGTGCCAGTGGCCTCGAGGTTAGCCTCGGAAGAACTCAGCTGTCTGCTAGCCTTCGCGTGCACAAAGCAACCCCAATCTTTCTAGAAACAATCCTGCAGGCTGCAGCCCATCAAAGGAAAGTCCTGAGAATCCAAAGGCCTGGTGTTGAGACATCTAATGTGTTCACTGTTCAGTTTGTTTTGCTACCAGGAACCAGGAGGTACCTTGACATTTGCATTAGCATAAAATTTCTCTTTAAAGACGGTTTTTGTAAAGGTTTTGAGTAGTTCTAACTATTAACTTGGGCAGGAAAATTTCTCTGCTGAGCCTGTGGAGCTTTTGGGCTGAGACAGAAGACTGTTCACTTTCACTTACTCACAGACATTCAATGAATACCTATTGTCTAGTGATCAGTGGTATTCAGTCACGATGGTCCCTGGGCAGCTTCTGACAGAGTTGAGAAGATGAACATTGATCCCATAATGCTCTGTCTCCTATGTGTCAAACAGGGAGCAGGGCACTAAACATGGGCTAGCTTATTCTAAATCCCTTGAGGCAGCCACTGTGTTCCTTATGCCCATTTTACAGATGAGGAAACCAAGGCACAGTGCAGCCTAGGGACAGGTACATTGCCCCACTGCAAGAAAGTGGAGGATCTAGAATCTGAATGCAGGTTGAGATGAACCAGATGATGCCACTTGATTGACAGCTGGGCCCTGAGCTACGAGGTGAGGTTATTCCAGCTGAGGGGTGGACATATGGGGATCCATTGCACCAGTCTTTCTACTTCCCTACATGTTTGCTATTTCCCATAATTATCTGCCTCACTTTCTCTCTCTTTCTCTTTTTCTTCCTTTCTTTCTTTTTCTTTCTCTCTCACGTAAAGGCTCTGGAGCCAGACTACCTAAGATCTTAACTGTGAAACACAGGGAATAATACCACCCTGGGTATAGATAGGGTTGCTCTGAGCCTAAAACACATTAACACAGACAAAGCATTTAGAACTGGCCACACAAAGTATTCAAGACGTGTTAGCTGCTATTTATTTCAACGCGTGACTTGTGGGATCTTTGCTCCCTGACTAGGGACTGAGCCCGACCCCTTGCAATAGAAGCACTGAGTCATAACCACTGGGCCACCAGGGAGGTCGCTTAGCTGTTATTTACTGTAACAGCTAAGATGAAAAAGTCTGCTGGGTTCAGTGTCTACCAAGCCTCTCCCCCACACTCCACGTATTCCTGAATATAAGAAAAATCACCCCCACCTTCCTGAGAAGATTTTAAGTGTGAACTGACCTACCTGAATATAGAAACTTTGCTTAGAAATGTAAATGAACCAGTCATATATCTACTTATAGTATTTCATGTATTACTTTAGTAATACCCATACCTGTGTAAATTCTCAGGTTACCCATTATGATAAATTCACTTAGAATTACTGCTCTTTCCCATTCTTTTTGTTTGTTTTATTTTAAAATGAAAGCATTTAATCCTACTATGTGGGGGTGAGTTTTATCATTAATTTTTAAAAAATAATTATTTTAATTGGAGCCTAATACTTTACAATATTGCAGTGGTTTTACCATACATTGCCATGAATCAGCTATGGGTGTACATGTGTCCCCCATCCTGAACCCGCCTCCCACCTCCCTCCCCATCCCATCCCATCCCTCTGGGTCATCCCAGTGCACCAGCCCTGAGCACCCTGTCTCACGCATCGAACCTGGACTGGCAATCTGTTTCACATGTGGTAATATACATGTTTCAATTTTATTCTCTCAAATCATCCCACCCTTGCCTTTTCCTACAGATTCTTTTTGAATAAAACTACTTTATTCCAACTCTTCACCTGTAATTCTTGTGAGGTTTCCCACATTGCAGGCGGATTCTTTATCACCTGAGTGACCAACTCCTGCCAATGCTGGAGACGCAAGAGATGTAGGTTAGATCCCTGCGTTGGGAAGGTCCCCTGGAGTAGAAAATGGCAGCCCACTCTAGTACTCTTGCCTAGAGAATTCCATGGACAGAGGAGCCTGGCGGGCTCCAGTCCATGGGGTCACAAAGAGCTGGACATAAAATGAGCAGACATACACATGTGGTCCAAGGGTAAGCAAAGGGGAGAGGGCTGGTTAAACTGGGTGGGGTGGTTGGGAGCCTGGTTTGCAGGAAGCAAAGGAGAGAAGACAGATGAAGGAAGGTAAAGGTCAATCCTGGTCAGAATGGGCTACATCCTATCCAGCTCGCTGACTCTTCATCCAATCTTATTTTTTATTATTAGAAAAGTCATACAGCATTGCTATGAGGTGTTTAGACAACACTGAGAAGTAAAAAAGGAAACAAATCCATTAATCCTGCTGCCTAGAGAGAGCTACAATTGCTATTGTGCAATCTTTGATCCAAGCACGAATGTGCTTTCCCCAGACAGCCTCTTGGCTCAAATGTCACCAGTTCAATGTCGCTGGATGACCACGTAATATTAGGGGTGCCAGCCACTCCAATACTCTTGCCTAGAAAATACCATGGACGGAGGAGCCTGGTGGGCTGCAGTCCATGGGGTCGCTGGGAGTTGGACACGACTCAGCGACTTCACTTTCACGCATTAGAGAAGGAAATGGAAACCCACTCCAGTGTTCTTGCCTGGAGAATCCCAGGGATGGGGAAGCCTAGTGGGCTGCCATCTACGGGGTCGCACAGAGTCAGACACGACTGAAACGACTTAGCAGCAGCAGCAGCAGCAGATTTAGCAAACAATTCAGGACATCAGTTGCATTTTAATTTCACATAAACAGCCACTTTTTTTTTTAAGTATAAATGTTTTCCAAAATATTGCCATCAGTCACTGTTTTCCAGAAATTTGTATTTTTCACTCCAGGGCAGCAACAACCATCCACTCCTACTTCCTCACTTCAATCGGATTCAGACCTAGAGCCTCTCCCATGCAGATGCACGCAGATACAGCTAGAGCGGGACCCCAATGCCAAGACAGACATCGACCTGCCAGTTGCTAAGGAGAAAACAGTGGGTTTCCTTTCTGTTTGAGACCTGGGGTTAAACTGGGTTTTCCTCTTGGTTTTTAGAAGGAAAGGGTAAGTAGGAACATGGGGTGAGTGATCACTGATATATGAAGGTGACCCACCCTCCCCAAAATACTAAGTTCTTGTTAAAAATATAATGACTCCATTTCAATTAAAAGCAATTACATAACAGTAGGAGCTCAGTACCCTGCTGTGTGTGTCAGGGATATTTTCTGTAACAATTTTCTGACAATTCTGAGTATTTCCTTTAAAGGTGAGCAAAGCGAAGTTCCCAGAGGGCAGGTAATTTGCCCAAAGTTTCAATTACCCAGGGAGGATCTGGGATTAGAATTCGAAGTCTCTTTGAAAGGAGAGCTCCTGTAGCAATTTTGGACCTGAGGCTCCACAGTAGTTGCTAGAATGTAAAAGCAACCAGCTTTTCAGAAGCGTTCTTGCTCATGTTATTTATTTATGGCAAAGGCATTTTACTTCCCTGTTCACAGACACACAGAGTGTGAACAGAGATCTCAGAGATCCAGCCCATTTTGAAAGCAAACTTCATGTGTCCATTTGTACTTACTAAGCATGCAAATCCAGTCTTGATTGTCTGTTTTTTTTTTGTTTTTTTTTTACCGTTTTATTTTATATTGGAGAGCGTCCCCGGCGGCACCCATGGTAAAAAAATCTGCCTGTCAATACAGGAGATGCAGGAGACACAGGTTCGATCCCTGGTCGGAAAGATCCCCTGGAGTAGGAAATGGCAACCTACTCCATTATTCTTGTCTGGAAAATTCCATAGACAGGGGAGTCTGGTGGGGTACCATCCATGGGGTCCCAAAGAGTCACACATGACTGAAGACGCATGCCATCCATCCATCCAAAGACAATTAACAACGTGATAGTTACAGGTGGACAGCAAAGAGACTCAGCCATACATATACTTGTATCCATTCTCCCCCAGACTCCCCTCCCATCCAGGCTGCCATATAACATTGAGCAGAGTTCCCTGTTCTATACAGTAAGACCCTATTGTCTATCCATTTTAAATATAGCAGTATGTACATGTCAATCCCAAACTCCCTTATTATCCTTCACCTGCATCCTTTCTTCCTGGCATCTGCAAGTTTGTTTTCTATGTCTGAGAGTCTTGACTGTCTCTATTTTTAAAGGACTATGAGTGGAAGTGGGGAGGGAGAGGGAGAGGAGGTCAATTAAGGCTGGACCCTGGAAGGCTCTCTAGAGTAGGTGGTACCCTATCAAGGCCCTAGTAATTTGGGCGCAAGTGTCTGCAGAATCCAATTCTCCTGAATTAAACAGGATGGCAAATGAAGACGGGATGGATTTTCTGCTCAGGTCAATAAATAAGAAAAATTGACCAGAAGAGCTAAATACTGATCAGGGTGAACCGAACATCAACATTTACTGAGAGCAGAGAGAGGAAAAACATATATATCAGAAAAATGGAGATGCCGATAGCGCACCGAGGCAGCTGCTTGGCGTCCAGTTAAGGATTAATATTTCTGTCAGGTCTTTACTATAAAAAAAAAAAAAAGCAATGGAATTAACTTATTACAATAAAACTTCATTTAGTTCCACTGATTGCTGGGAAGACTGATTGCTTTTTTTTTTTTAAGAATGGCATTGAATTAAAATGCACAGAGATGATGTAGCAGAAAGAGCACTGCATTGAGAGTAGGAAGACCTGGGTCACTGGCCTGTGGCTCAAGAGCAGCAAAGCATATATTATTCACTGCTTGTGTCCCCTTCTGCTGGCACAGACCCTGGCATACAGATGGAGTCTTTAATTGAGTTCCCTGAAGAACAACCTTGAGACCGGGATGTGGGTTACAGGTAGTGGATTTGGGAGGTGATCTTGGAAGCAGGTGAGGGGCTGGGAAATGACACAAGGGAGGCAGGAAGGCCAACAAGGATGTGATAATAGGTGGGTCACCGAGGGGAAAACAGGAGCACCGTCTTGCTGGAGTCTCTCAGAGACTGGGGAGGATGCACCCAGAATCTTTCCACTAAGGAGCAAGGACGGAGAAGGCAAGGGCAAGCCACTCCAGTACTATTACCTAGAAAATCCCATGGATGGAGGAGCCTGGTAGGCTGCAGTCCGTGGGGTCGCTAAGGGTCGGACACGACTGAGCGACTTCACTTTCACTTTTTACTTTCACACATTGGAGAAGGAAATGGCAACCCACTCCAGGGTTCTTGCCTGGAGAATCCCAAGGACGGGGGAGCCTGGTGGGCTTCCGTCTATGGGGTCACACAGAGTCGGACACGACTGAAGTGACTTAGCAGCAGCAGCAGCAAGGAGCAAGGAACATGCGGTATTTTCCCACCAATGTCCTGTCATTTGCTGAAGGTTGTACAAGTGTTTGAGGGTATTACTCCTAACAGGCTTCCCTGGTGGCTCAGTGGTAAAGAATCTTCTTGCAATGCAGGGGACGCAGGAGACACTTGTTCAATCCCTGGGTCGGGAAGATCCCCTGGAGGAGGACATGGCAACCCACTCCAGTATTCTTGTTTGGATAACCCCATGGACAGAGAAGCCTGGTGGGCTACAGTCCGTGTGGACGTAAAGAGTTGGACAGGCCTGAGCAGGAGTGGAACTGAGCATAACTCCTGTCACTGCCTCCTCCTCACAGTTTCATAAAGCCTGAAGGCAGAGTCAGGTGTAGGGCACATCTGACGCGCCAAGCGCAAGTGGAGAAGGGAAGGATGCAGGGAAGCAGGGAAGCAGGGAAGCCCCCTGAGGGTCTGCAAGGAGGAGGTCTGGGTACTTTGACCATGATCGAGTCCCTTTGCCTCTCTGGGCATCAGAATCCAAGTTTGTCCGCTTGGCTGCACCGGGTCTGAATCGTGGCCCGTGGAATCTTCAGCTGCAGCATGCAAACTCTTGTTGCAGGATGTGGGACCTAGGTCCCTGACCAGGGATCTAACCCAGATCCCCTGCATTGGGGGCATGAGTCTTAGCCACTGGATTACCAGGGAAGTCCCCAAAATCTAACTTTTAAGGATAAGGTTTGGAGCTTCACATTCCTTCCAAGACTGAACGTCAGTAACTCTGTAAACCAGATGGTCCAACCCAGGATCAAAGGCCCTTCAGGAAACCGCTTCTCAAACAGATAATCCCTACTGAGCATTCCGCTTACTAGCCTTTAAGCGGGAGCCTTCTGGATGTGCAGAGACATGCAGATGTACGCGCTCAAGGTGATCATGGAGGCACTGCTTGTGATACCAAAGCACTGGAAACAACCTAAACAGCCTTCAACCGGGTGTCTCAGAATAGAAACGGTATATCCATATGCTGGAATGTTCTCCTGCAGTTAAAAGGAATAGATTGAATCTATATGTGTCCACACGGGTAGAGCTCAAAAACTATTTCTGAGGGAAAAAGTACGATGCAGAATGTTAAATATAGAATGACACCATTTAAGAAAGCATGCACACATTACAGCTTTCCTTTGGGTAGATGACATATATGGAAAAAGTATTTTTAAAGGACTGAAAAGTGACAACAAACTCATTTAAAGTTATGCTGGAAAGATTAAAACCATATTTACAAGAGTGGCTAATTTTGAGGAGAGAAAATCAGAAATAAAAGAAAGGCTGGGACTAGCAATGGTGAATGTGGGTGGGACAGTCAGGGCGGTTTTAGCTTTAGTGATATTGTTCCAATTTATAAAAGCAGAATCAAACCATGCATTTTTAAATAAGAAATGTCTAGTACACAGCCTTGCTATCACAGAACACAACACAATAATGGGGAAAGAGTACGGAAAATGGAACAGACCTAGTAATTCTAGCAGGTAACTTCTCAGCTAAGAGTCTCTGACTCCCAGTTGCAAAATGGACCCAAGATATGGACTTTACAAAGCTTAGCACCAACACGGTGGCCTGGAGTGAGTCCTGTCTGGGGCATCATTTGCATTCACATACTCTTTGTTCCCTGTGCTCTGTAAAAGAGGACATGCCTTTTCTTGCTATTTTTCTTACACTTAAAAAAAAAAAAATCAATCCTTTAATGAGTAAAAAGGTGAAGTTCCTGCCTAGTCTCCATGGAGTCAGGAATTTGATTTAATGGATTCAGAATTAATGAGGTTTTTAACGTTTTTCTAATTGTCATGGTGCCAGTCAGGGTTTGAGCTGAGCAAGGTTTAAGCTGAACTGAAACATGCCCTTTGCCTTGCTTCCTGGGTATCAATGATTATTAAGGAGGGGCTGCCCCACAAGAACCACCTCAATGGGCGGGATCAAAGTCAGAAGGGCACTCAGTGACCTTGACTTGAACTGCTGGGGTTAAGTCCAAACAGGTGAAGCTGTCTGGGCAGGAAGGCATCTTTTCTAAGAGAGCTTGCTCTGGGCTGTCAGGACTTCGTGTTTCCACCAGGCTAGTCCTGTACCTCGAACTCCATCTTCTCTCAAACTGTTCACATGTCTGCATCCTGTTTTTCTTGATGTCATTTTCTGCATGCAGTCTTTATGGATACCGCCTCCCTCCATAACGATGACCATAATGCTGCAGGGAGCAACATTAATTACCAGGGACCATGTGGGTCTTCAGCTAATCCTCAAGGGAACCCTGAGATCTCAGTATCCACATTTCCACTTCATGGATGAAGAAACTGAGGCTCAGTGAGTGTGGAAGACTGTGAGTGGGGGGGTCACCATTTTCCAGGGGCTCTGCTTTTAGACCCAACTCTCTCTTATCATATTCTTGCCTTCCTAGCATCTATGGTTCCTATATTATATGATTTATATAGAGAGGAATCTTTTTCAGAGATTTTCCTGGGCAGTACTCCTTGGGTTTAATCTTTAAGAAACAGAAAGTTGAAGGTTAAAACACAAATCTGAGAAAAGAAGAAGAAAAAAAACAAGAGTCCTGCAAAATGACCCAGTCTTTAAGGCAAGAGACCTAGCAAATATACAAGGCAGGATATACCATTCCTACTGGCTGATTCTACATGAAGGTGGAGAAGGAAGATGGGACATCTGGCCCCTTGAGGGGCAACCCCTCAAGGCTACCCCTATCTAGGGAAGAGGAGGATCCTCCAGAAGTTTCCAGAACGGTTTCCATCACAAAGTCTGAAGGCGGAGCTGTCCAGTAGGAAAGGTCTCTCAGCACCAGCCCAGGTGGTCCACACCTGCCCCCTGCTCCCTCTCTCCCTCTCCCCTTCCTTCTCTCCCCTCACCCACATGCCTGGTAAGTCCTGAGCCTCCACAGGAAGCAAGTGGGAGGGGAAAAATATTTACAGGGTGAGGGGACCAGGAGTCTGATTCCATTCTATTCTTCAGGGTTTCTTTGCCTTAGGTTAGCTCCTGGCTTGCCAGGCAGTATAACTACTTACCACATCAAACAAAGTTGTTTTTTTTTTCTTTCTGGATTTCTTGGAAACCATGAGAGAAGTGTGAAAAATTCTGTCCAAGGTCAAGCACAGTGGCTGTGGCTATCATCTGAAGCAAGTTCTGAAATGCAAACCCTCGCTGGCTGCTTGGATGTGTGTGTGTACATGTGGGCATGCATGCATGCTCAGTCGTGTCCAACTCTTTGTGACCCCCTGTGGAGCCCACCAGGCTCCTCTGTCCATGGGATTATTCCGGCAAGAATACTGGAGTGGGTTGCCATTTCCTTCTCCAGGGGATCTTTCAGACCCAGGGATCAAACCCTTGTCTCCTGTGTCTCCTGCATTGACAGGCGGACTCTTCAGTGTAAAGTGTTTAAAGTTGTATTATTCCTATAGGAATTCTCAATACACGACCATCATTCATGAACCCGAATCACCTTGAGAGCAGGACCCAGCTTGGATGCATCACTGCATCTTGCAGTAGCTCAGCACCCATGGCAGGCATAGAATGTGTCCATAAATGACTGTGGAACAGACGGGAGAGCCATGGACAGTCTTGGCGTGCTGGTCCCTAACTCAGCTCTCCTGCACGTGGCATCTCAGTGCAGACATCGATGTGGACGGAGCACACTGTCCCAGCACAGGGCAATAGCCACAGGACCTCAACAGCAAGGAGACTGAAGGCAGGAGACCCGAGAGGCCAGAGCAACCTCCCAAACCAGTCGGGGCAGGATAACTGCGAGGATAACTGGGACCTGACTGCTTTGACGATCTCCTCAGAAGAAGGTCACTGAAATAAGTGCAGCCCAGTTGTTCCAAGGAAGTATGCTAATGGAAAAAGTTCCTGCAGCCAAATATATCGGAGAGATGATGAACTGAACTAAGTTCAGTTCAGTTCAGTCGCTCAGTCGTGTCTGACTCTTTGTGACCCCATGGACTGGAGCACGCCAGGCTTCCCTGTCCATCAACAACTCCCGGAGCTTACTCAAACTCAAGTCCATTGAGTCAGTGATGCTATCCAACCATCTCATCCTCTGTCGTCCCCTTCTCCTCCTGCCTTCAATCTTTCCCAGCACCAAAGTCTTTTCCAATGAGTCAGTTCTTTGTATCAGGTGGCCAAATTATTGGAGTTAAGCTTCAGCATCAGTCCTTCCAATGAGTATTCAGGACTGATTTCCTTTAGGATGGACTGGTTTGATCTCCTTGCAATCCAAGGGACTCTCAAGAGTCTTCTCCAACACCACAGTTCAGAAGCATCAATTCTTCGGTGCTCTTTACAAAGCTTTCTTTATAGTCCAAATCTCACATCCAAACATGACTACTGGAAAAACCACAGCTTTGACTAGATGGACCTTTATTGGCAAAGTAATGTCTCTGTTTTTGAATATGCAGTCTAGACAGGTAGGTTATAGCTTTTCTTCCAAGGAGCAAGCATCTTTTAATTTCATGGCCGCAGTCACTATCTGCAGTGATTTTAGAGCCCAAAAAGTAAAGTCCGTCACTGTTTCCACTGTTTCCCCATCTATTTGCCATGAAGTGATGTGACTGGATGCCATGATCTTAGTTTTCTGAATATTGAGTTTTAAGCCAACTTTTTCACTCTCCTCTTTCACTTTCATCAAGAGGCTCTTTAGTTCTTCTTCACTTTCTGCCATAAGGGTGGTGTCATCTGCATATCTGAGGTTATTGATATTTCTCCCAGCCATCTTGATTCCAGCCTGTGCTTCTTCCAGCCCAGTGTTCCTCATGATGTACTCTGCATGTAAGTTAAATAAGCAGGGTGACAATATACAGCCTTGACGTACTCCTTTTCCAATTTGGAACCAGTCTGTTGTTCCATGTCCAGTTCTAACTGTTGCTTCCTGACCTGCATACCGGTTTCTCAAGATGCAGGTCAGGTGGTCTGGTATTCCCATCTCTTTCATAATTTTCCACAGTTTATTGTGATTCACACAGTCAAAGGATTTGGCATAGTCAATAAAGCAGAAATAGATGTTTTTCTGGAACTCTCTTGCTTTTTCGATGATCCAGAGGATGTTGGCAGTTTGATCTCTGGTTCCTCTGCCTTTTCTAAATCCAGCTTGAATATCTGGATGTTCATGGTTCACATACTGTTGAAGCTTGACTTGGAGAATTTTAAGCATTACTTTGCTAGCGTGTGAGATTAGTGCAATTATGCAGTAGTTTGAATATTCTTTGGCATCGCCTTTCTTTGGGATTAGAATGAAAACTGACCTTTTCCAGTCCTGTGGCCTAAGTGAAGTAAGTTAAACAAGGTCTTTTACTTCAGGACTTTTCACAGGAAGTGCATTGTAAATATTCAAAAGGGGGGAAATGAAGGCAGGGCTCTCCCTGTTGCTGTAACCATAGAAACCACAGTCCCAGAGCACTGTATTGGGAACGCTACTATCCCACAGGAAGTGGGGAGGACACCCACCCAGGATGTCAGAGGGGGAACAAAAAAGAGACTAGTGAAGTTATCTAAAGAATTGGTAAGAATCACTTCTCAAGGAAGCAGGCCCAGGGTGAGCCAAGACAAGAAGCCCACCTTCTTTCCTTGCAAAGACTAGCCAATGTCACAGGGCAGGAAGTGTTCTGGAACCACTCTTGACACCAATCTCTAAACTCCAAGGAGATCTGAACTTCAAGATGCTTCCTGAATCAACACCATTTTGCCCCACCGCCACCGCCACCACCCTAATCCAGGCCACCATCACCTCTCACCTGGGTTTCTGCAGTATCCTGCCTGCCCTCCTCACCTCCATTCTCCCTCCCGCAGTGTGTTCTCAACAAAGTGGGCAGAGTGTTCTTTCTGAAACTCAGGTTGGCTCATGTTTCTCTTTATTTCATGGCCTTCCAGTAGCTTCCCATTTCTCTCAGAGTAAAAGCGAAAGTTGTCCCATGAGCTGGCCACTTGCTGCTTCTCTGACTGCAACGTTTTCTACTTACCCCACTTTCCTGCCCAGGAACAGACTTCATTCTTCCAAAACCCCAGACACTCTGTGCCTCAGGACCCTTGCACTGGAGGCTCCGTCTCGGGAATGCTTTCCCCAGATATATGCATGCTTGTTCTCTCTTTTCATTTTTTTGTTCAAATGACATATTCTTGGGAAAACTTCCCTGGTTATCTCATTTAAAATTGTTCCTCTTACTAAGACTCCACATGCTAGCAAAAAAAAAAACCAAAACAGCTAGGGCATTCTCTGTCTGTTAGGATCCAGGAGTTAGGACTCTGGACTTTCATTGTCAAGGGCCCAGATTCAATCCCTGATCCCACAAGCTGCATGATGCAGCCAAAAATAAAATACAATTAAATTAAAAAATAAAATAAAATTGCACCTCTCACCCTACACTCCAGATCCCCTTCTCCTGATCTTTCTTTAACAGAACTTATCACTATGTATTAATCATGTTATTATCTGCCTCCCCCCAACCCTGCCACCACTCTCTGCTAGATTAGAAGGTCCACGGTGGCAGGGATCTTTGTTTTATTTGCAGAAGTATACTTGGCATCTAGCGTTTGCCTTTGTTGTCATTGTTCAGTTACTAAGTCATGTCCAACCTTTTGCGACCCCATGGACTGCAGCACACCAGGCTTCCCTGCCCATCACCAACTCCTGGAGCTTATTTAAACTCATGTCCATAGAGTCGGTGATGCAATCCAACCATCTCATCCTCTGTCGTCCCCTTCTCCTCCCGCCTTCAATCTTTCCCAGCATCAGGGTCTTTTCCAATGAGCCAGTTCTTCGCATCAGGTGGCCAAAGTATTGGAGCTTCCCCTCCAGCATCAGTCCTTCCAATGAATATTCAGGACTGATTTTCTTTAGTATTGACTGGTTTGGTCTCCTGGAAGTCCAAGGGACTCTCCAGAGAAAGAGGTGCCTAGCAAATAGTAAATACTTGTGATAGAATATATTTTCCAAAGATTGCCACAACTCTATCCCACCCCTCAGGGACTTCTCACAGGTGACCCTGGCACTCCCGTCAGTGAGTGCTAGGGCCTCTGTCTCTTTTCCTTGAAAATGGTTGGATGCATATGACTCCTCCAGCCAGTAGATAGCAGTGCAAGTGATGCTCTGTGACTTCCAGGGCTAGGGCATAAAACGCCATCCTGTGCATCTTTCTCTCTTGGAACTGCACCACCACACTGTACGGGAGTCCCGTCAGTCTATGGAGAGGCCCGGCTGAAAAGTCCCTGGGGCTCTCAACGTGCAGCCCCACCTGAGCTGCCCACTGGCCACTGGTACCCACTTCATTGCCATCTTGAAAGTGGACCCTCTCTAGCCCCAGACAAGCCATTCTAGCTGATGTGCACTGAACTGCTGAATCACTCTTGTTGAACCTTGCCCAATTATAGGTTAATCAACAAAATAAGTGATTAGGAGAATGGTGCTGCCCCAGCCAGACCACCACGACTAAAGTGGAACTCGACAACCAGGGAATTCCTGGTAGCATTTAAATCACTCCTTGCAGGCAGGTCTGATGTCAGGACACTGGTGCGAGAGATCCAGGCTGGCAAACAGCCCGACCTCCATGCTGAGCCCCTCTCCTCCTCTTTCTGGTCAGGGGATAAATTCCCTCCCTGGGCCTCAGGTTCCTTGTGAGAAGGATTAAATGAGATGACACAGTTAAAAAGCTCAGACCAGGCTGTGGTATGTGACAGTCACAAGTCTAGTTTGATCTCCTTTTTCTTCCATGCAGAGGTCTGGAGCCCAAAGGAAATAAGTCTGGCAAGTGTCTCCGTTTTGACTCGGCAGGCATCTCTGTGCACGCACTCACAGGGGACTACCACAGCTGGTGGTCAAAAAAGGACAGGCTTTCACTTGCCTCCAGGTCTCTGCCAGGAACCTTGTTCACTACCACCCCACCCTCTGCTTTGGGCTTCACTAATGCTGACTGCTTGAGTCTCAGTAATTAGGTATTCCTGGCATCTAGAAGCCCCATTCAGCCTCTCATGGGTAGATTTTCTGCTGCATGCCCCAAGGCACCGTCCCGGCCAGCATCACACCAGAAAGTGAGTGCCGTCCATCCCTCTCCTTCTCCTGCACATGGGGAGCACAGGAGCAGGGATTCTCCATTGGCTGCACCATGCCTGCCGCAGGACCTGGCTTAACACTCCTGTGCATAACAGGGGGAAGGGTGTCTCTCCAGGGTCCCTAACAGAGAGGGTTAGGTTTGAGAACTTCTCTGGGAGACTAGGACTCCACTCTCCCAGTGAAGGGGACCTGGGTTCGATCCCCAGTCAGGGAACCAGGTCTCACACGGTGCAAGTGAAGACCCTGAACACCACAATGAAGATGGAAGATCCCACACACCACAACTAACAGCTGGCACAGCCAAATAAACAAATAAATTGATCGATTTTTAGAAAGGGGGTTAAGGTTGCATGAGGTGCCTGTGCTGTAGGGGCAGGTACTCTTAAAAGGCCATGTGATGATTTCTTCTTAGGACCCTGAGAGTTTGGGGCATCGCCAAGAGGTGACAGATGGGATTGCAGGACTCCCTTAGACACCACTCAGAGGGGGAGGCTGCTCATTTCCAAGCATCCAGGCCATCTTGTGGGTGAGGCCTTGTCCTGGGGCCAGATTGCCTGCTCCCCAATCTCAGCTATGTGACTTACTAGCTGCAGGACCTCCAAGAATTTAGGGCCTCTAGGCCTCAGTTTCCTCATCTGCAAAATGGGAATAATGACACCACCTACCCCAGAGGATTGGAATTGCAGAGCTGACATCAATTGATATGCGTAGGCCACTCAGAACAGTGTCTAGCATAGCTGAAGTGCTAAGGGGTGTCTGTTATCAATTTGCCTGTTGAGTAGGATCTATATCTGTTCTCTACAGCAGAAAGGCCTGGGCCTCTTCCATCTCTTCAAAAATACACATAACAAACAGGATTACAAAAATAAACTCTAGATCCAGGCGTGTGACAAGCATCTTTCAGTCCTCCGATCCCTTTCTGTGACTACATGCTCCAGAACTCCATTTGGTGGTAATGTCAGAGTTCTGTGTTTGCAGCGAGTTTGCGAGGCTCCAGCCAAATGCCTCCAGCACTGTCTCCAGAATAACTCTCCCCTGAGCCCTCTGAAGGCCCCTCTATGCCCTCTTTTTGCAAAGAATGGGGAGCAAGCCCCCAGATTTCTGAAACCCTCCCCATCTAAGAAGCCCACTAACACTGCCTCCTTCCCCAGAGCCTAGGCTATTTCAGGAGACTGAAAAGAACACCCAGGGAGCTAATCTTTGGGCTTCACTTCTGGGGGAGGGGGGCGTGGGTAGGTGGGAGAGGCAGATTGTTCCTGTAGAGCAGAGCGTGTGTTCTTTTTGAAAAGTCCTAGCGGAAATAAATGTACAACCCATTGTGGGCTGCGAGGAGCCACCAGCAGGAGCCGGCGTGATACAAAAGGGGCATTTGTAATGGCACGAAATACTCAGCACTTTACCCAGACACGCACAGGATGTAACAGGAGGCGGAGGGCTCCGTGACTTCGCCCGGCAGGCAACGTGCTCTGAACGCCCCCCAACACGCAGTCCTTCTCCTCTCCTACACGTGGGTGCTACCACCTCCTCTGGTGTGGAAGGGAGCCCTGCACGAGTGCAAGTGTGCAAGGCCAGGCCTCCCACTCAGGCGCTTGCTTTGTCTTCCTAAGCAGACCTGTCTGCCCTCACACTCAGGAAGACAACTAGAAACCCGAGGATGGGTGATGAGACTGAGCCTTAGAAAGTTATACAATAAAGTAAGACACTCGATATGCATGTGCTTCAGGACTTTCCCAGTGGTCCAATGGGTAAGAATGCACCTGCCAGTGCACAGGACACGGGTCCCTGGTCTGGGAAGATCTCACATACTTTGGGGCAACAAAGCTGAGCCCCTGCACTGCAGCTGCTGAAGCCCACGTGCCTAGAGCCTGTGGTCTGCTACAAGAGAAACCGCCGCAGTGAGAAGCCTGAGTACACTAGAGCAGCCCCAGCCGGCCACAGCTAGAGAAAGCCTGTGCACAGCAGTGAAGACCTGGAGCAGCCAAAAATAAGTAAATGAATTTTTTAAAATGTGCTTTATCCTATTTGATTGACAGGTATACAGGTGCCACCCTCTTTTCCAAAGTTCACTTTACGCCACTTCGTTTTTACAAAAGACTGCTTCCCTGGTGGCTCAGAGGTTAAAGCGTCTGCCTGGAATGCGGGAGACCAGGGTTTGATCCCTGGGTTGGGAAGATCCCCTGGAGAAGGAAATGGCAACACACTCCAGTACTCTTGCCTGGAGAATCCCATGGAGGGAGGAGCCTGGTGGGTTACAGTCCACGGGGTCGCAAAGAGTCGGACACGACTGAGTAACTTCACTTCAGTAACTATAAGAAATTCGCAGAGGATTTTCACTTTCACGAAAGGCAGAAGGCAAAGTTAGTGTTCAGTGTTTGTTTCGCAGGGAGCCTTCTAGAGGCAGCTGGAGCCGTGAGCAGGAGACGGGCACCACGGAGCTCCCTTCCCGGCACTACACACAGCATCCCGGCATCGAGACGCCCACGCTCTGAACTGCACCCCTGATCATCTGTGCTCTTGCTCAGTTAATTGTCAAGATGTGTCCTAAGGTGAGCGCATCTTCACTTTACACCACTGTGGCTTATGAAAGGTTTCGTAGGGCAGACTGGGAGATGTGTGTCTTCATGTCAACCTGGAAGGCAAGGCTCAAATTCAGCTTTCCTAGAAGAAGAGTAGGTGGTCCCACAACTCTCACAGGCCCAGAGCACCCAGAGGCGTGGGCAAGGGAACACAGGACCCAGTGAACCTGAGGATTTTTAGCTTTAAAGGTCTAGGAATCACATGTCTTCCGGAAGCCACAGACAGGAAACACGATCTGCCCTTGAACCTAAATTTGTGTCTCTAGAGTGTTCTTTCATCTGTTTCAGCTTTTTACTCCCTGCCCATCACAGGCACACAGAAAAAAGCAGATCTCTGTTCTCCACTGCCCAGTTCAGTCTCAGATTTCTGCCAACATAAAGGCGAGACCTCCTGTGTGGCTGGCTCTGCTCTGAAGGCTGGAGATAAGCAGGGGAAGTGGCAGGGACACCGCCCCCATGGTGCTCAGGGGCTACCCCTTGGGAGACAGCCAGCCAGGGCCCCCATGAGTGAACTCAGTAACAGGTGATAAGGATCAAAGTGAATGATGCATGATGCAGACACATCTGGGAGTGAATCCTAGCCTGTCAGCCCAGAAAGGGACCAGAGGAGCATTTTTGTTCAGTGTTTTACAAAAATAGCAGCAAAACCTTCTATTCAAATTATACTTTTTCTGGGATCTGGGCATAGAAAACTGAAGAAAACAGGACTGCCATCTTGGTTTGAAGCAGGTGGGGCATGGGGATCTCCAGACTCTTCCTTCTTGTCTCCCTCTGGTGAGTCGAGGACCCCTGCCCTCCTCGCAGTGTCTGGGCAGCCCCGTCCTTCATATTCCTGTTGCCCTAGTCCAGCGTCTTCATAAATGATGATCTGCTTGTTTGCCCATCCCCCCGCCCTAGACTGTCAGCTTCTAGAAGGTGCAGCTTGGACCCTGTTCCTTTTTACACCCCAGAGTCTGGCACGCAGTGGCTGCTCAGGGAGCATGGTTGGGATGGATCAAAGGAGAGCTGCCAGCCCAGAATCAGAATGGACAGGGTCTTATGTGAGATCATTTGGTTAGTGGGGTGCTTGAAATCCTTTTTTAGAAAGGCAAGGAAAAACAGGGCTGAAAAGTCTTGGAAAGACAGAAAATGGAGAGAGAAAATGATCAGTAAGATAAAAATACCTTGAAGTGAGAGTCTTATATTATTACTACATCAATAAGTATAAAACATCTATAAACTTAAAAATGTCTCTGCTTGGTATTTTTCTATTTTATTTCTCTATTAGCATTTCTTATTTAATCTTACTGACTTATAGTAACAAGTGTGTTTCCCAGGTGGCACAGTGGCAGAGACTCTGCCTGCAATGCAGGAGACACAAGTTCGATCCCTGGGTTGGAAAGATCCCCTGGAGTAGGAAATGGCAATTCACTTCAGTATTCTTGCCTGGAGAATCCCATGGAGAGAGGAGTTTGGCGGGCTACAGTCCACGGGGCCACAAAGAGTCAGACAGGACTGAGCGACCGAGCACGCATACAGTAACAAGTGTTAATGATTACTGAACAACTTTTACGTATTTTTTACCAAGAGCATGGCTCGTATTTTCTCGTCTAACACTCAGAATAACCCTTTTAGCTGGAGTATGATTCCCTTTCCATAAATGAGAAAGTTGAGAACTCAGAGAGGTGAAGAGACGTGTCCAAGATCACTCAGCCATGAAGTGGAGAAATGTGCATTGGAATAAGGGTATGCATTTGCTGACTGCTTAACAAGAGTAGGTGATGGATTCAGTAATATGGAGGAGCACTTCCTTTTTCCTTTGGCCTGTGGTCACAGAGCTGGGTAATGAACACACCGTTCTCGCGATAGCTTACAGCCTAGAGGACGGGTCGACCTGTGTTCTGGGCTTTCTTTGGGGCCAAGAAGACACCTCAGCCTTCAGTTTGGGTCCTGCCCCAGAGAGCAGGCTGCAGCCCCACAGAAAGGTCTGTGGGCAGTCTCCACTCAGGGACAGCTCGCCCAAAGCCCAGACCCCAAAAATCTTCCAACCTCTGTTTTGGAGTGTGCTTCATCTGGAAAAACAGGGCTGCCTTCATGGGCTTTCCCACTGGTGTTACACGCGGCTAAATCAGGGCCATATTTCACCCTAGAAGTGGCTGCATTTCAGGAGCAGAGTGTGATTAAGAAAGACGGATGGCGGGTAATATCCTTTACCAACACCTGTACTGTGCGCAGGGATCTATTTGGCAGAAAGGAGCAATGTAAGAGCAAGATCATTACCGTTTGAACTAGAAAACAAAACGAGGTGGAAGTGGGGGGGATGGGAGGGGCGGGAGGAAGGAGGTGACACAGAGGTGCAGAGGTAGGCACTACAGAAAAATGCCAGGCTGGGAGGAGGTGGTCCCTGGAGCTGAGGCTGAACTCTGCCCTGAGCTGACTGAGCAGGCTGGGGCAAGCCTATCCCTCCCTGGCCTGGGTCTCCCCCATCAGCACCTCTGAGGTCTTGTCTTGCTCAGATACCCACATGGCTGTGGGAGGCACTTTTTGGCGACAACCACACCCAACAGTAGACTGGATCAGCCTCCAAGGATGCCTGAACCTGTGCCTCGAGAGAGGCAGGGGCCGCTGGCTGTGGAACCTCAAAACCACAGCATGAAGGCAGGGAGGCTGAGGTGTGCGGGTTGAGGGAAAGGACACAATAGATGGGGCTGGATGGACCTTCCTCTAAATGCTTCTGCAAATCCTATGAGTTAATAAATTTGCCCCACCCCTTTTTTTGGCCGTGCTGTGCAGCATATAGGATCTTAGTTACCTGACCAGGGGGATCGAATCCATGCCCCCTGTAGTGGAAGCAAGGAGTCCCAACCCTTGGGCCACCAGGAAAGTCCCTAGGTTAATAAAATTGGAGTCAATACTTTGAAAACAGGAAAGAGAGATGAAAGGATCTAGGACAAGACAAAAAAAAAAAAAAAAAAAAAGCCTTCAGAGTTAAGTAGATTAGGGAGGAGAGTGAAAAGTTTGGCTTGAAGCTCAACATTCAGAAAACGAAGATCATGGCATCTGGTCCCATCACTTCATGGAAAATAGATGGGGAAACAGTGGAAACAGTGTCAGACTTTTTTGGGGCTCCAAAATCACTGCGGATGCTGATTGCAGCCATGAAATTAAAAGACGCTTACTCCTTGGAAGGAAAATTATGACCAACCTAGACAGCATATTAAAAAGCAGAGACATTACTTTGCCAACAAAGGTCTGTCTAGTCAAGGCTATGGTTTTTCCCGTGGTAATGTATGGATGTGAGAGTTGGACTGTGAAGAAAGCTGATCGCCGAAGAATCGATGCTTTTGAACTGTGGTGCTGGAGAAGATTCTTGAGAGTCCCTTGGACTGCAAGGAGATCCAACCAGTCCATTCTAAAGGAGATCAATCCTGGGTGTTCACTGGAAGGACTGATGCTAAAGCTGAAACTCCAATACTTTGACCACCTCATGTGACGAGTTGACTCACTGGAAAAGACTCTGATGCTGGGAGGGATTGGGGGCGGGAGGAGACGGGGACGAAAGAGAATGAGATGGCTGGATGGCATCACCGACTCTGTGGACATGAGTTTGAGTGAACTCCGGGAGTTGGTGATGAACAGGGAGGCCTGGCGTGCTGTGATTCATGGGGTCGCAAAGAGTCGGACACGACTGAGCGACTGAACTGAACTGACTGAATCTAAAAGATGTTGAAGGTGAAGATCCAATACTCGAGCTCCTAATACAAAAAGATTTGACTCACTGGAAAAGACCCTGATGCTTGGGAGAGATTGAAAGCAGGAGGAGAAGAGCATGACTGAGGATGATATAGTTGGATGGCATCACTGATTCAACGGACATGTGTTTGAGGAAACTCCAGGAAACAGAGACCTGTCTTTAGGCAATGGCATCTCCCAGGTAAAGAATGATGCGAGCTTGAACTTGGAGGTCAACTGAGGGTGTTGAAACATTTTTGAATAATGGATATATTTTCAAAGTGGACATATTTCAAGGTATGTATATATTTTCAAGGTATATTCTCAAAATATACCAGCTCAGGATCTGCTGACCATTTGGATGTGGATATGAGAGACAGAACTAGTCAAGGATAACTCCAAGGGTTTGGACCTGAGTAATAGGGCACGCATGGCGTCGGTGCCTTTCCCAGGACAGGGCGGACTGTGGGAGGAGCAGGCGGAGGGCTTAATGAGTTCCGTTCCAGACATGCAACATTTGAGATTCCCATTAGCCATTCGAGCGGAGGCATTTATGAGGTTGGGGCTGGCATTTAAAACCAGGGCGCTGGGTGAAATCCCTGCAGGAGTGAGAAGTTGAGGGGTGTGCTGGAGTGCCCGCTAACATTTAGAGGTCAGGAAACAGGGGGGACGCGGGAGAGGTCAGTGATTAATAGCTGCCTGTGAGAATCAGGAGAGAATGTTGTCTTAGCATAAAGATGTTCCCAGCAGGAAGGAGTGACTAGCTATGTTACATAAAATACAAGGGCCCAGGAAATGAAGACAGAGAATTGGTCATGGAAATCTGGCAAGATGGAGGTCAACAGGAACACTGACAATGAGATTTTAGTGCGTTGCTGGGAGGGTGGGGAGTGGGTGCTTGAGAGCTTGGCAGCAGGGGATTCGAGAGAGAAGGGAGATAAGGGACCGGAGGTGGTGAACACAGGTAACTCTTCCGCTATAAGAAGGGAGCAGAGAATTAGGGTAGAGGCAGACTCCTGTGCAGGGGTCAAGGAGAGGGTTTGGTTTTGTTGTGTAAAGTGAGAGATCTTAAAATATGTTTATATTGATGGGTTTGACCCAGGAGAGAAGAGAAACTACAAAAGCAAAGCCTACAGTCGGGAAGAAGGAGCTCAGTGTCTGAGTGCAGGGCCAGTCCAGATTCTGTGGGGCCTGTGCTCATGGAATCCTGAGAGCCTTCTTCTGAGAAAAAGAATTCAAAGTTAGGTACGGAAATGAAAGCTTAGTGTGGGAAGCGACATCACAGCAAATCAGCAGCACCTTAAAGGTGCATGAATCTTTCTTCTGAGATTTCTCTAGGCCTGGAACTCTCAGTCTATACAAGACTGACATCTTGGGCCAGATGATCTGTTGTTGTAGGGGGCTGTCCCGTGCATCATAGAATGTTCAGCTGAATCTCTGGAGTCCACCAGCCAGAAGCCAGGGACATTCTATTTTGACAACTCAAGGTGTCTGAGACAGAGTCTACCACCACCCTGAGAGCCATACGTTTTAGGTAATTCACTCAACGCTCACATGCAAATATACACACATACGGTCACAGGCTTCACCGCAAACATCGACAGTCCCTGGAAGCAACCCCCTCAGGCCCCCCACCACCCCAGCACTGATAGGGGCCAGGCAAGGAAAGGTCTCTGAGGCTCAGGCTTCCTTGGCTTCTGATAAGCCCACTTCTGCCCTAATTGAGGGCTTGCACTTAGAATGGAGCAGGGAGAGCACCCATTATAAAAGAAGGCAGGGGCTTCCCTGGTGCTCCAGTGGATAACAATACACCTTGCAGTGCAAGGGACGCCGGTTCGATTCCTGGCCTGGGAAGACCCCACATGCCATGGAGCAACTAAGTCTTTGAACCACAGCGGCGGAGCCCATGTGCTGCAACGACTGAAGCCCTCGTGCCTAGAGCTGTGCTGTGCAACGAGAAGCCACAACCATGAGAAGCCGGAGCGCGCAGCAAAGAGTAGCCCCCTCTCACCACAACTAGAGAAAGCCTGCATGCAGCAACAAAGACCCACCACAGCCAAAAAATAAAATAAACACATCTTTAAAAGAAAAAGAAAATAAAGAAAATACATCCTTTATCCAGATTCACCAACTTGCAACATTTTGACACATTCATCTTCCCCCTTTCTCTCTCTCCCCCCAACACACGTATCCTTATCTATTTTTCTGAGCCACTATAATAGTTTTCAGACAGCATGCCTCTTTGCCCCTTGAAGTTTCACTGTGTGTTTCCTGAAAACAAGAATATCCTCAGTGTAATTGTCAACCTCAGGAAATTGCACACTGATACAAAACTTTTATCAAATCCAACTGCCATACCCTGATTTTTTCAATTGACCCAATTATGTCCTTTATAATTGTATCTTCCATCCAGCACAGGATCTGTTCCAGGACCATATATTACATTCAGTCCTCATCCTAATTTAGTCTCCGTTCATCTGGAATTTCAATTTGTGTTTGTCTTTCATGTCAGTGGCATTCTTGAAAAAGGTCACTTCTTTCAATTCTCAATAATAAAATACTTCATATTTGCTAATTTGTTTTTATTCATATTTTAATAATAAAATAATTTGCATCTGCAAAAAATAATAATAAACGGATAAAATAAAAGAAGGTAAGGCAGATTATAGGGTACAGATGTGCTTTTGCTCAGTTGCTTCAGTCATGTCCGACTTTGCAACCCCACTGACTGTAGCCCACCAGCCTCCTCCTTCCATGGGATTGTCCAGGAGTGAGTTGCCATACCCTCCTTCAGGAGGTCTTCTCAACCCAGGGATTGAACCCTTGTCTGCTTCCTCCCCTGCACTGCAGACAGATTCTTAACTGCTGAGCCACAGGGGGAGCCCCAGGTTATAGATACCAGTAAACTAAGAGACTTGAATTTTCTCATGCCTTCTCAATGCAATAGAAAGCAAGGGCCTCCATTGAGAAGGTGATAATAGGAGGCTGTTAGAGCTTTGCAGGAAGGGAAGGAATCAAATAGTCATTCTGCAGAGTAAGAGAGTGAGTGGACTAGGTTTCCAATAAGCCTTGCAATGGGTTGGAAGTGACATAGAGGAAGAAGAGCAGTTCCAGGAGCATGAGGATGGGATGGGTGCCTTATAAGTTAGCGCACACCTCCTCACCAGAGCAACCTGCCCTGTGACAAGCCTTCAGGCAGCAATGGCAAGGCAAACCACATGCTCCTATTATTCTTTCCAGTTCTGGGACTCCGTGATTTCAGAGCAAAGCAACCCGATGCACTAGAGTATACCACACAGGACGACTCTGCAGCACCTTCACTCACAAGAGTGTAAGATCAGTCCCATAAATAATGGTCATGGTGGCTGAGCACACCTGCCCCAAGTGGGGGCTTGCATCTTGTTTACTACCTTCAGCTAGACAAGAAAATTCAAGAAAGCGTAAGTCGTATATCTGTTGTCTCACAGCTGGCAGAAATGGTATGACCCAAACTGAGAAACATTCTGCAAAATACCCGATTCCTCATGATTGTCAAGGTCATTAAAGAAAACAAAAACAACCAAACAAACCAAACGAAAAATGTAAAGACTGAGAACTCATCTCAGACCAGAGGAAACTGAGGAGACAAGATGATTCAATGCCATGTTTCATCTTGGACTGATTCTGGGACAGAAAGAGGGTATTACTGGGAAAAGGGATGAAACTCCAATGAGGTTTGGGGCTTCGGTAACAGCAATGCACCAATGTTGGTTTCTTAGCTCTGATGCCTAAGATGGTAAGACATGAACGTGACAGCAAAAGAGTCGAGGTGCCCACGAACACCTTTGCATTCTCTTTGCAATTTGTCTGTGATTCTAAAACTAGTTCAAGATAAAAACTTTCCTAGAAACCACAATGACAACAGTAGTAGCAGCAGCAATGAAAACAAATCTGTGACGAACCCCGTGGCATTCTGACTCCAGGAGCTTTGCTTGTCAGCGACACCCCAGGCACCGGAAGCTGGAGGTCATGATTCTGTTTTCAACATGATGTGTCTAAGGCCTCCGTTTCCTGCTTTTACACAACATGCACCCTCTAGCTGAGAGGCAGCCAGGTCCAGCGTAAAGGGATAGTTTTGAATCCAGGCAAACACTACTTCATCCTCAGCTCCCCTATTAACTAACCACGTGTCTATGGAGAAACCACTTTCTGGCTCAAACCTCTGGTCTCCTGGCTCTCTAAACTGCAGCTGATAATCTTCCCCGGCCCTCAGCTTCATGTGAGACTCATATGGAGACAGAGAAAAGCACAGCACTTGGCACACAGGAGGTGCTCAATACACACGAAGACAAGCTTCTTTCTCAAGATCTCAAAACCAAGAGCGAGCGAACCGGCTTCTTTCTTTCTGACAAGAACCTTTCTTGTTTGATTTATAGGCTGGTTTAGGTAGTTGAGTTTTAAATAATTCATAGTCTTGCTGTTAATATTTGTAGTTGTTGAATTCCTCTAATAAAACATTTAGGGATTTCTTCCCCACTGAAGTGTATTTCGCCTGGAGAATGATACGTTTTCTGAAATCTAGGACTTGGCTGCCCGGTCTTAACTTCCCTTTCTGCAGCTAATCCTCTCTATCACTGCGGTGGGGCTGAGAGATGCCAGCTTGGGTTTTGTCCAGTAGCTATGGGTGTGCAAAATACAGAGGAATCGATTCACGCGTGGCTGCGCCTAGCGATCAGTTATCAGGACCTGTGTGCTGGCTATGCCCTTTCCAGGCAGAGCTAGTGGTAAAGAATCTGCCTGCCGATGCAGGAGACTCAAGAGACACGGGTTCGATCCCTGAGTCGGGGAGATACATTGGAGTCAGAAATGGCAACCCACTCCAGTATTCTTGCCTGGAAAATTCCATGGACAGAGGAGCCTGGTGAGCTACAGACCATGGGGTCTCAAAGAGTCAGACACAGCTGAGCAGCAGGAATGGCACAGCTGGCTATGAACAGACTTTTTATTAGATTTGGGTATAAACTCAGATCTGCCATGTCCTTGCTGTGTGAGCTCAGACAGGTAACCTAACCTTTCTGAGCTTTGCTTTCCGGCGTACAAAAACGGGCATGATAACACTCTTAGTTACTTGGCCTGGCGTGCTTCTGGATCTTCAAATTCTGCCGGTATCCATAGAACCCACTTTACCTGATCTTTCCCAGCCTCAGTCCCTACCTTGCACATTTGATCTGACAAATTGATCCCTCATTTATTCTGTTTTCTTCTCACTTCGGTTTGGGTCATTTCCACAAGAACCCCAGGGTCTTTTTTGGCCAAAACCCTGCTGGCTTTGTATTTCTCTGTTGCCCCCCAATTTGGGGGAAGGGACAGATGATTCGAGCATGCTGTGGCATTTTCTTAAGGACGCTCTGGCTCCCCCTTGAAGACGCAGGAGAGTCTGAAACACAAGGCAAGCTTCACAGGTGCCAACTGTATTGTTCAAAGAATATACTCCCTTTTATAGCACTTATATTTCATTCTCTACTGCCAGAATGGAGACACATGCTGGGTTTCTGCATCCGTAATTGGGGAAGAACAGATGGGAGAGACGCAATTGGAAGTAATACTGTCATTAAAATAATCTATACTGCTCGTAACTCTCGGGTGTGTGCAAGAAGGTGAGCGGAGCCGCGTGGACCAAGTGTCTTCACAGCCTTTCCTCGTGGAAATTATAGGGGGCTTGTGCCTTGGTAACATCTGAAAACCCATACGGTAACATACGAAAATCCACATTCCCTCACAGTACACCTCTGTGGATGCGCCTCCAGTGCTGGGGCCCCCGAAGACAAGAAAATGAGCAGATTGGTGGAAATGTTTTCTTAAGGGTGGGGCAGGCTTTTTGGAGAAAAGAACAGTGCTGGTAAAAACAGCACTGGGGTCTTGGACTTCCCTGGTGGTCCAGAGGTTAAGAATCTGCCTGCCAATGCAATGTTAGTGTAAAAGTTAGTCAGTCGTGCCCGACTATTGGCGACCCCATGGACTACAGCCCACCAGGCTCCTCTGTCCAGGAGATTTTCCAGGCAAAGATACTGGAGTGGGTTGCCATTTCCTTTTCCGGGGGATCTTCCCCACCCAGGGATCGAACCTGGGTCTCCCGCACTGTAGGCAGATGATTGACCGACTGAGCTGCCACGGAAGCCAATGCAGAGGACACTGCTTCAATCCCTGATCTGGAAGATCCCGCATGCCACGGGGACAAATAAGCCCATATGTCACACCTACTGAAGCCCGCATGCCTAGAGCCTGTGCTCTGCAGGAAGAGAAGCCACAGCAATGAGAAGCCTGTGCGCTAAAGCTGGAGAGGAGCCCCTGCTTACCACCACTAGAGAAAACTCGTGTCCAGGAATGAGGCCAGCACAGCCATAAACAAGTACATTTTTGTGTTTTTTTTAAGTGTGCAGAGTCTGGAAAATAGGGAGTGTTTTCAATTAATAGCAGGTAGAACAACCCAGGTGGGACAGGGATTTTGTTAGGGAAGGAGTGGGAAATGTGGCGGGAAGAAGAATGTGGTGATGAGGAAATGTTGAATGAGAGTCCCCAAGGTTGGTAGAAAGAGGCCTGGACTGGGAGTCAGGCTCAGTGGAGGCTGCGACTAACTAGCTACGGCAAATACACATCTTTCCTGGGCCCAAGTTCTTCAGCTGTAAAGTGGGAATAAAATAGACGATCCAAGTAAGTCTTCAGTGGCTCGAAGGACAATAGCTCTGTACTTCAGCAGGACACGTCTAATTCCCGAGTCTTTATTCCCTTCTGGTCATGAAAGTCAAGTTTAACCTAAGGTTCTCCCAGCCTCTGTTGTTTGATTAACAACAACAATGCTAGTAATAGTAAAATAATATAACTCCCTTTCTGGCTCAGATGGTAAAGAATCTGCCTTCAATGCAGGAGACCCAGGTTCTATCCCTGGGTCAAGAAGACCCCCCAGGAGAAGGGAAGGGCAACCCACTCCAGTATTCTTGACTGAAGAATTCCACGGACAGAGGATCCTGGAGGGCTGCAGTCCATGCCGTTGCAGAGTCAGACACAACTGAGCAACTAACAGTTTCACGTTTACTGAGGGCCTGCTTTACTGACCTGTCTCAAGCTTGGTCACCATCGTCAGAAGCCCATCATGCAGAGATTGTCACCCGTTCACATCTGGGGCTCGGAGGTGCCAAGCAGCAGAGCCCAGAGTCACGCCTGCCTTCAGTAGCTGCCCTCTTCCCACCAGCCCCGTTGCTATGGCAATAATGGTACCTCCTAAGGCAAAGAACACTGTGGAAACCATTAAAGTACATTAATTTGACCCTTTCCACTGCCCTTCAAGGTAGATCCTGGGATCCCTATTCTTTTTTTTTCTTTTTAAATTAGAGGATAATTACAATGTTCTGATGGTTTTTTGCCATACATCAATATGAATCAGCATCAGGTATACACATGTCCCCTTCCTCTTGAAACCCCTCCTGCCTCCCTCCCCACACTACCCCTCTAGGTCGTCACAGAGCGCTGACTTTGGGGTGCCTGCATCATACACCGAACTCCCACTGGCTATGTATTTGACATATGATAATGTACCTGTTTCAACGCTATTCTCTTAAATCACCCCACCCTGTCCTTCCGGAATTGTGTCCAAAATGTCTGTCTCCTCTGCTGCCGTGCGAGTACTAGCTTTCTAGTCTGTCGTCAGTGCTGCCATCCGTACTATCTCTCTAGATTCCCTATACGTGAGCCAATATATGACATCTGTCTTTTCCCTACTCCACTCTGGACAGTAGGCTCCAGGCTCATCCACTTCATTAGCATGGACTCAAATGTGTTCCTTTTTATGGCTGAGTGTTTATGTGCCGTGACTTTCATAACTGTTCATCTCTCATCCATATTCTACAGACAGGTACACTGAGGTTTGCAAAAAGAAATCACTAGTTCAAAGTCATAAAACCAACCTATGACACAGCCTCACATCAGCCTGGTATCAAGGCTCTGGATTCTGTCTTAGGTGTTTCTGTGCTCAAATTCACACAGGTAGACTCCAGAATAAGGGGTAGATCCACAAGCTCTTCCCTCAAACTCTGGGATGTTCTCTGTAAGCCCACATTCTGTCAAACTTCTAGACTGTCCTCTCCTGCCCTGAGATGCATCCTCTTTATAGACACATCAAGGCCACTGTCACAAGAACATCTGAGCTGATATCTTTGCATGTCCGTAGCAGCCTTAGACATGCTAGAAGGCTAGGGAGTAATCTGTGGCTGTGATCAGCCTTCTCCTTGAGGAAAAGGGTTTTGACCTGTAGACCAACAGAGCTTTAGAGGCCTTTCCCACCATACACTTCAGAGGGTCCCCTTATTTCTATAGGTTGGGGCTTCATACTGTTGCTTCGATCCACTGCTGATGGTCCACCATTAGTGAAAAGTGCTGGCGAAGCTCTTTGGACATCATTTTGCAGCATCTGAGGTTGGAAGGTGGGAAGGAAAAGAGGAAGCGGACTGAGAAGCTGTTATATGTAAATTAGCTCAATCATAGCCCCACAAGGCAGGTAGTCCATCAGTTCAGTTCAGTCGCTCAGTCATGTCCGACTCTTTGCAACCCCAGGGACCGCAGCACGCCAGGCCTCCCTGTCCATCACCAACTCCCAGAGTTTACCCAAACTCATGTCCATTGACTCAGTGATGCCATCCAACCATCTCATCCTCTGTCGTCCCACCCTCAATCTTTCTCAGCAGGTACTGGATCAATATCCCAATTTTACAGATGACGATATTAAATTTAGAAATGTTTAAATGACCTGTCCAAGCTTTGTCGTAAGTTGTAGAACAAAGTTTGAATGTATCCAGGTCTTTTGATTTTTCCCAATGTTAAAAACCCTGTAGCCTTTTTGGCTGCACCACATGAGCTCCAACGCTAAGAAAAGAAGATTTGGCACTTCTCAGTCTGTCTTCCCCTCTCACCTTTCTCCTCGATCCAAGATTTCTCACTGCCTTGGAAAATGCCACTGTTCTAGTCATTTGGGCAACAAAAGTGCTAATTTCTCTAGGGAAATACTTCCCTTGCCTTTTTTTCTTTTTTTGCTTAAGTGATAAGGATTTCACTCTAGGACCCCAGTGACATTGACCATGCTTCTTCCACCCAGAGAATCTTGGCACATGCTGTTCCCTCTGTCTGAAATGCTTTTTCCTCACCATTTCCTCCCTTTAACCCTGCTCATAATTTAGATCTCAGATCCACTGTGACTTTCTCATCAAGCTGCCCTGAACCCATGAGGTCAGTTCCCTCCCATACCAATGAAGTCTCATAGCACTGCACTACTTCCTCTGAGGCACACGGCTCAGTTTCCAAGTATTGATTAATCAGTGAGTTATTGGGTTAATACCAGCCTGTTTCACTAGACCGTAATCTCTATAAGAGGGCAGAGATCACATTTCCTTGGGTCATAACTGAATCCTGGATACCAAGCATAGGGCTTGGAAAATAGATGCTCAACAGAATTTCCTAACTTGTGCTTTAAAGAGGCATAGCTTTCTGCTTGTAGCTGGTTAGAACTACAGAATCTTAGGCTCCATCCCAAACCTTTCTGAATCAGAACCTGCATTTTAACATGGTCTCCAGACGATTCCTGTGCATATTAATGACTGATCAGCACTGCAAAGGGAAAAGGAGACAGACCGGCAGGCTGAGGGAGCCCAGTGGAATAAGTCAGTCTTGATTTCACCAATTAATTCAGTAAAATTACCTGAGCACCAGCTATGTGCCTAGTACTGTAGAGGGCCCTGTGGCTCTGGTGCGAACACAGTGGATGTGATGCCTGCCTTTATGGAACACTTCGTGCCTCTGGATGGGCAGGGCATACAGAGCCATCAGAGCAGAGGGAGGAGAAGCTTGTTGGCCTGAAGTGGGGGGAAGGAGGACTTCCTGCAGGCAGTGACTGGGAGTGGTGGGTAGAGAAGGCAACCTCATACTCAACGGAGCTTTTTGTCACATGTCACCAGCCTCGAGGCTGACAGATGGGTCAGGAAGTTCTCACAATAATTCCGCCTAGAAATGCAAGCTGGTCTTTTTTCCCCTGTCGAGCCTCTCCTCCACTCTCTCCTGCAAGCCCTTCTACAAAACCTGCGAATCAAGTAATAGCCAAATCCCACGTCTCCCTACAAAACCTGCGAATCAAGTAATAGCCAATCCCAGTCTCCCTACAAAACCTGCGAATCAAGTAATAGCCAATCCCAGTCTCCCTACAAAACCTGTGAATCAAGTAATAGCCAATCCCAGTCTCCCTACAAAACCTGCGAATCAAGTAATAGCCAATCCCAGTCTCCCTACAAAACCTGCGAATCAAGTAATAGCCAATCCCACGTCTCCCTCTCCCAGGAGAGCCTCCCTTGCTCTTTCCTTATTCACATTCCGCCTCCCAGTGTCAATTCCCACCTTCTTCTCGACTCCTTCTAGGTTTTCTTCCCCCTTCCACCTATTCCCTTCCTAGCATTCCTCTGATATAGCATTATGTGGACTATAATGCAGTTATTAGAATTGATGTCTACAAAGACTGTAATAACACAGAACACAGGTTATAACAGGTAGCGGGGTGCAAAATCACATGGATATATTACAAGTCTTATAAAAACAAAAACACTACTCCAGAAGTATCAACCAATATTTACATTTCCATGGGTACTTAGAAATAATTATTTAAAATTTCTCTATTTTTCATTATTTTATGACTGGGGATGCCTTTTATAAATTAAAAAAATACAGATTAAAAACTGCTGCCATTTATTATGTCATTTGGGGCATAAATTAATTTGGGCAAAAGTTAATTTCCCTGAGCTTCAGTTCCCTCGTCTCGAAAATGGGTACAAGAACTGTGCTCTCCACCTAGGGTGTTTTGAGACAATGTTCACTGAGCACAGGACGGGAAAGGCTACAGTCACAGCAGTAGCATTATCGTGATCCGCCCATAATTTCCGGTTCAGTGCAGGCTGGGATCAAAGGACAGGACAAGTTAGGTCTGGTAGGGACAGAGGCTGGAGACAAGAGGTCGCTCTTTGGAGTTCTGAACATTTTAATTGGCTGCATGGCCTTGTAAGTCCTGTTACATCCCTGGGACTTTGTTTTTCCAAATGTTGAAGAGGTACATGATCAACAGAACTTCCTGCCGCAAGTCTAAAAGATACTGTCTTAACTCCCCTGGAACCTACGCTGCGCATGCTTCAACAGCACTAAAAATTCTATTGGACAGATACTGTGAGCTCTTTCAAATCTCTCTTAGTCTCTGAAGTATGCTAGCCTGTGAACAAAGGTCTATCTCTGTTAAGGTCAGGGGGCCTCATGTGTGTGTTAATCACCCAGTCATGCCCAACTCTTTGAGACCTCATGGATTGCAGCCCATCAGACTCCTCTGCTCATGGAATTCTCCAGGCAAGAATACTGGAGTGGGTTGCCATTTCCTTCTCCAGGGGCTCTTCCTGACCTAGGGATTGAACCTGGGTCTCCCGCATTGCAGGCAGATTCTTTACCATCTGAGCCTCCAGGGAAGAGTTATACTTAGTTCCAAAGAGCTACGAGGCTCCTCCTCTTCTGCTGACCACACAGCAGTTCTTAGAGTTTCTCAGATTGTGTCAATTTACTTTTTAAGCCATGTTAAATTTACATAACATTGTAAATCAACTATACTTCAAAAAAATTAAGGAAAAAAATCATGAAAAAGATATCCCATGCCCTTGGATTGGAAAGTTTGATATTGTTAAAGTGGCCATACTACCCAAAGCCATCTACAGATTTAATGCAATCCCTGTCAAATTACCCATGGCATTTTTCACAGAACTAGAACACATAATCCTAAAATGTATATGGAACTACAAAAGACCCAGAAATGCCCAAACAATCGCAGGAAAAAGAACAAGACAGGAGGCATAATCCTCCCAAATTTTAGACAATATCACGAAACTACAGTAATCAAAGTGGCATGACACTGACACAAAAACAGACATATGGATCAACGGAACAGAACAGAAATAAGCCAGAAATAAACCCACACACCTATGAACAATTAATCCCCAATGAAGGAGGCAAGAATATTTAACGGGGAAAAGTCTCTTCAGCAAGTGGTTTGGAGAATGTTGCTCAGTTGCATGCAAACCAATGCAGTTATAACACACATCAGGGAAGCCCAAGGGAATATTAGTCAGCCATAAAAAATGAAATAATGTCATTTGCAGCAACATGTATGGACCTAGGAATTGTCATAGTGAGTGAAGTAAGTCAGACAGAGAAAGACAAATATACTGGATTGCTTACATGTGGAATCTGGCAAAAGGGTACAAATGAACTTATCTATAAAACAATAGAGTTATAGATGTAGAAAACAAACTTATTGTTATCAGGGGGTAATTGAGAGCATAAATTGGGAGATTGGAATTGACATATAAACACTGCTGCTGCTAAGTCACTTCAGTCGTGTCCGACTCTGTGTGACCCCATAGATGGAAGCCCACCAGGCTCCCCCATCCCTGGGATTCTCCAGGCAAGAACACTGGAGTGGGTTGCCATTTCCTTCTCCAATGTGTGAAATAAAATAGATAAATAATCAGGATGACTATATAGCACAGGGAACTCTACTCAATACTCTGTAATGGCCTACATGGAAAAAGAATCTTAAAAAAAGTGGATACATGTACATATAACTGATCCACTCTGCTGTATACACTAAACCAGAACAACATTGTGTATGTGTCTGTGTGTGTGTATATACATAAGCTAAATCCACTGAGTATATGGCAGGGCCTTGGAAATTGTAAAGCATTATACAAACATATCCTGGTTTGTGAATGTCTCTTGTGGTACTGATGACTTTTATATGACAAAGATCTAGCTTTTTCTGTGCTGAATTAATAATTCACTTATTCTAATAACACAAAGAAATATTTAAAAACAACATTGTACTAAGTAGGAAGAAAGCTAGTTTCAAGAAAAATAAATAGTGTGATCCCAGCTGGGTTAAATTTTCCCTATATAAATGCATGTCAACCATTTTAGAATATGCAATTCAAACTGCTAAGCAGTGAGTACTTTTGGGGTGGGATGTAAGTTTGATGAGTTAAGATTTTTGCTATTTTCTTCTGCAAATGCTTCTTAAAATTTTTTTTTGTTTGGTGACCTAAAACAGTAAACTCATAGGACATGAAGACTGGCAGAGGCAGTTCAGGAAGGGACTTATGCCCACTGACTGTTTATCATCTGCCAGAGATGGGGTTAGGTTCTTCACCTGTGTTCCTCATTTACGCCCCGGAACAAACCAGTGGAGGCAAGGGGCAGCAGTGCTTCTCTGTGGATGAGGACGTTCAAGTTCCGACTCCGACACAGCCTGTCTAAACCTCGAGTCCTTCCCTGTCAAGAGCTTAACACCCAGATTCTAATCAAAGGCCGCTTTGCAGATGGAGATATGGAGCCCTCTGCGCCTCGCTCAGCTGGAGGTCAGCAGGCAGGAAGCCCCCTCCTGTGCAGTGTCTCCCTCTCCTGGCTTCTCACATTTGGAGGTCATCATCTCCAGCCAATTTGTTCTTTATGGAGCAAGGGCTTTGCAATTTTGTTTCTCTGCTTCCAGGTCTGGGCTGATCAGTTTCACAATGAGGCAGTCACTCCTTGAGGACCCAAGTCTGCACTTACTTGCCTTCTTTTACTCTTCTGTCTAGAGATGAAGTTGTCTTTGCTAATCAGTCTTCCCCGGAGAAGAGCATGCCATTTGCACTTTTTGAGAAGAAGCACGTGAGCAGGAAGGAGCTGTAGAAAACAGCTCCTGTATGGTGATTAGACTCAACGTTGATCGACCAGTTAGGCAGAGATATCCACAGTGTTCATTCCTAGGGGCAGTGATAGTTTTGGGGTTTCCCATGCCTGGCTGGTCTGCCCTGGGGATGGGTCAGCTCAGAAGGAGCCAGAAGGTACGAAATAAGAATTCAGATTAGACCCCTTAAATCTCAGACTTGGGAGGAATCACCTTAGCAGAGGTGATTCAATCCAAGTTCTGACCCATGTGAGGGGTCTCCCTGCATCTTCCCTGCTGGGTGGCCACCAGGCTTTGATCCAATGATGGGGAGCTCACTACCTCACAGAGGCGCGTGCTCCATTGATGCACAGGTTTCACTCGGAGAATGCATTTGCTGGTGGTGTCAAGACCCACTTCCCCTGCACCCCCATCCACAGGGCTCTGAGGTGCAAGAACTGAAACCTTCACCCCGAACTGGTGTATGACTCAAGATAAGGCCCCCAAAGCACTTGGGAGACCTGAGAGAATCCTTAAAATCTCGTCTCTCATTTCACAGACAGGAAAAAATGAAGTGCAGAGAGTGGATGCTTTATTAAATTTGAAGTCTCTTGACTCTCAGTTGAAATGCTAGAAGGATACACCTAATCTGCTTCTTCAACATAAAAAGAAAGAAGAATGAAACTGGAGCCTATTATACAGAGTGAAGTAAGCCAGAAAGAAAAACACCAATACAGTATACTAACACATATATATGGAATTTAGAGAGATGCAAATGATAACCCTGTATACGAGACAGCAAAAGAGACACAGATGTATAGAACAGTCTTTGGGACTCTGTGGGAGAGGGTGAGGGTGGGATGCCATTCCCTCAATCACAATTACCAAGATATCAGACATTTCTGCTCAAGGGCTCTGCTCAGCCCCTATTTAATCATCACCACCGTCACCACCGCCATCGCCATCACGGGAACAGTGACCATACACTGTGTGCTTCGTCATTCCCTCCATTGCTTTACACCGAGCGGCTTCTCCTTCAGCACCTCGTGGAGAGGGGCAAGGAATACCCCAGTGACAAAAGGAATGATCTATCATGACAGCTGTCTTTCAAGTAGCTTCTTAAGGAAGAAAAGATGCACTTCTTCCTGCCAGAGCTCATCCTATGGGGCTTCTAGTATCAGAAGCAGGCTACTTTTCCTCTCCCTAAAAGAAAACGTCCACGTATGTGTGTCCACACACACACACACATGTTTATACAGGTCCCTGGCACATAGATACCCAAAAGGGAGCTCAGGGTTGGCTCCAGATCTCAACCAGACTTATTTACAGTCTCTGAGCACTTCCTTCAGTTTCTCAAACAGACCCAAACCTGGTCCCACTGCTCCTATTTTCGTGTGTATATATTACAGGCTATGATTAATGATCAGGGAGACCAAGCTTTCTGAAGCCCAGCTTGGATCTTACATATTGCAATATCTCTCCTACCCTACACCACCCCTTCCCTCCCTGCATACACAAGGACTCTCTCTCTCACACACACACATTCTCAGGCAGAACATACATATTCAGAAATGTCCAATGTCCCTTCATCGCCTGTAAAGTTGAAACACCCTAGCCTAGCAATAAGATATCTTATGATTAAGCCCCACTGCTTCCTTCCAACCTCATTTCCTCCATTCTCTGTCATTCTCCATCCAAAGTGGTCTCCTGTGCACCCCATCCAGGCCTTTCTGGGACAGCGCCACTGGTGAGAATGCCATCTCCTATCCAATTGCCAAAGTCTAGTTCAAATGCCACAATATCCACGATGTTGCTAGGACTCCTGCTGGAAAGGATCTCTCTCCCATCAGAGCTCTTAGGGCCATTTTCACAAATAGCCTCAGAATATCTACTGACCCTAGCAATTTATGTAGGTGCCTAAACTGTTAACAGCCACCCCTCATTCTTCAATCCAGGGACTTATTTTTGGTGCATGTTTCCCTTGGTACGTCCTACAGCCTTGGCAGCTCCATCTGCTCTTACAGGGACCACTACCCCATCTTTTTGTTCCCTGCCTTCATTATCAGGTTCCATTAAAACACAAAACAGAACACAACAATTGCAGTGAATCTGCATTGCTATTATTTTTTCTTGGTGCTCCAAAAAATGTTTGACCAATTCTTAGAATAATATGCTTGGCCACGTTGATAATGTTAAGTTAAATAAGGCATTTGATTACTGATTGCTTTATTTAAATCTTTCAGAGAACGCATGAGCTGAGTGCTGTTTTTTTCTTTCTTAATTTCCATTTTATAGATGCAGAAACCAACACTTGGCAAAGTCAAGTCACTTTCACAAATTAAAGCACCCACAGAATAATGGAGAGTAGACTTGCACCCAGGTACAGCTGACTCCAAAGCCCACGATCTGAGTCACAGAATAGCCTGGAGATATTTAGGCAAAGAGATCAAATTGCCAACATACATTGGATCATTGAAAAAGCAAGAGAGTTCCTGAAAAACATTTATTTCTGCTTTATTGACTATGATAAAGCCTTTGACTGCATGGATCACAGCAAACTGTGGAAAATTCTGAAAGAGATGGGAATACCAGACCACCTGACCTGCCTCTTGAGAAACCTGTATGCAGGTCAGGAAGCAACAGTTAGAACTGGACATGGAACAACAGACTGGTTCCAAACTGGGAAAGGAGTACGTCAAGGCTGTATATTGTCACCCTGCTTATTTAACTTATATGCAGAGTACATCATGAGGAACGCTGGGCTGGAAGAAGCACGAGCTGGAATCAAGATTGCTGGGAGAAATATCAATAACCTCAGATATGCAGATAACACCACCCTTATGGCAGAAAGTGAAGAGGAACTAAAGAGTCTCTTGATGAAAGAGAAAGAGGAGAGTGAAAAAGTTGGTTTAAAACTGAACATTCAGAAAACTAAGATCACGGCGTCCGGTTCCATCACTTCATGGGAAATAGATGGGGAAACAGTGGAAACAGTGTCAGCCTTTATTTTTTTAGGCTCCAAAATCACTGCAGATGGTGATTGCAGCCATGAAATTAAAAGATGCTTGCTCCTTGGAAGAAAAACTAGACCAACCTAGACAGCATATTCAAAAACGTAGACATCACTTTGCCAACAAAGGTCCGTCTAGTCAAGGCTATCTATGGTTTTTTCATTAGTCATGTATGGATGTGAGAGTTGGACTATAAAGAAAGCTGAGTGCTGAAGAATCGATGCTTTTGAACTGTGGTGTTGGAGAAGACTTTTGAGAGTCCATTGGACTGCAAGGAGATCCAACCAGTCTATCCTAAAGGAAATCAGACCTGAATATTCATTGGAAGGACTGATGATAAAGCTGAAACTCCAATACTTTGGCCACCTGATGCGAAGAACTAACTCATTTGAAAAGACCCTGATGCTGGGAAAAATTGAAGCCAGGAGGAGAAGGGGATGACAGAAGATGAGATGGATGGATGGCATCACCAACTCAATGGACATGAGTTTGAGTAAGCTCCAGGAGTTGGTAATGGACAGGGAAGCCTGGCGTGCTGCAGTCCATGGGTCGCAAAGAGTCGGACACGACTGAGCAACTGAACTGAACTGATTTAGTCACATGCCATTTACTATATGGAGGGAGACAGCTGCGAGGCCATTATTTAGAAATAAAAGCAAAACCAAGATTTATAAGAGATCAGGAAGAAAAGAGCAAACAGAGCAGGCAGTGTGAGAACAATGAATTGTGGTTTACAAATCTGGGGTAAACTAACTAATTGTATTACACAAAGAGGTCAACCTGAAGAGTCTATCCTTGAGCCAGCTGAATACAGATATCAAAGGGACTCGTTTTTATTATTTGTGAATCCTTCAGGAAACCTGGAGCATTTAGCTGGGAAGGGTGGCAGGGTATCTTTGTCTCCTCCATCAGCACCTCTGCCTTCAGCAGGCCAGGTCTCCCTTGTTTCCTTCATTAGAGCCTCTCTTTAGGCGCACCCTGCCCCTTATCTCCCCAGAGACTGACTGATTTCTTTGGCTTAAAGGACAAAATGTAGGTGGAGCCCTTAGCATGAGAAGCTGCCACACGGTCCTATAGCAGTAGATGTAGAGCTATTGTGCTAAGTTTTACAGTCACGGGGCTGTTTATTACCTTTACATTTATTGTTACCAACAAAAACTGGTGGGTTTTGTTTTCTAGGATTCACTGGTGTTTAGATTGCTTCTGCGGCCAGCTTCAGTAACTCACTTGCCTACCAGTACACTCAGGAGTATTCATAGAGTGCATTGCTTTGGATTGATCGGCTCCATCTATTACAATTGTCCTAGCCATGGTGAATATACAGTTACGACAGAAATCTGTTCCAGACTGTTCTCCCTTTGACACCTGTGGGCTCCCAAGGAATGGTGGCTGGGCTCCATCTGATTCAACTCCCTTGTTTGCTCCAGTGCTATCTTCCTCTGAGCGGAAGTATCTCAAACTGGGGGTCTTTTCTGAAGCATCTTTAACCTCTACTCCACGATCATGCTTGAGGACATGCTTAGGGGGTGTTCTTGGGTAGAATGAGGGAGGGGTTGAAAACACCACGATGGATGGTCAGCGCTGACAGCCCCCTGGGGTGTGTGTTCCCCTTCCCTGGGAAACCGCATCCCTTTAGCTGTGGCCACAGTTCTCTCCATGTACCCATTCATGCTTGTGCAACAACCCACCGTATCTCCTCCTTGCTTTCGCTTGACTGACTATAGCTCAGCACTTCCCATGACTTCCACAGTCTGAGCTTCCCTCTCCATCACTTTCTGAGGTCTTCCAACTGCCTCTGTCTTCCAAATAATCCTGAAACAGCTGGCATTTGCTGGGTGCCTACTCTGCGGCAGATGCTTTACATCCCAAACCTCGCTGAATCCTCACGACAGCACAATAAGCGGGTCTGTGTGTCTGACCACCTATTTTACAGATGAGAAAACTGAGGCCCAGAGAAGGGATTTTACACACCTAAGAGAAATAACTGAATACAAACTCAGCTCTAACTAACGCCAAAGTCCGGCAGTCTAACTGTCTTAATATAGAAACACTGATTGATATTTTCAGCTAGTCAAGGAAAATTGCAACATAGATTTAAATAGTAACAGGCAGTCATGTACCCATGAACTCAGTTTTACTCACAAAACTTCATGGCATTAGCTCTTCCTTTTCTAAACTTACACATATATTCAGTTTCTACAGAAGATACCCCAGATCCCCTAAAAGGCAGAGAGCTGAGCAGGGCTTGGTGTGCAAACTGTTCATGATATAAATCATACCCTTGATGACTGTACAAAGGAACAGGAAGATGAGGAGAAAAGAAAGAAAAACTACATTAAAAGAGTTGACTCTTAGAAAAACAAAGACTTGAGAGATGCAGAGGAATGGGTCAGAAAGGGTTTAAAAAATGAATCCTTAGGATAAGCATGGTGTTGGAGTGAGTGCATTAATAACAACAGTGGCCATTTTAAAGCACCTGCTACTCATCTCACACGCTAGTAAAGTCATGCTCAAAATTCTCCAAGCCAGGCTTCAGCAATACGTGAACCGTGAACTCCCAGATGTTCAAGCTGGTTTTAGAAAAGGCAGAGGCACCAGAGATCAAATTGCCAACATCCGCTGGATCATGGAGAGAGCAAGAGAGTTCCAGAAAAACATCTATTTCTGCTTCATTGACTATGCCAAAGCCTTTGACTGTGTGGATCACAATAAACTGTGGAACATTCTGAAAGAGATGGGAATCCCAGACCACCTGAACTGCCTCTTGAGAAACCTGTATGCAGGTCAGGAAGCAACAGTTAGAACTGGACGTGGAACAACAGACTGGTTCCAAATAGGAAAAGGTGTACGTCAAGGTTGTATATTGTCACCTTGCTTATTTAACTTATATTCAGAGTACATCATGAGGAACGCTGGGCTGGAAGAAGCACAAGCTGGGATCAAGATTGCCGGGAGAAATATCAATAATCTCAGATATGCAGATGACACCACCCTTATGGCAGAAAGTGAAGAGGAACTAAAAAGCCTCTTGATGAAAGTGAAAGAGGAGAGTGAAAAGGTTGGCTTGAAGCTCAACATTCAGAAAACAAAGATCATGGCATCTGGTCCCATCACTTCATGGGAAATAGATGGGGAAACAGTGGAAACAATGTCAGACTTTATTTTGGGGGGCTCCAAAATCACTGCAGATGCTGATTGCAGTCAGGAAATTAAAAGACGCTTACTCCTTGGAAGTAAAGTTATGACCAACCTAGATAGCATATTAAAAAGCAGAGACATTACTTTGCCAACCAAGGGCCATCTAGTCAAGGCAATGGTTTTTCCCGTGGTCATGTATGGATGTGAGAGTTGGACTATGAAGAAAGCTGATCGCGGAAGAATTAAAGCTTTTGAACTGTGGTGCTGGAGAAGACTCTTGAGAGTCCCTTGGACTGCAAGGAGATCCAACCAGTCCATTCTAAAGGAGATCAATCCTGGGTGTTCATTGGAAGGACTGATGCTAAAGCTGAAACTGCAATACTTTGGCCATCTCATGCGACGAGTGGACTCACTGGAAAAGAGTCTGATGCTGGGAAAGGTTGGGGGCGGGAGGAGAAGGGGACGACAGAGAATGAGATGGCTGGATGGCATCACCGACTCTGTGGACATGAGTTTGAGTGTACTCTGGGAGTTGGTGATGGACAGGGAGGCCTGGCATGCTGTGATTCATGGGGTCATGGAGAGTCGGACACGACTGAGCGACTGAACGGAACTGAACTGAACACACTATGGACTTTTCATACCTTCTATATCATCCTTGCAAGAAGCCAGCAAACCTTACCTCTATTCCCAGTACTATTTTATAAATGAGGAAATTAAGGCATGGAGAGGTGGAACAAACTATCCATGAACACACAGCCATTAAGTGGCAGAACCAAAATTAGAATTCAAGTCCGTGTATGTCCACGGGCTGTATTCTCTCTGCTAGACCCGCTGCCTGTGATTCTGACATTTCCCACCTACTCTTCTTCACCTTCCAGTTGGAGCATTTACAGGTGAAAAGAAAGGGGCAGAACCATCGTGTTGAAAAGGACCTGGAAATAGAAGTCTTGCTGGAAGAAAGAAAGCTGTTGCAGAGATGAGATCTGAGCTGGGCCTGAAAGGACTGATAGGATTTGGTGAACAGACTCAAGGAAGACAGCATCAAGGGAAAGGTCCTCGTGATCCCAGGTGTGCAGAGGTAAGAATGCAACACTCAACAGAGAAAGGAAAAGTCTACTGGCCGGGGTGACGGTGGCATTAGGCTGCTGGAAGGAGACTGAGCCAGAATCCTGCAGAGCCCAGCTAGAATTCTTGACTTTGGCAGATGGTTTGCTCTGAGTTAAAGACATTGACACTGTGGAGTTGTCTCTGCAAGAATTTAACCCCGAGGAGAGTCACTGGGACTATTTTCAAGGGACCATGAGAAAGCAAGTCCACTCTCGGCAACCGTGAGGCTCGATGCTCTCTAGACACTGGCTCCGTGCCACGTCCTGGAATGTTTTGTAGCAATCTCTTCCAAACCCAGGGAAATAAAGTCCACAGCGCCTTTGGGAGACAAAATGGCACTTGTTCCCCACCGTCTAATCTGAACAGTCCTTTGCTGACTAATTGAATTACTCTAGCCCGCAAACTGATAGACAGCTGCTAAAAATGGTTATTGCATTATTAATTCGCTCCAGCAATTTCACATTAAACCTATACTGTTAATAATTTTCCCCCTTCTATTTCTTCCCTCTTAATTAGACTATTTAAAACTTTGAAGGGATAGTCTTCCCATGCTAAATGGAGGCATCGGGCAAATTACATTTTTGATTGAATACTTCTCTGATAGGCCAGCAAATGAGACTGTTGAGTTGTTAATTATTGTCAGAGTTCCACACGACGCCTGCTAATGAGACAGTCAATCTCAGCTGTCAGCGCCCGAATATTAATGGAGGCCAATGGGATGTACTGGGAAAGACGCTCACTTGAGGGCCACGGGGTCCATTTCATTGGCCCGTACATGAAAGGGTGGTGAATACCTGGTGCTAGGGCTAACGGGGATTTGTGGTGAGTGTGCAAAAGGGAAGATGGTAACAGAGAGCTGAGGTCGGCCAGAATGGCTCCAGGGCACCAGGTGGGCGCCCCTGGGATGGCTCATGCGACCGGTATTCAGCATTTATCACTGCTGGCCAGGCTAGGCAGTGTGTTTGGATATTTTTTGGGGGGTGGGGGGATGATGGGCATGAAGAAGTAATTATTGAGAAGTCAGGAGAAGGTACACACCTCAAGACTGTAGATCTGGGCTCAGGATGACCTAGCCTCAGGCTCCAAGCCCACCATCTTGGCATTAGTCCTGACTTCAGCACCGACCATGCTGTGGGCTGAGAGACAGGTCAGGTTTCACTCAGCAAAACCAGGGGTGACAAAGAGGGGATGCCATCCAAGACTGGGCATCACAGAACCATATATTTAGTCTGCCACCAAGCAGAGGCTCAGCAGAAGGGCAAAGAAGGGAGAAGAATTGGATTTGATTCAACAAATATTTACGGAGTGTTTTGTATGCATGATAAAAACGTAAGTTCGCTGTGCAAACTCCCAGGGCAGACATTTTTTGGAATCATCACTGACCTTTGCTTCTGCGTCACGACTGTCCACTCCCCGCTGCCCTCCACTAGAACACTTCCTAAGGCTCTGGCCTGCCTTCACTAATGCTTCAGGAACTCTTTCCTTCTCCGTCCCCATTTCTCCTGCCCTCATCCATGGCTCGCTGGGCTGCTGACCCAGCCTGTTACTGGCTCTTCACTCTCTCACCCTCTCCTGCTCAGAGCTCTTGGACATCCTCTCCTATGCCTCCTCCAGCTGACTCCGTTTCTCAAACACTCCAGTCCGGCTTCCTGCCTCCCCCTTCTGAGCTTCTGTTTCACCGTCTTTGAATCAGGCATCCACTTGCTGTGGCATTTGGCAAGGATCTAGTTAACACACATTAATTTCTCTCTCTCTGAGTCTCTTTTCTGAGTTGCATCATTCCAACTGATGTTGAATCTCTACTCTTCGGTCTACCTGACTATACTTTTGATTCTATTCATTGATAGCATATTAAAAAGCAGAGACATTACTTTGCCAATAAAGGTCCGTCTAGTCAAGGCCATGGTTTTTCCTGTGGTCGTGTATGGATGTGAGAGTTGGACTGTGAAGAAAGCTTATCGCCGAAGAATTGATGCTTTTGAACTGTGGTGCTGGAGAAGACTCTTGAGAGTCCCTTATACTGCAAGGAGATCCAACCAGTCCATTCTAAAGGAGATCAATCCTGGGTGTTCATTGGAAGGACTGATGCTGAAGCTGAAACTCCAATACTTTGGCCACCTCATGCGACGAGTTGACTCACTGGAAAAGACTCTGATGCTGGGAAAGGTTGGGGGCAGGAGGAGACGGGGACGACAGAGAATGAGATGGCTGGATGGCATCACCGACTCGGACATGTGTTTGGGTGAACTCCGGGAGTTGGTGATGGACAGGGAGGGCTGGCGTGCTGTGATTCAAGGGGTCGCAAAGAGTCAGACACGACTGAGTGACTGAACTGAACTGAACTGAACTGAACTGAAGGGTTGAGAATGAGGAGGCAAACACTGGCCTCTCAAGGATACGACATCCTGGCAACAGACTGGGGGTTGATCCCTAGAATGGAGACACCCCTCCCATCACATGAGAGAAAGCATGAACGTGGATTCCTAACATGGGAGGGGCAGTGGGCAAGGAGTTTGTGAATTCATATAGGCTGATTTTCAGATTTCACTTTGCAACATTGTAGGGGTAATAGCCACAAGAACAAAAGAATGGGATTTAACTTCTAAATATATACTCCTACCACTTTGCTAACAGAATAAAGTGAAAGTGTTAGTCGTTCAGTCGTATCTGACTTTTTGTGATCCCATGGACTGTAGCCTGCCAGGCTCCTCTGTCCATGGCATTCTCCAGGCAAGAATACTGGAGGGGGTTGCTATTTCCTTCTCTAGGGGATCTTCCTGACCCAAGGATCAAACCTGGGTCTCCTGCATTGCAGGCAGATTCTTTACTGTCTGAGCCATCAGGGGAAACCAACAGAAGAACTGAGACCACAGATGCTTATTGACAGCTTGCTATGTACCAGGCACCACTTTAGGTGTCTAGGATACCATGTATGACAAAACAGGCAAGAGCTCTTCCTACCAGGAGTTTATATCCCAACTTGGGAGGCAGTGAGCAGTAAGTAAATCAATACATGCATATATACATACAACAGTTTCAGATAATGATAAGGGATATGGAGACTATATCTCTCATGGCATGAGAGTGATGGTGGGGCAGGCACATGCAGGGTTAGGCAATGTTAGGGAAATATCTGGAGTTAGGTGTGAGTCAAGATCTCAGTGAAGAGAAGCCAGCTCAGTGAACACTGCTCAGGAAGAGCATGGCAGGCAGAGGTGGCATGTACAAGGGCCTTCAAGGCAAGCTGCGGGAAAAGAAGCAATGCTGGTTTAGCTGAGTCACAGTTATGAGGGGAGGGAGGTGGGTATAGAGAGGCAGAACCTCAGAGGCCATGATGATAAGCTTGGATTGCGTGCCAAGGTCAACGGGGAGCCTTTGTAGGATTTAAGTGGTGGAATGATTCCAGTGGACGTGGGTGATTTTTACAGATTCCTGTACAGCAGCAGTCCCCAACCCTTTTGGCACCAGGGACCGGTTTCATGGAAGACAATGTTTCCATGAATCTTCCGGGGGTGGGGGGATGCTTTCTAGATGATTCAAGAGCATTACATTTATGGTGCCCTTTATTCCTCCTCTAAAAATCTGACAGGAGGTACAGGTCCACGGTCCGGAGGCTGGGGACATCTGCTGTAGAGCACTTTACAGATGAAATCTGGAGCCAGCGATGCACAGCAATGAAGTAGATACAGCCACCACCTTCTCAGAGTTCCAACGGTGAAGACAGACACGTGGCCAGGTGTCCGATGCAACATAAGGACAAACAGACCTCGGGCGGCCCTCAGTGGCTGCTCTCTCGCTCTTCCGCAGTAACAGACGTTTGTTGGAGTGGAGGGGGGGTGATTCCCAGGAGGTGCTTGTGGCAAAGCACCCTACTGCCAGCGCAGGGGGCACGAGAGTCTCGGGTTTGATCCCTGGGTCGGGAAGACCCCCCCAGGAGAAGGGCATGGTAACCCACTCCAGTATTCCTGCCTGGACGATCCCGTGGACAGAGGAGCCAGGTGGGCTACAGTCCATTGGGTCGCAAAGAGTCGGACACAACTGAAGCGACTTAGCAGTCACCCACGCGCAATAGATATTTTAGCTCAATTTCTGGCTTCCCAGAATAAGCATCACGTTCCCCAGCCTTCCTTGAGGCTGGGTGTGACCACCAGAGTCTTTTTTGGCCCATGGGATTCATATGGAGGAAGTTGACTGCGGCTCCTCCTCAGGAAGCAGCTGGCTTTACGCTGTGCTTTCTTCCCATGCCCCCTTCCTCCCGCTCATGGTATGGACACAGTGCCTGGAGGACCACCTTGGAGCCCTCCAATGAGAGCTGGGTCTCAGGATGGAGGGCAGAAAGCAGGCGGGAGTCTGAATCTATGAGCGTCCCTGGAGTACAGAGCTTACCATTCTGCCCTGCAACCGCCCTCTGAACTTTCACCCAGGAGAAATCCCACCTCCGTCTCATGCAGAAGCAGGCTTTATTTTGGGTCTCTGCTATGGCAGGCTCAGAACTACCTGTGCTAGTAAAGGGGTAGGGAGAGACCATTAATGGGTGCTGGGAGAGACAGGAGCTGATATCAGCCTCTTTAAAACAAACTGCCTGCATTTCCCCCAAACTTCCCTCCTAGCTGCTGCTTATTACCTGTTCTCCACTCCTTCCAGCTCAGCGCTGCAGGAATGGGTAAGACTAGCTGTTTCCAAGACCTCATGATGGTCTTATTCGTGCTTTCCTGCCTTCTCTCAGGCCCATTTTAGACAGACAGGAGAGGAGCCGCGGAGCGAAGGTGGACTCGAGGCAGTCCCTCCCCACAGAGCAGCCGGCAATTCTGCCTCCTGTTTGTGAGACAGGCAGGCCAAGACAAGGCTGGATGACAAACAAGAGCACTTAAGCAATTAAACCAGAGCATTCATTTATAAGGCGGGAGGAGAGAGCCGGACGAAACAGGACCAAGCTAATGCTAGTAGGAGACAGCAGTCCTCTGGAAGCTGCTACTTACTGGCAAAGAGCATTCCTGAAGTTAACTAAAAAAAAGAAAGTCAAGGAAAATTCACCATTGACTAAAATATCACCACTTAAACGCCATAGTTGGAACACACCAATTACACTGGAATCCACATGCATCTGTGCAAGATGTCAGACAAGACAAAACATAACGCTGAGATGGTTTGACTATTCTGGATTGCCCTTTCTTCTAGTTAAACAATGTCTTCAGGAAGAAGTCACAGTCAAAGATTGGAAGAGAAGGCGCGTAGCAAGCACTGCCAATCAACCAATCTGAACATGGCAGGGTCCCAGAGCCTTCTCTAAGAAAGTATGAGTCCTTTATTTGCTGGATCAAGGAGATATCTGGGGAGTCCTTGCAGAGGGGCTGGGGTCATCAGGGGCACCTGGGGCTCAGGAAGCAGATATTCAAGAACTGGTCTGAATGCAATTCAGTATTTTTACAGCGGCCACTGTGCACTGTTCCTTACCTGCCGCAGACCAGCCCCGCTTCCACAAATGAGAAACTATTGCTCCAAAGAGATGCCTTGATGCCTCGGATCAAAGCAGCCCAATTTCTTTTTTCAACAGCCACAGAAGTGCCAATGTTCCGCAAGTTTTCTTCCAAGCCCCATAAAGGGTCCTGGAGTACCCATCAAAAGCAGTGCCAGCTGCAGCTAATACCCACAAAACACTTTGCAATTAACGGAGCTGAGTGTGCCGTTAAGACAACCTTATGGGGAAGGCAATACCCCCCAAGTAAGCCTCGGAGCTTGATGAAGTTAGTCAGGCTGCTAAACACCTACGTGATGGCCTTGTAAAAAAAACAAAAGTGGCTTTGAATTCATTTAGCTCTGCAGGCTGAGGCATGATGCAAATGATGGCTGGCCCATCATTCTCTGTTGACATTTATATGCACCCTCCAACACGGTGTTTGTTGGGGAAACAGGTCTGGTTTCCCAGAGTCAGGCTGTTACTCGTGCACGGTCCAGCTCTTTTCCTGTCCTAGCTGTGCAAACTTGAGGACATGACTTAACTTCTCTGAGCTTTTATTTTTTCTCATTTATAAAGAAGTTTTGGGATAATACTCACCCCCCTAGGTATTGTTAAGAGCTATTACTAAAGGTATCATTTCCCTTAGCAGTTTTCATGCCTATGCTGGCCGAACACACACTGATAGACATTCAGTTCAGTTCAGTCGCTCAGTCGTGTCCAACTCTTTGCGACCCCATGAACCACAGCACACCAGGCCTCCCTGTCCATCACCAATTCCCAGAGTCCACTCAAACCCATGTCCATTGATTCGGTGATGCCATCCAACCATATCATTCTCTGTCGCCCCCTTCTCCTCCTGCCTCAATCTTTCCCAGCATCAGGGTCTTTTCAAATGAGTCAGTTGTTTACATCAGGTGGCCAAAGTTTTGGAGTTTCAGCTTCAACATCAAAGAACACCCAGGACTGATCTCCTTTAGGATAGACCGGTTGGATCTTCTTGCAGTCCAAGGGACTCTCAAGAGTCTTCTCCGACACCACAGTTCAAAGGCATCAATTCTTCAGCGCTCAGCTTTCTTCACAGTCCAACTCTCACATCCATACATGACCACGGGAAAAACCATAGCCTTGACTAGACGGACCTTGGTTGGCAAAGTAATGTCTCTGCTTTTTAACATGCTATCTAGGTTGGTCATAACTTTCCTTCCAAGGAGTAAGCGTCTTTTAATTTCATGGCTACAATCACCATTTGCAGTGATTTTGAAGCCCAGAAAAATAAAGTCAGCTACTGTTTCCACTGTTTCCCCATTACACTTCAAATAAAACAGTTCTTGGACTGAATTCCAAGAAGGGTATCCCACTGTCCTCTGCATAAGGGAATTAAAACTTAGAGATCCCAGGATTTAAGAGAATGGGTTTTAGAGTTTTGCATACCTGAATTTGAGTCCCGTTTCTGCTACTTTACAATAGCTGTGTGATCCTGGGTAAGAAATTTAAGCCCTCTGTTCCTCACTGTCTTCATCTTTAATTAAGAGGTAACACTGCCAAGCACATAGGAATGCTGTAAGAATTAAATAACATGCTGTGTGGGCCTAGCAAACAGAAGACACTGAGTAATAAGTGCAAGCTTTTTAAGAGCTGCCCTTTACTCCCAAAGCACGCTCCTCCTTGGGTCACAAGACTTTGGGATGAACCAGGAAAAGAATAAAGCTTCTCCTCCTAGAGTCTAGAGCACTGTCCTGCCCTTGGGGAAAACAAGATTCAAATTCCATTCCCACCCTTTACTGGCTGGTGACACACACAGTAATATTACCCGTCTATTTCAGTGTCATCGCTTGCAAGGTAAGGAAGAAATTCTTCCTCTATTTGCAGATGTACACATCCTACATTATTGTTTTAGGCTTTAATTAGCTTATATATTTATACAGTGCATATCCATACTTACCATGTTCCAGGAACTATCTTCACACTTAACAACTGTGACTCATTAAATTTAATGTTCATATCAATCCTTTGAGGTAACTATAATTATCCCCATTTTACAGAGATGAAAAGCCAAGAAGGAGACATTGAGTAACTCGCCCAAGACCACATCTTAGTGAATGGCAGACCTGGGGTTACTCTGGCTGTAGGTTGATGTTCTAAACCACCAAGCTGTGGGACCACCATCACTACTGACGCCACCACTGCATCAGCAATTATTAGCACAACAAGATTTATCCTGAGCTGATCAGACACCAGGCACTTTCTTGCACGACCTCATTTTATTCTGATGATAATGCTATCTGATGGGTTAAGGGACCCGCTCAAAGTTGCTGAGTTAGCGAGTGTCAGTACTGCCAATGAAGTCAAGTCTTTCTGGTCCCAAAGCCCACCCTCTCACGCACTTTACAAAACTGTTGAAACTGAGGATGCACTTAGCACATCACCAGGCACATATCTGACAGTCTCCAGAAAGCCTTTCTCTCTCCAAGGAATTTTCAAGCTGTAAATGTTAGATTTTCCGATAGCCCTTAAGCCCTTTGGTATCAATCTTTCCACTCTGTCTAATTTGAAGGGTGAATCTCGGATAACAAATGAATCCACACGTGTCTCCATCTTGTTCTCATTTAGCGCAGCTCTGGCCAGGGCCTGGCACCTTATCTGTGTCTTTGGAAAGGAAGACTGATAAGCAAAGATGGGTCTCCGAGCCTGCCTGTCTCCTTAGGGGCTGGACAAAGCACTGAATGTGAGAGCACAGGTCTACGCCTCCAGGCACTCTGAACATAAGAGAAGGTGTGACCAGTCCGTCATTGTGTGGACAGTGCGTGTCAGACATCTAATCTGCTTTAATTTTATACGCATAGGCCTGGCATCTCACGGCAGAATGTGGGGCTCAGCTGATTCTACCACAGTGACCTTGTTTCTGCCTCTGACCATCCTGCACACTGAGCCAGAATAATGGTTCCTGAATGGAAACCCCATCATTCTCTCTTTTCCTTAGAATCTTCCATGACTCCCAAGTACTCTCAGGAAAAACAAAAACAGGAACTCTGAATATAACCTCCATGGTTGGTCCCTCGAACAACCACTTTCTCCTCACTTCCTTCTTCCCCTTCCTCCCCCACCCTCTACCATTAACCTTCACATAGGCGTCCAGAGCACCTTGCCTTTCCCCTAATGTCTGTGGGATATTATGTTTATGGGAAAACATAGGTAATGTTTTCCCTTTGCTTTTTTTATCCCCAACTTTTCCTTCATATGTCAACTGGAGGCTCCACTGTTCTCTGGGAAGTCAACACGGACAATTCAAATCGGTCCCCTAATCTTGCATTTATGAGAACTATCCATTACTGGGTTGGCCAAAAAGTCCATTTGGGATTTTTTGTAACATCTTATGGAAAAACTCAAACAAACTTTTCGGCGAACCCAATATTCTCCCAACAAGGCCACGGAGTAGGTGTAGCTTTCCACCTCAGGGACCCAGTGGGTAAACACGGCATACATATTTATTGGTTGAATAAATACATAAATGAGCATTTCCAAAGATTAACAAATACCTTTGCTTTTCGAGGCTGGGTAGAAAGGAACATATTTAAGATTTAGGACAAGAGTCGGACACGACTGAGCGACGGAATGGAACGGAACGGAAAGGTGCAAATGGAACTGAAGCTTAAACATAAATTAATAATAGCTGCTGTTCTCTGACTCCTTGTTGATCCTGGTACTATATTTCATTTGTTTTATAAAGATTTGTTATTTTTTACTGATCTGTCAAGTGACGTGATAAACTCAGCTGCAAAGAAAAACACCTCTTTTCTGCCCTCAGAAAGCTCACAGTCTAACCGGGGAGGCAGATACACTAAAACAAATTTCACAGAATATATTTTGACTTTTTAAGCCTAGACCAAGCCAATTTTCTTGGCACACATCATTTCTAATTTTCTTAGCAATTTATAAGACAACCGTTTACCCCATTTTTACAGATGAGGAAACTAAACCACAAGGAGATTTGCATAGAGATTTGTGTAACTTGGTTTATTTAATCTAGGTAACTCTCCTCTGCTCAGTCATGCAAAGCAGTGACAGAAATATGAACTGGTCCTCCTTAACACTGCTTTCTTGCTATATTCCCTTAATTCAGACTCCACTGTTCTGTAAAACACTTGAACAGCACTTTGTACATTTGCCATCATTTGTATGCACATTACCTCATTTCAGTCTCACAAAGCATTCTTTCCTATGGAGACAAGGATACTATCACAATCCTCCATTTACAGACAGGAAAACTGAGACCCTTAAGAGGCTGAGGACAACCTCCCAAGTCACATATTAGTGCAAAAGGGAACAGAAAACAGGTTTCTTGGTGGGGGGAGGGCATATTCTTTGTCACTTGACAAACACAACCTCCAAAATCATGCCCCTTCAATTCCAAACATGTGATTCCATGTGTCCACAAGAAACACTGACTTTTTTCTTTTTTTTCTCATGGCAGATCCATGGCACTGCCCTATGGCTGGATGGTGGCAGCTTTATAACCCCTGGGGGCCCCAACAATACCCCATGTCCCCAAGCAGTGCTTACACTAAGTTTGCTTTCAGGTGCTTTTCCATTGCTCCCCTTTCCGCTGATGTATGGAAAGGCTCTGGAGACCATTGGCCCCATTTGAGGACAGCCCATTGGTGCAAACCATAGCACATTATGAGGCCCTCCATATATTATCACTAGATTGTTCTGCAGATGGATAGCAATTCATTACTTTAAGTACACAGGGGGATAATTCCAGAGAAGAATTGACCATCTCTCTTAGATACTTCTTGCTATTATAAAAGAAAAAAGAACATTCCCAGGAAAGGATTCTCTCTGCCCCTCATCATTTCTCAAAGTTTCATTTCCTTAATTCAACTCAATAATCATGTACTTATTCTTGTATTTATTTATTTTTTGCTGTGTGCCCAGCGGTGTTAAGACCTGGGACCCTTCCTCTTAGGTTACACCACCTGCACACACACACACACACACACACACTGCTGCCCTGCTGCTCTAAGGTCCCCTCCTGAGCACACACACACACACACATACACACACACACTGCTGCCCTGCTGCTCTAAGGTCCCCTCCTGAGCCAGCCAGTGGAGTGTGCCAACTTGGAGTAAGATAACTACACTCAGGCCCTTAGGGCTGGTAGTTCAATTGAAGCCTTGACCCTTGATCGTTGGCTACAGCTAACCACCCTCTCAGCTTAAGCTGAACTCCATCTGAACTCATCTCTCAAAGCTCCCAAGACAGAGCCTCCTGTAGAACTGGTCCCTCTTCTCTGAGTTTTGACTTCCAACCTCCCTTTGGGTCTATGGCTTCTCATACTCCTGCCAGCTTTTACGACATCTTTGCCCTGGACATCTCGGATGTTAGACCCAGATAGCCCCCAGGGTCTAGGATACTAGCCCTGCTCTGCCTCCAGCCTCACACAGCTCATTTTAGGAAGGTGTGCCTGCAGTGAACGCCTTTCTTGCACAAACTGAGACACTGCTCTACTGCCCTGAAGCACAGGTGCACACTCCACCCATCAGGGGCAACTTGTGAGGACTCCCCCTGAGCAGGGCTCCTTTCTGCACAGAAGAAGCTGGACAGAGACCAAGGGTGTGGGGTTTAGAGAACACTTCCAGGTGCAGATGGCTCGGGCGGGAAAGAGTCTGCCAGCAATGCAGGAGTCCTGAGTTCAATCCCTGGGTCGGGAAGATCGCCTGGAGAAGGAAATGGAAACCCACTCTAGGATTCCTGACTGGAGAATCCCATGGACAGAGGAGCCTGGCGGGCTACAGTCCATGGGGTCGCAAGAGTCGGACACGACTTAGTGACTAAATAACCACCACACCCAGACAGAAGAAGATTAAAACAATGGGAGGCCAAGTTCAGCTTCAACAGTCAGGTGGCCTTGCTCAGAGGCAACAACCGCAGAAGACCAGGTGGCTGATGCACTCGGCCTGTAGTTGCCAAATAGGAAACAACAATTCAAAGTCTTTATATTCGTAACTTTCCTCTTCATTGCCCTGCACCCTCGCCTGGATGGTTACATACTACAGGAATGTCAGCCCATTTCCACAGGGGAGTTGAGAGTCAGAACTATATAATGAATGAAGTTCTTGCATTTCTTAACCATTTTAAATCTCTGCTTACCATGTGCCAGGTCCTGCTGCCAGGGTACAAACTTGGGAGTAAAAGGTAAACAGCCATAATCCTAAACATGAAGGAGCTCACAGATGCGAGGGCAGGGCAGTAGATAAAGTATATAATAAAGCATATATACATGTGGAGTCTGAGGAGGAAGGGACTAGACTGAAAGGACCAAACCCCATGGAGTGCGATGGTTAGAGTCCACGCTTGGAGTAAAGAAAGAAGACAGACACTCATTCTTCTGCCACCACCTTCATTTCTGGCCAAACTTACACAACTGGACCCCTAAGTGGTCTAGTTACATAAGGGCGTTAACTGTTTAACCCACACTGCTAGAGAAGCCTGGTTCAAATGACTGGATTTTGGTGATGGTTATACAACTCTGTAAATTTACCAAAAGTTGCTAAAATGTACGCTTACAATGGGTGAGTATTATGGTATGTAAATTATATCGCAGGAAAGCTCTTTAAAGAGGCAAATTCATCTTCCGGATACACTTGTGACTGTGCAGTTCTGCAGATCAAGGTCATCAATGCTCCCCTAATCTCTTCAAGATAAATATCCATCCTCCTGGCCTGATGGTCAATACACAAGCGCTGCAGCAGACAGGCTTAGCTCTGCATGGTGCCTCTGCTTTAACGGCACTGGCCGTGCACACGGCCGTGTGTGTTCCACTTCTCCTAGTGCTCTCTATGCCTTTCCGTCCTATTTCAGCCTGTGTCATCCCATTCCACAAGATTTTGTCTGTCTGTTTCATGTATAGCACTTTCTTTAGCAATGTGTGGCTCTATGACAGGTGTTGAGCATAAAGAATCGAAGAAAACAAATTTCTGCCCTCACAGAGTTCACAAACTCACCTATGCAATGTGAAGACAGATACAAAATAGGCAAATAGAACCAAAGAGTGAATTTATGCTGTGCTTACTATATGCTGGACACTGTTCTCAGTGCTATTACATATATGAGTTCACGTCATTTTGTATAAGTACTCTATTAGGGAAGGTACTATAGTTATTTCCATTTAAGAGATGAAGGAACGAAAGCAAAAAGGGATTAGGCAAATGGTTTAAGGTCACAAATGTAGTAGGTAGCAGAGCTGAAATTCAAAGCCCGGAAGCATCCAGGCTTTGGGGTCCATGCTTCTGGCCTCCACGCTACAGGCTCACAGATCAGAGGAGGTGGCATCTCAGTTAGTTTTGGGAGAGCAAACAATCCGCCCCATGACTGCCCAGGGGGTGCCCGTGATAAAGAATCCACCTGCCACTGCCGAAGACTTAAGAGATGTGCGTTGATCTCTTGTTGGGAGATTTCCTGGAGGAGGAAACGGCAACCCATTCCAGTATTTTTGCCTAGAAAATCCCATGCAGAGAGGAGCCTGGCGGACTATAGTCCACAGGGCCACAAAGAGCCAGAAACGACTGAGGGACTGAGCACAAAACATGGAAGGGAGATCAGATGGAAAGCAGGTGGAAAAATGCACATGTGTAGAGGGATGTGTTTGGGGAACCATAAACAGCTTCAAATGGCCGGAATGTAAGAGGGAAAGCAGCAGCGCTGGTTGCGGATGAGGCTTGAGATGCTGTGAGGGACTCAATTACATCAGGTGGAGGTGCTGCAGAGGTTTCAGTGCTTCTGTCTCCAAGAACTGGGAAAATACGACTGAAATCAGCTCAGTCCATACAGACAGGCAGTGCTGCTGTATCACAGAGTCAGACAGGGAGACTTTCAGAGTCGTTCCATTCAGCAGCTCCACGTGCTATCAGGACCCAGGTTTCCACCCCTCCGCTCTGACAGAGTCAGTGCTGGCTCATCTCTCAAAGGATTCGCTTCATGGCCTCAAGCAGGCAGAACATTTTCAGGCTTCCCGGTCAGACATGGCAGAGTCTGAGATCAGAAAGTAACCATCATTTATGGTGTGTCCTTCAGGAGCAAGGACACATTTTTCCAGACCATTGCTTGATCCCCACTATATCTCACTGCCCAGGAAGTTCACATGCCAACCCTGATCAAACTGGCAAAGAGAATCCATCATATTGCCATATATATATATATATATATATATGAAGTAGCTCAGTCGTGTCTGACTCTTTGCAACCCCATGGACTGTAGCCCACCAGGCTCCTCCAGTCATGGGATTCTCCAGGCAAGAATACTAGAGTGTGTTGCCATTTCCTTCTCCAGGGGATCTTCCTGACCCAGGGATCAAACCCAGGTCTCCCGTATTGCAGGCACACACTTTAACCTCTGAGCCACCAGGGAAGCCCATATTGCCTTAGACTAGGCCAAAGCCTTTGACTGTGTGGATCACAATAAACTGTGCAACATTCTGAAAGGGATAGGAATACCAGACCACCTGACCTGCCTCTTGAGAAACCTGTATGCAGGTCAGGAAGCAACAGTTAGAACTGGACATGGAACAACAGACTGGTTCCAAATAGGAAAAGGAGTACGTCAAGGTTGTATGTTGTCACCCTGCTTATTTAACTTATATGCAGAGTACATCATGAGGAACGCTGGGCTGGAAGAAGCACAAGCTGGAATCAAGATTGCTGGGAGAAATATCAATAACCTCGGATATGCAGACGACACCACCCTTATGGCAAAAAATGAAGAGGAACTCAAAAGCCTCTTGATGAAAGTGAAAGAGGAGAGTGAAAAGGCTGGCTTGAATCTCAACATTCAGAAAACAAAGATCATGGCATCTGGTCCCATCACTTCATGGGAAATAGATGCAAAAACAGTGGAAACAGTGTCAGACTTTATTTTTTGGGGCTCCAAAATCACTGTGGATGTTGACTGCAGCCATGAAATTAAAAGACGCTTACTCCTTGGAAGGAAAGTTATGACCAACCTTGATAGTATATTAAAAAGCAGAGACATTACTTTGCAAACCAAGGTCTGTCTAGTCAAGGCTATGGTTTTTCCCGTGGTCATGTATGGATGTGAGAGTTGGACTGTGAAGAAAGCTGATCGCCGAAGAATCGATGCTTTTGAACTGTGGTGTTGGAGAAGACTCTTGAGAGTCCCTTGGACTGCAAGGAGCTCCAACCAGCCCATTCTAAAGGAGATCAATACTGAGTGTTCATTGGAAGGACTGATGCTAAAGCTGAAACTCCAATACTTTGGCCACCTCATGCGACGAGTTGACTCACTGGAAAAGACTCTGATGCTGGGAGGGATTGGGGGCGGGAGGAGAAAGGGACGACAGAGAATGAGATGGCTGGATGGCATCACCGACTCGATGGACATGAGTTTGAGTGAACTCCAGGAGTTGGTGATGGACAGGGAGGCCTGGCGTGCTGTGATTCATGGGGTCGCAAAGAGTTGACACGACTGAGCAACTGAACTGAACTGAACTGAACTGAATCATGGTTAGCTCTCAGAAAGGGATGGGGCTCACATTTCCCTGAATCACAGGGTGGATATTTGTATCAAATCCAGTTCATGAGCAAAGAAAGGGGGACTGGATGTTAAATACATAGTCAGTGTTTCTAAGAGAAAAATAGCCTTTTTCCTGAAGGTGATGGTGGTGGGAGTGGGAAAGAGCAGGGCATTCCAAGTAAAGACACGACCAAACTTATGATTAGAAGCAGTCTTTCATACACGTCCATTGCCCTTTACCACTCCAGCTTGCATTGATATCCCATCCTTCCCCTTTCCCCTCCCTAGTTTCCTCCTATCTTATACCATCCTTCCTTCCATTTTTCTTCTATTGAACACAAACCCACTAATATTTATAGTTCGTTCAATATTACTCTTAGTTTCAGGATCACAGTCCTGAACCAGACACGCACAGCTCCTGTCTGCGTTTTCTATAACTACAGATTTTTTCTCCCTTTAGTTCATCCCAATGTACCCTCTTCCTGTATGAAGCTTTTTATGAGCACTTCAGCCCACAGTGATCTCTCTCTTCTATCCAGAGTTTTTACCGTCCCCAAGGCTGCTTGCCAATTCACGCAGAACCCAGTGTGAGAAAATGCGAAGATGTCTCGTGGGAGATTCTGGACATTAAAAGCATCTTAGAATTAGACAGTGTCTGCTTATTTCCCTCACCCCCAACCTAAACTCCTCTCTCCTACTTTCACTCTCTTTTAAATTCTCTGATAACGATTATTGGTTTTGTGGTAGCCAGAGGGAAAAATTAATAAATTTCTCAGCTGTACAATTTTCTTGAAATCTAATAAAGATCTTTGTTTGCACTGGGATGAAACATAAAGACAATAAAGCAGGAGCAGGGAAGGAGAAGAAGGCAACCTGTGGGTTTGGGGCTGAGGATCAAAGTTGTCTACTCGAGAATGATCAGGGAATTGAGCCTTTGAGAAAGGGACAAGGATTTCAGCTCAAGGTCTTGAGGTGGGAAGGTTATGGGGCAGGAAGAGGGCATGTGAGAGTACTGAGTGGTCCAAGACCTCTGCAGACCAGAGGATTTATGTATTATCTTAATCTGCAAAGTCTTTTCACCACCCCGATCCCATCCCCACACTTGAAATGGGAAGCCCAGCATCAATTCACCTGAGTGACTGGCCACAAATGTGCATTTTGCCAAAAATAGGATTGCATTATATTTCAAGATGGGAAAACTCAGGACAAAGTTCTCTAACATGCATTAAACCAATGCAGAATATGGGGACTGAAGAGGAGTGATGCTACTTTAGAAATTATGGGCCAACTGCTATCATTTCTTTGAAAGATACACTATCCAGTGTGACCTGGGAAGGCAGTCGGTAAACTCCAAGGGGATTGTGGAATCAGACAGTTCTGGATTTGGCTCACTGAACCATTACCTGCCATCTGTGTGGTGTTGGTAAGTCCCTTAATTTCTGGGGGACGTAGTTTCTTATTGCATCAAATGGGATGGATCTGTGTTTGTTCTGCCTCTATGGGCTGTTTGAGGAACAAATGGGATAATGAATGTGGAAATCTCATGGAGACGTCTGAGTTGGAAGATGAGATTGGTATTTCTTCTGGGAAGACACTTCTCAGTTCCCAAAGAGACCAGTAACAGATTTCACTGAGTAATTAATGTGTAAACAACTTTGATTTTCCATCTCAATCACTTTCTTTCTCTGCCTCTGTGTAGCCCAGATCTCTAGGCTCTCTTCTTAAAGAGATGGGGCTGCACGCTTTTGTTACTCTTGCAGATATACAAAAAGAGATTTCTTTAGTTAAAATTTAGCCATCAGACACATGGACACATTTTCAAAGAACATAGTTTTGAGTCAGGCAGGGTTTTTATGTTCCTGGTCAGACCAAAGAATCTTTTCCTATGAAACATTGGAGAGTAAGGTGCTGACCAGATTGCCCATTACTCTAAACACTGCAGTGGTGTTTTCTACAAACAAAAATAGTCTCACACATAACAGCATAGTCATCAAAATCAGGAAATTAATACTGACACATTACTACCATAGAATCCTCAAGTCATATTCAAGTCTTGGCAAATGTCCCAAAATGGACTTTAGAGCAAACAGTCTAAGTCAGAACCATGTGTTGCCTTTCTTTGTCGTGTCTTTAAGTCTTCAGTATAGGATGTGTCCTCATTTTTTCTTATCTTTTCACAACCTTGAAGCTTTTGAATGCCATTCTCTTTCAGTTTAGGTTTGTCTGTTTCTTCATGATCAGACTCAGATAACGCATCTCTGGAAAAGAATACCACAGAAGTCACGTATCTTCAGGACAGCCTATCAGTGGTACAGGGTTTTGCTTTGTCCCATTTAGGGTGATCCTCACTTTATTCCTTCAATTAAGTTGTCATCTGCCAGTTTTCTGTAAAGTAACTCTTTCCCCTCTGTAATTATTAAGTGTTTTGTGGAGAGGTACTTTGAAACTATGTAAATATGGTTTTTTATGTCCATCTCATTCAACATGTTCATTTATTAATGTACATTAGTACTGATTGGTGGTTCCTGTGTTATTAACTATACGTCACTATAGTTATTTATTGTGATGCTCAGTTCAGTTCAGTCGCTCAGTCGTGTCCGACTCTTTGCGACCCCATGAAATCGCAGCTCAAATTGTACCAAATTTGGCTGGTGGAAGCTTCTTCAAGCTGGCTCCTATGTCCTTTAGAATGTCTCCATCATTCTCACTTAAGATGTTTTAGTCTCCTCGCCTTAGCCCTGTAATCAACCATTTCTTCAAAGAGCTGGGACTCCTGTTAGTGGAGGTGGTATACAGAAGCCAAGATCTTGACATTAGGCATGCTCATTGCTACCGTGTGCTGGGGGCGGGAGACTGGTCCCCAGGCCCTCCACCTACAGTAGGCAGAGTTTACCTTATGTTTTGGTGTGTGTGTGTGTATATAAAAGAGACAGGGATGGAAAGAGAGGTATGGTGACTTCTACTTGTATTACAACAACCATATTTGATTCAGTTCAGTTCAGTTCAGTTGCTCAGTCGTGTCCGACTCTCCACGACCCCATGAATCACAGCACGCCAGGCCTCCCTGTCCATCACCAACTCCCGGAGTACACTCAAACTCATGTCCACAAAGTCGGTGATGCCATCCAGCCATCTCATTCTCCGTCGTCCCCTTCTCCTCCCGCCCCCAACCTTTCCCAGCATCAGAGTCTTTTCCAGCGAGTCAACTCGTCGCATGAGGTGGCCAAAGTATTGCAGTTTCAGCTTTAGCATCAGTCCCTCCAATGAACATCCAGGATTGATCTCCTTTAGCGTGTCTCAAAACATAGTCCAGTAACCTGTTAATAAATACTCTGTGAAAAAAATGGTCTAAGGTCAATTGAATCTGGCCAACATTGGACTTTTACGAGGTTTGAATATGCTCCTATGCTTGGTGACCATCCCAAAAGAGCATGCAGTACACAGCATCTATTTACATGTTGGACCCAGTCTGGAATTCTTTTTTATTGCTTCTTGGTGATATTTTATATCTATATATAGATATAGATATAAAATTTTTAGAGTGCTCTGCAATGTACTTATCATCACTGTTTAAAAATATACTAGAGATATATTAATCCTCTCTCTCTCATTTTCTCTCCCACCCCTGCTCCATAGAATACTGGAATCTTCTTGTCCTCTGGAGGAGGAAGAAAAGACGATGAGCTGAGACTTCACCAGAAGCAGGGCAGGTTCCAGAGCTTGGGAGGAGCTGGGTGCGGGGTCACGCTGTGCCCAACTCCACAATGTGCCAATGTCCAGGAGGAAGAAGGACAAAGCCAGCCTTCACAGCTTCCAGGAGGACACAGTGAGAGTTCCAGAGGTTTTAATGTGTAGTCATTAAAGTCACAGACCTTGCAATCAAATGGATTTGAGCTTGGATCTTGGATTTCCCTCTGAGAAGGATGTGAGAGTTTAGGTAAAATACTCGTACCTATCTCATGCTGCCTTTGAGAGGATTAGAAATGGCAGTTATATAAAACTCAGTCCACTGCTGAGCATCTGGTAAACGCTCAATAAATGGCAAATTTTGTTTTTTGGTTTGTTTGTTTCTTCCCTGTTTTGTGGTGGCTGTTATTTCAGCATCAGTTGGGAGTTTGAATGGTCTCCCAGGGAGGTCTATAAAAGAATATGTGAGGCAATCAGGAATGAAGAGGATAACTCTAGGAGGAGGGTCCAAGATTTCTCAATCTCGGCACTGATGGCATTTTAGGCTTTTCAAGCCTTCATTATGAGGGGCTGTGCTGTGGACTGTAGGAGTTTAGCAGCATCCCTGACCTCTACCCACTGGGTACCAGCTGCAGCTTCCCATTTGTGGTAACTGAAACTGTCCCCAGACAGTGCCAACTGCCCTGGGGGGTGGGTTGGTGTTCAGTCGCGAAGTCAAGTTCCACTTTTTGTGACCCCAAGGATTGCAGCACGCCAGTCTTCCCTGTCCTTCACTATCTTCTGGAGTTTGCTCAAACTCATGTCCATTGAATCAGTGATGCCATCCAATCATCTCATCCTCTGTCGACCCTTCTCCTCCTGCCCTCAATCTTTCCCAGCATCAGGGTTTTTTTTTTCCAATGGGGAAGTGTCCCTGGTTAAGAACCATTGGGCTAAAGGAAGCTATTTACCAATGAGCTGAGCAGTGGCTAGGAAATGACCACCCCCCCACACAAAAAATTGATTCAATAAATGTGGCTGTTCCGTGATGGAGAGAGAAGAGAGGATAGAGAGAAGGAGGAACATAATTAAGAAAGGATGATATTTACTTTTAAAAATTATAATTATTTATTTTTAATAAGATATGATTGGACATGTTTAAATACTGGGTAAAAATGCCCAATACTGGAAGATTGTCATGGAAGTTGTTGTTTTCATTTGATAAGCATCCTTTCTGCTGTATTCTGATAAATCACCCAATTTTCTTTCTCCTTCTCTTTCCTTTATTTCCAGAATTACCTCTTTCTGACTTCATATGGCTGGGATCGGGGCGGGGGGTGTGGGGGAAAGGGACGGATACATAAATAAGCATGCTGTCATCCAGGCCACAGCATATGCCAGACTCAACCAATCAGTAATAATAATAACTGATTCAGCAAAGGGCGCATACATCTGTCTGGGATTCTATACAACACATGGAGAAAGAGATGCTTGTTTTATGCTCAAGATGTAAAAATACGTCTGCAGAGTTCCTGGTGTTTACATCCCATGCCTTAATACGTTATGGAGGATATGGACATAATGTGGTCAACACAGAGGCTGGAAGTGAGGTAAGAAAGGGAGGGGTAGAGAGAGCGCTCAAGCTCTGTTTCTCCAGGTACTTCCACATGTGAGCCCATCTCTAGGGTAAGAACCACTGAGTTCCCGTTTACAGTGAAGCTGGTTAAAGTTGTATTTGCCACTAACTATGAAGACAGCCTGGTTCTATTGCAAAGAGACAGGAGAGGGTATAATCAATAGTATGAGGTCCTCCAATAAACTGGAGTGCTTGGGATCCAGAGACCAGGCAGAAGAATTTGCCTTAGACAGAAGAGGGCCATCAGGTCCTGGAAGTCAGCAGGAGAGGGGAAATTATAGATGAAGCTCAGCTATTTATTTGATGGCAAAAGCTCAGGAAGATACCACAGATTTGGTCAGTGTGCAGGTTGTCACCAGCAAGTTATATAGGATCTCACTTTTCTCCCTTCTACACAAAGAAAAACATTCCAGAACTCAAGTAAGGACTAACATTTTGCTTATCACTTTGAACTCACTGTATTAAGAAAAAAATCCCTCCCAGAGATAAATCATTTTCAAACTGAAGTTATTTAACTATTATTATCATTTTGCATTGAACCTAAACTCTGGGTTCAGACTCTGCACTTTCAAATATTACGAAAGAGTAACATGAGTAATTTGTCTATTTTTAGGGATGGGGGAGCCTGGTGGGCTGCTCTCTATGGGGTTGCACGGAGTCAGACACGACTGAAGCAACTTAGCAGCAGCAGCAGCAGTGTTATGCTTCTTGTAATTTACCCTCAAATTTATCTGGACAAAACTTTGGGCAGGGCTACCATAATTGAGAGCTACTGCATTGAGAAATAATGATAAGATGCAAACATTTCTTTAATTGTCTGTAATGACCTGTTCTATTTTTACTACATTTTCCTTTACTTTTTTTGAACGTTCAAAGTCATCTTTAATATTTGAACAATTCTATAAACTCTCTGTATTCTTGATTTCATTTTATTTTTTTTAATTTATTTTTTTATTGAAGGATGATTGCTTTACAGAAATTTTTTGTTTTCTGTCAAACCCCAGTGCCACTACTTACATAAAATAGATAATCAATAAGAACCTACTGTATAGCACAGGAACTACATTCAATCCTCTGAAATAACCTATATGGAAAAAGAATCTGAAAAGGAATAAATATATGCATGAAGTGAAAGTCCCTCAGTCGTGTCTGACTCTGTGACCCCAGGGATTACAGCCCACCAGGCTCCTCTGTCCATGGAATTCTCCAGGCACGAATACTGGAGTGGGCAGCCATTCGCTTCTCTAGGGGATCTTTTCAAGCCGGGAATGGAACCCCGATCTCTTGAACTGCAGGAAGATTCTTTACTGTCTGAGCCACTGCTGCTGCTGCTGCTGCTAAGTCGCTTCAGTCGTGTCCGAATCTATGCGACCCTATGGACAGCAGCCCTCCAGGCTCCTCTGTCCACAGGATTCTCCAGGCAAGAATACTGGAGTGGGTTGCCGTTTCCTTCTCCAATGTCTGAGCCACTAGGAAAGCCTAGATATACGCATTTGTGTAACTAAATCACTTGCTGTATACCTGTAACTAACACAACTATACTTTATTAATACTGTTGCACTTCTGCAAACAGAACTTGAGAGCCATATGAAATAATCTAATCATCACCATGACTGGATGGAGGATTATAGATGGTGTATATCTGACTACTTATTATCACTAATTAATTCTGAGTTTCATTCTTGCTAAGCTCCCATGCAGCCTCAGAATCCTTCTCAACATCACCCAGTAGAATGTTTAAGACAGGCCTGAAAGATGCAACTTATTTGCTATTGTTGAGTGTGTTAAAAGTCCTTGAGGTTTGTTCTGGTTCAATTCCTGGTGAAGAAGAAATGGCTCCGAGGTTGTGGCCAGGCTGAGAAGGACCCCGGAGCATCCGTGAGCATCCGGTGCTCTATTGCAGCATCCTTGTTCTCGCATTAAGTAGAGGTGAGATGCGATGAGAAACCCAGGCTGTGAGGCTTCGGGCTTTTATCTCTGGTGATGACATGGGCAGTGTGACATCCAGGGTAATGAATTGCCCTCTTTGCAGAAATGAATAAGTTGTGGTCGGTGATGCAATGATCAATTTGCTCCATCGCGTTAAGCTGCCCATTCATCATCTGCACCTGCTGTCAGGAGCCCAGGGCCGCTGATATTGGTCTCAAGCCTCTGCCTCAGCCAGCTAAGCAAGAGCCTTTGGAGCCGGCTCCCCAAGGCTCAAGGCTGTTTTTGATTACAACCTCCAGTGAGGGGCCGGATTCCTGCCCAGTCACTGGTGACCCTGGAGAAAAGGGCATCTGTGCTGGCCTGGGTCATGAAGATGCAGCTCAAAAACACGCAGAGGGCACCTTGATAGGACCCAGATGGCCTGTTCCGCTGCTCAGCGTGTAATGGTTCAATAGCTGTATGACACTTCTGTGCCCCGGCTTCTCTATTTTAAAAGGATGGGATGAGCAGTTCCCTTCTCAGATCTCCTCCATCTCCAGCCCAGTGGATCCTCCACAAACATCTGCAACTGGCAGGACACCTGTGATTTTAACTCTTCCCAGTCATCAAGGCAAATAACAACATTGATCGTGTGTGTTAATTCACTTCGGTCATGTGTGACTCTTCGCAACCACATGGACTGTAGCCCGCCAGGCTCCTCTGTCCATGGGATTCTTCAGGCAAGAATACTGGAGTGGGTTGCCATGCCCTCCTCCGGGGATCTTCGGGACCCAGGGATTGAACCCATGTCTCCGGTATCTCCTGCACTGGCAGGCGTGTTCTCCTGGGAAGTCCCAACAACGTTGATTAACTGCTGATCATTTGGTGTTGGTGAATCGGTTCATTGACTTTGCACAGCTGAAAAGAGGGTGTAATTATCATGTTCTATTGATGAGGAACCTGAGGCCTAGCAAGGTTAAGTGAGGTGCTCAAAAAAACAGATTGGATGTGTTAGAGTCAGAACTGAATTCAAATCTGTTTGACTCCAAAACCCTTGCCATTTTTAAGAGGAATCGTTTTGGCTTGAGCGTAGGCCATTAAGAGGCTCGAACCAAGCTGATTTCCTGATCATACTGCAGGTAGCAGGTGCTTCAGGGCCAAATGTCTGCTTAGAGGAAGACAGGGAGGCCCAGAGCAACCTGGAAGGAGACACTAATTTTTGCAGCTCCAACTGCCAATTCGAATTTCCAAGCCCTTGGTTAGGATCCAAGTGATGGAGTTCAGGTGGTTGGCCAACAAGAATGATGACAGGATTCTCAGTGCCCCTGGGGTAGCTGCTGCCTCTAGGATTCAGCCATCCCTGGATATCTGGGGGGACTGGTTCCATGATTCATTCCCTTGGATACCAAAATCCAAGGATGCTCAAGTCCCTTATATAAAATGGTGTAGTATTTGCTTATAACCTATGTACATCCTCCCACCTATTTTAAATCATCTGTAGAGTAATTATAATACTCAGGATAATGTAAATGCTATGTAAATAGTTGTAAATATTATGCAAATATTTGCTGCATACAGCAAATTCAAGTTCGCTTTCTGAAAGTTTATGGAAACTTTATGGAATTTTTTTTCAAACGTTTCTGATTGTTGTTGGCAGAACCCGTGTTTGGCAGAACTCGCAGATGCAGAATGAATGTTGATCATAACATTATTGCTACTTTTTTCCCTTAACAAACATGTTTGGTGTCCTGTGCTGTGTGTGTGCTGAGCACCAGGCCCCACACCAGTTCTTAATGCTGTGTAGTCAGTTCTTCATCATGCAGGCCTTCTAACTACCTGATAAGGCTAACTGTCCACAGTTCTGAATGGGGAAAGTGAAGCTCAGAGATGACAAAATACTTGCCTGTTCATTTAGCTCATTCATGGCAGAGGAACCATCAATTACCTGGCAGGTATTTCTGCCAATTCTGGTGGGGTGTACTGGGTCACAAAATGGGCTCAGAGCCAGGACTCTTGTGCTAATCCACTTTTTTTTTTCTTTCTTTCAGTAAAGACATTTATTACCAAGCTATAAATTACAGATGGGCGGGAGGGGTGGGAGGAGCCACATGGTGAACTTTTGGGTGGCTGCTCTCTCTCTGTCTTCCGGAACCTGAATTCTAAGTTCCTCCTCAAAGCACTCCTTGGCTCAGACCACCTTTGACTGCAGGTAAAAGGAGCCACCGACAGATCTATTGTTCACCTTGAATAGGTGTTCATAGCTCTTCTGGATCTCCTTGGGACTCAGCTTGGAGATGCTGAGAATCTGCTGTGCCTCCCAGAGGCTGAGGCTGAGGAGGCTGGAGGCAGCTGCAGACTGGTGCCCGGTATGTCCCCAGGTGCCAGCTGCTGCCTGGCTGGCTGCAAACTGCTGTTGCAGGGCCTGGACTAAGGCCCTGCCTGCCACCTGCACACCCATCACAAAGATTTGCACCAGGAATGATTTGCACCAGGCCAGGGTGCTCCAGCTTCCTGGCCCTGTGGCCCCCAGTATACTCTTGATTTGCCCACCATCTGAGCCTGGATGGGCCACATTTCCTCCCACATGTGTGGCTGAGGCTCTGACGGAGATGGACTAGTATAAGCATAGGTCTGGACTCCCCTCTGCTCTGATCTAACTGACGTGGCCCTGGGCCAGTTGCTCCCCTTTTCTCAGCCTCAGTTTTCCTTCTATAAGATGGACCGTTTTATATATTCTACGGGACTGGAGAGGGTTACAGACTTTGACAGCTATTTATTTATTTTTCCAGTCTATTCTGTATCAGGCACTATTGCTATGGATATTATGGTCAGCAAGGAAAACTAACCCAGATCACACAGGACTTGCAGTTTAATGGGGAACCTCGATAAGAAACCACAGTCAACTCTGACATATGCTGTGGTGGAGAAGGACAAAGGTTTCTTCCCAGGGACATTGGTCCAAAACTATTCAACCCTTGCTGTACACTCCTGCCAACTGGGAGCTTTTAAACAATGCCACCACCTGAGACCACCTCAGACCAAGCCAACCAGAATTCCTGAAGGCAGGAGCTATAGTATTACTTTTTACTTTTTATGCTAACATAATATTAGACATACAGAACAGTTGTAAGAAGAAATCTAAACTCTTGCCAACTTGTGTTTAATATTGTACTAGAGGTTCTAGTCAGAGAAGCAGGGCAAGAAAAAGAAAGACATCCAGATTAGAAAACAAAAAAAAGTATCTCTATTTGCAGATGAATGATTTTGCATATAGAAAATTCTAATGAATACACACGCACGTGCACACACACACACACACACACACACTTAGGACTGATAAATGAGTCCAGCAAGACATCAGGATACAAGGTCAGAGTCCAAAAACCAACTGTTTTTCTACAGGCCAGCAGTGGATGATTTGCAAACGATCGTCCCACTCCTGGCATATACCCAGAGAAAACCGAGGAATGATAGAGAAGATGTGTACACACACACAGTGGAATATTACTCACTCACAAAAAGAAACGGAACTGGGTCATCTGGAGAGTCGTGGATGAACCCAGAGAGTGTCATCCAGAGTGAAACAAGTCAGAAAGAGAAAACCAAACATCGCATACTAATGCATCTATGTGGAGTCTAGAAGGCTGGTATAGAGGATTCTGTTTGCAAAGCAGAAATAAAGGCACAGGCGCAGAGACCAAATGTACGGATACCAAGGGGGAAGGGGGTGGGTGGGAGGAACGAGTGACTGGGGTTGACACAGACACACTGCTGATAATACGTATAAAGCAGACAACTGGTGAGAACATGGTACAGCACAGGGACTCCAAGGTGCTGTGATAACCCGAATGGGAAGGAATGCCAAACAAAGGGAGGGCCTATGTGCACACGCATGGCCGATTCACACACCTATGGGCTTCCCTGTGGCTCAGCTGGTAAAGAATCGCCTGCACGCAGGAGACCTGGGCCCGACCCCTGGGTGGGGAAGATCCCCCGGAGAAGGGAAAGGCTACCCACTCCAGTATTCTGGCCTGGAGAATTCCAGGGACTGTATAGTCCATGGGGTCGCAAAGAGTCAGACACGACTGAGCGCCTTTCACTTTCATGACTGATTCATTTCTCTATATAGTAGAAACTAACACAACATTAGCAACTGTACTCCAATAAAAATTAATTTAAAAAACAGTAAGAAAATTAAATTAAGACAAATTTCCACATTATCGAAAATAAAATAAATGCAACAAAAGAAGTGCAAGGCTTGCACACTGAAAACTAAAACAATGCTGAAGGAAATTAAAGCAGATCGAAATAAATGGAAAAACAGCCTAAGTTCTCGGATTAAAGTACTTCATGCTGTTAAAATGGAAAAGCTCCCCAAACTTATCTACAGGCACAATAGTCTTTATGAAGTCCCAGTTGCATTACTTTTGGCAGAAATTGATAAGCGCATCCTATTCATATGGAAATACAAAGAACTTGGAAAAGTCAAAACAATCTTGTAAAAGAACAAAGTTGGAGGACTCAGAGGCCCCAAGTTTTTTTTTTTTTTTCTGTTTCTTCCTTCCTTTTCCTCATCCTTCCTCCCTCTCTGTAAACACACACCACACACATATGCACACACACTGTGTAATTGTCCTAATTGTCCTTAGTATTTGAATGGTATATACATGCACACACACTTCTTTCCGGACTGCTTGAGAATAAGTTAAAGATGTGATGTCTCAAATACTTCAATGACCATTTTCTAAACAGAGAGATATTGCCTTTTATAAATAATAATACAGTTATCAACATCAGGAGATTATCATCGATACAGTGCTATCATCTAATTAACATATTTCTGCAAGTGACTTATTAATGTTCTTTTTACTTGTATTTTTTAAAAAATTTATTGGAGGACAATTGCTTTACTGGTTGCTGCCATACATTAACATGAATGAGCCACAGGTGTACGTATGCCCCCTTGCTCCTGAACTCCGTTCCCATCTCCCATCCCATCCCACCCCTCTAGGTTGTCACAGAGCACTGGGTTGAACTCCCTGTGTCACACAGCAAATTCCCACTGCAATCTGCTATCCATAAGGGAATACATGTTTCCACGCTGCTCTCTCAATGTGTCCACCCTCTCCTTCCCACACGGTATCCACAAGTCTGTTCTCTGTCTGGGTCTCCCCTGCAGCCCTGCAAACAGGTCCATCAGTACCATCTTCCTAGAGTCCACACACAGGTATTAATATACAACTCTGCCTTTCTCTTTCTGACTTACTGCATTCTGTACAATAGGCTCTGGGTTCATCCACCTCATTGGACTGGCTCAAATGCATTCTTTCTTATAGCTGAGTAATATGCCACCGTATACACGTATGACAATTTCTGCATCCATTCGTTTGTCAGTGGACTCCTAGGTTGCTTACACCTCCTAGGTATTGTAAAAAAATTGCTGCAACAAACTTTGGTGCACATGTGTCTCTTTCAATCGCAGTTTTCTCAGGGTGAATGCCCAGTAGTGGGGTTTCTGGGTCATACGCTAATCCTATTCCTAGTTTTTTTTTTTTTTTTAAAGAAACTTCATACTGTTCTCCATAGTGGCTATATCAATCTACATTCCCACCAACAGTGCAAGACAAGAGGGTTCCCTTTTCTCCACACCCTCTCCAGCATTTATTGTTTGTAGAAATTTAAATGATGGCCATTCTGACCGGTGTGAGGTGGTTCTACATTGTGGTTTTGATTTGCATTTCTTGAATAATGAGTGATGCTGAGCATCTTTTCATGTGTTTGTTAGCCATCTACCTTCTTTGGAGAAATGTCTGATCAGGTCTTCTGCCCACTTTTTGATTGGGCTGTTTGTTTTTCTGGCATTGAGCTGCATGAGCTGCTTGTGTATTTTGGCAGTTACTCCTTTGTCAGTTGTTTCATTTGCAATTATTTTCTCCCATTCTGAGGGTTGTCTTTTAATCTCATTTATTGTTTTCTTTGCTGTGCAGAAGCTTTTAAGCTTAATTAAGTCCCACTTGTTTCCTTCTGTTTTTACTCCTATTACTCCAGAAGGTGGGTCAGAGAGGATCTTGCTGTGATGGATATCAAGGGTGTACTGCCTATATTTTTCTTCAAGAGCTGTATAGTTTCTGGCCTTACGTTTAAAGCTTTGAACCATTTTGAATTTATTTTTGTGTATACTGTTAGAAAGTGTTCTAGTTTCCTTCTTTTACATGGAGCTGTCCAAATTCTCCATTGCATATTCTTGTCTTCTTTGTAAGGTGCCCGTAGGTGCATGGGTTTATCTCTGGGCTTTATATCTTGTTCCACTGGTCTATAGTCTGTTTTCTTTGCCAATACCATACTGTCTTAACACTGTAGCTTTGTGGTATAGTCTGAAGCCAGGAAGGTCGGTCCCTCTAGCTCCATTCTTCTTTCTCAAGATTGCTTTGAGATTGTTATTGGAGGTCTTTTGTGTTTCTGTACAAATTGTGAAAATTTTTTTTCTAGTTCTGTGAAAAATACCACTGGTAATTTGACAGGGATTGCATTGCATCTGTGTATTACTTTGGGTAGTATCATCATTTTCACAATGGATTCATCCAGTCCAAGAGACATGGCATATCTCTCCATCTGTCTGTGTCACTGATTTCTTTCATCACTGTCTTGTAGTTGAATGTTCTTTATAACAAAAGAATATCCCAGCTTGGCAAGAATCTTCTCACAATGCATAGGCAGAGCAAATCATCACACTGAATACTTTAAATATATTAAAACTTTATTTGTCAGTTATGCGTCAATAAATCTAAAATATATACATATGTATGTCAGTCTGTGTGCTGTCCTCTGTTGCCATAGTCCCTTTGCACTCCTTTAACCTAGAAAGTTCCTCACTGGGCTTTGTTTGTTGCAACCCTGATGTTCTTAAAGGCACAGATCTGCTATTTGATAGAACGGCCCCTCAATCTGGGTGCGTCTCACGCTTCTTCATGGTTAGACACAGCTCGTGGGGTTTTGGCAGAAGTGCCCTGGAAGTGACGTTGTGGCCTTCTCAGTGCATCACACCAGGAGGTTCCTGTGGGGAGCCACCCTGAGACAATGTGAATATGCTACCCTTCTTCAAACATTCACCCACTAATTCTATCCATGATTTCTAAAAGCTCACCAGCTTTGATGCATGGAGCCAGATGTGAGAGCCACTCAGCTCACCCAATATAAGGAAGGAGGACCTGGCCTCCTGAAAGAGGACTTTTACACGGAGGCCTAAGAGATGTGGGGGAATTGTCCTGCTCATTGTGAACTGGGAGTGGGGGGTGGGGTGGGTGCAGATGTTCTATTTTCAACATGAGCCAGGAGACAAGCAAGCCCAGAGGATATCTAGAAACGAACCAAGGCCAGACGGCCAGCTGGGCACAGAAAGCAAGGTGGGAAGAAGGCTGACGGTGCAGGCGGGGGGCACACAAGGAGCTTGGATTTCTTATAAGAGTGAGGAGAGACCATTAGTTCAGTTCAGTTCAGTCAGTTCAGTCGCTCAGTCGTGTCCGACTCTCCGCGACCCCATGAATCACAGCACGCCAGGCCTCGCTGTCCATCCATACAATGGGTTTAATCAGAAGGATGACATACCTGGGTTTTTGTTTGGGAAAAAGATGCTCTTTGACTACCATGTGAGGCATCGATTTGAGGGTGTCCAGAGTGAAGGCAGGAGGGGCAGCAAGGAGATGATATCAGTGTCTAGAGAGGGGAAGTGGTGACCTGGACAGTGCAGTGGGGCTCACCAAAGGCGGCAGCACCATGTGAGGGTGAGTGTTAGAAGCTGTGCACACACAGAGAAAAGGGTTTCTACCCTGGGCTTGTGGGACCCAGGAAGGCTTCCTGGAGGAGGTGGCGTATGCTAAACGCTGTTGATGAGAGGAGGCAGCTGGATGAAGGGTCACGAGGAACAAGACAGCATGGGGAACTCAAAAAGCACTCGAGAAGGTTGGAGCATGCGGATGTGATGTGAAAGAGAAGCAGCCCTAGATCACCAAGGGTGTGTCCTGATAAGAAATCCGGGCTTTATCTTCTTGGCAACAGGCAAGAGGAGCGATGGAGGGGTCTAGATCAGGTTTGGTAACCTCAAGGCATCCGCTCCAGCTGCACATGGAAGGTGACTCCGAGGGCAGGGGTTTAGCGAGGCAGGAAGAAAGTCTAAGAGGCTGGCTGGCCAATAGTGTGGAGGCAATAGCTGCAAGCTGTGGGCACAGACCCTGCTCCTCACGTGAAGGCTCTGATCCTAACTCATAATTCAGGGAGGACCACCAGGCAGACCAATCCAGGTCTTTGCAAAAAAGCTCTAACTGGGCTCTTGCCCAAAATCTTTGGGAGGACAGGTTAAAAGAAGAAAACCTCTTCCCAATCAGAAGAGAGGGCAGAAAACAACCTGTTGGCTGCAGATGGGGAGAGAGAAAAGCAAGGGACTCGTTAGGGTCCAGAATGAAGACAAATGGGCAGCAGGTTCCCGAGAATACATCCTTTCTCTGGAGCACTTGCCTCTCCATCAGGGCCCCGCACAGGCCTGTCAGGCAGGAGCGGTGCTTTTCTGCCTGTGCCGGCTGTGCTCCCGTTGCCATGGCAATGGGGCCATAAGTCATGTCTGCCGCTGCTGCATGGAGGCGCTGTGATTTATGCCTGCCTGGCTGGGCTTGTAAACTTTTTTTTTAATGTGCAAAATCCGTCACAGCAAGGGAGGGCGGTGTGTCTCTCGCTCATTCTGGAGGTGTGGGCTGCTGTCAGACCCGCCTGTGATGCTTCTCCTGGCCCCAGAGACAAGCCACCAGACCCATACGGCCCAGCTGGGCCCTGCGGAGCTCTGGACCCTACTGAGGAGGGTGCCAAAAGCCTGAGGCTGATGCTGTCCTCTGCGGCCAGGGGGCTGCCCCATTTCTGAGACCAAACCTTCCTTTTGTCTCCCCTAAGTTGATGCATGCCTGCTTTTGTCTGTATGCTTCGATTTCTGGTCTAATAACTTGCACTATACCTCAGCCTCTTTAGAACCGGGTCTCTAGAAGAGGCTGGGGTGGAACGCAAACTGTTAATGAATGTGAATTTGAACTCATATCTCCTCAGCCTCAGTGTTCTCATCTGTTCAGTGGGGCTAATATAACCATCTAAAGTAGAGCTTCTCAGCCTTATTGCTGCTGTTCCGTCATCAAGTCGAGTCTGACTCTTTGCAACCCCATGCGCTGCAGGATGCCAGGCCTCCCTGTTCTTCACCCTCTCCTAGAGTTTACTCAAATTCATATCCATTGAGTCGGTGACCTGGGCACTATCGAAATTTGGGCTTGGATAATTCTTAATTAGAGGGGCTGTTCTGTGCATGGCAAGACGTTTAGCAACTTGCCTGGACTCTACCCACTAGATACCCGTAGCACCTTCCCAGGTGTGGCCATCAGAAATCTTCACACAGAGACTGTCAAACGTCCCCTGCAGAGACGACAAAAATCATCCTCTTTAAGGCCCATTGTACAGATGAGGAAAGTGAGACTTTCCCCTTGGACCTCAGTTTTCCTGGCCAACCACAATCTCTCCCCAAAGACCAGGGGCCTGTGGGACAGGTGGACTGACAGATTTCCTGTCATGCCTTCCAGAGGCTGCGCTCACCCTGCTGGACTGGGCACACTCACAGATGACTCACCCACCCCCAGCACCTGTGCACCCTGTGTGCAAATGGAGATCCAGGCCACACGTCCTGTCAGGCTCTCCCATTTCACTGTATTTAAGTCATCCTGTTTTACAGAGGACAGAGGAAGGACGGGAAGGCACCTACCTAGCAGGGAGGAGGTGGCAGAGATGCATGGCACAGCCATAGCCCTGCTCCAGGAACTCTGTGCGGAGGTGTCTGCCATGGCTTGCAAGACTGGCTGGGCTGGCCATTCTTGTGTCCCTGTAAACCATTCTCTTCCGTTTCTTATTCCTTTTTTTTTTCACTTTGCTTTCCACTTTCTTGGTACAATATATATACCAGAAAGGGCATCCCCAGGTGGTGCTGATGGTAAAGAATCTGCCTGCAGGAGATGCAGAAAACACAGATTCGATTCCTGTGTCAGGAAGATCTCCTGGAGGAGGGCATAGCAACCCATCCCAGTTATTCTTGCCTAGAAAATCCCATGGACAGAGGAGCCTGGCAGGCTATAGTCCATGGGGTCACAAAGAGTTGGATATGACTAAGGTGACTTAGCCTGCGCATACCTGCCTACAGCATAAAATTGGCTGTCTATTTTTAAGCGTATAGACAGGGACATTCAGCGCATTCGTGCGGTTGTACAACCATCACCACTCTCCAGCTCCAGAACTTTTTATCTTGCAAAACTGAAATTCTGCAGCCAATGAACAAGAAACTCCAGCCCGACCTCCCAGGCCCCGGCAATAGACACTCTACTTTCTGCCTCCATGATTTCTGACTAGTCTAAGTGCCTCGTACAAGCAGAAGTGTACAGTATTTGTCTTTTTGTGATGCCTTATTTTACTCAGTGTAATGCCCTCGAGGTTCATCCATGTTGGATGGATGGATGGATGGATGGATGGATGGAGGTAAGGTTCACGCACGTGTCAGAATCCACTTCCTGTTTAAGGCCAAATAACATTCCGTTGGATGTGTACACCACATTTTGCTTATTGCGAATAATGGACAATCGAAGCCCATGGACAGGACCTCCTTGGAGGTCCAGTGGCTAAGAATTTGCTTTGCAATGCAGAGGACACCAGTTCAATCCGTGGTGCTGGAAGATCCCACATGCCACAGGGCAACTTAACCTGTGTGCCACAACTACTGAAACCCACACACCCTAGAGTCTGCACTCTGCCACAAGACAAGCCTCCAAACTGAGAAGCCTGTGCCCTGTAACTAGAGCAGCCCCCACTCGCTGCAACTAGAGAAAGACCGTGTGAAGCAATTTAGACCCAGCACAGGCAAAATAAATAAATACATAATTTTTTTTTTCAATTGACACTTGGTTGCTTTTACATTTTATTAATAGTTATTGTGAATAACACTGCTATGCACTTCTTATTCCTTTCTGAAGCAATTTTGAGCCACACTCCAACAACCATCCTCACGCACTTACTGAGTGCTTACTGAATGCAAAGCACTAAGAAGGGAAAGTGGGGTTTACAAACGGCATGCATCACAACCCCTTCTGAAGGGCAAGAGTTTATGAAGAGCCTAATAAGAAATTCCGACAGTGGATTAAGCCTGGGCTAATTTTAATTATAAGTGTAATATTATAATGACAATAATTGCCACTATTTTGGTTCCAAACACAGCAGGCATCAACTCACTTGATTCTCAGCAGCAATCCAACGGGAAGGTGCAGTTAAGTCTACTTTGCAAAGGTGGACACAGAGGAAGAGGGAGCCCTAATAACCTGCCCCGGCTTCCTCCCCAGATAGTGAGTGGCTCAAACGGGATCCGAACACTAGAGCCTATGCTGCTAAGCACTGAGTTGCTGGGCTGAGTTGCAGAGTTTCAAAGCCTGAGTGACCACAAAGCTTTTCCTTTCTCTCACTGCTTTTCCTCTTGGCTACTTCTTCTCCTCCTCTGCCAGTTCCAAGTGACCTTAGAGCTCACCTCAGCCAGGATGTGTCCCCTCCCTGGAATATTCAAGCACGTCCATCCTATCCCAGCCCTGCACCCCTGTGTTTTCTGCATCATCAGGGGATAGAACGCGGAGCTCAGTGGCCAGGTGGACTGAGTAATAAGCCAGCAGGAGAGAAGCCAGCTTTCCCTCATCCCAGAGAATGTGTATGAGGCCCTGAGATCCCAGTCCCTCTTTCTCTGCTGTCTGGGTTAACACGGGTAGCCTCTGAGCCTCACTGGGCTAACGTGGTATTACCTGAAGGGGGTCTCAAGGAAGGCTGGTCCTGAGCCTGCATCTATAATAGTTACATAGTGCTGGGGAGATGGTGGTGTGCAAGCTTCACTTCCTAAAGATTCATGATGTTCATTAATATATTAACATCCCTTGGAAAAGCTTCCACCAAGGAAATCAATACAGCAACTTCCTTTATCATAGGATTTCTCAAACCTTTCAAATTAGAGAAACCTCCTTTTTTTCTTTTTTTGGTTACATTTAGTAACTCCAAACTATGGCTGTTATTTGGAACCACTCTGAGACAATGGATTTTTATAATACAGTACAATGAATACAGTGAGGCTGGAAGTTTTTATGGGGCTGTTTGGTACTAAGGACATTTCCATGTAAGGGGACTGAGTGATGCTTGAAGACTCCCTGAAGATTTTTTTTTTTTTGAGCAATTCATTGGTAAATAGCAACCCACTCCCATATTCTTGCCTGGAGAATCCCATGGACAGAGGAGCCTGGTGGGCTGCAGTCTGTGGGGTCGCAAAGAGTCAGACATGACTTAGTGACTAAACAACAATAATCGGTAATATCTTCACGACTGTGCCAACATAACCACATCAGATTGGGGCATCAAAATGTCCCATATCCTTCCTCTGAGCCATTTACTTGCCTAGAAGTAGGAATACAGAGATGCTTAAGATTCAATTCTTAACCTCCAGGAAGACACAGATTACCAGCGGACGGCAAAATGGGGGTACCCTTCTACAACTGACCAAATGCAAGGGCAATGTGGTGGTGGTGGTAGTTTAGTCTCTATGTCGTGTCTGACTCTTGTGACCGCATGGACTATAGCCCTCCAGGCTCCTCTGTCCATGGGATTCTCCAGGCAAGAATATTGGAGTGGGGTGCCATTCCCTTCTCCAGGGGATCTTCCAAACCCAGGAATTGAACCCAGGTCCCCTGCACTGCAGGTAGATTCTTTACTGACTGAGCCACAAGGGCAATATGCTGTCCTCTAATTAAAGAATAATCATACCAGCAGCATGAACACAGCAATGAGGGAGCTATGATTCTCGTGGATGGAAGGACAGAATGTTCCAGAAAGGCTGCTTGGAGGAGGTAGCACTTCTGCAAGACAGTGATGAGTGAGAAGCAGTGTGTCAGGGCACAGGGGACAGTTCAGGAAGCAGGATGACACAGGCAAAGAGTAGGAGATACGAAGGCATGTCTTGTATTTTGAAGACGTGGCAGATGGGAACACGGTGCCAAGCGAGATCCCAGAGGGCATGACAGCCAGAATATGAAGTGCTGGGAGGGGACGGGGACCTGGTGAAATGGTTTGGACTTTGATCCTGAGGCTGGGTGGGCAGGTGGTGTGGCTCTGAATGGTGCCAGCCGAAGAGAGGCACGGCCTTACCTGTGTTTGGGCTGGACTGAGCGTGTGCACAGCGGTGTGCAGCACGGAGGCAGTGACTCTCTTAGGAGGGTCTGAGCCTAGAGTTTATGCTGGATCGCTTCATTTGTTTCTCTCCCTGCCTCCTTGGCTCACCCGTACCCGGCTTTGCGGCTCAAGGAGGCTGGCTTTGATGGACCACCTCAGTGCGCTGTCTTGCGTGGGTACCCCTTGGGTCAGCAAGGGGGAGACAGCAGCAGAAAGTGTGGCGGGAGGTGGCTGAGTGAGGCTGGGATGTCTGTCCCTCTGACTTCTCTCCTGTCTGTGTGCCTGACTACGGGTCACAGCTCCCCGCAGGCAGTGCTCCCCGTGGGGGCCCCTCGCCACGTGCTGGTAACTACCCCTCACCTAGGACCACCGCCCCCAGCCACAGGGTCCTGAACATCTGCTTCCCAGGACTTCCCCCCAACTTTCTGCAAAGTCTCCTGTGAAACCTTTCACACTTGCGCAAACTGCATGCTTCCTGCTGGGGCCCTTGATATCAGTTTCCTTAGTGAGGAAAAAAAAAAAAGGAATTAATGCTCACATCCAGATCAAGTCATGACTCACTGAAATATCCAATGATCTTTCTAACCAGGCTGCATGGTGTGTGTGTGTGTGTGTACAAGGGCAGATTGGCATTTATCTCTGTGTGTGTGTGTACAAGGGCAGGTTGGCATTTATCTGGCAGAATAAGACACACTAATGGGAAACAAGTGGTCCTACCTAGCCCTGATAAGTGGGTCTTAGAAGCCAGAACGTTTGCTCAGCTTAGCTTATTTTGGTGATGACTGCCCGGAGTTGCTGCCTGCAGAATCTAAAGCCTGGACTGCTTAGGTGAGATGAGAGCAGGGATTTCTAAGGGAACAATGTTACCACACACCTGGAGGCTGAGAGATACGTACAGGTAGAGGTGTGCTGTAGAAATTCAGAGCCATCCATGTGATGGCAGGGGGTTGGGGAGAAAAATGACTCAGAAGGTCACATCCAGCTGTGACCTTATAATTGTTTAAACCTGTCTTTAACTCCAAGAAACAGTTCAAGGGTTCTGCGATATGAGTGGTTTATTTACAGCTTAAATTAGAGCATTCCATTTTTAATACAAGTGACAATGGTAGTGCCAGACAGAATCTAGGAAGTACCTACACGGAAGCCTCAACTCTGCCTCTAGCAGCGAAATCTATTTCAGGAAAATTACTGGCACCAAGATGAGAGTATCCAAATATACCCCCGAGATAACAGATAGACAGATAAAAACAGAGAGATGGAGTAAGACGGCCTGGTTTGTAATTCATCCTCCATATCTCTGTCCACTTGACTCTCTTTCTCCTGCATCTTGGCAACCAGAAAAATCTCTCTTCATTTTACAGGCGCAAACGATCATTTCATCAGACACAAACGCAGAAGGACCTCTAAATACCATCAAGTTCAGAGACGGTAAATACCTGACCCGTCTGTCACCGCTCCCATCTGCTGAAGTCAGGCCTCATGAGTCAATCTTAACAATCTTCCCAGCCGAGTCAGTCTGTACCATCAGAAATCTTCCAAGCTTAACATCCAAGGCAGCCCCGCCCATTTGTCTGAGTTGGCACCTAAGAGGCCTTCTCTAATTTAGTCCAACCTCTCAGGCAGATGGATGCACCAAAGCCCAGGGAGCATTTTGAAGACATGGGTTGGAGTCGCTGTTTGGCTTATGGTCCCCCGACTCCCTTCCACGCTTGTCTGTTTTGTGATTCTGTTCCCTCATCACAGATGACTAAGCCGGAGGCCAGCTCCTAACTCATGCCAGGCCAATAAGATTCCTTCTCTAGGATTCTTCAAACTGCAGCTCAAGGAAGAGGAGCATTCACTGTTTGGTGGTAAGAACACGAGAGCCTTAGAGACTCATGGTTATCACAACCCAACCACGGGAGTGGGAGTGGGGAGGAACGAAAGCATCATGGGATGATGCAGAGAGGAAAGAGAGAATCAATGCCATGAAATCCACTCAACTCCCCTCATCCCTCTGGCCAAGCTGATCTCTCACCCTTCCCATGGCAGCCTTCCAGCACAGTTGCCATTAAGCTAATTTGAATGAGGTTTCTTTCTCCTGGAGCCAAAAACATCTGACTAATAAAGAGCAGAAAGGACTCCCATGCAGCATGGGGGCGAGGGCAACATGGTGGTATGCCAGATAGAGTCGAGGTCCTGAGATCAGAAGCTTTGTGCTCAAATTCCAACTCACTCTCTTACCAGTGGTTCTTCTTAAGAGCTTAGAACATCAGCTGCTTAATCTGTAAATTGGGGGAAGCGGGGAATAAAAATATCCTTGACTTTAGAAGATGACTGTAAGGATCACATACAAGGTGTGATATAAAAGCCTCTGCCCAGTCGAGCGAGACCAAAACGCTGCCTATGCCTGTCTTCAGCATGGAATCAGGAATGAAACCCGGGCATCTTGACTCTCAGCCCAGGGAGCATGCCAAAAAAAAAAAAAATCATACTTTTATGTGTCTTTCTCCCTTCTCTCTTTCTTTCCCCACTGAAAGATCTGCAGTCCCATTTTAAGATCAGAAGTCCCATTTGAAAAGTGTTTAACTTCTAATGCAGATATAACAAGTCATTTCTCAGTTTCACTGTATCTGCAAAGCCTTCTATAATTCAACATCAAATATTTATTATTACATTTATTAAACTTTTAATAATTCAGCATCTCCTGCATGTAAGAGAGAAGCTTAGCTAACTGGTTCCCCTTTATCCAACCTGGGTCACTTCAATATTTATATTACAAAGTCTCCATTTGAGTTTCATTTAGCAGAGGCTGCGCTGTGGGCCGTCCACCTCAGCTGACAGTCGACGTCTGCCACAGCCTCCCCAGTGGCAAAGACTAACAGAAATCTGGTGCCGGACGGTGTTTGAGGAGATTTACCAAGGCTGGGCAGAAACACAGCCTAATAGACTTCACTTTTATTATGATCACTAAACTAAACTGGGGGAAAATATGCGACTCTGGGCTCACCGGCTGAGTGACAGCCAGCGAGGCTGGGAAGAGATGCGGGTGGAGAGCAGATCTACTTGGTGCGGAGGGTGAAGCTCTTTATGTCAACGCTGCTCAGAGGAGAAGACGGAAGGGAGCGGTGGTGTGGGCAAATTCCAACATCCAAATCCCACGAGTCCGTCTGTGAGTGCTAAACAGATGCCCGATGGCCCCCAAAGTCTCCCTGACCCCGTTTCATATTTCACCTTCCACTTGAGTGGAACAGACTTCCACACCCACTCAGGGGATTCAATGGTCAACAGAGATGAGGACAGACGGTCCAACGCATGGATCCCTCAGTCTCACGGAGAGCCCCCGGCATCGACAGCCTGGTTGTGCACAAGTCTGATGTGGACCCAGAAGTCCATGCTTGTGGCAGCTGTCCTGAGCGTGTCTGTGTTCAGTCATGTCCAACTCTTTGCAACTCATGGCCCCTCTGTCCATGAGATTTCCCAGGCAAGAACACTGGGGTGGATTGCCATTTCCTTCTCCAGGGGATCTTAGCCAACATTTACTAAGCACTCACCCTACAACGTGAGTTCAAATGCTGATTCTGCCACACACTGCCTGTAACCTGTTGGGTAACTGATTTCAACTTCTTGTGCCTCGGCTTCCTCTTCTATGAATGGTAGTAACTCCATCACTGAGTCGTTGCGGAGAAACCAGAAGTAATGCACCTAAAGTTTAGACAGGGCTTGATCCAAAATAAACGCTCAATGCATGTGAGCCATGATTATTTATGACTGTGGTGCTAAGAGTTTAAGTGTGTTATCTCATTCAATTGGCAAAAACATCCGAAGATACAAGAGCAATTATCATTCCCATTTGCAGTTAGGAAACCGAGGCTCACAAAGCTTAAATACATCGCCCGAGGTCAGCTGGTAAGTGGTAGAGATGGAATCAGAACTCGGGGAGTTTGATTCCAGAGCCTTCACTATTCCCTCTGCCCAAATCCCCCTTCTTCTGTGTTTCAAGCAGGTAAGTGAGCTGCCTATTGCAGTTCTCATGCCCTTTGGGAAAAGAATGTCTAACTGAGTAACTGGTGTGAAGGGGAAAGCACCTGGGTCCTGAGACTAGTAAGGGCTGCAGAAGCCCACCCATGTTTCAGCATCTCCCTGGGGAGGGAAGTAAGGTTCTTGGTTGCCTACCATGCAAACACACACACACAGAGGCACTCGTTTACAAAATCTGTTGAAGTTGAAGGGAAGTTAAAGGCGAGAAAGGTGAGTGCTACTTCTTGAGTATCTCTATCCATTATTAATCATAGCACACACGAGGAGACTGAGGCACACAGAAGTTATACAACGTGCCCACGGTCACACAGCCAGTAAGTGGCAGAACCAGGATTTGAGTCCGAAGACTCCTGAGTCAAGACTCCATGCTCCTCCTCTCTAGACATGAGGAGAGGGCATCCGGGGAACCAAACCACACAAGGCCTGCATCAAGGGCTCTGCTCACCTCAGGCTCTGCAGCCCTGGGCCTTCCTGTCCAGGTGTCACAGGTCCAGGTGTCACCTCCTGCCCTGGGGGAGCCTCATCGCTGCCTACCCCCCACACCCTGCTGCCCTGCTGCTCCGATCCCTCGCCTCTGCTGCTGAGGCCTTCGGTGATCAAGAGGAAAGCAGGGGCCCTTCTGGGTCTGCTTCCAGGCCACAAACTACATCTTTCATCACCTTAACCCAACTGGGTCAGATGATTACTTCCTTATTTGTACTAAAATGCTGTCTAGAACTTCCCACCCATAGAATACCAGTTACACATTAGGGTGTTGTACTAATTACTCTATGCACATTACGTTGATTCTAATAACAACTCTCTGAAGGAAATACAATTGTCTCTACTTTCTAGGTTCAGAAATGGAAGTTGGAAGAGATGAACTGACTTGGCCCAGGGAATTCAGGGAGCAATTGCAGTGTCAAGATTCATATCCAAATCTGTAGGAGTCCAAGAAAATCTCACTTTCCCACACCCTCTTCTCTTTCTGGTCCTTACATTTCCAGAGCCAGCCCAGTGTCTACCACACAGGGAAGAGTCTAGAGTGCTTTTGTTGAGGATTTCACCATAGAATGAATGGCCCAAGTTTCTAGAATCACACTGTACCTGACTAGGTGTATTGTACCAACCACACAGGAGCACCTGCTGGGGCCCTGGAGTGGTGAATACACTCTCCTTTACCATAAAGGAGGCTGAGCACCGAAAAACTGATGCTTTCAAATTGTGGTGCTGGAGAAGACTCTTGAGAGTCCCTTGGACAGCAAGGCGATTGAACCAGTCCATCCTAAAGGAAGTCAACCCTGAATACTCACTGGAAGGGCTGATGCTGAAGCCAAAGCCCCAATACTTCGGCCACCTGATGCTGGGAAAGAGTGAGGACAAGAGGAGAAGGGTATGATAGAGGATGAGATGGCTGGATGGCATCGCCGACTCAATGGACATGAGTCTGAGCGAACCCCAGGAGACAGTGAAGGGCAGGGAATCTGGTGTGCTGCAGCTCATGGGGTCATAAAGAGTCGGACATGACTTAGCGACTGAACAACAGCAAGTGCCCCCAGAACCTCTGCTGACTGTCTCAGCCAGGCATCCAGAGCTGAGGAAAGGGGGGGAGAGGGAGAAGGCAGTTTGAGGTTCTGTGCCGTCTCTTCTCACTGCATCCTCTGCCACGTGCCCCTTGGCATTACCTGCCAGACACAGTGGCCTGGAGCCTGGAAGCTCCCACATCAGGCATGTCGCTTCAAGACCCCATGTCTTGTCTACGGATCTGTGGGTTTCGCCTTTTTCATCGGTGCTGTTCAACGTCCATTCGCTGCCTGTCCTGATTCCCCTCATCCTCCCTGCAATCTCAGTCCACGTGGTAAAGGTGTCCCCCATCCTTGCTGGTTTGAGAGTGGGTCAGTGACCCAGATGTGCCTAATTTTAGTCATTTATTTGAGATATTGGTGTTAGTGTTAGTCGCCTAGTCATGTCTGACTCTGTGACTAAATAGGCTGTAGCCTGACAGGCTCCTCCGTCAATGAAATTCTCCAAGCAATAATACTGGAGTGGGTTGCCATTCCCTTCTTCCCAACCCAGGGGTTGAACCTGGGTCTCCTGTACTGCACCCAGGTTCTTTCCCATCTAAGGCATCAGGGAAGCTTTAACGTCACCAAGTATGACAAACAGAGGCGTCCTGGCCTAGAGGCGAGCACTGAGTCATAATCCAGACCTTCAGGACCCAAATCCTGGTTCGGCCACTTCTTGGCTAAGTGACTACGGGCAGCTCACATAGCCTCCCTGTGCCTCAGTTCCCTCATGCAGTCAATAAGGGTAGAGATGAAATGCGCTCATTTCAGCGAATGCTTGGGAAGTGCCAAACCAGGAGGGGCTCTCCTTGCTGTCCCTCAGCGCCAGGACTTTTGCTTAAATCAAAGGGAAACAGGGCATCTCTTTGCTCTGGCAATGCCTGGCTGAGGCTGTAAGCCTGGAGTTGCTGGTGAGAGCGTGCCCGACAACGACCTTAACACAGAGGAAGACAGAGGTGAGGGATGGGAGAGAGACAGAAACGCTGAGTCCCAGCAACATTATAGAGCCTATAAGTCCTGCTGGACTCAAAGCCGTTGCCACCCTGGAATTTTCAAGTTTTTCCATCCTTTGTGTTTTATGGAAGCCAGATGAGCCTTAACTTGTTTTACTGCCAGGATGCAAATATCAGGGGACACTAGAACCACCTGAGGAGTAGTTAAACCAGATTACTGCTTAAACGAGATTACAAGGCCCACCTCCGAAACATCTGATTCAGGTCTTGGTTGATGTATGCATTTCCTACGGCTGCTGGAACAAATCATCACAAATTGGGATGGCTTAAAACTATCAGAACTCCAAAATCAGTGTCACTAGGTATTCTTGCCTGGAGAATCCTGTGGACAGAGGAGCCTGATGGGCTGCTGTCCATAGGGTCACACAGAGTTGGACATGACTGAAGCGACTTGGCATGCATGCATACATTGGAGAAGGAAATGGCAACCCACTCCAGTGTTCTTGCCTGGAGAATCCCAGGGACAGAGGATCCTTGTGGGCTGCTGTCTATGGGGTCGCACAGAGTCGGACACAACTAAAGCAACTTAGCAGCAGCAGCAGGCCAAAGCCAAGGTGTTGGCAAGGCTGCACCCCACCCACCCACCCCCAGTCCCCAAGAGGTCCTGGAGAAGAAGATGCCCTGTGCCTCTCCCAGCTCCTGGTGGCTCCCAGCACTCCCTGCTGTGGTCTCATTCCAGTCCCAGATTTGCTCTTCATGTTGCCATCTCCTCTGTGTGAGTTACATTTCCTTCTACTCCCCGCCTATAAGGGTACTTGTAATGGTATTTGAGGCCCATCCAGATAATCTAGGATAATCAACTTTCTTTAAGATTCTTAACTAAATCCCAACTGCAAAGACCTTTTCCCAAATAAGGGAACATTTGCAGGTTCTAGGGATTAGAAATTGATCCAATCGGGGGTCACTGCCAATCTACCACAGATGGAGTCAGAGAACCCGCCTTTCTAACAAGTTTGTAGGTGATGCTGAGGATACTGGTCCATGGACCACACTTTGAGAACCAGTGGCCCTGCTAATGACATCCTGCTAAGACTTGGCAGTTTGGCTCAGAGGCCCTCTCCTCCATGAAGCGTTTCCTTTAACTTCCAGGTGAGTTAAACCACCTCCTTCCTTGGGTCCTTTCTCTGCCCTGAACTTTCGTTCTAACTTCTTCAACAGTCACAAAGTAGAACATGTTTCCTTTGCAATTTTGTCTCATTCAACACACCAAGATCTCTGTCTTAACATTTCTCTATCTTCAATACTTAGCCTGGCACATGCTAAGTGAAAGTGAAGGTGTTAGTCACTCAGTCGTGCCTGACTTTATAACTCCATGGACTGTAGACTGTCAGGATCCTCTGCCCATGGGTTTTTCCAGGCAAGAATACTAGAGTGGGTAGCCATTCCCTTCTCCAGGGGATCTTCCCAATCCAGGGATCGAACCCAGGTCTCCTGCATTACGGGTGGATTCTTTACTGTCTGAGCCACCAGGGAAGCCCAGAAACATCTAGCCAGTCTCCCCACAGGGAATCAAACCCCGGCCTCCCACATGACAGGCGCGGATTCTCACCACTATACTAATGAGGAGGCACAAGGTAGGTGTTAAATAAATTTTTAGTGCTTGAAAAAAAATTTTTTTTAGTGCTTGGAATTGAGAGGTCAAAAGAACAAGGAACTCTTCTAAATTCTATCGAGAACCAATTCAATGTGAAAATTGTCACCAAGTGAGCGATGCTGGTTTGCATTCTGATGTCCCATTATTCTTTCAGTGCTGTACGGGAATTAACAGTATTTCACCATTTCATTTTCATTGACTTGAGATCATAGAAAAATCACTGAGGGGCTCCAAAAGCTGGGCTTTGTGGATGATTATTATTCCAACCATAACAGCAACTCTTGCATCTCTCTTCTAAGAAGAATCAGCTCTCGGTTAAACTATGAAGAAGGCCCACTGTGTAGCAATAAGTGTTGTTTGCCACGCTTCTCTCCCCATGAGTATCTTTTATTTCATCTCTCAAGTCAAGTTTCTTATCCAGCGCTCCTCACTGCACCAGGCAACCCTTGAAAGCCGAGGTGGGCCTTATTCATCACTCTATTCCCATGGCGCCTGGCACAGCGCCTGGCACACAGGAGGGGCCCAGATAAGGTTTTCAGATTTGAAAGGAAATCTGCACGTAATTTAACTCGAGTTCGCTTCTCCCCCTTTGTAGCTGACATCATTAGTGTCTCGAATGCTAAAACTCTCATTCCCTGCAGCTTCCTGCTGGAACAGGCCGGAGAATGGGCGCTGTCCAGGGGAGAGTTCTTTTCTTTGGCCCTTCAACCCTTCAGACTTGAAAGCCATCCCTCCCACCTTAAATTACACACAGCCGAATCCTGTGCACAACTCAAGGTTAATTGCCAATGTTTCTCTCCTGCACATCATTTTCTAATTCCTTTGGTCAGGAATTTTTCCTTCATTTCCAATCCCAGGGCACTCTGTGTACACCACTTCAATTGTTCTGCAAATACCTCATATCCATAAAGCCACAGGACATACCATACTATACAAGATTTTATATATTCATTTAAATCTTCCTCAAGCCCCATGACAAAGGGGTTAATGCAAATTCTCAATACCAAGACCTTATTGATTTTAAGATGCACCATAGATTAGATGAAGCCTTTCAGCAAAAGAAAGAGAAAGAATTAAAAAGAGAATAGGAATACACTATACTATGCAACAATAACAACAAACATAATAACTAATGCTTCTAGAGAGTTCACCATGTGCTAGACTCAGTGATTTACAAGGATGGTGACTGCAGCCATGAAATTAAAAGATGCTTGCTCCTTGGAAGGAAAGCTATGACAACCTTAGACAGTGTATTAAAAAGCAGAGACATCACTTTTCTGACAAAGGTCCATATAATCAAAGCTATGGCTTTCCCAGTAGTCATGTATGGATGTGAGAGTTGGACCACAAAGAAGGCTGAGTGCTGAAGAATTGATGCTTTTGAATTGTGGTGTTGGAAAAGACTCTTGAGACTCCCTTGGACAGCAAGGAGATCCAACCAGCCAGTCCTAAAGGAAGTAACCCTGAAAGTTCTTTGGAAGGACTGATGTTGAAGGTGAGACTCCAATACTCTGGCCATCTGATGCAAAGAGCCAACTCACAGGAAAAGACCTTGCTGCTGCAAAAGATTCAGGGCAGGAGAAAAAGGGGATGACAGAGGATGAGATGGTTGGATGGCATTGCTGACTCAATGAACATGAGTTTGAGCAAACTCTCAGAGATGGTGAAGGACAGAGAAGCCTGGCATGCTGCTGTCGATGGGGTTGCAAAGAGTCAGACGCAGCTGAGCAACTGAACAACATGCCTTTTAATTCTCACCGCTCTCTTACCCAGCACAGAGAGTCTTCTACCCGTGTTATCCACAGGACCACCAGAGCTTCAGATAAGCTCTTGCAGCAAGCAAGTGGCAGACCTGGGACTGGAACTCAGGCAGTTCAGTTGGGCTCTACAGTCTATGCTTTTTGAAGAATGAACTACTTTACATAACAGACTTTATGTTTAATCAAAATATGTCATACATAGAGAAAAATGTGCAAGTTATATCTATACAGAAAGATGAATTTTTACAGAATGAAAACAGCCATATAACCACCACCTGGATTAAGAGATCAAATACTGCCAGCTTACCTCCCTTAAATCACGATGCCCTCCTTCACCCCAAGGTGACCCCTCTTTTATTTCTAATATCATAGTTTAGCCTTTACTGTTTTTGATCTTTATTTAACCATATTCATTTGTGCCTGGCTTCCATAATTCAGCCTTATATTTGTGAAATTCATCAGTGGAGATGTGTGCAAGGGTTGTATTCATTAATATTCAGCATTAAAAACATTCCCTTGTTTTGTTTTATCTATTTTTGTTGTTGTTGTTGTTGACAGGCATCTGCATTTTTTCCCCTAGTTTTTTGGCAGTACAAATGAATACTATTATTACTATTCTTGAACATATTATTTGTGGTCTTCCCAGATGGCACTGGTGGTAAAGAACCAGCCTGCCAATGCAGGAGACATAAAAGACATGGGTTCAATCCCTGGGTCAGGAAGATCCCTGGGAGAAGGGCATGGCAACCCACTCCAGTGTTCTTGCCTGGGGAATTCCATGGACAGAGGATCCTGGAGGGCTACAGTCCATAGGATCCAAAGAGTCGGACACGACTGAAGCATAGAGCATGCATTCACACACACACACACATCTATAGGATAAGTAGATGCTGAACTTTAATAGACAGCCCTGTAGATTTACCCAGTGGTCACACTAACTTACATCCCCACTATAAAGGTATGGGAGTTCCAGTTTTTCTATATCCTTACCAACATTTGTCATCATTTTTCTTTTAAATTTAGACACCCAGGTGAGTTGAGCTTGTACTTTTTGAGTCTAACTTCCTCTGTCTCTCCTAGAGTGAGATTCCATAAATTCATATCTGTCCATAAATTCCATAAATTCATATAAATTCAACTCTGTCACAGATTTAAAACCAAAACAAAAAAATCAAATAAGAAAGCAGCTTTAAATTTTCCCTCCCAATCCTATCGAAATGCTTATCTTTTCCTTCCTCACTCTGCTTTTTTTCCTTTAATCTCACAGTTGTGATTCTGTGGCATATTATTGGCTATCTATAATTATGATCTATTATTTATTAATTTCTAACATAGCATACGACTGAAACTTATTAATTCTTTAAACGCCTATGATATGCTTGCTTGGGCAATGTCATGTCAAACAAGGTTTATTAGTGAAGCTTGGAAAACTCAACCTACAGATTCTTTTGAGTGGTGATGATCGCAATCTTTCATCCACCCTTGCAATGAAACTGATGGTACGTGAGAAGAAAGATGACGGTAAGACTTAAAAGGCTGTCTGCAACTGCAAGCCCAGACAAAGACATGCAGGCACCCCAAACAAGATAATAATTTAGTGACCTAATCAAACTAACATTCTTCAAATATTTGAAGTATATTTTGAACATTCTTCAAAGGGTTGAGAAGGAAGACCCCAAACTGCAAAACAGTATCCTTTCTCCCATCCTGAGCAATTCTGATCTGGTCCCAACTTGATGAAGGCACACCCTCCGTGTAACCAGGCACAGCTTTCTTAGGTCAGAAACATGTAATTGTTATCGGTTCATGCCCTTTGAAGGTCTCACCCCCTTCAACTTACTACAGTATTCCTTTCAATTACATATAAAATTTTCCCTGAAATAAATTCTAGTCTATACTTTTCTCAATTTTGTTTTAGTATTTCCAAAGATGTTTTCAAGTCCTTGGAAGTTGATATTCTGGTCCTCTCCATGTCTGGCTTGCTGTTGAATGTAATAATTCAAATTGAAGGAGAAAAAGCAACTGAATTATCCTACAGACCGTGGTTACTCTCAGCAGTATGATATAGCTTGCAAACTTCCTGATTCTGCCTTCCCCACCATGACCAGTTTCTACTTGAGCTCTATTGCCAGAAGAATGAAATGCATCTAAAATTGATAAGCCTGTACTTTTGGAAGTATATTATGTACCAGTATTTACACATATTATTTAATCATTACAACAATTCTTAGGCGGTATTTCAATGAGATCAAGCCAGTCAACCCTAAAGGAAATCAACCCTGAATATTCACCGGAAGGACTGATGCTGAAGCTGAAGCTCCAATCCTTTGGCTGCCTGATGCGAAGGGCTGACTCACTGGAACAGACCCTGATGCTGGGAAAGACTGGGGGCAGGAGGAGAAGGGGACGACAGAGGATGAGATGGTTGGATGGCGTCATGGACTCAATGGACATGAGTCTGAGCAAACTTGGGGAGATAGTGAAGTACAGGAAAGCCTGGTGTGCTGCAACCTATGGGCTCACAGAGTCGGACACAACTGGACAACAACAACAATTTCAATGAAACAGTTAAGAATATGTGTTCAGGAGGTGGGGAGACGGGAGGCTGAAGTTTGGCTTCACCACTTCCTAGTGAAGGTATCACTTACATACCTCAGACTTTTTTCTTTTTAATTTGTAAAATAAAAATAATAATAGCATCATTTTGGGGGCTGATGTAAGAATATAATGAGATAACGCTAGTAAAGTGTTTAGGAATGATCAGTGGAGATGAGTTATTATTATTACTGCATATTGTGAGATAGGCACGATTACTATCCTCATTTTGCAAAGAGATGGAAAGTTAGTAAGTTGAACTTGACCAGGGTCATATAGCTCATCCATGGTAGAGAAGGGATTCCAAGTCAGACTTGGTCAACTCCAAAATGAGTGTTGAACCATCAGCCAGTCCAACATCTATAGCTTCAGTGAAACTACAAATTCAATGTCAACAGTACAGAACTCTGAGGAAGTCTGGTAGAGACCTTTCAGTTGATTTGAGACAAGATTATGGTAGAGACCTTTCAGTTGATTTGAGACAAGGTCACAAGGCCTCTTCAAGAAGAATCCTTCAACAAGATGCTCTTTTCTCCGTTTTTAAAATATGTAATACTGAGTAACCTTAGCACTGAAGGTTTACTGAAGGTTTACTGATGCTTTACTGAAGTTACACTGACCTCAGCTCTAACAAAAATGGAAACCATGATAACTTACCATGAATTAATTTGTATGTACATGAAACCATCTTAGTTTTTAGTAATTATTGCCTCATTTTCTAAGTGTTATCCCTTTAATTTTCTATCTTTTAAAAATTACTTCTCTGGAGAAACACCAATAAAAAATCACATTGTGTCCATCCCTTCATGAAAGGCTGAGAAGGTGAGTCTTCCTATCAAGATGCCATAGGCATCGATAGCATCTTAACTGAAAAGACAGCTGTGCAGTGGCAGAATAAAAACCACTGGAAGTGTAAGGCCATGCCTCCACGTTCCAGTTCAGGAGCTCATAAGCTGTACACAAACCAGTTCCAAAAGCAAAATCAGAGTCCATTTTTGCAACATTTAATGCTAGAATTCTTCAACTAATCAAATCAGGAGGGGTGTGGGTGGATAAAAACCTACACTAGAACGCTCCAGAATAGTGCTAGATTCAGATCTAAGATCACCTGCATAATTAAATCAATAAACATTTAGTAGATGTCCAATATGGACTGGGAACTGGGAATTAAACAGCTAAATAAGTTATTTTCTTTGACCTTGAGGGACTCACTACATAATAGCACAGAATGATAGGTAAGCAACTAATCAGAACACAGCAGAGTAAGTCTATAATGAAATTAACTACAAGGTACAAAATGTGGAAAGAAAGATGTAGTCTCCATCGTTTCATGAGTAAAGAGCAAATTCATTTGACCTGAACTTTTCTATCCTATTGATTAGCCCAAAGTCGGCTTCTAGTATCAGAGTCAAAAGAGAAAGCATTTCATCTTCCAATATTTTACCTTCACGACTTTTCAATATACTATTAAGTAATGGTCTTTTATAAGAGAAGACCATTAAAGATCCCAGAATGAGCTAGATAATGTGTTAACCTCTTTCATGTTTTATATAAGCCCCAAAGGAAAGTAATAATGTTGAAATACAGAGGCACCGAGGCCCCCCATGGAGGTCGATTTCAGGATTGTGGAGCATGGCACACTGGGTATGTTTCTTATATACCAACCAGGAAGCTGCCTGCTTTAACAGCATGAAGAGCAGTTTTCCACAGGAGTTCTGAGATCCTGAAAGAGAGGGCCTCCCAGGGCTCTAGGAAGCCCGTGGTATGGGCACTGGAGATGACTCCCCTACCTGACATCTGCGGGGTCTTCTGTCACGAGCACGTCAGTCTTGCAGCTGGCCAATGGGTTGATGGACAGCTCCACGGGTGGGACCACGAAGCTTTTGCTGACAGGAAGCCAGAGTCCTTGGCCCAAGCTGAAAGTAGACCTGCAATGTAAGAGTTTCCATTGGGGGACTCCCTGGGAAGCAGAGAAAAAAACAGGAAAAAGGGGCCCCTCCTCCCATTCCTTCTAGAACCTTCTCTAACTTCCACACCCAACTGAGTCACCTGCATGCTTCAAGGCTTGATGTTGGCCAACTTTGCCCAGACGTGGATGGTCATTTTCTCCCTGTATTAATCATTTAGCCTGTTCATTACTCTATATGGCTAGTCACGTTTTCCTGAGTTTAGATCCTGGTTCCTAATTAGCAGTGGGCTTTGTGAAAACAGGGACCATTTCAGCTCTGCTTTCCCAAGCAGGCCCGATAGTGAGCAGAAGGACCTAAAGTGACTGCTGGCAGTGGCAGTCTGCACAAAGGTGAAGAGTATGGACTCTGAATCAGTTTCAACCAAAATTTGATCCCCAGTTCTGCCACTTAATTTGCTGTATGTCTTCATCAGTTTAAGTACTGAAGTTTTCACACAAGATTTCATGGTAGTGGCAGGAAGAGATTCTATGGCTAGAGAATATTTTTAAACCACTGGGCTAGATAATCAGTAATGTCTCTTCCAGTTCAAGTATTTGAATCTATTAAGTCTAGATGCCAGAGAAATGGAAATCAGATTCCCATAGCAACCTGGACCACTGCATCCCAGAAATGCACAGGTTCAATTAGCTAAGGATGTATAACTATACCTCCCCATCAGACCGTTCCCCAACACAACTGTCAACTCACCTGAGGATCTTTTCGGGGGCTTGCTCCCCTGTCACCAGATCGTAGCCCCTCTCCAGTGTCGTGTATGGCCAGGGACTGTGGGAAAAAATTGAGAGAGGGAAAGAAAAAGAGATAAGAGATGGAATTAGTCAGAAGCGAATGTGATTCATATGTGGACACTGCTGAAGAATAGCTACAAATTATTGATTTTTGCAGAGGTAATGATTGGGTAAGTCTGTGGTGCTGGATAAGACTCTTGAGAGTCCCTTGGACTGCAAGGAGATCCAACCAGTCCATTCTAAAGGAGATCAATCCTGAGTGTTCATTGGAAGGACTGATGCTAAAGCTGAAACTCCAATACTTTGGCCACCTCATGCGACGAGTTGACTCACTGGAAAAGAGTCTGATGCTGGGAGGGACTGGGGGTGGGAGGAGACGGGGACGACAGAGAATGAGATGGCTGGATGTCATCACTGACTCGATGGACATGAGTCTGAGTGAACTCCAGGAGTTGGTGATGGACAGGGAGGCCTGGCGTGCTGTGATTCATGGGGTTGCAAAGAGTTGGACATGACTGAGCGACTGAACTGAACTAACTGAACTGAGTCTCCATTTCACAGAAGGCCTCAGCATTTCAAAGTCCTCTTTGTCCCTTTTGGAGTTTATGTATAAAATATGTGATTCTTCTCCTTCATTAGTCCACTCAAGAGAGTGTCCTTTGAATACTTATGGTTTGGGAGGGTGAGCTACACTTAGCATTTGTTCTCTAGAAGATCTGTCATCAGTCATGACCTTTAATACTAAAATGGGAATCAGTGGGAAATAGGATTCACTTCCCCAGGGACACAGCCATTGCAAAGGAAGCGTCCTCTGTGGGGGCAGTGGAGGACCCCGCAGTCGCTGTCTTGCCTGATGCTCTTTGCTACTCACCCTTCACTCTGCCCCCAGTCACTGCGTACACACAGGTGTCTGTGAACCGGGTCAGGGGCATAGCCTTCGTGACAGCTGCACTCTCCTGAAAGCCAAAAGAGGAAAGGAACTTGTGAAATCCTGCCTGCCCCAAACAGCCTTCTTTCCTGGTGTCCTTGTTTTCTTGGAAAATAAAGTGAGCCGCCTCGTCTTAGCAAAGGCCATGGAGAGAGAATGTTCTAGCCCACCTGCCACTGCGGTTAACAGAGTTCATTCGTTGTTCATTCACTCACTCATCCACTCAGCAAGCCCTGGCCAGCCTCCCCGCCGAGCTCTCTGCTCAGCACTGGGGGTGCAGAGGTCAAAGGTGCAAGCCAGGTGCTGAAGGAGCTCGTGACTTAATGAGACAGAGAGTGAGCAGGTGGCTACACACGGACGTCCTGTTTTCAAATATTTAAATTATGATAAAGTACTCTTGTGCTAAAACTGTAATCAGAAAATTGAATTCTCTCCACCTGAATGAACAATTCACATTCATTTATAAGCCCCAAATCAAATGCCACCTCTTCCAAATACAATACCTCTGATTTCCTCTTGTGGAAACATTGTTTCCATCTACCGTCTCCAGACTTTATTTTGTCGTGTTGTTGCTGGTCTTACTAGTTTTACTTGCCTCAGTCCCCACCACTCAGTTTCCCTCCTGTCCCCTTCCCTTCCATCTGCCAAACCATCCATCCATCCATGTATCCATGCGTTGTCCTTTTCTGGCCATGCCTTATACGTGGTTGGACACAGCCTCGCTAGCATCCGATGCTGCCCTAAGTATAGTTTCCCACTGGCCAAGTGCATTCTGGGCACACGTGTCCTGTTTCCCGATGCGTCTTCAGAGACAATTTCTGGAGGAGTCCTGCCTTTCTGCTACTGTCAGTCTTGCTTCACTGCTCACTCCTTAACGCTGGGGGAAAATGTTTTGATTCGATTAGTTGTTAGATTTTCCTAAGATGCAGTTGTAGAATGTTCCCAGATGCTTTACCAAAAATAGATTCTATTAAAAAAAGCTTGTGAAATACTGTACCACTCCTTAGAGCCAGTCAAGTATGACTGCAGTTCTTCAGTCCTACGGTCATTCTGGTTGGCTTGACCCAAGTATTTTCAAATCATGTTTCACGGAAACATCTAGCTTAATGTAGGAGATTCAGACTTTGAAACTTTTAGATTTTAATGTTCCTTAAGACATTTTATTTTGAAATCTCCTTAATAATAAAAACAATGAAGAGTAAACACTCAGATATTACACGCTAGAACTGAGGACACTGGAGAGCTCTGTCGCATTAAATCTGGTGGCCAGATAAATGGATTTTATGCAGTCCTCATTAAAAAAAATTCTCCTATCATCTTTGTTTCATTGACTAGGATCCTGAGACTGAGAGACGAGGTGCTAACAAGCTCATGCTTTTAACAACTTCGAGTCTTAGGAATCAGTTTTCTCAACCTTCTGCAATCAAAACAAAACATAGCAGTGAACTCTAAGCCAGGGTAACACAGGTTCTCTAACTATCACCCATTAACTCCTTTTGAAAAACTGTTTGCATTCATCAAATAGCCTTATTGTCTTCCCTGATTCATTATCAATGTTAGGCATTTGACCTTATACAAAGTATTCCGAGTGTTAATACTTTCATTCGTTTTATATACTCCAGTGCTGCTTAATCTTTGTATACTCAGCATCAGCAAGTATCTGGTAAACAGCCTGGGCTTCATAAGTGTTGGTTAAACTGAAAGGGTAGTAAGATATAACGTGGAGGAAAGAATGGATCAGAGGGAATATTCAAAATATTCAGAACAAGATTGTTGAAAGACAGCGGGAGAAGGAGAAATAGAGAAGAGACAGACGGATGCACCGCCCCTCTCCCCTGGACGCCTAGCAAGTGCGAGGAGGGTGCGGCCTGCAGGCAGGGGCGCGCTCTGTAATTCTCCCCTCCAGTAACACCCCCAGGGGCTTCCACTGAGTGCCCGTGCTGCAAGCATGTGCAACCTAATGGACTGACTGTTGCCGGAGGGAAGGAAAACAACGGAGGGAAAGAGCGGAGATCCTTGAGATTTGGATCAGAATAATCGACCCGAGGGGGAGGGGCAGGAGTCACTAATGATGTGTAAAAATGCAACAGTCCCTTCATGAAATATTCACCACTTTAAGCACGTCTAATATTAAAGATTAAAAGTCCTGGGATTTGTCCTCGAGACTCCCATGCCTGATTTATGATCTGCCACAAGCCACAGACTCCGTGATTCATAACAGGAGAGGCAAAGTGGTTACCTCTGGCACAGGGACGGGAAGTTGGGCAGGGGTGAGCCAGGAGCTGGTGGGGCAGGGGGCTCTTCTCCATGGAAGGGCTGAGGTTCCTGTCTCTCCTATCAGTGACTCGGGACAGGGCGCAGGCCATTTTTCCTCCCCTTCTCTCGTTTTGGGAATATTAGTGAGAATGAGAAACCTATACAGATAAAAAGGGCGCTGCCATATTTTTCGCTTTCCTTCGTGTGTGCTTACTAGGCAAGTTTCCCCTGCCTTGCAATGGATCATTAATTACTGTCGCTCATTATACAACAAATGTGTATTTTGCAAATGAGAAATATCCACGCTGGAGGCTGCCTGGAGAACAGGAAGTGAGCGAGAGGGAAAAGCAGGAGTGCTGGAGACACACAGGCCCCGGTTCCAATCCTCACTTTCTCTCTCCCCAGATGCATGGTCTTGGGGAAGAGGTCGCTTCACCATTTGGGTCTCAGTGAGAATGTCAGTTCAGCCAATCACTCGGAGCTGATGCAAGAAGAAACTGAAGGAGGGAAGTGTACAACTGATGGCTCAGGCAGATAGTGAGAAGATGCTCAATAAATTCATTTCCGCCTCTTTCCCTTCCAAGATGGCAACTAGCTTCTGACGTATGCTTGCACCTTAGCTAGGGATGCTGGATAGGTACCCTCCTCCATGCTGGGACTCAGTTTCCTCATCTGCAAAATGGAAGCTTGGAATAGATGTTCATCACTTCTGGGCACCAGGGAGAACCAGTCATTTACACTGCCTTTCCAAATTGCTCACCTCTAGCTTTCTGGATGGAGAAGGCAATGGCACCCCACTCCAGTACTCTTGCCTGGAAAATCCCATGGACGGAAGAGCCTGTAGGCTACAGTCCATGGAGTAGCAAAGAGTTGGACACTACTGAGCGACTTCACTTTCACTTTTCCCTTTCATGCATTGGAGAAGGCAATGGCACCCACTCCAGTACTCTTGCCTGGAGAATCCCAGGGACGGGGGAGCCTGGTGGGCTGCCGTCTATGGGGTCGCACAGAGTCGGACATGACTGAAGTGACTTAGCTGCAGCAGCAGCTTTCTGGACACTCCTTGTTTTAACCTTAACTTTGATCACTTTGAGCAGCTGGGCCGTGTGTCTCTGGCAGGATTTCCCTCAATGCCATGGGTATTGGTTTATTGACCTCCACCACTTCCCATTTTGCTGGCTCAGCGAACTCTCCACTATTCACAGTCAAGCATTACCTTCTTGAAATATGCAAGTCTCTGACAGCAGGACTTGAGGGTTAACCCCTTTCCTGGGTGCGTCCCAGCCTCGATCCTGCCTTTGCATCCAGGGTGGCCAGACTGCTGAAGGCCAGCTCTCCAGGGACACATGCCGACTTGCTTTTCCTGTTCTCACTGTGAACAGCCGGGCGCCCTGACACCTGTCACTACAGGAGATGCGCCTTGGAAAAACGGACGGCTGCCATCCAGCTCCCCACTGCACCCAGCATCTGCCTGGCACATACAGAAATCCAGGGGTACACTTCACAATGGAGATTCCAGGTGGCACAGTAGTAAAGGATCCACCTGCCAAGAAGGAGATGTGGGTTCAGTCCCTGGATCAGGAACACCCCCTGGAGAAGGAAATGGCAACCCACTCCAGCATTCCTGCCTGGGAAATCTCATGGCAGGAGGAGCCTGGTAGGCTACAGCCCATGGGGTCACAAAGAGCAGGATGCAACTTAGCAACTAAACAACAACAAATACTTCACAACAGTAATGCCTATGTCAAAGGGATAGGGACATTTTTTGCCTGTTTCTCCCACTAAACTAGGAGTCTCTTGATTGCAAAAACCTTTTCTTAATCATCTCCATATCCGAGTAGTTATATCACGTCTGATGAAGGGCTGGAGACTCATTTGCTGAATGGATGAGTGAATGACTGGATGAATTAGTGAATATATAAATAAATATACTGCAATTATCATGAATTCAGGCTGAATTCCTTTAGAATAATGATGATTTTGCTGAAGACTAGAAGAAGACTTTCTTACATCCATGACAGGTATTTGCTGAGGAAATGGAAAGGGCAAAAAAAGTTGATGAAATGGTTAAAACAGAATTTCTGTTTCACATCAGAACAGAATAGGCTCGTACAGCTCATCTAGTTCAAATCTTCCCAGCTTCACCTTTCAGATGGGGAAACTCGAGCTCAGAATGTGAAGACATTTAGCTAAATAAGTGGATTAGCCTCTTAATGAGTCACATTAGCACCCAGGACTCTTGGCTGTTACTCCAGCATCCTTTCCACTACACTGGTGCTCTCAATACTTAATACATCCAGCAACATTCTCCTGATTTTTTTTCCTTTATATGCCTTTGACATTTCTAAGTTTCCTATAATGAGAATGTATTACATTTAAAAACAGAAACTATTTTTTAAATATAATGATTTAAAGTATCCTGAACACATTAAAAACACGAACTTACACGTGACTGATAATGCAGACCTTAAAAAGGCTTAATCTCTCCATCAAAGTGGCTCCTATAAGGGAATTTGATTAGCGTATTTTCACAGCGCTCGTTAGTGTGGGGGTGTATATGCGCATGCGCACACGTGCTCAGTCGTGGCCAACTCTTTGCGACCCCATAGACTGTAGCCCTGAAATCAGGCTCTGTGTCCATAGAATTTTCCAGGTAAGAATACTGGAGCAGGTTGCCATTTCTTTCTTCAGGCGATCTTTCTGACCCAGTGATTGAACCCGTGTCTCTTTCATCTCCTGCATTGGCAGGTAGGTCCTTTTACCAGTTACTGGACGGGGGACCCTGGTGGACTTCTGTCTATGGGGTCACACAGAGTCGGACACGACTGAAGTGACTTAGCAGCAGCAGCAGCAGCAGCAGAGCCACTGTGGGCTACTTACTAGGACTCTTTACTATTGATCTTGTATTCCCATCTCTTGAAGAATTTTGTTGTGATCCACACAGTCAAAAGCTTTGGTGTAGTCAAATAAAGCAGAAGTAGATGTTTTTTGGAATTCTCTTTTTCTTATGATCCAACGGATGTTGGCAATTTGATCTCTGGTACTAAGGGTTAAAAAAGCAATCAGGTCATTATTCATAGGAGGAAATATAGGTCTGAGGTACATCAGACAGCTTTTGCTATACTGACGCTGTGTAACGAAACCCACAGAATTTTATTGTCAGTAACTCTAAGCAGTCTTCTGCTCTGCTCCACCTCTGGATGGACTGATCCAGCTGGGACTCAGCTGCACTTAGCGCCAAGTTCAGTTGCTTCCACTCTGCTCTGCATAACCCTCATCCTCCTTGGACCAGCCACTACTTGGAATGTGGTTTTCTCATGGCAAGAGGCAGGGATGTAAGAGAGCAAGGCCGGCCACAGCACATTCCAAACTTCATTCCATATTATGTCTTCTACCAACCCACTGGCCAGAGCAACTCTTGAGCCAAGCCTGAAGGCAGGGCAGGGATGAAATCTCACTTTTCTCACTACCAAGCATGCCAAGGATGTACATGCATAATAGTACTCTAGAGAGATGACAAGTTGACCATCATTCAGTCTACCATGGGAAAAAGGTTCCTGCAGCACCCCCTGATCTCCTATGCCTATGCCCTCTTCCACACTCGCTTAAACCACATCCTCTTAGAGAGAGCCACCACATGGCTTGGGAACGAGTCAGAGAGATCCTAGCCTTGGCTGTTTGCTCCTCTGTTCACAAGCTTGGCCAGTTTAGTCACCTTCTCTGAGCCTCCGCTTCATGTCACTTAAAGGAGTTAAATGGTATCTTCCTCCCAGCGTGTCATGGATGTCATAAGATGCTACAGAAAAACCCAACTGAACTTTGTGGCCAACCCTATACTTGGGTAAGGCTGGTACATAGTAGCTACTCAATTAACAGAAGGTCTGATGCATCCCTGAAGCTTATCACTATTACCTAGAAATCAACCCAATAACCCTTCATCACATGGGTAATATAATTCAATGCAATCACTATATAAAGTATCTACTTTTGAATAGGGGATATCTGGAAGAGTAATTCTGAACCTTTAGTGTTCTTGGAATTTTGGGAATCCTGACGCCACGGATGATTCTGGAAATGATCAGTGCAGGCAGTTGGAACGTGCGTCCTCTTCTCTAACCTGTGTATTCTCACTCATGAGAGTCGTCAAATTAAAGGCAGCTCCCCTTGCCTTGCCCTTGTGGTTATGTTTATTGTTATGATGTTTGTGATTAGAAACTTCACAGCAGGAGCCGGGAAGATCTGATTCTACGACCTTGGGCAAGTGACCAGATGAGTCTGAACTTCAGTTTCTTGATTTTACAGTGAGGCCAGAGAGCCTTCCTCCCGGTACGAGCCATGAGCGTGGTCTGCAAGATGACACGCGATGGCGTATGTCAAGCGTCTTCACCACCCCTAGCACAAAGCAGGCCCCCGGTCGTGTTATGCCCAGCCCCTGTCTCCCCCACCACATGCCTGGCCAGGTGACACAGAAGGGTAGACGCCCCAGGTGGCCCAGTGGGAGTCAGAACGGGGAAGGATGCCATGCACACTTGTTCTGAGGGCCCAGGGAAATGTCTTCTCAAGCTGCAGTGACAAGTAGAGTGAATGAGAAAATGAACAGCAGCCAGTGTCCCTGGCCTGTGATAAGTGATGACCGAGTCGGAAGCAAGTGAAAATGGAATCATAGGGGATGATAGGGTGGGAGGAAGGGAGCCAGCCAGCGGGGCAGGGTTAGGAAGCAGCTTTTACGCTCATCTGGCACTCTCATGGGTGGGGGACCAGCCCCTCTGGGCTGTGGGGTCTGGAGAAGATGGCACCCTCTGGCTGATGCCCTCATCAGCGCCTGTGTCCTTCTAGAAGGGGCTATAGGCGAGCACAAGATGTTTTTCATGGAACATGCGGACCAGCTTGGAGAGTATTTCATCCAAGCTGCCCCAAACATATGGATAAAGAAACTGAGGTTCCTTTGGCTTGGCAAAGGACACACCTTGAAATTGAGACCATCGTTCATCTAGAAAGCATTTATTCTTTCCATTAAAACAAGATGCTAAATTGGCCCCTCCTGTCTAGGATAAAAGGGGGCTTCCTTCCCTGGTGGCTCATCTGTAAAGAATCAGCCTGCAATGCAGGGGCCATTATTGATGGGCGTCTGTGTGTGTGTGTGTCTTCCCTCAACTTTTTGGCACTACAAATGAATGCTACTATTACTATCTGTGAATGCATTATTTATGCTGATCTAAACCTACAGGATGGACTTCCCCGGTGGCACTACGGGTAAAGAACCTGCCTGGCAACGCAGGAGATGTAAGACACATGGGTTCGATCCCCTGAGGAGGGCGTGGCAACCTACTCTAGTATTCTTGCCTGGAGAATCCCTATGGAAACAATAGCCTTGTGAGCTACAGTCCATAGAATCGCAAAGAGTCAGACATGACTGCAGCAACTTAGCACTCATGCACAGGTCCGGGGGGGAAAATTAACCAAACCAAACCAAAACAAGTGACATAGCTAATGATGTTTTCAGCAACAAGAAATATGCCACAGACTGCACCAAGGACTTCCCAAATGCATCACTGATCGTCCAGCAGAAAGGTGATACCAGCCTCATTACCAGTTAGGAAGCAAACTCAGAGCAGCGAAGCCACTTGATGAAGTTCATGCTTCTGTGTGGCAGATCCAGGACAAAGCAAGAGGATTTCAGGGTGCGCACTCTGAACCATTTCACCAGCCCACAGGCTTCATATGATGAGAATGAAAGTACTGTCAACTTAGAAGCAGTTTAGGAGAGCCCCACACAAGAGAAACTCAGATTGCTCACAATTGAGGGGTTCTGTTTTTCCCTACCCAAGAGAATTCATGTAACATAAAATGAGGACTCTATAAATGGGGCTTAAGAGACCTAAACAGTAAATATTTTAAAAATCAATACCACTCATCTATAGTCAATAATAAACCCTAGGCTGTTTATTTAGATGTGGGGGAATGAACCCGGGACCTCACACAGAGCAGAAGAGGCTCAGACATTACTTTGCTGACAAAGGTCCATCTAGTCAAAACTATGGTTTTTCCAGTAGTCATGTATGGATGTGAGAGCTGAACCATAAAGAAAGTTGAGTGCCGAAGAATTGATGCTTTTGAACTGTGGTGTTGGAGAAGACTCTTGAGAGTCCCCTGGACAGCAAGGAGATCCAACCAGTACATCCTAAAGGAAATCAGTCCTGGGTATTCATTGGAAGGACTGATGCTGAAGCTGAAACTCCAATCCTTTGGCTACCTGATGCAAAGAACTGACTCACTGGAAAAGACCTTGATGCTGGGAAAGATTGAGGGCAGAAAGATAAGGGGCACGACAGAGGATGGGATGGTTGGATGGCATCACCAACTCAATGGACTTGAGTTTGAGCGAACTCCAAGAGTTAGTGATGGACAGGGAAGCATGGCGTGCTGCAGTCCAAGGGGTTGCAAAGAGTAGGACACAACTGAGCGACTGAACTGAACTGAATCCACACAGCACCTGAATCCCACTAACCCTACGTCTTGTTTGTCACTTGAAGCCATTCCTTCCCGCCTCTCCCTGGTGCCGGCCATGCGCACCACTGAAAATCCACACAGCACCTGAATCCCACTAACCCTACCTCTTGTTTGTCACTTGAAGCCATTCCTTCCCGCCTCTCCCTGGTGCTGGCCATGCGCACCACTGAAAATCCACACAGCACCTGAATCCCACTAACCCTACCTCTTGTTTGTCACTTGAAGCCATTCCTTCCCGCCTCTCCCTGGCGCCGGCCATGCGCACCACTGAAAATCCACACAGCACCTGAATCCCACTAACCCTACCTCTTGTTTGTCACTTGAAGCCATCCCTTCCTGCCTCTCCCTGGTGCCGGCCATGCGCACCACTGAAAAAGTCTTACCACTGGAGCCCTACTTTCAGTGTCTGCCCATCAACCTGAGTGGCGGCCGGCCACCTTTTCGGAGCACCCCGGTCGCATCTCAAAAACTCCCCAGGGGCTTGCCAGGTGCTTTCACAATAGAGTTCATAAGTCCTGGCAAACTACAAAGTCCTTCATAACTGGCCTAGCCAATCTCCCCCCTTACCGATTACTCTCCCTCCCTGTACCTTTCCTGTTCTAACTGCCCCTGGGTTTCCTGATAAGAACAGGGCTGTGTGAGACTCATTTGCACACCAGGACCTACTTCGTGCAGTGGGTCTGCCCTGACCTTTCTTCTTGAGAAACGCAGAGCCAGAGAAGTGAGAGAAACATGCTCAACAGACGAGAGACCAGGGCTTGACAGGAAATAGGAAACGAAGGGAAAACCAAGGGGCAAAATAATTATCTAGGGAGGGAATGAGATCATTTGGGCAGTTTTGAATACAAGCAGTGTCATCAGGGAATACATTTTACAGCGCTGACCCCTGTGCAAACTTGGGCAAATGACTCCACTTATCCAGGCCTCGGTTTTCCCATCTGTAAGATGAGTAACTAGTACTCAGAAATCCCCAAATCACCTTCCAAATCTTGTTCAGATTCCAGTTCTTGGTTCTATCTCTAACGTGCTCTGCTATTACGCCCCGAGGTCAGCATTTCCTGGGGGGTTGGAGCTGGAGGCAGGGTGTGTATGGGAGGCTCAGGAGTTTGGAGAATAGAGGTTTAGGAGTCAGAGAAACACCATTGGAGTGAAATAACAAGACATAATTCAGACCTTTATGAAGTGAAGAGGACTTTAGAAGAGGGCAGGTCTCCCCCCTCCCTGGGACTCAGTTTCTCTATCTGTACAGTGAGGAGGTCGGCCTTGATGACATCCTAGGCAACCTTGGTGGGTGTCTCTGATGCCCACCCTTTCTTTTAAGCTGCTGCAGTGAGACATGCTGGCCTTATCCTTCCCAAAGCATTTGAGGCAAACGTGGATGCCTGCATCTCAGCTGCCTTGTTGCCCTTCCTAATTGTGCCTTTGAGATCAAGAAGAAAAAAACAAAAAAACACACAGGCTAAAAGGTGGTGGTGACACAGGCTGGTGACCGGGTCTGATGGAGATCACAGTCCTTAATCAAGGCTACATAGGGACTAATTGGCTGTTGACTCAGCTCATGTGGGCAGACCCATGTGGGATGGCTGGAGCTCTGAAAGGCCACCAGCCAGGCCATGCTAGGACTCCCCCTGCAAGGTTTTAGCCATGGTGACTCCTCTCCACCAGCTCCATCCTCTCTCTTCCCAGCCTCCTCCATCCCTGAGTGCCTCCCCGCCTGCTGCCCCGACACACAATTATCTACAAATAAGGGTCTGGGGGAAAGCATGGAAGTAAGAGAATCCCTTAAAATTATGGCGGGTGGAAAAGGGTGAAAACAATCTAAAAGCCTGGAACAGATAGAGACACAGACATCTCCAATAACCAGAAAGAATCTGGTTTGAATTAAGCAGCATGGGATTCCTAACAGGCATGCACAGAGCTAGCCCTGCTGGGCAAGGGGCTGCCATCCACCACCCCTTACCCTGCACCTCAGAGCCTGCATCATCCAAGGCCCTCAGATCAGCCTGGAATGGGCTGGAGGGGGGTCAAGGGTCGCAGCCCAGGAAAGGGAAAGAGCATCAATGTGGAATCAAAGCAACCCGTGGCTGAACCTTAGGTCTCCTGCTCTCGGACCGAGCGGCCTGGATATATTGCCACACTTCTCTGCACCTCAGTTTCTTTATCAGAAAATGGACATCTTAAACCCAGCTTCAAAAACTGTCACAAGGGTCAGAGAGAACACATTAAAGCAAGGACCACATCACCAGCCACGAATGCAGCATTCAACGCGTGCAGCTGTTACTGGCGTCGCGACCATTCCTGCCAGCACTGCCGTCACCCCGAGGCTGCCGTCCAGGCTGGACACCCCCAGGCTGTGATGTCTCCCTGGCCGGGTGCCCTTGGCACCTCGAGGCTGCGACTCTTCTCCTGGGCTTACTGTTGGGCTAGATCCTTTCTTTCCCCTCCCACGTGGTCTTTGCTCATCTCGGGAAAGACTGTTACTTCTTCAGACTATCTTCCCTTCTCTGTACAATCCCTCTGTGCCCAGCACGGGTGGGATTCGTGCAGAGAGATGAATCCATCCGGGTCTCTGCCTTCACACAATGACTCTTGAGTGGGGAGACTGAGAAGAAAATACATTACCGCGAGGTGTTTTTCAGACTGGAGAGGGGAGTGTGTGCAAAGAGCTACAGGACCCAGAAGAAGGAGCTTCAAATTCTGCCCCTAGGCCAGAGGCTCACCAGTGAAGAGGAGAACCCTGGGATTCATAACTGCCAGGTAGTGTTGGAATTTCTCTATTTAGATTCACTCATGTGACCCTCGCAAGCCTATAAAGTAGGTTCTTTTTTCAAACCCACCTTACAGATGAGGAGACTGAGGCCCAGAGGGGCTAAGTAACTTGCTTACCTAGAGTCACAGGGCAAAGAGGACCAGAATCTAGGCGGCTGGTTCCAGAGACTGTGAGGCTGTCCCAGGCTGCACCAACTCTCTCTAAAGGGGAAGAAGGAGTTTTCAAGAAGAGGAAAGGATGGGTGTGGAGGCAGGTCAGAGAGTAAATGGGACATCACAGCCCTTTTGTCTCTCCGGACCAGCAGGAACACTGGGTCAGCTGGATCGGGCAGTAAGAAATCCCATCCTAGTTCTACAGGAGCGGGGAAACAGCCCCTGGAAACCTCAGTGTCCTCTCTCATAAATACTCATTCCCCAATGATGAATCCAAGCGTTATGCATGGGGAGAGGTGGTTTAAAGCAGAGAAGACAAGAGCTGGGCTTAGAACAGGCTCCAGACCCTTCATTTGTCCCCTAAGGGCTCTGTGGCTTTGTATAATTTCTGGTCTCTGGCCAAGACGTGGTTTCTTCAGTCCTATAATGACGTTAATCAGGCCTTCTCCTCGCACTGAACAACACCAAGAATGTTTTCCCGGTGTGGGCTCCAGAATCGTAACCTGCTATCATCATGACTATTATTAGGACACTAGTTGTTTTAATGTCCTCCCCTGACCATAACTCTTACCCTGGGTCCCTAGGTTGTAATTTGGGGAAAAGATAAGGTTAAAATATGTGCATGTGTACTCAGTTGCTTCAATCGTGTCCAACTCTTTGAGACCCCACAGACTGTAGCCAGCCAGGCTCCTCTGTCCTAGGGATTTCCCAGGCAAGAATACTGGAGTGGGTTGCCTTTTCCTACTCCAGGGATCTTTCCAACCCAGGGATCAAACCCAAATCTCTTGTGTCTCCTGCACTGGCAGGTGGATTCTTTACCACTGAGCCACCAGGGAGTCCCATATGGCTCTCATTAAGCATGCATTAATCCTTTCAAGTATTCTGTGAATCAGGTGCTAATGTCCTGGTTTTACAGATGAGGAAACCGAAACACTCAGAGGTTATGACTGGCTTCCAGATGACACAGCGGGAACACAACAGGGTCTGGATCCGAACCCCTTTCTGTGTGACTCTGGAGTCAGGGCTCCCCGACACTATGCCAGGTAAGATGGAGAAGTTCAACGTGACCCTGTATCTCACTCAAAACAGCCCGCCTTGGTGGCTCTCCCTGGCCACCCACCACACTGTGCTGGAGCTTACAGGTGCAGGGGGAACACAAGGCTGGGCGGGGGGTAGTTTCGCCATGGGACCCTCAGCTCTGTTTCCCCACCGGTTAACGAGTGGCCTTGCTCTAGCTCCTTCGTCTCTCTGAGCCTCATCCTGTCTCCCAGAAGATGAGGAACATATGCCCCGTCCTCTCCCATTCACAAGGATGCTGTGAGGATAAAATATAGACTCGTCCCATTCAGAACACACGGTGATTAATAATGCAGTCGTCCCCCCGCCTGCACAAAACCTGAAACAGCAAAATGAAATATACAAAATAAATTAAGCAGAGGGTAATTACTCATTTTGCAAAAGAGTTCTTCACAAAAAAAAAGATGCATTGATGTTTTTCCCCAAGCATCAGCTATCTTTGTGAGTTTAAAGTCAAATTTCATTTATAGAATTAAAAAGAGTAATGAGTTTGCAGGCGTGCACAGGGTACAGCGGGCTGCACGCATGCATCGTGCCCTCTGCCTGTGCCATCCTCGCCAGACTGCAAGGCGGTCCAGACACTCACAAGCACTGATTTTGGCCTTCTCCCAACCAGAAACTGGGGGAAATGGAGAGAGCCAGGGCAGGGCATATGACATCTGTACTCTGCTGCAGAGGGGTCCCTTCCTCAAACTTAGCCTCAGCTCTAGGCTGGTGGGCAGAGTAGGCTTCCTGGGACAGTGGAAGATTGTCCTCTCCAGTTCCTGCCATCTGGAATATCGTACCATTTTACATCATGCGTACCATCAGCAAGACCCAGCTCACTTTCGCTCTGCCACCCTCACTCCTGACTAAATCACGTGCACGAGTTTGCTCTCGCGTCTGCCTCTCCGTCTCTCCTGTTCTGTGATCCGCTCCTTCCATCCGTCTCTGTCTGCATTTCCCGTCCTTAGGGCCTTTGCTGCTGTCTCGGTGTCTCTCTTTGGTCTCTGCTTCTCTGTCCTGGCCCCGCTCTCTGCTGCATATCCATCCACTGTCGTCCATCTGCCTCTTTTCCCCTGTATCCCTCTGCGCTGAAGAGAACTGAATTTGAGTCAGAGGCCCAAGTGAAATCCCCAGACCCACCTTCTTCTCCCCTTCTTCAAAATAAGAGATAAAAAGGACGATCTGCCTGCTTCAAGGGTTAATGCGAAGATGAAGATGACAAGACACGGTATGTAAAGCTGCCTGGAACGAGGAAGACGTCCATATTCTGCTTGTTTCAGCTCCCCTCCCGTTCTGCCTCTTTCGCTTGATTTCTCTCATCCTCCTATTCCCTTCTTTCCTCTCCCATCCATCCCACTCCCTTTGCCCACCTCCCTTGCCAGCACATGAGCACACAAACCTCTCCTTCCCCTCCTCACCCCCGCCCCAGGCGGCCCCCATGTTCGAGCAACAGCTTAGGTGCAGGAGAGCATTTTTCCCACTCCTGAGATGCACGTCCTTCTACAAAACATGTTTATGCTGCATTGTCTGGTACACGAGGGAGACTCATCATGAGTCACTAAAATGAAGCAATGTGAGCCCAAGTGGCCTGCTCCACTAGGGGTAGGCTTCACTGTCATGTCCATCTGTGGTCATTTGAGAAACTGCAGCAGTCTGTTCAAGGCAGCTGACCTTGCTTGACTCCAGGGGAGCAAATTGAATTCCTGGATGTCCCATTCTCACGGATAGTCTTGGTATGTTCGGTAGAAAAGCTGCACATTTCCCTCACTCCCTGGCAGGTACACACACACACCCTCCTATTCAGAGACCTTTCACCACCTACACTGAAATGAAGGCTGCCTTCAGTCAAGGGAGAGGAGAAAGACAGTGTGGTGCAGTGGGCTGTCTCCCTATAGGTGGCATCAGATAACCAGAAAAGGCCATTGCTACTGGTAAATGCAGTGTTTTAAATGGTTTCATGGAGACCCTTTCTACTCTAATCACGCCTTCCATTCCATCATGATTAAATCTTTTGTGGGTTAAGCAGTGCCAACAGTGAGGGTTCTTTTTGCCCTTGATTCAATAATTCCCATTTATTGAACATGTATATTTGCCATATAATGCAACAGGTACTTTCTACTGATTATAATTGTCACAATAATGTAACAAAGGTGAATATCTTTTTGTCTGATGAAAAAGAGCCGGAAATTGAGGCTTGGGGAAAATTAAGCAATTTGCTTAAAACTGGACCAGTTCCGTCTTTAGAGGCAAAGCCAAGATTTTAACCCAAATCGGCCTGATTTCAAAGCCTTCACTCTCACAGTTTTGTTCTGACTGCCTCTCTAAACACAAAACTGAGCCTGATCAGAGGGCAGCTTAATTACCAGCAAAGAGACGGTGGTGGCAGTTTCTGGTCCACCTCCCTCCCTAGAGACCGACTCAATTGTGGGGCTCAGTCGATGTTTGCAGAAGAAAGACATGAATGGAGGTTATCAGGAGCTCGCCAGGCTCCAGCTGCCCAGCACTGAAGCCCTTCCTTGCATGAATGAATGGATCTATCACGAGCATGCAAGACGAGCCTGGAAAGCAATGCCAAGAGCCGACATGGTCTGTACACTTTGTAAAAGACTCCTGGAGGAGCTGGGTCAAATTGCATCTGGGGGCCTATTTCCCAAGGGTGAAATATTCTGATGGTTTAAAATTTTCTCAAGATGTGAGAAAGTCAAGCATCAGTAGGGTGATCAGGGGACCTCTGCTCTGCCACTAACTTGACCCGGGCAAGCTGCTGACCCAAGGTCAAGGGTGATGACCCATCCTCATCAGCTGCAGAAGGAGTGGATGAACTAGGTGGTTAGCACAGCTCCTCCCAGCTCTGCCCCGCTTTGTTCTTGACTCCTACTCCCATCCCCCACTTGCCTGGGCAGGAGAGTCTTCTCAGAAGGACTGGAGAGGCCACTGTCATGACTGAATCCTTACCCTCCCCAAGTTTAAAGGGACACTTGGGTTTGTGCAAGTTCAAAGGTGTCCCTTGAGAATGACATCTTAGATTCTGTGCGCTGGCTCCTTACTTGGCTGGCTCTTGTTGCAGCCCTGTGTGGCAGAGTGGCTGGGAGAGCTCTGTCCAGCCCCCTTCACTTGTGATCGTATTTGTTTCACTGCTTCCTTCTGCTCTCATCCTGGGGCATCGGTGTCTGTAACAGAAGGAAGGTTTGTGTCTCCCCAGATTCCCGTGTCGAAGCCCTAATCCCCAGTGTGCTGATGCTTGGAGACAGGCCTTTAGGAGATAATTAGGGTAGATGAGTTCATGAGAGCGGGCCCCCTTGATGGGATCAGTGGTCTCATAAGAGGCACAGAGAGAGCTCACTTTCCCTCTGCGTGCACACACAGAGGCAAGGCCAGGTGCGGACACGGTGACCAGTCAAGACATCGCTCGTCTGCAAATCCAGTTCAGGGCAGCTCGATGCCAGGCCTCCCAGCCTCTAGAACCATGAAAAATACATTACTACTGTCCAAGCCACCCAGTCCGTGATATTTTGTCATGACGGCCCAAGACAGCAGACTTAGACAGAGTCATCTTCTCCTGGGTCTCTTCTTCTTTAGAGGCAGTATGAAAACTGCTCCTGGAGCTCATGCACACACGAGGGACCTAACAATCAGATCCTTCATCTCTGATGTCAAAGCCTGAAGCCAACTCATTAGGCAGAAAACCCACGGGACCGTGGATGGCAGCTTCCTTCGCTCACTATCACCAGTCCTGGGCACGATGCCTGGCACGCAATTGGTGCTAAATATGATGATATATATTTAATAATCATATATAATAATGGTTATATATTAAATGATAACTGTAATGAGTGAAATGCAATATCGATATTCTGACCACTTTTTTCCACCTCCATGGCTATCACCCTGGCCCAGTTACCAGCATCTGTGACCTAGGTCATCCCATCAGTCTTCCTGTTAGCTTCGCTGCTACCACTCTTGTCTCTGGCCCCGTAGAATTTTCTCAATAGAGTGGCCAGATTAATCCTCTCAAATATGCTAGATGATGTCAGTTCTCCACTCAGAATTTTCTGTGGCTTCCCCTTGCATTCAGGCTAAAAGGTCATCTTTGAAAAAGTTCTACAGAGCCCTTGGCCCTCTGATCCCTCTCTGTTCCCATCTCCTAGTGTGGAGGGAAGCCCTGACACATTCTCCCCAACATGATCCTCAAATATGTGAAGCAAAGTCCACCCCTCGAGCCTTTGAACCGGCCGCCTTCTCTGCCTGGACTCTGTTCTCCCCAGTTACCCACAAAGCCTGCTTCTCCCTCAGCTCCCTAACCATGCCTGCCTTGAACAGCCTACTGGAATTAACACCCACCCCTCTCCTCTGCATTCACAGCCTTGCTTCCTGTTGTCGTTCAACTCTTCACGACCCCATGGACTGCAGCACGCCAGACTTCCCAGGCCTCTCTATCTCCCGCAGCTTCGTCAAACCCATGTCCCTTGAGTTGATGACGCCATCCAACCATCTTGTCCTCTGTCGTCCCCTCTCCTCCTGTCCTCAATCTTTCCTTGCATCAGGGTCTTTTCCGATGAGTTGGCTCTTCACATCAGGTGGGCAAAGTGTTGGAGCTTCAGCTTCAGCATCAGTCCTTCCAATGAACACCCAGGATTGATCTCCTTTAGAATGAACTGGTTGGATCTCCTTGCAGTCCAAGGGACTCTCAAGAGTCTTCTCCAACACCACAGTTCAAAAGCATCAATTCTTTGGCACTCAGTCTTCTTTATGGTCCAAGTCTCACATCCACACATGACCACTGGGAAAACCAAAGCTTTGGCTACATGGACCTTTGTTGGCAAAGTAACGTCTCTGCTTTTTAATATGCTGTCTAGGTTCCTGTAGTCTTTCTTTTTCAGTAATGCATCAACTTTAACATAGGATGCTATTTATTTAATACTACCTATATTCTAATCTTCTGTCCCCTGCCCCCACCAGAATGTGAGCTCCATGATGGCAGCAATTTTTATCTATTCTTTTCGTTCTGACACTGCCTGACATCCTGCTTAAATTAGGTGCTTGATAAATACCGGTTGAATGTTAAGTGAACAAATCCAAAAAGGAAGGCATAAACACCAAACCAAATTCTTTAACTCTGATGCCAAAGCGTTCAATCAGTTGACTAGACCAGGAGTTGACTCTTTTTTTTTTTTAAAGGGTCAGAAGGTAAATATGTTAGGATTTGCAAGCCCTAGAGTCATGACTACTGAATTCTGCTATTGTAGCTGTAAAGAGTCATAGGCAATATGGCAACAAGTGAACATGGATGTGTTTCAATAAAACTTTATGAAAAAGAGCCATTGGCTGGTGAGCTGTAGTTTGCTGACCCTACACTCGGCCAATGGCTTTCCTGGTGGTTCAGACAACAAAGAATCCACCTGCAGTGCAGGAGATCCAGGTTCAATCTCTGAGTCTGAAAGATCCCCTGGAAAAGTGAACGGCTACCCACTCCAGTATTCTTGCCTAGAGAGTTCCACTGACAGAGGAGCCTGGTGGGCTACAGTCCATGGGGTTGGAAAGAGTTGGACACGACTGAGTGACTAACACTTTCACACTGATAGACCAAGCTCTATCGGGCCAGGCAACGTGTCTGGTTTTGCCCACTGTTTAAATCTCAGTTTATAGCACTGTCCTCAGCATAGGACTGTTGCTCCTTAATACATTAAGTGAAATGAAATGTATATGAAACATAATTTTACTCTTCACTCTCTGTCACAGCTGTCTAATTGAACTTGCAACAATAATAGAAATGTTCTTAGATGCACAGTCACTAATCACATGTGGCCACTGGGTAGTTGAAATGTGGGAACTATGGATTAATATTTTAATTTAGGCACATATGGCTATTTGCTACTATATATTGGACAGTGTAGGTTTATCACAGTCATCCTTTAGTTTCATGTCCAACTCTGGTCTCTCCCCCTCCAAAAAGGCACCCCTGACTGCTCAGGCTCATAGTAATTGCCTTTTTAAAAAACTGTCCTCTAGTACTCATTTTATCCAATTCATGTTTTGAGCATGGCTGTAATAATAGCTAACATTTGTTAAGTGTTGTGTACCAGACACTGTGCTAAGTGCTTAACATGCTTTATCTAGTTCAGTCCACATAATCATCCTCTGAGGATTGCTATGCTGATATTATTACCACCATTTACCATTGAGAAAAACAGAGGTTAAGAAAGGGTCAGGAATATATCCAAAGTTGTGCAGGTTCAAAGTGAAGCAGCTGGAATTTGAATCCCCAGTCCTTCCAAACCCAGAGCTCAAGTTTGTGACCATCACACGATGTTTACTGAGAGGTGAATGTGTGACAGTCTCAGTTTCCATGTGTATATTCCTTCAAGAGATCAGGAAGCATGAGGGGTCCTGTTTCTACACCCTCCGGAGCCAGAGTTGGACCCAGCATTGGCTTTCAGTGCAGATTTTCAGCACATAGAATTTCAGAGCCGGAGACCAGTTAGAGAAAATTTAATGTAAGTTTCTCTTTTATTAAATAGAGAAACTGAGGCCCAGAGGATAAATGGCATGAGAAAGGTCACACCTTGAGTAAAAGCTGCAGAGCTAGAAGCCCATGGGACTTTCACATCCAGCGTCTCTTCTTTATTCACTCATTCCATTAGTCATTATTAAACATCGGTGCGCTAAACAATGGGGCAAAGTAGGAAATAATATAGACACGATCCTTGACTTTTTATAGCACACAGACTCAGATAACTAGGAACTGAACACAGAACTACACAAACGAATACAGAGTAGCTATGCATTGAAGCACAGGCTAGTGGTTAAGAGGATAAACTCTGAAACCAGACTTCTGAAATCCTAGCTGAAACTCTACCATTTCCTAGACACGTGACTTCAGGAAAGTCCATTAACTTACACATGAGTTAGCTTCCTCGTGTGTAAAATGGTGACAGTCATGGAGCACTACACTCATTCTAAGACACACAACTCTCCCCATTTTAATATTTCTGAAAAATAAAGACTTGCATGGTATCATTAGAAACTTATGGCTATTAGTGGCAGCATCTTTTCCTGAACAGTGCATAAAATATTGGTACATACATCTGTCTGTGCCTTGATTTAGTTAAAATATGACTCTATATATTCCATAGGGTTACTGAGAGGATTAAATGAGATCATCCACATGACTTGCTTGAAGAGAGCTGACACATACTTTGTGCTATTTAATGTGCATTATTATTATTACTATCATTGTATTTACTATAAAGAAAAAAAAATGGAATACACAAATGGAGCTGCAACCATGGAGGGGTAACTGAGCCTAGAAAGTTAACAGAAACACCCTTGAGGGAGGGCCATCTGCACTGAGATAAGGACAAGGAAGAGTGAAGAAGGTGAAGACGGGACTGTAAGCCGTGGGGGCAGGTGGAGGGCAGACTGCTGTGAACACACCTGGGTGATCCAGTCCAGGATAGAAGCTGAGAGTCCTCCTCTCGTTGGTGCCATCCTTCTGGAGCATCTCAGATCACCTTTCTCTAGGCAACTTTACGGGGCTTCCCTGGTGGGTCAGACAGTCAAGAATCTGCATGCAATGCGGGAGACCTGGGTTCAAAGCCTGGGTTGGGAAGATCCTCTGAGGAGGGCATGGCAACCCACTCCAGTATTCTTGCCTGGAGAGTCCCATGGACAGAGGAGCCTGGCGGGCTACAGCCCATGGGGTTGCAAAGAATTGGACACGACTGAGTGACCAAGCACAGCACACACAGGCAGCTTTATAATATGAGGTTCTCACAGCTTCCTTCCTCCACGTTCACAAGTAAAGGCTCCCTTGGACTTTCACTGGGACTGGCATGTCCCAATGAGAAAAAAGTTTTCCCAGTTTCTTTATCAGCCCAGTCTAAGCTTCCTGTCCTTCCCAGTACTGGAGCAGGCAATCCTGTGGCATGCTGTCGTGGGTTCTCTGAAATTTTATGACCTCATCTTTTGACACAGGTTGTCCTTTTCCAAGGACCTCAACCCTCTTCCACATCATAACATTTTATAATACATTTAAACCAAATAAAGCAAGACTCCCAAAGAAAGATTAAAAACGGTTTCCCTGAAACCCAGAAATGCTGTCCCAGTTTCACTTCTCCATCCTGTATGTGTCCCTCGTCCCCAACCCGAGCTGGCCCTTTGTTCCAAGTTAACGTAGCCTGTAAATTCTTTGTCCAAAGGGTTCATGCTTGCCTCTGAGAATTCTCTGCAAATACCTAGAAGAGACAAAATAGCAGAATGTCTATCCCCACTTAAGACTAAGCAAACTCTCTCACATGCTCTCCGTACGGGAGCTCCTCACTCAGTCTGGGTCCAAATCCCCGCTGAGATACTTAGTAAATACATGGCCCTGGGAATGTCAATCAATTACTAAAGCACACAGCTTCTTGTGTGAGAAATGGAAGCAGTAACAGCGACCTAGAAGTTTAGTCATCAAGACCAAGAGAGTTACTAAATCAGTCTCAGCTTGATGCTTGATAAACAGTAAGTGCATAATAGATAGTAGATGCTGTTCTTGTATTCAAGTACCTCTTGATGCCTGCCTGCCTGGGGAGTCATTTCAGTTGTGTCCGACTCTTTGTGACCCTGTGGACCGTAGCCTGCCAGGTTCCTCTGTCCGCGAGACTCTCCAGGCAAGAATACTAGAGTGGGTAGCCATGCTCTCCTCCAGGGGATCTTCCCGACCTAGGGATCAGACCCCTGTCTCTTACACCTCAGGCAGATTCTTTACGACTGAGCCACTGGGGAAGCCTGTACCTCTTGATACCTCACCTCAATTCTATAACACCCCTCTTAACTGTAGGCAATGCTCAGGCATTGTCTAATGCCGTCATCTGCTATTGACAGACGGTGAACGCATCACCTGGATCAATCTGATGTGATAAACGGGCTTTTACGATTAACATTCGTGTCATGGACTTTAAGTAGACAAAGCTGGGTTTGTTGTTCCAATGTCTTTTGTTGGAAACGGTGCAGGAAAGTTTGATTTCAGTGTCTAGTATGTGAGTAATAAGGCATTGGGTTCATTAATTTACACTCATTTTAGATGAGTTTTGTTTAACTCAGGTTCTAGTAAAGTTCAGGACCAAGGAACGGTGAGGTAGAGCGCACTGTGGATCCTGAGGGTCAGTGCCTCGCTTTATGAAGGACTGAGTTACCAGCTGAGGTCCACTGGGTAACAGCATAGTTGGACATGGACTGATTCTAATGAGATAAAGGACAGAGCTCATTTTGAGTTCAGGAAAGACTAGTGATACCCAGCTCAAGGGAGAAGGTCTCTCTCAGCAGAGAAGTCCAAGATAAAAATTTTTTAGCAAAAACGCACTTAACCAAATGTCATTGTCAGCACCCTTAGAGCTATTCATGGTTTTGACACCAGAGCCCTACACTCAACCCACGGACCGAGCCTTGACCTTTTGGCAACTGAAATGTTCCTCTCATGCATTTATTCACTCACTCAGGAAAAGATGTATTGATGCAGGAACTGTTTCTGTCCCTGGTACACAGCAATAAACAAGAAGAGCAAAGGCCAGTTCTTTATAAAATATAAATATTTCTTCTCTCTGGTCTGCCAGAGTTGGCTCTCTTTGGACAGATCTCAACTTATTGAACAGAACATCTCACTAAGCACCATCCAGCGTAACGACATGTCTACTGTATTACCTAGACACCTCTCACGTTATAATCCTCTCTGTTGCAGGCATATTCTTCTTCTCTTTGAATTCTTGGTCTTTACAACTTCATTGAAACTGCAATACTGTGGCCACCTCATGCGACGAGTTGACTCACTGGAAAAGACTCTGATGCTGGGAGGGGTTGGGGGCAGGAGGAGAAGGGGACGACAGAGAATGAGGTGGCTGGATGGCATGACCGACTCGATGGACATGAGTTTGTGAACTCCAGGAGTTGGTGATGGACAGGGAGGGCTGGCGTGCTGTGATTCATGGGGTTGCGGAGAGTCAGACACGACTGAGTGACTGAACTGAACTGAAAGTCCTTATATCCCTTTAAACATTAATAATACAGGGACCAACAAATAACAGAAACCATCTATAAACATTGTAAACATTTAGTACACTGTAAAACATGCATAGGACATGAGTACATACGTTTTCATTTCAAATCCAATTGCAAGTGAAAAGTGGATGCTGAAGGCATGAGAATAAACCGTATATGACAGAGAACATGAGTGACATCTGTATCAATTTGAAAAGAAAATTCAATCTGCTTTAAATGCCATTTACAAATTATTTCAATCATACTTATGTTCTAAGTTATTAGTACTTGAAAGGTCATAGAAACATGAATTTTGAGTTGGAAAGTATCTTAGGAATCATTCAGGGCTGTAATTCGTATCTTGCCACTAATTTACTCAGTGACACCAGGAAACTTGCTTAGCCTTCATGACCCTCAATAGATCAGACTAGATGATCCCTAGGGACCTTTCTTGCATTCAGATTATGTTTCCACTAATCTCTTTTTTGAAAAGAAAGAAAATGCAATTCACAGTATGTGACATACCCAAGGTTAAATGACAAATCTGTGGCAAAGCTGCCACTAGAATTGAGAATCTATGATTTTTTCATTGCACACATTTAAAAGTCACACAGGGACTAAATGAAAAGCCAGTAGATGGAACGTTAAGATTTTTGTAAGTTTCTCTATTAGGTGGTCAGATCACAGAGGACAGGGAGAAATATCTTATTTTCTTTTCACATATTCTACCACAATTGTACATTGCTGAACAAAAGATGTTTCAGAAAACAGTTATTAAATTAACTGAAATATTTATTAAGTTAATGAAGTGAATCCACTATAAGCTGAAAAACTGATAATAAAAATAGCAGCAGACACTATGTGTTGAGTGCCTGCCATAAATCAGGTACCATGCCGAATGCATTTTAAACGTGATTTTTCATCTCATTCTCACAGCAGCTATGCAAAATAGGAATTAGTTGCCTCATTTTTATATATGTAAAAACGAGGTTCAGAGGTGTTAAATGACCTGCCAAAGTCAGTAAATGGAGAGGCAAGGCTTTGAACATAGTTCAGTCAGACCCCAAAGGATATTCCAGTTCTACTCTGGATCAGTAAATGCTTGCATGAATAAATGAATAGATGCATGAATTAGTGACTAAATGCGTTAGCGTTTTGTAGTCACCTGCCTCATGTGGTTTAGGGCCATAGTGCTGAAGATATTGTATACAGAATTCAGCATGATACCACCCATGTGTTTCCCTGGTGGCTCAGACAATAAAGAGTCTGCCTGTAATTCAGGAGAGCCAGGTTGAATCCCTGGGTCAGGAAGATCCCCGGGGGAAGGAAATGGCAACATTTCCAGTATTCTTGCCTGGAAAATCCCATGAATGGACAAGCCTGGGGGGCTAGAGTCCATGGGATTGCAAACAGCTGGACACACCTGAGTGATACACACACACACACACACCTGAGTGACACACACCCACACACACACACACACCCCCACCCACCCACCCTATGGGCCGAATTTTAATAAAACTGTTTCACAGTAAGATTCACCCATGATGATATTCTTTTTCTTATGCTCAGTCTTCAGTCCTGTCTGACTCTTTGCAACTGGAGCCTGCCAGGTTCCTCTGTCCATGGAATTTTCCAGGCAAGAATACTGTAATGGGTTGCCACTTCCTACTCCAGGGGATTTTTTCCAACCCAGGGATTGGAAACTCCCATCTCTTGCATCTCCTGCATTGGCAGGCAGATTCTTTACCACTATGGCCAATTAGTATGCCCCAGGTGAATAAACAGCATGACGCCAGTTCAGTTCAGTTCAGTTCAGTTGCTTAATCATGTCCGACTCTCCGCGACCTCATGAACCGCAGCACGCCAGGCCTCCTTGTCCATCACCATATCCCAGAGTTTACTCAAACCCATGTACATTGAGTCGGTGATGCCATCCAACCATCTCATCCTCTGTCATCCCTTCTCCTCCTGCCCTCAATCTTTTCCAGCATCAGGGTCTTTTCAAATGAATTAGTTCTTCGCATCATGTGGCCAAAGTATTGGAGTTTTGGCTTCACAATCAGTCCTTCCAATGAATATTCAGGACTGATTTCCTTTAGGATGGGCTGGTTAGATCTCCTTGCAATTCAAGGGACTCAAAGAGTCTTCTCCATCACCACAGTTCAAAAGCATCAAATCTTTGGTGCTCAGCTTTCTTTATAGTCCAAGTCTCATGTCCATAAACTACTGGAAAAACCATAGCTTTTTGGACCTTTGTTGGCAAAGTAATGTCTCTGTTTTTTAATATGGTGTCTAGGTTGGTCATAACTTTTCTTCCAAGGAGTAAGTGTCTTAATTTCATGGCTGCAGTCACCAGCTGCAGTGATTTTGGAGTCTAAAAAAATAAAGTCTGTCACTATTTCCCCTTCCATTCACCATAAAGTGATGGGACCAGATGCCATGACCTTAGTTTTCTGAATGAAAAAAAAAGTTATAAGCCAACTTTTTCACTGTCCTCTTTCACTTTAATCAGGAGGCTTTTTCGTTCCTTTGTATACAGTTAGCAAAAACAAGACCAGGAGCTGACTGTGGCTCAGATCATGAACTCCTTATTGCCAAATTCAGACTTAAATTGAAGAAAGTAGGGAAAACCACTAGACCATTCAGATATGACCTAAATCAAATCCCTTATGATTATACAGTGGAAGTGAGAAATAGATTTAAGGGTCTAGATCTGATAGAGTGCCTGATGAACTCTGGACGGAGGTTCGTGACATTGTACAGGAGACAGGGACCAAGACCATCCCCATGGAAAAGAAATGCAAAAAAGCAAAATGGCTGTCTGAGGAGGCCTTACAAATAGCTGTGAAAAGAAGAGAGGCGAAAAGCAAAGGAGAAAAGGAAAGATATAAGCATCTGAATGCTGAGTTCCAAAGAATAGCAAGGAGAGATAAGAAAGCCTTCCTCAGTGATCAATGCAAAGAAATAGAGGAAAACAACAGAATGGGAAAAACAAGAGATCTCTTCAAGAAAATTAGAGATTCCAAGGGACCATTTCATGCAAAGATGGGCTCGATAAAGGACAGAAACGGTATGGACCTAACAGAAGCAGAAGATATTAAGAAGAGGTGGCAAGAATACACAGAAGAACTGTACAAAAAAGATCTTCACGACCAAGATAGTCATGATAACGTGATCACTGACCTAGAGCCAGATATATTGGAATGTGAAGTCAAGTGGGCCTTAGAAAGCATTACTACGAACAAAGCTAGGGAGGTGATAGAATTCCAATTGAGCTATTTCAAATCTTGAAAGATGATGCTGTGAAAGTGCTGCACTCAATATGCCAGCAACTTTGGAAAACTCAGCAGTGGCCACAGGACTGGAAAAGGTCAGTCTTCATTCCAATCCCAAAGAAAGGCAATGCCAAAGAATGCTCAAACTACCGCACAATTGCACTCATCTCACATGCTAGTAAAGTCATGCTCAAAATTCTCCAAGCCAGGCTTCAGCAATATATGAACCGTGAACTCCCAGATGTTCAAGCAGGGTTTAGAAAAGGCAGAGGCACCAGAGATCAAATTGCCAACATCTGCTGGATCATAGAGAAAGCAAGAGAGTTCCAGAAGAGCATCTATTTCTGCTTCATTGACTATGCCAAAGCCTTTGACTGTGTGGATCACAATAAACTGTGGAACATTCTGAAAGAGATGGGAATCCCAGACCACCTGACCTGCCTCTTGAGAAACCTGTATGCAGGTCAAGAAGCAACAGTCAGAACTATACATGGAACAACAGACTGGTTACAAATAGGAAAAGGAGTGCGTCAAGGCTGTATATTGTCACCCTGCTTATTTAACTTATATGCAGAGTACATCATGAGGAACGCTGGGCTGGAAGAAGCACTAGCTGGAATCAAGATTGCTGGGAGAAATATCAATAATCTAAGATATGCAGATGACACTACCCTTATGGCAGAAAGTGAAGATGAACTCAAAAGCCTCTTGATGAAAGTGAAAGAGGAGAGTGAAAAGGTTGGCTTGAAGCTCAACATTCAGAAAACAAAGATCATGGCATCTGGTCCCATCACTTCATGGGAAATAGATGGAAAAACAGTGGAAACAGTGTCAGACTTTATTTTTTTGGGCTCCAAAATCACTGCAGATGCTGATTGCAGCCATGAAATTAAAAGACGCTTACTCCTTGGAAGGAAAGTTATGACCAACCTTGATAGTATATTAAAAAGCAGAGACATTACTTTGCCAACAAAGGTCCATCTAGTTAAGGCTATGGTTTTTCCCATGGTCATGTATGGATGTGAGAGCTGGACTGCGAAGAAAGCTGATTGCCGAAGAATTGATGCTTTTGAACTGTGGTGTTGGAGAAGACTCTTGAGAGTCCCTTGTACCGCAAGGAGATCCAACCAGTCCATTCTAAGGGAGATCGATCGTGGGTGTTCATTGGAGGGACTGATGCTAAAGCTGAAACTGCAATACTTTGGCCACCTCATGCGACGAGTTGACTCACTGGAAAAGACTCTGATGCTGGGAAAGGTTGGGGGCAGGAGAAGAAGGGGACGACCGAGAATGAGATGGCTGGATGGCATCACCGACTCTGTGGACATGAGTTTGAGTGAGCTCCAGGAGTTGGTGATGGACAGGGAGGCCTGGCGTTCTGTGATTCGTGGGGTTGCGGAGAGTCGGACACGACTGAGTGACTGAACTGAACTGAACTCACTTTCTGCCATAAGGGTGGTGTCATCTGCATATCTGAGGTTATTGATATTTCTCCAGGCAATCTTGATTCCAGCTTGTGCTTCATCCAACCCAGCGTTCCTCATGATGTACTCTGCACATATGCTAAATAAGCAGGGTGACTATATACAGCCTTGACACACTCCTTTTCCTATTTGGAACCAGTCTGTTGTTCCATGTCCAGTTCTGACTGTTGCTTCCTGACCTGCATACAGGTTTCTCAAGAGGCAGGTCAGGTGTTCTGGTATTCCCATCTCTTGAAGAATTTTCCAGAGTTTTTTGTGGTCCACACAGTCGAAGGCTTTGGTCCATAGAGTCAAAGGCTTTGGCAATAAAGCAGATGTGTTTTTGGAACTCTCTTGCTTTTTTGATGATCCAGCGGATGTTGACAATTTGATCTCTGGTTCCTCTGCCTTTTCTAAATCCTGCTTGAACATCTGGAAGTTCACAGTTCATGTACTGTTGAAGCCTGGCTTGGAGAATTTTGAGCATTACTTTACTGGGTGTGGGACGAGTGCAACTGTGTGGTAGTTTGAGCATTTTTCGGCATTGCCTTTCTTTAGGATTGGAATGAAAACTGATCTTTTCCAGTCCGATGGCCACTGTTGAGTTTTCCGAATTTGTTTCAGATTTGGCATATTGAGTGTAGCACTTTTACAGCATCATTTTTTAGGACTTGAACTAGTTGAGCTGGAAGTCCGTCACCTCCATTAGCTTTGTTCATGTATGCATATGACATCAGATGCAATTATTCTTTTTTAAATTATTTTTATTGAGGTAACATTGGTTTGAGAATCCCTTGGACAGCAAGGAGATCAAGCCAGTCTATTCTAAAGGAAATCAACCCTGACTATTCACTGTAAGGGCTTCCTATATAGCTCAGTCGGTAAAGCATCTGCCTGCAATGCAGGAGACCTGGGTTCAATTTCTGGGTCAGGAAGTTCCCCTGGAGAAGGAAATGGCAACCCACTCCAGTATTCTTGCCTGGAGAATCCCATGGACAGAGAAACCTGTGGGCTACAGTTCATGGGATCACAAGAGTCAGACACAACTTGGTGTCTTTATTCATTGGGAGGACTGATGCTGAAGCCTCACTGCTCTGGCCACCTGATGAGAGGAGCCCACTCACTGGAAAAGACCCCGACGCTGGGAAGGACTGAGGGCAGGAGGAGAAGGGGCGGCAGTGGGTGAGATGGCTGGATGGCGTCACCGACTCAATGCACATGGGCTTGAGCGAACCCTGGGAGATGACGAAGGACAGGGAAGCCTGCTTGCTGCAGCCCATGGGGTCACAGAGAGTCGGACGTGACTGAGCGACTGAACAGTAACCTCCACCATGCCTGTCTGTGAGGTTGTTTTTTCATGTGTACATTATAGTATTTCTACTCCTGTACACACTACAAGGTGCTCACCACCAAAATTTGTGTTTCTATTACTGCGCTGTGGATCCCCTTTACCCACGTCACCCTCCCCATTCTTGAGGTCAAAGCCGGATCATCTGAACTGTATGGTGCCACATTTGATATGACCATAGCACACAGTCCTTGAATATTCATTTTCTGTCTGCAGAGAGCTGAACAGTAATGGTAGATTATTCTGGAAGGAAGACTGATGCCGCCCTCTGGCAACATTCTCAAGCCTTCTCTGAGCCATCCCTGAGATCCCTGTTTGCCCTAGTCCATGATTGGTTTGTTCTCATCCCATCCACTCTTATGATGGTCAATAGTTAATGACTGGTTTTCCAAAGAAAATAAGCCATGATTTGTAACATTTACCAATTTTGTTGGTATAAACACCCTTATCATAGCCAATTTGCAAGCTACTTGCCTGACAGAACTGGACAAAGAGTTAGGGTGAGATGTCAACATTCAATTCTCATGAGGTCACAGAAAATAATGACACGAACAAAGTGAGGGCAGTAGGGACAGAGAAAGGAAGGGGATTTCTCTCCCAATCTCCTTTAAAAAAACTGTATTCACCAATTTTCAGTTTCTGCCTCCATATCCACTCACATGTAAACTCAGATTTACTCCATACAAGCCAGCTCCAGCACACTTTAGATCTCGTTCCATAATCAGCCCTGCAGGCTGTATTATATTTTTGAAATTGCTAGAAAAAACTCAAAAAAATGAAGCATAGCTGAGCTGGGCTACGGCACAAGGCCAGGAAAACTGGACCAGGCTCCTCCGGCATCACGGCTAGCACATATCCTTCACCAGCACTCTCTCCCCACTTCCCTCTTCCTTCCTGGTCTTTTGGGAGGAATGATTCTTCTTACTGATACATTCATTAAAGCACTGATGCATGATGATCAGTACTTGGATTCCAAGACTTGGTTCAGCCCTATAGGACCCACACACAGAAGGAGGGGTTCATAGAAGGGAATCTAAGCCACTTTTGACAGATCTGAGATCTGAATAGGTACAGGGCTTGGGGGTTTAGTTTCTCCATGACTTCTCCCACATTCTCATTCTTGGTGGAAGCCAAAGAAGAGAACACCCAGCTGTTCCCTTGAACAGTTAGATGTTCCATAAAACAACTGGACAGCTAGAGGGCAAGGTTCCCTTTCTTCAGTGGCCAACGTAGCTTACTAATCTCCCTGGTGGTTCTCAGAGGCTTCAGACCCTCCTCCTCCCATGAGTTCTCTCCACCCCATCTTCCGAACCTCACCTCCTCCACCTCCCCTAGACTCTTCTCCCACCTCACGTACAGCACATTCTACAGATGCCAGCAGCTATGCTGCTTGCTCTCTGGTTTGGGGAATTAGTCTAGACTTACTTCCCTTTTTTTTCCATCATCAAGATTCCTCTGCTAAAGCACCTTTTACTCGTACTTCCTACTGACTCTACAAGGCTCAGCTAAAAGGTCATCTTCTCCATGATGTATCTCCTGAAATCCCCATCTAGAACACATTTCTCCATTTATTCCAGGCATGAGATACTCTATAAATGGTTGTTCTTGATTTATTCCACATTGTGTCTTTTATAATAGCTGTAGAGGAGCCTATTATTTTTATCCCTGTGAAAATGTGAAATCCATGAAGGCAGGAACATTGTCCAATTTGTCCATGATTTCCCATGGCACTTAACACGCAAGACTTATGAGTTGTGGAATTAAGAAAATCTTGCTTGAATGCATTTAACAAATTGAAATAAATTTTACATAGTGGGTTTGAGTCAAGCCCCATGAAAATACATTCAGGGGACTTACACTCCTATTTCCACTCCTTACCTGTAGATAGTCCCATCCGTTTACGTCTGGAGTGATTTGTGAGAGCAAGGTGCTCTGCTGGACAGTGAGCTGGGAAGAATTTGGGCATAAATGATCCAGCTTTAAGGAGTTTAGATTTTAACATCCTAGAGAAGTGTCCAAATAATAACTCATGCTTTACTCAAGATTTTAGGTAGAGGACACGGTTTCCTTTTTCAATGGCCAAAAGAGAACTTTAGTGATACTGAAGTAGTCATCCATTCTATTGAGAGGAGATCAGAGGTAATTAAGTAAATAGAATTTTGAAAGGTAGATAATTAAAGGACAAAAAGAAATTTTCAGGTAGAGAAAGGAATCTTCGGTCGGAACTTCAGCCAAAGGTAAAATTTTGCATGGGGTGTTGGGGTGGGGCTGTTATGAGTGTGGGCAGAGAGGAGAATGCAAAGAGGCAATGTTCTTGGGGATGCCTGTGGCTGAATGGGAGGGTGAGACCCTCTTTAGGAGTCCCCAACCTCCGGATCTAACACCTGATGATCTCAGATGGAGCTGATTTAACAATAATTAAAATAAAGCACGTAATAAATATAACGTGCTTGACTCATCCCTAAACCATTCCTCTCCTAATCCATGGAAAACTGTCTTCCAGGAAATCAGTCCCTGGTGCCAAAAAGGTTGGGGACCGCTGCAGCTGGTCTGGCTCCTGGACAGTTCCAGGAGACCCAATTTCTCTAGTGCTGTAAAATATTTAACTTCGTTTATATGTAAGTGGATATGGAGGAAGAAGTTGAAAATTGGTGAATAAACTTTTTTGAAGGAGCAGGGGTCAGAAATTTTCTTCTTTCCCCGCTTCCCCTTTCTTTATTTTTTGTGAACAAATTATCTGTCAGCATAATGCTGAGTTTTAAAGATACACAAAAAAGCAAGATACATGCTTTAAATTCCCCTGTGTTGTGCTGTGCTTAGCCTCTCAGTTGTGTCTGACTCTTTATGACCCCATGGACTATAGCCCGCCAGGCTCCTCTGTTCATGGGTATTCTCCAGGCCAGAATACTGGAGTGGGTTGCCATGCCCTCCTCCAGGGGATCTTCCCAACCCAGGGATCGAACCCAGGTCTCCTGCATTGTAGGCAGATTCTTTACCATCTGAGCCACCAGGGAAGCCCAAGAATACTGGAGTGGGTAGCTTATCCCTTCTCCAGGGAAGCTTCCCGACCCAGGAATCAAACCAAGGTCTCCAGCATTGCAGGTGGATTCTTTACCAGCTGAGCTACCAGGGAAGCCCTCGAATCCCCCTACCCAGCCCCTACAAAAGCGTACAGTCTGCTGACATGTCCAGATAAGGAAAGAACAATGATTCTGCCCAAGGACAAGGACCATGACATAGGGACTACGGAGGCTAAGAGGCAGAGAAGAGGATCCCTCGATGTGCTCACAGCTAGGGGTGGTGACGCATGAATGCCTCTGGGAGGAGGGGTGCTTGCGCTGCATGAAATGGAAATGAAAAGCATCCCTGGTCTCCAGTAAAAGGAGGAGAAACACATTTAAAGGGGGAGAAAACAGCCTTTGAAAGGGATCAGGCATGAGAAGGCATGATGCCCTCGAGGAACTATGGGTATCAATGTAGAAACTGTGCCAGGTGACAAACAGCAGCAGAGAGGAAGTGGTAACAGTGAGCCTGTGCATTACAGGACAGAACAGAGATATCTGAGTTGAAGCTAATTCTTTCTAGAGCTGTGGCTATCTTTCTGTACACTAATTATTATCCCGGGCATATCTTCTCTTCTTGTTTCCAGCTTCCAGTCTAATGAAATAAAGAAAGAAATAAGAGTGTGGTTTGCTCAAGATTAATGAATTAACAAATATGTCTGCCCGGGCCTCTTGGCGTTTGTTTAGAACCCAAGAGGACTATTTGGGAGGAAGAGTGTTTAGAGCTTTGCTGTAGCTAGGGTAGTCCTTGGATCAGAAGCATCAGCAGGAGCTGGCAGCCTTTGAGAGATGTAGAATGCAAGATTTCCCCTAGACCTGCTGAGGGCTGGAGAAGCGTTGGGTAGGAACTCAGTATCCTGAGCTTGAATCCTGGCTCTGCCTCCTGCTGGCTGCGTGACTTTGGTCCTTTCTTACCTTTCTTCTCTGCACATTAGTATCATCAGTGACAAAATTAAGGTCAACCCAGTGGATTCCTGTGACATTCTCAGCTCTAAGGGGTGAATGTTTATGTGTACGTTATTCTTGGGAATACTGGTGGGAAAGTCAATCATTTTCAAACTGACTAACACACACTTGCTCCCTGGATGATCCACTCTTAAATCTGTAGCTAGTGAAAAAGACCCTCAGAAATCATGGGCTTGCACCCGAAGGCAGATTAACTGGAAAATTAGAAGGTCAGACCGTCAGGCACTCATCACTCTGTCTAGCTGAAGCTTCATAGAAAGAGAAAAGAAGTGGATCCTTTCTGTTCCCTCCTACCTCATATCTTGTCTACTTTTCAAGGAAAGAAAAAAGAGGCAGAATCTACATGATCAGCTCCAGAAGCACATAATTCCATAAGGGTTTTCCTGGTTGCTGCATGAGGATAATTGTGTGTGTGTGTGTGTGTGTGTGTATTTTCCTGGTTGCTGCATGAGGATAATTGTGTGTGTGTGTGTGTGTGTGTGTGTGTGTGTGTGTTTTCCTGGTTGCTGCATGAGGATAATCATGTGTGTGTGTGTGTGTTTTCCTGGTTGCTACATGAGGATAATCGTGTGTGTGTGTGTGTGTGTGTGTGTGTTTTCCTGGTTGCTGCATGAGGATAATCATGTGTGTGTGTGTGTGTCACATGCACACACATGTGTGTGCTGTGGTTACAGAGAGACTGTTTAGGGTGACAGTGCCTTAAAGTATAAATGTTTTAATTAAGAGAAAGAAGATCTAGCTGTCTGATCCAACGGTACACTAGAGCTCCATTTCATTTTCTAAATAGCTTCCCTGGTAGGTCTATGTAAAGGCTACAAAAATACATCTGAACAGGCTTCCAACTAAAAGATACGGATAGAATGATGGCTAGATAGCCAAATCCTTGCCTGACTCTGCAGAGACGAAAGGGCTAGCCTGGAGAATTCCTTTCCTTTCTTCCAAACTGCTGCCCCATGGAGAAGTGCTTGAGAATTTGGGTTGAGAAAGCGCACTGCTGACCTGGGCCACTGAGAACCCTCACTCTACAGCATCAGTGCAGTGAGATTTCCAGGCGAGACAGTCAGATCTTGTTAATGGAGAGGGGGGAAACTGCAGAGAAAAGATGCCAGTGTAAGTTGGAGGGAAGAGCCACAGGAATGGGAAGAAGGAGAACAGGCTTCATTGCTAACTTGCTCTGCAATCTTGGCAAATCTCTCTGACTCCTAGTTCCCTGTTTGTGGACATTAATAACTATTATTGGGCAGCAATTATGAATAAGATGTCCACTTACTAAGGACTGACTGTAAATAATGTAATGTATTCCAAGTTAATACCATCTATATGCTGTTGACACAAATTTCTACCTCCAGCTAAGAACCTTTTCTTTGAATAAGACTTTTGGATCCCAATGCTTATTTTTCATGTTTTACCTGGGAAGCATTCTCCCTGCAGACACATCAAGGCCATTGTCACAAGAGGAACAAGTGGGCTAATATCTTCACATATCTGCAGGAGCTTTAGATATGCTAGAAGGCCAAGGAGTACCTGTGGTTATGACCAGCCTTCTCCTTGGGGAAAAAGCTTTTGACAAGTACAACACGTCACTGTGAGGTTTAGAAGTGGACTTTTCACCATACTCTTCAGAGGGTCACCTTATTTGTACATGTTGGGGTTTTATACTGCTGCCTCCCTCCACTATTAATGGTCCACCTGCAGTGAAAAGTGCTGGTGAAGCTCTTTGCACATCACTTCACAGCTCCTGAGTTTGGAAGGTCGGAGGAGGAGTGAAAGTTGACTTGAGAAGCTCTTTTATACGAATGAGCTCAATCATAGCCCCACAAGGCAGGTACTGCATCATCATCCCCATTTTACAGATGAGGACACTAAATTTATAGCGGTTGAAATGATTGGCCCAAGATACGTGGTAAGTGATAGAAACAGGGTGAATCCAGGTGTTCTGTTTTTCTGACATCAATAACCTATAGCCTCGGGAATTTTCTGGTGGTCCAGTGGCTAAGACTCCGCACTCCCAATGCAGGGAGCCCAGGTTCGATCCCTGGTCAGAGAACTAGATCTCACATGCTGCAACTAAGATCTGGTGCGGCCAAATAAATAAATAACAAATAGCTATAAAAGGAGAGTTTGTCAAAACTCATAAACCTTACAACACAAAGACTGAACATTAATGTCCCCAAATAAAACATTATATATGTGTATATATATACATAATACACATATATGCATTATAAACACAATTTAGACATATAGGACGTCCAAGGAAAGAACGTAGACGGTGGCCACTAAATCTCTGTACTACAGAGATACGGTACAACCTGACAGATGGGATGAGAGAAGACTGGATATCCCAAGTGCTGCAACTAAGATCCGGCGCAGCCAAATAAACAAACAAATAATTTTTTAAAGTACAATTAAAAAAAAAAAAAACAACAGAATAGCAGCACATTTGCCACACAGCAGCCAGAGTGATCCTGTTACTGTGTGGGTCAAGCTACACTTGACCTATAAGATCAAACTGCTTTTTTGCTCAGAATCCTCCAATGGATTTCACCTCACTCAGAGTAACATCCAAAGTCCTCATCCTCCTATATAAGGCCCTGCAACCTCCTCTCATCATCCACGCCCTCTCCCCGCCACCAGCCTTCTGCTTTTCAGGTTTGCCTCCTAACTCCTCTCCCCTCTCCCCTCCAACCCCACTGGTCTTTCTGTGAGTGCTGAACCCATGGCATGTTCCAGGAGCCTGCTGCAGAGGCACTGACCATGCTATTCCCTCAGCCTAGAATGCTTTTCCGCCAGATGGAAGCATGGCTTTTACCATCACCAGCTTAAGGTGTCTTAAAGTGCTTGCTCTTTAGGCAAAGGTTACCACCTTGGAGAAGCCTTCCCTGGCCACCGTCTCTGTCGTAACAGCTCCACGCCTGCTCCCAGGTGAGCACCCCCAGGCTTGGTGCTCTCCCCCAGCATTCTCATCCTCTGACAGCATCCGCCTTTCCCGTTTGTCTACTGCAGCCCAGTCCAACAGAACACTCTGCAATGATGCTACTGTTTTGCGTTGTCCAAGGGCAGCCACTAGTCACATTGGCTGTGCAGCGCATGAAAACACAGCTAACACGACGGAGGAAATGTTTAACTTTAATGAACTTAAACAGCCACACGTGGTTAGTGACTACCTTCTCAGGTAATGCAGATTTAATCTCTCTGCAGAATATAAGTGTAATCAGGACAGAGATTGTGCCTATTTTGTTCATTGCTATATCCCCAGTGCCTAGAAAACTGTCCAACTACTCAGTATGTGTCAGTCAAAAGAATGAATGAAGGGATCTCCTTGAAGTTCTCCGTACATTATCTCATTTAACCCCAACAACAGACTTGTGGGTTAGACACTATTTTCACGCTCTAGTATTCAGAGAGAGGAAGTGTCTTGCTAAAGAATGCCCAGTTAGCTTGGACCCGACAGCCAACATTTCCCCTTTTAAGGTAAAAAAAAAGTTCTGGGGATCTAGTGTACAGAATAGTGACCCATACTGTTGTATCTTAAAAATTCCTGAGTGAGTAGATCTTAAATGTTATCACTATATACACACAAAGAAGGTAATAATGTGAGGTGATGGAGTTGTTAAGGAACCTTATTATGGTAATCATTTTGTCCTATATATATGGATTAAATCATCACATTTTACACCTAAAACTTATACAACTTTATGTGCCAATTATATTTCAATAAAGATGAAAAAATGATAAAGAACACCCAGAGAGGAAGAGGTAGATAGGATCTGAGCTCATGGCTGTCTGGTGACATTCAGACTCTCTGCTTTGCTGAAACTGGACTAGACATTTTCTGTGGTCCTTTCTGAGATGCTGTGGTTGTACAAGAATCTGCTTCCCTGTCTGCCAATGACAGCATGTAGTTTAACCACCAATGGGATTGATGGATACTTTACAGAAAGCCTCTCATCAATCACTCAGAAGCCAGGATTCTTCAGACAGGAGGAGTGCAGACCCTCTGCAGCCAATACCTTCTCCTTTCCCCAGCCCTGCCCATGGCTCACCAGTTTCTGGGTCGCAGAGCTGCTCACAGGCATCTGTGGTCCTCTGTCCGCAGAGGTCCCTCACCCATGGGGAGGTGGCATTGATCTGGTAATACAGGGACAGCTTGGCCGGGTTTAACCAGTCGGAGATGTCCAGGTAGCTCCCTTCACTCACCACAAAGCTGCTCCCTGTGGGGGGACAGAGAGAAAGACAGCTACTTTCTGTGTGACACACAGGTGTCTTGCTGCTGATGTGCAGGGCAGGAATGGAGGCAGGTACGTACAAGCCACTCTCCTCACCACAGGTCCTCTGCTGTCGCAGATCTACATACCTTCACAGAGCATTTACAGAGTGCAAGTTATGGTATAAGCGACCGACGGAGACAGACAAGTCA